>NC_142244.1:39324253-44324253 GCF_052056855.1 Sturnus vulgaris | reverse complement strand
AATGCAGAGTTTTTCCAGTAGGAAAAGGGAGCAGGACAAAGAACACAACAAACTTACACATGGCAAAACATTTGTTACAAGGTAGCTTAGACCGGTGGTCTCCAAACTTCTTCACCACAAACCTTATTAGTAAAACAAGTTTGAGTGTGCACCCACAGTATATGTACATGAATAAATAATACACATGTACATTATAAAACATATATAAATACAGGAAGACTAAAAGGATGTGCTAAAGATGAACTAAGCAGTATTTTACTTCTCAATTTTGATTTATTAATGGTCCAAAATACCTTTTTCTCACCCCACTGGAATGTCTTTCATAGCACTTGGGTTATACAGACCCCATGCTCGAGACCACCAGCTTATCTGTCAGAAAGATGAATGTCATCCTTCTGAAATGCACTCAATTTCAGAACTCGGGTCTTTTAAATGTAAGTTGAACAACTACTGGAAAGGCTGATGAGAGCTATACTTTAAATCAAGGATAGAATCATACATATTTTGATTGTAACATACTTTCAACAGGGACCACATTAGTTACATTCTACCAAAAGTTTTTGAGACTTCCAGAAGCATAGGGAGGAGACAAGACAAAGCTGGCAGCATTTAACAGTGCAAAATACCATTTCATAGGTGGTTGCATAGCTTCACCTTTCCAAATGGGGAATCCATTTAGGCACAATACAAATATTACCTGAAATTAGAAGTCTACACTGAAAGCTACTGAAATTTCTGTTGCCTGTTTTCATAAATGCAAAGAGAAATCTGATCTGAGGTTCATGTTGTAAGGAGATTCGGTCTGAATTAATTCTCCACCAAATATAACAGGATTGGGAGAGGGAGTGAAAGAAGGAAAAAAGATTGTTCTAGTACAAAGCCAATTCCAAGTCCAGAAGGCAAAACAAAATCATATGCAGCAATGAAACCAGGACTGATGTAAAAGGCACCATACACCACCTCTGTTTGCTGCGGACAAGAAACCCTTTAGTTTGGCATGATTTTAACATCAATTCATGTCTAGAAGGTGACCAGATAGTGACTGACCATCTCTTGAAAACTATTACTTCAGAGGATGCTATCTTTAGCTTGAAGGATGATGTTCTATTAAAACAACTATGATAATTTACAGAAATACTTACTTTTTCTAAATGCTATTACTTTTTGCTAGATCAAACAATTAGGTGGTGTATTCAAACTACTGAGGGACAAGTTCATCAATACCCTTAGTGATTTCTGAGCCATTGGGCCACTAGGTTCCATTTCTACATATGGATAAACAGAAAAAAACAAATAAAAGTCCTGTGCCTAGGAAAGTCATGAAGACAGGCAACACTTTGAGAAAATCAGCCTTACATTGATCCAACACTCCTTAGGTAAATATTATTAGCACCTCAAGATAGTCATCAGAAAGACTGAAATTCTTTGTGAGTACAGTTGCCTAAAAAACCCTGGTAAAGTGGCAGGGGAAATTATGGCCCACTTACTAAGCTTACATTTGTTATGAGAGAGTGTTATTTATAATGTCACATGCTGGAACTTGTTCCCAAGCTAGCTAAACCTACATGCTTAATTGACTCAATAGACAATGCTGTATTGTTAAGACTAATCTCTTCCTACAGGCTACAGTTTCCAAACCATGAAAGCTTTTATACATTTTAATTTTTTCAGCAGTTCTGAAATCAGAGAACTACAAAATACACACACACATATACACACACACACAGTGTGATATTGACTACCACCAAAATTCACATATCCGTATGCAAAGTGAGTCACCAGAAAGTCCAAGTATTTTAGAGAACATAGGAGCAGGCGGGTTCTTAAAGTTGATATTTCAGACATCCAAGATGGAAGGAACTAAGGAAGAAAAAGCCTGGGAGCGTGTTCATGTCAGCATGGAGCAGCAGCTCTCACGTCACACTAGATTTTGACTAATCCACCTTTTAAAAGTATTTATTTCAAGTTACTTCCCAAGAGTAAGGTTATGGGAACTTCTAATTAGTTTAAAGTCTGATAAGTTCACAATTAAAAACCAATTTAAACAAAAATTACCCTGAATGCTGCAGACAGACCGGATTGCAGACTACCTTAGTTTTGCACAGTAAACAAATTTCATTAATTCAGTCGTGAAAAGGAAGTCAAGTTTTTTAAATATTTGCATCCCAACTATCAAAATAATTGCTGAATTTTAGGAATTGAAGTGATTCAATTACTGTTTACTTGAAACAGCAAATTGGTTCAATCACTTTTATAACCATCTTCAGAAAGCTGAATTTTGGTATCTTAGGCTCCGTCAAGCTATTCTGATTTTAAAATATTCCTTCTGACTCCGCCCCAGCCTGAAATTAATGAAAAGAAACAACTTCCAGAATAACATTACTAAATCTCAAAATTTCTTGAGTAGCTTTAGGAAAAAATAACAAAGACAAAAGATAATTAAACTGTGTCTTCTCAAAGTACTGGCAGATGTAAGCGATTAGCAGAACTGAAGTCTTCATAACATTGCCAAGCAACTCTGACAAGAACACTCGAGTGCTTTAAGTCAATTGTCATCGGCTGCTCTAAATGCCTGTACACCACAACTACACACACCTAACTGTTACCAAAATACAGAGACTAAAAGTCAAGATAAACATTAAAAGGCCTCAATGTACGAATTTACTTATATTTTTCTGTACAGACGTGCTGTTTAATGAGTTTACCTTTGAAATTTTTATAGTTAGCATAATGAAGATTTGTATTTGAACTCCCTCTTTTTGTTGCTAGTATCTCAACAATGAAAACAATCATCCTCTTTAAACAACAATGCTTCACAGTGAAGACAGCCTCCAAAAGGATATATTTACATATATGCAATGTTTCTCGAATAACATGACAGCAGGAATGACACGCTGAGCACTACTGATAAAACCTGTTTTAGATAGTCTCCTATATCTTGTGTTTCATTGACTCAAGCTGAAAACAGCCTTCTAAAACAGTGGAGGGTTAAATCAACAACTATCACGACTTTCCTCTGTAATGCATCTCTTAATTTTCCCATACCAAGAAGCCATCAGGTTTATACCATAGGAGGATAAAAGAGCTCTGCAAAAATTATATATGATTCCTTTTAATCTGAAGGGGTTTTTATGCTGAAGGGCATCTGGTCTCACTTGCTTCACTTTTTTCTAATCTTCATAAAAACATCATTATTCAACCTGACTGTAAAAATTAAAAGAAAAATATGTAGATAGAAAACTACTAAATTACCTTAAGTATAAAAAATGGACTCCAAAATGCCAAATCATGTTGGAAAGACACTCTTTCAATCGCCACAGGGTCTAATGATATTTTGACAAGAGTGCAATTATGCTTCTGTTATAAGAACAGATCTTGTTTTCCACGTCTTGCCAGGATAATACTGCTTTTAATTAATGCTTTTGTTGTGAAGTGTTCCCTCAGGCAGTAATAACTTTTATAATAATTTCAGTATGTAGCTTGTATTTCCCCACACCATTTACTCAAAATTTCTCATCATTTGGACTCACGGATAATGCCCAGGCCCTTACTTCCCAGAAGGCTTCAAAACATGGCTAACCACTGCCATGCTGAGCAAGACACTGTTAAAACATGTCTTCATACAATTGTTTTCCTCTGCTTCCCTCAGGAAGAAAGAAACATTACATACCTATCAGACTGGCATAACCTCAAGAGAACCGAATTTCCTTACAAACATCACTCCCAGTTTCACTTTCAGGAAGCAGCACACGTCTTTCTTCCTTTCAAGTAGCTGATACGTGCTTTTAGTGTACATTTTAAAAAGAGTTGTAACCACTGGCAAAGTGTCATAAGATGCTCATCTTCAATTCCATATACTGATCACTAAACCTGGGTAAAACAATACAAGTGCAGGTTTTCTTCTTAAAATCCACTGTGTAACCCATCCCTCAAATTTGTAAAGTTATGCTAAACGAAGTTCCAAACAGAGTTTCAACAAACAGGCCATTACTGAAGCCATGGAACTACAGACACACATTTATCTGAAGCTTGAGATAAGTACAGTAATGGGTGGGAAATATTATGAAATCCTTGTCAAGAAAACTAGGCCTCAGATTTATTCCACTCACTGCCTCTTTCTACCACAAACAGCTGTGAAGTAACTAACTTGTTCTTGATTTAAATGTTACTAATTAATAAGACATAACTGTTTAACCCCCCAAGAAGGTGCGAAGCTTCAAACTAATTCCTATACACCAATTAAAGTTGGCTTTACAAGGTGTTTTGATAGATTATTGACTTGTAAAGTCAAAAAACATACTGCAGGGACTCATTTTTATCTGTCACGTGTTTTCTGACCATTTTCAAGAAAAGCAATTAAAATATTAAATCTCACTTCCACTGAAATATTCAAACTTTGTGCCTTTTCTTTCCTTAATTAAAGTGGTCTCTGTATTTCAGCAGGTTCAGTTCTCCAAAGTTTGAGCACTAAAAGCAATAGTCTGTTTATACCTTCAACAAAGGGAAGAATTAATGTTACAATTACAAACAGAATTACAATTATTTTCCATTACTTTTTTATTTCTCTAATAAAATGAATCCAATATTCTGTCTGACCTCTCAAAAGCAAAATTAATTTCAGAATCCTGTCCCCATTTCAGGCACAATGGTCTTTACATGACTTCACTGGAAGTCAATATTTAAATAGACCACTATTTGTTAAGAATAAATGTACATATTGTCAACAGGAAAACTGATAGATTACATCATATGGCCTTTATCAAGAAGGTCAAAGTAGGTGACAGATGTCTCTAGTGTTTCCAAATTCCCTGGCTGTAGCTGGGAAGTGCATCTATCTAGAAGGGCATCACTTGAATTTTTTAGCCAGGTTGGATTTTTGTGTTTAGTCTAAAATCTGATAAACTAGTAAAACCAACATTGTGATTCGCAAAAGCAACCAGTAAAAGAGTTCCAAGGCTTTCAGTATAACAAAAACTAAAGTTATTTAGTATGAACTCTATTTAACAGATATAAAACAGAAAAAAAAAAATGGAATTGTGATTATGTAACTATTTTTTAGACTGAAACCACCACAACGTAGAGCTTCTGCAACCTTAACTGCCGATTTCTTTTTTTTTTTTACATTTTTTGCCCAGAAAATAACTACTGATGGACTTAATCAGAGGTCAAATCCAAACCAATAATAAACATAGGCTTTCTTTATAAATGGCTGAATTGCCCCAATCAATAGAGATCCAATGGTTGCCTCTGAACAGCAAACTATAAGCATCAATTTAAGAAATTATCCTTTTGACCCTTCCTCTTTTCTTTCCAAGGAAGCCTTACTGCATTACTCCATTCCCAACGTTTCTCATATTAAAGCAAAACATAATCTTAGAATTAAAATGGACTCACCAAACAGAAGCAGATTGAATAAAGAGTTGAAATACTACACTTCTGGTAATCAATCTTAATACTATTAATACCAAATTGTTTACTAAAGAAGGCAGTATGCAACCTCTAGAAACCTAGAGATTGGCTTCAATTAAGGCTACAATCAAAAAGCTTGCATCATGAAACAAAAATATTAAAAAAGGAAATCAAAGTAATTAATTTTTACTGTCTCTCTCCTGTAGTTACCGGGTGACATTACCAGTAATCAGTGACATATCTAGTGCTACTAGAAACAAAAGACAGCTTACAATCAAAGTGCAAAAAAGTGCGTAACTCAGAACTTAGATTATTTTGTCACACTGGCTGAGCTGTATCGTTACTGTGTAAAGAGTATTAAAAACCACAGGAAGTTACTTCAAATACAAAAATTTCCAGAATCAGAATTACCACCTTTTCATCTCAGGCATACCTGATAATTTCTACTTCGGGAGAAATTTCACGCTATACAAAGTATTTGACTGAATTTACACAAAATATTTACTCGTGCTATGCTTTTTTGTTCCAAGGATGTGTCAGCCATTGATGTTCTGTATTGAGCACTGAGAATTTTAATGGCACTTATGTCTTAAAATATGCTTTTGTGTTACAAGTCTGATTTCTGCTTAAAATCAAATTGTATGTATTTTGATCTATGTATCTGACTATATACATATGGGAGAGTAAAAGGTTCACAGATGAGTCGATTACATCTTTCTGTAATGAAGCATACACTGAAACTATTTGCTCCATCCTCATACAGTATGACAGTTAATTAAAGCATTCAAAGTTTAGTTTTACACAGCACAGCAGTTAAATCAAGCTGGTCAACTGGAATAACAAGTCATAAATCAAAAAGGAGCCATGTGTAGCAAGGAGCAAGGTCGTTTTTTATTCTGATGTTTGAGATGAACTACAACAGCAGTAACTATTTGCATAAGGAACAAGAGATTTTAGAACAGGATTGAACTTCAGAAAATTTATAAAATACTGGTGCTTACTCACACCTTCAAATGTTTAGTAGAATATCTGAAGACAAGGGTACATGCTTGAATTCTTTGTTAGTACCAGTTCTTCCAAGAATAAACCACGACAAATTCTTTTAGTAGCAGACCTGTACCTACATGTTTCTTGTTTTCTTGTTTCCCTACATCAATTCCTGTTGGTCTGACACTGAGTATTCTTCATCATCCTGTTTAGTCTACAGCAAACAAAACAACCACGTGTATTTTCTGAGGAAAAAACCAACAGTAAAATCCCAAACCCATTCCTACTCTTCAGCTTTCATACCAAGCCTAACTTTACTATGGGACATAAAGCAGTAGCATGCTAATTTTGTTATTAAAAAGTATAACAGATTGTACTATATAAGCATTCAATTGTGATTTCAAACTGTCCTTACTACTTAACAAGTGAGCTTAATCAGAAATCTTTTATTGCCCCTTCTGAACAACTTTTCTTTAACACAAGAAAGAAATGAAGAAATACCAATACTGCATTATTTTTCAGTTCCTTTCTATTTCAGTCTCCCTCTAAATCCTCCCTCACATTACCCGCTGTATGAATTTTAACCTTGCTCAACATTTCAATTTTGCTGATAAGTGTGCTTCAAGAACTTGCAACATGTTCAACAACAAAAAACCCCCAACGTGTTCAGCAACAAAAAATCCAACCAAGAATCAGGAGTGTGGTGTGGATACAGTTATGAACAAATTTATGCATTTACCCTTCTTAATAAATCTTGCATTCTGTCATTTATTCTACTGACACAGACCTTCAGACCGTCTGAGACTTTTGCTTGCACTGATGTACTTACAACAAAAAGCTTTTGAGAACAGAAAGCACTTGCTGTGATTGTACCTGGACCAGGAACAGTCAGAGTTCCAACAGACCTACTACTTAAAAGTTGTTGCTGCCGAGTACAATAGTTACAGCCTTAAATATCCCAATTAGATCTAGTATAACTTACAGTATTTATCAATGCCTCACTTTAGATCTAATCCACTTGGCTTTTGTAAAAGCTTTTTTTTTTGCCCCTACCTCCATTTTATTCTTAGCATGCTTTGATCAAGTTATCACTGAGTACAGTTTTGCGCCAACAAGGCAGATATTCTGGTGGGATTCTATTATAGATTACTCAACCAGGATGAAGAGGCAGATGAAATATTCCGTAAGCAGCTGGGAGAAGCCTCACCATCTTTGGCCCTTATTCTCATGGGGAACTTCAACTTACCAGATATCTGCTGGAAGTACAACACAGCAGAGAACAAACAATCCAGGATGTTCCTGGAGTTCACAGAAGAGACTTCCCTTACAGAGCTGGTGAGGGAGCTAGCTAGGGAAGGTGTACCCCTGGACCAGCTGTTTGTGAGCAAGAAAGGCTGGTGGGTGGTCAGAGGCCATCTTGGTCACAGCACTCACAAAATGACAAGTTTTCAATTCTCAAAATAACAAGGAGCATCACCAGAACTGCCACCATGGTCTTACAGAAGGCAGATTTTGGCCTGTTCAGGAGCCTGATTAGGATGGCCTCCCAAGTGACTATCTCAAAGGGCAAAGGAATGCAGGAAGGCTGGACATTCTTCAGGAAGTAAATATGAAAGGTATGGAAACAGGCCATCCCCATGTGGTAAAAAGACAAGCTGTTGAGGAAGACTGGCCTGTCTGAACAACACGTCTGGCCAGAAGTAATGATAAAAAGAAGAGTTTATGATCTTTGGGAGAAGGGGCAGGCAACTCCTGAGGACAAAGATGTCATAGGTTATGCAAGGAGAAAATGCGGGCCAAAGCACAACTAGAACTTAAATTGATTGCTGTTGCTAAGGACCATAAAAAATGTTTCAATGAATGCATTAGCAACAAAAGAAGAGCTAAGGAAAATCTCCATCCTTTACCGGAAACAGGGAGAAGAATAGTGACAGAGGATGATGAAAAAGCTCAGGTACACTTAATGCATTCATTGACTCAGCTCCCCTCAATAGTAAGACCAGTTGCTCTCTCAGCTCCCTAAGCTAAAAGACTGGGATGGGGAGCAGAATGAAACTCCCATAATCCAAGAACTATCAGAGAGCTGCTACACCACACAGACATGTGTCCCCGGTGGAAATGCTCACCAAGCCACTTTACCAGTTCACCAGCAGCCCTGGGAGCTAGTGAGGTCCTAGTTGACTAAAGGTCAGATGTGATTCCCATCTACAAGAAGAGACAGAGGAGCTGTGCGAGTACAGGTCTGTCAGCCTAACCTCAGTGCTGGGAAGGTCATGGAACAATTCACCCCGAGTGCCTACACTCAGCACATGCAGGACAACCAGGGGATCAGGCTCAGCCAGCACAGGTTTGCAAAAGGCAGGTCCCGCTTGACCAACCTGATCTCTTTATGTGACCAAGTAACCCTCTCTATGGATAAGAGAAAGGCTGTGGATTCTGTCTACCTGGATGTCAGTAATGCCTTTGGCATCACTGCCCATAGCATTCCCCTGGAAAAACTGTCTGCTTGTGGCTTGCAGGGGTACATCATTCACTGGATAAAAACTGCCAGGATGTCTGCGTCCAGAGAGGAGCTGTGAAGGGAGTCACATCCAGCTGGCACCCAGTCACAAGTGGGGTTCTCAAGGGGTCAGTACTTGGGCCAGTCATGTTTAATGTCTTTTTTAATGATGTGGATTAGGAGATCAAGTGTCTACTCAGCAACTTCACAGATGACACCAAGTTGGGTGGGAGTGTTGATCTGCTGGTGGCTCTGCAGGGCAATCTGGACAGGCTGGATTGATGATACATTTGGTCAAGGCCAATTGTATGAGGTTCAACAAGGCTAAGGACTGGGTCCTGCACCTGGGTCACAGCAATCCCAGGCAGTGCTACAGGATGGGGGCAGTGGCTGGAAAAATGCCTGACAGAAAAGGACCTGGAGGTGCTGGCAAACAGCAGCTGAACATGATCCAGGGTGTGCCCAGGTGGCCAAGAAGGCCAGTGGCATCCTGGCCTGGCTCAGCAATGGTGTGGCCAGCAGGAGCAGGGCAGTGACCGTCCCCCTGTACTGGGCACTGCTGAGGCCACAGCTCCAATCCTGTGTTCAGTTCTGGGCCCCTCCCTGCAAGAAAGACATGGAGGGGCTGGAGCGTGTCCAGAGAAGGGAACGGAGCTGGGGAAGGGTCTGGAGCACAAGTGCTGTGAGGAGCAGCTGAGGGAGCTGGGGGTGTTTGGTCTGGAGAAAAGGAGGCTCGGGGGAGACCTCATCACTCTACAGCTGCCTGAAAGGAGGGGGCAGCCTGGTGGGGAGTGGTCTCTCCTCCCAGGTAGCAAGTGAGAGAACAAGATGAAATGGCCTCAAGTTGTGCTGAGGAGATTAATGTCTGGTATTAAGAAAAATTTATTCACCAAAAGGTTGTCAAGCATTGGAACAGGCTGACCAGGGAAGTGGTGGAGTCATCATCCCTAGAGGTATCCAAAAGACATATACACGTGGCACAGTGGGGTCAGATTAGCAGTTGGGCTCCATGACCTCAGAGGTCCTTTCCAACTTAAATGATTCCAGGATTAAAAGTGACTTGTTCATCAGTCATTAATTTAGCTCAATACATTTCTTTTTACAGTAGTTTTCTAATACGAGGTGCACAAAATTTACACTGCTAAAAACCTAAAATGAATATTCTGTTCCCTCAATGAAAGTTAACTACAGTAACATAATCCATTTTGTGCAGATTTTAGATCCTGTTAATGGCTTGAACAGGCTGAAACTTGTTTGAGCACTTGTAGGCTCAAAAATCAACACTTATATGCAGTGATAAAAATCCAAGTTGTCATCCTCCCAGCACTCCTCCAAAAACCCACACTATTTCAGATCTCCCAGTTAAGCTAGGAGTTCTGGACTCTGATAAATTACAAGGAAACAAAAGATTCGCTACAATGGCAATACAATTTCATATCAGCTTTATTAGCACATCATCTTTGATAGCATGCATCATGTGAGCTAACAGCTCAGTTCAATGTTCAAATTTTAACTAAAGGAAAAAAAAACCAAAAACCTCAAAACCACAAAAAAAAAAAAAAAATCCAACCACAAAACCACCACACATGCTTTGCTGATTTCAGCTGAATTTAGCTAACACATCAAATCTGTAACTGCAGCAAAGCCAAGTTTATGCACTGTTAGAATAAAACCAAGCTCAGACCTCAATGAATTAGCTACAGAACACATACTGGATCACAGCAATGTATAATACTTAACAAGCATTAAAGTATGCCTTTTTTTCTGGATTGTCCTTCTATTTTTAGCTGCCAGTCTTAAGTAACTAAGACATATATTGATGAGATTGGAAGAACCATTGTATTACCCTAGTCCAATTTCTGTGAAGAAGGTGGAAACTCTACACAGATGGCTGCAATAAAACTTGAAGAAGTTTACAAGCCAGACAAACATGACTGCTTTTAAATTTTTTTCTCCATATGGTTCCATAAAACTCCTTTTCCTCATTATTTTTTTGCTGTTTGTGAAATTCATATTAACCTACATATTAATGGATGTGTTTATTTACTAAAAAGAAATCAAAAACACCAAGAATGACCCCCCAGAACCCCAATCTAAACCAAAGAATTATACATCCTCTGTCCCTCAATGATGTACCACATATTTGGACCAGAAGACTGACATTTTCAGTTAGATACCAAAGCAGACCATCTTACACCATGTTTCAGGTTACTCCCTTCACTGAGACCTGTGCTTCTATAAACAACACAAGAATGCAAATTCCACCAACAGAAGATTATGATCACATATCCACAGGAGCCTACACAAGGGGGATTGGGGGGTTTTCATGTTTTTTGAACCAAACATCTCCAAATGCAATTTTAAAAGTGAAATTTCGTGCACTTTTAAAACTTACTTCTTGAGGACTGCAGTCAATCAGCTCTCTGAATTTTAGATTAAGGATTCTTGAGCATCAACATAACTGATATGATGTGCATAAAGATTAACAGAAAAACCTAAAGGGCCACTTTTCTGGAGTACATAATGGAATCTGGATTCAAGACAGACAAGAATAAATATTATGCCTTATTACTCAATTACTCTTGCAATGACTGTTTAATTTCTACAGTGAACTTATTAGCAAGAGTATCAAAAGAACACTACTTAGAAGCTTTAGTCTAGAATTTAAAAGTAACATTTCAATAAAGCCTTAACGAAATGTATATTGTTTCTCCTGTACATGTAGTTTTATGTTCAGTCACAATCAAGTTCATTAAAATACTGTTTGATTGCATCACAGGGTAAGAGAGTAAAACCAGCATCAATTATACCTAAAATATATTTATCGCAGACAAAACAAATGGATCAAATACCTACTAAAGCTGCCCAGAACAAGACAATATAGAATTCACTAATTTGTCCACAGGAAAAGGTAAGCATGTGATTTTGAATTGCAGAGAACAGTACTGACAGTAAATGTAAAAAATAAGCAAACTGTACAACAGAAACCTAACACTCTCCCCAAAAAAATCCCAAACCAAAATCCATAACCTACCACACAACCAACAAGTTCCTCCTCTAAACCTCCAATCCCATTCAGTACAACCCAAGTGTAAACTAAATACTTCATTGAATAGAGGCTTGTTTTGACAAAAAAGTAAAACTAGATTCTGGTGTGAGATGGAATGATTCCACATGCATCTCTCTTTTGTGCCATCACAGATTTGAGGCTTAAGTAATTCTCAGGAAGTATCTACCTCACTTCCTCCTCTGAGTCACACCATGACCTGGATCAGAGAATGAGTTTAGCTGAAAAAATATAATTGCAGAAAAAGTTGATATATGGCTTATAACGTAACTAGACAATAATTACGCATAGTTTCAGCTACAAAACCCAGAGAGGCTGCCTCAGACAAAATCTATAAACAAAGCTAGCTTTCACTCTTCAAGCTCAACCTCTTCTAAGATCTTTAACCTCATTAGGCTCTGCTGTCTTCCCATGACTTTACTTATTCACATCCCATCTGCAATGACAAGTTCAACAACCGAAAGAGAAAAATTAAGACTGACTGTAGCACCAAGAATCAGGGAGTACCACTGCTGACAAAAGACCATGCCCATGTACCAGTGGGATGGATGAATTCACATGACAGCCACACTCTGGAATCAGATGAGAAGTCAGCACTGTAAGACTTCTTTCCAAAATCTAACTACATTGTAAGACACGCTTTCCCAATGGAAATAGGCTTTTCTTTGTTCTATCTAGTTTCCTCTTCTCAGTTCTAGCTTGTTCAGAAACCCGTAATTACAGTACACTGGGTGTACACGGAGAGTACAAATATAGAGGATGATTTCATAGACAAGGAGCAATTTCTTCTATTTTGAATAGGATTCCCTGCTATTATGACTTAGCACTCATCATATACATTTAAGAAACCATGTCACATGCAGAATGAAATGCAATTACTGTATTACATATCCAGTAACCCGTCAGAGCTTAATGAAATTTAAAAGAAATCGCATAAATATGATCACAACTGTAAGCAATAACCAAGAAAACTGATATATGCTAACCAGGTATTCCAGTAAGGCAGATCCCTGAATGAATTACTGAATACATACTACACTGTAGAGTACAGCACAGTCATTTAGAGAACTTACTCAATGTAAGATGGTCATGGGATATCACAACACAGGACTAAGTTAAGTATATGAAACAGACTGTGAAAATGTAGTAGGCTGACCCTGGTGAGCTACCAAGTGCCCACCAAAGCTGTGCTACCTCTGCTTTCTTCAGCTGGAGAGAAAATATAACAAAAGGCTCATGGATTGAGGTAAGGACAGAGAGAGATCGTTCAGCAGTTCAGTTACCGCCACAGGCAAAACACATGATGCAGGGAAACAAGTTTAATTTATTGCCAGTCAAATCAGAGTGGGATAATGAGAAATAAAAACAAAATATATAAAAACGCCTTTATCCCATGCTTTCTTCTCCCTGGGCTCAACTTCACTTCTTATTTCTCTACTTTCTCCCTGACAGCAATGCAGGGGGACAGAGAATGGGGACTGCTGCCAGTTCATCACATGCTGTCTACTCAGGGGAAGGGCCCCTGGTGCTCCAGTGTGGGGTCCCTCCCATGGGATGCAGTCCTTTACTAACATCTCCAACATGAGATCTAACCATAGGCTGCAGACTGCTCCTGTGTGGGTCCTCCCCACAGCGTGGGATTCCCTTCAGGAACAGGCTGCTCCAGTGTGGATGCCCCATGGGATCACGAGTCCTGTCAGCAAACCTGCTCCAGTGTGGGCTTCTCTCTCCATGGAGTCACAGATCTTCCCAGAAGCCTTGTTACAGTGTGGGCTTCCCACAGGGTCACAGCCTCCTTCAGGAATCCCCCAAGTCTGGCATGAGGTCCTGCAGGGGATGCAGGCGAAACTCTGCATCCCCAAGGACCTCCATGGGCTGCAGGGGCACAGCTGTCTCACCATGGGCTGCAGCAGGAGCTGCAGGGAAATCTCAGCTCCAGAGGCTGGTGCATCTCCTGCCCCTCCTTCTGCACTGACCTTAGGGTCTACGGGGCTGTTCTTCTCACATACTCTCACTCCTCTCTTCAGCTATTGCTGTTCTGCAGTGGCTTTTTTCCCTTCTTAAACACATTATTTCAGAAGAACTACCTCTGTCACTGACGCCCTGGGTCTTCGCCAGCTTCTTAGAGCCAGATGGCATTGGCTCTGAGAGACATTGAAGAAATTTTTAGTAACTTTCAAAGAAATCATCCCTATAGCCCCCCAATACCAAATTCCTGCTATGCAAACACAATATAGCAACTTCTTTAATTGCCTTTTTTTTTAATCATAAGAAAATACTACCTAAAGAGTATTTCTTTTATGGCTAGTAGAAAAACTTCAGCCCCTTTACAAAATCACTATGTCCATCAGGAGCTAGGTATTTTGCTGTGCTGCAGAGAAATTATCATATGAAGGATCATTTTAATAGGAGAAAAGGAGGATAAAGTATCTCCAACCTTGGATGTTTTCCAAAAATGGCTCAACAGATCACTTCTGACCTGATTAAGATTTAGCAACATTTGTGTGCTTTCAGCAGAAGGCTGGATGGATGATCAACCTTCACTAAGTACTAGGCTGGATAGATAAATACTAGTGACACTAATGGCCACGGTTGTGATCTTCACGGGAAAAACAGAGAAAAAAAAAAAACAAACCATGTCTAGATCACTTGTTGATTCACAGTTCTTTGCACTTCCAGTCAACTTAAGACCCAAACAATGCTGAACTGTCTATGCAGTATCAATCAACTTTTACTGGTGTGAGAAGAAAGCTTCCACTGAGCAAATTACTCAGGTGTTTTTCAGACTCAGAAAACTGTCCTTTTTTTATCCATTTACTAATTGCTACATTTGAAACAACATATTCAATATCACAAAATCAGTTACAGATGGTTGACAATCTTTAAAACAATCACAGCTCTGGAAAGCGAAACACTTCTCTTTTGATTACTGAACTCTTGTGCTATATAGACACATTGCATGACACAGAAAAATATGGTGTAAGTATCTGGTATTCAGATACTAGGAAGTAAATCATGGTATAGGCAAAAGCAGTTTTAAAGCAAAATTTAGTAGAATATCAAATGACAGTTCCAAAGCATGGTTGAGACTGACATTTTTTCAGCATCACTGAGACTGAGTATATGAAGAAACATAAACCATCTTCCAAATATACTGCTCACTTCTTTAATCACACTTCCATTCAGTTCAAGATCTACATACACTGAGTAGGTTCAGTACATTCAGTAAATGATCTAGTAGATCACTTAGTACATGTATACTGTTCCACAAAATATTTTGTTCTAGAAATTAGTCTTGCTTGGGTATTTCAAAGCACATACACCTCATTCTATCACACCAGCATACGTCCATTCGGTTGATGAAGCTCCCAAATAGAAGTCAGATGGAAGTGCAGATGACCTTTCAAGGTGAATGCACCAACAGAAGTATTTGCATCCCAGCTTTTATACAGAATGCATCCCCTTCTGCAGACACAGCAAACACAGTAGGCATTAAGCTTCAGAAACCAGTGTCTACAAGATCTAATTAGGAACAGCAAGTATTGTTGGTTTTTATTGAAACAAACAAAAGGCAGCTACAGGATGGAGATAGGTCCTGATAGGACACAAAGAAACAGTTACCAGTAAGAAATTATAAAGCAAACACACAGCACAAGGAAGGAGGAATCAGCAGCTTGGACTCTAAAACTTCCAAAGATGCTTATACACTGGAATCTACCCAAGAGAAAGCAGCAGCAGCACCACAGTTTCCCAATGATACAAATTTACTTTTAGTCAACAGCTAACTGCAAAGAACTGGGGAAGAAAAAAAGTATATAGAGTAAAAGGACAAGTGGCAGTAAGAATAAATTGAGTACTTTTTAGACGGAAGGTTCAGAATGGTGAACGCTGCAAAACATCTCTAACCGTTCACTTGAAAAATAACAACAATTGGAAAAATGTATGCATTAAGGATATGAAAAAGATGGGTTGCAGGGATAACTGAAAAAAGCTTCTATTCCAGGAAGATCCAGCAGGTTAGGACTCTTCAAATTTCAAAAGTAGTAGTTTCCAGAGAAAAGGACAGTAATCTTGAACAAAAAAAATATGCACCAACTGTGCATTGTCACATTTAAAGTAAGAACTGGGCACCACTGAATGCAGTTGATGGGAGCCAAGCTTAGTAGAGATGGAAGGCGTTTCTTCATGCAGTGGACAGACAACCAGTGAGACACACTCCTTGCCAAAGCATGCAGCCAGAGCTAAAAGGGACCTCAGGCAGAGATAACGCAAGTCTTGGAGGATAGTTGGAAGCCAGCAGAATTCTCAAAGAAGAGTATTTGCTTGAAGAGTATATGCTTGCCCTGCTTAGTCTTTGCAAGAAATTTCTCATGACCACTGCTAGCAAGAAGACAGTTACCTGGAGAGGCACCTGGACTCAGTTTGTATAAATTGGGGTCATTTCAAGTGATGCTGTTAACAAGCTCTCTTTCAAAAGCAATGCTGCCAGGGCCCAGCAAGAGGAGACTCGGGGAGAACAGCATAACTACTTCTACTGCATCCCTACTGCCAGTACCGCTGATTTTTATCTCCAGTTCTATCACATATCATCTTCTGATTCTTTTCCTTCACCTGATAATTTTAAGCATACTTTAATGTGTTACTCAGATATCTCTATGATAACACAACACTATGATCTGATTCTGTAGTTCAGCCTTGCTTTAGGATTCACCAGCACTCATTTAAAATGCTGGGCATCAACATGAGCTAAACAGCCTAATAGCTTTGACAAATAAATATTTTTTCTTTAGCAGAAATATTGCCTCAAATGGTATGCAAAATTTATACTAACCTTATGAAAACCTACTAGTCCTAAGGAAGTGCAAATGCAAGGACTGTGATATAAAGCACAGTGTGCTAGCACCAGTTGTTACTGCACTGCAGTAATTTAATGTAACTTTTTGGAGTTTGCTTACAAGATTTTGCATCTTCTTTATTCTTCTCCAACTTGCAGAACAGACAAGATTTTTAGCTGGAAGTCAAGAACTGAACTGCATCCTATAGAATAGAAGAACACCTTTTATCTAAAGTTTGACTAGATGAAGAGACACAGTATGTGCATAAATACCTGCATAAGGTAGCTGAGGTTGGAAAATTTCAATCAACAGAGGATGCGTAACTGAATGGTTACATTTAGTTTTTATATACTTCAGTAAAGTATTCTAAGGTTGGTAAATTCATTTCCCAGCTGCAGGCAAGGGTAATAATGATCAAATATATTTATCAGGAGAAATCAGAAAGAAGTCTTATAAGTTACTTAAGAAGTAAAAGCACCACACATTAGCAAAATTTTAAGTTTGCTTATACCTTTCACATAAAGAATTTTAGAAAGTTATAGGCAAATTATGCAAAGATCCTGTCAAAGTAAAAAGCATCAACACAGAATTTCCTGTGTTTCAAATCAATTCCATACAAACACGCACACACAAAATAAGAGCTCAACACTTTCTTGCGAAAATAAAAGACTTCTTCCCATAAACTGATTTACATAAATTTTATCCATGACAAAAGCCAGAAAATTTCACTTTATTGCCACTCCCTCCACTATCTGGTAAATTAGTTGCTACCTTCGCTTGGAAACCACTTAAAATCATCCTCCTTAGGTTTAATTTGAGGCCATTTTAAAAAGGTAAAGTTTGGTACAGACAGGAGCCTACACTTCTACTCCAACAAGATTGCAGAGCAAAGGAATCAGTTAAAGTTCATCCACAATCTCCGAGCTGCTCATCATCACAACAAAAGCTACACAAATACTTGCACCAGAAGAAAACAAAAGCATCCTCCCTTCTGCTTCCCTGCTCCCTACTCCAATGCAACACCGAAACTGAAAGTTGGAAAATCGGTATCATAAAGATGACGCTGATTGATTGATTGATTGATTCTTTTTTCCTGAATACATTACTACATAAAATTGAAATCTCATTCATTAAGAAAACAATTACCTGTCCAAGTTCCTCAACAAATTTGCATAACACAAAGCTGATCATGTCAGGACGCGTAATAAAAAACGGGCACAATTTTGAATTGCAGGCAATTTTTAAAAGCATGTAATTAAGACTTCCTTTGACCTTGTTAACATGGATGCTAAAATGTTAATTCTTAACTAACTGTTCATGCTAAGGTCTGTTTTTCTCTTCCTTATGCCAAACCAATGTCTAAATTACCAGGATATTGTTAAATATCCAATAGATCTTTTTCCTGTTACTAGTCATTACAGGAAAAATAAAAAGACAAACCAAACCCTCGCAATCATAAAGATTAACAGTTCTAACACTACAAATCTGAAAGTTTCTGCCCTCTGTTACTTACTAATTATTTGGTTCCAAAATCTAAGTCTGCTTAGTTTTAGAATTAAAATCTCATAAAGTGAAAACCTGAAATACCAGTTATGAAAGAGAATGCTTACTTCAGTTCAACTGTTATACTCACTGGCCAGAAGTAAGTGATATACACAGACAGAAATTAAGCGTGCATGTGTTTAGAGGCTGAAGGCACAAAAATTAAACACAGGCCCACACTGATGCTAACATAATTCTGTCAACAGCAGAATAACAAAAAGTGTCAAAAATCTATCCATACATGAACTAAAACACAGGCAATTTTAGCTTAGTCAGGCTCTTTTGTACAAAACCCTGTAACCACAGAATGTGCTATTAACTGTTTTCACTGAAAACTTGAAGTATTTAAAATATCTCACAGTTATCGGAGTACAATTCATCATGACCCAAAGACCATCACTGAAGTGAATGGACACCCTAAACTCCAGTTACAGTACAGTATTACGTTTTTCTGCAAACATGTTTTTCTCATATATAAAAAAACCAGCCTCTAAAGATGGCATAGAACATGCTTCAAAGTAACTGTGTCGCAGCCTTTTATATATCAGATTACACCCTTTTAAGAATATATATTTCATATCCTTAACTCATGCAAAGCTGGCTGCTCTGAGACTGACAAAAGTTTTGTAAATAAAAATCACTGCTGAATTATGTGTTCATTGGACATTTAGGTCTCTTAACCATATTAACTACACCAACAGCATAGTCAGCAAACACAGGCAGAAATTTCTCTTTTAGTCTATTTTTTACCATTCTAAAGAGACTACATGAAATATTGCAATCAACTTGCCAACCAAGCCTTTCAAGTAAGTACAACAGATTAGAAAAAATAACTGAAAAGTAAGATCCAATAATAAAATACACCTGTGAGTTGCATTTATTTCCTTTATTCAAAGAATTCCATTTTGCCTATATACCTATGCTTCTTTGCTTTCAGATGCTTTATTCAGCCATAGATGCCTAACTTAACATACCCAGTAAAGGCAAAAAGTTTACTTGCAACAAGGGAATCAGAAAGGGAAAGGCATCTTGAAGTTTTAACACTGTTTAAACAAATCTGTGTAGTGCAGACAGACTTCCAACAAAGTTCTCAATAAATTAGAACTCGCTGGAGATAAACTAGCAATAGTAAATGACCTTTATTTGACTTTCCTATAAAACAATTCAGCAGAAAAAAACTGGCTTCACAACCTCAGTGTAATAATCAGTAACTACACTGAACCCCTAACACGGATCTAAGTTACCAAACAGCATGTCCCAGACTCAACAAAAGAGATCTGGTCTTTCACTGTGACGCAGCAAAGCCTCGTTAGCAAAATTAAAGCAAAGTCCAAGACTGTTTTCAAGACAGCTTTGTCTCTTTAGTAACTGACATGACTGACAGGCAGTATACTGGTAAAAGTCTTACTTTACAAGGCAGCTTTGTATTATTACTTTGACTTAACCAGCAATTTAGAATACTTGCCTGAAACACAGCCTGAAGTAACTTAGTTAAAAGCCAAATAAAACAGCAACGAAGTGAATCCCAGAAAACAGACTCCAAGAAGCACTTCAGGAGGCCATGAAACAGCGACACAGCTTAGTCACGCCTTACAAAAACTTTTGTACTCCAAATAAAACTCCAGTTTTATTTAGCAAAAAGCAGCTATGAGGTACCGTTTTTGTATTAAAAACAAATTTCCCCCATGCTGTAGATTCCTATTCAAATGCTTAACAAAAAATACACTTCATCTGGTACATTTCCCAATAGGGCCTGACATCAAAATCAGGTTTTAGCAAACTGTTTGGGGGACAGTGTCCAGCCAATACATGGCACCTACCTGTCAACATTCCAATACAACGTTCCCCCAAGAATTTGTTTCCCATCACGCTTACTCCCACGCTGTTAGATTTCTCCTAGACACAATTCTATCATTCTCTTGGGCCAACTACATGGTACCCTGCCCATATTTTAGGGGCTCCTGCCAGAGGACTGCTACTCACAGAAATCTCCTGTAAATTTCCTGCATTCAAACCAGTGAAATTTTCTTTAGAGTCAGGTAAATATCAGCATTTACATAATCACTCACAGCGTGTTGCCAGGGGGAGAGGAAAAAAAAAAAAAAAGAAAAAAACACACCTTAAAAAAAGGAACATTTACTCAAGTAGCAAAAGACAGAAAGTTCAACCCACCATTACTGAGTTTTATTGCAGAGGTATATAAGAACTGTACAAATACTAAATGCAAGTATGTTGGAATGCATAAAATAACACAAGGACAAATTAATACAAGAACTGAGCAGCTATCAGTTTTAAAAGGTTAAATTAAATCTAATTACATCATCTGAATTTGTTCCCAGCTGTGAAGATAAACACACGCAGTGCTCTGGCCACATATAAAGAGAAGACAAACATCCCTAGTTTTGGATGACAGGTCTCTGTTTGCTGTTTACCTCATTTTTGTTTTTTTTCCTTTGGTTGGTTGCAGACGAGAGACGTCTAGTCTTAATCAAAATGGCTTGTAACTCAGACTAGTTTTAACAGTTAATCTTCTACCTCAGCCCTGAGCAACATCTCTTGCTCTCTTGGGCATCACCTCCTACGTGCTTATGTCCAGTGCTTACATCCGATATGGGAAAATGTGTCTTTGAGGGCAACAGAAACTCTGCTTTAGTTTTACACGTGACTTAATTTAGGTACTGATGTTAAATATTTCAGCACTCCCAGTGCTAATAAGTTACTTTCTCTGAGGGTTTAGTCAAAACCAGACAGAGTGAAAAATTAAATTTGCTTGCTGTCAGCTTTTAAAAATTTGCAGCTGTTGTGCCACAATTGCAGAGGTAAACTGAGCAAATTATAAATGATGGCTTTACATTTTGAATTTTAAAGCTACTGTTATTTTTTCATTTCCAGAAGGAGAAAGATAAGAGAGTAAGAGATGAATCTTGTAAAAGTTGGTACGATTTTACCCAAACATGTCACTGATCAGTTCAACAGCATTTACCCATTAGAAGCGTCTTGCAAAAATATGATGCAGTAGCGCTCAGTTTCACGTTCATGGGCATTTTCAAATTAATATTCTTTTATTACTTTACTGCTTTCTCTCAGGCAGCAATTTCTATCATATGAGTAAGGGTTTAAGACTGCCCTATGCTACAAGCCAGGTTACTACTAAAAATCCCACTACTGTAATTCTTTGCCACCTTCCACGTACAGAAAATAAAAAGCAAAAGGATAAAAATCCAGAAGACACTCATCTTGATTTATATAAAATTCTTATTTGTCTTTAGAAGTCAAAATCTCAGAAAACAGAAGCAGTTCCACAGCAGTGTAACTACACTCCTATAGAGTTTAATGCTACAATCTCAAATATAACCAGATGAAATATTTACTAAGTTGAATTGCAGCAGCATCTTTTTTTAAAACAAGAAATTCTGATTAAACCTGTAACCGAATACTCTTCTTACTAACTAGAGATACTTTAGTATTTTTAATTATGAAAGACTTTTAAAAAGACTCAGGTTAAGACTTGGTCACAATTACAGCTTTCAACATAATAAGAAGTTTTCAGATCACCAATAAGATAAAACTGATCTCAAATTTGATTCAGCAGATAGGAAAGCAGTACCACAAAGCAGTATGACATACCTAAAGCATATAAACCCAAAAATCAGACACTGTAAAGCACAAAGACTATAAGAGAGATGTGAAAGACAAAACCCATTGGAAGAAGAAAGGTTCAGATCAACTACTAATTAAAAAAAAAAATCAGAGAGAATCTAATTATTAACTTCCAACTAGGTGCCACAGATGCTGTATTTTCCCCAGTTCTATTTTCTTCTGAAGACAATAGATGTCAATATGCTTATTGAAAAAAAAATACATTAGTGAAAATCATGAGATACATTTTTTGTTTATCTGAAATCATGGAATAGTCTTATAAAATTACCTTGGACAGCAGGGTACTGAATGCACGGATGTAGTTGTTTTACCCAACACAAAAAAACGTGTGCCACTGCCTTCACTGATGCCCAGTCTCAGTGCTAGCACAAATGAGGCATGTTTGTTCTTATTTCTCCTTGGCCTTTTCAAAGATATTGAAATCTTCAGTAGAATTGCAAATTCGAAATAAATTGTGTTATTGTTCTTTCACAGGACTCTTCAAAATAAGAGGCAGAAGGAAAAATATACACTTAGTAGGTACTGTGACTGTCTTTCCTTAAATTGTCAAAAACATACCACAGCAAGCTTTCCCTTGGAAGTGTTTTAACTACTGCTTTTCCTTCAGCTGTGTCCACTGTGTAACAGTATCCACAGCGCCATTTTTTTCATTACTTTTTCTAGGGAGATCTTTGATATTTTGAGTACTTTCTTAAACAGTCAAATCATCAGTATAAAAATGCAACTAACTTGACATTACAAACAGAATTTAGCAACCAAAGATCTTCAAAAGTGGAGAAGCCCATCAAAAGCAGTGGCTACGGTTTTGGCTTCCAACAATACTGCTCTTTTACTGACCAGCTTGCCTGAATTATAGAATTATAAACACAAGTAGTCATATTGATGACTCTAAATATGCAGCTCCACACTAAATTAAGGTGTTCAATAAAATATGCAGCTGTGTCTGCAGTTTTTCCAAGGAACATCTTTTGTCCTTGAAAACTAGCACTACTTTGGTGGGGTGGGGAGACTGAAGGGAGATATTGGTGTAGTGGGTAGTAACAGGGGTAAAAATAGGATGCAAGAGAAATTTAAAAGCATCACTGGATATTTTTCGTGCATGACATGAGGAAATTAAAAGAAAATAAAACCAAAAATCGTAGCAACAATCTTCCCTGTTGTCTTAAAACTAATTGGTTTCATAACATCCAAAGCCATACCTCTGTATGGAGCACATGAGAAATGTGTAACAGCAATCTTCTTTTATGCCAGATGGATAAACACCTCAAACACACCCACAGACACTAATGAAAACCACCTTGGCCTCCTTCAGGAAGTCATTCAACACTTCACAGAAAAAATAGGAAGTTGTTGATAAACTGCTTGCAAGAACTACTTCCTGTAGGAAAAATAATTACAAGACTTGTTTGCTGGACAATCAGTTAACTTTTCCTCACACTGCAAGAGAAGAGGTAACACAAGCTCTTTAAGAATTAAAAGCGTAACTCTAATTTAAAATGCTACAAGAGTAATTCTAAAACTGAGCAAAATTTGTTTATTCTTTCTGCAAGTTGCTACTCCCTTTGCACATTATCTTTTGCCTCGAGAGCGATCCCCTATCTTTCTGCACAGTTCACTGAAATGTCAAGCAGCAGCTGGCTAACAGGAAGCGGTTAAAAAGCAATGCAATTGACATCACCACACAAACCAGGCTCGGCCTTCTTACTGTATGTTTAAGAATGGGCTAAAGCTACCGCACACCAGTGAGAGATGACTCAGATGTGGCCACTTACTAACCAGGCAAGTCTTGGCTTAGGAGCTCCACTGAAGGAGCAGTATCAGTAAAAAATAGTTTTACCAGCTGTACAGTAAGCAGGCCTTAACACACTGCTCAAAATCATCGCTAAGGGAAAATTAAACTCAGCAGTACTACTCATAACAGTGAGACGAATGCTAATGAGTGGAATTCTGACAAATCATATGTTGGGCATTCATACATAAGGGGTCTATTTACCCAGATGACAGACTAATTTATAAGAGTAGATCTGGTTCAAACCCTATAGTACTGCTCTCACCTTCTTTTAATACGTATGGATACATGGGGTGTGTATATAAAATATCTGGCCAAACAACTCTGTGCAACTATCTCTATATATACACACACACAGAGATGATTAAGTATTTTCTCTCCCATATACACTATTTTCATTTCTTTGCACAAATTACTATGTTTGCAGTGCTTGACCCACTGATTAGTGGAAGTGACTGTAATTCCAGAGTGTATTAAGTATGGTACTCGATTTTGTATTATTCTCTTTGCACTGTAGCATACTATGGTAACTATAACCATAAGGCTTACTGACATCTGGAAAAAATCTAATATTATTACCTATTCTGCAATGATCTTTCTAGAGCCTGATTACCAGACTGTTCATGGAGTGGCTATGGAACAGAGCAAGTGGAAACAAAGAGCGATGCAGCCAATCAAGAAAAAAAGCTGAACTTGGAAGAGACACTAAAAATCTGCATATGGTAGAAGGTACCACATTGAAGGTATTTAGAATCAGAAATCTTAGTACTCACACTTCAACAAATGTTTAAGATATAACCAGGCAAGATGTGAGTTTTAGCAGGTTTGTAGGTGGGAGACAGAACTTACCACTTGTCACTGAAACAAACTTGTTACTCAAAACTAGTCTTAAATTTTGTTGTGTTTCCTACAAACATAGAGGAAACACTGTGCTAGCACTTTAAATGCTTTTTACAAATCTTAAACTCCAATGAAGTTAGTGGATCTCACCTGTAGATAGTCCTAAGCAACCTTTTATGAACAAATGTTCTTCAAGTGTGAACAGAACTGTCCTCATGAGACTCTCCCATACCACTGTATCACCCAAGGAAAGCCAAAAGGAAACAGCCCATTACACTGTTTAAATCTCCTAAGGTCAGCATGTGACCCAGCAGGGAGAGGTTCAAAAAGTACAGCCTTTATTTTTTTTCCTAACAACCTGGTTTGTTTCCACTCCTTTCCCCTTCAAGACACATCCTTCACAGCTAGCAACTCTTTCAATCATTTACTTTGGATGTCTGCTTGAGAACAAACGATCTTGCTCATGCAGATGAGTTTGCCAGACTTGTGTGTACTTTCCAGTCTCAGGCTCTTTATTGTTCTTGCTGAAACCTGACCCTTTGAAATGGATACCAGGACACCAAGAAAAGACAAAAAAACTTGCAGAAGAAAAAGGAAAGATTTTTGTGGTAATAATCAAACAACAGAAAAAGCTTTCCAAGAATAAATCTTTCACTCTGATTTCACCTGAATGAGCACAATTTTAAAAATTCATTAGGAGCAGGAAGACATTTTTTATCTCTTAAACTGTTTCATATTCTACAAAATTGACAGGGCTATCAAGAACAAACACTTGTGCAAGTAAAATTTTAAAATCAAATATCTATTTTTCATGCTTCATAAGCTGCTCTTTAAGAGCTCTCACTAACGTAGTCAAAACAAAAGTTTGCTTTTCATTTCAAAACTCATTCTGTTCTTTCCTCAAGGTTCAATGAGCTATGGTTCTCAAACGGCAGAAACTTACACAGTTCAAAAAAACCTTCTACTTGTGCCTGCTGAAGAGCTCATATTCTGGAACACACTGATCTGTTAAACTTCACCAAAGAAAACATCACATCTTCAAGATCTAGAGTTAGTGCTTATTTTCACATTTCTAATAGAAAATTATTGTTCTCAAAATGGAACCTTCAGGCTCAAATAATTTCAGACAATTACTGCAACCTCTTTTTAGTTGAAAAAAGCTAATTTCTCTGTATGGAAATACCACAGCTACAGGAACAAGAAACATTTTTCAGAAGTTCTGCAAGTTCAATTTTCATTGCAGACAATGTAAATTTGTTTTTGAAGCTACAAGCTCAACTACTTCAATCACATGCACATATTAATCACAGTGTTTGAGAGAGAAACGTAGGGATAAATATGTTTTACTTGGCTGAAACAAGTTTTGCATAAGTAACACGGTGTCACCTCTCCCTACCCTGCAAATGACATATAATGGGTTATTTAGTGACTTGCTGTTAAATAAAAACTTCAAATTATAGTAAAAATATTTAAGGGCAAGTTATGGTCTTGGTGGGCACACTTTTAGAAAGAAGGACAAGTCCCTGTTGTTTTAGAAAACTGCATAGAATAGAAGAAAATGCTTCCTGGTGGATTGGGTGTCAAATGAATGGTATGTGTAACTTTTCTTCAGTTACAGAAAAGGTCATACTAATTTCACTGTGTGGAAAAGTTCCAGCTCTAGGAACATGAAATAACGTCAGAAATTCTGAAATTTCCTTTTCATTGCCAGGAATGTAGATGAGTTAAGTTACAAACACAACTACTGCAATCAAACACATATGTTAATTACCTCAGGAAGAGAGAGTAGGGAAAAAACATTTTGATGTTTTTGTGTATTTAAATGATTGTTCTTAAACAAAACATAAGAAGTCCTGACATACTGTCACTACAACAGTCTCTAAAGTTAACTCTGTATTTTTACCTCTGTGTTATTAAAATGAGGTAAAATGTATCTTGACCTGCATGAAAACTCTGACAATACTCAGCAAATCCAAGTATATCATTGTTCAAGAATGACTGTGCTCATTTCACTGATTTTTTAATACACATTATAATGGATAACATTTTTAGCTAAGATTAAGATAGCACAAATATTCACAGAGAACCATACAGTTTTCAGAAACAGCAGAGTTGATACTGAAGTGGTAGAGTCCCCTACTTAAAATCAGGAGCATGTTTTTAAAAATACGTATTTTAAACAAAATGAAATTTACCGAAGTTCTAAGACTGTAAAGCAAAACATATATCCAAAAAAAAAAAAAAAAACCAGAGATACAGCTAATTGAAAAGAAATTTTACTTACTTAAGAAAGTATCTCTGTCCAGATGGTGTCTTAGCCATCTCCCAACCTGGTGGCAAAGGCACATCATCAGGGATCTCAAAAGAAGACTGGCGGAGGTGTTGAGAAGATGGAGCTCCGGGTCCAGTCACTACTCCAGAGGGTGTAAGTGTCCCTGGAGAAACAGCTCCCAGCTGCAGTGATGCTGGAGAGGAATGAGCTCGGACATGCTGTGGGGTCAGGGCTCCTGCTGTCCCGGCATCAGTGCTGGCCTGCCAGGAGTGAAATAATTTTTATTAATATTCCTGTATTTCAACAGAAATGTCAGAAGACATTTTACTTTCAATGAATGTTTCGGGAGAAATTCATAGCTCAGTTGTTCTAATGTTCTGCTTATTTTCTAGTTGTTACTGTTCAATCAAATCTCCTCTAGTTTGGTTAATTAGCGTCACAAATGCCCTTGTGCAAGTCAAGAAATATTAACTGTATGTGTTGAGAGCCCTTAGTTTTACTTTGAAAACTAAAGTTCTTACTCCTCAGCACAGGGTTAAGAACAAACCCGGCTGCAGTCAGCAGATCTCTTCCAGTACATTGAGTAGTTTGTTACTGGACTGCATCCACTCACTACCATCACTCCCACTTTCTGCTGGAGGAGTTAATTTCCCACTGTCCTTTTCAAGTGGGGGTGTGGGGATTCAAGCACACACACAAACCACCCCCTAGCCCTGTAGGGGTTTAAAAGATCACACAAAGAGAAAAGCAATAGTGAAATGCCAACTGGCAGCAGAGAGTTCCAGTGGAGGAAGACTCACAAATTCAACCATAAAAAAAAACTATACAAGAAGACTGAACATAACATTTCCTGATCACTCAAACTTCCTAATAACTTCAACTGTCCATGCTTTATCCAAAGCAAAGCTTCAGCAAATGGTTGAACCAGTCAATCAAAATGACTCACAGACACATTCACTGGAATCACCACTCATAAGTACACTGAACGACCTTGCCAGTAGTAAATACATGTTCAACAGGGAACAGAAAAGGCAGCTCTGAAAACTTGATTAAAGTAAAAACGGCTTTTAAAAATATATTTACCAATTAACTGGTTTTATAAATAGACCAGAACAACATTGACGCCCATAATGAGATGCATGTATCAGTCCCTGTCACACCTCTCTACACAAGGTATTGCACCATTTGAGGCCCCACTCACACACATTTACAGTTGTACTTCATCTGTATGCAAGCACACATGGAGATCCATGTGTTCAACTGGAAACTAATCAGTTTGCACTTACATTCAGACAAAATAAACAAGTAGTAAATCAAGTGGATTTGCAATATTTTAATTCCTGAGAATCACAGAAATGAAGACCTTTTCTCTAAGCAGAATGTTTATGTGGCACAACTAAACAAAAGGCAAAATGAAAACAGTCCACAATGAAGCAAAAGATTCTCTCTTGCTTTAACTGGATTTCAAGTTTATGTTTTAGGAGCCACTGAGTGGTACAAGGAATTAAACTAAATATGCTTTACAGATGAAGATTAACATACACAAAGAATATAAGGCTAAGCCTAAAAGTACAACCAAAAGTTGTATGACCATCGCACACCTAAAGTGCATTTCAAACACGATAGCTGTTTAACTGTAGTCACCGTATTTAAAAAGATACGGCACTAAGTGTTAGACGAATGTCTCTCCATTCAGATTTGTACACAACGGAACTGCGATGAGATTTGCACAAGTTGGGAAAACACTATACATAAATCTCTTATTCCTTGCTGGTATGTTATTAAAGGTCTGCAACTTAGAAGCTAGCAAAACTACAGAAGCAGATCAGCTCCACCCTTTCCAATTTTCTTTTCAGTCTTTCTATATAAAGGCCAGACTGCTTTTTTGAGTATTTGGAAAATGAATTAACTTCTAGGCTTGGAGAGTACGTGCCAAGGTTCAGCCTGGAATGAACTTCTGAAGTGAAATTATAAATCGCTCAAAACAGAAGTTTAATAATGGAAATGTTGACAGACCCTTAACAACACGGGTACCAGGCACCACTACACAGCGAGTCTCACTCGTACTGGCTACAGAGATAATGTGACAATAGACAACAATAAAACTTATTTTATAGCTTAGCAACAAAGTTCATTACTTAATAACACGCGACTAGGTAGGCACAGCCTCGTTCCAAAGAGTTGGTAACAGCATTAGCTTTCGTTCGTATTCACGCCAGCACTTAAGTCTTGGTCCAGAAGTCCCACTGCTTAAGCACCAAACGCTCCCGGAGGCCGAGCGACGACCCTGCCCTGCATCCCCCACCCCGCTCCTCCCCGGCCCTGCCCCCGCATCGCCCCTTCCCCCCGGCCCTGCCCCGCCCCTTCCCAGCCCTGCCCCGCATCCCTCCCCCGCTCCCTGCGCGGCCCAGCCCCGCATCCCTCCCTCCCTCCCCCGGGCCGCCTCGGCCGAGGCCCCACGGCTCCGAGCCCCGGCCCCAGGCTGCCGCCGCTGCCCTGCATGCGGGCGCTGCGCCCGGCGGACCCTGGACGCCGTCAGACCTGGCGTCTGGCTCGGGAATTAACTTCGGAAGTGCGTGCGTGTGTATGTGGGGGGTTAATCCTACTCAACCCAGCGCCGTGCTGAAATGGTGGAAAAGTCACATCCATATTTACTGTCTGACGGGGCCAGGGGGTGTAGGTTTGGCACCACTTCATCGACCCTTTCCACAGAGGGCAAGGAACTGGACGGCAAAGCGAAAATCCAA
Organism: Sturnus vulgaris; assembly: GCF_052056855.1. Taxonomy (NCBI): domain Eukaryota; kingdom Metazoa; phylum Chordata; class Aves; order Passeriformes; family Sturnidae; genus Sturnus; species Sturnus vulgaris. The sequence goes on along the minus strand of NC_142244.1, from coordinate 44,294,605 downwards.
GCGAAGCGTTTTCACCCAAGTTCTAGGGGCTCGCCCCGCTGTCGCCCTCCCGGTGAGGCCGAGACAGCCAAGGAGCGGATGTGGAGTTCGAGGCCCCGCTGGAGACCGGGACGGGGCCAGCGCTCGCCCTCCCTCCCTCCCTCCCTCCGCGGCCCCGGCCCCGGCCCCGGCCCCGTCGGCGTCCCGGGGCGCGGGAGGCGGCCCTGCCCCAGGGGAAGAACAAATAAAGGGGTGTGGGGGCGGCAGAGAGCGCCCCGACAGCCCCGGCCGGGCGCCCCCCGCCCCGCTCGGCCCCGCGGATTCCCGCCCCGGCCCCCTCCCCCACACGCCTCCCCCGGGAGGAGCTGGGCGGCGGGCGGGGAGGGGGAACATGGCCCGGCCGGGCCGCCCCCCGCCCGCGGCGCGGGCCCCTTCCTTCCCTCCCCCTCACCTGGCGGGAGTGGGCCTTGGGCTCGGGCGGCTTGAAGAAGGAGTCGGGCAGTTTCCGCAGTCGCATGGGCAGCGTGTGTGGCACGTTGGCGCCCTTGGGGTTCATCACGGCGTTGAACAGCGCCTCCAAGTCGGTCTCCGAGTCGCCCCGCACATGGACGATCTGGTGCCCCGCCGGAGGGGGCCCCGCACCCGGGGGCTGCGCCGCGCCGGCCGGGGCCCCCGACACCGCGCCGGGGGGCTGCGGCGGCGGCTGCTGCTGCTGCGAGGCCGGGGGCTGCGCTGCCTGCGGCGGCTGCTGCGTTTGAGGCTGCCCAGGATCCATGGCTCCGTCGGGACCCCCCGGCGCTTCCCTGGCGGGGCTCGGCGGCTCAGAGCCCGGATTTCCACTCCCGCATGCCCCGCTCCCCGGGCCGCGGGCTCGTCCTGATGTCGCCGGTGCTTCTCACTCCTCGGTCGGGAAGCCGACCCGGCCGCGGTAACTGGCAAAACAACTCTGGCCGTGCGGCGCTTCCCCGAGCCCGGCCCAGCCCGGCCGGCGCCTCTGTCCCGGCGGCGGAAACTAACTCACACAACACACCAAACAAAAGTTCGCAGTTACGCCCGCCCGAATCACTCTCCGCCGCCGGCTCCGCCCCTCCTGAGCCCGCCCGCACCGTATCCGACCGAGGGAGCCCGTGCCCACAGCGCTCCTGCGCGCCCGCCCGCACCGCCTCCCGCCCGGGGCGCTGGGGGCGCTGCGCGGTCCCCCCGGATCCCCCGGCCCGGGCCCCCGCTCCGCCCGCGGCCCCGGCCCGGCCGGACCGCACCGCCCCTCGCTTCGCGCCCGCCCGCGCCTCTCTCCCCGCTGCCCGCCCGCCCGCGGCCGCCACGGAGCGCTGCCGCCAACCAGAACTTTTTTCTCTCCCTAACTTCTATCCCAACTTCCAGGAGGCCGCTCCGCGAGGGGGTGGGATGGGGCGGCCGCGCTTCCCTCCCCCCGGCCCGGAGGGGCATCGGGCCGGGACCCCTCCCGCCGGTCCCCTCCCGCGCTTTCTCCCGGTTCCGCAGAGCTTTCACCGACTGCAGAGCCTCCCCTGCACTTACGCGTCGCGGGTCTGTAAAGCTGGGTCATAAAAATGACGAGACCTCCAGAGAAATACTTTTTATTAGATAAAACGGGTGAGGGAAGGGGGAAACGACCAAGAAAACAGCTTCAAGAACTATAAATACCGGAAAACTTTTGTCACTAACAACATAGTAACATCTGAGTGAATGGAAGCACTTCCGAGCGTGTCATCAAGTAGTAGAGCTTTCCTCGTCAGAAAACTATGCAATGTCTACCTGAACCCAATATAAAGAAAGCAACCTCCATTATAAAACTGGAGACCATCCAGGTTTATAACTAGTTTGTAAATAGGCTTCCACCGAAACAGTGATAAAGAATATTCACGTGTCGCTTGCAGGGATCCACAATCAAGTAGGCAAAAGTCTGTAGGTGGCTTTTGCTTGAAGGGTAACACAGGCCATTAGCATTCTGACAGGAAGAAAAAAACCCAAAACATTATTAGGGACAATAGGGATATCTGTAAGAGAATTAATAAAATCTGAAGTTAATAATTTTTTTCCAATTGTAACTGTTCATTGCACAGCAAAATAGAACAAACACACCACAGTTTATTTAAATGATATGTCTCCATGAGGATCCCAGCACTACAAAATGGACAGTAATTCTGGCTGGATGTATCAAATAACCTGAAAGCAAATGTAAGATTAATACAAAATGTAAAATTAAACATGCAAGCATGTGTTTACACAATTAGAGCCTAAAATACAAATGATTAAATATACAACACCCCATCATGTTTCCTTTGAAAGAGAAAAATATCACGTACTCGATATATAAAGCTGTTCCATCCATAATTTTTTTTTCACTTAACATTTACTAATGCATCTGTTCAGGTTCCAATATTTGCATTTAAGTGAAATGCTTATTACAGATTACATTAAAACTTTGGACCATTATCGAAAACATTTTGTGTGCCATTCTTCGGAAAGGGTTTGAAGGGATTCTAGAAACCTAGCTGCAAAATCCTGGTTTTGAAAAAAACATCCAGCTGACAATCAGCATGGGAACTGGACTCTTCACGTTAACATCCTACATCTGCACATGTCAATAAAAGCTTCAGTGTTGACAGAGCATCACAGCTGGACACACTTCAAATCCAGTAGGGATCCAGAAACTAGATGGAGGGATTTTTAAAGTGTTTGGGGTTTTTTATTTAGTCAGCGTGGTAATAGAACATGTGAAAGATCAATAAATATGTATAGCTTTCTTTTAAATCATATAACAGTTTCCTCCTGCTCCTCAACACCTTTGTACAACAGTTGAAGAGATGTAGGTTCTTACATTTTTCTTGCTTGAGGGAAATTGCTATATTGTATATATTGTTCATTTTCTCAAGGAAAATTTTAAAGTCACAGACTACTGACTATTCTGGATTCCACATCTCTCACATTCTTTTGTTGAAGCTGTCTTCCTTTGCATAAAATAATCTGTCTTTTTTTGGACCAAGGAAACATAAAAACTGTAATCTCTCTCAGTGGTTAAGTCAGTCAGCTGAGAAGGAAAAGAGCTGGGTCCTCATTTGTGCTCCAAGGACCATTTGTGAATTTTATCCTTTAGCTGTTACTGACACCCCATTTTCTCCTGCTATTTCAAAGAGAATGAATCCATTATTAGATGTTCTGGTGTCTTCCTTTGGGGGATTATTCAAAACCCTAAATCTTAAATTAAGCTAAGCACCTCATAAAAACACTGTTTTAGACAGGTAGAGATTTGATAATGTTTATTCCCAGAATTTTCCAATGGTAGTCAAATGCCACAAGCTAGAAATAGCATTCTATTTTTAAGTGGCACAGCACACAAGCTCTGTAGCTCCAATTGTAGGATACCTAGCTCTCTTCAGGTGTTTTTTTAAGGATACGTGTGTAACAAACAGTGGATTCTCAGCTGCAGTAAGGAGAGCCAATTTTAAGATTTTATAGTGGTCAGCATCAAAAGGCCTTTGGAATTTGATCCAAAAATAACCCAAGTTCATGCATGTAACTGAAGGAAAAAAAGTAGGATAAGATAAACATCAAGATGTGATTTCTAGTTAAACTCTTTTCCCATTGCTACCAAGGATCCCACTCCTGCAGTCTTTGTGGAATTGATGGATGGCAGTTGAGGTTTTGACTGTTTACAGGCAGTGTGAGCCCACTAAAAATTTGTTCAACAATTCAAGAACAAAAACAATGTAAGTTCTGGAGATGAGGCATTTCAAGCAATATACCAAACCTGGTATCAGGAAAATAATCAATATAACCTAATTAAATGAAAAATATAACCTAATTAAATTTATTTTAATTAGCAAAAGAGGTCATAAAACCCCTAAAATGCTTGAGCATAAAGGCTCTGATATTTACAATCATGCATGTACAAAGTTTAGAATCATACCATTCCATCTGCAATCACTGCAATTCCATCTGCAGTGTGGACTTCGGTTCACAAATGCAGGGGGTGTAATGATTGATTTACTGATGTTAGAGTAGGATAATTTTATTTTTTCTTTGTAGCAACACAGCTGATGATTTAAGAATACATATGCATAGCATAAAACAGAAATAAAAATACTGCTGAACATTCTCAAAACTGCATAATGCAATTGACAATTTTTAAAAATACTTCTTGAATAAACTTTGCATTATTCTGATTTCTAACACTGCCACAGTTTGGGTACAGGTAAAGAAAGTTCTAAAATATCAGTGAGCATTCCAATACTTAAGCTGTAAAAGTGTTTCATTACATGCAAAGCTCCAAAGCTCTCAAGGATATTTGGAGTCCAACCGAGTACTTTGTCACAAGATCTAAAATTATTTCTCTTGTGATACCCAGGTCTATCAGGTTTTGATGCTAAAGAGCTCTAGAGACATTTGTAAGAGAGACCTCAATAAATCAAAGGGCTGGGCAATGACCAACCATATGGAGTTGAACAAGAGAACATGCTGGATTCTGCACCTGGGATGGAGCAGCCCTGGATGTAAGGACAGGCTGGGGAATGAGATGCTGGAGAGCAGTGCTGCACAAAGGGACCTGGGGGTCCTGGTCAATGGCAAGTTGGACATGAGCCAGCAGTGCCCTGGCAGCCAGGAGGGCCAACCCTGTGCTGGGGGCATCAGGCACAGCATGGCCAGCTGGGCAAGGGAGGGGATTGTCCTGCTCTGCTCTGAGCTGGGGCAGCCTCACCTCCAGTGCTGGGGGCAGTGCTGGGTGCCACAATATGAGAGGGATATGAAACTATTAGAGAGTGTCCAAAGGAGGGACATGAGGATGATGAGGGCCTTGAGGGGAAGCTGCATGAGGAGTGGCTGAGGTCACTTGCTCTGTTCAGCCTGGAGGAGACTGAGGGGAGACCCCACTGCAGTCTGCAGCTTCCTTGTGAGGGGAAGAGGAGGGGGATAGGCACTGACCTCTTCTCTGTGGTGACAGTGACAGGACCTGAGGCAACAGCATGAAGCTGAGACAGAGGAGGTTTAGGTTAGACGGTAGGAAAAGGTTCTTCACCCAGAGGGTGTTTGGGCACTGATACAGGCTCCCCAGGGCAGTGGTCACTGCACCAGCCTGACAGAGTTCAAGAAGTGCTTGGACAACACTCTCTGGCACATGGTGTGACTCTTGGGAATGGTGCTGTGCAGGACCAGGAGTTGGACTTGAGCATCCTTGTGGGTCTCTTCTAACTCAGCATACTCTCTGATTCCGTGAACTATAACTTAAAACCTTGAGATATTTACATCTCTAATAGTGTGCTTTTTTAGATACCATTTTTAAATTGTGCTCAGCTACAAAAGTCACTTTTACGAGATCAGCTTTTATCTATTTACGTCAGGCTAGGAGGATATGTCCTTTTCTTCCAGATACAAACCTAGAAAACTTGGCTTAAAAACTGTCAGCTCAACATAAGGATTATAATAGCACATTATATTAGTTATAATTAACTCCACAGTTATTTATCATATGAACTCAGAAACTAAATCCACTGCAGAAATGTAGTTACTTCCTTGAGAGAAACTTTTCATCACAAACACAAGACATTTGTGCTCCAGTAAGTATCCTTCCTGTAAGTGCCAGTAGAGTGGAGTAATTTTGATCCACATAACCATCAAACAGTCTAGACACACTGTTTAAGCGTTTCTGTTTTCTGAGAGTAAATTCTTCAGGGTATTCTTTAATAGAAACCGTCATTTCAGAATTCTCCTTCACCCCAGAAATTTTCAGAATGTGCAGTAATGCCCAATTTTCCTCCAAGGCTACAGGGAGGATAGCCTGCTCTGTATTAACACGGATCTTCTTTTGTCCATCTATTTTGTTTACAAAAAGTTGCTAAAGTTTGGCTGGAGCTTTGTTTGTTGTTTTTTTCTTTGTAGTACTGATGACAGTTAATGTATGGCAAACACAGTTAGGGGAGTTCTTTAATGTCCATCTACCTAAACACAGAAATCTGCAAAGTTCAAATCAATGCATTTGATTCAGAGGTGGGAAAGGAACAGTAATAACAAAAGAACATACAGTTACCAGGGTTTTGCTTTTTTATTTTTATTACAGCCCACAACGTAGCAGAAAGACAAATTTTGATACACCCATGAAGTGTTTATTTTCAAAAGCCTTTTATGAATCACACATAGTACTTAAAAGATGATGACCAACAGATGAACAACTGGGCTATTGGCAACCTACAGGGAAGTTTGTGCAGTCTGAAATGACATCAGTAACTGCTGTTGAAAGTCGGTACATTATCTGACATTTAATTAGCACATATTCTGGTTACTCAAGAAGAATTTGGAGTAGTTCATCCTACTGTAACAACTTAAATGACAGATATGCTGAATCTAGTAAACATGCAGCCAGTTCTCAAACTTATCTTGATGGTAAATGTATGATTTTGCAAGGGAAACAGATAGGAATGAAACTTGACAAGGGAGGGGAAAAGAGGTTAGCAGTCATCTCACCACCCCAGCCTTTTGGTATACAAAACTTCCTCGCAGTCTTTACAGAAACAGATGCAATACAAGCTATTCACAAAGCTCTAGCAGCATTTCGGAAAATACAACTGTAAGAAGTCAAGAGTGAATCCTTGATCCTTACTGTTACCTCAAGTTTTATTATTATCTAAACCCAGAATTACTCAGACTTTTTTCTTTCATTAACTGGTTTCAGAATGACTATTAGAGCTTCCACTGTAATCCAGTAAACCTATTTTTAGTGAGCTACCAAAGAAAACTTTAGCTGGTGGTTACTAATGAAGAGTTAGTAAAGAGGATGAGAAACAGGATGAGATCAGAGAAAGAGTTAATGAATAAAAAGATGACAACTATAGGAAAATAACCCACTCCATTACAATGGAATATTATATTTTCTTTGTCAATTCATTATTTTCATGTTACATATATTACTACCAGTAAAATCCCATATAAAAATTATTGATACTTACGTATGCAGACACTTTGAAGACCGTAGAAATAATACGTATATCCTTTGTTTCAGGGCTCTTTTGAACACTGAAATACAGGGGTATAATACATACTTAATCTATATCATAAGTACTGATAATTAGACTTTAATTTATTAATTACATTTTAAACATATGAACTGTGTCCTTGCTCAAATTCTGTGAAGGTCAAATTTACAGCTAAAATTCAACTTATGTCATATTAAACATGAAAAGTTATGTGGCATTGTTAGTTACATGGTTATTATGACATTTTACTGAAAAATATTGAATATATCTAGTCATGTGACTTGGTTTCACTGTTCTCAGCTACTAAATCACAGCGATATTACCCAGACCTAGATGATTCCAAATATAGAGTTTTCATTTTGATAGATATGTAGCTAAAAATTATGCAAATAAAAATTATGCAGCTAAACATTTCATAAAAATCTTTTCACATATTTTTTGAGAAAGAAACCTGCAAAGTGAAACGCATCTTAATACAGACTACAAGGAGTAGCGGCAGTACTGGTGAAGAAATACATTCTTCAGCTCATTTTAAATTAGTATATAATTATAGTTTAGGTTTATTTTTTTCTCCTTTGGAATTTTGTATATATACTCAGCTATGCAACTTGGAATGGAATTAGTTCTGAGCTTTTATATTTCTAGACTGTTGTGAAGATTGCCATTTATTTAATCACATTTACTAATAACACTGAATATTATTGCAAAGAACCCAGGCATCTCAACCTATTTATAGTATTTTAATATATAATTTTCCTCAAGTCTGCTTTAAGTGATGCTTACATTTCTTCAGAAATTAGATCATGCAACTGCTATTCATTTATCTAATTTTGAAGATTCCCATTTACATTAACTCACTGTTGAACAGCTGAGGCTTAAAACTTCCATACTTACACGATTCTGAGAAGTGCATAGCTCAAAATCTGCCTTGTCACAAATAGGTTCCATTCCCAAGAAAGGTCCCAGTATAGACAAGTTACAAGAGAATGTGTGAAACACAGCCCAGTTGAACACCACACCAGGTCCAAGCTGTGACAGCAGTCCCCTGTTACCAGTGCTTTGGCAAAGCTCTTTTTTATAAGAACAAAGGAACCCCAAATCAACCAACAGCACCTTTGTTAATTCCGTCTCTGCAGCCAATAAAAGAGATTGACTCTCCAATTAACTGATTTCATCTGCACAGTAGTGGCACAGCCACGTTTGAACCTATACTGTGAAGCTGATCTTCCCTGTGGTCAGTCAGTAATGAGGCTTTCTCAGAACTTTTTGTTGCATCTGACATGTTGACGTACTCAACAGTGGAGGAAGACAGCGTTGCTGAAATCGGTACTGACCCCAGTTGTCTGCCTTCCCACCCCTCCAGAGATGATTGCCATCCCAGCAGGACAGCTCAGCTACCTCATGGCTCAGCTTCAGAACATACACTGCAGTGTACGGACCTGCACATTAAGCCAAACTAACACAGATGTCACTTTATGCTGACACACCAGGCTGTAAATGCAACAGTTTAGAAACTCTTCAACCATCTCCGTGGAAAGAGTGACAACTTCCAGAACCAGGCATAGAGCATTTGTGGCATTACTGCCTTCTACCATGTATCACCACCCTCAAAAGCAACAGTTGTATTTAAGTTATTCTGGCTCAGATTCTTCTGTCAGAAAACTATGCTATCAATTTCTGGTTTCTTAATTTTCATGTTTTATATATATATCTATGATACCAAAGTAAGAGCTGACAAAGAGTAAGTCTTCCTATTTATTCCATGACCTTGAGAAATTTTCCTCTTGTGGTTAGCTTCCTGTAAGTAATTTTTCAGAATGTTTATTTCGAGTACTTTGGTTATTTTTTAAGGTAAAAATTGTGTCCGTTAAAATCAGATGAGAGTCTTTCTTTTCTGACATGAAAGAAAACCAAGAGGTTGCCTTTGACAAGCTCATTTGCTCTATTTCTTTCCCACCCCCCACAAAAGGTTTTAGAAAAAAACTATCTTATCCTTTTGAAGAGGATAGTATTTCCTCAAAAATAATGTTAATAGCCCTATGTTCTTTCAAATCGTTAACTTCTAAACTATTAATTGGATATGGTAGTTCATCATTTTAATGTGCATCTATTTGCTCTTTTTATGAAGAGCAAACATCCTCATGGTCTCTCTATTCACTTTGGGCTTTATTTATATCCTAACCTTACTGGCAATATTTTACTAGGCTTTCCAAACAATAAAAGAACAACTTAATACTTTCACATACATTCATTCATTACGGGGGAAAGGACATGGAGATGGAGATTAAGAAAGGAGAATAAAACAATCACTACAAGATGTTACAGCAGCTGTTACCACAGAGAGACACTGTCAGAAAAATCAGGGGTTAAGTACAGAGGACAAGATTTATCAACAGAGATTCATAGATTATATTATAATTAACAAGTTTTTTAGTAAGAATATATTACTCTTTTTGCAAAGCAAAAAAATGTCTGTCATTTATTGGAAGTCCCTAGCTTGTCAGGTATCTAGAGCTGTTAATTTCAAAAAGATTATTGCATTCTCTCATACTAAAGCAATGTACATAGAAATGCTTTACTAAAATGAAACCTCAAAACTTTTGACACTATTTTCAATGCTAGTGCCTTGGAGTTAGAACTCAGGTATGACCAGAAAAAAAAGTTGTAATAAAGATAAGTAGGGAAAAGCTCATTAACAGATCTGCTGCTCCCAGCAGTAAAGGCACTTCTGTGGAGCTCTTCATGCCAAGGCTCTTGCCCATAAAGAATACTGTAACAGGACTAAACAGTGGTAGTTAATACATCCATAAGCTTACTGTTATTAGACTGAATTAATCTGTGACAGCTAATTTTTCAATGCACACCATCAGCCAGCAGCTAATAATTACTGAAGTATCCATTTGTTTTTTACCAAGCCTTCTGATACTCAAAAATAAAAATTAAACCTTAAGGACAGTACAGTTTACAGAACTATTAAAACAACGGAAAAGCTTTTAATATCACTTAAAAAAGAATAGAAAATGTCCAATGCAACTGTAATCCAACATACAACAAAACCAGACAAAGGATAGCAGTCTAAGAAAGAATTTAAACAAAACTTGGTAGTCAATAGGAATTTGAGGGTGAACTTTTTGATAAACGGAATTTAAGAGATTATTACTATCATTAGCAATCTTTTACTGAAAATAAGAGGCTAAAAGAAAGTAATTTTAATTGCTTTATTTTCTGGTGCAATTTATGCAAGAATGAAGTAACACTAGGCACAGCATGGACCAGAAATCAGAAATTAAGTCAAGACTGTCATTAGTGTCCCTATTCAGAGCCTGTCACCATCCTTTTCTCTTTTAACACAGTGGAAATAAAACAGAACCATCATTTTGGATAAACTGGGAGCAGGAGGAAATGAGACCAAGAAGAAGACAACTGTGATTCTGAAGGGGGAGGAAAGGTCTGAAATGTCAAGATCAAAAGCTTTTTTCATGGGACTGACAAAGAATTCAATACCAAAGGAGAAAGATAAAAGATTCAGTGAAATGGTAAGTTTTGTTTTCAACTGGTAACCAGTGCTAACACCAGCTCCTATGGCAGTGAGAAACTAGCAGACATTTACAGGCACAGAAACAGAGAGATACGTGGTACACAAATACTGAAGATCAGTTATGTCACTTCAAAACTTGGGAGGATAGAAAGCAATCTGCCAACTGGCAAAAAAACCCCAAAACAAAACAAACCCAAACAGCATAGGAACGGATCTTGAAATATTTTCTCCTAAATATTTTATAAAGGACAGAAGCAGCACACAAGAGGAAAATACAAAGTGCTAATAGGGAACAGGTTGAGGATACGGAAAAAGTAAACTTTGAAAGCAGGATGAAATTGTGGGAGGATCTTGGCAGAGGCTTTTTTTCTGTTTTAAGTAACAAGAACTATTTGACATCCTTATCAAATTTTACAGCATGAAAAGGAAAAAGAATGGAAAGAGGTTTAAGGAGATAGGGAGGTAAAGAAAATGAGTGGCTTAGAACAGAACTTGAACATTTTTTGGATAAAACAACTCAAAAGCAAAGGGGAGCAGTAATGTGAAGTAACTGACTGGATTTGCACTTTGTCCTAGATTAATTCAACAACAGAAGAGCAGAAGCAGCTGCAGTCAATGCAGAGTCACCTATGGCCCAGGACTGAAAGAACAGGCAGCTTGATTCAAGTGCAGAGTGAACAATATAAAAAAAAAGGGAGAGTAGTGTTAAACATTGATGGATCCTTTTACCTCAGATGCTGTATTTCTGAAGAACCCACTTGATTCTCATCTATGTATGAGATGAAAATACCAAAACTACTCATATAAACAAAAATTTTAGTAATATATTTTACAATCTTTATATTCCCATTAGCTTAACTAAGAATGAGTCTATATACCCAATAACTACATTCCATTTCCCAGCAACCAGAACATAAGAAGTTTTGTCAATCAGAGAAGTCAGTACATGGATATATCAAAGCAGAGTGAAAATTGTGGTTTTAGTCTGATCAATTACCTCTAGTCTCAATGGAAAAAAACCAAAACCCTCACATAAAGTTCCAAACAATTCCATACACCAAACCTGGTAAAAAATGTGTGTTAGTTCACTTTAGTGAACTTTAGTCATGTTAACAGCAAGATTCTATCACCCTTAGCTTTACACTGTGAGAGGTGTATTTGTAGAACTAGGAAGACCAAAATCCAGCTGTATTTAAAAAAAAAACCAACAAAACAGCAGGGATAAAAAAATATATGGAACTGAAAGTTTCAACAAATTATTCAAAATTGTAATTAATTAATTAATTAAGAGTAGTCCAATTGAAAGTACCCAAGATCATACAGGCAAGACTTAACTGTTGATATTTTGTCAATGACAGTGGGAACACAGTCTGTTTCCAGTACCATGCAACGTCTTCAGCAGACAATTACAGAAAAAAGTTTCTTTACATTTGAAATTAATTATAAACCATCAATGTCCATAAATGTGATATTAAAAATGTTCTTATGTGGGACTAATGCAGTTAAAATTGCATCTAGTTTGTCACTGAACTGCTACCATTGTTCCATGGTATTTTGAGAGATCAACACAAATAAGTTTGCAGGTGGATTAAATAACAGTCCCATTTTTGAAGCAGTAATGTACAATAAATTTACACAAATCGACACAAAGTATCTATGAACAGCACATGTACACAGTTGTACAAAAAGTGAGTAACACTTACCTCACCAAGTCTTTATAAAAAGCTTTTGTAGTTTCTAAGTATGGGTCAACTACATCTTCAAACTGGCAAAGAGTTCCTCCAATGCAAAAATGCTTAAAAAGACAGAACAGAAATTCCTCGCGATCCAATTGAGTGAATATGTCATAATGGTCCGAATCTTCCAGAAGCAAGACCTTGTGGAACAAGGAAGAAACAAGAAAGTAAAATTGAGAAAAATTTATTTAAGATTCGGTTTATAAATAATGCAACTAGCATGCTGTATGGTTCACACAAATTACGTCCATATAAAATATATGGATGAGGGACAGAAATACATGTTGCTAAATCCTTCTTCCAATGATGCAATTAGGTTCAAAATTCTTACAAATAATATAAAGCAGAATCACTGTCACATCAGGTTTGTGCCCAAAAGACGTAAAGGAATATTTTTCAAGTCTTGTTGTTTCACTGGTTAATTGATGGTTTCATTAGCATGACAGATAATCTGAAAATAATCTACCTATATTTGATATGTCAATTGCTGTTAATCAATTTGGTAACTGTTTTTGGTAACATTTGCTTTTTCACTTTTAAATTGACAGAGTTATTTCACATTTGTTAAGGAATCCTGAAGATCAAACTCCCATCATTCTTTATTGCAGACTCCAGTGAGCCCTGATCTGTAGCCTGGATTAGCCAGACATGCATCCAGCTGCCTCCATGTGTCTCACCTGCCTTTTGCTGAGGTATTATGTGAACACAGAGGACTTGCTAGATTAGTGTCAATACTGGTTCATGTAAATGTGGACAGGAATTGTAACTCACAACGGCTACAAGGCATTTGGGTCATGTCAGCCAAACTGCAGATGTCAGCCCAGGCAAACAGGTCAGTTAGACATGAGCCCACTGCTCTCTGGCCCTCTTTACAACAAAACTACACAACCTGAGTAAAAAGGGGCCAGGGCAACAACTGTTCTGGATGGCCACCTCATACATATCCCAACCTCCTTAGCTGAAACAAGAGAAGACATAGCAGGAAGGAAAGAAACATGGAGTCTTGCAGCCAAGGGCCATCCTCTGACACCAGGAGACAGGTTGGTGCCCCCTACAGTCTTCTGTCCTAGAGCCCTGACTAATTAATTTGAAGTTTTGATGTCATTCCTGGATTTTGACTTATTCTTTCTGCTGTCTTAGGAGTAGGAATCACCTTTGTTTCAAACCAATGTTAAACCCTCAACTTGCAAATGCTGACACACACATCACTTTCATGGGGCAGAAACTGGGAAGACACTGAAACCCCAATAATTTCTAATTTTAAATGTTGCCTCTAACCTTCCTACACACAATATATTTAATTTTCAGAAAACATTTCACACGTACCCAATTTATAAATAAATACATAGTATTTTGAAATGCTAGGCTACAAACTACATCTGGAATTCAAACATGAGCTTGAGTTCTTACCTTTTCCCAGAACTTTACAAGACAGACCAGTATTTCAGGCCACATCCTGTAACCAGTGTCACTGGTTCAAACACATTGCCTTCAAAGGATTTGCCAAGTGCAAATGAGTGCAACTCTATAATTATTTAGTACTTATGTTGATTATATATACAAGGAAGAGCAAAATCCAGTTCTCCCACACTACGCTTTGCTAATGCTACACAAACATAAGTTTAAAAAATGGTTTTAGCTTATGAAGTCAAAAGAAACACAGTAAAGACATACATTGATTTAAAGGGTGCCACTGTTAGAGATTCTTTTTCAGATAATCTACTTTCTGACACTTCCACTAGAGTATAACAAAGTTTTACATTGCAGGCCTATTCAGGAGTTGTATTTAGTAATTTTCCAATATTATACTGAAAAATAATTTCCTCTTTCATAGTTCCCCTAGCTTTAGAGAAAATGTATTAAGAAGGCTTTCTTTAAATGCCTTCACATACGATATGATCAGCATTCCTCTCCAGAAATGCTTCAGGATGTAGCTATTGAATACATTCAATTTCATCCACCACAGCTCTGAGTATCACAGCACCTTCTCTTTGGCACCCTTTCTTCTCCTGCCTAAGTAAACGAGCAGCTGCATTTCCCCACACATTGCCCAGCACAGATTGCCTGAGACATAGGTGGGTAGAAGCAGGCTTTACCTTTTTCTCCCACCTAAAAATGAAAGAGGGATCACCTGGAAGACAAGTAATTGCTTTCACATATTCAGGCAGTGCAGTGCCTCAGTTTCTTATAAACCATGGCTATTGATGCCTGTTTTTACTACTGTCAGAAAAAAAGCAACCTGAAAAATGTGTCCTTATAGTACCTAACAGAGTAGGAAAAATGATAATAAATTATTCATTACTATACTGACCTTCCTTAATTCATCAGCGATAAGAATATCATCATAATAGTCATCATAACATTTCACAATAGTTCCAGTTTCTCTAACAATTCCTTCAGAGTACAGCCGATCAAAAAACGTCATGGACATCTGTGTACAGGGAACCACTGTAGCTTCAATTTTTGTCACTTTGGAACCTGGAAGATATAGGAAGCTTGTGCATAATTCATGTTTTTTAAAAAGCCACAGATCATGTAAGTATGACTCAATCACAGAGTCCCTCAAAAAAAAAAAAAATAATAGCCAAAGAGGGAAGGAAAGAAAGAAGGAAACAAGTGTAAAGAAAACATTAAATTCGTCTGAATACTACTTTCCATTAAGGCTCATGTGTCTGCTCCCCCTGTTGGTAAATACCATCAACCGAAACTAGGGATAGATGGAACACCGTGTGAACCCAGCATCACATTAGATCACACCCTTAGAAAATCATATTCCACAGCTTAAGCCTTAAAGCATCTGAGGACCCATGCCAAATTTGGCATGATGAAGTACAGAAGTCAGTAGCTGCTAATAGCACCCCACAAAGTAAAAACCAAAATGAACACAGCCTCGAAGAATTTTTGATTTGTTAAGTATTATATTGAACTTTTAAAAAGTCCTTTTGTAGCCACTGTAAGCTTTATTAATCAGCTATTTCAGAATATGAAAAAGGTACTATCAGCACTTCCTGTATGAATCTGGAGTATTATCTCTGTAATCATTAAATGCAGAATATATTTTTCTATATTTTTCCCCTCTGCTTTCAAATCATCCAAGGCTGGATCCTGTTGCTCACAGACCATTTGAGCCATTTGAGATGCCCTACAGTGTTTTCCTTAAAGAGGTATCAGTCCATAAGGGCACATATCTTCTCTATATACAGTGCTACACCTACAAATCTGTCTGCAGGGTGTTGGATAACTTAGGGCATCTCAAACAGCATTAGGCCTCACATCTAAGAAGCTTTGGACTCAGCCCAGTTCTGTCTGCTCTCTGCAGTCCAAGTGTTCAGCCCAAATGTTAGAACATGCTCTCTACCCATCTCCAGGTCTGCCTGAACACCCTCCAAAGTGCTTTTGAAGCAGAGAGGGGAGGAGAGCACGAGTGAGCATTCAGCACAAGGGCAATGTGTTCCAGCAGGGAGAATATTCACAACATTCCAGCTGTCCATGAGTTTATTCTTATCTCTTCTCCTCTGTAGGTTCCCTTGATGGGAGACTGCCAGCAACATCACAGTATCTAAAGGCTTTTTACCATACAATGAAAGTTAAAATTCAGTGCTGTCCTGACAAACTGACCTAAAAATCACTAGGCATTACTACTTAGGAAATGTCCAAATTTCCCTCTAGACGATTGTATTTCAGGAGCAGAAACATGCCAAAAAGGGATGCATGAACCATGATGCTTCCAAGAGCACCTATAATTTCACTCCAGTCCTAGTCTTTGTAAGTACAGCATAAGCTGATTTTTCTCTTGCCCCCACACCTCCAGAAAGCCTTGGGATTTCTGCCATATACTATTGCATAGAGACTATTTATTAATAGGTTAAGTAGGGCTGGCATTTTAATACCTAAACCTGGGTAAATTGTACCACCCAAGCAATCAATACCAGGAAAAAAAATAAAGAGAAATTATAAATTCATAGCTTGAATATATGCCTACTTAAGCCAAAATACTGACAGGAAATTTTAAAATTATTTTATTGGACCATTGTGATGTCAAGGAAATCTGTTAAAGACAAAAGCACAGCATTTAATTGCTTGGCTTCCTGTCTACAGACAATGGTTATGAAAAAGGGCACCTTTTATTAAAGAATAAAAGGTTTAGTACATTCTCCTACCTGTACACACAGTGACTATAAAAAAAAATCATATCATACAACCAAAAACAAGTCAGAAAAATAATGAACTACAGCCTTACAACCTATGAAAAAAACCCAAACTGATTCATATTTATTTATTTGCACTCTCTCCCACCCCCCCACTTCCAGTTTCCTCTGACTTCTAATTCTCCAGCTCCGTTTCAGAGGAACTGAATTTTTATTTTATATGGGCTTTAGTACAAGCCAAATCAGCTTTTATCACATAAATTATTTTAAAATTAACATTAAAACCTGAGTCGACTAACAAACATCAGATGCTATATGACTTGAGAAAAGTGAAAGATCTAGTTACTGAGCTAAAAGTATAGGAAATTGAACTATTTATAGGCCTTAAATTATAAGGATTTTATTGGTGGAAGAGAAGGAGACTTCTGCTCTGAAAAAAAGGTTTTATGAAAACTTTAATAATGAAAAAACATCAAGAGCTTTGTAATCTATTCAGTAGTGAAGAAAACCAAACTACACATGGTAAAGTTTAAATACACTGGAAGGTTCTACTCTCTATTTGAGAGGTGAGATTTGAAATTCAGAATTTCCTGGACAAGAGTGGTAAGTTTTAATAACACTATAAAAGAAAGCAGTAAAAGAGGAAGAAGAAATGCCTTGACAGCTCTACAAGTGGAAAACAAAGAACTGAGAAATCCTGAAATAGTTTAGGCTTTTATAACAGCCAACTCTAGGATATCTATAAAGTGCTGCCAGTATACTTTTAAATTAACACATTGCATATCTAGTATGGAGCAGATAAACCCTAGATTAGGTATATTTAGAATTCCTTCAAAATCTAAGGAAGTTTTTTATGTCAGAAAAATATCTTGTAACTCACTATTTACAGAACAGTTTATATATAATGGAAGTTCACTGTTCAGTATTAAAAAATAGGGTACTTCAAAAGTAAAAGGTGTAGTTGGTGATTTATGGGTTCATATGACATCTAAAATTTTTCATAAATTATAACCTATAGTAGCAGTTTAAAAATTGCTGATTTAAGATTACCTTCCAGATTTTAAAACCCCATTCTACAGACAGAAATTGTTGAAGCTTCAAGCAACTCAAGAATCCTTTTTTGAGCAAATTCTAATTTTTTATTTACACAAATAGATGGTAACTTTACCCCTTTGAAGATAAATTTTCAAGTGTTAATTGAGCTTAAGCAGATACAGTCCTGCCTCCCTAAGACTGCTGACAGGTGCAAGGCCAGCAATGTATCCAGGGAAAAACGACTATTTAGTTCTCATTGCAGCTATTTAAAAACCACAAGACTCAATACATAAATGAGTATGCATCAACTTTGTTCCTTTTGCTGCTTCTATTTTTGAAATATCAGAGTAACAGATGAATAGGTGGCTTAAAGCACATCAGAAATATCAAATACTCTGTCATGCAGCCAGAAGGAGGGGAAAAATATCCGCACTACAAAAGGCAAAAAAGTTTGGTATGAGACTAGGTCATTAAGTATATTTCTGATCAGAAGCAGCAGACTAGAGAATATCTTTGTGTATCATTTACCTAAATTGTTTTATTTCAAGCAATGTTGAAACTGGAGTCCTTGAAACAATGTATTATTGTGGAATTCTACCGGGACAAAAAACATAGTAAGTGAAAAGGTGGGAGAGGACCACAGCCTTAAAAAAGAAAAAAATTATTATGAAAACAAACACTACTGTAATGTTTTATTAATTTCCTTTAAAATGCTGACATCTTTCTGTGGGTCCAGGAGAAGGAAAGTTTCTATGGATCTATCTAAACCTCACCTATATTATGCATTCAAACTATTTCTCCCATAAAGAAAAAAAAAATTACTAATATTTTTGTTTGTAACAGAATAAATGCAGCACTTGAATCAACGTAGACTATGCATTTTCTTCAGATATTCTAAAAAGTAAAATAAGCATGTTTTCAGTATTTTTTAACAACAGGAATGTTGTTTTAAAGTTACTTCACAGTGATAAGTATATCTGGATTAATGTATCAGCATGCCTGAAGAGAAAATACTAGAAGATGATTTTTACCTCCTCCCACTCACAGCTAATTCTTACTATATTTTCAAAAAATGCACATGAAGACTAAGTATAGAAAAATGTGCCAACATTCCTCACCAAAAATAGGCAAAGAATGGGAAGATGAAATTTTAAGAGCAAACAGGGTATACCAGCTGTTCAGGATTTAGAAAGGGAACCCTTCCAGTCCTTGGGACAAAATGCTTCACTTCTGTGTGGAAGAAGATTGAGCAGAACCAAGAGTTAAGCAGGGTTACTTGGCAAAAGACCCTCCACTCCTAACACAAGGTATGTAACCTACTGACCTCCACTACAGGGACTGTCAAGTTGTAGACTAGACAGATAGCCTAAAAAAAATCCTGTCTAAAGCAAGAAAAGGTTTACTATTGGCTTAAAATACATCTATTTTCTTTCTGCTTGCTAGAGAAAGAGGTACCTAAAGGGGTACTTGAGATATTTTTTGCATTTTATATACTTCAATTGTTTTAACAGTTGGGTGAAGTGTTTGGAAAATGGATTTTTGCTGACAAAAAAGTGGCAATGTCTAGTGTCATTGTATATAGTGGGAAAAACCTATGCCAATTCCAGACAGATGAAATGGAAAAGTTAGAAAATTCCCAAAGCTCCGTTAAATATTTACACACAGTAATATTTGCAGACAAACCAAAAGAAAAAAGAGCTTCCCACTAACCTCTTATAAGCTATTCCTATTATGGAAAATCACTTTGGCAATATCAGAGATCACATTATGCATAAAACGCCATTACATTATCACATGCAATTGCCATGAATTTTTGTGTACCATTTATGTAATGAAAAATGCTGTTTCAACGTGGTGCCATAAATTGGCTGTTTGCTTTTGGCCTTCCTGCTTCAGTGTCTCATCTGCATCTCCAGACATAATGGAGTGTGTTCAGAAATTTCTGATATGGCAACAAAGTTGAAGTGACCCTTATGGCATTGGCTGCAAGGGGAGCAACCTGTCCCAAGGGGCTCTTCTGTGCCTCCATCACCACAGCTGTACAGACAGCAGATTTACATGAGCTCAGCGTGTGCTCTACCAACCCTCTGCTCTCAGCTTTGTAACAGAGCAATCTTCTCAGACCTGTCCCAAGTCAGGTCATTGCATCTACAGAAGAATGCCCTTCTCCAAATGTTATCTGAATAAGGTACTGCTATAGTTCCACAAATAATGCAGATGTTTATGTCTGGGTACATGATCAGGTCAACTGGATTTATTTATAAACAGCTTCAGGTGTTTGATTTATGGAATGATGCAGGGGTCACAAGGAAAAAGGAAACAAAAGGTGACAGTTTTGTTATGTTCCAGAAGTAGAACCTCTTCCTATTACTTAGTAAAAAAGTAATTCTTTAAGATATGTCAACTAGCTGAAGATACGCATATATGAAGTGTCATTATCAGAAGATGGTATATTAGGGCAAAATAGTTAAAATACAGACTCTTTTATTTAAGATTAATTTAGTCTAAATTTACCCAATGTAGTCCATTGTCCTGAAGCTGACAGCAACTTTAAACTGGAGTTCACACTTTGATCATTAAAAAATGCCTATAATATGCAAATAAGAGAATACAAGTTAATGAAATGAAACAGAACATCATCAATTATAGTGCCTTGGATACTTTTAATCCAAATTATAAGGCTCCAATTAGTAAGTAGATTTCATATGATATACCAGTTTCTGTACTAAATATCACATCACTAAATCCAAGGGTTTTTGTAACTCAGTGTAGCCACAGAAGATATCTTCAGGTGCATATTTATATATGTAGAACTAAAGTTTTATAATAAAGCAGTTTTAGTCCAAGAACACACAAAAACGTATGAAATTCATGGAGGTACAGAAAAAAGAAGAGATGAAACAGTTCTATCTCTGCATACAATGTTGTTGAAGTTAAAAATGAAATGCCAAGTTTAATTTTAAAATTTACTCTTTTAAAATAAATTTGAAGCTTGGAGAAGTGTAGAGACACACAAAAATTATTAAACAGATACAGAGGAGACACATAAGTTATTGAAGGAATGGAAGATATATTCCACAGTAAGATTTGAAGAATTCAATCTTATTGATTTATCAATATAAAAAAGGAGACATGCATAGTAATTCTGATTGCTAGCAAGTTTCCATGATAGATAAGGCAACTAAGAAAACCCACACATATACATATGCATACAGAGTGAATAATCACTGAAGAAACTGCTAAGAAAACTAAGAAAATGAAATAATGAATCTTTCAATTTCTGTATCACTAAATTACTTTATCACCCCTCTGGGATACAGAGAGATCAGACATTACATGTAATGGTCCTTTTTTTCCCAATTACTTCACAGCTCTTCAGATTTCATAACTTCATAGCAATATCTTTACATTTTTAATTCAAAACAAACATTGACAGGGTAAATGGGTATCCTGTAAACTTCAATAATTTGAAAAGTTTATCAGTGGGAGATGAAATAAATATTGGTGCATTTCTGTGTGAATTTCTTGAAGATATAAAGAGGCTGAATTCGTTATGCAGGATAACAATATAAAGTAGACATACAAAATATCAGAGTTGTTTTTAAAACAACAGATTTAAAAATCACCTTGTTTTTAAAAACACAGGTTTGGGGTTTTTTCTGTCTGCAAAGAGATGAAGAGATTTGACTTTGGATGACACAAAATCAACATGAGATTTGAGCCTCAAAAAGCTTGGAGTTCAAAATTCTAGTATAAAGCAATGGTATCCAATACATCTCAAAAGTAGTATTTCCAGATAAGTGGTGCACATGCACATCTAATTGCACTGTGAATTTACTATGAGAAATGTACTGATAGCTGTGAGCATGTACACTGTTTGAAGCCTCACACTGGGTGGACTTTCCAACATGAAGGGCTGCGGCCAAGATCAGCATCCAGTTCAAATTTCCATTCTTGGGAATCCTGAAAGGCTAAATTGTTTCCTCTTGAAGCAGAGTAACATTAGCACAGACTAAAATATTTTTACTGGACAATACAGTTAACCCACAATGACTTGAGCACCACACCTAAATCACCTCCTTTCAAAAGAGACAGTGAGCAGGCCAATAGCATTCAACAATGTTACATTGTTTGCTGTTATGCAGTTTTCCAGTAGTAATTTCATGAGGATAACACAAAGGATTTAGAACTACCATAAGAAACTCATCCTTTTGATAGGGCTTAAACTGCTGGTCAAAACTGAACGCTTGTGCTGTGATCCTGCCATGCATGGACCTGAAATGAAAAAATGAGATTAAATATTCTGAAGACATACATAAAGCACTATTCTGACCAATTATACTTTTTTTCCTCCTCCCATTCTCAGTTGCAAGCGCCTCCAAGCCTTGGTTGGAGGGCAGGAGCTGCGCTGGAGCCCCGCTGCGGAGCTGAAATGGATCCCGGCTCACTGTGGGAGGCGACGACAGCCGCCTCGCACCTCGGGAGGCGCCGTTTGTCTGCTTGGTAAATATTAAGGGGACTTCAAATTAAGGGGTTGAGGGGAATAAATTAAAAAAAAAAAAAATTAAAAATAAGAGAAAGAGGTGCGGACCCGCCGCCACCAGAGCGGGCGCCCTGCGGGCGCGGTAGCGGCTCCAGCCCCCAGCAGGGCCCGCCTGTTCCCCGCATCCCCTCGACAGACGCATTCCGCAGCGGGCGTTCCCCCGCACCATTTGAGGAGTCGGTCGGCGATGTCCCTGTCCTGCAGGCAGGAGAAGGTTTTCTGCGGCAGGGCTCGGAACAGGAGGCGCGCCGCGCCGTGCCCGCCCTCCGCGGACATGTTGCCGCGTCTCCGCGCCGTT
This sequence comes from Sturnus vulgaris, assembly GCF_052056855.1. NCBI lineage: Eukaryota > Metazoa > Chordata > Aves > Passeriformes > Sturnidae > Sturnus > Sturnus vulgaris. The sequence continues at coordinate 44,272,342 of NC_142244.1, read as the reverse complement.
GCCGTGGAGACGCGGCGGTGCCGCTCCGGTGCGGAGCCCGGCCCCGCTCCCGAGCGTTCCGCCGCCCGCAAGGCCCGGCACACTCGGCCTTTCCCCGGCGCACTCGGCCATTCCCCGGCACACTCGGCCATGGCCCGGCACACTCGGCCTTTCCCCGGCGCACTCGGCCTTTCCCCGGCACACTCGACCTTTCCCCGGCACACTCGGCCATGTCCCGGCACACTCGGCCATTCCCCGGCACACTCGGCCTTTCCCCGGCACACTCGGCCATCCCCCGGCACACTCGGCCTTTCCCCGGCACACTCGGCCTTTCCCCGGCGCACTCGGCCATTCCCCGGCACACTCGGCCTTTCCCCGGCACGCTTGGCCTTTCCCCGGCACACTCGCCCATGTCCCGGCGCACTCGGCCTTTCCCCGGCACGCTTGGCCTTTCCCCGGCACACTCGGCCATGTCCCGGCACACTCGGCCATTCCCCGGCACACTCGGCCTTTCCCCGGCACACTCGGCCATCCCCCGGCACACTCGGCCTTTCCCCGGCGCACTCGGCCTTTCCCCGGCACGCTTGGCCTTTCCCCGGCACACTCGCCCATGTCCCGGCGCACTCGGCCTTTCCCCGGCACGCTTGGCCTTTCCCCGGCACACTCGGCCATGTCCCGGCACACTCGGCCGTCCGGGCACACTTGGCCGTCCTCCTTCTCTTTGTTGTTTGCCCACAGAATCCCTTCATTCGACCCCAGCCTTCTCCCCTCTCTTCCTGTTTCTGCGCCAGGAAAACTGTGGCTTGCCCAGCAGGCCGAGGCAGGGGCTGCCATTGCTGCCTTTGCCAAGGCCACCCCAGTGTGCCATGACACCAAAATTAACCAGGAAAAGGCCAAAGTTATGGATTATTGAAATTCTAGCGAATCAGGGCTGCTTGCTTCCCAGGATGCAGAGTCATTTGAGAATAGCAAAGCCGTGCTTTCAAACTCTTCTCAGTCGAAATTAAAGGAAAGACCATTGTTACTACAGGAAATTAATTCTTCAAGTCTAGTAAAGCAAGGGACACCTTGCACAGGCTGAGGAATTTCCTGCCCTTTGCAGGAAAAGCAGTGAGAATTTAAGGCTGCTGCACATCTCATGCTGTATCCTTCAGCAGCCCACCCCATCCACAGCCCGTGCTTGCTTAGCCACAAATTTCCAAAACTGTAATTTTCCCATTAATCTAGTCCTCAGGCTTAGCAGCATCCCCATGTCTAAGAAGTTTGGCTGTGCTTCTGTTTATTTCTATTAAAAGAAAAAAAAAAAATTAAGTTGGTCCACATCTTTGATTAGAAGTCTAAACGGCCAACACACATGACCTGGTCTCATTGGCCTCTGAAAGGGTCCCAAAGATTTAACCTGTGAGACATTCATCAAACAGGCTTGTACCAAAGGAATTCAGAAGAAACTGATATCATAAGCCTGTTAAGAAGCCCTGTGTTAACATAGTTTCAGTAGAATTCATTGCTCACTATGTACTCACTAAATTTTCTAACAGTGCAGTGGGCTGCAGTTCAGCAGACCGAGTTGCTGTATAGCAGCTTTGTGTGTGAGATTTAAGGAGCCATTCCCCTATATTTTCTCCACTCTGTTTTCTCCAAGTGTTTTGCAACACACTTCCATATTTTTTCCCCAATAAATTTTGCTCACACCTAAGCAATGAGGGAAAATAAAACTATGGTATACTTCAAGATGTTTAAATGGTTAAAGATTTTTAATGTTAGCTCAAGAGGGGATAAAGAAAAAGTGTGCCTTTCTTCTCTGTTTAAATACAATTTAAAGTAGTAGCATGTGATACAAATTATTATAACCTTCTCAACAAGTCTCCACCTACTCCAGCACTACCCCATCTGTTGAATTCCTCTTGCCACTAATATTACTAGCCAGTGATTAAATAGCCAAAGTGAAAGAACTGGTTTGGGCAGGGAGTGATGCATAGCAACAACGACCAAACATAAATTCTTAATTTCAAATTGTGTGGACTCAAATGCAGGATTTAAAAAGCAAACAAACAAAAAACTGAAACTTTAGGTCTTTAGGAAAAAAAATCCTACTGCCTTTAGTGAGGATTTTATCTGATTAAAGTGTTGAATCAACTAGCATATGCTCAAAATCCCACAGAAATCTAGAGTGTTTAAACACTTTGATGAATCAGGAGTAAGGAAATGAGCAAGGACTTCAGGACTGGCCCAGAGGGATCAGGACAGGAAACTCTAAACTATGAAATTAATTTCTTTAATGTTGTGCCATTTACCTATCATAGTTTATGATTCAGTAGTTCCAGTTTAAGCAGTACACAATAATAAAAGTTAAATTGGGACTTTCAGTTTAAACACTGACCTCAGTATCCTCTGATGTCACGAACAACAGCCTGAAGAAGAAAGTTAGGCACAGTACTCTTTTAAACACAGAACCTGAACTTGGTTTTTTAAAATGTTGATGGTTTTTTCATCTCACAGAAGACATTTGGAGGGTGGAACATGTATTTTTCTGCTGTAAAATGAAGTCTGGTAAGTATATACTGTTAAGCAATAGTAGTCACTCCCCTTTAAGCAGACGAATTTTCAGCATTGTTTGTTTTCCACTTATTTACTTATGTGTGATTTTGAAGAGTTTTACAGTCCTGAATAAACTGCAGTCCCTAAGTGCAAAGCAAACAAACCAGCCTTTCTAGGGCAAACAAAAGTCAAATAACAGAGGACCAGCCCTGTTGTACCTCTGTGAAGTGCATCAGTCTTTAAGGCAAAGGTCAGCTGGTGACAGAGGAGCAGCCTGTTCCAGTTGGAGTGGTAGTGAAGAACCTGAATGGCAGCACCTCCCTCCCTCCTGCAAAAGTGTTCAGCATCGCTGAGGGATAGTTAAGCCATGTGAATTAGCCAAATGGAGGAGGAAAGGGGTAATTATCAGTCTATATATTCATCTGTGAAATAATCTTTGCAATGTTAAAATACCGTAGGATAAGTCTGATGGAGAGTAAATTAAAGTCCAGATCCTGCATCCAGTCTGTAATGAGGACTAGAACCACCCAGCATAGAAGGCACTGTACATTACAGTGAAGTTCAGCTCCTGCAGATTTGTGCGGTTATCAGTGTCCAATTCTACACACTTACACTGATAAAAGATTCCAGGTTCGAGTCTGTGAGAGACAGAGGCCAATTAGAAGCCAAATAAAATGTATCTAAATCAGTGAATAGAAGTCTGTAGTATATCTGAATTTCCCCCTTTCTCCACCACCACCCCAAGTGTTGCTCTTCAGTAATTCAAGATTGCAAGGCAGGAGTCATTGTCTGCTCCAGAGTCAGACTCTGGATCCTCAGGTGAGGGCAGGAATTAACACCTCTGCTTGCAGAGACCTTTTTTCTTTTAAAAGACAACCTGGGAGGCCTCACCCAGGAAGAGGAAGATCAGGATTTTACCATCTTTCAGCCTGAGGAAGTCCAAACTCAAAGCTTTTACATCTCAAGTGCCTCAACTACTAGGGCTGTTGTCACATCCTGAGTTAATCTGCTGCTGTCGTAGCAATTGTTTTTTCTCAATGTCAGGCCCCTACAGAGACTCAACAGCCACTTTTTCCTAGTGGTAGGGCTATTGCTTTCAAGGCTAACTACTGTGACTTTGGATCAGACAGCTGGGTGGGACAGAATTGTAAGGTACCTCAATGAGATCCAAATCCTCTTGTCTTAGGAGCTGCATTTCAGCCCCAGCTTCTTGTTGGAGCTGCATGAACAGCATAATTGTGCCTGGCCATAAACACACCAGTCCTGAGCCTGACTTCAGATTCAACCTGTCTTTGGACAGGTCTGATGATCTGGACTTGTGGTTGAACATGGTCACTGTCATGAGACCTGCTTTGCTGGTTAGGGTGCTGTGGGATGGGGTTGTATCAGGTAGGACACTGCTCTGCCAACTTCACTGTCACCCTTGGCTGCCAGCTCAGCTGATTTTGCAGAGCAACCCCCTCTTGCAGCTGCCTGACACTCAGTGTGTGGTTAAAGAGTTGTTATGTTTATGGCAGATTTGTCCATATTGTCTTAGTTTAATCAGCTTCATATATCTGAGTGACTGCTCCATTAATAACCCCTGCTTCCAAAGGGTGCACAGCACATTGCTTTATACATGCACTACAGCCTATTATGAGGCTTAATTAAAAAAATAATATATGTATCTAAATTATAGACAATTTACAATTTGCATCTTAAAAATATTTAGAAATAAGTAATAAAGAAAATATGTGAGGTTTAATATTTATAGTAATACGTATAATAATAGAATATTATGATGTGAGTTTAGGTATCAAAGTAACAACAAGCATTGCAATGTCTAGATTTTCTTTGGTCCTCAAGAAAGAGACATGAGATGCTGGAGATGCACAGTTAGAATTAGAGCAAGGCTCAGGAAACTCAACACAGTGTGTGTGAAACTATCCAGGTCTATTCCCCCCCTCCAAGAGGGAAAGGAAGAGGATTCACACACTTAAATCTCATCTCTCAATTACAATTAATATACTCTTCTGAAGATTCACTGCCTTCTTTGAAGGCTGGTGTCTAACACTTTCTCTAAATCAGATATGGGCTGCTGCTACTTTTAAAACAAGCAGAGGAAAAGAACGGTTTCTGAGCTACTAATCCTTTTTTCAAGCAGTACATGAGTTTATCATATACACAAACAACAACTGAGATGCCAAGTTTCAAATTCACCCTATGCTTTGAGAGTTCAGCAGTATACCCCATTTCTTTTGGGTCCACAAGCCAAACATATACTTGCATACACAGTTTTACTGCACAGTTTACATACAAAAGCTTACAAGGTGTCTGGGTAGTTGTATCTCAGAAACTGTTTCACTGTGTAGAAAATAATATTTTACTGTAGTAGTTGGAGAACATAAACATGAATTAGTATCTATAATTTTTTTGGTTAAGTACTTTATGAAGGAGGGGACAACTCTGAGGCCTGTTTGAGTTCCAAAAGACTTTTATCCAGTAACTGCCTGGCTAATAGGAAGTACTGAATTAATATTGGATTTAGGCCTGCAAATTCTTCAGAAATCGTATTTTTAAAATGTTTTTTACTTTTTCTGGCTAATTTTTTTCCTTATTATTTGTGTAGCCACACTTGAAGGTGCTCTGGTACAAATTCTTTACTTGCACAGCCAAACCGGGCTACTGGACGTGCTGTTTTTCTCTGGACAGTGGTCTGGGTGTTTGTAGGAGTGACTGAGTGAAGGTCTAGGTGCTGGAAGCTTGATTCAGTTGCTTGAACTTTTTGTCTGCCACTCAAGGAGGCTGGAACATCTTCATGTCAGATACAACACAACACCTAGAGAAGGCCTGTGCTTCTCCAGACCAGTGGCTGGAGGCCAGGTGGGAATTTTAAATTACACTAGACTTAGAGGTGAGAGCTGAGACCTGGGGGTATGTTTCAGGTTCAGAGACATAATTTTAGGTGTCTACTTCTAGGTCTTTACAGATCAGATAAGCTTCCATTATCATCAAGGGAGATCAAGATCTCAGTTTAATTGCAGAGAGAGGCATTTCAGATGCCCAAGGTAGTTTTCAGATTGCCCCAGATACCTCTTTTCTGGTTTTCTGGAATGGCAGCTAGAGGCTGACTCTGCTCTTAAGTACTGGTGTATCTGCCAGCTCCAGAAAGGCCATACCCTACTTTGTCTCAGATGGAACTTGGTGGCTGTGTGGATGCACCTGAGCTGAGTTCCAAGTCAGTAGTGTCCTTAGAACGAACAGGTTTATTCAGCTGATGAGATGAATAAATCTCCATAAGGTGAGCTCAAATAATCCTAAGCTCCATAACTCAACAACAAAATGAAAGTCAACTGTCTCTTCTATTGTAAAATTACTTACTATCCCTCGTAGCTCTGTACACCTTATTCTCCACCAATACTCTCAATAAAGCATCTAAGACTATTACCTTCCCACCACTATTTTGTACATCCCAGTTTAGCTCCTCTCTCCCATGAGCAAATTACAGCTATCTAGAGGATCCCATCTTTCTCCCTCTCTCCCTCCCTCCCTCCCTCCCTCCCTCCCTCACTCCCAACTCTCTCACATTGTACCCAGCCTTGGGTTACTTTGTTCCTTTCACTCACACTGACCCTCATGGTTCTTCGCATCCTCTGCTGCTCTCTGTGCCATGGCTTTCAGATCTCACTTACACGACCTTCACTTTGTGTACCAAAGCCAGGGAATTGTTGATTTTCCTTACAAAGACAGGGCAGAAATATCACCACTATCTTTTCATGACTTTTTCTTCTCTGAAAAGGGGACACAGTATTAGTCTCATATTTAAACATCTTCCTTTTGCATATTTTATATCAGACTGCTGAAGTACAGCTGGGTTCTAAGCAGTTCACTAAAGTATATTCCTTGAGTGCTTATTCTGTTAAATATGCATCTTGATATTTCTTGGCTCTTCTTACTGAATGGAACTTTATGGGGTTTCCATTTTTGGGGTATCAAATACAAAATTCAGTCAGTAACTGAAGGTTTTACAGGGTGTAATACTGCATTTGGGAGTTTATTAAAGGTTTCAGGGAGGGAAAGGAAAGCTCAATTTCAGAAGGAAACTGTGTGGTTATCTAGCAGGATATATTTACCAATGATATTGTTGAGGAGACTTTGGAGGTGCATGTGTTAAAATTAGCGATGAACAAGCAAAGGTTTGCCTGCAATATTGATTTTACATTGAGAGGGATGCAACATGATAGATCTAAATGCAGTTTGAGATATATAGTTTGAAGTTAGGATATTTAGGACCCACAGAGACCTTAGTTTCCCTCCTACGTGTATATGAACATATGTTGTGTATGTGAGCTACATTTCACTTTGAAAATCTTGCCAGGTGAAAAATCAGGGTGTCCACAGCTGCTGTAAAAGTCAGGAGCTATGAAGGGTTAAGCCTTACTGTGTGGGGTGTTTTCTCATCCAGAGTCTGAGGTTAAGGCAAGGAGGGAAGCTATTAATATATGAGATTTAGAATTTAGCACTGTTGCCTATCAAGACCTCTGCTTTTGACATTAAATTCAGTCTTTTTTCAGGACTGACAGGCAAAGCAAGTTCTGTTGCTCTCTTAAAAGCTGGGTAAGAGGTCATGTGACTTTTGCTTCTGTAAAAATAGCTTTTATTGCAAAATCAGTTTTTTCTTTGTCTGCTGTTTATACTGTTTAAACAAAGTTTATGAAGTGTTATAAAATAAGGTACTCAAATGTCATCTTCCATTCAGTCTGACAAGCATCCTTCATTGCATAATCATGGATCTTAACCTAGGCTGTCTGAGAGACTGGCAATCTAAATCCTGCTCCAGTCTGGAAGGGTGGAGAAACTGCTCTGGTTTTGGATTTGTTTACTAAATTTATGAGGTTTTTGCTGAACTGCAGTATTTGTTCTTTGACCTTTATAAAATGCCTTATTTGTTTTTGAACTTATTTTAAACCATTAAACTGGTCTAAATTCCTATGCAGATTTTTTCTTGCTATTGTTTTCAATCATACAGGGAAATCTAGTCTATCCTATTCTTCCTAGACAGGGGAGGAAAAGATGGGCTCCACTGTGAATTGTCTTCTTCTGGGCTTTGCAGAACTGAAGTCAGTTCCCGATGTGATCACAAGCTTCTACTGCAATCTAAGCGTGTGATTTAACACTAGACCACAAAGGGCAGAGAAGGTAATGTTGTTGGGCTGAGGTGACCAAGATCCAGATTCTTAGTTACAGGTCTGAGCTGCCACTTTGGAAAGTCCCACTCTAAGCAGAAAGATGCCTAAACTATCCAACAGGAAACAGTATCTGACAAAAGGACAACTTCCATATGAATGATGAGAACTGAGGCATGCCTTTGAATTGAAGGGCCCTTGATTTCAGTTAAAAACTCTGGCTGCTAATTCTGTGGTCATTTTTATGCTCTTCAGCTCAAGAAGTGTGGCACTTCTACCCAAACAGACACTTTCAACAGTGAGACTGATGGAGTCCTATACTGCCTTCTGATCTAGAGGTTATAAAAGGCAATACATGAAGGTACATTTTGCCTACAGGTAAAATCCACGCAGATGAAAGGAGAAGGGTGACACTGCCACTGTCTCTCTTGTTTTATGCAGGATTCTCTCTACCAGGACACCTCAGGGAATGCTTACTGAATTGAGCTTGGGAAGTCACATCAAAGAGGAAAGTCCACACTTTGAATCCTGATAGGTCTAAGACAGGTATTCTGTGAACTCAAGTTTAAGATTGTTGTAGACTTGCCCAAAAAAATAAAGGAAATACCAAGAAAAGTTTTCTTTTAATTTTTCCAGCCAATTATCTTGCTGTTTCCCTCCACAATTATGATTTCCACAGCATCCAACAGACTATCAGCCAATGATGCCAGTACCTCCTGCCGTGGAAAAGACAGATATTTTGTGCAATTTGACTCAGTTTTGATCAATATGAGATAAAGATTCTTCCAGAGACCTGGCGATAATTGGTTCCTTGCTAAGCATCAGGTGCTATGACTGTCCTAGTTCACCTCTACAAATTCAACTCTAGGATAGATGAACATGTCTAGGGACCTCAGCATAATAAGTACAGGGGAACAGAATGCACCCATGTAAATGTCTGAAGCAAAAGGTTCTTGTTACTCTACTTAACCTAAGAGACAGGCTGTAGCAATCAGGACTAATTGAAGAGTGAGAGTAGCTTTTCAAGGATATCTATTTTGAAAGTACTAAGGCAGCACAGCCTGAAGTCAAACATAGGGTCAGTTTAGGAAAACGTGTGTTGTCAAAACAAAAATGTCACTTAGTTTGATCAAAAACTTGACATTTCTATATTTTCTACAGAAAAAAACAGGAAATAGGTAAACTTTTTGGTTAAGTTCCAGAAACTCAGTGGTTAATTCAAATCTGTTGGTGACTCCGGGACTTTTCTTCAGTGTTGTAAAAGACTACAGTGTTTCCAGGAGACAGGAAAACCCAACGTAGTCTCCCAGGGCAGAGCTGAAAATCTAAAACTTGGGTTCCACAGCGTATGTGGAGCTCAGCATGTGTCCAGGCTTCTCCCTCAGTGTCAGGCTGAAGTTCTCATTAGAGTTAAAAATTTTAGACTCTGAACAATATAGAGTTTAGGAATCCAGATCTATCTGTACAATAGAGCTACCTTGAATTCACAGAACAGCAAAGACCCAGGTCCTTATTATTCTACCAAGCAGTGTTTTTTTGGTGACAGGAAACTAGGAGGGTTTTAATTCAGAATTCAGAGTTTAGGCTTTGATTCAGATAAATTGAGATTATCTAATGGAAGCCTGCTTCTCCAGAGCTTACAGTTACACAACAGAGTAAAATAACATATCAGTGAATGTGATTGCTACTCCTCCTCCTGGATCAGCTGGTGTTTTTCTTCCCTACTTTCTATTCTATGCTTCTGTGTGGTTGCTTTATAGTGTTAAATAGAAATCTTCTGACAGCATTAGGCTTCAGAATCCAAATTGAAGGAAGCAATTCCTCTCCCCAGAGGCAGGCTCAAGACTGAAAGGAGAGGTAGAGCTCTTGTTTATGGGCATGAGTGTGTGGCCTAAATCTTGTGCATGTCCTCCAGTAGGAAACCAAATCAGAGAGCTCATCACTTTGTCTACAGATGCCAGAAGATAAAAGGATATATAGACTAGTTTGCTTCTCTAATTTTTCTGGTGAGAATAAATTTGCACCTGCAAATTCAACAAAAAGGCTGCTGCTGATCCACAGCAAGGATAGAACAGGATAGTATTCTTGCAAGCACAGAAGATTCTTCTAGAATCTGTCCTTATATTGTCTTCCCCACAAGGTCTTTGCATCTCTTTTCAGTCCTTGAGTCTCTAAAAATCATGTTGTGTAGTTAGAACATCAGCATCAATCTTGGCTTCCCTTTGACTCCATTCTTAAAGGATCAGGATGAATGAGAAGAGCATCCTCTTAGCTCTCCAAATGAGTGTGTACGTCTCAGTTACTAAAACAATACTATCCCGATGAGAAAAATACAAATTCACTCTAAAATATGAACCACTGAAGAGTCTCACTAGTGTTTTATTCTGCACTGTTTCATTTGAATAAAATAACATGTAAAATGTTTCCAAGAATATATACCTTTTACTTGGAATAGCAAGAGCCACAAACTATGAAATTGATGGAAACCAATCCATTCCATCGGCTGCAAAAGACACTGAATTGTCTTTTCTGTTCAATTGACATGAAGAATGAATAATCTGCTTTTATTCCTTAGCAATGAGTTTGAAAGAGAAATGGCAACATTTTGTTTTTGATTTTAATACTTCCTGCATTTCAATGTTTAAATTAAAATTCCCCTTGCTAGAGCTCAAGCTAAGAGGCGATTTTCTGAAGTTTTCAACTTATAAACTTTATAATCAGAAGTCCTGGCAGAAGGATGTGAGGTTTTTCTTCTGAAGGATGCATGATTTACAGTGCACAATCTGGCTCACAGAGGGAACAATGGGATCATTGCCATTTTCTCTAAAGCTGCAATTCTCTTCCTATTCATGTTGTAGTTCAGCTGAGGAATATTTAGACTAGAGTGGTAAATGTTTGGATATTAAGACCCTCTTAGGAAAAAAAATGCATAAGGGACATTTAGAGAACATTTAGAGAACTAACATTTAAATAAATTATTTATATAACAATAGACCAAGAGGTCCTTGCCAAAATATAGATTAATTGTGCCAGACATATGCATACAATAAAAGGATTTGTAATCTGGAGGAGAGGTGTAAAGGATTTTCAAGCTGTATCCAAGACACAGCAAGTAGAGAAAGGTTAACATGTCCTTAATAAACCCATAACTTCCTTCAGAGCTTAATATATTAAATGCTCTCAGAATGGTAAACAATCTGACACTTCACAATTCTATTTAGAGATCTCCATACATTTCAGAAAGCACAACTTAATTTTCTAGAGAGCTTGTAAGCATTTCCTTATTTCATAAGCACAAAGAACTACAATTTTTCCAAAAGGCTTGTAAGAGAATTTATAGATGAATATCATGAAATGCAAAATTATCACTTTTTGTGGATAGTTACATTTACAATCTTGACACAAAATTTTACAGAACATACTTTTTAAAGTTAGATGTAGAGCACATTGAGAGTTATTGAGAGAATAGCAGAGGGTTCAAGGAATAAACAAGGGATCTCAGGAAGAATTTTTCATTCTGGTATATCTTTTTATTTGTCATCAGACAATAAGATCTCTGATGTTGAATATCCTGAGAACTGTAATTCTAGCAAATCATCTGGCTCTAAGGTGCCATTACTGTTGCCATTACTGACACTTGGTGGGTCAAATCCCATGATGGGAGTGTGACTGTTGATGACTGCAGGCTGTCTAGGACAGACATTTAAGGAAGGAGGATCAAAGAGGTTGCCCTCTACACCAAGAGGGATGTGTGTGATAGAGCGGGAAGAGATCTCCCTGAAGAATAGCCATGAACAGATGGAAAGCTTATGGGTAAGAATCAAGATATTGAGACAACAGAGGGAACTTCGTGGCTGGTCTTTCCTACAGCCTGCCTCATCAAGGAAAGCCCATTGGTGATGCCTACTTGCTCCAGCTACAGTATCACACAGGCTTTTGTCCTGCTGGGGGACAGTAACATAGACAGTGAGATCAAGTACACCCCTAGCAGGTTTGCAGATGATACCAAACTGAGTGGCATTGTTGACGTGCCTAAGGGATGGGACTCTGTCCAGAGGGACTCTAACAAGCTCAAGAAGTGGGCCCATATGAACCTCACAAAGATCATTGAGGCCACGTGCAATGACCCAGTAATGTGCATTTGCATCCAGAAGAGCCACTTATATCCTGGGCTGCATCCAAAGCAGTGTGGCCATCCAGGAGTGAAGGAGGTGATTCTGCTCATCTACTCTGCTCTTGTGAAACTCCACCTGCAGTGCTGCATCCAGCTTAGTGGTCCTCAGCACAGGAAAGATGTGGACCAGTTGGAGTGGATCCAGAAAATGGTCACAAAATCAATCAGAGAACCACACAGCCACTCGCTCATCCCATCCTAGTGGGATGGGGAGAGAATCAGAAGAATGCAAATGAGAAAACTCATGGGTTGAGACAAAGGCAGTATAATACAAAAAGCAAAAGCCATACATACAAGCAAAGCAAAACAAGGAATTAATTCACCATTTGCCATGGACAGGCAGGTGTTCAGTCACCTCCAGATAAGCAGTGCTCTGTTGTGAGTAACAGTTACTTGGGAAAACAAACAACATCACTCTGACATTCCACCCCTTCCTTCTTCTTCCCCCCACTTTACATACTGAGCATGATGCCATTTGGTCTGGAACATCCCTTGGGCCAGTTGGAGTCACCTGTTCTGACTGTGTCCCCTCTCAATCCCTTGTGCACCCCAAGCATCTTCATTGGTGGAATGGGGTGAGGGAGTAGAAAAGGCCTTGACTCCATAAGCCCTTCTCAGCTATAATGAAAACATCTCTATATTGTCAACAGAATTTTCAGCATAAATTCAAAGCACAGCCCCATTCAAGCCACTATAAAAAAACAAATGCTGTCTCAGCCAAAACCAGCGCAATGACCTTAAAGGTCATTTGCAACCCAAATTATTCTATGAATCTGTAAAAGAAATTTGATTACATTGGAAGCACTGAAGATCATCATATATATGTAAGATGGCCCCTGCATAGAAGTATTCAGATGTTAACAGGAGAACTTCAAACTCATTGGCATCAAGTTCCCCAAGGTAATTGAAAACATAGTCAGATTTAGCTTATTCCTGATCATTATTTGGTTAGCAACCAATGTAAAAGACTGGCAAGCTACACCTCTTCCTCTCTGGGCAAAAATAAAGTGAATGCCTTTCCTAGGATCATGTTTATTTTTAGTGTCTTCCTTTACTCCAGACATTTATTTTAGCAAAATCAACATGTTGACTATGTCCTAGTGAAGCCTTGATAGTAAATGTGAACACTCTCTGCAACATTATCAGAACAGACAGATTTCTCAGACTCTTATCCTGTCATTGGACAAAAGCCCTCAGCTAGACAATACAACTGCTTGATTTGTGGGAAAGGCAATGTTAAGAGCCGTAAATTGGCATTAAATGGAATCAGAATTGTTTGCTCCTTTTCATCTCATTGAACATACAGACTGTTTGGCTGTGTTTATACTGCTGAGTTGATTCAAGCCTTGAAGCTGAATAGCACTGACTGGCTTGTGTCCACACTCCACAGGGTCAGCTCCCTCTAAACTGGCTTCTCTCAGTGACAGCTGAAGTGCTCCAAAACAGAGTCAAGGAGAGCAGTAAGAATTAAGCAGTGTGACACTAAGTGTGAAAGCCTGAGCCCATTACCTGGTTCCCGTTGGTTTGGTGGTATAAATACTCCCTAAAGAGAAAAAATATCCATTTGCTGTGAAAACTTATAAACAAGTGACTAGAGCACTCATGATAATGCATCCATCCCACCAACTCCTTGTCCAGCACAGGACCATTCCCAGGAATGACACCATGTTCTGAGAGCATTGTCCAAACACTTCTTGAACTCTGCCAGGCTGGTGCTGTGACCACTTCCCTGGGAAGCCTCTTCCAGTGAGTCTATAGGGGTGCCTGTCACAGCCTAGAGAGAAGGCTCCTCCTGGAGACTTTCAGGGAGATTCATGTCAGGCAAAGCAAAGCAGAGACCTGCTTCTCAAGATCATGGTCACAGCAATCAGGAATCACAAAGAATTCTGTTGAAAGGTGGGCTTACAAGGATCACGTGTACCTTGGTATAGCCTAGGCAGCTGTGCCTGCTTGCATTCAAGAGTTGGTTACTCCTGCATGTATATATACACACACACAGTTGGGAGAGAAAATTCGTATGAGTATAATGGACATATAGATCTATGAAATAAAAGTAGCACTACTCCTGTTTGTATAAAACCAGACTGTGCTATGACACTCAGTATAATATTAAAAGGCTGCTAAGAAATCTTCCCAACAATGGAGACATTGATTTGACTGTGGTCCTTTTAAGATGTTGCCCTGGGCTGCTGTTGGGAAGCTGCTTTGCAGGCTGCCAGATATGTCTTTTTGTTGTGTAACACCAAGGGTGGCTAAGGACGTGAGGCCATGTGAAATACTGGTTAGTCTGGGAGAAGCCAAACCCGGCATGAGTCACACTCACACTGTATCTTTGTGCTGTGTGGGGGTGGGACACTGGCACACACTATCTCCTGCTCTCTGCCTAGCTCTTCCCAGCCCATAAACAACTAGCCTTTCTCCAGAATTAAGCTTGGGGGTGAACTAACACTCAAGTAGCATGAACAATCAGGAGATAACAAGCACAAAAATCCAGAAGATACCAACAAGATAGTATAGATGTTCATTGTGTTTACTAAATTTGAAATAAGGTTTTTCCTTTGTGTTAAATCTTCCATCTAGAAGAACTCAAACTTTTGTAGTCGAGTTGGTTAGATTGGATAGGAAAAATTATTTAGGTAATATTGAAAACTCTGCCTTGAAAGCTTGAGTCTAGAGAGTAGGAAGGTGTAATATTGAAACTCCACTAACAGTAAATATTGAACATGCTACTGCAATATATTGATTTCCCTTGATATGCTCACAACATGATATATTAAAAATACAGCCAATTGTCCCTTACTGATGGCCAGATTATCTTAGTGGAGGTTAAACCTAGGCACACAGACATATGATCTGGCTGACTGATGGAAACCATAATCCACAGTCACTGGGTAGAATGTCTGAGCCAATGTATTTTATTAGACTCTTAAACCGCCTCTATAGCTACACTGGAAATGTGGGATTAGAAGGAACGTGTTTAGGCACTGACCTACTGATGGTCTGTATGCTTTAACTGGTGGCACAGTCCTGGGACTCTTACCCAATGCAACAATAAAGCCACCTGCTCTAGGTGAGAGTTTAGCTGTGTGGTTGCAAGCTGTAGTGTGTCACTTGCTTTTTGGGCCAGAGAATTGGGTCTGATCCATTTTATTTACTGACAAATATACAGCCAAACTGATCCATGCAGAGCCAGCTTAGCTTCTGAACACCCAGTTTTACAGTTGCACTGGACACATCAGGAATTAGGAAGCATATATCTCAAGTCTTCTCGTTTTAGGTTTGGCATCACAATCTCATTTTCTTTTGAAATTCCAACACTTAAGTTACTTGGATGAAGGGGAATAAACAAAATTTTGTCTACAGGAAGATGTTCAGTTTGGCCCAAGATATGCCACAGGTGCATATGCAGGTGATCATCATGTTTGCATGTTATATGTCTTTTTATAGACAACTTTGGTTATCTCAGATTGAGATGTAGTTTTTAAAAAACCAGCACAATATGCCAAGAGAGAAAGTGAAGTAGGCAGTAGACCTCTTCCGAGTCTGCCTCCAATGGCATGTGTGTCACCTAACTTCTGCACAGTGCTAATGGCTGAGCTCATCTGTAACCTCTCTTTCAAGTCATTAGAAACAAGTCAATATTTTTAGGGACTGATTCATCTGACCTATCTCAGATATATAGGAACAGGTGGATCATACCTTAAAATTGCTTGTTTCTCTCCAGTTGTTGCAAAAGAAGCACTTGGCAATATTCTCATACATAATTTCTTCACATTTACAGGAGATATACAGAGCTTCTAATTCCTTAAGTCTACAATGGTGCCACACAATTATTTGTTACATTTTCTTCACCTTTTCTGAAATAAATCCATACACAGCAGAAGTAGTCTATCAAGGCACAGTTTTTGCTCATGTGCAGTCCCCGCCATGGTGGTCAGGCAGTAAATGCCCAGGGAAGGGGGGCAGCTTGGGGGCCCTTCTCAGCACACAGCAAACACAGTGGCCATGGACCTGGTGGGACCTGGGCTCTGCTACAGCTGCAGATTTACAGCGTGGTAAATCTCCGGCTTCTCAGCTGCCAAAGGAAACACGAGCGGCCACAGGAGTCGTGTTCTTTATAGGAAATGAATAAGCACAAAAGGGCCATCGGATACCCCACAGCCTCATGTGTGAGCACTGTCTTATTAAGGACAAAAGAGATCTGAGGAATTGGCAGAGATGTCAAATTTAGTACTCTGGATTTTTAAAATATATTAATAACTCCATCTTCTCTAATCCTTCAGGTTTTTTTCTTCTCTAGAAGGAACAAAAAACCCCCAAACCAGTAACTTTTAGACTCATTTGGTTTAATATATCTTGCATTTTATAGTACCAGAAGGATTTTAAAATGCTGTATTAATTATGGGCCAGATGTTGTATGCAGGGCCAAGCTAAATTGATAGGACTATTCAGGGCTGCCACAAAGCTGTGTGTTCATTGTCAGCTCTCAGGAGAAGGACAACGTGGCTGACAGCTACATATTGCTAAACAAGAACTTTGAGAAAATCTGTATGATTTTGAGAGTTAGATTGTCTTTTAAAGTGTTTTCTGCAAAATTTGTATAAAGGATTTATACTTTGGTATTCAGGAACTGAACTAAGCATTGCCATTGGATAACTGGAGTCACCTCAATTTGCTGCAATGTGCTCTGTGCATTTACTGCTCTTTCTGGGTGCTGTTCAAATGCTTTTATGCTTGGTTAATAAATCATACCTGAGATTTTAAAATATTTCCAAAAACTGTGGACACATAATTTCTATTACAATGCGTGGGAACTTTGAACCCTGTCCCTAACTTGGACTATTTTAATGTTGTACAAATAATTATTCATCTCAGTATATTGAATACTTTATTTCACCTTCTCTCCTTTCAAAATAAAGAAAAAAATAGAATTTAAAAAGCACTCCTGATAATGATTTAATTGCAACATATTTGTTTTGAATTTGGATTTTTATCAATACCACAAAATCCAAAATCCAATTAAAGAATTTTGTAGAGAATAGTGCCACTTTTCAGAATCATCTTGCTTCTACATTCAAAAGAAGTCTCCTTGTATGTTTTCTATATTCCTAGCTCCATGCAGCAAGCCACAAAACTCAAGCTTTTCCTTGGCTTCCTATTTTGCAGAAGATCCCATATAAGTGTGCAATGATATTTTTAGCAATATATAATAATAGATATATACAATTTAGTATATATACATTATAATACATATGCATATGTATTTTGATATAATAATATAAGAATATTGAAAAGTAGCTTTTATAATGCTCCCCTCCATGTGGTACACACCCCCAACATTTAAAAAACCCATGAGTAACAGATTCTAAGCTATTGCTGAATTAGTAGGGACATCTGACACCCCAAATGATATCTGATCTATTTTATCTGACTGTTTTAGAATATAATTAAACAAATGGGATATAGTGTCTTATAGTAATATTCTTCATTGAATCTTTAAATCATGAGATTTTGTCTTGCATGTAGTTTCATTTAGCAATCTTTGGTATGACCAGTAGGAAACTTGAAATATGTTTTGCTGGAGCTGCCTGTTTGTGCAAATCCTACTAGCCAACAAAGGCCACTTAAAAAGATAGATGAAAGAGTTTTAGTACTTACTTCTCTAGGAAAAATGGAGCCCAGATGACAGGACCTCAGAAAACAGAGCCCTTAGGTGGTCTGCAGGAAGATGGTACTGACTTCCTTCATGCTGTGCTGGTGCTGGGTAGAAAGTACATTTTTCTTTTGTGTGGGGTCTCTGTTTCTCCATTAATGGCAGATTCAGGACAACTTAGAACTGGTCTCAACATTTTTTAATATTGGATGAGGAATGGAAATGAGCCACTCTCAAAACAATTTCAGTACAGTTTTCTGTATATTTAGTCAAAGCTTGTCCTGATGATGTTCTCATCATTTGGGTTGCTATAATGTGAAACTATGGAGACTTACATGCTGTCTGGAGAGGAACTTTTCACAAGGCTATGCAGCCATAGGCAGCCATAAGAAAAAAATAAATGGCCTTAAGATGAAGCAGTGCAATGTTTAGATTAAACATTAGTAAAAATATTCTCTACTGTGATGGTGGTGAGGCACTTGCACAGGTTGTCCAGAGTGGCTGTGGACTCCCCATCCCTGGAAGTGTCAAATGCCACTTGGGATAGGGCTCTGAGTAACCTGGTCTAGGGGAAGGTTTCCTGCCTATGGCAGGGGTCTTTAAGGTGGTCTTTAAGGCTCCTTCCAATCCAAACTATTCCATGGTTCTTTGATTCTATATTTGTACAGAATGTCTCAAATGACACGTACTGCATAGCATTTTTAGGTGAAAGAAGAGATGAGACTGAGTCTGCTGCAAGCGCTGATAAAAACTAAAACAAAACTAGAGGCAATATGCTCTTTCCAATTCATATGCACAAAGGACAGTTGTGTTGGACCTATATAAAGTAATACATTTAGACCATAGCTGTGCTGGAGACCGTTCAGTAGATCTTGCTGTTTAAATTACCATGTATACCCAAATGGCTTTTGGCAAGCTTTGCACCTTGCTGCAGGGTCTCCCGGGAATGGTAATGCCATTGTTAGCTGAGTTTGAAACTCCTTTTCCTTTCCTCTTCTTCGTTGCAGCCTGCCAAACCTTGGATCCAGAAGCTTCTGGCCCTGCAACCATTTTCCTTAGGTATTGATATGGCAGTGGATATAATGACACAGAAAAAAAAAATAATATAGGCCTAAACTGAGAAGAAAACAGGCATATTTTATTATTTTAGCTGCAATTGTAAATCCTGGAGATACTAATCTGTGTAGCCAGCATTTATGTATCTTTGTAGCCACTGTCTGACATGCAGTGCCAGGAGCAGTTTCCTTGTTGGAAATGGTCCCTTTATAGTGTTTATTGTTAGAGTGCCATTTCCTTTCCTTTCCTGTCATGCTATCATGGCCAGAAGAGCATAAAACATCTACCAGATCCCTGAAAAGAGGAGAAGGTGAGTGGGTACTGAGAGCATACAGGGGGTCTCTCTTTTGCAAGTATGTATTTTCTAACCAATTATCTCTTCTTTGAATGTCCCCTATGTAGCAGCCCTTGAAGATAGCCTGGAAAACACTTACTTTACTTACAGTGCTGTCCATAACAAGGCTCATGAGTCAGAGCCCTGAGGTGTCTCAGGTCCCAGCCTGAGTGCTCATTAACATGTTTTGGGCTGTGAAGTACAGCTGAGCCATGGGGATGCAAATCTCCAGAGAAGAGGAGGATGGACAGATCGGGTCTGTGACACCTTAAGTGGCTCAGTGGTTTGACTCAGTAATTTTAAGGGGGGGGTTTTAACCTAAATGACCCTGTGATTTTAACATGAGCTATCAGAGCTTGTGAGCAAGGGACCTAATAGGGGTTCAATGGCACTGAGGTCAGACCATGTGGTTGGACCATTGCAAAAGCTAATGTGGAACACACATTTCAGAGCAAGGTAAGGGGTGGAGGAACTGGCACTGATAGCCTATTATGTAGGGGTCTAATCCTCAGACAGTGAGTTTGCCATAATGGTTTGCCCTTACCAATAGGACAATTTCTGTCAAGTTTACCTTTTTTCAAAATCAAAGTATGAGGATCTAATAACGTGGCTCTTTTCATATTGACTGTGTGTGAATACAAAATATGATTTAAAAAGACACATTGTGGAGGTCGTTTCCAGAGATGAACAAAGAAGCCTTTTCCTAGACTTCTCCTGCTTACCTCAGCCTTGCTTTTCTTACTCTGGGGTGAGGTCCTCAGAAACAAGGAAAGGGCAGTTTTCAGAGGGGAAGCTGGGTGATCCTGGTGTAAGCACTGCACTGGGTGTGAATGGCGATGAGAGCAAGAAGGTAAACACAGAAGGCAATTGAAAACTTCTTTTTTTGTTGTGAAGATTTAACATAGGATTCATTGCTTTAAGCGCTGCCTTGTCAGATCATTGCTCTTTGACAGGGCTTTAATAACTGGAATAAAACAACTGTCCAGATTGTCTCTCCAGCTCTTCATAATGCTTCATAAAGGAAGCATAAATGCTAGAAATCAATTGCACTCGGATAGGAAACTTGTAAAGGAGAACTTTTGTGACAGAAAATAAGATTTATGGGAAGTGTGGCTTTTGTGGAAGATAAAGAATAGTTAAAATATTTGGAGGAAAAAAATAAGGAAAAGTTCACCTTTTTCTATCACTTAACACCAAGCATTCAGCCAAAGGAAAAAAGGTATGGATTAAGCAGAAGACTGCCAAAGTTAGTAAAGCTTATCATTCACATATTGCCTAGAAAATGTCATTCATTCCTGTCCTAATTATTCCATATTTGGCCTGTCTGGCATTCAGTGACAAGTCATTAGCAAGATAGACAAACTGCTATTGCAGTACAGTCTGAACTCTAGAAAAACTTGCAAAACATTGAAGGGCACAGAAAAAGTAAGCAACATGTTCTTATTTCCCCAGGCTTACCAGAGAGCAAAGGTACATGACAGGAAACTAAGATAACCGGAATCCATTTAAAAATGTGTTGGAAAAATTAAGGTAAAAAATTCTGTGCAGCTCTTCTGTAAAAGTGAGGCCAGGAGTTGATGAGCGGATGTTGTATAATTTCTTTTCAACTCTACTGGAGCTCAGGCAGAGAAGACCAAATGGAAGTAGTTCCTATAGTTCCACCATGGGATTTAAGGATGACTGTTGCTGTTCATTCAACATGCAAAGACTCAGCTGTTGTGCCTTTACTGGGTCCTATTGTCACAGCACAAACTGAACACACCAAAGGTGTGCTATCCGTACAACATCTGCTGTCCTCCATGCCCCTGTACTGCAGAGCATTTCTCTACGTGCAGTCTGGCCAATCCATGCTCTTGGCAACAGGAGATGCTATTTAGCAGCAGTTTCCTGTGATGTGGAGCTGGCTACCATCCAAAGTTTTGACTGACATGTTTCTGCTGTCCTGTCTCCTCACCTACTCTCAGGTGCTTAATATGTGGAAACTGGCCACCAAAATTGGGGTTGAGGGGCCTCTCATCTGACATGTCCATCAGCTGTCTCAGAGAACACAGCTCACGAGAGTGTTACTACAGCACTTGATATTTGACAGGACCTTGAATAACAGGCTAATAGCACTGTGTGCTTATTTATACCAGCAACAGCACAGTCAGTAGTCAGTGCAGGTGAAATTGGGAAGTCACATGCCATGATAATGATAAGCTGTCCATGTTTCACATGAGTATGAGAAAGTGGTGATGACAGCTGTGTGGCACTTTGAAGCCAGATGCCTCCTGTATTCCAGATACAGTGCCCTTTAATCTGCTAAGAGCCATGCTGGATTTTGCTGTGCTCTGCATGACTTCATGTCTTGCTGTGACACTCTGAGACAGCCTCCTGCTGAGGTTCTCTGAGCAGAATTAGTCTGCAGGCTTCAGAGTTGTGTTGTGAACACAGACAGACAGGCCAGTCTATTTTCTAGCATGGTGAGTGTGGAAAAGAACCTCCATTTTCTTTCTACTGGTGATCAGGCCTGGCAGCATTACTGAAATTTTAATTAATGTGCTGTACGTCTTCTTCTGGATGTACAATGACTGCTTGGCTGTCGACAAAGAGCAGGTTCCCAGCACAGAGGCTCTGGCGCAGCAGGAGGGAAAGTAGCTCTGAAGATGTTATTGTTATTTCACCTTCTGTTGGTTCTTCTGCACCAGAAAAACCTTCTTTTGGTGATTATGGATGATTTTCAAATATTAAGCTATTTTAGAGTGATTCAACCATGAACAAACATAAATATGTGAAAAGGCATTTTAATCCATGTCTCCAGAAATCTTTACATGTAATAAGTTTGAGTATGATGTTTCATCAAGTAATCATTCTGAGACTTATTAAGGCCAGAAACTTAAGCCTTAGCTAAGTGTAGATTTAGGCCATTCTGTATGTGACTAGCTATTTTCCTGAGAACTTTCTGACCTAAGTGTGAGACAGAAGCTTTCTTTTTTAAATAACCTTATGAATGTTTGCTGGCATGGGAAAGCAAAAGAACAAGATACAATAGCCTCTTGGTATAAATCTCTGTTAATGAGATCAGGACTAGAAACCTCATTGTTCAACTCACATTCTGTCTGAACACAATCTGCTTCTCAAATTATAAATCAGGGGCAAGACACTGTACCATTGTGTAACCCTACACTCTGGCTCTGGAATGTTTCCTAGTCATAAGAGGATTGTCATCATTTCATTTACAAGAGAACTATCAAACAGGCCTGGGCCATATTTGGTCTACAACCCCCCCTCGAAAGAAGACAAATGCCTGCGCTTGCAGCAGGGTATTTTTGCAGCAACAATACAGAAGCATGCATTATAGTGGAGTCTAAAAACAAAAGAAAAAGGCACTGTCAGAAGCAGTGCTCATCACTAAGGAAAACGAATTTGTTTATGCATACCCTATATATCTGCATCCCTCTATAAAACAAACACACATGTGTAATAAGGTCATTGAGTTGGAAGGTTTAGTTGTGTCTGCAAAGGCGCATTGTGTGCACGAAGCCTCTGCCATCCCAGGAGACCTTACAGCACATTCTGCTTCAGGAAGAAAGAACGATCCTCTCTTACAACCTCAGACAGACAGAGAGGGACTTAGTCATAGGGTGTGGATGGTACACCCTGAGTCATTTGAAGAGCTCTGAAGGACATAATTGCCTTCACATTTTCATCCAGCTTTCTAACAATCCAAGAAAATGGGGAAAGGCTTACTAACTTATTAGTGGCTTAGGAGCTGTCTAGGAAATCCTAAGCTCACTCGTCATCTCCATCAAATGTAGGTTGTTAAACACTTAAATTAAATGCACAACCTGCCAGCCAAGTCACCTCTTGTCTTTGGTAGGACTCACTCTACAGGAAGTGAAAGAGGTGCATCCTTAGCACCCCGTGTACTGTGTCCCTAGTTCTGCCTGCTGTTAAGAGTGATATAATGAAAAATCTGTGTAAATACCATCCTGCCCCCCATATCCCCACACAGCTCTGTTCTCCAAAGGGAGACCGTGGGCATGGGCTGACTGGACAACACAGAAATCAGTGCTGCAATGTAAATAACCACGAGAGAATAACAGCAGTACTCTGACCAGAAGAACTCTGCAGGCCACATTCCCCAGTGCCAAACCCTTTGCCTACAGCTGAGAACAGAGTTCAGACCTCTTGAGTAGATTGTGTAAGTTTTGCTTTTTATTAGACGGCAAAACTGAGAAATCAGAAAGGAAAATAATTTCCACAGGCAAGAAATTACCAAATATTTAAGTAGACCTGAAACAAAACATTTCACATAGCTTTTGACTAATCTTATTAAGCTACTCTCAAAACCTTAGCTTGAAGTGAAAAGTCAAACTTTTAAATATAAACAGAAATATTTGAACTTTAGTGTTTTTTTTTCTTTGATGAAAACTCTGAATATTAATTATTTCAGCAGCATTTCCTTTTTTAGAAATATATCTTTTCACTTTTTCAGTTTGCTTAATGGCACAACACTTCAATCATCATTCAATAACAGACAGTGGTCCATTCTACTGGCATTTTTACCTAACTGCAGGATGGCACAACCTTCAAGGGATTCAGCGTCTTTTAGTCTCATCACAGCCCAAGTAAGGAGATGAAATAAAAACATTGCTGAAAATTGAACAAAAAGCATAGGAAAGTGATTCTCCTTTCCTTTCCTTTCCTTTCCTTTCCTTTCCTTTCCTTTCCTTTCCTTTCCTTTCCTTTCCTTTCCTTTCCTTTCCTTTCCTTTCCTTTCCTTTCCTTTCCTTTCCTTTCCTTTCCTTTCCTTTCCTTTCCTTTCCTTTCCTTTCCTTTCCTTTCCTTTCCTTTCCTTTCCTTTCCTTTCCTTTCCTTTCCTTTCCTTTCCTTTCCTTTCCTTTCCTTTCCTTTCCTTTCCTTTCCTTTCCTTTCCCTTCTTTTTTTAAAAATTTCTCTTTCTTTTTTCCATTTTTCTTTTCTTCTTTTTTCTTTTTTTTTGTTTTTGTTTCTTTGAAAGAGCACAAACTACTAGATAGAGACAAAATAAAAATGTTAAACAATTGCTTTCTTCTCGAAAAAAGAACAAAATGAATATATACAATAATAGAAACTTTATATGCAGATTCCTGTCACCCACAGATACTTTGGTCACCCTGGATCACTGCCACCATTGTTGCTGGTTTGGGATTTATATTCAATATTGAAGGAATCACTTGGCTATGATTTGAAATACAATTCCAAAAATATTGTGAAGTCATCTCTAATTATAGGGGGTCAAATTCAGTTTGGGTGAATTCTCTCTTATAAAAGCAATGGTATTAGAGAGGGAATCATCATGAGCCAGATGATTATGAATATTATAATAAAGACAAAAAAAGGGTATGACACCTCCTGTCTACTTCATGGAGCAGATATGTTTTAGTGTATTTGGTGAGAAGTAAGTCTGGTCGTTCCCACACACCATCAGCCATGTTTTAGATGTGACTCTGCCCGTGCATTTCCTGTTTCTTTTGTACTGTGCGTTGTCATTCCTGTTGTGTCTGCAGAATTTGACAGTATCAGTCAGGCTTTCCTCCCAGCAGGGGCTTTACCAAAGATGCTGCCACACAATTCAAGACTTGTATATACTATGTACTGGCCTAACACAGGCAAATGCATATTTTGAGGTAGCCCTTTGCTCTCAAATGCTTTGATGCACCCTCCTAGCAGCCTGTGTTTGTATAGCACAGTAGTGTTCACTGATGCAATTTTACACACACGTTCATAAGGGTTTACTTGTGCCTGTTTTGGCTGCAAAACAGAGTCTTCAAAGTGCTTGAAACATCATTTACACGTGTCAGACGTGGTTCTGCAAAGGCCTTTCGCCTTCAAAGGGCTGAAGTTCTTTCAGCCTGTGAATCTGGTAGCTAAAAAAATACTTTTTTCCCCATGAAAGCAAATGGACCAGGAGCAGTGGCTCCTGGAGGAGGACGGTCTCTGACTGCTCCCAGTCCCCCTCTTCCCACCCATTACCACTACAGCTCTTGCCACTGCCAAGACCTTATCAATGAGTGTAGGGAAAGAACCCTGCTGTCTAATGACCCTGGCTGGAAGAAAGTTCCAGAACAGAAAGGAGAACCAGAGTCTTGTTCAGAACTCCCAGGCCGCTGTGGCAGCTCCAGCTGCAGTCCAGCCAGTCCCTGTCTCGCTGCCTGTCCCTGTCAGTGATGAGGACTTTTCATAGTCCCCACGTGTCTGTAGCTGCACCTACTCCTCACATCCACAGCCCAGTCAAGCCTGTCACTTCTGCCTCCAGTGCCAGCAGTATTGAGGCCTCAGGTACATTGGCTCCTGCCATCCTAAAGCCTAGCAGCAGGTGCTGGAGTGGATGGTGGCTATTGGCTGTGGTGCCCTCTCAGATACAGTAGCAGATAATTTTCTTCCTGGCAGCATTGGAGGCTGCTACACAGATGATGGAGGAAAAGGTGGACCTTGGTAGGGTAGGGTTGCTTTCACACCCTGTAAAGCCCTGATGGGGCATAAAGGTCATGTTAATATCAGCCCATTTTTTCTAACCCTGGCCATGCTGCCCCTGGGAGGCTGATTGTCAGTGATACCCTCATGAGCCTCTGCTCTGGCTTTTCACAAGTTCTCAGAATCCAGCTGCTGCCCCTGGGCCTGCTCTCATAGTGCACATTCCTGATACCCAAGGGTCACCCTGTTTAGACACCTAAACAAAAATTGTACTTCACTATTGTCATATGAGCCAAAGTGACTTCAGAAACAAGGTTATTACCTTTGAGATGAATCCTGTAACTCTAAATCAAAAAACTAATTTGAAATTATTTTTCCTAGAAATGTAAATGCAGGTGCCTGCTTTTGAAAGAAAGTCTTCATGTAATTGAGGAAATTGACTCATGGGCTTTACTTTTGCCACCTAAACTGATTAACAGGAGTAGAAACCTGGTTAAGCTGCTGCTCTGGCTTGCTGACTAGCCACTACCATGGCCCCTGGTATTTGGATTATTTGCTTTTCCCTCTCTTAATCTCTGTGGGGAAACCTTGCCCCGCTATTTAAATATGAAATCCTCACCATACTGGAATGTCACAGGGGACTGCTGACAAACAGAGATGTAAGGGCTCAGTATTTCAGGCAAACCAATTTTGAGTTCCAACTCAAAATGCTCCTTGTTAGTTCGTTTCATGCCTTTTGTTGTGAATTCTGCATTTATTTGAGCACCAAAGTTGAAGTAAGTACTGACACACATCAAAATCCTTTAGGCATGTGGACTTCAGCTATAGTTTCCCTTTTCTGGCAGAACTGGCAGAACAGATGGCAACAGTGGTCATAAGAAAACAAGTTTCTGTGATTTTGATGTTTAAAGACAGTTTATCTTAATAGGCTCCAGACTAAAGTCAGCCTTTTAAAGCCAGATTTTTCTTCCAAAGATGTTGTAATGCCTAGCTAGAGGAAAAAGATTATTTATTATTCCATTCTCCAAAATATTTTATTGAAAAAAAATTCAATCTTTCCCTAAAACTTCTTTGTAAAATTTAGGCTGCTATTTGCTGTATGTAGTTAGCCTTAGTCTTGGCTGACACAATGCATCAGCAGGTAGCTCTAAACCCTGATAAACTGTACATTGTTACGATGGGTACATGTTTTCCTCTTCTTTTTTTTTTTTATACAGGCTGGTTCCTTCCTAAGAAACAGCAGCACTTTTTAATGACAATGATATGATGATCTTGGGATGATGGGGAACAACAAGGTTTTTAAAATACTTTTGCCAAATGATCATTTAAGAGCTTCTTTTGGGAAGATGCATTCCTATAGAATACCAGTCTCTAAATGGGGGCCATGTTCCCATGGTTGCACTGTTGAGGCCCAGAGTTCACTCCTGAAATAAGGCTCTACTAAGCTTCCACACACTTTATTTCAAAGACTAGCAGTAACACTGTGTGGGGATGAGGGACAGCTCTGGTGGAAGTACAGGAGTGCTTAACCCCCAGACAAACCCTACAATTGTTACTGTGTAGGTATGAACAGAAAATCAGGCCTCTAATACAGAGTTATAAATCAAGATATTTTGTTAATTGTTTTTATTGCTTCTTGCAGCTAATTACAGCCTAAATTTGTTGACTGATTCTGCTCATTTTTAAAAAGAAGAGATGTGGTTTAGTGGTAAACACGGTGGTGTCAGGTTGAACTCAATGATCTTCCAACTGAAATGATTGTGTGATTTTATGATGCTATGAATGCTTATCTACTTTTTATCGAAACACCAGAGGAAGTGAAAAAGAAGAAGTTAAAAAATCACCATTTCTTAGTAATTAACTAACTTCACAGATTTAGGTATCATGCTGGTTTAACAAAAAGTCTTTAATCCAGAACTGGGATAACAATTCAGATGGGTTTTTTAAATTGATTTTACAATAAAGTGTAGAATAAAATAGACGTAATTATCCTAAAAACGCTTACCAGTCAATTGACATTCATTATTTGAGTTTCTGCTTTCTTCTTAATTTTGTTGTAATTTTGTAATGTCAAATGTAATGTAATGTCAATGTATACACACTGCATATAAAGTACATAAAGCCACAAGATCCTGTAGCAGATAATGTCAGTGTCTCCTGTACAGCTGCAGTGGGTTGCCAGCTGGAGGTACTCTGGTACTGCTATGAGGCTACTGCAGGGCTCACCCAAGGGGAGGACATGCATTGCTGAATACTCTACAATAAAACAAAGTAATGAGATATGCATGTATATAAACAGAAATGTGATTATGTATAATATTCAAGAAACATCATGATGGTATCATGTGATCTGTTTTCCATTCTATAAACAACTGCATCCTTCACCTGGATTTAGAGTTTGGTATTACAGAGTACAATGTCCTTCACAGAAACTACTGAGTAAATATCCATATTTTATTTGGGTGCTCTGAAACACGGAGAGCTGAAACAGGTTGTTCTCTTGGTGAAGCAAAAATTTAAAACCCCATTATTTCTCCTAGCAGATTTGATGAAATCTCATTCATCTGTACTTTTTCTGCAGCTGGGTAGTATGACAGTTCATTCTTATCATCAAGAAGAATTCCAAGCCAGTGGCTGAGATTTGAATGTATATCTATAGCTGGACACCTGTTTCAATGTGTAAGTATATACTCGTAGTGAAAGAAGGATCTTAAATGTCCATCAGAGAACTTACAGTTCCAGAGACTGCACAGCCTGAGCAATATCTAGTGTTTATATCTTATTAATGAAAAGGTCTTGTAGATGAATTAGTGGGAGAAAGCTTTGCCACAGATCAGTCAGCCAAGAAAGAATTCTGTCGATTGAAAGCCAGGGAAATGCATTGGTGAGGAGAACAGCTGTGTTTCCGCTTTTTGTTTTTATTTTTTTTTTTTTTGTAGGACAGACCATGAAGGACCAGAGAAAAAGCTCAAAAATGCATTATTAAAACTCACTTAGATCCAATATAGCTAACTGTGCAGAAAAAAAGCACGATTTACAAGTTGTTTAGCCATAAACAACTAAATTTATAAGACAGGAGGCAGAAGAAAGGAAGCTGAGGTTCCAAGTCACATCTATTACTGAGATTCACAAGAAGAAAGGCCTTGGTGCACCGTGGTCTTTTCACAGCCCCACTTCAAAACCAGGGAATCATTTTGAATTAAGGAGCTGGGATGCTTCCTGGGGTGTTTCTGTCTCAAAATCAGAAAGTTGAAAAAGCCTTATGAATAAAGAATATTTTCTTTAGCATTTTTGTTAAAGAAAACCTACAACAACCCCAGGCAGTGCTACAGGATGGGGGCAGTGGCTGGAAAAATGCCTGACAGAAAAGGACCTGGGGGTGCTGGCAAACAGCAGCTGAACATGATGCAGGGTGTGCCCAGGTGGCCAAGAAGGCCAATGGCATCCTGGCCTGGCTCAGCAATGGTGTGGCCAGCAGGAGCAGGGCAGTGACCGTCCCCCTGTACTGGGCACTGCTGAGGCCACAGCTCCAATCCTGTGTTCAGTTCTGGGCCCCTCCCTGCAAGAAAGACATGGAGGGGCTGGAGCGTGTCCAGAGAAGGGAACGGAGCTGGGGAAGGGTCTGGAGCACAAGGGCTGTGAGGAGCAGCTGAGGGAGCTGGGGGTGTTTAGCCTGGAGAAAAGGAGGCTCAGGGGAGACCTCATCACTCTACAGCTGCCTGAAAGGAGGGGGTGGCCTGGTGGGGTCAGCCTCTTCTCCCAGGTAATAAGTGACAAGAGGAAGCAACCTCCAATTGTGTCAGGGGAGGTTTAGATTGGATATTAGGATGATTTTCATCATGGAAAAGGTTTTCAGTCATTGAAACATGCTCCACAGGGTAGTGGTGGTGTCCACATCCCTGAAAGTATTTAAAAGATATGTAGATGTGGCACTTAAAGATGTGGGCTAGGGATGGACTGGGCAGTGCTGAGTTAATGGTTGGACTTGATGATCTGAGAGAACTTTTTCAAACAGAATAATTGTGTGAATCTATGTTTCTAAGTATATGGTCATATCTATAATTTTTCTTCAGTGTAAATTTATAGTATAGAAGACTGATGATACAGAATTATAAATACTAACTCCTGCATCATACATTGAACTTTTGAAAAGTATATTTTGTACTTCAGACACTCATATGCCTATTCATTTCTTCACATTCCAGGTATCATATTTTGTTTCCAACTGACAAGATCTAGAATATACAAAACAAAATACAAATACCTATTGAAGAAAGGTAATACGTACTACTTACAGAAAATGGTATATCTTCAGGTCAAAGTAGGAATTAATTGCATTAACAATTATTTTATGCACTGCCATGCATAATTATCCCCTTTCTCTCTATGTTTTTAAGAAATACAAATTATTTATATGTTATGGATACTTCAAATGGACCCTGCTAAACTACTGTTCCTTAAAAGTTCTTGGCAGTTCCTGGACTTAACAAGTGTCTTCAGATACTAAAATAAAAATTAAACCAGAGGATGAGATAGTCTGATATAAACCATTAAAGCCTGTTTACAGTAACAAAAAGATCATGTTTGTTGGGACTTTTTTTACATAAACAGAAAATAGGGCAAGCCAGCTGAACTGATTGATATCAGTATTTTCAATTATAATTTTACAATGAAATAAGCCATAAGGTTAGTTTGTAGAAATTAAAGCTGAACACATTTAAATTAAATACTTACTAAGGGTTGCTTACTGCAAAACATGTGAAGCAAATGAGTTTCTGATAATGGCTTCTTGAACATCTGAAAAGAGCATGAAAGTATATAACAAATATTATATAAACAAATACTTCAATAAATGCCATCTAGTCTCTGGCAACATTTATTCCGGATGTAGATTGGCTAGTGGTTGAATGCTCTTCATTAAAAAGGCCAATATAAAGCTACATAGTTTTTTAATTTGGTAACATGTGAAAACAAAGCCAAAAGAGGGGGTGCAAAAAGGTAACAGTTTAGAAAAGCAATGTACTTGTATGATATGTAAATACCTACAACACTTACTTACAAGTACTTACATGTAAGTCTACTTGTAAAATTTCCCAGCTTCCTATTAACCAATTTTAATCCCCAAATAATTAGGCAAGCTAATTAGATTTCTGGGATACATATGTATGTATATGTATTACACTAACTTTCAGTCACTTCATTTGCAATCTGTTAACTCCTATGATTCTTTCACTGTTTCTTCCATATTGCTATGTACTTTTCTTACAGTTTTCCTTTTCACACTTTGAAAACTTCAGTGTTCTTGCTCCAAGTACTTTTGCTGAATTTACCTTTCCCTTCTTTGTCATTTCTCTGTTACTTATACAGAAATTTAGTTTTATATGTTCATATTTTTCTTCTCATATCTACTTTCTTAACCTGAGCACATCGTACTGAAACATTTCTCTGATAAAAAATGTATTTTTTCATTTCCATTTGCCTGGGAGCAATAACCACAGGTTATGATAAAATGAAATTCTGAACCACTATTTGACAGAGCAACAACTGTAAGCTACAGCTGAAGAAAGTTTCTAAACAATTGCAAAGATCTTTTATTCTACTGTTGCCGTTTATAGGAAACTGAAGCCTTTTTCCTCAGACTATTCACCGTGTAATGTAGAAATATATGGATAGTGTGCAGAAGTTTAATAAGCCCTGGTTTAGTTTGATTCCAGTCAATAAGGGGGTAAACTTGGGTAACCTGACCATAAAATGGTGTAGTCCAGAAGGAATAGTGGAACAGCAAAGTGAAATCAACAGACTTTAAGTAAGCACACTCTAATAAACTCAAAAAATTGGCATGTAAAATTTCATATGAAAAACGTCCAAGGAAAATGTAAAACTCAGGAGAGCTGGAAATTCCATGTAGAGCACAAATAGCAAGCAGTTATTTTAATCATATAAAAAAGGCAAGCAGACCAGTGAAGAGACAAAGTCATAAGGTCCCAACTGATTTCAAGTACAGGATGAAGCACACAAAATACCAAAACTATGCCAAACTAATGTGAATTTTTAATGGAAGACCTGTATGATCACATCAATCAAAGCATATCCTAAAGTCACAAGAGACTCAAGAAGTAAGCTTGTCTTCAAGTGTAATAGTTATCATAGCTAATTAATCACTGGGGAAAAAATTATCAAGAACAGACTTTACAGACTTTTTCCCCACATTCTTCACAGCCAGGAAGATGTGATTGGGGAGTTCATACAAAGAGCACCGGTTTAAAGCAGGTAAGAAATCCACCTGACATAAAGGAAGAACAAGTTAGAGAACACTTAGGTAAGTCTGACATTTTTTAAATGGTTGCACAAGTAATATTCACTTAAACATTTAGATTTATCTGCAGCAATGTCAGAACTCATTATTTCTAGCCTTTCAGAATTAATTGAGAAGAAGAACATCCTAAAATATTACAAGTAAGAAAAGCCATTCATTATAAAGGGCTACATCTGCAAAACTATATGACATAGAGGACAATAATTTGCAAAAAGAATTGCAAAAGAAATAAGATGGATAAGCTTTGGAACAGATTTCCTAGTGAGGCTGATGCACCTGGTGCACCTTGAAGGAACAATTTTGACAAAAATCTCTTAAAAACAATATCTACTGTTACTCTGAGCCCAGTTTCTAAAGGTGCCTTCCCATCACATTTAGAGTTATTTTTTACCAAGATAAAGTCACCATTATTTTAAATTAATTTCATTGACTTAAAGAAAGGATTCCTGATTTTCATACATTTAGTAAATAACAATAACAACAATAATAGAAAATATTTCTATAACAGAATTCCTGTTTTTAGTAAAAAAATCTATGGCAACAAAATATAAAGTTATTTAATCAATTGATGGAGCATTCTATTTATTGTCCAACTTACTTTGTAGCTTTTTATTCAGACAATCCAGAGACTGGAAGATCTTCTGTTCTTCTATGGAAAGAGCACTCCTGCCTGGACACAGAGCCCTTTTAAGCAGTGAGGGCTGGCTGGCTGGCTTCATATGGTCCATGACTGCCAGGATTTTACTCTCTGCAACTGGTGTACTTGCTAGCTTTTCTGCCACCAGAAACTGAGCAGTGCTTTCTGAAACTGAAGAGATTACAGGTGGAACTTCAAACGAGAAGGGCTCATTTGAATAAGCATATAAATAAACTGCTTGTTTTCATGACTGTAAGTCTGTGAAACACACAAAGTTGATGTTAAAAGACGAAAGAGGTGGCAAAATCAAGAAACATTATATGTTCGAAAATGAAATAATTAAGAACATTGATGAATCTTACAAATGACACCAGAGCAAGTCCTAATGAGTTTGGAAATATGTAATGATAGCAAGGAATACCTGACCATATGATACAGTTATATGTGACATATACAGTTAAAAACAAACAGGAATGAAATGTAAATTGAATATATGTTGTAATGCATTCATAAAACAATTAATATCATGCTATATGATGCTGTATCTTACATTTGCAGGGAATTACCCTTTCTTACTTACAATCATTGATGCCAAAAGACACAAGTCATGTTACACAGAGGGTATATTCTGTCATTCTACTTTATGTATAACAAAGAAGTGAAGTGAGTTGTGTTACTATACCTTCCTCAGATTTAGAGGTGTTTTTCATCTTTTGTACTGGATCAAAGGCAGACTGAATGGGACTCAGCTGGACAGCACATAACGAATTCTATCAAAAATATTGTAAGAGTATTTTAAGTATAATTTAAGGTAACTCTACTACCTTCTGAACATGTTTTGTTTATTATTTCGTATTACCAAATGTTTTCAAGTGAAAAAATATTACTGTACACAAATATAGAGATGTATTCTAATTGGTTTTACTCTTTTCATTAGCAGTGACAGCAAACTGACTAAGCACACTGATTCAAAATCATGTGACAATGAACAAATCTGTGATATTCCTGAAACTCTTTCCATTTTGAAAATAAATAACATTTTAATTTTTTATAGTATTTTATATTAACCTGTGCATGATGAGCAGGCTTCCATATTTTAGAGACAACATTTTGTCTTCTGCATTCCGAAAAAGCTTGGTGTTTATTTTCATAGTTGTCAAAAACCTGATTTTGTCTTGTAACAGGAACACCACCTTAAATGACATGCAGACAAAAGTAAACCAAAAATGTGCAAACAACATGTTAAATACAGTAGTAGCAAAACTAATAATGGTGAGTAAATGTCTCTATTCACATTTAGATAGTTACATCTGAACTCCTTAAATTGTCTTGGATGTAGAAATAAGCAGCTGAAGTGAAGCCCTATGTTGAGTCCTAAATAATAAAGATGGTCTGTACAGAGATACAAGGTGGTTTTACCGAGTAAAAGGGAGAACGGAAGGTGAGCTGTGATATAAAAAATATCAAATAAGTAGTGTTTTAGAAAATAAATTGCATTTGGAGAATAATCTTAAAGTCTAACTGTCCAACACTACAAATCACTGTTGATAAATTGTTCTATGTGTTAATTGATTCAACTTTCATTAAGATTACATAGTAGTGTGCAGAAAAAATGCAGTAGTTCACAAAGATTTTCGAGTCACAAAATCACAGAATGGTAGAGATGGGGAGGGACCTTCTGAGGCCATTTAGTCCAGTGTCCCCAGTCAAGCAGGGCCACATAGAGCTCATTGCCCAGGACCATGCCCAAATGGCTTTTGAGTGACTCCAAGGATGGAGACTCAAGAAAGTCTTTGGGCAATTTATGCCAGTGCAAATTCCTGTGTTTCAGTTTGTATCCACTGCTCAGGTACCTTCAGCAGGCACCACTGAAGAGAGCCTGGCTCCATTCTCTTTGCAGCTTCCTTTCAGGTATTTATAGACATTATTAAGATTCCCCAAGGCCTTCTTTTCTCCAGGTTGAATACTCCAAGCTCTCTCAGCCTTTCCTCATAGGAGAGGTGCTCCAGTCCCTTTACCATCTTTGTGGCTCTTCACTAGACTCTCTCCAGCATGTCCATGTCTCTCTTGTACTGAGGAGCCCAGAACTGAATACAGTATTCCAGATGTGGCCTCACAGGTGTTGTGAGGTTTAAAAGTCATGGATTTAAACCTTATTTCTAGAGCTTGGCATTTTGTAGTTAATCTTATTAATTCATGCATCTTTGTGCTGAATTTTAAAAGACAGTACTGTTGTACAGCATTTTCTCTCAGCCAGAGAGATCTAATCTAGACACTGTACTTTAAATTCATCTCAGTTTTGTCTGGTGTAGCAATACATTTTCAAAATTGAAGTGGCAAGTTTCAAAATTAAAATTATGTTCTTAATTAAACTTCCATGCATACAGGCTGGAGATGCAAATTAGTATTTGCATGTGCCACTCAGGAATCTACATACCAAGGAGATACTATATTCTTACTTGTAAACACAATTACTAGATTTGTAAATGGAGTTAATTGATTTAAACTTGGGAAAACAAATTACCTATTTATTTACACAATAAATATTTATATGTAGTTCAGTTCATAATTTGACCAAGAATTGTATTACTGATTCTAACACAATTTAATTTTTTCTGGTTATTACAGTGACATTAAAGCAGAATTCTTATCACTCATAGAAAAAGAAAAGAACTAGATCCTAGAAACATATTTGAAGCTAGTCATCTGGCTGCTGCCATCAATAGTAACATGGGGGACATTAACTTTGAAACATTGCCATTTAGTTATATGCAAATTATTGTAACATGATACATGGTGCTTAATAGCACTGGAAAAGGAAAGGAAATGTGATCGTTATACTGAATATGAGAGAAAATAAAAAAGACGAGAAAAAGAAAAAGAAGAACCCCCTTGTTATATTAGTAATTACATAATGTCTTTCTGAAAAAAAGCAGAATTCAAAGTTGGTCTGTGTGTATGCATCAATACTTAATTTAATTAATTTGCAAGACTAGATCAATGCCAAGGAGAAGATTCCTTTGAGACATATAGGACAAAATAATAGTATCTTTAAGGGAATGAGATACTGAGCAGTCTACTGCTATTTAACTATATTATAGTAATTAGCCCCTTATTTGTCGCAGGCTAAAAGTTAAACAAATTTTTAAAGCCTTGACCAACTGAAAAAGAAAGATGTTAAAAATTCTAATATCCAGCTACAATAATATGCTATAATATGTGTCAGGCAGAAGATATACAACTTGAAGCCTGGAAGCCAAACTAAATTAAGATCCTCATACACAACAATTGTATTCATATGGTTCTCACTTTTGGTACAACAGATCACATTTTCTACATGTGTCTTCACAGATTTCATGGAACTCTGCAGATATTTTAATAGAGAGCAGTGCAGTATTCAGTCTCACTGCAAGCACTTTAGGACAAGACTATGGTGTCTATGTGCATTTGCAGGGAACTGAACAAATAACAGCAAGTCAGTAAGAGTTATCTAGAGTATTTAAAATAAAGAAGACTTTCAAAATACAAAATATAAGCAGATGCTGAGAGAGGGCAACCTATATAAATTTTAAAAGGCAGTTACTCAGCCCTTCTCTAAAAGAGCTGGAGGTATGTGACATTGGGGATGTAGCATTTAAAGTTGCAGTGAAGACACTGTCAGTAGTGCACAACTTGGACCCAGGACATTTCCTGATTCATTGATCTGATGTGCAGATAAGAACATCAAGAGACAAAAATCTCTGCTGGAGGCAAGGTGTGGTAATGCAAGTCTTCATTCATTTCCAATGTAAAATCAAATAGGTTAAGTCACACAGATCTTAAACTCATCTGTTTGACTTTGAACTGGAACAGACAAGCAGATAATATTTTCTCTTCCCACCCCTGCTTTAGGCCAAGAACATTCACCTGCCTACATCTGTTCTTACACAACAGAGTTTTTCTGAATCACTCCACAGTTAAAACTGTGTAGATAAAACTAGAAGCGTGGAGGGGTTTAAAGTTATGGGTATTCATTATTTTGCTAGAAAGTATCTTTGAGTTGCATGACCAATCCTTGGGGCGATCCCAGTATGTGAAGCAGTTTGGAGTACTGCTTGTACCTGGAGCAGGGATTACAGTTTCAGGAGCTCCAGCTGCAGCCCTCAGTAGGAAGCACACTACATAGAAATTACAAGTACAAGGATGTCATCAGTGCCCAAGGCACAGAATATAGCTAGGCTGCACAGGACAAACAAGGCAAATCAAAAAGCATGAAATGTAAATCGAAATGTAAACCTCAGGAGATTAAAATTTATTCTCCCAAAAATTTCTTCTCCATCTTTCTTGTATCTTACCAACCAATCTGTATCTCATATTGTTCCCAAGGTTAATTTTTAATAAAATGTAGGATTGTTTCTCAAATGTCTTAAAATTCTTTAAAAATCAGATATACCTTGCAGCAGAGCGAAGTTTGTCTGACAGAAGCTCTTTAATTTTAACTTATCTTTAATTTTTCCTCAGCTTTTAATAGTATTATTTGGACTAATTCTCAGTAATTGTAGGGATTTAGAGTGTCAGAATTTTAAAAACAGTAGAACTAAACTTCTTTCACTCTCATGTGGCAGTGACTGTTGGAAAACAAGCTATCACTCTCAGTTACCTTGTAAAACTCACTTGTATAAACATAGTCACTTCCTCCTATATCATTATTTAGACCACCTGTCACATCTGCTCATTAGTCATGGACATAATCTCAGGAAAAATACTTCCTTTTAATTTAATATTGCAGAGAGCTATTAGAAATGAGGATTGGTGTTTGAGAGGCCTCTGGGCACCACTAGAATAGAAATGAGAATGAAAAATGGTGAAAGCTTGTTAAAACTGGCTGTGTTGTGTGAATGGATGACAGGTTGGATGTTTTAACTGAAAACAAATCTGTGATGTATTTGAAGACTTTTGTCTGAACATCTCCCCACCCCAGACCCAGAAACACGACTCTTACCAGTAGCAGAGTCTTTTGGAGCTTGGGTAGAATGTGCTCTGTGCCAGAAGGTGCTTGTTTTTCCAGCTGCTGGGATATGATAGAGATGTAATCCATTTTCTGTGTTAACAGGTCTTTTCTCAGAGCAAGTTACTGAATGATCTTGACAGGCGCTTGCCTGAACATTATTTACAGAACAAGTATTTTTTGCCCAAGATTTGTAGTTGGCCGTGCTGCAGTCAGGTGTAGAGATGGCAGTGACCAACCCAGCACAACCAGCAGCCTTCTCACTGTTTTCTGCACTGTTCCTGTTTAAAACCTGACTTGCTAGCACAACATGCCTGTCAGTGAAATCCCTGTTGCTAGCACTGGTAGCTTGCAGGCTGGCAGGCGGCAGTGACTGACACCCAGGGCTGGCTGTGTTTTCAACACTTCTGTCTCCCGGCAGAGGTGTGGAAGGTGGGTGAGGTGTGAGATATTTCCCTGGAGCTTTGTGAGTTTTGTTGGCTTCAGTGGCTGACTGCAGTTGGATCATGGTGCCTCTTCTCTTCTTGGGCATAAAACGTGACTGGACTCTTACAGATGTTGCTCTACTGGCTAGTTTTGCCTTATTTTTGAGTTGACCACCTTCTTTAATTTTAGCATTATTGCTACATACTGGGGGTTTACTTGTTTCATCTTTTGATACCATCCAAGCTTTCTTCGCAGAAAAGGATCCTGTAGGTGTAAATATATATTGAGATGGGTATTCTTTATTTGATTTTTCAGTATTAACATTTGGTTTTGATTTATGAGAATTTTCCTGATGATTTTTTATGAACATGGGGCTTGAAGGCTGAGCAACAATACTTAAATTGTTCTTAGGAGCATTATTTGCAGTTTGAATACACTGCAGCTGTGAAGAAGATATTTCACTGATGCTTTTTTCATAGCATTTTTCATTATTTTCTATTATTATCTGGTCAATTTGATCACACCATTTTAGCTTCCTATTGCATTTTTCATTTTCTGCAGTTTTCTTTTTTATTTTTGCCAGTTCTAAACTGTCTCTGATAGATGACATACGTTGAGTTCCAAAACTGATCCCATGGTCTGTAACCGCAGCTTTAAAATGACTGGGTTCATATTTAGAATCCTTCTTTAAGATACTTGTGAATAACTTTGTTCTTTTTCTTTCAAGAATATTATTTTTCAGGATTTTTTTCTGTGCAGGAGTGTCAGAATTGAACTCTGCATCTGGTAAAAGTGACATAGTTTCAATTATATTTCCTTTTCCTCCTTTATTATTCTGTTGCTTAACTTCCAACAGAACGGAGGCATTTGGTATGCCCTGAAACAAAGATGTTTCTGAAATAATATCATTCATACATTTAATATTTTCTTCTTTTGTTTCAGTCATTTTTCCTAAGGTATTTTTTAAAAAGCCTGTACTGATGTTTTTGTCCTTTGGTAACACATCAACTGTGCTGGGAATGCCAGTGGAACATCCCTGATTACGAAATAAGATTACAGATGTTGCAACAGGTTGACTGGATGCTTGCATAGATTTAGTTCTCTCCTGTGGGGTCATTTTAAAGCTCTGATCTTGCATCGGATCCTGATTTTTTTCTCCTGGAAAAGAATCAGGGCTGTCCCAGGCTCTGATAGGATTGAAAACAGGATGACCAGTGGTAAATGTGCGAGCTGTTCCAGAAGATGGCTTGCTTCTGTCTTTTCTATTTTGCAGAAAACTAAATGCATTACTTACAGAGCTCTTTTGCTTACCAGAGGTAGAGAATTCTGCAGGTTGTTTTCTAGATCTGTGAGAAGCAGATGATTCCTCTTCTGAAATGTTTGCATGTTCAGCAGGAGTTAGAACATTATATTTAGCTAAAAGATCATGAATAGGTATGTTGTGGTAGTGTAGCAAATCTACATTTCTCAGACAATTATTTAGATGTGCATTTTTAGAAGTACTTTGATCTGTGTGAAGTAAACCATTATTCCTAGTCTGGCATTTTTCTGGATCATACAGGGCACAGTCACACTGTGTGGTAAAAGATGATTCACTCTGTGTTGTGCAATTTCCATTTTGTTCTCCAGCCTCAAGACTGTCAAGGCTCATCAGGCTTTCTGAATCATCTGTTTCTTTGACTTCTTGATGAAAATTCTGAAATACAGGCATAAAACCAAACTCTCAGATTTATAAGAAATGTGGTTTTGCTGATAATAATTTTTCATTAATGAGAGCTTAGACCAAATCAATATTGAACCTAGTGCTTTTATGACTCGGGGTCATATCTCCTTGAGTGTTTCCATCAAGTCCAAATTTACCTGTGTTAAATTGCAAAAGAAAATTACATAGTTTGGGAAGATAACCAGAGGAGAGAGCAGCATAGTTCGGCAAATGTAATCCTAAAGTATATATCAATTCTGCAATATTAAAAGAGGAACTGATTTACCTGAACAACAGTACTGTTTCTGAATTTCCCTATGAGACTGGGTGGTTTTCATCCTCTGTAAGGGTACTTGAGTTAGAAATTGAAAAAGAATCCATTAAAATGAAGGTTTGATACGGGATCTACCCTAAACTGCAACTTTTCCATAATACTAGACTGAGTATATTTCTTTCCATACAAAGCACCACAAGTGATGAGGAGTTAAGCCTTGTCATGGCAAACACAGAAAAGTCTCTTGGTTATCATAATCACAGTGATTAACAACTCCCCTCAGTGAAACTCCAAGTCTTTCAGAAAGAAGAAGATAGCTCCTGTCCTATGAGGACAGATCAAGTTCCAGGGCATAAGGGATTCTCATCCACTTCCCTAACCTTTTCACTAAATTTTAATGGAGTGATGAAAAACAGCAAATGGCATCATCTGAAACACCAGTGGGACAACTGTGTGCATGCACTATACAAATGTTTTCTTCACTATTACTCCTCTCTCCAAGCACTCAGATGCTGACATGGTTGAAAATACATACTTTGTTATGTACAAGACTTCAAAATACACATGAACATAAAGGAAAACAAACATGTCAACAATTTTCAGTCTCATATGCTCTTTCCTGAAAGTTCACTTTCACACAGCTCAGCAGCAAAGTAATTTTAAACCTTATGTTTGACAAAATTGGTGTGAAAAATTAAGAGAAGCTGAATTAGATATGCAATCTTATGCAATAAAGATTTTTTTTATTAGTGACTTCAAATGGAAGATGTTTCAACTAGCAAAATCTGTTAACCTAGGTGAGTGACTATATACCCCCTAGCAATGACATAGAATTCACATTTTGAAAACTCACCAAACAGAATTCTTTAGTGAATAATAACACATTTTTGTAAATCTTTTTTATTCCAATAAAATTGTTATATATAAATATTGTATATTTTATAGCTGTACAAATATATTAAGTTGCAGAAGAAAAAGCTTTGTAAGTCCTGAAAAACTTTTTATGATTAAATTAAATCTTATCTTACACTAAATGTTTAGAGGTTGGTGCAGTCTTCCATTATAGTTATGATCTGAGATAAACATACTAAATAGAAGATCAAAGAAAGAAGTGTAGGGAGAGATCCCTTTAGGGAACATTTTCAAACTAAACCTATAGAAACCAGTGTCCTAACAGAAGAGAATAAGTAGCACTTAGTTAGTTATTTATTAACCTTTATTTTTAGCTAAATTATATTGTTAACCTCTGCCTGAACTTCCCCCAAAAAGCAAGAGGCATATACTCAAGAGTTTTCTGTATAGGGACAAATTTAAGAACTAACTTTGAAAGATTCAGAAGGAAAAAAAAAACCAGTGAAAAAAAATTACAGCTGTCAGGCTTACTTCTTGTCTAATTTGGAAACTGCACCTGTGTAGCAAAACATGTGTTTCTCAAATGACAGACAGAAAAAATTTTATAATGATCAATTTAAAAAAACCTCTTGATAGCAGGTTAGTTTAAGCTGATAAATCTGGAGGGTGCAAGAAAATTTCCAACTTTTAAAAATTAAGATAAAAAAATTCTACGCAGTTATGCTCCAGAGGTTGAAAAAAATACTTGTTCCTACACTGTGTAAAAAAGTATGCTCCTTATAAAGCAAAACCCCATGGAAAACAAAATCTTGAGGTAGCATCCAGAAATGTTAGGAGCAAAAGAACAAAGAAGGAGTTCTCATTTAAACACACACTCACTCTTACTTAGTTCATGCAAATTTAGTTAATTTACATTTATTTTATTGCATCATATAATTTCATCCTTTCACACATTAAAGATGCTTAACATTCTCATTAAAATATTTACATATTTCCCATTTTAGACTGCTATGTAATGCAAATGAATGTCCCATTTCCTTGTAAAAATACGTAATTAGGAGAACTTCTGCAGAAATAATAAAGCATTCAACAATTATCTTTTTTAGTTATCAATAAATGCAGGGAAATAAACCTGGAAATCTCAATGACTTAACTTTACTTAATCTGTGAGAATATTATAGGATGATAAGAAAACAAAATGTTCATAGAGTACTATACTGTTATTTACTGGATTTGCATTTTTCCTGTTATATAAGTACAATTTATTGTATTGCCTATTGCCTGCATTATCTTATGTTATGATGCATGAAATTTAACACCCACACATATCCACATCCCTAGGAAAGGAATACCTCTGATAAGTTAAAGAAGTCACTTGTATCTCTTAGAACTTAGAACAGCTGTCAAGCAATTTTGTTTCAGTAAAGCACTAAAACAAAGGGAAAACATGAGCCTGAGATCTTTCATAAGGCCAGTGAAAGAACAACATAGCAACAAGTAAAATTTTTAGTGAACCTGACAGTGAATTTTCTGCCAAAGGACTTTGTCAGAATGCCACTACACTAAAGAGCTGCTACATGTGTATTTGACATTTTTCGCAAAAGAAGTGCAGACTGTTCATAATTCCAAGAGGTGAATGGGAACACTCTTCTGAAGATAAAATCCTAAAAAAATGCTACCTGTTCTGAAAACTGAGGCCCCTCACATTTCTCACACTACTTGCTATTTTTGATAATTTCAACCGGTTTCTTTACAGAAATTCTTTGCTTTTAATATATGTCTATTTATCATGTTACACTTGACATTGACTATGAAGTAAAAGACACCATTGAACTTAGTTAGATGCAAAACTAACTTTTAAAGCCAGTGAGGTACCTAAACAATTCATTTCAAATTTATCAACTATGGAATGGGAAAGTCCATTCAAAATTAAATCTCATTTCTATAAGAGTTTGAAAAACATTAGGTACATAGCACTGCACATACTTATTCCTCAGAAGATCTGGGCAGACTCAAGAGAGCAAGTTACATTGTGAAAGGATTTTCGTGCTTACCTTACACAAGAGATCCATTCCATTGTGCCAAACCCACCGAATAAGCTATGAAGGTATAGGATGACCAGAGAAAAGCTTGCTATCAACACCTCTGTCTTTCCCTGTCTGATGCCTAGGTGCCTGATCTCCTCCCACACTAAGGATACAGAAAGTACCTATCCATGAATCTATGAATTTTTGAAAGGACCTGATTTGCTTGTTTGGAAAATCGTCACAGGATGCTAGAAATGCAGGTTCAAACTTCTCAGGATAAAAAGAACTTGTTTCTAATTTCACAGGCATATGGGCAAATTCAGTGAGCCATGCTATCAGAAGATTTAAAAGAAAAGCGATCTGAACCCTGAGTACCAATGTTTCATTCTGATTTTCAGTCTTAATA
This sequence comes from Sturnus vulgaris, assembly GCF_052056855.1. Taxonomy (NCBI): domain Eukaryota; kingdom Metazoa; phylum Chordata; class Aves; order Passeriformes; family Sturnidae; genus Sturnus; species Sturnus vulgaris. The sequence continues at coordinate 44,229,378 of NC_142244.1, read as the reverse complement.
AGCCCTGAGGTAAATGTGTATAATTGTGTAGGAAATAGATTTTCAGCTGAACTTGTCTCTGTTGCTTTAGCATCTCAGTACTCAGAGTGCTGTTTCTCAGGTACCCTGTCCCAGCTGTCTAACTTTCACACACTAATCTAGTCATTCAATTCCAGGAGTACAATTTATAATGCTAGGTATAAATACTATTAAAATTTTTAAATTATTAAATGTTGAGGCAGTCTGCACCATAAAGCATTGTTCCCTTATTTTTTTGTTTCTAACCCATTAATAAATTCCATTTGAGCAGGCATCTTCTACCCCACAAATTTGTCATGTAACAATATCATGGGACTGCATAATTAAAAACCACAATAAGGCAGATTTCTCTTCTAAGAGAAATACTGGACATGGATATGAACTATGAATTTTAGAAGTTCTTTAGTGTTTAACTAATAATCATTTGAATGATTATAGATTTGAATGAACTGGAGCCATAACATCAGTAAAAAAAGAATAGATTAATATTATTTGACTAGTACATAGTTCCTGAATTAATCAGTGTATGAATACAATTTTTAAAATAATCTCTTGTTCAGCTGAGACTAGAGCTCTTTATTTTCTAAAAAATAGTATCCATTTTTGTAGTCAATGAAAAAGGATTGTTTTTTCTTTTAGCAGTATACTTTGTAAAGACGGAAGAGTTTTTAACATGGTCCCACTCTTGTGCACTGCACAGCAGCAGCCAGGGCAGAAGGTGGATTTATGGAAGGAAATCCTAAAGGTAAGATACAGAAATACATTTAGAATCATGGAACATCCCGAGTTGAAAGGGACCCACTAGGATCACTGAGTACAAAGCCTGACTCCATACAGGGCAACCAGAAGGCTAAAAGATGTATCTAAGCATTTTCTATTATTTATATTTGTATCTTTCCAGAAATAAATTTACCTAATAAGACCATTTCATGTAATTTCCAACATTCACCACATGCTTCATTAACATAATCACTTATCTTGAAAAAAAAAAATTATTTGACTTATATGTTATCTGTTGTACAAATTCAACTTTTTTCAATCAGATATTTTCAAGACACACATTCTTCCTAAGAACTTCACAGATTTGATTTATAAAAACTTGTACAAGCTTTCAGCATCTAACCTTCCATAAACAGCCAACCAAATTTAAAGGTTAATTAAAAAAAATCTTGCCACTGTTTGAAATAGTGCAATTCTTTGTTTATTATATGAACTTTCAGTTTTCTGAAAGAGGTCCCAGTTACTCTCTGCTTATACTTGTCCTCTGAATTTTGGGTGTTTGGTTTGATGCTTTATTTTGTACTTTATTTATTGTGAACCATACTTCCTTAAGGAGATATGGAAGCATTGGGCATAAACTGTCCAGCAAAGCTCAGGTTACTAGATACCACAGAAGTGTTGCTGCAAGTTTATAATTATTAATATAAGAAAAATGTAATAATTGACTAGGCTCCTGGGTATCCAGGCCACCCTTAGAACACTAGGATAGAAACAGAATACTAAGATAGAAAAAAGTAGCTGAATTTTTTGTTGCTTTACAATTCACAAAAGTCTTCTCTTTTTTAAAAAACCTAAAACACAGCTCTGTCATCTTCAAAGGGGTAAAATTATTTTGGAGATTGATACTTTAATCTTTGTGAGAAATCAATAGATTTTCCAACATCCCCTTGAGACACCAGTATATACTATCCCTAGTATAATGGGGTAGATAATACCCCATTAGCATAATGCAGCATCCTGGTAGATCCATATGCACAAACTTTACATCTTCCAGTCCCTTCCTGCAAGCAAACATCTTACTGTAACTGCAGTACACTGAAGATTTGATACTGCTATTTTTTACTTTCTTCCTTTCTTTCAGCTACATTTATGAACATCTTACTCTGCTGCAGTAAAACAAATCCCTCCAAAACCAGTCATGAAGTATAGTAAAAATACTTTAGTGCATAGCTATATATATTTCACATATACACACACACACACACACATACACACACATGGATATATGTATATGAACATAAACCCAAAAACGGAATCACACTAATATGTATGGTAATTCTTATAAAAAAACTATATGCTTGTAAAAAATGAACGTGTATATGTTAAAGGACACTATCAATTTCCTTGTTGCTGTGGTTTGTGAGCTATGCTGTATGTATAACAATCATAACTTACCTACAAACAAAACCTTATCCATGTATTAGTACAACTCTGAAACAACCCCTTTTGTACAGAAAAGCTGTTTCAGCTTCAATCCTACAGTATTACCTGTTCAAGAAGTGCTTTGAACTGAGAAAAGACACTGTTGAATGAATTCCAGATGGTCGGTATGAAGATTGTCACGTGATTTTATACAGCACAAGTTTAGAATAAATTATTTTATGAAAACCTCCCCCAAAACCTCAAAACCCATTTTGAGGAAAACACAATCAAAACAAGTTGGAGTATTTGGGTAAAATAATTTAGTCTGGAGATACATTTCCATTTGTCTTTATAGCACATGTGAATTCTGGATTACTGAAATAATGTGGAAGATAGCCGTTAGTCACAATACTGGTTGAAAGCCAATGAAAACTGAACCCCTCTCCTCTTGCCAAGAGGAAAATAAGGAAATCACTCAGGCCTGTCATATAATTTAAATGATCAACATAAAAATGTTAACACTCACATTTACAAGTCAAAAAATCGCCAACATTTCTATATTTAAGGTGACCGTAGAAATCTATTTCAAGTAGTTGAATAGTCTCTACAAAACCGAGTTTAACTTCTGCTTCAATGCCATTTTATCCTAAGCCTCCCCGACAGAGTCTGTTTTCCCACTAACTAGCCTTGAGCATTCTAAAACTTCTTGATGCTTGGGAAAGACTCTGTAGACAGCACTCCTTTTTTCCATGCTGGTCTTGCCTATGGCTCTGAATAATTAGACTGACACAACACCTCTTGCAGAAGGAATCTTTGGTTAACTCATTCCAGTCATACTACAGTTTTTCCACCAGTTACCTGAAACATCTCAATTTCACAGACACTGAAACTCAAAAGCACAGTAACACAAACAGCTAACAGTCTTACGAGTGAACTCCTGCAAGGCAGGTGATGTCCGTGCCATTCAGTGGAAAATATTCTTCATTGTTTCTCAGAGACTTATGTGATTTTACATGTAACATGTATAAACACACACAGTATAGTAAGATACAATTTTTTTTCTGTATTAGACATAATATAAGAATAACCTGCTGAGCTTAGGGTTTGGGTTGCAATATCTGAGAAATTATACTAGTGTTTCATTCCTATTTCAATCCTGAAGTGTTTTCTTCCAAGGGGAATGGTATCCATAGAAAGAGTGGTACTGAGTATGTCAATGGCTGCACAATATGCTCAGAAAAAACAGTAAACCAAGGTAAAAGCCCTGCTTCAAATCAGTTGGAAAGGGATTTAAATTTGGATTTTACACCTACCACTTGAGGAACCTAATTATGGTCATATAAAGGGGGAAGAGGAAAATACAATCTCCATGTGATAATCTATAGCTATTTTGTCTTGAATTAGTTCTTCCAAGAACTTTGTTTAAAAAATGAAATAATAGGCATAAAATGTTATGCTATCAGTTTAATTCAGGCATAATGTATTTTTCTGGTAGAGCCTAGAAATACAGTACTGACCAAAACAATGTTGCATGGCCATGAAATCGAAGAGGTGACAAAAACAAAAAGACAAAAAATATCTGAACAATACTCTTTCTTGTCTCATTTGAGCCATTTAGTGGAAATTTTCTAAATTATTCAGTTCAAGGCAGATACCAGAAATGAAAAATTTCAACATAATGAGTTAACAGTTAAAAAAAAATGTTAAGCACCTTAGGTCTAATGTCATTTGGTGAAAAGCTGCATGCAGCTTTAGCTAACGACCATGCTACCAGCTCCACCTTAAAGATTTTTTTTTATATATGCATAAAACCAGGAAAAGATGGCGAGACAAAACCTTTTTTTGTGAATGAAGTTAGCAATATTAAATTCTTCAAAATGGATCATGCTTATACACATAAAACAGTAATTTTGATGTAGTGGCTTGGATGCAACTGTTGCACAAAACAAAATCTACTGCTCTCAATACTTTACACAAAATAATTTTGGAAAATGGTAGAAGCCACTAAAACCCACGGCTTACCAATGAATCTGTACAAATATTTAGAAAAGCATGGAACACAACAAATCTACTGGTAAAAACTTCACATAGAACTTTATTACCCTGTAGGAAAGTAAAGAATTTTAGGAATCTTTATAATCCTGTTGGGCCTGTAAAAACAGAAACAAAGAGAGGTCAAAGGATCTCAGTGGATGGCCAGGTTGCAAAGCATGTGCACAGTGAAATATTTTAATTTCAGAAATTACTTTGGACAACAGGCAGTATCAAGACTACTTAAGTCTATTGATTTCAGTAACAGTATTCTAAATCATTATAAATTATAGATTTTATTAGAGTATTAAAAATATTATTTCACAAAACAGGAAGTCACAATGCACATGCACACCAGACACCAGCACAATCCAAGTATTAAACTTCCAAAACTCAGGCCTTAGAACAAGGTCAATAGCTTTCTTGACTATTTTTCTAATCACAGTCCAAAGCATGCAATTTTAAGAACGCAAGTCCAAATATCTGAAATATAAATATTTACATTTTGAAATTATTCATCAGAGGAAAGAAGCTGAGCAACCCCTAGTGGTAACAGAAAAATACCTTCTGGGAAACAAAAGCAAAAATTTTTACAGGTATTTTCAAAAATACATTAATTTGTAAAAACAAATTCCTATATTATATGCAGTGTCCAAAGTTGATGATAACATTTAGAAAAAACTGAAAGCAAAAAATTATGCATGACTCAGCCATTTTCCCCTAGAATTCACTTAGAAAGTGATAATTCTGTTTGATAAAACACTCCAATATAGAAGTCATAAAATACAATTTGAAGAATCTTTTTATATATTTTTTCTCTGAGAGAGCATGTTTTGTTTTCTAATTCTAAGATGCTCTAATGCAGCTACTGCCAAATTCAGCATCATCATTTAGGAAGGGATTTGCAAACTCTCTACCAGTGAAATGCAAATAGGATATTATTCAAAAAAAAGCTTAGACTTTTTCCTATTTTTGTAAAGTGGTTATCTAGAATTCAGTTTTATCAGCTCTCTTCCATAAATTGTCACTTTTTCTTCCTTCTTTTATGCTTAGAAATGAGAAAGAGCACTGCCAGTACAAACTATTCCAGTTGACTGAGATTTTCTGTTAGACATCAGCTGCTCAAGATTTTCATGCATTTTAACCATCATAACAAAATAGATACAAAGGCAGAGATGAATGCTCCTAGATACATCAATATCAAACCATATCTGAACTCTCTCAAGTCTTTCACAAATTATCCATACACTTGTATTAAAAGGAAAAGCCCTTGCTCTATGGCCACCAATGATTCGATGCCTCCAGCCACAACCAAAATAGAGGGACAGGCTTCGTGGAGTCCAGGTCATTTCTGGTAACACGACTCTGGATACCAGTAGATATTATAGAAATAAAAGAGTAGCCTCAAAGTATGCCCTCTTTTTTTCCAGAAAATGTAATGTTGACGACAGTATTTCCAAAATCAAAGACAACACTGAGACATAAAATCACACTTAAAGATGCACAAATAAAAATCACTTTAGAGCTTAGTTCTCAAAAGGTGACTTTTTAAACTGATTTTGGTCTAAAAATGACTTCAGGCAGAAAAAGCTCGTTGCTGGAAGCAGCTATTCCAAAGATGACAAAAAAGGGTCTCAAGAGACTTGAAGTCAGTATCACCACACACTGGGAAAAATCAACCAAACAAAAAAATCCCCCAACATTTGACATGCCATCATTATACTGCTATAGCATTTTGTGCTGACCTGTCACAATCAGCACAGCAGAAACCTGGATGCACTGCAAACCAGCATTTTAAGTTCAGAGGTAGCACAAGACACCTATGATCGACTGTTGGCTACCAGTGTCAGAGATAAGAAGTCTGACATACAAATCTCACATAAACAGGGAAAAAAAGGACAACATATCTTGGATGAACTTGTGATAACATTCTTACAAATATTTTTAAAGATCTTTTATTTCTTACTGGAAAATATGTATAATTTTACTAAAAATAATCTATTGATAAGGCATAGTACAATGTACCCTCCTGTGTTGTCTAATTCAAAAAGACAGCTGAACAGAAGTTTCATTTTTATCACATTGAAGAAACTTTCTGTCACACTTACAACCATCTTGCAATGAATCACATGAAAATGAAAATATCATACCTCCAAACTGTTGAGATGCTGTTTTTCAAGGAGCTGTTGTATTTCTTTCAGATTTTTCTGGAAGAGAAATTGGTGACTATCCATGTGTGTTCTGCTGCTCTCCTGTATTGTTTCATCACTGCCAAACATTGCTGAATTCTGCTTCTGATGGAAAGAATCTCTTCTAGATGCTGATGAGGATGAAGCGTCATCTGTGGTTCTTGATACAAACAAGCAAATTATTACTTTTTCTTACTTCTATGCATCAACTGTACATTTTAAATGTGTTTCTTACCAAAAGTATACACCATCAATACATGATGAAAAGCCCGACAAATGCTGTTAGTACTATCTGAGTGTCCAACACTTTCCATTTTAAAACTTCTCTTCTGTTATTTATAAATAGAATTTTCTGATTGGGTTGTTGGGTGACTGCCTCAGGCTGCATTAATATGGAAAATGTCAGCCAACAGTTTGGTAATTTATGGTAATTTAGAGAAACGGAACATAGAGGGTTTGTTTTTTTTTTTGTTTTTTTTTTGTTTTTTTGTTTTTTTTTTTTGTTTGTTTGTTTGTTTTTTTGTTTGTTTTTTTTTTTAAGAAAAAACAAAAAGGAAAATAGGCTTTATTTTTCCTTAAAGTTGGCTTATTCAGACTGTAACTATATTGATGCTGTCAGGTATTCTCTTACTTCAAAGAGCGAGAAGGCTTTCTAGTATCCAGTATCCAAATCTACCAACCACGTATAATGTCAGTATTGTGGTATGTTAAACAACTGGTATTTGCTGCCTGACAAAAAAAAATCTTTGGAGTAGCTACTGTAATTGGGCCCTCTGACCAGCTCTTAGCTGAAGATACATTTTCACAAATGTACAGAAATTCAATAACCTCTTTCCTCCATTTCTATCCATTTCTTCAGCTCAAGGTCTTTCTTCTGAGCTTTCTCTTCCTACACTTAAAATTATCCCTTCTTTTTTCAGTGGATCTGTTTCAAGTGGGTAAATAAAAAGACTTTTTTTTTTAAATTTATCACAACACTTATAATTTTAGAGCAATGGAAAATGGAAACTTTCAAACCATTAAGATTATAGTTATTTTTCAGGAGATTTTATACAAAAAATGTTGGCTTAATTGTAGAGACCTAAGGAGAGCCTAAAATGGAATTTATTATTTCTGATGGGATGGCTGATGAACAAAATTATTTATTAATTTATTTAACTCAGAATTTATTTTTTATATTTATATTTATTTATTGAACTCAGAATACTGCATGCTGTTTTCTATTGCATGGCAGATATCCTCCCTATCCCAAAACTTTTTTGTTGTTGTGGACCAGACTGACTGATACCTGACCCCCAAAAATCTGATTTGTTGGTTTTTTGGACACACAGAACTTTCTTTATGTTTATTTGACTACTTCAACAATTCATATTTATAAAAATTTCTACATGTTTAGACCATTTATATTTATAAAAGTTTCAACATTCCAACTTTTCTATAGACCATTTTTGATTTGTCATATTAAAGTTTATACCCCAAGACTGAACTTCATCAAACACAGCAATTTTAAACACCAACAGGGAAATATATCTTGTTAAAAGAGCAGCATGCCATTTACACACCTAATGTACAAACATCCCAGTGTCTGCTGGCTAATGAGTTCTCCAAAATCTTTGCTTTAGCATGTAATAACTAAACCCTACTAGAAGCAAAATGGCTTTACTGCAGTATGGCATACACTTACTAGGTGTTTCGGGACTTTAGCTTTCTCCAAGAGGAGTTAATATGTCTCCATTGCTTAATGTATTTTTTACACCTTTTAAAGCACAGACATTATGAATTCTAGAATCTTTTGAAATTCACAGATATTCAGTTAGGTCTGAAGCTATTATTTATCTTGCATACTTAATACAGTATTCATTTCTTCCTTTTAGAGGAGACAGTCAATGAATTCTATGCATTCTCTTTCTGAGGAAGGGTAAATTCTAAAGATGACACAAGACTTTTGGCTTCAGCATTTATGGAACTGTAAGAAGCAACAGAAATATAGAAAGGTATCTACTACTTCATATGAGTTAGTTATTACCCATCCCAAAATTTCCAATTAAAGGAATTATAAGAAATGTTTAAAGCTTTACAGCTCAGAACTGTGAGTTCTTCACTGTTTAGAACCTTCTCAAAATGCTCTTCTGTTTTATCTGTACTGGCTGTCTTATGACCTCCAAATAGATCATTGTGGACTCAATTCTTAAACCTTTCTGACCCTGGCATCACTTATTTTCATCTTTTTTCCTTGAGCAATTTCTAATTTCAAACTTAGAGAAATATAATTAACTTTGAGATTCTTATCTCTCTCTTAAACTTGGTTACAAGGGGAAAACAAACTGTAAAAGAGTATGAACATATAAATTTAATTTCCTTAGGAAATCAGGTTAAGAAAATGAAAACCAGAAAAAGAAGGCACTATCGTTATCAAAGGACAGTGAATTTTTAAAATTAAACGAATAAAAATGGAGTGATAGCACTGTAAAAAATAGTAAGTGGTTTGTATGAGTCCTGAGATACTAATATGTTGCACAAGAAGCAGTTTGAAAAAAGATGAAAAATAAAGAAAGAAATGATAAAGGCACTGAAATGCTGTCCTTAATCAAGTCTATAAGTGGAATGAGACAAATGATCAGGAAACCTGGAGCAGGGGTCAGAAACATCGACATTTTTTGCCATAAACTAAACTTAGCTATAACAGGTAGATTTCTTGTTTGTTTCTTTGTTTTTGTTGCTGCAGTCTTCCCATGAATGTTGACTAGAAAGTAGCATGAGTGTTAAACTCGATGAGTTATAAAATATTTTCTTAACTGACCAATTTATCACCTGAAAATGTGTTAATCAGAAGACATATGTAAACAAATTGAGTATTAATGTCACAATAAAGAACACTGAAGCCTCAAAGTAGGGAGACCTCTTTCAGACAGGATTTATCTCTATTCTGAACATTTGCACAATTTATATCATACAGAAAATAACTGAAATGCAGAAAGGAATAACAAAAGAAGCAACAATGAAAATAACCCCCTGAGCTGCTATGAAGAAAGAAATGAGGGATTACGAAAGGGATAACCAGGAACCAGTAGAGAATATAGCAGATAAATAAACAATGTATGAAGGAACATTCTGTTATAAGTCAAGGTATTTTAGTGCTTGGGTAGAATGAAAAGTATGCAAATAAAATTTTATGTGATATAAAATGAAATTACAGGTCAAGTTTTTACCCGGATGCTCTTGATTTACATAAAGAATGAGAAATATAAAGGAATGACAGCTGGAAAGAAGATCCTAGGGTGAACATATAAACTAGTGTATCCTTGAATGTCAAAAGGAAAAAAATCTGGATAAGAAATCACCTAGACGGAATAATTCTGAGAATAGCAAATGGCTTGATAACCATGGCAATCTGAGTTGGACTATAACTGACTGGAGACTGAGTTAGTCTTGACTATTCCCAGAATTCCACAGAGGGGAAAAGGTTTGTGTCATCTCCTATGCTGTTTTACCAATTGGAGACAAACAACTCAAGGAAATTGCATAATGTTTCATTGGAAAACTTCACAGAAATGCTTTCTTTGCCACACGAGAAATGTCCTACAATTTCTTAAAGGTAATTGTCTGCTGTTTATTGAATACAGTAAGAAAATTACTTCCTTTGATCATCAGAGTAAACAGGAATGCTTACCTGAAGTTGATTTTGTTTAAGTTTGGTGTTAAAACTGATCCTTTAATTTGTTCAAGAGCTTCTTCTAACTGAAAAGCTGCATTTGTCTGGACTGGAGAGATCAGAGCTAAAAAAAAAAAAAAACGGGGAGAAAGTATTTTAAAATTGGAATATTTTACCATAAATAGTTTGGTTAAGCTGCTGAAGTTTGCAAGCCTAAGTCCAGATAGTTACAATAAACACAGCAGTTTAGCATTATTAGACATGCAAGAGCACCTCAAGTTCCTCTGAAACAAAATCTCAGTCTATTTACAAGTTTAGAGTCACCCATGTATTCAACAGTTTTGCTATTTGCTTTTAAACTGCACTGTTGAAAAAATACAAGGTTAAAAAATCTAGCTTTGCTTTTACATCATGATTATTCCACTCATGCACTAAGCCAATGTTATGGTTTGTAGATATTTTATAGAGGCTAAATTGTAATTTAATAATTGAACCAGTGGGGAAAGAAGGAGTCCAGACAGGCACAATGTATTGCCACTTTCAAGTCAATAGAAGTAAGGTAGAGAGTAGCAGAGGCAGAATTTCTATAAACGAAAACCAAGAGAAAAGACTGTGATTCCTTGTATTGCTACAAAGTCTGGGCTGTCAGTAGAGCTATGCAGAAGCCCTAAGCCAGTACTGTTCTATTTTGTAATTTTAATCTGACATTTGATCTTGAAGTCAGAGACATTACCTCACAGCTGGCACAACTGCAGTTGGGAGAGTAAATCTGTTAAAGAATACCTAAGTAATAGACCATATCTTAAGCATTTGAACACTGGAAAGTTGACGGGAAATCAGACTTGGCCAATGCTGTTACAAACTCCTGCCAATCTGCACTGATTCCAAGAAAGCAGGAACTGAGCTGAACTGATCATTGCTTCCCAGCAAGAGAATAGCTTAGAAAGTGGACTAATTCAGAAAAAAAACCTTATGTATCATATTAATATATCCTGGGACTGAATTTACATAAGGATAAACAAAATGCACATTTTTGAATATTTTATATTCAAAGGTTCAAAGACAGGATCATTACACTATTCTAGTAACTGTCAGTGGCCTTGTAACACCTCTCACTCAGCTGTGAAAGCACTGTACTGCAACCAATAAGCACACTGCAGTCAAAAAAGTGGGGAAAACCCAGGAAGTCACAACACCTCAAAGAGGTCATGTACTTACTGTGACTGGAATATAGTGAAATATCTCACAGTACGGTTTTTAGAAAAAAGAAATCTGCTTTTATTTCCCCTACCCAATTGTCACATGTATCAGGTCTGAGCTTCTTGTCAGTTGTTTTGCTTTTGTGAATTCAATTATTTGAGTGAAGTTAATTGTTCTGTTTACTAATAGAAAAGACTGATGGCCTCCAGAGGTCCCTTCCAACCTTAACTATTCTCTGATTCTGTGAATATAAAAACACTTGTATTGTGAATAATGGTTAATTTTTAATTGACAAACCTGTTTGTTTGTGTGGAGACAAAGACTGATGAGCATGCCGGAACTTAGCAGTTGCCTCCTGAAATTTAATTTTCCTCTGCTGCAGAACTTGTTCTCTAAATCTTTGTTCTTTTGCTTCTTCTTCCTTCTGTCTTTCTTCAAAGGCTCTGTATTTGAGAAGCAAAAGTAGATAATTCCTATGTTTATGAATTACATTTACCCAAATATTAGTAATTTGCTTACCAACTTGCCATTTTAGTACAAAAGCTTGCTTGTCCATAAATTAAATGCTATTAACTTCAGTACAGCCAGGTTTTTTGAATTTGTGGAATATAAATGGGTCAGTGGGTGGTGAAGAAGAGTCACAACATATTTTTATTTTTAGCCTCAACCAGGGATTTTATTCTTTTTTATATGTGAATTAACATGCAGACTCGACCAGTTCTTGTCACAATGTGACTTTTACAACAGCCTTTACAGTACCACATAAGTGTATCACAGTGGGCAGATAGTAGAAAGGTTAACTGCAAATGCTCTGTGCGTGCTTTTCACAAGTTGTTGGGGAAATAATAACAGTTTAAAAGTTGTTATTTTAAAATAACACAACGGACTACAGCTTTTATCTATAAATATGCAAGAGTAAGTATCAAGTTGTAGCTGTTAAGAATCTTCCTGAAAGACAATTGGTTTGGCAGCACAAAATGGGATAAAACAGTAAGTAACACGAAATTATAATTGACAATATCTGTTATTATTAAAAAATACATTAAATGTGTCCTCTCACTGGATGGAAAACAAAGCAGGCTCTAGTTAAAAACAACCATCATCACAAAAGTTTCCTTCAGTAGGCATGAGCTTCATGAAGCTCTCTGGAATCTTTTCTCCTGCTGACAGAATCATCAAGTTTTACTTATAAACTAGCCCCCTGAGTGAAATATACCCAGCATATTTATTGGCCCAGTGCCTATGTAGGCAAGTCATATTTAATGGTTTTACACTAAAAGAGAGTAGATTCAGACTAGATATGAGGAACAAATTTTTTACAGTGAGGGTGGTGAAACACTAGAGCAGGTCAGCCAGGGAGGTTGTAGATGCCCCACCCCTGGAAACATTCTATTCTAAAAGCAGTAATAATATAAAATTAATGGTCTTCACATGAAACTTCCCAGGCCTGCCATACAAAGATCACTACAGCTGGGAACTTCCCATCTGTGTATTAGAAATGTGATTTAACAGGTCACTAGTACACTAAGTAGGGTCCCCCTCCAGCCAGCATTAGTGTAAAGAAATGGTTAGCCATATGTTCTTAATTTCTCTCATCACAATAAGATACCATCCCATAACTCTAATCACTAGAAGTTGCTTCATAGTTCTTGCTTAATGGAGCAAAGCTGCTACTTCACAGAGCTACCCCTTAACTCAAGCTATTTTATTTATTCTTCCTGTTGCTTTTCAGGGAAAAAGCTCAAACTGAAATATTCAACGTGACCCTCTCTAGTATCCCTTCACAGTGATGACAGATCTCCTGGGAAAACAAACACAAAAATGATTTGAAATAGGTACTTTTTATTTTAGAAAGCTTAAAGGCTGTAATTGCACAATAGTTAAAAAAAAATAGAAAAACTGCCAACTAATTCCCAAGTACACACTTATACAGGAATATCCACTTTAATCCACTTGGAAGCCAAAGCATAGCAGACAGAGACAAAGAACTTTCACTATTCTGAAAACTCATATACCTGCCAAAGCATGTTAGAACTAAAAGAACTAGAGTTCATTGTCCACTTTCAGTATTCCTGAATTTCACTCACCTTAAAATCTAATACAGAAATCTGCAATTTTATCTTGACTAAATGAAAATCACAAGAGAGGAAACAGACTTGCTTATCCTCGTAAGTACTTTAAACACATTCTTCTTGATGCCCTTTAATAGCTCTAGAAACTGATCAAGAAGGCCTTTAGTTGAACTGTAGTTGCTAAATTCAGACATGTGGGAAATCTACAACTTTACACCTGGAGTAATTCCAGCGATTAACTCCAAAAAGGAAAAAAGTCAATTCTGACAGAGTATTTATTTTTTTAAATATTATTTTGAATATGACTTAGCTGCATTCTTCCACATTCCTAATAATAAGTATTAAAAAGAGGACTGTTGTTCCATATAGCTGGGAATGAGCAAGTCTAAATGCTGATGCAAGAGGTCTTCTTTCAGCACAGCTCATCATGATCACAATGTGGTTTGGATTAAGACATGAAGGAGTAAAAAGGGATCTTATTTTAATGTAAGGCAATGAATCAAAGTTATTCAGTGAAGCCTTGTTAACTTCTTAACCTGGCAGAATGTAAATTGTAACACCCAGGTTCATTATGTAAAATAAATAATTTTAAGAATGCACATTTACATCTTACAGAAAAACAGTTAAAGCAAATGTTTGTTCATGCACTCTCCTTAAGCCACCAACTTAGGTTCATATCACAGATGTCATATTGGCAAAAGAGTGTGGCTTTAAGATGGATAGTTAGCAGAAGAATTTCCTGACTGGTGTTTTTTTAACCCAATTTTTCTGTCTACTATAAACAACCCAGTGGAGCAGCAATTTTTGAAATGGCTGCCAAAATATTTATGGAGAATTTGGAATACGAAACTGAAAATACTTAGCTGTCTCACATATATAGACATTATGTGGAAGGCATTTTTATGTTAAAAACAGCATGACTAGATGGTGGAGCTACTTCCTGGATAATTTTATTAAATTGTCTTCACAGTGAAGTGATAGATGCTACATTCCCAGGTGGAGTAAATGCTTACTACTGCCCCGGACGAAAATGATAATTAATAAAGGAATATATACGGTGTGTATGGAATGCTATGAAATGAACCTTTTGATACTGAGTTGATATTATACTTCCATTGCCATATCATTTTACAAAACAGTGCACAGTAATTTCTAAATTGAGGTAGGGAGATGACTAATGTCAATGACTAAAGTAGGATCAAATTGCCCAAAAATCAACTTTTTTATCTGAGACACTTACCAAGACCAGGAACATATATTGAATCTATTCCTTCATTTTCTTTGATTATTGAATGCTGAATACAAAAAGACAGCCTGAAACTGCTGCAAGAGTTTCAGAAGGACCAACCCTTACAGTACTGTACGGGCTCACAGAGGGCTGCAATATGTCCCAAAGGTCCACAGGGGTATGTCTGCACTATGTACCAGTTGTCACATTCCAAGTCTTGTTCATAGGCAAAACCTAAGAACTTCATATAGTCAAGCATTTTTTTTTTTGTTAGCATAATTCAAATCTTAGGAGTCCAAGTATTATCAATCCAGGATTGTTACTGAAAAATAATAATACTGTTAGAATATATCTATACAGAAAAGGGCTCAATAATAGTGATAAACCAGTTTGAACTGTTATTCACACATTGAGTTTCTATCCCTTTTCCCGATGCTCATTCTTGCATTGCTCTTTGGCATGCCAAGGCTTGTAGTTTCATTCTGGTTGTGCTGGAGTGTTAGGGTGAACTGGCAGCATCTCGAGTCCCTTCAGCAGGACCAACAAGATCTTCGTGTAAATACTTTCTTCTCCCTCATCTTAGGATCCACTTGGAGTCATTTTTATATTTGCTAATACACTTTTACACCTCTGCTCTATCATTGTCAATCTGTAGCTCCACAGTACCTCCATATATTCCATACATAGTGCTTCTATGTATGTTACATACTATTTTCTTCTCTTCGTTACCACTAAAGCCAGGTTTGTCAGATCTAGTTCTGCATTTCTTTAGCTGACTATTGATGAGTATAGCCAAGTGGTATCCAGTGCCAAGCCCGTGTGCCATCTCTTACCATCCCTGGCCTGTACTCCTCCATGCCACATCCTGCACCTCCAGCTTGCAAAGCCTCTGCTACTGTACCAGGCCTGCATTTCTCTATATTGCTTCATTATTTTAGAGTCATAAATATCTCATTCTCTGCATAGAATAACTGCTTCTTACTGCTACCTATATTAAACTATGGTCATACAATAAAAAGATAAACAAAAGCAAAATAAATTAGCCACAGACACCTGGTCTTTTAGAGAAATTGCTGTTGCAGCTAAACCAAGAAAAACAAACTGCTGTCAGGTCAAGAAAAGTTCAGAGAGCAAGCTTGGCAAGCATCTTTTCCAAGGCCTTGCAAATTCAGCACAATCCTGTGGCCCATTATCAGAAATAGCAATACTGCATTTCAAGTCCACATGGTTACAGTGATCACCTACTTTTCACAGTTCCATTCTGATGTAAAAAGTAATACAAAATTCTTAACACTCTGCCCTCTCTGTTTACCAAGTGCTGACATTGTTCTTGTATTTCTGGCTGTAGACTGCTTTTCATTCTCTATCGACAAAACTGATGAATGATTTAAAGCGCTTTTATTAAATAATCAAAGTTAATCAGCCAGTAGGTGGAGCACAAAGCTTGTGCATACGAAAGAACAATAGATTGGGAATAGATTGGAAACCGATATAGATTTCCTTCCCCAGTTCAACAGATGGATTAGCTATTTCAAGATAATTCAAAATGCTGAGCCAAGATAACTGACTGTAAGGTTTATTTTAAAATGCACATAGACAATTGCATTTCCAGAATGAACCAGCTACCTGCAGACAGTAACATCACAGTAAAATGGGATGCACATTTTGCACTGAGCAGTAACAGCATGAAGTCTATAGTCCCCAACAAAACTGACAGCTGGTATTTAGAAAGCAGTGTGTTACAGAAACATAAAATATGATATCCTGTTCATTTGCATCAAGTATGTACTTAGTCAGTAGCTCTTATTTCCAGAATACTGTTATTTAAACAAAGTATCTGCCAGCTACTGCCCCAGAGAATATTTGATTCTTAATCTGATCTTGAAATTGCAACTTCATGTATCAGTGAGACAATAAATTACTCTTGATACTCAGCCAATTTGTATAAACTGTAGGCTAGGGTTTTTTTGCTGTGTTGAATTATTGCTATTAACACAAAACTAAGGAGCTTATTCAGTACAAGAGATGCAGAAAAACCCAGATGACATCAGGGGGGTTGAAAAGGATCTGTGATTTAAGTTACTGAGATTTTTATTTCCAAAGCTATCCTTGCTCTTTCTGAGCAAGTAATGGTTTTGTCTTTTACTACTAAACCAATTAAAAGCTTGTAGAAGATGAGTATTTTTAATGATGAAGGTGCTGCGTTTTAGAAGTATTTACAACAAATCAACAGTAGACTGTCAGGGAAAATTTCATTACAAGTACATATAGAAAAGGTTGAAAACAGAAGACCTCAATCTGCTAGAATCTTGCATATGCATGTGCAGGACTCATTAGATTTAAAAGTGCTTTGGTACAACCTTGTTTAAAGGAGGTCTGCTGGTGGTTCCTGAAAAAAAAACCCACAAAGAAAAACCCCCAGAAAAGTTTTCCTCCACAAAGTAATATGAAAGAAATTAACTTAAATGACACAGGATTAAGGAAAGAGGAGAAACTCTCCTGTATTTTCTCTAGTGCTTCTTCCTAAAGGGAATTCACTGCTTTTATTTTCTTACTAGAAAATTTAGAAACTTAAGATTGACACTAAATTTGGTTAAGCTTGATCAACTTCATAAAATTCTACAAAGAAATTACAGTCCTGTAGATGAGAGGAGAGTAGTAGGTATTGTCTATTTGGACTTTACTAAGGTTGCTATCTCCCCTATGACCCTCAAAAACGAGACGGTGCTTTACAGGCTGAATTAGCAGAGAGTGAGTCGGAATATGAACAGTCTGAATGTGATTAGTGACACAAAGTCCTAATAGAGGCCAGTGGTAAACCCTGAGTCAATAATGGACCAACTCCTCTTCAATACCTTCATTAAACATAGAAACATAGAATCATTTGGGTTAGAAAAGACCTCTAGGATCATCAACTCCAACAACAAGCCCAGCACAGCCAAGTCCATGTCTAAACTACATCTTGAAGTATACCACATGCAACCACTCCAATGGGCAGCCTTTTCCAATGCTTGTCAACCCTTTTCATGAAGAAAATTTTCCTAGTATCTAATCTAAACCTCTCCTGGTGCAATCTGAAGCCATTTCCTCTCATGCTGCAGCACTGGTTACTTGAGAGAAGGGACCAGCCTTGTTGCAAAGAAGGTCAGTGGAACTTCACCAGGCAAAGCTCAGTCAGCATGTAGAGGGAAGTGATCCTTCTCCTCTGCTGAGCACTAGGCAGGCCACAGCTGAAGGACTGTGTCCAGCTCTGGGCTCCTCAGTACAAGAGACATGGACACACTGGAGACAGTCCAATGAAGGGCCACAGAGATGCTGAAGGATCTCTCTAGGAAGAAAGGCTGAAAGATCTGGGACTGTACAGCCTGGAGAAGGCTCAAAGGAATCTTATTAATGCCTTTAAATACCTGGAAGGAAGGTGCAAAGGGGAGAGAGCCGGATATCTTCAGTGATGCCTGCTGACAGGACCAAACTGAGCCACAGAAGTTTCCTTTGGAATATCAGGAAACACTTTTTTTTTTTTTTTGTAAGGATGACAGCACTGACACGGATTGCCCTGAGAGGCTGTGGAGTCTCCATTCGTGGAGAAGCTCAAAAACTGTTCCTGTGCAACCAGCTCTAGGTGGCCCTTTCTAAGTGAAGGTGTTCAACCAAATGACTTCAAGAGGTCCCTTTCAACCTCAACTATTCTATGCGAAGGTTAGAGGTAGAAAATGGACTGTCACACTTCACACTCTCCATTTAAAAAATACAAAAGATAGAAATTCTCTTTTGAAATAATGTAATAGTAGTGCCAAGAATAACTCCTAACATATGCCTGTAAGCCCTGGCAGGGAGAATTTTGGGTGCTGCCAGGTGAGAATGTGGAGCTTAAGAACGTCATGCTACCCTTGAGAACCATCATCATATCTAACACCTTTACATGTGTAAGAAAGCTAACGGAATTTGGCTCATACAGACTTGACACATGACCTGAGGGTTGATCAATCAATTCCTACCTGCATAATTGCCAGGAAAAAATATTTAGATTCAAGGAACTTTATTTTCAAATTACTCTCTTGCACATATGCAGTGACCTTTAATTTTTAATTATACATGTCACAGCTTATAACATTGTATGCACTTGCTATCTTTCAAAAATTAAACAACTCACTCCTTTTCAGTTATTAGGAGAAAACTTGTTACCACAGACTTCCGTTTGAACTGCTTATTTTACTAATAATTATGCCATTCTCAATTATCACAAATTGAAAGGCCTCATTTTATGAATACCGTATCTAAATTTTTAAGTGGCTCACCTGAGCAACTTGGATTTATACTGTGTTTCTTAAGGCTGCAATGAAATACATATGGAAATGTATTCATGTATCCATGAGTATTACTTTAACTACACCAGTCTGTCAAAAATATGTAGGCTGTCTGGTATTTGCTTTTACATTAGAGTATAATATTTCAAGACCAGTAATACAATAAACAGTGTTCATCTGAGATGTGTAGCATTGCAGTGGTTCTGTTCCAGAAAATGAAGTTAGGTATTTAATTTTTCAACTGAGACTCAGTTTATTATCTGCAAAGGTTGTGGATTGTACTCTGTCTTTAATTACCCGCAGGCGATTATATCTCTTCCATTTTTCTTTATATTTCAAAGGTAAGTTGATAGCACATGCTGTTAGGCTAAAATGGCAATATAAACAATATATACCACCTCTCTTATGAGTTATGAGCATAAGCCATAAGTAAACATTGTACAACAGAAGTCATCTGACAGGGGAGCTGTGGGGCACGAGCATTAACACGTTAACAAGAGGCACAGGAAGCTGGTCTGAGGCTGGGGGCTTGCAAGGAGGAACCCATCTGCTGCTCCAGTACACACAGCTGAGCCCCCTTTATGTGTGAGCACCACCTCAGTGTGAGGGAAAAGACCTTTCTCTGTGCCCATTAAACTACTTACAGCACTCGACTGAGACATTTCAGTGCATAATTTACTTAATCCATTTGTCACAGAATATTTCATGGCTTTGCATTCTCATTTATGCAGAAGACAAACTATGCAAAGCTCTGTTTAAAATGTCAGTACAAAATAACTTTATTATAAGTATAATCCTGTACAAGAAAAATGTTGCTTTGTGTTTTTTGGGAAGTGGAAGCACAAAGCCTCTCCACAAAGGGGAGGCTGTGCAGCTGTTTCGCCACGCAGACACAAAAGCACACACTTCAGCAGGCAACAACTGCCTTCTGCTGGCCCACACTGTACAGCTGAGTGCATTTTCCATACATCCATCGAAGCTAAAAAAACACTAGAAACGCAGATCAGAGCCACAGGATGAGAGTGCTACTTACCTTTAGTTTATATGAGATGTGACTACAGTGCGTTTCCAAAAATTAGCAATTAAACAGAATATTGCTCTTTTTATATTTTATTTGTCCTACAGCAAGAAACTTGATTTGTGAAACTTTTCAGCGTAGATTCATCTAGGTCAAAGCAGTGAGCTATTTATCAAAGTGAACATGAAAATAGTAGAGATATATAGATCTGTCTCAAGGTTTTGACTCTTTTTGCTTTTGTTTTCTCTTTTTTTTTTTTTTTACAATCCTCTGTTAAAAGAACCCCAGTTACTTGCCTCCTTCTTCTGTTTGTCTCCATCAAATATTTCATTGCCTTGCTCCGATGCATTTTTTGATCCTCTTTCAATGCTCTACGTTCCTCTTGTAAATCTTGTTCAAAATGAAATATTAAATCTCTATCCCTAAGACCGTGTTAAGGACAATAGAAACTCGATGGAACAGCTCATTAAAAACAGAATAGCCTGTGTGATTTACCTTATACAGAGGAGGTCCTAAAATTGTATATTACAATCATAACTAACTTTACGCTCATCCAGCAAAAATGTAATTTGCATTTTGCTTTTTAAAGGGATTTGAGGAGACGCTTTGCACTCATCTGTCACACTACCAGCTGAAAAATCCCGCCTTTATTATGTTCATTGGAAGGGACATTTTGTGTAGTTACACAAACCTGTAACATAACGATGTAGGTATGACAGGGAAAATGTTAAATAGTAAACACTTCCCCACATCCTAAAGGACTAGTTGTTTACAGTGAAATTGATTAACGTAATTAAATGAAAGTTCTCCACAGAGCCAGATCAGTCCTGCATCACGCCAGTAGTTATTTAATAGCACTCTGCAGGCCGATCTTAAGAGTTTGTGTCAGTAGTTCTTACCACTAAAACTCAAAAAACAAGAACCCACAAGTTAGGATGGAAAACACGATTCCTACTGGCATAGTCTCCTAGAAGAGGGGAAAGAAGAAAACTCCGAACTTGCTAGAGAAGTTTTTCCCAGAGCAGATAAAACCGCTCAGCGCACAAGTTTCAATTTGAAGACACCCCTGAGGCGGTCCCTGACCGCGGGGCAGGGCGGAGGCTGGGCCATCGCCGCCCGGCCCCGCCGCCGCCCCACACGGGCCCCACGCAGCCCCGGCCCTCCTTCGCAGCAGGGCTCGGCCGGCCCCGAGAGACGCCCGGCACAGCAAGGATACACAGGGACGCTCCGCTGCCCTCCCGCACGCTCCTGCGGGGCCCCGGCCAGGAGCTGCCCCCGCGCCGCCCCGCCGGCCTTCCCGCCGAGCTCCATCCAGCGCCCGGGTCAGCGCCGGGCCCGCACCGCCAACAGCGCCGGGCCCCGCCGCGCCGCTCTGCGCGTCCCCCCGGCCTCGTAGCAACCGGCGACGCCGCTTCCTTCGCAACGGGGCGGCACCGCGGCGCTGGGGGAGCGGCGTGCGGGAGAGGGTTTGGCTGGCGCAGCATTTGCTGGCTCCCAGGCGGGCCGGGAGCCGCCTCGCCCGGCAGGAGCGTGTCGGTGTCCCGGCAGGAGCGTGTCGGTGCCCGTGCCAGAGTTTGAGCCACGCGTGGGAATCGCCTCGCACCCTCGTCCCGTCCGGGACAGCGGGGCCGGACACCGTGCCAGGGCTCTCACTGGGCTCTCCATCCTCTGCAGCGCTGTGCTTTATAGCGGGGTGACCTTTAAAAGCCCCCCACACACACAGGGGGGCCGAGCGAACGCGTTCTCGTGGGCAAACACCGCCCCGGCCCCGCCTGCGGGTTTGCAGAGTCTGCGGGGTGCAGAAATTACAAGAACAAGAACCACCAAAAGATGTTTTGTGCATCTGTTGCTGCACAAAATGATGAATGTTATAGAAAAATATTTAAAAGTCCATAAGTATAGTTACACAAAGAAGAAAAAAGAAAACAAAAAAACAAACCCCTAGTTTGTCCAAAACTTTTTTTTCTTATTTAAGCAAAACAGGGTGTGTTGTCTTGGGACATTGCCCTGCTTTGGATGAGCTGTCAGCAACAGGCTAAATGCCTTGGTGGTTTCCTGGCGAGACATTTCTTGGCTAGTGTATTTGAGCTTAAACCAATTCTTCCTTTTTTTTTTTTTTTTTTTTTTTTTCCTCAGTGTGCAGCTGTTCTATGTCTTTGACTAGGAAGGTACAAATAGTGCTCTCCATTTGTAAAATACTTCACAGACCCCTTCCTCCATATTTGTAGCACAGTTTGGGAAGTGGGTGTTGCTGCTACCATTTTACAGTCAAGACCAGTGGTGGTCAGGTTGCCAAAAGTGTTTAATATTAGTATCCCTTTTACTGCAGTTGAGAAGATGACTCCAAAATGGAAGTCTTTCACCTCTGGTTCAGAAAACCAACCCCAAATTCACCACTTTGTTGCCCCATCTGCTATTTTGTTGCAAAAGGGGGAAAAGTGGTTGTCAATTTATCACTGTGTGCTTTTCAAGTCACACATACATTTAAAATCCAAGTTTGCCTGATAAAATGTGCTGTTTCATTTAGGATGCAGTAGAAAGCTTTGTCAGGATGGAGAATTGAGTCACTCAAGTGGAACTGAGGCAGAGCTGGGAAATTGCAGAATTTGCCCATGTCACACCGAGGAAGATTGAAGGTGATGGCCAATGCATGCCACTGACAGAATTTGAACTTCCTTAGATTTACTGAAAATTTTGCAAAATTTGCAGCTTCACCTAAAGATACCTTCTGAGATTCAGAACTAAGTATGGTGTTTATATGTATTTCTGTCTTTCTCTTGTTTACCTTTTTATTAAGTCTTCATAGTCCTCCTTTACCGTTATTGGATAATTTCTCCTTATGAGTAGCCTCACATTCTTTCAGACTATGGGACAAGAAGGTGACAAGGGGAAGGACTTGTAATTCAGAAGTGTATGATTATTCTGGGGCAGCAAGAAACCTGATCTTAAGTAGTTACAAAATGGAAGGTCCTGCTCTGGCAGCTGGTTTGAAAGAAGTTTCATAAATTTTACTTTGGGCTGGACACTGATACTTGAGTAAAGGATAAAGATCAGCTCTTAAAACTTTGTGGGATGGATTCTGAATTTATTACAAGTCTTATTTGAAAGCTGGAGCATAGCTGTGCTGCTGCAGAAACACATTTTTCTTTCCTTCTTGTTCCAGTGGAGGATTATTCTGCTGATGTCCTATAGTTTTTCTCCAAGCTGTATAGGCAACTGCATGGGAGAAGTTAATGTTCTGATTATTTTCACCGTTCCTGCCTGAATTTATGTACATAGAAAGAGGAAGAAAAACTGTTTGTTTGCCCTTAATGTTACATATAGAGAGCCATGGAAATCTTTTCACCTTCTTCCTGAGACGGAACTAATGATCACTACCTGCATCTTCTTGAGAGAGCATCAACTGATGCACTAATTAAACCCTAATAAGTCTTGTACTGGAAAACTATTATGTACCGTGTGGTACTTCAGAAAAAATTAAAAATTTGATTTTGAGAGATACAGAAGAGCGAAGTTGTTCAGAATTTCACAGGCAGTTGAATATATTCTCAGTTACAGGTTCTTACTACCATTTAGCTATTAATTTTTAAAGAAAACATTGGATTAAGAAATGTATTAATCCCCACTCCCAAAAAATGTTGGTTGCTCCCAACAAATCTTAGTAGCAAAAGCTATTTACAGTGTATTCCAGCTTTAGATAGAGGTGGAGATGAACCACATTATCAAGACAAATTTGGAACAGTGTCTCATTGTACCAGTGTAAGGTGCAGTTGAACACTGTATTCTGAAGATCCTTTAGACAGTGTATTTCCCAGTGTTACATTGGAAGCTGAGGTTTCATTTATTCAGCCAGATCACAAATAATTTAAATTCTCTAATGTGTCTAAATTCTCTAAATATGTTGGACCTTTCTGAACCTTTTTTTTGGTTAGACTATCAGATCCAGTTTTAAGATACAAAAGTACTGGAATTGAATGTGTGAAATCTCTAAGTGCCTCATAATTTTAATTAAGCTTCTGTGGACTACATTTAATTTTCTTCTTTTTCATGCCATTGTCTTGTACTTTGACTTTTTTCAGGGATAAAAGTCGTGGTATTGAATTATAGTCTCAGTACCTGTGTTACAATGGGTGGGCTACCAATGAGACCAGAATACTGCTATTATTCTCCTGGTAAAAGATTTTCTATGCAATACAAAGTACTAATTTAAAATAATGTCTTTTCAGTTTTCTATTTTACTTTGATGATATATTCCAAAATTACCTTTACAGCCTTTTCTACTTCACTACCACCACAACAATACAGATGCCTTAATTTTAGTGATAAAAAACATGTAAAAATTTGAAAACATCAAGTAATACTAGTTTTTTCTTTCAAGTAGTACAGAACACTCATGCCAAATATACACAAATGCTCAAAAATAGCATATAAGAAAATCTGTCAGAGTTTATCACAATGAAAATATATATGTTTGATGTGTCATGTAGAGGTGATAAGCAGTAATTTTCCACAGGATGCAAATAGTAATATATAAACTCTACTGTGCAGTTGAAATTTGGTTTATTAAATCCAGGCAGTAAAGGAGTGATGTGTTGGCTGCCCTTTGTGCTGTAGACATTCCCAAATAGTTAGATCAGGCCTTCATAGTGTACAGTTCTTTTCCACAGAAATTTGAAACCCATCAAAACATTTGCATTTCTTCAAGTAAAAGATGAACCATCACTTTAGGGTAACTTCATTTATTTGTCTTAATATTTTTTTGTTTGGTTTAGGAGAGACTGTCATAAATAATGGCGAACCTTGTTCACCTAAGGTAAGATTTTCTATTACTTTGCTTAGGTAAGATAATGAATGTAACTGAGTGATTTCACAGAAAAGTGACAGATGTTTTCAAAATAAGGATTGCCTTATTCAAGATAGATATGAAAATACAGAAGAATCAGATATTTTCAGATAGAGAAAAGAAACTACATTGAAATTCTAGGAATTCAGTATATTAGAACATTTTTGTGTTAATGTCCTGTATCACAGCTCAGTTGTTATGTCATATTTTTAATCTCATCTGCATGACTTTAAATGCAGAGTAACTGTTGTTTTTGGCAGTCATTTTTTGCTTGATTTGCTTAGCTCAGACTTAATTGCTTGTTACATGTTGGCTTTTGCTAAAGATAAATATTGATTAAAAATATTTGCTTAACAGTGTTTAATTGAACATCTGGTGAGTAGCTGTGATAGCCCTGGAACAAGCCATACTTTCAAGTGTTCTATTTATAAGTTTCTAGAGATCTGTTTATAACTCTTACATAATTTTTCTTTCTTTATTTTGTGCTTATTTCAAAATTAAAGAAACATATTCTTTTACTTTTCTACCATTCTCTAGGCACAAAATGCCTGTATGCTAGTAATACTAGTAATTCAGAAACCTTTTTTTTGTAAAATTCCTTTGTTAACAGTATTTGTAATTTTTGCTTTCACTTTTTAAGAGCAAAAATCAGGAAAAAAACCCTGTTCACTGCTTGCTGGAGTAGTACCAATTCCAGAAAGAGAAAACTGGAACAGGAAAGAACAACTATGTTGAAGATGTATTCAAGTCTAAATAAGTTTTGTTTTTCATTAAAATCTTGACGTTTCTAAGGATCTTATTTACATTTGAAAACACAATATATGAACATACTACAAATGATTTGCTGAGATTATGAAATCACCAAACAAAGACTTATATGAAAATATGTTGCTTAATCTTTTGACAACGACACATATTTTGGGAATTACTTTTAGTAATTTCTTTAAATGATGATTCAGAGGCATTCCCTTATTTTATGTCATATGACTATGGCACCATGGAAGAAAAACTATTAAATATGAAAATATCATTTTAATACAACAGTAATAGGTGTAACTACTTTTACTAATGCTATTATTTGTTACTATTTCAGATAATTGTGTGCCCATGAATACTGTCCCTTTATTCTTTCCCCTATAAGAACATTTAAAATATGTTTTTAATGCTGAATTGGTCTGCCAATCTTCTCATGACTGCTTGAGTGCATAAGTTAAAAACTTATGCAAGTATTTCCCTGATCAGCATTTAAATACTGAATTCAGGGATTTTCAAGAGTAAAAGCATTTTGCTAATATCTGGTAAATCCAAAAGCCTTCTCCTTTCCAGTGAAAATAAGTTCCTTAGCATTTGAGAAGTCTATTGGGTATGGTGATTCCTAAAATGCAGGATTTGCAAGTTCTTGCCTCCCACTTACAGTGCTCACAAGTAGAATACTTCACCAGAAATGGTGGTGGTATTTTTTTAATTTAAAGAGGTTATTCTTTACCCCTGACACTACTTTTTTCTTGTGAGGTATGGCTAAACAGAGAACATCTAATTGGTTTTGGTCTCAGCTCTGTCAATTATCTCTTGATAAAGCTTTATAAAACAGGTTTTGAAGGAAGTCCTGTAAAGCAATCTACTTCATTTTGACAGACCGAGCTATTTTATGCGTGCTTTATGTTCAATTTATTTCCCCCTCAATTGTTTGGTACAACAGGACACAAGGAAAGTTGGAGCTGTGGAGGAACCACTCCAGGCAGAAGAGAAAAATAAATCTGCAGATATTTCAAATCAGAAAGAACAATGCCTTGTACCATGTGATGCTCAAGCTAAAATTTTACAAGGGGACAAACATTACATGTGCAGTATGTATTCATAAAGAATACTTTCAGTGATGAGCTATGCAGTGCCATGCTATGCAATCCTCTCCTCTGCTACGCTATGCTGTGCAAATTTATTTTTCAGTCTTCCTGAGCACATGTGACAGCCCTGTGACCCTGCTGCCCAAACTCTGTATTGTCCAGAAAATCTGGGGTACCCTGTTTTTGGGATGCAGCTGGGGTGACAAAGTATAATCATTGGTGAAGACAGGCAAATCCAAGCAGCTGCACAACAGATAACCCTAGATCTGTTACCCTCTGAATGTCAGTGCCTCTCTCAATTAGAGAGGAAGGGGAAGATGTCTGTTCCTCATTTAAACATCATAGCTGGATGTGGGGGTGTAAGTGGGAGGTAGTTAATTAGTTAATTAGTTACATGGGAATAAATGTGTACTTCAACTCACCTTTTATAGAGGCTTACACAGGATATTCTCTGTTCACTCACTACCTTGACAAACTACATAGCAAATTATACAATCAGCCTCCAAAATGAATTGTGTAAATTCTCGGTTTTCATATACGATTTAAAAATATATATTACTAACTATATGCCATAATAATAATGATTTTTAGTATCAGGGCAAAAAACAGGAGTAGTACAATGAATAAGCAAATGTAAGGTGACCAAAAACCTTATATCTGTCTTTTATCATATGCATTTATATTTCTGTGATATCCATTAACTGGTTGTCCAGTTTACCCAAGGATAACATTAATTTCTTCTTCAAAACATGAGAAGAGCCATCACTTCTTAAGATGTCTTTACTGCAATCAAAAAGTCTGAAGTTTTTTGCACCTTTGGCTTTAATCTGTGGTCTCTGTATTACTTTCATTTCACTTTTAGGTGCTCTAAGGTAAAACACCTTCACAGTATTCACTTAGATGTCATAAATAAGTACATTGTCATTTAGTCAAGAATATTTCTAGAGTTATGAAAACAAAGTGGATGAACACATTTCTTTTGAAGGAAATTTGCAGAACTCTCTTGCTGAATATGCCAGAAGTACAAAAAAAATGGTAAGGGACATGATGGATGACCAACAGTCTTCGCTGGATTACCTTTCTGATCAGGTAATTTAATTCTTTATCATAAATATTTGTATTTGTTATTTCTCACAGCAGGTGTTGTCTTTCTGAGGAAAAATAGGGCTCATTAAACCATTAAATTGTCATTAAACCAATAGGATTAGAGTGTCTTATCACCAGTGCTTTTACCTCTGGGAGGTTGTGAGTTCCATTTCTATGAGGAGTGGTTTCACACCTCAGTGTCATTGCAGTAGGGAAAGTGGAGGACCATTCCTTCACATTGGTACAAATTACTACACATCACAAAAATTAGCTTCAGATTATGTTTATTAGGAGTCAGAAAAAATCTTTAGAATGTAAAATTTCTCATTCCATCCTAATTAAAGATCTTTTATATGAATTTGCAGGTAAATGAACTCATGAACAAACTTGTTCTTTTGAACACAGTAATTTTGAGAAAACAACTGGATCCACTTCCTTATAAAGCAGTTCAATCTCATGGTAAGTGTTTTTCAGATGTAGTCTTGACACCTTCCCCTTTTATCTTTATATCTTGAAAAGGAGCTAATTAAAGCAAAGGTAAGCAGTTGTAAGACTGACATTTATCCTGTGTTAGTATCGTATAAACTCTGTAAACTTAAACTGCTTGAAAGTGTTATCATAAATACTCTTTTAAATAATTTGCAACTGACAACTCTGGGCATCCTATTTGGCATTCTGATTTTTGTGTAAAATACCACGTATGATTATCAGCTAGTAAGTGATCTGAAGCTGCTGAATGGCATGTTCTTTTGCAGTGAAATAAAGTGTGCTCTGCATCTGCAGTATCCTTATTGAAACTGAATGTTTTTCATGTATACTTTATGATGAAAAGGCTTTTACAAGTATAAATACAAAAATCCGTAGGAAAAGGACTTCATTTCTCAGATAATATGTCTTTTTCACAGTACAGGTGTTATAAATAAAATGAAAAAACTAATCTGTAAATCGTCCCAGATACATAATCTTTAATTTTTTATAGGTATGTATCATAACTATTAAGATTAGAAAGAACTTTGTCTATACAGTGTAATTTGTACTTAGAAGCTGAATGGTGTTTAGAGAATTTTAATTCACAAGATACATTCATGAAAAGCATGATTTTAAAGTTTGTGTGAGAAGAAAATTATATTTTAAATAATTCATGCCAGCAAGAAAAGTAATATTCCTGTATTAATCTCTATTTTTAAAAATATATTTTGCTAACGAACTTCCTTGAATACCTTTTGTCTCTAGGTTTGGACTGCACTCATATTAAAGATACTGTTGGTTCAGTTTCAAAAACTCCTAGTGGTCTGTACATTATCCATCCAGAAGGATCAAATTCTCCTTTTGAGGTAATACATTTATTATTATAGTCACAATTTACTTGAGAATATGCATTTAGAATACTTTCAATAGACTTAAAGTGTTTTCCATGACAATTTCTCAACAGATGAATGAAAAATGTTTTAAATCATCTGCACATGTCTGCTATTACTATAATTTTGACAAGTTTCTTATTTTCTACAAAGAAATTTAATCTCTGTCATAAGAGCCCATTGTCAGTTTTCATATGCAGTGAAAAATACCAGAGAAAACCCAAGGTGTTTTCCAGCATCTCTTTTGGATATGGAGAGAAGCTGTTCTTTTTTGTTTTAGAGATGGAAAAGCAATTGAAGAGCAATTGAGTGATCCATTTGGGTTTTAAGATGAGACTTTTCGATTGTGAGGGATTCTGCTGTATAACATTGCCTCTTTTGTGATAGGACTCTGCTGATAACAGTCATCCAAGTGTAGGTGCAAATGTGCCTTGGTTTGAGGAATAAATGCTTAGCACTTGTCTGAGTATCATTATAAACCAGTCTTCAGGCACAGAGGCATCTAAAATTGTGGTTTTCCTATCCAGTTTGTAGGATTTATTTTCCTAAGACAAGGATATATATCCCTAAAACAAACTGCATCATGCTTCCTATCACTGCTTGCACATTACGTAATTGCTCAGATTAATAGTTTTACCTAGAAGAAGGGAATTTTGGGTTAATTTCCTCAGACTCAGAATATTAAGATCCTTGCAAACACAAGGAATATTTTATTTTATGTGTTTATTTCCATTTCAGGTTGTTCTATTTAGCGAAGGCCTTATGCATAGTGGAAATGCAGATATGGCACTTTCAAACCTTCAACTTTGCCATACAGGTTGAGGTCATTATTTTTTGTAGAAAAAATGAGGAATTTAGGCCAACTAATACCTAGCAAAGTTTAATATCTAATTTCATAGTGTTCCTTTGTATGTAACAAAGGCAGGATTAATCCCTTTTTCTCAAGCCAAGTGGAACCCTTCAAAATGCTACAAAAAGGAGCTTAAACTGGTTAAGAAAAGTTTTCAGAATTATGCTGGCATCTCAAAAGGAAAAATGAACTCAATTCTGCAACCTTTGATATAAAAATTCTCTCCATAAAATGTAGTGAGCTCAGGAAAAAGACCTGTAACTCATCAATAAGTCTCTTCCATGTAAAAAGCAAAGATATGTTGGAGTGTTCACAGAACAACCATATTTGTAGTATGAACAAAATGCTACATTGCAAAAAATGCATCTGTTTCAGAATTTCTCTGGATTGAAGGTGATTCCAGAAAAACAAAAGAAAAATCATAGCAATTTGATTAAAAGAACAAGGTAACAATAAATAATGAGAAGAATGTTTGCAGTCATTTCTTGTCTGGTAAATGTTGCACAGAACTTAAAAAGACAGTGCCAAAAAGCTCTCAGAGAAAAGTATTTAAAATATGTGTTCCATAAAGAATGTTGTTTTAAGGAAAACTATTTAATGTGAATTCTTTCATGTGTTGAAGCATAAAAGGAGTACAAGAGAAATGATAGATAGACAAAAATATAAAGACATTAAAATATAAACAAGAAATTATAAAGCCTCTTTTAGAGGCTAATAGTCAAGTGTTCTAAGTGTTCTGCAGACCAGCAAAATAAGAAAAAATACAGAGGCAGAAAACCATAGCAAGAAACTAAAAAACAGGAAGCCAACCCAACATGAAACAATTAATTTCAATGAGGACCTTTGCAGCAATAAGATGCATTTTTATGCAATGGGTCCTAAATGAAAATGTGTTTTGAATAATATGCATAAAAATATCAGTTAAATGGAAACTATTTAGACAACGTGATCCCATTCTTATTTTTCAAGTTTGATACCTCATGTTTCCAAAAGTAAGTACGGATTTTGATGCTTAACTTGGGTTAATTGAACTTCAAATTCCAGGAGCAATAAGAATATCTAGTTTTAGTGGTATTGGCAGGTTTCTGTCACCTCAGGAAGTTACTCTCAAATAAGCTCTTGCCTGAGCATTTATTCATGAGGTGATTAAAACCAATTTCACTTTTGGAAAAATGAACCATGATCAATTGCTGATACATTTTTCAATCAGTAAATTTAGATCAATGATCTTTCTCAGCTGGATCAATTGTTTAGAATATACCTCATACACACTGTGGGTGGAAAGGGAAGAAATATTCAGTAGAAGTGTCCTCCTTCTCATTTAATTTAGGTTGTACCTGGCACAATCATGCCTTTCATACCTTTCATGATAGAGCAACCTGTAAAGCAGATTAGCTATTATAAGGCTTTACAATTGCAAAATTTCCATAAGGGACTAGGAAAACTACACAGCTATAGCTGTATTTGTCTGTATCTAATGTTTTTATTTAGCTGGAGTATGTATTGGTGCTAACTGGATTGCATTGCAATATAATTGCAATTGCTATTGCATCTAACTGGATGATGGCCTTTCATGTAGAACCATATCTGCTCCTTCTGAAATTATCAGCACTTACACTGATTTATATTGGACCAAAGATTGATATTGTGACCAAGTGGGCTCCTCAAAGTATTTCTGACTCATAGTCAGAGGAGTAGCCAAGCATGCAATCATCTTAAGACAGTGGATGAGGCAATGGGGTAATTTTGAATGAGG
Organism: Sturnus vulgaris; assembly: GCF_052056855.1. Classification (NCBI taxonomy): domain Eukaryota; kingdom Metazoa; phylum Chordata; class Aves; order Passeriformes; family Sturnidae; genus Sturnus; species Sturnus vulgaris. Next base: position 44,197,784 of record NC_142244.1, on the reverse strand, counting down.
TTTAGCTATTTTCATCTAAATATTCGTTTTGGAATCTTCTATATTTCTTTTTATTCCAGTTCTATGCTCCTTGAGTGACTGAAATAAGCATGTGATTCTCTAGGGAATAAAGGTCACAATTTTTTTTCATGCACATGAACCTTACTATGATTCATTTAGTATTTGTTTTGCAAGAATTGCCCAAAATATCTTACTTGAAGATCCAAGATCCCTCAGGTTGTATTAGATCAAATTGCAGCTCTGTCCTGTTGCTTTCTTGTCATTCATTGAGAAGACATTATTAAATCATAGGGGCTCTGACTACGATGTTGATATTTTCCTGCAAAGGAGCACGTCTGGTTTCCTGAAAAATATCTGACTACTACAGGCAATGAATGTGCAACATATAATGCTCAGTCTGGCACAAATTTTTTTGAGGGTTAAACTGACTTACATCTAGTTTCCACTTTTATCAGCTGGCTAAAAACCAGCTGAAAACCTCTCTTTTCTGAAACATATTTAATTTTGTACATTTCCTGTAACATCAAAAAAAATTCTTACTTTGCTCCATCACGTGTGTAGCAGTTTAATGTTATCACAGCCAACATTATGCTCTGAACTTACTTTTGTTACCACAAGAAGTTTACTGGCTCGCTACCTATAACCTATTTTCCAGGTTAATTCTCCTAATATTAGTCACATTTGGAGAGAAAAATGAACCCCTGTTTTTAAACACTAATTATGGATACTATCCCTTAGAACTATTTTGAAAATCTTAGGTAGTGCAGTGTATAAATGTGCAATATTATCTTTCTACATTAAATTCCCAGACTTTATAATCCCAGTTAGACTGATCAAGATTTGGCACTGTAGGTATACTTAGGAAAGTCAATTACATATTTTAAGTTAGATGGGCTGAGGAGAAAACTTGTCACATAATGTGATGCTCCAAAGCAGAGCAGATGGCAGCTAGACCACTGTCATTTGACATACTGCTGGGCACAAATTTTAGCAAAGACTCATAAAGACTCATAAATTTGAGAGTTGATCTTATGTATTCAGAGGTACCACTCAGTTGCCAGCAGTTATATGTTCACATTGGGACTTCCCTGGATCAGGGCCACCTCTTATGTAGAGGTTTTTGCACTGCAAATTATTGTTATATGCTGGGTTATTGCTATCACTGTTTTCCATTTCCTCACCCTTATTAAAGGCTCTAAATTTCCCAGGCACCACAAACACAGTATATTCTATGGAAGAAGGCATGATGGTGATGGAGAACATATAAGAAGTTGTGTCTATTTTGCTTTGCTGAAATAAAAGTTTATTCAGTGTTACTACCTGTATTGATGATATTTTGCCTGATTAATACATGACATTGCAAGTTGCTTCCATTTCATGCTATAAATGTTACAGTGACATTTGTCAAAGCTTATTTATTGTATCTGTTAGGAGCAGACTATTACACACAGCATTTTTTACTGGTTGAAGAAATATCCAAATCAAACAGTTCAACAAGAACATATAAGAATAATGCAGCTTCATTTTTTAAGTTTCTTAGACCTTTTTAAAAGATATTTGAAAAGTATGTTATTTAGCAAAACTCTGAATACTTCACCTTTATTTAACTAAAATGTGTTTTTCAAAAATCTTCTTTGAGAAGGCTTAATCATGTCTATGCCTATTTTAGGTTTTGTGTGACATGGATTTTCAAGGAGGTGGATGGACTGTGGTTCAGAAAAGAACTGATGGAATTGTTCAGTTTCAGAGAACATGGTCTGAATATCTGGATGGATTTGGTGACCTTACTGGTACTAATTTTAAATACTCTAAAGTTCTTTGGATCTCACATTTCTCCTGCTTTTATGTGAGCTACATTCCACTAAATTGCATGGTAGTTTTGGTAATAGGAAGTTCTTGTTTCTTAAAAGTCTTATTTTTACTTAAGGATTTTTTTTCATCAAATCTGTTGTGTGATCTTCCCAATAATAACTATTACCCCCCTAGAGTCTTTACCTATTGCAGTCTCACAAATATGTTTAAATTATTATATTTTCTGCTTGAAATAATTTATAGATTATATTTCCCCTCTTTTCAGATAAAAAAAAGTACCTTTGTTGATTTGAATCACTTTCGTAAAATATTTCCTTAGAGCAGAGAAAAATCAATGTTTCACTGTAGGGCTTGCAAAGTTATAAACAATGGAAATATTTCAGTAGCTTATACCAACACAACTGTGATATTAATTTTTTATTGCCACTTTTAATCCTGCAAGCCTAAACCCATTTGTTTTTTCAGAAGTTTATATGGGATTGCAATGGAAGCACACAGCTTTTCTCTACAAAGAAGTGCAGCCCATATGAGGCTACAAGTGTGATTTATGGATTCAGCAAATCTCGAGAACAGGGCTTAAATTTCGAGAATAGGGTTTGCATGTTTTTTGCATTTCATAGAATGCTAACATATATAATTTCTCATTATTGCCCTTAGGAACGCTGCTGAGTTCTGTTCATGCATGTGGATCTTTAGCACCAGTTTTTGTGGTCTTCTAAGATATATTGCAGACGAATATTTGACATCTATCATCTGGACAATTTTCTAAAAAATAACACAAAGAGAAAAAAGATGATGCACACATGGGAATTCTTAGGGATTTCCTAAGGAAGTAGGAGGATTACTCTGTTCCCTCATTAGTCTTTCAAAGGAATATAAGCCTATCATGCTACTTTTGTTACATTTGATTCAGGAAGGAAAGTAAAAAAACGGGAACAATCACTTTTTCTTTTACAGTTTCCATTTCTTGACTATATATTGTCTTTCTCTTTAAGGAGAATTTTGGCTTGGACTGAGGAAGATTTTTTACATAGTAAATCAAAAAGCCACTCATTTCAGTCTTTACGTGGATTTGGAATCAGAAAATGAGAAGCATGCCTATGCATCATATGATGGATTTTGGATAGAGGATGAAGCATGTTCTTTTAAGATCCATTTGGGTCATTATTCAGGAAATGCTGGTAAGAACTTCCTTCTTTGAAGTATTTAAATGTAATTGTTCCCTTTCTTAATATGACAAAAATGCATTCAAAATAATAATAAACTTCAAAAATTTTATTTCTAATGTGTTTTACTTTGGTATATAATGAACACTTATGCAGATATTATTTATGAACAATTATTTAGATGCTCATTATCTTATCAGAGATGTTATTGGCAGTCTTCCTGGTGATGCTTTGGATAATTCAGAAGTGCCCAGATAGTCACGTGCAAAGGCTAGAGAAAGAAACTGAGTGGAACAAAGCTGGCCTAGTGTGTGTAACAGTTGCTGCATGATACATAGACACAAATTAATTCCAGACCTCCCATAACAGCATAAACATACTAAGCATGCAAAGATTTGCATTAAACATTGCATTATGTCTTACTGCTTTTTACCATGTTATAGGAGAATGATCCTTATTATCAATGAAATAGTTACTCTCTGAAAGTGTTGCTGCTTTACTCTGTATATGTGAAAAATACTATTTCTTCAGTAAGTTCTTTAGTAAGACAACAGAGACAGTAATAACTGACCTTTGTGTTTTAACAACTCCATCGTGTTTCATGACTCACTCTGGGGCTTTGGGCATGTTACTGGAAAATCTGAAGTTACAACCCTTTTTGTTTACTTTTATCTTCTTCTGTTGTTGAGAACAGAAGCCTTTACCTTCATAGCCAGCATGTATCACTAAGAGCAACAAAAATACAAAGACATTTCTTTGAATTTCAACTTCTTCCATATTTCTCAGTATTTTATTCTTTTTTTTCCCCTGCATCTTTAACACTTTTACAACTCATTAGCTGGTGCTCTTGAAACACTTTTGAAGAATTCTACTTTTTTCTCTAATAAATTCAGAGGAAAAGTTTGCGAGGTATGCATCAAGTAGGAAACATTTCTCCATAAATAACTTTTTAATCGTTTTGTTGTATCTGTTGTACTTAGGTGATGCATTTAGAGGATATAGAAGAGAAGATAACCAAAATTCCATGCCTTTCAGCACTTTTGATGTTGATAATGATGGATGCAGGCCAACGTGCCCTATTAAAGGACAGCCAGTAAAGAGCTGCAGTAACTTCAGTGGTAACACTGGATGGTGGTTCAACAAGTGTGGCCTTGCAAATCTTAACGGTGTTCATCGCTACACAGGTAGATTCCTTGCAACTGGGATTCACTGGGATACATGGACAATGAACAGAAAACTAGTCAAAATTAAATCAGTTTCAATGAAAATTCGGAGAACCAATTATCCATATTTCCATTAACATATGAAAATAGAAATATATCTCTCCTTGCAATTATGTGGAATGGTGTATCATTACAATCATAAATATCTTTCACCTTCACTTGAACAGTTCAGTCTTAAAACTTTATTGGAAATTTCTATAATGCAGTTACTCATTTTTATTAAGAAATGTCAGCATTTATAGTGTTCCAGCTTGAAAAAGAAGGTCCTAAGAAGAACTGGGTTTTAAGAAAAAGGATTAAGTTGGGTGTTTGTCAGCTGTTATTCAACTGCCTCTTAGAAAATCTTAGAACAAGCAGAAAATATTATAAAAATAAGTGTAATGCTGACTTTTGAATGTGCTCTTTCTGTGCTCTCCACATATCTAAATTGGCAAGAAATTTCAGCAAATTTTATTTTAAAACAACATCTACCTGGCATTTTCATTGTAATATTTTGGAAAAATACTTCATCTTAAGTTAAATTTCCAGAATCAGCTTTTCTTTCTATATTTCTTATTAGGAAAGATAACAATAGTTTCAATGTATAAATAAGGTTTTTTATACCATCAGGGCTCTATCTTTATGCAAATAAGTTTGATAGTTGACATTCAAGAGCTATGACCAAGTTTATATTTAATTTTCACAGTCAATGTATTTCATAATCCAGTTTTGACTCTACCATTGTCTATTTCACAATTGACTACAAATGAAAACTTTTTTTCAAAGAAAACTTATAGCTTTTCATATAACCTCTGCAGTTTTAACTTTTGGATATATGGGCCTGATCTTACGTTTTTCATTCTTAGTGGCTTTCACTTTGTGAACAATCATGTGGTAATGAATAAAACCAACTTAAGTTGTGTAAACACATTTAAAACTAAGGATTGTGAATTCTTTGAATTTCTGTGAGTAAAAGTAGAATAATATCAATAAAAATGCGAATATTGTCAGCACAGTGTTTCTGGAACCTGGCATCAAATCTGTACCAGCTTGCCATGGTATTTCTCATCTTTGCTGCAGTTCCAGCAGACCAGCTCTGTGGTAGTATGTGGAAGGAAAACAATTAACAACTTCATTAATTTCCTCTTTACTGTTTTTTTTTTATTTTAACCAAGCATTAATGCAGTGAGCAGAAACCATCATCAATTTAGAACCACCATGGTTTAGGACTTCTTCCCAAAGATTTATGTAGCCATAAGAGAAAACAAACCTTTTTCACAGGGTATGTTACAAGGTTAAAGGGGGAAAAAAGGTTCCTCTTTTCTAGTATGTTTGAATAGCCTTTAATAGTTGGAGGTAAAAAGTTGCTAAAAGCAGGTGTTTTCCTCTCTGCTGGAGGGAAACTGAGGACAATCCTTATGGGGAGGCTTAGAGGAGAAACATGGTAGAAAGTAGCTTGAGGAAAAATATCACAGGTCTTGGGGCGGACTGAATTCTCTGAGCACAGTGAGGGTTTGTTTTTGTCAGACACTGGAGTCTTTGAAATAAGAGATGAAGAAATTGTCTGTACACCTCTTCAGCCTCCCCTTACACCAGCCTTATTAGGAATGCAACTGCTTTGAACAGCAGCCTGGACCCAGCAGACTTACAAAGGTGGATGCTTAAATGAAAGAGCTTCTGCACTCAGATTAACAAGCACTGGAGTTGTCACTGTATTAGGGCTCTTATGTCAGAGTCCTCAGCCTGTGGCACAAGAATCCTACTGGATAATACCTGTGGGTAAATTTCATGGAAATGTAATGGCTTTAATGAAAGACTCAAACTTTGATGATGTGGCCTCTGTTCTCATCATCCAGGTCTGAGTCTGTGAGCAGGAGTCTAAGTAGGTACTTTGGATGTACATAACTATATTTTGCTGACACCCTGAGGCTGCTTTTGGCTGAATTAGAATTCCTGCTTAAAAATGAAGGTGGCAAATGAAGATTGCAGACTTGTGCTGGCAGATATTACCACATTTAATTATGAGGTTTAATCTCCCCATTGTCAGCATTGGCTAGATTAGCTGGCAGCAACAAATCTTAAAGGAGATGGACTTGAAAAGATAATTAGAGATTAAAGAATCATTCTTGCAAACAGACATTGTTTTAAAGTGTAGGGTATGCCTAGAAAATCAGAGTGCTAGAGATTAGTTGGCAGCTTCCTGGTGCATATCTGAAATACAGCAATGACAAGAGAACATCTTCCATGTGATAGATGGCTATTGTCTTCAAGTGTTCATTCCATTTCCTCCCTAGTAACAAAAAAACCCTGTGAAAACAAGTAAATTTTAAGTTAAACACAGAGAATTTTCAAGGACATTATCTATTTCCAGGGGCCTGTATTTCATATTTGCAGCTGATGGTTCCCACCTGTCATAAACCAGCATAAGATTTGTGTGGCCGTATGTTTAGGACGGGTAATCAGTTGGTTATTTCCCAAACAGTCTTGTTTCAACTATAATATAAGGTAGCATGTAAGGTGTAGCATGTTAAGAGAAATGAACTGAGTGTTTCAAATAAAGAGTACCTTGGTTTAATGGCACTGAATATCTACTCCAGGAATGATACTTCAAACTATGAGAAGTTAAAAGACAGGTAATTTCTGAAGCTACAAAACTGCACTTCTTTTGTTTTCTTTTTCCAATAGTATGTCTTCAATTTTTAAATCTCAGTTTGGTGATCTCAAATTGTTTAGTTATTTGACCATTCTGGTCACAAGAAACCTTTCTTTGGATTTTAATTTTGTTTTGCATATCTCCCTCTGAAGCATGCCCTGTATTGTCCCATTGCCAAACCAGAAGCCAGCCGAGACAATCCCTTGGAATGGGAGAAGTGCTTTGTGGGATTGCTGTTGGTATGGCTGTATAGAGAATGTAAGTTATTTACAGAAGTGGTACTGGAAACCTGCACACTCATTTCCAGGCTGGGTATTGATCGCCAGGTGTTCTGATCTATAAAGACAGGATGCACTTCATTTAGCAGCTCATTGTAAAATGCGTTAAAATTGAGGAAAGAAAGGCTTCTATGGCTTTCAGTGGACACAGATTTTGATGACGTGTTCTATATTCATCAACCAGAAGTTAAGTTGTTACTTTACAACACGTTCTAATGAATATTTCTTACACAGAACGATGCATATGACACTGTACTATTCAGAATTGTAAAAAGATGTAATAATACAAGCACAGAAGGGAATGGTCCTTTAATTACAGTGATTTTGCTCCATCATTTCAATTTTTAGCTTTGTGTGTGTGTATGTAGAAATCACACACGAGCAGACAAAGCCAGCTTTGTATTTCCAGTGCAATTCTCACAAGACAGAAGGCTGCTAATACCCGTATCAAAGGGGCTACAACCGTATATTTTCCATGTATTATCCTCCATTGCCTCAGGTTTTCCCCAGCCTCATCTGATCGGACAGTTTTGGGTTTTGTGCGTGTGGCAGGCTGTCCTTGGCAGAGAGCTCATAGGCGAGGCTGTCTAACAACAAAAAAAAAAGCCTTCAGAAACAAAGACCAGGCTCAGCTTTGATTCCAGTAAAGCTTTGTTATAAAAAGCATTCAAAACGGAGAGCGTTTTTCCAGGTCTCCCGTCCGCTGCCAAGGGCCTGAATCCCGCCAGGTTCCGAACCCGGCGGGGCTCGCGGTCACCTCGGCACAGCCGCGAGGGGGCGCCAAAGCGCCGGGCGCGCCGCGCTCTCGGGCCCTTGCCCTTTCCCTTTCCCTTTCCCTTTCCCTTTCCCTTTCCCTTTCCCTTTCCCTTTCCCTTTCCCTTTCCCTTTCCCTTTCCCTTTCCCTTTCCCTTTCCCTTTCCCTTTCCCTTTCCCTTTCCCTTTCCCCTCTCTTTCTTCTCCTCTTTTTCTGAGTGTGTTTTGCCCACAGTCTCTCCTGCAGCAGTGATGTCACGTTTCCTCCCTGAACTGCCCAGCCCAGGACACACGGGGTGGCAGGAGGAACATTCTGTGTTCTCTTTGCAGCCCAGATCTGCAGTCTCTGGTGTTTGCTTTCCATGAGAAAACCCTCAGAGCAATGCCCATCTGGGTTTCCAGGTTTACTCTGGTAAATAGTGGAAATAAATAATGAAAATAAATAATGAAGACTGTGTACAGTGCTGTACAATGGTTTAGGGGGGATTTTACATTTCACTCTAGGGAACAGGGACTCATGGCAATGAATCTTTACACAGAAAAGCTTGTTAACGATAGTGAACGTTTGCATGCATTCAAAAAGGACTTGAATGGATTAACGGAAGATGAACTTCTAAGATCATCGAGTCCCACCACGTAACCTGACACTGTCAGGTCTACCACTAAACCATGTCCCTAAGCACCACATCCACACATTTCTTTAACTCCTCCAGGGATGGTGATTCCACCATCTATTCCAATGCTTGACAACCTTTCCAGTGAAGAAAATTTTCCTAATATCCAATCTGAACCTCACCTGGTGCTATTATGTTCACAGACATTGTCACTAGGTCAGGGAGCCCCTGTACCAGAGGTTTCTGGAGACTAAATCTTGTTTTACCTTAATAGCTTTCACAGGCATCTGCTCTAGGCTCCCATCAGGTGTGAGGCTTGCTTAGATGGATCTCCGGATGAAGACTGTGTAATTGCAATATGTGGGGTGGGTAATCTTCTGTTAGTGCTCAGCAGTTGCATTTACAGAGGTGGATGTAGGACCTAGTTAAGGTGAGCTGGATAAGCTTTGGCTGTGGTTTGATGTCACTGTTCTTAACTCATCCTGTGCATGGGTGCCTGCCAGACCCTCATTCCTCTGATGCACCTGACTTTTCATGGAGAAGGAATGCATGGCATTTTGTAGGCAGGTATTAGAGGACACTTTGACCAGGTGCTGGTCAGAACACTCATCAGATCAGGACTTCAGAGGTCACCATGTACCCACAGTAAGTGCAGAGGGAGAAGATGTCACCCTCTCCCTCCTTGTGCCTCTTTTCCTGGACCATGTACAAAAGCATAGGTTTGTGTCTCTCAGCTGAAACAGCGTTGGGGAAACTATGAGATATGCAGGAAAATGAAGTCAATTCTTCCAGTCTCTGCTATTTTGTGGTATTTAGCTGCAGACAAAAAAATGTCAAAATCCAATTAATTTTCTACAATGAACAGATGTAAAATAGAATTTTTTTTTTTGCGTTGCAAAACTAAATACATGAGTTATGAAACAGAACTCAACACAGGCACACAAGTACAAAACAATATTTAAAAAATAAGGCTTCATATTGTATGTCTTCTGCCTATGACGACAGATTCATTTCTGCCTCATAATATTCCATAAGGTCCTGTATTGTTGCAAGGTTAAATATTTTTCAAACTTTTCTAGCATTCTGATTTAATTCTGATTAAATCACATTGGCAGTCCTCTAAAATGCTGAGAAATAAACAGAATTCAACAGGCTAGAATACAAAAGTTGAGAAGGTCCTAGAAATATAAAAGAGTATTTTGTACAAAACCTTTTAGCTATTAAAATTTTAATAGCTTCTTTTTTATCCAGAAATTGAAATAAGAAGAAAAAGCACACTCTGTTTTCTAGTGAAATATTTGGAAGAATTCAGCTATGTAACTTTTCAGATTTTGCTTTATATTCTTTTCCTAATAACTTTTTAGATGCTCCAACTATTTTTCTGTGCTTTCTTTCTGTCCTTTTAAATTAATAATTAGAAGACATAAGCAGAAGTAACTCTTGCATTCTAATGCAAATGAATGATTGATTACTGCTTATAATTCTGAAACACTGCATCCAGTTTGTGTGTCCAGGTTTTGGTACCAGGGGATCTGCATGGGGACTACAGGGGTGGCTTCTGTGAGAAGCTGCTGGAAGCTTCCCCCATGTCCAATCGAGGCAATGGCAGCTGGCTCCAAGAGTGACCCACTGCTAGCCACAGCTCAGCCCATCAGTGACAGTGGTAGCACCTCTGGGATAATGTATTTGAGATGAGGAAAAACCCCTGCTATTCTTGTTGTGTATTAATCAGATCCCTTATAGAACTTCTACTTTTTTATTTTGCTTGGGATTAACATCAGGCAAACTGTCATCGAATGCTGTCAGACAGCCTGCAGCCAGAGAGAGGAGTGAAAATGTGTGACAGACACAGCCCTGCAGACCCCAGGGTCAGTGCAGAAGGAGGGGCAGGAGATGCTCCAGGTACTGGAGCTGAGATTCCCCTGCAGCCCCTGGTGCAGCCCATGGTGAGGCAGCTGTGCCCCTGCAGTGCTTGGAGGTGCATGAGACCTGTAGCCTGTGGGAGAGCCCACACTGGAGTAGGTGGATACCCAAAGGAGGTATTTTTCTGGAAGCTGAAGTCTTAGTTTAGGACCCAGAATTAGTAAATCAAAGCAAAAGATTTTTAGCTAAAAGATATATTTCAATTTAGGATTGGACATATTGGGGCAAGGTGTTCCCTTGATTTGCATTTCCAGAGTGTGCTCCAGCTATGTTATAAAGTGAAATCCCTATTGAATTGAATCAACTGTGATTAATCTGCTTCATAGAAGTAGTTGTAAAATAATTTTAACCTAAAAGGATGTATACTTCTATTGACTTTGAAAAATAGACGTGACAAGCTTTTATTTGGTGAGTTTGTCAATAGTTTTATGAAGGGTTACTTGGAGAAACCCTTGGCTTAATTTATTTTCTGGGCTGTAATGAAACAAGATTTAAAAGGATAGGAAAATTCCACAGTTGGTTTGGACACAATCAAACATAATCTTATTGAATAGTTGATGCTGTTCATTGAAAAAAACTTCATCTTTTTCTACTTCACTACTTACAGAGTTACTGAAGACAGTAATTGTGTATATGGATTCACTAATAGATGCAGTTAATGTCATAAACAGCAGGTATAGTCCAATTATTTACAAACTTGCTTTCTCAAATTACATCAGAAAAGGAAGTGCTCAAGTTCCAGATTCAACATTTTTAGAAGCCACCCAGGAGCAAGGAAAACTTACTTGTATTCCTCACTATCTTGAGCCAAATGTGCCTTTCCTGATTGTAGTTAAGGGAAAAGACCCTTTGGAATATGGACTCTTCCTGCATGGAATTTTGTAAGTCAAGGATATGAAGGAGGGATATATGAGTCTGCTTTAGACCTGCTTCATGGTAGAGAACCTTGCAATGCATTGAAGCATGTAATCTTAGATTAAGAAATGGGTGGTCTTTTGAGAGAAAACTTCCAAACCCCATTTTAAATGGAATAAAATATGTTCTTCTGTGGTTTATAATATCATTATTCTGGAATCAGGTCTGCTGTATAAATATGTGATTATTCTTATTGCTGGATAGGCAGATCTCAGCTGATCCTTTTGGTCCATTTGTAAATTGTATAAGGGTTTTTGAAGAGGCTGATCTTTAGAAAATATCAAGTTCCTTAGCTATAAAGTAAGCACCAAAAATATTACAGAAGTTTTTGATGGCACCTCTATGAAATAGTGATCATTTGAGCTCTTTACAGGTGTGAGTATAGTGAGTTGATTAAATACTTGAGGTAGAGGGATGTTTCCTTGTTTCTGAATTTGCATACCTATGCAAGGATTTTCTTCAGGAATACTGAAAGCATTTTAAGGTGTTTGCTTGTTAAATGGCCCTCTGTACACGGTTCTTATAATATTAAAAAAAATTGTTTTATTTCTGATGAAGAATAAATAAATAACTTTAGTGGAGCTGACAAGTTTTATAAATTTTCCTGGCCAACTGTTTTCTATTGAAAAATACTGGGTTTAGAAGCTTCTGGAAGCTTATTTGCTATATAGTTTTCTACTAACGTGCTGATTTTTCGTCTGTGTTCTTCAGTTGCTCTTCAGAAGCTCAATGTAACATGAGGTCTGGGACCCCAGATGAGATCTAAAAATCCCCTTTGACTTGTGGAATGGAACCCCACAGTTGTTTGAGAGGTGGCAAAAGCACAGCAGTAGTGACCAGGCCCTGCAGCAGCTCCAAGGAATTAGCTGTGGCCAGGAGCAATCAGCTGAGAGCTGAGGCCAAATAAAAGCCCTGCTCCTCATAGATTCCCTCTGCTTGGTGCCAAGCACCATCTCTGTGTGTTCCTGTCCCCTGGCAGTCCTGGGTGTGGGGGCTCAGCACTCCTCCCTGCCTTCCCAGCCCCTGCTGCAGACATTGCTTCCCCCAGCTGGATATTCTCAAACGCTGACTTTGCACTTGCTTTCCAAACTAATGTGTGCCTCCCACACCCACCATTTCCTGTGGACAGGGATTTGGGGAGGAAAGGATGAACTGGGCAAAATAAAATTTGCTAGAGCTTGGCATGGAGGTAACTGTCGGGGAGAAAGGAAGGAAAATGGATGGCCATTTGTTGATTTAGACAGGGTCAGGGAACCCTTTTTTCTCACCTACGTCATACTCCCTTAAAATGTTTACATTGGCATGAAACTAAATGTGATCAGTAGACACCTAGCACATGCCTGGCCCTGGCTGAGCTCTTTTCATCTCTCTGGCCCCTCAGTGCTCTGACAAATGTTGAAACTGTCTGATCCACACCAGGAAAATCATCTCCTGCTTTTATTTAGCTCTGCTTCTTGCCTTTGCTGTTTTTTTAAGTCTTTCTAGTTTGTTTGTAATCTCAGCCTGTCCATCAAAGCTAGTTCCTGTGAAAGGAAGAGGATGGAAATGCTGTCTGGAGAAACAAGTCACAGGTGAAATATGTACTTTTATGCCAGTGAGATTTTCCTTACGATGTTATTGTCCTGCTCCCCCCACTCAGCAGTCAGGCACTCTTCTGTATCCTCTCAGAGTTACTAGTACAGAAACTGGCTAATTCTGTATAATGTCCACTTTAGGATTAACATCATGATGGAGAAATCCCTGCTCTGAGCTGATGATGAGCTCATTTGAACAAATAGAAGCCATAACAGCATAGGGGGCTTATCATTAACCTGGGAGTCCAAGGTGAGACATGAAGGCAAGACAGTGACATTTTAAGCTGCTGGTGTGGAGATACAGAAAATTACCCAATGGAGAGGGGCTAGGAATCTGTTCCATGGGTTGAATGAAAACAGGTACAAAGGACACAAGAAGGTGCAGATGTACAAGGAGAGGACTGAGAAGAAGGTAGAGATGGGGAGAGGTGGAGGATGAAGCAGAACTGAAGACTAGGCTACAGGCAGCACTGTCTTTGAAGAATTATGAAGGTAAGGTCAAGAAGTTTGAGTCTGTTGCACAAATGGAAAGGATGCCCATTGGATGCATGGAAAAAGGCAGGCGATGTAATTTTTTTTTTGTAGCTTTGGTAAGAGAGATGCAGAGTGTTTTGATTTCTAAACCAAAATGTTCACAGAACTTCAGAAAAGAGAGAATCAATTTGGCTAAGCCATATGGTAGTGTCAGTTATAGATGCTCTGAATTAAATGATATCCTGTTATGCTTTTCTTATACAAACAGGTTGCCACTTTGAAAATTATTGAATCTGGGAAAACATTCCTCATGAGCTCTCATTTGTCTTTGTATAAATGGGAGAGTTTCCCACTGCTGTCATTTTCTCCTGAGGGATTATCCTCCCCTGTCCACCAGGTTTATACTTACTGTGAATAACAGATTTTTGTGTTCGTTCATTTAGTTGAACAAAATCTGTAATCAAATCCCAGAATCCCCAGACAGAAGAACCATGTGAACAGAGAATCTTGTTAATATTGAAAAGACTTCCCAACTAACACTGGTTTGTCAAAATGCTAGTGATAGCTTGAAGATACTTGTTCATTTTGAGTCATTCCTAATTCAAACAAATAAAGCACCATCAATGGAAGAATTAATGAAACCTAAGGCAGCAGGACTTAAAAAATGAAATTTAATTTTTGTTGCATTTATAATAAATTGAATGCACAAATAAATTTAATTAATTTTTGTTTATAACAGCACATTTAATAAAATATCATCTCAATACAGTGTGTTTCTTTAAACAAGAAAATTGTGAGGTTTATTTTTCGCCCTACAATAGTTTGAGTATTATAATGTTACAGGAAAAAAAAACACCAAATAAATGCTTGTAGAACTCTCCTGAAAAGAAACAGGTCTGATGCAAAGAAAAGAAAAAAAAAGAAATGCAACTTCATGTTCAGAAACTCCAGCAGAGGAAACCTTTGATATACTAGGGCAGTGTTATGAGACAGGAAAAGTAAAAATGCAAAGATTTTTGAAGTGTTGCTATATATGTATAGATGACTGTGAATGTCTATAGCAACACAATTCTCTATATGGTTCTGCATGAATGTCTACATAGATGTTTTATTAAATGATCAGAGTGGGAAAGATGTAAAGCAAGTTACTTGAAAATATGTGTGCATGACTAAATATTTCATGACAGCATATTCTCTTTGCAGACATAGACTATCTCATACAGAGGACAAAATGTGCTGACTGTGTTGCACTGATCACTGTTTTGTCTTGTATTAATTGATCAAGCTATGGCCTTGTCATTTATTTGCTGTACGCTTTTCTGAAAATAAAGCTAATAACTCCCTTGTGCTGTTTCCATCACAATAATTGTGTGAAATATAAGGCTTTCTAACATAATAATTTAGTTTCACAAAAAACTGTTGGAAGCAAAAACAGTTCTTATCCTCATTGCACATCTTGGAGACTGAGACACACAGAGATGTCTACTAAAGACTAAGCCTTTTCAAAGTAGTTTTTATTATATAACACAGATGGAAATGCTTGGTGCTTCAGAAGAAAAGAGCCTGGAGCAGCTTATCAGGTATCCCAAAAATAAAAAACATGCAGTGTCGTTACAACTCATGAAAATCTTACTGTTAGTTATGCATAATCAGATTGTCATTCAGAGACAAGTACAGGAATAAATCAAGGGCAATCACTGAGCTGATCTGTGATTTTTACTTTTCCTCACTCAGCATCTACAGTGCCTGAGTCAAGCTCTTAGGAATGGGAGGGGCTCTTCCTGTGCATTCCTGGCCCAGTCTTGGCACCTTCTCCCTCCTGGGCTTTTAGAGGGAGAGTCTCCCCTCTAGAGTATATCTAGACAGGCAGGAGGAAGACTTGCTGAACCTTGAGGGGAAAAGAGTGAGGATTATTCTCTTATGTGAGACAGACTGACAGTTCCAGCTTGGAAACCCACACCTGATTTGGGTACTTTTAATTGTGCTTTGAACTGTAAATGACTAGCTCATACTTCGTGTTCTGGATGGAACTGCTTTTTAGGGGATGAAACAAGTGATTGGAGAGCTCCATAAGGACTGCTCCAGCCTGAGACAGACCAAGTGCACAATTTCCACTAAGTGCATGATTAAATTTGATGATGTACCCAAAGGCAACATTTCATATTTCATTAGGACTTCTGTTTCAGCTTGAACTTGGTCACCCAAGAGATTGCCCTGTTTTGAATATCTACTGTGTATGGCAGGGATAATGGCAACGATTGTGATTCTCCACATGAGGCTGCTGTGGGTTTCTGTGCCTGGAAGAGCAGGTGATCACTATGCCCACACAGAAAATCCAGAAGTATGGTGCATCAGAAAATAGAGACTAGATTAGACAAGTAGGAAGAGATTATTAGGGTGAAATAAACAAAGTTCAAAATTCTGGAAGAAATTAGCAAAGTAAAATGAAGAAGAATAAGAAAGACTATAGTAAATATCCCAAAAATTTTCTGACAGATTATTTATTTATTCATACTGGACCTTGCTTCATTGAAGACAATATTTGCCACAAAAATGTTGAATATTAAGGGATTTTCTGCAGAAGATGAGAGGATCACGAAGGATCTCCTGCTCTAATGGTTCAGCATGGAAAAACACAGGGCATGATTCTCAACTTAATTTGGTTTACAGACATTTAAGTCCATAGTTATTAGTTTTACTGTCACAGTTTTCCCATACTGTGAATAATAAAAGAGAATCAATAATATTTATGGGATCCTTGCCTTTCCTTACTTAATCTTACTGTGAAAGGAGGTTAAAACAAGTGGTGCTTCTAAGTCTTAAGAAAATGGAGAGGAAGGATCAAGTCCTGGTGTTCTTTTAATGCTACTGGCTAAGTTACCAAATATTTACAAAAGATTTACTGGACCTCCTGAAATTGTAGGATTTGATTACTAGTAATGTCTTCAGAACTTTTTTGTGCTCTAATAAAATTTAATTTTCTCTCCATCAATATCTATTTTGTTTGCTCAAATGTTTTCTTGCTTTTTACTTTTTACAAGCTCATCTTCATCAGATTCATGTGTTAAATACTCTTCTTGAGTAATTCTGGTGATCTCACACTATAAATTTTGCTTAACCTATCAACGATATTGGATTGACCGCTATCCTATTTCATCATAATTATGAAAAAAGCTGCACTTACAAATTTGGTCAGTGCCTTAATGAGGCCCTATTTCTTGCTAAGTAGTTCCTGAATATACTGCATTAGTATTACAGAGCATTATTCTTTGCTTTCCCTTCCTTACAAGAGCAGCACTAGTGCAATTTTATGAAGATTGATTCTCAGTAAACTGGATAATTTCTAACTCTGTATAATAAATGCCTACTCTCATTTGCAATTAATTACTTTATGGCTTATTTATGCTTTCTCCTGTTTCCACTCAGAACAGTAGCACACATAAGGCTGGAAGCAACACAAAAAATAGTTGTTCTTAACAGATATCTTTGATTTGCCCTGAGTAATTGTTGCATGGCAGTTTCAGTTTTTAGGAATAAATTGCTCCAGAAGGAAGTCTTTATTTTGTTAATATCCACACCTTTTTATTCCCTAACATTGTATTAACAGTGAGTTTATATTGAGTAAACTGTTCTGTAACACTTTTTAGCTCTTGAAAACAGAAATATTATATATATATATATGTATATATGTATGAGCTATACTATACACATATGATATAACAAGAGGAAATGGCTTCAACTTTTACTCGGGGTGGTTCAGGTTGGATATTACAAAAAATTTCTTCACTGAAAGAGTGATTAAGCATTGTTACCAGCTGCCAAGGGAAATGGTGGAGTCACCATCCCTGGTAATTAAAAAAAAAATTAGAACTTTGCAATATGGTTTAGTGGACAGACTCGTGCTCAGTTGAAGGTTGGACTTGATGATCTTGAAGGTCCCTTCCAACCTTAGTGATAATACTATGATTCTATAAGTTGATAGTAAGGTTCTCATCAAAACCAGAAAAATACTGATGTTATGACAACAAACATATTAGCACTTGGTTTCTAACATTATTTTTTTAAGAATTGGGCTTTTTTCCTTTCCTGGGGAAGGGTGAGAGATTTTAATGCAGAAGAACAAAATGGTGAATCAAAGTTAATGTTGACACTGGGAATATGAATTTTATCTTATAGGTATTTATATGTCCCTCCTCACCAAGCTAACATTTGAATGCCTTGGAGGCTTTTGTATGCTTTCACTACACACAGCATGTTTTTCCTTTTATTCTGGTGACAGCACCTGTCCCTTGTTGGCACATCAGTGTACCATACTGCAGCTGAACTTAGGATAATCATTTAATGTTTGACTAAAGGGCTTACTTTCTACTCCCTTTTACTCTTGCAGGGGCAATGATCCTCTTCAAGCAAACTGCAGCATTGCTTGATGCTGGTCACATTTTCCCATCGCTCTTCAGCTCTGCTGAAACTTTTGCCCAGTGTCTGAAACCAGTGTCTGCATGGGGTGGCTGCTTTGCCTGGCCACTGCTATCTTTATTAAAACAACCTCTACTGCTGGATTTCAACATAGTTCTGAGCAGTGGTGAATTCTCTACTGAGAACATGATTTCATAGAAGTTAATCACTTTTGACAGGTGCTGGTGGCATCATTTGTCTCCATAGCACAGACCCAGAGATAGGAATGTGGTTGATCACTTCCGTGATTTTCTACATTTGTCATTAACTTTCAGCATATAAACTGAGAGAAGCTGATCCCGATTTTACAGTGGTGTCACATAATTGATTTCAAAGAAGAGAGACATCCATGTAAGGTTGGTGTGATTGACTGGCAAGCTGGGATCCTGCTTTCCATTTGTTTGGTGGTGCTATAGACAGACACTAGCACAGGAGCAATTATTTATTTTATGCATAAAAGAAAGAAATCTTAAAAAATATAAATGACTTTTCAATTGGAATCAGAAAAAGAAAGAAAACCTTGCTGTATACTACCCACAGATCTTGAACTCTAATAGCTAACAGAGAGTGGATGTAGAAATCTGATATTAGATTTTGACATATTGAAATAACAATATTAAACTACACATTTTGCATCACAATAAAAAAGATTATTTTATTGCAGTTTCTTAATATTACTTACTTTGTTTTGTATTAATGCTAAATTGGAACTTTTTGCTCCAGGATTTTGTATTGCATGACTAGATGGTCATCACTAGATATGCATCTTTTCTCATTGAAATAAAACTATGAGCTTGTGTCACCCACTACAAGCTATTTAAGGAGTTTCTCAGCATTTAAGGCCACTGGAATTCAAACAGGAAATGTTGGATGTTGTGGGAAAAGTCTCTTGTGTAAATGTAACATAATGTAAAAGTCTACTGCAGACATTTAGAACTAGAAATAAACCCTCATTGTATATGTGCACCAGTGATATAAATCTAGCTTCTGTTAAGATAACAAAGATCACACTGCAGATCATGAGGATGTGTGCTATCTCCTGTTATGATTTATTCACATTCCTCATAAGGTCGTTGTGTTGGACAATATTCTGATGAAGTCCTGAGCCACCCCAAGGAACATCTGGCCTTGCTGCTGCTTACCCTCCAATCCTTTGACAAAATGCCTGGGTCTGAAATGGCTGGACCACTGTTCAGAGAGGAAGGAAAGAGTCAAGGCATCAGAGTCTGATATAACAAAGAAGCTGCTTAGCTCCCAGATCTGGCAGATAGGAATGCCCCAGAGACAGATGGGATCCTGGTTTTCATCTTTTCTCTTAGTACTGACTCTCCAAGGAAAATGTCTCAGTAGATTTAGAAGGGATGGATCCTAGGCAGTTTTCATCCCCATATAGTTCTGCATTTGGTCCCTACTCTGTGGCTGTTTTCAGTCTCCAGGATTTTTGCACTGCTCTCAGTAGCACTGTGAGTCAGCTTGGTTCAGTAATCCCTTTTGCAGAACTGCTGTGCCAAACAGCTGTCTCAGCTCAGCTAATGGGGCTGCAAGCTATGGCTGGGGGAGGGAAGATCTGGGTGACAAATATCTTCAGATGAGTCAGGATCAGCAGACCCTCCAAGCAAGTGATCAGAGCCCAACAGATTCTGTTCCTTATCACTCTTCCTTGGGTAGATTCAGTTCTGCATTACTCTTCCTTCTGGTGCAGAAAGGCTGCTTTACCTGTGGTGGAGTTGTTGCCAGGTTCCAGTTCAAGCTGAGGATATTGCCCTTGCTCACAGGATTCACCCAAGTGCAGAGAGACACTATGCTGCTGACACAGCTGGTTTAGAGGTGGGGAGAAAGACTTCAGCATCACCTTTAAGATCAAAGGTCCAGAACTTTATACACCCTGCTGGGATGAGCCAAACTGCACTGTCCCAGTACAAAGGTGCTGATGGGTGTTAGATCATGTTTTGTGGCCAGCACTGCTCCCCTGCAACCCTTTTCCACAGCACTCAGCACAGTGGTGCAGGTTGCACATCTCTGATGAGGTCTGTGGTTGCCCCTCAAATGCTTGGACCTCCTTCTGCCACTTTTCTTGAGGATAAGAAGTAAATTTGTTACTACCTCTGCTTGGTCCTTGCTGTCAGACTGTAGTTTGCTCCTTCAGCATGCTGGGATAAAGATGACCCTGTTTATACGGCTAAAAATCCATCAAGCAAATGCTGAAATTTGTTTCAACCTCAGGGGTAGAAATTTTGATTTTTTCCTCATTCCCCCTAAGCAACCTGTTTTTGTCTCCAAGCTCATCTCTGTCTACATTCAGGTAAAGCAGTTATTGTGGGAACAAGTGGAGATTATTTATTGTCATTCTTCAGGAAACTCTTTTCCCTTTTCTCTCCTTCTTTTTCCCTGTACTCCCTGGCTTCTTCAACATAAATTCCTTTCAAAAACAGCCATTAAAAAAAAATTATACACTTTCCATTTCCACTTACTACCTTTTTGATTCCTAAGTCTTCAATACTCTTTTTTTTTTCCTTCCTGTACCTGAGATACAAATTCAAGTTAGAGTTTGACTGTTTGGCTTGTTATTAGGTATCTGCCATCTTATCACTGTGACATCAAGTGTAAAATTGAGAATATAGTTAGAGGGAAAGAATTATTAAAGATATGGAAGTGAATGGAAAAGAGATTAAAATGCTGCACTGTACCTCATTAGTCTAGTATATTTATTTTAAAAGAGTAACTCTTATCTACATAGATGATACTTTGCACATTTCACATTATTGGTGGAATTGCTTCCTAAGTAGTGATTCAGTAATTTAATTTAGTGTTGCTTTTTGTCAGTTTAATTAGTTCTGTACATTTTCAGCATGACACAGAAAGCCTTAAACACCCTTCCAAATCTACAGAAACAGTCCAAGAGTGCAAACACAGTGTTCAATTTAGTGTGCATCTTCCTACATGTGAAATATATGGAAAAGCTTCATCCTGAATCTCTGCCTGCTCTCCCCAGTATATTGCAGCAAGAAAAACACCAGAATGACTCTTGTAACTTGCCTGGCTCACTGGGGTGAGAAAGGGCGAGAATAATTTATCACTCCATCTTTAGTCAGTGAGACGTGAACCAGTTCCATTTCCCTGGAACAGAGATTAAGTCCTAGTGGAAAAATTTTAAACTCATGGTCTCACAGTCTTTATGCTAGCAAACAAATGAGCAAGCACAGTAGCATTCACTGTCATCATTAATCAGGGATTTAAAGACCTGGGAAAACTATAAAATTGCTTTAATTGTTTCTTCTCAAGGAAATCCTAGTGCTTCAAGCAAATTGTTGTTATTTGATAATAACAGGAGGTAAGTATGTTTTAAAACAATTTGGATTTGTGCAAAACAGAAAATTGCATCAGCACAAACAGTGACTGTTTCACACTGTATCTAACATGACCCCCCTCTCCCTGAACCATGGGGCTGCTGGATTCATCTGCTACCTGAAGCCCATTTTCTTATTACTTTGGATACTGTACTTCACAAATATCTCTCTTTCTTCTCCAGATAATGGGCATAAACGTTTAATTTTGACCTTATTAGAAGGTGTTTCTCTGCAGAAAGACCCACTGAGACCACAGAAAGCTGCAGGATAGGACCTGCTGGTTATCCATGTTTCAACTTTGACAGTGAAGAAACCCAAGCACAGACCTTTGGTACAGGTAAGATAGCAACAGGCTGAGAAGGATTTAATTAATATTAGCTTATTTTGAACTCAGAAGTAAACACACTAGCAAAACTGGAACAAGTCTATAAGCATTTTTGTACACAGTGTTCCAGTACAAATAATATTGTTGTTGCCAGTAGCAGGACATGTGCCTCATGATGTACCTTATGCTAAAAGTGCCTTATGCAAACAACACAGACTCCAGTCAGGGCTTGTACTGTATGAGCTTTCTGTGTGAACTGCAGCTTGGTACCAGTTACCCTGTTAGGATGCAAAGTTGAAGTATGATATAGCAGTGAAACCTTTGAATATATGGCTGCAGGTTGAAAATTGAGATCCAAGAGCTATGACCAACTTGCTGATGGTCACCTATTCGCTGGGAGCTGGTGTTGCTCTGAAACAAGAAGATGCAGCCAGGCAAGAAAGGAAAACAGCCATGTGATGTAGTAAGATACCTGCTACAGCCTGGAAAATAGCCCCACCTAAGCATCACCCCACTGTAATTCAGGAACCCAGGTAAAGAGTTCAGAACCATGCAGAGACTAAAAACACATATGAAAGGAGATCTCAGATTTGCAGGTGATGGCAAGGGAGAAAAAAAAGGCCTGTGTCAGGTCCAGCTTCCCCTGTCAAAGAACTCCCCATTGATTGCCCACACTGGGTAAAAAATAGACCATTTGGGGCCATAGCCACCATCACGGGCCACTGTGGCTCGAGTTTCAATGTGTATTTTGTTTGGAAGTTTGATTTATCAGTCTCCCATCTCAGCATCTCTCCATCTCTCTAATTTGTAGGTATATACATTTATTCAGTATAAACAGTAGGCAAATAATGAAGATGCATTTTGGCAAAAATTGTTGTCTCTGTACTTTTTGTTGGAAGTGCTAAAAATCATAAGGAATTCCTTATGAAAATTATCATAAGGAATTCCTTATGATAATCTTAAACCATTCAAAGTTAGACAAGTCTGATGAGCTGTCATGTCTTTTGAAAACATCAAGCAAGCTACTTCTGCCATCATTGCTCAGTGTCATGTGTTCATTGAAAAGGATCTGTTGCAAAAGTGAACTTCACCTTATCTTTGCTACTATGGTAAATGCTCCCTGAGAAAAGCAAAGCTATATCTGGATCTTGACTGAAAAGTCCTTCTGTCCTTCTTCTTCACACTCTATGTTTTGACTTTGTAGCTGGGGTGTTCTGCTCTCTGTGTTTCTTTTTAGAGAGGAGGCACTGTATAATTTTTAAAAATAATCTTATTTTAAGGTTCCTAAGAAGCCAAAATATCTGATGAACTGAGTACTTGCAAGTCCCAGTTGACAGCCAACAGCTGAAAAATGCAGAAGAGTGAGTCCTGTATCCTTTCTGGAAGTTTAGTTCATTTGATAGTGCAGTAGGAAAGTAAAAGCTGCTTTTCCAGCAAACTGAATCATCAGAGAAGGATTTAATTTCTAAATGCCAATAACATGTGATGTACTTTACTGGTGATCACTGCTTGGAAACTGGCTTTCAAATTAAAGGGGACACAGGAAAGATAAAAAATAGGACACAGTCAGGATATAGTATCAAGTGCTCATTAACTGCATGGTGATGTTGAACACTAAAAGATTTTGAGCACCATTGAGCTGATTTTTTTTGTTGTTGATATCATGCTTCTGCCAAATGGACTGTGCCTGGTCTATAAAGACTTCATCCCTTTTTCTTAGCATATGAGGTCAAGGAATTGCTGTGGCTCATTGGTGTGGCAAACTGAGAAAATACACTGTGACTTTGACAAAAAGGCAAAAGCAAATTGGTATTTGTAAACTTCTGTGAGCTGATTGTTACCTGACTTCTGATCCCCATATACAGCTAATTCTGTACTGCTGGACTCTGTCTTTGAATTAATTTTACACTCAGTACCAAACCTCTCTCCAGTGCAGGAGTGAGAGACCTCTGACTGCACCCATGCTAGCACCTTAATTTAGGTTAGGAGTACACTTCTGAAGTGAATCCCAGTCTTAGCACACTTGACTGTGTGTTGGGTCATACTGTCTCACAGCACACACACTCAGGACTTTCTGAAGAAACTTAACCTAGTAGATATGCCTCAAAATCCCCTCCAGTGCCCTCTGCCTTCCAAGGGGTGTTAAATTCCCAGGGACAGGCTAGCTCTAGTCTAAAGTTAAACCTCCCACTGTGCATCTACTGTGCACATAAAGTCCTTGGATCCAGCCCACTTCCAGTGCCCTGCTTCTCAGGATCCAGTGCCTGCAGCCCCAGTCCCCGTGCCCTCCAGGGAGAGCAGGATTCTGTGCTCAGCCCCAGAGCCTCTGACTGCTTGAGAACAGCAGGACAAGATCTCCTCTGGAAATAAGTGCCCACATATTTGTCTTTAAAAACTAGAGAAGGGGTCAGTCTTCTTAAAAGAAAGCAGAACAAAAACTGGGTGATAGAACTTTGCTGATGCTCTTTTTCTTCAGCCACTAGAAGGTTAGAAAATATGCATGCCTTTCAGAAGGTTTTTAAGGTGGGAATTGGAAGTTTTCTGTTTTGTATTTTAAAGTCAGGTGTCTTGTGTGTACTTCTGTTCAAACTCCATGGACAGACCACTCACTTTCCGGTGTGCCTGCATCACATTTTTTTTTGTCTCCACTGAATCATGCAGTAGAAATATCAGACAATATTAAACATATTCAAATTAATAATGCCACACATTAAATTATTACACAAAATCATTCCATACACTTACTACCAACTTAGGACTTTCACATTGCAATGTCCTTGCTTGAATATGTACTTAGGGACACATTTGTTTTGGTAAAAATCTAAAAATGTAGTTTGAATAGAAGTATGATCATTAGAACAATATAAATTGTTTTTGAGAGCTAGTTATTCTGCAGTAACCAATTCACAAGGATTTTTGAAATTTCTGAAGGACTGGATGGGCTGTTTACAGTTTCAAGGCAAGAAGAAACCATTGTGCAAGTTGTAAAATCTTAAAACAACAACAAGCCTGTGTGCTACAACCTCCTCAATATCTGGTCCAGTTTTCTTCTCAGACACTGAACTTGTCAATCAGATAATTAAAGGCAACAGATTTATAAATATCTTATATTTCTCTAGCTGGAAAGTGAGTAGAACATAATTCAATCCTCTTTTTGTCTGAAAAATAGCAAAAATCCCCCCCAATAGGTTTTGTAACAGAATTAAAAAGCCAGAGCTGAGTTTCTTATATAAATTTAACCAGTAACTTCATTATATGGAAAAAAACCCCAAAATAGTGACATGACAACTGAATCCAATGCCTCTTACAGTTCATGTGTAGAAGCAGAAGTAAAGAATGTCCAAACCAAAAAATGTGATATATTCCAGTGTGATTTATACAAAGTTTAAATATACTCACTTTAAAGTTTTGGACCAAATTTGTTTTAAACTAGTTTCAACTCATTCGCTCCTGGTCAGTCTAACACTGGAAAAGCCTTAAGTTAGCTTGAAATTAAATTCAAATGTGAAATTTCAGATAATGTAAAATAAAACAAGATGTTTGTTAATAAGAGCTTTAACAGACCTAAAATACTGAGTTTTTCTCTAAGCTGATGTTGACTATGGCCATTTGCTCTAATTTTAAATGCCATAATATTGTTAGAGCACCTTTAAACTATTTACTGTGATTTAGAAAATGTTTGATAAAACCATTTGATGTAACTTGTTACAACATGATTTGGAAGAAGGTCAGAGTTTGACCTTGCTTGTAGTAGTGAATTAAATATCTCCTCAGAAACTGATGGTCACGTTTACAGAAATGGAAATGAAAACAAATCAGATCCATTAAGTGCACACTTACAAATTATCTGTTATGCAAAATAGTATGAAAAGAAAATCAGGGTCTTGCTGTTAGTAGAGTAATTGCAGAAATGCAGCATGAATAATGTAATTCAGATTACATACTAAAAATGGGACAGAAATCACTTTTCTCCCTTGCAGCAAATTTTGAAAAAAATTGTAATCTGTCTGAAATAATTCTTAAAATTCTCAATGTTTTCATTACTGATGTTTAAAAATGTAGTGTGTTTTGAACAGTAAAACTTTTGCTTTGAATATAGCACTTCTGAAACATTAACATTTTTTGCTTAGAATATATTAGATTTTGTAATGAATGTTATGTGACTTAAAAGCAGAATTCATGATATGGAAAACACCTCACTGTAAAAATTATTAAATTACTAGGTGACAAAAGCAAAACATAATTCTATTTTTTTTTTAATTCATGGCTAAAATGAAGTAGCATTTTTTGTCCAGAATCTAGTTTCACATTCTGTGGTTTTATTTTGTTGTTTCTACCCTTCTGAAATATGAACATGTTTTGAAGACTTCTTTGACCCCATCTTCTTCATACAGAGGCAATGCTGTTGGGGGAGAAAAAGGAGAGATAAATTGTTGGAATCATTTTGTTTTCTATTAAAGGAGATCAGGAGCAATGGACAAGGATGCTAAACATGTTTTTTAGAAAAGTCATGGAATCCTAGAATATCCTGAATTGAAAAGTACCCACAAAAATCATGAAAGTCCAACTCCTGCCCCTTCACAGGACAAGAATCACACCATGTACCAGAGAGCATCATCCAAACGCTTCTTGAACTCACACAGGCTTGGTACAAGTTCTAATTTTTGATATTTTGGGATAGTTTTCCAGTCAGTTTTTGCCTCTTTCATGTAGTACAATTTTACCCACCTCGAGTCCAGGTGTCACTTCAGAATCACCCAGCATAAGCTGTGGAGCAATCACTCAACTTAGCTGTTGAGTAAAACTTGTGCACTATTAAAGAGTATTAAAAACACTCCTTGTGCATGTGGAAACATTTAACTGTTGCTCAGGGAATAAAAGCCTACAGGAGCCTTGTGATTCGTAGAATCTGTGTGTTATATAGACACTGTAGTGTTTTCAACATGTTTTCATCGTGTCAGTTCTGGCTGAATCTCACTGCTCACAGTCTGCAGCTAAATGTGAAGCTGAAGAGATGTGGTATTCCTACCACTCCATATATGTTTATTTTTATCAAACTCAGGATTTTACTCTGTTATTTCCCCTTTAAGTGGATGATGTTTCTGGTCCTCTGATTTCATTCCAGATTCAATTAGGAAGGATAACAGTCTATGGTGTGATACCCTGGATTCCCATGGAACAGAAAATAACTGCTAGTGCCTCTTTGTGAAAACATCACTGCTTTGGAAAAAGGCCAGAGAAGGGCTTCTGTTCAGTGCAAGTCTTGTCTTTACAAACTCTAGCAAGAGCCAGTGAAGTATAGACCAAATATTTTTCTGAAGACTCTTCAGTGTCACCTCTTCTGTTTTAATGATTTTTATTTAATTTGTTAAGTGGTCGTTTCCAATCAGGCGGTGTACACTCTTGGCTATTCATCTTGGATGCTCCATAAATAAAAAACAGAGAGAGAACAACTCAAAAGGTAAAATCTTGGCCTCATAGAATTCCTAAAAGTTTTTGGGAGGTATTTCAGTGTGACTGGGATTTAGGCTTTGATATTTAGGCACTATTGAGAGGCCTTATCACATCCCTGTAATTAAACTCAGTTCTGCAGCTT
Organism: Sturnus vulgaris; assembly: GCF_052056855.1. Classification (NCBI taxonomy): domain Eukaryota; kingdom Metazoa; phylum Chordata; class Aves; order Passeriformes; family Sturnidae; genus Sturnus; species Sturnus vulgaris. Next base: position 44,170,697 of record NC_142244.1, on the reverse strand, counting down.
TGTAACATTTTAGCTGAAGACCTACCTCTCATTTGATCACAGAATGACCATTTAATTTTTCCTACATAAAATAACTGGAGTAAAAACAGAAATGAAAAGTCACATGGAAAAAACTAAATTTTGGCAGGAAATTGGTCCTCTGATTCTTTTAATGTGAATAATTAGAGATTTCCCCTTTCAGAAACCTCTTTGGTAATTTTTTGAGAGTTAAATATTAATAAGTTATCTGAAAGTAGACAAAAGGCAAACCAGAAACTTTAATTAATCAGCTTTGTGGTTTTAATAGTGAACACTTGAGTTGTGGAGTCACTGGAGTCATTGGGAATAATCTGTAGGTAGTATGGCTGCATTGAAATTTCCCAGGTGACTGTAGGAAATAGGGAGAGAAGTTTGCCTTAGCTGTGCTGCATGAGTTTTGTGATTTAAAACATGTCACTGTTCATCATGCAGTAGCAATGTCTGACTGCATTTGTGCTCTTCACCTCCCTGCAAATGTGAGATGAGGTGGAATAGCTACAACCTCCTCCATCAGTACGTACCATTTTGTTTTCCTGAACCTGAGAATACAAACATGATTCATGACTGTGGCTCAACGGATGAACAGCAGTTTATGAAACTGGTGAAATCTTGCCTGTGCCCCAGGTTTTAGATAAGAGGTGGCTGGTGATGAGATTCCTTCAAGATGAGGCATTTTGGCAGTGCTCCTTGCCCTTTCTCACATTTTTAGGGTAAAAGGGTAGAAATCTGTGTGCAGCATGGGGTTTGCTTCATTTGAGTACTGACTTTTATTTAACGTGCTAAAATGATATGTAGATGGTTTTAGAGCAGAGTGCTCTTTAGTGAAGTGGCCTCTTAAGTGCATGAGTTAAAATATCCAGGGGAGGTGAAGAGACTGCAAAATCTACAAGTATTCCCCTGGAGGGAATTCTGGGTTTGAAACTTGACAACTATCAGGCCTGTTTGGTGCTGTTTCATGTTTCCAAATAAAAGTGTGGCCTCTGTTAAGAAAATGTTGGATTCTGGTTAACAGTTTTCCTACATTTTGTTCCCTGAAAAATACAAAGTAATGTTGACAGGAGCCATTTTTCAAGCTCCATGTAGAGGCAAGAAAGTCAGGAGGACTTGTTCAGCTTAAACTGGCCTTCTTTAGGAGCAGGTGGAGAGTATGTTCTTTGGAAGATATTTGTTCAAATGCCTCCAAATCAGGATCATTAACCTTATGCCATAGGGCACAGAAAATTCCAAGAGAAGCTGACTAAGCCTGTGAATTTTAGATCGTGCTTTGATAGTGACCTTTTAAATCATTCTATGAACTGGAAATAGTAGTGTTTCACACAGAAAGGAAATGTACAGTGCACTTGAACAAGCAGATCACAGGAGGTCGTGGAAACAAAGACCACACAACCCAAGGGAGCAATTCCACTCTGGCTCACAGTATTTATTTGTAAACACCATGTGGCCTGGATGTCAAAGCACTTGACATCTCTGCTTTAAATAATTTATCATGGCTGCTTTTAAAGTTCAGAGCACTTGTTCATGGCCTCTCTCGAAAACCCCTAATAAATATTATCATTGCAGATGAACTTGACGGTCTTTGAAGTTGTTTTGATTCTAAAAATGGTAATAGAACCTATGTGCAATATTTTATTTTCCAAAATTAAGACTCTTTTACACTTATGGAACAAAAGACGTGTACAAATCCTTATTTTTTTTTCCCACCTGAGATTCTTTGCTCCAGTACTGCAGTAGGCTGCACTTTACTATTGCTTTCAGTGTGACTTTGCACAGGAAAATAACTCTGAAAGGCAAACAAGATCAGGAGTTTGATTCTGCATCATGAAACCCCAAAAACATTACAGCCAGGCTTAGTAGAAGCAATATCATAGCTAAAGACCAGGTGGTCCTTTAGTGGCAGGACCAGTGATGGACCACTGCCCAGAGAATCAGTAGAGACAAGATAGTAATGGGTTGCAGAAAGATGAAATTTGGGAAACAAATCTCTTGAATTTTCTTCCTTTTTGAGTGAAAAGTAACCTCAAGAGTCATTGAAGAGCAAAGTAGTTTGACAGCAGAAGAGATGATTGTGGGATGAGAACTGCTGGAAGGAAAAATGAAGTTATTGTTTTGGCAAATAGCAAAGCATTTAACATGTAGAAGTGTTTTTTCCCCTAAGCCCAGCAGGAAGAAAGGTCTAGGACTGGAAAGTTGAACAGTAGGAAGGGTGACTGGAAAAGCCCCAGAAAACAGATTAAAATTTAATCTACAGCCTCTTCATGACTTGTGACTACCAATATTTCCAGTCTCAGATACTGAACAATGCAAAGACAGGACCTTACTTGTGAGAAAGACTTTAAAGTTACATATTTTCCTACATGTTCTCATTCATAAGTTTATGCTCAACATGCTTAAATAGGAACAGGCTTTATGTATCACAGGAGGCTGACAACACTGCATTTTCTTGAGATAACCTAGTAATGTTTTATCCTTAGCAGTTTGCTCTTATCCAATCTATTTTGCCATAAAGCCACTCAAATTTCAAATATTAACTGAGAAAAAACTCTGGAGGCTATGGTTCTATTTTCCTAAGTAAATTCAAATGAAATATTGGTGCTCTGAGTGTTTGGATGAATCTTTTGCCTTTTGCAAACTAATCAAAGTTGTCTTGTTTCTTCTTGTAATTAGAGTATTAGAATTATTTTCTTAGCTTTTTGTGCTTGTTTAATTTGGATTTTTTTCTTTTTTTTGGTTGAGATTCCCTAAGAGAAATAATTCTCTCCTTTTATCTTGCTTTTGAAGGTATTACTGCCTTGTTTTGTGTGAAAGATACAGAATGAATCTGCTCTTTTGTATGATTTCCTTGCTGGAAGAACCAGTCTGTCTCACTCTGACTCAACTCTTCCCTCCATGTGTTTAAATAGTAAAAAAAGGTCTAAGTTCAATTTATAAGGATTTTTACTTTAAATAGTTAAACAACTGCAGCTCGTGCTCCATTCTAGACACTAAACTGCCTTTCTGGATGCTTCAGGAAAAACAGATAATATTTGCATCTTCCCTTGAGGAGGATAAAGGTCCTCCTTTATCTGAGGGAAGGAAAGCAGAGTTATGATATCCTCTTGGAATAGAGCTGATAGACAAAAGTGGGACAGACTGGCATTCTGGAAGAAATGGTGGCAATAGTCCTCACACGGGTAGTCCTCCAGGTGAGATGTACTGATGTGACTGAAGCCACAACCCTTCTTTCCTGCTGATGTTGCACTTGGTGCTCCTGGCTCCTGCTCAGCTCACTATCTGGTCCTAAAAACACCTTGTTTTGCCTGCTATCCCATTGCTGCTCCTTTTACTGCTTCTGAACGCTGTTTCAGTTTGTCTTTCTTGTCACTGTTTTGCTGTTGCTATTCCCAGTTATCCAAGCACATCTCAGCACTGCAAGATTTCTTCTCCCTTGAGGTCCAGCTGCATCAGCACAGGTCTGAGCCCTACCCCAAAACTCGTGATTTTAAAACTACAAATCCAAGTTTGACTAAAGGTATTTTGTATGAAACTAATCCCTGTCTCTGTTTACAAAGCCACTTATGTCTGAACTAAACTTGCTTGATTCCCTCACCAGTTAAAGCAGGAGTAACTACTGCAAGAGCAAGATTCATCTCGTTCCAATAATGATGCTTAAAGTAGGTCAGGCAAATTTCACCAAATGCATGTTACATATGAAGGGGTTCCCAAAGTGATTTTCTCCAATGTTGACATCTTTGCTGTATATCTCTAAATTTAGATAAGGACTGAGTCAGGAGGGTAATAGAGTGAAGCATCCTGTTTTTTTCTCCCAGTGGAAGATTAATAGGAAACAGAATGAGGACCCCTGCCTAGAAGGGCATTTTGTTGACTCGGTGCAGCCATTCCCACGTTCTGGAGTAAGCCCATCTTTATGCCTAAAATGACTTTTATGGTATATATTTGCCAAAGTTGCAGCAGAGGTCTAATCTGAAAAATCAAAGTATGAGCTGCACTTTGCAGTCAGAGTACACTGCTGCAGAAGAATGAAGTCACACAAGACCTCTACTTCATCTCTCTTCCTTGACAGTGAAGATTCTTTTTCTCTTCTGTCATTTCCTATCTTGTTTTAAAGATTTTCTTTCTGCTGTGGTTGTTGTGTTGCTGCTTGTTTTTACTTCCTCACCTCCAGCATAGAGCAGAGCATCCAATAGTCTCTTGAATAAAAATACAAATGTTAATACCATACTTAAAATATAGAATTTTTTTACATAAATTAGCCATAATGTATATAATGTACAAGGAAAGAAAAAAGAAGGAGGAAAAAGCCTACAGAATTAAGCAAATATCAGTAATTTCTTCTTCTCTTAAAATCATGAACATACCAACTGAATAAAAATCAGACCAAGCAGAGAGGTTGATATCAGATGAGTTTCATGAAAGGAAGGAAATATGTAGTTATCCTAAATTTACAAAACCACTTTAAATCGTCTTATGAAGCCATGATCTATTTTATTCAAATTGGATCCTATTTTCATCTCATTTAAAATTCAACAATTCAGAAAAATCAAACATATTTTGTCTGTCAGTGAATAGGGTGGAGATAACAAAGAGAATGAGACAGCACTCATATGGAGATGAGGGATAGAAAACTAAGTAAACCAAGTTTGCTGAGAAAGGATTTGACACTATATATGTGGTTTCTTGCTTAAAAAGCAGTAACATCGCTGTGACAAAGCCATTATTATAACCCAAAAGTAGTTTTTCAGTCAAATAGAATGGCTGAAGCTGGGAGGCACCTCAGGAGATTGCCTAGTTCAATCACCTCTCTCAGAACAGGCTCTGCTAGAGAAGGTTGCTCAGGGCCATGAGCAGCTGGGTTTTGAATAGCTCCAAGCAGAGTCTTTAGAGACTCTCTAGGCAATCCATTTCAGTATCTGACCACCCTCACAGTGAATTTCTCTTTTCTTATCTTTAATGGTATTTCATGTATTTCAATTTGTGTCCATTACCTCTTGCACTGATCACCACGGGGAAGAGTCTGGCTCTGCTTTCCCTACTCCTGGCATTAGGTATTTGTATCCTTTGCTAAGATCCCCCGGAGTCACTGCCTGCCCAGGCTGAACAGACCCATCCCTGTCTCTCCTTGTATGACAGATGCTTCAAGCCCTTAACGACCTTCATGGCCCTTCACTACACTCACTCCAGTATGTTCACATCTCTTCTTCCAGCTCTGGCACAGTGCTCCAGGTGTGTCTCACCTGAATGGATGGGAAGGATTCCCTCCCTTGAGCTGCTGGCCACGCTCTGCCTGGTGCAGCCCAGGAGGCTGGTGCCCTTCTTTGCCTTAAGGACTTTTCTCTGGCTCATGGGCGACTTGTTCCCTGCCTGGACCCTCAAAGCCTGCAATGCAAAGCTGCTTTCCAGCCAGCTGGCCCCGGCTGGAGGCTCCCCCTGTGCGAGTCTCCCTTTCTGGATGTGATAAGCAGGGATGCTGCTGATCCCTCCTCGGTGCAGCTGAGGCTGAAGGTCATGAGGCTGCAGGTCTCAGAGGGGACCCAGCCACCCTGTCCCTCTTCACCCTGAGGCTGTGCAGGCTTCTGGCCTCCTCCTGCTGGGAGAGTTTTGGGGTGGTCACATCCTCTTTCCCAGCAGCAGCAGCATCAGGCACCCTGGTGTTCCTCAAAGGGTTCCCAGGAGAGCCCTGACAGGCGCAGGAGAAGTTCCCAGAAGAAGACAGGATCACAAAGCATGGCCAGAAACTGCTGCCTGGACTGTGGTGTCTTCCAGCTGTGCTGTGCTGTGGGGCTCTGTGGGACTGGAGAGAAGCAGCTGCTCTTGTGCAATGTTTTTTAGGAAAAAAAAAGAAAAAAAGAAAAAAAAATACGTGCATCAAGGAAAGCTAAACACAAAAACACAAACAGAGGAAGACAAATTATTCTTCTGTGGATAATAATATACACTTCTAAAAATACTTCTAGAGGTCTTATCAGTCCTTGAAATTTCTGAGAATGTTTGGGAATATTGATATATGAGTGATTATTGTGTTAAGGGCCTCTGAACACTTCTCTTTGGAAAGGAGAGATCAGATTAAGTCCCGTGGTTCCAGGAACTGTCAGTTCTCATAGTTGCTGCAAGTAAATTCTTAATGGAGTGTTGTGGTAAAGCTGAAATGCTTTATTCTTCCTTTATCATGTTGATTTTTATAGTAAAATTTATCATGGAAAGCTTTAGTGAGAAGAGTATTTTTGATTTATTGAAATGAAAATACAGATAACACCCAATAATTCTGAAGTGAATTTTTCTAGAAGTTTCACCTCATGGGAAGTTTTGACATTTTTGTTCAATTTCCATCAAAAGGAAATGTTGAAGAACTAAACAGTCATGCAGAACAGAAATTCCAGAATTTGGGCACTGGAACATTCTTTGAGATAAAGGCTGTGTTGTTTTGTTTCTCTTCTGCCTATCCTATTAATTTCATATCTCTTACCAAGTGACATTTTAGCTGTGAAATCCGTGCTGGGCAAGTAGATTTCAGCGTGTGCTCTAAAGAGCTTCACGTGGGAATAAAACCTCTGTGTTTGCAGAGCTGCTTGCATGGATCTAACATTTCTGGTTGCATCTTTCATGCTTGCTGAGTTTGAGCAGCACCATTTTATAAAGGTCCAGATTTTCCCTGCAGTCTCTTACAAAGACTGAATTGCTTTGGGAAACAGGAGGAGTGCTGTAATTGAGAAATTAGCAGTTTAAATGCTTTTATGTTTAACATACTTAGTGTCTTCTCCTTACTGGAGAATAGTTAATCATAGTGAACCTGTTTTCTGTTGGTCTTGACAAGGAAACAATCAAAAACTTGGAGCAAACAGAACTATGGTCCAAAGACATGTGGTATTACATTCTACAAATTGATGGTAGCTAGAGAATATGGACAGAACTGATTGGTCAGGCAGAGGGCTCAGTTTGGTTTTCTGCTTCTCATAAAATAATTTTTGATCTTTTTTTTTTTTTTTTTCAGTAGCTATCTTTAAAAGATTCTATCTTGGAAAGTATAAAATTTTCATTTGAAAATATATTCCTATTTGAAGATTTTAGGATTAAAAACCCCAAGAACATACTGTCAGTAGCATTTATTCCTGCTTTAGTGTGACAGGCCCATGAAAGTAAAATTAGTTTTGAGGAATATAACAATAATTACCTGGATCTAAATCCTGAGGTGAAGGACTAGACAAATAAAGAGGAAGACTTTCTCAGCAATGTGTTCATCTCTTCCTAATTATTGCACCTTGGAAGTCTCATTCCAATAGATAGGTGTGGGCATGAAGGTTGTTCCATCTCCTTGGTTCTTCCTCTATCAAGCATCTCATACGACTGCTTTTAAGTGCAGCCTTCAAATAAACAGCCCCATCCTCAAAAGCTGTAATTTCAAATGCATCCTCCTACCCTGCAAGAAAAAGTTGGTGTGAAGGTAGGAAGGAACTAATTTTTAGTACTAGGAATTTTCTTTCTGTGTTTTCCCTGAAGAGGTTCTCTATGGGAATAAATAAGTTATTATAGAAAACTAATACTGTTATTATGAAAAATGAAATGAAAACAATATCTTTTTGTTTGTAGAAAAAAATTACTTAAAGCAATAAAAAAAATAAATCATACCTGAGCCTTTCTCATAAAATTCAAATACAGTAAGATTTGATATTAACTGAGAATTATTTATGCCATAGGATTGAGCTCGGGATTAATAAATCCATCATATGCTGGAATGAGGGCCTTGTTTCATCTTTTTAGCAGCATGCTCAGTTATTTTCCAATTGAGATCATTGAAATGTGATCTTACCTTGAATAAAAACAAACTCTGGGTTCCTCCCCCTAGTATGAGACTCTTTGTAACACAGTTTTATTTGCATGTCATGACATTCTGTTTCAGACATGCCTTTTCTCTGTGAATAACAACAACTTTTTAAGGGACATCTCTAAGAGACAACTACTGTGGGTCAAGGTCACTGGAATCATATCTCCCCAGGAGACACATTTTGAGCATCTGTCACTGAGAGTCTCACAGATGTTAAGTTTATTATGCATCCCTCATTTCTGGCACTATCATTTGTTTCTCTACAACCACTGCAATAAAGAATTCCATTACCATTTCCAACAGTAGTCAGAAAGTTAAGCCAGATAGTTAATCAGTGGAAAAGTCATCACCAGGTCATCCTATGATTCAGTTCATGCCCAAAGCAAAATTATCACTACATTGTTTCCCCCTATACCGTTTCTATTTTGTGGCTGAGCCCTGAATTTTGCTTTTCAGGTCTCCCTTCTCCTCAGCCACTGCCTTGGGGGGTATCTGAAAACTCTTTTTGCAATGGTTGCCCTCTCTGTCCCATGGATACCGCAGTCCCCACCCAGGAATATCACCTGTCTAAGTTTGTGAATGCAAATTTAAATCCTATCTTAGTTGGTAGGAGGGCTGAAACAAAAGCCAGGGGAGCTAAATTTGCTCTTAGCTTTGAAAAAAAGTTGAAATAAATGAGAATCTTACTGTATTTTAATAGAATCTGAAAACTAGTGCACATATTTGTCCTTTTACAAAATTAAGCACTTAAAATACACAAAATTTCAGAGCAAAGCCTTACTAATTCGGAAATACAGGAGTTAAAACCTCTGGCAGACTTTAAAACATTTCATCACCATTCAGAAGAAGATGCCAAAACCTCAAGATAACTCACAGGAATACTCCAGTGCTGAAAGACACCGAGCATCTTCTTTGCTGCTGCCAAGCCGAGCATCTTTCACTATAAAGTATGACAGTGAAATGACCTTTAAGAGGCTGTGTCTGGTGAACTGAGATCAAGAGTGACATCAGTCCTGAAACAGCTGCACGATGGGTGATGGCTGATTTTTTTTTCAAGTAATTTGATTCTTCCATTAAGAACCTGACTTTCAAAAGAGTTCATAGCTCAGTAGCACCATCTGCAGCTCCCAAGGCTAAGGCTACGCTTGAGAAAACACCTCCCTATGGACAATTTCCCCCAAAGTTGTGGAAAAACTCCCCAGTACTGCACCCATGTGAATTGGTGAACACCACAGCACTAACCTGGTGGAGAACTAGCTGATATCTTTGACCTTCTCGTTGCTTGCCTGTAAATCTCTTATCCAGCACTGCCCTGAACCATACATAGAAAAATTAAAATTTTGCTTAATATGGTTTGGCTTCTGAAGAGGTTCTAGAAGTGGGAAAGCAATTATGCAGCTTAAACCTGAAGTACATTAATAGATTTATATGAGGAAGTTTTCAGAGTGGTTTTGCTCTGTGCCTATATTAATCCAAGGCTATTAATAGGGTAGAAATGTTTTGGTAAGTCTCATGAACTTTCACATCAAACTGAGACAGAAACTTTTTTAAGTCTTGAAGAAACTCTTGTGTACTTTTCTGTGACTTGCTCTGCTTACCTCTGCTCTTCTTTATTAGAAGAAAACAGGAAAGGGAATGGTCAAAATGAAATTTGAGGATCTGTTCTCACGGTGATCCTGACCTGAGTGACAGCCAGAGTCATCCAAAATTGCCTGAGTACTTAGCTTTGCTTTATAGAAGAAAGGATCAAGCATGTTCCCAATTAGGGCTGGTAACCACAATAATTAATCCAACAAATATAGCTCATTTTAACTGGCAACACTAAAAATACATTTGGAGAGATGTGTTAATTGTTTGAGAGCCAGTGAATACTCTACTCAGAAATAATATGTGAGAGATAACTAGCTAGAAATATCTGAAATATCAGGGGTTTGACTTATACCAGGGATTCACTGTTTATGACTACAGGTATTACTTCAAGGATTCAGCATACGTAAAAACTATGGTCATTATGTTAAGTACTGAAGAGAATTAAAACAATGTTACTCCAAAGGAGGTATGACTGCGTACAGTGAAGGTTCTCAAGCAGCTTTTGTAGACTTCAAACATTTTTCTTCTTTGTACCATCATGATACCAACTTATGCTTAAAACCCTGCTTGTTCTCACAAGCATATACGTTAACATACATGAACACATGCACACGATTTTATGGAGGAACAGTTATACAGTGTTTGTTTCCATTGGTTTACTACATGAGGAATGGTTAATGTTCTGTTTCAAAACACTCCCAGAACACCTCTCCCACCAATACATTTGATTATGCATCATAATTAAGATTAATAAATTTACTAATTCAAGACATCAATTTTTATCATTGTGAAGCACGTGCTCCTGAAAAGATTCTTGTTCCCCTGTGCCTGGGGCTGTTTTTATGGAGAGTCTTCCGTGCATCTTTATATATATAAAGCAGAGTCATTCACATTCCCATCTGACCACTTCCTTTTCATCCACTCATCCATTTTAAGGTGTTTCATCTATGAGTCCCACTTTGTCCACAGTTTGTAATTTGATTTGTAGTACTTTCTGTCTTGGATTTCACTTGAAGGACCTTACAATATCCAACATTGTCCACATATCCCTGTCTCTCTCTCCTTTCATCTTCACTCCCTCATTCCCACCTGTTCAGTATGTCCCTGATACTATTACTACACAAGAGACTTTCAAACAAGAAAAACAATAGAACTGACGTTATCAGACTGAACAGAATTACTATTTAAAAATAATTTAGTCTTGTTACCATGACTTCGTGTCTTAATATCTTTCTGCCTTTCATATGCTGTAGATTTGTCTTTATTTCTTATTTTTTTTAATTTGAAAAGAAACTTGATAAAGCAATTTATTTGGATTACCACAGAATTATCTGCTTTTCTCTATGTTTCTGTAATTTTCTATAATAATTTATGCATGGTTTTGAACCTTGTAAAGATTAACACACTATTAGTGAGAAGCAGAGTTAAGGATTAAAAGTCTCAGATAAGTGGTTCAGGTTAAAGTGAACTTCTGTATTTCTGATTTAAATTACAATGAGGGCAGAAAACAAGACCCAAAAATATTTATGATAATACTTTGTAAAAGTGCAGCATTACAAGGAATCAAATTATGCATGGTAAACAGGGTAAACAGACAAATAACATAAATCCAAGAAAGGCCTAAAAAGCAGAGAAGCAGAGTAACTAGTTATAAATAGCTTTGATTCAAGAGACTTAACTTTCTGTTTTGGAGCATGTTTCACAGCAGTGTCTAACATGCCTGAAGCAAAACTGGCAGGAAATGCAGTGCAAGGTCATGTAATGCCTGTTTTCAAATATGGTATCCTAGAACCCTGCTCTCAGCTGTGCTATAAATATAATGTTAGCTGTGCCTCTAAGAGGTGATATAACCTCGCAAGGAAAACTCCCTCTGTTCTGGCACTGGGTACAGCCTTGGATATTGGCATGACCATCCTTGTGCCCACAGAGAATTCAGGTTACCAAACTTTTCCAGGAGAGCACCCATGGACTACTAAAATGTACAGCACTGTTTGCATCAATGATCCTGGTGGACTTCCAGATGTTTTTTTTCAGCATCATATGAGTGTTTGTCAATTGCATTCGGCTTTAGCTTGCCTATTAATAAATAGGAAATAGAAAATTACTCTTGGCTTTGTTAATTAAACATGCTGTCCTCTGTTCAGTGCCCAAAAAACAAGGCAGTTACATACAGAAACTCTCAGACGTTACCAATTTTCCTGAAATAAGGCTACGTGCTGCATGAGCCTTGCCTTTGTGACAACTTCCCTGTTTGTTGATATTAAAATCCTCTTCCCAGGAGCACAAGTCTCATGCAGTCCAGAACAGCATGTACTGAGCACAAGTCATAATGATTTTGAAGGATCTTTAACACAGCAATGGTAGCCCACAAAAGGAAACTTCCATTTTCTTGATATGTAAGTCACTGATATAAACACAAAAGAGGCATTTACTAAACAAAGCCTACAAATTACTACCCTGGTCCCACCCTAGTCCCAAGTAAAATTCCAGTCTCTTTGAATTTCAGGTGTAAATTTTGATTACTGAAGACCCCATCCTGCCTGCAAAGCAATGTAGTGTCTGAGTAGCATAAGAGCTCAAGGAATATCTCAGAAGTGTAGAGTGTTTGCATGCTGACAGGGTGTCTGGCTGGCTCTTTGTTAAGATTTTTTGAACAGCCTATCAATCATGCATGCTTTGCCTGACAGTCCCTGTTACTATATGTGTTACTAATATTGTTCCTAGATTTTGAATACCACCTTGAGAACTCATTTTTGTCTTTAAGGGTCTATATAAATCCTACAACTGTAGGATTATGACTAATAATGTGGAGCCACTGATGCATACTGCAGCACAAATAATGTATTGGTAATACGGTAGCTCAGGACAGCAGACAATTTTTGTAGGCTGCTAACTTTATAAACAGAAATAATTTCAAAAACTAATAAAAATAATGTAATAAAGACAGTCTAGTCAAATGTCTGTGTCCTAATGAAATGTCTCATTTGCAGCCAGGCTTGAGTAAACATCCTGCAGTTCAAAGAAATTCCATATTGGTAAAGTGAAGAAAATTCAGAATGCCAGACTTCTAATATAGGCTTGTTCATGCCTCTTGTTCAAAATTAAAGAGACAAAATTAGAGGAGTTTTTAACTCAGGAATACTTTCCCAGATGTTCACCCACACATCCCTGGAAAATAATTGCCTTAGGCAATGGATAAAACTCATCCTGTACTATTTGGTTCTACCTAGAGGTCCCAGATCATGGTGGCAGGCAAGACTCCTCAGGTCAGTGTAGTCAGGACTGTGTTACCCATTCCTCCACTGCCTGGGGAAGAAACATTCTCATACTTACTCCATCATCTCGTCCTTCTGTGCAAAACCAGGGCAAAGGTCCAAGGTGCATAAATCATACTGTACTTGTCCTCCAAGTTATTTGCTGACATACACACTGTGCAAGGTCATTAACTCGTAAAGGGGCAGCAGGAAGTGCTTGGCCTGGATCAAGTGGAAATACATTACATTTTCAAGGGATAGAAAGAAGTATCTGATGTTTTGATTCCTTGGGAAAAATACTGAAAAAACTCATAAGGGAACCAAAACCTTTTGTCAATCCAGAGTCAGGTATCACTGTTTTGTCAGCCCTTCTGGTACATTTACTATTTTGATGTTATAGGCACATTCTTGGTACATAGGTCATGTGAACATGACTTACAAAGCTCTATTTTTAGCCTGAATGAATACATATTTTATGAGAGGAAGAGTTTTCTTCACAAAAAGAGCTTGCAAATGATGTGAAACTTAGTTTTTTCCCACAGACCCTTACACATGTGCTGCAGACATTCAGAGTAACAAAAGTGTTTAATCTGGCTTGCTAGGACAGCTGCACGAGTTAAAATACAGCTCTAAGTGCATTGGTAGATGTCTCTATTACCAGATGTTCAACTTGTTCATCCTCACATGCACTGAGAACTGTGTAAATTAAAGAATAATCTGTGATTACATTATGCTCTGTACTCTATTGCACTGCAGATTGTAGCAATTGTCTCAAAAATTTCCTAAAAGTTGAGGAACTAACTATAGCTCAAAATACACTCCATTTGCTCTGTCAACCTTGTCAACCTTCTTTTCTCATGCAGAAAAGGTTTGGTTGGTTTGGTTATGGCTGGATAAATGTCATATGGCAATTCAGACATATATTACCCAAGACAGAATTTGCATAAAAGAAAAAGAAAAAAAAAAGAAAAGAAATTCCAGTTTGTTGTGAGTGCTACTAATCATTTACTCAATGAAACTATTAGTGTTCCGAAAAAACCTGATGGTAGCCAGCTGCTGTTCCTCTGCAAATTGCAGAGTTAATGTGGAGGTGATCAAGCAGCCTGTGATGGTGTAGAGCAGGAAAGGAGTGAAGTACAAGTCTTTCCAGCCAGCTGTTTTCAGCAATTGCCTGCATACTCACTGCCATGGGTAGGCAGAGTGCACCTGCCTGTTACCTACTAAAAGATCATTTAAACATCTACAAATACTTTTTCTTTAGTGTTTAGTGTTTGCCAATTTATGAAAGGCTGGATGAGCACCTGGGAAATGGAAATCATGCCCCTGTTTACAGAACAAATGGTTCATCACAACTGGCCTTACTGGACTCTCTTGCTGCCCTTCCCTACTTGCTGTCACTGCCTGGGGTGTCAACACCAGCATTTCTATGCCTGCTTTGCCAGTCAGACCATGAACAAATCTAGTGTTTATTTGATTTTAGTGGTTTGTTTATTTGTTTGTATGTTTAATATTTTTCAAGGTTTTCCTTAAAGCCCTACCCAGGCACAGGGTGGGAATCAGCAGACAGGAGGGAGGGGGCTATGGGTTATTTTATATCATCATCTCTATCAAACATATTGTAGGTTCAATCCACAGCCTAAGCATGGACTGAATAGACCTGCAAAGATTAATGTAGAAATCAGGCAAAATGAAGTTACCTGAATTAAACTGGCCCACACTTGTGTCACTACACAGATAAGTTATCAACCCTAGGGAAGAAGTACGTTTTGAAACATGAGATTAGGAGACCCAGGACACAGATTTAGGATTCTACCAGTTTAATTGCTAATTGGATTAGAGTTTAAAGCCTTATGTAGCTCAGGCACAAAGACACAGTTTTTACAGTTCCTTATTCACCTTCCTCTGAAAAACATCAGTTTTTTCCAGGCTACTCAGTTCAGTGTTGTGACTTTGCAGCCTAAAGAGAAAACACTCGTGAACAGCACAGCTTTTCAGAAAAGTTGAAATAAGAAGCAGAAAGACAGAAAACAAGTATGTCTGGTTCATAGAAACAGGATTGGTTTTGGTTTCATTCTTCCCATTTGGGAATGTGCAAAATTAACTTAGAAATAAAAATACTGTGTTGGTAGATGTAGATACTTTAGCTTTTACAAAGAGCAATCAGAATGCAGAATAGTTCCTTTTATGTATAATTTGTCATTGGCTTCTCTGTGAAGTATGCAGAGGAATGCTGAAGCCTTTGAATTACTAATAACTCAGGAAGAATCTATCCAGCCCCAACAACTGGGGTCATTTAGTACTTAAGACACCAAGCTCCAAAAAGCTTCCCTGTAGCTTTCCATTCACCAATCCAGCTTTTCAGATACCTAAAAATATTAATTTTATTTTAACAGATAGAAACCCACTCTATGTATGTTTGTGTATATATATATATATATATATATATATATATAAATTTATATTTATCTATGGATATTTATAAAGTAATAATCCTCAGACAGAGGAATGAATTGTTTTTATTGGGAAAAGGAGAAATAGATGCTTATAGTCTTATAGATGCTTTCTTGTTATGGAATCTGGGCAATGTATACACTCAGAGAAGGAGATTTTTTTCTTTAGGGGGACAGCTGGAAACATGGGTGTTAGAGGGTGTTAAAGGACCAAGCACTTGTCCAACTATTTGGGTCCAGTTGCATCTTTACAGGTGAACAGTGTTACTAGAACTCCTATAACTGATTAGATTACTGTAAGTTTTGGGAATATTTAAATATTAGCTTTGCCGAGTCATCTCTCTATGGTGTCATTTGTTTTTGCTATACTACAGCTTTCATTGCTCACTGACTATTTTTCACTTGATGCATCTGCATAAGTTTCATTAACATTAATGAAAATTCCAAGTTTATGTCAGATGGAATCTAAATCTTCAAGACTGGAAATAATAGCTTTAATATTTCCTGTGAAGATGTCTGGAGAGAAGACAGGTTTAGTTCTAATAGCTACTTCTTCCTTCCCTGCTCATTATTTCCATGTATTTACCTCTAATTATAAATTGCTGTTTTCAGAGCTACTGTACCTTTATTCAAGGATAAACACATTACACTTAACCAGAAGTACAATTTAGATTCTAAAATATGAAACAATTTGTAGGGTGCTTTGGGAAGTCTTAGAAATGTAATTTAGGTTAGAGAGATCTAGAATAATTCTGTAAGCACATACAGACACAGATTTCTCAGAAGCACATACAAGGTTAATTATACCTATGTGGCAGGATGGGACAAGTCCAGGTCTTGTGCTGCAATTGTGAGTCTCCTGGCTCCTCATTTACTCATACTCATTATAATCCTTTGGGCACAGGAGACCAAGGACTATTAAGAATCTGCATTTTATTTACTATTAATTTACCTGTGTATTCTTGTTTATCATCTTAGGCTTAGTTATAAATAAAAAAAAATTAGTTTTAATCTGCTGTTGAAATTTTGTATTGATAACATTTTTCATAATTTTTTTACATCAACAGGTGGCAAAAATATTTTTTAATTCACAATGGATAGGAGCCAGGCTGCCAAAATCTCATCCAATTTGAGACATAGCTAAATCAAAGCTGTGTGCATTGCACCTAGAGAGCAACATAGACTTGCAGCTTTCAAATATTGCCTAGTCCTGTAGGCACTTACCTACCTAGCCAGGAAGACCTTCAGATATCCAGCTTTTGCTCCTCAAACATACTCCAAAGAGGAGAAAACATTCCTTAGGAGGATAAGCAGACTATATTGGCATCATAATCCAGGTTTAGGCAGACAGGCACTTTGTACAACTCCTGGAAGAAAATGTATTATATACATTTTTGCACTTAACATTTAGTTGACAAAGCACTCACTACCACCTTAAACTTACTCCCTGTCTACAGTTTCCACTCACTCTTCCACCTCAGAGAAAATGTCCTCACCAGCACTGTTGTTGAACTGGGAATGCTTCCTATAACTCTTCACAGAGCCGAGTCTGGGATCCAAGTCTTGGGGCCAAAGGAAGAACAGGCAGGGAGTCTGATTCCAGTCTGATCCTAGGCATTCCTGAGAGGCTAATATTCTGAGTTAGGACTTAGATCCCAAAGGCATTTTTTTCAGTAATCCACAAGTTCTATCTCCATTCTGTGCCAGATTTGAAGCAGGATGGATGCTGCACTAGAATTGGCCTGTGTAAAACACCTTCATACTCAGCCTCCCAACCTCTGAAGGGTTAGAATGACAAAATCTGTTCTATTGAAATGACATTTCAGATATCTGAAACTCATCATTGAGCTCAGGGTCCATTTTTAAGCATGCTTGTGATAGTTCTTCAAAAATGAACTGATTTCTTTTGTTCCCTGCTTTTATTAGCCAAGACTTGCCTTAGTGTTGCCATGATGATTTTGCCATAGTTGTGGTGCCAGAACTGTGTGAGATGTAACAGGACACAGACCCATGCACAAACGAATATAAATTCAAAGTTTGTGTTACGTGTAGTGGTGTGCTTAAAGACAGTTGCTTCTCATAGTTCATCTCACTTTTGCAATTCTGTCACTGTTACAATTAATACTGTGAAAAAGAATATTAGGATAGCATTTATAGAAATTAGATTAGATTACTTCCACTGCAAGATACCTTTTCTTTTGCTTACATTTTCCCATTTTATCTTTTCTTTCCTGAACTATAAAGATTTTCATTAATTAGAAATCACTGTCCCTTCATAACTCGTAGTTCCTGATACTACCTGCCTTTTGTAGCAAATTCTCTGTTATATTCTTCTGTTTTCCCACATTTTTTTAATCCTGCCCTCACTTCCATAAGAGCAAAACCAAACCAGCAAAGAAAAAGAAAGACCAAAACCCAGAAAAATTCACTGGCTGAGCAAAGCACAAGATAACATGATCTTTTCTTTTGGAAAAGAAAGAAAAAATATTTTTGAGTAATGGAGAAAAAGAAGAAATGCTCAAAGCATCAGTAGTAGCCAACACTAGCACTCTTATCCAAGAATATAGATCTGAAGTTGTGGAAATCCTTAGGCTAAACAGGACCTAAGACTCAAGGTTCCCTTTTCTCTGTTGAAAGGAGTTGTGATGAATCCGATGAATGAATTTTTTTAGAAAAACAGCAATTAATAGATTTTTGAGGACCTGAACCAGTTACAAAACCCAGAAGAGGCAGCATTATTTCTCCTAGTTTTTGGAAAATGATCCACAGCACGCAGGAGTTGAGAGTCCAGAAGCTTAGTTCAGAGTGTGCTGATGTAGAGCAAGAGATTAGGATCCTAAACATTAAGTGAGGGGCACGCAGCAAGTTTTGGTGCTTTCAGGATCACTGAGGCACTAAGCAAAGGCATTTATGGCCTTTAGATGCCCAAGTTCATGTAAATGCTTTACCAGAGTGCTACAGCCCTTTGCTGTCTGCTCCTCAGCACCTTCTCTTTGCTCTCTCTCTGCTTAAGACAGTACTCTGCAGTCAGGAATCCCAAATACTTCAATCTATGGCTGTGCTCATGCTGAGTTGTTAATTCTGCCCTCTGCTCCCTCTATGGCCATGGCACATTAATCCTGGCTTGGAAGACTTTCAGCTCTCTGTAAGACTACAGCAGAACAGTTTAAAGAAAGAGTTCAGAAGCTGTGGTCTGATCCATTCTGGGGAGGCAGTTCCAACTAGCCACGGGGTAGCTATTATCTTCCACTATTCAAGCAAGAAGAAACAATTAAATAAAAAAGCCCCAAACACAAAACCTAACAAACTTGTAATGCTAGGGAGAGAAATTTAGTACCTGTAGCGCAATTTAAAGAAAAGCAGCTCAGCAAAGGTTAAAGAGAATTAAAAGCAGCAAGTTCTACCTGCTGGCCAAATTTACATCCAAGATTTGTGTGGTACTTGCTGCTGAGGCTTGTGGATTTGAAGACTAAAGTCTGGAAGAATAATTCTCATCAAGCTGATAGAAGGTATTATTTCATATCTCTGGAATTAAAAGCATCCCCAGCTCCAAACCCTGCAGCCATGAGCATCTGACAGTGCTGAAGATGTTCCAGCATGAACTGCAAGACTGGTACCTTTCTCTCCCTAAAGCAAGCTGGAAATATTGTCAGGGGTTGACATGTGGTACATTCTTTATCTGAACACTAGAAAAAAGTATGTGAGTTATCTTCTGTCCTCATGGGTCATTGCAGACTGTTTCCTTCTCTTCAATGTTTGTAGATAGATAGGATTCCCAAAATACCTCAATTCCAGCCTATGCTAAAATCTGATGAAGTCTACCACAGGTACAAAATCAGGCTAATACTAGTTGTGAAACTCCACAATCTTCACCAGGAAAACATCCAGGACAAATAGAGTTGTCGCTGAAAAATGAGACCCTGTAGATACAAAAAGCTCTCACGCCCCCAAATTTATTGAAATCTGTTTTTAAGGTTAATTTTCTTTACAAATCTTTAACAAAGTAAACTGGAGGCCTCCCTTAGTACTGCCATTGGGAATGTCTTGCTTCTGAACTAATCCTGCTGCTGGAAATCCCACATAGCTTGGTTGCACCCGGTTCTGACCTGACTCATGGTGACCCAGGATGGACATTCTCACTTGGGTGCTGGGGCAGGTCAGTACAATGCTTCATTGGGATGTCTTCCCTCTGTGTCAAATTTGGTAGTTACAATTGCTTTGCTTTTTGCTGAAAGGAACAGATTTTTTTTTTTAAATCTCTGAATTGCAGTGGCTTTCATTGTGATTCTGTAGAAAAGATCAGGGGCAAATATTCTTTTTGGTCTTTTACTCATCTTCATTATTAAGTGCTGAGCTGTCTTTAAATTAAGTGACTGACACTGTTCAGCAGTCATTGCTATTGGGTGCTAATGAAACTAAAAGCCAGTTAGAGTTTAAAGAGCATTTAAGTGAGGTGTGGGGGAGATGTGGAGCTTGGGGTTCCCTGGGTTGACAGGGCAGGGTCTGGCATCAGACCTGGGCTTTTCTAAATCACTGTACAGGCATTAATTTTCTACTCATAAGAGAAGAGGTTACTTGAGATTTTCTAAATTAGTTGATGCTCAGTCTTAAGTCTTATCATAGCCTAAGTGCTTGTTGCATTTTATTTTAGAGATAATGGGAAATTTGTATTCAGATCAGATGTCATGAATTTGACCTTCATTTGCAGAAAGAGTTTAGTTTCCCTCCTAAATTTTCATATTTGTCTTTCTGTTGGTTACAATCAATAAAAAAGCCTCAGCCTAAACCAAAGTTGACAGCAGTGTGGAAGATTATGACAGAATATAGAAACACATCTTTCATTATATTACTTTATGGATTCCTTTGTTTAATCTCATGTTGAATTAATTCTTTAAGTAAGCTTACTCAAGGTTATTGAAAACTGATTCTTAGTAATTTAAACCGACTACTAGTAAATTTTATATGAACTAATAAACTAATTTTAATCCAATACTTGAAGAAAATCTCAAAAGTCTAGTTTCAGAAAATATTGCTTGTATTATGGACTAGACATACTTATGACTCTTTTGAGCTAAATTCTCAAATAAAAATCAAAGGGCTCATAGAGGTACTGTAAGTACCTTCTAACTTTTCTCTGATGTTCCCAATGAGGACTGGTACCAAATAGATTCCCAAAGTCTTGCATCACTTGCTTAATAGAACAGAATTGATGGCTCAGTAAAATCCAGATATTGGTAAAATAATTACATTTCTATTCTGGACTAATGGATTTTTAAAATGCAACAAATTACATCTCTGTCAAACATGAGCTGAATTAAAATCACCTGGTGATTCAATAAAACTTAAACCAAAAATTAAATAATAGTGATTAATACAAGCTATAATTTCTTTTATTGGCCCTACACGTTTTTGGAGTTGGTACTGACAGTTTATGGACACATCTTTCCTCAGTTTCCATAACTCCTGATCATCAGATAAAATGCCCATATACAGACTGTGTATCAATAAAAGTTCTTATTCCAGGTGATAGTAAGCAGCCCTAGCAAGCCCATTGCCCTCATTTTTCAGGAAGCCCCAGGACTGACATATCTAGAAATCCAAGTGCAATTTCACAAGCTCCTCGTAGCACAACTGTTTGATGCCAGCAGAACTGATTCAAAAACTAGCAGTTTTCAACTCTTTTCAGAGAAAATATGGAAGAATTTAAGCAGATTGTGCTATGGCTGTGGTCTATTGATACTTGATATCCTCAGCCATGTAGGTAAACTTTAATGTGATGGCTGAGAATGGAAGAATGACTTGAACACACCTTCCTGTTCATCCTCCCTGCACTGGCACTACTTCTTTGCCAGCAATGAGGGACAAATGCTCACCTCTTTGAGATGGTAATGGAAAGATATTTGATTATTTGAAGGCAGAGATTTAGACTTTCAAAGGTTTGTCCTCGGGGAAGTATAAGAAAATTTAATTAGTGTTGCATGGGGACAATTTTATGGTAGGAGTAGAAAGCATGTCTTGCTGCATGTTTTTTTGGAAGGGGTAAGGAAGAAATGACTGTTTTAAAATGCTGTCCAATGCATCTGCAACAGGGCATGTAGGGTCTTAAAAAAAAAAAAATTAAAAGTTTTATTCTGCTAAATCCTGCTGCATACCTTGAGTTGATTTACTTTCTTCAGCAAGTTGTACAGCTGAGTCTGGGCCCCTGTCAGAGAAATAATGCACTGGTCAGAGATGCCAGAGTTGCAGTATCTCCCCTAAATATTTTTCTTTTGTTCAATTTGGGAAACTGATACAAAAATACACTCTCTCTTGAACCCTCTAGGCACTGTTAGAGCCAGAATTGGAACTGTCAAACGTGGCTCTCTCCACAGGCACTATTATGTATTTCCAAGGGTTTCAGACAACTGGCTAAATAAGAAGATGAATCACTGTCGTCCGTTTGAAAGGTGGAGAACAAAGAGAGTGTCAAGGATGGTGTGAGAACCTCTCTAGCAGTTACCTTTGAGCTGAAACTATTATAGGCTCTATTACAAATTACTTGCCTACAGGCAAGGTCACTCCTATTAATTTTTATGAATTGCCCTCAGTTCCTTGCATCCATGAACTATGCAACCAAAGGCAATCAATAAGCTTCACTAAATCAGTGTTTCAACTTTTAATAATACCCACAGCCTTTATGGAATCAGCTCAGTTTTAATTAAAGCTTATTGAAATTGATTCAGAACAAGTCTTGGAAAATACGTGTCAATAAATAATGTCTTTAAAGGAAAAAGTATTAGAGGAAGGCTAAAAGAAATGATGGATCACTGGATCTATTTCTGGTCATTCTCTGTGCCGGGAAGGACAGTTAATCCTTTTTGTATTGCATCAGTGAGAATTCCATGGGCACAAACTCTCTAGTTGTGACATTTCATAAAATCTAGTGGTTTCCTAAACTACTGTAGTTTCTCTTCAGGTTATCTGGATCCCCTTTTCCTCTGATTCTGTCATTCTCATAGTGATTACTCCTGATGCAGACATGCCTGACCTTAAATTTTCTGTCATCATCTCAGCAACATACAGCTCACTGTAGGCTGCAACACCTGCCTAGAGGTATCTGAGATGACCTACTTGACCTCCTGCAGCACGTTGTTTTAGCTTAAAATTAATGTAACATAGCTATAATATTCAGCCAAGTTTGAAATTTTGTTCCTAAATTTCTTTTAAAACATAGAACTCAACTAGAAATAAATTTGATAGTTTAGTTTAGGTTGGAACTTTATATTTTCTGGTTTCTTTTTCATTGTGAAAAATTATCTGTCAACATCTACATAACCTTTTACTCAATTTCAAAACATGAAGGTACCTAACTACCTGTCATTTTTTCTTAACAAGAATAAAGATATTTCTCATCAGTTATGATCATAGTTGGCATAACTGAGACCTACAGTTACTATGTTAACCTACACTGGGATATGAAATTGTAATAGCTCCAAAAGCCTGCTTGTCAAGAACTATCTCATTCAAAAGTAATTTTTTAAAAAAGCAGCTGCAATTAAATTTTATAATTTGCCGAGGTAATTTAGCAACTACTAAAACAATTGGATTAAATTATTAACTATTCAACAGTACAAAAAGTTAGCATATTTTCAACATGAAATAATCACTTTTTTCACTTATGATTTTATACTGTGCTATACTGAAATAAATTTCATGAGACAGAACACCATAATTTTATAAACTTCCTGAGAAGAGTCCAAAAGCCAAATCTTTATTTCAGACCTTTCAGAAGATTCTTACCGATGTTTGAAGATGTCTGATAAAATTATATGGGAATGCAATATACATTTCATGATCTCAAAGGCTTTATAAAAAATAGTACTTTGCAATTTTCAACATGACTTGTTCACATAAAAACTTCAACATAATTTCCTATTTATTTAGGGAGAACCTTGATTGTCAAGAAATGTGTTTCAAGTGCTGGCACACAATAAATCAGTGAGTGGCTGGAATCTAACAGGCGTCAGAAGTTGTGTTTCCCATTTCCCAGCTTTCCCCTTTTCCTCTGTTCCCTCTGCCATGTGCCATCTTGCACCTATGCTTGGTAACAACAGCAACACGAAGCTGTGCAATTTCCTAATTTCACTGAGCTGGGAGGTTCAGTTATTTGCACCTTGAGCACAGCTGTTGAGGATCACACAAGCATGCAGATGCAACCTTTTTGACAGCCTGAACTGCCAAAATTCCCAACTTTACATTAGCCCATGAGGATATGCTGCCCAGCCTTGGGGTAAAAATGGCTCTTCTTTTTTTAAGTTGAATTTTATTTCCACTGTCATCACAGCCTTATCATTGCAGAAGTGTAAGACTTTTTGTCCTTCTAAATCAAGACTGGAGAAAGCACTCAGACAGCAAGCCTCCTACCCAGTGACTGCTAGGCACCTGGAAGTGTAAAGGGTGGATTGTGGATTCTTCCCTTCATTTAGAGATCAGCCTAATCTGCCTCAATATTTGTCAGCCATTGCTAACACTGAAGGGTTTTTAATAAGAAACTTAACTGTGATTAATGGATGATAAAATTATCTTTAAAATAAAAACTAAGGAATTAATGTCAGCTATTTACTTAATTTGCTAGTTATGTAGTGATGCTTATGCTTTAAGTGACAGAAGATAATTTTCTGGCTTTAGTAATTGCTCATCTTCATATGTCAGAGATTTTATGTACTTATATAAAGTTAGTGGACACTCTGTTGAGATATTTACCTTCTGGCAAAGAAAGCAGAAAAGCTAAGCCATGTAACAGAACCTTGTAACTCGTCCCAGTATGATCAAGTTATATAAAGAAAAACAGGCTTCTCACTAACTTTAGTGGGAAACCTGAACAGCTCTTAAACACCAATTTTGGTGGAACTATTGCATGATATTTGGTAGTAGGAACTTCTGCAAGGCTGAAAACTGAGAGGGACTGTGTTTGAAGTAGTGGCTCTATTTACTTTTTAAGTAAGTGCTGACATTATGGCTGACAGCAAAGCTGGTCTAGAGATGATGAATGAACCAAAACGTAGATTACACCTCTCCTGATGCAGACTCACTTTGAGTAAGCAATTTTAGCACAAGAAGAGATTTTGCAGCCTGCAGATCTGCCAAAAGATGCAGTCCCACTACTTTCTCCTCTCTTGGCCATACTTCCCTTGCTTGGCACTGGCACTTATCAGGTTCTGTGCTGGGCTGATTCAGCTCCTTAAACTGGCAGAAAATGACACATTTTTTTCTGATGGGTTCTTTGATGATTTAGTGAGCGGAATTGGTTGATCCTGATGGCAACTAGAGTGGTTTCAAGGGAGGGGCTGGAACGTGAAATCAGGAGAGCTAAACTGGAAATGGAGGAGAAAGAATGGGAAGAGGAAGCAGGCTTTACATGTTGGTAATAGCTATTAAAGCTGCTCAACCCATTTTTAAAACTTCAAACCCAGTATAGTCTCTTAGACCATTCCCTTTCCATACTGTGTGAAGATTAAGACATCCATTTGTCATCCCTTCTAACTGAACTCCTGTTTGCCTGAAGTTGAGGCAGTAAGAAGGCAGAACATGTTATACAGGGAAAAATATGACTTTGAATAATGTGTTTAGAATATAAAAAAATGTGCAGAAAAGAATTTCCAAGGAAGAAGTAATTTGGAAAGTGACACAGGAACAGCACGGAAGATAGCATGAACAAGAGTTAAAGCTAAGGGTGCTTACAGAAAGCTACAGGGACAGCCTCAGAAGACAAACCGGAGGCTGATGTTGAATTATTTTGTATGCAGGATGAGAGCCAAGCTCTAGCAAGTGCGTGTGTGAGCAGATACAAGGCATGTAAGCCTAAGGCATGTGTCTGTTCAATGGGAGACAGAACTGGGGCAGAGCATGTTTCAACTTTCTGTTCTCACTAGTATATTGTGCTTGACTATAAAGCCTGTCTCCATTTGCAGCTAATGAACTAAATTCCATTTAATTGTAAAGCATTTGAGGGAGGGGTTATAGAATAGTGTTAAGTTTATTTTTTATTCTTGTGTGTGCAGCTGGTTTTCTAATATTTGTAAGTACTAGTTGAATGAGGATTTTTAGGATCAAGTCTAGTAGTTGTATAGTATCAATTCTGCTATATCAGTTTGATGAAAACATTTGGGCTTTCCCACTTTTTATTATGTAAATTCATTATTTAGATCTGAAGCAAGAGAAGATATTATAGAATATATAGAGGCCAGAGTGACAGTTCTGTAATTCCCCTGATCTTACTGAAAGAAAATAGTCCTTTTGGTATTCTGCAGCTCTCAATGAGTAAGAGAGCTATATGTATTCTGCAAAACATTCTGTGTGCATCTGTATCCCTTCTCAGACAAGAACACATGTGAGGCCATATTTGCAGTCAAATATCTCACTTCCATATAGAGTTTGGCAATGCAAGAGTGTATGAGACAAAGAAAAAAGAATGTCCTACACATCTGTGATATACATGGAAGGAATTTTAACCAAATAAGTCACTTAACAGCTAAAGGCTCTAATGCACTTGTAATGGGAAAATGAGTTAGTTGGGACTTGCTTGCTTGCTCAATTTCTGTTTAGATTTGGCCTAATACCCAGCTCATGCTAAAGCTTGATGTGTGCTGGGAGCATTGCCATTAAGTCAAAGCAAGGACAACATGTGGGCAGGACACAATGGCCAGAGAGGGCTACAGGTCATCATGTAGCCACTGCCACCTGCAGCTTGCTGTCCAAAGCAAGCCAATTTGCAACACCAAATTCCAAGCTCAAAGTTATGAATACGTCACCTTACCCAAAACGTTTTGGAAGCAGACCCAACAACAGCTGGGCTGCTGAGCCTTTTGTGCTCAGTGTGATAAAGGGTGTAACTGTGGTGTGGCAGAGGGCTGGGGTTGAGCTCTCTCTCTGCCAGCCAGTAACTTGCACAGAGGTGCACAACGTACAAGTTTTAACTTATAGATTAGAGAGTTTGTGAGTTAGAAACCTCATGAACTAAGAAATTAATCAGTGAGACACTTGTTAGACTAGTCTGTACCAAGAGGATTGAGGCCTTGTTTGTTATGTTTGTTTCTTTTTTTTTTCTTTTCCACTAAGCTTATAAAAATAAATTCAGTTTACAGTGCAAACTATAAATTTGAGATCCAAATGCACTGTAAAAGTCAGGCTCCAGGAGGGCTGTTTTCAAATACTATTGCAAAAAATTAATTTCATTACTTCTTGGAATTAGTGTTCAGAGTGCACTGCAGTGATAATGCTTATCATTACTTGAGCCTGGGCTTTGATAATATATGAAAACTGTCATGAATTTGTTACTTGGAACTGTGAGCTTCATAAATGAATAGATCTAGATCTTTTAAGATTTGTTCCTGTTCATTAAAAAACATTGAACAGAAAAAACCTCAACAAAACAAAACAAAACAAAAGAACCCCACAGAACAGAAAGAAAAAAAGGAAAAAGAAAAGAAGAATAGAGAATTCAAATTTCTAATGGAATCAAGCACATGAACTGGTGTGGTAGCACCTCCGAAGCAGCCAGAGAGTTGTAAATCTTTAAAATGGTTTTGCAGTCATTGGGCAATGCTGGTGACACAGTGGCAAACATGTGGGTGTGTCTTAGCTAAAACTTCTCTACCTCTGAGAAATGCAGCTTTGCCTTTGGCATGTCACTCCAATGACTATCATGGTTATTTTTTGGTGAAAGAGAGTGAAGGACTTCTAAGTGGTGCCCTTATTTCAGGGGGCTGTATCCAGTTCCTAACACTTGGCTGACAGATCCAGCAGCTTACACATAAATTGTAGTCATGTTAGTAACTCTGCTGGACAGATGATCCTTAAGATGTCAGGTTTCATGTCAAGTGCCTGAATTTTCTATGCTTGCATGCTGTGTGCAATTTCCCCAAAGACAAAACTAGATAAAGGGATACAGGAATTCTGTAGTCCATGCAGCCCTCAATTCTGCTCTCTTTTTGGAGTTTCAGAAAAACACGAAAAAACCCCAAACCAAACCAACCAACCAACCAAAAGAACAACAACATCCAAAAACCAAATCAAAACAAACAAAAAAACCCCAAAACCAAAATTCACCATTAGATTAGGGTATAGAAAGAGACATGCTAAGAAACCTAATTTTTAGGAGATG
The DNA here is from genome assembly GCF_052056855.1 of Sturnus vulgaris. Lineage (NCBI taxonomy): Eukaryota > Metazoa > Chordata > Aves > Passeriformes > Sturnidae > Sturnus > Sturnus vulgaris. The sequence continues at coordinate 44,143,427 of NC_142244.1, read as the reverse complement.
GAAACTGAGTGTTAGCCTCTGCTCAACAATTTGATACAATAAACTCTCATTTTAGAGCATGTTCTTTCTTTATAACCTTGTTTAAAAATCAGTTCTTAGCTAAAGTGATGCCTCTCACCTGATGCCAGTTTAGCAGGGCTGATGGACATCCCCAGTCCCTGGGACAAGAGGTTGAATCCTTCCTTAGCCTAATTGTGCACATAACAGCACACAGCTGCAGAGGAAACTTCAGTGACTCAGGTGTGTGCTCTTAAAGGAGTTTTTAACAGCTGCTCATGGTGCTGTAAAGAAATTCCCGAAATCTCAAGTAATGTGCAATTTCTGTACTTCAGTAATAGAGCTAAGTTTAGCACCAGGCAAATAGGAATACAGAAAATGCTGCCATAACGGCAGTGAAATTTATTTTGCATTGACAGAAAAATCATAATCTATTTCTGGAAATGGTACTTGCTGATTAAACTCCAAGCAGACACTTGAAAAACTAAGCTTTTAATCAGTGAAAAGTAAATTATCATAACTAATAGTAAACAGTAAATAAACATAATGATAAAATGTATAATTTGAAACTATTTTGCATGAAAGGTAAACAAATAAAGAGTCAGTTGTGTCTTATAGGATTTGATTTCAGATTCCTGAACATCTGTAATTCCTTGGTGCTTTCTCATAGAATATAAATGGCATTTCTAGTGAAGGAGTAAAGTCAGAAAATTAGATTTTCAAGCTGGACTCTAGCTTTCTTGAGCTTCTCAGCTAGAAGTGGGTATCACCACAGTAAATTACAGGGTGGAAATACACAAGAAAAAGTTTCCCCATGAGATATCTGATAGAGTATATAAGAAAACAATTGAAAAATCAATATATATTGGAAGTGTTCAAGGTTGGATGGGCCTTTCAGCAGCCTGGTCCAGTGAAAGGTGTCCCTGCCCATGACAGGGGAATTCAAATGGATTATATTTAAGGTCCCTTCCAACCCAAACCATTCTATGAATCAATGATAATATTTCATGTTTCTCCCAGTGAAAATAAATTAAGATCCCCATGCTGTTAAAACATAGTATGCTTGAATAAATTTCTCCAGCAGTTTTCCAGAGCAGACTGGGGACATTTCAGACAATTTTGTAAATACCTGGTGGAGGCAAGGAGGCAATGGGTTTTCTGGAAATATTAGATACAATATTAATCTGGGAGGTACAAGAAACAAAAACACTGTATAACTGTGTGGTGAAAAGAACTTTAATTTCCATTTTACTCCATGGGCTGAAAGAGTAGCTGCATCCTTTAGTGCTTGTTCAGCTAAACCTGGCACCACGGAGCAGCCAGGCATTGTCCTCCAGAGAATCCACATTAAATATCTGTTTAAATGGACTAAGATAGAGGCTGTACATGATGAGAGTAAATCACCATAACATCCTTGTTCCATATATTGGCCAAGCTACTCTTTAATGTATGAGCTGTTAATCTTTTGCTTCTGGTGACTCTTCTCTGTGCCAGCTGCAGCAATTCAAAATTCACTTGCTGGGAAAGTGGTGAAAACAGATTAGAGAATGCCCAGGTGCAAGCTGTTCAGGGCTGTGAGGCTGTTTTCCAAGATAATTTCAGACTACATGGGGCTTGCAGACAACTCTGAGGCAAGGGTGAAATGGAGTAACCATAGGAGGGACTAAACCATGTCAATAAAAGCTGAAGGGGACCAATATTACAGGGCTTTTGTATGGATGAGAGAATTTATCCATCTTTTTTACTGTGTGCCTAGTAATAGTAAAGGCTAAGAAACCACAGTGTGGAAAGCAATGGCAGATTTTTTTCCATGAACTTTAGAAACCCATATGTTACAAGAAGTAATTGGGTGAGAATTAATCATCCACCACTGCAGTTAACTAGGAAAAAAACAGCTCCTACTTGACATCTCTGCATAGAAATTGGCCTTAATTGCAGAGAATAATATTTCTAGCACAGTTGTGCTGTATCCATGCTTTTTGAAGAGGTGCTTCAAGGTCTCCAGTGTTAACACCCAAACCTCCTTTTGGACAATATATAGGCTGGATGTTGCTATGAAGGGTGGTCTTAATATTCCTAAATACTTATTTATACCCCTACTTTGTGTCCCAGACTATTTCTTGACATGGTTTGGAATAAAATTAGGAAAACCCATTTATCACACAGTAACACTTTTAATGAAAAATCACTGCTGACTGAACAATCAGTCAGTGTGCTGAAGTTAGAGAGTTTCCAGGGAGGACTGTTGTTCAGTCTGACTTGAAGAGTATGTTTGAAGATAAATGTGTTTAATCATCACAGCCACACTTCATTATACCCTGTATAATGCTTCTGTCACCATCTGACTAGAAGCAAAAAGGGACAAGTTTAGATATAAACATGCTGGTTTGTGCCTCCCAGTAAAAGGGGAAAGAAGAAAACTAAACTAACATTTCATGCTAGATGAGCTAGTTTGCTTCACTTATAAAGCCTAAAAAATTAGCTTAACAAATAGTTTTTACTAGAGGGAAGAAGAGAAGTGTGAAGACATGGACAAATGAAGTAACTCTGATCTCACAGCTGATCTTGTAACACCACTTGTGGTGTTAGTTGTTGCCTGGTGTCACCCCCTTGTTCCATGCTGCCTCTTCCTCCTTGCCCTTGCAACCACCCCTGGTCATCACAGTTGTGCTTCTATCAGGCCTCTACCAAAACACAGCTCTCCACTGCAAGAAGTTGAAATTCCTTCTCCCATTTCTCTTCTGAAAGGCCTTTTTGCTCTGCCCTGCAGTGACTGATGCTGTTGCCCCAGTGCAATGCCCAGCAAGGGAGCAGAGTATCCAGCTTAGCTCTCACACTGCTCTAAGGGGAGCTGCTCTGCAGGCCAGCAGGGTTGCCTTCCTAATAAGCACAGCATATCCAAAATGCATGGGCTTTAGGCCTTTCCATTGATGCATTTTACTTCCCTTCCCTTTGATCCATCAGGTAACAGTGGAGTTCTCCTCCTGGGGGCTTCTCTGCCATCTGGGTTCACTGCTGGGGAGGGGAGGGAGTTGTGGGTTCTTGTCATTGCTTTAGGTTCCAGCTTTCAGACTTCCACGTGTACAGGTCCTGGGGGAACTGGACTGATGGACTTGCTGGCCTGCTGCAATTTTCCTCTCTTTCTTATTGAGCTGCCCCTCTATAGGAAGGCAGATGAGAGTGAGATCCACCAGCAATCCCAGAAAGTGTCAGTCAGTACATGTTTGTACTGAAAACCAGATGTAGCTACTCAGGAGTTCCTGTAGTCATCAAGAAGAGAGGAGAAAAGGCTTCTGTTTTAAGGGAATATTTTGATGTGATTACTTTTTCTTGGAAATGTTCACCTATTGGTTTGAATATTTAGAAAATCTTAAGATTGCCATATTGACCTACAGCTTTATCAGTGATGGGGTAGAGTAGAGCATGTTTATGGAGAAAGCACACAAGCTGTAAAAGAAAAAGTCAGTAACAAAATGGAATATTTGATACTTAGAGATTTTTTTACAGATAAGTTCTAAGACTTGTTGGAAAACCAGTAGCAAATAATTTCTTGTTTGTCTATGTGTTGTGTGAGTATTAAAGGAAAAATGTTCTCTTACACAGGAAACCTCCAGCAAAATGTCCCCTGTTTATAAATAACTCCAAGAGACATGCTGCAAGATAAGAATAAGGTGGTAGAAATTAAATCTTGGCTAAAAATCATAAAGGCCTTTCTTAAACCTAGCCACAAGAGTAGCTCTGGACCAGTGAGGAGAGGAGTGAAATATGAACGTACTTTTAGATGAAATTCAATAATAAATTTATGATGGGGATTATATGTCATAGTGCATTCTGTAGCCTAAATGATTCAGGAGGTCTTCAAGTCTACTTCAAGTGATTTGAAGTAAAGGTATTCTCTGAAATTTTTTTATAGACCAACTCCATAGTGTGCCGTACATAACTTTCATTGACAGTGAGCAATATGTAATTTGTGAAGCATCAGTATCATCATTTATACAGCAGTTGATTAAAAACTATAAAAAAATGCTGTTCCAAATTAGCCATAAATATTTCAGTTTTGAAGAGATATGATGCTTTTTTTTCATCTTTGATTGTTTTGAGAGGAAAAACAAAGATGAATTAAAAAACAGCCCTTGTCCTTGCATCACTATATAGTGCTAAATATTTCAAAGAATGGAGCAAAGAACTGCTCATGCATGTGCTCTGAAGTCATCAGCTATACACATGTACATGGAAAAGTTGTGAAGTGGGTTTGTATATGTGTGTATTTAAATGTATGTATGGTTCATCTCTGGGCAGAGAGACAGGTCTCAGTCCACTGCTATGGACCAAAATCAAACTCGAATTCTCAATAGGACTGTAGTAAATTTTTTTCCACATTTGACTAAATTATTCCTTGAATGGCCCATAAAGCATGTGCAATAGTTTCAAAGCAGTGCTTCCTGCAGATATCTGAAGCACTAAGATGCTGTTCTCACATAGGAAACAGTAATTTTTCTGAGGAACTGACTTCTAAAATGCCCCAGAGAAGAACCAGAAGCCTTTTAATCTTTCAGACACCAACCCTAAGGAAGCTGTTATCATGTCATGTATCTCAGCTGGAAACAAAATTTATGTATGGACAAGAAAACCTGAATTTCTGTAGTAAAGAAGAAAGGAAAAATGTTGGGCTAAGGGTTGGGTGATGGGTGTTCATCACAGCCTCATTCCTTGCTAAGAAACTATCAAAAAACAGTGCAGCTGTGCCTAGAACAAGATCTTCACAACATATTAAAAAAAAATACTCACTGGTTTTGCTGGTTTGCTCTGGATTAATGTCTACAAAAATGTAAAATGTTCTGTAAATAACAGAGGAAGAAGGAAAAAACCTGAATTTTATGACTGTGAATTGCTTTTCTAACACTAATATAGTTATCTTAGACCTGCATGATCTGCCCTAGACCAAATAAAATACTCAAAGGCATTTAAAATGGGATTTTAAATCTCTGTCACTATATTATGTAATAAATACGAGAAACATATTTTAGTGAGACTTCACTGTGGATTGTCTTGTGGCAAATTATCGCCTGCTGCACCCACTGCACAAACTGGCAGGTGCTTTTTGCAAAGAGAGGGCAGCACAGCAGAGCTTGCATTCTAAATAGGGACACGAGGGAACGACACATCCTCTACCACACCCTTGTCAGGGGATCAAAATTAGGAGTTTGGTGTATCAGCAAGGGAGAGTGGCAAACACCTTTGCAGAAGACAGCTCTTAAATGGATAAATAGGTTAAAATCTTCTATTAACTGAGAGGTAGTCTCTGATAGGTGAAATTCAACTCTTAAAACTGTATCAGCTTGAAAGGAATATAATCAGGATGATACTTGTGCTTTACTTCACAGGGTGGGCACCACTCCCACAATAAAACTTCTAAGCAATTCTGTCTGTACTTTGTGGAATTAACAGCATGGAATTTTTTTGCAACAAAATATCTTGAGATATGTACAGGATAAATTATTTTAGATGGAAATGAATCATTCTTCTGCAGTGAAATGCCTGTCTGAAATTGCTCAATAAGAAATAATATGAAGTCAGTTTTATGGTGATGAAAACATCACCCTGAGAGAGAGACTGGTGAGGATAAAAGCTCTGCTAGCTTTGACACTCATGAAATGTGGAGAAGATTTACTCACACTTCACTGAATCTGCAACTGGTGGGCTGCAGCATGAAAGCACGAAGTCTGAGGGCAGCTATGCTTCTGGTGGTGGATTTTATGATTGTTTTTGAACAGCCCTCAGTGATCAGGACACTTATACTGGTTAAATTATTAGATTTGTGTTGGATGCCAACAGAAGAGGCAGATGTGCAGACTTACACAAGGAAATAGAGTTAACACTTCAGTCATTAGGGTGTTTGCCAAGAAAATTAAGATACCCCCACATCTCCATTCAGGCTGAAGCTGATTAAGAATTGAGAGGGCTCTGACATTGCAGTCATGACAGGGGCACAATATGAAATAGAAGAAAAATTATGCAAGGTGAAAAATGGCTCAGAGACAGCATATATTTGCCATATCAAGTTCTGGAACTAACAGCGTTTTATGGGTAGGGAGACAAGACTGGAGGTGATATTAGCAGTGGATTATATATTATTTGTCTGGGCTTTGCAAATGACAACAGTGTGCACAGCATGGACTGGAGGATTGAGGCAGTGCCCTTAATTCAAAAGAATTAGGGCTAGACACAAAAGGTGACAGTGCAGCAAAAAATAAACTAGCAGCCCAAAAGGACACACAATATTTGTAAATTTTGATTTGGGTAAAGAAAGGTGAAGAGGTAAAAGTTGTGCCACAAACAATGATATTAGTACAACAAAGAAGTTAAACAGCTGAAAGTTGGACTGGGTAACGCTGGTCTTACAATAGAGAATATGATTATACAATCGAGGATGTGATTATCCAGGTAAACACCAGCTGGGAAAGAATCTGTTCAGTAAGAGTGCTGAGGAAAAAAGTGGATTAGATGAAGGTGGGGCTCTCCATTTTGTTTACAGTGCAGACACTGGAAGGGCAATAATCTACCTGAGGACAGTCCAGAAGACAGGACACAAACCTATACAGACTAAAGCTAAAAAACTCAACAACCCCAGGTCAAAACTCTAGAAATGCTGTCATAGCCCTAGAACAATCCGAGCCATGGAGAATGCGATTCAGGATGCAAATAAAATACTTCAGTTAAGACATTAGTAAATATTTGCTTAAGCAGTTATCCAAATTTCTAGTAGACCCCACTGAGATTAAAAATTTAAGTTGATTACTGACATATAATTATTTAGCCCTCTCCAGTTTAATGTTCAGCACTACCCAGAGGACGTATTGATTGGGCAGCATGTGTTTGCCTATTTGTGAATGCTTAATGCCATTGTGGGCAATGGCTGATTTTGCTGAAATTCCTTTGGCTGTACCAGTGAAGTGTGGATTTCTAGTGGGTGCCAGTCCTTTGTGGAATTAATTGATATCACTAGAGCACCTCAGATGGCATTAGGTATCCATGGTGAGATAAATTAATTCTGCCTCTAGCATCAGACCACAATGCTGGGGAAAGAACTTGGGGCAAAATGGGATCTCTGGTTTCCCTAGCTACCTCACAGAAAAATTCTGGTACTTAGTATGACAAAATAAAATATTTCATCTTGGTATGTCAGCCAGTACTGGTATTCTGTTTAAGCGCTACAAGACAGAGAATGTTAATACTTTTCTCTAACATCTTAAAAAGAATATGTAAATGCCATGTGCAGATTTTAAAAATTCTGAAGAAAGTCCATGTTTTAGTCCTACCTTAGAGAAACAACAGTGTCATAGAAGTGGTCAAGAGCCTTCAATATCTCAGAAGCTGGATGACTGGAGCAAAACAGGCTGGGGAAACTTGTATGAACAATACCCCATGGTGCAGCCATGCCATAAAACACATCAGCTGGACAGAGTTCTGTCTGTGAAGGAACATGCAAGCCATGTTACCTACCTCTCCTCTCCTCACCTCGTGTTGTCTCTGCACTTCTCTTTGCCCCAGTCCCTATGTAAGCACGAGGTCTCTGTTGGAGGGAGGCAGAAGGGATCAGTGCAGAGGAGGAAAGCAGTGCCTGCAGAGGTGCCCACAGTGAGAACTTTGTCCTGGCTGCCCCCATGGCATGGAGGGAACGACTTCCATTGCTGAAGTCACAGCTCTGTCCTCCCAACAAAGGGAATGTGCTGACACTGCTGCACATTGCACAAAATCCTGTTAATGCCAACTGAAGGATTTCTTCTGCATCATGGATGTGCTTTTGCTGAAGTCACAGCAGTACTTAAATGCTACTCTGCTGATGAATGCAGTTTCATCAGAATGATTAAGTAATGAGCTTAACATATTAAAAATATAATTCAATGTGTGATAAAAATGTTTTGCATTGCTTAGATAGCATACCTGCAATTAGAAAAATCCAGGTGTTACAAATTACCAGCTTAGAGAATTTGGCACAATGAAACAATGACATTAATTCTTAATTAAACTGATCTTTCTACTGAAGAGCTAATATTGGTCTGTCAGACTACAGATTCAATTTTAATTATAAATTGTAAGATACTAGTCATTGTTTCAATGTAGCAAGTATGAAAAATATCAATATAAGTCCTAGAAAAGAGAAAGTTTGTGAAAAATGCTAAATAAAAAACGTTTCTGTCTTTATCCAGATAATATTTTTGAACCCAGACGTACATCTCACTTATGCAGGTGACTACACAGGAGGCACGGCACTGGGAATAGAGATGAATCAACAGAATCCCTTGACCTCTGAGTATAAAATATTGTAAATATTTCCAATCCAGGAAGCCTCATTTTCAGCTGAGCTACCCAGGCTTCTTCATAGTCTTGCCTGTGTTGGTTTAAAAAAGACCCAGTGATGTGAGTTCACAAATAAGCAAAAACTAAGCAAAACATCTGTGCTTTCATTTTAAGTAATGAAAATTATTCAGATCTTCATGTAAGAAGATTGTACTTAGGGACAAATTAAATTCAAGTGATTTAATGGAGGAAGAATGATTTTTACACTTTGTTTTTTAACGTATTTTTCTTTATGATTCTATCTTTGTATGAAAACTGTAGTACAAATCTAATTTTTTTTCTTTTCCTCTCAAAATACCAATTAGACTTTTCCCCATAGGAGCTGGCATAGTGGTAGTAATTCTCCTTTTGTGAAATCTGTACATTGCTCTCTGGTACTTCAGAATTTATTGTAAGCTACACTATTGCTACTCTTTCAGTTAAAGCACCCCTTTTATACCATGACATGTTTTTTGCATGTACTGGGGCCACATATGAATCTGTCATGCCACTTCATTCACTTTGAGTTTTTGTTAGGACATCTGAGTATTTTCAATGCCCTTCTCTTCAAACAGCTGAAATGAACAGCTTTTGGCTAATTCCGGTAATTCAGTCTGCAAACTAGTCTTAGTTACAATTTGCTATAAGTAATGACCAAGATGGCAATTAACTGAATTTGTCAGTTTTGATGAATTTAGACAGTTATGAAATACAGTTATCAAAATATGAACTTTACCAGTCTAAAAAGAGCTGTCATAAAAGTTTATTACGATAGAACAGCAACTGGTAAGATCATCACATATTTATTTACATTTGCGAGTATATTAAAAAGCAAATTTCTCCAGGTGTTAGTGCCATCTGATTTTAAATAGTATAAACATTTTTATTTGTTTCAAAATTGACAATATAATATATTTCATGGAAGTGTGTAAAGAAGCACTGCTCCATATCATAATCAGTTATTCCAACCCACTTTCCCAGGCAGTGCAGAGGTCTAGAACCATATTGTTAGCAAAGTTTTCCTGCTATCTAACATGAATCTTCCAACCTAACAGGAACTTTTCTAGCCTGCTGCTACTGGAATCAATAGGCATGAACATGAAAAGCAATTTTTTTCCCTTTCTGTTATAGAAACCATTTATCAGTTTCTTCTCTGAATTATCCCTAGTGTTCAAGTAGTTTTCCTTAAAGTCCAGTTTCCAAAGTTGAGCATAGTATCAGGGAAAAACATTTGCCAGTATGATGCAGAGAGTAAGGACTGTGTCTTGCAGGCCATATTCTAATACACACACATTTGTAACAATTAAGATGGTCATAGCTGATTTCCAGCTTGTGATGTCCCTAGAGTTTCTTGAAAAATATTTCTAATGAATTGTTGCCCTAGACACTTATAAAATTCAATATCCTGAAATAAGTACCTAGTACTTACTCCTGTTGAATTTTGTCCTTGTTTTACAGAACCCTCCACAAGAGTTCATTCGTATTGCAATTCTGTTTCCAAGACAGTCCTTTTTTCTAGGCCTCTTGTCACCTGCAAATTTAATAGCACATATTTTCTGTTCAGTCTTGCAAGTGGTTATTCAAGCATACTGAATCCAGTGCACCTAATAGAAACTCAGAATGGTTTGGACTGGACCAGACCTTAAAAGTCATCTCGTTCCAACCTTCCTGCCAAGGGCAGGGACACCTTCTGTGAGATCAGGCTTCTCAAAGCCCCATCTTTACCTGGCCTCCAACACTTTTGGGGATGGGGCTTCTCTGGGCAACATGTGTCAGTGCCTCACAACCCTCAAGAGAAAGAATTTCTTCCAACTATCTAAATCAATCCTCTCCTTGATTATAGTCATTACCCCTTGTGCTGTCTCTACATCCCTACTGAATAGTACAACCTTCCATTTTGATAATCAACAAAAGATTACTATCTCAATGAGGTTTTCTAGCTAATGCTATATTCAGACTATGGTAGTTGTATCATGTTTTAGAAAAGTGAAGCCTAATCCACTGTTTTGCCTATCAAGTTCTATGCAATACTTGACAAGCACACAAATGGCTTGTGCCAAAACAAGGGCTTCTGCTTGTCATGCAGTCATGGAAAAAGCTATGCTGGACTGACAGTATTTGTTCATAACAAGCTCGTGTTAGTATGTCTTCATTTAAGATCTTAGTTAATTAGTTTTAGCAGAATTTCTATGGTAAACTAATTGGATTAGTTTGTAAACGCTGGACTCCATTTTTGAAAGAAAGCTGCTATGTTTGCTTTCTCTATTCTCCAAAGCTTCTCAAATAGGACAGGCACTCCTCTGATGTTGCTTTAGCCAGTCCTAAGTACCTTAAACTTACATTTATCAGGCGTGTTCTCCCTCTACTCAGTCCATTTTAAGCTGTAGTTTTAGAATGAAAAATGAATGTGTGAAAACATTTTACCATGTCCTGTGTATCTGTAGCTTTTGTCAAGACATGGAGCATGTGCAGCAATAGTGATAGTTGATGGTGTAGAAATAAATGGGTTCTGCATTCAGTTACTTTCTCTGCCATGTTCTGTGAGTTGAAACATGCATTAGGATATACTGCTTAGGATCTAGCACTTCCTTCCAAACTCTATGATTCTTAAAAAAAAACAAACAAAAAACCCCCAAAAAATTCAAACCAAAAAAAAAACCACCAAAACCCACCCCCCAACCCCCAAAAAACCATCCAAAAAACCTCCCACCCAACCAAAAGGAAAGAAAAAAGAAGACTAAAGGAGAATGTTGCATTTTGCACTGCAAGGACAATACTGTTTTTCAAGTGCCAGCTGGATTCCTTTCTGAATTAGGAAGTCTTTAATGTAATTGCCTGAAACACCCTAATGTAACTGCAAATTCCTTACTGAGATTGTAAGAAGGTAATTAGAAAGTAGTTTGATTTTATTTATTTAATGTGCTAAATTCACTATTCCCTCTTCCAATAAGATTATGTCCAATTAAAATGCAATTACTTCTAGATTTCCTCGAACAAATGATTGCACAAGGGAGGCTTTTTCAGGCTTGAGGAATCCTTTCTTGTCCCATTCACCCTCTTCTATCAGAGTGTGGTAGAATTTTGTTGGTTTTCTGTGGGTTTTGTTTGTTTTTGGTTTTGTTTTGTTGTTGTGGAGGTGGCTGTACGTTGCTTTTTGACGGGGTGGTTTTCTTTTTTTTCCTTTTTCCTTTTTTTTTTTCTTTTTTTCTTTTTTTAAGTTGAAGTTTTATCTGACTGGGGGTTTGGAATGAAGATAAATCTTCAAGTGGGTAACATCAGCTGGTAGAAGTAGATATTTGAGTTACCAAAGAATGTCTTTAAAGATTTAGACGATTTTCTGCAGAAATAAGTAGATGTTTCTTTCCCTCTTGAAATTTCTGTCTTCAGCCTCCCTTCTGTTCACCTTCTCGATTCCAGCATCCTTTCACAGTCTTCTAGAATTTCTTTCTATAAAGTTTCCACCAGAGAAAGCTTTTACTCTTGTTCCTGTAAGGTATGACCACAAAACTGAGGTCACCAATAATAAATGAAAAGCTATGGCAAACCAAATTAAATCTGTAAAAGCCAACAGCCAGGTCATGAAGATCTGTGAACTTTGTGGCAAGAATTGTAGTGCTTTTTCTCTCACCAGACCGTGTATCTCTTCTTCTGGAAGTCCTTCAGTTAAAGCACTAGAAGTTTGTAGTAGTTCTGTAAAATATGTGCTGACCAAATTTCACTGTTAATTTGGGATATTAGGTTCATCTTGCAAACAATACTTTTACAGACTTTTTTGTTGTATTCCATATTTTCCATTTTCAACATTCTCAAAACTATAAAGTGGTCCTTAGGGTGAAGAATGTGTTCTTCAGAAGCAACAGGATTCATACGCAGATTTGGGCTATCTATTAAAAAAAAGGAAAAAAATCCGGAGAGGAATTATTTGTATATTGGAACAAAGAATGCAATTTTCACAGGCTAACTGTAGCCAGCTGACCTTTAGCAGGATAATGCTCTACTAGGCTTGAAAACCAGGAGGGATTGTAGCAGCTGTTCCAAAGCCAGCGTTCAAATACATGAAACAACATGTTCACTGAATATGGGCACTGCCTGTCTTTTTCTTCCACGTCACTGGCCTTATGTACAGCAAGCATGAGGTTCTCTGGCAATGAAAAATATTTCTGACCCTGGAAGATGTGTCATCAAAGGCCTTAAATAGCCAAAACAGTTTGGCCTTCCTTTAGAAGACGCCTAGATAAGGCTGATTTGGAATGCCAAACATCAGAATATATCTAAGTGTAGAACAGTCTATATTGTGGATTTTTTTTTAACCTCCTTCCAAGAAATTATATTAGAAACATAACCATGTAAATTCATCATGTTTCATATTTTTTATGTGAATATAATTGACAAAGGGAAAAACAGATATCCTGATGAGACCAGTCTTCATTTGTGTGTGCACATGAATAGTCAGCTTGTGTTGGATGAGTATGGATGTGCACAGTGGACATTACTGGCATTTGTAAAATTAAGTTGTGGGAAAGCTTAGAAGAGTTGTATTCTGTTTCACATGCTCTTGCAAAACTCTTTGTGAAGCTTTCAGTGTACCTATAACTGAAGCCCCAGACATACAGCAGTTAATCTTGGCATATCTACATTTATTAAAGGAAACATCAAAGCAGCATTCATGACCTTTAAATGCTTTCACTTCCTAATAGCACGGGGAGTCCCCCTGAAAAGTTGTAGTTTCATTTACACACAAAAATGTTTTGTTTTTTGGCTTTTAGAGGAAAGTTTTATTTTGGAGAGAGTAAAATTTCTCGTTGCATGGGAATGGAATGGACTTCTTGGAAAGTTGTGGACCTAAAGGGACAGTTTCACAACTTCTTAAATTTCAAGTTGGAGAAACATGTTCTTTTGGGCTCCATTCTCTCCCTTTCTATTACTGATCAATCAACCTAAACAGGTAGAAATATGTTCTTCTCTAGGGCTCCATTCTCTCCCTTTCTATTACTGATCAATCAACCTAAACAGGTACAAATCCCAGGGAGCACTTTAGAGGCCCAAACATCTGTGACAAGTGCAGTATGAGATGATGTTTTATTGAGCTTCTCATTGCCATTTGCAGGTCAGGCATGGTTTATTACCAAATACATCTTCCTCATACAGATGTGTCAGATAGATCAGTTTATTGCCCACAGTGACTCAGTTATCAGTACTTCTGTTTCTCTGAGGAAACACTTTGACTGCTACAGTCCAGAACTGTATTTTTTCTGTCATGATTATAAAGAACAATGACTCACCTTCCACCCTTATTTGATTTAGACAATTAGATCTCTCTCCTAATTGTCAAGTTTCATTTCAGTTCCTCTGCTTCAGTAAAGATCACATTTATTAATTGTTCTATTCATGATTTGGATGCTGTAGAGCAATACTTGTTCCAAGACAATAATTGCCTTATGTTGAAATATTAGTGCTATATGATTTTAATAATTTACACACATAAAAAGTAGTAAGTGTTTTTATAATGAGGAAAGAAGAAGTATTGAGAAACATATGTAACAGTTCCTATATTTTTGGTATATCATCTGAATCTACATCTTTTGAAAAGGATACCAATGTAAACTTGAATCCTTGCGAGCACTGTCTTTTCTTATTCCTTCTTTTGCAATTTTTGTGATGGAGATGATTACTATAATATCCCATAAGAAGTTTAATAACTGAGCTTCCTATACAACTATAACAACTATTAGGCTATGTCAGATTAATCTTCTTGAAGTAAGTTAAAAAAAATCCCCCAGTTAAAAGAACTTTTATAGAAAACAAAGCAAAGAAGTAGTCAGTAGCCTTGTCCAATAAATAGAACCAAGAAACACATTTGCTCAAAATATGGAATTCAGATCCATGATGCATAAAGGGCATGTGAAAGTTTAGAGTATGTTTTAATTTATGCATGCTTGAGGTCTGAGATTAAATTATCCAGAAAAGATGTCTCTCAGGTTATCCAGCCCTGTTAATATTCCAATAAGAGAATTATTTAATCTGATAACATTTAAAAACTTTTGAAAGATAAAGTGGCTGCCTCTCTTGTTATTAGCTTGTAGCCCAAAAGAACAGTTCGTAACCCAAAAGATTACAGTAATAACCACTTTCAAGTACTGTAAGTTAATGAATAACTCAAACATAAATGCACTATGATGAAAACAATTGAGGTTGCTAAGAGACAAAAATACCGTGAAAAGTAAATCACTACTTTTAACATCAGTTTATTCAAGCAATGAAGTCATATGTATTCTTGTATCACTATCTCATATATGCATATCCAAGTCTGAGATTACACCCTGAGAATTTACAATTCATGTGCATATATTCATAATAACAGTGTTCTTTCACAAAAGCATTTCACAGCTTGAGAAAAGACCAGGGTTTCAGTAATAGGAATTCATGTTCTCCATAGATCCCCAGTATATATCTCTGATTATGCATCAAAATGGCGGACACTTTAACTCCAATGAAAAAGTTAATAGGTCCCTGTGCCTTATGCCTGAGAAGTAATTGTCAGTTATACAACACTATTTTTTCCCAAACACGGAAACATTTCCTTTCAGTCTGTAACACTGCTATGACACAGAACCATGTTTGGAAGGATGTAAATGAAACTAAGTCCTAGTGAAAAACAATTGATGAATTAAAAAAAAAATCATCATTTTTTGGGTAACATGTACATGTATTAAAGATCATTAACCATCTAGGAGAAGAAAACTGCCACGGTATTTTCATTTAACTTTCATGTGAATTCCTGGGTGCTAAGCATTGACATGGAAAATCATTGCTACTGTAACTTCAGGCAGAGGCCAGTTCAGATGCTTCTAAATCAAAGGGGCTGCTACTGAGCATACCTTGGTGCTCTTCCACAGCCCCTAATGTTTATGGTTTCTGAGCATCTCACAGTGTTTAATGCACTGTCTCTCACAGGTGCTCTCCTTTAGGAGAAGGGGAAATAGTAGGACATTTGATTTTTCTGGTGCTTCTACAATCAGATATTTGGGTGCCTCACTGCTGCACTCAAAAATGCCCTGTCCCTGCCAATATGCTTGATGTCTCCACGAAATGCCTGGGAAAGAAGAGTGATGTCCCAAAGCAGGGAGTGCCCAAAGATGAGAGCAGCTAAAGCAGAGCAGTGGCTGGGAAGCCAGCTAAGGTCAGCCTGTGGAGAAACACTGAAAACACTATATATGATAAATACTATTTCTCTCCAGGGCTGAGATGCCTCATGCAGGGTAGCAGATAAGTGCTTCTCTCCACTTGAGACTCTCACCTCCGAGTCCTACAGCAGGGATGGCATCTCTTCTTTCTTTCTAAAGCAGAAGGAGGGATAGCTTTTCTCTTTTAAAACTGAATCTTTAATCTTATGCTGCTGTTTTTGAGCAGTGTCTTAGCACTTGCTCAGAATGTGGCATCCTCACATTTAATTCCCTCTTGCACCCAAGTGAATTCAGGCCTCTTTTTTCCCTGAAAACATCCTAGCTTTAAGTTATTCTTGGGTTATGACATTCTCCACCTCTCTGGGTCTTGTACTTGCTGAGCAGCAATTCCCAATGGGAGACAGAGTAAGTTTCAGCTTCTGCCCTGCTCTGTGGGGTGTGAGGAGTGGAACTGCAGCTGCTCCATAGCTCAGATCCTACAGAATTAAATGGCAGAAGGAGCAGGCCCTATAATTCTATAAACTGCAATTCACCTACACAATTTTTCAGCTTTGGTTTATCGCTAATTACAATCCTCCACAAGCTGAATTATACGTCATTATAGGTCATTATATTTTACCAAGCAGCAGAATTTTCCATGAGTGACAGTTTTGAACACCTTTGTGTGGTGTGGTTCTGATCACAGCGTCCCACACAGCCTGGCCATGTGAAGTGCAGGAAAATTGGCTATAACAGAGCCAGGAGATAATTTTAGACTTTGACTTGTGTGCATGGGCTGGGACCTCAGAGCCCCTTTGCAGTAAATGCAGCCTTTGGAGAGTAATTGAGAACAGCCTTGCTGGGAGCCTCCTCCACTCCCACATGGGCTCCCTCCTTAGGCACAAAGTTAAATGCCTCAAGTAAGGAGGGTGAGTGTTGCCATTTTCATTAAGCTTATTAGAAATGACAAAAAGGCCAAATCATCATGTGCTGATGCCCTAGCAACCTTTTAATGTAGTGCCCTTGCTGTAGCAGCAGAGAATTTAATCCCATAAGATTCCTCCCACTGTTTGACAAGAGAAAGGTTAGGAATAGATGAGAACAAATATCTTGAGATAACAAAATCTTTAGGATTTTGCAATGGATTATTCCTCAAATAGTGAACAGCTACATGGAAAGCCTGAAGTTAAATATTTCAAATCTCCATTTTGATGGTGGAAATTAACCCCTTCATGAAAAGCACAACCCAGGATTCACTTTGTCTCAGCCACAGGACTCACCACTCCAGCAGCAACTTGTCTGCTTTTTGAGACACAAGGTGTGTTCATGAAGTGTTGAGTGGCTGATGATGCCACTCATGGTTGCAGGTTTATTAAATTCTCTCAGTAACTCACTCAAGAGTTGGGATGTTTCAACTACAGTCACTTGAAATGGCTGTAGTTAAAGGAGAACACAAACCACTTTTTAATTGTACAGTTTTGTTTTAGTAAAACTGAATGCAAAAAGACATGAATCTTTACTGAGGCTTTAGAATGGAGTTTTTGAAACTTGGTGTATAGTAATGCTACAAGGCAACTTGAGCTGACACTGAATATGTTAGTGGAAAACTGGAAGCTATGTGCCCATCCTGACAGTCTCCTCAGACCCAGAACTAATTCAACTTAGCTCGACTGATGAGTAGGAGATTTTCTTATGGAAAGCTCAAATGGGATTTGAGTTACTCATTCATATTGGTCTCCTAAAAGATCTTGTCATTTGTGGGACACTTATGCTATGCAGTTTCTGTTCAAGATGCTATAGTTTATGTTCTAGCATCAAGATTTCTGGTTGTTCTTCAGCCAACTTTTTGAAATAGATCTGTGGAAATGCAGAGGTTTGTTCAGAATATCTTATCTGAGATGCTGTAACACTTCTTTAGTTTATAGCAGCAATTTTAGTAAATATTCTTGCTTTGAGGAGAGCAAGGCTACAGCAAATACGCAACCAGTATAGGAAAAGCATGCATAGGAAAGAAATAAATTCTTTTGTTAAAGAGTCTATTGTTAAATCTATTGTTAAAATGGATAAAAAGCATGTAATATTTTTCCTCACATGGAATTAGAAGACATTAAATTAGCGAGTGCACAAGGAAGAATAATTACCATTGTAATATATTCACAATTGCTTTGGCAAAACATTTGCATGACTTCCAGTTTCATTTGACTTTAAAATATTACAGTTGTCTCATGCTCACAATTGGACTTATACCTCTGGTTGTTTACATTTGAACAAGAAAATCCAGACACATGTTGAAACTGCTGTAAATGTTCAGTGGTGTCCAGACTGGCAGATCCTGTAAAGCAGACTTGTGGCTCAGCTCTGAAGAATTGCAGGCAGAAATGAAAATAATTTAACTTGATTTTCCTAACAATCAGGAGAGCATTAATTATTAAATTATTAATAATCATCTAGACCTGTTGTCATATTATTCTGTTTCAGGCCTGAAGTATTTTTTTCTCTGTGCAACTACTTCCTTAGGTCTGTGGCAGAATGTTTTAATGAAGTATCCCTGCCAGAGGCACAAAGTGGGCATTCCCAGATCTCTCAGCTCAGCTCACCCTCTGTGGTAGGGTGGGGTTTACCATACTCTCTGTAGAACAGGGCAACTTCTTCAAATAAATAGAATACAAATCATGTGCTCTTGGAAGAATGAAACATATCTGTTTAATCTGAAATTAAGTTTCCCTGAGTTTTAAAATAGTGTTAAAATATTTCTACTTAATTCCAACTTTATTTCAGTTGTTGGGGTTTTTTTTGTTTGTTTCTCTCCTTTTCTTTTGGCCATGAGCTAAAGAAACATTATTCATACATTCATACAATACATACATATTTGTACATTTTATAATGAACATACAAACACTGAGGATAAAGTCTTCTGTGTCTAATTCTTTCTAAACATTATATGATACTCTGTTTATAGAATCCAGGTCAAGTAAAATAATCCAGAATTTGGATATTACATTCCCAGGATAAATTATTACAAATATCTCTGGGTTTGCAGGTGGAATTCCTGAAATCCCTGGAAATTAAGACACTCACTCTGGGCCACACAAATAGCCCAAATGGGACTGCATTATTTTTCTGAGGATTGAGCACAGAGTCATTTGTGTTTCCTTTGCTGTAGGAAGACTAATTACAGAAATTTATTCAGGTAAAACTTCAAGTGCACTTTATCAAATTTGTTTTTCTGAGGTATGGCTCTGGGCAATCAGCCAAAGCAAACAGCAAACAGAAATTGATTTACTAATTTACTAACTAATAATGTCCTTCCTATTTTTTATATTATAAATCTTCCTTATTTTATGGTACTCTGCAACGTCATGATTTAGATAGGAGCACATGCTTAGTTAGTTTGGTTCATAAAGTGCACAAAGCAACAGCATTTCATCTTAGTCTGGAAAAAGATGGTTTATTATCTAGGTTTTCAAGCAAACAGAGGCTGCTGATGGATAGAAGCAGCCTCATACATTTCTCTATTCTTGTTAATTTTATCTTTCACTGTAGAATTTCCATAATCAACAGTTTGATTTATGTATCTCAGTTGCTGTTCTTTTCCTTTACAGGCAAAAACTATGTTTAAAGACTCTGTTCACTTCATGTGTATTATGGCCTGCACAGTTCTATCTGTGGAATATGTTTTAAATTGTCAGATGAAAAACATTTAACAAAGTACTAGAAAAACAAATTCTAGTATAATGAAGTCTGTCAGCTTGTGAAACTTCTCATTTGGGTAAGGTTTTTATAAGAAGAGAATATCACATTCAGATTTTCAAAAATACCACATGATTAACTGAAATATAAGCGCAGCCTGTAACTCCTCCAAGGCACCATGCAACCAGAAGGATGAGGAGTTGGTCTGCCAGGGACATTCCTACTTTGTCATGGGTAAGTCACAGCACTTTGCTCTTTCTCCATTCTTGGTTATAGACAGTAGATAATCTGGACCTCATAAATACTTGACATACTTAGTAATATTTTCTTGTTATCCTCTCTTCAAAGAGGATATTGAGTAGAACACATATAGCGTCAGATGAATTTTTCATATTAATTTTTCTTTTAAAACAATTAATGCTTTTTCAAATTTTATTATTTTTTTTCATAGGAATAACTGCAATGTTGCACATGAAAGTTTTACTATGACCTTACCAGAAATCTTTTCTCCCCCTAAATGCCAAAGACAAGCCAAAAGCAGATTTGTATGGTTTGCATATTTTGCATCTTGGAATTTACAACCCTATCTGCAAGTCTCACCTAATCTTGAAGGATGATTTGCTTGTGTAAAATAACATTAAAATTAGTAACCATTTATGAAGAATAAATTTATGATCTTTTTCCTCAATAAAAGATTTTCAGAACATCAAAAATGCTCACCCACGTCGCAGAACTATAAACATTTGAAATGTAGCAGATCTGCAAAAACGCACAGAGAATGAAAGAGTTTCAAGAAATCTGCTGAAAAATGTTCTGAGGCACTGAATGCTTCATCAATTGGGAAAATGAGGAAGGATAACGAATAGTTAGTTAAATCAGACTTTTGTATAATCTTGTCATCAGAAAGCCGGATTGTTGCATAAAATCAGTGGCAACAAATGTGTTCTTATCACTCAGTGCTTGAATGGATGGGAGTCGTGTTGGTGCATCATTCACAGGTCTGTGTGATGAAAAATATTGAGCTGCTGAGCTGCTGCCTCAGCCAAGTAAGGGAGATCTCTGATTCTGCTCCTGTAAAGATCCTGTGCAGCCCTTCTTGCTAGTGGCTGATGTGGGGGAGATGGTAAGGAAGCATTAAGGTATATACCACTAGAACACAAATTACTCCTTCTTTGAAAAGTAGTTTTACACCCCATAGTGGATATCCAGCCAGGGAAAAATTGCTATTATCTGTATTTTGTCGGGATTCACTTCATCCAGCTTCAACTATCTGATTTGTGCACGTTGCTTAATGTCAACAACAGAATCAAGATAGGAGAGGAAAAGAACCATGAAAAGACACTGGAACAGAGCAGTCATAACCACTGTGTGCCTGACTGCTGCTCCTAGGACATCCAAAGGAGAAAGCATACATACTTTAATGAAGTTTTAGTATGCACTATTGGAAGGTTCTTTCTTAGCAAAACAAACATTTAAAATTCCTTTAATGAAACATAAATGTACAGTGTCCTACTAAGCACCAAGGAATTGATAGGAGTTAGCTAAGTCTGCAAAGACACTCATATAAATGCATGGACAAAGCTCAGAGGTTCCCTTCAGTCTCTTCACACTCAGAACTGAGAAATCTCTGAAGTATCTTGTGTTTGAAGACCTGGTTTCAGTGCTGTTAAGCATACAGAGCACCCAGAGCACAGCATTCAAATTACCTTCTGTGTGACAGGAAAAGGACATTGCTGTACAGAAGAACTTTCTCAACATGCTTGTGGATTAAAAAAGGCAATGATCTAGAAGTATTTTAGAGGTGGCAATGTTGTATGTGTAGTTGTATGTGTAGGAGAGTCCTTCCCAAGGAAACCATCTCATCTACTGAGCAAAGGTATTATGGATTTGAGAAACTGTAATGACATCAGATCTCTGCTCTTGAGTTTGAATTTATTTTTAATGACACCTACTGCCATTTTGAAGACTACAAAAGGATAAAAAAAATGTAATTCAGACTAAGGTGGTCACCTCTCCTGAAAGGGGTATTGCTGTAGATTTTATTGAAGAAGTTCTTTCGCTAAGATTTTGGACAGATATTTACTTTGCAACCAAGTCCTAGTGCATATTGTTTTCTGCAAAGTGCTCATTGCTTCTTCATTTCTAGTAGAGACTCCTACACTCTTCTGAAAAAGGCAGGATGAGGGAGAAGGATGTGTGCAGACCTTGCATCATTGCTTCAAGAATACAGGATATTTGCAATCTGCAGCTCCCTAGTTTACTGACTACGAGTCAATTGTCACACTTTACACAAGACATTTGTCATATTTGCTTTTCTTTCAGAGGATACTGTAATGCTTCTCGAGAAAATGCACCAATCTTTGCTCCTATTATGACTGTTATTATGACTTTGTGTTATTAATTTTCACACTGGTCTGGTGTTATTTAATCTTTATACCTGGTTTTATATTTTTCAAATCCTGTTCACATGCACTCACACCTTTTGACTACATGGATAAGATGGGTTGACATTTTGATAGATCACTATATTTCTATTATTTCTTTCCTATCTTCAGAAATCAGTTTCTTCTCTCAGCAGCATTGTGCGATTCTGATAATGTGTGGTGGACTCACTCTGGCCTCAGCTAAGCCCTCCCCAGCTGCTCACTGACTCTTCATCTCTAACTGGAGAAGAGAGAGAGAGTAGGAAGAGCAAAAGAAAAATATCTCATGGTTCAAGAAAATGAGAGTTTAGTAAGTGATAAAAAGGCAAACAAACAAAACCTGAGTGATGTAGGCATCAAGGTGACCAGTAGTAGAGCAATGACCTATGAGTCTCCAAGCAACGGCTGCCTCCCACAAAGCCCCCTCTCCTCAGGTTTATTGCTGAACATGTTACATAGCATAGGGAATATCCCTTTGGGAAGCTGCAGTCTGTTGTCCCAACTGTCTCCCCTTCCATCTTCTTGCCCACCTCCAGCATCCCAGCTGCTGGGACTGAATGGGAAAAAAAGGGAAGTCTTGATGCTGTGCAAGCACTGCTCAACAATACCCAAAACCCTGGTGTGCTATCAACAGTGTTTTAATCACAAGTCCAAAACACAGCACCATTCAGGCTGATAAGAAAAATCTAAGTCCATCATTAACAGCCAAACCCAGTACACTCTGTTAGTATTGTCCAATTATAGTATGAATATCTGAAAGAAAGCAACCAGAACATACCCTGTGAGATATTTCAGCACCACCCCCCACCATATATGAGCGAAACAGAAAAAAAGTAGTTAGTGCAGAGTTATACTTCAAAAAAAATTATTTTGCATCCAAAACATTGAAGTTAATTGCTGGTTTAGTCCTCTTTCATCAGCTAGACATTAGCTAATTTATTTATTTTGAAGATGGATGTTGTGAATCAGGATTGTTCAGTTGTGGAAATCTAGTGAAAATCTAGTCCACACTGAAATTGCTTACTATCCTGCCTGGGGATGGACTGAAGAGAAATTCAGATTTCTAGATTGGAGAGGTGAATCAATTTCTAGTCAACCTTTGTACAGGCATCTGAAACAGTACACACAAAAATTTTGGTGACATCTATGTTCTGAACAACAAATCTCTTAAGACATGCTCAGCAGCACCCTGCACATATAGACCTCTAAAGTCTATTGCCTTCTATTACTTGTAAGAGACCAACCCAGGACTTTTAAAACTATTTCAACCCTCTCAAAACCCCATCCAATGGTGCTGACTGCTGCTCATTGTGCTGTATTTGAACGTAACTCAGCTTGAGAAAGGCCAGCTGTGTCCTGGGCTGCATCCAAAGCAGCGTGGGCAGCAGAGCCAGGGAGGGGATTCTGCCCCTCTGCTCTGCTCTGCTGAGACCCCACCTGCAGTGCTGCATCAGCTCTGGGGGCCCAGCACAGGGAGCACAGGGACCTGCTGGAAAGAGCCCAGAGGAGGGGCACAAAAATGATCAGAGGGATGGAGAACCTCTCCTGTGAGGAAAGGCTGAGAGAGTTGGGGTTGTTCAGCTTGGAACCTTCTTATCCATAGAGGTCTTAAACCATTCTATGATTTTTGTTAACATATTAGACTCGGGGAGAACGGTTAGTCATAATCCCAAAGATAAATCTGAAAGAGTCTATGTGCCTTTAGAAACAACCTTTAGAAAGACAAGATTTTAAAATTCTAATTACACAGTATTATTGTGAAATGTTATGGGATTTTATAAACCATTCACCTTGCAATCTCAAACAACCTAACTGGAAAAGTTATTTTTTCTCTAAATCAGATGTTTGGTTAGTGAAAATCACACACAGGGTATCAGATGAGCCATGTTTTTGCTGTAAAAAAGCTGGCTACTGAATACACTGATACCTATCTGTTAGAAAATTTTGAAGAGTAATAGTCTAAGTCTCATATGTTCCTGCTATTCATTCATAGGTAGGAACCCAGAAGAGGAACAAATGAAACATACAATTTTGTTGAGATGAATGTCCTAAGAGTTTTCCCTCTACCTCTGGGGTGAGATGGAGGGAAAGTGGTAGCTCAACTTTTCTGAGCTTTTTTGCTCTGATTCTGTGAGGGGATCAAGAATGAGGAATTGTCTCCCGGCTCTCTGTAGATTAACGACTTCAAAATACCCAGAGCTCTGGATTTTTGGTGGACCTAGATATCCCCACAAGTGTATGCAGAGGTCAGAATGAAGCAACGATAAAAATTCTGGCTTGTTATTCCTTTTTTCTTTCAGATCTTATTCATATAGGAGATTCCTGCTGTGCAGTGATCTGAATGTGAAAAAGAGCAGAATATGAACCACAGAATCAGATTCAATATTTCACCATTTTAGTTAGATCAGTTCTGACAAATATGGATCTAATATGCTTGTAGTCTCATTTCCCAAAGCTAAATTTGTGCTATTCTTCAACACTAAGAAGATGAAAGAGATGCTGATGAGTTGATTGGTAAATGAGTTAATTTTGAATGGCTTTGGCCTGATTATTTAGTTTTGTTTTAAGAGCATTTGTTTTTAGTTGGAAAACACACAGAAATTAATTGCTAACCAGAGTAGGTCTCCTGAATTTAGCTGTTCTAATTTTAAGCAAGCAGTTTTATTCAGATATTGTAATTGCTTGCTTAAAGAAGGACTTGAATACACACATATGGACTGGACTGCACTGCACAAGCAAAGTGCTTGTGTGCAACAGCCTGAATGGCTTTGAAGGGATAATTCAATAAAACTTTCAGGCAGGGTCACAACCTCCTTTGGGCATCAGCCTGCTCTGGCATGGCCTCCTCCATGGCCTGCAGTTCTGTTCTTCATTCTACTTCTCACCTGTAATGAAATTTCAAAACAAAAAATCTCCTGTGTCTTCATTTACCCATCATTCATTCATCTCTCATAGTTCAAAGATTCATTAATTAATTGAGGTTCATGTAAAATTCAAAGTCCTTAGCTAAAGTAATGTGTAAGTGTTGACATGACACGATAGAAAAAATACGTGTTGAACCCTATAGAAGCTGTTGAGGGAGTTCAGTGGTAGTGCCTTCTATCAGATATCAAAAAAACAAGTGTAGGGCTGTGGCTAGTTGTATTATTTATAGTGTCTGAGAATGAGACTGTAAAGTATAAAAACATGGATTAAAATCAAACGAATAATTGTACGTGATAAAAGTTAAACATAGCTGCACACTAGATTTGACTTTTTTTAATACAAGAGATCTCTGAAATGCTAATAACCCTAAATTAATTATTTAACACAGATTGTTGAATTATTCAGGTTTAAAAATACAAAGCTATACACAATAAAACTTGTGTGTCATACAGGAGGTACTAAATCCTCTGGGACAAACTCTGAGATCTTTGCCCAGCCTTTGTTCATCCCAGACTCTTACAGGAAACTTCTAGTGGAAACTTTGTTGAGGGAGGGCCATGTTGGAGAATTCTGTGAGGATTTTGCAGTAGCTGAAGATGGTTCAGGCAAAAATCAACATCTTCTGTTTAGTGCTTGATGGTTAAGAGAGGAGTAAAAAGTTTTTAAAACTTCTCAGATCTAAGGATTTGCCTGGGCAATGAAAGTTTGGCCAGGCCATTTTTCTAATACCCTAGGGTAATTAGGAATTAAGGGTTTAATATGACAGCTTTAATATGCATGTGTAAACTGTGGTGCAGCACTCAGTCAATATGAAAAAACCACTGGAACAGACTCATAAAGAAGGAGAGCATAATAACTGCTTAATACTTCTGATATCTTCAGAAACAGATTGCATAATAGTGACTTACTGTTAATTGATAATTAATTTAGGACTTAGATTGCCTTATTTAAATTCAATACGTTATGAACTGCTGGATGGGCTCTGTCTCTCCTATACACCAGTAGAAACATCCAAAAGCCTAGTAAAAACATATTACCTCAAAAACTGCAACATGAAATGCAAGTAAGGAGCAGTAGAAGAGGAGAGGACCAGTGACTACAGTGGCACTGAAACACCTTGCTGAAGTATGTATATGCCACAGTGGAATTATGGGATCACAGCAACACAACAAGGTTTAGAATCACAGAATGGTTAAGTTTGGAAAAGACCTTTGAGATCAAGTCCAACCATCAACTCAGCACCACCACTACACTCACCATTAAATGAGGTCCTCCAGTGCCTTAGGCTGGTAGGTTGGGGTTAGCTGTGCAGCATCCCAGCTGTGGCACAAGAGCATTGATGGCACCAGCAAGTGTTAATCAAAGATATTTCTGCACTGCCAGTTCCCCAGAAAGTAGTTCTGGATGAAGTTATTATAGGTTTTGTTTGTTTGTTTGTTTGTTTGTTTTTGTTTTTTCCTTAATCAGAATGAAAGTCAAGAGTGTAGGAAAAAAAAATTACTAGTTTTGTTAAAAGTAGATTTTGGGACCTATGAATTGACGACTACCCAGCTGTCAGAGATATATATTACATTGTGTAGTATTTTTTATATTTCCCTCTTGTATCCTATGCAATGTAGCCATATCTCTGTGTTTGGGAATTTAATCTCTGTCCTTGAGCAGCTGCTGCCTGTTCTCACCAGGACAGCGCTGGATGTTGCTTGAAATATGATTTTAAACAAAACTGTATAATTGTGTTTATTACAGACAAACTATATAGATTTTCTGAATCTGTTATGACTGATTATCAAAAGGCCAAGTTTAAGACTTCTCAATTCCACAGCTGGAGATTCAGCTCTTCTGATTTAAATCTGACAAAAGATCATCTCAATTCCTCTCAGTTGCAAGATATGATTTTGAAGAAGTATTCTTACTTTGAAAGCAACACTTCATAATTGAGTGGAATTTAGTGGTAATTTTAGCCTACCTAGAGTCCTGTTGAAAGAAGAGGATACAGGCATAGGGAACTTCCCAGAACTACTGTGTCTAAACTGAGGGGTCTACTGCGTTTTTTCCCCCATTATAATTGGAACCAATTCCTATTTTTCTTGAAGTCAAAATTAATTTTAACATTAAAGCCTGAAGATTATTTTAAGCATTGCTCCCAAGAGGTATGTGAGGTGGATTATTATTTTCACTTCTGTCTTTGCAACTCAGAGTACTAGAAGCTTTTTTCACTGAGAACCCTCATGCAAGTAACATGGTCCCAAGAGCTGATAAGTGAATAAGGAGAGCAGATTCTTTGACTCAAGATTCCAAAGAGCTATTTACAATATACAACACTTAGAGATGAGCAACAGCAGTCTTGTAGTTCTGAAATAGTTCCATGGGAGTTTCGTCCAAGAATTTATTAAATAAATCAGTTAAGTCACAACAACTTATTTTCTCCAATGAAAACAAACTTCTGAAATAAGCCGTTGCCTAAAAAATCCTCTTTAGAATGCTACTCTGGGCTCAGAATACTTAGCACTTCTTAGAAATGCCAGTGTTTCAGAAAAGACACAACTAAGAGGACAGAAACTGAGGATTCATATTTGCAGATTTCTTACCTCCAGTCTCACAACTCACATGTTAATTTCCAGTGGAACACCATACACTTTCAGAAAAAGTATTGTAGCTAAAGTGACTTACTAATATTTATCCACTGAAGGTACCTTAGCACAGAAAGTGGCAACTAATTATTATTATGGGATTTGGAGAGCAATTCCAAAAAACTTCAGTCCTGCAAAGATCATGAATTTAGGTCTAAAAATGTAAGTAGTGCTACCACAGAGAACAAGGATGCCCGCTGTCCTGGTTACAGACAGGACAGGGATAATTTTGGCAGCAGGGGCATGGCCAGGACCCAGAGGTTGTGTGATGCCACCTCCCATCCTCCAGGGATGAGATAAGGGCTCCCTTACAGGTCAGTGTAGGAGGACGGTGGAGGGAGGAGTCAGGTATTCTCTGGGGCTTTTCGTATGAATTTTTTGCCTCCCTATTGTACCCTCTGTCATTAATACTGCTGCTGTTACTGTTGGTTTTCTTGTCTCATTGCCATTTCTAGTAAATTGTTTTTGTCTCAGCCCATGATCTTTGCCTTTTGTGCTCTCCAGTTCTCCTCTCCAGCCGACCATAAGGAAGGGGTGGGATGGAGTGAATGAGCAGTGCATGGCTTGGAGTGGTCTCAATGGGAGCACTGAATTGGAGAATACCATTCCAAAACCCCAACACCTACAGAGACCTAAAAAATCCTGCGGGATTTCAGGACTGACTAGTTATAAAATGCCATGGTATAGCAACCCATTAGGTCTTCTGAATTTGGTGACTGGATCTATAACTGAGGATTCTAAAAGCATTCATCAGACATTCATGACTCCATAGAATATAATATTATAAGCTCAGATAACGTAATTCATGCAATGATAATCTTAAAAGTAATTTTCAACCATTCCCAGTAAGGAAGACCAAAACAATAAAATGAAATTCCACTGGGCTAGCTCTTGGTTCTGGGAGACTTTTTGGTATTATTACTAAATATTAATGATACAAAGATGTTTATCTAGTTCATCCATAAAGCTGAGATTTGCCTAAAGCTTGTACCAATCCTGCTAATATGCAGGATAAACTCTTGATTTTGTTGTAGTCCATTGGTGACATCACTTCCATGGATTCCAGTGGGATCAGAATTTAATCTCAATAGTTAGTTTTCTGGTGAACTATCCACTGACACCAACATTTTTTTTTCTTTGTCAGTAACTCAAACAGTTTGTACTAATTGTCAACTGTCTGGAAAGATGAAATTGTTCCAGTGCTTAATTAATGGTGAAAAAAATCAAATTTATTTGGCTTCCTGAATCATTTAACTCTGAGAGTGTTTAAAGTACTTCATTCTGGTTTTAGATTTTCTAATGTAATTACTAAAATCAAAATAAAGTAGTCACAAAAAAAATAATCAAGGGGATAGATTTTGAAGTGACAAAGAATGGTTGTTTATCACTTGGAGATTTAATTTCTTTCCAAGACAAAAAACCCTGTCAAGTAAAAACTGATGATTTTGTGGACACTGCATCTGCTGAATATTGCAGAGAAGAGTTTTGTCTGAAAAAATTTTGTCTAATCAGAATATAATTAACATTATGCAGGTTAGCTTATGTATCTTGGAAAAGATTCATTTACTTATTTTTAAATCCTTCAATATCCTTTTTTTTTTTTACTTTTCCTTTGAATTGCCTCCTAAAGACACAAATTGCTTTGACAGAATAAATTGTCCTTGTTATACATTTTTTTGTCCCGTAAATGTGATCTATCAGAATGATCCTGTAGAGCCCAGCAGAATGTTCTCTTAGCCATATTTTCAAAGATGCTATGAAAAGTTAAAACTACAGTGGTTTATCTCTTTATATGAATTTTTATGAGGAGATTCATCCATGATGTAGTTTGGAGGACTCAGACAAGATTAAAAATACCTCATACAATTTTGGATCCATATAGGTGGCATGGACCACAATAGAATGAGTGCAGGACATTTGCATAGTTTTTACTGCAGATATTCTCCCTTTGGAGTAAAATCTCAGTAACATCTAATTCCATAAAACCCATCTCAGAATCAAGGTGAACTGCACAGAACAAACTGTGCTCCATGTAACTCATGTGTGCAGTAGATAACTGCTGTAGTTTGCATAAAGTTAAGTAGTTTTTGCAGTCTGTTTTCTTAAGCTCCGAGGAACCAGCAGACTGGTGAGAATCTGAGAACTGTGAAGTCTGGGATTAGGATGTTTTGCAACTGCAAGTTATTTAGCAACTTCAGCTTGGTGAAGAAAATAGAGACCTGCTGACTAAACAATCAAAAATCTGTTAAACTTTACCTGGAAGTATTGAGTAAATAACTCTGGCTCAACTCTCAGTAGGTCTGCTTTATTCAAAATTATTTCATATACTTCAAAAATATATTCAAAATACTATTTTTTCCCCCTTACAAATTTTCTCTGGAAGGACTTCTTCAATGTATCATCAGTAATCTTTAAACATTGACCACATCCATAAAACTTAACTTTCAATCCAGTCTCGCTTTTTTGTTTATTTATTCGTCATTAATTCTACTTCTCAGGAATGAACTGAATACCCAGATTCCTTTTATGGTATTTGTGCATATTGATACTTTGTGGACTCTCATAACATATGATCTGGTCTCAGGGGATAAAAGGAGAACCTTCATATTTACTGAAAACTATATGACCATAAGGATTCAATGCTTTCATCTTCACATTTGATATCTTTGCTAGCATTATTTACAAATACACTTTACAAGGCCTGAACAAAAGCAAGAACCAGACTTCAAGTTACTACTAAATGTAAGAGATCAGTATTTTGGAAATATGTCCTAGTACATAACAGTTGTCATATGATAAAGAGAAAAAAACCAACAGCCAAATCCTTCTAAAGATGTAGATTTGTTCCAATTTTTGATAAATATTTTTAATCAGAAGGGAGAACTAAAGTTCCTTAGAGTTGCTCTGTCTGTTCCCCTGCCCTAACTTCATCCCCATCTGCCCCATGTCCCAGTCTCATCCCAATCCTTTAGCAGACTAACATTGTTAAAAGGTCTCTACTAAAGCCTAGAATAGTCTTTTTCTTTTCTTTGGAGGATTAAGTGGTCATGGCCTGAAATGCAGATAATATCTCATCATTGCCATTTGCAGAACAGGAGTCTGGAGACATATTCCGGTTCAATATTTTTCACAGTTTTGTTTCTCATGATTTCATGGGATGTTGTCTTGGTTTAGGGAAAATTTGGGAGAAAACGTTTGAATGGGGTTGCATCTATTATTACAACATGGTCTAAGTTTTATGTGTAGACTATTGTGGGGGAGCCTAAAAGGTAACAGCTGAATGCTGAACTGTTGAGCAGAATTTATTTTGCGCAGCTTTTGCACATTTGCAATATAAGAACATCTACTTCTGGGGTGATTATCTAGGCTTCCCTGAAGATCACTGGGGGAAAATTGGATAGACAATTAGCCAAAACAGAAGTCTGAATAGCTCTATGCCTGTGTTGTAAACATCTAAAGCTAAGTGAAAATTATTTCCACCCCATATGGTATTCTTAAAAGCCCAAGGATGATGCATCTCTGTTGCCAAATACCTTCTCTCTTTTATTCCCAGCCACTATTACTTTTCTTTTTCTGCCGATAATCTGGTAGCAAATTAGGCAGATGAACATTGCAGTGCATTTTGTAAAGTCCATCGGAAGGAAAGTTTTCTTTAGAGAAACTGCAGGTGGGCGTGTTTAATATTTTAACTTTTTCTAGATTTAAATTGGTTCAACTTACATGATGCTGTGTTTAATGAATGTATTACCTGCAGGTTTCCATGGACTGTTTTTGTGTTCTTATTTGCTTGTTATGGTGTTAGCTAAATCATTCCATGCTATCAGAATGGTCTGGATCAAAGAAATTTCATGAACTGTGTAAGTAATGACCATTATTTCTGAAATGCCACGATGTAAAACAGGCAGGAAAACGTAATGCAACCTGGTGTAGCCAAACTTGGGGCACCTATGAATTACTGTGAATTACCTGTGAAGAGTATCAACAACAGCAAAAAGTATTTTTTGACACTGTGGTGGCATAGCCAAACACAATGAATAAGCATCTTGCAATGTATGTTAGCAATTTAACCTCCTTTACTGTAGTTTATGAAACTGAAATTGCATCTGGTGTCGGTGTGTGAACTGCAATATGGAGCATAGAAGATTTTCATGTTATTAATACCTAACTCTCCCATATGGTAGCAGGACACAGAGTGACTGCTCATTCAGGTCTGAAGTCACAAAGTGTAGAACTATTGTCAAAACACATCCTGAAAGATGCTGTCATGATTTTGATTTGCCAATTTAAATATACTCATTTTCTGTTGTGAGACAGAACCAGGAGCAGAAGCAAGGCAGGCCTAAAACTTAAAATGGTATAAAAAGAAATTTATTAACTACATAAAGAAAAGAAAAAAAAAATCAGAATAAGATTTGTTTCAGACCACTCCTTCCTTCCCTCTCCCAACCTTCATAACAACAAAACAAACATACAAAAACTACTTCAGTCGGTTCCCAACTTAAATAATCCTTTTTTCAGTTCACTTTGGAGAGAGAAGCTTCCTCTTGTCAGGCCATAGGGAGTATTTCCACAAGAAGGAAGAAAACAGTCCTCTCGTGGTTTTATTTTCATGATTTGCATCTGCCCGGGAACCTGCAATCGTGGCACTCCTCCCAACTCCACAGCCTTCCCAGAGCTGTGCATGTGGGCCATGTCTGTCTCATGGGGTATTACTTTTAAGAATGAAATGTTCCACAGCAAAGGTTCTCTTCATCTCTTTTCTCTCTGTTCATGCTTCATCCTCAGAAAACCGAGATCCCCTTCTTTCCTCAGGACAAAAGATTCTCAACACAGGTGCTTTTTGGTCAAATGATCTATCAAATGGAACATCTCCAACCCCTCATGTCTTTCTCCATAGTTTATAGAGATATTCAGTACATCAGTTCATCCCTACAATCTTACAAAAGGACTTTTCAGCCATCTTAACAGCATCTCCTCATTCTCCTTCCATCTAAAAAACTTAGCTCTTGCTTCACTGACTTCAGAATATTTCCTTTTTCCCTTCTCACTCCGGGGAGGATTGAAAAGTCTGCAAGTCTTATCTGAGCATTGAAAGAGTTAAGATTTTGAACAGGGAAAAGATAAAAAGCCAAGGCTACAATGCTGGAGCTTTGTCAGGATCTCTGAAACCTGGCCACGCTGGAAAAGAGGGAGAAAAGCTGCTGGGATCTTAAATCAGCCTGAGTCTCCCTGGCCACTGCCCATGGCCACCCCTCGTCCCTGCTGGGCCATGCCAGCTCCCCAGATAGGGGCCCAGCCCTGTCCATGGCCACCATTCCTCCCTGCTGGGCCATGCCAGCTCCCCAGATAGGGGCCCAGCCCTGTCCATGGCCACCATTCCTCCCTGCTGGGCCATGCCAGCTCCCCAGACAGGGGCCCAGCCCTGTCCATGGCCACCATTCCTCCCTGCTGGGCCATGCCAGCTCCCCAGACAGGGGCCCAGCCCTGTCCATGGCCACCATTCCTCCCTGCTGGGCCATGCCAGTCCCCAGACAGGGGCCCGGCCCTGCCCCTGCCAGGCCCGCAGGCCTGCAGTGGGACCAGGCCGGGGCCTGTTACCTGCACTGCTGCTGGAAAGACAAAGAGACTCAGTTGTAGCCGTGGAAAGGGGTTTTAACCCTTTAAGTGTGGCAGAAATAAAATGCACAGCTACATGGTCGTCTTTCATGACAGGAAGAAAGAGACAAGTTTATTCAGAAACACACTTGGTTTTATAGCATGACCCACAATTCCAAGAGTAGAGAAAAGGTGATTGGTTCAGAGAGAAGACACCCCATTCCCAGGGCCTGGTCACATACCACAGGTGTTCTATCTTGTTATTAATTCCTTTTTATTTTGACCAAATTATTACCCTGGGAGAAATTCTCCCTAGCCTTGAGCTAGACCAGCTTATCGGCTGGGAACAGAACGGAAAAGCTCCAGCCTGGAATATTTTTCAGGCTGTAATTTTCTTACTTTCTCAACATGTGTCCCACACTCAGTTCTGGATTACCTCCTTTAAAATGTGCTTTCACGGAGAGAACTAACTTTCCCCAATAGGCTCTGTTGAGGCTGTCAATAACTAAACCAGTCCTCAGTGGTCCCAATCAATAATCAGAGGAAGCCCCCTTAGAGAGAACTCTCTGAGTTTCTTCTTCCCAGGTCAACCCAACACAGATGCCACCATAGCTCAAACTGTAGAATAGAGGACATATACATGGAGGATATATTTATAAAAGATTTTAACTTACCAAGAATGTTGGGTAGAGCTTGTCAAATTGTTTGTAACTTACTATGTTGCAGATGGAGTTGTCATACATTTTCTATATCTGCCCTGTTTTCTTTCTCAAGATATATCTATACTTGTGTTATATATGATATGTATTATAGATTATGTCTTGTAATTTAGTTCATAGAATTCAACAATTAATGTATATAAACAACTTCATCCCAGAAATCTGTTTATGTGTTTTTCTTAAAGTTACAAAGTTACAATAAGCAAATAATTATTTCCATTTTGTGGTATTATTTCTTCTTAATGAATTCTTGGTGGAACTTGAAAAAAAAAAAGAAAATAGCAGCAATAAGTAAAAGATGACTATCTTTTCTTGAACAATCTCGGTCACAGATAATTGTTGATGTATGATTACAGACAGGACTTTTCTCTTAAAAGAGTTATTAAAACAAACCCTTACTAATCTAAAAATACATGAATGATATATGGTGGTAGGCATGAATGTAGAGAAACCAGAGAATGGCTCAGGGGTGAGTCTCCACATAATGGAGAAAAGCCTGTAGTCCTCAGGTGGAGCTGTTTGAGGTGTCACTTGCAACCCTTCATGCAACACAATATTCTTTTCCCAATTTACTTTTTCCTGATTTCCAAACAAAACAACTCAGGCCAGCAGCAAGAACACAGAGAAGTCAGGGTGGCAGAAATCCAGAGTTTACCACAGGCCTGCCTGCAGGAGCCAGTAGAGAAATCTCTGTGATAGCTGTCAGACGTACAGCATCAACAAACAAATAAAAGGACATGTCTGAGTTCAAAGATCAGTGTTGATGCCAATCACTACTGCATTGTTTTCTCTGTAAGACTGATGCTCTCAGACCTTAGAATTACAAGGGAAAAAAACAGTGTCTTGTGCTTTAAAAGGTGAGAACACTTCAAGATATTCATGCTGAGAAATATCAAATCTCCAAGAAACACATGATTTTGCAAAGTATGTGCACAGAAGGCTTCAGTGTATCACATTCTTTGCTGCTGTGACAAATTTAGGTGACAAGTGGAGATGCTTTGAACCACTCAGGCAGGACACAGAACTTAATACAGTGATGAACATGGAATAGATGTTGAAAAGCTCTTAGGTTAGTCATTAAAATGACAAATTGAAAATATTTTATTTCTTTCTGTAATGAAAGAAGGCAATCTTGATCTCACTTGTGCTGTAAGTCTATTGATTTCTGTCAAATTAGTCTCGCACTTCATGAAATACATGATCTCTGGTCTAATATATCTTTCCATACACACCTTGATTGGAAGGTTAAAAACTTTTCCACTTCCTTGGAAACTAGAAAGACATTTTCTAGTTAATTCTATCTAGTTTTGACTTCAAATATCCTCCTACTCACTTAAAATAGAGAAGGAGTATGTTATTATCTGTAATGGGAATAGGGGCTCGATGACTAGTAGAATTCTTTATCTTTGAGCAATATGCCTCAGACTACTGGGTTGGAAACACAGTATTTATCCAAAACTCACAAAATTATGTGCAATGAAACTGCAATGGGTTTAGTAACACTATTTCAATTGGACTGACTTTCGCAGTGTAGATATAGTACAAGTGGGTGTTAGTACGTTTCAAAATTTTAAAATTATTTGACAATAATTAATTATAACATGTAAATCAAGGCAAATGTAGCCTGACAGATCTTATGTGAAGGCGCATAGAGAAGAAATCTATGTTTCTGAAAAAGATAAAGGCTAAGTGGGATCTTGTATGGGGGGGGCAGCGTGTATGTACACGTTTAAGGGATGGGAGTAGGATCATCCCTAGCAGTCCAACAATAATGATGCTCCCAGAAACTCAAGTCCTGAGTATGAATGTCCAGGTAGGAACACATCCTTAAATTAATTCTTTATCCTTGCAGACCCTACTTCTCTCCCCACTCTCTTGCAGCACAAAAATCCTTTAGTATCTCTGGCCTACGAACATCCAAGAATGTTCTTAGCCATGACATTATGAACAGCTTTTGAATGGGTTTCTCTGATCCAGTCCTACTGCTTTCATCTGGCTCACTAGCCATCTGTGCCTAACTCCCCATCAAGCTCTCCCTTGCAAAAAAAAAGTTCATCTGTAATTTCTGACTGAATGATTAAAATGCGCACTTCAGTTTCATACATGCAACCAGGCAGCATTCCATGTGAACAAAAGGGATACAGCTATGAGAGCCCAGTCACAGAATCATAGAACAGTTTGGATTGGAAAGGAACCTTAAAGATCGTGTTGTTCCAACCCCCCTGCATGGGCAGGGACACTTTGCCCTAGAGCAGGTTGCTCAAGGTCTGATCCTATCTGGCTCTGAACACTTCCAGGGACAGGGCACCCACGACTTCTCTAGACACCTATTCCAGTGCCTCACCATCGTCATAGTGAAGAATTTCTTTCTAATATCTAATCTGATGGGAAACAGCAGGTTGGATCATGGCTGGAAGAGAAAAAGGAAGAATTTTAGAAATATGGAAGGGTTTCTGGTTGGCACAACATGATTCTGCCCTCATTCATATTTAAACAAAGGCAGAAGATAGCTGGGATTAGAATCAGTAGTTGACAATGGTTATCCTGTTTATCTTATGCAGACAACTAAGAAAATTAAATAGTAATGGTTCCATTTTCAGGCTTTCTAAAAGCAAGTCCCCAGTTCTGCACTACAGAGCAGAAAAGAATTCCTTCAGGTAGGTTACACATCCTTCACACCTCCAAGCTATATAGCATTCTTCTGCTTTTTCCAAGTGATACTCACACCCACAGCAGTGACACTGCTTAGCCACTGCACAGTTAAACTGACTTGCACCTTTCCTGCTTTATTCAACTGTGGTTCTGATAGTATTCCCATTGCAGAACAGAAAGCCAGGAAACTGGCATGTGCTGGAGTACCCTTGTTAGTGCATTTCAACCAGCTTATACCACAAGACTTTGGTTAAATGTGAGCAATTAAACATCACTATATGAATCCTTGAAAATTTCCTTGGAAGTACAGGTTGATGTTGCCACTTTCTCTTGTTCCTGAACATGTTTAGATTAGTCTACATGTTGGCAATACAATTGCACCTATATATATTATCCACTAGATAGAGATAACCTTTTTGCAAGTTATGCAGTGAGGCTGAATCATAGTACTGTGTTGCTCTGCATGGCATCTTTTGCAGCTTTCATTGCCATGGCACCCAAGTGACTTCTAGCAGTGCATTAAGTAATGTGCCTGTCACTCATCAGGCAAGCTCACTCCGTCTCTCATCCTTTCCCTTGTACAGGGAATAAGAGCTTTTGTTTTTCATCTCTGTAAGTGAAAGATCTCAGTCACTAGACTTGATTGAGTGAATGATGATGGAATAGTTTGTAACTTGCTGTCTGTAATAAAACCAATTAAACCAACTCTAAACTATACTTATATTTCACATTAATGCACCAGTTCTTTTTATCTGAGAAGAAAGATATATTTTCTGATTATGTACTAAAAACGGTGCACAAGGGAGATCTTAAGCATGTAAATGGTAAATGCTGCATTTTTTCTTTGGTAAAGGTTATGCATTTTTTACTTCTAAAGGATGAAAGGTTAATACGTGTACAAGCCAGATAAAATCTCACTGGTGGTTTAACCTTGGCTGGATGTCAGGTGCCTACCAAAGTTGTTCTATCCCTCTCTTCCTCAACAGGACACAGAAGGGACAATATAAGGAAAGGCTCATGGGTCAATACTGGAACAGGGAAATATTCCTCACCAACTATTGTCACAGGCAAACCAGCCTCAACTTGGGGAAAATCAATGTAACTTTTTACCAATCAAATCGAAGGATAATGAGAAATAAAATCTGAAGCCTAAAACAACTTTCCCCCAGTGGCACAGGGGGACAGGTAATGGAAGTAAGAGTCAGTCATGTTGTGCTGCTCCTTCCTCCTCAAGGGGAGGACTCTTTACACTCCCTTGCTGCAATGTGGGTCATTTCCAGAGGGTGCTCACTTCAGGAACAGGCTGCTCCAGCATAAGTCTCCAGATGGCTGTAAGTCCTGCCAGCAAAGCTGCTCCAGCATGGGCTCTTCTCTCCAGGGGCCTACATGTCCTGTCAACCTGCTCCAGCACAGGCTTCCCATGGGGTCACAGCCTCCTTTGGGCATTCCTCTGTTCCACCATGGGATCCTCTGTGGGCTGCAGGTGGATCTCTGCTCCACCATGGACCCCCATGGGCTGCAGGGGCACAGCTGCCTCACCATGGGCTGCACCAGGGGCTGCAGGGGAATCTCAGCTCTGGCACCTGGAGCACCTCCTGCCCCTCCTTCTGCACTGACCCTGGGGGTCTGCAGGGCTGCTCCTCTCACATGTTCTCACTCCTTTCTCTGGCTGCAAATGCTCTTGTGCAGAAATTTTCCCCCATTCTTAAATCTGTTATCACAGAGGTGCTCCCATCATTGCTGATGGCTCAGCCTTGGCCAGCAGGGAGTCTGTCTTGGAGCTGGCTGGCACTGACATCATCTGACATGGGAGAAGCTTCTGGCAGCTTCTCACAGAACTCACCCCTGTAGGCCCCCCATTACCAAAACCATGCCACACAAACCCCATAAAGACTCAGGAAAACCAGCCTGTTTTTCTAGTTCAGTATTCACTCTGATCTTACATATAGATATAGATATATAGATATATACACATATTTACGGGAAATACTAGAGTGAAGATCTGATAACTTTCTCCAGAACAGCAATTTCATTGTAATTCAATTTGCAATTTAAATGTCTAATAAATGACTGCATAAATATCAATAATGGCTAATTCATTAAAAATAGCATATGTTCATCTTTGCAACAGAAATATCAAGTCATTAGGAAAGCCAGAATAATATATAAATTTCATTTTGGCATAGGAAAGACTTGCACAAAGCATAATGAATAGTCAAAGTTATACTCTCTGCTAGGAATATCTTCTCTATCTCAGAAGGAAAGGACCACACCTTGCTTCTTCGTTCCAGCATTTTGGCATCCAAAGTAATTCTCTTTAACCTCACTACCTTTCCAGATAGTTACAGAATGGATTTTCATTCCTAGCCTAAAAAAAGAAAAACATGCAAGTCCACTCCCACATGCTGAACCATTCCAACAGAAATGCATGGAAAGGACCCACCACCTTTAGCCAGCATTCCCATCATCTCGTGACTCTTGGAAAACCCACAGATTTCAGAACTTCTGTGCTTTTCTGACCTCTAGTAGAAGTATGGCCCACTCCCATAGCACTGTGTGTTTTCACCCTGCAACCAGGCAATGGAGTCAAGACAGTTGCTACAGTATGTTGAAAGATGTCTCTTTAAAATATAAATCAGGTTGAAAAGATTCAGAATTTCAGCTCAGCACCTTTTTTTCCTTTCAAGGGCATTGAACATTTTTGTTCCTATAATTTATCTGCCCAATGTTTCTGGAAAATCACACAGCTATGTCATCACGGTATCATCAATAACACCTATTGAGTGTGGCTTCAGGATTTGTGAAAGGTTTGGGATTGGTGAGAAAGTAAGAGTGCCTCAGGGAAGACCAGAACTTATGAGGCTTGAAATAGGAATGAAGACTAAGGAAAGTTTGGCATCCAGGAAGGGTAGCAACTGAGAAAATGAGAAATGTCACCTGGAAGCTGAGAGATGCACAGGTATCATTGGAAGGTGGGAAATAATCTAGGGGCATTCAGTTGGTAAGCACAAGATTGAAGGAAGAGGCAGAATGAAAGAGAGAAAGTGGCTGTGCAGGCTCTGAAATCAAAGGATCTGATAGCCCATCAACAAAGTAAGACGGTATTCACTTTAAATAAGAAGAAAACATACCAGAGGGGAGGAAAAAAAAGAAGGAAGGGAAGGGGAAAAAAACGGTACCTGGAAGAAAAGACTTTAAACAAGTCTAATATCAAGTAGACTACTTGAAATAAAAAGTAACTGCAAACATTTGGGAAATATACAAAAACCAGTGAAGTACTGACTCTTCATAACAGAGTAGAACAAATGAAATTAAATGGTTATGCACAAGAGCAGTGGAACACATCAAAATTTCATCACAAAGTATTCTAGAAAACAATTTTCTTTCAAAAAAAAGTGAGATATCAACAACATATTTCTCAATTGCAAAGCCTGCACATAACTTTGCATTGTCTGTTTTTATAGTAATATGAAAGAAGAATCAGCATGAGAACTATAAAATACACATGGTATCTTTGGTACTAAACTTCCTATTTAAAATAAAATATCCTTTAACAGAAAAAAAATGGTTTGCAAAGAGAGGAAGATTTCTAAAACCCGTTAGAGTGCAATTTTGAGACCCAAGCTAGGAGGACAAAAGAAATTTCAGAAATTTGCAGGTATTTCTGCACCTCCTCTAAAGACCACGTAAATGAGCTGCAGGTCTCTTTACACACCTCTTCCTCTGGCAGTTTCAGTAGGTGAGACGAGCCCCAGTGGCCCAGGCAGGCACTGAACCCATGGCTAGGGCTGCTGGAGAGCAGGGCAGTGTCAGCCTGCCTTGCAAACGACTCTGCTGGGGCTTGCCCAGTTATTTTCTCAGCACATCACTAAATCAGGGGAAGGTGTGCATGCCTAGAGAATACGGGGCTGTGTGCTATTCCAACACAAACACTGGCAAGAATTCAATATGTGAACACGGCCAGGAATGAGGGAGTGATTTTATTTGGAGGCACTAATGGTTCAACAATACATTAACAATATTTAATTCTAAATAATCCCTTATGAAATAACAAGTACTATGTTTAATGTGAAAGATACCTAAAGGTCAGATGCTAATTCTTCAGTGTAATACATTTTCCCTAGAAAAGTTTGTAATTATTTATTTGCAAACTATCATCAAAGTGCTACCAGTGAAGCAGAACTGAGAAATACAAGTGGACTGAGTTTTGCTTAAGTGTTATTGCTGGAAAAATATTGTGTTGTTTTGTCTGGGTTTTTTTTACTGTGATATTTGATTTTTTGCATTTTCTTTTAAATGAAATTATTCGGGGTGATTATAAACTGGCTCTTCTCTGGAACAGGTGAACAGCGTTTGTAAGGGGATGATTCAGAGATGAAAGAGAGAGGCAAAGACCCTGAAAAGGAGCTAGATTTTCCAAGGAAATTTTCCAGTGTATGGGGAACACTTTAAGTTACAGATTTTCTGGGTGTACTGAATTAAGCATTCATTTTCATTGATGCTCTTCCTCGGCCGCTTACACGAGGACACAAGTGCAGCGCAGGCTGTATTACCAAGCCGGAGCAAATCCAAGCAAGAGTTGTGTTCCTCAGCAGCGGGGAGCCCGAATTCCCACGGGATTCACTCAGACCACGGCGGGCCGTGACCCGGAGAAGCGGCGGGAGGCTGGCACGGTCCTGGCCAGCCAGTCAGTGGGACATGGCCCCAGCCCGGGCCAGCACAGGCGGGACGGTGCCGCGGGGCACGGCTCGGCGGGGCACGGCTCACCGGGACGAGGCTCACCGGGACAAGGCTCACCGG
Source organism: Sturnus vulgaris (assembly GCF_052056855.1). Taxonomy (NCBI): domain Eukaryota; kingdom Metazoa; phylum Chordata; class Aves; order Passeriformes; family Sturnidae; genus Sturnus; species Sturnus vulgaris. The sequence continues at coordinate 44,102,493 of NC_142244.1, read as the reverse complement.
GGCACGGCTCGGCGGGGCCGCGGCGCTGAGGGCGGCGGCGCCGGCGGGGGAGGCGCGCAGGGGGCACCGAAGCCCCAGGGGAGGCGAGCGGAGCCCGCCGCCCTCCCTCCCACCTCCCGCCCCTTCCCTCCGGCCGGGGACGGCCGCGCCGGCTGACGCGCCGCAAACTTTGCTGCCCCCGCTCCGAGCTGCGCCTCGCCTGCGGCTCGGCGGGCGGCGGCTCCGGGAGCCCCTCGCTGCCGGGAGCCCCTCGCTGCCGGGGCGCGGAGCGAACGGGGCCGCGGCGCTCCGGGGGAGAGCCCAGCGCGGTGCCGAGCGCCGGCGCCTCCGCGCCGCTGCCGCTGCCGGCGCCGAGCCCCGAGGGAGCCGCTGCGCCGCCCCGCAGCTCGGCCGCGGGACAGCATGAGCCAGGCGCAGCCCTACGCCCCGCGCAAGGGCAGCTCCCCGGCGCCGGGGGCCCGGCGGAACGACAGCCAGGACTACCTGCTGCTGGACGCGGAGTTGTGCGAGGAGAGCGCCCTGCCGCCCTACGCCTTCTACCCCGTGTGAGTCCCGCCGGGCGCGGCGGCGGAGGCGATGGCGGGACGGGAGCGGCGGGCGGGAGTCACGGCGGGGCCGGGAGCGCTGGTGGCACCGCCGGGGACCTGTCACCTTCCCTCGGCCTCTCCGGGGAGGAGCGGGGTAGCTGTGCTTGGAAGGGTGGAGGAGCAGCCGCCGTGCCCGGGCTGGCAGGTCTCCTCTGAGCAGACCGTGGTGCCTTCCCGCTGGCCGGGAGGCGAAGGGTGCCTTGGGCTCAGCTGTGGAGAGCAGGGCAAGAGATGTCGGGTGTACATAAAAGTCGTGGTGTCTAATGGGTTTAATGTAATTACAGAAATTTTAACTCCTGTGATCGGTTGCTCCCACCGAGAGTTGCAGGTGTGTGCCTAAAACCATCCTCCTTTCACTATTGAAAAATAATAGCAAAAAACCCCCCCATCCTCCTATCGTTATTTTTGTCAAAGCCATGTAGCCTCTTGTAATTTCATTACATGAGTTTTGGCAGGTAGTTATCATTTAAAGCAGAGTGCGAGAACGCACGCAATAAAAGCTGAATTACTTAAACATAAATTACAGACGTTCCAGGAATCACAACTTAATGTCCACGTCGATTGGCGTTCGGTGTTGACAGTGTCCCTTTGGTTATGTGCTGTCAGCATGACTACTGTAATTACCACTTGTTAATGCTTCTGAGGAGAAGCTATCCAACAGAGGGAGAAAATGGGTATTAAGCAAAGCAAGATGAGTCCTAAAACCTCAGATGATTGCCAGAGGATGTGTACTTTCTTTTGTACAAATTATATTTTATTGCTTAACTGGTAAATTCCAGTTATCAGTCTCTCCTAATATTTGCTGTTTTATCTGTGAGCCGCCTACCAGCCGCTTGACAGCTACCTGGAAATAGGAAAGGAATAACAACAGTGAAACTGGGAACACTTAGAATGTTTGAATATTTATCAACTCAGCTAAGAACAACCGGAGTTTTCAAAATTTACTGCTGTATTGCTATTCTTGAGTGTCTTTGTGGATCACTAATTCAGTTTGCTCATCTAACTGTAACAGCATATATTACTACACATTGGACTTAATCTCTGTCTCAAAATATATGAATGCATCTATCTAATGAATCCTTTCAGAAAAAAAGCCTTATGATGTTTAGTTCAGATTGGTTCTCACTAGTGGACTAAAACTTTGAACTAATATGGAAATTCTGAAGTTCTTTTGCCATCTACTCATTCAGAATGGTTGTGCAGCTGTGAGAGGATAAATCTTGCATAAGTGTTTCAAATCATCTCTTCAAACAAAATCTGCAAGTCTGTGAGGTGCTGATAATTTCCCTTCAAGAGTGAAGTGAAAAAAGTGCCTGTGCTAGCAGCTCTTGGTCCAGCACACTCCCAATGTGGAGGTTGCCTCTCATCACCCCACCTAAGGAAAGCCTGCATCCTAATCAAGTTGCTTTGTAGAACAAGGGTAGCACTAACCGCAGGAACTTATCAAGGGCTCGCTTTTGACAAGCACGTGAGGCATGGAGAAGTTGTTCTTTGGGGTTCCTCTGGATGTGGAAAAGAATCACTTCACAGAGATCCCTAGGCAATGCCTACATATGGCTACTGCCAGGACTTCCTTGGCTGGCAGGAATGGATGCCAGACAGTGAAAGGCTCCTCCAGGGTGTGGTGATTGCCAAGCACGGTTTTTGAACTTTTCTGCCTAACTTCCAGCTACATCACATTTCAGGTACATTTTGCAGATATGCCTTTTCAGCCAAAAGTCATTAGTTTTACTAGAGGCCTTCATATGGCCAAGAATTTAATAAATAATAAGCTGGGCCATGTGCAGCTTTTGATCTTTATAATCTACATGCAGTAAGAATACTTTTCACTATGTTTGTTTTTTTAAATCCTCAAATTACTGGTATTTCCTGATGTTATTATGGTGGTTAATGGAGAACAGTAATGCCGAGTACGGCTGAGTTTTAACTCCTTTTAAACATTACACGGTTACTGGTATAATTTGGCATGTGACTATTACTTGAAAAGTAGCTTGATAGTAAGGAATAGTTTTTCACAAGTGGTGATTTAGTGCTAATGCTGATGTTACTGTGTATGTTGTTTGTAGAACATACTTTTCATGTGTTGCTGTGGGGCTGCTGTTAAGTGCTGTAGTTTCTGGATGATAATAAAAACCAAACCATTTACAGGAGATCTATTTCCTGTATTTTAGCTCCTCTTTCTGGAGAACAGCTTTATTGTAGCCAAGGTAGCTGCTGTCTTTATTGCAATAAAGATTTCAAGAAGGTACCTTGACCTCACCAGCTGTGTCAAGTAGGGTCACACAGTCTTTTTGCAGGGGATGGAAGGCTTTTACCTTTAGATGTGGTAGGATGCAAAACAAAATTGAAATGGAATTTTGTGCTGAAAAATCCTGCTTTTCTTTTGAATTCAGAACCCTAAGCAAGAAACCCAAAATTTGGGCAATCTCTCGAATTTGTAAATAAAATATTTCCAAAAGATGAGGCTACTTTTTAAGATTTAAGACTTTTAAGATATGTTAGAAATTATATGCAAGTAAGCATTTTCTTTCTAGTAGTGCTCTTCCATCTAGTCATTGAGTCTTGCCCCTTATGTATCCAGAAATACATTGCAATATACATGCGAGAACATTGACTCCTGGAATGCAAAAATGTGTGTATGTTGGGATTTGTCCCTCCTGTGCAAGTATTTCATTGGCACAGAGCCCAGTTTTGAGGTTTAAAACAGGATGGAAAGTGCATTTTAATGTCTAACCCCAAATCTGAGTGCTGTGCAGTAGGATTTGGAAGTGATATCACTTGTATGTAAACTTCCCTGCTGAAAAGATGTTAGTGAAGGACAGATTGTCAGTGTACTAAGCTAGTGAGAAGACACTAATTCAGTCAGACATCTGGTTATACTGCTTATTTATACTTTGCAATATTTTGCATTGTGAACAATAAATGTTTTCTTATAGATGTGAGGAGGGATAATTGTGTATTAAAATGTCAGTTGTAAAGTGAATGAGGCAAGCAAATTATCAGATGAAAACAGGGGGGGAAAGGGTTCTGATGTGCATAACTGCCTTGAGACATTGACTGTTCCTCAACTTCTGCAGTTTTCCAGCTGTTTCTCGAAATTACCAAACCTAGTACATACTTAAAAACCTATTCTTTGTTAAATAACATGTTTAATGATTTCTTTCCTGCCTGCATTATAATGATTTCTGCCACTGACATAATGTAATTTTTATCTCTAGTCTCAACTGTCTTGCTTGAAATGACCTGTAAAATTATTTTCCAGACTCTTCATTAGACATAATCTCTTCAGGGAGTACTGTACAATGTGCCAGCTGTGTTTCAGATTGTCAGCCTCTTTGATGAGACACTTTGTCTTCTGAAAATATGTTGCAATAGTGTTGTTGAGATCAAAAAAGGTAGAAGAGTTGGTATGGAGGGGGATAATTTCCTTTTATAGCCTCGTGTATGGAACAAATACACAAATAATCATGTGATTTAGGTTTGATGGATCTACTTCATACTGGGCACTGGAAAAAAAAAATCATATCTGGATCTCTCATATTCTGGGTGACTAAATGTAGTCCCTGAGGTCTTGAGTAAAAAGAGAACAACATTGTTATCAAGCCCCAGAAAAGTCAGCTTTCAGCTCATCCTGTGTATCCTGCAAGTAGGTAGAAGAGAATCCTTCACTTTCAACATCACAAATATCTTTATTTATTTCATATTAGGTAGGCTTTTCCCCCTACATGTGTTCATTTTTGGTCAAGGCTTGTTGGATTTAGTTGTTAGGCACTCTCGTGTTTGCTGTGTGCACTCACCAATTTAACTGAACTTCTTTGGTCAGCTACAATACCCAAACAACTTCCTATGCTAATACTTCATAATCATTTTGCTTGAGCCATTGCAATATATCTGCAAGTTTATTTATACCCTAAGTCTCATGTAGTCACCAAACAAATGAAAGTCACCTCCATGGGGGATGTAATTTTATAAAACTGGAAGATTTCCATGAAAATATAAGTAATTTGTTACATTTTCATGAGAAGGGTGGAGTAGTGATTCAGAAATGTGTGGGATGTATATGGCATACTTTTCAATGTAAATGTTAATAACCAGCATGCTGTTTGTCAAACACACTCCCAGCAGCATTTGCCACCACAGAAGCTGAAGGTTATAATAACTGACTGCTTGAAGAATTCCTGCCAATATTGGTATCCCCAAATAAAGGGATATGGTTTGGCGTGGTGGGTCTGTGTCATCAGGCTGTGTTAGACTTTCCAGCTCTGCAAATATGATCAAAAGAAAAATTTGGCAGTTAAATTCTTTGTAACTTGGTTTCATACCTCAGGCTGTTACGCAGTGTGAGGTGATGCCTTAGCAGAAGGTTTTAAGATTGAAGTGCATACAGTGAGTCTTATATCCAGGTTTGTGCACTTACCTGTGAGTGTAGCCACTTGCACACAGAGGCTACTCAACAGGAGGCTTAAAGGATTTGCGTCGATAAGCAGTATTTAAATATAAGCTTTGATAATTAAACGTGGACAAAAAGCTTAATGGTAATTAAATCACAGGCAGGGTTCTCTGGAATGGATTAACATTTTTGTCTAGAAGTAGAATGGTTATTATTTGTTTAGCACTTTCATACACAGTCAAGTATACTGTTTATAGTGAAATAAAATGTATGGAATATAGCGTGAAGGTGACTGACTAAGGTCTGGGCTTATTTTCTATATCCATTTCTGTACAACTACACTTTTTCCTACCAATAGTGCATTTGTCAGCACAGCTCTATTATAACCTCCAGTCTGATATGTTTAAATAAATTTTTGTCAATATTGGAAAGAAAAAAAAGACAAGCTTTGGCATTAAGAGTAAAATGGGAGATTTACTACAAGAACCCCGAGTAAGTGAAATAATGGCATATCAAGTATTGCCATTTTTAGGTGGCTGTGTGGGAAGTGGATAACTTGTTTTCTGGAAGAGTTGCATGTAGTTCCCTTTTGTTAAAAAAAATAAAATTACTCATATGAATAAAATATCAGTATTGTGGTTGTGAACTTAGATGATGCCAGCTCAGAAGAGCATGACTGGAGTTCATTTTGGTCTTAGAACTTAATTGATGTCAGTATTTACCTTAATGAAGGGAACAAAGAAGTGAGGGTATTTAAAAAATATTTAGCATCTATGAGGCCTTTCATGCAGGTAGAAAGAAGGATCATAAACCAAAGGTTCGTGGTTGATCTGTAGAAAACAGAATACAGACCACAAGTCCTGGTGCTGCTGCAGCACTAACAGTTTCGCAGAGTATTCAGACTGGAAAATTTTCATAAAGCTTTGTGCTGTGTGACAAAATCATAGAAAGGTTTGGGCTGGGGGAGACCTTAAAGATTTCTAATCCCAGCACCCCTGCCATCAGATCAGCTTGCTCAGAGCTCCATCCAACCTGGCCTTGGCCACTTCCAGGCATGGGGTATCCACAGCTTCTCTGGGCAACCTGTTCCAGTTGTCTCAGTACCCTCTGAGTAAAGAATTTCTTCCTAACAGCTAATCAAATCTCTCCTGGTTTAGTTTAAAGCCATTCCCACTTGTCCTATCACCGTCTGCACGTGTCACATCAGCCTAACTAGCAAATAGATGAGTGCCCAGCAGACTGAAGGAGTGGATTCAAAGCTGATCTGCTGCCTCCTGTCATCTGTCAGCACTGGAGTTAGTTCAGAGGGACGCTTGGTTGTGCTGATTTTCCTCCTGGCCCAGCCTGAGTTTTTCCTGTTGTGCACACTGACTGACTTTAGGACTGATGACTGACTGCTTAGCAGCTTTTCAAGGGGAAGATTCTCTTATCTTTGGGGGGTGATTTATGTTTTCTTTTCCTTCTGTAAGATGTTTGCCTGCCATCAACATGTTTCAGCTTTTCTAGTCATGATTTCCTCCCCCTTTTTTGGAACAGGTAGTCAGGCCAGACTGATAAACTTTGTTAGTCTTACTCTGTGTACATTTCCTATGCCTGCCAAGTAGTAATAGCCCACAGTAAACTTCTATGAGAATTGTTCCTAAGCAACTGTTTTTCATGATAGAAAATTATAAACCAATTTTCCTTTCTTCTTTTCAATGCAGTAATTGATTTTCTGTGCTAGCTTTAATTCCACTGTGCTAATCTTTAGTTACATGTTTTTCTTTCTTAAGATAACTTAAAATTACTTTCAATTTTCAAGTCTTAGAGAAAAATTGTTAATGAAAGAAACTAGGAATTTCTAGTTTATTATCTACATTTACTAAGGTTGTTGTATGGTACATGAGTTGAAGTTATGTTTCTTTGGGTTTTTTTCCATCTGGATTTATGAATTTATAGTTAATTCCAGTGAAACTGCAATGATCCAAGTATATTATGTACAAAAAGCTTTTGAAATGGTAATTGAAAGGTTGTAGAGCTTTATTTGGGGATATGTGGGAGAGGAGTTCTTGCAAGTTACATGTGTGCTGTACTAGTGGTGCTCATTCAAAGAGAAACCCTGTGCTGTGAGAGCTCTCAAGCTTCTCCTGGCCCTGAAGGATAAATCTGAACTTTCAGGATCTGCCCATGCTACATCCACTGCTTGTCTTTTGCTTTCCCCTGGCCTGTAGGAGCACACAGAATAGGATGGCTGCTCCAAGGGTTCAGGCTCTGCAAAGGATCATCTTGCTCCACTGGTGAGTGGATTACCTAGTTATCCTGACAAATCAGATGCAAAAGGCAGGCTGTGGGAAGGCAGCAATGACTCTTCCTCTCTGTAGGTTTTATATTCCTCTCCCTTTAAAAACAAGTTTCCTATTAATTACTCAGGACAGTTTTTGAAGACTGTTGCTCTTGTGAGTCTTAAGAGTGAATCTTGTGGGTCTCAAGTGAGTCTTAGAATAGTACTTCTCTCCATACAAGACACAAATTTGTTTTCTCTCTTTTAAGTGTAGAAATCTGAGCTAAAACCTGCAACAATCCCTGATAAAAATACAATCAAAGTGCAGTAGCACTTACAAAACATAGCTAATATGACTTCATTTTCAAGCAGTAGTCATGGGATGAAATTTTTCAAGGATACTGGGTATTTTGCATGTTCTCACTTCACCACACAGTAAACCACAAGCTCTGGAAAACTTGGGCTGTAATCCATATTGATGTTCAAGCCCCTTGGATAGCAGTAACAACCTCTTGCTGCTCAGGGAAGACTAAGGAGCTACAAAGGCATGGCAGGTATGTTGGAGGAAAAGTAGCAATATTTTGAACTGACATCTAAGCAACAAATAAAACAACCAAAAATTAGGAGGGGAGAGGGAGTTAAGTTTCTGAAGATACAGTTTAGATGATTTGAAACATTTTGAACCACTCCTAACAAAAAAGTGATCAATAGGAGTATCTCCAGGTCTGCAGAATGAATGCTGAATATGGTACAAAGCTGAAGAAGTTAATGCTCCCTACTTTTCTTCAGAAAAGAATTTTAGAGGTTTAAGTCAGAAAGCTATTTAATCATTTAGCAACATCTGATGTGAGCACATTTGCAGGTAAACAGCAAATGATGTGATAGTGAAATTTCAGAACTTCTTTGTATGATAAAATAATAATGATCTTACCTAACAAGTTGATATATAAAATATACACTGGGATTTCTTACCGCACAGCCACTTCTGTCCTAAAATCAGCAACGGCATTTAATGCATAAAAGGAAGAGAAACTTAAAAAAAATAACCTAGGCAGGGATTTACAGAGACAGCAAGGCTAATACCTCTCATTTTACAAAGCTGTCTGAGGATCTTTCTCAACCTGAGGTTTCTATGTTATTGATTTTACATCAAATCTAAAAACCAGCAGAAATTTCCCTAGTTATCAGTGAGATCATGGATACTGCCCTTAGAGGGAAAGAATCTCCTTTGTAGTTTAACTAGCTTTGTGCAGGACATGGATCAATGAAGAGAGTGCTGGTAGCAGCACTGCTGGGTATCTGTGTGCCTCTTTCAAACTCTGTCTATGACAAGACTTCTGACTGCATCCAGGTCTTGATACCTCCAGAGGGCCAGAAAAGGCATGGAAGTACACATTGAGGAGGAGGGGAAATAGACTCACTGCTGGGGCATGTGGTCCAGTTCCTGTATGTGTTAGAGACCTGAGGACAGTTTTGGGGAATCAGAATTACATGACAGATTCAACTGCAAAGTGTCTTTTGTTGAGTGAGATGTAATTTCTGAATGATTTCTATGTCTGGAATACTTTTGAATCTATCAGTATTATATTGGCAGAGAGGGAATGTTGCCCCAGATACGAATTTCCAACCAGACAGCCCCTCAGCAGTGGCACAGTACAGCTGGGTGCTCTTTATTGTAAGAAGTATTGGACAAGATTAATAGTGCTGAATGCCATCTGAAAATGGAATTGTGTCCATCTGTGCAAGCTCACATCCAGACTCAGCAGCAGGCTGCTGCTTGTAAGGGGCATGAGGTGGCTCTTTCTGTGTGTGATACAGGGTTGGGATCCTGCCTCTGTGCCTGCTGAGCTTGTACTGCTCTGCTATGTCATGATAGCCAGCAGCTAAGATCATTCCAGCTGTATCATCATGTTATACTGCCTGTTTGTTCAGGTAAGCACAGCTTTTTGTTATGCTCATTGGGCTAGTTTTCATGTTCCTGTAATCATAAAATTTGTCCTGAGTATAGGCAATGGGTCATTTACTAACAGGTGTCACTGTCTCGGCTGAACAGTCAGTGATTGACAGGATCATCTTACCTCTCGCTCTGCTTGGTAACCCCTGAGCCCAAGGCTGAGACAAAAGGTAGAAAAAAGCAAGAAAGCCTCTAGTACTGCTTTGTATTCTTGAAAATACTAGTTCTGAGAATATAAAAGGCAGTAAATATGAAATAATGACTGCTAAATGTCTTATGAAAAAGAGGCAGGGTGAAAAAATGATGTAACTGGAGGGGATGTTTAAAAGGAATTGAAAAAGTTATGGATGTACAAAATACGACTTTTTTTTCCACCTGTCTCCAATCATCAATTAGCATCTTCCTAAAAAGTCAAGGTAATTTCCAGAAAGCAGCAAAGACAGATGAAGCTGCTGTATGTTCTCATGTACAAGAATGGGACATTGCAGAGTGGGGAGAGAAGGATGGTAAAACTATTTTCGTGACACTTTTCATGTGCAGCATCTAGAGAAATGATATGTCAACTAGACTAACTTTATATCCCAGACATTATTGCTGCATGAGAGCATGACTCTCTGCTCCTCACACTTCTGCAGTTACTGCTGCTGCACTTACTGCTGCTCCAAAGAGTATATAGCATTACACTTACAGGAGGATCATGAGGAAAAAAATGAAATTTCTAAGTAAATAAAAATTGCAAGTAAAGCTCTGAAAGTGCATGTTTTGTCTTTTGGATTTATTTACTTCCCCTTCACTTCTTCTGGGATGTCACCTTTTATGCAAAAAAAGAAACAATTTCAAAAAGAAATTTTGCCAAAAAAAGAACAATTTCATTTTTCCAATAGAGAATATAGATGAAGGCTGTGTTCTCATTTTCCCAAGTCCTACATAAAAATGAAAGCTGAGTAAGTCTGAAACTTCTGTTCATGTGGAATGTTATTTGTTTTGTATCTGTTTTCATGGTTTAAAAATTACTTTCATTCTTTTTTTCCAAATAAGTCTTGACTGCACTGTTCTCAGAAGTTTTCTCCGTTGGCTTTTTGATCAAAACTGTTTCAATCCGGCTGAAATAAGAATGTTTGCATGTGGCTTGTTGAAGCCACCATAAATCATACATGGGTTGATTCAATATTAACTGCTTTTGGGTCCCCCCCAGGGATGGCTGTAGAGAGGGCAGTTCCAGCTCTCTGCTGAACTCTTTCCCACTCTGCATACGTGACTTGACTCCCTCAGCAGTGCTCAGAGTGTACCTGCTCATGAGCAGGCAAAGCAATTGTGACCAAAGCTACAGCTCTGTGTCCCTTCAGTAGGAAAATGTAGCTAATTGTGCTGTGGCAAAGTGGTACGTTTCAGATCAGTTGCAAAGCAGCCCTACAAATGCTTTCTTCTCCTCAGCAATATGGAAGTTTGGATTCAGGTAACAGAGCCTCCCCTTCTCCCCTTAATTTTAATGTATTTGCTTAAAATCTGGGAAGTGAAGTTAGGCAGTTAGACAAGCGAGAATTCCTGATGAAAGTTTTCCATTTTTTTTCAGAACCTGTGTACACTACCAAATGAATGAAAAGGCCGCTTTGATTCTTTGATTTCTCCTGCTGTGCTTCATTTCTCCAGCAGGAGGGTTTCCTTTCATCTCAATTGTATGGGTCTTAACTCTGCTAGTGTCCATGCAATTTCATGCTAAAAAACACTTTACATTGTTATTCTGCTTTGATTCATTGGATTCTCTGGATGTTAGAATCACCATTCTTTATCACTTAACACTATTTAGCTAAAGAAAGTTTTAATTAAATTACAGCTCTTCTCTGGAGCATGTTACAAAAGCCAGTATAATTTGATAATAAGTGTGAAAACTGGTTTTGATTGGTATTTACCATTGTACCCAAAGGTCAGTGCTCCAAATTCTTTCAGTTTGGATCAATATATCGATTCGAATAAATACCCCTTAGGAAAATTTCTCAGCTCTATATTTCACCATAGTGAATTATTTAGCAGTAAGGTAGGTTTGTGGGGTGTCAAAGACAAAGGTGCAAAACCAGTTTCAGCTCAGGAAGAACAGAAATCTCAATCCACAACAGCTACCTGCCAGAAAAACATTAGCAAGGCAGAACTGTTTTTGTGTCTCTTCCTTATGCCTTTTTTTTCAAGATAAAGGTCTCAAGGTTTCCTGTGTATATTTTGAAACTTTATTTTTCCCCCTGTGAAAGCAAACCTCTTGATTTTATTTTAGTTATAATAACAGTCTTTGTCAAGTGATTGGAAAATCCTCCCTATGCTATTCTATGATCATTACCTAACTGGAGAGCAACAACAGCTAATGACATTGTCGTGTGACTAACTAGTTCATGGATTTCTTCTATTCTGTGGGATCAAAGGCAGCATGGTGTTCAGTGGAGGCCAGGGTCTTTTAATCTCTTCTGAGTGACAATTTTTGGAAATGTCACATATTCTGCAAAATATGCTGCAATTATGAAGTAGCAGTAGCTGTTAAGGGTGTCATTGTATGCCTTTGATCTATCAAATCTGATCACAGCTCTTTTTCAACTTGTGTTGTGTGCTGCAATCACCGTTACATCTCAGATCTGAGAAAGCCAAATGATCTTTTCCTGCTGGAATTGTGTGTGAGACTTGCCACCAATTCTGTTTTCTCTAAAGGTGTCACTGAGGTCACAATACCAAGTACTTAATTTGTGCCTTGCAGGGGACGATAACCATCATCAATGTTTCTTTATTCTTATAAGGTAATTAATTTGAATAGCAGTAATTACCGATATTAGAAGGAAACCAAAGTAATTCCCTTTTTTTAACATAGTTTTTCCTTTATGTAAGCACACACTGAAATGCTAAGATCTTCTGCAGGAACTCTTCTTCATCCTGAAGCTATACTGCTGCAATTTTGATTGTGTGTATATTAAAGTAAGTATAATGATATTGCATGGATTCTTTAATTAGAAGTACGTCACATTTACATGATGAAAATGGCTTATTCCTAGCATAGATGCAGGAAGAATATCAATAGGCACGCTTAATTATTTTCCCACAAAAAGCTGTTAAAAAAATGGTCTCCTGGACATGAGCATTATATATTGTGCAAATCTTTATTTTATCTAAGGAGGAAAAGTTTGCTTAACTCTAGTGTTCTCTCTGAAGTTGTTAAAGTTAGTGTCAGCCTTTCATCATTGGTTGAGTTACAAATGCAGTTTCTCATTGAAATTTTAATTTTGTAGAAATATGTGGTCAGACCTAGACTCATATTAGGTGATGGACACATTTTATTGTATACAGAATATAATGGAAGAACAAATGGATAAGCATATTAAGTTCCTGAATCAGTCAAATGTGACTGCTGGAATAATCTTACTCATTACCTTTCCTCAATTGTATTTGTTATATTATTGCATATCTATGTTACTTGAATCACAATTATCTCTAGGTTAGCTGCTGTCTTTAGTACAGTTATACTCTCTTCTGCTTTCTTTTTGCAAAGCAGACACAACTTGCTCTTCCTTCTTCCTCAAGTGCCAAACAGAAAATGTACATGCTGCTTCTGCAGAAGGAAGTTTCTCCATCCCTAAACACTGATTGCTCATCCAGTTCCAATGGACGAGCTCTTTTCTATTTGGATGTTTAAAGGACCTTTAGTACTTTTTCTTGTACTCTAAGTAGTCCTGAGGTTGTTAATTGTCATTTTCCTAATAATTTGTTTATGTGGCTTTCATTTGATATCCATTCCCTTTTATCCACAATTGCATGCACTCATAAATTATTCTAGTTCTGTTAAAATCCATATTTTTCTCTCATCCTTATTTTATTGGCAGTTTTCCTCAGTTCAGTGCCCACAACCATGACAGGTCAAGATTAGTGAGAGATACACAAAGGAGAATATATTGAAAGATATTGTATTTATAAAAAGGAATAGCATCTGAAACAAAAAAAGGAACATGCCCTGAATAATATTTCACCATTCAGAAAAATTCTGAATGTGGAGACTCTACCTAGGAATTTGATGAGATCTCAGGGTTCTTGTATTTCTTATTTGCAGCTTTCCTCAGATTTCAGCTACATGGGATATTAGTAGTCAGATTTACAAGAAATAAATACAGACTGAATAGATCTTCTGAGGATAAAAGAAATACTCAATTTTTGATTGCAACCCAGAAGCTGACTAATCTGATTAAAGCATAATTTATTCCTGTGTTGGAGTGCTAGTTTAGTGCTGACTGGAGGGCATGTTGATCTGCCATAGCCCTGTCACAGACTCACCTGTTTTGCGTCATTCACTGTAGGCGTTGTGGTTAAACCATGTAGGTGTGTTTCCTCTCATTCAATTAACAATTTTTTTCATTTTTCCCCACTCTTTTCTATCTGTTTGCATTGCATGTGGAAATATTGGCTTAATCTTAGTTGCCACGTTGTTTCTTATCTAGGATTCACAGCTTGATGGGGTTTTGTTGTAAACTCGTTGCTACAGAGGATAAGAACAATTCTACTGAGGCTCTTGTGTAGGTTTTTCATAAAGGATGCCCAGTAGTCTTGGTTTAGAACAAGCAATTAAAAAATGTGACTGGCTAAAATTAATGAAGCATTATAAAAATAAAGTGAAAGTGATGTATTTATACTTGCTACCTTGAGCAGCGTTTCTCTGACCAAGTAGCAGAGGAAGCAGCTACCTCAAGAGCTGTCTTTTTAAGCTGTTTTACATTACTTTTAAGGTTTAACATTACTTTCATCATTCTTTTTCTAATCATCTCCAAGTCTCCTGTTCAAGATGATTTTGGTGTTTCTCTGACCTTTTTTGATGATTCCATGCTCTATTTACTGGAACTACAATTGTAAAATAAACTGTGCTAAAGATAATGGTGAAAATTGACTCATGCCAGAAGTAATTCATACCTCTAGAAGAACAGGGAAGAGGAATAAAACAGGACCTTGTGAGTTTGGTCTGAATTTTGTTCAGCATTTCACCTTGTGCTTGAATCTCCCCATGCAGTTCCTGGATTGCTGTATTGCAGTTGGATTTAGATACATTCATTGTCTAGGATGAGTTGTATTATCTGTACTATGTGATAAATGTATGTTTTCCTTCCTTTTATATATGTAACATATGCACATGGCCATACACGTTCCCCTTTTTCCCCTTTTTGAAAATAGATGTCATTAAACGGAATTAAAGGAAACCCTCTGCCATTAAATGATCAAAGTAGAGAGAGCTCAGTAGAGCTCTTGCAATGCCAGCACAAGCTTGTGTTGTTATCCTGTCACTATAGTGTTGTGTTCCTCCTTGTCTGCTGAAAGTCGTGTGAGTGGATGGTCTCTGGATATCTTACATGATATGAATTGTGTAAAGGCAGTCAGGAGTTCCTTCTCCCTCCCCATCACCCCTAAGGGACTTTGCAGCTTCTGAACTAAGGAAATGCATGGCACTGCTGGCTGGATATCCTTCAGCAGGCTTACCCAAAGAGCAGATAGGACCATGTCTCTGTCCCACAGGTACATAAAAGAGCTGGCTGAAGTAGCCAGCATTGTGGGCTGAACTTTGTACACAAAGAACTGTTTTATCTGGTTTTGTGTTTGGGGAGGCAAAATCCCAGACCTGGGAAGCAGGCAAGCAGTGTCACAGGAGCTGCTGCTTCTTCTGAGGCTGTCTCTGAGCATAGGGGCTCCATTCAAGCAGAATAGTTATTAACTTATGACCAGGAATGCATGAAAGAATCATTGTTAGTAGCTTAAAAATGAGAGGACTACAAGGCACTTGATAACTATTAGTTTGTTTTGACAAATGAGATTCTCTATGCTTAAATTGCCGTTCTGTAAGCTTCTGAATTAATCTGTACACAAAAGGTATGTAGGGAGCAATAGAAGTAATAGGAGAATGTAAATTATCTAAGCCTACCCATAAATGTATATTTAACCTAAAGACCCTCCAATTCAGAAATCACCTTACCCTGTGATTAAATCTTAATGGTTTTAAGGCAACTAAAGTGAAAAGCAACAAACTTCTTTTATGAAATTACACTTTAGTAAAATGAAAGGAAGTGGAAAAAACCCACTCTAATATTTTACTATTCTTTTGCTTCAAAAATATTTTTTCTAGTTTCACATATGTAGTATGTTCATTTTACTGACCTTAAAAAAATAGAGTACTGAACCAATTAATCTAATTTTCCTAGTGTGTATCACACTACTAAACATGATTCTGGCATTCTGTGCATCTAAATTTTAGACGTTATTATTATGATTTATTACATTTGGAAGCAATAAATTAAATTTTCTCTAGTATTTAATTGAATATTAATGAGTCGTTTAATCGAGTTGATAATAATATGAGTGAGAAATTTTGAAAGGCATAAAAGTTTAGTTCTGGCATTTAACATTAGTTAACAGTGTTTATATGATGTAATAGAAGGATGGGTAGACATGGAAGTATTATACTTTTATTGAGCTAATCTGTTTCTGTGTGTGGATTTTATAAAGCATGTTATAAGGCATTAATGCACTTGTCAGTTTTGCAGATTTAAAGGGGTTAAAACCACAAGTTGATTTGCATAAATGAAGATTGACAGATGATTTGGCATAGATGAGCAGTAGGACTTTTATCTCTTAAGAGGGTTTATTGACTGTAAAGTATTAGAATGAGAATTAATTTAACACTGATGCTTTCTTCTTGCTACCGGAGGTAATTTAAACATGTCAGCACTGAGTAGTGGTCTTAACTCACAGTAGAGTCAGTGCAGAGAATCACAATGTCTCATGTTTGGTTGAAGAGCAAGAAATTGAGAATAAGGGCTGCTGACTACAGGGGAAAAAAATCAGCCACTTAATTAATTTTGAAGATTAAATTGCAGTACTTACACGCTAAAACCTGGATATATCTGAGAAAGTCTTCAAAAACAGAGTGCATCTTGGCTTTAGAAAAATTGTTGAAGTATCTACTGACAGCACTTCAGATATTCTTACAGTCAAGATGGGAGAATAAGTGCTGTAGTTGTGTAGTTCTCCTGCAGTAGCCTTGATATTTGTAAGTCTCAGCTTAGTTTATCAGTAGCCTTGATATTTGTAAGTTTCAACTTAGTTTATCCATCTCACATCTCTGCAGTTTGTTTATTGAAGGTGAATTGTATTTGGCTGGGTATTGCTGAATTTATGTAACAATTTCATTTCTAGTTATAAAAATTGTTCTCTGTTTCCTGCACATCTCCAGATAATTACTGGTTGGCTTTTCCTTGTGCAGGCTGAAGGGCTGTGTGAGTTTTTGATTACCTGGATGACTTACATTCTTACTGATTAAACTGCCTTTTGTGTGTGTCTTGTGAGGGGTGTTGTGTTTTGATTTGAGAACCTTAAAAATTTGCATTTTTAGTAGTTAAGTGGATGACTGGATGATTTCTAATCTGCAAAACTACAGAAAATAACTTCAGTGTCATCCACTTTTTTTAATGACAGTTCAGGCCTCTTTATCTTTGGAGTTCCTATAATTTACAAAAACAATTCTTTTGAATGATGGTACGGATGATGTCATAAATGCAATGAAGCGAGACACAGATAAATATAATGGTGAAAATGGGGCATTTATGCATGTCAACATAACTGGGAAAAGATGAGTGGTTTTGTAACAGCTTGCACCATCTGGAAATCACCCTTATTTATGGCATTGACTGTGGGAAGGGAGCAGTGTTTGTGCAAAGTTTATCTACATGGACAACACTGAGATATATTTCACTTGAAGACTACTTAATATGAACTTCAAAAAGCCATTTTTCCATACATGTAAAACCCTCCAAATAGTAAATTTATTTTAAGATTATGGAGATTATTTTTCTGGTTATGGATGTTCATATCGAACAGCACTTACAGAATGAACAGCTTACTGCACAGGCAACCATAATAACTGTGAAAATAAATGTCTTTGATTATTTGTATCTGACACTGGATTTAAAAGATCTTTGTGACTTTCAAATTAATTTCCTAATGTGAGCTTCAAGGTTTGATACTGTTGCCTGTGTATGATTGTGGCAGAATGTTTTTATGTGCATTCTGTCAAAATTTATCCTGCTGAAAAAGTATTAGTCTGTCAGCACTATATTATAGTGCTGACTGTATTTAGCTATATTTTTCCAGTTACAAGTATAATAGCTTCAAGGAAAGTTAATGGTGACTTTCAAGCCTGAAAAACACTGAAACATTCTCAATTTTAAAGTTACATCTCAAGATACATTGTAAACTTTCAGGCTGAGGGCTTTCATTAGGTCTTCTATACTGTGAGTTGATCTCATTTTGATTTTGGGACTTTCTGAACCAGACAGAGGTCATGATTTATTTTTCTACAATAGGTGAAGGTTTCCAACTTTGGGCAAATTGATACTCTAACATCCATATTCTAGGGCGAGTTTAGTGAAGCAGATTATTATCTATGCTTTTTAAAACTCTAAAATGTACATTTAAGTGACTAAAATTCTTGTTTAGAGCCTGAAGGCCTCATCACACTTGACACAGTAATTCACAATAGAAAGGCTCTGTAGCATATCCTCATGTGGGTATTGAAATGTCAAAGGGTTGTGTAGATCAT
Source organism: Sturnus vulgaris (assembly GCF_052056855.1). NCBI lineage: Eukaryota > Metazoa > Chordata > Aves > Passeriformes > Sturnidae > Sturnus > Sturnus vulgaris. Next base: position 44,084,700 of record NC_142244.1, on the reverse strand, counting down.
CAGCTAGAGTCCTTAGAATTTAGAAGCCCTTCAAGCTTGAGCATCCTAAATATGGTCAATAACTAGAAATTTATGAAATATGATTGGTATAAAATAAGCTACATTTCAGTCAGATGCTCAGAGGAAGAATTAGAAGTCTGTCTCTTAAACTAAAGGTTCATGTTTGTAGAGTTGATTTTAAATGTATTATAAAAGGAATATGGAAAATATTAAAATATTTTTTTCTCAAAGCCTATCAGAAGCTTTCAGTTCTAAAGGCAAACAATCCTTTCTTTGCCATTTCAGTTTTTAGTAGCTGTATCAGATAGGGGTGATATTTTGTGACTAATGAATGGTAGATGTACCAGCCCCATTTTAAGAACAGAATACAAAGTTTTAAACAGGAAATAGAAGAAAAGAATAATAAGACAAAATGAAACACAGTACATTGCCAGCTGCAAGATTAATTGTATATTAATAAGGACAATAATAGTTAATGTACCGGGACTCAGTAATGCTTGATACAATGTCATATAGGAATTTATTTGTTAAGTTAGGAAATATTGTTGTCATTGAAGAAATTGCTTTGGTGGAAGGAAATAAGGAGTTGAATTCTGGTTTCCAAATGTTTAACTTTTACAGTTTTTTGTGATGTAACTCCTTGCCTAGGTCAAGGAAATAGTTTTTTTCTTTTGTCTTTGAAGCATTATATATCTGGAATTTTTTGCATAGTGGAGGTCCTCCCAGATTAAGAAGAAGCAATCCAGTTTCTTCAATTTTTTCTCAAGAGCTCTTGTCTTGACTTTTGATAGTTTATTACCACACATCACACCTTGCTGATGAAGATTTGGTCCATATTCAATCACTTGTGACATAGTTGTCTCTCAGAAACAGTTCCAGTTTCTTATGTTTGTCTGCTTACAAAATATCCTTATTTATTCATTTTCTGTGTGGAAAGGGAGGCTACCTTTATAATGGTGGATACTAAAATGCAGTTTTCTGTGTTATTGAACTGATCATAGAGTCACTGAATCATAGAACAGTGTGGGCTGAAATGTACCTGTTAAGGCCTAAACCCCTGCTCAGAGTAGGTCCAGCTGGTTCATGTTGCACATGGTATTGCTCAGCTGAGTTTGAACAATTTCAGCCTCCAGCAGTGGAGCCTCCATAAATTATTTTGTCAGTCTGTGCCATGGTTTTCTTTAAACTAAATCTGAATTTCCTGTGTTGCAACTTCTTCTTATTGCATCATGTCCTTGCTGTGAGATGAATCTGGCTCAGTTATCTTCATATCCTTCCAGCAGGTCTTTATAGAAAGCAGTAAGATCTTTATCTCAGCTTTCTTTCCTTCAAGCTAAGAACAGTTTCCTCAATCTCTTCTTTCATTTCTTGAGCACCAGCACCCTTGAGCACTTGCTGGACTTGCCCTGTTATGTCCATGTCTTACTTTTGTTGTGTGAGTCCAGAACTGGACACAGTGCTCCAGATGTGCCCAACAGAGTCTCAGCAGTGCCCAGTAGAGGGTAAGGGTGACTTCCCTTGATCTGCTGGTAGCACTGTTGCTGATACAGTCCTGTACATGGTTGATTGTCCTTGCCAAAAGGGCACGTTGCTGAGTCTTCTTAACCTCAAGAAGATTTACCTTCAGATCCTTTGTGGAGTGCTGCATGTTCTCCAGTTGTTCTCCAGCTTGTTGCATTGATTTAATCAGTCTTGGACATAGACTTTGCAATTACCTTTGCTGAAGTTTGTAATGTTACATTTGGCTCACTTCTGTGGCCTACCCTTTGAACAGTAGCCCTACCTTCCAGTGTGTCGATGCTCCCACCATCTTCCCAAAGGTGTGCTCTACCTTGTCACCCATGTCACACATTAAACACTCTAGTTCTGTTCCAGGGGGGATGCTCTGGTAACCAGCTGTAGCTGGGCTTCACAGTGCTTATTGCTGTCCTTTGAGCCCAAATGCCCTGGCATTTTTGTGCTCATGTTATCCTGTCCCTCTCCAAGCCATACCATCAAATTGAAGGCCTTGCTGAAATCAAGGTCAGTGATGCCATTGCTCTAGGTCAATGCAGGGAGCCCAACATCTTGTCGTGGAAGGAAGTCCAATTGTCAGGTGTGGTTTGCTATTTAGTAAATTGCTGCTGCCTATTCCACCTTCTTATCCTTCATGTGTGGGAAATGTCTTCTGGGAGAATTTACCACAGACTTCCTGAGATACTGAGATTAGGCTGATTCACCTACAGCTGTACACAGGTTACCTCTGGGGAAGCCCTTTTTTGAAAATGGGTGCAATATTTACCTTTTTCTGGGTTTCAAGAATCAGGAACCTTTCTCAATTGCCAAAACCTTTGAAAAATAGATGACAATCTTGCAATGGTATTGGCAAGGTCCCTCAGCAACTTTGCATGTGTTTGAGGTGATCAGTTCTACTTGTGTATATCCAATTGACCCAAATTAATCTTCTGGTAATGTAGATAATGCTTTAGTCCCTTGCACTCTGATAGTTGGCTCACAGACCTGATACACTTTGCCCGTTAAGGCAAAGAAAACATCGAGCTCCTCAGACTTATTCCTTTAGGTTCACTGCCACACTGAGTAATGGACCTCTCTTCTCTTCAGACTTTCTTTTCTACCACTTGGTTTCTTTAAAAACCTTTAGAGTTGCTTTTCTTTTCCTTTGCTAATTGTAGCTTTACCCAGACTTTGGTTTACCTAGCTCCATCCCTATGTGGTTGGACAGTATTTTCGTATTGAATCAAATAGTTTCCTCTTTCTTCCACCATCCCTATGCTTCCTTTTTACACCTAGGCTCAGTCAGGACATTGTTGTTCATCCATGCTGGCCTCCTACAGTGCTTTTTTGGTGTATCACAAAGGGCTCTTTTCATATTTTTGAGGAGAGTGTCCTGAAAACCAACAAGTCCTCCTTGACTTTTTGCCTTCCCACAGGATGCTGCCAAGCAGCTTTCTAAACAAGGTCACGTTTGCTCTACTGAAGTCCAAGACTCTGAATTCTGTTTTTTGTCTTGCTGCCTTCTTTCAGGATTTTGGACTGTACAACCTCACAGTTCCTCATGCCAAGGCTGTTGATGACCTTTGTATCTTATACCAATTCTTAGTTTGTCAGTAACAAGTTGGAAAGTTCCCTGTCCTTCTTTTTGCCTAATCCATATACAGCGTTGCAAACAATTCCCTTCACAGGTTAAGAACTGAGAGTGTTTCTGGACCTGTTTTCAAATGTTCATTTCATGCAGCCACCCTGTTCTCAACAGTGAGAGAGTTTACTGGAACTGAGCACAGTGGCTGTAGTGAAGCATTAATTTTAACCAGTGTAGAGGTTGCAGAGGATTAGCCTCACAGGCCTGCTGTGCAAACAGTTGACTAAACTTGTGAAAAATGCTGTACCAGCTAGTGCCAATTATAAGAACATATTTCTTTGTTCTTGGAAAAGACTTTCAATAGCTCAAAAAAGGGGATAGATACAGGACAAATAATAGAGAAATTTAAGCATGTGTCTGTATGTGTTCCCCCAAGCCCTCAGCCAGTCCTGACCTGGGAAAGTTTAAAGAAGAGGGTTCACCGATTGCAAGAGACAAGTGGTCTGTCTTAACATTCCCCCCCCTCCCATATTTGTTTTCCTTGCTCTAAAAGTTTTCTTCCTGCTGATTCTAGAGGGAAAGCCTGAAGGAGTAGCTGATACTCTTTGATTAAACCTGTCCGTGCACACTTCCAAAGCCCTGAACCTGACACATACCCTGGAAGCTTCTGGGATCACAATGTCATTTCCCCATTTCCATCTTGCCCACCCCCCTCCTGTCTCCATTTGACTTTATACAAAAGGACGTCTTTTATGCAGGCTGGGAGGGAGCCATATAACTGCAGTTTCTTCAAAGCAGAGTTTGGACTTAATAAATAAATCTTCTGTGACAGTTTAATTTAGCTGCGTATCATAGCCACAATGCAACCATTGAAAAGAATCTTCTCTGACAATACACTGGAAGGCAGTATATTTATAGTTATACAATAGAGGTGTAAATGTATTCTCAAATATTTCTAATAAAATAAAAATGTGTCATAGGGGGATTTTTTATGTTTTAATTTTTTTCTTTTAACTTTTTGCAGTGTTTCTAGTGGATGTTTTATTTCTATAAACTCCTCTATATGGTATTTCTTACCAATTTATTGAAACTAATTATGAAGGTTTTGCATTCATAGTGGCGGAATTTAAATCTGTGTATTGATGTAATTCCACGGTGATGGGTGTCTCCTTCTGGATGGAGATGCCATGACTTGCACTGAACTGGAGCTCTTCAGCCAGGACAGGTCAATCCTGTCTCCTGCAGAATCCCCATCTCATCATCAGTGAACGCTGCTGGAGACAGCAGCTGGGTGCTGTGGGTTATGTCTCTGCTGGCCCACATTGGCTCCAGTGCTGCAGTCAGTTGTTTCTCATTATCCCAGAGTGATGGGACACTGCAGGAGTCCTATGGACTCAATAGCTTCAGTTTCTTGCCAGCATGGTAGCTGTAGGCTGTTTTGTGCAGTCTGAGTTCAGAGAATCACAGAATATGCAAAGCTGGAAGGGGCCCATAAGGATCATTGAGTCCAGCTCCTGACCCTGCACAGAACCATCCCCAGGAGTCACACCATGTGCCTGAGAACATTGTCCAAACACTTCCTGAACTCTGCCGGGCTGGTGCAGTGACCACTGCCCTGGGGAGCTGTTCCAGTGCCCAAACACCCTCTGGATGAAGAACCTTTTCCTGATATCCCTCCTCTTCCCCTCACAAGGAAGTTCTAACAGCAATGAGGTCTCTCCTCAGTCCCTTCCAGGCTGAGCACACCCAGTGACCTCAGCCAGTCCTCATATGGCTTTCCCTTCAGCCCCTTCATCATGGTCCCCCCTCCACTGTGTGTGTTGTCACAGCTTCTTAATTGTCTTTGTAATTCCAGAGTGCTGATACGCTGCTAATGAAAGTTTGGTTGCACTAACTATGTAGGAATATCGATTTGCAGAAAATAAAAATGCTTATCTGCCAATAATCATGGAATGAGACTTCCTGAGGATTTCACTAGCAGCCGGTTCATGACTGAATGAGGTATCAGCCACAGGCCAAAATGCAGATAACATTGATAAATGTTTCTTTCTGTGATGCAGACGCTTCTAACAGGAATATCTATTGTTAAACACAGATTATTTTCTTACTGTTGTATCTGATATGTGCTTTCCCCATATTAAAAACAGATGGAGAAAGGGCATAGAAAAAGTCTACACATGGTTACAGCAAGAAGACTCATCATCCTAAAGTTTGATTCATCCTGAAGTATAGAAAACCTTGCTGGATGAATAATGGCTCCTTTAAAACTCCTCATATTTTATCAATATTGCCTCCAACATGAGAAGTCACGTAAATGCCTCTTTCAAATCCTGTAGAAGAGATTTTCAAATATTTTATGAAATACTTCGGTTCAATTTTTAAAGAGTTTTCTTTAGCTCCAACCACAGATTTCAAAAGTAGGTTTTTTTTTCTTTTATGATTTTCATAGGTATTTGTGATAGACTATATTAGAAATCTGGTTTATACTTAGCAGATAAGTATAAAGAATTTCCATCAGAAAGTTATTTGAGATTCCTCTTTTCACATAAATCACTTCTATTTCATGAGGCTGTATTTGAATAAATATGTCCGATGTATCTTGGTAACGTAAGAACAAGCAGCATTCCAATAAATTGTGAAAATGAGGCAATGAGAAAATTAGGAATCTTTTACTCCTCCAGTAAATTCACATCTGAAATGTGAAGACAAGTTTATTGAGCATTTCTCAAAATCATTCCCTGAGGATTACATAGCACCAATGAGATTCTGTGGTGACAGGATACAAGGATTTATACTTCTGTGTAGCGGATTCAAATCCACCTTATGCTGTTATAACTGGGGGAAAGATCCTTGCCTAAATAAAAATGTCATATTTAATTGAACTTCAAGAATCCAACTTCAAAATTATTAGTAGCCTGTTGCTCAGCATTCATAAGAAATCGCTTAGCATTCTCATTTTAATTCCAGGTATACTATCAGCATATATGCACCTAAATGTTTCTGGCTGTCTACAAAATCAGGCATTTCATATGGATTATATAAATAACTTGCTTTTCCCACAGGGAACCTCTACATGGGTATGTATTCACAGTCCTGCACAGGCAGATGCCAGCTTGGCCTGAACTTGCTCTTAGCTCATACAGGCCATTGGTATGGTGCAGCATTTGGGTTATGCACTCAGCAGGAAGGCAGAGGCTCAGGCTGAACTTGTGGTTTAGCTCTGATTACTCAGCTTTGCACTTGGTGGAGATTCACATCAGGCCAGCTTAGAAAGTCAGCAGAGTGAACCCTTGCCTGCAGGCAGGGACCATACAGATGCCAGAGTGTAATTTTTATGTCCATTAGTGTATTTGCCCAGAACTTCCATTTGGCTTTTCTGCTGCTGAGGGAAAAGGAGAATCTTGGAGTGGTTACAAGTGTATGATCTATTCTACTTCTACCATTGCCTTAAGTGTAATTAAAATACTGCCCTATTGCTTATCAATAGTATATTGATTACAATATTTTACTTCCATGAAAATATTTATTTCCTTGCAGTTTTATTTTGATTTCATATTTCAGAACACTTTGAAAGTCTTTGTTTCTTCCCACTGCTGTATTTTTCCACTTATCTCAGCACTTAGCTTCACAAACAGGTGAAAGATTCAAAAAACCCAGAGGATCCTGATATGGCCATTAATTATTATGAAATTACTGTGCTGTCCATTTTGAATTTTTCCCCACTTTTTTTCATTTTCTAGAAAATGTCTTGATCCAGCATAAAACAGTTGTACTCCTAGAGATACCATGGGTTGAAATGTCAGTTTCTTTCAATTGTTTTTGTTTTCCATTCTTCAAACTCCCTCCTGTTTTGGATTCACATAAGCATTAGTGCAGATCCATCCCAAGTATCTTCTAAGTGTACAATAATATTTACATTTTTGCATTGAAAACAGCATGTCCAGAAGAAAGAGATGGCTCATTTTTTTCTCTAGGTGTAAGTCTGAATTGATTGAACAAAAAGGAGTTAAGAAAACTGGGAAGAAAAGCTGTTGCTTTTGTTTGAAGGAATTTTTTGATTTTAGGAGTGCCATACATTTGTAATAGGTGCAAGACCTCATGGTTTTTTGCCTCCCTCTCCTCTTAAATTCGTCAATAGCTACACAATATTCTTTTATTCTCTTTGTTTTGTAATATACCCTGTCCTTGGAAATATATGGGGGAAGGGAAATCTTGTCATTCAGCTAGCCATGTTTCCTGGGATATGCAAGGTTTATTATTTGTTTTGGAAACACAGGAGCTTTATTAGGGTTATTCTTGGGCATCTGCTCTCTACACATTTTTCTTTCAGGACCCAGTGTGCCTTTTCCAACTTTTTGAGTGTACCCAGCAATTTCACACAACACCTGTAAATGGAATCAGTAACTACTAGGAACTGAATTGAAAAACTATAATTTTGTCACTCGTAAACCTGTTGGTCACTAAAATGCTGTTTTCTTACGTGTCTGGACAGCATCTCACAAAGGAGGTTTCTGCTCAATTTCTGGTCCCTAGGCTATGTCTGTACTAATAAATGAGTAAGTGCCAGGGAATGTTCCTGGGCAGCAGATCTCACTCTGTATGGCTAAATTATTAGAATGGTCCCTGGCATGTTTTTGGGATAAGCCAAGTAGCATTCCCAAATATTCCCACGCACCACTCAGGAGTTAAACCCAGGCCATGGAAAATTTCCATTAGCTAGTCTGAATGCTGCCACCGTGTTTTTGTAAATAACAGGGTTTAATAAAGGGTCAAGGGCTGTTCAGCACCAGTTCACTTTTGGGTGCAGATATACCAGTTCCCATATGTGTGTCCCACATAAACTCTAACTCATAATTTTCTTCAGCCTTCCTTCCCATGTCTTGAGTCTTCCAAAGAAACAAAATTAATCTACTGGCTGAAAGATAATCATAACATGCTCCAGACAGGTCCTCAGCATGGACAGGGAAAGGACAATGGAGCAAGCAGCAGAAAGCACCTGCAATTCTTTTTCTCTCTAACCATACATGATGTGCCCTGTTCTGAGCATAGAACAATTATTTTGGCTCTTGTTTCCTGCATTAGAGGGAGGAGTCTGTTTTCTTGGGAAATGATTTGTGTTGCAGGAACTTGAAGCCTTCAAGGAGCAGTGTGCCAGAGGCAGCTCAGTAGCCTTCCCTGTGATCCAACAACTCATTGCACTTAGCATGTGAGATCAAGAAGAGTGAATGAATGAAACAGAGTGGTGTGCTGAAAGTCAGGGAAATGGATGAGCTTCATCCTATCTGGGATTTCAAGTGTGAGCATTTTAATCTTATTTATAGGGTTAAACTTAAGTACACACAGAAAATATGATATGCAAAATTTTTCTGTATTTACATAGGTTGACTGATATTTTACATAGTGCAGCAAAGCTGAATAATTTTTTTAAGAGTTTTCATTTTGATATACAATGACATACAGCCAAGTCATACAGTAAAATCCCAGTCTCATTAAACTCAGCAACAGAGCTTTATATTGTCTTTGATTGAGTGAGAGTTTTATTCCTGTAGATTTTTCATGGGTGTTTGTTCATTTGTTTGTGTTTCTAAGATTGATGTTCTCATACATTGTGCTAACTAAAGTAAGATGGTGGCATATTTTAATAATGATTCATCTCTTCCAAACAGATAGCATTATTTCATCTCATTACAGGACTTTTCAGACCCCTTTTGAACATTAGAGGTCCAGACCAGTTCCCACACAAGTCAGTAACATTTGGATCAGATTCAAGGAGATGTTTGGCTTTATGTAGCTTATGCTGCTATGGTGAAAATGCAACTGCCTGGGGAATTTTCACAGCATTATGTGACCTTTTGCAAGAGCTTAGATTGAATATCAGAAAAGTGTATTTTCAAGAGGCCTTTAGTTCTTACATAAATCTCCCAGATCCATGCTTTAAATCTAATTTCTAGTACAACTTCTAGCTAAATTCTCTACATTCTGCTTTACAGAGTAGCAGAGTTTGAAAATGGCATGCTTCAATTTAAAATGTCATAGCCAGAATGATTTAAGTATGTTGGCAAAATAAGGTTTGGGGACAAAGGCGATACCTTTCTTGGACCAGTTGGTGTAGACCTGAATCAGAGCATGAAAAAGTCTCAATCCTCTCTGACAATTTTAGTGGTGTATATGTAGGTATCTACATCTCAACTAGCCATGCTTAGCACTGTTACAAAAAGTGGAGATAAATAGGCACTTCTAATGTGCAGTTCAATTGAGACATTTGCTTGGGGCAGTGAATCATGCTGTGGAAGGGCTTATTTCTGTCCATCAGCACTGTGGAGGGTTCGGGATGCCGAGTTCAGATGCAGATGTCTGCATTGTGTGCATCTATATTTAGTCAAATCAATCGTGTCTGATTGTGTCACACATAATGGATATGATTAGTTATTATCTCATTTCCCAAGTCAGTTCTGGTGTCAACATGAGTATACCCCATTAAAAGCATCAGATTATTTTCTACTGTGCTGAGTGATTCATGTTTAAATTTTTTTAAAAGAAAAATAGACCATTCTGACATACATCATGTTTCTTACTGGTGGGTTTCTTGTGCAGCTGAAGTGAGAAAGATCTAGTGTAGTGAGGTAGACTGTGCACAGCAGGAGAGAGACTTCTTGACAGAAGAGTTCCTCCAGATCTCATTAGCAGTAGAAATGTGAATGACTCAGTGTTCTGAGTCCTTTCTAGGGAGTATTTGAAAATGCCTGGGGTGTTCTGCTCAGGTATGTTGAAATCTTCTGTGTAACAATATGAGAATCAGAGTCTAATTTGGTACTTCTAGGCAGAATTGCTGGCATTCAAACAGTCCTCCAAAAAATTCTGCAGCCATTCAGAGGAAAGTGATTAGTTTACTATATCAAAAGCATATAGGAATTAAAGTAAAAGGAAGAGATGGTAAGTTAACTTCCTGTTCTCTGAGTTGTGATTAAAACAAAGTAAAACATTGATGCATTGATGCATTGATTTAGAAATTAAACTTACAAAGTTATAGACTTAACCATGCCAAGCTCCGCTAAATCTGTGACTTGAATTTGATGGCAGATTTTGATATTTCTTACAAGTTATTGCCCAGTGTCTGGACTTCAGCACTGGGAGCAATTACAGTACTTGTTCCTCAAACGCCAGTTTTTATATCCTGATTCCTTCAAACCTTGTTATTCACAAATGCAAACACATCCCTTCCTTGCTCATTTTACCTATCTACAAGTGTCCCTTTATGAGCTAAGCAACAAATTGGCTTGTTACTTTGAAAATTGAGATGATAAAACATTGTTATGAGAGAATGTTCTCTGAAACCTCTCCAAATGAAACCTACAGAGGAGCAAGGTCATTAATGGCCATATGAACCCTGCATTTTCGTACATATTTAGCCTTGCCATAAAATTGATTGAGGTGACAGGGCATGTATAGGGAACCCAATGACAGCTGTGATAGTTAATTACTGTGTTTGATTGTCAGTTTGTAATCTTTGAAAAAATGTGACTATGACAGATGGTGCTCATAAGAGATCAAGATTCCTCTAAGTTCTGATGCTTCCTGGGTGCCTGTGGAGCAGCCAGAAAAATAAAGATTAGAAGAATTAGGAGCTACATCAGTAAACAATCATAAGGGCAAAACTTTTCTCACGAGTGCTATTTATTTAGTTTTGCATAGTATTTTCAAATAACTCCTGTCACATCATTTAATTCAGGACACATGAAATGGACATGAGGTTTTATTCTGGCATAGTCTCAAAGGCAGTTTTGATGTACACAGTCATAACCAGATATGGGTAACTCATGCAAAGAGCTGTGGCTCCCTGTCACAAAAGTGATTTCAGAAGCTCAGAAAATAGAACACAAAAAATTATGTTCCACAAAACACAGGACATTTAGTAGCTCTTTACCAAAGGCAGCATTTAGGACATACTTCTTTAATCCTGGCAAAACAAGTTATTTGGGAGCATTATTTAATTTCTTACAGTGTTGAACACAAAAACACCCTAGGCATAACAATGGCTACTGTAAACGATGGTGTTTTATTCCAGATCTATTTTATGATATTTATTATTCAGTTTTTAGTAGTTTTGCTTCTGCAAAAAGCCTTAGTGCTCGGGGATCTGGTGACACAATTATATTCTTTCCAGAAGCAGACAGAAATTAATGGTTGCATCTCAGGGCCACTGACACCAAGCATAAGACATGAGCACTTGTTTTTCCTTTTAAGGCACAAAACCTACAATTTAGAAATTAGTTTGGAACCTTGAAGATCAAGATTAAAGCATGTCCTTTTGACACTAAGCAAAGCACTTGAGACCTTTTTTAAACTTTGCACTGATTGCCCTGCAGAGAATCCCAAGTTAATGTTTGGGGTTTGCTCCATTCCTGAAGTCACTAAAACGTTTCATTTCCTTGCTTATGAATTTAGAACAACTGAAAAACAAGTTTCCCTAAAAAATAAGCTGCTTTATCCATTGGTCTTATTCAAAATGAATTGACATCTAGGGAAATGTTTTCCTTTATTGTTGCCAGGTTTTGGATTTGAGTTCTTGCTGTTTTGAGGGACGAGGACTCAGCTTGAGCTGTTACCATTTTTAGGGAACCAGAATCAGCTGCATTTATAAAGCCAAGTAGGTTATGGATGTTCAGTGTTCCACATAGTGACATCTGCAAGTTTCTTACTTGGAAATTACTTTATTTTTACTTCCCCTGAAACATTAACTCATCTGGGAGGTCTGCTTGCAGGTTTTCAGTATTTCTGTGGAATTTATAATAAGTGTAAGAAGCTTTTCCTGGGTACTAGGTAACATGAATTTTGCTGGTGTAAGACAGCAACATGTTCAGAATTTTTCCTTAATACATTATTGATGCTGTCCATAATTTCATGTGAAAATAATAATAATCAGAATGCTTCACCAGCTGCTATTTCACTGGGTTGGGTTTTTTTGTTGTTGTTGTTGTTTGGTTGTTGTTGTTGTTGTTGTTTTGGGGTTTTTTGGTTTTTTTTGGGGGGTTGGGATTTTTTTGTTTGGTTTTTGGGGTTTTGTTTGTTTGTTTGTTTGTTTTGGTTTTCGGTTTTTGTTTTTTTTTCCTGGTATGCACACAGACCCTGAATAGTAGCAGTACAGCTGGGAATAGAACTAGTGTAATCCTGTTATGCCAAAGCCTGAACAAGGATGTGCTGATTTTATGATGCAGAAGGAGAGGTGACATGCAGCCAGAAAGGGGCAGATAGTGTGCTTTTCTGGAGTGCCTATGATCTAAATTCAGGGCTCCTCTGACACCCTGGATTTTAGTATTGCAGAGAAATGTCCAAGACAGTGTGCTGTCTCAGGAAACAGAGTTTGTATTCTTCAGTAATTTCTTGACCTGAATTCCTGATTGTTAATTTTTCCTTTAATTTTGTCATGCTGCTCCCTATTTAAAGAAGGTTTTTCCTCTTTGGATCAACTGACTGCCATATTTTCATTTTTTAAAGTGCCTTAAATAACCCAGGTGCCAACATGAAAAGTATGTTTATGAGTCAGGTTTCTTGCATTATACTCTTTCTTGTCAGCAGGGCTTCCTGACAGAGCTGCTTTATGATAACACAACCCTTTTAGGTCATTCAACCAATTTTTTATGAGCCAGTTCAGCCAGTCCAATTCAGAAGATTCTCAGACTTATTCAGGTTTTCTTTTCTCTAAGAAAAAATGTACAATTAAGATTCATATTGTTGATGATGCTTCAGTGCTACTGTTTGATATTTGATAATATTTATTTTGATTGCCTATTTCTGATTTTAACTAATTTTAAAATATTTTAATGTTTTCTTATCGTTTTTTTATCAATGGAAATGTGTCAAAAACTTGAGAAATTATTCCTCAGAGTCAGCAAAAGTTAAGTAAATATGTATTCACTGTCATGGTATTGTTTTCTTTAATAAATTAGCAATAAACTTAGCATCCTTTCAACAAGTTCATTATTGCTCAGTATTGCTCAGTTAAGTCTTTTAAAGCTGTTGTGATTGCTCTAGCAATTGCATTATACATGAAAAGTTATACAAAGGAACACTGAAGGGCTGGACCATGATAAATAGACTGTTATGTTTGATGACGCAGACAAAGGGAACATAATGTATTAAATTTATTTTCTCCCTGCCATAGCAATGAAAACATACTGATTTTCTTGGAAAGGATGAGACTGACACAGCAAATAAGCAAACTTTGGTATTTCCTTACCTGTCTAGAGAGTGGAATCAGCTAAAAAGAACTAATAAAAAATTCTATTAAAATCTCTGGCCCAATTTTCAGTAACATCAGTACATCAGTAACAACTGATGAAGAGGAGACAGGAAGAAATAGTACAACAACTCATATATGAGGACCTCAGAACAAGGTCTCCTTAGGTTTTGTATTTGTGTGTAATTCTGGGGCACTGTCATTTACACAAAGTGCTTTAACAAGATAAAGGTAAAATTGTGTGGTTTTTATAAGGAACATTGAATAGCCAGCTATTTAAATCTGTTTCCACTGTTTCTACTCTATTTCATATTTTCCTTTCATTCAGTTTTAAAGCTATTTTTAATTTGCTCTGAAATCTTTAACTGTTGGTGTAAATTTTCTTGTAATGGATAAGAGAAGTATATTCTCTTCTACATAATTCTTTTCAGACTCCCATAATGCCTGTCCAATTCCCCCAGCAGTATTTTTCATGACTAAGAAACAGGAAACACAATATCCAAAATGCAGATCTCAAAAAGAAAGACTGAGATAATCCACCATATTTTTCATAGAATTTTTAACACCTGCTAGTGCCAGGCATTTAAGGAGGCACAAAAGGTGCTTCAGTAAGAAATTAATCCATTCTGAAGCTAGAGGTAGCATTACATGAATCTGTTCACTTTTTTGGGTAGCTGACCTAATTTTTCTGCCATGGACTTGGCCCAGATGCTTCATATCACTATTACTTATTTATAGGTAAAATGCAAAGTATTTTTAGAAAAAAAGGTAAAAGCTCATTCTTTACTTAAAAGAATTTTTTTATTTAGGTCACGCAGGCAGAAGACTGTGGGAAATTTTATATAATATAAATGAAATGTGAATGAGGAAATCTAGTTTTGTCTGTGTTTCCAACCAAAGCTGCCACTCTAGCATGGAACAGCAATGAGACTCGTGGCAACCTAAGGGAAGGGTAACAGTTACACCAGACACAAACTTCTTTAAGCTGAATTCAGCACAGCTTTAGGTAAACAGAATTATTTCTGCTTCTGCAAATGAGATAATTTGATAATTGTTTCCCCTTTAGTACCAAGCACTGGAATGCTCTCACTTTGGTTTTCAGAGTTGAGATAATTTCTTGCTGCTTGTCTTGTGTACAGAGATACCAGGCATCCCTGTAGAAAGGTTTGCTTTGGGCAGTGTGCAGGTGGTCTGTGAGGAGATTTTGATTATTGGCATAATGAACTGAGGACTAGACTCTGGGATATATCATTCTCTGCTCACTGGTAGAAAAAGCAATTCAGGGTGACCCTGGACTATCTACCAGCTTGTCTAATGTTGAACAAGCAGTTGAATAAGTTGATTGGATACCTTCTAAAGCATACCTTCTAATACAGTCTAAAGCAGAATAAGCATTGCACAAACTCCTTTCCTTAACAGGTTACTAAATATTTGAAACCTTGTTTGATGACAGCTTGTGTGAACACAATAACCTTACTTCATCCCAGCCTGGTACATTTTTTTCTGAAGTTGTGAATTTATTTTCATCAAAACTGGCCACAGGATAAGTTCACTGTTTTTATTTATTCCTGGAAGATGAAGATTTACATAGATTTTAGGTAGATTCATTGTTTGCATTGTGAGACAGATTTTTTGTTCAATGCAAGACAAATCTCCTAAGCAGAACAGAGCTGGAGATAGACAGCAGTTGCTCTCAAGTCCAGTTGAACCTTGCACAGCCTGAAGTACTTCAGCACATCTTTTCCTTCCAGAGGTAATTTCAATCTGACTCCTTTCAGTTTCTATGTATCTGTTTCATCTCTGTATCTGTAACAATTGCATGTTCATTAAGTATATTCAGGAAAAAATCAGGAATTTGCATCAGGAAGATCCAATTAGGGACTTGTCATGTTCTGATTCCTCTGTGTCACCAGTGATCTCTGAAAGCTCAGTCAAAAAAAGAGAGCAATAATATGGTATGCTTCAAAAGGAATAGGGAGTGAATGTATTAAGTTTAATTAAGCAGTCTCAAAAACGAATGGCTTGAGGTGTTTAGTAAATCTAATGAAGAATAATGATTCCCCTTTTTATTCTGCTGAAAAAGTAGTGGCTATCTGGGCTCAATATAATGCCCAAGTTATCACTTAAAACAATGGCTAGTAGCCCTAGAAGATTACCTCCTCTTTGTACAGATTTAGCATTTTTTGCTAAAAAATGTGTGAATGGGAATTTGGCATTCTGGCAAGTGGAAAGTGAATCCAAGCTGTGTATGTTTTGCTTCCTGTGTTATTTCCATTTCTTGTACTTCAATGACTGCCTTCCAGTCTGTTGCTGGGTTGTTCTAAAATGGTTTGTGGCAAAGCAGGTATCTACACTATGTATAATATTTTAATTTAATGAATTGTTTGTTATATGAACCCTCTGGCGTTTCTATGGTTCGATGAGTTGGGGAATCCCTGAAAATAAATTACTTATCCATCAGTAGCAGGAAGGTTTGAAAACAAGGGAGCATGCCCGGTTAATTTTGCAAAGTCCTTTCTAAGCACTGTAAAAATGTTGCATGAGATAAGTGATATCCCTGATGTTTTCTAAAATCACTTGACAAGATTCCTTGCTGGAGATTATGAGCTGTGGTAAAATGGTGTTGAGTGAAAGATGAAATAGAATACTGGCCATTTTCCAGAAACCAAGAAACAGCCATAGATGGATTTTTTCCTAATGGAAGGGAGCTAAGGCTGGAGTAATCCAGCAGCCTATTTCTGTCAGAAGGGTGATTTTATTATATTGCTGGGCTTCTTTATGTCTCAAGGGTGAAAGAAAGTTGAAGAGTGGTAATAGCCTGGACAGGAGAGAGAATGCTGTCCTACATGCTGAAAGAAATTGTATCATGTTTTCTGGGAAAGTAAACATACCCTCTGTATTTTAAAGAATCAGAAATAGAAATGGTAGATGAGCTTGTAGATGAGCTTTTTTTTTATTTTATTTTAATCTGTTATGGATTGTTGTATTTTAGGGCTAAAACCTCTACATTTATTCTTACAATTACAAGGCAAGGGATTTTGAGCCCTGATTACCTGAGTAGGTAATTGTCTGCTGGAATCTGGTGAATCTCCTTGCAATATATGTGCAACATTTTCACAGTATGTATTCCCTGGAGAATTTCTAAGTAGAATGCCTTTTCTGCCTGGTCTGGTTCAGTTGATTGTTATTAACAGCTATTTTCTAGGTTCAAACCATGTGAAGCACTGCCCCTCAGTGCCTTAAATACCTTTAATTTTACACACGAATCTAGAACCCAAAGTATTGGGAGGAATGTTGCAGTGTTTTTCAGGTTTTTTCTATATTAATTTTATTGTATATTATTATTTATAAGCAATTTATTAATATGCTCTGGCAGGTTTTGACTATGGATAAAGTAGGTGACAATATTGTCTCCAATAAGTGTTGGTTTAAAAATAAATGAAGGAGTTAAGAAAGTGCTTGGGGAGAAGCATTTCACAAATGAGGTTAATTAACACATGTGTCAGTAAGCAGCATCCAGTTTATGAAAAAACCCCAGCAGAATGAAAATGGCTGTGGTAAAAGGGCAGAGTTAAAATAAACTGAAGAATAGCAGTGCTAGCAAGTATGTGGAGTTTCTCTGCATTTAAAATGTCTTCCTGAATGTGACAACATTGTGAGCTGAAGTGAAATTAATTTTTAAACAGCTTCTGGTAGCAACTCCACTGTTATCAAAAGGCTAATGCCTCAGAACTCTAATAGGACATCACTTCAAATCTGAGGCATGACTTAAATATACCCTTCCCCAGCACTGCTTGAGTTTTCTTTCTGTTTTTCATTTTTTTGGTCAACAAAATTCAAACGGAATCTTTCTTGTACCTCTGTGCAGTCTCTACAGATCTGCCCATTTTAGCAAGCAGAACAGAATACTGCATTCAATGCTGTTAGTAAAGGCTAGTAGGTTAGGTTTACTCATTGTTTCACAGATTTAGGCAGTCTCTCACATGCTGCACCTACTCAGAGTGTTCAGCTGTGGCCATCTGGAGTCTCAGCCCCTGTGGTTCCACAGCTGGGATTTTGCTGGAGCTCATCAATGTGTAACTATACTCAAGGGCCCTGCCTCTCCAGCCATTACTCTTTGCTTTGGGAATATGAGCTAGTGACTGTGGATAGTGTCACTTCCCTGACTGCAAACAGCCTGAAACCATAGTTTCACTAAGTATGAACTGCCCAGTTATCCTGAATTTGGTATCTGACGTTTCCTGCCTTTATTTCAAAATCACCTGGTCCCAGCAGTATTAAGCTTTGCAAGAAGGGAGGCACTATTAAATGGGATTAAATCCTATTAAACTGAAACCCCATGTGCTAGAAAAATCCAGTGTTTTTTCCCCTCTAAAGGTCAAGATACGCTATGCAAAGTATGTTTCATACATTATGGTGTGAGCTACTCAGATGAGGGGGGCTATTAGAAAAAGGTTCTGACTGTGCTGTCAGGTACTTTAAAGAACTCGAAGTTCAAACTAGTTTGGGAGAACACAGTGGGAAGTTTTCCTTGGCTGTGTTTTTATGGATAATTACTCATGTAGGAAGAAATTGATCGTCAGACTCATGGGGCTTACATTGGTGTTGTTCTGTAGTTGTGAGCCATAGTTGTATAAGATTTTGCAAAGGCAAGAGGAGTGAGATGTAGAGGATATGGCACCAGTAGTACACCCACCAGTGTTGGTGGAGGGTTTGTAGGCTCTTGGAGCAGCATTGAGAGCTCATGTCATTGAACTTTGGCATTTCAGCCCTGGAATGGCTGATGAAGAATGGGCTGCTACAGAGCTAATCAACTAATGGTTGATTCCCCTGTCTTCCTGGTACATTGTACACAGTTGTTAGTGTCTTTTAAAGCTGTTGTTTTATTTCAGACATTGGTATTTATTATAGAGGAACTTAAATCAAGATCAGCTGTCTGAACGCATGAGTTCTTCAAATTCTCAGGAAAGACTGCAGCTCAGGACAGCTTCTATGCCTTAAATTTATTTACACTAACCTCTTGAGTCTGATTTTTTCTCTTAGGCGTGAAGTGATTTTTATAAACATGAATCCATTAACTCTAAATTACCACTGTACTAAATCAGATTCCATGTTTCTGTGATAAATTGTGGCTTTACTCAGAGGAGCAACCCAAATGCAATTTTGTCTCTAGTACACAGATGTACCTTCCTGTTGCCTAATGTAATAATCTTTATCCATACTCAAGTTTACATAACAAAATTTCAATTAAAAAATAATTTTTATTGAGCCGAACTTTTACAACATGAACACATCTATGTAATACAAATTTTGAAACTATTGAGACCGAAATAGATTATAACAGAAGCTTTTGGAATGTGCTGTAGGCTATGCAAATGCCTATAGACATGGGAATGGTTCAAGAAAGCCTTTCAGTTAGGCACCTATATACAATTATATATATTATTTAGTATACACATGATTATGTGTTTAAATATACATATAGAAAAGAGGCAATTCAGTCCCAGCAGTGGATTATTGTTGGTTGAATTTGTCTCATTGCCCCTTGAGCCTATTGTTAACTTTGATCACCTGTAGCATTGTGTGGCATGTTGCATGTATTAATTGCACAGTATGAGTACACATATATGAGTACATGAAAATTCCTTTGCCTTGCTTTGGATAAGTAATCTGCTAATGCACTTCCTGCTCCCTTTTCTTCAGTTTCTTTTGTAGGGATAAGATACAGGCTCTGCTTTTACTTGTTCCTGAAAAAAAAAAAATACAAAAAAAGGAGGACAGACAGAGTAAGTGATCAATTTTCCCTCCAAGTGCTACTTAAAAGCATGCCTATTTGTAGTCAAAGTTGAAGAAGACATGGCAGAAGGAAAATGCACACTATAAAAGGGTGATGTGTCTCCAGATAGGTTTAAATACATTGTTCTGTCAGTGCATTGGCATATGTTCTCTAGATAGAAGGGGTGTGTGTGTGTATATGTGTGTGTGTAAATGGGTCTCTGATCTCTGTCAGCTCCCAACCAGTCTCTGGGATCCTCTGTAGCTCTTCATTGGTGGCCTTATGATGACTCAGAAATGTGAGCAGGAGAGCTGTGCATGAGCAGTCCTTGGGGCAGGGAATCAGAGCAGGGTGCCAACTGCAGGCATCCTGCTTGTGAGCTGTGGACACTGAGTGGACAGGAGAGCATTAAATGCTGAGAAAATAACCTGGCCCTCTGGACCCATAGGTTTCAACCTGTTTTCTGTTTAGGATTCACTAAAACTAGAGATGTAGTGTCTTTCAGGTTTGCATTTTCCATTTTTTTCAGCTGAAGGACCACTCTTACTGGTCTAAATACGATTAATATGCCCAGGTTCTGGATATGTGGTTGTGAAATGGGAAAGCACAACCCAGAGCTTGATAGAGAAAATCCACATGAAATTGTCTATTCTGCTTTTCCCCTGTCTTCTAATCATCTATCCTCATCACAGATAGATCACTTCATGAGTGAATACAAAATGCTGGTTTAAAAAAAATCCCCTTTATTTTGCATCGTAGCCTATTGTTTTGAGTAAGAGCTCACAGTAGGATGGTTCAACAAAGGGAAAATACAAAGGAAAATACACAGTTGTGTCTAAGTGACTATTGTAGACAGTAGTCTTTGTGGTGCAGACTGGTATTAGAATCAAATCTTCTTTCCTCATTTCCTGCCGCTGATTCCTGTCCTCACACTGCCTCCTACCAGGGGACTGCACAAGGGTTTGCATCTGTGTGATAATCTGGGTTGGAGAGCTGGGCTTAGAGTAAGCGGTTTTTTTTCTAGAGGGGTGGTGGGGAGAAGAGGAGTTTGCTTATTTCAGAAATGTTAATTTTCACTTAGATAGCTCCTTGCTTGGGGTCAGCCTGGAGATATCCTAGCACATCTGTCAGCATTCTGAATGACATGGTACAACAGTCGCCATGAGCAGTCAAAGCACAGCAGAGAGTTTGGAGTGTTTCTGCAAGAATGCACATGAAACAGCATCCTGACCTAATTTATGAAGCAGTTAGCAAAACTGCTGTACTGTACAAATTATGACAGTACAGGAATTAACCTGTTCAGTTGAATAGAAATTAGGCTTTATCTTTTTGAAAATGAAAAAAAGAAATTCAATTTGTCCCTCTATGGAATCAACATTTTGTGTAACAAGATTTGGAGAAATAAAACACTGAACCTT
Source organism: Sturnus vulgaris (assembly GCF_052056855.1). NCBI lineage: Eukaryota > Metazoa > Chordata > Aves > Passeriformes > Sturnidae > Sturnus > Sturnus vulgaris. The sequence continues at coordinate 44,064,190 of NC_142244.1, read as the reverse complement.
GCCTTTAGTTTATTGTTTAAAAGGTATTTTCTCTTTAAGAATCTCAGAGTTTCTGACAGTTGAGGATTAACATCGAGTGGCTTGTGTGTAATAGAAGTTTGCTTTGTTTGTATCCAGTTTTAGCATTGGTACAAGTATCCACACTTTATTTAAAGTGCTTTTATTTATAAGCAGTGGGACACAGCACTAAAGCAAGTGCTACACAGTAGCACAACGTTCCACGAGATATAAGAGAAGTGAGTTTTGTTTTGCTTTGCTTTGATTTCTTGTCACTTCATTCCTAAGGAACTCTGAGAAAGTAACAAGAGCTAAGGTCTTGATGCCTGCATCTTCACTGCTAATGTAATAATGTTATTTTTACAGAGACATATTTGTCATAGAAAGACAGCTGTGTTTGTGTTACAGCCACTATATCGATTGTGATCCTTCTAACTGAACAAAGTTTCAGCTTCATTTTAAAAAACATGACCTGTTAGGTTCAATGATTTAGTCTACAAATCATCAAGAGCAGTCTTATGATATTAATAATTATAAGACAGTTATGGAAACTTCAGTGGTGACTCTGATATGAACTGGATGTACTTTTTAGAGGCTCCTATCTAGGTAAACAACTGATTCTTAAATTGCCATCTCAGATAAAGTCAGGCCTGGAACTCTTAAATTGCTAACTGCAGTGGGTTATTAAGACAGAAAGGCCAGTGGTACTTAGTGGAGAGGAGAGGCTTGCTTGGGGCAAGCAGGAACCTAGCAATTGTTGTCTGCAGTATTCTTCTGATGGCCACCTTGCAGCGTGGTGAGTAATGAAAGCCATCACTCTGGGCACAGCACACTGCTGGCAGGCAGCTGCACTGCACAGGGCTCACAGCTCTGCAAAAGGCAGGGCTTGAAATGGACACAAGGCAGCTGGCCAGAAAACTGACTTTCTGAAAGGGGACGTAGTTCCAGGGCTAGCAGAAGGAGCTCAACAAGGACCGGCAGCTGCAGTGACAAAGCTAGCAGGTAACTGGGGAATGAACAGGGCACAAGACATTAAATCTGAGAAAACATACAAGCTCATAGACCTATATAAATTGTTTAAGCCCCAAATACAAATCCGTATAGAAACCTTCAGAAATGAAGAATTATTTACTTCATCTCAAAAAGACTGTAGGAATACAAAATTTAACATATCCCTTGGCATATGCAAGTGGAATACCTCTGTAAATACATGGCAGTGAAGGCTGTGATGTACTTCAGGTTTTCATATAAAACCCACAAATTAGCAAAGTAGCCAGCTGGTAAAACTATGCTAAGTCATACTTTATATTTCATGTCTTCTAATTTTCCTTTTTACCCCCAGTCCAGAAGATAAAATACTAGATTTGAATTATTAAGACTCTCTGATCTTTATTTTACTGTTTTTAAACAAGTGAACTCTGGATGATCTGTCTCCAGAGGGCGAGAGGATACAACTAAGTTATACAGTAGGCACTGAAAGGAACTTGCTGAAAAACAAGTAAGGAATGTGGAATCCTGTATTTTTTTTTATTAGAGGAGAGCAGTGGTGTTATCAAGTGCTAAGTTTAGTAAGGTTTTCTGTCTGGTGGCACACACCAGTATTTTCCACCTTCTGAAAGAAACAGAGTTGAGGTTGCACATTGATCAAATAAGCTGTGAAAATAAGCAATTACACTTCAATTCAAGTGTGTTTTAAAGGGTGAATTCATTCAACATTTTTTTACAGTTGAGGAAAAATGTCTGAGCAGGTTTTACATAGAAAGGAACTAGTTTTCCAGACATAGCTAGACACCATTCTGAGCAAGATCAACTACTGGAAAATAGGAATTCAGTTTTCCAGTAATGGCACTAAAATTAGGCTTCAAAAATTATATTTTAAGTTTATTGTCAGATGTTTTCAGCAGCCAGCATGAAATTATGAATGTGCTCAGGTACAAATCAATCTTCAGACCTACAAAATCCAGAGCCATAGACGTCTTTAAAGCTTAAAATGACAGTAATCCTCAAAGGATGATACCTTTTGACACTCCATACTAAGCAGTCCCAACCCATTTCTTCGTGTCATCTGCCTTGCTTTACGATCCTGTGCTGAACCTGAGATTAGCTCAGTTGGTCAGAGCCTGCTGCTAGTAACACCAAGGTTGTGGGTTTGTTCCTCACATGGGCTGTTTACATCAGACCTGGACTCAATAATCCTCGTGGGTCCCTTCCAACTCAGAATATTTTGTGAGTCTGTTTGCTTTGCTTTGCAATTGTGATGTATAAAAGCCTCTGGACTGGTAAAGCACTCTCTTCTCTCTTTTTTTCTCTTAGGAAAGAATTTAAATCTCAAGCCCCTCTTTAAAAGCTTCAAGCAGTCTGAGTGCTATAACCTTTTATGTGTTGTTTCTGATAAAGCTATAAGCTGGCTCAGTTGCAGTTTTCCAGGTTACCTTTTCTCCTTAGGCCATTTTTATTCAGAACACTGTTTTCCCAATCATTTCCCTAAATACTTCTATTTAATTGTCATTCCCATTTCAGTGGTTGGAAGCTACTTCATCAATAATAAACCACTGGTTTTATTACTCAGCTAAGGGTAAAAATTAGGGTGAATGAATGACAAATGAAATAAGGAGCCTGGGAATGGGTGCTTTCTCTCCATCATCCATTAGATAGCCACTAAACTACTTTTTGGGAGTCAAAGAAAAATCTTTTATTTCCTGAAGAAAATGTTTGTCAGACTATTACCCTTCCAGGTTCACAAACTGAGATTGATGAAATACTCTCTAAAACATAATTGTTTTTAACTGCTTCTCTACAAAAGCATTTGGACAACATAATCAATCAGCTTGGAGAAAACACTCCTCAGCAGTCTGTGAACAAAAAAAGCTTTGACAGTCCAGGTCTCAGAAAAACCTCTGGACAGTTGCAGAAGGCAAATAAGCTTTCACCAAAATTTCAAATAAAAGTCTTACAGATGATGTATTTCATACTGTGTGTTAGATTTACATCTTCTGATAAAAACCCCACAAGTTTGAAAATACTCTCCCTTGTACCTTTCATCTGCTACAAAATTAAATACTTAAGGGACGTTCATTATGGGGTTTTCTTACTTCTAAGACAGTCACTGTCACTGATTATTTGTAAGCTTTATTGTACATGTCCACAGATGGTTTTAGCTTATTATTTACAGTGTTTTTCAGGCCCAGGTCACTTATAATTCACTACCAGTTTTTAAGGGTTATGGAGGAACCTTATATCCTCATGTCAAAGCATGGAAAACCCAAGTTTTTTCAGATACTTGTTTCAAGATGCTTACTGTGTTTACATTTAGAATTTCAATTTAATCTTTCTTTCTGACCCTTAGCATAGTATAATATAGAGATTCACACCATGTATCTGCCTAAGCTGCCATCCTATCTCTAGTTAAATGGAGTTTATATTATTTAATTTTATATGCGCTGCTATTATTTTATGTATATCAATATATAATTTTATAAAATATGTTTGGTAGACTATATATAAGATTATGCTGTATGCTACATATATTTTTATATTTTTTATATAGAAGTATGATAATGGACAGTAGAAGAACAGAACATCTAAATCCAAATAATTAGATACTTTCAAGCTAATTTATTCTTGGGTGTTTGGCACTGATGATCTTTTTTGTAATTACTTCCTATCTAATCTCCTAGCTAATTGCTAATTATTGACAGTTTACCAATAGCATAAGAGAATTCAATTTGAAAATGATTGATTTAGCTTAGCTTTTTTCTTCTGTTTGTAAAAACAGGCTCATGGCTTTTCAAGTTTTCTGGAAGCTTCCCCACAGAGTTGGTTCAGAAGTGATTACTAATGGTTTCAACCCTGCTTCAGCTATGTATTAGAACAAACAGTGGTTACTATTGTCACAGTGATTGCACAATATTCAAAATTCTTGAACTTCACAAGATTGAGGAGTTTGTGGTTAAACCAGTGTGTCAACACAACTTTCTCCATTTAGTTTGCTCTGAGGGCATTTATCTCTATGACTTTTTTTTCTTTAGGATGCTGCCAGTAGTGTCAGCCTCCTTTTTTCCTTGCTGTGTTTTTAGCCTGTAGATTTGCACTGCTGGCAGTGGACATGAGTACACATTTATTTTCTTTTCATGAGAACAGCAGGTTTTATGTCTGGTTTTGTATCAATATATTCAGTGTAGTCTCTTATTAAAGCATGGTCGTTAAGATAGTACCAAAGCTGGGTTTTTTGAGTTTATATAATTCGAATTTCTTGAGATGTTCCTCAGTCTTCTTCTAAAGGTTAAAAACTTTTGAAAAAAAGCCAAACCTCAAGTTTAAATTCATTAACAGATTACTCTTATAAGGTAATTTTAAAGTATTATAAGCTCTTTTAAGTGAGTAAAGGAAGATGAGGACTCTAACCTGTCACTATACAAATTTGTTCAGCTTCTAGAAGGTATTGCAGAATCTCCTACAAAACATTTTACTTTGGATTCTAATGCTGTGTATACTCACAGTTGTTTCCCATGCCCAAACTTTCCCAGCTTCACAGCTCTTTATAATGACAGTTCATATCCTCAAAGGGAGTTGAGGGTCAAAAATCAGTTCTTTCAGCCCAGTTCTTTCAGATCATAAATCTGAGGCTCATTGTCTGACACCTGATTAAGGGAAGTCAGCAAAGACTGAATTCTGCCTCACAGGAGAATCCATAGTGCCTAAATGATTTCTGGGGTGTAAATGCACCTTGAGAGATAGCCAAAGATGTACTGCACCAAAAAAGATGTCTAATCATTTTACTACAAACACTGACACAAGGGATTACTGTATTTTAATTTTAGGAAGCTGTACTCAAGAAGAGTTTTGTTCTGTGACAGATTTAATCACGTGGATGTAGCAGGAAATAAGAGGAGCTTAATTTCACTCAGCAAGATGAAGATTGAGAGGGGATATGATTGCTATGAGTTCGTGTTGTGCAGGTAACTACTGTCAGGGGAAAGTGCCACTTAGTTTGAGTAAAATAGATCTCAATTGGTGATTTTAAAATTTAGGGTGAAAATGGGGTTAATGTTTCTGAGTACTAGAACAGTCAAATTCAAGATTAGTCTTTCAATGTGATTAGTGACAGATAATAAAATTTCAGCAAGACAGCAATTTCCTTCATGACAGAGTCTGATATTGTAATGGGAATTGTTTGAGGTGGTATCTGTACTTGTAAGAGACTTTACTCCATCATCCTTCTGTGGTCTATATTCCTATTAAATTCTATGCATTAAAGGAGGCCTCTCACCTAATGTCCTGGGATTCTCTTTGAAACAGTGGAAAAATATAGGTTCTCCATTTATAAAGTAGGTAGGGGAAATGTCTCTCCTTTATTTACAGAGAAGATAAAAATGACTAATTTATACTAGAATTCTACTGATCCTCGGGTGGAAGTGAGATGAGTGGACTACCATCCCGTATAATTCACAAAATCAGTCTTCAAGTGGAAGACATGGTAGAGACTGTGTGACCTTTGTTGCTCTCTTGCATTTAATTTCTAATTTTCTAGAACTCCTTCCTGTAATATGGTATCCAAAATGATGACAATATTCCAGCCTTGGTCATACTGGCTCTTCAGTAATGCATGTACTGGCTCTAAGGAGTAATGAGTATGGTACTTTAGACTGCATTTGCCCAAAATACATTGATAGTGTCTTGCAACCAACAGTTATAGTCTGAGAAGGATGAGGTTTCAAGTGGCTTTAAGATTTATGTGACCAGTACCTGTGCCATGGGCATCTCTTGAAGAAAAAATGAACTGGAAGGACTTTAATGAATGTAAAGGAAATATAAGGATGTCAGAATATAACCGGACTGAACATACTCTTCTGGATCATCAAATTCCTTTCCCTGCACTTGGAGGCTATCAAGTGACTTACACTTTTCTAAACAAACTCCTGAAATAATGTTTGCCTCTCTATCTAATTAAGCAGAAATAATAAAACAGAAAATCCAGCTTTGTTGTGTTGCAATTAAACATATTTATTGCCTTGTTCTGTAAGATCCAGTGTTAATTGCAGACCCTTAAATTTAATTAACTGTAGTTGCAATGAACAAACCAGGATGTTCATTTCATACATATGAAATACATTGATGCAGGAAAAATTGATTACATTGAAATTTTAGAGGTCTGCATCAGACATGTGGTATAGGCCAGCAAACAATAAAAATATCTTCTATTTCATTCTCTAATAGGTTCTAATTCAGATGATGAGCTACTGTATAACGAATGTATGTATTTAATATGCTATTTAAGCAATTATTTTCTTCTAAATGCAGGCAAGGAAAGAGGAAGTGGTACTAGACAAAGATGCTAATTCTAAGTATTCTTCACTAGCAATGATTACCCTTTGCTTTGAGAAATCATACTGAATGTATTGCTAGAATAGAAATATAATCTCTTTCCATTATTTGAAGAATGAAAGAGGAAGTGTTTAATGAACATCAGTTTTTGGTTGTGGGCTGTGTCAGTTCACCACCACAGAGTGATTATGCTGGTGGACCCAGTGACAAAGGACCCAGGTGAGGCTGAGGTGCTCAGTGCTTCCTTTGCCTCAGTTTTAAACAGTAAGATCTGTCCCCGTAAGCATATTGGGTCAGTTAATCACCCCAGACTGCTGAAGCTGATGCATCTCAGGAAAAAATAATGACCAAGATTCTGTTGAAGACTTTGTTTCCTTGTTCAAGGACGAAATAGTAGCAAAATAATGTTATACTGGGTTTGTTTTGCAGGGCACATAAAGATAGGTGTTTTATATCAATGATGTTGTTATTGACAATTATTTTAACTAAGATTTGAATCTGCACGGAAGACATCTTTATTATTTGGAAGAAGTTTAAGAAATATGTTCAGATATTTCGTGAGCTGAATTTATTATCTGTTTATAATCTGTTCAGAGGAGGTTCAAGTTGGACATCAGGAAGAATTTTTTCATGGAAAGGGTTGTTAAGCACCAGAAAGGACTGCCCAGGGAGGTGGTGCAGTCACTTGGTACTGAGTGCTTTGGTCTGGTTAACAAGGTAGTGATCAGTCAAAGGTTGGACTTGATGATCTAGGAGGTCTCCTGTGAAATAACTTCAGTATAAATGATTTAAACTATGTTTAGCAGTAATTGGTTCTGCACAGAAGAAAGAGGAAGTTCAAGATAGGGAATTTTCAGCATGTTGCTCAATAGGAGGGATTCTGCATTTAAGATTATTTTGCTGCTGCAGTTTAATAATCAGTTTACTCAAAACTGAGAAGCCAATGTGGAGCTAAGAAAGTTGGAAAACCTGTTGCACTTAAAAGATGGTAGAGAGCAACCTTGCCATGATTTCTCCCTCTGCACGCTTGTATGCCAGTTCTCAGGGCTCTGTGTCTGGTTGATTAAATTGGAGCCCAGGTCAGTCTACCTTCGATGTGGGTAAGGCCTCACACTGCTAAGGACCTTCTCTGATACAAAGAACAAATTAATAAAAAATGTGTGCAAAGACTTTGCACTGCTTTTCAGACTTTCCACGAATGTGATGTCACAAGAATACGCTGAATTAAATAACACAGCAAGCTTACAAAATTCGACACATACAGAGGAAAACTAGGATAAATATAAAATAAAGCTCATTTAGCTTTTTTTCAGAGCTACATTTCAGTTCATAGGATTTGTATTTATCACTAGTAAAAAAGTTTGCTTTCGAAATGAGTTTAAACATAAAACGAAATATTTCTTTGGTTGATTTAAATATTTTGTGCTTCCCTACTAAAAATTCTGAAAAATTATTTATTAAGAATATCAAATAATGAAACTAATAATTATATTTAATAGTTATTGTTGCCAGTTGTGATATATTCCACATTCCATACCTATTATTATCTTGAAGAAAAATGGTTCATTTATATTTAAGACTTAAGGCAATTTGAAGTATTTCCAATGCTGCAGAGGACGGTGTCTGTAGAACAGAGAAGGCAAGGAGCAGAAAGGAAATTTATACTAAAGCTAAATCTAAACAACCTAGAATAAATAATACCTTGTAATGTTACTTTTTGTGAAGAAAATTTGAGTCACAAAGGAAGAATTTTTTTACTGACATTTAAATTCGTATTTATTACTATTTAATGAATAAAATGTTGCTCATGGTTATTTTTCGTGGGAAATACTGAATGTAGTGAAGTGTATTTGAGCATATGTTTGTAAAGAATAATTAAGATACTAATGCTTCTAATTCAATAAAGAAAAAAGAAGTTGTGGGGAATACTAAGGAGTTTAGTAGAGTAATTCTAGAAGAGAAAATATTTGCTATTTAATTTCTATTGAAGATTGGGATCTTAGTTGGCTGAAATAAGATTGAATTAGTGAATTAGATTTTCTTCTTTTTAAAGAGGATGTAGCATATTTTGTAACATTTCACAGAAAACTTAAGTTTGATATGTTCTCTTTATTTACAATAATCACTAAAAAAATTATTAATGAGGTATTTAATAATTATGGTTGGAAATGGCTGAAGATTTCAGTAGTAGCAGACTGGACAACATTTCAGAGCTATCATGAATCAAGAATTAGCAGGATTTGTTGGCAAGCCCCTGAGTGAAGGAATAAATAGCATTTCAAGATTATGAGCTGCAATAATGAAAAGAATGGCAGAGATGGGGAGTAAGAGATGTCATACAATGTATTTGATGTGCTTTTATCTTGTCCAGATTCAGTTAATGCCCGAGCATTCAGTTATAGATGTCAGAAAAACATCAGCAGGGTGAAGAGGATAAACCAGAGCCAAAATATAAGTTAGATGGTTGCTGAAGTAGAGAGAATAAGAGCAAGTGAAGTCAGCCTGACTGCTTTTGTGAAGCAGAAGGGAGTTTAGAGAGTTTCCATCCTTGTGTGCCCTGCTGTCCCGAGCAGTCCCTTGTTGGATCCCAGAAACCTGAGGTTTTTGAGCTTTCTGTGCTGTCAGGCACAGACCCCCTGTAAAACACTGTTTTTGACCTGAGACCTTGGAGATGGCTTCTAAATTTGAGTGATGAAGTTAAAATCACAGGTGTGTAGTGAAATAGAAGTGTGTGCTTTCACATGGTGATGGGTTTTAAATTTGAGGTTTTTATAGTATAGTAATAGGTATGGGGCAATATGGAGGATCTTGGGGGTTGTCTCTTGTGGTGTTCATCTTCTTCCTTCTTCTTCATGGGTTTCAGGTAGTAGTTTCTGGTTGGTCAATCAATGTCACACTGAAGGTCATGGGAATCTAGTTATTGGGTTAAAAGGATAAATAGTGTAGGTGTTAATGCTCTATTGGACTCTTTAGCTTTAAGAGACCTTGTAGCAGCTGGATCTTCCTCCATTTTCCTCACTTCTAGCAGGTAGCTGGAAGTGCTGTTTTACTTTCTGATAAGATTTAATAAACAACCAAGGCCAAACATGAGAAAAACTGTTTCCATCATGTTTTTGTTAATCCTGGCTCTGAATGAAGGCAGAAGAGACTGAGACGAACGACTAATTAAGTGGTACAAAACTCCCACCGCTGCTACAGTCCCTCATTTCTCATCCCATGACTGCTGACTCCTTTCACATTGTGGCTTGTTCTCACTCTGAGCTGTGAGGACAAAATAAGGAAAAAAAGTGTAGTTTTAAATGATGATTGATGACAGCTTTTTCTTCTTGTTGAAATGAAATGTAGCTGGCTGCCGATTCTCAGGTTGTGTAGTAACAGTGGTTACAAAACGCATCGAAGGTGGGGTTTCGGGTGCTGCATTCAAAATACACAGCAGATAAAGGATTGGGATAATTGTATTAATTACAATTGAAAGTGGATGTGCCCTTGCATAAGGAAGAACTAACGATTTCTCTGTGTGCACACAGCCGGGGCAGCGAGAGCAGACTGGCGCTGAGGCGACAGACCATTCTGCGGGAGAAGGGCAGGAGGCAGGCCAGCCGCGGGCCAGCCTACATGTTCAATGACCACTCCACCAGCCTCTCCCTGGAGGAGGAGCGCTTCCTGGATGCCGCCGAGTACGGCAATATCCCGGTGGTTCGCAAAATGCTGGAAGAATGTCCCTCGCTCAATGTCAACTGCGTGGACTACATGGGGCAGAACGCCTTGCAGCTGGCAGTGGCCAACGAGCACCTGGAGATCACGGAGCTGCTGCTGAAGAAGGAGAACCTGGCCCGGGTGGGGGACGCCTTGCTCTTGGCCATTAGCAAGGGCTACGTTCGCATAGTGGAAGCCATCCTGAGCCACCCCGCGTTCGCTGAAGGCAAGAGGCTGGCTCTGAGCCCCAGCCAGTCGGAGCTGCAGCACGATGACTTCTACGCGTACGACGAGGACGGCACGCGGTTCTCCCACGATGTCACACCCATCATCCTGGCCGCCCACTGCCACGAGTACGAGATCGTGCACACCCTGCTGCGGAAAGGAGCTCGCATCGATCGGCCGCACGACTACTTCTGCAAGTGCGGCGAGTGCAATCAGAAACAAAAGCATGACTCTTTCAGCCATTCTAGGTCCAGGATCAATGCCTACAAAGGTCTGGCCAGCCCTGCTTATCTGTCTTTGTCCAGCGAAGACCCTGTCATGACTGCCTTAGAGCTCAGCAATGAGCTGGCCGTGCTTGCCAACATTGAAAAAGAGTTCAAGGTGAGTAGAGGGACACTGATTTCTGGCAGACAGAGAACTGCAAACTTTATCCTTCTTAAATCGGCAAGATAACGTGGGAAAAGATACAGGTTTTTACTGAATGGAAGATTTAAATCTTTGTGAGTGTCTTATTGCCGTGTGCTGGTTGTAATTCATGCTGCTTGTGTGGAATGTGCCAGTGAACTAATTTTCTACTTCTGTCAGGCAGGAGAGTGAAGGAGGCCCTTCAAACCCATGGCTGAAGCTGGTTTAGGGCAAGGACGAGACTAAAGTGGTGCATTTTAGTCACTTATGACAGACAAGTTGCATGATTCTATTAAACCCTTGTGCATTCTCTTTAGTTTCTTGTATGTGGATTTGAAGTTTTCACACTTCTTACAGTGTTTTGCATTCATTCACAAGGAGGATTCTAAATAAATGTCCTCCTTTTTTAATGTGCTATTCCAGTATTTCTGTTCAGTTCTTCCTCTTTCTTACTTATTTGTACTTAGTTATATGTGGACTCTCTAGAGTTAAAAGGCTTTTTCAGTGTTACACAGAAACTTTAGTGTTTCATAAATGTATGTTTTTGAAAAAGATATTAATTGTTGAGACCCAGGCTCTATAGATTCTTGAAGCATCAGCTAAGGCAGTAAGAATGTAAGGTTTTATCTGTCAGTAAATGCAAACTCAGGCCTTCTGCAAACATTGACAATGTTATTTATGACCTGGGTTAGCTAAAATCACTTAGCCTGGATTTTCCTCATGGGACCCTGTCGAAAGCAGTTGCTCCTGTGACAGAGCAATATATATAGACTTCACTAGCAGGAGAGCAACATCCTTCCAAAGCTGTAACAGAATAATTTCCAGCATTGTTATAGCAAGTGTTTGATATCATCATGATCAACATTTAACAGTAATCTTTGCAGTGGTACAGTTTTACTCAGCCAACCTGAGCTGAGGTGCTGCAGTTCTGAATGAATTCCCCTGAGCTTGTGCTCATAGGTATATCTTTGTGGCAGCAGTCTATTATAAGAAGCTGGAATATTTCTTGGAGAGGGAAAATAAGGAGGAGGAACGTACAAGGCAATCTTAAAAACAACAGCTGAACTGCTGAAATTAAAGGGAAGGAGAAAAAACCAAAATGCTGGGAGGACCATTTCAGATTGTTGCAGAGGATGAATATCTGTCCCATGAAGTCCCTGGCAGAAACCTTTAGGACCTCAGTGGACTGAGATTTCATCCACTGATTTCATGTACAGTTCAAAGAAGAGTACTGAAACCACATACTTCCTTCTCTTTAGCAGCTGCTGATGGGAACAAAAGGACTTGATTAACTTAAAGCAGAGTAAATTTAGAACAGAGCTGAAAACCATTTTTCATAAACCATAAGTGCAGCCTGTTAAGTTTACAGCTATGTTGAGATAAATAGCATGTCTGATTTGTAGGGACTATACAGATCCCTTTATCACAGTTGGAGTGACACAAGCTAAGATTATTATAAAGATAAATAAACTCATCATCTGGAACAGCCGGCAAGAGGTGCCCTTCAGATGTGTGCTACAGTACACAATCAGTGAGATGAATGGGAGCACAGTACCTGTCTGTGGCACCCCCAGGCAGGGAATGGAGCACACAGGTGAGAACCCAAGCAGGCTGGGTCACAGAACAGGCTTCTGCAGCCAGCTCTGAAGTGCCATAAGGAGGTCCTTCTTTGGTGGCTTCTGTTTTTCCATTTCCTCTTTTGTCTCAGCTGCTTTCTCTAAAGTGAGAGCTTCACTTCTAGTGTAGTGTTGTACAAAGAATTTTAACGGATTTTGGATGCTGTCTCTCAGCAGAAACAGGAGATAGATGAGAGATAAAACAGCTCCATACTGCTGGGCATTAATCATCCAGGCTCTGCTGGGAATAGACATATTCTTTGGATAGAGTGGAGTGGAAGAGGAACAGTGAGGAGCACAAGCACAAGGCAACATGGAAATTTAACTCTCCAATAATTTAAGGTTTCACCAGGAGTGGACAGCTGGCAACATAAGGTCTTTTGGGGACGTGTTTGTAGATACTAAAACCATGCGGTGGTTCTGGATAAATATTAAAGACTGTGGAGTGCATTTATAACTGAATTGATGGGAGTTGACATTTGCACTATTGATAAGCTGTGGCATTTACAATATCTAGACTGGCCAGGGACTTGACTGCAAAATCCCTGCCTTAGGTTCAGTGGAGGCAGTACAAGTGTGTAAAGGTTATGAGAAATGGAGGCTGTCAGCTTTACTGAGTCTGGGCTTGTTTGCACCCCTGCGAGTTCATAACCCCGCTTTCAGCAATTAATCTAAAAAATTGTTACCCTTGCTTTATTTCAGGAGTTTGCTGCAATTATTTGGAGAGTGTAGTCACTGCAAAAAGGTGTGGGTTTGGTAAAAATGTTTTACCTGTGTTAGTCTAATCAAAACAAGCAGAGATTAGCTGGACACGGCAAATCTTTAGCTCCACCTAGGGTTATCCTGAGCCATTTAAAGTATTTCAAATCTTCCCTAAATTAAAACTGAGCTTTCTGGTAATACACCATTTTAGGTCACCTATTTTATAGTGCTGATAGGGTATTGTAGCAGGGGAACTTTCAGGTGGTTGCCTACAGCAGCCGGTGACACAGATAATTTCCAGGTCTTCCTCAAAGGCAATGGGAAGGATCAGTCCTAACTTGTGATGCTGGTTGTTTTATGACTGTCCTACAAATTGCTTCTTTCTCCTAATATTAGAGAGAACACTGGCCATGAAACTGTGATTCGTACAAAATAGGAAATGCCACAGTCAGGGGAAAACATTATTCTCTGGAATAATCCCCTTTCTTTCTACAAACCTATGCAGTAGTGTCATCTGGCAGTACATGCCTTTTGCATTTTGTTTCAGGTATTAAAAGTGTTGCAGTATTTAAGAGTGTTTTGGAGAAACACTTTATTTGGAGTAAAATCAGAAAAAAGTAGAAGATTACTTCTGAAAGAAGAATAACTGAACAGACATGTAAAGCACAGCATAGAAATATTTTGTAGCAAACAAATAGCTAATTCAGGCTTCAGGAGTAATTCTGAGATCTTCAGAATTTTCTGAAGACCATTTAATTTAGTTTTGTGTCATAGAATCACAGAATGGTTTAGGTTGTAAGTGACCTTAAAGATCATCTAGTTCCTGCCCCACTGCTAGGGCAGGGAACCTTACATTAGACCAGGTTGCTCAAAGCCCCATTTAGCCTGGCCTTGAACATCTCCAGGCATGGAAAGTCCTCTAAGGACAACCTATTCCAGTGCCTTACCACTCCTATAGTAAAGAATTTTTTCCTAATATGTAGTCTAAACCTATGCTCCTTCAGCTTAAGGACAGTGACTCTGGTCCTGTCCCTCTCCAGCTGTCTTAGAGCCCATTTAGGTACTGGAAGGTTCTGTACGGTCTCCCTGGAGCCTACTCTCCTCCAGGCTGTACAGTCCCAGCTCCCTAAGCCTGTCTGCATGGGAGAGGTGCTCCAGCCCTCTGATTGTCTTCGTTGGCCTCCTCTGGGCTCTCTCCAAGTCTCCCCCTTTGTGTTGGGGGCTCCAGAGCTGATGCAGCACTGCAGGTGGGGTCTCAGCAGAGCAGAGCAGAGGGGCAGAATCCCCTCCCTCCCCTGCTGCCCACGATTGGATCCAACCCAGGACAGGTGACTCTTTAGGCTGCAGTCTCACATTGCTGGCTCATGTTGAGTTTTTCAGCCACAACACTCCCAGTCCTACTTCCCATGGTTTTTCCTGATCCATTTTCTGCCCAGCCTGTACTTGCAGTTAGGACTGCCTCAGGACATGGATTTGTGTGAAGCTTTACAAAGTTTGATATTATATACAATATTTTTATTTTTGGAGATGATTTTCATGTTTTCTGTCATCTCAATGGTTTGCCCACCTAGAGTATCTTTATTATGTACATAAGAATGTAGATGATACATGACAAATGTTGCCCTGCAGAGATGTGGCCTGAAGTTTTGAGAGGGACAGCTGTGGCTCAGTGCTGTCCAAAATGGATAAGATTAGCATTTATTATAAAGTCCACTGCAACTATAATGTCAACTGACTGGTTTATTGTTTAAAGGGATGAAATAGAAAGTGTGTTTTTAAGTTAAACATAGATATATTATTATTTGCTGTAAAGTAATCCCCCTAATAAGATTGTCCAAATTTGCTTTTCTGATGAGAAGCAAAATTCAATTTATCATCTCAGAGTCTAATTTTCTGTTGTTGCTTTTTTCTTCATTTATACAACCCCCATTACAGAAATGGGACCCTAGTCTTCAATACAGCTATTGTCAGCTTTCCTAAATAAAAAGTAACATCACCTGTTAGAGAAAAACAGTGAAGCAATGAAGGCATAAGGGCCACCTTTGAAAGGGAAATAATGTATTTAGCTACGTACTGTGACACCTAAATCCAACATTAAATCTCACTTTGAAATCTGAAATTCTCGTATAGCAGTATCTGTATTTCTGATCTTGGCCTCTACAGTTCACCAGGCAGTGCCAGGACATGGTCTGGAGCACTGCTCCATCTCATCCGTGGGGTTCTGAGTCAGCCTGCATCCTGAGAGCATCCTCATCCCAGGCACAGTCTGGGGGACAGCAGGAGCCTGTCACTGGTCACAGGGGACTGTGTGAAAAAAAGACCCTTTCTTCTGGGAGACACAGCTGTAGTGATGCTCTCCTGGTCTCCTGGCTGTGCTCTCCTGCTAAGAGGTAAAGCAGGGCATGGTCAGCTGAGGTATTCAGAGTGATGAGAGCCTGCTTGCTCCCTTACTTGGCACCCCAAGACAGTCTGCAGCTGCCACGAACACTGAGGATGGGTGACTCTTCTCAGCAATGCTGCTCTCACTCTCACCTCTCTGCCACCAGCATTGTTCCCCTAGTTCCTCATCCTCCAGAGCGCTCACCCCAAATCATCCCCTCCCTTCTGCAGGGTGGGAGCAGCTAGTACTGCTCCCTCATCCTTGGTGCTGTGAAATTTGGCACAATTTGTTTTTTCCTAAACTGCTGAGGAGCCCCGAACCTATGTTGTCACATGCAGAGAATAAAGCACACATGCTTTACTGCAGAATTCAGTCCTGATTCTTTTTAGAGCCTCCAACTGTAATTTAATTTCTAACTACCATCTAAAGTTTCTCAGGAATGGGTTGGGTGTTTTAAATCACTAAGTTTACAACGTGCAGTAAAGGAGAACTCATCATCCATGCCTTTGTCCATTTTTGAAAACAAGTTAAGGCAAACAAATTGCCTCATTGCCTTGGCTCACATAAATTGTAGGAGGCATGTGAGACCCAGAGAGGGAGAACTTTATTTGTGTGTGTGACAGAGAGACATTGAAGTGTGTAGACCATTTTTGCTGTCATTTCATTTTTGTTCTGCCTTCAGCTAACTTTACCTGTGCTATGGCTGAGGTAGTGATGGGCAATGCTCAATTTCTCAAAACTTGTTTGCCATAACCTGACTGCTGAGAACTTTTCATCTTGGCTGCCACCACTCGTCACAGCTGTGGCAGTATTTCATGGGAGGGGGAACTGTTCTACTGCATTTGCAAATGAGAAAATAAACGGATGGATTTTATGGATGAACTTATGGGGTGATAATATATACTGTGGTATTGTGTACAAACCTAAATTCAGAAGGGATAACTCCCCTGTAGAGTAATGGTCTCCTTACAGACTGTTTTGAAACTCCATGTCAGGTGTCAGTGACTTGAGCTGGAAAATACTGATGAAGGGTGTGTGTGAGTGTGGATGTATGTACCTATCTTCTACCAGAAAAAATACACATACTAATATATTGCGTTTCATGACTTCTTATGAAGGCCAAATGAAATTGTTCTTATGTTTATTGAAAGTTACTTGGTTTTTTATATTGGTATCCAAGGGTCAAATATCAGTTTGGTAAAGTTGGTACCTACAAGGGTGGGTAGTTGCCTCTATGTTTCTCCTTGGTGAAGTTAAAATGGAAAATTTTCCTTTCATGTGGAAGAGAAAATCCATGTGTTAAAAGTACCGAATACTGAATTTTAACTTCTGCAGAAAAATGAAAGCCAAACAGAATGTGAAATATTACTCTCAAAAATTGTCTTTCTGTAGTGCCAGAAGTCAGGATTTTGGTTGACCTCTCGTGTTATTCATCTGAATGGAGAGAAAACAAATAATATAATAATAAATTATCCAGAATGATAGGAAATTATTAGTTTTAGTATTTCACTTCTGTTGTCTTTGTAGATAAATGGCATTGAAATGCCTTTTGCTTTTATGACAGATCTGAGTTACCTTGTTTATGTTATATTATTAAAAAAATAAATCACTAGCAGTTTTATGTAGATGTAAAATAGTGTCTGTAAATATTTGTCTGTGAATGTTTGCATCCATCTAAGCAAAGTGAAGTGTAAAACTTGGATGCAATCCTTTAATATATCCAAGTAATAAACTGTTATTGTAGTGTTGTGGATAATAAAGCACAAAGATGCATGAAGTACACCCTCAGCAAGTAAATTAGGGTATTCTGTATGCTCATTCTCTTCCAGGATGAATATTGGATGCATTAGATGGTGGTTAGTATGAAGAGAGTATTTAAAGAGAAGGGGCTAAGTAGAGGCTAAGAGTGGAAGAAGTGGAAATACCCTGAAGAACAGACTGGAAGGGGGGGAAATATATCAGTGTAATAAAAGCGGTTTTTTGACAATTATTTTGAACATGCCACAGAGACTACATGAGCAGTCCTGTGTGGTGGTTGGAGGTTTCTTCCATTCTTTTGTTTAGGAAAAATTCTCTTGTAATTTCATCTTTTTAAGACATTAAAATGAGCAAAAATCACAAAAATAGCAGAAGTTCTTGACACATGCATGAGTAAATGGCTTGTGAGATTTTTTTTGCTTTAGATACACATCTATACCTAACTCCTTGTCTGCCCACCTTTTATGACCCAAACACAGCTGCACATAAGGAGTATTTAATGAGCTGCAGATTGCAATGATCAAAATACCGTTTTCTATTTTGACTTATGTCTTTTGGAAAACAGTGCACAAGGAGAACACCTGTTAGTTCAAGCAATAAGCAACTGAAGCTGCAGTTGCAGAGCAACATTTTGGCTCACACAGTGAAGTCTCTCGTGAGATCCTTGAGCTGGAGCAGAGCTGCAGTCAGAGATGTGGTATCACCACACAAGCTGTACCACTGCTGGCAGTGTTGTTGGAGAGCAGCAATCAAACCTTGAGTTTGCAAGCGAGAATAGATGTTGGAAAAGGAAAAACCCAAAGTTTACAAGAATAATTCTAGGCCTTAGAAAATTCAGTATATTTATGCAATTCTGAAGAAGGTTGAGAATTTCTTTAGATGTATTCTGTGTGGGATGATAATCTTGTCCAGTTGAAATCTCTACAGTGCATTTTTCTACGTCTTTTCTAGACTTCTGCGACAGAGAATAGAAAACTTTCCCCTGTGCTATACATCTCACCTTGAACTGGTCATTAAAATGTGTCATACAACATTTCTGAAAGTGTTTTGGTTTTTTTTCTACTTTAATTTCCTCTAAAGCACGTCTAGAGGAGTGACTCGGGTGTGAAAATTGATAATGTAGATGTGCAAGACATCCAAGGTGAGATGAATCCCACTCTTTGAACATTTGGAGGGAAAAAAAAGCATAACAAGATGCAAAGAAGCTATCCATGTTCACAGAGGTGTAGGTGGAATGTAGAATTACTTCTCTTATGCTGGATCTAAACACCAAGTTTTTTTCTTTCTGCTTCTGTTTCCTAGAATGATTACAAGAAACTGTCTATGCAATGCAAAGACTTTGTAGTTGGACTGCTTGATTTGTGCAGAAATACAGAAGAAGTGGAAGCTATTTTGAATGGTGATGTAGAGATGAGCCATAATAATGGAGAGCATGGTCGTCCCAGCCTCAGCCGCTTAAAACTCGCCATCAAGTATGAAGTTAAAAAAGTAAGCAATTATGTTGATCAAACAGGCATGTCATGATGGTGGTACAAAATTGTGCTGTTGTTGAATTTTATGTTTTGGTAGCCTGCAACACTGAAATGGATATTTGGGCACTTTGGGCACAGTGGTTTTACAATCAAAAGAATCCTCACTTGCAATATAAACAAGAAGCAGATATGAATACTTGTCACAACGAGCATGAGAGCAAATAACTCTAAAACAGTGTGTAGCTATGTGCAATTTTTTTATATATGTTTTTATTTAAAATCTGTTTTTTAAAGAAAAAAGATGGAAACATTTTGCACTACTTCTGAAGCCTGGAAAAATGTAAAATTTAATAAAAGCTAGAGAATAGAGCAGCAGTCCCATGCACTACATAATAAATACTGATACAGGTTTTTGTCAAGCTGTTGTGTCTTGCTCAGAAATTTGAGAAAACCTGGAGAAATTGCATGCCTCAGAGAAACTGTGTTTGTGTCTGTACAGAGGGATCAGAGACACAACCTGGGAATATCAGTACTGTGGTTCTTAGTTCACGAGAAAGCAGTCTTTAGGCAGTGCCAACTACAGGAATTATTGGCCCTTCTTTGGCTTGCTTTCATTTCTTCTGTCAGCTTAATACTCTGCTCTCCATCTGAATAGTGCTCAGTGAAATCAGCTGAGTTTGTAGCTGCTTAAACGTTGGAATTTCCCAGGAAACTTGTCTTGGATAATATAGGTTGTAAAATTCTAGGGGACTTGTGTCAATCAGGTAGAAATTTGTGTGGTGAAGTTTGTACACAGATAAAGTAGAAGAAAGTCAAGAAAACACAGTTAAAAAGTATATTTCAAAAGCATGTTACCCCAAATTTTTACAAAAATTGAGTTCACGTCCCTGGGGGACACACACAAAATGTTTATGTGAGGTATATTTACGTGTTCTTGAAGGGAAGAAAAGAAAAAAAAACATTTTGGATGAACCAGTATATGAACACAAACCTGCAAAACACTTTCCAAGCTACAGTCACTAAAGAGAGCTGAAATAGCAGTTGAAGAGAGCAGATTACAGGTCCTTCATACTACTTGAGTCTTAATGTTTCTGCAAACATGAACTTTCTTGCAACACTTTCTCTTATCTCAATAAAGACATTTCTTGTACCTTCAGCCAGTGATCTTTTTAGTATAGAGAAAGAATCTAGGAAAAAAATGCTACATTCAATTAAATTCTTATTTTATTTATGGATTTGGATTTTAAAATGTACAGTGCACAAGAATATGCTATTTTTTAACATCTACTTATGCTGTCTACTTATTTTTTAACATCTACTTAACATCTTCTTATGCTGCCCAGAGGACACAAAGAACCTTATAGGACAGACTGAATTTTGCAGTTTGTCCAAATGGTTCCAGAACCAAGTTATAAATAATCTTCATCTGATTTCTTGCAAATGTGACAGCTGTTTTCTCATGCCAGCTGAGAAAAATGGTATTTTCTGTGTTAACACAGAAAAATGTGAAATAGGACATATGTGAAAATAGGACATATTCATTCTTTCCTAAGTGAACATTATGTAGTGTTTTTTGCAGACCAAAAGACTCAAAGTGTTGGAATTTCTGAAGCAGTAAAATTAAAGTTATAAATGTCGGAAACATAAAAAGTTTGCCCAGATAAATTAGCCTTAGATGAAATTAATAGTTTGTGACAGAACGTAGTGTTAATAGGAAAGATTTTTAAGTTAAAGCATTTGTTGTTGCTGATGACAACATACCTGGGAGATTTGGTTTATCAAGATTGTTTTCCTTATGCCCCTGTTAATGCTCCTTTGAATATAAGCTGCGTTTTCACTATTCCACCATTCTTAATGCTGTTCCTATAGCGGCATTCTAACAGAAGTTATTCTGATGGCAGTGTTGGTTTTTAGCTTTTTTTTTCCTTTTTTTTTTAAAGTTTGTAGCACATCCAAACTGCCAGCAGCAACTCCTCTCGATTTGGTACGAGAATCTGTCGGGTTTGCGGCAGCAGACGATGGCAGTGAAGTTTCTGGTTGTCCTCGCGGTTGCAGTCGGACTGCCCTTCCTCTCCATGGCCTACTGGATTGCTCCTTGCAGTAAGGTCAGCCTGGGAAACCTTCTCAGGGCCTTATATTAACTCCTCTGCACGTGGATTCCTGTAGGACAAAGATACGCGTAAATAATATTTTGGAAATGTGTTATTTTAAAGCCCGGTTAGAATGGAATGGATGCAAGGTTGCACGTTCAGACAGTTGTAATTAAGACAGATAAACGATTTGTGTTAATTGAAATATGTAGTAAATTAAGTTACAGTGGTTAACCAAAAGTTACCTTATAGAAATCCTGCTTTGTAAACAATGAGTCAAACAGTTTTTCATTTAAGTTCTTGCCTTAGCAGGAGATGCAGAGGATACTCATTTTCCATTGATTCAGATGTAAACTAAGTTCAAGCTGTGAGTTGATTCCAATTGCCTCAAAGGCAATTCTCTTTTTCATTATTAAAAATAACTCAATAAAAGTCATTCAGATATTCATCATATCTCTACTATTCATCATATCTCTAGAGGTCTTCAAAGCAGTTACACAACCTGCCCTGCATTCACACGCAATGTGCTGTCTGGGATTAGGTGCTACCAATAAATCTGGTTTGGTTTATATACAGTGTGGAAAACATTTCCAATAAAGATGGGTTACAGTTTCTGACCTCACCGAGCTTTGTGTTGAATCCCTGTTTCAGCTGGCCAGTAGCCCTTTCCCTAATGGAAAATTTCCCTTGAATGTAAGTTGGAGGGACAAATGGCCTCCTACAAGGATTGTTCAGCATGTTGCAGTATGAGATCCAGAATTCTAGCAGGTTGAACTCTGTAGCCTTTTAAGTTTTGCCATATTTTTTTCATGTCTTTCAATCTAGGCAATAAAAATCAGTTACATTATTTTCAGTTTTTGATACTGTGACTAGAGGCTTTATGAATAGTTTTCACTTAAAACGCCTTGAGCTACAACACATCTCATTTGATTTTCTGCTATAGCAGTGACTTACCTACTTGTTATTTTCCTTTTTCAATGATTTATTTGTCATATACAAATGCAGTCAGTCTAAAATGAAAAAGTACTTTTCTGCAGCTGCCAACTAGGTGGACAAGCTAAGACTTTTAATATTAATACAGACACTCTCAAAAATAAATAATTGCTAAAAGTTCAACCTCATGTGAATTTGTATGGAACTTTTAGGTTTTTGAAGTGTCACATTAAACCATTTTAAGTCGTTCATAGTCATTGCAAAGCTGAGAACTTTCCCATTGTACAAATCAGATGGAAATTAAGAGTCTACAGAACTACAAATATAACCTTTTGAGGTGTCACGACTTTTGAAAAAAAAAAAAAGTTGGGAAAACTGCACAATAGCTGTACTAAACTGAGTATCACATCAGTCAGGAAACTGATTTCTTTTCTTCATAATTCACTCATGGTGATAATGCTTTTATCTTATTTTCTATCTTGCCTCACAATCAAGCTGGCTAGTATTAAGAAATTCAACAACTATGATAGATTTTTCTCTTGATTATCTATAATGGGCATGTATGCCACAAAATAATTACAGCATTATTTCAAATCACTGAGTTAAAATATATATTTTATATTTTTTAATTTCAGTTTCACTGTTAATCTATCATTGATATGCTGACAGTGAAACTATTAGATTGTTCCTCTTAAAATAGCAAATCAGTAAAAATTTCTAAAAGATAACTGTGATCAGGGCATCATAGTATGCAAACTATTTTCAAATATTTGTTTCTTTGTATTTTTGAAATATATGATTATTTGTGTTACTGCTCTTTTTATATACATTTTATTTGGAACGAATTAGTGCAATATCCTTGTGTTTCTTAATCTCTGTTGCAGCTGGGGAGGATAATGCGTGGACCATTCATGAAGTTTGTAGCCCATGCAGCCTCTTTCACCATTTTTCTTGGTCTGCTTGTCATGAATGCAGCTGACAGGTTTGATGGCACCAAACTCCGACCTAATGAAACAACAGACAATGTAAAACAGCTTTTTAGGATGAAAACATCCTGTTTCTCATGGATGGAGATGCTTATTATTTCTTGGGTAGTAGGTAAAAATTTTTGCTTAAATTTGTCTTGCTATGATTACAAGTGAGGCTGAACCCAACTGAATCCTTTCATTTTAATGTTTTGTGTAAAAATTGCCATGAAGGGAGTTTATTCAGCTGTCTGCATTCCCACATGGGCCTGGTGGTTTTTTATTGGATGGCAGCAGGATTCATGTGTCTAGTTGATCACAAACATGCAGACAAAGTATTTAGGTGAAATCTATATTATCTGAGTATTAATTAATTCAGTTTTATGAATATCAAAGCAAAGTGTCTGCCAGTTTTTGGGATGGTTGAGTCACAGTGTGAGCTTCCAAGGGGAAAGATTTTTACATGATGAGACAAGATTTTTTGTGTCTAATTGTCTCTTATTTTCTTATTTTGCAAGCATTCCTGCAAAACTAATAGTGTTTAGCTGAATATATTAGTGACAAAAGAATATAGATCTCTGAAAATTCAGTGGCAAATTTTTCCATCCCAATGCAGGAATGAAATGAGTGCTAGGAGCTGACCCATTCAACTTGGTGATGTAGAACTCTTCAGCATCGGAACTTAAGCACAGACCTTCCAAAATATTTTAGCTGTCAGATTCTTAATTACAAGTCAAGTACCTTTTGGTCCAGTAGGGTTTAGATACCCAAATATTTTAAGGATAGTTAGTTGATTGTTAGTTAAGTCAGTAATATGTGAGAGCTAAATTCAAGCTATCCATTCAAGAGCTTATGCACTTAAAGTATTTTGCTTTTATGATCTCACTGTGATTGAAATTTGTATACCAACTGATTCTAATAGCTTTAAAAGACCTTGGTAGTATTTATTTATTTCTTTAATTGTAAATCTGTTTATAAGTCATTAAAATTTTGTATTGTAGGAATAATGTAGCACTTAGATTTCCAAAGTCTGTAAATATCAATATTTTCATCTAGTAATAATGAAGTAAATTATAAATTCTCCATTTGAAATTCTACTTTGCTAATTTAATCTATTCTTATATCAGTGTCATGCATAAGACAGTTTATGAAAAATTGATTCATGCATACAGATGTGACATCGAATTTAGCTACTGTAATTGACATTGCTATTGTCCTTATCTGAAAAGGATGAAAAGTGCTTTCAATTTGATAAGCGTAAAAATTAATGACATTATTCCCTTCAGTTATTATCTCTCTTTAGAATCCTAGAATTGTACTTCATAATTATATCATTTTTTCCTTGAAAAGAAAAAAAGATTTTCAAAATTAAAAAAGCTGTCATAAGCTGATACTGCACTTTCATTTTATTTCTAAGGGGCAGTACTTAGGAATCAAACAGATAGCTTTGTCCTATTGAAGAAGAATGAGATCTGAGTCTTATTGTCATGCTGATTTGTCACGTGTATTTTCAATTTCAGTAAGAGAGACTGTACCCAGGGTAATGGCAAATAAGAAATTGTGAGTTCTGCTTTAGCTCTGCCTCCACTATATATGTTCATGCCAAACCATTTCCGCTCTTCTCGTCTCTTCTCTGTGTCTGTAACAGATGGTTATACTCACATGCCATTCCTCTCTTGGAAAGATTTTGTGGTTTTACAGGAAGAAGCAGTCTGAAAGATTGTTATTATTACTCAGATGAGAAAGAAGTCTCGGAATGTATATGAATTTGCAAGTCCAAGATTTTCATTTTGTGTATGAATTCCCGCTGATGAAAATAGTTTTGAGTTTGACTGCAACCAAGAGCATGTCCTATATATATAATGAAAATATAAAACAAGCATGAAGTATAAAGAACATGTTGTTTTCTCTGTTCTGTCTTATACAGGCATGATATGGTCTGAATGTAAAGAAATTTGGTCTCAAGGTCCAAAGGAATACCTGTTTGAGTTATGGAATATGCTTGATTTTGGTATGTTAGCAATTTTTGCAGCATCATTTATAGCAAGGTTTATGGCATTTTGGCATGCATCCAGAGCCCAGAACATCGTTGATGCAAATATGAAAGATCTGACAAGTCCAACACTGGAGCCCAACATAAAATACTACACATTGGGTGAGTTGATTGCAAACTTTTTGGGCCAATAATTTTTTTTTTTTTTAATAATACCATAGTTTCACAATGTAGTACTGAAGAAATTCCCACTCCTTCTCTTTGTTATCCCTGTTGCAAGGACATGAGCCAGCAGTGCCCTGGCAGCCAGGAGGGCCAACCCTGTGCTGGGGGCATCAGGCACAGCATGGCCAGCTGGGCAAGGGAGGGGATTGTCCTGCTCTGCTCTGAGCTGGGGCAGCCTCACCTCCAGTGCTGGGGACAGTGCTGGGTGCCACAATATGAGAGGGATATGAAACTATTAGAGAGTGTCCAAAGGAGGGACATGAGGATGATGAGGGCCTTGAGGGGAAGCTGCATGAGGAGTGGCTGAGGTCACTTGCTCTGTTCAGCCTGGAGGAGACTGAGGGGAGACCCCACTGCAGTCTGCAGCTTCCTTGTGAGGGGAAGAGGACGGGGATAGGCACTGACCTCTTCTCTGTGGTGACAGTGACAGGACCTGAGGGAATGGCCTGAGCTGTGTCAGGGGAGGTTTAGGTTGGGTATCAGGGATATCAGGATATCAGGGAAAGATTCTTCACGCAGAGGGTGTTTGGGCACTGGAACAGGCTCCCCAGGGCAGTGGTCACAGCACCAGCCTGGCAGAGTTCAGAAAACATTTGGACAATGCTCTTTGGCACATGGTGTGACTCCTGGGAGTGGTGCTGTGCATGGCCAGGAGCTGGATTTGATGATTCTCATAGGTCCCTTCCGACTCTGCTTATTCTATGATTTTATGATTCTACTATTGGATCATTGTTCCCCTGGCTGTGTTTGTACATCTTTTTGTAGACGATTCTAGACAGCACTGAAATTATGTAATATCAAAATAAAGTCGCTGTCACCCACCCCTTTTCTAGATAATTTTAATCTGTTCCATTACACAATACTGTCCTGAAAATCAGTCTGTGATGGTGCAACTGTGAATGGAATGTGATTTAATGCAGGGACAGAACTGAGCAAAGAGATGCAGGAAGTTCTTAAACCTGCTTTGCCAGCAAAGCCAATATATCTGTTATATATTATTTGCTCAGAGACTCTATTATATTTCTTTAATATTTCTCAATCCGCTCTCTTTACCAGCAAGAGATAAAAATGTAAATAAACTTTCTTGGTATACTTGGGAATTCCTAGAAGGTGTTTTGCCCAAATGAGATAAAAAAGCACTGTCAACTTGTGTTCACTCTCAACACCACTTCATCTCTCTTACCATTGTTAGGTATTTTTCTCTAAATACTGAATTGCATCAGTTTCTATCTCTATTTTGTGCTTCAGGTACTATTTCTGATAAGGTTGCATTTGTACATTATCCAGACTGCAGAAAAGCAGAGCGATTAAAAAATATATATTCTGAAATCCATTAAATTGTAGTCTTATAAATTTTGCTGGAAATGTATAAATTTCACGTAAGTCCTAAAAGCAGCTAATTAAGGCATTTTTTCATGGATGCATGTACACTAAAGTCTCCCTGGAGACCCTCTGTGTATGGATAATATTAGCAGTGAACATTTAATGCCAGGTTTTCTTATAGCCTAGCAAGCATAACTTGGTGGACAGCAGGTTGAACATGAGCCAGCAGTGGGCTTTTGCAGCAAATAAAGCCACTGGTATCCTGGGCTACATTAGGCAGAGCACTGGCAGCGGGTGGCCCAAAAACACCTCCCATAGGTAAACACGTGTTATAATGACAGGAATTCTCATCTTTTGTTTCCAGCCAGAATAAACTGGGATCCATCTGATCCTCAGATCATTTCTGAAGGGCTCTATGCAATTGCAGTGGTGTTAAGTTTCTCACGGATAGCCTACATCTTACCAGCTAATGAAAGCTTTGGGCCACTGCAGATATCACTGGGGAGAACCGTGAAAGACATCTTCAAGTTCATGGTGATATTTATCATGGTCTTTGTGGCTTTCATGATAGGCATGTTTAATCTCTATTCCTACTATCTGGGGGCAAAACAAAATGAAGCCTTCACTACGTAAGTACAACTGATTAAACTGTTACCTTTATTTTCTTAACAATAACTCAATAAAATACTAAACGTTCTTTGCAATGCTAGTATATTTTTGGGTGTGGGGAACTGAGAGCTCTTTATCAAAGCAAGAGAAAATAAGTCTTAAAACAGATGGAGAGAGATAGGAAAAAGTACCTCAGAGATTTGGACTTATGTTTATTTATAAACTGATTAGGAGGAAATACATGTATTTAAATTAACGAACATGAGAAAACATCACTATTCCCCACCATGGCTTTACCCAGGAATTGTGGAATAGTAAAAACTCAAAAGATTATGGTCCATAAGACTAATTTTTTTTTAAAATTGGTAATTTTCCATCAGATATCCTGTATTCGTCATAGTTTCAGAACATTTGTCATATTAATGGTGAAATAATGCCCAGGAAGTGAACTAATGGCGCAGGTTAATTATTTTTTAAATTTACTTTCATATTAACATCAACCTTGTAGCATACAGATTAAAGTAGTTAACAAGTGAATCGTTGTAATATTCTTCTGAGGATGGATATATGATTCCTAAACCCATCTGATATGAATCAGATGGTTTTATTGTCAGTTCTAAGTGTTAGGAATCTAGTGTTATGGAACAGCCTGTACCTATGAAATTAGACAGAATACTTCTATGCACTGAAGTGAAGATCAACATTATGATAATGGAAAAATATGTATACTGTATGAAAATGATAACTGTCAATTTCTACAATAAGAATATATATTTTTTTTTCTTCAATAACATATGCATGTGTCCAATTTCTCCTTTTAGTGTTGAAGAAAGTTTCAAAACATTGTTCTGGGCTATATTTGGACTCTCAGAAGTTAAGTCAGTTGTTATCAATTATAAACACAAATTTATTGAAAATATTGGTTATGTTCTTTATGGAGTCTATAATGTTACCATGGTCATCGTCTTGCTGAACATGCTTATCGCAATGATCAACAGTTCATTCCAGGAAATTGAGGTAAAAAGCCCATTTATGATGAACTATCACCCTATTTACTGTTACAACTAATTGTCTCAGGCTCCTGGAAAATTTTCTTGTTGGCATCTGATTTAAGACAAGTTCCACATAAGCTTTTGGAATATTTTAGAAGAAAATATTAATTCCACTGTTCGTTTTTATTGTAAAATACTTGTCAATTACTTGGCCACATATGCTTGCAATAGTAAGGACCAGACGAATAAGAAACCGCAGGTGAGCTGTGTTATGTTCCTGAAGAGTATGGGTTACATGGTGTCACTTTGTGAATCTTTTATTTGCCTCATTTGTAGTTATTTGAGAAGTGTCCTTGCTGCAAGGGTGTTCTCTTTCCTGTGCCTCCCCCTGGCAGGCAGGTCTCCAACATGCTGAGTTCTTTCATTGAAACAAGTGTTGCTCTAGACCTCTGCATGACCTTTTGCATTCCATGGAAAACAGAGGGCTAAATCATTTTCAGTGTTTAGGAAAAAAAGTGATCAGATCTTCAGGAGCTGGGCCATCCCAGACTTTCCTGGGGGATGCTCTTGCCAAAGCAGCAAACTCAGGTTTGGCTCCACTTTGGTCCCACAATCTGGGCTCTGACTGGGGCCGTAACATTGTCAAGAGTAAGAGCAACACATTGTCTAGGGACAGTCACATTCTTCTGGATCAGGAGGCCACAAGGCAAATCTATCAGGTTTGGAGAATTAAAAATACAATGACTTGACAAAACAGCTTCTTAAAACAAGTAAAGCAGTATTGAGTCATGAACTCAAACTGATGTCAGTCCTTTCTGCAGAAAACTCTCAAACTTTACAGGGAGAAATAAAGTGAGTGTTTTGGTGATAATAAATTATAAGCATAAACCATGGTGATGATAATATATCTGATTTAATCATATATTCCTGCAAATGGAAGGAATTAGGTAAGAATCTCTTAAACTTTTTCAGCTTCATGTTTAAAGTAATAGGGTCTATAGACTAGTAATAGAGTCTGTCATTGTGATCCTGCATTGCAGACTATTAGCACTCACTCTGGATTAACCTGTGTTTAAATTAAATCCATTCTATTCTTCTGCAATTGCATTATTTAAAATGGATTAATAAGAACAATTACATCTATTGGAATTTTGCTGCTCATAGATCTTGATCTCTTTGAGATTTACTTCATTCAATTACACTTAAAACATACATAAAGTTTAGCTAGTGCATCTTCAATAGTCAAAGTGGTATTAACAGTATCTTTACTGCTCTGTTTCTGTTTTACAGGATGATGCTGATGTAGAATGGAAATTTGCAAGGGCTAAACTTTGGTTTTCTTACTTTGAAGAAGGGAGAACTCTTCCAGTACCCTTCAACTTAGTTCCAAGCCCAAAATCTTTGCTGTATCTCCTAATCAGAATCAAAAAATGTATTTCTAAACCATTTTTGTGCCAAAAGAAAAGCTTTCAGGAAGATGCAGAGATGAACAAGGTAATTTTATCTTGTATATGCTGACTGCTAATTTTAGAATATAAAGCCAATTTTAACTTCATTATTATTGCCCTGCTTTACTCATGAATTTCTCAACATACTTAATTCATACTGAAGTCAATCACTAATGTGGGAGAACTGAATAGAATAGAATAGAATAGAATAGAATAGAATAGAATAGAATAGAATACAATACAATACAATACAATAGTTAAAATCCCTGCTAAAGTTCAGGTCCAGTGACGTCTCCTGCTTTCCCCTTATCTACAAGTCATTTTATCTCAGAATGCCATCTAGATGGTCAGGCAGATTTTGCTTTTCATGAATACACACCTGCTTTTTCCAGTCACCATCTGTTCTTGCATATGCTCCAAGAATTTTCATTCCATTATTTTGCCACTTACTGAAGGGAGATTGAGTGACCCAGGGTTGCTCGAAACATGATTTTGACCTTTTTTGAAGATGGATCTGACATTTGCCTTTCTCCTGATTTTGGAGACCTCTCCCAATACCCGTGGTCTTTCAGAGATGACAGCATATTTGCAAGGGTGCACCTGCTCTCTCAGATGTTGCTACCTGTGGATGTAGCACTCTGGACTTGCCTGCATCAAGTTCTTCCTGTCTCCTCGAATTCCTTCACTAAGCACAGAGGCCTGAGAGCCTGTTGCTGAAGCCTGAGCAAAAAAGACATCAAGTCCCTCATTCTTACCTTTATCCAACTCCCACCTTAATCCCTTTCTCCTATTTCCAAGCAATAGGCCTGCATTTTCCTTTTTCTGCCATACATTGCTGTTGTAGCAATAGTTCTTACCGCCCTTGCAAATGTCAGCTTAAGGCAAAATGTCTTTCCTAATGCCACCCTCACATGCTTGGGCAGTTTCTAAAGATCCCCTTGGTAGCCTGTCTCTGCTTCCACTGAAAATGCCCCTTGCTTTTATTGTAAAATATTTTGTTGCCTGTTTTACTTACATAGCTTCAGTAAAAAGCACTTGAGTTGATACATTGCACTTGCTTAAAGCATTTGTAGTCAATGTATTTTTCCTGCACTGTCTTGGTATAAACCAAATCAATTGCTTTAGAAGAACATGGGATCTTAGGTGGTATTGGAAATGTAAAGACTGGCACTATTCTAGCTGGGGAAGTTGTGCAAGGCAGCTGATCACACGTAGGGAGTAGAAAGGTGAGCGTGTGCTAACATACCAAAAAAAGTAAGTTAGAACTTGTCATGGTGGCAAAATAAAATTTTCTTCAATGGAAATTTAAGTGTGGAAGGATCTTTGTTAAAATGGGCTGTGGTCTTAGCAGAGGCCTGTTCAAGGTTAGTAGTTCTTAAGTCTGTAGTCAGGAGCCATTAGTCATTAGACTGGGGACCAGTAAAGAATTTACGTGCACCTGTCAGTTCTCTGTCACCATGTGAGCAGCACATTTTTCACATTTATTGTAAAAGAGAAAAAATGCCCACAATCCTAGAACGAAAAAATATGGAGTTTTAGGGAAAAATCCGGTGCCTCTAGGTAAGTTTAGACAGTTTATGAAAAAAAATACAGGTATTACAAGCACTGTCAACAAAGTCAAAATTGTTATTAGTATCAGATATCCATCTCTATTACCAGTAATTTTTCTAGTGTTTTACAGATCTCATTTCATTTTATTTAGGAAATTTAATCCTAATGTATTTAAGACCTGACAGAAATGACACTGCATTTGCTCAGGGTTTTAATGAATCTGACATTTGCAAAATTTTTCATCAAGCAGCCTGATGCAACCTGATTTTAAAATCTTTGTGAGTGATAAAGTCACCAGTAAAATATTGCACGTTTGAGGAGATGCATATAAACTTAAAATTGAGTGGTGATGGAAAATAGCAAATGGTTCTGACTTACTCTGTGAATTTGAAAAGCACATAAGTAGGTTACAAGCTTGTTTTAATGACTTTTTAGCATGAAATTTATGTTCCCATAAAACAGTTACTCTTGTAAATCCCATTTATACACCCTAAGGAAAGAAGATGTATTTTTATCATTCCATTCAAACCTAGCAATTCATGTTTTCTAGCATCTTTCTAGAAGGGTGCAAAGTGTAATAATTACCAACTGGTAATTATAAAACAGTCACAGGTTTGTCAGCTTTTACAGCAGTCCCTCTGAAAGAGAGCTGTAGGGATGCAAACATTGTTTATCAGATTTTTTCCTAACTCTGAATTAATTTTAAGTCTTCAAATATTAATGCTTTACACTCAGTGCAGATTTTAGTATAACTAATCCTAAATGAAATATGCTTACTCCCCAGCCAAAGCAGCTATAAAACTGCATATCAAATTAGAAAAAAAAAAAAAAAGCTTTTATGTTGAAAAACGTAAAACGTCTGAGTTGTATTTATTAATTTCTCAGGTTTTGCAGCAGATACTGGCAGATGATTACATTTTTACTTACCTTTTGGGCTACCACATGCCGTGGAGCTGACTTTATCAGAATCTGAGATGTTGCTATGCTGTGCACTTCCAAGAAGTAGCTAAAGTGGTTTTGTTTTACCTTTCGATCCACTGTTGATTATTCATTATTGTTGAGGCTGTCATGACATCTTCTCAAGGGCACTCTCAGGCTTTTTGGATTTTGACTTTTGATTCATTTAGTGCTGAGTGAGTTGATGTTGCTGTGACTGCTGAGCAAGGAGCTACCTGTGCAGGGAGCTACTATAAACAAAATGAGCTGTGGGAAGATCAGGAACGATTTGGCAAGACCAGGCCCAAGACTTGATGGCTGTCTTCGTGCTAATAAAATGTGGGTAGCTTATCTGGTAATGAAGCCAATTTAGGAATGGCTTGTCCCTATTCAGGTACTTTTCCCCATAAAATAGGAAACCTCTTGTCCCCAAAGCATTCCAGTTGCCAGACTGTGCCTAGGAAGATAGAAAGTTGTTCTGGTGCAAATTCTACCTGGGAGGACAGTAAAGGTTTACTGATGGAAGACATTGCATTGCAGTGCCCAAAAATCTTAACACACACTTGTGTTTACTGATTCAGACCCAGCCTGTGGGTTGTTCTGCTGCAGAGCCTGCATCTTCTCAGTGCAAAAGCAGCAGCAGCTTCAGAGTGAGTGTGAAGACAAGCATTATAGCGAGAAGGAAGGAAATTCTACTCCTAAATCCAGCTCTGCCCTGATTATTGCTAGTAGAAAACGAAGCCAGATGCTGTCAGTGCTAAACAGCAAGTAATTTGCATAGCTGTGTTCAAAGTGTAGTATACCAGAAATTAATTTCCTGAGACATATCTAAATACAATACTAAAGACTATGAAGGTGCTTTCTTTCAGGCTGTTGATTAAAATCCGTAGATTTCTTGTTTCAGGCTAGAATTGGCATTTTAAACATCAAAGGAGTAAAAAACTCAAACCAATAAAAGGGTGAAAGAAATGAAGAAAAAGAAGAGTTTTAAAAATACCCCTACTTGAACTTCTATTCTACATTTAAAAATTGCCTTGGGATTGAGAAAGTTTATTGCTCAAGTATCCCAGAACTTGTTCATCTTCCTAAGCTAAAAATCAGCAGTGAGAGATGATATATTTAAATTTTGTTCTTTAAACATGGCCCTTCAGAAAAGAAGTAAGGAACAACTATTTATTGCCTTTAAGCTCTCACTCAAACAAGCAAAATATGTTAACTTTAACTTTCCTAGTGTAAAACAGTGTTTGTGAAATTTTCAAAAGTGACATCTGGTTAAAGGAGCCCAAACTGAGCCACTTTCTGGGAACCCTCCCTTCTGATTCAAGAAAGTACAATTTTTTGGAATTTCAAGTTGACAGCAGCTTCTGATTTAAGACATGAATAAAGTGCTAAACAAAACCGCTACAATAATTTCATTACTATTCTGATTGCATTGAATTTTAAGTAGTACAAGAGAATAATGAAATGAGAGGCAAGTTTAAAGATGAAGGTGTTTTCAAAGAGCAATGATCCACATATCCTGAATTTCATATTTCACAGAACACTCTAGGAGAAGAGTTATTTTTGGGGGGGATTTATATCATTGTTTTATTTAATTTACATAATTTTCCCTCTGGTTACTCACGTTCAATAAATGTTAACTTAAAAACATTAATTCTAGGTCAGTCATCAATGTGACAGGCTGAGTGTACTCTAGGAGTAATTTTGGAGAAAGAAAAAAACCCATAGGAAGGAAGCTTAAAGAGAAAGCTTAAAGGAAGTTTAAAGAGAGCTTAAAGAGTTTTAAAACGTTAGTAGATGTTATAATGAAATCTTGGCAGTCTCTGCCACCAAGTGGTCATTCGGCAATTTACAATGGATCTGTATCCTGTTACTGGTGTGCATAAGAAGATCTGATTTGCTTCTGATTTACCTACCAACTCTCAAGGTGCACTCTGTAGCTAATTAAAAGTTACATTATTATCTTTAAAAATGTGCTGGAGGGTGAAGGTTAAGATAAAGGTGTTACAGTGAGCCTGGTTTTACAATTTTGCAGAGTCAAAACTCATCTCACCACATATTACCAATTTTGCTATTTCAAGTGAAAATCAAATTGTAATTAAGCAATGGATTAACTTTTGAGCTGAACCAATGTAAGATAAGTTTGAAACTGGTAACCAGAGTGACACAGTGCTTTTAAAATATGTAAAAAATACATAGTAAATATCCAAGGCAACTTCCCTTTGCTGCTGCAAACTATGTTATATTAACTATATATTATATATAATAATATATAATATTATTAATATATATAATAATATTAATATATTAATATATTATATATCATTATATATATATAATATATATATATATCATTATTTATATATATATATTAACTATTATTTCCAGAAGTGTTGCATGAGATATGCAGGAGCTGAAATAGCAGGAAGATTGTTTTCCTCTTTTAACCCAGTGTTATAGATGAGGCCCGAGAGAGTATAGTAAATTCAAAAATCCTGAAAAGCATTGTGTTTACATAGTGATTGTGTAAACTCAATAGCCATTCTTTTTTATTATAAATCAGATACCTAGTTTAGGTTAAAACATTTTGGTAAGATTATGTTTTCTAATATATATTCAAAGTATCTGAAGTAGCTTTATTCCAACATGAAAAAATAATAACTTGCATTTATTTATACATACATCCACATGTAGATTAATATATAAGATAAATATTGTTTTATATATTTTACACTATTTATCTTTTATCATTACTTTTTCTTAGTCAAATAAAAACATAGTCTGGATAGATAAATAATATTCTTTTTAAAGTATGGGCAAATAGATTTTTCAATCTTTCTAAAGAACAAAAAATTCCTAAGTTCAGTGTACACTTTGTATTAATGGCTAATGAATATATTTTATCTTTAATCAATTTTTGTATCAAAATACAAGCATGATCTAATAGAAGGTGTCCATGCCAATGGCAGGGGCATTGGACTACCTGTTTTTAGGTGTCTGTTCCAACACAAGCATTCTGTGATTCTGTGCAATGCTAAAAAGAATCTAATAGTATTTAAACTATTCCCAGTGTACAGCTGCCTAAGCATAGAATCCTGCCCTATTTTTGTCTCAAACAAATTATATCCCAGCATATCCCACAGAGTATTTAAGAGGCTTCAAAGTACTCCAGTTGCTTATCAGTAGATGCTCAATATATTAGGACACAAACCAGAGGTTCAATGGAAATACAAAACGATCCCACAGGATTTGAGACATTGCACGGATAGTCTCGTCCTTTGAAACAGTAAAAATTTTGTTAGACCATGTATAATTCCAGGGAACTGGATTTTTATTGACAGTTCCACTTATTCCTCATCCAGATCCATCATGATTTATATTTCTTGCACTGCTACTTGTTGAACTGTCCCTGCTCTTTATCTAAAGTAATTCCATTTGTTTTTACAGTTTCTGTTCACTCTTACTGCAGCCCTGTCCTTCAACTTGAGTCTCAGTTCACCATTTTGTGATGCCTTAGGTTTTCTGTCATAGGATATATATACCTGAGATATACATACGGATCTTCTATTTATTTTGTACTATAAATAATGTTTCTATTTCAGCTTGGTCAAAGGAAGCAATCAAGTATAAGAAGCTCAGATGAAATCCACTTGAACAGTTTAAACAATCCTCCAAGACAATACCAGGTAAAAAACAGTTTATTTTAAAATTAAATCAAGTAGTAGAACTGGCAGACTGATGGCATGAGGACAGTTTTGAATTTATGCTATACATTATGAATCAAGAATAAATCTACAGACCTTGTATATATCAGAAATAAATGAAATGGTTTAGGTATTTGCAGTACAATTTGAGGGTATATTTCTCTCCTATTTGTTTCTTAAATGGTACCTTTTTAGTACAATATATTAATGTACTTTAGAAAAATGTTTCCAATTTTAGAGTTGAGTCCTCAACTGCTCAATGTGAATTGAGAAAACCAAAAATAATCCCAAAATCTTCCCATTCCATTTGCTAAAGCAGATCAGTTTATTGTGGCACACCTCTACATACAAATGCCTCAAGCACTGCATGTATCTGTCAGCCTTCACCCTATCAATGCAGTCTGTATTTCCTTTGCCTCTTAAACAACTGCAGTGAGCCTTTGTGCAGTTAAGTATAAAGAGACCCAGTACAGTCCACATAAATCTCAGCTATTCTGGTCCAGAGACTGCTTTTTTCTTCTTGTAATACTACAAAGTGGGTGGAGAGGAAGAAGCAAGAGCTGCCTGGGCAATATAAAAAGACAATCTGAATGAAAAGGGG
Organism: Sturnus vulgaris; assembly: GCF_052056855.1. Classification (NCBI taxonomy): domain Eukaryota; kingdom Metazoa; phylum Chordata; class Aves; order Passeriformes; family Sturnidae; genus Sturnus; species Sturnus vulgaris. The sequence goes on along the minus strand of NC_142244.1, from coordinate 44,028,245 downwards.
CACAGAAAACGAGTATACTTTATTGACCACAAGACAGAAAAAGAGATTTTCCCTTGGGCCGGCTGGCTCCGCTCCACTTTTATGTTACACAGTGTCTACACGAGTCTGTTCCAAAAACTCCCTAACCTTTTCACAGCCAATTTCATTATGATGCAGGGATAAATACTAAGATTAAAAATCTACCCCATAAACATATAGCATGGCTTTGTATTTGAAACATTATTGGATTATCATAATAAACAGTACAGCTGCTGACCTTGCAAGCATGACTGTAGGATGGTCTGGGACCACTAATTTGGGGTGACTCACCTCAAAACCAGCTCTGGTCAGCTCTATTATTGTGGAGACAAAAGCAGACATATAAATCTATGAATGTTTTATATCTTGAAATGGAAAAGAAAAAGTATTGTGTTGTCATGAACTACACCCTGCAGAAATATTAAACCCAAAGGCAGAAATATATATCCTAAAACAAGCTTGGACACCTTGTTCTGTTTTAAGTAATTTGAACTAATGGGAGAATCAGAGCCAGAATTCATTTTTTCCTGGAAAGGCAAAATTCACAATAAATTTGCTGGTCTAGGTTCCCCTTATTACTAGCAGAGAGGTTGGTCATTCTCGTGGCATGAGCTATTTGATCAGTTTTAGTTGTCTCAGATGAACTGTGTTCTCAGGTTTGCTCATTTTATCCATAGGAGGAAATAAAGGTGACGGATATGTATATTTACATTAGAAAGTATCTTTGTTTGATTACATGAGCCCCAGCTGAGATACTTAAATGACTTAGAATTTTGGATCCCATTTTCTCTAAGCAAGCCCTACCCTGGGAAAACATAACTCAGCAAATATATCAAAATAGGTTCAAATAAACTGACAACAAAAGGGTTTAGGAATTAGCACTGCTAAGCAGGGTCATGATCATCTTTGGATAGCAATAAAGGCCTGATGGCTTCATTTACTTGGAGATCAAAGGTGCAACTGTATTAATAGTTCTTACAGGCTCCAGTAGTAGGCTAAGGCTTATCAATTATAAAATTAATAAGATTGCCTTTAGTTCTCTAGCTTTCAAGTATAAATATATATATATATATATATATATATGTATGCAGAATCATAAAGGTTAAATATCACCTGTAGATGAAAGCAGAGATTTTGACATTCAATTTCTTTAGCCTGTCAAGTCCTACACTGAAGTATCTGAATGCAATAGAAGTGTCATAATTTAACCCCATCTGTCAACTAAGTACCATACAGTTGCTTACTCACCATCCTCACACTGCCCCTTCTAACTGCATGGGATGAGGAGGAGAATTGTAAAAGGTAAAAACTTGTGAGTTGAGATAATAACACTTCGCTAATTTAAATAAATTTTTTAAAAAAATAGTAGTAGTGGTAGTAGCAGTAGTAGTAATGAAAAGGAGAGATAGAGGAGCAATGATCACCCCTCAAGGCCAAGCCTTCCCCAGTTTTTATCCTGAGCATGATGCTCTATGGTATGAAATATTCCTCTGGCCAGCTGTCCCAACCATTCTCCCTCTGAGCTTCCTGTGCACCTTCTCAGCATCAGGGCATGAGGCCTTGGAAAGTCCTCACCTTTGGGTAACCACTGCTCAGCAACAATTTAAACACCTATGTGTTATCAACACTATTCTCATACTAAATCCAAAATTTGCACTATACCAGCTACTTAGAGGAAAATGAGCTCTCTTCCAGCTGAAACCAGGACAAGAGCTCTTACTTTGAAATGTCATAACAATACTAGTCCAACTAAGAAAACTCTTTTTTTCCTTTCTTTCTTCTCTGCAGAAAATAATGAAACGTCTTATTAAAAGATATGTGTTGAAAGCTCAGATAGATAAGGAAAGTGATGAAGTCAATGAAGGTGAGTATGTTGATGGATTGTATATTTCCTCAGAGAATCAAAACAAACTGGTTACATATTTACAAAATACTTAATTCACTTGACAAGTTTACAAGTGCAAGAGGTAAAATTAGCATGCAATAGAAGAGAAGATGGGATTTCTGTCTCTTCCCTCCCATCAGAAATTATCACTGATCCAACGAGCTTTAAAACATGTTGCTACATCTAGTAATAGAATCATAGAATAGTTTGGTTTGGAATGGTCCTTAAAGATCATCTATTTTTTTAAGGATCTGGTGGGCTGGGCATTGCTGGATTAATAACTAGATTCAGTGATCTTAGAGGTCTTTTCCAACCTAAATGATCCAGTGACTATGATTCTGTGATCTCTCTTGCTGCAGAACAGCATCTTTCATTAAAAAGATTATGTGAATTTTAGGAACTTGTGGTCTCTCACACTTTTGCATTCAGATTTATATGATTCCTGAACTGTGTCTTCATATTCCTGTCCCCAAGGCACCATTCCACTGAGGTTAGCTCAGCTGGTCAGAGCATGGTGCTAATAACATCAAGATTTTGGGTTTAATCCCTGTGTGGGCCATTCACTTAAAAGCCGGACTCAATGATCATTGTGAGTCCCTTCCAACTCAGACTATCCTATGATTCACCAACAAGCAGCAGAATATCTACTTCTTCTATTTCAACAAAGAAATACAGAAAAAAAAAAAAACATGATACTTGTGAGATATTTGGATATGCTGATTTATTGGGGTTTTTTTCTTTTGTTTGTTAATATTGTGATCTTTTAAAATCTGTTACAGGTGAATTGAAGGAAATTAAACAGGACATCTCAAGTCTCCGGTATGAACTCCTTGAGGAAAAATCTCAGAATTCTGAAGATCTGGCAGAACTTATAAGGAAACTTGGGGAAAAATTGTCACTTGACTCTAAGGAAGAAGAAAGCAAGAGATAACCGAAATAAGATATGCATCAGAATGTTAACAATTCACTTAAAGCCATATTTCTGTTTTCCTCAAGTCTAGCTCACATTTCTTAAAAAGATTCAGAAATTAAATAATTTCAATTCTTTATTGAAAAAACACAGTGGCAAATCGTCTAGGTCTGCAGTAGGGAGGCCAGACTACTTCAGTAAAGACATTTATTCTTTACCTGCTGAAGAATTGTTGACCTGAGATAATTAAAGACATTTATTCTTTACCTGCTGAAGAATAGTTGGTCTGAGATAATTTAAATACTCAATTTACCTCTTTTAGAATTCCAGTGCAATCTTGATAAGTCCATTCAAGAAAGATTAAAAACATAGATCTAAATTTTTCCTATGTTAACTGTTTATTTTCTGCAAATTTCCTTTTGTAAGTATTCTTACATATATTTTAGTGAAGCAAAGGAGAAAAATCCAGGCTTTTATTATATATACATATATCCAAAGCTATTTAATTTTTCCAGCATTCCCAACTAGCAAAAAAATTTTAAAAAGCTAACTGCCTTTCTTAAAAATGTGTAGGATATTAAAATAAACTTAGGAAGGTTTCCATGTAGAGGTAGATATCAGGACACTCAGAGCACTGTGTTGGACTTTTCCCTACTGATCCCTGTCAGCACTGGACTATCCTGCAAGGTACCTAGGTTCCAATGGGAGTTAGTGCATAAAGATAGAAATGCTTTTCATCAAGTTTATTAAAAATCTGTTTCTGAGGTTGGGAGGCTGGAAGAAAACCTTTAACCCGAAATAATTAACCCTTGATATGACAATCTGTTTCAGAATTCCCAAGTTCTCCAGCTTTTATGTCTTGAACTGAACCTCCAAAACTGCAGGTTAGGGGTTTGAATGTAACATTTTTATTTGAAGTGGAAGATACTAAAATGCTAGGTGCAAATCTCTCTTTGAATTCTGGGAATGTCATACATGGGGGACCATGTTTCTCTATGTTAAACCTGTTTAAATGATTAAATTTTCTTCAGTCATATAGATAACAAACAAAACAATCTTGTTGCAAAAACATTAAATCTCATCTGTGGATTTGCATCCCTTGGCCTTTTTTCCACTGGTGAAAGCCCAGCTCTTGTGCTGCATTCTTTAGGACTCTTTTAATAAAGAATCTTCACTCCATGTGGTAAGGAAAGCTCCAACAGTTTCACCCTGCCCACTGCAGTAGTTAAAAGTCTCATTCTGTTAAACTGCAGATGAGATATCCCATGCTCTGTCTGGCTGTTTGTTGTGTAACAATGTCCATGCAGGATGATCAGCTGGTTTTTGTCTTTCCAGACAGAAACAGCATAAATTCCATGTAATTTTCCCCTTGGTTAATACAGTAGTTTGGGTTTCTCTCATTGGACAGCCACTAATTCTGGAAGTGTTATAAACATACATTACCTTGGGCATCTCTTCTTCTCTTTAAGATTTTTTTTTAAAATCGGTGAAAGGGCTGTGAAAAATTATAAGATGGCATCAAGGTGTAAAACACACCTGTAAAAGACTTTAGGAAACAAGACTTAAAAAGGCTTGTCATTAATTGCTTTAAAAATCAGCTTTGTGAAACTTATTTACTGTGGAATGTATTAGAATGTTTCTGCCTCTCCCTTTTAGGCTGGAGATTATTTTTAATGGGTCTGGATTAATTTCCAGCTGGGTTTATTGATAGTTCTTTTTTAAAAAGTTGTTGATGGAATCACTGTGTATTTTCAGGGAAAAAACAACATATATTAGAATAGGTTTTGAAATCACTTGGAGACAGGTGGAGGTAAGCGTTTGTCATGCTTTGGAGGAAATGCTTGGCACAGAAGTTTAGCCAGAAATGGAGCATGGGGAACAATGTGTGTCCTGTGGGCCTCAGGTGTAGTGAACTCAGGGTTTAGGAACTTCTAAGGGTTCTTCCTCTGAGGGGGAAGAAGGGAAGTGAGGATTCAAAGGTCGTAGAGCACAGGCAATTGGTGTGACCTCAGGCTGGAAGGCAGTGTGACAGTCACTTCACTGCATTTTGGCTCCCAGATGGTTCCTGGCCATCTCCCTTGGCCACTGCTCTGCATTGGAGCTCCACCTGAGTGTTTTGGGCGTGGTTTTCTGAGACAGTGGGCAGCTCATTCAGCTCCCTGAATGGCTGTGTTAGAGGCCATGCTGCTGAAAGAACATCTTCCATCTGAGAGAAGCTCTTCAGAGAATCTGTTGGTCAGAATCTGAGGGAACAGGGACAGTCAATGCTCACTTTCAGTAATCAGAAGTCTTAATTTTTGGTCATTGTAATACACAATTTGGATCTGCTGTAGTGCTTGTTGATGGTAAACCCTCACTCTCCATAAACCCAGTGAAAGGAAATACATTTACACAGTTTGAGATCCAGGCACTTTTAAAGTGAAGGTTTTTATTACAGAGGTAAAATGTACACTGTGAATTTCTTTAAACCCAAAATTTGATGTACCTTAAAACTATAAGAACGTAATGTATATATTGTATTTCATGAAGAAAATGCATACGGATTTTTTTAATCATTGAAGATATTTTATATGTAGTTATTACTCATATAAACATGGAACAATTTGTTAAATATATTTGAAGAGGTCTATTGCCAAATGTAGTGTGACAAGCAATGTAGTATTTAAAATGAGCACAATACCAAATATATTATCCTGATTAAAAAAATTAATTTACAGACTAAAAATGCCTTTGTGATCCATTGTATGAACATTTTGGTATTTCACTGAGAACCTTTGCTCCTGCTTGGAAGACTGATATGGTAATAAACTTCTATTTGCTAACAACACTAATATTAAAAAAAAATAATTTCAAAGAAGGAACAAGGGTCTTTTCATACTTACTTAGACTCAAGGCCAAGTATTTTGTCTCCTGTGACTGTGTCTGATGCTAGATGTTTCAGAACATCTGCAGTAACAGATAATTTTCACCTTACATAGTTCTTCTTTTGGTTTCTAATAAAACAATAATTTGATGAGGAAGTATTCACAGATTTTTTTTTTGTTAATTTTAGGACAACAAGATAGTCTTGCTACATACTTAATGGTTTCTTTAAACCTTATTAATTACTTGAGCTCAGCAATTCTGTTTCTGTATCAGCAGCTTCCACATCTAAACCAGACTTGCTGTGAAGTATTCCTTCTATATATTTTTTTTTCCTAAGTATTTCTTAAACTTGAATTATGAAATATGGTAAGTAGATTTTGTCATCCCTTAGAGAATGTCCTTTGTGTTCACTCAAATGTATTTCACTAAAAGTTATGGAAGGACTTTAGAACTTCTGATAAGACAATGAAGTAAGAAAATCCCCAAATCAATGTCCAAGGTTTCCTAAAACTATTCTAGATGAAACGGAATCACATCTAAATATTGAGAAAAAGCTTTATACATCATGGAAATTTTATTAAAGACCAATCATGCAATGCAAGCCCAAGGTACCCAAGATTTACGGTGAAAGATGCTGAGAAAAACCTACAGGATTTAAAATGAAAATTCTGACATTCTAGGTAAAAATCTGCTTCATTTCACCATATTTTAGAGCACTGACAGGCCAAGCCAATGAATGCTACTGGTTTTAGAAGTGGCATTTACAGATTCATCTGATTTTAGATGACAGCCATGAAGACTTATGCAGCTGAGCTTGTCCAGTCTTTCTTTGTATTCAGTGGATAGAAATGGTCGAAAGTATGATTTTGTGTCAACTTAAGGTAGACGAGTATCCCAGATGAGTCATACAGCAGAAGTGACCATTTATCTCCTGTTACTCTGGAGAAGCTGCTGTAGCTGTTAGCAACATTTCTTTTGAAGTGTGAGAAGTCCCAGCTTGTGAGAAATCAGCACTGCAGCTCCTGAACACGGCAAGGCCAATGAACCATCACAAATTATCATCTCCCTGGAAATGCTTGAATTGACGAGGAGAGTCACTGAGAGGGGCAGGATCTAACTTGCCTTCAGAAGAATCCAGCCCATCCCCCAGGGATGATGGATGAGGAGGCTTCTTCTTTACTCTGCACCAATATTTCAATTTTCCCTTCTTCATTAGTGTTACTGTGGGTAGGCATAAACAAAACCGCACCAAAATTAACCAAATCTATCACAAACGTGAGAAAAAATCTGTTACAGAGCATATAACAACTAAATTATTGTTGACAAACCAGGACCTTTATGATAAAGAGTTTATCCCATGTTTTAGTACATTGGGGTGAGCACATATTTTCAATGTTTTCAAAGCTTAAAACACATAGCTTGATCTTGGCAGTACTTCGGCTATAGCAGCTGTATCATGTAATTTTCTAAGAACATGTTCTCATGACTGCTGCGTCCCAAAATGCAGTTTAGTACAACAAAATCTTGCATTTGCTTCTTGAGAGTTTTCCCTCGGCTTGAAATTTGTATCTGAACATTATAATTAATACATCACAAACCATATAATCCTCAAATGTATTCCTTTGCAGAACAGAAGAAATTGTCCTCATAGTATAAATTGCTACTTTTTCATGTAAATATTTAACGCTTTTCAAAATTTGTTAGAAACTGCCTGGTGTAAATAATCTATCTAAGTAATTATGTTCCTGCTTAAATTTTAATTTGGCTTGTGGAAAATCGAATTCACAAAGTGAATTGTGCTTGGAAAACTACTTGTGCTTCAGAATCTCATATCAAAAGACAAGTTAATCGAGGCTGAGTTGTGTACCTTAAGCTCCATGCTCTTAGAAGGCCAGGGAATCCCATACACTGTTCTTCCCTGGTGTATGAGTTACAGCAAAATATTTCATTTGTTCTCTTATTTTAATTTTTGCAAAAAGCCAAGTTTCCTGTTCCTCTTTCTGTCCTTGTCACCATATGACAGTGCAGTAGGGATCAAAAAGTAAAAATGTTCAGTGCTTTCTCTACCCAAGAAATTGTATTTCAGTAGAATTTGGTTTTGTTTTAAGCTTTTGAATGTTCTGTGATTCACCTCCTTGATATTTGCACTTTGCCCCTTGAATGGAACTCCAATCAAAGTAAGTGAAGAAGATCAGTTCATATTGTATGCAAAGCAAAATGCAGTAGATAAATCATTATCAATGTTAATAGCAATATTTTTATGCCCTTTTATATATGAACACTTTTATACCATTTTAATATTTAATTGTGCTTTATAAACAAGTATATTCTAGTAGATTTTCAGGGCAGTATGTCAGGGTAAAGGGCATAAATAAAGTGACAACCAGTCCGAAAACTTTTTGTTTGTAGGCAAAACCTACTCACTCTCAAATACAAATAAATGTATTTTCCTATGACCCTTGTTAAACCAGCTCAAGTCTGTTCTTCAGCTTCTTCATTTATGCCAGGAGAAAATTGATGTCAACATGCTCAAATAAGTAGTATGAGGAATTAAAGAGAAAACTTCAGTTCTCTCTCAAAAGGAGTATTTTCTTATTCTCAGAGATTTTGTGTACTTTACCAGAACTCCAATGATGGAATCAACTTCAATAGAGAAAACCTATGGGATTTCATGAGTTAATGTCTTCACTCAAAGGCACTGCTATGGGTTTGTTCTTTAGAACAGTAGTTCTAAGAGTTCCAATTGAGACACTCACTGACTCGGTCCTGTCTGTAGCCCAATTTATTCAGACCCCCTGTCTCCTAATGGTAAACTGAGGCTCTGCAGCTGGGTCACCACTTCCTCACTTTTGAATGAAGAAATATCAGTCACTGATATTTTTAAATACATACAGCATGGGCAAGTCTTTCTGGTGAACAGAAGATAAGATACAATATCAGGTTGCTATCAAATCATGTTGGCAGTAAAAGAATCAAGAATACTTTAAGTGGTTGTGCTATAGCATATATGGCCTCTCCTGACATGGTGATTCTGTTTCTCAAAAGAAAATGTTTCTTCTAGAAATGACCTCATGCTTGAATCTGTCAGCATCATTTTAGAATTCTGTGAGTTACTTCCCTCTTAAGTGGACATCACACTTTATTTGAGGAAGCTAAACTGCCTGGTACAGCAATATCAGTGGCTGCAATCCTTCAGCTGAGGCTTCTCTCTTGCCCTGCAGGCCACTGACCTAGTACCATCAAAAGTGTTAAAAAACAACCCTGGCTGTACCAATAAATATTTCTCAATATCAGTCTGGAAAGAAATAAAGATAAAATCATTCCCAAAGTGCCTATGGCTCTTCTAATGTTGCAAGTTAGCCTGTATTCACTGATGAATGTTCCATGTGTGTCCGCAAATTTTGTCCCTTCTGATTAAATATCCACAGAACACGTTACAGTAAGCTATCCAGGCTCCCCTCCTAGTCTCTGAAAACTCTGAATGTTGTTTCAGAGGTACATATTTGCTTTAAATGGAGGCACAACCTTGGCCCAAGCTATTGTAGTTCAAGATCTTGAGAAAGTTTACATCCCCTATTTAAAAGTCAGCAATGAGGTCTCCATGGAGTATTGAGCTAACAAGGATTGCTGGCAACTGCACATAAAAATATTCCAAGTTGTCAGCTCTGCAGATGTTTTCACAGCTTCAAACAGAGTACTTTTGTAAGATTCAGATTTTAAATAATTTGTAAATATTACAAATTAATCCCCATGACACTGGTCTTAAGACTATAAAACCCAGTAGTTCCAGGAGATTTAACAGCTTAACAGAATTATTATTCATGAAACTTCAAATTAAATTGTTGCAGTAGGCAAACACCAAAATATTTTTATTTAATACAGGTAAATTTTCTAATCATCAGCCAAAATATGATATGAAGGAGATTGTTTTGGGGACAGGATCCACGTTGATCCCAGTGAGGTATGTGCATGTCCCTGCTCCAATGTCATCTCATAGGAGGGTGGCATGCCATGGTCCTTAGGGGTTACCTTAGGAGCTTAATATGTCAATGAAGTTACACATAATTGAAAAGAATTAAAATTCTCCTGTTGTCAGGCTTGCTTTAAATTACTTCAAATGCCTATGTTTCTTTTGGTTGATTTTATACAGAGAGGAGTACCTGAGCTGCAGAACTGCAGTCAGTGTACTGCAGTAGCTCTGCCACTAATAATTCCAGTTATTCTGGAAAAAAAACTTGAAAAATTTGGAAGCAGTCTTAGGAACTGCAAGGTTGACATAATGCCTCCCAGTAAACTATTTCTGCTTACTTATCCCTTCCTGTCATCTAACACTTCTTTTGAAAAGTAAATAATTAAGGTTACCCATTTATTTTTAGGTTTGGTTTACATAGTTGGTATAGGCAGGAATTCACCTTTAACTAAAATAAATATATTTCAAGTCATCATTTTCAATGTCTATAAATTTTATGGTGGTGTTCTAGCATAGCCAACAGCTCCTAGACAAGAGTTTGTCATCCTGGGATTCCTCAATGAGCGATGAACACCATGATGCAGCAAAAGATAAAGTTCTCTGTGTATCTGCAGACCCCAGGATGCAGATCAGAGGGTGACAGATGGTATTAGAGATCCATCTTTTTTAATAGATTATAGCAAAGAGAACTTGGAATTTCTAGCAGGTAAATTGTGTTTGCTTCACAGGATACATTGTAGAAGAGCTATTATTCCAGACTTTGCAGACTCTCCAATTAATCCATTCCAGAATTAATCAATTCCAGAATTTTCCTTCCTGTACCACTAAGCAGTTTTAATTAACTTTATAATGGGACTGAAAAATATCTATATGCGCCCTATTCTGTAGTTGCTTGTCTAAAGTAAATTCTATCTAATAGCAAAGGTAAAAACAACCTGGAGAAGTTTGTCTTCAAATGAAACCTCAGGTGTTTCTTAGTTCAGGTGACCTGGTAGGTAAGGGGGGAAAAGAGGGAGCTGTAACAATGGGGATTGAGTTGCAGTGAAGTCCCTACAGAGTGGTGGGAAGGCTCCCAGAGCCCAGCAAAAACCAGCCTAAAATCTCTAATGACAAAGTTCAGTGACTATTTTAAGTTTCTGGACCCAAAAGTTGTAAAACAAGACCTAAGAATAGTTCCAATATAGCTGAAGTAGCTGTGGCTGTCTGGAAAACAGCTTCTAGCAACTCTGAGGTTTATGGTCCACGAGATATATCCGGAGAGTTAAACACATAATTATTTCCTAGACAAAAAACTGCCCACTGGTAGGGGGTATCCCCCTGTGAACAATAGGAAAAGAAACACTGGCAACTTCTCATCAACTTAGCTGAGTTGCAACAATGATTTTCATTGTAGCGCTATACAAACTACTGTCTGAATCAAAGAGATTTGCTATAGCCCAGAAGCATATAAATCACACTTTCTTCAGTTTATGAGAACTACATTCCCTCTTGCTGCACACTCACCGTCTGCAGAAGACCCATTAAACTCTATCTTCTGCTAACTTCACCCCTGTAAATGTCTTAACTGAGTTTATAAATGCATAAAGTATCATTCTCTTTCCAATAAAGCAAATATTTTAACAACATTTTATTTTCCACATTCCTTCTACCCTTTTTCTTAATAACACTTCAGAGTGAGCTTGAAAACCATAGTGTCCCACAGCAGTGCCTTGGCAAACATAAACTCTATACTGTGGCCAGAGGTTTGAATTAATAATTAGGAAATAGATTTATCGATTCAGTAATGACCTATCTTTGTGTGGTGCATTTTTTAAGATATGACTAATTCAATTTACTGCATCAAGTTTTCAAAAATCTTTCTACAAAACCGGGACTAAACACAAAAGAAATTCACTCATCTGACCAAACCAAACTATGGAAGTTAGAACCACTGTGTTCATTCTTATTTCTTGCTTACAGTATAAAAGGATTTGAGTATTACAAACAGACTTCAAAAGCCTAGTTTCTGCTGGGAAAAGTTATCTTCAGCACTACAAATAGCTGTAAAGAACTCTAATATAGATAAATCCCCTGCAGCAGGTTGCAGCCCCATAAAATTCAGGCCCTATATCGGAGTTCATATTTTACTTTCTATCTTAACCCTCAAGCTGTAACAGCAGTTGAATGCAATGGATGTCCCGGCTGGGCATCACTATAAATAAAACTCATGAGCCCCTGATGGTCTGGTGGCTCTCTCTGCCTCTGCAGTCATGATCTCCATCTTCCTGGCATTGTGCCTGTAACCTGCCTGGCAGGCATGAGCTCCAGCCTTCATGCCAGCTGAAACCTGCCTCCTATTGAGATGGTTTGGATGAAAGTGCTAAGAAAAATCCAGGAGTGGAGGCTGACTGAGCCCATACACACCTTCAAAATCAGCTCGAGATTATTCCCAGCTAAAGTGCATATGGACCTGACCTAGGAATATGATGTTCTCCTGGCCAGTACTGTTGCAATGCCCACAGTACTGTCATTTGACTTCACATGGCTCACTCGGGACAAACAGATTGGTCTGAAAGCCTATAAATCAGATCCAGTAACGCCTTATCAGCTATACAGGTGCAAGAATGGCAGCCATCTAAGGGAGCTATGATGCCCAGAGCATCCCAGTGCACATGCTTTGGGTTATATGGGCCTGTGGGAACATGCAACGTGAGTGGAGCTAATACCTCCCAGAGGTCTCTCCAGGCACGAGCCAGCTGGTTGACCAAACCAAAGGAAATCACCAGGAAGGCACCACTTCCAACAAGATTATATTCATTTGCAGTATGGTTTTTTGTGTATGTTTTTTTGTGTATGGTTTCTTAAACAAAAAGTACATTATGTCTCTTTTGGAGCCACCTAGTCTAATAGCACCCCTATTATTTGAGGTTCAGGGAAACTGATGTGAAAATTAGAACAAAACTCTGTTTGAATTTGTATCAATATGGTAAAGCTTTAAGGATCAAAGTGAGAAAAAACTCAGTGAATTCTAGATCTGCAATTCTCAAGGAACTTGCAAGAGCACGATCCACCACGCTGGGGCAGTAATGCCCTGGGTTTGCTTAAAAAGCAAGTGATGCACTGGCTGTGCACAGTCCTGCCAAACCTGTGCTCTCATCTCACTGAGAAGTGCTGGCAAAAGGCTCACACAGACACAAACACACAGGCTTTGCACTATCCTTACACATGTGTTCTTGTAAATGTACACCCATCACATACATGTTTATGTCTATGCTATACATCCGTATGTATTATACATACACAAATATTATATGTGCATAACACGTGTATTATGTATTAGTAAACATACAGACACAAACTTACCTGATTTTTACAGTGCACTTGGCATTCCCATACAATCTTTCCTGTAAAACAGACAGTCAAGTGAAACTATGATTTTTACAGTGCACTTGGCATTCCCATACAATCTTTCCTGTAAAACAGACAGTCAAGTGAAACTATGATGGCAGTAAAAATACTCAAAGGCTGTGGAAATCATTTCAGATTTACAGTTGTGGATCTTGATCACACATTGACACAAGGTGCAAGGCAGTAAAGCTGGGTCAGATATTAGGAGAAGTATTTTCCCACTGGACACGTTCAAACACTGGCAAAGGCTGATCACAGACACTGTGTAGTCTTAATCTTTTCAGATTTTAAAAAACTGAGTAGACAGTTTGGAGACAGCTTAAGAGGGTTTGGATCAACTTTGACCAGAAGGCTGGTCCAAATGATCAATTGCACTTCCTTCAAAACTAAAATATTCCATAATTCGATAAGTCTTTGGTTATTATGGATAACTGTAAACTCATTTACAAGCCTCAATAATTGAATGTGTTACCTGTATTTAAACAAAGCAACTATTTGGGATCCTGGGCTGACCATGTTTACAAAGCCTCTGGTTTCAGTTCCAGAATGGATGCAAGAAATCTTCAAAGATTTCACTTTTCACTTTTCCCTTGGTGAATTTGTGAAATATTATTTATGCATATCTTCTATATCTATGATTAATCACTTCCTTCTCACCTAAACACCACAAACTTACAGTATTTGTTTATTTTCCCAGCCAGGGAAAACAACCAAGTAACAATCAGCCAAGCAAAATTGTCAAAACAACAAACCAACACAGGCAAAAAACAAAGCTTATCCCTGCTTAGAAAGTCTTGCAGAATACAAAATTTATATTTAGCAGAAAAATATTATTATTCTAATCTGATGCAGCAGTGTTAGAAAGCTGCCTTAACAATTCTTTAGAAAGATATTATATCATCAAAATGAAGGTCTGTAAAAAGTCACACCTCAGGTAGAACTTATTATGAATGTTTTAAATCCCTGAAGTTAGGAACTTTTAAGTCTTAAATATATCTGCTGTCACTTCTCAGCCTAAGATTCCAACATGAAAAATACTTCACCTATTTTCAGATTATCCTCTTTCTAGAAAACAGCTCCAAATTATTTTCTCTCATTTCCTACCTTGCACCATTTTTTCCAATAAACCCTTAGTCATCAATGTTCGATATTGACTGTGGAACAGCTGCTACGATGTGAGAGTTTGACAGAGCTTGTTTGGCATGGGAGAGCTGAGAGAGAGAGAAGCAGAGAACCTACTCTGGATTTATAGCAGAAGGTCAAATGAGTTGGATTTTTTCTATCTTAAATGCCATGGATCAGCTTTATTAGGTTATAGGTAAGTAGGAAATGTATTTTGATTCCTTCTTTGTTCCTGGATTTATAGTAGATTCATGATTTTTTTAAAAGAAACAAGGTGTTTTACTATGATGTCTGTTTTCATTCAAAACTTTTTCATTAATGAAAATATTTCCCAAATCCAATTGCCAGCCAGTGTGGCAGCTTGTACAGGGCTTGGCTGTGCTTTCCTCACTCAGGATGGAGCCAGAAGTTTCTGAGAGAAGCCCATGAGTAAATGGCCTCTTTAGGCATATATAATATATGGAAATAGAACAGAGAATTTGGCCCAGCAGCACTAGAGTTCAAACACAGCTCAGGGACCAGGCATGGCCATGGCCTCTGACCCCTGCAGGCAATAAATCTGTGCTGGCCCAGTGGGAGAAGGCATGAGGACCAGGATCAGTGCACCTTTCAGCTCCTCACCCCAGTTCTCATTTGCTCTGGCTTTACAGAGGAGTCACTGAGAATATAATCCTCAGCTCCATGTTTTTGGCTCTCCCATGGTAGACTTGTTTACTGGCTCACAGATGGCTCTCATTGCAGAATAGCCTACAGGCTGTCTTCATTTTACTCATAGAATATAAAACATTCCAGCCACCCATCCCACTATCTTGAGGCATCACAGAAATCCACAGCAGTGGCACAGCTTGAAAACGTTGCATGGTTTTGGATTGCATGCATTTCCTAGGGTCATGCTGCAATAGTGGACACTGAAAACTGCAGTTCTGTCAGGTTGTGTTTTTGTATATCTCATCCTCACCATCCCACACCTGCTAATTGACTGGCTGTTCCCTCATTTATACATATGAAATCTCATTTTAATGGTCACTGTCCTTGTGACTTATGCTTATTTGCCTTATATCTAGTTTCTTCTCTTGGGACTGGCACATCTCCAGTCCTAGGAAGGTCATGAGGGTTGAATTACTCCAGTGTCTGGATTTTATTCTGCAGAAAAGTGATGATTACGTGACATGGCCTTGTGTCTATTCATTTTCTTCCCTTGCTCTTAAGCCTTGGCAGGAAGAGGAGTGATGTGAGCAAATTGACCATAGGTTTTCTATACCTGCTAGAAGATGAGCTAAAATTGCTAGTTACCTGAAAAAAAACACAGCCATTTATTGCTGTATAATGTTTTAACATTTTTGGTTTTGTAAGTAATTTTTACTAAAGCCAGTGCTGCCAATCTGAATGCTGTGGTTCAGAAAGCAACAAGCATGCAGGTGACCTTTGAGCAAACTTGATGGCTTATCTTTCCCCAGGAGTTTTGTATCTAACTGCAGATAAGAAGGTTTGGGAAATTATATGAGATATAAGGAGGACTCAGAAGAACAGAGTAAATGCATTTCACTATTGACAGTTGGGAAATGTTCTTGTTTTTAAAAGGTTTTTGGGAGGACACATAGACAATAAGGTCTGCACAGCGGCTTTCCAAGTCCTAAATGATGGGAGTTATATGGAACAAGTGTATGATAAAGGACTTGTCCTCCCACTGGAAAACAATTACCAAATCAGTTTGCCTGGCGGAATTTTGGAAAAAAAATCCTTTCAGGGAAATCAAGGCATGAATGTCTCATTGCTATATTTTCTGCATGACACCAGCGCTCAGTAAGGAAACACTAAATCACTCCCCACAGCTATAAACAGCCAGATTCTTCACCAAGAGATAGAGCTGGCTTGTGTGTATTTGGTGCTAATGTTTCATGATAAACAAAATAAAGGGCATTAGAAGGCTTTCATTGCTGGGGAAGAAAGGTATTTTCCTGCTTTTAAAGGCAATAATAAACTCTGTTTACTTGGAGAGTAGCCTTAAGGTATGGTGCTGCCATCAGCTTCTACTGTCATTAGTGCTTTCATGGCTGTTGGATTTCTAGCACTGAAGAGCCCCTGTGGTACTAGGAGTGCATTGGGAAGGGATCTGTGTGTCCTTACTGCCCAACAAGACCCCCCAGAGCAGTCTTTGCCAGCAGGAATCCACTCTGGAGTGCCCAGAGCTCCAGTTGCCCCTCTATGGGCTGCTCCCAAGCAGTCAGTCTAAAGGTCTACACCAAAATTCCATGTTCTGGATCTATTTACTCAGTATAAGGACCAAAAAAAGTATATTTTCATGAAAAAAAAATAATATTGCTTTCATTCATATTATTACTGACTGCACTTTTACATAAGGATCCTAAAGTGTGACCTCAGAAGGCACCAAAATGCAAAGGATGGTCTGGAGTGACAACCTGCCACTGCTCTAGAAGCACTGAGCATGTTTTTTCCCTGAAAATGGATAGAATAAGCAGAAATGGGAGAGTGAAAGTTTATTAACACTCTTTATATCAGTAGAAAAGCTTTTTTTCTCCTCTTGACTAGCAGTATTTCCTATTGCTTCTGTATAGCAAGGGCCAGAAACTTTATATCAGATCAAATTCCTTACTGGAAAAAATTTACTTTTTTCCAAACCTCCTTTTTAACCTCCTCCTCATCTTCTAACATCATTTGTATATTTAGGAATTTGAATTTTCAAGAAATATACAATATCTTGTGAATATGTAACATATTATTCTCTGTATGTATGTCTCTATAAAATGCAATTTTTAAATGCGTATCTGCATCTATATTTGTATAGGACGATTTTTCATACAATTCTATATAAATATACATACTTGCACAGATGCATGTCCCAATACACCCTTTGAGTGTCATCAAATGTCTACTGGTCTCAAAATATTAGGGCATGATACTCTGATTAAAAATCACTGGACTTCAATAGAAGAATTTTCACTTTGTGGTTAATCCAGACCAGGAGAAGGAAGCATTTGTCCTTTTCAGTCGTGAGCTAAATGAACTATGAATTTAGTCGTCTGTGAGAAAAGGGTTTGGCAAAATATACCTGTCTTCTAGACCTGAAATGGTGATGTGCTTTTAATATAGGTTAAATCTCAGAAACAGAATCCTTTCTTTTTTTTTTTTCCCCACTATCAGAAATGAAGGGTGAAATTCCAGGAGCAAAATTAATCTACAGTTAAAATAAATCCTCGTTGTTTTTGGGGGATTTTTTTGTGGTTAGAGATGTTATTAAAACTGACTGGGACCCACAGGATATGAAATTATTGATATGGTCAGAAAAAAATGTCATTAACTATTTAAAACCAGACACAGACTCTGTATTTTGGGTAGTGAATGGGTTACACTTTGAGTTCACTCTAAAAGAACTGGAGATAAATTGCAACTGAAAATTCAAGTGGGAGCATGTTTCTTCTCATCTGGAGTTCAGATCCTGTAATTTCGTAAAATATCTAAAGTATCTTAAAAATAAAGCTATTTGCTGGGGCTAGGATGAGGGAATTGCTGGCAGCTATATCAGCAATCCCTCCCAAGACCTGGTCAGAGAATTCATAAGCCAGAAAAAGGGAGGTTTATTTCTTCTGTCTAATTTGTTTTCTGTTCATGTATTTTCTTTGGGCTTTATTGGCGGAGATGTGAATGCAAGAATTTAAAATAAAATGTTGATTTCCAGTTTCGAAACCTCCTCTAGAATCCTTACCAGCTTTCACTTCTCTCTGGGTAAATATAAGCATTATTTTTTCTCTGAAATCTATAAGGACAAACACAAGTTTCTGAAGAGTTCAGTGAGAATATGACTGGAAAAAGTCTTTGTTATCGACTAAAAGTCTGCTCCAGTGGGATCAGACTCCCACACATTTGTTATGTGCTGTGTTACTCATCAGCTTTGCCTTAACACAGCGTATTCTGAAAGACAGAGCTAGAAAGTATTTTGAATTATTGTCAGTATTGACGGATCAACAAAAACAGTCAGGACTCAGCCTGGTCTTTTGAAAACTCACAGATTGGAAGTCCACCCCTCGTCCTGACATGGGGATCAGTTTTATAAATATCTTGTCTCATTTATAAATATTTTGCTTTTAAGACCTCAGATGATGGTGACTCCATGGCAACCATAACCTGTTCACTGGCTCTACTGTCTGTAAAGGTACCTGAAATTTTCTTGCTACATTGTCAGGCCGTACTGTCCCAGCACTGATCAGAGCATATTATTCTCTTCCTCTTTGCCACAGTCACCATGCATTTGAGGAAAACTGTCATTTCAGTCTATTCTTTCAGGCTGAACCACCATTCTTTTCCTCAAAAGTTATGCTTTTTAGACAGTTCTCATTTAAGATAATTTCTTCTGAGTTTTTTTATGTCTCATAGTAGTTGTGGCTGTCCAGCTGAGGCCCTGCCAACACAAAACAGAGCTGTAATGTGACTTTATCTTACAAGCTCACCTTCAGATTGTGCTAGTCTCTTTCTTGTCACCTTGTCACAGGTGACATTTATTTCATTCCTGCTCTACTGTAACCCTTGGATGCAATTTTTTGGGCAGAATTCCTATCTATTCAGTTCCTTCCAGAAGGATTCTGCAGACAAATGTAGATTTCTGTTGACATTGTAATTGAATAGTATTCTCTTTGGAGTTTTCCCCAGGCAATTCCTCTAATTTGTACATATGATTCTGTATTTAGCCTGCCTTCCAGGGTCTCGCTGTCTCTGCCAAATCTGGGAAAGCACCATCCTGAAATGAATACTCTGCTCTTTTTCAGAATTGATGCCTGAGGACCTTCCTGAGTCCAGGGAAAGCTATTCCCTGGTATAACAACATTCACTTCAGCTGAGGCCTGCTGTTCCTCACGTTGTCAGGCTCAGAGCTTGCTGCACATAAATCAGGTTTTGTGAGAGGTCTGATGCTGCTGCTGCCCAGCTTGCCCAAGGAACTCCTCTCTTCCCTTACAAGGCTGCAGTGAGCTAACCCTGCTCTGGCTGCCCGAAGGAGGATCTGCTGCTGGCCATGCTCCTGTTCCAGCATCTGAGGTGTCCAAGGGTTTGTGCAAAGTTAAAGGGATGGACGCTGTTTGCACACATTTACACAGGGGTTTTGCAGGGTGGTGAACACTGGCACCTGCTGCTTGAGGCTCTGCCCAGCTTTAAAGAGAATGTACTCCTGCTTTGTTTCTGTCTTGGAAATGCTCAACAGTTCCTGGGGAGACCAAATGAAGTCTTGGGCAGTATTGTGGACCATTTATATCATTCAGGTTTAGTTATCTACACAATAACTTCACCAAAATCAAAGTGGAGTTTTTTAGCTGCATTGTTGCAGGAATGCATTATGAATTTTGAAATCTTTCAAGGCTTCTCTTTAAAAAAGCAGCTTGAAATCACATTTCCAGCAGCACAGTAGAAATGGAGGGGTAAACTTACAACATTTATGATTATATACAATTTTTTGTATGTAAACTACATACAAAGTACATACCATATTACAAAAACTCTCCAAGTGATATTTTCTCATTTGTGAGACTGATCTAGCTTGATCCCCTTCATGAATTAATTTGATGTACAAGTCTCTTTCTTGGACAACTCAAACTCTTATCATAAACCTTCGCTTGGCTAATGCCTGAGATCTCCAGGTGCCTAAAATAACCAGATCCACTATTTGCTCTTCTGTCAGCAGCTGAGCATACCTGTGAAATTCACAGTAGCAGCTTGACAGTAACAGTGAAGCATTTCATGGAGTTTCCTGTTTAGATTGGAGTGTTTTCTGCCCAGGTAAAGAGAAGACCGTCTCCACTCCACAACTTTAGTGGTGCAGTGCAGACCATCTTCTGTGTTTGCCTTCTGCTTCGGGTGATGGGGAAGGTGAGGATGCAGAAACAGTGTGGGAGCCAAACCAGCTGCCACTGAGCCTCCTTCCAGGCACTCTTGGTGACCATGGGAAGGACTGCTGGAGATTTCCCTAGCACTGATGTCACCAGTTAACTTGTTGTCTTTCTCAGTATTCCTGCAGGTACTGGTACAGATTATTTCCCTCAAATACATTTTGTAATCTCCTGCTGATGGCCTAGCCTCTCCTTGAAGCTATATTTAGAGTCATTACTCCATTGTGTTCTACACTTTTTCCCTGTGCCCTCCATCCAACTTGACCTGAAAGGAACCAACATCAGACACTTGTCTCTACCAGTGCTTCTCAATAGCTTTGCCCTTATGTGCACACTGAATTGAGGCCAGTAGCCCTATTAAATTGTTACAGCTCTAGCCTAGTTGGCTTTTTACAAATCCAGATAATTTTCTGGCAGAACAGACTATAGAAGTAGGGCCACAGAAAATAACATGTAATTTAAGGCATGAGATCACTCAAGAAGAGTTAAATATACCACAGACTTGAAAAAAGAATCTTTGCAGCAAATCTGGTGGTTTTTCCCCCTACAACCCAGCACTGAGGATTCTTAATTTGGCAGCAGACTGTGGTCTATTGCCTTTTTGTCTTTCTCTGAGCATTATGCACTGATTTCTCAGTGAATTGTTTTATAATCTTTCTGAGGACTTGAGGAAGTTTTATTCTCATAATCCCTCATGTTTTGTGGGGGGAAAAAAAGGAAGGAAAAAATTGTTCCATAGCTCACACTTTCCCTTTCGTGGTTGCAGAGATGTTCTGTGATAGATTCATGCTGTTTTATTAGTTATCTTTATCCAGGTGAAACATGGAACAGTGTCTCAGAAATATTTTAGGACTTTCATTTTTTTATTGTTTTGGGAGCTGGTCCTGTTATTGGTGTGGATACCATGGACTTCTGTGGCCTTCTGCTTTAGTTGGTTGACTTGACTGGGCCCCTCACAAGATCTGTATGTCATTTTTGGTGTGGGTCTCTGTTTAATTTTATGAATGAGAACTAATTGAACTTCAACTGACTCCCT
Organism: Sturnus vulgaris; assembly: GCF_052056855.1. Lineage (NCBI taxonomy): Eukaryota > Metazoa > Chordata > Aves > Passeriformes > Sturnidae > Sturnus > Sturnus vulgaris. Next base: position 44,007,158 of record NC_142244.1, on the reverse strand, counting down.
GTTTTCAAAGCCTTTGGTAAATGTTCAGGTTGCAAGCATATTTCTAAATTTTCCATAACGATTAAGAGGGTATACCATGTCCTAACTGCTAATAAATTATTTGTTTAAGGGGCTTGATTTCTCCAACAAACCACTATATTGATCTTTGAGTTCTAGGGTTAATTTAAATTTCTTATAAACAAACCAGAGAGTGTTTGTGGCTGATGCCAGATAAATCTATAGAGGAGAGAAGTTTAATTTTGAAGTTGTCTTGAAATGTGAGGGGTGATACTGTCATGGTTTTCTCTTCAGCCACCTACCTGAGAGCTATCGAGTGAAATGTCATGAACACAGATATAAATGTCTATTTGCATGTAAGATCTGTATTATTTACAGAAAACGAAATGTGACATAAATCTGTCTTTGTTTCTACAGTTTTATACCTTTTCTGACTTCAAAGAAACTAGAATAAAGCTAGTTGGACAAGTGCAGTGAAAGAAAGCATAATTCTGCTCTAGGAATGTTAATTGTGGTGTCAAGTATCTCCTAGAAATCATGTACCTACTAACTGGAAACTGGCTGGTGGGAAAGGACATGATTGACAGTGGCTAGAACATGATCCAGGGTGTGCCCAGGTGGCCAAGAAGGCCAGTGGCATCCTGGCCTGGCTCAGCAATGGTGTGGCCAGCAGGAGCAGGGCAGTGACCGTCCCCCTGTACTGGGCACTGCTGAGGCCACAGCTCCAATCCTGTGTTCAGTTCTGGGCCCCTCCCTGCAAGAAAGACATGGAGGGGCTGGAGCGTGTCCAGAGAAGGGAACGGAGCTGGGGAAGGGTCTGGAGCACAAGTGCTGTGAGGAGCAGCTGAGGGAGCTGGGGGTGTTTGGTCTGGAGAAAAGGAGGCTCAGGGGAGACCTCATCACTCTACAGCTGCCTGAAAGGAGGGGGCAGCCTGGTGGGGTCAGCCTCTTCTGCCAGGTAACGAGGGACAGGACAAGAAGAAAAGGCCTTGAGTTGTGCCAGAGGAGTTTTAGATAGAGTATTAGGAAACAAATTTTTGTGGAAAGTGTTGTGAAGAATTGGAACAAATTGTCCAACGAAGTGGCTGAGTCACCATCCCTGAAAGTATTTAAAAGATGTATAGTCAAATTACTGAGGAACAATGTTTAGTAGTGGACTTGGCAGTTCTGAGTTAATGTTTGGATATCATGATTTTAAAAGCCTTTCCCAAGCTAAATGATTTGTATGAATATATGATTCTTGGAAGTGAATCAGTTTGGCCACCTTAGAGAGAAATACCAGCCAAGTCCTACCATCATTCTAGGTGCTTAAGGTCCCTGAGCCCAGGTTTAGCAGTGCCTCCAGGTACACAATAGATTTCTCTGAGGCAGAAGGATAACAAGACATTAGGAATCCATTCTTTGCCTGCAGCCTCAGCCCTTCCAGTGGTTGTTCCTTCTAGTTGGATACTAGATTGTACACAGTTCTACTCCAGATACAGCAGTCTAGAGATATTTTAACCAAGAAGAGAAAACTGAAAAGAAAATGTCTCTTTCTAGCTCAGTTTGCTTGGGCATGTGACATGGTGAGGATACATTTAGAAGTTTAGTAAGGCAAAAACAGCTTTGGAAGTCAGGCTTTCATAGAGTGGATATGAAATTATTTGACTTGGATAGCATAGTAGGAATACTGAAAACCTGTAAATATGTCACCAAAAGCCTTATGAATAACTTGCATATAATTCACAGTAACAAAGATTTTGGTGAAAATGAATGGTTATTTTTTTAAATCTATGCCTCTAAAATCATCTTTCATGATTAAGACAAAGTATTTTTGGCTTAGGGCTATGGAGCACATGTGGCTTTTACAGAAGTATCAACACTATTCTCAGATTTCTGTCAAATGTTTTAATGAAGGAAGACCCATCTGGAGACCATGGCTGCACCAGTTCACACCAATAAATACTGAGAAAGATATTTACAAGTTCAATCAAAACGTTATTCCCCTTTTCATGGTCTCTACTGGCACAGTTAATGAGGTAAAAGCTCGGGAATAAGGTCATGTTAAAGAATAATGTGACACTAAGAAGATCTTGTCCCTGTAGACAAAGGATATCCATTATCCCTTTTTATGCAACAAAGGCCACAGTTTGGAGCCACAGATGATGTGAGGAAGGACTGGTTAGCCCCCAAACACCCGAGGTATCTGAGCATCCCACATATCTAAGATTCTACAAAGCTACTATGCTAGAAGCATTGATGCAATCCTACAGCTGCTATGGGACTTCAGAAACACTTAACCAGAAACCTGGGCAATCACTGGGGAGAACAAGGACCTTCTTGTAGCTAGGGTAGATCTGTGTGTAGTATGTAGGAAACCTGATTTTGATCCCTGTTCTGTCTAATTGAGTGCTTTCAACCCAGGTTTTCCCCTCCTATGCTGTAAGTGTAGAATAACATTTCAGGTATTTCAGATATTTCAGGTATTCAGTCAAATAACTTCTCTTATTTTCATCTTATTAAGCATAGGTACTCACCAGAGCAGGAACAGCAGGAGCATTTAAATTGCACCTCCTCCATCTGAAATCAAGTCTTTGATAGCTTCAGGGGTTTTTCAGGATCAGTTGCACGAGTGTCTAACTCTCCTTAGGGCTGACTGACCTGAGATGAGAAGGGAGATGAGAATACTGCAGGCTCAGTCTCCCTCTAAACATTGATCATCTCAGTGTTGCAAGCCTGAAGGACCTTTAAGGTTTAGCCCCTAATTTTTCTTCTCTATTCATTCCCCACTGCAGTGATGGAGTTGCCACTTCAAAGCCCCAGGGTATTCTGAGGAGCAGTGCTTGTGAAGAGCTCAGCTATTGTAATAACAGAGAGAACAGCACACAGACCAGCAGACATTGCACAGCCATTGACTCCGATGGCACAGGGCACTGTGGACATGTTAAAAAGCACTTTCGTTTATATGAGGGCAAAAGAGGCTGAAACCATGCCTTTTGAAAATTCTAGCACACCCCCCTAACTATTCCAGAGCATCCAGTTTCATATCTGATTGGGTTAGCTTGACATGCCTTCTTGAAACCAGAGAGAAATATCTACTGATCAGCTACAAGTTACATAAGAAGCTCTTAGATGAAAGTTAGACTGACAAAAACAGCAGCAGGGTGCTTGAAATCTCAGAAGTGGACTGTGAGGCATTACAGCTGTCATGCCTGCAAACTTCAGTTAGGAATTTAGAATGCTTAAAATAATGCTAAGAAAAAAAAAATGGAGGTTTTTTTTTTATTTTAATGAATACAAAAGTGTCAAGAGCATGGTTTTGGTATGGATCAGCCTCAGAAAAAATATAGCTGTTTCTGAGTCTCTGTAGGTACAGGATTCAAAAATGTAAGCTGCAGGCTATGAATATCTTTAGATAAAGGTAAATGTGATGTAACCTGTGCCTTACAGAGGTGAGTCTACAAAACAATGATCCAAGAGAGTGACTTCATTCTTGACATTAGAGCAATAGACAGACAATCAACAACAATCAACCAACTTTATATTACTTGTTTTGATATCAGTGGCTGAGACTGAAAACATTCTTAAAATATCCCTGGAAATTGGAATGACTCTGTTTTCATTTCTCATGTCTTTACAGGGTCTTGATGAAATGTAGAAAAGTGATCTGCTCCACAGACTGACTGGTTTGGGCCCTTCCAACCATAAATATTTTCTCACAGATGAGAGTGATCAGGAAACTTGCCTACTAGCAAAGATACCTCCTGTTTTCACATCTCTATGCTTGTGGGTGAAGGGCTCAAATTGTAAGCCTTAAATCTATGGTGGGAGTTAAGACTCCAGCAGGTTAATGCAGCCCTTCTTCCACCTGAGAAGTTTTTATTTACTTCCCACTATCAAGGAAGGACACACAAAGTAGCAGTGGAGGTTTGTGGATCCCAGTGGAAGCCAAAGAACAAAACATTTGTTTAGTCACCTAAGAGTTTCATCTAAACTTGAAGATAAACCTAATTGTTAAGGTACTTAAAGATCTAGAGTCTTACAAAACAATCAAATTTAGGAACGTGAAAAAGCATAAGTAGTTTTACAATTTCCATGCAGAAAACAAGCAGGAAAAAGCAAAAAAGAGTCGGATGAGTAAATTACATGTACCTCAATGTGATAAACTGTGATAAACTATTTTCATTGTACAATATCTGTTTCCATCACTGCAGAAGCATGATGTTGAGTACAAATTATGATACTTTAGGTATTTCACAGCTTTCATTGCAGTATTTTTAGGATTTCAGTAGCTCAAGAAGACAAAGATGATTAAGGGTAAATGTTTGCTGTCCAAATGCAGAACTGGCCATAGAAAACAAATGGAAAATTAAGAACTAGCTTGTAAGAAAGTCATTCATTGCTTCTTACCTTATTATATTTTAATATTATAAATTATTGCTGGGCAATCATCTCCAAGTTTATTGCCAAGTGATGAAAGACAGTGCCCAATGGATACTTCAGAAAGCTCATTCTCTGGCTGACAGTGAGGCACAGAGGCACAGTCAGGCAGAAAATCCAGACTGAGAGGAACGTGTGCATTTTAAAGGCAGTGGCATTTGACGAGCCACAAATCTAGTTGATTTCCACATTCTGCTTCTTATGTCTCATGAAGATTTCAAGCATTTTTCTTAACCTTCAAATAATGCTTCCTCTGGAGGAGAAACAAGGAGAATGTCTCTGACAAACTGAAATTCACAGGGAAGTTTGTTGTCACAGCATCCTGGCTTTGTCCCTGTGTGCAGCTGGCCATGTCCTCACCTACGGAAATTGCCAGAGGCACCCTTGTGGGCACAGCTGCAAGGGTGTGTGGGCCAGTACCAGTTTGAGCAATACTTGATAAAGTAGAGACTGCTGGCCTCCAGACACTGCTGGAATTGCTTTGGTTATTAACTGCTTCTCACAACATATCTTCTGGGAATCCTACCTCAGTGGCATAATCTTAATAAATTTTTTATTTTATTGCCTAATAAAAGGGACTTTAAAGACCATGTGGATCTGTAATTGAAGATTCTAGTCTTAAAGAGAGAACAATTTTATAGGAGCACAAGGGACATAGTGTTTGTTATGAGAGCAGAGCCTACCCACATCATAAATTCTGCACAGCAGATGTGGAACAAACAGATACAGAGGAATGGCTGAAGACAGCCCTGGATCAGTTCTGAATAAGATGGAACAAAAGCAAGTGGAAAGAGCCTTTCCTAAGTTTTGCCCTGTGTGAGGCCAGCCTCCCTCCAGCCCCACTCACCAGGGTCACCCTGACTCACTGACCCCTCTCCTGGAGCCTGAACTCAGCTGTTTTGGGACAGCACAGGCACCACTGACCAACAATGGCCCCACATGGCTCTTTTCACTCTTTTCAGCCTCAGCTCTGGCAAACTGAGCTAAGCAGTAGCTTAAAGCCCTTTCCCACCATTCACAGGAACACCTTCACTCCCTGGCTCCAGTGGAGAGGGAAGGGTGGGATTCCACACACATCCCACTGCTGGGCAGGGGCTTCCTTCTCACCTTGGCCTGCCCAAGACAAATGCTTTGAAAGGGTACATTTCACCACGGGCTGAAAGCATGTGGACTGCAGAGTTCGTGTGATATATTATTTTTAAAATGCATCAAAGTCAGCCCATTCTGATTCTCTTAATTTAGAGGCTTTCACATTTTAAAGTTCCGCAAACCAGAGGAAGCTGGTTGGCTATGAAGCTTACTCGATTGATAAAATAGTCCTCAAATAATCTTCTGTCACTGAATATATAATTAAAGCATACTGGACATATCTGTGACTATTCTAAGGAGGTGAGTTAGTATTGTTTCCTTTTCAAAAAATGGTTTTTAAAAACAAGATCACACTATGCCATCCTATGTTTAATTACACAAATATGGGCAAAGGCATAATGTCATCCAAATATGGATTTATACCCATGATTACGTATATGTAATACATTTCTTATCAATTCATGCTTTGTTAGTTTGTATTTCTCCAAAATTTCCTAATTGCATTCTGTTCTGGAGAACTCCTGAGTGACTTACCCTCATGGGCTAAAAGAGCACAAGTTCGTTTTTCACAATGACTTAAATAAAATAAATTTACAACTAGATCTCACTTTGAGTTTTTTGTTATTTCTGCCATCAGTGAAAAGGAAATATTGGAAGCAAGAAGAATGTTGCAATCTCCTCTTCATCAAATCTGCTAGCCTGCTGGTTTTATCCAAAATCAATATGATAAGATGCCACAAAGACAGACTATTCTGGAAAAGATATAGATCAGATCATTAGTTATAAAATTATCAAGAACTAATTGAAGTGGAGATTTTGTGGACTGGGCGTCACAGTTTGATTGCAAGACTAGGAGGCACTAAAGATGAAATCTTTGGAGCAGTTATTTTAGGATCTTTTTTTTTCAAAGGCCTGAATTATTTTTTAATATACAAGAAGAAAAAAAATATGTGAACGACAGGAAGAAATAGTCTGAGAAGAGGACAATAGAAGAAGAAAAATACAAACTTGGGCATGAAAAGCTCAACAAGATAATAATTTGCTGAAAATTTGGAATATATTGAATAAAACAGAAGGGAATTTATAATATTACACATATTCATTTTACTGAATCATTAGTGTGCTTTGATGACATAGAAACCAAAGGGTATTTTAGAACATATGAAAAATTGAAATTTTCAATGTCTGTTGAAATGTGTGTGCCAGTCTAAAAGTCATAACTGAGGAAAATTGAATCTTTATTGACTGGAAAGAAACATGAAGCTTGTTTAGACAATGGAAAGTCTTTCACAAATCAGGAACTCTTCTGGATTAATTTATTAATGCAATTATATAAGGACTGAGGGAACACATTATTGTGTTTTACAAATATAGTTTGGAAACAAACAAAACTAAATGGCGATATTGACACAAGAATGCATAGGGTATGACTTCACAAAAAGGAAAGGTTTCAAATTTAAAAAAATTTTGTGATCATAAGACCAGTGGGAATCTGCAATAACCTGTAATTTGGAGTAGTGGACACAACAAAATATACAGACCTAATAATCTGAATGCTATTTTAACAGATATTGTCTGCCATCACCTTCACTAAGGGAAAGCACCGTGTCATCTAGAATGGCAAACAGCTGCTTCTTCCCAGGACCACAGCAAGATTAATTACTGAATGTTTCCTCTTGGGTTTTGGCATTATTCATTACTGCCTTTTTCTGGCAAACATTAGGTTTACCATTTCTTCTGTGCCTCACACATTTAATAATGCTCTAAAGTTCTACTCAACCCTGCAAGCACATTTTTCTACCTGATGACTTTTTCCCCTTCATAATTTCTGATTTAGAATATTCATGACATTTTTATTATGTCACTATATTTTATGGACTGGGTTCTCCACTTCCTTTGCACTTGGCTGAAAGAAGGATCCCCAAACCTGTTTTGTGAATCAGTTTACTTACTGAAAAATAGATCAGCAAAACTGTAAAAGTGGGGTCAGGAGGAGGAACAAGCAACAGACTGGCACTCCTGTTGCTAACATCAGTTTGCATGTGTCATGTTGTAAAATTATGTGTAGATGTTGGTTGCTCTCACCATTTTTCTCTCCTTCTTTGCCATGGAGATGAATAAAGACAGTAAACTAGCTTCCCCTTTGCCTGCCACTTCACAGCAAATGGTGATGCCTGCCTGAACACTCAGGAAATTACCATAACTCATCTCAAGTCAGAAGAACTTCTTCCAAACTGTGCTGATGTCAAAGTCACCCCTTCTGTTTCAGGCCAGATGGAGTCCTTGAGTGACTGCTTGTCTGTATTTACTGACTGTGAGAATTGCTTAGTACAAGTATTAGCTCTCTTTACAAGCCTAGTCTTTCTTAAAACTGTTCATGGGAGCCTTAGGAATTAGAAGGCAGCAAAAGGAGCAGAAATGGTGCATAGGTGAGACCCTCAACCTCACAATGAGTTCTGATAAATGCCTTTTTTGAAGAACCAGAAGCATAGCAGCACTCTCACACATTTAATGCAAGATGTCAACAGTGCTGAATTCACTTGTGCCTTCTCACTCAGCTGTGCTGTGCTTCATGCCTGTAGGAGCCTTTGCAAAACAAGCTTGCTCTGTCTCACACATAAAGTGCCAACTCCACCATCTCCTGGGGGTTATCACTTTAAAAAGACTCAACTTGTTCAGCCTGACATTATTAGAGTTTAGAGTCAACTTACGAAATTATTCTTCTAACCCAGGAAGCTTGAAGTGGTGAACATGAACTAGAAAAGGCCTTAAGAATTCCTGCTCAAGGAATCAAGCAGAATGAGATGCTGTGTCCAGGTGCTGTAAAGTGACTTGCCCTCAGAAAAACAAATAATTCAGTGTTGCTTACATGACTGCTTTTCCAGTAAGACTGCATTATTGTCTCTGCCTAGTGAGCTGTGTGGCATCAATATGGTGGGTCAAATGTGAGGGACCCTGCAAAAATGTAACCCCTTCAACTGAATAAACCATGAACTTGCCATTTGTTCACCTATATCTTCTGGCAGATGCTGCAGCTATATCTTAGAGCTAATGATCTATTTGAAATTTTAAATTGTACATCCAGGTAATTTGCCATAATCCCAATCGACTGAAGTGCAGTACATTTCACAAGGAAAATATGGAACACAGTGACCTGAAAGGCTTTGTGTTGGTAGCCAGTAGATCCTCATGTCAAAACATTAGGCAGAGTGGGTGCTGGTTTTTATCTCTGTATTGACAGTATTTTATTATCTTTTGCAGTTTCTTTCCCAAGCAATGACAGAGAGACAAAAGTGATGAGTCTCAGCAATTTTGAAGTGGCACCTAATTGCTGTTTCTGTTACAACAGTTCTTATTAATGCTCTTTTGCTTTTTTTTTTTTTTGTTGTTAAAAGTTGTCTTCCAGTCACATGCATCCGGATTTGGGACAAGCCCTGCACAGCTGTCTGTGCAAAACTGTTCAATCCTTCAAGGGCACTGCCCTCCCTTGCCACCTTGCTCTCACCCCCAAGCCTGCCCCAGAGGGAGGAAAGCAGCAATGTTGTTCAGAATATCCACTGGATAAGCACCGATACTTCAGGCACTGAATGGAAATCAACTGCACCCCCTTTCCCTTATGACCAAGTCCAGCTGGAAGACTACAATCCCTAATCTGGATCTAGACACTAATTTTTTGGTAGAGCATGCAGTGAGAGTTTTCTCCTCTTCTCGGTCTCTGGTACAGCTGTGTTGTGTGCATCATGCTTTAACCCTGAAGGATTAATCTCCTACTTTGCAGAGTATGTTCAGGAAGTAAAGTTGGCAAAGAGCAAATGTCAAATGAATTTATCTTACCTACTTACCAAAGCAAGGTCAGAGAAGGATGAGAAAGCAATTAATTTATATGGTCTCTGAAAACAGAGCTGCCACTGTAATTCATTGGCTTAATGTGCTATTTTTAATTATACAGCTATAACCACCCATACTATGAAAGTAGAGGTGCTTGTAAATGCAAAGTCAGGGCATCCAAGGAGTAAAGTACTTTGATGTATTACAAGCAGAGTGCAATGCCTGCATTTTGACAGAAGTCTGCCAGTTTGCACAGAGACCCATTCCTGGTCTTCTTTCCTATTGCCTTTCCAGCCACATGATCTGTGAAAAGCACATAATTTTGAAAACACTTTTCCTCTGAGTGCTGATATACTTTAAATGGATATTGCTTACATGTTGCTATTACAGCTTTTTTTCCCAGTAAAACCTTAATGTCAGCCTTGACTCATCGGCTCCTGGCTACTGACATATACTTGTTTCTTCACTACCTTTCATGTAGCTATCAGATTTGCTAGGCTAATGACCTTTAGGGGATCTAAATCTAATTTCTAAATGACTGCTCATTAGATGCTACTGCAAAGGTAGTTAAGTGTATCAGCAACACAGGATTCATGGGGATTTCTCTTCTGGGAGGAATACCTAATCTTCAATTTTGCATTAAGTTTTTAAAGCTTTTGAGCATTTAAAAACTTTGTAAAAATTGAAAAAAACAAGTTTATAAAGATTTGGAAAGAGAAACTTAGTTTTCTGATCCTTCTTTTTTTCTTCTATTTCTAGATTAGTTTCAGAATAGATAAATAACATAATTTAATTCTTACTAAAATTCAACCTCCAACAAAGAAAACATATTCATTCATCATTTACCTTTTTAATTCATTCATCATTTACCTTTTTAATACTTTTCATCGTCTCTTGCAAATGCTTAAAAAATCTTTGAGATCACCCAACACTGAGTTTAAGCACAAACATCCTGTTTGTGTTCACTCTGCACAGTGAAGATCTTTGAAATCACTTTGTCTTTAGTTGTTATATTTATTTGATGTCTCAGCAACTGGAAAATCAGTGAGTCACTTCTCTAAAAATAAAGCAACTCCGTATACACCACCATAATCTGAGACAATACAGGTCTTTCATCTCTGACTGGGGAAATTGGGAAGTTAAGGAGGGATATCACTGCTACACTTAAGGTGACAGCTTTAATGTAATTTAGATTTGTAGACTGCTGTACCTAAGAAGTGAATAAACTTTTTTATTGACTTCCACCACTCTTAACAACCAGGCCTTTGTATTTTATAACCATTTGGGCTATTCTCTTTCCCCATGGTCATCCCTCAGCACTTGCTGGCTTCTGAACTCATCAGAATCCAGGCTTTGGGCACATCCCAAGAGAGATTAGCTTTAGAGATTCATGAAGGAGTCCTTTATATTAAAAAGGATAAGATTTTCTGCCACCAAAAATTCATTGTGCATATGTACCAAGGCATGCACAACAACAGCAACACATATTGATATATCTAAACATTGAAAGGAGAAACTACACAGGAAATAGACAATCATATTATTGTACTAGATACCTGCTTAGCACCTGTCAGAGTGGTTGATAGCCTGGGAATGGCTAGACAAGAGAGCTGATAACACTATTATGCCATTGTCCGAACAGTTACAATGTAAAAAAATTACATTTCAGTGTGAGAAGTCAGATAAAATGTGTGCAAAAAAACCTACTTATGTCTCCAAGCTTTAAAATAATTGGTTTTGGAAGGTAGAAATTTTGGGGAAAAGCTGTATGTACTGTTAGTGAAACCATCACTGGGTGATGTTGCAGTCAGACTAGAAGGCCCCTCAGCAGGACTTCATGCTAAAGTCTGACTCTTCTCAAAACACACAGCAGATAGCTGCCACACATAATGTAATGTATGTATGTCTTGCTATAAATTTATAATTTAGTCAGTAGTCTGCAAGAGGAGGAACGTTTCTAAAATACACTTTTTATTTTCTAAACTTGGCAAATTAGCGAGAGAAATAAGCCACGTTGTTCTATCTCCCCAATTGAAGCAATACACATTTCACATTAGAAAAAAACCAAAGCAATTTACAGCTAATTACTTAATAAACTCAAAGAAAAAGAAAAATTTAAATTGTATTTTTCCAGTATTGCTTAATTGTGATTGCAAGAAATAAATAACACAAAAGATAAAAGGAGTATGTTTGAAAATACCCCTTAAAGTGTCAGACCAAACGGGGAACATGTAGAAACTCCATTCTCTGGCTGTACAGATAAGGTGCATAGATTATCTGTAACCCATGATTTGTTTTCATTAAATTAGGTTTAAATTTTTTTTTATTATTATTTTTTATTTTCCAGTAGGTGCTGGAAAGCTTTTCAAACTGAGGAAAATCATATAAAAAATGTGCATGCTTCAGGGACTTCAGAGGAAGGCCATAAAACCAGGGTAGGGAATGAAGAATGTAATACTATTTGCCTTCTTGAAAAGATGGTTGAGAAATAGTTTGAAACCTAGTCTATTAGTGTTTTCCCAGATTATGTAGGATTTTTCAGCATAATTAATAGAGCATAATGAAAAGCTGGTTTTAGATGTCAAAGATATAAAATTCAGTCTAGAAATACAGAATAAGTCCAGGCTGATGAATTAACCACCACTTAACCTTTAAAATAAAATTAGATTTTCCTAGAAGACTCTTCTTCTGGAGGAAATTCTGTGTTTAATATGTATCCACACAAGTGTGTGCATAGGCTACCTGAGGTATCATGATGTCTATTAAACTCTTTTAAAAACATGTTTTTGTGCTTTGGTCATCAATATGACACTTAAATTAGTTCTTAGGTTTGGGGGTTGGGAAAATTCCTTCCTCAGACCTGAGATATCAAGGTACTTTTGTTTTCCTCTGTTCTTCATCCATCATGAGCAAGGCAGAGTTTATCTGGTGTTCCCAGATCACCCTATGCCAGTAGCACACAGCTCTTCATCCTAGTGACTGCAGTTTTATCCTGTGGAAGCCTTTGCAAAAGAATATTTGTACAAAAACATAATGACTTACAATGGTACAGGTCAGAGTAGAAGAGGCAGTACTCCCTCATGGATGTAAACTGTGTGTAGTGAAATATCTCTGTGTGTTGTACTGAACAAGTAGGATGTAGATTTGAGCTAAAAGGTTAAGAAATGGCTTATGGCATATTTTAAGGGGCAGAATGACATTTGTAGTTAATGAAAGCTCAACCATTTTTAAAAAAATTTATGTACATTAAGAGAAATACAAGAATAGATGAGAATGAACTGACCCCACCACATGTTGCTACTTTCATTGAATGGATTGCCTTAAAAAAGAATGGGAAGATTTATGAAACCAGCAATATCCATACACAGGATACATCTTAAAATAAGTAGGCATAAATAATCAATGGCCACTTCTTATCCTCAAATTCAGTATTTGTCATTGGGCCTAGCTCTAGTAAAGCACATTTAGGCATCATCTACTCCTAAGACATCATTATTATTTCCCCAAACAATTATGCTATCGTGTCTAATCATTAGTCAAGAGTCTTTGCTCTCAGTACAAAGGAAGGAACTAGAAAAATAGGGCAGATGAGAAAGTTTTTAAAATCTTTTGCTATTCTAAAGGATGAGATTTGTTCAAAGCACTTACTTTTAAAGCAGGCAAAGCATTTCTGTATGGCTGCAAAAAGAATTCAAGCATTCTACTTGTAGAGTTTTGTATTAACACAGAAAAAAATCCTTATCTACAGTCATCTAAGCATTGAATTTGCTGAACCCATCTTGCAGAAATAGCACATTATGTAACAAACACCAAAGATCTGAGAAGCAATGTAACACCAGCAGGAACTGGGGATGGTGCTGTGACTGAAACCAATGCCCAAAATGAGGCTGACAGAATCCTCTTGGGGTGATTATGTGTTTAGCATAACCCCTATTGAAAAAACTTTAAGACTCTGTCATGATCTTATTCAGACTCAGCATTACCTAGGGACGATACCTAACTAATGGATTAACTTTTTGCTCATTTTTTTCTCCTGAGAGAACAGGTTATCTGCCCAGATATAATGTGTCAGCTGCAGGAACACCCAATGGGCAAGATTTTTTGGCAAACTGTTATACTGACTGACTGTGTCTCCACCTTTCAGGGGAGCTTAGCCACCTAATTCTTCTGTAGCCACCTATCTGCACACAGCCACACCATGGTATTTTGAGAGTGGAATGAAACCCAGCCAAGCAGTTCAGTTAAAGCAGAACCAGTCTTCTTATAACATATAAAGGCACCAAAACAGGTTTGGATAAATAGACAGCATAGAAGTCATCTAAAGCCACTAGGTATCTGAAGGGTAAAAGAGGATGCACAAGGTATGACTCAGGCAAGAACAAGGAAGAATTAACGAGCTGGTGAATGTATTAAACTGTCAGGCTCAAATAATTCAAAGGAAAAATAAGCAGTTAGCACTATCCAGCAGCTGATTGGAACTGATTGAACTGGGAGTAGACTATTCATCTGGAGGAAGAGAAATGAAATTTTACCTTCAGCAGTACCAGCAGTTTGAGTTGGGCCCTGTGCAGAGCTAACAGCATCAGGCTGGTTTGTGAGCTGCTCAGCTCCTCTAATAACAGGTCTGACAAATAAACCTCCTGCTGATTTTAATACCATAGTAATAACAATGTGGGGACAGTTTAATTAAGAAACCACTTAGATTTCCACAGTCTCCATAATTTCTGCTTTCTTTCACCACCTTGACACCAGGGGGAGGATTACACCACCATTTCTGTTACCCTCATCACAGTAATTTGGAAATCTCATTAGCATGGAGACAACAACTGTTCCCTTTAGTTTTTTTCCCTCTGCTACACTAGCCCAGATTATTCAGTACAGTGTCCAGTACAGCTTAGCTGGACAACATAGCTCTGTGTTTATAGGAATTTGTCTTTTGACCATTGGTTCCGCCCTGTGTTTGACTCTCGATACAGCATGATAAATTACCAGCTTTGCTCACATGTTCAATCGCTTGCCAAGCTCTCCCTCTTCTGTTTAGCTCCCACACTGAGAAAAGCTGTTAGTGATAATTCACTATATGTCTTCCTGGTGGTTGTTCAATGCTAACTACAAGCACGTGGCACTTTGCCCAGCATTTTAAATATTTTGCAGCTGAGCCACAGTCCATAGAGGGATCTTTGCCCTGCTCCTCGCATAAAGCAGATAGAAAGACACAGAATTGCTGGCCTGAACATGGAATCAGCAGGACAGCTTTGGCTTGTGAAAGGATGCCCCTACACTCCAGGCAGCATCTCCACAGCCGATGTGGTGAACCTCACTGGGCAGAGGTCGCAGGCAATCCCAGCAGCTGCCTGGCTGCTTCTCCAGCAGCACCAATATCCCATCCATGGGCAAGCTGAGCTGTCTACACCACTTCTGTCTGTGCAGTAGCTCTCAGTCCCTGAAGGCGGGCTACTGCCCTGCCTCTCCTGCAAGAAAGGCATGGCTTCTGCAACCTGCTGAGCACCTGAGTGCTCCTCACCTTTCCCTTTCTCCAGCTGCTGTCTACAAGTGTAAGCGCTCTCTCACTAACACGAAGCAATGTGGCTTTTTATAAGGTGGTTCACCCACTTTGAGCTGAAATATGACAAAAGGTTTTCCTGGTTTTCTTCTTCAATTTAATGGAACATTTTTCAAGTTTTTGGAGGGCTTCTGCTAGAAACACTTCACAGGATGCTTTTGTGATGAAAATCCAACAAATAATGGCTATATGTCAAGCTGAAACAATCAAATCCTCAATTATGTAATGTTGGTTTCATATGATTGCAATTTTAGTTCACTTGTACTAATTTAACATTGATCCTAATCTGCCTGCCTTGTCATTTTTATAACTATTGATTTTAGGAAGAACTGGAGAGAATAACTTGTCCAAGTAGTCTAATGAATTGATAATACTAATAAGATTGAATATAAATGATGCATTCAACAATTTTAATTTTATCAAGGCTGTAATCAATCAGCATTACAAACTTACATTTTTTGCAGCCAAAAGAATGGGGCTTTTTGCAGAGCTATGACAATGGGAGTGAATAGAGTGAGATGACTTTAATGTAGTTTTAATGAACTCTTATTTATAATTGACTCATTTATTTCCTCCTGCCTGAAAACTTCTTCGATGCTACGCATATTTTCTTATCTTTGTGTCTAAAATAATGATTAGGTTTTGAAGCCATGTACACATTTTATTCTGGGCATCTTTTACTGTTGCCAACACATTGTCCTTCTGGTCTATGTTCAGCCATCAGCACCAGACTCAGGAGCCTCAGTGGCTTGAGTGCTAATGCTCTTTTGGGTTACAATTTAGCAAGGATGCAAGTAATTTTTATCTAAAGAAAAATCTTAAAACTAAACCAGGATCGTGTATTTTTGTGGTTTGAAAGGAAAAAAATAGTCAATAAAAGCAGTTGAAAATTTTCCAGTATTATGATTATAGAGAGATACTGAGTATGGTGGAGATATACAAGTCACTTTGAAGAACAATAGATTATTCTGCATGTTTTTTCAAAGTGATGATCAAAACTATTCTGTGCAGGCTCAACCCATACTCATTTCCATTCAGGTCAATGGATGTCACCTCTGAAAAGTTTGAAAGCGGAATATGACTTAATGATAACAAAATCTATTGTTCAGCAACGCTCTTAAACCCACACTTATTTCTCATGTAATTCAACATAAATGCTTAGCTGAATGGGAGCTTACACATCTGATTCTCCAATTCTCATTCTTTCAGAGTAATGCTTATAGGGTCAGACTAACTGAAATGATGTCAGCTCACCCTTAGCTGAGTACAATTCAGGAACAGAGGTATGGGCTTAGATCTGTATCCTTGCTTGTGAGCTTCACATCTCCCAGGAAGCTGGCTGGGATGATAGCAAAGATGGATAGAGTATTGGGCTTCTCAGAACACTTACAGCATTTCCTGACAACTAAAGATCCACAGGTTTTTACCAGGTGGACATTTGCAAAGCCTAGGGGTCACAGTTGGATTTAGCACTGCTGTCTCCACTGCTGTAGAAGAACTCTTAGTGAACAGACCAATTTTGCTTTCCACTGAAACATTATATGCTTGTCCACACAAAACTGCTTTAAGAATCGTAGTGATATAGATGGTAGAGTGAGCTGACAGCAAATATTTAAAGCAAATTTCTGGATCAGGCAGAACAAATTGCAAGGTTATTGAATAAAGATTTTTCCCCTGGAGCTGCCTTTTCTACTTTATTTCTGAGATAACATAGACCATTGTCAGAGACAGGATACAGGATATATCTTTGACCCAGTACAATTGTTTCTGTGTCCTCATGACATCCTTTGACTGCAGACAGAACTGAGCAGGTACACACCAGGAGTCCCCAAATAAATGAAGGGCCCTCAGCCATCTGTTGGTGGAACAGTGTCTGCTGTTTCTGCAGGACTGAAGCCAACATTTGCAGCTGCTCTATAATTTTCACTAAACTTGCTGTTGCAGTTTCATTACCCGTGTCAGGTTCGCCTCAACTTCACATATTAAAAGCCAAATTTGGAAATGCCCAGAAACAATAACTCAAGCACTTATCCAAAATTGAAAGCACAGACCATATGCTAAGTTAAAGTCAAACTATTTCACTTCCTGACATTTTTTCTTTAACTTTCATTGGTACTTGTTAATAAATCATACACATAAAACAGAAGAGTTTAGTTCAAGCCCCCTCCCTGCTAGGACTGTTCCCAGGCTTTCAATGCCCACAGTGTCACATAGTCCGGAAGTCACACATATTCCCGGTTTCCTTTTCTTTACCACGTGAAATCAGGAGAGTGCAAATCCTGCAGGTCACAGGGCAGAACAGAGGTGTGTGAGGTAGTTCTGAATAAACCAGCTGGTATACTGGAAGCATTTTTCCTACAGCAGCACTGAACTGTGCACAGTTTGATTTAGCTTTCTAGCTTTCAGTGGAAAGCCTGGCAGAATTGTCCTCAGCATTCAATAGAAAACACTTCACTGCTTCCTGAAAATGTCAAACCATGCACAAGTATTTGAGACAAACATTGCACACACTTTGAAGACTCTGGTTTGCAGAATTTGGTGAGCAGAGCTAGAGTTGTGGGTACAGCTCATGACAAAATTTCTACAGTCACACAGGAACTTAAAATCTTCCATTGGACTTGAAATATGTCTTGGGTTTAGTTGCTTGGATTGATGGAAAGACATGAAAGAATATTGATCATCAAAATACAAAGTATACTAACTACAGGAATTCAGTTTCATTAAAATAATCACAGAATCACTAGGCCAGAAGAGACCTTCAAGATCATCAAGTCCAACCCATGCCCTAAAACCTCAACTAAACCATGGCACAGAGTGCCACATCCAATCTTTTTTAAACACATGCAGGAATGGTGACTCTACCACCTCCCCAGGCAGACAATTCCAGTACTTGATCACCTTTTCTGTAAAAAAAAACCCTTCTTCCTAATATCCTACCTAATTTTCCTTTGGCACAGCTTAAGACTCTCTTGTGTCTGGTTGTGTCAGCTGCTGCCTGGAGAAAGAAACCAGCCCCCACCTGGCTACAGCCACCTCTCAGGAAGTTGCAGAGAGTGACAAGGTCACCCCTGAGTCTCCTTTTCTCCAGGCTGAACAGCCCCAGCTCCCTCAGCTGTTCCTTGGTTTGTGTTCCAAGCCCCTCTCCAGTCTTGTTGCTTCCTCTGGACGCACTCAAGCATCTCAATGTCCTTCCTAAACTGAGGGGCCTAGAACTGGATATAATTCTATAAAAGGAGGAATTCATAAATTCAATCTAAAAACAATTTAGTTTGAGACATGATAAGTATTAATATGTGTCAGTAGTCTGTCCATAAAATACAGTGCACACACACGTGTCAATTATTTTTTTTATGCAGTAACCTCGATAAAACACAGATCAATGTACAACCATTTGCTTCAATTTAAATTAGTTTTACACAGGGAAGTTCCACACCATTACACACAATACTATCATAAACAGAAAAAGAAAAAACCATGATGTTTCTAAATTTACTGACTTCAGTTAGCAGCTTCAATAAATTATGAACTTTTCAGATCTGTTAGTGCTTTTTGGATTTCAGTGACTTAAATCTACAGAGTCTGGGCACAGGTACTTAAAAATGGCAGCCTCTGATCTAAACAGGAACTACATTAAATTCTCAGGAAAGACCTTTGAAATGGAAAGGTGTTTTTTTCTTTTTTATTCTACCTATCATTCTAAATGGAAGAGGAAATCAATGACTGAGAAGAATTTCCTTGTTTCATGAATCACTTTTCAGAAATGAAATGTAGATTCATTATATGTATCTATGGCATATACTGTCATATTGGCATGTACTACATACTGTATATGCCAGTATGTAATCCTGGGCACTAAAATCCCTCACATAAACAATAGACTGCTGTAAGCATTGATTCTTGAGAGTCCATCTATTTCTCTTATAACTTCACTACAAATACAAAAAAATCTAGCATAGGGACTTCCACATAAGAGCTATGGTTTTCAGATGTGCATAAAAGTTAAACTAAGACTAGTTCTTACAAAAATATATCAAAGATGATGATAGAAATGTCCAAGTCAAAGGAAATTGTGTCCCATCTTCTCTCTCTGATCTCTTTTCCCACTTAAATAATTTCTTACTGGCAATGTCATCACCATTCCTATCCCTGTCTCTTCTATTTCTTAATCATTATTTGGTCCAGTTAGATTATTCTGTCACCTGCCCACTACCTTTGCTACCCGTTCCTTTACTACCTAGTCACTCTCCTTTGTATTCCACCTCCGTCTTTTCACGTTGTTCTTTCACCATCTTCTCTTTTTTTCTTCTTCCAGCAAATGAACCCATTTCTTTTAGTTAATTTAACACTTTGCTTTTCTGCTTCACTATTGTTTTTTTCTTTTTCCTGCCTTGGCTCATATACTTTTTAAACTCAGCAGACTTGTTTACACATTGACTATTCTTCTTAAAGTTATTTCACTGGCACTTTTTCTGAAACACATGGCAGAAGTAAGTCATTACACCCAGAAGTGTCAACAGGAGCACACTGCCCCATAAGTGACCCTTTGTTCTCAAGGCAAAGCAAATGACTCAACCACACAGACATACAGAAATATTTCACTGTTCCCTTAAAGAAATCAGAAAGCAAACAAAAAAGAATGAAATAAAGAAATTAACTGAATTATTAAAAACATTATCTCCTAGTCAAGAAATACCTAATTTAGAAAAACAACTATATCTGGACTTGCTACTTTCTGCAGGAGGAAATAAGAGTACAATGTGACTGCTCAGTAAAATAGTTCAGAGTCCATGACGTTCACAGATTCTCTCTCCCATGCTAATTCTCAAGCTCCTTTCATCCAAAAATTCTTGTCCCTCTCCTTCCAATTGCTTTTCATCTTCCTAGACTTGGTCCAGCTGATGCAACCACTGTCTACTCTGTCTACCACTGCAGGTTAATGCAGACTAAGTGTTCAGAGCAGCAGCAGCACCTTGAAGAGAGCACTGGCATACAAGAGGTATGGCTGAGTTATGCTCACACTCTTCAAAATAAGGTTAGATAAGAGGTGGTAAGATTAAACATTTAAATATATCTCATTAAGGAAAATTAGCACAAGAGATATCAACTTATTTACCTTTATGGGGCTCTGTGAAGCTGCCAGGTACTATGGAAGTGTTATGTATTTTATTGCTTCATTAGACAAAAATTCACCAAAAATTGCATCTTAACACCACTGGACTGTAGGGATCACAGACATATTTAGACACTTCATTTGTGTGCACCATGGTGAGACATACCTCATGAAAATGCCATGAATACCCTGAATGCAGTCTTCAGAAAGTGGAAATAGAGCTGGCACAGCATTGCAGCATCCTCCAAAACTTTCTTCAGCAATGCCAAACCTAAACCCTAAGCCTTAAATATAAAGATATGACATATCAGTGACTGGCCCTCAGTCAAATTTCCAAGAGTGATTTCTTTTTGAAGTCCAGCCTCTACTCTGGCAGCCTTTTGTGGTCCCACTCCATCCATAGCCCCTCATACCTGAGCCCTAGGTCTTTGGGCGAATTCTTTTTTCACTGCCTATCCCTTTTGCAGCCCAGCATTCCCTTTGCTCTGACACTCCCTCTGGAGCCTTCCACATGTTCTCTCTCACAAACCTGACACTAAATATCACCCTAGGTCTTGGATTTTGCTCATCCTTAGTCATAGCCTTAAGACTGAGGTCTCAAGGGAGATTTTCTGAGACCTTGCTGTAAACCCCTCCTTCCTTTTCAGTCCCCTTGAAGCTTCTCTTGCTGAACCTTGTTCGTGAACCTAACTTTTGACAACAGCAGAGTCTTAGCACCAATCCTCCAGCCACAGCCTTCATTAACTAGCTCTTATGGGAGGAGACTTTGCACAGTCCCCCTTCTTCTTGTGCAGTTTTGTGCACTTTTGTTAGGGTTAGAATATGATTAGGATGAGTGTTAGGGTCACAGTTGTCACTGACAAATCCTAGGGCTCCAGTTGAAGTGAGATTGCAAAGGGTTGAACCACTAGAAGAAATCTTTGGAAATTCAAACCAAGGGTTGAACTACAAGAAGAAATCTCCCCTGAGAACTTCTTGAAGATTCTCATGACTGGGAAGATGGAGAAGGCTCAGCCAAGGCCAAGGCAAAGGCAAGGCTTAGGGGGAGGAGGGACACAGAGCCCTTCACTTGTAATGTGCAAAGGTGGAAAAATGCAGACAGGAGCAGCAGTTCTGATGTGGGCTGAGAAGCCTTGGTCTACCAGGTTGCCAGCCAGGAATTGCTTCAGCCAGGTCTGCACCCCACAGAAACAAAATCCATCAAATCCTGAACTTCAGCCAGTCAGGAATGTACACAGTGCCCCAGCTCACACTGACTTTGAAAGAAATGGTCAGACATGAAGGGCTGCAGACACAATTCTGGGGACAAAACAGGCCAAGGAGGCAGGGGGCTCTGGCTGTGCTGACCCACGCTGGGTCGATGGGAGAGGCCACAGGTGACCCCGGCCAGGCAAGGACCTCCCTGAGGGACTGTGGCCATCCCTGTCCATGCTGGAACAGGGACATCCCTGAGAGGCTGTGGCAGAGCACAGATACTCCTGAATCTGGATTTATTAAAAAAACCCCAAAACTTCTAACCAAGAAACAAGGCCAGCTTCCTTGTCTCTAAAAAGCACAGTTCTGTGATGAGAGCAATAACATGATCCATTTCTTGAGGGCAGCATTATCACAACTTTGTTTCTCAAGAGCAAATGGTTTCAGATGCCTCATTAGGTGGCACTTGTGTTGTGAGTGTCACCATGACAACCCGAGGAAGTCACCGTGACTGTCGCCAGGCAGCAGGACACCAGGTGGGGTCCCCTCCGATCTCAGGTGCCCTCCTGGACCAGCTGCCTGGGATGCTCAGGCAGCTGCAGGGATCGTGTCTGTATGGAGGTGTCAGAACACAAGAAGAAAATCTGGATAATGAATTTTTAAATAATTATTCAATAGCTCTGGCGGGTTTATGAGCTCTGAATCTGACAGCAGTGTGAAATCGACCACTCGAGACAAACAATAATCTTATAAAGATGGGCTGTATGAAAAAAAGTTGCCCTTTCAAAATTGAATTTTCCCATTTGTATTTACGGACCATTATTAATATAGAGAAGAGTGAAATGGATTATATTAATATCCTTCAGCAAGTAGTGCGAGGGTTGGAAAATGAGTAAGTATTTGCATGTAATTACAGCTCAGGCTGCCTGTAATATAAGCAGCTGCCTGTAAAAGCAAGCAGCTGGCAAGCAGTGGAACTGGGCATTGGCAGCTGTTTCATCCCCCTATGAAATACTCCACAACATCATTATATTTCCTCCCAGCCTCCATGGAAATTTATATGTGACACCTGTGACAGTAAGTTAATGCAAGAATATTTTGTTCAGAAGATTTTTTCCTTTCTCGTGAGCTCCATCTCTAAGAGGCAATGCGTGCTGCCACCGTGAGGAAGTCACATCTCTTTGGGTGAGTGGTACAGGACAAAACCCATCTCACCATGCAATCAGCCCCTGCGTGTAGAAATAGGTGGAATATGGGGAAAACCTCTCATAAACCCACTCCTGACTTACCTTGGGCTCGAGTGCCTGAGCAGTCCTCAGTGTTCCTCACATTGGGGCAAGCAGAGAAAGGACTGCAGAAAAAGAAAAGTATTTTCCATTGCCTGTTTGCAGTGGCTGATGCCTGGGTCATCTCGTTTTGTCTCAGATGAGGAATGTGCACTGGGATCTGTACCTTTGAGAGTTGCAAAACCAGGCAAGGACTGTTCTGCCTGAAAGGCTGCTCCCAAGTCAAATTGCTCTATAATTCTATAATATTATGATGTTACGATTCCTACCTTTCTTCCCTTACCTTTGTACTCTTCCTCCAAATAGTGCCACATGATCTCCCTCTCTCTCAAAGAACTGAGTATGACTGTAAGTCTTAAGGTGTTATGTTATCTTTAGATAGTGACAAGCCAATAGAAAAGGCAGAACAAAGATACTTTTAACAGTGGCTGGTAAGGATAAAAATGAAAAATTAGTGTAAAGTCATTCCTGGGTACTGTATGAGCATAAAAAAGAAGTTGGTTTAGGACAAGTAATTTAATGTCCTTACAGAAAGATTTTCCAAAACAATTCCTTACTTAAAACAACATAAATTGCAATAAAAACAATAATTTTCCACAAAAATTGTACTACTGACCTGATTCAAATCTCAGTGGTACTTAAACTATGAAGTAGTAAATTATAGAGTACACTTTTTCTGGTTTGTTGTTCTGCCCAAATGTACATTTTCAACATTCCACCTAAAGACAGATATCTTAGTGTTATTTAGTATGTGGAATTAGGAGTCTGCTACAGATCAAATTAGGATTTTTAAAATAATTTAAAGTTATAAACATGTAAGAGAAATCAAGTTAACAAGATCACTCAGTTATATAAAATTTACAGGTACAGGAGATTAAATATACCCAGTTGCATTTGGATACATTAATCATAATTTCAAATCTTCAGGTATATAAACTTAATTTTATACTTGAAGGCAAATAATTTAAAATAAAGTCACAAATTATCTGAAGCCAAAGTATGTAAAAGGTCTTCTCAAAGACATTACTAATATAGTTTCAACATCTTCACTGGGAGGTAGTGCAAGACATAAAGCAGTGGGCTTTTTTAGTGAGATTATACTCGATTATTCTGAGGCAAATACAGAACAAGATTAGTCAAAGGGGAAAAAATACAAATGGAGTAGCATAGAAAATTATAACCAAATAGTATTAAGATGATATTTTTTCAACTCTATAAAGACCCATGTGAAATATCTTCTGGAATCCAAGAGGAAAAGGTAAAAATGAAAAAGAACATGAAGAATATGTCAGTAGATCTGTAAGTTAAAATCCTTGCAATATGAAGAATAAGAAATGAGTCATGATCGTGGTCTGTTTCAATGGTTTTATTAACTATCCATCACCAACTACATCTTAAAAAGCACTTGCAAGAGACAAGAAATAAATAAATCATCTGTTTACCAGAGGATTAAACAGAAGGTCAGCAAAGCTTGGTTTTCCATCAGGCTTTGTCTCTGACCTCACTGCTCCATGCCTTTGTGTGCCTCCCCACACTGTGGGAAAGTGTCAGCTTTTAGTTTAGGGTGGAGTTCACCTCAGTTAACTTCCAATGGCACCAGTGGAAAAATTGACACCTGAGCAACACCTCCCCAGCCTCCCTCCATACTCAAAGGAGAGAAGTTGGCATCTTGGGGGGTGATTTGGTTATCCTGTTTCAGATTAGGACAAGTCTTCTCATCATTAGCAGCATTAGGAGCGTTGTGCCCTAATAGTACTTATTACTCTCCTTAGGTGTCAGCAGATCAGATAAAACTGCCTGCAATTGAAATCTGAGCAGGTTAACTCTATCTTTACATATGCTTGCATGGTAACTCCAGCCTCACTTCAGGTTCCTAAGGCAGTGTGATTGGACAGTTAACATATAAAATTAAAATGAGGAGGTTTCCAGGCTTTTTCGAGATTTTTCACTCTGACTTGTACCCTTGTACACTTGAGCTCTTTTAAGCAGAATTTGTCTTTATTCTCTGCCTTTTAGAGTCTTTAGCACATGCTGATGAGGACTATGAAATTACTTCCAAAAATGCTTTTAAACTTTTGGTGAATCATCCTAATTTAACCTTTTCAATACTTGGAAAATGCCATCAAAGAAAAGAGAGGCTATAGGTCTAAAGTTTCTAGAGATGTCTGGCAGCAACAATAATACTGAATCTTAAAGTCTTCTAATGGACAGGAAAAAAATAAATGGCCTTCAGAATTGTTTGCCTTTTTGCACTCATCATCACTGAGGGAAAGTGAGCTCATCTCACAAACCTGCTGTACATGACCAAACAGAAGTCTAAATACTTTAAATCCCTTTTAAGAATGAAAATTTTGCTAAAAGACAATAACCCTGGCAATATTGAGATATAAGTAAGTGCCTGAGATGGGAGGAAAAAGGAACCTGTGCTTGTGATCTAATCCCAAAACACAATTAAATGCCTGAGAAATAGATAAGGAAAGAAATTGTAAGTCTGATGGTCTGAACAACTTTTGGCCACTGAAGCTACAGTTCTATGTTGGAACAGAGAGACAGACAGACAGACAGACACATATTTTCTTCCCTTTGGCCTGTATCTGCCTCTGTAGAATAGATTATTTACTTACAGTAATTGTGTGAAAAAAAAATGGGCTGTCTGGTATTTCAGCTGAGCATTGTAGGATTACTGGTAATAGCAGTCAGCTGGATTTGTAGTCAAAATATGCCTTGTGAAAGTAAATATTATTGACACATAGATTTAAATATAGTTATCAACCTATTGTTATTTTGCAATATTATTTGGGAATTTAGGATGTATTTCACATAGGAAACGTACATAATCTGTTATTAATTTCATCTGAACTAATTAAAAGAGTAAAAAAAAAGGCCTTGACTTAAATTTCCAATCCTGAGTCAAATTTAGGTGATAGGCTTTGGATTTCAGTAATTGGATTTTGAAGTGAAAATGCCTTTGAGGATAGACTTCAATCTTGTATAGATTGATAGAGAATAATCAAATTTCAAAATAATGCTAGTAATTAATTTTCACTTACCTTGACTCAGCCTAGGAAAGATTAGAGCTATCAATTTTCTTTTTATTTTTAATTGCAGACTCCCCTGTAAAATATTTTAAGTCAAAACCTCTCCAGTGTTGTAGGGTTGGTAGGAAACAGGCAGTACAGCATGGAGATCAGTTTTGGACTGCAGCAAGGAAGGAATTTCTAGAAAGACCAAGACTTCAGAAGACCATACCTGATTCCTATCTTTTCCACCAAGCATACAGTCTACCACTTTTGTCCACAGTTATCAAACATCTTCTGTAAAACTGAAACAGAAGGCGTCTATATTATTTAAATTTTCAATGAAAAATAAAATATATTCAACCCAGAATTCAGAATTTTGATTGAATCTAATTTACTCATCCCTTTTTAGCTAGAAGTAACATGAAGCAAAGAAGCCCATTCCTATGTTTGCACTTGCACCAAGAAATTAAAAATATTCCACTTTCTGTACAAATAATCTGCAATTAAAAATCACAGCAAAAAAAAAGAGTGTTAACGACCAGTTAAGAGCAGCCATTTATACATGTCATTGGTTTTGCTACAGGCTGCCATGCAGAAGAAAAAAAATCAGTAGTGTGTATGGGTTTCATATCTAGAAGATCAGCTGCACTTTTGCTATAAGTTTTAGATAAATGTTTAGTTCTGGATTATGATTCCCAGTAGATGATGTAGCAAATACTGCCACTGCAGACTGCTGGAACATATCTGTGATGTTTTATTTTATTCAGTTGAATGTTTCAGAAGAGATTCAGATCTAATTCATAGTGTTTTGTTGCAAAGAGAATGTCAAAGCCTCATATTTCTGACTAGGATAAGGGCAGCTGGGCAGAAAGTGATTTAATTTGGCTAAGACCTCAGCAGCCTACAATACACACATAAAATGCTGGAAGTCATGTAACCAGCAATCAATACTCTGTATAGCTGGACTTCTCAATTAAAGATTCAGTGAAGGATCATCATCATCCTGCTGCATAAAGCTGTAACCATACTGCAGTCCTGTAAAACAGCCTTGCTAGGCTCTGGAACTAGCAGTTGAATGCAAAATCTGTGTGCTTTTGAAATTTGTTGCATATTATACTTGAACTGCTTGTCCACAGAAAAACTGACTGATAATCCCTACATTGTCAGAAAGTCCTCATCCTCTAAGCACAGAAGAAGCTTTTGTTTTTACTTTTCTTATCAGTGAACAGGTGATGCAGTGGTAAAAAGAACAAGCTGATATACTGAATAAAATCTCCTGCATTCTCTTTTAAAATATGGGATTGTATAGCAGGAAAATAAAAACTGTGTTAGATCCATTGGTTCTGACTGCTCCCAAGGCAGGTGAGTACACATTTACACTGATGTATCATTCCCCAAGTAGTACAGTATCGGTGCCTACCACCTTGGTGTTTCCTTACTCCAATGTGGATATGTCAAAATTATTTAACATTGACTATATTTTATCATTTTATTACAGATAGCTCAAATAAAATATGATTTTCCTTATTGGTTACCATACAAACTCAGAACAGACAAGGGCCATTAAAAAAGAAAATTCATTCTAAAAAGAAGGTGATGATTTAATCATCTCTAATTTAATTATTTCTTTACAAGGAAGTAGTTGATACTAATTCTTTCAGCCCAATCATTATTAATTTGAATAGATGCTCTCTTGGACAAAGTGGTACTTTCACGATCACCATGGTGAGAAGGTCAGATTAACAGAGAACAACTGATTTGTGATAAAATTTTTATATTTGGGAAAATGATATATTTATTAAAAAGAAAAAAGAAATTGAAAACACACAAAAGAAAACTATAATGTCACTCAATTTTTCTTCTTCTTCTGCCTATTTAGTCTCTTGTATTCTGTCCCAAGTGCTCCTTTGTTCCAAGTGTATTCAAATGTTTGGTTTGTTGGTCTACCCTAATATGCAGAAGCAGCCAAAATTTTGTGTCAGGTAGAGTTACATCCAGCAAAGTCTACTGCAGTGGACACCTTGGATAGCCCACCCCAGTCTCTCTTCTTCTGACACTGAATACAGAGTTAGTTTTTTCCTGGACGTGAAATTTTTTTCATGACCAGAAACCACACTGTTTGGTGTTCAGACGATGGAACATCACTCTAAGTTCAGGTGTAAGTAACAAAAATCTCATCTTTAGGCCTGTGTCATTTCATGGTTTCATAGGGTAAAATCTGTATGAAATTGTTGGTAGTAATATTACTATCACTGTTAATAATAATCTGTCAGCATCAACAATATATAAACATTGTCATCACTGAAAAGTGCAGTGGTTCATCAGTGAAATATTCACCACTTCCTTAAAACCAAGGGAAAATGTTTTGTATGACAGGACTAGGGACAGATTTTGGAAGATGCATGAACAAAAATTTTGGTAAAATTTTCCTGCAATACAGAGTTCACAGATGCAGTAGTTAAATTATCACACTAAATTCTGATTTAAAAAAAAAAAGAAAGGGAGAATAGAAATATTATCTAAAAAGACTAATCAAATGAGATTAAAAAGCACACTTTAGTGTTCTCTAAACCTCAGAGGTCAAGGACATTTTCAGTGATACAGTGCTCTAAGAGCTCTGCTGCAATAAAAACGTCTAAGGACAGCCCCGAGCCAGGATGTGACTTCTAGAACCACACATTAAACCCAGCTCCAGATAGTGAATCTGAGACATAAATGAGCCTGTGGAAATCAATGCTGAATCATCCAATGTTTTCCAAGTTCTTTATTTAGCATCTAGAGCAGGCTAGAGTTCAGTCAATGCAAAGTTTTTCATCAACACATAAATGGAATGCAGCTTCTGCAAACATCACAGGAAATCATCCCAATTCAAATCCAGGCTCACCAGCTGTTGGCTATTCTTCTATTCAAGAACTTGGTTTCAGTTCTGAAATATTAAAGGGCAAATAAGAAATATGTATTTCCCTCTGATACATTCAAGTTTTAAGCACTCTCTTATGATGACTCAATGCTGTTTTCTAATTCACGAAAGGGAAAGCCTGTTTACTGACACTGAAATTACATTTCTCAATGTAAGGACAGGGTTTGGGTCAGGAAACCTCTTAGAACAGATCCTTCTCTTTCTCATTATACTGATTTAGCTAAATGGCAGTTTTGGAAATAGAGAGTGCCATAGCAATAATTATGGAGTTGATATTCTCTTGAGTTTGAGAACTTCTGAACTTAATGTTCTTAGTATCTATGGTTCCTTGTATCTTCTGATGTCCATAGGAAAATTAGACAGGAATGGACTGATGTTTTGGAATGGAGATAAGCATATGAGATTTTTTAGATTCTGAGTTTTATTGCTTGTTTCTATTTTCATTTATTGTTTATTCCATGTTTAATTCATGACAGAAAAATCAAAGCATATGTAATGTTGACTGTTTACTTTTATACACAGAATACAACAGAGGATATAAATATAAATAGCAAAATTTTCAGCAGCTGGTAAAAAGCAAAAAGGAAACTGGAATGCAGGAATTTAGCATTCAAGTCTTTTATCAGGCTAACAAGTGAAAAAAATGATCAGTATAGAAAATACGACATTAACCATTACCACAGTTGTTTTTTGTGAAGGGATCCTACAGCTCCATTAAAGGAATTACTAAAATTGGAAAAAATATATCCCGGGAACAGAGGTATTTGATGGATGCCCATTAAACGATGAGTGTGGTTGAAAGGGGAAGTTATTTTCTTCTTGCAGTATAATGGGACATGAAATGAATCTTGAAGGATTCCAATTCAAAATGCACAGTGGTAGTTTGCAACCGTGTCCCACACTCTCCCAGTGAAGAATTTCTTCCTAATATCTAATCTAAATATACTATCTTTCAGTTTAAAGTCATTCCACCTTGTCCTATAACTACATGCCCTTGCATAAACTCCAGCTTTCTTGTAGGCCCCTTTTGGGTACTCAAGGATCCTATAAGGTCTCCCTGGAGCCTTCCCTTCTCAACACTGAATAGCCCCAACCTTTTCAGCCTGTCTTTGTAACAGAGCTGCTCCAGCTCTCTGATCGTTTTTGTCACCCTCCTCTGGACTCCCTCCAACAAATCCATGTTCTTCTCATGTAAGCAGATCCAGGGCTGATGCAGCACTGCAGGTGGGGTCTCAGCAGAGCAGAGCAGAGGGGCAGAATCCCCTCCCTGGCCCAGGAAACCTTTGGCTTTCTGGGCTGGGAGTGCACACTGACAGCTCATGTTGAGCTGCTCATCAACCAACATCCTCCAAGTCCTTCTCCTCAAGGGTGGTCTTGATCCATTCCCTGCCCAGCCTGTACTTGTGCTTGGGATTGTCAAATAGATAAACATGGGGAAGTTGTAAGTAGGATGCTGGAAAAGATTTTAACACAAAAGATTTTAACACCTGAAAAAGTCCCTCTGCTCCTGTGTTCTGTTATTTGTGAAATATATACCAGCAATTGTAACCTATACAGCGCTGCCCAGTCCTGTTCAGTCTTGAAGCTTTAACTTTATACTTATCTGGCAGCACAGATGAATTAGCTGATTCTCTTAGATAAAAAGAGAAGCTGATGGTGAGAGAAAATGACCTTAGATTTGAAGAAAATAATGCTAGGTTCCAGACCATCTGTAAATCTTTAATGATGCTTTTAGTAATTTCTGAAGTTTCATTTCTGAGCCCATCTTGAAAAGAAATTGTTTCCAGTGACTTTAATGTTCCATCTACAGGGCACAACTGTCAAATTGCTAGGTACTGCTCTATTTAAAAATGCCATTATCAATCATTTTTGGTTTTATAATGCAATTAGTTACTGCTAAGAACAAAAATTTCACAACAAGGTTACAGTAAAGACTGCCACATTTGCAGAATTTGAACTGAATGGCAGTAAACCTCTCATAAATGATGTTTCAGCTGATAACAGCAGGGAACTCTGCAGACTGGAGAGCTACTCTAGCAATACGAGTTTTGTGCCCATGGTTTTATTTCTTGAGCACTAATGTCAGTCTGGTTTTAGATTAAAGAATTAGAGTCCCCAAAAGAAAACAACATAATGAAAAAAAATTTGAGAAGTCTGAAGTAATGCCAGCATGACCTATACAAGGCAGTAAAAATACTCAAAATAAAACTGTTCTTCATAACTCCTGGAGAAAAATTCTACTCATTTCCACTTTTCTGAAGTGATAAGATGGAATAGAGATGGACCGGGTGTATTTATAAAGAACCCTTTGTAACAGCTAATATTCTGAAATAATAAGAGGAAAGAAAACCTTTCTTGTTTATTCCCTCTCAGGAGTACATTTTCAGGTAGGTAGGACATAATTTGATCAGAACTAAGCATTCTCTTGATGTGGCACAAAAGTGTTCTGCCTTACCACAGTGTCATCAAATCCTGCAAGGGGAATGTGAGACAAAAGAACATGGCATCTAACTCTGGCTAAAAATCCCGAAAGATAATCAGATCTCTTACTACTCTTTTTGGTACAAATATTTTAACACAACTACCTCGGCTGGTAAAATCAGTAGGGTAGAACAGTACTAGAAACAACTACGTGATGAGGAAGCAAAGGCGAGGATAAGACTTGGGAGAATTGTACTGGAAAGTTGTGTTCATGCTGTAACATGCAGGAAGTCATGGGATGACCAAAGCTGAGATTTTTGTTGTTTGGGATACCTGTGGAAGACCCTGCCTACAGACTGCTCTTGCAAGAGGAAGGAGAGATATTCTTTGAATTCCCTCAGTGACTGAAAGCCTATAAATCCAGGCTTCAGGATAAGAATCAGAGGAGGTCTCTGAAGGTGCTTGGTTTGGTATCCATTTGAGAGCTGCTTGTCACCAACCTCGCCCTCCTGCAAAATGGAAATGCCAAAACCATACAGTTTCACGCTCTTTGTCCTGTCAAAGAAAAATATCTTCACTCAGGTGAGGAATTCATTCTGATCAACTGCATATTTGGTAGGAAATTGTGTGCTAAAACAGTGTGTCTTCCTACCAGCTGTGTCCCTGTTATACCAGCCTGAATGTCCTCACAGTTCCCAAACGAGCTATGGGTCATCCAAAACTAAAATAACTAACACAAATATTCTGAGAAATGTAAACAAATAACACTTTTTTATAACTTTCAGCTCTGCATCTGACTTTGGTAAATGAAGTAACATATATCACAGCTTGATGCAGGATGGATATTAGGAGCAGATAGGTAACAAAAACATAAGTCTCATGCTGTATCTGAGGCTGGATCTCCAAAATGAAAATAATGTCTTAGACCCAAGGGTATGTCACAGGAAAGCCAGAGATGAAGGCCAAGTGGCATTCTATGTGTAAGTAAGATATGTTATACATTTAAGTACAATTTCATTTCTGAAGGGACAAACTCAGCAGCAGTAATATTCCCCAGTTGTCTCATTGCCAGCTGACTGGATTTCACTGTCACATATATATGTCTGTATAACCCCATTCCAGTAAAAATACTAAACAATATAAAAAATTTAACTACAGTTTCACATATGTTACAAGGCCATTATCTTCTGATTTTAATACACCTCCTATTATATGCAGATTTGTAATAAAAAAATATTTTATATTTTTATATATCTTAGAGTTTAGCTAATGAAATTAAATTTTTTCAGGGACTACCTGTTGGGTTAAAGGGAAGGCAGAGGTCAGGACCTAGAACACAATTTTATCTTTTCAAAGATTATTTTTCAAAAATAAAAACTGAGTAATAGTCTCAAATATATATATATATATATATATAAATAATATAAAATGTAAAATATGGCACTCTTTAAGGCTTTGTCATTAATGACAAGGTCAAACATGGTACTTTTTGCTCCATTGATTCAGTGATTCACAGCCCAAGTGAGGTCAAAACTTATGCACAGAGCACAGTTAAATCAAGGTTAGACAATCAGGATTTTGTACTACAAGATAGTGTGCCAGGAGATTACAAAAGTACTAGGAAATTTACATTTGAAACATGCTTTATTAAGATTATTTATTAATTTTCATGACTGAAAAAGCCCTGTAATTTTATCACTATAACTATTTCTGTTTATAGAAAACAAGTTAATAACCAAAATGTCTGCCTGAAATCTAAGGGGGTGGTTTTACATGTACTCATATAAACATGAAAACAGACAGAAACTGCTTTGTCCACTGCTTTGAGTGTTGTTTACACACTCTCAAGATAGCTTTTATGCAACAAATGTGTTGGAGTAACTTCACAAGTTACGCAAATGTTTTTTCTAATCAGAATTCAACCTAAAACTCAAAAGTTCCTTTGCACAGTAAGAATTTCCTATTGCAGTCCTTCCACAAGTGCACAGTGTGCAGTCCTTTGCATCTACGCTTAAATAAAGACAAGGCCTTAGTTGAAGTATGACATTTAGAGAATGGAGTAAAATCATATCATCTGACATCAGAAACTTACTAATATGTGGCTTATTTCTTCCTAACCAAAATGAAATTGATTGCAATTCAAGGCTTGTATTTTACTGAGTGTAATTGGAAGTTTTCCATCTGGGTTATTTGCTGAATGCTGTCAATGAGTTAGTGTGTTTAAGCTCCCAGAGGACTACTCAGGCAAAAGGTCCGCAGATCAAAGGCACTCTATTCAAACAATTCATGTAGTTTCTTTCAAGTATATTTAAGGTTACTTGGTTTGGGAAAAGTCATCATGGAAAAAGGTTGTTTTGAGAAGTGACCTGGAAAAAAAGGAGAAGTAAAGTACACAAGTGGGAAGTTCATAGGGAGGATGTAAAGATGTTAGAAATGTAGATGGATTTGGAGAGAGTTGGCAAGACACAGCATACGTGTCTGGAAGACAAGGCTAAACCATGAATGCAAACTGGACTTACTTCAAGAAGTCAGAAATTTACCTTTTTTGAAAGATTTGTTAGAATTTCTATAGTTTTGTTAGGTGAACAAACAGCACTGAATGCATCAAATTATTTTACAGATGAATGTCTGCATTATTGCCTGGAGAAAAGGAGGCTCAGGGGACACCTCATTGCTCTCTCCAACTGCCTGAAAGGAGGGGGTAGCCAGGTGGGGTCAGGCTACCAGCCAGGCTACCAGCAACAGGATGAGAGGCCACAGCCTCAAGCTGTGCCAGTTGAGGTTCAGCCTGGACATCAGGAAGAATTTCTTCATGGAAACGTTTGTCAGGCATTGGAATGGGCTGCCCATGAAAGTGGTGGGGTCACTATCCCTGCTTTGAGAAACAACTGGATGGGGCCCATAGTGCTATGGTCTAGTTGACAAGCTGGTAATAGGACTTGATGATCTTGGAGAGATTATTTAACCTAAATAATTCTGTGATTCTTTAATTACCTTCCACATGTACATCATATTTTTGCTTGTACAAATACACATATATGCTTACCTAAAATTTCTTACAGACTCTGTCAATCAAGTTCTACCTCAAAATGTCCAGTTCAAATAGCCTTGTTAAAGAACAAGCTATTTTAAATTTGCTATGTGTTTTCCCCAAAAAATTAAAGGAATGTTCTTTTCTCTTCTTTTCTTTTCTTTTTTCTTTTCTTTTCTTTTCTTTTCTTTTCTTTTCTTTTCTTTTCTTTTCTTTTCTTTTCTTTTCTTTTCTTTTCTTTTCTTTTCTTTTCTTTTCTTTTCTTTTCTTTTCTTTTCTTTTCTTTTCTTTCTTTTCTTTTCTTTTCTTTTTTTGTTTGTTTTGACACCCTTGTAACTTGAATTTAGTTGAATTTCTTTAAGATCCTCTTTGCTTTATGCAAGTCTTTTGTCCTTTGGCTTAATTCAAGCTGTTGGTTTACAAAACTGATCAGGACACATGATATATTTTGTGACTTATATGTACAACTGCTTTACAGCAAAACACATAAAATGACCATGTAGATCCAGAACACTCAAAACTTTAGAAAAGCAAAAACAAAATGCCAGGGTATTATGAATTCTTCTTAGGACCTTCATATGAAAAATGAAAATTAAGATAATTAATTTCAGTGTTGCTTTCTCTGCTTAAGTTTACAGAATATTTCCCTACCCTGCTGGCTGAAGACTGTTTTGCTACATTCCTATTACATGTGCAATAAACAGCCAAGGTCAAGGTAATGAAAGTAGGTGTGTAGATGCTATTCTATGAAAACATAAAGAATACTATCATTAGAGGCCTAAGTGGACTATATCTTGTCACTTTTCACAGATACTGAAATATTTTTATCTTGCAGTTCAAGATATTTTTTTACCACAAGATACTTTTTTACCACAAACTCTTGCAATTGCAAAATGTGTATTTCTCCTACCAGCAGTCTTCTTTGGGCTGGAATGAGCAAACAGAACTGACATAACTATATGTGGGTCACAAAAATATCAATATATGAGCTGGTCATAGATTCAAAGAGAATCTCAGCCCAGTTTTGACAACTAACCAAGTTTTCTTCAACACTGCTATTGTTTTGTGAGAAGTGTCCCTGTTGTTGTCAAACTGTAAGCTCTATATCCACTCTGTTGCTAAATGAGGAAATACAAGCTTATGAAATTGCTACAGTATTTATAACCTCCTGTTACAGAGACAGATCAAGTTAGCAAACACTGTACTTAAAGCTCTGTTGACATTATCAGTGTTGCTAGTGCAGAAACAACCTCGCAAAAGAAACAAAGCCAGCTTGGCCAGTGCTTTACCTCACTCTTCTGCCAAGTGGAACAGTACAGAAGCAACAGGAACCAAAACTTGTATTCAGGCTTCTAAGCAGACAGCAGAATACTGGTCATGGGGATGGCTTAAGCCCCCATCCCTGGAAATATTAGAGGCTGGATTGGATGAGATGCTGAGCAATCTGATTGAGTTGAAGATATCCCTGCTGAGGGCATGGGGGTTTAGGCTGGATGACCTTTAATGTTCCTTTAACCCAAATTATTCTACAATTCTGTGTTTGCAAGTAACATCCATGCTGTCATCATCTGCTTATGTTACAAGACTAGTTAGAATAATATGCGGTTGCTGTTTTGAAATGGAGAAAACAGTGAAGTGTGAGCTGTGTGTATAACTCTCATGTTTTATGAGCAGACACAGCCCCAAAAGGGGTGCATGCCAAGGCCTGACCTGAAAAGAAAAAGATATACAGAAGAGGCAGAAAGCAACATACTTACCAACATTAAGTAACATATACCTTGCAGTTTTACCTTGGTGCTTAGTATTTCTCTTTCATCTCTGTGTTGTAAAAAGAATAAAAAAAAGAGTATTCCCTGTCATTAAGAGAATCTGGATCCCAGTGAGATTTATGATCTATTTTCTTAAACACTCTTCTCTTTTCACATACTTTCCTTATCATTTCCTGCTCAGAATACCTGAAGTTTTGCAAATCACTATTAGTGCCTGAAAAATTCTGCTGAATTTAAGGCAGTCAGGGATAGTTGCTGAATGCTGATGCAAAAGGCTGCCTGTCTGGGAGGAAAAAAGCACCACCCAGAAGATCAGGAAAAAGACAAAGAAGAGAAGCGGAAAAAAATTTCACCCACTCAGACGAAGGTAGAAAAAGGAAAGAATTACAGTAACCGCAGCAAGCTTGCTTGTAGAAGGAGCTTTCTATCTTTGGTAAGTACTGGCATTAATGCCAAAAAACTCTCCAGTCCCTATTTTCCTTTCTACAAAATCCAGCCACGTTTTCACATTTTCCAGTCGTGATAGTGATGTTTTGGCAGACTCAGAGATGAAGGCATGGCCTGGTTAACAGCTATCAGAATGCTTTGTGTCATTCTGCATCTCAAAACGGAGTGAAAGTATAATTGACCTGGACTGACTGGTATAAAAATAAGAAAGTGGGGATGGGTGATTTGATTTCTATCTGTGCAACGCTCCATTGAGAAAGCTGAATGTTTCATTGTATGCATACTGCCTACCCCACTTCCAAAGCAGTCAGCATTGCTTTTACTTGCAAATATGTACCTTGCAAATATTTGTAACTTTATTTCCTATCTACCTGTCTTATTCAATCTCTCGGTTAGTGTTATCAGATCCAAAGGCTTTGGAAGACAAAGTTGCCATCAGGTAGCTCTGAAAACAGCACCTCAAACACAGCAGCTGATCAAATACTCCATGTTTTGACCTAAGAAGTATCTCACACCTTTAAGTGAATGAAGGTTCCCCAGAAAAGTCCAGCTTCCAAAATTACAAAATATAGCCTACCAAGTGCTCTAAATCATAAACATAACAGTACCTGAACATTTATTTCTTCCTCATATAAGGAACATTTATTTTTTCCTCATATATACCTCATAAGGGCATATCGTTTTTCTAGTTGGTGAAAATGAAGAAGAGCACCATCCATACTTTGTGTGTGTGTGTCCATATTGTCTATAAGCATATGGGGGTATCACTACAGCTTGTGCAAGTGTGATAAAAATAGCATTACCTATCCATTTCATGCCAATAGTACTGAAGAGAAGACAGTGATGACTGCCAAGATGACCAAAGTTAATTTTCTCCATTAGTAGGTTCTGTTGAGTACATCAGGACTTTACTTCAATGTTTATATGTTGTTTACACTGAAGAACATTAGATGAAGCCTGTTCTTTTAGAATGTAGTACTAACTTGTGGACTTACACATGGTCTAGCAGTGATCTGAAGACTTAAAACATGGAAGCAGACAGGCCAAAACTTTTCCAGTTAATGCTGCTGACACCCAGGAGACACAGGTGTCCATGTATCCTGAAACCCTAAGCCCAACTGCCTTGGCTCTGTTAGTCTCCCATCTTTTCTTCTCAATTGCCAAAGCTATATGTAAGTCCTGTGTGGGACCAGGCAAGTCCTGGGAGGGTTTATGACCTTGGGCTTCGTGATGATGGAACTGACGGTATTCCTGAAGAGCCAGGCTGCTTCTGAAGGCAGAGAATTGCATTTTCCTGGTGCTACATCCCTGCCCACATCCATAAAGTGAGCTGAGCATCTTGCTCTTAGATCTGATGGATGGCTGTATAGTATTCCAGGTGTTGCTCACAGCATACTGTACAATATGCAAAGACTAATGATATATTTAAAACGAAAGTAAAAGCATAATATCAACTCATAATAACTAATATAAATAAATATAAAGAAAAATAAATACCAAAGCAAAGCCACATCATAAAGAGTGTATATTTTTCATTCTTTAATCTTACTTCTATAACAAATGAGAGACGAGGGTAAAAACAGATGTATTTGCTTTTCCCCACAGCAGTTTCTTTAACATTTGAGCCCGTGCAATTACAGACGTACAACCAGGTCATGACACTTATCAGATGAGAGGATATGAGTCATCTGAGGCTTATGGAAAAGATGCTGACAGCAGAAGATCCTTAATTTGGCAGATACATAAGTGGAAAAAAAAAAGTAATGACTCCCCATCTACCTTTCTCAGATTCAAAACCAGAAAATGTGACAGGCTCATTTTATCTTATCAATATGTGAAACACCTTCATACTCTCATAATTACACACACATGGACAGACTGCAAAACCAGCTATAGCTAACATTTGTTGAACTGACAACTTTCACTGTTTCTACTGTAAGAATAATTAAATTTGCTTGTTTTATGACTTTTGCCTACAGCTAACCAGGTTATTTTTCAAGGCTAACAAAATAAGGGCAATAGCAGATTGCAAAACATTTAATCTCTAGGCTTTGGAAGGTCTTACTGAGCACAATATATATATACGTAAGGGAGGAATTTTGAAAGATGATGTGCATTAGTTGATATTACACATTTTGGAAAATTGAAGAATTTGGCACATTACTTCAGGGTGTATTTTGACCAAATCTATAGCAAGAAGAGGTCTTTTTTGCTACATGGGAACTAAGGCCCAGACAGTAGTTCTCAGAGCTAAGCTGTCTTATGGACACAACTGAGGTGAATCAGTTTGCATAAAACTTAATATTGCACTTATTTTTTCTTTACTGTCACAATAAAGTCCTTACAGATAATTTAATATTTTATAAAGGAGAAAACACATCCAGTTCTGTAATACGTCTGCTGACCTTCTATATGTGCTCTCTCAGTCTGTGAAAAAAATACATTTTTCTCCATGGTTTCTGTCATGTGCTGTTGAAAGCTCAATTTCAGTTCTCTAATGCAGAACTTGACTGAGCAAAGTGTGCAACAGCAAAACCAGCTCATCCATACAAAGAAGAAGCAAAAGAGGAAAAAATTCCAACTATTTCCTTTGGCAAGAGAAGGGAAAGGAGAACTAAACTGCCTGTTAAGCCACAAAAAGCTCTCTAATATGAGTATCAAAAAGGAAAAGATTCATATATTTCTTCCCCTTGTAAGCAACTTA
The DNA here is from genome assembly GCF_052056855.1 of Sturnus vulgaris. Taxonomy (NCBI): domain Eukaryota; kingdom Metazoa; phylum Chordata; class Aves; order Passeriformes; family Sturnidae; genus Sturnus; species Sturnus vulgaris. The sequence goes on along the minus strand of NC_142244.1, from coordinate 43,968,360 downwards.
TAAAGACAAAATTTAAAAGGCCTGAGAACCTACTTATGAAAAAGTCTTATTATTTAGCAATAATATTCAGTTCATTGCCCAAACATCTATCTCTTGATCCAATATTTCAATCTAATATTTAAGATACCTTTTTAGTGGATGTCTCAGAATTGTCAGTGTAACTTTTAAAAAGAAAAATGTTAATAAAACACTAATGATGAAAAACACTCTGGATAAATTATAGTCATAAATAATTCTGTAAATACCCAGATTCAGCAATCACAATTTCATTAATTAATTTGGTGGCTCAATTCTTCCCTTAATTACAGAATTTGAATTTGTTACTTTCCCAGCATTTTTCCACCCTGGAAAAGGAAAGAGGAGTGAACTTTCTTACCACTCCTCCTGCCAGTAAAAGGCTTGTCATCTTTTTCCTGTTCAGAAAGGCAGGAAAACCAGCTCCATTAATATTATCAGTAGGCCTCATTCTCCCAGAAAAAGGATCTTCAACATCTGGATGGCTTCTGGACAAGATTCTGGACAATAGAGAGTACAACCAGAGCTTTTGGGTTCACCCAAATAGCCAGACACAGCCAGCAGAATTCAACTGAGTGACCTCCATTCTGATGTCAGAAAGAACAGGATCTTTCTGGTTTGCATTGATGGATCTGTTTCCCTTTGACATTTTGAGTTCTATCTTCCCTCCTCTATTAGATATACCTCTACCCTTGTATAATATTTCTTGAAAGAAAATAGGATACTGCTTTTTTCTAGAAACCTTAAATATGACATATATTCTTGAAAATTTATTTCTAATTTCATTTTTTACTTGGAGATATTTTTGAATGAAAAGAAGCACTCAGTATTTCTTTTTTGCAAATGACAGAATAAAAGGAGCAGGCAAAATATCCTATAGCCACTGACTAGTTTCAAAGACACAAAAGCAAACAAAAAATTAACATGTTTTCAAATTCACAAATGTATATAAATGCTGCATGTTTGGAGACATGCCTAGGTGAGAATCATTCAGTATAGACTCAATGAAGGAGGCACTAGACTAACTTGGGACATAAAGAATGACAAAGAATGAGGCTGAACCAGCAGATACTTATGTGAATTTATCAAGAACAGATTTCTACATCAGAACACTGCCCCATTATTAAACTTAACATAATCACCCTGATAAAACTTTGAAGTCAAATAAAGTTTCTGCAGTTATTTTACAATATTTTACAATGTCCTTAGATCCCAAAATCACCAGGAGGCCTAGGCACGACTTTAGTTTCTTGCACTGCATCAAAACCTGCCATGGAACGTTTGCTAGTCCTGGTTTGAGTCCTGCTGTGGCTCCCTCTCTGTCCACCTTGCTGTAGCTGTTTCTTCCTGCAAGAAGGGTACAGATGAGTCACGGTACACAGAGACTTCCATCCTGACATGACCTCAGGGTGTATTTAGAGTGCACAAAACCCCTGGAAGATTATTCTGGGCCCCACAGGTTAGGTGTATCTTGGCTGATCAGCTGACCAACTTTTCACAATAGCCTGATACATTTCCCTCTATCTGATAATTTGGATACTATGGTCTATGCTGTGGATTTAGCACCAAACACCTCAGCTGAAGTAACAGAAGTGATGGTATTAGACAAATCTTGTATAGCAAAGAGTAACAAATTCTCCTTCAGAGCGATACTATGACAATTGAGTTTGTAGTTCATTGCATTCTACTCATCCTAGATTATATAGCTATATATGTGGCATAAATAATTGCATTGAATATACTCTGTATACTCACACAATATAATCCCTCTAAATAAAACCACACTTTAATTTATTTACTTTCAAGTGGATCTTATAGTCATCCCCTTGTAGGTTCCTTGCTCAGGCAGTTACAGAACCATAGGATCACAGAATAATTTAGGAGGCTGCCTAATCCAAGGTCCTCAGGTTGTCCAGTTGAATTTTGGACATCTCCAAGAAAGCACACACTGCCTCTCAGAGAAAATAAGCTGCTATTTAAAAAATGAAAAGTCTAACTGGAATTTTTCAGGTTCGTCTCTTCCTATTGCTGTGCACCACTAAGAGGAGTCTAATTCCTTGATATCCTCTGATCAGGAAATTGTAGACAGCAGTAAGATTTGCCCCTTGGATTCTCTTTTTCATGACTTGCTCAGTTTCTTCTTGTAAGTTCAGTGATCAATCTCCCTGGCCACTGGTGGCCTCCATGAGCCTCATTTCAGTGCACCCATGTCCTACTTGTACTGAGGAGGCCAGAACTGGGAACAGCATTCCCGATGTATCCCATGAGTGAATATACAAGGGAAGTGGAAGGATGATTTCCTGTACCCATTGGCTGCACTTTCTTACAGCCCAAGGTGACACTGACTTTCCTTGCTCCAAGGGCAGTATATTCCATGAGGACTATGGCAGTCACAGTTTTGTTTGTTTGTTTTGTTTTGTGTAGCCTTGGGTTTGGTTTTAGTTAAGTAAAGCATCTTCCTGTTTTTTTATCAAATATTTATCCTTACCCAGGTAAACTGGAACTGTACAAGAGTTGTGATGGGTCTTTACACATGAAGAGATCAAAGACATTTTGACAGTTTTCCATTTTGTTCAGGACAGACAGAAAGACTACATTTCTACTTATTACTTCAACAAATTGATGTTTCTTATTGAATATTCCTTGTTCTGTATTTGAGCAAGAGTTTTCTGGATCTCAGTCCACACCCTCAACACTCAATATGTTCTATTAAAAGATTTCAGATCTGCTACCAGGCCTTTTCCCCCCACCCTTTTTTTTTTTTGCCCCTTCTGAGAAATAAAATACATAGGAGATTTTCAGATTATAATAATCCACTCTTACAATAATTCAAAAAGGAAGAAAAGTAGTTTCCATTCCAGTACATCTATTTTTTGAACACGTATTGTGACCCCTGCCACATCATCACTTGTCTATGAGTTATGTTTCCACAATCAGGAGGCTGTTTTTCCACCTCTCCAAATGGGTGAGCTGTAACAAAGGCTTTACACTATGAATCACTTAAAATCAATATACGGCCTCCAACCAAGGTTTGGGTGATTTTGTTCAGATTAACTTTGAGACGATTGTCTTTGGTAAAAACGTTTAGTTTCCTGTGAGATTAATTTCTTATCTTTTTAAAATTACATGGTCAGTCAAAGAGAAAACTACTGTCACAGAATATTGTAAGTTCAAAACTCAGACCGTGGTCTACACTGAGCTATCATTAGATTGGACGAATAACAAGGGAAAACTTAGTCTGCTTCCTGTGCTGCATTTCCTTATTGGTATGATAGGCTAAATTGCACCTTGATTACTTGCTCCTTGTTCTCATAATTCTTGCATTCTTGATTATACAAGGCCTCAGAGTGATAAATATATAGAAATCAACTGTCAGACTTAATTAATATTTTAAATTTTTTCCTGAAAAAGTACCTTTGATACTCCTGTTCCGGTCCCTCCTGCACAGGGTAGACATCTATTGAGTCACTGTGTCATATCTTTAATATCAGTCATCATTTTAAAAAGAAAACAACTGCTGTTTTTGTATGGGTCAGGGCAACAGTTCTAGTGCTGTGACCTGGTTCTTATTTGGGTAATTGCATTCTGTTCTATTTGAAATCTTTTTAACATTCTAGTGAAATGGAACATTCTTCATATCATCTCAGAACAACTGCTAATGCTTCGGAACATTTAGTGGCTGAGGCTTATACCATAGACAGAAACCTTTTCTGAGGAGAGAAATCCTGCATTGGTAACAGACAGCATGATGAATATATCATTCTACAAGAGGCACCTAAATATGTCAGGATCATTTTCTGGTTTAAGATTGAATTCGCATTTATGATTTGCTTACTCAAAAACTGCTTTTGCTTTGATTTCATAATGATGCCTAAAATACAGAACTGTGGCTCCAATTCAGATTTCCTTTAGGATCAGACATGGTTGTTTTTGTCATATTAATTTTCCCTATTTCTTTTTAAAAGGATGAATATAACAAGGCACATGAAAAAACAAAGTATTTTGTAAACATCATGCATTAACCTGCAACATTCATTTTCTAGAATACAGATAATTTCTGATAACTGTCATGCCAAATGCATCAGTCTCTCATATGCCTTTTTTTTCCATGTCTTGTGATAGAGGACCTTCACCCAAATACACTGTCGGTCATTTTTCATCATTTGAAAATCAGGACTAAACACTGTGTTTTGAAAGACTGGAGAAAAAGGATTGAACTGAGAAAGCAACACACTAAAGAGATTGAACAAATACAACTCATGGCAGAATGTTCATGTGGTAAAAGCTAGAGGTAAAAACCAAAGGAAAAGATGCCATTTACTGATTTTTAAAATGTACAAATAAAATAATAGATATGAAGTCAAATAAGAAAAACTGGAGTTATGGTTTTAACCTTAAATATTCCGTGTTTTGCTGGTAGATTTTAACAAACCATTTCATGTATATCACTTATATATTCTGGTTTTGGACCAAAGAGGAAAATTTTCTCTTAGCACTGAGTGGAATGATACAGTTTGGACATCATTGGGTAGGGTCAGGATATTAAGAATATTCCTTAAATCCATAGTAATAATTTGGGGTAGCTTTATTGCATTAATATAATTTACATTAAATTGTATATAAACATTTATAATAGACACGTTTGTATAATACATAATTTATAAAACTATATAAAATTCAAGAACATTTTTATATTTATATAGTTTATTCTCCTCCACTTTTTTTTCTGGTGACTTCTAATAGCTCAGAGCAAATGTCTTATTAATTTATTGATTTTATTCTATTAAAAACTGAATTTACACACTATTTCAGCCCGGACTTCTATCTAATCTCTCTGTTCAGATTTTTAGGCTAACGTTAGCAGATTTGTGGCAATCTACTTGTCAGAAATATTGCAGAAGTCTAGAGGTTCTGGTTCAGCATGAGATTTGTTGGGAATAAAACATGCAAAAGAATAAGATGAACAGATTATGATAGAATAAAGCCAGACAGGCTTCTGTGTCTGCAGCAGAAACTCCCACGAGTACCCAAAATGTAACCGTGGCATTCGTGCTACCTCCATGTCCTTCCATCCTATGCATCACCTCCTTCATCCCTCCTGCCACCAGCTGCCACCACTCTGGTAACCTTGTTCCTATCTCACTGATCTACTTTTCCATGAGCAGTGATTGTAATTTTTTTTTATTTCATGGCAAAGAGCCCCACAGTTAGCAGCACGTTATGCAATTTTTTTTGGTTTTAGATTTCCCTGTGTGTGCACTGGCCCTCCAAAGTGAAAACGTAGCTATCATTTTTTAGCCAAAGTATAGCAGAAGTCAAGAGAAAATCATACCCTACAAAATCCCTGCAAGATGTGTTATGGTCAGAATTTCTAAGGCAGTTTATTTTGACATTAATTTAGAGGAGAGTGATTAACAGCTGTAGCAGGCCTCTGTCTTCCTCTGGAGTTGTATTAAGTGAACATCTCCCTGACCATGTATCTTTATTCCTAGACAAACTGCACTACGATCTTAACATTTATCTTTTGTTTAGATGACTTTAACTCAGTATCATTTCTGTGAGAGGTTCAAAAGACACCTTTTTTCTGTTAAATTCTTAACATAGAACTAGGGCCTCTGATCAGTAACAGACATCTCTAGAGATGAACACAGCACCAGCTATTACCGTCAGTAATAACAGAACTGACAAGACTATCTGACAAAGGAATAGTTTGGCCAGAGCTTGTAAAAATCAGCATGAGAAAGTCTGTGCCCTTTATTGAAATGAATAAATTTGCTTCTTTGGAGTTAGTATAAAGCACAGGGAACCATGTCTGTCTTGTCTTTCCATGTCTAGTTAAGGGACTCATCTGCAAATTGTTATTTTGGGTGAACATGAAAATAAGTTGTGTAATTTGAAGGTTTTACTCTGCAGCAAATCAGCCCAGGATTTATTCCAGTTTAGTTTAGACAACCTTCACACCTTATAAAAGATCCCATTTAATTAAAGTGGTGACATCTTGTTTTTCATATTCTAGACAAGTTTCTCTATTGATTTAATTTCTAAATGGCATGTAGTAATGTTAAATTTCAGTGATGAGATTTAATTTTCTCTGATTCATTTAAGAAATGGAGCAGTCATGATCCTGCAGGGGTATATCTTCCCTTCACTTCTTGCTGTTAAACATTCCACATCCAAATCAGTGACTAGCAGGCTTGTGACTTAAATCTAGCTCTTTTTTTATTCAATAATGAGTAATAAAATAAAATCTGATGAGGTTTAAGTACAATGTTTGCATGACAAATCTCCATTTGTGGGTTTATTGACTATACTTTTCTGCTCTCGATTCAGTCATGCTTCCTTTCCCAAGAATTCGGAACAAGTTATCCTTTTTCAGTCAGTCAGATGTGAAGTACTGGTTTTCTCTGACACTTTGTCAGCAGTTTACTATTTAGACAAGTATCCAGACTCAAAAAATGTGACAGTCCTTTAGGCTTTCTAGGAAACAATGACCTGGCATTTATTACCCTTCCGTAACACACTTTAAGGGAACTTTTGAACTGGGAGAATTAAAGAATATTGGCCTCTTGACAGTTTTTAAGCTAGTCCCTGGATCTCATTTAGCTGTGCTGATTGATAGCATTCAAGTATCTGATGCAAAATTCAGAGCCTAATATTCCATTTCTTTAATGCCTGGCTGACTCACAAACTGTTGGCAATACTTTGACTAGATTCTACTATTATACAGCTTCTGGATAGAACTGAACCTTTCAAAATATGAAGGACTTCTGCCTCAGCCTTTGCTTAATTTTAACATCACAGGGCACCTTCCTTTGCATTTTAGCATTTCTACCCAGAATTGCCAAACACATCGACACCTTCACAGATAATCCTCATACATTGTATTCATTCTTTACCACACATTTTTCACAGAATAACAGAATGAGTCAAGTTGGAAGAGACCAAGTTGGAAGGGACCACAGTGGGTCATCTGGTCCAACCTCCCTGCTCAAGCAGGGCTATCCTTGAGCACGTGGCACATGATTGAGTCCAGATGATTATTGATTATATCCAGTGAGGGAGACTCCACAACCTCTCTGGTCAAACTCTTCTAGGGCTCAGTCACCTGCAGAGAACAGAAGTTCTTCCTTTTGTTCAGGTGGAACTTCTGTTCATCACTTTCTGCCTGTTGCCTCTTCTATTGCTTGGCACCACTGAAAAGAGCCTGATCCATCCTCTTGGCAGCTTCCCTTCAGATACTTGTATACATTGGTATACAAGTGTCTCTTCTTGAGGCTGAACAGGCCCAGCATCCTCAGCCTGTCCTTGTAAGGGAGATGCTCCAGACCACTCATCATCTTTTCCACTGTCCACGAGACCTGCTCTAGGAATTCCATGTACTGAGGAGCCCAGACCTGGACACAGCAGTCCAGATGTGCCTCACCAGGGCTGGGCAGAGGGGCAGGATCACCTCCCTTGACCTGCTGGCACTGCTCTTCCTAATGCACCCCAGGACACCACTGGCCTTCTTGGCCACCAGGAGGACTCTGCTGGCTCAAGGACAGCCTGGTGTCCACCAGCACCTTCAGGTCCTTCTCTGCAGAGCTGCTTTCCAGCAGATCACCCCCAGCCTGTGCTGGTGCCTGGGGTTATTCTTCTCCAGGTGCAGGACCCTGCATTTGCCTTTGTTCTCTGCAAATTATGGAAAAATACTACACCGCTATACCTTGCCTTTAACAAGTGGTTATGAAAAACTGGTAATTCAGAGCAGGTTGTGAATATTTTGAGGCTGAAGAACCAGCTTTGAAATTTCATGGGACAACCAAGATACTTGTAGACAATTAGACTGTAAATAGAAACAGAAAGAGAAGCTTGGGAATACAATAAGTCGATGGAAAATTTATCTCTGCTAAGATACCTTGAATTTACATAGGAAGGATGTCTCTTATGAAATTAAAGTTGGCATCAAAGGCTGCACCAATATAAAAGAAAATTATTCCTACTTCCACTTAGAATGTGACTCAACTTCAAGATCGCTTATATTTCATTCAGCTTTTGAACTCTTAGAAAGTGCCATAGTTATGCTCTATCCTCTTTTATCTCTGTCTTAAAAAGCATTCCCACTTAAATTTGGATCACCAAATTTACTTGTGTATTTCCTAAGGCCCTCTCCAGTTATTACCTTCTTTTCTATGATTACTTAGGACACACAATTCAATCAGAATATTAGTTTTAATACTTCTGAATATCTACTGACTATTTCTTTCTGAATTTCAGAGACGTTAACAGCTGTTTAATATCACTGGTTGCAACTTCCTACTCTTCAGCCAGCAAACAAGACTTGCTGCAACATCACGAATATTATACTGCTGGGAGTAGTACAAATGTAATCTCGTTCCACCCAGCAGCACTTGGTTCAATCATCTTTATGCAGCCACTTAAGATATTTATATAAAATATGTATTTAATATATACAGACAATATAATATCATATTTAATATAAATCAACCTTTATTTCTTTTCCCTGAGGCTGGACTGGAACAAAACGACTTTGAGGAAGATGGTGGGTTTTGGTAAAAGTCTCCCGGCTAGGCTTGGAGGGAAGTAGCATGTGGCCTTTGATACCTCAAAGTGATGCATTCATTGACAAAATATTTGAGAAAGTTTTTGAAGATGTCATCCAGCAAACAATGACATTCTCTGTGGGGCATAAAAGCAGAAAGCTTCTTTTCTCTTTTTTTTCCACTCCCCATGCTTCTGCTTATTTGTTCAGCTACAAGTGTGTTATATTCTGCATTTCAGTAAGCGTTAGCCAAAACATAAACAAAGAACAATAAATAAAATATATGACACCTGTAGCAGAAACAGCTACCACTTACATGACTGTAACTCAATACTCATCTGTTTCCTCCCTTTAGACAATTTATAAAGATAAAAGTGTCTCACAGTCCACTGCACCTCCCATATTGCTATTATCCCTGTGGGAACTTGAGCACCTGAGAGCAAAAAATTATGTAACATGCACTGTGATTAACTTCCCTCCCTCATCTTTTACAGCTCTATTGCTTACCTTCTTTGCCACATACCTCACTGTTTGACAATCCCTTTTGCACTTACAATATGTTTCAGTATACCCTTGCATTTAGTAAACCAATAGTTTTGATAGTTTTTAGTAAATCTGATGGTTTAGCTTAAGCTAACACCCAATAACAGATCAGAGAGACTATTTACAGTGTGGCATGCCCTTGCTTAGAGGAAATGAAAGTGTGCTTACGGTGTTGCTTCTGAAACTATGATTTTAAACAATGCAGTAGAACACATTGATACTGCATTTTAAGGATTTAGGACTCTATTCACCCCTCTTCATTTAGGCATTGACACTGCACTGCCGAAAAATCATGGCTCTCTGAGTGCTTCAGATGAAAGAAGTCCTTTATGTCTTTAATAAGACACAAAGTGTCTTGAGAGCTCCAGAGAAATGGTCCCTACAGACATCTATGACTCTTACCTGACTATAGAAGTCTAATCACCAGGTTCAGATGTGAACAGTTACCATCAAATCATGTTCCTGATGCTGAGTGCTTCCATGACTTAGCTGCTGCTCTAAAAACACGATCTCTGAGAAGTGCATATTTAATGTCTGCTGGCACCCTGATATAAGTGAAATTCAGCCTGCAAACTGGCGGCCTAAATTTTTACAGAATAGGGATGAAACCATGGAAAGACACGTCTCCAAAAACTGTAACATAACAAGAATGTGCTGTTATTTGCATGACAGTACTATGTTCTTATCACCTACACTACATGCTGAAATGTGGGGCTTTTCATGCAGTTACAGAGGTCTATTTTTTTAAAATAAAAATGTTACTTCTGTGATAGAAGCAAAAGCCTCTAAGTTTCTCCTTATGCAAGCTGCTTTGAAGTTGGATCATGAGCTCATAAGTTGTTTGAAGCAGTCTCTCCTCCTCTCTATTTATAAGAAGTGAATCACATTTCTGGTTGTACTATATCCTAAACAATGATAGTACAAAATTGTGAGCCACTGATTAACTGAAAAAAGGAACCCAGTATTTTTAACTTCTAAGTTCTGTTTTCCAACAGGCTGTGCAGAACAATGTTGAAAGAAAGGTCTTTATGGACTAAGACACTAACTCAATGTAATCAATCTGTCCTTTTCCAGATTTAAACACCAGCTCACTCACGGTTTATATGGAGAAATTTTGACATATAAATGGAACACTTTAGTGTGAGAAAATGAACTTAGATCTTTTTGACCTTCAGCCCATACTTCAAGATATTTTAAAGAAAAAGTCGTCATAGAAAAACTGTGATTTTGATACTTGTACTATTTTGGGAGGCTGTGTACTTGTCTTGTTTCTCACACACTGTCTTTTTAAGGCAAAACCATTTATAATATTTCAAGGGGTCTATCAAAATTTTTACTGCTTAGATGTGTACAGTTGAATGGCTGAATGGTCAAACAAGTGCTCAGGAACTACTTAAAAAATTAAGTACAAATATATATCATTACAATGGGAGTTCTCAGTACAATTCTATTGCTATTCTTGTTGACATTTTATAAAATAATTTTGCTGAAAAGCAAGACAGACGAGAAATTTTGTTCAGTGCAGCTTTTACTCATTGACAGCTCTTGAACAGCGCAAGAAAATAGACACAACTTATTCGAGCTCTCAGATACATTTTCCCATTCTGATGGAATTTTAAAAAATGCAAGAGTATCAATCAAACTCTCCAATGTTTTACTTTTGGGTTCAAAATAGGTCTACTCATAAGTACTTTCATACTGTTCGCTCTTTGAAAACTTTATATTCAGTAAAATATTACTGAATATTAAAAAGTGTCATTTTTAGGTCGGAATTGAAAACATTAGTTTCAATTTTAATGGCTTGCAAATGATAACCGGCTGCAAGTACACCATACAAAACCTGTTTTTCTTTAATGTTGATTGACATAACAAGAAAGTGAATAAATGAAGAACAGAAGAACATAAGAAATGACAACAGTAGAGTGCAAAGAAATGATAGGGCATACTTTGAAGTGTTCTTATCGAAAATCTTGTAGTACCATAGCAATATCAGGGAAAGCTTCCAAATGATGTGAGAAAATTGAAGAGCAAAACATACAAATGAATCACAGACACCTTGGGTTGGAAGTGACCTTAAAGACTATCTAGTTCCCAATCCCCTCTCGGGGGCAGGGACACCTTTCATTAGATCACATTGCTCAAAGCCCCACTATTGACCTTGAACATTTCCAGGGATGGGGCACTAGGATTAGGGACAGAATAATGCAAAGAAAATAGAAAAAGTTTCCAGTGAAAGTTCATAAAAATCATGTGAAGCCAATATAAATTAAAGTCCACTCACTTAGGTCCAATACATTTTTTAAAGAACCCCAAATATTTTCCTTAAGCAATGATAACTCAGCACAATCACTGTTACCATTAAAGATTGGAGTACATTTGTCAGATCATAAATATGAAATTAAGAAGCACAGCAGAAAACATGGACAATATTTAACTGGTAACATTTAGAAAAATAAGGTAAGTAGTAAATATTTATATTTCTGATAAATATGTAGGTGTAGGTTTACGTCTCCTAGTCCAGAAGCAGTAGGAAGGGGGGAAATCACTGTAAGGAAACATGTCTTTAAAGCACATTTTTGTAAAGATGCAGGCCATGAATGCTGTGTGCATATGTGGAAGTGGAAATGAGAAAGCAAGGCAGTGGCAACCAAAAGCATGACAACTGTCTGAACATGTAACATCAGAGGAAAACCAAAATAAGCATGAAGATGAACAGTACCAGAGATTAACTTCTCTCTCCTCTGAGAAAAGGCAGGTTTGGGAGAAGGGAGAAATTTTGTAGCATGAAAAACAGAAACTCATTAATCAGTGAAGCACTTCAAATTATTTTCATGTCATGTCATTACAGAACTGGATAGCACCTCTTAAATAATTCTTTAAACATTGGTTCTAGTGATAGGTTTTGTGAAAACACCTTCAACTCCTGATACTTGCTGGCAAAGCAGTTCTTTCCCAAGCAACATCTACAGAGTGAAACACTGCAGTTCAAGAAATATTCCTATACTCAACAAGTGTACTTGAAAGTGCATCATTCTGTTGAACCACCTAAATGTGTATAGAGGTACCCGCAGTAACATCTGAGTTTTAAAATGCTATTTATTATCACATTGCCACAATTCTTTTGAATAAAAAAAAAAAAAAATTATTCTACTTATTCTTAAAGGAATAAAAAAGCAGATATGATTTCATAAAACTGAAATAATTTCCAATAGCTATGTTTCTCTCCCTGAGAAGCTGTCCTTTTCAGTCTGAAGATGTTTGAAAAACAAAACAACAAAAGCAACTATTTTGTGGTGATCACAGCTTTTTTTGAAAGACAGCTGTTTTCTTCCAGAAAAACATATTACACCTACAGGGCATAACCAAGCATTTAACTGCACACTTTAATTATCAAAAAATATACTGATTCTTCTTAAAGTCAGGAAGACTACTCCTACACCAATTTATTCTCTATATCTTTCAAATGAAGTTTCTTTTCTGAGATTTCTATATAATGAAAGGTATACTAAAGGTTGTATTGGTTTTTTGGGTTTTTTTCGCCTCATATTAGTAGCTGTCTTATTGAGCTAAATGGGTTCTACCACAAAGCCAGCATTTTGCACAAAATGCTAGCAAGTAGCTGGTGACAGTTTCTTGGTCAGAACTAACCTGGGCTGAATTGCAACCTGCTATATGTAGGCTGGCTAGCCAGTTCTTTTTAAATGTCCTCTCATTTCCCTGACAAAGTAACTAAAATTTAGAAGCAATGAATGCTCCACTTTCCAAATCTTTTGCAGAAAAAACGTTGTGCTTCTTGGTGTAAAGGATGCTTTGACGTCCCCCAATGTAATGTAAAAATCTTTACAATACCTTAGTTTCCTTGCTACTGGAAAATTGATTTTGTATCAGAAGGGGGTTTGGAACGCAGCTTAATCACGAAAAGCTACACTGAACGTCTGAGGGGGACAGTGAAAAACTGAAAGGGAGCCGTCACTACAAATAAAAGCTTGCCTTTATCTCTGCTCTCCAAAGCAGCGACCTAACCAGAGGCTCGTGCCCTCTGCTCAGTGCAGGGCTGCACTTCCTGGGATGGTGAAGCGAGAGGACGGAGCACCGGCACAAGAGGTGGCGGAAAGGGATGAGAAGACAGGGAGATGATCAGGAGAAGCCAAAAAGCGCTGACCTAAGGCACAGGGCGCCGGATGCGATGGGAAAGAGGTGCGGGCACGACGAGCGATGGGAGGGGGACAGGCGGAGCGGAGGAGGAGCCGATGGAAGTGACACTGGAGGAGCAGCGGTTCCCAGAGCCAGCGCGGAGCGGTGGGACCGGGAGGCGGGAGCCCGGGCCCCGCAGCGCAGACCCTCGGTAAGGGAAGAGGGGCGGGGAGAGAGGGACGGGCGAGGGGCGTGGAGCCCGCGGCCAGCCCGCCCGGGCGGTGGGAAGCAGTCGGGGGACGGGCGGAGCGCGGAGTCAGCCTGTCCGCCGCCGCCGGAGCCTGCCAGGTACCCCGCTTTCCCGCACGCCTCCCACACACTCTCCCATCGTTTCTCCCCTCTAGACTGCACCGCCCCCGGCTCCTAGCCACCCCCGTCCCGGCGGCGGGGGCCCGGGCAGAGCCGTCTCCCCGAGAGCAGCACCATGTGAGCAGGACCCGCGCTACCGCCGCAGCGGGCACGTCCAGGATGTAAAGAGCCGTGGGGCTGCTCGCACCCCGGCATTGCCCGGCTGCCCGCGCTCTGTCGCTGCCGGAGACTCGCCGGCGTCCATCGCTGCCCCGGGCCAGCATGACCGAGGTGAAAGCCAAGGAGCCCAGAGCGCCTCCGCCTGCCACAGACGGGGCGGTCCTGCTGCAGGGTCAGCCCGGCCGAGATCCCTTCCGCGAGGAAGCTGAGTCCATCGACATCTCCCTGGACCGGCTGCTTTACCCCAAGAGCAGCGACGAGGAGGAGGGCGAAGAGGAGGAGGAGGGCGAAGAGGAGGAGGAGGAGGAGGAGGAGGAAGAGGAGGAGGAGGAAGAAGAGCCGCAGCAGCAGCATCTGAGGCAGGAGTACGCCCGGGACTCCCTCTCCTACCAGCCAGGGAGCGGCTCCCTCTCGGTCAAGGACTCTCTGGACACCGTCCTGGACACCTTCCTGGCGCCCTCGGCTCATGCCAGTTCCACCGTGCCCGCGGCGCCCTGGTCCTTCTTCGAGGCGGAGGAGGCGCCCGACGGTGCGATGAGCAGCGGCCCCTCGCAGAAGGCGGTGGAAGCCGCCCCGGGGCCGCCGGGCCCCCCGCAGCCCCCGCCGCGGCCCGCCCCGCTCTGGCCGCCCGGCGACGCCCTGGTCCCCGCAACTAAGGTGCGGCCGGCGGGGCCGGGGGCCGGCGCGGAGAGTCCCGCCGCGGCGCCCAAGGGCGATGCCCCGGGAGCCGGGTCGCTGCCCGGCGGGTCCCGGGCGGGGGACTCGGGGCAGGAATACCTGCACGTGCCTCTGCTGCCGCTCAACTCGGCCTTCCTGGCCTCTCGCACGCGGCAGCTGCTGGACGGGGCGGAGTACGAGGGCGGCGCGGTGCCGCGCTGCTCGCCCCCCGCGCCCGACCTGCCGGCCTACGGCTTCCCGCCGCCCGACGCCAAGGACGGGCCCTTCGCCTACGGCGACGTCCAGCCCGTAATGAAGATCAAGGAGGAGGGTCTCGGCCTCGCCGCCCGCTACCCGGGCGGCAGGGCCACCCCGGCGGCGGGCTGCCACGACTACCCGCAGGCTCCGCGGGCCGGGCAGGAGCCCTCGCTGGAGTGCGTCCTCTACAAGGCGGAGCCCACCCTGCTGGCCAGCGCCTACGGGCCGGCCGCGCCGCCCGACAGCCTGCCCTCCACCTCGGCCGCGCCGCCGGGGCTCTACCCGGCCCTGGGGCTGAACGGGCACCAGCCGCTGGGCTTCCCGGCCGCCGTGCTCAAGGAGGGCCTGCCCCAGCTCTGCCCGCCCTACCTCGGCTACGCGCGGTAAGGCGGGGGCGGCGGGGCGCTCGCTGAGGGACGGGGCCCGCGGGTCGCGCTGCGCGGAGGGAGAGCTCCGCGCCTCCTCCTCCTCATCCTCCTCCTCCGGCGTGCCGCGCGGTGGGCGCCTCGGGGGGATATTAGGGGGATGCTGAGGAAAGCACGGGCGAAGTTTGGGTTTGCCTTTTTAGGCTTTTAGTGCAGCCCCGTTAGCATTCCCTGCCGCGGTGTCGCGGCTCCGCAGGTGGCACCTGGCGGCTTTGGGCACGGTGACGCTCCAGGGATGTTGGTTGGTTTCCACAGCGGGACTTCGGTGCCACCCGATGTCCGAGCCAGTGCCCGGCCCCGGGGAGAGGGTGCAGATTTTCTAGCTTGCCCTCACTTCCATCAGTACCTAAGTATTTCCCAAAATAGTGTTCCCGATTTGTAAAACAAACAAACCGAAAACAAAACTAAACAAAAAAACCCTGACAAAAAGCAATTGATTTCACACGAAAACTGAAACACTTGTATATTGATTTGCTGGAATGAAACGGGGCGCTATCATGTAGAGATGTGCATTACCTAGAAATAGATGCAACAAAAGTTGCATGCAATATTAGAGTTTCAATGGAAATCCTTTTTTTTAGTAAATGCAGTGGTTACCTAGATTAGTCTGCCTTTTCTTGAAGGCGAATTGGAAATATCCTTGATATCCCCATCAGACTTAGTTACTGCTAAGAACGCTGCAGCTGAATGGGGGGTGAAAAAGTGATTATTAAAGATTTTTCCAGCTGAAATGAAATGTCATATTTCCCATATGAAAGAAGCCTTTGAAATTCAATTGACGTCTATCTGATTCTGTCTCTGTACAGGAAAAAAAAAATCATCACTATGACTCCACTCACAAGACTTGTTGAGCTAAGGAAGATGAACATTTTAGCAGAGTGTCTAGATGGTACCTTTTTTCCTAAATGGCTTAAAATATAACTTTATAATTTTATGCTTTTTTTTTGCAATGCTTTCCTGTATTACCACAGTAGAGACAAACCATTAAGGAGAGAGGCAATCATACTTTTTTCGTGTTCTTTCGTGTCCTTCTGTATCTTGATTACAATTTTTAAAATGAAGTTTTTAATATAAAACTCATGAATACAGGTAAGTAGTTAACTGTGCAAAGCTGGATCTTTCATTTCTTTTAATTCTTTTTCTTCTCAAGGCCAGATACAGAAACCAGCCAAAATTCTCAGTTCAGTTTCGAATCACTACCCCAGAAGATTTGTCTCATCTGCGGTGATGAGGCTTCAGGTTGCCACTATGGAGTACTTACCTGTGGAAGTTGTAAAGTCTTCTTTAAAAGGGCAATGGAAGGTACTATATGATGCCATTGTTCTTAATTGAAATATAACTTCTACACACTAGGGCATGCTGTTTATTTATTGCTCATTTTTATGAATATTATCACTGTAGTGAATTTTTTTTTGTTTTATCAACTCTGTTTACTCTGTTTACATATTACAGTGGATATTAACAAAGTTCTTCCTTAACTGATTTTTCTAGTATTATTTGTTTTACTTTACTTTTATGCTATTTATTATTTACTGTTTATCAGTTAATCTTTCCAGGTAGGAAGACTTAAGTAAAAATTTTGTGCATTACACAACTTATTTTAAAAAGTATAAATTATGTTCAGAGGAAAATATTGTGGTTATGAACTAATGATAGGCAGATAAGAACTTATTTTGTCTTTGTTCTCTTTTCGAAGTAATGAAACTTTTTTTTCTAGTTGCTGAGTTTTGGCTTCCTGGAACTTATGGAAATATTTTAAATTTCACTGAACTATTTCAAATCATAATGACAATAAATGTGTTTGATTTGTTCCAAGCAGTCATTAAATTGCAAAGTCAAGCTGCAAGTTTAATGAAGCAGCAGCAATACCTATGTTTATTTTTAAATTTTGGATTATATTATATGCCTTGTCCACTGAGATTTTGAAGAATACAAGAGCAGACTGTTTTATATCAACAGATAAAGCAGTAAAACAAATCCTTCTACGTTTTAGGCTTTGTCTCCTGTTTTGATTTTTATCTCATCCTGCCGAAACTAGGATATTCAAATTTCTCTTACATGTATTTAACAAAACCACTGTTCAAATGGATAGGATTCCTTAAAATAAAACCTGCATCCTGTATTTTCTTGTTGTGATACTTAGTTTTTTCCGCTTTATAGAGTTTATCTCTCTCCAAATGAAAAGGGGAATATTGGACAAGTAAAAGCTTATTAGCATAATAATATAATTAGATTTTTTGTTTCACTGTGCTGTTACTTTCTACTTTAAGCATATGCTCATGTTCTTCCTTTAACATTAATTATTTGCAAAGTGGTCTTGGTGGTCTAAGAGAACTTTTGAGCCAGTACCACATTTTCTCTAATGCATTCAATGAGTTTCATGAGAAAACTACTAGCAATATTTGTGTTAGGCCGCAAAGCTCTTAAGTCACTTGCAGGAATACATTTAAGTTTCACTGACTCTGCTAGTTGGTTTCTTAGTTTGGCTTTACATTTTTTTGCTATGTTTTGCTAAATCAGACAATTTTTTTTTTAAGTCAGGGAGCTGAAATTCTAATACTAAGTGTAGTGTAATTTGTGAGTACTGTATTTTAAAATAAATTTTATTTTTGCTTTTTACCTATATAATAATGTTGTAATATTTTCTTTGAGTTTCATTCTGTCAATTTTAGATTTAATTTCTTTTTTATTTTAGTACCCAGTTCTGTTTGCAGTAGATAAATCTGCTCAAAAACATATTATATTACTGTTCAGCAGAAATATTTAATTGAAAAATGTTAAGAAGGAATATAACTTGATACAAGGAATATCTTAAAGTCATTTTCATAGGCTATTCAAAGTCTATATTTGCAAAGTCTCACCAGGTTAAGAATACAGACTTATTTAGAGACAAATGAGAGGTCAATGCAGTTACAAAGACAAAAGTTGTAGGTTTTACATAGCAAGTTCATAATTTTAATTTTTAAAAGAATCCACAGACTGAGAGTCTGTTGAGGAAGTGCGTTTGGCTTTTCTAGTAAGGATTTTCAAAGAATGTTCAAGAAGGTACATCAGAAACCTGACTGTAATCAGAAAAGATACAGGTTATTGAATCTGATGGGAAGCAATGTCAGGCAATGAGCAGTGTGGGCATCGGCAAACTGAACAAATACAGTTGTACCTGTTTTTGTGTAGAAAGTGCAAGACTACAGGGGGTTCCTTAGAGATGGACTGATGGGCTTCTTATTTTCATTGCAGTATACTATATAATTATCAGCACTGAAATAATCCCATTTATTGATAGTTAATTGATTTTATATGGACTTTAATTACTTTTTAAAATTTTCATATCAGAAATAATGGCAAGACATTGCTCCTCTGTAAGAAGAAACAGAGTGTTTGTATTTTAAATGCAATAGAAAATAGTGTTTAAAATTCTGACTGATAATCATATAAATTTGAGACATATTTCTTCCATTAAATGACCCCCTTGCCCATCATTTCTCTGAGTGTAAAGGAATTCTTTACTTTTTAAAATTTTTAGTGCTACTACAGACATGTGGGTTTTAAATAATAATTTATGCAAATAAGATGTTACATTTTGTGAGTAAAAATTCCTGGTCAAAACTCTACTTTTCATATAATTTCCCTACACTACTGATCTTTATGAGAAATTAAAACCTGATTTGAAATAGCTGGCTTTTGCTATTTCATGGATTTTCTCTATCTTGAG
This sequence comes from Sturnus vulgaris, assembly GCF_052056855.1. Lineage (NCBI taxonomy): Eukaryota > Metazoa > Chordata > Aves > Passeriformes > Sturnidae > Sturnus > Sturnus vulgaris. The sequence continues at coordinate 43,949,546 of NC_142244.1, read as the reverse complement.
ATTTTTTTGTATGTTACAAGGGCTTGTGCATAGAAAAAAGTACTTAATATAGTAGCATTATATTTGTTGGAAAATGTCTATTTTCTATTTTAATTATTTCTGTAATCTGAGATTCATTTATTGTTTGAAATCAAATAGCCTATGTATTTTTTGTAATTTTTTTTCACTGAAATTTTTCTATTCATACACCATATATTTTACCTCCCCAGGTGTGAGGACAATACTTTATTGGTTAAACACTTCCATTTAAATAAAATGGACTCCTATGTTATCCAGAAAATTCTTTTGTTTGCCATATCCAATCTTTTTGAAGTAAAAACAGAGATTATTTAAAATACTCAGACTGAACAATCATTTAAAACTGTATATACTGATTATGATTTAATCATACATTTGAATGTAACTACTACATACCCATACACCTTAACAAGTGGTCTGAGTTGTGTGAGGATCACAAAGATTGCTTAAGATTGTTTCTTGGCACTGAATTCTAAAATATGTATGACTTTGTAGATACTTTCTGTCTTTTGGGTTTTTGGTTCTCCATATGTGGCTGTATCTATATATGTGAAGAAAAGATTGCTGTTAATACAATAAACATATTTTTCTCTTGGCACCATCTTGAAGTAAGTTAAACAAAAATGCAAACCCTTTCTTTGGGAACTTGTAGTATTTCAGATGATATGTTAAAAATTTAGTACTGCAAGTGAGGAGGAGAAAAGGGACAACGATACTGACTTGTTTTTTCCTAGGCAATATTTATTTGCATTTAGCAGTTTTCTGTTGAACCCTTACAAATAACTAGTAGTCTGTAGATTCACTTAATGTGCAAAGAAATGACAAGGCTTTTTAAAAATACTTTAAATATCTCCTTGGAGCATGAGGAAAACAATGAAAGTTACTGCTATTTATATTCAGTAAAGAAATTTGAAAAGACAAAATTGAATTCACTGTGCTGATGGGGTAGTGCTGTTCCTGCAAGTGAGATGAGAGTGATGAGCATTTTGGAGATAGAAATAAAAAAAAAAATCAAAAATAATATTCAAAATGCTTAGATATGTGGAATTAATATGTAGAATTACTGTATTTGCAAAGTAATTTGCTGTTAATGATCAGGCATTATTTAAGTGCCACCAATGTATCTCATGCATGATAACAAAACATAGAAGAGAATATTTCTAACAGGCATGCAGAGAATGACGATAAATGAACTTTTACTTTTTTGGGACTAAGTTGCCAAACAGTCATTAGTGATGTCTTATAAAGATTCCTTCATGTAAAACCATGCAAGGCAGCTATGATCAAAATGCTTGTGGAACACTGCTGTGAAATGTCTGTCCCTGAACAGGAACCCAGTGTTCAGTTTTGGGATTCTGGAGTTACACTGTTGCTAACATGGGATTTCTTGGTAGCCTGCATTATTGTCTTGTTGAAAGTGTCTGTTTTTCAGTAGTTCTGCTAATGAAAATTTTAAATTACCTAGGTCCTGCAAAAAATTCAGTGCTGTTTTTCCTATAATAAAGCCTCATTTCTTTGTTTTCTATTTATATTTGCACTTTGTTTATATTATTTATATCTAAGGAAAAGTAGTTGCCCAAACCCAGATTCTGAGACCAACATGAATCATGATATTACAGCAGATGTCAGAAACTGTCTCTTGGTTTGTTTAAATACCTGGGGAATGTCTTGCAAACTTGACCAAATGATTGTGCAACTTATGTCTAGTTTTAATATGTGCTTTAAGGTCAGGGTGGCAACTCTGTTGCATGAATGGCATCAGGGAACAAGCTCAAGCGTGAGTAGCAGATAACATTTAACTGACCAAATGTCAACTTTTCTATTCTCTGAGGCTTGAATTCAGTAAACTGGCACAAAGTGGGATTCCCATGAGGGTTTTCACTGTCTGTATATAGAGAGGAGTAATTGATGATGAGCTACGCTTACACAGTAAGATGGTTGATCATGACTTCAACCAAACTTTCTGATAAAGGTTATCTGACCTTATCAGTGTTATGAGAAGCAGTTCTGTGATGGCAGTGTGATTCACTATGTACATAGTGCAATACTGTGCATAAGGAAACATGCTTGTCTAATCGGTTATGCTTTTGCATAGCTAAAGAATCTAAAATGGTACATCATGCCAAGTATTTAAAAAAATGCTAACTAGTAGAAAATCCTCTTTGAAAACAGAGAGAAATAATACTGTAGAGACCCTTTTATCCGTAAACTTGATGAAGCAGGTGTTAAAAGTTCCTTTTCCTCCTAACTCTAGAGGGTTTTCTAATTTTTAATCGAGCACGCCATTCTGTATCTTGGGATCAGAATTTGGTACAGCATGTACTGGAAACCTGATAATGAAATGTTCATGAAGTAGAAGACACACAAAGTATACAAGCATGGCAAGTTGAGAGATAAAAATGCTTTTCACTCGATATAACCTATTTGAAGTTCTTTTATTTTGCACATGGCCAAAATGTGTTAAAGTACAGTAAGCTAAGTATTTTTTCAAATTCAAATGTACATAATTGCTTTATTGAAGAGCCTAAAATACAGATGGAAAATGTCACTTTTATGAGTTCAAAAAATTTGCATCATGAAACAAAAAGAAAATCTGCATTGATACAAAATAATATATCTTTATCATACTTCTGACTTAAAAAGGATTTGTTATCCAGCAGTATAACAAACAGCAATTTGATGAATTGATTTTTATGAGGCACAACAGTGAAGTGAGCTGAGGTGTCATTTATTCTGGTGCTGTGGCTTTTGCACTAATGCTGGGCTTCCTGCTGCTCTGACTGTGACTTTACCACTGTTTTCCTAATAGACACGGCTTAGCACATAATCAGCTGCAGAAATGTCAGTTATTAACATTTTTAGTTTAACTTTTACATTGTATTTTAGAAACATTATCATATATCATCTTAAACTTGTTTTCAGGTGGATTAGAAGCTATTTCAGGTAGTGTAAGACTGCCTGCTTTAAAGAGCACCAGCTCTGCTCATTCTTGCTAATACCCTGTTTTAACTTCCCATGTGCACAGTGTGAGCAACCTGAACTTCTTACCTTAAGTTCATTTTATAGTGAAAGGAGAGAAACAATAAATTTTAGGAAGAAATTCACTGATATTTCTAATATGTAGTGATGAAAATAGCAGTACTCTAACAGTAACTATTTCTCAGCACTGGGTGTAAAGGAGTGTCAGGTGACCATGTACACTGTCTGCATTTGGTGATATGAATCCTACCCAATCATAATTATTTTAAGTACCATAATATTTATAAATTATATGACATAAGTATATAAAGTGTAAGCATTTATAGCAAAACTGTTTTCTGCTAAAAGTAGTTTTGGGATTGATGGTTTAAGTTCATTGCCTTAAATTGTGTATTCATTCCACAGTATTCATGATGTACCATTAGTAGTGTTTTGATAGATATCTACATTTTAGAATCTAATTAGTCAAATATAATCAAATTAATCTAAGCTGTTTCAATTAAGAGGTAACAATGTCTGGGTTTTTTGCATCTTACTTTTTTCTGCTACTAATATTTCTGGGTTTTTCCACCTTTATTGCTCATATAGTGGATGAGCCTGTCCCTCTGGTTCAGTTGTAGGACAAGTCAAGCAATATAGGGAAAATATACATGAAAAACCTTATCGTGTCCATGTGCTGTGATAATTCCACTAAAGTCAGAATGATAGGATGACTGAAATGCAAATATAAAGGGTCTAATCTTAATAGAAAAGTATAACAATCAAAAGCAGAACAATTTATACTTTAGTGCTGTATACATCTGAAATATTTATGTTTTTAAGGTAGGTCTTGTGTTTAAATCCCATGATTTGTATTTGTAAGAAACAGACCCCCTATTGACAAATATGCTGACACTTCCATCATTTTACATATTGTATCCCTGATGCAGTTAATTACTTAAAAATTATGACCAAGGAACAATTGTGACACAATGCCATAAAAAGGACTGGAAATAGTGACTTGTAGATGCTACTATATCTTCCTGAAAGGATATTAGCTGTGGAAAGTTTTTTACTGTTGTCAGTTCCCATATTTAGACTCCAAGACTTTATACATTTCCAGGCCTTGAAGTCTAGGCAAACCAACTGAAAATCAATATGAAACAGTATTCCTAATTTTACAGTTCATTATAATTTCCATGAATTATGAGTTAATCTTGTTTCATTTCGTTTTTCTGTGGTTTTCATTTTGTTTTCCTTCTTTTTCTTGTTGGAAAAGATGGAACAGACAGGGAAATGTAAAAAGGATTAAAAAACAGGATGGTAACTTTTGACTCTGTCTAGAAGTGAATGAAAACAAGGTAGCTACATTTTATTGTTCTGTTTTGTAGATATCATCTAAAAATTATGTTCTCTTTAGAAGTTGCTCTTTGGAGAAGTGGTTTTGGAAGGAAAAAGACAATAGTATTGCAGGATTCACAGCAAAAGGTGGGAAGATTTTGAGATTAGTATACAAGAGAAGGAGTCAGTCAAGGATGTTATAAACAATCATTTTTATTACTTTCACTATGAAATATAATATTATGAAGAAATAAATTCTTCATTATTTCAGTTAGATTCCAGGATGGAACATATTCACAAGTTCCTCTGCTTTCTACTCTTAGTCCTCCTTGGTGCCCTGAATCCTTAATTCTTTGCTGAGGAGCAGACTTGCATCAATAGCAGGTCTTTATTTATACCAATATGGGCTACAGAGTGGAAGTCACAACACTTACTTAAAAACTGGAAGTGATAATTTTACTTCCATGGGCCAAGATGGAAATGTAAATCTTTATCAAAAGATTATTCATGGTAAAGTCCGTGATGGATGTTGGTTTTGGTTAAGTCGTTAGAGTCAGAAGTCTCACTTCAGGGACTTTATCTGTTTTTACAGAAATAAGATCAGTAGTAAATTAAAAAATCCCAACAACATAATCTGAAGTGTGTGGAATATTGGAGACTAATAGTATGGGATGGCATACAGGGACATGGAAACTGTATAGTACAGATTCCTAGTTCTTCAAAATGAAAAAGAAACAAATAACGAGAGGTAAATTCAACCCACAATTGCTGTTTTGTACTTTGAAACAGTGTAAATAGAAGAGTGTTATATTTAGATCTGGGCTAAATCCGATATAATTTTACTTCCCATTTTACCAAAGATGAACTAGGCCAGACTGTTTGCCTAGCTGGGGAAAACCTGTCTTGGCAGAGCATGTTCAGGGTAAGGATTACCCTACATTTATTCTGACAAGTCAGGTTTTCCACAGGTTAAAGACTAGCCTAATCTGCTGTCTTAACTTCCAGAAGTCAGATTTTTATTCAAAGACTACATCTGCACCATTATATTTTGTTTAAGTGTACAGGTGAACTTATTTTCCAGTTTTTAAATTTTAAACCGATGTTTATTGTCAGCTTCCACAATTCCATTGTGTTTTTTAGTTTGGTTTGGTTTATTGATTTAATTGGTACTTTTTCAAAAGTTTATAAGACATAAAAGACACTGTTAAAAAATTATTGAGCAAAATCTTGAGGCGATCCTTTGGGAAGCAAAGAATCGATTTTGAGAGACATTTGGCAGTAAAATAATTTCCAAAGAGACACAATCGATATCTGCAAGCTTTAGACAGAAATTTAAAACCAGACTAAATAAAACACCATGATGTGTTCTGCAAAAGTTGATGGTTTTATACAAAAGCATTGGCTGTTAAGAGAGATAGAGGGAGGCAGAATCACATTTGGGAGAGAGAAAAATAGTTGTGATAGTACACTTCTTTGCAGATAGAAGGAACTGAGAATTTGCAATCAAGTGCTTTGCTTCTGTACAGGATGGCAGCAGTTCAGCACAGATGCACTCACCCAAATAATTGATTGCTGTATCTGATACCCCAGATGCAGATAAAGCTTTATATTTTCCGTATTTTGTACATCTGCAAAGTCTCTGCAACTCAGGCGTGTACTGGAGTGACTGTAAGTGACTTACAGCATGTCAGTGAGCTAAGTTCATAGTGCAGTTTGTAAGGATATTGTGTGTGCTACTTTCACCACTGTTTGGATTAAAAACCTCCCAGTATAGCAGTAGTCATTACAGGACTTAAAATTGTGTTTGCCTGCTTACATTAGAACTTGCAGCTTTGCTAACACTAATGGATTTTGATGGAAGTTTAAAAAAATACTATCCTAAAAGAATCTGGAACATTTTTAAGTCAAGCTGCTCATGAGCCAATACATTGAGAGTGACCCAGAATGTACACTTTCAAAAAACAGTGAAAAGTAAGTACGCATAGGGAACTTAATGGTAGGTGAAGCTTTCTGAAAGTGTGGCAATTATCAGAAAGTTCCCAGGTTCATATTTTTATAAAAAATGCTAATAGCAACCTTTACTTTCAAACTTGTTCTCTAGTAACTATACTACTATTCTGTTGAGTATTTTCTTTGTTTGTTTGTTTTGGCTTTTGTTTTCATGGTTAGTATGACAGTAGTCATAGAAAAGATACTGAATATCAAGCTACCAATTGAATGGTGATTTTGTTTTGGTGGGGGTTTTGGGCACTTCATTAGTACATACATTTGGTATAACTGCAATTCTCATGTATTGAAGACAATTAGTTTAAATCTAGATGATCCTGAAGACTGAATTACAGCAAAGACATTTTCAAATATGTATTTTGTCATCCCAAGAAAACCTCCCAAATATCTTAATCTAATTAAATATTGTCCTATAATTTTGAAGTTAGGCAAATAGCTGGCATGTGTTCATTTCTTACACAATCTCTCCTTCAGACAGCTGCTGCCCCTAAAATATTAATGTCAAGCAAGTAACATTTTCTCAGAACCTAGTTTTGCACAATGGTAGAAGTGATTTCAAATAGGAGCATTGACTCAGATTAATCGATTGATATGAGATCCACTCCGATGATCACAATAATAAAAAAAGAGTCTTTTACAGATGAAACTGAAAAATACCAGATATTTGAACCTTACATGTTTTCCAAATAAGTTGCAGCTGAATCAAAATGAGTGGAATACACTTTGGGACAGAAGGTGTCAGGGAGAGGTGGGATAGAGATGAGTGGAATGGAAAACTCTCATGAAAATGTAAGTCAAATGCAGGATATGACTGTGGTTTCCTAAAAGTCTTGAAAACAATGAAGTTGTTAACAATAAGCATCAAGAAGTGCCTGAGATTTTGTCACCATAATCCCCTGAGAGCATTGGGTTGGCAGCGTTTTGGCTTTAAAGCAAATTTTACTGTGCCTAAATACTAGAATTCTAGTAACAGATTTCATTTCTGGCCTGGCATACACTGGGCAGAGACATTGTTTAATCCTGTCTAATCTGAAACTTCAGCACATATGAACATGGAAGTGTAGTTTTCATAACTGTGATTCCATTATGATATGTTTTGTAAATGTCAAAAATATTCAGTATTAGATTTAGAATAAGCAGGAGAAGGTTTATATGGATTCAGACCATCTTGTGTAGATTTTACAGGTTCCCTGGAAAAGAGGTCCAGAAGAAATCTCCTTTCAGGGGATCAAAGAAAACCCCCAAAACAAGAAAAGCACAAAGAAAACTTTAACTATATATAAGCATTCCTTCATAAATTACCTGTGCATTAAAGCACTAGAATGCCAAAGAGCTGAGATAATACTCATGGATTTTAATTAAACTAACGGAGTTTTAAAATTGTTGCTTATCAAAAGACTGAATGCTTTCTGTAGCTTATAAAGGCAAAGAAAGTTGAGGAAAAGCTGAAAGTAATCCCAAGGAGGAATTGATCAAAGTAAGTGTTTTGCTTAGTGTTCTGCTACCAATAGCAAGACAAATTTTTATTCATTTACTTTTGATAATGTTTCCTGTAAGTAGAAGTCCAGGATTAGAATTAATGGGACAAAGTAAGTGAGAATTTCTTCTGATTAAAACATTACTAAGGACTTTTTTGTTCCCAGGCAATGTGTGAGGGAACTGTTTTTGTTTACCTGTAGTTTTTTAAAATAAAAAAAGAAATTGTTATGAAAATTAATTTCTGACAATTGTGTTTCTTTCACTAAAACCAAACAGGTTGTTTTTAATGTTATGGTTAAGAAGTAAATTATTTATCTTTTAAAATGTTAGCACAGAAACAAATGCATTGTTTCATATGGTTCAGCACTAACTCTTTTCTAGATCTAGAAATCAGTGAAAATTTAAAAGGTTTGGTACTGAGTTCTGTAATATTTGGAGGTCCATTTCCACAATATTTCATTTAATATTTTACTTTGCTGAAAGCTAACTTCATTGAAAGGGCTATTTCAATACACTAATGACAGATTCTTTCTAACAGTATCATTCAGAATTAAACAATGAACTAGGCTACCCTAAACCACAAAGTTACAATTTCCTTCTATTTGGCCTTTTGGCTGTGTTGACTCACCTGGTCAGCTGGTATTTCAGCAAGTTTAAGTACAGAACTGCTTCTCCATCAGAGGTCATTTACTTTGCTTAAAGGGCTTTTTTTTTTTGCACTACCCCAGCTTCTTCATTCTGTTTGTTCTGAGAAACTCCACATCAGTCTAAGAAAAATTTACTTAAATTCTTTGAAAACAGGATCAATAACTTCAAAGAAAAAGAAGTTTTAGAGAAACAATTGGTCTGTCCCCGTGCTTGATTTACTTAAGAAATGTTGTTAGTACAATAATTTAAGCAGTTCATGCTGCCTGCTAATTATTTTGGAATTTCATAGATGGTGATTTTCGCCCTTAAACAGACCAAATAAAACATTATATTCAAATAGTAACATGACTGGTGAAAGGTTACCATAAAATGAAGGAGTTCTTTAATGGTTCAATACACTTTTTTTGAATCTTCAGTCATTTTTGAAATATTTATACACAGAAATAATTTTGTCATGTTAGAAAACATAGTATTCATCCTGTTTTTCTCTTTCCTGCAGGGCAGCACAACTATTTATGTGCTGGAAGAAATGACTGCATAGTCGATAAAATCCGTAGGAAGAACTGCCCAGCATGTCGCTTGAGGAAGTGCTGTCAAGCTGGCATGGTTCTGGGAGGTGAGCTGTTTTTCAAATGGGTTTATAAAAACAGGCAGTCAAGTACACTACCTTCAGTCTGTCGAGGTTAAATAACATTACTTTGCTACTGTAAAAGAAAAAACACATTCAAGTATCATTTTTGGAAGAATTACCAAATGTATTATAATTTCTTAGAATTTTTCTTTAGTGAATCTGGAAACCCGGGCAAAACACCTTCCTGTAGGAATCACTATGTACCCTTACATTAATTTTCTTGAAAGGAACTATGTCTTTGCTGTGTATTTATTAATAATTTTGAATCAGGTAATTTGATTTTGGTAAAAAAATAAGCAGATTGATACTAGAATCAGGAGTCAGTACTGTCCCCTTCTAATTTTTGTTCATAATTCATAATTGCTTTGAGTACATGTCAACACAATTGTATCCTTCTGTTCCACCAGAGGGGCCAGGCAGTGGTTGCACCAATACTGTAGGCTTTGCCTTCTAGTTGCTCGGAAATCCCATCTTTGTGTTAGTTCTTTCTGTTACAGATTTGGGATTTTTTTTAATGTATCATTAAATGAAATTTAGCACTGTGCCTTTGAAGACCTACAGGGAGAAAATGGTGTATGATCAGGTAGTCACATTGCAAGTTTTGCTGTGCTTACAGGCAGCAATGATGCTTATTTTTGCTGGTTTTCTTTTTTCCTATTTTGGAGCAGCACAAAGCTTGAAAATACGTGGCTAAGACTATAAGAGAATGGCCATATAAAAATGATAGAAAGAATATGTTCCTAAAGGGAGTTTAAAAAAAAAGGAGGGGGAGGGAAAGACAGAAACCTGCTTTATTTCCAATCTAATCTATTTTAGCCCATCAAAGCCCTCTGTCTGTCTCTCTCCTGCTCAACCCTAGATTACCTTCCCCACATTTAAGTATTGTTTTTTATCCTTGAGGGAAGGCCTGGCATTATATACTGTACATAATTTCATTATCTAACTGATCAGCATTCATTGATAATTTAAAACATATCGTTTTCAGACTGATAGTTTGCACAGCACTGTGTTTCCAGCTCCTGTAAGCTGAATGCAAGCTCCATGGAGCTGGAGTACTCTGCATGCATAGCAATTGTGTCATTCTTATGTGGTCAGTCAGTGCCACCTCTCAGTTAAAAAAAAATAAATGGAGCTGACCAGCATGTTGGTGCCACTGGGCTGAGGGGAGAGGGACAAAAGGAGAACATGTCCTTTGGATCCTTCTCAGATTGAAGTGGTGTTTTAAAACTGGAGTAGCAGTGCAGTAGACAACCAGTATTACTACAAAGGCAGAACCTAAAGCCTTGTTTGCCCAGCTTTGGAAGAGGAGAAAGTCAAGGAGACAGAGGTCCTGAGTAGGCTGTGGAAAATACAGAGTAGGAAAAAGAGTTGGCAGATGTAGTGCCTGCCTTTTAAAATCTGGGAAAACACACAAGGTTTGATCAATTTGACTTTGAAAATATATATCTGCCTAAGGCAGGGAGCTTTGACTAGATGATCTTTACATCTCTTCCAATCCAAACCATTTTATGATTCTAATGGGTGAAAATTAATATAGATAAAAATTCATTCCTGGCTGTGAATTTTGCACAGCTAAGAGTTTAATGATGATCAAACCTGAATTTTCATTTATGACACCCAATAATTACTCTGTGTGTATCAACATCACAGGCAGCAGTTTCAACAAGCAGAAGAGTGTGAGATTACTCAATATCATTGTCTAGTCCTATTGTCTAGTCCTTTTGCTTCATCATTGTTCTGCATATGAACACTTCATTCTACACTTTGTGAGCATCTATGGGACCTAGTTTTCCTAGTGCTTTTTAATATATACATTTTGCTCTAGGAGTAGGCACTAGAAACAAAAAGTTGGACACTTGCCAGCAGTATTGATCAGATGCTATGGCCTCATTAGTGTATCCTCATAGCAGGATGTTACGTCCTCTTACCTGAGGATAAAGGTGATCTGACTTTTATTTTACTACTATCAGATATGAAGAGAGTAAAGTCTTCATCTTTCTCATCACCTTTTCGGATCACCTTTTTCTCTCAGCTGTTACAAAGCAAGTGTAAATATTTTCTTTGTATTTAATGCTAGATTGTTCTATCTAGCCAGTTTGTTATGTTGCTTAGTCCTCTCCTAAGTATACCTAATCAAAGCTGTCTCTCATTTTTTGAGAAGTCTGTGCAGTCTAGTTCTTAGAGGAACATGTCATTTCATCAGATCTCTGCCCTGATATCAACACCTACACCATCTTCTGGAAAGAATAGAAAATAGCAAATAGAAAGCAGAAGAGAATGGTTTGGCAATGGAAAAAAAAAAGGAAATATTGAGTGAATCTGTGACTGTGGCATCTCTATATTTTTTTTGTTAGCTGCCTGAGATTAAGTGTAGTATTTCAGATGTTCTCAGTGATGTCAAGAGTTCTGGGGGGATTAGGCAGCTAATTGTTTTATGCAGGCTGAAAAAGAGTGCTTAGTACAGAAAGAAGAAAAGACAGATGCAGACCAAAAATGAGGAAAACTGGACTGAGACTATTTGTAAAGGAGGATTTAAAATTTCAACTGCAAAAAAAATCTCAAGATAGGCTGATAACCATACTATTCTTTCTATGGTTATTATTAGCCTCCTTCCTTTTGCTCATCTGCTATTTCTCATAATTTCTTTGATGTATTATGTGAGCAGTATTTCCTACCTGTGACTTAATGTGCTGATCAACACAGTATGATTCATATATAGGGTGTTACAGGGCTTAGATAATTTTCCCAAAGACATCAGTGATCAAAAGGCTGGGAAGCCTTCCGCATGAGGAAAAGCTAAACATGAGCCATCAGTGTGCCCAGGTGGCCAAGAAGGCCAGTGGCATCCTGGCCTGGATCAGCAATGGTGTGGCCAGCAGGAGCAGGGCAGTGACCGTCCCCCTGTACTGGGCACTGCTGAGGCCACAGCTCCAATCCTGTGTTCAGTTCTGGGCCCCTCCCTGCAAGAAAGACATGGAGGGGCTGGAGCGTGTCCAGAGAAGGGAACGGAGCTGGGGAAGGGTCTGGAGCACAAGTGCTGTGAGGAGCAGCTGAGGGAGCTGGGGGTGTTTGGTCTGGAGAAAAGGAGGCTCAGGGGAGACCTCATCACTCTACAGCTGCCTGAAAGGAGGGGGTAGCCTGGTGGGAGTTGGCATCTTCTCCCAGGGACCATGTGACACAATGAGAGGACATAGCCTCAAGCTGTGCCAAGGGAGATTCAGCTTGGATATTAGGAGGAAATTCTTCACAGATAGGGTTGTTAAACTTTGGAATGGGCTGCCCAGAGAGATGGTGGTGTCACCATCCCTGGAGGTGTTGGAAGAAAGGCTGGATGAGGAGCTTAGTGTCTAGTTGACAAGGTGGTGATGCATCAAAATTTGGACTCTGTGATTGCCTGATTCTGTGAACTGTGTTTTTCAGCCTTGAGAAAAGAAGGCCTAGGGGACACCTTATCACTGTGTTCCACTATTTGAGGGTGACTGCAAAGAAGATGGAAACTCCCTTTTTACAAGCAGTCACATAGAAAAGACAAGGGATAATGAGTATGAGTTACTCCTAGAGAGATTCTGATCAGACATAAGAAGAAAATACTACACCGTGAGAAAAATCAGCCATTGGCATTATTACCCAGGAGAAGTGGTGGACTCCCCACTGTTGAACACTTTTAAGATTCATCTAGACAAGGTGCTGGCTGAGTCATCTTGTCTAGACTGTGCTTTTGGCAAGGAAGCCTGGACTGGATAGTCCTTGAGGTCCTTCCCATCCTGGACTTCTGTGATTCTGTGATTAAAACCCATAAGCAAATTTCCAGTTCTTGAAACAAATTACATGCTTAGAGACATCTCAGTATTTTAAATGAATGAGAATTGGCAATACTTTAAATCTCTTCTTGTGTTTACAGCCTGTATAAGTCAAGATTTTTTGTGCAATTTGTGATTCCTCCTAATTAGAACTTACATAGATACATTTTTGTTCTTTTACCTCTGATACTTAGTTTCTTAATTCTGGCCTTGTGTTAAATGCAGACCTGCTATATTGCTCAATTAACATGAGAAACACTGAGATTTTACAGGATATTAATGATAAGCTTTCAAAAATTACTATATTAATTAAACTTCCTAGGGAAGTACACCTATCTTCCTTTGAATGTCACTGAATAGCAACCATATAGATAGAAGTGTAATATTATATGGACAACAGTTCCATTTTTCAATCCTAAATTCAAAGCAATTTCAAACCTTTGAAATATTTTAAAAGAAATTGTAAGTCAGTTGTAAGTAAATTATAGCATAGCAACCAATAACTTCAGTAATTTATTTCCCTGTATGGACTGTTTCTTCTTTCTTAATCTATAGAAGGAAAGTATCAATAAAAACACGCATTTCATAGTACCATATTTGTCATTCTCTGTGAAAGTGTTAATTGTCTTTGGGTTTTATAACCTCAGAACTTGAGACATTAATCTATCTCCTTTCTAATCTTAAACCTAATAGGATGACAGGTAGTTGGATCAGGTCCTGGAATAAACAACTACTCAACTCTTTTATTTATTATGAGTGAATCTGTAATTTTCCCAGGCTGATTATCACAGATTCCTTGTTCAGCTGTACTGCTAAATTTTCATGTTCTTCATTGTTTCAAGGAGCTTTCAGTGATTACATGCAGAAAAAGGTGAATTAGTTTTCCAGCTAATATTTTTTGAGGTAGGATCAAAGGGTTTATTAAAATCAAAATGTGTTACTTCTGCTTTGCTGCTTTTTTACTTTGTGTTGTGCACACCCCCCTAAAGTGTACATGGCTTGTTTTTCCACACAAACTGCAAGAGCACAGTGACCTTAATGCAAGGGCCATAGTGTTCTGTCAAGAATAATACATCATTGATGCTTTTCACCTTGATACAGGGCAAGAAGGGTAGTGAGATGTTAGACTTCTGCTAGAAACCCAGCCCTTTTAATATAGTGTCCACCATATAATGTCTGATTGTCTGTATGATTCTGTATATCTAGTTAAAAAAAAATAAAATACAGATTTAGGAAGGAAGGAGAAAATCATAATATATTTGATAGTGGGATTAAACAGATTTTTTTAAAAATGTTTTCTAGGTACATGCAGAACACAAACACTATAAACATGTTATTTTTGGTAAAGAAGGGTAGGGGAATAGTGAGTATGGAGAAACTGCTTAAGTGATAAGCTATCTTAAAATGAAATAATGAAAATGCTACAAAAAAAGTGTGTGCTGTCTAAATATGCACAGATAGATTCTAGTATTAGGAAAAGTAGTTGTCAGAGTAGATTGGTACTATTTACCCATTATGGGACTTAGAGCACAAACCTACCTGTTTTGTAAACAGCAAATGAAAAACAGCTATTGTCAAATCCCTGTTGCTTTCCTTATGTCCTTAGGAGTTTTTATTAATTTGAAGTGGTCTCCTTATTGTAGATGGGAAAGTTTGTTGTGAGTTATTAATAATCACCTCTCCAATAGAGAGGTAACACATGGAGTGTTTTACTGGTGGCTGTTAAGCAACATAATTAGCAATAAACACATAAGCAGTTCTGCAAACCAGTGTGACATTAATTCTAATACATTTAGTCACTTGGAAACATGGGTACTTATTAACTACTAACATTTCCATGTGATAAGCATTCTGTTTGGTTTCTTTCTTTACTTGTTCTCTGAACTGTAAAAGTATCTGAAGCCATTATTTCTGAAAATACCTGAAATCATTATTTATGAACTATCAAATGCATTGTTAATTCTGTGTTCCTTCATGCCTACACAATACTTAGTGGGAAATTCCCAGCATGTGTATGACTATGTATAGGTTTGTTATGATAAAAATTGGCTCTAGGTCTTTTGGTATAATAAATTGTCTATTCTTTTGTGGGGTTTTGTTTTACTTTTTTTTCTTGCTTCAGCTGTAACACAAGAAGTAACTTTGTGTTTGGTTCTTTCCTAAGAAATCTCTAATCAGAAATATTTTTATTCTTGCCACAAGTGATAAAATGAGTATATCATTGTTGGCGCACTTGATGCTAAATTAATTAAACTTGCAGTTAAGTTAGTGGGAATATAACCTCTGCATGTCATCGCATGATGAGTGTTACTGTTTTGCCATCACCCCCGTGTCTATTTCTGTCCCCCTGTCATGTAAATCAGACCATAAATATCAGTATCTTTATTGCATTTTTTGACCCTTTTTTCCCTAAGACGAACTTGCTTGACAGAACTAAAGATCTAGCAGGGTTTTCATCACTTTTGAGGATCTGTTTAAAGCAAATGTGTTCCTTATAGTCACCTCTGCATGGATTTGCCTTTTTATTGAAACTGGTAATATGTCGCTGAGGTTTATTGTCTTTGAACCTCTGAAAGTTTGATTTTCTGTGTCTGTAGGGTGCACTGCCAGGCTGTTTCCATGAAAGAAATTAGAAGAGTTGCTACTGAAACCTATATATTTCCATAGCCATACCACATGTATCTGTGTTTATTTTGGGAAGGCAGTTCAGCTATTAATTTATATTAGTTCGTGTTGTTCATACCACTGCAGTATGGAAATAACAATTAAAAATACTGAGGGAGGAAAATTATGCTTTAGGAAGTGAAATATTTTCTAAGTGTTGACGTGTGGTTTTACAGTATTTGTTGGTTTTTCACTCATCTCCTAGGCATCAAAATAGGATTCAGCCATGAGACTGAAATGCTCTTAGAAAACTGGAGGAAAGGAGTTTCTGTGTGTAGTAATTAATCACTAACATTTTTGGTTTCAAATATTAGGGAGTAAAAGAAGCAGTATATTTAATTGACATTAAATAGAAACTGAATTGTAGAGCCAGCTGGCTCAGCTGTTGGCATATGACAGAACAGTGGGAACTGAACCAGAAAACACTTTATGAGGTTACTGTAACCTGGAATTCATGGCAATAATTTTAATGGGTGGATGCTGTTCATCCCTTAGTGAAGGAAGTAGCATACAGAGAGAGAAACTCTTAAGAATTTTCCATTATTATTTTTCAATTACATAAATAGTCAAAAAATAGAAAACTTACTCTGAGGACAGTTCTAGTTTCCTTGTATAGATTGAAACTGTAATCCAACACTAGTGGAAAATACTAATGTTACTAGTTAACTCTTCCTAACAGATCAACAATTTTCTTTTTCAGGTCGAAAATTGAAAAAGTTTAACAAAATCAAGGTTGTGAGAACGTTAGATGTTGCACTCCAGCAGCCAGCAGCCCTTCAAGATGAAAGCCAGTCTCTAACCCAAAGGCTGTCCTTTTCCCCAAATCAAGAAATACAGTTTGTTCCCCCAATGATAAGTGTTTTACGAGGCATCGAGCCAGAAGTTGTCTATGCTGGTTATGACAATACAAAACCTGAAACACCAAGTTCCTTGCTGACCAGTCTGAATCACCTTTGTGAGAGGCAACTTCTTTGTGTAGTCAAGTGGTCTAAATTGCTACCAGGTAATATAATTTCTTATATGTAGTGAATTGTAGTTAAGCAAATATTTCATGGGAGGAGCAGTCTAAAAAGAATATTATTGACTACCTGTTAGCTAATTTTTTACAACTTCCAAAATTATTAAGCTTTAATTCATCATATAGTATAGTTAATCAAATATATTTTGATAGGAAAGCACATCTGAAAGAATCCATCTAAATATTTATATTCACTCCAGGAAAACACAGGAGCTAAGAGAGTTCCTGTATGTGATTGTTATAACAGCCTTTCTACCCCAGCCCCTCTTACTCTATTATTTATTAATTTGATAGAAAAAAGCTTGTATATCTGCTTACTCTTTATTCTTCTTATTACTAAAATGAATCTTTGAAAGCAATAGAAAATTTTTTATAAATAATACCAATTAGGAATAAGCAGCTCACAAACAGACTGATTATGAGAAGTAACTGAATTGATGAAGATCCATGACAGGATTAAAAAAAAAAAAATTATGTTATGTATGTATGCGTGCTGTATGGTGATAGAGATCATCATCCTGGGATATATAGAAATCAATATATTGAGCAGAAAGCCTGGAAAATACAGCTTCATGTGAGCTCAGTTTGACACTTTGCTGCTGCAGGAAGCTGTAGTCTCAATCACTGCTCTTCCCATTGCAGCTGACACTTACCAGACCTCCTGAGTGAATTGATTCATCTCACTAAATGAGAAGAAAAGAAACCTTATTTTTTGCCCTCTGTGGTTTTCTGATGCCTTCATGAACAGAACCAGTTCACTTAGGATGAGCATGAGTGTCAAAGCTTGCTTGAAGGAGGTAACAGGGCCATGTGATGAAGAGCAGGAGCACTGCTTTCAGTGGCAGCAGGCTGTTAGCTTCACTCAGATAATTCGTGGCAATCTTTAAATTTCTCAAACAGAAAAAGTTATCAAACACAAGCACACAACTGGTTCTCTTTAGTTGAATGCAAGAAAGATACTCATATATGGATGTTTTTGTGTGACAGCTGCATGTTATGTTAAGAATAGTGATGTTCAAGCTATCGATTTTAAATGAGAGTTGGTTACAGTGATCATGTTACAAACTGTCATCTTTTTACCAAAGGAAAAAGAGATGCATTCCTATCCTCTGAAACAGTCATTTTTGCTAAAATTAATTTTGGTGTGAACGTTTCAAAATACTGGATGGGAACAAAAAGACAAGAGGTTAACTATCAAGGTAAGATAGGCAGTTATTACCCAAGCATCAGAGACTACATCCCCAAGTCTGCTTGTCGTTCTAGGTGTTCTCAGTTTGATAGCTCAGATTTGTAATCTCAAAACACCTACTTAGCTGCTGTCTAAATGAGAATTATGAAATATTTTATCTTTAATTTCATTTCCAGGTTTTCGGAATTTGCATATTGATGATCAGATAACCCTCATCCAGTATTCCTGGATGAGTCTAATGGTTTTTGCAATGGGGTGGAGATCATACAAACATGTCAGTGGTCAGATGTTGTATTTTGCACCAGATCTGATTCTAAATGAGTAAGTAAAATGCTCTTGTGTTATATGAATAGCATTTTAAATTTTTATGTGCCATGGGAATGTGACTCCACTGAGGCCAAGATTTCATTCCTTACTTGTTTTGTTTCAAAATTAATGGCCAAGTCCTCTGACCATATCAAAGTTCAGTGACTTTTGTGAGAACTCCAACTATTCTGTGTACATGGTCAAGCAAAAGCAGTTCAAATAGTATTTTAAGAGAAAAAAAAAAGAATAATTATGCCATCAGAATATTTACTTCAATTCATCTGAATAAGTCATGGGTTATTGTTTACTAAATGAAACGGTGTGTGGGTTTTTTGGGTTGTTTTTGTTTGGGTGGTTTTCACCAATAGTTTGCCTGTAATTTAAATGCTCAGTTTTGACACTTTCTGATAAAAAATATTTTCTAATGTGCATTTCTTGTTAGAAAAGTATATTTGCTGTTAGAAAATTGTAAAAAAAAAAATTCACCAAGTAGGATTTTCAATATTAACTAAAATGATATGAGACTGCTTTTTTTGGCTGGGGTGGGGGAGGGGCTTTTTGGCTTGGATTTTCCTTCACTGTGATCTTTAATTTAGATAATTGTCATTTCAGTGGTTGTCGGTTTTCCAGCTCTGCAAATTAATATTGTCAGACTCTTAATTTTATATTCTTTGATTATAGTACGTGGGAGGTTGCCAGGAACAGTAAAACATAATTTAATCCCTATATTTATTTTTCCTTAATACATTTTTCTCTTTTTTTTTTTCCTTAAAATACTAAAAGAACTGCTATGAAGCAAGCTGAAAGAAAAACAGGTGTTTTGTAAAGCATATTGTTAAAGGATTAAGAGATGGATTTGCAGAAGAACTAGATACCTGATTTTGAAATCTATAGATGTGTAAGATCCTCCTAGTGAAGTTCTTTATAGAAGATATTCAGTAGAGCCAACCCTATAGCTCCTGACCTTTCCCAGATGATTGTAAATCACTGTGAGGTTGTTGAGTGATAAATTATATCCTCTCCCATTTTCATTAATTGTGCTATACAAATGGAAATACTTAGAAGACTGTATTGTTGTCCCAGCATTGTCTGATACATCTTATGGCTACATTCAGAAGAAACACAGAGTGAGATGGCTTTATGCAGTAATGTCATGTCTTGGAGTATCATCCTGCTTGTGGACCACTCCTGGCACCTTGTGAAGAAGACATTAAGTACTTTCTTTGAGAATGGTGTTGAGATTTATGAACCCTGATTATAATCCACCAGAGACAGCTTCTTCTTGTCAGCTCAAGATCATCTGTGCCGGGTGCTGACAACGTATTCCTCTCTTGGTTATAGAACATCTCATCAGGGTCATACTAGAGGTGTTATAAACAAAGAGATATAAAAAGTAACTGATGCACTGAATCATAGCTGCAACTATTTATTGGAAATATGTTATCTTTTAGATCAGTAAAATGTAAACAACTATGTTCTTTATGATGATGTCTAAGCTTGTCTAAGCAAGGGTAACTGCTGAACACTGCCAAAAAAGTTAACTGTCCCAGTCATGCATCCCCATGACTTCAGCTAAGCTGGACCAAACACTCTTTGGCTGCACTGTCAAACAGATTAGGAGTTTACATGCCTGAGAGGTACCCCATTAATGGGTGGAGGTGCTCCCTGACATGCACTCCATGTAGGAGTGCAGGCACTAATGCCAGAATCACAGGAGTGTGTGCCTAGAGGTAGAAAGAGATAATGGAAATTCCTTCTGCAGGGGAACACACCATAGTTGTCTCATAATTACCATGTGAAACCACAATCCAAGATTGTGGTTGTGTCAGAGCCAGCATATCATTTAGTGAACTGAATTGTTATGCTTCTCAGGAAGGACACATTTGGTAGCATTGATTTCAGACCAAGAAGGCAAGTAGTGCTAGTTTGGCAAAGATTTCTTAGTATTAACACCCTACTATAAGAGTGCTTTACTTGTGCTTTGCACTGTCTGAAAATTTGAGTAAGAACAGCATTTAAGCTGCTAACCCTGAAAGCTACTATTGCTCTTCATAGATAATAATTAGGAAGAGATGCCACCAAATAGTATTAGAAAAGGAGATTTGAAGTAGATATAGAAATAATTCCATTCAGGTCTAAAATATTAAATTTCTATGTTTATATCATTTAAGAGCTGGTACAAGATATCATATGTTGAACAACATTGAAATAATTTTCATTCAAGATAACAGTAACATTTTAAATAACAAGAAAAAAATTCAATGCATTGGAATTTTTTTTTTAATGGAAAATATTTTCTGTTTTGATTGCTGAGGTTGCTATCTGCAGTCAGGTTAGAATGCTAATCTGAACCCCTTAGCAGGTGGGGCAGCAAAATTTAATCTTCCTGTTATTGTACCTAATTCATCTGGATTGGGATGCAACCTTTTGAAATCAGTCCAAGTTACTGGATCGTCAGGTTAATGTGCAGTGAATTTCGTCTAGATTAGAAACTTTGTAATGCTACCATTGCAGTAATTTCTTAATAAGTATATGCAATAATAGATATTCAATATACCAAAATCACAAAGAGAAAAGTGGTATAGAAGTGCTGCAAAAATCCTTCAGTTCTATGTATTTCCTGTGTGATTTGTTCTGGTTACATCTGTGGGAGTTTAGGAAAGGTTGTGTTAATGTCTCTGTTTACTTTGTGCGTAACAGTTTTAACTGTTTATTTAATAGCATAACATGCTACAAAATAATATCATTGCCCCTAGAAGTACCAGGCTAGAGCTGATACAAAATATTTTAATATAGACACTTTTTCAAAAGCTAAGAACGAGTTTTCTATAGACTTTCAGATTTATCTTCAGTACTGTGCTTTGAAATTTTTATGGAGATACAAGAATCTATGGACTTCTAAAATAAGATAGTACTTCACATTAATCATTAGGGCATTTTTAATTAGTAAATTCCCCTTATTTTTGGTGGTTAACCTTCAGCTTTGATAGTTTTGTTTTCTTTCTGGACAGCAATAACAGATTAAACATCCAAAATAGCACATTTATTACAATAAAAAACTAGCATAGGAACAAAAAAAACAGAAAATTGTTTATGCATATAAGCTCATCTTTAATTTTTTGTAATATGATAAACTGCTAACAAGACCTTTCTTTCAAGCAGTTAGTACTGGAGCCATTCTTCATCTTTGCTTTCATGTTTTTTAATTTATTTGTTTTTACCTTTTCTGGGTGTAAGACAGAGGATGAAAGAATCATCATTCTATTCCCTGTGTCTATCCATGTGGCAACTCCCGCAGGAATTTGTCAGACTTCAAGTCAGCCAAGAAGAGTTCCTATGTATGAAAGCACTGTTACTTCTCAATACAAGTAGGTTCTTTTATTTCTTTGTAACCCATCACTACTAAAATAGTTTTGAACCATGTTGTTTAATTTGACAATCACTAAGCTCTCTGGCTTAACAAATGGAAATATCCTAAAAGGAATGTTAGTATTCTAAAAAATATGTTTTAAATGTTTATAAAGAACAAACTTTTTATAGTTTCACGAATAGGTGAAGTTTAGCACAGATATAAACAAATCGAAATGTTTTTCTTTGGTTTGTTTCTCTGGAAACAAAATCTGTGGTCACTTAATTATATACGCATCTTTTAAAGAATGCAGCATACAGCTGCATTCCACTTTACATAGGAAACGTGGCTGTTGGTGAACTTATCTTCCAAAATCTTCTCTGAAATAATAAAATTTACATCTGCTGAGGCCATATTTATTAGTTATGAATCCCCAAATAGAAAGCTTTTAAAGTTATAGAGGTGCTGTTAGAAGTGAGATTAAGCACTTTTGAAAAAATATAGTTGAAAGAATGTAAAAGTTTGGTTCTCAATACACGACACTATCAGAGATGTGCAAATCCTGCATGACCTGCTTCTTGGTTTAACAAAGCATAAGTAATTGATAAGGAATTAAAATTTAGTCCCTCTCAATCTATCCTTGGCTGGTATTTGCATAAACCCATTCTTAAAAAAAAAAAAAACCAACAAAAACACCTGGTCTCAGCAGAGAATAAGTTTAAAAAGATTAAATTTAGCTCATATGAAAATGGAAATTGCTAAAATAATAAAATACCATACACTCTGCTAAAGCAGTAATGTGGATAAAAATCCCTGTCTGATATAACTCCAGTTGCTTTATTAGAATATGAATGTATTCGTATTTTAAATATTTTCCATCTTGTTTTCATCACAAATAAATGTCTTCTGAAATTTCAGTTAAATTTAGATAAATTTGTGATATTTCAGCTATCTCTGTTCCAGAAAGTTCATATCAAATTCAAAAAAGCATTAAAATGGTTGGTCCAATCCCTCTCATTTCTGAGTCCATCAATTTAACAGAATTCATCCAGTTACTTATCAGCTGCATTGCACTCAGAAGCTTTTTTAAAAAGGTGATATGTTTATGTATATGCAAGAAATTAATTTTAAAAAAAGAAACTATTTCTACCTGTTCTGATGAGTTTTGCTTTTTGTTCTCTCCTGCATTTATTGTCTTATAGGAAAAAACAATTTGTCAGATCTTTGGGAAAAGGAACACACCTAACAGTTGTTGCTGAGACATTTAGTAAACATTTGGTACTGTATAAATATAATTCCAAAAAAGTATTTTCAAAAAGTCGTATAACCTCATTGTTGTTCTGAAGTGTTTTTTAAGACCTTTTATTTTAGTCATGATATTCATCTTAATCCTCTTCAAATGTGAAAGTACAGCCATTTCAGGCTTTTGTATACTAACAGTAAATCATGTCTAATCCTTTAGTCTCTCATTGCGTCTTCTGTTCAATTTATTATTTAGATGAACTGTTTTTTACTTTTTTGAATAATTCCGAAGAAACAGTAATTTGAGTTAAACTCAGTGCCAGTCTTGATACATTTCTAATTCTGAATGTACCCCCAGTCTAAGTTTTAGCATTATATTTGATTTTACAGTTTTTTCTTTGAGTTGGCTGAGGTTTAAATGTAATGCTTTCAAGACGTCTGATTTAAAGGAATTTCTAAATCTGGTTGCATAAGATTTTGGCTCAGTTTGTGCCACTGAATAAAAGCATCCTCATTCTTGACATATGTTCAGGGGAAGGGAACAGCTGAATAGATAGCTCTGAGGAACCTTTTGTTGTTAGGCAGGAATGTGACTCTCTTTTTGCAGAATTCAGAGGAAAAAGGCTATTCATTGATGGAAGATACCTTTAAAATTAATCTCCGGGGAAATATAAAGACTTAATTGCTGGTTTAGAGATGTAAGTCAAGGATAGCTTCCATAAACTCCATCAGGATCACTCTATATGAAAACATTCCCTAGTTCTCTATAAAACTGCTGTTAAGAAATGTCCAGAATCATCCAGGCTTTGAAAATTAAGGTATTCTTTTTGCATGTCACTTACCTTATCACTATCAGCCACTAACAGATTCTTTTCTCAGTGTTCTCTCCATGTCCTCATTTTGATTCTCACACCTGACCTTTAAGAGAAGAGGGAGTTCAACCAATTTCTCCTCCTTGCTCATTTTTCTAAAAAGCTGTTCACCTTTAAGACTCTGATCTGTTCTATTAAGTGAAAGCGGTTCAAACAGGAGGCCTGAGCCCTGGCAGCTTTACTGTCTGCACTACCTTAGAGCTCTTAGTTCATTCCTTGACTCCATTTTGAAGCACTGCAGCTAGATCTCTCTACCACAAGTTTGCTGTGAAGAGGGCAGACCCTCAGCAGTGTAAACATGAATCAGTAACGTATTTCTTCAAAGGCAGGAGTGGTTCTTTTAGCCATATTTTTTTTTTCCAGCAAACATGTGTAACTGAAGCTTAGGGATATTTCTAGATGTAAGGCAATTAGCAAAATGAACTGTTTACTCCTGGTATATCCTTCTAACTGATTGTAGCACTGCTTTTGGAGTAAGTCTTGCATAGGAAGAAGTATCTGGCACATAATAATGAATTGCATTCTACAGCATGAAATACTGTGAATTTTTCTTGTGCTGTAAATTTCATTGCCTTCAGAGTAAATTGTAGCCCAACGGTTTTTTGTTTTTTCTTTAAGTTCCTTTGGAAGGTCTAAGAAGTCAAAGCCAATTTGATGAGATGAGAACAAGTTACATCAGGGAACTGGTGAAGGCAATTGGTTTGCGCCAGAAAGGCGTTGTGGCCAACTCACAGCGTTTCTATCAACTTACTAAACTGTTGGATTCCATGCATGATGTAAGTTTGTTGGTTAATGCCTTCTGCTCTTTATGTAAGAAGGAACTGGTATTTCTTAAATATAATTCTATACAAGGGAATAGTCAGCATTGCTAAACAATAGAAGAAAACAGAAAAAATCCTTTATTGTGTGTATTTGTCTGACTAGATAGCTATATATTCAGCATCAGTAGATGTGTTGTGCACATATTTTATGGTATACAATACAGAAGTATTAGTGAAACATGCATTAGAGTGCTATCATTTTGTTTCATTTTTAGTGTAACATAGGCAGTACAGTTGTGGGCTTTGGTAGGGGTGGTGTATAGGTGTGTGTGAGCATGTGTGTACTTGTTCAGGAAAACAGTGTAAGGAATAGGCAATTCAAGTTGCAAAGTCCAACTACTAAGACTTAGTGAAAGGCAACCAAGATTAGCTTTGCAACCTTAGTTCAACTGTTTTTATGTGGATATTCTATATCACTTTCAGTATCTGTCTATGTTTGGGAATTGAATAATCTTTGAGAATTCTAGATACCAAGCCCTGGACACTTTTGAACTCAATGTTGGTTCTGGGGAGCTCCCAGGGAGTTCAAAATGGACAGGATCTTTGCATCGTTGTATTCTTCAGAACTCAGCAAATCCACATTTTATTTTAATTCAGTCTCTTCCTTTTAAATGCATACAGTTAAATAATCTGTGAGGGAGAGAAAGAGGGAGAGAGGCTTGCTGCAAAATAGCGAAGTGATGTTTGGTCCATGGAGTATCTTCTTTCAAGTTCTGTTTCAGCTCAGGCTGGTAAAGTGATAGGAGATACAAGGGAAAGAGAAATCATCACACTGGAGAGATTGTATGATGTTAAAGTTTAGGGTAGTAGAAATAGTATGATATTTGACAACATAATGGTCACTGGTCTGAAATAAAAATTGGAACCTCTCAGAGAGGCTAGAAGAGATGTAATAGTCATGTGTTGAGTGATTGTTTTCAAGGGATGAGAGCCTGTGGAGTTCAGTATTTGCAGCATACACGGATATGATCATAATGAAAACCATGGCAAAGCTCACAGGTAAGTAGTAAAAGCTGTCTCTCAGAGCAGCATTTAAATAGCAGGTAGTGACCAAAGCACACACTTGAGTGTGAGAATAAGAGGAGAGGTTAAAAGCTTGTTAAGTAGTTGTCATTGTTTGTCAAATATGTCATGAGTGAGGGTGATAATACTTGGTAATATTAGTGAAGCAGTGATGAATGTATGAGATTAAGTGATTGACAGCATGTTTATGTGGCTGCATTACTGTTAGCCTGATTGATCATGTTTGTATTTTATCAAATCCAGCTGGTGAAACAGCTCCATCTCTTCTGTTTGAACACATTTCTCCAGTCCCGTGCACTGAGCGTTGAATTCCCTGAGATGATGTCAGAGGTGATTGCTGCCCAGCTACCCAAGATTCTAGCAGGGATGGTGAAACCTCTTCTCTTTCACAAGAAGTGAAATGTCTTTTCTCTTATCATAGAGATGATACCTGGGTCATTTTTTGTTTGTTTATTTTGGTCAAGATTTTGCAATGTCAGGATTTCAGCGTATTTGACATACTTACCCTGCCGACTGCTTTATACCTGTAACATACACAAGCCATTCAAGCTTGATGTACATATTGTGAGTTCCTGATTCCTTAACTGCAAAAATCACAACAGTCATAAGAAATGTTTTGTAAATTGTCTAAGCTGCTTTTTAGATATGCATATGAATGACAATGAATAGACTTTCCAGATTTCTAACAAGTTATACATTTTTCTTACACATTGCACGCTCTTGAATTTCTGGTATGATATGGTGCAAAATTTTTACTTTAGTACATTGTGTGCATGGGTACATGTGGGCACGTACATAATATAAGATTTTTGAGGAATTAAAATAAATATTGCCCACATTTTCTTATGGATATTTCACTTTTTATTACTGCAATGCCACAATGACTAATTAAAGTGCTAGGCACACAGTATATATTCATACTCTCATCTGTGGTCATGTTGCATTGAAACTCTCAAGTACAGCATACCGTTTTCTGCAGCATTCAGTGGAGCTCTTCCTCAAAAATAAGAACGTTTAGGAAAATTTCAGTGTGTATTACACCAAAGTAATGTGTATGCAAACCCACTAGGTGTTGGTTTGTGTTATTTTCCTTAAAAGTTCAGCACTTACTAAAGCCAAATCACTTAGCTGTGATCCTAAATTCATCAACTCTTACATGCTGTATTTCAGAAGCTTTAAATAGAAATGTTATCACAGACTGCAACTCTTAATAATCTTAATGTTTTGAATTCCAATGCTGAAGGCTCAATCAGCCATTAGCATCAAATTATAGTGAGATTAGATGCAAAAAGAAATGGAAAATATGACTGCAAACACTTTGATACACATCGGACTCATTCAGTACAATTTAGTGGAGCTACATTTTCTATTCTAAAAGCATGCCATTATAAATGGGGTAACTGTAAAAAAGGAATTGGACTCAATTTCTTTTGTACATTCAAGAAGAATGGCATGTTTTACCATAGAAATGAATATTCACCTGAAAAATTATGATGTGGTGGTGTTTGTTCCTTTGATATGGTTATGAAGCCACTCATGCATTTAAGGCAGTAAATTGAGATACATTCAGACAACAGAGAAACAGATAAACCTTAAGAAGCACTTATGAGTCTATTAAAACATGGCAAATTTTCCGGTCATTAGAAATGATACGTAAACATAGTAAATGGTGAGTCTTGTTTGGGTACTTCTGGCCTTATGCTTTTGCTTTTGCCCATGACTTGTTAGGTGTCCCCATTATGTGACTGTGTCCTGCTGGTGGTGTGTAGCTTGGTCTCTACAGACATATCCTTGTCACATGAACAAAGGCCCCTGGGCCGTAAATTCAGTATCCCCAGCTAAATCAGGGCGCCCCTCATTAAAAGTATAAGTGATGTGCTTGTTGGTGAAAATTACATCTTGGACAACTGGCAATTACAGGAATGTCTAAAAGTGTCCTTACTGGTCATGATTTCCTAAAGCTAACAAAGAAGAATCTACATTACAACTGGGAATAAAAGCATTTTTGAGGTCCCCACATAGTAGTACAAAACCTATTAGAGCTGCTGCAAATGTGTGACCCTAGATAAAGTGGTATAGACAGACTTTTGTGTTAGTTGACTAGGTTTGCCATTTCTAACTGCCCAGGAAAGCAATGTCTTTCATATTCAATACAGTCTGACTTTTAACTGTGATCCTTAAAGCAATTATGTTTTAATAAATAGCACAAAATTCTTTATTTCTACATCCTGAAGTTTTGTTTTCTTTATTTTGTGTTTGCATTCAGTAAATGTGATTCTCAGTAGAAAATTCCATTTCAACCATTCCACTTTCATGTAATAACAGTATTTTCATGCATTCTTTTGGGATTGAATTTTGCCACATGATTGACCACTGAGTAAGCAGACTGTCTATGTTACTGTTTAGATTAAACTGATAACAGGAACTTCCCACACTAAAAATTACTCCTCATCACCCTAATTCTGAAATTAGAAGACAGAGCAGGCAGTATGTTTGCTTTAGGAATGCATGGATCTGCCTACATCTGCTTTTTACTCAATCCCTAAGTGGCTGACATGTCACCGTGTCCCATAAACTTGGCAGATTAGTCTGAAATGCACTATATTTGCCTCAAAGGCATAATCAAAAAAGAAGAAAAGATAACTTTTGGGAATAGACAACAAAGCTTAAAAACATTCTCAAATTGTATTTCTAAAAGATCTCTAACTCACAGAAAAAAAAATCCCAAAAGTTCATGGCCATGATGAATTCACTACACAAAATAGAATGATTGGGTAATTGTGTCTGCTATAAGAGTCTGAAAGTCCTGTGACCATTATATGTTTGTCTGAAGTTAGAAAAACAAATTCCAGCTATAAGCCCAGATTATAAAGTGGCCTTTGGAGTTCATTTTTATAATGTCATTTACTCTGGGTTACAAAGACACCATGAACAGTGGAAAAGGACCTGGGGGTGCTGGCAAACAGCAACTGAACATGATCCAGGGTGTGCCCAGGTGGCCAAGAAGGCCAGTGGCATCCTGGCCTGGATCAGCAATGGTGTGGCCAGCAGGAGCAGGGCAGTGACCGTCCCCCTGTACTGGGCACTGCTGAGGCCACAGCTCCAATCCTGTGTTCAGTTCTGGGCCCCTCCCTGCAAGAAAGACATGGAGGGGCTGGAGCGTGTCCAGAGAAGGGAACGGAGCTGGGGAAGGGTCTGGAGCACAAGGGCTGTGAGGAGCAGCTGAGGGAGCTGGGGGTGTTTGGTCTGGAGAAAAGGAGGCTCAGGGGAGACCTCATCACTCTACAGCTGCCTGAAAGGAGGGGGTAGCCTGGTGGGGGCTTGGGGGGGTCGACCTCTTCTCCTGGGTAACAACTGACAGGAGTCAGTCAACTGACCTCAAGCTGTTCTAGAGGAAGTTCAGGTTGGATATCAGGAGGAATTTCTTCACTGAAAGGGTGGTTAAGTGTTGGAAAGGGCTTCCCAGGGAAGTGATGAAGTCACCATCCCTGGAAGTGTTCAATAAATGACTGGACTTACTTCTGTGATTTAGTTGACAAGGTGGGAATCAGTCAAAGCTTGGACTCTATGATCTTGGCAGGTCTTTTCCAAATGAAATGGTTCTGATTCCATGAAGACCAATCAAAGCACCTGATTTCTTCCTTCCCTACAGAAATCTCGTGTACTATAACTTTTCAACCCTGTAGCAATGTTCAGAGACCCCTTACTTGATTTTTTTACTGAGTACAAAGTTTTATAGTTGTATGTGCTTCTGTCCTTTAATGCTTTTTTAAAGAGCAAAGCATTTTTGACCTGAGCTTTACAAATAGGTCTAAATAAACAAACATCTTGTAATGCTTCTCAATATATTGAGCAAGGCAGAATAATGCTGTATCTTCTTATGGTATGTTTACACACTAGAAATAAGAGGTTTCAGCAGATGGACTTTGCTTTTTTTCTGACATTTAGGATGAACCTGATTACATTTTAAAGGTATGAAATCTTTTGTGTTAATTAGAAAGTTTGCCAGCCATTTTCTACAGGCTTTTGTTTCGAGCTATCACTAAAAGTTCTTGATACACTGAATAATGCAGGCTGTGCCTGAAGCTAAGCCTCTCCTGTTCTGTACAGTTGAGGTATTTTTGACCAAAGCCCTTCAGCATTACTTTCTGTTGGTGCTTGAGGAAGCAAACAAACCAACCCATGAAGTCATCTACTTCCTTTGAGCTCTGCTGCTGTGATTCAGCTCTCTACAGGTATCATATTTATAGTTTTAAAATAATGTTTTGGAGGTTGAAGTGCCTGGCCATGGCAACTCACCTGTGTTTGGAGAGCTGAGACCTCCAGCATCTGCAAGCTGTTCTCTTTGTCTACGAGCTGCTCCACAGTTGTGCTTGCTGTGGTCCAAGAAACCCAAAAGATCCAACACTTGGCTCATGTTTTCAGAGAGCTCAGCTGTATCTACAGTTGGGATCAGCCTTTAGGGATGGGGGGATGTGGGTTCCTTAATACCTAGTCCATCACAGAGGGAAATGTGGTCTGGAAATTTCCATTGATTTCATGGCACTTTGGAACGGCCTGGTTATAAAGGCCCATAATAATTTCTGATCTGCAGCTGTTTCTTCAGCTGCACTGTGGTTATGCTTTCTCATGCTATATGTGCAACAGTGAAAGTGAGACCTAAATTTGTATTGTCTGACAGTCAATGCCTTGTTAGTACCTTAGATGGGTTTTTTCTTTCTTTCCAAGTAGAGTAATAGGTCTCTCTCCATTACCTGTGTTGGGAAGGTGAGCTGCTGCCCTGTGTTCCTACCTACACCCAAATATTCATTTCATTTACCAGTGATGTGTCAGTAGCATGAACAGCAGGGATCCTGCAGGGATCCTTCCTTCCCATCCTCTCCTCCCTGCCCAAACTTAAGGTTGGTTTATCTGCAGAGCAGGAGAGGATGGGGCTGCACTCCACCCATGCAGTGCAACTCCAAGCACACATTTCTTGCCTTACATGCTGTTTGTGGCAGGCTGACCTTTCTTTCCTTCCGAGAAGTCAGCTTGCAGCCACAGAACTAATGTCCAAAGCCCTCCCAACTTTCCACAGCTCAGAAGCCTGTGAGCATACTGCCAGGCTGGACTGTCAGCATTGCTGGATTTATTAGTTTGTACTGCTTTGTGTCATGGTGACCTGACTTGAACAGAGATTTGCTTTTGGTTTAGTTCTCCTTTTCCCTTGGAAGATGAAAAGGAAAAAAAACTCTAATATTTAAAGTATTTTTTGGTTTAAAATTTATGTGTTTTTTTTCAATAAATGCTATTAATTTTTTTAGATTGACATTATTTGCATGCAGAATGGTACCGTAGCTTCTCAGATGCTTGGACAGAAATATGCAGTAAAAGGTGACTGCACAGATATTAATAACTAAGTTAAAATTTATCTGTCTGTTTACCTTAAAGAGAAAATAAATAACCCTCAGAAAACAGTCTTTAAGTGCTGTTGGAACTGTGCAGCAGTTGCATAACTTCAAATACATGAGCAGTGCTGCTCCCTTGATGATTTTTTCGCTCACATTTAGGAATTGTTTTCCCTGGGTTGAGCCCACAGTGCTCTCCATGGGGCATTTAAAGCATATATGGAGGACATCAAATAGTGGTGGGCATTCATTTAATTCTAGTATATCCTTTAAAACTGGCAACATTTCAGTTTCTTGCCGGTGTGGGGTGGGCTCATTATAAAAATACCATCACGAGCCTTTTAGTCGTAGATCATGTTTTTCTGACCATGAAAACTAAGTTACCTTTTCACCTCTATGGGTACAATAGGGTTCCACCAATTTAGCATTCAGGCATATCAGTGAGGAAGTTCTCACAGTGTCATTTAAATAGTCTCACTCTATTGCATTTTCCCACACTTAATTCAAATACCTACCCAGCCAGTTCATGACTAAAATCTCCTTTTGCTTTGTGGAGGGAAAAAAAAAAAAGAAATAAGTCATTGTCAGGAGATCAGAACACTGCATCACTGAGCTTCAAACAAGGGGCTAGATTGGATGAAAAGCAGGTAGTGAGCATAATAATCACCTTTGACATCACATCAGAAATAACTGGGCAGAGAAGTAGAGAGACCTTTGTGTTATACAGGTGAGATTTATATGAACATCACCATAAGTTGCTCATTCCAGAGATGTGCATTTCTCTCATATTGTTGGGTGATGTCCAGTCTGAGACCCTAATCTGCGATATCTCCAGTGGATGTTCCCATCACAATGCTGCTCAAATAAACTGATTTATTCTGGCAGGCCTGTCTTGGCTATATCAAGCACGAATAAGGGAAGCACCAAACCAATATGTGCATGCAGTATGAATCCACAAAGGTATTGGATGTGGTCTTACTGAGAGTATATGAAAAAGAAACACCTGGCCACCTGAAATTAATATGTTCCCAACCATTTTCCCAGATTCCAGTAACATTCCTAAGAGTAAAACATGGATTTTGATGGACCATGTTAGCATATTCTGTTGTAGACAAAGGAAAACACACTTGACAAAAAATTGATCACTGTCAAATAGAAAAAACTGTGGCATCATGCTCTCAGGACAGGCTCTCAGCCTACCTGTAGGGCATTGCACACAGTGGATGGGAATATCATCTTTTGGGACTGTCATCACCACACATCAAGCATTGGACAGCTGATGATGACAAGGTTTTTCACTTAAAAATTTGGATGTTTTGTATCCTAAAGCTCAGCTTACAAGATAGTCACACTGCAGTGGCCAGTTCACTTCTTACAATAATTTAACACAATCACAACCCCAATTGCTATTACAAGCAGTTCGTAGTGATGGCTACAGCCAGCTTAGGTTGTACTGGGAGGCAGAAACTGCTTCAAAATACAGGTAATGTCTCTATTTAGCTGACCACAGCCAAAAGGTTGTGTGCACAAATCTGGCAAAAAAAAAAAACAAAACAAAAAAACAAAAAAACAAAACCAACCAAACAAACAAAAAAAAACCACCCAAAACCCCCTCCAAACATCTGAAATGTTGAAAATACTACTTCATGAAGTTTTCCACTTAAAGTATCCTTAAAGCCTTCCCTGAAGACAGACATTAATTTTAAGACAAACTACATGAGAAAAGCACAACCCAGTGCTGAGCATTCCTGCAATGCATGATCTGTTGAAGTTTCTGAATTTCTTACAGCCTCTAAATCCCAGTTCTTGTATTTGTGAAACATTTATTCTCCCTTCCTTCCTATGCCTTCAACATACCTTCTTTTCCCAATGGGTTACTTGGATATGTAATACATTAACACTTTGTAGAGTCTTTGTAATCCTCAATGGAAAAATTCTGTAAAAAGACAAATAATCCTTAAGACATCTTTGTACTGATGTTCATATTTCTCCATACTTAACATTCAAGGATCATGATAGATGTAATTTATGCTTTGCAGCTATTGTTTTATTTTTGGAAAAAAAAAAAGACTTGTATAAGATTTCTGTATTTTCCTCTTGAGGAGCTTTCATCTCTATATTTGTACAACTGAAATAATAGCTTCAAGTATTTTTGCAAAGGTGTTGTCTGGCTACATTGTGTCATGTCCAATAAACTGGGGATGTGCTTGCATTGTGGTAGTATGAGAAGCTTTTAACTCTTCAGTAGATGTACAAAAATCCACTAGATTGAGTGGAGGATAAAGCTGCAGAATGACACTGTTGTCACTGGACACGAGGCTGCAGCTGCCAGTACCAGGCTGGTGGAGCCATTTGTGCTGCAGTCCTACAGAGCAGCTGCTGGGAGGCTGATTTTGGGGGGAATACTTTGGCAGCTCCAGGTTAGAGACAATACACACTTTTTTTATTTACTGAGTTCAAGCCCAGGTGGCTGGGACAGGGTTAGGGAGGTTGGGGGGAGCAGAACTGTTTTCCATTTTGTTTGCAATTCGAACCTTCTACAAGACAGGATACAATAAAACTTTATTTAATTATTTATTTTTATCTTTATTTATTCTTACATGGAAAGTCGTGACTTTAATCAAAACTGCAGCAGTCCAGCTGCCAGCCTATAGAAGCATTAAAATAAGTTACAATGCATTCCTGATCTCCTGGCATAAGCACACACAAAGGGAAAGTTTACTAAAAAGCCTGCCCTGCAGTGCAGAAGGTCCATGCACAGCAGCAGCAGCAAGAAGTGCTGATATGGGAGCAGAGGCCGTGGCACAGTGGGAATGGAGGTGCTGGCACGGTGCTGCTGGTTCAGATCAGCAGGAATACACCTGGGTAGAGACACCATTAGCACAGCAACCTACACATTGGGTAATCATTTATTTGTAACTATTTAAAAGCCAGGGTTTCAGAATAAATTGTCCCCAGACTTTACAGAGGCAGTGCCTGAGCTCACTACCACGTCCACACCAAGAACTGGAGTTTTCTGCTGCCAGAATTGGTCAGTGCCAGATGTGAGGTGTAAGATGCAGCACACTGCAGGATGCATCCATCTGCTATCCATCCACCCTGCGATCCTCAGTCATGGGGGAGAAAAGCTTTTCTTGTTGCTGATCATTGACCTGGACTGGAGCAACTTTTCCTTGGCTGCACCAACAGGGCACATCACTCCTGGCTTTTAAGGACCTGACTCCAGTGCTCAGGTGATCCTTCCCTCACCCTCAACGGGTTCTGCTTCCCACCCCACTTCCTTCTGATGGGGTGTGCAGCAGGCAAGGATTGGGACCCACAGCCTGGTGAGGGGCACAGGTAGAATGGCTGGGAAATGCCATGTGTCCTCCATCAACAGGAAACACCACCCCTCTGCTTTCCCGTTCTAAGGAAATACTGGCAAAAGACTGGACTGTTGGTTTAGATGTCTCCTCTTCTAAGGATGTGCTGCAGTGTTAGTGTGCCCTCAGAGAAGGATTAGTCATGCCAACAATGCCAATACTTAAGGACATCATTTCCACGTAATACAGAACATCTTGAAAGTGATGTTGCAGTTTCATTTCTGAATGTCCTCATTCTTGTGAATTCATGTTTTGGATGTTACCAGTGCTCCATGTACACATCACGAACAGCTTGACAGGGCTGGGACTTACCACACAGATGATTCATTTTCCAAATTAATTTAGTTTTAAGCATTCCATGCAGTATAAAACAACTGGGGAAGGCATTTAGTCAGTACAAAAACACATTAATTTCTTTTAAGTGTAAGTTCTATTAGCAGCTAGCATACAAAAGAAAATAATCTTAAAGTCTTTGAGACACTTGAACTTCAAGGTATCAAAGTTAAAGAATGTGGTCCTACTTAAATATGCATTCAGTTGAGCATATCTGCATTGGTACCTTTATTTAGGCCCCAATTATTTATTTACACAATGACGCTCCTTAGGATTGAATGGAATAGCTTTGTGTGTGCATATCTATATATCTATATATCTCTATGTATGTATGTATGTATGTGTCTATCTGTCTATCTGTTCTGTCCCAATTCAGCCTCAATGCACACCCCTTTTGCTCAAGAATAGTTTGGGGTTTTATTCTTTCTAACAGACATAGTAATAGAAGGGTATAAAGAATAAAATAAGATTACTCATTATTTGACATAGGATGTCTAAACCCTTTGAGGTAGAAGGTTTTGCTTTAACCTTTAGCAGATAACAGTCCCCCTAAATGAGATGGATTTTTTTATTGTGACATCTCAGACTCCATAATGATGCAGATTCTCCCAAGCCTGACTCATCTCTGCACAGCACAAGCGATCTACCTCTCAAACATACTAATGAGTTAAGAAATAATCACTGTCTGTTCACAGGGAAGGCAGAGCTGGTATTTTGTGATTATCTAAATGAAAGCAATAAGTGGTGTCAGAGATTCTGCCGTGTGGGAATTCGGATTAAACCATCATTTGTTTTCCTGTGCGTCAGTAATGAAGGTGCTGCAGCCCTGGAGAAGGCACCAAACTGAGCCAAGGCTGAGGTGATGCCCTGAGGAGCTCCAGTGTCCGAAATGTCCAATGCCCTCCCTGTGAGCTGCACTGGGTTCAGTGTTACCACTGCTTCACTCAGATGTTCCTGCAGGGAAGGCTGACCTAAACGTGTTCCTGGGAAAGAGCTGTGCTTGTTCCTTCTGCCTTCAGGAGAGGAGCTATTTGTGAGAGATTCACACAAATAACACCATGTTAACACCGTCTTGATTTTCCCTCTGGATATAAACTATCCAGCAAAGCTAATTAGCTAAAAAGCCACAATATTCACCTGAGTTTCTCATGCTGATGTGCTTACAGATATCATTATTATGATCACGCTTTGGTTTCCCAGTTCATTTAGGAAACATTTCAAGGCATCATTTAAACAAAGATGAGGAAAACTTATTAAGGCAAGGGTTTGGCAGGGGCAGACTTGGTTCTGTGTTTCTCCGAGGGTAAAAATAATTGTGCTGGTTTGTTTTGCATTGCCTGAACTTCAGGGGGATGGGGAGGGCAGGGACAAGGGCTCATCTGGAAACAAAACAATGTCACAAATCACAGCTGGAAGCCGGTGACACACTCCTATGGCATTCATTGCAGGTTTCTCAGGGAAGGTCTGGGGAGCACGACATTGTGCAGAATGGCCATTTTTCTCATCCAAAGCAGGCAGTTTGTCCTAATTACAAAAAAGAAACAGCACTTCACAGGACCAAACAAAAGCATCCCTTGACCAACAGCAACAACAGGAAATAACTTAAAGTGACAATTTAAGATGAGGTTTTATGTAAGTATACATTTGCATCACAGCTGCCAAGCACAATTTGTTTGCACATAAATGTCTCTGAGGTCTCTGCTATCTACCTGCTTCCTTTAGATGTTCCTGGAGGGTGCACCAGGGCCCCCCAGTGTAGTTTTTGTCTTTTTGTGGATTTTCCCTGCTGATAGGCATCCTGGTATTTTTGTGGTAATCCAGGACTCACAGTTGTTACTGCTTTCACAGTCTCTGTTTCCAGCACTTTGTGCTCAGCCTCCCAGCTCAGGTGCACTGAAACTCTAACCCTTGTTACCTTTTGTGAGGCCCTTGCAAACAGCACATGCTCTATTCTAGGAGCCAGTTGTGTCCTGTATGCCAGTTAATTTATTTGGATGAACACTTTACGGATTGGTCAAGCTCAGGTTTCTTATCCCCCTTCTGCCAGGGTTTGGGAATTGTCCTCTGAAAGGCTTCTCACAGGGCTTCCCAGTGTGCAGCTGTCTCACCTGTTTGTGCACCACGCCGATGTTTCCCCAGTGCTGCCATGGGTGTACAGTCAGGTCTGGAACGTGGAGACCCCAAACGAGCAGGCTGGAGCCCATCACTCCTGCTCCAAGCTCTGCTCTGCTCTGAGATGTTGGGCACCTTCCATAGCCCACCCTGCCCCAAGCCCACCAAAGGCTGAGCCCCCACCCTCTCAGCCCCCCATCTGCTGCTGGGGATGGATCTCAGGATGCTGTAGCCAAAGCACAGCATTGCAAACCTCGTTTTGAAAATAACCCAAATCCAGATGTGCTGCATGTTTCCCTTTGCATGTGTTTTTTTCGTAGGAATGCAAGAGCAATGGCCATCAACAAAACTAAATGGCTGATGTTTTTCATTCAGATGGGACTCTAATCCCTTCTAAGGGCACCCAAGAGCCATTAACAGTAATTTTAAATGAAATACACCCGTGCTGGCTCTAACTAATCAGTTCCTCAATTATACTGGCAGAAAGATGTATTCCAATTACCAAAGTACTTTCAAGTGAATTAAGACTCCTTTCTGTACCGGCTGTGGAGGTCACTCAATGTTCCCATGAATCCCTGCATGTTTACATTAAAAAAGCACACCATGATCTTTGGCAAAGGCACTTGCTCTAGGTTAGTTCAGCTTTTGAACTTGTTGCCACAAATACAATAGAAAAGAAGCCAACCATTGCAAAAGAAGCCAAGAATATCTTTCAATACTTTGTTTCCGTATCAGCAATTAATCCAAATGACACGGGAAAAGTTTTACAAACATGAAATAAAATTTTAAAAGATGGAAGTGTAGATACCTCATTTACCATGTTTAATAAGCAGTGTTTGTGTTAGAAAAGTTGGTTTTTAAGGAATGCATCATGCCAAACTAATGAGAAAATGTTCCGAACCGGGACCTGAAGTGACTTTGCCACCTGCTCAGTTTACACCTATGCTGTTTCCTTGGATCACTTAAGTTTTTCCTCTTTAGGTAGGAGGCTGTGGCCAGCTTGGCTCATCTGAGCACACATTCCATACCAAAGCAATCCCACACATCACTTTCTCCCTAGTCTATGTTGAAGGCTTATCAGCAATAAAGCCAAAAATATTAATTTTTCAAAACACACGAGAATCGTGCCCTGTAAAATGTTTTAATGCAACCAAGTAATGATATGTATCTTCAACCTTTTGGGCAAGAAGCACAGATGTCTCACCTCTTGAGAGTTTTAGATTTGGTGTTAATGTGGTAATTCAACAGCAATTTAAGTCTTTTTACATTTAAATGCTCACTTAAATGTCAAAATATAGCATGTCAGACAGAATATAGGTTTCCCAGAAATAATAAAAAAAAATCTTACTTATTCCCTGATGCCAAGTAAAATGGGATACTGTGAAAACGAGTGATGAGAACTATTTTAGAGGTTATTCTTGACCCCAAAGTAGTGTGCATTCACTCTTGCAGATCAGGGGATCTAAAGCTGAGAAGCCTTCATCCCCGTGGAAAAGAGCAGAAAACTAACAGAAAACACAACCATTTCATTTCAGATTTTTAACACAAAATGAGCAGTGAACTGTCATTTTTGATGAGCTATCAAAATGCAGATATTCTCCAATTCCTCCTGTGCCTAATCACAGAGCAGAGCTGGCCATCTGTGGCAGCTCCTACCATTCCTGCTTTCATGGCCCCCCCAGCAGTGGAGGGGTCCCCGTGGCAGCCGGGGGTGTTGTGGGCAGTGATGGTGACAGCTCCCATTGCTATTGTTCCACACCCCACCTCAGGGGCGCTTCTCAAAGTCAGAGCACTAAGCTTCAGCTCAGCTTTAACCCCTTGCTGCAGCCCCTCCACTTCTCAGGCTTTTCCAGCAGAATTAATACAGCCAGAGGGGCTTTGCCTTGGTCCCAAGGGAAACCTTGCCTTCTCCCTGGCCCCATCCTGTCTGGGACACCAGGATCTCAGCCAAGGTGCAAGACAGTTTGGTGATTGCAGGCTGCAGGTGATGCTTGGATTCCTGAAAGCCAAATCCACTTCTCTCATATCCTCAAGCAGGGAGAGCTGTGAAATACAGGCTTCACTTCAGAGCAGTTAGAAAGCATCAGAAGGGAGAGACTCTTTCTCCATCTGGTCCGTGCTGCTTGGCTTCTCGACAATCTCATTTTTACTTACAGCCACGGCACTGATGTTTTGTTTCTGTCTGTCTCTGATGTGTCCCTGGGCAGAGCTGTGGGCACAGTGCCTGCACAGGAGCAGGCTGGCAGGGCAGCTGCCCAGCCCAGGGCCACAGCAGCCTGAGTGTGCCAGGAGCTGGCAGCTGGCAGCCATGGATGCAGGAGCAGTATCCATCCTCCCTGGCCTCCTGCAGCTCTCTGCACTTCCAAGCCCAAGCACAGTGACCAGGGAAAGAGTTTATCAGCTGGCTGTTTTGATCTTGTTTAAGAAACACAGGTTTTTTAGTCTGTATCATAACAAAGCCTGATTGTTTCAGGGAATTAAAGTCTCCTGAGTTTCTGGTGAGTTTCTTCAGGGAAAAGGCAAGGCTACCTCACAGCTCCCTTTGCCTGGGGCACAGCTCTAACTCCAGCCTGAAGGCTGTAAAAACTGAGACAAGAAGTCTTGGAGAGATGCTGGGGAGGTCATGGAAGGGAATTTTCAGAGGCCAGTGCACTTGCTTCCCTTACCTGGTACTGCTGTTGGAAGGCCTTCCTGTGAGCTGAATTCCTCTGCTGAATTCCAGAGGCAAACACCTCATCAGTGACATTCCACCATAACAGGGCTCTGCTTCTTGCGACCTAACATCCAAAGCTGTCATTTTATTTTCCTCAAAAGCCACATCTTTGCAGACTTCCATGTGATCAGGACAGTGTATGACAGACTATTTTCTGGTGTTCATGTGCCCATCTATGTAAAGCATCCTTAGGGGTGAAATGTTACTCTAAGACGTAGGTATGGATAGAAGTAGAAACAAAGTGTTATTGGAAAAATCAAAAGGCTGAACAAGACGCCAAATTTAAAACCAATAAAGAAACAGTTTATGTATAGAAGATTTTTATTTTGAAAATAATTTTTTCAAATTTTGAAACACAGTGTAAAGTACAACATAGAATTATGTCTGCAGTCAGCTTATGCATGTCATGCTAGTTATTTACATGTAGATATATACAGAGTGCAGATAATTATTGAAACCACACTACAAAATAAACAGAGAGTTCAATAAGATAATTTAGTAGGACTTTATTAAATAGATATAGTTATGGATTGTAAATATTTTCCTATTAAAATACCATAGTATCTAAAGTAACCCCTATAAACTCTAATACCTCCAAAATTGCCATAAATATGATTGAAAATGGAAACTATCCATGTGCCCTGTTCAGCTGTTCTGCCCTTTGTTCCAACAGAAACTCTTGCAGAGATACTGGTGCTATCTTTAGTGCCAGAGCTTTGATGACAACTCCCAATAAAACACTAGCAGAAAGCTCAGATGCAAAACAGCTTTCAGCTGAAGCATCCAAGGGTTGTGGCACTGTGCTCTACACTTAAAACAACAAGAATAATCTGATGGCTTATGAAACACTGCCACACACAGGACAATTAAAGAACCGATATGATCCTCAGTGGCTGAAGTAGTGGCTGTTTGGATACCAAGCACCTTACTAAAACAAAACAAAGCAAACTCCCAAAGCCCATGCAAAATCTTAAACTAAAAAAGAAGAGACCTCCCAATGGGTACAGACACAGCCTGCCTGACAGTGGGCTTTAGCAGGAGTAGGAGCTGGATGGGCTGCAGCAGCAGCAGCAGGGCTCTGTGACCAACCAGAGAGAGGCTAAGGTTGCCCATGGCTTTGATCTCTGGCCACTGAACAATTCATCCAGGCCTCTCTGCTGAAAGAAAGGACAACCCCAAGCCAGATCATAGATTATCCCATTAGCAGAATATTCTATCTCCTTTCTGGGGGTTTCTGGCCAGCAAACCTTCACTATAAATTGCCAAAGGTCTGTCTTTGACTTCACTAGAGCTTTGACACTTTCCATCAATGGAGAAGATCCATCCCAGTCTAGAGGATGGGCTCCCCAACTGGGATTTCTCTTCTTGTTGCTCAATACAAAATTGCACAACCTTCTGCCTTAGGAAAAGAAATATCAAGAACAATGTGCTTTTTAGTTTCATTATTTATTCTGATGCAATATATTAAGTAGAAAATAGGCCGGGGAGAAAAGTTAACAAAAAAAATCCAATTACTGCCATACAGTGCTTTTTGTTGTTGTTGTTGTCGTAATTACCATTCTGAACTGCAGAATTTTACAACTTTTCCTCTCCTAACATCTTTCCTAAAGGCACATTACAATTCAATCCAATTACAGGCAAAGAATAGAGATTAGCACCAGAAAATATATAAAAGGAAAATAAGTTACTATTACTATCATAGAATAGCGCTGGTCAGCAAATCTGTGCATTTTTTTTTCCAGAAATAATTGTACAATGAACATTATAGATTAGTTAGGGACATAAGTGATAACTATGGTTTAATTTAACAGTTTTGTTACATATAACTCTAAGAGCCAAAATATGGCAAGCACATTTTAATACTGAACTCATAGGAATTACACACAAAAAATGTAATCTTTATCATCATTAATAAAAAGTGTGAATATAGAATATTAATATACTTTACATATTTATCATACAATATATCAGTCCTTCACACTATTAATTTGATTCATGTTGTGCTGCAACATGTATCAAAAGGTTTAACAAAGAAAAAACATGGCTAATTATACGTTGTGGGTACAGACATTATTTCCACAAGTCAAACAATAACACCAACAATGTATCTCTACCTTGGGTTCTACAGTGATATTTGGAACAAACCTGCTGCATCCTTTTAAGAATAATAATAATTATTTTAAAAAATGTTTAACCTTTGCTTGTAGAGAGAGTCTGATTTCCATTAAGAATAGTAAATCACTACTATGAGCTAATTTAATTCAGATTGCCTAATTTTCTGGTAAGGCATTATCAAAATATTATATCTCCATTTAGATTTCATAAGGATTTCTGATTCCTTGCTATTGTTAGAAGGGATTTTTGGTGAGGCCTGAGAGTATCATCATTAGAGAAGCTTTGGTGCTGCCTCCTCCCCCTCTTCAGTTTTTGCACCCCTACTAAACTTTCTGGTTCACTGTTCAGCTTCCTGTAGAGATAAACTCCTTCTTAAAAGGCAGGGAAGAGCTGGGGCACCCACAACCCAGCAGTGAGTTCATACAGAAAGTGCTACTATGTGC
The DNA here is from genome assembly GCF_052056855.1 of Sturnus vulgaris. NCBI lineage: Eukaryota > Metazoa > Chordata > Aves > Passeriformes > Sturnidae > Sturnus > Sturnus vulgaris. The sequence continues at coordinate 43,907,715 of NC_142244.1, read as the reverse complement.
TGCAGAGGAGAGTACAAGAAAAACCATAGAGTTCCAAAAACCAAAACCCCTGCTCCTGGAGAGTGAGAGGCTAACTCTAAGTAAGAATGGGCATAATCTTCTTCAGAAAGAAATGCCATTTTAAAGCTAAAGGATTTAAAAATTATTTTTGCCTAGTTTGGAAGAAGGTCTTACAAAGCTGCAGAGCATTACAGAGGAAAACACAGATCTGTTTTGTGAGCAGCACAGGAATGGAATCCAGTTTCTTATGAAGTTGTCTTCTCCAATTCTAATTTTGGCCTAATGTGAGATGAATATGTGGGATCCTCCACAGGGATTCCTCCAGGTCTTTCTACAACCATTCCCTCAGCACTCATAGGCTCTGCTTGGTTAATCTGTAACTGAACTTGGCAGTTCTACAGAATTTTTAATGAACCTGGCATCTTTGACTGTTCTAGCTTGCACTCAGATCAGCTGCTTTCAAAACACAGTACTGAAGAATTGTGAGACACATATAGAGGATGTGAAATCACCTAAGCTTAGGGGTTTTCTTCCCAGTTATTTTTAAATCAGACTAGAACAAAGCAAGTAAGAGCAAACATTTTCTATTTCACAATTCCTCAAGAATTTCACAACAATTAAATTGCCCTTAAGAGGTATGAGGGTTCATCAAAGGATGTTCAATAGAGTTTGCTACTGACTCCATGCAACAGACAGAAGCTGGGATTTTTTCCCCTGAACACTGCATTTTTCTGCCTGTGTGAGATGTGCTGGGCTACCAGCCTCTGCTCAAAGTTCTGCTTCCCGTTCTGCTCCTTTTTGCCTGCAGCAGCACTTTTCCTGGGAAGGTCACCAGAGGCAAACCTTTTGACAGCCTACAATTTTTTGATTGTAAAATACAGCAAAAAACCAACCAAACCTATGTTGGTCTTCTCAGGGCAATGGCAGTCTCAGGCATAGCTTAGATTAAGAAAACTTGGCTTGCCTTAAAATGGATGAAGATTCAAATGGCTGAGGAAAGATCTTCACTTCCTTTCACATCTGCTCTGGGCACAAGAGATGAGCACACGTGCCTGCCTTCACTGCCATTGCCATCAGGAACAACCCTTCATCACAATGCACTGGGCACAGTCTGGATTTAAGATGAAGTGAAACCTATTTTGGGATTAATGAAAATGTTTAGGGTGAAGAAAGAACCCAGGCCACTCAGTCACTAATGCATGGGGTCTGTTCTCAACTGCCTGCAGCCAGTCTTGCTCAGACTCCCCCTACGAAAATGATTTTTGTAAGGATGTTCTTCGAGCCTCTCTCTTTCTCTGACCATCACTCAAAAGATCCTGCAGGATTCTGCCACCAGCCTGAAATCCAGCAATTGCTCTAAAGAATTCATGCACTAATATAAGTACAGAATGTTCTGATGTGCTTCTCTGTGTTGGCAATGAGTCTTACTTTTCAATTTAAACAAGAAAAAGGCTATGGAAAGAAAAAAAAACCAGCTGGTAAAAAATTACTGATGTTTTTACCTTAACAACAGTTCTTTCTTAAACTTTCTTGAAGTAGTGTAAAACTTAGAAATCAACAGATTTATATGTATATTCCTTGAGAGATCTATGAAACTAAGCCTAGATAATTCTAAGAGACAATGAATTCTTTTGGAAGCACTGATGTTGAAGAAATACTAAGATGGAGGTTAAATGTTTTCAATCAGGAATGGTAAGTAGCCAAGCAAGCAGTGCATGTTTTCCCTCAAGGTGTACAAGAAAACTGCTTAGACTGAGAAAGTTTCTTATGTTTTTCTTTGACTTGGATTTGGTTTTTTTTTCCCTTTTCAGTCCTACCAGGAGCAATCAATAGGTCTTTACAACACCTTTGAAAAGCAAGGAGTTTTTATTCTGTGGAAGGAGAGAATCTCTGTCAAATATTTTAGCAGAAGTCAGGAGAAATACCACTAAGTAATTTTATTGCTACATGGAGCTTTTAGCATTCATAGCTTAAAATTGGCTAGTTCACAGGTCATTTGTCTAACTTGCAACGGAAAAAGAATGAGTTACAATTTATCTCAGGTTTCAAAACATACTGCTGTTTTTCACTACTCACTTCACATGACTACCAATCAGTCCAGATTCAGCATCTCCTTGTTTTCTACAGATGTTCTGAGACACAGAGAGAATATCTTCCAGATGATGGTTATCATTGAAATAAAAGTTGCTAATATTATCTATGCTGATATAGAAAGCAGGAAAGAAATCTAGTAAGTATTTGAATGAAACATTCATTAAACATATCACATTTTGAATGAGCACTCACTGCACAGGCAGTGTTTAAACTGATATTATCAGTTGTATAAATTCTATACCATATTGTAACTCAATGACTATCAGAAGTTCCAACTTCTGATTTACGGTAAGGTAATTTCTTATTTGAAATGATTAGGATCAATTTGAGAATCAAGTTTTCTAAGGGAGCATTCAGATCACAATAGGAGCAGTACTTACATAATGAAAAAGTCCACGATTTTCCATATTAAAAACCACAGATTATAAGAAATGTCATAGAGTGCATTGCCTCTACTCTTCACACTTCTGTGAGCAACATCCTCGGACTTGAAAGTCTGCAGCTAAATAGCTTGTTTTTTTTTCTTTTTTATTGCTCTAGTGTTCCTTACCCATAAAAGAAGAACAGAACAACCTTTTGCAAACAATGGAAGTTATTTAAACAGAGTACCATCCTCAGCACAGAAACTGTTAACTGTTTCATCACATTCTGTTCCGTTGGCAGGGAGCTCTGTAACCTGCAGCATCTGAAGGAAATCTACCACTCAGCTAAGGGGCTGATCCCATATCTGTGTCAGATAAAAATCATAGTGCTTATTATTTGTTACCATGGATACCATGAAGATATTGCTGTCCACTAAAGATTACTAGAGGAAGACAACATAATTCTCAGGAACTAGTCCTGTTTTGCCTTCATAAGTTGCCTTTAACCAGCCTGGTTCCACTGACGGGTACACTGCAAAAAAACATATACACACTGTTAAAACATATACACTGTTACAAATCCCATACATGCTACATATATTTATTTAGATAGTATTTTTTCAAGAGCACTTGAAAAATCAGGGCAAAACCTGAGAGCTAAAAAGGGAATTATGCTCCCATTTTGTGATAGGGTTCAGTTTTTTATAGGTTCTTTTTTGATATATAAGTCAATGTAAAACAGATCTTACCATTGGAAAATATTGCCCCCTGTGGGAAAGACAGCTCATGACTATGCTCAGCCTTACAGGAATACATGGCTTTTGCTTGTCTGAAAGAAAAAAAATTCAGGCTTGCAATAAATGAGATAACAAAGATAAAGGTATAAAGGAAATTAAAATTTGGGAAGTATAGGAATAAGCAGATATACAAATGCTATATGATAATGACTGGTTACACAGCAGTTCAGAGGAGTAGAGTTATAGCAGATAATAACTTCAAGTTTACTGGAGTTAACAAGCATACTATTGCAGAGAAGAGACTGACGTGCCACTCAGATATTTAAACAGGAATATAATGTGGAACTCTTAAAATGAAGTTGTCATTCAAATAAGTACTGAAATGAGCATCCTGTTTGAAGCAAGCCTGGAGTGCCTGGAGACAAATTCAGAAGTGATCATCAAGTCATTAAAGGTCTAAAACCTTGACCTGAAAGTATTGTTAATAGGTTGTGGTGGTTAAGAGGAGGACTGAAAAAATCATCTCTCGGGGTCTACACTATGATTCTACAAAGTACAAAATGAGGGTTTGAACATGAAGATGAAAATTAGGACTTCTCTTTAGATTCCTGCATTTTACCTAATACTAATACTAATTACCTAATACTTTAAGTTACACATTCAGAACAATTTTACATGAGCTACCAATTTTTCTGAATTTCTTTAAACCCACACTACATTAAGTGAAGATGAACTTGTTGACGATTTCACCTTTGCATGCTATGATGGGCAATTGCCAACTGAGGTTTCCTTCTAGCTAGGATTTATCTCAATAACCCAATATGTGACCTGTGGCAAAGTTTAAAATTTTCTGCATACTTTTTGAGAGTGTGTATGCAAGTGGCATTTAATCTATCATGTCTTTCTCTCAAAATACTGAGATAAAGGAGTTGCATGATAGATTAATTACCAGTGCCACATCATAAGCATTATCATCATTCATTTGAACCTTTAAAAGGGTAGGAGAGTGGATGGACATATTCTGCAGTTTTTATGTGAAAGTTTTCCAGAGATGATTTCTCCCTCTGAATAAAAAGTTTCGCTGTTGGTTCTCTGACTTATGACTGGACTAAATGGCATGTTTTGCCTTCATCTTAAGAGAACTGATGACTCCTCAAGGGCTACATTCTCAGGATGAGATTTTCAGAGGAGATCAGGAACAATATCCACGGGGCAGTTTGTTTTCAGTGCCCTGGAAACATTTCTGATTTTTAGTACTGTCATTCTGGTTACGTCTCATCAGCTTACTAAAACAAGTTGAGCACTGGAACCCTGTTTGTTCACTTTGCTTAAAGGTTAGCTTGCTCTCTGGCTGGTGTAGACTGCTCTGAGCAGAGTTTTTTTCCAAAAGAACTCCCTGGTGCCACCGAATGTGAAGAGTTTGCCATCTACACTAGACAAGACAGGTGTCTTGATTTATTACTCTGTATAATCTATACAAATTTACACATAATAATCTACCTAATGTATATACGGAAGGAGTTTAGATAACTTCATTGAAGGTCACACATAAACTAAAATTATTTAATCTCATTTTTCCTCAAAGTTTACAGAGAGCACTACAGGTGTTCTAATTATCCTGACCCAAATCAGTAACACTGTGACAAAACAGCCTGTTGGGATGGGTTGACCCTGGCACCACCCCTTGTTATGCAAACCCTGTGTGGTATAATCACGGATTTTACTCATGTAAAACACTAGAGTAACTGTTAAAGATTGCTGTATTTGTGATGAACACAAAGTAGTAGGTAATGAATTTACCAAAGCACAGAGATTATGTCAAATCTGAATAATTTGACTATCAAGCCAGGTACCTGTGTTAATAATGAGACACCTGAGTAATACTGACAAAAGACATTTAAGGCAATATTTAAATGTGAGGCAGAATTTCTTAAGTCATTCTTGAAATATGACATGTTGTTTTTATTGCCCTTAGAAATAGTTAAGAAACTAATGCAATTTTCTCCTCTATTATCTAATGTCTAATAAGCTATTCTGTTCTCAACCTCCAATTTTATCTGATCCAATTATGCTTACCTTAAAAATAAAAAAAGACAAGAAAACATAGATTCTGTCTTAGAATTATACAACCACAGAGTTTCTAAGGTTGGAAAAGACCTTTAAAATCATCTCCTATGGAAAGAGAAAGGTTCTCAGCACTTGACTTTTACACAGATAGAAAAACACAAGAAGCCAGTTTCTCAAAAGCCAATGAATGATAGGATTCTTCACACTACCTTTCTCTTGAGACAGAGCAATTACACCCCAAAGTTATCTACAAACCATCTGGGATGGTATAAAGAGTGACACATTTAAGAAAATTTACTGATTATTCTGGAGCAATTTTCAAGCATCTGGTTACTGCCTCCACACTTGATTTGATTATTTAGGCTCTCATATTCAACCCTTTCCATTTGGAGGCACTGCTCCTGAAATGAGCTTGCAGGTTCTTGGGCATTTTGTTTGTGATTATGAAAATGGACATTCTTATGGATGGTGTTAATGCTGTTCTCCCTAGAAACAAGGTTGTTAAAAAGCACCTGATAACATCCCCATCATCTATTACTGATCTTTTAAGATGATACTAATAACCTGAGAGGAGTGTGATTCATGTTGTTTAGGGCAGAGGAAAAAAAAGCAACTTCAGAAAATGTTACCCACATTTCCTAGAAGTTCCTTCTTTCCATGACCTTACTAGGTAGATTACAGATGGGAAAAATTTTCCATTTCCTTACTTCCTATTGTGGTTGTTTTGAGTCCAAAATTATAAATATACTAGCAGTCAAATGATCATTACTCATCAGATCATAAATTCTTTTGCTTGACTATGCAGTCAACAATACTTGAGGCTCTAATAATAATAGTAAAATAACTATTTTGAAAGATAAACAAGCTTTAAAACTATGCTGTAGCCCTAATGACTTTTCAGTCTGGCAAGACAAAGCCAGAAGAGGAATAAATGAGGAAAAACATATGAATCTCTCTCAGATGACTCACCAGTTAATACTATCCTACAGGAAGAAGAAAGGTTTATAGAGCTCTGGAGATGGCAGACTCAAAACACTGGCCTGGTCTGAGCAAGGCATTCCAGGTGTTTTAGGAAATGCAAAAACATAGCATGAAAATAAAAACAGAAGAACGACTAGAAAAGAATATTTAATCATAAGGTTGGGAAGGGAGCATGGGTCCAGAGAGCTTCAAAACATCAGTCTGCTCCTATTGAAGTCCCAGCATGGCACCTAGAGATCCTGCTGGAAAGGTTAAGCCTTTTGCTGTCACCTACTCCTTCCCATTTTTCTAATGAAAATTCTTCTTCTAATGCAGTTTCCCACTTCAGGAGACCTGACTTTCTGAGCACCTCTAAATTAAAGCCAAGATTATGTAGAGTTGGGGACTATGTGTTGGTGCATTTCTGTACAGAAGCTGAAATAAACAGACCTCAGGCCTGACTGACTTCTCTAACTGCAGTGTTTGTGGAAACAGTAAGAAAAATCCTTCATCTCTTTCAAGTGCATACTAGATTAGTGACAGAGACTCGTCTCAGTGTGCACAGCGGCTTAATACCACAGTGAGGGAGACTGATGAATAACAAACTTCAAATCAGGAAACAGGAAGACAGAAGTCAAAGTAACTCTGTAATTGGAAAGAGAGCACAGGCTGGACAGGGCATATAATTTTGGTCTTCCCTGTCCAATTCTAACACATGTACTGTGGTCTCTTGTTGTATTTCTGACTAGAAAAACTCTTTAGTGTTACAGGAGCACATACTCATGTATAAAAGGAGAGAAAATAGGTCAAACAATGCATTAAAAAAGAGGACACACACACTCATTATAGACCTGTTGCATCATATAAAGTCAGAAAGCAGGGTTGTAAACACTGTGTGGAAGAAGGAATTAAGTAGGACCAGACCGACCACTGAGGCAGTAAAATACCAAGTGCAGAATTACCTGCTGGAATACAGAAAACAATGTGAGACTGCAAAGCCATGCAAACAAATACTTTTGATCTGCCATCTGTACAAAAGACCACAACAGGCAACAGGTGCTTCAAGCAGGGAAGAAGTTACTTACATTCTACAGTGCATAGGTAAGCAGCAGCTTAAAATTTATCTAAGCAGGGTAAATTACCCATGCAGAGAGTCCAACACTGTCTTGACTTGAGTATTTCTGGTATCAAACCAGGCAGCTTAAAAATAGTTTCTCTGCCTTGCACTCGGCCCTGAATACATTAGCAGAGTTATGAATACAGGAGGCCTTTCTACTGCATGATCAAGTTGTAATTATCATAATTTCTACATACTTTGGAGCAAAAAAAAAAAAAAAAAAAAAGGCTATTCTATGGTTTTAAATCAGCCCGCATGTTCATAAAATGCAGCTAAATAAGAGCTGGCTCTGAATTGCAAAATCATACTCAGACTTAAACAGCACTAAAAGAACAGCTGAGCTACTTCTGATTTCTTCCTCTTTCTCATTTTCCATTCTTCTTGCTCCTGTTGCTCTTCTGCCTTCTTATGAAGGCTGAAGTATAGGAGTTATTCAGCCTTTCAGCGTTTTTGGCTTTGTTATCTGCTCTCCACATCCATTACCAAACTGCTACTTTTTCTTTTGTCAGATTTTTGCTTCTTACATGCTTTTTATATACAGATACAGGTGGTACAGGCTCTGAAGGAACAACAGGGGAGAGCTTGAAAGAAGGAAGTAATACAAAATAAGAAAAGGAACAGTGTTGAAGATGAAATGATGCAGGACTGGTGAAGCAGTAATTGCTTTCAACTTAGGGCACAGGCTTAAGAACATTCCAGACCCTCCATTTATACTTTTCTTCCTTAAATTATTGCCCCGATCTTTTCACACCCCTTTCCTCCCCTGCCACCCTCCTTTTCGTTCATCTTACAGTTCATGTGCTACACCAAACAAGAAGGGCCTTGATTCCTGAAAGTTGCTTCTCTTACAAAATCAGCAGGCCTTTGCAGGAGAGCTTTTTCCTTCCTTCCCCTGCTAGAGCTGCCAGAGAGGACAGCCACATTCCATGGCCACACATTTCAGCATGTTGGCATCTTCCTTTACATCTGTGCTACTTTAGGCTACTCCTTCTGGATTCATGGATTGACATCTTTATTTCATTGCTCAGCAGTTCTGGTAAGTTGTGGGTTTTATCGGTGAGTAAAGCAGTGATCTGCTCTAAATCTGTGCTGTCTCAAAGAATTTGAAAAGCTGGGACAGTGAGAAGAGAGACAGGTGTTTTCCTACCTACATCTATTTACTTACCTGCTTTGTCTGTAAATTGTAAGGGGAGTAGTAATGTACAGAAAATACTGCTTCCTAAACAAACACTTACTAGAACATTCTAAATTAATGTAATATAGAAATGAATCAAATTAGTGAAATAAATGCAAACAATTGCGAAGAAAATGTCAATACTTCCTGCTGCACACAATCAAGAAGAAAGGTCAACAGTTTCTCCAGACAGACACCAAGGCATGGAAGATGTGATGGTAAAGACAGAAATCCTGATCAAGTTATTCTTGAATTTTCTAAAGTAGATGTTATTCCAGACCTCCAGATATGAGCAAATTACCTCAAACCAGCAGGCTTGCTACTCTGCTGAAGCCATTCCATGCACACAGCTGTATGGAGAAAATACAGCACCCTCATCCTAATTTAAATACTAATAATTTTCTCTTTTATCTGTGTCCTTAAGCAGACAGCTGACCTGAGCCTCTCTCATTATTCTCCCAGGTGAGAGAATAACCAGGCTGGCTATTATTCTCTATGAAATTTAGCTTTGTTTCGAAGACATGATGAGCTTAAAAAACAAAAAAAAATTCACACGGCACATGATGCTGTCCAAAAGACACAGAACAAAGCTCCAACACTTCTCTTTCAATCTCTGAAGCCAGCAAAACAGAAAGGATTTTACAGAATGTTAAACAGTTTGTAGCACTTACCGTCCTGAAGAAGCTTGTTTAAGTGAACCAGCACTTTCGAACAACTGTGCTCTTGCAGCCACTCTGAAAATAAATGCACCACCTTGCTTTATACTACACATATTAGTTTCATTTTTAATCATCTAAAAACATGGACATAATTTATTTTTTAAAAACTATTCACTTACATCCCTATTCACCAGACTTTTTAAGGGCATAACCTAGCCGAGGCCATGGACTTCTGCATGCTCCAGTGCTGTGCTGAGTCACCAATGGAAACTTCAACATCTTGTGTTTAAAATAATAGATATATTGGAAATGCTTTTACTGAAAGTCTGTCACTATTACACTGGAACACTGAGCTGTGCAGAATTTCCTGTTTAAGTAAGACACAGGAGTCTGTGAAATGACTAGTGATCCCTTTCAGATTACAAAGTGGAGAGGCTGAATAATATCCTGCACTATTTAAACAACTTCTTGATGCTCTGCAGATCTGGAAATCACTTGTTCATGGGGACAGTGACATGCTGGGTCAAAGTCAGATCAGGAGAGATCTGACTTTTCAGTCTTCTGAAAGCACTGAGAAACATTATTCACCCAAATCTCAATAGGCTAAATCACAATATCTCTTGCTGAGAACTATCTTCCTTTCAGCATTAAAGAAATAAAACTAAACCAAAAGCAAACAAAACCAAACCCCAAGTGTTAAAAATCAACTATTTATCATGCAGCAACTGCAGACACTTCAGAACTGAAGATTCGTTTAGTTTTCTTTTTCCTTCCTCCAATTTTGGACTTCCACAAATAAAATCTGATGATCTTTTTGAGATAACATCATAGACAGTAAATAGCATTTCTGCTCCTTGAAATATTAAATTCCAGAAGAACTAGAGACAATACTACTAATCATTTTTCTAGGAAACTGCCTTGTTGCCAGTCTAATAAAGTCAATGGTAGTCTTTCAATTGACTTAAAGAGACTTTGTGCCATCTCTTTTGTTTACAATTTTAACAAAACTGGATAAATAATTAACAAATAGATAAATATTAAAATCAAGTATTCATACCATTTTTCAATTACTTATGTATGTCTCTGAAGTCACTCTATAATAGACAATAATGTAACAACACAAATCTCCAAAATGACTTACACAGATCCTGGTCTTTGATAGCCATTACTTGATGCAGTATCTAATCTTAATCTCCTGCACATTTTGGGAGGCAAATCAGGGTTTGGTGGAGTCTTTAGTGTATCTTTGGTATCCGTTGAAGATAAACTCTGTATAGATCCACTGCAGCTTTTGTTACCTAAAGAAAACACCAAATTATAGGCAACATTAAAGCTGATTTGAAGTTGTTTCACAACACGTATAACTGTGCAAAGCAAAGGTTGTGCTGTTGTTGTTGAGGATTTTTTTTCTTTTTTTCAGAGTCAAAACAGGTAGAGAAACTACTTACTAAGAGTGAGAAGAAACAGCATTTCAGGCAAAAGGCCAGGAGAAAAGAATCAACAGAAAGAATTAGGAAATGATGCTAAATTTGAGAAGGCTAAAAAATTATATCACAATTACATGGCTAGATAGTACAATCAGTAAAAAAGTGACAATAAAAGCATTTATGAAGTAGTACTTTGCATAAAATTGAAAAGAATTCACACGGAAATGGTTCTCAGGAAGTCAACTGATCAAAGCAGCAGTGAAATCAGACCACAATAATTTGTAAAAATTAACATTTCGATATCCACAAAAGCTTCATGCAGTTTAAAAAATATACATAGGAATATATGACCGTGATTTGCCTTAAACAATTACCACTGTAACTTGATAAAGCAAATCTATATGTGTACAGAGTGTATAGCACACAGAAGAAGTTCTTTTAATAAATATAAGCCATGTCCATGTGTCCTTTCAAGTGACTTATCAGTGGACTGCTGCCTTTTTTCCAAGGATGTTCTGCAAGACAAAAACTGCATCTGCTTCTCTCCTTATGCCAAAGACCAACCAAAGCTTAATAACGCTTTAAACGCTGTCATAATACTGATATCCCAAAATACAAGCACAATACCTCTATTACCAATATTTCTAATCTATAGTATTATTCTGTAATATAATATTTTATAGTATTATAGTATCATAAACTATAGATGAATCATAGGAGGATAGAGAGTGATCTAAATTTGAGAAACATATCTTTTAGTGTGTGAACTGTGTAGGTTATAAGCAATGGAAATACGTCAGAAGCAGATTGAAAACAGAAACAACATACCAAAAAAATTAAAAACAAGCAAACAGTACTAATGAGTATCATTAGCTTTCAGACCCAGCTCCTATTTTCTGATGCATAAGTTAACACTTGATGTAATAAAAGACCTTGGAAATTACCTTCAGCTGATGGAATTGACCTAAGGGAAGATGTTGAAGACCTTTTCAGCCCAGACAGACTGTAGGAACTCTTTTTGGTCAGGTCTGTTGGTGGAGAGGCATTTTCTGGTCCAGTGACAGAAGCTACACTTTGGCAGTCTGATTCCACATCTGTTTTGGTTGCATCCTCCTTTGATGAGGATTCTGGACTTGTAGTCCACAGGCCTGAACTTTTCTGGCCATTAGAAGAAGTGGGAGAGGCAATCCATGGAATCCCTCCCGATTTCTCCCTTGGCTGCGAGGGTGTGCACTTGGTGGTGCTGTTCTGCTCAGAGGAGTGAGAAGACAGAGATTCGATGCTGCCCATGGGAGTGCTGTCGGGGCTACTGCTGTACGAGTCACCTAGGGAGGAGGCAGGGGAAGGGAGAGAGAGTGAGATAAAGAATCTGCGTTTTCTAACCATGTATATTTCTTTCATGCCACTTTTAGCTCTTTTGTAACCTTACTTGTTATCAAATTCATTAATCTGTGGTTTACTGCAGAAAGAACACAACTCTTATTTTATTTACAACTTGGAAGACTCATCCTGTCCGTTTGCAGAGCATTAGTCCCTTGCAAGTTGCAAGATTAGCTGATGCATTGTTTGTCAGATGCATTTTCTACAATTTTTTATCATTCCCTACAATATGAAACCTGTATCTAATTTCTCACACCATATAGATTTCCTTTATTTCCAGCAATATAGTTGTGTCTGTGCTTGACTTAAAACCATCTAGTACTCTGAAAATGTTGCCAGAAGCCTTGGCTTCCTCTTACCTCTCTCCTGCCACACCTTCTTTTTGGTAAGAAGAGTACCTCTGCTTCTACCTCAGTGTTTCAGGGCACAAGTGAGATACTAATTGAAACTTGTTTACACAAGTGCTGAGTTTCAGCTATTAAACAAAACACAAGTGGAGAGGTATTGGATCAGACCTAGTGGCAATCAAACTGCCACCAAATGTAGCATCACAGAAGTCATACAATCACTTAGGTTGGAAAAGATCCCCAAGATCATCGAATCCAACCTCTGACTGAACACCAGCATGCCAACTGAAGCCTGGCACTAGATGCCACGTCACTTCTTGAATACTTTTAGGGATGGCGACTCCACTGCTTCTCTGGTAAGTCTGTTTCAATGCTTGACGAGCCTTTCACTGAAGAAATTCTTCCTGATGTCCAACCTGAACCTCCCCTGGCATAGCCTGAAGAAGCTTGCATACACTCTGCAAAATACCTGCACAGAAATATCCCTTCTTTACAGTGATATTCATTCATTGCAGTTACACAGTGAAAAACACCTTAAACTGGCCCAGTTTGTCCTCTAGCGAGTGTAACTGACTTGGTTTGTAACTTCTTACTTGGGATCCCATGTCATTCACACTTGAAATCCCCGTGCAGGGAGCTATTGTTACTTGGTATTTAAACTCCCCCTAGCAGGAAACAAGTAACATAGGGGTGAGGAAAATGCAGCAGATCTGCAAGAATATACTGAGAATAGATTTCTTAACACGACAGACTTCACAATTACTACAGATCTTCAAGAACAGATGCACTTTAATTGTGGATTAACTTACTGAACCAGCCTCACATAAACGTTTTTGAGGAAGCAAGGGACACAGAAATTCTTCAGGAAGTCTGCTGCAGTAGTGGAATTGTTAACGACTTAAGTTTCAATACTCCTTACTGGTACAGCTAGTAAGTAAAAAAGTGGTGACCCAAATGGATGAGAACGAAGTAAAACTTTTTAATTACATCTATGTAAATTTAAGTGAGTAAGCATTCTAAAGAAGCAATTAATCATAGATGTAACTCCCTGCTGTTAAACAGTAAGTCATAAGTATACTGCTTCTCCCAGGAAGATTAGAGTTTGTTTCTAATTCAGAGAACCTAACAAAGTTTCAGTGGTTTTGGCAGCCAAGGCAGTGGCTGACTTCGAAGAAATGACCAAAGTCATGCATATGAAAAAAGCCAAGTGATGGTTTTGATCTCCTATCCTTAACTAAATTACATTTGTTATAGAAGACTGCATTTACTGTTTCTGAACCCTAATAATCATCTTGCAAGCAAATGAGATGAACAGCATATGAACTCTTGAGTTTCAAAGTGGAGTGAATTTGGATTAGAATATAAAGTCTACTTTAAATGATGTTGAACACTGTATACAATGCAAGACTTGCCTATAACCAAACATCCTTCCTCATCTGAGAAGTGAGGACTGCAGTCAGTCAACAGTGCTGCTGTGACTCATAGAGGGTAAAAAGCTGATGCTTAGGATCATTGGAATACAGTATCTATAGGATATTATTCAGGCAAAGTTAAAAGACAGAAAGCAGTATGCAAGGACAAACTTACTGTCAGGATCTGCCAGACATGGTGTGTATCTCCCTTTGGGTTTACGTGAACCTGTGGAGAGACAAATTGCTCTTGTTCTTCTTGAACTTGATCGGGACTGAGGCTGGGGAAGAGGAATATTGGGGTCTGGTGCAGTATGAAATATCTGCATGATAAAAAAAAAGAGAAAAAATGACATTAAACAATAGAGGTACCCTTACACTTTAATTATTAATCCATTTGTTTTCCTCCCCACTGTGCTTGAAATTAACAATATCATAGTCTCATACATTACAAAAGAGTAAAGTCACAGAATATAAGCTTTGCTTTGATCTCATTTTACAACTCAAGAACCACAATACTGAGCTGTACTTAATATCTGTATTAATTTGTTGAAATAGATTTATTTTCTAGCTCTTGTTAAGAAGGGCTTAACAGTTGAAATTGTAAAACAAAATAGGTGCCTACTAATGACTCTTCTCCAAGAAGTAATATATTTTAAAAAATATTATGACAAGGTTGATTTTTTTTTCTCTGCGTTCCAGAGAAAGTTTTTATCTATATCACAGAAATATATAAGGACTTATAATATATAAGTTCTAACTTATTACAATCAAATCAGATTTCAGAAAGCTTTATTTGACAAAACGAGTCAAGTGTAATGAGGAACGACTTTATGTTTAAGGCATCTCCTGGTTCTTATCTTTTACATACCACTACTACCATTTGTCAATTTTGCACTGCATTACTGCAGAAAAAAACCTCAATTTTTTTACCATGCTATGCCATAAGGTGTCCCTGAAAGGATTTCTGGGCCCTCTAGCTATAGGGCATTCCCAAAAGAAGAAGAAGCAAACCATGAAAAGACACCTTTGTGACATTCATAGAAGTGGAAAAAAGCAAATGTACTTCCACAGTAGGAAATATTTTGGTGGACATCTTGAGATGCTCTTGGAATACATTAAAAGTGTATTAAGCACTAGTGAGTAGCACATCAATAAAATAATATGTCTGTAGACAAAGAAATAGAGCAGGGGTGACTTTGGTTGTGAAGTCATAGTCTTTGTGCTGAATGAGCTCTGATTTTCTGGAGAAGAAATTCAGTGTTGGAAAAATGCAATATATGTTTTACAATCAGAGCCAAGAAGGCTATCAGGATCATAGCCATTTTGGGGAGTCCCTATGAAATATAACTGATGATATCAAGCTGTACTGTCAGCACCTACTGATCAACCAGTGCAGGGGATCCTGGTATTGACTGGGAACTGCCCCTTAGCTGAGTAATGTGTAATGAAAGAAACTCAAACCTTTTTCCCTCTGTTTTGTCAGTCATCAGAGGAGATGACATAGCTCAGCTAAGATCCCCAGAATAAAATTGCTTTTGACTACTAAGTAAAGGAGGTCTTGAATGTTCAGCTGAATTCTGAAATCAAATAGTTTAAAATTAAAACAAAAAATCTGGGAGGCCTTTCAGTGAAGCTGATACCAGCAATGGTAGTGACTGAAAGTAAGTGTTTAAGATTTCCTGCTCAAGTCCTTCTCCACCCTTCTAGTGACTAATGTCCACCATACAGCTGACATGTCCCCTAAGGACAGCAATGGTCAGAAACACTCTGACCTGATGCACTCAGAGGAGAATCCATGCACTCACCCAGAGTGAACCTTCATATAGTGGCAGCAAGAAAGAGCTGGAACAGCCAGGAGTGAAGTTATGACCTTCTGTTTCTGTTTCTAGGTTCAGGAAGTAACCTTTAGAACTGAAGGCTCAGAGCAATGCCTTTGAAGCATGAGAGATTATGTATTGGATCTATACCTTGCACAGCCATGAAAGACTTGCTAGGAATAAAGATCCATAGCATGGAGTGAGAAGAAGCTATTAATGACCTTCTACAAATTTTGGACTTTTTATTCTTAAGGACTTAATAATGGTAACGAAAATGAGATCTTAGTTCTACATAACAAAACAGATAATTTCTTTCTACCTTTTCATAATGCTCTATCAGAATTTCAACGACAATATTCTGAAACTTTATGTTCATCATAGCAGCCACGGTTTCTTCTTGTGCTCTCATCAGAGTTGGTCCAAAGATAACACCAAGGTTGGACACAGTCATTAGATTTTGTTGACTGTGCAATGATACCCTTTAAATGAACACAAACAATATGTGATTTAATTGCTGTGCTAAACTACAATTTTAAAAGGCAAAAATATGCTAAGACTACTACTTTAACAAGATCCCAAGTTCATGTCTCTCTTTAAAATACATTTTAAAAACTTCCATTTACAGTAGAATCAAAATACCATGTAGTAAAACTACAGTATTTCCATTAAGGCTCCTATCATGCAATAACATTGAGTATGTCTTCCTAGAGTAGTATTTCAGTTTCTGATATACCTGACAGGGAAAGGCAACCGTATTTGGAGTTCTACACAGAGAGATTCAGAACACCTGAAGTTTAGAAGTCTTAGGGGAAGCACTATCTCTCTCCAATGATTATACAGGTGCTTACATACTTTCAACTGAATTGATTGAAAATGCTGTGTGGTAACAGAGATTAACCATATACTTTAGTTTTCATGTAAAGGAATGAAGCTTAGTTACTGAAAACACGTAATTTGCAATAGGATCTCTTTATCACTTTGATGCAAACATGGGATCAATGGATTCAGTGAAATTATTGTTTGTGTGTGATAGATAACATTAGATGATCACAATGACATCTGGCTTGAAAATGTATTAACCTTTTACTTCTGCATATTCTGTTATCACATACTTTACCTTTTCTGATTTTTTTTCTTTTTAATGTAGAATTTAAAAGCTTAGTTTTCCCAATAATTTATCAGGTAGTTAAATCTCAAACAGTAACACTCAATGTCCCATTTCTATCCTTACTACTAAGATTTGCCAAATAAAAACTGTGTAATCATAGATCCATTGAAACGATCATCAGTGATTCCCCAGTCACAGCTGTCCTAGTGCCTCATGTCTGAGGAATATTATGCCAAGTCAGGATTTTAAAATTATCTTAATGCCTAATTTTATTGAATCTGTTACCAAATGGAACTTAATAATGAGGCACTGGTTCACATTTTCCTCTTCCTTCTCACCGTATCTGCTATTATGGTCAAGCTGAACGTTTTTAGCTATTTCCTACTCAATTAAAATAACTCTTTTAAAATAACTTTTTTTAAAACTAAAAAATAGTAAAATCTATAAAACATTACCCTCATATTTGAGACAAGAAGGTTTTAGTACCCCATTTACATCAAGAAGCAGGATAAATATGGCAAAGGGTTTTGTATAGGAGGCAGCACGATTATAAACTGCAGGAAAGCAAATTACTATCTTCTTATGTATTTCTTATATGCTTCAATACGTTATCTCAAAACTTTCCAAAATATTACCTCAGACAGACACACTGGCAGAGATCATTATTTGGAAGCCATATCATGAAAATAACTCCATTGTTCAAGCACGTTTTTAGCTTAATCTAACTTTCTCTGAAGCAGATCTTACGTTTATCTTAGATGACTAAGGGTCTTTTGGGAAGTCTGCTAGTATTTTAGTGAAACTGTTGAATAACTCAGCTCTAAAAAACTGAAAAGAACCCCTCCCTTTGCAGTGTTACTCTGCTGTGTGCTGCACAGCAACTGTAGAAATCTGGTACACAAACATAATCTTATAGCATAAGAGAGAAGGTAGTGTTTGTCTGGTGTTTGGGTTTCCTTGGTTACAAATGTAGGAGCTTGGTTAATAAAAAAAGAAATGGCAGTGTTAATAACGCTGCAGCCAGAAAGGGCTTTCTACAACGCATTTCAAAGGCTCAATTTCTTACAAAAGAGAAAGAACCCAGGGCTGTAAATGGATCATTTTGATAGCCACTTTCCCTTGACCTACTCCTACTGGTGCTGAGCTTCAGCACAGACACAAGCTGAGGTAATCATGCATTCCAGGTAGCTGGAGGCCATTCCTGCAGATGCCATTGCTTTCTCCTCAGAATCTCTTCATTTGATGTATCACGAGCAAATTTGTGATACTGCCAGACTGCACATTCCCAACTACCTACCATAGAAAAGCATTGTATTGTTAAATCCTGACCAAAGAATGATTCACTCTTTAGAGTAGAGATAATTTGACTAGGTAGGTTTAAGAACTAAAAAATGAGTTACTCATGTGAAAGTAACAGCAAACTTGCCATGTTTGCCTAGCTACTGACTATGTATCCATGCAGTATCCCACCTCTCCAGGGTGCTTTTCAGGATTTGCCAGTTTTGCTTGTTTGTTTCCAGTATGATCTACATCCCACATCATCTGATCCTATTTAAATTTGCACAGTAACACAAATGTCAAGCTAGGCAAAAACGTAAAGGCCTTATAACTTGAACCAAGAAAAAATAACATTACCCTTATTTTATAACCCAGAGCTACAGTATTTTCACTTTGCTGCAAAAGCATTCATAAAGGAACTAAACAGCTAAAAGAAATATAGAGAATGAAATTATGCACTTTGAAATTGTATTTTCAACAAAACAATGAAAACAGGAGGTTGGAATTCTTTTTTTTCCCTCAAGTTTTCCCATTTTCATAAAATTAGGCACTTTATCTGCCATTTATTTGTTCCTTGAAAAATCTCTACACAATTGTAGGAAAAAGATGAGGGAGAAAGATGGCTAATACACTCTAAAGACTAATTTTAAATTCAGTCTCATTAGAATTGCTAGCATAAACAACAGCTGGCAAATTATATAGAAATTAGAAGGGGTGAATCGAACATTGGAATGAAAAGTACTGAAAGCATTCGGTTTAAAAGTAAGATTACATCTATATGAAATAAGAATCACAACAAAGATGAGAAAAGCAAGAGATAAAGAGAACAATTGAAGAAAGGAATACTGCAGGTATGCTTTTCTTTGGAATTGCATATGAGAATAATGAGGCCAGGAAAAGAAGTCAAGAAAGTAAAAGAAGTCAAGAAAGAAATGCTTAACTACTGCCTAACAGTAATTGCACTGACAAATAAGTCAGTTCCTATGCTTATATATCTCTAATTTTGAAGCTTCCAGAACAGCAGCTTTTACAAAATTGTTAATCCTTCATTAAATACTTTAACTTTTTTGAGGGTTCCAAGGGAGTAGGTATTGTACTTTTTAGTTAGTTAAACAATTCTGTGAGTAAAAAAACTCATGAAACTTTTTTCCATCTGGCTCTCTGTGTCAGCCCATTTATAATGAGAGGCAAGGTCTGCCTAACCAGGTTTTGCAATGAATGCATTTACAGCAGCTTGCTATAATGCTAGTTCTCCAGGGGCTAGTGACATAATGGGCTAAAAACATTTCTGTAGGAAATCTAAATTATTTCCTGTCAAAGAAATGTTCAAAGTTCTCATTTCTACAACAGGAAGCAAAAATGCATTAGGCTCCACTGCAGACAGCTTACTGCAGCCTGTAACTCAAGCTGTGATCAAAAATGCAAAACATCTGGGATGTAGTGAATTGAATGAAAACAACATGGACTCTTCTCATGTCTTCTAAATGTCTAAGTCATGTGAGCCTTATCTGAACAGCTACTGTTGCACTATTCACATTCCCACATGACTGATAAATGTACTACACAGTATCCTAAATCAGAAATAATAATACATACTCTAAAGTTTTGAGCAAATACCAGCAAAAACTAACCAAAGATGTACAGAAACTTAAGATAATAAAAACTTCTCTTTTCTTATCTCACAGAATGTGCCAAATGTAATTCTGTGAAGACAAAAGGTCACCAATTTAAATAAATGCAAAATGGTTTCCATCTGACAATTAAAAATCAACGGAATATTAAGGAAAATTCAAAAGTTGGACATTTATGTAGCTATCAAAAATATAAATAAAAATACTTCTAATTAGTGCTTTCAAGTGATACTACACTTCAGACTTGTTAGAAAGAAAAATAAGATCAAACTTGAACAGGAATTATCACATCATTTATCTCATTCTATCTCCTTTCTGATCTATCTCATTCCTGAAACACTCTGGGACTTTGAGACAGATTCAAACCTGTGTTTTCTATCAATCTTGGCATAGTGTTAGATGTTTCTTAAATTTAACTGGTTACAAGTCCTGTAGTAAGTAAGAACATGAATGAAAACATTGACTACGTTTATTTTATAGACATGGTTGGCCATCTTCGTGACACTTTATCATGTTTTCATTCTGTTTCTACAGACAGTATTATTCCAGTTGAAAATAGCATTTTAGAAATCAAATGTAATTTCAAGTGTCATTGTTTCAACACAGAGAACTGATTAAGCGACACTGACAAATTTAAAGCAGAAATTATAACATCTTACAATAATACCAAAGAGAAAAATAAAAAATAATTACTTGACCAAGTGCTTAATAAGGATGTCCAGCATCTCTCTGTTCTTCTCTGGTAATTTATGCACAAGTGCATGCACTGCCTCAACTCTGTAGTTCTGATCATCTGACTCTATTAAACAGAAAACAAATCGTTGATAAATCACAACATGTGCTAAGAAGTGACTACAAATGGCATCAGAGCCTGTATGCTAACACAAACATGCATTAAGAGGAGCCAAACAAAATTAGCTTTCAAATGATGAGGAAAATTTGATTATATTTATTACACTGTGAAATCTGCATTTCAAGTAACTCGCCTAAAGCAATTATTATCAATACTAGAACCAACAAATTAATGGCATTATCGACTTGATATGCCACTTCAGTGAAGTCTTAGATTTAATCTAAGAAATATAGGTTAAAACAGCTAAAATTATTTTGTGCCTTTTATTCTTATCAAGACAAGAGAAAATGGAGAAATATCTTCAAATTCTAAACTGAAGTCATTAGAAAAATGATTTCTGCTATCTTTGTATCAAATTACTCCATTTGTGAAAAGGAGTTCACTTTTGCCCTTTCTGATTTCTCAAGGCAAGCTAGGAAAATAAAGATCCCTGGATGAGAGGGATGAATGTTAAAAAAGAATTACCAGCCTATATAAAACAAACAAACAAACAAACATCTAAACGAGAGTAGAAAACTTCATGCAGAATGCAGCCACACAGAACCACTTAAAAGATCAGAACAAACCACTGAACAGCTTCATCTAGTGTGACTTCTCTGTTTTGAGGGCTGGACCGCTGCATATTAGAGCAAGGAGAAAAGTAAAGATAGTGACTGAGGAGATTAGAGGTTAGAAACAATATTACTTTCATGAAAGCATATTTATCATTTTACTTTTTACTTACTAACAGCAACAATGAAATCTTTGTGCAGCTTGAAAGTCATCAGTGGTTCTGAAAGACACCTGGTTGTAAAAAAACCAAATTTTTAATTTAAAACAGACTCAAAATCCAAGTTTTATGAGTGTGATTATGATAGCCCTCAACATCTGCACAACATTCTACTGGTCCTAGGAAATCCAATTCAGTGATTACTGATTACAAGTAGTACACAACTCAGTCATGTACACTGTCTGAAAATCAATTTGAGTGGAATCTGGTGTCACCATATAAGTCAATAAGGAAAATGTTACTTCAGCACAGAGCCTCAATGTTTCCTGGCTTCCATACTGTAGGACAGGAATAAATACAGCTGCAGACACAGTATAGTGGGCTGCAGAAGCAACCTTTTGCCCAAGAAAGGCAAAAATATGATGAAATTTGGGACAGAAATTCTGATCTGAGAGATCTTAGAAGAGTCATCCTCTGAAAGGCAGTCTGTGAGTTGGGTTACAGACACACACAGCCACTGTTTGCTCTCTCATGTCCTAATTTCACAAACACAGTACCTACAACAACTTGTGCTGCTGAAGATGTATTATAAATTTCTTCAACCAAAGCCAGTCTTTTCAATGAAATGTACATGAACATTCTGCTATAAATCCTGGACATGTTTTCCAGGTTAATAGGGATTTCTGATGATGCCCTTTGTTAGGTGATTTGTTTAGGAAATCTAGATTTGTAGGAGGCATAGAACAGCCACCATTTGGGTGGGATATTTTTTATTATGTCTCTATTGAATATTATATATTGAGATCCAAAAGAGTTATATCAGAAGTACAATAATTTTTGAATATTCTGTATCTTATCAGCAAAAATGACAGAAGGGATATTTTATTTGTGAAGACAGTAAAAGCATAAGATAAAAACCTATGCTTTTGCTGGGATTTTCATTCAACCATAATGTCATGAAATTTTATGGTACACAACTTAAGGGACTCACAAAGAGAAGACTAAATGCAACATGCTTTGTGGTTATCATAAAAAAACTAAATAAAAACAAGCAATTAATTGAATTTAGGGCTGTATAAAGGAGGATTATCTTAAAAAGGTTGAAGGTATGTACTATTATACATAATCACAGGAATATTAAGCAGGACAATAAAATACTCATTTATTACCATGGCAACGGATATAAGAAATGTTATATGATATTAACAAGCCAAAGATTAATGGTCCAGAAAAGGAATACTGGAACTGTGTTGGATCATACTTACCTGAGGTAGTTTTTTAGTCCACTTGTTATTGTTTTGTTGTCCCAAATTTCCATATCAATATCCATATCAGGAGGTGATTTAGGGGCTGGTAGAAATTTGAATTAGGATTTTGTTACAGTTTGAATAACACATTAACTAGAAAAGTAGCAAAACAGAAGCTACTAGATCAGCCATTTAGCTCAATTAATTATTTATTATCTAGACTAACCACCAATCTGATCAATTTAAATATTTTCATCTTTGCCAAACTATTAATAAAAATAAATTCAGTGCTCATATTTAATAATTAATAGTTATAATTAATAGTTAATAATAGTAAACATTAACGTTATGCACTGGATCAAAGTGCTAAGTAAGCCCAAGTCCACAGAGAATTACTAATTCATTTGTCTTAGACATGCAAACACAAGCATCAAAGAGATCAATCAGCAAGAAAAGTGAAAGACTGGGACAAGTGTCTGTTAAGGTGAGCCATGATGTGTTATGGAACTAAGCTTTGGAGAACTTGTGAAACATGCCAAATATATATATCAATAAATGGAACTTTAAAGCTAGAAGAAGAAAAGCATTTTTCTTAGTAATTTGCTCATGTGTAACATGCAGAAGTGAATACTAATGCACACAAGAAACTACAGATGAATCTTTCATTTTAAGAGTGCAAACTCAATTTAGTGGCAGTAAATGCACACACAATATTGTGAATATTATGACACACTCTTCTGAGCATAGCACTTAAGGCAAAAGGGATCACAGCACACACACTGCACACTGACAAAAGTTCACTTCGGATACTTACAAAATATGGTATTCATCAGCTTTTGCACTTTGGAATTTACACCACCTATTCTGTACAGCCCCAGGATTGTAATACCTACATTGGGAAATCAAATAAATGAAAATAATTAAAACAATATAAATATGGTTATTTCAATATATGCTGATGCATTCTTGGAATATGTTTTCAAAACATCTAGATGTATTTATGAAAAACTGTACCATTGCATTCTTAAGTATTGCTTTACCCTACTGCAATCTCTTGTGGGATATTAACAAATTTATTCCACTGAGTCCACATCATACTATACCCTAAGCATAATTTTACATTAACAGAACCCTTCTGCATAGAAATGACCTATATTAGCAAACAACAAGGTGATGGACAGGAAAAGTAAAAAATAAGATCCAAAAGCAGTCTTAAAACACATTACACATCAACAAGTTTATATTGTCTAGATGTCAGTGGAATTACTACACATCTGTGTTTGCTTAGACCATCATCTCTTTCAAATAAGATGTGACTGACAGTGGTATGAAAACAAAAAAAAATACTGTATACTGTTGTAACACATCAATTGAGAATTTATGTTGCCAGTTAAAATTGCCAGGTCTTTTTTAATAGCACAGATAATAATAACAAATAATGTTTAAAGAGTGACATTCAGAATACACTATTTAATTAAGTTAGTCATAATTATTTTATTATTTTTAACTGCCTTTTAAAATCAGCAGGGTTTAAATGTCTTCTATTCTCCCCACTTCAAGCTTTAACATTTAAAAATTGTTTACTTTTCCCTTGAAAACAACATTTCTAAATCTGATCTCACATACATAATGTAGGTGCTTTGTTTGGAAACCCTCTTTTACACTCGCTGCCCCAGAAAACAATGCAAGCTCTGAGTCAGCAGTGACTCAACAATGATAACATTGCTGGCTGAGAAACTGAATTCAAGTTGAGCTCAAAGTTGCACAGAGAGACCACATTTGGATTAGAAGAGATCTGCACACTGACAGCTCATGAAAAGGTTATCTCATTCTATAGGAGATGATACAGCCATAACTCTCCATTTAAAACTTACTGTGAGGTGTTTGATACCACCTCATCAGCAGAGTGATTATTACTTCTTTTTTTACATTCCCATTAACAAAAATGAGTGTGGCTAAACATTAAGTGCTGCTAAACATAAAAAAAAACCAAAAAACCCAACAATGTACAATATTAGTGAATAACATAATAGGAGTAATACTCTGCAAAAAAGCAGATGTACCAGCAGAGAGCACTGATGTCACTTTTGGGTATTCAGATGTCACATCTGAAACCGAAGTTGGGAGCTGAGACTCCCTACAGCTGTATCACAAGAAAAGTCAAGTCAGTGCACACAAATGAAAGACTAAAGATGTGTGCAATTGTGTATTAAGCTGTCTAATCAACAAGAAATTACAGAAAAAAATTAAAAATCTCACTTAAATGATATGTTAAGAATTGTTGCTGGAACTGAAGACAACAATTAGGAGTGTAAAGCACACAGATAAAATATGAGAAATCCAAACCAAATAATGGACAGACTTCAAAGTACAGCTGTAAAACATGTAGAATTAAAGAAGTTGGTGTTTTAGAGAAAAAGGTCACAACAGTCTAATACCTTATTTGTGGTTTAATACACACCTCTTGTTTCTACAGCATGAATACATTTCCTCACGAAGTTGAAACCTGCTTCATTTAAGAACACTATAAAAGAAAAGGTTAATTACTTTCCAATATCAACATACAAAATCTTCTGTTTAGCTACACTCACACACTAGTTAAGGAGGGCTAATACATGGTTATCCATAACATTATAATATTTGTACTGTAATAGGGTCTTTGTAGATACATCCCTAGCATGCACAACCCAACTTTGTAGTCATTCTGAACCATTAGAAACTTGTCTTTCTCAGCAGTCAGTAGCCTTGCTAAAGATACAGTTTGCTGAGCAAAATGCTTTTAAGAGTCCAGTACCTACACTATGACCAGAATATATTAATTGTTTTTAATACAACAATATTTTTTGTTCCTTGCATATGCACATAATCACTCATAAAATGGTAATGTAGGAGAACAATCCTTGTTATTGAGTTTAATTAGCCATCTTACTTCAAGTGAATGTATTTCTCATTAATGTTGCATCCTAAATACCCACTGATCTAACTAAATAAAGATCTTAAACCAGCATATTTGCCACCATTAAAATAAACACCATCATGTAAAAGGATAGTGCTTTAAATTTCAGAATTTCGGAGTCTCAAATATACCTCCAATGAAGATGTATGTCCAAATTTTACAAATCTCTTTCTCTGAGATATATTATTTAAATTATTTTTACATATTTTGTTAATATGATAATAACAAATGTGTTAATACAGTGTTAATACAATTATGCACACAAATCTCATAGTACCTTTAATACACTAATTTTTTTACTCAGTGTATGTCTAACAGGTGTATATACACCTAAACATACAACTAACATACACCTAAAACTAAACAGATATGACAGACCAAGGACAATTGTATGAGGTTCAACAAGGCTAAGGACTGGGTCCTGCACCTGGGTCACAGCAATCCCAGGCAGTGCTACAGGATGGGCACAGTGGCTGGAAAAATGCCTGACAGAAAAGGACCTGGGGGTGCTGGCAAACAGCAGCTGAACATGATCCAGGGTGTGCCCAGGTGGCCAAGAAGGCCAATGGCATCCTGGCCTGGCTCAGCAATGGTGTGGCCAGCAGGAGCAGGGCAGTGACCGTCCCCCTGTACTGGGCACTGCTGAGGCCACAGCTCCAATCCTGTGTTCAGTTCTGGGCCCCTCCCTGCAAGAAAGACATGGAGGGGCTGGAGCGTGTCCAGAGAAGGGAACGGAGCTGGGGAAGGGTCTGGAGCACAAGTGCTGTGAGGAGCAGCTGAGGGAGCTGGGGGTGTTTGGTCTGGAGAAAAGGAGGCTCAGGGGAGACCTCATCACTCTACAGCTGCCTGAAAGGAGGGGGTAGCCAGGTGGGGGTTGATCTCTTCTCTTAAGTAACAAGCAATAGGACAAGAGGAAATGGCCTCAAGTTGTGCCAGGGCATGTTTAGATAGCCAACAAAGTTATTTCACAGCAATAGAAATAAAATATAAAATAATCTCTTTCCATCACACATGTATCAAGAAATTGTAATATGACAGAAATCCAGCAAGATATGGCAACTCAACATAAAGAGCTTACTTTCTTCCTTCTTGCTAATAATGGCCGGCAGTGTGTAGATCTGCAAGAAAAAACAAAACAAAAAAAACCACCCAATAACTGAACAACAACAATGCAACAGGACAATGTGCCTTAAATCCTTTATTGACAAGTTTGTGAGTAGCTGCAACATGCTATGTACTAGATTGCTGCTAGAGAAATCCCACCTTGCCTTTCACGATGTCTTGACATTTACTGCTCCAGAACACAGCTGGGTTAATAGCTCTGTGTTATCATAATGCAACTAATGCATTAGAAATCAGATTTACTGAGTCCAAATGGGTGAATTTTCAAAACAGCTTGTGATTATAATTCCTGTATTGGTTCAGGCAAACAAGAAGCAGTAAAAACACGCATTGAGCTCATAAAACTGATCGACCATTCTTTTCCTATCAGATACAGTTCTGACATTGCCCTCATTCAGTGACTACTTTAAGAGCATACAAATAGTAGGAAGAAAACTCAAACAAGCCTGTCTCTCAGTAGCTTTCAACAGGTGTTTCTGCTCTCTGCAACACCTTTTGAGATGGTACTAATTGTTTACTCCATGAAACTACCCAAAAGATAGTTGTGCTTTACCATTGTAATAAAAACCACTTCACATATGTTACCTGGACTGTGAATCCTATTAAACCATATACTATTGTATTACTTAAAATATTATTACTTTAAATATCCTAATATAATGATATACATAAATGTAGGCTTAACTATAAAGTAGAAAAGCAGATCTAATAATTTATTTTCACTATGTGCTTGCATTAGTGTCTCACAAAGAAAAGAAAATAACTCTATTTTTTGCTATTGCAACAGAATATCTGAAATGTATACTAGCTTCTTTCTGTAATATGTGATCCAGAAAACTGTAAAATGACAATTAAAAAATATCCTTACTGGTTCTTTTCCATCCATAGCTTCAAGCCAAAGTTTTCGGTTGGATTCTGAAAAAGCTTGTAGTGTGATGATCCCAGGTCTGTCAAAACACACACACATTCACTGAAGTTACTGTTTTTTTTTCTCAAACAGTATCCCAAGTCAGAATTCACATGCATAGTGATGTGAATATATAAGACAGACAGAAGTCAGAGAAAGTTGACAGCTTCTGATATAACAGAATAGTTTTGAGCTAAGTATAAAACACATCCGTTCTTTAAAAGTTTGCTAACAGTCATAAAGCATTTCTTAGGAGAACAACTACAAAAGTCAGTCTATCTATCATACTTTAACGCAAAAATTAATTCAATATTTCTCTTTATTCCCAAGATTGGAAACAAAATACTTCTAGAAAGTACTAGTGTACCTATGCTTTAAATACAGGAAATCCATTCTCACGTTTCATCTATTATAATTATCCAGGAGTAAGTGGAAAAAAAATTGTGGACGCAATTTTCAAGAAAAAAAATACTACCATACATGTCTGAAAGTAACAGAGATTTGTACAGAATATTCTTATTAACAAGTATTTATAAAATATTTATAAAGATATTTATGATTTGTTTCTAAAACAGGATAGTCAGTTTTGCCACAAGTTCCATAAGAATCCATGCTGTATCTGCATGCAAACATCATGTACTAAAGAGAACACATATGCTGTGTAGTGAATTTAATTAGAAAACCATGTTTGAACAAAGAAGTACTAAGTCTTGAAAGCTTAGTTTGCCTGCATACAGATATATTGGTAAACGTATGTTCTTATTACAGGAGTAATTATTATCTATTCGTTGCAATTATCTTCAAATTGTTAGCACAGTGGAAACAAACCTCTCAAATACTTCAATATCGAAACAGAAACGTTTGTCAATTGAATCTGTCTTTCTCCTGATGCAAGATTTTAGCTTGAACATTTCTGGTGAGCTTGTGACAAGGCCATTCTACAAAACAATAAAATGGAATTAGCACAGGCAATATGCTTATACACCTTGGCTTCTTCTTAAATTTAACAGCATGAATAGTCCAAAGAACATGTCTTAACATAGCGATTAAAATTACTTAGAATATATACAACATTTTAATGTATATTAAGACTACCTTTAATAACTTTGTCTTATATTTTTTACTTAATCATTATATTTCAGAAAATTCCCCAAATTAAAATCTTACAAACACCTGTGTATATAACTTGATTACAGGCATGCTAGGATGAAAATCATGTAATTCTGCCGACTCTCACATACAGATAAAAAGTTTTCTGAAGAATAAAGCTGACTAACTCCCACCACCATTGTGGTTCTGGCCACCACAATCATGAGGCCTCCCTATAATGTTGGCAAGGCTGACACAACTGCAGATTCTGAGGAATGTGAGGAAGCAAATGCCACTCCTATCTTCCAAAAGGGCAAGGAGAAAGATATAGACTCATAGAACCATTCAGGTTGGAAAAGCATCTACACACCTTTTAAACACTTCCAGGGTTGGTGACTCAACCACTTTCCTGGCAGACTGTTCCAATGCTTGACTACCCTTTTAGTGTAAAAATTTTCTCTAATACCTACCTCCCCTGATGCAACTTGAGGCCTCACATCTTATGGGGAACTATAGGCCAGTCTGCTTCACCTTTATCCCTGGGAAGGTGATGAAGCTAATAAGCATGAAAAGCATTTCCAAATATATTAAGGGCAGAAAGGTGACTGGAAGCAGTCAGCATAAATTTAATAAAGGAAAAATCACACAGGATCAACCTGATAGCCCTCTACAATGTGTTGGATGCCTCAGTGTATGATGGAAGAACAACGAATATTGTTTATCTCAACTTTTGCCACACTTTGAACACTACATCCTCGTAGACAAGTACAGGTGAAATATGGGTGAGATGGACTGAACACTGCCTGAACTGCTGAGCTTACAACAGAAGCCCAGCTGCAGCCAAGCACCACTGGTATGCCCATGGGGTCAATACTGCTCAGCATGAATAGCACTAAGCCCAGGAACCAGGACAGGATGAAGGTGATAGGACAGAGAGCAGCTTGGCAGAAAAGGAATTTCAGGTTCTGGTGGGCAACAAGATGAGCCAGCAATGTGATGTTGCTGCAAAGAAGGCCACCAGCCTCCTGGGATGCATCAGGCAGGGTACTGCCTGCAAGTGGAGGAAGGAGATCCTCAGCCTCCATTCAGCACTGGTGAGGGACACCTGGAATGCTGTGCCCAGTGCTGGGCTCCCTGGTACATGAGAGGCAGTGAATGTGCCAAAACAAGTCCAGCTAAAGGCGACCAAGGTGATTAAGGACTTGAAGTACAACTACCTGAAAGGAGGCTTTATTGAGGTGAGGGTCAGTCTCTTCTGCCATGTCTTAAGTGAAAGAAAATGAGGGAGAAGCCTTAAGTTGTGACAGGGGAGGTTCAGATTACATATTAAAAATGAAATTTTCACTGGAAGAGTGGCTCAGCATTGAAATAAGTTAACCAGGTCGAGTCACCATCTCTGAAAGTATACAAGGAGAGCCTGGATATGGTACTTGGAGATATGGTTCAGAGGTGACTATGGTGGTGCTACATTGATGGTTGGACTAGATGACCTTGAAGGGCTCCTCCAAAATTGATGATCCTGTGATCTGTCATATGAGGAGAAGCTGAGAGAGCTGGGACTGTTTGGTCTGGAGAAGAGGGATCACATCAGTGACTGATCTACAAATACCTCATGGGAAGGTAAGTAGACTGTGTCAGATTCTTCTCAGTGGTGCCCAGTGGGGAAGGGCAAGAGGCAATGGGCACAAACATAAATACAAGTAATTCCATTTGAACTTTAGAAAAAGTTTTTTATGGTAGTCGAACACTTGAACAGATTGCTCACAGAGGGCTCTGTCCTTGGAGATACCTAAAACCTGACTGGACACAGACCTCACCAACCTGTTCTGGTTGACCCTGAATCGAGTTACTATAAGACATCTCCAGAGCCCCCTTCCAAACCCCATCCATTCTATGATTCTGTGCAAATGTGATAAATTTCATACACATTTACAACAATCACATTAGAGAAGTTATTTAATACGTGGTTTAAATATGTTTTTAAAAAAATATTACTTAAGCATTTATCCATGCTATATGATACATGCATGGCTTCATCTACGAAAACAGCCTCATCTGTTTGCATTTTTCCCTTTCAGCAGTTCTTAAATGCTTTATAAAAAAGATGGAATATACAGCTCATGAATGTGTTCATGGACGTGTAACTCACCACTTTTCCACCAGATTTTGTTTCAGCTATACTCATTGTGAAAGTTTTCGTTCCTTTGTCATAAGTGCAGTAATGTTTTACCCATGTAAATCCAAGGGGTCCTAGAATAGAGAGATAGCATCAAAAGTAATTGTCATTTTACCACTATTATAGTTGGAATTAGAATAGAAAAATTAAACATTAATTCTTTTTAAAATATATTATAGTTAAGGAATGGTCATGCATTCCTCATTCCCTCTTCCATCCTTCCCCTCCCCTGTGGTGGGCTGGAGACAAGAATTAGAGGCATAAAGATCAAGGGTTGAGGTCAGAACAATTATACTGGAGACAGCAATGAAATAAGAAAATGAACAGTTGCAGCAACAATATTAATAACAGCCTGTACAAGAGGCAAATGATTCACATGTGAGTGCTCACCACATGGAGACACCTGACATTAACTGAGCTCTCCCTCTGCCACATTTGAGACCCAGAAAGGATCCCTTCCCCTATCCCCAGAAAATGATGAGGTGGTATTGAGTGAGGATCTAGTCATGCCCAACTCCTGTCTAATGCAAAAATTAACCCTGTCCTGTCTAGAACCAAGACAAAAAGAAAGAACTCTGTCTTTTTTAAAAAAAGTATTTTAATGGGTTTCTGTTTGAGTTTTTTAAAATGTGAAGTATTAAATTAAAAAAATGGAAAAAAAACCCTAGAAGGTTTACTATAGATACAAAGGTTTTGATTTCTTGATGTACCCACAAAGGCGGTGGTTATATGAGAGACTGAATCGGTCATGTAAGTTGGATGTTCTGTCAATCCAGAAATATAGCTGTGGAAATTTATACAGTCTGTTATGCTGACTTTGAGAAAACTCTCCTGTTGCCTGTGTTCTGGAAGAAAGTAAAGTCATTAATTGAAAATTCAAATGGTTATGTACCCTCCAAAGTTAGCTGTTCTGCTCCTATATAAGTTGTTTTCACTTAGCATAACAAAATTGTAATTATTCAGGATCATTTCTTCCTCTGATGGCAATTAATTATCTCTTTTAGCACATTATAAGACGGAAGAGCACTCTCAAAGCAGTTTTACATGAGTTAAGAAGTCACCTTCATTCATTAGAAAATTGTAGCCAGACACCTGTGTTGCAACTTTAAGCTTTTTACTCTTGGCCATCCATCTGAAAGAAAACAATTTATGGCCTAGTGCCATTTTTAAAAAAACCCTGTATTTACCACCATGCCTACCAGCAATAAATATATACAGAATTTACTCTCAAGAATAGCAAATATTTAACCCAGTTGCTCACAATTAGACAAGAACCTATAGGATAAGGGTTGTAGGCAAGAAAACTTGCATGACAAGGAATTAATTATACAACTAGCACCTTTCCCACTACACAGTGATCACAGATCCTGTTACTCCATAATAAAAATTTCTTTTCAGTACGAAGATGTCAAGCTGGCCTCTCACTGTTTAATGAAGCACAGCATGTGCCTGGTGCTTTACTCCTTTTCTCCCTTCCCCATTAGCGCAGCTCAGTGTAATTTCCACTTAACACAGATTTCTTTTATAATTATTAATCAATTAAAAAATAGACTGCGTTCTTAAAAGTTGCAGTGCTACTGAGGATAAAACTGGCTGTGGTTAACTATGGTAAGATGGTACTTAGATGACCTTTTCTTACACCTTTTATTTCCATTAAGCACATGATCATTTAAGATGGCTGGGTCACTGGAGGTCTCTGGTACAAGGTGCTCCTGATGGCTGAACTAAAGGCCCTGTTCAGGCAGGGAAAGTACAGGACACAGAAGGGAGCCAAAGGAGAATGCTGGGAGTTTGCAGCAAGGTGCAGGGCAGCCAGCCAGAGCAGAGCTTGCTACCAGTCAGCCACTGGGGCAAACTACAGCAAACTACTATACAACTGCTATACAACTTCCTTTTTGTACTTACGTTTCTCCTGCACATAGAGATAGCCTTCCATTGTCCATTGACTTGGTGGTCTGTAATCTTGGTTGGCTGATTTCATTCTTTGCATGAGTCTCTCCACTTCCTGCCTAGTGCTTTCAAAGTTATTCCGAGTCTAATACCCAGAAAAGGAAACAAACAAAACCCCATGTTATCTCATGCAAGTACCAAAATAACAGTGAACAACTAATTACAAATAATGCCAAGGAGACTGTATTGGAGTCTAACAAAAGCATACCAGAGACATAAAAGGGGGGGAAAAGGGAAAAAAAATGCAATAAAGAATAATACTCTTCATTGCTAGAAACCTAGGAATAACACAGTAATGAAGAATTCAACTTAGGCATGTAAATGTAAGGAAAACATAGCCGAAAATAGCACCATTCCTCTTTCTGCAGGCCACTAACCTCAGATAGGAGGTCATTTCATATCTTTAGGTATGTTTAGATAGTATTTTGCAGACAGATACAGGCTTTCTCTCTGTACACTCTGGGATTCTCAAATAGACACCTGGTTAAACTAGAAGCTGCTGGAAACTTAGCCCTAAACCTAAAGTAGCAAGACCCCCTGAAGCACTTTAAGTACAGTGCAGAAAACACTAGTTTGGGTTAAAGCCAGGCTAATGAGTCAGGACAGCTGCAGTTTGTACACACATGGAAAAGACAAATTTTCTGTGTATCCATATCTGCAGTGATACCACAGGTGCTGCTGCTCAGAATAGTCAGATTAATGGCACTGTCATGAACAAGTTTTGACTTGGCAAACACCACAGTTCAGCATAAAAAAATGAGAGGTAGAGCTCACAAATGGCAGAACTATGCCAAAATCATGGAAGAAGCATGTCTGTCCTAAATATCATGTGTGTAACCAGACATGTAACAAAGCAAACAATTATGGTACTAAGGTGGGTTTTCCATATTTTCCTATATCTGTATGTATATAAATGGTTACTTTTTCTTAGTGAATTCATTGAGGTTAGGGCTTCCCTCCACGGACCTAGCATGGGATAGCAGAAGTGAATTACTGTGAGATGCCAGAGCTTTGATTGATTAAATATCAGATATTGAACAGTCTGTTCCTATAGGTCAAAGAACAGAATAAAGATTTTGGTAATATTTCTACAGAATCATCTACAGACTCGAATCCTCACTAGTCAGAAAGATACTCTCAGGATTTTATACACCAGAGAATACTTCCCCTTTTTCATGGGCCATTTGTGTAGTTAGTTGCACAATAGTATAAGAGTAAACATTCTTAATCTTGGTCTTGAAGACAAACACTATTATTAGAGAGGGAGGTAAAATTCAAAGCTGAACTTTTCAAATTTCATATTTCAGAAGAAGTATCAGTTCAGACCAAATTTAAGAGAGATCATTTCGAGACCTTTAAGAAGGACATGCCATTGAAGGAACGTCCCCACTTTAAGAGCTTGTCTCCATCTATTTAGTTTTTAATTGCTAATTATAAACAGCTAGGTCTTTGAATCAA
The DNA here is from genome assembly GCF_052056855.1 of Sturnus vulgaris. NCBI lineage: Eukaryota > Metazoa > Chordata > Aves > Passeriformes > Sturnidae > Sturnus > Sturnus vulgaris. Next base: position 43,873,678 of record NC_142244.1, on the reverse strand, counting down.
ATCACAGAAATCAAAGCCAAATGTACACACAAAGTATGTCACAGGCCAGCTGAGATAGTTAAAGTGAAAACAAGTTATGTTAGAACATGGTGACCTGTTAAGAGCTGTTGGTCTGCCACTACTCTTCAACAGCTGTTCCTGCTCCTGCTCTGACCTATAGGACATTTTCAAGAACAGAAACAGCAGTTCAGATCCTTCAAGACTTGAACACACAATGCAACGGAGAGGAGTACTTTTGATAGTTACAGATGGGCTGAATGCACTTCTCCCTGTTCGCAGTTTGTCTTTACCTATATAAATTATTTCACTTCAATCTGATTTTGGGTGATGCTCTGAATGACAAGTATGCAGAGAACTCATCTGGCTGTGTGAAGCTGTGGATCTAGATCTGAAGCCAGAATTTATACTGCTGTGGAACACAGGTGAGTGATGTACTGATCCCCACTCTATCTTTATGCATAGGTTTTCTGATAGATAATCAAAAAAGAGTAATAATACATTGATCCTTCTTCCTAACTTCACAACTCTCTTTATCTCTGTAATCCATTTATGACTTCAAGTTGTGCTGAAATAATATTTAGAAAACATTAAATTTAACTATTTCTTAATTAAAATTGATATTGAAAAAGTGCTTTAATAATTTTGCCTCTGTAGAGACATGCATAGAAGAAACATATGATTACTGACAATGCCCGTTTTGGTCTGTGCTATGATCTCATACTCCTCTTAGAACTTGCCATATTAAAATAAGTAAATCTCTGGACTGAAGCAGATTTTTCAGTCTTTCAGTGAAACTGCTGTGCAACAACACTGACCCCTTGTGTCTTTATCTGAAAGTGTCTTAGTAGCAAACAACGTAGAAAACACAAAATTTGAAAGGACAAATGGCTGGGATGCTCTACAGACACACCATTTGCATTTTGATCCAAAAGGAAAAGGTTAATCATCTAGTAAGCTTTATTTCCTCAAGTAGCATTTAAAATGGGATCTATATATATGAACAAGAGATGTAAAATGGAAGATGGTGTTACAATGGATGTAACAGATGTGTCTCTTTTCTTGAAAGAATGATATGGACTTTTGTAAAAATTTTGTTCTGGACTTTGATGTTACTTGTCAGGAAATATGTGGGGCTTCTTCAATACTCACATTTTGAAGTTCAATTTCTGCCTTAAAAGCAGAGTGTGTAAGCTATGCTTAAAAGCAAAGTATGTACAGATTTTTTGTACCTACTTATTTGTATGTCCTTGGAAATGTAATATCTGAATTACACAGTGAAAGAAATATATACCTGTATAAAGCATTTATGATGAGTGGAAAGTATATTGATTAAATGCATTTTAGTTACCTCTGATAGTTATGAAATTTTTTGGGCGGTTTGTGCCCAAAATAGGAACTTGTATGGCTCTGACTACCAAATCCAGACCAATCTACATCTGCTCAGTTGAGTGTAACTCTCTACACAAAAAGAGATTTTTTCTTCTGGTGAACCTTAATGCTCATGAGAGGTTCTCACCATGGAGGAAGGTCTCACCTATTCTTCAACAGTATAGAGAACAGCCAGAGAATGGCTTCCCAAGTATGCTTTATATCCAGTGGGAAGTCAGCAGACAGCACGACAAACTGTATCATTCTGTACCAGCTGGAGCATTTTTGGTACCTCCACTTAGCCTCATTCTCAAGAAAGATTTTATACAAGTTTAAATCTATCTGGACCACTGTGTTTTCTAAGAAACACTTGGCTGCTGTACTTTTTTTTTTGTTCTCGCTCCTAAAATCACAAATCTATTATCCAAATTTATTATCCAAAGTTATTTGTTGTCAGGAATCTTAATTACATTAACTTTATAAAAATAATTTTATCTATTTGTATATGAATTTGATTTCAGCTTACTAAAACATTGCAAGATTTAGAATTTCAATAAAGTGCTATAAGTCTACTTTAATATCCTGAATTGAAATTAGCAAATTAGAAAGTTAAATTATGTAAATACAAATCATCCTTACATTCTGCAAATTGAACTGCAGTTGCTGCTTGTATGGTGCAAACTCCTGAGCCAGTTCATATCCTTCATGGTAAAATGTAAATAATCCTTGAAGAAAGGCCAAGAGCTGAAAAGGTAAAATTGAGAAGCATTATACTTTTTTTAATCCTGGAACACTGTGCTTTTACACTCAAAAGCAAAGTTTTGCTGAGAAGGAATCCATGATGAGACCTTAAGAAAGAGAAATGTTATACGTGCTTTTGTGTCATGAAGTTGTAATTTCCATAATAATTTAATTCATTGTCGTAGTCATTTTATCCAGTATTTCAGCCGGAGTCTTTGCTGGTGTGCATTTTCCAAGTTTAAAATTTCAGAGTTCAAGTGTTTTTTCTTCAATATTTTTTCACTTTCTTCATAGTAATTACTTGGGCTATGACCTATTTTCCACAAATGAGACTCTAGAAAGTATGTTTTGGATAGGTTAGTACAACACAAGAAACCCAGACTATTTCTTCCTGCTCTGAACAAAATGCAAACTTTATCTGGTATGTCTGTGATTGACTCCAACAGAACCACTGTAGTCTGCATATATCCAGTTGAAAAGTCCTTTTAAAGTTTGCTTTACAACAATGCTCAAGTAGTAAAAAGTGTAACTAGATTTTAGGTCTTGAATTAAAGCATTCCTGACATCTCTTAAAAGCCTTCTACCTTATTCTGCTTTAAATTTTAAGTGTTTTGACATTGCTGTAAGTCACCCCACCTGCTGTTAAATAACAAGTATTTAATTTCTTATCATGGACTGATTTCTTTGTAAATATAATTTAGCTTACAAAAAAAAGAGAAGAAAACGGGGAAAAAACCAGAAATTAGTTTTGATTTACAATAACAGAAGTTTTAACAATAAAAATGATTTGCTTATTATATTTACACCATTATCATCTGGGCTAAGTAACTGGCTGTCCAGGCTGTCTTCTGACTCAGTAAAGAACCACAGGTATTCCAGAGCATAATTTTTTTCCGTTTTACAGACTTCTCTCTCAGGATGGGATGAATGATCCAATGGAAACATTTATCTCTCTTCATTGACTACTGAAGTAGTCTAGACTCAGGCAACAAAAATGCCATCGTTCATATTTAATGCACTTGCTTTGTGTTACCAGCACCATAGATTACTGTAAGTGGAATAGCATAAAGATGTAGTTTTTACTGCGCTTATATTTTCTTTAAATTTACTCTCAGCCCTACTTGAAGAGCTGTAGCTAAACTGTTCATCCTCCCCTCTCCCACTGCTCTCTCTGAGACTACAGAGAGCCCGTTTAGCTGCCTGCTCTCTGGATGCCCGAGTCAGCTAAAGCCACAGGAGCTGAGCACACCATCAGTGAGGGCACCAACACAAGGGACAAGGACTCTGCTCTTGGCTTTTACTGGCATTGCAGGACCTGAGGAAACCCTGGCCTCAGGCAGAGATGGTGCAAGGCCAGGGCTGCCCAGGAAGCCACTCACAGAGCCTGAAGAACTGAGAAGATCCTTGGACATAAAAGCAAGTTATTGTGGGGCCTCTACAGTGGATGCGAATTCCTGAACCATATTCCACCATCAAACAATGAAGGCAATGCAGTCTCAAGTGGAAGGCTCCACATCTTGTAAAAATCAATCTCAGCTTAACATGCTCCATCTGTACAGCTGAAATTAATACCTCAGCTAAGGACCCTGAAATTATTATTATTATTACTCAACTGATTATTTACGTGTTTCTGAGGGAGGTCCAAATACAACAGTTTATCTTTAAAACCTCCAATATTGCAAATAGATAGAAAGAGTTCTATAATTTTCTGTAATTCTGGACTATAATTCTAATTCTGTAAATCTGGAAATAACTACTCAAAGAAAAAGAAAGAAAATTAATCTTCCTTTTTATGAATAAAATACAAAATATGCAAATTATAACTAAAGCTCTGCTTTGGCTCCAGTTATGTGAAACCCATTCTCACTCTCTAGATTCAGTCAGTCATCAGTGTCCCCAACTACAGCTCCTTCAGATGCTTCAGATCCTTCAGCACAACTACTCCTGGGCTAACTTTGCCTTGGTCCAGTCAAAAGAATGTGTGGATTAATATAATCTGCAAGCAGGAGCCTGCTGCTAAACCCACCCCTTTCAGCTGAAGAGATAGTGCAGTAACACTAGCACTAGTAATTAGCAAAACTGCAGCCAGATCACCAGAATAATGCATACCAAAATTAAAATAAAGAACTAGTGGGACAAAGTTTCAGTGTATCAGCTTATGCCTGACTTTTAAAAATCAGTTTAAAGAGCATTTTGAGAGAATAAACTGTTTAAATTTCAGCTTCAATACTTGAAGAAAAACACTTTGTATCGTACAAAATACTTTTAGAGAGTACACTGAAAAATACCAAGGAAAATATATAACACAAGATGGCAGCAAAGCTGAATTTATCAGAAAGCAAAAATATAACAGTGGCAAAAAAAGCCAACCCAAAAACCCAGAAAAACACCTGAGAAAAATCTGAATTAATTTCAGTTAAAGTACTTCTCAGGTGTTCTGGCAGTTGTGCATTGCAGAGGATCTGGCCTTGAGGATTTCCTGGTTAAAAACCCTCTGAGCACTCAGAAAAATAGGAATAGAAAAAAGTATTATGCAAGTCCTAGTTCAGCATATTTAAGCTCTATGCTGATAAATGACACTGAGGATGGTATTCACTTCAATGTACATGTCACTAGCAGTGGAAAAACAGAAATCAGAAAATGCCCTGTGCCCAATGGGCCTGTGCTACTAAGGCATCTCCAGAATCACTTCCATTAGAACAGGCACAGTCATAGCATTGTATGGAAGAGATTTAAAAGCCAAGGTCTTTCACCCTAGACTTATGCTTATAGTGTGGTTTTCTTTTTGCTGGCATTAGAAGCAGCACTGCTGCTAAAAGCAGGCTCAAAATTTTAAATAAATTAATATTAAATAGAAGAAAAAAATTAAAAACAAGAATAGAAAAATCAGACTCTTTTCCTTTCAAAGAAAATTTTCAGAATGTAATTTGAGGTGGTATTCACATATAAAGAGGTAGTTTATCTCATCAAACATCACAAACAATGCCTGATGCTTTCATCTCAACGATTTTTCATTTTAATAAGTGTCTTATAGTTACCTCATTCTGAGTATCTAATTAGTCACATCAGTAAAGACTGGGGTCTGATCTCCATAATACAGAGCTACTCAGCACACCAGAGCCATTACGATTTCCACACAGAACCCGAAACAAAATCCAACTACTTCTTGAGACTTTATTTATTTTTATGTAGAGCTGCTGACCTCAAGACTGCCTGGTCGTTTCATTCTCACAGGAAGAAGACTGTACTTAGGTTTCGGATAGGGGAGGAATTTAACCTTTGGCCTGCAGCACATCAGCCAGAAGTCCCTGTCTCCTTGTTTTCATTTTATTTATAAGAAGATAGCACTTATTCTTCAGATTAAAGTGAACATAGTTAATAATGTAGAAAATGCAAGAAAGGGAAATTCAAATTTAATGTCCACTGTGAAGTCACATGCAATTAGAAGCAGTATTTTTCCATTGGCTGTTCATTTTTTCTTCTCTTTAAATAAACATTTAACTGACCACTCCTCACATTTCAGTTAGTTTACTGCTTATGAACTTTGTGCCCTGATTTTTACAGGACAAGCAAGTCCTGGCATCACCGAAGGACAAAGCAGAACTTTAGGAAGGTGTTTCCATTGTTTTAACAAGCATAACACTCTCAGAAAGCACTGTTGGCTTGGACTAGCTTCTTTAGAATCACAAGAGAAAAGCTGGCAAGACAGATTATTGTCACTTATTTCGCTTTATTGTTTATCCAGCTGTAAATCTGAACACTAATTTGTCCTTCAGAAAAAGTTTAAATTCATTACCTGTACGAAAACCTGAGGCTTTTTCTTGGAAAAAAATCAAGATCTGGGAGGATTGCAAATAGGAGTATGTCAGTTACTCACACTAGTACACTTTAGAAATCTCTTTGATCAATATGCAGTAAACAAAGAGAAACCCAGGGCCTGAGAAGCAGCTGCAAAAGTCTACTCTAAATATTATAATATTCTATTCACTGTATGAGTCACTAGCATCTGTACCTTAAAATCTTTCCTGAGTCTCCTCCAGGAGAGAACACACTCAGCTGTTACTGACTTCCACTGTCCTAGCTGTAACCCACAAGGCAATATTTGCTGGGTTACTTCTCCCACTCTGGTTCTCAGATTGTCTTTATCCTTTGGCATAGAAAAACTGAAAGTCTTGAAAGGATGTCCAACAGATCATTTGCTTTTCAAGTTCTATTCTCATGTCACAAACTGATCCTTCTTTTGCATGGGCATCAGTTTCCTCCTTCATTGCACGAACAGATTTATTTTGTTAAACTTTCCTTCAGCGAGTCTGTTAGCAAGATGTCAGACTGAGAATTATTTGAAGACGTGACACTGTGCTGATAAATCCGAGGCACAGGCAGCACATACACTAGAATGACCCACAACCATCAGAGCTCTAGAGGAGGAGTGTCCATATAGATACACCACCAGGCATCTTCTGCCATATGCACCTTCATGGAGCACACAGAGGAAAATTAATAATATGACAATGCTTTTGATACCGGATTTTAAAGTGTTAGGCTTTGTCCTTATCTAGACCTTTCATCTAGGAACACATGCACATACTTCCAACATCACTTACATAAACAGGAATTTTAGAAAGCCTATTTTGAAGCATTTGGGTTTTCTTTGGTGTGTTTAGTTTGGTTTATTTTAAATCTCATGCTATTGCTAATTTGTATTTTAATTTACTTTTTCACACAAGGCATATTTTGCCTTATGGGTCTTAGCAAATGCTCTGTTGCACGTTGTATGCAACAGACTACAAACAAAAATTAAGAGTTTTGAAGAGTCAAAATTTTCTAACTAACTGATCTTATAATTTAAGTTCCATCTATATCCAGATTGATTATAAATAAATTCACACCCAAAGTCAGAAGTAATGAACTGCAAGGCTTATCATTACCCAGTCACCAGAGTATTTCCTGCACTTTCCCTGGGAACATGAAGTATGTCATACTGGGTTGGAAGGCCTACTGATCTGAGACAGTATGGAAATGGAGACATTTAAAAGTAAATTTTACCGATTTTAACCATGTGCAATTGAACAATATTTTCCAATGTACAAGGTCTTTTCAATACAGAAAGTTTCTATTACATTAAAGAAGCATAAAGACTTCTATACTAGGGTCAGAGCTAGGTCAAGATTGCCAGATTTTTCCAGGATGTGAGAGTTTTGCAGAAGGAGACAGAGAGACACACTCTGGATTAATCTGTGACAGGTAGAAAAATGTTCTTATTTAGGAATCCGAGCAAAGTTTTAGTCTCTAAGATTTGGCAGCTGTATGCCATAAAGATAGGATTTCTGTAAGTACTTCTTGCTGAATCCAGGTTCATTAGTTTGCATCAATGTCAAACATTCACAATACAATACACTCTCATCTTATGGAAAGAAGGCAACTGGGAAGCTCTTCTTGGTGACATGGGGTGTTAGAGATGTAATTCAACCGATTTCACAGTCAAGAGTGCTGCTTCAGTAGTTACAAGGAAGCTGGGAGATGGTGTGGAGAGAAAGTTACACTTGTCATGTTCCCCTCTGACAACCATTGCTCTGCTGTGCTCAGTGTGCTTAATGGGAAGGGACACATGGCACTGGAAGCTCTCTGTCAAGGGCTACAGGTACTAACTACATCAGGCAACTGGCAAGCTGGGCCTGTCTGCATGACATGAACAGTGGTGATACAGCTGCTAGGGCATGGAAATAGGCCAGCATATCACACTGAAGCTGCTTTTGGTACGGACTGACACAGAAGAGAGTTAAGGGTGGGGGATGGAAACACCATCCAGAAGGAAATCCCAGACTTAAATATGGACATTGAAGCACAACTTTATCTTACTCTTTAGTGGCATGCCAACACATGCTTTCCTTTATGTGCAAAGTAAACTAAATGCAGATGACCCCACCAACAAAAAAAAAATAAACTTACCTATCCTACAGAAAAATTGATTTTTCATTTTACTTCATGTGCAACTCAGAACAATTTCTGTGTATACTGCCTACTCAAAATGCTTAAATTTAAAAACTGGCTCAAAATTTATCCATTAATTCATGGTATTAGGAAACATCGATTATGTGTTGCACAGACACAACATTACATGATGTCCCATTAAAATGTTACACACACTTCAAGTCATCAGACATTTCACTTCACAGTAGATACAAAACTCTTACATAATCCTTCAATAAACATGGAAAGTGCCCAAGCCAAGATCTTAATGTCTGTCTATATACAAAGAACCTGCATTCAAAACTTTAAAAGGGAGCAAAAAATTGATATTTTGAATTCAATTTTCAGCTTTAAATGCATGCCTTCTAAAGAAAATAAAACACAAAACTTACAGGTTCTACAAATTCAAATTTCTTTTTCTCTTGTACTTCTTGGATTTTAAAAACATATTCTAATGATGCTTCATAAAAGTTCTGATGTTCTCTGTCAATCTGTGTATCTGCCTAAAAGACAAAATTAAATAGAGACAACATCAGTTTAGTCTCGTTGTTGCTTTAAAAACAGGTTATATCACTAACCAACAGATCTTCTACAAAATTAATTTCAAAGTTTCGTAGAGTTCACTTTTCTGTCTGAAAATTAGAATATCTACTTAAAAAAACTAAATGTAAGTTTAAGAAGCTAACATTACACATTTCAGCCTATGCCTTTTACTCGCTCTTTTTTGGTTTCTTCTTTCTTTTTGCTCTTTAATATTTTAGTTTTTAGGAGAGCCTGGAGGGAAAGAAAGGTGGCAGCAGGTACTTGGCATATGTAAGTTTAGAAAAGGAAATAGAAATGAGCAGTGTAGGAATCAAGGATGGACAAGAATATAATTATTTCTATTGAAATATTTAAGTATCATATGCACTGAAATGGTATCTATTCCTCAGGTTCAAATACCTTCCCAAAACCTTATTTTCTTTCTTAAATAGGCTGTCTTTAGCAATGACATCTTGCAACTTATTATTTTACAGTATGAGTCATATGTTCTTGGAATGTAAACATATTTAAGTCCCTAACCTCATAAATCAAATATATTTCAAGTTTTAATTTTCAAGTGACAGAACTACAAGGCAATACTTGTCAGAAATGCCTGACTAATACCACCCTACATAGAGATCCACTATCAGTACAGTGTCTTCTGCCTAAATAGCTAAAGAATTAACTCTTATCAGCTGATAAAGAGTAATAGGCTTTTATTCTCAATTTAAACAAGCCACAGGAGAGGGAACTAACAGACAAGCAGTGTAGCACGTAGATAATGTTTAAAGAAGACATGCAGATTCCATTTCAATTTATCCTTCTTCGTAACAAATCATTTTCTCAAGCAAATCCCTTTTGGGCTGTACAAGTTAGATTTTGCTCTTTGGTCAAAATATTACCACACATTAACAACATGAATAAGATCACCTATTTTTGATGCATGTTAGTTAAAATACAGAAGGATACTTCTGTATATTCTCTAGTTTAATTCTGGCATTAAAAGTAACAAATGCTGGGAAATTGGGAAAGCTTGATGTTGTCTTCCCTTGACAGCAAACTATAAACCAGCAAACACATAATAAAAGAGATTTAGTACTTTTAACAGAACAAAAGCAAAAAGTCAGTGTTATCCTTCAGGCAGGATCTGGCCATCAATAGCACCATATATAATTAAGATTGCTTCTCTACTCAAGGACAAGCTACTATTGTGATTTGGCTGTCCAGGCTCGTAACAATATTGATCCACCTCCCTAGCCCAGTGTTCTAACGTTACTTCAACACATAAGCCTTAAGGATATGCTTCAAATCATTCAGTACCAGCATTTCCTTCCCATGTCCATTAAAAAAAATAAATCAGTAAATGAATACTATGAAGCTGAAATCAAGCACTCAAAATTCCAATAATGAACTGCTCTACCTCAAAATTAACTCTGCCATTTGCCATTTGTATAGTGTGTTTCACTACTCCTTTCCCTGATAGTCTGTTAATAGTTTTATTCCACAAAAATAATCTATCTCAAAGACAGTGATGCATAGCTGAGCAGAAGCAGTTGCCATCACTTTGGGACATGATCCAGCAATGCCTTGCTCACAAAAATGCCATCAATAAGCACTTGAAACAGACCTCAGCTCTCTCATTTAATCGTACGTAAATAATGAGTCATAGTTTTAGAAATTGTCTCTTTTAGGCTTTGCCTCAGAAAAAGTATTTAAACACCTAATTAAATCCATCCCTAGTCTGAACAGCATTTAAGCAAATTGCAGTTGTAATGATACAACAACCAAGTGCCATCTCAAATATGGTTTAGGGCCATAATCACTACCAGTGAACAGGGACTAACTCAGAATTCCCCAAATATATATTCTGTAGAAGCTTAAGAATTTGTGTTGACACCAAAGGATTCAGATTTGTAAGAATCACTTCATAAGTGATCTTAAAGTTTCAAAAGCTGAACGTATTTCCATGTTCTTCTATGACTTCAAACTGCATGTAAAAAATAAAGAGATCTGATAGATATGATTTTGAGTCTCTACCTGTATGATATATAGTTATAGTGAGTAATATTTTCATTGATGTAGGCTATCACCTCAATATATACACCAGAACTTCACATAAGCTTAGAGACTGATTCTGGAACAGATTTCAGAGAAACGAAATCAGAAGTTTATTAGATTTCTCACATCACTCAATTCTGCCCATTTTCTCCTCCACTGTTGGCTCCTGTAGGCAGTGAAAAGATGCTACTATGAAGTTTCTTTTTGATGCTAAAGGAAAAAAGCCAGTCACCTGTGTAAACTGCACCAGCAGTCTTCCAGGCTCTTAAAACATCCACCATATTTCAGTTAGGTGAATATATGCAAACTGCTCTCTACAGAATATGTTTCAACCATCGAACTTCAGATGCCTAATTAAGGTGGTCTCAATGGCACTCAAGTAGGATATGTAAAATAACCCAACAGAGTATAAGATCTTTGCTCATTCCAGTACTCTTTAACCTACATAATGTGATGAGGTATCAAGAAACCTCATACATTCAAGAGAACCATATTTTTCCCATGTAGCAGTCAACAAATGCTATTTCCACCTCCCTGAATGCATGATGCTGGCTTGAGGCATGGACTTCCCATCTCCTGCCCGGGGTACCAAAGCCCCAGCTGCCAGCACTGCTTGGCTCTTTGCTCGTGCCCTGCTGTGCTGTGGGCTGCTCCAAAACACTCCATCCTGGACATGTGGGCCATAAATGGGGCTCACCCAAACCACTCGGGATGCAAGTCAACAGCTATCTTGGATTTCAGTCAGGAATGCAGCTTTGCCTCCTTTTACTTACAATACAGACACAGGCCAGAAGTCTCTCAGGTTAACAATTTTGGTACTGATTTGACACTGAGCCTTCTATTTATGGTGGGTCTATGTTGCTGATTCAGCACATCTACAGCTATAGAAAACCAGGGAAGAGAGAAATGCCAAGTTATGCCTTTTATCCTTTACAGGGGAGGGATCCAGAAATCAGAAAACCTCAGCCTCAGTTACAAAATTTTAAATCCAGATATGTCACTTAAGGACACACTGGAAAAAATTATTCTGGTTTTCCATTAGTTTATAGATGTGAGCCAAATCCATTGTTATTCTACCATAGTTTATTAGATTCACAGTTGTTACTTTGCACTTCAGCTGCTGCTTTTAGACTGTAATTATTCTCATGCCTCAAGAGTAAAATATTTTATTTCTTTTATTTTGCTTGTATTCTAGAGCAAATTAGTGTTTAAGTTTGCTTTTCCAAAATTTGGTAAGAATTTCTTTTTTTTTAAGCCGGGGCTTAGCCTCTAACAGAACTGCGTTTTCATCAATACGTAAGATATTTGGGAAAAGTGAAAGCTCTGACATACAAGTGGAACAGTTAACCATTCCTACATAACTAAGGTCTTATCTAGACTGATTATTATATAGACAGCAACAGCAATTCCAGCATATAGACATTTTTAGAAGTTATTAATTTCTAAGATTTATTTTATTTAAATTATAATATTCAAGTATTTATTTCAATGTTTACTATTGGTAAACGTGAAAAAAAAATCCTACAATGTGACTGAGTGATGGTCACACCTTTGGTGTAAATTCCATCTGCAAATCAACCTCCATAATTTAAGAGCCACCATGATAACAGTAATCCCATCAAAATAATTTTAAACTACTTTTGGCACAATTCCCAAAGTGTCATTGATATCATATTGTTTGGTTTATTGTAATTTGCTTCAAAGACAAGTCATATTAATTTCTACCAGCATACTGAAAACCCCTGGGATACTCCTGTTAAACTAGAAGTCTTAATGTTGTATTTTTTTAACAGAAAATAATTAGCAGTACAGACTCTTCAAAGCTGAAGTTATAGATACCATTTCAGGGCAATTTCAGGTGCTGCAATCTCAGAAAAAGATGAAAAAGAGGAAGAAGAAGCAAAAAGAAGCATCACTGAAGTGATCTCAGTTCAGTCTCCTGGATTAGAATTTATGTGAAAGAGAAGTGCAATTTCATCAGTTAATATATTAAATAGCAAACCTAAAAGCAATTAACTAATTGGCTTTCTAATATTATACATATAAAACTCACATTTTTATTGTACTAATATAATTCCATTGTTGCAACCAATAAACATTAGCTGTACTTGAAATATATAAAGTTGCAAACAAAGAATATTGCTTTGTTCAAATATTTAACTCCTATTTGGGTCTTATTCATCCCAGTTAAGAATTTATAGTCACAACAAGCATAACTACCAGAAAACATCACAATTTTACATTAATAAAATACAGCATGTCTTGAAGAGAGCTAGTTTGTTATCATGATTTCTATGCAAATGTGAAATTAGGTAAGTGTGTTCAGTTCTTACATCTTGCAAATGAGATTCTTTCTTCTTGGCTGACAAATTTAAGTGCTTCTCTAAGATGGAATAATATTTCTCACTTTCCTTGTCAAACTTCTTCTTCCCATCCTGAAAAACAAAACATTCCCAAGTAAAGTATTTGACTAAATATCACAGCTAACTTGAATTTAAAAAATAACAGGTGCCAAAATATGCCTCCTTATAAAACCACTTTCGTTGGTTCCAGTATTTTTAGGGTTTAATTCTGAATTTGACCTAAAGACAGTAGGAGAACTGCTTCACTTATTAAAAGCAATAGTAAGTAGGATTTTTTCCATAAATAACAAACCCACAGAACAGACTTGCATGATTTCCCATAGTAAATATACGCAAAATTTTATGTAAGTGATATATTTTTAAGGAGACACTTAATACAAAATAATCTTCCCCAAGTTTTCAAAGTGTACCTAACTGCCACACTGTTTTTACAAAAAAAACCCCAAACAACCAAAAAACCAAGAACATAAAAAACCCAAACAAACAGGCAAACAACAAAAAACCTCACACCCCTCCCAACAAGCGACCCCCCCCCTCCAAAAAACAAACAAACAAAAAATAAAACCCACCAAAAAAACCCCTCACTGTGGAGGATGTAGGTGAGTGTAGAAAATGTGACAAAGATATGGGCCTATTCTTTGCATTTAAGACTAATACGTTTTATTTTCCACCCACACTCCTAAAATATGAGGATGATGGAAAAGCATATGTGTGGTTGCAAAAGGAAATTGGTCCAGAAGTCTGTTTCCAATAATATTTTGATGTGTCTGAATATTTAAGCTTGTCTCATTTAAAAGTTATCCTGCTTTTTTCCTTTCCCGCTCTTCTTTGTTTTTCTCATCACGTGCAGCCAATCTTCACATTTCTACCATAAAACTATTCTGCTACATAATACAAAAGAAAGCTACTACTTTGAGTAAATTAAGAAACATCTTATTTTCTGCAAAAAATTCAGAATTCATACTTCAAAACTTTTAAAACTTGCTGTTCTGAAATTTAAATCTGAAATTTAAGAAGATAAGTTTCTCAAAAGCTTTTCCATCCTTCAAGAAGTGTCAATTTTCAAGAAATAAAAGAAAAAAGTTGATATCCCATCAGAATATTGTTAATGATAGATCTATAATTTTAACGATTAAATTATATATTTCTGCCAGTAATTTTTATAATCTTAGTTAAGTCCTAATGATTAACAAGTTGAATATTTTGAGAAAACAAAAACAGGCTTCAAGACAGGCACTCCTACTTACACATGTGCAAAAACTATTAATGATAGAAAACTAATTACTGGACATTGTGCAGTAACATCAGGTCATTTTAAGAACTGTAGTGATTCTCTTCCTGACCTCTTTCTCCCTAGACATTTTTATATACAAAAACAAATAACTAGCTTGCATTGTAGCACCACCCTGTTTTCCTTATTCACATCATGGGAAAGTCAGGTCAGTCAGAGAAATAAGAAATAGGAGGAAGATTTTAATGACATGAATTATAACTTATCAACCAGCTGTAACAAAAACCACTTACTGATTAGCTCCAGTGACTAAAGTTTACAACAGTAATTATTAGATTATAAAACACATAATATACTTTCTATCCTGCAAAAAGTTCATATATATTTAGTATGAAAAATATGCACAGTTTAATGTTCTTACTACTTCACAACAGAGATATCTTCAAAATACATCAGAAAGAAAAGAAGACTCTTGACCCAACAAAATATTAAATAACAGTACAGAATAACAACTAGTGTCTTCTATATTTAATTACGGAGAAGCAGGTACCAGGACAAAATTTAAAAAAGGAAAAGTAAAAGATTGTATTTTGTTTAACAAGTGAAAAGAAGCTATAAGAATTATCTCCCAAAATCTTTCCCAACACATTCTTAAAAGATAGAAGGCAGAAGGCCAGACAAATAACTTGTAAGTCAAGAAATCAACCTCTGTGGGACTGAAATCATAGGTGAGTTCCACAGCCACAGTTTTGCTGGAGAATACTCAAGTGCCAGGTCCTCATGATGAAGCAAGAGCAACCTGTGTATCTCAACAGCACCTTTGGTCACAAAGAGAAATTCAGTTCAGTTGATCACTGAATAAAGGGTGCAGTTAGTTACATACTCTCTTATCTTCTGAGACAATGATGTTATGTGCTGGACTAGAAATATGAACCACACTGTTTTAAAATCCAAGTGACAAAGGTGTCAAAGTCATCAACTTCAGGAAATACTCAAGTGTAAACTTGATGCAATGAAAAAGTCAAGAGAATGATTTCTTAGGTTTTTTCTTCCCCATGAAATTGTAAAGTGGGAAAGGAGTCTGCCTGATTGCAGTGTTTTAGCCTTTGGTCACAAGCTACTGGAGTTCAGTGGTGGATATCCTGTCCACTAGACCACCTGCCTCAGAAGGTATCTTGACATAGCCTTTGACACTGAGGCCTGGGTGCTGAGAGCACATACTGTGCATTTGGACTTGATATTGTGCTCGCCTCTGCTGTCTCAGACATCAGACCAAAGGAATGACCAAAGGAAGGAGCCATGGGCACAGCTCCTGCAGGATTAGCTGGACTGGGATTACCCAGCCCAGCCAGTCCTTCCTTCCTTCCTTCCTTGCTCCCTCCCTCCATCCCTCCCTCCCTCATAGATTTATGATATGAACAGTAGGTATTCATCTTGCCTTGTGAACTATTGTCTCAGAACCAAGGTGATCAATACATAATGAATAACCCAAAGTCTGGTTAGCCACTTGAGCTCATAACTTGACACTAACATAACTTTTACTAACAAGAGCTGGAAGAGCCTGAAGTCTCAGCTACCTGGTGAGAGTCAAGGAAAAAGGTGTGACAACAGGACTTTGCCATCTGAAATACCTACATACAACACATCAAATACATGTCAATGCCAAGAGGGGACCATTGATACACCTAATGTGGCTCCCATTGCACTGAATCCAATTGCTTTTATTTTCTCCTATGATCTATAACAAAACCTGTGAATTACCTATCACATCTTCTCTTTATATGTGAAAGGAAAAAAAATCACATCTAAAGAGATAAGCCCCCTTGCCTGCCAAGAACAAGAAAAAAATAAGTTCAAATAAACTAATTGTGGTTTTAAGACATATCTTATGTGAAGCTTCATAAAGATCTCCATTGCACCACCCATAAGGAAACATGGAATTTGAAAGCTCTCATGGCCTTCTGTCAGCCCTCTCCCAGACTGCACCTCTACACTGCCACAGATCTGCTCAGCCACTGCCTCCATAATTTTCTATACCAGTTACGTTAAAGAGAGAACTACAAATTGGAGCTCGCCTCTCACCAGGACAACTTCTGGCCCAAGTGCAGTGTTTTCAGAGACAGCACATCTGATCAACTTCTTCCTCCTTTTCCAGATTTTAACTTAACAAGACCTTATTCCTTCAAAGGTAGAAGTTGACAAAGTAAAAAGACTAACAAAAGTAAACTGGGAATAAAGATCTCTTGGCAATTTAGACTGCATTAGTGTCTATAAACAGTGATACTCCTGGGAAAAAGTTTGCAGCAGGACAATGTTTCTGGCATTGCTCTGATTACTCAGACATGTTTCTGGGAAAAGTATAAAAGATACTGGCCCCAACAGGTGAGTGAGATTCCTTTGCTTGGAAGGTCCTACACTGTGCCAGTAAAAACCACATATTTGGATGTATTGAAGCCTCTGAAATCTGTTTACTTAATAAAAATTAACGAAAAAAGATACACTCAGAAGCAGGTGATTCATATTCTGGATGAGAAGAGACACTTCTGTTTATGCCAAAATTGCTCTTGTCTCACACACTCAGTCAGTGACTCAGAGCACACAGGCGCATCCTAAGTGGAGTTACAGACTCCTTCCAACTTTAGCCTGTTCTTCTGCAGCCCTCAAAACACTCTTACACACAGCCATTGCCCAGATGAATTATCTGTGTCCTGGTCCCAGCAATCTGTGCCCATAAGACTGAGAAATCTACTTTTCCACATACTAGGAGGGTTTCAAAGAAAGTTGCCGTGCAAAACTATCTCCTCAAAGTTTAGGAGACAGATGATTGCTTTTGCCCAGATTCCACATTGGATCAAACCTCAAGGAGAAGAGATGTGGTTGGATAAGAAAGCTTGTGCTGCTCTGTTACCAGAACAGACTGCACCAGCCATGACACAAAGCTTAAGGCACGTGGCAATAAGGAAGATACTAATTCCTGACCTCTGTACTGTCTCTTATTCTCTTCAGACTCCAGCTTTCTTTCATCCTTGCATATCTTTCCAGCAAGTAAACCTCATCCTTTCCCTTTGCCCTGGCAAAGTATCAACCATCTCTTTCAAAATATCAGCTAGAACGTATGAAAAAAACTCCCACCCAAAATCCATGTGAGATATTAGGTGGGTGCAATAAAAAAATCTAAGCAGAGAAAAAAAGAAATTACATAATATTAATCCTTGATATGTTTTATGCTGATGTATAAGTCATCAACACCTTTTGTCTAGACTGAGTCCTGCAGACTCTAAACACTGTAAATGTCTCTGTATAGTTGTTTAACCATTCTCAGGTGTGTCAAGCCTTAAATCAGCTCAAAAATATTTACAATTTGAAATGCTTCAAATTTCTAGGAGCCCCATTAGGAAAGCCCTTAACCACACACTCGGCTTACAGATTTTAATGGAGCCTTACTAACTGCCAGTATCCTCTTGAGAGACCTAAGTCATGTAATACTGGATCCAGGTTTAATTCCTGGTTTTATTCTCTCTGCTCAGATTTCCTGCATAGTTTTATTTCAAAACTGATCAGACAACCTCAAAAAAAGAAAAAAATCACCTTTTCAGAAATAAATTTTGCTTGAGATACTTCTAATTATAGGCATGCCAATTAGAAGTTTAACTCAAAAGGTGTTCTTGTATTCCTTGTTGTACAAATATTTATGGCTGTGAAAAGTCCAGACATCAATTGCTGAGAAGTTTATTAAAAAGTTGACTCAAGTGAGTCAGATAGTTTTTCTCCTGTTCAGAAAGATTTTGATTCCATGCTGTAACTAATCATATACGTGCTACAAATCATTGGCATGATTTCTACAAATTTTACCCACTAGCTGCATATTTAGATATAAAGCAGAAATAGTTGTTATATTTTGAAGCTGACTTTCCTTTTCCAGAGGAAACATCAAGAAATCTGGTATTTTTATAATGGTCTACCACTACTTTGTGTCCAGTATTTAATGTCAAAATTGTTACATATATCTTCAGAATTATTACATAAATTATTCCTCTGTATTTTTACAAAAAGAGCCTCTGCCATCCTTCTCATCCACCTCCCTTTTTTTTAGTTGCAATAACTTTTGTTGTTATATTTATCTATTAGCTACATCTTGTATCTGGTCACAAAGAAATTTTTTAACTCTTTGTTTGTTGCAAAATTAATATTTTCACATTTTAACAGCTAATCCTTTAAAAACCCCACCAAAACATTATCCTTGTTGAAACCATAAAACAAACATGTTTTGCAAGAAATTATTTTGAAAGGATCAAGAAAGGAAATTAAACCAAAAATCATTGCAAAGAAACTGGAAAAAAAAGATGTCAATACCTTGAAAAGAGGAGAATACCTTAGTTAGAAAGCAAGCGAAACATAGCCATGATGATTTCTTTCTTGCCCTTACCCAAAATTAGTACATATTTTTTTCACCAACTCCAACTGAGTCGTAGAAACTGGCACAGGAACACAGCAGTAAGACTTGAATATAGATCAAGTGAGACACATTGTCAGTTGAAGAACCTGAAGGCAACAGTGAACTCCGCACAGATCAATAAAGACACATCCCTCTCCTTTGTCTTTGACAACAACTGCAAGAACATTGATTTTTGCAACAACAGGCTGGAGATGGTTCATTGCTAGAATGTTAGACTTCAGAAATATTTTTTTGAAGCCACCTTTTCATTACCTCCCAAACAAAAATTCAAATTGTATTTCTACGAAGTTGGTGGGATTTTGTTTGGAGTTGTAAGTTTGGAGACCATGTCTTACTAAGTAGCAGGACAAACAAAAGTAGAACTGTAGTCTAGAAAATAAACTAAGCTTAGTTTTGGAAAGACTGATTTGAGCTAAGATCCTATGGACTTCTTGGAAAATGTAAAATCTCAGAGTCTCACAACTCCTTTGAGGAGAAAAAACGTAAATTCACCTTCCATTTTATGTTGCCTGAGGTTTTGTTGAGCATTCTCATGGAAGTAGTTGGTGAGTTGCTGGGTTTTGGTTGGTTTTAATAATATTGAAATTATCACTGTCATCTGAGACCCCAGGGCGCATTTTCATAGATGTCTGGATGGGAAGAATTTCTTTCTAGTAGAAATTTTGATTTCTTATGTGAATGCTAAGGGTTCAAGACAAAGTTGAAAGAAGTCACAAGCTTTTTTTCCAGAAGAAAAAGTGAAAAGGTAATATAAAAGTTCTTCCCTCCTCTTCTTCCTCCAAAACAGAATTTAATGTATTGTTAGGCTATAGGGTTCCCCAAATCCCTAAGAAAGTCAGGAAGGTTAAAGGACATGGTTTATGTATGGTCAGCAAGTAACATAAAGCGAAGCAAATTTGTACCATAGTTCATAAAGAAATCCTTGTTGATCGACATAAAATAGTGTTAATATAGTCATAAATTATGTCTTATGTTCCTCATAACTGCTAGTGAAAACACTTCCAAATTGAAGCAGAATGCATCATGTAGAAAATTAAATGTCCAAATGACTATAAATCTTAAAACCAATTCTTTACTAAAAAAGAACAACCATATGCAAACCATGATGATCCAGAAAACAATATCGTATAAGACACAAATAATTATAATAAAAAGAACATATTGCAACTATGAAGTATAATAAGGCAATAAACTGGAAATACAAGACTGTTTAGCAGCATTAAAGCTATGAAGACAGATATTAGAAACTGGCAGTTTAAAAAATAACTTCAATTAAAATCAGGTAAGAATACATAAAACTGAAATATACTTGAAACAACCCAAAACTAATTTAAGTTTAACTGGAGTTCACATCTGTGTAAAATACTGAATAACCTTGCAAGAGATAATTTACTTTCAGGTTCATAAACTTCTGAAGAAAATTTTCTTTTCCCTCTGTAATACCCTTAGAAATCCAAGTATCAGGTACTTTCAAAACTGTATCCTGGAAGAGGATAATCCTACAGCCATTTGCTAATAATTCCCTATGTAATTCTATCAGATGTTTTTAAATTAAAAAGAAGATACTATTAAATGAAAAAATGTGTTTGTAAGATGTCATTTGTTTTTCTTCAAAAAATTTCCTCTTGAAATGGAAACAAAAATATTGGAAGCTCCCAGCATTGCTGTGAAAAGACGTGCAGATCTGCCAGTACAGTCAGGTCACAAAGCAGGACATATTAGACTCCCTGTTATTCAGCTGCGAAGCTGTCTCGAGTTTATTTGGCATTTGCCGATTCCAGGAGTAGCTGCTCTGTGTCTGGGAATCTGCTAAATCCCTGCCCAAACAGCAGGACTGGTAAGTCTACACACGTAATCTAGTTTTATTGCTTTACTGTCTACTAAATATGAAGTATTTTTGCTGGAATAGCTTACTTAGGATATTATCAAGTTACTTCTTAAGTAATATGGAGAAGCCTCCTAGAACAGCAGAAATTGACTTACTTTTCCCTGCATCAGGTTTAGGACACCTTTCTTAAATTTAAAATATTTTATCATAACAGGAAAGGTCTTATTCCTGGATAAAACCTTGTGACTTTAAATGATTTCGAAAAGAAAGTTAGCCACACTCCTTAGGAACTCATGAAGAGGCCATTTCATCTGCACAGTTAGCAAGATCTTTGCTTTGTGCACTTAGAGCAAAGATAAAAAAAGCTGCAAAGAACATAATGTCATTCAAATAAAGCAATTCCAACAGACCAGCTTAAGAATTCACGTACTCACTGCTTTATTTTAAAAGCTGCAGACAAAAATATCTCTTTCTTAACTAGTAATTTCTTTTTTTGACCACTCTTTGGGAATCTCTCATCTTTGCCAACCAATCAGCCAACATCACTGATCTCAGCATGCCAGCAGCACATTCAGCACCGCTCATGGTCCAGGACATCTCCGACGTCATCGCAACAGGACTGTGATGCTGACCCGAGGAAGAACTTGAGGCGTGTTATGAGAAATTTTTTAGATTAACACACACAACTGGAAACTGTGTTGTTTACAGATATTTTTTGGGGAAAAAAAAAAAGAAACAGTCTGAGGTCAATGTCAGAAGTAATTTTGTTTTGTTTTGTTTTGAAAGCATCTATTTTCAGAGTCCCTTTTACAACACTGATAAAAGAACACAAACTATCACTTTGGGGTGAAAAGTTATGCCTCCCCAGTGGTGCTGTTAAGCTTACCCAGTGGTCTCAGATTACTTCTTGGGGGAGGGTGTTTAATCTTCTCATCAAGACAAGAATCTGAGACCATCCCTTCTTGGCAAACTCCACAGGAACAAATGGTTCTGTGGTAGGTACTATAACCTGACAGGTCCTAAAATAACAAAACTGCTTTATTTGGTGGAAAAATGGATCTCTTGATGCTCCCATATCGACCAAGACACAATAAAGTTTCAAGTAATGATGTCCATTTATGTTACAGTACAGAAGGGATACTTCCCAGATACTATCACCCACTTCACTTTGGAATATAGCTATTTCAGAGTTTGCTTTACCAAAAGCAAAGTTACTGTATTGGTAGGTGATTCAAATTTGTATATTCGCAGTCCCCTGCAGAATCTGCTGGATAGATAGAACAAGATACCGGATGAAGGGAAACCTATGGCGATACAACTGATCAAATGATTTTCTATTTAGGATGGAAAAAGGCAACCCCACCATATATATGGAATAAAGACCCATAGACCCAACATCATCTGAGAAATGTACAAACAATGCCCAAACTGCAACTATAACTATTTTTATGCTGTTAACTACACCATGAAACAAAGAGAAGCAATGCAGAAAGAGATCTCAATTTCCCCCCAAACTGCTGAAGAAAACCCTAACACGTAACAGAATAAGATTAACAGATGAATTCATACCCATTTAAAAAAACTCATAACTTAAGCATTAAGTGTTCAGTACAGCTGTAGCACTATGCAACACACACAAGCACAAGTAATCCCTGTAGAGTAAGAGAACGCAACTGCCTTTGTCAAAACACAATGAATTTGGTTTTGGTAAAGGATGCTGAAACTCAGGATAAAGTCTAATTTTGAAGAAGGGGAGGAAGAGCAGGGGACTAGGTGCCTTTGAGCTGATGAATGAAGATTGACACCTTGTGCAGGGAGCAGAATACCAAACTCTCTGCTTCTTTAAGTCCTGACCTGCTCTGTGCCTGGGCAATTGCGCACTTCCTGTATTTCTCTTAAATCCTTCATGAGATTTTTAAACTCTCATCAACAACCTTGAGACCTGTTTTTCAGGTGTGGAACATGACCCTGTCCACACTGTGACCAAGGCTAGAAAGGATATAACAGGTGAGTGGAATGACCACACTCTATTTGGCAGATCCTCCATGCCTTCAAACACTAAGAAGTATAGTTCCCCTGTCAGCTGGAAATTAAGTTTGAAGGTCGGTGTCTTTGTTCATACTTTTGATCACAGCTCAGGAGTCCAGTAAAATTCTAGAAGCTGTGCAGGGTCAGGATGCAACCTTCCCAAGTCCTTCCCGTGACACACACTACAATAGGCTGCAGCAGATTAGCAGGATAAAACCTTTAATTTAATTAGAAGATGTCCAGGTTTTCTTGCCTTTTTATGTTCTTTTGTCCTTTTCCAGTAAAAAGGCTGATACTACCTGAGTTGTTTTTTTTTTTTACTAGCTGTAGATTTAAAAAAAAATTAACGGTTCTTTTTGCCAAGAAAGGTATACTTGGTATGCTCACTTAAACAATTCCACCAATTTTCACATTTATTCTAAGCCTTAATTCTTAAATGTTATGGCAGAATAGTAAATTATTTTCCAATTTACTACATGGGACTAATTTATTTATCCTTAATTTATATCTGTTTTCTTTACGATGCAAATTAGAATCTTATTAAACTGCAGAAAAAACACAGCTTCAGAAACTGGTTTTAGTCAGTGAGCCAGTTAATCACACTCACTTATAACAGAGAAGCTGCATTTAACAGAATTTATTAAAGCTGATTATGCACATAACATTAACTGTTATCCTGAAAAACACCTGTATTTAACAAACTGAACTTGCAGTTTTTCATCACTGTGTCCACTATCTTTTAGTTGAGAGATTTGCGTTTTCACTCTCATTTTTTAAAAGAATACACTAAAATGAAATAAGCTTTTAGGATTGTTGTTTTTGTTTGTTTGTTTTGTTTTTTTCTGGTAACTTCCTAAACGTTTATCAACTTTGAATGAAACTGTAATTGAACTGAAGCAAATTGCAATGAGAAAATAATTTTGTTTCGTTTGTGTAACAGCAAGAGCTGTCCCAAGAAGAGCAGTCGCTTAAAAAAAACCTCTGGGTCCAGGTGCTCAGCCAGTGTTATCTCCAAGTTTAATAGTTTGGCTCTGCACAGGAGAAAGTAAGACTTTCTTGGATTAAATGTATGCATACTGAGCTCTTCACCACTGTTTCTGAAACTTGCCAAATATTTCACATACACAAGTATAGAAGAAGCAATGGCTAATCATACTGGCATTATAATTATTTTGTTCATGGCAAAAAAAGGTCTTTCACTGCTTGGTATTTCCCTACATTTATTTGAATAGATAAGGAAAAATACATTTGATCTATTTTAAATATAATTGTATACTATAAATTTTCATTAAATGCAAGTTCTGATTTCTCAGTTCTTGCATTTGTTAATACTAGTTTAAGTCAAATAGCAGATTAGACAACATATATGGGATTATTTCCCAAATAAAAGTGTTCTAGGACCAAAACCTTGGAATGAAATGTATTTATAAGTGCAATTCAGAGCTTTCACAGTTCAGAAACTTTAATCAAGACTTGAGGATTTATGTAAGTAAAAGAAAAGCTAAAGACAATTTGTACTTCTCTATTTACCAGAGACAGATGCCTGTTAACCTATAATACTTAAAGAGATTGCCACGAGTTATTTATCATTACAGCAGATTTTTTGGTATGCAGCTGTCTCATGACCATTGAGTAGCCTCAGTTCCTCAAGCTCAGTTATTTCATCTTACACTTTATTCCCAATTCTCCAGTCCTCTTCCTCTATCTCAGCAACCCATGGCAATACCACCAGATTTTTTTTACCAGGTCACCACCAAAAATAAAACAACATACTGATCTCAAATTGCCCCATGGCATCTTCTAGCTGGTGACTTCTCTCTAACCAGACCTTCTCTCCATAAACAAAACTCACTGCCCTTTCCCCATGAGCTAGTTCCTCTGACAGACTGGGTTTCTCATACTAAGCCCCATCTAAACTACATTACAATGGCTCATGTAGAGTGTTATAAAAGCCTGGCTGAAACACAAATAGGTTTGATCCCCTGCATTTCCTTGCCTATATAGTAAGTTATCAAAAAAGATATCGGGTAACTGGTACTAACCATTTTTGAGAAACTGTTGCATTTTAACTCCAAACATTTAGCCATCAACAGTTATCCTTGCCTGCCCTCTCTTTGTACTTCCTTCTCGTGGCCCTCTCCCTTCATGGCTCAGACTGAGATGAAAACACACCATATCTAGTGGATGAAAATACCAAACCTTGAGTGACAGACACTACTTGTAATGAAACACATCCTGCCGGACCTACTACAGCAAGGTCACTCATTTTTCTCAGTTAAAGGACAACAAGTGCTATGGTTTGATCAGATATCGAGGAAACTGGCTCACCAAATGGTCAATCTGGTATTTCTAACCATCTTAGATATCTGTCTAAAACTCTGCTTTGACAGCTTTCTGACAGACCTTAAAAAATGGGGGTTTTGTTTGTTTCACGCTCCTCAATTTCCAGACAATCCAAATTAAATACAGAGAGAACGTGTTATGTCCTGCATGCCTACATGTGAAGATGGATGTGAGCAAAGATGCAGGAAAATTAATCCCAGCAGTGAATATGGATTTGTTTCCCAAGTAGAAAGGAATTCACAGCTTAGAATAAATGAATGAAATTAAATAATGATAAAAACTAATCCTCCTGGCCAAAATAAATTATTTTATGAAACAAACAGATGGAATTGTAGGGAGGGAACAAAACTCTCCTTTCAAGCCTTAAAACCAAAATTGCTTCTGTTGTCTTTGATCTAAATTGTATTGAAGGTCAGTGAACATTGGAACAAATATTGCTAAATACTGTACTCAATGGATAGAAAGAAAAGAGGAAGGTTTGGCTTTATTGTCCATAACACATCACACAATGAGCTCACCAGAGTTACCAGCTGGGGCCTCGCAAACCACATTGACCAAATAAGGCAAAAGGCTTCGTGCCTGGAATCCTTTCCCAGTTACCTCACCCGGCTTCTGCTCGCCTTGCTACAATAATTGGAGAGGTCATTTTTTTAAACTCAGATGGAGTAAATCAACAGGCTGTCCAATGCAAAGCTGGGTTTGTGTAGTCTCTGGAGAGAACTCAGCTTTATTTAAACTGAGTGTGTACAGAAAAGGAATAACTGAAATATGTGCAATAGAAACAAAAGAGCAAGTAGTATAAATCAAGAAGAGCAAGTGATGTAGATTTTTGTATATTACTGGTTAGATTACAAACACTAATGTTTTATGGGAAATGTTTCTCAAATTTGTTGGGTACCTTCAGGTTTTTGAAGTGCATGTGAAGAATTGGTCTTTAATGTTATTCTTGTGATGTTCCAAAAACACTTGAACTTTGCACTCTGAGTTTATACTGTTCTTGTATTTAAAATATAGCTTTGGAACATCAACAAGATATATTTTATCCCTCATATTCTTTTGATTCCTGTGACCATATTTCTGCCTAAACTCATTATAGTTTTGAAGAAAAAATTAAATATTCTCAGTGTCTATATTAAAAACAGCTATAGGATATTCATCACAGTAACAAAGAATGTGTGAACTTATTTATTACTAAAATAAAACCACGATTCTCATAATTTATAACATTTTCCCCTTTTTTTTTCTTGGAGGGTGGAGTTTGCTTGTATTTATCTGCAACTGAATTTTATCTAGTGTTTTATAAAAGAAAGAAGAAAGCCCAGAAATCACTTTTAAGCGCTCTCTCACATAATCTTCCTCCAAGCAAAATCTGACAGTAGTACCTAATATAATTTCGTATTCTCTATATTGGTAACACAACTGTCTAATAATATTTTTCTTCCACAAATTTGGAAACACAGCTTAACAGGGTACTAAAATTTGTAATATCCGATTAGAAGACAGAGTCCAAGACCCAACAGCTGCTTGGATTTCTAGCTACTGCTAACATTGCCAATGCTAAAGGCATATCAGTCTCGTGCTTCTATATCCAATCTCTTTAAATATTTGTCCATAAGATATTATCATGCAAATTAATTGCAAAGTGACAGCTCTAGAAATGTGACATTACTATCAGCTATTCTGTGGAGTTTGCACCATCCACAGAATCACAGAATACGCTAAGCTGAAAGGGATCCACAAGAATCACCAAGTCCAACTCCTGACCAAACACTTCTTGAACTCTGTCAGGCTGGTGCTGTGACCACTGCCCTGGGGAGCCTGTTCCAGTGCCCAAACACCCTCTAGTGAAACCTTTTTTAAATATCCAACCTAAACCTCTCCTGACTCAGCTTCAGACCATTCCCTCAGGTCCTGTCACTGTCACCACAGAGAAGAGATCAGTGCCTGCCCCTCCTCTTCCCCTCACAAGGAAGCTGCAGACTGCAGTGGGGTCTCCCCTCAGTCTCCTCTCCTCCAGGCTGAACAGAGCAAGTGATATCAGTGTCTGCTTGTATGGCTTCCTCTCCAGACCCTTCACCACCTTCATAGCCCTCCTTTGGACACTCTCTAACAGCTTCCTGCCTTATATTGTGGCACCCAGCACTGGAGGTGAGGCTGCCCCAGCTCAGAGCAGAGCAGGACAATCCCCTCCCTTGCCCAGCTGGCCACGCTGTGCCTGATGCCCCCAGGACAGGGTTGGCCCTCCTGGCTGCCAGGGCACTGCTGGCTCATGTCCAACTTGCCATCGACCAGGACCCCCAGGTCCCTTTGTGCAGCACTGCTCTGCAGCATCTCATTCCCCAGCCTGTCCTTACATCCAGGGCTGCTCCATCCCAGGTGCAGAATCCAGCACCTTTTCTTGTCGAATTTCATCTGGTTGGTGACTGCAGAGTGCTCTAATCTGTCAAGGTCTCTCTGCAGGGCCTCCCTGCTCTGTCAACAGCTCCTCCCAGTTTTGCATCATCTGCAAACTTGCTCAGTGTCCCTTCCAGACCTGTGTCCAAGTCATTTATGAAGATGTTGAAGAGCACAGGGTAAAGGATGGAACCCTGTGGAACCCCATTAGTGACAGGTCACCAGTCTGATGCCACCCCACTCATTAAAACCGTTTGTGTCTGACCCATGAGCCAATTCTCACCCACAACATGATGTTTATTCAGCTGAATGCTGGGCATTTTGCCCAGAAGGATCCTGTGACAGCATGGGAAGATTACATCAGCTGGCTTCCCTTGATCAGCTAGGTAGGTTAGCTTGTCATTAAAGGAAATCAGGTTTGACAAGCAGGACTTTCCCCTCATGAAGCCATGCTGGCTGTCACTAATGACTGCATTGTCTTTCAGGTGTTTTTCAATACCTCCCAGAATAATCTCCATAACTTTACCAGGCACTGAAGTCAGACTAGCAGGCCTGTGGTTTCTAGGGTCCTCCTTCTTGCACTTCTTGAAAACTGGGACAACTTTCACCAGCTTCCAGTCAGCTGGGACATCTCCAGTTTCTCTTCAAATAGCAACATGTACACAGAAATGTTTTGGCATTTTGGGCAGGAGAGAGATGACAGTAAAACAGAAGCAAGTTTGGATTTGCTGTGAATACCGTTCTACACACTGTTGTAGACCAAGACTACAGAGAAAAAAACAGCTCACACCTGCTGTGGACCTGGTAAAGTCCACTCAACTGATGCGTCTAGAAAAGACCAAAAATAAAAAGTGACATTCTCAGTCTTCTGTGGAACTTGCTGCTAAAATCCAAACAAGAAAACATCTATATCTTTTGTTTGACTATCAGCACAGATCATCCCAGAGGAGTTCAAAGAGCCAAATCTCTGCAAACCTTCATTAACTGGAGATAAATGACCAGCAAGCTCAGCTCATTCTATATTTATAAGAGCTCATAAATGCTCAAGGGCTGATCCCAGTGAACCAAAGTAGGGGTAAGCAATCTGATCATGTTCTCCACTTTACCAATAATGGGTTTCACAAGGCCCAAATTTCTACTCTATTTCATATGGGTCTCATTATTCCTAGATCATACCATGCTATTTTGTAATTACTAGAAAAACAATACTGAATGTAATTAAGCTCTGACTTGTTTGTGTTGATACCATTTAGTTAAAGGCCAACTGTAATTGCTTCCACTGATAAAAATCAATTCAAAGGCAAATGTATCACACTTGGTTATGACGGTGTTCTGCATCTCTCATTTCTGAGTCTGGCAGTTGAACTTCATGTGCAGTGCAAGAAAGTATGTTTGTTTGACATTTTATAAAACAATAACCTGGGAAAGCTCTCTTTAGGGTATCCATCTGTCAAGCCAAGTATCCTTCAAAACACACAGCACTGCATATTGAAGTGCATTAGACACAGGAATAAGAGTAAGCTGAGCCAGGCTCCCTCTTGAACTCATTCTGTACAGTGTAGTGTGACCACAGACAAGTCAAAACAACACCTCTAAGAGGAGCAGATGCCCATATTTTACACGGAAGAGATATGGAAAAGAAACCAGCCACTGTGATATAGCAAACAGAGAGGACTCAACCTGTCCTGCAGTGCCCTGCCTTTAATATTCTTGATCATACAAAAAACAAAGGAGTCATCTTCAATTAGATCATTATGTAGGTGTTGGCATCTACTGAGTGATATATTCAAAGGAAACCTGAGTGTCTTACAGAGTTCAGCAGAGAGTCCTGTGGACCACCTATGGATTGTCTCTGTCA
Source organism: Sturnus vulgaris (assembly GCF_052056855.1). NCBI lineage: Eukaryota > Metazoa > Chordata > Aves > Passeriformes > Sturnidae > Sturnus > Sturnus vulgaris. Next base: position 43,844,518 of record NC_142244.1, on the reverse strand, counting down.
TGGAGCAAGACAGACAATAGTATGGTGGGTTGAGCTTTCAAATAGGGTGTTCTGAAGAATGATATCCCTTAAACTACGAGAATATGAAATGAAACAGTACTACAAAGAACTGGATGACACTACTAAAACCAACTAAAAATAATTTTGTGCTGGGATTAAATTCTGATTCGTGCAGCATGGTAAATAAGCTCCCAGCCCTGCATCTCACAGCAGCATAGGGGTGGGACTAGAGAAGAATGTAGTTGTACACAAAAACATATCAAGTGAAAGGGTAAAGAACACCCACTTCAGAGAAATCTGACCTCAAGTTCGCAGTAAAAATTCTTCACAAACATCTGCTTAGTTCCTGTGTGGAAGCAGTCCCATGTGTTCGATACACATTCACAACAGCAGTACAAGAAGTATAAACCTTTGGTGTCTCTTTCCAATAGCTCTGGTCTTCTTCAGAGTTTCTTTGAGTACAGCACAAGCACAACTTCAGCTGCAACATCAGAGAGCTTTTTCTTGTACTCCTTTAACTTTACAAATGGAAAGTTTCCCAGAAATTCGTATGAGCACTAATATAAGATGAAAAATGCTTCAGAAATAGTGTATTTATGCAGAGAGAAGGAATGGTTACTGATCATAACCTCTAACTGACTACCACAGCCTCCATGCATAGCCCAGAGATTGCGATCAAAGCAGTCACCAATTGGCACTCAAAAATTCAAGATCAGACTGAGAACAACTCTTCTAGACTAACAGTTAATTCCAACATATTTTTCCCCAATATATCTGATTTCCTGAACTGACTACTGGACCCTGGCATAGACAAACTGCGTTGTCTCTCTCACATAATGCTTAACACCAAAGAACCAGATAAAATTACCAACTGAAGCACTTCCACTATGGGACAATCCCTGGAGAATATTAAGATGAATACTCTGGCAAAATGAACATGAACCACAGCACTGCATCAGCCATGTAAAGAGGACAGGGCAAGCAGAGGCAGAGATCATGCTGAAACTGTCTTCTGTCTTTATACAATATCCTCTTGAGAAACTCATAGCAGCTGTTTGAATCCTCCCTGTGGTTCTGGGTTAACCCAAGACGCAGCATAATGAAAATGCAGACATCAGAAGATGAACACAATGCCAGATGGTAGGAATGTGCAACAGTAGCAAGAGCTGTGCTCTTTGCATATTATCAGTCTTTAAGCTCCATTTCTAAATTGTCTCCTCCTCTGAAGCAAAGAATTTAGTATCATTTACTAACATATTAATGAGGATAGCATCAAGTCTGTTTGAATAGAAAATGCCTGTTTTCAGTCCAGCCTTCAAAACACACTGATAAACTCAAATAAACATGAAATGAAAAACAACCTCAGCCACTTACTTTTGCTGCTCCTATTTGCTCTTTTCGAAACTTCTCCAGTGGTGCTATTAGCACATCATTAGCATTCTGGATCTGCAAAGTTAAACATAAAAGATATCTTCTTAATACAGAGTATTTGCAGAAAGTGGAGTCACCATAACTCTGCCAATGTCTGAAACATTCTGGTAAGAGCAGAAAGCAATTAATTATGTTTTCTTTACACAAAGCATACAACACACATGTACACTAGTCTACTACAAAACATATTTATGAATAACTAAAGGAATTGTAATGGAAGATGCAGCAACTTTCTCTCTAATATGCAGAAGGTCTTCTGGTACTTAACATCCATTTCTTTTAAGCAAGTTAAAATTAGAATAGAAAACAAAAACTTTCAGGAATATGTTTTGGCAAAACAAAGAAAACAAACGTGGATACTGACAGCACTGACTAAAAAAGTCGGTGTTTATGAAATCTGAAACTTTGACAACTGAATTTCTTCACCTATCCCCTTGGATTATAGACCTATGTACACTGAACAGAAGAGAGTGAGGCAGAAAACTCTAAAAAGATAAGTGGGCACTTAAAAAAATACTCTAGATCGTGTTCCTTCACTTTTCTAGTTTTTAAACTAATTTGAGATGTCCCACAGCTATTTTTATCCCTTTTTATCCTAAACCAGAGTTCTTAATGAAACACAGTTTTCCCCTCATGGCCTCTGTTTATTTAGTGTAAATCCAGTCCTGGGAACTCCTCCCTGAAACCCATTCCCAGCAGCAATCACCCAAAGCAGTCTGTAGTCATTTGGGAATGGAAACACACATGCAGCAGAATACAAATGGCAGCCAAGCCATCATGCCAAGGAAAGGTAGCATAATTTCCCTATGTGTCTTTTAGGGACAGGAAGAATAACCAATTAAATTTACTTTGCTGATGAAAATCAGAGAAACTAAAAACTGTCAACATATCAGAAATAAAGTACATTAAAACACACTGCAGTATTATATCATACTGACTACAGACAAAACTGGCTTTTCTGCACAAGTAGCTTTTTTTCTCCTCACCAGTACAGTCTTTACCAATACTCAGCATTTGGGCTTTGGCAGATTTAATGTTCTGGGCAAAGCTAATATGTACCTAAGCCAAATACGATTCTTCTATAACAGTAATTGATAAGTTATATTGTCAGCTGAGCACAAAAACTTCCCAAAATGCTGTAATAAAAACCATCTAGAATAAACCCACTGAAATACAAACACACTTTCTTTCTTCCCAAACCTAACATTACAATTGGAAACACCACAGAATCATCACATCTCTTAGCAAGGCAAAGTTTTAGGAGAAGCTGAGACTCTTATTGACACCCTTATGAAGTCCAAAGAGAGCAATGGCAATGCTCAGTGATATCATGATCAAAATGTACTACATTTAAAAACAAAAATCAGGCACAGAGGATGAGGAGGAATGTTTTCATTGCATTCAAGATCCTCTATCAGTTCCACTGGACCAGACTACATCCACTACTCCAAGTGGATGCTTCCCAGTAATAGCTGTCATCCAGCAATCTAACTGGGACTCAACACCTTTTACGAGGTAAAGTGCATGCACTTAGCAAAAGATAATTTCAATCCCAAGGATCACTAAAGCAGACTAACAGCAATGCAAAACTTAAACGACTTGCCCACTACCAAACAAAATTGCAGTGTACACGCCTGGAAGCAGCAGCTGGAAGTTCTGATAGCTTACAGAGCATGTATGTGGCTTTCAGCAACACACAAAGAAATCACAAATGATTGCTGGAGTCACTGGTATGGAAATGTGGATGCAGTTGTTTTGTTTTTTTTCCCACATCCCAACGTAAGTTTTTCTCTGCCCTTCAGATTCATTGCTAAATATGTCACAGTTAAATTAAGGAAGACATATGTATATTAATAGGTAGTTACCTCTGATACCAGCAATCACTACTAGTCCAGTTGCCAGTCAAACTGACCCCATGTGGAGCCGATTGGCTCCTCCCTTGACTCAATGCTACCGTGGTCATGCAGCCTCCAGGCCACACCAGGAGATCTCACTGCATATATTGTTCTCTTGGCAGTGTTAAAGGGACTGAAACACAACTCCTGCCCATCTCACTCAAAGCTGCTGCAAAGCAAATGAAGCATCTTGGAAAAAGAATGTCCTGCTTCAAACACCGTGGAAGAACATAAACATAGGAAGCACATGGAACTGAGAGGATTCATCAGAGAAGTAAGTGGCTCTGCTGGGCTGAAGCACAATGTTATTACTCCCACAGTTATACATGAAGTGCGAATGGACAGCAGGCTTTGCCAGGCTTTTATCTAGATGGGGTCTGTGCCTCTGAATAGATCTCCTAAGCCACATCAACAGAATACACTGCAAGCTCACCCCTGGGCTCAGAGGCTCTACTGGCAAGAGCCCTGTTGTGAAAATTCATCTCCCAGAAAAATTAGGAGCTAGGAAAGAAATAGGCTTTGGTTTTGAGGAGGGAGAATGTAGCAGCAAAGGACCCAAGAAAATCCCAGGAGATGCATATCAACAGCCACTATTACAAAATACAGAATGCTCCACTGTGTAAAGACTTCCATCAGTTTTCCCCAGGTTGTGCCTAGCTTTCAGAAAGTGAAAATTATGGAGAAAGAAGAAATTTTGCCTTACATATTCACTTTTAAATTTCCTTTCTTTGTCAATTATTATCACTGCAACTACCTTACAGTTTCCTTCTTAAGGGTTATAAATCAGCATACAGCTCCCCCCTCCAACACACACACACACTCTTCTGTGTCCTGTGAAAGTAGCAGTCCAACACTCCCACAAACATTTCTATGGAAATCTGATTGCTTTAGATAACCTGAAATTTTCACTGTGTGGTCCTAATAGAGTAACTTTTTTTCCTGCCAAGATGATAATCACTCTCCTACTCAGTTATGGTGCTAGGTTGAAATCAGGGACACTGGGAACAGGCAAACAATGTCAAAAAGGCTAACAGTTTTTGTAAACAGCAACTTCAGAAATCCATGTTGCGTTTAAAATATGGATCTAAACCCTTCCAAACTTATTCAGATTAGTCACACCTTTAGAGAAGTTACATTTTCTTGATCTAATGGTTATTGAATGTTACACAGTTTCAGTGCTCAACATGGTTAATATGTGGCAGTCAATCAAATTATGTGCTTGTTTCTTCTTTGGCAAAAGCAATTGTCTTTCTCCAGAAAAAGAAAAGAAAAGCACAATTTTAATTTACTGACAGTTCATCAGTCTTTTTTTAATTAAGACGCTAGACAAGTACTAGCAAGCATAATACAAGAATATTACTTTGATATTTGAGAGAGCTATATTAGATACAGTAGTAAAGAAAACAGATTTTTCTAAACTAAAAAACTTTTTCGGATTTTTATCATTGGTATATATAATTCCACTGAGTTATAGGTTACTTGTTCATAAAAGCACCATCGAAATAAGTACCACCAAAACCACCCAGAAGTTGTACAATTTATTAAAAAAAGAAACATTTAAAAATTCAAAATACTTCTTCTAAGGCAGTTTGGACAACTTATGAGGTAACTGTTTGCATAACTGCAATATTTCAGTACACTCTGACAGCCTTTGAGACAATGTGGTGAAGCCACTTAAGTTGTCTTTTCTGACTCATGATCATCCACTTTTCCAACCTACCCTCCTTCCCTCCAGAAGTTAGCTGTGAAATTGAATTTATGCACCAACGCTGAGATTAAACTGTGGTTTTCGCACATCACAGAGAAACTCCACATCTATATTCGAAGACATTGTGGGCTAGCAATTCTTTAAACTTTTCTTTTTTTACTAAAACTTCTGATCATTAGAATGACAAACATTAAGAGAATCATAAATATTATATAATGTTAGAAAAGGAAGAATAAATTTTTTGCAAACATATCTGAACGTTTCCATTTCTAGATTTTCTTAAATTCAAGTTGACATTATTTTTTGAATGAGTTTTCTAATTAGTTTTCTGATTTTTCTCAATTTGGGAGAGTGAATGATATACAGCCTGTACATGCAGCATTCTCTTACTTAAAGAGGGTAGATGAAGATTTACATGGAAAGAGGGTAGGTTTAGATTAGATAATAGAATGAAATCCTTTACTGTGAGGGTGTTGAGACAGTGCCATAGGTTGCCCAGAGAAGCTGTGGATGCCCCATCCCTGGAAGTATGCAAGGCCAGGTTGGATGGAGCTCTGAGCAAGCTGGTCTAGTGGAAGATGTCTCTGCTCATGGTAGAGAGTTGGAGTCGGATGATCTTTAAGGTCCTTTCCAACCCGAGGCAATCTATAGTTCTACTTTGGTAGAACCAGTGGATAGAAACCAAAATTTACCTAAAAACATTGATGCAGCTGCTAATTAATTTTTAAATACTAATAATACAGACAGAAATTTTAAGGCCTGAATTGTTTTATAGGCTTTTATCTTCACCGTAGTGTGAAGTAACAAGAACTGACAATACCTTTTGAGCTTTGTACTTCCATTTGTAGGGATAAGGACTAGGTAGGTCACAGAAAGAACTGAGTTAACAGATTTACCAATTCAGAAGAAAACAGCAACAACTTAAGTGAGGCATATTTACAGTAACAGAATTAGGAATTATCTTAAACTTATCTGAATGATAGCAAAACACTTAAAACTGTGAAAAACTTTTGGGTTTATATAATGTATCTTGGAAAAACATTTTTTTGTTCCAGAATCTGCTATGACTACTTTTCATGGCAACACAGAATGACCACACTAGCACATGGTAAATAGAACTCATTTCCCTGAAATACTGAATGACTCACAAATTCTGAATGCTGACAAATACTAACTTTTTTCATGTCAGTATAAGACTTCCAGAAAACACAAATCAAATTCATTCAAAGGGGTCAACAAATCTCATAGCTAACATATGCACAGTAATGCATTTCTAATTTAGAAAAATATTTCTCTTCAGGACAAAAAGACATAATTTAATTTTAAATCTTAAGTTCCTAACAATTCCTAACATCGGATCAAAATATCTTTTCTTTCAGTCTGAGGCCTGTGTCAACAGCTCCTAATCAATACACCTTCAAATACAACAGCTGAGACCAAATACAGACAACCAGGCTTTTGTATAACTTGTGTATCAAATTGCATGCTAATGCAATATAAGAATATAAACATGCCATGAAAAAACACTAGTCTTGTATTTAAGTGCACAGTTTCTGTTTTAGAAGTTAGAAAGTGTAAATATTACACAAAGTTAATATTGTGGATTTCAATGCCTGTAGCTACTTGACCTTAGCAAGTAAATATTTTTACAGCTTTGTACAGAAAACTACACAGACGAATCACATACTTAAAAACAAATAATATACTTGAAGTTTATCTTAATACCTTTCACCTTAAAAAAAAAAAAAGACATCAAATAGTATCCAAGCTTGTGTTTATTTCCAAAAATTACACTGCCACTGCCATTTAAGGTAAAGCTGATGTTACAGGTGATTGAGAAGACCACGAAGTTTTAACTACAGACAATTAATAGCATAGGCTGGACACTTCCATGCACAATGTGTAATGCAACATTCAGCTTCTTACCAAAACCTAAAGCTGTATCAAGTGGTATTAATATACTGCCACAAAGGGATGCTTAAAAGTCACATGCTAGGCAAGGCTGGGCGTAGTTATACATATGAATCAAGGAATGGTTTGGGTTGGAAGGGACCTTAAAGATCATCAGGTTCCACCTCCTGTCATGCTTTCACTAGATCAGTTTATTTCTCAGGTGTTTTCAAGTGAAAACTTGATATTGCATAGTGTTTGTTTAAAAATACATTAGTTAGTGTCAAACCTGAAGAGATTGTTTTTTAATATAATAAAAAATGACACAAGAGAATATGCACAAAGGCTGCCTTTAATACAGAAAGGCCAGTCTCCTTATGGAGTCCTCACAAAACATTAGAGGAAAAACTGAACTCATCTGAAGAACAACTGAAGAATTTCAGATGTTAGGTGTCCTCAGGAGCTTTTTCCTTTTTACTGATTACAGACCAGGCAGATAAAAAAGCAGCCAACCTTCAAAAAAGTCAGTCGTCATGAAAAATCTGATTCAGATCTACGGTCTGCTTTTTAAACATAACATTGATATTCTAAAAAGTACACACTGATAAGTGGTGTAAATATACATAGAAAAAAATGTGGTATGCACATATGATATTTTAAAATTAACATTGCAAACAAAATTTCAGATCACAATTCTGAGTTGGAAGGGAGCCACAAGGATCATCAACTCCAAATCTTAAGAGAATGACCCATTAAAGCCCATCCAGGGACTGAACCCACAATCTTGGTGGTATCAGCACCAAGCTCTGACCAACTGAGCCAATCTTCAGCCATTACTTGGTAGAGGTCTTGGTAAATGAAGGCTTCCTGATACATTTTCCTGTCAGAACATCTAATTATGGGTGAGTGAACAAACTAGATTTGAAAGCTTCATCTTTCCAAATATTTGCCATCAGATTATTTTTTTTCTGCTTTCCGAAGTATTTACTGTTCTAGAAATAGTAAGTTACAGAGAAGGTAAGTAAGATAGGGGTTTCACTTGAAGAACCCATATTTCAGAAACAAATGTCTCAGAGAAGTAAGGGTCCATCTTTTCATCTCTGTGTCCTCTAATGAGGACATAGTACCTTAAGGCTTGAATATTAACTCCAAGTCCCCTCCCATCAATGCTTCTTTCTATTTCCAGGCTATGGAAAACTGACAAAGTTAGACAAGTACAGATGCTGTATCTTCTACATGAATCTGAAGATTCTGAACTTCCCCTTAATCTGGGAAATTATATCATTTAGGGTTCTGAAAAGAAACTGGTTCCATACCCATTTTTTTGAGCGACAGAATCACAGAATGGTTTGTGCTGGAAGGGACCTCAAAGATCACCTAGTTCCCCATCTGCCATAGACCAGGTTGCTCAAAGCCCCATCCAACCTGGCCTTGAACACTTTCAGGGATGGGGCAAGGACAGCTTCCCTGGGCAACCTGTTCCAATGCCTCACCACCCTCACAGCAAAGAATTTCCTTCTAATATCTAATCTAAATCTGCCCTCTTTCAGTTTAAATCCATTTCCCCTTGTCCTCTGTCACTACTGGAAGGCTGGTTGATAGAAGATCCCTGCAAAGCTTCTCTTTTCCAGGCAGAACAGCCCTTGTACAGAGGAAAGATTTACTAGAAAGCACACAGCCTCATTTGTGGAGAACTATGCCTAATCTTGTAAAGGAGGCTGCTGGTAAGACCTTAAGATCTGAGATAGTTTAGGATACTTTTTGATGGAATTTTGACAATCCCACTCATATCCTGATGAAACCCAAATCTTCCAGTGGAGCTCAAAACTTTCTAAGACAGAAAATCTACAATAGGTAGTGCAAGAGAGAGTGATCCTATCACTGTCAGAGCTCTCCACTTTCATAGTCAGTTTTGCTTTAAGTCCATGCAGGACTCCAGGACTCCTTTGCTGGAGACACTGGCTCACTGCTCCCACGCTTCATTCTAGCCCTCTGCCCATGAAACTTTCCTTCTTCAGGATACTGTGAATTCCATGGCAGCAAGAGACCTTCAACTCTAAAGTTTATTTCCCTGATATATATTCAAATCTCACAAAAATTACCCAAGCATTTAATCTGGCTCACTGTCCTTTCTGTGACTTATGCTTAGCTGTGGTGACACCCCAGGAATTCCAAAGGAAAAAGACAAAAAAGAAAACTCCAAGAGGTGCAAGCTGTTGAACTAGAAACTGAAGGAGAAAATAAAAAAATATTTTAAAGCTACTTCTGAAATCATAAGTTCAGTTCTGTTAAATCCTTCCACTCAAGCAATCTATTGCAGAAATTTGTATTACTGAACTAACTGTAAGACAGTACATCTTTCACACACAGACCCACATATTTTCATAGTTTATTCACTCTCCTCTACCAGGTGAATAATACTCCACAAAATTAACAGCCTACCAACATTAATTTGAACTCTGCCTTTTTTTCCACCAGTCTCTCGTGCAGGTAAGCTACAGGGCAAATTATGTACAGAGTATCACACCAACTGTAACTGAGAGTAGTACTAACAGAAATTACATATTGAAGCTGAGAAGGAAGAGAAACATTTCATCATTCTTGAAAGCATGTTTAGCATCAGGACTGTACTTGTACCCTTTTGTGTGCAAATGGTACAAAGAAAAAAAAAGAGGGAAGCCAATTCAAGAATTACTCCCAGAATTGCACTTGAAGGGGAAAAAGAAATAAAAAAAAGACAACAAACAAACATCAAAGAACAAACAGTCCCACTTAAGCTAATATGACTGCTAAACACACTATAAAAACGAGCAAACCGTGCAGAGAGTACTGTGACTCTCTTTGTGTTCATTAACCAGATGCAACTTTGTTTTGTAAGTTGGGGAGAATATCAAATACCAGGAGGTCCTCTCAGGCTCTCTCTCTGTCCCATTTGGTAGTTTCCTTTGTTCCTCAAAAGTATCAGCCAAGGAAGTCAAGCCTTACAAATGACCCTGGAAAGCCTGGGCTTTAAGACCATGCTGTGCTAACACTGGTTAACTTGTTTTAGGGCCAAGGAACAACAGAGAAGTATTAACTCTAAGTATTGGCATTAAGATAATAAAGAGAAAGCATATTTGGAGTTCAAGTAACAGCTATCACACAAAATCTGGAACTTCAGGTGTCCCCTAATAAATCAGTTCATGCACTGCCAACAGCAAGATCTGACAGAGGACATTATCATCTCAGTAACAACACAAACACAAAAAGAGTCTCAAGGACTTACTGGGCAATTAACTCAGTCACTCAGCATTAGATATCCATGGTCTCTGGACTTGATACAGCCACATAAGCTTCCCTTCCCAATCAACGGGGAGAAATAAGCACAGGATGCCTGTCATCCATTCAGACAAGATACATCACATCATTAAATTGCTAGGTTGTCTGCAATCAAACTCAAGTTTGCTAATCTGCTTACAAGAAGGTAATTCTGTGTAGATATATAAAGGCTTAATACAACAGTATTTAGAAGTTTCCAAAAGAAAGCAAATGAACGTCTGGACCACTGGGCTTGAAGTCTGTTTTCCCTCAGATATATTGCAAACTCATTTAAAATGTTCTGTGATAAACCAAAGAAATTTGGGACTGGCCAAGATTTGCTTTTCATTCAGCAGAAAGCAGCTGGATTCAACAGAGACAGCAAAAACGTTACAGACATTACAGGATTCGGTAAAGTTTATTGTTATATTAACTTCACAGTCTAAAATTACACTTACAAAGGTATATGGCACTTCTAATGTAACCAAACAGATGAACTACAAATGTAGTCTTACTCCCAAATAGATGAAGAATAAATTAACCAAGCACTGTAACCAATGAAATTGTGTAACAAATTATTTGCTTCAGAGTTAAAATAAAAAATAGTCAAATTTTAACTCTATCATCGTGCTAAATAGGGATCACATGAGTTAGATTGTATTATTTTAAATCATACAAAAAATGGCTTAGTCTAATCCCAACATGAAGTAATATTTTTATATCTACTGACTTCCATTTAGTGAATTAATTTCTAGCATAGTTATTACATTTATCACCAACTGATTACATGTGCAGTGCTGCAACAGGTATGTAATCAAAACTTCTCATCTGATCTAGGCTATTTTTTCTGTCAAAATCCAAACTGGCCATTGCATATCACTTCTTTTTGAGAAGGGATGTCACTCAGCCTCAGAAATAACCATTCTGCCCTCCATCCCCTGGCAGCATGCTGCCTCCACTACTCACACTTTCTGTCATTCATGGGTATTAAGACACCAGATTCACCAGTTGACTCTGGAATATGGCAGCTAATTGGTGTCTGACAGAGACAGGGCTCACATAGGGAGCTCACTGAAGCTGAGCATGGAAACCAACAGAAAAAAACTGGATCATCAGAAATCAAAAGTTCCTACCATCTGACTCTAGTCACTCCATGCTGCTCCAGAACCATCTTATGCTACCCACTGGCAATATCTTATAGAAACACACCAGAAATTCCCAAGGGCACAAATATTTAACAGAACTAGACAAGATGCAGCATGTCTTACTAATGACTTCAAGCACCTCACAATTATTTTTCTTAGTTTGTTCACCTCTTCATGAACTGCAACCATGAGAAACAATTCTCAATGACTGCAAGACTGGACTCTGTAGATATTGCTCAGTGAGTGACAAGTCATGTAAGGAAGGGTAAAAACGAACTTGGATGAAAATACTTGCACCATGAATTTACAGCAGCAAGTTTCAAATGCGTCTCAATAGTTCTTGTTTTGCATAATAAGGCAGGTTATTTATGACTGAACTTATCATTGCAGGCAAAAGAAAGTAAAGGTTACAAGATTTCCATACATTAAAAGTTTTTAAAGATGCAAAAGTGGTGTTTGGCATGTTTAGATAAAGTATATTATCAACACATTCATTTAATCCTTCTTTTTAATGCTACTTCCTTTTAATTATTTTGTTCACCTAATGTATTCATTGTGTGTGATTTCTCTGGAGGGAAAAGATAAATATTCATTCCATCTGTTTTAAATTCCCCATTTGAGAATTTTCAGTAAGCTTAATACATCTTTTTTGCCTTATGAAGAGAAAATATCATTATATTTAAACTCCCAGAACTGTTGTTATTTTACAGCAGTTAAGTTTTAATGCTTGTATGCTAATCTGTTTTGGTCATAAACATAAGATTCTTGGGCATTGCTGGACCACTAATACTTCAAGCATGACTTTAAACAGCACCAAGAAGAAGCTACTCAATTCCTACCATTTGCATGAGGACAGATATTGCATTTATAATCATCCTCCACTAAGTGGTTTGGTTTGGCAAACCAAATTTCCTTTATATTTTAAAAGTTGATGCTCAAATTTTCCTGCTGAGTTAAGAAAGTTCAGCAGATCTATATTATCAATCACTCCAAGTAGGAGTAAAGTCAGAAGCTACAAACCTGCCACATGCCCAGTGAAAAAACTGCCTCTGATAACACATAGAGGCAATGAGACTTCTAATACATTTTATGGACAGCCTTAAAAATTATTTACAGCATATAGTACAATGGCATCTGCCTTCAGAAAGCAGATTTTTTGAGGAGGAATATTAGATGCCTTTCAAGAGTTGGGAACTGCTTAAGTGAAATTGCTACACATACCTTTATGTTAATTCTGGTTTATATCTTCAAGATGCACAAAACAAAGGCTTAGGAAAAAATGGATTACTGAAAACAGTCGCGTTCCACATATATGCTCCATGTAAAAAGTCAGATATTCTCTTTTCTCATAATGCTTTGTTTTACTTAAAATCTCAGAAGACTGCTATATTTAATTTTATTTAGGTAGGTGAGTGAAGAAACAAGGTAAATATCTCAACTATTTGACCCAAATAAGACCAAACTACCTGCTACCATCATATTTAACAGACTTTTATAAACATAGGTTATAATAGGAAAACCATGTGATGGTAGCCTTTGAAATGTCTTTAAATTTTTACCAGACCTTTAAAATATATTCATTTTTAAAATAAAATAATCACACCAAAAATTTAAATTTATTGCACCCTTTAAAATAAGAGATTGCAGAGAAAATGGCAATACTTTCAGATATTATGATCCACACAAAATACCAACGTAAATGCAAACAGGCTTCCGGTAAAGCAACACAAAGTATTCACCAGACAAACATGGAAATGGAGACATGAAAAACAGCAGTTGATAAGAGAAATAAAAAAGAGAGTGTGCTAGTATTTCATAATAGTCTCAAGAAATTGAATACCAGAGGTCAGTGTCAAGACAAAAAAAAAAATCCAGCTGAATTATTAAGGAGGATGGCTAATTTTATGACCATTAACAAACACATTCTAGTTTCACGTGTTAAATTGAAGGAAATCGATTAGATTTTAAAGCATTCAGAGCAAGCACGTAACTTGTCTGTCATCTCCCACTCACAGTATACAAAATGGCAAAGGAGTCCTATGTTTGTTGAAACATTGGACAGCCCCCAGATGAAACACTGAGGTACAAAAGGGGCCCAAACGAACTCAGGAAAGTTATTCTTTATAATGTAGTTGACGTGGTAAGGGTAAAAATTCAAACATTAATATCATATGAAAATTATTAATTTTAAATTTTAACTTCTGCTCTTCCCTTTGGTAGCCTGAATAAAATAGTAAAAGTAATTCCACAGCTCTTCTCATGTGTCAAGACTCTATTCCAAATGTCAAATTCTGTATCAAGTATTACAAGTACTGAATAAAGATGTAAATACTGGCATGTTGTAAATTAGGCTTCATGGGGAAATTAAGATGCAAAGAATGGTACCAAGGGAATTGTCCAGACATGGGTTTAACAATGCTGCTCCTGCCCTCCCACAGTAACTTTTAACAAAATTGATTTCATTCCTCTCACAATGTACCTTGCCAAGAAATGGATTTGAATAAAGGGCCCTCATTAGCAATAAAAGTTTGGAGGGAAGTGCTGCTTGAAATTTGTTTTGCTGAAGTGCATGCAAGGAAAAGTACTTTGCTGAATTATTAAGAGTGTCTGCACAAGCCAGTCCCAGCCTGATGGACCTACCGTGTCAGCTGCTGCTCCCAGGTACTTCAACAGCAACAGAGGAATAAACCTGTAGCATCTATGCATCATCCTGATAGTGAAGCTTAGGATGTCATCCTTCTCTAACAACTGTGGAGCTCACAGTGACTACTCAGATCTTCTCAACTCCTAGCAAGGCTCTGCAATGTGCTCTGGGAGATGGCATGTGAAAGCTGACAGAATTATGCAAGGAGTATTAATGCTCAAATCTTTTTTTACCCCGTTAGCTTCTGAGCAAAATTTAAGATGTTGGTGGTTCTTAAATGCAGTGGTTATATGCAAGAAAGTATCAGAATTATTCAGCACTGCTCAGAAAACTCTGCTGGCATTGAGAGGATTACTACCTTAGTGACAACAGAAAATAATTAAGTTTTAATACTGGCAGCACCACTGAACCAATCTAAAAACAAAGAATGTCATATCTCGAGCAAATTGATCAAGACATTTGCAAACTAAATTCCTGCAACATTACCTTTATTAAGCAATTAATGAATTTATTAATTCATGTTTTCAGGCCACAGGTGCACATCTAAAATAGGGTGCCTAGATCAATTTGAAGAAATTTTCATTATAGCACAGTTCTAAACACTGATTTTTGAACAAACACAACAAGCTACAGTCCTAGCTCTACGATTTAGTAATCTTTAACAGCTGGACGGTTCATACAGCATGGACTGCCCTTCTTGTAAATAATACGGCTCCTGCTGTGTGCTAAAGGCAGAAAGCAGAGCTTAAGATTCCTAGCATTCAAAATTCATACCAAAACTGAGACACCTGAAGTCATTATGAAAATATCAGTGGGCCTGAGCAGTGCCTACTGAAGGACTTGCCATCACTCCTTCAGCTCAGCTACAGAGTCAGTGTCAAAAACTTGAAGGCAAGATGTTTAAATCTGATTAACTGGGAGGAAGGACTCCAACACTATTACATTTAAAACACAGAAGAAAGAGATACTTGAAAACAGAAAAAACTTGGCCACCCTGAAGGTAAAATACATTTACAATCAGACTCCAAGATGTTTTCATACACTAGAAAACTCTCACATGAATATATTTTGAAAAATTCCTGTTCCAGGTATTGACAATAAAAGTCCTAAGACAATGTCGTAAGAAATGCCTCATCTTCAGGGTGCTCAGAAATTAGAAGCCAAAAGGCATCAACTGGCTCTTCTTCACTTGATGTGTTTAAGTGGACTGGCTTACTCTAATGCAATGTTAGTCATTATCAAACACATTTTCTTGAGCAGGTACTGAGCATAATGACATCCAGCAACTTCCCATTCCCAAAAGAGCAGGAGCAGTGGGTAGATGGCACAGAGAACCTGGCTGCTTATGAGTACCCACGCACTACATGCATTGACCACCGCAAAGTAAAATTCACATGCAGAAGCGCTGTACATCAAGGCATGTGCTCCAGTACTTTTCATTTATGTGAAAAAGAACTCACATCTTGCTCCTTACAGGTGTTTTTAATGGATTAAGAGAAAGCATTGTCCAGTAAGTTAAAAAGTGACTTTTATACCTTGCAATTTATTGTAAAAGTCTGCTAGAAAATAATATACTGGGACAAATATGCTGCACCTTAGCTCCATTTTCGTATCTCCTCCTGTGCTTTCATTTCTTCCCAGGATATGCCAGTGCCTTCTTTTCCTCAAAAATTCTTTCACATAACAAAGACCATGCATGCCACCTACTCTTTCATTGCACAAGGACACACTTCAAAGCCCCGCTTTCTCTGTGTCCCATATTCCTGTTTTTCCTTCAGTGGACAAGAGCTCAGTGGGGTTTCTGTTGCTATTGGCACTAACAACTTGAGCTGCAAACTGTTATGTGCCCCTTCTGCCTCCTCTCACTCATAGCCTCTCCTGTCTCTTAGACTTGCTGCTTAGTTGCATCAGCAAATTTCCTACATAGATGGGAACATTTTATAAAATGTTAAAGAATGCATTTACCTTTTTCTGATATATGCACAATTGCAAAGATGATTGAAGCTAGAGGTTTCCTCCTTTTGGAGGAAAAAACCTATCTGTTTTTTTTTCAAAAAAACAAACAAAAATGCATAAAAACAAACCAAAACAATGGCTTGGGTTTCTTGCCCCTTTTTTCTTTAGCAACCCCCTGAAAATATTCAGAAGACATAAATCAGCAGTGGATATGGTCATGGTAGGTAGCTAATCATCCAGTAAGAGATACCATTTCATTTTACAGCTTACTTCATGGACTGTAATTCAGCAAAAACTGTGAAAGATACAGCAACCACAAACACAACCACACTGAAGGAAAACCAGTTCAGTAGTGTACTTGCAAGTCTGAGCACTGATCTTTTTACCACTACCATTAATACAAACAGCATTAGTCTCTTGACTAGGCTGAGAGTCCAAATGACACTGAAAGGAAGAGGGCTGGAGAATGTAGCTTCAGATAGGCAGCAGAAGAAAATTTTTCTGGTTTTACCCCCCTTTATGGCTTTCCAAACAAACAAAAAAATTTGTCAGCTTGAACGTTTACATTACATATTATCAAGTGGGAAATGGCTATGTAAACACAGGAAACAGCATAATTGGAACACAGAACTAATTAAGAAAAAAACTGATCCAGAATTCAAGTATACCACACTTCACAACATTTTTCTAATATTCATATTCTAATGAGTACTCTGGTAAATGTAGATATTTTAAGATATTACAAGTATCCTTACCTTCTGAAACATTTATCACATGAAACCTTCTTTCCTATGAAGAATGAGTAAACAAAACAAAACAAAACCAAATCTTCTTCTATAGCGGAAAATCTTCAATTTAAGAAGTGCAGAAGTAAAGGAATTTCTGCTTTTGTGGAGAGTTGTGTGGCTTTTCAAACATTTTTCTTTAATGTATTAATATTTACAGAAATTATCTGATTAAGATAAATCCTAGCAAATAAGCAAAAAGCTTTACAAAAAGCTTATTTGAAACCTTCCAAGACATTTTAACTGTTAGACCTATTTAACAGTTACACCAAATCAGTTCCGTGTGTTCATTACTTTGTCTCTTTGCTTTTCCAAATCCTGATCTGTTAATTTTGCGGCCAGGCCTGTTTCCCTCACTGTGCACATGTCAACAAAATCTCTTCAGAGTGGAGTGAATGTACCCTGAACAGGCCTACTTGTGAGGTCCATCAGGATGTGAAGGGAAAGTTGGAAATCAATAAAAGAATAAATAAACATTTAACTAATCAAAGTAAGAACTTTCTAACTTTCCATGAAAAGTAAAACCAATGTTATTTAATTAGTGCAGATTATTCCTTAAGGGATGTTGAGCTGCCAGACTCATCACAACATTTATTTTGAAAAGCTTCATTTGTCAGAATTCCTGAAACTGCCTTTAAATATTCTTTCCTTAAAAAAACAGAAAGTCAGAGTGCAGATTCCTTCTTCCTAGACCAAAGTTGGACACATTAAAACAGGCAGACAAGTTGTTCTTTAGCAGAAGACTTCTTAAGAGATCAAGAGTTTGATTGCCTGGATGTCATAAGCAACAACTTCTGAGTCAGAAGTAAGAACAAACACCTCAAAAGCTGAACTTTGAAATAAACAAATAAACAAAATGGAAGTTTAGCAGTGAGACATAAAAATAAGCAAATGGCTAACCCAACAAGGAAGCCAAGATGTTGGCAGGAATGTTTACTGAAACTAGGATTTTCTTTTACATTTTTCATACTGCAGAATCTGTCAGAGGATATCAATAAAGTTTTCAAACTGCCATTAATGGTTATATTTGACATAGTGGCTCTGATTTTCTTCAAACAAACAAGCAATAAAAATGGCCAGCAAGAGAACTCTCCACAGAAACTTAGGCTCCTAAATACTGAAATCAATCTATCTAGAGCCTCACGCAAAATGCTCTTGGGACAAATGTCATGGGTGAAGACCTTACTCTTCAATCCAACTGGAAAAACAGATTTGTTACATGTTGTTCAACTTCTGCCTGTTCCCCATTTTCCCCATAATCCCCTCAAAAGAGTGTGGAAGTCTTTGAGAAATACAGCATACTCTTAGCCTATTACCATGATGGACACCCTTGAAATAAATTACTGAATGATACTTAATGACAATCTGATTAACCATGCACCAGACTAAGAGGGATGCACGGTCACTGAGCAATATAAAATACTTACTCTGTTTCTATATTACATTTTTCAACTTCAACTTGGCCTAATATCAGTTTGTGCCTTAGACATTTTCCTTGGCAAAGTCTATTTTCTTTGGCAAAATATTTCACAATGCAGCTCATTGTGAGGAAGTTTTCCTGGTATTCAGCCTAAATTCTCTCCCAAATTCTTCCTATCAGACGATTGTCTCTTCTTAGCTAGATGATGAAAGCAGCATTCACACTTCCCAGACAAAGAAATAAAAGTTTCAAATCAGGGTGAGAGCTTGAGAAGGTGAACAGTTCAAACTGAGAGGGGTCTGAGGTATTGATCTGCCTACCTACTCTTTTAGCAATCAATGCAATCACTTCTGTGTCAAGCAAAAATCTGTGGCTAAGTGGTGGCTGTGGGGAGTAAACAACTGTGTAAGCAGTCACATAATACCTGTCTGCTGCTCTTAGTGAAGGTGAGAATTCAAACAGCCAAGCCAAGCTTTGCTGGTTTACAGCTGACCCTGCACTATTTGTGACCATCATGTGCTGCCTTCCAGTATGAAAACTAATTTGCACCTTCACAGACACTGTAGGTCTTCATGGGTCAACGCCACTCACTGCACAAGAGGGGTTAATAGGTCTACTATCTGTTACTATTAGGAATCACTTTTCATTATATTGCACAGCTGCTGTGAAATAAAACACTGAGGAAGGCAGTCTGACAGTTCAATGCTCTGCTTCTGTGACACATTTTTGATAGTTTGGATACTGCCGTGGTTCTATTTGTTATCTCTTCAGTACCAACAAAAGCAAATCCCAGAAAGCATTGTTAAAAAAATAACAGGAAGAAGTTGGTGCTGAGGAAATCAGCTATTCAAAGAGATTAATGTAATTAGAAGTTGTATTTTGCTTTAACAACTACTTTGTGAATGGACACATCCAGGCATAAAGCCAAAATCAGCTTAGCTGTTTGTAATGGTACTATGCCCAGGAACTGTTAATGTTGAAACTGGAAGTATGTATCCTTTCAGGAAACAAAAGCACGTGTGTGAACATCTAAGATATCTGAAGAAACTTAAGTTAGCCACAGATGCAAACTACTCAGAGGTAAGGGAACTTTTATAGATACAGGATCCATAGAAAACCTTTCCATTTCTCCATGCTATTGGCATACAAAGTTTTACTGGTAGTTGACATACTGAAGAATGTTCACATGTTATTTAAGGCTCAAATGCTGAATAATTATAAATTAGAAGGTTCTGACAGCTGTCAGTGGTGAAAATTCAAAATGAGTATGTTGGGAACAGCACACAAAATTAAGAAAGGAACACGATGTGGCATGACATGTGCCGTGACAAGACATTTAGAGCAAAAGGTATGAGATTCAGATCTTTTAGCCTTTTTTTCTTCTCTCATGCAAATACAATTAATAAAATAAGTCAATTTGGAAAGATCTTACCTAGCTTGTGAAAAGGTCTCAATATAGTGTAAGAGACATCTTAAGGGAGAGAAAGGGCTAGCCTGGTTTCTTTAAACTGTGACTCTAATAAGATGGGATTGTGTGCTGCTAAGTGGGCTCAGCTCCAGAGGTCGCCCCTCCCTGTGGTCCTGCTGGATGTCCTTTAGGGAAACCGAGTAGACCTTTGCCTCAGTGCGGGAATTATGGAAGGTCTCATCCTAAGAAGCAGCTTTTCCCACCCCTTTGACAGTATTCCTGGTGGAAAATGGCCTTTACCCAGGGAGTGGGAATGCTGGGTCCAGTCTGACAGCAGCTGGGGGGCAGTGCTGTCAAGGCTGCCAGGACACTCACAGGAGCAGTGCTGGATGGGCAGCCAGAGCTGACCCCTGTGTGCGGCCACCTCCCGGCTCCGTGCTGGCCCCAGCCCAGGGATGTGCGATAGGAGGAGACTCACGTCAGTGCTGGAGCTCGCTGCAGGCTTTGGCTGGCCACACTGTCTGTGACACTTGGACTTCACTGGGAATTTCACATCGACTCCAGGAGATCATGTCATGACATGTCACATGACAACAAATTAGGCCAAAATTTTACCGATTTTGGCCAAGGTGGATGGGCCACTTTCACGTAACCCAGACGGAAAACGTAACTCAAAATTGTTTGAAAAATAGTTTTTACTAAAAAACAGCTATCCAAAGAAGTAGCTCTCACAATGTTTTAATCCTTAAGGCTACCAGACTCCATGGCCCCGTCCTTCAAACCTTTCCTCAGGACCATGGGACCATGGCTTCCAGATTTCTACTCTAACTTCCTTTTAAAACTAATCTCTTTCCCTGACTGCAACTACTTGTAATAGCAGGGCTGCAACAAACACTGCACCAAGAAGTAGATTTGTAGTCATTTATTTTGGTGGTCATGCTAGCTTAAGCAGTTTGCTGATCTTGAAATGCCCCTTCATCCTGTTTTTGACTTCTTCTTCTGTCCTATGTTGCTGTGACACTGAAACAGTCTGTCGCAACAGGGTTGAAAAATAACCAGTAAATATCTTGTTTGTTTTGCTTTTAGTCAGGTCAGTTTTGTGAAGTGGGTACATAATAAACTGGCATGGCTGCCAAAACACCAGAACAAAACTTAATCTGTTTCAGTTTTAGCTCAAAGCAAAAGCACTTGCTCCAGGAGATACATCCAAGAAAGCTTCTCAAAATAACAGTAACTGAAGCCTCTGCAGACACTTGAAAAGTATAATAAAGGCAACCTAAGTGTTCTGCAAATATTAGCGCAACATCCTAACGGAGAATACTTGTATAAAACACCTTTGTATGTAACACAGCTATGAGCCCATGCAGATTACACAGATTGCTGAAGGGAGAATATTTTGCTTCCTTGTGAAAAGGTGGGGGCTTTGGCTGGTGTTTGGTTTAAATAAGGGCATATTTGTTTCTACACACCCTTCGGTACATAAAGTGCTTGTGTTGTTTCCTGTTTTTAAACACATTTCCCAGGACATTAAACAGGAACAACAAATACAGTGGTTTCATTCCGGAGATCAGATTAAATGAAGGAAAATTAAAAAATAAGTTTGTAGGAATGAAGCAACTTTTCTCATACTTCCAGGAGAATTGCAGATAAATTCAGAATCCATTAAAAAATGTTAGAAAGTGGTAGCATGTCAAGTAGCAGCATGTTCTGACATGATTACAAGCTAGTAATGGGTACAGCACATATCCTCTTCTACTACCAACTCCATTCCCTCCCTCTGTAGTCAGAAAATAAACGCATAAAACTTAAAGGCTATAAGGTTGGCTGATCCAGAACTCATGTTCCTTTAAAATACTAATTTATTTTTCTTTCTCTTTTCTCTGTCAACAGTCATCTGAAAAGACACTTAGTGACTGTGGTGGAAACAAAAGAATCTACTAACTAAAATTGCAACTACCACATTTCTCTGAAGACTAAAATGTCTTTAAAATAAATTCCTTCCAGCCACACTACTCACAGAATGCTTCTCAAAACTTTGGGAAGTGCTGTCATGCAATGCCATACTACATGCAGTGAAATGCTTGCATGGAATGAGCATTTGAATTGAGAACAAATTAGATTTATAAAATGAGAAGTAGCAAGACACTTTCTAACTAACACTTCATTTTGTACTTTTAATGAAGAGAGCATTTCATATCCTCTCCATTATATTCTTCAAAACTGGGAATAGCAAGCAATCTCACTTTTTGAATATTCTCACTGATAAATGCTACAAGGTAAAGCTGGAGAGAGACCTTTTAAGAGGACAGGTAGTGACAACACAACGGGGAATGTCTGTAAAGTAAAGGAGTGTAGGTATTTAGATGAAATATAAGGATGAAATTCTTTAACTTGAGGGTGGTGAGACATTGGGATAGGTTGCCCAGGGAAATTGCAGATGGCTCACCCCCTGAAGTGTTGAAAGCCAGATGGGGCTTTGAGTCTAGTGGGTGGGCTCCCTGCCATAGCAGGGGGCTTAGAGTATGGTCTTTAAGATCCCTTCCAACCCAAACCATTCTCTAATTGTGTATCCATATGGAGGCAAATACAAATACATGCACCTTGAATACAGAAAGCAGGAGAAACTGTAATTACTAACAACCAATTATACAAATCTCCTGCAACACACATTGTTTTTTAAAAATAAATTGATTTTCTTAATTTGCATTCTCCGCAGAAAACTGAAGAGCAAATACTATATGGACACTGAATTATCAAAGCCTTCTTACTAAGGCTTGGAACACTGTTTATGTAAGATGCTAAAGGAATACACATGAATCTTATAAATCCCCTTATCTCTGTTCCCCTTTCCTTTCCTCTTGAACAATTATCCTATTCCCACACTTCTGTCTCACTCACAGCCTCCTAGCTCCATCAAGACAGACAAGTGTTCCCTCTTTAATCCCAACTAACCAGTCAAAACAACAGCAGAGATCAATATGGGAGATTTACATTTGCTCACCTCTTACAAAGTTGTTTACTACAAGAAAGTAAC
The DNA here is from genome assembly GCF_052056855.1 of Sturnus vulgaris. Lineage (NCBI taxonomy): Eukaryota > Metazoa > Chordata > Aves > Passeriformes > Sturnidae > Sturnus > Sturnus vulgaris. The sequence goes on along the minus strand of NC_142244.1, from coordinate 43,821,905 downwards.
TTTGTCACAAATCAACTCTATGACAGCTATCTCGGAGAACAGCAAAGACTGTCTCTAACAAGTCAAATTGCTTTCCTCCTCAACAGGTAGGTTTTGAAGGCAATGAAATCATCTAGGCCCAAGCTGAAGAGGACAGGGTGCAAAAAGCCTTGCATATGATACGGTTCTGCACTCTAGACATTCACATCAACAGGAAATAACTCACATTTTCAAAAGAAAAGAAAAATAGAGAGAAATCTGCTAAGAAATACAGAGCAAAATATGAACAGTAGGTTCTCTGTTGACTTCATGATCATAAATCTCTGAACATACTCAAAATTAATAGCATTGTACTGTCACAGCATGTGTCACAGCACATCATAATGATTCCAGATGTACCTTCCCCAAAATAAAAAAGAACACGGACCTGTATTTTCAGTCCCAGAGGATGGAGGATAACAGGGATGTGAGAGGGACTAGTTGCAACTGGCTTCTACTGAGATCAGTTTGATCTTTCAAAAATTATCACGCTCAAATGTCCCAGGATGACTGCTTTTTCTTCATTTCCACAAAAAATAATTGAAGAAATTATTTTAAATCATGAAAATTATTGGAGAAATTAGAACTACATTTAAACAAATTAGGAATGTACCAAGTGTACAATTATGGAAGCTGATGCAGTGTTACCTGGAAGAGCCAGCTAATGCTCTGTACTAATAGCACCCACAATTTTATCTCTTAATTGTCTGGCCTAGTATGTGTTCTTTATCTAAGAAAAGTTCAGAAATACATACAGATGTTATATGTTAAACTACCTTAATGACAGAACTTCAACTGTATACTTTTATTACTCTGTTGGTTTCTTTTTAACTGAGCACAAATGCTAAGAAACATCCACTGAACATGTGTATTTTCATACTTAAGTGGTGCAGAGAAAGACAGCAAACAGGATTCCTTCTAGCCCAAGACAGGGCAAGGGGGAAAGTTGCACTGAGAGTTCCCTCTCAACAAGAACCCACCAAAGGATCATGTTGCAGATTTGCTCCCTAGGAAGTCTGCATGACAGAAATATGCCTATCATTTCCTGATTTCATATGTGAGTTATAATAGTCACAGATATCATCTGCAGGGAAATGAAGGTACAGTTCTAGTATCTTTTTTTTAGCAATTATGTCAAAGAAAACTATCTTCTGGCTAGTAATTCTGGCCCAGAAGGTCTTCCTTTTCCTTGTGTGCACTGAAATGATGGGAAGGAAGTAATAGAAAGTGTGCAAGAGATTATTTTTCTAGCTGGATCACGTCTCCAATTATGTTCACCACACAGTCACACAAACATTTGTGCCAGCACAACAGGGAAGATCTTTTCTCAAAAAGTTCAAGAAACACTCTCCAGATATGCAATTTGTATGACGACAGAAATATTCTTCTAAGTGTTGCTGAATGGCCCCTAAGTACCCTCCCAGTTTAGATGGTGAAAGAAGATGGAACACAAGGCTGACTGAGATTTGGGGCAAAGCTGGTTCTGCAAACTGCTAATTAGATAAAGTTCTCTGTAGCACATTTCCTCCAGTAATTCCAGAAAAGAAGCGGAAAACCATGCAATGCTACTGAGTACATTCTCACTTCTTCAGCAGTCTCCAAGAAATTTTGCAATGTTTGTTCTGGTTTGTTCTTACAAAGTAAGACTGACAACTGTATCAGAAAGAAAAAAAAAAGGAAGAAAAATATGATTGCAAGGGTTGAAATGTTAATCTATTGGTGAGGACTAGTTCAAATGTGCTGAAAGATGTAATTTCAATTAATCACAGGCCTCCAAATAACATTGATCTAACATGGTTTTAATTAAAGCTAATTAGACACCCCCTTGCATTCTCTTCTCATTCTTAGCTTCTAGGTGTTAAGCCTTCCTTGTTGCCTTTGTATGTATCTTTTGTAGTTTACATAATACCTTCTGGCCAGAAATGCATATAGCCAGTATTCAAAATGAGGCCTTCCCAAAAGGTTTATGAAAGCATGTGACTTGTTTTCAGTAATTCTCCCAATATTTTCTAAAACTTAGCTTGACTGTCAGAAGACAGTAAGCTGATGGTTTTAAAAATAACATTAAAAATTTAACAAAACCATTGAAATCAGTATTTTCCTATCTTGCAGAATTTCCTTTACTGAAGACATGAATTTTTTCTGTAATTAATATCAAATATTTTGTCTGCTGTATGTGGTATGAAATAGGAGGAAGAAAAGATGAAAAAAATGAATGTAGGTAAAAATAATTTTTATAAGAAAATTTTAAAATTCAGTACTGAATTACTGTTCCTTCTTCAATAGAAACCTCAAAGAGGTATTTCCAAATTAGTAATCTGATGCACAAATTCAGAGTCTTTCCAAAGAACTTAGTTAACAACACAGTCCACACTACCTTAGTAACTCAATAGGATGTGCAGCCATCTTAAGGAAAAAACTAAAACTCACTAAACACAGGTGCTTTTAATTAATTTTAAACAGCAAACATTGTGGGGAGAGAGGGAGTAGGAGGAACAACAAAAATAGAGAAACAACTAGTCATAACTTCAAAGAAGTCCTTTTATTTGTGGTGTTTTCCTTGTCTTATGCTTATATGCTTTCAGTGTTCTTCCTGGCAGACTCCTACAAAGGAGGTTAATTTAAATGCCAAATCTTTCATGAGAGGTGAAAAACACTGAAATCAGTTACCAAGTATATCAATACACCATCAAACACTATTTTTTGCAATTTGAGAGAGACGCCACGCAAAACAAAATGTCAGGTGTTTGTTCTGCAGTCTCAGGGTGTTAGTATATGCAATGTTATTTTTCCCTTGTATAAACTGAGAAATAAGCTGCCCCTGTGGATAGGAGACTGCTTACTCTTCTGATGGAATCTGTAATGCACTTTGCATTATAGGGAAAAGGTTAATTTGCTCAACAACATGCTGTGCCCTTCAGTATCTGATTTTATGTACCATTCCATGGATAGCTGGTTTTAACAGCTCATTTATTTTTCTTCAAGTGCAGCTTTTGAAACGGAATATTTTGATGCTTTCCCTGGAAGCAGATAGCATCAGACCCCTTGTGTGAGGGCAAATACAGAACCACAATGAGAACATCCAGTTAATACAAAAAAAGTCCACAAAAATGAGATACTGTCTGAACCATGAAGATTACTAGATACAAAAAGGCAGACTTTCTAAAGAAAAATATTCATCGAGCATAGTACAAAACGATCCACTTCGGAATTTTTATACTATCCCCTGGAGTATTTAATATTGGTCAACAATCTCACTGATTCACGATGCCAGAGAGAAAAAGCTCTGGGACCATTCATCACCTGCCAACAACCAAAAAAAAAAAAACTTGGATAAATAGCAAGAATGTAACAATTAAGAGTCTATTTCAGTCTTGGATTTAGCAAACTCTCAGAAATAATCTGGGAGTTCCAGCAAGATAACATTAACGCTCAAGAGAACTCATTCAATGCTTCAAACTCATAGGGGATGTCTAGGACCAGTAGCATGAACCAGTTCATCTACACTTACATCAACACAGAATAATCCTATGAAAGGAAAAGGAAGAAGCATTATATTTTACTCCCAGATAATTTCTGTTTGCTGTTAATTTTACTAACAATGTCAAATTAATAGGAAGCATAAATAAAATATGAATCTCTAAAATAAAATATATCACTTATTTAATAGAAAGAATGCAAATTCAGTGGAAGAGGAAGGAAGTTATTTTAAGTAAGTTCCCTTGATAAAGATACAAATATTCACATGGGATTAAATTATAGCATCTCTATTGTTCCCTAATAAACACTAGGAAATAGAGGTCAGTATTCTACATCCCTGATGGCTTGCAGCTGAAGTAATTGGAAATGCAGTGGGTATGAATCTGACTTTTTATCTGTAAATACTACAGTATTTACAATCAAGTATTTGCTACCAAGAGTAGTGCTGCTTGGTTGGGGTTTTTTTAATACACCATTTACCAACAGCATCCGTAAATTAATACCACTACAAAATGAGAGTTATCAAACCTAAGGCTGTATAGAATAAAAGAAGGTATCTTATGAGTTACTTTTTCCTTTATTTTCTTTTTAAGAGGAAATATATAGTGCATGGCCTCTGTTTTTTCTGACTACTAGTCAATTTTCTAACATCAAGAAATAAAATACAAGTATAAAAGAAACTGACTTGCAATAATCACCATATTATTACTGCTGCCAGTAATGATGGCTACAAAGCCTTACAAAACAGAATATTTATGTGATACAGAGTTTCATTTAACTTTATACTTCAGTATTTTTCCCAGTAATACTGTCCATAATGTCTTGTTTCATTAACTTCTTCTAAATTAAAAAAAAATAGTTCCTTCTGGTTCTTTATGCAAGAACGACAGAAAACTTGCTAAGCACCTCTCAAACTATTTCCTTGACTATTGGAAACACTTCATTTACACATTCATTGGACAAGCACTCCAACATTGTGTTCACCAAGATAAAAATATAATTTGACTTATGAAGAATTTAATAGGCATCAAAAAAGAAATAAACTGGTTATATGAATAGATATTTTTCATATTAAAATCTGATTAATGCACTTACATGTATACTCATAATTTAATAAAATAAAGTTCAAGGCAGGGAAACAAGACCATTAGCTGTCATGCAAAATTAATATTTGTCATTCCATATTCTCGTATATCCTGCATTCACTGATACAATAGTGTCTTTTACTATCACAAGCTACAAGAATTAAAAGAAAGTTGAAAGTAGTATGATGAAGTATATACATAAATAGCCACAACATTGCCTGTTTTTCTCCAGTCTTCTAAAAAACGTCAAAAAGAACAAGCTTTTTTTAAAAACTTTTGTATGCTTTCTCTTTTTATGCAGAAGGAAATCAAATTCTTAAAGACCTGCATGCCATGTCTCAAGCTTTCCTATCAGCTGAGAACTTTGTTTAATATCGTCACTAAGCTGCAAATTGGCTGACTTAAGTGCTTCCAGCAGAGAAAGTTAAGCCTATGGATAATGCTCAGAAAAAAGCAAAAGTGCTCTGAAGATTCCACAGTTAAGTTACAGGTTTGTCAAGCAAAAACCTTAGACTGGCAATCTGTCTGGGACGCTGATCCTCACAGGGACCTCTGGAATCTATGATGACATGTAGAAAACTGCAATAAGAGACTGGGGAATAAAAAACCCAGATCTTTGACAAAGGTGATACTTTTACTCCAGTAATAATTCAACAAATTCCACCAAGAGGCAGCTCAAACTTTTTAAACCTAGAGAAATTGTTTTTGATAAATTTTCTTATGCATGACTTGAAAACTGTGTGTCCTGAATGTTCTCATGTTCTCTTTCTGAACAGAGAATGATAACTGAATGAGGTTAATCCAAACTGAGTGAAAAGCTGGTTACAAATGACTTCCCACCAAGAGCAGCTTCTCCCTACATGAAGACCCTACAGGAACCCATGCTGGAGCACTGCTCCTGAAGGACTCAATCCTGTGGAAAAGATCCACAGTGGAGCAGGTTATGAAGAACTGCAGCCTATGGGAAGGACTCCTGTTGGAGAAGTTCGTGGAGACTGTCCCCTGAGGGAGGGAGCAGTACTGGAGCAAGGCAAGAGTGAGGAATGCTCCCCATGAGGAGGAAGGCGGTGCAGCCCTCATTCCCTGCTCTCCTGTGCCACTGGCAGGGCAGAGATAGAGAACTGGGATTAAAGTAAAGCCTCAAAAGAAGGGAGGGGCAGGGGAAATTTCTTTAAAATTTGGGTTTCATTTCTTATTACCCTGCTCAGATTTGACTGTCATTAAATTAAACAGATTTCCCCAAGTTGAGTCTGTTTTGCTCATGACAGTGATTGCCAAGTGACCTCTCCCTGCCCTCATCTCAGCCCATGAGCCTTCTCTCGCATTTTTCTCCCCTGCCCAGATGAGGAGGGCAATGACAGAGCAGCTTTGGTGGGCACTGCTAATCCAGCCAGGGTCAACCTGCCACACTCAGCTGTACAAGCCATGCATTCCCATGGAAATCATATTGATATAGACCAAAATATATCAATATCAATTTTTCCTTATTTTATGCTAAAGGCCTTCCTACATCTTTTAGAAAAACATTACATGGCAAGATCAAATTATAAACCAAAGAGAGGCCATAAACTTCCAAAAGTGAAAATGGTAGACTCCTCTGAGGGGGGGGAAAAAAAGAGGGAGAAAAAAATGAGAGAAAATAATAGAAAATTATTTGAACATATTATGAAAGACTAAAGAGTTTGAAAAATAAAACCCTCACCTATTCATTGCTTTTTTTTTTTCCTAATAGTTAGCTCATAACAATCTTTAACTGGAAAGCTATTCATTTAAACATTGTTTAACTAAGGAATTAATAAGTATTCTGCTAACCAAGTTTTAAGGTGGTAAGTATAGAACAGTCACCTCACTCTTCCAGCTACCCAGGAAAAAATATTTCACATGAAGCAAAAAAAAAACATTTATACATTTAAGTGATATTAGCTATGCAACTGTACTAAATAAATGCTATGACTTTGCCATTTTAAAATATTTATTTAAAAAGAAATAGTGGGAGAGCTATTCTACGGCTATTTACTTCTAGGATAAGACAACTTTATATAAACTTCTTTCTGAATTAGTAAATTTGTTCCAGTCTGAGTCATAAAAGCCTTACCTCAATGTACTAAGTACCCATAAGAGGAAGGAAAACCAGGACAGACATAATCTTTGGATGGATTAGAGCTAGTTAAACTTTCACGATATTTAAAAATCCCCCTACTGATGTTAATTCTTAGCTTGCTCCTTTAATTATGACTGACTCCCAAGGAAGGACAAAAATAGCTTCACTGCTTACCTGGATTTTTTTTTTAATAGTTGCATAAAAGTACACTTAAAACCTCTTTTAAAAAGCTGTATTTGAATAGAAATATAAAAATCAAAGCAAGCAGTAGATTCTAATGGCATAAGGATGCCATATCAATGGATCACTCTGGCAAGTGTGATCCATAATATATTCTACAAGAGTTTCTCTCAGGTGATGAATTAGCTTTCTCTTCTTACCACTTACTTATCATATTCTTGGAATACTAGCATACATTCTCTAGACAATACTCAAGAGTATTTAATTAAATAAAAATACAGATCTATGTCTCCAATATAAGCTTTTTGCAGGAAAGGAAAGGTACACAAGCATTCAAAGTTTATTTTGGGTCAAGGAGCAGGTAGGCAGCAAATTGAGAGAAAACAAATTTTATATTGATTCAAAAGTCTTTGGTTGAACAGTTTATTAAAAATTGCTGTAGTTTGTGCTAGTACATTTCTGCCTTTGCATAAGAATTCCAAATAATTCTTATGACATACTTAACCTCTACTACACAAATACATTTTTTTTAAAAAAATCACTTCAGAAGGAATAGAAAAAAGTGTACTATTTTACACAAGGAGAGGTCCAATGAAGATTACTGCCAACAAACTCACCAGTCGTCTTCTCTCCTCTTCAACAGCAATCAGGAGTCGAGCAAACTCCTTCAATGACTGGGCTGAAAGGAAAAAGAACATTCTGCTTAAAATGAGATTTTAAGACCAGGTGAGTCCATTATCTGGATTGAAGCTACAGTGATAAAATGTTCCTCTTACACTGCAATGTAATCAGTAGCCTTAAACAAGATAGACTGAAGCAGGCAGCAGGTCAAGAGCAAAGAAATAAAACCTGAGTCTTAAGAGTCATATGTATTTTAAAAATAATTTTTTAATGGAATATGGCAAACTGAATTTTCTGAAACATGGAAAGATCAGTCTCAAAACAGAAAATTTCTGCTTTCATCCACAAAATTCACTTTAGCGTACTAGGAGCAGAAAGAAAATAATTGAGTTTCTCCCACTAAGGTGGGAGAACAAGTATTTGCAAGACCTACGAAAAATATTTGGGAAAATATTTGAAACTCAACATTTTAGAAGAAATGCCAACTGTTTAGATTTAACTGCTCTTTGGCTTTATGTTTTACAAGGACAAGGTCTCAGGTGACCCAAACAGATGATTGATTTATAAGCTTTGAATTCTGTTACAAGCGTGACAGAGTCTTTGCTCAAAACTGTTTTCAAATAGAAGTCAAAGGGCTGAAGCAGAGTCAATGGAAACATAATACAAGAATTAACCCCTAAAAGAGGGCAAGAAAGAGGAAAACATTCTGAAAACTCCTAAGACTTCATTCTCATGTAAGCATGTGGTACAAACCTGTCCAGAAAAAACTTTCTTTCCATTTGTATTACTTTCTCAAGGACATAAGGGTTACTCAGATTCAGCATCACAGTCCTGCAGGCAACAATCCCAGAGAACAATCGTGCAGAGAGCTAAGTAACTCTTTTTACTTTTTCCGGATACAACTAGCAGTAATTACTACCAATGACAGGATGCTACATTTTGTGCTTTAAAGCTCTGAACTCAGAATACAGATTGCTAAATGCTACAGTTTCTCACAATAAACTTGAGGCAATCTCAATCATTTTGAAAGAGGTAAAAAACAAACATGGAAACAAAACTCAGATTTTCTCAAAAGAATAGGATTGAAAAATTCTTCACTGTCAACCAACGTATAGTGCTGATAGTATGCTAATGGAACTCCACCTCTTAGTTATTTTTTTCATCTTCTTAAGTGTTTTTTGTGTCAGTCTCCAATAATGCGGCTTTATCCTTTGCAACTTCTCTAAAATATTTAAGGAATAAGCATATTTTCTAGAAAATACTGCAACAGATCCTTTAAAAGGAACTAGTATCTGGCTTGCCTTAATTTCCTTGTCTGCTTTCATGAACTGCTACTTAGTTTTTGGACCATTCCCAAATACTTTCTATCCTTTATACCATCTGGACCTTGCAGAGGTCACCCTTGAATTCTCCTTTCTCTCTGTTAACTTTTACAGTTGAAGAACACTTTGCTGTTTGTTCCAGTTTCTTCTGCAAGAAATTACATAGCGAATTTGTTTGCAACTATGATGTTATACTTGCATATCTTGATCTCTAAGTCATTGTTTGCTGACAAATTCTTTTTTTCCCATTATGAGTTCTTCGTTTAGTCCAAATACACCTGGGAAGTTAAACTTCCATCTACTTAGACCTTGAGTCTTTTCCTTCAATATTGTTCCCTGAGAACACAAGCACCAGAAGATTTTGCCAGTTATGCTGATATCAAGAATTTCAGTTTGATATCCACTGAATTAACTCAATCTCTTAGTCAGTTCATAATATCCCATGAAAAAAAAAAACCAAAAAAACACAGGTAAATTAATAAGATGATGAACTGATTGGTTATACCTGACTAGGAATCTATAGAGCGTTACAATCATGAATATCTAAGTACCCAACATGAAATGCTAAAAACTAAATAAACAACTAGAGAGACAGACATGGCTAAACTATGAGGATATGGAGGGGTGGAGGGGGGAAAGAAGGGGAGTGTAAAAGAAATGCAAAACACAAAACCAGTTCGAGAAGCTTTTAATTCATCTTTTGAATTTCAAGGCAGAACCAAAGAGTTTTTTAGTTTCAAAGTTGAAACATTTGCTTAGGGTTTAAATAAATTCAGGTCAGCCACAGGAAAAAAGCATATAAAATACAATCTGTAAGTGTGTAAATCAAGATTTTCCTCAATATTTCACACTAATATAAATGTACTAGTCTGTCACCTGTACAGTGCCTCAGCTGAAGACTGGGAAACTGTCTCCATCTTTTCCTCCCCATTGGCTCACCTTTGGGGAAATTATAAAGGTCAAAATTTCACTAAGAACACAGAACCTACACTCTTCAGCAGCACTACGACAAACCACCCCCTTGATCTTATGAGACTTTGATTGAAGAGACACCTGTGCATCAAAACTGACTACACCTCTGATGCTCACTGCCCAACATCCACATCCATCCCTACATCCAGCCATGGGATGTCCTTCCCTAGCTCAGGAGGTGCACATGGAGAAAATGTTCATTGTGTTATTTGGAGCACAGTGAAGTATGCACACCCAGTACAGAGTTCTGCAACAGGGACATCTCTGGTGACCCCAATGGTTCTTCTCTCCTTGCAATGCCACCACGTACATCGAGAAAGGATTTATCCACGCCAGCTCTCCTACAATAGCCCTGAGTACTGCAGTACTAATCTTTCATCTTATTACACCCTTCTTCCCATTCAACCCCCGCTCAGTGTGGCCTCATTAAAAGCCAGGGTCTGTCCCTAGAGAACTTTGACTGAGATGGAAGCTGCAGAGGGAGGGAGGAAGAGAAAGAAAGAAAGAGAGCCTTTGCTCCTCTTTTCCTAGTGTACTCTTTGTCCTTCAGCTCTGCCTCCCCTCAGTTTGGGGCTGGGCAGACAGAGGGATGCTGAGGTCAGTGGTCACTGAAGGGGTTGAGGCAATTCACCCACAGGGCACTGGGCACCTTGCAGATCTGGGCAGGGGCGTCCTTCCTTTCCACAACTAGCACCTTCATCGGGATCTCAGCACAAACCCTGGGCACAGGTACATTCATCTAACTCTGGATTCACAGCTCTCAGCAGGAAACAAACAGATATTTCAACAATAGTAATTTGAGGTGCTTTTGTGTAGTTGAAAACCAGAAGATTTAGAAATCAGACCGGTCTGTGTCAGATGCAGGCCACTGTCTGTCAGGACACTCGGGCATTACACACCAGCCTCACAATCTTTTCTTAGTAATGACACAACATTTTTTAAATCTACTTCTTTTTAATCAGAATAGACACAGAAGAATTAAAGTGAACTTTGTAAACACAAAAGGGGGTGGGAGGAAGAAGAGTCAAGTATTTTGCAAGAGGAAATGTCATGGGAATGTGCTGATAACAAATAAATTCTGAAAACACACTAATAATATGAAGTACAATGTGCAGTCTAACATATTAAATATAAATATCTTTTCATTTATTTTCATAAAGAAATATTGTTATTGGTGGGCCATTTAAAGAAAAACAAAGTGCTGACTCAGTGTTTTATTCTACATCATTAGGCAATATTAACTCAAAAATCCCAATAGTTTTACAGTCTGTTTTTTCTTTAAGGGCTACTCAAAAGTTCTTGTAAGATTCATTTGGTATCATGATAGAAATGATGCCTGTGAAAAGCAATGCCCAAGAAGCAAAAACAATTGAATGTGTACCCAGATGTACACTTGTGGTCTCATTCATCACATTCACAACAGGTTGCCAACTGCTCTCTCTGGAGCGTTCCCAACTCAAAAACAATGTGCTGCAAAAATTTCCCTTGCTCAGGAGAAAGGGCTCCCATTATTTTATTTACCACAAAAAAAGGCTACTGTCTTTACTTTTAACTGAAAAGTCTTTTAATTAATTTGCTTCATAAAGAAACAAACAGTACCAACAGCTTAAACATTAATGGTGTAGATCAACAACTTTTTTTTTCCAAAATCCTTATCATTTAAAATACATGGTACAGCTCTACAAAGAACTACACTCACATAATTAAAAAGGAATAGAAGGTTGATGTGGACTTGAGTGAATGAGGGAGAAGTAAAAAAGGATAAAAATTAATTTATATGAATTTATAGAATGCTCATTAAAAATATGATTCATTTACACTCTACAAATCTGGTTTACTGTACTGAAATCAACTCACTTGTTCATAGGAAAAAAATGGACATAATAAATCTTACGAAGATTTTGCTATATACTTGTATAGAGAATGTATCACCTTAAAATATGTCTGTGGAAATTACTGAGACTACTCTATCAATCTTAGCTTAATATTTAAGAGAACAGTGTTACACTGTACCACTAAATGTCACACACAATAGATCTGACATCATCTACATTTAATGAGAAAAGGCTGACAAATTGCATGACACATATAATAGTCTTGCATGACCAATACTGAACTGAAAGACATAAAGCCAAGTTTGGAAGGTAATGGTCAACCCAAGACAGAAATTGAAAACTACTGTGGAAGACAATACAACTGAATGTTCTTTTCTGTGGACAGTTGTTTTAATTTCCACTTATACATACAGTCTTAAACGATGCATAGACAATTTTCACATACTCTAAAGTACACAAAACAAGATTTTATAGCATTATGAGCAGATACCACCACCATCTTCAGATATGTGATTGCCAGCACAGAAAAATAATACATAGAGATATATGTCATGTATTCTTATGACACCTTGCTGTATGAAAGGCAAAATGAGCAGGACTGTCAGAGATTTCCTTACGCTTTTCTGATCTGACTGAGGAACTGCCAGGACTGTGCTGTACATTGCTCCAAGTACTCTTTGGCAGGAAGGTCAGTCAAGAATATTCTCCAGAACTGGTCATACCTAGCACAGACTTGATATAGCAGACCCTAATTCATGCTTGAGCACGAACTTCAGCTAAAGTCTAGAAGGGAGTTTTTCCTTGTAAATAATATATCAAGAATTCAAGATAGACCAGTGGACCATAAGGAAATTTTCTAAGGATTAACACTTATTTACTAGACTTCTTTACTAGACTTCTGTGAAAGCAGAATAAATGAAAGATCTATGAAGGGTGGGAGAAGAGAGTTTCTTTTCCAAATCTAAAATTAAAAAAAATCTGTTATTAAATAGCTGTTAATTCACAGTTATATTTCCAGAGCTTTTAATGATTAGCATTAACTGCAGCCACAAAAAGCAGTTTTTCAAGAAAACACAACATCAAATAGAATTTCCATCCTTCTTTCTATGGCTTTAAGACATATTGAAAACGTATGTGAGGTAGTGATGATGGGGAGGTACTGTAGGTAGGACAAGAGTAGCCACAGAAGACAGAAAAAGCAAACATTTCAGAGTAACACTGACAGACCTCAACAGGTATGAAGAGACAATCATCTGCTTTGTCAGTAATTTCTACTTAAAAAGAGTTGTGGATGTCATTAAAGCCACAGAGGATCTGTAATGTCTATCAGTAGGTAATTAAATGGGATGTCTCAAAATATCACCACTGTGGCAAGTTGTCACATTACAAAATGAGGAGGAGGACTGTCTTGAAAAAAGACTCCCAAAGCCTGTCATTGTCTTGGTCTTTCAATATGTCAGGTGTGAATTTAATGGAGCCTTATTTTATACAACTGAGGTTTCCTTTACCACTGTCACAACACAGACTGATTTGTTAATTATCCCTTCCCCCCCCCCTATTTTTTCTACTGAATTAAGCCTATAAAACATAAAAGTGTACAATTACCTACAGCTTCAAAGGGAATTACAGTTGAGCGCAAAGCTGAAGGATCAACATCTTAATCTATAAACAGAAATAATGAATGATTTATGCAAATTGTGAAAAACATCAAATGTCCTTGAACTTTAAGCAGAGTATTGGTGTGAAAGCATTTTATAACTAATGCTGACTGGACTGGAGCACCTTTATAACATAATTTAAAAAACAGTAGTGCAAGATGACTGCAACATTTTCCTAGAGAAAACAGCTGTTAGTTTTATTTTTAAAACACATTTTCAGAAAAGTTATATTTGGACAAGAAGACATATGTCTGATAAATCTTCCCAATTATTGCTCAAGTTTTCTATTTTCTTTACCTACTGTTATTTCTTCTGCTATTTCTACCCTAGGTTGTCTCCCTCACTTTCCAAATGGCAATATTTTTGGAGAAACTTCAGCTTAGAAGACTGAGCTCTGTACCCGAAGTATATTTACTGGGAAAGCAGAAAAGATGACAAAATAGGAGAGGAATACAGATTTTAAAATCAATGTTTATCTTAGTTATTTTGTCCCCTTCTGAGTATCATTCCCAAGATAATAGAGGAACTGCAGCAACTGTTCTCTTTTGTTAAGGTTTAAGATAATATCAGGTATTTATGTAAATTCCAGTTTACAAGCTTGCAGCATGTCAGATACCCTTTCAGCTGAGTATTGGTGTCAAGAGATGAATTATGTTAGAAGATTCCATTGTGAAAAATAAGTTAGAATATCAAGATAATGCTTCATTTCTTCATGGGGTTTCAATCTTAATTTAAATTCAGAAAATGATTATTGTATGTGCTGCCTTATCCTCTCCATTTGGTTTCTCTTACCTTCCTAATCTAGGTATCAAGTTTTATGGATCTGTAATAAGGACCTTATGCATTCCTGTTGTCTGTGTTTACATTTACCACAGCCTCCACAAGAACAGTAAAGAAAGCTATTTGGTCCTTCTTATAATACAATGAAATGCACTTCCAGTAGTAAAAGACATAGAATGAAACAAAAAATCAAGTGTAGAGGTTTAAAGATTACATCAACGTATCCCAGCATGGAAATACACTCTCAAAGTGAGAATGATTTCTGCCAGAAGACAGTGGTTTAAATTTACAGCCCAAATAGCTACAAATTTCCTTGAAGACTTCCATCATGGGAGGACACACTAAGGTACAGACAGCTCTGTCTAGTCTGTGCTGCTCTTGTGATAGAATCAAGACATTCTTAGAGCAGACAATGTGAAGCTATTTCAGACTCAATAAATGAACATTCTTACTATTTGCTCCATAATTAGTCTGCAATGCTTTTTTAATCAAATACTATCATGGTCTTTCAGATTTTGAAGCATCTCCCAGGGAGCACAAGTTTCAGTGGTAACATTATTTCCTGTGGCAATTCCCTCCTTGAACTGTGAGGAAAGGTATTTTGCCAATTTTTTTTAATTATTGAAAATAATTGTGCTACCTCACATAAGGAAATCCAAATTTGCCCAAAAATTAATTATAGATCAGGATGAAAAAGTATGATAACAGCAAAGAGATGAAAATGCCTGTTTTAAAGCTTCTGAAAAGAAATTACACAAATGAATGAGCAAGAAAAATGACAAAATAAACCCTTTTATACCCAAATGTATGCTTCAAGGTCTATGCATTGTTTTCCAAATATGATCACGTTTCACTACGTGTTGGCAAGCAGAAAATCATCAGGGCACAGCTATTCAAATACATGTAATTAAAAATAAAGAAACCCCAAGGTATCTCTTAATTTCGTTTGAGTTAAGGCATTGTAAACTCAAGACTAAATTCAGTGGTAATTTTTTCTCCACATCATAATTATGAGCATTTTGGCTCTTCACAGTATTAGGACAGAGAGATGGCAGTAAGTGCTGCAAATTCCCCATGAAAACAAAACCAACAATCAAACTATCAGATATTCGGTAACAGCCTCCCTGTTTGACCTCCCCTTGTTTATAGCATTTGATCCCTGTATGTTTCTCCAGGCAGCGTTCCCCACAAAGCTTCAAAGCCCTTCAATTGCAGGCC
Source organism: Sturnus vulgaris (assembly GCF_052056855.1). Classification (NCBI taxonomy): domain Eukaryota; kingdom Metazoa; phylum Chordata; class Aves; order Passeriformes; family Sturnidae; genus Sturnus; species Sturnus vulgaris. The sequence continues at coordinate 43,806,635 of NC_142244.1, read as the reverse complement.
ATATACCAGGCACAAGCACTTGGGTTTTGTCACACTATAAAGGTGAGACAAACCAGCAGAAGAGGCCAGCGATTCCACAGCAAGAATGGAACCTCCTGCCTGAGCATCACACACATGTGCCTCACTGCAGGCCAATATGAGAACCATAAAAGGCACCAAAGCAAGATCTGAGCTTAATTGAAGCCCAAAGTTCTGCAAGATGTGTTGGCAAGACAGTAAAACATGTATATACCATATGAGGCAACTTTAACCCAAGAGTATTTTCACTATGCAAAACTTAATGAGCAAATATAGCAAGGTATTTTCTGAAGTTTTTTTCTAAACATATGTAAAGCATAAAGTGCAGGGCTGCTATTAGAAGTAAAAATCCTTTCCCCATTACAGAAACAAACCTCCGTCAGGGAAACCATCTAAATCCAGTTACAAACAGTATGATATTTGAGAATTATTTGCTATAAAAAGTAGCTATCATGTCACAAATATTTAAACATACAAGTACAAGCCTCATATAAAAGTTAAGACAATTCTTTGAGCCAATACATTTACACTTTCCACTCCACTACTTTTCAACAGAGGTCTACAGAGAAAGCTACATGTTTATATAGAAACTAAGAAGATTTGCAAGAAAGTTCAGGTTATCTAGAATTCCCAGATTTACTGTCAGCACTTGTTAAACACAATACTTCGAGAGATCACCTGAAGACATGCAATGTTACATATTTTAAATAAATCCAATTACTTGACTTAATATCAGTAAATTGACATTCCCTACTCATGCAGAACCTCACAAAGCAAGTACAAGTAGAACATTCTAAATAGATCAAGCAAGGGCAAAACACTTCAGAGAGTCCTGAAATTTTTTTTAAGTTCATAATGGCTGTCTAACCCACAGCATGTTTGTAAAAATAAAACAAAAACAAACCCACATCAAAGCATAATTCCACTACCACATTAAAATTTTAACCCTTTATTAAAAATACAGCTGCCTATCTACCCTGTGTTAGTGTATTGCTCTATTTATAAAAGGAGTACATATTTTGAAAATACATCATTCAGTTTGGAAAATTTATTATCTTGTGCAGAATGGATTCTTCAACATGGTAGAGATGTGGTAGAAAAAGCTCATTCTAGACTCTGCTAGTCTACAGCACCTCTCCTGAAACATGGCATCTTGGTGTGCCAGCAAAAACATTTTAAATCATCTAAATAATTTATTCCATTTTTTTAGGAACATAAGAAGGATCTCTCAAGCAGTCATGTGCTTGCACAGAGCACTATATCAAAACCTGCCCACAAATGACTTTTCTTGTCTCTCCCCTTTCTTCTACAGTTTTGTAGAGGGGTACAGGCTTTTGGGACGAGTCACAACAAATACACCATTTCTGCCATGTTCTCAAGAATAAAGAGAAAAGGGTTTAGATAAGTGATCATTAAGAAATGCCGCATTTCTACGCCAGACTACAAAATGGGGTTTTACATTATTGTACTTGTCAAAGAGAAATCAGCCTCTCTTTCCACAGGCACAGCAGTGGGGCTGAACTCCACAGCTGCAGAACTCAGCAGGGTGTGGGGAACAATATTCAATATATCAAATTCTGTCTAACAGGTACGAAGTGATCTAAAAGTGCTGCTGGAGACCTACTTTGAAAAAATAGCAGCTTGAATTGGCCCCTATTGAAAACTAACAGCATACCATAGAACTTCATTTAATTCAATTAATCTTTACCACAACTCAATTGACCATTAACCTTTGACTTGAACAGATCTGGCTTCCCCAGAGTTGACTGATATTTTATCACATGTCAGAGGAAGAACAGCTCTAAAAACCATGGAATATTCAGAAACAGTTAAGTTCAAAGATAGATTCTGATGCAATCAGATTACAATCCTCTCTTGCTCTCCCTCCCCCATCCCACTAGAAAGAGTTGTGATATAAATGTATGAGTACAAATCTTTCATTCTAAGATAAGAATTGCTGCTTCAACCTCAAGTTTTTTGAAAAGCTAAATAACAAGATAACATAGGAAACAACCACTGAGCAAGGTTCAGCATGGTTTACAGAAATGTTAAGCTGCAAAAGTAATATTCAATCATAGCATTCCATAAACAAAGAAATTAGAAGTAATTATGACTACATTTCAGGCTTGCCAATACTCAATTCTTCAGAGGCCCATCCATACTTCAAGTGAAGGAAAAAACCCTGATATTTTAATCTTCCCAGCTGTATAAACCTTATTTGTGTGTGGCTCTTTATGAGTGCTGAAATAAGGGAAGTAAAAGCAAAAGCAATATATTCAGAATGCAACTGAGAATCATTAATACTGTTTTTCTGATTTCTAAAGTTTTGTGCATTTATTGCTTGAATAGTGGAAGAGTTCACAAAAAATTTCACTAAATACATAAACAGATGTTAGGTTTGCCATAATTGCTTAATTGAATTTAGCCCTACAAAGGGATCAGAAAGTTACTGTGCTTAAAACTCTAAACTCTACTAAGCATTTTGATCTCAGGAAATACAAATCCTTTACCTTACTTGCTCAAACCTGAAGATGAATATGTCAAAGCTGAGTTGATCAAACTATGATCTGTTTTTGAAAATGAGTTCCTATTTCTCAAGAGGTATGCTAGCCTGACAACTCTAAAATGTTATGCCATTTTATTAGAAGTATATTATATGCATCAACAGTACATACTCATTATTTTCAAAATAATTCTATAAAGCAACACTCTAGTCCTCAGATTGTCTCCCCACATGCATTCATACTTCCACTGGGATGTCCAAATCCAGAAATAATGAAGTGACAAAGGAGGGGAAAAGAGGTTTGTTGAAGGCATGGAATGAGGACAATAAAGTAGAATACACCTTTGAGAATCCAGAAGATCAAAGTATCAATGAGAGACATAAAAGCTACTCCATTTTGCTCTGTGAGTGCCATGGACTTGTCCATTCATCTACCAGCTGTTCAGATCAAATTTTGACTCATCTTAACTCCTTAGCAGAATGCACCAGCACAACAAAGTTGTTGCTATCCATTGCCTGCCTCAATCTCTTTCTGTGCACAGAAGGAGCTCCAAGGAAGCTTTGAGACACCGCAGTCTGTAGTCCAATGCAGAAAAATGAACTAACATGAATTTTAGCTTCTGTTAGTACACCAAGATGTAAACTGCAGGGACTCAGGAGAGCTCCTACTGTCAGCTACTCCTGACACAGAAGAAAGGTAGGACAAACAGAAATGGCAGTAGCTGCATCAGCCACCACAGTTCATTTTTTCATTTAAATTCTCATCTTAAGGTCAATAGACAATGTAGCATGCAAATTCCAACAACCTTCTGATAGGCATCCAAGAGAAAAAGAAACAAGGATTGTGCTGTTGATCTTATTTTTACCTTTTCCTTCTGAACAGATAAAAACGTACTGCACCATTATCTTGTTTCCTGATTTGTCAGCTTCATTTGCCCTTCCAAAGCAAGGACATGAGCTCTGGGCTCGACCAACAGAATGCCAGCCTTCGCTTTCTGGGTCAGATGTTGTTTTGAAGCCTTGAAAGGATCTGAGAACTAGCATAAAATTCCTCATTTCTTGAAGTGAAGAAACAATAGAGTTCTGGAAAGAGGTAGCATTAGTTTAAATTGTCAAACATGCAATAGGGATTAAAAAAAAATAATGGTAGGAATAGAATCAACAGATTTGAAACAAATACTTAGGCATTTCACACCCTATTTGTGTTGAGTTCCTCCCATAAATTGTTACCATTGAACTTCTGTAGATAAAAATAATCCAATACAAGCACCAAAGAACCCTGTCCTGTGATCTTACAAGTACCTTAAGAAAAGTTGCTTTGAAAGTAATCTAAGAAGTTGAATCTTAAAATTCATTCTTTCAGCTGGAGGAAAAAGAGCTGGCAAAGCTATGCAGGTAATTACTGTGGAAAAACAGCATATAATCTTCCTATGCAAATTCACTCTCCATTGTAAATAGCTTTCTAGTCTAATTCAGGACTCAACCCTTCCCCACCCATCTAAAATAAAACCACCTTTTGTAAATACACTTTTCTCTAATGTGCTACACAAGGTCAACAAACTCAAGCACTAGAAAAGCTGTTGGGATGATGCCTACACTAAAAAAATCCACCCCCAGAACTTTGCTTTCAAGGTGGTGGTGAGATCCTGTTCTTTCTTTGCTTTGGATAAGGCAGCAGTGCACCTGAAATGCTGGAAGTAATTTTAGACTTATTTGGAATTTGGTAATTCCATTCAGAAGACTGGTTACAAATAGGAATTCAGTGCAAAGTAAGCTGAATATTAACCCCAAAAAGAACTTTCTTGAACATGAAAGCTTAACCTCAAGTAATTAAGGATATGACCTGTAACATATCCAAGTGATGCAGACTGTAGGTGGCTTGACTGCATTTAATAAATAATTCAGGAAGAGCCAAGCAAATTCAAGAAGCCTTTACACACCAGAAGCAAAAGTGGTTTGAAATGATGAGTAGCCTGACATCAACCTTCTCAGATTCCTGATGAACCTCCAAAAGACAGTGTCCTAACTGGAAGACTGCCAAGTCTATAGGCTGATTGTCGAGATTTGTCTCCACACACTGTAGGCTTGCCTAAAGCTCCTATGCAATTTTTTTGTTGTTTTAAATTCATTTATTTGAATAGAGCATTGTATCCACAGCATGTACCATTAAAAATGGAATTTGGTACCTCTTAAAGTCAATTAAACTTTTACACTGTTACAAAAGATGGAGAGGGGAAGGAAACGTCATTTTTTCCCCCCTTTTTTGGGTGTAGTTTCATATAAAAATGTTCTGGTAGAGATGTACTTGCTGCTTTGAGTTACAGGATACTTGTGCTCTGACAAACTCTCCAAGAGGGTAGAGCAAATGCTAACTGAAAATCATTACACATGTGGATGCCCAGTATGAGAAAAAAAGAAGACAGACAAGAAAGCAAAACACAGCAGTGGACTTTAATAAACAACTACTATTAGCATTCTGCCTTTGTTTGGTTGGTTTTGAGTTCTTTCTCTCCAGTACATTGGAACCGATTTTTCAAAATTCAACTTGAAACTAACTGCTGTAAACAACATAACTGCCAGGTATGAGCTAACTGTTCTGTAGATGGTTAGTTGCAAGCAATTTAATAATCCCATGAATGACTTGAGGTGTGAGTCAGCAAAGATCACGAGCCCCAAGTGCTAGCAGCAAGAGAAGAATTCAATGCTTGCAAGAAAAGAGACCACATTTTAGAACTTTTGACCTATTCCTTGTTGCCCAATTAATAATGATTTCATAAATCATCATGATCTTATTACATTCTTAAATGAAGCATCTGATGCTACCTGAAACATCTGTCATAATATAATTCTCTTCAGAGAAGAAAATCCCAAACTTCAAAACCAGCAGTCATGGAGTGAAAGGATATACACTTTTCACACATTAGCATGTGTGAACAGCACATGCTAATAAAACACAGATACTAAAATATCAGAATGCCAGAATATCAGAATGTATTTATTTGTCCTTTTTTTTTCTTTTTTTTTTAATTCTGAAGAGCATGGTCTTACATGCAGATATTAGATCTCACTGATATATAATTAGCCATAATACAAAATAGACAAAAACTTGTTAAAGGCACAAGACAGAATCCCATTGAGTTAATAATGTTTATTATTTTAACCTCTAGCAGGCATAAACCAGATAACACAAGCAAGGTAAAAGAGGATCAAAGCAGGGAAATTCCTAGGGAGAGATCCAGGTGACAAAAGTTGGACAATACTAGGAGGAGCTGGGCAAACCTTCTCCTTGCAAAATTTATGCCTGCATTGAATACTGAGGAAAGATCATTAAAAACAGTTTTTGTCACTGTCCCATCCACGTAAAGTTCTATGTTACCTATAAGGTTTGAAACATGCAAAAATCATGCATTCATTTTACACAAAACTCCGAATGGGCAAGACAAATGACTGTCCTCCTTTACTGTCAATCTTAAGTATTTAATTTTTGTGCAAAATATTTACAAAGAGGGCTGAGAGCAGACTGATATGTCTTAAAAGCAAACAACAAAGTGTTATCAAGTGTTGGTATTTCTGAGGAAAACAGATTAGGAAAGCAACACCCTCTTCCCAGAGTAAGGGCAAGTTACATCAAACCTTCTTTACTGTGGCTTTTTAGTATTATTAACTTGCTGTCACTCATCTTGTTATTTTTGCATTGAAAATGCCATGTTCTGCAAAACTTTTCATTTGCACAAAAAGACAATTATAGCTTTGCTGAATCACATGCAACTGGAGCTAATAAGCATGTTCTGCCATCAAACAGTACAGCCCATGCATTTCTGTAGATCACATGCTTCCACAAGCATTCCAAACCAGAGGAACACAAAACCAGCAGTTGTTGCTAGCTTGTTTTATTTTTTATTAAGAAAAACTAGTAAAGATGGGGGCCACTGCTTCCCAAACCAAATTTGCAGGCAAAAAGATTAAAAATGAAAAGGTTTTTATAGCTTGAATCCTTTGATGGTCACAGTTAAAACACCAATCAAAAACTAAGAGCTGTAGATGATTTGAGGAACAAGGCAGTCTGCTTATGCAAGAAAGTCAGAGAAATTCCTTACAACTCATGCATAAAATGACTCTAAACTAGGCATGGTATATCTGAAAGTGACTATGATGATAAATCTGGCTAACTTGCAGCAACATGAAAAACTACCTAAAATGCATTATACAGCCACAGAAAAGATTTTTTTGTCAAAGAACACCCCTTCTATATAAGAATTAAATTCTTGTAAATAAAAGATTAGAAATCATCAAAATTAGAAATCAAAGATAGGAATTAAAACTACCCCAAACCAACACAAACAAATAAATCACTGGATTAAATAAGAGATGGATTAAAATAAGTATGAAGAACACCACCATAATTCTGTTTATGTGGAGTGTGTCACGAAGCTTAACTAAAATTACTTCTTACATGTTTTATGTAATGGGATTATTGGAATAGATAAGTTATATTAAAAGAGCAGCTAAAAAAGCACAGGTTATGGGAAATGCAAATAAAACCGCTCTTATTGGATCTCAGACTGGAAAAAAAAAGCAAAAAAAAAATGTTGTGCTTAGCTACTAAAGAGAGACCCTCAACTCTAATATTGTCTCAAAATGTTAATGGAGCTATCAATTCAATTCCAAATATTTTTATAGGTAAGAAAAAAAAAAAGGAAAAAAATCACTTTAATGCTGAAAGAATCTGAACCTTTCTTTTTTTTTAAATACTCACATCCTGACAGAAGAAGTCTTGTTCTAGGTGAATTCCCAATGCTAAGTTGTATTAGGATAGATTTTCAATGTTAATCTTGAAATATAAATGTAGTCCTTACAATAAGCCCCTATGCATATGGTAGGGCTTTACAAATTTTATCAAGTCAGAATATCACTGCAGACTGAAGTAGAACTTCTCACTGGCATGCACAGTTGTAGGTATTTTTAGAAAAAGGAGGTGAAGGCAGAGGGAGGTACAGAGAAGGATTCATCTATACAAAGCTGTCTTTGATGATAAGCAAACATCTATCTTGTTGGGACATGTTAAAGATATGGATAAATTCTAGGTCACTGCTCTAGGGAGATCAAAAATTGAGCCTTACCCTATAAAAGCACACAGTATCATTCAAGTTCTGTTAGACTTGAATTTGATTCCTGTCAGTTTACCTTTTACTCTTAGAAGCTTCTTTGATGTACATGACAATCCATCAGGCAATTGGTCCTTTAGAAGCTAGAAATCCCTTCTTTGAAGCTTCAAGTGAAATAAATCAGCTGTCAAGCTTCATGAACTGTGTTTTTTCCCTAAATAGTTTTAAATGCCTGTTTAATGTCCAAACAATAAAATGTCTTTTCTTTGCTACGTTTAGGTTACAAGTAAAATGAATGTTGTCTTTGTTCTCAGTCACCTGATTTTAAATGCAAAACCGTATGTCTTGAAAGAAGTTATTGACCAAAGATAAGACACATAGCTGAGATACTGCAGATTTAGTTTAAAAATATATATACACAATATAATTTTAACAGCCAAGAAATAATATGCAGCATGCCAAAGTGTACAATGCACACCATGTCTCTCTCCAAGCTGGACACACCTGAAGAATGCATGCGGTTTTATAAATGAGTAGCAGCAGTTCAGTGATTTCACTCTCCTACTTTTAATTGTCATTGAAATTAAAGCTCCCCTCCCACCCCCTGCCAGGAGTTAGTGGAAGACTGTGACCAAATACCAGTCATCTTTGATGACAGTTTTCTGACTACCACAATGTTGTAGGGTGAGGATGAGGCAAACCTTGTGAGAGAAAACAAGCAGTTCAGACCTTCTATCCAATGACTCAGTCAGGAAAAGAAAAAATTAAACGAAGAGGAGACTTGAAATTAGACTATAATAATAGATACACTTAGAAAAGACTAAATCCGAGTTTCCTCTCTGCATTACATAGAACTTCTTAAAAAAATACCAACAAGTCCTACATTCCCTCTTGTACTGCCAAATTATTTATTTTTAGAAGCTACTACTCTTTAAGAACCATCTTACTTCCTCTCAGATGTTTTAGGAGACACATGGGGGCCATGTGGTATGTAAGACTTATGATACTGAATTTAGCCTTTCTGAAGATGGATTATAATCCAAATTTCTTACCAGTGGGGGTTAAAGCACTCTAAGTGCTGTGCTACTGTGTAAAAGCCTCACTACAACTGCAGCAATACCTTGCAGTAAAGAGTGGCTGAATTTCTGAACCCTGGAAACATTTTCAGGATTAGTCTGCTGAGGGAAGAGTATTTTGATGACATTAAAGAGGCTTATATTCAAGACAAGTTGAGCTCTTCAGTTCTGCAAATGCAGGATTTCTGTGTGTGTACAGAGACAAAACAATGAGCAGCTAGTAAATTTTACAGGCAAAAGTTAAGACAACCATATACTTAGGAATGCACAAGTTGTAATGAACATATTCTTCTTCTCAGACCTTTAAATACTTCCTGTATCTTACTAGGCACTTAGGTGGCTTTTTGCAGACTGATGTTATACCATAGAAAACTTGTATACCTTTAAGTAACCCACTGAAAATTGACTGAAACATAAAAGTAGCAGCAGAATTTAGTGGATTCACAGTTAACTCAGCTGACAAATGTACCACTGAATACTTTTTGCTACATCTGCTACAATCGAGCTATGTCATGAAGACATCGTTTTTTGACATGTATTTTTAAAGTCTTGCATGGTTTCTATTTATTGAAATTTTTCTATTTTTGTGACATGAACTATTAAAAAACAACTGTGAACTGCCCCACTTGTATTTCTGATAACATGCTCTAAGAAATCATAAAAGTGTTACTGCCAGCAAAGCAAAGACAGTACTTACCAATATTAATTTCATCATCAGTTTCAGCATCTCCAATACACTCAAACTGAAAATCTTGTAAAGACTGTGAAAACTTTTGTACTGCCATGGATAAATCTAGAAATCAAGAAAAAAACACAAATCAGAGTTACTCCACTAGAACTACACTGGAGCAAGGCATCATGCATTTCTGCATTAAGTACTTTTGCTGTTGACGAAGTTTGCCTTCTTATATCTTTTCTGGACATTAACCTCATTTTAAAATCACCATCACCATTTCAAAATTAAATACCTGAGATATCCCAGAAACCTATGAAACAGGCTGATGCAAGATTTCAAACATTAATACATGCATCACATTGACAATTAAGAACTTTTATACATCTTGAAAAACAAGAAATTAGAATAAGAAATTATTGTCTAGTGATAAATTGCATATGTAAATAGACCACTCTTTAAAATAAAGCTCATGATACTTTTTTTTCATTACCATTATAAAAGTAATTACATTCTGATTATTCTCATATACCACACTGTATAATGTTTTAGTGCAAGACTTTTGTAAAAAGAAATTGAAGAGAAAAAAACCAAACAAGTGCTTGCCTGGTAATCCACGGATTATGAGCACTATTTTCAGTGAATTTCACAAAGCAATCCGAACTTTATAGTGCAGAATTTCATTATAATTGTACATTAAAAAATTACAGAATATCAAGCACATAAATCTGTTCTCTTCTTTTCTTTTTTTAGAAACACTAATGGCAAATGGAGAGATGAATGTGATAAAGAATGGACTTGGTCAAGACTTAAAAACACCACCACTTCAGATGAGCCCAGAAAACCAACAACACTATTCTGTGTCCTGAAGGCTGTACCTATGGAATCTATTTTGGTGATAGGAAAATTGACAATTAAGATTCTGACATCTGCTAAATCTAAGGAAAATTCATGGTAAGGGTAAGTTATAAATGAAAGCAAAGACAAATTCTGTTTCAAAAGTATCACATATCTGTCTCCACCCTTGGGGATGGTGGAAAGCTGTCTGGACATGGTCCTGGGCAACCGGCCGTGCTTGTTCCAGACAGCTGGACCAGGTGACTTCCATAGGTCCCTTCCAACCCAGGCATTTTGTGATTCTGTGATTTCTTTACTCTCTGTTATCCTAAAGCCATAAATACTCATTCACTCAATGCTGGACACAAAATGAAGAGGGTTAACCTTCTTCCAGGCAGGAATAAAACCTAACATACAAATATAAAAATTAGCCTAATATCCCAAATCAACACACAAACAACTCCCATACACAAAAATCATCATTTAAATTCGAGTGATCTCCAACGGTAAGAACCACTCCACTATCCTACATAAGAATTGAAATATGATTGAAATAAAGATTTCAAACACCTCCAAACAAAAATCCAGAAAATAAGATGACTGCTTTTTTAAAATTTTAATTAAAGGTGATCCCTATCAAGCAAGAGAATCCCTTCCTGGATTTTGCACTGCCCAGAATTTACTCAATGTCTGTTCCTTTTGTATTTTTATAGCTATAGAGTGCATCAGTCCAAAGAGATCCATCATCTTTAGACAATACAGACATGAACAGATTTTTTTTCTTCTATTAGTAGGGAATTCTGTATGCATATCTGATAAATAACAAAGATGTAAAGAACTGGGCAAACAAATTCTGTTTCTTTTTGATAAAGCACATGGAAAACAGGAAAGAATGGTACCCAAATTCATGCTGCACATGAAGATTATATTATTAAGTGTATTAACAAATTGAATGCTAAACAAAAAGTATTTTCCAAAAAGTATTTCCTACTGTTTGTATACATGAAAACAAAATAATCTTTACAAGATAAAGCAGTGTGTTTTATGCGAATACAGCATCTTTCATAGCTAAGCAAATGATTGTTCTACACTCATTAGAAAGATCTAAACTTGAATTTGTTCAGAGAAGTATATTTTAAGTTTAAAGGGAAGAAACAGTTTTATCATTCACTCTTTCACCAAGTTACTATACTGAATCCCAAACCCTTCTAAAAAATGGCCGTAGAACAACTGATGCCAAAAGGAATTACATGGCCTTAAGGTAACTAAATGAAAAGGTTTCTATATTGCAAGTACACTGGAATGTAAAACTTAACTCTTGCTAATAGGAATGCAGATTTATTTCCTTTGGACAATCTAATAACTGCCCATGATGAACAGCATCCCTGTGAATGTGAAAGGAAATGAGGGAGCATCGGCTTTCCTCTATCATTCTCCCACATATGCAGTGTTTGGTGGAACAAATGTCAAAGTAAAGGAAAATAAATGTTAAAAATACCAAAGGTGGAGTCTCCATTTCATACCCTGGATTATTGATATATGATGCCAATCTTTCTTTCACTGTGTCAGCAAATCAGACACAGCTTATACATTTTGAACCCAAAGAAGGTATGTTTAACCTAGCTCAGAAATAGTGGGTATGAAGAATTAAGGAGCTTATTAGATGACTTGATAAAGTCATGCAGCAAGATACCATTTAGAGATATCTGCCTCTATATGAGGCCTTTCCTAATACCTTGTGAGTATTAGATGGTACCATAATAAGATTAAAGCTGTTCAATGTAACAAAGAATAAAGGTCAGGTGTTTCCTGTAACACTCATCTACAAGTTCTGTACAAAGTTAATCTAACCTGAAAAGATAAGAAAATATTATTCTACAGAAATTTCCAGCTGACTTGGACAGCTTCCTAAAGGCTGAAATAGGAGTTACTCTCTAAGACTCTGACATTGCAGCTGAATCACCAACATTGGACCAAGCCATGCTACTTGATTGTATTTATCACTTTCTTAGGAGCATCATCACTTTAATTGACTCTAAAATTATAAACCCAGTCACAGAAAGGAACAGCTGTGCAGTACACTTATCTTTTCTAAAAGATGCCAAGATTCAAAACTGAATTAAAATGGTTTTAAGAGCAATTGTCTTCAATCAAGAAGACAAAAAAATGAAAAGACTAGATAGAGCAGAGATCTCACCTAGTTTTACAAGATGTCATTTATCACTGTAAAAGTCTTAATTACCCAAAGCCTTAATGTCACCGAGAGTCCTCAATGCATACTGCTGCTTCCAGAAGGAAGGTAATCACCACACAAATCACCTTTCTACAATCTGTGGCATTATTCAGAGTTGCTCTTATTCAGCAAGTACATTGTAAAGTCATGTCCCTCTTTTCATTGAATCCACATGAACTAGGACATTCACTTAGCTCAGGGCAGAAATTTTCCTTCAAGCAGAGACAACTGATCTTCTAAGTTACTATAAAAAGCTCACCAGCTTTTTGACTGGCAGTACAAGTCTATCATCCAGGGAAGGATGGCTGCTTGAAAGTCTCAATGAATGCACAAATATTGTTGCCCCTGCTCTTCTGCACGCACTCAAATGAAGTAATCTCTCTGGGTGTCAGCAGAAGAGTGAAAATGCAACCCTCATCTGTCAGAGGGGCAGCTCTGTTAATATGTATTTTCTGAGAGTACTCATCTCTATCATTTATTCCCTGCATTCTCCAGTTTCCAAAGAAGGATTCAGTTCCATTTTGCAGTGAGGCACATAGTCAAGAGTAGCCATCTACACACTACATACTGCCAGTGCAAGGAGGTAATAACTGTGACAGAGTTGCCTGTTTTAGTCAAGGTTGTCGCAAGTCAGCTGGCCAGCAAGATTTTTTTTTTTGATGGAGTTGACAGAGGAGGTGCTAAAGAAGCCACCACACAGTGACCGGAAATAATAATAGGATAACTACAACAAAGCTTAGCCACAACAAAGTAATGCAACACCACTATTGCATATGGGTACATACAATACCAACCATCAGAATCATAATGCTAATGAAAGAATAATAAAAGTCATCATCCATTCAGGAAAGTCACCGAGGAATCATGAAATGCACTACTCTATTGCACTTCTCCCTGAAGTTTTATATATTTGATTAATCTACTTAACACATATGTAAAAAAAAATGCAAAAATATACTCTGGGTTATTCTAGAAGGCAGGTTTATTTAAGACACACTTTCTTCGAAATTTCCAAAGAGAAGTATGTAATATGAACTCTAATATATTAACTTATTTTAGGTATCAGTGCCTTACAGCTGAATACAGGACAATAAAAGTATGATCCAAACCCTCTGTATTACTAGAATTGTTCTTCCACTTTCTTGTCCTGAATTTTTTAAACAGATCATAAAATAATTTCTTATACAGAGTCTTGAGGAGGAGGAGAGAACAATACATTGCAACAATGTGATGAAATGATGGATGCTGTTTCCCGAACGGTGCAAAAACAAGCGGGTGCTTTGGCATGGCACAGCCTGTCACGACAAGGACAAAGTCCTATAGATAAAGACACTTGACAAGACTTCCACAAGTTGGCAAGCACAACGAATTTTTTATTGGGCTGGGAAGGTTGTCATTTGTTTGGTTTTGCCAGTCTGGTATCTGGAAGAACAGCAGAAAGTCCAAACTTTTGACAGGGATCAATCAATCTCCAAAAGCAGAAACTTTGGAGCACTTGCAGAGGACTCACATCCGTACCCTAGCAGCAGCCTGCAAGAAAGTGTTCTCAGCAAACACATCAAAGCCAAAGTCTTTCCACTTGTTTGCTTACAAAGATGACTTCATTAGCAAATGGAGTTCCAATAACCAATGTTCTTCCTGACTGATGTCAATCATCCTGGGAAAGCTTGGTATCATTCACTGGGTTAATAAAGAAAAACAGCAGTTGAAACCTAGTGAGAAGATTAAACATGCCTAAATGAACTCCTGAGCACCAGCTGGAATGCAGTAAATGGGACTTCAAACAACAGACACTCTGGCTAATACAGTAACAGCAACATATCTGGCCATCTGACACAAAGCTAGTTATTATTCTATGGCTTCAAAGACAGCAGAAGCAAAGGGGTGATGATTGACCTAGCAGGATATTAGAGGCAATCCTTCAGTCAGCTGAATTTCAGGACAGCTAAAGACTGCAACACGTACAGTCACCTTTGGTGTTTCAAGCCTTTGGGGCAGTATGAGTCCACTACCAGATATGAATAGATGCATTGTGGTTCTCTGCTTGATGAGATACCTCATTTGGTCATGCACTGATTTATAAGTTTATTAAAACCCAAGCTAGTCAGCAAAACTCAGCATTAAGGCATTACGATATGTGGACAAAACACGGCAGAAATTGAACACTATTGCCAGAGTACTTGATAAAACAGCATGCTAAAATGCAGAGAAACATTTATCTAGTCCATTGACTTCCACTCCTCAGTACCTGAAAATGAGTCATTATTATGGTTATTTTTAAATTGTTTTACAAATAGATTTATTTTCTTGATTTATTTCTTAAGCAACTCGCATTCTATAAACAATTATTCAGGCTAAGTTATTGAAACACTTGAAAAACTAGTTTTTATATGCGAGACATTATTATTGTGAAACAGCAGCTATGAGCATGATTTGCAGTATTCTTACCACACTAAATGACAGAAGCAAGGAAGCATTTAAAAATTCATAAAAGTGGAAAAAGGGCTTTTGGTATTACAAATACAAATCTGTAAAACACTATTTATTCAGGAAAATGCTTTTGAGATATGTCTCCTTAAATAGTTCATGACATGCTCTTCTACAGGGAAAATGAACAGGGAACTTCCTTGGCTTCGTTATTTTATGAGGGAATGAGCTTCAAGGATGTGAGCTATATCAACAGCCAGAAATAAGCCAGAGGAACAAGAACACCCCACTGAGAAGCACTGAACTTCAACAGCTTCTGTGTTTGCTACAGTCAATTTGATTGTAAGTAAAACATGTCACAGTGGGATATCTTTTTCCACACCATAGACTGTAAACACAGAAGCTGGCAGTACAATTACATTTAGGCAATATGAATGATTAAGCAGTTAAAAGCAGTGATCATACAAGATTGTGTATATCACTACTATATTTCAAATTTCTTCCTAGCTTAAGGGCTTTCTCATTAAAACTTCCAGCTTCACAGCAGTAGGTCCTAATTCAGAGAAGGGCACCAAAATGCATTTTCTGCTCAATTTTTGCTTTTCCACTCTTCAGTGCTCACTACTAATTGAAAAAGAAAAATAAATTTTTATCAATGGTTTTAGGTAATTATCACACTTAGAAAAATCTTCCTACTCATAATGTATATGGTAGCAGGTCAGTACAAATAAGGGGACCTAAAAATGTCTTACAAACCAGCCCAAAGCAGCAATCCTGAGCCTGGGAATGTTGGCACATATGCCAGTAATACAGTTAATTCCTTCAACTGCATATGAAAAGAATTCTGGGGTTTGCTGCCAAAACAGGTAATCCCAATTTAATAAAACATCACTGCCATAACATGTCCAGATCATCTACAGTTAGAGAGCAATTCACAGTGCAGGTTAACATGCCTTCTAAACGCTGACAAAAAGATCTGTATAGTCAGCTGATGCAGCTACTGACGTCTTTGGTTTCATGGCTTTCAATACTGGAGTCCTGCCCTTGCATGGAATATTTTCCGTCGTATTTCTATTTTTAGAAGTCTATTTGATGAAATTATTTACACACACTTGTTATTCTTTACTTCTCAGCTGAGTTAATTTCTGGATCATATTAACTTTTCTGATTGTCTAAGAAAAAAGGAGACAAAAGGAAGAAAAAAACCCTCTCCTCTTATGAGTGACCACATTTTATCCAAACTTCTGCAGAAGAATTTAATTTGGCAGAACACAGGCAGGCACAGTGTAGATATACAAGGGTGGATGGAGCTAACGCTGGCCACTTTCCACACTGCTTTTTAAAGAATCCACAAGAAAACACCACTAGGGAATAGAGAATCGAGTGCCTAGTGCCAGAGATTTTGCAGCTCTAGAGCCACTGCTCTGTATTGACACAGTCTTTCATTGTTGTTCTCAATAAACTCTTTATCCCCTTTATTTGCCAGCTTCATCAGCGCATATTCTTCACCAACTTGCTATTCATGGAACAATAATAAGCAACTAAAACAAACAACTCTCTACCAACTCCCTACCCCTATAATCCCACATGACTTTTTTTACCTTAGGCTCTATATTTTGCTCTTAATTTCAGGGAAGCTAATTTCTTCCCACAATCTCCAGGGAAAGGACATCAGGAGAATATGTCAACATGCAGCCCATGCATTGCCGCATTCCTCTGGGGTTACATAAGGCACTGAAATTTTTCAGCGTCGTTCTCTTACTCATGAATATTTCCATGAGAAAAATGCACAATTTACTTTCCCATTCTAGAAAGTACTGAGAAATTCCCTTGATCAAATGCAACAAAATCCCCACTTTCTTAACACTATGACGCAAGAGCTAAAGTCTGTATGTTCTGTAAACTTCATAGCTATTCACACCAACGCTGTTCAGTCACAACTTCCTTATGTTAGACACTTGTGCAGCACTTTGGATATTCTTAAGTACTTCTCTACAATGAGGAACTAAGTCTAATACAGTCTTGAGGACACTCCAAGAACACAACACTGATGTTTAATGGGAGGGGGATTTTTACGCCACATTTGCATGCTTACTTGATAAAAAACATTAAAACTTCCCTGAAAAAATAACTATCTAACCAAGTAATATTATACAGAAAAAAGACAATATTGATAATATTCCATCCCTCTTTTCACTATTCCTCTCCCTACCCCCACTCACTTTGTGTGTAGATGTGGAAAACTAACCTTATTCACCTAATCAGCACAGAAAGAAAGTAATGAAAATAAATTTTGTTTAGTATGCAAAAGCTGTAAAGTCTATAAAATTACTAACTTGTTTTGACTTTGCCTAATTGTAAATACATTAAATAATGCAAATGCACCTAAAAATGTATTCCCTTAATGTGGAGGACACCATACAGTACATACTGCTCATCTGCTTCTCTGAAGTTAAAGCACGTTTGTAACTTCATAGCTCTTTCTCATATTAACGGATGTAATTTTGTTTCAATACTCCCACATTCTTGTATTTTGTTTCTCATTACCTCATTCTTACAAAATCGCTTCTCAATATTTTAGTTTATAAGACTGTTTAACGATACTGCTGCATTTGATTAGAAAACAAGCTGACTTTGCTGGGAATTATCATCTAAACCTTTCAATCATCAAACCATATTCACAGAATTACACTTTCCAAGTGACTAATCACATGGTACAAGATAGAACAGAAAATTTTCCTTTGCCATCACTGCAATTTTTTACAGTCTTTTTCCACAAATATGGCTAGAATTTTCAGAAAGCATTTGGTTTCCTTTTACTTCTGCAATTGTAAAGATTGGTGAAGGGTATAACTTAGTACTATTTCTAGCATATTATTATATTTTTCTAAATTATATTCAACCAAAATATTTCTACACAATGACAGTTTTGCAGATATGCTTATTTTCCTCCTGCATGCTTTTTGACGAAGATCCAATGTAAAGGCTTGAAATATTCCAACACTTCTTCTGTTCTGGAGAAAAATATATCTTAGAAAACAGGCATATTTTCCTGCCTTTTTTCCCATTCTTAAATAATTGAATATCATTACTAATTCATCCACACTCTCAGTATTTTCCATGTCTGTTGATAAAACTACTCCGTAGTTCTCTATCAGGAGGGTCTCAAAGATTCCTAAATTTTCGTCCCTGCAAACTTGCTTTGACCCTCAACATACTTTCTCTTGTTCCTTCTGGGGATTTCAAATGCTCTTTCATGATCTTCCACATTCTTCCCCCACCCCATGGATGTTTATTTCCCAGAACAGTGTCAGACTTTTCCAGGGAGTTGGGTCCACATTCCAGTATTCTCCCCCCAGACTCTTCCAATGAAACATGGTTTATCAGGCATGCTACGTCATTTCTCACTCCTCCTGGCACATCCCAGTGACACTCAGCAGGCAGAGAAGCACCACAAAAAAGAGGACAAAGAAACTAAGAGCAGATGCTGCCAGAGGTTGAAAAAGCAGAGGGTGATTTCCTGTCTGGCAGCTAGGGAGTTGCCAGAAAAAACATGGGAATTCCCAGATTCCTAGTGCAATGTAAGATATTGGTGCATCAAATGATCTTGCAGTAGTACTTGAAAAGACATTTTTCTCTATTTGTTCTTAATTTTACCATGCACGCAAAGAAATTAAAAAAAATACATGTGCCTATTTGCAGACAAATAAATATACAATATAATATCAGAATATAATTAAAACCTATGCTGCAACATTCTTTAGGAGCCAGAGTTCTGACTATCTGACCAAGATCAGTTCTGCCAGTTCAGTGCTGTGCACATGTTGAATGAGATGCAATGTCCCCACTACTACCCCTACTCAAATATCTATCCAGAGGAAAAAATAAAAAATAGGATTATTTCTGGTATGAACAGTGAGCTCTAAGAAGCTGCTTCCATGGAACCAAGAGTAAATCACTGCAGCAATTACCATGCAGATCCTCAGCTGTTAAAAATTCTGCAATATATCTTGAAATGCTTTTATGTTCCATGATTTTTACATTAAGTAGATTCTCCTATTATGTGAAGAGAGCTGCTCAAAAGAGGATCAGTCCCACTGTGCTGGATGGCGGGGGAGGGATGAAAGGAATGAAAGCAGTTATCAAGGCATTTGTAAGTAGTGAGCTCTTGGAACAACATTAGAGTTGAGGGTCATGGGAAACAGAAGCATTGCTCACCCTTCTTCCTGGCAAAGTTTTCTGCGCTTGGGCAACAAAGTAAAATGTGTTGTAAGACCAGAAGGAGGAGGAGAGGGGAAAAATTAAAATGTGTATATTTAGCTTATTTAAAAAAGAAGAAAATACTACTGCTTGGCTTTAAAGGAAATGAAACACTTTCCATATGAAATGGGCTCTTAAAGCTCAGGAATACAATGCTTGATTAGATCCTTTTGATCAGACAAGTAATATCACAGTCACATGTACTTCAGTACTGCACTTAGCAGGGGTGGGGGTGTGAGAGTTCTAACACACATACACAAACAGATGTAACATTTGTTTAAAGAGTCAGATATGGACTTCCACATATGGAGGATAGAACTGAGATTCCTAATCAAGCAGGATTTTGTTCAGTGATGTTAAATGTCACTAAATGTCTTGACCAAGTTTGGCCTAAAGGCAGTTTTTTTCCATTCAGTCTTCTGTACAGCCAGTGCACTACTACACACTGCTTAGCTACTTCTCACTACTTAGAGAGAACGGATACCAAACACATCATTTTCATACAGCAAACTAGCTTAATGCTAGTTTGAACTGTCCTCTACCTTTAAAATATAAAAGCAATTCACAAAAATGCAGAGACAAGAGCCATGAAAGCACTTAAAAGCCTTTTAAAGATATATTTTTGAGGGTTTAAATTAAATAACTTGCAGTATCATAAATTCAAAAAACTGTTACCAAAATACCTATATTCTAATAATGGGGGGAAAAATATCAGCCAAATGAAATATGCTTCATTAACTAATACATAACTACAAATCAGTTTCACCAGGTGAGCTCCTGCTTAAACAAGTCAGAATTAAGTGTTCCCGAGGAGTTTGGGGTTAAGTCCAATTTGCATGAGACTATTTCCTGAACACTTATAGATTTTGCATTTTACTTTCCAGATTTATTGCATTCAGCCGGAGAGAATAAGAAATAACCCCTGTAAAAAACAGTATTCATATGATGTTTCTTTCTATGTATAAAGCTATTTCAAAGAACAGGATTTTTGGAAAAAAAAAATAGAAAGAGAGATAAATAGCCCTCATATTCATTTTGCTGGATTTTTTACTTAACTTCTCAGACAAAAATAAAGAATTTGAATGGTTTTCAGCAAAAGTCTTTCTAGTTTTTCTAAAGTCAACTGACTTGTAAGAAGGACTGACTAGCCTTCTACATAGTTCATGTACCACTTTTCTCAAGTTTTAATTCTCTGGAATTTTGTTCTACTTTCCTGTCACAAAAAGATTTAGGAACGTATGAAAACATCCTCTTGTTATCTTCCTGGCAGAGTGATATCCTTTAATTAATAATCTTAGCATCCATTAGTACTGGTAGTGTTTATATTATGGCATGTGTAATGAGTTCTGAACTAACTACTATCACGAACAAATGAGAACTTGTCATTAAATAGATATATAATAACTGGGTTGTTTTATTACTCTACACTCAGGCGTGGTCAAGAAACAGCAAATACTAGTAATTATTTGAAACTGGGGGAAAAGAGAAACAGTATTAATGCCACTCCATCAAGTCACGAGAGACCTGCACTTAAAAAAAATCATACACAGATTTTGTCTCTCTCCTTAGTACTGTCTGTTGGGAATTGAGGTAAAGATAAATGGTAAGCAAACAGCAAGAATACCTTGTTTAAAGAAATGCACACACAGCAATCTGCCTGAAAGGGATAACTGGGGAGACACAAGAGTCCTACAAAATGACAAGCAGTACAGAAATGATGGTTGTTTCCAAAGTGAAAACAAAAGGCTATCTAACAGAGCAAGAAGCAAGCTCGAAACAAAGCAAGATGATGCTTTTTCTTAACATTTGTAATTAAATAATGAATCTCACTATAACCGGATACTTTGGATATTAAAAATTTATGTGAGCTCAAAAAAGGACTACACGAGTTCACAGAAGAAAAATCCACTGAGAGCCATTAAAGAAATAACTAACCCCTTGCTCAGGAAATCTTCAAGCCCCAAATCATTGGAAGCACTGAAAGCCTCACTACATTCTGCCTGCTGTTTTTCTCTGCCTTAGACAGTCAGTGCCATGCATGAGAGAAAAACAGAACCCATATCACAGCACTTCACCCGTATGTAGAGACAGGATGTAACACCAGATAAGCTTCATGTCCAACCCTGCACAGTTGTGCTTATGCTCTTTGTAGGAAGATTTGGACACATATTTTGCAATTGCTTCAATGCCTCAAGACAGCATTAGCTGATCACCACCACCTGCTAGCAGGAGGTTATCACTCATGGATGAGCTGATGCACCACCTCTTTCGCCCTCTTTTAAAGCCCTCTTTAGCCACCTATCCAGGGTCATCTGTTTGAGCAAATGGCAAGAACAGGAGAAGGAGCTGAGTTCACACTGAAAAAGTAAGGACCATGAAAATGTTCTGTCTTCCCAGCTGAACCACAAGGAGATATTCTCCAGGGTATGAGCAATGACAGGTAGATAGAAGCTATATTCAATTGCTCCACGGCCAGAAGATGTGGGCCATTACACCTTTAGTTACATTACAAGGCTGTAATTCTTCCAGCAAGGACTTGTTTAGAGATTTGTACTGTGAGGTAAACTAAGTATAACTTTTTAGAGTAAAAATAACTGCATTACTAAATAAATAGCTCACGAAAAGTCGATCTACCGAGCCCAAACGGCTTCAATGAAGCTTAATTCCTTGCACAGGTATATTATATTCACCCTTCTCCTTCAAAAATTTTTCTAACTTATTCTTAGTATGAGGGCAGCCACTATGTGAACTATTGCATGATTCTTTTTTTTTTCCTCAGGGTTCAGTATTGCTCTTTCCTTCTCCCATTATTTCTCACTGCCTAGGAGCCAAGTCCAGTAAGACACACAAAGAATTATCTCAGCCTTCAAGCAATCCAAGCCTATTAAAAATAAAAGTACATTTTAATGTCATATCCAGCTCCATTACCCTATTTACAGATGGAAATGCTGAAAGCAAGACTGCCTAAGGCCACACACCCCAAACTAGTAATTAGGCAGGCCCTTGTAGCTCGTAGTCCTTGTCCATTATTCCAGATGCCATTCTGTCAGACCAGGAGATGTTAACCAGAGCTGCAAACAACACAACTTCTCACACTTCCCTGTCACCACAAATTCTGCAACTTCTTTCTTCCAAGGGGGCACAATTTTGAAAAATTATTTTACGTTAAAAGGAGCGAAGAAAATCCTAATTTCATTAAAATAATAACAAAAAAACCCAAATAAGCAGTACAACATTGATTTGATCCATTTAATGCAGCCCCTACAGAAGGCCTGGCTACTGCAGCTACAGCAGTAAGTGCTCTCTGTTTCAACTCAGTCTCTGTGAAAATGAAGAACACCCAACACACCAATATGACTACTTGCTTAACAGTCATTTGCTAAACTTTACTTCAAGCATCGTAAAAAAAAAAGAGAGAAATTACAAAATTTGACAGAAGTATTAAAGTTTGCACAATTAAACTGCGATGTTTCCAAATCAGAATATTTTACATTTAAGTTAATATAGGATTTTTGCATATACAATGTTTCCATCAATTTTCAGGGGTTGCAGGATGTTATTTATCTTTCTCAAAAAACAAATAAATTTCTACCAACTTAAATTAATTGCAACTAAGATTTTAAGATTTTAATCTAACTTCATTTCAACAATCAGTATCTGAAAAAATATTGAAGAGTCAGGAAAGTGTTTCTTTGCACAAAAGTTCTAGAAGAAGCCTACATAGCTTTTCACCAAGAAAAATGCGAAAAAAATTCTTCTTTAAAGATACAAAACAACACCGAAATAGCTGGTAACAAAGCTTTTGGAAAATACCTATCCCTCTTGTTTCCATACACAATGGAAAAGTCAATAACAAGTAAATCAGTCAATAATTCACTGAGAGAAGGAAGAAAAAAAAAATAGAAACACTTTGAGCCTGAACCAGTTCTTTTATTTTATTAGTAAAGGAAAATCCAGTGTTTAACCCTAGAACTGTATTTTTATCCAAAGACTGACTGCAGAATGCCCCCGATCTCACCATAACATCATTTCCCCTCAAGTATGCTGCAAGAAATTGCACTTGGAGGACCAGCTTTGCATGGCTCACAGTTTGTTAGCTAGCTGGATTTCCATTCCATCACAGCCTCCTCCTCTCCCTTTTCTCAATGAAAAGTGGCTTAAAGGAGTTGTACACTTATTTCAAATGCCCAGCAGCACTTAAAATACAGCTTCCTTAGACTCAATTTAATACAAGTGGGAACTTTTCCATGAAAGTATACTTTTCAAAAACCATGGGAATTCTTAGCAAGCTTAAGACCAAGCAAATTCTGTTACTGGACATAATTCTGAAATCATCGATTTCTTTCAAAATGGAACTGGAATTCTCTGTAAAGTGAAAAGTTTCAGTCTAGACAATATTTGCTATTTACAATGAATAATACGAATCAAACAAACAGAGCACAAACACGCTATTTTGGATTTTGGACACTGCCTCCCAAATGCAGAAATTTCTTTTTACTTTCTGTGAGCATGTAAAATGCTTAACTGCAATGGATGGTCCTCTCAGAGCTCCATGTCTGCTGACTGTAATCCTTTTTCATCTGCAGTTGAACACGCACATAAACATGAATCAATGAAGAGACTCTGAATTACTCAAGAGCATTAACTTAACAGCCAAGCAAAACACCTTCCTCCCCAAACATTCACATTAGCTTCCCTGATATAAGCAAACAGAGCACATTAAAATATTGGCTGCAAGAGGAGGAAAACATGGCACTAACTAGCTGGGGGAGGGGGTAGGGATGGCGTTTGTTATTTTTAATTCTTTCATTTAAAATTCAGCCACCAATAAGCAGACGGCTTTGCAGGTATCTTTGGGTCTAACATGCAGGGCAATACATAGTTTCTCCAAAGGGAATTCTATTTTGTGAATTGTATCCAAATTAAGCGTGCCCAATCTACACATTGTTAAGAGAGATCATAATGACTCTTGCTGACTCAATAGCTCAGCTATTAATGGTTCTGATCCTCTGGCTCCCTAAACATACAATAGCATCTCTTATCAAGCCAAATATTCACAAAGACAGGCTTGCTAAATCCCTTTACAAGCACCTTCCAAACAAAACAATACTCCTGGGATCCACTCTGCACAGATAAGAACCCAGAACACCGATATAATCAGAGCTATCTCTATGCTAGCTGGTCACACTCATTACTTAGTGGCCAAAGAGCTAGCAAATTTAACCTTGATATCATACTCTCAAACTGAATATATAAATTAATCCTCTGAATTCTGCTGTTAATACCCATAATGACTGAAAATAATTTTTTTTTAAAATCACTGTGAAATATTAATTATAAACTGGGTAAAGACAAGAAATGACTGCTCTCAAAATTATTGTGGGAAACAGTAACTATAAATATGCTTGAGAGAACCAACATGAAGTCTGACATAAATAGCCTCATTGAGAATTATTTTCCTATTGGATTTGGAGGTCACCAAAATATGCACACAGTTCCTTAGAAATAGAACACCAACCAAGTCAAACAAAAATGAGGACTTACAGTGCCAGTTTTTCAGTAATGACACTCAAGGTGCCTATTTTTATTTTTTTTTTGTGCTAATCCTTCCTCCTGCTGTTTCTAACATGAAAAATGAAACTTCTCTTCCCTCAAAGAAAAACAAAATCCAATAATAAACCTTCCAAAGTTCAGTCGTAGCAAGAAAATTTAGTAAAGGTTTCAGCTTAAGAAGTCTCCCTAACTGAATTACCCAAGTGGCTAAAAGATTATGCAGCTGCTAACTTCACTAGTTGGTATATAGCTTCCCAATAAATATACATAAAAAAATCATTTTATAATTCGTGGGTTTGTCTCACTGCATGAAAAAAAGAAAGAACATGTTTCTGGATGTACATAATAGTCAGATTCTGTTTTTTATCATCTCTCCACAGATAAGCAACACCTCGAGGTGCTTGCACAACAGCTTTTTGAGTGAAATGTATTTCTGAAAAGATCACATTCCATTGAGAATTCAAGAGCTCTTATATACTCTAAAAATATCACATGCTCTTTTATACTTCTGAAAATATCATTAGCGACCTACATAACCCTCATAATATTTTACAGTCTGAACAAATATTTTCATTTAAAGATCAAGGTAGGGCAGTAGTAGAGCTGTAAGGAAGGCAGCAGAAGACTCTTCTCTTAGCTTCAGTCTTGCTAAGTACTGAACTCAGCAAAGTGCATATTCCAGCTGTGTAAAGTATTTCTCTTGAAAGAAACACAAGAGGATGTGGGCTTTAAGCCAGTAAAATACTCAGTCATCTGGAATATCACAGGATAGACCAACCAAACTGGTTTCACAACTGCCAGGGCATGAAGGCAGCAACAAGAACTTAACTGAGCTGCCACAGCTTCTTATAACGGAATTGAACTTTAGTAGATTTTTTGTATTAACACTTATTTTTACTGTCAAATAATTCCTTTCTGAATCTCCAAGGAGTCTCACTATTTATCAGAGCCACCATAAAATCTGGAGATCAAATTGGAAAAAGGGTGTTAACACTGAGTAACATATTTTGCTGCTGATACGTGTATTCATAATCAGCTTTCATTTTCTCCTTTCTTGAAAAGCAGCAGAAGGATGTCAGAATTTTAAATGCCAAGGAGGTAAGGTGATATTGGAAAATTATATTTAGGAAGCACAAGCTACTGCACATAAAAACAAATACATATCCACATAGTGATGCTATTTACATTAGCTTTAATACTCCTTGAAAGATCTTGGGAGTCACTGCAGGCAGTTATTTTATAGTATCAACTCAACAATCAGCAAGAGTCACAAATATTAAGGCCTAGCAGGAAGAGAAGAAAAAGCAGAAACTATCACTATTTGATGCACTCTTGCTTTGAATATTCCATGAAGTTTCTCATAATCTACCTCAGAATGGACATAGTTACCATAAAGAAGGTACAAAGGACAACCAGAGGACAGATTTGCTAACTTAAAAGCAGAAACTAACTGGACTGGAACTTTTCAAAACAGCTGGGGAACAAAACCTGAAAGAACAAAGAAAGAAAAGAAAGACTTCTAAAAAAATAGCAAAATCCGAACCCAGATGAACAGGGCAGGCAATGTATACAGCCAACAGTTACTATTTCTCACAGAACAAAAACTGCCATTGTCAGATAAAATAACCAAGCAGCAGGCATACAACAAAGGAAACATTTTTGCTCCTGCAGTGCACACTTAAATAATGAAACTCCTCATCTTTTCTCACAGACTGGTGTGGAGCCTGACACGACACCTGGATTTCAACGCAGGTAAGATAAATCCCTTTCTGAAAAGGGGTTATTTGAGGACACTTGGGGAAACTTTAGCACAAGGCTACACAATGTAGAAGTTCTCCCTGCCTGACTTATAGAAGCTCAGTACTTCTGTGAGGGTCACCGACTGGCCAGTGTTACTCTGCAAGTGGGAAGGCACAGTGCATGGCTCTGCTGAGACTGCACAGATGCTGACACAACTCTAAACCTGTCTCCTCACAAAATCTGAAACTTGCATTTCAGTAATAATAGGACTTAATTACTGACTACATTAATTTGTTTCATGGGGAAACAATCAGGTTTTGCAGAACTGTCTTATCAATTTATGGGGTTTTATTTGTTTTAACACACCAACCAAACTTTCCATATACTTGACATCCTTTTAGAAACAGAAGCAAACTTCTGAGAAACCAAATTCCAGGTTGTAGATCTGGATGTCACCATAAATCCTCCCTCCTAAATTTCTCTGAGAAGCACAAATACAATCCTTACACTGGAATCAATGAGGAGTTACAGAAGTATAAGACTTCATATTTAAAGAACCACATACTTTTAATTAAGTTTAACAAAACAGTATGACAAAACTTCTGCTGGCAGTACAACGTAAAGCAGCATTAAAAATTCTACTGCACTGATAGTAGGGATTACCCGAACAATCTGTTTAGCTTCAGAAAAAAATGAACACATATGCTATTTTAATAAAATATACTAATCAACTGTTTTAAGATCCCACTCCTACACTAAAAAGTGCCTGCTTTGTAAGTACCCAAATCAAACAAATTCAAATAGCAATTCAAATGTTAAAAATCGTATTTAATTATTTTATAGACAATAACTTGTTTTTTAAATTTCAACATAAAGGCATATGTAGAAACTGAGAAGGAAGTGAAACGCCCCCATAACACTTCACAGACATTAAAATTACTCAACACCTACTTATATACAGCAAAAAACAAAGTGCTAGTTATAGAAAGATATACAAATTAAAGATAAATCTCCCCAAATCACAGGGTTTATTTTACTGTGGAACAACCGTGACAAGAAGAAAGGCAAGAACTTGGCATACAACTGGTTTAACTTTGATATCTGCCAAGAACCCAGACGTGGGGTTGATAGGCACAAACTGCACCACCTCCCACCGGTGCAGAACCTCAGTCTGCCCATCTTCACTGCACTCAGCCCCTCTTGCATATCCCACAAAGGAGAAGGGGGATCAAGATTTATATCACTTAATATGCTTTAAAAAGAAGAACCAGATTAACCAACCAACCAAGAAAATATCAAGTCACTAAAACATCATCCCCCCAACCCATTCCGTAGTATGAATAACACTGCTATCTTGTGTTTTATTCCATCTGTACAAATGCATTGTTGTTCAAGTGCCATTTTGATTTACAAAGGGACAAGAGAACTGTTTGTCAAAATATCATGGATTCCTTTAGGAACACTAAACGTTCGAGAAAACATACAAAATTGATGCTCGACCCAGCAACACAGTACTCAGAGCTCCATAATGACTCCTCAAGAGAAGTGACAAAAGTAGGCATGCAAGTGAGTTTTTATTGTATAACAGTCTTGAAGTCTCAAGGTGCACTGACAACTCTAGCTTCTCATACAGAGCATCAGAGGGGCTCTGGAGTATCAGTGAGGAGGAGTTGTGACAGCATAATGCATATTTCACTGACAAATGACTAGGAAGCTGTCAGAAAGCTGGTGGAGAAAAAAACTCACATGATCTGCAATGCCATTTTAGTAAATTTAAGATGATTACCATTCCCAGGGAGATTTGGGATATGCTCCATTATGAGAGAAGAGTAAAACTAAATGAATCAACAAAATAAATAGCTTCATTGCTGTGCTGTAGCAATGCAAACAGAATAAGAATAAACACATTTTAACCTGCTGTATTTCAACTATACAGAGAAGGCACTAAACAGAAAAGGCAGCACTATGCACAGTTATCAATATTGTATGAGAATATAAAAACTGGAAGTTCTTAAGTCGTATAGAAATCAGTAGATCCTGTGAATTCCTGGGTTTAATTTATTTAGACCAATGTGTTTCTTGGATTACAGAGGAAAAAATGGCAAAAACCTGTACTTTTACAAAACTTGTTATTTTTCACTTCTCAATTTTGACTTGAAAAAATAAATGCTAAAAAAAATTTCTTGAACATGGCCTTAACATTTTCATCTGTCATGCTGCAATCTGAGGATAAACAAAAGATGTTAAGACTTAGACGAACATCCCAGCAGTTCACAGGAAAATGAGTTGTGTCATGCTGGCTAGGGTGCAGATGATGGCATCTTCAACCAGCTAAGCAACAGAAGCTACACCTTAAAGGGCAAACTCAAAAATTCTGTATGAGTGTATCAGGAAATCTCTCAGCATACAAAGAAGATTTGGCTATGTAAACAGGAAATGTCCTGCTGTGCCTAAACGCCTCTTCATGAAATGAAATATTTTGGATTTCTCATTTGACCTTAGGGTCCCAAACAACATTAAGATGCAGCAGCTCTAAACTCACGTAGCAAAAAGCCAACCATACTGATTGTGTTTGTGAGAAAACTTCATTAAGTCTATTGCCAAGCTTACATTTATGCCTACAAGAATCTGTTTAGACACACCTCTGTATTCTTATGTCAGTTTCCAGTTAAAACAGTCATGGTAGTAGATGACAAGACAAAACATGGTATATATAAGAACTGCAAGAATTTTAAGTTTTTTGAAGTAGTTCAGATTATCTCTATCTCAACAGGATAACAAAGCTAAGCTATTAAATCCAGTTTCCTGACATTAGAGATCTTTGAAAAAATGTTAAGTTTGCTATCTTTACGTACCTGTAAGACAGCAACTTGAACTGAACATATTTATTTAGTGTCTGTGTATATGAAAAGACACATAGTATTACCATCTTCAATTATTTGGTTTTGTTTCAATGTATATTTCCACAGGCATATAGATACACTAAAATAATACAGTCTAGTATTCAAAAGAATACTAGAAGAAGAAGGGGAAAATGAAAAAAAAACCAAAACAAAACAACAAAACCAGCCACCAAAAACATTCCCCCCAAACAGTTACTACAGCATAGCACCTCCATTTTGAATCACAATGCTGATACCAAAGTAAGGAGTACCAGTAGGAAATGTCTGAGACCTTACTGGCAAATATTTTAAACATGAAAAGCATTAAACTGTAAAATGTCTTAAGGATGTCTTCTTCACAAATTTCCAAGTTTCACTTACACATGTACATTCAAGGAATGTACTTCACAACCTACAAGTAGACTGAAAACATTTCTTTTTCAGGCAAGAAAAAAACAATGTGATCAACAAGCCCTGCTACATCGAACAGGAGTTTCAGGATTTAACACTTCAAGTCCAACAGTATAAGTGAACAAGACTGCAACTTAGGAGGAAAAAAATCCAAATAAGTTAAGACTTTCCACAATGAAAAGTCCATTATAGTCTTAAGGAAGTATCTTACTAGCTTTGTAGTAAATTAATTTGTATAGCTTCTTCCAACATATGGTTCTTCATATACTTTGGTCTCAGAGAAACCTTCCATCAAGAATTTTTCCTTTGATATAAATAAATCTTTAACTTTCAGATTAAGTAATGGGAAAAAACATATGCTACATGGCGTTTGTGGTCTTCAAGAAGCTAAGGCATGTTTATATGCTCTTCAAATGTTCAAAACGGTCTTCATGCCTTCACAATCTTTCAGCATTCTCCAGAAAAAAAGCAGCAGGACCAGACTCAACATTCATAAATGCAACAACTATCCATAAAACCCTTTACTGATACTTGCAGACACACTTCTGGCATCTGTCAGTCTGCAAGCCCAAGTTCACCTTATTAAATGTATTCATCTTCCCCTCCACCAGCCAACTACTTTGCATAGTCAGTGATAGCTGCCCTGTAGGCATGCCACATTTGCTGCTTCTTGACTTGCTCAAAATGTCCCCAAACAGATTATGCAAGGACAACAAAGAATAATTTGCTGCGATTCTAAAAATTTTCAACTCTCAAAAAAGAAAAGCATGTTTTCCAACACAGAAGTCTCACCACACTTCTTAAAAATAAAAAGCAAGGGAATTCCCTCTAAAAACTAGTGAAGCACTGGCCATTGTCAAGAAGAAAATACCTTGAGAAGCTACAGTGCATTCATTTCCTAGCTACTTCAGATGAACTTACATTAATAAATTTACCAAATTAAGGTAAGAAGTACAATCTGTACAAAAATAACCAGTCAGTAATTCCTAGACAAAGACCTATGAGTCAAAAAACATGTCATCAGGCATTCATGATGCTTACCAGATTGCACTATTTTTCCTTAGTTTTAACCATCAGGTTGGTCAATAACATGCTGAAACTGAAAGAGGAAAAAAAAAACCCAGGAGAGGGGAAGAAGTAGTACTAGCCATGTTACATTTCAGGACCTGCAAATGGTTAATCTAAAATTAATATTCCCAAAGATTATTTTAACCCCACCTACTTTGTTGTGGCTTAAACTAGCTCCTGTTTAACCAGATCTGATACCAATTGAAAGCAGCAATTCTTTTCCTAGGGTCTGTTTTGTACTACTGGACCTCTGCCTGGCTCTTCAAAGCACAACTCAGATGGAGAAATCAACCCATTAAAAGCTGAGAATGCCAAAGCCCAACTCTTGATGGCACTGACTTTTATGCAAATAACACCATGAAATGAAACTCACAAAAGCATCTCTGTGTACACAGAGCAAACTAAAATTTTTATTATAAGCTAGCTATTACTTTTCATTAAAAAGCCATTAGTTCATTTTTCTTTTTCTGTACTAAAACAGATTCTTCATAGAAGTATGGTAGTAGAGTTTCATAGACTGTCCTGTGTTGGAAGAGACCCACAAGGGTCAACGAGCCCAGCTCCTGGCCCTGCACAGGACAAGCCCAAGAATCCCAACCTGTGCCTGAGAGCATTGCCCAAGCACTTCTTGAACTCCTGCAGGCTTGCTACCATAATCACTTCACTGGAGAGCCTGTTTCAGTGCACAACCACCCTCTGGCTGAAAAAAACTTTTCCTAATACCCAACCTAGAGGTAAAATATTTTATAAATACTTTTTATTTACCTTAGAAGGTAAAATACTTGACAACACTTTATGAATGGATGTATTTTTACACATACATGTTTTAGCAGTATCAGTCTTTCAAATGTTCTCATAATTTCTGCTTTTCCCCAGAATAAAGGGATTTTACCACCCCTAGGTAAAGCTCAAGTCTTACTTATTTCAATGTTTCCTGGAAGGTAAGTGACATGGCTCCACAGCTTCCCAGTGTATGTAGGCTAACTGGTAAATCATAAGAGGAGCATGGAAAGATGTTTAATTTTTTTCTTGAAGTATCATTATACAGCTTGTTTTAATGGCAGTGGTAGTTCTAGACATGAAAAGGTCCAAAAAGGGAACAATTTTTTTAATTGATAACCTCAGGCTCAGAGCAATCTTTTTCAAAGCAGCAAGTTTCTTCTGCATGCTCCCTGCAACTTACAAGTAATTTTAGGCTTAGAGGAAAATCACCCCTCGAAATTATTAATGTAAAAAAAGTAACAGTTTATGCAAATAGTAAATTCCACAGAAGACGAGTTCTTGTGTTCTTTCAACTTCTACCTCTCTCAACTCCTCTTCATCCTTTGTAAACAAAGGTTAAAGGTAAATAAGACAGAAAAGGGTGAGAAGATGGAAGGAATAGATTTAAAGAGGAATGTAAATATGTAAACTTTCTGAATAGTATGGTCCCAGTGCTCCAAAGGCCTCAACAATACTGATAATCTAAGAAGGCTTTTGAACATCAGCATGTACCACAACATCACAAATCTCTCTGCTCTTCCATTTAAATATGATCTGCACTTTTAAGAACTGTGGCTTTTAAGAACTAATCTGCACATATCTACACTGATGTTTGGCCATTTCTTGAAATTAATCTAATTTTTACAGCAGAAGAAAAAAAAGTTTAAATAAATCCAGTTATTCTCTCTTGTGAACTTTCAATTAGCAAATAAAGAACTCAAAAGGAAATGTCTTTACTATGAAACTCTACCCCCTCTATTGGTTGTTTTAACAAGGATTTGTGGGGGTTTTTTGTGCATGGTGTTGAGACAGTGGCAAGGGTGAGGACGTGGGAAAGAAGATCAAAGATGATTTTTATATTTGATAATTTTCTAGAGGCAACCAGGTTCTTGCCCAGGTGTTTTTGTGCAGAAAGAGCAGGAGGAGGTCACCATAAAAAAATTATATTCTTAACAGTAGTCCAAACAGGTCAGCTGAATGACCACCTCATCTAAGATTTACTGTAAAAGAATTAAAAGCCTTTACAGCTTTTTAATAATTCATTCCCCTGTTCTTTTCCTAAGTTCACCTGTCCCCATGAACAACAACAAAACAATTCTCAGTTATTGAATTTGTAGACAGCAGCTGCTTGTTAGAAGAGGAACCAAAACGCTTCTCTTCCAAAGACAGAAGCACTGAAAGTAATTGGAGAAGAGCTTTACTGGGATTACATGGCAAGGTAGAGGTGGAGGAGGGCTGCATAGGTGGCTTCTGTGAGAAGACACCAGAAGCTGATCCCATGTCACACAGATGGTTCTATAGGGTCAAATCACAGAATCACAGAATACCAAGCTGGAAGGGCTCAAGAGTCATCTGGTCCAATCTCTTGGCAAAATCACAAACTGATTCTTCTTACTGTAACCTGTTTTATTTTTCATAATGTTTACTTTACTTAAAAGCTTTTATAGTAGAAAATTAATCCTAATGGTGATACTTACTTTAATTTACATAATATCTTTCCAAGACCAAGAGTACCTTTGTAAACAGGCACTATAACCCACATCTGGCATGCAATCCTCTCTTTAATCAACTTGCAAATCAACTAACATCAGTAGTAGAACAAACTATATGACCGAGGCATTGCAGCATCTTATATCTTGCTTTTAATATTGAGCTAAAAGAAGATAAGACATACAAGATTTCCATAATGTTTTGCCATGTCTGAACTATATTAAGCAAAACATCAGGGTGTAGTAACATGTTTAAGCTTTTGTGTCCCGTGAAATACAAGTTTGCATAATTCAGGAAAGGGAAGTGATTTAAATTGATAACTTCTAACTAATCAGAAAAACTACACTAACACAGACTGGAGTTTATAACGTGCTGTGAAACATACCTTTCTAATGAAAGCTATTTGCACTTCACAGGGTGCCAAGGGGAGGTTACATTACTGCCCAACAGTACTTCAATTCCATATTAATATGGAAAAAGTCAAGTTATTTTTCTTCAGTTTAAATATATATTTCATTACTGCCTATAAGATCCTGAGACTTTTTTACCTTTAATCATACACTTCAGGAATCCATAGCACCACATAGTCAAAAGATGATCATAAGCATTGATTTGATTTAATGATTGATGTTCTCAGAGAATATGATGAGGAAAGATAAAACTTATGAAGAATATTCAGTTTTGTTTTCCCTATTTTTAGAACTCTTGAAAACTTAAAAGTGAATTTTAAAAGCATAGAAAGAGCTACTTAAATGACCAAGAAACCAGAGAATCTCTTAGAAGAGAGGATGTGAACAGCTTGTTCAGTCCAGCAAAAGGATGTGATTATTCACCAAGAAAATCCAAGTAAACAACGGTGCAGAAATGTTGAGTGAAAGGAAAATTAGCATAAACAAGTTTGAATTTCCAGATTAAATTTATTTTTGAGTTATCCAACTCTCAGAATAACAAGGTTCTAGAACAGCCTTCTAGCAGAAATAGAAAGGATAAAAATTGTTTTTAAAATGGAGCTTGACAAATAGGGATTACATTATGTAATTCTAGCAGAAGACTTGATTTAATAAAGTAAATCCATGGTACCAAATTTTGCTATATTCCATATTTATTTCTAATTACAGTCTTGAGACTATAGGGAAAAATAGAAAGGCAAAGATATAGCACTGGCTTACTTATTATTCAGTAGGAAGAAGGACTGTATTGTCCTCTGTATTTTTTTTTCAGAGGATGGATACGAAGTTATTTACTATTACAGGAAACTGCAAATTGCTGTAGCACTTCTGCCCACAAAAACCCAAGAGATCTGGACAAGTTCAGTGACCACAGCATCATATTTTCCATTGTAGTAAGGACAATATTCCTGAAGCAGCTGGTCTCTTATTAATAGAATTCATTTATCTTATTCATAGCAAATGAAGCACACAGTAGACAACAAGCCAACTGGCCCATTAAGAAACAGATTAAATTTGACCTTTTAAAGAAATCAGTTTAAAAAACCTAATTAAAAAAAAATCCACAGTATTTTCTTCAAGTGCATCATTTCATGCGGCATTTGAAACTCAAAACTGCTCCTTTAGTAGCCTGACATAATCCAATTACCAAGTTTCTCTAAAGAATACCAGTTTCAATATTAAGGCTTAAGAACACCCATGTTGAGTCATTCAAGGTCTTTGTTAAGACATAATCATTACTGACAGTATGGATATTCACTTGCAGGTACTACTGGTTCAAAATGAAACATCATGTGATGGCCAGAAAATAATGAACTCTGTAACAGTCCACTACATCCTGGTATTTGTTTTCTTCACATATATTTGGCTAAAGATAATATGATACAGATTGCAGCTGCTTTAAGCACTAGAGGAAGCAATTAAGATCCTTCTCTGGCCACCAACCAGCTTACTGCTGGTATCTCTGCATAAAAGGCAGAACACTGTTAGAAATGTTTTTGAAAGTTGCATCCATAATCCAAAGATAATGCAGAAACCAGCAGAGATTGCACAGGACCCTATAAATGCCTATCAGAAGTAACAGTGGTGCATTGGGGTTTAGCTTTTATATTTTTCAGATTTTCTGCTGCTTGATGTGCAACTCTGAAACTTCATATTAGGTGTTAGTAAGTTCTCTTCATAAGGGTACTTAGACAAAACAATCCCTTCCCAGCTAGAAAATCAAGGACATCCATTACCCAAAAAGCATAAACAACGTTGAAGGGAAGAGGGCAAGCCAGGGGGCTGAGACTTCATAGCCTGGGGCTGTGGTTGGACAACTGACCCCAATATGTAGATGAACCAAAATTTGGAAAAATGTAAAACTCGTGACCGAGATGCATATTGGATTTGATTTGAGTGTAGCCTCAGCTGGGTTCTTGCACTGCCCAAAGTGTATCCTTTTAAGGCCTTTCAATAAATACCTATTTGGTCCACTTAACTCTGTCTAGTTTCTGTTCCAAATCAGCTTTTCTAGGCATCAAGAGGACAGCAATGGAACAGATAATTAAAAAAAAAAACCAAAAAACCCTAATGGCAATGAGTAAGTTTCAATTTCCTTTTCGTAGGAAAAAATAAAATGTAGCCTCTCACTGTAAATACTAGTTGTAGCACAGGGCTGGAGTAGGCATGATGACCACACGTGTGCTCCATGAAGCTGCTGTTGACTACTGTGAATGCTTGCTTACTAAGTGTGACTCTGGGAATATCCCAGAGCAACACAGACCATATGGTCCAGTTTAGTTAGCATCACATCTTTATGTATGGCCATACTAAGAGAGAATTTTTTTTTTTAGTAGATAGTTAATATACTTAGGGACTAAGAAATGTAATCTACAGCTACATAAATAAAGGAAAATGACTGCTATCAAACTTCAGCAGCTAGTATTCAATGAACTCAGTTTTGCTTCACTTACAATCTGGAAAAGACATTGCAGACATAATCTTATGAAAATATGTGAGGCAAAGATATCTGGGAAAATGCATCTTTCTGGAAAGATACAAAGGTTTCATTTTTTACATGAAAAAAAAAGTCCCCGAAGAGATAAAAAGATTGTAAATTCTCATGCTGTAATTTTGTCCTTTTTTTTTTTCCAGGGAGCTAATCCCCAAAATTTCCCTATGTATAAACAGGTTCATCACTGTATTTTTTTAATTAGGTTTAGTATTGAAGTGAATCATCCCTGAAAACCCTGAAATATGCCATGCAACTTGACAGGGCTTTCTTGTGTGAAATTTCTATAAAACCCTGATAAATAACACCCCCTTGCACCCCTTGCAAAAGACAGTATTTCCATCTTGTGTTGCTGTTTCTCCTTGTGTCAAGTAGTAAAATAAAATTACTGCTACTAAATTACAAAATCCTAAAGATATCTGATAAATCTTATTTACATTACATGTATATATGACACCACAGCTCTGCATTACTATTTGCATCATACTAAGACACTTGAAAAAGTACAGTATTACTTAAAGCAGCTGTAAACATACTGAACTTTCAACCACTTAACCCAAAACTTAGGTAGTTCTCATCTTTGAATACATTAATTTGATAGGACTTAAGATGGAGAGGGCCTCAAAAATCAGAGGGAGGAACAGAAGGTTTATGCACACAGTGAGCCATAAGATGACCTGAACAAGATGAATGTCAATTTTCTGGATTGTTAAATACAATATTTATTAACTTTGGCAAGTCAGTAGGCCTAGTAGCATGGAAATCAAAAGCATACAAGTAATTCTAGAATGGAATTTCCTATATAATCTATAGGACAACACCCTAGACTAAGTTGCTTTTTCAGAAGACAACTACAAAGAAATTTTAAAGTACATACTGGCAAAACGCACAGGGGAAAACAGACTTAATGTTTTAATTGAAAACAACCGAGAATGAAGAAGAAGGAAAAATATCAATTCTGCTTTAGGAGTCATTCTACATCTGGACCTCACAATGTGAAGCATTTAGGCATACACACCTTCAACATGCACCTGAAAGATCTGTCAAATCAGGCAACTGAAGAAATTATAAAATCAACAGTTACCTAATAATCAAGGTCAGTTGCAAGAGGAAGCCACTTTTTCTAAAAGGTTTTTTTATCCCCTTAATTTCTAAGTTTACAACAAAAACCCTCATCTGGGTGCACTAAAAAAGTATATGCTTCAATTTAAATGTGCCTATACACTGGGCTAAATCTCTGTCAAAGGATAAATTTTTAATATAATAGGTAAGTCTCTTACATGCATAAACGAAATCTTTCAAGAGACAGTAATGCATTTAGTACCTTAGCTGCTTTGAAACAGGAAGTGTAGTCATCTGTATAAATACTAATTGTAGGACAAGGTTGAAGTAGGCACAATGGCCATGCAGATGGGATGCTAACATCTAGCTAAACTGAAACATATAATCTGTGTTGTTCTGGGCTACTCACAGAGTCCTGCCTATTTAGAAAGACAGTGAAACAGTGAAAAAAAATGCTAAGAAAAAGCTGCTGAGGATTTTATATCAATTTTGGCTTTATCAGTTCCCATTGCATTCACAATAGTCAACTGCTGCTTCATGGAACACAGCACTACAGCTCTGCATGCCACCTTGGAAAGCAGTACTCTCCTGAATTAAGGTAGCAAAACCACATTTAAATAAAGTCTGACTCATTCTGGGACCATTCCAAATGAAATGCAAAATATTTGCATACTACACTGAGCATATTTATTCTACCTTCAATTTATGTGGAATCTGCCAGATCTTTATAAACATTGCATAGCTACAGTAACTTGAATACTTGATTGTGAAAATATTAAAATTTTTAACAGTTGTGATACAGAAGTTTAATTTTACCTTCAAAACCATGGACATGCTGTCATTTCATATAAAAAAACCTTACATTTAGCAACCTTTAAAATATTATTGTCTTTTCTAACAGCTTCACTGTCTCTTCTCTCAAGCATGGTCAGGGATGACAGTTTCCAAAACTCATTTCCACTGAAGGTCTACAGCACAGTCCAGATTATTTTACCTCATCAGAACTGATCCTACAAAACGATGTGGAGGTAAAAATCCTAGATTACCTAGAGATAAAACTTGGTAAATAAGGCGTGTTTTGTTTCCAGGCCTGTAGGTTATTAAATATTCAAAAACCGAATAACAGAGTTATCACTGAACTACTTCACAGTTTAATTTTCAAACACATTTTAAGAAATTTGAAAAAAATCAAGGCCTGCATAAGCATTTTCCACTTCACTGATTTTAAAGGTGAGTAGGAGTAGGTAATTTGCTTAAACAAGTCAAATTTCTATGCTTTAGAAATATACAATAGTGCTACTTGCTGTAACAGGTACACTGTTCTTGCAGCATCTACAAATGAGTCTTCAGAGCCTAAGTTCAGGATTTCTAAATTGTTGAGAAAAATCCAGACATTTTCTCAGCAGCCCTAACACAGGAATTAAGGCAGAATTCTATAGAAGAATGACACAATCATGAAATAAAGGGATTTGAAATTAATAAAAGGACAAAAATTTCTTACTATACCAAAACAAATTTTATTTTTCTAAGGCTAAAAGACACAAAACATTCTAGATCTGTATATGGGATACAATAAGCATTGTGTCAAACAGAATAACATTTGAACTAAAAGGTTTTAAAAATCATGAGAACTTACAAATTAAGAAGTCACTACTTGAGACAGAAATATTGTTCAAAATCCTGCATGGACTCCTAAGTGTTCTCCACAAAACTAATGGGATTACTCACTTCAGAATCAGGGTTCGATTTACTTCTCAAATACATTTATTCTACTGCAATCTGTCTTTGACAATCATAAAATGGCTTGTGGTGGAAGGGACCTTAAAGATCATCA
Source organism: Sturnus vulgaris (assembly GCF_052056855.1). NCBI lineage: Eukaryota > Metazoa > Chordata > Aves > Passeriformes > Sturnidae > Sturnus > Sturnus vulgaris. The sequence goes on along the minus strand of NC_142244.1, from coordinate 43,767,541 downwards.
AGTTCCAAACTCCCTCCCATGGGCAGGGACACCTCCCACTAGACTGATTACTCCACCACCAGGTTGCTCAAGGCCCACCCAACCTGGCCTTGAACTTTCCCATGTCAGGGGCATCCACAGTTTCTCTGAGCAACGTGTTACAGAGCCTCGCTACCCTCACAGTGCAGAAATTCTTCCTAATATCCTATCTAAACCCACCTACTACCCTACCCCTTGGCAATTCACTGCATATTCTTGTAAAAAGTCCCTCTCCAGCTCTTGTATGCCTCTCTTTAGTTATTGGAGAGCTGAAAGAAAGTTTTCCCAGAGCCTTCTCTTCTCCAGGCTTAACAGCCTCAACCTCTCAGCCTGTCTTCAGACAGCCTAAGAAGAAAGTTGTGTTCGTGCATAGTTGATCTGGAACCAAGAGCAGCCAGTTCTCAGTGCTGGTCCAGGTCAAAAAGTACTCATGTGGTATCCTAATCTGTCATTACTATTTTATAGGACCAGGTTTGTTATAGTAAGTTTTTACTACTTAAAAGCAGCTCAGACTTTCTGTTACATGGAGAAAGTTTTTAGCAGCAAGAAAGGCTTAAAGTACAAATAAACTTTTTTGCCTGTAAAGAAAACTGTACCAATGAGTTTCCAGAGATACAGATAGACCAGTACACACACACACACACACACATATATACATACACCCAAGCACTATTTCTGTGTAATTGGTCATCTCACATCCTGTGGGCATGGGTTCAGGAATTTATTAAACTTAATATAAATTAACATAAGATGCTAGCTACGCAGCTACTCACTAAAACTTAGGTGTGTCCAGACATACATTTATATGAAATAAACTTTCAAAAAGACAACAGCTGCTTTATGTAAATGCAATGCTGTAAATAGACAGTTGATGCATGAACAAGTACAGTTCAATACTACTGCTGGGCAAACAAAATCCTCACAATTTTAACCTCCTAGGTAAGGACACAAACTTCGGGTTTAGACTCCGGGTTAGAAAGTTCTTAAGAACTACAGAGCTCAGAACTACCTGTTCCCTGTCCATATAACATGCAGTACTGCTACCCTTAATCCTAAAAAAAACAGCATACCATGTCAATGTGGCAGTTATTTTTAGGGATTAAAGCAATTCTTTCCTTTGACTGTCTCACGTTGCAAAAAGAGATGCTGTAAGTTACGTCTCTGCTCTCCGTAAAGGAAAACTTTGGGCAACAGGTGAGAGATCCAAAGTGACTTGCAGGCAAGTAGGTGGCAAGGTTTACAGGACGGGAGGACAAACCGAGTCTACTGACGCTCCTGGGCAATTCCCAGCTTTCACTTTTTGATCTTCAGAGCGTGACTGCCGTTTTCACGCCCCAGAAAGCTGTCACTGCTCAACTCACAGAACTTTAAAAGCACTACACTGTTCGTGTTTATCTCTACTTTCAGAGCCTTTCAAAAGTTAATCTACCACATGAAGGCTCGAGAGTATGGGAGGGGGGTATAAATTCTCCCTATAAATTCCCTTCATTATCTTGCTTTGCCACTTATTACGAACATCTTCGTTATCTTAAGACACGCAACTAGAAGCCAGCGTGCCAAAAAGAGACCCCGCCGCAACACTCCACGCCTGGTCCGTACCGTACAGCGATCTACAGGGCGACTTTCCGCCGCAGCCCGGACCGCGGGCTCTGCCCCATCCACCTGGCCGGTCTGCGCCCCGGCGGCGGCGCCCCCGCGCTGCCCGCGCTCCCGGCGGGGAGGGCGCGGCCGGGCCCCCGGGCCGGGGCAGGGCCCGCCGCCCCCGCTCCCCCGGGACACCCGCCCGGCCCCGCCGCAGGCGAGGCGAGGCACGGCGGCGGGGAGCGAGGAAGGGAGGGAGCGGGGCAGAGAAAGTTGAGGAGGCGCCTTTCGGCGGCCGCCGGCAGGGGAGCCCGCGCCCGGCGCCCATTCAAACAAAAGAAGCCCCTTCTCCTGCCAGCCACCGCCGGTCCCGCCGCCCGACTCACTTCGCAGGGCCCCGATGAGGAGGCTTCCGTCCTTAATCAGCTCCTTGATGAACTTGTTCGTCCTCTCCAGCTCGATCTCGTGACACTTGAGGCGCTCCCTGAAATCCGGGCTGTCCAAGTAGGAGTCACTGAACTCCAGCGTGGGCAGCCCCATGGCAGCGGTGGCGGCCGCAGCCCCCCGGCCGGCGGCGTTGGGAGGGAGGGAGGAACGGAGGGAGGGCCGCGCCGGGAGCCGGCACCGAGGGCAGAGGGGAAAGCGGGGGAGCGGCGAGATTGGGCGCTCTGCCGCCTCCCCGGAGAGGCTTCCGACCCGGCGCACCGGCCCGCTGGCAGCGGAGGCGGCGCGCTCCGGCCGCTGTCACCGTCACCCAGCTACATCGCTGCCCGCGGGACACCGCGGGCTCCCAGCGCCGCCGCCGCTCCGCCGCTTCCGGCAGCGCTCCCTCTTCCTCCCTGCCCGGCGCTAACTCCAGTGCGAACCTCCCCCGGCCCGGCCGAGGAATTCCTCCTCCTCCTCCCGGCGCGGCATGCTCACACGCCGGGGACGCGGCCCGGCAGTGCCCGCCCCTCGCTCGCCGCCCCTCCGCGCTCTGCCCTCCAGCGGCGGCGCCGCCTCGGGCCGCTACGGCCCCGAGCGAGACGGCGGGTCTGCCCCGCTCTGCGGGTCCGGCGCTCGCCTCCTCCTGCACCAGGGGCTTTGGGACGCCCAGAGCAAAGTCGGGAAGGAGGATCCACCACCGGGGCGCGGAGGCACAGGGGCATTGCAAAGGAAACAGCCCGGGGGCTCCTGCCTCCGCTGGAGGAACCGGGGCCGGAGGCCGCCGGGGCCGGAGGCAGGCAGCCCGAGCGGGCCTGCTGTGGCAGGGGATCCTGCTGGCACCCAGCACGGCCCGGCCAGCCTGCCCCGTGTGCGTGTTCGGCCTGCGGCGGGGCAGCGCGCCAAGGGACGGGCAGAGACAAAGGTGGGGACATCCGTCTTCTGCCATGGCACTTGGTTGCTATGAAGGGCATACAGCTGAGCCAAATCCATCCTAAAGACGAGCATCAGAAAGCTGCAAGCCTGGTTACTGCAACAAAGTTGGGTTTTTGCAAGTATGTGAGTGGGCTTATCTGAGTAAACAGAAGCACTTCGGTTGAGTCTTGTGTGTTTATCTGGAGTGGTTTATCCAGACATACCGTGTCAGTATGTAAGTATGTATACAAATGTACATACTGGATTTAAGGAGAGCTCTCTGTAAACACACTTTCAAGTCGGCAACAACTCAATTGGAAACAACCATCAAGGCATAGCTATGAAAGTAAATGCACTTCAGGACAGTCTACCGCTTGCCAAAAATGGCTTTCAAGAAGACAGCCATGCACACGCCCCTACCAAATAATTGTTTCCGTGTTTACACAGTTGAATATGAAAGTGTGGGAAGGCTCAAAGCTCCTACATGCTGTAATTCCTTGATATAATTTGTGTTTTTCACACTTCTTAACTGCTCATCAAAACTGACCTCTTTGTATTCACCATGGATTTTTGTGGATGTCAAAAATGCGGAAGAGACACTGCCATTTCTACTAATACAGCCTGCAGAATTTGTTGAAGTGAAAAAATAATTCTCAGTTTTTAAAAGGCTGAGACTTCCTTCGGACACTATCAAAATTAGCTGTCAGTATTGATACTAATAGACTCATTGAAGTCTCTTTTAATTCGCAGTGATTGCAAAACTCTGCTCGTCAACATCTTTCCTATTTTTCTAATAATTGGAGGAATAAGACTGAAAAGGGCCGCTTATTTCTATGCTTTTGCAGGCAGTAGCATGTAATTTCACTTGTAAACTAATAAACTTTATATAGAATCCCGTTGAACTGCTAGAAGGATGTTCCAAATGGATCTTTTTTCTGACTATTAGAAACCTGATTTTCAGTCTACATATATTCACAGAGTCATTTTAGGCACAGTTGTTCTCTCTTCAATGTCATCTGTAACTGACAACATTCTTTGTCTTCCACCATGTTTATTCTTTGATGTAGTTTTAGAATGCAGTAATGTCATCTCTTAACTCTTCCGTGCAATACCTGAAATAAATCAAACCTTTCTTTCATATAATAAAATATTAATTTCCTTCTTTATTCTTGTTGCTCTTGTCTAGATCTCTAAGTTTGATGTGATATTACTTCATCATAGTTTACTGAAATTCTATGCAACACTTGTTCAGTCACATTAATGACTATGTTACTGAGCTAAACACCTTTGATGGAGAGTGCATTTGTCTATTTCACAGCAAAATTACTACTGTGCTTCTCTAAGTCTCTTGGATCTTTCTTTTGCTGTCTTCAACTAGCAGATTCCAAAGAGAAAACAGAAACATATACTAAGCATTTTAGTTCAAAGTAGTTACACTGGTAATCAGGATGACTGATCTTTTACTATGTAATGTTCTCATATTAAGAAGTTCCATAAGCACATTGCTGTTTTTGGTATCAAGATCATGAGGAATTATTAATGAGACCAATATTAATAGTACATTCCCTCTAAATAACTTACCGTTATCCATTTAACTGGTTCCGTGTTTCTCAGAATAATCCATATCTTTCTCAGCAGAGCTGGGAATTTCTCAGCATACAGTGTTTAAAGTTCATGTAAAAATTCTGCCAGTTCACATGTAGTACTGTTCCCTTTACTCAGCAAAAAACCTTTCTTTTTAAGGAAATAGATTTTTTAAGAATTGTCTTTGCTTCATAAGGGAATATGTGGCCAAATGAACACCCAAGCCTGCATTATCTTCCACTGGCAGAGAAAAGTTTTATAGTTAACCTGTGAGCTTAATGGGCATTTATGGCTGCATCTGGAGGAGGATCTGGTAAATGAGGGATCTGGCACACTTGCAGAGTTCAACTAACAAAAAAAATCTTGATGGAAAGATAAATCCTATGGTGTGTTTTGTGTTGAAGTTAGGTGGGACCTTGTAGCTTGCTTCTTTCTAAAGAAAACAAGGTATTTGAAGATGTATTTGGGAAATGTAGAGGCCCAAACTTTATGGTGAGCAGGATGTATTTGGTTTGATTTGTTTTTTTCTTTTCTTTCCCTTAGAAGGTTGTCACACAGTGCCTGGTAGAAACAGTAGGTTTCATGACTTGAAAAGATGGGAGAAAATGGGGAGAAGGCTAAACTTTCTAAACATCATCTTTCTTGTAAACTAATAGTATGCTAGAAGAGAGTGAACCATTTTGGAATACAATTTAGTAGGTAGAAGCACAAGCACCAGTCTTTCAAGTAGAAAGCTCTAGTAAATGAGTTAGTCTGGTGTTACTACTAGCTGTGAAGAGCTGAATGAAAAATGGGACACCTTTTTTTTCTGAGCCCCAGGGGGCTTTGTCCTGTTTTATCAATTTCTATTTTTTTATTCTAAGCTTATTCTAATATCTTACACGCCAATGAGGTCAGATCAATTACTGTGGATTTCTCCTTCATCTTAAATGTAAACACTGAACTGTAATTTGCAGATGGTGGCCCTAGTGTGACTCTAGAGGATGTCTCAGGCCTATTTCTAGACAGCCTGGGAAGAGGAAAGGAGAGGTGTGTCTCAGTACTGCCTTCAGCAGCACCTATTCCCTACTCGTGATGTGAGGAGAAGGCTGCACATGCAGTCCCCAACATTTATGGCTCTATCCTCCTCTGTTAGATGCATTATTCTAGGCAGTTAATGCCAAAAGGGATGTGAGTGTCTCTTATCTACTGGGGAATATTTTAAGATAGAGACTATGCCAATTTCCTTGTTATTTCTTCTACCTCAATGTACACAATTATGGGAAAATTACTTATAGAGCTGTGTGGCATTGCTTCATCTCCTGAAAATTGCTGCTTTCCATTGAGGGACTGTGGGATTATAGGCAGAAAAATAGAAGGATACTGATGCTTGTAAGTCTTCTTGAACTGCTCAAGTGTACAAGATTAACTCTGTACCTATCTAGCATAGAAAATATTAATAGAACAGAAAATCCCACTCAAGCAATTATTTTAGAGTATTTGAATTTGTTTTAGCTCTCTAAAGAGCTTGTGTTGCTTAAGTTTCCCATAGGTTTCTTCTTGGGAATTGCCAAGATTCCCAGGAACTTGCTAGGATAAATTCTATTCAAAGTTTTCAGTTTCTCCTTGTTAATTTAAGATACTACCTGCTAAGTTTATATTGGTGAACAGTGTTAAATTTTTTAAAAAATAAAATAAATGAAAATTCATGGAGAAAGTAGGTCTATATTTTTTATTTCCTTGCAAGTATAAACTGAAAGTAATACTACTCCATCCGGAATACAGTCTCATGTTGTTAACTGACTGTTAAATGACATAGCTGCCAATGTGTTCTGTTTGTTTTGTTGGTTTGGGTATTTTCACTGCAATTTAACATTGTCAGAGGAGGAGGGTAGCTAGTAAAAATCATAGTTTGGCAACCACGCCTTGTAATTTAGTATGTACAGACCATATTATCCTGAAATATTGGTTTCTGTGCACAGAAGTCAACTCACGTGCATTCCTATCAGTATTTCAGATTGTCATCAATAATTACAGATTGGTAAACTTTCTTGGAAAAAATGCAGAGTTTTTAATACATGAGCTCCAAGTGGTTTGGAGAAGCTTCAAACAGTGAAGTTCAAAGCTGAAATTAAAAGTCATGTTTAGTAACTCTTATGCTGTGTTTGCTTAAGCCTCCTGGGTACTTCTGGGTTGAATCTGAATGTTCCCTGACTGGCTGTGATTCTGCCTTCTGGTATGCTCAAAATAGCATTTACTTCAAGAAGTAGGTGCCTGACACCACGTGAGTTACAGACACTTGAAACAAGCAGCTCCCAGCTTCCAGATGGGAAGGATACAGTACCCATGACTGAGCAGATGAAGGCTACTCATCCTTAATCTATGGGAAGTAGTAGATGTGGCGGCTTAAAAATCACAGCGAGGTAATGAGGACTGCTTTTTGTATCCTAGTACCTGAAATATTAGCCTATGGAGTAGGAAAGCTGAATGTTAGGTACCTGCAGTCTTGTTCACAGCGTTATCTCTAGAAGGGGAAACTTCAGATCACACTTTGTCTTGCATTTCTTCTTGAAGCTTTTGGGAGTTCCACTCAGCATGAAAAATTTTTGGATCACTTTCCATGTCTATATACAGTAGAGAAGTACCTCCATTCCTAATTTTCTGGAAACAGAGCATCTGAGAGGTAGTAGATGTATCATCTTAATTGAAATTTGATTCATGCATTCTATGGTGAGATTCTGTTATAGCCACTTGCCTGTATTTTTCTGAAAGTAACTTTTGTACATTATTGATTATAGCTTATTTAAGTAAGTAAACAATGGGACTATGAAAATCACCATCAAGGCAAACACCAAGAAATTAAATTTTCACATCATTATCCAGAATTATTCTTTCATATCCAGGATCTAGTTCCCTAAATCTATGCCTTCCTTCCTAGCCTTATCACTTGTATCACTTTGAACATGAAAGAAGAAACAGGCTATAGCAAATGTAAGCAAATTCTGGTCCTGCCCTTAGTCAGCAGACTGCAAGTTAGTGCCAGAAAAGAGCTGGGTGATGACATGATCTAGATAAGAGCTGAAAGGCAGGGTATATTCAGTTCAGTCCTGTGCTACAGCTTTACACAATGTTTGGGTCAAAGTGGGTGTCTGTGGTGACTGCAGACTGTATAGGTACCAAGAAACAGGAATTACAGAAAGTACCTGAAGGAAGCTCAGTCACTTTGGAAGATTGTGATAGAAAGGATGCCACGGAAAGTTTAGCAAGAGAAGGAGAGTGGACAGACATCTCTGCTGTCTGCTTTATCATGTGTACCTCTACTGCATGGAAACTAGATAGATGCCAATTGTAGCCATACTGTGTAAGGGGAAATGACCTCAGGAGACAGCAACTGGTGTCACACACAGAGTCTTTACTATGCTTCTTGGGTTTTCAGGAGCTGAATCAGATCTATGAGTACAGGGCAGTGAGATGGCATCATTTTTGCTAGCTAGTCGTTTAATAGTATGATTTGCAGGTATGTAAAGTCTTTAAAGGACAGGTCATTATTAATTTCTGATTTATCTTCATACCTCGCTCCATAAATTTGAAGTAGTAATTGTAACCTGCATCCTGTGCACTCAGTGGAAGATGAGACTAGTTTATCTCTGCTATGTCTGTCTGTAAGATATGACACAAATGTTAGTAGGGCCAAGAGCTCTTGCATGCTCACATTAGTTACTGTTAACCAGAAGAATGAAATCCTTATCAGTCAGTATTCTTTAGTACATAATTTGCATTTAGGTTGACTCAGCAGATAACTGGGAAGGCTTTTTATGATACAATGTCATCTCTTTTGGGTGTGTTGATACCTGCTGGGTCTGTCCTAGCAGAGCACCTGTGGGAATATTTATTAGCAACTCTTGACAGTGGGCATTGTTAGCAAGCAGGGTCAGCCTACTGCTAGTACTTTCCTGTGCAGAAAGAACACAGTTGAAATGCCCATCCAAAGGGCAAATCTTGCAAGCTTCTTGGCAGCCATAAAGCCGTGAAAGCATTTTGCCAAGTCAAAGGCTGGATTCAGTTCAGAAAGATAAATCTGGCCAAGTTAAACACAGCGATAGAAATGTTGGATGATACATGAATTACTGGTTTCTCAAAAGCAAGCCCTTCCCTGAAAACTCAATTGCAGAAAATTTGCTCAGAAAGTAATGCAATTTCAGAGAAAATACTAAACAAATGCCATTTTGAAGTTAAACTTTAAGTATTTTTGTTTTTCACTGATCTAATTATGTGTTTACAGAGGTACATAAACCAAAAACTAAATCAATAATTTGTTTACCTGAACATTTTTCTATATCTCTGTGTTACCTAAAGCTCTGCTTTTGTGCATGGTCAGAAGTGCCTAGGTCTTGTTGGGAGTAAATAGTTCAGAGCTTATGAGGTCTGCCTGAATGCAGAAAATATGTTTTCTTTATGGCATATAAGGAAAGAATAATTTATGTGCCTACTCATTAAAGCCTACAAGGATGTTTTCTAATCCTGTTCTTTGCTGAAAACTAGTCGAGTAATTTATGTGAGAATCACTGATTAGCAGTCCTAGAGTGAAAGACACAGGCTATGATTATGGGTGTTTAGAACAGAATACATGCAGTGAAATGTATTTTCCTTTTTACAGGTAGGGAAATGGAGACAGATTAATAATGCAGGAGCAAGTTACTTCTGTAAACTTTTCTACACTTGGAAGTTTGCTAAAATACCTGTTGTAGAATAGCAGTGTCCCCTTGAGGATTTACAGCAAAGTGATCATTCCTAGAATAAATTATGTATAACTATATCAATAAATCTCAAAATGCATAAAAGAAATATAGTGCAACATTAAACTTCTCGAGAATATTTTAGCTAAACATTCTTTCTTTATATGGGAAATCTGTTTTTAGGGTTTTTTTCATTTACCATGTAACTGATAACTGCTATGATGTGGATTTTTCTCTTTATCCTCTAAAATATGTGAGTTATATTGTAATTTCCAAGGTATTGAAGTGTTTACTGCCAAAAGTAGGAGAGTGCTTCTTGTTTTAGTAAAAAACCAAATCAAATAGAAAGTGAAGTCTGTTTTTCATGGCTCCATCTATGAATGCACAATAGATCTTCACATGAACAAGGGAAATATGCTCTTTCTTTGAACTCTGTCCTCTTCTCATCAGTGTTTCATTTTTTGTTTAATTCATAATGTTTTCATTACATTAAGGGAACAACAGGATATCCCTCCTGTAGATAGTGGAATAGCTATCTGTTCTTATACTTCAATCCTCAGGGTAATTTTCTTTTGTTTGAGTTAAAGCCCTCTTGGTTTTTAGTTTCATAGAGTGTATAACCAGAAATGTATTGATAGTCATGTCAGATATATTAGAAATATATTTAAAAATAAACAAATCACACATCTGAAAAGCTATTAAATTAGGCTATTACAGCCAGCCTGGGTAATTTTTCATGTAATTGCAAAGACTCAAATATAAGATAGTTTTCAAGTGTTGAAATTATGTTTTCTATGATGTAAACCAATTCAGATTTCATTTTTCATATCGGTAACTTAAAAAATTGAGTATTGCCTAATGATGAACCCATATTTGGGAGAAGAGGAAGAGACTGTCCTCAGTCTATTTTACACATGGCCAACAAGGCTATCTGATGTTTCTCAGAACCGTAGGAAATCAAGCTGTGATTCAAATTGCTGTTAGTCTGTTTTGCTATTCAATATAAAGTTGCTTCTGTATGGTCCTCGTCTATCATTATAATTATGCAAATTATACTGGCTGAAGACAGATACCTTAGAAAGCAGATGCTCCTAATCTGGAATTCTAAAATTAAATTAGACATTGCCAGAAATGATACATTTTGTAGCTCTATCCTCCTTGCATTGGAAAAAGAATATTGTGTAATATGTTTATTGTAATGACTCTCCCTCCTCTTCCCTCCATTTCTAAAAATATAGGAGAGGATCAAAGGAAACATATAGTATGAATTTCCTCTCCTAAATCATCCCTGAAAAAGAACTTGATTGCCTCTTGTTCTCAATATGATATTTTCTTAGTTTGTTCAAATAGTATCCTCTGTTGTTTCACCACCCTGCTGAAAAGCTTCTCCAGCTCTAACCTTTGCTGTCAATTGTATTTCTTCTTTTTCTTCTCCCTTGTACATGGAAGAACAATGATTGTCTTCTTCTGACATTTTTAGCGTGTTTCCTTCATCTTGCTTTCTAGACCAAACAAACTCACTGCCTTTTGTTCTGCCTTTTGTTCTGCCTTTTGTTCTGCCTTTTGTTCTTTTTTTTTTTTGTTTCCGCAAAACCTCATCCTCTTCTTAAAAACTCTTGCTCTTATTAAAAAAAAAAAAAAATCTGAATTCTGTCCAGTTTCTTGCTATACATGAAGTTACTTAACCAGACAAAATTACCAGTGAGGACTCACAAAAGCTGAATTTGTAGGATTAGTCATCATTCTCATTATTGCATTCCATAAGGAGATCCATAAGGCTCTTTGGAAGGACATTACTGTCTAAATCATTGTAACCCTAGGACAGTTCTGTCCCCACCATCTAGCTAAATATTTCTCATTCTGTATTTTGTGTATTCTGAATTTAATTTTCTCTTTTTCCCATTGCACATTGTTTTGTTACTTGTTCCAAACCCAGTAAGATAAAGCTAGTTGTCTTACTGATTTGTCAAAATTATTTTAAATTCTGATCCTTTCAACAGCAGTATTTCATCATGACTAGTTTTGATAAATGAAAATGAATTTAGATCTCTTTGGGATATCTCAGCAGGATAGGGCACTGCTAGGTATTTTCACTTCCTCAGCATCTTTTGTTTCTGAAAAAATATGTTCACTATTCCCTTTGTCTTCCAGTTACTTCTTACTGCTAAAACATTTTTGCCTAACTCTTTATGTCACATTGCATCCACTCACATCTTTGCTTTTATTGATGTTTCTTATTGGTTTCTTATGTTCATCCTCGCTTTCATTTTTTGTATGATTCATTCTTCACTGGTCCAAGTTACTGAAGAGCTCTTAGTACAGACATAATTGTCTCTGCTACTCCTACTGTGTGACTTTTTTTGTTCAACAGTTTGGCTTACAAAGTAACCTTTCTGTTGTCCTACCTGTACTCCTTCAAATTTTCCAGAAAATGACTCTATCTATTTGCCATATCCCTGTTTTCTGAAATCTGCTTTTTTGAAAACTCTCTCTATTCAACTACTTTTCCAATCTTTGTTTCAGTAGAGCAACAACATTTTTCCTTTAATTAGAATCCCCTAGAGATAATCTTTATGCTTTCCCAGGAGTCGGAACTATATCTAAAAGAAATACTGCTATGAAAGAAGAGACTGCTATCTAAATAAACAGTTTAAATAACAGTTGGTCTTTATGATGCCTTGAGCAATTGTTTCAATAGAAGTTTTATATGTTTTATATATGCTGAGGTTATAGGAGATTAACAAGCTGAAATTGAATTAACAGTGTTATATCTTTGCAAAAAGGCATATTTTCTATCAACTTCATTATGAAATAAGCTCTGGACTGGACAACTTTGTCCTCTTCTTGGATATGGTAGTTCAAGGATGTGAACTAGGTGGAGAGGGATAAGCAGGAAGCAGTGATAGTGATCAGAGGTCTAGGAAACAAGAAGAAATGCTGAAAGAATGCAATGTGTGTTTTTTGCAGAGAGAATACTAAGAGTATAGTAAGTGATACAAGACTGCTTCAGAGAGAAGGGGGTAATTGGTTTACATGCTCAGACAAAAGATACTTGGTTCAAATTGGAGCATGAGAGATTTGGGTTATACTAACCCATAAGAAAAATGGTTGGTGATAAGGATACTTAAATTTTGGAATAGTCCCATTTGTTTATAAAAGCTATAAATCATAAAGGAAAGGCATTTTTTCATAGAAAATTTTTCAAGTTCATCCTTGTCCCTAAGTTATAGTAGTTTCCTGTAAAATAGAAAATCTTTCAAGGTTCTGCTTATCTCCTGGTTTTCAGGTTATGACATCTCTAGGTTGTATCATCTCTCTGAATTCTCCTATTTTGTCTCCTACTGATAGTTCCCACACATGAGGAATGAATCAGATTCACTGAAAACTGAAAACCTGATTGAAATCCCTTTTGTCTTGCAAGGCTATGAAGTCTTGGCTATTCACATTTTATTCTATCTTTTTAAAGACTAAGCTCAATTAAGCCTTATTGAAAGCTTATTGAAATCAAGAGAAGTTCTGACTCTTTTCAGCAGGCCTTTAGTCTAAAACATGTAGCTTTATGAAACATGTCTTATTTTGGTTTTGTCATTCTAACCCCAAATATTCATTGAGTAACCTGTCCTTGTCCAGAGATGCTTTACTTTGTCTTTCTTTTTCTGAAGTCACTGGTTTAATGGAATAAAAAGTGGGATTTCCCCCCCACATATTAAGATTGCTCAAATATTTCCTTCAAGCACTTAAGTTTCTGTTGAGCCAATACCTCAAACACTTTCATCTCAGTATTTAAGTTGCTATATGTAAAGAATTTTCTTGCAACTGTGTACAGGCGTTTCCTTGCTGTAGCAGAAGGGAGCTTTTCACTGATTTCTCAAAATGAGCATTTACCCATCTGTCTTTAGAACAAATAAGTATGTTTCCACTTCCTACACCCTTGCCACTTCAAAGTGAGGTCTCACTTTGTGCTTGGAAAAAAATGCTGTTGAGTTTTTCTTGATTTCTACATCTCAATCTGGTGCAAAGGAGAGGGATCCCAGATTTAGAAGAAATCCTGCTGAGCTTAGAGTTGTGTTCACAGTTCATGAGAAGAGTGGTAGGATTTCATGGAGCCAGGGAATTTCACAATGGAGAATTAGTCTGTCTTTTCAAGAAAAGGTTTTGAAGCAATAACAATATCTACATATTTGAAAAGTTGGGAAATTTTAAAGTTACAATCACTTATGTAAGTGTACTCTTTTGTGCATGTATCTAGCAGTAGAGATTTTAAATACCTTTAATAATTTAATTTTTTAACCTGAGACTCATAAACTTGTAGTGTAATTAGTCATGTGTCTGACTTTCACAACACAAATATTTTTTTGTTCTTTTATCCTGGACTTATGTCTGGAAATTTCGTGGCAGCTACTGTGTAATAAGTTCAGATGTCTTCTATGAAGATTGTAAAATTTTAGAGATTCTATTTTGACAGACTATTTGGGACTGCTGTGCCTTAATAATATCTATCATGTGGGATATTAGAAAAAAAGCAGACTGTCATAGTCAGTCAGGCTACACAGACACCACTTTGTCTTATCAGTGCTGTGAGGAAGTAGGGTACCATTCTGGGAGAAACCTGAGGCAGGTGCCTTAAATGACTTGTTCATGGTTTCACTGGATGCCTGTGACACAGCATGAAACTAATTCATGTCTTTTGAGCTCGGAATTAGAGTCGCAGCTTTATGATCCTGATTTTCTCTTACTCTGATGGGTATTTCAGTAAAGATAGTGATTTTGTGAACATGATTCTGTGTTAAGAGATTAGTGTTAGGGATAAATTGTACAATTCTCACTCATCTGTTTAAATAAACTGATGTAATCTCCTTTTAATGAAGAAGAGATTCTATTTCATAAAAAAAAATACAATTACTTGAGGCCAATTAAAAGAACCATAATTATGCAGTATTGTGATAGCAGAAACATGGAAAACCAGTTTGTGGACTGAGTGAAATAGTAGTGCCCATAATGAAACAACATCCTCCAGGCAATAGCAGAACCTTCCAACCATATAATTTAGGTCTTTTCAAAGGAAAGGCTAGCCTTATGGCTTCAGATGGCTGAGGCAGAGACACAAAACCGAGTCTAAACAGAACCAGAGATGGACATATGCCAAAGGAACAGTATTTCTCATCCAAAGATCAAGAAGAAATGTGCCAATCTGCCATGCTTTTGGCAACAGGCTGTCTTCCTCACTTAATCTAAAGAGAAGGCCTGTCTGGGGGTTCTTATAGTGATGAGATGTCCTGAATTTGGTCTCTGGTGCTATGGGATGTGAAACAGAAAATGCTGATTGGGAACTTTGTGAGCAAATGTAGGTCACATCGTCTACTTATTAAACAAAAAAGTAATTGAAAAAAAGGGGTAAGTTACTTCCTGATGGAAATTTTTCCTCCCCTCCCACAAACAGCTGTTTTTCTTATACATCATTGCCTGAAGTGATCTCTATCATGTCATAGATTTTGTTAGGCTTCACTCTGGATAGGAGGCTTTAAGTGTTACAGGAGCAGAATGCTGAGTCAACAGTATCTTTACACATCTGCAGATCTCTTGCTTTCAAGCTATTACCTTTCTCATCCCACTTCTTCTCTGTTATTAACTTAATTTCACACCTGTGTCTTTAACTTTGGTGGATAGTCCTATTCCAAGTGGATTTGTGCTATAAGCGTGGTTTCATTTACATCTAGAACATTTGGAATGATATTATCTACTTTTACTTTGGAGTAAACAACATAGACTTCTGTTTCCGAATATTTATGTCACTTACCTTTAATCTTTTTATTCTCATTTCTCCAATTTAACAATTGCTGTAAACTGTTTCAGTCAAGAGTTGTCTCCTTGTTGCAAAATATGTGTGGGATGTCTGTTACAAAAGATTGGTTGTAAAAACTACAGCAATGCAAGCAACAATCCTGGATCTAAGTCATCTCCTTTATCATGTATTTACAAAACAACTCCTGGAGCTGCTTTGATCATGCTAGTGTTCATTCCATGAAGGATAAATTTTGTTTGGATTCCAAATGCAATTAGCATTTAAAATTTAAAAATACTTACTTCTGTAGCATTTTCTATAAAAATTCTGAAGAGTAAATGTACACAAATGTCCCTAAATCATTTTCCTAAAGTCTTCAAACTGAAAAAAACCCATCAGATATTCCTGGGTTAAAGTGAACTATCAATTTAATTATTTATCTTATATGAATTTTACAGGCTGATCTTCAGACTGCTTCATGCCTCACATAGTAAAAGCAAACAAAAAAAAATTGAAGAGAAGAGAAAAAAAAGAAAAGAAAAGAAAAGAAAAAAGAAAAGAAAAGAAAAGAAAAGAAAAGAAAAGAAAAGAAAAGAAAAGAAAAGAAAAGAAAAGAAAAGAAAAGAAAAGAAAAGAAAAGAAAAGAAAAGAAAAGAAAAGAAAAGAAAAGAAAAGAAAAGAAAAGAAAAGAAAAGAAAAGAAAAGAAAAGAAAAGAAAAGAAAAGAAAAGAAAAGAAAAGCTGCACTGGCCCTGAAGGCAGCATACAGAGCACAGTGGAGTGTTCATCAAAGTCAAATCTCCTGTGCAGGATGTCTGAAGCTGTGTGTGTGTTATGGGGTCGTAACAGATTCAGGAAGATGAAAAAATTGCATTAAGGAGAGAAGAGATTCAAAATTTAAAGCTCTTTTAAAATGAGACGGGCTTAAAAGTCTGGATACTTTTATTTTTCAGAAAATATTCTATTAGTCTGGATTGATATTGCCTTAGAAATGAAAAAAAACAAAACAAACAACAAACCCAAACTAGAGTTTATTTTTATTAGTTGGTACAGCACTTGTTTTGGTCTGTAGCTGTTACACAACTCCAGAGTCCAACACACAAATATATAATTTCTAAGCTGAAGTGCAGTGCAGTGAGTGGTTCAGTGCTCTTCCCTTCTCACAGCTGCATGATTCTGCCCTTTCCTTTGCCCTTGCCTTTGTCTGACCTCAGGGCATCAGACATACCAGCACAGAAGTAACTCTACAAAAATTTTAACAGTGCCAGGAAATGCCATAAATGTAATGAAGTTGTGCTACTCTATTGCACTGCCTTAGTGGAGCCATTGACCTGTGCTGTTGAAAAGCACGTAACTGATTATTTCCATGAGGGTTAGCACAAAAGCAGCTGCAGGCCTGCACTGCCATGCATGCTTGTTTTGGATGGGGTAGAGTTATTTTCCTTCACAGTGGCAAGTGAAGAGCCACAGTTAACCAGGGTTAAACCATGACACCATGCTGGTCAGTAGTCTGGATCTGTGCAGGAACCAATGCAGATGTGGAAAGTTTTATTGGAAGAAGCTTTACTGGTTGTTTAAGCAAAAGACTTAAGGACTGTGTTACTGGATTTGTACATCAGAATACTGGGTTTGGTGTCTTGTAGTTTAGGACCATAGGGAACTTCACTGGTAAAATGTGTGTGCTTCTTGCACTAGGAATAATTTAAGCTTTTCATTCAGGTTTCCTGAACTGTCTTCTATATGTATCTCAACTTTTATCCTGCTACTTTCAACTTCTGGAAACTAGGCTATGGTAGTGAACACTCCTTTCAAGGTCAAATCATAGGCTCATAAGGTTGAAAAAAACCTCTAAGATCATCAAGTGGCACCATAGTGTTCACCACTAGACCACATCCCCAAATGCTGAATCCATGTTGTTTGTGAACACTTGTAGGGAAAGTGATTCCACCACTTTCCTGGGGAAGTACTGTCTTTGCAGTGACTACAATAATTTGCTCTCATTTTTAGGCAGTTTTAAGAAAGCTTACTTAAAATGTTTTTATGGTTTTATTGTTTGTAATTCATATAATGTATCCTAAACTCATGTGATTTATGTCAGATTCTATATTGCTTTTTGCTATATAAAAAAGCCCAGCAAAATAACAAACAAAACCACAAACAACCAAAATTGAAAATATTATTGATATGCACCAAGGATAGATTACATGGAAAAGTAAAGTTGGTTTGGGTCATATTAAGTGAAAAATATTACTTTAGTAAATACTGCTGCTTTTTAGGAATCATGTACTTTTAAAACTCTGGGAAATTTGCTTCTTCTTTTGCCATAAAAAGCAGGCATAACTATAAAGAACTGTCATGCCTGAAACTAGTTTTTGTGCCAGTGATATTTTGACAGTTATCTATGAAATTCAGGGGGCAAACTATTCTGTTAAATTAGGTGCAGTCTTTCAGGTAACCACTTTCTTACGGCAGTTGGCATTTTCTCAATTTCCTTAAATCAAATGAGATAGTCCTAAAAGTGAACCAACTGGATCAAACCAGTGATCACCACCAGAAAAATGTAGCAGGTGAATACAGACAACAGTTCATACTACGTGGAAGGAAATCTTTTGATACAAGGAAATATAAAAGATGACCCTTGGCCAAGATAATCGAGGGACATGACTGCTTCTGCTGCTCTCTTAAGGAACCTTGTTAATTTGAGCCTGACACGTATCAGCTGCAATGATATGTTATTTCTATTGGAATGAACACAAAGCCATAACATCTGAAGCTGCATAGCTAAAGCTAAATTAATGTTTATGTTTTATATTTCTCGTGTTTCGTTGTAGAGGTTTCTGTTTGCTTTGTTTACTTTATTTCAGTAATAAATCTTCAGATTCTGTTCCTGATGGATTCTGATTGATTTCTTTTCGTATTAAGACCCAAGAAATTTTATATTAATTAGTTTGAACTCTTTGGTTAGTATTCTTTGGCTGATTCAAAGAAAGTCTGTGAACAAATAATAGCTTATACTGAGGAGAAAATTCTCTATGTACTGGTAATCATTCTCTGGTCCTTATAATAGGAAATTACAGTATTTCTTAGATTTTTGAATGGACATTTATAAATGGTTTTGGAATATTGAAAAAGCTACATTAATATAGTGAATGTCATGCGTTCTTGGGATGTGAACAACATGATTTTTCCATGGAAGTTGATACTACCTATCAGAAAAAGGCATGTTTTTCTCATTTTCTGGAAAATATCAGATGATTCAGGGAAAATAGGCCACCACAACAAAGAAAGAGGTTTTCTTAGAGTATGGCTCTTGTGATATTTACCATGGAAAACTTAGAACCATAAAATCAAAGCACATGACAAATCAAAATCCTGCGTCCAACAACATCTCTTTCAGATGTCTACACTAACAGACTTTTGTAGTTCTAAAAAATAAGGGGTGTGGGATAGCAAATAAGCCTTATGCAGATTTACATTTCATGTGTTTCCATTCTGAAGGCTCTGCTGATTCAGCTACCAAACCTGTAATATGCCACAGTAATTGTATATGAAATTGCTGCTGTGCTGGCATGATTTTGCTGCTCTTGGTTTACAGGCTTAACATTTTCTGTTTTCTTTGGTATCTCAATGCTATGTTTAGTATATAGTATTCCTACACATGGAGAAACAGATTCCAACTAGACTTTTCTGCATTTATGCAGACCTGAAGTATCACTGCCAGTTTGGTGACACTCTCAGTCCTTGAACCTCTGTCTATTCAGTGTCTGCATAGGCTATTTGCCTTATATTTTCTTGAAACTGAGACTGGCTGCTTGTGACTCTCCCTTGTTGTCAGACATTTTATATCTTGAATCATCATTTACACAGTCTTATCTGCTTGCTATCTTATGAGGTAAACAGTCTTGGGCCTCACCACTCACATGAGGAGGCTGCCAAGAAGTCTGACTCATTTAAGAAATGCAAGACTTTTTTAGACTGTTTACTTATGACCTCTATTACTGTAATATCTTCAGACTTACTAGTTTTAATTTTTCAATTTATGTATTTCCCCACAACAAACAATGAGTGGATGTTCCTCTTTTGCTTTGCTCCTTTGTCTCTGTGGTATGGTAGACAAAATGTTGGTAAATCAAAATAAGATGGTTTGAATTTCCTCATTAAATAGATGGTGACTTCATTCTCTGCTGAAAGTGTTAGAATTTAGAACCTTGTGGTAAGAAACCTTTATCATTTATTCCTTGGAAATAAGATCCCATTGATGTATCTGAATGCACCCTCTTAAAGTATGCAAATTTTCCACCTGATTATTGGCATCTTGGGTGATTTTAAGCTTTCCCCTTGTATTGTGGTTTTTTTTTATTAGATGTATTTTACCTAACAATTAAGTATCTTCTGCAGTTCAGTTCCTAAAGGATTTCAATGCACAACTGTACTAAAGTGCCCTGACAGCCCTCTAAAGCCCAGAGTTCATCCCACATCTCCCAACACTCCCTGCAGGGTCAGGCAGCCACGTGCCTTGCTGAATCCAATACCTCCAGTTCCAATTATTTTTGCCACATGTCCCTAATGGCTGCTTTCCCTCTTTCTTATATATAGTCAAAGCAAGAGCTTGGTGTACAACTTCCTCACATGCCCTGACCTTTGAGCTGATGGGAAGACATACCTCTCCTCTCACACCAAAGCACTCTGAAGGCTGCTATGGAGTCCAAGTCCTCCCTTAGTCTGTAATTACAAAGCCAGGAAGGATGACTCTGACTAACAGTAGGTAGTCTGTGAAGAGACCTGATATGTTATTAGAGCTGTGAGCTATGAGACTTCTGGAACAAAATGCAGATGTGATCTAAAGGGCAGTAACTCGATATTTTCCATCCAGATGTAGGTAAAGAACCTAGTGTCATTTGGAAGCTGTGCTTGATTTCTTGCAGGAAATGACAGTTTGATTTCCCTGAGGACATGCACTGTGGGTAGATCCCTGTCCTGTCCCTATACTTCGGTACACATAGGTTTTGATAAGATCTCTGTCCAGGACTAGGCCTTGTGAGGATCCAAATTTCCAAGGAAGTCAGGTGCCTGCTGGCAGAACTGGTACATCCTGGTAGTAAGGCATTTACAGCAGCAATAGAAAAAAAGTCTATCCTGAAATGCATCAGGCGTGTTTGGTAAGACTTGGTGACCTCAATATCCTTCTGGCCCTACAGCTTGAACAAAGAATTGCAGCCCTTTGGATGCCTGTGCAGTAGTCGAAGACTCAGTAGCTGGGTAGGTGTCAGTCTCCAGCAGGGACACAAAGTCCCTACCTGCTTCATTCTCAAGTTTTAGTCCTTCTCCCTCCCTGTGGTAAAATGCTGGAGGAAAAGTAACAAAACAGATCTTTGGTTAAATTCTTGTATCCATTCCTGGCTAAGCATGCTATAGCCAGGATACAGATTAATCTGAATGTCCTTCAAAACCATGCCCTATCCATTACCTGGAGAGAATTAGACATTCAATATGGAATAGTTGCTGCCATTTCAAGAATTCCCTTTAAGTTATGTCCATGACAGACCTTGAACTCTTTATACGTCCTTTTTCATCCCTGTGATCTAGTTTTAATTTTTTTCTTGGTAATTCATGGATCCCTTCCTGAAGTTGTCTGGCTGAAAATTAAGAAGCAATGAAATTCCAGTTCATTAGCCTGTATATGGTTTTGCAAATCCTTCTATTCTTCTACCTTTACCCTGTCTTCCTCAAAAATGTTACTGTTCCCTTCTCAGTTTGGAAAAACTTCCCCTCAGCACACACGGGCAGACACATTCATTCACTCTCCCAGGAGAGCTTTATGCCATTAAGTCCTTTGCCTGCATTGTTTTGAAGCCCTCTGCCTGCATTGTTTTGGACTCCTGACTTTATGGCAGTTACTCAGATCCTCTCAAACAGTCTCATATTCTTCAGGTTTAATAAAGCAGGCATCTGTTATTCTTTTACTAACCATGGGATAAAGGTCAGCTCTAAATGCCTCATCATGTTTTCTAACTACTGACGTGATACACTAGTGCACAATTCCAGTTGGCAAGATCTGTCATCAGATAAAAGGATATAATCAGTGCATATTGCCATTATTCCTCTAACATATCCTTGCCTAAAGCCTGAGTGGGAGGAAGTCAAGGTATCAATATTAGCTACTGTTTTCCTCAGTGGAAGATTTGGATAAGCTCATCAATTTAGTTCTTTTAATGATATTTTAATTTATAAATCAGAAGTGTATTTGGTGCATACACTGAAGAAACTAGACTCAAATCACTTGTCATTATATCTTCAAATGTTCCTGGTGGTATTGCAGAATTCTTTAGTGTTTTATTTTTTCAGGAAACAAATGGCAGCTCCTTGAGAGAAGTAATAGACTGTAGGTGCCCTGACCAGCCCCACATGGGATCTTCACCTGTAGCTGCAGCCCAGTGGCCAGGGCTCATCTTAAGCTCATTCCTGGGAAACCTGTTCTCCTCTGGGCTGTTTTGTAGGTTGTGATCTTGTCTCCTGGGTGGATTCAAAACTATGTTTAATGTCAATTGTCTTCAGTGCTGCTTTCTGAATAGAATTCAGTCGTACCTTTTAGGTTTGTCTCCACCCTACTGCTTCTGCCTGGGCTCTCTGGATGGGTCATGCTATGTGTGGGGCTGCTATGCAGGGCTGTGCCCTGCTTCATGAGGACACTGTCTCTACTATGGTCGTGTTTGGCTCTTGCTTTCCCTCATGGGACAGCGTCTGCCTGCTGCTCCATGCTAGGGAGGGGTGGCCACAGTGGTGATCCCCCCCTGGCATCATCACCAGCGAGCTCTAAAGGAAGAACAGCCAAGTGTGGGCAGAAGAGTGAGACAGTCCTTCTTTCTGGCAGCCAGGAATTAAGCTGCATTAGATGTGAGGCGTGCTCACACCTGAGACATCTTTCACCATCCATAACCACTTTTCTAGGGTTTAACTTCAGAAAATGGGTATTCCATCCAGTGCTTTGAACTTCGTCACTTGAAGTGACTAAGAGCTCCTGTGCTAGTGATTTCGGGCAATGGTGTAAGCATAGCTTTGAAAATGTTGGCAAATATTTAGATAGAGTTTGGAGGTAACCTTAAGCAGGTTCCTTATTTAATCAGATCACAGTGGGAGAAAAGCCTAGTAGATTTTTTGGTGTGTTTGTGGGAGGTCCCCCCCCCCTTTTTTTTCACCTCTCCCCCAAAGCTAGGCATGCATGCCTTTGAGTAGCCTTTTTTTTTTCCTCTCTGTCATTATTGTAATTTTCTTTTCATTAGATCATTATCACTCTGCTCATTTGACTGGGAATTTCCCCCAGGAGTGTGCTTGGCCAAAAGTGGTATTATTTTATGACAGATTTACATGAGAGCAGGTTTTTCAGGTGGTAAACTGTTTGGAGATATGTAGACTAGAAAACTGCACTTTTCTGTAAAAAACCTCATCTAAGTCACAAACTTTTCTTGTTTTGTACAGCTTCTTTCAGCTCCCCAAATAACCTCCAGTCAGCAGTGTAACCAAGGATTGTAGCCAGCATGTAGTCCTTATGGTTCCAGAGCCCTTTACCCTTTTAATATCAGCACTGCAGATCTGATATTAAATAATTGTTTAAATTACTGCTATGATTGAAACGTGAAATACTTTGTAGTTTCAAAAAAATAGATGGGGAGTAGGGGGAAAACTCAGCAGTTTTATTGTAACTACCAATGTTTGCAATCTGGATTCTCTTCTTCTCCACAGTAATACTTTGTGTGTGAGAATTTGTGTTCAGTACCAGTGCTTAAATCGTGAATGATCCTGAATGTGTTCTTCTGACAGGGGGCTTGTCATGCAGGAGAAGGTGACAGTCTCAGAGATATAGGTCATGTTATAATTTCCATATATTAATGAGACTGAAGAAGAGATGCAATGGATCCCTTCTTCCATGCCCAGACCTTGTCCAAAAGCCTAGTAGACAACATTTTTGGACACTCAGAGCATGTGTGTCACATAGTACTGTGACCCTCCTTTGTCATCAGTCTGAGCTTGTAGAAACTGCAGTGGAGGCTCTGTCATTCACCCTTACAAATTGAAACTCTGTGACCTTAGGAAGATGATAATTAGGGCATGGTTGTGACTTACTCTGCTAAAGCTGTAGCCTGAGACTCCAGCCAGGCTGTATGAAGTAACACAAGCACCTTAAGTAGAGCTATCAGCTGAAATCAAGGCATGCAACTGAATATCCCTGTCTGAAAAGCCCAGCTGGTGTAACTGAACATGTACTTAGGCAAACAGATTTGTGTGAGCAACTTTTGAAACCATCCAGTCAGGCACTCATTCCAATTTGTGCTAACTTGTGGGACCTGGCAGTTAAACATTATAATATTCAATTCAGATTTTCAGGAGATTTTGAAGAACCACATCTGAAAGTCAAAAAGTCTTATTGAAGAACTGTTATAAACTTATGATGTGGTTTTAATCAGCCGATACATAAGCTAGTTTTAACCTGATACTTAAATTTTGAGTTTATATAATGAAATTAAACATGTAATTATATAGTAACATTGCTGCAATAAGAATTTTGCTCTCTAAAATGAAATTTTTTAGCCATTGACATCTGTGCATTGACTTCTTGTTCCCCCTGCTTTGTAAGTGTATTTTACATAAAGTTTTAAAGTGCCCGTACATTTAACTGTCTAAATGTCACTTTTACAGTGCTTCAGTGTATGCAGTATAAACAAGTACAAGTTTGAAAACATGGCTCTTAATAAAATAAATGCCACATGTGGCAGTTTATTTAAATATTAGGGGTTTGATATTTGTGTGGAAAACACTGCAGTTTATACTCAAATGTTTATTAATCTTCTCAAACCTGTACGTCGGCAACGTGAGCAAAGTGCAGGGGTAGGAATTTCGGTCTCTTGGCTTTGTGTGCATATAGCCCAGTCCTAAAATGCCCTCTGCTGGGCACTGGCAGCAGCCAGGGACGCGAGAGCGTTTAAGGTTGGGAAAACCGATATCATATGACTTACATCATCCAGCACAGCGTCTAGATCTTCAAGGAATGTCTGATTAAAGTTATTTAAAGCTTAAGACTGTGTAATATGGAACAATTTAGTAGGGGAAAAAATTAACTACTTCTAGTTAGATATGTTTCTAAAGAAAAAATAGTCTTGTACTGGGGTTAAACCACTTTTCATTGACATCATCTCTTTTTTCTCCACTTCTGGACACAAACAGCATTACGTTACAGAAACTAATAAGTGTTTTTGGGGGAAAAAAAGATAAAATCTAATATATTGATATTCTAAAATATCAATGGAGCCAGGAGAAGCCACGTTTATTACATAAAACTGGAGCTAAGGGAGAATAGAGAGTTTCGTCACTGGTGTTCACTGATCTGTCAGAGCTTCCTTCCCCTACCCATTGTGATGATAATATATAAATAGGAGGGGGAGCTCTCAATTGCTTTCTGTTGTTAAACATAATCTGATGGATAAATGGCCCCAGAGAGTAAATGATAGTAATGTGATCAGGTCAGTTAATTGTGGCTCTGGAATATACCTACAGGGATGGTATCCTGCTTAGTAAAAAGCAAACTAGGGGTTTATCTTTGCATTGATAGCTGTAAAATATTTTGATTGAATGTAAATCTTCATGATGTTATTGAACTGGTAGTGTAATAATGTCAGCTTGTTGATAATATGTTTTGTGATAACCTTGTCCTGTGCTGTCAGTATAGGACCTGAGCCTCTACACCTTGCTGCTTTATATTTCCTCAATGTACTAATCAAAATTGGAGCTCTTTGTGTTTTGTTTAAGTTGGTGTGTGAAATCTTATTGAACTGCTTAACAAGATTTTACAAGAAATATTGTTACTATGTGTATTGTCTTTCTTTAATATCAAGTAACTTATCTCAAATCTCTTCAGATACAAGTCCTGGACTACTGCATATTTGCTTGGAACCTGGGGTTTTTCCTTTTTCTGGAGCCTAAATATATATTTCTAAAGGGGAAAAAGCAACCAAGATTTTGGTGTGTGGATACATGAAAATAGATTTGTAATTTGGAGCTATTAATTCTTCATGATTAACATTAAATATATTAGAATTCTGTGTGTGTTAATGTTTTCTCTATGCAGCAAATTAAGTGACTCGCAGTTTTACATCTTGGCTTCTGACTCTTATCAGGGTCAGAAATATTTTTTTTGTCCAGATGGACATGGATTAGTAATAAAGACATTTTAATTAAATTGAGTTAAAATCGTAGTGTACTAAACTTTGCTAGTTTAACTGCAATTGTGCAACATATGTTGATAATCCATCTGAGAATTTCAATCTTTTTCACATAAAAGTAGTCGCAATAAAGTGCCAGAGTTTCATTGAAAAACAGCAGCACAACGGAACAAAGAGTGCTGTCTAGGTTATACTCATTAAACAAGCCAGACCCACTGATGTACTAAGGCTTTTGTGAAACTAGCAGAACTTTCCTGTCCAAAGTACTTGCCTTGCCTTTTCCTAAATTCTGAAATCTGCGTTAAAATTATGGTTGTCTTGTCACCATGTTACACAATAACATTTGTTGTCTTGTTTGTCACAATATGCTACTTCATGTTAGAAAAATAAAACAGAAATAATTATTTTTATAAAGCAAGCAAGGAGGAAAATTAAATCTCTCTCCACAGCTGAAACAGAAAAACCTGCAGGGAAGAAAGATGCGAAGGCACATGTCAAATTTATGAGACAGGAACAGTTTTAAAATGCCTTAAGGTTGTTTTTGGTATTTTTTTCTCTTTTTTGTACTTTTATACCAGCCCTCAGTCTACCCTATACCTCATAATGACTGTTTTTCTTCTGATAAGAAAATAAGAACTGGCAAATATGATAGTTAATAGCTGGCGTTTTGACAGGATCATAGTGAATTCTGTTGTCTTGTAAGCAATAATTAGAAGAAAAAACAAAACCCCATAGCCATTCTGAATAAGGAATATACTTTTTGGCTTGATGTCTGAGATTTAGAAAATATCTGATATTGTGATATTTGCAGTAATATTACAGTGGCTGCCAGGATGTCTTTTGTTTATCTTTAAATCATTGACAGTTAAAATTTAGGTAGGACAGTGGGAATAAAAGACAAAGCTAAGAACACCTTCCCTCACCCTTCCCTCCTCCCAAGCTTCAACTTTACTTCACTTGCAATTTTTCTACCTCCTCTTCTCTGAGCAGCATTAGGGATGGGAAATGTGGTTGTGGCCAGTTCCTAATGCTTCATTGCTGCTGCCCATTCCTCCTCACAATCTTCCTGTGCTGCAGCATTGGCTCAGTTCCTTAGGACCCAGTCCTTCATCAGTTTCTTCAGCCTGGGTGCTTCCCATGGGCTGGAGTTCTTCAAGAAGTGCTCTGTCACGAGTCCTCTCTCTGGGGTGCAGTTCTTCACAAGTGGACTGCTTCAGAGTGGGTCTGCCACGAACCACAGCTCCTGCCAGAAAAAACTGCTCCTGTGGGGCTTCTCTCCACAGGCTGCAGCTTTCTTCAGGTACATCAATGTTCTCTGCATGGGGTTTTCCTGGGGCTGCAGGGGCATCTCTTCTCCATCTCGGACCTCCCTGGGCTCTAGGTCACAGCTGCCTCCCCATGGTCTGCGCCATGGGCTGCAGGGGAATCTCAGCTCCTGCACCTCCTGTCTCCCCTTCTCCACTGACCTTAGTGTCTGCAGGGTGCTCCTCTCACACCTTCTCACTCCTGTTATCCCAGCTCCTGCACAGCAGGTTTTACCCTTCCTTAAATACGTTGTCACAGAGGTGCCACCGACATCACTGGAAGGATGCTGAGTTGGCTGGAACTGGCTCTGTCAAGCATTTGGGCATCTCCTGCTGTCTCTTCACAGATGCCACCCCTGCAGTTTCCCCACTCCCAAAACCTTGCTGTAAACCCGGTGCATCTTACATCTTCTGTGAATGAAGTGGAATGCTGAAATTCCTTCTAAATGATTGCACAGAGCCATGTCATACTTATTCTTCGGTGTGTATTGTTTTATGATGGTGCTACTATTTTATCCTCAGAAATATCTTTCAAATGAAGATACTATTGCCTGTTTTCACTGAAGAAGCATATGCATCACATAAATAATAAGATTAAGAACGATTTTTTTTTGTGTAGCTGAAAAGGATTGATTTTACCACTTTATGTCCCACATTAAAATTACTTTTTTTCATATCTCTTCTCATATTTATTTATTTATCTTCAAAATTTTAGTTAGAGCTCAAATTTCAAGTTTTCAGTTGAAATGGTGAATGTTCTGGAACCTTCCTTAAGTAGGACTCCAGTCCAGGCAAACAGAGGATCTACTCTGTGCTTGCACACCCATTCCCCCTGTCCAAATGACTTTAGAATCTTTTCTGTATCACAATAACAGATTTTGCAAAAATACTGCCCTGTCAATATGTCATCAGGAGATATTTTACAGGGCAGACATGCCTTAGGGTGATGCATAAAATCAATGTGATGGCCACAGCCTCTTGTGCTGCACAGGACAAGCTCCAACCCATAGCGGTCATGATCTTCTGTTCTCTTTATTTTTAACTGAAAATTCTCATATTACTGTCTGCCACATGGACTTGTTTAGCAAGTCCCTGTCCTTTGCTTATAAAAAAGATCTGTTAATATTTTTAAGAAATTTCTTTGTATGTTTGAACTTTAAACAACAGGAACTGTAAAGGTAGGAAATCCTCCTCATTATTTTGCTAGTGTTTTTCTGTGGAAAGGGCAACCCACTTTTTTCCCTTTAATGGATTTCATCTATTACTGGCAGCTGATTTATTTTCTATATATTTTTTTTTAATATAACATATATTTTTGCTTTATATATTGGAATCCTGCCTCATCCTTATGTGACACATCTAATAAAATGCTTTTGTCACTGCTTATTTTTTTTTCTTTCAGAATTGGTTCTATTCCCTTGGATATACATTCTCCAGTGGAAGCCTAAAAGCAATGCATAGTTCTTCCATTGCATCTGTCTTTTGCCAGTTTGGAGACCTAGACATCTAATTTTCAACTTGATTTATAAGCTGTGCAGCTGGTAGTGAATTTATGGGCATTACTGCTTTTAGACAATGTATTCTTGGATTCATCTTGCAAAGGTCACATTTTCTGAAATAGTGGACTTTTTTCCCAAATCCTTCATGTTGCAAAGAAAGTTAACACTTCCTTCCCAAAGCAAGATCTTTAGGGAGAAATTCATCTTGTGCTCTGAAAAGTGAAAGTAGAAGGGATCAATACTTTGATACGTTGTTTTACTTTTTATGTTTCTGCACTTTTCCTCTCAATTCTTATGCCTGAGGAAAGACCTTACATATGAAAGATCTCTGACTTGTTTTTTCCACAGATCTATTATTAGGACTTTTTCTCCCTTAAAATTAGTTTTTAATTATTTTTTTTTCTGTCATGAAGCCAAGATTTTGTATGCTTTCCTGATTTATGACCTCTTTTTTATATACCAATTCGCTAATAAAATGCCGGGCTTAATGCTGTTCATTTGCAATCCTTTCTTTGGTGTATGGGGACACTAGAATTGATGTTTTCCTCTCTCAGGTGCTGGAATATCTGACATAAATATGTCAGTAGATTAGTGCATATTTCACTGTCAGTTAAAGAAGATTTTCTCTCATACCTATTTTTTCTTCTCTTTTCGTTTTTCCCTCCAGAAACAGCAAGTTATTGTTTGCAGAACTTCAGAACCCAAATCAGCCAAACAAGATTTTCTTTCAATAAAAATTCTCTAGATAAATCCCAGTAGAACTGGAGCAAATTAAGGAATTTGCTAATTAGCTGTTAATGAGTGATAAATGTTCTCTGCCAACATATATATCCTCTGTTTTGATAGTTTAGGGAGCTCACTGGAACAAGTGGTTCAAACTAAACTTTGTCACTGCTGAATAATATTTTTAATGTAGCTAAGCTTGTTGAATATTTCCAGGTAATTATTTCCCTGTAACAATGTACATAGGTCTTATGAAGATTAGAATTTTTTGTTAGAAGCGAAAATTTTGAAAAAAGAAAAAAGAAAAAGTGGAGTTGTCCATTAAGAATGTTATGGCAAAATAATATTTTGGTTTTTCCATTTGAAAATGTTTTATTTCTTGCATTATATGTACAAAGTATTGATAATAAAATGTAAAATTTCCTGCTAGAAAATTATTTTACCAAATTAAAGTCTGGAAATTTTATGGAGAACTATAATTGCAATTATTATTTTTTTCCCTCTTTTTCTCTTTGAAATATACTTACTGCATAGCATTATCTTTGCATCCCAGTGTGAAATAATTAAGAATATATTAGGCCTCTCTCCTACATAACCAAAAGAACTGGTAGGAAAATTACTATTATAATGATCAAGAATTGTGAAAATATAGACCATGAACAAGATTGCTTCTCAATTTTAAAAAAAATTTGTGTATCTCAGACATATTTGGGAACATTTGCAATACGTGGAATACAAAAAAATGAAGATTTCTCTGTGGGGTTTCTAAGAGTTTTCTAATCAGTATTCTTCATATTGGGCAAAACTGGATAGATGTGGAAGTGGAAAGTTCCTCTGGTGCTGTCCTCTTAGGCACAGGGCAAATTGTCTTTTAAAAGATGTAAATTATAACGTATAGTATGTTTTTATCTGCCTCCTCTTTGTGTGCAGAATTAATAATTTTAAACAATTCTGCCCCATTTTAAATGGCAATCATTGTAGGGGCTGTCAATACTGTTCACCGTAGCATCAGTTGTGGAGGAACCTGAATTAAATTAAGTACCACAGTCTGTTTTTTTAAAAGCACGGATCAATTCACCCTGAAACATAAGCACATGCCCTGACTTAATTCCTGGTTGACACACCTTTCCATAATTTCCAGTTCTTCCTGTACACAAGGAAAGCGAGGAAGGAAGTTTTGCTAGCAGAATTTGTGTACACCAAGAACATGTTGACCAACATAGCTAATAATCAGACACCAAATAAAACCTCTTTTATCACTACTGACACTAATTTCCCAGTTAAAGCTTCATATTTTCCCTTTCTCTAGGAATATTTGCATTTTTTTTTCCATCTAACAGCATATAAGCTAATGAATTGGAAATTCCTCTGTCTTAGGCTGATGGTTTGCTCTGAGCAACAGGGCAGTCAAATAAACAGAACAAGCACTGGAAAAGTGACAGAATTGAAATTCATAAGAGCAAGTTTAAGTGGTCCTCTAAAACTATTTTGAAAGCATCATTAATCATGCTGGGCACTGAGCCAGTATAAGCAGCTAGTTACAATTGTATTACTCCTTTTAACAGAAAAGATGAACTTTCCTTTTTCCCCTGCATGATTCTTTGCACTTAAACTACATCCAGCTAGAAGTATCCCTTAGCAGGTTAGAAAAGGGAGACAGCAGGAGGCTTACTTCAGTTGTTCCATCCTCCCCTTCATGGTCTTTGCTTTGTAATGGTTTTCTTTCATCAGGAATATATTCCTTGCTTCAATTGTAAAGCTAATGGCAAATCTTTGTTCTGCTAAGGGATACTCTGCGCACCATGCAAACAAGCAAAAGAAAAAACAAAGCAGATCTCTAGATCGTGCATTCCTCTACCACAGGCTACTAAAAGGACACACTGCCTTTACCAGAAATAAATTTAGAAACATTTCTGTGGACCACTTTCACAGTGCTCTTTAAAGATCTCAACAAGCAAAATTGCACTGAACATTTACAAAATAAAGCTGCCAATAGAAACTTTTTGTGCGGTCTTACTGTTCCTCCCTTGCTCTCTGTCAAACTGGGGGAGGATGACAAGTGTTTTTTCCACTTATAAATTATTGCATTCACTAATTATGCTAATTATGAGTGATTATGCTAATTAGGCCATTTAAAGATGAAAAATACCATTCTTTAATTTTACATTACAGATGTAGCTTTCAAATTTATGGATGTGAGTTTAGAGGCCTTCCCTTCTCAAGGATTTTCACATGACAATAATCAGGAAGGTTATATATTGTCCTTCACTTGAATGCTTTTTCTGTGTTATTTTCATTCAAAGTTAAACTTTGAAGATTTGTATTTGAGTCCACTGATTTAAATTAACTTCGGGTTAAACTTGAAGTTCTAGGTGGACTAGGTATGCCATCTTTATTTCTCTTGGTTCTGGGTCTTACTCTTACATGTTTAGTTATTTAATTCTTAAAATACAGACAAGAGAAAATTGTGTTCAATTCTGGTCTTGATCCCCTCAATTTAAT
The DNA here is from genome assembly GCF_052056855.1 of Sturnus vulgaris. NCBI lineage: Eukaryota > Metazoa > Chordata > Aves > Passeriformes > Sturnidae > Sturnus > Sturnus vulgaris. The sequence goes on along the minus strand of NC_142244.1, from coordinate 43,736,282 downwards.
GCGATTTTCATTTATTTCAAGGTGAAATTTTACAATGAACATTTAATTAGCAAATGAGGTGTCTGTATTGATTTTAACCTTTGCATTAGCAAAGTAATTTTCTCATATGGAGATGAGGAAGTATATCTTCTAGTCAAGATAAATGGTTTGTACCTGGAGATTCTTGCCAGCTCATCATAACCCCAATAAGAAAGCCCCTGATGCTCTGTAAGGTATCAATAAAAAGATATTTATGAGAGTCAGCACTACAAGAAGAGAAATGTAGGTAATCCTTACGTCCCTTTAGGTGGTGCAGCACTGAATGGCTCTTCAGCCCCTGTACAGCACACCCTGCACACCCCATCCATAGAACACACCCTCCTCCTTGGATCCCTTGAGCTACTCCTTGTTTTCCTACCTGGAAAGAGCTCTATTCATAATTTCTGCTCTCAAACAGGAGAGATGTTTGTGTGGGGCTTGCAGCTGCATAGTTGGATGAAAGCAGGGCCAGGCAGGGAGTGGAACTGCTGGTATGGAGTAGGAGCTGCCACAGGCTCCTCTGTTCAAACCAGCTGGTTCTGTTTGTCCTGCAGCCAAATTCTGTGCAGCACTGGCCTGAAGGCTGTGCTGGTCCTGCATGTACCTGATCGTTCCTTCCATGTGCAGTGCTGGAACAATCAGGGCCACTGCAGCACTCCCTAATGATATTTTATTAGGTAAATGGCATTGTGGAATTGAGTATGTATGTGTTGATACCTCTGAACTTCAAGAGACTTTTCTTTTTCTCTGTTTCAGGGACAGCAGGAGAAAAGTTTGCAACAGGATACCCCAGGGAAAGTGCTTAAATTCCTTATTAAGTACACAAGCAATTTGTTGGGTAAATAAACCTAAGTAAGTGTTCTTAAATCATCTATTCAAATACAGGGTGATTTGTAAAGTTAAAGACTGCTAATAAATTGGTATTGCAAAGCTGGTAAAACACATCATATATCACCAATTCTGGTATAGCTCCTGTGACATGAATGTAATTACATTATTTTACATTTCAAAAGCAAAAGAGAACAAGTCAGAGGGAATGGCTAAAATGCAGGGGGAAAAGTGTACTTAGAGCTGCTTATTGCATTTTCTTTTTTTCCTGGCTTTTAACAATGCAGCAATGGGAGCCCCTTGTTTTCCCTCCAATAGCAAAGCGTCATTGTGATAATTTATGAAAAACAATGTGTAAGAACATATAATGGAGAGTTAATGAGATCTGTAGTAAACAAGCAGTAGAATGCAAAAGTAACAGCTCCATGGACATTTCCTATTTCAGAGTGTGGCTGAACACTGTGAAGATGCACTTCAATTTGTGAAATAAATTCTATTAACTGTTTCTTCTCCAACAGAAAAACGCATACAGTTTATCTGTCTATCTATCTATCTATCTATCTATCTATCTATCTATCTATCTAATCTATCTATCTATCTAAAATCACAGTTTCCACTATGATGAGAACCTTTCACCAGGCCTTCTAATACTATGAAGTTCCCTCTAAACTGAATTCTCTGAATTCTCATTGAAATTTGCGTGGGCACAAGATATTGTTTGTTATTGTATAGAAATAACTCTTATCATGTTCTCTGTCTCCATTATTTCACTCATGCAGAAGCAAGAGGTCAGTGCAGGGCATTAATGCTTTGTTATTTTCCATACTGCTCACTGCAAGTAAATTTCATCAACTTGTGGTATATACTGCATAGAGTTCTGCATTGTGCTGCATAAACCCAAAGACAAAACCAAGGCCACTGGCAAGTAGTCCAAACATTTCTCTGCATTTGATGTGGAAAGAATGAATGTTTTCTTTTTTCTCCCCTTTATCCTTTATATAGTATATAAACAAATAATTCTTTTTCCTTTTCATTTCTGAAGTACTCTTAGTGTATTTGAGTACTGATCAATAAAAAAGAATTTTTCTAAAAGCTCTTTATACTGAAAATAGGACTGAATAGTTCTTTTTTTTTTTTTTTCCAATGGGAAATTGCTGTATTGTGGTGATGCTACATTACAGTATGAGAAAACACCCAAATGAAACAATTGTGCGTGTCTTATAGAGATTTTTTGGAGTAGAAACAGGAGTAATAAACCTTTCATAACTAATACTAATTATTTTGCATACATTCTAGCGGGCATGAGTACTATAAAAATGTAGTTGAAAATAGAGTGGCACTACAAAGAGCAGATGATGTTAAAATGAGGTAGTGTTCTATGCTTATGCTTGGCTTTATGCGAAAAAGGAACTGATAACGTTCAAGATCAAATGTAAAGTAAAGGAATGAAAAAGGCATAAGCTGAAAATATATTTAGACTTCAAATCTGAAGTCTGAAGGTTTCATTCAATTAGACTTGATCTGAATTTCTATATTTGTGTTGAGACAGCTTCAAATACCCATTAATCCAGCAAATTCCAATCATAATATTTAGAGGGTTTTCTGTGTTAGCAGTGCAGAGATCTACCTCCGCCAGCCTTAAATATGTGAAAGATTATGTTTAAGTCTGTACTTGTCACTCTAGTTTCTTTGAAGTCAGTGAAAACTTATAGATGCTTTCAGAGAATGTCACATGTGGCCTATGGAGACCAGAGAGAAGTGACTTACACTGTGGTGTCAATCACCCTCGGGAAGTGAGTGCTTCTTTCAGTGGCCTACAGAAGGAACCTGCCAAGACTGGTTGAGATTTAAACCTCGATGTCAAAATGAATGGATCTCTTTCCACGTTACCTGTCACTACTTGAGCATGATGTTGATGCTTTCTGTGCAGTTCATGCTCTGTTTAGAAACTGAGCTTGACTTTTTAACAGATACAGAAGGGGAAGGAGATAATGAGTCCCCTTAGTTTAACAAACTCGTGCTAACTGAAAAAATAAATTGCTTTATATTAAATTCTGGATTAGCAATGCTGAAAAATTTAAAGTCATGGTGAACATAATGAACTGCAAGGAGAAAAATCTGTGTGCCGTATAAACTAATGCAGAACAACATACAATTTTTTTCCCCAGAATACCAGGAGTAACACAGGAAGAAGGAAAACCATAATGTCCTTGAATGGCCTTTGTGGTTATTAAAACTGTTCAAGTCACTCTGCCTGAAATTTCCAACACTTCAGTATTATCCAACACGTGTCACAGAAGATAATTTTGTTTTACCTGTTTTCAACTTTCTCATGTTTTTGGTTTCTTTCAATTTTAGAATTAAGTTTAGTTTTCAAGGAAAGTTCTTTAATTTTTAGATTTATATGCACAAATTTTCTCAAGTATTTTGTTTCAGAGGCTTTTAAGCAACTGTTTGTTCTTCTGGAAGATTTTCAGCTTTCAAATCTACATTCCAGTACCAGAAATAAAACTTGAATTGAGATGCAGAGCCTGGTCTTTGAGATTTTTTTAAGCAAAACTAATAGCAATTATTAATATTCGATTTTATAGTTTTAATATTATTTCCCTACATGATTGCATGTTACAGCCAAAATAGGTAAATTCACTTAATTTTCATGATCCTTGTCTTCTAAGGGTATGTTGTGTTTTGATTTGAAGAAATTCTCATTTAATTTAGTTTTGGGATGGTCTACTATTTTTATTCCTTGCTTGCATGTTAGTTCAGCTTTTACTTCCAAGATCTATTTTATTACCCACAATTACATCTTCTGCACACTTCCTGTGCATCAAACGATGCTGTGGTTGTATCTAAGTAGTTTTTTTTCTCAAAATTAATGGTAATATCAGTCAGAAAAGATATATTATTGACACCACTTATCATTATATTAAAATATTAAGTTAAAAAGAAAAAAAAGTAAAAGATGTTTGGTTGTCTTCTCTAATGTAAGTTTTAGATCTTCTTGGTCAAAGCACTATTTCCAACTGTTTTGATATATAATAATATCAGAAAATATATTAATGGTGAGTTCTTCAAATCCATATGCTATAGCTCTCTGAATGATGCTTTAGTTTCGTTGCAAACTGCTCTTGCTTTCTATATATTTTTATCATAGCAAAAAAAGTTTTTCTTGACTTAGATATTTGATCATATTGCACATAAATTAACATCTTCAGATATTCTAAGGGACAGATTTAAATTTATTTCAAGTGACTAGAAAAATACGGCTTTTCTTGAGACTCCTGAATATTTTGGTGTGGCTCTGTCAGAAGAATGCTGTTCTATCTGTCAGCCTGATGGTAGCCACAATTTAATGAAAATCTATTGTTTTTATTTCTGAAAATGTTTGTCCCTTTATCTTTATCTATCTTGACAAAAGTCACCCATTGCTGACCTTAATATTCTTGGATTTTTTTCGGTCTAAGTTTGTAGGCAATAGTGAAATTAACCTTTGATCTCAATTTTGTGTCTTCTCTATAAACCTTATACAACTACCATTTTCATGTAATGTGTTTAAAGTCTGGCTCAGAGCAATTACTATTAATTGATGTTTGGTCTATCAGCAATTTTTTTCTGCTTTAGAAGTCATAATTAATGCTACTTGCTTTCAGTGCTAATCCTCTGGCCTCCTTGCATATTTTATGACTGTTTTTATTCTTAAATTGCATTTTGTCTGCTCCTGGCCTCTGACATCTGTTTATTACAGCATTTACATTCATCCAACTCTTTTAGCAGAACCATTGTATTGTTGCAGTTACAGTTGCTGTTGCAAAAATTGACTTTCACAGTTTGTTACACCTTAATAAAGAGCTTTTTAGAGCCCTGGCATTCCAATCAGCAATGTTTGCCAAGAAGAGTACATTACTTGCTATGAATTATTTTTAAGGAGTGCCTTGTTTGATTTCTGTGGCTTCCCTTTTTATGTGTATATATATATGTATAAATAAAAATATATTTTTTTCATATGGGCTGTAGTGCAACTGTGCTTTGGAGAATCTGTGCCCTTGATCAGCTGGCCATGCTACTTTTGATGCCCAGGATATGGTTGGTTTTGTGGGCTGTGAGCTTGAGTCCAGCTGGAGGATATCACTTGCTCTTCCCTCATCCACAAAAGCTGTAACCCCATTGTAGAGAAGTCGTGTTGGCTGTTACCAATCCACCTTATTTTCCAGCTGCCTTTGAAAAGTTTCCAGGAAGATCTGCTCCATGACCTTGCTTGGAACCATGGTGAGATTGACTGGCCTGTAATTCCCTGGGTCTTTTTTTTATCCCTTTTCAAAAATGGGGGTTATGTTCACCCTTTTCCAGTGAGTGGGAGCTTCACTAAAATGTCCTGACTTCTAAAATGTGATTGAAAGTGGCTTGGCCACTTCCTCTGCCAGCTACCTTAAGTCCTGCAGATGCATCTCATCAGGTGCCATGAACTTGATCACCTTCACATTCCTTAGACGTGCTCAGGCCTGATCTTCTCCTACAGCAGGTGATTCTTGACTCTCCCAGCTCCTGCCTTTGCCTTCTGCAACCTGGGCAGTGTGGCTGGAGCACTTGCTGGTGGAGACTAGGGCAGAAAAGTCATGGAGTATCCCAGCCTTCTCCATGTCCCTGGTAACCAGGGCTCACATTTTCCCTTCAATTTCATGTATCACCAACGTATATAATACATAACACTTTGTTATGTATGCTAAAAATGAAAGATCACATTTTGTGCAATATTAATATCCCACTTTTCCTGCTGGATCTGTATGCTAAGCACAGTAACCTGAAACAGACCTCTCTTTAACATAGGAGCTATTTGGATTTATAGAACGAGATGCATGTGCCTGCAAGCTCATGCATCTGTCACCTGATCCAACACGAAGCTCACACTCCTTCCAATAAAAATCCTGCTTCTTTAATTCCTCACATCACATTGGGAACCTCAAATAATCAGGTCCTGATTTGAGCTGAAGGGAAAAGGGGCCTGGAATGGAACTGTGGAATGGAACTTAAATACATTCATTTTATTTGATTTACCAGTTTGTTATAATATCTGAATGGGAGCAAAATCATACTCTGACAGTTTGAGAATAATGTAAAATATGAGTTTGATAAACTTTTCCTTTTTTGCATTTTTCCATTGCTTTTTCCTCTTGGCCATCAGCATTTTAGAAACCCCATTTCGCAAGTATTTTTCATTTTACTTGTTCCTGTTTCAGATTAGACAACCCCAATGGTGAAACAGAAATGAAAATGTCAACATTTTACAAGACTGAATTCTTATGAGATACATAGGTTTATATTTTGTGGTGCTAAAACGTTCATACTAGCTAGGTAGTTTTATTGCTCTGTGCTTGCAGACAAATGAATCAATAAGGAGAGCACTTATAAAAGCCCTTCAAAGTAAGTAAGATCATAAAATGGTGGATAGCTAGTTTTGACATTTTATTTATTTCATTATAAACTTCTAATGGTCTCTGTTAGTTTAACTTATTTTGAAAAATACCCATTGTTCTCATCTTCCTGTTTGTTATTTTAGGTTAATGATCTGATTGTGTGGAGAATGGAAATAAGCATTACCTACTTAACAATTTTTTAAGAAGAAATATGATTTAAGAAGACTAAGCATGTAGCATTTGCATTGAACATGAACAAAAAGAGATAAAAGTAGAGGAGCTTGTGGGGAAGAGAGCACTCCATCTATTTTATAATAAATTATATCCTTTCTGAAAAACTTTGCTATCTGCAGCAATTAGATGGGTTAATCACTTCTGATCTAGGGGCCTCTACTGACATGATTAATTTGAGTGTGTGCTAGCAGTGCTAGAAAAGACACCGTGAATAAGTATATGCATTCTGAGTGGTGTTGACTTACGATATTTACAGTTTTAATCCATTTGTTTTCCTAATTCTATTTTGCATAATATTAAGTACTCTAATTACTTGCTGAAGTAGCTAGCTGAACTTTAAGGAATCTAGCATTTGCAGTGTCTAATGTGTGTAACTGTCTTGAAGACTTAATTGTCTAGAGAATTATCTAGAGATGTAAAAGTGGATTGTATTTAAATTTGGAAAGAATAATAATATGTGTGCTTTCCAAACAAATGTTCTTGCTTATGAAATGGTGCAGTGTGGAGTGAGGAGCCTTAACTTGATGTGTTGCAAATGTGCTGCTTCTAGGCAGGCTTCTCAAATCTACCCGTGCTGGAAGAGTGCTGAAAAGATTCTGTGTACTGTGTTTTGTGTTTCTAGTTGATTCATACTGGGAGTCAAGTCTGAGGTTACAGTACCAGTCCTCATGACAAGACAAATTAGAAGGACAGCTCTCATCAGAGATCCTCGAAGAGATACAAGGTCCTCATCAAGGACACGGCTTGAAAGTTTTATTTACAGTGTTTGAAGCTTTGCTTAAGCGCTGAACTGACCTGAATCCTTTTTTCTGTTTAGCAGACTCTCATACCATTGAAGAAACAAATTTTAACAACTAAATTACCAAGACATAGGAGAGTAGTCTCCAATAGTCAGGTTTCTTGGATGGAATTTTAATTACCACTAACAAAAATATTAGATTATTAATATAGATTTAGTTTACCTGATAGGTTTTTAAAGAGAAAAATATTAATTGTAGGTGAAATGGGAGTAATGCAAAACCCCCAGCTAACTAGTACTTGTAATTAAGGAACTCTAATTACTGACAACTGAACAACAAGCCTATTTGATCTGCAGAAAATAAGCCTTCAAAATCTTTTTCCTTTCAAAAATGTCTTCTTCTTCAAAGGCAGATAAGCCTTAGATATCTCTGAACCTACAGACAGAATGGGTTCCTAAAACTTGTCTTGCTATGCATATACTGCCTGCTGTATGGTTGAAGAAAAAGTTTTATCACATTTAATATTATAATATTCAGAGGCAAGACTGAGGATCATCAGTATTACTGAGGTCTGATTGGCCCTGATTAATGTAAATATCTTGAGATGGAATAAATCAGAAAATTAATTGTTCAATACTTGATCTTCCTCCTTTAAATTTTGCTGTTTTGCTACAGCCAAATTATTTCGTGGTTTGTGTCCTAGTGAATGGAATGCCTTGCTTGGACCTAGTGTTATTCATACAGTAGTCCAGATTCAGTCTGTTACTTTGATTAAGTTAGCAAAATCTGTAAAGAGCAAATCATTGTTCTCAATCTGCAGTCATGTTCCGTTAAAGGTTAAGGGAATCAGAACCCGTGCAAAGATTACTACTAAGATATTTACTCTCACAATGAAAATACCTGCAGTGCACAGAGGCACAACAAAGCAGCAATAGAACTGACCTTTTTATTAGCAATGTCAAGGGTAACGTTTCAAAACATTCACAGCAGGAACCTAAAGGATCATGATTTTGTTTTAGGGGAATTCAAATATTATGGTCCAATTCCCTACAACACGAAGATAGTCTTTCTAGAATTAATTACTTTCCTTTTTCCCTTTTAAGCTCTCTCTACCCTTTTCCCTAGCAGCCTGCCAGCTTCTGAACTCAAAAAATTAATTCATCCTTTACAGAAAATATTTCTTTCCTGCCTTTCCAATACTAATTAGAATGAGTAGTTTACCCCAAGTCAAGCTTGGTTATCATTTTTTTCCTGTGTTTAATTAGATAACAATCACCTTTATTCCAAATATTAGTTTTCAAACATCCTTTAAACTGTGATTTAGGTATTCGTTCAGGGTCAGTTCTAATGGCATAAACATCAGATTAGCCAAATATCTTTGCCATATACTTTAGATTTACGTGTTCCAGGAAGAATTCCAGACCAGTGTGTGCCAGACCTGTTTGCAAGCATTCGTTTCCTTGTATTTGAAGTAAATGTGCTTTTTGACTACTGGTTTATAAAGAATTGTTTTCAAAAATCTGAATATATTCATTATTCTAAGTCCTACTTCTTGCTTCTTGCATGTATAGAATGATTAATAAAAATCCAAGAAGAAACTATAAAAGTCAGACTGACTGCCTTCTGGATAGGATTGATCTTTTGAGCCTCTCTTTCCTCTATTAGAAAAGGAGAGTAGTAATAGTTAGAGACGATATTCCCAGAAGAGTTGCAGACTGTTTCCACCTGCTTTACATCTCTCCCCTTTTTAAGACTTAAATTGGATCAAAACTGGTATTCTTACTAAAAAAAAAAAAAATCAGTACTTTGATTAGCAAATGGGTTGTGTTTATAAGTGGTTGATTTTGGATTTTTTTTGTCCCAAAAAAAGAAAGACTTTACATGATTCAGAGAAATTTCTGGAAAACAGATGCAGGGCCTAGAGAGATAATTCAGGGAAAAAAGAGGTAGGTGTAAAGAGCTGCCTCAAGATCATGCCTGTGCTACCTGTTGAGATGTAGCACAGCTCTTATGCCCCTAAATCTTTCTTCACTGTTTTGGAAGTATTTTTCCACATTCGGGAATGGAGTTGAATTTATACTATGGATCAATAGCACTCATGATTTTGTTTGGGCTTGAGAACTGAGATCTCTTGTGAGTAAAAATTGATTGCACATAGATGTGTGAGTGCATGGCCTCATCATTATGATTTCAGTGAACTGTGTGCTACCTAGTTGTGTGTGTGAGAGGGATTTATTTCAAAATGATTGCTGAAAGTATTTTATGGAATTTGGATAAACAAAATCCATCTTGTGCTCTACCAAAACATTCTTCATCCCCTTGCAACTAGCATTTCAAATAGTTTTTGAAGCATAGAACTTTTCAATATATATATATCTATATATAAAATCTGTGTTTTAAGAACATTGTATTTATCGATGCTGTAACTATTCTGATTTTTTTGTTTGTTTGTTTTTAATCAGGATAGTGTACACTAAGTCAAATACTTTCTAAATATCTGTTATGTTCTACAAACCACATTTATGAATCACCCTTGTAATTACACCTGTAAATGAAATCAGTTTTGCTATGTGAGTTCTTTCTTCCAGGAAATCTTTCTGATTTGCATTAGAGATATCTTTGATCTTCAGTGGCTTCTAAACCTGACTTCCATCACATTGCTAGGCTTGGAAGAAGATCTTTTGCTATTTAGGTTATTCTGTTCACCTTCTTCAATTAGCAGTTTCTTTACTAGCATCAGAGATTTTTATTTTTAAACATGCCAAGAATTCATTGGTTTAATGAAAAATATTTTTCATTACTTTCCAGACATCTACTTGAACAACTATGATGAATATTAAGACAAATAACAGAAAGCATCTGATTAAAAAGTGTTTATTCCTAATGCATGTGTTTAACAATATTCTTGGGTTGAATCTGAATGTTTTCTTGGTGTTATTTTTGCTATTTTATTATCTCCATAAAGACTCATACAGTGGTTTGGGTTGAAATGGACATTTAAAGATCATCTAGTTCCAACTCTCTCCCACCATGGACAGGGACATTTTTCGCTAAATGAGAATGTTCAGAGCCCATCCAACCTGGCCTTGAACACTTCCAGGGATGGGGCAGCCAAAAATTCTCTGGGCAACCTGTTCCAGTGCCTCACAGTGCCTAATGAATCTTTAGGTCCAATTAAAACTATCTTCTTCCAGTTAAAACCATTGCCTTCAGTGACATTATCTTGTATCTTCTGGCCTTGGGAAAAAATTTCCTTCCAGCTCTCTTGTAGTCCCTTTAGGTACTGAAAAGTCACAGGAATGTCTCCCTGGAGCCTTCTCTTCTCCAGGCTGACAAAAATAATTCTCTGAGCATGTCTTCATAGGAGAGGTGCTCCAGCTCTCTGGTCATCTTCTTGTCCCTTCTCTGTACACTCTCCAGTGGGTCCATGCCCTTCTGATATTGGGGGGCCAAGAGCAGCACTCACATGGGGTCTTATGCAGCCCAGGATGTGTTTGGTTGAATTTCTGCACTGTAGGAGCAGATTGCTGGCTTCTGTTCAATTTTTCATTCACCAAAAGCCTTGTCTGCAGGGCTGCTCTCAATCTGTTCATTCTGCAGCCTGTGTTGATATTGGGGATTGCCCCACCCATGGACAGGACCTTGCAGCCTTGCTGCACTTCACAGGTTTCACACAAGCCCACATCTCAAGTCTGTCAATTCCCTCCAGTGTGTTGACCACATCACACAATCTTGCTGAGAGTGCAGTTAAATGTAATAATGGAAATATTCTATAATTAAAATTTCCCTTTAAAAAAAAAATAAATTTTCTCTCACAAACAATATCTTTATTTTCTTTTTCTTAATACGTTTTAATTTGCTGCAATTCATGCTTTCATAACTGGCCGGATTTTGAGAAGCATCTTCAGAAAAACAATAGTTATCTAAATATTTATCTCAAAGCATTATGAACTGTTATTTTGAACCTGTTCAATAAAGGGTTTTTTTAACTTCTTGAGTTTCATTCATTTCAGGGATTTACAATGGCCAACATTTTTTCCTTATCAGACTTTATGCAAATCAAGTCCAAAGTATAAAATTAAAGTTACATGAAACCTTGATTTTTTTTTCTGATCAATCACTCAAGCTGATTACAATTCTGTTATTATATAAGGCCCTGTCACTTTCGAGGCTAAAGTAAAAATGTGATTTTTGAATCTATAAATTCCAGTGTGAATGAATGGTACTCTTCATCAGGAAGTAAATACTGGTCAATTGTAAATGTTCATTATCTGGTTTAAGTAGCTTGAAAACATGCCATGTCCTCTTCTCCTTTTAGATTGAGTTGTGCCAGTGTTATGTGATGGCATTATTCAGCAGACTAAATGTAATGTCAAATTGTTAGGGAAATACAAACTACCCCTAAAATACTAGAATGAAAAGCTATGTTTTATCTTGAATTTACTTTTACCTCATCTGAATAGTTTTATTTTACTTTATAATGAGATTAATTCTGCTCTTATTTTTCAAATAAACAGTAGAATAGCATAAAGTGGATGTTATCACAATAAAAATGCAAACTTGAAAGTGTGATGAGAAATCCATGGTAATTATTTTGCTACAGTAGCAGAAGCTTGAATTTTAAGATTCATTATTTTTCAAGGTTTTTAGGTGATACCATGATTTAACAGCAAGTTTGGATTAAATAGCTTCATTGATTTAATAAATATGAAGTAAGACCTGTACCCAGCTGACATCTTCTATACTTAGCTGACATTTTGTGTTTGGGGATGAAGATGGAGTCTCCATAGATACATGGCAGAGAAAGAGAATAAAAAACTAATAATTTCTTTTGCTTTGCTCTTAATCTGGCAAGTAACATCTCATGACAGCTTCCTCAAGGATGTACTTGAAGCAAGGAAAGTTTATGTTATATCAGGTGCTGCACATAAAAAATAATTGACCAAATCCCTTTTAGCTTTATAGCTACACTTTGTTGCATGTAAAGGAAACAAACCAATTTTAATTGCATAATTAGCATGTCTCTATTCCTACTGTATTTTATGTACCTAATGGATTGCCATATTTATCACTTCAATAAAAGGATGAGATTATTGCATAAAATAGAAAGGGAACCTCAATGACTGATTCAGACATTCAGTGCTGAACAGGCTTCTGCGAGATACAAGATTTTATAGTGTTGGCTTAAATCTATCTCTGGTAGCTGAGGAGTATGCCCAGGCAACATTGTCTAGCCTTTACTGAGTTAGAAGAGAATTTAGATACATTCCTCAGTTTTCCTGACATCCTGCTTTTCCTTGGGTGTCACTGCAGAAGATATTTATAACAGAAATCTTTTGTAAAGAATGGGATTGTTTTTTACAAACTATGAAGTGAAGAGGCAGTGTGTCCTCAGAGAGTGTGGCTGCTCTTTGGAAGGGGCCTTAGCCTGGTGCTGGGAGCAGCCCAGTGTCCTGCACAGCCCCCAGTCCTGTGGCACAGGCAGTGTCCGCAGCCCTGCTTGCTCTGGGGAGCTTGGTCAGATGTCACAGCCTTGTCTTCCTGCCAGCAGCCCTGTTTGCTGGTTTGTATCATTGGACTTTTTGGACGAACCCCAGACCACATTTATTCTTGACACTGCATTGGTGAAGAAACCAATTATTATTATCTTATTGCCACTACATGGCTCAGGTTTTGTGGGACTGTGTGCTGCTCACTGAGAGCACAGCTCTGCCCCTTGGCTCTCCTTCAGGGAGCAGCCCTGCTATTGCTTCCCCTAGCCACCTCCATCCACCCAATCTGTGGCACTGACATCTGGCACCATGGCATAGTGCTTATCCCAATCAGCACTTACAACAGAGCTCTGGTAGTCTACAGCATAGAGCAACATCATAAGGAGCAAATAAACGATTTATATTCCATGAAAAGATAGTGTCCTTCATAACTGAGATTCAAAACAGAGCAGAAATGGGGTCGTCATCTTTGATATTTGATTATTGAATATTTGATTTCTACAGAATTGATTTCTTCTATCCTTATATAATAGGCACAGAAGTGTTCAAAATATAAAGGCTGAAAGCTCCTTGCTTGATATCGCCTCAAATTAAAGTCAGATGGAAAGACCAAAGGATTTGTAAAAGTTGTGCTTTATCTGCTGGGCCATGTTTTTTTTTTTCCTTGGAAATGCATTGGAAAAATAGTACAATAGTGTGATAAACAGGAAAATTAAGTTGTTCTGCTAAAATTCTAGTTTAAAAGCACTTGAAATTCATTAGCGACAGAATTTGGTTTAAAAGAATCAGTTTCTGTTTTACCTGCAGCACTTGCACAATCGCTGCTAGTCTGCCTGGATAATAAAAGTAGTGTTAATTGCACCAATTAAGAAGTGAGAATGTGAGTTATTGCTCTTTGTTACTTTCCAGGTCAGAGCAGATGCAATCGGAAAACACATATCCTACAATCTAAAGACAGTTTACTCTGAAATAGTTCTTTGCAATTTAGGCATTTAATTAAAAGCTTTAAAGTTTAATTAAAAAGTTAAATCATTTGTCTGCTTCTGTGGAAAAACAAAACCAACAAAAAGCACAGTGCTTATATGTTTGGATCAATTATATAACATAAAACACAGTGGGATAAGTACTATTTTCTGGTCTGAAGTTATAGCATTTTTCATGCATAACAGCATAACACATAAAAATGTATTCATGGTACTATAAATAAATAGATATATTGTTCTATTAAGTACAGTGTGAGAGTAAGTTTTAATCTAAAAAGATACTTTTTTTATGATGGCACAAAGGCAAAAACCCTTTTTTTTAACATAGTGAAAAAAATGGAGAGTAAAAGTTAAGTCTTTTCTATAATACTTTAAACTTTCAAAACAACAACCTGTTGCATTTATATACTAGTAATAAACACACAGACAAACACCAGAGAAGAATACTGAAGAAGGAGTAATCAATAGGAATTTTTTAATCAGCATCTGATGTCATATTCTAAAAAATATTGAGTAATAGAATTTAAAAGTCAGAAATATGTGATTTAATCTTATAACTTAAGCCTACAATTTTCAAGGGGTTGACAAATAGAATAACAGGCTTGTGAATAACTCAGAAATTCAGAAATGCTCAGAACAAATACAGCTGGGACTAGAAGGAAATAAACTATGGCTAGAAGTAACTATATGTCTACTCAACCTCCCCCTTTGAAAATAAGAGAAGCTGCTAGATATTACTAAAAATAACTCTGTTCTTAAGTCATATATATAAGAACAAAGGTCTTAGAGTATTTCTTTTTTCTTGTCAGTGGGGAGATGTTCAGTTTTATAGACACCTTTTCTCTGGCGTTATCTCCCAAGTGACATAAATTGTAAGATAATTATATTAATCTACTCAGACTATCACTCTCTGAGACAATTCCTCTTGACATGGGGCCAGTCCAAACTGTAGACACACCCTGCAATAGATCCATGCACAATTGCATGGTGCACTCCTTGCAAATAATGCAAATTTACTGGGCTGCCTTAGGAAAAGACAAGTTCAGCCAACTGAAAAATGTTATCCCACATACAGTTATCCCCAATTCTAAGTCCACCTCTTGTCTTGTGTTTCAGAAGGGACGTGGAGAAACTGGAGAGGTTCAGCTGACAGCTATCAAGATAACATGGGCCTAGGGCATCAACTGTGAAAAGAGGTTGCAGGATCTGTGCCTCTCTACAGGGGTGGAAAAGGAGGCTCAAAAATAATCTAATAGCTGCCTACAACTATTGGGACTATGGCTACAATGCTGACAAACTTTACTTGGTAATGCCAGATGACATTACAAACGAAACCACGTATGAATTCTGGTTTGTGAAGTTTATCATAACTTTAGTGAAGAAAACAGTCTCACGGAGGTTGATGGGACAGTGGAACATCAGGAGCCTGAGCTCAGTGATGTCACCTGGTCATGGAGACTGGACTCTTAACCTGAGCAGAGCAGATGAAAAAACTGATACAGTGCTCAGTCATTGACACTGTGTTTGTGCTAGGGCACACTCCTGGGAGGCATCATGAGCATGTCTGACCCAGGTGTAGCCCCTTCTACTCCGTGTAATCCTCGATCCCAATGGGCTCTGTGCTCCCAGACTTGGCTGCCCTCCTGCCATACTCCATTTTAATCAGTACAGAGCCTCACTTGCACCTTATAAAAACATTAATTTGGTCTCTTGGCACTCAACCTTCACATAATTCCAGACGTTCTGAATTGACACGCTCCCACCCAGTCATCCACAATAAAAATATCTTCTGGTCACAGGAACTGCAAATGTGGTAGAGCAGGACTGTGCCACTGGCAGGCTTTTACATCTGATTTTGGCTATTTCCCCAGGCTTTTCTACATGATATTACAAGGTATTTAATTCACTCCTTGTGCTACTTGAGTTACTTGTTTTCTGGGTGCCCAGCTGTTGTACTTTTGGACTAAAAACGCATTGCTACAAATAGACAGCTGTTCCTTGAGCATCTTAAACTCAGTCTAATATATTATTTAATGTATTTAATAGATAAGTAATGTGACAAAGTTCTGAAAGCAGAGCCTTCTCCATTGCCTGTACCCAATATCTCTACTATAAAACCTTTTACCTTCTTCAAAAGACATGATGAAAATGTAGATTTATTAATAAAAACCTCTATTAATAAGAATTGTAGAAGCATCTGAAAAGAATAATTTTTTCCCACAAGGCTTTAATTACCTATAGTAATATGTCAATGTGGTATAAATACACAAATTATTAAAGAACAATTCATTAAATAATCACAATGTTGGGAGTAAAAAAAGTTCTGTATGGAAGTCTGTGCCAAAATAATGCATGTACATAAATGGCCTGAATTAGGACTGCTAAAAACAATGTTAATGATGTTATACCCAAATTTTAAAATACAGATTTTTAACCACTATAACATTTAGAAATGTAGTTTTGAGAGCATGAAAAATAAGTGCCTTCTACTTTTGTTGGAGAGCAACACAAGTATTTCCCCATAGTATTTTTTTTTTTTTTTTTATTGCTCAGGCTCAGTGTAGAGGAAACATCATATAAATTGCATTGAGTGTGCATACCTCAACTCATGAAACTTATTAGACTGTACTTTAAAAGAATGATGGTCCTATACTACTGGAAATAAAGGCTGGAGTAATCAGTACTGATGATGACTTTTATATGCAAAAGAATAGAATCTACTCAGATATTGTTGACTATGAAGTGCCATGAACAGACTGTGAAATGTAGGTGCTGTGACAATAGTTCTCTTATCTGAAGGTAGTTGTAAAAATCTGAAACAAGTATTACTGTGTGTGAGCTGTAAGAATGGGATTGGATTTATAGAGCAGTTCAAGAGTGCATACATTTTATAGATGTTAGAAACATGTATGAGGTAAAAATGAATCACCTGTTTAATTTTATCTACTGTCAACATTAAGATTAAAGTTTTATTTAAAAATATTCATCTTCCCTGTAAATCTGTAACTAAATGACTGAAGTGATTGTTTATATATATATCTAATCCTAATTTCTCTGCCTTTTTAAAGCAGGTTAATTATATTCATGAACCTTTGTTGCATTATTCACTTGGAAGGCCTTGATTATGCATTCCATATCAGAGTTTTATAACTAAACATCCAGGGTATGCCATGTATTCAAGCATGAGATGACATCATTAAGTCTTAAATCTCTAAAAATATACGTAAATCATAATAAAAGAGTTTTCTTAGAAATTATTTAACATTGAGGCAGACTTTGATTCTCTTCTGTTACATAGTTCAAAAATTGTTTTTCATAAGGAGTGCTCAAGGAAAAGCTGATAATGAAAACAATCAGTATACAGATTATCTTTCTAGGAGTAAAATTTAAGAGAATGTTTTGCAGTCTATTACCTAAAAATAGCCTAAGCTAAAAGTGTTTGGACACAATCATGTGGTACCTTCTATGGGATTAACCCTTTCTTTGAATGCACAGCAGTTCACAGACTCTGGTACAGACAAATTTAGTCTAAGGAAGTTTCTAGAGCAACTAGGTAAAAAATGACCACACCTTGGTCTCTGTGTAGGAAAGAAGCTGCCAGCTTTCCTGTTCCATATAACAATTTAGTGACTGGTCTGGCTATATGTTGAGTGCTGTGGGAGTGGGGGGAAAGGCTTGGTGTCTGATAAACACTGAACTTCTGGCTAATTCATCGGACATAGTTTCTTTACTGTCATCATCTGTGTGAAATTTCTGGTGTTTCATCACCTCTGGTGAGCTGATGTCCTTATGTTCAGACAATCCTCCAAACACAGATGCTTTGAACTGGTGCACTGAAAGAAGTCAGAAATATTTGGATATTGCACTTTGAGTTATTTATTCCAGAGGGGGTTGGCCCTAGAATAGTTTATCTACTATTCAATATGTTGAATGCTCTGAAGGTAAAATGGCTCACTGAACTTTAACCATAGAATTCAAAATCAGCTTCGTAATGGGTTCCTTTATATGTTGTAAATGGTAAGTAGTTTATGTAAAACTGCTGTACTAGTGCTGTCATGTTGGGGGGTTACATACTTAGTAGCCCAGACAAAAACACTCCAAATCCAAGACTTTTATAATCTCCTCACAATTTTTCTCTTCATTATTATCTTGTGTTGCATCTTTACTGCTTGCCTTTGGGAAATGCTTACTTTACCTGTATACTTACGACCTTCACATTTCAAAATCACCTTTGATTTTAATTGTCATAAATTCTGATGAACTCAAAACTGGATATTTCCATGTCTACAATGCTACAGGTTTCCTGTGTGGACCTTCATTAGTCCTTTGATGGTAAAGGAAGTTCTGCCTGGTGGCTGATTTTGTCTGCTGATCAAATTTCTCAGGCATATCATTGTTTCCACTGCACAATTGCTTCAGCTGTGCTGCTTTCGTAGCATTTCCTAGGAATGCTACTGTCAGTGCCTGCACCTGGGCTTTAGGCTTTTCACAGATGGAAGCAGATGTTGAACTTGGTCTAGAAGTAGATGGCAAATAGAGAGAAACACCTAAGGCAGACTGGATTACCTCCTACTGGTTTTCAGAAAAAACCTTTAAATTCTGTGCATTATCACTGAAGCCGTTCTCAGTTGACGGAATTGCCCCAGTGGGGCAAAGCTATTAAAATTTTAATTTGGAAAAGTACTTAAGTTAGAATGAAAGCCATACAAATGATCTTTTTTCTAATCAAATCAAATATTTTAAGTAACTGTTAGCTTATAGTAGAGTAACATATCTTCCTATTAAAGCAGAAATAAGAGATAACTTCCTTTTGGAAAGACAGGCTCCTGAGTTTACATGCATCTTGTGAATTGCTTTTTGTTGTTGCTGATATTTGCTTTTTTCTTCATTGTGACTCACAGTTAGAATAAGTATATGTTTTGCATGCTGTGTTCTTGATTGCACACTCAGATTTCTGATAATAGGCAGTATAGCAGGATAATAATGGTAATGTACCTACGCTCTCACACATTCTCTGTAGGGGCAATTAACTATCTACACAGATGGGCTGTTGAATTGCTGTTCTACATGACTGCTGTATAATCTTGCAAGCTACCATAGCCTTAGCTCAGGTTAACAGCCACAAAACAATCTTCTTAGCCACTGGGTCTTAATAATGTTTGGGCATGTGGTGCAAACAATAAAATGGGTTGTGTTATTAAGGGCTGGGACATATGAAAGAAAAAATACATTGGGTTTCTGAGAATTGTAGGACAGACTGTGTGAAGTTCTTTTGTGCATCCAACACTTAGGATGTCTCCAGGAGGTCACAAAGTTAGACAAAGGGCAGCAGCATGGGTAAGAGCAGAGGAAAGAAATATACTCTTTCCTTACATCAAGTGTTCCCAGGAACTCACCATGTCTTTGTCCTTGCTTATTTTAGTGTTCCCAGTAACTGGCATATCTCTAATATTTCATAGGTTGAAATAGATTATTAAATTACATGAATTTAAGGGAGATTATCTCAACTGGATAGAAAATAGTGCTAATTACACCAAGGTCATAGGCTTGATTCCCATATGGCTGTTCACTGAAGAGTTGGACTCAATGACCCTTGTGGGTCCCTTCCAACTCAGAATATCCTGTGATCTTGTGTTCAAACAAGCATTCAAATAAAGAAATTTTGCCATTTGAATGCGGTTCTTGCCTTTGTCATGGAATCATAGAATTGTTTGGGTTGAAAAAGATTCTTCAAGTTCCTACCCTCCTGCCATAGGCAGGGATGTCACTGACTAGATCAGTTTGCTCAGGACCCAATATCACCTGGCCCTGAACACTTGCAAGATAACAGGGTCTGCAAAGTTTAGCTGTTCTTATCTTTTGTGCTAGTGACACCGTTTTCAAAGTCAGCAATACTTCCTTTTCACTTCTTACAAGCACAGAAATTTCTCTTAGAATCCAGATTTTTAGGAGGGAAATTCACCTACAATGGTTTTTTGATCAAATTGAATGGTGGGTGAGGAAAGATGTAACTGAAGTTACTAAGAAATTGTAATAGAAAAGAGAGAGGAATCTGGGGAAAAAAAAAAAAGAAAAGAAATGAGACACTGACAGTAAAATTGGATAGTAAATGAGACACCTGGAAATGGGAAATACCTATCAATATATCACTTTATTCCATATGTATTATTCTGAACACCTAACCTAATATCTTCTTCAATATAATTTTAAACATAGAATTATGCTACCATCTTTCACGGAAAATATTTGTACAATATTGCCTAAATATAGGAGTAATTTTTGCTGTTTCGTAAGCTGCATGATGTTTACAAAAATTTTGTAACAGTGTTCATAGAAGGAAGATGCCTTGTTTGCAATCATCCTGTAGTAATTCTTCTCACAGCATCTCCATCTTTATGTCAACATGAAGACAAAGGCAAAAGAAAAATTTGAAAGATGTCTTTTGATATTTCAGAAATTGGTATGGTTGACTAAGTTAGATACTTTGAATTGAACTCTACTTTGTATGTCTGCGTGTTCCTCGTCTGTAAAACAAAGTAACAGTATTGTCCAAGCTTATAAATTGAACATTGGTACATGAAAGTCAGGTACCTGCTCAGATGTAGCAATAATGTGTGTCAGATAAATGGGTAGGCTCTGATTGTATGGGCATGTGCACTCATAGAGTCAGAGGATGCACAGTGTGTTAGTGACTTTAATGGGATGTGCCTGGGTGCACAGCTGCCTTTGGACATCAGCTCTGAACCATCACAGTGACAGTTCAATGACAGAATTCAGGCACTGAAATACTCCAAGGAAGAAACAAGCTGCTCTGGATGATCTCTGTAGATTGTCAGCCATTGCAAAGCTTTTTCCTTTTTTACAATGAAAGTTACTAAAAATATATGAAATGTTAATTTGGGCATTTTAAAACACAGTGACTTTTCTATTATTTTAATTTCAATTCATTGCAAAATTTAACCAGTAATTCATTAATGATTTAATTTTATATAAGCTTCTAAACAACCGAATGAAGTATGGCCTTTTGTTTCTGATATTCATAAAATTACAGTTCTAGCAAGTCATACTTTTATTGCTAAATAGTATGAAATTATAATTGTAACGGATGTATAATTATAAAAGATGATACAAAGGACAAATTTACACAAAATAATTTTGTTTAGAGTGCGAATTGTTGTAGCTCTACTTGAAATAAAGTTCTTTGGGTAGAAAATAAAAGGCAATACTTTGATCATAGTGATGATTTAATGTTTGCCATCACCTATCCTACTTTTCTGCTGCTGAGACTGATGAGAAAATAGTTTTACCTTAACTTATACAAACAAGTTCCATTCTAAGGGTATATGCATGTTGCTAGCCTGAGCTTCATAATACAAGAGATACAACAGAATGACATTCCTTTGATGTATAAAGTGAATTCCCTTTGATGAAAGGCATGTTGTTTGTACAGCCCTAGTCACATTCAGAGACTTTTTTGTAACATTATATATTTTCTCTAATAAATACAGTGAAAGATTAATGATAAATGTTCCCAAGTTACTTAAAATTATTTGAGACTCCGAAAACGTGTTATTCTTCATTAACCTATGAACAGAGAAAAATCTTTTCTTGAAACTGGGAATATTCGAGTTCTGTGTTAGGAATTTATCACTCATACCTGCAAAGAACCAGCCTAATTTTAAGGAAGTGAGAACTAGCATGGCCCATTTATTTCAGCTGCAGTAACTCTCTAACTAAGGGCAAAGATCTACTAACACGAATTAGCTTCCATTAGGAAGCTACACTATACATTGCTGGCACTCTGATTTTATCCTAATGTCAAACATCAGATCTTCACGTCCTTTTCACCTTTAACTTATTCTTTTGTTATTTAATCACAAATGGTTTGTTCGGTTCCTTGCAGAACAAAATGTATTAGCTTTCCCTTGAATTGTAATTTTAACAAATTGTAATTTTAACAAATGGTTAGTGAAGTCTGAAACTAAGGTATCATTTTGTGGAGGAAGAATCAGGGAAGTTCCTACCAGTAAGCTCAGCACAAATATTTAGTCATCTAAAGGCTAAAGATATGCATCTGAATTAGTTGTCAATATACTATATTGAAAATAAAGTTATAAACATCTCGAAAGAGATAAAGCATCTGGATAATTTTACTTGTCCACTGCAGCAGGAGATAACAGCCTTCCAGGACTTGAAAGGGGGCTACAAGAAAGCTGGAGAGGGACATTTTGGAAGAGGATGTAATGGCAGGACAAGGGGGATTGGCCTTAAACTGAAATAACGATGGACACACAACTCACACCAAGCATGGTTGCAAGCATCAGTGCTTTATTAGTTCCCAGTACAAGCTTTTATATCCTTCTCACCTGCATGACACTTGTGTGCCCTTTTACTCTTTAATGATTGTTCAATAGACATCACCATTTGTGCTTCTTTTCCTTCAATGTTCACCTGTCTTAGGCAGCTGCACCCCATTAGGGATGAGGCTGGGCCACAGCTCCATTCCCTATGTCCCAGTATCTGTTCTCCTACACTGAAATATGGTGGGTTTAGGTTGGATATTTTGAAGAAATTCTTTGCTGTAGTAGTGATGGGGCACTGGAACAGGTTGCCCAGAGAAGGGGCATGGGATGTCCCACTCCAAAAGTATTCAAAGCCAGTCTGTAACAACCTGTTCTAGTGGAAGGTGTCCCTGCCCATGGCACAGGGGTTGGAACTAGATGATCATTAAGATCCCTTTCAACACAAAAGATTTTATTATTGTAGTCTCCATTTTTCCTCCATTGACACAAAGTGAGGTCTATAAAATTCTCAGAGCTTTAAATGTAAACAATATGGAAGTGCAGAGTTTGGTGACATGAATTTTGATCATTGCATCTAAGAAATGCTACTTTCATATTCATTATTTTCTTACAGAAAGCAGCTTAAAACGAGATCTTTATAGCAATAATATTGTATGATAGTGCTCTGTATCAAAGAAAATTATGGATGTTCTTCAGTTGCTTTCTGTGTTATTAAGCATTACAGAATAATCACAGAATATTCTGAGTTAGAGGGAATCCACAGGGGCCATTGTGTCCAACTCCTAAGTGAATGGCCTGTACAGGGATTGAACCTACAGCCTTGGTGTTATTAGCATCATGGTCTAACAAATGAGCTAATCCTCATCATATTTTGTGTTATTCTGGTTTAAACGGCATCTTTTATTGTTCTAGCTCTTAGATAGGCCCTTGCTAATTTTTCTGAGTAATGAGAATTGAGCACTTTGGAGAGCAATGTAGGAAGATATGTAATGTTACTTTTAAGAATACAGAAAGAAGAGGGCACAATTTCTCAGTGGGAGGTTAAGAAGCCAGTGACAGTGAGTTAACTAATAGCTAAACACCCCTATATTGATTAAGGATTGTAACCTGAAGCATAGGAAATATCTCTCCATAGAGAAGATACGACTGTAGCTTTGAAAATTATATAGCAATTAACAAGTGAGATTTTGTGGGTAAGTCAAAGGAAACAACTCATTTGGTGCAAGGTTTATGTTGTATTCTGGGTGTAGGAGACACAGAAACTGTGTTAGGCTTTGAGTGTGTTCCAAATTCTGTAAGAGTAAAGAAAAATATTGATTGTGACAGAACAGAAGATTACTCCTATTTTTATGTCAAAGATGAGACACTGGATAGGAAGATGCTGCTAGCAAAAAAAGGAAGAAAAGATACAGCCAGGAAAAAATCCCCAAGTGTAAACCTGAACTGAATTTAACAGAAAAGAACAGTCTCTGATGAAAACAATACCATGCTGTAAATGTGATTGTTTGCTTAAATCAGCTGAAACAACTTTTTATATCACAAACTTGTTGAATATGAGCAGCAATTCTGACCAGTTCTGTCTGTCCTCTAAACTATGGATACTGCCTAATTTCTGTCAGTGTATCACAGGAAGTTAATTTCAAGTTTCCTCATCCTTCACAATGTTGTTTTCCTCCATTGATTTGAGATCAATTTAACAATTGGTCTGCTCATTCCTACAAGGTGAAATCTGCGGCAAAAAGCATTTTAATTATCTCTTTCTAATCAGTGAACTGGCAGGAGATTGTTCAACTTGTCTTCTCATTCCTATTATTCTTCCATCTTTAGTTTCTAAAAGACTGGTATAAGTCTCTTAGAGACACACAATCTCAAATTAGTCAATACATTGCAACATTGCTTTCTTATATCATGCATGCACTCTGTACCTCTCAACAAGATTGGTAGGGCATGACCATGAGAGTTTTGGACTTTGGCTGTTCTTTACGGTTATAAATAAAGGAAACAATCTATTGTGTCCACTGCTTCTGTGTTAAATACAAAGAAGCAGGAAAAGTGAAGTGTCTACACTGACAATGCATCTGCATATATTTCTTGTGTGGATGGAAAGCTGGCTATGCAGTGACTTGATTTGTTGGACCTAGATATTTACCTGGTGGGCTGCAGCAGACTAGATTCTGTACCTAGCAGCACTTGAAAACATGTGTTTACTTTTTGCCCTAATGTGAGTTTTCCTGGTGACCTTAGTTAACTAGTTTTTGCTCCAAATCCTTGGGTGTAGGTAGCTACATAAAAGGCTGACCTTGAGATGTGTTTGTTGCTCCCAGCCTCGGTGGCTGATTTGTAATACAAATGAAAAGACTACTTAAATGATTCCTGAATATTTATGTGTGTCACTTTTAAATCATTAGCTTTACGTCTTTGTGCTTCACTTTCATTAGCTGAAAAATGACACAGTAATGATAGAGATAATAGCAGTAATAGTAATACTTATAACACAACATAAACATGAAATTTATTTTCAGTAATATTTCTAAACTCTTTTGAATCATATAGAACAGATATATAAAAAGAAGTAAACAGAGAGCCATATCCTACAAATCATTCCTATCCCATTGCCCCAGTGCTGTTTACTGGCCTGTCCCAGTGATCTGGTCCTGGTTATCTCACCTACTGAGATAGGTCATGGTTGCCTTTTCTAGAACAGCCTCTTGAGCAAAATAATGGAGTAACACTAGAATAGGTCTGAACAACTTTACTGCTCAGCTGTCCGTCATTCTAAAAGGAACTTTGGATTTTTAGATTTAGGCAATCTATCAGTTTACATCCATTGAAACTCATTAAAGGACTGTGCACAATGAAGTGACCCAAAGTGTGCAATAGATTCAAAAGATAGTTCTGATTATGCATATAATTATTCTAATAATTTAAGTGGGACCATAACATGCATCACATATTGAGTTCAGAGCCTCATCACCACTTAGTTCTTAGTGAAATTCTTATTCTTTTTTTCTTACATATAGCTGATTTTACAGGAACAATTAAGTATTTTACTCTTCTGTATGATTCCTTTTGTACTGTGGTAACTCAACAGGCTTCCTCTTTCTCCTCAGTGTTTGAGCTTGTATCTTGAATATTTTGCACTCCAACAAAGAAGAAAGCATGGCTAGAGTTGACTCTGAATACAAGATGAAAGGTCTGTCCCTGAGATCATCAAGGTTTCCCACTGTCATGTTTACAGCTCTGTGTGTTCCCATGCACTCCCACACCATCACCATTAAGCCAAGGCAATTAAGGTGCTTCTACTCACACAGTTTAAAACAGCCTCTTGTCTTTTCCTCTTTGGTCAACAATATCCCATCTCTGCTTTGCAGCCCTTTCTGTAGGTAGGAATTGCCCATCAGAATTTCCTTTGGCTCTCCTGTTTTCAGTGTGATTCAGAGATTTTTTAGCATTCTGCAACAGGCAAAGACGTTGGCCAGACCTCATCACAGGTCCAAAGGGTGTGTTGGGTCTAATCCTTTCACCCCAACCCATGCCATTCTCTGCTCTCCAGAGGAAAGGAGGTCTGCCAAAAAGTCTACAGTTCCCAAATTAAGCTCTAACTTTTGGATGCTGTGATACACCTGTATAAAAGAGAAAACAATGTTTTCTTGAACATCTAGTGGATACGAAAACAGAGCTAGAAAAAAAGAGAGACTGCCTTCATGTAAAAATTGAATTATAATACTTTTAAGGCATAACTTTATTTCTCTATGAACTCACAAATTTTGCTGGTATGAACAATTTTTTCAAGGCAGTAATGTGATCTCTGATAACTGATTTTGAACATGTGGTGATTTAAGATGTTGTCACTACAGTTGTCCACCTTGCTTTTCTGCCAGAGGACACTACCTACAGAGCAGGGCATAAAACTGAATGGATTCAGTTTTTTCGATTCATGTTTTTAGTATCTGGACACTAGCTAGCTTCACCTACTGAAGTGTGCTAGATTTTATGCAGAGCATGAGAATTTTGCCTCAAGTGCCAGGAGAAAAATCAACATCAGTTTGGCTTTGTGAAAGAGTGAAAGTCATGTGATCAGTGATCACACACCATTAAGGACCATTATCTTTAGGAGTATCTAAGATAAATTAAGCACTAGAGTTGAACCACTCTAATCTGACAATTAGTCATTCACTGTAAAACAATTACAGTGAAAAAAAGAGATATTTTTGATTTCGTGCAGTAATCAATTTTGTGCAGTAATATGACTGTGCTTACAGTGGACTTTAAAAACACCACAACAAATAAAATCGTTTTATTTCTGGGCAATGAAATTAAGACAAATGATTTAATTTTCTTTGGCCAGTGCCTCCAAAATCAAACACAGACAAATTATCTTTCAATACCTCTCCAAGTACACTGTGGATACTCTAACTTTTCTTACAGTATGATTGATCCATAACTTTCAGGTAATAAAATCTAAAATGAATGGGCTGGCAGATGCAGGCTCATAGGCAGGTCTGCATCAAGCAGTGATATTATGCTTGCTTTGTGGTCCTTGCTTGAAGCTACAGCCACAGGGAGACAAACAGTGTCATGCTTAATTAATCAGGCTGATTGACTTAATATAAGGAGATTATTCTGAAAGATGATCAACTACATTGACAGGATTAGTTCCAAAAGCCCTCTTGTTATACAGAGAAGTACCTCTAAGTTATCATATGTGTTCAAATTGTGAAATTTGCTGGCTTTGGTGGCACAGCAAGTGTTGGCAAGACCTGCTGATTGACATATTTTACTGATTTTCTCTCATATATTTCAAAAATCTATGAAAATTGATGTATTTGCTATCTCATAGCATCAAACCTGTTGGGTGGTCCTCAGTTTCTTTGACAAGGCTCTGGATTAGAAAAATGAACTTCTGTTTAAAACACAAAGAGAGCAGACTTTGAGAGCCACAGATCCACTTAAACATGTCATCTGTAGTAGTACACTGTGGCAGACGTGATGTCATCCTGCTGCCTGAAAGCTATCTATTTTTCATTTCTTTTTCACAACATCATTTCTCACACCATGCCATCATTTTTTAATGTAAAGGAAGTGTTATCAAATATTTCACATGTATATGGCCTGCAAGTTAATAATAAAAGACTTGTCATTGAGCAGCAACATGAGTCTTTGTATGCCAAGACATTTTAAGACAAAGTTAATTCTGGAGTATTCTTATTCATAGTCTCCATGCCTGTGATTTTCCAGGTCTCTAATTCTCATTTTCTGTGGTTACCTTTCAATTAAGAAATAAGAGAGGAAGCTCAGTACCATATGCACATTTATTAAGTGTCTGTTTAACTAAGAATTTATAACTTGAACATCTCCTAGTGTGTTGCTTAATTATTGGTACTTTGGAGACATTTATATTTAAAGATTCAAGAATATGAACTGTTATGTCACATTCTTGCACTTAAGTGACTTAAACTTTTTTTAAAAATTCAAATAGGTAAAGAGAAAGTTTAAAAACAATATTTTGCCATTCATTCTTTATAGGACTTCCCTGAAAAACTTCACATTTTTTTACAGTGGAAAAATGTTTGTTGACATTGTTGGATTGTTGAAGTTTGAGGTCTACATTTATTTTTCTCATGGAAATATATATTTTACTTCAGGGCATGCATGGTATAAATTAATTTAATGGTGCATTCAATATGTATTAAGGCTTTGATTCAATATTGAAATATTCAACATTGAAAGTCACAAGGTTAACTTAAAATAGAATTATTGCTAAGGAATTTGTTAGTTAAATAAAATATTTCAATTTTAATCGCAGTAAACTTATGCTGTGGAATTTCTATTTTAATTTTTTTTTTAATACAGGTAGGTATTTTGGAATATTTCTAGCATGTGGTAGATGACTCAATTCAGTTTATACCCAAATTCTTAGACTTTTCAGGAATGCAGTGAACTGACCTAGTAACCAGAATCCTAGTAAACCTATCTTGTTTGCAAGGGTTAAACTTATGTGAATCCTGATCACTTTTTTGTATCATGTACTTTCTTTTAATCTGAAAAAGCCTGTGAGTGATGTGTTCAGGCTAAAGGTTGTTCTCTGGAATACAAAGATTTTATCAGGGCCAGAAAGAGAAAATATTACTTTCTCACATTTAATTTCAACAGCAGAAGAATTTCTTACAAGAGAGACAGTGTGAATAGCTGTAAGGCATATTTCATAATTCGTTCTATACTCACATTTTTCCATCTACCACAATAAAAAATGCAGGGCTTGACAGTGTGCACACTCCTTTGTGAGCATCTGTGCCTTTCATAGCACCACAGAAAAATGTCACACTCCCTAGACCTTAACACAAAACAACTACCTCTCTGCAGAAAACAGCAATCTTGCCTCATCATTTCATTATATACTGACCCAGCTGGAAAAGAAGCAAAATTTTCCTCTTGAGTTGTGGCTTTTTGAAAATGAGGCAGTTTGGTAATGCCCAAAAGGTCATGTTGTTCTTTGAGACAGCGCTCTGTGTATCTGGGAGGATGTTGGATCCATGAGAGCTGAGTATTGCATTTTATTTGGAAATCCGTGGGCTGCCTTCCCCTATGTTTGTGACTTTTAGAAAGTCTGGAAGATGGTGCTTTTCTGGCAGTAATTTTTCTTCTGCAGAAGTTGTTTTAGAGTTGATGCAAATACATATCAATGTATCTCACTGAGACTGAGATGCCTGCCTGGATATATATCTGGACGTGACACATGAAAGGTTTTATTTGCACTCACATATTTTTGAGAAGTGCAGAATATAGAGCAGGGTCTCATGGGAAAACCTGTTACAATCTTCACACTTTGTTCAGCGGGGTGGAGAGGCCGTTCCTTTTATGTCTATGAGCCTGTTCCTCAGGAGGCAGAAGAGCTTGGAGGCACCAGTGCCTGTAGAGAATACCAGAGATCACTTTTTCCTCTTTTGCAGACAGGTTTGAAGAAAAAGCATGCTTCCCTGCAATGCAATCTCTTTCAGCCCCTGAGGCGCTAGAGGTTTACTGCACCTTCATGCCAGTTACTGTCTAAAAAAACACAGTATTATTTTAAGGATGAAGAAGCTGATTTTTGTTTGTTTAGTTTTCAAAACACTGAACAAATTCACCTTAGTGTTAACAGACTAAGGGAGGCAGAGCTTTAGGCGTTTTCATCAAGGCTGAATTTAGATTTGTGGAAAATTCTCAAAACATGTTCAGAGGCATACAGCAGGTGTGAAGTGGTTATCTCACTGGATTTCTGGGTTTACTCAGAAAAACCTGCTGTCTTGTCTGAAAGTAGCCCTGAGAAACCTTCATATAATCTGAGTGTGGTATATTGTGAAATTGGCATCTCTAATTCTATTTTTTGAATGCCCACCAGCTGTTTTGGGCCATAAAGTGTAACTCTTATTAGAACTACTTTAAAATGATGGGGAATTCACACCTGTATCAGCATGAGGATAAAGAGAGAGGAAGGGTTAATCAGTAAAGTATTTTAAATTGACCAGACATAAGTGGAACCTCACAAATAGAGGAAGGAATAATAGTAAAACTACAATGCTACAAAATGTAATTGTAAATAGGGCATCAGCCTTACTGACAGTCCTTCCTTGGATTTAAATTTGAAAGGACTTCAGATTTTCAGTTCTCTGTTTATGTAACTGTAAGCAGATAACACTTATTCATAATGTTTAAATGGACTTTCTATAGAAAACAAGTATAAAGTCAGGTGTGGAGAAGATTAAGAGAACTGCTTTAAATCATTGTAATAGGTGGGATGGAGCTTAATCTAACCAAACAATAAAAGGAAAGCTGCGGGCAAGGGTGTGACAACTACTTCTGTATTCTGTTTTTAAGCACCTACTGCAGTGCTGTCATCAGTCACTCCCATCCTCTGTAGGACTCAGTGCTCAGTGGCTGTTGCGGTCACTCACAGCATAGCAAAATTGTGATGCAAGTTCTTTCCTTTCAGGAGCAAAAAATTAAAGCCAGAGCATTATTTTCTCTGGAGGAAAATTATGAAAATTCTGATATTCATCAGTGAATTTGCTATATTTAGTGGAAAAAATATAAAATCCTTCCTACCCTGGCAATATTCTGGCCCTGAAGCCACAGAAATCTGTTCTGCCTGGTTCTGACTGAGATGTAACAAGTCTGCCCCTTCCATAGAGCTGAGTCACTCCAATAATGCAGATGGCATCTACTTTTCATGTTTAGCAGTATATTTTTAAATTTGGAACATCATCAGTACAGGTTCCTCTAAAGAATGTTCTGATTAAATTTTTTTGTTTGGTTGGTTGGTTTTTTTCTGTGTCCTGATCAAGCGCATGCAGGAAAAATGAGGAAAAACATTCAGCCTCTGAAATACTGAAGTGTTTTGGAGTGTATGCCTTGTTAGTAGAGTTTTAGAGTTTGTAAAGTGCTGGTGTTCAAATCATAGATTGTCTCTATAAAAAGATGAGATATATATCTATCTTCAAATGTTTTATTTTCAATGAAAAATACAAGTTTTTTTACTTACCCCGTTTTTGTACTGGTATAGCAGCACTTGTCTGCCTGCTAGATGCCCACCAAGCTTGTCTATTATTCCCTGTCCTCAACAGCACAAGGAAAGAAAATGTGATATAAAAGCTTGAGAGTTGGAGAAAGAACAAGGAAACCATTTACCAGTTAGAGTTAGGGGCAGAACAGAGGATTATTTGGAATTAATTTCATTTATTGCCATTAACAGAGTGGGATATTGAGAAATGCAACTAAACTAAGAACACCTTACCACCATCCCTCTACTTTGCAGGCTCAACTTCACTTCCAACTCTCCTACCTCCTCCCTGAGTGCTGCAGGGGGATGGGGAATGGGGTTTGTGGTCAATTTTCTGCTCCTTCCTCCTCCTACTCTTCACCAGCATGGGGTGTCTCCCACAGTAAAAAGTCTTTCATCAACTTCATAAACACAGGTCCTTCTCATGGGCTGCAGTTCTTCAAAAAATGATCCAGCAGTGGGTTCTTTCCATGGGGTGCAGTCCTTCAGTAGTGGATTGTTCCTGTGAGGGCTCCTCTCCATGGACCACATTTCCTGACAGAAAACCCATTCCTGCCTGGGATCTACATAGGCTGAAAATGCTTCATGGTATGTCCACCTGCTCCAGGATGGGATCCTCCATGGACTGCAGCATGGATATCTGCTGCAGTGTGGACCTCCATGTTATAGTCCTTTTCTGCTGCAGGGAATCTCTGCTCCAGCAGCTGGAGCACCTCCTGCCCCCCATTCTTCCCTGACTTTGGTGTCTACAGGGCTCACACATATTCTCCCTCTTGTCTCCCAGCTGCTGCTCAGCAGTTTTTCCTGTTCTTAAAAGTGTTGTCACGGAGGAACTGCCACTGTTGCTGATGGGCTCAGCTTTGTGCAGAGGCAGATCTGTCCTGGAGCTGTCTGGAACTGGCTCTGTCAGACACAGCATCACAGAGTCATGGAAAGGCTTGGGTTGGAAGGGGCCCTGGAGATCATGTAGTTGCCACCCCTTTGCAATGGGCAGGGATGCTCCCCTCTAGATCAGACTGAACACTTCCAGGGATGGGGAATGCTCCTGTGGGCAGCCTGGTCCTGACATGGAGGCAGATCCCAATATCTTCTCACAGAGGCCATCCCTGCAGACCCCCACTGCTCATACACACAAACTCAGTACACAGAACTTCTGTAAAATTTAATCAGATGAGAAATTAAGAAAAAGAAGATGAAAGTCAAGTCATAAATATTTTTATGGTAAAGCTCCCAATTTTTAACCCCCATTAAACCCTTGACATTTTATTTTGTGGAATTATTTTATGATTGTTAATGTCTTTAATGGCTATTTGCCATTTTCTGCAGTCTGACTTGTGCAAATTTATTTCTCTGTCAATTATTTTAACTGCTAGTTACTTAGTGCAAGCACTGTGAAGCATAGAAGTGCATTTTATGGATTTACTGTTCAGTTTGTGAAAGTGATTGGCCTGGTTACGAGTGATAAGTAGGAAATTGCTCTCCTGATGTAAAGTGTTGTCAAATGACCATTTACAAGTTGCAGAAAGAAACAGTTTCATTTAATTTTCTAATGATAATAATGAATGAGCAGGAAACACCTTGACTCATTTTGTAAGAGCACAAATGTTAAATGGGGGATGAATCCCCCCACTATTAAGAGTTGGAGGAACTGAGGGACTTGTATACATTTAAATGAAAGGAATAAAATTATGCTGGGGTGATATCACTATACTTGGTAGCAGATTTACTTATTGAGTGATTTATTTCTCAGATGTTGCAGTGCCTATACGTTTATGCATGAGGAAAAACAGGAGAAGGAGTGGTTTTCAGGTGAATGAAGTAGAGGTACTGTATTTGCCATCACTAGTGATTCAAATCAATCTGGGAATGTCTATTTGACATAACTCTCAATGTCAGGTTATTGTGGGATTTCTCACCTGCCAGGTGCATGCATTTTATTCTGAAACAAATAAATAAAATAGAGTGCAATGTCTGAAATTCTGGTTATGGTGACAAGCTGCTGAAAGTTAAGCTGTTGAGTAGATAGAGCTATTAGACATTGACTCCTTTTGTGCGAGGTTTTGCCACAGAGAACCATATGACCTATGGTTACAGAAGGCCCTTTCATTTATGCACAAACTCTCTGCCAGGGCTTGTGCATAATACTAGGCAACAGATCTCTTGAGAGTAATTCTTGCTCAGTGGTTAATGTCTCTTGTTTCCAGCTTATCTGATGCCATGGTAATGTCCTCATATGGCCACTGTAATTTCTTTGTATAACAGAATCAGTGTTTCTCCTCCAGTCTCCTTTAAGCTCAATTATCTCTTTTTGTCTTCACATTTTTTCCCCCCATATTTCTGTCTTCCACTTGTGTCCACACATGCACATGCTCCCCCTCTCTCTTTATGATTTTGTTTTTATTATTACATCATTAATTGTGTCTGGTAATTGTTTATAGTGTTCTAAGATGTTGAGCATACACTACTTTTCAGAAGACAATGCAGATTAATACAGTTAGAAACCCAAATCTGAAAGAAACAGTAACACAGTGTAAAAAAAAAAAATAGCTGGATTTGGGTTATTCTGCAGTGAGCTCCACCTCGCCTGTAACACTCACTCAGGATGCATTATCCATTCACCAGAGGAATTGTCCAGCTGAGTCCTCATTAAGATGATTTTTTGAAAGATTTTCTTGGGAACTGTGTTGCTTAGCATCTCAATTGCAGTGTAGCTTTGTGGTTGCTGCTTTTATTTTTGCCCTGATGACATTACCAAAAATCAGGTCTTTGTGTGATGTCAAAACTAAACAAGAAGTTGTTTGATCCAAATTGCAAGAGAGAGACAGAGGAAGGATGAAATCCCGGGTAGACTTTTCTGACAATTTGAGTATGAGGGCAGACAGCACATGCTAGGATTACCTTTAACAGACAACCCCATAAAAGTTTACTTATATTATCCATGTGTCTGAAAAAAATTAGAAAAAAAAAATTGGATGTGAGATTGCCTTATCTGCAACAACTACTAAAGTTTTCTTGAGCAAAGAACAGATTGGAGTCCTATGCTCCACAGCTGGGAAGTTGAGCATAAATGTAATGGATCTAAAGTTTCTCTATGCTATATCTCTTTACAGACTCCATCAGGAGCTATGAAAATATGCTACAATTATACATAACATCATGAGTGCAAAATCATTTAATCTCTGCTCAAGTCTATATATTTATCCCTCCTGGAGATAAAGACAGGAAGGAGATCATGTACTTACAATTCTGTGCAGTACAATATGCTATATAAATCTAAATGTTTCTTAAATGTTTTGTCATGTTTGCTTATTCTGGGCTTGAGATTTACATGAATTTTTGGGTACAGCATGGTTGAATGGCAATTCTTATTTTCTGCTTTAAGCAGAGTTATATTTGGTACTCTGTTAAAAGGATGACATGTTTGTTCTGATTTCTGCCTCTCCTATCCTTGCCCTTTACTTTTAACTTTTTTACCCTATGTGTTGCTTTCTGTTGGAGAATGGATAATGATTGTGTAAATGCTGTGCTAAAAAATCTTATGAAAAGATGTTGCTATTTATTATGCCCTTTGATATCTGAACAACAACTGTGATCAATGCACATCAGTGATGTAGAACTAAGGTTAAATATTCAATTATTTTACCCTTAAGTAGCCGAACCATTCATGCGATAGTTATTTATTAGGACTTAACCTAGACCTTCAGTTCAAAATGACAGGTTTAAATATTAGAATAAAAGCCACCTTATCTGTGAGGTAGTGGTATCCCATGGGGATCACACTTTCAAAGGATTCACATCAGGACTCTGCAAACATCAATGCATTATAAGGACATCCTGGTTTTAAATATGAAGCAATACCTTTTTGCTCTTTTGTGTCTCTGTGTCCGTGTGTGTCTGTTAGTATGAATTTCTTTTCACTGTCACATATTTATCATTGTCTAGCTGATCTGTGACAACTCTTTGGTGTTTCAGATGCATGAGGCTGTACCTGTTTTTTTTTTGATACTTTCTTCCAAAACATGCTAAGTCAGTGTCTTTCATTTTACACTCCTGTGTGCTAGCTCTTCCCCCTGGATGCTTCTGCATGCCCTCTTGACTTTATTTCAGGATTTACTGTTTTAGTTCTTGTTTCATCTTTTTTCCACTCTCCAGAGAGCCTTAGTTTCTTTTCTCTTTCTCA
Source organism: Sturnus vulgaris (assembly GCF_052056855.1). Classification (NCBI taxonomy): domain Eukaryota; kingdom Metazoa; phylum Chordata; class Aves; order Passeriformes; family Sturnidae; genus Sturnus; species Sturnus vulgaris. Next base: position 43,701,557 of record NC_142244.1, on the reverse strand, counting down.
ATATTTTTATAATCATCAGATCTAGTCCCCGTGGCATTTGCTACATCTGATAAGGCATTATTTCCATGGAGCTGTTGTATGGGATTTGGAAGCATATCCTCACAAAGCACAGTAATGAAGCTGAATGTTTAATGTTCTTTACACTGACAGTATCTGGCTTCATGTTGTTTTCTATGAAAACATTAAGATAGAAAACAGGAAACTACAGTGGAGGATTATCAGAAAAAAACATAAAATCAGCTGAATTTTATATCTGTATTTGCAGTTTTGGAAAGAATAACTGAAAGATGACTCTAGGTATATTGTGTATGCTGTATGAGAGATGTATGAATTAAATCCTCTCTCTTTAATTATAAGCTCAGTAGCAGTCTTGTGACATATATTTTTCCCTTGTTTTTCCCTTACATACAGACTTAAATTCCTCTTCAACGCAGCAGCAAGTACTTATAAAGTGTGGATCAGCTATCGCCCCTGCAGCCTTGCAAACTAAGCATGCTACATCTCACCATATTTCTGTGTCATTATGCCTGAGCTGCTTATTCATCTTCCTGAAGAATTCAAATTGCTATTTTCAGTCTTTTTAACAGTGAATAAAGGTCTGCCATCAAAGAACAGCAGTAAAAATGGGGCAATATGTCAGTCATATCAGAGAGCTTAATAGAAGTTGATTTCAATAGAAAGGAAATGTTCACTTTATATTTTGGCTTTTGAAATCATACAAAATTTCAATTTTAGTTCTACTTTGATGCCACTCATTTGCTCGGTTCATAACTTTTAAGTGGCAAAGAATTAGCTTAAAGAATTTTTGGATTCACCATTTTTTATTTGTATGCATAAGATGAGGAAATCTCAGGAGCCCACATATACCCACAAAACTGGCTCTCAAAGGCTTTTTCCATATCATGAATTCACGTAATCATATTTTCATATTTTTTCATTCTTTTATATTTTTACGCAGTTCTGCCCTGAACACTCTGGATTGACAAAAGCATATTAATCTGAGAAATTTAAATGGATCTGGAGAACCAATGAATTAAGTTTTACAATACATATGTGTATACAAGTACAACACCTACTGCAACAAAGCATGTGAATGCTGCAAAATTGTCTTTTTATAGAATTTCTTTCTGGGAACTGCATCACATTGACACGAGAAACATCAGCAGTGTAAAATGCGAGTGCATTGTGTACTATTATGCCCATATTTGACATAATCAGTATAGTTCTAGCTCTTGTGAGAAAGGTTTTGTCTATATTTGTAATGATGGGGTTTTTTCCTCGTTTGTTCCCTCTTCACTACTGCAGGGGACATTTTTGTCTTGTGTGAGTGATTTAAGATGATTTTCTGCTTGGACAGTAGACCTAGCCAATATCTGACACCAAAACAATTTACAGTGTATTTAAAGAGTTGAACACAACTAGACTGTAGCTTATTACTGGGGACAAGAACAATTTATTTCCCAAGCCAGGTCTTAATGCTGTGAAAGAGAGTCATAATGGCATTCTTTAATTCTTCCTTTTAATTTTTATTCTAAACCCTCAGCTTTGGTGAACTCCCCACAGGGACACATAGCTGGGGTGTTCACTGATCAAAAGGTAAGTTGGCAGACTTTTTAGCTTGAGTAATAGAACTTATAGGAATGACAATGTAATTGAAAAGTGGAATCAGACAAAGCAGTGTAAAACTCCCAGTTACAATACTACTGCAGTTTTACTTGATTCATAGTGACACACAGGCAAGTATTTAATTACAGTTAGCCACAGGTAAAGAAACAGGAAGCAAAATTATTTACCATTATTTAAGTATATATGACTCTCTTCTGGATGGAATCTCCTCAATTTAACTTTATATAAAATTTAAATTAATTTTCTAGGCATGAGACTACTGCCTGGTCAATATTATTGGTGGCCCTTCTAACTTCAACTCTAGGACTATTTTGCTGCAACCATTTTGTAAGAAAGCATATATTCTATGGGGAAGGCTGGTGCTGCAAAAACTTCAAATACAAGGACAGATTTTGCCTCTAGCTCTTGAATAAACTCTCTCCTAGGATTTTTCATATGTAAAGATGAGTGTAATAGTGTTGCCATAATAGGAACATTTCAAAGTGTTTTTAACATTTTAAATTACAATAATGAAACATTTAATATCTCTGTTAGTATTTATTTGTATTTTATACTTTCACATTTTCCAATTGTTATTTAGGTATATCTGTAATCTGTGTGTTGAAACAATATGTCTAATCTCTAAGGAAACGATACCAAAAGAAGAATTGCATTTTTGTAGGTATAAATAACTGTGTCAACAAGGGGCAATTTAGAGTATGCAGTGTCACTAACGGGATTTATAGAATTCACTAAAAATGTCATTCCCCAACAGTGACTTGACTCTTGGTATGTGATTTCAACTGTGCTAAAATTAAAGCCTCTGGCATGACATTCTGAAGCTGTTTAACAATATTCAGTAGGATAAAAATGTCTAAGATTGTAAAGAAAAGACAATGCTATGCAAATAACGGATTTTTTAATATTTTTTAACTGAATAAAAATTATTTTGGCAGAATTAATTTTTTTAGCTTCCTGATGAGATTGAAGTGTTTTGCTTTTGGTGAAAATTAACTTAATTTCATTTTTTCCTAAGTCCATAAATATTAATTTTAAAAGTGATTTCAAAATCTTGCAATTAAAAATGTATATTTTAAAAGGGCTGAAAATAAATGAATTAATTCTCTATTGTGAATGTCTGTTTTGCTCAATCTGTGAAGTTTTTATAGGTGTTGTGGTTTAATCCCAGTTTGCAGCTCAGCCCCATCCATCCTCTTGCTCGCTGTCCCCCAGGGGAAGGTAGAGAGAATTGGAAGAACAAAAGAAGGTTGAGATAAAGGCAGTTTAACAGGTGAATAAGAAGCTGTACATGCAAGCAGAGGAAAATAAGGAATTCATTCACCACTTCCCCATGGCAGGCAGGTGTTCAGCCGTCTCCAGGAGAGCAGGGCCCCATCATGCATGGCTGTGACTTTAGAGGAGAAATGCCATCCCCTCCAGTGTCCCCTGCTTGCTCCCTTCTCCTTCCCCCAGCACCATATGCTGAGCACGGTGCCACAGCTGGGGTCAGCCAGCCCAGCTGTGTCCCCTCAGCCCCCTCACTGGGGAGTGGCACAAGGAACATAAAAAGCCTTCACTCTGTGTAGGCCCTGCTCAGAAGTGACAAAATCATTCCTGTGTGATCAACACTGCATTTGGCACAAATCTAAAATGCAGCCTCATACCAGGTACAATGCAGAAAATCAACAATCCCATCACAAAGCAATTCCATCGGCACAACAGCCATTTTTCATGGCACCCAGGTCTTTGTGACCGACCTTGTGCTCATGCCTTTCTCTCGTCCTGGTCTTGTGCAGGGCATGCCAAGCACCTGAAAGCAGATCCTGTCATTGGAGCTGTGGCCCTCTCTCTGTGTGCTGGAAGTCTCAGCAGCAGGAGTGACTGATAGAGGACAATAAAGTGCTGCTCTTTTCCATTGCTCCATGAGAAAAGGCCATGGACAGCCTTAACTTATAGACAGCATCTGTGATGGGGTGGGGCAGGTGCCTGGTGGGCAACCCCTCCCAACTCTCTTGATGGTGCATTTCAGATATACGGCTTCTTCTGTGCCTCTAGAATTTATCTGGCAATCTTTGTGCTATCACGTTCTTTGTCAGTGATAATAAAACCTGTCTTGCCTATAGAGGATTTCCTAATGAAGCATGGAAGGCAATACAAGCAAAGCTTCTGTGCACTGATGCACCTTTAATAAATCACACTCGTAAAAGGCAAGGAGGTGGCTCGATTTAAAAGTAGAGAATTAAAGTCTTTTATTCTGCTGCCACTAATTCAGTAATTCCATGTGCATACAAAGGCCCCATGATGCTTCAAGTTGTTAATTTAATGCTGCTGTTTAATGAGTAATGTAGTGGTATTGTACAAAACAGTGTAAATTGTGCTGCAGGGTCGAGCAAATTGCTTCAGGCTGATATGGTTTATACATACCAGACTTCATGAAATTATTTTTTCTCCCTTCCTTAAACTTGATATATTTAGGCACACATAGATTATTTTCTATATCTTGTTTTTTGTGACTTTTAGAGAGAGTTTTTTTTGGTGTTGCTTTCCTGACTCCAACCTACTGCATGGAAATATCTCAAAATAAACTATAAATGTGAAGGTAGCTGCACAGTCCTCCTCCTGATGTCTTATGTATGGAGGCAGAGGTCTTAAAATTTCTGGCAGGATTTATAAAACTAAAGGAAGCCCATTTCCCATATATCAACTGGGGACTAACTATGGCATTCCTATCTTTCAGTGAAATTGAAAGAATTTTCTAAAATTGATGGCGTTTTCTGCACAGTGCAAGAAAAGCATGGTGCCAGGATGCTGCAATTATTTTTCCTTCTGTCAATTCCACAGAACTCTGCTCTGACACATGTGCAGGGGTTGTTTTCTTTAGTCTTTTATGTCCTTTGAAAGTGAAGAGGAACAATTACTAATTGCACTGCAGTGTGTGGAAAAAATCTTAAATACAGCAATTTATTTTCATTAAAAAATGAAAAAGAAAAATAAAAAATAATTAAAAAAAAACTTAAAGTTTCAAATGAGTAGAATAAGATTGGTTCTGACAGGAGATTGTTGATGGAGAGTACTTCTTACAAGTGCATGTTGGATCACAAAACTTCCATCCTCACATTTTTCCAGAAAGACAAATAATAATGGAGTATTTTTGCATATTCTTTGTATCTTCTCATTGTTACACAAATTCTTGCCCCAGGAAACCTGTACAGAACTCCAATATAATTTTAGCAGAAACAGAACCTGTGAGTAAAGATCTTGGGATTTGGCCCACAGTCTAAAAGAAACCTTGCAGCTCTGTTCAATTCAGCTGAGGGAAATGTTTCTAAGAACACAGCTTACCTTTGGGTGTATTGGCAACATTTACCTGCTAAGTTGTCTTGGGCTTGCTGCAAAATTTCTCTTTCTGGAGCTTAGGAAAGGACAGAGGGATTTAGAGGACAAATGGATAGTATAGGCTTCTTTGATCAGCTTCAGAATTTTTATATGCTGTACACTGTTGCAGGAGAGTAATGGCTGTCATATTTGCTTTTGACAAGTTTTCACTGAAATAAAATGACTAGAAGTCACCAGTGCACAGCAGAATAGCCCAGTCCTAACGCTTATCCTGCTGTGTTTAGTTTATCCACATGGTTTCTCTGGGCTCTTGTTCTTCCTGGCAGATATGGGCAGCCAGTTTTCCAAAAGGGAAATTTTCCTCTACAATGATTTAGTCCTTAGGAATCATACTTAGTTTATCATCAGAACAAATACTTGTAGGAGCTACTTCGAGGGGTAATCCTCACTGCCTGTTGGGATGCCAGGTCCCAGAAAACAATGCAGGAGATCCAGAAGAGACATTTCAAGTACTTTAATTTATTCCAAGACTTCCAAGCTGCTAGGGAGGAAAAGGAAAGGACATTGTCTGAGCATGTTTTAAAGTTGTTTTCCTTTCTGACTTGAGGCATAACATTTTTTCTGCCTAACAACAGTGAGACACGTAGGAAGTTTGAGTCTGTCTTGCTGATGTTGGCAAGTTCATCCTTCAAAAGCTTAGCTTTGCTGTTAGCCTGAGCTGCCTTTGGAGTGTGTGTCGCATCATTAACACCTCCTGATCTGCAAAACTTGAAGTACTTTCACAAAAAAGAACCTGTATTCCAGCAGTGGCCTAGCACATAACTGGTTGCAGTTAGTAACATTTATAGAAAAGTTTGAGAACTCTGAGATTAGTCTCATATTTTTTCGTAAGGAACAGATAAGAAAATTTGGTAATTAAACAAAAGTTAAGCAGTTTAATCTCATTTTGATCTAATGCCATCTACCCCTTACCTCTCAGTTTGTGTAAGCACATACATACATAAATACATACATATTTTGCTCATTTATTTAGATCTAATGTTACTTTTTTGCAATCCTATCTCTCTCAGAGGGGTATTCTAGTTCTGATAACACTTTATATAATTGAAGGCTGTTCCCTTAGAAACTTCCAGCTGAATAACCTTAAACTGCAATGAGAATAAATAGAGTAACTAATATTTGCTGAACGTCTGGGCTTTGTGAAATATTCCTATACATTCATCTAGCAAGTGGGGTTCTGTGAATAAAAAGTGGGCTTTAAAATTATATGTTATTATTCTGATGTACATTGTAATTTTTTTACTTGGATTAAGGTGTCCTGCCACTTTGTAGCTGAATATACTGTGAGAAATTCTGAAAGCAAATTTAATGTTTTCTCTTACTTGTGATTTATGTTTGATTTTTAAACAGATCTTTGTATGTGAAACTATTCACTTCAGAGGTAGTTACTGATATCACACAGATACACTACCTTTATTCTCTTTCCTCAGTTTCTATTAATTTACATTAAAATAGTATTTAAATTACCTGTAGGCCAGGTCTAAAATAAAATACTCCCATCTTTTGAAGCATGGTAATTGGGACAGAGAGCTCTTATTTGACTTCCAAGTGCTTTGGAGGTATGGTAAATCTTACTGTATTGTTGACACTAAGGTCTTGTAAAATAAATAAAACCTGGTGTTTGCTTGCTCCTTGACACTTGTGCACAAAGATAGATGAATAGGAAATGGGTCAGTTTAGGGGAGAGGTTTCCTCTGACTCCCAGACTGCTGCTCAGCTGGATGTGCTTTCTGTCTCCCAGAAGGGCAAGACTTAGTCCAGCTGCTGCATCCTATTTAAAGTGGCCAAGGCAATGGGGAGCACATTTATTCCTCTGTTGCGAATCTCTGGTAGATTCTGGCTGGAGGGAAAAAAATGATCAAAAATTCATGATTCAGTGCAGTAACTGCTACTAATTAATTTTTAATATTAAATAATTTTTATAACATTTTCAGGGAGCTGCAAAATGCTTTAAAAAACCCTTATAGATGGAACTTGGGGAATCTTACTTGGCTAGCTGAAAGACTGCTGAAAGGGCAGGACTACTATTCTATAAAACTCAGGCCACTAGTTATTATACATCGATATGTCACATTCCCTTGGAATAGAATATTAAGAAAAATATGGCATGCTGATACCTTAAAGCTATTGAAGGTGGTATATGTGATAAAAGTTAGTATATACCAAGCTGCCTTGAGCTTATTCTTGTGGAAACAGGTAAGAAATGTGAATTCAAAACAGGGATGATGAAGCTAGATTTTCTCTATTTCATGTAGAATGTCTCAAGAAATTCACAGAGGATATCTGTTATGAGCAACAAGCTCTGTTTTTATGGTAGAAAGGTTTGATTTTGTTTTTTTTTTTCATTATGAGAAACAGAGCTGTTCACCACTATTTTTCCTCAGAAGTGTTGGATTACTATTTTAATATAAAAATATATTTATGCACACAGTGGACCTGAGCGATCAATCATCTTGAAGAGAAAGACCAAAAGCATTAAAATAAACCTGAGGTTCTGGGGAAACCTTATGTAGAAGTGTAAGAACAGTTCAGATGTGCTCCTCAAAGGGTTGAGGATTTCATGCCTGTGTATATTGCTTTGTGGAAGTTCAGGTGGAACAACACAAAGCTGAAAACCAGGATGAGACAGAATCCCTGCCAGCTTAGAATGGAAACTACTGCATGAGAGGATACCTCCTGGCAGAGAAAGCTAACTTTCTGATGGGTCCTTAAGTGATATTAAATTGAGAATTTCACAACAATAAGTACCAGCATTATGGTGCTGGTGGGTCTGACTTACATGACATGAATGTAAGCAAAACTGTTTCATAGAAACAGGTATAAGACAGTTAATTTATTTAACTCTGAAAAATCTTTTTCTTAATTAGGCTGAAAAGCTCAGTCCCAGTTAGAATAATTTTCAGTTATCAAAAGAAGAATCAGGAAACATATTTGAATGCCAAAATTTAGGAGCATAGTAATAAACTCTTTAGTAAAGAGACTGCTGAATATCAACTGTACTAGCTGTGTCCATAACAATCATCTGCACTACTGATCATTAACTGCACAATGAGCAACAGTGCTGATTTATTTAATGAACCTGCAGGTAATTGTTGTTTCCTTTGCTAATTACATCAGAGAAATGAGACCTGTTAGCACTGAAATGGCTTGAAATACTTAGGCAAATCTTTCTGGAGGGTAAAATGCCTGGATATTTTTCTCCTACTCTCTGTTCTGTGATAAAGTTTTTGTTATTCTCTTGCTGTTTTAATTAGTGAGAATTCTCTTTTTCATCCCTTAAATAGTGCATCTTGGACATAATGCATGCTTTAGTATTTTGGGAAACGCCTTCACATAATTAGCACATAGTGCTTCTAAAAACTGAAACACTTCTACTGTTTATGAGGAAAAATTTTATGGGAAAAAATATAAAGTCAGTCTTAAATGCTGAAAAAGTTGAAGCTGTTATTTTCAAAAGCTCTGCCTAGTGCAGTACAACTCTGCTGTTCCAGCAGGTCTGTGGTGAGATTTGCTGAGCTTCTCTTTCACCCCAGAGCTCTGCCCACGGAAATAGAGTGTTGCAGCTCTTCTTGGTTAACACAGATTGTGGGTTTTCATAACAGATGGGAATACTCTGGCCACTCAACCTTCATTTTCCGTGAAGAAAGGAATTTTCTGCATTGAAACTTTAATGTCTGGCTGTACCTGAGTACCTAATGTGTGGATTCTAACAAGCTGCTTCTGTCTAGTAGAGAGTCCATGAGACAGCAATAGATCTGGTGTTTATTTTTGCAGTTAGAAATGCACACCTTACTCCTAAACTGATTTTGTTTAACTCCACTTTCCAAACACTGAGTATTTCTATGTTCTTGTCTGTTTTATCTAATATTATAAATTTTATTTCCTCTCATCCCCCCTTGTACTTTACTTGCTACAGCACCAATGAGGAGACTACCAATTTGTACCTCATTGTTCTTAAGACATAACTTACTATTGAGGATATGCTCTTCTGTTCTCGTGGTTGTACCAAAATTTGATTAGGTCAAAGAGAAATGACCTAATTTCCAGGGAGCAGGATTGACTGTGAGCTGAAATGCTTAGATTATCTGGGGTATCAGTTTCAGTTCCTGCTATTGGAAATACTTGATTTAATAGATTGTTAACTATTAGCCTAACATTGGGGCTTAATTCTTTCTATCTGAGCTATCAGAATTGAGAGTCATGCACCAGTAGCTTAATTCCCTTGTAAAAATAGCTTAGAGATAGTACACTTTATGCAGAGGATCTTTTTAAGCAAATACCAGCCTATTCTGGCTAGATGATCAGAAGGGAAAAAAGCCTGTGCAAAAAATAAATCTCATTATTTGAATTTGTTAACTTTATAAAGATGAGGAAATTCACAAGTAAAAGATAGAAACAGAAGAATCAGAGTGTGTCCTTGAAGGGAGTGAAAATCAATAAAATAAATTTCAACAAGGTGTCCATCCATATCAAGGCAAATGGCAGCATCCAACTTTCTGAGGAAGAATCTCATGATAAGTCTATATTCTATAATATCATGGTACCACAGCTCCAAACCAGAGAGGAGAGTAGGAGCCATCTACTCAAGCAGAGTTTAATTACATAGGAAGGAATTTACCTCATAATGAGAGTCACATCTTGGAAAAGGATCTCTGACCACAAAGGTTTTAGCAACCTGCTGCTGGTGTTATAACTGAAACAGAATAAACTTCTTTTCCACTTTAGTGATGGTGGTGATGCAAAAGAATACAACAATCTTGATATTCACTCACAATTTATAAAGATTTTAAGTTGAGTGAAAATTTCATCCATTAGTCTTATTTCAGTCTTAATTTTTGTCCCCTGTTCTCTTTCCACACCCTGAGTAAACAATTATTTTAATGGAGTTGTTGTCTTTCAGAGTTCCTACTGCTAACCCAAGCCAATGTTCAGTCACTATTCTCACCTTGCCTTGGTCTAAAAATGTTTTTCCTAACCATTTTCTTAAGGACTGTAATACATCTGTAAGTTTTAAAGACCCATGTTTTTGAAAAAAATCTTGTCTTTGGACTAAGTTGATTTTTTTTTTTAAACTTCTAAAATCATTGCAGCAAAAATTAAATAAAAGAGTTGAATAAGCATAAAGGTATGGAATTAAAGATTAAAGAAATGTCTATACATCTAAATTAAAGAGCATGAAACTGGAAAGGCTAATTTCAAGGCATCCAAGAGCTAATGAGCATCGGGTTCTGACATGAATATTAACAAGTCAGCAATATCTGTGGAAATGAATCAATGTACATTAGACTTGCAATTGAAAATTCTTGATTTGCATTACAAATAAATATTTCCTTTTTGTAAAAGTGATACACAGAAAACAGTGTCTATTTTTAAGTAGACCATTATTAATTCAGTCAATACTGTGTCTGAGATTCCTTGGAATAGATTGTGATTTCAATGCCCTAGAGTCTTAGAAAGCAAAATGCTACCTTTTACACAGATTATATTATAGTACTATTTGACTAATTCACATTTAAGTTGGGTTTTTATCCCCATTTTCATGACAGGGCTCTTGAAGAGCATTTTTACATCCTGCTGTTACCATCTGAAAGTATTTCCTTCCCTGTTCCTCTACTCTTATGTCTATTCTTGTGGAGAATATAACAGTTTATCTCTTTATAAGAAACAATTTATCTGACTTGGCCAACACTGAGATGGTCATTCACTCAAGGAGAAGAATTAAGTTCTTCTTCCTATGATACCCACTCAGAAATAGACCTATACCAATGAAGGACATTCCAGTAGGGATTTCTTGTAATTTTTCACAAATTTGCAGTCTCATGTGGAAATTGTAGACTAATATAATTTCTATACTCTGTACTTTCTCCATGTACCTCCAGAACTCAGAGAAGAGGTTCAAAAAGAGAAAATAAATCCCTATATGGGGAATTTCCAGGCTTCTGCCTGAAGAAGGATAATTTTTTGCTAATCATCACTGATAACGCCCTTCACTCTCTTAAACCTCCCAGCAACAACAATAACAACAAAAAGCAGTAGAGCTCAAATAATTAGCAAAAAAAGAGATTTTTTAAAAAACGGAAAAGAACTTTACTATTTTATGTAAAACCAGAGAATGTCCTCTTGAACTGACTTTATATGTTAGAAACCTGTTTGTTATTAACTATGCATCAGAAGCCTTTTCATCCAATTAAAGGATATGTATTTAGGATCTTTACAAGGTGCACTCAAAGTATAAGAGAGATGATTTAAAAATTTCTTCTGTGTGAAGAATCATTTCTGTCTAGGATAGATTCATTATTACTCCAAATGGAACCGTACTTAAAAACTGTACAAAGCTCACTGACATTTCCTTTGAAGTAGAACTATTTTTCAAGTTAATAACACAATGCAGTGATACACAAATCACAGCTTATTTTACATATCTTTTTGACTGTTTCACTTTTCTGCTATGATTGTCTCCCTATACCTGCAGCACACATAATAGGTATACTTATAAATGATGCTGAGAATATTGCCTTATAAATTTTGTCACATTCAGCAAAATAATTAATAATTTATGAGGATTGTACCATTAAAAACATACTTTCATGGATTGAAAAGGTTATGAAAATGAAATGTCACATGCTAGGATTTTCCTCTTGCCTTAAAGATTCTATTAATTTGCACAGTGCTCTAGAATGGTAGTACAAAAGAGAACAGTTTTCCTTTTTGATGGCTTTCATTCAGGTAACCAGAGTTTCACATTTCATGCAGAGTGTTATGTATGGAAAATCACTTGGAAAAGGTCACCATCTATCCTAGTCATTTCTTGCTTAATTAGGCACTATAATATCACACATTAAGCAATGCTATTTTAAATGAATTCAAGGAAAGATAAGAAACCATCATGACAGTGCCAACTGATATTTATTTAGGTGCATGAGATGTGCACAAGTCTGCATGTGCACTTGACAACCAATGTGAATTGTAGATACAACCCATTTATCACAGACAAAGAAGTTTTAGACTCCTGCTTTGCTCCTGGAGTATAGGGAAACCTTGGGCTGAAACACAGACATTAGAAAACTGGATGGAAAACTGCTTTTAGCTACAGTATACCCATCTTAAGTGCCAGATACAATAGCAAATATGCCCAGTTTGAGCTTGTGTGCCAGAGAGAAGCACCAGTCTGAAGGTGTGAGACACGCAGATCTTATTAGTGTGTTTCACAGCAAAGAAATTATTTCACTTTACATTTCAACCAATGAGCGTCACCCAAGCAGCAGGTTCAAACAAACTAAGAACAATAGAAGTCACAAGCATTTAGTCTCCATGCTTCCAATTCTTGCTTTGGAAATGGAACATGCCAAATTATTCAGAAAACTGCACAGAATAATTTTGGAAAGTCTGAAGAGAGGTGGTCTTTTTTTTTCAGTGGAAAATACAGTGCTTTGTACTTTGGAGGATTCTTTTATTCTTTTTTAAAAATTGGATGTTTATAATATACTATCATTTCAGTTGTAATGGATGCCTTTGTACATATACAGAGGTTTTGTTTTTTAATTTTGATGTCTGCTTTACACTGTTTTGGACACTTTTATAAATATTGGCTAAATATTTATATATTAGTAGTGTAACATATCTCTATTTTCCATGCATGCATGATATAAACAAGAATATATTTATGTTGCACATGGGCTATTCTGAGATATTTTGAGTGGAGAGTCAGGGAAGCTGCTGTTCCAGCAACACATCTGGAGCTGTTTACCAGGGTTGTGATGAAAGCAAAACCTTCCAAGGCATTAGAATCATGAAAATTGAACCCTTCAAAACAAGTTCAATATTCACAAGCCTTTGAAGCCCACTTCCACAGTGTGCTTTAGGGTGAGGTGGGTCATTTTCCTTCCCGAAACAGATCATGCCAGGCTTTGAAGGAGCAATAGAGCAAATGGAAGCATTGCTTCTCAGCAGCTGCTCAGGTTGGTGCCAGTATTGAGGGACAGAAGGAAGGCAGGGTTTTGTCTTCAGTCAGTTCAGAATTACTGGTGGGTGAAGTTGTCTTCACCCTTCAGGTATGAAAGAGGCCATGAACAGAGGGAACCTTTTATTGACCTTTCTTTCCTATGACTGACAATTTAGAGTGAGATGCACAGGCAAGAAGGGCAAGAGAGTTTGCACGAAGGATCCTGTTGTTATCTCGAGTGTCTTCCATGAATATTTAATATGGGAAGGATATCCAAGAGGCATTTCAAATTTGCCAGAAAGGTATATAGTTTAATTCCTGTTTTGCTGGATTTTTTTTTCTTCCAGCTAGTAAAATGCAATTTCTAAGATTTAAAATGATGTACTTTGGAAGAGCGGAGATTTTTAAGTTTATTTTATTATACGTCCCTGCATTCATTTTTCACTCTTTTTTGCACCAGATGTATGATCAGTGAGATCTCAGTTTCATATCTGTATTCCTTGAATTGACAATTTGCATGTGTATTTAGGTGCTGCTATGGAGATAACCAAGACTTTGAAAACATTGAGTGCAATATTTTTATTTAAATTTTGTGTTTCCTGGGAATAATAGCTCAGTTCCTGTAGGATAGGAACTCCTAAGGGGAGCTCAAGGAACAGTTCAAATCTTTTTCTTTTATCCCTTTTGTCTCTCTGGTAGCTTGAGAGGTTATTTCTCTCCCTCCTGAATTTCACTGTGTCCCTCTTGAAGGTGTGCCTCCTTTAAATTTACAGGGGAATTTGAAAATATGAGTTGCTTGGAGTAATCAGTTACTTCAATCTCTTCATATTAACTTGAAGAATTGAAATATAATTTATTTGCAACTCAGCTCTTTTTGACATAAGTGAACCCATCCATTTGCGAGATAGAAGAAACACTCAATGCAGCTCTGTTGACCCAGTCTGAGATAGTGATTCAGGACCCTGCAGTCCAGGAACAGCTTTGGCCCAAAATTAACCCAATTCTGTGACAGGCATGGCAGCCCCTGCAAAGCTTCCCAAATTTGTGTTGTATCTGAAGGGGATTTTTAGCAATCAAATATGTTAAAAATATAAACCAATATATTAAAGCACATCCTAATTGCAATGAAAGATAAATAACTAAAGAAAGTAGCTGAATTGCCCATTTTTCAAATATAGATATCCTATTGTCTATCAGCAACATTTCAAATTACCTCAAGTGTATTCAAAATGTCATTTTTTTATTTTATTTTTTTAATCAAAGGGATCATCTGATGTATTTAATTTCTGGATGTTTCTACAGCCCAGATAGTTGAAGTACACAGAGGATCTAAAAACTTCCAGAGTAGTGCATACAGCATCCAAAGTTAACAGGTTGCTTAAGTATGAGTCAGCACAGCTTTCCTGAGGTTAGTTCAGCTCAGCAATAATGCTTGGAGCATCTGGGACCACCGAGAGTGGTTGAGATTTTTTTCAGTGGAATGAATCAGACATATGTTTTATGTGAAAACACCCACAGCAGTTTGAAAAATATGATTCATTTTCTTATAAACAGAAATGTAAAAGTTTAAAATGAAAATGTCAGTCATCAGAACTAGAAAGATGTCTTCCTATTTAAATCAGCTGCACGTCCAATGCAAAGTACACCAAGGCTTGTATCAATCCTTAAAATGTGCTAGTGAGAGCTGAATGCCAAACAGCTTTCCACAAGGCCTGTTATGCTAATCACTATGGCAATCAGTTATTTATCATTCTTGCAGACATGTATTTTCCATTTACGCTAACAGGGTGGTTGATTGGATTTTGTTCATTAAATGGGCAGAGTCAAAACTGGTCTTATAAACTGCTGTTCAAGTTAATTAGTGAGTATGTGTGTACTCAGAAGCAGAAAACTAAGTTTTAAAATAAAAGCCTACATCAATCAGGCCTCTTTACTACATTATATCAAAATCATTCCACTTAGTGTATTCGGTGTAAAACAGGGAGTAAAAATGCTGCATTTTCATTTCCTCCAGTCTCTGATGGTCTGGCAGTGAATGTGATGTTGTTAGTCATAAAAGAGTAGGAGCAGATATTGGCTTTTCCTCTGCTGTCTTGTCTAAAACTCTCCCAGGCTCTGTGTATAGCTTAAAACAAGATGCAAGGATAGGAAGATCCTAGTTTTTTTTACAGTCTTGAGTTGATTAGCTATTAGCAGGTAACACAGATGGTCTGCAAGAGCTACCATGAGGATATAACCTAAACAGCAATAATTGGAGCAATAACAATAAAGCCTTAAAGCCAATCACTGGTGGAAATGCTAGACTGTGATTCTGGAGACCCAGTTTCAACTCCTACATTTTATGTCCATGTAGGAGGGACGGTTTAATCAGCCTGGGTATGTTCATAAGCTTCCGTGTATACTTGTGAGTGTCTCTTGGTAAAGCAGAGGAAGACACATTTCTGCCTTCCGTCTGCTGCAAATTATTTAAAGATTCAGCTGAGGATTTCACAGATCTCAAAAGCCTTTTCTTTCTAACTTGTATCACAACTGGAGTAGATTTGATTATTCTGGTCTTGGGAATAGGGAGCATTCTGAAACAGCAACTTTTCAGTGTGGGAGTTTTCTCTGTGAATAGTTCAGTATTCGCTGGACAGATAAAGCAAGATCTTTGAATTTAAAGCACGTTTTCCGAACAGGAAGCAGAGGAGGTTTGGCAGTCAGTCTTCCACAGGTCTTTTTAGTACTCTGGGGTATGATAGCTTATTATTCACTGCCCTGCTCTCTCCAAATTGAGGAACCCTAGTCCTCTTAGCCTTTTCCCACGTGGCAGATGTTCTAGATGATACCCTTGGTCACTTGACTTGTCCTTCTTGTTGCTATTTCTATTATGATCCTTTCTGAGCTGTCAAAAACTTGAGTGCACACAGTACCAGTACTGTGATAAAACCAAAATTTTGTCTTGCAGAAAAGTGGGTTTTAAATCTTTGTCTCAATAACCTTCCTGATGGCATTCAACTGATACATTCTACAAGCAACTGTATGGTGAGCCATGAGTTTCTAACTCCCTCTGAGGTTATTTCAGGTGGCCTTTCCTGAGTTTCCCTTGTCAGTTCCACACTCGCAGGAGGCTTGCACAGTTTAGGTTTTCTTCATCTCATGTTTATTGGCATTGAAATGTTCCTGCTGCCTTTTTCTCCCTCAATCAGTTTTGAGCAGTCCATGAGTGCTTCAACATTATCTACAATTTAATTCTCTGAAAGGGCTTTGTACCACCATAACACTGAGATTTAGGTTTTCAAAGGAGATATAAGATGGCCAGACATCTCTCACCTTGCTGCTGAGCTCAGTAAAAATGGCAGTGTCAACCACAAAATGGACAGAAATCTTGTTTTTCCTTTTTTCCTGGCAGCCATTTCACCTCTACAGCATCCTACCAGGAACCTTGTGAAAAGTTGTAATGGCACTACAGATATTTCTGTGCTGAAATTCAACAAATGAAGTTGGGTTTGCAGGGTGATAGGCCTCCACTCCCTCTCCCACCATTAATTTGGATGGAATATAGTTTTATATTTATAAAAATAGACCTACTGGATTTGTGTATGTTTTTAATACCTTTTTTAGATACTCACAGAATCTTAACAGAATGTACTCTTTGATGAGAAGTAAGAAAGAGTTCAGCAGCCATATAAGAACAGAAATACCTCACTGTAGTTTATGAAGGTAAATATTTTCTTAGTGGAGAGAAGAACTGTAAAAGTAGCTATGCCTCGAGCAAAGAGTAAGTTTGCCAATATGCTGTCACACCAAAGTTTAAGGCGCTGAAGATCTCTTGTGCCAGAGGACTTTCAGTGTTGTAGACCTCAGTACATCAGAAGCTTTCAAGAAATGTTTAGGTGTAATAAAAAATGGCCCAAAAGGAAGGACTACCATTCTAGAAAGCAAACTTGCAGAGATCCAGGAACATTCAAGTGTAGAAAGTAGAAATCTGGCAAAATTTTTGCCACTGCAAGCCTGTTTCTCATGATGCAATAATACATTCAGTCTGCAACCTGTCAAAGTTATCTCTTGCATTAAATGGACAACGGTTTGTTAGGAGCATTAAAGACTGATATTTCCTTTTGTATTGTATTCCTGGGTACCCAAGAGGATTTTTTTATATGAAAAATGTGTAGTGATGAAATTCCTTTCACTTCCCATTCAAAAGCTGTGAGATTTGCTTCTATTCCCATTGGAAAGTCAGAAAGTGCTGACACAACTCATTGGAAATCTAACTTAGTGTTTGGGGTAATCTACTGCAGCCATTCTCAGATGGGTAAAAATGCTTCCTCTCTTGTTTGGAAGGTAAAAGACCATTTCAGATTGCTTGTTGGGAGGCAAACACTGCTAGGTCAAGAAGCAGGTTTAATTTCATGTTATCCTTGTGGGAGACAGTGCCTGAGAACTTCCTCCTCCTCTTTTTTTTTTTCTCCTCTCTGCCATCCCTCTCCATACACACACATTCCCTTTTTCATTTTGTCACAGAACAGAGCAGGGAAAGGAAGGAGACGCTGCTCAGAAATTTGTAGGACAGAGCGAAGTACTGCTTTTCCATTTCTGTAACTGGAGCAAAAGGGACATAGTGCACGGTGGATAATTTGATTTTTACCAGTATGACTTGAAATAAAGATAGTATATCCAGAAAAAAATCAACAAATTGCTTTTGAGTCTTGTCCAAGTACTAATACCAGGCTTGAGCCTTACCTCTACTGATCATCTGGCAGCTCATGCACTGCAGTCTGCTGGTCAGAGCAGGAGAAATATTGAGTTATTTTGCCTAAAGTACATGTGAAACTTGTTAATTAGAACAAACCTACAGATAAAACATCATAACCTAGAACGACTCTCTCCAAAATGATAGATTTGGATGTATATATTACTCAAGAATAAGGGAATGAGTTATACAAAAGTAAGCAATTGGCCTGGGGTTTCTTTTCCAAGTCATTCAGTCACTCCACATGACACATTTTAAAATAAATATCAGGAGAACTATCCTGTTTTACTACCCTGTCTTAAAAAGTCCCTTTTGTAGAAGATAAGAGATGGTGTCATTATGAAATGGAAATGCTTGTTCAGCCAGGGAGCAGAGCAAAGCAGCTTAAAGTAAAATTGTACTTGCTAAGGCTTTGATACAGATATGCCTTAATTGCTTTGAGTATCTTTTTATTCACTTGTTTTCTGTTATGGAAAGGAAATTAATATATTTTCCCATCATATTTTCTATATAAAAAGCAAAATATGCTGAATAAGTTTATTTGTGATTAACACATATGGTGCCTGCCTTTGCTATTCATCTTGATAACTGCATTTTTCAGGAGCACTCTCATGCTTTTATTCTATAGTTTTTTAGAATTCATAAGTTTGAGCATAAAAGTGAAAAAATCCCCAACACCAACCACACCAAAAGGAAGGGTATTTTCCTCTAGCCTGACACATATGTTTCATCTTAATAAAAGATGCACCAAAGCATCCCACCCTTCTTTATCAGTTTCCTCTGATGACAGAGGTTTCTTATACACACTGGGGTGCTTAGTTAATAGTCTGGCAGCAGAAAAGTTGCACAGGAAGCCCAAATAGTTGCATATCTAAATATTTTTGTCAGTTTGCTCAAACAGCTGATCTGTGTGAACCTTAGAGTTGACCTGACAGCTGTAAGGAGTAATGTAAATATTGAAATTGTACAATTATCCATAGATTTCTCTTTTAAGCTTTTGAGGCTTTAATTTATATACACTATCATTATCTTGTTTAAAGTACTAAAAATATGAACCACAATAAGGACAAAGTCAGGTCTCTCTTTACTGGAATTGAGAGAAAAGTCTTAGAACAAACTCAAGACCTTTTTTTTTGGAAGCAGCCTGTCTGTCAGCATGCTTAGTGAGGCTGTTTGTAATAGCCTAAAGCCAACTAGCCTGTCGTAATAAAATGCTGCTCATTTTCTCTTATCCTTGACACTGTTTTTTTTTAAAGTATAGGAAGTAATTAAGAAGTAAAATGTCTTTCATCTTCAGAGGAACTGGGATGATGGCCCCAACAGGGCAAGAATGGGTTGCAGTTTGGTAGAAGTTCTGATAGGATATGGATTTTTAATATGCATAATTCTCCATGTCAGCAAAATCAGGACATTACAGTTTTCTGTGACATTCATAACTAATTTAATGGAAGTCCTGATATAATATGCTATTTAAGCCATACCCATTTTGTAATTGAAATCTCAGTTCAAATGACTGTGGCAATGTATTTTTTTTTTCAGTATGGGCCTTTTGACTTCGTACTGTGTTGCAAAGTCATTTACTATAAATATGTATTTCATAAAGGACTGATTGGGGATTATTAGAGCTCAGATAAAACTAACAAAAAGAATAATATTTGCTATAATTAGGTTATCTATTGTTCCACTTTTTTCTCAAAAAAGTATATGTATTTTTGAAAGTTATTCTGTTGTGGTTAGTCACACAAAGTATTTCAAGTATAAGACAAAGCAACTAAGCTTTTAAATTGAACATGACATGACCCCACTGTGCTTTTGTGCCTCCACAGACATGGGGTATGAATGACACTTGACAGAATGGTACAGAGAGGTCCCAGAAGCTGTGTAGTAATTCAGTGCATAGAGGATTGACCTTGGTGACCTCCTCATGAAGCTCTTCTTTTCATGGAAATCATGGAATGGTTTGAGTTGGAAGGGACCTTAGAGTTCCAGCCAGCCCCCTGCCATGGGCAGGGACATCTTCCACTATCCCAGGTTTCTTAAGGCCCCATCAACCTGGTCTTGAACACTTCCAGGGGTGACACATCCAAGCTTCTGTGGGAAACCTGTGCCAGAATCTCACCACTTTCCCAGGAATGATTAGATTTCCCTAAAATCTAATATAAATCTCTCCTCTGTGATTTTTTTTTCTGCTAAATTGCAGATTTATGTTGCAATTTTCATTAGGTATAGTTTCATTTTAGAATTCAGATCTTCTTTTACCTTTTATTTATTTAGCTGTAAAAATATATTTACTTAGGAAAACCAAAATTTAGGTGAAATTAAAATGATGCCAAAAATTACTTGATTTTAATGGCTGCATTTTCCACGTTCACCATTACAGATTCATCACTTTCTTCTTGAAAATCATGTAATCTAAATGTTCTTGCTGCTGAAAACCAAATAATTGTGTCACCTTGAACTCTATGAATGCAACTGAGGAGATGACAGGAGATAAGATAAAAGTCAATAAAAAGAGAATAATTTATTAAAAAGATCTAATGTTACAAGAACAGTACACAGAAACTATTATATTACTGTGTCTTCCACATTGTATATACCATTATATATAGCATATATACAGATTGTATACAATATATCTAACATTTTGATATGGGCCATGACAGTAACTTTCTTTTGGTCTGTGAAACAAAGTTTCTTTCTAATTAAGTTTTTCTGAACAGATCCTGTAACATTATACAAAAATACAGCCTCCTCAGTGACGCCAGACTGCACTATTACAATCTTTTACATGAAAAAGGAAAAAGCTTTCCTTTGCAACTAAAAATGTCATGATAAGGAAACATCTTCTACAAAGTAACAAATAGGTAATACAGAAGTACTTAAACATTTAAAACATGTTTATTAATATATTTAAGATGCAAAATACATATTCTGTTCATGTTGAGTATAAAACATACCTCCTTTTGTCCCTGCAATACAACTACATTACCTGATGGTATGTTCAGTATTTCTATTTGTATCTTCATACTAGAGAGGGAGATGTGTCTAGATGGATCTCTGTCTCCTTATCAGACTTTTATTCTTCCTATAAAGCATATCCATTTATTGTTATCAGAAAGTTTAACCAAATGCCACCAGCAGTGAATGTAGCCTTTTTGAATACTCTGAAATAAACTGCATTGGCAAGCAACTGTATAAAAAATAGAGGAAATTATGCATAACTAATTTATAAAATAGCCATTTGACTTTTTGGTTCATCACTTTTTTCTTATTTATTTTAACATTTTGGCAGATGATGGATTGCTGATGCAGGCTCTCTGCACAGTAGCAATGCTGCTGTTTTACAAGGGACAGCAGGTCATTATTTTCTATGAGTTTGCTCTATCAGCAAGGTACATTACACCTTCCTGTCTTTGATCTCAAAGGCTTTTCCAGAAGCAGAAATATAGAAGGCCTCTTTCTGTACATCTACAGTCAATTCTTAGCTAGCTATCCTGCCTTTGTTTTCTGAGCAACATGGTGACTTAAGTAAACACCATTTTTCAGAAAATTATTTAAAATATTACTGGGTAATAAAGTTTGAGTTGAGCCTTCTCTGAAAAATTTTACCGATAAAATATTCAAAATCACAAATATTTTGTCATCGTTTTTCACCTTTTATCTTTGTTGTGCTTTCTTGGCTACTGTTTTGAAGCAGCTGAGAAAGAGCATAGTTGCAGTGTATTATCTAAATGCCAAAACTTATTTTGCTAGTGAACTGGCAAAATAATAGCATTTTGAATTGGGGACCCATCAGCTAAAATAGGTTTTCATCAAAACTTTTAGAGGGGTAGACAACTAGAAGAACCATGCTCTTAGGACTTTCATGTTAACCATTTTTGACTTGATTCTTCCCAGGCAGTGCAATGTTTTTCCAGATGTGTTAGCAAAATGCTGCCCTTCATAACACTGTGCACACCATGATTGTACAAACATGCACACCATCTTCCCTGGGAGTCCTTTTTCCTCAGGTTCCAGTGCTTGGGAAGGCCTTCCAATGTAGAAAAATTGTCCAAATTGTCTGTTGAGTAAAAAATTGTCTGCTACAGCAAAAAATGGGGATTAAAACTGATAGCACATAGTACCTACAGGAATAATCTCCAGTGAGCTATAGAAATAGAGCCAATTAGATAAATTATTGGAATGATGCTTGGTAGCACTTTTCCAACTATTTTTTTTTTCCTCTGAAACAAAATTCTCCAAAATATATCCTACTTCAGTCTGTAGATATGTGGATAATGCCATTCTGAAAAATGTTAATATTCTCTCCATAGTACTCTTCATATATACTTCAACTTGAGTACCACCTATACAAAGCATAGAATGTTACCAAAAATTGGATCAGAGGAAAAAGGAAGTCACAACTGAGAAGTGGTTGGAAAAGTAGGTTTATCTCCTTGCATTGCCTTATTAGTCCAGTTAGTTGTTTAATGCATATCATGTTTGAATGCCCTGTGGAATTTTCATTGTCATATGCAGTAGGAATTGATTTCTTATTTTCTACTGAAAATTCCATTGGACATGAAATCTTGTGGTATTTGATGAAAACCAACTGGTTTCCTCCTAAGCTTGTGTTTAGTAATCTTCCATTTACTTGGAAAGAAAATAAATGGATTTTCTGCTCCACTTTTCTGCTTTCTGGGATAATCTGTCTAGTATTTCATTGACAATTCTTTTCCCCAATTGAATACATATTATATATTTTCAGAACAAATTCTTTACTTTTGCAGTGGTATTTTTATATAAACTGTTTTTCTTCCTTGTCAGTAGGAGCAACCGTTTATAAGGGATGCAAGCAAAGTATTCAAAAGTAAAGCTGTATCAAACTTTGTTCTATATTTAAAAAAGGATTTTTTTTCCAAACCCTACAGGTGTACTGTACTAGACACCACCCTTTAAACACCTGATGATACATGACTGGGTTCACCAAATTTGAACATATTAAAAAAGGAAAATACATTGGACAGAAATTACCTTTGCTTACAAAAGTTTATTACATACAATCTGCATACTTTTGGGCCAAGAAGGGTCTCCTCCCCAGAAGACTTTTACAAATAAGGAAGAGATAAAAACCTGATGCATTATTGACCGTGTCTCCAACACTCCTCTAAGTGCACCACAGGCATTTCGATGGGTCTTTAAGCATTAGCTTGGGTTTTCAGTTTCTCCACGGACATAAAACTCCATCCCTTGGTGTCATCAAGTTAAAGCAAACAAATAACAACAACAACAAAGTCTGCAGCCTTCACCATGAGGTCGAAGGTACCATCAGTGCCAAAAGCAGTGTTACAGAGGATGAGGAAGTAGACAACACATGTAAGGTGGACTGAGCACTTGTTACTTTCCCTCCTGAAATGAAAAGCAAAATAATTTAGAAACAAATGATGCAAATGGTTCTCAGTACATTTAGACGTTAGCTTTTGCACAAATTTATATTCTATTACCCTCAGCAAAGGACTAATTTTTAGGCAATGTGAGAATTGCAGTCACGATCTGGGGTCCCTACACAGACGAGATTTTATGATACCTACAGCAACTCACAGTCTGGATCCTCATATTCAGTCTGCAAAACAATTGGAAATTTCGAAAGGATAGATGGTTTTATGTCTTAATCTTCAAAATAACGTTAGGGTGCAGAAGCTTCCCTGAGTCACAAACCTTTGTCCCAGAACAAGGAAGGAAAGCCAGCCCTTGATCCTTATGTTTGTCCAGAGGAAAACGTGGTCTTTGGCCCATTAGTCCAGTGTTGATTTTTGATCACAGCAATGTCTTAAAAGGCCATGCTAAGGGGAACTGTGCTCTAGGGTGGTAGTGGCAACAACATGAGAAGGGAACCAGACTCTGTTTCTTTGGGCAACAATCATCCTAAGTGAACTAATGCGATATGCATAGTCTAACCAGATGGAGGACTTTGTGGCCTAGAATTATGGTTTGAAAGATACATGAAAGAAATATTCCATGGAGTAGGGATTTGCTGTTTTCTGCATTCTGATGCACTGCAGTTTGTGGCCAGACTAGGGCTGAAGCTGCAGTTCTAGATAGAAGTTTCAGGCTCATACCTTTTGGTTAATGCTCCTTAAGGACCAAAAAGCAATATTTAATAAAACTTTAAAGTGTTATCAGATGTTATAATTAAAATGCCTTGTTATGTTTAGGCAAAGATTGTTATTCCTTTGTTCTTGCCACTAATCCTCCCATCCCTTACTTACCTTTGTAATATTGATACTTTAAATTCTTGATACTTAAAATCATAGTAACTGAGGAAAGAGCAGCTAGACATCATAATTTACCTAATGATAACACCTTAATACTGCGATAAGTTAATAATTTAATAGTAATAATTATGCAAGAGAGTCACTGGAACTTACAGAGAAATTCAGCTTATTCTCAAGCAGGCACATACACAGGGGTCAGCTACTTAAACACTTTAGCTGTGTTACGTAGTGCACCTCTGGCTGGTGGTACAGAATGATGTGTGTATCCCCTAAGTCCCACATCACATCTGCCAGCTCTGTTTGGGATGCCTTAGGACATTGCAGATATCCTTAGGTGCTCATGTCTTAATACTAAAATTCAGAAGATTAGCTGAGTTGCTGTCAAGGCTCCACAGCTGGTCTGTATGGATTGCATTCCAGGTGACTATATTGCTATTTGAGACACTAGCACACATATAAACATCTATAGCTCAGGTATATTTTTAGATATCCTCAAAAGGGAGAGGTTTCCTATAAATCATCTTCTTTGTTCATCAACCTCACATGATTGCCTCAGATGATCTTAAACATTTCATGTGTCACTAGATACCTTTGTTTCAGCATAGAACTAAAGACTCAGATCAATGGTTTTATTTAATAGCTAAAGAATTGTGACAACATTGTTTTTCTGGTAGAGAATAACAGAGTTAATGAGCATTGCTATTATCACCATGCTTTCAAATATAAATGTAACCTTACCTGAAAAAGATGGAACTCTGATCTGGGGACTTGCAGTCCCATCTCCTCCTTCACTGACTGCACAGACCTCAATGATGTAGACCCCAACATCAGGAAGAAGTACCACTGCAGAGGTTTTCTGTGTTTCTATAACTTGGCTATTGCTCTGGCCCTCTTGCCGAAATAACACCTGTGGTGGATAAAGTAGATAGTGGGCACAGTGGTCATTCAAGCTCTGTACCAGACATTTTATTTAGATAACACAGTCACTGCAATGTTAACTCTTTCATACTTTCATTAGGGATTTCTTCACATTGCGTTTGAACAGATATCTGCTTTTACTCTTCCCTTCCGCCAGTGGTTTCAAAACAGTAATAGCAAAACATTTTAGAGATTCATGAATGTGAAAGGACATAGATTATCACCTAGAGAAAAGACAGAGACCTTGCCCTGTCCAGCATTAGGTGTTGCACAACTTTATCTCCAAAATCTCAGAATGTATTTCAAGTTCCCTTTGGTTCAAATTCTTATCCCAAAGTTCATGTTGATATTCATATTTTTGGCTCAAGAACCCAACTTCAAATGTAAGGGAAATAGCCCAAATTATGTATTTGCTGTGTTTACCTTAGCTGACTAAATCAACTGACAGCAGCTCAGATCTGTCCCTGCATTTCCTGTGAAACTTAATACGAATTTATGGCATGTGGGAGGAAAGCAAGTCAGCACGTAGCTGTCTTTTTGGTATTTCTGCATAAGAGTTTCTGTTCCCAGAGAAAATTGAAAAGGTCAGAGAGGTGTGAAAAACCAAAAAAGTCGACTCAATTATTTCAGAATATCAACTATTCTGATAAAGGTTAGAACAGTTTCTGGTTTATTTGAACCATTTTATACTTTCTTGGTCATATTTCCTGATATATCAGAGGAGATATAAGATTGTAGTCTATAGAAGTGATTTGCTATGGGCTTCAAAAAACCCCAGACCCAGACTTCTCTAAAATAATTGAAATCATTCTACTTTGATTTAAAGCATTGCAATGAATTCTGATTTTTATGACTTGTTATTTAAGTGTTAATCTGGATTTTAATCTTTAAAACATCAAACTTTAAATTCCAGATGTTACCATCACTACTGTTGAACATCACTAACATGATCACAAAACAGACAAAGGACTTGTGTTTCTGCTTCAAAAAATATTAATTTTAATGTAAATTAAAGATATTTGATTATTATGCATTTCTTGAAATCCTACTGCAAACATAGTTGAATTGAAGACTTTTTAGGAATTTCATTGCAGTCTGATATTATTAACAGCCACTGCTGACTCAGAGATGATGGACTGACTCCCTCAGATAGAGGGGAGTCAGACAGAGTTCAGTATTTGAAAATCACAACACAAAAATATGTTGGGACATTTCTCCCATTTTAATTTTATTTATTGCTTCTCACAGTGAAAGCTGATTAGACACAGTCTGTATAGAATGCTTCACTTGCACAGAGGAACAAGAAAAGGAAAAAAGCCAACAAAGAAGAGGAGCAATTGCCTGGAAGAGAGAAAGAAGGTGAGCAAGGAAGGGGAAGCACTAACCTTGTATCCCATTACATCAGATTCATTAGCTAGAGGTCTGACTGGCTCCCACCCAAGAGACACATGTGAGCCATCCTGTATCCACATAATATTGCCTGGTGCTTGACTGGGAGCTGAGAGGAAAAAAATAACATGTACATGTATATGTTTTTATAGGTAGTTTCTTTAAAAATAAAAGAAAATATTTGAATCTGTTGTTATATTTAAAACTGGTAATGTTACCACGCTTCCAATTCTAGACGGAACATTTATAATTTTTTTTCATCAGTAGTGCAATTTAGTAGATTATAGTGTATTTATTCCGCCCACCCCATAAATTCCACAGAGCTTATGAACTTGAACTCTTTTCTCTCCTTTTTTTGTTTTCCAGGAAATTAACCTTTTTTATGAATGAAAAGCCATACGAATTTATATCTAAACATCAAAGCAAAGCCATGAATCAAAGCTATACATGATTCCTGATTATTATACACTCTTAATTAATAAAAACCCAAGGGGGCAGAGGTCGGTCCCCGATTTCTTCCTTTTGGCAATGGTACTGAGATTACTTACGGGATTTCTTGGTTGCTGCATGCACAGCAGTGCTAGGTGGTCCATACCCTGCAGCATTGTATGCCCTCACTGTTAGGTGATATAATGTGTTTCCTTCTAACCCTGTCAGGAGGATGGATGACTCATTTCCCTCTGTTTTGACCTTTTCTGCTGCTTCTTCCTGCTGCATGTCCTTCCAGTAACCAACCTGCCAACAAGCAACCAAATGAAGGATTAATATAGGCAGCTCATGCTGCCAGATGCTTGTGCTTGTCATCTTGTGGAGGATGTTTTTGCCATTTATGCCTTTTTTCCAATCATCACACCCCTTTAAACATATGGGATTTGCAGTTTGACCTCAAGTCATGCAGTGCTCTCTTCTCCGAAATGGCAAGACTTGGAATATCATGGTGTGACCCAAAGCACATGGAATAGCTGTGTGCTGGCACAAGAGGAGGTTACTATAAGACAGAAGAGCAGAGGCTGAAGTTTGCCAGGGAGAGCTCATCATTGAAGGACACCATTCAAGGAGAACTCATCCTCTGGTAGATTAACCCTGGAAAAGCCTGTATCAGTTAAGAAGTATTGTGAGCCATATTCTCTTCCTGGCCTGGTGCAACTTGGATCCAGGAGATTTTTTATCAGTCCAATGAATAGGCAATGACAGGACAATGGCAGAAATATTTCAATCATCTGAAAAATCTTAACAGAAGAAAAAGGATTTAATTCTTGGATATAAATAGGTTTCTGGTAAATGAAGTTTTGATAGTATGTTTATGCTCTTCCTTTTTGGATATAAAATGAACCCCTAAATTATCTTTGGTAGTTCTTAATTCTTGTTCTCTGGTATCTTGAAATTTATTATAATCTCAAAGACGTTATAAAGCTGAGCTGAGAATTTGGCCAGTCTGTCCTCAGAAACCCAGCATTTGCAGGGCATAATTGGAGAAAATGTATCTAGGTGAGCTAGGGCAATTCTCATGGGGCCTTATTTTGCCTAACAGGAGATGTCACTAAGACGCCATTCAAAGACCTATACTTTGCTTACTGTTATTCATGCCGAGACCTACTTGCATTTCTTCTACATTTTGACCTTTGTGTGAAGCTGGTTATTTCCTAATAAGTTATTTACATTGTATCAGGATAACTTTTCCTCTGAGAAAAAAGGTCACAGACAAGACAGAACTCTTGAGAATGTCTCCCAGGAAATGGTGAACCAAGAAAACCCCAAGGGGTTCACAGGAAAATAAGACCAACGAGCACAGTGCTGACCTTTTATAATTGCACTAGGACTGCCATAAAAAAAGATCTGAAACAGTCTGGTTGCAAAAATATACATTTGAGGCCCTATCACTCCATTTGAGAAAAGTGTCACTGTAAACTTTGATTGAGGGTATATTAGTTTGTGTCAGCTCACAGTCCACTCTTTCAACTGTAAAAGTATTTGTCTTTTGTGTGTGTGCTTGCATTATCTCATGTTAAAATGCTGTTGCTTTAATTCTTAGATGAGTTACAGCTCAGTTCACAAATCTAGATGCAGTCACCACTTGTTCTGAAATAAGTGTGATTCACTGAGGTATTTTGCTGGATGAATACTTGACCAAAGCTACTGATACCTGAAATAACACCTATTCAGAGTCAGTTTTCTTTTCTTGAAAAGAAAAAGGAATCAATAACCATTTATTCACATCTTACTATTGAATATCCAATGCTTATGATCTCTTGGGCAGTCAGATTCCTTTCAATTTACTTGTGATGCATCTTTACAAGTTTGATGCTACAGTGGCGAGAAGTGCACAATATTGAGCACTGCATGAACAGGCAGTGAGAGGGAATGTGTCCTGGAGACCCTATTATCCAGACAGTGCAGTTTGCTGAGGATCCAACAAGGAAAGGGTCAGAAAGGAAAAGTGAGTTGTCTGAGCTTACACAGTTGAACAGAAGCAGGGGTGGAAATGCAACTGAAGTTTTTCTCCTTTTTCTAAAAAAGCCAGAAACAAAATTACAAGTAGTTTTGTTTATTCACAGGGCACACCATGTCCCATATTAATCAAATGTTCCTGCATTAACTTTGATCTCTTTTTTTAATATTTTTTTTATGGTAACAGATGCATCCAGATGCATCTTTGATGACTAAAGGAAATAAAATAAGTGGTTATAAAACATGTTGACTGAGGTAGATGGTGTGGGGGTTTACATTGATTTGAACTGAAATGAAGATACTTCTGATGTTTAAAAGTGAAAGACAGATATATTAAAATAGAGGGTTTTTTTTATTTACACTTCTCTGCATTTGCTGGTTCTTTTAAAAATCTTACTTTTTGTAATCTTAATTTAAACTTCTCAGAAGAGATCTATAACACAGAACAGGTTTTCACTAATGATAACATTGAATATTGATAATAGCGTGAAGCATAAATCACAAAAAAGTAGCCGATATTTGAAAACTGAAAGAAAAAGGGGGGAAGAAAGCATTTTGTCTATTTAATGCATTCTTGTTTTCGAGGTTTTATGTTTTTTTCTGGACTTTCAGTTGTTTTTAGCCAAATAATAGTAAACTTTGATACCTGATTTCCAGAGGCCCATTCCTTTGAGCTGGAGAGGAGCAACCTGCTTTGCTCTGATCATGGGTTAAGCCATAGCTAAAATCAAATCTTGGTTAAAAAAAAAATCTGTCTAAAATTCTTGTTCCCCTAATAGTTACAGACAACTTCCTTGAAGTTTTAAGTTAAAAAGTATCTTAAATGACACTACTCTTTTGCCTAAGTTGGTTTCTAGTTTATGCAGTCTTTGCCATAACTAAATCTTATATACTTGCAGATCATCTTCACTAAATGCAGTAAATTCAGAGTTTCTGTTGACCACAGAAAATTAAAGCTACAAACCAAGCATATCAAGTAAGAGCCTAAATTAAGTAGAATTTCTGTCTTGCTTTTCCAGGTTGTGGTTAAAACATCCATATGCTCTTTCTAAATTACCTCAAGGTGTACTTCACTAAATACAAAGAAAAAAAATCCAGTACCATGCAGATATAATTATCTGTTCCATTGTAAAAATAAATAAAGTGAGGCGAAAAAAATGCAAAATATTGAGTAATTATCTTCAAAAGCCATAATATGGTTTTATTTAAAAAATAATATAATAAACTAAGTTATTATGTCAAGTAATCCTCTCTGAAAATGGCACCCAAAAATTTTTTTTCCTCTTTCATTTTAGTGTTATTTTTGGATTTTGTGTATTTGTTTGCTTCAAGTTGATCTTTTGATTATACTAGCCAAACTCCTATCCCTTAGAGGGATTCCAGAGGAAAAGACATGAGCTTTTTCATTTCTACTTAAATATTAGCCTTGTCTTTCTGGAAAAGAAAAAAGAAGCTCAAAATATCTCCTTCCAGTCAGTAATTCTTTCTGTTTTCCTTCCTTACCAGTAGTGAATGGCAAAGAAAATATTGCCTTGGGCTCAAATAGATTTTATAACCTTCAGCTTATAGATTGCAAACAATAAGTATGAACAACACACTATATTTTTCCACAATTCTGACAAAGTTTTTGAGGTACTTCTACTTTATCAGACTGTAGCTGGCATATGTTTAGTAAGGTCGAGAGGACAGCTGACAAACCTGTACTGAAGGCAGGAATAATATGTGCTTTGGAAGATGCAAATGAGGGCAGCAAACCTTGCATAAAATTCATGTGACATAACAGTTAACACTGCCTTTGAAGGATGACAATGTGAAATTGGACAAGTTCCTTTGCCTTTCATTACTCCTTAGTACAAAGTGCAAGCAGAGCCAGAGTGAAAGTGGGTCATGGTGAACTTGTCCACATTTAGTAATATTCTGTCATTTTTGTTGATTAAAGCCCAAATATTCAAGTGTTAAGGAAATAGCTGCCCCTTTTATAATGCTGTCAGCAAAAGGCCAGAAATGTGAAGACTATGTAGGAGGTTGTCACTGCTATGGTGATCACAGCCAGAATATGAATTGAGACATGAAAACAGAGTGGCTAGTCAGATGGTTTGCATTCAGATTGAACTGAAGGCAACTCTTTACTTGTGGCCCACAATAATTCTGCATTAGGAAATAATTAAAAAACCTGAAAAAATATAAATAATTAATCCTTTTATCAAAATGACTGGACTTCTTTTGCACTGTGGAGATGCTTTAAAGGCAAACTGTCAGTATTTTAGGAAAATTGGGCTGATAGTGTGGACTTAGTGTACTTAAAGGAATATTATAATGGATGGACTCACTGCCCTGATCCTATAAATCATTATCTCCTTTTTGATGAAATCCTTCCCAAAAATGGAATTGGAAAGATTTAGCAATACCATCCTTAGAAGTTATTCTCTCCTGCTGAATTTTGCAGAACAGCAACATTTACTTTTATGTTTACTGAGTAAGTGCTGCTCAGATTGTAATCATACCTGGGAAGGTGGAGAAGAGCAAACTATTCCATGAAAGATTTGTCTATCAGAAAGTGGGCAGAGGAATTATGGCTAAATGAATAAAGACAGAAAAGGCAGGATGGGGGCAGGTAGGGTGGGGAGGAAAAAACACCCTCATCTCCCCAGATAAAAGTAGTACTTTAAAAGGTATTAGTACTTAGAAGACTCCACTAATTCCTTTATGGGAGGAGGTACACGGGGGCAGTGAATATTTTTTTATATTTCATTTTTTTGTTATGTCAACTGCAGGTCCTTGGCTTGAAATATTTACTCTGTAATCTTCATGCTATAATCCTAAAATTGGTGTACAGCAGAGTGAGGAGCCAAATTATTAATTAGGTTCACTGTTAATAACTTCTGTATCAATGGGCATTTTCAGATTTGTACCTGAGAAATCTGTGAGAGACATAGAGTTGACAAGTATTACTGTTTGGGTCAGAGTATGCCAAACTCCAAAGGTCAGAGCACTTTCCAAGTGCAGAAAACAACCTCTGACACAAAGCAAGCTCACTGTCCTACCTGTAGCAGCCATCTATTGCTAGGACACACCTGTAGTGCTAAGGGAAGTGTTATGTGGCAACCAAGTATATGCAAAATCCATTCACATTATGAAGGGATGAGTTTCTATGGAAATAAATTTCAATTTTAGAAAGAAAATCTATTTTCTGCTTTAAAATATGTAATGCATTTTGATCGATGGAGTGAGGAAAAGAGTGAAAATAGTAGGTGTATTTTAAAAGATGTTAAGATATCTGAGAAAAAATAACAAACCAGCCACCTTTCTGAAAAGAAAAAAGACAAGGTGCAGCAAGTAAATTATTTCAGATGATAAAAGACTGGTCTCAAGATGGAAGTCAGGTTAGTAACAAGTGGAACACTTCAACATGGAGAGGAATAATATTTTCAAGATGAATATCATCTCTATTGGATACAGTTTTGTTCTCTTTAGAAATAGCAGGTTTAAAGGTAAAATGGTCAAATATGACTTTTCCTGCATGAAGCAAGTTATGGGCAAAGGAATAGAAACATATTTAATGTAAGGAAGAAGTGGGAGAAAAGAACAATGAAAGAAAACTGACAGAGGGTTAGCAGAGTTCAGCATGCAGACGTAGATGGGAAAAAGACCTGAACAAAGGCTAGACCTAGGGGATATGCCAAAGTCACAGCCCATTTGGACTGTGCTAGATATTAATAGACACACAGCTATCCAATACATCATCAGGCTACAGAAACAGGTACAAAAATATCAGCTGTCTGTGTCTGAGCTATGAGGCAAATGCACTGTCCCGGCCATGGCTGGCCAGCCTGAGGCTGAGCTGGAGAAGGTGTTGGCTCTGGTGCTGCCCAGACCCCTACATTTCCTTCCTAAGGCTACTAGTGACAGTCACCAGCCCCTGGGGCTGCCCAGACATGCTGCCAGGGAGACTCTATGCTAGTAGATCACAAGATACCTTTTGACACCCACATGATTGGTATCTGTCTCAGACCTAAATGTTTTCCCTCTTTTCAGTGTTACTGTAGAAAATCAGGAATGAGTCAGCACTGCCTAAAGGTCTAAAGCAGACAAATAACCTGCATCCCAAAACCAATTAATTTGTTTTAGCTGGACTATTTAGTGAGGATCAGCACAGCCTGATCCACATGGTCAGTGTGAGTTGTGGTGGTGGCCCAAAACAATAGACAGGTGTACTGCTAGATTTGATCTGTTCTGGAGGTTTGGATTGCAAACTGTATCAAAAAGTACAAGGAGGTCTCTTGCCAGGTCCGGTTCCCTCTCCCAAATCAGGAAGGGCTGTCTCTAAGTAGAGTTTTATTTATGGACTGTGCAGCTGCTGCTTCCCTCCTGACATCCTGTTACAGTCTGCCCAGCAGATGTCCCTCGGCCACTGTGGGATGGGAGCACATGGATGCAGAGGCTTTCTCCTTTCTCTGTGCTGATTGCTGTCAGTAAATAACAAGTTTGAACTGGCCGCTTAGAGCTGGAAACAGTCAATACCTAATTTTCCCCAGCCTGTGAATGATGCATGCTGGGTCACTTGCAAGTCTTTCAGGTCTTTTTGAAGTGACAAAGAGATGTTATAAGAACTGGTTCTGAACTGTTTTCAAGCACAAATAAATAAAAAAATGTTCCGGTGCTACAGCTGTGACTGTTGTTCCACAGCTAGTGGTATGTACACTAAAATGAGCATAATTCCTATTGAAGTTTCACTGCTGCACATGTTAACAGAACACAACACTCACAAAAGCAACAAGACTTCTCATTATGGTATTCTGTGTTCATACCTCGAATCCCTGTGGTCTTCCTAGACTTTCTTTAATATGTTTCCACGCAACAAGAATCTCTGATACAGACAAACTCGTAGCTTTGACATCAATGGGAGCAGCAGTGGGTTCTGTATTAAGAAAAATGAAACAATAAACCTCCACTGTAACAGCTTGTATTCATCAAAAACACTCCGTCTGAAACTGTCATTTACTTCCTTTATTCCACCTTAATACTCGCAAGAAGGTATGACACTTAGGGGGAACATGAAAAACTGAACAAGATGAAGAGATTATTATTGTTGTATTTCTTTATTTGTGTCATGCTACATCAATATCTCATCACTGATGATGGGTGCAGCAAACTGTGAAAGAATCTCTTGTCTGTGATTTTTTAAAAAAGCTTTAATATTTGTATATATCTGTCCCCTGCCTCCACATACCCCTTTCATAGCCCTAACTGCAGCAGTAAATGGAGCATTCATTCTATTTGTGGCTTCTTAGTGCTATTCTGTCAGTTCAGGATGAGCAATACCTTGCTGGGATGCTTAGTTAGTCCTGCCCTGGGGCAATAGTGAGTAGGAAGTGATACTCAGCGCTGTAGTGAAATGCTGTGTGAAAGATTTTTTTTTAGGAATATATTATATCCTCGAAATCATAGGTAGCAGTGTTTGGTTTGTGCAGCCTTCTCTGCTGTGAAGCATTTACTGTTCTAGGCCTGTGGTGCACATTTTTATAAAGGCACCAAGACCAAAGGTTTGTCCCTTTGATTACCATTGGCCCACTGTCCTTGTTTCTATCTCCATGCTATTAATAACACATTCTGCAGTCCTAACCTCCTGATTATCTGGAACAGAGGATCCTTCCTGTCCTCCAGCCTGGTTGGGCATCCTTTGGTGATGCTGGGGCATGGCCAGGATGCACAGGCTGTAGGATGCTTCACATACCACACTTGCCCAACAGTGTTGTCACAGGCATGTTTGCCCTTGTACTTTCACATCAATGAATGCTTCTTAGAGGTCCAGCTTCTTTCAGTGTTTGGGAAGTTGAGTAAATGTCCCCAGATATTTGCCAGGACAGGCTATTGAGCACCACACAGTTCTATCACCTGTTACAGTATGCTGGGAGAGACGAGTGTCCAAAATCATCTCATATGAAATCGGGATATGAGTCAAGGAAATTTTGTGGGTCTTTTGCTTTATTACCTAAATATGGCTGAAAATTTTTTTAAAGACAAGCTCTGGAGGTAAGGTTTCTACATATACTTACAGCACACAATGGAGTATTTCTCCATCTTTCTGGTGTAGTTCACTTACTCAGAAAAAAATGTAGATTCACATTCCCCTCTAGTTACAGAACCTGTGATTTCTTCCTTGACCTAATGTTCCTCATTACATTTCTAATGCGTTGATCTGTTCCTGGAGGGCAGGCAGAGGTCTTGGTTTTATGTCATAGGGAGACACATCAAAGACCTTTCTGAAAAATGGGGTTTTGGGGATGTGTTTAACAGGGTTACAGAAAAGGAGTCTCCTTCCAGAACAGCCTGAGATAAAATGATATATATTTCTCAGTGATCAAACCACCTAATATGTAAGATACTCAATATCAGTATTGACTCATTAGCTACCCTCCTTTCTCTGCAGATGTTGTTCTGGCACTGTTGCCCTCCAAATACTTTTGACACGGCTCATACAAATTTTTCATTCCTTTTGATGTCAGACTTTAAATGTTTGTTACTCTTTTTTGATCTTTTTTAAATTTACATTTGAAGAAAAGAAGTAATTCTGATGTGATACAAAGTGGTGTTTGCCAAAAATAAGTATTACTAAGAAGTATAAAATACGTTTGGAACTTTTTAGGTAATAAAGAATAAAAAAGAAATGTTCAGGAATAAGAGAAATGATCTTTCGAATTCAATACTGAAAGAATTGCATTATAAGGAAATATATTGCTCATAATATGATTTTCTGTTCAACAGTTACATCCTGCTTTCTATTTTATGTACTACTAAGATTTGTGTAGCAAAAGCTATTTTCTAGTTTTTGTATTATTGAAGCAATTACCTTGTTGTCAGAAAAGATTGCAGTGGGATAAATAATTTGAGATGTACACAAAATGTTGGTTGGCAGACTTTACATTTTCTATAAATGCAGGTATCATTTCCTCTTCATAGCATTCACTAGGAGTGGTTTATACACTGCTCAAATAGAAACATAGAATATTTTCTGGTATTTTTAAAAATAGTTTTCAACAAATGGAGCAGAAATAGTTTGGATTTTTTTTATGTGGAGAAAATGTATTTCTCACGTATTCAGAAATAATTCACTGCAGTTTCACTGATATTAGGCACTGAGAATAATGTTCAGCAAAACAACAGAAATTATATGTTTGGGAATAATATATTATGTCTGTCTGAAAGTTTTTGGAGACTAAATCGCATTTTTTATTGATTCAGATATGATGAGGACCATATAATTTCTGGTGATATAATACAGTCTGTGGTTCACTCCAATGTCATGCTTTATTCTCTGTCTAATGATAAGTTTGATAGGTTCATTAGCTTTTTCTATTATGGTCACTAATGTTATAATCATATTATTCTCTTCAGATCATGTCATTATGCTAAACCTATATATAGGTGTCTATATAAGGTCATTCTTCCTGAAAAAAGAAAAAAGGCCATCTTTAATGGTTTCTTTAACATTCCCTGTTTGAATTAAAGATGCAGTACAACAAATGCTCATAAGGCTGTGTGCAATGTCCATGAAACACTGTCTTCCCCTGTGCTGCAATCACACTTTAAAGAAACATGATTAATATGTCAGTCTTTGGGATGGCTGTAAAAAGGCAGGACATGCATTTACACTAATGTCATTGCTAGCGTGCAGAGAGGGAATCCTGAATTTTGACACTGGAAAGTAATGAAAAGAATCAGTTACTAGCCCTCAGTGTGTTGTTTATGAGTGTAAGCTGATCTGTTTTTTTGGAATATTCATCTTTAAGGATTTCCATGCGATCTACCTTAAAAAGCAAGTCCAAGAGCCTAGTAAATTTTATATTGTTCTAATTCATCTATGGAACAGAGCCTCAGTCAGGACTCCTTAACCAATTACTTCGTATCTGTTCAGTTCTTATTTTGATTCCAAAAAGGATTTTTACAAAGTAGTCTTATTCAAAATTCAAGCTCTTATTTGAAGCTAAGAACCTCAGTCTGAGCAATTGCATTATGACTGCAGGCAGTTCTTTATAGCTGAGATTTTGGGATTTCAGCCAGGATCTATTTCTGTGATAATGCCTCTCTGTGGAAAAATCCACAAGAGATGTATCAGACGGAAAATCAGGAAAATTCATCCTTCTTGTGTCAACCTGTAGGGAAAGAAAGTGGTAGCATTTGCTTCCTTGCTAGAAATAGCCACATGGACTATCTTCCAAATCAGGGAACTTTTTCTTTTCCTGAGAAATGAGGGACTCTACCAGATCTGCAGTGAAATGTCTGTCTGCAGGATATGGAACTTTCTCCAGAATCTTGTGCTCAAAAGGGAAAAAGTATCCAATTTCCACAATAGTAGAAACAAGATTTCCAGGACAGGCCTTCAGAATTCTCACTTTTCCATAAGCCCTTTTTATTTTCACCTTCTCTCTGATCAGTGCCTTCGCAGAAGACTTTAAAACAGAGAAGAATTTGAAGAGTATTGGAATGAGCTGTAAGTGAAGAGCTCTGTCCTTAATATTTTTTATTTAGTGCTGAAATACTCTTACTTGTTGGATAGAACTTCGGAAGCCTTCTCCTGTAATGATGCTCTCCTGCACACTTTCTCACCGTGTATATGCTGCTGTGGCTCTCCCTTCCCAATGGAATAACCCAGATT
This sequence comes from Sturnus vulgaris, assembly GCF_052056855.1. NCBI lineage: Eukaryota > Metazoa > Chordata > Aves > Passeriformes > Sturnidae > Sturnus > Sturnus vulgaris. The sequence goes on along the minus strand of NC_142244.1, from coordinate 43,664,217 downwards.
TATTACACAGCACAGTGTCACCTGGGAATAAGGAGCTGCCTTATTCCACAAAGAATTTACTAGAGGAGTGTTGCCATCTTCATGAATATAAATGGTTCATTTCCATCAGGTGACATGGCAGTCACTTACCCTCAGCACGTGAGGAGGGATGTGCCCATTATATTGATTGCACATCTGCTTCCCGTGGGGCTAGTGCCATTGATCAGAGGAGTGCTTAATAAACTCCTGCATGTCAGGATTGTGATTCCATTCCTTAAAAACTCGTTGGAGACAGCTCTAGCTGAGCTTTCACAGGATCTCTACAGACAGATCATCTGGCAGAATCAGGAAATAACTCTGTAGTTTACAACTAATCTGCCTATGAGTTTCAGGTTCACCTAAACCCCAAGTAGCTCAGCTTTAGCTATGAAATGAATCATAGGACTTAATGAATTTAAAATTTTAATTGAAGACATTGATGCTATTTTCAAAGGTTTGAAATTGCATATTATTTCCTCTCAATGAAAAGAAAATAGTAATTTATTTGTCTAAATATGGAGAAATAAAATAGCAATGGCTTTTGTATGGTCCTTTGCCTTTCAGATAACTGATTGCTTTGTATCTCCATTGGCTCAATGAATTACTACAAATCCATACAAAGCGAGACCAAAAGCTCTGTGCAGTATCCTTGCATCTTGTATGTATTACAGAAGTGCATCTGGGGTCCCTCAGGAGGTTTTAAACATTAAGTGTGAGAGTCTTCAGGCTTTAACCTGTATTACTCAGAGCTTTCTATTTCCTATATAGAAGTTTTTAGTAGTATTCACTACTCCATTTATCAAAATTATAGATCTTTCAATTGTTGTGAAGATAATTCTGTCAATGCCTGAAGGAGAAATTAGATACTGAAAAGAACAGAACTGATCCTATATCACCCATTATGACAATCATTAACAAAAAAACCCCTTTATAAAAGACCTAACTCATCTTGAAACCAGTTGGGTTCCCAGAATCTTCTTTCTATTTCCTTTTATATTCTCATATATTTCCATACTGTAGAGTACTCTAAATCATATTTATCCTTGTGCTTTTAGGCTGGATGTGTACTTGTAAACTAAATAGGGACAGAGAGACGAGGCACCTGCCTGAGCATGGACATACAGCTATCTGTAGCATTACACCATTGCCATCATCTGTGTTGACTCTGGGCAATTTGTGCTGCTCCAGGATGTGACAGTTTTATCAGAGTAATGCCCTGATGCAAACTAAAACATTTGACTCTTTCTTATATGTAATTTCTACCCCATCTCCATGAGTAGAAAAACAGATTAAATTTTATTTATGGTATATTTGAATAGCGAATTCTGAATTGTTTAGTTTGGAATGGGTTGAATTTCTCACAATAATACCAGAAGTTTCCACTACAGATGTAAAAATTTTCACTTTCATTTCTTATTGCCTATCCTGTCTATATAATTTTATCTATTTAAAACAAATGATAGTTTTTCATTATTGGTGTCCATTCCTTGATTATATTTAACATCAATTCCTTATTTACTTCAATTTTTCATGCCTTATATACTTTCCTAACTTGAAAAAAGACACCAAAAAACACCTTCTTAATTTTTTGTCTATACTTGACTTATTTTTATCCTTTTCATTACTTGGATTGTATTATGTATGCTTTTTATTTATTCTGAATGTCTTTTAGAGGGTACATCTATAGATCCTTAGATGTAATGTTCTGTTTCAGAAATGTACCATTTCTTGCAGTATAAACTTCAAATGTCTGTTATATGTTTGGCGTAACAAACTTCTATTTCTAATTTCAACCATTAATTCCAGTTAATAAAATAATGTCCTGCTTTTTAATGATGATGTGTTCCACTCTTATTTGTTATGATCAGCTTTTCTATAGTGTCTTAATTATTCATCAGAACAAGGCTATTGTATTGTTATTTCTGCTCACTTTATACTGGATAAAGAATCTGCTAATTAGCACAGCCAGAACACAAGGTCATTAGTCCTTACTAATTAGTTTTTACTATCCAAACCACTCTGAACAGCTAAATTCTCTCATAAATAACAACATTCTTTAATATTTTTTCAACAATTAGAAAGGTCTTTCTCAGCATCCAAATCGATCAGGGTAATCAGCAATTGACCTCTAGCTTCACTTCCAACTTTTTAAATTGTCCTTTTCCAAAATTACACAGAACCCAAGGTTATTCTGTTTTATCTAAACACTGACTTTGTATTTGCTGGTACATTATCAGCACGTTATGATACCCAAATTCTTACTTTTATTTTGTCTTTCCTGTGTAGCTTACTTGTATAGCCATGCCTGCTAAAGAAAGCCAGCCTGGCCATCACTGTAATCAGCACAGCCTTTTCCATCTTCTTGCCATCCTACCTTCACTCTCATATTTCCTTCTCCTATATTTGTGATGTCTCTAGTTTTCACTTTCCAGTGAATTAAAGCCACACATAGAGATTGCATATGGCATTCCATGATACTGAAAGCTTGTATTAGTAATCTTGGAAGTCTTAGCACCTCGGTATTTAGATGGAATGTAGACATCAGTAAAAAGAGAAGGTATAAATGCTCATGTTGCAACAAACATTGCTAATATTGCTTTTGTTCTTTGCTTTATTTTTAGTCTCTAGTGTCTTTACAATTTTTTTTTCTTCTGTGGATAAAAATCATCTTCACTGAATTCACCTGCACTGAATTTCAGTGATGTTTCAGTATTTTCTAGTAAGAATCTGATACCTTATTTTCCTGACAGAAAGTATGGTCAGAAGATTAGTCTCTGTTCTGTTCATGATCCTTTTCATTCTCAGGCCTGCACACTGCAACCTTTCTCCTGGCAGGTAGCCTCATTTTCTGTGCTCTCGTGTCTCTTTAATTAAATTTTTTTTTCGTGTAAGGTTCAGGCTTGTCCTTCCCTGCTGCTGGAAATGTCTACTGTCTCCTTCTGCTCTGCCTTCTTATTGAGGTAATTGTGCATCTTTTTTTCTGTCCTGCATCTTCTGAGAATCATCCTGATTCCCTCTTCAGAACCGCTTCCTGGCTCTCACGATCCCTTTTATCATCACTACATGTGACCTCTATTTTTATTCTTTTCTCTCTGATTACTTGCTTTTTTTCCTTTCCTAAGTTTTCAAACTTTCCTACTGAATTAAGAGATTTTCTCTTTTCCAGAGAGCCACATATATATTTGCTTTATTTCTCTGTATGTTATGTGTCTAGTTTTGTACAACCTTTTTAACTGATTCTCCATTCGATTCTCTATTCTTCCATTACATTCATCTGCACTTTTAGCTACTGGACAGTCTTTCCCATGAACTTTATTCTGGTGATGATTTTTATGAAGTCAAAAGACCGGTGAAGGAGGAAAAAGTTCTTAAAGTATCTATGACCAGGTAGACTTTATTACCTCTTCAACTTTGGGTCACCACTATCATTGATGTTTTAGCAACCATTGTAATTCTGTTGTCTAAATACCTCTTGGGTCTTTGTACAGGTGCAGGCTGGTGACAAGTGGTGTCCATCAGGGACATCTCTGCCTTGGGACCAGGGCTCTTCAGTATCTTTATCAATGACATGGACAGTGAGATCGAGGGCACCCTCAGCAAGGTCGCAGACGACACCAAGCTGAGTGCTGCAGCTGTCACACCTGAAGGAGAGGATGCCATCCAGAGGGACCTGGACAAGCTCAGGAAGTGGGCCTGTGGGAACCTCATGAGGTTTAACAAGGCCAAGTACGAGGTTTTGCACCTCAGTTGGGGCAGTATCAAACACAAATACAGAGTGGGAGAATGAGCAGAGTGAGCTGTCAATGTGCACTCACAGCCCAGAAAAACCTCACCCTGGGCTGCATCCAAAGCAGCGTGGGCAGCAGGGCCAGGGAGGGGATTCTGCCCCTCTGCTCTGCTCTGCTGAGACCCCACCTGCAGTGCTGCATCAGCTCTGGGGGGCCAGCACAGGAAAGATCTGAACCTGTTAAAGCAGGTCAAGAGGAGGGACATGAAGTTGATCAGAGGGCTGGAGCACCTCTCCTGTGAAGACAGGCTGAGAGAGTTGGGGTTGTTCAGTCTGGAGAAGAGAAAGCCCCAGTGAGACTGTCTGGTAGTCTTCCAGTACTTAAAGGAGGCTTATAAAAAAGGCAGAGATACTTTATACAGGCACATAGTAACAGGACAAGGGGGAGTGGATTTAAACTAAAAGAGGAGAGATTTAGATTAGAAAGAAATTGATTACTGTCAGGTTAGTGAGACCCTGAAACAGGTTGCCCAGAGAAGATGTGAATGCCCTATCCCTGAACGTGCTCAAGGTCAGGCTGGATGGGACTTTGAGCAGCTTGTTTAGAGGAAGGCTCTCTGCCCATAGCAGAGTGTATTAAAACTTGATCATACTTAAGGTCCCTTCCAACCCAAATCATTCCACGATTCTATTATCTGATCCGACTTAATAGACAGAAAAATATCAGCCACTCTGCTTCTGGAAAAGCGTTCAGTGTTTTGGTCAAATTTCTGAGTTCTTTTCCTTAGAAGGCAATGTTTTAAGCCCTTTGCCCCAGACAGAACCACTTTATGGGACCAGAGGGCAGTCTATTGTGTTCACTGAGGGAACACTTTACTCAACACCACCTGCCAAGTTGCTTGCTTAAGAACAACTCAGAGCCACTACAAAAGGGCTCTGAATGTGAATCAGAAGGCACACAATATATGCTGTCACAGTCATAAAGAAGAAGGAGATTCATTCATTCTCAATAAATATGAGATTTCTTCATGGTTCAGAATCTGTCCTGTGAAAACTGTTTCTTCCAGTGTGCTTAGCAGAGGCAACATATTTTAGACTTCCTTAGACAATGCCATTAAACAATTGTAGACCCATTTGCAGATGTGAAAAAACTTGTAATATGTAACATAAAGCCTTAATTTTTAATAATTTTATCCTATTGCTTTCTCTAGATGTTTGCTGAATGAATTGGATGTGTGATGAAAAGAAAGCAAGCTAAGGGTTTGCTGGATCAGCCCTGGGACCATAATATATTGTACTGTCAATTGTTATTTAATATCTACTCTTCAATAGAAATCCTTGAAAAATTGTGCTTTCTGTTGTTTAGCTCCTTAGGCATGACAGTCCATACCTCTTTCAAAAGCAGTTCCCCATTTTCATAGCCCACTGCAATGTCTCTTATCCTCAATCCTCATATTGCCCAGAATTTAGCTGTAATAAACTGTTTCATTACTCCTTTAAACTCTCAGTATATTACCTTGGTCTTTTCTGGAGGAAAGCTTTCTATAAATTAATTTTGTACTGTAATGTCACAGCATCCCATATTTTTCCTGAAATATAAGTCTTGTAAAATATTTAGGACCACAGAATTCCTCATGTACAGACATATACAAAGACTGAATGAGCAAAGCTATAATGGATAGGCACTTTCAAGTTACTGAATTAAAATAAGAAAAGTTGGTTTCCAGAGAAAGTTAATTTTAATATTCTATTAAGGCCATTTGTAAAGCTCATATTTTAAAAGAACTGATAGAAAACATTATTTATATATTACTAATTATTCTATTTCCAGTCTTGTCCAAATAACAAGCAAAGGTATAAGGATGCATTATTACAATTCAACATTCAGCTTTTTTTAAAACAGGTTGTGCTACTAAAAAAAAAATAAGGTGTTTGTCTCCCTTCCTTTGCAAAACTTTATTTGCTAAGAATTTTCTGCTTAGAGTATGAAACTATTAAAAAATAAAAACATCACCATTGGCCTCACAGTATCAATATTCATTGAGAAACACGGAAGTCAACTGTACAATTTTTAAGTTGTACTGTGCAATTTTTACATTTTAAAATGTAATTGTTTTTATAAAAATATGTCTACTTGGTAATCCTGATTCAAAAAGTGGAAAAAACCAAATTATTGGGACTGCTTTTAGCAAAACTAGAAGCTCCAACCTCTGTAATTACTGTGAGAGAATAGCAGTGTCTGCTACATCATGGTTTTAAATTTATATTACTGTGGGTTAGTATGAAACAACATTTAATGTTTTCCAGCTTCATATGAAATATTATTATCTTCACGTTACTTTTTCATGGTGAGAGTATGAAATTCCTCTCATCTGCACTAGGAATCTGCTAATTTTATTCCCTTAATAGGAGACAGTAGAATGACTCAAATAGTATAGTAAAGAAAAACTGATGTTTACGAGTTTCAGTAATGGAGCTTCTGAAAATATTCTTGTGGATAACATTTATTTGCCTTTTTTGTCCATAGGAATTTCCATATGTTTGGTCCTGTCAAAACAGAACAACTTTTTTCACTAGTACCAATTAGTGCTTGCTGGTTGTTTCTTTTTGGTTCTTTTCTGCCCCTCAAAAATACTGTTTTGAATTTATAGCAATTCTCAATAGAAATTTTCAAGAAATATTTTTCATTTGTTCTTGGGAGCTATTCCTATAATTCACATTGAAGACTAGGATATTAATGCAAAGTCAGAACTTTCTACTAATGAAATAAAAATTGAAACAGAATTTATTTCTGTGCACTTTTAGAATGCATTAGCTAGGAAATGAACATTTGTAAGTGAATTTATTTATTCTTTGAGCTGTTGTCTCATTAACCCATCAAAAAAAGGATCATGAATCTCAGAAATATTAGAAAATAGCATCCTTTCTTTTTTTTAGTGTTGAAGAAAACCTGTCTAAAATTAAGGCTAATGATTTCATATGAAGGATGAATTTTTTTTTTTTTTTAATGTGGCTTAAAGTCTATTCCTAAATTTTGTAATTTGCTTTCCAGGTCATCTTTGTAAGTTAGTTCACTTCCTTCTCTGTAAAACCTGTTTAATGTTATTTAGCACTTCTGCAAAGAAATTTGTAACTTAAGGTTTAAATGTGTGCTAAAAGATGATGCTTTATATATAAAAGGCTTAATATAGTTCACAATATGCAATTTAACTTCATGTTGAACTGACCTCCTTCAGCTGAGCAGATGACCACAATAGGGCTGAAGGGACCATCTCCTTTGTTGTTGTAAACACCAACTTTCACCTCAAAAGGAGTCAGAGGTGGCACACTTTCATCTCTGTAGATGAATTTTGAGGCATCTGAAGATGTCACCATTTTTTCCTTCCAGCCACGTGTTCCATTGGGTCTGAAGGCTACAATATATCCAAATCCTTCTCCACTCTGAAACTCTTCTGACACTGGCTGAAAAATTAAGTTCAGAAACTTAATTATGATCGGAAATAGTTTTACTAATTTAGAGAAAAGTCACAGTTCCATTATAGGATTTTACTTAGCATACCTGTCCTCATAAGGACAAGTGCTTCCTAAGAGGAACCTTCTAAGAGAGTTTCCTCACCTAATCTTTCAAAAATTTTACAAGTCTTTCTTTCTCTTCTCTCAGCCATAATTTCATCTGGTGTTTACATAAGATCCAGAAAAATCAAATTAACCCAAGCAGTAGATCAGGAAGAAAAGCTTGATGAATTAGTAGAACTTTGGAGCTGATGCCATAATGTCTTCTACTCAAACCTCATGAAAATCCACAGTCATTTGAAATTTTAGAACATATTTAAGAGTAGTATTTTGTGTTCGTGTGTTGACAAGATTTGTTGTAAGGAAACCCCAGTAGAGTACTCTTTACTTTGGCCTCAAAGAAGTTAACATGAAACAAAACCTTTAAACAGAAAAATCCCTTACCTCCCATGCTATTACTAATTCATGTCGCCTTCCACTTCTGCCACTTACGTTAGCTGGAGGTGTCTTTGGCACTGTGGGCAGACAGGAAAAATAAAGCAAAACAAAACAAAACAAAACAGAATATCCAAGTTATTGAAGTTTTCCCCATAGTAATAAGTTGCTGCAGAAGACATGAGACTGTTAAATCAGAACAGAAATAAAAACATAGCACTCTGTGGTAAAGAAAATTTGCTCAAGCTTCATTTCAGAGAGTTGCAAACAGAAGCTAGAAAAATGAAACAAAGCATAAGATGAGAATGAAAATAATATTGGAATAAAAAGTGTTTAAGCACTAGGTCTTTTGCAAATTTGTAAATCTTTCTTTAAAAAACAAATTGATATGCCAGGAAACCTGACATATTTCAGATTTCAGGTGAAATCTTGGGACATAATTAATAATGTCTCTATTACTTTTCAAGTATTTTTTCAGGTAGTTAGTGATTTAGAATGTTTTAATTATTGTAAATCTATTTTTCATTGCTCTATCAGGGAGCCAACTTTCAGAAATTTTAAAGCAAACAGCCTCAAACATCCCTCATGGTTTCTTGCAAAATGCTGGAAGCAGTACTACCCACAGTTCTTGAAAAATTGAGCTCATCATTGCAGCTTTAAAGCACCTGAACAATGGATGAAATTCTTTAAAGTAAATTATAACTGTCATCATCATTTTTATTTGGATTATCATATTTTGCAGAAAAAGAAATGTCAGTTATTCCATAGGAATTGTATGATTTTTTTAATCCTGTTTAGTGCCTCTAACAAAACTCCTCAAACGGCCAAAGTCTTGCATTTATTTACTGTGAGGAGGCAATACCTGCATTCTTCATTTGATTAAATATGTCCTAAGATACAACCTTTTTATTTTCTTCTTTTCAGCAGTACATAGGTCATTGGTAGAAATGTACTGTGAGCTGCTAAGTGTTTAGGCCTTATTGCATGTTGTTTAGCTTATTTAGTGAGTAGCACTGTGCCTTTGAACTATACAAAATAAAATACATTTAAATAAATGTACACAGTCCTCTATGTTTCCTGTGCAATTGCTAGCTTGAGTTCAATGAAACACAATTTTTATCAGACTCTGTCTATCCACCTAAGGCTTCAGAATTCATCTGGGTTCATTTTTGAACCCTGAACTCTCCTATAGAGAACAGAAGCCCAATTCTGCTTTTCCTCGTAAATGATGCAATCCTACAAAGTGTACGGGTTGATTCTGATTCATGCTGTTGGACATGAGGCAGGTGTTATTTCATCTGTGGCTCTTAGCAGACTGATTAGGGAGATTTCTAGTGTGTTTTCTCTCCAATAAACTTGTGTTCACCGGGTAAATATGGTGCTTTCCTTCCTTCCTTCCTTCCTTCCTTCCTTCCTTCCTTCCTTCCTTCCTTCCTTCCTTCCTTCCTTCCTTCCTTCCTTCCTTCCTTCCTTCCTTCCTTCCTTCCTTCTTCCTTCCTGCCTGCCTGCCTGCCTGCCTGCCTCTGACATGGCAGAAAGGTAATGAACTTTTCCTTTCAGAAACAGAATTTTCCTCTGGCTTTAAAGAAGGAGTAGAAAGAATGCAATCAATGTGCAACAGTGTGATGAATGTTCTAGCATGAAAAGATGCAGATGAAGCCTCATCTGACAGTTAATTAACATCCAAAAATTATGATGCCATCTCTAATGGAGCATATTTAAACCTTGTTTAGCACCCATTTTTCTCTTGCCTCTCTAAGGTATTTTTGAGTAAATTATAGAGACAAATGGAGTTTTTATGTAGGTGCCTGCCACATTAGAAATGAGAGAGTATGCTGTATTCCTTTGAAGCATCCAACATGATGGACTTACTTAACCTGCAGCACCCTCTTTCTAGAGTTTTCTTGTTAACAGCATTGCAGACTGTGGCCCTATTTAAATGAATAAACGTTAAAAGAATAAAACTGTCAAAAGGATGAATTTCTTTTGCACAAAACTAAAATGTACACTCTCACAGTGAAACTCTTTCAAATGAATAACCATTAAAAGAATAAATGTGTCAAAAGAATAAATTTCCTCTGCACTGCAGCAAAGCAGAGTATACACAGTTAGAGGGAGACAGTTTGAAATGAATAACTATTAAGTGAAGAAAACTATTAAAAGAAAACATTTTTGCCAGGCACCAAGGCTGTACATTAGCCATGCTTTCTGCGCCTTCTCCTTTATATCAATGTTATATCTGAATTTACTCACTCATGGCCTAAGTTTGTTGCCATGCAATTAATGACTTCCCAATTTTTATGCAGTTAATTCTCAGCAGTGGCATTCATGGAGAGGCACTTGCATCAAATACACGAATATGATGTCTAAACATGGCTCCTGGAAATAGGATACATGTGCCTGGGAACAAAGACACTGGGACCTATTTTGTTTAGGGTTTATTGAAGCTGAGAAGTTTGGTAGTTTCCCTCGTGAATAAATACAGCCCTGCACTTAGCACAAAAAAACCCAGAAATCTTGAAATGAATGTGCCAGGAGTTCCAATTGAATGCAAACAGCAGGATTTTTTTCTTACTGTTTTCTGTTTTTGTGGAATTACTGTGATATGCTGGAAATAAAAGTTAAATTAAACTCTATTAAAACTTATCTCCTCTCAACCAAACAAAAACCCCATTTTTTTCTCTAAGATCAGGCACAGAGAATGTAGCCCTCAGCAGTCCTACAAAGCATTTGACAAGATACTTCAGATATAAATGAAGAAAAGGTGATATGGAAGGATAAAGCTTATACATGAAGCCATGACAACTGTTTAATAATTCATGTGTATCTTATCATTAGAAGCTAAATGTGGAAGAAAAGCAGAGAGTTTTAATTTAGGATAAAATACATACACAGAATTGCTATTGCTGAGGGTTTTGTGTTTGGGAACAGCAGTTATAAAGTGCTGAAAAATGTTGATGGTGTCATCTGTATATTTTAAACCTATATTCAAATGTAAAACATTTAAATGGGGAAGCTTTTGAAATGGTGGGTAATACTGTAGCTATGAAACCACAAACTTATGGGGTAGATGTTCACTTTCCTTCTAGACTTCCACAATGTCCAAAGTTTTGAAAAGTGCTGTGCTTTATAGTGATTTAATTAGATTTTAAAAATTCCTTTCTCTTCAGTCTGCATGGCTGATGGATTAACTGTGGAGTTTTTGTTGGTTTAGATGTTTTTGCTTTTTTTTAAAAAGAAAATGTTGGACTGCAAAGATGAACTGATTCAAAGATTTTTGGTACTCAGTTTTGGGAAAAATATTAATACTTATTAAATATTTAATTTTCACATTATAACAAATGAAACAGAGCAATTTGACTTTGAAAAAAATTAAAATTTGACTTTTGCTTCAGTTTTTAAAAATGCAAAAATTAAAACTAGAAAGACAGAGGAGTGTATTTCAGCTTGAGTTTACAGATTTTTAATTTTAATCCAAAATTATTATTTTTGTTCTAATTTGCTAAAGAAAATAAATAAGCATTTTGTTTAAAGGCAGTTTTACATTCTGTTCTTTTACATCAGTGAATGAACTAAAAAAAAATTCTGAACTAGCTCTAGATTCCTTTCCTAATAGAAAGGAAAATATCACACAATCTGGAAAAGCTGAAAGTTCTTGTAAGCCAGTTCATACTCTTTTTAACATTCCGATCTTGTAAATAGATTTTTTATAAATGTTATTGAATGAATAATTAATAATTTAAAAGTGTTTCTGTTTTGTGTTTTGGTTTGTTTGCTTTCTTTTTTTTTTCCCAAGGAAATGTCTAGTGGCTTATTTAAATGTGTTTTGTTTATTACCAAGAAAAAAAATACAGATTCTTAATTTTACAGACCATCTTAATTTTTGGGTAGAACAAAAGTATTTAGCAGTCAAAATTATAATTAATTACAATTGAGTATATAATTGATTGCATTTTTGCAGTAGAAACCTGTATCTAGCTTTGGTCCCTATCCTTTAAAAGGAAATAGATGAGCTAAAAAGAAGACAAAGAGAAGTAAGATTCTTCCTAAAGTCCCGTTTTTAGACTAAGAGATGCTGAGCTGAGAAACTCAAATTTATAGTTTTGTCATAACTAAATGAGTCCAGATTTCCCAAATCCCAATTCCATACTTAGTTCACAAGATCTTTCTCACTCTGCTTGAATCCTCTATTTTTTAAAAATATTTTCCACTTGGACACTTTTTATGTAGATCCTGAAACTTTTGTCAAGTAAAGAAAAATGATGGAAAATATGGATATTGCTAAACTTTTTTTGGAGATAAATTAATAAACTTGGCTTTAGTCCTTAAGAAATGACTTGTACCTTTGCTCAAGGTACAGTTGCTGTTCCTTATTTATTTTAAAGCTTTTTATAACTTAAGATACAGAGGGAGTTTGAAAAGAAATACGTTTTAGCTGTAGAAAAGGTATGGGCAGGGGAAGGAGGACTTGTCACCAGCTTGGCAGGACTTCTTCATGTGAGATCAAAGCTATAACACATTCAGTTTTTTTTTCTCAGCTGCTTTCCATTCTCCCTCTATATGCATGTATGTGAGTGTGTGTATCTCTATATATCTCCTGCAGTACACATGTAGGAAACAGGAGGGTGTTAAGTGAAAATGCTTTCACTCTGTGAAAGACCAGCCCTCAAGTTGTCACCCTCCCAGAATAACAAGACACATTTCACCTGCTCAGGAATGAAATGCACAACATGCCAGCATCTCAGAAGTGGACATACATATTCAACTACTGGAAAATAAGGATGTCCCTACTGATCTCAGCATCTGAAATGTTGTTCTAATTTCCTCTGTGTTACTAATATTTGTAATTAATTATGAGGTTGAATTCATGATGAGTTCTACTCATGGATATGAGGGTCTGCCTGAATAATCTCCAAATCACCACCTAGAGGGCTGGAATCCTGAATGCTGTGGCATACACAGATGCTATAGGACAAATGCAGGTATTTTTCTGCTCCATCTTCTGTCACACACACATTTGGATTCCTTGTCAATATTTGTTTGAGCGTGCAATCCAAAGTCTAAGAAGCCTCCAGTCAGTGATTATAAGCCTACTTTCTCCTTTTGTTTTTCTTCATGGAAAAAAGCACATTTTCTACAAAGGCTTTAGTAGGCCATGCCATCATCTGCAAATGTCCCAGATCCAGCAGGTTATCCGTTTGTTTTTTTTCTAGTGCAAAATTAGTTTTGATAATGGGAAAAGCTGAAACTTCTTTCATACAAATCACAAATAAAACAGTAACTCCAATAACAAAGCCCTCCAAATATAAAGCTGGTCTAAAATGGTCAACCTTTTTCCTGGGACAGAGACATTTCTTGTTATGCTGTGAAGGAATTCTAGCTGAGAATAAAGACAGCTTAATGGAACATAAGGACTTATTAAAAATAAAGCCAGTGTAGTCTGCTACTAATAGAGTGCATTACATTGTTACCTCATAAATTCAAGTTTGCATGCATGATTAACAGGTTAAACTTTGATTCTACTCAATTTCTCTCTCTGCATGTTTCCCCATGAATAGATAATGTAATTGATGCTTTTCCCCCAGGCTTCAAATGCCCCGACTGTCTTAGTGGAATGCCAGACATGTTTAAATTCATGTTATTGGCTCTTTGCAACTTGTGGACCTGTAAAATATGTATCAAGGCTAGAACTGACAGAGATGCAGCAGCTGGCTGTAAGTTAGATTTGCCAGAAATTTGCAGTATTATCTGTTCCAATGGAAGTAGCAAAGAAAAGCAATCATGTTAACTAAATATGAGCTAAGTAACAAGATTACAGTTTAATTAAAAAATTAAAGTGAGTGAAAACTTGTTTATTATTCTGTTGGTTTCCTTATACCATTTGAATTATTATTTTAATAGGTATTTTTAGATAATGGACTAATATAAGGTGTTGTTATTATCTTGCATAAGGAGTGATAAAATAAGTGAAATGTGGGGATAAAAAAAAGACTTTAGTCTCCAGTCAAATTTTCATGTGCCATTAAACTACAGATGCAGATTTCCATTTAAGTGTAAAATAATGGAACTGGAATCACATATTTGCTGCCTCTGTGGATTGTCTACACAGCTACTTAACTCTTGGGTCTCAACTCTTATCTGAACATGAGTCACAATTACTTTCTCATCTAGGAGACAAATATTTCTGGATTTCCACCCAGTGCAGGCACCACCTGCCTGTTTGCACTCGTGGGCCTCATCTACCATCAGTGCAGATAGCCAGGATATTCTGCCTGGGTCATGAGTAGAAAGGTTCATGCCATGTTCTTTCTGAAATATGGCCTGTCACATAAATGTTCTTTCAGAATTGAGAACTATGATATTAGAACTGGGCATCATGCTAATAGGCAATTTCCCTTGAAGCTTTCAGATAAAAAATTAGTAATAGAGAGATTGTGAAAAATAATGGATCAATGGGTTCACTAAGATAGGCAATGATGTGCTAATTTGAAAATCCACATAAAAACTATTGTAAGCCAATCAAAACTATTACTGGTTTCTTGTCTCTTTGGTATCTGAAAGCTATACCAAGTGTGAAAATTCCCCAAATCAGTGAAAGGCATTTCAGAATACAGAGGCAACAGAGTGAATTTAAGGAAAAACTGTCTGCCTGAATGAAGGTGATCATGAAGGCTCTGACATTTCAAGAGAGCCATACGTATTATGTGCAGTATGCCATTTTTCAAAGAACTATATTGGGTTTGGGGTTTTCTTTTATTTTTTTTTGTTCTTTATTTTAAGCAGAATCCATTGTTTTATTGTTCCAATTTAACATCTCTGTGCAGATTCTAGATTGTTTATTGAGTTAAAGACTCTTCTTTCTGACTGTAATAGCGGTGGAATGTTACCCAGAAACCAATACCAAGCACTAGGTGAAAATTCATCACACACTGCATGCTTTGTTTTTCCCACAATTTTGATTTTTCTGATCAATATTATGATTTATCAATTCATTTTTACAGAGGTGAAGTTGCAAAGAATATTGAAAATGAATATGCATTAAGAAGAGTTTCACTTGAGTTATGAGAATATATTTTAGCAAATAGCACCTAGTTTGTTAAACATTGGGCAAGAAGAAGAAGAAGGAGCCTAAAAACATGACAGCTGGATCAAATCTAGCATTTTCAAACTTCAGTTTGTCAGAAAAACTTAAGTCCACAGTTTAACTACAGAGGGTAGATTAAAATACTGAACCATCCGTGTAAAAACAGGGAAAATATTCCTCAGTCTGAAAGAGAATAATACCAAAAGTGCAACCTATTTCAGGATAAACTTTTTCTGGAATGTTTTTGTCCTCTCTGATATGTATAATCTGAATAAATAGAAAAGGTGTTCAAATATTAGGGTCTAGAAGAATTTTTACTGCCAGCAAAATATGGTATAAAATTAAGGAAAGAAAAAAGGGAAGTTTTTTAAAGAATAATTTGAGATGAAACTACCTTGTGCTTTTTATTTCATTTTCATTTCCTCCTTTTCTTAATGGAACAAAGTAGAGAGCATCTGAAGCTTCTGCTACCAAGCTGAGTTTCACATTGTGGGGAGCTTGCAGAAGGTGAGGGGTAGAGATTGAAAGGAAGCATCTTTCAACAGGTGAACGGGAATCAAATCACTTCAGTGTTGTTCTGTGATTGTACAGTGATATTTAATGTCAGCTAAGGAACTGTACTGTTTTTTAAAGTATGAAAATATAAATATGTCTTATTACAACTGCAGATAGGTTTGTTAGCCTTCATCTGAAGTAGGGCATCCAATTTTGGGTGCCTCAGTGTGAAAGACATTGATCAACTCGTACAAGCTCAGGGGAGGCCACTGGGGTGGAGGGGCGGCTGGAGCAGTTGCCTTGTGAGGAAAGGCTGGGGAGGCTGGGCTTGTTCAGCCCAGAGCAGAGGTGCTCTTGGGGGCACCTAAAGCAGCTCCCAGTGCCTGAGGGGAGGTCACTGGGGAGGCAGGCATGAGGTCTCCACAGTGGTGCAACGAGTTGCTTAAAAATTATTCAACTGATGAAACATCAAAACACAAAATGATCTCTCTAGGCATCCTAAATAACAAGGAAGAATACAAAGTAATCTGAAAGTGATCAGACATATAGTTCTCATCTGAGGCTTTGTCCAAATCCTATATCTTTCTGCTTCTTAAAACATGTCTTTCTGAGTCCCTAGGTATTTTTCTCAGATTCCCAGTCTTTTTATCTTCTTTATCTTCCTTCATTCCACCCAAGTTATTGTCAATGATTCCAAACCTTATGAGTCCTTTGTAACTTTCAAGAGACCCAAATAGGGCATTTTGTTTTTCTGGTCTCCCACAGTATCATCCTAATTAGAAATACAATGTAAAATGTAGTAACTGTTCACAGTAGAGTGTGCAAGACAAAGAGACACTTAGAATACAAGATATTTTAAATTAAGCAGCTTTTTATGACTTCCCTATCTTGCTGAAAAAATTCCATGAACTGTCAGTGAGAGTAGTTGTGAAAAAATTGGGAGAAGAGGATGCTTAGGAGCAGTGTTTGAAGAGACTGCAAAACAGCCTAATTTAAGAGCAGGAGTAGTTTATCAGAGGGACGACAGCAATGGCTTAAGTGTAAGATAAAAAGTAAGGGAGTTCAGACCAGAGAACAGCTTTTTTTGATATTTCTATAAGTTAAACAATATTTCTGTAATTAAAACAAACTCTGGGTCCCCTAACTACAAAGAATATTGCCTTAGAACAGTGATTACTGGACACAAAGATGTGTACCAGTGAAAAGATATTAGATCTATTATTATATTAAGCAGTTCTTGTTTCTGGTATTGGTGTAAAAATAACCTTTTAATCCTTTCCTTACCTGCTTCATTGGTTCTGATCACTCGTGATGGTGCACTTGGGTCTCCAGTCCCAATTTTATTGGTTGCTACTACTCTGAACTCATACTCCACCCAAGGGTTCAGCTCCACAGCCATAGCAGACTCCATGTCACCACTTATCAGATCTGGAACTGCAGACAGTAAAGAAACGTATAGGTCACTCAGAAAGCTGAAGCTGACATGCAGTATCTCAATAGAAAGCAGAATTTGTGGTGCAATGAGGTCATTAGAAATGATTGACATCAGGGATCTAATATGTCAGAAATCGCAGCTAGAGTTTTGGCACTGCAGTATTCCTGAAAAGACACAGATTGAAGGATTTAGGGGAGAGCTTTCTGCTTATTCACAGATGCATCGTGGCAGGTGTCTTTGTGCTGTCCTTTCAGAGCTGTTGCTAAGTAACACAAAAGGAATAAAAAAAGAAAAAAAAATCAGTGATTTTAATTTGTCATTGTTTTCTTATGAGTATCTGTTCCTGTGGTTGCCAGTGATTATTACTGTTATGATCAGGAGTTTTGAACAGTCTACTTGTGCTGTTTGAAAATTTTTCTCACCTGTTTTTACGGTCTGCCAGCCAAGAGAAAATGGACTGCGTGCTTGCAGGTTGTAGAGGGAGATAGGGCTGTGATTGTCTGCCCCAGGACTCCAGGAGAGTGTTGCTGTTGTGTCTGTAATTTCCTCCACTATTACAACCCCTGGGGGACCAGGAGGACCTAGAAATAAAGTGGAATAATCAAACAGACTGCACCATCATCGTGGATGTGCAGCATTAATACAGGAGGTGCATTCTGTAGGGACCCAGTGGAGTTCAATATCCATGAAATACAAGAGCCAAGATACACAGTACTACATCATGGAGATACCTCGTTTCCATGGCTGCTGATGGAAAATTGTGATTGTTGCTATTCTTTAGATGCTGCATGAGTGAACATCAATTAACTTGTCAGATGGGCAGCAGAAGAACTAAAAATAGAAACAGATTAAAAAACGCCCCCAAAACTCCATTATAATTGTTCTGAACCTAAAATTAGAGGGAAAAAAAGAGGAACTTTAGGAAGCATCCAGGCTTCACTGCACAGTCACAATCATCTCTTCTCCTTGTGTGACTTATCAGAGGGAAAGACAAATAGGAAGAAAAATGAAGGAGGATGTTCTTCATGAAGGACAATAATATTACTAATACCTATCAATTTGTGAATCAAGAATACATCACTCATCCATTATCTCAAATTCACTCACTCAGGAAAGGCACCTGGATTCCTGCTGGAAGTCCATTAACTGTTTGATTGGAAGCCACTAAAACTAAAATAAAAACCCGAACCCAAATATTTTAAAAGTTGAAAATTATTTAGAGGCCATTAAAACCCAACAAAAATCATATGAAAACTTAATAATATGAGAAGTAAAGGATTTTTTTTCCGTTTAGCTGCTCTAAATGAGAATATGCCAATCACTGTTTGTATAGGCCATGTGACTGCTGCAATAAGTGAGGTCCCTGGTAACAAACATGACTTTGCAAAGAAAAATGTGGCTGTAACATCCCACTCCCATCCATAATTTTCTGATTTTATTCTTCTTGATGATTGATATGGCTGGTGTTTGAAAACATTGTCCATTTACACTTGCTGAACTAAATTGGAAGGAAGTTTATCTTGTTTGAAGTTTCAGGATTCTTCTTCATGGTTGTTTTTAACCAGATGTTTTGGGGAAAATGTGTGTCTCTGTCATCTGTAAATGCAAAATGGACTTTTTTATTTTGGTTTCTCATAGTTAAAAGATTATATAAGTCCTGGAGGACTGAACTTCATACTTCCATAAAATATTCCTATTATAAATAGCTATAATTGTTTATGAAAAATATATATTTTTTGGCATCCAAGGCCCTTCTAATTGTTTTCCATCTTCTTGCTATTGAAGGCTGATGTTTTGCTTCTGCTCCTGCACAGATGGAGGACAGTGAATTCAGAAATGCACTAATGGACTCTTTCTTCCAAAATAGAACTGTAGGAAGGGAACGAAACTTCATTGATAGAAAGCCATTGCTGGTATTCTTTTGAGGGAGCCCAGTGCTTCTTGAACATATCAGTAGGATCTTTGAAAACCTCCATTCCTCTGAGGTCTGGTGAGGGGTGTGGTCCCACTTGCTGAAATGTCAGAGCTCAGTACCTGCAAATCAAGGTGGCAAACAGGAATCTGGTACCTCCCATTAAAGAGGAAGTTGCAGTCAGTATTTCTGCAGTACAGAGTTTAGCATTTTTATATTTTAGTGCTATTTCATGCAATCAAATCTTGTACTGGCTGGGTTTCTTAGTCCAAGAGTAGAAACAAATTTATCTGAACATCAAAGGCTAAAAAACCCTATTAATTGAAGTATTTGCATATACTGCGATTTTTTATCATTAGCAGCTGCAAACAGCTTTATGTTTTCTCTGATATGCCTTCAACTAAAACATGGTTACATGAACTGTGACAGCAATAGGATCAGAATTTTGGAATTGTTGGATTCAATATCTTCAGAGTGACAGAAACATTGAATCCTATAAATGAGAGAGCAAATTGTGCTATTCACTTGCCTTATTGGCTTGGCAATGATCTACAAGCAACTAATTGACAATAAAATGTTGGAAATATGTGGCATTTAGAAATAATAGCAACAGGAAAGAGAAATAAATGAAATTCAGGAGATTCAATTCAGTGAATTTTAGTACTATGGATGCATGATGGAAAAATATTGTCTTCACAAAACACTGCAGTCTTCACAGGAGCTCAGGGTATGGCTCTGGGCCGTAGGAAGAAAAAGGAACAAGGTTTTCTGCTTCCATGGGCAATTAACATCTTCACTGCTGGGAATCTCTCCTCTTCCTTCCTCTGCTCACTCACCAGGTGTGACTTTGCTGCTGTCAGTGCCTTTGATCAAGCTACAAACAATGACTGGAATAAGATGGTGCCACCCATTGGACACCTTGCCACTCTTGGTCTTCCAGAGTCCCATTTCATTTGCAGTGGAAATGCCTTGCTTTTCTTCCTTGGAGACAGCATGGCGGAAAGACGTGTTCTCTGCACTCCTGCCAAATATTTGTTATTCTTTGCTGGGAAGCACCAGGTCAGATCTTTGTCTAGGAAGAGAAAGTCCTGGGGCTAATTTAATAAAAATAGGATGATTCTTCAATCTCCATCCTCTACTGTTTCGGGCTATCTGTTGATGTAGGAAAATATTAGTGAAATTTTTATTTGTAGCCATGAGGGAAAGTTTAGAGGAAAGCTGGGATTTTGATACAATCATATGCTTTTACTGGGTTGGAGCCCTAGGCCCAGAATTGCATAATGGTCCCAAGCACAAACAAAATTAAAGGGAACTATTTTAGTACATTTCCTTTATAACAATATTTCTCCCATGCACTCTGAATATTGTTAAAGAGTTTCTAGCCACTATATTATAACAAAAGAATATGCACCTTGCTTATATTAAAGGATGTAAAATAATATTTATGCAGACATACCCTGGTAAATTCTCAATATATTTTGTTTTCAGAGTTCTCTCATGTTTTTTAAATATTTTAAATGCATTCCTAGGCATGACAATGTGTCATTATGCTTTCGGAGATGTGTGCTCTTACACAGTCTGCAGGGTGACTGCTAAAAAGCTTTTCAATTTCCAACAGCAGGCATTCTTGAAAGTGGATTAATAAAGGACAAAGGCCTCAGTGATGACAAATGTATGACAGTTAGCCAGGACATGAGTGCTATGCAGATGTCACTCATTTTTGTAGAAATCTCATTAAATTTAATGCTTGGATGCAATCATTCATGGTGTCAGTCAGATGGCTAATGCAGGAAGGCTTTTCTCCCAAGGGCTGTGTTATTGCTCAGGATCTCTAAAACAATTTTTTAGCTGAGAATAGCCAATTGAGGAAAAAATGCATGGTCTGTTCAAATGCTTATCTGGAAACTAGAGAGAAAATGACTGGTCATAAATGCACTATAGTGCAGTCGACCTTCATGAAGAAGACATTTGGGGCTGTGATAGGCTCTTACACAACTCTAGGAGCACTGGGAACCCACTGTCAAGGATATTAGTCAGTTATCTTCTTTCAGAGCAATTCCATAGATTGATACTTCATTTCAGGACATGCATGACTGCATTTTGGCAAATTTGTTTTATGTATCTTTTTATTGTTGGAATGATCATCCTGAGAGGTCGTTAAATTGCTTGCCACGATATAATGTTAATGTGAGAGTTCTTGAAAAACAATTACCAATAGTAGTTGCAGTCATTCAATGAGGCAGTGCCCTTTCCTGTGAATCCCAGAATATGCACTTATTTACTTCACTGCTGCCGGACCAGGAGCATTCAAACTCTTACCAAACAGCTAAGAAGTCTGATATATAGTTCACAAACACAGATTTTTTGACCTGAAGATTTTTGTTTTTTGAATGACGAGGTGTACCGGCTTGTCATCAAGAAGGT
The DNA here is from genome assembly GCF_052056855.1 of Sturnus vulgaris. Lineage (NCBI taxonomy): Eukaryota > Metazoa > Chordata > Aves > Passeriformes > Sturnidae > Sturnus > Sturnus vulgaris. The sequence continues at coordinate 43,643,174 of NC_142244.1, read as the reverse complement.
GACAGGCTGATAAAAAGAGGATAAGAAAGAGGCAGTAACTACAGAATAGTGGGAAAGGCACATAAAACTGCTGAATAAAATAGGAGCTTGACTGTTGCAGCATAAATCCCTTTTGCTGTACCCAGCTATAGCAGACTTTGTCTTCGCACATGGTGGGGGAGATGATGGAGAGAAATTGGGATGTAGAGTAGCTGCTAGAGACACTGGTTTTAGTGGATACATCCATAACGACAGTCCCTCCATGTGGGGTTTCTGTAAGGTAAATAAGGGCTGTGGGCAGATGGAGAGGTTATAAGCCAGCCAGTGTCAGGATAGACAGGAAGGTTAGGTTTAGGATTGGAATGTAAGAAAGAGAAGACATTGATTGATTATTTCAGCCTGAATAGTTTCAACTCATTTCAGGGATAAGGATCAAGATAAATCCCTGGTGTCCTGCCTGAGAAGTCCTTTAGTGGTACCTATGTCGTGTGGTGCCCCTTGCCCTGATGACTTGTCTGCCTTGTGCAAACCTAAAAATAGTGAATTTGGATGAGGAAACATTGAGAGTTGCTGATTTTTGTGAGCTCAGATTCCAGACTGCAGCAGTCCAGAACCTCTGAGCTTGATTTTTGTGAAGCAGTAGTTGTTGACACAAATGTATAGACAGCACAGGAAACTTGAATTTCATCTAAGGTGTAAAAGCTCTAGTACCGTAGGAATTGATCATGGTCATCACATTGCTAGCAGGTCCTAAATAGAGTAAGAGATTGAATTTTAGAAGTGTCTCTTCCTTTGGCATGGCCTGCTGACTACCTTTAGTGCTGCAGGGCATCCCTTGCCAGCTGTCCCAACTTTGGTCCATGCTGTTTCCTTCACTCTCTGCAGTCCTACTGTGGGCACCAGCACTCCCAGGGCTACATTTGCCTCTTTCAGGCACTGAATTAATGAACATCATCACATCAGATCTCTAATTTAGTATTTGTTTCTAGACACATTTTGACTGAAGTAAGTTCTTACCTATTAGTCGATGCTTGTAAAAAAGCTTAGAACCAAGGGTCATTTTTAAGCTCTTGAAAAAAAAAGCATTTTAAAAATCTCCTTTTCATATCATAAAAAATATTTAAAATAAATAAATAAAGGTCCTATTACCAGATAATATTGCTGGAAATGTTTCAATGAAGTCTGTGGGCTAAATGGTTGATTCTCCATCTACAGTAATATACTATCTTCCAATGTTATAAATATGTCAGATGACACAGAGAAGAGAGCCAAAGTACAGATCTGAACTCCAGCCCTGCTCCTACCTGTTCTTATGCTGGCAGACAGACCCTATCACAATTCCACAAGCCCTGTGAAATTATGACTTCCGGCTACTGCTTTGACACAATTAATGGATTACTGTGGGCAAATCTTTATGGGCAGTTTGCCATTCCCATCCTGAAGGAGGGGGACTGGGAATGTAAGTGTGTGTGTTGGAACTCTGCTGTACCCACTGGCCTCAGGGAACAGTTCTGTATTATGGACATATTCTGTGACTCCAAATAATGGAGTCTGTGCTCAGGGCATCTTCCTGGTCTTTGCTACAGCTCAAATGTAATTTCAAGGACCGGCAAGAATCTGCTGACCTTGTTTACGTTCCATTTAATAATGTGTTTGAAGGCCTTTAAGCCCAAGTACTTGTCTTTAAGTTTTATTGGCAATATCACAACAGAAGGGAGCAGGGTGGTCATCCTAACCAGCAGTTCCTGTGTTATATTAGCTCTGGGTCACAGGAGTTCAGAGGAAACATTACTTCTCAAAAAATAAAGGATAAGAGTGGATTTGTTGCTTAGATTGCTAGTTTTGCCAGTCTGTAAGATGAATAGTTTTAACCTTTTTATTTTATTTTTAGACCACAAAATGTGTACTCAAACCACAGGTTGTAGTCACAAAGACTTTCATCCTTTCACACTACCGGATTGTGCTTTGTTTCATTTCAACATCTCACAGCTTGCAGGTAGATGTTTGATCTCAATGCTCATATAACTTACAGTAGGCATGCACAGTGCATTTGGTTAGCTCTCAGGGCACAGTCTTAAAAGATGTGTTTTATATTGTAGGAGGAAGCTGATTTTCCTCCCAACTTCAAAGAAGCTTCCTGCCATGTTTTTTTGTTTGTTTGTTTGGGGTTTTTTTTGTTGTTTTTTTTTTGGGAGGGGGGGGTGGGGTTTTTTTGTTTTTTTTGTTTTTTCTTTTTGGTTGGTTGGTTGGTTTTTTTTGCACTAATATTTGTATTGGTCAAAGGATTTTGATGCAGAGAATTAAAAGGACTGGGCCTTATTTTTTTTACTTTTAGGAAATCACAGTGTCTGTTGATATCCGTAACAATAGAAAGCACAATTTGAGCAGTAGGAGTGAAAAGGATAATAAAAGCAAACAACAGTGAGTAAACTATTACTAAAATAGCCAGAAAATAGCCAGCATCTAAACCTACTGAAATCCTTAAGGGTAGATGAATGAGATAGTACTGTAAACAAATTTAACTGTATTTATGCTGAGAGAGCACAGGTCTATTTGTAATATAACTGACACCAATGCATAATTTCTCCTAAAGTATATTTTATAGTAGATATGTAATATAAAAATCTTTTATAAAGTGCTTTTATAAAATTATTAAATCATAGAACCATTAAGATTGGAAAAGACCTCTAAAATTATTGAGTCCAATCATTAACTTAGCCTCATTGTGATCATCACCAATTCCTCAACCATGCACCTTTTGAACTCTTCCACAATTGGTGATTCTACCAATTCCCTGGCAGCGTATTCCAATACTAATCTTCCAGGGAAGAAATTGTTTCCTAATATCTAATCTAAAGCTCTCCAAGTGCTGCTTGAGTCCAAGCTGTCATCCTGATGCTGGTTACATGGGAGAAGGGATGGACCCCTGCCTCACTACAGCCTAATTTCAGGCAGTTGTAGAGAGTGATATCTATCTATCTATCTGTCTATCTATCTATCTACCTATCTCTGTCTATCTCTCTCTCTATCTCTATCTCTATCTCTCTCTCTATCTCTCTCTCTATCTCTATTTATCTCTATCTCTATCTCTATTTATCTCTATCTCTATCTCTATCTCTATCTCTAGCTCTAGCTCTAGCTCTAGCTCTATCTAGCTCTAGCTCTAGCTCTATCAGCTAGCTCTAGCTCTATCTATCTCTGCATCTATCTATCTATCTATGTATCTAAAAATATATAAATTATTATGGGGTCTAGATGTGCTGAAACAGTCTTTTATATGATCGTTAATAAATGGAAGGAAACATGAATAAATAATTTCTGTGCATTTTATTTATTTGAAATATTTTCTGCTTTGGAAAATGGCACATATCGTTAGTTAGCACCTCAAATTTAAAACTTGAGCAAACTTTCCTGGCTGCTGCATTGCAGTTTCCTGGCAGAGACCCAATGGTCTTCTTAGCTACACTCTCCCAGGCTTAGTTACCTTGTACTGTCAACCCTCACTACCTTTGTTTACACTGTTTACGCTGCAGGAATTCAAACAAGTAAGTAAAAGACTGGTAGTCTTTGCTCCTTTACAAGTAAGTGCAGAAATTTTAAAGAAAGAAACTCTGGAGATGACCTCGCTGCTCCACAGACTGGCAGTGCACAATGCAGCATCCAGCATCTGTCTGAGTAGCTCGAAACCAATACAAACTTACTCTTTTGGTTATAATGAGTTGTAAACAGCTTTGCAAAACTAGTTTACAAGTAAGAGTTGATGGAATTAACTAGAAAACTTAATGTTACTGAAATCAGTAATTTTTTATGATAAAAAGTTTTCATTTATTAAATTAGCATTAAAATCCTGGAAATTTGGTAGCATTGATTAGGGACTGAAGATTTCACAGAGGTAGAACAATCTTTTTGCTTCACAACATTCACAACTAACTCAATCATGATACTTCTAAAGAGGAATGTCATGCATGAAATGGATGACTGTGAAAAATAACTAATTTGGTGTCTGTGGTGTCACTATCTCTACCAATATAACCAAAATCACTCTGTTCTAAATGTTTGAAGCACTGTCACCATCCATATGAGATAAGTATTACAGCAGGTTTTGCACTGATCCTCTAATGTTCAAGAAACTCTGTTATTCTTGGAGACTGCTGCTGAACCAGGACTTCTACTTATCTCAGTGTAGGTAAAAGGGATGTCTACCTGTAATTGACTCTAGGAAGCCTCATGATGACTTCTGTGAAAGCAAGTTAGACTCCCAACTTCCACTATTTTTCTTTGTTGAACTACAGATGCTTTTCTCCAGTCAACCCTCCAAACTTGCAGAAGAAGGAGCAAGGAATATACAATAAATATCCTTTGGTAGGACATTTTCCTACTCAAGCTTTTTTTTCTTGCAGTCTATGGCAAAGCAGCTCTTCAAATGAGTTCATTAGAAACTGTGTGTTTTAAGAAAAAAGAGATACTTTTTGCTAAAGTAAATGTAGGAAGTAGCCTTTTGCTCTTATCTATGACTTCTGCTGGTGTTCTTCAAAACCTCCCAGTCACTGTACAATAGAGACTAATTGGTACTCACATTTGTAGTAATGAGTTAAATAAACACAAACTGTAAACAAAATACTGTAGCCAACTGGACCAATGCACAGTAGTAATGGTCAGCCCTTTCACATTGTCAACCTCTTTATGATAAAAGTATTTCTTGCTCTGAACTTCTTTAGAGCAAAACATAGTTGGAGCATGGGATCATTTAGATATCCTTTGTAGTGAAAACATGAAAGCACAGATAGAGCATAATGGAAAATAAGAATATAAGAAGCCCTTTTTGAAAGTCATGCTTTAAAATACAAATTAATTCACCAAGCAGGCATTGTCTCAAGAAAAGCTGACACATTGCTGGCTACAAGATCACCTGAGACATCTGTGAGAGGCAGGTCACCTGGCTGATACTTGGTTGTTTGGTACCCATGTTTGTGATCATATCATTAGTGTCAAAACATGACATGCATATTTATCCTGTATTAGGGCCTTCTGCTTAGGTAATCACTTCTTTGTGAAAAAACAGTACAGAGACAACTCAACTACTGGTGTGCCAGTTAGGTGGAAAATGAGCCAAGCTGTAGCATTCTGCTCTTCTGCTCCTCTGCTACTTAATATTTACTGCAAGTTGGAGATCTGAGTGAATAAATAAAGGCTGGTAGGCAGAAAATGCACACAACATGGGAAAACTATTATTGGACTGATGTCAAGGACAGGATTGACATTCATAAAAGTCATAAATCACTTCTACTTCTTAAATGGCTCTTGACTTCATGTGCTGAGGAAAAAATTTGTTGACTGTGCAGTGAGTGTCTATATTCTCCTGTAAACATTCTTGTTTACATGGCAAACAGGTATTCTGCATTTCCTTGGGTGAGCAAACAACAGAAGACATAAATGAAATGAAATCAGGTAATGAGCTGGGTGTCAGGAATGTAAGTCCATAATGGTGTTTTTTGTAGTATTCATTCACTCCACTAAAACTATTTCTTTGGTCATCAGACATACATAATTTCTGTAATGGGATTGCACTTGAGGTATCACATTTTTGCAGGCCTGGTGCCAGAATAGTCACCAGCTTCTGTGAAAAGCTGTTTTCTTTTCTAGATGTCTTTGAGATGTATCAGACTATATATCTTCTGCTGTTATGGGTTCTGATGACCGTCTTCCAGAAAATATTGCAGGGAATTCACCACCATCTCCATCATTGCCCCAACGGAGGGCAACCTGGTTCAGAGGGTGGCATGCCTGTTATTTATCTTTTTATAAAGCTATTTAGCTTTTCCCTTTCCAGTAAACAGTGCAGTGGTTCACCTGAGGGAACATAAGTTCATTTCTAGAGCAGGAGTCATTTCAATGCAAGAAGAAAGATGGAGATGCCCTAAATTGTGCTTTAAACATCAAGGTGCTCATTTGCTTGTCACCTGATTTCTGTGCTCCTGGCTCCTCTGCCTTAGCAAGAGTCTTGAACATGTCTTGATCCCACCCAACAGCCATCTGCAGGTGGCTTTTAAGGAGAAAGTGGGATTTTGAGTCGTGGTCTTTGATAGTTAAAAAGAGTTATCCTACCTCATAAATGAGCACTGTAGCTGCTGAGCTAAGTTGAAAGTGATTGACATTGCCTCTTCTGCCTTAAATCAGTTCTGGCCTTTGATCTGAATCTTCTCTCATCTCCCCCATATTCAGAGAGTAAAGGACTCTCTGGAGACCTCTACAGAATCAATGTGTGTATCTAGAGGGGATGGTGGATCTCGGATGAATAAAAGATCGTGACTTTTTTTTTAGGCATCTAATAATAAAAACAACCTGTGATGATGAATTACAGAGAATTTCATAGAGAGAGGGAATACTTTTGCAAGTTAGACAGTGTTTTACCTGAATATAAACAGATGATGCAGGTATGTCAAGACAGCCCAGCCTTGAAGGTCACTGTTGAGACTACCAAAATATTTCTCACTCACAACTCACTCCAAGAATAAAATGCAAGACATTTAATTTGGAAAACTAATGTACTGCCTGACAGGTCTAGCCACTGGCAGAATATCTCTTCCTAACGAAACCCACATTACTGGCAGCATTAGAAAAAAATGCCAGGGACCACTAAAAAGCTTTTCTTATTTTAATATGCATAGTTTAATCACATTTTCAAAGTATTTGGAAGGGTTTTTTTGAGTAGTTAGTGCTGATGGGACTTGAATCCTGATTTTGTTGAAACCTGACATAGAATATCTTTTTATATATACTTTTGAAATGTTCCTGAAAGAGATTCTCTAGGTCACAATCATTATTGAAAAAAAATACTGGATATGTTTTTCACTGCAAATTATCTAAATTCAAGACCTGTGAGGTAGCTAATTTGAAAATTTAAATTTTGAGTTTAAAAAACGTATAACACATTATAGAAAGTTACAGAATAGAAACTTGCTGCTGTCATTATTTCCTTTGTTTTTCACACACACACAGACACACACACACACGTATATATGCATCAAATTCAGGAATCTTGCACCATTAATTACCTTTTTATTAGTAATTAGACTCAAAGAAATCAAGCTTTACTTGGCATTGTACATTTTCTGTTCTTTGTGTTGTCTTTCATTGGTTATGTTTTTGGAATTTAACTTTCATTGTATAATGCAGAGCAAAGAAAAACAAGGGTAAAAATAGTAACATTCTCTGGCAAATATCCAAGGGAACTTCCAGTAAAGCAAGTAGTATAAACGGTTTCAAAATAGATAAATATTGTTTAAGGATACTCTATGTTTTATCCACAATAAATGATATTGACACTTCCTTGAAAACACAGTGGTGAATGTCTGTTAAAGATCAGGAGGTTAATTTTGAGCAACAGAAATCTGAAAAGTTTGTTTCTGCATCCTCTGAGGAGGCTGCAGTGAAGTATAGCACTCTTCCAAGTCACTTGTTATTAAGTTCTGACAAAAAGTCCTTTGACTTAAAAATAGTAAACCAGTTGAATACATACTTCAGTTTAAATTTAATCAATTTGCTAGTGGCAGTAATTCTGATATTCATGAATATCTAAAGGAGGTGGAATGAGATTATTTTAATTTAATTTATTCTCTATTTCCAATTTATTTCATGTAGAAACACTGTAAGAAGAACAATTTTTCAAGAAAAACTTATAGTGATTTATTAAAATACCATATGAACCCACAATAAAAGTAATGATTAAAATAGAGTTATATGCTGGTATGATATCAGTATTATCACTGGCATTTTCTGCAGAGGAAAAAGGAGAGAAAGTAACGTCAGAGGAAGGCTGTGCCGTAGGTTTGTTTATATCAATAAATGTAAGAGTTCATAACAAAGCTTCTGCTATCTCAGTTTGTCTATGGGCTGTAAAATTTAAAAGAAAAGGATGTTTTGTAATATGTATAAAATGTAATTATTTTAACTATAAACTGGAAATAAAGAATAATAATATGAATTTGGATTACAAACTTTACTGCATGAGTTTTCTTCATAGAAGATTATTTCCTTTGTCAGGTGGAATTCTTCAGACTTAGCTGAAATATTTACTGAAACATCTGTTTCTGCTGGAATCTTCTCCTAAGCAATGTCCAGTGTCATCAGAAGCTAAACATAAAGAAGTTTGAAAAGTGCTGCAATTTGGGATCATCAGTGTCAAACTGCACACCACTAAGTGCACTCTACAGGCTGAGATAGGGGAGAAAAATAATTAGGGATACTGAAATGAAAATGAAGTTCCTGTAAAGTATAAGGAGAGATAAATTAGATTCTCATAAATATTTTGATTTTTGCACTGTTGACATCTGTAAGGAAGTAATTTGCAATTCTACACTGAAGGTGTTTTAAACATTTTCAGCAATACAAAACAAAATTCCTTGCTCTATCTTTAAATTATCCAGTTCTAGAAACAAGAAAAGGAGAAAATTGTAAGCGAAGTATATTTGAATTCAAATTCCACTACAAAGTGGCTAAAGCTTTTACTTCAGCAGCATGGTGACATGGTGATGAAATACATAAATTCATCCTGGTACTTCTTACAATGCCTTTTTGAAAATTTAACCTCAGACCTCTTCCTCAGAGAAGAATTTAATTTCTATAGGAAATTCAATAAACTCATATAATTTATATAATTTATAATTTATAATTTATATAACCAGTATTCTTAAAAAATAATTTTGTAATCAGTCTATCCTAGATAATAACTAGGAGCTTTTTGTCACAAAAGTCCAATTTAAAGTTGAGATTGCCTTGCCTATCCATAGAGCCTCAAGCTCCTGTCTGAGACAGACAAAGGTAACACAAAAGGCCTTGCATAACCCAGAAGGATGAATCAGATTTCATAAGGTAGCTAAAATGGTATTACATGGCGAGTCAACTGAATACAACCATCCCAATTGTGCCATAGCTCATAGAAATCTGACAGTCCTTGAAGTGTCTTTATGGAAATATTTAACTATCACTTTCATGAAAATGTGAAGAGCCCTGCAGTCAGCCAGAAACATTCTTTATCATTTAAAGCATATATTTACCTTAAAAGTGGTGGATAGGAACACATCAAGTCTAAAGACACTGTGGAATGTGGTAAAATAAATATTTTTGCAATATTATAATACCCAAATAATTTTGATTTTTTTTTTTATCTTGACTTTTTAAAATGTTTTTAAAATATCTATTATTTATTTTTAAAATGTCTCATCCACAGTAAGGCTACTCAGCTGTGCTACCTAGCTGGTATCCATCTCTCTTGGCGTTGCAGGACCCACCAGTCATTCTGCCAGTAAGTGAACTTCAAATCCTCAGATCCCCTCAGGCACTGAGCACACACACGGGTGTGTGTATGCACACACACACACACACACACACACACACAAGTAGTGCAGAGTGCAGAAAAACTCTGCTTAATGGAAGGCACAGGTGGTGCTGGTGCCCTGCTCTGCTGTAGACGAGTTTGTATCCTCGGTATGATCTGGGATCCTTCAGGAAAAGGACTCTCTCTGTTCCTTTGTGTAATCAGGAATGTTCAATGTCAGGCGAAGCAATTTAACAGATTATATGACTGGGCATAAGGATGCAGTAAATAATTGGTGGTAATAATTCCATGTATTAAAAAACTCAAATTTTTGTAATATTATAGGACTCCTGTTCCATTGTTCATATTTATAATCTTACAAAAAGTTGCATGGGCACTCTTCTTAGGAAATGAATGCATGTTCCTAAACTGCTAAAGCTGAAAGAATGGCTTGAACATAAGATGAAATGCAAAGCATCACGTAAAATATCAAAAAGCTCATTAAATCTACCTTACACAGGTCTGTGAAGGATAATTGTCTGCATTTTAGCTAATCTAGTATACCTTTCAAGCTGTTACCTCTCTTAAAACTGTCTATTAACCCACTGCTTTGTGTTTCTCTTTGCAGTGTCTGCAGGTCAGCTTATGGTGAAACTGCTTTCAAAGAGCAGGTTAATCACAAATGACTTCAATAACATAAAATCTGAGGATTTACCTCTGCATGGCAGAGACGTCCCTGAAGCTCACTTATTTAAAAGTCCCTGGTACAACTCTATGTGGAGGTTGTGTTTTCAGGGGGGAAGCACAAACATACTCACCCCTAACAAGCAGCTCTGTCTCGTCTGACACGGTGTCCGCTGCGGTCTGGACCCTGCACCCGTATCTCCCAGCGTGCATCAGGAGGATGTTCCTGATCATTAAATCTGCAGAGGATGCTTGCTGAAATAAGGATGAAGTGCCAGTTTAAAACCCAGTAAATCTGTGTTCAAGGTAGTTCACAAGGGTACAGTTTGAGCGACTCTTGAATGCAGCTTTCATCTTATAAAATGTATGTGTCCTAATACCCTCTTGTGAGGATTATCAGAACAGCGCATTTATACAATTATTAATAGGGATTAAAGAAGAGCATTTCAGGTTTTTAATAACTTTGACTTTGCTTAAAGCACATTGCGCATATTTGCACGTTCAAAGAGATTTATTCCAACTAGCACAAAGAAATTCATTAAGGAGATGAACAGAAATATTTTGGATGCTATCCATGGTATTAAGAAAAGCCCTCTTAGAAATTAAGAACTTTCTTCCTCTCCCTCTCTACTGCAATGCAGTGACGTTTGGAATATGTCTTGCTACTGTGCTAAAATTAAGATAACTTCAAAGATAATATTGATTGATTTTTATTAATATAGAGGAAGCTAATGTTAAATATGATTGAGAAAACAGGATCAGATTCTCATCCTTCCTGACGAAATCTGTATATATTTAAATTTGAAAAGTGCAAAATATAGATAGAGAGTATAAAGAGGGAACCAGTTCAGATTTTTATTTTTTAGTATTCTAGCCAATAGTCATTACAATTCCTCAAAGTTCACTTTAAGAAACATTAATTGAATATAGGCATTTTCCCTTCTCAGATTTGGTCTACTTTGCTAACCAAGCAAACACTGACAGTCTTTCCTTGAAGTATATATTTCTATCCAATGCAGTGGTTCTAATTTGAGTAATTTTGATTCTGAGTGTACAGAATTGTACCCTGCATTCAAAATAAAACCTTACTGGGAGTGTAAGTGTTGATACTCCTCTAGCTGTGTTGGAAATCTGTCACTGAATGCACCAAGATTCATATTTGCTTTTTTTTTTGGTGCATACTTATTCTATGCTCATGGAGACACACTCAGATCTTTATCCTTATTCATTAGCAAGTTATGAGCTCCCAATTTATATGTCATTCATATGTGCATGATCTTGCTCTTCATAGGATTGCATTCTTGTTTGTTCCCATCTGTTATTTTCAACATCAGTTGTATTGGTAAGATGTCCAATTTTGTACCGTACAATCTTCATTTGCATATTTCTTTTATACCAAGGTGATTAATGACAAGATAAAATAGGATTCATTTCCAGTTCCAATCTTCTATAATTTAGGGGGGGGTTTAGGCAGAAGAGTTCCTTTGCAGCATATCTTGGCACACTTCTTCAGCCAGTCTTCTCTTAATTTACATTTTTTGAACTAACATGGCACAATATTCCATGCATGTAGCATCAAGGCAAAATCTTTACCAAAGGATATTCAAATGCAAAGAATGAAAAGAGAGGTGGAGACATCAAGGCTGCCTCTGAGGACAAAGTGAATATGGGCATGATCTATAGCTTGATAACCCTGTAGATCTAAGAGTGTGATTATTGTGGGAGTATTTTGCCTTCTGAAGTGGCCTAGAAAATGATGTTCCTGAAGGGAAGATACTCAAACCAGTCACGCCATAATGCATATAATTCTTATATTCTGGCTCTAGCATATGAGATATCACAGCAGTGGAAAAGAATATCTCAGTACTCCATATCTCGAAATGCAAAAGAAGAGCATACAGTCCTTCCAGGAGTCAAATTCAGGTTATATATTTTTAAAGTTGTGTAACAATAACATTTACTAGCTATTGAAGCAGGTTGCTCAAGATCATCTTGGTACCAAGCTTTAGTTATTAAAAGGATGAGATGAGAATCAGTTCAGATTTGCCCTCTTGTGAGGGTAATTTACATCTAATGCGTGTTTTGTTAAGTGTGAGGAATGGCGTAATGGATACCAACTGTCTGATTTCATTGCTCAGGAGTTGTTAAAAATCTTGGCTGTCACTCTGCTTTCAGAGGGTTCAGGAATGTGTAAATCCTAATATTCTTATCAGGAAAACTATATGTATTTCATCTACACACCTGTGTAATTGGGCAGACAAGCTGCAATTGAAAGAAAAGAAGAAAACATTACTGTAAATGGAGAGCAATGCAGTACAACAGATCTCTATGAAACACTTTTATTACAACATAACAGAATGAGCAGCCAGCATTGCTGAGGATGTGTGAGTGGATTAAACTCACTGTGTTTAATACAGATAGATATATGCTCAGACACTGGATTCTTGATCATAATCAAGAAAATAAGGACATATTTTAGCTTCCATTCAGATAAGTAGAAGATATGTTTGACAAAAGACTATGAAAAAAATACTCATTACTGCTGTTCAATGGCAGTTAGAAAGTGGTCTTCATTAATTTTAGAGACTCTTCCAAGTCTTGGAAGACAAATTATTTGTTGATTAGTTTATCCTATTATGAGAGGCTGTAGGCCACAAAAAGGTCTGGGGAGGTTAACCTGATGTGCTGGTTTTCTAAGTCCTAAGAAAATTTCTGCATCTGAGAGATTGCCTTCTGTACTGTCCTTTCAACCTTCACAGGCAGCCAGAGCTCTGGGCTGGGGACAAGGTGGGCAATGGGAAGAGCTTGGACTTCCTTGTCTGGGAGGCATTTTCCAACCTCAGGGATTCTGTAATTCCGTGAAATTTATCCCAGAAGAAGGAAAAATTAATTCCAGAGAAAGGCCCTGGCCTGGCGCATCTCCGAGGCTGGCGGTGCCGACACCAGGCCGCAGTCACAGCTGCTCAGGATGGAGCCCTGTGGGGCTGCCCAGCAGCACCAGTACAGCCCCAGAGCCGCAGTGCTGGTCCAGTGCTGTGTGTGCACTGATTTGGGGACCTTGGCTGCACAGCTCCTTGCAGCTGCTCCCACAGGGATATGTCAGGAACAGCACAGACCAGCTGCTGCCTCAGCTGGGGCTGCAGCGGGGCAACCCGTCCCACCCTGCACAAGGCTGCTCAAGGCAGGCAGGACTGGTGAGGAACACACCCAGCCCAGCTCCAGGGAATGAATTCTGAGAGGTTTCTCAGAAGTATTTCTTCCCTGTGAGGCAGGGCAGGCTCTGGCACAGGTTTCCAAGAGACGCTGTGGCCACTCCATCCCTGGAAATGTCCCAGGGTAGGTTGGACACTGGGGCTCTGAACAACCTGGAAGAGTGGAAGATGTCCCTGCCCACGTGTCACAAGCCGATGAGGGAGAGATGCCTGTGCCCTGATTAAAGGGCAAATGAAACCATGGGATGGCAACAGGAGAAATTTATTCAACCACACAGATTTGATTTCCTGAGAAGTGTGAGGAAGCAAGAGAGAAAGAAAGAGGAACTCCTGTCAGAGAGAGGGAGACACAGATCAGGAGATAATCAGCTGGAACTCCATGAGCTGTGAGGTCCCTGCGAACCCCAACCATTCTGTCACTGTAGAAGTTTTACAGAGTGCAGAAGCGACTCCACAGCTGCTTTCTGCTGAGCAGGCCCTGGGCGAGGACAGGGGAGTAGAGGAGGCAAGGCTTTAGCCACAGGGTCAGCTGCAAGTTCCTTCTGGTGGATGTTTTGTGTGCAGAACAGAAGCGGGAATGGTGAGAAGAGCCTTTGCAGCACCTTTGCAGCCACAGCAAGCCTGGGAAGGAGCAGCCGTCGCTCCTGGCCCTCGCCAAAGCGGCGCTGCCTTTCTAAGGCAGCCTGGCTCCCTGGCCGTGGGCAGCATCAGAGCGGGGCTGTGGTGCCTTCGCTGTCCCGGCTGCACAGCCCCGCGGCAAAGGGGTTCCCAGCACAGTTCTCTCTCAGCCGGGCTCAGCAGGCGCCTGCAGAGAGCAGGGGCAGCCCTGCCTGCCGGCCCAGCCGGGAACTCTCCCGCTGGCGCTGGGGCTGTGCAGTCACTGCTCACACGGGACTCCGTGGCAGTGAGTGTGACAGGATATGAAATACGGAGACACTTTTTTCTTGTGCTTTGCAAACTCTATTAGAAAATACTCATGTTCTTCAGCAATGGAACACTTCCATCTTGTCATTATTTCCTGGGAAATTATTGTGTATTGTAATTACAACATATTGTATATTCATGTTTTTATATCATATACTGTAATATAAATACACAATATGTAATAAAAAGAAATTGACTATTTTTTTCATTCTATTTTATTCATTCAAGTCTTATAATTCATTCAATTTTATTTTCATTTCTGTATTCTTAAATTATTCCTATTTCTCTTATTCTCCTTGTTTCTAACTACTCTTCTTTGCTGTTCTAACTACTTCTTCTTTCCTATTCTAACTACTCTTCTCTGCTTCTCCTATGTGTTTGTAAATCTTATTCCTATTCTTATTCCTATTCCTATTCCTATTCCTATTCCTATTCCTATTCCTATTCCTATTCCTATTCCTATTCCTATTCTTATTCCTATTCCTATTCCTCTCTTCTATGAATTCTTAAATTCTTTTGACTATTCTTCTATTTTTAAATTCATATGACTATTCTTCTTATAAGTCTTTTGAAATTATTCTTCTTTGTCTTCTCCATATTCTTAGTCTTCATCGTCTTGGTCTTCGTCTTCATCTGCTTTGTTGTCATTGTTGTCTTTATCTTGATTGTCTTCATCTTCTTCCTCATCTCTTTTACTCCTCTGGCCGTGGCCTCAGGCAAGGACAGTGGAACAGCCCCCGCAGCTCCCGCAGCCCCCGCAGCAGTCGCCTGAAGCGGGAGGGGCGTTTCCTTGAGGCACACGGCAGCTCCTGGAGGGACTGGGTGGGACAAGCTGTGTGTCCCACGGGGGCTTGGCTTTCCAGAGAGGCAGATGAGGCACGGAGTGGCCCTGGGCTGCATGGCTGTGGCTCCCGGTCCTCAACCCAGGCCTCACGAGGTCTTGGCACTGGGAGCCCATCTTCTGCAAAAGCTCTCCACGCTGCATTGTCTTCTTCAGGGGGCAGCTCCAGGACACTCACGTCGTCCCACTCATCCTCCTCCGGGGACCAGGGTGAGGCCATGGGCTCAGTCCAGATGCCAGGGTCACTCTCGTCTTCAGAGTCCTCCTCCAAGACTTCGCTCTCATCCCTTACCCATCTGTCTGTCTCTTGCGAGTCATGGTCTTCCCATTCGCGCACCTCTTGCAGTATTTCCCCATCCTCTTCCCACTGGTACAGCTCCTGGACTCTCGTAGTTTCTTTCCTTTCATGTTGTTCTTCGTGCGTCTCACTGTTGTATTGGGAAATCTCTTGAACTTGTACGCACACTTGGCGCTGGTATAGCTCCTGGTTGCTCCTTGCTTCCCACCGGGAAATTTTTTGGACAGTCAGTACTTGCTGTTTGTAGGCTTCTGTCACTGTGATGTCTTCCCAGTGGGAAAGCTCCTCGCCACCGTGGGCTTCCCAGTGGGAAGGCTCTGGGTTCATTTTGGCAAAAGGCCTCTCCTCCTCCTCCTCACTCTCAGACAGTGGCAGGGCTGACCTGCCCACTGTCCCTGACCACGGCCTGCTGGGGGACTCCAGACAGCTGGGCAAGCGGCTGTGGGACCGGGAGTTAGAAGTGGTTTTCTCCTCGTCACGATTGTCTGTCGCTCTTGACGTCTAGCACAGACAGATCCCGGGAGCTGCTTCCTTCTCACACCGTGGCTCACCTGGGACTGGGCACTCCAGGACTCTGCGATTCTTAAATTCTGTGAGCCAGGACAGGGCTCCCTGATGTCACAGTGGTCTCTGGCCACCACCATGTCCCACATCACAAAAGGCCCTGACACAAAGGGCCTGTGTCCCAAAGGGGCCCGTGTCTTGTTATTTCTACTTCGACTTGAACAATTACAGACCAGTTAAAATAAAAAACAAACTTAAAAAGTATCTAAGGTCGAATTCCTTCCTATTCTTTTAGATTTCTGTCAGTGACAAAAGACATGATGCTTCAACAAAGCAGAGTGTCTTGGGGTGACTGTTTAATGCCTATATCCCCAAATCGTCAGTTCTGTTGGTGTTGAATATTAAATTCCACAACTTTAAGACTGGTTCTAGGAGTGAAGGGGGGGGAAGAAGAAATGCAGAATTTGTTATCAGAGACTGCACTGGCTCCCCCACATTCCTGCACTCGGACTGTGTGTTGTATGCGGTGGACAGCTAGAGAGAGAGCTCTCCTTTGCTCTTGGTTAGTTTTTTGACTGGCTGAGGCAGAGAAGCCCCCTGGATTGTTTTTTTTTTTCCTTTTTCTGTGTTCCTGGAACTGTTTGAACCTGCTCTGGACTGAAAACCCAGAAGAGCACCGGGAGCTCACACCTGTGGCCCACCGGGCCTGGCCTGGGCCGCAGCGTTCCCCAGCAGAGGAGGGACTGAGAGCAGCCTGAGTGAGCTGGGCAGCCACGGAGAGAACTCTTCTAAATCTGTCATCTCTTCACAACGGCGAGAGGTTTTGCTGTTTGATATTGTTCATTGTTGTGCTGGGAGGTGTGTTGTCTGTTGAATAAACAGGGTTTTTTCCACTTCTCTCCAATTGTTTTTTTTCCTTTTTTTCCAGAGGGACCTCATTCAGAGGTTTCCTCCCAAATTTGTCCTAAACCAGGACACATTCACTTCCCCTTGGGGAAAGACAAAAACTGGGCAATATGGATGCAAACAGTGTAGGAAAGTTTCTCTCACCTGGACTAACACGATTAAGGAAAGCCTGTTGTATCAGCAACTTTGTGGTCTCAGTTTTATTCAAAGCTGAAGTTAGTGGCATTTAAATTTCTTTGTCGAGGTCTAAATTTTGATGCTCTTAATTGAACGTTTTTAAAAGCTGTCTTCTATTTCACTGATTTTTGCTCTTTCTTGACAAGGAATATTTTGCAAGAAGCTGTTATTTCAAAGTACATTTTACTGAAAAATCCATATTCCTTGGTGTATTGAGCATCATGTATTATCCATTTAACCAAGTATCAGTATCTTAATCTCACAATGAACTTCATTTCCAGTTCCAATCTTCTATAATTTAGGGGCGGGTTTAGGCAGAAGAGTTCCTTTGCAGCATATCTTGGCACACTTCTTCAGCCAGTCTTCTCTTAATTTACATTTTTTGAACTGACTTGTCCCAATATTCCATGTAGCATCAAGGCAAAATCTTTACCAAAGGATATTCAAATGCAAAGAAGGAAAAGAGAGGTGGCGACATCAAGGCTGCCTCTGAGGCCAAAGTGAATATGGGCATGATCTATAGCTTAATAACCCTGTAGATCTAAGAGTGTGATTATTGTGGGAGTATTTTGCGTTCTGAAGTGGCCTAGATAATGATGTTCCTGAAGGGAAGATACTCAAACCAGTCATGCCATAATGCATATAATTCTTATATTCGGGCTCTAGCATATGAGATATCACAGCAATGGAAAAGAATATCTCAGTACTCCATAGCTCGAAATGCGAAAGAAGAGCACACAGTCCTTCCAGGAGTCAAATTCAGGTTAGATATTTTTAAAGTTGTGTAACAATAACATTTACTAGCTATTGAAGCAGGTTGCTCAAGATCATCTTGGTACCAAGCTTTAGTTATTAAAAGGATGAGATGAGAATCAGTTCAGATTTGCCCTCTTGTGAGGGTAATTTACATCTAATGCGTGTTTTGTTGTTAAGTGTGAGGAATGGCGTAATGGATAGCAACTGTCTGATTTCATTGCTCAGGTGTTGTTAAAAATCTTGGCAGTCACTCTGCTTTCAGAGGGTTCAGGAATGTGTAAATCCTAATATTCTTATCAGGAAAACTATATGCATTTCATCTGCACACCTGTGTAATTGGGCAGACAAGCTGCAATTGAAAGAAAAGAAGAAAACATTGCTGTAAATGGAGAGCAATGCAGTACAACAGATCTCTATGAAACACTTTTATTACAACATAACAGAATGAGCAGCCAGCATTGCTGAGGATGTGTGAGTGGATTAAACTCACTGTGTTTAATACAGATAGATATATGCTCAGACACTGGATTCTTGATCATAATCAAGAAAATAAGGACATATTTTAGCTTCCATTCAGATAAGTAGAAGATATGTTTGACAAAAGACTATGAAAAAAATACTCATTACTGCTGTTCAATGGCAGTTAGAAAGTGGTCTTCATGAATTTTAGAGACTCTTCCAAGTCTTGGAAGACAAATTATTTGTTGATTAGTTTATCCTATTATGAGAGGCTGTAGGCCACAAAAAGGTCTGGGGAGGTTAAACTGATGTGCTGGCTTTCTAAGTCCTAAGAAAATTTCTGCATCTGAGAGATTGCCTTCTGTACTGTCCTTTCAACCTTCACAGGCAGCCAGAGCTCTGGGCTGGGGACAAGGTGGGCAATGGGCAGAGCTTGGACTCCCTTGTCTGGGAGGTATTTTCCAACCTCAGGGATTCTGTAATTCCGTGAAATTTATCCCAGAAGAAGGAAAAATTAATTCCAGAGAAAGGCCCTGGCCTGGCGCATCTCCGAGGCTGGCGGTGCCGACACCAGGCCGCAGTCACAGCTGCTCAGGATGGAGCCCTGTGGGGCTGCCCAGCAGCACCAGTACAGCCCCAGAGCCGCAGTGCTGGTCCAGTGCTGTGTGTGCACTGATTTGGGGACCTTGGCTGCACAGCTCCTTGCAGCTGCTCCCACAGGGATGTGTCAGGAACAGCACAGACCAGCTGCTGCCTCAGCTGGGGCTGCACCGGGGCAACCCGTCCCACCCTGCACAAGGCTGCTCAAGGCAGGCAGGACTGGTGAGGAACACACCCAGCCCAGCTCCAGGGAATGAATTCTGAGAGGTTTCTCAGAAGTATTTCTTCCCTGTGAGGCAGGGCAGGCTCTGGCACAGGTTTCCAAGAGACGCTATGGCCACTCCATCCCTGGAACTGTCCCAGGGTAGGTTGGACACTGGGGCTCTGAACAACCTGGAAGAGTGGAAGATGTCCCTGCCCACGTGTCACAAGCCGATGAGGGAGAGATGCCTGTGCCCTGATTAAAGGGCAAATGAAACCATGGGATGGCAACAGGAGAAATTTATTCAACCACACAGATTTGATTTCCTGAGAAGTGTGAGGAAGCAAAAGAGAAAGAAAGAGGAACTCCTGTCAGAGAGAGGGAGACACAGATGAGGAGATAATCAGCTGGAACTCCATGAGCTGTGAGGTCCCTGCAAACCCCAACCATTCTGTCGCTGAAGAAGTTTTACAGAGTGCAGAAGCGACTCCACAGCTGCTTTCTGCTGAGGAGGCCCTGGGCAAGGCTTTAGTCACAGGGTCAGCTGCAAGTTCCTTCTGGTGGATGTTTTGTGTGCAGAACAGAAGCGGGAATGGTGAGAAGAGCCTTTGCAGCACCTTTGCAGCCACAGCAAGCCTGGGAAGGAGCAGCCGTCGCTCCTGGCCCTCGCCAAAGCGGCGCTGCCTTTCTAAGGCAGCCTGGCTCCCTGGCCATGGGCAGCATCAGAGCGGGGCTGTGGTGCCTTCGCTGTCCCGGCTGCACAGCCCCGCGGCAAAGGGGTTCCCAGCACAGTTCTCTCTCAGCCGGGCTCAGCAGGCGCCTGCAGAGAGCAGGGACAGCCCTGCCTGCCGGCCCAGCCGGGAACTCTCCCGCTGGCGCTGGGGCTGTGCAGTCACTGCTCACAGGGGACTTCGTGGCAGTGAGTGTGACAGGATATGAAATACGGAGACTCTTTTTCCTTGTGCTTTGCAAACTGTATTAGAAAATACTCATGTTCTTCAGCAATGGAACACTTCCATCTTGTCATTATTTCCTGGGAAATTATTGTGTATTGTAATTACAACATATTGTATATTCATGTTTTTATATCATATACTGTAATATAAATACACAATATGTAATAAAAAGAAATTGATTATTTTTTTCATTCTATTTTATTCATTCAAGTCATATAATTCATTCAATTTAATTTTCATTTCTGTATTCTTAAATTATTCCTATTTCTCTTATTCTCTTGGTTTCTAACTACTCTTCTTTGCTGTTCTAACTACTTCTTCTTTCCTATTCTAGCTACTCTTCTTGTCTTCTCCTATGTGTTTGAAAATTCTTATTCCTATTCCTATTCCTATTCCTATTCCTATTCCTATTCCTATTCCTATTCTTATTCCTATTCCTATTCCTCTCTTCTATGAATTCTTAAATTCTTTTGACTATTCTTCTATTTTTAAATTCATATGACTATTCTTCTTATATGTATTTTGAAATTATTCTTCTTTGTCTTCTCCATATTCTTAGTCTTCATCATCTTGGTCTTCGTCTTCATCTGCTTTGTTTTCATTGTCGTCTTTATCTTGATTGTCTTCATCTTCTTCCTCATCTCTTTTACTCCTCTGGCCGTGGCCTCAGGCAAGGACAGTGGAACAGCCCCCGCAGCTCCCGCAGCCCCCGCAGCAGTCGCCTGAAGCGGGAGGGGCGTTTCCTTGAGGCACACGGCTGCTCCTGGAGGGACTGGGTGGGAGAAGCCGTGTGTCCCACGGGGGCTTGGCTTTCCAGAGAGGCAGATGAGGCACGGAGTGGCCCTGGGCTGCATGGCTGTGGCTCCCGGTCCTCAACCCAGGCCTCACGAGGTCTTGGCACTGGGAGCCCATCTTCTGCAAAAGCTCTCCACGCTGCATTGTCTTCTTCAGGGGGCAGCTCCAGGACACTCACGTCGTCCCACTCATCCTCCTCCGGGGACCAGGGTGAGGCCATGGGCTCAGTCCAGATGCCAGGGTCACTCTCGTCTTCAGAGTCCTCCTCCAAGACTTCGCTCTCATCCCTTACCCATCTGTCTGTCTCTTGCGAGTCATGGTCTTCCCATTCGCGCACCTCTTGCAGTATTTCCCCATCCTCTTCCCACTGGTACAGCTCCTGGACTCTCGTAGTTTCTTTCCTTTCATGTTGTTCTTCGTGCGTCTCACTGTTGTATTGGGAAATCTCTTGAACTTGTACGCACACTTGGCGCTGGTATAGCTCCTGGTTGCTCCTTGCTTCCCACCGGGAAATTTTTTGGACAGTCAGTACTTGCTGTTTGTAGGCTTCTGTCACTGTGATGTCTTCCCAGTGGGAAAGCTCCTCGCCACCGTGGGCTTCCCAGTGGGAAGGCTCTGGGTTCATTTTGGCAAAAGGCCTCTCCTCCTCCTCCTCACTCTCAGACAGTGGCAGGGCTGACCTGCCCACTGTCCCTGACCACGGCCTGCTGGGGGACTCCAGACAGCTGGGCAAGCGGCTGTGGGACCGGGAGTTAGAAGTGGTTTTCTCCTCGTCACGATTGTCTGTCGCTCTTGGCGTCTAGCGCAGACAGATCCCGGGAGCTGCTTCCTTCTCACACCGTGGCTCACCTGGGACTGGGCACTCCAGGACTCTGTGGTTCTTAAATTCTGTGAGCCAGGACAGGGCTCCCTGATGTCACAGTGGTCTCTGGCCACCACCATGTCCCACATCACAAAAGGCCCTGACACAAAGGGCCTGTGTCCCAAAGGGGCCCGTGTCTTGTTATTTCTACTTCAACTTGAACAATTACAGTCCAGTTAAAATAAAAAACAAACTTAAAAAGTATCTAAGGTCAAAATCCATCCTGTGCTTTTAGATTTCTGTCAGTGAAAAAAGACATGATGCTTCAGCAAAGCAGAGTGTCTTGGGGTGGCTGTTTAATGCCTATATCCCCAAATCGTCTGTTCTGTTGGTGTTGAATATTAAATTCTGCAACTTTAAGACTGGTTCCAGGAGTGAAGGGGGCGGGGGGGAAGAAGAAATGCAGAATTTGTTATCAGAGACTGCACTGGCTCCCCCACATTCCTGCATTCAGACTGTGTGTTGTCTGTGGTGGACAGCGAGAGAGAGCTCTCCTTTGCTCTTGGTTAGTTTTTTGACTGGCTGAGGCAGAGAAGCCCCCTGGATTATTTTTTTTTTTCCTTTTTCTGTGTTCCTGGAACTGTTTGAACCTGCTCTGGACTGAAAACCCAGAAGAGCACCGGGAGCTCACACCTGTGGCCCACCGGGCCTGGCCTGGGCCGCAGCGTTCCCCAGCAGAGGAGGGACTGAGAGCAGCCTGAGTGAGCTGGGCAGCCACGGAGAGAACTCTTCTAAATCTGTCATCTCTTCACAACGGCGAGAGGTTTTGCTGTTTGATATTGTTCATTGTTGTGCTGGGAGGTGTGTTGTCTGTTGAATAAACAGGGTTTTTTCCACTTCTCTCCAATTGTTTTTTCCTTTTTTTCCAGAGGGACCTCATTCAGAGGTTTCCTCCCAAATTTGTCCTAAACCAGGACACATTCACTTCCCCTTGGGGAAAGACAGAAACTGGGCAATATGGATGCAAACAGTGTAGGAAAGTTTCTCTCACCCGGGCTAACACGATTTAGGAAAGCCTGTTGTATCAGCAACTTTGTGGTCTCAATTTTATTCAAAGCTGAAGTTAGTGGCATTTAAATTTCTTTGTCGAGGTCTAAATTTTGATGCTCTTAATTGAACGTTTTTAAAAGCTGTCTTCTATTTCACTGATTTTTTGCTCTTTCTTGACAGGGAATATTTTACAAGAAGCTGTTATTTCAAAGTAGCATTTTATTGAAAAATCCATATTCCTTGGTGTATTGAGCATCATGTATTATCCATTTTACCGAGTATCAGTACCTTAATCTCACTATGAACTTCTACTGTGTGAAATATAGATTGTATTTTAGTGAAGCTAAAACTTAAAATAAAACAAAACAAAAGTGATAGGTTCAAAAACCAACTTCTACTGATTTTTGGAAAAGCTACAAGTAACCTTCAAGGTCAGCATCAGCTACAAAACTGCTGTACACTCTTGATCTTCATTAAGCAGTAAATAAATAATAATAGAGCTCAGAATGCTTGCTATCATGACTAGTGCTTCTCTCCAGGACAACAAATTACTGTAGTCCTGGACTGTTCATATTATGCTCCTGAGCATCCCATTCATTTAGTTATGGGCAGCTCTAATGCTGAGTGGTGTGTCTAGCTATGGCTCTCTCTGCTTCAGTCTGGCATGTTTTCTGAAGTCACAGTCATGTCTGCAACCTATCTAATTAGATTTACATGTACGGTATTGCTTGAAACTATTTTTCTTTTAAATTGGCATCACCTATGCATTAGCATTTGCTCTTCATGTGGAAATCCTTCCCCAAATTCAAAGAGGCTCCAAGGAGCATATAATATGCCTACTTTGCTCAGTAGTATTGCCATCATTACATTGCCCTTTTGTGCTTATTGTCCTAATGTTGGGGGGTTTGCAGAAACAAAAACAAAAAGAAGCAAAAAAAAAAAAAAAAGAGATAATTTTCAGAGAATTTACTGTTGGGGAATTAATACTTCTTCAGCCATCTCAAATACCCACAGAGAGGAAATTGCATGTCGATTTTTTTTCTCTTTCCATCTCATAAATCTTAAGGGGTTGTTGTGGGAGCCTGGACTGGATACTAGTTAATTACTCAATCTGTCAATCCATCAGTCAATCAATCAATCAATCAATCAGTTAACTGCCCAGGTACAGAAGGCATGAACACCATCACCAGAGGCTACTGCTGAGTGTTGGATAAGATTGGAGAAGAGGCTGATAAGAAGCAGATCCTGCAAGTTGGGGTCCTACTTTTTATCATGCCAAAGTCCTTACAGCAGTGACTAGCTGTGGAAATTCCCTTCCAGGGAAGTAGCTGGGTATTCACACACAGTCCGAATTCATCTCTCCTGGTGGGCCATAACTGACTCAGTTTCACTGATATAAGAGGTAGCTGTGATGTCAATGTCTTAGAATGTGTCCTAATCCATCAGACTCCTGAAGTGTCCCATGATCCAAAGTATTACATCATCCAGTGTAAAATTCCCTGTCCCAGGGGAGGTACTTGGGATGCCCAACCAAATCTGAGTAAATATAAACCCAGTGGATTTAATATTTCTCCCACCCCTCATGGCTCAAGGCAGTGACAATCACTTTGACTAGACTGGGACCCTCACCACTGAGAAGACCAGAAGACGACCATGCAGTGGTGACATATTTTCTGTCTCTCTGTTATTCTCTTTCTCTCCCTGCCCCCACCCTCTTTTCCTATTTCTTTCTCTCTCTCCCCCTCTCTCCCTCACATTTACTGTTAAATAAAAATCCATACTAATGGCTTTGATACATGGCCTTGTTTACACCTTAATTTGGGCAAAGACATCTCTCTAGCTTCAATAACCAGATCTCAACAGTTGTGAATTGCTTTGCAATAAACAACTTTTACATATGTTTTTTCCCTCAGATAAAGAGAATGGAACTTATTCTTCTGGTGAGAGTGAATTCATTGTCCTGAGCCAGTTGCTAGGAAACCTCTCACTTAATATGTCCATTCATTTGCTGAGTTTTTATCTCTAAACCATGGTGGTCCATTCAGTGTATCCAACTTTTCTTCTGAAGACTTTGCACAAGAACAATTTCTAATCTGACTGCATTTGAAATGGAGCCTACAGTTACACCCTAGAGCACTTTCTTTACATCTAGTCAGTCTTTTGTTCCCTTCTTCCTACCTCTTCCATAAAAGAATTATGCTTGGGTTGATTATTACATAATTTATCACATATGCTCAAACTACAGAATCATATGTGGAAACCATATATAAAATAGAATTTTTTTTCATTGTATCAAACCCAGCTTTCATTTAATCTGCTTCTAATGCTGCTGATTTTCTATATTCATTCCCTTCTGCACTCCAACTACAGTTCTTTGAATGTAGCTCCGATTTATCTTGGAAAGAGAGACAAAAAGCCAAAGAAGTTCATAATACTGGGTAGTCAGTAGAGATGACGTGTTGACCCACAGCTCTCAACTTCTGCACTGCAAGGGCTTGGGGACTGCCTATTACTGTGCAGAGGATTCAGGCTGGGAACTCATCCTGGACAGCATGCTGTGAAAACTGTCTCTTTGCCTGGGAAGAATGTGTCTAAAATGAGAATATTACAAATGAGCATGATTGAACAAAAGCTTAAATCAAAGGGAAGAAAAGAGTAGGCAAACACTGACTGCCATTGCAGGAAAACTTTTATGATGAAAGCCAAAGCGTAGTTTGGTCTACTTCTTTACTATGACAACAGGGGTTTATTAAGGTTTGCTACCTGTCATCTAAATCTGTTGACAGTGAGAGGTGAGAATGCTTTCCTACAAAGTGGTTTTTATACAGAAGAGAGTGCTTGGGAGATACTAAAAGCCTAAAAAGATTCTATTCTGTTTAATCTGAGAACAATAAAACAATGCTGTGTTGAGTAAAAAGGACTGAGATTTGATCCTGAATGAGAATGACCTGAGTTGTTAATAATAGCTTTTTCAATATAGATGATATTTTAAAATATATGGGTGCTTTTGCATATAACTCACAGGTTAGGTGAATTCCTGACTCGTATTACTTCACTTGGCAAAATAGCCTTTATTAATGAAATTCAGTTAGATTAGATTGAAAAAATTATTTCACAGTTGATTTTTGCTGCATTTGAATGGCAATGGAGTTTTTTGGTTTTTTTTTTTTGGTGAGTTTATCCGAAGCAAACTAATGATTATATAGGATAACCTTATGACAGTGTTATCTTTGTACCATAAACAGTAAGTGAGAACCAGCAATACAATAAAGGTCTTTTGAATTATGTTGAAAATTTATATGTACTTTTAAATGGATTGTTGGCTTCAAGACAAATTCTGTCCATGTTGTGTTTAGGGCAATTTACCATTTCATGCAAATTCTTAGGTTTGAACATATCAACTACCTCTGTCTACTGCTTGTGATGATTAGAAATTGAAAATATTTAATCTGTTAAGAAGCAGCAGATTTCTTGGTTGATATATTGATAATGGAAAATTATATTCTGAACTCGGTGTTTTAATCATATAAGCACATTTGTAACAAAGAAGATGAAATCATTGTTATCAGTTTTGTTGTGATTAATGGTATGTGGTAGGATAATAATGGTAATACATCAGTATCCAGGCTGATGCAGATTGACTCAGGCATACCTGATAAAACACAGCTTTCATTTCCCTTGTCTATAAGAAGTTAAAAAGATGGCTTTAGATTTTTGTGAATCCTTAAGAACCATCCAGGGGGAGTGCAGACCCTTTGAGTTCAGTATTTATGAGCAGTTTGCATAGACAAGGCAAGAATTATGGAAAGAGTTGTTTTGGTGAGCACTGGTGGCTTTGAGTGGATGCCAGAGAGATGGAGTGTTGAGAGTGGATAGGAAGAACTTGAATTAGCTTGAAACACTTCAAATGCATCTCAAGTGCATCTTGAATTGCTGTAATGAGTTTGGTTAATTTTATTGAAGGAATGCAGAAAAATAGATAAAGTTAAAAGAATATCAGCTGTCAGGTGGTATGTCATGTACTGGGGCAATTTAGTGAAATCAAGGGATTAATGAAAACATGGGAAAACCAGTAAGAATAAGAACGAATGAAAAAAGAGATGGGAAATGAAATGGCAAGCTTCAGGACAGAGAGGCCCACTATACTTCTGTTGCTAAAGTCATGTTCTGTATTTGAGATTTTATTGCCATGAGAAAAAAGGAAGAAAAGACCTCTAGAGGCTCCCTCCAGTGCAGTAGGTGACAATGAAAATGATGATTATGTTTTGCTGGTTTTCTTCCCGCATAGTGTTATATCATTTTCTTTGGGACCTACTTAAACTTCCTATTTGTTAATGTTAATTAGAATATGTTAAGAGCAGTTGTTACACAATGATCAATTAAAATTCTTAGTATGTATATTGTTGGATAACATTTATGAAGTATTTATGTGAACATACTGTGTTGCATGCTGTGTCTTGGTTTACCAAACAAGAGACAAAGAAAGGGGCCAAGAGATAGAGGTGGGTTTCAGGACAGTGAAAGCTTCCTCCCGTGACACTTCTCTGTAACAACAAAATTGAGGTTTGCAGGTGCAAGGCCTCAAGAATAAAACCAGAAGATTGGGAGTGTAAGGACTGAAATAGAGAAGTACTGCTAGGAAGGCTTTGGAAAAAACTGCCATGCAGTTGGGGAGAAAGGCTGAAGAGCTGCAAGTGTAAAATAGGCAGCAGAGCTCTAAATGGAAGCTTCTTTAGGAACTGATATTGATCAGTTGTTCAAACAATTGACTCTGCTTTTATAGCCCAGATTTACACTGTGCCAAGATGTTAAATGATCCATCAGCTCAAAGTAAACAGAGGGAAGAATGGACTGTCATGAAATGTCTGTCATTTATCCCAATATTTTTTGCATTAGAATGCTTCTTGTAAACAAGGAAAGATAGAAATACCTTAATGGAACAAATCAGTAAAAATTTTCTGACTGTATTTCATGACTTATTACAATAATTTTTTAATAGAAATTGGTCAGGAATGTAAAGAGGCTCACATTTTCCAAAATTATTAGTTATCTCCCTTGTCTAAAATAAAATTAAATAGAGGAGTTCAGAGTATTTTTAATGTCGGAAAAGACCTCGAAAATCATTGAGTCCCACCATTAACTCAGCTCTGCCATGTTCACCCTTAAACCATATTCCCAAGTGCCACATCCACACTCCTTTTGAACATTTCCAGGATTCCTGATTTCACCACTTTCTTGGGCAGCCTATTCCAATGCCTGACCACCGTTTCAGTGAAGAAATATTTTCTTACATCTAATCTAAATCTCCCCTGGTGCAACCTGGTCACTACTTCTCAGCCTGTCAGTTGTTATCTGGGAGAGGAGAACTGATCCCTACGTCACTGCATCCTCCTTTTAAGTAGCTGTAGAGGGCAATAAGGTCCTCCTTAGCCTCCTTTTCTCCAGGCTAAACAAGATAAGATGTTGCTTATCATCTCTGTCCTGTACTCTCTATTAATAGCCAAAACCACAACCACTTGCATGCAACAATTTTCATACTTCTTTTGATTCTAGGAAATGTTTGGAGTGTCTCTTTCTAACACAGCATGAAATAAATTCAACCAGTTCGTTAGAACTGCTTATATCTTGGAAGAAACACATGGTATTTCATTGTGGTCGTCATTATGTTTGGATTTTGGTTTGTACTTACCAGTCATAAAACTCAAAGTCCAGAATTCCTTGTTCCATTTAGTACTCTACCTAACTTACAATAACTATTTATTACCAGAAGACGGGATTTAAAAAAAAATTTTAACTGCTCCTGTTTGATCAAATAAGTAACTGCTGTAGCAAGACAAGTGGGCAAAACCTGGTAATGAGCATAGGTCTGAAACACTTAGAGATTAGAGTTGACAGCAATGGCTGTGCTCAGCCTCTTCCATCAGCAGGAACGAATTGCAGCAGACAGTGAAACAAATTGGTAGCAATGATGCTGATATGGCAGCTTTACCCTGAACAGAAATTCACTGTGCATAGAGTGTCATCTTCTTGTCATCTTCTGCAGGACAGCTATTGCTGCTTTCCTCGTGTGGGGAGGCAGTAGGAGTGTTACATAAAACCCCTATTTAATTAACCTTGTTTGGGTTTATATCCAATAAAGAGGAAAGACATTATTATTAATAGCCTGCTGTTTTAATTGACTTCATGTAGTGTGGAACTTAGCTCTTCCTATTTAGAAATGCTTAGGAAATTTGAATCTTAATTTCTCAAATATGATAAAAGTACTGCAAGAAATTAAGGAGTGACTTGAAAATGCAAGGAAAGGTGCAAATTTATGTACTTGCCAAAGTTCTGGGTTATCAAATTGAAGTCTCCAGTACTAGGCAAGAATTAAATGCATTGTCCTTTTTGAAGTAAAACAGTAGATTTCCTTTCACTTCCGTGTGAACAAATAACCATTGCAAAATATATCATAAGGTGTACTTATTGCTTCCCTTGGTGGTAGTTTCAGCTAAGATCAAAGACCAAGAACATATTCAGACCAAATCACTTTCCTCAGTCTGAAAAGTCAAGGTGAGGGACATCAGGAGCAATGCTGTTGCTTACCAGTCTGTGGATAACCACAGTAAATAATTTTGTTTGGCTGCTGTAAAAGCATCAGCCTTCAAGCACAGAGTTGGAATAATGATAGTTAGATGAAAATCTAAAAATAAGATATTTTTGGATGAAAAAGGGATATGTCTATGAGAAAATTAAGGTCAGTAGAAATTTTAGGAGAGAATATTTTGAATAGAATTTTGACGAACACTTCTGAATTTGACACAAGGGACAGAAAATCAAAGCTATTCTAATGAAAACAAGCAGGTCTATACTTTCTGAGTTCATTGCATATTGTGTGCTACAAGAAAACTTTGGAAATTCAAACTTCCATGCAGAATGTTTTCTATCAATTACACAGATTATCCCTCACAGAACCAAAGATGTTATCAAGTCTTTTGTTAGGCAAAATAAGACTTTACCAATGCCAAAGGATTCTGGTTTTATATAACCCTCGGCATTGGCATTATTGTTCTTCCACCAAATGTACAATGAAGTTACGTATACACAACATTTGGGATGCTTTCTTTTCCTAGACTGCATTGGGCAGTCATTCCAGTGAAATTCAGCTGGTCCATTTTCCTTAATATTCCCTTCAAGCACAAGTTGACATCCTTATCACACTTTTTGCCAGGCAAGTCCTTGAAGTACCTAAATTATTATAGGAACTAAATCATTGATAGCTCAGTAAAGAACAGCAAAAATACCTTTGGTTTGTATAAAAAATTACTTCTCAATATGAAAAATACAATACCTTTTTTGGTACAAAAGCTACTGATATAATTTCAAAACAAGCAAAGTAATATATTTTAGTAAGAGAGGATTTTCTTTTTAATTGTAATTGCTGGGGATCATGCAATTTTAGTAAGTGAAAGTTTATCTACAGCCCAAATAAATGTTACTTCGGTGATAGCTTTTATAACACTGCATTAAGCATCAAGATGCTCATCATACTTAACACTTGGGTCTGCTACAGTGAAAGTATGAGCACTGCAAGCAGTGATGAGAGGTTTACAGTGGTTTTATTATTAGCAAAACCCATTTAAATAATGTTTGATTTGTCAGGCTTTAAAATGAATAAGCAATCTGCAGGCAAGCCTGAAAATATTTTTATCTGATGAAGTCTCAGTGTATGCAAAAAAAATGGACATATAATTCTGTCACTTCATTCACACAAATGATATTACTTTTCTTAAATGTACTACCTTTAAAAGCATTTTGTTCAGGATCCACTCATGCAATTTTGAAGAGTTTCATTCAGAAGAGAAAAATAAGGGATATAGATAGAGCTCTATCAGACTTCAAGTTCCTGTTTTCTCCATTAATAAACCTATGGCTTTAACACATTGTGTATCTCAACTTTGAAACTGGAGAGGTTAAAGAAGATTACATGACAGCAAGAAAGGAGTTTTATCTTCCTTTGCCCCCAGTAGCTGGTCATGCTTTAGATTTTAGTGAAGAAATAGGTTTTTAACCTTTCATTCTTATTTAGTTAACAGAAATGATAATGACATACAATTGAAAACACTCTGCAAATGTGTAGGCATGGGAATTGTGTCAAAAGACCAAAAAAATTGCAGTATTACCACAGTCACTATTACCACTTCCAAGATTTTCATCTCTCGATCCAAATTCGTTTAAGGACGACGCAAAAATCAAGATATTTTAACCACTACTTTAAGAGTGTCAAAGGTTGTGTCACATTTTGTTTCCAATATAATTCAGAAAATTTCCATGAGGATTGTCCAAAGAGGGCCTTTTCTTGTTACTTCTGTTCTGAAGAGGAGTGTAACTCCCCAGTCCTCATCCCACCTGTAACGTGCTAACAGCTATTTTCAGTCCCCTTCCAGTGGATCCAAGGCTACACTTCCACTCTCTCCTTAGGATGAAAACCAGAAATGTCTTGACATTTAAATGAGTTAGGAATGCAAATAAAGAAAGCATGGCCTTCTTTAGAGTTTTATATTATTTCATGATTTCGACACAGTTTTAACAGTGATAAGGTAGGATCTAATTCTGTAATATTTCACAAAATATATAATACCTGTATTTCCAGACTGATTATATTTTTCTGATCAGCTGAAGTTTGCTGTTTGTTGAAAACTATGTTTTAGGGGAAAAAAATTGCTTATGTGCCTCTGAAAAGAAAACTTTCAGGTTTTTAGTTAATAACTTTCCAAAATCCTCTTAGTCAGTCATTTAGAAACTGAGTATTGACTCCATTGTGAGAGACTTGTTCAGCCTGGAGGAGACTGAGGTGAGACCTTGTTGCCATCCTTATTAGGGGAAGCAAAAGGTAGGTACGGACCTTTTCACACTTGTGACCAGTGACAAGACCCGAGGGAATGGCCTGAAGCTGTGTCAGGGGAGGTTTAGATTGGACATTAGAGAAAGGTTCTTCACCCAGAGGGTGTTTGGGCACTGGAACAACTCCCCAGGGCAGTGGTGACAGCACCAGCCTGACAGAGTTCAAGAAGTGCTTGGACAATGTTCTGAGGCACCTGGCGAGACTCTTGGGCTGTCCTGTGCAGGGTCAGGAGCGGGATTTGAACAATTTTGTGGGTCCCTTCTAACTCAGCTTATTCTCTGATTCTGTAAGTAATACTATTTTTACTTAGTGAAGTAGCAGTGACATTCTAGCATCACAGTGAAGAGGAGGTAATAAACTCAAATAGCTGGTTAAATCTACCAAGTTTTGGCCAAATTTTAATCATGTCAGGACAGATAAAGCAATCAGTAATTTTAGTGAGATTTGCATAAATATTTGTCTGAAAATAGAATGTCAAATTTGATCGCTTTGAACTAACCTTATTTCTATTAATTTGAGCGAGGGCTTTCTCTTGCAGAAATGAAATTAATGAAGAATTATTAAGAGAGATTAAAAAGTCCTATTTTTTTAATATAATAAATTATATTAAATTAGCTTTATTTTGGTATGAGATATGAAATTACTTTTAAAATTTCCTAACCTGTGAATTTTTCCCAATGATTAAAAATTTCCTTTGAAGAGAGATGCTGAAATACATGGAAAGAACCATATAACATAGATTTCAATTGTTTGGGAATGACTTGAAGTTAAATTGTACAGGGTGCTTTCTTGAATCAAAGAATGACCTTGAAGTTAAAACATAGTGAAAGTTTTCCTTCTTATTTAAATAGTGTTGTTTTGAGTGTTGTATTCCTCAGATGAAGGTAACTATGCTAAGAACCTTCCCACTTAGATATACCTTAGTAATGTTGTTCAATTAAAAGGTTTATTTAAGTAAACTCAAATTTTAAAAACATGAACCCCTGAACAAGTGGATATGACTTCCATAAAGAGTATGACTTCCATTCAGACAAGCAGAAGAATAAATTGATTGCAGCTGACAAGTTTTTTAATGCCAAGTTAACTTTGCTACATTGTACTCAAATGAGATACATTAAGTTTTAGAATTTTCTGACCTTTATGAACTTCATTTTTCTCTGTTAACATAGCATGGACATTTGATTTACATTTCATTACTTGGAAGAGTTTGTTAAATGACTGTAGATTCAATTTCCAAACTTGTTCACATTAAAAGATTTCTTTCTACTAAGAAATGTTCAAATCACTTTACATGAGACAGGTTTGAATTATTTGATCATACTGAGGTCTTTAGTTTTAAGTTTTCCTATTCTTCTTGGATGTGCTTTTCTGATGTGCTAGGGTGATGGAGACAAAACAGTCCTATTCTAGTTAAGAACTCAAGGACAGTTTCTCCAAAATTCAGGCCCTAAGCACAAACCACGTGGAAAGGTGGAGGGTGGGTTCATGCAAATTAACCAGAACCTATAAAGTGTAAGATTTTGTGACCAACCTCTCTTTTCCTTCCTTCTTGGAACCATCCAGGCAGGGACCACGACTGTGGCACTTGTATTGCTGGGGTGTGCCTTTTTAGGCCTTTGTAGGCGTCACAATAATTACCCATTTTATTCTCCTTAACTCTGTGTGTAGCCTCTGTTCCAGCTCCTCAAGGCATCAATACCATTTGATCATATTAAACTCCTTTTGATTCAAGTGGCAATATTTGAAACTGGTATGCATACTTTTGTCCATATGATTCTTGACTTAAATGATGATTACATAGCTGGGAAGTACCTCATGCAGAGGAGTTAGTAAATATAGCCCTTGTTATTCAGATATTAAAATATATTCTAGGCAAGTATAACATTGGGAGGTGAGGGCATTTCAACAGACATGTTATCTGTGAGAGAAACATCAGTACTTACAGCAGCATCCTTTCCAGATTAAAATCAGAAGAAGAATGTAAGTAGGATTTGATGAAAACTCCTTTCTGTTCCCTCACAAATATTATTAGACACATCACTAATAATAGGACGTACAAGTTCAAATTTAATATTTTCTTGAAGAAAACTACTTGGAGTAATTCTAGTGATCTGCAGTTTGCACCTCCTCTATCTAACATTTCTTTCCAATATTACTGCAACCAGTTATCTCTCATTTTGGCCAAAATTTGGTAAATGAGAGCAATAATAAATAAATAAATAAATAAATAAATAATAAATAAAAGCATGCAATTTTTTGTCACAAATGCATGGTCACTTACTGCCTTGATGCTTTCAAAGTGTCCACCTTCTTTCTCAAAGTCAATAGGCTGCCCATTGAGCGTCCAGTAGAAGGTGACATCCATTGTGCTGTCATGAAGGGCTTTGCAACTGAGGACGATGCTCTCTCCAACTGTTAACTCAATCTTCTTGGGAGTCAGCTCTATTCTTGTAGGTTCTTGAAACAGAGAAGTGTTAGGAACACTGAGACGGAAGTCTACTTATAGTGCCAGACTAAAATAATAGGATTGAGTACTGCTGAGTCTACTCAGAGCTTACATTTGCTCTTGGTATGAATTGCAGATTGTCAAAAACTGAAATATATTAATAATTCACACTGAAGTATGACACTGGCCATCAGAAGGTACAGGCAGTTTCATGAAGTCAGTAAGGCAGAATCCTAAACAGCAATCTCTAAGATATCTGAGATACTCTGAGATGGATTAATTAATTAATTTTATTAGTTTCAGGAAAAGCGTTTTTTTTTTTTTCTGCAGCACCTGGAATCTTGTGATTGCATAAAAATTTCAGTTTTGCCACATGAAATAATAAAGGATGTTTCCTGGATTACTGAATATAAGAAGAAGCTTGAGAAATTAAGTCAAAATGCTTGAACACCTGCAAAGGAAATTCATGAATTCAGCTGAAAAATGAAAAAAAATGGTTCAGAAATTGATTTCTACTCAGTGGCTTTATTGTTATTATTAATCTTCTATGGTACTACCTTTCTCATGAAAGAGAAAAGTACTACCTTTCTTATTAAAGTAATAATTAAATTATTACTTTAATTTAAAGGTTTGTTCTCATGCAGAAAAAAATTGGGGTGAGTTCCTAAAGATAAAATATTTTAAAATGGATATTGATTCCTTTACTTATAGAATTATTTGTAGTTTGAGTGGTTTAATGTATATACTAATTCTTATGACACATCTAAAATTTAACAGCTGGAGTATGCAATCTGATTTGATGTTTGACCAGATGGCGTTTAGTCCCCTTAGCTGGTTGGAAATACTCTTTTATTCTGCCTGGAGAATGTTGTTTTATGTTTGGATGGGGATTCTAAGTAATATTTAACTATTAGTCAAAATAAATCATCATTACCATCAAAGCATTTTTTCATACCTTTAACAGACACCGATGCACTGATTTCTGCAGATCCAAATATATTTACACCTTGGCATAAATACCGTCCTTCATCAGACTTGGAAGCATTCAGGATTCGCAGACTCCCATGTGGAAGAATAGTTATCCTGGAAAGGATAAATCCATTAATATATAAATATCTCTCCCATCCTACCAGCCAAATTCCATGATGATATCTTTCAGACATAATAAATAGGATTAAGGAACGCTGTTTCTGGAGCAAGGGATGATAAAGATGATAACTGAATTATCTTCTGTTTCAAAAAGGTTTTAATAAATCCATTTTGCTACTCCTTCCTTCATTCAAAATTTTCACGGAATCATCAGTGGATTAGTGTCCTTTGACACTTATTAGGGGTGAATTGTAATGAAACTTTTGTAGAACAGTAAAAAAGGTAATCCTTCATAATTTGTCTTCAGAGTTTTACCACTATATTATTGTCAAATCACATTTCAATATCAAGCACAGGCTATTCCATCTAGGAAAAAATGACCTTAGAAATCAGATCTGAGAAGAATGGGAAGCAAAATTTAAAAAAAAAAAACAAGGAAAGAACCCTGTAAAATTTCTTGTATCAGCTCAAAACATGATTTATAGCATCACAGCACAGTGCAGCAAAGGGTCTTAAATAATCTTTGCTTTTTGTAGATGGGCTTTTATTTTTTTCTCTGAGTCTATAATTGCAGCTCCACTATACCTCTTGGTAAGTAACCCCACTATAGCATATTCATGAGGGATGTTCAGCTGCTCACATTCAGAAGTTTTAAATTTTGGTTGTGCTTACACAATATTAATCATAAAGTCCACGAAACAGCTCTTAATTAACACTTTTTTTTTTCTTCTAAAATGACCAAGACCCTGAATTTATTCTATCTTAGAGTTGCAGCCCTGGAAGAGCAATAAATAATCATGGCTCTTTTCCTGACAGAGAACTAGGAATAAAAGGAATATGACAACTCTTAGAGGGCATTTAATCCAAGCCCTGCTTGCAGGTGTTGTGTATCCTTTCCCAGGTTAGGTAATGGCTACAACTCTCTCGAAGGTCTTGGGAGATGTAGGCTGGGAGGCATGGACACTGGAAGGAAATAATCCTCAGCCAGTGGTTTCAGGCATCCCATTGAAGTGGGGGAGGACGTGGGGTGCTTCCTTCTCCTGGGTTTGAAAACTAAGGTAAGACCTCTGTGTTAGAGAATCTAAATAAGTAGGTGTGGGGGTCTTCTTCATGGATGGTTAGATTTGAAATATACCTGTCCAGAGAGGATTTTCTGACTGATACAATATATATAGACTGACACTCTTTTCTGTTGGGAATCCTCTGTGGAGTCTATGATCAGAAATCATGGAGGGTACAATGTTGTGTTTTACTCTTGAGAAGTATTTAATTAGGAGTATGGCACCTTTGACAGGGGTGGGTTGGGCTTAGCAGCAGCAAAAGAGGGAAGGAATTGCATTTATAGGCTGTATGTGTTAAATTTCAAAGCTGTTACCTTTGATTTATACTAGGAGTGATTTACATAGGCTTAAAATTAAATAATGTGCTCAAATTAAACCATTAATATAAGACTGCATGTATTTTCTTTCCCTTCCTTTTCCTTCCTTCCTTCCTTCCTTCCTTCCTTCCTTCCTTCCTTCCTTCCTTCCTTCCTTCCTTCCTTCCTTCCTTCCTTCCTTCCTTCCTTCCTTCCTTCCTTCCTTCCTTCCTTCCTTCCTTCCTTCCTTCCTTCCTTCCTTCCTTCCTTCCTTCCTTCCTTCCTTCCTTCCTTCCTTCCTTCCTTCCTTCCTTCCTTCCTTCCTTCCTTCCTTCCTTCCTTCCTTCCTTCCTTCTTCCTTTTTCTTCAAGAAAAAGGATAATATCCCCAGTTTTCTGAATCTGTGAGAAATGGTGGTTTATTCTCCGAAGTTTATAAACATTATGGTAGAGAAAACAGAATTTCATTCCAGTGAAAAATGTGCTTCTGTTGATTTCAGATGTGAAATCACTCACTGCTCTCAGCAGACAGCAGAAGAAAATAATAGCTTCAAAAGTGAATGGGGCAGAGGAAGGACATGTCAACTCTAGGCTTCCCCAGTACAACCTGAGGATGCATCTCCTATCCTGCTCTAAAAAAATATACACTAGTATTTGAGTCACGTTATTTGTCTAAAAGTAATTTTATACAAAACATTGTATTAAGCAAATGACTCTATATTAGAGTTTTGAAGGTTTGGATTTTTTTTTCCAGCAAATAAGAAGGCTTGAAACTTTTTTATGATATGTCAAACCTTTGAACAAAATCTCTGCTTTAGAAACTGACAGGGATGCAAGCTTCCTTCATTTTCTCTTGGTGTCATTTAAAAAAAAAATTTCAAACAACATGCTCAATTTTCAATGCTCTGGTGACATCATTTGTATGGCAATAGCCTTTGCAGAGCAGTGATAGTTGTCATCAATATACTGACAGGATCAGAAAAATGAAAGGACATTCCTTTAATGTTTGCAAATTATAGAAGCTCATACACAGTTTGAGTCCTGATATAAAACAGTTTGGACATTCCGACCTTGGAGGAAAAGAAAGCTAGATGCATATGGACAGCTACCTAATGAATCTTATGGATATTATCAATTACATTTCTATGTAGTTAAAGTACCTGTTATTCATGAAGGAAAGAGTAATCACTCAATCAAAGGAATTGCAAACACATTTGCTGGTGCATTACTTGGCTCAGAAATTAATATTTTCCTCGAGGTGCCTAGCACTCATCTGTCCTCCCTTTTTTTGTGTGTGTTTGGGAAAAAAGCCAGAGGCCTGGTTATGATGGAAACTGAAATGCTTTATTTATTCATATAATACTTGCTGCACACAGCAGGAACATAGACTTCTCTTCCTTCCCTGCCAATATCTCTCAGTCACAGAGAGACCACCTGTGTAGCATGTCTACATATTTTAACAAAAAATGTATCATAGCAAAAAGTTTTTTACTTCATAAATAGAAGGGAAGCAGAGAGGAAAATAGGGCTGGGGTAGAATTAAAGATAATTCAGGAAAATAAACAACCCTAAATTATTAACTAACTAGAAACTGAGAGAAAGATAATGATAGATGGACAAATAGAGAAAGGATGATTTAAAGATCAAGGGAAGAGTTTGGAGATTTATTTATTTATTTATTTATTTATATTTAACTACAAGAAATATTGTAATCAGATAAAGGAGATGGATGTTGTCCATAAAAGGTTTCTGAAAACAAGTGGCACAAAATCAGTGTCTCTGTAGAAAAGACTTTTCATCTATTTAATAACAAGAAGAAAGAGATGAGTGTTATGGTCTTGATATCAAAAAGCCTGTTGTCTTGAGATGAAATGCAACAAAGATTTTAGCAGTAATTATTAGGAAAGAGGAATCAAGATATAATAGCAAATGGACTTGAGATAAAATTGAACATAGCATAACTTAAGTACACTGAATGAGATTAAATTATTATAATATTTAATAAGAACAAATATTTTCTAGAAAAAATAAGTGCAGATTTAATCTTCCATGGGTTTCAAGCACGATTTTCATGTTGAAATTCACATGACTGGTTAAATACATATGATACAAAAATTAAGGATTGTTGGGAAACTGGTTGAAGAAATGACTTTTTTTTTCAGAGAAATTGGTTTTTATACTATGATATTGTTTTTCAAAATTACCAGGATACAAAAAAGCTGCTAAAAATTTGATTAAATAAATGATTCTTTGACACAACAACTAAACATCAGATTCCTAGAAAAGCCATAGCTGTGACTCTGAATTAAGAGGACCATGCAGTAACGGACAATGCAACCCTAAAATATACCAGATATGAATCGCTTTATGGAAGTATTAATACACGAAGTTCTGAGGAAATATAATAAGGAAAAATTTGATCATCAGTATTCAGAAAGATTAATTCCAATCAAGCTGACATTTAGAAGAAGCTACATGATGACCAGGGAGGAAAGAAAACCTTTTGTTCTAGAGGCTATTTGTAAAATTAAAACTGCACATGAGATGAGTTTCTATTTTACGTGTTAATTCATGGATCTTATTAGCAGTCAATCGAACCTCTATTA
The DNA here is from genome assembly GCF_052056855.1 of Sturnus vulgaris. Taxonomy (NCBI): domain Eukaryota; kingdom Metazoa; phylum Chordata; class Aves; order Passeriformes; family Sturnidae; genus Sturnus; species Sturnus vulgaris. The sequence continues at coordinate 43,604,332 of NC_142244.1, read as the reverse complement.
AAGGTAAAACGTGCAGATGTCTAATTCATATTATAGATCTCTACATGTTGGTATCTCAACGGAACTGAATCTCACCCTCAAGTCTTAATTTAGTTCCCCAGATATATTTCATGATCTTATATAACTTTTGGGACAAAATCCCAGCTGCTGCAAGACATAGAAATCAATTGTCTCATTGTCCCCACTTGCTGTGGGCTTGGTTTGTGAAATGATGCAGCCTGAGCACCTGAAATTCAGTTCATACTAAACTAGAAGGGCTGCTTGAGGAGTGAATTGTTTTTCAGCTAAAAACACGAATTCATCTGTGGAATGGAACTAGAGCTATTCCAAAGAGAAACTTTGGACAGTGGACAGTGTGAATAGTATCAACTTTTTGCTTCTCCTATTGATCCATGCTACCTCCTCATGCAGAAATAGCCATTAGACACCTGGGCTGACAAATGTGACAGAAGACCTATGAGAGGCTGTAAGTGCTTAAAGTACAGACATAGAAATCAGTTAGCCACAAGTCTCACTGTCCATGAAGCTGAACCTCCCCAACAAATTAATAGTTAAAAGAGCTAAATTGAAATTGAATATGATTTCAAAGTGTATCTTATATCTCTGCATATTATAATTTTCCTCTCTGTATCAGAAATAGTGCAGTTGTTGGATGCCCAGCTTGCAGCTTGTAGTTTTCTTGTCCAGAACATCAGCAAGTTTGGGCATACATATTAAAAGCATTTCTATAATGTCAGTTTTGCAAATGACAGCATAATCCATTATCTATTAAACTAGTTTGAGAGCTGCTAAAAAGCCATAGAAGCATGAATGGGAGTGAAAATTTTCCACTCTAAGGCTTCAGGATTGGACTTAGATTGATACTGGAAGGCTGCAAAATACTCAGCAACTATAGTTTTCAGATAATATTTCCAAAGTATTATTTTTGCTGTTAAAATATTGCAGTCTATTCAAAGTTTATATTCACCAGTAACACTTCAGATTGGAAAACATGCTTAGTACATTTGCTTAAACAAAAATGCATTAGCTGACTCAGATCAGTAATTTTGTCAATTTTGTTCTTCTTTCAGCAATGAAGTATGCACCAGAGAGATTAAGTCCTAGATAAAGAATGTGCTGCTTTATTTGGAAGAATGAAATTCCATGCTGTTTGCATATGGGATGTTGATGTGGATAGAAAGGTATTCTCTGAGACAAAGTGTCTGCTAAGAAGCTGATGGATGGAAATTAGGGCCTTAAGAAATGCTGGATCTTTTCTTATAGATGGTGTTTGGATGTCCTTTGTTTGGCAGTGTGAAATGCCTTCTCTTAATCGCTGCTGACTGAAAGGTAAGGAAAATGCTGATGGAGGTGAACAGAGTGTAAGATCCCCACAAATATGGCTGACAAAATTCAGCTTCCTTTAGATTTCATGTGATTTGGAGAATGGGAGTAATTAGGATATGATATGTGAGAGTTGCTTGTATGGGAAGTTTTGCATGTACTTTTTTTTTTTTACAGTGTTTTCATTAACATTTAGCTTTTTTTCCCTTCCTGCTGCTCTGTTTACAGAAAAATTTTGAGACTGACCATAAACTTTGGTCTTATGTTGAGGAGAAGGAGTAAGAAATGGGAAATACAGACATCATTGTTTTGGTATAAAAAAAGGAGATACATTCTTCCTGCCATATATTTTTTCCTTTGATTAATTTGTAAGTATAAATGAAATGCATTAGTCGTGCAGATACTTTTACTGTTCTGTCTTGCTGAAAAAATATTAATTATTATCTAGAATCAGCCACCATAGAAATTCTCAGATATTATTTACAGCTGGTAGAGGACATACTATTGTATGTTGGAAATTGATGTTGGAAATTTTCAGCCTTCTTTATCACCAGGGACAGTTTTACCTTGACCCACAGGGGCTAGGATTTGCATTTCTTCTCCATATCACATGTTAAATCAGCGAGCAGAGAGTTCCATCAAGATTAAGATAATGAGAAATGGAAACTCTAATTTTCATTCTGTTGCATCTTTCATAGCAGATTCTCACAAGCAGATGCTTGATGCTGTGGTAGAAATTGTTTCTGGATGCTGAAGCAGCTGAGCAGTTGAGGCAGCAAATGTTAGAATTGCTACACAACAATTCAGGATTTTACTGAGGACTTGTTGCACAGACAGGGACATAGTGTCTGAATCTTAATAGAAATTAATGTAAGGCAGCTTAAACTTGGAGCTTTATACTCTTTAAATAACAATTACAGAGAAAGAAAAAAAAGTCAGATGTGTGGCCATTTTTGGTGGGGAGGAAGAATTAGCAACGGGTAGTTTGGTTAGGCTAGAGATACGAGTATCTTTGTTTTCAATTAATTCTTTTGGTATTATCTTTTGACTTTCAAACAAAAGTAAATTTTTATAGCACATTAGAGATATAACCATAGCAAGCAGGGAAGCATAACATTTAGTTTAAACCTTTGCAAATTTTAACACCTAGTAACTGAAATTAAAAATAAAGTTATTTGTGGTTGGAAAAGAATCCCCTGCATTTTTTATTTGGATCTAAAATCAGGAATAAGAAATTAGTTTGTCCGCATTTGGAAATAAGAATTTTAAAATGCAAATGGAGAGAAGCTGCACTGACTCATTTAGCCTGTGGCCCCTCACAGTGTTCTGATCTGAGCAATCTGTCATTTGACATTAGTTTGGGTTTGGGATCTGTCAGTTCCCTTTAATTTAGACTACAAGGAATCAGAACAAGTATTTGTAAATAGTTGAAACCCTTATTTCTCCATGAATGGCTTTGGGCTATCTCATTCCCCTTTGCTTGCTCTTGCTCCTTCAAGATAGATGCACAAACCTCTAAAGTTTACAAAAAATGGATGTGAGTTATTGCTATAGTAAAGCCACTTAGATAAGCAAAAGACAATCTACTTTATATACATTTTCAAATAATATCACCCTAGGTAGAGTAATTTTTATTTTAATATTGTTGACTTAATTAAAAAAAACCCCCTATGTTTGGCACAGTCCCTTGGCAAAGCATGAAATTAGCTGGATTTTCTTCACTTCATGTTTTCAAACATTTATAATTGGGTGATTCGTGTGTGTGATATCTTAGGTCATTGGAATACACTAAACCTTAATGTACCACAAACTACTTCCAGCTCTATTTAAGCTAATCTATGCAAACTATCTTAGGGCAGTTTCTTTCAAAGGAGCCACAGCCAGGCCTCTTATTTTGTCCTTATTTTGTCCTTGCTGTTTGCTGCACAGGAACATTTATGAAAACACACAGCTCTCACTGGTGCAAATGTTGTCCATGTATGTAAGTATAATTTCATGTGGATGACACTAGAAGTTATTTTTTCCTAACAAATGTAGCTTCTGTTCTAAACACAGGGAATAAATATGATGTCTGCAGTGTTTCTCTGCACTGGAAATACTGATATGTCAGAATTGGAAGGGTCTTTGTGGGTTTTTTTTCTTTGTATTGGTCATTCTTGGTCATTATTATTATTAGGTTATTATTTAAATGATGCTTTGCATTAATAACTTTATTAAAACCAAAACTTAAGCACATATTTTGCTTTAAAGACTCTATTAAGAGCACCAATGTCAAGAATGATAGAAAGGTGGTAAAAAATTAAATTTCTATGGTAATAAACTGAAGATAACTAAGGTAATAAACTGAAACAAAGCCAAACTGTAAATGTAACAGAAGTTCTGATCAGTAATCTATTAGCTAGAGAAATTAGACAACAAGCAGATATTTAAATGATTCTGTATTTTTACTGGTATGCTCAAAGATGTGTTGGTACATATTAAATATTTAATATCACTTAACTAATTGGTCATGCTGCTCAAATATTTTTCCCTCAAATGGGTCTCATCTTGTGCAAAGAAAGAACTGGGAGTATTACTTAGGAGACATATCAGGATAAGTGTTCCAGAAACACTTGTTAAAGAAATTGTTAGGAAAAGCCATTTAAGGTCTTTTCTGCCCTGCATTGAAGTTCAAGATGTCTTTTAAAAGCTCTTATAAAATACAATTGGTTTAGAGCAATTTATCTCTAAACATGCTGAAAATACTCTAAAATTATTAAAATGTTCTTTCATATTTTTTAAAATCCTTATCATACACTTGACCCATTTAAATTTAATATCCATTTTAATATTTAAATATTTTTAATAATTAAATTTATTCTTTCTTTTTTTTTTTTTTTTACATTATTTCAATGTCAGAAATATTCTCCTACTGTGAAAAGGTTCCTTCTTTTCAAGGAAAAGTCTTATCACAATAATTTTCTCCATGTTTCTTAGTGACAACAATGAATTATTAACTTACTCTATTTTACTCAGAAGCTTTAGAAATAATAACATCTGCAAAGACTGCATGATCCCCTCAGGAAAAGAAAAATACGCAGGAAACTTTAGTTACTCTAAGATATTTCTGTGTTTCACTTGTCAGTTAGAAAAGCAACATTAATACTCAAAGGTAGACCTTATATGCAAGAGGTAAAATTCAAATAGTCCAGGTGCTCAAGGAGAGAGATCTTTAGCCAGTGTAAAATAACATCATTTCGTTCAACTGTGTGGTTCTATTATGGCTCATACTACATAAACACACATCTCAAAACAGCCAAACTATCCTATGCTTGAAGAGTTAACATTAATTTCAGCAATATAATATGAAGAGCAGAAACTTAGATTTCATTCAAATTATATTCTTGTAAATTGAAGACTGTTAATTAGATGTTTACATGGGAAGTTTTCATATGCTCGGGGCAGCAGTCATCCAGCTAAAGCTTTATTGTTGTAAGCTGTGTAATGATGTCCAGTCAGATGGAACCTGCTTTCCAGGTTTGGTTCATGTTGTACAGCAGCACTACTAGAATATTAACTGCAAGTGGTACTTTCATGTAATACAGCAATGAAATGGAATATTTCCCACATCTCTGAAAAATCATTTTGTTAGATATACTGTTACTGCCTACACGTGAATAGAAGAGCTGGGTAGAAGATTATAAATGATTGTTCTTTTGCATTAAACCCTTGCTCTCAATAAAAATAAAGAACAACAGATAGTCATCGTTGTCCCCCCACCCCCCAAAAATGTGAGTAGTGCAAGCACACCTGATAAACAACCTGCCGTCTGTAGATCCATGATGCATCTCTAACCTATTTCTGTGATACAGCTCTAAATTTCTACATCGTTTACATTCAACACACTTCCTGACTGCATCTTTGACAAGGGGTGGGCTCAAAAGTCTGTATCTCTTAAGAACACCTTGTTTATTAAGATATTGGTGCAAGATGAGGATTCAGAAACCTCGATTATAAATAGAAGTGCAGAGTAAAGGCTGTGCTGTTTCTGCAACACATCCAAAATTATCACAGGAACATTTGTTCTGGAAGACACCTTTCCTCTAATAATGGACAACTCTCTCTAATTAGATTTTTTTTCAATAGTAAACCCACAGGTTAATGATCCTACATAGAGGTTCTTGCAGTGTTTAAACCTTTATGAGAGGTTAAAAAATATATCTAACTAAGCTGTAAATCTGACAGAGCTACATTATTTTTCTTACATTTTTTGAAAGAACCAATCTGACCTATGGATGTAGACATCTTTGTAGGCATTTTGCAGGAAGGAGAGACAATCAGTTCAGTGGAGAGACAATTTAAAAGCACTGACTCAGCACAAAAATACTTCCAGACTGTGGGAGTGGTAAATGGGATTTTGACTAAAATGAACTGGGATCTTATTAACTCCACTTTTCAGGTCAGATGAGTTCATTTTGCATTCTGGGGGAGAAATCATGACTGGAAAACTAGGTAAAACAAGATTTATTTTATTTTCATGTCACAAGGTGAAATAGAGTCTATTAACTGGAAGAGGCAGTTAAAAAGACACATGTTCCCCCCAGAGAACCACATTGCCACTAAGGGTGAAAAGGGTACAAAGTTCTTACTGACAAACAATTTATTGATTAGGGTTGTTTGAACCTTAGAAGCTTTAGTTTACTTTGGAATATCTTGCACTTCAGCCACTACTCAAAAATTTTGATTACAGGTTGGAATAACAGTTCAGTGGGATGTGCTTCTGTTTAAAGCTGACATACCACCTATCTACAGCTGTATCACTGTGCATGGAAGAGAACAGATGGAATACCCACAGTAACATAAGTTATGTGCAATAAAGCATGTCACAAAAATAATGGAACAAGAAGAAAAAAAAAAAAAAAAAAAGCAGTGATTCTATCTGTGCTGCTCCCAAAGATGGCTCTTGTTTTAGAATCAGGTGTCTCACATGCACAATGAGAAGGTCATAAGACCACTTTAGGAGAAATACTATATGTGGAAAAAAAAAAGTGTCCTCAGGCCAAGCCTATTTTGCTTTATGCACAAACTATCCACACACAACCTCTACATCCTGTCTCTCAGTGCATTTATTGCTTATGCATGGATGGAAATCTGTGGTGGTCACAGGCTCAGGAGAGGACTAGGGAGCCAGCAAGAACCCATGAAAGCGCTTGGAGAGAAGATGCAACTGCTAATTTTGTGCTGTTGGTTATCCACATCATTTGAAGGATTTGGATGGCTCTTGGGTTGCTCTTGCTTTTACCAGTGACAGGTTCTCTGATGGATGAGGCATAATGCCCCCCATACTTATTTATCATGGTAAGTCTGGGCACAGATCATTACATCCCATGGGTGAGACCACATACTGCCACATGATATATGTGACCAGTTGTGAGTTGCTAATTTCAAGGTATAAAATGCCATGGCTGCAGTGCCACACCACATTGGAGAGTATCTCATATTGGTCCATATTGGTCTAGAGGCAGAAGTAAATTTTTGTGTGGCATTAGCTATGTCACACCTACAGATGGGTGATATGGTAGCCGTGCAATCATTCAAAGATGTCTGCTGCTGTAATTATAATGGGAAACTCTGATGCTAAAATCTGGCTCTTGTTTTCTATTTGAGAAGGTCAAAGCAGCATTAGAACATTCACATGGCACACACGTCCAAGCTTACTGTCTGTCTTCATACCAGGAGGCTCAATAAATAAGCATCTTCTCTCATCAGCATAGAAACAAGAACATGATGCTTCTTCAGTGACATAATTTCCTTGTTTACTTAAGTTCTACTTGCTTTCTTCAAACTTACATGTTTCTAATGCTTTCTTCTCCAAACCTTCCTTTCTGCACAAAACAGTGTGTAATGGTATTTTTAACTGAAGTTAAGATGTTGCTACATGTCTCTTCTTCCCTAACCTTACCTATGAAACGCATTATCAATGACATTGGCATGGAGCTGGGAACACAGAAAATAGGATGAAAAAGTTACTGACTCAATGGGGATTAACCTGCTGCCAGATATGCAGTTGTGTCCTATAATTATACAGCCAGACTAATCAGAAAACTCTCCCAATTTTATAATTTTTTATAGTTGTAGTATAGCAAGCTCACTTCTGAGGAGGACAGGGAGGAGTACTGAATCAACAGAGATCCCACTGCTTACTGTATAATCACATCTCACTTTTGCACACAGAATTATTTTCCAGACATTTAAAAGAATTTTAATCTATTTTTAATAACTTTACTTGTGTACTCTGCATCTATTAGACCATATAACTACTTCCCAGGGACCTGGCAAGGCTAAGCTAAGTAACTAAAGGCAGTAGTGTGAATGTGTCCTTCTAGAGCAGGTAGTGACAGATGGCACAAGTTTTTTCTATCATTTTGTAGGTCACTGTGTTGGCATCTCTCTTTCCCTCTCTTCAGAGGTCTGGGAAAAGACACAGTCAGGGATCACAGGTAATGAAAAGAAAGATATTTTTCCTAGGGATACAGAGAGGACTACATACAGGTTTATTGAAACCTGATGAAAGATTGCTGAACTAAGAGCCAACCCGAAGGGAAGGATGAGCCTTCCAAGGACACAGCAAATGAGGATAACCTCTTTATAGTTTCACCTTTCTGTTGCCAAGTTTTCTCTATTTAAAAAATACTCCTTGATTTAACTTCATTTCTAAGAAAACATAGCTCCTGTGTTTCGAATATTTTTGGTGCTTTAGGCATGCTCACTTTGATGAAAATTGCAGAAAAATCCTCAGAACTCTGTTTGACTCATGTTCTTATCACACTTGAATTCCTGCTGAACTGAGATTACACTTATAACCTAATTTATCTTTTCCCTTATTTTTGAGTGTTGGAACTCAGACCCTTTGCAATGCTCTTCACATAGTTGCTTGGATATGATTATAGGATTGTTTATGACTTTGCAAAAGTAGTATGTAAAGAGCAATTGACCTTTTAAATCAAGATTTCACAGCCTCTTCCATACATAATCAGCAAAAACAAAGAACTTCCTTATAAGATAATTTTATTTATTGTTTTTATTGAGAGTGGAAACCTAAGCTGCCATTTAGCAGTAGAGCTGTGGAAGGGAACACAGTGAGGTGGAGTCTTTGCTACAAGGATGGACAAAAACATCCCTTTGAGAGTGTGGCATAGTTTTAAAACACTAAAAAGAAGGGTGAGGACTGACCTTGATAAGGCTTAGTGTTATCCAGAAATACATGTATATTCAAGGCACTGCTTGACAGGTTCCAAGCTCATAGATGGACTTTTATTTATGGACATTTATAAAGCACTCCAATTTATGGGCTTATCATTATTGTGGAGATACTTTGATTTATATCTTCAAATATAGAATCTATGGGGATTCATACTCAAATACAAGCTGATAGTGTGAATTGTGAGATATCAAATTAGCTCAATTAGCATATTTTTATCATGCAGCAGCATTACCTTTATGAATCCTGTATCACCAATGTTCCACTGTTGTCCCTCACGCTCAGAAAAAAATCCTTCAAATACTTAAAGCAATTTTAGAAGAAAGATGAGGACACTTTTTAAAATGGGCTCCATAGTGATACGACAATGCAATGATTTTAAACCAAAAGAGGGGAGGTTAGAACTGTATATAAGGAAGAAATTTTTCATTATGAGGGTGATGAAAGATTGGAATAGGTTGCCCAGAGAGGTGGTGGATTACCAGTCCCTGGAAACATTCAAGGTAAATTTTGATGGAGCTCTGGGCAACCTGATCTAGCTGAAGGTGTCCCTGCTCATTGCAAAGGACACTAGGGGGTCAATTTTGACCCGATCACTTCTATGATTCCATGAAAATAGGAACAGTTGGTGGAAAAGAAGATAATAGTCTTAAAATAAATGACAATGTAAAGGGTTTTGCCTCATATGAAATGAGATGCAATGAATGCAGAACCAATGCTTAGCAATTTGAGTTTAGCTACCTCTGAAATCCAAGAAGGGAAGACACATTCTACACCTGTAGTCTGTAGTGGAACAAACGAACAGCCTACTTCTTCAGCTGATCAGCAGTGACGAGCACTAGATAAATCAGTTGATTAATCAGTTGGTCCTACTGCCAAACATGAAATAAGTATGGATTTGCAGTAATTATCATTGCAAAGAGGTCGTTAATGGTCACTATACCTGTGTGAAGAGTTTGAGACCATTGAGTCATTTATGAACCATGGTCCATTGACTGCTGTTTCACAGACTACTCTTCTACCTAATTGCGATTTTTATCTAAAAGCTTTTCTTGGTCAGTCTGGAATTAGTTGCATTGTCAATTTGTTTTTCCACATTTGGTATTTATTTAATGAACAAAGTAATGACCATCTACATTACTAAGAATGTCTTACCTCAGGCTTGATGGTTAAGCAAAGGAAATTATTAAGAGGGTTATTATTCCTATCTCTGCAAAGATATACAAATTACAGTGAAGGTAGAAGAAAACTTTATTGTTACTTTCTAACCAATTTCCTACAAGTGCCAGGCACTTTCATGAGTTTTGCCTAGGAAGGACAGAATGTCAGACGTTCTTCTGCAGCCTGTGCACCCTTAGAATGAATTCTAGCTCTTTGCTGAACTCCTCTAGAATACGGGCACTGTGATTCAAAAGTCACAATTAATAAAGAAGGCAAGGTAGGGTAAAATAATCAAAGAATAAAACACTACATACTAAAACCCTTAGGCAATACTGCCATAAAAAATAAAATAAAAACCAAAGGGTGAGATGAAAGATTCGTGTTCACTGTGACTATAAAGGAACCTTATAGCTGCAAGCTAATATCACGTCTTCTACAGCTATTTTTATTTCAAACTGAAAATGTTTATGTTGTTGATATTATACATCATTATAACCTCAAAGGCCTAAGTTCACCACAAAGCAAGGGGCTGTGAGACAAGATATAGGTTTTATCCCATTAGACACTTTTCTGATCTACTTTCACATCTGAATGTTTGAAGATACAGGGTTTGAGGTCTTGCTTAAGCTCAGCTATACTTTAATTCTTGCAGCTGCATGATCACTCAAGTTTGGTTTTTTTTATTTTCCCTTTTTTTCCCCCTAGGTTGTCTTTGATCCAATTCTAATTTTCTATGTAAAGATGAAATCTTGTAGTTTTAAGAATACTTGCAGAAGGTAAGTAGTCTTTCCTGTAACACAATAATGACAAAATCTTTCCTTCTGCTTTGCTCTGCTATAGAAATTTAACCAGGTTGTAGGCAGCAGGTAAACCTAACAAACCCTTGGGGACATTTGTGTCCCAGTTCACCTTTTGGGAATAGGTACCTTCTAAAGAAATTTTTGGCTGATGTTCTGCCTGAATTTCAAACTTGATCAGAATTCAGTGGCCCACTAGTCACTTGCTTATAATCAAGAGAAAAATGTAGACCATCAAGAAATTCTTGGATACATCACAGGTGTTGAACCATATTCTTAGCTGTGATGATACAAATGCGTGTTTCAAATACAAATTATATTGGTTTCCTATCCATGTGTGTGAAAATATGCGTGATGGAAAAAAGGATAATATTTTAGGATAAAATTTTAGTACCAGATAATTAATGTTTGAAGGATATTCAAGTATTCTAAGGATAATATTCTGATATCTAACTCCATAGAATTAGCCATGGTTGTGGATGGTACAAATTTGCTACAGGATATTATTTTTCGTTCCCCCAGGTTTCCAGAATTCCTTGGGTTTTGAACAAAAAATAACATATTTTGATAAAAATATTTTCAAAAATATTTTTAGCATTCAACATTCTACATCACTAGTCATATAAAAAGTGTAAAATATTTACAGTTTGGCCAATAAGTTGAAGTACTTTCTATGAAATTGAAGGATGAAAGAAAAGAATAAAATTTGTGATCAAAGACAGGGACTTCAAAAATTAATTTCATAGGTTTTGTTAACTTGGCTTTATAACAAGTAAAAAAACTGAATTCCAAATAAACAGTGCCAAGCCTTACTTCCTTCTCTTTATAATTTATTTTACACCAATATTCTTAGTTACATCAATATTCTTGTGTATGGAAATTTGTTTAAACAAATCATTGGTGTTTGAACAGAAATCCTGAATTGTTATTGGAGTAATATTTTCATATGCAAAAGGTTGCCTGTTGGGCAAAAATGATCATCTTTATCAGAAAATATTAAATAAAAAGAATTTAAAATGCTTCCATTTAAATTAAGCCTGTGTTCACTGAGATTTACGATTGAAGCTTGATTCATTTAAGGCAATATGCCTCTCTCTAATTAATTACAGAATTACCATTTTCATCTTTGTAAATGCCAAATGAATTGATAATTATGTCTAAACAACTAATCTTGGCAATTAAATAATGACTTGCATTTCATTGTATGGAGTTACACTCGTTCTTGATCTTCATGTTGGAACACTAGCCATAAGATTTCGTTTCATTTGATCTAATTAATAGGAAACTGTTAAAATGAAACACACAAATGCAGAAATTCAATTTAAAGGTTCATATGCCTAATCAAAGAAACAAAGACAGAAAAATGCACTGGAAAATATCTGCTTAAAATGGAAACAGGGAGGATTTTTAAAAATATCTTGCAAAGCAGAGGCATATTTAATTAGCATTTGCTATATTCAGCTCTGAAAACTATGGAAGAACCATGTATATTTTTCACAGATGAAACAAATATTCCTAATTCTGAGTGTCTCTGGATCTTTCTCATTTCACAAATCCTCTGGATCACTTTCCACCATAAACTTGAGACAGAAGAACAAGAGGTGTTTCCATGCAATTAGCCAAAACTCATTATTAGGAGTTTATGATATTTTTATGGTTTTATTTTGCTTTCCAATGGCGCGGGAGCACAGACTACTTAATTCAAGAAAATATCCCTGAGACTTGATTTTTGTTTAAAAACTCCAACAATTCTGAATCAGAAGATTTCTTTTGTGCTTCAGTGTTTTCTAACATAGCTTCAGTATACTTGGTTTCAGAACAAGCAAACTGAAAGTGGATTTACTGCCTTGTGAGTCACAGCCATAGGAGGAGCTTCTGCAATGCAACAAAATTTCACCAGTGTGGAGCACAGTGCTTCTACTGCTCTCTCTATTTGACAGACTTCCTAATTTTAATAAATAGGTTTGAACTCAGTGCATGTAGGGAGTGAAATTTGGCTTGTACCACAGAATAGGAATTCGGGTGTACACATGTATTATTTAAAATCAATACGGTAACATAAAAAAAAAATCATTTTAAGATACTAATGGAATTTTCTCCTAATGGATGCTTTTCACATTTGATATAAACATCTTCTCAGTAATAGCTAAAATATCTTATTTAAGGAATGTAATAAATGCTTCCAATTTTTCTTTCACCTACCTGCCTTTGACAGAGAAACCAAACTGTTTCAAAGTGGAAATGACTAACAAACCACTGGCATGTGATCACTTTCTCATCATTATTACCACAAGTTCAACATTACAGTTCTAATTTAAATGTGTTTGAGATCCAAAACACCTGTAATATGCACAGCTAAGATGCAATCAGAAGAAGCAGAGTGGTAACAAATTTACCTGAATGTTCTGTGGTTCTATTTGGAACTGGACAATCACCCTGCTAATGAATATAAAAATCTGGTTCTAGGTTCTCATACACACTTGAATACTTTTGGTGTTCCAGAAAGCCTAGCTTCCAGCCTCCATAGTATTTATTTTTAAATTTGTATAGAAGAAACTTCATTTTTGATACTTTTGGGAGGAAATTTCCCCTGCCAGCCTGTCCATTCCCTCAAAACCAGTACAATTAAATCTTGTAATAGGCAGACCACATGCATGGCATTGAACAGTCTTAATATCAGAGCCTGAATTCAGCACATATGCCTGGAATAAGCTACTGATGGAAAAACATATTCCCCTTCATGTTCATTACTGTCTCTCTACCAAACAGAGAATCTTGTGAATGAATCTCATATATTTTGTGTAATCCATCTTGTGGTAACCATGGCAGCACCTGCTTCTATTTAACCATGGCTTCTTGCAATAACTATTAATCTGAAACAATACAACTGATCCATTTGCAGAGACCCATCAATCTAGAAGAGGGAAAAAAACCAAGACTCTTGCAGTAGATCCCTATAGATTTAGAATATCTGCAGAAAGTAATCCCAAAACTTTATTTGATTTTCGACTATATTATTTGGCTAACAAAGATAGTCCTTTTCCTTTCCCTTGCATTATTTCTATCCTTAGACCTTCATTGTGCAGTAATTCTGGATTAAAATTCAGTCATGCAAGTACTAAGGATGTCCCACAATCCTTTCATAACTATTTTCTAAAAATTTGTTAGTTTTTCTTCTTAGTTTAATTTCAATTAATATATTTAGGGTAACAAACAAAGTAATCTGTTTTCTCCTTTAAACAACAATAAAAAAGTCTTCTGTGCATTATTATAAAAAGGAGATGGACAATACAGAGGGGAATTCCTTTCATTCCTAGATTTAAATATTTGTCATTAATGCAGATATATGGAGTGTGATTATAAAAATAGAATTTTATATATTTATTAAACGTACATTTTTTAATAAAGCACAGAAACATTTCTGTACCAAAGCAGCTGTCTAGTTCAAAAGAAAAGAATCCAGAATTTCAATGTCTGTAGTCACATAAAAAAGATCTGTACCTTTGAACAAGAAATAAAAAAGTCACTCTGATAAATTGATAAACTGTATTCTCAAACATGGAAATAGAAGTGTCATCTTCATTTATTATTTTCAACTAAAAAAAAAAGTAATATTCAAAAACTGAGCAACTTAATTCGAATTCCCAGCTGTGGTATATACACGATTTTGCCAGACCCAGCTGAGTAAACTAAATAAATTGTTTCTGAAGTTAACTCAATAAAAGAGAAATCTGTTGGCACAGAACAGTATATTTGTAACTGCATAGATAATGGTGACAAATAAGTCACATACTGAAATCAAATAAATCTTGAGCAGTAATGAACAATAAACTAAATCTTATAGCACATTAAGGAACCCATCCAACAAAGTGAATGAGATGCCATTATGTTAGACATATTTGAACTAAACCCAGACAAATGACCATGAATTCAAAAGTTTGAAGCTAAATTACACCATGCTGTGAAAACAAAAGGTACAGAAACATCTGGAATATGTACCAATTTCTTATAGATTAGATCTTTACAAAACATTCCTTAGGATATGTGCAATTTCTCTTCCTCTCTTTCTGCAATTTTTACATCTAGACATGTATTTAAGCCTCAGTTAAATATGTGTTTTTAGGACTGCTTCCTTGTTCGCCTCCTTCTTTCTCTTTTGGAACATTTCATCTTTGGCTGCCGTTAGAGGGCTGCAACTCCTCCTCTGAATTCATGGGTATTGGTTTCCAAAACATAAGGGATAGGTGGAAGAGCAGTTAAGAAGGGAAAGAAATGGACAGTTTGATGTTCAGGAAGGAGTGAGTGTCTAAAATGAAGAATTTTTGGAGCATGCCAAAGACTGCTCACAGTTATCTAGGCAGACAGATGGGCAGGCTGGCATTTATACTTTGCTATATGTATCTGTAAATATGAAGAAGGAAAAAAAGATTGAGTCCCTCTGTGAGAAGTTTGAGAACAGATGTTCAAACTCGGTACCCATTCATGCAGCTAATTTGACTGTCTCAGTCCTGGCATGTCTTGACACTTTCTCTGACACTAAAAATTGCAAAGAGAAAACACTGTGTTATTACCTGCCTCCCCAGCCAACAATGTTTATATGAATGTTGTACTATCAAGGTGGGAATTCTCTCCATTAAAAATAAAAAAAAAAAAAAAGGAAAAAAGAAAGAAAAATCAAACCTTTATGCTGTTCTAAAACCCTGTCTTGGACTTTCTGCTCCTCACCACATCCAGAAGAGTAAAGATTGCATAAAGCAATGCAGATCTTTTTCATTTCACAATGTGCTTACAGAGTACAAAAGTCTGCAACTTTGCCAAAGCTATCATTATACAACGGTGCTAGAAACAGCACATGTTGTGCAAACAAAAGCTAAGAATAACTTAATTTCTTGACCTGAGACTTGGGGGATGTACCTTCTTTTGATGAGTTTCAGTGAGTTTATGGAGCCTTTTTCCAATGACAAATCAACAAAACATGAAAAAGTGCATAGCCTCAGGCTCCAGAGGAATAGATCAGCACCTCAGCCTGTAAAATTTTGAAGCTGAATTTCAGCTTTCTATATAGAATATTGTCAAAAAAGGGAGAAAAAAAAGTAGTTTCAGCTTACTTTATTTACTATAACTTTAAAAAACACCATCTATTTTTGGGCTAGAATTAGATATAGACAATATGCATTTAAAGTAAGTTGTTTTTTTTAAATGATCTTTTTGAACAATTAAACACTCCTTACAGGAAAATCTGGGTAATCCAGAAAATTTTGCACTATCAGTAATAACTACAGAATCATGATAATCTTTATTCTCATACTGCTCAATCCAATTAAAAAAGGAAAAATTACTTCTATCATGTCTAAATCATTGATGAGCAATGGATAATATCACAAGAAACTCAATGCTCTTTGTCAATAAATAATAGTTCCTTGTTATTCTAGTGAGAGGAGTTTAAGGAGAGGGCCTTGACACATATGGGACAATGCTAAAGACTTAGCTTTAAGAAGGTAGAGAAGGGAAAATGACACAACAAGCCTGTCTAGAGCAATACTTCAATTTGCAAGAGAGATTTATCTCTGAAGTTCTATTAAAAGTTAATAAATTAGTATGTTTTTGGAATTTGGATATTATAATACAATTAAATGTCTAATCCTTCACTGAATCTTTCAAAACCATTATTTACTGTGATAGTCTATTGTGATAAGCTCTACAATGAGGCTATCTGTAATATCACACATGACAATAGACATGGAAACTGATTTTTCATCACAAAAGTTAACTAAAACAGGTTGCATTCTGAACACAGCTGAACATATTGAACCAGAACATTTTGACTCAATTTTTCTAAGTACGATTACAAATAAAAATGTTGATCTGTAGAAATCACAAAAATTGCATAACCAGCAAATTAATTCATATATGTTTATCTAGACACATTTGTGTGCATGAGTGTGTATATATATTATAAAACTACCTCTTGAAGAAAAGACAAATTAAATCATTGTGGTTTTGATAGCAAATCAAAGACAAAAGCTTTAGCCAGATGATCACTTAATCTTAAATCTTTCTTGAATGGCAGTTAATGCATATTCATTGTTGGGAAGACATTTCATGCAGGGAAAATCAACATCCCAACACTAGTAAGCCGACTGGGCAGCTGAAGTGTAAAATGATCAAGTTGAGCTAAATGTTTACTGAATTCTTGAGTACTGACTTATTTTATTCAGTCAAGTAATCTTTGCCCAGCACCTTTAAAGTCAAAACTATTGAATACATCTTCTTGTTGTTTAAACTTTGCCAGGATACAGTTCTTTCCATGTGAGGAAAGTGAGTACATAAATCAGCACCTCAAGGAAAGAAAATGACAGCCAAAGTGTCAAAGGAGGTGGCTCCAATTTAGCAGCTGCAAATATTTGTCTAGGCTTTTGAGATTGCTTCCTTACTGAAATTCTTATAGTTTATTACATTCATATCAGTGAGGCACAGAACCTATAATATCACTAGGAACTTCAGAGCTAAGGTAACTCGAGTCCATCGTATTTGAAAGGTTTGGAAGACAGGCAGAACACCGTGTTATCTGTCTGTTATGTAGATAAATCCATGCTTTTGTTCCATTTATCCCTCTTTAACACAGTACATGAGTGTTTCAGGTCCTCCAGCACTCTCAGGCTGAATATGCTGGCTAGTATCTATTTTTAGTTCTATATATACATCACCTTTTGAGACCCTTCTAATGAGCTTAGTTCTTTTATGAATGGGTTGGTTTTGGTTTGTTTGGTTTGGTTTGGTTTGGTTTGGTTTGTTTGCTTGGGTTTTTTTTCATTTCTCAACAAAATTTTGTTCTGAGACCATTTCTTTAGTTGTTTATCAAATTGCTCCCCTTGTTTTATTCAGCTGTGGTTATGGCTTAGGCTTTCAAATATAATCTAATGGATTCTATGAAATAATATAAAATTGTTTCTCATACATTGTTAATTTTGACCCCACTGTCTACAGTACATGGTTTCATTTTTTAATCTCTAAGATTCGCATTCCTGTTAAGTGATGTAGCAAAAATCACTGAAGACTATAGTAATTACCTTCATTTGAATGCATACACTGATGACTGATAATTTATTCTCATGCAGTAGCAAATGAGTATAACTGACATTAAAATACTGCATTATTGCATTAAATCTGTGATTTCTCACAGAAACTCATTATATTCCTGTGTATTCCACCTACAAGGTTTAGATTTATTATTTATGAATTTGATTCCTCCTTCAACATAAAATATTAAGAATGGTTCTATAAGTCACAGAGGGAAAGAATCCATTTTCATCCAAGACATATACAAGAGTAAAACAAAAGAAAATGAAAACAGTGGCAAAACACACTTTTTGCTTGAGAGTTGAAAATTTTTCCTAACATTTTTCAAGAATTTGAAAAAGAAACATATTTAGTTAGTTTTATTTAGTCATCATATTATTAAATTGCTAAAACAGACTGATGTCTAAACCTAGCATTTTTCAAGGATTCTCTGCTTTCCCACTTTCATTATCAAGGTCACGGATGGGTTTTGCTGCTGTTTATCATGCTCCAGGAATACAGTGATTGTCTGATGAATAAAATCAGAAGAATGGCAGGCATGGAGTTAGACCTTTGGAAAGGGATATGTACTTCATTTAGCAAGGCTATCAGCTACTCCCAAGCCACAGATGATTCTAGCAGAATTTGGCTTTGATCCAAAGCAAAGAATTGAGAGGACAAAAGCAGCATGGTTCAGTGCTGTCTTGCTGTCTGAAACTGCCACTCCACTGCAGCTCATCCACACTCTCAGTAACTGACAAAAGATCATGCAACATTTGACTATTTTCTCCCTTCCAGACTAAAAAGGAGAAAATTGAATAGTGTTTTTGCTTAAGTACCTCCTGGTTAAAAGTAAGGCAGGTTATGGGAAAAGGAGCTCTGGTTCCTTTGTAGTCCATGCTGTGAGCCTAGCAGCTCCATTTTTGCTTTATCAGAATTAATTCAACTTCTCACAGAGGTACAAAAGGGAAAACCTGTAAAAGGATTAATGTAATTGTATTCAAATAGAACTCAATTATAGACTTTGGCGTTTGAAACCGAGTGAGTTCAATGAAAACAAAAAGGAACAATTACGACTGGAGGTAGCAGAACTAGGTAGTATCCTCCACTTCTGTCCCTATTGGTGTTGGTTATCCTTGCTGGCTGCATCAGCCTAACAGGCACTAGAGAACCATAAGTTTTGAAGATGCTCTGAATCTCTGATTGTTCTTAGACTAATCCTTTACCTAGTGTCAGTGCCAGCCTGATGCCCATTGTGCCCATGAAGGCAGCCTGAGCTCCGCCTGCCCCTGTGACACCAAGTTGCTGTGCTGTGGGGCAAAATCTGCATCTCATATTGTCATGCACTTTTGCTGGGCTCTGTGTCAGCCACTGAAATTCTGAAAATAAATGCCATTACTGCAAACGCTCTTGAAAGTAAGCGTACATCTTTGGCTTTGCATGGATGGGATCAAAAGAGATGAAAATTGGAAGGGCCTGCCTGATCTTGCTCTCCTTTCCACATTGCTAGAGTATTGCAACTTTGTAGGGTACCACACCAATATATCCGTACCTGCACTGTGTCAGAGGGCTATCAATGAAAAAATTATGCAAAAAATAATTATGCAAAAGAGTAGCAGTTAGAAGTAGCCCTATAATAATCTCAATATCTATAAATGTAACAGAATTTTTAGTATATATTGGTGTAATTAGTATACATTTTGCTATACAGTACTCAAGATTTACCCTCTCTAGTCATGGAAATTAGTGGTTTAATTACTCTTAATAAACCTAGAGCCAAGATTTAACTTTTTATGACACACTTAATTGCTTATTGCCTAAAACTTCTTATCAGGAACATTTATGAAAAGGGTTTACAGGGTTATAACTTCAATCATAGTCGTAAGATACTGAAATTAAATGGGTCTGAGAAAATATGTTAAAATCTGTTATGAACTCTCTTCAGAAGAATAAATCAGTAATACCTTCAATTTTTCATTATATCACCTCTCATAATGCATTTAAAAAAGACAGAAACAAGTTGTTTTATCTAGAGTTCCTCGACTGCCATCAGGTAATTTTGAAAATGATAAAATATGACATTAATGTGATTAATGCATGCGTTTTGTAAACAAATCAATTAAAAATAAAGCTGAGTAGTAGTTAAAATTCATGATAATTAAAAACATTCATTAACACAGCACAGCTGAGGACACTAGATAAAAGTCTGAGGAACTGCTCACATTTCATTCAAGCCCCTGCTACTGAGTCTTTTGTAAATAATTATTTGCTATCAACTTGCAGGATAGATCCTAATGTCCTTAAATCGCCTAAAATTTTAATTTAGACCGTTTTCCTTAGTTTGCTTTGCTGTTAAATGTAAAAATAGCAAAGGTATGGACTGTTAAGAAGTGCTGTGTTTCAATGTCAAAAGAGAAATCAGAAATGGGTATTATTCTTAAGAAAACTGATAACATCAGATTCAAAAAACCAGAAACAATCTTGTTGCTACACTACTTTAGCATAATGAAAACTGTCAGAGCAGCATCTGTTGTGTTTTAGAGCCTGAGTGGAGATATTTTCCTGCTACCTCTGATTGATAGTGGGGATCCATCACTCAGTATAGAGGATGAGCATGGCTAATGCATTTTACTGGTATCTTATTCCCCCTTAGCTGACAAGGGTTAAGACAAGCAGCGATTTATAAACATGATATCCAGCTTGAAAATAAGCTCAGTGGTTTTTAGAAGTTTTTGTTCAGTTTTGGGGTTTTTTGTTGGTGTTCTGTTTGGGGTTTTTTGTTTGTTTGGTTGGTTGTTTTTGTTTCACTAGTTTGGTTTGGTTTTGTTCTTGATTTTTTCTAATAGGACATAATTACTCAAGAAAAATAAAACTTAACCATTGAATATTTTTGGATGGACAACATGAAAGGAGATTGTAGCAAGGTGGAAGTCATAATCTGGAAGAGAAATAGACTAGAAGTAGAAATAGCAGGAAGGTACAGAAAAACGAATAAAAAATTAGCTGGGAGAAAGAAATTCCCAAAACTAGCATAGGAAGAGCCAGATGCCTATCTTTTTATGTATTTATATTAAATCTAAGTTCCTTTTCAAAAGAAGACTTGCTATACTCAAATATGCTACTTGACAGGGAATAAGGTGGATCTGAGGTGTGAAGCAGTCCAGACTAGACCATCCAGAAGCCTATTAACACTATAGAAGCACTATATAGCAGCCTATATAACACTAAGAATAACCTGTTACTATGTTCTTTTTTATCTCATTAGCATTGAAAAGGAGTATATGCTTGGCATCCAGCAATGCTCTTCACGACAGAAGAAAATTAAGAATATTTTGTGGTAAAGGGACATCATTCCAAATGTGCAGCTTCTTGTTCACAATGGATGATGGCCTGGAAGTAATGCAAAGCATTGGAAAAGACAAGTTGCCTCTTCCAGGTTTCCATGAAGGCAGAAGATCACTCTTGTCTATTGCCACTGGATTTAGGATACAGAATGTATTGAGCTATTGTACAACTTGTCCTGAGGCAGCAGAAATTATAATTCCTTGGATTTGATAGTTGCTATCTATCTATATAGTAAATAGCTCCTTTGATATATTACAAAGTAGAGTACAGCAAGACTTGTTCAATGTTTTGAATTGCCAACAAAGCAGTCTTGGAGTGAGCTGAAAAAAGTTCTTTGTTCTATTTATCTTTTCCATAAATCACAATGCAGTACTCAACATAGCAACTCTATTTGATGTCAGCATGTTTTGCCTTCTTTCATAAACCTACATTATGTCAAAATTTGATGAACATGCTAATTTGGGCTTTGTAAAAATTGATTGTCTAGAAAAAAATACAAACTGAAAATCACATTTGACAACTAACGAAACCATTTCAGTACAACACCACCAACAAAGCTGAAGTCTAAATTCAGCCTTTCCCTAGTATGGAGTGAAGTAACTGAAGACATTGGAGCTGTCTTCAGTTTATTTATATTGCTATAAATATACCAGTCCTGAACATGGACACTAATGTCTGATACTACATGAATAATCATTTGCAGGTTTTCTGATTGATAGAAGGATAATAAAGCTGTGCCTACTCTTGTTTCGTATAGACATTGTGGACAGTTTTACCTTCAGGTAGTAACATACACTACAATTGCAAGAAGGACAAGATACCTTCAGGTATTCATGATATTTATTTTATTCTTATCTCAGTGGAATAAATTGTTATTTTCTAACTGAAATATAAAACTATATAGGCAGAAGACACATTACTAGAAATCTATTTAACTGAATGTTTTCTCTGTCTTTCAAAGGAACTTTAATGGTTTATGAGTAAAATAGATTTAAGAGACCCTAAGCTTTTTCACAATCCAAGCCAAAAAGAAGCTAATACATACTATTGCAAGTTACTGACATTAAAAAAGTAACAAAAAACTCCAACCACCCAAAAATCCCTTTAAAAAGTAATATATTTATTTGACAAGAAAGATTCCATTGATAAAAACAATAGATAGCATTTCTGATTTTGTTCAATAAGGAACCTTAGGCTATTAAAAAGTTTGTAGTTTTCAGGATGTACATGTTTTCTTTTCCAGTTATCTGAATTTATTATATGTAGTTGCAATATATCTATTGTCTGGTAGTATCCATCGTGTGCTATATATACCTTTCTAAGAATATATATATATTATATATATATCACTGCTATTGTAAGCACAAGTCGTCACTGATAAAAGAGGAAAGGAAGAAAGTGAAAAGCAGGAAGGGAATATTAAAATGTACAGGACACAGTGTTCTTTGTTGTTGACTTGGGTATATCTTTAGAAGACAAGGAAAATATTAGCAATGCTACGAAGACACTAAGTATTATTCTTTTGAGGTAATAAACATTATCAAAGTGAAACCCTGTTTATACACAGAACTTTAGATAAACAGAGTATTTAAATGAAATAAAATTAACTCTTGTCTTATGATACTATTTTAATTTAATTGTAGAGCAGATAGGATAAAGTTAGTATACCACTGTGGCATTATCTCTTGAGAGCTGAGTTCTGTTGGCAACTGCAGTATGATCAGTATTGGCATGATAGGATGTGTCCAATATTCATGGTTTAATTTCCATTTAGCATCACAGCATCCATTTGAATCATATTTTGTCTATAACTGTGCTCAGACTTGTTTTCCAATGATGCCAAACTGAGTGGGAAAGTAGACACTTCAGAAAGGAGAACCCTCTGCAGGAAGATCTGGATAGGCTGGAAGAGCGGAATAACAAGAACTTTATGAAATTCAACAAGCACAAATGTAAGGTCTTGCAACTGGGAAAACATAATCCAGGTTGCATAATGCAGGTTGGGATATGCCTGGTTGGGGAGAAGCTCTGTGGAAGGGGGCTTGGGGGTCCTGGTGGACAAGCTCAATATGAGCAGTGTGCTGCTGCAGCAAGGAGAGCCAGCAGGATGCTGGCGTGCATCAAGAAGGGCACCAGTAGCAGAGTTAAAGAAGCCATTATCCTACTAGTCAGTGCTTTTCAGGCCACGTCTGGTGTGCTGCATTCAGTTTTGGTCCCTGTTATACCATAAAATGTGGAAAGGCTGGAGAGAGTCCAGAGAAGGGCCACAAGGATGGTCAAAGGGCTGGAAAGCCTGACACGTGAGGAATAGCTCAGAGAACTGGATTTATTCAGCCCTGAGAAAAGAAGATTCAGTGGACACCTTATCAGCATGCTCCAGTGTTTAAAGAAGAGGAGAAACTTCAATTTTACGAGGAGATACATGAAAGAGAAAAGGGATAATGGGTGCAAGTTACTCCTGGGGAGATTCCAGTTGATCAGAAGAGGAAAATATTTCACAGTAAGAACAATCAGTCATTGGAATAACCTCTGAATGGAACTGGTGGCTTCTCTTAATGTTGGACACATTTAAGATCCAGATGAACAGGTTTCTGGACTATCTTGTTTAGATTGTGCTTTTGCCAAGAAAGATTGAACCAGATGATCCTTCATGTCCCTTCTAACTGGGTATTCTATGATTCTCTGACACATCTTGCTTTAAAGGTAATTGAGATCAGTGACTCTTTACAGCAGTCACTGCATACTGTCACGACTTTGCAAGCACTGAGAGCTATTGAAGACTGCTGCCTTTATGTGTATTTGCCATCCATGCCATTTCTGACAATACTTCTTCACAAATCCAAAATTTTCTCTTGATCATACATGACAGGTCATGATGGGCTCAGATGACATTGAGCATTACATTTCCTCTGCCGCAGAGCTGTGCAAGAAGGAAGAAAGCAATTTTCTTGACACCATGAAAGCCTTTTTTAGCAGAGATTATTAAGATATCTGTACACTGTAAGAAAGGAAGGGTCAAGGTTCACAGTCTTATTTGGCTTTTATCAGTATAAGCTGAAGTGAAGCATCAAATGTGTGAACATTAGTGCAGTTTTCTGTGTTTGTGAAAGTAAGAGCTGCTCACAGGCTCACCACATACGAAAAGTCCACTGTCAGTCAAAGGCACCAGGAGAGATAATGAACCATGCAAAAAATCCATCTGGACAAAAATTAAGGCATAACTTGCCCATTTACCCTGAGAAATGTGCTAATGGGGCACAAGTGTGTCACTCTGAAACATTGTGTGGTGGCCTTTTTAGAAACTGGTCAGAGGACAAACAAGGAGCTTTGGTCATGCTATTTCCAGCGTAGGAAATACAGGAAAAGTTAGTCAGGAAAAAAAATCAGCTTTTATTCATTAAAAAAAAAAAAAAAAAAAAAAAAAAAAATCACTTGCAAGGCAATGCCAGTGGTTTGCCAGCAACACACAAAACAGAAAATGTAAGGATTATTGCCTCAGGAATGCTGCTAGTTAGAGTGCCCAATTTTGTTTTTTAATAAGCTCATTTTTAATAACACATATATTAATTCATAAGAGTTCAGGGCCCTCAAGCTACAGAAAGTTATTATGTCTTTTTTATAAGATAAATGAATGATCAGATTTTGGTCTAAAAAGTTACCAGATTGTAAATTTATTTAGTGCATTTACTGTTCTTATTGTAGCTTTGAACAAAGATAAAATCAGTCAGGAACAATACCAGCATATTAACGCACAAATTAAGGCAAATGATAAAATCAGTGAGCTCTCAGAACAAGGGTCTCCTTTTTCTTAGTATTCCAAATAATTTCAAGACAGATAATTTTTAAGGATTCTCAAATATTTTTTTTTTTCTACACGAGTTAAAAAAAAAATTTAAACAGCACTTATAGTTCAGGAAAATAGGGATTTTCTGCCATGTATTCTGATATAAGGTTGCACTAGAAATACTTGAATCTCTTGTAAGAAAATACCTTTTATTTGAAAAAAAATAATTCTAAAACTTTTTTCTTCATTTAAATTAAGGAAAAAATATGAAGTCCGAATAGTTTTAGTTAAGCCCAAAATACCATAACGACGTGTTCTTTTTCAGCATATTTTGTCCAATAGTAATTAAAACTAATCTGTTCTCTACTATGTAGCTTCAAGTTCTTGCTTGAACTATGTGTAGAAACTAGTCAAATTTTGAAAATATAAACACAAGACTAAGTTTTCTTGTGATGATGCTTCCTGCCAAACTCAGTTTATTCCATTGTCAAAATATGAGGCCACACATTATTTTCTTTTTCGCCAAAACGATTGCTATTAATTTTGTTGTTTATTTAAAAATAATTGTCATAAGTATATCAGAGTACTATGACAGCCAAGTCTGATTCACTGTTTATTCCACTTTGATCAGGACTAGGACTAATGATCTTGCTAGATCCCATCTAACCTGACTGGTGCTCTGACAATATGACTCATTAACCCTGCAAGCCTCTGCAGAACAAATTAGAAACATTACTCCTGTCCCTCTGGTCAAGATGAGGAATCCAAAGACTTAGGGTGATGGCAGTCCTTATCAAAGCCATGCTTTAGTCCCTAAAGTTCATCTCTGTGCATTCAGAAAGACAATGGTGCACACTGGCAGTTTAGGAATGTTTTACAGAAAACTCTAAGAAATAAAGACTTTCAGATGATTATCCAGAAGTCTTTATCTCCACTGAACTGAACTTTGGAACGCATTTGTATTTTACAAGAAGCAATGTTAAAAGACTCTTCCAAGTTTAAATAAAAAAGTAAATAAAAGCATCCAACCTGAAAATACTGAGACATGGGAAAAGTAATTTTATATCATTCATTTGCTGGAAATCTGTTCTCAAATTTAGGCTTAGTTTCTGTGGCAGTATCCCTGGAAATAGTAGAAAGGTACATCTCTCCCCCCATCCCTTATGAGATTGTCAAGCAATCTCAGTGATTCTTGCCATGCAAACTTCTTTCTTACTGGCATAGAGCATTTCATCAATATCTAATCTAGCGTATACACTTTTTATTAAAGTTGGTTTTTTGTTTCAGGTTAAGAGCTGTTATGATCAGTGTAAAATAAACCATAAAGACAAGCAAAGGAGCATGGAATTGCCTGAAACAGGTAGTTATTCTATATTCTCAGTGTATTGTTCATTGAATTACACAGGGAAAAAATAATAGGAAGAACTTGATGGCATTTTCTTAAAACAGTACACACATCTCCTCTATTATAGTAGCAACAAATAAAAGCCTATGATCAGATGCATAGCATGACACACACATATATATAATAAATAATGTAATTTTCACATTTTAATACAAACATTTAATATAAATATTTTATAATTTATAAATATACTTTACAATGTAGACTTACTATATATATTTAATATGTTCCCCATAAGAAATAACCCTACATTTGCCCCAGAGCTTACAGAAAATATTCTTAGTGATTAATACACATTTACTGTGGCTATTTAATGCTGTAGTACAGGTGGATGAGGGTTACTTATCTCCTGAAGCTTTTAATGTAAATTATTCTTTTTCCACCTATATTCCTGAAGAGGCTTTTCTGTGTAGTTGAAAATTAGTCTCCCTAGAAGGCAGTTTTGTGACACTTTTAATTGGCTCTATATTTTTGGTCGTTCTCCTGAATGTGGTTGACAGAGGTATTCTCAGTAATTGTTGAGGTCAGGGATCTTAGAGAAACCTTATCCTCATTACTCCAAACGGGGATCACATCACTTGTTTTCTACACTAAAGATCCGAACTGTACAGCTCAACATCTTAGAAATACTTCTATTCTATTCCAATTAGAAAATTGAAGAAATTAAACATATTGAGCCTGAAACTGTCAAGACATAGGAAGATATTTAAAGAAAATTGGAAGGGGGTATCAGTATATCAAAATATCAAAATATTCTCCTTATAAAAAATATCAATTAAAATCAAATATATTATAAGCTGAAAGATTTATTTTTCTTTAATGCCCAGCAGCCTGTAATTCTTTGGTGATGAAGTTGACTCAGCACCTAGAAGTAGTCAGAACCTTTAAATAAATTTACTTATACTAATTTCAGTCTACAAATATTTAATCCTCACTTAACTAGGGTGATGGTTGTGCAAATTGTAGCATAATTTTATCTTGTGGGTATTCTCAGTCTTTTGAACCAATGGAAGGAAGGAAGTATAAATGAAAAGAATTTATACAGCAAAAATATAATCAATTCATTCCCTACTAAGGCAAGCCACCATATCTAAAGGAGAAGTTGAATACGATTGAAGGCAGTGCAATAGATGGATTGGAGTCAGGAAATTTGTATCAGTGCCAAATCAATTACAGGTTGCAGGTGTTGAGAATTAATTAAAATAAATTGCTATAAATCAGGCATTAGCTATCACGAGTGAAGAAAAGCAGAAAAGGAAGTAAAATTAAATATATTTCTTCTATAGAAATGTTGAAAAGGATCAAAACAAAAATGTTAGGAATAATTGTTTATATTGGTTGGCAGAGTTTTTACTCTAAAATCAAAAGTCTATGATGGCCTCTTCTCAAAATAAAGTGTGCTTCTTTCTAGAAAGGGATTTATACCAAATGATTTTATTGAATCTGATGTTTATATTTTCTGTGTTTAAGACTGGAGATAATACAGCTTGCAGACATTAAAATAAACTGAGTTCTGTATTGCACAGACAGAAGTTTCAGTGCAGGTAAATAAATATTGACTTACACTTGCAAGTACCTAGAAAGAGATATTCTATGAACAAATATTTAAGGCTCCTTAATGTTAGAAACTGCTTATATAAAAGTGGTACTATGTAAATATGTATAAACATTTTTCAATGTTACTTTTGCTTGTCATTAAAAAAATGTTAATATGCAAAATCATATAAAATAGTTAAAGGGTCAGAAAAATTACTGTCTGATAAAAATCCCTACAAAACTATAGAAGTCAGATAATGAAAACAATAAGGTGCGTTTTCCTAAATGTTAGAGAAAGGATTGGGTAAAATCAACTTCTACATCCACAGAGTTCCAAGGACAATGAAATTGCAGTGTACATGACAGAAGTCCCAGAAATATTTTTTTTTGCTGTAATGGGAGGCTTCCCCAACAAAAAATTGTGAAATATGTCCATTTCCAAAAGAATTTGATGAAGAGGAGAAGAGGGAAATTCCTGGTGTTTGCAGAAGGAGAGGAAGAGAGAAAAGGACACTGCAGGGAACGAAAATGAGATGGCTTTATCTGCCACCTGCACAACGCTCACAAAAGCACCTCAAAAGAGTGTGGAAACTTGATGTGTTTCTGAATTGCATGTAGGAACGACACAGGTCTGCAGACTCCCTCTGGCTTTTCCTGCATAATACATTAGACATGCAGTTTCATGACAGAAGTGTCAAATTTAATTACCTGTGTTTTCCTGAATAGCAAAAGGGGTGAAAAAATAAAGCTTTGTAAAACATCTACTGAAAGCAATTACTCAGGAAGCTATTAGCAATGAACTTCTTTAGTTGCCTGCACTGCACATCACAGTCCACCTTTTCAAGCAACTTAAGTAAAAGCGCATACACTTGTAAAACAAGGGGATGACAGCTGAAAATGTGAGAAATCTGTAAATGGGATGAGGAAGGGAAGAATAACAAGTCAACATTTAAAAAAAGCCAGTTAGCAGGCAGTCTCACTGAAGTGATTTATTGGAGACGGAAAATACTAAAAGCCTTGTGACCAGGGACATGATGGGCCAATATAGTGGCTTGTATATTGTAAAACATCTATGGGTCTAATTTGTTTCTAGGTTTCTAGTTTGAAAGAGGAAACATTATATGACTCAATCCTGGGTACTGCACAGTCCAGGTTACAGCCTCATTTTTCTGCTAGTTGTTTCACACAGCTCCCATTCACATCCCATCTCTTTCTCAGGGAATAATTTGGCCTCAGATCTTGTCCACCAAATCAAAGTTTCTCATATATCACCATTAATGTGGTAAATGGTTCCCATGACCCTTTGCCTGTCTATAAATCACAAACTATGAAGATATTCCATGGTGATCTCATCATTTGGTGGAAATTTCATTAAATGTAGTTTTCTAAGCTTCTATTTATAAACAAGAGGAGTTTATTTTTTCCTGTACCAGAAAATTAGAGTATAGCTTACAATGATTTAGATATACTTTTTCTGAATTTTACATTTAACTAAGAAATGTATTTATATCCTCTTACTCAAAAACTGGCATATCAGCTCCTGCCCTATTCTATGAACAGTGTTTATCATTTAAAGAAGATCTGTGAGAGCTTTGGCATACATCAGAGATAATATTTCTACTGTTTTCATATGTCATATTGACTATCAGTCTCACTAATACTACTCTATGCAGTATTTGTGTCTCATGACTAGCAACGTGTCCTGGGACAAACTGACAGTGCCAGCTTTTCTACACAGAAAGCATAATCTTTACATCTTGACTTCTGGATTTTAAATAATAAATGGCATTTCTTCCACAAAGAAAGATACCTGCTCACATAAACATCATTCCTTGTACCAATCTGCATCCTCACGTGGGGAACTGCCTGTGCTTCAGCAGGGCCCAGCACAATGGATGCAAAGACAACATTGATAGCAAGTGCATTATTTGTACATTTTTGAAAGCTGAATTTTTATATCTAAAAATAATTTATTGGGAAGGAAAAAAATGCAATTTTATTTGTTTCTTTCCATTCAATTTTCTGCTTCTGTTTGAATTACAAAATTGTTGATCCTAATTCAGTTGCTAGAGGATGAAGTGAAAGGGTTATAAATAGTTCAATCAGGCTGTGCTCAATATTTTTTGGTTAAAAACTAATAAACTCATGCAATGACAAGCAAGGTGGCTCTTTAACATTTGCAATCCTTTGATTTTACCTGAATTCAATTTTCACCTTATTTGTTCTTTGTCTCATAACTATGAATAATTTACATTCATTTAAATATAATATTTTTTCTCTATGTAGACCTGGGATAGAAATCATCTGTGATAGTTCTAAATGCTAAAAATAATAAGCTTGCATACTATTCAGTGAGACATTTAAGGTTTTGGGCTCAGCTTATGAATCTTGTAATGGGAAATAAATATATCTTACAAAATGAGAAAGGTGTCACCTTTCAGTGCTTTAACTGTTTCATGTTTCATCCATTTCTGATGCAGTTCTCTGCTCACAGCCAGTTTACTGCTAAGAATGTGACAAGAACAGCAGCTGGTAATTTGTCAAGACTCCTCGAGACTTCATTTAGTTGCTTCAGTAATTTTAATGCCTATCCAGAGTCCCTTGAGTAGAATCCCTCCTATTGATCAAAATTCTCCACTTGCTAAGTGCAAAATCTAAGTTAACAGTACATGGATAATAGTGCTGCAGAGAAATCTACCGCAGAGATCCATGGAGTGCTGTTAAGAACCTGGGGCATCCATGCTCATTTTTTCGATCACCCTGCTATGAGAATGAAAGCAGCTGCAGAGAAATTTCTAAGCTTCCAGAATATCCATTAAAAGCATGGCAGGTGTTTCCTTTTTTCTAGCAAGGTTTCAACATCATACTAAAGAGCATTAAGCCACAATCTACAAGAAGAAGTTCCTGTCCTTAATGTTTAAGGAGAAAGGAAAATGTTTTTGAAGTCCAGAATCAAGAGTTTTAAAGCTGAGTGCATTTTCCTGCACTTTGTGTTCACTTAAGAACCACTTCTTTTATTGACGAAGCTGTTCTTGTTCAATCTCTACAGTTTTTTACCTTCTGCTTATTTTTTCAGAATTTTAACATAATTGTCTGTGTTGAGAGTACTCTTCCCCTCAAATCCTTCTCCAGTCCTTCTCTTAACTAAGCACTTCCCAGATGGGGCTGATGGGGCAGTGCCTGCCTGCAGCCTCCTCACTGGAACCTTTGTTACTCTGCTCACATCATGGTTCAGGTTGATACTTGAAGAACTGCTGAGAAGCCCAAAATAGAGAGAAATTTAACTGTGAATGCTATGTTCTGATAATGCTTCAGTTCTGAAAATATTTGACATGATATTTAAAATTATTCAACTCCTTGGAGCTGATTTCTTTCCGTTTGATCAGTTAAGGAAGTCTGTAACTCTGAAAGGATTGCAGGAAGTCTCAGATCTGGGTTTGAGAAGGTATCATTGAAATATTAGCAAAAAAGAAAATGCCTCCTAAAATCATGTCACAGTTGGAAACTATGCCATGGATTGAATAATAAATATTAAGCATGGCTAATGCAGGTATGTCTGAACATGATAGAAAATTGGCTTTTTTTTTTCCAACATTGTTCCTGGATGCTGGACCTGAGAAAAAAGGTAGAAGCTCAGTTACTTGATTACAGATGAAACCTTGGGAAGCAACTCACTGGACAAAGGACCAGAATGTAGAGTAAAATTATTTTTATTAAGTTAAAGGTATAAAAATTGTAAAGATTTTTTTTCTCAAGTAATGGAAAAATATGATTTCTGGGAAAGGGTTCTAGAACTAAACTAGGTAAATAAAAAGCTTGAAAATCATTACAGAAATTGGAAAAAGGGGCTATGATGTAGGGAAGGTAATATACAGAAAGGTAAACTACACTTTTTTACACACTGAAAAAAATAAATGCATTACATAGGGACCTAAAGTGGGGAGAAAGAACAGTTGTTTGGATCATTTGAAAGGAAATAAGATGAAGTCGCTAAACTACAATACTTTCTCACTTAATGTTCTTAAAGTAATGATGAACAAAATAAATAAAAGTATAAAAAAGCATGTGTTTGTGAATAATCACCTGAAGATAATATTCAAAGTTATCCTTTGGCTTTACTCAGTTGAGCTCATATCACTGAGATATTTACCACATGTAATACTAATGAACATGTCTGGGCTCTGAGGAGAAGTTGTCCCTGGAAAGAAATGCAACTAAAGACTGGTCACCTGAAAATGAATTCAAGTGACATGTCAAGGTAAAGAGAAACATAATTTTTGTTTATTTACATAACTAATGAGCTGAAAAGGGTAGTAGGACTTCTTCTCTGCAGTAATCTGGAGAGAAGCTACCAGCAAGGTAGAGCTACCTATTTATAGGCCATTTGTGCAAACAGTTTTTAGGCCAAATGGATGACAAAGCAAAAAATATGGTGCCACAAGTTCAACACTTATGAATACAGGCAATATGCTTTTTATCTGTTCACAAACCTGTGTGAACGGCAGTAAAGGAAATGCTATGTAACCGTCATAAAAAAAATTCTCATGTGTGAGTTTAACTCCAATGATTTGGTAGAAATATTTAAAAAAAATTATTTTATATCTTATTTCCTAAAATGATACCTCATCTGTGCAAGAAAATTATCTACATTAAAAAAAAATATAACCTCAACAAAAAAGCACACATGCATACAGAAATGAACATCCACATAAGGAAAAAGTAGTAGACAGGGGTCAAATTAAAATTTATTAACTGCAGAATTAAATGTTAAAAAATTGAGGATATGATCTGCAAATGAATGGTGCTCCTGGTTTTATTATCTGACCAGTGTATAGTCAGTTCCCTACACTCTGGGGTCCTGTTGGAAGTGTCTGAATTAGTTCATTTCAATATTATGTTTTTACAGTGACAATTTTTTTCATTAATATTAGGGCAAATTATATTCAGCCACACAGGAAGTCCCTTGCTAAGGAATAAATGAATTTTAATAAATAAGGATCCATTTACTGCTGTGGTTGCAAGTATTTCCTTTTATAGGATTTTGTATTAGACACAAGGGATTCTCTTCAGTATGGAGAGAATTATACTCTGGATTATACTTTCTATGTATGCTTTTATCTCAGTGCCACATGAAAGTGCAGTCGAGCCATAATGCAGAAGTCAAGCACCAAGAAGGAATAATGTCTTAAAGAAAAAGCACATGTGCTTAAATTCCATAGTCTGAATTGCATGAGTCTTTTAAGCTGACATTAGAGTTTAGCAACCACAGAGTATTAATGGAATATCAAAGAGGATGTAAGATATCCCTGAGTGGGTAATCAGTAGGACAACAAAGAACCATTGTGTGGGCCTAGATGCCGAAAAGGGGCACGGAATGAAAATGCCAAACAAAACACTACAACACAACAACAGTACACTGTGCCTTGCATGCAAAAGTGAGGAAGTGCACAAAAACTGTTTCAAGATAAATTCACTGCTATGAGCCATCTGGTGATAAAAACTTCAGTTGATGTATCTTTCTGAATGCTGAACTTAGGTCCTGAAGCACTAGGAATTTTAAGTCCCCAGAAATACTGCTTTTCTTTTGAAAGGTATTCAGTACAGAGATAAGTACGTGGTACAGTTTATTCGTAATCGGCATTAAACACATAGCAGTGAAAAACAGCACCTCTTGTCATATTAACTCAAGCAATGTTATCACAGGGGGTCTTTTACTTCCCTTCTTTTTTACTTAGAAAAAATGTAATAAATATTAGAATTCCCATTACAAGGTTGTCAGAGCAAAATTAGTGCATATTGTGCTCTGAGACAGGAATTTTTCAGAGCTTAGCAATGCATGAAATCAGAATAAGGAGAAATCCTAAAACAAGGAGATAGGTTGTCAAAGATTAGTCTGAAGCTATAGAGATATCAGTCATGAAGTCTGAACAGTTTAGCATAATTTGTCCTGAATCCACTTAAGGTCTAAGGTAAACTAAAGGTACATTAATGTTGATACTTTTAAAGCTTTATTTATTTGAAAATTTGCTTACAATAGAAGCAATTTCAGTTTCTGAGTTGAAGTGGATCCATATCTGAACGAGGAGTCACTGAGTATTATGTCGTTTATGAAGAGAGAAATCCAAGTTGATGCATGTCACTTGTGCTGCAATACATGGTCTCTTCATGTCCTAGAATCACGTTTGGCTCTTCCATCAGCCTGCTGTGGAGTAACCACTGCCTTGCACACAAACCTGCCTGATGCAGATTCAAGCTTCAGGTGAACCATCTACCCTTCTACTAACCCTCCCTAGCACTGAACTGTCACTCACTTACAGTAAAATGAATTCTTTCTTTTCTCCTCTGATTAAATAATTGCAAAGTCTTCGTTTAGCTTGGACTTATAGTATGGGGTAATTAGAAAAGTTGATGTTATTTTTTTTAACTTATCTTTTCTTTATAAATACAAGGTAGACATAAAATGAAGTGGTGACCAGGAAAGTGCTGAGAAAAAGATAAATTGAGAAAATGTTCCCATCCCAGATGAGAAAATGCAAATGGGTAATCAAAAAATCATCTACCTGTAGAGAAAACATAAACCACAGCAAATGGGAGCTAGCTGTTGCTGCTGCAGTTCCCATCTTTTGAGACCTTCTTCTGGTATTTACTGGTGGTTTGCTGTTGATGAGGTTGTCTCCCAGACTTTTGCTTCCTTCAGCTAACAGGAGGCTTCTCTTGGTTGCTTTCTGCTTAGGGACAGCCTGTGCTTTCTGTCTTCAGCTGTCTGCTGTCAAGAACTGACCTGAAGCCCTCTTTGGCTGGTGCTTGAGAGGCACCCGAGTACCTGTCAGGCTGGAGAGCTGCTGCCACAGAGCCAGGAGCTGCTAGTGCAGCAGGGCATGTGGGCTGTGGGACATCAGAGAAGACAGACAGGTGACTGACAGGTGACTGACAGGTGACTGACAGGCTGTTCTCAGAGACCCTGAAGAGACCAAAGCCCAGGCTATGTGAAACAAGAAATGAGGGTCAGCTAGAAACTGCACTCAAAGGAGCCATAGATGGAAACTCTCAAGATGGGGAAGACTCAAAACGTGTGATTTCAGGCAGCAGCAGTCTTCTTAAATCTTGGCCTGTAGGTCATTTACTCCTGCAGGTCTGTAACTTCAGGACAGGCAGAGTGCCCTGGGAGTAGCTGAGGAGGAGGAGGAGTACTCATCAGAGAAGGCATCAAGGCCAGCTGATCCTGGGCCAAGCGTTTGTGTGGAATGAATAGGTTACTCTATTTCAAAAGTTTGTACTCAGTGATACAAAATCCATCTGGTGGCTGGTTACTGGCTGTCATTGCTTACAGCCCTATGGAGGGGCTGCTGCTGTTTGCTGGTCCTTTAAGTGACATGTACAATGGCAAGGACTGCATGCAGTAAGTTCACAGACCAAATGGAGAGGGTGATAGATATGTTGCAGAGCATGATTGTTATTCAGATGGAGAAATGGACTGAGATAGACCTTGGCATTTTTATAAAGTTCTACGTCTATAAAGAAGAGCTCTGTGCATGACTAGCTAAAAGCAGGTCTGCAGAGAAAGACCTAGGGTCCTGGGTGACACCAAGCTGGACATGAGTCAGCAATGAGCCCTCTCAGTGAAAAGCCCAACCCCTTTCAGCATTAGTAAAAGGCAGCTGGCAGGTTCAGAGAGGCAATTGTTTCCCTCTCTTTGACACTTTTTCTCTTGGGATTGTATCTGACACACTGATTACATTAACATGCTTAGAGTCAGTCCAGAAGAAATACACAAAGATGTTTATGGGGTGAAAGTACATGACAAATGAGTAGAGGCTGGGGAAAATTTGAAGTTATTTTCTTCATCCTGGAGAAAATAAGGTTAAGGATAGGGTTGGGGTTTTTTTTTGTAATTTTTTCTGCTTATATTCATCTTTTGGAGAGCAATGGGAAGACAGAGCTGGAATTGAAGATACAACAAATAAGAGATAACAGATACAAATTAGAATATGTGGCAACATATAAAGAAGCAAACATACTGTGAAAGTGTCCAAATACTGTAATAAGTTGACAAGACAGGTCCATTCATGGAGATGTTCAAGACTGGACTTCAAGAAAAACTCCTGAGAAACATGATGCAGTTAGTCCTGCTTTGGATGGAGTATGGGATTAGATGGCTTCTAGAAACTGATTCCAATCTCAATTATTCTTGAACAGTCATGCTTCCCAGGAGCAGTGAAATGTAACAGAACAGTTATAAAAGAAATAAACAGAAATAAAAGACAAAAAAAAAGAAAATAAAGATAATTTGGAAAAAAAAAAAAGAAAAGTGTTCTTACGGTTTTTTTGTTTGGTTGGTTTTTAATAATGTTTTTACTAACTAGCTCTAAAACATTTTGCTTTGAACTGATGACTGTAAATAATTTGGATTTTGGATTGTTACTAAAGGATATTTGGATCCATTCAGAGCAAAGATGTACTGGAGTCAGAGAAAAGAAGCTTTAAAAAATTGCTGACAATAAAAGAGTAAAAAGTAAAAGTGTTTCAAAGTTGTGTAGTAATATATAAGAAAAATGGACGTTGTCAATGAGTCCAAGAAATTTGTGGATATTGTGCTGGTTTGGACTGGAATAGAGATAATTTTCTTTCTAATGGGTAGTATGGGGCTATGTTTTGGATTTGTTTTCCCTGTTAAAC
Source organism: Sturnus vulgaris (assembly GCF_052056855.1). Taxonomy (NCBI): domain Eukaryota; kingdom Metazoa; phylum Chordata; class Aves; order Passeriformes; family Sturnidae; genus Sturnus; species Sturnus vulgaris. The sequence goes on along the minus strand of NC_142244.1, from coordinate 43,568,006 downwards.
TGTCTTTACCTCAATCTATCAGTTTTCTGGCTTTTACTCTTCTGATTCTCTCCCTCATCCTGCTGGTGGGGGAGTGAGCAAGTGGCTGTGTGGGGCTTGGCTGCTGACTGGGGCTAAGCCAGGACAATGTTCATTTCTGTAGATAGGAGGGATAAACAATGATAAAAATAGGCTGAGACTATTTATAGGCTTATTTGGGCTCTTTCTTATGTGGAACCTTTTATTTGCAATTTTTAGTATGAGGAGAGCTGTCTCGATTTTTGCTAGACAGAAAGAAATACTGATTAATTTTTGGATAATGGTAACTTTGCAGTCAAGCTGCAGAAACTCTTTTCAGTTCTAAACCAAATACCATGAAGATTTAATGTTCCATGGGAAGAAGGGTTTCTTAGAAAAAGAAAAAAAAATTACCACTTAGTACATGTCACTTGCCTTAGTAGTGACAAATGAACTACACCAGTGGATGTTCTTGGGGTTATAGAGCTGCTGTACATATTGAAGAGTCGAGAAAATTGTTGAGGATTTAACCAAAAGTGTATGAAATTGCAAAAATACCAGGGTAAAAACATGAGATTAATAAACAGCCACAGACAAAAGTCTGAGAGATTCCTTTGAGTAGTGATTGTTGTTCTTGTCAAAGAATAAGTAATACATAGATCTGAGAACATTGAAAGAGGTCACTCCTACAAAAATAATTTAAAAAAGGGTCATGAAAGATCATTCTGCTCAATGGTTTGAGAACTTTGTAACACTGGAAACTTTATGGAAGCTACATCAAGCACTTAACAGGTTTAGAATGTGCCTGTTCTGATTCCAATATAACCATGCTTCTATTATACCATATCACCTTTTTACATTGGTACAATACCATATCATCACTTTTCTGAGTATGCAATGAGGGGAATTTGTGCAATGTGACCTTAAGTCACACACACATATGAAAATAACAAACTTTTCTCATATATCTTCCTGAGTTTTTATATATATCTCCAAATTTAAAATGTTTTAAACATGTTTCAATTATTTCAGTTAATTTAATGACACCTTGGTAAAATTTAATCGATACATTTCCCACCTCTAGGTTTATTATGTCTGCTGTGAATATGGACAAAGAGATAATAGTCAATGAGCACACATGTAAAATCATGTTAGTGACTGTACAGAGACGACAGGCCACTGTGGCAGGGGAAAAAAAGCCTACTAGCCTATTAGGTCCAGTGAAGTGCTACAGATATTAATGTTGTTGCTAATTTTACTAAATAATTTTTAATAATTTGATTTAATCAGCATATTAATTTAGAAGCTCTTAGTTGTTAAATTTGAAAACCAGAGACTGGAAAAATATTTTTTTAAAGGATTAAGCAAGAGGAAAGTGGAGGGGAAGGATAAGGTTAAGGAATGCTCATTAAAAGCCTTTACAAATATCAAATGCCTCAACTGCTTGCTTTACTAGAACATTTTTTCTTTTTCAAGGCTAGTCTACTAAAAGGAACCCTTGCTATATTTGTAAGCTTCCTGTGCCCATTACATTTATGATTCTTTTCCCTCTGACTTTCAATTATTTGTTGTACGGACAGTAGCTGTATACAGCCATTGAAAACAAAAATGAGAAATACGGGAATCTCAGATATATATGTGGAAAATCTACTTACATGGAAGTCACTAATATCAGAGTAATGTGATTGTCACTGATACTGGTAATATGCCATCGTAAAATTCGTATTATACACATCTAGATCTTATTAGAGATAGTGACTTTCCCAGTGGTAAGTGAATTTACAATTTAAAAGCACTGATAGATCACTCATGTTGTTTTTCATAAATGTTGTCAAATTCTTGCCTTCTCACTATGATTTTCTAGGGAGAAACATTACATTTAAAATACTTTTAAATTAACCTCTTGTCCAAATGAGAGCGTGAGACTGATACTTTTAAAAGACAAGGAATGTAACCCGTCATCACTAATAGTGTGATACTGATTTGTGACACTAATTTTCATATTACTTAAAGAAAGGAATACTTTGGCTTTCTTTATAGATAAAATGGCATGAAATGTTCATGAGGAAGTGTGGTGTCTATTTTTCACACTGAAGCAAATCTGAACCTTTACAACAGCAGTGACTCAGGTTCTACAGTAATTGGAAGCGTGCAAAATGCAAACAGGACAGATACCCCTTATTTTGACCCAGAGTGTCTTTTTGCTCTATGACATATAGTTTCATTGCCAAATATTGCTTAGAAATACACCACTGAGACTGCTGATTGGATAGTAAATTTAAGGTCATTTCTAGATTGAAGTGTGTTCATGAAGTTAGGTAGACAGACACCTGAAGATCATTGATCCTGAGAGAGTCACTTCACTATCTTCTATCATGACTATGTGGATTAATTGTAACATTGTTTTTTAGACTACTGTAAGTTTTTTTCTTTACTAATGCCATTAGAAAGCCAATTTCTGCCATAGGTTTTTTTCTAAATAATGAATAATTGGTTAAAGTTTTTGCACAAAATCTAATTTTCTGCAAAATATATCTATCTTTTTAAAAATATGTATGGACTTATTCTCCTTCTCTGTGACCAATTAGCATGTAAATACTGAATCTGTTGGTTTCTGGACTGACAGACTAGAAAATGTCAGAACATAATGTGAGAGAAGATATCAAAGGCATCAAAAATTCCTCATAAATTTTGAAATTTAACAATAAATTTCACAATATAGCTACAAAGATCACTATATTTAGATGCAATAGATGATAATTTGTTGAAAAGCTGCCCTAATTATTTTAGATTTATGACAGATAAGGAAGAATATTCCCTGTAAAGGCAATTTTCCAGTGCAAAATGAATTCTGACAGCACATGGGAAGAAGATCTTTGTAGCCTCCACACAGATCATGGCTGCTGACTGGTAGATTTAAAAAATACTAAGCATCAGTTAAAATGCAATATGTGTTATAAATTAAAAATTATGATTTAAGTATATGCTCATATTCTAGAGTCTGACAAATTTTTCAATCCAAAAGATCTGAGTTCACGGTGTACTTTCCCCACAATGCCTTGGGAACTTCTATCACATTCTAATTCTTTCTAATTTAAAAATTGATTTTGTTCCTAGAGCCTTGAAACACTTTATTGCTCTGTGGTTACATGTCACTGAGCCATAGAAATTATTACTAATCTCGTGACTAACCCAGTGATAATGTCCAGAGATTCTGGCTGAGGTAACACTCCCATGTACTGTACCACTTAAACAGCGATTATTTCTCCATCAGGAAAATAAATAGGCATATTCCCCCCATATAGTGAAGTCAGCTATCACAGAAATGCTTTCCTCCATTAAATGATGTTAGCCTTTAAAACATGGTGGCAGCATGCAGACAGGGTAGCAGGACTGGATTTTGGCACGCTGATCCTCCCAGGATTAGGGACTACTTAGGGCAGCTACTTGAGAGAGGCTAAAATCCAGCCAGGGACTAACTGCTGAATAGCTCAGTTTATTGCATCCCACTGAAATCCCACCTGGGACTACAAGGCAGCTTTTCACTTCCTTGTGTGGGATTGGATCCTTGAATCTTTTCACTGTAAAGCAAGAGGCCTGAGATCAGCGATGGAAATTTTGGCAGTTTGTCACTGAAACCACGCCTAACCGCACACATAGATACAGAAAAGCAAGTATCTTGCCTAAAGTACACAAAACACATAACATTTAGTATTTCTGGGTACTGGACTGTTTCCTTAATCATGTTTTCTGTAAGAAAACATGAGTGAAGACTGAGATTTGTTTAGGTGTGTGGCTAAACCATTATGTTCTAAAAACTCATGTAATATGCTCAATTAGCAAAACAATGCTGTTTTGGAACAGCCTCCTTTTGTCTAGAGATGATCTTATTTGTTTTTACTGCTTAGTCAAGGTAATAATTGTTTCCCTTTTCTACTTTATAACCCGCACTCTAATTCCCATTATGAGCTTGCCATAGCTAAATTAGACCATGATTTATACAAAAATTGAAAAGAAGTGACTTGCAGAACTCTCTCAGGAAGATTAGAGTTTCTGTCATGAAGCTTCTTTTTCTTAATGTCCTGGGTATTTTCTTCACTATTTTTCGATCATTAAATTCCCCTTGGGAGTCTGTGGATGAGTTGGGAGTCATGTGGATGGTTTGCATGAATTTAAATGTTTAAATTCCCAAGATTTTTAGATGAAGTTTCTTTTAAGGGCAAATGATGCTGAAAGCCAGAATCTGAAGAGCCTTAAGCAAAGGAAAACCTTTAGGCCACTGATGACTTGTCATATTCTACCTCTGTCGTGAACAAACAGGCAGCCATTTATAATAACAACAGGGAAATTAATAATGGTTAAAATAAAAATTCATGATCTTTTTTCTCAAATGATACTTAGTTGTCCGCAGATATTCAAGGCATAGACAGCAGATCAAGTATCTTGTGCTGTCAGCAACTTAAAATGGTTGAACTTTTCAGCTTTTTCTTTTAATTAGGACTACGGAAAATATATGGGATATTTACAGTTCAATAACTGAAAAAAAAGGGAAATGCAGTCTCATGGAAATACAAAAAAGCAAGATCCTACAGGGTGGGAGTCACCTCCTCAATTATTGGTGTCTAGTCTGTAGGTATCTGAAGACGTCCAAGACACCCACATGTGCCTGATAGATATTAAAGAGTAATTATGTAAGACTTGCCAAAGCATCTGGATGGCAGCGTGGGTTATTGTAGGGAACTGTGTATCTATTTTCACACAAATAAATCCTGCTTGAATTGAAAATTGGTAAGATGTGGTGGAACTCTTCTTCAAGCATTAAGCCAATGTAGGAAGAAGAGAATGTATTTCTAAAATGCAGACTTCAATGCATTGTTACCTAAACATATACTTCTGATTTGAAGACTTATTTCCCTAAAAAGTCAGCGAGTACCTACACAGCTGTAAATGAAGTGCTGTATTAAGGACAAATGGTAAAACATATTGTCCTGAATACCATTCTTGAAAAGAAAAACAATTCCGAGAAGTCATGTGGATCTTGTAGATAATAATTCACTTCGATACAAAAAGATAAATTATTTGGTATTCTGTGGAAAGTGTTATTTATTAAACTAATTAAAATTTTCTTTAGCTCTTTAACTGGGGACACAGAGTAAAATCTTCAAACTGCTTAAAAGATTTCTCCTGTAGTAGGAATAACTCTAAAGATCTTTCATTACTCTGAGTAAATAAAGGGTGTTCTTTTCTTATAAAAACTGGAATGGTAGTAGGCTGAGCTACTCTGCTGTTTGTGTGGCTGATAGCACAAATACAAAAAAGCTCGTGCCCAGAACAAGTTGAGCCTAGTGCAATTCAGGGACAAATAGACAAAGAGAAAAATATGATTCAGAATAATTTTCTGTCCATATATATTTTCTTTTGCCTTCACAGTCCATAGTTTTCAGTTCAAACAAATGATACAAACCACAGTTGGCTGGAACTGAAATTATTTTGAAAAGCTACTACCATAATTATGAAGAAAACATCTAATATATATCTATGCTACATGTTCATATTCAAAAGCATAACACAACATGTACAAAACAAAGCACTTTATAAAACGGAATACAAATTTTGCCTACAAACACAATGTTTTTCTTGCTGCTGCTCTGAAACACCCTTCTTTTCCTTCTTTGATTTTTTCCATGGTAATTAAGCTTAAAAGCTATTAAAATAGGAACTTAGAATGGAAACGTTGACAGATCCTTAAATAAAGTAGAGTGAAAAGAAAAACTGTAATAAGAACCTGTCAAAACTGAAAATGAAGGAGTTTGAGAGACCAGAAGACTGAAAAAACATGTCTGTTTCTAAGGTTTTGAATGATAATATTTTTAGATTTAAGTACTCTACGTGTTTCCTCTAATTACATAGCAAAGTGGGACAGATGAAATATCTAGGCATACAGGACAGCTACTTCTGTAGCTCACAGATTTCAGTATTGACTTGAAGGTAAGTAAAAAGCAATAGCATCAGATTTCCCTGTGTCTTTGTATAATATTCATATTTGGAATTTAATGTTCCTATAAAAGGTCTCTTTCTTCTCTTTCTTTTTTCTGACTTCTTTTACAGCCGCTGAATGTTAAGGAAACATAACTGAAAGAAAGCAAAATAAAGCAAGCCTAGTTCAAGGCAAAATTTTAGCAGCCTCAATTCATTCCCTCGTGTATTGTTACATGGAGCTTGAACAGTTTGTCCTCTCCGGTGTCTTTATTCTAAATTTAGTACCTATAGAGGATGCTTCTCACCTAATGAGCACTGTTTAGTGTTCTCGTGTTCTTCACAGGTCAATGTATGGCTTGCAATTTTGTACCCAAGTATTTATGAAGACAGACTTCCCTCATAAATAATTCTCCATATTTTTGATATTCAGTGACTTCAAAAATATCCGTATGTCTCTATTTTCAGTATCCAGTAATTTTATTTGCAATATTAAGGGAATAACTGTCAGAGCACTTTCTTTGTTGTTCAATGTACAGCCTCTACAGGCCTCTCCCTGTCTGTAAATCCATCCCAATTTGTGATTTGTGATCGGAGGCACACAGTAACTGAAGAATATGACAGGCAGAAAGTAACTTTGCAACATGGCAATACACACTGGGCAGGTTTTGTATGGGAAAGTGACATCTCCATTTTATTAGTTTTGGTGGCCAGGCAGGTTTGGCACAGATCTGAATGTCGAATTTCATGTGTCATGGAAAAAGCATTGATATAAATCCCTTATATGGCCACATTTATTACAGATCAGAGCCTCCCAGCTGTTAAGGGCACTGATCAGCTGATGTGTTCACTCTGAAGGGATGAAGTGTAGTCAGATACTTCTCAATGATGCCCTGAGACAGGACAGAGACAATGGACACAAACTGAAACACATGCAATTTCATGTAAACATCAATACCATTTAAATATTAAAAGAGTTTTTTGTTTGTTTGGATTTGTTTGGCATGTTGTTTTGGTTTTTTTTTTAGTGTAGGGGTGCTTAACTCTAGTAGGAATAAATTTCCCAGATAGGCTGCAGTGTCCCTCTTTGGAGTTACTCAAAAGCTGACTAGACATGACCTTAAGCAATCCATTCTATCTGACACTGCTCTGATCCTGGGAGTGGACCAGGTACTATCCAGAGCTCTGTGCCACGGCACTGCTGTTCTGTAATTCTTTTATATCATTCAGAAAAAAAGGAAAAAGTTTTTACCCACTTGCAATCAATAAAATTACCACTGTGATTGTGTATTGCAAGAATAAGGATGCTGAAGTTTTTGTCCTGGCCAAACCCAGCCTATTTCTTTCAAAATACCTAAAATTCCCTCTGCTGCTTAACATACCAAGTTTTCTCTTATATCCAGAACTCCTTCAAACAGAAGTGGAACAAAGAAAACCAATTGCACCATAGGAAAAGTGACTGATTTGAAGTGGCAGGTGGAGTTTTGCTACCATTTATTTTCCCCACAGAAATGCTCAGTGTATTTAGGTCTTCAGCAAAAGTTAATCTGGGACATGGGTGGATCAATATGAGCAATTACACAGTGGCCACAGAGAGACTGGCACTCTTCTGCTCTAGGTGATCTACTTTGAATCTGACCTTCAGAGACTGTGAATGTTTTTCTGCACAGCTTGTTCTGTGAGGTGAAGGAGAAAGCTTAGACTGTGCCACTGCGCCATATGGAAAGTAAAAAATCCATAAACAAACAACTACATTACCAATGAATAAGTATGAGGTCATCACCATATTTTGATTTTTTTTTAAATTAAATATTAATCTGTGCACAAATTACAGGGTAAACCAAAAATGATTTTAAAAAAGCATTATAATTTGAGAAGCTTCAAAAGGAAAAGAACAAAAGCAAAATAAAGCAGCATAGAATTGGGACTAGAAAAGTCCTGCTCCCTCTGTTACCCATTTGTTGGTTAAGGTGTGCTTTCCTCCTCAGTGACACATTTTTTGGTTAAACTGTGCTTTTAAAGTTATTATTATTATTATTTTTATTTTTATTATTATTATTAATTACTTGGTAGTCTTAATAAAAAAGAAAAAATAGGGACTAAAGAGAACAATTTCACTGTTAGAGTACTTTCAAATTATGTTCTTTTAACTATAATTAATGGATATGTAATGAAAATAATGAGCAAGGGTAAAAATTTAAGTTTAAAGAGGAGACTATTTTAGTTGGACATAAAACCACAAAAACAGATTAACAATGACTTATAAGACTTTTCAACATTTTTGACGCCTCAGATGTATCTGTAGTCACCACTACAAGCCAGTGAAGACAAGAAAAGATGTCTTTCAGAAAGTGAAGATAAAGGGATTATATCTCTTGGAGTAGTGGCTCATAAAAATTTATGCAGTTGTAAATAATTATAAAATACCTGATGCTTGTAATGCTTGAACACAGGAACTAAAAAAAAACAAAACAAAACAAAACAAAACAAAAAAAACCCCAACAAAAACAAACAAACAAAAACTTTATCTTGAATTTAATCATTGACTTTGTTGGTAGAACTCATGATTTATACTGATGCAACTGGTGCCACATTCTGGTCCATTCTAGTGTGTATTATAACATTTACAGTCTACAAAATATTACTTTTGTTACTTTTTTTTTAGTTTGATATATAAGTTAAAAATGTTTAATTTATAAACAGGCTTTTGGATGGCTTTGTAATCTGAATGGGTTGGGTCTTTGTCTTGTTTAGAAGCTGATGCTAAAGTAGTAAGTGATAGTTTGATTATACTTTAGGAAGTGTCTGACTGAAATATTTCAGAAACTTCACAAAAATATTTTTTGGTCACTGAACTCTTGCCCAAGGGCCTAATTCTTCCTTTTTAGGTTCTAAAGCAAAGTACCAACCAAACTGTTTACTAAAAATCAATGCAAGAACTTTTTTTTCAGACTTTGATTCCAATATAATCCCCTTTCCTATAAAACCAAAACTACTTATGAACTAAAAGATTCCAAAGTTCTTTATAAATTCTTATGGATGAAAATATTGTTCAAATCAATAACCAGAGCATACATTATCACAGCCTGCCATAAATGAGACACAATCATTTACCAGCCTGACAATGGAGTACAGAAACAAGTGGTTAGCAAAGATAGTTATGAATTTTAATTGTTGTGAGGTTACTAATGAAAATATGTATCTTAAATATGTTTTCTACCTACACCACTGACATTGGTGTTGTGCTCAGCTGTATTCTAATTCCAAAATAGAAGTAGAACAATTCCTTTCTAGGTGAAATTGTTGATAAAATTATCTTTGATTGAATATATTAATGACTCACTGAGATAATGATGTATAAAAGACACTTAGATTCGTTCAAATGCTGATGATAAAATGTCTTATATCAGTAAGCTTCACAGACTATGCCTTGATCTTTGGAAGTTCTAGTCTCTGCATAGAAGATCTCCAATACCACATATTTTATTTAATTTCCTTTGCTTCAGTGCAATCATCTTCAGTTCTTGATCTTTATCTATGGTTACTAGAATGAATTGTAAACACTTTGGAAACTTTATTAAATAACTATCTTTCTCTAGAAGTAATTTCATCAGATTTAATGTATTTTGAGAACGTAAAACTTGGAGCCATGTTTTTTGTCAGCAAATAAGTGATATATAATAACTGACATAACTGAATACCCTAATTTTTTTGAACCTATCTCATAGATTTGACACTCATTTGGAACTCAATTGAAAAAACCTGTTAATAATATGCAGATACTTTCCAAGAAGAATCAAATTACCTGGCTGCTCAAATGATTTTTGGGGACGAAGCCTATCATAGCTCTACTATGAATATGAAGGCCTTGAATAAGATAATTTATTTGAAGGTAAAAGAGACTTAGAAATGAAGCTAATGAAGGCTTTTCACAGTTATTTTCCCAAGTATATGTCTTTCCAATGAATCTGAAACATCTGAGGCTTTCAGACTGCACAAAATTCCAGGAGCTTGAGTCAAGGTCTGACAGCAGTGACAACTGTACCCAGCCACGAGTCCCACAATCAACAATCAGCCTTCTCTTCAGTTACCTATGGAAATACTGCTAAAGCTATTTCTGTCAACCAGTTTTTGTTGTATAAAAAACACCTAAAGGGCAACAGAGTTTGGAAGACATGGAATAGGTAATAGCAGACCCACTGGTTAAGTGAATTTTTTTCTTTGCTGTAGAGGGGAAGGTGTCTCTTTTATTGATGTTGCTAAAAGGATCAAATTCTTTTCCTGGGCTCGTAGACTTCACATAACTTACACACAATATGCACTTGTTACATGCACTTTAGAAGAGGAAAAAATATATTATACTGTTCTATCCTTGCCCTTCCTTAATACTTAACTGGAATGTTGCTAGTTTTTTGCTATTTTAAAAATTAATTATTATTTTTTAATATCTGAGGACTTAATTGTCGATGCAAACTCATCAGATGACCGATCCTAATTTTTATTTTTTATTTCTTTTTTTCTGGAATTTTTATCAACAGACTATGAAGAAAGCCCAATTTTAAAGTATATTGATATATTTACCATTTCAGTTTATTCCTTTTAAAAATGTTTAACAGAGTTCCTTCCTTCTCAGAATGCCCAAAGCATGGAAACACACATATTATCTTCATTGATTTACACTTCCTTTCACAAATCACTGTAGGCTTCCTCACTTTCTCTTCAAAGAGACTCTATTATATTTGTTTAAAGTGTACTCTATACAGGCAGAACTGAATTTGCTTGAAACTGATACTCCTCTTATGCCCACCCCTCTATAAACAGCAGATGCAGGGAAACTGCTGTGAATGACACGAGATAATCCTTGAACAGCTGACTAAAAAATTAAGTTGAATGTAACCCTCTGCTTTCAAATATCTGAAATAGTTCAACCAGTTTTTCATTTTCCATGTTTCATCATTTCCTGTTCCAGCTTCTGTCAAAACAAGCTAGTATTGAAAGCTACAAATAACAAAAAATGAAACTCCAGCTCTATTTTCATAGGATTTTAACTTCAGAGTTAGGCTATGTTTGGACAGACATAAAGTAATTATCAAAAGGCTTTACTGGTCTTGGATTAAAATGTGATTTACACATCGTGATCAGAGGAAACATAGTGAGTTTTGTGGAGATGAGAGGAAAAGGTCATGTAGTGAAAAGTATCAACTGTGTAGGTAGAGCATAGAGACATCAGTGTCACAATATTTGATATTTTTCAGGTCCTTTGTAACATGAATCTGTCATATTGTCAATACAAATGATACAACCCACACCTGTTAGTAAAATGTTGTATATAATGCTGTTTTGTTCTCTCCTGCTCAACAAAAAATATTCAATATGGTACAAGAAGTTACCTATTTTTCCTTTTCAGAACAAAACAAATGTCATGAGATTAAAATACAGCACACTTGAACAGAATAGCTTTTGCAGCTGAGGACAGATGCACTCTACTGCTTCCCTCAGTGTTGCAAAAAGTCAATAAAAGGGGGATTGTTTTTATCTTTCTGATTAATACTACACATGCCATTTTAAATGGTTCATTCACACAGCACGTTTCCAGAAAGAGGAAAAGATTGCTTTTTGTACTTAAAGACCATGTGCAGAGTGGCAAAACTATTCTCATGTACAGATAAGCAATCTTGTAAAGTGCAATTACATCTGGCATTTAACCTGCAGTGCTTAAACTACATTTACGATACAAAGCTGGACAGAACTTATTTAATCAAGCATAATCTGTTAAACAGATGTGCTGCTGAGTACAGAAATTACCAATATAATTAAATCCTATAATGGAATTATATTTTTCTTCCCTGAATAATTTTAAAGCTATTCTTACATAGACTTCCATTGTGATCAAACTGTAAATCTGCCTTATTAAAATTATTTCAAATGAATAAGCACATTTTATATTTTATGTGTTCCTGAATACTTCAGCCTCTACGCTTTTATACTCTCACATACTAAATTTGTATTACCTCTAGAGAATAATTGAAAGGCTTTTGAAATTAATAACAGAAAATAGGGAAAAAACTGCAGAAAATAACACCACCTTTTCATCTCTCTGCATCTCTGAGCAATGTTAAGATTTTTCAATATTGTGGAAACTGTAAAGTCGCTACTGTCAAAAAAATCAGCTTGACAAAAATAATTATGCCATACCCAGGCTAACATTCAGCATGTTCTTGTCACTTGCTGCATTTTCATACCATACCACAGAATCCAACATGCAAACACAATATTTAGTTTACCGAACAGACTTCTGACCTCTTATTCTCCCTTAGCACTTTGTCGCCTTTCTTCCAAGTGATAGTTGGCTTTGGAGAGGCTTGTGGCTTGCACTCAATGACAACTTCTTGGCCCTTAGTAACAATTATTGTTTTCTTCATTTGATTGAGTGGGAAAGTGGGAGCTGAAGCTGTTAAAAAGAAGTAGATTAACTCTACAGAGAACAAGCAAAGCATTCTGCTTCATTATGTTCTAATAGAAGAATAGAAAAATAGATTTGGTTTTGGGAATAGAATCTCTATTTTTCTCTTTGAAATTATTATGTCAAAATCAAAATTTTACAAAACATTTGAAATCAGCACCCAAGATTATATGGTAGGTTTATAACTTAATCCAGCCACAGATTAATGAGAAATCTTTCACATCAGCAGATTAGAGTAAAACTACTTGTGAAATCAAAAAAATTTAGAAATTAAATAATGCAAATGTTTTAGTTACTATTTTCTCTCTTTTTTTTTCTCTTTTTTTTAGTCAAAAACTTGTTAGAGGCAAATAATTAAAAACAAAACGAAGTTTTAATTCCACAGCAATTCAAAATGCACTCTCTAGAATTAATGCTCACAGAAAATATTGCTGTTAGAGAAATTTTATTGCTTTCACTTCTTACAGTTGTCCGAATACTGGGAATATCAATATGAGAACTTCTTAATAGGTGATATTATATCTTGTTCTTAGTATTTCACTTTTTAAGAAGTCCCATTGTTTACAAACAAAAGCTAAGATAATAAATGCTTTACAAAATGACAAAATTACTGTAATTTCACATCAAGAAAGGACATTAGTTCTCAAGTAATCTCATTTGATTGTGGTTTTCTTTAACTACTTTTGCAAAGTCAAAGGCTCCTATCTCAGCTACACTTACTGAGACACTACATTCATTGCCTCAAATATGTAGGAATTTCCTACCATTATTTTGGTTAATCCTCATACCAGAGATATTTATATGGACAATTTATTCTGTTCTTTTCCCTTTGGTAAGGCAGCAAATTAAACACAATTGCTTCTTTAGTACAATATTATGGTTAAAATTTAACAGGGGTACAATCTTGGGAGTGAGAAAATGAAAAGCTAATTTTACTGCAGCAATATACAAGGTCTATTTCTGATGTTAAAGAACATCAAAGAAAGTGTGCAATTACCTGACATGCTAGGTATACCTATTTTGTAACAGATACAAAAATGGAGAAAAAGAATGCTGTAGCCAATAGGTTTGCAGACTGAATCACAAATGACCAAAAAAAAAAGTGATGAAAAGAGAACAATCACTGGTCTTGGCTTTTAACTTTATGGCTATAAAGAAATTATTTTAAGACTTATCAGTGAAATTCTAATGTTGGCCAGCTAGGAAATTGCTGAAATGTATGAGAAAGGTTATTTGCCAAAAGAGCCAAATGTTAGCTAAAATACAGTATATTTCTGCAATTTTAGCTTTGTTACTCATTTGACTGGGAGTTTATAGGAATGATTCACATGTGCAGGTCTAATCTCTGATATGGCCATTAAATGACTTTAGTGGACACCTTTCTTCCTGCTCCACCACATCCTAATAAAGATGATACAAGGCTTACAAGTCTGTCTCACTTAATCCTCTGGAAGGGCACTTATCACTATTGCTCCACTGCATGTTGCTACAGTTTGCTTTAAGGAAAATTAGAGTGTTGAAAAGTTCTTCAAGTTTTTCTTCATTAACTGCCTGCTTCAGCTTTTGGGTAATGACATTTTGATCGTATTTCTGGGTAATGCTATGTAGTGTATTTGCTTTTCTGTGGAGGGTATTCACCCAAGTATGTAACTTATATTATTCTATCAGTTTTGGTGATTTCATAAGATTTTTTTTTTTAAACTAAGGTCATGCATAATTACCTTTGAATAATGGCCGAGTAGAAATTATAAGTTAATTTTAACAGAGATTAAAATACTTTTACTTCCTCTAAATTTCATCTCCCACGTATATGTTTGAGGCAGTAAAAATTTTTTTCTATTGATTTGAACTGAATAGACTTATATGAGAAATACTCACACAATGTTGCTGAGTCAGTTATGTATGAATGACAATTTTTGGTTAACAGAAGGCCCTATGCTCTCTGGGGCAGCAAAGGACTCACCCACACATAAATAACAAGAATACAAATAAACCACTTTTATCTGCTCTACTGTTTGGACTGGCAGAAGCTGTTCCTTGTCACAACAGTCTAAGAAAAAAATTAATTCTCAAAAAGGGAGAAAGGAATATCTTATTCTTTTCCAATACTTACCTAAAATCTTCAGCTCGGCACTGGCATAAATTGTACCATACTTATTTTCTGCTAAGCACTGGTACATTCCAGCATCTGAGACATTCACACTTTGGATCATCAGAACACCATTAATCATCTCAATTCTGCTCTGTAATAGAATTAGAAAAAAAAAAAAACTTCTATAAAAGCAAATAGGCACTGGGAAATTGCTGTGCTATTAGCTTAAGAGGAAGCGACAAAAAAATCACCTAAAATAAAACTGAGCAACAAATTTCCTTGGGCTTACCTTTTTCTTGTTATACAAAAAATCACAAGAATAAAAAGCCAAAAAATATTTGACAGTAAATATTTTCAGAGTAAATTCACCATATTCAAATCTTCTTTTTTTCTGTTTGCTTGTTTGTTTGCCTTTACCCTTACATGATTTTTAAAAGCAGTTCATCCTGGGAACTTTAAGGAGGCAAGAAATCATGTGTGGATATAATATATCTGACAATCTTCAAATATAGAGCAAATATTTGGTCTCAATCATGGTGCTATTTTCATAAAAGCAGACATGAAAGATTGATTGCATAAGTAAGAATGAAAGGATCCAATTGCTCTCATCATTAGTACAAATTCCTTATTTGAAAGGTCCACTAGTAGAAAACAATTATCACAACTGGAAGAGAAATGACATCAATAGCTGCTTATGGAAGTGAGTATTTCATGAAGCTATAATATGAATAATTTGAAGTTCTATAAAATAACTTTAAGTTTCACTATAACAGTTGTTGTAAGTTAAAATTGATAAGGCATAAATTGTTTGGGAATGCAGAGGAAACTGTGATAAAAAATTCACTTTGTTGTGAACCCTCACCCAGCTCAAAGTAAAATTTAATTTAAAATTTCAGAGCCTGGAGAAACTAATGGTTTGGAAAATCAGAGAACCAAAAAGTAGAGATATTTAAATTGCTTCAATTTCAGCACTAATAGCTCCATCTAAAAAGGCAGAAATGAATAGAGCAACCTTATTTTCAATGCCTCACAGCTTCAAAACTAAACTGTTTTTATGTTTCCTTTCTGATTGTTTCCATAATTGGTTGATGTTCACAGATAGATAGAAGGGGCATTTGCTGAAAAGGAAGACATTACATCTTTTATATTCATAAATCCATTCCGTGAGTTCATTTGCAAATATAGATATTTTTTTCCAGAATCAAACAACTTTATAAAAAAGATAAGTAAATTTATAAAACTTTTCTTTACTCCATAACCTGAGACTATAAAATGGAAAGGTATTAGGCAAAAAACCCACGTGTTGTGCAATGATGCTATGATGATTCAGTGAGAGAAACAGAAAAAAGTGAAATAAAAGACAGACCATGACATCAGTGGTCTTTTAAAAGAAAAAGAGAATTTTGTTGCTGTTTAATTCTAAAATATATCAGGAGATTGTAGTAACACACTTTACATTCTGAGTCTTACATGAACCATTTTAATGGTCTTCATGATGAGTCCTGTTACTCGCAGAGAACAAACTGAATTGAAAATGTGACGGTCATCATACTTTCTGCATTAACCAAACAGTAATATCTGAAGAAGCTTTTAGTACTTTCTTTACTAGCATTATCCGAATGAAGGAGAAGCCTCCCCCCCACAGGTGACTCCTTGTCCAGTGTACCTGTGGCCAGAGGGGAGCTCCGTTTTTCAGCCAGCGATATGTGGGCCGTGGCTTCCCGGTGGCTTTGCACTCCCATCGGAGCTGATCTCCACTGTCCAGTTGTGTATCATTCAGCTTCTCCACCCAGTGTGGGTAGGCTGCAAGGAAAAATTGCCCCCTTAGAGTCAAAGATTATAAAGTGGTGATTCTCTAGCTGATATGCAGAGACCTAATCAATTAAAAAGCTTAAATTAATGGACCTTGCAAGACTTACCTTACTCTCAGAACAAAGCACATTAAAAAAAAGGTCCAAATCAAAAGAGACAGTAATAATTAGCAAACTCCAAACTTTAAAGGAAGTGCTGTAATGGGACCAGGTAGTGAGCAGTAACATGACCTAAGACAAATGTTTGGTAGTCACAATAGAACATTTCAATAATCATTTACAAGTCCTAAGATATTTGAATTGTGATGAAGAGGTTAATTGTCATAGCCTCTGTTTCATGTAGTTTTCTCAGCTTACAAGGAAATCATTATTTAGCTAGGAATGACTGGGGATTTGGTAAGGTATTTGCACATATTTTTGTTAAAGTGTCCTAAGTTTAATTCATATTTTAAGTTAAGGGACAAAATGCTTTTAACATTTTTAAGCACAGAACCCATGAGATTTCCAGCATCCATTAGTAACATAAATTACACAATAAATCAATATTTAAACAGTCTTTTTTAAAAAAGGCAGACAGTTGATAACTGTACATGTGATCACTAATACCTAACTTTCATTAAATAATCCATCAAAAATAAAGCATATTTTTTTCAGAGAAGTAGAACTTTAATGTGGCAGTCTATCAGACAGCTATTTGTAGGATCTTATAATTTGGAAAATGTATGACTCAGTGAGAAACTGAGCATTGATATGCAGAAATAAAAATGTATGCTTAAAAGCCAACTTTTGGGTTTTCATGCCGTAGCCATACCACTTTGTATAACACAGAGGGTATCACAGAGGGTGATAGATGACAGTAATTAACTTAAGGATATCAAATGCTGGTTTGGGATTTTGTTTGTTTGTTGTTTATGCAAATCATAGGGAATAAATAGCTAAAAGGCATTGCTAAAGGGATGTAAAATTCTGCATGATGTGAATAGAAGTCCAGATCTGTCATAACAAAGTCTCTGCTTCAAATGACAGATAATTGATAATGTACTTAAACATGGGGAATTGAGTTTAAAAATAAATCTTTGAATCTAGCTGGCATTTGACAGGTCATCAATCAAAGACGTGAGAAGATATGAAAAGGCATGACAGGTGACTAACTGCTTCTAGCTTACATCTCGTGCATGGATGATAAAGAAAGTGAAAGAGGTGTCTATCATTCCTAAGCAGGGAATAGTTGGCTTCAGAGTCCTGGACCAGGCATTTGTCAGAAGCTGGAAACATATTAGAAGAAGAATCACTCATTTCCTTTTTAGTAGAGGAATAGTGAGAGATTGACCCAGCCCTGCTCCCAAACCCAAGATAAAAAACCTATGCTTCCTTATTCTTCTTATTACAGTCAAGACAATGCATGAAATTCTCTACATGTGCTGAATTCTTCTTTCTGAAGTTATAACAAAAGATCCCACAAATATCTGCAGAAAGAAACCGGTTTTGAGAGTCCCTGCTTATTTGTTCTCTGCTCTCCTAAAAATGTAATTTAATTGCATTTTATAGTTGCTGTTCTCATTTTGAGTGCTTCAATATACACAAAGGAAGCATGCTGAGAAGAAATTGTTTCCTTTGAAAATAACTACATTAATATGATTCCGGAAGATGAGACAGCTAAATGTGTAACAAAAAAGTCATAAAAGACAGCCAGTGGTACCATAAAATCATGCAGTTTCAAAGAGGAACTAAACAGTTCCTGTTTATACTTACTTATTTCCATTGCTTTGCTTTTCTGTAAATTTTACTATTTGACCCAAAACATATATAGTCTGAAATTTTTATGTTGAATTTGAGCTCATCATGAACCAGAGTGTCCAGAAAAGAGTATGCACATTTTCACACTGAAACAAAGCTGCCCCAAGCCTGGCTGCAGGCTTGTTGTCTTCATAACTGCTGTTCCCTACCCTTTGTCTCTGGTTGTCTTGCTAAAACAATTGTGGCCCAGGTTTTCTTCTGAAACTACAAACTTGCCAATCACATTGGCATGACCAATTGGTCAGAGCAACCTTTTTCCATTAGCTGGGGTATTTCTATTCATAGCCTAAATGGCCTTTGGAGTCACATTTTTCAAGCTGTTGAACTTGCCATCAGTGAAGGCAAGATTCCCACCCCTTTGAGAATAAAGTAGCAAAGCAATAGGCAGATGTAGCTGGAATAGAGCTAAAAGCATGATTGAGAGAAATACTCTTCTTCATTTTTTGGCTTTGGCTTCTATTTCTCTCTCTATGTACTCCTTTATCAGAGAGAATTCCCTCTCTGCTCATTAACAAGGGTCACTCTCCATAAAATCATGACCCTTGTTCTAAAATCCTATCAGTACTTTTAAAGTTGAAGCATTTAACTGAATGTACAACCTCTGACTCAATGTACCATTTTTGGGTTTGTTTTTTTTTTTTTTTAACAAAAGTATCTTAACATAACCCTGATATATGTGTATGTAAAGAGAACTTCATTCCATAATCACACTTTATTCTAATTAGAAAATTTATCCAGATTTCAAAAGTAACAAGTCCTTTTTTTTCTTATAAATGCAACATTCTTCTTGGGAAAAACAGGTATCTGTCTGTTTTTTAATCTGTCTAATGGAGAATTTTGGGGTGAATTTGAGAAGAGAAGAATTCGTTTTAGTGTTCAGTAGTCTTTATGAGTGTTGTGCAGAGCTCTATACAGTGTTTCTGAGATTTTTAAATCACCATCCAATCCATGATTTATTTTATGCTGCATTTCTGCACCTGTTTATTCAAGGATGTCAAAATGTTTTACAAACATAAATTGGCAAAAAATCTGCAAGGTTACTGGCCAGTTTTTTAATCCTCTATGCAAAATGAAATTAAGGTGCAGAAAATTTAGATTATTTCTCAAAAATCTGAGCAGGTTTTTGTCTGAGAGAAAATAAAGACAAAATTTTACATCGGCAAATGACTTAAAATAATGTCCAAAAATGTGAATGAATGCAGTGTTTGGTGTGAAAAAAATTCTTTTCCTCTATATGAGATTAATGGGAAAGAATAAAGTAGGAGAAGCATATTCAGAAAGATAAGTGAGAAAGTCAGGACAGAAAATTTAAAACCAATTGTGATTACAAAATCTCTTCCCTTCCCGTTTTACTGTGTGGGACTAGACTGTAGTGGCAGGAGTGGACTTTTTTCTCATGCAGTTTTTATGAGGAATAATTAAAATAGATGTTAAAATCAGTATGGTCAGTTACACTGCATTACAGAATATTCCTGCTGTCAGATGCTTGTTCCACTCTTTTTTTTATGGCAAGCCTTCCCTCCAGCTGCCAGGAAAGCACTGTTGTGTGCAGGATGAGGGAACTGACACAGCCAAAAGAAAAACAGCCAAAAATGTGCTTTTATAATCACATCACCAACCCCCGCTGATCTTGGCAACAGTGAGTAGGTAACAGAGGAAAAAAAAACAAAAAATTAAGAGTGAGAGAGGAACAGGATTGCACATACCAGTGCTTACCATTGAGAAAATGCTGCTAGCCAGAATTTGAGGAGAAACAAAAAGGTTAATGGCAAATTTATCCACTCACATTTTAATTTTTGTGGTCTCTTCTATTAATCAATTTGAGCTCGAATAAAATTTCACAGAAACTTACAGAATGAACAGATCACTTGGGGGAAAATCACACCTCTCAAAATAGGTTGCAATGCATAAGAGGATTCCAGGCATTTTAAAAATTTTGTTTCTAATGACTGCAGCTGAATTTCCACTATGTGTTGAGACTACAATAATCTGAAGTTGTCAGCATCCAAAACACTGCTTTCTGAGCAACATCCGAATTGTCAGCTGCATCAGCCAGTCATGGTGCATCTGGATTGCAGCAGCAGGTAAGAAGTGAAAAATCACTAGTTTGTGATTAAATGTGACTAGACAGGCAGACTGGGTGTCCTGGGCTTTCTCCAAAATACTCTGTGGTGACCCAGATCAGATGCAACTGATGAGGATGAAGAAGATTCAAACAGACAGCGAGTGAGTTCCTACAGAGATATGCAAATTGTGAGACTGCAGTATGACACAGCTGGTCCCACAGACTGCTCTGAAATTTTACAGGAAACGCCTGGTAAGGAATGACTGCCTACATCTGAATTTCTGAGCTAAAGTAATCGTCGTTACCTGGAGGAATAAGATGTCAGTGAAAAGACAGTGAACTTACAGGTAAATAATTCATGCTGGCTGTTGTTATGAACAAAAGGTACAGCAGAAAAGGCCGTTCCAGATAATGCCCCCAAATCCTGCAACATCAGCTATCAGCAAGGGAGGCTGAGAGTTTTGTGAAGAAACGTTTGGCTAAATTTTGTGTAGAAATCTTCTCACTCAAACTCTCTTACACATCTGGAAAGAGTAGCCAAGGTTTGTAGGCCAGTGAGACACTAATGCTCTCCCCATGAGCATTGAAGGCTGAGAGTAGCTCCATGGAGAGTATTTTATCTTGAGGCCGAGGAAAGGTACTTGTGGGGGGTTAGTAAAGTCTGTGCTTCTTGTCCTGCTGGTATTGTCCATCTGAAAGCCCTCTGTAACTTGTTCTGACCTTGCTGCCTGCTGATGCAGATAGGTGAAACTTAATGTACTAGTCTCACATATCTGTTAACAGAGGAATGAGACAATATGAACTCTCTTCCTAAAGTGTTCAAAAAAGTTGTCCTGATATCATTGCAAAAAACACCAATGAGCTAAATTTTTCCTTCATCCTGTAAAGGCAGAGACTTAAAAAATATAATCTAGAAAATGGTGAAGAATGAAAAATTCATAGTTCTATCTAAACAGAATGAGACAAACCCAACATTGTAAATATCTTCCATGGATTTGAGAACCACTTTTATGCCTGCTCAAAGCAAAAGGCTAATGAGAGATGAAGAGTTGTGTAGAACACTATATCATGTTTGCTGTCATTTTACGCCACAGATCTGCACGGTGCTCATGAAGAAATAATTTAATTTCAATCAGCCTCTTTGCTTCTCCCTTGAAGAGCACATTTTATATTCTTTAAAGTCTGAAAGAGGGAATCAGACACAATTATAACACCTTTATACGTTACTTTGTCATCTAGTAGTTTCACAACTCTAGAAAACAGGTAGGAAGGGTATGACCTGGGATACATCTTATAACTCAAATTAAATTTTCTGAATTTCTAACACTTTAAGAAAACATTGAAAAAGACCAGCTGCTAAATTCCCGTGGCCCTCAGGTGCCTATACTTTCATGGAAGTAATTTATAGTAAGAATTTGAGAAATATCAGTGGGGTATTGTCATAGTAGGAGGCATAGAGTAGGTGCTGGGCTTTGACTGCTGTTTTCAGCAAGTGTCTTTGCTTCAAGTGCAAAATGGCAAATCTGAAATTAAATGCACAGACTGTCATCAGAACCATCATCTAATTTTTCCATCATATACAGGAAAAATTGAAGACAAAAACCTGCCCTGGGCTCTAGGTGGATGAGAATGAAAAGCAAGGAAAGAAGCATGATCCAGAGATAGTGATACTCACTAAAACCAGCTGAGTTAAGATGAAGACATTGGAAAGACAGAGAAAACAGAAAAATTGATTATGGACCTGACAATATTGACATATGTGGAAAATAAACTAAATATATTATGCCAGTCTATAGTTATTTGATGCAAGTGTGTAACAAAGACAGAGAGGTCTATATAATTAGTGATGAGGAGAAGAGATAAGGAGCCATGGGCTGAAATCAGGAAAAGAAAAAGAAAGTTAATTAAGAGAAAAAACTTCTTCTTAGACATATCCATTAACCCTAGGATCCATCTAAACTACAGCCTTTGGAATTCCACTGGCTGGGATATTTGAAGAGAGAAAACAATTCAGTTTGGAAGATGTGCTACATAACCTCCCACAGTAACTTTTTCTGTTACGTATTTAAGGCTGTAGAGTTCATGAAATGATAGAAAGCAGCGTGGCTTAAAATGATTGAAAGTAGTGGGACAAAAGCTAAAATGTGATATATGCCAAAATTTGACTTGTAATTATTCGTGGTATGGATTACACAGACTTTTGTTTCTTGACTCTAGAATGCAGCAACAGTATAATATAGAATTAATGGAGTTTGTTAAATAATTTTATTTTCAGGGTTCCTTTTTCATTTTCAATCTGATGCATGACTCAATCTTACTTTTATGGTCACTCAAAATTTTTTTTGAGCCTTAGAAAATGTTGAGGGCTGTGTGAAAATCAGAACTTTTGGAAATTGTTCATGCCTAGATTGAGAATTTTTTGGGTAAAACAAATCCTTCTTCAGCTCACATTCTAGTACAATGAACTTGACAAAGCTCAGCATCCAAGCATGGCACAGGTATAATGTTAATAAAGTGTGATAATAATCCTAAAACAGCTCCAACATTGTTTTCGGACTGATTATTCATGTTTAGGTTGCATGTTATTGTTATATCTGAACTAAAAGAAATAGACTTTTAAAATTATAGCTATACTCCAATTAAAAAAAAATCCCACGTGAAATTGTATTTAAGTCAATTCATCGAAGGAGTCAACATTATTTCTATTTAGGACTTTAATGCAATACTAAGGAATAAATATATATACCTTGATTCAAAACTATTTTT
The DNA here is from genome assembly GCF_052056855.1 of Sturnus vulgaris. Taxonomy (NCBI): domain Eukaryota; kingdom Metazoa; phylum Chordata; class Aves; order Passeriformes; family Sturnidae; genus Sturnus; species Sturnus vulgaris. The sequence goes on along the minus strand of NC_142244.1, from coordinate 43,545,039 downwards.
GTTATATGGTGTATATTCTATATAACAATATATATATCAAGGTATCTTGTTTCTACTGGACCTTGGAGTGCTTCACGTGTAGCCAAAGACTGAAGTGTGGACAAAGCATTTCAGGACAATGCTGCGTGCAGTTACACTTACTGTATACTTGTAGCTGTCCTCTGAAGACATTTCTTCCACGAGAGTTCTCAGCCTTACATTCATACATTCCTGAGTCCTCCAGCTGCACATTAGGTATTTCAAGCACAGCTTGGGATTTTCTCAGGCGAGCTTTACTTGGATTATGACCATTAACTTTCCTCCAAGAGATTGTTGGAACAGGGCTGAAATATTTAGTAAAATTAATGTTAACACTCTTCTGCTATTGAGAATATAGATTCTGTTATCTGGTAGTTTAAACACTTAATAATCTAAGTAGCAATAAAACATAATCACAATTAAGGTTCATATAATGGTTGATATACTTAACTTTCTATAGGGAATCCTTAATAAATGGATTGCTACACGGAATGTGTCTGTTTCATCCACAAGGGAGGCTGTTTTTATTGAGATCAAGTAAACTACTTGAATTCTCTCTCTCTAGATTGGCACTCTGTGCTTTACTCTTGAATGCTGCCTCTTGATAGATCAACAAAAAGAACAACTTTCAAAACTTGGATGAATTTAGCAAATTCCAAAACATCCCACTTTTCCTGCAATGAAAGTTCAGCTCAGGTCAATTAGTGAAAGCATCTGTTTAGGTGGGAAATGTCAATACCACTCTTCCTTGGGTAAATTTAAGTGACCAAAGGTATGGAGACATTTTCTTACAGTTTTCTTCAAGTTGCAAAATGGGTTGTGTGAGAAGATATATTAATGGCACTGCTGCTCCTGTCTCACAGCATTGCACTCTTGCTTGTGGCAGCAGAAGGGTTTTTCACTGCAGCTTGCTGTTCCACAGAGCTCTGTGAGGACCCTGGGCCATTTACATTCATGCTCAGGGAAGAAATGCAATAAATAGTGTTTGCACTCATAAAATTCTCTTTTTAGCTCAAAAACTCATCAGCCATTGTGCACCCAGTGGACCTTATGGCACAGACATACAGTTTTCTAAATATGGCAGGTATTTAAGAGGGAAAATAAATAAAAAAAAGAGAACTGTTGATAAAAAAAAAATTGATTGTGAGCTGAAAACTGGAATGCTTCAGGTATTCCACAAGAAGCTTGAAGGACACCATAAAAGAATATGTAACTTTTTGAAAAAACATATTTTGTATTTATTTCTAGTCTAAGCTTAAATATAAATACAGGGCCTTGTGGCAGTTTAGATGAGGAAAAGCACTTCATAATAGTTCAAATTCAAATTCATTTAGTTTAAATTCAAAACTGCTATGAATTGTTGTCATGATTTCCTGACTTTCACTCACTATAAATGTATGAAGTTTCATTAAGAATATCATCTTTCAATATTTCAGGATATCCAGTTTGAGACACAAAAAATAAGTATGTGACAAGCAAGTTCTGGTTATTCTTCAACCACTTAGAATCAGGCTGTGAGTTACTGCAGTTGTACTTAAACTGGCAGAAAAAATGCGCCAAATTCTAGTACTTTATAGAGATTAGGAAAATTCCCAAACATGCAATGGATTATCAGAAGATTTGTCTAATTTTAACTCCTGAGTGCCGCATATCACTGAATTTCATTGAGCCTATTAACACCACTACCTTACAAAAACAATATATAGTCCCACATGGAATTCATTTTAATATACCAGAAAGAGAAAAGAATTATTTCCCTTATCAGTTTGCTGCACTGATTAATTAACCTGACAAAATGAACTTCATTGTGACTGTGTATGTATTCATCTTTGAGACATGGTCCCTATAATATCTTGCTATTCTTGCAAAATGATCTTTCATCACTGCCACCCACAGAAGAAATACGTGTATGGAACATTTTTTTTTTGTTTCTCCTTGCTAAACAAAACAGGCTGGTCTCTTTCCAGCACTCCAATTATGTATATGTTTTTCTTTTAATAGACATTTGTGGATCATGTGATGGGTGTGGCTCATAAGACCCCCTTTTTTTTTTCCCTCTATCACCATATAATCTTTTTATCTTTCTCATTTTTAACCTTAAATTACTTTCCTGATTATTTATTTCAAATTTTGGTGTCCTGTGGGCTTGGTTTGAGGACTCTTCTGCAGCCTGTATGGTTCTAATTTATAAAATTAGTTTCCTATTAGAAGTTATTTTACATGATCTTCAGTTAGAAGACTGAAAGAACTCATTCCTATCTGATTCAAGTACTTCAACATGTTGAATTATAAATATGAAGGATAAATAGGATATTTCTTTCTGATGCACTAATAAAACTTTCTGTCTTAGCCCCACCAGTTATTCCTTTCACATCTTTAACTACATATTTCGATAGTCTATACTTTAGCTATACGTTGTCTATACTGTAGCTATATGTACGTATCAGATGTAGTACAAATAACAATCTTCGTTTCTTTTCTCCCCCTTCTTTAGCTCTCATATTTAATTTCTAATGGCACACTTCATTCTGATATTCAAATTTAGATTCTTTCTTGAGTGACTTGTGGAGATTTTGCAAGTCTTGTATTTTGCATTCAGCTTTAAGAGTTAACTCTTTGTATGCTTGCTGTCTTGTTTTTATATGGAATATAATTTTGTCATGATTGCTGGCTGCAAAACATCCACCATGGCCAGATAAGGATTTCATTGATCATTATTTATCACAACACAAGTCCACAGTGGGATTACAAATTCTTTATGTTGGTACAGGGCAATAGGACTCAGCAACTGCTGCTTTTTGACTGAAATGGGTGTGCAGGTACACTTTATTTGGGATCTTAAGGGTGTCATACTTGCAGCCTCTTGATAGTTATTTGGCCTTTATCCCTGCTTCCAGTAATTTCTGTGACAAAAATGCTTCTTCTCTGTTGTCATGGAGGAAAATGAGTTCTGCTGAATTACATTAGTAAAAGGAATTTCTTTTGATGATGTGTATTTCTGAGTAAAAGTCGAGAGCTTATAAACCATAAAAATTGTCTCATTTAGCCGCTATGAGATAATTCTGAAATTCATGTATTTAGAAAGTTTCCTTTAAATTGCATTTAACTAATCTTTTGAAATTTGCTTTTTTGTTTCCTGCAGCAAGTAAATGTGTATAACATGGCAAACACAGAGAAAACTGGTTGCAGTTTTAAAACAACTCAGTTATTTCTTTATCAGTACGAGGTAGGAAGTGGAACTTTTCAAGGAGATAAAGTTACTTTATCTGTGCAGATTTAATGATTTTGAAGTAAAGTACTCCCATATTACAAATCAGTGTTTGCAGACAACTTGTAGTTCTGTTTAATGAAATTTATTTTCCTTGCATAATTCACAAGTGACACATGAATTTTACATCTGAAATAAAAAGATATCTATACCTCTTTCTCCTCTGTGGCTTCTGTGAGAATGAAATGAAACATATGAGTGAGGATGTGAAAGAATAAAATTGTGTGACTGTTCTAGAAAACTTCTAAAATCTACCATAAAAGCTAACTAACATACACACATTTTTCATCTTTTCAAATAATCCATAGCTTTTTGAAAATAGAGCAACTGCAGAAGTATTTCTGGCATTAATATGAGTTTAATGCAATATGCGTAATTATTGAATCTTATAACCCATATAATCCATTTCTATTTTGGTCTCAGAAGATGTTTATGGGAATACAGTTTCCTTGTTTATCATAACACTACATTCAACTCCTGTGAATAAATTGATTTGAGCTTCAGTTGAGTTCAAAGACAAGACTTCTCCTAACTTTTAGAAAAAAAAATCCTCTGAATGCTACTAGTAAATCTTAGTACTACCAAGAAAATCCCCACTTGATTTCAGAAATAACATCATCAAACTTGACATTAATCTAAACTGAAATGAAAAACCTAAGTGGTCCCTGGTGACTGCGATAGACATTACTGAGTTTGAATTTGAAGAAAATATGAGTTGTAATTTTACCTTTGCATTAAGAAGAAATTATAAGTGTCAGTTTTCAGCAGTATATTATTTGGGATGAGTGCTGTTGAAATAGCTGGAATTCTTCACAAGTTTCAACAGAATATAGAAATAAAAATTAATTGGATCATTTAAAAAATTATTGGAAGCAATTCTTCTTCCTGTCAATTTCATATGTGAAAGAATTTCATTACATCCCTAAAGTACATACTTATTTTGGGAAAGGGGAGAGGTAGAAATAAGAGTAATGGATCTTTTCATGGATCCGAGCTCCTAGTATTTCAAGAATATTTTAAATAGGAATGCATAGATTACTTTTTCTATACTCGGTTGGTACAGATTGATGTGAAATTTTGAAATACTTTATCTACTACTGTAATTTCAATTCCTCTCCACATGATTTCTCTTTACCAAACATCAGTGTTCTGAGCTGCACCTTCAAACCCACGAGTTCACATCATATGTGATGAAATATATCTTGAAAACAGCTTCGTGCCTATGGGGTCTAGAAAAAAACCTGTATTTTCTTATGCGTCCCTGTCTTGCAACGGTGTTAAATATCTTTAATTATTATAAGATAATTATGAGGGTTAAAATGTTGAGGACTATAATGAAATTCTCTGTCAGATGCTTTCCAGGAATTCCTATCAACCATTGACATCTACCTTTAGAATGTCCCATATAAATCTGTTCAGAGTTTTATGAGACACAGTAACCACCTTTTCTTTCATTTGTTTTTTAAAAATAATTAGCACTCATGAAATTCAGCAGCCATGAGTATGGTGATTTAAAAATCAAGAGAGAATAGCAGCAAATGGTGATGAGCTTGAGCCAGTGTGCAAGAACAAATCCAGGCCTTCAGGTCACTTCAACAGATGCCCATGATTGTGTTAAAAACCTCTATTGCATATATGAATGTCATGTATTAATGTGCATGTGCTTTACCACCACTATTAGCTTGTTCTTTATGGCACAGAGCAAGGACAGTGCCTGCTTGGCTGCATATCCAGCTCCACAGCATTTTATTCACACTTTAAATTATGACATGTTAGAGCATCTCTAACATCTAAAATAGTGCCATGTACAAAGATGATTCATTTTCTATAATGGTTCATTATTTGCAGTGATTTGTACTCCAGAGCTCCTTTTTACTGGTTGATCAGAGACTAAACTGATGTCTCAATCTTGACACTTAACTATTCAACAGCTAAATTTAGATAACATAGCTGTCCAATACCCAAAGTTAGATGATACAACCAATAGTTTTGGTGATTTATATTTTTTCCAAGTCCTTAAATTTGAGTAATCATGAAAAAATGAGCCACCTGATTAAAGTGTAATCAAATGAGAACAGAAGAACCATAATAGGCAAAGGTATTTGTTCGAAAATTAGTGAGGAAACTGGAAAGGCTATTCCACAACCTTTTGGGTGTGCACTTAAAAGTTAGGTACTCTTGATGTTTACTCTTGGTGTATACTCTTGATGAAATTGCAATAGCACAGGTACAAATTTAATACAAAAGAGCTGAAGATCTCCTCCTATTGTATTCATTATAAAACTCTGTATTATATTTCTGCCACCTTAGTATTGTAGATGCTATTTATATGGTGGGACTGAGGAGGTATTGAGCCATCATGTCTGTTAAAAAATGATGGAAATAAGCTCTGTTTTTCCTCAGCTATCCAGTAACCATTTTTTCTTGTCTCTCTATCACACCCTACCTCAGTGTGTGGCCGGGGGCATTCTGAAGCAGACATTTTTCTAAAAATATTAAAGACATAACAGGCAAATTATCACCAGCCTGAGACGTGATCAAGGCTGTTGAGAAGAGACTCTGAAACAACTTGAAAAACAAAAGACATGTATGATATCTGCTGTTTCACTATAGGGGATAATATCAGAAGAATTCATGATTTTAAGTAAGAGACAATGCTTTGAAACAGAAAATTTCTTTGAAAAGATGACACATATTTGGCAGGTGTTCATACAGATCTTCAGGGTCACAGTACTGCAGTACACAGTACTGTGTTTATTTGCCTTTTTATAGTTTTATGGTGTTTATTATATATAATAAACGCTACAAAACTACAGATATATATATATATATATATATATGCTTATTTATAGTGTTAAAGTTATTTTATAACTGAATTTTTGTGTCATTTTACTCTGTCCCAAACTTTATCCAGGCAGATTTTCTGTAGCTAGCACATTGATCTAGGATGTCCTGACTCTGCTGTACAGATGTGGCCAGCATATGTGTACAGATCCAGAAGATCAGGAAAACTAGTTACAATGAGTCCGAAAATCCCAGAAATCATTAAAAACCATCAATGTTGGTGCAAATGTAAATACAAATCTAGCATGTCTGGAGTGAAAGAGGGCTTTGAACTTTCTGATCAGACACACACTTTGAAGACAATGAGTGTGATGATTTCCAGAAGTGCTGCATTTAAGGCTCTTGTGCCATAGTACCATATATATTTATTTCTTTGTGGGAAATCCTGAGGAGAAACATAACAGTGGTAACTCTGGTGACCTACTCTTGAAAAATTCTAGAATTTTTTCCTTCTGATCCTCTCAGACTCTGACACAGAGGGGAAAGTCTACACTTATGCTTCTTGATAGTAAGTTTGGAATGCAAAAAAAAAAAAATTTCTCGATCTTTAAACCTACAGCAAAGCTGCACAAGTTACTGAACATAGGTTATAGTAACATTTATAAATTTGCTTTGATGGTTCTGAGAGAGAAAGGGAAGGATTGGTAATATTGCTTCTTCAAGAATGATGTTCTACTGATGGGGTCTTACAGTTTGATAACGTTTTTTCCCACTTTCATTATGCCATACGGTAAAAGCAATGAAATCTAATTTTTTAGATTTAGAGTGAGGCAGAAGGAGGTCTGGGAGTGCTACTTGAGATTTTACAAAGAATCTTTATTACATTGCTATGAATGATTGCAATATTTGCAACAGTATTATGAAGTCTGTTCAGGAACAAGTCCACTTAAAAGAAGACAGAAATAAATCCAGCCTGAAAACCAGCAACAAAATCCAGTCTGGCTCTAGCACCTTATAACATAAATACTTATTCAGCAAGAGCTAAAAATGAAGTTGAAATTGATGAAAGTCTTAGAAATATTTATTTGACATAAACAATATCAAATATCAAACAATATCAAAGGAAAAAAAAAAGGGAAAAATAATATTGGATCAATTTTTGTCATATAAACAAACTCAAATTGAAGATGTCATGCCTGTGTTTAAAAAGGTTCCTTCCTCTCATCACAATCTTATCTTGAGAGGAAAAGGCATCCTTACTTGTAACATTGACAAATGTTCTGCAGAGTGTTTATTTCCCTCTTGCAATTATTTTGTTATCAATAAAATTTAAAAATGACTTCCACAGCTTCTATGTCTAGCATCTGATAGGATTAACAAAATGTTTTTCCAGTAGAGAGAATTGGCGTGAAGGGACATGGAGTAACTTGATTTTTTCTCCTATGGAACTTAGAAACAAGTATTTCTATATCAGTTTTTGTATCTATTGTGCAGCTTCATTTTGGGCAAATAATTAAACAAGATTAATACTCTATGGCATGGTTTCTCTGTTTTAAGAAGAGAAAACAGACAATTCATGTCTCTGTGACCAGTAAATGAAAAATAGAACAACATGCTAAGCCTCAGTTTTGATGGTAGAGGCAAATTACTACTTGTAGACTTCTACACTGTGAATTAGCTTGAGGCTTGAAAATGTTAATTTACTAGCATGCCTCGTTTCCACAGTATTTCTGCTATATGTAGGAAAACGACTAAATATTTCAATCTAAGTTCCAACAATTAATTGGATGCATAGCATCTAGAATAATCTGCTTTATTTAGTGCCAGGTGACCTTTAATATCAAAGGTGTTTCTTTGTGCCACCGTTATTGTGGGAAGAGGAAAAGACTGTAGTAGCTTAATATTTTCGAAAAGATACTAATTAAGTGACTTACAGGGATGAATGACTATTCCATGAGCTATCAGAATCCTTAGCAAAGAGGCACTCACTCCCTGGGAAGTTTCATACAGTTGTCCAAGGAAAAGACAGCTTATCCTCAGGGAGAAAAGTAAAGATCTGCTGACATATCCAAAATATATTGACAACAGAATTGTCATACTTGGCCCTAAAAACAATGAATCCTGATTTATATCCCAGATGTTATTGTCCTTTTTTATTTTGTATGGATGCGTGTGTATATATATATATATATATATATATATATTTACATGCATATATATATAACCCAGTGAAACATGCTCTATTCCCATGTTTATGCCCACTAATACTCATCTGCTGCTGGCTGCCTTGACTGCTTACTCATGCCAATGCCCCTGGGTTTCAGTGTAGTGCAGTTAACAGAAGTTAACTTTGAGTATCACCATGCATTAGCTCTGCTACTCTTCAGCACAACACCAGGGCTGAAGCAAGATGGGGATTCATGCTGATAGCAAGGAGACTTAGGTTAGAAAAGAGTCTGAATAGAAATCCTCATGAGACCGTTTTTGACCCTAGATTACTGGGAAATGGTCTGGTAATAGGAACATCTTGTCTGGTTCTCTTGACAGTTTGTTACAGGAGATGCTTCCTGCCAGGTCTGGAGGAAGAATTTTGGAAAACCTGTTTGGAAACATTCAAGGCTAGTAGGTAATACTGGATTTGCCAGGATAAGCCAACTAGAGGACAGAAATCAAGTAGAATGAAATATATTTTACAGATTTGAAGAGAGGGTTAAAAGTCAGTCCTTTGAAATTAGGAAACAATGGTGCAATGCTGGAATCTTCTATTCCCCCGTGTGTAGATACCAGATGGAAATGCTAGATAGAGAAGTGTGCAACCTGGATCTGTGACACTTTTTAAAATTATTGTTTGTGAACTTCTTGCTCCTCCAAAAATCACATATAATTATGTGGCAGATGAAGAAAAGAAAAGAATCAGCTACTGTGAAACCTCTGACAAATATTCATTCCTGTCTGCCTTTAACTCTCTTTTCAGAAATTATTCTCTTCATCATTGCATTATTTGCCAGACATTGACCAGACCTCACTGAAACAGCTGTTTAAAATGTTGACTTGCAAAGCCTATCTTTTTATCCCTGCAGAAAGATTTAGATCTTAGATATTTAGAAATTTAGAAAATATCTAGAAACATGCTTCATAGCCATTACCCTGTGTCATTGGCTTAATGAATAGCACTAGCAAAAAAAGCTTTGTCAGAAACTTCACACAATTCTCCACAGTTACACTCAAATGCTCTTCACCAGACCATGAGGATTTTTTATTCGGCCTCTCTGATCTTTGCTTAGGTATTATACTCACTTATCCAAACACTTTGCCTTTATTTCTGCACATTGAAAAAATATTTAGCAAGCTCTATCTACACAGATAAATAGAATGGTTTGAGTCTGAAGGAAACAAAGGTTATTGAGTTCCAGCCCCATTGCCACGGGCAGGGACACTTTCCTCTAGACCAGGCTGCTCAGAGCCCCATCCAACCTCGCCTTAAACACTTCCAGGATGGTGCATCCACAACAAATATATGGTCTGCGAATAAAATATTGATAGTGACATAAAACAGATAATAGCATTTTTAATAAAAGCTTCAAAATCAATTAAGAAAGTCTGGTAAAAGAAAACCAGACAAAGACGATAACAAAAAAATACTATATTTAATGGATTTAAAACTTTGACATATTTATTAATTTGAATTGATTCAGAGCTCATTGTTTCAAGAGAACATTTTTTAACATTTCTTAGATTAAAAGTCACTGCATTTCATTAATTTGTGTGATTTAAATATATTTAGCTTCACCTTCTCCTTATTTCATTTCATTTAGAAAACAAGATTTTAAATAGACTTTCATTTGGGTTCTTGCAAGCCATAGTACTGATGGGATGAATGTTTACAACTGAGCTATAAATCTCTTCCAAACAAAGTTAACAATAGAATTATTAAGGCAACATTAAATATGACAAAATGAACAACACGTCTATCAAAATAACCTCGCTGTAATTCACTAATAAAATAAATATTTTTAATTTATTCTTATTGTTATCTAGGTATATTTCAAAACAAAACCACAGTTTTGACATTGTCAAATTGAAATAACTTATCATTTAAAAAGAATATTGGTACAATAAGAGGATGTTACTAGTGTATGGAAATAGCATAGGCATAAAATAGTTTGTCAAAAATACAGAAGAACAAGCAAGTGGGTCATAAGAAAAATCATCTGTCAGCACTGTTGTCTATTGATTCTTTTGATTCAAATATCTATGTGTTGATCCATGTGGTTCAAAAAGTCCTGTAGTATAAATAAAGGGATGCATAAAACTTATTTTTGTTTTTAGCAAAACAATCCTTTTGGTAATCTATACAGCTCTTATTTTAAAAGCAAAGATTGAAAACTCTGGTAATCTACAAGTACTGCAATAGCCCACATCTTATAATTTGTTTTAATGAGAAATAAAATATGATTACTTATTCAAAATTGTCTGCTGGCACTATCATAATACAAACTCTTTTTTTTTTTTTTTTCTTTCCCTGAATAGAGCCAGAAAACCAGTGAAATGTGACTTTTATATGGAAAATAAAATATAAGTCTGGTGTAATGCACAAACAAAAATGCACTAAGGAAATGACTGAAGTGTGAGGGTCAGATAGGATGCGTGCATTATACACAGTTTAAAATTTTAAAAACTGGGTTAATGAGTGAGAGTAGAATGATTTTAAATGCAAGAAAGAAGACAACTTAGAGTTATATGCTAGCAAGGGTAATAAAGGCAAAAAAAAAAAAAAGCTGTTTCTGACACTTTCACTTTTCTTGATTTCCTCTAAGGCCAAGGGCCTGGGCTCATTGAAGAGGGCAGGAACTTACAGCTTTTCATGCTAACTTGGACAAAAACTATGAAAACTTGTTCATTTTGAGGTTTAAGGAAAAAAAAAAAAGTATATTTCCATCTCTGCCTGCTTTTAAGTCCCGTATTTAAAATAATAGTGTTAAAATTTCTTAAGACATAAGTATGCTCCAAAGTCAGGAAGTGCTAAAGGATGCTTGGATGGCTGTCACCAAAGTGCTTCATTAATGAATGTGTCATATAGTGGGGAAGGAATTTAGAGTCCTTTTGCATATCAACCGCATTAATTTCATCTCTTTCTAATTGGCAGATAAATGAAGGCACCAGAATTATTTCTTTGAATAAAATACATGATAAAAGAAATTAAAGAATGGATCAGTTGCCTCTAGATGTTCTTGGAAGCAAAGTCAGTAACATTTGCGAGAAAATAAAAATGACAAAATGCTATCACAGAAGGCAGCATCTGAAAAGTTGCATTTCTGGAGCAGGAAAAGCCAGGATCGCTATAATTCGTGCAAAAGCATGAGCTTTTTTTATCAGGAAAATGATATCTTCTACGCCAGAACTTTTCCAAAGAACAAGGTCATGATCTGTCTTCCTGATTTACATAAGAAATCTAAGGTCTGACACTGAAATGTACACACTAAATCAGGATTATCTGGACTACAAACAGAAACCTCATTATCCATTAGCTCATTTATTAGATTAAAAAAAAAATTGACTTGTCCTTTTAAATAAGAGAAGACACAAGGAGTGAAAACTGTGTTACTCAAAAGCAAACATTAACATACTGCTGTTTAAAATTATTTTCATTAATTTAGATGCTTTGAATGCTTCCAATCAGATTTTTTTTCTTTTTCTTTTCAATTATTTGATTATTTTAACAGCGTTTTATGTAAATACTAATCAGGATGTAGCAATTCTGCCAATTAAAAAGAAACATTTCTTTTACTGTGGAAAGTTAAATAGAAGATGTTAATATCTTGTAATTGCCAGTGGGCTTTTTAGTATGTTTAATAAAAAAATACCATCCCTTGTTTTGTTAGAGAACAAAAAAAATAAAAATTCAAGCATTTCTAATAGAAATTACATCATTAAATATGCAGCAGAAAACATATCTGTATGCTATATAGAAGTACAGGTATGAAAGATGGATGTAACTGATAGTTATTGTGTAGATGTGACAGTGAATATGTCTATAAAAGAAACCTTGGGCCAGCATATATACCCAGCCAAAAGGTCACTAACTGCAAAATGCACACTCTGATATATATATGCAGTAAATTTTATTTGGCTCCTCTGTTTTTCATGTCTTGTTAAACCTCAGCAGTAAATAATTGATTTATACCGTTATTTCCTAGCCAGTGATTGATGCTCATGATAAGAAACATTATCTAGTACAAATAAGATAATCTTGAGATATTTCACTCCTGCATTACTTTGAATTCTTCAGCAACTACAAAGTCTGTTTGTAAGTGGCGTCAGTAACATATTTCCACTTATAACTGAACCAGCCCCACACTACTTGGGTCAGAATAAAATCCTTCTCAGAAAATTTTTCTCTGTCGAGCAATTAAGATATTTGACTTTAGCTTGAAAACAAAAGCTACAGAGCTTCAATTTATTTGATTCTTTCAGTCAAAGTGATTGACAGTGCTAAATAAACACTATTAATAAATCATTAATCAGTAACTAAAGACTAGGCTCTTCCTGGAATATTTGCCAAATGCCTACTTCAGGAAATCTCACTGGAACGTCTGTCATTCTCACAATTACAGTGGAAAGAGCAGAGTGCTTCAGACAGCTAAATTAAAGCATGAGAAAACCAGCAGCCTATTGGTTTTGAGGTTGTAATAACCCCAGTGTTATTTACAACAAAAATATCAAGTTTAAAAATACTAAATAAAAAAGGAAAAAATTAGTTGTTGATTCAGTTTAGCAAATGAGACCCATGGCAATGTAACAAGCAACAACCCATATGGGACATCAGGAATAAGAAATGGGGACAAAAAATGAAAATTATGAAAATGAATAGAAAATGTGATGCATTTCTACTTCCCACCTCAGCCTCCAGGTCTCAAATGGTGCCTGAAATGTCATTCATGTAATTATTACCACATCAAGTTGAAAGAAATTTCAGCTCATCTGATTTGATTGTGCATTAATGGCTGAGAAAAGAAGATAAGGAATGTGCATGGTAAAAATAGCTGCCCATTATAATAGCAGCAAATGGGGTCTTATTAGATAACCTTAAATTCCTTGATCATTCAGGTGCTTTTGTCTATTTTGTTTATTAAAGATTAACATCAAATAAAAAAAAGGAAATAACCTAATCGAAGCCTTTCCTATCAACTTCACCTTCCTTTATGAATAGCAATTGAATCTTTTTGAGAGAGGGAACTAAATCTCAGGGTGCTGAAGATGGGAGGTATCACTAGGTCTCCTTCCTGCCTTCCAGTGATGGTTGCAGAGCACAACGTGTGTCATACCTCCTTTTCACTGGAAAGTTGACTTGTAATCTGTCAGCAACTGCAATTTAATTCCAGCAAAATGAGGAAAATAAGAAGTAATATGTTGGTTACTGCTTCAACCATAGCCAAGAGTCTAAAAGGGCCTCTGTTGACTTGGAAATGTTTCTGACAGGAGAGAGCCTGGAGCCATCAGCCTCTGCACAACAATCCTTTTCCTCATTTATTTCAGCATCTCGGGGAATCTCGCCATTTATTGCTTTTCTGTCCTCTGCCATGCACCTCTTTCCTCATCTTTACTATATAAAACATAAGACTTGTGTTCTACCCTACAAAAGTTCATGTCTCAAATTTGGTTCCTTCATCAACTTCACTGAATCTAAATAGATACAACTGAAAAACTTTGTCAGAATTTCTCTTTAATTATTTGTGTATAATTTCTGTTGACCTGCACACTGAGAGCATCTCAGAATTGGTAAAACACGAAAAACCATCAAGAAGGGAGTAAGTTTCAGACATATATCATCCATTCAGTAATTAGGAACTGTTAAGAGAAAAATCTGAACAGAAAAAATACAGTGACCAGTGACATGAAGATTAAAAGAACTATTAAAACATTTTAAAAGCCCTCTCAGGTAGTAGAGACAGGCTCTGAAAAGTCACTCTGGAAAACCAGACCTGCTGAACAAGCTGGAGGAATGATATTCAGGAAAACAGACTGTTGTCTTGAAACTTCTAACCTCTTATGTTTCGTTCCTCCTTAGTTAAATAAAAAGAATTGGTATGGAAGACATAGTATTTCTCAGGCTAACACTTTTGTCAAATTCCTCCAAAAGAGTTAGAAAGACAAATTCTTCCCTTATTTTTTAATCAAGGCCATGCTGTAAGAAACTTGTATTTTTTTTGATAAGCCATGAACTATTAAAGCAAGCAGGATATATTATATATTTAGCAGCATAACTTTGGAGACTAGGGGCAAGATGTCCAAAAGGAACATCATTATGAAAAGGTACTGAAAAGAATTCAATACAGTGAGATTTTTTTCAATGCACCACACAGAATTTGATGAGGTATTTTGGAAAGAACCCAAACTGTTATAATTTTTTATGTTTCTCTGGAGAAACATCATTGCAGGAACATCGTTTTTAACAGCATACATGAGAAGAAGAAAGAATCTCTTTGAATCACTAGAATTGACTCTTATTTCTGTCTGCTTGTATACGAACATTGCCAGCCTAATTCTTGGAAACAATCATAATAGTAACTTGAGTAACTAGTAGTAACTACCACCACAAAACCGAAATGTTATCAATTTCATCCTATATTCTGTAATCTGAATGCTGTATAGAAGTAATTTTAGTTTCAGTTTTTCATACCTATCTCTCCCTAAACTCTTTTATCAACAAACTTGACATGAATAGCAAACACCCATTCTGTACTAGTGCTATTAAGTCAGGTAGAAATTGTAGAGTAGGCATTGCCAAAAAGTGTGTTAGGACATGATCAAGACATTGTGCTCTTAGCTTCATGTATAAATTATGAATATGGGGGAGGGAAGAAAAAGCTACTGTTTATTTATTCTCCAAATATGACATTTTGACAGAACAAATTCTAATTTACTGGTAGATAGTATCCTAGAGAAAAAAAATGGATGTGAGTCTGGTAAAATTTTCAATTAAAAAAACATTTCCTCTTTTTGTTTATGAGATTGATACTTTTCATTTGACAGAGATAGTTAACTTGACTGAATTCCTGACCACAGAAATGGCTGGGCAGGGAGTTCATAATTAGCTATTTAGTTAATTGGTTATTTTGATAGTACAGTAAGGATTGTCTGTAAAAATAAAATCCAGCAAAATAATGAAACCACAAATCAGGCAGGTCTCATCTTAATAAACAATTATGTCTAATTATGAAAGAATCTGTACTTACTTTCCAAGTGCAAAACACTCCATCTTAACAGTAGTTCCCCTTGCAGCTGTAACTGTGTAAGGAAAATGGACTTCAATTTTTGGTTCATATTCCCCCATCACACCTGGAAAATAATGAATGTTTAAAATATGAAAGATCATCAATTTTCCATTTTCACAAAAAGAGCCTGGCTTGCTTTTTGAATCTGCCCAGCAGTAACATTGGTAATTGATGGAGATAGCCTTGATTGATCTGATATGCTGTGCTCAGGTCCAGTATATACATGTATATATATATATATATATATATTTATATATATACACACTAAAATGCTCTTCAGCAGCACAACATTGAGCTTAAAAAAAGGATTTTTTTTTTTTGAACTTGGGTTAATATTTAAATTTTCAAAGATGCAAGTGGGCAATCAATAGGGGAGTGAGAATTTTCATAGGCCAAGTCGTTGTTTACCAGCACATTGACAATTTTGACAAATAAATCAACATATCATGCTGTGTTTGACTGAGAATCTTCTAAGCTCAGCAAAAAGTCCTCAAATTATGTGGAGCATTTGTGTACATGGATATAGACACAGAAACGAAGACATGCAAAATTTAGTTATGTCCTTTTCAGTGAGATTTTTAATTTGGGAGAAGATTTCAGGACAACACTGTAAGATAGAATTCTAGGAAATGTTATTTAGGAAATGGAGAAACATTCAGGAATGGGAAAATAGAAAAATGTAAATCAATATCTGTGTTATCCCAGATTTACTGTAGAATGAGTCACAGCTTTGAAGAATCACAAGACCTTAGGAAATGAGAAATCAGTAGGGAAATGAAGGTATGTTTTATAAGGTGAGGTGAGACATTTGTACTTGATGCCATTTGGAGGAAATATCATAATCAGCATGGAAGGAGAAGAATATGACTCTAACAGCTATGTTTGTTAGATGGAATTTGGGCTGTGGAGGTAGGAAATACTCAGGAACAAAAGGCTGTATTTAAAAACAATAAGAATTTTTCAGATTTTTAGATGAGGAAAACTGAATAAAATATGACTTGTTGAAAAAGTAGAAACAAGACAAGTCTAAATCTATAAAAATCAGTCAAGATTCTCCAAAACACTCTAAAGCAAGCAAATAGGAGCAAGAGATAAAAAGGAAGGAGGCAAAAAGAGATCTCTTATTTCTTTTAGACATCAACTGTCCTAGCCTTCAAATGTTGCTTATGGGGCTCAGGAGTTTCCAGTGGAGCTGTGCTCTCCTTTTCTCACTGTCATTCAGGCTCCTGAAGCTTGGTTCTGGGAGGAAGTCTGAACATATTTGAATGTTTAATCAGGGGCTTAAGTCTAATTAGAAAATCTAAATGTGTCCCATATTTGAATCAAATGACAGAAACAGAAAGCATAAAATGCTTTTATTTGAAATAATGCAATTCTATAAATAATGTGGCTTTCTAGGTAGCAGATTTCTTTTTAAAAACGTAATGCTGCAAGTATTACGTGTGCTAGCAATACTGACCCATTTCAGCTAAGACACACCTAAATCAGTGCTTTACATTGCTTTATGAACCCTTTTTTTAAATATGAAAAACAATTAACATGTGTGTCTTGGGTATTAAAATAAAGCCAGGTCATCAAAAAATGGTAGTCAATTAAAATTTTCCTTCGCCTAGACTGAAGTGATTGCTAATATAATATTTCATAAAAAATGTATTCCCACTGGCCTGTAACATGTCAATAAATTTGTAATTTACTTACATTCCTTGTGACTTTGTTTACTGTTTTCTGAATTTTTTTAGATTTTGAATACTAGTTTCTGATTTATCCTAGTCAACCGATTACATAGTCTTACAGGATATCTATCCTTTTAAAAATATCTTTAACAGACTGAAAACCTCCAAACCATTAATCCTTCATTAAAAAGAGTCTTTAATAAACATTCTTAGTGCCCATGAGGCACCTCTTCAAATTCCACTCTATCACTTTGAGATGTGAAGATGAGAACTGCACAGCAATAATGAAGATGTAGATCTTTCCTTCACACTATCTTTTCCTTGGAATTTTTTTGTTTGTTCAACAAAATTCAGTTCTATTTGCTGTTTTGTACTTGACCTCATGTTTGTACACCATGACACCCTAATCTCTTTACTGATTATATCTAATAAAGGTATTATAATTTTAGGTCTAGGTATTATATAAATTTTTTGGTGGTGATGTTATTTATTGCCTATCTACTCTATTTCTATTATCACAATATCCTTTTGCAGTTCTTCAGGGTCAGTTTTAACTCTCAAAATTCTGAGTAATTCTGTATCAACAATCTTCTCTACTTCCCTGTTCATTTTATTTCCAGACAGTTTATGTGTTGAATAGTGAAATCCCAGGAAAGTCTTCACTGACAATCTACCAGTTCTCCAAACTGTTTAGATACGCATACAATAGGTGGATTTTTTCTAATCTATTTTTAATTGAAAATGAGGCTGTATTTCAGCCCCTCTAAGAATTTAGTTTCTTTGACAGCCTTTGATGAGGGACCCTGTAAAGAATTATGTGAAATGAAAGCAGCTTGGCTAATTCTGCTTGTATTCTCTCAGTCTCTTTAGGAAAGCTGTATACAGACTGAGGCATGGCTTCCCTGGTTAAAAGCTGTGTTGTTGGTCTATGACTGTGTGGTAAGACTGCTGTATGATAATGTGATAAATACAATCCTAATGATCATATTTTTTATGTCTTTTCTATCAACACACTTGACACAGAAGTCAGACCTAGTAGTCTGTCATTTCTCAGATGTTCCTAGGAGTCTCTTTTTTAAAAAAATCCCACCTTTTCTACCTACCTTCCCTCTAGCCCTAGGGCTCAGTGAAGGAAAATAGTACATCCAGCTTCCTTCCATACACAAGAGGGGCCTTGGTGCTTTGTTATTATTTGTAATGTCAATATTTCTCCTAAGATTTCTTCTATTTAAACTTCAATTACAAGAACTTCAGCTCTGATGGAGGAATCTCCTATGTTTCCTTGTAATGACCAATGCTAAAAATAGTTCACTTGGATTTTATGATGGAGACTTCTATTCCTAAGTAATTCCTTTTAAATCTTTGACATCTGCTGACTGTCCACACTCACTGAGGTTTTGTACTTCAATGAAATTAAAACTTGGGTGTTTTTGCTTTTGGGTAGGGCTTTGCTCTGGAAAATAATTGTGTTGAGTTGTTATAAAGTATTTAACACTTGCTTTTTTAGCCCTGAATAAAAACACAACTTAAGATTAAATTATTCTTGCTTTTAAAATAATACAGTATATCTTTACCCATCTGAGACAATATTATCTTTCAGATCTTATATTTTTAACTTATATTAAGTCCCTTTGATAAGTGCAATCTGTACACACAATGATGCTTTTTGCATGTCATGCCATCATTTAATATTCATAATGAAATGCTTTGTACTGATGCTTTGTACTATGTCCTGTTCTTCTGGGTTATTGCTACCCTAGCAAGCGACATGCCTGCAGCAACTGGCAGGAAATGTATAGAAATTACTGAGTAATTGCTTTGTGTCACTATGAAAATTAGGAAACAAAAGTCTATTATTGCAGAGGGATATTTTTCATTCTTATTATTTATGATCTTTGAGACCATGAAGGCCATTATAGTTGCATAGATATTAAGGGAATTGTTAAGGCCTTGCCTTTCCACATTACACTATAATTGCTCTGCTATGGCTGTGGTGCCTCTAGGCTCTTCAGCTTTCCAGCTTCTGCTCTGGTCACTATGAGTCAGTGATGGCAAAACGACCATCATCTGCATTTTCATTAAGATTTTTGTTCATTTGTGCTAGATGCTAAAAGGAGCCTGAACTTTTAAGAAGTACTGAGGTTTTGAGCTACGTGCACTAGAATCAATCTCTCTCAGGTTTATGTACATGACTCTCTTACAAAGGTTTGTCTAGGGCCATAAAAATCCTCTCAGTCATTTTTATATCCAGTTATCAAACATGAAATACAACAATAAATAAAATTGATCAGCAGAGAATAAAGACATAATATACTATTTTCAGGTGGCTAACAAATCACAGAGCTCACGTGTTTTCAGCACTACAGAGCAATGGGATGCTGTTCTCAATGCTGCTGTGCTCTGACGTCCCATGAAAATGCATCCTTTCTGAAAATCCTTTACCTTTCAAGGCCTGACGCCCATCATTCATTATTTTTTTTGGCTAATTACTTAGTTTACTATACTCCCTACTTCACAAGCTTTGTCTTTCACCTGAGTTCAGATCTGAGTATAAAAGTACTAAATTTGTGATTGATATGAAACATATCTATTCAAAATAAATTTAGTTTACCATATCTTGAAATTTGGTCTGGGATTAGAAATGGGTTTAAAAGCCAAACTTTATTGTTTGTTTAAGTAAATTTTGTCCCTGGCCTTCATTCTGAAATACATCATTGCACCTTAAATTTTCCAGTGTGTGGGTCTGCCCTTTCAGGAAGGGTCTTCTTGTCTGAGTGAGACTTATAAGATAATAATCCTTTGTTCTGTCTCTGATCACCAAAGAAGAGGTTGATTTAAATGATATCCTAGGACAAAGCACAGTTGACCATTTTAGAATCAAGCGCTTGTTAATCACCAAACTGGAAAGGGACCTCAATATATGTAGAAGAGATCTCTCCTTCAGATATTTTTTTAAAATGATGTAGTAAATCAAAAAGTAATTATTGTCCAACCCACGTACTAAAAAAAAGTATTCAGAACATCTGGTTTGCTTATAATAAGGGGTTTAATTTAACAAGATTTTCCTGCAACTTTACTGCAAATCTGTGGCTTGAGTTCAACACTCTGCTACTCAGTGTCTTATGAACCCTAAGTTATGATGTCTGCATTTCAGTTTTCTATGGAAAAAAAACCAGATGACATAACAATGTGATAAATATTGATTTTGAGGCACTTACATATCACAGAAATAGATGTAGTAAAATTTCAAACATTTACAGATCCTACTGCAGCTAAAATTCTTTACATTATCCACTATGGGCCACTTAGTGGAAATGGAGAATGGAATAAAGAAGCAAGATCAGTTTATGATTTTCAGTCCTTGCAGCTAAAAACGAGGGAAAGAGCTACAGACAGGATATCAGACATCATTGCTTTGCAAAGGACTGCTCTACCTCTTCATTTAGCCTGCCAATCCATGATTTATACAACCTCAGATAAAGAGTGTGGATAAACCGAGACAGTATGACAATATCCATACAATAAGAATTTCTTCCGTCATGGGGTCAAATAAAACCTGAATGCTGAGAAGTCATATCTCTTATTCAGGTATGTAGAGGCTAATGCTTCTTTTACTAATCTTCCAGATATTAACTGCTTTCTTGCATCTCCCAAAACATTAAGTCTCCTTAAATCCTTTCAACTAAAATGATTTGTGTGTGTTACATACTCTTTCAGTAACAGCTCTGTAACTTCCTCTGATGCCTAATTTTGAATGGAACAGGTGACAGGGAGTTCCTGAATAAGTGGCTGATAAACATTTAAGACAGTAGATAGAAAAGATTTTAAGACTCCTGGCTAAACATCATCAGAATGTTCAGGAAAAAAGGAAAGCCAAATACTTCCTGTACCCAGGAGAAAGATTAGGAATGGATTGATACTTGCCATTATTTTGTTAACAAATGATAAAACCCTCCCAGCTCAGTGACTGAGAGGGTTCATCTGAGAGGTTTGCACAAAGAAGTCCCTGATCTTAATCAGACATTGTAGGAATGCTAAAATGGTTTTCTTACATCCTGGATAAAGCTCTAAAGACAAATTTAATTGAGATTCTTACTAGTTTGGATCTTCCTCTCAGTTTCTGGGAAACCTCTTGAGGAGTGATAAACTCATCCTGCTGCATAAGAATTTTTTAATAATTTTAGAGATCAAAAGCTGAGTATCCTACCACATTGTAATGATGATGTGTTGTGTGAATATGTATCTAAACCCAAGAAAATTTTGCCTGAGAAATTCCTTACAGAATGTTGATGCATAATTTCTTCTCCTATTTATAATCCGTGATGAAAATTAAGGTTGTCTAAAGTGTGTCCCTTTGTGGCAAATGAATATTTAGCATTTTCCCTGAAGACCTGGACCATTAAATGTCTCCAGGCATTTGTTTGGGAGAGCCTTGAATACGCACATTTACAATGACAGTAAATTGACAGCACAAACTGAATTAATTCAGGTATAATGATGATACCCACCATTGTATCTGGTCTGCAGCAGAGATTTTAAATTCACTGGAAAGAATTTATTGACTTACCTGCTATTAATCTTATTCTAAATGGAAAGACCTGAGCCTGCTGTAAGTCCCTAAAAATTTACTGTGGGAATGTTTGTTTTAAGATAACAGTTCACAGCATTCCTTCCACTTAGATGTCTCTCAGCCAGGTTTTGAGCTGCAAATTTATCATTTAAGAAGCCCTGAAAATGCTCATGTGAAATTGCATTCTGCAATGCATTGAACTAAGCACTAAACTGAACTAATACTAAAATGCCAACATTGTTTTTGTATGCTAGAGAGCAAATCCTATTGCATATCACAGGATGGAAAGAGGTCTTTACTGGAATATATCCTAATATAAAAGAAAAATTGGCAATTTAGTGTCTGGAAAAAATATCATAATGAATACAGCACAAGAAGGGAATAAACTCTAGTTTACAACTATGGGATAAGATGTTCATATATTCCTAGTTACAGCGGAATAAATGTGGAAGAAAGTCATATTTAGCAGAAAAGAAGTGTTTAAAGTTTAAATATAACTTTCCTCTCACAACTTTAAAATCCGTATTTTACTCATACTTGATTTCACTAGTTCATCAGTTACACTGAACTATGAACTCTGTCTGGAAAGCCCTTTCTAGAAATAGTCTTACTGTCTTGAAGCATATTATTATTTATAACTCTTAAATGTAATGTATGTCATACATACAAATGTTCTTTCTGCCTCTCTTAAACATCAAAAACAACTAAAACTTAATTTTCAATTGAAAACAGGTGTTTAATGACTAAATAAAAGGAACTGAGTCCAAACCCTAAAGACACAAAAGCAATGAGACAGTCTCAGACTAAGCAATGAGGGAAATATTTGTATATTATTTAGTTCTTCAAATTAGAGGCCAAAATTTCTAATGCACAGATTGGGCTGCAGAGATTTCTGTTTTACTGTGTTTGAAGATGTTGAGCAGTAACTATGACCAAGTCTGCAGTCTTTTTCCATGTAGAAGTCTTTACAAAGTAATAACCGAGACTTCATCAATTTCCCAACAATTTGTAAAATGGCATTTAAGCTCTCCTTTTAAATCCAGCACATCTGGTTTTGGATGAAACCTAACTTCACCCTTTGGATATTTAGAGATGAGTGAAGACATGTGAGTGGCTTGTATACAACATTCCAATATGGAGATTTATGCATATACAGCTGTATCTAAACATGAAAACCTGAACATTTTCACTGACTAGTATATAGATAATTTTTCTGAGCAGCCATGCACATCAAGAATAAAAAGACTCACTACACTAGTCAACATACCATCTTGCTTGGGAGGCCTAGATCAACGAAAACCAAATCATGGGGGGTTTTGTTCCATTTTGTTTTTATAGGGAATGAGGTTGCACTGAACTTGGCACGAGAAATATGTGGCAGATTTCTTTTCGGCATTACTGGCCAATGTTTATTGTTTCTCCTTTCCAATTGCCTGATATTCATCCAGGATGGGCTCACAAAATATATTCAGAAACCTGGGAAATATTATTTAATCTAAGTGATTAGGAGGATGATCTAATTTTTATGGGGTTTTTAATTATCTTCCTAATGAAATATTCTAAGAATCTTATTTTTCCTATAGGAAATGGCATAATTGTTTGTACTTCAAATATGACCTTAAGCTTAAATTTTTTCCTTGCAATCTGCAAAGTTGTTTACAGGATGGAAACAGAATATTCCCTTTCCAACTGGGTGCCAGAAGTGTCAAAACTATTGTGATGTCCAGAGAGAGTATTTCCTTTGCTTCTGATTAATTAGAACTCTACTGTTACTCTACAAAACAGTGTTGCTCTAATATTCATTGTATCTCATTAACTGGAAAAAGCTTCCTAAATAAGAAATATTTTTTGAATTGAGACTGCTCATATAACCATGCAAAAAGGAACTTCTTGTTTTCTCAATATGAAAAACCAAAATAACACTAAAATTTCTTTGTCATCAGCAACAACTATTGAAATATCCCTTGTTTTAGACCCAATAGCAACAAATCATCCTGTTACCTACTTACTGCAGTTTTAACTTCAAGCAGAACTCCTGCCGTTCACAATCAAAGTATTTCTCTACTCTGACAAAAATTCCAAACTGACAAGTAATTTTTATTTGAATATTATGCCACACCCTATTACTGCAAAGCAGCAGGCATTGGTGAATTTGTATCTAACATCCTGAGACACTAAAATACATAACATTCAGGACCATGCTTCATAATCTGAAACCATTTACAGCTGTAAAGGTTACTTTTAGTATAATTTGCACAAATTTGAATTCAGTCACTAAGAATTAAAATATTTCCAACACACTTCTGTCTGAAATCTTAATAGTTATGGTTCAATGCAACACCATTCTTAATCCTGACTTGAATTTAGAGGAACATTTTTTTCAAGTTCAGTTATTTTGAGCTTTGTATATTCTGTAATGGATCAGTTAACTCTTTGTGCAAGTTTCATAAATCATGGGGAGAAGGAGGGAAACAAGAAAACATAAGTGCAGAAGATGTGCAAGACACTACGTGGCTAGAATCTGGAGCTATTCTAGCTAATTTAAAAAAGCAACTGCATTTCCAGCATATAGTATTTCTATAGACTAATGGGAACACTTAGCAATTAAAAACCCTCTAAATAGGTTACCTTAACAGAGCTCAAAGGCAGACTAAACACAAATTTTTGTAGTGGAAGAGCTCTTGCTCTACAATGAATCCTGGGACATAATCTTTTCCCAACTTTTCCCTATTTTCCTTTTCCCTATTTTCCTATGGAGGCTGTAGTAGCCCCCATAGCCCCCCAGGTTCAGACCTTTTACATTGTCTAAAAACCATCCCAAGTTATTTTCTCTCTCTATTTTTAAGATTAAATATTTTACAAATAGTGTTTTTGAACTGTTGTGTGCTGTTTGAGAGTGTTCTTCAACTAATCCCTAGAAAACACTCTGTAAATTGTTTATTGTATAGGAAACCTCTATAAAATTCTCTGCCTAACTATAGATTTTCTTGCCTGTAGGTAAAACTATTGCTGCTAACTGGAACAGACTTTATAAATTAAAAAAAAAAAAAAAAAACCAAAAAAAAAAAAAAAAAAACAAAAACGATTTTAGGAATTAAAAAAAAAACCTTTAACAAAACCAATAGACCTCCCCTGTCCTATTATATGTATGTCTATATTTCATTTTTCTTTTTTTTTTTAAATCAAAATGAAGCTACACTGACATTTCTTAATCCTGATTTTTATCCCGTTATTTTGACAACATTGCACGAAGACTTTGACACAAGAGTGCACCAAAAGAGACAAAAAGTTCAAAAAACCTGGAGCCCACATAGGATACACTTTCAGTAGAGTAAAGCAGAGATTGTAGGAGGACTTTTATTTTCAGTTTTCAGAGTGACCCATCATTAAAATACCTCACTACAGTTTTACAGGAGAAACATATTTACTACCAGGTAGCAGCTGTCCAGGGACATTGCCATTTTATCAACCTTCCCCTGGAGCAAACCTTGAATGCATTCACTTATGTCTCTGTCAGTGTTATCAATCTTTGCATACCACTAAAGGACAAACTTGATTTTGCCCAGACAGTTTGTCTCTGCTTGGAAAAAAAAAATAAAAATAATCAAAGTAGGATTTCTTCAGGCTTGATTCCTGCCCTGGAGTACTGAGTAAGAAGAATTCTTACAATTTCTAAACAGTTTTTATGGACTTGCACAATTCATATATAAAATGCTACTGCAAAACCTTGCAATATAACCCACATGAAACAAGAAGCCTATAAGGCTGGAAATTCCAGAAAACCTAGCAGAATTAAGTCACAGCTGAATATGCATGAATATGTATTTTGAACCCCTCTTAAAATTCAGGAGTACTTTGTTGTCTTCTGGAATTCAGTTCCATATGAATAACCCCATTAGATGCAAAAAAACACTAATAAAAGTTGGAAAAAAATAAAAAAACAAAACAAAACAAAAAACAGAGAAGGGAAAGAATGACAGGTTAAAACCATTAGAGTTCATCTTTAAGTAAATTTAAAAAAATTGTAGATATTAATTAATTAACAACCATCAACATTCTTCAGAGATGGGTACAGCTAAGTCTGTGAAATTACAAATCTTATTTTATTTATTACCTTATTATGCTACACTGGGCATTTTTATTGCTTGATTTCTATTATTTGGGAATTTGCTATGATTTCTTCCAAATTTTCCTTCATGCTGGTAAAGCCATCTTTAGATAACCGAGTGATGTTCAAGCAACATATCGCAGAATTTAACCTCAAAAATGATATGCAGATCATATTTAATCATGGAAAATTAGAAATTAACATCCTTAATACCTTGAAACTATATGTTCTATCATTATGTGAGACTATTAATCACACTGAATTAATCAATGGAATGAGGACAAACAAAATTCAGTTCACTGGTTCACAGACTATGAAGACATGGAAAAAATCTGAAGGTCAGATATGTGCAAATATGTCTGGTCAGACATACCAGCCTCTGGAGGTTAAAATAATTTGCTCTAATGAAACTTAGTAGAAAGTATCCTCTGATGTCTGAAATTGTCCAGGTTTGCTGGTGTTTTCAGGTTTTTTTGGGTTTTTTTCCCCTTTGGAAATTTTACCATAGCAAAGCTAATGTGCAGTATCTGCACAGAGCTAAAATGAAGAATTACATAATTCACTACTGTACAGTAATAATATTAAAGTTAACATATTTTCCAGAGAAATAAAAAAGATAAGAAGAATAAAAAAGTAAGAAAAACTGGAATAAAAGATCTTATGCTCTCAAACATCAAATATTTATGCTCCCTAGGTTTCTATTTCCTAAATTTTAACAGACTTTCTGGGTTTTTTTGAGTCAAGATAATTTACTGCTCCAAATCAGCATCCAAGCCTGTGAAGGTACAATTTAACAAAGCTGTTTATTATTTGTAAACAGTTATGAAATAATATCCTCAAAGTTTGTAATGCATTAAAAGGCAGTTAATGAAATTATGCATATTTTTTTATTTCCTGCTAAAACTTTTTATCTCCTCACAATTTTAGGGTGTTTTTATAACCCAGCTTGAAGTGAAATTGAATTATATGAAATGGCTGATTGTCAAGGACATCTGAACAAATGAGGTATTCATTTTATTCAGAATCCATCGAAGGATTTCTTGATGTTTTTATTTAATTTGCTTCATATCAAGCAGCTAAGCTCCCCTTTGAGACACATCACAGAAGAAATAAAAGATTAATAAAATCACAGTAAGTTCTTACAATCTTTCAGAGTTTGACAGAATGCCTTAATATTATCCCAATTCTTTCTCATAGATAAATAGAGACCCGTGTTGTCATTGAAGAGCCTTTTGTCACAAGCTGTCTAGTCCCCTGGGCAAAGGTACTGTATATACATCAAAATCTAAGAATGATGATAAATAAATCAATTAGAGTACTTTAGAGTTAATGATATATATGTTTGGAGAATAGTGGCTATATAAATTGTTTTATTTATATAGAGCTATTTGTAAAGCTGTTTAAAACCACAAGCTCTTCCTGTGGTTTCTAACAAATGTGCTGACTGCTTAGGGAAATGTCAGTTGTGATGCCAACCACTGGAACTAAGAAAGATGTATTATTTTTAAATCTAACTGAGTATTTGAAAAGTTCAAAGTAATTCAAGTAATTTTATGACAAAAAAGCTTAAAAAGCCATATTTAGAAACATATAACACAACTCAGCAAACATAGAGTCGATTGTATTTTCAGGTAATTTGATGTTTGTTTTAATGCCATTTTTAAAGTCTCAGTTCCCTCTTGGAGTCTATTCCCAGCTGTTTCTTTCTTCATAAATTATTTTAATTTTCTTTAACTAGGTAGCACTACTTTTCAGCAGTTATTCTGTATTTTGGCACATGATGAATGCATACTTTAAAAATTATCCCATCACACTTTAATATTTCTCAATGGATAATGGACCTAAGGCCACTTGTATGAAAATATAAAAGTACAGTATGATTTATGGAATTTTTTTATTATAATCCCAGATAGTTTTTAAAAGGCCCATATTATTGCATTATGTAGAGGGAGTAGAACCAGATAGATGTCCCCAAATAATATGATTTAGCAACCAGTATTTTCCTTTACAATTTTTTTCAAGGTAGGTTTATGGAGGCTGCAAAGTTAGGTAAAGAGTTGAGGTTTCTTCACCGAGAAACTTGCTCAGTCATACAGGAAAGCAAGCAATTTGCTAAAGAATTACATGATAAGAAAAGACCTTTTCAGAAATACCAACAGATTAAAATTAAGGCATGGAAGCCTAGTAGAAATTCATGTGTGTGAAAAAACAAGTCAGGAAACTGGGAAATTGTTGAGGAGATGTTCATCTATGTGTAAAACTTCCCCAGTACTCCAGCACAGTTCAGAAGGTTGGGTTATCACAGTGGTATGACAGCCAGCCATGAAACAAAAATTTGCTGGAGGCTGGTATTTACTACTCACTTGACATTTAAAAAAATCTACAGTTTTCCTTCATATATTTTTTTTCTTAGCTCAGTGATGTAGACTACTTCCTTTATCCTTATTTACTTTCTAAATTTCCTACAGTGTATTGTGTACCTATGTGCTGTCAGTACAAGATGGATAATTAATCTGCTGAATTTCTGCACAAGATGGAGCCACATAAAAGGATGAAGAAATATCATAAAGAATAAAGAGAGTAAGCTATGAATAATAAATAAGACAATAAAATTCCATTTTTTTCAGAGTACAAAGAGGTTAAGAAGGCAGTCAATGTTTGGAGTTTTAATTTGGAAAAAAAATACTTTTATCAAAAAGATTAAGTTCACTATGTTAAGTCAGTAAAATTAAACACCTGAAACTCAAAAATTAACATAGGTATATACTAAACCAGCAAAAGAAAATAGGAAGTGATAAATTAAAAGAGCAGCTTTTTGCTGCAGAGGCTACATGCTATGCAGAAGGAAATTTAAATTTGCTACAATGAATAAACATTAACTTAATTTCATTTTAATCGGTGAACATATTTTTAATTTACTCTATTAAACGAAGTTATCTGTGTTCAAATCCAGAGTTTGTATCGTGTCTGTACCATAAGACTACTATTTGTTCAAGAAAAATCTATAGGCAAGACAAGTTTCTCTCTCTCTTTGATTTATGTAGGCATGAATTCACATGTGCTGAATTGCTGTGAGGAAGTAGAAAGCATAACTGAATGTGGAACATTTTGGAAAGAAGGAAAATATTGGTCATTTTCTCTCTTCCTTTGAACATGGCAGCAGAGATTGACACCCACCTCCCTGCAAGCTCCTGTCAGGCAGGTGTACAGTGATAAGCTGTCCCTGAACCTCCTTTTCTCCAGGCCAGCTCCCTCAGCCCCTGCTCATCAGATGTGTTTTCTGGACCTCTAGCAGCTTGACTGCCCTTCTCTGGCCTCACTCCAGACCTCAATGCCCAGAACAGGGCACATACTCGAGATGTGGCCTCAGCAGTGCCCAGTACAGCAGGACAATCAATCCCTGCCCTGCTCCTGCTGGCCACACCATTGCTGATCCAGGCCAGGTTGCCACTGGCCTTCCTGGCCACCTGGGCACACCCTGGATCATGTTCAGCTGCTGTTTGCCAGCACCCCCAGGTCCTTTTCTGCCAGGCAGCTTTCCAGGTACTCTGCTCCAAGCCTATAGCACTGCCTGGGGCTGCTGTGACCCAAATGTGGAACCTAGCACTTGGATCATCATTCTGATCCTTCTTGTAGATGGTGGGCCTCATATTTGCTATTTTCCAGTCACTGGGACTTTTCTAGATAACCAGGACTGTTGGTAAATAACTGAGAGTGGCATGGTGGGCTCTTTCACCAGCTCCCTCATTACTGTTGTGTGTATCCCATCCAGGCCCATAGACTTGTGGGTATCTAATTGGCATTAAGCATTCCCTCCTGGATTATCGGGGTATCACTCGAGTCCCCATCCCTGACTTCCAGCTCTGGGAGTTGGGTATCCTGAGTAAAACTGGTTTTGATATTAAAGATTGAGGCAAAGAAGACACCAAATATCTTAGACATTTGTCATCCTCTGACACTATGAGACATTCTGCACCCAGAAAAGGATGGAAATTCTCCTCAGCCCTCCTTTTGCTGACCGTGTAATTAGAGAAACTTTTTTTGTTGTCTTTAATCACGATGTCCAAACACATGAATGATCTCCTGGCATCCTGCAGCTGGTCTGTAAACCCCATGTGGCATTGGCCAGTCCCCTGTGGACGTCTCAGGGGCCTGAGAGTATCAGTGTGGCAGTAGCCACTTGGCTTGAGGCAAGTGAACCATTGCCTGTAAAGGAGATGTGCTTCTCTCTGTCAGTGACACAACATCAGAATAGCAAGGTGGAGTAACTGTTCTAAGCAAAATACACCAAGAGGTGTCAATCTGCGCCTCAACCTTTGCATATCTAAATATTTTCACACTCTCTGGATATTTTAAAAGAAACTGCCTCCATTAACAACTTTGCCAGTTGTCACAGAAAATGCATGCAGGTACAGAAAAACAATAAAATCATGGTTCTTATACTAATTATTTTTACTTTGCTATTTTTCTTTCATGTAGTACCCAGAGATAATGCTTTTCTTACCATCGTTTCTCAGTGTCAGAGGAGTAGGAGGGCTCAAAACTCTGGCATTTGTCACTGTGTTTTTTACCAGGCATATGTAGCTGCCAACATCGGATGTTTGCACCTTGGATATGTAGAGATTGCCTGTCTCCTGAGAGATGAAGCGCCTGCTGTCTTCTGCCACAAAAGACGGGAATTCATTAAATACCCAGCTATAGATGATCTCTAAAAGAATACAGAAATAAGATAGAGTTATTGCAGAAGCAATAAATTAATGTTCATCTACGGGGAAAAAAATTTAACTAAACATTTTATTTGTTTGGTTTAGAATTGAAATGAATATTTTTTTCTCCCCTTGGGATTTTGAAAATAGCATAAATGTTGAATCCACAAGTTCCTTGTGAAGGCAGATTTAGTTCAGGTAAAATAATTGAATTTTTCAGCAGACTCAGAAAACAGCAATAAGATATTAAATAATTCCCTTTTCTAGTCTTTTGGGTCAAACCAATAATAATATCCAAATAATTCTTTTCTTTACTTGTTCAGATTTGCAGGGAAATATATCAAGATTATTCTTACAGAGCTATGGATGACTTCTGCAAGTGTATGCATATAAACAGATTTCATTCTAAATGTTTTTATAATCACTAGACTGTAGTAACTGTTCAACCTACCTTGTAGGTAAATTACTGCCTTATAGTTCTATCTTTGCTTCTATAGTTCTATCTTAGTTCTATCATCTGCTTCATTGAAGAATTTCTTAAACCTTCATTTATACAGC
This sequence comes from Sturnus vulgaris, assembly GCF_052056855.1. Lineage (NCBI taxonomy): Eukaryota > Metazoa > Chordata > Aves > Passeriformes > Sturnidae > Sturnus > Sturnus vulgaris. The sequence goes on along the minus strand of NC_142244.1, from coordinate 43,514,079 downwards.
TTAAATCCCTATGATCAATGAATAATTCCTTAAACCAACTCTACCAACTAATCAGTGACTTTTAAAAATAGCAGTTAAATCAAGTCCCTTGGTTTTTATTTTTTATCCTATGAATCATCTATTTACCTGAACATTACTTTTCCCTTTATACTCATAATAATTAGCTGAGAAAAAAAACCAACTTATTTCTTATTATTCTGTATGAGATTATATCATGACTTAATAAAAAACTAGATTCATTTATGTCTCAACATTAGAAATCTCAGTAACGTTAATGAGATTCTCATTTAGCAGGATATTCCTTGCAGAGAATTATTCATGTGGAGTTTCACCAACTCTGACTTTAAAGCCTTAACCCTATGTATACTTCTTTGCACATTCTTCTCCTTTAGAACTCATCTTCCATTGTTTCATTCTTTCTTCACACTTTAAAAAAATGCTGTTGGCTACTTAAACTGGCACATTTGCTGTAAGGATATTTGTTCTGTAATCTCCCCCCTGTATAGCCTTCAAAAACCTGGCTTCAAAATGAGAAAAGCCAAAGCTAGTCCAGGAATGTAAAGTCCCCACTACAGCTCCAAGATGCAAACTCCTCCACTGATGTAACAAATTCCAACCTTTTAGACTGAAATTTCTTGTGTGACTACTCAGCTTCAGCAGCAACAGGAAGACTAATTTCAAGTACGTCAGTCTCGTTCTCTCATACTTTCTTCCCCACAACAGTCAAAATGTTTTCTTGATATAAAGTTAGTTCAAAGATGGAAGGGTCAAAGGGGTGAGAGGAAACACCTCAAAATTTAAATTTTGCTATGTGATTTTCTTCTAATGATAGGAGAGGACCTGGTACAGCAGTTCTTGTTATAAGAAATGTGAAACACATTACATGCTAGCCAGGTGTGCACTTTGACTATAACAGTATAGAGAGCATTAGAAATTCCAACTGATTTGTCCTTTCCATCCTTATGTTGTACTGTCTGCTGACACCGTGGTGAGGAAGGAACAGAGAAGCACAATGACTGCTTTTTAAACCAATATACGTGCATATAGTGCTGTAAAGATGCAGTACCTTCTGAATCAGTTTTTAAGAAGTTTAGTTTTGAAATCAGATGAACTCTCTCCTAAAAGACTGATGGTATCAATATAAAAATGCTATGTTAAAGGACTTGAACATACTTAGCTAACAGGAGGGGAAGACTGCCTCAAAATCTCAAAATGGGGAATTAAACTGCACACATAGACCTTTTGCTAAAATCTTTATTAGATTTATTAGTAATTTTGGTGGCTACACAGAAGTCCAAGGAATTAAGGACTCTCAGAAAGTTCTCTGTGTACTCAGATTCTCCTTTCTCTTCTGTTATGTTTCAGGCAAAATACTAATTACGTCCCAAATATGTCTCTGAAAATTTTATTACCACATTTTGCCACAATGCTTTATCTGGCAAAAAATGATTCATGGCAGCATAAAATTCTACAAAGTGATGATGAATACACAAGTTCAAGGAAAAGACATTGGCTTTCACTGAAGACCTGTTACCAGTTCAAATGGAAAGCAATCAGTCTCACTAATTGCTCTGGTTTAAAAGTAGTTCAAACCTAATGCAAAACAGTCATCAGTAAGGGTTCATTGGCAGTTCACACAGAAGAGAATTTTCTCCATTTGTAGCCTAAAACCACTTACAATTAATTATTCATTTATTAATTAGAATTAATACTAAGGAACAGATTTCAGGCAATAAATTTTTGTACTTCTAAGGAAATAAAATGCTTAGTCTTTGCCGGTGCTGAATCCAGGGGGATACTGTCATTTTGTCACTTTCTTAATGATTTTTGCTGTTAAAAATGGTGTGATGGATGAAAGTGTACTGGTATAGGATACTGAGAAAAAAAAGTAACAGAACTCCTGCCAAATCCAAAATTCAAAGCATTTATGCTATAAAGCTGTGCTAATGCTTTCATATTTGTTTTGGTTTTTTTTGTTTGTTTGGGGTTTTTGTTTTGTTTTGTTTGTTTGGGTTTTTGTTTGTTTTGTTTTTGTTTGTTTGTTTTTGTTTTTTGTTTTTGTTTTTGTGCACACCTACAGCATCTATATTCCAGCCAGGAGCCTAAACTCTGAAATAAATGTTTAAAAAGTGTTAGTGGTTTACTTTTTGATTCTTGTCAGCCCATTGACATTGAAAAAATTGCTACTATTTTTCATTTCTAAAATGTAAAACCCCAGGAATGCACTTTAAAGTACCAGAAGAATGCATCTGAATGCTCAGATCTGGAATTAATCTGAAATTTTTGGTCTCCTTTGCAGGTGAAAAGCCCCTTAGACGTCATGATTTTTTTTCTCCTTTCAGACCTCGTTAATGAGTTCAGCAGATTTTAAATAAAATTTTGAGGGTCATGTCCATACACCATGCATAGGCTTCAGTTGAAATATCTCAAGAGAATGTTGCAGACCAGTCAGAAACAACCACAGCTGGCTTGGGATCTGGGGACCCCACAGTTTTTAGCTGACAGAAATAGATGGATGATCTTGCAGAAGTGATTTTACAAAAGGATGTTCACAGAATGACTGCAATTAAGGGAAAATGGGTGTACCTTGACATTGATCCATTGTGCAAATATCTCACACTTCTAAATTTGCAGCCCTAGAAGAGGATGAAACATGCATCGCTGTTCACATTCTTGGACTCTGACTGTTTCTACTTTGTATGCCAGCAAAATTACAAGTTAGAGTTTGTAAGAAACACAATTACTAGCAAAGGCGGGCCAAGTACAAAACCTGGGGGTTTGTTTTTCTACTGGCAGGATTAAGCATAAGCCAATACCCCAATGATTGCAAAGACATATTAAAAAACCAAAAAAAAACCTTTAAAGACAATAATGGAGAATCACCATTTAAAACATAGCTGTCTCTCTGTAAGGGTGTAGTCCATAGCACACGCACAGTAAAATATTCTGAAACAACAGTGGATGTAGTCATGTCACAACTCCCACAGGAGTTCAGCACAAGAGCACATGTAAAACTGCAAGAAGAAAGGCATTTAAATATTATCTGAAATCCTACTCTTACAAAATGGTAAACTGCTGACTACACTTTTAGGATTTCAGAACAAGAAGCCTGAGACCAAACAGATGACACGACATCTATTTGTACACAATTCACTGCAGTTTTAATTGAACTTCAAGCCTGAATTTTCCTATAATGGTTTATGTTAAAAGATTTTGGAATCAGTGTCATTTGGCTAAGCACAAATACAACAATATTTTTAATAGGATATTGAACTTCAGAGATGCATCTCAAGCCAGACAGAAAAATAACAAAGACCTTCAAGAAACTTTTATGCTAAAAGTCAGTGCTATCAAAATCAACTAAATTAGAACTTTAAAATCAGAAAGTAATTACTTTAGATATGTTCCTTATGAAGTAATCTGTTTTTGAGAGAAAAACTTAGTTAATGATTTTTCCATGCTGTACCCAATTTTCTTTCAATAAGGAAACAATAAGTTTAAGACGAAAGAGAAAACTAAACACTGCAGTATACAGAAGTTTGGAGGTTTTAAAGAATGTGTGCTGAGTTTATTTTTTTATTTTTATGCTTATCTATTTATTTTTAATGTGATATCAATGGCAAAATGACAAAGAAGATGCAGAGCCCTTCCTGGAAATTACAGTTGTCTGCCAACACAAAAGAGTGTTCCACAGATCCTATGCATCAATACAAACAGAAACAGAGAATAAAAGGATGGAGAAATTATGCATTATAGAACAGTTGTAAATTGAAATTTGTGTCATGTGCTGAAAAACTCTGCTGCTGAGATCTCTTATATATAGTCTCAGTGTAAAAATTATATAAGTCATTTTGGTAACTACAAAATTGATAGTTCCTTCTATGAATGACCAACCTTGTTTACAGAAGGATGTCTCTAAGGAAATATTTATCTTTTGTTCTGAAGATGATTTAGAAAGCCTTCCTAATGTCCAATTTGTTTCTGTATTTGATTAAGCACTTTTTACTAGGCTATATAGCTGAAAATCTGGGTCATTTGGTGATGAACTAGTAAGAAGAGTTCATCTATTTCCTGACTGAATGAATTTATAGTGTGAAATCCTGCTCACTATAATTTCTTAAATGATTGTTGTAGTTCTATTTTCTCTGTTAAACAGCACTAATTCCTAAACTGTCACAATGTGATGTACTTCCCATAATGGATGAAGCTGGAATACTGACATATCAGCATTTTTCTTAGTGATTTTTGGAGATATTCTGATGCAGAAAATGTCAGTACTATGGTAATGCAAAAGTCTTTCTGTCATTGTGGGTCAGTATGAAATAATGCCTGAAGTACTGTAAAGAGAGCTGTGCTGAAGCATTCAGATAACACCAAATATTCACTCCCGTGTTTGTTACTGCCTGAATGTTTCCCAGATTAGCTTCAGGGTTTTTCTCTTAAGGAATTGCTCCATTCATTCTTTTAACATGAGGTTTCTGGACAGCCTTTTCACCAGACCTGTTAGCTAAGTGGTATTTTGGGTGCAAGTGAAGGAGGTTAACAAGCAGGTTGTCATATGAACTCTTCTAAGGTCACTGAAAACTTAAGCTAAATTTTGCCTATTCAAGGGTAAAGCATGCAAAACACCCATCCCATAATTGCACCTCTGTGGAGTTATGATGTTTGTACAAGAAATAACTCCAGTTTTAGTCTCCTTTTTGTGATGCAGTGGGAGATTCTGTTGGAAAAATATATTTCTCTTCCTTCATTTAGGATTTGTTTTGATTACTCTTATTCCACAAGATGGCAGTACTTGATGAATAAATGTTACTGACACCTGATGACAGGGAAAATCTGAGATAATCTGGAAGTTTTTGCAAATCTGAAGAAGTTTTTATTGCTATTTTTTAATCGATAAGTTAACCAGATAAAAGTACACTTGAGATTACAGGCTGAATTTACTAAACATAGCTACAAACCATGAAATTTGCAAAATGGCTTTGCTTTAGCATTTAGAACTATTCTATTTGAATGAAATAAACTGTAAGGAAAAATATAGGCCTACATCTCCCCTTCTGAAAATATAAAGCCTAATTTTATATTAAGCCCAGCTTTGAACCTTTTCCTCACAATTGCAGTTTGGATGTTCTGTATGCTATCCCCAGAATAAGGGATGCAATATGCAGTACCCTCTAATGATGGGGAATACTTCCCATTAAGAGGGAAAGAGGTCTCTTCTTAGCTAAAATGAATGATAACAATGTGTTGTTCCTCCAGTCTCCCACCACAACCAGATAAATAATTGTGGTGCATTTCTTTGTGCTGCTATGATTTATTATCAGTGCTCTTTAATCCTCCAAGAAAATATTTAATGAACATAATTTATTTGTTGCATTGTAACACACCCACATAGAGCAAACAGATATTGTCTATTAATCAGTTAGCAATGAAATTGCTTATTTCCTTCTCTGGGGACTCTATCTACTGCTCACTTGTCTGAAACACAGTTCTACCAATCACATATTTGTCTTTCTTCAGATTTAATTACAGTAATAAATCTCGAAATATTTTCTTTCTTATAACCACTCACATAGCTAATAACTAAAAATATTCTAGAACTGGTAAATGTACTATCAGGATTCATCTTGTTCTGGAGGCTGTAAATATTATATTGCTGTTGCCAGTGTAGACAGTCAATGTAGTCTCATTTATACTTTAATATGCAGGAAATGTAACTAGCCATTGAAACATATAAAGACTGATGAAATGTATTTCTCATACATGCACTCTATAAAGAGACCATATAGCATACAACAAAAAATACAGCTTTGAAAATATGTTGGATTATCATGTGTATTTGATTGTCATTAGTATGATTTTCTTAATAAAAAAGAAACCTGTTCCAGAATGGGTCAAAATACTGTTATCAAAACCACATGTTATTCAGGCCTTTCTTTTGCCCTCAGGCAAGACCAAATATTATCAGCCCATTCTTAAAAAATGTCCAGTGATTTATATTCCTAAATTTAGATCTTCACAAGAACCTATTTATTTACTTGGATAGTTAGACAGTTTTCCTTAATATTTGCCTATAATTTTTTTAATGCTGTTCATTATCTACATCAAATACCATATTGGAAGTACTGAAAACACATTACTGGAAAGTTATATTAAGTTTTCACAGCTACAGTGGAATACTATTATCTTGTGAATATCAAACTTCTGTTTGCAAGGCTGGATCAGCCAAATATCTTCAACTTTTCTTCAGAAGTCCTGATTTTTAATCCTTTGCTTAATTTTATTATTTTCATCTTTACTGTTTTCCTACATCTTATAATGTAGGACCCAAAGCTGGAGATCAGCACTGTTGAGCAGTGGAACAATAGTCACTCATACTCCACAGGTAGCAGTTCTCTTAGGATGTCCTAGAATTCTACTGCTGAATTATCCATTCTACTAAGTGTCCTGATATTTTTTGTAATTACATATTTCCAAGAAAAATGCAGTTTAATCACTTATTCCTTTTATTTTATTCGTATATTTGATCTTTGAGAAGTACAGTAATCTAAATTTTGCTGAATTTAGTGTTATTCCTTGCAAGTAATTTCTCCAATGCACTGATTAGTTTTGATTTTCATTCTATACTCTGCAGTAATTGCAACGTCTTGCAGGTTGGTAAATAGTAAATATGGTAAATATGCCTTTCTTTCCACTAGGTCACTCACACATCAAAAAATAAAATTTATTTGATGTATGTTCTCAGTAACCTTTCCATGTAAAGAAATGTTTAGATATACTTTGAGGTAGTTTTATCAATATATATTGTTCTTTTATGTAAATAAAGATGTTTAAATGACAGAAATTTATGGGGGAAAAAAGTGGATAGGAGAAACAAATAGAAACAAATTTGTGATAATATTTGAAAGAATATTTTTTTAAGAACACAAACACTGGAAACAGAAAATTCTGACAACATGGCAGAAAAAACTACATAGAATGTTTAAAATTTACTTTTTAAAGCAATTAAGGGATTTTAAACAACACTCTGTAATTGATATTCATCTATATTTACATAGGAATGGAAATCAATACTTATGTAGAAAATTCCTGAATGCTCCATATAAGTTGATGTTCTATGATTTAAAACACATCGGATAATGCAAATGCCACTGTATATTTTTATTTGCTACACAAAGTGGAAAAAAAAATAGCTGATAAAGAACAATAAAGTTAAATAATGTAAATAATTAATACTAGCGAATTACTATTGAAACTACTGAAACATCCACAGCCAGCAGGACCAGGGCAGTGATCACCTGTACTCTAGTGAGTCCCTGCTGAGGCCACAGCTCCAATCCTGTGTTCAGTTCTTGCCCCCTGCAAGAAAGACATGGAGGGGCTGGAGCGTGTCCAGAGAAGGGAATGGAGCTGGGGAAGGGTCTTGAACAGAAATTTTATGAGGAACCTGGGGTGTTCAGCCTGGAGAAAGGGATGCTCAGGGAGATCTCAGTCTCTAAAACTACGTGGAAGGAGATTGTAGCCAGGTGGGGGGTCAGTCTCTTCCCTAAAGCAATAACTGAAAGGATAAGAAGAAAAGGCCTCAGGTTGTGCCAGGGGAAGTTTGAACTGGATATTAGAAAATCTTCACCAAAAATGTTGTTGAACATTGGAACAAACTTTTCAAGGAAGTGGTGAAATCACAAGCCCTGCAGGTGTTTTGAAGACATACAGCCATGACGTTTATGGTTTCTGGATTCGATGATCTTAAGGGTCTTTTCCATTCTAAATTAGTCTGTGATTAGTAATTTCCAAAGACAAGAATTAGAGTTAAATTTGGTCTATCATTAGAAAGGGTAATCAAGAAGATGCACATCATTACAAATTCATCTGTTTCAATCTTCAATTAAGTAGTTCAGTGGGTGATAGGAGACTTGATTAATATCCAGTTTAAAAAGTGAGATATAATTAACAATATTGGAAAAAAGTATGTCTAGTCAAACTAACTCGTTTTTATAATTCTTGGTATTGAGCAAGAGAGCAAAGTTTCTGTAATGTGTCTAGAATTCAAATTCATATTTTATAAAGAAATCATGTTGACTAAAATATTTAGAATAACCTCAAAATTAACTTACTGTGCATTGAAGGGAATAAAAGCTGACTACAAAGCATGATCAAGAGGACCCTTTGTACTCTACTGCTGACCATTTTAAGAATTAAAAGAAACCTATGCAGTTGTAATCACAGATCTACAGGAAGTATAAGATTTGGCAAGGGTAAATGATGGTGTGATGGAAATGTGTTGAATCTACAACACAAGTTGATTTTTCCTTAATAATTTGAATCAACAAGAGTTCTGTGGTAATGCTTACCTAACTATTACATTCATATGAAAAGTGTGGCACTGGAAAACAATGAGTACATTGTTTAATGCTAGGAAAACATCACTGTGTAGAATATATGTGGAAATTATTTTCTCTGGAAAACATTCAATAACCTTCAAATGGTTTTGTCCCTTTTTTTCCATTTACACTTTATGTTTCTCTTGTTCTCTGCTCATGCTATGACACTTGATTTCTCTACAATTTAATAGCACTGGTGATAGTTACTTCAGCACACTCTGCTTGTTTAAGTTTGATAAAAAATCCTACTCCAGAGCTTTGTTACTTGTAGGGAACCCAGAGTCCTGCACCCAAGGGTGCGACTGCTTTACATGGAAATTTCATTTTATGACTACTACAACAATATCAATAGATAATGCATTTTGATGGTATAAATAGGACAGTTTTCAAAACAAAAAAACTGAAGTAATGTTTGGATGATGATCATGCAAATTTATAGAATATTGTTCTATCTTAACTCTTTTTCAGCTAAGTGCAAAATGCGTAACTTTCCTTATTCAGCAGAAGAAACTCTGTCAAGCAAATTCTGTAATTTGGCTACAAATACTCACCAGTACTTCAATTTTAATAGTATCAGTCTCTTGAGGAGTTTATATATATGTTTCAGTTAAGTTTCTTTTACTTACAAGAAAGAAAGCAATTTAAATTTGTCCTTTTACACCTCAGTCACCTTGATTCCTAATGCCAGGAAGGATTAACAGCAGCAGAAAGATTTCTATAACAAGATTTAAATTCAAGCTTCTGGGTATAGAAGTGAAAATAAAAGACAACTAGAGTTCTAGTTCATACTTCAAAACACTATTTTTTTGCACAATTCACCAGTCTTTGCATGCAGTTGTTGTCATAGGAATTGCACTCTCGAAACCTGGGTACTTGGGGTCTGTAGGGTTACCCTTGTATGACTGTACACACTGAACTTAAGACACAGCCCACTGCCTTTGCCTCTCTGCTTTATATTCTCTTGATATTTAGTGTTTTAATATAAATATAAAGGTTTTCTCTGGGTCTATCTGCAGGTCAGTGTTTGGTGAATTCCACCATGGGCATGACACAATATGATTGATGAATATTTCTTGGGCCTGCTTCTTTGGTCCTATAGTATTTATTATCCTAAGGTCTCCAATGAACAGCAGTACTATTATCATCACTTTTATTTGAGAAAACTGAAGGTGGAAGTAAGTCACTTTCCAGCAGTCCTGAATCAAGCCATAGTCAAATGGATATCTTCAGTAATACATAGTTCTTTTAATTTCTAATATTTGTTCCTCTCCTCACTAGCTCTTTTTACATCCACAAGAAATGCCAAAACACACACAAAAACATTATAGCCAATGAATCCTTAGGACCTTTGTGGATGAACACTGGAGACAGGGAGCTGCTCTCTCATCCTCCCTCTGAATATGATTCGCAAATATGTAAAAAAACAAACAACAGAATACCAGTATAAATCTCACAATCTCCCAGATGTTAAAGGTCTAGTGCTCAGCTCCTTCTTGGTCTAATTTCCAGGCTTAAATGTACCAAGGAATGGATTGGCCATTACGTTTTTCTGAACATAATGGAATTGGTGAACATATGCCTCAGAGAATAGCATAAAACCAATTTTATAGTCTATGAAATAAAATTTTTACATACTAAGAATGATGGTGACAGATGACTTTTTCTACCTTAATTAAAAAATAAAGTGCAGACGAAGAGGAAGAAACATGTCACATTAGCAAATTACCCGAGAATGCTGATATTGCTGTTCACCCGTGTTGTACAAATAAATCACCCCAACTAAAGTCAGCAACAATAAATCATTTAAGGTGTAACAATGTTGAGAATGTAACTCCTACCTGTTCTTACACACAGACATTACCCTGATGCATCCCTGGGCACACTGTTCTGCACTGCTGGAAACCCAGTGAACTGCTTCCACCCATCTTCTACTTGTCACATTATTGTTATTGAGACATAATATGTAGCCTTCTGTTGTCTCATTTTTAGCCTAGACCAGTATCCCAGGATTATGTAGCCCCTCCTCAAACGCTTAGCAATAGCAGTCAAAATGAAACATTATGTACGCATATGATGTGTCCCATTACACATACATATCACATGGAAGAAGAAGTTGGTCCAACTCTCCTGTTCTTTTTGTTTATTATAAAGGAAATACCGTTAATAAAATAATGCAAGCAGTGGACTGTCCTTCATTCTCTTCTGCTGACTGTGCATAGTTTTCAGAAGTCTAATTCTGTTTATTGAAATCCATTTTCATTTAGGAATGGGAAAGAATTATGATATGATGCCTGAAGATTTTTAGTTTTTTCATATATTTGTAGCTTTGTAGATTTTTATATATAGCTCTATAGTTTGTAGCACTTTCTTACACTTTATAATGGTAGTTACACTTTCTAACACATTATGTCACACTCTTGCAATTGTTTGGTTTCATTTTCAAGGAAAACAATTTCTAACAAGAACATCCTGTTTTGCACCAGCACTTGGGAGGTATAACAAGATGTAGGGCTAAGAACCCCAATGAAGCAGGTCCAAGGGTTGGTTACCATGACAATCCTTCTCCCATTGGATGTACTTGCTAGATGTATAAATTAGTTAAACTTACAAAAAATATGAAAATTCAATCCTGTGTGTGCACATAAGTATACTTTGTGCACCTGAAAGCTTTTGTCAAAAGACTGCCCCTAATGGTATCAATTTTAATATCATTTGGAAAGTTTTCCTTCCAATTCTAGGCAACAAAAGATCTGGATCTTGTAAAATCACAGGATCTAGATTGCAGATTGGTGCAGTTTTAGTCTTTGTTTGATGTTTTCTTTATAGATTATCCACTGTTATCCTCTGTAAAATAGGTAGTGCTTCTTTCTTCCTGAATTTGGTAGAGCTGAAAATAGGCTCTTCAGAATTGAAATTAACTTGCTAAACTCCTAAAAGACTTTGTGGTTCTGCAGGAAAAGCCAAGCTAACAAATCCTTTATCAGTATTACCTAAATCCTTCTTTCCATTCTCCTTTCCTACTCCTGAATTTTTATCCCTGCAGTCTCATATAGGACATTTTCTCAGTTATTGAAAGAGGAAAATAGCATGCAAATTAATGCTTCAATAAACCAATAAATTAAGTGAAATTTTCTGGTTGCAGATTCTCCACTCTGGGGCAGCAGCATCAAAACAACAAGAATTCTATCAACTGGCTAAAGAAGTCATCACAATGATTTTAATGATACTAAAACAGTCCATAATAACATGGGAGATAGAAGGGGGCAATCAAATAATCAGAATTAGGTGTGGTATTAATTATTACATAGTTAAAAAGGCATTTTGGTCATATAAAGTTACTTTTCCACTATTATTACTCTGGAAAATATATTTTGTTGCCAGAAGATATAGAATGTACATGGGCTGCTACACAGTGATTCAGATCTGGCTATAACCAGATTGCTGCCTGAACTCTTATGATATTATGCTTATACCTATCCAGTCATTTTCTCCCTGAAAAATACAAGCAATTGCCTTTGACATATTTAATGTTAAATTATAGCTACCTTCATGCCAGCTATAACTGTGCAGGATAGGAAAAACCCCCATAATATATCCATATATATATATTTTATTTTATTTTTTCTAAACAATTTCCAGTTTCCCCTTTGAAAAAGAGAAATGCAAACTAGATATCCCCACCACAATTGTTTTTATACAACTTAATTTATTTGGAACAATCTTCCTGACCTGATTAAATCAAGCTTTATGAAAATCTATGTCTCATTAAGCTTTGTATCATTCAAATGGTTGTAAGTTCACTTTCATACTTACGAAATAAGGAATAACTGACTTTATTATATTGGGAAACTTTTTAATGGAGTCTGAGAGAATTTAGATCAGTTCTGTCCAAATCCTTCTGCTTCTGAATCAAAACTGGACTCCTAACATTAACAGTAGTTATCTCTACCGGAATCACCATTGAATTCAGCTAATCATGCCTACTGTGGGAGGAATTGCATTCTCTGAAAACTGCCTTGTTTTCATCCTTTCTTTTTACATCCTTTAAGATTTCATCACAATGGTCATGGAGATAAAAAACTAGAATCTAGAGCCTTAGAAATAGATAATTTTTCATCTCTTTTTCCTTCTGTTTCCTCTCTTTTCAACTGTCTGATCAGCATTTTATTTCTGGCTTCTTCTACTTAGTTACACAGATTAACGTGTGCATTTTCACTCTATTTTTTTCTGTGATATGGAGAGGTAATTAGGATTAATTAGGAATTTTCTACCTTGAACAACAGGAGTTTTCTGACATTTAACTAACTGACATATTTGTGAAATAGTATTTTCCAGGCATCAGCTTAGTAAAACTTGGGATCTAAACAGTGAATGGATTCTAACAGGAAGGTTATTATGAGTGGGTCAGTACTGGGAGAGCCCTGCACCTCTGAGATGGTACCTGCTGTTTGTTACATTAGTCTTAAATCTATGGACCTTGGGCTGCTGCTGTTTTACAAACTGTGTAACCATTGCCACAGAAAGCATTTGTGCAACACTCTAGTTGTTTTCTTTTTTCAACACTAGCTGTGAAAAAGTGGATGTGATAGCATGAACATCCATTTCTGTAAAACCTGATAGGACAATGCTGTCTGGTTTAACCCCTAGACTAAGAGGTTCCTGTTAGTAATGTCTAATTGTTTGGGTCATATCAGTAACAGACTAGTAACTTGTCTTGAGGGAAGAGGAGCTTGCCCACTACAGAAACTTTTCATCATTGTCCTATCTGTCAAGCTGTAGACAAATAGCCACGTACAGCCAGTGCCTGAGAGTAAATAGTGCATGAGCCTGAGGGCCAGCTCACTCCACATATTTTTAAAATTAATTAATCTCTCATGCTTCTTCCCTCTTTTCTTGATATCTCCTTTCACTTTGTTTCTCCTGAGCTGTCAGCTGGGGTAATATTTGTAGACAATACTGTGACTGTGAAACTACAGCACACATCCTGTAAGCAGAGCCCTGTCAGGGCTGCCCTCATCATCCATTGTTGTGTGCTGCCTTAATTGGGCAAGGTCAACCATCTTCATACATTTTCATAGTCCCTGAGGGGACAAACAGCTCCAGTGAGTGATCCAGTGGGTGTAGGGACATGCAACTTGCAGTTTCTAGTATAAGTTAGTGTATTGTATGAAAGAATTACTAGCATTTTTGGGAGGGTGGGGAAGATTTTCAACAGTGTTAGTATTTGGAAAATTTTGTGGGCTTTTTTTTTCTTCCTTCCTGTTAATTTTTTCAAGTTGCTTGGAAGAATTTACTACAGTTGGACCAGTAGTGCATTTTTGTTCATTTATTACATTTCAAATTACAAAAAAAATTCCAACAAATCAACCAAGCAAAAAAAAATAAAAATACAAAACCCAGGAAAACTCCAAGAACAACACAAGAAATCCAATCAAACCAAACAAAAAAATGAGAGAAAATCTACACTTATCTATACAGGTACTATACAGACATTGCCTAGAATTTGGGGTACATGCAGTCATTAAAATGCAATTAAAATATAATAACTACACATTGCCAACAAACTCGGAGTAACTCCACTCTGGCAAATACAACTTTTTAAAATGCTACCCTACAGAAAATTGTATAATTTTCAAACTCTTAAATTTCATATCCTCAGATGAATGCCTTCAACAAGATTGAGGAAGGAAACCTTAAAATGTGCTTCAGGGAACTCAGCAGCAAAATTACTGGTCGTGTATTGAGTAATGAAAAGACCACAGAAGAAAAAAGTTAATTGCATTTTTTCATTCCATAATGAAAACTACAAGCATAGTCATCAATCAGTTGCACAAATAAAGAACACACATTCCTATGTTGAGCAATGTCAGGGGCCATGGACATTCTCTTTAATGATAATACCCATGCAAATTAGCATTACTAGACATGAAAGTTGCAAAAGCAGTCCAGTAAAAGTGACAAAACAGACGATGCAAGAGTGAAGCATCATTGTGATTCTTCCAAGCAAAAATGTTATGTGTGAAGAGATAAAATGACCCTATGAAATTAATGCAGAATTAGGACAGGAATATAAAGTTTAAGGATCTCAGAATCTGTCTTCTAATGCTTTTTATTCACCCATTATTGAAAAGCAAAATTTAAGGTTTATTCAAGTTACCCATGGAAGACTAATCATCACAAGGCTATAACACTGTCTAATAGGGAAATTCAGGAACCCTTCAGCTCATGATATCTAACTCATTTCTTTGAGACATGTGGCTCTCAAACGGAGGTTTTAAAGCACTCTGGATAGATAATTTATAAGTTATCAACATGCAAAGTAGAGATAAAAAAGTTGTCATCTTGCGTTTTATATGTGACATAAGTTTTTGTTAAATAAACCTTTCTGTCCTGTGCAGTAAGCAATTATTTTCTGCTACTGTTACTTAAGTGGCCTATTTCTGATACCCAGCAACATGCTACTATTAGGAATTAAAATGAATGAAGAGCAAACTATGGCATGCTATTATGAGTAAAACAAAACAGAGCTGAGTATTCTATAGTGTCCATAGAGAGCCCCTTAGTACAGGTCAACAGCTGGTGAAGTTTAGGATACCAGGAATATAAGTTTTAAGGGGAAAAACCAATAAAAACAACAACTACAAAAGTCTCCCGACCCCCAAACATCAATGTTTCTCTCAAGCTCACTTTTGTTAGCAGAAGAGGAAGTATACTGGAGTATTGGACAGCTCTGCCTTCTCAGCAGGTCTAGCAGCTGGGAAGAGATAATTGTTTACACTGAATGTGAAATGTTCTACTTGCCATCACCAGCTTCATACATATTGACCTCTACAAACTGAGAGAAGGTACTGAGTGGTTAATTAGTTCTGTTTAGCTTATGGGAGAGTCATGGTTAGAGGCATGACCTGTCCAGCTGTTTTGGTAAACTGCGAGTGACCAGTGCTTTGATAGGTACCAGCAAAACAATTCTACCTTGATCTCAAGGAAAAAGAAGAGATATCACTTTCACCAACATATCGGACTCCTCTAGAAGCAAATTATTTAGCTTTCTATGCTAAAGTTGACTTGAAGATTCAAACTTGAAAAAAACAACAAAAAACCAAACATGTAATAGAAAAAAATCTGGATGTTGCTTTACTGTTTAATGCATAATATTTTTTAATACAGTATAAGCCCTGGTCAGGAAGAAATCTCACCTGTACTGACAAGTTAGCATGATGAAGTACATCCACTCATGCCTAGAGAGGGCTGGAACATTGGAAATCTAAGATATTGAAGGCTTCCTGTGATTTTGAAGAAACTGGTAAAGGCTAGATCTACATATAGAACAGAAGTTCTTTGATATTGTGGACTGAAATGTCACAATTTGGTGTCTGGATCCTGGGACTTAATCCACAGCCTTAAAATAACCTTGTGACCTTCAGCTACATATAGACAGATATCTGAGAATTGTAGTCCCAAAATCAGCTGAGTAAATTGAGATCCAGAGGGTGCATGGACCCCTTCAGAACAGAATTTGCTGTGTACTGCATGCAGATACCTGAGCCAATTGCCTGTAAACAAGTTAATAAGCACACTGAGAACAGTCCAGCCCGAATATAACCATCTTGTTATCATAACTAATTTGCCTGAAGATGTCTACTTACCATTCTCTACCTGAATGAGGTGATTTCGAGCCTCTCTTATTATTTCTATGTATAATTTGCTCAGTGCTCAAATCAGGGGAGTTCTAAAGCTATATTGCACTTCAGTTGGACTTGGTTTCCAACTGGTAGTAAAACTGCAGTCCAAAGCTGTGGATTTAATGCAAATGTAGCTTTCAGATCCCTTTAGCAGACCCTGAACAGTAAGAAGTGATAGGTTTTTGTTTACTTCCAAAGTGGATTTCTGAGTATGCCTGAAGTACACACAAGTAGGAGCTTAGAATGATTTCAATGAACTTTATTTTATGTGAGTTTCTCCAATTAATATGAAAACCAAGACAACTGTGTAGGTAATAGAAGAACAGGACAAAAATTTCTAGCCCACATACATCCAGACATGGATGGAAAGACTGTGATCTCCATGACACTGGCATTAATCATCTTTGATGAAACATTTCTCATGAAAAGTACAGTTTTATAACAATCAAGGGAATGTATAAAAGATGCAGCTTACAGCACAGTTTCCAAACTTTTTAAGATCAGTTTTGTCCTTTAGAAAGAGATAAAAAAAGTTAGTTTAACATCTCTACAGATGTTACATGCTGCAGATAGATTATGTAGCAGGGCTCCCTCCAGACAGCAGCATCCCTCTGAGGCAGGATGGAGCACACATCTGCCTTCCTCTGTGTGCATCAGAGCTCTGCTCATTCTAACAATGGGAATAGTCGTTCTCCATTAAGCTCATACTGAAAGCCCTGAATAAAAGCCTTAAAAAGCTCAGCTGAAAGTATTTATTCTGATGGAAACATGTAAATCTGGATGAAAACTTCCATTCATTTTTAATCTTGGTATGGTAAACCTTGTAATTAAGATGATTAAATGACTGAATAAAACCCTATATTTACATCCTTTAGAATACCACAATGAAAAACCATAATCCTGTTTATGGAAAGAAAACAGTAGCAGCAGTTTAAATTGGAAACATCAAACAAAGCTTGTTATTTAAGCAGTCAGTAATTAATGTAATTCTTGCTTTGCAAGGACAACTAAGAGTTAACTGCCTAGGAAACCACTCTTGGAGAAAACTAGTTGGAAAGAATCAGATATAGTGTTTGTGGAAGGAAAAAAAGATAAAGTGTTATGTTTATGAATGATCAAGTTATCCACATTTAATATATTTCACAGGGGACAAGTTAAGGATTAGCAACAAAAACAGCGCTAGTGGGAAAGCTTCTGGAGTAGGCACATCAAAATGATACAGGACTCCCAAGGAAGTTAGAGGCAGCAATTTTTATGAGCAATGGTCCAGGAAAAGCAGGAGGTGACAATCTCTTGGTGGTTGTTTGACATAAGGAATTGGCAGAAAAATCTTTTCATTGAATATATATTTTCTTCACCATTTTGAAGCAGTGGATAATGTGTCTCCAAAAAATTTCCCTCAGTTTGTTGCCTTGTTATTTCTCAGCAAAGATGGCAATAACTTAAAAATCTCATTTATTAAACTAAAGAGATAATTCCCTCTCATCTGAATTTGCATGGCAATATTCAGAATGTATTTCAGGTGTGCTTACCACCCCACATTCCCCCTTATTTTCTCTGTGAAATATTTGGACAACAATCTAATGAAAGCCTGTTCACATATATATGGACAATATAAATACATCACAAGTTTATGTATGTTTGTATGTTTAATGCATTACCTCTTGATAATATATCACAGCATAAATAAACATAAATCAAGTCTATATGCATATGAAATTGCCTTTCTGATTAAAATCTCGTCAAAAGATATTAGTTGAGTATTTTTTTCAGTCCGTAGTGCTTTGTAAAGGCTTTCAGATTTTTTCTGAAATTGTTTTCTGTAAGAATAGAATGTAGGTACTATTTAATCAAAAGTATATACTATATTTTCCATTAGAAAACATGTTAATAAAACTATATCTCTCTTAATACGGTGTTCTTCCACTAAGTCATCTTTCTTTTCCCACACTGATAATGCCATTGTCTAAAAGGGCTCAAGTTGAAGTTCTTGGGCAAATTCATATGCAGTTATTGACTGGAGAGATTGAGGAATGGGATTCTGTTGAAGGAAAAATTGCTTACGAGGTTGTGGAGAATTATTGGGCTTGATATTGTATCATGGATTTATCTCCCATGATAAGTAAGTGAAAATTATTTCTAAAGGTGCTGATCAATGTGAATAAATCAATATCGCAAAGCTTGCAATGTTCATCCACAAAAAATTCTCTATCATCAAAAACACTTCCATAACTCATGGTCTTGGTAATTTGAGATGTTCACACATTGCAAACATGCTCCAAATACACTTTAGCTTAGACATATCCACTATAACATCTTAGGACCCACTTGAATGTTTGTTTCCTGGGTGATTTTAATGTTCAAAATTTCATAGGGCTATTTAGAAGATAATACGATCTTTGCAAATCAGACACAGAAACTAAAATGGGAGTACTGAGAAATTGAATGCTTAAAAAAAAATTTAGATATTCCTGCACACAAATCCTGGAATTACCTCTGCTTGGCAAAAGACCTTTTTACTTGGATTTATTTTCGAAACACCACTAGGCCTGTGGAGGTAGCTCTCCACTTTCCAGGGAGAGTCCAGCCATTGTATTAATGCCACTTGCAGTCCCACTGCAGTATCACAAGAATTTACTGGCCCCCAGTACTTTGCAAGTAGGGAGCTGGAAGTAAATTGCCTGTGATAGAATCACAGTCACTTAGGTTGGAAAAGACCTCTACAATCATTAAGTCCACACATTAAACCAGCACTAGTTCCATCAATAAACCATGTCCTTAAGAGCCACATCTACACAGTTTTTAAATGCCTCCAGGAATTGACTCCACCACTTCCCTGAGCAGCCTGTTCCAGTGCTTGACAGCTCTTTGGATGAAGAACTGCATTGCTTGCATTATGTAATGAACAAAAGGAAGGGAGGCCAAATCCCTTTCCCATTGATAGGAGCTTGTGTTTGCATCTGCATATCAGTGCAATTTTTCAGCTTTTGTAGATTACTCCACCACTCTGTAGGACCTTTTCTGGCTTAGTTACGGTGAAAAAATTATGTCAACAGAGGATAAAAATATTTTTTGGAAGTAATTTTCCTGCTGGCATAGCCTACTGGTACTCGAACAATATAAATTAAAACAATTGAATGTTGTTTTTGAGCAATGTAGTTTCCACAGCCGGGGTTTTTCTGTCCCAGTGACGAAAAAGGAAAGTACTTGTTTTCACCATCAAAGGCAACATCTATGTTGCAGTAGAACATGGTTAAAATCTGACTAAATAAAACTCAGAAGCATAATTTCAGGAAAATAATTCTAAATAGTGTGATGATATATAAAAATGTATTTTGTGGAATGGCAGCTGTTAAAAGGTGTATGAAAATTTCACTCTTGATTGATATCAATCTATTCTTTCACTCTCAGTTTGTTTTGGGGAAATGAAATTCAGCTATGATGCTGAAACCATAGCTCACTTTTTCTGCCTACATCTTTTCCCTCTCAGTTTACTTATCACTATCTATCCTTAACATCATGTACTCAATTGCATCATATAGACTGCAGTGTCAAACTGAGAAAGAGATTGTAGAGGCAACCACAAGAGAATCTGCTCAGAAGAGAGAAAAGCAGAGAGATGGCATTGATAACTGTAATACAGTAATAACAATCCTGACAGAATAAATAGATACTGAACACATTTCTCTAATAGAAACTCAGAGGAGATTTTATTTTCTGCAGATCTTCCATCTGCAATGTTACTTTTCTTCAGGCCAAAAATTTGGAGTAGAAAAATCCCCTCAGTACAGACATAATTTCCCAGAGAAGAAAAAGATAGGCTATACTGCATCTACTGAAAAACAAGATGCTCTGGCTAGCATCGTGTCTCCAGGTGTTATATGACATGCAAATATAAGGATATACCTAGATGTCTACAGATTTTGCAGGAGTGTCAGTTTGAAAAGCAAAAAAGTAACCTCTCTGGAATACGTATGTTTTTATTTGGGAATCCACAGGCATTTCATAGAATTTATGGTAATTCCGACTTTTAGCAATGATGCAGTTTTATGAAACTAAGTTATAAAGTGAAAGGAAGCAACCAAATAATGTCTCTACTAATCAAAAGAAAATAAAATTTGTATGCAATAGAAGTATGACGACATTGGAATTTGGAGCAATTTCTGAAGGCTTCTAAACACTAAAAGCAATTTTCTGTGACCTCAAGGCAGCATATTCACCACAGGCCATTGTTACATTCAAGTTCTATGCCAGAAACTCTGCTGCTCATTCATTGGCATTTGCAATACATGAGCTTAAATTAGTCCTTTGGTACTCCAAAAACTGTCAGAAGAATGGTGGATATCTCATCTTTGACGTTCCAAAATCAAATACATATTGTAGCTAAAATCCTGGGCATCCAATAATGAGGAAACTGTAAAGGAGGAGCATGAATACAGGCTGCAGCCTACTGTACCTGGAGAATGAAGTGGAGGGGAGCACATCAGAACAACTCCTTGACCTTCACGTACAGATACAGCACTTCTTGTCCGACCGCTAAAATTCCCCAGATCTATCAAAAGAACAGAGCATTTTTGTTACATACCAAAGATTTTAAATTTTGTGGCTACTGTGGCTTATATTTTATTTCCTCTTTTAAAGCTGACTGCTCCTTTTTTCATATCTTGATCTATAGTAGGAGGGCCTGGAAAATAACTCTATTTCCATTACAAAAAATTCCATGTTGCATCAGCACTTTATTCCTTTTTTAGTGCACTTGCATACAGTATTAAAAAATAGTGGCAGACAATATATATATGCCATTCGCAAATACATTTAATAGTGCTTTTATTTCCTTTTACTATATTCTGCTTGATATTCTCCCTCGGTAGAAGGGATTCATACACAGTGAAAAGGAAGAAATAAAACTGGAGAGAACACCTTGGCTAACATCCAGACTGATGATGTTGCAGACACCACTTGGACAATGCACACAGCACATGGTGATGGCAGAAAGGAAAATCAACACATTAGTTCTAAAGCCAAATCTACTCTATAGCACATTTACTCTTTCAAATACTTGTGATTTCTTTGGTACTATAAGCCCAAACCAGTTGTGGGTAAACATATTTTCCCTCCAAAAGTTACCCTCCATCAGGGCAGTAAGAAATATTTCACTATTGGAACAAAAATTTTTGAATAAAGCTGTAGAGAACTGGTATGAACATTCACTGTGATTATTTAAAGCCTCTCAACCAGAAGATCCTATTATTCCATTTACCACACAGAACACCGAATATGGATTTATGTTTATGGTGGATAGTTAACATTTATATCTGTAGTGAAGAGATATGAAAGTTCAAGTCTGCCATCAGATTGGTGTCTTCACCCATTCCTCAGAGCCAGTGATGGTGTTTAAAACCTCTGTTCTCTCAGGGAGAACATTTCTAGAGACATTTCTGTCTGATGTGGATCAAGGTGAAGAGAGCAGCAACAAGATATCTTTGAAAAGGATACAGGAGCTTCAGCAAGCATTAAATGAGGATCAGAAATATGAGTAGATTGGGCCAGTGGGAGCTTCTCTAACTGGCATTGAATGACCTGTAGCCATATCCCCTAATTTCTGCATGCAGACCAAAGTGCTGGGATGAGTCAGACACCACCAAACAGTTTGAACAGGTGGAGCAGAATTATTCCTATCTTAACTGTGCTCAGTGGGCATTTCTCTGTCAGATACTGAAATTCCACATCTTCCTCCAGACCTAGTAGAGTATAAAACTGAAGTTCAATGATTTTCAAAAGTAATTTGAGTTGATTTTTTTTTTTCTCATTCCTAAATTATGTTTTGGACACAGGTGGAATGCGAAAATTTAAATACATTTAAATTTGTGCTGTCTTTGGCCAAAATTAGTGATTTGATTTCAGAAGTAGGTATCATGTTTGAATAGAGAAAAGGTATGTAAGGTCCAGTAGAATTTTCTTTTTTATTTAGAATTACATTACACAGCTTTGAAAAATTTTGCTAGTCAATACATAATTAAGAATTTAAATATTGTATTGCATTTTAAAATAAGCATGCCATGGATTATAATACATTCTGGTGTAATTTCTCTTGAAAGTGTCTCCTAATGCATGTTACCTGACAGCATATTCTGCAGGAAAGTAATTATTATTTTGTGTTCAGAAAATAGTGGGCTGGTACATTCCTGCATGAAAAGTTTGGATGGGAGAACATCTTGTAATGGAAACTCTTCTTAGTTAAGTCCTCAGGTGATTAAATGCTATTTTCTATTAGTTAAAGCAACCTTAGGATATCTTTTTTTCCCATTTCCTGCTTTGAATGCTCACTGTGATGGAAAATATATATATATTTTTAAAATCAAATGAAAAACAAAAATATTCTTTCCTATTTTAAAATAAAAGTACTATGTATGACTCAAGCTTCTATTTGTTCAAAACAATTATTTTCAAACTAAATGAGGAAAGTATCAAAGAGCTTTGAATTTCAGCTCTTTATGACTATCTGCTGGTTCTGAACTGGATTTCTTCTTAGCATACAGCAGAAAAAGGATTAGCAGGTACAAAAGAAGGAATTTATCTTCAAAACAAATAAATGTAGAAAAGCTTAAAAGGAAGGAAAGGTTAAGCATCATGCTTGTAGTTCCCCCACATTAAACTAATAAGCACAATAAGGAAAAATCAAATTAATGAATAATTTAATTACTTTCTTGCAAATCTTAGCCATTTTATATCTATTCAGAGTGAAAAAATAAGGCTGCTACCAAAAATTTATACAAACTCGTTTCATTTCACTTTAAAACTCTGAAGTGGTAGATAACAAAAGAAAGGGTTGACAGAATCCAGCTTTAGAGGTGAGAACAGTAACCTCTCACACAGCCACACCAGCCTTTGGTGCAGTATTCTTGCTGCAGTATAAACCTGTAACACATGTGACATGTCAGAATGCCCCACACAGAATGAGTCTGTCCTTCATCTTATTATGATGGGTATAGTTGATTGATAAGAAAATGCCTTCTTGTGCTCCATAGGTGTTCATCTTTTGCCCTGAAAGATTAATTTGCTCTTATCTCAGTGCTAGTGGCAGAAATGATAACACATACTGTTTTATTTTTAAAGCAGTTCCTGGGGTTCAGCTACACAACTCCCATACTCTTTAACATAAGAAACAGCATTGTCCACTTTGCAAAAATATAAAGTGCCAGACACCATGTCTACTGTAACTTATTATTAACAATATGTATGCAAAACATGCAAAACACACAAAACAAATTCAGTTGGAGTGCATGTGGCAGGAGTGACGGAATTTCCTCTACTGCTAAGAAATGATTAAATTAAAAAATTTTATATAGTGTCACTAGTGTACAACCTGTGAGACAGAAGTGGTCTCCACCGTTAAAGGGAAATAGTAGAGAAATTCCAGGGTTACTGATGACGCCAGATATTAAATCCAATGGGTTTGGTGCAGTGCTTTCTGAATGTCAAATTTACACTGCAAGCGTATTTACATTAGCTCAGTGTAGTATTTGATCTTTGAGAGAAGTTATAAACCTGGAAAAACCATTCATATATCTGATCCAAAGGAGCTGCCAGGTAGTGCAGCTCTCTCCACAGTGGCTATTCCCATTCCTTGGAAATTTAAGCTAAAGAATGGGTTTCTCTCAGGACATACACCTTGTATTGATATGCATTGTGGAAGAATGACAGCAACACAAAACTATCGGTTTTAATAAGACTCAGCAGAAAATGAAACACTTCTGCAGAAAGTGAAAGGAGTAAAGGGAAATAAATGAGAAAAACCTCAAGGCAGTTGAAGCAACTAAAAAATTTTGCAGGTCTAACAACAAAATAAACATTTAAAGAAAAGGAGAAATATTCTGCCATTGACAGAAGGACTTTTACAAAAGTTGGAGCAGTTTTTATCACTTAATGGCCTTCCAAGTCACCTTCACTGCAGTTTGCATTTTAGGTATGCGCAGGAGGGATCATTCATTCACTGTGCTCATCAGTTTGCTGCAGCTAATGGGGGCAACAGGTTTTTGTGACCCAGTCAACAGTCGACGGATAACTGCTATGAAATTAGGATCAAATTAAAGATGAAAAACAGATCTTGTTTTTATTGTAGGCAATTATTGCTTGGTAACCTAGCATGGAAGCTGTAAAAGGCTCTGTACCTCATTATCAGTGACTTAAACCAGTCAATTTAGCTTTAAAGTAGAAATTAGATTGGTGCAGAACAATGTCCTCTGCCAGCTCGGTTCTGTAAGTTTAAACTATTTTATATGCAAATTTATTATGAAGTTTAAAATGGACATAATATGATATGTGCTAAAATGTTTAAAGGCATATCCTGAAGATACCTAAAGACAAGTATAAAGCAGGCAATATTCTTTCCAATAAGGTAAAAATAGCTCTACACAAGGTAAGATTCTTCTGTCAGGCCAAGGACAAACTTATTTATTGCATTGTCACTAAGAGAGGGTAGCCTTCCTCTCCTTGGATTTGAAAGACAGGACTAGGAAATAGACCTTGAGCTGGAAATGTAGCTCTTTAAAAAAGGTAAGATTTACAGGGAAAAGAATTCCATTAAAACATGTTTTTCAAAATTCCATTATAACCTAAATCAAAAACATGGTTTGACTGTGCACTCTGAACAGTGGAAAATATAAATGTTCTGTTTAATAACTCACAAACACAAGCTATAGAAGAATAAAAGGTGAGTATTGAAAAGATAGCATGGTGTCTTATTGTATATAGGAACTTTTACATTGGATGAATTAAACACAATACTCAGAATATCCAAAAGTCCAAGGGAATTCATAGATTATTTTATACTGACATGCACCTATTTTCTAGGAATACCAGATTAGGTAGATAGAGCTATACTAGCAGAGTCACTCATTTGAACTAAGAGTAACTTTTAATACTGATATTATTCACTAGAAAAAGCGTGAAAGGAAATTCAGGAAAAAAGATTTCCACCATGACAGAAACATCACCTCACCATTGATAATGGGAAAAGCATACATCTTGAACTTTCAAAAATCACATTACCATATGACTTTTAGGTGAGAAAATAAGGGCAAGATTCAAACATTTTAGGATGTATCATGCTTATTGTATCATTGCTGCTGTTATTATTTATTACCAGAAAGGTTTTAATCCTTCATGGATCATCAGACTGACATGATGTGAAAAACGTCTTTTTTTTTTTTTTTTTTCTCGGAGAAATTACTATGCAAAAGCAGAAATAGAGAGAGCATAGAGAAACAGTGATGTACTTCAAGTTTGCATGACAGCAATCTCTCTCTGTGTACATCTGCAGAGCCATTAAAGGGTTTTAAGAAAAGGGGATGGATATTCAGATTTTTTCAAGGAGTGCTGTAAAAAGGTGACAAGAAGATCAGGAGAATGTTTAAAGACTCCTCTCTGAAAACGTAAAAAACAGAGAAAGGAGACACAAGATACTGTACTTATGTTTAGACTAACATCTTCAGAATCTTTGTCAGGTACTACAAGTTATTTTTTTCTCAGGAAAAAAAAAAAGAATCTTTGACTAATGGTGCTCCATGGATGTATTCTTGCAAAAACAAAATAATTTTTTATCTACCATGGTGTCAGCATGAAATTTTATGTATACGCTATTAATTAATTAGTCCTGAACTAAATTTTCACTATGAAAGGCAGATAAATAGTCAAATCAATGAACATTTTTCTGTCCTTAATAACATATCTCTCTTTTTATAATTTTTATCAATGTCAACAATTTAAAAATACCTGGTTTACTGTTTATTGTTCTTCATTGTAATTGTATGTCATAACTATGTCTGTTTTACCTTGTAAGTAGAAACATTTTTTATACTTTCTACATTTCCTATCACAGTGAAGTCATGAATCCATAAATGTGGCCAATACATTCTATTATATACAATGATAATTAACTATCCTAGTGTCGTGGTTTTGTCTGCAATAGAGTTAATTTTCTTCTTAGTAGCTGGTGCAGTGCTGTGTTTTGGATTTATGTGAATAATGTTGGCAAAACATTGATGTGCTGGTCGTTGCTGAGCAGTGATTACTTTTACTCAAGGACTTTTGAGTGTTTCATGCTCTGGCAGTGAGGAGGGCACAGGGAGCTGGGAGACAGCACGGCCAGGACAGCTGCCCCGAAGTGGCCGGAGGGATATTCCATACCACAGAGCATCCTGCTCAGTGTATGAACCGCAGGGAGTTGGTCGGGAGGCACCGGTCGCTGCTGGGGCACGGGCTGGGCATCAGTCAGCGAGTGGTGAACAACTGCACTGTGCATCACTGGCTTCTTCTGGGTTATGTTTCTTTCTCCCTTCCTGTTTTCTCCTTTTTAATTACAATTAGGATTGTTGTTGTCAACGTTATTATTTTTGTTATTATTAGATTGTACTGTATTTCAGTTGTTCATATATATAGCTATTTCCTAAACTGATTTATAGAATCCTGGATTGCTTTAAAATGAATTAAAATTATTTTTTCTTTTTAATTTCCTTCCCAAATTGGATTATACATATTTATTAATTATTATTAATTTGAAAACTTGAACTTTTTATATAAGACAAAAAAAATACTATTTCACTATTTACCATGCTGTACTTTTAAAAAAGGAATACTACATTTCAACTAAAGCATTCATTACTTGTGATCCTACACAGCTTTATGTAAATTATGAATTGATATGCTTCTTCCAATGTTTTGTCTTGTCTAACTACTCATTTTTTCTACAATCTAATCTTTCATGGAGGAATACTCCAGGAAGGTTGAGGAAATTCAGAGCTTTAAAGAATTTTTCCTTTTGTTACACCTAGTTTCAACAACATCAATTAATACCATCAGTATCATCAATAAAGCTTATTTCTCCCCAGAGCCTTGAGAAAAAAGGGTATCAAAATCTCCCTGAACTTCAGTAGGATTTCTGCATTCGTAAAACCTGAAGTACTGGATCAAAGTGAATTAGAAGAAATATTTACATACAGAATAAAATAACAAGATTATGTTGAAAACTACAGAGCTACTATATGATTCAACTTGGCATGTTAAGTTCACAATAATTAGGATGTTCATGGTTACAGTTGTTGATGGTTATGATTAATTAGTCATAATCATCCTGTGTCTGTCAGGTTTCATCTCTTCTCACAGTAATTATTTCAGCACACTTCTCAGCTGTCTTTCACGTCTGCACAATCAATGTCCAGACAAAACACAAAATCAAGTGGAAATATTACAGTTACACGTTTTTCATCCTTTCATGCTGTCATTTAGAAGTAACAACACCAAACAAACAAGCAACAAATCTTAAGCAACAAATGAGAGATTTTCAAAACAGATGCCAACATTTAACCACCAAAATAAAATGATAAATAAATAGTACTGCTTCCAGAGCCTCTGAGCAAATAGATTCTTTCACTTGAGTAATATATGCAATGTAATTTTTTTAAACACATTGTTTTACAAAATGTTATCTGCATCTTGAGAAATACACATTTGTATTTCCAGTACTTTCCACAGAAGTTCCTGACACTGTTATACTAACTAGTATAAATACTGTACACATAATTCTGCTTTCTTATCTTTTTTCCTTCTTCTTATGAGTCCTCCTTCCCTTTTTGTTGATTTCTTTTTTAGTTGGTTTTTTCAATTAAATTAATTACAAACATTCAAGGTTACATTGCAAACAACCTTTCATTTTATTGTGAGTTTCTTCAACTGGATGTGATCTCTCCTTCTTTTAATTACTAATTAAAGATCAGAGCCAGTTAGGATTTTGGAAGATTAAACTCAGAATGACTATCATAGTACAGTTTCTTATCCATATACAGTTTCTTATTATTATGTCCTTATGAAAAGGACAGTGACTAATCTCTATGTAGTTTATTGGAAAATTCCTGTGTATGTGTTATGATTTACAGGAGGCTGTAACAGTAGTACACAGAAAAAACTTTTTTTACCCTCTGGATGAACAAGTCAATAATGCTAACTTGTTCTGTATTTCATTGAGCAAATTCATAATAGAAAGTTTACTAAACCATTTCTTATACGTATTTAATACTTTTATTTCATGGATTCTAGTTCTAAAATAATATAATGTCTTAACTTCCACATATTCAGAAATATATTGAAAACCTTTAGTCTCAATGATTCTTTTTCCTATATCTGTAAAGTTCCAAAGCTCTCCCTGCCTAAACTGGAATTTATCAGAAGCAAGGGTATAAAAGAGTTAAGAAATTAAATTCTTCTCATGAGGGAAAGGTTGCAAAAGAAGTAAGGTTTCCCAAGTTCAGAAGTGATAGCACTGAGCTCATCTAAATTAAAAACTTTACAACTTCCACAGTGCCTGTATTTGCGACTATCTTGGTGGCATTACACAGACAAAGAATCTGCAGGAAATAAAAGAAAAGCCTGATCACCCAGGGTCCCTGTTATGAAGATAATATGTAAGATGTTTGATAATGTTTCAGTTGCTATTCTTTTTTTTTTCCCCTGCCTTCTACATATTTTGTTTCAGAATGCATAAACTGCAACAAATATCTGAGAATCGCTGTTCAACTGTTCAGATCTAAGGTTTGGGTAATGGCATGATTGTTCAGGTTTCAGTAACAGCTGGAGACTTGTAGACACCATTTCCATGGGACATGACATATCAAATTCTGAGTCCACTCTAGACAGGTCATTTTGCTGCACTGACTTTTCACTAGACTAATGTGGATAAATGCCTTCATACTTCACTTCTGCTTTGTCATAAAGAAAAGAAGAAGGTCATAATCTCTCAGAAATTATTTATTTGATCTTCTCTAAGAGTTGTAGTGCCCAGCATGACCTACAAGTCAATTGTGACAAGATAACAAAGTGTTTGGATGCATCCAAGGAGTAAATCTGGAAGACCTTGGTCTTAGCTGAATAGCTTAACTGGAAATGAAGGCCTTACAAACACAGAGTGTTGCTTGGGTAGCAGCTTGTTGTTATGTATGGTGCTAGGTAATGTTTTTGATAAAAAAGTTTGTATTGGAATGTTATTCTACTTAATATCAAAGTGATATCAGTCACTGCAAATCACAGTTTGGGATATGAGCCTGTAATTGTACAAGTAAGAGTCATCAAAGATAAATAAACTGTCACTAGCCAGCTGAGCAACTATAAATTACCATCTATGTACTTTGATCTTTTCAATCTGCAATCTGTACCACATCAATTAATAGTCCTGTGAAGGTGGTCTGAACAGTCCTTTAATGATTTAATGTGTTGCAAATGAATGGCACAATATTTATTTATTTTTCTGATCAGAAAAGTTAAACCTTTTTAGAAGGTTTCACAATTTCATAAAGTCTTGGCTAAAGCAGTTTCCTACGCTTTCTAAAAGGCATTTATTTCTCCCATCTCTCTCTTTGCATTCTAATGTTATTTCCTTATTTCACATATTTTTTAATTCTGCACATATTAATGTCAGAGGGCTTGCATATTATGAAGCATTCCTCTCCTCTCCTCTCCTCTCCTCTCCTCTCCTCTCCTCTCCTCTCCTCTCCTCTCCTCTCCTCTCCTCTCCTCTCCTCTCCTCTCCTCTCCTCTCCTCTCCTCTCCTCTCCTCTCCTCTCCTCTCCTCTCCTCTCCTCTCCTCTCCTCTCCTCTCCTCTCCTCTCCTCTCCTCTCCTCTCCTCTCCTCTCCTCTCCTCTCCTCTCCTCTCCTCTCCTCTCCTCTCCTCTCCTCTCCTCTCCTCTCCTCTCCTCTCCTCTCCTCTCCTCTCCTCTCCTCTCCTCTCCTCTCCTCTCCTCTCCTCTCCTCTCCTCTCCTCTCCTCTCCTCTCCTCTCCTCTCCTCTCCTCTCCTCTCCTCTCCTCTCCTCTCCCATGTTGCCCAGGGTTGCACAAAGATGTAATCACAGTCTTTGCTTTAGGAATGTGTATCAGGCAGCAATCCCTCAGCAGTTCATCTGATCTTTTAACTCCTTTGCCATTTGTCACAATTATATATTACCTCCACCAATCAATAGAAATAAAACTAAAATATGTTTCCTGAACTATGTCGGTTAGGTGCACCACAATACTGATTGATTTCTTTAAGCAATCTAATAATTGCTTCTCTTTTTAACTGACCTTCCTAGGGCAAAGCAAATTGCTGCCAAGTATGTCCCAGCTGTAACTTTTTTTAATGACTTTTGGTACTGAAACTAAATGCAAGCAAAGCTGTAAAGGCTGTTGGTTTTGAAGTTATGGGTAATTTGGTAGTATTTCTAATCCAGTGGGGAAGAACAGCAGGACAGCTTCTCTTCCCTTAGGGACTGCTGGCAATCCAATATTCAAGAGATTGTCAAATACTAGACCACGATGTCTAATCCTGCAGCTATTCCTAACCATAGAAGCATACATTCCTTCAAAAAACAAAACCAAAAAAATCCTGGACAGATATTTCCTGACAAGCCAACTGACCTTGCTAACAGGACAGGTCTGGGCATCCTACCAAGGAGCCATACTTCCTCCGAATTAATAAAAATTAATTACACAGCATTTGCAAGGCTTAAAGCTATCATTGACCATAGTTGCAGTCCTATATTTAGACAAAGTTTTGCCACACAGAAGCACTGGTCTCCATGTGCAATACAGGCACTGAGTAGTGTGGTTAAAATCAACCACTGAGAGGTTAAAAAAAAAAAAAGCTTAAATTTCAGACTGGAGGAGTTTTGAGTCCTGAATACATTAATTCTCCATGAAATTGAAAAACTTCTGTCATTAATCAGACCTGTAGTACTGGCCTAATAGGAAGGGACCTTAAAGGAGTTATAACAGGTATTTAGAGAGAATCAGACATAAAAGAGGATATGGGGAAATTGTTGGCAGGGTCTAGCCATTTTAAATATATGATGTGCTTTTGGTAAAACAGAGTAAATATATGTTTTTGCCATCAAGAAAAGAATCCAAGGTTCTGTCTTGAATAGACAGTATATAGGAAGCAAAAATTCAATTCAGGAAAACAAAAGAGACAATGTGCTGAAAAAATACTGCCTGGATTTTATACTGAAGTAGACCAAATAATTAGAGACTGTCAAATGAAGACTATGAAGGTGAATATCCAGATTTTAATAACATGAATTTACATAAAGAAATAATTGGATAGTAGTGAATATCAAAAGGAAAATCAGGGAAACAAAATCCAGGGATTAAGTAGTTACAAATAAACAGTTTTTGCAGCAGTGTTGGCAGATGATCATTGAATAACTCAGAACAAATAGATCTGTAACCTCAGATGTGCTGAAAAAATTGTTACTGAATGTGGTATTAATTTACAAAGGATCTAATGCAACTAACAAAAAAATAATAGGTGAAATTTTGTGTATATGTGTCTGAAATATTTCAGGAGTATATCTTACTCATACCTGTCACCTTCTAAATAAGTTAGCATTATCTGTAATAAAAGTAGTTTGTTTTCCCCAGCTCCAGTGAGAAAGGTAGCTGTTTTTAGCAAAAAGTCTTGGGATTTTGCTGCCTGAAAATCAGGTCCTTTGAAAACTTCTCTGTCACATAAGTATGATATGTTTATCTCATGCCATACTTGCAAAAAGAGGTTGATAAATCTGAAAGGTTTTAGAGAAAAGTTATGAGATTAATTTGCATTACAGAAAACATCTTACAGTGATAAATGCTTAAGCATAAAAAAAAAATTCTGATGAAGTTAAAGGTAAGAAGAAGAAAAATACTTTTCCATAATTTCTTTTTCTTAAAAGAAAGCATCTCAGCTTCAGAATCAATCTCTTAATGAGTTTAACTGATCCTACAATTAAGCTTCACGTGATTCTTGGAATTCCATTCTGGAAATGGTTCCCTTTGACTCAGTTGGTATACTTAACTGATTTAAGTATGTGCATAATTTTTCCATGGAGTGGAATATAATTTCTAGCATAAATTTAATGCATGAACTGTTTACATGAAAAGTAAGAGCTAACTAAGATATACTCTTAAAATAATAAAGAATAATAGAAATGTGAAGGCTTTCCAGTGATGTGTGGGACAGAACAGGAAAATGGTACCACATTATTGCAATATTATCACTTTAATAATGATTGATGAAATCTCTTTTGAAGAAGTGATATTTGAGGGAGTGGTATCTAAATACCTGGGGAGAATTGCATCCATACTGTCAGTGTAGTTTAATACAAATTATTTTGTTTAATTCATTGTAACCCACTCTACATGTTTCACACTCTGAGGACATGAATGGGATTTTTATCAGTGCAATTGTAAATTCTTGACAAGAATAACCTCAGTGGTAATATTCATTAATTGTATCCAAGTCAATTACTACTAGATATTATAAATTTCCAATTAAAAATACAAGCATAGATTTTAGATTAAAATTAACTGTAATTAAGCTCACTACAAGCAAAATATGTTAGAGTATTTAGACTTACTGGTTTAGATAGTCATATCATAAGTATCTGTGGTCTTCCAAATTTGAATAAAATGTAAGCAAACTTATAATGAACACTATAGTGACTAAATAATGGTGACTAGTAATTGAGGAGGTTCATGTGTGATTGTACTTATAGGTAATAATTTGGTGTTAATACTAAAAAAGACTTTTTAAAGATTGATTTTTACATAATTTTGAATGTAATGAAACAAAATCTTAAATTGTTATCCCTATTATTTGAGTTTAATTTTTCTTTTTCTTGGAATGAGTGATTTCCTTCTAACATTTTACCACGAAAGCATAGTTGCCTTATAGCTATATCTGAGCCAGTTATCCTAGTCTTCCTTTCAAGGCAATGCAAAGAAATAGACACTTCAAAGGCCTGATTCATTTGACCTATTTTAGATGTCAACTTGAAATGAATGAATTGCATCCCAGTAGTGCAACAGATTAAGTAGGAAATCAAAACAATTAGATCAGTTGCAGCTGCCTATGGTGTTGACAGTCTGACATTAAAGGAGAATAAATAAAGCGTGTTTAGAGGCAATTTACTATTTCCTTGATCCGCAGATTGTTTTCTCAATATTTTGCCTACGGTGCCCTGATAAAACTAAGTAGAAGATGGTAAAAGATTCCTCTCACATATATGTAAGACAAGTAACAAAAGGCAAATATAATTTTTTAACTGTGTTGGACCTTTGTAAGTAAACAGTTTCTTACTCTTAACAGTAGTGACCTAACCAATATTTTCAAAGCTACATAGGAGAATAAGATACGAGCATAGTAGTTTTGAAATAATGTCCAAATAAATGTAAATTCAGCCCTTAACCTCATAGTCTTTCTTATTGTGGCACTAATTTTATGCTAAAACACTATTCCTGAAGGACAGAGATAATAGCTCTAAATTTAAAACAACTTGTATATATACCTAATGTGTTTCATATTGTTCTGAAGTATAGAAAGTCTAAATATTATCCTTATTAAAGGATTTTACCTTAAAGTTTAAAATAACTTTATAATGTGTGGGACTCCATCTTCTGGCTATCTGTTTGGTGATTAGAGTACATATAGAAGAAAACTTCCAGCTCAGTTTGCTGGGCCTGGTTGATACTGAGAAAGCCTAACCTACTGCACCTTGGGAAGACACTTACTGGAGGAAAGCAGATAACAGAATTAGCACCATCTTAATTCTCTAATAAATGTCCATCTTAAGATGACTCAGAGATTTCATCCAGCATGCAGAATATCAACCATCATTTTCTACTTGTTGTTTTTAGTTCCACTGGAAACAAAAGGCTTTCCAAATAAGGAAGAGGCATTGTTATATACCTACTTTATGGCATTGACTTTATAAAGAGTGTAGGAAACTATCTCCCTCTCTAGAAAGTCCTGTAATGTCACAGAAGTGATGCCCTTGGGTAGGTATTGATTTTAAGCAGACAGCAGAAAAGATGGTTGCTTATCATATAAACCTACTCCTTATCCTCACAAATGCAGCTTGAGTATTTCTACCTGTTAAATCCTTCCTCTTAAATGCCAGCATTATAAAAATATTTCTGAGTTATTTGAGTGCTTAGTTCTCTTAAGTTAGAATTGAATAGGAACTTATTAGATACATACGATGGGATGTATGTACAAAGGCTAAAATTTTCTTCTAATTAGACATGGAAAATTTTTTTATCCTAACATTGATTTCTAATGTAAGTGAAACTGATGGAAGAAACGAGCTAGCCCTAAATCTTCAAACTATTTTTCCATACTCTATTAAATTACAATCCAATCAGTAGTTTTTTTGGCATACAATAGAAAATTGAAATGCACTCATACATTTTAGTGTCTATGACCAAATTACACAAATAGCAGCTTGGTATACATGACTGGCATTAATAATGTTAAAACTATGGTATGTGAAAGGATATAATTTGTGTTTCATCACTCAACTATCTTATTATTTACTACACAAGGTTGCACTGCATTATTGTTTAAGTTTCAAATATCTTGTTAGGCAGTTTTAAATCTCTCCTCCTATAAAAATATCCTCAATGCTGCTCTGTTATAAAAAAATGTTTTCAATTCTCCAGTCTGCATTTCTATCCTTTTGAAATAACAGGTGAATGGGACTATGATAGAATCATTATGATAAGGAATACCCAAACTTTAACAAATACCTAACACATTTGTCAAGCAAAGCTGCAAACAGTGATTTCTCTCCAACAATCCTGGAATCCTCAGTGGGTCATGAAGAGGTGTTGCAAAAGTGTGTTGCTGGTCAATAGAAGCCGAATGCTTTTATGAGGCTTTGAATTAAACGCTTGAAGCTGGAGATGCAATGTGGGCCATAACAACATCTGAGAGACAGCACAAATGAATGTTCTGAAGTTTGGAAATAACTCTTGTAAAAACAATACACACACACACACGACTGCCCAAATAGCAGATTCAAGAGGCCAAAGCCAAAAGAAATAGATACAAAGTAAAAAAATATGATAATGGAAATTAAAGTAATACAGTAACCTCTCATAGGAGAACAGAAATAATTTCTCTCAAAAAGTTTATCTTGAAAAATATTAATTTTAATACAACATAAATAGGGTTAAGTCCTTCCACAAACTACACCCATTTATGCCTTTTTTTTTTCATTAGTTTGATATAACTTTTGTTTATCCTCCCCTTTATTGGGGTCCAATATTTTCTAGTTAATGAAATGGTTCTGTTTCTGGTCACTGGGATTACTGGAAAAATAAATGAAATTCCACTTTTCTTTTCTTTACAGTTTTTCTGAAGCGTCATTTTGTCTTTTTATATTACTGCATCAATCTCTCCAGAAGACTTGTGATTTCCTGAAGCGTTTTGCAGATAAAAACAATGACTGGTTGGTCTTGTTAGATTTTATAGACATTGCCTTGCAGTAAAGCTGGCATAGATGCTCATGCTGTAGAGAAGGAATGTCCAATACCTTGGCCATGAAGGCAGTAAAAATTCTGTTTACCTCCAGCAGATTGCTCTATAGCTTTTTGATAAAATAGCTCCTGTGGGCCTTTTTCTTACATAATGGAAAGAGTAACTTCCAGAATCATTGACTTATGTAACCTTTCATGAAATGTAATTAAGAAAAAAAAAAAAAGTTTAAATGTTGGAATAGATTTTGGTTAAAGACAAGTGTCCATTGCTTAGTCAGCCTCATCCTAAGCATCCACCTTAATGCATCTCAGGTTAAAAAGTCTCAGGGAAGGTTCACAGACTTTACTGTGTCCTTGTTTTTTATGTTCTTGTGCAAATAAGAGAAGGAAAAATGATTTGTTCAAGGATATACATACTCATGCATTTGAGAATATATTCCAAGGTTGTTTCACACTGAGGGTCTACACTTGTCAATTATTTCAATGACAAAAAAATGCATACAATTTTTTCAAGGATTCTGAGAAGATTTCTGGTACCCTTCCAGTGCATAAGTGGTAGGCATACATATTTACTGTGGAATGATGACTTGTCATTCAGAAAGCATAGAGCCAAACAACCTTTCAGGATTTGCCATTCAGACTGATACTGAAACTAGGTTCGTTGCCATTTGCTCATGCAACATGAATATTTTTACATGGCATCTGGTTCCAAAGGCTTTCACAAGACTCTTCCAAATGTAAGTGCTCTACAGATGAATTCTTGCCTGCATATGGAATCAAATTGCTTAGCTGGGCATGGAAGGTCAAGCTTAGTATGTCTTCTGATCTGGGAGAAAAGTTTCATGTGTAGCTCAGAAAAAATCATGTGGAACATTTCTCTCAAGAAGGAAGAGCAGGACGTCTGCTGTAGGTGGAACTAATAATCTCACATTTATCATACAAATGCAAATTTGAAGAACCATTTCACTACAGTGGACCAAAATAATTACCATTTTCTCCATACTCTATCTCACAGCAAAGAAATTTGCTTACACTTACATTACAATATGCAATGTTTCCCAAAGTTATGCCTACTCTTACTGGTCACAGTACAAAAACATTATTAAAAGGGGGACATTTGCAATTCCTTTGCAATTTTTAATGTGATTAACTTCTGAAAGAACAAATGCAGTAGACAAATACTCTTTTTTTTTTTTTTTATGCTCTCCCGTATGTTCTTTAATTCCACAAATCTTGGGACATTAATCTGCTATTTCATGTGGGAAGGATGGCACATGCAGGGCATAGATCTTGCAATCTTGTCTGGTGATTCAGCTGATGTGTAGAAATGATTGTCAGGTGCTAAGCAGGGAAGAACACGTTGTCCCACTCATCAAGGTTTGTCTGCATCGAGGTAGAAGGGGGAAATGAGGGAAAATGTGAATGCTTTTTTGCTTGAGACTGTATGTCCTTCAACATCTCCACGAGTAAGCAGTATGTTTGTAGCAGACCATAGATGGAGCAACACAGCTGTTTTCCTCTTTTGTCCCCCTGTAAGGAATTGTGACCAATGGAGCCAGAACTTTCATTGCAATTTGACCTTCAATTGCCACAGTGCCACAGAACTGCAGATGGTGCAAGTCCCACTGTGTAGATATTTCTTTCATCTTATAAGTTTACAAATCTGTCTTTCATTTCTTTTCAGGGCACATGTAAATTCAATATTTTAAAACTAAAGCTGATATTTCTTGAGGATATTTTATGTCTTCTACCCCTTAACTATACATTCAGCCAAATTTTGAGAACCTGAAGAGACAGATTGTCATTTAGATATTCTGTCATATCAGCAAGCTTACAGGACTGGGGGAAAAATCTCTTACTGTTCTCACTCTTTATTTTGACTTTCTCCCCTAAACAAACATCAGTTGCTGAAACTCCTAATGTAACAGTAACTCTCCTCCTAACAAAAATCTGAAGCTAGGTGATTAACGTTCTATTTCATGTTATTCCTACAGTGACAGACTCAAGCCACCCTTAAATGAATTTTCTATATTTAATTCAATGCACAGAAGTGGTTCGTTTTTGTTTTTTTTTTATTCTAACTTCTCTGTGTAGTCCAAATTGGTGTCAAAGTGCTTTCTGCCTGTCTCACAGAAAATGAAAATATATGTCTTTGTTTGCCTTCTGAATAAACTGAAAATATTGCACTTCACAACCCTACCCCGAAGTATATTTCACTTAAATTTAACAATACAGAGTAATATTTCTTGCAATACCACAGTAAATTTTTTTTTTCTTTTAACAGAAGGAGGGACACACAGAGATGGAAGTTAGAAAAATCTAAGGATCAGGGAATAATTCAGAGTGGAATGGGCTCTGGAGATCCCTGGTCACATTCCCAGTTTAAGTAAGGTCATCAAAATGTAAGACCAGGTTGCTTGGAACTTCATCTAGTCAGGTTTTGAAAATCTCTAAGGACAAATAATGTATAACCTCTCCGGGAAACCTGTGCTACTACCTAGATGTCTTCATAGACAAAATATTTCATCTCATGATTTTCACTCCAGTTTGTGCCTGTTTTCTCTTTTCTTCCTGATAATCACCCCTTTGAAAAATTCTGTGAACCTTCTGGTAAGCATTGGGGAAATACTGCTAGGTCCCATGAAGCCACCTCTGCTCCAGGATGAACAAACCCAACTCCTCCAGGTTCTTTTCACAAGAGAAGTGCTCCAGTGCTCACCATCTTGGTGGATTCCCCTGAATTCTTCTGAGCTTCCTAATGTCTTTATGGGCAGGCCTGAAACTGGAAAAAGTATCAATTTGTCCTTTCATGGAATAAATGGATCTCATCAGCAGACACTGTTATCTGCTAAGTGTCCAAGTCCTTAATTTTCATCTCTTAAACACTGCCATGTTAGCATATTAAGTGTTTAAAGAGCCTTTAAAATAATTTAAAATTATTATTGAAATAATGAAAAAGAAGTAATTCCTTGCTTCAATGTTAAAAAAACCCCAAAACTTGGAATTTAGATACTGTGATGCAGTCAGTCAGAATCTCTTAATGCTAAAAGCATGAGTGTCTCCATCTTGGGTAAATGGGCACCCACTGATGCTGACAAATACAGGGATGTCAGGGGACAGTTGTGACATTCAATACACCCTGGCAAAAATTTTCACTTCTATCAGACAAATTATGTAATCTAATCACTGTGTTAGAGGCAGGAAGACACTATCTTTTTAAGCTTAAATTTTTCTCTCATTTACATAAGCAAGAATTTTATCTCCTCAGAAATCAATCTGTGAGTCACACACTTATTTTATTACATTTGCATCTAAATTATTTCTGGGAATTCAGTTGTTTCCACTGAAATAGTATCAAGAACAGTGCTTAAAACACGTGGGCATGTAAAGTTATGCAATCAGCATTAGCACTGCAGAGGAAAACAGCTGAGGAGCTGCTGCTGTTTACAGTGTGCAACTGCAGGACACAGCAATGCTGGGTTTCGTCCACCTTTGAAACTGGAAATGCAGCAGAGCTTGGTGCAGAGACATGGCTCCACCTTCCCTCTGCACGTGTCACCACCTTCCATACCACTGTATGTCTGGACACAACTATCAGCAGTTCCAGCCAATTCTATGTGATGTTGTTTCATGCTGACATCTTATACAGCAAGAAGATATCTTGCGTTATTTTTCCTGTTTGGAGGACAATATGTGTAGATGGCCAAATGTGAGTCACTGGTATGCAGCCTATGACAAGTTAACTTTAAATTAGACTTGGAACTGGAGTCTGACTTTGGCTAAGAAGCTTTTCTCTTCCATAAAATTGTCATAATTCAGATTGGAAGGGACCCCTGGAGATCATGTACAACCGTCTGCTAAAAGCAGGGCCGGCCTTGACCAAGTTGCCCTGTTAGATCAAGTTTAGAATCTCTCCAAGGAAACTCTGTGCCAGAAAACTAAAGTTAGCAAATTGCTTCTTGGTGCTGGAGAATTTAGGACTAAAATATAGGGAAAATAAAAATGAATTGCTAATATTTTTGGTAGCATTAGTGGCCAATTTATATGTAAATGTCAGAATCTCTTTTATATGGTTAGACATGGCAAGGTTAGTACTAGGATTGTCACAGAGAATAAATCAGGTACCTTGTATGTCGTTGACTGGAGAAGAGAAAACGTGAGAAAGCAAATTTCAGAGATCCTGTGAGTAAAAAGATGGTATGTCAAAGTCAAGCAACTAATCAGACTACATACCCTAAGGTATATCAATAAATCAAGCTGTCATAAGTGCTCCTAATGAAGGATCATTTGTGAAAGTTTTACCTTTACTGTCTTGAGCCAGCGTTCAGCAAATGAATAACTGTCATATTTTTCCCAATAGATAATGCAAGAGTCAAAAATATAGAAGATATTTTTAAACATCTTCAGGTATAATAAGAAGTGATAAATAAGGAATTACCATCTCAATCATCTACTATAACTCCAGTGTAACATGAGCCACACAAATTCTCAAAATCAATGTTTTAAAGTAG
Organism: Sturnus vulgaris; assembly: GCF_052056855.1. Classification (NCBI taxonomy): domain Eukaryota; kingdom Metazoa; phylum Chordata; class Aves; order Passeriformes; family Sturnidae; genus Sturnus; species Sturnus vulgaris. The sequence goes on along the minus strand of NC_142244.1, from coordinate 43,474,183 downwards.
ATACCTCTTAAAAAATAAAAAATATTAAATAAAAAGAAGAAAAAATTGCACTCATTCTCTAGAAAAGTTCCTCCAATGTTTTTTTTATCTATCTGTGAGTTTGCAGCTTATACCAAATAAAAACTAGTACTTTTAAGTTTCAAATGCTAGATTTTTTTGCTCCTTCACCTGCTAAATTGAAGTCTTTATGTATCAGTGTTTATGCATTTATGCAGTGTTTATATATCAGTGTGTCAGTATCTTTCCAGTGTAGAACTAACAAAATATTTCATTTTTTAAAACAAAGTCTGTTTTTCTACTCCTCCAAATCTTTCCCCATCCATCAAGATGCTTTTTAACTTGCACACACCAGGGTATGCTCTCCAGGATGGAAAGGAAGATCAGGAGTCTTCATACTGTCAGTATGGAAAAATAACCTTTTTGATTTTTGATTAGGAGTTCCAATAAAATGGAAGCCAGAATAATCCAAAATAATCATTCCCCTAGAATAGAAGTGCCATGGAGACACAGATTATCACCAAGGACTGATCCATATAGTAATGCAACTCACGAAGGAGCAACAAAGAGCAGCACCCTAGGAAATATTATAACACATCCTAAAGCTTATAGGTGTTATAATGCAAGTCCCCTTTAATCCTTTCAGACAAAAGAGCTCAAAGATCCTGACCCTTCTAAGTCATAGATAGGAAATTCTACAGATAGATACTGAAAAGAAATAAACTTCTCCTGAAAACTTAAAACTATTTTTTTTCTCATGAACTTTTTGGGTTTTTTTAAATTCAAAAAAGCTCTCTGTGCACAATTGAACTTCATGGAAAGATCTGTGTCCTTAAGAATTCATGCAGGGTGGCAAAACATGTCAGTCCAGTTTCTGTAGTTTTCCATCAGACTTAAAGCAGTTGTGATGACAGGCATATAGCAAGTAGATTGCTGTGTAGGAAGAATAGGTGGATATTTCTTGATATTCCTCTCACAGGAGTGGAAAAGAGACCTTACAATCATTAATTCTTGGAACATTTTTTGTATTGTTTTCATGAAAGTCTTCATAACAATTGGAGCTTTTTAACCCATCTAGCTGAACCTGTTGGGAGACAGTCTACTAAATACTAAATACAGAATTTTACATCTCTTCAGTCAAGAATCTGAAATAATCAAGGATTCATCTTATGATGATAAAGATATTCATGATCAAATTTGTGCAGGAGGAGCTAGTCCTTTGAAAGTTCAGAGTGACCTCAAGATGCTATCTCAATCTCTAGAGAAGGAAAAGTAATTTAAGATTTAATTTAACAGAGGGAAATCTTGAGGCTAACAGCAGGCAATGACCATTACAACATTTTGCAAATTCTGTAGTTCACATCTCCTTCACATTACATGTTCCTTTATCATAAAATCTGGATGTACTACTCAGGCTTGGAATCCGCCCCTATTATCTGGCTCAGCTGCTGCCTTATGAAAGAAACATGGCCCAATAGAGAGACAGTCAAGAGCATAAAAAAGATGTCAAATAAACCAGTCCTATATAGAGTGACATTAAGTATAGAAGTCTGAGAATAATAACTGGCTCAGAAATTAAAATTTATACATATATGTATATGTGCATGTATACATATATATATCGATACATATACACACATTTATCATATCTATCAGCTAGATAAATATAAATCATATAATTGCATTTAAAAAACACACATATGCCTACACCTTGCTTCTGTGACATTTCACTGGTTGATTAGCACCAATTTCAACAGGAGGCTGTTCACACTAATCTTAGCTCACACTTTAAAATCCAGACCCATGTGCTTACAGTGAGATGTAGAAAAGCTGCAAACTGCCAGTTTTAGGTGAGTTGATAAATTATAACAGAGCTGAAAAAGTAATGTTCTGCCATTGTATAATATCCGCTACAGGTAGACTGAAAAATCTGAGTTCAGATATTGAGATACCGCAGGGAAGAGAATTTAAAAAATGAAAATTTATGTGCTATGGTTACTACAAAGAGGTGGGTTACTATCTACTTGGTTTCTTTTGAGAAAGAATTTGTGAGATATGAAGCTCAAGATCAGTAAAAAAAATCCTCTGATATAAACCTAGGAAACATTATGTCGTGCAAATTCATGCAAATGGAATGTGGGTTCACAGTCCTTATGACTAGCAGAGATTTCTTTCTCATGATAGTTATGACAACAATGCATAGCAGTTAAGGATGAAAGGAAAATTGCTGTAAAGTACATTAAGAGCCTGCCTAGTGTTACTTTAATGCTCCCAATGCTTCTACATTTATTTAATACTTGGGGGAAAGCACAGTTTGAACTGATGTTGCTTGAAAGAATAAACAGCTGAGAAAGTATAAAAGCACAGTGCTTTTGTTGTTATTGGGGTTATTTGAAACATTTTTGCCTGAAGCTTCCTTTAAGATTTTGAGTGCTTCTGCATATGAGCAGAAAGGGGAACAGAAGAGGTGTGAAAGAATCATAACTTGGTGAAGAAATGATGCAACTTTTCCTCTCTAGTCATATTTGTAATAGCATGTGGAAGAAGAGGGACTGCTTCTTTAAGGATATGTGGTTAAGGTCCTTTCTCAATGCAAAAAAACACGAGGAGTAAGTCCTAAACAAAATGTAGGGAGCAGTCATAAGAACAAAACTCAGTTGACCACACTAATTGTTGAAGGCAACAGATTGTAAGAACATTTATTGAGATAAATGAACATTGAGAACATTTGTGAGATTGTAAGAACATTTATTCCAGCAAGTTTATCTCTCAGCAGACCTTGTCAACTGGGAAGGAAAAGAGAGAAATCAGGTAAAAAAAAGCATCTAATGAGACACACACCTGAACAAATAAATGTGGAGAAAATAAGAGGAAACAAACCTCAGCAGTTACACTAATTGAGGGAATATCAAGAAATCACAGGTACCATTTCCAGGCAGATCAACCTGGACTTTGCAAATATAAGATGGTAAACCAGGGTAACCCAGACAAACACAATTTACCCTGTTCCAGTGCCTCACAACCCTCATAGTAAAGAATTTCTTTCTAATAGCTAATCTAAATCTACCTTCTTCCTGTTTACTCTTGTCCTACCACTATGGGCCTTGGTAAAAAGTCCATTATATCTTTCATATGAGATATGTGATATATGAAAAATTCTATTCTATTCTATTCTATTCTATTCTATTCTATTCTATTCTATTCTATTCTATTCTATTCATTTATTTTATTCTCTTCTCCTGTAATGGATGGGACTTAATTTCAACAGTCCCTGCCTTGAAATTCTGGGACTCAAAAAATGTGAGAAAAGAAATTTCCAGTGTAAAGCCAAGGCAAAGTAGAGCTTTTGGATACATCATTTTTCTACATGCCAATGGTCATCAGATCCACTGTCTCATTTACCATGTTTATATGTTATTTCAAACAATTTGTTCTCAGTTTGTTGTGTTTGGCCTCTTCTTGCGGAAAATATAGTAATGGAAAATAATATCCTCCCCTCTGACCCAAATTTAGAATGTGATAGAATTTGGGAGCACTTACAGAAATGGTAATTAGTTTTCTGCTTGTACTCCAGTCATTTACTCACAGCTCTCGTGGGTAACAATGACTGGAAAACTAGACGACAGCTAAGCTGTCCTGAGTAGATCTTTAGCACTGTTTTGTTTAACAATGTATGTCCAGAAAATAGAAAAATCACCTACCAAAGAAGTTCAGGGTGAATATCCTGGAAGTGCCAAATCAGACCAAACACGCTGTTTCAAAGTGGAATTATTTTTTTTGCTGTTTTACCTTTCTCCAGGCCACTCTAGTTTCTGCGTGCTACTGTAAAATATTTCCACTATTTTTCTTTAAATAAAATATATTGCAGTGCAATCTGCTTATGGAGTCTGAGATTACCACAGTTCTTTCACACCTTCAACCCCTTTTTATCTTAATGCACATTCTTGAAATAAGAATGATGAGATAGCATCCACAAGAGTTTCCATGAAAAAGGAAAAGAATAATATGATTTATGTAAACTAAAACTGTTCTACTTTTACCAAGTAAATTATGCAAAGAACCTGCATAAAAGTAAATAGAAGTTTTATAAATCAAACCCTGAGTGCCTAAATGCATTCCCATTTCAAGCAGTATTTTAAAGAGCTGAAGTGGAAACATCATCTTTGCAGGCATTATAATTCAAACACTGAAACTTGTAAACTTTTTATTATAGTCCTTTTTCAAAAATGCCTATGCTTAATGTACAATGCGTTTTTATACTTATTGCAGCTTTTTCTATCAGACAGGTACAAACCATGAATGTAAAGTTGCTCCTGTAGGTACTTATAGGCTATGTCAGTAAGATATATTAAAAACCACCATTTTTGTAATTACTTCCAACTTAATTTTAGATGTCATATCACATAAATCTTTCACAGCCATGGCATTTGCACCTTAGATAACTTGCATGAAATCAGCAAGTAAGACCCTTCTAATGGCGAAACAAGCCGTGGATACAAATTCCAGATTGTATGTTCCATTGATGTGATAGCACAGAAAACACAGAGACGTGAGATGCTCACTAATGGTTTAGTTTGGGAACCAGGTTTCAAGATGTTCCCTGTTAGCTTCCATCTTGAAAATCAATGTCACCAATGTCAGCTGTCTCCTTTGCACAGAGAAAATAATGATTAACACTGAAAAGAGTGAAACTTCTTTAACATATAAATTATATGCATTTAAATCTCTGTCCACATATTTATTTTTACCAGGGCATTCCCAGGAACTTGTGTGAACAAATTACTTAAATGAAAAGAAAATAAATTCAGATAATATGGATGTACAGTTAACCTACAGTGAACCATAGTGAGAAGACATTTGGAAAAGCTTTTTCAAAATACCACATTACTGATGAAAAATGGGTTTCATGATGTTTGTTTTCCCCTTCTTGAATTCTACTGAAACTTTTTTTTTTTTTCCCCCATTCAGGACCCAAGTCAGATATTTCACTCTCACTAGCTCAGGAGAATGTGCTTTCCAGCTACTTTGTGTCATTGTTACAGTATTGGCCCATGAGTGCCAATATCGTGGTGCTCACAATGAGCAGTGTATCACAACCCCAAACGAGTTTGGAGCTCACAAACTGTTAATTCCCTTAAAGGTGACCCAATTTGTCAAACAAAATGATGGCCTGACCAAACTAATTCCAGTATAAATATTTCATTTCAGTATTAAGGTAGATTTGAGCAAACCCAGAAGTAAATCCTCTGGAATCTAAAACATTTACAAAATGAAGACTCACATTCCAGCATATTGTAGCAGTGACCTAGTTCACATGCATTTTCATAGCAGCAACAGACATATCTGCAGTCTTTGCTTAAAAGACATCAGTCATAATTTCTAACAGGAAAAGGGATCAGTTAAAGGGTATGAAAGTGTTTTAAGACCATCAATAGTGAGAGCATGGAATTCTATGACAAACATAATTTACAGATTTTTCAACTGCTAAGCCACGAAAAGTATTTCTTGCTTTTAGAAAACATTTGGTTTGGGTTTTATGCATCAATAACTAATTCACTTGCCTTGACTGTTTTTCATTAACTGAGATCAAAATAAACAAGAAAACATAGGCAATATCCTAGAAAACTCATCATACTTCGGGATACTCAATAACATTAAAATAAAAAGAAGGAATAAAACTTGGCAGCCCTTATTAACTGAAGTAGACAGATGAATGCTGTCTTCATTGCAATGCACTGCTGCAGAGTGCTAGGCTCTGAATTGATAAAGTTTGAAGATAAGAAATCATTGTAACTGATCTGGAAAGCTTGGCTATTTAAAAAAAACAAAAACAGAACCATGATATATTTAACAGATCTTCAAATGTTTTTGTAGGAAGTGAAAGAACTTCAAAACAAGCTTATTAGATGGGGTTACAAACAATTGGATGTACAAAACAACTGATGTCAGGATTGATTATTTTCAAATAGTATTACTCCTAGAAAGATGAAATGCATAATTTTATGTACTAATAAGTGTCTAAATGTAATGCTTAGAGAAACAGATGTACTCAAAAATATTTCTGTCTGATGAGGTTATCTCCATTTTATTCTGCATGCAGAGGTCACTTGGTGTGTTCAGCCTGGAGGAGACTGAGGGGAGACCCCACTGCAGTCTGCAGCTTCCTTGTGAGGGGAAGAGGAGGGGCAGGCACTGATTTCTGCTCTGTGGTGACAGTGACAGGGCCTGAGGGAATGGTCTGAGCTGTGTCAGGGGAGGTTTAGGTTAGACGGTAGGAAAAGGTTCTTCGCCCAGAGGGTGTTTGGGCACTGGAACAGCTCCCCAGGGAAGAGGACACAGCACCAGCCTGACAGAGCTCAAGAAGTGTTTGGACAATGCTTTCAGGCACCTAGTGTGACTCTTGGAGATGATGCTGTGCAGAGCCCAAGACCTGGACTTGATGATCCTTGAAAGTCCCTTCCAGCTGTGATTCTGTGATTCTGTGATTCTGCAATTCTGTAATAAGTTACTTTAGAAGATAATATATGGCTGTTTTGAAAATGAATGACAAGAGGCCTAGAGGAAAGATGGGAAGAGATTCATTATCAGGAAGGCTAATGACAGCACAAGGGGGAATGGCTTTAAACTGTGAGAGGCAGCAGAGTTAGATTAATATAGGAAAACATTCTTTACTGTGAGGTTGTTAAGGCACTGTAACAGATTTCCCAGAGAAGCTGTGGATGCCCCTGGAATTATTCAAGGTCAGGTCAGATGGAGATTTGAGAAAACTTGTCCAGTTTAAGGTGTCCCTGACAATGGCAGCAGTTTGCAACCACGTGATGTCTAAGGTCCCTTCAAACCCAACCATTCTATGTTTCTGTGGCATGACTGTAACAAGTCCTTAAAATACTCTCTTTTCAAAATGCTCATTAACTCAATTCAGTGTTTTTACCTCTATTCAATTAATCATAGAGTATTTCAAATCAGAGCATAACCATAAGGATCACAGAGTCCAACTCCCATGATTTATTTAAATTTATCTCAGAAAATATTTTATTTAAATTAATAAGGTACCTGTGATGCTGTGAAAGTAAACATTTGAATTTCATTCATTTTCCTTCATGTTTCAACAAATGTTATACATATTTTAGATCTACGTCTCCTAAAAATACTCTATTTAATTTGGTTTCAAATAATGTGGGAACAACTTTATATGGTAGTTTACTGTCTTTCTTAAATGATCTTTGTAAAGCATGTTTCTCTTCGTGTTTTTGGTCTGATAAAAAGTTAACTTAAAACAGTCAGAGAATCCACAGGTTTTGCATTTGGATAGTTTCTCTTTGTCAATTCTGTTTCTAGTATCTTTTACTCTACACTTTTTTATAAAACTCTTTACCCCAGGGAAATGCATGGATATGTATTATGGTCACATATTTAGGAGTATCTGCAAAATAACAGGAAATAAAGGTGAGCTTCTGGGCTGCAAGTTTCACTGTAGGTCTGTGTGAATAGGCAGAATGTGGACACCTTTGTCATCAGGTAGATAAAGTGAACAAAGTTGGTTAGTAGGCTGTGGATCTATTTAAGGACAAGCTGTATGGAAGAGCTGGGTGGAAGAGAGGGAAGGAGTTTAGATGAACAGTGTCAGTTTTACTATGATTTCATATGCAGGCTTTCCTTCCTGATTAGATTACTTTCTTATAACTCCACTCCAAAAATTTAATAACTAGAACGGAATTTTAGAGACTTAATATCACAGTTTTCAGAAAAAAAATATTAGAGGTCATTATAATGGCATTTCTGTCTCATTTTTTCTTACCATTCTTATATTTAAAAATAGTTATTTAGGCTTTTAGTTTTGACAGTACTGGGTCAAATTTTGCCATGTCTATATACACATTACATATAGACATGAATTTCTTATATTTGTAGTACAACATGGTACAAAGTCAGATTTGAAGTACTCAAACTGCTGTAAAACTACTTTATTTCACTATAATAGGATATTCCTAACCAATTTGATTTTATTAAAAAAAAATAAAAAAATAATAATTGACTCCAAAATATATTGCTTTGGAATTTTACCATGAAAGAAGTTTTTAAACAGTAAATTTTATACTAAGGAAAAAAGAAGTGCTTAAATCTCCTGTGGAAATAGTATCCCAGTATTTGAACATCCTTCATTCACGTAGTATAAAATTCTGTATACTTTAGAGAACTTTGACCAAAATATAGAGCAAAGATCTCAAAGATCTTTATCCTGAATGCTATCCCAGTGACTTAGAGTGAACTGCTGGCAACTGTGTTTGACAGGATAAAGTACTTAAAGGATTGGCTTTTCTATTGAGATTGCCACAAGGCAATCTTGAATTGAAAAGACTTTCTTTCATTCTGCTAGCTATGATTTTCTTACCAATATTTCTGTTCAACTATTACATTCACTCACATATTTTATCCATGATAATGTCACTTTTTTAGCAGATCTTTTTTTAATGAGGTAACGACAGCTATAAGAGTAAATTAAAAATTAATGGAGGCTCCACTTCCCGATATCAGAGTATTACATGTTACCAGAACTTATATGACCAGCTCTGAAACAAAGAAAATTTTAAAAGAGTTCTTTCTCCCATTTGTAGCCTATCATGGCTACTGACTATCATATGCTAGGATTTTCTCTGTTTCTCACACTTTAATTTCAACAGAGCAATATTCTTTCATTTGTGAGCCATAAAAGAATATAGTAGGCAAGGACAGAGAAAAAAGACAGTGGAATTCAGAAGATATGACTGAATAAAGGCTGACTTTGACTAAAAAGTCAGTCTTGCAGTCACTAACCAAAACACAGAGTTAATGTCTGTGTTTAAAGACTAAAGATGGTCTAAATCTCAGAGTAAAGAAAAGTGTCTATGAATGCAAAGTGTTTAAGTAGAAATTTCATTCCAGGCAGAAATTTATCCAAGGGGCACCTGTTTCATTATAATGTCATCTGTACTATTAATTTAACAATTTAAATAATTTAAAAGAGACTTGAATTATCGGTAGAAGTTTGTATTCAATGTACTGTAATTTTGCCATTCAATGATTTGGCCCACTTTGTTTATGAAAGATAATGGAATGTCAATTTAAGTTATTTAGCCTGAAGATATAAAAAAATTCTAATTCAAAAAATCCATTCTGCCAATGGATATTCATACTGTTAGGAAATACATCCGTTATTATAAACATCAAAGATAGCAACTACTGTGATTAAGATGGCAAAATTTTTCCATTAGAAAATTCTGCTTTTGTTACTCTCAGTTCTAGTTAAAAAACAACTAAGTGTCTATTCGGTGTCTTAAGGATGGAATTAATAAGTGATAGAAGATTTTGAATAAGGACAAGGAAGGAAAGAAAGCTAAGGAGCCTGGAAGTGGGAAATGCGAGACAGAGGAACTGCAGGCAATTAAACAAAATGAGCACATGGAGACTAAAGCAGAGGTGGAAAGATGCTACTATCGTTTTTGATCAAACAGACGCTTTCAGTAAGTAAGGAGGCTGGAAATGGGATCAGTAGCCTTATCGATAGCAGGAGAGAGATCAGGAAGCAGATGCAGGGTTGAGATATGACTGATACAAAGGCTGAGAAAAAGATTGGTCAGTGCGATGAAGAGCAGAGTGATCAGTGCTGGCTCCACTAAGCACTTGGGAAAAGCAGCTCCCAATGAGCTCATGTACAGTTCCCCACATTACTGGATATTTTACATTAATCCCTCATGTTGTAGTTTTCCATTTATAAAAAGGAGATGGTAATAATTACTCAGTTCACAGGAACACTGTAAAAATAAATGTATTAATGTTCATGAGCACTTAGATGCTGTAATGATGAGCACCATAAAAAGCTTCTGAGGAAATTAATTTCATCCTCAGAGTAGGTTTTGAATAGTTTGAATTAATGAAGGCAGGGGGCTGTGCACTGAACAATAGAAAATAGAACACTGTTCAGTAAGTGTGCAGTAATTCTTCTGTGACTTGAAAATCTAGTGGGTCTAATAGGAAAAAAAAAAGGAAATAAAAAAAAAGAAAAATAAAGAAACGGAAAAAAAAGAAAAGTGTGTGACAATTCTATATTTCAGGACTCCATCATCCTAGACAAAATTCAGACTGCATAGACAATGATAAATCCCTCATCCTGTAGCTTGGATGTTCAGCTTGCAACTCTAATAAAATTCACTTTAAGATTTAATGTGTAGTTTGACAGTATATAAATTCCTGACTTAATACATTTTGTTTTAATTAGCGTGTTAGGTATGTGGGTGGGCTCAGAATTTACATATTTATAGGATCCTGAAGAAATTTTTACATATTTCCATGCTTGATGAGATATAGGGATGAAACCTAATTAAAAGGTTTGTTTGGGGTTTTTTTTGCTTATTTCTGTCTGTACGGGTGTGTGTTTGCATATGGAGACACGTTGCAGTACATTTTATAGAAAAAGATTTGCTTCTTTTTATATGTATGCACCATGTCCTCTGAAAACAACCTCTAAGATCTGACATTTAAAACCAGTGAGAAGAAATGATAAACTGCTAGATGCTGATGGTAGACCTAAAAAAACTACCCAATCTCACAGAATTTAGGACTATCATGTTACAGAACCTGACATTATCATCTCATGATGGTTATCTGAAAAAGCTTTTGATGTTATCATTGTCACTGGTGAGTATTTATTTTTGGAATTTATTTTTATTTTATTCTCAAAATAATTACAAGAAATTATAAGCAAATCAACAATTATATTACTATGTTCATGATTTTGAAAGAAAAACATTATAAATAAAATATATAATTATTCAGTTGAGAATGCAACTTCCATGTTGACAAAACTTCCCATCTTGGCAGCTTTAGGTGATTTAATTAAGAGCTGTGCTATGAACACAAGTGAAAATATCAAGAAAGACAAAAGAAAAATTGGCCTTGGAATTGCACACTTTTGAGAAGCTTAGTCACTGAAGTACTAAATTTCATGAACAGAACTCATGGACGTTAGAACTAATTTGCTTTAAGTCTGCATTTACTCTTACATTCTTGTCTTCTCCCATTCCCAAAGTAAATGCCTGATTTTCTGCTACTGGTATCTTATGTTTCTTATGGAAACAGATGTATAAGCATCTTTGTCCTTATAGAAAGTCAAACAAAGATCACCATTGAAGCTGGGATTGTATATAGATTAATTCTATCCCATTATCTTTTCTTTTTAATTTTTAGTAACCCAAATAAAAAACTTATTTGTATTCTTTTCATTTCCTTTGCTAGGCAAACTCAGCTTGACTTCTCCTAATTCTCATTTTATCCATGTTTCACAACCTTCCAGATGTTTTCTTTAATGATCAATCTCATTTATTCATTGTAGGCTTCTATTCATAATAACACTAATAAAACCTTTCCAGTGTTGTTAACTCAGAACTAAACTCTTTCCTAGGAATTTTCCTCCCTGAGTTACAAAGTATCATCAAAAGTGACTCTACTGCTTTTATTAAGAATGCAGTTCCTAAATCAGCTTAAATGCCCTGTCCACTTCTCTCTCCTTCCCTCCCAGGCTTGTGCTGCTCTTTCCTTTGTGCTATCACAAATACCTGTGCCCCTGCGCTTACGAATAGAAGAATAACCATTTTAAACCACTTTCTTTTTCAATGAGACCAGGAGCCCGATCTGTTTCTCAGGAAAGCCATAATATATCTGTGTCAGGATAAAGGGGGGAGAAAAACGAGGGCAGGAATGTAGCGGCAGCACTACAGATACCATGCAAGAAACTTCAAGTAAAGATTTTCATTTGGAAGAAGTTGCAGTAGTGCTCACCACAATATATTGCACCTGGAAGGGTGTAAGTAGAGAGATGACACAGTAATTTCCAAAAGTCAGTCTGAGCTAGAACTTGTGAGGGAAATTTAGAAAGTGCTGTCTGGTCTTGGCACAAAATCCTCCTTCAACCTTTTAAAATTTCTCCTGTTTAGTAATGCTACTGTTAATTACTGTCATCTATACTTAAATGCCAAGTCTAATGATTCATTAGCATGATAGATTAGATTGTGAAAGATAGGTGAGTTAGGTTACAGGCAGGTTAAACACCATCCTTCCTGTCCTGCAGAGAAATGCACAATGCTAAAATGAGAAGCCAGTAGATGTACTATGCCTCTTTAAATGATTGCTGTAATTACATTTCACACTGTGTCTCTCTACATGACTGACTTCTATTAATTCTTCCAAAGAACAGGAAATATAAAATGTATTGTTTAAAGAACATTTTCAGAGTAAAAGACTAAGCAGAACTTAAACCTCAGAATAATTTTTGGCATCAAAACTTATGTAGCAATAAATGAACTTGACAAGATTAATAAATCTCATTTCCATTTGAATACTTGGAAATAATCATAACTTTTTTTGGTGTTGGATGGATATGAGGATCAATGAGATTGAAGTTATGTCTATGTACAATTCAAATGGAATGAGATAATAAATGTTGCTCGATGAAGTACATCCAGAGCTGATACCCCTTTCTGAAGCTAGTAACTTATCCTAGTGAGTATCAAATCTGTACTGTATTGATATTTAATCTCTAATCAGGGATCTGACCTCAACTTTTCATACCACCTTCATTCTAATACTATCACGCAAAAGAATAAATAGTTAATTTCAATTAAGAATAAGAGCTTTGTTGCATTAGAGATTCCTGAGTTATGTTTCTCAATGTTTCCAAAATGTCCCTCTCAGGCTGAGGTAATGTATGATTTCACCACAGAAAATTCAAGTGGATGAAGTTAAGGAAGGAGTAAGTGCTTTCTAACGACAAAGAGGAACCAAATTCTTTTGGGAGAACAAGGAAAGTCTTATATCTTTGCCTTTCAGACAGAAATTTTGTCTATACTAGTATAGTGAAAAGTATCAAGAAATAATCTCCTGCATTAAATTTTCATCATGGATAGTGTCACTGTGCTGGAAGAGTCCACGGTATTCTTTGGTGGGACAAAGAATTGGCCTTCTCCAAGACAATTCCTGTCACATATTGGGTGTTATCAGAATTGGCTAAGGGCCATTCTTAAAAGAGTTTGGAAGTACTCTGTGTCTTGGAAGGTAGAACAGTTTAGAATTATGGATGTGGACCTTCATATATGATTGCTCTCAGTGCTAGGGAATGCTTTACTATCACAAAGAGCCCCTTTTGGAACTGAGAGAACACTGTTTTGAGACAACAGACAGAAGATGAAAGAATTTCCCCACTCTCCTCTTGTCTTCATTAAAGAAAGCACCTACTTTTTTAGATAGGAAAGGACTGGGTTTCCTTTGCTCTTTAAAGTTACCTAATGGAGAGGCAAGGTAGTTGGTCTTTAAATGCTGATGTAGCTATGGAAAAATGGAAATTGAATGCAATTTTCAGACACCTTCAAAAGCAGAACTGAAGGGACAGAAACACAGAGCAAGTCTACCAGAGCTGATCTTTTGCTATTACAGACAAGCCACTATTGATAGGGTCAGGAGACTATTTCTAAAGGCATACTGTGAAAGGGGAGTTCCAGGAAACAAGTTGTTTATTTTTTTCTAAAGCTTTCACTGGATGCCACTCCTGAATACAGCTGAACTCCCAGAGGGTTTACTGTTTGGCAATACTCAATGATTTGTTTGGAAATTTGAACAACAGATAAAACTGATTAATTTTGCCATTCTCTCAGAAAGAGTGGGTGCCGTCTTTATAGATTTAGGTGACCTGCTTATTTTATTGATTTCTCCATGCTTGCTTTCAGACTTGGATTTACCTATGTAAAGCAAGGTTGAAGGCAAATTTTCACTGCAGGTTCACCATAGCCACGACAGAGAACTAAAATCTATCTTTTCCAACAGGAGAGCTTTGAGAAATGCTGCTTAAAATGAGTTGCAATGAGCTCTGCTATTTTTAATTCCCAAAGTTTATTATTCTAAGGTATTTATTCACTTTAAGAAGAAAGAATCAGGAAATGAATGACAGAAGACTTAATTAAACCTATTATGTGTCTGTCGTAATGACACTGGCAACAAATCCATACAGATTGTTTCAAAACTTGCTTCAGGAAGCTTCATGTTTAACAACAAGGAGTTTAAGCATGTGCTGAATTTTAAGAACATCACCCCATCAACTTCAAAAGGATTATGCAGATACTTTAAGATGAAATGCTTTTTTAGACTAGAGACAAAGGTCTTAGCATTTTGTACCACTGAACTTAGTTATATAGGCGGGAATATTTCTATAAACAACGAAGTAAGAATCACCACAGCTAAAATGAAAATAATTTCATTTTCCAGACTTCTAATATGACTGAAAACTTAATTTTTTCGGCATTTTATATGAAGAATATATATCTTTCAATTAACTTTTTTTCTGATCCTCTTAATAAAATAAAGGGCTAGATTTGCAGAATTTTAAAGTAGATATGTGCAAGTAGTTTGAAAATTTATGTGGAAAACTGGCTGAAAACGACACCTGAAACTGTTGGTAGAGTTTGAAAAATTCACATTCATTTCAGATTCACTGAATGATACTCCTCAATTAATAAATTATATACGAATAAAATGTGAACATTTCTATGTAATATTTACTTTATCTGGCATTTACACATAGTCTTCAGGTGTCTTTTAATCGTATATTTTCTAAAGAGAGCACATCGAGATAAGAAAACAATAAAAAAAAATTTTGTAGAGCAAGTCACTGCTGTAGATGTAGCTATTCTTACCTGACAAAGTAACATTGTTCACAGAGCTGTGATGCTTACAGAGCAAAGCAGACACAAATTTAAAAGTCTGTTACAGGATGATCAGGGGCATTTTTGAAAGAATAACTACTTGCATTTTGATTTCTTTTCTTACTTCAGTTATCACCTTTCATTTATAGTACCTAAAACTGTTTGGATTGATATTATTTAGAAGAAAATGTTACTATTGTAATGCAATCTTTAGATTCTGTGTTTTCTGAAATGAACATGAGAAACAAAGGCTTTTCTCAAATTTAGAGGGTTTAAATAAATCAACTCTTAACAAATTAATGCTAGAAAATTATGAAATATACCCAACAAGGTATCCAGGGATCATGATGGCAAGAAAGAAACATAGATGATTAAACTAATTTCTTACTAGGTGAAATCAATTAAAAGGCTGACAAAAGTGTGCTGTGATAGAATGGGCAGTGTGCAGGCTGTCTCCTCAGGAAATTATTGATTTAAATGTCTGCATCACGGGTGACTTCTTACTCTGTACATCACTGGTCAGTCGTTGTAGATCATCCTTTGGAAAAGGACATTTAAATTGTATCTAATCAATACCCTTCTCTGTAGATTAAAGGAAAAAAGCCAGACTTATTAAAAGAAAAAGGAAATGGTACAAAGAAGTCAGTGACAATTGGATTAATAAAATTGCAGTGAGGTGTTCTATAAATGACAGGTGAGAAGTTGCTTTCCCCTACCACTTCTTCAGGTTTTTAGCCCAGGCTGTAAATATCACTGAGATGGTAGGCTTGTGAAAACTTGAATAATCCACAGATAAGGAAAAGCAATTTTTTTTGGTGACTTAATGGAATATAGAGATTGTACATGAGGCAAAGGTAAACACAAAATACATCTGCTGTTGTAGCCAAAGTTATTAGGATACTGTTCCAAAGAGAAACTGTGGAACCACATACAAAAATATGCAGTTATTTTGCACTAAGGCAGGTAGACTTAGTCAAATTGAAATATATATTTTTTTTCAATTTTGCATCAGGTTTTGTTTTTATTGAAAAAATATACTTCTAATTTCATTTACAGCATGCAATAGTTTTCTTTGTTTTGTTGTTGGCTTGTTTTCTTAAAATAGCATAAAGCAACATATCCTTGGGCATGAGACATCATAGGAAATGCAAGAAGAAAAAAAAAGAGAATTTTTATTGAGTTTAAATCTTCATAAGTATTTTCTGTGGTAGTTTAAAATTTCAAGCAGACCTTTAACTGCACATACATGGTTTTCCAACTTTGTTCTGTAAAAATAGCCAATAATAAAGTGGGCTATTTCAAGTATTGTATCTCTAAACATAAGCAGGGTAAAGTTCACTTTATACCTCTTTATATCCTCTTTCAAATCCAAAGACATGATATATGTATCTCAAAGTATTTCCTATTTTACCTGTGCACATATATGCAAATGATACAGTACATAAGCATTTATATTTGCAATTGTATCACCAATACTGAATTACATGATAATAACCATAGCAACTGGACTTTTGGCCGTGGAATTGGGAGAGAACTAAGAGACAGAGTGATAAACATGCTCTCCTTTTTCGGGTTTCATTATTTTTTTGCATAGGCACCTTAGAGTACACATTTTTTCTGTAAGAATGTGTCAAAGGCCTTGGTTGACAGTCCCTGTTCCCTTTTGAGCTGCATGACATTTCTGTTTTTAATTAGAAGAACAACTTTCAAATTGCAAAGAATTTTCCACAGAGGTACAATCCACACATTCAAACAAATCAATGAACCTAATTTTTTTTTTTTTTTTTTCTGCTAAAGTCATAAGTTTCTAAGCTTTTGGAATCCATATCCATGGTTTTCAGCAACTAAAGGGAAAATAAAGGCTGTTATGTGTAGCTCTGTAATTCTTAGTCAGAAATTACTGGGTTTATCCTTGGAATTACAGGTTACCCTTCAAGCTATTAGAGCCCAGTAAAACTGTAGAGAACCTATTACTTTAATTACTTTAAGGTTAGGACATTTCCTTAAAAAATCTATTCCAGTGCTTTATTTTCTGTCTTACTGAAACCATCTAGACACATGCAGGGCAGTTGTTAACAAGAAATATTTCACTATAAAAGTGGTGAGGTACTAGAAGAGGTGACCCTTGGATCTGACTTACAACAACTTTTCACTGATACAAGCTTCTGATATGCTAATATGAGTTTACAGTGTGATGACATCATTAAACTTCAATTAATTTAAACAATATTAAAATCTGAGATGCTGCATAATGCAAATATTATTTCAACATTAACACCAACCATTTAAGATTAGGCAATTGAAGAAGCATTATAACAGGAGTGTAAGAGAGAGTATCATGCTACATAGAAATTGAGCTACAAATACACATTGAACTTGAAATTGGTCTTGTGAACAAGTTTCTCACAACCTTCTAAAATAATTTTAATTATTTATTACTCTAACTTTTTGAAAATATTTTTATATCCTTAAAACAGCCTTTTTTCTCTTGCAACTCCTGCAGCATTATTTACTACACCTCAGCACTTCCAAATTGCATCCTGCCATTAAACTTTCCTAAGAAACTTTCATTACAGTTTCCAAATACTTTAATGAACAAAATCGCATTCCAGATATTAAACTGTAATAATTTTGACACCTGCAAAAGTAGGTGTGTAAGGTAACACAAACTTAAAAATCCAATGATAATAAACCCACTAAACCAAATCTCTTTTTTTTTTCTTACTTTATCTAAATTTGTTTTATTGGAAGAGGTAATATTATAAGTACATGGATGACTGAATGAACTGTGGATGCAGCTATTGAAATTCATAGGTCTTCTGCTGTTTGAGCTCCTGCTCTCACTTTCCCTGCACTTTTTTTTTTTTTTTAGGAGGTTAAATAGCCACCTCTTAGCTTTACTCTTGAGATGGAAACAGAAATCTGAGGTTCAGATGTCTGGAACTATGTGTTTTTACCAGTGGTTGGGTTGTCTAACCAAGATATTTGTTGTAGGATAGTTTTCTTGTCTAAAAAATAAAATGTAACCGAATTTTCTCAGAAACTACATTTAAGACTGAAGTCCAGTAATAATACCATGATACTCTGTGGTGCTTAGAGTTTTAAACATGCTGCTCTGGCATGAGCAAACTTTGACAAATATCATCATTCTTCTCAGCTCAAATAGTGCCATGATCTCCTAACAAACACCTTGATGGAATTTGCAGCAGATAAACAATGTATTTAGGAGGTCTGATTCGACCAGGGTAGATTAAGGGAGGATCAGACCTCAAACTAGATTTGTTGAGTTCTTGACAACACCAGTTGTGTTAGTAGACATGCAGATGGCAACTTCTCCTTAAACCCATTGTTCCAGCTGTGGCTAAATGAGGATCTGCCTCGTGATTCATGGTAATGTCTTATTTTCAGGGGGATCTGAGAAACTGGGATGGAATGCTTTTGTCACTCCTCTTAAAAACCACCCATGGTAGGATTTATCTAGATAAACTAATAAAATCATGTTGGATGCCCTCCTGTAAAGTGTTGAAGGGAAATTAGGGTTGAAGAAAAATCCTGGCCCTGTTTTTCCTGCTAGGATTTTTGAAACAGAGAATGCTATTGATAGACCATAGCTTTTACTTGAGATCATGAACTATTGATAGCTTCTGAAAAGTATATTGCAGTGAATGATTTCAAAAGCTAAGGCATTTTTGGTTTCCATTAACAACTATAAAAACCCCTTCAGTTTTATAATGTATGAAATGTACATTGAATACCTATGCAAAAACAAGGACGTAAACCATATATATTTACATACATATATACATTAAAAAAATAGAGGTGCAGACTATCCAAGAGATATATAGGCACTTCGTCTCATTATTTTCCTAAGTTTACAGTTCTTTCCTACTCAGAGAGTGTGACAAAATGATGTTTCAGGAAAAGTTTCAGGAAACTAGTAATGAGTGAAATATAATACTACAGAATATTCAAGTATGCCATTAAATTACAGCATTTGAGATCATGTACGAGAGTTATTTTCCCTGATGATTCAATTTTAAAAGTAGCAGGTCTACAGAAAAACACTCTCTTCTACTAAGTATTTTATTTCTAATTTTGAAATTCTAGCCCAACAATGTCAGTGTCACTTGTGTAACATATACAAATTACAATTTAGTGCCTTATCAAGCAAGTAAATGTCTGATTTATCAAGATTAAAAATAAATGTTACTCACATGCAAACTGAAGAACAGCCTCTCTGCTTAAAATACTGCCAAACATGTTGGTAGTTAAACATTGATACTGTCCAGAATCTTTCATTTCACTGGGGTTGTTGATGATCAAACTTCCTTCTATTAAACTGAAGCGATAATCGCTTTCAATGTCGATTTCAGTTCCATTTCGAAGCCATCTTAGGGAAAAGAAAAAGCAAACAAAAACTGCTAGAGCATTTAAAAGCCATGTGAAGGGATAAAGCTTAGGACACAGAATCTGACAACTCCAGTGGTAGCAACAAGGACAACTATTCAAATATATCCTGTGCAGGAACCCGTTACTCTGGGAAAACTTGAAAACAAAAAACACAAGCAAAGCCCAATCTTCAACCTCTGAAGAAAAAGGATATTCTTTGTTTTGCCTATCCTGAATGAAAATAACAATCTCTTCTTTTTTTCTAATTTTTACCTCCGAAAAACTAATGTTCACAAAGGCTTAAGACTTGAAAACTGCATAGCAGATGCATCCTTTATGTCAAAAATAGGAATTTTACTGTGCTCATGATAATCAAAGTTTTAATTCATATTCTATCATTAAAGCCTTATGCCCAGCTGAGCTTACAGGTAGCAGAGCTGAATCTGCACTGCATGCAAACAAGAAACTTTTTTTCCCATTCTTTCAGCATTTGATCTTCTCAGCCCAAGAAACAGAGACACCTCATTTAAAAAGAAGAAAGAGCAAGACCTGTGAGGAGCAGAGAGGTAGATTGATGTACATAAGCCCTTAAGCAATTTAGGATTTTGGCGACAGACAAGGCAAAATAATATCAGCTGAATCAGTGTACATTTAATTCAAAGACTGGAACAGAAGACTGGAATTAAGTGCTGGGTGGCCAAGGGTAGTTCCTGGAGCCACTAGGTACGTGGAAACTAAGATCAAATAAGCAGTCTGAATAGGGAATGATAAGTTTTGGGGGTGTTTGGGAGTGAAATAAAAAGCCTGAGTAGTAAAATCAAGGGTGGGAGTAAAGATAAGATGGAAAAAATCCCGGTCTATAGGAAACACATAAATTAGTTCAATTGAGACAAAGTTTTAATAATTACTGAATAAAAACTTATTTTATGAGGTTTCAGAAGTAATCCAAGAGCCTCATAATTTTTCAGTTGTGCAAGAGGTTTCCTTCCTGTCCCAAAAAGCCTCCACCTCATCTCCAAAGCAACAAACCCTGTAGTAGTCCACTGGCTGCAAGAGAAAATATTTTGTGTGTTAGATTAATAGACTTCACCAGTCTGTAATAACTTCTAATATGTGTGTTTGTGTTTACAGTTTCTGAATTAAAGCATAACATCCACATATGACTTCTTGTCAAAGTGTAATTACATTAAATTGTAAGAAGAATGCAAAGAAGAGATAAGCAGTGTAAACAGATAGTGTACAATTATTATAATGGCCAGATATTTCTTTCATTACTCTTTCTCTGTCATTCTGCAACTTCAAAGTTGGCTTGGGAAATTTCCAGGAACTTGCAAGGCTTGCCAGAGATCAGCAAAGACTGGAAGAACTTGGCAATATTTAGACTCCAGAGGCAACATTAACAAAGCAAAATAATTATCAATTCACCCTGTCTTGTTAACATTCATGGTGAATGGGGTACAGAGAGCAGAATTCAGCTGTAGTAGCCGTGACTATTTCTTAATCCAAAGGTCAGAATTGTCAGAATTTGGATGAACTCTGAATCTATTATTTGTCCCTTCTTTTCACAATTGGACTTTGATTGCAAAATACCTCTGCCTCATTGAATGTAAGAAATTAAACAGCATTGACAATTTATTTATATTTTAAAGGACAGCAGAGGAAGTTTCATAGGATTAACTAAGTTTTTAAATAGATTCATACATATAAGAAGTAAAAAGAAAAGGAATTTTTAATTAGAACAATTGATTAATTAATATTATTATAATTAATCAATATCTCCTTTTCTATATATGCGAAATAAAAAATGGAAAAGAAATTGATCTTGAATGGAAATTTTGACAGGGAAAAAGCAAAAAAAAAAGCATGTTTTGGCATTTCCAAATGGGAACTGCCACAAAATTCAGTTAAATTAGCTTTTTTCATTTTGTTTCATTTTCAGTTAAGTTCAATTAAAAAACACGTTCTTTGAATTCTGCCTCAAAACTTTGGATCTTGATAGCTACCTGCCTTTATATCTTGGGGTCCATCCCGAGGGATTATATTTCCCTCACGTAATCTATGCATGTTATAGGAAAAGAAACTCTGAATTGGGTGACTTTTTTTCTAGATACCCTGACTGATCTGGAAGGACAGAAACCCAAAATATAAAATTTCCAAGGTCACAGATTGTCAGGAAAACTCAGATGCAATTTTTCTTGTAGAAAAGTGACAGATAACATTTCAAAATGCTATCATCTGATTTAAGCAGACAAAAAAAAATTTCAGAAAACTTTTTCAGTTGCCTATTCTAACAGGAAATGATACTGACAAAAAAATTACTATCCAGTTTACGTATGTGCTAAGTGAAAGAGTACATGCAGTGTTTCACAATCAGTGAAAGCTCTGTAGTTAAGTGGCATCTCAGGGAATTCAACACCTGCCTGTAGCTCAGTAACACTGCTGACCTGTGAGATCACACAGGAAGTTTGTTAATGTCTGTATTCCTCATCAAAGGGACTGCAGTTATCTTCTTCATTGTGCTGGTTCTGACTATTGATGCTAAAGTATGATTTGCAGAAATGCTAAACACACAGAATCCGTTTATCTCAGGGAGCTATTTCCCTAAAATTATGCATCAAAATACTTTAACGACTGAAAGTCAATAAATTAAAATTGTTATTTCAGGGTAGTGTTTGGACAAAGGGAAACAAAGCTCTTTGAAAGAAAGAACATCTGAAATGATGTGAGCATTCTCCATTCTATTAAAATAAAGTCATATCCAAGAAAAAAAAAAGAATTTACAAACAAGTTATGAGCACTGTGTCACAAATTACCCAGACTAAAGAAATTAATTTTAAAAAGGCAGACATAACATTGAAATTTTGAGTGCTTTAAATGTTCTTTTAATATAACTTTTAATTAATACATACTGTGTTTTGGTTTTGGGTGAAAATCTTAGCAGCACAAGCCTCAGAGCACACGTGAATAAAAGTCCAGTGCAACTGGCCAGAGTCTTTGATAATGTGGTTGGGCAGTGGCATACTCAAAACTTTGTATATCTGTAGATCTTGTGAGTCTAAATTCCCTCTACATTTGTCCTGGAGAATAGTATCTTCCTCACAGAGTAATTTTTACCTCTTGTCCCTCCCTTGAATGGTAATGTGCAATGCTGTGGTAATTTTGTGATAATTTGCAATGGTAATTGCAAATGCTGTGCAGACAAGTGGCAGCAAGAGAAGAAGTTAAACTGTGCTGTTTGAATTAGGCCTTTTAGGCTAAATCTCTCCTTCCATGAAAAACAGTCAGGAAAGTTTGTTTATGAGGCTACTGACACTAATTAATCTCTGGAGAACTAAAGAAATGTATATCAAAAAATTATAAAGCAGCCCAGGTTGGAAAGGATGTTGCTCCAGTCTTATGTGGAAAATGGAACCTAGATGAGATAATCAAGCGTTTTGTTCATTTGGATCTTGAAAACCTTCAGTGTCTACTGAGGAGTATGAAACCTTCTTTCCTCTTGCTTACTCCATGTGGCTCCTTGTGAAGAAAGAGTTCCTATGCTCTTTGTAGTCAAAATATGCCAAAAGTCTGTATTTGTTGATTGCATTCCACCCGGAAAATGCAAAAAACTGATTAGATGAAGAAAGAAAGGAGATGGCATAGGTTCTCCACAAACAAAATATCTACAAGAATAATGAGGTCTGGGAATATAGGAATACTTGAATACCTGAATAAAGGACTCTCTTCCTTTGGGGGTGAATTTGTGTGTTTTCCCCATAGTCACAGGTTATGTTTAATGGACTGAGTACTTTTACAGTGTTGGAACAAATACTTTTTTTTCTTCTTTTTTTTTAAATCAACAGATCACCAGTAGGTAACAGAAATTACACAAGGAATGTCAATAATGAAGAATGCAACATATCTTTCATACCACATAGTGAGGAATTCATACTATTCTAGTTTGGAGAATTTCTGGATATTGATTCCTAATCCCATGTTGCATGTTTTAGTCATGCTTGTGCTGTTTGGAGGGGGCCTTGTGTCCTGCATCGAGTCCATTTAACAAGTCCATATGTTACAAAGAGGCAGATTGAGTTCTGTTGTGTTAGGGATGTCTTAAGGATGGACTGTTTCTGGATTTCTTTAACTTATTGAAATGCAAGAGTTGTGATTCAAATAACTCTAAGGAAAATTCAACCGGAATTCTGAAGAATCCACAAGTCAAATATGGGTAAAAGACAAAAGACAAAATGCAGAATTGGTGATTGCCACCTATGACAAAACACAGTAGGAGTCCTTATGTTCCCTTTGTAATTGAAGAATGGCTCTATGAGAAAAGATGAAAGGGATATGGAAAAAATAACCAACCATATGTTCCCCCAGCCCTCTTACATCGCTTGTAATTTGCATAAAATATGAGCAGAGACAGAGATAGCAAATGAGTAAGGTGACTGCAGCATACTGCTGCCACCTGCATGTGTGCACCATCAATAAACTGCACTCTGAGGCTCACGGGTGTGTCATCACAGGCCTGAATAATGGATAACTGTGGCATACAAGTCTGCTTGGAAAAATAAGCAACAGGTGATGGCTGCAGAGGAATAAAATGGTAGGCTTCTGAGTGTAAAAACACCAGATTTGAATCAGCCATGGTATTTTGTAGTGCCAAGTCACAATATCTAATGTACACATATACTTTGTAGCCTTCCCCATATACTGGGATAGTATTTTGTAGCTTTAAAGATATTTAGAAATAAAAAAACCCCAAACAATTAAACAATTTGGTTTTGTCATTTGTTACAGACACAATTCAATAAACTGGACAAAAGATGTCTCTCCACATGGATAGAAATGATGCAGAGAGTACATAATTTGAAATTTAAAATGTTGTTTTGCCTTTAATCAGTGCCAATTCTGCTTCTCACTTATTCAGACTCACAAAACACATTCAGTCAGGAAAACCATTAGTGTCAGAGAGCTGTTTCTGTTGTTTTTCACCAAAATACATTGATTCTCTCAGCAAGATTGCAGTGGCTAATATTCTGAAAGCTAAAAAAATTGCAAAACAGGTACCTGTATGTGGGAGTAGGATTTCCCCGTGCTTGACAATTCAGAGACACTTTCTTTTCCTCAGAATCAGTTGGAAAAATCATATCATCTGGCTCTTGTACAAAAACCGGCCCATAATCAACACTTTCTGTGAAAAAAAAGAAGTGCTAGAGTTCAGGAACGCTGAAAAAATGCATATGTGTTATAGATTTTATAATGTGAGATTAAAGTATACATAAATATATTTGTTTTCCAAAGTTTCATGTTGCATTACTTTAGATGTTGAACTAAAAAATAATTATTAAAAGGAAAAAAAAAAAGATGAAGAAATATAAGAAATATTACTAAGTGAAGAATAAAACACATAGTATGATTTAAGTGTTTATTATGCCTAAGAATGGCTTTCTCATCAGCCATATTTTGGCCTGAAGTCTAGTGAGAGAGAAGCTCAAGAGATTTAAGAGGAATTAACTCTGTTTATAGAGAGCAAGGTAAACAAAAAATTTCCTACTGCTTGCAGCAGCTTATGTCACAGAAAAGTAATACACAATTTTCCCCTTTTTGTCAAAGGGTTGTTGAAAAAAACCACTTGGAAAATTAATGGCAGCAAATGCTAGCTGTTATTAAATAATATATAGCTAAATCTGACATTTCATTTCCTGGGCACTGTCTTGTCTAATTCTGGCATGTACTTGTATCTTGATAAGAATTTACATTTCTGGACTAGAAAAGCCAGATAGACCCATAGAACATGTCCATAGTTTCAGTTCATTCATATTCTGAAGTGAGAAGTGTAAGCCTTCAAAAAAGTAAAAGGTCGCAAGCAGAATATTCCTGATCATGTTGGTCTGAACAAATAAAATCTCACTGTGCACCAGAAGGCTGTGAAATTTTAATAATTTTAGACTTACTCCAGACTCTTAGATAATGTCCTACCAACAGCAGCTTGAAGTAAAAAAGATACACCTGAAGAATGGGTTTGGTCACTGCCTTGAACATTATTGACTACATTGTTTTACCAACTCCTCACAACTTCAACCACATATGGCTTCACGGTTTTGGGAACTGCAAATTTTGTCATACCAATTTTATACTTTATCATGTTAATAATAACCTTTGTCATATTATCTGAGGCTAATAGCCTCAGAAAATCTGGGTAGACAGGAAAAGGTACATGGTGCTACAAGTCTTGGTGCAGAAAAAAAGACATGGAGTCTGAAATGTGGGAAGACATAGGTCATAGCATGCTAGTTTTGAGATAAAAATTTCCATGTCCTTAAATTCTTACATTTGGGGTTTCTCAACTCTCATATTGTACAGTAAAAAGATGACATAAGACCCCATTATGCTATTCAATCTTTCTTTTTAGTGACTACATACTTATTACACACTTCAGTTTTGTCTTTTTACACTATTCAAATGTAGATTTTGAAAATACCTATATTTTCAGGTGTTTATGCTGCTGCTAGAATAGATTCAAATAATTAGCCTGTCAATTTGTAAAGTCAGCAAATAGCAGCAGCAATTAGTAGTTTCTCTTTCCTATAATTTTCCAGTTTATTAACCCTACTTGTAGGACTGTGTAAAGGAGTGTGGATTGCTGTCTTGCATATTTATATTACTGTAGAGGTGCATTGCTTTGCTTGGGTTTATTGCCAGAAATGTGTGTTCTGAAACAAATACCCACATTATTAAAAACAAACAAACCACAAACAAAACAATCACAATAGGTGATTTCTGATATGTACTGATACTATTGAAGTTAAAATAACTCCAGCAATAAATTTTGAGAATTGCATCTTAAAATGCCATGGGGGAAATGGATTAATCTGGTAAAACTTATTTTAAGACAAGGAAATATTGGTACAAATATAGTGTGTGGATTGTTTCTTATAATTTCATCACCTGCTTCTTGCATTGCACAAAATAAAATAGTAATGCATGTAGGTGTAAATAAACAGGACTGACATTGAGCTAAAGTTTAACAAAACCAAGAATTAATTAAGGATAACAAATCTAAATCATGGCTTTAGATTTAAATGCTATTTCATGCAGATTAGTAGGCATATGGATAGGGTGTATATTAATGAAGATTAACGATTTTATCTTCTCCCTAGGAGGGACTCAGTAGATAAAATATAATATCACAGTCTAGGACTCCTGGAAAGAAAAGAAAAAGAAGCAAAACTATGTTCAGGACCAGACCATGGCACACTCATCATCTCCCTAAGCCACTCAAACAGAAATTTCTGCAGCTTTTAACTCAGGCATTGACCTAAGGACAAGGAAGCACCTCCAGCCCCAGTCTGCAGCACACCATGGTCCCACAGAAAGCTGGAGACTCCCCTCAAGCCACAGAGAGGGGAGCAACCCAGCCCCTCTGTGTGACTTTGAAATAAAATTCTCTGATTCATGAACCATTGGCTGGCTCTTCTGCTTTGTGTGGTCTTTTTGGGGAATATCCCTGGAATTATCCCTATTGCCCTCATTTTCTAACTATATTTATGTATGTGTCTTTGTACATATGGATATAGAAGCTATATATTTACACACACACACACTCTCTTTTATACTCATGTATGTTTTCTGAGGTCTTCAGGGATCCAAAGGCATCAGGTTTCTTTGGAACCATGTTTTAGGTAACTGAGACCCATGCTGTTAAGCAGGATTAACACATTAATCATTAATCACAAAGGACACTCCTTTGTGAGTGCCTATGGCAGGATTTGAGCTCCCCACCTTATTTTTTTCTTTCTAACTTACCAAGAACATAAAATTAAATGAATATTCAACACATGTTAGCATGTATATATTTCAATTTACTATTATAATTTCTCAAGGGAAATATTTCTGTTCCCCGTGGAGGCTTTTACTAAATAAGATACAGAATGCTGGTTACTTTAAGCACTATCTTATTTAAGAAAAGTGATTTACTGAAGAGTCTTGAGAATACAGGTATGCACTGCAATCAGCAGTGCAACAGCCAGTTTGTGGTCCCCTTACAGGTTTAAGTTGCCATTTTCAACCTAGGCAGTTAAAAGCACTAAGTACTCTCATTAGGATTTACTATTTAAACTGATGTTGTCCAGAAAGGCAAGGATATGGAAAATATTCAAAATATAAGAAAAATCAATCTTTAAAATTCTTAAATATTCTTCAGAGCAGTGCTTCGATATTCTTTGAGTCCCAGTGTTCTCCTTACAGCACTTCTGCATTAAAAAAATTGTGGAACATGTGACGTCTTAGTACCAAGTATTTAAATCCTCATGGAACCATAAACTGGAATTGGTATCCTGCAACTCAGACATGAGCCAAAGTATGGTTTCTCTCTCTCTTATCTACAGACATTCTTTCAAACTTTCATTCTGTCCCTCAGTTACTGATGAAGAAAAAAAAATCAGATGTTCTTTTGTTCTTCTTGCTGAGCAATGTAGATATCATAACAACAAACTGCAGATGAGAATAAAGTTACCTGTACTTTAAATCCTATACCAACTGAAATAATGTAATTCCTCAACAGTTGCTTTCTTGCCACCATTGTTGATAAAATTCCAGGTCAATTAATACACTGAGAAAATGAATTAATTCCTGGAACACAGAGGTGGGCAGGAAAGAAATATGACCCTGTTCAAACTCCTGCACTGGAGCTGCACTGACACTCTTACTTTTAGTGTCTGATAATTCTAAGTGGTGTACTTCTAAAGAAGAAAAGAAATGAGGTTATTATAAATGTTTTCCTAAAGAAGTACCCTCCAAGATAAATGACTGGGCTAATCAGTCGTGGAGCCATCTTCTCAGTCTGAGCCACTGGTGGGAAGAAACAGCAGACACATTATGAGAGGGGATAAGCTCAGGCAGCTTTTATGTATGGGAGAAGGAAGAATTCCTTCAGGTCTTCTCTCTTTCCTCTGCTCATGTCCCGTTAGGAGCACTTTTTACAGGAAAGAATGATTTCCTGTTGCTCTGTTTTACATGCCCATGTTTCAAAGACTTCTTGAACCCATGTAGAGATGGAGGAATTTTCTAAAGAAAAGCTG
Source organism: Sturnus vulgaris (assembly GCF_052056855.1). Lineage (NCBI taxonomy): Eukaryota > Metazoa > Chordata > Aves > Passeriformes > Sturnidae > Sturnus > Sturnus vulgaris. Next base: position 43,446,006 of record NC_142244.1, on the reverse strand, counting down.
CACAAGGAATGTGAAATTATAGAACTTCTAAAGCAGCCTAAAATGAGGGGTCACTAACAGACCTTTCATCTTAAAATACAGATGATTGTACTCTGCATACAGGCCCTATCCAGAAAAGCTTGACACAACACAGACCAAACTACATCCCAATAATCTAGGTATTAATGTGTTCAGGACACCTTAGAAAGGCTGAAGAAATTGTTGTTGATAAGGCCATATATGTTGCTGAAATCTATATATAAGAAGAAGTAATTAAAATTAATCAAAGATATTTAATTTCAGATCGGTCCTACAAAGTGAAAGATACTTATTGGTAAAGGTGGATTACACTATGGTGCTACTCACTATCAACTTTGTTTTTGAATTTCGTTCTTTCCTTTCTTGGTTTGCAGCTTATGCTTGTTGTATGAACTTCAGGTGATGACTTTAAAGGTTCATCTGATTACCTGTTTTATTATGGAAATAGACTGTTTAACCTGTTCAGTATATTCAGAAATATTTTAGACGTATATTTACACTGATTGAAATGGAAACCTATTGCTTTCCCCAGATAAAAGCTAGAAGTTATTTTGTTTTTTTTAAAAAACCAAAATTTTTCACTTTAAACATGAAAAATGTATTAACTTCAGTGCTAATATTTATTTTACAAGCAGGTCCTATGATATTGTTTTTTAATTTTACACCTAAGAAAAAAATTACTATCCATTTTAATATCACCATATGTGAAAATATTACATATTTTCAAAATTTCCCTTAATATAATAAAAAAGAAGCCCACAGATTCATCAAGGCAAAATATATTCCAATGATTAAATCTCTGTGTAACATATTTTAAAATTAACAAAGGTGGCTGAAATTTACAATAATTGTTTTGCATATATATAAGCAGAGACATATATATTTACAACATATGCATTTCTAAAAAAACATTTCAATTTTTAATGTGTTTCAGTCAACTTAAAAGTTGAGGAACTTTGAGACTCCTTTTGAGGTAAGCTGAGGCTGATACATGTGCCTAAAGGTACATCCATTGATTCCAGTGTGATGCATGGTGGAACATTGTACAGTAGGTGCATCATTAAGTTTATACTGCAAAGAAGATTAAATTATTTTCTCATATTTTCAGATTTATCTTTTCTTAAACATGTTTATTTGCTTATTAAGCAAGATGATACAAGATTTTACTGTTGCTTGAAAATGCCTTCTCTGTTCTGTGGTCTAAACCAAATAAATCTGTTCTAAATTTAGCTTATAATATCTAAAGTGCATGCCATATGAATCAACATTGTCAAATATTTTTTAGCAATGGAAAAAAACCCAGTAGTTTGTGTCTATAATTCAGGCTGGTAAGTGCTGAATCTAGCAGATGGTGGGGAAACAGGAATTCTCATTTTGCAAAAATTAGATTATTTGGATCTTGCATATCTTGGGGTTCATTGATTCAAACACTTTAAGTTGTGACACAGACTCTTCTTCATTTTCTTGTAAAATGTGTCAAACCAAAGATAAAAGGACAAAGAGAGTCCTCATTCAAGGTTAAGTTCAATTATCTTTGCTGCAGCAATTCCAAAAGTTTTTGGAACAGTAAGAAAATATAAGAGTTTGCAGTTTTATGATTCTTCAAAAGTATTAATGAATAATTCATACTTTCTATTCACATTTTTTAGTCCTGACTTTACACATTTAAAAATAGTTTGAAGAGAAGGACTGTATTGCCTTAGCTGCATGTTTACGCTAAGTAATTCCAGATAGTTTTAAGTCAGCAGTGAGCTAGAGCACAGTTCTCTTAATTTAAGGTATCAGGAAACACATGTTGAATTGAAACTACAAATGAAATGGCATCAAGTCAGTATAAAAGGACCTTTCTTACAAGCCATGTCAGGTGTTTGAGCATGTCTGCTGGGAAATCATTTGAGAAGTCACTTGATAACTGGTATAATTCAGCATCTAATAAAAGTATTTTGGGGTGTTTTTGATGGCAAATTTCTCTCCTGAATTTTTGCCATATATTAGATGTTTGAATTATGCAAATTCTCCATTATAATAATATAAAACATGTTTCCTTTCCTCCTAAAAATATCCTCTCACTTGAAGAAGTGGTGTCTCATTACCACAGGATGCTGTAGCATTTCCTCATTTAGGAAGTCTTGGCTGGTAAACATGACTATTTAACCCTATCATTATATAGCAGGTATAGGATGAAAATTAGAATATCTTTACTTCAAGACCTGCAAAAATGGAAAAAAAACCCCAAAAAACGGAGAAGGGTTTTGAAAATAAGTTACATTCAGCTGCCATAACAGATGTGTCCAGGTCCTCTTAGACAATGCAGATTATCTTACTTGGTCACATGCTGATCTTTTCTACATACTGTCTCATACCTATGCTTGTGCTATGCACACACTTCAGTTAATCAAGGGCTTTTAAAATATTATCAGGTGACTCGGATTTACCTATTTCTGCAAGTGTCTACACAGCTGGATATACCAAGACCTGTAAGTGAAATAAGTCTCCTAAGACTATTTTATGTAGTCTTTGGAAGAATGATGTTCCTCTCTTCTTGGTCAAATATTCTATTCATTAAGCCTTGTGAGGTATGGCCTTTTTACAACTTTGTCTCCAGTCAGTGGTTTTTCACTTGACCCTGAAAAACTGATGAATCTCAACTGCTGAGCTGCAATGTGGCCCCAGTATTTTGAGAAGAGTCATGATTGCTGGCCTAAATCATAGATCATATCTATGGTATGATGATCATCCCTGAGGTATGATCTCACTGTGCTTTCTGGAGATGTCCAGGAATTCTAGTTCTAGCTTGTACTATATTATTCAAATAATCTGTATTTTTTGCTTTCTCCTTCAGTCTTTAGACATTCATGCTGTAGAAGATCAGGATAATAGACTATAGTTCTAATAATGGACATTAATGTTATCCTGCTCTTAAAAGGTTGCCAGAGAGGAGTTATCAGTGTCTGGTGAATGGGGAAAAACAGACTTCACTCTAATCACTGCTTGAAAGAGTATTACAGTGGAAGGACAAATCTAGAAACATGCCCCGCTTCCAGATATGGTATCAAATAGAATTTATCTGCTGACAGGATCAAACTGTTTCTTTTCTAGATCAAACTTTATTCAGGGAACATATTTATGCTTGTATACAAACCATTTTTCTGCAAAAACCACATGTATACACAATTAATTTTTAATACATGCAAGACAAAAAAAAGACAACTTTTCTGAGAGAAGAAATAACCTGTTATCACACTCATGATATTGTGTGAATTTCATTGAAATGCAAGTTATTAATCACAATTCTTTCCTCTTTTACATCCTTAGACTAATATGCTTATGCATCCTCTAATCTCCCTCTCCCTCCTTACCCTCTCCTTCCTTCCTTTCTTTCTTTCTGGCTTTCTATCTTTTTTGAATGCAACTCAGGTAATTATTGTCACTAAAGAAATGGCATTAGAAATGTGGCTTTTAAAAATGTAACTAAACATGGAAAAATATGTATTGTTACTATGACTTATTGCATTTATAGTGATGACACCGTACCACACCAGAAACTCTATCCAAGCATACACATAAGTACAAGCATGACAGAGTTGACTACATAGAATAGACAATTTAGACAAAAAGTAGTCTTATAAGATTTACTCTTCATGTTTAATTTATATTACTGGCATTCATGATTAAATAAAAAATTCCAAGGAGAAAAAAAAAAAGCATAAAAAGTGGCTTAGATTTTACTACTAGACGAAATTACGCTGTAATGGAATTTCAAATCACTGGTTTGTTATTTTCGTGTACCAACACCTGCATAAAACAATTCTGCATAGGAATCTTTAAGAAAGGGTATTTTTAACTGATGACTTTAAGTCTGTTCTGAAGAACCTAAAAGAAAGTATCTCATTTCAACTTTGTGACATTTAATAAAACTCAAAATTATGACTTAGAAATACTGAAGTAAGCTTATAAAAATGCATTGATTTTGAAAAATGTTTCCAAGTTTTGGAGGGGGGAAGCTACACTTACCATCATGTTTGAAGGTCTCAGAAAAGTGGTAGAGGTTTGTTGGGGAGTGATAATGTTGTGCAGCTCCTCTCCAGCCTGGTGAAGATACACTTCCTAATGAAGGACTGCTTAATCGTGGTCTGTTCTTTGAGTTAAATGAGGCTAAAGATGAACTACCAGATTTGATTCTTAGGATAGCAGCGTATGATGTGGGGAGACCAGGAACAGCTTCTGAATATTCTGGAAAAAATAAAAAAAACAACAAGAAGTGAACACTGAATAGAGACAAAATCTATCACTTTGCAAGAGAATGTTTAGTTAAGCAGTAGAAAAGCAGAAAAGTTTTATCTATAAAAGGAGTGACAGAAACATCCCAGGCTTGATGAGAGACTCAGCTTCTGAAAAGAATTGGGTAGCAGCATAGAGCTCAAAGAAAATTTTCCTGTAGCTTCACCATAATGAAAGAATCAAATGGTCATTAAATTTCTTACCTATTGAAACAGGAGTTTTCAGTGTTTTTAATTCTATTTCTATGAACCTGTATTTCTATCTCATAGTGGAAAAGTGTCTTCCAGGTCACTGCCTTTGCTTCTCAGCTTTCCTTCACTTTGTATGTGCAAAGCAGAAACACTGACTGAAGCTAAGTATGCCTCTCAATTCAGCAGTACTCTGCACATCGAGCAGTCTAGGTAAATGGTCCAAGAGTATCTGTATGCACAAATGCCTTTCCCAGAAACACATATGCTAGAGTAACCTCCTCTGCTGTCTCTTCAAGTTCCCTTTTTTGCTTTTTCTGACTCTATTTAAAATTTCAGTGTGTACAAATAAAGAATAATGGCCAAGATTTTGGTCCCTGTATAATTTCAAATATAAAGGAAATAAATTACATTATAATAGATTAAAACTATAACTCAGAACCTGCAGGAACAAACCAATCAGAAGTATTGAAATCAATTGTCCTGAAAATGCAATAGTGTTAAGGAGGTGAGAAGAACATTCAAAAAATATGTTCATAAAGAAGAGCAAAGGGATCCAGACTGCCTATGAAGAACAGGTCCTTTGGAGGACAATTGGAAGTGTCTGGAAAGAAAAAGATCACTGTTCTGTCAGCTCTTCTGGTGATAAATATTTAGAAACCAGACATCCTCTTCACATTGGCATAGCATGTAATGTTTGCCATTTTTAGGCTATGACTCTCCTGTTTGTGTATGTAACACAGTGAGCCACTCTAGTAAATAGGATTCAACAACAATGAAATAGTTCTGATAACTTATTTTTGCTGAAATGTTTTGTGTAGGCAATTTTGTGAAATGAAGTTGTTCTGTGCTGCCTCATCAAGTTAAGAAGACTTCAATTGTTCTCCCACTTAAAAAGAAAAAAAACAAACTATTATTGTTTGTTATGTCGTGGAGCGAGGAGCACTACTGCAGTGGTAGTTTCAGGGTTTGAAAGAACGAAAGAGCTAACAAGACCTCAGATGGCATGAATGCAAAATACCATGGGAAGAAAGAGAAGGAAAGGATGCAAAAGTCACTTGACATGGTGAAAAGTTCCTGCAGTAATGATAGTGTTATGTAATCTGTTTTCTGACCTTCTATGGTATAATTGCTTTTTTTGGCTGGGATTAGCAATCAATGTGAAATTTCACCCTGACTCCAGTTGCTCTGTCATGCTCCCTGGGATGTTGTATCTGAGTAAAGTTTCTCTTGTAAAACATAACTGGAAATGGTTAATAAATTATACATAAGAAAATATTTCTTGTTTTGTTTACTGAAACTCTGTAGCCTGTGATCCTATCTGACAACTACAGCAGAAAACACACTTACCTGAAAACAAAACATACTTCCTAATTCAAGCATTCACCTTCAGAGATTTAGATTTCTGAACTGCCTAGTTTCAGTGACTTAATTAGAATATATTTTTACTGCAGTACTATTTACAGTAAAATTATTCCTTTAATTTAGTTTTGATTAGACTTCTGAGATTTGGGAGAATAAATGTATATATTCCATTATTTAAGTACATAGTTAAGGTGCTGGAGAATAGATATTACTCTCTAATGTGCTTTTTTCCTTTACCAGTCTACCCTAAAAATCCTTGAGAAATTTCATCAAAACTACTATGGGTAGTTCTCAAAATGCTGCTGTACTTGAGCTTCACAATCCATTTTTTTTCCCTAGCCTCATTCTGAGAAATAAGTTAAGTATTTGGGATGAAACATCCAAAAGTTCTTTCAGCTACAAGAAGACACAGATAAAGAAGATATAGGCCCAAATGGTAAAGATATCAAGCAACTAGAAACCAGCCTCAATAAAACCAATGATTTGGGTTAGCCATCATATTTATTTGAATTAGAACCAACAGATTTATACCAATTTCAACAGTGGCATGACACTTTTAAGATAGACTATTTCTTTTTAATTTCCAGTGCACATTTTCGTAATGGACTTCCAACAGCAAACTGATATGAAATAGTTTTGGCAATGTTTTAATGAATCTGTATTAACTCAATAAATTATTCATGCATCTCTTATTATTTCCAGCACACGCTGCTCTTCAGTCAGATTGGTCAGACTCAAGACAACAAGGAAAACAACAGTGCCATAGGTAATAGAGAACTTGTCTGCCACTGATTACTGAGGGTTTTTTTTTGCTTTTAGAGAAAAACAGAAATATGAATTCCAAGATAATGTGAAATAATTGTATTCCTGTAATTTGTAATGTCTATGTCAGGTTAAATTCAATAGTATTTCATGTGTGCTGTTGTGGGAGAGCAAAGCTGACTCTGAGGGAAAGCAGATCACAAGACAGCAAATGTTTACTCAAGTTCCTTGGGTACAGTCCATGGGTACAAATATAAACCACAAATACTATCCCTTTATATTTTATAGTTTGTTTTAAAAGGCACAGCATAGCTCAAATAAATAAATATAATAATAATAATCAAATAAAGCTCAAACAATGGTACATAGTAATTTGACCAAAATGCGTTCTTTCTTTAAACAGGGAAAAGTGACAAAGCAAATTCATAGAATCAACACCAAAATTTATTTGAAAACTGTCTTTGTAATGTTTGAACTTTATAGAGAGTAAAGGATTTTGACTTTTGGTGTGATGTTTTGTTTTCCTTTATTATTTTTTTCTGTAAGTGACTCCTGGTCAGTTACTAACTCATTGACATTTCTCAACTATCTAATTAAAATGTAGACTGTCTTATAATACTTGCAAATGTGACCTTCATTTGTGTATTTTTGCAAGCTAGCATGTTTAATCAAATGTCACTAAGAATTATAACCCATTTTTTTCACTGTAACTTTTAATTACATTGTTTCAGTCGAAGTTTTCAGTCTTCCAAGCTTACGGAAATATGTGCATTCATTCTGTAAACTGGATTGCATCAGTGCTGCTCCTCGAGTTTTTAAACAGAAATATACTTTCTGCCCTGTTCTGTGCATGCACATTGGTTTCCTCTTAGAATGCTCAATGACGTAGCTTGGCAATAATCTGGGAGAGAAATACAAAAGTAGCAGAAAACTGTATTGATAAGGTGTCCATCCAGGTCATCTACTATGAGAATTGGATCACTAGCAGAACACAGCAAAAGTGAATAAATTATGTTTTTCTGATGAAATTATATTAATTGTAATAAAAAAGAACCCAAACTAGACCCAGAAAAACACCAAAACAAACAAAAAGAAATACATCAAAAACTCCAACTAAAAGCCAACAAAGCAAACACACACACAAAAAAAAAAACCCAGAACAAAGAGGAAGCCAGTAGATTTCTCAAGAACTGGTTAGTTCATCTGGTCCTCCTCTGTGCATTTCCCACTGTGGTAGTTTAGTTTATCTGAGAGAGATTTTATTCTAAAGTTGTTATTGTATCCCACTTATCACTCAAAGCACTAGACAATGCAATATCATTCCATTGGAGATCACTGGGGACCTTGTTTTAAATATTTAGATTCTGGATGTCTGCATGTAAGGTAGTGAGGCTGGGCTCACTTTACAGGCAATAGAAAGGAAGAGAAAAATGGCATGTGGTATGATAGGCAGCCTCAATAAACAGCTTCTTCTTGCCACAGAATGGAAAGCAAGATGTCAATATTTCAATTTTTCAGATCTCAGTTGTCTTAGTCATAGAATTATAGACTGATAAATGTTGGAAAAGACCTCCAAGATCATAGAGTCCAACACTTGACCTGTCAGAAGAACTAGACCATTGCACTAAGTCCTGTGTCTCGTCATTTCTTGAACACCTCCAGAGACAGTGATTCCAGCACCTCCCTGGGAGTCCCATGCCAATGCTTAACCACCCTTCCAGTAGAGCAATTCTTCATGAAGTCCAATCTGAACATTCTCTGGTGCAGCTTGTGGTTATGTCCTCTTGTCCTGATTAGTTGCCTGGGAGAAGTGGCCAACCCTGATTTTGCTACCACCTCCTTCCTTTCAAGTAGCTGTAGAGAGTCATAAGGTCCACCTAGAACCTCCTTTTCTCCTGTTCTTTCATCATAAATCAGTCAAACTTAATTTGTGTCTTTCCTGGTTAAAATATTTGGTTCTTCTGCAAAGGAGTGAAAAATCAAGGAATTTTAATTGCTTTCCAAAGAAGCAGTGGAGGATGACTTAGAAGCTGGAAGTTCTCAAGGCAAATATGTTGATGAGCTTCATCAGCCCTTTTCATCATGGATATGATATCATGAGAAATGGAGAAAAGTTGTATCTGCAAGGTGGTCTTTCTTTGGGGAAAGAAATATTCTTGCCAAGTCTTTCTGAACTTTCAATCCAAAAATTGTTTTGTTGAGCTTTGCAGTAGTCCGCTGTTCAAGGAAGATACATGATAATTTAACTTGAAAATCTGTAATAGACTCTTACTTTATAGAATTTGTCTTTTTCTTAGAAATCTGGTCATACAAGGCACCAAACTTAAGAACATTGAATGTTATAGACAGACATGGGAAAAAATAATTAGGGATATATTTTATTTTCCTTTAAAATACCAAAGACGAAGTGATTTGAAGAGTTAAAACATTGACTGAGAGATAGTAAAGAATATTTCCAGCGGCTATTAGCAATTGAATCAACATCTTTGGAATATTATACTGTTAGAGCTAATTTAAATGTCATGAATTTTTATGAGGAATTATTTTGAATAATATAAAGATGCTTTTGTAGAGATATTCATTGCTTCCTTTCCTACTCAAAAAACAATCTATTTTTCATCTTACTTTCACTTCATACTCATAATTCAGCAAATAGATTACTCAATATTTGCCCAATTATTCTCACTTTGCATCCAACATGACATACACCAGAGCAACCAAAATGTACTTTAATATAGAACATCTTCTGCTAGAGAATGCTTCCGACTTCAGTAATACAAATAATAAAAGTAATAATATATTCCAATTATGGAACAACATTTGTCCAAAGTAAAGCGGTTTTGAACTGAGAAAAGTGCTTTGAGTTTATTGTCATATTTTTTCTATTGAAACACTTAATGTTGTCTCTTTTTAAAGCATGCTAATGTAGTACACAGAATAAAATGAGCTAGTGTGTTTCTACAATAGCATAGGCTTCACAGTTGTTATGTTCAGTGAGTGCTTTGCACCTTTTTTTGAAATTCAGTGAAGTCATGTAATGAAAAAGGCTCTTTAGACATAAAAAATATAAAACATTTTGAAGACTTTTCTAATGATCTTATTGAAGAAAAATTTAACTCCAGAGAACAGCAACAGACCCTTATTAATTAGCATATTCCATCTAGTTCAACATTCTGGTTTTTTACACTCTTAATGACCACAGGTGTGTCTGACACTTTACCCAAGTGTGGATTGTTTCTGCCTGTTTGTCTAATAAAAAAGAGTTTTAGGACAGATTTTCCTGAAAATAAGACTTAAAGCAAACAATGTACATAGCTGAGGGCATCATTACTCTCATGCCACCCAAGAAATACAGTGCAAGAATTAGCTTATTTTAAATACCTTGTGATCTTTGACCAGAAAGAGGGGTGCTATTGACTAGGTGTAATTTGTTAACATGTATGAACATGTGCTCTAAGATTACTATGTCAGTTTAGTTTGTCAATTTTTAGATAAACTTCACTGTTGTACTTCTTCAAGTGCTTTCCATATAATATTTTTCAGCCCAAACATGATACATATTCTCTAGCAGGGAAGCACAGAGCATTACTAATGTGAGATCCACAGATTAGCCTACACTGTGTGGTTTTAATTGAAATCTTAACTTATTTTCCCAGTGGCTGATGATCATCAGAGTAAGCTATCAATTCTAAATGTGAAGGGAGAACCTAGTACTAAAGGTCAACTATTTCAGCACAAATCAATTAAAGTCATTAGATGGAGAGAAATCCTTATTTATATCTCTTCCTTCTTATAATGATGTGCATATCAATGTTAGGGGAAAAATAATAGATCAATCCACAGCAAAGAAGAAATTTGTAACTGACTGTATTAATATAAAATGTAAATATAAAATAGCGACTAATTTATCAATACCATAATCAAGCAGTCAAAATCCTAATAATCAATTAAGCAATCAATTAATCAATAAGCAAAGGAAACAATGCAATGTAAGTTTTTCTGTTCCTTGTGATACACATATTATCCCAATTTGGTGTGTTTATGTGCCATTGGAAACACAGTCTTTCATCCCCTTTAAACCATCTATCTCTAGGTTAAAAGCTTTTTTTTTTTTGAGACAGATAGTATAATCTTCCCTACCCTTGGCTTGTTCTGTAGTTCTTTGTGGTTTGCTTTAATGTTTCCTAAATATTTTACAGTGCACTCTCTACCCTGGCTTGCATCTTTTTGTGGCTCAGTCTTCCCTTAGGAATCCTGTGAATTAATCACTAGATGTACTGTCAGTGTAAACAACTATTGTTAGCAATTAAACAACTCTTACACACATTCAATGAAATTCATTCTCCTGTTCTTTACAGATAGTCTTGCAAAACATTTCTTAAGTACTTTTTAATATTTAAAGTGGCATTTAGATCTACAGATTGTTAAGGAAGCAGTATTTCATGTCACTTCTGAACTGATTTTAAAAATAATAAAGAAAATTACATTTTTTAAATGCCCACTCTGTTATGAGGGACTTTGTTCTACCATCCTCCTGCATGGAAACACTGCTGCCATGCAAAGGTACATGCCAAAATGTGTCTTGTCTTCTTGTCTGAGATGTATCAATAGAGTTTAAAGACATAAACGCTTCAAAACATCAAAAACCTGTTCTAGGATTTGCAACAAAACAGAGTGCACTGTGCAGGGATTTGTATTCTCACAGGGTAAATCTGTAACACAGGCACATCTGCGTGCTATGAACATCCCACAGTCTCTTCATGCGATTCTTCATTCTTTACATTCTTCTGTGGTTGGCTTTAACCACAGGATCTGGTGCCTGCTTGTGTGCATTTCCAGCAGCAAGCCTGTTCTGGTGGTGACCCTGGCATCCCCAGTGAAGTGTTTGCAAATTCAAAAGAAAGCCATCAGAAGGATGCAGCCACTGAGATAGACTAGCAGCTCCTTGAAGGACACAGACTTGAGCTGCTCTTTACAACAAAGAGAGGGTGTACAGATGATCTCCAAAAAAGAGTGAATTATTTCAAGGTAGTAATAGGAGTACTAATAAAATTTCCTGATGCAATTGTTTTATTGCACAGAAAAAGTGATAAGTGCAGTTTAATAATTAGCTAGCTAGTAGTTTCCTAAACTTTAGAAATGAAGACTTCAATTTTCAAGTTTAGCAACAGGTTTTATGGATGAGGGGCTATTTATAATAATGTTGTCTTTTCAGTAACTTTTAGAAAATTGAAGGATCCATTTTATAGGTGTCAAAAATGTCAATAACATATAGGTGCAATATATATTTATGGTAATTTGTAATTATTGTTTTTATATATGCATATTATAAAAAACTTAATCTATTTGAGCAAACTGGACAAGGTATTATATAAATTTCCAGTGACTAAGAATAATGGTTAACATACAAGAGGGAAAATATTATGTGCTACATGTAAAAAGTTGGTAGATTATAACTGCTTAACATATTATACATACAAGTAAAAGATCTCAGTATTACAGAGAAACCTCAACACTTGATTCTACAGGGTGTTTGAAGGAGAATGGAGGTTCTGCATTCTCAAATGAAGGGCCACATTCAAAATGATATGACAATATCATAATGCAGCCCAAAGGAATGCCCTGTAACATCATTCCATCCAGCAGTGGGCAGCCACACACTCCTGTGTAGACTAGTCAATGACTTATTACAGCTCCAAAGAAATTTTCATGGGTTTTTTGCCTTGTGCTTCAATAAAGTCATCCTGAAGCGTTACAATTAGGAATTAAAAAGAAGAAATACATAAGATATTTATGAAATTGGAACAAAAGCATGTTTTTTCATTGCTGACAGCAACAAAAGGTCTAAAAATAAAATTAACCCAGCAAGCAACCGTATCGTAAATTTTCATGCAGAATTCTAATAAAACATATAAATGCATTAGAAAAAGCGATGTGAAAAACAAATCATCTGTAAGCATTGGTACTGTAGCAGAAATTGCACTGCAGCTGGGCCAGCACTGAAACAGCATGACAGACACACTTGGCCCCTATATCTGTAGACATACATCAAATGAATAAGCAATGAAAATGCAAAATACAGCAGAAAAAAAATCAGCACAGTTGATTTCAGAAGTCACCACAGAGGACTTTTCTAAAGCAATCAGAATTACATTTCAAAGTAGCATTATTTTGTGAAGGACTTACAGGAGTACACATAGGCAACAATAAGGAAAGACTTATAATGTCTTGAATTGTTTGAGATTTATAGATGATTTCCATTTCAGAAGTAATTTTATATATATAGACATGGAATACCGCTGGAATTTTTAAATAAAGAAGATTGTGGAATCAATAAATGTTTACAAAAATGTAGATATCTTTCCAAGAGAATTTATAATAATTTTTTTCATTACAACTTAATTTACTGCTGTCATATAAGTAAATTTTTAAGTATGAATAACACTGAACAGAAAGATTTATTCTTAATCTTCTGTTTGGTATATGGAACTTTACTGTAAACAGATAGTGTGTCTGTTTTGAAGCCTGAGGTTATAGCTTTCTTTTCAAAATCCTCCCCATAAAGAAAAGATAGTGAATCAGTAAGCCTCGTCATTTCAAGGGAATTTGCATTCTGAGGGTTTTATGTTCCCATCTATGGTTTTTTTGTACCTAAATGACAATGAATGTCAGTCATCATAGAGAAAAAAATCTCTACACACCTGAAATTTCTCTTACTTTGAAATAATAAAGTCTAGAGAACTGTTATTCTGGGAGGTTTCAGCTAGTGTAACGCAGAGTCAGACAAGACCTATCAGTCACATGCAGGGAGGGGATATTTTGGGACACATTTCCAGACACATGATTTCTAGAGCCAACATATTTCTACCTAGTTTTGATGCAAAGTAGCTGGAGGGGAGAAGGTTACAATAAATTCCAAGGAAGCATAGGGGAAATTCAACTGTTCAATGACATAATAAAATCTTAGGTTTGTGCCAATCTCTATTTATCTCCAAAGCAGGTTGAATTTCTGGACCTAATTACTCAAGAAAGTCAGCTTCATGTAACTCTCTTTTATTTCTTTTCAGACTGGAGTCCACAGATCTGTGACGACAGAACCTCCACCACAGTGTACACATGGGTCACCTAAGGTATAATTCCAACATTTTGGTCTCCTAATTTTAGCAAGAAAAAACTATGTTTCTAGTACGTGCTTCTTACGTGTGGATGATTTAGAATTTGTGTTGTCTGCTAAGCAGACAGATTTCTGTTTTGGGACCTTTGAACATTTACACAGCCCATAGGTAAATTTCAGAATTGTCACCATCAGCTTATATATTCAGATTTCAAAATTCTGCAAACTCCCTTAGAAAAAGGTCTTTACTCAAAGGTCATGCAATGTTTTAAATTACTAAGTTGGCTTGCATCAGACAGTTCCTAGACATACTTTTAAAATTTTATTCTTGTTTATTTTATTCTTGTTTACATTTTGGACAGCTAGTGTTTTAATATTTGGTTATTAAACTCTATTTGAGCTGCTGGCACTCCTGTCCTACAGGAAAATACCATAAAGGCACATCTGGAAGGATTAAAATATATTTTTTTCCTCATGTCTTTTTAATTTTACTTCCCTTGTGTATAAATGTCTAGAACTAGGTCCTAAGGATTATCTCATAAGGCCTTCCATGAGGATGAACAAAAAAAATTGATATTTTATTATTCATTTGTTTATATATTTGTAATGTCCTCTAGAGGGAGGGAATTTATGCAGAGAAATTTTAGAGCATGCAACTGGCAACTGGCTCTTTCATTTTTCCCAAGCCTGAACCTTTTTGCTTCCTGTCTTTTGATTTAACACTTTTGAGAGGCTCTCTCAAAGGGAGCAAAAGCTCTTATTCTTGCTGCTGTATGGGATCTGTGTGGGTCAGATATTTCTACACTTGCATTTTTGAGCTCTCAACACAGAATGCAAATTGAATTTCTGAAAGCTTTGGTAGATGGCAGAAGGGAAGAGCTGTTTCTTCCAAACGTCTTTTGAGAGCAACTGATGCTGAATTTCTTCATTCTGCATTCTTTGTCTTCTGTCAGGAAACTTGTGGGATGCGGAAAGTTAGTGAGAATAAACTTTGTGGTCTGATCCTGTAGGCAGCAGAATCGAGGAGGTTCATTAATTTCTTGCAGTGCTTAATAAGATTTGCATTTATCCAACTGTTTCAATCTCCATTATTTCTTCAAAGAAAAAAGCAAGAAGACCCTTTGAAACTGAAAACTCTCCTTCACTCTGTCTAAGCTCAGAGACTTGAAAATACAACTTTATAAAATGGGAGATTTTCTTATGTTTATGCTCATTATTAGCCAGTGGAACCATATATGAAGGCAAGTCTCTGCAGGATTTTAAACTCTGATATTGCTTTCATTTTTTTTTATCCTCTCACATTTCCCATAGATGACTGACACCAAACAGTATTGGAACCAAGAAAAGAAAGAGAATAAATAAGTACAGGAGAGAAGCTGTCAAATTTTAGGTTATGGAAGATACATAGACTTAAGAAAAAAATGAAAGTGGCTCAGTTGTGTCTTCTCTGCAATTCACAATCACTTTATTCCTGCCAACAGAATAGAGCAGAAGGGAATTTTGAAGGCATGAACAGAATCAGAAAATCTGATATAGTGAAAGCAAAGAAGTTAAGAGAATCACAGTATACTGATGATAGTTGCAATAAAGATTAAAATCTGTCTGGTTACATTTGTAACCTTCCTATGACTTGCAACAACAGAAACAGGAACAAAATACATGGTCACCAGCATAGTATCCCTACAGTTAATAAAGAATTATATGAACAAGATTGCACCCAGACCATCAATATAGATGATTTAAATAATTCTAAAAAGTATCAAAACTCTACACCAGCAGATATACTGTATCACACTTGGCCAAAACACCTGGTTTTTTTGTGGAATCAGACGAGGCCATTAGGTTATTGATGAGCACTCACTAACACTGCAAAAAATAAATATCAGCTGCTGCCATTACTTTAACCTCTAAAAATACATGGTTCAGACTAAAAAAATAACATCAGCTCTCTTGTGCTTAGTAATTTAAAACGCTGCTTGACCTTTGAGTGAAGACCTTTTTCTAAGGGAGTTTGCAAAATTTTGAAATCCGAATACACAGGGAGATGGTGACAATTCTGAAATTTACCTATGGGCTGTGTAAATGTTCAAAGGTCCCAAAACAGAAATCTCTGTCTGTTTGGAAGACAACACCAATTTTTCCATAAAGAGATTGCAGAAGAAAAGAAAGGTCTCTTGCTTTTATACACTGCTATATTCGTAGCAAGATTTTCCACCACCTTTTCTTTGAAAAATCTTTTTGCAAAGATTTCTGCACCAGGTTATTGTTAGTTACACTGAGATAGCTGAGCTTACATCCATCACATGGCTGCTGAATTACTTGAGAGCACAAATGCCCAACAATCACCTTTACTGGGAGCTTACTTCTGTAGAGCTTACAAAACCTCTCTCTGTTCTGCTTACTTCTTTGCTATCTCCTTTCTCCAGACCAAATCACTATTAACAAAATCCAGAGGCAGGAGCATTGGAACTAGAGGATCTTTAAAAGTACTTCTAAACAAAAATCTCTCTGTGATTGTACAAAGAGAAGATGGTCAAAGATTCAAAGATTTCTGATTAGATAGGCAGATCCCAAAGAAGAATCATGCATTACACTATTGACTAACTCAGACTTCCAGGAAAACTAAGCATCAGTGCTAATTTTGTTGAGATTTTGTTATATGTATTGGTGGTTTCTAGAGAATACACTGATCTCAGACAAAAATTGAAGGCCAGGATGATATGGAGGGAATTTATGGAAAGCTGTCTAATTTTTATAGGGCATATGAAGGCATCATTAATTGCTCTGAAACAAGGTGTTGATATCTTTTCAAGTGTGCATGGGCTAAAGGAAAAATTTGCTGCTAAGAGGGAGGTAGAAATTTTTTTTCCCACTGTTCAGATGCAATATCTTCTACAGTTATGCTGTAGGTCTTCAATTCTATCTGTAGCAATCCAGATTTCTCATGATTTAGTAAATTGTGTTTGCCAATAATACCAATGCTCATGATAAGTGACAACCCAATAGATCACAGGACATGTTTTTTCATTTCCTCTGGGCTGTTCCTGAAAGTCAGGTTTTTGATGCCTATGAACTTGCTTTATGAACTTGCTGTGGCAATAAAGGTCCAAGTTTGAAAAGATAAAATAAAAAAAAATAGTTTGAAGTAAATAAATCTTAAAAGTCTTTCTTTCAGGATATGAATTGTAGAAGGTAGGGCTGTCATCATGTAAGGAGCTGTTCATAAAAACTTGAGGTCAGTTTTTCTGTAGAAATTGTTCCTAAGGATATAACAGTTTCAATCTGGATGAAAAAGTGTCCTTTTGTGTCATACTGCTCAGCTCTCCAGCCACAGTTCATCTGTGTATTCTGGAGTTTTAAAATAATTTTCTTTAATGTATTACTGTATTAGAAAAGATCTTTTTATAAAATTGAAAAAAGAAATGCAATGACATCTATTGGGAAGGCTTTTTTTCTGAAATAACTTCTTAAATACTGATATAATCAGAGTGAAAAGCATTCTAGAATACCCGGAAGTTTAGCTATATCTGGCATTCACATAATATATGCTCATGTCCCTGTTCTTTTTAATTTTCAGATCAATCTTTACTAAGCATAAAAGACTGATTCTAGAATTCAACATGGAGAGCATTCCCTTGTGCTGTAAAAATTACAGGTAAAGGCCCTGTTCCAATTAGTATTTTGTTATTTACAGAGGTTCAAGAGGCAATGGGAACATCCAGACTCCGAGAGTCCACTTCAGAATAATCTATTCTGGTGTTTAGGAAGCTCTTCTGTCGTTGGGAAGATTGAGGTTCAAACTCTGGGAAAGCATAAACTGAATCCAATCAACAAATACTCAATATGCATTTTCTGAGTATACTTTCTGAGTATTACCATGGTGGACTTACAGCTTGGTTTTCATCTTAGACTGCTTTTCACAGACAGAGTCAGGTACCTCATGTTAATATTAAAATATTCAAGAAATGCTTAAATCTATTCTTTCCCATATGAGGACCTATAAAAACATTTACTACACTCAGATACATACTTGATGAAAAAATCAAAAGAATCATATCCCAAACAACTACTGTACATGTTAATACAAAAATCCATAGTACAGGACTTTATAGAGGGTGGGAGAGTATTTTAAATCCACATCCACTGAGTATCAATTGGGTGTTTACCCAAACTTAATCTTTTTTTTGGAAAAAGGGCTTCCACCTCATGAGAGTGATGTGTATGTGCTGAGGATTTCAAAACCTCTTCAGAGCTTTCCAAATATATAATTTTTTTCTGCCTGTAGGTCATGTAAGAGGCTGCTGGGTTATGGCACTGCTCTGCAAGAGTCTGATTCATGCCAGTGTGTTTCTGACTCTCATGAGCTCATAAGATTCTCTGCATGGCAAAAAGGAATCTCCAGCCACCAAGGACTAGAATGTTTTCATATCCATAAACATAAACTGAAGAAATTTGAAACATGCTGTCTTTAAGGAATATTTTGAAAATACTATTTAGGTACTAATGGTGTTTCATTTTAGCAACATAAATAAATGAAAATATAATGTAAGTAAGCAAATATTTATCTGACATAAAGAACGCTACTGACTATATCTTTCTAAATTTCCATCCTATACACGTATTTAAGTAACATAAATATATGGTTTTGTGAGATAACAACAATGTAAGAACATGTACATTACAGCACTTAACTACTAACCACATAAAGCCACTAAAATACCTTCTAGTAACTGTGAAAGTCTACAGTTTATGAAGAGTTTTTTGCACTTTTTCTTCTTCAGCCCACACTATAAAATAATATTTTGCTCAATGTCTCAGATAATGTTTTCTCCAATTAAACACAACTTATTATTCCAATGCCCGTACAATGTAATTTTCACATTGTAGTTGCACTAACCTCTAATGTTTTTTTAATCAACTAACTTCAAAACAGACAAACAGAAAAAAAACCCACAAAAATAAAGATTTGCTATGTGTATTTTTGAGCACAATTTTTTTTTACAGTTCTAGGAAAAAATAAAGGAAGCAATTTACTTCTCTTATCTTCCAAAATCAGAGCCAGAGGCAGCTTATGACTCATTCACCTCTGCAGTATAAAGTCAAACAAATAGTACTGAAGTCATTGCAGGCTATTTTAACTGCCATAAGCAGACAAACTACTCAGAAAACTTTCTGAGAAATCTGTTGCATAGCAGTCCTGTTTCCCTAGTACAATTATGAGAGCTTGATGTCACACACAGAATTTAAAAAAAAAATTACATTCCTTTTGCTGGATGCGTAATAGTTTTGTAGTTTTAATATATCATTTGCTTGATAAAATATTAGATATCATGATACTATTGAAACAACAAAATACATCCAACTTTTTCAAATAGGTTCCAATTTCTCATCCAAAGGACAGAAATTGACCTTTCACTAGCAAGCAGTAATCCCATTGTGTAAACTGAAAATAGGCTTTGTAATTAGAAGGCCAAGTAATAGTGTTTGCTGATGCAAATGCAAATCCTTTTTTAAGTTAGTGAAACAAAGCCTGGTTGTCCGTGAATGATCTTTGATACAGCTCTTTAGGTGACTCTGCCCTCTGTTATTCAGAAGGACACCAGTCCTCAGTCAGCTTTCTGCTTTATATCTCAGTGTCCTTGTATCTGTTGCACAGATCCAGCCACACGGTCATTTTCTGTCCTCTGTAGAAATCCTACACACTGAAATGGTCCTTCTAATGTCAGCTGAATTAGCATTATAACTAGTTTCTCCCACTGCCTCTGATCTTACACTAGGAATGCCACAGTTGTTTCAGGTTAAAGTTTTGTAACATGCTTCATTTTAAAGACACAGTCATATTTAAAATTAGCTTTAATAGAAAAGAATTTCCTAGGCATATGGCTTATTATTTTATAGATATAAATAAGGCACTACATTAAATAGAAAAATGTATGATGGGGTGAATCTTTTAAAGATCTATAGAGAGAATAATCCATTGCACTCAATAAAATTTATTTATTCTTAAGGAAAATGTATTTCTTGTAACTTTTGTGACTTTCAATCATTTAATTTTGTAACTTTTTTCCTCTGTTTTAGGAGTATTACTGACAATGGAGGACTACAGACGTGCAGCTGTTTGCTCCTGTAAGGGGGGAAATTTGTGTGGCCAAAGCTCAATTTGGTGAGTTGAAGTTGGCCAGTGCTGTGGGGGACAGTCTAACCTCTCTGAGAAAGCAGAATAATGCTCCCAAGAGTAACAGCTCTCATGTTCATGCACTATCACAACACAAACTGAGGAGAAGCCAAATGCAGTGAGCAGTCTGAACACTTGTTTATCTCAACCAGCTCTTCTGGTCACACTGAAATATGAATTTCTGTATTGTAATTCTTACTAAAAGAAGAAGGGAAAGAGGCAATATAAACCCCTGGCTCTGTATGCCAGCTCATAATACAAAGCAGTTGTCCATTGGCGAGTTTATGTCATGCATGATTTTCAGGTCATGATTCAGGTGGCCTGTCTCCATGTTAGAAATTTTTTTAATCTTTTATAATAATTTCCTTCATGTAAGAATATTCTGTAACATTTCTGAAGAACGCAATGAAAAATCATGTTTTGAAGGTGCTGGATGGAGATTGTCTCTGAGGTTGAAATGTGATGACAGCTGAGCAGCATAAGCCAGGACTAATGTCAAAATGTTAGGGCAGGAAGAAAAAGATGTATTGGTTCTTTGTCTAAGTATGGCCTTCTCTATTGGAAACATCACACAGAGATGGGCAGCCTCGCAGAGAGGCCCTGAAAGGATATTCTTCATGTAAATTTGACAAAAGACTGGCACTTCAGAGTAGAAACTTTCCATAAAATAAAATATTTCATAAACGTTTTTAGAGGGCTGATTATGTCAAAAAGCATATTTTGGCTAGGCAGGCAAGTAAAGGGATATGGAAGTTTAAAATATGATGATTTAAATATAATTACGGTTGTTCATCAGGTGATAGTTTCCTCACTGACAATTCAAAACTGATCAGTGGTTATTTTAGCAAGAAAAATTAATCTGCTAGTAATCTATCAAGAAAATGTTTTGAGCATCTGTATTTAATTTGCAATTCTGTAATAATATTTTTATAAATTTTGCGATGAATAAAAATGAAAAAGGGGGAAGAGATTTAAACTGAAAATGAGTTAATAGGAAAAAATTCTTCATTGTGAGGGCAGTGAGGCCCTGGAACAGGTTGCCCAAAGAAGTTGTGGATGCCTCATCCCCGGAAATGTTCAAGGCTGTGTAGGATGGAGCTCTGATCAAACCAGCCTATCAGAAGGTGTCCAGGCAGAAGGGCTGGAATTAATTGATCTTTAAGGTCCCTTGCAACCCAAACTGTTCTATAATTATATGAAATTGCATGCAAGCAGACTGGATATTCAACACTGCAGAGCTATATTTCTCTTTCAAGTTAAATTCTGATTTTTTATGCAGGAAAATTTCCAAAATATAATTTATTTCAAAGAAAATATGTTATTCTCTAATAACTCCTCTAGACTAGTCTTTTTACTGTTACTAGCCTGTGTTCAAAACCTTAACTGTACATTTCGACTAAGAATCTCTAAAATGAATCTTATATAAATGTGAAATACTTCATCAATTTGTAGTTTCTTCATGGCTCAATGTTCCTGCACTAGACTTATAAGGATTGTCCAGCAGGTAAAATAGAGAAAGTTGGATTGGTCTTCATGAAACCTGACTGCACTTGATGTCATATCCAATATCTAATATTATAAGCAGGTATAGAAATTTACCCAAATCTATTCTAAACTTAATTTACTGAAAGCAGAGAAATTCCAGTTGAAGATCAGATAGCAGATATAGGACATGACCAGCAAAAGAAACAAAACTTGAGCTGTTCAGGTCAGTCCTAAAGCACAAGGGTCAAAGAAAAAAGGTTTGAGATATTTTTGTCTGAGCTCTGGTATGCTTTAAACAATCAGTTCATACTGTATGCAGGCTAATTAACATGATTAGAAAGAGATTATGTTTTCATTCTTCAAAGTACAATTTTCAAAAATGATAGCTTATTTTAGTACATTGTGTTCAAAGCAGTTTAAAAAAACTTTAAATTTCTTTTTGCAAAAATCTGCTCTGAAATAATTATGAGTAAGTATTTTATGATCAGATTTCACTGGAAAATTTCACTGTCAGAAATTCAGTGGTTAAGGAGTGGTATACTGTACATTATCAGTAGTTAGTGCTCAACAAAATGTTTCTTCGAGCAATGCAGCTTCTCTTTTTCTCTTGGAATACCTCTGCAAACAAATATTGTTTTCCCTTTGTCTGTTTTTCAGGGTTTTTATTCTTCAAAAATGATTAAGAGAAGACAATTTTTCATGTATGATTTTGGGACTGGGAAAGTTAAGTGAGTTCATTCATCTGGGCCTGATCACATGCATACATATTTCTTTTCCTTGGCTAGACTGAGAAATCGGTGATTTCAGAAGTGTGACAGTGCTCTGTAGAGCTTGAATTCTGCTTTTTGGACTATTCAGCACTGTAGCATTTTGAATGTTCCCAGGACCAAGTTTTCAGGCTAGTAGCAGCCAGACACATAACCAGAGAGGCAGAGCCAAAGATGGTGTTACTGCAGCTTGTGAATATCCACAAGCGTTTGGAAATCACACTATTTTTGTTACACAAAATTCATTTTTTTCATTAAGAACATAATCAATAATAAGCCAATGAAAAAACATGAATCAATGTGGTTCCTTCCTGTTGCATTTAGGTAAAGGCTTATAAAATAAGGGCCTTGTTACCCTTGTAAAACCATGGCTCAGGTCTGCTACTTTGGCTAAGCAGAAAAGGACTATAGGAAAGCGACTCAGCTGAATGGGAGGTAGAATAATAAGTCATATAACCATTACACGTTCACATCGTGGTTCACAGGGATTGGCTGGACTAAGTCTGTTATGTTTTAAAACTATGTAGCTGGTAATGGGCTGAACTGCTTAAAAAGTCCTGGGTTTTGGAATAAAGCAGCTCTCCTTTACTCCTGCCTGGGGACTCTGCGTGGCTCTGCTTGGTGCACCTTCCCATGTAGCCAGGAGGAATTATCTGACAAAGCTTATGACTAAAGCACAGAGGAGAAAACAAGCAGTGCTTGGCTTCAGATCCCTTTTTTGTTTTTCTGTCAGTACGTGTTTGCAGGCTTCATTGGACTTCTGCCTAGACATCTACTGTCACAGAGCTTGGAGGAGCTCAGCGGTTTCTGAGACTTCTCTTCATCTCTCCATCCTCTTAAAATGTTCTCAAAATTGAGAGGAAACAGATAAAATGAGACACTATATTCTTGTGAAGGTCATATGCTTACCACAGTATTTTAGGCATCTTTGTTAAACTGCTTACTACAAATTATTGAAATAAGAAAAAATAAAGATAAAAAAGATGCCTCTAGAAACCTTTTCATCTAATTGTATGCCTGGTGTATTTGTATTACCCAACACTTAGATAATGCATGAACTACAGTACAATATTGGTTTTAGGTAAAATGGGAAATTTGGAATAAAAGTTTTAATCTTATAGCTATTTAAATAAAATAATAATACAAGCATAATACAAGCATAGCATCCATAACCCACCTTTCCACTCCCTGTAAAATTATGTCAGAAGCACAGCAAATTTTCAGTGTAAATGTTCTGACTTAAGGTCACTAATAGTTCACTTGAACTAGTGACCCATGTGTTTAAGAAAGTGACATGCATTCTTTTTTCTCCTTTTTTTCTCCCCTTGGGAAAGCTGATTCCAATTATATTTATTAAAACATGATTCTTGTCTTGGAAGGAACTTGCTGCACAATTAAAGGTTCATATCTCAAGGTGGGATGATTTGTGGGAAGGAATACAGAAAGGACTTTTTTAATGTTACACAGCTTGAACTTCAGAAAATAAGGCTTACTGATACAGCAGTAGGAGTAAAGATAATTTCTAATATAACCCATGATATCCTATGGAAATAAGTGCAGAAGAAATACACCTCCCATTAAAAATAAGTAAGTGTTCCTTGTGTGGCACATCTCAATGAAGGCATCTTGCAGAAGTCAAAAGAACATCAAACAGAAGAGAAAGAAGACATCAGCAGCACAGATGACAAAACATGACACCTGACAAAACATGAAAATGTCCCTACTGATATTCACAAGCTCAAAAGCAGACCTCAGGACTTCGTGACTCTTTAGGTTGCACATTTTATGCAGCACAGAAGTAATAACTTCAAGTTAATTATGCATTCTTTCCTGTGTGGGGCACAGGTCAAATAAAGAGTGAAAGAAAAATTGTTTTTTCAAGACTACTTAGAGCAGATAGTTCAAGGAATCCAGGATGACACTTCAGTATTCATTTAGATAATAAGAATAGGTTTGGATTAGTTCAAGTATTACATTTTGAATCATGTCATGTTATAAAAAACAAAGTTTTTTTTAAGAAACCACAAAAGTCATTACCCTTATTTTTGCATTGAAAAGTCTGAGTAGATTTTATTTTATGAATTACTCAAATAATGCATCTGAGGCTGTGTAGAAGCACTTATAAAATAGTTGTTTTTTCCTATTACTTTATTATGATTGAAACCTAAAGATCCATGACCATTCTCGGGAATTCAGTGCTTTCTAAGAAGCTTATTGATTACTTTTATTTGTGAATTATGCAAAATCTAGTGAAAAATTGGTCTCTTAAAGTCTAGAGCATTTCATTAAATTTCTAACTGTGTAGAATAAATATATTTTTTGTGTGATTCAGTGATGAATGCTGCAGAAAGTTGAGGAGGAATGCAGTTCAGAAAGTGCATTTCCAGAGACATACATGATCTTTAAAAGATCTCTCTGCAACCAACCAATCTGGATTTAAAATTCTAATAAAAAATTGGAGAAAATAGGTGAAAATGTCATCAAAATTGAGCTCATACAATACCCAACAATAAACGATAAACAATACCCAACTCTATTATTTCATGCATTTTTTTTGTCACTACCAATTGCAAAACAAAACCGGCATTTTTGTACTCTAGAGGAAGCAACTACATCTTTAAATCACATAAATTTTGTTTAAAATCCATTTCCTTTTTCAAAAGTAGAATTGCCATGAGAAAGGCTTTCTTATCAGGCTAACATAATCCTAATTATTAAAAATGTTACACTGACTACAACTGTGATTAAATATTTATTGAGATGCCTATTACAGGGCATCAATACAATACTGTCTAAAATTTTATTCAGTCAACAAATATTCTTCTATATTTAATTAATTTTAAATATGTGTATACTAGGTGCTGATGTTTTTGAAATTACCCTTATATCTGGCCTTCAATTTTTCAATATAAGTTTTTATTGAATAATGAAGTATTTTATTGGATAATTCAAGTATGTAAGTCATATTAAATTAGCATCACTATGTGTTGCACTTTCTTAATGTTATGAGTGAAATAACGTTCCTGGTTTACAAAGACACAGTAACCTGGACTGCTTAATAAAAAAGAAACTATGTTTAACTCCAAATATACTGCTTTCTTACCTAAGTATGCACCTCTTTTTCCTCAAACTCTACACACTTGACAAGATGGATAAATCTTGACTCACTTTAGAGATGAAGAAGTATAAATGGTCTTCAAAATATTAATGAACTTCTTGATATTCAATTGTTTGAAAATCCAAGGACATTAAGGAGACCTGAGGTCAGTGTTAGTGACAAATATCTATACTTTTAGTGACTTTTGATTTAACAGCTTGAGAAAGGAACAGAATCAATACAGCAACCAAGGAAGAAATAATTCAGCTCTACCAGTAAGAAACGAGAATTGTTTCAAAGTTTCTAATATTAGTCACACCACATTGAAGTCTTTCTGCTTTAGTTTTCCATTTTTTGGGGGGGAAAGATGCCAGCTCAGTATTACTAAATTATTTTTCTATGTATATGAAACAGCATAAAAGACTACAAACTCATTTATTGGAGGAATTAAAAAAGGAAAATGCAATAAGCTTCTGAGTAGTATTGAAATTTTCTTATAAATTACCCACTATTACTACAAACATTTTCCTAGCTTTGCCTTCTAGAAATTTTCTTTTTGTTTTTTTTTTTTAATTTTCAGTACCAATGGTTTTTGTAAAAAAATGTTTAAATACACTTTAAGATCAGCACCGAATACTGAAATAATGACTTGCTTTTATGGATAATTCTAGTAACAGGAAAATCCATTAGTCTCTCTCTTCTTCAGCTTCATCATTTGTAATATTGGGATAATCTTGACATTTTTTACAAGAAAATGTGTTAAACCCCATTAGTCTCCAAGGAAAAGCAAATAAATATATCTCCCATACTGAGAATAAATGTATGCTTAAACTTCATGACAAATATCACAAAAAGGCCAGTGTAGTCTGTTTTGGTCTCTGATGAGACCAGTTTAATTACTGTGTCTTATCATTTCAACCATAAACCCAGCAGTTTTTAAATACCGATTTTTCCATTTTTAGGTTCACAAATCTTTACATTAAACTGACAGACAGCACTAAATGAGGTGGTTAAGGCTGCCATTAACATCACAGCTTTTCAATGTTGCTTTTGACCCACTGTGTATATTCCCTAGATATCAAAGAATTGCAGTGGGTTTTGTAGAAGAGCACTTGCTTTCACTTCATCAGTTTAAAAACTTGATCAGCAAAATTATTATAAGTGCTCTAATAACTTGTGGCCTACAGGAAAAGTCTGCCCTTGACCCACAGTGGAATGTTTTCCTCTCTCAGAAATGGTGGAACTCTGGTCCATTAAAGTACAGTACTGCTCAGACATCTGTCTCTGTGGTGCTGAGTTTGGGGCCCCAAATAAGAAAATTGAAATTAAAATCTTCAGACTTCAGAGGATAATGATTTACACCCTTAGACTTTCTGAAGCAGGTGTGCAGCCTGCTGTTGAAGTTAATTACCAACCATTATCAGTGAAGCTGGCATATTGCCACTTTTCTAAAAGTAATTTTTTCTTCCAACTGTAGACTGAAAATACTCTTCACTTCAGTCTTCCCCCCCACTTATGTATGTCCCAGATTTCACCTTCAAATTACAAGAAACTGTAGTAAATTATCAGTTAATAAAACATTAAAAAAACACCAAATAGAGGAAAAAATCCCAGTATCCTACTGCTTAATTCATATACTTTTGCTAGTAACTATGGACTGAAGGGGTAACTGAAATATTCGATTCAAATACTTTTATTTCTGAAGTCCATTAATAATTTTGGGTTCAAATGTATAAATGAAACACTAGCAATAATATTCAGATCTCAAACTATACACTTAGTTGGTCTTTTGTTGCAGGTTCTGTTAATGTGACAGTCCAGCTGGTTGGCACACAACAGTTTAGACAGAAATATGATGTTTCCAAATCAGAAATGTGTTATCATACAATGCACAGTGGATTTCTTATGGATAATGGCAGATCTGGTACAGGCAAATTTTGTCTCACTTATATGAATACCAGAGAAATGTACAAAATTCTCATATTTCACCTTAAAAATTTTTAGGGAGGAAATAAGAAAAAACTCAGTGAAGAATAGCTATGACGTAACGATTTCTTACAGTCAGGGTTAGAAAGTAGATGGTTAGAAAATACATGGTTAAAACTAAATTATAAACTGAAAAAATATAATCGTTAATTCTCTATTTTTATTATAAAACTATTAAAAAACTCTAAAAGGAGAAGTGGCTAACTTTTCTCAATTATGATATTCTTTGATCAAAATTATACCCTTAAAAGCATCTTCAGATATCTGTTTACTTTTTTAGGGGACTGTAAATCCTTCTTGCAATGTGGGAATTATAGATAAGTGCTGAATTTTTAAAACTACATTTCAGGATAAACAGTGAATACCATGTAACATTAAAATATTAAAAACATTGGAACTGACAACACATCACTCCTATAGTACAAAGGCAATGGGATGGGATCCAGACAGTCAAGTGCAGGTGTCTACATCAAACAAATCACTCAGAGACATTTTATAGAGTGAAAGAAAATAAATACATCTGAGGAGAAGTGCATAATTAATCTCCCACTGAAGTGAGTGAATTATATTCTTAAAGTTCTTTCCTTTCCCAAATTATGAGTATGACTACTTCAGAAGTGAAAACCTAAAGATGGGCAAAATAAATTCCACATAATATATCTAGTTGTAAAATCAGATGCAAAACATGAGAGGTTTTCTTGTGTATGTTTAGTTTGGGTTGGTTTGGGTTTTTTTGTTTGTTTGGTTGGTTTTGGTTTTTGCATTTATTGTGTCTTCAACTCTGTGTTTATAATATGATTTAAAAAAAAATTCATGTTTAATTCCTTATAAAATAGAATGATTATCTCTAATTTAATAAAGGATTTATGCCAGTAATCGTTATGGGGTTCTAATTTTATGCTTTTAGTCATGATAATAAAAGGAAGCCAGTTCAGAAGTTTCCTCTCCATTAAATTCAAAAATGCTTTAGTAGTATACATCAGACCAGACCATTTTAGAGAAAAATATATTCTCACTTTTTTTTATATATTTCCAGAGAATATAGCATTAGGAGGTTAATATAAATCATTAAGATGTGATTTAATGTCTATAATAACAGAAAAAATAATATTGGGATAACGTTAAAATACTTCTGGTGAACTTTGTCTTCTTTTTAAAAGCAAAAGCAGAACATAGTGTGTAATGTGAATTTTATTAAAGTCTATGGAACAGCAAGACTAATACATACTACATCATTTTGACAGGTCCTGTAAGACCAAGAAAAATCTAAACAGAAAAATATTTAAAGATGGTCTGTGGGGATTCAGAAGCGTCTGTAGCATTACACTGAAAATGTAATTCCTTGAAGAACACAGCAGATCTCATTTTTTTCCTCTGTACCAAATATATAAGCTATGTTACCACATAGAACTCTGTTTAATGTATACTTATCATACATAACCCCAAATAACTTTAATATTCATAGCAAAATGCAGAGTCTCAGGTTATGAGGGAGTTGAGATCACCATTAAGGTCATCCAATCCATCTTTGCATGGCAGAAGTGGATAATTTGTGAAGGCATAAGCAATGAACAAGAGCAGTAGGGGACACAAACTTGATAGAAACAGGATGATTGAGATGATACCAAGCCAGAATAAAGAAGTGAAACTATTTTTAATGTATATAATGCTATAATGCTGTCAGTGAAGGTAAGAGCTCTCCTTTAGTTAACTGAAACTGCATTTCCCCCTAAGTAGAGATTTTGCAAACCAGCTGTTGTATACTTGGCCACAGACAAGGTGTCCTTAGAGGTTCCACTGAATCACAGGTCACTTGCATCCTATTGGTGTAATTTTTCTGGAAAACCTTATATTTCAAATATACAAAATTCAAAGATCAATTTAGGGATTAATACTGTTCTGAGTGGCAATGATAACATGTAGAGAAAAGATGTCAACTCAGTTTCACTTCTGTCAGCAGAAATGACAGAAGTCTGTGAAGCTGGAGTGCAGGAAGGATGATGTAGGTTGGCGTGGAAATGGATGACACCTCTGTATGTTTAGTTATATTAAATCTTGCTGAGTTTAATTTTTTATTCCTTCACATGTGTCCAAGACATTTAGGTTGTATCAGGCTAAATACACACAGACTGTAATACACCTCAGCAATCATGTATTAAATTGAGTCACATAATTCTGTGTCTACAGGCTCTCTTAGGCTGTGTGCATAATTGCAAGACTAACATTTCAGTTTAATGGTGTTGGAGAAGAGTCAGGGGTTACAACTGCTTCACAAATAGCAAGACAATATATTTTTTTAATTACAATTCTTACAGAAATAGATTGCTTTTTACTTTTTTTCTTTTTTTTTTTTTTTTTTCCAATTAAGACTGTCCTAGTAATCTACTATTTGAACTTGCTTGCCTTTACTTATTCAAAGAGAAGATTAAAAATAGTCAGGTTTGGTGATTTTTTCTTTAATTCTTCACTGATGTATCTTGGTTACAGAAGCACTTCAGGCTGGTGAGCAGCCCTCAGGTAACCATAAGACCTCACCGAGCCTTGGCAGCAAAAAAGGCTGAAGCAGAATGGGCTGTAGCAAAAGAGGCACAGCCAGGAGACCCAGGAAAGTGATTTTTCTCTCTCTGCTTGACACTTGTAAGAATCCATCTAGAAACTGTGTCTGGTTTTGTATCCTCCAGTATGAGAAAGACATTAACCAACTAAATGGATATCAGGACAGGAGATGGAGTGTGTGCCCTACGAGGAGAGGCTGGGACAACTGGGCTTGTACAGCCTGGAGGAGAGATGGCTTTGGGGTGACCCAACAGGAGCTGAAGTGCCTGTGAGAGGTTCTAGGGGAGATAGAGACTGCACTTTTCACAGAGGGTTGGGTGGGAAGGTGAAATAGAGTGGACACAGATTGATAAAACAGAAGTTCAGACTGGATATAGGGAGTAATTTCTTCCCAGTGAGAAAAGGTCAGCTGTGACACAGCTGGGACAAAAATCCTGTGGAGTCACTCTCACTGAAGGTTGTGAAGACCTGCCTAGGTAAAATGTCCTGAGTAACCTGGTTTGTCCCTAGAGCTGACCCTGCTCTAAGCAGGTGGCTGGATGGGACAATTCCTGACATCTCTTTCAGGATGTCTTAATGATGCCATGATCCTGTGATTCTTTGATGATATTTAACTGTACTGTTTGCAGCACCAGTCATACTTTTAAACCAACTCTGCTTTCTGCTCACATTCATTTACAGCCATTGAGAAAATGACACATGGGCATTTCTTAAGCAGTTGTTCTAACCTTTATTTCAAATAATCAAGTTCTTAAGGGTGTTGGAGAAAATAATTATTTTATTTTCTATAGAGACTGGAGGGAGAGGAATTATTTTTTTTCTTAAATACAGTCTGGTATTTCTTCAGGTATTACCAAGATTTATCCTCATTTACATCAGTAGGTTATCCTTTCATGACCTGGAAGAAGATCAAGTAAAAATTGTTTAGAATACAAAAATAATTTGCAAAAGCAGCTGCCTGGATTCAATGTTTTTGATTTTTTTTTCTCCTCAAGTAAAGAATAATATTTAAACCTGTAAGGAGTAGACAGTACTTTCACTAATGGTGGCCACATGCGTTTTGCTGCTGCAGTGAGATAAGACAGCAGAGTACCAGAGCCAGCAGGTGGAGTGAACAAAAACACAGGTGCTCACTTTGTCACCTCAGCTTTTATTAAAATAACATAGCATTGGATATTTTAATCCCAGGACAAGAGAACAACTGGCACAGCAAATCAAGATCAGAAATCATGCAGGTGTGTGTTCTGTAGACTCAGCTTTTTGAACAGAACTAGTGGTTAGTAGTCTGACACGGCAAAGGCAACAGATAACCTATTTACAGAAAATTCTGCATTCTCTTTTATGAAGTGATGATATAAAGAAAAGGATAGAGCTGCTAGTATGCTTTGACAAAAGAATTTTAGGCAGGCAGGCAGGAAGTATTCTGGATTTGAAGAAAAGACGAAGCTGAATAAGATGAATAGTTTCAAATTTCCTGAATTTCTGATTCAGATTTGAGTGTGGAAATCGATCCTTCTATTTGACAAGACAGCCTATACATGAGGAACAGATTGTTCTCATGACTAGTTCCCTCAGGTTTTCTGATCAAATCTTCTCTAGCTAATTAATTGAGAATTCTTCAGGCAGAGAAGAGAAAATAAGAAAGATTTTTGGTAATGGCATTAATGTGGAAACTTCGGTGTCTAGATTATTTTCAAAACTAGCTTATTCACTTATTCAAGGAACTCCGAATTTATTTGTGTTTTTGCACATTAACTTAATTTTCTTCATAGAAATTAACAGTTTAAGAGCACAAAACAGTAGCACTCCTAAATTCTTTCTGCAAGCTCCTTGATGATGGGAAGTCTATTTTTCTGTACAGATTTAAATGGCAGTTTTTGACAAAGTTGTAGGTGGTTTTGGGGTTTACCATAGCTTTTCTTTCTGCTTCCTTGTTGCAAACATTTAGCACATCTAATCCTCTTTCCTCTGTCTCCAGCTAAAGCCAGGCGATCTATATTTTGAAAGTCCAAGATAAAACTGTTACTTGAAAGTGACTTATAAGGCATTCAGAAAGTATTGTGGGTAAAAACATTTTGCTGGTGAATAAACAGTCTTTGAATTTTTCCCTTTCTTCCCTCTTATGCTGAATGCTATTTTCTTGATGATTAAATAGTACATATTTAGAAATATAATTGTTCTGCAGATTGTTTAGTTCGGTTAAGTTGCCTTATATGTAATTTGAAGCAAAAGAATGCAATACATTGAAGCAAGTGCTAGAAGTCTTCACATATTTAATGCAAATTAAGGCAGTCAGTATATGAAAAGACTTTCAAAAATTAAAATTTTTAAAATTTAAAACTTTAAAGTACTATCTTTTTCCCTGCTTCAAACAGTGGTTAACACTGATTTGATACTAATAACATAATTTATCATACTCTGCAGGTAGAATGGTATCAAACCCACAGGATTTTTGTGGTCAGCTCTCTGCAGCCAAACATCCAAAAACTGTTACAGAAGGAAACCAGATCACCTTTAAGTGCAATTAAACATAGTAATTAATGACAGTAAAGATTAAAAATGTGTTTAGTCCCAGTATCAGTCTAGCCCTCTATGCACATATCACCACAGGCACCTATTTGATCAGGGGTGGTCAATTGTTTTGCTGTGACCTGTTCCATCTGAAATCCAGCACTGATCAGAGACCTAACAGCTTGCAACATCACCACAGTGCATTTCAGGTTTTAAATACAAAAAGGAATCAAATAATAACTTCACAGGTATAGTATAGAGAAATGGAAAAAGCTGACTAGCTGGCTAAGAGGCACATAAAATCTATATTTCAGAATAATTTGTATAAAAATTATAAAGATGTGGTTTCACTTCCTTATGTCAAGATCTGAAAACCCTGCATGATAATGCAGTTATCATTCTCAATTGCATTAGGCAGTTTGGTCTGCTGTCCTGCTGACCACAGATTTTAGGGTGATAAATTCCTCACAGGAGTTATTTGTTCTGAATTTGTAAAATATCCAACACAACAGGCTCCTAGGAACTGCAGTATTATTGACAATATTATGCCTTCCTGGTATTTTATGTCAGTGGATGTATAAGGTTGGATGGCTTTTGCTGGTTTTTGTTTTCCTCACTTTTATTGCCTACAAGAAATTAAACTCTCAAACCAGCACTTCTCTAGGGGATTAATGTACTTCTTAGGTAAAGCATTTGACCTCGGGACTTGAAGCATATTTCTTATTCTTGTTTGTGTGTCTCTGGAGGGTGTTCAGCAGTTACCCAGAAGCATGGTGTCTGATTTGTCTTGCTGCATTTTGCCACTTTCTGCGATGTGCATCAAAACATTCACAGCAATTTGTGACTGATATGACTTCATATGAAGGTTTGCAAAAGATAAGCAACAATAAATCCAAATAACTTTCAGCTTGTGATGGACTGGTAATTTAAAAATAAAACAGTGTTTAGGAAAGTTAAAAAATGGACCACTGCTATTACATAGAATTCAATGTAACAGGGAACAAACGCTATGGAATTCAACTTCAAAATTGTAACTGTGACATATGTAATATATGGCACAATCAGCTGCTTTTTCTGAATTAGGCATGTGTAATGCATAAGCAACTGTCATTTTCCAATTACTTTTCCTTTACATCCATCATTTTTCTTACGTCCACCATATTTGAACTACACATTTGAAATTATGCTGCTGAATGCATATTATTATGCATGATCATCAACTGGTACTGAATTTCTAAAAAAATATTTATTTTTCTGCTGTGTTACAATAATCTCATTCTTATAATAATTTTGAAATCTTAAACCAAAATTATTTTATCATGGTTATTTAGAAACAGATAGATCTTAAGAACATTTGAAAGCACTGTAAACAGAAACCTTTTGACTATGTTTTTTGTCAGTGTACATCTACATTTGAATTAGAGATTCTTATGGGAAAATTCTGCATAAATTTGAAGAGTCTACTGATACAGACTGCCATATTTTGATAAACTTATAATTTTATTACATGGTCCTGAATAAGATTCTGGATTATGATTGGATTATCTAGCCCCTCTCTTTCTCCACTGTCTCCCTACCTCCTCCAGGCATCAAAATTCCAAGGACCAACACTGATCAATGACTACACCAGTGAAATGTAGCTGCTCTAAACCAGCTTTTGCTCATTAGAAAAGATGGAGCAATCAGGCTGTAAATCACCAGAACAGCAATTTTGTCTGTCTCTGAGCTCCAAGCAGGGGCTTTTCAAGCATTCACCTGACAGGAAGCCTGGAAGTTGTGAAAGGGCAGGGACGGTGCCCATCAATCCCAAGAGTCAGCCTGAGATGTCTTTGCCAGACAGCTGTGAGACAAACACTACTTGCCTGAATGCAGAGAGACCTTGACAAACTCCCACAGGAATGAAAAGTTAAATTAAGGAGCAGTGCATTAGGAAAATAATAAACATGCTAATTTATTTTATTTCCTTTAAGTAAACATCATCACATCCAACAACTATGTACAAAGCCTATTTGCTTGTAGCTGTACACTTTTAACTCTTCTTATGTCCTGTTAAAACAAAGATATCTTCTAAACAATGCTCAGACAAAAAAAGTCTGCTTGGTCTTTATTGCAAATCCCAGGCATTACTGCAGCAATTGTATTGAGGAATACACGGAGTTAAACAGAAATTCTTCCTTTTTAAAGTATTGAGCTTGAAGTACAGCATCAGTTGCCTTTACAGACCCAAGAGACTTGAAACTCCAGGATTCAGTGCTTGGATCATCTGTTAATACTAATACTGATCGGATGGAAAGTGTTTTATCCCAGGATGTAATTAGCAAAATGACAATGCTAAGACAATTTCTAGACCAACTGAGCTTACTGGAGTTAGTCCAGATTTAAAAAGTTTTGCTGTAAAATGGAATTTAGCTCTTAATGTATGTCTAATGGTATGAACATAAATTAATGCAGGTTTTACTTGAAAGCTTTTACATGAAAAGATAAAAAACGAATAAAGTTAATATAATCATATTCTTCTATCAGTCCTTCCAGAATATATCTTTTCCCAGGTTCTGTCTTCATTATAGTCTGTGCTGTATAGACTTTCAGATATATCAGAACAAAGCAAAGGAATCAAGAAAAAAATCACTTGCCCATAAAAAAGAAACGTAAACTGGTTTTGAATGCACATCATGCTTTTTCATCTTTGACAGCAGCAGTATTTCAGAAGATACCAGATATGAGGTATTTATGGCAGGTGCATTACTACTTAGAAACTAATCTCACACACATGGCTGTTAACGTGAAATATGGATTTTAATAATCCAGCTTGGTGAGATATGTGAGCCTGCCCGGTGGGGGTGTGATTAGCCACAGTCGGCAAGATTAATTGAGATACACAGCATAAGATTACATTTAGTGAACTCCAAGCCAGTCTGATTATGCAAGGGACC
This sequence comes from Sturnus vulgaris, assembly GCF_052056855.1. Classification (NCBI taxonomy): domain Eukaryota; kingdom Metazoa; phylum Chordata; class Aves; order Passeriformes; family Sturnidae; genus Sturnus; species Sturnus vulgaris. The sequence goes on along the minus strand of NC_142244.1, from coordinate 43,410,768 downwards.
ACTCAGTTAAGGCTGTATCTTTAGGGATATGAAAACAGATAAATCACAGACTCTACTATGACAAGAGTCAGAATGGAGACTGTTTAAGTCAGTGAGCACAATGAACTGATCATCAAAGTAAAATATTAGGATATTTTTAAAGCAGAAAAAAGTAACTCCAGGAACAAAAAAAATCCCATGTAGTTGAAACAGAGCAAAAACACTTATAAGGAATGAGATTTTAAATGTCTGCCATCATCATCATTTTAAATTGATGGTTTGAAATTTACTTTTTTCTTTCAACATTCGGGAATGTTTGTAAATGGTAATTTTCTTTTTAGTTTACAATTGAGTCCAAAATTGTATCAAGGTCGCCAGCACATCAGATGCCAGTTTGAATGATTACATAACTTCAGAATGACACTGTCACGAAAATTTTAAGTAGATAAGACAGTACCATTTAATTGAGTTCCATAATGAATGTATCTTCCAACTCACTGCATTGCTGTGCACAGTTTTTAATAGAGAAGCAGAAAGGGAGGTACCTGCAGGAATCAGTGCAGCCTGGGCTCCATGCCTTTTTCTACAGGCTGCAGAAAATTATTTAGATAATTTACTCATTACTCATTCCTTGCCTCATTTTTCATGTCTCTGAACATATTATTAGCCAACAGAGATACTGAAGGGTATTCAGATCTATCGTTTTACTTTTAAACCCATATGAGTACCAAATGCAGAGAGTGCCTTCGGAGAAAACACATTCTTACATCTGGTATTTTAGATTACCAAAGTCTTGAACCAAACATTCACAATAATATATGCAAAAATGTAGATTTTCTCTTAATGATTTTTTTATTTTTGCAATTGGTACATGAGCTGCTAGCTTCAAACCTAGTAACTTCTGGAATCATATAACAGACATTTTTGCTCATTCCCTTAAACCACAGAGAGATTAGTCATTCTTCTTAAACTGAAATGAAGTAAACATACACAATAATACCCGACTAAGTCAGTGTGAATTGTACTTCATTCATTCATTTTGACAGGTATGGTTTAGCTTAAATTATGAATAGGAATACTTTGCACTTACTAGTAAATGTTGTATCTTAAATATAAAAGTACTCAGCTTTTAGTATGGTGAAGATCAGTCAATAATTTTGCTATTAGAGGATTTTCTGGAATGAAAAACTTGTGTGTGTGTATCTACATGTCCCAGGGAAGCACTAGAGCAGTATAATGCAGAGTAAACAAACACTGAATTCACTTTTAATCTGGCTCATCAACCATATCATGGTGACTGTAGATTTAGCAATCCTCTCATGTGTCACAATCTGACATTCTGTGCTACAGCACTGGTCCCAGTGCCACTGCATTGGTCTTGCCTTGCTTGAGCTATGTCTAATGAAGCTCTCCAGGATACTTTCTCCTCACTAAAAGTCACTAAGGAAGCTGATATAAGCAAAATAGGAGAAGCAATAGCTGCTGATAATGCTGGGGAAAGGATGAAGGAGAATGATCCAATTTCAGCCCTTCTCACTTCACTTTCAGTTGCTGAATAGCCACTAGGAGTGAAAAATAGAAACCTGGAACACCCAGAAAGGGTTGTACACTAACATATAATGCAGGTGGACATCCCAGTCAAATAGGACAAGACTATACCAGTCTTGGTAAGGTTTTAGTATTCACAATATATTATTTCATAGAATCATAGAATCTCTCAGGTTGGAAGGGACCCATAAGAATTATCAAATACCACTCCAGAATCCTTCAGGATTCTGTAACTGAAGTGAATTTTCAGCAAAAGTATTTGTTAGTTTTTGTGATATTCAGGAATTTGCATTGTTCAAGGGGGAGAAAAAGTGCTCTACAATATATTAGAAATATATATTGACTGTGGGTTTTAATGCAATTGAGAAAAAAGTATAGATGTGCAGTAGAATCGGGGTAGAAACTTTAATATTTTAAACCACTCCTTTCAGCCCTGTATTAAATCCCATTACACAAAACACTGATGTTTCTGATCTTTGAAAGCAAAGTATCCTGTATACATGTGCATACTCTGTGATTAAATTTTAATATCTATCTGCATATTCTTACTGAATTTGCAGAAGGTCTGGGAACTGTAGGCTTTCAATGATGACACCATAGTCCCATATGCTGGTGGGTAGCCAGCTGGAAAGCAACTTGGAAGGAAAGCTGGGCACCAGGCTGAGCATGAGCCAGCAGTGGCATTTACCATGAAGAGGGTCAGTGGTATCCTGAACTTCACCAGGCAAAGCTCAGCCAGCATGTAGAAGGAAGTGATCCTTCTCCTCTGCTGAGCACTAGGCAGGCTACAGCTGAAGGACTGAGTCCAGCTCTGGGCTCCTCAGTGCCAGAGACATGGACACACTGGAGAGAGTTCTACAAGTTACTGTGAAAAATAAAGAAGTTTCTGGGACATCTCTCCCATTAATAAAAGGCTGAGAGATCTGTGTTAATTCCTGGAAAGGCGGTGCAAAGAGGATGGAGCCTTTAAAGAGAGCCACTCTATGGTGCCCAGTGACAGAGGCAATGTGCACAAACTGTGATACAGAAGTTTCCTTTTGAGTATCACGAAACACTTATTTTTTTTTCACTATGAGAGTGGCTGAACACTTGCACAGGTAACCCAGGGAGATGATAGAGTCTCCCAGCTTGGAGATATTCAAAGCCTCCAGTACATGGTCCTGGGCAACCAGCTCCAGATGGCCCTGCTGCAGCAGAAGATAATACCCAGTGTTCTCTATCTTGAGTGAAATTGAATTTGTATTGTGTCTGTTTTTTGAAGTAATTTGCCACAGTAGAATGGATGCTATGCTAGAAAATAATTTACTTATAAAGGAACATGCAATTAATGAAATAAAGTATGCGTTCTGGACAGCCTAGTTAGGAATTTTATTTTTCATTAACGCAGACACTGATCTAAAGAAACATTATAAACTCCTCAATTGTACCCAGCTAGTCCTTCAGTGCTTAGTATGTGAAAAATTATGCCAGGCAACTCCCATAATAAGAGATAAACTACTTAAAAATTAAATAATTAAATATTTTCCTACTTAATAATGCTTTTTAAAAATTATATTTCTTCTTTTCATGCAGATAAAATGTATGAAGATATCTGCATAAATTTTCAAAAAGGAAATTCAGAAACATTCTGATGTATGACAGCTCTCCCATGAGTCTTTTGATTATTTGTATTTTTCCATGTATATCAAATCTAAATCTTGTGCTCTTAGGGATGCCTATGACAAAACCGCTATCTTTTGAACTATCTGAATGTAAAACCAGTTTACAAAGTAAAAATAATCCTATGCAAATACAACCACTTTGCGATTTGAATAATGAAGGTGATGTTGCCCGTGAAGTAACATTCCTGAAAGCATGTTAGGGATGCCTTCCCAATGATGGCTTTTGATACTGTTACCATAAAAATTTTGCATCAAATAATGATTAAATGGTGACAAAGAAAAATGTCTGGTTCATTTTCCTTTTATATATAAATCGAACCTTTTCTCCCACCTATTTTAAATTATATAAAACTTCTAGTTTCTCTTTTCTTTAGGATAAAAGTAAAATTTAATGACAGAAAAAAAAATCCTTTCAACAACATAATATACAAAAGTACATTGTCACAAGCACATATATAAACACACATGAGTTTTAAATTTTAGAGAGAGCATACTGAAAATAATGTAATTGTTTTAAGTGGAGGTGACATTCCAGGCTTAATATGCTTTGAAAAAACAATCTATTATATCCTTTGAGATATATTTATTTGATATATTAGTGTTCTTTATAGTACCTTGACAGTAACTCTGAACAAAGCAGAGAGTTTATAAAGCAATTATATCTAAGTTATACTTTCTCTTACATGTAATTACAATTCAATTAATTACACCAAATATTTAATTATTTGATGAGATTAATTAAAACACGTATTTAATATTATAGGTATGGAATAAGACACACTTGCTCTTTGTTAACTTTGGGCTGTTTTATTCCTAGAATGGGTTCATTTTGACTTCCTCTTGCATGCATAAAACTTCTGTTTCTGCTGGACCATTTGATTTTTTCAGTATGCTTTAAAATAACACTAAAGAAGGTTTTTCCCTGAGAAGACAAAAGTTAGAACTCTTACTGCATTGTTAACAGCAGAAAAATAAGATTGCTAAGCACTTTTTAATGAGCTTTTTCTGTTCATGTACATTCTCTAGTAAAAGAATAAATTCATACAAAATATTATTAAAATACAATGTATGTGGAGTGGAACCAGTCTTAAAGATTATTCAGAACAACCCCATGACTTGCACCTTATATTAGCAGTAAGTACACTGAAACCTTGATACAGTTATGACACTCCAGATGTTATTTAGACAACTGTGGAAAGAACTGATGCACAGCTGGTCAGGGCTAGAATGCCATGAGTGGCGACATGTATAAAATCAATAATTGTTTGGATCATACTTTCATTTGATCTCAGTAGTTTGTGGCTTGCATTTTTCTTGTCAGAGAATTACATACAAGGAACTGTAGAAGGAACTCCTTTTAGATTGCAAAAAACATTCAGATGTACATCAAAAGACAATGTTCAGAACACCAGAAAAAAAGTCTATAGGGAACCTTTATGATCCACCTAGGCTAACCCTCCACCCCTGCAGCCAGTTCATCTGCTTGTAGCCATTCCTGCCAGCCCTTGAGAGTGTTTAGCACCAGCATATGTTCCACAATGTTTCACAGTAATTTTTTCAGGCTGAACCATTATTCTGGAAGCAAAGGTTTAGTGCCCACCTAGAAAACAGTGCTAGTACTCATACATGGTAGTTTAGGGGCTGTCTGCCACAGTGACTCACACTATCATGATTGGCTTTTGGTCATTCTGAAGGAATTTGTGAAGGACTGCTGCACCTCCACACCCATCTACTTTGCTAGAGGACTGGCCACACTGAGATAGGGCAATTCACTAGCAGCCCTAAATGGATACTTAGGGATGAATAAAATTGAGACAAACATGCATGCTACTTCCCTTTCATACTATTTTTACTCCCAACCTCATTATTTTCAGATTTTTTTCATTGCTGTATCCAGAAATCTCTCCTTTCTCATTTGAGTGAATAAATATATTAAATATTTAAGATTTTACGTAGCAATTTATTGCTTTTCCTGTCTGCTGAACTGAAACAAACCATTTTATTTGTTCCTTCTCTTAATACTTATATACATATGGAATTACGTTTTGCACTTGCCATTCCTTGCTAGTTTTTCATGATTTTATGTGATATTCTTATTGATTCTCCTGATGTATACAGTTTTATAATTATTCTAAAGTAGTATGCCTATTTCCACATTCTGCAGTCTTTGTGTTTGAGATCAATAAAGAAAAGCTCATGGGCCAGCAAGCTGGTTTTACTGCACATCCTATGAGTTTTCTGCATAAGAGTAATTTTGTCTTTGTGGTTTTGCTTCACTGCTTAAGTCCTTCAGACTTTCTTCTCTTAAGAACTGGGCTCTGGATTTATTGAAGGAACAATGATGTTCAGTGTCATTACTTTGTTGTTCCCCTTTTTTCCATAATAATAATTGTTTCTTACTTCTAACAGCCCTACAACTAGTCACAAAAAAACCCTCATTAAGCTTCCTTGTAGATCTCTCTAATAAAACTCCATCTAAATTAAATACTTGCTTATATTTATTTTAATTTTGATAGCTTCATTCAACGTATATGTTTCCCTGCACACTTTATAGACCTAAGAACATCGACATGCAGTTTTGATGTGTAAGGCTACACTTCATCTCCATTTTCTCTATGTGTTTCTACTGAAAAAAAAAAATAGAACTGTGTCAATAATACTGGCATGAGAATTATCCTAAGTCTCTGTCGTGCCAATTAAGTCACAATTAAGCTTGTTACATTACTATATTAAGACTATCAGCTTCTGGTTTATTCTCTATATTTACAGCAGATGCATGTGCAGGCTCAGATGCACACAGCTTCTTCCAGACTCTGTGTGTGTACTGGCTGAAATTTCCTTGAAAGTATAGGAATTTTTGAGCTTTTTGGATTAGGTTAAAAGAGGGGAAAATAGTTGAATTAAAGTAACAAGCTATAGAAAATTATGACAGTGCAGGTATTTCCTTTGAAATACGCCTTGCTCCTGGGGGTTCAATGAATATATAATACTTGTTTCAGGTCCTTCTTATAGCACAAAATAATACGGCTGTAAAGGAAGTGTGGTCTAACATATCAGTGAAAATTTAAAGATGAATAAAAAACCTCTTAATAGAATCAGTGCAGGTGTGGATGAAACACAGGAAGAGCAATAGATTAATGAGGATGCTCTGCATGCAACTTGAACATAGAAGGCTTAGAAATGAAATAGTTTTAACTTGTGCCTGTTAGGTTTGTGAAACAAATCTGCAGAAGGCAAAAGTCAAAGTTACTGCACCTACTGCACTTGGTCCTTGGCTAATACAAGTTTTATAAGAAAACAAAATTAAACTAGAAAGAGAAATAAAATTATACAGGTCACTTCACTGGAATTTGATTTCCTGATGGTTACTGATGCAGGTTATAATTTCAGTAATCAAAGAACCTGTTACTGTATTCTGTCAGAACCATTTAATGAAAATGCATATATTAATATATTTATATAGCTATATATTGATATATTGATATGCTTATATATTTATACATAGATTCATAGATTTATATATTATTAGTAGTGGAACATAGAGAATGAAAAAGGCAGGAGGAACTGATGGTTTAGACGTCCTAGGTGTGCACAGTCCTGGAGCCCTCACTTTGATCAGCTGTGTCTGCAGCACAGCAGCAAAGCAGTGCCCACCTGGTGCAGACTTCAGCTGGAAGGAGAGGCACAAACTGCTGCAGTGAGCTCATTTCTGCTGGGTGCTGGTCATCGAAATCAAAAGTTAATGACACGATGGAGTGTCATGCAACAGGAAGGACAGAAGGACTTTTCCCTTTCTCGCCTAAGGAAGCTCCCAGGGACATGCAGGGAGTCATGAGCTCCTTTTCATGCAGCAAATGTCAGTTCATCCTCACAAAGAAATTGATGGATCTGGCTGGGACCAAAGGAAAAAAAAATACAACTGACTTTACCCCAAGAGCAACACATTTTTGGGACTCCACAAATTATGGACTTTGAGGAGTCATAGAGGAGAAACAAATGAGGAAATATTGAGGAGACAGATTTGGGGATTTCTATGGATGCTTCTACTTCCTCAGAGACAGTAGCTTCAGAGAAATAAAGTGTTAAAAGGAATGATCTAAATTACAATATTTTCTACTTTATAGTAACTTTTAAACAGGTTGCATGAACTCAGTTTAAAAGAAGACTAATGCACAGTTGAGAAGTATCTTACTTATTATAAATGAGATCATTTGGGAGGTAATTATTTGCCTGGGCTGCTTGACAGCAATGTGTTGAAATGGTTTAATGATGATGCACTTTAACTAAATATGTCTGTTTCTTTTTTAATTTTCACTTTATGAAGGTTTTGGGTTTTTTTGGTAAGGAGAAAACAAGAAGGGAAAGAACAATGTTTAACCAGAAAATAATTTTCATTATTCACTAAATAAATGAGTTTTCAAAAAGTGCTCCTGGACTTTGCTTTAGATATTGATCAAAGCAAAGAAATATCTTCTGTTGATGTTTTGAGCTTCATGAATTACATGCTGATATGGTCTGTAATACAACCATTTTTTCATTTAAAGTTTGAGTGACACATGTATTTTATCAGCTTGTTGGAAATTCACATGCTGCAAAAAGTCTGATATAAATGTAGGTGGTGTAATGAGAAACCACACAGGTAGAAGTCATGAGAGAGACATATAACTTAAAGAGGAAAAAAGAAAAGGAAATTTGGTCAAAGAAAACTGGTATAAGTTCCTGAAAGTCCTGAGCAACAAATCATCAGCAATTTGACAGTGCCAAGGTCAGGTAGTAAAAGGGGCAATGGTTTTAAATGGCAGAAGTGTAGATAAAACGAAGACATTTTTTATGATGAGTGTGTAAGGCACTGGAAGTGTTCAAGGCCAGGCCCTGAGCAATGTAGTCTAGTGGAAAGTTCCATACCTATATATATATATATATATATATATATGTATAATCTACATTTATCTTTCAGTTTAAAGCCATTACCCCTTGTCCTATGACTGCATGCTATTGTAAATGCCCTTCTCCATCTTTCTTGTGGTCCCCTTTAGGTGCTAGAAGACTGGTGGATGGTGTGCTGTGAGCCTTCCCAGGTTGAACAACCCCAACTCTCTCAGCCTGTCTTCACAGAAGAGGTGCTCCAGCCTCTGATCCTCTTCATGGCCTTCCTTTGGACTCACTCCAACAGACATACATCTTTTTCATCTTGGGAGCCCCAGAGCTGAATGCAGCACTCCAGCTGGGGGTCCCACAAGAGAGGAGTAGAGGGACAAAGTCACCTCCCTTGACCTGCTGGTCACACTCCTTCTGATGCAGCCCCAGACACAGTTGGCTTTCTGGGCTGTGAGTGGACATTGTTGGGTCATGTCAATCTTCTTGTCCACCATTCACCTCAAGTGCTTCTCCCCAGCCCTGCCCTCAGTGCATTCTCCACCCAATCTGTATTTGTGTTTACCCAGGTGCAGGACTTTGATCTTGACCCTATTGAGCTTGATGAGATTCATACACACTCCCCTCTCAAACCTGTCCATGTCCCTCTGGATGGCATTCCTTCCCTCCAGCACATCAACTGCACCACGGAGCTTGGAGTCATCATCAAACTAATGAGTGTGCACTCAATCCCACTGTCGATGCTGTTGGCAAATACGATTCTTCTTTCCAGTTTTATTCCCCTTGCATATCAATTTTCTCCCTACAGTCACTACTGCAATCTGCTAGGTCAGTCTTTTGGACCATTGCATTAACATTTACATGCATTAGATGTCCTACTTTGACCTTGAAAATTATGAGAAACCTTGTCTTAAATCCCAAATGTTGAGTTTAGGCAAACATAGCACTGTAAATCATAGGGACATCAAACTTAAGAATGGGGCAAAGGTGCATTCTTCATTTATTGAGCATTGTTTTGTACTGAAAATATAATGCCTTTCTTAATAATGCTTAGAGAACAAGAGACAATAATTCACAGAAATTCAAAACTGAGATATACATACAAGCAGCTATTTGTTGATGCAAGGGTCTGGCTAAGCCAATAAGATATATGTGCAAACATTAATTAAGGGACTAGATGTCCTTAGTGAACACTTCCTGTGGAACAACCAAAACCTTAGTGCTGTCAATAAATTCTAGTTTAGACTGATGAGATATTTAAGTGTTAAAGGCTTATTCAATACTACATATGAAAGAGAATCTAAAAAGCATTTAGTAGCCTGATAATACATTATTTGGGCTTCTTGTTACCATCTTAATAACTTACTGCAATTACACTGTACAGCTTTGTTACGAAATTACAGACTATCTTAACTACTTTCATTTCAAGTCTATTTTTTTCTATGTCACCAAAATATTCTTTCTGGTAGTAGACATACTGGATTTAGCTTGATTTTTCAAATGTGATAAAAATAGCAAAATCTAAGGAATAAGAGGAAGAGATACCATAATTATATATTATAATTATATATCTAGAAATAGCTTTAAGATGTAATGAATGCACCCTGAACTGAGTTCATTGTTAAGTGACACATTTTTACATTAGCCTGCCATAAGTAAAAATCTATTGCTTTCACACTCTTCCCTTTTTACAAACTTTACACTAAAATGGATTTCCCAGTGAGATTAATAGCTATTTGAGTGCTATCCATACTGTTATTCACTGTAAATATCTCCAGCAGCCCTATTAACTTTAATGCATTAGCTCTTCTTCTATTTATTGCATCTTGATGAATGCATAACAATTTTAGTTTAGGACACCATTAGCAGGATAGTTTTTCCAAGCTCCTGTAGCTCAGCAGATGCAGTGTAATAAATTACCACCAAGCTATGTGCTCTTTTATGATGGTCATAAGACAAAAATATTAGAAAACCATTTTTTATTCTACTACCGACTTGGCATTCAACAGGGCTACAGGTTCAGTAAAAGCATAATGTCTGAGTCCTATCATATGTCCCACAAGTTACCAGGATTTAAGCAGAAGAAAAGATATAAAACTTGGCCTCATAGCATTCCTTGAGGTAAGGCAAGAAGACAAGAATCCAGAGGATATACATCAAATGCTAAGGAGCTGCTCATGTCTCAGAATTTAAACTATTAATGTATATTCTGTCCATAATAGGAGATCTTTCCTTGGGGAGGAGATATTATTTGGAACAACACTTAATAAAAATGAACTGGACTTTGAGGTCTTGTTAAGAGCTCACGTAAGCAAATGAAATTGTATTTGTGTCATTCACATCTATACAGATAAAGCTGTGAAACAGAGATGGTTAAGTGCATTGCAGGGAAAATTTGATGTGTAAAATGTTTTCTGAATCCCTCCCACACTTGAAAGCAATGCTTGAATCCCTGGAGTACAGTTTAAGCAGCTGTAATATGCACTTGGGTAATTCATGGAAATCCTACGTATAGAGTGAGTGTTAGTAAGACAAACAAATCAGCTTGCTATGATCTGATTTTAAACTATTAAATACTAACCCAGCTGCAAGATCCAGATTAGTTCTACAGGCATCAAAATAAGTCGAAAGGAATAGAGTTTCCCAAGAAAAACCATTACTTCCTGAGCAAAATGTATGATGAGCATTGGATGATTATTTATGGCTTTATAACTTGTGCTATATTCAAAAGTACAGATATAAGTTTAAAAATAAAAAAGGTTGTATCATTTTTAGATATGAATTAAAACAAAAATAGCTATCTGAAGCTCTATTAGAGCTAAGCAAGATTTCTGTAGTTACATACTGACCTGCTGAAGAGGTAAGACAACCGTACAGAGTAGAGAAAAAAAGAAACATTTCCCACAAGAACACTGAATTTTGTCAGTAAAATAAAAATCTTCTTTAATCTTTAATATTTTCATTCTTTCATTGAGCTGTTTGAAATACATTACAAGATAGAGTCAAGTCTAAAGTCCTCAAGTTTTCATATTTTTCAGTGCTTCTATTTTCTCTATGTGGCCAGTCAGAAATATTCCTTGAAATTCCATGTAATAATGTATCCATATAATATTTGTAATCTGGAATGCTTGCCTTAGGTATAGTTCTTGAACCATGCTATTTTATGTGTATAAAAAACCTTGTGGTGTCTGAAACAATCTCAGTTACTTAAGGATTTTGTTTCATTTATTTAAAATCAACCTGAAAATGTTCATTTGTGTCCGTTTCTTTCAAAACTGCCGGTGCAGGACTGAAATATGCAAACTTCTCTGAACATCCTGGGATTCTTCAGCCTGAAGGAGACACCTGTTACAGGTGACAGAGCAGACAGCCTGCCCACCATCAAACAGACATTTCCTTCACATTACCCATTCTTGCAATAAACTGTGATTGATAGAACAAGCATGCAACAATGAGGAGTCTCAGATTTACTTCACTATTATATTTTGTCATTGGATAAATAATATACTGTTGCAGCCTGCTCCGAAAAGTATCCTTCATAAGCAAAGTTTAACTTCCTTCCTGTTAGCTTGCACAAAGCTTTTCTGATCAGTATTTCCTCACCCCCATGGGACCATAAACTAACAGTTCAATACTACCCGTATTTCTCTAGAAATCACAAGGAGAGACACAAGGACATTTCATACCTGCTGTCTCAAAGATCAGAAATCCTACAGAAATCATTGCATTCAGTTTACAAAGGTTCTTTATCATTTGTTGACCAACACTTGCCTTTTGTTCAATTTATTTAGCTTTCTCTGTGCTTATAGATATATATGTGTGTTCTCAAATACACATGCATGCTTTGTAAAACCTTAGTAATTATGCTGTCTAATCAACATCTTTCTGGAAACTAAGAAAATATCAGAGAAACCTCTGTTTATTTGCTTAATTCTATTGGATTTGGAAACATAATAGGGTAATTTTTCGATTTAGTTCACTACGCATAAATAATAAACATTAAATCAAGTTATTTGTGTTTACATCTCAAAAAATATCTCCTGGATCAACTAACAACAAAACGATTGATTGGTTTTGAACATCTTCTGCAAGGAATTTATCTTTAAATAAGTTGTAAGCTTTCTTCTAAATTGGAATTTCTAGAGTTGTGTGACACTTTGCTGGATCACTGTTTTTCCATACAATGGATTTTTCTGTGTGTATCAGTACTGTTGTGTCCATCTGAGTAATCATCAGTCCAGAATTCATACCCTCTAACTGAGTCAATATTAAAGTTCACTCCAGCTTTAAAATTTCATCTCTCCTAATTTTGGTGTTAGTTTATACATCAGTATGTAACTTCAGCTAGAGATACATGTGCCCTGGATCTGAAGGATCATTAGCACAACCAGTGTGGAGTCACTGCTGAACCCATAGGAATGACCTTGAGCATTTGTAGAATTCAGATCTTGGAACAGAAGCTAATCCAGGTGAATAGAATACTTTTACACTACAAAACGTCCAATTTCTGGAACAGATTAAAAAAACTCCAAACCAAACAAATAAGCAATAAAACACAAAGACAACACCAAAAAAACCCACACAAAAACCAATGAAGGAAGTTGGAGATTATTCTTTTCCTGTCAGTTCATCAACTTTGTTTTAAAAGTTCAACAAATGTTGAAGGTAAGCTGTTTTATAATAAATGACTCTTTTTTTCCATATGGATGATCAGCATGAGTAACAAAGGTTATAGTGGATTAATGTTTTCCTAATAGGAAATTTAGGCATACACAGAAACACTTTCTGTTCTATGAAGAATGATATTAGGATAGCAGAGCTATTAAGGATGATTTTATGGATCAGTGGCTCACTTAAACTCAAAATACCTGGTTGAATTCCCAGGTGCTACTCATAATACTATCACAGACATAATTCTACATTTAACATTTCTTCTCTCATCACTCTTAGTTTCCTTTGTAAACAATAGACAGGTAGGCATCCTTTTATTGGCATCCTACTTTTGTGCAATATTTCTTCTGAACCTTCCTTTTGGAATGCAAATGTATTAACTGCAAAGATTCACCAGAATGCACTGTATACTAAAACTAGCATATTATATCTATAAAATATATATTATATTCAATAATGTTTATTAATAAAATGTATATATTAATAAGAATGTAATTATATATTATTATATGAACATATAAGATATATTTATAAAATATAGATATGTAATATATGCATACATATTATAATACCTAGTCATTGTATACTAAATACATCTTATTATTCTACACCAATGAAGAATCAGGCTACGATTGCATGGAAGAGAATACCAGACTGTAAATGAACTTAAGTCCTCAAGACAAGTTCATTTCCTGAAGAAGCCTCTGTTATTGAACAAATACTCATTTCTCTAAAGGTATTTATAACTCCTGTCTGATTTGATGGTGACCTAGCAAAGTGCACATGACTGCTTCCCTCCAGGGAAGGTGCTCTGCTGAAAGAGGCAGAATAACTCAGGCAAGATAAGAAAAAGGTGCTTACAATCAAATGCTGCATCGAGGCCCAAAGCAGGCTGACATAAGCCTTGACTAATGATTTAACTGAGCCCTTCAGCATGCAGGTGTATCTGTTCTATCATCTAGAGGACATGCAAATCACTAACACATGTGAAGAACAAGCTGATGTTACAAGATAATGGCAATGTGCACCTGTGATTTAGAAGGCAAATCAAGGCTTTAGAACAGTAGGCTAGATAAATTATTATAAAACCCTTTGTCTCTAGAAATCAAGAGGCTTGCTGAATAAAACACAATAGTTCAGTGCTTATAGTTAATATCTTATCAAAGATTTAAGTTTAACCACAAACAAAAAAACTCTATGCTCAAATTTATAAATTATCCCAGCTATTCATAATTGTGACTGGTTTATGGACAAATGTTAAGATAATTTTCTGGAGCAGAGAAATGCAATAGCAGACAACAAAGCCACAGTCTGATGTTGACAGACAATGGCTGACTACCTGCCTTCTCTTCCTCTGAGTTAGCATTTCAGATTTGGAACTGTCTAACCTACTTAGAGCAAAGCAAATAGTACATATTTTCATCCATTCACTCTTAAGATTAATTATTTTGCAGCCACTTGACAGCATTTAGATTTGCTTTTCTCTGTATGAGAATGTATTCACATACAGAGGGGAATGAGGGATTGAGACTGGGAAATTGCTTTCAATTTCCTGCTATCATTAAATAACCTGTCTTCTCAGTATCAGGCTAAAAGGACAATACCTAGTCTAGAATCCTGTTTCTATAGTCCTTGAGATGAGTAACTCTTGACTTCAGGAAAGATGGCCCTGTGATGCATTTTTAATGTGAGAAAAAGCTGAGGAATTTGGCCCATGCTTAAAAGCAGTAGTTGAAAAATGCACAGTTCCTCTCCTCTCCTCTCCTCTCCTCTCCTCTCCTCTCCTCTCCTCTCCTCTCCTCTCCTCTCCTCTCCTCTCCTCTCCTCTCCTCTCCTCTCCTCTCCTCTCCTCTCCTCTCCTCTCCTCTCCTCTCCTCTCCTCTCCTCCTGTTGAGATGACCCTCTCTTTAGCAAACAGAACCCTTCTTTTTTCCCCCATCTGTATTTATTATAGGCATAACTAAGAACCAGAAACTTGAAAACCACGCTTTGTCTGAGGGATATTCCATTCCAGATCTCTCTCTCCCTTTTAACCTAGAAAGTTTCTCCCAGTTCCTGTGGTCTTCTTAGCTTGTTTTTCTGGCCACAAGCCAGTCTGCTAGATTAATATAATGGCTGATACTGTTTGTTTTGCAGCTTCAACCAGACAAGAAGATTGATTTCTGTTAGAGAATTTGTCAGTTTGTAATGGACTTAATACTGCTTGAGGCATTCAGTAACATAGCAATTTTAGGAGTTAATGACAATTCTTCAGTGATACACAGACAGATGCCCCAAATTGTTACAGCAGCTATATAAAAATACAAATTTCCCTGATTGTAGACATGGGATGTAAACATTTAGTAGAGTATCATACATGCTTGTTATTTAAAAGAGTCTGTCTTACTATAGCATACGTTTTAAGTTCACAAATTCCCCTTTACAGAGTCTTCCTTTATTTTATCCTTATGTCTAATAAGCCGCATATTCTCTCACAACCATAGAATAACTACTGGACAAATATTTAAAGAATTTCTCACTTGTTCTAACTGCCCTGCAAAAAGACTAATTTATTATACCTAATACACAGAAAGTTACTATTTATGTTTTAATATAAAAAAACTAGAGCAAAAAAGAGGATGAAAACTGCAGCAAGAGACTTCTCAATGACACTTTAATGGATAAAGGCACACAGCATTCTGAACTGCAACAGAACAGTGTTGTTTGCTGGGCACTCCTGTGCCATTGGCCTTTAGCAAAGGAGAATCTCTTTTGATCTCTTTCTAGCTCTGTCTGACTTTGTGTGACCTTTCACAAGTCACATTAGTAGGATGTGCAGCATCCATAAAAATTAGTAAACTGTTGCTTTACTTGCTCTCCTGAGGTTTGTGAGACTTAATTAGTAAATTTTTAAAATCTTTTCTAGACTCACAAATGCAAAGTGCTGTAAAGACAAAGTTTTATAGTCACCATTCCTTTGGGAAATGAGTTTCTTGAAGTTATGTGAGATAATTAATCGCATTCTGCAGGCTGTGTTGCAGCTAAATACACCATTAAAGTAATCTGTTTCATAATATGAACAATACCTCTTCTCACAAGTTTGGACAAAACAGATGTGATTTCTGAGTTTCTGACTTGGCCTTTTCCAGTCCCCCCTAATTTAAAAACTTTTAAGATGTTAGGATTTTTTCTATTTCCCTTTCTTAAAAAAATATGGTGGTAAAATTTCACACCATTTCTGGAAAATGACACGTACTGAATGTTTGGGAAATTATTTCCCCTGTTCCTGACAATTGTCCACGATTGCATAGAAACTATAATTATCCTTCTCAAAATACTTGAATATTCAATAACTATTTTTACTAAGAAATCTTATAATTGAAATAAAATATTTGGCTATAAGTTCTGTTGTACAGGCTGTGACTGATGGCTTTAGGCCCATTTCAAGCTGCCTCTCAGCTGGTCATTTACAAATGTGCTGTTTTTTTTTTTTTCTTGAGCACCCAGTGTCACCTTTCTTCATCATTTGGAGAAAGAGCTCTGAGAATCAGGCTTGTTTAGTGGAATTATGGTAGGCTGTCTGCTTCTGTGGCATTAATAAAGGCACTGAGGCAGTTAAAAAAGTTTATTTTATGAGCCAAATTTTTAACATCGAAGTATGAAAGTACATATATACCTCGTTTATGTTTCCGTTCTTCTCATGTCTCTATCTCCTTTTTTAAACTTAATGAATTTTCTTTCTTAATGTTTGTCTAAATCTCATGATAATTTCCCTTTTCATTCCACTTAGAGAAAATCATCAGGTTATGGATGCCATTTTGACCTTTTAACTATTCTTAGAAAAAGTGTACGTTTAACATACTACCAAACTTGCTTGTCAATCTGGATTCTTCTGTTTGTTTTCGAGTGATTGGGCAGGTTGTTTCAACCTTTCACTTCGTCTGAAACCTGTGCTTTGGCGATCTCCATCAATCACTTGTGCAGAATCCTCGTGCACGTGAATGTTCTCACTGACAACCTCAGTCACTGTACCCATGTTCATCTCCCATTTTGTTATCATGCAGACTTTCAGCAGGTACAGTTTCTCTGGTAACTCAAAGAAAGGTCATATATTCCTCATGACTATGTCATGTCTTTTTCACTTTGTCACTTTTTCTCTAGGCAGCACATCCATCCTAGCAAGGTGTTCAATTTATGATTCTGTTCCAACTATGTGACTTCACCAATTTCTGCTATGATAACTAAGTTGTATATTTAATCATTATCATAATCATAGGATGCTGCTTTTTAAATTTCTTGCATTAATACATATTTATATAAGACGTGAATCAATTTGATTTACTACGCAATTTGTTTTCCCTTTCTTTGTGATATGAGTAATCTTCTCATCTTTGGTTCACATACCTTCTGCCAGGTTACCTAAAAGGGTAATAATAATCCTATCACCACACTATAAGTTCTCAGTTGTCAAGTCAGTGTGGAATCATATGTTTGTTTTTATTCTTCATCAGTCAGCTATAACTCGGGAAGCTTGTGGAACTTCACTTTGTGGTGTAGGAAGCTACTTTGGAAAAACCATCACCACAGCTATGTCTTAATCTCCAGGATATCCCTGTTTCTTCTTAGCCTTGACCCTCAGCTGGGAAAAGTGACCATAATGCTATCTGTGCCTTGAGGATCCAGCTCTGGAGACATCTGTAGTATCTCTGTACGTGAGACTCATGGAGCCTGTGTGAAAGAAAAGCTACAGTACACTTTTAGTAGCAGCTTTTATTTGGTCCCACCTATATCTGCTGTGCCTTATAGACTTGCAGCCAGAACACCTGGCACCTCTGGAAATCACTGTTGGTTATCAAAGATCAGGACATCTAAAGAGTCTAGCTGTGAGATAAGGAGTTTTTATCTAAGTACTTATTAATTTGGAAAAGTGTTCCATGGACTTCCAAAATTGTATCCTGACAAAGGACGTTATTACATCTAGAAATTCCTCTTACCTTCCTTCTAGTAGTTCAAACTATAATAAAGAAACATATCTTGAAATGTTTCTAAATATTTCTCATTCTTAAGAGTTTATTAAAAAAAGACAGGAGAGTACAAAATCATCTAAACGATGTTAGTATGGTAAAAACCAAAACAAGCCAAACTTCTCTTATTAGCATGAAGCAGTTCTTATGTACTGAAAAGAGTTTGCTTCTCTAGAAACATTTATAGAGTGTTCTGCATGGAAGATCTAGATACTACAAGGGGCCAGCAGAGCAGTCCTCTCTGTATTTTATTCAACATTTATCTCCAGTCATAAACCAAATATTCAGGACATCTCCTCTAAAGTGAAGCTATATAAAAAGGGAACACTTCTACTCATTATATACACTCATTCTACCAGTAACAAAGAGATAGGTTGTAGAAATTAATTTTGACTTGTAGAGACCATTCGCTGCAGAGTTATGCAACAAGTTATCTCTGATAATATGCTTTATGTTTATATAATAATAATTAATGCAATGGGAGAAAACAGTATTCAAGTCAGTTAGTGGTAACCAAAGTAAAACGTGTTTTGTGCTTCATTCACGCAATCTTGCTAGATCATTCCTAGAAAGAAATCTCAGTGTCATAGCTATACATTACATTAAAAGGTTGATTTTTTCTTCCAATAACATGGTCTTAGGATACTGGATATTTAAAAATCTTTTACCTTATTCTAGCAAAGAGCTTATCAAATACAAACATCACAAATCTTGACGATAGAAGAAAAATAATCAACTATGGAACCTAATTTATAAAGAGTTTATATTTTCAAGAGTTGAATAGTGATTCTAGCTGTTTTACTCACATAACCACAGGAAGAATGGTCTCAACTCACTGCACAGAACAAAGGGACTATTATAGAGAGAAATACTGTGGACATATGCAAAATATGTGTGTCCCTATAATTTTGGTTTTTGTTTCTACTAAATATTCATTCGTGCCTCTCGTCCTGGTGAGAGAAAACAAGAGGGAAGCAATTTGAAATATGCTCATCCATCTCCTGCATAATCTTCTTTGCCTTGTTGTCTGCACACAAACAGTATTCAATTCTGCCCAAACAAGGATCCACAGACAAGCTATAGATATAACATGGTGCTCACCTGTGTAAGGAAATGTTTCAGTCAAAAAGTGGTAGCACAGTTGTTTGCACATTTTGTGCTGATAGATATGTTACTGGCATCCTAAAGAGTGGCATTTTGATAAGGCTGAACTAGCCAGCTCTTTATGTAATAATTTTTTAAAAGGAAATCAATATGCCACATCCTTTCTCCCCTCAATTGCTTTATAATTGTCATCAGCTCCTGACAAGTCCAGTTTACCTTTCAGTATAGCAAGACAACAGTTAATTCTATACAGTTTAAGGTTTTTTAGTTGTTTATCCCCAAATCTTTTTTTTTCAGCAAAACATTTGTAGTAAACAGTACTCCAAAGCAATAAGGCAGTAAGTTTAAGAGGTGGGAAAATTTTACTATATTCTTCTTCATCATGATATTTCTTTTAACTTCATGATGTTAAATATCAGCAGTAGATGCTGTTTGAATCACTGCTGGACAGTTTAAGTAATGCTTTATAATTTCAGCATGGCTTTTAAAAATATTGCTGGATATTGGTTTCCTGCTTAAAAACTAACAAATTAATAAATAGATTTAATGAATTAGAATTAGAGAATGGTTTGGGTTTGAAGGGACCTTAAAGATCATCCAGTTCCAACCCCTGGCTGTGGGCAGGGAACCTTCCACTAAGCCATATTGCCCCATGTAATCTGACTGTGAACATTTCCAGGGATAGGGCATCCACAAATTCTCTGGGCAACCTGTTTCAGTGTCTCACCAACCTCATAGTAAATACTATCTTCAGAATATCTAATGTAAATCTACCTTCTTTCAGCTTAAAGCTATTTGGTCTTACTTTAAGATGAGACAGTCATGGCCTTTGTTGCACATGATAGGTAGGTAAGGCAGACCTGGTGCTCTCTGATCTAATTTATTCAGAGAAGGATTATGAATACAAGTACCTCATCTTCAAGGAAGCATCACACCTGTTAGATTATAGGATAAATATTGTCAATATCCAACAGTTTATCCTGCCAAAGATAAGTCTGATTACACTGCAGCATGAGGGACATATTCCAGAAATAATACTATTGTGTAGATTAGTTTTCAAATTTTATGAAGTTTCATATCAAATATACTAATTTTTCTCCCAGAGATCATTCAGATGTTAACAGTGTTTCATCTAATATTTTATTATTGTCTGTCTCCTTTTAAATTTCAAATTTAATTTTTATTCTGTTCTATACTTCTAATTGCATAACTTTGTAATTGTATGCTATCTGAAATCTTCAGTTTCCTGTCCAATAAGGGGGTTTCTTAGTGGGAAGCTTTAATTTCTTTGAAATTTGAGACTTCCATTCTGTCAAGCAAAATAGAATAATAAAATGTAGTTCTAATAATGTACTTAGATGAAATGGGACGAAAAGTTATCCATACATTTCTTTGCTGACTGCAAAGAAACTAGCTTTTAACTGAACTTTTAATAAGCAGGCTGGAAACATGCTTAAAACAAGAAGCTATAAAAGCCAGCTGACAGAGCACAAAGACTTTTAACATATGTAAGAAATTTCAGACAGAGGAATGGGCCCTTATTTTCAGTGTGAGAGATTCACTGGTGCACCTCAATACAGATATCAGGATATAGGTATCTGACTCTGGCTAAGGATGGAGCCATAAACTGTCATCTGCTGAGCAGTGCTGAATCAGCTCTCTCTTGTGAAATGAGACAATAAGCAAGAAATACATTCCAGGCTTTTATTCATTGGGAAAGATTTAAACTTTTTTTTTTCTCTTTTTTTTTTCTTTTTTTTTTTTTTCCACTTTGGGAGCACGAGGACTTCTATTTATCACGTCTGACAGAGGTGCCCTAAACAGAATAGCTGAAAAATTCAGAATGAAGCTATCTCAATTTGTGCTGCTAAAGATACTCCAACTGCCATGTGATATTCCCCTATTGCAGGAAGAATAGTGAAATAATTTCTTGTTTAGTCAGCAGAGAGGAGTTCCACGGTCACAGAGTCTGTGTGGAAAGGGAGGAGTACACGGAAAAATTCAGTTCAGGTCTATTTTATTACAATTTTGATTATAATATCTTTATTTTCCTGCATTATGTCTGACTATACCTACCTGAGGCAAGTTTGATGTCTTTCAGCTCAGGCTCCACAGAGAGGGAATGCCTCTCTGGGGCATCCGTGGGGGTCTGTGATGTCAGTGGATAATTTCACTGCTCTGGTTCACAATGGGGGTTGCTGTGTTTATATCTACTGCCTCAAACTCGGGTGTTAAAATAATATGTAATAGAAAGTACATTCACCCAGAGTCTAACTCTGGCCAAAGACTGACCTGGGATTATGAGTTTTAATTTCTTGCCCACAAACTACTATGAAATAAATGCTGAAGTACTTCACATTCCTTCCTCTTTTTGAAAATTATAATTGTAAGGTGATATGCACTGGGCATGCTGGAATAAAGAAAGCAACTGCTTTTAGATTCAAAAAATCCAGCTCCTTGCAATGTATTGCACAGATCAAAAATCAATACTGAGAAATGGACTCAGCAAAACAAATTAACTCAGCAAGTGACTTGGACTTGCTCTACAGACTTTCCTTCTGCTGTTTTTAACCCTTTAAATATCAGATTACTGCTACATAAAGGAGGAGGTGCAGTCATGGTTTGTTTGCTTAGATGTTTCAACACAATTTGATAGTACAGCTTTCAAGGTGAATCTCAACAGGAAATTTTCCAAGCGCATTCTGATTGTTATGATGAAAGATGTTTTCTGTTCAAAGGTAGATTAAAGAATATATGGTACATTTAGCACTTTTTTCAAATGTTAATAAAGTTGATCACTCAGGCATGACTACATTCCTAGTATATAAATATGAAATTTAAAGTCTTGTTATATTTTATCTACTTTTTCTTCCCCCTCTCTCTCTCTTTTTTTTTCCTATGAAGTACTTTTGATGCTTTTTTTCTGCAATTTACTAAATGATGGCTACATGCCAAACATATTTAGGAAAGTGATCAAATCAATATATCACAATGCAATTTTCTAAGACTGATTGATTCAAATAGACTTCTGACTAAGACTGCCAAAAAACAATGAATGTTCAAGATTACTCAGAATGTTAACGTAAATTTTTATTTCTATCCCCTTAGCATTAATTAAAATTAGAACATACTCCTTCGCCCTCTTTTATCATTACATCTTAAATAACTTCTGAATGACACCTCAGCTGACTTATTTTCCTTCAAAATTTTTACACATATGCTGGCCTGCCTGGCTACAAGTATAGATGTAATTTTTATTCACATGATTTGCAAGTCTAAATAGTGTTGTGGGATAGAAGGAGCTGAAAATTCCCTTTACTTTCAAAGACATTTTTCCTTCCTTCATTCATTATGGATGGGAGAATTTTATCCTTTGTAAAAAATAAACAGCAGAATGCATCACCAAAATGGTTACAGAAGTAGTGAAAACTGAGGATAAAAAAAAAGTACTAGTTTTAACATTTAAAACTTAAGATAAATAGATAATACCATTAACTAGGTTTCATTTAGTGCCCTCTATTACATATAAATACAAAAATACAATACATTTCCTTT
This sequence comes from Sturnus vulgaris, assembly GCF_052056855.1. Lineage (NCBI taxonomy): Eukaryota > Metazoa > Chordata > Aves > Passeriformes > Sturnidae > Sturnus > Sturnus vulgaris. The sequence continues at coordinate 43,388,372 of NC_142244.1, read as the reverse complement.
CCAAAATCTTCTCTGCAGAGCCACATCACATGATTCATTGATGTGCTGGATGGAAGGGATCTTGATAGGCTCAAGAGGTGGGCCCATGCAAACCTAATAAAGCTCAACAGGCCTGGAACACGGGATGGGAAAATCACAGCAAAAGTGCAGGCTGGGTGGAGACTGGATTGGGAGCAGCCCTGCCAAGGAGGACTTGGGGTTGTTAGTGCACAAGTTCAGTATGACCCAGCCATGTGCACTCCCAGCCCAGAAAGCCAAAGGTGTCCTGGGCTGCATCCAAAGCCGTGTGGGCAGCAGGGGAGGGAGGGGATTCTGCCCCTCTGCTCTGTGAGCAGAGACCCCACCTGCAGTGCTGCATCAGCTCTGGAACCCACGACATAAAAAAGACATGGCACTGTTGGAGTGCATCCAAGGGAGGGCCTTGATAAAAATATGATCAGAGGGCTGGAGCATCTCTTCTATGAAGACAGGCTGAGAGAATTGGGCTTGTTCAGCCTGGAGTAGACAAAGTTCTACAGACAACTTATAATACCATTCAGTACCTAAAGGAGGCAACAGGAAATCTGGAGTAGGATTTTTGACAAGAGCATTTAGTGATAGAACAAAGAGTAATGGCTTTAAACAGAAAGACTGTAGATTTAGATAATATATTAGGAAGAAATCCTTTACTGTGAAGGCAATGTGGCATTGGAACAAGTTGCCCAGAGAAACTGTGGATGCCCCATTACTGGAAATGTTCAAGGCCAGATTGGATGGGGCTTTGAGCAACCTGGTGTAGTGGAAACTGTCCCTGCCTATGGCAAGGGGGCTGTCTGGACCTAGATGATCTTTAAGATAACTTTCAACCCAAACCATTGTGTGATTTTATGATTCTATGTACCTGTTATTACTTCTATGATGGAATTCAACCAATCAATTCTAGAAAGATTCCATACACCATTTAATTCCCAAGTAATGTCTAGAAATGCAGCTTAAAGTGATGTTACCTACTAAGAATTTGCTTTTGATTCTGAAGACTTTTCTAAACCAAACTAGATTGCAGCTTCCAGGATTTTCTAATTCGTGCTGTTGATTTATAGCCTTTGTAGCTATATCTGACATGAATTTTTACAGAGAAATACACTATGAAAATATGCCATCTAATTCCATTTATTGTGTTGGTGTCTTCTTTTCTTCTTTTTCTTTGAGAGAACAGGCCAAGAATTACAATCATATATGTTTAATCCTTGTCCTCTCTCTCTTGTTTACTGTCTCATACCATTTCCCCAAATGGCAGGATAACTCTAATTGTAAAATTATAAATTGTCTGTTCTTTCATACAGTTTTATAACAAAAAAATTTAAACCCCCAAAAAATCCCAAGAAAACAAACAAACAAATCCAAAACAAAACAAAAGAAAACAAAAAAATTCCCCCCCCAAAACAAACAAAAAAGAGAACTTTTGGAAATATAGTTAAAGTTGTATTTAAGATAAGCCAATTGGTCCTTTTACACTGCCCACTGGATAATACAAAGTCATTTACTGATTAGATGGGCTGGGAACAAAGCAATGGTCACATGAATTAATAGATACTGAAGTGTATGACTCCAGAAAAACTAATTTATATTACAAGAATAACATGGCAAGATCTTCACAGATCTTCCTCTCATTTTGTGCAGTCAGATGATTAATGGATTAGGTAGGTTTTTGTGTTTATGTTCTCCCATGTCTGGATTCCCAACATAGAAAAATGCCTCCCTGCTTCGCATCACCACAATGTTTATTCATTTTCTGAAATTAGAAGCAAGTAGAAAGAGGAAAAATAATTTTTAATTAAAATTCTTTATACTTTTAAGGTTATTTCTCCCTTTATATATTCTCTAGTAAAATAAAACTTCTTTCTCTAAAATAAAACAAAATACACACACACACAAAGAGATTGTTTTGGGTTTTATGGTTTTCATTTGTGACACATTTTTATCTGTAGTTTTTTGCTTCTAAAGCCTCAGTACAAGTGAATGCAGTTAAGTGAAATCTTCTAGGCTGTAAGTAACAGCTTGGGAGGAACAATAAAACTGGCATTCACAGAAATAATGCACATATTCCTTCAATTAGCATTGAGATACTTATCCTTATCAGGGACACTGTCTTTTGTAAAGCTTCCCTGCCTCCTCATCTGTTTTCACCGTCACAAAGAATGTATTTGAAATTGAAGAATGATCAAAATCTAAGCAGCTGTCAGTTTACAGATTCTCCAGCCTCTGCATATGCACTGCCACTCTGCCAAGGCCGTGCCTAAATGCCAGTTATAACAAGGAGGACACGCATATTGTGTTACATTAGTTGCTACTAATTTTCCCAATTATTTTGGCTAGCACTATTGATTCTTCCATCAAAATGAACAAATTGGATAGGACAAAACACTGGAAGTATCTCTAATTATAAACACCCTCTAAACAACACCTGCATCAGGCATAATCATGCCCTTATCATGGTTGTTATGTATTCAAAATCCCAATTGAGGGAAAAACGTATATTTTCCTTACAATTAATACTTTATTGTCTACTTGCTTACACTAATTTTAAGCTCTCCAAAGTCTGGTATCTTTTTTTTTTTTTTTTGTTTATCACTACTCAGAACCTTAGTTTGAAACTGCATTTTCCATAGGTACAAATCTCTACCAGAAATTTTTAAGAAGCTAATGGTATAATTCTTGGAGCTGTCCTGTGCAAGGTCAGGAGCCTGGAGCTGGATGATCCTTGTGGGTCCCTTCCAACTCAGAATACTCTGTGCTTCTGTGAATACCCAAAATCACAGGGAAAAAAAAAATCTAGAAAATACATATTTATGTTATCTCTATAACCATGGAATAAGACTGATCATCTGCCAATGTCTTTCAAACAGCATTTTTATAACAGTCTAGTGTTTGGAAATGAATGCAAGAGAAATTAGGGTTTTACAGTTAAAAGAAAGGACTTACAGATCTAGACATATAACCAATAAGAAGGATGTACATCTGTTGCAATTAAGTGGAAAAAATAATGGTGAAAAATTCAGTTGAAAACCATGTATTCCTCAGGTCTCTTTGTATTAGACAATAATTCTTAATTTTTGACATGAAAAACCACAATAATCATGACATGGATGAGAATTAAAATATTGATTATATAAATAGATTTTAAAAGGGAAATTGGGCATCTAGAGTGACTACGACTAGTTGCAGGGTTATATTTTACAGGCTTTTGCATATGTCACCATGAAAATCAGTGAAACTCCAGAAAATTCTATGTTTTTAAGGAGACAAAGATAAACATTGAGACTTTCTTTTAAGTGTTTTATTGCAAATATAAATTTATGTTACCAATAGTTTTAATGAAGTGTAATTCTACTCACTACATCATTTTCAGGACTGGGTTTAAGGAATGTGATAGTTTCACTTGAGGAAGGACAGACTTAGAGGTTTTTCTCTATGAGAAAAACCTCCTCTGAGTCTGATGGGACCAATTGGAGGCTGGTTTGATTATTGACAGTGTGAAGAACCAATTGGAGAAAATTAGTTCTCTCCATTAACACATATTTTGAAGGAGGTAATCAGGAACTGAGATTTTGGCCAACCTTTTATTATTGGGGTGGTTATCAATTGAAGTCCATGGAAACTGATGTCTGGATGACAAGAGAAAATTTTTCAGGCAGGGCTGGATTCAAATCTCTTCTCTTTTCCCAACATTTCTTTTGGTCAGAGAGAGATTTTGAACAGTAATATTTAACTATCTTCTTAAATGAGCTAAAACTAGAATAAGTAGGTAAAATTCCACCCTTCTTATTACACAGTTTCATAATGTTTGTAGAGGAAGCCATAATCCAAAGATAGGAGCATGAGAAATACTAAGATATTGAAATTCCAAGTATACATGAAGTGCTGCTAAATTCCAGCAGCAAAGTGTTTCCTCTAAGTACTTTTCGTACATGCATTCCGAGTCACTACACAAGAGTACTCCATCATGAAATGCCCTCCATAAATGTAAATTTGCACTAATATCTAGACAGTATCAAAGTTATTCCATAAACTGCATAGTGGCATGCAATGTAGAGTTAGAAATTAATCACTGTGTATCACAGACTAAGCTCCGTGCATACAAGCAGTATATTTTACATAATATGTGCCATTGCAGGAAGAGATGGTTTGTATACATAAATACAGACACATATTTACACATGTCTACTGGAAATATACTTGTATACTGGAAATTACTTAAGAAGTAAGATATCTACCAACCCCATTCATTTATATATGAAATGCCTTATGGATTTAAAATGAGGTGAAGAGGCACAATAATGTGGAATAGCCTAGCCTTGTTTTTTAAGGCTCCAGCTGATTTTCAAGCGGTTAATTCTAGTGTATGTAAAAGGAAGCCAAGCCAACAGAATTTTTTTTTTTTTATTTGTGAATGCAGGGAAAAATATTTAAACAAACCTTCTGGAAACAACTTTCCTTTGCTCTCAAGTCTGTTCCTGCCCTCCAGATCCACCCCACCTTATTTCAGCCACTTGATGGACTTTAGAAACATGCTAACTACATCAAATCAGGGGAAAGAAATGAAGCAGCATTTAGAGAGAGCAGCATTTCTTACTGAGGCTTAATCCGTGGCAAGAAAACCTGATCCTTCATATCAAAATCTTCATAAGGGTCACAGGATTTGTATTATAGATTTCAAGGAGAGATGAAAATTGGGAGTTATACCCCATTTGATGGCCAGTTGTGTGAAGACACAGCTCACCACCTCGTTTTAGCAAGGAGCTGCATTGGGCAGATCAAGACAAGACCCATGACATGGGTACAAAGCTTTCTGAGCTGTTTTCCTCCCACACCTGGATTTAGCCTAGACAAAAGACCTTCTCCTTTGTGGCACAATGCAATTCCCATGAGGAAGACCAAGCCAGGGGCACAAAGCACAGTCAGTGCTGTCCAGCTGCCACCTGAGCTCTGTGTAGGACTGCTAAAAAAAATAACAAATTACAATAGTTCACCTCCTCTTTTGTCTATTGGCTTTAGGAAAAGGCAACTGCAGTATTAAAATGTCAAGATGTTGTTGTTATTAACAGGGCCAAAAATAGATCTTTTAAGAATATGAAAAATGAGGGCAGTAGAATTTAATGGGATCTCTGATGACCTGAAAAAAAAGCCCATTTATAGCTCTTTTGCTGTGTATTACAACAAGGAAAAATAAAGTTAATTTATCTCCAAAACAGCAAATTGCTTTTTAGTAAATGGCTCATGAGGGGGCAATAAAAACATTAGAGAATCTTTGACATGGTAAATAATTAAAGACTGGTCAAAATCTTGATATTAACTCCCCATTGCCTGCAAATTACAAGACCTCAAGGGTACTCCTGCAGGAAAGGAAATGTAGAGTAACACAGGACATGACTCAAGTGCCAGGTCCAACACAATAGCATTAAATATTAAGTATTAAGTAACAGCAAGCATCAAAAAAAAGGAACTTTACCTCATCATCATCATCATCATCATCATCATCTAATTTGGCTCTATATCATGAGGACTTATACGTCTTAATGGTTCAAGGGATAAATTCAATAGTAAAACCAACAGTGTAATAATCTAAAAAAGATAGTACAATAATGGGTCATGTATATGGAAATAACCTCTTAAATTGACCAATTAAATCATAAAAGATAAAATTACATATAATAATTAAGTATTCTATAAGCCATTCTCTAACAAATACTGAACATTTACCCTTTATTTGATTAAATTTTAAGACAGTAGGCTCATATAGAAATATTTTTGTTCTACTGAACTACAACTCCTGAGCAAGAAGCACTATGATGATTTTTATTAGAACCACCTCTATTTTTTATTACTCAAGACCTGTGCTGCTCCAGCTTAGTCAAAGTCTCTCTCCCAACTGCAAAAGCAAAGTCAAGAGCCAAGTCCTTCATATAAAATGCTAGTATTGTTCCCCAAACTCCTCTTATTTTTACTGAGGGTAAGCAAGATTTTAAGGGAATAACACCCCTCAAATCAAAGAAAATCATGCCATTAAAAATAAGGTAATATGTATTAGGGAAAAACAGCAACAGATTTTCAAAATGTCGCTTACCCTACATTGTAAATGCAAAATAAGATTTTGAGTTTCTCCAAAAATCAAATAAACAGAGTAGAATTGGATCTATGAGGTTCAGACAATTCCAGACAATGTTTGTTTTCAATTTTTTTCTTTTTTTCATTAACCATTACACTCATATTACAACTCTTTACACCCACAAGAAGCTTAATATAAATTATATATAAAGCCAATAATTAACAGACATTACATTAGCCTCATAACTTGATAGGACTAGGGGTAATAAACAAGCTGAAACATAAGAAATCTGTGTTGGATACCAAGGAAGAAACAAACATAAGACTGGTTAAATACTGCAACATGTTTCCCAGGGAGACTGTGGGATGTCTATTATTGGAATTCTTCAGGACTCTGATGGACGTAGTCTGGGCTGGGTGTCTTGATATAATTACCCCTGCTTTGAGCTGGACTAATTGCTTTCCAGAGGTCCCTTTCAATCTTAATTTTTCTATGAATCCACTATTTTCTTCTGTCTGCATTTTCATTGTCAAGCTTTTTAAAAAAGGTAAAAGAAACCAACCAACCGGAAAAGAACATATGCTGTAATGAGAAAAAAAAATACTTAATGGCAAAATAGCCAAACATCTTTGGTACTCTTGGTACTATTAGTTGGTCTAACAATGTCAATACTCCAATAATCAAACCACAGAAAAGTGCTCAGCACATTGGGTTTGTATTCTGGAAACTACCCTTCTTCATTCTTTCAGAAGTCATAGCTCTATGGAATGTGTTTAGCAGTGACCTATGGTAATCACATAGTGAAGGGAACTTGTTTCTGCAAAACTGTTATTTGGCAAGGATGAAATACCAAAGAAAAAACCTGGTTAGAAGAGATCTGAATTTTGACCCCAAATCCCTCTCTTTCTCTTTTTCTAAGAAATTGTACAAGGTCAGGGAGATAATAAAGACTTTTAAAAGTCATTGCCATTTAAAATTGAGTGGCATTTAGTAACATAAGCTTCTGTGCATTAGCTGATTATATTCTGAGGATTTATACAGAGATTTAAACCAATGTGTCTGCTCAACCTGGTAAAATTTCTTTGACAGTAGATCTATAAAATGCCAGGGTCTGCAAGATGAAACTTCACATGTTCTTCTGCTACTGTGTCAAAACATGGGAAAATTTTGAATATCTATTATGAATCAGTACAGCATTGATGCAACAGTTATATTTATGGTTTTTCATGTACTCTAAGAGGACAGGACACATATCAGAAGTGGAATGCAAAGCAAACTTATTGCTTATTTATCTAGGTCCCCAAAAAATGTTATTTGCACTATGATGCACATTAATTTTAAAAGTACCCTATAGACTACTGAGGGCAGTACAGACTAAAGTCTTCCTTTTTGTACAAGCATTGTCAAACAAAGCTTTTAAACCTCCTATTATGGGTTTTTAAAGGACAACCAGGAATCATTAAGTAGAGAGGAGTCGAATTAAAAATTCAAGCTGTTCTTTTGACTAGGAAGAATGGATTAATTAGAAGCCAAACCATCTGTATTTCTTTGTCAGCAAGAAATTTCTATGTCATGGATTATGACACTGTATAAGACCTACCAGAATAGTGACATTGTAAAGTCATCATACTCATACTTTCACCTCTTTTTGATGGGTGATCATGTCATTACAAAGGATGTGAAACACAACATCGCCATAAATCATCCACTTAAATCTATGTAACTCATGATAGATTCGTGACACTATTTGTTTTGCAAGAACTGTCTTGCTGAGGGTACAATTGGTCCACTACAATTGAGACAGCTCAATTCTTATTTTAATGCACAATTGGAAATTTTTGCCTGTATGTAAAACATAGAGGAAAAAAATATGCATTTTATTTGAAACTTACCAAAATCAGAAAACATGCACAAAATATATACCACAATACCCTTAAAGAACCCAAGCTAAATAATGATACAAATACACACACAGATATATATTCAAATTCTAGCAAAAAACAATTAATGGATGATATTTAATTATTTTCTTGTAAAAAAGATTGCAGAAAAAAGGTTGATTTTTAAACATTTGTATTCAGTGGTTAATATTTCCCATCTATTGGTACAGAATTTATTTCCTTTCTTTTTCATTTTGATAAAAAAAAAGCTTCAAACCATCAATACAGATTTTTGCCAGGAATAGCCAGGAACAATGTGGATCCATGTATATATTGAATTTTTTTCTTCTTTTTGAGCTCTGCTGAACAAGTAGAAAATAAATGTAAATGAGGAAGGAAAGCAGCCAGAGTTCCTTAGGGTTCCACTGGGAATGTAAAGAACATGTTGCTGGTGATATTTCTGCTGTTATGTTTAGTGCCAACAAATCTCCATAGAATTTTTTTTTTTCAAAACACCAAACTGTTGCAAACCTCAGTTAATGCACTCTGCATAATAGTGCTTCTAAATTAATACATGGTTCCTTTTTGCTTTCTCAAGCTAAGCACCTAGAGACCCCAAAGCAAGCCAGGGAAAAATAACCACTGCATATATTAGAAAATTCATAACTACAAAGCCCTAGTCTGTAGAATTACTAAGCATTTTACTATTCTACTTGACTGTCAGTACAAGGTATTTTACAAGCATTACAGCCAACAAGTCAAATGAGTAGACTGATGTAATGTTAATACAGCAGTTTCAAGAGCATGTTTTGTGTAGTAATGAGATGGTAAGAAAATGTATGAAAAAGAAGACAGAAGAGAAGTGAGAGGGAGAGAAGGAAATGGTAAAATGTCACTAACTTAATCTACCACACCTGTAAAGATCAACCCACAAAATGAAGAAATGTTTTTGCTTTTTGCTTGTTGCCTCTAACTAGCAAACTTAACACCCAAGATCTGCTGACTTCTCTAAGAGCAGAAGACCTGATGCATAAGGAAGAATGAACCTCAGGACAACAGGTCTATGGCATGCACACTGCTGTTAAGGAAAACAATCCTGACAAACAATTCCTGCTTCTTGGCAAACTCCCTAGTACCTACACTGATTGCTTGAAGCCTTGACTGTCTTAACCTGTTTCAGTACTGATTAACTAACTCACAGATCAACTAAGGTTGGAGGGCGCTTCCAGACATCATCTAGTTCAATACTAGAGAAAAGACACATACAGCTGGTTTAACAGGATCACGTGCAGGAAGTTGTTGAATAGATCAAAGAAGAGACTCCACAACCTCTCTGCACAACCTGTGCTCAGTCACCTTCAAAGTCAAAAAGTGTTTCCTGACGTTTCAATTTGTACTAATTGTCTCTTCTGTCAGTGGGCACCAGTAAATAAAAGAGCCTGGCTCCATGCTCTTTGCACCCTCCTTTCAGGTTCTTGTGATGTTGATCGTGTTGGCCTGGGCATTCTCTTCTGCAGGCTGAACAGTCCCTTAGCCTTTTGCATTGGAGACATAGTTAACTTCATGGCCCTTCACTGGACTGCCTTCACTGTGCCCATGACTCTCTTGTGCTGTGGAGTCCAAACTGGACACAGCACTCCAAGTGTAACCTCACCAGGGCTGGCAGAGAAGTTGTGGATGCCCAGTCCTTGGAAGTGCCCAAGGCCAGGCTGGATGGGGCCCTGAGCAACCTGGTCTAGTGGGGGGTGGCTCTGCCTAGCAGGGGAGTCGGTGTGAAGTGACCTTTAAGGTCCATTTCAACCCAAACCATTCTATGATCCTATGATTTTATCATAATGTGCAGGTTAAGGAAGAGTACGCTTTTGCTTTTAAGCTCTTCAGTTAGTTCCTAAAACCTGTTTGAAGGACTCAATTCCTATAAATAAAACCATTTAAAATCTTTTGCTTATTCTGTTGTCACACAGTTGTGCTGCTCGCTTTGAGAATTCACTTACAGATAGAATGTGAAAAGGAATTCAAAAATTTGCTGAATGACAAGTAATAAACCTGGAAAATTAGGTGAAACACCACTTGGAAACTATACATCTACCAACATCTCATATTCAGTTTTGCCTAAATACTCCCAATAACTGTGAAATAACAGTGGGAGTGGCAGTGTCTGTTGCAACACATTGGTAAGATAATTAGATTTCTTGCTTTGTCAAACATTAGTCACTTCCATCCTTGATCTATCCAAACAGTATTGTGAAACTGACCACAGAATTCTGAGATGATGTGATTGTCTTATCTCATAAAGCATTGTAAATACCATCATTATTCTTGAATAAGGGAAGGTGAATACAGTATCTGATAAAAAGGTACCAAGAGGAAATATAAAGAAATATTCTTTAGCATATGTCTTTTCAACATGTTAAGAGTAATTCTAGTTTGGTAACCATTATCTAAATTCTGTCTGACAGAAAGACACTGAACTAATTCTATTCTGATTCTTTTTTTCTTATTAATTTCAAATTAAGCACAAGAAATACTTCCATTGTTTAATCTAGAAAAGAAGTGACAGCCAAGGAGAACACTATTCATCTAATCTTGACAGTGAAATAAAATAAAAGTATCAGTGCACTAAATATTCATTGCTATGTATTTCCAGATATCAAAACTGCTACTAATTTAAGTATTATCTCACTCTCATCTTGAAATAGGTGAGAAAACTGAGAAAACTGCTCTCAGGGCTTTAATACCTTCATTACATGAGAAAGTTTGTATTTCATAACTAAAAATTAGATGATTTTGATTAATTGTTTCTGTATGTCTGATTTTAAGTAGAAAAAGACTGTGGGACCCATGAAAAAGAGAGATACATAAAAAAAGCATGCACTGTGAGAACTACCCTGCATTGTAAGGATCCTAGTAAGAATGATTAATAAGGCTTTCAGCCTGTATCCTAAAATAATCTCTCAGGAGTGTTATTCTTGTCTTTGTTTATGATACCTGGAGGACAGGCTCCTAATTTTATGTGCCTGAATTAAATACCTAGTATAGGAAGTAAAATTATGTCCAGTTATTTCCAAAACTCTTAAATAGAAGGATGATATGTAAAGCAAATATATACATATACCAGGTTTACAAAGCAACACATATTTTAGCAGATCTTCATCTTAATTCAAAAGCAAGCATAAACCTGTTCCATAGATGCCAAAATAATTTCTGCTCAGGGCTTCTGTTTGGGAGATTGATTGATTTGTTTGGTTGTCTACAGTTAAACATAACAGAGGTACAGTTTTGCAATATATCTGCAGAGCTTCTTTTAGAAATGAAATCTCTATGTCTATATATATATCTCATCTTTATATGCACAGATGAGATAATTAGAATTCTGTAGTTGGCTGATTAACTGAGAATATTCTATTCTAAATCTTTCCTTATCATTCTGAAAAACCTACATTTGCACATGATCTATTTAACTTTTTACACTTCTATCCATTATGAATTCAGGCAAGTACCAAAGGACTTACTCTCCAGTCATACTGTATGGATTTAGTTTCATTAAGGAAAACTAGTTTACTGTTAAGACAGCAGGGTGTTGTAAATTTTATTTTAACCATTTGGAATGTGTAATCCAACAAAATTAACAGGAAAATATTTTTCATTCATGGAGTTTTAAGGTTTACTTGGTGAATCTCCCTTACCAGCTGGGGCAGTGGAGGGGGTGGCAGGATGGGGCAGCAGGAGAATAAATTTAGTCAGTAAATTTGAGGTTTTCAGGAACCTCAGGAAAAGGCAGTAGAAATTAGATTTGAGCAGTGATTTGGCACAAATCTATCTAATAGAAACACACACTAGTGCATTTGTATAAGATGGATGGATTTGATTTAATCTTGCCAAAAAAAGAACACTAAATTACACACACTCTAGGAGACTAAACTCACTTTATCACCAATAGAAATAGAGTCATTTTTATGAAGTTAATCAGCTCATCCAAGATACTCTTGAAGGACCAGCATCTATTTAACAGATATTTTTCTTTTCCTTTTTTCCCTTTTCGTTTTTTTTTTTTTTTTTTTGTTGTTGTTCTTGTTGTTCTTGTTGTTCTTGTTCTTGTTGGTTTGGTTTGGTTTGGTTTGGTTTGGTTTGGTTTGGTTTGGTTTGGTTTGTTTGTTTGTTTTTAAGGCAAGACTATTACCTGAAATTCATGTTCCTGCAAGTCGAAGATCAAAGCCATGTTACCATACATGCTGCTACAAGAATTCTCTTGTCTCTACATCACCTCAGAGGATTCAGCCTCATCTCAGCCATCCCTGGCTGGCTCTACTTCTTAATTACAGACATGCTCTTTGGGCCTTGTTGAGGGAATACAGAGACCAGGACAGATATTGCCTTATCTCAGATTATTTGATTAGCATGTCAATTGCAGGAGCTACAGGTCAAAATTCTCTAAGTTGTTTTAGAAGTCAAATAAAACCCTTTCTGACATTTATTAATCTGTGACATTTTAATGTTTCCTAAGAAGCACTTGGAGATATCTTGAAATAGGCTATACCAACATCTCTAAGTAGCCTAAGCAGCACAATGTCTCATTTTCTGAGTCTTAGTACTTAATACTTCAACATAGTCCCTGAAATTTACTTTTTCAGTTTGGAGCAAGAATTAAAGGAATATTGACTTGCTGTTAGGAGAATGTGGTGTAGAATGTGAGGGGCATACAGAAACAGCTCTACTTGCAAATCCTAAAAATTGCATGGTGGAGGTGTTTTTTTTTAAGCAACTAATACTTGATATGCCCAGGGGGTCCCTGCATTTTCTTTATGAAATAAAATATAAAGGAATTGTGTAGGTAAAGCACAAAAATGATTAAAATGCATATATACATAAATCAATAAATCCCATTAAAGCAATTCCTATTTGCATTTTGGCTTGTTTGACACCATTAAGATGAAGCTGGTAATCTATTAATTCCATCAATATTTAATACCATGAGATTATAAATAAGAGTGAGCAATTTTGAACTAATTAATAGCATTCTTTTCCTTCTGGTATAATAATATCATGTAATGCAAAATCTGACATTATTTTGCTGTATTATTACATCAAGAACGTAGGGGCTTGTTTACTTAGCTAGCATATGGCCTTTAGGATTAATCATGTCTCAGTGTGTGATTCTTGGAATTAATAACAAAAGCTTAAAAGCAAATTTAAGTATTTATCTATTTGCAATTTAAATTTAGGAAAGAGGAAAATTACCAGTATCACTGCCAGCTATGATCGTGTCTCACTGAACACAAGAACAAAACATCTTCCACACTAACAAAAATATCTCTGCAAGGAATAAAACACAATTTCTGCATTCAACTGAAAGAACTTCTAAAATTATGTCAAAGAAGTTCCCAGAACACAGGCTCTTAAATACTTGCCAATGCTTTTACAGTGTGGTAGTAACTTGGGCAGACAACATAATGTGCTGCAGATATGCCTTTGAAACCAGAGCAAAGGCAAGTTTCAAGGCTCCCAAACAGAAGTGAATTCATCAATTGCTAATTTTTTTGTACTGGTTACTCCTTGACAAATTAAGCAAATGCTAGACAAATTTACTTTGAAATTAATTAAGAGAATATTGTGATCAGAGCCTTGGAACCAGTTTTGATGAATTTTTCTGCAGATACATTAATATTCTTTGTGGATTTAGAAACAGGACATAGATCTATTTTTAATCCTTTACGTTTATTTCATGCCAAAAAATCTTCATTAAAGCATGCTGGGACTAGAGCTAGGTTTTTTATTTTACAATTTCTCATTTCTTAAACATCAAGAAAATACCAAAAGCACTGTGATTAATTCTATCTTTAGTAAGACTCTTCTCCCTTGAGCCAGTCTGATAAATCACTGAAATATTTACGTTCTTTATACAGAGAAATAAGATGTCTATTTGATACCTCCAAACATTTTAGGAATTTGAGCTTCTCAGAATATTATTCAGCACTGTTTACACAGTGGAATGAAATAATATAACACTTCCCCATATGAGCTTTAGGAAAACTGATGGAAATGTGTGAATATAAGAGTGAAATAAGAAATTTATTTAAGTTTTCACAAGAACAGATTTGATAGAAATGTTCCAGGAAGACTCAGGTTGTAAATCAGAAGCCTTTCTAGAAAGGAATGTGCTTTCACTCTATTTGGAAGATTAATTAGTATTTTTAAATGAACTTTTTCACTGACATGAGTAATGTAAAAATGAGGCTAATTAAGAAAAGTTCATTACAGAACTCTATAATTTATGACAAAATGTACCTTATCAAAGTGGAAACTCAATAATTTCTACTTTTTAAGCCATTGGTAAGGATTAGAAACATTTTAAATCATAATTTTTTCAAGTCTTACATAAAAAGGTAATCAATGGAATAATTTATATAGTATTTTCTTGTAAAAAAGATTATTATCACAGGTATTTTAAAACCTTACTAACAAATATAAGGGCAACTAATCAAAAGAAACATAAAAGTAAAAAATACCTTGTGAGTTCCTTGGAAATGGTATTGAATTGAATATTTATTTTCTTTTTCATATATCACACAATCAAAAGGCTAACTTTTTACTTTAGATCTACTTAATTTTTCTTATAGTAGTTTGGCATGTCTACTGTGCTGTCAGACTGCACTACAGTACTCGTTTATCTGTGCAAGTTGGGAGACATGCAAAAGTATAGCCTGAAGTATATAGAATAAAGTATAAACTACAGTCACTGTTTAAGACCATACTAATAGAACAGAGAAGACTGACAGTTTTAGAGGAAGTTTCCTTTCTTTTCTTTCAGTTTTTAACAAACTTTATATTTTTCAATCCTAAATCTAATCTAATGGGAAATTCTGAAATACAAAGGACCACATATAGGATAGCTTGGTTAACCCAGTATTTGACATTTATTTTGACATCTTTAAAGATGCAATTTGAAACTGCATATTCTTAAACAATTATGATGCAAACATCAAACTAAAGAGCACCTTAGAAGTCTAGAAAAACAAACTGGTCAACTTTTAGATTTTTGTTTGTCTTGTGCTGTCTTCTATTAGATAAGGTAATCCAGTTGTAAATAATCTATATCAGGAATTATACAAACTAAATCATGTACAAACTAAATGTGTTAAGGTGACTCGGCCCTATTTCACCCAATGAGTCAAATCAATGGTGAAAGCAATGTAAAGAGAGATTTACAATGCTTTCTTGTTCATTTCACTATGTCCATTCTTGTCTGAGTTGCCCAATTTGTACATTATTTATGATCTTTTTCCATAGTTATGAATGTTAAATTCATTAAAATGATACATCAAACACTGTTACAAAGTAATTGCCCAACAAATGGAAAATAAAAATTCTATTCTTAAAAAAATTCTATCTAAAATGATCATCAAACAATATGAATTAGGCAAAGAAAAGTATATTAAAACCAGAAAAATAAGCTACTTTGAGTTACAAATAAATGATAGGTAAAAGTATAAACTCTAGAGAAATGTAATGTTTCATGTAACTCTTGGCAGGTAAGGTCACCAAGTCAGAATGCATTTATTTTCCTGCAGATGTAATAATTTCATTCCTCACCTTCTGCCCATCTCTGACATATGTAGATTTAGAACAGATCATCACAAACCTGACTTTACAATAGCTTAGCAAAAAATTACATATGAGGGGAAAAGCATTCATTTCTGAATTCTACCATTTCAACATATTTTCATTCAACATCTTTTTGTTGTGCGTTTTACATGCTAAAATAATTTTTGAGAGGTTTTTAATTTTTAACTTTTTGAAAAGGGTAGACCTTCAATGACAAGTGAAAAACAGTTGGAGAATAATCGAGACTAATTTAAGAGTAGTGTCCAGCCTTAGAGAAAAGTAGGATCTCTAGAGAGGGATTCAGAACTGCTAAGTTACACTGTACTAATGTCAGGAAAAATTTATGAACATGCTCATCTTCTTCTTCTAAAATGGCTGACTCTGTGATCCATTGTTCTTTTTTTAATCACTTTAAAATCAATAGTAAATTTCAATGATCCACATCCTCTTGCAGATGATGGAATTATGTTCTTTTTTTACCTAACTCGCTTAAATCACAGGCTTAGTCAGAATGCCTGTCTTCAGATTTCTTCCTGGACAAAATGAGAGCACTATCATTCACAGTGTTACAGGGAGTTTAAGTACCATCACTTGCAATTCTGTGCTGAGCAGAGATGATACTCTTAATGGCTGTGTGGTGAGCCATAGCAAACCACCTACAGCTTTACACTGAACTAAATTGACACTACATGTAGTGCCATGGCTGCAACACTCCCTTTTCACAGTTGCACACCACATTAAGGGCAAACACAGGCCATGGTGCACTCACCACAGGGTCACACCCCAGTGGACATCAATGGTACAGGAACAGTTTAACCACTAAGCTCACTGTATTAGCTGTAGGGATCAAAACATAAAAACACTACACAACCTCCTCACTCCCCCAACACACAACCACAGAAAAATTCCAATCAAAACCAGCTCTCACGGAGTATTTAACAGAATACGAGAAAAAGCCTTTCTACTTGAATACCCAACATTAAAGTGGATAAATCCAAAGAAGTTAACTAAAACCACTGCTGAATTGGTCTCAGTACATAGCACACCTAGCCATGTTGAATAAAAGCCAAAATTGCAGGATATGTTCTTCACTATTATAACATTTTCACACTACTGCACTTAATAGGGAAAAACCTCTTTGTCAAAGCAGTCCACTGAGCAAAGCAGTTACCAGTCTCAGTGCTGTAGGGAACTCGATAAACTGCCTCCCACTGCCTTATCACGGAGCAGCGTATGCATATATCCTACGTTCTGACAGGAGAGAGATCTATTTTTCACACTTTATTTTCATTCAGTTTAGGGAAGAGATTTAGTCACAGTACAGCTAAGAAGTTGCTGTCACTGAACTGCTAGCTACCTTTAAACAAAGGCAGTATAAAGTTGACAAGTGCATCTTTAAGTCTGGAACAGCCAGAAGTTCCCCATAGCCACCTACGTTCATCAGCTCACATAGATATGAAGAGTGTTTATTCCTTGTTAGATATATGACCTCTCCACATCAGCCAGCTTGCCTCCCATATAGAGAAACTGAAAAATGTCACTCTTACATAATTTAGTGATTTTTCCAAATAACAATGAGGTTCTCAATGCTGGTAACTGTGTTTTCAAGTGGTAAGAAAACTTTTTACATAATCAACTGATAAAAAAAAATAGAAATGAAAACACATAAATATTTTTTTGCATATGAAGGTTTCAGGTATGATACAGACAACAAGTATTAACTTCACTTTGGCTAAAATGGCTCTGAGTTTACCTACAGCCATTACTCCAAGGGGAAAGTCTGAAAGAAAAAGGGACCTACTCCTAGGGAGCAAAGGAAAATATTTGAAAGGAGGCAGGTTATCCTATGTGTTGCCTTCTAATACAGATAATTAACATATTTAGAGTAGCTACGGAATTTAGCTATGCGAAGAAAATCATATCATTGCTGAAAGTTTATAACCTTAATAAGTACATGACTTTTCATTCAAATGCAACAATGAGTTTATCTCCCTGGATCATTTCTGAAGCTGTTTTATACACATTCCATCTTTTATTATCTAAATTTATTCAATCCATGGTAGCAATTAGTTTCTCTGATGTTATTTGCAATAAAAATCTTTTGCATTTGAAAGAGCAAGGAGGTTTCATTTACCCCAGAAGTGGAGTCTATGGTTTGTCAGTTCAATCTTATGTTGTCATTAAGTATATTTGAGGTAAAACCAGAAGAGACTACCACTTGGCAACATACCATTGAAGAGGCCTGACTGAACTTTTAACCAAAGAAAAGTTAACTCTGGAAGTCTCAAGGACATAGAGAATTTCTGCAGTGATATGTTTGCTACCAAATGCTGGAATCGAGCAGTGAGAAACAAATACAGAAAACCCCTTTGCAGGTATTTGTGTTTGTTGTTGGGTTTTTTTCCACTAACATCTTGACATACAGTGTAGTATTTTTCTCAGTTATTGACTGAGAAGATTATCAGCAATTTAAGATTTTTCTTACTGCTATATTATATTTCTATAGATAGGAAGCAACCTGCAAGTTAGATTCTTTCCGAAGGTCTGATCTTGGTATTCCTTAGGTTTGAAAGCACTAGGGGCTATTTCTTGGAATAAGGCTGGAGAGGAATGGATAATTCGGTTTTTATTCAATCTTGCTAATGTGATTTTAGGGCAGTAAAACAAGAAAAATTCCTGAATGCATCTAGCCTGATCATTTGATAACACATTGAGAAACTTCTGAGCAGCTCTATGAAAGTGAGCAATAGAGAACTTACTATGCTCTCAATGCACAACCAGGGGGAATGTAGAAGGTGTATGGGGGGTGGGGGGAAACAGGGATTAATGTAACTCAAAATTATTTGGAAGGCAATCCAGTCTTACTCTCTTTCAGCACTGGTACATGCACACACACACACACACACGCACACACACACACAGAGAGACTCATATATTCACTTATACCCACCACAAAATTTCTATTAAAAACTTCATAAAACATTTAATTTTAAAAGTTATTTAATTTTGCTTTCCAACTTGAAGCATTGTCATATCTGCCAGCTCTCCTAGTAGACCTCTTCCAATATTGGTCTAACCTCATTACTGGAAAACTAATATCTTGTTTCAAAGCTGAGTTTGACATATTTTCCAAGGTTTCACTGCCTTTTTATTGCATTCCTATTAGAAAAGGCCAGGTCAATGCTTAAGAAACATTATGCTAACTGCTAATGACTTTTTGAAATGAAGTTAATAACTTATTATGTATTTGTGATATTTTTACTGCTGCTTGGAAACTAAATTATTCTCTATTATGAGCTAACTACTCCTTATGTATGTCTGGCACTGGAAGTAAGGGAAAACAGACTCAGTTGCCTGTTAAGACAAAGTATTTTTTAATTACTTCTGATCATAAGAAGTGGTCATCTAGAAGCACATTTAATGAAAATGATAATCACTTCATAGAATAAATCACTTTTGCCAGCAGAAAAAAATTACAAATATTCTTACAAAATCCTTATCACTATTGCAATGTGTAGTATAACAGCTGAATTCCCTGTAGTATGAGCGAAAGTAACAGATTCCTGTGGATGAGGACTTCTGATAATTTGTCACACACTGCAGTGTTTGGAAAAGTATGACATGGAATATCTGGGAAAAGTCATAAGAACTCTATTTTCAACACCTTGTTGGCCAGCAGTAGGAAACTGGCTTCATAAATTAAACACAGAGAAATATAAAAATAAAAACTAACCCAGACATGCATATAAGCAGAAGGATTTATACTAAAAATATTTTCTTAAATACATACTCAGGGCCTTTTTTCATGCCTACAACTTTTCCCATCCCAAACACTCCTGATTACTTAACATTTTACAACATCAGGATTCTGGGAGCAGTAAATATTTTTTACCTTTCTTTTGAATTAAGTTTATAGAAATTGTAATATTTAGCAAATGAATTCTTTACTCCCTGATTCAGCTAAGCACTGGATCCAGGAGACAGTATGAGAATATCAATCTGCCTTGGTTTTCTGTGCTGTGGCTTGCACCCTTTGCAAATGCAGTACTTCAGTATGAGCAGTAGAAGGTTTAAGTGTGTTATCTAATTTTCCATTTTTATTCAGAAGTCTGTGAATAGGAAACTCCCCAGGCACTAGTACTTATCTAGAGCTCTGTCTTCGGGCTTTCATGCTCAGCTATCAGAGGTGACAAAGTTGCATGGTATTTCCTTTGCTGTCATCAGTGCAGGGCCAGGAGTTGGGGGCAGGGTACCATGGATAACTATAGATTTATCAGTGATAAACACTGGTCATTCGTGTGCTCATCATTTATTTGGCAGAGAAGCAACGTTTCACATGCTGTCCACTGAATTGAGAAGGACATTGTCTAAAAAATTGAAGAATAAAAACGAGAAATAGTCCTGGCACTCAGGGTGGTATGCATATTAATAAGGTTTGGTTAATGAATTTGTGAACCTTAGGCTATGAATTTTCATCCTGGCGATGGCTGCTGTAATTCTAAAAGTTACATATTGAGCAGGTTTGAGATGTGTTTTGGAAGCTGATAAATGCAAATGATATAGACAATTCCTAAAAGCCTCCAAGTAGCCAGATGGAGAGAGATGGGCACAATAAAAGATGGGAAGCACCTCAGATCCATGTCAGCTGTAGGTCAAAACTATACAGGACGCTTGTGTTTGTTTGTGCTCTCTTACTAGGAACATTTTTGTAAGGCTTCATTCATATTATAT
This sequence comes from Sturnus vulgaris, assembly GCF_052056855.1. NCBI lineage: Eukaryota > Metazoa > Chordata > Aves > Passeriformes > Sturnidae > Sturnus > Sturnus vulgaris. The sequence goes on along the minus strand of NC_142244.1, from coordinate 43,368,074 downwards.
TCTAGCAAACAGCTGTTCAGAAAAAGTCGTGCTGGTTCTAACTTTGAACACCATATTGAAGGATACAGAGAAAAACCCCACTATTTAGGCAGCCATTACTTGGTAGTAAGAATGTTTTATGTGAAAAGGAATGAACAGCACATAGAGATGAGTTTTAAAGACAAATGTTTACCCACTCGGTGCTGTGAACTGTGACTGCTGGGTCTCAGAGGTACTGCCTCTATCTTGTGAAGTCTTGCTACTTTCATTATACCCATAATTTTATTGATGCTATGAATTATACAGTCTTACAGAGAAAATGAGTCTGACTTTGACCCGATTAACATGCAGAAGGTAATACTACAGAAGTAGATAAATGGGCTGGGGACAAAAAGGCATACAGAATATGTGTTAGATTAAAATAGAATTAGAGCTCTATAAATACTATTCACTCTATTATGCAGCCTTTAGCATATATTTAAACTTGAAACATCTTGTAACAGGCAGCAATAATTATTAAAAGGAATGACAGGAGTCCTAATCTCAAGCTAGCTTTTTCAAGTGTCTTGCATCTGCAAATAGAACTGACTATCTTAATTTTTCTATAAATCATGAGATTATAATTTGATGTAATTTTTATCCATTATAAAAATAGTTCACTTTCTGAATCATGGAGAGAACATACCTATTTGTCTCATGACAGGGTCAGGGGGTGCTGTTTTAAAGAAAAGCTTTTCAGTAATGTACAATTCCAACTTCTCTGAAAACTTTAACAAGTCTAGACAAAGACAAGGTTCTCTTCTTAGCTATTCCTAGTGTGAACCAAAAATAAATAGCCTTTACTACACATAAAAGCACGCTGTAAAGTGATTATGGGGAAACAGGACAATAAGACCCTGGGAATATAAACCCAGACTAATTCTGAGGAATATGGTTTAAATTTAAACTGACCATCTCTGTATTGTGTATTACTGAAACCAAATCAGATTCAAAAAGCTACTCTGAATTTCATATTTACAGTTTTCCCTATGGCATTCTGTTCCCTTGCAGTGTGCTGTCCTTCTCTATAGGAAACCTTCATAGGAAGAAGAAGCAGAAAAAGAAATTGCCCCCCAAACCCTCCAAAAATAGACATTTTTTTCCAACCGTCAGTTCAGTAGTGAGCCAATCCCTAGGTCAGAAACAACAGCTTAATTCTTCTTCAGCTACAGTTTGGCTTGAAGGGAAGTACTACACATAATAAGGAACGTCAGTCTTGAGATCTTATTTTCATCTGTTAATTATCAATATTTAATAAATTTGAAGTTTTTGACAATTTAAGTGTATAGCTGTGAATTGTAGTCCCTGACTACCTGTGCCTTAAACCAAAGTAAGAGACATAAGTTAGTTCTCATTCAGAAAATAATATTTTTTTCTCCATTCAAATATTATTTTCCATAAAGCTTAAGCACAGTTCCAGACATTCACTTCATACATTTGATTATAAACACAACTCAAAATGACAGGGTCAGTTTTAAGATAAAAATGATATAAATATGGGATCAACATAAATTAGAGGTCATCCCTTCTCTTGGATTCTTTCCCTCACCACTGCAAAATCAATACAACCGTGTAGTACTCTCTTCCAAACAGTGCTGTCTGCTAGGAGTGATCCCATGATATGATAGTTTAATGGATAAGTACTGAATTTTAACACAGACTAGAAGAGAAATTGAATGAACTATCTTGATGTAGCACCATCAATATCTATTGCTCTGCTGTTAACAGTGCATTCAGGCAGCAAACTTACTAAGCTACCTTGAATTGTATCAGCTGTAGGAATGAACTATTTGCAGTTGTAAACATGTTTTAATGAGTGCTGTAATGTAAAACCATCTCCAAATGCAGTATGATGTAATCAAATATTACAGTTATGGAGGCAGTAAATTGCTAGTTATACTGATGATCTTATTAAAATAACTTCAAATCCAATTTTGTTATATTTAGTTAATTTCAACTCTTACATTAAATTCACTCTTAGCATTAAATTTAACAATGAATAATTATTACTGCACACGAAGTAATTTAAAAATTTATCTTTGTGTGTGTGAAAAATGTATGTTATCACTTTATATTCAACAACATATGAAAACAAGCACTGCAGTTAAAAATTATTTCTTACAGAAGTTAAATCTCTCGCATTAATATGGAATAAACTTTTAAAAACTCTAAAGAATCACAAATCAGAATGAAATTTTAAAAAGGAATGCTTTAGAACCCATCAGATATGAATAACAAATTAACAGATGAGAGGTATAATCCATTTTAAATATGGTGCGGAATGACTGGCAAGAGTTTTCAGGATATAATATTATTTAAATAAAATTCTTCTGTAAATATTGACTTTCAGTTTAACCTCCCACGTAGTTACACACTTTAATGCTATATTAGAATTAGTCACCGCTAATGCTTTTAAGTCTTTGCAAGACGTTTTTTGAATGTTCGTGCCTAAACAATGCCTGTGGCAAAGAGCTGAAGCTTGTTCCTGTATATCCCATAGTAGGACACAGAATTGTCAGCATATGAAATGTGTCTCTAATTTTGAAACATATTAATGTGCTGTACAGAGTTAGGCAAATCTATTTGGAGCGAACTCTACAGGTATTTTCTCTAATAGCAGTTGAGAGTAAGGATATATTAGCTATGTGAAAATACCTTCTGCCAGATGTTGACATTTAACTCAAAGATTTCAAGGTAAAAGAAATAATTCTTAAGAAGAAATCCTATATTTAGATTTCTGACATCCTTCTGAATTTTGCATCAAATTTCTTGCAATTCATAGCAATAAAAATACAAATTTTAATCTAAAAGATTAAATTACAATAATAGGTGGCGGTTGTAAGGTACTACTACTACTACTAGAATCAGCAAAATATAAACATTTACAATACAAAATAAAATTTACAATGTGGCTGACAATCCAGCATAAAGAAAACACAAATTTCCCATTCCAAAATCAATGGACTTAGATAACAAAAGATAATTAAGCATGTATGTTGACATCCATGGACACTTTCCATTACTAAATTCCTGTGTCAAATATAATTTCATTTTTACTAATCAAGATGCTTTATTTCACTAACTTTTGAATTTCTTCCTGTGATGACACAAACCAAATAAATTTTGGAAGAATTTGGGAAAATAATAGCTTAGTAACTGTTGAGATGCAATAATCATGTCTTAATAAAAGGACAGCATATGTTAATATCTTAATCTAAATTTTTACAGTTTCACCACTCAGTGCTGAGGCCCAGAGAAGGTGACTTTAGTCACATTTCTGCCCACACTTAAGCCCCACTATGGTCTGAGAAATGCTCATTAGGCTTTGGCCTTTAAGAACTGCACCTGGACTAAGCCTCTATCCAGCTTGTCAGAAACACTGTCTATTCTTAGGAAGTAGAAGAGCACCATTTTTTATAAGAGCAGCCTTTGAAAATTATTTTTCTTCCTGGAAAACCCCAAATTAAATAATATTTCTGTTGCTGAACCTTCAATGAAAGTTACCAACTTGAACTGCATCCAGGATAAAATATTGCTATGACTAAAACCCACTCTCTTGTGATCTTATAAACATTGATCTAAAGTGAGACCCTTTTAAGTTCTCAGTTATGACAGGCTGATAGGTACTAAAGCCCACTACCTAATGACCTTGTAAACAGTGGTCCAAAGTGAGATTTTTTTAAGTTTTCGATTTCCAGAACAGGTGACCAGTGTGTCTCAAACACTGATATGGCTGTGAAGCCAACCAAGAAGTTTTAGTAGTAACAGACATGACATTTTGGTAACAACCGAGCACTATTGGTACTAGCAGGCTCTGAGAAAGAACAAGTTTTGACTGGAGAAGAGGGGCCAGGTGGAGACAGGGTAGCACTTTTCTGTGAGAAAGAACCACAATGCAGTACAGCTGAGCACAGGAATAAATGACAGAAAGTGGACATGGACTATACAATAAGATTGGGACCGCTAAAACTTTGGAAGTCCTCCAAGCCATTTCTAGAAAGGCCTAAAAGAACGGACTGTGCATGATAAATAACCAGCAAAGAAAGTAAGAAACTTGTCTTCAGAGTAGACTCTCCACAAAAATGTACCCAACCCCTTGGACCCAAACTGACACAGCTGGATTGCAGCTTAGCACCTGGGTTGGCACTGAAATCAGGATGGGCACCCCCATCATCTGGATTGATACTGAGGTGAGGAGTGGTGTACCCTTTCTTCCTTTTGTTTTTCCTCTTTCTTGTCCTCCCTTTTTCTCTTTTCCTTTCTTTAATCTCTCCCTTTTTAATGAACCTCTTTAATTTATCTTTTCCCTTCCATCCTGCCCCTTGATCCAATACCCACTGCCATGTGCTTAATCTCCCTTTACCCTACACTTTTATCTGAACCCCACTGTCATGTTCCTACATATCAGGTCAGGGACTAACATACCAATTTTCATGCCAAATGCATAATCTACTAATAATGCTCTATGCTTCTTTGCAGACTCTCTGACTTCTGTCACTTTTTTTTTTTTTTTTTTTTGACCAAGGAGCATTTTTGAATCTTAAGTGCTTCCTTCCCTTAGTTTTCATAATGATGTTGATCTTCTCCAGCATGCTTTTACATCTTCCTATATCTGTTTGCAGTTAAGAGCCTTAAAATGATAAGCAAAGTTTTCTTGTTTTTTGTTTTGATTTACCTGAAAGACAGCCAGTGAGTGACAGAAACAGCAAGAGTTTCCATGACAACAACATCCTTGGTCACAAAGGTCCTTCTGTCCCTCTTTGTGCAGTTGTTAGCAACGTTGACGTTTCTTAATTAAAGCTTAGCCTAGTGGGACAAAGACAGATCTGTTAGGAAAATTAAAAATATCTCTCAATAATATGACAAACAATTCAAGAGACAAAGCTGTTCCTAATGCAATTAAAAGTCTAGTTCCAAAGGTCTCTGTATACACAGGAACAGGCATCCTGACACATACTCAGAAGGATCTTGCTCCAGTAGTTAACAGTGTTAATAGCTCAAATGTGGCAATTCTCTGCATATATGTATATATATTTATATGGATATCACCTTAAAACTGCATGTGTCTTGAAGCCTTAAATTTCCAAAAAGCCAAGATTAGAAGATAGTACATATTTTTCACAGCAAACATATTCAAAGCACATAGTCTGATATGTGTTCTTTTTTCCTGAAAGAAATATGTTGATTTTTGGTATAAAGTGTTTCAAAAAACTCATGTGGAAGTGTGGGTTAGATGAGTGGACAGTGAGGTGGTTTGAGACTGCTGGAGGGCAGAGATCAGAGTGTTGTGACCAGTGGTGCAGTCTAGAGCCTGTAGCTAGCAGTGTTCTCTAGGGATCAGTACTGGGTCCAGTTGTGTTCAACTTATTAATCAGTGACCCTGGCTGAATGTAATTCTCAGAAAGTTTGCTGATGATACAGAACTGGGAGAGGTGGCTGATACCCCACAGATCTGCACAGCCCTTCAGAAGAGCCTCAACAGGCTGGAAAGATGGGCAGAGAGGAACCATCTGAAATTCAACAGGGGCAAATGCAGAGCCCTGCGCCTGGGGAGAAATAACCCCAGCACAGGCTGGGATCTGACTGATGGAAAGCAGCTCTGCAGAGAAGAGCCACCTGGTGACTGCTGGACAACAGGCTGTCCATGAGTCAGCAGTGTCCTGGTGGCCAAGAAGGCCAGTGGTGTCCTGGGGTGCATTAGGAAGAGCAGTGCCAGCAGGTCAAGGGAGGTGATCCTGCCCCTCTGCCCAGCCCTGGTGAGGCACATCTGGACTGCTGTGTCCAGGTCTGGGCTCCTCAGTTCAAGAAGAGGGTTCAGCTGAAGGCAGTGAAGATGATGAGGGAATTGAAGCATCTCTCTTGTGAGGGAAGGCTGAGAGAGGTGGCAGACCACTGGAACAGGCTGCTCACAGAGATAGGTGGTAGAGTCTCCTTCTCCAGAGATATTCAAGACCCTCCTGGACATAATCCTGTGCAACCTGTTCCAGGTGAATCTGCTTTGGAAGAAGCTTTGAAATAGATATCTGCACACTTCCCTCTCAACTCTAACCATTATGTGATTCTTTTCCTGAAAGTAATGTGTTGGTTTATTTAGTATAAATAATTTTTTAAATGTTTTAGGAAAATCCAGGTGTTTTTACTACTTGCAAACTGGATTGAAATAGATTCCAGTTTCTCCAGTTTTACTCAGTGTGTGAAGAATCTACCAATATATTTGAAACAATCAACACTTTTACAGAATATATTATTCATACTCATCTCCTACTATTCCCCAGATTTGTGTTTCCTATCTGTCTCATGACACGAACAGAAATTTTGGTACACTTTATCTTTGATCACTGTCTTCTTAACTATCACTTTCACAATGTCAGCAACTTTACCACATTGGAACTCAAGAGACTTTGCATTCAAATATCTGAAAAGTCAATCCAAAATATGAGATTGAGCTGATTTTCTATGGAAATATATATATATACATCTGGTCTTTGACTTGAAAAGCATAAAGTTGCAAACATAAAATAAATTTCCTATATTTAAATAGTCATATTTTTTCAGAAGGATTTTGAGATCATCTTATTGGAGCCCAAGGAATCTTCCATCAGTAGAGGCTGTGATTTATAACTACAAGAGCAATGACGTGACATAATTATGAGACAAAGGAGAATTTCCTTTGTTCCCCTACCAAATCTTTTTTGGGGATAACATGACTCCTTCAGTGTCCTTCAGCTTGGTTACATGCCATATTTGCTGCCTTGGGGGTCCTATTCTCTGTTAGAACCCTCACAGTAAGAGAACAGAGGGAAAGCTCTACACACTTGCCAAATATAAAAATATAAATCATAATGTAAGAGTAGGCTCCTGTTGGATTATTCAATTTCAACTGCTCTGAGCATCTCTAGTTGTAACCAGTTTTGACAGTCTTTCCATCATATCTAGAGAGACACACTGTGAGCATAAGTTGACATCTCTTTATGTTGCTGGTGGTTATTCCTGCAACAATATAAAGGTGTAGCTTGTCAGCTTTCATTTAAACAGCACAGCAGATGTGCTTTTCAGGACAGATAAAAAATCCCATTTAGGATTTGTATTTCCTTTCAGGTAACTCAGACCAGGGAAACTTAAAATTGGTTGCACACATAGGTGTAAGCAACCTGAAAGGGAACACAACAATCTGGTAGACAAGTGGCTTTCCACATAGAGCTTGTAACTCATCTAAACCTCCACAGGAAACCTCCTCAATTAATTATTAACGTCTTCTGCCTTTGTTTTTCACTTCAGTGATAATCTGCTTTTCAGTCATTGTGTTCCTTTGGTTAGTGAATTATCTCATTCAGCATTCTTTGCCGGCCAGGCCTTTGGGAAATAAGTATTTTCATTAAAATTTAAATCTTTCCCTTATGGCCATATCTGTTAAAGAGAGTAAAGCAGAGATTTCTCCCCCTGCCCCAAACTTTATTACATTTTATTCTTCCTCTTTTCTTCAGTTCTTTTCAGCTACTTTTATAATAGTGCAACAGAGAAATTATTTTAGCTTGGTGATTTTTCTCTAGTATGAACAGGGAAAAATATACCAAATTTTCCAGCGTAACAGTGGGAGATTGTTACTGTATTTATTACTAGGTATTACTGTGCCTATTGGATTAAGCTGTTAAAATACTAATACTAATACTAATACTAATACTAATACTAATAATATAATATTATAATTATAGTAATAATAGTAATGATAATAAAGGTTGTGATTGGTAGAACAGAAACAGGATGAAGAATAACTGGAGCCAAATAGTGGGAACATCAAAATAAAATATGGACTTATACACAATTCTCTTTGTATTTTTGAAATACTATGATTTTAAACTTGCTCAGAAATCTTGAAACATGGTGATTTAAAACTTTCTATGAAAAAGAATTTTTTTTTTTATGAATGTGTCATTGAAGACAACAGAGTTATCACAAGTTGTGTTGCATAAGGAGCCCATAGATGAAGAGCTATAATAACCTTGATGTGACAACACTATGTAACCTGTACCTATCAATGTAATACATACTTCAGACCTGTTACACAGGAATATGAAAATGTTAAACCAGAGCACTATGACAGGGAGATTATCTAATTGAAGTCATGGGTCTTGGTCACTGGCCTTCCTACTTGGATATTTGTTATATAAATACGTTGGCTGATCTCAGTAGAAGAATTGCCAGCAAAACAAGCAAGGGCAAAAAAAAATCTACTTAGAAATCTTACTTATTGTCATAATGTAAGGATTTTGCATCTCTATTTTGTCTATATTTCTTATTTCTTCAAGGATAATTGGCTAAAAATTTACTGAGCATATGGATGAATGAAATGCATGCAACATAGTGGGGTTATGGAACATCTAAGGATTGGGGAATACCATTCATGCAGTCTGACCAAGTCATTGATACTGCATGTAGAAGGCTGCCATGTGGCATGTGGGATAATGACAAAGGTGCTTTGTAGGAAATAATATGGGCAAGAGGATGAAAATGCTGTGTTTAATAAATATAGGCAGATAGTCTAATTTCTGTTCAAGATTTAATGAAGGGATTTACTCCTGGCTTTACTATCAGTGGTTGTCACCAATCTTTCCAATGACTAACCTCTCACTTTTAAGCACGAGTGGTTGCAGAATTCCTTTATGCTTAGAGCAAAAAAGATCAAAGCTGCACTAGATCCATTAAGAGGAGCATCTTCTTTTTTTTTTTTACTAAAAAAAAAAAAAAAGGAAAAAAAGAAAGGGTGTTAGTGCCGAAAAAACCTAATGAATATTCTCTTAAATCTTGTAAGAAAAATCTTCCACTTAAAACTCGCTTATTTTAAGAGCAATATAAGGGCATATATTCCAGCAGTATTCAGTTGTTCTTGGTTTGAAAATTTTGGTAATTTTCTATTTTGTTTTGGTTTTTTCCCATCCCTGACGACCCCAGAATGAGGAATACTTAAAAAAAAAAACAAAAACAAAAAACTTTTACATTTACATTTTAATCGTATTACTGTAAACCAGAACATACAGCAAGTTATGCAAAAGAACACATCTGAAGATGCTGCTTAAAATAATTTTGTTTTTTTCCTTAGTTATAAAGTAGGACCTCGCAAAAATCTAACTAGCTTGTTTGGAATACTTTCTTGGCTTTGTTCTTCAACAAAAGAAAATTAAGTTGTCCAGAATATACTATTTTTACAGTTGTCTTTTGCATAATAGCATGGGTTGACAAAGCTGTATGGTTAGATTTTTACTTTAAAGATGGACTGTCTACCATTTCTTGATTATTTTTTTCTGTCCTGTTCTTATTCTGGTTTCTTTACAATAAACACAGTTTCAGTGAGTTATTTTTTTCATAATAAAAAGGACATTAATTTTCCCTGAAGCGAATTTGTATAAAACGGTGATCTAAATTACAGGTGTATATCATGTGCAGCAAGTAATTTATCTAACTTTTTTTCCAACACAAAAATTTGAAAATGTAGTTTTTAATTTCCACACGGTACTACCCCTAGTCTTTTGTTTTCTCCAGGATTTCTGCCAAACTACTTTTGCAATTTCTTTTGATTCTGTGTGCTAATTGTAGAAAAGTTATTAATGCTTTCACTATTCAGCATGTTTCAATGAATTGCTTTGGCAGGTAGTGCAAGGTGGTTCTCATGGTTCTGACTCCGAGTAGAATTTGTGAATACTGAAAGCATGAGTACTAGTTCATTGTTGTCAGCCCTAATGTGCAAGAGGTTTGAACCAGATCCAGCAAAATCATGCTCTTTCTAACGGTAATAATAGCATTTACTATCATTAATGTTTGTTTTCTGGCACTTAAGATAAATTTAAATGCAACAGCAAGGATCTGTTCTTGGTTTTTAATTAAAATACTTATAAAACAAAGCCTTTAGCATAGATACTGTGACACTGATATCAAAGTGCTTTCTTCCGTTATCACTAATTTCCCTTTTCCATCATATGCATATTTATCCATTTATGTGTAGCAACATGAAAGAGATGATTGCTTAAATCCACATGTGCTCTCAAAGCAGTGGAGCAAATGTTTGTGACTACAGTGACTGTACTGCTCAGATGAAAGGTTGTGACCTGTCACAAAAAATAAAATTTTCTCTGTAATATTTTTTCCTATATCAATATATATGAGAGAAAAGATCAAATATTTCATTTTCCCTTTCCTCTCAAAAAAGGAACATGCTCACAGGTAATGAAGAAATAACACCAGTGATAAGCAATTCTGATGTTCTAGATAGACTTGGAAGAGCAGGAACTGAAAAGAATTAGAAATTGAGCCATTCCCACCCATACACCCAAAAAGAAAAAGAATAGCATATCCTGTGAAGAACAAATATTCTTGGATTGTTTTAGGTAGTATTATTAGGAGATACTTTTCATCACATTTAGTAAGTGGAGGATGTTGGTATAAGGTTCAATGAAACTGGTAATAATATTACTTACTTAAGGTGGCAAACTTATGAAATCAATAAATGCAATTAGCTAAGTATCACTGACTGGACTTTCTATACAAGGCTTGTTACAGTCCTGAAAGAAGACAGAGGTCTACCTGAAGATACTGTTTAAAGTATTTCTACACTTTAAAGCTTTCTGAACTACAAATTCTCTCTGCTTCCCTGCACAAACTCTACTGCAACCAGGGCTTGGAAGATATCATTGGAATTGTTGCAGACATCAATTCAGCCTATCTTCCTTGCTCCCATGAGTATCAGACCTCTAATGCTCAGTCCAGGGAGAATTAGAGGCTTTAGAAAACCAAAGACTCAAATATTACAAAGCCCATAATAAACAGAGGAAGTAGCTTGGCTGGAAATTTTTAAAAAGTGCTTGTCTGTAAAGATCTCCCTAATGAATGCTTACATATAAAGTTAACTATTAGGCCACAATTATTACAGACAGTGGTTACACACAATATAAATAACCTCGATTGGGTTCATGGCCCTGCTTGCTTTCCATACAGTTTTTGTTTGTTCAGTCTAAAATCTTTTTGACAATACTATTTTTAAACCAATTTAAATTTCCTAAACCATATGCTGTTAATTGATAAAAGTCATACCGTAGAAACTTATACAACGAAATGTCAGTGACATTTCTAACAGGACAAATGAAAGAAAAGTCATATTAAGCTAATGTAAACAACGAGGCATCTTGCAGGATTGATTATTACCCCAATGGAAGATCATTTATTTTCAAGTTTTAGTAATTTTTCAAACTATTGTAAAGGAAATTTAATAAAGATCAAAATTTAACAATTAAATAAAACAATTTTAGAATTGTTTATGAACACTCAATTTACTGCGAATAATATTAAAAGTTTAGTCTGCAGGGGAAACTGTCAGGTTCCTCTTTGTGAGCAACCAGGACTTCCAACATCTAAATGAATTTTGTATAAGATTTTTTTTGGGGTGGTTTGTTGTTGTTGCTGTTTTATTCATGATACTAATAATGTTTTCAAAGACACCAGTCTAGAGCTAGAAAAAGAGAGAGAGAATGCTACTCTACAAAAGAATCAAATTAATTATTTCTGAAATAATGATCAATCACAATTTCTATACTGGTGAATGAATATCTGAACTACTGCTCTAAAAAAACAAACCAAAAAATTTGGTTGTTAGTGTTGAATAAGTATTTCAAAATGTCTATTAGTCCAAGAGATTCTGAATTATTCAGATGAATCAAACCTGTTTGGAAAGCTGTGCACAACACATATAAAATAAAAAGTTAATATTGTATTAATATTGTATTACATATTGATTATTTTGTAGTATTTCAATATATTTGTATATACATATTTAAAAAAGAGGGTTTGTATGTAAGACTCAGAATGTGTCCCTTTCTAACATTTCAGCCAGTTGACTGCATGTGCACTATGTTAATTACTTTTCTTTAACAAAACCAACCATTAATATGTCTAGAGGAGATTTACAAAATCACTTGACCAAGAAGGCTGTTTTATGCTGAATTATTAGAGGGATTTTTCAATGTTATTTGCTATAGGAACCATATTCTCTTTGACATTCTTACTTCAAATCAGACATAAAATGTCTTTGTGTGCTCAGGTGAAGATAGCAAAAGAGTTCTCAGCTTCTCTAAACCTGCAATACTAAGGTGCTTTATTTGACAGCACTCATTTGAATAAAGCTTGAAAAAACTAAAGTACTGCTCAGGCACTCAAGTGACCCAGGATATACCTTGAGGTACTGGGTGCTGAGGAGTGTTAAAACCATGAACTCCTGTCTACTTGCAGGTATTGAGGCAGCTTCAACATGCTGCTCCCACCACAAGGTATGGCCTTTGGTGAATAAAATACCAGTTGGAAGAGGCCTTCTGAGAAAGGAGTGGAATTAGTTCTGTTGGGGATTTTTCCATCTATTTACCAATCAGCCTGACAGTTTCTAAAATTCAGCTCACATTTCAGAGAACAAGCAGCTGCTGAGGATGAAGCAGTTTAAAAAGCCTTTCACTTAGGCTTGTGAATGCAACATGGATTCTTTAAAATTTCTTAAATCCTGGGCTGGAAGTAACAAAGATTTTATCACAACTGTCACAGTTAAGCTGTTTGGTTTCTTGTATGAACTATATGAAGTCATTTCTCAGTCTCATAAGCTGTGGTTACACACTCTTCAATTTATTTTCTTTTTAGTTCTGCCAATATTATTCATATCTAATAGGAAAAAAAGAATAAAGAAGAAAACTATGTATAATTTGACACTTTGGAAATTAAGTATATAAGCTCTCTTGTTAAATGAAGAGGAATATAAAACCCGAAGGAAAATGAATTCAAAGATTTTTGACAGTTATTTTGAAGTGAGATGAACAACCTCATTCTTTTTGCTAACTGTGATGGAAACCTGATTGCAGCAGAAACCTAGACAGCTATCCTAAATTATTCAATTAACTTTCAGATGTCTAAAGCTGAGCTATAGCAGTGTTCACTTGTTTTTTGCAGTATGGAGGTTTCAACTGCATGTGAAAAACTCAACTGGTCATTTAACTCTCAATCTCAGCTGAACTACAATAAAATCACCCTTCATCGATGATAGTTCTTTCTTGGTATTTTGCTTTAAGTATTTAGGGAATATATTTAAACACTTACTGTTAAGTATAACAGATGCCTCAGAGAAATTGAGAAGTTCAGGGAGAAACTATAGAATTGTAGGTCATGTTAGTAACCTGCTCTTAATCTGCACTCTTTGTATTAGACTTGATTTATTTGCAACAAAAAGTTCCAAGGAAAAAGGTGCATTCTTATGCTATTTTTTTCAGACCCATTTGTTTATTTCCAAATTCCTCTGGGATTCCTCTGAGATATCATAATATGTGCCAGTATAATTACATCTGGAAATAGTATTTTCTCTGTCAAGCAAGGGATTAAGGACAATGAGAGGATCAGCAAGACACTGCTGTTGTTTTGTCTCTCAGCTGCACTTGGTAGAACCACGTCTACGATATAAAGAACAGCTGATCTTGGCCTTTCTTCTGCAGCAGCCAGCTACTGCCAAGAGGGAAGATGACTGCAGTTAAACAAATATCCTTAATTGCCACTGCATCTAGTACATCAGCCAGCATAAATAGGCCTAGTTTCAATCTTCCACTTAAGGCAACTGCCAAACTAATGATATTATGCATTTTAATAACACGTACCAGGATCCTTACTCATTTCTCTACAAGGATAAACCCCTGAAGATTGTGTGTACTGCTCTGAAGTAGTGGCCACAAACTCTCCATGGACCTGCAAATTCAACTCATCTCTGTGCTCTCTTCTGGATAAATCAGCTGTGGCATAACAGTATACTGTGCACAAGGGCACTTAATATGTGCCTGTAAAGGATCAGTACATTTTCTGTGCCTAAGATGTGAGATCCTATACAGTTTTTAAGGAAGGTGCAAGGCTGGATCCCAAAAATGTGTTATGGAAAATAAGATCCTTCAACACTCTGCTTGCCTCTTTCCTTTGGGCTTTATGTGATGCTGCCAGGCAGTCAGCAGGACACTGGTCTGAAAAGGATGTAGGCTACATGTGCTGAGTGCAAGAGGCTGTTTCAGAGAGCATGGGAGACACAGAGAGGTTTGTGTGCAAAACGAGCGTGTGTGAACAATCTGTCAGTGCATACGTGGTACAAGTCTGCCTCAATGCCAATCCACAGATTAGAAAAATGACAGTTCTATTAAAAAACCCCTTATTTTGACATATTATTTTTGAGCTCTGAGTTATTGCCTGTGAGGTCACTGTTGCAGATTTCACATTAATTCAACCCCCAGGTTTAGGTAAGAAGATAATTTTTAGGCAACGGTTTTATTTGATTGTGATATATAATGAAATAGCTTAAAAGTGTAATTTAATCACAGAATCATAGAATCACAGAATCTTCTAGGAAATAATTATGACTCCCAGAGAAGTTGTGGATGCTACATCCCTGGAAATGTTCAGGGCCAGGTTGGATGGGCCTGTGAGTGACCTGGTCAAGTGACAGGTTCATGGCAGGAGGGTTGGAAATCTTTAAGGTCCCTTCCAACCCAAACCTTTCTATGACTCTATGATTCCATGAAAACACCTTCAAGTCCATTGAATCCAACCATAAACCTAACACTGTCACTACATCTTCAATTCAAGGCAGGCTAGACATTTCCTAAGCTTAGGAGACAGAAGTCACTTTAGACACCTTTGGAAACAAGTCTTAAAACTAAGTATATTTTAAAAACACTGAGTATATTTTTAAAATTAGGCATCCAATTCAATTCAATATATTCAGATAAATAAAATTAAACAAAAATATTATTTGTTTCAATTAAATTGTTGCAATAGACTCTCATGGCAGTTAATAGTTGCCATGTCTCATGACAACAAAGAGCTTAATATACAATAGAAAGACATTAGCTTTGGAACATAGATGCTAGAGGAGCAGATAAAGATGCAGAATTTGAAAATGCATCTGTAAAAACAAAATAAATTAGGAGAAGACACCTAGAACACTCAGTTGTTGTTCTATAAATATTGTGGTGGCTTAAATGTTAATAATTTTGTTGTTAGCTGTTTTCTATTTGGAACATTGCAATGTATTTTTTTAACTGGCATACTGAAGAATATTAATGATGCAACAAATTGATTGGTACTACAGAGATGTCAGAGATGTATTTGGTTTTTTTACGAGCATATTTAATTGCACATGTTTCTTAAGTTTCTAATTACAACCAGTACTAAAAGTGTCTAGATGCTTAAGGATGCATTTTTATATTTCAACATACTTCATTATTATTACTTATATGGCAGATAGTTCACTAAGATATAATGATAGGATATTTAAGTGGATTAGAAATCTCATTATTAGAACACAAGCTTGTCTGAATAGAAAGAAAAAAAAATAAAGTACTCTAAGTGGAATAAGCACCTCTTCATTTTCTTTCACAAATCTCATTTTATTATGAGCTAAATGTCAGAGACATAAAGACATAACTGCTGGCATGATCCCATCAGGGAGGTTTCTATCTGTTATCATATGGTATTCAACATTATTTTTCCACAGATGATAAGTAAACCCAGCAAAATTTACTAAGGGCTCAAATTTAACCCAAATATATTTTAGCCTATCTAGAGGTGGACTGTCTATTTTTAAATAGTAAGATATGATTGCAGTCAAATAACATTTCTTCTTGTGTTTTAACTCAGCATTAGGGTAGACATCAATTATGAAATTGTGCTGTCAGGTTACCCCTCTAAGGGCAGTCACACACTTCATGTTTTCAGTGGCAAATTGAATTTGACATTTAATTTGAAGCCCAGGATACCATAATGTAAAACCTTCTGCAGTATTAGTGATAAAGCATGAGGGCATACATTTTGTCTGGCTGTTTCAAATAGTCCTCTCCATGTAACTATTGCCTTCATTATATTCTGTGGAGATTATTTTTCTGATATATAAAGGAAAATCCCAGTAAATATTTAGGATCACAGTAGCTCACAACTAGAGCATTTTAGGTTTCCTCATAGATTCAATAAGTACATACTGTTCAGACACCTTTTCATTTCTGAGTTTAGAAACAATTAGAGGAAACCTTAGGATAGCTCCTAGTAGGTGGTGGTGGTGCCAAAACTTCCTAATTTGTTTATTCTTCAGATGATAATTTAATTTAACATTGGAAGAAAATGTGCTAATAGTGTTTTCAAGCCCTTTACTGGTGGAAGAATACTTTCTTGCAGAGATTTGTGTGTAAACTGCCCTCTCTTTAATATATTTTAGAGTATTGAAATGTAATATTTTTCAAGAAGCAGGCAGAATTTTTCCTTCCTGTCACAACAGACAGTTTTAGGATCAAAAGTTAAGAATGCCATAATCTGAAAGTCCAAGGGCTGGTTTGGTGCACATGCAAATGGAATGTAGTCAGGATTTCTGGGTTAACCATCACCTTGGAGGTTACAATTACGTATAAAACAACCCCCAGACCAAACAAACAAACAAACAAACAAAACCCAAACATAACGAAACCAAACACTCTCCCCTTCAAAAACAAACAAAAAGCCCAAAAACCAAACCAGAACAAAACCCCTTAGCATAGTTCCTTTTCCCTCTCAGCTTTCATGTTGCAACAGCCATGAATGAAGCTGTGAAATATATACCAGCTCAGAATCAGGCCCAGAGGCTCCAGCCAGAGAGCACTAAGTAACAAATATCAGATCTCTGCACTATTCAATATTTGTACACAAATACAATCCAGCCCACATAGGAGCATATTTCTGGTTAATTATCATGCCCACAAAACACATTCAACATAAGGTTAATTTTGCATAAACTGTCATTATCTGATCTGCATGAAAGTCAGCAATGATCCAGGTATTTCCCACTTTTTTCCCTATCATTTTCTACCATTTCTACATTCTGTGTCAATTGGATGAAGTGTTTTAGTATAGTTTTGTATTGTTGATATGTTAAAGTGGAATTTACTGTTATGAACTGCTTTAGGAGTCTCTACAGAGTACCAATATTTCCTTAATTATTTCAAGGTAAGAGTTCTGCCAGGAGATGAAGTATATGTCCGGAGGTTTTATTTTCATTTTTTGGGTTTTATTGATGACATTATTTTCTAAAAGTTTATTTTGTTTGTTTTGTTTGTTTTTTGTTTTTTTTTTTTTTTCTGGGGAGACAGCAACCTCCTTAATTATAAGCAATCATGAGGCTCTTACTGATTTCCAGAGAGCATTTTCATTGATTGTGTTGACAGCACTTATTTCCATTGATCTTGAGGGTCTTTTTTATTCTATTGGAACATGTCTTGCAAAGAACTTGTCCTTTTTCTTTAGCTAGTGAGTTCCAGTTGTTGGAACAGCAATTGTAGGTTGTAGACTGTGTTCACTGGCAGATGAAAATTTCTTTTTAAATTTTTTTCTTTATCCCTATTTATGAAGGAAGAGAATTTACAAGCAAGAACACAAACTATGCACAGATTAAAGTTTACAATGTGATATTTTCCTTGCTGTAGAAGATGCTTCACTTTGGTAAATTCATATTGTCTATGAAACACAATCTAAGAACTTCAATTCAGCAGAATGCAGTGAAATATAGTGAAGAAACGATGTACCTTGTACTGTTAGTGTGCTGAAATTCTGCTGGTGCAACATGCAAAAATACAAGCCTGAGGCTAGTGGTGCATGCTGGACAAGTGCTGGAAAATCCTAATAATTACCCAGAGAAAGCTCTGTCAGGACAGGGTTTTCACTCACTTGTTTGACAGGGAGTAAAGTGTCAGGCCTATCACTGCCCCTACTGAAGATTGGGGGTTTTTTGTGATTCTGGAAGATATGTGGAATGATGCCTGCCTTTATTAAAAGTTCAGCCATTCCCTGCCAAGAGACAGGAACCCCTTGGCACAGCCCTGATTAGTGGTTATAAGGGAGCCAAGGTGGAATTGAGATAGAAATTGTATATATGCTTCTCTTCCCTCCCTGATAATTAGTTGGAATCGTAAGTGTTTTACAATTCAGTTTCTAACCTCTGCTGCCAAAAAAAGAATAGCAGGATGGCTAATAGATAGAGTGTCACTTATATCTGAAAATGAATGCTGTCTCAGGATGCCATGTCACATTCCTGCTCTTCCCTGCAGGCTTCCTGCACAGCAGCAAAGAAAGAGAAGATGCCAAAAGGACACAGGCTTAGTAAAGTAAGCTCTCAAAATTAGTCTGATAATTTCTTTTGTTAAATGTGATGTTACACTTTCTATTCTTCTTGAGTGCTCCCTTAGACTCTAATTATAATATTTTATCCATAAAATTAAAATGATTTATCTATGTAACTTAGTACTGTGACAGACCCCATCAAAAAATATCTGAGCGATTGGAAAGAGAAAATAACCCCCAACATATTCACTTCTTTTCTTTCCACTATCCACATAATGCCAGAATATTTTAAAATTATTCAAAATAAAAGAATGAGGATGCCATTAAATATGATTATGTAGATTACTACTGAAAATAGAGAGGTAGGTATTGTCTGTGTTTTGTATATTTTTTTAAGTGTAAATAGTGCATTATTTGAAGTCTTTGTATTTATATTTATATGACTCCTTGGCCCCATACTGTAACCTACTATAGGATAAAATTATAATAAATTAATTCATTAAATATAATGATTAAATGAATTAATCAGATTTTAAGTTAAACTAATTTTAAAAATTTAACCAGTCTTGATCAAGGACAAAGAGACTTCAGAAATTTGATAATCCTTTGTAGATAATTATACAGAAAAGCAGTCATGTGTTAGCTTGGCCTAATTCCAGCAAACTAAAAGACAAAGTCTCCAATTATAGATCCTTCACTTCGGCACTGAAAGTATATAATGAATTATAATCTCTATAATCTCCCACCTAAGGAAATTCCAAAACTGAAAACACATGATTGAATACTAACAAACGCATTGGAAACATCTTACTTATATAGTTATTTTAAATTTCTAGTAAAGAAGACTCATAACACGTCCAGTGGAAAAACTTCTAATTTGAAAATATTGCCACTAGTTTT
The DNA here is from genome assembly GCF_052056855.1 of Sturnus vulgaris. Classification (NCBI taxonomy): domain Eukaryota; kingdom Metazoa; phylum Chordata; class Aves; order Passeriformes; family Sturnidae; genus Sturnus; species Sturnus vulgaris. Next base: position 43,349,021 of record NC_142244.1, on the reverse strand, counting down.
ACCACACCTATATTTACACCTTGTTAGTAGTTCAGAAAAATAACTTGCAGAAGAGCAACTAAAACCAATTTCAGTTTCAACTTTGTTATTATGTGAGTGGATCTCTTCTGACAACTCATTCACTATGGAGAAAGACATTAAGAAATCAGACTATGCTGCAGTCATTCAAAGTGCTTATAGTGTTTATGGAGAGATAAAAAGAGAAAATTAGTTAGTACAAATATTATAGCTGCAAGTGGATATTATCATCTGTTTTGATCTTATCCTATAAAGGATATAGGCGGGAAAATATTTCCTGAACCATAGAAAACTCACGACCTTCAGAAAAGGATACTGATATGGTGAGGAAATAAATTATTATAAAATTAATCAATTTAATAAAATTACTTATTTCCTCACTGAATTCCTTGTTCCCAAACAAATTGGGATGAAGGGGGGTGTTGGATAAGCAAGAGGTGGCAGAAGCTGATGAGAAACTTAGGCAGTGATTTCTCCTTGAGAAGGCAGAAGATGGATGTTCTTTCACATCCATCCACTTTATGTCTAAAATTTAGTCTGATTATTATGTTATAAGGGAGACAGAGGGAAGGAATCTCACCTTTCTCTTAGGGATTTGAGAATTTGCTGAACATATCAGCTGTGCCACAGTTTTAAGGAAGATCATTTTCAGAGTTGCAGAGGAAGTGAGGAATAAGGAAAATCAAACAAATCTATGATTTCAATTTGGTGAAGAGGGGACATTATGAAGGAAAAGCAATCTAAGGACAGGAGAAGAGGCAATGTACCTTTTCTTCCTCATAAGGTTCAGGTTTGAACCAGCTGGCTCAATTTCTTTCTTTTTTATTTTAATGTACCAATCTCCTCAGCTGTTTTCTTACACTGTAAATTTTATGTGGCCATCAGTGACTGAGATGAATGATTAAAGTCAGATCATGACATTCTGCCCCCAAGTATTTTCAGTTTTCACAGAACAAGCAAATTAAATATTACAAGACAGCTACAAATCCAAAAATAAATCTGCTGTGTCTCCTATTCTAGAAACCACTTCTGTAGCCTGTTTTACCCCCAGCTGTCCTTGTTTGTTGGCCTCTATAGGCCAGTCTGTGCCCTTGACTATTTGCATGTAATATAATAGAAAGTTAATGCATTATTTGTTGCCTCACTATTTACTAGATCTGCATTTTTCCCTTCCACAAAGAAAGCATAAAATTTGGAGAAATCAATCAGATTTATAGTGCAGTGTCACAATAAATGTACCTAATGTGCCATTTTTTACAGCTTGGTATTTATAGAGTAATTCAAAATCATTGAGAATAAAATAAGAAAATCCATAGACCACAATGGATTTTTGGCACCAGGCTCTCTCTCCTACAGGCATTGCAATGTCCATCCCATTCCTCTGCCTGCCCCTTCTCATGGAGATAAAATCCATGGCTTTTTCACCTTCCACCATTACATAGCCATTTGGCTTTCCGAATTTAATAGGTTTTAGGTCCAGTTCTGTTGCTGAGGCATGTATCATTTTATAGGGTCACAACAGTCTCAGCTGGTTTGCTCTGAGCAAGTTAGAAGAATTAGAACGTGTACATGCAGATGTACATGAGTGTAGCTGTGTAATGTGTATAAATATATATACACATTAGTTTAAACCTTACTTTGTCATACACGATGACAAATTTACTTGGCAAAACTTTTATTAAACCCAAATATTTCAGTTTAATGCCCAGATGTCCATCCATCTAATATAGTTTATATGAAATTAGTTTTTTCCATAGTATTAAAAAAACAAGGGGTTTTTGTTTGTTTTCTAGTTTTACCTAAACAATAAAAATAGCAAAACTAATTTGTTTTAGTTTGCTTGTTTTTGTATTATACAAAATTATAAGGTTTTTATGGATAATAAAATTGCTGATATTATTTTTTGTATGGTATATCAAGAATAGTTTTGAGACTTAAATCTAATTTTAATGTTAAAAAAATTACATTTAATTTCTCAAAATTCTATGACAAAAAGATTTTCTGGAAATATTGTAGTAAAAAGAATTGCTGATATTTAAGACAACACATTTTACATACAATCCAGAACAGCAAAAATTGTTTGTTTATTAAAGAACAGATGTGCAAATAAAAATGTTTGTTTTCCCCTGTATTCAGTTACTCAAACATTTTATTTTTTACACAGACAAACAAAGACAAACTTATCACATGGATATGTAAACTTAAAGTATTGGAAAGATTAAGATAAGCTTGGAAGTAAATGATATATTTGAGCATTTAGCTTTAAATCAGTGTTTTGGCACGTGGAATTGTAAAGTAAACAGCAGAAAGTATGGAAACACAACCATAAGAAGCAAGAAAACAAGAAATATGTGGATATAAAGAAAGCACTTAAAATGCAATTACTTGACTTAGACTGTCATGTCTTTGACAGAGGTTCAACTGGGCAGTCACGACCTGCTGCTAAGAAAATTCTGTCTACCTGTTTTAGCCTTTTTGAAAATTAATGAGACAGAATGAGTTGAAGAGATTATATCATTCATCTTGCTTTTTCAGGAACAATTTTGATTACAAAAGACAGTCTGTAAAAAGTCCCTGGACATATTTATCATTCTGTAAGTACATCCTTTGACAGCTGTAAGCCTGTTATCACTAACATTCAAACAATATTTTTATTTTCCACATTCATTGCAATGTAGAGATGTTTCTATGAAATCCAGCAATATTACTGGTCTTATTTTCCACTTTAAAAATAAAGACAGCTGTTCAAACACAGATTTTCTCTGAGCCCATGTTTTTCTGTTGGAGTTACTGGGAGCATGGACTGGCTATAAAAATATCTGTTTTATAATAAATTAAGTGATCTGCAGATAGAGAAATTAAACTTGCACAAAACCCCCACAGAAAGTCTTAGGGTCATTCTTCAGCTAGTACAGAACTTGTGTATGTAAATATAAATTTCTTCCTTTTAAAATAAGATATTGGCTTAGCTTGGTCACTTGCTGAGAAATGAATCCAACATAATTCAAGTAAAGGTGCCCATTTAGAAGCCTCCTCAGAGCAATATAAAGTAATTTAAACTGACTTGTTTAAAAATCAACTTAATTGACTCAGTAAAATGTACAACTCAGCTTTAATAATTAGTGAAATCAAGGACATATATAGTCTAAATTTAATTGGGGGCATTTGTCCACTTCATGGTCAGGTTTCTTGATCAGTGTGATATTCATCAGAATTTTGAATGTTGTTATTCCAACTCACACTCTTGACATTTAAAATTTCAAGGTGATAAGCCTTTCCAGAGTCTGAACTGTTTGCTCTTCCTATAATAAAACATTAAGAGACTGTAACTACTTAATGTATTTCTAATTATTTATTTCTTTGTTAGATTTCAGGCTTTATTGATTCCTCCTGAAGAGTTACTATAAAATTACTGGAATGTTATAAACCAGGGTTAAAATAAGGTATTTTAAATAAAATTAATTATGACCTAAATAACTTCACTAATCAATCCAAGTTCTTGTAAAAATCACACAAGAGTTTTTTAGTTTAGTTTAGTTTAGTAGAGAAAAAGAAAAGAAAAAAGCAATCAAAAAAACAGATGACTGCATAGATGAAATATTTTATTGGGTGTCAGCTCCAAAACTGCTCTTTCTTTCTTACATGCTAGATAATTTATTTAGTCAGGAATTAACTGTCATAATAATCTTGAAGAACATATTGCATTATCTTCACTAGCCCCCAGTGATGACAAACTGCCATTAAAACATGTTTAAAAGTGTGTGAGAGTGAGATACAGGAACTAACTTTTTAAACAATCTTAGCCACCCACTCACATCACCATGTCTGAATGTCTTTTCTATTAAGAATATCAGGGACTTTCTTTTAATTGGGTCAAAACAAACTCTTGCCTAAAAATGACCCAGACTTTAAAAATCATATTTTTATTTTTCAGGATATATTTTTCCTTAGGCACGTTGCTAACTTTTCCACTTCCTGCCTACAAATTCTAAGATTATCTCCATTTTATCAAATATTCAAGCTTTACTTTTGCTCTTAGTAGGGAGAAGCAAAAAAGCTAACTGTTTTTATGGCTACTCTGGCCAGATCTTCTCATGCTTAACCAGAAACAGGTCTAATTTGGGCACCTCCCCTTTGTTATCTATAATAAAGTCTTTCTTAACTCTTAGAAAATTGATACTGGTATACAAACTCCTACATTGAAAAGCATTTCATAAGCCAAGTGCATCAACATGATCAGCTAAAGAGAAACAAATGAACCATCAAAATGAAATCACAATGTCCTATCTTCTGTTTTTATTGGCACTTTTTTTTCTTTACATAATTGAGAGCAGTCATGGAGTTCTTAAGACATGTAGTCCATGGCACTGCTGTCTTGGATTTTTCCCTCTGCTAATCCTTTAGCAAAACATTATTACATTGAAAATCGTATTAGATGATAAAAGCATGGCAAACTGAAGAGAAACTGAAACACTGTATTAAGAGGAAATAACTCACCTTTAAATGCTATTTTGGACTACAGTTTAACACGGGCTTGTGCCACTAAAAATCATGAGGAGACCAACTGCAAACCTCTGTGGTGAAACAGCCCCTAACATGAGGAATCTCGGGCTATTTTGTGCATCACTGTTTAGTCACAGGCAGCAAGCCTTGACATCAGTGCTGCACACACAGCACCACCCGTGAACAGACACTTGAACACACCTTCCACTGCACAGCTTCAGACACCCACAACAGCAGCCAGCAGGAGCTGGACATGTACTCTGGGAAACCTCCTGATCCTGCCACATTAGCTACTTCTTGCCAAAACTGCAGATAATTTTGTCCTTGGCTCACACAACCCCAGGGGAGGGCTGATATTTAACTTGAGAAAATCTTCAATGTATGTAGGGCTTTGCCTCAAAGGGACATATTATACATTAGAGGGTAAAGAAAACCAATTTATTTACTGCATGACAGCATCAATATTCTGGATTTTACGAATCATTTCTGGGAACGAACACTGAGTAAACACCTCTCTAAATGGACCTGACTAGCATAATTAGCATTTCAGAAGTGTACTCAGGAACATCTTACAGGGTTATACTTTAACTGGACATCTCTAACACATCTTCACTCACTAGTCACCTCCTTTTCTCTTTGAAGAGTCAAAACATGGATTTTCACTGAGCTACACATATATTTCTCTGATAGTAAGATTGAGAAGCTGCAGTCCAACATCAGTTTAAGGGGAAATTAAAATCTACTGAAAAATATGACATGCAACAAAAAATATTACTCAGCAGCTTTGGAGAGGGAACAATAGAAAACTTAGAGAAAATGGCATATTTGTTATAATAGGAGAACAGATCCAGAGACTAAACATGCTACTTTAATTGATGTATCCATCCATAGAAATTAAATTTTGCTCTAAATGAAGATTACCAGATGAGTGTAATTTCCCAATGCCAAATTGTCTGCTGCAACATAAAATGCCAGCTGTAACCAGGACTAAATATTAACTGTAATCATAACTTGATACTGATAACATATTGGAAAGCATAACTTAGAAAGCTGTCTTAAGTGGAGAACTTTACAAACTAAAAAAGCTAATTCCTTTATTTTTGCAAAAATGACTGTGTTAATACATGTGACACTAAGTTTCGTTGATTTTTTTTAAAATACAAGATTAAATAGATAAATACAGATATTATGGTACTATTTAATTGAAGATCTATTTGAAAGGCTTATTAAATATAAAGGATATATGAAAAATTACTGCCTTCAGTTTGAAACGGGCCCCTGCAGTTAGTTTATATTTGATCTATTAATGAACAACAGAGAAGGTGGGAAGCCAGACCAGTCAACAGCTCAGTCTGAGGAAAAAAAAAAAAAAAAAGCTGTTATTAGGGCATTCTGGAGGAATTTAATTGCCTTCATTCTGATCATGAGGAGGGAGAATTGAACAGCCATCTTTATACATTACAGAAATTAGTTGCTCTTCAAAGAAGTAGGAACAGATGGATTAACTTTTCATGTACCAGCATTTTTCTGCAGAGATGCTAGAAGAGTGAGACAATTTTTTTCTCCTGCACTAGTTGTTAAGAATATATCAGCACTTTATGGGAGGGAATATTTTCCTTTTGATAATCAATATGAATACTTGTACACAGACTGAGGTAAAGACATGAAAGTGCAATTTGGGGGATAAAAAAAGTGTAAAAAGTTCATAGTGCATTTTCATGAACTTTTTTTATCAATCAAAGAAGGCTCAATCGCTTAACATTGTCAGCATTGTAAACAGATTTGTGTGGCAGAATTCACATACATGAATCTTCTGCTGTCTTAAAAGTAAGATACTCCAGTTTTTCAAAGTATAAATGTGCTAAAATAGTTAAAATTATTTTTAAACAAACAAGTTCAAATATTAAAGCTATAGGAAAAATGAACGTGCAGGACAAGACTGCACGCAGAACTATCCATGCACCATTAAAACAAAATAACGTGAAGAGAGAATATATTTTAATCTGGACTTTTCCAAAGGAATGGATTATATCATTAGAGAACAAGATAAATTGTTATTCGGGATTCAGAAAGAAAAGTCAAATCATGCAATAGTCAGTTTTCATAAAGAATAAATATTTTCATTTAAAAATATCAATAGATTCTTTGAATATGATCAATATGTATAAAAATAAGAAGAAATAGAATATGTGACTTTTAAAATATGTGAATTATAGAGTTTCTAAACCAAAATTATAGATTGTCTTGAAGAGCACTATTTTCATTACTAAGAGATGAATAGTTTATATGAATGACAGTGCAAATAGAATTTGTCTTGTAGTTGGTTTTGAGCCAGTAAGGAGTCAAGCAATACACCAATGAAATTTCTATCAGCCATAAGAAACACAGATTGAGATGCTGGAAGAAGAATTGGTGCAATACTCAGAGCACTGCAGTTCTGTCCAATCTCAGAAAACGTACTGATAGCCCTGCCTTTTCACAATAGAGAATGAGATATTTATAAAGGCATTCGTGAAACAACTTTCTTTATGAATACAACTAACACGGATATATTACTGACAAGTGGCAAAACAGCAAAATGGTACTCAAGGTTTGTAGAGCTAATCGAAAAAAACTTCAACTAAAAACAGCAACAACAACAACAAAATCTACAAGCTGAAAGATTTTTAAGAGATCTTCTACAGTACAAACAGTGATAACCCACTGGAGATAAAATTAAGGCATATAAAATAGCCTGCTACAGTTAAGAATCACCAAAAGAAGGAATTATTTTTATTTTAATTTACAATTATTTTTAATTTACATTTACCTTTAAGTCAATGGTGTTTTCACATTACGTTTCCTTAAAGAAAATTAGTTCACAGTTACTGACCGTTTGAAATAAAATCAAAACTTTAGACATTTAAAACACTTCAGAATGTCACTGTTGAAATGATTGTAATAAGGATATTGTAATTACACATATCTTCTCCTAATTAATCATAAATAGGAGCATAGCTTTGGTTGGTAAAGGGCTGTTTAGATCATCTCATTCCAACCCTCCTGCCGTGGACATGGACACCTTCCACTATGCCAGGTTGTCAGAGCCCCATCCCACCTGGCCTTAAACACTTCCAGGGATGGGGCATCCTGTCTGGGCAACCTGTCCCGGTGCTTCATCACTCTCACAGGAATTAATTTCTTCCTAATATCTACTCTAAATCTAGCCTCTTTCAGTTTAAAGCCCTTACTTCATGTTCTATCACTACATGCCCTTGTAAAAAGTCCTTCTCCAGTTTTAGCCCTCTTTAGGCATTGGAAGGTGTTTTAAGGTCTCCCTGGAGCCTTCTCCAGGGTCAACAAGCCATCTCTCTCAGCCTGTCTTCATAGAAGAGGTGCTGTAGCCTCTTTATCTGTAATCCTGATCGTTGTAATCCCCTTGTGGAGCTCTTCCCAACAGGTTCATGTGCTTTTCAGTATTATTTGAAATGTTGAAATCCCTAGAGAGAGTGCTAAATAGCTATTTTGTTGCTGAGAGTTAAATGTTATGGAAAAGAAATGCTTTTTTCATATTACTAATAAAAATATTCCTTGCCAATAATTGTCAGCAGCAAATGTTAAGACTGTGAGTTGTCTAAAGAGATTTTGACAGTGGAGAATTTAGTTTTGGAATGACTGCCAGTTAAAAAGATCAGTTGAACAGAAAATTAAATTTGATACTTTAAATTAATTTGTAAACCAATAATAATTAAAAACAAAAACCTGTTTGGAGTAAAATTAAATATTTTGCTACTGCATTCTAAACCAATTATCATTATTATTTTTAATGGTTACGAAATTATTTTAACTTTTTAATATAAAATAATTTTACAAAGACGTTTAATTTATGTTCTTTCACACTTTTTTATGTGGCAAAGAAGTCATATTGTTCCCTGAGAAAGGAGTGGATTTAGAATTTCAAGTAGACTGATATCAAAGACATTTCAAGCAATAAAATGAATTGTCTGATTCATAAGTTTTATGTCATTCGAGATTATTTCAGATATAGGCAATTATGATGCTTTGCAGAGGAGGGAACATCAAATCTAAGTACTGAAGCTATGAAGGACTTGGAACCACAGAAAGCTGCAGAGTGCCACTGACAAGCACTTTATGTTACAGCAATGAGCAGGATGCCTGGTGTCCAGCACAGGACTGACCAATGGCTCCTAAGTCCTGTTTTATATCCCTGTAGATATCATAGATGCAGGAATTTTTCAGACATGGTGCATCAAGATGTGTAAGATTGCACAGTAGATTGCAGTCCATGATTAGGGCTTCCCTAACATGATTATCTAATTTGTAATGCATGATAAGATATGCCTTTTTCTAAGGAGCATAGAGGATGTATAACTATTAAAGGATACAAAGAGTGCAAACACAAATCATAATTTGTGCCCATGGACTCCAACTGCTACAAGGTGAGATCCCATTGTGTTTTACCTATCACCTGAGTAGATAATTTAATTTGCTGCTGCTGCGTTGTATCACTTTGAATAACAAGAACTGTGGAGACAACCTCTGAATCCAGGTGAAGTCAGGCTGTGAAAGAAGTGGAACTGGAAAGGCTCTGGGTGAATTCTCGGCACCAGGTGCTGAGAAGTTGTTTTTCTAAATGCTGGGAATTCAAGGTTGTAGTCGCAGCTGTGGTTTAACTGCATGCTTGTCCTTCCATGGAATTGCCACCAGAATTGTCAGGGGTTGGAATTAGTGGATCTTTGAGATACCTTCCAACTCAAGCCATTCTATGATTATTTGAAGCCATAAGTACTCTCTATATAACTGACTTTAGTGTCTCTATAATAAAAGACTCATCAGCTAATGAATCTGGAACTTGTAAGACCTTGACTATCACCTTATATTGATTTATATATATTTTTAAATTTTTTTAACATGTATTTGGAGAAGCTGTGTGACATTGGCTGATATTTTTCCTGTATTCTGCTCCATGCAGACCTAAAAAGCCTTCTGAAACATTTTTTATGCATTAGGAAAAGGCTGAAATAAAATATAATTAAAGTCTTCCCCCTTTAATTTTCTCTTTTCTTGCCAAGAATGATGCATCAGGTTTTCAAGTGAAAGGTGCATTCTGATACATACATATTTGTATTTTTCAGAAGACATCTACAAAATGATTGTGAATAGCAGTAAAAACAGCTCTGTAAAGTAAATAAAAAGTACTACTGCTTTTCAACACTTTTCTTTTTTCTTCTCCCTGTGGGTAGGGAGATTCAGATTAGGTTATAAAATGTTTTTACTCTGAGAGGAATAAAGGTGGAAAATATAAGATTTCACTGAATGTATAGCAATGCTTTTAGAGTACTGAATTAATTTGATGAGGTACCTTGACACCTAGTTCTTATGAATAACCAGACAGGTTGCAAATTAATGGCATTTTTCCCTTTAGTTTTTCTTATAGATGGTTTTAGGATTCCACTATAATCTCATGTGTTCTCAGTTTAATATATAGCTAGTAATGTTGTCTAAAAAACTCCCTAGCTGATTCTTCTTTAATTTTCAATCTGTTTTCTAAAACTCAAAAAAGATGAACTTGAAAATGAGATGGGTCTTGTCTTTCCATGTACTGTCATCAGGTCCTCTCCTCTGCTAAACTATTGGGGAAAAGAAAGATGTGTATACATTTTAAAGAGAGTAAGGCATGTGCTCATTTCTAAAACCATGGGTTCTACTTTAAGGGAGTGAACACCATGAACATTACTAGGTGTGTATATATTTTACATTTCAGGTTTCAAAAAAGAGAAGATTTCAAATCATAAAGAATCCAGGAAAAGCAGGTGTTCTTGATATTTCCTATATATGCAGAAAATTCAGGCAATGGTATGATGAAAAAATAAAGAAGCTGAAAAGTCAAAAGTTAGAATATAAGTGACCTAAATATTATAGTCGGATTTGCAGGTCTTTAGTCTAATGTAACTGTAAATCCTAAAACAATTGTGCTTTCATATTAAAACACAATCTTGCTATAAAGAAAGATTTCTATGGTGATTTTTAAAGGATGTAGTAAAACATCACGAGGAATTAATGAAGAAACTGATTGTTTTTTAAAAATTACAGAAATTACTACATTTGTCTTGATATTTAAAACTTTTAATTGTTTCTCTTATGGATGGTTTTATAGCCTTCCCATAATTTTACATTTGCAGTGTGGTCTAGTGATACAGACTAGCAAACTGAAACCGTGATGGCTCCCTAATATTACAGCAAGAACTTCACAACTAGATTTGTTCTTGGATAAATGACCCTAGATGAAAGCAGCCACCCATTCTGTACTCTGTAGTGGTGTTGGCAACTCTCTTTTGTCTTGCTACTATTTAATGGTTTGTTTGAATGCCTGGCTGTAAACACACCTTTAAGTTTCTATAATAATTTCTAACACTTCAAACAATAACCTTCTTTGAGGGTTACACTAGTAATTTTTTAGCTGTAAGGATTCACTTTTTCTACCTTTCTATTTTTCTGCAAGTACCAAAGAAGTATGAAGACCTTTGTGTTGTGTTAAAAATACTCCCCTTCTGTCTAGACTGTAAAAGTTTCAGAGATACAATTGATCCAGTTCTTAAATGAGACCCAGTATTGTACTGACTTTCCTCAAACCGCATGAAATTGTATTCTTTACTTGTAATTTGCTGTCCAAAGTGAGACCTCCCAATGAAATTGCTTAGACCAGACCAAAGTAAAAAATGGATGTGAGAGATTTCTTCCTGTATTTTTCAGATCTCTCTACAATTTAGGGTTATCAATTCTCAATTGCCTTTCTGCAGCGGCTCAGGGAAGGCTGGAGGTGAGCTGGGGAAAAGAATGGAGGTGAACACTAATGTGAGGTTGTGAAGAAACATCCTCCTCTTGTAAAGGAACACTAGGGGCACTGACACTGAAAGCAGTTGTAACAAAGTGGTGTGGCAGTAGATAATTCAAGAATAGCCCAGTGACTAGACAGTAGCATTCACTCATGCTTTTCTTCAGGCTCTTACCCATCAAAATCCAACCTGCAATACAGAGAGTGATCCAGTTTCACGCATTGCTTTTTCCTGAATCTGTGCATTGGAGCAGATGTGAAATTTCTGTATCTTAGTCTTGCAATAAAGATCTGATCTTTATTATGCACCCATCAGACTGCAGTGGGAAGCAAATTGCTTTGAGTCCTCCACCACCTTTTGGGGGGTTTATATATATTAGTATTGTAGGTCTGCTTTAAATAAATCTGTACTTAGCAAAGGGCTTTGGAGAGACCATGGCCATGAACAATGCTTTCACTCCCATCACTGAGACATGGAAAGAATTTTGAAAAGTTCTGTAAGTGACTTACATGGCTTGTTGCCTACAGCATCTGCAAAAGCATTGATAAGAACTATGCCTAAATTAAACTGGCACTGCTGTATTCCAGAGGTTTTATGGAGCTGCACATGATTAGCAACGGGCCTTACAATGTGGGAGCACAAATGCCTTTCTTCTACATGAGAGGGCATGGAAAACAGTGTTCCTTCTCACTTTTCACTTCCAGAAAATCACTTCATGCTTGTGATAGGTTCAATATGTAAAACCCTTCTTGCTCTCAGATTCTGGGAGTGAGAGGGGTATTGGGATAAAAATTAATGAAAAAGATAAAGAAGCTCATGCTCACTCCATCCTGTTTCTAGTGTTGGGAATCTCTTTTTAAGCATGTACACAGTATTTATTGATATTCAGTCCCCAAATCTTGAAGCTTTATCATTCACATAGAAAAGAAAAACTTATATAATTAAACTACACTGCCAATTTAACACTACCCTTTCTTCAAATGAATTGAGAGCATAATCACTTATGATGCTTGCTATTTCTTTCTAAGCTACTATTGAACAATCTATCAAACATCAAGTGAAACTTGCTGTCACAGGAAATCACTAAACCCAGCATTGTACCGTCAAAACTAAGAATGTCGTTTTTGCAGGCACACATAGAGACACATACACATTAAACTGAGCTAGAGATCATAAATCTCTCAAACTTTTCACCTTTTAATATGATTCTATATAGTTAATAAAGTAGTTTTACTGAGCCATTTTCCATTGCTCTTTGCTTAACTTCTCCGTTTTTTTTTTTTTCCACATTAGGTGGGACTTTTTGCAATGGCCTTAAGGAGTCTTGTACGTGTCCAGCATCAGCACTTCATAGGGATGAGTGGCCAACACTTGAGATTGCTCTGTCAATCATGTACTTGGGTACATGTACTTGGGTAACTTGCCTATTAGATGCAAAACTGTGGGTAGAAGAATGAGATTATCCTTTTAAAAAGCTACTATATATTGATAACAGTAAAATTGCCTGAAGGAGTAATTTAAAATATTAGACTTCCACATCAGAAACTTATGAAAATCTATATTCTCAATATTTTAGTCTGGAGTACCTGAATTTTCTATGACTTGCAGTTCTCCAAATCCTTGAATATAGCATGGAGAAGCCTTTTTTCAAGGTTATTTTAGTCATAATCAAATAAAAGCATCAGTATTTTTCAGCAATATAGCTCACTGAGACTTCTGTACATCCAAAAACTTCTGTTTCAAGTACTAAACTACCAGTCTCTTCTCAACCTAGTGTTTCTTTAAGTGACTTTGCAGTTTTAGAAACTAGGACTCAGGGTTTATATTGAAGCAATTTCTTCTTTCAGTTAACCAAGAGGGGAAACAGTTCAGAGTATATTCCATGACAATTAGATGATTTATGCAAATTGATATAATTAGGAATTACAAATACTTACCCTTCAGCTGCACTTTACAATCTGGACAACAGATATGTAAAAAGGGAAGGAAATTATTTCACTTGCTTAGTTAATCTATAAGTTTACTGCCTCTTTGGCTAAGTCAGTTTTAGGCACTGACCAATTGAAATTAACAGCCTTGGAAAATGGGTTAATGCTCTATATATCAAGTCCTTGTAATAGTAAAGCTAAAAAGTAAATCACTGAAACATTTTCAAGAACAAAAATAATTAATCAAACCTCAGAAAAGTTAATACTACACAACTACTTCTTTCATCTCTAAAGATAAAAGAACTGCTACTCTTACACATCTGTCTCCTGCAGACTTCAGTTTTATTTTTACAAGCTAAAATGAAAGTTGACAGTGCTAAATTTACAAGTACACTAATGTATGCATATTATTGCTTTTCTAAGTGTGACTTTGGTCCTTAAATATCTTTACGTTTTTTAAGAAGTTGACAATGTTTTGAAAATTTTCCTACTAATCAAAACTTATTTTTGAAAGGAGCTTAATGTATTTTCTCATGATGAATGAACACAATTCAAGTGGGAAATGAAAAAACTTTCTAGTTTTGTGTTTTGTTTTGTTTGGTTTTTTTTCCTAAGCATCATCCTGAAAATTGAACTGATTTCCTTTCATAAAATATAGGCTGATAGACAACTTCACCAAAACATTTGATTACTCATACAGAGCAGTCACTCACAGCAATTTTTATAATAAGCATGTGAAAGAAAATCAAAATTAACATTTTCAGTTACCTGAAAGAAGAATTACATTTTATGTCTTTCATATATGAAAGAAATAAAATATAATACAAACTTCATGTTATATGCAGTGCTTTAGGATTTACATTCTTGCTTTGTGGGAAAGGAAAATTACTATTAGGGCTACAAAGATGACATCAACATAAACCTTGACAGTTTTTGGAATCAAGTACCTGTCAAAAAGATCTCCCTGCATATCTGACAGCTTGTTATTTAAATACTTAACATTAGTTTCCTCTCCTTACTCTTGCAGAACAGTGCTTCAGAGAATAAATTTTTTTCTTAAATATGACAACTTAGGAAATAAGTTATATATTCTATTCAAAGAAGGTTCAGGATTTCTTTGAGCCACAAACCTAGATCAGTGCTATAAGAGGAACACGAGGAAATGTGCATGCTCTTGTAGAACATGCTCTTTTCAATTACATACCTGAAAACCAATGTTAAAACAAGGAACCACAAAACTGGTAACTAAGTATTTTGGTTCTATTGCTACAGAATTTTCAGTGTTGAAGAACTAAAATAAAGTTTGAATACTAAGATAAAGTTTGATTCATGCAAAACAGAAATTTTACACTCTGTATATGAATAAAATCTTCAAATTATCTAGCAGACATTCTCCTAACAAGAATAAAACAAGGCATTGTTGTGAATTACAAAAGAAGGAATATTTAAGGTGAGTTGTTTCTGTTAATTAGATCATGAATACCTCAAAAAGATATATATTACAGGATTAAATATGAGAACTTATCATAGTTTAACCCCAACCAGAAGCAAAGTATCATGCAGCTGCTTTCTCACTTCCCCATTCACCAAGGTGAGATGGATGGTAAAAGAGGTAAACTACATAGGTTAAGACAAGAACAGTTAACGATGGAAATAAAATATTAATATTAATAATAATACAATTACATCGGAGATAGCAAAAAGAGAGAGGGGGAAAAAAACCCAAATCCCATGAGTGATGCACGATGCAATTGCTCACCATCTGCTGACCCATGCCCAGCTGGTCCCCCAGCAGTGATGGGCTCCTACTGACCAACTTGACCCAGTTTTTATACTGGGTATGACATACTGAGGTATGGAATATCCCTTTGGCCACTTCAGGTCAGCTGTCTCTGCTATCCTCTTTCACAGCTCCTTGTGCCCCTCCTCACTGGCAGAACATGAGACACTGAAAACTCCTTGACTCAGGATAAGCATGCTCAGCAATAACTAAAACATCAGTGTTATCACATTATTCACATACTAAAAAACCAGAGTATTGAACTAGCTACTAGGAAGACAATTAATTGTATCCCAGCCAAAACCAGGACAAAATTTTGTAATAAATGTTTTAAAATACAGTTGTAACTAAAAGTTAAAAATGTGTCTTCCTTTAATGCTAGGATTAAAAAACTGGCTACTAACATTTGGTAAATAGTCATCTTTGAGTAGGACAAGTTTTTCTTTAAAACCTAATTCTAAAGTATCTCTCAGATATTGAATCACTAAAGGAATGGGGAAAAAACCTTGTCTTCCTTTCAAATAAATACCAATACAAATACTATTAAAATAAAATAATATTGTGCTTGTTAGCAAAGACATGCTTTGCAATGAAATTACTTTTTCTCAGTGTAGTTAAAAATGTGATGATGATGATGATGATTATTATTATTATTATTATTGTTAAACCTAAGACATTATTACTCTGCTAAACTGAAAGTGTCCATTGTCCAATAATTTCCTATAGATATGTGGTAGAAGGATAAACTAAAGAAATGTATCCTGGTAGAGACCTGTCAAACAACAGCCTAGAAACACAGTGTCACTTTTTCTACATGAAACATGACTACACAGACAGGTGATGAGAGACAGGAAATCAATCTATACCGAGGAGAAAAGCAGTGTGAAGTTATGGCTTCTAGGCTAATTCATGAGTTTGCACTTATCTAAATGTACTCACAGATATATTTTATGTGTGATTACAAGTGGCAACTAAACGTTAATATCTGAGTGGGTATTTATGTTTTACTGGTAGCATAGCTAGCCATGTAAAAACTGTGTGGATAGCTCTGTGAAGCTTATATTAATATGTAGGAAATCTATGAATGAGCTCATGGCTCTGCGGGTTATTCAATTGGTATTATATTTATTTTATTGTATTGGTCTGGTTTGAAAGTTTAAATTTCATAAGTTGTTCTCTAGCTACAGATGTTGGAGAGATGTATAAAACTGTACAATATCTTTATGAAAAGCATCACATGTAGCAAAAGTAGTTAAGGAAATCGTAATCTTAGTTCTCTGAGTCACTAAATACAGAAATATAAACACGAAAACTGTAATCTAGTGTATCTGACAGACATGCTATATAACATGAACTGATACTAAAATCCCTCCTCAGACAGTAAGTGTCACATAAGTGTCTCCATATCCAGACATTAAACTTGCCACTTGCCTCACAAACCTATGTTTTATACTGCACACCACATTATGTTATCAATACAAACATGTGTCACAAAGAAGTTTATTTTCAGAGATAGAGCTTTGGAAGAGAAAGAAACATAAGACAAAATCAATACCACAACAAAATCAATAAAACAAATTAGATCTGCAGTATTGTTCTTCCTATCCCTGTTTTTATTTTACTTACCAAGACCTTGGTTTGTTTTTTTTTTTTTTTTAATGTAAATTAGGATTTTTCAATTCCTCCAGTGTATTACATGATGAGTTCCAGAACTCAGATCTAACTGTACATGGATACACAAGTCTTGCTTCTTCGTTTATGGAAAAAAAAAAAAGTAAATAAATATTAAATAGTTACAGCCCATAATCTGAAAGTAATTAATAATCTATAACTCTCCAAAAACGTTTATCCTGCCAAGGATTTACCAAAGGGTATGACAAAAGGGGGACATTCCGATCTCTTTTTTTCAAGGAGGAGAGAAGCTGCAGGAGTGGCTTCTGAGAGAAGATTTCTGATGCTAGCTGCACATTGAACACAGAAAGTTTCAGAAAACTCCAAGAAGGACCCACTGCCGCCCAAAACTGGTGCCTCTGCAGAGATTTCCCTGCAGCCCACAGTGCAGCCCATGGTCAGGCTGCAAATTGAGTAAGTAAAATGCAAATCCAAGCACACATGTAAAATGATGACAAAGCCAGGGCAGAAATTCATGGCAGAGAAGAAACTAAAAATTAGGTACTATTGTATCACCCAAAAGTTTTCTTGTTTCTTTTTTCAATGAATTATCAACAGTAGAAACTTAAGGAAGGCATAAGAGCAGGGCATGGAAAGGCTGGTCTTTAACCTGGAATGAACAATTAAGGTAATGTTGGAATTCTGCAAGCAACAAATAGTGCTAAGGTTTCCAAGCACTAGGCTAGTTGACTAAGGAGAATCTCTAAAATACATTTAATTTGAACACGGCACAGGTGAATACCAGAATTGATGACAAAATGTATAAGAAGTAGGAGGATGCTCAAATGCAAAATAAAAAATTTATCTCTACTGATCTCTGAAGTAAATGCTCTTACAAGTTTATACGTGTACCATTAATTGATCCTTTCTATATGTACCTTTCCAGGTACTTATTCCGTGGTGTGGACATCCCTAGTATCAACAGTGACTCCCTTTTTTTTTTTTTTTTTTTTTTTTAATATATATAAGTCTTGACTACCAGAAAATCCACTTATTTTAATGTGCATTAAGTCTAACTGTCTAGAACAAAATAAATGTGTGCTTTTCTCCTGATGTACCAAACATGAGAGAAAAAAAAGGAGTCATCAAAATTTCTGGCATGGTATTGCAGGCTAAAATTAATTCTATCAAAAAAACCCCAAACCAACATCACTCAAATCCCCCACATCTCAAGTCTGTGTAAAAAAATAAGCATCTAGAGACAGCTCAGCTCAACTCATATTTTCAGTCTAATCCCTCCCAAAAATGATACAGAGTTTTAGCTTACTTTTCACGGTCAGATTTAGCTTGCAAACATTTGGTTAATGTACTTGAAATAGTCTTTACATGTAGGAGGCATGCACTTTAAAGTAGCAATGCGTGTATGAAGCTTGAAAAGTGTTACAGTGTACTGGCTACACGGAGGAGAAAATAAACTTGTTAGATGTCACACTACAGTGACCTGTTCCCCACTTCAAGAGATGTGCTTTGAGGCCACAAGTTTACCCCTGTGAGAATGAGGAGTATTTACTTCACTACCATAAATCAGTCCCAAAAGCCAAAGAAATATATGGGTATGAACTTCTCCTACTGTCAGCTTGGTCTGCTTACTACCTGAAAAGTTTTTAGCCTGTCTAGCACTAATTTACCATGGCTTGATTTTCAGACAGAAGTACGGGTTGAGTTCTCTTGAGTGTTTTTACATTTACTTGATGTGTAGTTATTAAATCAATATACTGTGTGCACGCATGTGTGCATGTCCCAAATGGATTGTGCAGTCAGTTTGGAAATCATATCTAAGGTGATTTTTAAATTAAATTCTATCCTGATTGGGTATGAAAAAAGGTCGAGACTCATTCACATTCAGCAGTTTGTTTTACCATCTTTTTTAGTCTTCAGAGCTCCACTCATATCTCAGAGGCTCAAAATCTACATAACTTCATCAGATGTCACGAGAGTTTTTTCCAGGCTTAATATGGTCAGCTTCTGTCCCATGTACATTTGCAATCTTAGCTTCCAAACTGAAGGCCCTGGAACTGCATAACTATCAGCAGAATAATGACATCTCTCCATCTGCCCTTAAACAGAAGGAAAACTATACTTGAAATGAACCTGTTGCAAGCTTTATACATCTCATCTTTTAAAAGTATCTTCCAATTCATTTACACTACATCTGTCAATGAACAGTTCACCCACTGCTAGCGCCTGTATCAATATCTAAATGCATCACTAGAAATTGCATCTCTTTTCTTCAGAAAGTGTGGCTCTGTTTCCATGGGGAAAATAAGTTATTTTAACTGAGACATGATAAATATATCTCCCTTCAGAAAAAAAAGACTGGCATTTTTTCTTTCTCCTCTTACCACTTGGTTTCCTCACCCACATTTATTTTCTTCCAAAACAAGGAATCTTAGCGTAATTAATTTTTATTTCTATCTTTACCTTTTTTTGGACAGTTTGCCTACTGTCAGTACCATAATATTGCCAAACTCAGTCTCTACTTTAACCATAGTATTCTTATTCTTATTTGTTGGTATTCTTATTGTTTCTTACTGTAGTGCTGCTGTCACTGCTTCATTTATGATTTCCATGCAGCCCAGCTTTAGAGAACAACAAAGTGATACAGCCTGATTGTCATTCTCTTCCAAGGCAGTATCAGCCTCTGGAAAAAAAATGAGGCAAAAAGAAAGAAAATAGACAACAGTGGAATAGGTAAATGACAACTAAAGAAGAATACAGCAACTAATAAATAATTTTAAAGCTCTAAAGAAAAGCCTTGAGTTAAGGAACGGTTAATTATTGTTGTTGACAGAGTATAATACGCAAGATAAATATCATGAAAACAGGATTTCAGAATGTCATCCGACTCCACTGCTTTTTAAAAGATATTTGGAAATTACAACTTTCTGCATTTAGCTATAAAGCACTAATTCCATTTCTCTTCTTATGTTTATATTCATTACTATCCTAAGCAAATCAATTTAGGAAAGATGTGAGTAAAAATGGATTTCATCATATATTTTAGGTGTTCTGAATCAAATAATTCTTTTAGGAAGGTACTAAGGAAGCCTGAGAGGTTGCCCTTAAACATATTTAAAGAGCAACCAACCAGCAAAGAAATATTTCAGTCCAATTTGAAGAAGGCATGTCATTTTTTCATCACTATCAATATAGAAATTAATATTTAAGGAGCAGAATTATTCTTTTGACCCTCTGGATTAGCTATCATTCAGCAAATAGCAGCTCCTATTCAAAATGCCTTCTTCAGATACCCTGTTGAGATAGGGCACTCCTATGTGTCAGAGTTTCATAGAAAGTTAGTGTCTTGCAGGAGACACCATCTCAAGATTGCTCAAAGCAGTCACCCACAGCAAACCAAAAGGGTGTATCAACCACAGAGGTATCTTTAAATTCTCATTTTGTTTGATATTTATTCATAACACTCAAGATTATGCCTACCGGTGTAAATTTAAGATACTGACTACTTTCCCAATGAAAGAATCCTAAGTGGCACCCTGTAAAACCTCTGTGTTTAGGAACATTGAGGTGTGAATGTCTGGAGTTTACATTTCTTGTTAAAACACCAGCAGGAGAAATTTTTTATTCTTTTTTATCTCACTTCAGTTACAAAAACTCAGGGCCGTGTTTCTCACGTTGCAATTCCTAAAGTGTTGACAAGCAAAAAAGCACACAGGATTCTGTTCCTCATGTTGAAGTCAGTTTTCAAACACAAAATTATCAGATTAGACAGAAAGAAAATTGATTGGAGGAGTTAATCTCTTCCATGATTGACAAACCTGCATTCCAGTCTATTCCTTTTCTATGAATTGCTTCAGGGTTGAACTCAATGAGTTCAACAAAAATGGGTTAGTACAAAAATATTGTAGTAATCTGCAGTGAATGGGGAATCAAGTCTTCTCACTGCCAAAAGATACAACAAAAGCTATCCTGTTCAGCTCTGCACATAATGTCAGAAGGGGAGTATACCAAGATGCTAACAGGGTAATAACCAATCCTGAGCTGCCATGAATGACAGCTGTCTGAGGAGAAAGGAGGAAAACTGCAGTTTAAAAGCAAACAAAAAACATCCATACATTTAAAAGATGTCACTACGGTCTTGAAGGCTGTTTTGAAAAGGGTTGTGGCCACGAGCTTTGGAGCATTTGATGCATACATAGCAACCACGTCTTTGGTGACTTTTTAGGACACAAAAATCCTTTCTTAAAGAATTTGCTATAGAAGTTGAAAGATAAATGCTAAAGAAACATCAAAGTGCAGCATGTGATACCTTTTCATTTCTTTTAAGCTTTCTGACCTGCTCTTGAATGTAAGCACCTAAATTGTTGTTCAAATCCTATAAGCCCCACATAGGAACTACAGCAGGCAGTCTGTTCTTACAATACAGATGATTCTGCTTTTTCTCTCCTCTCTCGGAATATATATAGCTAAAATAAATCTCCCTAAGGGTGAACTTGTTTTCATGAATTTCCAATACCAATCCAGATATTTCTATACTTCCTTTATAGCATATTTACCTTTTCACAAAAAGGAATGGTTCAAATTGAGTTTTTTTTCTAGAATTCCTTACCAAAAAAACCCAGTTATTTTTTATGCATTCTATCAACCATCTGATGTGGTAGAACATGTATTTCACATTGTACTACCAAAAACTGAAACCTGTTTCAGTGCTGCACTTTTTAGCACTTCTCTTTTGTAAACTTAAAAGCTACTACTTTTTGTGGAAATTCAGTGAATTTTGTTCTATTACCTTTAGCAAAAACGAAACCATGTCCCTTTGTATAGAAATTTAGTCAAACTGACAAAGTTTTTTGTACAATGAATAACTGGATATTAGAATATCTTTGCATAGAAAGAACTGGGGTTTTGTTTGTTTGGTTGGTTTTGTTTTTTTTATTTTTTTTATTTTCCCTTGGTTTTTTTATTTGTTTTGTGTGTGTGTGTGTGTGTGTGTTTTGGGAGTAGAGTTTCTTTTTTTTTTTTTTTTTTTTTTTTTTTTTGTGAAGAAATGCAATTACTTTTACTCTACGCTATAAATAATAGTAAAAGGCTTGGAGATAGAAAAAGTTTCACATTATCCTTATAGACTCAGTTTTAAAGGCAATAATATTTTTAGCTCATTAATTTTCTTATAAAAGCAGAAATATTTTTATTTTAACAGACTTGGCACTGACTTGTTACCCAGTCTCATTTACTGTTTTGATTTCTGGCTTTAAATCTTGTTTTTTCCTATCTGTTTCAGACTCATACAAGGCTCAGTCTTTCTCAAAGATTCTATCCTGTGACCCACTGATCTTAGTTTTCCCTTTTGCCCTGACTTCCATGAATTGGATCATTATGTTCTCCCTTTGTAGAGACAGAAGGTTGCATGACCCACACTTAGAGTTTAGCAGAAGAGAAAGTGAGCCCAGTGTGTAAAAGGGATTATTACTCCTGCTGTGGGATTCTGTAGTAACATGCTTCTTCCTATCCTCAGAGCTTTACTGTACTTTTGCAAGCTCACAAGATGATAAACCACTTTTCTCTGAAAATCTGTCCCTCAACCATCATTGCTCAAAAACTGTGTCTTCCCTGTCTGCCATTCTGGAATGCTGCTTTACAAAGAGTACATTTTCATGGTAAAGTTAATCCCTGTAGACAAGAATAAATTCGTACAGTGGAGGATGCAGCAACAGCCAAGGAGTTCTCTGCACAGGGGGCCAAATCCAGTTAAAAGCTTCATCACACTCTCTCCATCTGGAAGTGTGTGAAAAAGCCTGGTGAAATAATAGACTAGGCTCAGTCTTAGAAGAGCAGATGCTGGACAACTACATGGAGTCATAACCCAATGAGATGAGAAAATCTGTCACTGTAGTTCAGGGAAATCTCTCCCATGCACTAACATTTTGTTTTTTCCAGTCTCTGCCTAATTTTCCATTAACTTTTCTAATTACTTTCAGTTCTCCTTCAGTTCTACAATTTTTCCTCTACCCTTCAGTCTTTCTCACTTCTTTTTCTCTAATCCTTATCTCGGGGTATCTTCTATTCTCCTAAAAGATTATCTATTACCTTATACAAAAGAGGCTTCTTCAGCTTTGCTGTGCTTATAGTCGGCTGGTATCCAGACATATCCAGACATATCTAGGCTATAAATATTTCTCTTAATATTTTTCGGGTGCAAATTAATATACCATATTCCTTTCCTTTACAAAAAAGTTCGTTTTCTTAGAAACATTGCAGCTATACTTTATGGAAAACATACTTCCACTTATACAGGCATTCACTGGCATTGTTAACTCATCAACAAGTTGCCAAAACTGTTTGTGGATGCCTTATGAGAAGGTTTATAATGTACTTTTGCATATCCAAAGTCAGTATTGTCACTGACAGTATTTCATTAGCAAGTTCTTCCAAGATGATAATTTGATTTGATTAATTATGAAGGCTGAGAATTTTAGGAACCCCCTGGTGAGCAGTAGCAGTCCACGGGAATAACAGTGACTGGCAATGAGAGGAGGAGATTGCTCAGGAGACAATGCTTGTTATCAAGTCTGTTGATAACAAACACTGCTAGTAATGCTGAAACAGACACTTCCTGAATAATTTCAAATTCCTTGCATCTCTTCTCAGTATTAGTAATGAGTTTCCAGTTTTTGTCTTCTTAGAATAAAGTGGGGTTTACTTTCCCATTACATTTCACTCAGACTAGTCTGACACATACCAGGAATGCTAATTCTGAAAGGCTGAAGGAAATGACTGCTAGGTTGCTCTTGGTGTTTCATGTATTTGACTCGGGCTGTCAGGACAGACAAATAGGGAGAGCCTCCATCAAAGTGAAGCCACAAAGATGGAGCCTCAGAGTATTTATTTTGCTGTGGAAAATATTAGTGACATAGGCACTCAGATTAAAAAAATCTGGCTGAGCAATGTGAAGGCTAGTAAAAGATATTAAGATATTATTCACATATATCCTTGAAAGAAGATATCTCATTACTTTCTTTAAAAATCAGATATATTTTCTTTGATACAATTATGGTATAATTACAAGTATTAATAAAAAGGGAAATTTTCCACTAAAGTGAAGATGTGCCCTGTGGTCAGTCTAAGGACACCACACAGCAGGGGCTAGTCCTTTCTTTCAAAGGATGGTGGAGGCTTCAGCTTACATGAAAGGAAGAGTCTTGCTACTAAAACTGCATAACTATAGTATCCTGTGATATTTTTTTCCTTAATCCATAGAGTTTTATGAATATGTTAATTTACAGTATGCACTGAATGCAAAATTATCTATTTTCTGTTAACCCAAGCTGTCAACAAGAGAATATCTGTTCAAATTGGAACTAATTATTTATTAAAAAAAAAAAATCAGAAATTGCACTAAATGTCATGATTTCCCTCAAGATCACCATTCAAATCTGATTTGGATTTTTACAGCCTAGATTAAAGCTTTATAGTCTCCAGCACAAAAATGTAAAAGACTTGGTGTAATATACTGAGAAGTCTAAACCAAATAACAACAGACTTTGCAATATACATCTTAAAGTTCTGTAGAAAATCACAAGTTGTCCATTTATTTTTCACTGTTCAGTGTTACCAACCGACTGGAAGGCTTAATGGCAAGCAAAATGTCTATATCTATACTTATGTCACCTGCTATTTGTGTATTGATTTAAAATTAAATATTAGACAAAACCCATTTTCATAATCTAATTTTCAGCTGACAAAAGCAGATGAGATATACTGATTCCAACTGCAAGATAATGCCTACTTTAGAAGAACTACTTCAGCCACTCACATGGAATGTCAGTTCCTGCATAAACAATTAAAGAAACACCCGAAGATAATTTGTCAGAATCAAGAAAAACTGCTCTGTGTAGAGGGTCTCAAAAAGGACATGAAGTTGATTTTCTGAAAATGACTAAGTATTGCTATCCCTATATTACCTGTTTATTTTTTTTTATTATTTTTTTTTCTTGTTTTGGTTTTCTGTTTTTTTTTTTTGTTTGTTTCTTTGGTTTCTCTGTTTTGTGTGGGTTTTTTTGTTGTTTGTTTGTTTTGTTGTTTGTTTGTTTTTTAAGGATTAGGTAATATTACTGCAATTTGTTTCCTTTTCAAGCTTGAAGTTGCAATTTAATACAGGAATCAAGCAGCTGTTATTCCATGCATTGTGTCTTAATAATGAAAACATCTATTCCTGATCCACAGTACAATCATAGAATCATTGACTATTTTAGCTTGGAAAAGCTCCCTAAGATCATAAGGTTGAACTCTTAATGAAGGACCACTCTATTCACTGTTAAACTGTATCCCCAAGTGCCACATCCACATATTTTTGGAACAGTTTCAGGGATGTTGACTTCACCACTGCTCTGGGAAACCTGTTCTAGTTCCTGACCACCCTTACAAGTGAAGAATTTCTTCCTAATCTCCAATGTAAACCTTCCCTGGAGCAGCTTGAGCCTCTTTCCTCCTGCCCTGTCCCTTGTTACCTGGCAGAAGAGGCTGACCCCACCAGGCTACCCCCTCCTTTCAGGCAGCTCTAGAGTGATGAGGTCTCCCCTGAGCCTCCTTTTCTCCAGACCAAACACCCCCAGCTCCCTCAGCTGCTCCTCACAGCACTTGTGCTCCAGACCCTTCCCCAGCTCCGTTCCCTTCTC
Organism: Sturnus vulgaris; assembly: GCF_052056855.1. NCBI lineage: Eukaryota > Metazoa > Chordata > Aves > Passeriformes > Sturnidae > Sturnus > Sturnus vulgaris. The sequence goes on along the minus strand of NC_142244.1, from coordinate 43,323,652 downwards.
TGGACACGCTCCAGCCCCTCCATGTCTTAGAGGTAGAGACGGGCCCAAAACAGAACAAGAGCAAATCTCCGTCTTACAATTTTAGCAAGCAGATAATAATGCTTGTATCCTTATCTCATGTTGTTTCCCATTCTTCAGACAAAGGCCTGGCAGATGGACAACTACCCCGTAATCTTTGTTACTGAAAACATGACAACAGTTAGGTTTTTGTGGGGCTGAAAGGACTCATCCCTATTATCCATTCCTCCAGTGTATATTAATTTTCTATCTCAGAATAAAATTATCTTATTATTCTTACTTCTTACACTTATTATCTTTAGTACTGCTAAATGCTAGCAGTATGAATATAAACAGTTATTCCCCTCCAGAAAAAAAAATCTGATAAATTCAAATTTTCCAATAGCTATCTTTGTACCAAATTCATCTTCTGGAGTAGGAACTTTTACAAGAGTGTTAGATAGAAATTAATTTCAACAAACTCCGATTTTCTTCTCTCCTCCTTGGTATATTAAGTCTAGTTGTCTAGAACATTAGACATTTTGGCTATTAAAACGTCTTGCTTCCTGACTCCTATCTTTCCTAATGAACTGTCAAGTCATCTGTTCTGCCCATGGTCGTGATTTACTAACCATAACTGATAGTGATATTTTATGACATGCATTTGTCTAATTTGGATGCCATTTCCATATAGCAATTTTACCAGGATGAACCTTATGCTATTGGTAGACCAAGAAAAATTTTAATAGTATCAAATGAACTTTTGAAATCTGTTTGAAAAATTGACATTTAATTTAAAAACAAACAAACATACAAATAAATAAATAAATAAATAAAACCCCAACCTTCTCCTGCAACCATATACAAGAATATTGAATGCTGAATTTTTCTGCTAAAAAAATCTCTGCTGCCACATTGCATTAATTTCCAGAAAAGAAAAACAATATCAAAGAATCAGATGTCTATTGGAACTAAGAATGCAGCTGAAATCTCTTCACTCTTGTACAGTAATCTTAGCTGTAAACAGCAAGTGAAATCTCATATTAAAGCACACATTTTTAATATTATTTTTTCTGTACCAGAGCTCGTATATAATTAAAAGTATGATTTGATAATAAAATCTGTTCTTAAATTCATTCAAATAAATTAAAATTTTTTTTTTTTGCAATTGACATTTAAGATTAGATATTGAGATAAGATTTGAATAGTTTATAGTCTTGTTATAATTAGAAGCCCACTTCTCTACATTTTATTTGTAAAGTCTAAAAAACTGTAGCCAATACCACAGCTAAATGCGTGAAGGAGAGACACAAGATTTCCTTGTCAAACACAGTGTATGAACCAGAGACAATAAATGTGCGTGTGTGTGTGTGTGTGTGTGTGTGTGTATTTGGACATGCACAAGTGTGTGTGAGAAAGAGAAAAAGAGAAAGCCCTTCTTTATTATGATGACATGCAGAAGTACCAACTAAGAGTCATGGCAAGCAGGCAACAGCATGCATTCAGCTATTCTAAGCTTACACTTCTTACACAAAACAGATCAACACACTGGGAGCATAACATTTCACATATGGCTTTATTTAAAACTTTTCAAATAGGTGGATTGATTAATCAAATAATATTGCCAACAAAAAGTAAAAGTCTTATTTGGATGCGACCTATTTATCTTTCTGTCATGCTGAGTTCCTCAAAAATGAGGATGGCTCTCAAATATTATGCTAATAATATTTTTTTTCCTTACTTTTGAATATATTTCTTATGGAATCAACCCAGACTATGGAAGAAAAATTGAATTACTATCTATCCTCACACTGATGACATAGCAAAAAGCTGTTGCATCTGCCAACAGAAGCTTTTCTCTTATAGCTAAATATATGATGATAGAGCGCTGAGAAATGTTAGCACTTCCTAGTCTCAGCACTTTGATCAACATGAAGATAGTCTCACCATGCTTCCACACTGTTATAAAAACCTGCAAATGACCAGCACCTGTAGCAAAATAATTTCTACAAGGTAAATATAAATGGCATCTGCTGCTCAGAATACTTTAGCCTTATAGCTGGAATTGGAAAGGCATATTCTAAGCAAAACTGCTGCTGAGATAGCATTTTTTTAGAGGCTTGTGGGAAATTAGAGGTCTATCAATGACATGCATCATCACTTCAAATGAACTGTGGAATCCAATAAAATAAGTGTTCAGATTCCTCATACTTGGAAATGGGCACAAAAAATGTTTAATTTCTCCTGATTTCATGCAATGGTTTTTTCATTATGATACCATTTTTGGCACTGCTGAAATTGAAAAACTAAGTAAATAGGCTAGACCTTAAAATAGCTTGGTAGGAGGGGAACATGGCTTAGGAGGACTGAGGATTATGTCTGGCATATTACTTGGGTAATGAAGTTCTATTTCCATGGTAGAAGAACTGTCACGCTTCGTCAAGCTTAGCCAGGATGCAGAACCTATGCAAATGTATAAGAAAGGATGCAGGGAAAATCAAAGAGCTCTGATCAGTGTCCTCTTGTAGGGACGTTTTAGCACATTACTGCTCCAAAGCAAATGTCCTGCCTAATGCTGGAAGCTTTTCATTTTTTAAGAGAGAAGTGCATATTCTGGTCTAGCAAAACCACACAAACCCCATCTTTTCATTAGGAGTTTAAATTATTGCTTCAAAATGCAAACTAAAAATGCTAGAACATATTTCCTTTTCATCACCTCCTCCACAGGGGCAGTAAACTTTGCTTCAAAAAAGGCAGGGAGGGTTGGAGATAGAAGTGTCACATCAGCCTAGCAAGATTCACTAGAGGACGTGCATCAAAGGATTTGGTATTACAAGGGTGGCCAGCACCGATAAGGAAAAAGAAAGGAAGTAATTTTTTAATCTGCTTAGCAAAGATGGCAAAAAACGTACACTGTTTTCTGGATAACGAAGATACAGACCAATGTGCTAGTACATCTGAAAAAAAGCCCAAACCAAAAGTCTCTGGAGTCTGAGAAATGATTTCATTTCACTTTCATGAAAGAAATTTCCCATAGAAAATATTTTGTCCTTATAGGTAGTGTCTGCTCTGGCACCACATCACATCCCTGCATATATATTTATGTACTAAATTTTTAATAATTTAATGTTGAAAACAATTTTAATGATTTGTTAATTTAGGCATTTATCATGTAATTTTCCCTAATATTTATGTAATTCCGAGGCTACTGAACTATAAAAATATCTGTGTATTTCATAAACACTTGTTTCTTTTCTATTAAGTCAGTCCTGCTGCAAGTTAGCTATAATTTCTAGATTAATTATTTTCCACATAAAAAAAGAACATAATTAATTTACTCTTTTATTATCCTTGCAGAGAAATATGTAGAATGTTTTGCCAAAGAACCTTACAAAAGAAGCTTCAGAATAAATCCTGGCTGTATTGAAGTCCAATGTGCAAACTAAATGTGGTTCTTAACTTCCGCGTGTGTTTGTCATCTGAATCTAGCAGATAATCAAACACTTTATAGATCTCTCTCTTGAAACAGTAAGCTTTTTCTGAATGTTCTGTGCTTTGATAAGAAACAGGACTAGCACATTTTGTAAAAATCATTGAAACCAGAAGAATACTCATTGGTAGTACTAGAATATCGTAATTATATGATATTATCTTGAAACTACCCTTTTACAGAAGATTGAGAGGATATTATTGTCATTAATGTGAAAGATTCTGGTATAAACAACATAGAAATACACTAGAATGATTAAAGTACATGGTCCAATACACACAGAGATGACATGAAGAATAAAGGAAGATTCAAAACAGAAGTAATTAATTTAGTGCATTAAGAAAAATGCATGATTTTAGACATCAAAATTGAAACTTATGGGAAAAAAAATAGCAACATTTTCAGTACAACTAATGAAAAAACCCTGGTTTTGCATTGAGTGGCCTTTATGGTAGTTGTTCTCTAAAACCCCTCGAGATAAACATACTTTTTGGTCTAATAGAGACTTTAATTCTTTAGCTTTGGAATACCATCTGATTTTTACATGCATTTCATAGGTTTTATGAAAGCCACACATTTGTTTCAAAAATCTTTAAAACTGGTCGCTTTTTTAAGGTCCAGTGACTGAAATTAAATAACTTTTGGAATAATTTTAACCCAGAAAGTATTGACTAAATGTAAATGGATTGATGATGTTGTCTGGGGAATAATGAAATCGGAAAAATTGTCTCTTTTTTTCTCTAGAAATGTTGTATTTAGCACTAAAACTGAAATCCTGCCTGGTGCCTCATCTCTCAGGCATTCAGAGGCCTGGGTCAGCATAAGCATTCTCATTTTTTTTTACTTCCTTGATGCTAGACTAAATATTTTTCAAGTCAGGACACAGAAGATTTAAGAAAGTAATTTATGAAGTGACATTTAGGAAAATTTAAGGAAAAATGATAGTTCACTATCAAGAATAGTAAATAATATCACTATTAGAGTATTCAGGGGAATAAAGAAACAGAAACTAAAGATATTGCATTGTCACCCTTTTGACCAAGAAATTTGATTCAGGGCACACCATGTACAGCTATCCTGATAGATTGCTTCAGTAATCTCAACTGTCTCTAAAACTAGACATCCTTACCAAACTCTGACTGTAGAGAAGAGCTAATATGAAAACAAGTATATCTTATTTCTTACATCAGAATATTTAAATGATAGTTTGGTCCTCCAATTTCCTCTGTATTCCTCCATGGAAATTCATAAAAGGGCAGAGTAAATTTGGTCAGTTTTAAGGATAGCAACTGGCTGCATTTCTGAGAGAGGATCTTTGTCAAAATGTTAAATGAAATGTGTCATTCTAAGTCTCTTGAAAACCATGCTTAGAATGATTACAGAAAATGTTTCAGATAGTATAAATTACAACTCTGTAAATAAGTAATCTGTTGATATAATAATCTTCTTTTCTCTTTTAACCACTAAAAAACAACTGTAATATGTGAAATGAATTTTTAATATTGACAGTTAAGATTAAATACAAATATTTAATATTTTAAACATATATCTGCTGCACCAAATGCAGCACTTCAAATATCATAAGTTTAGGGGTATTCATGCTTTCTAAATTCATTTTGTCTGCATCAGATTATTTAAAGGCTTTAGCAGGTACCTTTTTTAGAAGATTTTTCTTCTTGTTAGAACTGCATTATTACCCATCTGTTCTTTAAATAGTTCTTAAGAAAGCAAGTTCAATTTAATTTCCATTTTCAGTGAATTAATTATATCTGCTGTGTAGAAAGCGTGATGTGTGAGAGTGAAAAGGAATTCTATTTAAATATCCCAATATTATGGGGAATCGTATGTAGTTATCATTTTCCTGGATTTACAGACCCAATTCTCAAATATGATCTTTTATTCACACTTTTCTTATTGGGAAGACTTTCCACTCCTTAATAGTTAAGGACAATTGTATTTCATTTGTTGCTTTACAATTTTTTTTTTGAGACATTCATTTTATTTGAGCAGAAGCATCCACTCATACACAGAATTCCACACAAGGTTTTAACAGTATCTGATAATATGGCATTAACATTTCATCATTTCATCATTATTACTGAAAATATTTTGTTTAATACATAAAATCATGCAAATCATATTCAGTCAGTGGGCACAGATAATTTCCTCTTTAGCTCCCAAGAGCTGAGATCCAAATTTAGAAGAGCACAGGAAGGATATCTGTTGGAGTGAGTCCAGAGAGGAACCACCAGGATGATTAGAGGGATAGAGCACCCCTCTAATTAGGAAAGGCTGAAAGAGCTGGCTATTTTCAACCTGGAAAAGAGACAGCTTTGGAGTGACATAATTGTTGCCTTCCAGTACCTGAAGAAAGCTCCAAGAACACTTTTTACCAGAGCATGTAGTGACAGGACAAGGGTAAATGGTTTTAAACTGAGAGTAGGTTTATATGAGCTATTATAAAGTAGTTTACTGTGAGGAGGGTGAGACACTGGCACAGGCTGCCCAGAAAAGTTGTGGTTGCCCCATTCCCAGAAGTGTGCCAGGCTGGATGGGGCTTAGAGAAGCATGGCCCAGTGGAAGGTGTCTTGCCCATGGCAGGGTTGGAACTAGATGAACTTTGAGGTCCCTTCCAACGCAAGTTTTTCTATGATTCTCTTATTTTTAGTATTTTCCTTGAGTGTTTTCTCTTTCCTGAAATAAGATCATATTAGGAACTTGAAAGTCAACATGATTTACTCAAACAAAATTTTCCCTCGTGTTCAAAGCACAACGGGACTTTGGACCACCGTTCAAAAATGCTACAGCACAAACAGTTCGTAAGAACTTTCACTGCCTTAAAATATATTTCAGATCCTTCTGATTTTACTGGCGCCTCCTATAAAGATCTTTTTCAGTTCAGTTTAAAGCACTTTGTAGGTTTTAAACCAGCAGAGATCCTATTTCAAATATTAGAGCATTGGAACAAGTGCAACTTCTGCACCTCATGGACAAATTAAGAAAAGCAAATAATAAAAAACAACCCAAACCCTCAACCAATAAAACAACCATGAGTCATCTCTGAGTCACCTCAGTCTGTGAATATCCAATATTCAGATTTTGCATTACACAACCCAAATTGCCAAATACTTGCTTCAGAGGACTAGAGCTTTGAAACAGATATTAACAAATATAAAGGATATTGGTATGAAAGACTTTAAAAAATCAGAACATGACAAAAGTGATCAATTCCATTCTCACCTCATCAGCAAGATATTAGAGAAATGAATCTTATTATTGAGATTCATTCTTTACAGAATCTTTGGGATCTGAAATTATAAGGCAAGTACAAGCCCTCATTAAGTTATAGATTTACTATGTTGTGTGCTTTGCAGATTTTCTGTGCTCAAGGAATTGGCTAGTTCAGAAGATTTTCAGTAATTTTTTTCAATTTGCAATGAACAGATAAGTACAGAATGCTCACTTCTAACTTTAAAATAAGACTGACATATGGATGCAAATTGACACACCTCCTCGTCTGTTGCAAGTCAAACTTTTCCAAAAATGGGATAAGACAGCAGAAAGCAAGACCAGTATAGTTTCTTAAAAGGTTGTGAAAGTATTCCTTAGTTTAAATCATAGCAATATTATTTTGGACAGGTTATTTGTCTCGAAGTGCTGCAATGACTAAAACGAAGATAAAAGCAAACTGAGCAAAAGGCTGGTTCATATCAGAACCTTGATAACATACTTCATAGTTAGCAACTACAAACATAAGAGTTCTGAGTGGTAATTGAACACTGTACTTTAAACCAGATTAAATACTTAATTTTTGAACTTTTCCACCCCCATTTGTTTACTTTATGTAGCTTTAAAGTAAAAATAGTCATCAAACAAAATGCTTCTGAAACATTAACAATTATGCATTCAGTAATGCTTGTAGGAGTCTGTCAGTTTTGTATCAATCTGTTTTTTTAAAAAGAATAAAAACTGAAAATGTTAAAAATCTGAAAGAGCAAAAAATCTCCAAAGATTTAGCATAATTTGCATTATAGGTAAAAATGTCATTTTTAACAAAGAGAATGCAAATAAAATTACTTCAAACAAAATTGTTTTCAACTTTTGTTGAAATCTGTATAAATTACACTATTAGTCATAAATTCAGGATAAAGATTAAAACTTATGAACAGGCAGAAAAAAACTCGAAGGTCAGCAGTGTCTGAGTGATTGAATGCAAGATTTACCCCAGTGAAATAGGGGATTAAGCCCTAAGAAGCAAAAGAAACCAACTTCAATTAATTAAATGGATAAATACATGTTTTTATATAAAATTACACTCCACTAATTCTTACATCTCTAGAATGCATATTAACTTGAAAGCTATGGTGTTTCGTGATTAAAACCAAACAGAGACCATGACCAAAGATAAGCAGGTTAATAAATAATGCTATTTTTTTGAAAATATGTATTTCTCTGCTGAACCCACAAGTTCTTGTCATCCTGAAGAAGAAAATATTGTATTTTCTAGTCAAAGCTCTCCAGATCATCAGAAAACTCATCATGGGTACTTAAAATTGTTGAAAGGAGACAGCATGTTAATTCAACTGAGGCACTCTTTAGATAATTCAGGTCCATATTGCAAAAAGTCTCTGTACAGAGCAAACACCTTAGACCTCTTATTACTCCTAGGGCAGTCTGAATTTTTTTGTGCTGTTCCACGACTGTTCCTGTTGTAACCATTTGGTATCGATTGTCATAGATCATTTCTCATCCTTAAGTAGGTTCATTTTCATTCCTGGTACATTAAGTACTGTTTCAACCTCAATCTGAATTGCTGTTTAATAAGATAAATAATCATAAGAAGTAATTACCCAACATTTAAGCTGATTTGTAGCTGTTGCAGTGAGGCAGCAAGATTATCAGGAGTATTGCGTACATTTTTCTACTCCTTTGCCTTCCATCTTAGAGAAAAAATGGCTTTAAGTTGTCTAAATTAGGACTGAGACAGAAAATTGCAAAATTCCTCACATAGTCTAAATTTTAATATCTAATTTTTCCTCAGGAAACCTATTTAGTATTTATTTTTTCATTTCTTTTATCTGTTTATTATTATCTACTTACTAACAATATATATTTACCTTGTGTTAAGAGCTAAATATTCTGATCAAAATATCAAAAATCCTGAGCGACTCCCTAGAGCAGGTTACCCTGCCCCTATAAAGCATCAATTTCACCTACACCATTTTTGACCAGAATTTGTCCAATCGTTTGTTATCATTGTCATTGGTGATAGAAACTTTGCAATTGCATTATTCATTTTACTCAATCTGCAATTGGATGTTGTTCCCTATTGAACTATCTGCATCTTTATCTCTGGAACCTGAGCTGCAAGTTCTAGGCTCATCCACTTTGTATGTTGAAAAAATGGTGGCAAGTTATCTGCTTTTTATGTTTTAGAAGGTTTCAATATTGAAAAAAAATTGTAGTTATAAGTCTGCTATAGCTTTTTACGGTTTAGAAGGTTTCTATATTCCATATGAAATCTATATTCTTCAAGGTAGACAGTCTTAAGTAGGTCAATATGTTTTCACAAATAAATTCACTAACCTCTGATTGTTCTCATTGCTTATTTCTGGACTTGCCAGTAGCTGCACATATTTCTAAATCACTCACACATGAAGGGTTAGGCATTTTTTTCAACTGAGAGCTGTTATTGTACAGCTTACTTTAAAATATTTTGTTTTCCGTATGTTTGCCCTGTCCAAAACGGTTTGTTTGTACACCTAAGGATATTCCTATTTGGGTAGCAACATGGCTTTCACATTTCATTTTTACCTTGTGATCTCATGAGCTCTTTCTTGACATCTCTGACCAGCACAGTTTGTTCTTATGTAAGATAGTATTTTCAGGCTATACATGTTGGTTTCTATCTTTTTCCTACATGATTGCTCCAGTTTGTCATGATAATTTCAAAATCCAAACCTTCCAAGATGCTTCATTCTCAGTGAGGTATCTGTGATCTGCAATTTAATATGAAGCTCTCTGTTCCATCATGCACTGTGTTTGCATGGCCAAGCTTTGGTAGTGGGCAGCTATAGTGAAGAGTTTCTGTGAGAAGCTGCCAGAAGCTTCCTCCATGTCCAGCAGAGCCAGCCCCTGGATGTACTGCTGGTCAGGGCTGGGCCAATTAGAAACAGAAGTAAAACCTTTATGATAACAGATTTAAGGAGGAAATGTTGTTGCACAGATGTAATTTTGGCCAGAGGAGACTGGTGTGAGACCACGTGAGAGGATTAGCTCTGCAGACACCAAGGTCAGTGGAGAGGGAGGAGGTGATCTAGGCACCCGAAATGAGATGGAGACAGAAGACCACTCTGGAGCAGCCTTTCCTTGAAGGACTGCACCCCATGGAAGGGTGACCCACACTGGGGTATGGACTCACATTGGAGAACTCTCCTGTGGGAGGTACCCCATGCTGGAGCAGGAGGAATCCTCTCCAGGAGCAGTGGCAGAAAGCCTCGTGTGATGAACTGACCGTAACCCCCATTCCCTGTCTCCTTGCACCACTGGGAGAGAAGGTAGAGCTGGGAAGGAGGGAAGGGTGGAGGGAAGTCATTTTTAAGGTCTTATTTTACTTATTATCCTGCTCTGATATTGTAGTAATAAATTCAATCAATATCTCTAATTTGAGCCTGTTTTTCCCACGATGGCATTTGATGAGTGATCTCTCCCAGTCCTTAACTCATGAACCCTTCATTAGGTTTCCTCCCTCCTGTCCATATGCTGAGGGGAGTGGGAGAGCAGCTTTGGTGGGCGCCTGACATCCAGCCAGGGTCAACCCAGTATATATCATTAGATTCTTACTGAAAGTAGCAACTAGAAATAGGCCTAAAATGAACATTTTAGAGTTTAACAACATAGGGTCATTGCACTCTTCCTACCTAACTGCTGGCAGGTATTCTTAGAATGTATTTTTCTAGCTATTTTTAAATCTACCACCTAGTCCTATCTAGATCTTTTTCAGATTCCTTTAGAAAGTTCAGACCTAAACAGGAAATCAAAAGCAGTACTATATACTCCCTCTCTATCCACTTAACCATGCTGCATAAAGAGTATAAAATCCAGTTAGATTTGTATGACAAAACTTATTCTTACTGATCCCACTGGTAGCCATTCATCATCTTCTTACCTTTCAGGGGCTTAAAATAATGTGATTATTTATTCCACAGTATTTTCTTGTCATGAAGATTCACTTGCTCTAATTTCATTCTTCATACAACGTTGCCTTTATTCCAAAGATTTTACAGCCTGGGTAAAAGAAGTCTAGGGGGTTCTTTAAATATATTGACAAATAAAGTATTACTTAATTCTCAGTCTATTGGGCCATTTGAAAATCAAGGCTATTCAAGAATCTAAATTGTGACAGAACTAGGCAGAAGGTTCTTTTTTTTCATACTGAAATCTCATTAAAAGATATGAAAGTAAAGATTAGTGTTCAATTCTCAGTGGGGAAAAGAGTTAGCAATGGCATCCCCCAGAGCTGAAAATGCCTAGCAGGTTCAAATAGCAATTAGAAAAAATAATGGACAATATCTCCAGCAATAGACACTAAAATGTATATTTAGACATGTATATTTTAATACCTCTAAAGAAATGACTAGAGATGCTGAAGCAGAAACAAAAAGGATTACAGAAACTACCTACTACATGTGAATACAAAGTACTCCACAAAATGGACAGACTCCTGTGCTTTTCCCAGACAGCATTTTCTGTTACCAACAATAGAGACAGGATCTGAATCAGCAAATAATTTCCATATTTTTAGGATAGAATTTTTCCATGCATAATTAAAAAAAAAAAAATCCACAGCAACAAAATAAATTTTAGTAACATAAGGTGATGGTTTCATTATCACTCAGGAGCAAGGTCTTGAGGCCAAGATTGATCATTGAAGATATTTGCTTGATACTCAGAAGTCTAAAGGGAAAAGAAACATTGGGTAATAGAAACTGTGTGAAGAACAGAACCAAGAACATCACAAAGCTATCACAGAAACCCATGGTTTTCCTACACCTAAGATGCATTCTGTGAATGGATTCTTTATTCAAAAAGAATATGCTATATTTGGATAATGGTCCAAAGGAAATAAGCAATGATGTTATGAAAAAATCTTTTGCATGAGCAGTGACTAAGTAAGCTAGGACTATTTAGTCTGAGAAAGGGAAGGCTGAGAGAAGGTTACGTAAAATTTTAAGGCCACAAAAACCATACAAAAATACTAGCCAGAACCAGGAGGAGCTAGGTAAAAAAGAAAATAAAGGATAATGTTTTCTCCAGGCAGTGTACTTTCCACAGGTTTTGTGGGTCTGAGTTCATAAGAGGCAGTAGTGCAGAGAATTAAGAGCAGAGAGTTGCTAAATAAAAAAAAAAAAAAAAAAATAATCTGGAGATAAGTGTGATTTCTGCGCCAAAAGTGAATTCTGGCTGAAAGAGCTTTGGGAAAAATGTCTGAGTCCTTTGCTAGGCCTGGTATTTGGTCAGTCTTAGGGACAATGTGTAGAGGAATATTTTTCATCACCCAGTATGCTTGGTCTTTTCTCACTCCAATAAAATTGTGTACCACTGCGAGAAGTGAAGATAAGGACATACATGCTTTTGAAGAAATGTGAAATCATTTAGTGGATTATTAGATTTTGTCAAATACTGGATTTAGGAATTTTTTTAAACTCACCAAATAAGAACAGTTCTTTACAGTTATTGACTCAAAGGAGAAAAATACTTCTATTACATGCAAATGAAAATCTGTGAAAAAAACCAAAATCAGCCAACTTACTTGATTCTAACAATGAGCTTTTTTTCCTCAATAGCCTTTGGTACTATTCATATTAACATAATGTCCCATAATATTGTCACAACAATTGAAAAACTCTCCATGATTAAAGTCGGTGTTAGTAAGAAATCATGAGACTATTGCACCATGGAAATCCTAAATTTCAATATACCCTGTGTTCTTGACATACTGCTGGAGGAAAGAGCCTTCCGAAATAACAAACAAACAAGTATGATTTTTTTTTTTTCTGTAGACATGCTTTTCAGCACAGTTATACAATGTTTTTTCCCTGATTTCTAAATGTCTAGCAAGGCTTCAGACGTGCCTGAAAGGCAGTTGGCATGTGTGCAAGCTAGACAAAGTGGGAGGTAATAGAGATTGGCAGAGGGAATTGTCTGAGGTTTTGGATAAATCTGCAAGAGCTGCCTCAATTAAGGGAGTTTGTTAGCTTCTTAGCAAAATGGTTCACTACTGGAGGTCCTAAGTGGATCAGATACTGTTACTGACCTTTCAGACTCTGCCATGGAAAGGAGCATTTTTCAACTGATACAGATGACTGGATTATAGTCTACCATCCTAGACAAAAATCCTCGCTCTGGTTTAGTGAGGAGTATCCAAAAATTACATTTCTGCAGGAAGCATTAAAATAGAACAGACTCTTGATCATTTTGTAATCCTTAAAAACTTTGTGTGGAAGTTGAACTTTATCTCAGTAGCTAGTTTCAAATTCAAATGGCCCTTCCTCTCAGTAGACTCTGGGGCAGCTGTGTGCCAGCTGTGTGTGAGGTTAACAATCACCCACTTGGAGATCTGCATCTCAACAGGAAGCTGATTGAGAATCCTGAAGCGTGTATAGTTTCTAAAAATATTTCCCAAATCAAGCTAGATTAAATAGATTCTTTCACAGAACTGAAAAATGACACCTCTGGAGTTCAAAGGTTTAGATATCCAACTCTGATTCATGAGAACTAGTTCAAGTATGTTTTCCCAAATATCATTCTAGAAAGAATAGTAGATTTCTTTGTTTTGCACTCTTACCACTCCAGTGGTACCCTCTCTGGTTCTATTGTTATACGTCTGGTAAGAGACAGAAAAGTACTCAAAGAAAGAATTAAAGTTCAACTCTTTTTTTTTTTTTTTTTTTTTTTTTTTTTTTTTTTTTCTTTTTTTTCCCCTCACAACTGTTTCTGGTGTAAAAAGCAATCCTGAATTGTGGAATTCGATGCTGATGTGTATTAAGTTTCCAAAAACAATTACATACAAAGAACAGTAGAGTCCCCACGTTTTGGCCTATATTGCAGAATTTAGCTTAGTGAACTGCACTATATCTAAAGATGTAGTTAATCAGTGGCTCAGTTCAATAACGTGCAAAGTGCATAGAAGAACATCTCTCGCCATGTTAAAATTTGAGGTGGAAGTAGAATCCCTCATCCAGAATAGCATTTGCTTCAAGTACTCTTCCCATCCTACCTCCTTCCTCCCAGTCTCAGAGGGAAATCACACAAAACCTGGGCTTTGAGTATCCTATCCTTGGGATAAGAAAAGTTACTGATGAGAAATGTTAGCAAGTTTTGTCCTAATATAGTTCTTACCAGAAAACGTCAATGAGATAATTTATTCTGTTTAATAGAACTAGAATGGCATTTAAAAATATAATTCCCTGATTATTTTAATGTTTAATTAAGAAAAAAAAAAAGTTTTTTCCATTAGGCACTCTGTTACATATCCTGTTTGCTGCAAACTCATAAGGAATCCTTTTACGTTTCTCATTAACAGAGTTATTTTCAGCATGCCTATGTTCTCTGCTGTTCATATCCAATTTTACCACATATTCCAAATAAGAAAAAAAAAAATAAAAGAACATTTCTCAGGGTTTTACTAAAGCTAAATATTTGCACAAAATAAGGTGGAAAGTAGCTAAAAGTTCAATGATTCGATTGAGATAACAGTGTCATAAATACACAGTGTTTCTAACAAAACCAGGAAATACACAACAAAAAATACTTTGGAATAGTAACCTGCATGCAAAATTTTCCTTAAACCCACAGTAATTTTGCAACCGCCACTCTCATTCTATTTTTTTCAGACGACTGACCCTTTAAACTCCTTTAAACATGGAGTTTAAAGATAGTTTTTATTTGACTTGTAGTTATTAAATATTAAATGTATAATAAAGTATATTAATATATTTAAATATATATAACTTATACATTAAATATATAAGATCATAAAGCTCAGCGCCTTAAAAATAAGAATTCTCTTTCATTTTCATTTTTCTTTCACATTTATAAGATTTTATTCCTGTCAGTTAAGACTAACCATCTTGAAGAGTAAGATGTCCAGTGTTAACCTTCTTACCTAATTACATTCTATCTGAACTCAAGAGAAAGGATAACAACATTTTATACCCCTCTGATTTTTGAGTAATTCACCTCAGCCTGTGAGGAATTAAGAGGCAAGGAGTTTCATGTCTTAAATATTCAATCTCTTTCTGTGATAAAGAGCTGACAATAGAGTTTTCACATACATATTTTCATCTCATAATCAAAGCTGCATTTCTACAAGTTAAGATAAATGCATCTTTACCCACATAATTTCAAGATTAATTCCTCAATAATCAAGAAGAAAAAAGAAATACAGTTTACAGTCATCTTGGCAATATACTAAAGCCCTTCTGTCAAAGTTTTCTCAAAAACTGTACAGCCTCTGAATAATATTCCAGCAGAACTTACAGAGAAACCTCACACCAGTGGTACTAGGCACTGTTCAGACACACACATTCCTGTTCCAAAGAGTTTAATTGCAAACAAGGAAATTGAACAGCAAAAAGATTGATGGAGAGCAATAAATTAAGCTCAAGCAGCTCTTGAAGACAAGGCAAAAAGTAGGAGTGAGGCATGGAGTAATAACTTCCTTAGGAAGCTAATAAAGCAAATTTGCTTCTGTCCTGTGGAAGCAGCTATCAATACACATTTTTCTTTTCTAAAACCTTTATTTTTCCCACTTGTAAATGACAGAGCCATGTGCACACTGTGACGGTCTTATAATAGCTGCTCATCCACTTGAATGGAAACAGACTAACACTAACTGCCCAGAAGGAGCAGCAAGAAACCTCTTATAAAAGCCAACTGTGCATCCTGTGCACTCAGCCACAGCTAGTGTATACCAGCAACAATTTCCTTTCAGTTACATGCAGAGCTTTGGTGAACCTACCTTATTTCCACACCATTAACTTCCAAACATTTTTTTTTCTTCCCACTGTCACTCACCATGATCTCTTCTGTGTTTTTCTGTCAAATCCAATAGCTCCTCCAGCAGTCTCACTCTATCTCAGAGCAAATCCAGACCTTGTTTCTTCTAAAGAGCTTTTCTCTCATTTGCATCTGTTTTTCTGAGTAGTTGGGGCAATACCTTGAAAATTGCTTATCATCATTATTCTATGTTTATCCAAAAATTATGAAGTGTCCCATAATCCCAGGGGTTGCAGGCAGAGACAATTTAACTGGGTTACTTAAAAGAGAAAGACACAATGCTTTGCTTGCCCAGGCAGCAGTATTACTGAGCTAAACACCAAGCAGTCCATGGTTGGCAGTGCTCTGAAGCATGGGACTTTATCTTCTGTAAATAGGATTAGCAAATGAAAATATGTATTCTAGCTAGAATAGAGCAGGATTATCAGCAAACCAGTACATTTCTATGATGTTCCTTTAGCTCTATTTTTTGATGAGCACTAATACAGCTTTTGTTAATCTCTTCTGTGAAAAAATGCACATATTCAAACGTTCTACATGTTAGATTGCAGGTATAGACTCTCAATTTTAGATCATCTCTTTAGTAAGAATAAAAGAAATCTCTGAGTCATAAATTTTCCTATTAGAGAATGAAAATGTTGTGTTGTAGAGTCACTACAAATAACAGAGCAACTTAATGTGGAAAATATATGGTCACTCATAACACCATTTCAAATACTGTGTCCTATCAGTTTTAAGATATCCATTTTATACAAACATGTTTAAATATAAAAGGAAATGCTGTTGAACAAGATGTTCTTTATGACCCTCTGAAAAGCAGGTTTTGATAACTAACAATTTTTTATAAGTTCCTGAAAATGGTAAATCATCTGCTCACAATTAATTCATTGCTGGTTGAGGGACACTGAATTTGTCATCTGAAGCTTCATGGTATGTCTCTGAAATAGGCTGTGCAGGTTTTGGCTGGGGCAAAGTTATTTTTTCTCACTCTGGCTAGTATGGAGCTGTGTATTGGATTTGTCATGAACACAGAGCTGATAATACAGAGGTGTTCTTGTTGTTGAGCAGGGCTTACACACAGCCAAGGCTGCTTCTGCTTTCATGCTGCCACACCAGTGAGGAAGTTGGGGTTCCATGTGAGGCTGAGAGGAGACAGAGCAGAAAGGTGACCCAAACCAACCAAAGAGATATTCCAGACCATGTGGCATCGTGGTCAGTACACAAAGTGAGAGGAAGGAGCAGGAAGGGGAAACTTTTAACGTAATGGTGTTTATCTCCCCAGGTTATTGTTACATGTGGGGGGTCCCTGCTGTTCTGGAGATGGCTGAACACCTGCCTGCCCATGGGAAGCAGTGAATTAATTCCTTGTTTTATTTTGCCTCTGTGTGTGGCTTTTGCTTTCCCTGTAAAACTTTCTTTATTTCAATCCAAGTGCTTTCTATCTTTTACCCTTATTTTCTCCCCAAACCTACTGTGAGAAAGTGAGCAAGCAGCTGTATGGGGCTTGGTTTCTGACTTGGGTTAAACCATGACATTGGCTCATGAAAATTTATCATGTAGTCTTACACCAAAAAACAAGATAAGAAAGACTTCCATAAACTGTTTCCATATTTACTATAAGTTCATCCTCATTACATATTACTTAGTTTTATTTGCAATTTTAAATGTAACATAATACACTTATGCACAAAAAACCCTTAAATCCCTGAACTTTCACTGAACAGAAAATTTACCAGTGTGAGCATGAATTATCTGAGTTGGTTCTACATGACAGTTGAGATATCCAGAGACTAAGTTTCCAAAGACTGGATGTCATTTACAGTTTGTGGGATAAACTCATGTTAAATACATGAGGGAAATAACAACACAGTCAGAATTTTTGTTTCCCTTTACAGCTGTAAGAAATAAAGGCATCAATTACACGGGATGTAAATCCCTCATGTGTATTTGTGAAGACTGAAGTCAGGTCTCTGAATTTTAGGAAAGCCATTCAAGGAGTTAGTCAATAGGATCCCCTGACAATCTGCCCTCAGAGGCAAGGGAGCTGAACAGAGCTGACAGATCTTTAAGAATGCTTTCCATACAGTGCAAGAGCTTTTAATCATCAGGTGCAAAAAATCAGGCCAAGAAGACAAGAGACCAACATGGATGAGACAAGATCTACTGGCTAAACTAAAGGGCAATAATGAAATACACAGAGAAAGGAAGTAGAGACAGGTATCCTGGTGAGAGTCTAGGGACATGACATAGTTGTGTAGGGATGGGGTCAGGTGAGCCATGGCACAGCTGGAGTTGAACTTGGTAAACAATGCAAAGAAAAAGAAGAATTCATGCAGATATGTCCACCAGAAAAGAAAGGTCAGAGCAAGTGATAAACAAGGCTGCCAAACTGATAATTATGGTGAAGGAGAAGGCTGAGGTACTAAACAAGTTTTTTCTTCAGTCTTCAATGGCAATCACTCTTCCCACACCTCTTGAGTGGATGGACAGCAAGACAGGGACTGGGTAAGCAAAGTCCTTCCCACTGTAAGGGAAGATGAGCTTTGTCACCACCTCAACATAAATAAATAAGTCTCTTAGACTAAATATAAGGAATAAATCTTTAACAATGGGGGTGGTAAAACACTGGAATGAGATGTCCAGAGATTTATTAGAAGTCACATCCCTGGACACTTCAAGGCAAGGTTGGACAGGGCTCTAAGTAACCTGCTCTAGTTGAACATGTCCTTGCTTATTGCAGGGGAATTGCAATAGATGCAATTAAACTGTTAAATATTCCTTCAGGACAAAGGATTCATTTTTTCTGTTTCATAATTTAATTAAAAACTGTATGAAAGAGTTTAATTTAAAATACATACATTTTATATACTGCATAATGCAATAGTGTCCTCTCCATATTCAAATAATATGGGTCACCCTGCTGATTTTTCTCTGTTGCTAAGCTTATTCATGTACACCTGGATAAAATTAACCTTTTTTTTTTAAATGAAAATAATCAATATTTTTACCTATGATGAAAAGAAAAAAATAATTTTAAAGCAGCAGAGTGCATCCCTATCTGCTATATTGTTATAAAAGAAAGAAAAAATAATGTGTATAAGTACCTTATGATCTTTCCTCATAATTTGTAAAATCAGAGCAAAACATCTCTTTTCAGTAGAAATAAGGGCTAGAACACTAAAACTGTCAGCTAATAAGCTAGACAATTGTTGCCTTAACTGCAGACAGTGTCAGATTGATATGACAACAGGAAAGTTGTGAAATAGGAGAATAAATGGCATTCTCAGCTATTTTGCCATCCAAACATTAACCAAGTGAAAGTAATTTCCAATACTGACAATAGGATTGTCTTGGGGTGATTTTATGATGTTTGTATTTGATGCTAAAGACTCAGGGCAAAATTCAAGTTACTAAGTTAATTGGCTTAAAAATATCAGACATAGGGGGGAAAAAAATAAACAAATAAATAAGAAAAAAGAGTTGCAGATATCCACAAAGGGAAACTTTTTTCAAAACTTGAAATTTGAAAATTCTGTTTCAAGGACTGTCAGAATAAAATCCTTCATTTGGAGGAAAATATAGTAAGCAGATATGGGCTTTAGCATATTTAACAGCCATCTAATTTCATATAATCACATCATTTGAGATTTCACTTCAAAGAAAGAAGCAGTAAAATACACGTAACTTCTTTATCAATTCTCTCTTCTAAAATATCTTTTCTGGTCTCTATCTTCCTCCCCCTTCTTTCTTTGCTGTAGCAATGATTTCTGCCTCTCACAGTCTTGATTGCTCTGATGACCTCAATCAAAAGGCAATTATCCAGCAAGGATGGAAGGTAATTATTCCCATCAAGGAGAGATTGAATGCACCTGAATAGACAGCTGCAGTTCTTCCAGGGATTACATTATTACTATAGAAACTGCCTCCATTAATTTGTGATGCGTGTCAAATTTATGATAAAAACTTGATTTGTTTGCAAGACAACTACTTTTCCCATTTCATCCAAGACTCATTTTAAGGCAAGAGCAACAGTCAATTGTACATTACTTTAATATATAAGTGACAACTGTCAGCATGCAACCATCTGCTCAGAAGTGAATGACATAAAATCAGCAAAGGGAATTGAAGCTCCAAATAGACATACATTATATAATTCCAGACAGAGCCAAAAGCATGAATACTTCTGCCCAAGCTTGCCAAGATCCTGCTGTAGGGATGTAGGGACAACAGTATAGGGACAATATATATTTTACACATATATATATAAAAATATAAATATATATCTTCATAAAAGAATAAAAGAAAAACAGAAAGTCTCAGTAGGAAAATAAGTTTAGTCACTCTATTTATCTTCAATCCTAGATGGGAAAACGTTTAATTCTATGAGAGAAACTATGGAAAATCTGTAAGTCATTATGAAAGATTTATATATCAATATTTACAGTATCATAATTTTAAGAGAAGTTGGCAAGCTACCTGCTCTCAGACTCTTGAGGACTTGTAAGTCCTCAGATTTATAAGGTATATCTTAAGTGCTGAGCTTTGTCTAGAAATTTTGGGTAAGGGTTCTAGTCACTGTAATCACTACACATGCTAAAATACTGCCTTCCTTAGGAAGAATTATAAGATTGATAATTTTTTTTTCTAATATAAAAATTCATTAGATTTAATAGGATTAAAAAAGGCCATTTCCCTTACCAGTGCTTGCCTCCTTAAAGGTAAAAAGCACAGAAGGCTGAATCAGAATGCATTTTACTCTCACTGCTGAATTATAAGGCGTCTTGATAGAAAATCAGCCAAAAAACCTGTTGTTGCATCTAATTCAAGGTTATTTTTTTTCTCCATAGGCTACAATTGTAAACTTTGCATTTTAATGCCAGCAGAATATATAAAAGTTGCCGTTCTAATGCTAATAGATTGTCATAAACCTCAGCAGTAAGGTCACACAATGTTGTGCTAATTAGGTACGTACATTAATTTAGAATAAGGAATTTTCTATTGTAATCTTACACTCCTTCATTTCTGAAAGTAAAGTATCAAGTCCCATTGACTTACTAGTCTTAAATTTATTATTCTTTCTATAGTCTTCTTTTGAGACACCAAAGTTGCTAAAATAATTTCTGTTGTTGTTATTTTGAAAGTGTATCACACAACAGTCTCTTTTAACTTGTAGTCTGAAAGCATTAAATATTTTTTAAGCATTTTCAACTTTTCTCCATCATCTCCGTCATCTTTCTATAGTTCACTAAAATATGAGAAAAGAAGGGAGAGGAGGAGGGAGTACAGTGTGATAAAAAAACCTGTGAGAACAGAAGGGGACAAGTATTTGCCCTGCCTGTTGCAAAATTCTTTTCGCTTTTCAAAGTAAAAGGCACAGCTGAGTTTCCAGCCTGCAAATGATAGCTGTTCAGTTCAACTGGCTTTGCTCTTGCCACACGTTTTTCTGCTTTCTTTTTTGGTTCTTTGTGTGTTACAAAAAGTTTAAAGTGAAGTCAGAGTTCGATTCCTAAAACCTTTTTCACCTGCTGACTAAACATACAAGTCCTGGTTAGGCTTCAGGTTTTTTTTTTTCAGCACTACTTAGAGCTGTGTGGTGGTTTCTGTCTTGAAATTCTCGGTGATCAATGTCCATTCACACATAAAATAACTTTTCTTTTTCTATGAAGAGAATAGCTGAAATGTATTGTAGAGTGCTTTATTAAAAGTTTGCATGCAACAGATAGGGATAAAAGGAAACACAAAACTACTTTGCTTCGTGGGTAATTTTTGTGAGTATAACTGCTATTCAAATTGTCTTTAGATTCATAATTGCTGTAATTATATTTTGCAGGTTGCTAGATAACTGTCACTCCGTACATTTTTAAATTATTGTCAATTTCTGATTTATCGATGGACAAACTGGTTCCAGACATTGTAATATACTATATAGTGATCCCAGTGATTGAGGACTGTTTCCTTATCTTAACTTGATATCAGAGATGCTTTTCGATTTGGTCTTGATCCATGTGATGCAAGCTCCTTGTCAGGGCCATGCAGTATTTGTACACAAAACCTCTCCAATCCCATTTTGGATATTCAGGAAACATAGAGGAATTGTACACTTAAGGAGGTCAAGTGGCAAGATTTCTGGATTAGCCTTAGTCATTAGTTAGGAACTCGCTGTTGATGGATTATCTTAAAATCGTCCTTTTCTCAGGTTAACTTAAAGAAAAATGAAAAAAAAATAAGTTCAGAACATCCAAAAGAGCTGACGTAGTTACCAGAAAAAGGAAGAGATAATCAGCATTTAATCTGCTTGCCCTATGATTAAATAAAAAAACCCTTTATCTAGCAATTGTGAACTGTGGCATCTGTGGATTTTATTTTTCCTCCTGCCTTTTACCCCTAGGGTTACCCCTGAAAGAAAATCTTGCCGTGGCAAGACAGACTTGGGGTTAGAGTTAATTTCCATTTTGGAGCCCTCCAGTGTATCTAGAGAGATTTCATTTGTTTTTGTCAAATCAGTTTACTTCTCTTTTATTCTAGTGATAGTCAGACCATCCATCTGAATCCAAATAAGCTTTCTTTTACTTCCTTAGAAACACACATTTCTTCTTAGACCAGATCAGTTCTTATATCTGACAGGCAAATTACCCATTCCTTGACTCAGGGAGGTATAAACTTCCCTGTCTCTTTCTCTTTGGGTGACTCGGGGTGGCTTTTTACATTACAGAAATTGTAGCAGAGCTCAGGCCCACGACTGATGGCAGCAGTACAGTCATTTCTTCCCTCTGCTTTCCTGACATCATATCTAAGTGACAGGGAACATACCTGATTCTCCATGGAATCTTGCACATCTACATTGATAAATACAGTGAAAACAAGTACCTAAACGGGATATATGGTTTATAACTGGTTCTTAGTAAAGAGGCAGACATGAATGAAATTAACCTTTCTGACATGACAATGGGACTGGGAATATCAAACACCAGTCCAAACATCCATCCTAGGATGATATTATGACACATATCCTTTTTATTCAAATCCCTACTGAGCTCTTACAGTTTGCCAGTGAGTATCTCCTCTTTCCTTATTACTCTTAGCATACTGAGGCAGCCAGTGTACAATCAGAAAAGTAATAGAACAGCTGCTGTAGCAGATGACGTCTTTGAGAAACAGCACAGTAAGAAGTTATCAGTTTGGAGCAAACAGACAAATTGTGCCTGGGCCTCTGCCAAACAGTAATCAAGATGTCTTGAGCAACCCAAACAACTAAATTAGCAATGGTCATCCTCAACTACTCAGGTTTATGGAGGAACTGCTTTTGATTTACCAATAAGTTTATTAATAAGCCCGGAACACAACATCCTCCATGCAGAGACTAGTTTAAGGGTAAATCAAAAAAAGATGACTTCCAGGAAAGGCTACATAGCCTTGTTGCACCAAACTTAGAAATTTTATATTGCCAAGAACTGCTGGTAAGAAAATTTTATGGCATACTCTGATATACAGCTTTAAATTATAGGGTTGCAACTCACATTGAATTTGTCTTACAAGATATTTATCTGAATCTTTGAAGGTTTATATATTTAAATATTCCTTTAAAGACCTATACTAAATGTAGACTATTTAAAAAGACATACACTTTGTAATCATCAAAGCTTATAAGTAGTTTAAAATGAGAACAATCAAAATTAGTAATAAATCACATTAACAGTAGGCAAAACCCAAATTAGCATCTTAAGAGTTTTGTTTTTTCTTGATCCTTAGTAACTAAAGTGAGAGCAATGGAAAGAAAACAAACAATCAGAGGGAAAACATTCTACTTTGCATGTATTGAGTTTGTAGAAGTCAATATGATTATGGGGCAAATGTGAACTTTTTACCATACACTATATATTTACATCTATGTTCTTTTGGTATTGTAATGTGAGTCATGATGCTGCTCCCTTTTTATTGCTTTTCTAATAATAAACAATAATGAATGACTGCAAATATCTGTTGCAGAAGTGGATGAGAGACAGATATAATGAAACACACCAAGGGAATATATTTTAAAACCAGTATTTGATTGTAAGTATGCACAAAACCAATTATATAAGTAATGCCTACATTACTCATGCTCTGTTTTTCATATCAACAGACATTTTTAAGTTCCCAGTCATAGGAACTTTCCTGATTGTTATCCAGAGAGGAGATTTCAAGCAGTCCTTTTTGAAAAAACAGAAGAGCAACCAACATTTTTTTGAGCTTTATTTCCTACATTAGAAACTGATAGCTTTTTCAAAATTACTGAGGAGCACAGTACAAAACCGTGCTTCTTAGCAATACACTAATTCCTTGCTAGGCAGACCATCTGTAGCAGGAGATTAATCTTCAAATTCAGTCTCAGCTTAAATCTGAAGAGGCTAATACGGGCAGTGAGTGCTAAATGGAAGGAGCGAGTTAGAGTTTGACTACCAGACATAATTCACTGGGTTTATAGCAATCATGGTTTGCACTAATCTGTTTTCATTTGCTCTGAAGCCAGCTAAGAAAGCTAGTGAAGCCTGGCTTTAGCTGCAGAGCAGCCTGCAGCCTGCAGCCCCCCTGACCATGACTTGGCAAGCTCCTCTCTCTCCTGATCTTCATCATCTGTATGGTCCTCTACCTGCCTCCAAACACTTACTTTTTGATCCAATATGCAAAGCAAATATTTTGCTGAAAACTATTAAAAAAAAAAAAGATGTAACCTCAAATGTATGTGATGATTAAGAATAAAAGGCTTATTCCTGCACACTCTATGTAGTCAGAATGACTTAACAGAGTTTGAGCCCTCTCCAGCTGCATTAATTCTGGTATTGATGTGATTCTTCCTATCTTATTCCTTGTGCTATCCTTGGAAAGAAGATACCTGAACTGCACAGTTTTCTGCCTGGTTAGTGAGCTACAATTCCTTGGGATAAGGGCTGAGGAGTTGAAAGGGAGGTGGTAGGACTGCACACAAGCAGGGGAGGAGGAGGGATCACAGGAAGCTTGAAGCTGAGTTTAGGCTGCACGGGAGCCCCATGCTCCATTGCTGCATTTCTGCAGAGGAGAGGACACAATGCATAGGTAGGACATAATGGATTTTACTTTTATTTTTTCAGCTGTGCTGAAGATGAACTCAAGACTGAGGTGGCTAAAGAGACCTGAATGACTAATAAACTGTTGAGTCTCATGCTTGCTATTATTGTCTAGGATTTCTTCTCTCCCTTATAACACCCAATTGTGCTTTCTGTTGGGTCTTGTCTCTGGCAACAAGAAGTGATAAATATGCAGTGATCCCAAAACTACTTCCTGCCACATAACCTTAGCGTAGCAACAGCAGTCACCAAAAGTATGGATACAGGGTATGCTAGATGTCAGCAGCAGAGGCAGCTGGGTTATTATATTAGAAAACTCAGCATGCCTGGAGCACAGGGTGACCCACACTGAGGGACATTCAGCCTCAGAAAATGCAGCATCAGGGCATGATAGATCTCACATTTTACAATAAGATGGAGAAAATATATGTATTGCCCCTAAGACAAATTCCTAGATGTCATCTCCCATCACAAAGGTTTTAGTCACATATTTTAATTTGAATTTCTTCACGGAGAAGTCAGTAGAAGTCAACAATGAGTACACAACTGCCATACCTAAAATTCTGATCCATTACTGTGTACATTTAAAAACCTTGAGGTACAATTTCTCCTTGATCATTATGTGATTTCTTTGGAGAGATACTATTATTTAGGGTTAATATAGTGATGAAACAACCTTGTAAAAATTAGCAAAATTTCCATGTCATATTTTTATCTACATTCATGGAAACTGCATTGAGAATAAACATCATGTCCACTCTCTCCAAATATCTGCTAATTTGATATGGTAAATGAATTAAATATTTCATCAGGCAACATTAAATGAAAGAATGGTGTAACTGCAGATTTGTGTGCAAACTCAAAAATATGTATTTCACACTCATTTCTTGTATAATAAATGATTTAGAGTGTCAGCTGTAGTCATAACAGCACAGAAAAATAAACAAATATTTTCTCGCTTGAATTCAACTATAAAATCAATTAGGTAGCATTACCCAAAAGAGTACTTATGAACAGAAAATATATATTCTGTAAAAAAAGCAACCAGGAAAACTATCTCTAAAAAATAATTTTGTTCTGTATGAAGGAAATTGAATAAAGCCTAAATATCTACAGCCCTTTATCTTCAGAATTATGTGTCCACAGATATAGTACCATCAGCTTCTTGCAGTATCCCAACCATATTGGTGTGGGTTAAGAGAAAGTGTATTCTGTGCTCAATTTATCACTCTGCATAGTAGTTTGCTCACCAGATGTACTGAACAGAATGTAGAACATCCACGTTCTACCTAAATTTATCCCAGTAAAGCATTTGGAGATATCTTTTTTCTCTGCTTAGATTTTTCACTAAATTTTGTTGAGCAGCAACACTGAGTATTCCTTCAGTGTTCTCTTCAGTTGGCTAATGAGTTCTACTATTACTGGTGTGGGAGAGAAATAATTTCCTCACAGACAAATGCCTAAATTGCATAATCCTTATGTCCTGTTGAAATTCTCTAAATAATACTGTCAAAACTCAACATTCATTTTGTCTTTCTACATATTGTCCTACGTATTCTATATTACTATCATACCTTTTCACCCTATAATGAGCTATATATGTAGTTCCCACTCTTCAATTAATTTTGGGATGAAAAATATGAGACTGTTTCTCTTCCTATTAGAGAGAAAACAAAGAGAAGAAAGCAAATACCCTCTATCTGCACTAAGGCTGTTTATCATAAATAGGAATGCATTAGGATGAGAGAGAAAAGGGAGATCCCTGTTAAGTGAAACATTTAAGTGATATATATATCCAGAGAATATGTGGAGGACTTCAACCCAAAAGGACTTCTCCTGGCATAGTCAGAGTAAGGTCCAGCAGTAGGTTTACACTGGACTGGCCAGTTTTACTCCACTCCTCTTGAGTTTGCCAAACCTGTTCATCCCCCTCTTTACAACCTCCTTAAAACATTCTAGAGTTACCTATCTGACAAACCTCTTAAATATCCCATCATAAATTTGCTCTTACCCTTGAGACCCATGCTGATCATGTTTCCTCCATTTTTTTTTTTATTATAAAGCTCTGGGTAAATCTCTCCAAGGCTATGCTCTGGTGATCCTTTCTGTGTTCTGTGAGCTCTTGTTCTATGGTAGTGTTTCTGTAACTTCCACATCACTTAGGTTTTTGTATGTAAATGTTTAACTCTTTACTTCTCATGATTCATAGCATTGCATTTAAGCTGAATTGTCACTAACAGATATCATCACAACTCAGATGTCCTTTCATTTTAGGTCTCCACATACCTTTATACCATCCATATATCCTTATAATAATTTTTTATCCTAAACATAGAAGCACCTTAATTAAGCATTTATGACAATTACCTTTAGCAGTCTCAAAACAACCACAGTCTTATTGTGCAGGATTGCAAAAGTCATCCTATATATCCCTTCAATATCATCCTATATATTTAAACATGGGAGAAATGAAACACTCTTTTAGAGTCTTCATGACAATTACAATATTTTCTTACTGATATTGCTCATTACACCAGAGAATAGGAACAATCTTTCCTTCTTTTCAACCTTTTGTAAGAATGACTTGAGAATTGTAAAGAACAACTACAAAACCAGTGTTTTCCTTCACTTGTGAAGTAGCTGGTATAGTGGAGTCCTGGTACATGACCTGCTACTGCCTCACCAAGAGAAATCAAACTAAACCAAAATGAAACCCCAGCGTTAAAGAATATGGAGACAGAGGATAGCTGAACTTCTCTCTGCAACCTTGGCCTTTGGCCTCCCTGATACTGCTCTACTAATCTGCTGCCCTACTTCATTTCATCACTTCAGTTTTCTATATTAAGGCCCCTCAGGGTAGAGACCTTCTCTTATTCTCTCTGGTATAGAAGGATTTAACTGCTATCAAATCACTGCAAAACAAATAATAGACTTTAGTAATTATGAAAATATAACTTTCCCTTTTTTGGGCAGAACCACATATAACATCTTAGAAAAATGTGAAGATTTTCACAGGGCGCTGTGTTGCTATAGTTGTTTGTATTGTGCAGTAGCTAGATTCAGAAATTAATGATCTTACAACATTTTCTGTCAGAATGAAAACAATGTTATCCCTCACACCAATATGGAGAAAATAAATAAATAAAAGCCTGAATTTTCAACACAGTGCAGAATTCTGATCATTGATGCAAAGAAAATCTTTCACTATCATTAAAAAAAGTTCATAGTATAATTTTTTACAAAATTAAAAACCAAAGCCGAATCAGAACCAGAATACTTAATTCCAAGTTCCATAAGACAAACTGCTTACTTCTCTTACTTTCATTGAAGTTTAGTCATTCTGAACAACAAACAAAGCCTGAGGATTATGGATGTCTCCAGCTCCTTTAGTGATGTGCCCTCGAGGAGTTGTGCCTCATCACTCCTCACCAGGCAAAATCTTTGAGGGTTTTCAAGGACAATGCTAAAGACAGAGAACTCATTGCAACATTCTAGCCCAAAGGCACAGAGCACTTGGGGCAGGTTTCTGTCCATTATAATCTTTGAATATTTCAGAAATTAAGATGGCTGAATAAATATGATGTCTGAACTGTTTGACTACAAGGCATCACCAGTCTACACTTTCATGATTTTGAATTTTATAGGAACTGTCACCCCTAAGTGAAATGAGGGGGAAATTGCCTGTATTCTTAAGCTGAATAAATAAAAATAAAGAGAAGTTTTTAAGTTTTTTAACAAATTGTAGAGATGGAAGAGAGGAAAGGCAATTAAAATCAAGAGGAAAAAGGGGAAGAATAATAGACAAAGAAGCCTAACCGATGCTGTTACAAGACATTATTCTGAAAAGAAAAACTATTTGAAAGGTGCTCTAATCTTCAGGATGTACATCTTGAAAGATGGTTTTGGGTTTTTATACATTCCATGGCAAAAAATATCCAAATTTCCAAAAAATATCATCAATTATTGTATAATCAGTTTCTCATTTTTTGTATTACAATTTTTTAAAAAATCTTTCTATTATAATTTAGGTTTCTTTACATATTCTAGATCTTTGTGTGTTCATAGGTGGGTAATGCTCATTCTGGGAAATAAGATGCCTAACAACTCAACGCTCTTAAAAATATTTTTCTATAAGAACTTATGAAGAAAATAACCAAATAAAAAAAGAAATTAAATCCCTCTATTTCCAGGGCCAGTTGAATATGTGCAATTAAAGGAATCCAAATTAAATAAAATGCAAATTCACAACCAAACCAAAATCACCCCAAGGTAGTACTTATTCTCCATCTACTTATTTTCTTCAGAACTAAAAATTATAACTAAAACAAGTAATTAAAAATTAATAAAATATTATAAGAATTAATGAGATGTTAGAAATTGGAAAATTTAAAAAAAATATTTCTTAAGATATTGAAAATGTCATTTTAGATAATTTTAAACATTTTCAGCTCTTTTTGCTAGCTCTTTATTGACACCAGTCCTTTCCAGTGAAGTAAAAAAAAAAAAAAAAAAAAATGTTCCATTTAGACCCCATGCTACAGAAATAACTTCTCAATTGAAATTATTAATCTATAAGGAATGATCTAAAATCCTTTCTTTCAGTGTAAAAGCTGGCTCAGACAGAACTAATGCAAACAACTTCTTATATCATCTAACTGTCATCAGAATGTGTTCAAAACTTAAACCTATAGAATCACTCAGTGATCTGCTTCTTACTTTGAAATGTGACATTCCCAGCTTAAGAAGCATCTTTAGGAAAAGATTATGCAGTAGACCAACAAAAATGAAAGAAAAACAAACACATCAATGATAGATTTTAGGTATGTGGTAAAATGTGTGTGAAAGGAAATAATTTCTGGCTACCTTACTGAAAGGTAACCATAACTAAGAAAAACTGGTCACAGAATTGCTTTTCCCATTTCTTTATTTTATAGTGCACTGAGAGTTTACACCCAGTGACCATACAGTTGTGAAAAATTTCAGCCATTTTTTACTAGGTACAAATCTTCTGTCTTTATTACACATTGTAAAGCACAAATTACAACTCAAAAAGACCTGCAGGAAAATAACTAGCTTAGCTTTTTGAGAATTCTATGGATTTTGTTTTATTCCTGCAAATTCAAAGAATGTTGAGATCCTGTGAAAAATCAATTTATCACCGTCTCTTCATGTGAACTCTCCAGTACTGGAAAAAAACAACTCTCATAATGTGCTAGTTTTGAAAGATTTGCTGGGAAAGTCTAGTTTTAAGCAGTTTGGTGGACTATTCAACACCTAGCCAAATGCAATCACGAGCCTAAAAACAGCCACCACTTTTTGAGATTTATACAGTGCTCAAAATGTACCCTGACAAAAGTTAAATAAAGCATTGTACTGAAATTTTTATTAATGGGTGTTAGCTCAGGTCAAGCCTTGAGAGTAGATTCAAGCTTTTGCAAGTATAATGAAAATTTATAATTATAAAGATTCTTATTTTGTAAAAAAAATTGTCAGAACGTGTCGAAATTGCTACTTGCCTTTTCTCATGATTTTCATATATCCTTGCCATTACTGGCTGCAGGACTTGCTAAATTATTGAGAGAGAGCTTTGCTCAGAGGCCTTTTGAAATTAAAAATAATCAATTGAACTTGACTCAGTAGGGGTTAAGCAGCCTTATACCAACCATTTCTGAAATTAAACTGCAATTTGATTTCAAAAGTAATCAGACATTTGGACTGGATTAAGGAGTTGCACTATTCTTATAAATGTGATTTTATTAATTAAGCAATCATGAAAGAGTTGCCAAATGGAACCCTGAGTGGGAAAAGTCATTGCAGTTTCTAATTATAATCTTTTAAAATTCCTAGGGGCAAAATGCAGTTTGCGATTTATATTTTCTTGCATTTTAACATCGTTGGAGAACATTCCATTTCTGCAAGCTTCTTTTAAAATATGTTGTTTCTTATTTTTCAGATCTTTCCTGGAGAATATTAATTTAATTTCAATTAATGAAGGATGGTCCTGTTTAATAATTAATATTGCTAAATGTATCTTTCTGAAGTATTTGAGCTTTTTTAAGGGATTAGCCAAAGTTGACATTAAATTGGATACATAATTCAACAAATTTTTATGATTGTAGGCAGAAAATAAGCAATGAAGGTTAGGGAAATTCCCATATAGGTCTACCAAACTTACCTAGGTTCTTATAGGATTATTGTACACATGTATGTGACTATTGAAAATTATATGAGGATGTGCAGTTCTTTAGAAATATTATTTAATCTATATCAACAATAGAGTTACCAAAAATGCTACTATACTTAACAAAAAGTTTAAACAAATAACTTTTATCTTTTTGTTTTGAGAATCTCTTTTAGCTGAATTTTTTTCATTAAATACATAATGAATTACAAGTGATTTGAAAACATATTGTTCTTTTTCATAAGCAGGTGATTATATACCCTATCCTTATATGATTGACACAGAGATAATTTTTTCCTGCAGATATTTTCAAGTGTTCCATAAAAACAGTTATGGTTCTTACAAAAGGAAAAAGAAGATAGAATTTACACAAAGAAGTAGTCATGGATGTGCACAATTTTTATTTGTTTTCACTGAGCAATACTATCAAAAAAGGCAGTAAGCAAAGGATATAGCTGTGAATTTCAAATTAGGAAAGACTGGCAAGGATAAAACCTACTAATTTCAGTTTAAGGCTGGCAAGATCTCAAAACATTGCTTTTCTCAGCTTACTTCCTTATGTATTCTGACCCATGTATGGCTGATAAATTCCTGGTTATGTTGGCTCCACTACTCAGGCAGAAACCCAAAAATTAAATTGAAATATTTCTGTGAGCATTATATGTTGGATTTTTTGAGACCACTTTCATTGCCTTCACAGGGATGCAACATATAACTCTATACAATTTTTCTGCTAGTACATAAAACATGGTCTTGATACAACTTTATATTTACTCCATTACTATTTATGAATGAATGAATCATTAATTTTTCCGTAGATCTGCCAAACTAAGCTTTCAGTTTGTTGTGGTGACCTTGTGTTAATCTTTTTCAGTCTTGCATTTCTATGATTCTTAAGTCTTCCTGGTTTAAAAAAAAAATACTATTCTCATACTTAGAGGTGAACTGGTACCGGCTAGCCTAAACTCATCAGCATAAAAATGAGGAGCAAAGATAGATAATCCTGGAGTGTAAAGAGAATGTTAATGCAATGAAAAAACATTAAAATGCCAGTACTTAGTTATGGATTTTCATTTTTCTCATTCCAAACTTATCACAAGTTTGAAGACATAGTGTCAGCAAAACAGCCTTTAGTTTCTACTAGCTATTCTACAAACACTGGGAGTGGACAAACACCTATCACCATGCCATACAAGCATGGCCAGCTCTTCACCTAATGTCATTCAATTTATGTCCAAATGATAAAGCAAACCAATATTCCACAGGAAAAAGAAACAAAACAAACTGAAACACAAAAATAATAATAAAAAACCCAAATCAAACAAGCAAAAAACCAAAAAACAAACAAACAGACAAACAGACAAAATAAAACCACAAAAAAAAACAAACCTCAAAGCCACCACCACATACACACAAAAAACCCCAAAACAAACAACAACAGCAAGAAACATCCACAAGAAACCCCAAAACAAAAAACCAAAAAACACACAAAAAAAGGAAAAAAACAAAAACAAACAAACAAAAAACCCCCCAACACATTAAAGACATTATTATGGGATATTTTTCTCTTTACCACTTAAATTCAAGGTTATGACTCTCAAGTTCTTCTTAAGACTTTCATCTGTGCATAAATGAGTGTTTAAACACCTTTTCAGATTTATCCCTAAATAGCCCACCCCTAACTTCAGGGATGCTTTGATGTTTGATTGAAGTCCTGGCTATGTTCAAGGAGCTAAACTCATCTTCCATTTTCTGCAATTTCTGTGAATGTCTAGGTCAAGGTGATACCAACAATGGTATGATTTGAAGTGTCATTCTCTAGTAATGCAGCCTTCCTTACTCCCACTCAAAGCTCTTTTTTTTTTTGATTTTCAACAGTTCCAAAATAGGTGAACACACAAAAAATACTTGCCTCTTAAGAAAGCTGCATGCCAATCAGATCTATAACACTTGGCTACTCTCTCTTTAACTCTTCCTGAAATGCTTCAAACTGAAGTTGCTATTGGGAGGCAGAACACGTTTCTCTACATCCCGGTTCTAAATTCAGCCAGAATTTAACAGTGTAGGTTACAACACTGTGCTCTGAATTGTTTCAGCCTCAGCATGAATTATCTCCACCTTAATTTTGTCTAACAATGTCAAAATAAAAAAGAAAGAAAACAAAATTGTTCCAAGAAGGAGTAGGAGGACAGATTGTATCAATTTAATCTCTCTCTATATATATATTTTTTTTTCAGCCATGGGAACTGAAAGAATGACTGGAACATTGATCCAGCAATATCTTATTAATTTGCTAAAAAAAAAAAAAAAAAAAAAAAATCCGAGTTCTCCCTTGTTCTTTTAAAATAGTTCCCTGAAGATTTAATTTAAGTATTTCACTTTTTAATGTAAGGAATTAACATATATGATAAAAGGTCAGCACCAGCATTTGGGAAGTATGTTACTTAGGCCAGTCTCCAGTGTCTCCAGAATCATATATATCACCCCTGGAGATACAGCCTTGAAGCCAAGAAATTCTTCAAAAACCCTGCCTGAATAAAATTAGTGCTTTTAAACCACCTGACTTAAACATTTGAACATTTAAAGAGAATTAAAATAATGTTTGAAGAAAATACTGTTTCACAAGTGTGCAGCATTAAACACAGTGCTCTTAAAGACTTTTTTTCTTTAAGAAAGACTTATGTTCAGTGATTTCCTGGCTGGGGTAACTGTACTTCTCTATAATTATTTCATTGCCATTGATGCATTGACAGTCACTTTGACATGAGCCAGGTTTAGAAATGGACTATATGATCCAATTAATTTATATCGTTAAGAAACATCATCATTTCAAGAATGAACACTTTTTCTTGGTTTTGTAGCCTCACAATTCCATTAATATTTAAGAAATACCTAAAAAAAAAAAAAAAAAAGAAATGGTCAGAGCATTTCTAACTTATTGGACTGAACTTGCAATTCATGAGCACAGTAATTTAAGCAGGCTTCCATAGGAACAGCTTAGCTTTTGGAAAATGTTCCACTGAATACTCTCTTAAGGCTCTGGAAATGATCTGTCAAGAGATGCTGCTGAAGATGTTTCTATTTGAGAGGAAGTCATGGAAGAAGTAGAGGGAGAGGTCAGATCACCTTCCAAACTGCCTGACAGTCCTGTTCAAGAGCAAATTCAGAAAATAAAATTCACCCCCCTTGGCAGCAGAGGCTGAAATCTTTAAAGGAAGGTTTTCTGTGAAAAAAAATTCCATTAAGTGCCACACCAGTGGTGACAGAATAAGGATACACCCAGCCAGAAAGCTGCATGTAAGCTTTTTACTTTTCAGATTCTATTTCAGAGGAAGATGACATAAGTATGTTACAATTTTTTGAGCAGGATCTTTGTGTTGCCTTACATTGTAGTCAGCAGTGTGCAGAGTAGGAACATTGTCATTACCTTGCAGATTGTTAATTTGATTTCTGTAGGCTCTCCCGTGACTCTTCACAGTCCTCTACATCTAAGAAGTCATGCACAATGACACTATGCTGAGTTCTGTTCTTTCATAATCTTATAAGTGGATTATTATTTTTGAATTGAGAACGTGAGTACATATAATGTTATTCATACTATTTGTATGAATAACATTAAGTTGCAAGGGCAATATGCAGACAAACCCAGGCTGGCAAAAGAAAACCCATAAAAACCAACAGACAGGAATCAGGAAATAAAATATTTCAGCCTAATGAACAGGGAGCTTTTAACTGTACATTTTGAAGTAAGTTTTCCAAAATTTTTACCTGGATCAAGCTTAATTTTCATGTTGGTTACCAAGATATCAGAGAATAATGTCTAGAGAAAAAAACGGAAGTACATTTCCAGTTACAACTACATAATACTAAAAGAAAATCCTAGGAGGGAGTCATGGAAGGCATTCCAGACAGCAAAAGTTATCTATGGAGAGATTTTGTACAGATTGCTCAGGAATACAAATGTCATTAAAATAATTGTGATGTCAGAAACTTGAAAGATATAAATCAATTTAACTTAAGTCCCAGAAGATAGATGCAAATTTCACTTTTCTTAGATTATGAAGAAATATTTTCCATAGAAGATATAAACTGAGACCGATAAGCAAAAGTAATCATGATGCACAATTTTAAATCAGCCGGTTTCAAAAAATTATCCATGTCAAAGTCGGGTCTGCTGATGTCCTGCTTCAAGCCTTGAAGTACTAGGAATTCAAGGGCCGTGGAACAAAGTTGGTGATGTGTCAATGAAAACTAAAAGTTTCAAGCAAGTAACTACGAATCGATCAACCACATGTCTATCTTTTGAAAAATATCAGGTAGGACTCAAGTACTAAAAGATGAGGCCATGTTAACTGGCATGAATTATACAAAAGTGCTGATAGTGTACTTAATAATTAAAGGAAGGAAATGAATCCAAATCAGCATGGAATTATGGAAAGCAGATCTTAACTTAGATATCTTAAAAGGATATATCTTTTAATGCATTCATAAGATTGGTTGATGAAAACAATAATACTGACACAGTATAGTAAAGTTTTAAAAAGGCAACACTATTAAAATTAAATAGCTTTCATTTCTTTTTCAAAATGCATTGTGAACACTGAAATCAATGGAAGAGTGGTTAATTGATTAAGAATAAGGATTGTGTATTACTCTGATGGTTATCTATTTGGGTCCCCGATCTTTAGTCATGCCAAATACCTATTTCACATTATCTAAAAGAGACCCTAAAAAAATTCTAGTCGTAGGAAACAGGCTATTTAAATGACACAATTATCAGACCACTAATCCTGGATTACCTGAGGAATCAGAAGAAAATGCCACACCACCTGACCCCCACAGTTTGCTTTTCAAAGTCACTAAAGTCAAAATAGTGTTTCTAAGTATCAAAACTATGGACCATATTTTTGAATGAAATTATCTGAATAACTTCAAAATCTACTACAAGCTACAAGCCAATGTCACAAGTAATAATAAAAAACTCTGTCTTTTGAATAATAAATATTGCGTGTACATATCAGTTCTTTTACAGAACTCCTACTCAAATATTGTGTTTATGATTCATAGAGGTTGTCAAGGTGCTGGAGGCAGTTCAGAGAAACATTCTTATTGATTTAAAAGTGTGGAAATGACAGCTTCCAGTGAAAAATTCAAGTCTTTATACTAATGGAAGCATTAAAGTTGGTTTGGATAGGAGTAAACTACATGTAGAATACAAAGTAGCAATGGGACCGTCTTGTCTATTAAGAGCATGATGTCCCAAACACATAACTAATGAATTTTTCGGCCGAAATATGTACACATTTAATAAACTAAGAGATTAGGCACAGGATCAACCTTATGGCAATCTTTTGCAGTATCTATGTCAACAAACATGTTTTAAAACTTGATTTTTTTTGTCCTTTAATATTTGCTGCATTTACAGAGATTTCATAATATCTACTCCCCAGTTTAGAGAGATCAAACCACGTAATTACAATAGTTTCTTTGGTGTTAATTAAGAGTACGAGATCACTCTATTATTTAAATACCATTGTTATTGATAATTTCTCTGAAATGGTGAAAGATGCACATAAAAGACATATTCTATAATATGGAATACTAGTATTTTTGGGGGCTAAACAGAACCACTTATCTGCAAGTAACATTAATTCTGTTTTCAGTTTACCTTCTTATCAAAATTTCATCTGTTCTTATCATTTGTTGCACTAAGACAATGAAAAAGCCTTATCAATTCTGTCTACCTGTAATAAAATATGTTAAGGAAAGTCCACAACTGACTGCCTTTAGGTTTTGTTACAGCTGCTGATCCTTAAGTATCAGGAAGAAGTGCAAGTTTAAGAAATTGCAATCTCTTAAGAGCCCTTTATCACTTTTTCCCTTTTTAAAAAATCCAAGTTCAAAAAAAGTGTGCACTATACACATGTTGGAATGTAATCTGCATTTTTTTCAATAGTATGGATGCTTGAGAACATAATTATTGAGAGAATACAAAGATCCAAGAAATTATTATGTTTAGCAACACATTGTATATGGCCAATGCATTCCAGTCATTCAATGTACAGGCAGCACTAAGCTTTGTTCTGCTGTTCCAGGAACATAGTCACTTCAATCAGACATATATTTTAGGATCTGATCAATGATATATGTTTGTCATCTCCAAAATCACTAACATGGAAATAAAACGCTGCAGGCTCCTATTTGGAGTGTTTGAATTGCCAGAGTTTCTTAAAGGAAACGTTAAATTGTCAGTTACACTAAGAAATTATGGTTAAAATTGTATGGAGCAGTTCAAGATCATTTTTTAATATGTCTTAAGAGAAAGCTACAGGAACTTTCACAGCAGGCTGCAACTTCTTGACCTGATTTCTACTTTCATAATATTTTAAGGACCAGCATATCTTGCCCCTGATCATCAAATTTCTTTCTATCCATTCTTACCTGCACTGCAGGATCATCTCTGGAAATCTGTATTTTCAATTTCACAAAATAGGTACACTTATTCATAATGCTGTAAAGTAATTACTTTACATTGAACCATATTTATATCATATTTTCACTTAGTTAATTGAGATCATTGGCTTGGTGACATGAGTGCACATAATTCTGTGGGATGAAAAAAGAAACAACATGCTAATGAAATGTGGTGGAATATAACTTTTCAAGGCCTCATGTCAGATGAGATGAGATAAGATGAGATGAGATAATTTGAGGCCAATAATAGTGTTTTGGAATTACAGATATAGGTATTTTAGACTGGGAAGAAAAAATGCTCTTTCCTATCACCTTGGAAAATTCTGAGGTATATTGAAGTTATGAATTATAAGCCTTTTAGTATTTCTTGTACTCAATCTAATTATTATTAACTACAAATCTGTTTAAAATCTGAATGCTGTTTATATGTTTGTATGTTTTTTGGACTAAACTCTGAAGTTCTAATTCCCAAAAAAATAATTCTGACTTTTTTTCTCCTAAAACAAGAGTCATTTTGGACAAAAATCAGGCAAAAAAGTGTTGTTATTTTTTTTATTATTTCACTTGGGAAAAAATAATATATTAACTTCAAATTAAATTTTTTCGTTTAAATTAAATGTTCCAAGTACTAAGGAGTAGCATGATGGTTGGATAATGTAGCTTTATTTTGTTCTGTCTCTGGAACTTACACATGGAGAAAATATTTTGCCCTAACTAGACTCTAGCTTCCATCTAAGAGCATCAAAATGAATCCTATCTGAAATCTAAAGACTAATGATTTCTCCTGGTTCTTAATTTAGCCAATTTGCAAATGTTTTGCCTGGTATTTTTTAATCAGAAGAAAATAACGGGTTTTGAATTTATACAAGCACAGGTGAATCAGTATTTGCTTAAATACACTCACTTCCTCTATTAATGATCAGAGAATAGAGAAAATACTCCTTCCCAATATTTCCTTCACAATATATCCAGGTCTCTTCAAAGCTATGTAATTTCCAAATGGTCAAGCCAGCATTATCTTAGCACCAGTGTTGGTTATTCTGTAACACATTAAAAATGTAAGTGTAATTCAATATCAATGCCAATTTGATTTATACAAAAGACTTTATTTTTATTTTCTTATAGCAGCAATGGTAGTCCAAGACGATCAATACAAGGCTCTTTGACTCTGCAGGAAATAAACCTCAGTGATTTAGTCCTCCAAAATGCACAGAATATCTCTTCCAGAACAATCCTTTACCACTGAGGTGATGATCAATTTCTAGACTACTTCAGACCAATCCTAATGAAACATCTGTGCAGACCCTCTCTGTGTCTCTATGGTTTCATAAAAAGAAAAAAAATAAATTAATGATTTCACATCATGTCTCTGAAGTATAACAGTTTTTGTTTATTTGATATCGTAGAACAACCTTCACCTTCACCAACTCTTCCACTTTTGTTGATTGAATTCTGCTAACCCCAGGTGGCACATGAATTATGAGATAAATTAAACTTGACATCTCTATTGACTGAGTCATTGAAAGACAAAAAGCAAATCCTACTGATTTCCAAAATGTTATTTTTGTATGGAAAAAAATTTTCTAATGAATACAATTCTATTCAGAAGAAACTATTTTCTCTTATGAGAATTGGAATTACAGTATAGATATCTCATGTGCCACTTCCTATTAAAATGTTAGATTACTTTGAATAAACACTCCTTTGTTGCAGTTGCTCATAGTGACCATTCTCTCTACAGTTTTATATTTGTGGTGTTGTTATGTTTTTGGTTTTTTTTTTAATTTTACCTCAAGTAACTTAGGAGGCATTGTTGTTGAAATTAAAGAAAGGCTTGTTCTGCTTGTGCTGAAGCTCAAACTGTTGCAGTCATAAAAATAAGAAGTATTAACACATCTATCTCATATGTTTTAGACTTCATTTTTGCCAAGTGTGATGTCCAGATAGCATATGTACTTCATGCTCATTCTTCTGAAAGCATCTATAAACTCTGCCTTTTATAAAATTCTTTTTAAGTTCACACATAGTCAGATATGTTAGCTATCATCAGGCAATACTCTGGGGATTCAGCATTTTCACTTAGCACAGCCTATATCCACGACTCTTATTGAATATTGTCTTTGTGGAGAAAGCAAGATATTTTTTCTCCAAATGCTTCTTCCAGGGCAAAGTATGATCAAGGAACTTTGCATGAAACAAATATGGAAAGGAAAGGAAAGGAAATGAAAATGGAAAGGAAAGGAAAAAACAAACAATTTTCTGAAATATGGAAAGGACAAGAAAAAGACAGAAGAAACCCTCACTCCTGAGGATAAAGCAAAGTAGCAAATATGAACAGCAAAAAGAAGAAAAATAAAATGTGTCTTTAAGCCCGTTGCACTCTCCTGGAAAGCAGAGTGAATTAGAAGGCTTTCCTAGGAGGAGGCAGCAAACAAATGACTGCTTTACAGTGTCTATCACTTACCTGCATTTCTTGCTTAAGTATTTTTGAAAATCCCACTCAAAAGATGACCACAAAATTAACAGATAACAGGCAATTACTGTAAAAAAAATCAAAGAAAAATCTCCAAACAATAACAGCACCCTCCATGTTACTTCAGACTCTGCCCACACTTAATCAAACAAAAATACATCACAAGTATAATAGGGTGTAAAGGGTGGGGAAAAAAAAAAAGAAAAGAGAAAAGATGCAATGTACCAGACAAGACAATATAGACAATATGCAACCTTAAATCACCCTGGCATATGTAGTTGTTCAGAGACAGTTTTTACTACATAATCACATAGTATTTCCCACAAGATCCCTACCTCATTTAGGTACTGTATACTGTAAAAAGACAGGATTATACATTTCAGATGGCTAAAGTTCAATTTGCAGCGCTCCAAAGTTTAGATAGTCAAAACTGAAATCAGTGGGAGCTTTGCTTTGAATTCTGGGAAAGTCTTAAGAAAACTGGGAAAAAAAGGTCATCTTAGCTTCTTACATCAGACATAAAAACTGGTCAGCACTTTTGCCTAACATACGTGACCAATTTCCCCAGTAAAGTGGAGATACAACATAATCTCAGAAAACCATTGTAGTGATTTGCTGACAGCCTAGAAGAGGGAAAATACAACAGAATGAAGGCTCCAGAGTCAAACTCTTATGAAAACAATTCTTTATTTGCTAAAGGTTTTCTTGCTATAGAACAGGCAGGACTAGATAGGACAGGTATAGAACAGGTAGGTTAAGATAAGACGCCATAAATAATGAAAGTAAATAATAATAATTTAAATAAACGAACAAGCCACAAAATGTTTAATGGCTCTATTTCAGCATCATGTAGAAAATACTGCAGGCAATCATTCTGGACAGAGATAAAAGCAATTTAATTTTCTGCTTTCTGTTTATGATACATAGTTACCATGCTTTTAGTGCTAAGCATATGCCCCTCACAGCAGGAATTTTTCTCCATAGATATAATATTGACTGTTGAAGTACTTGACAAAAATTTAATAGAAATATAGAATTGTAGAATTGTGTGTGCTGGAAGATATGATCATCTTTAAAGATCTTTAAAGATCCTCTAGTCCAATACCCTTGTTGTGGACAGGGACACCTTCCACTTCCCATACTGGGACAGGTATTTTTCCCCATCTGTATTAACAACCTAGACCTTGGACTGGGTGCACCCTCAGCAGGTTTCCAAGTGACACAAAAGTGAATGGTGCAGCTGACACCCTCCAGGGAAGGGGTGGCATCCAGAGAGGCCTTGGCAGGCTTGAGAAGTGGATCCATGTGAGCTCCATGGAGCTCCACAAGGCTATGCGTAAGGTCCTGCACCTTGACTGGAGCAGTCCACAGGATCAATACAGATTGAGTAATGAACAAATTGATGCTAAGTCTTTGGAGAAGAACTTGGGGATACTGGTGGGTATAAAACTGGACAGGAGCCAACAATGTGTGCTTGCAGCCCAGAAAGCCCATTCATTCAAATGAAGCATGGCAAGCAGGTCAAGGGAGGAGATTCTCCATTCCCTGCCTTTAGATTCAGGAACTCAGGAGAGTGGGGAAGAACAATTGCTGTGGAAAAAAAAAGTGAAGCACCTCAGTCTTCTCCATATCACTTGTCATCTGATACGTTGTCCCATTTGTTGAGGAGGTACAATTTTTCTTTTCATTTTCTGACGTATGTAGCTGCAGATTGTCTTCTTACTATTCCTCACTTCTCTCAATTTATTTCCAGCTCTGCCATAGCTTTCCCAATCCCATCCCTACACTTTCAGGCAGTTTTGCTATTTTCTTCTTAGTATGCATATCCCTGCTTCCACACCACAAACATTTCCATCCTGTATTATCAATTGGACCCAGAGGTTCTTTCTCTGCCATGCTGATCTACTGCCTTATCATCCTTGTAGTCTGAGCCAAGTCAGTCTTCTGGAGTGTTGTTTGCCAATGTGGCACTATCTATAATAGACATTACTTTTTGCCTTTGGGACTACATCAGTAAGTTTTAACTTGGAAATTAAAAAATCAATGTACCAAATTTTTCTGTCAGTACCAATAAATAGCTCAGATACAGAGATAAAATCGTTCCAGTACAATCCTTGTATTTCTCATCTTGCACAAGCACAGTCATTCGTTGACACTAATATGAAATTCAAATGTCTGTGTTTTGTTTCTGGGGAAATGAGAATTGTTTTCAACTTATCTGAGCTCTAAATACAAAATAAATCATCCAATTTTACAACAAAGCCAGCAAGAATTCTAGAGGTGTTAAAGACCTTTTTTCAGTGCAATTTCTGCAAAGGAGTTCTATGCAAATACATACAAAGAGAAATCTTCTCTAGTTTTGTTTAGAATAGGCAGTAGAACAGCCATCAGACAGATTTGAAAAGATAAACCACAGTATAATTTTTTTTTTTCCTGGTAGATCTAATGCAAGGTCTGCAGGGTGTCTATTCTATAAACCATAACATACATTTATTTATCTTTGTCTATGCATAGGAAGGGCAACACTAACTTCAAA
Source organism: Sturnus vulgaris (assembly GCF_052056855.1). NCBI lineage: Eukaryota > Metazoa > Chordata > Aves > Passeriformes > Sturnidae > Sturnus > Sturnus vulgaris. Next base: position 43,281,358 of record NC_142244.1, on the reverse strand, counting down.
TAAGCTAAAAATTTCCTTACACTCCTGAACATTAACATCCATCGTTCAACTTCTTCTCAAATTAATTTTAACTATTTAATGGTCTAAGATAGATTAAAAAATGGCAAAAAGTTCCTCCAGTCGTCTGGCAGTTTGGGCCCAACAAGGAAGATAAAATAATTTCATGATCCTAAAGAAACCTATCTGACTTTTGGCACTTCCAAAAGCACCTACAAATGTAGTAGAGGGAGGGAGAATGAGTTAGAACAAATTCTGTAAAGATTTTGGCAAGCTTTATAATGGAGAAGTAAAGTGAATTTACAGAGCAGGTATATTTCTTCATCTGGCAACAGAGACAGAAAGACTCCATGCTATGGAGTGACCTCCCTTTGATTTTCTGTCTCTCCTTTTCTCACTCTTCTCTATCTGTAGCTTGGTCATTCCTACCATCTGTTAAAGTGGGCAGAATGGTAATAACAGCTGATCAACAACCTCCCTGCAGCTTCCAGGCAGATATTGCTTATGCAGTCAAAACCAGTTCAAATATTTGCTCAAACAATGCCAATAAATTTCATTTATTCATTTCAGCTGAAAGCTTATCACAGATTTTAAAGTCATTTGCAGGATTCTTAAATGATAGTTCAGATTTTAAATTTTTATAGAGCATAACGATGTACTCCATCTTTGTACCAAGGTAATAAAAACTTTGAAAAGTGTCTAAGAATTCTAAACTCATTGCATTAACCTACTTACTCTTTATAAGGACAAATTAAAGGCTATCTATTTAAATTTCAACAGTGAAAGAATTATCTCTTCAGAAAGCATCTATGCAGGAGATACCCTAATTTCAAACTGCATTTACATCAGCTATATTTTGATGCAGTTCCATTAGCTGCCACACATTTTTCTGAAATTTTAGCCATTTCAGAGAAAAGGCAAAAAAATGTTCGCTTTATACAAAAAGAGAAGTTAGGTGACAATCATCTGGAAATTTTTTTTCACGTTGCAAATTCACACTTTTTTCATTCAAGACAGCATCAAACATCGTGGTGGCAGCACACTAAACTTTCAAGGCATGGGGAGGAACCAATTATTTCTTCTTCTACCAAATTATACACTTATTTGCACACATATTCAAGTCAGTCTTACCCTCTAAACAATCCAAAATATTTGCAGGTAGCCATTGACTTAATTTGCCCGTAGTTTTTTTTTTGTTGTTGTTGTTGTTGTTGTTGTTTTTAATTTTTAAGTCAATTTGAGTGTTAAATTTGGATACTTCTAAATATGAAGAGAAATTATTTTAATTGCAGAGGTTATACCTGGAACTGGAGTTTGTTTTCATATTTTTAGGATTTGTGAAGAATTGAAATAGAGAGGACAAGACTAGTAAAAGTATCTATTGTCTGTGCATTCATCTAATTGCAAATTTTATGTAAATATCAGGACAAACAACTACAACCCTGAAAGCTCAAGTTTTATCCTGTATGTTATACAATTTTCAACACATGTATTTGCTAAGAAGAGCGAAAGTGTTTTCTAAGCTTTGGGAAACCAATCAAGTTGTCTTGCAAATCTGCAGGACTTAATATAGATTTAAGGAATTCATAATCTATCAAAGTTAAGCTTACTTTCCGACATGTCATAATTTCAGATCATGCCACACTGGAAGTTATATACTTTTCTGAAAGCATCATACACCATTTGAAGTGTTTCTATAGTGCTTCGAAGATCATATTTAACTCAGAATAATGCAAAAAAAATAAAGACATTTCTTTAGATACGAATTTTAACGTAAACACTATAAATCCATTTACAGGCAGAAATATTAAACATTATTAATTCAAATCACATCTAATACCACTTCCCCTGACAGACTAGGCAGGTCAGGATATTTAAAAGAACAGGATAAGTCACTTGTCTTCCTAAATTGTTCTATATCCTGGGATTAAATCCTTAAAACACATTTCTGAACTTAATGTTTTAGTTTTGTCAAGTAAATTTTAAAATGCTCTCTGCATATAACTTTAATACCTTTGATTTTGAACATTTTTTTTTCAAGTATTGAATATATTATCTCCTAAGGAATGGTATCTGTAAATATCACAATATGATAGCTTTCAAACATTTTGTTATCTGCAAATACAGAACATCTGTTATTTTGTCACTTAGCAACAACATTATGCAATAATTTTGCCCTCTCTGCTCCCCCCTTCATTATTATGCAAAATATGTGCAGGACAAGAAATGCTTGGAGAAAAATTCTTCCTGCACTGAGATATTTTGACACAAAAATCTTTTCTCATCGAAGATGAAAAGCACCTTGTCATTCATTTCTAATTACAGCCTCTGTTCTGTCGGTGCAGAAAGACACCAACTCCCCGTGGTGATGTCATACATCGACATTTACAAAACTACATTGGACTTTGTCTCCTCTCGGTCTTTGCCAAAATCAGTCAGTGTCAGCACTGATATACACTGATAAAGGGAATTTAAAATTATGAACGTTAATTGTGTTTAAAGTCAAGGAAATTGCATTATGCTTTCTGATATTAATAGCTGCTGAATCATCTAAAACAATGGAGAAAACTTCATTGCATATTCCTATTCTGAGATGCTAAGACATTAAACTGCAATGACAACAGAGATTTCACACTCCAAGAATTAATTTGAATAGATGTAAACTTATTAAAGATTAAAATGAACGATTTAGTGTTCTGCAATTAGTGTTAACATCCAGGCTAAAACTACCAGTGGGGAAATACCAGAATGGAAGTGGCAACCATGTGAGAATGTAAAGCCTCAGAGAAATTCTAATCTTGGCCAAAACAGCATTAGAGAGTCTAATTCAGACTAACGATGAAGCCCATATTAGCATAAATCAGAAAAAGAGATAAATAAAATCCCCCTGATTAGTTTTACTTTACATAAAGTCTCATTAATTTTCTGAAAGTAATAGAAAATACTTGTATGAGTCTAAGCTAGAGGTTTATTTTACATCTTATTAGGAATTATTTACAGCTATCAAGATAGCTACAGCAACAAGAACTTTTTTGCTCTTGACATAATTGTTCAATAAGCATTCTTGGTAATTTCAAGACTTTGTAATTAAGAAATCCAGAGATGAAATTATTGTAGGATCTCTAAGTTATTGATGAACTCAGCACAGATATGAAATATATTTAAGTGACTTATGGTTTACAATATTTTCATAGAATGCAAGAATCATAGAATACCTGTTGGAATAGACCTCAAGGCTCATCTAGTCCAACCTTTCTTGGAAAAATCATGGTCTAGATAAGATGTCCTGGCACTCTGTCCAGCTGAATCTTAACATTTTCCAGTACTGGGGAATCCATCACTTTCCTAGGAACAGCTTACTGTTCTTCTGTTCTTATTTTTAAAAAACATTTTTCTTGTGTCCAATTGGAAACTCCCTAGGAGATGGTCATCTTTAGAGACTTTTCTCAAGGAAGGCATGAGATATTAACACTTTATTCTAGAGTATGCACATGTGTACAGAATACTTTGCTTTCAAAACTCAAAAGCATCAGTGTTTTTTGAAATTTTTTAAGCTTTTTTTTTCATAAAAAAGGGCCAAAATGAGTTTTTCACCAAAGTAATAATATTAAAGTTTCTATACTGATTCTAGCATACATTTGTTTGGGTTTTGGGTTTTTTTTTCCAACTGTATCTAAACTCCAAGCTAATAATAATTTTTAATAGATTGTAGAGTTTTGTGTTCTTGTTTTGTTGTTTTCTTGTGTTTTTTTCTATTTTTTTTTTTTTTTTTCACTGAACAGTACAATTTCCTGTACATCACAAAAATTAAGATATACTTTTGCTGAAAAATCTATGGCAGTAACAGAATCCCTGAAGGACTTGAACATAGTCTTAATGATCCTTGGGAAAACCTATTCCAAAGGCTATGGAGGCATAACCTTGAAAGAAAAAGTGGGGGAAAATCAAATGTCTATTGAAGAATCACATTTTTTATCCCTGTGATTCCAATCTCTATCTAAATATTCTTGCTCCAAAAAGAAAATCAAACTAAATACACAAAAAAAATTGAAGCTTTCACAGTTGATGATGTCTTTGGAAATGGCACTCAAAAAAGCCCATTTCATGATGCAGAAATACCTGGTTTTTTGTGTTTGTTTTTTTTTTTTTTTAAATAAATATATATATACATAAATACTCTGAAATGTCTGACATCATATAAACCTCATTTTTCAGATGGATATAAGACTCACTGTATAATGGAACATTATATATTTAAGTGCCATGGAAAAGCAGTTTGGTTACTGCTGCTAACTTGTATATTGGGGACAACTGCATGTAATCCAAGGATTGTGTTTTGTTTGGGTTTTTTTAATTGGTATTCTGCAGTTTTATTACATTCCTTCCACTGACCATTCCTTAGGCAAAGCAAGATTTGACATTCTGCATTGTGGGTGTGTGTCCTTGCTGAACAGTCACCTCTAGAGTGGTTGAGCAGATCAGCACTCCCACTCAGTTTATTGTCAGCTGGGACTGCTTGAGGGGGCACTCAATCCTTTTGTCCAGGTCATCAATAAAGATATTAAACACAACTGGCAGCAATACAGTGGGGAACCCCACTGTTGACCTGCTACTGACAGGATGTAGCACCATTCATCACCATTCTCCATGCCCAGCCACCCAGCCAGTTTTGAACCCAGTGAAGAGTAGACTTGTCCAAGCCATGGCCTGCCAGCTTTTCCAGGAGAATGCTGTGGGAGACAGTGTCAAAGGCTTCAATGAGGTCCAGGTAGACACCATCCACAGCCTAGTGCACAGAGCCACCCCACTGCCTCTCCTTCCTCATCTGTCCTGTGTGAAGAGCTTGTAGCCATCCATAGCAGCACTCCAGGCACAGGAGTCATTCCACCATGTTTGTGTGATGGTGACTATTTCATAGTTTTCCTGCTGCACAATGTCTTCCAGCTCCTCTTCTTTATTACCCACGCTGTGTGTAGATGAGCTTCTGCTTGGCTATTGATTTCTCTCCCAACACTGGCCTGTTGCTCATGGCTCATGTCTAGCCAACCTGACCTTAATCCCTTTCCCCTTCAAACCTAATTTACAGCCCTCTCAATCATCCCTGCAAACTCATGGGCTAGAGTTCTTTTCTACCTTTTAAATAGGTGAATCCTGTCTGTCTCCAGCCAGCCTGGTGCCATGTGAACATCCTCATAATTCAAAAAGCCAAAGTTCCACCGAAAGACCTGTCTTTAAGACATGTGTTGATCAGGTAGGTTCTCCTCCTTGGTATTCTTCCAAATGAAGTGATTGAAGAAAACACCACCTGTGCTCCTGTCTCTTCAACCAGTGCCATAAAATTATTTTGATTGCCCTAGGGCTTCTCAACCTTTTCATTGCTGACCTGGATGATCAGAATTTGGTAATAATCATAGAACGAAATCAGTCCAGGGAGTCTCCTAGTACTAGAAAGATTTCACAAACACTGATTACTATACGACATATATCTGAGGCATATATGAAAGAAAACCTTTGCCAACATTCACACAAACTGTAGTAGTTATGAACAAACAGCACCATGAATGGTGCAAACAGCAGTGAAAATAACTGCTTACAATTTTATTATCTCACAACACTATTTCTGGTTTTTGAGTGTAAAAGCATTGCATTGATTTTTCTAATCTTTGAAAACAAGCAACTCAACTGAGTCACAAGATATTTCATTAAAAAACCCAAACAAACAGTCATTACATTATTAAAATCTTAAGCTATTTTCCCAATGCTAATCAATTGGAAAGCTGTATCATATAGGCTTCTTTCAATTTAAACTTCTAACAAATGCCTCAAAGGTACTAGAATGTCTTAAATAAAAGTATCATTATTCATGATTTTTAATTAGTTTTATTAAAAAGAAGGCTTCTAGAAGAAATGCCTATTGCATCTCTCACTCAACTGCAGTGACAAATGCCAAGACATACAGAAAAATTTTATTTCTCACCCAGTATAATCGATAGTGATCACGAATTCCAGGGTAGACAATCTCTTGTTGCAGGGGTTACGAAGCTGTTCAGCACAGATAGTAATATAGTAAAAGGAAACCTATCAACCAGAACTAATGTAAGACAGTGAATTCCATTTTCCCCCTCCACAAATTGACACCTGGTAAGTTCTCCCTTTTAAACTCTTCTAAGATGAATTATAAATCAAGGTGCATATTATTTGGAGGTGAAATAAGGCCATAGATTACTTTAGGAAGAGAAAGGGACTTCAGGAACAATTCCCAAGAGCAACCTCTCATGAACTCAGGAATATATTTTGGTTTTTGCACTAAAGAAGCAATCAGTGTAACTTAAATGTGTGAAACTTATCCAGACTTTTCATAGTGTTAAAGCTCTGAAGTCAGGAACTTTTGTGTATTACATAAGAAGAAAACAGCCACATCTATAGCAGTTTCTGGCCAAAACCAAGGCTCTTTAAGGATTGCTTTAACTAATGCAATCATGGTAAAAAGAATTAGCTCTTTTTTAATAGATAAGGCATTCAAATAGCCTATATAAATGCCAAATTTTGCCCCTAATATTAGAGTCTTAAAAGAGGTACAACTGCATTACATCAGAGCATAACTCTTGTTATCACTGTTCTAAATTTATCTTCCCTGTTGGACAACTTCCAAATTCTGCATGGGTTTTGAGCTGTAGAGGAGTGAAGCAACAGTGGTGTGTTTGTCTAAAATTAGAATGCTAGGCAAAGAAAAAAAAGACACACTCAAAAAAAAGTTAGATAAATAAACCAAGTGAAATTAGCTCCATGATTAAGTGGAAATGGAAAAGAGAACTGAAGAGAGAACAGCCCTATGAAGAAATACTTGAGGGTGGTGGATGAGAAACCACATCTTGGGCTGCATCCAAAGCAGAGTGGCCAGCAGATCAGGGGAGATGGTTCTGACATTCTGCTCTGCTCTAGTGAGGCCCACCTGATGTACTGTGTCCTCTCTGGGACCCTGAGCATAGACAAGATGTGCACCTGTTATAGTGAGTCCAGAGGAGGGCTGAGGCACCTCTCCTGTGAAGGCAGGCTGAGGGAACCAGGCTTGTTCAACCTAATCTAATGTTGTTTTATAAATGTGACTTGCCATTATTTCATTTGCATTGCTATTGTTTTATTCTGATATATCTAAGGGAGTATATCACTAGAGTGAGATGAAATGAAGATGCTTTTCACAAGTCCAAGAAGACTCAAAATTTCTTAAAAGGAAAAGACTGTTAATACTAGTAAAGTTTATAAGCATTTGCTTTTTCAAAAGCTGTCAAATTAAAAGCTCTTACATAACTCTACTAATATAGAAAAATCTGGACACATGACTTGCTCTTCAGTGCTCTTAGTGACATTAAACTATTACAATTTTAATTTGCATTTCAAAACAGAATTAGATTAGATTAACATAATTAATATTTAATTCATTTTTAAAAGGCCCTTTTAGACATAAGGAGTCTGATATTACTTACATGCAGTAACTAATTAAAGTAGTCTTCAGTGTTTTAAAGGTGCTGTAAGCCTGTGACTGCTAAATTAAAAAAAAAAAAACAACAATACGTTTCAGAACCTGAAAATTGTGTAAATGTACATCAATTTAGTGCAGTCGTTTGGGTTGACTATCTGTTGTCTGTTGTTTTGCTTCTTTTCTTTGGTGTTGTTTTTTTTAAAGAAATTAAAGTCTTCCTTTGAAAACATAAAGTTTTAAATCGTATGTCAGTAGCTCTATTTCATTTCTTGTTGGGTTCAAATCTACAAAATTCTTGTCAAACAAGCTATTCACTTTTATTAAAGAAAGAATGCACTAAACTGAAGTCAGAAACTATTATTATTATTATTATTATTATTATTATTATTATTACAGAAAACATTGGATAAATATTTATTATTCTATTCTCGAGACAAATCCAATTACATTTACGATGTATGGCATGTTTCAGTATTTGGCAGGAAAAAAAATTGCTAACAAAGAAACAATAAATAAATAAATGCTTTCTCACATCTCAAAACACAAATGACATTAAATATCAATTCCATTCCAGAGTAAATATATCTCATTAGCCCAATGACTTAAAGGAATTATTTGTTTTGCAAGATGCAGTAAGTCTGCCATTTATTCACATATTGGTAATCACTCTAGCTGAATTGCATAAAGAACACAGAAATTAGAAGAAAGATAAACAGATGCAAATTGGTTATCACAAGGTAAATAGACTCTAATGAATTCTCTATCCTGTGTAAGCAACATTATCCCCATCACTCTACTCTGATCTTAAACCAGTGAATAGATCACATAGATGCTTAAGACTGACTTTAAGTCAAAACATTTACAGAACAGACTTTCAAACTTCTACTGCGAGACCCTGAGAGAGTCTGTAACACCCAAATCATTATGCACTGCTTCTTCTTTCTTGTCTACAATGATGCAGTTGCCCCCACACTCGCTTCCAGCAGGTTCCGAGTCCTCCAAAAAAACTACCTACACTCTCCAGCTCACTGACTTTCTAGGCTCTTCTGTCCCTTGCAGGTTAGACACTAAAATTCAGTAGAGAGCAGCAGAAGGGAACAACAGGCAAGTGGGATTGCTCCCGGTCGGGTGCTCACTTAGCAGACAAAGCAGTAGCTGGGAAAGTGGCAATGGGACTGAATGTCATGAGGATTACCCAGCACAGTCTGAGAGCCTGTTTGTCCAAACTCTGACAGCCCTAGAGGGGAAGATGCCAGCAACTGTTATATTAGATTGTAAACAAGGGAATTACCAAGGAGGCGAGCTTGAAAAGAAGGATAAAAAGACCATGGCAGTTTTATAATTCCAGAATCACCCTGCCACCACTATAATCTCTGTCTAGGGCTGGCTGAGCATCCTCAACATTGGGGCCACAGGATGCAGTCAGGGCACTGGTGATACAGACTGCTACACAGGACCCACACCTCGTGTGCATCCGTGGCAGCTGTGTCACCAGTGGATGGGCTGATATGGGTGTGGGCAAAGCCAGAGCATGCAGGCAACCATCTCAATGTGCTAAATTCCCAATTCAGGGAATTAGTTATAAAAGGCTGTTCAGAAATTTGAAGGAGTTTCTTACAATTTTATATATATCCAGCATTGTGGTTTAACTTCCATATTGTGGATATTGATCCCGAATATATGGTCCATTGATTGTTGGTTAATTACAAGTCATTAATAATTCAATAAACCGCTTGGAATCAAATTTGATATAAAGCACTCTGAGCTGAGCAGTTTTTATGTCCAACATTGTTATTGACTTCATGCTCAAAAAATGTTTCTTTGAACAAGCTCTAAACCTATAGCAGAGAAGGAACCTTCAGGAGTCAGAAGAGGGGGAACATTTTATAACCCAATGTTAAACAGAAGCTTTCAATAGTGGACTGAACTGTGGCAAGAGAGTTAAGGTTGATGAAATCAGAATAATGCAATAGAAATGACAAATATAACAATGTATTGATAGATATATAATGTGGCTTGGTCAGAAGGTGACTACAGCCTTGACTATATAGGTATGGTAGGTGGTGAAAGCTCGAACAGTTAAACAGGACTCAAATTTCACCAGTTAATTGAGGTATGTCAGTTTGGAGTAATTGCTCTTTGGAAAAAATCCAAGTGATGACAAAATGTGCTTATAATGAGAACTGTGAAGCTCTGTTTTGCTAAGTATAAGGGTGCAATTTCTTCAGTACATCATATTAAAAGATTTACATGATAAGGGTTAAATGCATAATATAAACATCACATACTCTAAATATAACTATTTCACACTAAACGCAGGCTATATTTATTAAGTTTGACAGAGTTATAACATGAAATACTGTTATACATTCTCTGCAATACCCTGTTTTGCAAAACCTTAGCATGACTTCTACAACATGACACTGTAGTGTTGTCAAATGAAGTTTAATGTGTAATACTTGGCTAATTCACCCCAACTAGGAATTCCAGGTTCCTTTTATTGACAGATACCCTGAGGATGATTTAGATGTTGGTTGAACTGAATTAACTTCTGCTATTTCTTTTTATTCATTATAAACAGAGACTCTGTGATGAGGCTCAAAGCCAAATGCCTTAGGCATGCAGTGAAGTGTATGGAAGAAGGACTTCTTTTTTGAGATTTTCTTTTAAAAAATTAGTATCTTGGACTGGTTGTTTCACAAATGATAAGTTTTATAAGCAAAGTTAAAAATAAATAAATCATGCTCTCTAATTCATGCATGAATGTCTAACCTTGTACAACTGGATTTGAAAAATGTAAACTCATTTTTTATGAAAAGTGTATTTTTATACCATGTAAAATGTATATGTTATCAGGTAAATAGACACTACTGCATATGAATCTGTTAATTCCATTTCTAAGATCAGTACAGTTGCATTTATTCTAAAGTACAAATTCCAGATTCTCATGTAGCTGAACAGCCATTTGTCTAGAAGACTGAATTTATCTGGGCACTAATTTGTTATGGATAATGAATGCACTATGCAAGAAAAACACACATTTCTTCTATATATGCCAAATTATTTTTAAATTTAGCAACATGACTGATTACTTATGTATGACAATTACCATGTTTTAAAATAGGGTAATTTTATAGTTACATATACTGAGGTCTTAAGAATTATTAATATTTAATTTGTTTTTATCATGAAAATCTATACAGACAAAAAGAATATATACTGATAGATTTCATACAAGTACAAAAATATTAAAGACAAACATTTGGGTTTAAAATGAAGCAATTCTTCATCCTCAGTTGAATTATTACTCTTTTGCTGTGTTCACAAACAAGCTTCTTGTACAAATTATGATCTACATATGGGAGTTTTAATAATGCTGATGACTTGGCATAAACTCAGTAGGATAATAGTACATGCTCATTTTTATTTTTACAAAAGGAAAAAGTAAAAATCAGAAATAAAACCTATGTTCAGAAATCTCTTATTCTTCTACTATTTAAAATATATATTTCATAGGAAGAACAAAGGCAGAAGTGGCAGTTCAAGTCTAGTTCCTAACAATACAATATACTTCTCACACAATCCCTTAGATTTCCTATCTATGTATCACATAGATGGTTATTTGGTCAGCAGTTACACTACAATCATCTCTATGCTATGGATTTTACTTAACTCTTAAAATAAAAGTGGACAATGTTGTTTGGAGATGTTCAGCTATGTGTACTATTTTGTTGTGGTTTTGTGGGTTGTTTAATACATATATATATACGTAAAGGAAATTTTGAGAAATTAGCATATTTGTTTGTCCTATTTCTGTTTATCTTTTGTGCTCTGGTCCCCACATCATTCTAGTGAGTTAAAAGGTTGCAATGTGTGGCATGACTTCTATTTGCTCAATGGTTTGGGAGATTATTTGACTGGTACCACTGTGCATATTTTTTCAGTTTATTTTCACAATTTATAGTGAGTCACTTGTTTCCCTGTTAACAGGATGTTCTCAGTCATTCTCTGAGCTCTCTTGCATTTCTGTACAGATAATGAATGTTCATTTATCAACATAAATACTGCTTTAATTACATCATTTTCTGAGGGTTTTCTACCACCCTTCCTTTCCTACTCTACTCCCAGATCCTAAAATGGATTTTAGCTATCAAGGGAAAATACCAATTGCAGTGGTAATTTTTGACTGATGAATGAGTTCTCATGGAGGGCAAGAAGGCTCAACTACAAAAAGGGGTTAAGCTGTCTGAAAGTAGGAATGCCAGAGACAGAAAGCTACTTTGCAAGGGAGTGAAGCATTTCTGTGGGCTGAGATAAGGAACAGCCTCAGCATTATCCTGTAGCCATCCTGGGATGAGAGCACTTAGAAGCCATGTTTCACAGCAGATGTGGACTGGAGGATGGACCCAAGGATGGCCTGGAGTGCCTTGCACCACTGTTCTTGGAACTGCTGCTGGTGCAAAGGATTCTGCTTGTGATGTATGTTTGCAGACTCCATGTAGAGTTGCATATTGTAGCAGGACTCAGCACACTGCATTGTTTATTTTTTTTTACTATATATTTATTTGACCATAAATGTGTTTAATTTACCTCAAGGCATGCCATGAAAATTCCCCAAGCGCTAGCAAACTGATTAGTGACTCTAGAGCTGTAAAGAGTTTAACTCACTCATTTGTTGTGCTTGTTTTTTGGTTTATTTGGGTTTGGGTTTGGGTTTGGGATTGGGTTTGGGTTTGGGTTTGGGTTTGGGTTTGGGTTTGGGATTGGGTTTGGTTGGATTGGGGTTTTTTTTTGTAGTATATTTTTTACAGAAACGCAAGAAGGGATACTCTGTACCTTCTATTTCCATGCTATCTCACATTTTTTGGCTTTTCTTTAATCCATATCTCTACTCAGTTCAAATTAACTTTGAAGTAATTTTTGCATTTTTTACTGAAAGTTAGTGTGCTCACTCCAAATTCCCTGTGGTAGTAATAGACATTTTGTCTTTGAAAAGAATACACATATAGAATTTTTATAAGATTCTACTTCTCAGACAGACTGTATGCTGTTCTTCAAATTTCTATACATGTTATGGACATATGCAACCCTTGGCACTACTGAAAGCTTTGCTATTAACTACAGTGGAATTTGAACTAGGTTTTCAGTTGGTGGTTTTATTGACTTTGTACTTTCAAGGTCTTTTATAACATGAAAACTAGTAATTCAGATTTTCAGCTAAATTGCCTGTTGTTCCACCTTTCCTCTTATTCTAACAATTTGGATCAAAGATTCTGCTTCTACAAATAATTATATGATTAGCCTGTAAAATATTTCATATTCTTCATAAGTATTTTTATTAGATGGGTCATTGAAATGGGAGAGTTAGATCAGTTGATTTATCAACAGAAAGAGAAACAAAGAAATTAGAAGACTGTGGTTTGTAGCTACACTATAATGAGAAAAGCACACTGCTACATTACTATATTACTTGCAATCTCTTGAGTTCCTTCTCAGCAGTAGCTATGTATTTCCTGCAAACAGTATTACTCATGGGATATAGCAAACAGATTTTCATACAACTGCATGTGCTGCCTGGGACTTGAACCCAGCTGGAAATGTTTCTGAGTCCCTACATTACAGAGAATAGCTTTTGTACTTCCATAGTTTCTATACACAGCTTATTGTCCTCATCCAAGAGAGTTCCTTTCCCACCTCTCCTCAAAGTTATCTAATTTTCATTAGTGTAAGATTTACAGAGTAAAAGAGATTTTTAATGAACTAAAACCAGTTTCATTTTTATTTTATCATTTCTTGCATTTATCTTAATAAATACTATTAATTAGTTTTCATTAAGTCTGTGAAATAAACAATTCCTGCTATAGTAAAAATGGCAATGTTCGGGGGGGGCAAACTGAATCAAATAAACAGCAATGAAGTTTCTCTACACCATATATCAACTTATTTTTCAATTTTGAACTCAAGAAAGCAATTATTTTTTTTGCTAATCTTTGGATAATAGGAGAAAGCACTGCCTGAAAATAACAAAAATATTTAAGTAAGATCTGGATTAGTATACTTTGGAAATTGTACACATCTCTTTAAGCACAAGTTAGTTATAAAAAACATGTGATATATTAAAAGAAAAAGAGAGCAGTAATTGATTTTGTAAATGACTTTGTATAGAAATATATGAATTCTTGATGGGTGGGACCAGTATGGACACATCAGAGTAGTGCAGATACACCGTGTTCAGAGGGTAGCCTTGAATGTGAGCTCAGACACCACTTGCACAAGTTTGCATAGCCAATGTCACCTTTGCTGAAACTCCAGAATAACTACCAGCAAAAATGGAAGCTTTACCTAAAGAAGAAAGAGCTCTATCTATCACATTTATATCCTTAGCAACTCCTTCACTAAAGGATATTATCTCTATGGGGAAGTAGGTAAGGGAGTTTGGATGAAAATAATTTATTTTCCTATGCTGCAGAGTCCAGCCAATCATGTTATTAAAAACACATCCAGCTTGTATACAGGAACTGTGATATCCCACTGTCTTTCTTATCCTAAATTTGAAAATTTTTTTAAAACAATTATTTGTCTTTGAAAAAATGAAACAAGTATTCACCTCATATTCACTGTGGCAAGCTAAACAAAGTTTTCTCTGTTTGAAATGAGTTTTGCTATGGAATGGCTGACACTTGCCAGTGTCTTTCTGTTTCCCTTCTACCTGTTCTTAGGATTCCTTGAAACCCTATGTGTTTCTGCAAACCAAAGACTTCAGTTTAAACTAATCTGGTTTGAAGGATTTTCAGTATCAAATTTTGGAAGTGGAATTTTGCCGCATAAAACATCTGAAACACTAACTAGGATTATTGTTACAAAATGTAGATGTTGCATTTTGCTTGCTAGAAATAGTTGCTTACCTAAATTCGTTTTTATACTGCCTAGTCCTCATAAACAATTCAAGCATCAATTCTGTAAAAGATTCCTTGCACTTTAAATAAGTTAACATATCACTTTTATTCACTTACTGTATGAAAAAGTTATGCTGATGTTTATTTTAATTTTCCATTCATGAAGGATTTTTCTTGAAAGAGAGGCTTTCAAAGTCTGTCAAAAATGGGAATAGAATATCAAAAGCCTTGTTTAACAGTATTAAAAAATACCACTTTCGTTATTGCATGCAATTGCAGAAACTCTTCCTTGAAATCCAGAACATGTTTAACCTATCAGGTAACATTTCCACCTAGGCTATTTATCAATAGATGTGTTTCCTTCCAAATTTTACTATTTTGCAATTAAATTAGTTATTTTTTTCACCAGTAATATTGCGATATTGTGGTCAAAGGAATTTTTTTCATCCACATAGGTGTGAGTTCTTTATTACATAATTGTTGCAGATTATTTTGAGTAATAACTAATTAACTTGTTTTTTTCTTAAATAAATGTAGACTTAAAATTTCACTTGCCATTTACAAATAAATAAATCTCTAAATGCAGCATCTGAACTAGGATGATATTTAAATGAATATTCAATTACAATACAATTGACATAGTAGGATTAAAATTAAATTTTAATTTTTGTGTAACAAGAACTTAAACTCCAGAATATTTAGTGGTATTTTAAGAAAGCTGTGGCCCTCTTTCATTTTGCATTAAGATTTAATTGAAAATAACTTGGAGTAAAAGAAAAGAAGCACTAAAGAAGCTGTATTTTTCCTCTTTTGTTGTACAATAAATGGTGACATACAATTTTCATTTAAAATATTGTAATGCAACTTTCAACTGTAAATCACAAAGACTGCACAATATGTTTTTAACATAAAAGAGACAGTTCAAGCTTTTAAAGCTCCTTAAATTAAAAAAAAATATAGTGCAGCCACTTATTCACGAGATCTATTGACTGCAACTCTTGTGTCTCATATAGTAACACTCTTCTCCCTTTCTGGCTAGAAATAAACCTGAGAGAAATCACCCTATAAATATTTTCCCTTCTCAGATATTTGCATTAGGATGATATACATTTTTTCTTCTGAATAGACAACCTTTTCATTCTTGTCTCTAGAAGGAGCACAGTGAGCAGCTCACACTTCTATCAGTTTTGGAATTTCAAACCAGGAGAGACCATCCCCACCACGAACTAACAGGACACATTGTGCAACAACAACAAAAATTGATTATGCACTAATAATTGTCTCATAAGAGACAAGAGGGATGAAACCAGAAGGTATAAAATGAAAATAAAGGATAATAAACTTGGAAGTGATGTGTAAAGTTATGTCTTCCTTTTGCCAAATCACTGATAGGTTAATTTCTATCAAATTCTTAAGGAGTTCTTCAGTATGTTCCCTGCCTTGAAAGCTGCTGGTTTGATGACCGTCATGTTCTCAGTTTGGTTTCCTGAGAAAGCACAGGTGTACTGAGAACCTGGTGTCAACCAGCATATGTGGAACAATCCCATTCCACTATTTCATTTTGGAGCATGAGCTGGGACAGTTCAGACTAATTTTAAAGCAAGTAAGCATGGATGTCTTTTGCATCAGTTAAAATTTGTTTCTTTTTCCTCTTTCACTCTAATAGAGAATGCAATATCTACACAAAACTGTAACTATGGAAACATCAGCAAAAAAAGCAACCAGAGAATTCTACTATGGAAATAAATTATAACAATATTATTCTTACCTTAACTTTTATCTTGCTCTGCTGTTTCTGACATTAGGAATTTTAAGAGTAGTTGCATAATATCCTCTTTCAAGAAAAAATTTGCATCCCTTTGGATGCATATGTCTGAAGATCAAATTCTGCTTTTGGTATATCAGCAAGAGTCTGATTCATGTTCCTGTAAATTAAAGTTGGTCTCAAAAAAAAAAAGTACCAATTCAAACATGTTTCTAAATATTGTCTTATGAAGATAAAGACTGTCTAATTTCCCACTTTTCCAAGAACCTTCATATCTAGAATACTGCATCCAATTTTGGGCCACTCCATAAAAAAAAGACAGTGACCAACTGAAGAGAATACAGGCAGGTCACTGAGATGATGGGGCTGAAGCACTTGCTCCTTAACAAGAGCCTGAGGGAGTTGGTAACTCAGTTTGTTCAGTTTGGAATAAAGCTGGCACTGGAGAGATCTACCAGCATACCCTAGTGCTATGGGGAAATCACTGAGGAGACATAGCCAGGCTCTGCTAAGCAATGCAAGCTGGAAAGATGAGACACAAGAAGTATAAATTGAAATAAGAGAGGCTCATCTGAATATAAGGAGAATTTTTCCACCATAAAGACAGAAGGCAGAAGTTGAGAGAGGTTGTTCACTTTCCATCCTTGGATTATTCCATGACCCAGCTAAATGAAGACCTAAGCAGCCTGGCCTGACCTCCTTGGAGCTCATCTGTCATGAGCAGAAGATTGGACTGGAGACTGTCCAAGGCCCATTCTCTATCTGAACAATATGATTGTATGAAATTTTCAGTTTGCACAGAGCTATTTCATCTTACCAGATTTGGTAGTTATCTAGTTAATTTCATGTGATAGAAAATCCAGGCAGACATCAGTTACAATAAATTATTTTAAAGTTGTACAACCAATAAATATGAAGTCTATACTCTCAAAAACCCCCGTGGAATCCCATAAAAATACATGGAAACCAAGGCAAAAGCCAATTATGTGTGTCTGCCAAATTCATTAACATTGACTAATGAGACTGTTCACTTCTAAAATTACTTGTGTCAGGTGGCAATGACAAACTTGATAAGACAGTACTTGCAGAATGTCATTAAATAGATGGCAGTTCATTTCTATCAGTATGAAATATCAGATTAGGACAATAATAATGTTCATATGAATTTGAAAGAATTAATTAGAAATCTTCTTTAGAAAACCCATTGCATATGTGAAAAAAAGGATAAAAATAGCTTTCATTTTGAGGACTTTAAATAGGAAAAATACTCCTGCTTTAATAAACAAATAACAATAATTTTTATAATGACAATATATAATACTGAGCTTTGGTTCTTCTCATCCTGTCAAAGCAGAAGTAATTATTTTTCATTACAAAACTGCTAATAAAGGAATTGTGCTTCATATTAGGGATGCTAATGCTTATTATCAGTGTCTCTGTAACAGTATGTAGAGCTTCAATTTTTGTGTCTGTGATTGAGACTGTGGATTTTCTACTATTTTTAGAAGTATTGCAAATCAGAATTTACCTCATTTGCTAAGACCTCTTCTCTACATGTCTCTGCAACACTAGAGATACGAATTTAGATTCAGGTTTGAACACACGAGACAAGATCAAGATCTGTTGACAACCTCTTTTCTTCTAGTCATGTAAGGCAGCATGATATAAGCATCTTTATGGCACTTTACTAAGGGTGTTTGCAAGTCTAGGAAGATAAAACATTTATAAACATATGTTTTGCAAATACTTCTGAAAACTTGAAATGTAAGTGAATGTAATACAAAATGAGAAAAATGGATGGTATATGAAACGTTGTGCCTTTATAAACTGTATAATGAAATTTTTACACAAGACTTTCAAGACTTAAGCTCTCTAAATGGTTTTTCATTATCAATTTTAAATCATCAGTTTTCTGAGTTTTCTGTACCCAAAAAAAACCCCAAAACAAACAAAACAAAACAAAACAAAAACAAAAAAATAAACAACCAAAAAAACCCAACCAACCAATCGAACAAACAAACAAACAAACAAAAAAAAAAACACAAAAAAAACCACCACAAAAAATATGTGTGTCTTCCAAAATTACCTTCAGGTCAGGGATTGCTGCATCTGGCTACAACCCAAATACAGGAATTCCACATGAGATGGTGATAGCTACATTATATCTGGAAAGGCATGGTCAATGAGCTGTCAATCTTCAAGATTCAGTGCTTGTCACTTTGGACATTTGTATTCACTACTCACAAAGTATGTGTGGCTAAAAATATAAGACTTTCTCCTGGTCATTTCTTTGGAAAGGATGGGTCTCTGTGTAGTATCTGCCCCAAATTCCATCTCCATTGTGAATGAATGGCTGCCTTATAGCTAATCTCAGGCTGCTGGGAGACAGCAGTGCAATGGGCACACTTTCAAACAGCCAAGTTTGTGACTGGACTTCCATCCTCACTATGTGGAAAGTAAACATATTTTGGTCTTGATAGAAATTTTAGAGCTGTTTATAACCAACAATGAACACTGCTTGGACCTTAATGGCTTGACAGGCTTTACTCATTGCTGCTTTCATGAAAAGCATGGTGCCTCCCCAGATTAAACCAGAAGTGGGGATGAGCCCTACCACACTTAGTTTCATATTAGTTAATCCTTCAGCAGCAGGAGGTGGCACCCTCAGTGGAGTGGCTCTGTGTGTAGTTCACTCCTGTCCTCACTGGGATTTCTGATGCTGTGTCAGCTCAAGAATTCACTTGTTTCGAAAATTTAAACATGCTTTGTGGTTTACTGTGATTGCAAAGCCAGTCTGATAGCAAACTGCCTTGGAAAGTAGAAGCCTTACTGCCTTGAATTTCCCCTTACCTCGAGTGTATTGGTTTAGCCCCAAAACAGAATGGAACGAAACAAACCAAAACAGAATCTTTCCCACTGTATCAACCAATTAAGCATTGAATATACGATCTGTAGATATGCTACAGGGAAGAGAGGGCTGCAAGGAGAGAACTGAACCACATTTTTTGCAGTGATTTGTCATTGGTAAGGCTTCACTGTAATTCCAGACTGAGCGTAAGTAACTATCTCAGGAAAAAATTTTTTCTTCTTTAGATCACATTGGAATGTATAAAAGGTTTCTTGTATGGAGACAGATTTATAGGAGACCTGAAACCTGTATATATGCAATTTGTTAGAATAGTACTTCTATTTTCTCTATTGTGCGTCAACAGAAGGCAATGAACCACTATTAATATGTTACATTTTAGATTCTCATTAGCCTGGAGTAAGCTGTAAACATATATATCACAATTTAATCCATCAAATTATGTACTAAGTGTTATTGAAAACTATGCTAATATCTGAATAATTCAGAACTATAGTCTAATAGGACTTCAGACACTACTCAGAAGACTTTTTAAAAATTATACTAACATAAAGTCTTAATTTTGAAGTGCTTTAACCTTTGCAAATTTACAGAGCAGCAATATATAAGATTTCATTACGAAATTAAAATAAAGCAATCTGGAAGAACATAAAATCGAATTCAAAGTAAATGGGTTCAAGATCAAAAGCCTTGAATATTCTAGTTATTTTTATTGAAGACACGTAAGTAGGAAAGGGGAGAATCATACTCATTTCTGGCCATAAAAACAAGAATTTTCTCAGAACACAGGCATGCTTGTTGTCAACAAGATATCAGTCATATGAGCCCCAAACCTCTAAACCCTATTTTTAAACTCGTGTGTTTCTATTAACACTTCTACCTGTGATTCTCAAGTCTATATTGCTCTGCCCACCTTGAAAAGAAAGTTGTTACTCATGTGAGATGATTTCAGCTGCTAACAAAGTAGGTGCCAAACTGTAATACTTTGCATCCAACAGGCAAAACATTTTCTGTAAGACTGAAATTAGAACACTTAATGTATGAAATAGACTCCAAAGGAAACCTTTTCTCATGAGAATAATGACATCTAAAATAGATTTGATGGCATTTTCTACCCCTGGTATTTTTAATTCTATTATCAAGGGAGAGCTCCTCAGGTGACTTACACGCCCTATGCAGGCTTGAATGGCCCTAAGGCAGAGAACCAATAGCCACACATGGAAAGCCTAATTAAGTCACTGGTGCACAGTAAGTAAAGTTTAGTATTACTCTTAACATGATCTCTGCATTGATATGGAAAAAGTATGATTTCTATAGGAACTTAAATGTAATTTAAAAAACTCAAAGTATTAGATATAAGCTCAAAAATCCTTTTCATGCACTAGGTTAGGAATCAGCGTGAATAGTCAAATTTTAAATCTTAGATCCCTTTAGCCCTTCAAAGTTAAATAGGTAAGGTGCAAGAGCAAGTTATCTCAAAAGCAAGACTCCCAGGCAAAATCTCTTTTTAAAAGTTTTTTTTCTCCAATTGGATTGGTGAAACAATACATGCTCAAGTAGTCAAAATTTATTTAATTAATATTTAAATGCAGGCTCTTTTTTTCATGGTAAAAATCACATAGTGTAGGTGATTTAAAGCTTTTTGGTTCTCAAAAAAATATGTTAGAGATAGAAATTAAAACAATAAGGATAAAATTTAGAATGGTCAATTTTATGCTCAAAAAAATAATAATAAAATCATGAAATTATCAAGCTCCTGAACACCATAATATTCACTGGTAATAAGACTTTCTCCTTAGCACTCCTTAAGTTTGTGCAGCCTAAAAATAATCACAAAAAAAGAAAAAAAATCCCAGAAAAATGCTAAGTTTATCCCTTTCAGAGTCACAGCTGTTTCTTTTTTAACAAGGAGAGAGTTCTTGTGGGTAGCTTTAGCTGGCTATAAGTTGAAAAAACAGCCTTGTTTATTAGGGAGAACTGTCCCCATGGAACATATGCTGGCAGAAGTCCAGAGTCAATAAGTAAAATTCAAAATCAGTTGCAGCAGAGCAACAACCTAAAGTATTAATTTTCAAAATAATTGAGTCATTATTTAACACACGAAATACTCAATAATACAATATATTTTTTTTCCCTGAATAAATTATAATAATCATTAGAAGTGAATTCAGTAAACACTTTTTTTTTCACCCATAGTTTTGAGTGAGTCGAATTTCTGGCAGGTACCCAAACAGGTCACCACAAGTAGGATAATGTGGCAATCTGTTATCATTAGCTCTGTTGGAAAGGTTCCGAACACACTAGAGAGAATTAAATGACCTGGAAAACTCAGTCTATGGAAAAGTCTATTGTACTCATCTCCTTTATTTCCACCTCTATGCATCACTGGAACAGTAGAACAGCAAGATTTGCAGTGATGACAAAGATAAAGGTCATTTTTCTGTTTCTCTTTCACCCAGCACGAGCCATTTAAGGACTGTTAAACTCTACACATACAGAAAATTTTTATTTTCTGTCAGGTCCTTCCTCTCTCTTGGTGTGTGAGTCTATTGAAATCTTCACATTGGGAAGACATTGCAGACTTGTGTTTTAAAAATCACTACTACTTTTGTTCCTGACCATCATTGTTAGAACTGTCAGAATTTCACTAATCCAAAATAACAATACACAACCCCCCTATATAGCCCATTTTAGCAACTGTTTTTCCTAACCATTATAATTTTTTTCCAGCAGAACTTGAAAGAGCAATTCTTAACAGATCTATTAAAGCTAATCACTGTGTCAAGATCCACATGTTCAAGATAGATACCACAAAGAGAATCACATAGCCTATTCCAAAGCATGCATCACAGATATTTCTATTTTTTATATAAACTTTGTTGTTGTTCTCCATTTATTTGAGTGGTTAATGTAAAATGAAGAATACAACTTGACATGCATCAGCTATTCTGATGTAACAGTTTTGTATGCAAACCTTATTCCTGAGAAATCCAGCTAAAGATAAATCCACAGCAATGAAAGAAAATAAACGGGAATCAGCGAATCTTAGGCAAAAAAAACCCCAAAACCAAAAGCAAACAAAACAAAACAAAACAAAGCAAAACAAAAAAATCTTTTGCATTTTGGGAAAGGAGTGATGAACGTATGCCTTGACCTCAAAGTTGAGAAAAATATTCAAGGGACTGTAAGCAGGGAAGCTCAGTGTTTTCTCTAAATCTGTTTTATTTCACACTGTGTACCTACTGAGAGGGTGAGGACATGGACTACCAAATACATGGTTTTGACAGCATATTCTTCACCAGTAAATATTCAGCTCCTGCTTAGGCATAAAATTATGACAAATCTTTCTTCTTTATGGAAGTGTAACAAAATACAGCACAATTTGTGTTTCACTGGAAATTTATGTGGTTTTTTTCAATAGGAATTTCTATATTTGAGCACTTCATCATTTATGACAAATGAACCTCATGGATTTAAGAAACAGACACAAGACTCAGTTCTGCTCTGTTGCAACAGAGGATGAATTTAATATCTCACACAAAGGCTGGCAGACCAGAAGTTGGTTCTGTCACCTGATATTATAGATAAATGTAGAAAGAATATCTACATAAATTATCCTGACATATTTGTCAAAATTTGACTACCATAAACCTCCAGTCTAAAGACTAACAGAATTCTGGAATAGTATACACAATTATTTAGCCTATAAGAAGTTATTATTTTAAGAAACAAAAATCTGTAGGAAGTTGTCTTAAACATATCCTAAACAATTATGTCTTAAACTTTTCTGTTCTTTAGCAAGAAAGATAAAAGAATTATTTTTTTCATTGATCTCTTGGGGAAAAAACTCTTCCCTCTTCTTTTCCACTGTCACTTTTTGCTGCTCAAAACTATTAACGACACGTCTTAGATTCCAGAACGTCTGATTTGCATGCATTCAAAACCAAAATATTTTTATAAAACAAATATCCTTCAATAAATCCTCTACTCTTATAACACTTGTAGAAGAAAACCCAAAAAGCCAACAAGTTAAAATTCACCTGCCAATCTTTCCTATGCTTTT
Organism: Sturnus vulgaris; assembly: GCF_052056855.1. Lineage (NCBI taxonomy): Eukaryota > Metazoa > Chordata > Aves > Passeriformes > Sturnidae > Sturnus > Sturnus vulgaris. The sequence continues at coordinate 43,258,291 of NC_142244.1, read as the reverse complement.
AGTGCAATACATTTCCAAGGGCAAGAAAATTAGTTAAACTGTGTTATATTTAAAATGACAGTGTGAATCTACTCAAATTAAGTTCATAAGTTCTAATTCAGTCATGTCTTTTGGAGGTCACTGTCTCTCTCATTCATTACAATGGCTTTCTGGTTCTCTGATATGATTCTCAATTAGTTGGGTAGGCAGGTAAAACATCAGTGAACTATGTGCTTCCAAATATGTTTGCACAGCCACACATCACACTTTAGCAAGCTCTTTACCTTAACCCATTAATAAACCATAGTCTGAGGTTAAGAATAAAGACTCAACTCAAAAATTAATTAGAGGTGTTCTGAACTACATGATCATGAGTCATTCAGCTGTGAAATGACAAAGCACACCAGTTAACAGATAACCGCAGACATTTACTCCATCTCATTTCAATCTGTGGCTGTACTCATGATAAATTGAAAGTGAATAACCATCGTTCATCTGTATAGTGAATATCAGATTCAAATGACTCAAATCTACAGCTGCTGTATCACAACGGTTTGTATCACAACAGGCTCTTGAACAAAGCACTTTCCATATTCACCTGCTTCATTAATACAGATCTGTATTTATTCCATACTCTAGCAAGATAGGCCCTAAGTTGCACATACCACTTAACATGAGTTGGAAAAAAATGTAACTCCTAAAAGGAGCATAATCCTTAACCTTCATGAGGTTGACCTTCGTGGAACTCACTTGTCATTTCAGAGTCCTGCAGCAAACCAACCATATTCTAGACCTAGACCAGGCCACACTGAAATACCTGAGAGGTTACACATGCAGTATAGACTTTGTGACTTGTCTACAAAGATTTCCAGAATCAATTATATGCTACTAAACATGACACAAAGAATAGATTTCAAAAACCTATTCAGTGCATTCAGGTTAAGAGTACTACAGTGACTGTTTTAAAACGCTTACAATGAGTGATAAACACTTTCAAAACAGAACCTTCTACAAACCCATTGTGATAAATATAGCAATATCTTCCATAAAACTTTTTTTTTTTTTAAACTCTGTTCCATTTGTAACCTTATTCAGTTTAAATTGCTCATGAGAGAAACTGTGTTTGATTCGAACTTTATAAACTAATAAAGGCAAAAAATAAAGACAATAAACATATCCCAAAAGCAGTTTTTTTCTAAATATCCAGTACCTCAACTTTCCAATTGGCTGTAAAGAAGTTGTTCTTCAAAGCAGAAAGGATCTCCACAGATTAGGTCTTGTATGAGTGAAAGCCAATGATGCTCAGGAGCTACACTGGATCCAATTGTATTAGGACTCCCTTTTTGTAATCTGTGGGGAAAGAAAGTTACATGTTTGTGAAGAGCTTTATTTGAAGTGGTAGATGTCTCAAACCTTCTTCTATGTGGACATATGGTCATTTGGCTCCTTATGTTTCATTCCTTGCATGTTACATGACAGTGTTGGTTGGCTGTATGAATTTAGTCTGAGATACCTGTCTTGCTTCAGGGGATACAGTATTCAAAAATGTTTGTTTTATGCTGTTTGCTGGGAAAAAAAAAATCTTTTTTTTTACAGCAAGAACAAGAAATTAAGATAATTTAGAGCAATTAAGAGTTCCTTTTTTATCTGCTACCCTTTAAAAAAGGATAGTGTTGGGAAGAATGGAAAATGTACAGGTATACATTATTAGCCTCATGTTCATGTATACTCATCTATATTGGAAGGCATATAAAATAATTTCTGTTGTTTGAATTTAAACCAGCTCATGAGCATTTTTGTAAAGATGCTTTCTCTCAGGAATTTTTTTAGAGTGACCTTTTCCAGACAACATGCAATTACAACTTTGATGATTATTTAATTTTCAAAGTACTCATTTGAAATTACGCTAGAGGCATGTGTCTCCATTAGCTTATTATCCTAAAAAAATAGAGCATGACTTCCTTAAAATAATTATTGTTTGAACTATTCAATCACTAAGTTAAATTGATAGCAGAGAAATCACAACACTTTTAATAAATTTGAAAATTTTTTGTTAGCAATCTCAATTAGGAAAGCACAAAAAACCCTTAACCTTTCCCCACCAAAAAGCAACTACACAAAAAACCTCAAAAACAAAAACAAAAAAACCCCAAAAAAACCAAAACAAAAAAACCCCAAAAAACCAAAAAAAAAACCAAAACCCCAAAACCCAAACAAAAACAAACAAGCAAACAGTGCTGTGATGTTATATGGGCATTTAGATTAATTTTCACATAAGGGCTAAAAACCAGTCTATTTTGTGAAAAAGTGTTTATTAACTAAAGAATTAACAAAGTCATATAATTTTAAAGTTTTCCCTTTTTTCATTTTCTTGTACTCAACCTGAGTAAGTTTTTTTTAAGTTTTTAAATCCTTCCTCTCTTAACTTTTTCATTAGTTCATCCTGACTAAAGGACTCATGGGGAATGTCTGCATGTTCTAATTTACTATCTACTTCACCTGTTGTCCTGGGAAACCAGCAGCAGCTGGAAGTACATCTATTAAATAATTTTGGCCCTACTTAAACCAAACCAAACAAATAAATAAAAGCCAACTAACTGTCCTAGTCATACCTGTTTATGTGACTGGCAGGAAATGTATTAGATGTCCAAATTTCTTCTACCAAAGCACTGTGGTAGAAATTATTACCAGTTTCATAGCTAACTCACTTGAGAATGATGAAAAATCTTCCCTCACTCTATTAGCCTTGGGGTTCAAATTAAAAATTTTACATAGACTTTGGCTTTGGAAAGGCTCAGAATTCAGGGACTGGAGAGTACCTTTGACTTATAGTGCATATTTTCAAACAAACAAACAGTGTAAGGGAGAAAATCTGCTGCTTCTCTTATCAATATTTTGAAGCCCAAACTATAGGATAAGAATTTACCTAAGTGATATTACTGCTCTGCCCTGTACTGCTTGAATGATTCAAAGCTGCATTTGCAGTCCAGCAACCATTTAGATCTGTGAAGCAGAGGAAGGCAATCTGCTCATCCTTCTATTAGAGTTGGTTCACTTTGCAGAAAACAGTGAAATTTTATAGAGATTATGAAGATCAAAGAGATCTAGTAATGAAGCCACCATACAGGAAGAGAGAGAAATAGATCTTTCCCTTCCTTTACAATATTTGTATGGTTTTTAATTGCTAATTGTAATAATACTTAGTGTAAGCAAACACCCATGTGACTACCAAGTACAGTACAAATACACTTTTCTCTGGTCTATTTGTTTACCAAGCAGTAAAAGCACATGTTCTAATAAACCTTCAAAGCTACATTTCATAGCACAACTTTGGCACTTTTAGTAACTAATCTCATCCCTCCCTCCTGTCTTTTAAACACCTATTTGTTAGCAACTATTTAGAGACGTGCTAAAATGAATGAAACTTTACTCATCCTTGGAAGGTGCAGGCTCAATTCTCATCTCTGACAGAAGCACTTTCACACAATCACGCTTGTTTTTTTGTTTTGCTACACCAATCAGTACCTGAATATTGAAGACCTCAGCCCTGAAGCATTTACCTAAAGGTTAGAAAAAGCCTTAGATACTTCTCTGAATGGAATGGATCCTGTAGCCCAGTGAATAAGATATTGCTACAGCTACCAACATGTCATGAACTTTGTACAAACTTTCAAATTACCAAGAAACTGGGTCTATTTCATTTTGCTTTTGCTTATCTTTTTATGATAAAATTTTCACTTATGCGGTAGTAACAAGTAGTTTTTCTGTATAGAATCTAATATTTATGACTAACATAGCAACATAGCATAGAGGAATATGGTTGTGGTATGACAAGACAGACCTTGAATGATGGGACACAGGATGCAGTGATGAGAGGGGAAAACACATTATCATAAGAAATAGGATACAAGCTGATGTTCCAGACCCAATGGCTATAAGCACCCTACTAATGACCAGCTAAGGCAGTACAGACAGGGCAAGAACACATTTAAAAGGCAGCAAAGAGAACAAAGAACAGGTATCTAACATATTTAAAGTATGTCATAATTAGTAATTACAGAAGAAGCATTGAAAAATAGTGACCAATAGCAAATTGTGAGAAAGTGGGCAAACATAGAAAAAGTCCTTATGTGAGTCTAAGGTGAGGAAGAAAAAACCCACATGACCACCCATGAAGGACTAAGGATACATTAAACAGCTGCAGCCTCTCTCCATGCTGAAGCGGATATTTAGATCCACGTGTTGGGAAACCAAACTTAACAGGAGAAAAGTGCTATCAAGATTGTGTGTATGGAAATTTCAGGTTCTTCTGTGATGATATAATTTTTGCTATTTTCAATTTCTTTTTTTTTTTCTTTTTAAGTTTCCTGTTATAATAGGTACTGAACTAAAAAGAAATCTTCAAGAGACAGTTAGGATTTAAATTACACTAGCAATAAACTATTGAATCTACATAAAAGATGTGTTTCTTTTTTGGCCATAAAAATTCTGCTTTATCACAGCACATTTTGAAACTAATTCCTAGATATTATTAAGATGATCAATCATTTGCCTGCAGAGCTTATGGTTATACCTGGGAAAAGAAGGACATTGCTCTTAAGAATCATGTCATTCCATGGTGTTTCATTTTATATTTTTTAAATTTTTTAATGGAAATTAGAAGCAAGCATACAAATTGCCTTTTGACAATAATAATGACAAATCACTCCTCTTAGTACAGTTCAAAATTAACTTTTATATTTCCTTGAGTTTCTATCTCTCCCATAAGTTACAGAAGTATATACCCATGACCTGTTTGAATGTGTGTGCATAAAATAAGCTATCATTTTGTGTTCATCCATATCCATAAGCCAATTTTTTTTAAATTTTTAGACTGATTTACTTTGAATTAACAGTAATAATTAATCTGATTTTTTACTACTAATGCTCACATATTTCATTTTTTAAAACTTATTTTGTTATGAAAATAAATGTAAATTTGTATTACTTTCAGCTTTGAAGTGAGTGTTAAAAATAAAATTGCGAAAGAAATGTTGCCCAGTAACATGGAAGCATGATGCATTAAAAGGAAAAGAATCACAATTTATTCTAACATTTTATTAGATATAAACATCTGCAGATCACTGAATTCTACAGAAGGTGGGTTAGCCAATAGGTTTCAGTAACTGGAAGAAACAATAAATCACAGCTTTTACTTTTACAGTCCATTACACACAAAGGTCTAAAACCTTTCTATTTGCAAGTCTCAGAGTACTCCAGCTTCAGAGTCCTTAACTTTCCAACTTTCTGTGACTAATAGATGCTATACTGCAGAATGAACAGGAAATTAGAGTGGAGACAGGTGTAAAATCAGAATCCTCAGAAAGGCTGTGCAGGAGGGATATGAAGGATAGCTCACTGTAGGACTATGCTGTCTGCCAGTGATCTTCAGACAAGACAGATTACATTCTCATTAATGACCATTTAAGAATCAGTGGATTTTTATGTTAGAAAGGAGAAGCAGTTATAAAGCTATTAAATGTTGTGGAAGGTCAAGGTAGGAGAGGCAAATAGAGAGGTAATAGATTTGGCAAGAAATTTGATTGAGACCTGCTGTAGTTGGAAAAAAAAAAAAAAGCTTAAGAGTTATGTAGATCTTTCTCCTGCTTTTGACCTCACACAGGAAAGTTATGCCCTTTTAAAATTTCATTCTGTGTTGAAGGGTAAATCCTTTATTATTCATTAAAATATCCTGTCCATTGACTTGCCCTTCAGCATTTATTAAACAAATTTACTATTTCTGATGTAGCATGGTCCAGAAAAATAGTTACCTTCTTCTCACCTTTCTGTTCGATAATTCCACCTTTTTTCTTGAAGTGGCCAAATCAGATCTTTCTTCCACTTTGTTTAGCCTCTTTCCTGCGGTGTCAAATGGGCCCACAGTCCCTAGCTGCTTTGGAAACGTGTCACATGGGCTCGTGGAAGAAAAGCTTTTCTAAGAAACGCAATATACCTCCCACATTGAACTGGAGGAAACTCCAGGCTCCCTCAGACAGAAGAAGCAGTTTTCACTATCTGTGTCTGTATTACAGGCAAGAGGTTCCTGCTGTGCAACCAGACTACCTGGTGACTGCAAGGCAGACAGCATCATCCTCAGCAAACACAGTTTCCATTAAGATCAAAGACTACTGTGTTCCTAAATGTCCTCTGGGAGGCCTTGTACTGTAGGTTACACTGAAGAATAAGCTTGCTATAAAAAAAACCACAAGTATTTCTACTACACATTTGGGTTTCAATCCTGCTTTTGAATTCTTAGTGCAATGTTTTCCATTTAGAGTATTTTTCTTCTTCTTTTTTTCTTCAATCTATTTCTGATACTGTACAGTCTTGTATAGTCTTGACAGGTGAAGATTATAGAGAGTGTAGATAAATCAAGATATCTCAATGGCAAGAAATTCTTCCTCAGACTCCTTATCAAGTGTACTGGCCATTATTGGTCATATTTCAGCCCAAGCCTTTTTAAAATACAATTTAAAATAGAGCTTAATCACATAAAACTCTTCAATGAGTTAGTTATTTATCTCATCTCACATTATTCTTTAATGTCTTCTTTGAATTTACCCGTAGAGAAATCAAACATAACACAGGAAAGAATTTCTACTGGTTTATTTGGAAGTGTGAAAGTATTTCTGTCCTTGTGTGATGCTCAACAGACTGATCAGCCCAAGGTAAGCTGTGTCTAATTCTGAACTTAAATTTAGAAAAAAAAATATTACACTTAGAAAACAAAAGTCAAATCCGGAAGTGATGAGAAATTATTTACTCTTACAAGAGAATGAGACCTACCACACAGTGAGTGTCATGTCCTCGGCCCTGTCTTTCAGAGACTTTTCCAGTAGGAAATTTTCAGAAAGCTTGTGAATCTAGGAATTTATTTTAAATATAGGCACATAGTCTGGAGCTCAATAATTTCAAACCAATAATTTCAGAATACATTTTCAATCTGTTAGACAGAAGTCGAGATTGTCATTCAAGTTCTTAAATATGTAGCGACACGAGCATCTTTACATGTAAATGATATATTGATATTCACAAGTAATTTTGTACTGCCTACTTACATATACCTTCCATCTACAAACTTCATAAACAGCAAGACATGATCCCAGAACAGTCCTTCTTCTCCCACTTGCATTATAATAACAATAATAATGGTGTGTGTAATATCTGTAACACCCAGAACCGGTGCTGTCTACAGTGCATCATGATTCTTTCAAAATAGATGTAAATGTCCATTTTTCAGAAAGAAAAGCACCGAGACACAAATTAGTAAGTCAAAGGTCACCAACAGTTGATGCCAATAAATATGAGGGTTTTTAATGATCATTTCCAGTAGACTATGGTGTTCAGTATTGGAAGAATTCAATTGCTTAGATGCAGATTTTGAAAGAACAAAATTATATGGCAGGAGCCAATTCTTAGCTGAATAGATGAAATTTTGAGGACACACAGCTCCAAAAGAAGATAATTTGCAAATGTTTGTAAGTGGCAAAATATTTGACTTCTGTTTCCTGTTTCTCTAACATCAGGAGATGTAGAAGGTGAACAACACTGCACTGCATGGTTTACTTTTGTATTTTACTCTGAGTCATAACTAATACTATAACTTTGTGATGCAAGCAGCCAAAAAGTTTAGAAAGAGGAAAGGCACTAAATAAGAAAATTCCTTCTGGTATGGAAGCCATGAGCCTGGGAACTGGGTCCTGGAACAAGAAACATACTGAAAAAGTGCAGCTGGCCTCTTTAAAAGTACCAGCAAGGAGCCTAGAAAGTGGTGATCTCCTGAGACACCATCAGTAAATGCAAAAGTCAAGAAACTGCAACAGACTCTCTGAAAAAGTGGAAGCAGTCCTGGAAAATAAAATTGACCTGAAACAGCAGAAACATCACCACTTTCTTGAAGGTCTGGGTGAAAAAATAGACATTAACAGCATCTACTGGCTGCTCAAAACAGTGTGTCCTATTCCCTTGTATATCTCCACTATATAAAAAGAACTTAATTTTTATCTGAAACAGAGTTTCTGTCTCCTGGATAACTTCCTCTGCTGCACAAGTTTTTACTTTTCTAAACAAGTTTAAATCTACACAAACTTTCTACAATCTTAGACTCTCCTTGGGGACACCTGGCTATATCCAGACTCCATGATGTCAATCATTTTTGAAATCAGACTGTTGCCTTGTTGGTGCCTGCTTTGGGTCCACTTTTGGAGTAGTTTGAGTATGTCCTTAACAGCTCTGGGATGGCTGGGTCTCTCTTGGTGGCTGGTTTGTCCTACACTTCAGCATGACTTGGCCTATTCTGAGATCTAATTAACTCAAAACTGGTATTTTACACCCATATAAGTAATGTATTTTAAGTGTGTCTTCTGTTATATTGATGAGAAGTTGCTTCACTAACGAAAAACTCACAGTAACCTATACTAATTATTGTTTTTTTAATATTGATTGTTGCTATATGATTGATTGCTGATGTTATTGACTGTTACCATACTATTAATGTAATAATGTAATTAATGTAATATTTATTGCTGATAGTAATTTTTAATTCCTATACATATTCACTTTATTGATCCTCTTTATATTTGCTAGTGATGATGTCTGTTGCAGGATTCTCGATTGTGTTGATTTTTGTAGTATTTTTTGATACCCTGTAATATTGAAGAGAAATTTTAAGGAATAAAAAGCATCCATCTCCTCGTGTATTACACAATCCTACAACCACCCTGCAGCAATTTCTGTGCATGTACAAACTGCATAACCCTGGGTGACACAGATCTTGACACTTTGCTATTGAGTGTAATCTCACCTCTTCTTCATGCATATTGTCTTGTCATAGTGCAGTCTCTTCCAAGGGTTCTGTCATGCAACTAAGCTTGTTCCAACTCAGTGAAACATAAGTATATTGATGAAGGAGAAGGAAACTGTGAGAGACCTCCTTGCCCAAACCTGTTTTCCATCTCCACTCCAACGGGATCTTCATGATCACGTATAGGGCCACCTTTCTACCAGACATGACGTTTCTGCACTGCTGCATTATTTTTAGTAAAATAATAAATACCCTTTGGGAATAAGCTCACTCTCTTTGCTGGTTGCAGTGAAAGTACTCGTCTCATGGTGAACTCCTCTGAGCTCAACTTCTGTTGCATCTGTTTGCTCAGTCTCTTTTTAATTGTGGAAAAATGCTTATTTTCAAATCTAACTATCAGGATGGTTTCTTTCAACTTTGTAGCCACAGATGACTTTTCTTGGATATATGTTAGATATATATCACTCTCTAGGAGGACAACAGAATTGTGACTAATTGTGTTTCTCTTCTTTTTGTCTCATAATGCACACAATAATGTGGATCAGTGTGCAGCGAAGACTGACTCAAGTCTTGTTTTTCAGAAGACCTGATGAATAGCCACAGTCTAGCAAAATGAGTCTAAGTTTCCCTCTGGTCTTGTTCGTAATTCCTCCAGTATGTGTAACCTAATAATGCTAACATGGTTGAGAAAATCTCTTATTATATAACACAAGCAATCCCGAAAAGTTTTATAAACATTTTCAGTCAATAGGCCTTGTGAAGGCTATTACTTGCTATTTACACACAGGAAAATCAAGAACAATACTTTTCCAGTCAGAATTTAAAAATGAAAAAAAAAAAAAACAAAAAAAAAAAAACCAAACAACAAAAAAAGCTTGAAATCACCTGGGATTTTAAGATGTTGACTTTGAAATGCTCTAATACTGTCCTAATTGTTGAATATGTCAAGAACCTGCATGTCTCATCACCTTTAACTGCTGTTCTCTCTGTTGAGCACTTCTCAGAACAAAACTCTGTGGTAGGTAACAAAAGGAAGACATCTAAACTTTGTGCAGCTGCTTTCAAATTTGGACCTTCTAAGTGATTTTCACAAAGTCAAACAGCAAGCCACTGTCTAAACAGTAAAAGAAATTAAGTCTCCTGCCTGTCACTTTACTTTGGAAACATGCTGCTTCCTATTCTCACATTCTCCTTCAATTAGAAGAGAGTAGTCTATTAAAGCAGCAAGGAAAATAGCATTACTTAATAAATCAGTATAAGAGAATAGGTAATGCAGGAGTAAAGTTCAGACAATGTGCAGTGCCTGTAACTAAAAAACACTAAGGACAAAAGATGACTGAACTATTCTCTGATGAAGACAAGGTACTGAGAGGCAGCACCATGATAACTGCTCAATGAGGAAGTCTCAGTGGCTGAACAGTGGCCTCAGTGGCTTTGCCATGCCATTCAGAGAATTTTCTGCCCAAGCCATGGTGAAAGTAGGTTACACTGGGAAACCACACACAGATGCCACTATGCCACAATTTTGTGCAAATTAGATATAGATGGAGCAAATGAAATGAAAATCAGAGATACATTTTAGTTTTAGCCATACAAGAATTTAATGAAGATCAGCAGAGTACATTTCTCTGTTTACTAAGTGGATGATCAGGGGGCAGACACATACTTTGAATGTTTTAAACATAGGAAAATTTCTTTCTAAATATATCAGTTTAGTTAAAACCATGTTGAAATTGTGATAGAAAAAGTGTGATTTGGAGCAGATGCCAGATCTAGAACTATAAGGGATGAATACTAAAGGCGCTAATTTTTACTAAAACTGTTATTCCAACACACATAAATGTCCTCATGCCAATATTGCTTTCATTGTTTCCATAATACGATCCCAGCTGACTGGGCTAAAGACTGAAGCCCTCTCCATCACCCCAGCTCTATTAAGTGCCCACAATTGTCCTCTTTCTCTGTCTCACATCACTCTGTGCCTCAAATCCCAGTTAGTTTGCAGCTAGTGCAACACTCTGTCCCAGAGAACACACTAGATCTTTGTTTCTCCTCATTCCTCGCGTTCTGTACACCTCTCTTTTTACCCTTCTTCTCTTCCTCCATTTCCCCTTTCACTTGCTTCTCTCCATCAACCTTAGAAGTTAATCTATATTAGAGGCTAAAGTAAAATGGGGAAAGGAGGACATGGCTACATCTGGAAAAAATTATAGATTCAGATGAAGGTGCCTGGGTTAGCTAATCACATACAAACATCTCTATGTGCTTCTCATGCTTTACCCTTTTTCTTTTTTCTCTCACTGGTTTCCAAATCAATATTGCTCTTCCTCTTAGTGTTGGAGATCTTAAATATTCAGAGTTGCTTTGATATGTTATTGAAAAAGTCATCATGTTATTGGTGCATGGAGAAATATTATCAAGTTAAGATCTCTCCAGCTTGTCTTGTGACTCAAGTCCTAACAATATTTCTAATATTAATCTTCTAATAACATACAGCCTACTCAGGGAACTACAGACCATTTAGCCTTACCTCAGTCTCTGGGAAGGTTATGGATCAGCTAATGCTGGATACTATTTCTAGGCACATGAAGGACAAGAAAATCATCAGAAATAGTCAGCATAGCTTCCTGAAAGGGAGGTCATGCTTGACCAGCTTGATAAACTCGTACAACGAAATGACTGACCTTGCAGAAGTGAGGAGAGCAGTGGTTATTTTCTGCCTGTACTTCTGTAACACACTCACAGCCTCATAGATAAGCTGCTGATGTATGGGCTGGATGAAAAGATGTTGAGATGAAATGAAAACTGACAGAATGGCCAGAACCACTGTGGTGGTGATCAGTGGTGCAATATTTAATGGGAGGCCAGAGACTGGTGGTGTACTACAGGGGTCAGTACTGTGTCCAGTCCATTTTAATGCTTCAGTTAATGACTGTTTGGTGATACTCTCATCAAGTTTGCAAATTACACAGGAGGACTGGCTGTTATACCAGAGAGTCATAGAATATCCTGAATTGGGAGGGACCCACGAAGACCATTGAAATCCAATTCTGGGCCCTGCACAGTATACCCCAAGAATCAGAGCATGTGCCTGAGAGCATTGTCCAAACACATTTTGATCTCTGGCAGTCTTGGTGATATGACCACCTCCCTGGGGAACCATCTCTAGTGCCCAACCACTCTCTGGGTGAATAAACTTTTTCTAATATCCAACCTAAACCTCCCCTGACAGAATTTCATGCTGTTACTTTGGGTCATATCACTGAACACCAGAGAACACATCAGTGCCTGCTTCTCCACTTCCCCTCTTGAGGAAGCTGCAGATTGTGGTGAAGTCTCCTCTCAAACTCCTCTTCACGAAGATGCATATAAGATTATTTTCAGAAATAAGTGAATATTTCTTTATTCTGAAGGAATAATATTTTTTTCTTTTAAACAAAGAAAACTACCATACACCAGAAACAATACTACTTTCAAATTGCTTGTGACTTCTTTTTGGAATTTGCACAGAATTTTTGCACTGTTACTCCTAGCATCCCTTGAAAAGGCCTGGAATAATAAATCTCTTTAATAATTACCAGATAAGTTGAAAACAATATGAAGAAAAAAATTGTAGCAGTGTATATCCTACTCAAGAAGTGAGTGCAAAAAAGCACATTTCATGATCCTTTTTGCTGCTAGTATACTGTGGTATGCACCAGCAATTTACCTGAGTTACAAGACAAAGCACATAGGCATATTTTTTGGCCCATTTGTGCCTGAAAAAGGATTTCAGGGCCAGAACTGGCCACAAACCCACATATCAAAATAAGCTGATCTTATTTTGGAGAAAGAAAACACTGATTGTGAAATCATACTGCAATCACCAGACACTTGTGGCATTTAAAATCTAACAGAGGTAAAACTATGAATATTCAATGTAAAACTGCATCCATAAGCTTAACCTGTTTGATAAATGAGCTGTAGTAGCATTCCTTGTCAGTTGTGTGTCCTGTCTGTTTTTAACTTGGTTTACATTGCTACATTAGCAAATGAAACATAAAATTATACTGTGTTTGCACTTTCATGCATGGAACAAATGTGTGATATAGATACAAAAATCCAGTTCAAAATAATTATTATTGTTGTTGTTATGTTTACCATTCTTTACTGTATTCAGGCTTTTTTTCTCAAACCCTAAATAAACAGTCCAAAGAGTAAAACTGAGAAAAATCATGTGTTGAGATAAAGACAGTTTAATAGGTTTAAAAAAAAAAAAAAAAAAATAATAATAAAAAAAAAAAAAAAAAAAAAACAAACCAAAAACCAAAAACCAAAAAAAAAAAAAAAAAAAAACAAAAACCATAACATCTCATGAACCCGTGGTCAGCCATCTCCAGGAGAGGCAGAGTTCCACTGTGCTTAACAGTGACTCAGGAAGACAAACTTCATCACTCTGAATCCCTCCTCCCTCCTTCTTCCCCCAGCTTTACATACTGAGCAGGATGCCATATGACATGGAATATCCTTTGTGTCAATTGCTGTCGGCTCTCCTGGATGTGTCCCCTACCAAGACTTGGTGCATGCCCACTGCCCTCACTGCAAAGACAGTACAAGAAATAGAAAAATCTTTGACTGTGTTAGCTCTGCTCAGCAATAACTAAAACCTGTGTTATCAACACTATTTTCACCACAGGTGCAAAACACAGCTCAACACTGGCTAAAATGAAGAAATTTATTCTATCCCAACAAAATAACACAGTATAATGAGCCCACTTTTCCCTTTAATCTTCCCTTTTCCTCTCCTAAACAGGAAATGTCTCATAACTGCTTGACATTTTCCAAAAAAGAGAATTATCTCCCGTGTAGCTGAGCTGCTATCAATGGAACACTGTATAAGGTTTGACAATTATCATCAATATTTACAACACTTTCTTATACAACAAGTTGAGTCGCATTAGCAGCCAGGAGTGAAAAGTGAATGTATTCATTAAAAGAATTAAAGCAGCAGCAGCAGGTCATCTGCTCAAAATTCAAGTTACATCCCTCTTGAAAGGACTTGTCTCTTTAACCAGTTTCCCCTTTTGAATGACAGATGGATGTGGACACACACATTTAGAGAGCTAGGGAATTACAGTTTGGAAATCCTTTTCAGGCCTGGATCTCTCCTGACCCTCAGGTCCATTCCCAGGCTGACAAGCTGACTACAGCTTCAGTTAGGGAGGCAGTCTCCCAGGGTGATAACATGGTGAAAAACAGAGTGGAATTCATAATAAACATTAACACCTGGTGTCTTTCCCGTGGGATACATCCCGAGGTACTGTCCCAAGGATGTTTTTCCCAATTGTCCAATGAGCTACTGTCCTGTCCTAGCTGCACGTAACACACTTTAAATAGGGGTTATCTGTACAATAAAGTTGGCCTTTTTCCCTAAAGAAGTCCGTGTGTGTTGCTGTCCTTTCTCCCTCTTTGCAGCGCAGTAACCACAGATTAACTGGCTTTTAAAAATGTCATCCTCTTACTCTAGATACAGAAACACAAACATTTCAAAATGCTTATTTTGACTTTGATAAGGAAGGTAAATGGAGAAATAAGACAGATTTTTTTTTTTATTTGTTTGAGGGTGGGGAAAATAACTTTTGATGTATTTGATTATTGTTGGGGAATTTTTTTACTTAAGTTTGTCACAAGAATATTAAAGAAAATACTACAGAAAGAAAAAACAATTTTGTGAATGTGCTTTCAAAGATGCAACAATTAAAACATTTATGCAAGTAATATAAATATTTGCCATATATTAATTTCAGCATAAAAACCAGTAATGCATCTGTCCTTAGACAAAGTAATTTGAAGCCACCTTAGAAAATTACTGTTCCATATATGCATACTTGTCCTAAATTTAAAAAATATATTAATGTCTCATTGTTGCATAGAATGATCTCATATCTCTTTTTCTCCCCTATAAATAGAAAACAATTTTTCATGAAAAATTAAGATAGTTTGAATTTAAGTAGACAACATATCAGTTACAATGGGAGCAGATATAGAAGTTTGTTTAGGTGTATGTTCAAGCTGGTACAAAACTAAAAAACAAATCTTATATCTGTTTTTCAAGTAAAAATTAGTAATAGAAAAGAAAAAAAGAAAAAAAAAATCAATTGCAGGTCTCTATAATTCCTGAATGACCCTTAATCGCCAGAAAAAATGAACCTGATTTTGTGAACATTCTTCATCTAGGCAAATGAAGTCATGACTCTTTGTATTAATGAGTATTACTCTAAAATCACTATTGTTTAAATAAATATGCTATTTATCATCACAAAATCCCCCCATGGTATTATAAGAATTCTCAGTATTGCAACAACTGGTCCATAAACCACAGTACCACACGGGTTCCAAGGTAGCTAACAACTGCTGGGAGAGGACTCAAAGAATGATCTTGTGCTCACAAAGATGTGATCTTTTTCTTGTCTTAAGAGAAAATGTAAGTTAAGGATTTTAGCAAATAACAGCACTTGCATACAGGAAATTAAATGGAAACAGATAATTTCTAATATATTCCAAACAAAAAAGTGGTTATGGTATTCCTTAAAAAGCAATCGAAATTTTGTACTGTTCTCTTCTATTAATCCTGCCTGAATCAAGACCTTTTAACTAGACTGAAGCTGAAGCAGTGTAAGGATGGTCTTTGGGTAGATTATAACCCAAATGGATGAAAACATGACTTGCTAAAAATTACCTCCATATATCTATATTAAGATTACTGTGACCTTTTTAATGTTTGAAGAATTTATTTTTTCTCTACTTACTGTAGAGGTAGCATTATACGTATCTGTATAAATAGAACTAATTAATTAAAATATCATTTATTTTCAGCATTGGATATGTAACAGTGAATCGAAGATTTGAAACGAGATTTGAAGTATGGATCTTGTTTTGACAAAGCTGTTTCCAATCTGAAAGCAGACTTGTTTTGTCTTGTGACATATATTCACTACCTTTCACTCTGTCAATTGCCATTTGAGATTCTATGAATTTGTAGCATTTCTTCTTCCTTAGATTCACTGTGGGGAGAGATGTTAAATACCTATAGTAGCATAAAATCACTTGCTTTAGATTTGAAATATGCACCTTGCATCCAATATTGTGGTTCTTTTCTCTTTCAGAATGTATTCAGATTATTTGATTTTAGATAGTTTTTATAATTAATGACAGAATACTAAAAATATTAGATGAAATTTTACATGGCCATATATTTTGAATAAAAAGTCTTGTATATTTAGACAATAGTTTTTAGCATTGCATCCAGGTTGCTACTTTTTATACATTTTTACTTTTTAAAGGCAAATCTAGACAATAATAAACAAAAATCTCCTAAATTTTGATCTCTCAGTCACAGTCAATCATGGTTAACCCTGAATTCCTCTTTTCTGTCATTAGCCAAGCTATATTGCATGGTTTGTAATATGTGCAACATGCTTTTTCAGTGAAATCTCAAAACATTTCAGGAAAAAAAAGAGGTAAGCCTTCAAAAATTAATTTTCCAGATATCCCAAAGAAACAGAATTTATTATTTTTATGTGAGGTTTAAGAAATTAATTCACATTTAGAGATGGTGACAGCCCTGACAGGCTATGACCACCAAAAAAACTGATAGTATGATCATTTTTAGTCTCTAAAGGGATATGCAATTAATTAGAGCAGGCTCAATGTATATATACCATCAGTTATCTGGAATGTAAGTGTTGAGGTTTAAGTCCATGGAAAACATAAAATTTAAAAAACCACTTCTGAGCTGCAGGAAAGTATAGAAACTTTAACTAAGCTTAGTTTTTCAGTTAGGTGAAACCTTAATAACTTACAATGCTTATTTTCTTCAACTTTCTTGAAACTTTGCAAATTCATTTGACCTAAAAACTGGCACATTAACTGCCATAGGCAAAGTTTTGCAAAGACAAAGAAAATGCAAGTAAAAGCAGAATGTAGCAGTGTTTAAAACTGGAAACTGTGAAAGCCTAAAAGCAGTCCCAGTGCATTTCTATAGCAGTGGTAAATCCTTACAGCAAACCAGGTATATTTCTTGCACATTTTTATATAGATATCTATCTATTCATATACCTATTCTTTTTCCCTCTTTCTCTTTGTCATATAGACTCAAGTATTTATTGCATAATAAAATGAAAATACTGTAAAATTTTTGTGGAGTTAGCTAATGAATGAATCCCTTTTAATATTTTTTAAATATAGAATTCTACTAGAATATGTGTTTTCAGACAAATGCTGCTGACGAAAAGCTTGAAGATATTCTTATAAACTGAATAATGGTGTTGTAAAACAGTGTAATGAAAATAACACTTAAAAATACTTGAAACGAAAGCATTCTACTAATCTATGACACAAAGATACTTCAGTGTAACTCCTATGAAAGCTAGGCCAAGTAAAGTTGAAATTTGAAATGCAAATAATGAGTTTTGGAAAACAAAGCCTATGGGGTAAGAACTACTTAAATTTCCTGTTCTGTCAAGGAGAACCTGTGTGACCTCAGGCAAATCAAGACAGGGCTGACATCCATGGGCCTGTCATCTGCAGCTGCACTACTGAATTACAAAGTGCAGCACTTGGGTGTGGTGCTGGCAGATAAGCACCTTCAGGCTTCAAGACCTATTGTATCAACACTTGATGATTTCTATTCATGTTTAGATTGGCGCTGCACAGCATTGAGAAGCTGGTTAGTCCTTATCTAAGCAGGAGATTGACAGAGATGATCTCTCTTTAATCTTAAGGTTTAATATGAGTCTTTCCTCAACATCCCTATGGATCTTCTCTCTGCTTGTGTTTTCTTCTCTCTTAATTTGAGCAACAAGTTCTGAGACAAGACCTCTCTTTTAGTGGGTTTCTTAGAGTATATAATACATCAGCAATAATTTATAGCCTAATTCCATAACACACATAATCACAGGAGGCTTCATCACTATAATGTTATCAAATAACTAGAAATCTATTTTTGTCTTTGGAACATAACTATAAATCAGCTTTCTGTCATATTTCTTTTTCCTAAAAATTATGTTAGCTATATTAAATATACCTTAAGCTGCATGTAGCTATGATCTTCCTTAAAGCCAGCAGATATCTTTGCACCCAGACATTCATTCTGCATGTTGGGGAAAAATGCTGTAATGTTCCAAGACATGTAAAAAAAACATTTTCTTGAATTTTAGGTAACTGATTCTCTTTGCTCTCTCAGATATTCATGTTTAGTCAACAGGTCTGAACATCTTTTGCATGTTTTGATTCATATGACTTTACAATGAAGTGAATAGAGAAATATCAACAATTACTGGTCCTTGACTGATAAAAGACAGGCCAGCTGAAATTAATGTTTTTGTTCAAAAATGTATTCAGATTGAGACTCCCAAAAAATTAATTTATATCAAATCAGGGAATGAAAGCAAAAACAACCCAATTCAATACTTCCTTAAACTTTCTAATGAAGGAAAAATAGAAGGACATCAACTTCCCTATATAGTGGAATGTTAGTGAATTTGATTCAAATTTGAATATAGTCTATAAAAAACAATAATTAAATTCAGGATACATATCTCTAGTGTATCTCTGCACTTCATACTATTAATGTGTGTAGAAAGATTCCTTTTGCTAGTGATGAAAAATATGACAGGGCGACATTTTCTTTAATTACAAATTCTGATGTGTTTAATGGCACAAAATTGGCCACCAGCTTGAGAGTTGTGTTTCTTAGAATCAATGGTTAGCCTTGAGGCCACTATCTTGGTCATCAAAATCAATATTAGAAAAAATACATCTTGTCACGACCTCTTGGCCCTTATTGATTCAAATAGGGTACTGCAGAGAAATTAATAATGACATTAGAGCTGTTGGCTTACAAACAGAATTTTCTTTCATTGATTTCAGTAGGGGTAGATTAATAACACAAAAACACCATTACCTTAGACACTGTAGGAGGACTTGCTACAGAGCTTCCAAGGTGGGTATCTGGGACTTGTGGTGGTCATATGGAAGAACTTTCAGGAATGCTAAATCAAAATCATGTTTGAAAGAACGTAAATGGCTGAAACTGATCCCGGAGAAGGATTTTTACATTCCATTAAGAAAGTATATCTCATTTTGTCAGCCTGGGCAAAACCCTCTTGTTCTTCTTAAACTACATGAAGGTGTTTTTGCTGTGAAGGTGGTTGCCTCCCACATATTTATTCCAATATAATGTAATTTTTAAAAAGAAGATATTTTTTAAGAAGACTCTTATTTTTCTCAGCAATTTTGCAATGCCTTGTCCTCAAATTGAAAAAGTTAGGTATCACTCCAAAGTTGTAGTTTTAAACAAATAAACCCCTGTCATTTACTCCTACTCACTGGGAAATTTAAACTACTATTTTTGAACCTTTTGTAAATAACAAAAGATTTTACAGAGCCTAGAAAGGTCTGAGCTCTTAATTTACCTTTAGCACTTCAAAAAGAGTTTGGAAAAAATTTCCCCGTGGGCCAAAGAGAACCTTACAGAAAATAGAAATGTCTCTTAAGATCTACATTCACTTGGAATGTATTTTTAGGTGTTTCATTACAATAGTTTAAGAGGAATTACTTAAGATCATCAGTAAACAATTTTCTTCCAGTTTAATTTCCTTTATACTGTGATAAATTATACTTTTTAAAGGCTTGGAAATACTTTGCTGATATTTTAAAGTTATTAATATAGGTAATATTTTATTATTGCAACTGTAATAATTGAAAATAATAGGCATAAATTTTGCTATAATCTAATGGAAAATAATATTTTCTGGAGGCCTGCTATGACACAGGAAAAATTCTGCACCAAAAAAGAGATAAAGATGGAAGCAGAAGAAAAAAGAGAGATGCATTTTCCCTCCTTTCCTGCAGACACCAAAACAGAGAGAGCATCAGAATTTAAGGCCCAGAGGGGTAGAAGAGTACATGTTGTATAGTCCTGTCAGTCCCTACATGCAGACTGAAATCAGTAGAAGAAAATTCTTCCAAGTTATGCTCCAATCACAAGTGTGGACTGTGACCAATACCGGGAGTGATGCCAGGAGAGGCTGCCCGGAACAGAGGCTGGACAGAGTTAAAGGGTTAAAGTAGGTATTTATTTAAAGTGGGTATTTATTAAAAGGACTTCAAAGGTTACACCTTGGGCAGTACAAGAGCCTGGCCATGGCTCCACCCAACATGGATGACTGGTCATGAGTTTTCACACTTTTAAAAGTTTTGGTCCATTTACATATTGGGGTTAATTGTTCAATCACAGCTTCAGGTTATGAAGTCCCATCCTCCCAGATTGCTCTCTTCAATTCACTGTTGTTTACACTTTTTGGGCCTGAAGCTGCAATGGTGTCCTTGGTTCTTGGGCTGGAAAAGGATTGTTTTGTCCAACTAAATTGGGAAGAGAACTTACTAATGCTTTATCTGAAGTTCAGAGTTATATACTAATGCAGTATTGAATCTGGAAAATATGAAAGCTAAAACTTAAGGCACCAGGAGATCCCCACAGGGAACCTTTACTTTAGAAGCAGCCTCTTTGCACTTTCAACTTCATACTGGAGTTAGTTTTAGCTTGCCTATTTTTCATCATGCCACTTTTTTAGTATGCTGGCAAGGTGCAAGAATACAGATGTATGGCTGTTGACTCTTTAGATTAGTCTAGCACACGCTTTGTTTATTAAGCCACATTCTGGAATACTGGAACTCAGTCCTATGTGTTATGAACAGCTATTTGGGGTTTAGTTTAGTCACAGAGTATTGAAATACCACTGGGACATATGGTTCAACACAGCTTAATCTTACTGAAAAAAACCCTATTGCATAATAAAAGGACAAATTATAGGAATCTGTCTTTCACTCTGCTTCTTTCAGCTGCACCTTAAAAAGGCAGCAGCATTTTCCAGCCTACTATTGAATCTGACAGGTAAAGGTCCCTGAAGAATCAATTATCTTCTAGTGAAATTTACTTCTTGCTTTCCTACATGAGACTGTCAATTCAAGGTCTTCAGTTACCTCTCTCCCTGTGTTCTATGTATATTACTCCTTTAAGACATATTAATCTTGCCTGGTGCACCTGGAGGGCGAAACAGCCATCAGACCTTCATTATATTGAGCATTATTCAATCCAGTAAGGATGGTGCTTGATTAACAATTTATTTAATAGAAGTGCTGGCCTAAACAGCACTGCATTCCCTTGTTCCTCCTCTGCCACAGGCCTTGGATGCTCATCCAGGGCTCCATTTTGATCACTTGGACATTGCCAGTGCATGTACTATGCAAACTGAAGATCAGCCCTGGCTCAAAAACCTGCAGACAGTGCATCAAGGATGGAATGATGTCCTGCCCCTTCTTCTACTGACTATACAAATTTTAAGATAAGGCAAAGGAAACAGGGAAGTAAATTCTAGCCTGAGCTTCTATTTCCTCTCTTCTGTATGAAAAAAAACATGATCAGGAACATTCAGATTATGTTCCAAATAGATTTCATTTGATAGAACTTATTTCGATCTTAAGTTTAAAACCCAAAGTTAACTTTCCTCTTTTACATTCCAGTCATCTTGCACATTTTTCAAATTAGTGGTAAAGTTTTATTGCTTTGACACTAATGCCCACTTCTTTGCTAGTCAGTTGTCTGTTTTCCAGAGGATACCTCCCTTTGTAAGTCAGGTGCCTGTGACTTTTTTTATCAGCTCTCACTTTTTTTCAGCAACCTAGTTCTCTCTTTACCCAAAAAGTTTGCCTCTTTGCCTGTTCTATCATTCTGTTAGTTATGAAAAAGAAGAACAAGTAAAATGTTGATTTTCAGTCAGAAATTATTAAGTCACTTCAGCATCAAGCAAGAAGATGCAATGCAAATGTTAAAAAAAAAAAAAAATAAAAAAAAATGACCATAACTAGAGAGAAAACATTTGGAAATATTTGAATCTTGATTTTTCTTTCACAACCTATTGTCTCTCATTCATTACTTACAACATGTGACAGATTAAAAAGAAGTTATGCAACTTATATATTGTGGCTAAATTATAATTCATGTGTAGATCATAAATACTACTAATAAAAACCACTCATAATAAATGTTCAGAAGTAAATACTTTGATATGTTGTGGGAGAAGCTAAAACTAGGATGAAGACACGAAATTACAAAAAGAAAAATGCACCTTAAATATTAGAGAAGACATTTTTCCAAAAATTAAAGATTCTCCATTATTAAATTATCAGCATCTACTGGAAAGTTACAGATTCTGCTTCTTTGAATCATTTACATTTGCCTAGGAAGGGGTGCAAAGCACTGTGGATAATTATGACACAGTTATGGTTCAAGAAGTCAAAAACTCTAAAAATAAAATACTTATTCTTGTGACTTTGAACATGACATTCTGAATGCTCCAAATGCCAGAAAGAAAACTAGAAGATTTACAAATTTATCAGCTAATACATGGTAATAAACACATTCGGGAATACTGCTTGATATTAATACGTGACGATCAACTTAAGAAAATTCCTGGGAAAGCTAAACCAGATTTAATCACCATTACTTTTGTAGTGGGTAATAATTAGTCTTCAAAATAGTTGATTATTTATTAGAAAAATCATCTGTATACCATCAAATACCACTTCACTGCAACCAATAAAAGTCCACAGATTTTGTACTGACTTGGCAGTCTGGAGCTGTCTGTCTTTGATTTTGACTAATCCCATTTTACCATGTATTAGCTATGGCAACTACTTTCAAGTAGTCAGGTTATTATTGTCCAATTTCTTTAATTGTGAAGATTACATGCCATAAAGCTAAAACAAACCCATGTTGTGAATGAATAATGAACATTTAGTCCAGGGAAATATAATTACACTGATGTTAATCAGTGCTGGGGAAGCCTATTACATAGCTTCAGTAGGTAATGGCTGAAGACAGCCATACTTAAGAGGGAAATAAATGAAGGCAGATCAAGCCAAGCAATTCATGTCTTAAGAACATTAAAAAAAAAAAAAAAACAAAAAACAAAAAAACCAAAAACAAGAAAAGAAAAAGAAATAAGGAAAATATCTAGGTGGACTGGACACTGTGTAGGAAGATGTTCTTATCAGTATCAGAGTCCTTTACTTGGAACCTCAAAATGCTGGTGTGCTGTTTTAAGTTCCTTTTTAAGGAAATCTGAAGCTGTCAAAATGCGGGAAAAATAGGAAGGTTGAACGTTATACCAGAGAAAGGGAATAGGTGCTAGGAAATTTCTATGAATTCATCTTAACTATACTGCTAAATACAAGTGTTTATGACTTCAAAGGAATAAACAATAATAATTTCTGTATTATTAGCCATTACAATTTTAGATAGCTGAACAATATGTATAAGGATTGTTCCCTTCCCAGCTGTATTAAAGTTTTGATTGCAATATATTTCCTAAAATGTAACATTTCCTGTGAAGACATAGATTTGATTTTTACATCATGTCAAACCAATATACAGAAATCTGAATCCACAGCTCATGAGACCACCAAAGTCTATCAAAATTTAAAATAACATATTTCTAGCTCCCACAAGGGCTAAGCAAAAACCATGAACTTACAAAAATATTATTTTAAAATGTAGTCTGATTCCTAGAGCTTATCAAGAAAGCTGACTATCTTAATAGCATGCCACCTATGAAAAAGTATAGGCAACATATCAATCTCTAGTTTGATTTCCTTATCACAGAAATAAGCATAACCTTTTACATGTTATAATTGGAGATATAGAATCAATATGGAAAGTTTTTAAATATCAAATCAGTATGGAAAGTTTTAAGTCTCAATGAGTGTTACATTTCCTGAGTATTTACTGATGGATTATTTGTTTTGCATATCTGTTTGTTTGTTTGTTTTGCTTTGTTTTTGTTAAAACCTCTGTTATGTGTATGTGGTGACACTCATGTCCATGAAAACAGGAGATTCAGTCACAGCTTCCCATGGTCAGGCAGATGTTTAGCCATTCCCAGAAAGGCAGTGTCCATCATGTATAATAGTGACTTTGGAAGACAAATGCCATTGCTCTGAATGCTTCCAGCCCCCCTGCTTTTTTCTTCTGCCCAGATTTATACATTGAGCATGATACCCTATGGCATGGAATATCCCTGTGGTCAGCTGGGATCAGCTGTCCCAGCTCCTCGTGCACCCCCAGCCTCCTCTCTGGTGGGGTGGGGTGAGGAGCAGAAAAGGCTTTGGCTCTGTGTGAGCTCTGCTCAGCAGTGATGAAAACACGCCTGTGTTACCAACACTGTTTCCAGCACAAATCCAAAAGACAGTCCCATATGAACTCCATTCCAGCCTAAACCTCTACATAATCAAATAAAATTAATGAAGTTGGTTACACCATTTTTTTTGTAAAAATCCCAGATTCTTGGGTTTTGGATATTTAGCTCCATAAAGGAAGCATTATATGAGTTGACACATAAGCTGGAGGAAAATTATTCAGTAAAACAGAAACAGGGCAAACATCTTGCAAAATCTTCACATCTTCCAGAAATCTTTGATGCAGAGATCTTTCATCAAAACATTTCCTTAAATTTTTGCTATGCTTGAAAGACCAAAATGCATAAATATTTTATTCATTTTTTTTTAATATTTATTTTATTTATCAGTATTATTACTCATATAAGGGATGGATATCTGAATACAGGATAGAAATAATTAGTTTCCTATAAATTGATCTGCATTATATCTTTAATATTTTGCATCTCAAGACCACATAATAGCATATGAAGATGTCACTTGAATGATAGAAATTGGCTGAACATTAGTGTTAACACTGAACTCATTTGCACAATCACAGCCCAATTCAGTGCCTATCCATTGCTATTTAGTTTCATTCTGCAGTTTCACCTGCTTCTTTCTTATTATGAATAAATCATTAGAACAGATGGCAAAACCTTACCAGTAAAAGGCACTGTTATTCTCAGTGGCCTAAGCACACCACATTCAAGCCACATATATTTGCTAAAGAAAAGCGACACTTCCATGTTTTGGGAACATATTCTGTTAGAATTGCTGATCATATTATTTAACCAATTAACCAAAAAGAAAACTATTTATTCAATCCATAGAACTAGATCCTTTCATTGCAATCTTTAGTTAATTACAGATGGCTTGTTCTGATTATGTTCACTTTTTTGAAGGTTATGCACACACAAATCACACAGACAGAATATCATATCCTATGGTCAGAGAACACGATGCATTGTAAAGCAGCCAGATCTTGAAGAGGAAACATTACTGAAATGCAGTGAGGCTATCAGTCAAAGATCTTACTCATGTATGATTGCTTATGGACACGTTCAGCTGCAGCTCAGGCTGTCAGACTTGCAATTGTTAAAACTTCTCACTGGCATAACAAAGTCAAGAGTGAACGAAGGTATTTTCTGCAATTCTTTCTTTCTAGACATAATATAAATGGTGTAGCTTCACCATTGATCTAAGTAATAATAACGTTTTTCACGAAATTTTCTTACTAGCACTCACATTGTAACCATCCATACTGTATAAAAATGTAGATATAAAAACTTAATAATACAAAGATACAAAGGGAAAGACTTGAATACTACTCTTTGCTTTATCTGTAATATACCTGAACTGTCAGTTTTAATTTCCAGCCTCTCCATTCTTTTTTTATGATTGCTGTTTCTTTCAGATTGTATTAAGACTCTAGCCTGCAGAATGTATTTTTTATTTAGAATCAAATTTCTGTTTGCATTTAAGTTCTCCTACACCCCATCTAAATCACCAGCTGAATATCATCCAGAAATCATAGCCTGTTAGGAAAGCAGTACAGACCTTGTTTTATACTGACAACACACACTTTGCTACAATACTAACAGACAGTTTTTATGTAGAAACCATAAGAATAGCCTATGAATAAAAAGGTCTGGGCATGAATCCTTATCTTAACTTGCCCTAAAGTGAAAGGAATAAAAAACTTGGATAGCTTCCTTTCAGGATCTTTTTGGATTTGATATATTGTGAATTTGTGCAGAGGTCAAACATTTCAGCTTTGTGATTTGCTAATTAATATATTCTATTAAAACCCAGCGCACCCATTAAGGGTTAGCTATTCAGGTTTCTCACAACGTTAGCTATTCTGGTATCTCACAACCTAGATTATAATGAAATGGGGGTTATTTCATTTTCTTCAAGTGACATATTTCTGAAATTGTGAATAGTGTAAATAAATTCTTATTAAGATTAATGACATTACTGAAAAAAAAATCCTTCTTATAAGTTAAAGGTATTTTAATAGAACTTTTAGAAAGCTTTTGAAGTGAATTTAGTGAAGATCAAAGTGAGAGATTTGACAGTCCTAGAGCCCAAACTGAAAAAAAAGAAAGAATCCTAATGAGAATGTTGCATTAATCACTGACTGAGGCGCTGTGCTTCCACAGAGCCAATGTTATTATCCTGCTAACTGAAATGACATTGATGCACTTGTAGGAGGCAAAAACATACAAAGGAGATAAGAATTTCCTATGCAGAGCAAACATTGATGGGGAAAATATCTAAGCAAAACAGCATACACAAATCTTTTATTAATACACTAAATGGGTGGTTGTTAGTTATTCTATCTACAGACATGATGCCACTGTATTACTTTGTAGTTCAAAGCATTTAAAAATATCTGTGTGTTAGAGAAGTTTCCATCTCAAATCCACTAAGGACCATTAAATTATAACGTGCGGCCGCATCTATAACGCAGGCACTCTGATTTAACCCAGTTACTCTAGTACTGAATGCAATGGCTTTGTGTTGTTATGAAGCAAGACTTTCTTCCAAGAAGTGAAGAATCTATCACTCCAAATAACTGATCAGTTATTAAACTGTTATGCCAAATTTGTGACTAGAATTACACTGAATTTACATTCCAGATATTCTCTCTGATTACTTTAACTTTTTACCTTTTTAACTTTTTAACTTTAACATTTAACTTTTCTTAGCTAAATTGAAAAGTCTTTTGATATTCATTATTGTCTCTCCATGAATGCATGACTAAGGGAAATGTTGAAGACTGTGCTTGGCTAAATTGCACAAAGACATTTAATACAATATAAATGTGGTTAAATGATAGTATAATCTTGAAGAAATGCTTATGAGCACTGAACAATTACTTGCAGATACCTGACCACTTAATTTCCCATAAGTACTTGGCTCATTTGCATATATAACAATACTTATGTTTTAAGAAAAAATAACAAACGACAAAAGATTAAATCTGCTTCTTCTAACCATTCAAATAGTTTCCTTTATCTGCATGGAAGATTTTGGGATGGAGTTCTATGGACATGAAAAATGAGTATTTACAGAGCAGAAATTGGGATCAGGTTAAAAATAATAAAAGAAAATTTGGTTTCAAAAGCTCTAAGTGAAATTTAAACACTGTAATGAGTATGCATCAACATCAACACGTGTTTGATAACCATAATTTCTGTCATCATCAGAACATGAGTTTTATGTCAGTATCTCTATTTAGAAATTGATTAAATTAGTAGTTCTAGTGGGCTGACTCTAGTTAATGCCAGGCACCTACCACAACCAACACATCTCTCCATAAGTGGACAGGAGAGAGAAAATATAACAAAAAGTTCATGAGTTGAGATAAGGAGTGGCAGAGATCACTTGCGAAATATCATCACATTCAAAACAGACTCAGCTTGGGGATATTAATGGAATTTATCACTAACAAAACAGGGGAAGTATAATGAGAAGTAACCCCAAACCTTAAAACCACCTTCCCTCCACTCCTCCTTCTCAGCTGTACCTCCTCCCGCAGTGGTGCAGGGAGGCAGGGAATGGGCATTGAGGTCTGTTCATCACCCGTGGTTTCTCCTGCTGCTCAGGGAGAGGAGTCCCTGTGCTCCAGTGTGGGGTCTCTCCCATGGAACACAGTTCTGCATGGGCTTCTGCAACATGAATCCATCTCACAAGCAACAGATCTCACTGTTGCAATGTGGGTCCCTCTTCCACAGGGAGCAGTCATTGAGACACAGCCTCTTCCCCATTGGATCCCACAGGTCCTACCAGGAAACCTCCTCCAGTGTGGACTCCTCTTTCCATGGGTCTGCAGATCTCTGCCAGGATCCTGCTCCAGTAGGGGCTTCCCATGGGCTCACACCCTCCTGTCAGGAATTCAGCTGCTCCAGTGTGGGTCTCCTCCAGGTGCTGCAGGCACATCTCTGCAACCCCATGGATCTACATGGGCTGCTGCTTCACCACTATCTGCACCATGGGCTGCAGGGGAATAAATCTCACCTCTGGTGCCTGGAGCACCTCCTGCCCCTCCCACTCTGTTTCTCTCACATATTCTTGCCCTGGTCTTCTCTGGCTGCAATTAACCCATGCAATAAACTTCTTTGCTTCTTAAACATGTTATCATAGAGGAGTTCCTATCATTCTGGATAGGCTGAGCCTTTGCCAGTGGCTTGTCCATCCTGGATCTGCCTGGAACTGGCTCTGCTGGATGTGGTTCCAGCAAGTTCTCTTGGAAGCCACCCCTGCGGCCCCCCACTACCAAAGCCTGGCCACACAAACTAAATACTGCAGTTGAAACAATTTAAGTGTAAAGTATTCTGAATTTTAGTTCAAATAGTCAGATTCACATAGAAGAGAAGAACTAGAGAGGCTGTTTATTGGAAGTTTCAGCTAATTTCAGATTAATTTTCTGATGTGTTATACCAAGGTATAACCTAACTTTAACAGTGAGCATCATAGAGAGGAAACTCTCAGTATGCTTTTCTTACTAAAAGTTGCAGAGATATGATCATTTTTCATGAGTGTGTGTTTCTCTTTAGTTCATATTTGTATGCTTGTTTCCTCTTCCACCCATCCCATGGTCAGTATCTCCCAAAACAGATAAGTAAAAATCTCAGTGTTGCTAAGAACTCATAAATTTTGTCAAAATTTATATTCCTCAGGTGAAAAGAAGAGAGTGGCTTAGTCAGTGAACCTAACAAGAGAACGCATGGAGGAAACATGTCACATATATTGTCTTGACTGGCCTTCAAATACTGTAACATGGGCAAAGGTGTTCCAAAAGTATCAGCATCAAGAAGTGTTGGTATCAGTTCACACCTTTATAGATATGTTTAAGTTTGTACAGAACGCAAACCCATGAAAAATAGACTTCTGCTCCTCAAAGGATTGTTACTCTTTCTTTGGGATTTCTTTTCACTTCTGGTCTGAATTTATATTCTTAGGGATTGGTTATGTGGAGACAGCACTAATTATGATAACATTAGGTGTGCTAGTTGAACTGCTTTATACTTTAGCCACTACATTCTAGACCAAAAGTGGCTTTTTTTGTTGTTGTTGTTGTTTGTTTATTTGTTTTTGGTTTTGTTTTTTTTTTTTTTGCTTTTCAAGGCAGCAAAAACTGAGATAGAAATGAGAAGGTTCTGAGCACTACAGCTGTTGCACAAGGAATCTCCTTTTGGTGCTCTCACCCCTAGTTCTCATACAAGCAGTTGCAATGTAGAACACACTATTCTAGTCCAAACTTGTATCTCAAAGATGCAAATTATGGCTCCTGATTCACTCTGACATAGGTATATGTGGCATAAGGGCTGTATCTCATACTTCCTGCACTTATAGGAGTTTGGATTAAACTCTCATACTCACCTTGGAGAAAAATATACTGATGGAGAAAAATGTGCCATACTATATTGTTGTACAGCAGAGTAAAGAATTGTTGATTGTGGAACTCAGATGAATAAATATGCTTTTATTAAAGTTAGCTTAAATGCTTCTTTTTGTTGCTAATGGTTTATAACCTAACTACACATATTGAAACTGATCATCCTATTTAAACAGCTTTAGAGTTTGATCCTAGATAAAGTTTTTCAGAAAATAACTGCTGCTCATCTCTACAAATGACTACTGACTACTAGGATTTATGAAGTTCTCTTTATGAAAATGTCTAGATAATGTGCAGGCTAAACCACGGTGTACTGAATTATTCATAACCAAACAACACTCTCTGGAATGGTTTCATGTTTACAAACCAGACATTTTAGAATTAGCCCAAATCAACAACCATGCAGTTCTGTGCACTACATACAAAGAGGAAATATTGATGGTAGATTTTGATTAAGAGACTCTGAGCTGACTGTGAATAACAGAAGTGATTTGTTCAGCTGATTGAAGGAAGAAAGCCAATAGATTCAAACACTTTCATCCAACTAGTCATAAAATTACTACCAAGGTCACAGAAATAGCTCCTGACTGTTCACTCTCTGGTCCAAGAAAAGATTTGGCAAAAAATACCTGAGGCAGCAGTACATACATGTTTTTACTTTAGGCTTTTGTTATTGTTCTTTACACTTTTTGATAAGAATGTTTTTATCATTTGTTTCACTGTAAGTCTTTATTGGCACTTTCAATCAATCAATACTTGTGTTTTTCAAGCAGTCCAAGAGCCATAATACAAAAGCAGCTGACTTTATTTTTATTAAATCATTACTTTTTGAATTGGAACATGCTGTTCACTGAAGTAGATACTGGAGTGCAATATCCCATCCGGAAGACAAAATGAAAATGGAATATAAAGATTGTTTATTATTCTGAGCCATATCCTGTCATTGCTTCTTTCTATATCCATTCCTATGTGTCCATTTCCTGTTTTTCACTTTTACATTTTAGTTATGTGTAGAATACGATTATATAATATATATGTTATGTACTACAAGCTGTTTAATTTTCATATTTTGAATAGTTATATTAATACTATTTTTCCATATATGTGAATACATTGCATAAAATTTTTTTCATTCTATCACATAAATAAAAATGCATTCAAAAGCATGACAATGAGCTCAATCTTTTCAAATAGTTTGGTTATTTTGTATGTAAAATCATGGAACTTATTCAGCTTTTGAATCCAAATAAAGATGAGGACATGACAGATACAATTCAAAACAATGATTCAAGAAACTTATTTAAAAGACATGCTAGCTAAGAAGGAGGTGGAAAAAAAGTTTCAGTATATTTCTCTATTTGTTATCATCTGTCTGATGTAGAAAGTTCACTAAAAAGAGGTGAAGGCAGAGGGGAAATTTCACACTTGATGAAATACGTGGTTTGATAAATAGGTTCAAAAAAAGAATTTATAAATTATCAATTTTTGAAAAAACGCAAATAAAGTTTATGAGGAAAGAACAACCCTGATATAGGAGAAAGCTAAAAGGAATCTACAAATCTGGCGCTTGCAATGGTCTGCATATAAAAATAACATATTTATGGAAGAAGAAAAACAGGAATGAACTTTTTCTAGTTTGTAAGGGTTATTTCTTTTTTTTTGATTGGTCGCTCAGTTGGTGGGTTGATTTGGGTTTTTTTGGCAGTTCTATTGTCATGAATTCTTTCAGAGAGTTTTACCTGCTTCTGAAAAGAAAAACTGAGATTTCTGTTTGTACCATCAAATGTCTGCTATGTTCTTAGGGATAAATTTGTGCAACAGCATAGGGAAAAGAACTAAGAGGAAAAACCTTTCAAACAGCGCTGTATGTTTCATGTTCTCGTTTGTATTTGAAATCTAGGATAAAAGAGGTTTTTCTCTTTTCAGTCATTACCCTATCAGCAGGATATCTAGAGTCTGCATGTTATCTAGGTATCATGAAAGAACCCACTACCAATAAAAGTATCTGACATCATACATTAAAAAAGAAATAGATCAAAACACTGGAAGATTAGCATGCACATTAACAAAATTTATAACTGACAAAAATTTTGATAAAAATCCAAAAATGATAAGTAATGATTTCAATTAGTATAACACAATTCACTTCTTCACCCCACAAATAAATGTCCTGCCCTAATGGAAATAAATTTCAGAAACACTAACAAAAGTGTTCTCCTTTATGTCAGTCTCTTCTTGTATAGATTACCTTTTCTTTGATGGTTTACACTTCTATAGATGAGAAAGCAAGGTTTTGATAATTTCTTGTCTTGCTTTTTTTAAATCAAAGACTCTGAAAATTTTAAAATATTTTTTATAACTTTCTCTGCATCTATTAAAATTTATCATTGGACTTCATTAAAATTCATTTGGATTTCATTAAAAATGTAATTTGTTAAAGTACATACAACTGAAGAAAAAGAAATGGAAATGTTAGTAATCACAGATTTTCTTTTTTTGATAGGTTTTTTTTCCATTACAACTTTTGCTTTGCAGTTTGCTTATGCTTCCCTCAAGTCCTTCTATCTAACTTATGCCTGCTCTGATCTTCTGGCCAAGCTGCTATCTTTTATTCCTTGTCATCCTTCCTATGGCAATTCTTCTCTTTTCTTAGTCAGCCCACAGCTCCAAGACTTAAATAAATGCAATACTGATGGTGTATTATCCAATGCAAAAAACACTGCAAGTGCAAAATAAATGTGTGTGTGTGTTTCCTTGGATGACTTAATTTATCAGAAGTTTTATATCTAATGCACATAGAAAATTAGTTTTTTTACTAAGATATCAGCATCAATTAACTGTTAAACAATGCTCTATTAATATCTCTGAAAAGACTTTTCATGAGTATGTTCCAATCCTTTTGAAAGAGGGACAGAGATTTTACAACTCAAAAGAACAACTGTAGCAGTAATAAAAAATTGGATTTCTCATCTGAGTTTACCACATAATGTATTTTTTTAAACATGGATTTAATATATACAAAATGTTAATCTAGGCTTTGCTTTAATTTATGAGTGCTATTTGATATTAGTTTGCAATTATTTTTATTACTTAATTTATTATATTACTTTGTTCTACATAATAACATTTTTTTTACCAAGAACAATGAATAATATTAACTACAATATTTTGCCACACAAAACACACCATAATAATTTTCCAGATAGGGATATATAGTGTTTAGGGGGACTTTCATCCATCAACAAAAGGGATTTTGTTCAACTTTGTGGGAATACAAGAGAACTTTATATTTAACAGCACAAAAATTGCACTGAAATAAACAGCCTACTCATGCATAAGTGAATTTAACTTCAGTTTGGTTAAATTAAACTGAATTGAAATAGGAAGGAACACAATTTTGAAACCTTTTATGTGTGTCAAGTCCCTTTTTATTTTTATTTGCTTTTTCTCTTGATAAATGTTTAAAACTCTTAGGCAGCCACAGACAAAAAACCCATCTAGATAACAAATAATAAAGTGCAAAAACAGATGTCCTGAGTTAATTTCTTTAAAATAAGGATTCCTGATGAAACCAAGCTGTACATATAATATGGTTTCATTAAGGGGTTAGTTTTGATATTAACTAAGAGTTTAACTAGCCTTGTGTGTGCTTTACAGTGTCATGTCATTGTATTTTCATGAGAGATAAAGATTCGTGCTTCAGGAGAGTCGATAGATGTGAGATTAAGATACTGAGACTAATTTGGTGAATGTCAACTGCCATCATTTATAGCATTGCCTAAAAGTCCAGACAGCAATAAGCAAGTATTCTTAAACCCATTTTGGAAGAAAACAAACCAAAACATTAAAAAACCAACAAGATTTGTTCCATGCAGAAAAAATATTAAAAAAATTTACAAAAGCTCATCATTTTTCATGAAACTGAAGATTTGACTTCTAACCAGGAATAGAATTACATAATGTGATTGATAATGACTGAGGAGTCAGATCTGTTTCAAAATAGACCAGAGGTAATCTATATGACTATATTATCTTTAAGTATTTTTTAGCAAGTTCAAGTGAATGAAAAAACATAAAAGATCATTATTTAGCAAAGGGTCAGCAGTAAAGGGTCATTATTTAGCAGAGCATCAATGAGTGTAAGAATTTTTTTTTTTTTTCTGATTTAACCCATCTGAAGTCCTGGTCAAGGGGTTTGGACATGTTGCATGTACATTGAAATACTTTGTTCAATTTCTTTGTTTTAGCACAACTCCTTAAGATTTCAGTTATCACAAACAATCAGGAATTTATTCAGCTTCATCTGGAACTGTAATTAGGAGGAACACTTACATTCACAAAATCATATCTTCAAAGCTTTACTTTTAGCATGAAAATATAAAAATGAAAGAAATGTTCAATTCTGTTATCACAAATATCACTACAGGGCTTTGAAGCACAAACACATACTTTCATATATCCAGAATTAAAGCTTTGGCAATTTGCTCCATTTTTCAATGAATAAGTAGATATTTCACACATAAATCTTTTGTAATTATTACATCCCATAACTTTTGCACGCTATAGCCTACTGAACAATATGTGCAGAGTTACTTTATCAATTTGAAGTTTTTATCTGCTAAATGGGGAGGGGATATTAGGAAGAGCCGGTTTCAGTTACTTAATGGAAAATAGTGGCATTTTTTTAGTAAGCTTGTTACGTGTTTAGGGAAGGTACATAGAAGTAAATCATGAGAGATTTGGGGAGGAGGAGTACCCCATCTTAGCATGGCCCAGGTCAGTTCAGCTAAACATAACTGTTAAAATACAGTGTTCTAAATAAGTTCTTCAGTCCTTTGTCCATAAAAAATATTGCATTTCCTTATTGTTCGTAGTCCTTTACTTCAACATGTCTTTTAAAAAAGAGACATGGTTTTTCAACTTTGCTTTTTCAACTAATTAACACCTAATAATAGCACCAACTTTGCTTTCTCTTATATTAGTACACACTAATAAAAGATGACAACAGCACAGATATTAATACATTCAAAACATATGCAAGAAAGAAAGGAAAAAGAACTGGAGATAAGAGCAATCAGTCATATGTATTTTCACTTCACTGGAAAAATTGATGCATAAGAATGTGGAAGAGTAAAACAGATTTTATAGTTCTGCTCTGTCACTGAGTATAACTTTGAGGACCACTTTGACAACATAAATTTAAAATATTTCCATGCTGATAATGTTGCACTGAACATTTCCTTTGAATTGATCTACACTCTTGAAATGTTCCTTTATACCTTCTTTAATTTCTTGTGGTAGAAAACTGATGGTTACCATGATGTTAAGGATAGGTATGGAGCCTGATTCACTGCAGACTGAAGTTTTTAAAAGATTACTCTTTATCTAAAATGACTGTATCATGGCAGTGTTGGTTTTCAAATAAAAATATTTGTGAAGGATTCAGAGACATAAGGCTGAACACTGGACAGGCCCATAAAATTTGCTCATTACATTCCATTATTTGTTATAATTTTTGTTCTATTTTCAGTTATTTCCCAGCTTTTGAAATGTTGAAATGAAGACAAGAAAGTAAACATTTACTGTATCCTATGCCATGCTTTCACACTGTGCCCTCAAAAACACACTTCAGCTTTTCAGCCAAGCACTTTTCAAACATCCGTATAACTTTGCGTTAAACCTTTAAATAAAAAGTCATGTCTAATGTGGGATTTCAAATATAAAAGTAAAATTTTCACCAACCATGCTTTTATAAAGGAATTTCAAATTACTCTTTATTTTTATATATCTTAATAGAATATTTATGAGAGAAGAATGTTATATATATGATATAACTTAGAAGGTTAGTCATACCATGATCAATATTTTGTAGCCACCTACAAAAAGTGTACCTTCTTTGGATCTTCTCTGAATAACCCCGTGGAAATTCTTACTTTGGTCTTCTGACTTTAGAAAAAAACTGAATAATTTATATTCCTCAAATAGAGCTTAATGTCAAATGTTAACAAGTAAATGACTAAAGGAGAAACAAAAATATTATTAATTAAAGAAAACAAACAAACCTGTGGAGCATGCCAAATAAATTCCTTCAGAAAAAGGCAAATGATGAAGGTATGCTGTATAGTATATTTGAAATATGCTTATGGTAAATAAACAAAAGCAACAAAAGCAACAAAGATATTAGGATGTGATCATTTTCAATCCAGTAATTTAAGAAAATTATAATCCAAGATACAATGCTTAGAAAATGACTGGGGAACGTATGCTGTTAGTTTAAGTGTCTCTAAAATAAAGCAAAAAGGGATTGATGGATTTTTTTAATACACTTTTTCTTATAATGACTCTTGTGCATTTGCTAAACATTCATTTGCTTTTACCAAGAAAAAAGATAGACTCTGGTTAAATGAAAAGGAAACATTAAGAATAGTGAATAGTATAAATGCACAAAGACGAAGAGGACAGAAAAGTAATTTTGAAAGAGCAATTCTTGCAGATGTTCAAGGCTTCTCTTCAGTCTCTTACTTCTGAGGACAAGACTGAAGGAGGAGTGCATGCACTGATTCTTTGAGTGAAGGAAAACCTCTCTGCATAAGAGATGCTACAGATCATTACTGGCTGCTTCCAAGTGCCTATTTCAATAAAAAGAATTTGAAAAATTATAGTAGCTAGTTATTCAGGCACACTCCCTGTTATTAGACACCCTAAGTATGGTAATGAATGCTCTTCTCAGAGATCAACTTCTTCCTTCTTGACCTGCACTTAGATCCTGCTCATAAAGAGAGCTTGTGGACCATTTTATTTAGGGCTTGGTACAAAATCCACTTGAATACTTCAAGTTGAAGGATTCTGCTTATTAATTTCTTGTCAAGGACAATATTTGACTAATTTTAACCACCAGAAACTCTTCTTCAATAAGGTAGCTGCCAGAGCTATATACACTACAGCTTGTACTAGTCTGTGCTCACAGTGAGTTTGACTCCTTGCTGTCTGAAAATATCATTAAAACTGAACTATCAAGAATTTTCTATGCCTATAGAAGCTTTCCAGAACATTGTGTTCCTATAGAGTATAAGGAATAAAGAATGGAAGGGAAAGAATAAGGGCTGGATAAAATAGTTCTGTGCACCCAAGATTATGTTTTTAGATTATTTTCACCAGGGTGTTTAGAAGCAGGAGAAAATATCCCCAGTCTTTACAGTGTCCTTTTCTGTGATTTATGTATTGCAAACCTCAAGTGGGTGTTAGTAGTTATATATATGGCTATGTCTCACTTTTCTCTCTGTGAAGGAAGTTAATATATTAAGATCCTGCAACGTAAACATATAGAAAAATAATACATAAATCTCTTTATGCAACATTTTATTGTTTTTTGCAGATTTTAAATCAGCCCCATGTGTAAATAGCAGCTGAACTGCCTCAGCTTCAGAAGAGAATAAAATAAAATGTTAACCTGAGCATCTCTAAAATTATTTTGGGAATTACAATTTTTTCCCCTCACCCCCAGCTAATTTAAAAGCCTATTAAAAGGTTTAAGGTTTAAAGCCTATTAAAAGATTACTTAAAAGGTTTTCTAGCTGGTCCATGAAACAGGCTGTAAAGCAAAAGTATTTAATTTTAGGCTGTTGAATCCAGCCAATAAGGATTGACGATGTCTTGATAACCTCATCCTGAAGGAACCATAGACAGAAAGACAAATTTTCATTATTTTTAATTAAAAAAACAAATTTTCTTGTCTAGCCTGAACTATATTGGTCTCTATCTAACTATCTACCTGTACAGCTTATATATATTCAGTTATTCAGTTTTAAAGATCAGCTATTCTAAGCCCACATACTTTATTATCTAATTAACAAATTAGTGAACACGGTAAAGTTGACCTTCATAGGCAAAGAATTCTATCTCTCTCTCTAATTTTCCTTTTTAAACACAGAACATTAGAGTCCAAAATATATAAAGAACTTGTCAATTTGGGGAAGGCAGGGGAAAAAAAAGAAAAAAAATACCCCAAAACTCCTCAGTACAAATTCAAATGTTGAAGCTGACAGAGCTTGGTCTCCAGACAGGCCATGCTTATCAGTGCCAATGAATCAAAGAGTATGCAAGATACAACTCTCTTGATTGATAACAGAAATTAATTTGCTTTAAATATGTTAGTTGGCTTTTTTTTTTTTTACAGTTTTGAATTCAGATAATTTATTTTTTCAAGAAAAATAGACATATAAGAGAAAGAAGAAAGACTATAGAGATAGTTAAGAGGAGAGCTAGCCAAATCTCTGGCAGAACTGCTGAGATACCAGGTAGAGACCTAGAGGAGACAAACAACATATGGAAACTATGAAAATGAAACAGTGATGGACTGCCCTGTGTGATTTCAATTTCTCAAAAGAGAAAGCAGTCAAAGAAGCAGCTCCTGTGTCAACCTGGAGAACATCAGATTTCTGAAGATGTAGGCAATTGAAATGTAGATGGTAAACAGAGATTAAACTCATCATTAGAAGGGAGAGATGATTAGAGAGGTGACCATCATATGAATCACTGAATTACTATACAGTGTGTATGAAAAAAAAACCCTCCCAAAACCCTGAGGCTGTTAGAATCTGAAGTAGACACTGCAAAATATTGGCTATTCGAGAATTAATCATTTATATAAGATTAACACAGTGATTCTAAATGCTTTGTGCCTCTGGGACTTTGAGGAAGGAGAAGAGGGAAAGTGTCCAAGACAAGACAGATCTGGTGGCTGTAACAGCAAACAAAAGTGGGAAAAAAATAGTACCAAAAATATTTCTGTGTGAAAGTAAGGATTGAAAATCCATGTGTTTCTCACTGTTATTGCTTATTTCTGAAGAGCTTAAGAAAAGTCAAAGAAAAAATAAATCACAATAGGTGACTATTATCTCTGTTGCACACATGAAGGTTTGCATATAACTCTGGGAATTATGCTGTGTAATTATTCATTTCTGGTTTAGAATAGCTGCTCTGCTGTGACACCAGCAACTGCATGATATTTATGGAAATAACTACAAGAGAATGCACTTTCCCTTCCTCTTGCACAGTAGGGGTAGTAAAAGCAGAAAAATCAAGCAGTACATTAAGTAGAGACAAGAATGCAGATGTGTGGGTTTCAAACTTTTTTAGTGCACTGGCGTACTACAGTGTGTCCTGGTTCCAGCCAGGATGGCATTAATTTTTTGCAGTGGCCAGGAGAGGGTATGGCCAGGAGACTGAGGTTAATGAATATCAACCTACATTATTGCTGGGGGTGGGGTTAAGGGACTCCCTTCCAGGGAGAAGGGGTTCCTTCTAGTCCAGCAAATGTGGAAAGGGGATATCGTCCATTTTTGGAGTTTTCCATGTGAGTTGTTTCTATTTCTTGTAGCTTCTGTCATTAGAATTGTTGCCATTTCTGTTTGTTTTCTTATCTCTCTGCTGTTTCCAGTAAATTCTTCTTATCTCAACCTATGATCCTTGCCTTTTGTGCCTGGAATTCTTCTCTCCATCCTCCCACATGGGAAAAAGGGAGGGGAAAGCAGTGGATCAAGGGAGCACTTTGTGGTTTGGAGAGTTTCATTGGTGCCACTGAGTTGGTGATCACCATTCCTAAACCACTCCCACTGAAAAGTTTTATTTTCTTATGATCTTTTTCCACTTTTGCAAGTGACAGAAACATGGACAGAAACAAAATAGTAAAAAAATATGAATCTGCAATTTTAATATCCACAAAAAAAAGTCTCATTCAAGAAATAAAACTTCTATCATTATAAGAACACTGACACATCTATTCGGGTTTTTCATATATTTACAAGTAGTTTATTTCATTGCAAATTCTTAAATGCGAATTTGAGTATCATACGCAGACCTAATGTTTTTATCATCAGTCAAAATATATTGAGAAATTAAAAATTAAAAAAACGTATCCAATAATCTAAATAAACAATATTGTAAAGCGTGGGTCTTAGCTTCCTTAGGGGGAAATAGCCCAGAAGACTACAGAAAATTTAAATTACCACCGAATTTTAAGGTTGTTCACATCTTTTTAGACCTGAACAGGTATCTAGTGAAGAGATGCAAATAAGAAAGAGAAATTTAGATTGTAGATGAGATCCTGGCCACCTACTGACTGTTCATGACTTACTACAGTGCTTTATAATTGACAGTTTATGGCTTTGTTTTAGAGCAGAATGACATCTTGGATAAGCATCTCCATTTTTAAGTAGTACTGTTTATTACAAAGATGAAAATTAAAAAAAAAAAAAAATTAAAAGCCTTTTTTTGCTATTTTGTTTGGCCTCCTTAGCCAGTATTTGAAAAAGTAATCACTATTGCTATGGATGCACATGATAGCTATAACTAATAGGATGGTAACTTTGGGAAGAGTTTGCCATATAATTTGCTATAATAGGGAAAAGCAAAACTGAAAACTCAATGACATCTCATAAATAAGCAGATAGGGATGGAAAGATGGGTAGAAAGGAAGGTAATTTGAAATACTTTCAGATTCTAGACAGGGTTAATCATATTTTGAATGAAAAGGAAAAGGTGGCTTTAACATTATAACTTAAAAAATTTTCCATAACTGTTTCAAATTGACATAGTCTTGATTTTCTATATCACATGGTATACGAACTATTTCCTACTGAAGCTGGCAGCATTCTTGGAAAAGGATAAATCATAGAGACAGAAAAGGGAGGATATAATGTCATTCAGTTCTACAACAAGCCTCTTGAGACAGTATTTTGACAGCAAATCCTGTCAAAATAAGACTCCTGAATAAAAAACATGAAGTCTGTTCTCTGACATCTTGCCCTGGAAAAAAATTTGGATCATCGAGTTCCATTCCCCCTGCCATGAGAAGCATGGTTCTATTAGACCAGTTTACCCAGAGCCCCATGGTTTAGAATACCTCCAGGGATGGGGAATCCACAACCTCTCTGGGCAATCTGCTCCAATGCCTCACCAACTTCACATAATCATAGTTATAAAACGATATAAACAACCTTAAGTTATAAAACCAGATCTGTTCTGACTTGGAGGGTATACTTCTCAATACCAAATATGCATTTGATGACTCACCTAAAAAGCCACAGAAATCACAACTCTTCATAGAAATTAGGTTAATATACATCATACTTTCATAAGTAAATTTCAGAGTGTCTGTGATGGTTGTGATTCAAAACCAACACTTAGTTCTGCACTCACAATTCTTCCACCCAGGGCCAAAATTATCCAACGTGAACCCTCACAGAGAAATGTTTGTCTAACCTATATTTGAAGGCTGCTATTCTGCCTTTCTCCTCTAGACTTTCTCCTCTCTAGACTAATCTGAATTTTATCTTTTTCCACTGGATTTAAGTGTGCCCCTTCCAAGGTGCTGGTATTGGGAGAATGCAGGGGCTGCCTTTTTGAGGAAAGGTTCTAACAGAGCCACCTTCTCTGCTTGGAGCTGGTTCCAATGAATTGACTGGACACAGACGAGCCCCTTAGTCAAGCAAGTAGCTCCTCTGGGAAAATTTGATTTAGAAAAGGCAAAACCCCACAGAGGAGTGAGAGGGGGAAATGAGAAAAGAAAACATGTCAGAAACTTCTGCAGAGATTAAGTTGAGGGAAAGAGGAGGAGGAAGTGCTCCAAGCACCAGGGCAGAGATTCTCCTGCAGCTTTTGTGGAGCAGATACCCACAGTGCAGCCTGTGGAGAACTCCACACCGGAGCAGTGGGATATTCACTGAATAAACTGTAGCCCATGGAAGAGCAGGGGAATAGAGCAAGGAGAAGGAACTGTTATGGTCTGACTGCATTCCACCATCATCCTCACCACACTGCTCAGAGCAGTCTGAGATGGAGTCTGAGATGGAGTGACTTCAACTCTGGGAAAGGGAAAGGAGATAGGGGGAAGTGTTGTATTAATTTGTCTTTGATTCTCACAATATAAATCTATTTTAACAGACGGTAAATTAAATTTTCTCCAAGTCTAGACTGTTTTCCCCCTGATAGTATTTGATAGGGGATTTCCCTGTCTTTGTATCACTCCACAAGATTTTTTATCATACTTTCTTTCTGCTATCCCATTAAGGAGGAGAAGTTAGAGTGACTGGGTGGGGGTCTGGCAGCTTGCCAAAGTCAGATGTCTACAGTATAACCTATCAGAAAAATGGGGGAGCAAAAAGAAAAAAATCCCAGACCCCACAATAAAATACTTCTGCTTTATATCGCCATAATACACAGTTTGGCAGTGAAGCACATTTCAGGGAGAGGTTATAAGAAGAAATATATGGTTTCAGTCTGTGCCTCATGGATAATATTGATTTGTAAAGGTAGACCATCACTTCTGCTACATCTCCATCATCCCATAGTCCTGATATACTTCTCTTGCAAATCCATGAGCGCTAAAAGGATCAGATGGCCTGTATCTGTGAGGGGACACCTGCTAAGACAGTTATTTGGCTGCCCAAATCTATGCTGTTTTGGAGCTGCTAATTTTTGAAGGAAAGGGAGCAAATTTTACATGGCAAGCAAGGATTTCAGTGATTACGTAAATGTCCCATACTTTCCTCAGACAAAACTGATTTTCACAGCTGAACTGTGAAACTAGAATTTAAAAAGTCATAATTAAATTTTAGTTAGGTTTTGAATGAAAAAAATAATTACAAACTGTGTATGTATAGGTGTATAATTTCATTTTTAATATCCAGTATCATCCAAGCTTATAGACCCAATCCCTCATAGCCAAGTTTCACAAGAGAATGCCTTTGCACAATTTTGAGAAAATTGTTGTCAGTAATTGAAGCTTATGTGAGAATAAAACAAATCACCCTTGTGAAGGATTCTATTCCAGATGCACAGGTCAATTTTGTCTCTACAATTTTCATTTGTCCAAGTATAGGATTCAGGATTGGATTAGTCTTTATGGTTTCTGTAAGGATTTGCATTAGGTTACAAAAGCTGCTCTTCAGCTTTTCTTTGTTTGGGGCATTTAAATTTATTTTTTTTTTACAGATCAGTTTTTTATTTTAGTCTGTTTCAGTGTTCAAACTGTAATCATCTGACCTGGGTCCCCAAAGGAAAAAGTGCTTTCAGGTATCTCAATCATTATCATTAGGGTGTAGCTATGACGTTACTGGAGTTTTGTTTTAAAAAAATGCATTTCTTACACTAACAAATCTCAGTAACCCTCATTCAGTCTTCTGAAAGCAGAAGAAACACAAATCTGCTGGAGGTTTTTGTATTCTCCTTTTTTTTTTTTTTTTTTTTTGTCTATTCCTTAGTTTTTGGTGGCAAAATGCATTTCTTTTAAATTTTGCTGCAAGGCCCAATGACACACTGCAATCAAAAGTCAGGGGCGTATGCTCAGAGTCAACTGGTAAAACTTTAGTTGCTTCACTGGACTGGCATAATTTCAGTGATAATCACCAAATTAGAAAACACAGCAGAGTCCAACTGAAGCATCACTGCTCTGTTTTTCCTGAAAAATTTGCATATAAGAAACAAGTGTTATACTTTAAAAAGTATTATTTTAATATAGTTATTGCCTTGAATGAAACTCATTAGACACACACAATTTATAATGACATTATCAAAATGTCTTCAATAAAGGAATAATACAGACCACCACAGTGAATTAACACACTTGAATAAGAAATGTGCTGCCTGCTGCACAGAACAACAGTTGAATTTGGTTGCATATGTCAGATCAAATCATAGTTAATAAAAGCATTCCGTTTTCTGATATGAACAGAGCAGACGAAAAAACCTTCTTGAAGATGTTTACCCCTAGGATAAATGGAGCTGGAGATTAAGACGCTGAGGAGCAGGATATCAGTGAGCAGATGTTAGGTGATGGCAGGAATTAGGGATGCTCGTAGCAGAAATGCCTACTGCCAGCTGCAACCATCCTAATTACTGTGAGACAGGGTGCCAGAAACATGAGGAAATGTAAACAGGAGTAATCAGCCTATATTGAAAAGGGTGTTTAGGAATAACTGTCAGATTTAGAAAGGCAAAAATAAGACTGAAATTCACAGAGAATTTTCAAAAATGCTCTATCTTAAAAAGGTCCAGATTATTGGAACCACTGTGACAGAAAGATTTAGAAAACGATTCTTCACTGAATTATTAGGTCTGCAGCAGGAGGCACCACCAATGACTGCATAATTTCTGAGGTCTTATCTCTAATATAAAGACAAGTCTGATTATGCTTGAAATTTTTTTGCCAGTTCAGCTGTGTCTGCTTGAATTACACTTTGAATTTAAGGTCAAAATCCTGTTTGATTTCTCTGTTATGAACAGCCACCCATGAATCACTCTGTAAAACACTGAACGTGCATTTTAGACCAAGATATGCATAATATAATTTTGCTGATTGTGGTGGTTTTGAACAGGATAGAGTTAACTTTCTTCATAGTATCTCACATGAGGCTATCTTTTTGGATTTTGGACTTCTACTACAGGGATGAGTAGGCATTTGTGTGGGGCTTAGTTGCTGGCTGGGGTTAGACTTCAGCACCAAACATAGTCTGGTCAAGTCAGTCATCCCCCCACACCTCCATACCTCTGACAGGCAGTGCAATTTGTCCTAAGATAAGAATGCCAGGTGGACATTGCAGGAAGAACTGTCTGAATGCTTGTGTAATTAATATGTTCCAGTCATAGGCAAGATGTGATGCATTGGAAATACTTAGATGCTGTATTAGCAATAAATCTAATCATAATCATACACATAATCAGTGTCATACTTCTCATGATCACGAGTCTTCTCTCTGTTATTTTGTCACACACATCTATCAGAAATTTTCCTCAGTTGATTCCCACTACACAATTGCATGAATGCATACACTTTTTCCATTCATTTATGGTGCAGTGTTACACTTATTTGTAGGTTTACAGAGAGAGAGGGGTGCCTTTCCACTGTGCTGCTCCTACCTAGGGAATCTCACTGTAAGACAGCAC
Source organism: Sturnus vulgaris (assembly GCF_052056855.1). Taxonomy (NCBI): domain Eukaryota; kingdom Metazoa; phylum Chordata; class Aves; order Passeriformes; family Sturnidae; genus Sturnus; species Sturnus vulgaris. The sequence continues at coordinate 43,213,865 of NC_142244.1, read as the reverse complement.
CCACATGCAGTGCTCTTGCCTTAGATATTTTCAGTATCAGTTCCATACTCAAAAGTTTCTACAGCTGTTTGGAATTTCCTACCATGCCTAAAACGCATCCACTGTGCTGACACATACTGCTTTCTACATCTCTGGCAGTGCAATTCAGGTCTAGCTTTAGGTGTTTATACATGCTTAGTTTATGCATGTTTAGTAGATGCCTGTGAGCAGGAAGCATGAAAATGAAAGTGGTTTAGCTCCCCTGCAAACAGGCTCCAGCACTGGCCAGCCAAGCGCCTGAGCATCATCTAAGCACTGAGTTTGTTGCCTGGAGAATGCTTTTGCTGCTCACCCTTGGGCACCTGGTTTCATCTGAGACTCTCCAGAGAGTCCCACCAGGCCTCCAGACAGCTCTCCCAGCAGGCATGTGGGTGCAACTTCCACATCAGATCTGACAGCCCCACTGATGTCTGCACTGGATATCTGGGATATCCAGCCTGAGTGTGTCAAATGACAGTAGACACATCTGTGTGGGCAGTCAAGCTCTAGATTTGCATAATTTGTAACACGAGGCAAGTATGAAATAGAGTTAAAGGTAGCAGTTTAGGTTTTTGATCATTGACCAAATCCCTGTTCTGGTTCTAGTCACATCTGAAGCCAAGTAAAGTTGAAGTTCAACTGATGTCAACAGGAAGAGAAAATAAGGAATAAAGACAAGGAGTAACTTAAATCTTCAACTAGTAGCTCCTTTGAGGAAGGTGTCTGCAATCAAATATATACTATAAAGTGCAAACTGAGTAGACAGAGCTCTTCTAGATATTTTCCAGGAGGTGTCAGGTCTAATTTTAAAAGGGCAGGTCAGACTGTAATGGTACTTCTCAGCTTTTATTTCCTCCGTAAGAAGGTTAATACTGTTTTAAAAGGTAAGAAAAGAAAGAACATGCTGTAACCTTTTATCCTTGTCTTTAATCCGACACTAACAAAAAACTGAGGAAATGCAGCCTGCCACCTCCTCTCACATCACCCCGGGCTGCTGTGTGCCTGGAGCTCCCAGAAAGCAGTATCAGTCACAAACACATGCACAGATGCCTCAGGAGACAGCCATACACACCAGTCCCCTCACACTGTATGGGAAATAAGAAATAAACTCTCAGGGGAGCAGTGACATAGAAAAGAAATAATGTTGCTTTTCCATGCTTTAAATATCCATTTGTACTATCAGTGTTGTTAATGATCAGGTATTTGGGTTGAAGCCTTCATTGTGTTCAAAAGATTCTTTTAGATCAATGGTAGAGTTCTGCTACTCCAGTGACAATATTGTCATCTTGGTCTCGCTTGTATCTCATCAGAAAAAAATTGGCTTATCTTTATGGTGACAACAGAGACAATTATGTTTCTGCTGTGGAGATATCACTGCTGGGATGAGGGAGGGGAAAGAATATCTGGAGGAGAAAGAAGCTACTTCTCATTGGCAAAATTATTGTTCCTGTAGGCAATTTGGTATAAAGCAACTGTAGATGCTCTGGAAGCATAAAGCTATCAGATACCAAAGAGAGCCCCTCACCTAAAAAATCTTCACATGGTTAAAGGCTGGAAAAAGTTTGTTATGCTTGAAGGAGCTCTCTTGAGGTCACATCATTCTGTTTACCTCAGCAAGAATCCTGGGATGGAGAAGAATGGTTTTATGGGGTAGGATGGGGTTTAAAGGCAAGCATGATTTGCAGGCAAAGTAGCAAGGAGACATCTAATTAACTGATAATAAATGTTTTTGATCGTTCCCCCCCCACCCCGCTAAGTGCTTTAAAAAATGATGCCACAAATCTCAATGAGTACTTTAGACAAATTCTAACCTTATTAAACTCTAAGTTTAATGGCAATTATGACTATATACAGTATTGCAACCTGCTGCTCTGCCAACTCATACCTGCGAGGAAAAGAAAGAGAGGCTGCTATGCACATGGGGAAGAATTAGCAGATATATTTGTAGGTAAAAGTCACAAAGCTGTCTCCCACCATGCTTGTTAGCACAGTGTCTACTTCTTGCTTATCAGAGAAAAGTGGCTTCTTATTGCTCTCTACTGGACCTGGACATATCTGCATTTGAAATAAAAGCAGCTGTAGGCCGAGAACACTAAGAGAAATAAAACCAAAACAATTTTTTTTTTTTTGCTTTCCATAATCAACTTGAGTAATGTACAGATCAGAAACAGTAAAAAAAAAAAAAAATCATTACTCTCAAGGCTTCTTCTTTCCTAGAATTCTAAATGGAGATATAATCAGGCTAATAGGATGGGATAAATGCTTAGAGAGAGCAAATAATTTGCTAGCTGAAAAGGTTTCAATTTTTAAAAGCTTGGACACTTAATATACCAGTGTTAACGTTGAAAAAAGTGCCTGATTCCTTTAATCAAAGCATAATGCATATTTTCTACTCCTGCCAATTGTAGCAAGACCATACACAGTAAACTTAAAAGTATAAGCCCATGCTTTCCTACATAGCTTGTAGCATTATTTTACACAAAAAAACTATGATTGTGCTATTATATAACAGCAATCAGGTACATGACCAGAAATAAGACAAACTATTTTAGCATCCTAAGATAATGCTAAATGGAAAATAGTACACAAAACAAAACAACAAGTAAACACCACCAGAAAAGTTAGAATTAATTTCTACAGTATTGCCAGTGTAAAACTTATGCCTAGAAACGTAACTACACCCAGCTATGCCCATTACCAGTCACTTTGCTGTGATTGTACATGACTGAAGGAGGATAAACACAGATTGAAGCAAACAATTCCATGGAAATATAGATGTTCAGTTTGGAGCCTTTTTCCCCCATAACAGAATCTGCATGAAAAAGATGCATTTTCTCCAGCAGTCCTGAATATGCTTACTGCAGTGTATTTCAGCAGGGAAAAAATATGTCACAAGTTCTCAGCTATGACAGAGAATTTATTGAAATACTTTTTGTTTCTTATTAGGATATTTTCTCACTTCACTGTCTGCCTGGAATAGTTTTAAAAACTGACTTCATTACAGACAGATGTAGAAGCAAATTAAAGGATATATAGCTGATAGCAAAAAGAGGACTCCAGTCTGACAGAGCTTCCAGTCTCAGGTCTGAAGCTGCTGCCAACAAGACTCAAACTTTATGAAGCTTCTCATATTGTTTCTCCCAAATTAGTTCTTTGCTATAAGTACTTTTTGTTTCCATGTCCAGAGATATTAAGCCCCAGGACTAGATGCATTTTCAGAAGTATCCTGGTTCCAGTGCCACTACCTTGAAAGGCTTTTGCAAATATGTGTGGATTTTACAAAACTACAGATGTTATTTATTTTTCTTGTCTTTACATGGCAATGTTTTGGTAGTGGAGAAGTTGCAGGGGTGGCCTCCATGAGAAGGCACCAGGAGTTGCCCCTGTCAGACACAGCTGGTTCCAATGGACCCATCCCTGGTCAGAACTGATCCCACCAGTGACACCGATGGTTCCTCTGTGATAGCTCACTTAAGAAAGGGTGAAAAGCGCTGTGCAGCACCTGTGAAGCATGAGTGGGAAACTGTGAGCAAAACAGCCCTGCAGACCACAAGGAAAAGTGGGGAGGAGGCTCTCCAGGCAGCAGAACAGAGATTCCCTGCAGCCTGTGGAGAAGACCAAGGGGAAGCAGCTTGTGCCCCTGCAGCCCATGGAGGACCACGTCAGACACCACTGAGAAAATATCACAGGGGCAAGTATCACTCTACATGTGCTATTTCTTACACTGCACTTCTGAACATTGGCTAGAGCTGGAGACAGAATAAAGACCTCCATGGACCTTGGGTGTAAAACAGTGTTCACTTTTATCTTATTCTGCTAAGGAAAGTGAGATCAGTGAGTCAATGTTTTCAGAAGTTTTAGCAAGACAAAGTACGCTTCAAACAGAAGTGATAAGTTAAAGGTAGAAATTTCCATGCAAATTTCATTGGGATGCACTGTTAGGAAGGCCTGGAGAGAAATTTTTGGACTTTAGAACCGCTAAAATATTTATCTGCAAGTAAATTAGATCTGATTTCTGGAAGATGGTATTTAGATAATTTAAAAAAATGTTTAAGTAAGTAGTAACTTTGAAGTGCTCAACACCCTTAACAGTTTCATATTCTCTATGAGAACTAAAAGCACTCAGTACAGACTCAGATCCAGGAATAAAAACACTTACTTGAAACAGTTTTTACAGCAGAATATAGTAAAGGCTTTTTATAGGACTCTCTAGGTTTTAATAGATAGATATGAGAAACCTTAATATAGTAGAATATTATAATAAAACAAGATGAGTAGTAATATAAATGCACATTAACTCATTTGCTAATGATCAACATCAGCCACAGGAACAGATGTCAGTGGTTTCATGTCCTTTCATCAAAGGGGAGACAGAGCCTATTTAAATGTTTTAATTGTTGGGAAAGAAATGGATTTGCTTTTATCCAATCAATACTACTTTGACCAAAAATCAATTAAACTGACAAGGCTTCTCTTATTGAAGTAAGTAGGGGCTTTAATTAAATTCCATTCTGTAGCTTAAGCAAGGCACTGGAAGACAAGGAGAACACAAAGGCTACTTTGAATTTACTGAGTATATTGGAAACAAGGTTTTAGGAGCAAATAATAAATTAAAGTTCAGCTATATTAACACTTTATATCATACTACATATCAAAATGAAACCACAGATAGTGGCCTTATCTATTACAGCACATACTTCTATTTTGAATTAGCAGAAAACTGAATGCTCTGCATGATCCTTTATTTATTACAGTGACATAGTATGAACAAGGGCATCCTCCTATTTCCTCAGAAAACATCATTAGTACTAAACAGTCTCTCTTTGCCCATTTCTTTAGAAGATCACTACACAAAAATGAGACACTGCAGAATAACAACAGGTTCCATTTAATTGGTGCAAGCCTTCTCCCTGCCTATCAGCAGCACAACTCAGTATTCACTCGGGGGCAAAGAAGTTATTAAAGCATTTCAAATGATATTTTCAAAGGGAATTTTCCTTTTTTCTTATTACCTCTTCAAATCTGAATCACTAGGTGATAAGGGAGGCCAAAGAGACGGAAAAAAGCTTTCTTCCTAGGAAATTATTGAAAATGATGTCATGAAATCAAACAGACTTTGGTATAAAAAAAAAAAAAATCTTCAGAAGAGAAAATACACTTTAAGCAAAAGACCAAAAATACCATGTCTTTCTGCAAGCGGCAACACCTCAGATCACTTAGCCTGGAGGTTCTATCATTTCAGTCCTCTGATGTGATGCTATTCCACCTTATTTTCCTCAGGCCACTTTGCTCACTAAAGCAAGTAATTAGAGTAGCAAATAATAGATCCAGAGTCCCAAATTAACTTTCAATATTATCATCTTGTTGCTAGTGGCTAAAACATCGCTAAATCTATACACCTTCCTGCTAAACAGCTGCTAAAATAATGATTTAGTAAAAATTATTTTCACCATCCTTGTTCTAAAATATGCCATTTTTGTGCAAATTAAATAGCATACTAAGTGATCAGAAGGTTCCTATGGTTAAATATTATTTTTAATTGTTCATTGGTTCAGTCCACATATGTTTCACCTACAGAAGTTCTTATGTCAGTGAATGTCTACAACTTGTGGCATGATGGCAAGTTTTCTCTATGGATGAATAATTTTCAAAAATTGGTGAGTTATTCTTAATGTAATGGAAAAATTAGTACAAAAATAGGATCCTTTTTGATTTAAGGAGACTTCTTTTTTCTTTATAATGCAATGGCAATTACAATCCTCAATAACTGGCTCAGTGTTTTCCAGCAAAACAGTTCTCTGCTTAAAAATACTTTTTTTTCCAAATTATTGTGTAAATTTATAGTTTGGATAAAAACAACCATATATATATAAGTTTTTATTACATTTAACATTTTCTATGATCTTACTAAATAAAGTATTTAATATAGGCAAATTATTTAAACTGAATGGGAAATTTGATTAACAAGATATTTTTGTTTGTTTCATAGTTGACTTGAAGCTTTTGCTTTTTATTCTGCTATACACCATCTACAGATTCTGAAGTATTGGAATTTCCAACAGAGAAATGACATTTACTGAAATTTTTTAAGTGATTGCAACAGCTGTGGGTAATTGTTCAAATTATGCTGGTATTTATGGACAAGGCATAACCCTTCTATACTCGAAACAACAAAAAAACTTCTGGAAAAATATAAAGGCAAAATGCAAATAAAATGGATAGATAAGCAACTAAATAAACTCCCAAAACCTGCAAGAAAATAAGCTTCATGCTTACCTCAGTTCTGTTCAAAAAGTTATAGCAATGTAACAACTATGGGAGTTCATCCAGTATTCATGCTGTATGGTAATTCTAAACTTATGAAATTCCTTGTCAAAATCAGTTTTAAATTTGCATACACCACTGAATTCTTACTAAGGCTATGAAAATAAAAGTTGTTTATCAGAAGCTTTGAAACAAGTTTTAATTATATTTACAAATAATAATAATATATTAAAAATAATAAAAATAATTACCTTGTAATCTTTCTAGAGGTGTCTGCATATGATGTAAGAATAGAGCTCATGTTGCCTACTTGTCCCATTGGTGGACAAGTTAAAACTGCTACTAAAACACAGTGTTATGAGGGGCTGTGATCCACAAAACGCTTACTAACTCCTGCATAGAACCTATTGAGCTATTGACTTTCTTATGGAGAGTCAAATACTTTGTTACTTATCATAATAGCCATGGCATGGGTTTTAACCCAGAAGAAGTCATTATATAAAGTAGTCTGTAGTATATTTTCAGCAGGAATGTCCTGCCATGCCCTAAGAAGATTTAGTCAAATTCTGGTCCAGCTCTGAAGCCTACTTTTGAATTAATGACTTGACAGTTACTTTGCCAAGCAGTGTGTAACAGCCAGGATGAAACATTTCTCTTTCTATCAGCACCTTTGGTGCTGATAGCAAGAAAGCAGGTTCTATGGCACCTTTTGAAAGATTTTCTGATTTTATGAATAATTTGCTGTACACAGATCATGAGCTGTTTTGGAAAACATGGCATTTTAGGATTTATGCAGGACTGAACTGTTTTTAGTACCTTATTGCTTTTCCCAGGAGTGCACAAACACAACAGAATGCCTGTTCCAGCAGCACCCTCAGTGTTCTGTCTCTCTCCATGTTCTGCCCTATATTCTACATAATGGACAAAAAGAGGAGCTGAAGAGCAGGTATCACACATATCATGCTACAGAAGATAATATTTTTAACTGCAATGCTGAATTATTTAAACTTAAAATGTTGCATAAAACTAACTCTATTTCAACTAAATGTCAACAAAGGATCTAAAAATTACTGAAGAAGCTGTTTTCCATATTTTTCGACTTATTTCTTCTTTTTGAAGAATATTGTTTTGAATATATAGGTATCTCTTTATAAATTAAAAACTGAACAACCAAATAAATCCTTTAATTTTATTTAAAGCACTCACTACTTTGATAATCTTGCAAAATATGTTTATCATAATTTTTCTGAAAGATAAAAATTGTATTTGAGTGCTGCTTCAGAACAAAATGTTTCATAACTGTACTTATTTTCACATTATTAACCACCCATGTTCCAACATTTCCTCATTCCTTAAAAATTGTACAAAATTTCTTCCTTCCTATAGCATTTTGTACTTAGGCTGAAAAATAAAATATTTTGGAATTCTTAAGTTTTTGCATAACAGTTGCATAAACACTCTCATTTTTCCTCAGTGATGTCACCAAGACAGTTACCAGGAAAGGAACCCTTGGTTTCCTGTTATACAAAATTGGTAATAGAATCCTTGTGTATTGCTACCTCACTTTCCAGAAATGCACTTGAAATATCCAGTTCATGGTCTTTAAGCTCATGTGTTTCTCCCTGTCACTGCCTTATGCAACACAGTTGTACAGACAGTTCTGGGTTCTGGTTTTCTGAGTAGTTTTTCTCTCTCACTCTTCCTTTTAAAAGTAAGAAATAAGCAAGCAGCAATGTCATATGCACTAGTTGCAGCTGTTTTTGAAAGGGCAAGAGTCCCTGTCAGAACCAATACAGGTAAGAACAGTTCCATTGTTTTTCATTTTTCATCTACTTATTAGCAGGAGTTAGAGCACAAGGAAGAGGACCTGTTTGGCCAATAAATGCTCTGTGACATTGCATTTAATTAGCATCGTGTTACATTTATTCTAGAGCATGGTTTATTATAGTAGCTAAGGATCCAGATTTCAGGCTTTTATTTGACTGCTGCTTCCATTTCAATAACTCACATTTAAATGCATATCCAGACATATCAGGAAGAGCTAGCCAGAGAGGTGCTATCATGGCATGGATGGTATCACCACGGTCAAGAGTTTCATAGGAGAGATCTCTAGGACCTCGGGAATTGTGAAGGTTGTATTACTTGTCAAACAGCTTAGGATTATCAGGCCTCTGCACAAACTCTGTGTGTGTGTGTGATTTTCTCTCCAGCTCAGCCCCCTAAAGACTGGTGCACAGTCTTGCCTTGTACGGGTATTTTTCAAATATAGACACAGCAGTGAAGACACATTCTTATTTAAAATAAGCCTATTTTCACTTGATGGTGGCAGTGTCTAGAGCAGGCCACCTCTCATTTATGTCTTCTGAGTTCTGTTCCCCAGTTTACCAATCATTTTGTCATGATTGAATGACTGACTGATGTCTATCAAGCTTCTAGAACAATTAGCATGTGTAATAAGGCTGAAGAAATCATCAGTTTCCTTTCTGAGACGGGAGGCTGTAGAATCAACCAAAGTACATTTAGATTAGAGGTTAAGTAAAACCACAGTGATGTTCCATCACAGTTGATGGATTGAGTCTTTTAGACATGGGAAAAAATCAGTTTTTGAGTGTTACATGAAATTCAGCTAGTGAGACACTCATACCATTTTTGAGGCTATTTTTTGAAGACCCTGGGGGTTTTCAGTTTTCTGTTTCTAAACACTTGGTTTATTTTTCAGTGTTTCCTGACAAGCAGTGGAATTTTCTGTCATAACTAACTGGTACCAGAAAAGAATCCTTTACTGCATTTCTCTAGATACAGCCTTTATTAACCAGTTTGTGGGGTATAATTGCTGAGGCTAGATCTTCAGTTAGGAAAAGACCATTGAAGCATAGCATATTCAGATTAAAATAACAATCTACCAACAAAAATCCTGAACCCTGTATTTTTTCCCTCCAACATCAGCTGCAGCATTATCTGCTCACCTCACTGCTGTCTGTTCGAGCAATAATTTCACATAGTTTCTCCTTTTTCTCAGATAACATAGAACATATGATTTTCCCCATCATTAGCACTGAGTTTGATAGCTTGCTAGCTTACATGATGATGTGCTTTTAATCGGTTGATTACGTATATGCCCTGGGCAAGTTACTATGTTAACATCTGATGATTTAGCAAACTGCTCGGATTTTATTTATTTATTTTACTTCTGGCTGAAATATTTCTAGAATCAATGTTCAAAGTGCAATGTCTTAGTGAAAGCAGCCTATATTCACAACTTCTGGGTATTTGCATTAGTGGTAACGGATGCCTTGAGCCATGGGAAAACAATATGGGTTTTAATGTACATGCTTAACACTTAGTGCTAGATCTCTAACTTGAAAAAGGCCAGCTAAAATATTTATGAAATGCCATTTTTCCTTTTGATTTGAGTAACAACTGATTATCTTTCGTGGAGACATCTGCAAGCTTTGCAGTCAAGTATCTATGCTAAGTTGCAGGGCTGCAGATGTTGGTTTGACTTTCTTGGGCCAAAGGTTTCAAACTACACTATAGTTTTTAAAATGAAAATTTAATTGAAGATATAACCAGGCTGTGGGGGATAGTTCAAATTGGGTTAATGCAGTTAGAAAATAGTGGTTTAGGGTGGTGTGTTCAGAACTCATAATTAGATAATTTCCTGAATTTATTTGGCATTTGTTTATAAATTGTACGGATCTCCACATCCAGAATGTGCCTGTACAACTTCTAGTAAAAGTTTTTACCTGTCAGCTCTCAAGACATAGGATACTCCAAAGTAAGTCTACTGACAAGCCTGTTTGTTTGGTTGGTTGGTTTTTTGTTTGTTTGTTTCTTTCTTGGATTTTGTTATGGTTTTGTTTGGTTTTGTTTAGTTTGTTTATTTGTTTAGTTTTCCTTAAAACCTCTGGTCCTTTAAGGAAGGAAATTCTACAATAAAATCTGTTGGAATTGCATTGTGGTGCACAATTAAGCTGGCATAAACAGGCTTAATCATATGCCACAATGAGAAAAGAGTTATTGTATCCACATTTCAAATTGTGACATGCATGTCCTGTAAACACATTCTTTGGCATGAGCAGGAATTTTTAGTATTATCAGCCAAAATTGAATCTATGGCCTTTTGGCTGGAAGAACAACTGCAGTAACTCAGTCCTAGTGAGGATAAAAATTACTGGATTAAAAATATTAAGGTTTGTTTGATTTGATTGAATAATTACTTTTTGTGCCAGTACATTACTGCTTGCATAGACATTTCACCTATACTCTTCTTTATTTCATTTGATTATAATTCTTTCCCCATAGACAAACCTGTCTATGAGGAAAATATGCTTGACTGAATAGTAGTGAATATTTAGATAAGGTACCAATAGCTGGAGGGTAATTGCAATATTTAGCAATTATATGTACAATAGTCCATGCCCCATTGGGATTTCTGCTGAGAATGTGCTTTACATTGTGTAGGAACAATCAAGGACAGAAAAAAGCCACAAATATTCCCATCAGGCAGATAAGTGTTGAAGACTATTTCACAGGTTAGGATTAAAATAATAGATACTAATGTAGTAAGAACTTTAGGAACAACTTGAGACAGCTGTTCCTGAGGAAGCGAAACCTTTCTGTGCAATTAATGTCATCTGTTACTTCTGCTCTACTACTTCCATATTGTTTCCTGTCTCCAGACCTTCCAGAAGGAGAAAAATAAAGACTTTCTAGCCAGAATTAACTTAAGTCAATAATAGTAATCCTATTAATTCCAACATGGTTACTTGGCCCTCAGAAGAGCACAACAAAACATTAAGCAGCAGATTTTTAAAAAATAACCTTGTATCTGGGCTATATAATGAGAAACATTAGGAAAATGGCACAAATATTTTACCCACCTGAGTTAGAGACAAAAATATCACATTAAAATGGCTTGTTGGACCCTATTATCGCCATCATGAAGGGCATATTTAATGAAAGAAAGAAATTGCTTATTATTTGTACATTGGTGATCAGCACAGACTACATGTAAAACACGATTGCTAAACAGAAAACAAGTTCTGCAGAGGGCATTGGGTTGATGATCTCATTACAACTAATGACCTTGAACACCATTCAGGCTCTGTTTAAGACTCCAAAACCGGTCAGGCACTGCTCTGGTCCTTATTTAATTAACTCTCAACATTCTTACATGCCATAGGAAAAAGGACAAGAACAATTATCTCAGTATAAAGTCTTCATTTATTTCAATATCTCTTATGGACACTGGATTTAGAAATCTCAGCCAACATATTTGAAATATCATTATGAAATGGAGTATTTCATTTTATGATGACACAGAATTCACTTTAAAGCCAGGGAGATTATTTACAGTCCAATAAATATCCCAACATCTTTGTATGAATAAGGTGTCATTAACTGTGAATAGTTTTCCTTGTTTACTTGTAACTTCTTTTGTTTTCTACCATCTATTTGTTCTCTTTCAAATTATCTTTTCTGCAGTTTCAAGTAAAAGTTTTGCTCAAGAATGTCCTTAAGCTGGCTCCCAAACACACCCCAAAATGCTAGCTTGAATTCCACAATAGCTGCAATTTGTGTTAGCTTGAATAGCACAGAAGTTGGGCTGAATCTTTAGTGCTGCAGTGAAAAGCAGAAGTAGAAATTACAATTCCTGGGGTGCCAAACCTAATAATCTTGTTTTGCTCGTTCAGCCAAGTTCTACTCATGCAACCTGACTGCAGAGTGGATCTAGGCAAGCAGCAGCCTAGGTCTGGCCCAGGGGATGAGTTAACCTAGGTCCTTGAAACAGAACAGCAAAACTTGCAGATTAGAAGTAGAAGAAGAAATTTGTCAGAATTCCTACTCCGTTAAAATTGCTCCCAAGGAAGAAGAAAAAGAAAGCAAGAGAAGAGATGGAACATAGTAAGTGTGGGGCACGTGGCAGTATGGGATCTGGAATGTGGAGGCAGGAACATAAAGAAATAAAGGAAATGTAATGTGAAAACAGGGGATGTGAAATGAAAACTGGAGGGGTAGGATGAAATAATAAAGAACACTAGAATGTGAAGAATGAATACAGTTATAGGAAGAAGAACTGAATGGAGTTGCATACCTCATCCTCCCCTCAATAACATTTCACTCCAGGTTGTCCACAATCACTTTGGCTGTATTACAGTTTATCTATGAAGAGCATAGCCAACATCAGGCTTTGCAGGTTTGATCCTCCTAGTGTGTCATACCAGATGAACATGCATGCTTATTTCCAAAGCCAATCTAATAGAGAGAGCATGGGTTTGAAAGGATCTAGTTTGGGTTTTTTGTTTTGCTTATGCTTGATAACACCAATACACTCACATGATTGAATATATTCTTATACCACATAATGAACTTTTTTTCATTTATAGAGCTATTTGTAGCAGGATGCTCTGCCTAAGTAGAGGTAAAGCATCTCAAATCTGACAATATTTGAAAAAGTTAGCAGTGATGGTTGGAGAAGGTGGGTCATGCTGCTTTTGGTGTTGAAGAATGTTGAGACCAGGTTGACTCATTAATCCCGAAGTTAAATATTCTGAGGATGTGAAGAACAATATTTCCTGAAAGAATCTAGCACTGGGGAGTATGAAGCAGGCAAAGTTTCTGACAAAGGAAGTAAGAAGCAATGGTACTGCTAAATGATCTAAAGGCTGCTGAGCTGACAGAGCTGGCAGTCAATCACTTTGTACTATGAAACCCAGTCACACTTTTTAAAGCTAGGAACTTCTAACACACTCCTTCCAGGAGTGTGCAGGAAGAGTCCTCCCAGGAATGGGAGACACCACTCAGGGTTAATCTTCAAGGCTTAGAGAAAGAGACTTGCCCACAGTTGTTGCTATGGGTGAGTATCATCAATCTCTACTTAATAATTACTAAGCTAGCTTTGAAATTATCGATTTAATAAATAGTGCACTGTATTAGTAGTTATAACTATCTATACTGTGTAGTAAGTAATTCCAGTTAAAGTACTTCAGTCTATTATCATTGTCATTATCAATTTAAAGTAATACTCTATTTGATTCATATGAATATGTTTTATTTCCTCTTGATAATCCTGCAGGACAAAGTCATATAGTGGCTCATCTACACCCATATAATCCTCTAGACATAAACTGCTGACCAAGCCTGGTATTGGGATTGGATGCAGCTACTCCTAGATTCCTCTCTGAGAAGCACATTCAAAAACAAGGGTGTCCTTTCTGAACTTTGTGACTCAATAGAAGTGTCTCCCTGATAAACCTCGTCTGAAGCTTCCATTTTGCCAGTGAAACTATCACAGACTTCCTTCAGAATAATAGAGCATACTTATTATACCACAGGCAATATTTCTTACTTCTAAGTATTCACCCTGGAGAAAAACATTTATCAATAATTCTAAAATCCTAAATGCCACAACTTAATATTACTTGTAAATAGGGTGTCTCCAAATTGAAGAAATGAGTAGTAAAAATAAACATTCTGCTGGGCTCTGTCAAGACCCCACCAATAAACATCTTGTGTTGCTTTCATACAGTTAACATAGCTACAATACAAAGGCCAAAATTCTCTTGTCTTACTCTTGACAGTAATCTTTTTTAAACTTATATCGTTGAGCCTCAACCTTAGGCTTCAGATATATGAGTCTTACCTCTAAGCAGGACAGATCAACTACCTAGGCAGTAGGCATGAACAGCAGAAAACCCAAGCTTTGTATTGCTCAAAGCAAACTATTACTTCCACATTGTCTGTAAAATTTTGGTAAAGCTAGTAAGAATTGACAGATAAGTGTCATATGCACTAGTTTGCATTCAGTGAACTTCATAGAACACTCTCAATTTGGAATTGTCTCTTTGTGATTTTTAAATCCTGTATTGATGCATGCAGGCTCTTATTTTACTAATACTATACAAGACTGGAAAGGGGGAAATTCACAATTCATTTTGCTGCAGACTGTAGAAGCTCATGTTAGTATGGAGTTTTTGTCAATGCTGTCTTCTGACTGTGGTTTACTCTACTGCTTGTGTGTCTCGTTAAACAGACAAAGAAGCATATGAAAATGAAACACCAAAACTCAGATGAGCTGTCTGCCTGCTTATAGCTCCTGACTCTATGAAATAGAGTTTGCATCTGATAGAAGTCAACCTGAGGGCTGGCATCACTTCCCTGGACTGTTTTTCTATTAGGTTACTGGGTAAAAAAAGCTGATGTTGAGACCAGTGTTTTGGTCTGCTGTCTGCTAGCTGGCTCTCTTAGCCACTTAGCTAGCGAGTCAAGTTTCCAGCTGTTTGTCCTCCTTTTGTCCTCCAGGCTCTTCTGTTTCCTCTCATACAGAGGTTCATACTGAAGAAAAGATGAAGTAGGTGCTTAAGCCTAGGAGTAGTAAACTTCCAGAAGTTATTTTACCTTTCAGACTAAAAAAATCCCTGAAGTCTCAAATCTCTTACTTTGTAGTTTAAAGATTTTTGTCTTTGGATTTAAAGTTAAAAGTCCTTGTCTCCTCTTTTTCTCGTATTTTTAAGTAAAACTTATGGCGATGCTGCATCAGATAGTGATAAGAGATGATCGGGAGATAAGCATATAAAAATTGTCAATGACCTTTATTTAAAGGGCTCATAAAAAACTGCATAAAAAACAAGCACTTAAAACCTGAGCTATCTGTGAATGAGCTTTACAGGAAATATGTGCAGAATAACTAAGTTGACTGATTCTTGGATATCTACAGCAGCAGAACTTTAAGTAAGCAAGTAAGTAAGTAAGCAGAAATAGGTGATCTATAGAATCTCAGTTACACAAACCTTCTGTGGATCTCATGTCATTGACTAAATTGGAAAAAAATATTAAATAAATAAACATCACATTTTGCTTCCAATTCTTTCCTGTAAGTCTAAACCTTAGTCTGTATGAAATCTGATTAGCTTTGGTTGGGAAAGTATATTGCTGGAATAAATTTATAGCTACATGACTGTGTTTGTTGCTTTCACCAGCAATGTTGTTATCAGACATTAAAGAGAAATATATATCTGTGTCACAGATGTCACAGGCCATCTAAGCTGACATTGGTCCTCAAAGTTTTATGAATCAATTTGGACTAAGGTACACCTAATTTGATTCCTAATTTGATTCCTGATTTGATTATCTAGGACTTAATAGATAAAATACTTGGTGCAATTCTTCCAAGTGGATGAGAAAAGAATGAATAAGGTCTTTCTGTAGAAGAAAAAGAAAAATATTTTTGGATCTTTTATTAAGATGGCTCTGCACTCTTCTCAGAGGCATTAATGATTTATGCAGAGGTATGAATCCAGCCTATTTTTAAGGTCAAAAGTCAGAAAATAGTGCTAGTCACTTTTGGGTAGTCCATTGCATTGAGGAGCTCATTTTCAACAAATCGTACAATCTGCCATAGTCAGCTAGAGTAGAGTTTTAGAACAGAAACAAAAGTTTTACGTTGCCTTTATAGAACCAGGAATATAGGCAGACCAAGAAGGGACTTTCAGCTTCTGATTAACTCATGGCTAGGTTCTCTCCATAGACTTTTGTATCACATATTTTAGACAAATAATATTTTGGAGCCTTTGGATGAGTAGACACAAGTAAAGTCCTCTGATGCAACCTCAGAGACTCAATTAATGTGCCATACTCTTTAGAATCTCATTCTAAAATGCCATGAGGAGCTCTACAAGAGGAATTTCAGTTGAAAAAATATCGAGGTGTGTCAGTATATTACCATTGAGTAATGGTGACACAACTGAAGTGCAAAGTTCCTGAATGGGAAAAAAATGAGATCAACAGAGTGACAAAATAAAAAGATGGACAAACAGATATCCCCATTGGATTAATCTAGATTCCTAGATTATTTCTTCCTCACTAAGACCTTAGCATGCATCTGCCCTCTGGTCTTCTCTAAGTTCACCTGTGACTGCCTAGGCTAGCTCTCTGCTCACTCTGAATTTTCATTGTACTATTTTCTTCTTCCTGCACATCTCATCTTGCACTTGAGACTTCCCTCAAGCATCTTAGGAATTTCCATATGTTTTCAGGAAGGATTTGGGTTTCATTTGATCCTGGTAGCAGGCTGCCTTTTTTCCCACAGACACCCCTTTCTGAATAAAACAAAATAAAGCACACTAACACATATAAGACAGTCAATATACAAATCACTCAATGTAAATTACTGCAGTAATTGGCCTTCCCTAGTTCTTGCAAAGGGTAAAGAAGGTGCTGGCAGTAAGGGAACTCACCTTTTTGTTACCTGAGAAAGAGAATGACAAACTTGAAGACTTACCAAGGCTGAGCTGTTAATCTCAAAAGGGGACTTTTGCCCCCACAAATCCATAACTTCCCAAGCAGACTAGAGGCTGTGGGCTTTTAAGTTTTCCACTCTAAAGAATTTTTTTTTGTAAAAATTGCATTTTGGGATAAGTATCACTAATGTTCCTCCCTCCCTCCCCTTTGTCCCTAGAGTCTCTCTACCAACAGCTGACACTTACTCATATGAACAATGAATTTTTGCCGTTTTTTATTAAACTCTGATGATTTTCTTATCTTTCAAGTTACAAAATCTAGGAATAAATATACTTCCCTTTGGATTTCTGTACCTTTATCCATTTGCAGTACAAGCTTATTTAACTGTAGGTCTTTGACAGAATTACTTAATGCCAGAGCCATTATTATTTCCTTCCCTTTAAGCTGATGCACATATTCAGTTAAAAATCAATTGTGTGCCACATCCGCAAACATACCCTCAGTCTTATTTCCTTTCATTTTTATTTTCTACTTTTTGCTTAGATAGTTAAACTTCCATTAATACCACTCAAGACACTTCAGGTTTTTTTTTTTAATGTTACATCATTTCACAGTCCAGTTGCCATCTGTGGCAAGATGACCTCCTACATAACGTTCATAGAGCTATTTAACCTACAAAGCTATAACCTCAGTCTGTAATGGCCCTTCACTCTTTATTTCATAAATAAACTTTGATAGCTGTCTCAAGTGCATCTCCAAATGCTTTTCTTGGATCAGTTTAAGAAAGCTAAAGCCCTGATAGAATTACATCTGTCCAGACACGTCAAGGGCAACAAGAGATGCTTCTGTAGGTATGTCAGTGAAAAAAGAAAGGTTAGGGAAAAGTCTTTAATGCCAGGTTGGGTGGGGCTTTGAGCAAGCTCTATAGTGGAAGATATCCCTGCCCATGGCAAGGGGTTGGAACTAGGTGATCCTCAAGGTGTTTTCCATACCAAACAATTCTATGATTCAATAATTCTATATAGTAAAAGTACTACTTCATTCTACAAATATTTATCTAGGTATCTGCTAAAACCAGCATGTCACAACAAAGGATTGCTCAAGTGTGTTTTGGGTTTTTGTGGCAGAGGTTTGGTAGTGGCAGGGCTACAAGGGTGGTTTCTGTATGAAATTGCCAAAGCTTCTCCCATGTCCAGTGGAGAAAATGACAGCTGGCTCCAAGACAGACCCACTGCTGGACAAGACCAAACCCTCTAGTGACAGTGTTGGCATGTCTGGGATAAAAAATTTAAAGAGAGGGGAAAAATGTTCTTTGGAACAAAAGCTGCCAGACAGAGAAGTGAGAATATTTGAGAGGATCATATCTGAAGACAATAACTTTAGTGCAGTAGGAGGGGCAGGAGGTGCTCCAGGCACCAGAGCTGAGATTCCCCTGCAGCCCCCAGTGCAGCCCATGGAGATCCATGGTGGAGCAGAGATCCACCTGCAGGCTGTGGAAGCTCCCACACCAGAACAGGTGCACACATGAATGAGGCTGTGATCCCACGGGAAACCTGCACTAGAGCAAGCTCCTGGCAGGATCTGTGGCCCCGTGGAGAAAGGAAGCCCACACTGGAGCAGGTTTGCTGGTAGGACTTGTGACTCCACTGGGTCCTACACTGGAGCAGCCTGTCTCCCGTGGGGGAACCCACTAGAACAGGGGAAGGATGTGATAAAGCCTGCCTGTGAGGAGGAAGGAGCAGCAGAGACAGCATGTGATGAACTGACTGCAGCCCCCATTTCCTATCTCCCTGTGCCACTGTGGGAGAGGATGTTGAGAAACCAGAAGTGTGGTTGAGCCTGAGAAGAAGGGAGGGATGAGGGAAAGTATATTTAAGATTTGTTTTCATTTCTCATTCCTCTCCTCTGATTTCATTGGCAATAAATTAAACTAATTTCCCCAAGGTGAGTCTGTTTTGCCAATGAAGGTAATGGGTGAGTGATGTCTCCCTCTCCTAAAATTGACCCATAAGCTTTCCACTATATATTGTCCCCTATGCCGAGCTGAGGTGTGGGGGGGGATAGAGCAGCTTTGGTGGGCACCTGGCATCCAACCAGAGACAATACACCACAAAGTGCTGCATCAGCTTTAATTTGGTTTCCTTGCTGTTTCAGCTTCAACATGTACAAAATCAGAAGGTAAGAAAAATGGAGAAATTCATGTTTAGTATACCTTTTGATTTTCCTTCTGTTCACCTAATTTTTTTTTGAGAAGAAAGAAACAACCGTTATATTAGAATTCTTTTAGGTAAAGTGACCACTGCCTAATTTATCAGCAAGTATATATGCCAATATTTCCAATTAACACTGCTTTTCCCAGTTTTGCAGTATCAATAATTTTTATATATAAAAGAAAATATTTTTGGCTCTATTAGGAAAAAAATTCAATATTGAGTCCTAATGTAATAAATTCTGCACAGTGATATCTGCCTATCTTCCTTTGAATGTTACAGGAATAAACCAGTCTGTACAAAATCTTTGATCAATGTGTTATTTTTTTATTCAAATAAAAAAGACTTTTCCCTGAAATAGTATTTTTGTTACTTTTATCACCACAGTTATTATTTGAAATTTCTAAAATTTCAAAATAGATCAGGAAGCAAGCAAGCACTGTGATTTTGCTTAGTGTTACATATGTTCAGTTTTCACTTGGCACATATAGATGTTTTCCAGTTCCTCTAGGAAACAGGAAAGAAACCATTTATAGCAGCAGTCGAAGCAAACATCACCTACAATTATTTCTGTGAATCACTAAACAAGCATATAAAAAGATTTACTAATTCTACATGCAACAAAGTTCTTTGCCTAGATATGGCTGGTTTCTCTCTATCTCTTTCACATTCTTAACTTTATGAATGTCAGTCAATTCCGGGGACAGTTATTCCTCAGTTGTTGTGATTTGAGTAAGAAGAATCCTGTGTAACCTCTGTAAATAGTGTCTGTCAGCCCCTTATATTTTCAGAAATAGCCTCTTTTTCTTTGATACTATGTAAAGCAAATATTCCTTTAAAAATCACAGAATTCTACATGCAGTCATGAGTGACAATTGGGAAGCCATGTGTATTTGGGAAATAAAATTGCAAAAAGCCACATAAGCTATATTATTTTAAAAATCTATTTCTTTTTCTTAGTCCTCTATCCATAAAGGCTTTCATTCTTCTCTTGTGAGGTCCAGAATAACCAGGATACAAGATAATGAAATTTTGTGCAGAAAAGATTTCTGTTGAATGCATGCTTAAAAATTCCCTTCATTTCAATTATTTTGCAACACTGGTATTTGTTGTGTAGTAAAATTTTGAGTCTGGAAAAAACAGTAAGCAAAGTCTGTGGGTTTTTTTGTTTGTAACAGCTTTTTAGTCATTATAGACTCTGAGTTTTCCCAGTAGTCCAGAAAAAAAGACAATGAACATCTCTTGCCTACTAGAGGCAATAATATAATTTAAAAGAAAGTCCTGGTTTTATTTCTTCATCTTTGTATGACTCGGTGATTGACAGGAAAACCACAGGTTTGTGTGGTTGACTGTGCCTATTCGACAAAGTGCCAGCTTCTTTAAATGAAAGGAGAACCTTACAGTTACCTGGTATTTCTACTTGAGATTTTCTCAATGGCACTGAAATAGTTTAGGAAAGAGAGAGTGACCTTCTGATGCAATTAATTGCAAAACAGACGCTCCAGTGCTTTACACAAACCACTCATTTTACCACGCCTTACTAGTGCATAGTGCCTGCATGAAATACAAGCAACATCATTTCTGTGTCACTCTCTGATGTCACAGAGCATGTCATAACCCCATGACACCACGCACACTCCTTGCTGCTAATGGTGGTGGCACTTCTGAAATAAACTGGGTGGATAATGTCACAAGGATTTCTTACTGAAGCTTGAATCCTTGCCAGCCTTTGCCTGGGGACACCAGTGATGGATGCAGTTTAGAACAGGTCTCTGTTTGCTTTCGTGCTAAATACGAAAATAGTATTCTACAAGACTGTCTTGGGGTGAGTTCAAAAATAACTTTATTGACTGAATACTCAACATTGCATTAACGTCACAAACTAGGCTTTGACACACATTATGTACCAAGTTTGGCAGTTGTACAATTGGGATTTACACAGGTCCCTCCCATCCAACTTTTGGAATGTCTAAAATGAGCACTAGAAGAGACACTGGCTTAAAACATTATGACATAATAATTCTAAAATAATCATAGCTACAAAAATGAGATGCATTGGCTAGATAACAAACATATATGTTCTATTTTTGAGAATAGGTAGGATCATTATACACTGGCTTATCAGCTAAGTCACGAATGATCTAAACCTTTTCTATTATTTAGAAGTTTCTTGTTCCTTCTTTAATAATATTTGAACCTGGCAATGCCAAAACAGTGTTGTTCACTGTGTACACCTAGGTGGAAAGTACACAAAGCCTGAGCAGAGGAGATTCCCTTCCTTTCTCAAACTCTATTACACACTGCAGTATCTTTATTTTTTATTTGCACCTATCAGATTGCTGCTTCTACCTCTGGAAAAAAAAAAAGCCATGTCATTAAATTCAAACAGAGATATGATTTGGAATCAGAGTTCAATGAATTTCATTACTTCTAAAGACTGCTACTAGCTTAGATCAGTGTTGCTTCATTCTGGTTAAAACAGGATTCATACTCAAACTGTAGTTATAAAAACAAAAGTAACAACTGCTCTCTGTGATTCCACTCAGGAGCAGTTCCCCAGTCTGAGTGGTGTGGATTTAAATAACAAATAACCATCCTGCATCAGAGGCATTTACATACCTACATTTTTGTCACAAATAATTAATTTTATAAAGTAAGATTGAAGTATAGACCTGTTATATTGACTGCAAGCTATCTTTTATACTTAATCATTAAAGCTGGCAGATTTCACTGCAGGGAGCCATGGGGTGGCATTTTTTTCAGTATCATTTGGGCAGAAGATGTTAAACCATATCAAGTCAATATTTGAGAAGAATTCAGATGTTTTATCTCATGCAGTCAAGGTTAAAATCTAAAGGCTCATTTTAGTAAAACTTTATGGCAAAAAAAAGACTAAACGGCAAAAAGAACGTAATTTTCATATGAAATTGTATCTTTTCTGTAATATTGTGAAATAAGAAGTTTTTACTTTTCTAAAGAAAAAATATAGAGCCATGACACTAGTTCCTTTTATGTAGCTACTCAGGAGATGAAACTTACTTTAAAAATATATGCATTTGTTTTAATGCTCTTGTGTTTCCAAAAACTTCCTAAGGTCTTTTCTGCTAAATTACTCTTGTCTTTTGTTGCAATTAGTTTTATCTGAAATATGAGTTGCTCTTACAATCAGGCACTGCCTATGATGTTAGTTTATGAAATTGTTAATTTGTTTTTTTACTCCATGATAAACTGATAAACAAAATTTGTTTTTTTTTCTGTAAAATAAGCTTTAAATAAATAAATAGCAGTAAAGGAAAACAAACAAACAAGCAAAGAAGCCACAAAATTGCCAACCACGAAACCCAGAAGCTTTGCAGTTGTAACTATTTTAATTTTCTCAGGTTTCCTGTTGGTATTACGTTATTAATAATGATTTGTGGCTCTGGTGGTTAAAAACACATAACAGATATTGCTCCCTCTTACTTAAAATCAATGTTGAGCTTGCACTGTAAGAAAAGGATTTTTTGGGCCCATACTATAGACTGAGTAATATCAGATAGACTAAAGTATTAGAACCGTATTGACTATTCTTATTTATGAGTCACAGAATACCTCTGTTTAAGGAACTTCTTGGCCTAAACCCATTAATTCCTAAATTCTGTATGCTGCAAAACATTGTGCATCACAGACATTTTGGGAAAATTCAATGCAATGAATAAATTAAGATGTAAATTGTCTTGCAGTGAAATTTTCATTTTGTAAGTCCAGAAAAGCAAAATTCGTATATGTATTAGGCCAATGTTACAAGATCATTAGTGTATTGTTAAGGGTTTTTTTTTCCCCATGGCAACATTAGTGTTAATTATCATTTCTGTTTATGATTTAGAAGAAATTTTGTTTAGAAATCAGAAAAAAAATCATAATTCACTGCAATTGAGGAATTCTCATCAACTGTTTAACAGCTTGAATGCATAGTGTCAGACTGGGCTTTGGCTAATTCTCCTTCATATACAATCCATTTAATCAAACTTTATCAAAAGCAAGACTGCAAATCCATAATATTACAAAGTAAAACTACGTGATTTAACTATACTCTTGGCCTTATTTTATGTCAAAGTGACTCAAGTGCAATATCAAAATTTTCTGATCAGAAATTAGAATATTTTTTATTGTATCAAATAAAATTCTAAGCACACAAAAGAGCATTTGGAAAAATATAACATTTTCTACCTTATGGAGATTTTCTGTGAAAATTGATTTCACAATTATTACATGTCAATTCAGTCAAAACTTCTTGACTGAATAGAGAAGTAGTTCAACTTGAAAAAAATAATTCAAAATCTCCTTCATAATTATGTCAGTCCCTTCCCTTCCCTTCCCTTCCCTTCCCTTCCCTTCCCTTCCCTTCCCTTCCCTTCTCTTCCCTCTTCCTTTTATTTCTATCAAGGAGAGAATATTTTTTAATCAGCACAGAATAGGCAAAGTACAATGATCAATTAAGATTCTTGATATCTTTACTGAATTTTATATTTCTTTTGTTTTTATTCCTCTAGTGATACATTTAATCATAATTTCGAAGTCTAAAAGAAATCAGGTGAGTTGCCTCCTGCAAGTGCTACTCTCAATCATTTTCTTCAATTCACACCAAAAAAAAATCTATATGCAGATTTCTACATTCTCAGTGTCTAAAATTAGATGAGAAATGATGCACATCAAGCATTAGAGGAGATCTGCTAGTTTAGACATGCCTAGATGACAGAATATTATATATTATGTAATCCTATTTAAAAATGTCTTCAGGTCTTCAAAATGTTAAGGTAATGACAGCATCATCACTTTCAAAACCAAGTTGGAAAACTCACTAGTATGTTTTTCAGGCTTCCTGGATGTGAGTCTGTGTCTCCACAGACAGTTCACATGTCAACATTTTAGAAGCCTTTGAGAGGATGAATTTACTCTTCAGAGCACTTTGACTGATCTTCAGGGCAGAGATCAGCAAAAATCCTGGAAAATATGGTATCTTACATATCTTCTGCATAATTTTTTCTTTTTTACTTAATTTTCATGAGTAGTCCTGGAGATCTTTAGTCAAGCCCACAGTATCAAACTGAGTGAGCCAGAAGGGATGGATACCCACGTTATAACCTTCAACCCCTATCAAACACACTCTTACAGCTGGTGATGTTGACTTATCTATCAATTTTCTAGACACAGGTTGTGTTTATAACACACTTGTGTTTATATCACCCTTCAGTATGACTGTAGTAGCCACATGGAATAGATGTGTGTACTACTGAAACATAAGCTTGGGGCTACACACTTGCAGACTTGCATTTGTACTGTTTCTGAGCACCCTCCTGAGACAATTTTGGCCTGTGAGAATTCGTGTTCTATGCCATAAAACCCAGTTCCAAGGTCCACTTTTGATAGGCTAACCAGTGCTGGGGGATGGAGATTTACATCAGAGGTGTTAGTGGCAATGAGTCTTGGCTACTAGATTTATTAGGCAAGGGATAAGCCAGAACTCCTTGGGAGTAGAAGTAAAATGTTAATTTTGATTAGTGTGAAACCTGAAATTGTAAAATAAGGCTGAAATTACCAATTCGAGGTAGGAAAATAATCCAATAGCTTTGACAATTACTTGGAAAATATTAACAATGGAAAATCCATCACTTATAAATATTTTATCCATTATCCTATAGTGTACTTTGAGCAGGAGCATCCAGCTATTTGTATCCTCCAAACATATCCAGGATTTGCAGAGAACTGCATGAGAAGAATATAAAATTATGCTAAAAAGTTAACAAAACCTCTGCATTTAAAATTATGTAACTTTTTTTTCATTGATACTTGTTTATTTTTCATTTACTTGCAGTTTTCCAATTCAAGAAGTTGGCATTGTTTTCATACAGTAATATTTTTTCTGCTTTATGAGAAATCAATTAAATTATGATTTAGACTTTGCAGGGAGTTAATGGATAGCAATTTAAAGAATTATTACTGTGCTTCAAGTAATATCAAGTATCTTATTCTGCCTACATAATTTCTGTATTCCTACCACTTAAGCAGCTATTAAGAAGTGCTCCTGACACAGTCTTATGTTGTGTATCTGCAGAATTACACCCTGTTGCTTCAAATCCAGATGTTTTATATGGGTTACAATCGAATTTGAGATGCGAGGTAAGGCCATTATATAAAGGCAGTGCAGTGTCGTTTATGTAGGGGAAAAAAATCAAACCCGAACCAACAGATTTTAAGTTAAAAAAGTATGAAAATCAGGATAAAAAAAAGAAAAATAGATTCGCTCAGGAAGCTTAGGAATAACATTATTCAGTTGAACCCAGCCTGGAATAATTGCACATTTGAAGGTATTCCGTATGCTAAAAGCAGCTGTGATCCAAATGGATGCATGGACTATGTGGGAAAAAAATGCCTATGATTTGATGTAAGTTGCAAAAGAGTGGAATAAGAAGCACTTCCCATGCATCAAGGAAGGAGTACTGAGGTGTTTTTACTGCAAAGCACTACTTTGGTGACTCAAAGCAGCCATAAACTACACATATGCATTCATTAACCTGAACATTCTAGGGATCTGACCTTTTTGAGTAAAAAGCTGTTGCTGGTTAGAGTCTCTGCTTTTTAAACTTATTTGTAAAAAAATTTAAACATTTCCTGGGATTTTATTTTTTGGTATAAAGTACATTTTTTTTTCCAATATTTTTTTTTTCCCTCATTTCACAACTGAAGCCCTCCGGAAAGACTATGAATCAAGAGACCAGGTTTAAATGCCTTTCTGGTATTTCTTATTTCTTCCTCTGCTTCATGATTGCTCTTATTCACTTTGCAAGTATTATAATTATACTACACATGGCCATTATTAGTTTCTAAAGGAATTATAGTCAACTGCTTGCTTGCTTTCATCTTTCACCTGCAAAAAAAGTCTAAATAATGATGTTTAGCTTGTCTCTTTGTAACAAAAATGTATACATTGCGCATATGAATATTCTGGCTTGTGATCCTTTCAAAATTCAATGTGTTCTTTAAAACTGTATCTAGCATATGGGCATTAGAATTACCTTTGCTTTGTCATGTCTGCCCATGGATAAGTGAAAGTATGAGATCATAACCAAGTCTGCTAAGCCTCAGATAATAATCCAAGTGGAAATGGAGAATCCATGATCAGCAACTCTCTTTGGTTTCCACATGGCAACACAAACAAAAGACATGATTCACATCTCACCCCCTCACTGTCTGGAGTAAAGATAAACAGTTGCAGCACTGGAAATATGAATTTATCTAAAATGTACAAAGAGAAAAGTCTTTCAGGAATTCTTGACTGTCTCTAAATGTTTAGATTTTTACTCAGTTGTTCTGAGTAATAATTATTAAACTTCTCTGTGAAAAAGAGGACCTTTTACTAATAGGCTTCACACTGCATACTGACATTTCAGAAGGTTGCTGTATTAGTTCTATCATTCAGAGCCATGAATTATTGAATCACCTACATATCACCCTTCAAACTACTGAACTACTCACCATTGTACTGATGCAAATATCTAATAAATAAGCAGAATGCAAAATGTCTTTATTCAGCTTTAAAAGAAGGTTATAAAGTTTTAGTAGAGCCCCTACTATTACTAGTGCTAGATAGTAAATTTTGTTTGCAGCTTTCTGTCTGCCACATCCAAATTTGTTTCAGCTCCGTATTTCATGGAGATTACACATTCATTAGAGAGGTATAAATGCTGCTGTCCTTCCAGTGCCTCTTTGACATCTTTGCATTCTTAAACCTCAATGTGCTCTTCCAGAGAGCAGAGCCGTCCTTCACCTTCCTTTTATTTCACAGATTCACAGATTATTCTGCCCAATGGAGTTGGAAGGGGCCCACAAGAATCATCGAGTCCAGCTCCAAAGTGAATAAATGGCCTGTGCAGGGATTGAACCCACAACCTTGGTGTTGTCAGCACCATGGTCTGACCAACTGAGTTAATTTACTACAGGTTTTAATTATTGCCTAACTTAATATTTGTGCAAATCAGGAAAAATTGTTGGAATCATTGCAGCTGCACCATTGAGAGAAAAATGGGTTACTGTTTATTTTCCAAAAACCATTTTTTATTCAGGTTAATAACTCTTAGTGACAAAATAAAATAATAAGAGACATTCTAAAGCATACCCCCTGACATTAGGTTTTAAAGGCATGTACAGTCTACTGTAAAGGCTGACAACATTACACAGAATATATGAGATATTACAAATGAACTGTAGAGTATTCTGATGAAGTAGCTTCAAAATACAGATAACCTGGAAAATTTTGATTGCAAAGCATTCTGCTGCAGTGGGGAATTCATTTATCAAGAAAATCAAAAGAGGTTTTCATCAACTCATCCTGTTTGCTTTTGTTTACTGGGCATAGAAATTTTAAAATTCCCTTTTGTTGTAGGAACTATAATAGATTGACTGCTCAGATACTGATACAGGGTGTTCAATACAAATACATTCACAAGAAGATAAGGCAATATCGGAATATTTCCCTCTTGTCCAAACTCATATAGAAAAATAGCAAAAGCAAGAATCACTTACACCTGGGCCATTTTCTCTCCAGATAATCACTATACTATAACACACACTCGGGACTTATTTTGATGATAAAGAGTGTTTTTTCAGTCTCTTTAGATCATCCATGTGCATTTTTAATTTTAGAAGCTTTAAATTTTCTCTTAGACAACTAGAAATTTACTGAGAATGATCTCACTAAAATCTTCGTATTTCTCATGCAACATAAAAAATCCCACCCAACACCACTGTGGTTTTATGGAAATGAAGTTTAATGGAAAACTTAGAAATCATAGAACATCACTTGCACATTCTAATACATGAAAACAAAATTAATGTAGAGATCCTGATCAGTTCTTTTGTTGCCTGGAAACATTAAGGTTCTTAAATAGGCATTTAGCTGAAATTTTGAATACCAAATGGGTACAGACATATCTGCTTGATCATTTGGGAACACCTGTATGGAAGCATCTACAGGACACAAAAAATTCCTTTGTTCTAGGTCTCGGGAAAGTGTGTGCGTGTGTCCTAAAGAATTCAGCTCAGTAACTGGGCACTGCATGGATGTCAGGTCCAAGAGAGGATTGAGCACCAAGAGCAGCACGTTGATGCCTGTGAGACTCCCAAGAGAAAGCAGATTCAGCATCAGCCTCTCCTTTTGCACTGCAGTGGGGTAAGGAAGCCCTGAAGTGACCGAGCTGTTGGTGGGCAAATTTACCTGTGGATTTTAGAGCCTAAGCTGCAGTCCTGGCCTTGGGGCTTGGCTGTAACACCTGAAATAATCACCTCAGAGCAAGCCGGAGTGTATCTATAGTACATTGTAACCATTTCTGTGACGGCAGTACACTTTGATTTCTATCCATTGCACCAAATTTTTATGCTTTGCTCATAATTGGCAGGGAAAAAAAAACATTTACTCATCTGTAGTTAAGTGCCTTAATTACATACTTCAAATGACACAACTCTTCCAGAAAACTTTTAGAATATTTTTTAAAGCTCCCAACAGCTTACGTCTGAAAGCCAAATGTACAGGCTACAATTCATTTACACTTGGTGGAATTATGTAGGTCCTCAATAGGTCCCACAAATCATTTCAGTATTGTGTGGTCTCCTTTAAACTTCATAAGCAATGTGACAGAAAATCTTTCAAGTAGGAAATTATTTTTTTCTTTTTCATTTTCATAGTTTCAACCCATAACTTCACTTGTTCAAACCTTTATCAATATCCAATTTCTTCACAAATCATTCCAAATACTCAGCTTATTTAATGTTTAAGGACCAAACCTAGCTCAAATGTTTTAGCTATCTCAATTTTTTTTTTTAGGTTACAAAAGCCTCTGTTCATTTAAACTGTAAAGTTCTGGGGGGTTTTGGGTGCACTGTAACAATCATCCAGCAGTAGATCTGCATATGTATAAAGAGATTTAAGATACTAATTACAGAGAGAAGAAAAGTATGAAGAATATTTCTTGAATGTTACTTTTATCCAAGAGATTTATAGGATCCTTGTCTGCTAAGCATTATGGTAGTAATTAATTATATGATAAATTGGGTTTTTCCCTATAAGATCCTTTGTGTTCAACTTCCTAATGCCCAAACACTGCAATTTTCAACCTTCATATAATTTTGAGGTAATACACAGAAATAAATTTGTATGATACAGTAAGATGATCTAATATCATGTGCAATTATCATCTAGTTTCTTTTAGAATATTATTGATTTTTAGTGATTTATTTATTATTTATTAATTATCTATTTATGTATCCAGTGCAACTATAAAGGTTATAGAAGATAATCACCTTATGGGTTTGAATCATCTGCCATAGTTTCATTCCTATCTTTCTTTTTATCCTCTTTTAAAAGTGACCATCCTCTGTGATAACATTTATTGGCATTCTTGTTTTCTTTTCAATGAAAGTTACTATTTTTTCATAAAGTTTCTTTACAGTTTTAATGCATGCCAGTTAATAAAAAATTAGTTAATGTAAATACAAGTATGCATCAGGTCAAGTAAGTTTGAAAAACGAGGGAAAATCCAAATTATATTCCCAAAATTCATGACAGATCTGTTTTCTGTCTGTCTCTCCATCACCACTGGCAAGTCTGTGTTTGTGGGTTCTATTTTTCTGTGAGAAGCTCTACATACTCACAACAGTGATTAGCAAGAAATCGGGACTATTTTAGAGAATCTGTATGTGAATAGGATGGAATGGACTAACGTAAAACCATTTCCAAAAGGCTTCATGATTTATTGTCATTCAAGATCTTTATTTGCATTTTGACATTTCCCACCTGCATAAAAAAGTATATTTTTTAAAATATATTAGAAGGCATTTGGCTATAAACATATTATGAGTTCATTCTCTGAAAATACTTAGCAATAGTCACAAACAGTGTACACGGAAAAGATGGGTACATATTATATAAATAACTGTATTCTCCATGTACCAAGTTCAATTTGCAAATAATTTACATGTTTTGTATAGAAAATTTTCGCACAAAGGTTTTCTCAAATGTTTGGGTACAGTTACATGGTATTTATTCTATCCCTGGGATTTTAAAAAAACCCACATTATTCTGAAAATCTTTGACTACAATATGTAGATTTTTGTCTCTTTAGAAAAAAAAATGTTCTCAGGAGAAAGGAGTGAAAAGAAAGATAATTCCTACTTTATCTCTGTACTTTGGGAAAACAATCCCATCACTATATACTTACACAGCATTGTGAGCTTTATTAAGTAATTTTCTTTCTAGTTTTATGTCCATAATTTGCCCACATTTCATACGGCGCTCTGGCACTGAGCCAGTAAAGAATGCAATCACATGTTTGGCTTTGCACGTATGCAAAATCTTCTGCATATACTGCCTTTGAGATATATTTTAAAATTACTTCTAAGGAGAGTCAGGGCAAACGTATCTATTCGGTGCAAGCATAGTCACTTTGTGCAGGCAAAAGGGAGCAAAGAGCAGAGCCACCAGCAGCTCCATGGCTGGCACAGGCTGGCTGTGCCCAGAGGGGCCAGGCACTGGATTGTCTGCCAGAAGTATCACAGTCAGCATGATTTGCTAAATTAAGAAAAAAAAAAAGAATAATCAGATTTTTTTAATGATGATTTACAACATTAGAACTAAATACTTCTGCCCACAATGGTCCCACAATATGTCTTAGTACAACTAAAATGTTCTGCAAAGAGAGAAAAATGTTCATAATATCATTTAAAATACTGAGCTATATGTAGACAACAAACCTGAATTTCAAAAGTACCCTTTCCTTATAGAAGATCTTAATCAAGAAGTGGATATAAGCTTTTTCTAAAGTTCAAAATTTTTCAAAGAACGGGAGCTACAACTCATAAATTATTCTGGATTTGAGTATTGGAGCCAAGAAAAAAACATTCCATAAAACATTCCATACAAATACTTAAATAAAATACAGACCAAAACAAAAGATAGGCTACATTAAATTTAGGTCATCATTATAAAAGTATATGGTGGGTTTAAAACATAGGTAGGTCTTTTCATGATGTGAAAAAGATTTGGCCAAAATAAGAGGTTGAAATGGCATCAGATTTTTTTGACACCACAAGCCTAAGGCAAATATACCTCAGTACGAGCAAGATCTCTAACTTATAGATTGCATTTCTCAGTTTTCTGAAGTGTAATTCAATTTAATAGACAAAGTATTATCAACCTCTCATCTTCTGTGTGGAAATATATTTTAATTTTTTCCTGAGTTTATTATATATTCACTTGGAAGTCAAGTACTTGATATGAGTCAGATTGTATATAACAGGGCTTCAAACAGGTGTTTCAAATCTGCATACAAGACCTCATTAAAAATATTCCTTGGTGGAAATAGCCATCTTTGCCTTTTTTGCTGATGCATGAAAAATCTAGCAATATTCCCTTTTCTAAGTAATGAGAATACAACATTTAATTATTTTTGCTATATGTGATAAACAGTGCATTTGAAGGCTTATGATTATGATTTTTTCTCTGTAAATACAGAGGTGATTGGACTTTTTTTTATATTTGTTTTTTGAGTTCAGTTAGCAATTTGTCACTAAAACCATTGTTTGCATATATTTTAAGCAACTGTTTTCCAATGCTGGATCAAAAAACACTTTCTAGAACTGCAACACAGTTCATGAGGCTGTTCTGTGATTTGCTCAAGACCTTTTATGTATAATTAGGTCCTATCTTCAGATAGCATGCCATATGTTTACAAGGGAAATTACTTGAATCCAATAGTCCTTTCTTGTTTAAATATACCAAGGGCATCGACCCAGTGTCATGTCCTTGACTTCAGGAGGCTCATAACCACAGCAGAAGACACTATCTCCTATGAAAATTCACAAGGAAGAAAGAACTTAAATTAACTAAAGATTATTTTGAAGCATTGTAATTTTTTAGGTTAACGAGATGCTTTGCAGAAGGCTACTTTGTTGGCATACGGTTGGCACCAGAACTGGAGTTCTGCTTTTGTTAACATAGCACTGATGAAGAATATAAATGTTACGGAATAGCAATTAAATCCTCTCAGAAAATGAGGATAAAAACAACAAATAAGCAATCAAAAAGACCCAAGCACTTAAATGAAATTATTAGAGCAGATACAACTGCAGTAAAAAGATGCTGAGTTTGAATATTTTACTCATGCTGGACTAGAAGTGCTTTCCTCCTCTCCTGTAACCCCCCTCCCCTTCCCCTGCCCCCATCACGGGCAACATCTTTGGTGGAACTGCATTTTAAAAACCAATTAATAGTAATTTCTAAAATAGTAATCAGTACACTGCACACTGAAGGTTAATCCTTTGGGTATTAATTTAGCTTTATCACAAAGCAGACAGAATGTCTGTATTCATTTCACTGTATTTAATATATTATCAAAATTAAGGTCTCTATAAACAAAAATATCTTTCTTTGAAAGCAGTACAGCTTAGTTGGTGCAAAAGTAAATACAGTGATTATTGCAACCACTTCAATACACAGCATGAAAATGTACTTTTAATAGATAAAGAAAGTGAATCATCTGCATAATTTGAAGAGTACAGGCTCTCCAGGTTTGCTATTTATTTGTAGATGTTCAAGATTTCTGTGTGCATATGGAAAGTTTACTTTCATACTAAAATAGTCTGTGATACTCAATCTTTTAAAAATTGAAGTCAAATATCCTGATAAAACATATATTTTTATACAGCATATTAAATTTCAAAAAGCTATCTCCTTAACTAGCTAAAAACATTTTCTCAGCTCTAATTAAAATAATTCTCACTTTAAAAATACCATTTCTATTTTTTACAAATAAATTAAATAAAATAACTAGCCATACTCACTAAAACAAACTCATTTTTATTCTGTTTAGCAGAGCAAAACACTGTCCTTGTTTAAATGTGTTTCAACACATTTTGCTCCCTGAGAAAACGAGGATTTACAATGCTCTCTTGCAAAGTATATATAGCATATGTAGGGTTATCAAATTTGTCGTAGTTTCCACAGACTTACTGGGAATATTGTCAGAAATTGCCATGAAACACTGAATACATAGTTAAAAATGCCAGTGTTTTTTATGGCAAACTATTACATGACAAACAAGCTCATTTTATAATTACCTATTGCCAAGCATTCACAGAATTGTGTGGCTTTTCATCAACAGGTCCACAAAAAGACTGATACGAAGCAATAAATAAATGTACAAAACGCTGTCCTGATCTCATGGCCAGGTACCTGTGTCACCGTGGTCGCTTGGGGCACAATCAAATGTTCGACCTGGCCCAGCTCCTCCTCAGCAGACAGCGTTTCCATTAGCAATCCAGTGTGGCAGAAGGACAGTGACAGCACAGCTGAGTCAAATTCAGTGTCTATGATACAATTATTGTGCTACTGATTACTTCAGACTTTGGTGAGTTAATCCTTGGGGTATTAATTTACTGCTCTGACTGTACAAAACAGATCCTAGTGCTTTACTCTTTTGAGAGTTGTCACTAAAATTATTCCATATGGCATCACCAGTAAAATTTTCCTGTTCCTCTTTCCAAGTAAACAGATTTTAGGTTATTTTCAAGTCAGTCACTTAACAAGAATGAACTTTATATTGCTTTCATGTACTGCAAAATACAGTGATCCTCCTTTGAGAAGAATTTCATTCTTTCAAAGTCTGATTATATTTCAATTAGGAAGACTTCATGATTTCAAAAAGTCTTCCTGAAAGAAAGTTCTAAAATATTCTATTATATCTAAATTCAAACACAGTTTTGGTTTTATGCCTGCAGATGTAGGAACTATTTAAACAACATGTATTGTGAAAAAAAAATTCAACACATTTAGACAAAAATCCTGAAGCAGGCTACCTCAACAAATCTGAATGCTCTGATAATATTTTTTGAAACTAAAATTGAAAGGGGAAAAAAAATCCCACTTTGGTAAACAGAGTCTGCTTATTTCACCACATTTTTCTATCTATTGTCAAAGTTTCTCATAAAAATTGATACCCAGTTAGATGAAGTTTCAAGAAAACTAGAAAATACTATGAATTAGGTTTAAAAACAATCAACATTAATTCAGTCTCCAAAGATGGAAACTCCAAGGCAGGAATGATTTCTAGTGACTATGAAGTAAAACTTGAACTTGACATATTTTCTTCAGTATTATAATGTTTTATTTCAATGCTGCATTTCTGTGTGTGTAAGGGGAAAGGGAAGAATAGAGAAGAAATATTTTCAGGTGGTCTTCATCAAGATCTTTCTGAGAAAGTCTTAATGAACTAATTAAGCTTGGGAGATGGGTGGTATCATCGTGGATCAAAGACTGTCTGAGTTAATCTCAAAGTTTACGACTGAACAACCTTTTTTTTCCACCTATATAGGTCAACGTACTCATCTTAAAGTCTGAGAAAGAGTACATTAAGTGATTGTATCTATACTAACTTAAATGAGAGCCAAGATGGAAACTTTTGCAGTGAGGCAGCATTATTTAGCTTTTGAGAGAGTGGGTAACAATTTCACATCTCCACAAAATTGGCAAAGAGGCAAACTAAATGTTTCAGACTAAATGCTTAAATGAAGATATTGACCTCAGCATCAATTTAGAAAAGGCAGTTAAGATCTCTCGGCAAATTATGAATAGTAATAATAAAAGATACTGAAATAAGATGTTTGGAAATAAATAAGAAGTCTGGAAATAAATAAGGTGATCACAGAACACGCTGAGCTGGAAGTGACCCACAAGCATCATCAAGTCCAGCTCCTGGCTCTGCACAGGACCATCACCAAGAGCCACATCATGATGAGCAATGCAGAGCAAATATTAACACCTCTGTACCAATCAGTGCTGCAGACTCCTTTGGTGATGCTAACAGAAGTAGCAGTAAGACCCTCTTAAAGATGAAGGAGAGGAACATGGGAGTGAAAGTGAGGCTAGCTGAAGACATAAAGTGCTTGCAGAAGAAGAAGAAGGACCAATATGATAAGAACTGTGATAATATAGAGTTATTGCAATTAAACTCACATTGCAATTAAAAAATATAGCATGTAAATATTACATTGTTTGAATTACACAGCTGTGCATATTACTGTTATCAACATTAAATGTAATTTGTGCAAGTCACTTCATGTTTATACATATATAAGCAGAGCTGGAATTTCACAGCTTCTTGTCTGACCTCTTTGAATGATTTGTGCTCCTTTCTTTTCAGACTGCAAACTATCTCTTTCAGATTTAGCTGCTGCTGACAAGCTTTTGAATATGCTGCTTATTTGTTCTTTATGGCTCATCTGAGCTGTTCCTTACTTTTATACATCAGAACATTGTTGTGTTGATGAATGTAAGAAGCCCCTTTGATCTGTTGGCATTTTTCAAAACAGACAGTAAAAGACTGCATAGCAGACAACTAGTGATTTATTTTTTGAAATTTTCTTCTTTAAAAGCAAAACATTAGAGAAATAATCTTTTCCAATTTTAGTTTTTAATAGAATTTACAGATACACTTTAACATTCTTATTGTACATTTTCAATCACACTGGATTGCTATTTAAAAAAAAAAAAAAGTCATAAATAGATCTGCAAAGCAATTTGCTCTTGTCACTATTAACAGTGTTCCAAAGTGGTGTTTATTTAGCCAAACACAGCTATCTACATGTCTGCATCTAAGCTAGTCATTTTTGTATTCCTTTGTCATCAATGAAAAGAAAAATGCACTTCTAGGTGGGAATTATATCATCCTAAACAAGACATCCAAATTCCATCAAATGCATCCAGCTGTAAAAGCAGCTGTTTCTCTCCCTTGACTATAAAGGCAATCTGATTAGCGATGTCTACTTGGCTCAGACATTGATATCTACACTGCACATGTCTAAGATGAAGTGAGATAAATCCCTGATTTCTGCTTTTCTTTCACCTCAGAGCTCTTTCGTTTGAGTATCACTGCAATACACCTCCTGCACCTCTGGAAATACTCAAACGCCTTGGTATTCCTCCCTGAATTTCACATTATTGGCATAGCAAGTACTGGCTTAAAAAGCAACCTTGGCCCTGGGGCATCAAAAGTAATTTCCTCTCAATATTCACTGAATGACTACCAAATTCAAATTCTGATTTCTTACGTGATAAAAACAATACACAGTTGCCTGGTCAGCCATGAGCTCTCTCTTACAAGACATTGAGGTAGAGCTTTAGTACTCATAAAAACATTTTCATGCCTGAGTGACATTGTTTTGCTGCAATTGCCCTTCAAGTCCTTGAAAAGAAAAAGGGGAGTTCTTAATGTTTTTAAGCTACTATTGAAAACAGAATTTCTAATGCTTAAGGCATGCTGGAGTTAGCAAAATTTGATGCACAATTTAAAAGCAAAGTGATAATGAAAACTATGTGATTATTCCATTCAAGTAAATCCATCTTAAACACACTTAAAAAACACTGTGCTATGTCAGTCATCTACCTAGCTGCAAACATAACTAACTGCTGGTCAGTAATTTTAAAACTCAGTTTAAAATAAAAGAATGCACTCTTTAGACAAGAAAAAGGTTGAACATTCCTCAAATACTCTCCTATGTTACATGGCAAATTTAAACAGGCTTTGTATTCTGAAGCAAAATTAAACAAATTCAAACATTATTGTACCAGATGCACAAGTATGGATCTATAGAAAATGCCATATCCAGATATGGCAAGATCTGGGATACATCCCGAAAAGCAATTACTGTAATTTAGAAATTTTTCTTCAGTCTAATCAATATTTGGGTTCTAATATTCTCTTTTTACATGCAAAAATTGAAGTCTCCACAATAGCTTTTATTAATAGATATGTGTAGATGTAAATGTACTTATAGAACTTCCAGTAACACTCAGGAATGCTATATATTCCGAAGATTTGGGAGATTCTCAGATGAGAAAAAGAGAAGTGAAATTATTATTTTTAGTTTCACAGGAAAGCAAATATCCAGATTCACAATTTGGCAAATTCCAATATCTAGGATCTGACATTAGCTGCAGGAAGGACCATAACCAAAAGCAATTAGAGTATGACAAAGTTTCTTAGTGGGTACTTCTTGTCCTCTGTAAGAGATTGCCTTAACTTTGAAATACAAAATTAAATATACCTTCCCAAATTGAGATAATTCTGATTATTCTGCTAGATATTTTTATATTTATACAATTCCTCGCTTCTCTTTCAAATCATCTTCATTTTGGTCTCAATGATACTCCATAGCAGAGTGTTTCTGAGACTTACATGATTCACAAATGTTTCAAAGACCACCAATTAGCCAAGGGACCATCAATGACCAAATACTGTAATTTAATTGAAAATATTGTCATGTTCCTATGTGATGATAAAATAAAGCAAAACTTCTAATCTTTTTTTGTTTCAGTCACTAATACACGAACATTATGTCCACTCTTGACTTCTAAGATCAAATGTTTTTGTGATACAGCCTGACCTTCCTAAATTTCAAATTCATTCTTCCATTAATCTCCACTTTGCTCTTTTTTGCATACAATGTATTTGATGTTCTTTTGACAACAGCTTTATCACGAATGGAGTCCTTCTTACATATAATTCATCTCTCCAAATTCAGTTGAAGTTTTTATTGTGAAGGTACGATGCAAATGAGCCAAAGTTCTTTTGAGGAACTTGTGCTTATGGTCTGTAGCAGTGGAAAGGGGTTTTAACCCTTTAAGTGCGGCGGAAATAAGATGCACAGCTGCATGGTCATCTTTCATGACAGGAAGAAAGAGACAAGTTTATTCAGAAACACACTTGGTTTCATAGCATGACTCGCAATTCCAAGAGTAGAGAAAAGGTGATTGGTTCAGAGAGAAGACACCCCATTCCCAGGGCCTGGTCACATACCACAACAGGTGTTCTATCTTGTTATTAATTCCTTTTTATTTTGACCAAATTATCACCCTGGGAGAAATTCTCCCTAGTCTTGAGCTGGACCAGCTTATCGGCTGGGAACAGAGCTGAAAAGTTCCAGCCTGGAATATTTTTCAGGCTGTAATTTTCTTACTTTCTCAATATGTATCCCACAATGGTCTAGGTCAGAATAATAGATGACTGATAATAAAAACAGAGTAGAATTGATCAAGTCCCTGAAAGTTGGGTTTTGTTCTGATCATGAGGTTTTCTTCCATGTCTTCCTCCTTATAAGAGTTTGTTCTTGTATATTTTCAGTTTTGAAGCATTCTACTGTGGCAGGCACTTATTTCAATGAGATTCAGAAATACATCAATCTTGTGACATATGCTTGCATGAATAGAATTGTAGGGAAGAAAAATAAAGGAAAAAAAAGGGAAACTGAATGTTACTTCTCTTGGCAACATCAATTTTAGAGTTTTATAGCTATTTATTGATCTGACTCCAATAATAATAAGTACACCTTCACCATGGGAGAAAATACACATCTTTCCAAAGTGAACAAAGCATTCTTACGTTTACCACACTCTAAAAGTTTGAAGTGTGTCGTTGATTCAAATCCATGAAAAAAATTAATATATGGCTGATCCTTTGAGAATGAGAATGAATTATCTTTACTACAATGCACTAACAATCTTATATTGATTCATATGGGGCAAATGTTTCACAATACATGAGTCAACTGCTATTGTGTCTTGTTGTGTTCACTTCAATCACTTGGTTTCTTTGAAATTGTAAAAAAAATGTGCTGCACTAGAATATTTTGATATTTACAAAAATTTACTTTGCCAGAAGTGGGGACCTATGCCTATTTCTAAAAGGATTTTCAGAACAATCTGAACTAAAAGCATGTCTCATAATAAGTTGTTGTTTACACTGGGCTGGCTTTTTCTTAACTGGTTTGATGGAGGTCTAAGCATGCTTCCAGTCAGAATGCCAGGTACAGATTGTCCAAATCTGTGCATGAGCTTACTACACTGAGTAGAATAAAAAAGGCAAGCATGAAAGAATAGGCCATACAGAGATTGCAGAGAATAAGAAAAACATTTAAAATAATTTCAATATAATTTCTCTATATGCAAAACCTGAAACACTTCTGAAGATTCAAAGTGTTTTAAGCAATTTCTTTTAAATTAAAAACTACTGATCATTTAACGACATATTTCAAGCCTGAGGGGAACAGAATCATAGATATACAAGCACAATATGTAGAGGAAATATTGGAACTCTTGGGAAAAACAATACATTTTTGCATGTTTTGATCCCTACTCTGATTTGAAATTTGCTAATGACAAATATTTTAAAATACATGCTTACTTGGTAAGAAAAAAATATGTATACAAGCCAGTCTTCAATGTCTACACATTTTGGACAAATTTGCTTGACAGCATACACTGTGCAGGTAGTTACTGCTATGAATGACTGTGAGGTGTGTGTACAGATAGTTTCTGTTATACTAGTTTTGTCACTTTTCCAAAGACCACTTTATACAGACTGTTTGTGTCTATCTCTTTATATATAACTTTTACAGGTTAATTTTGCCATGAGAGGCTGAATTACTGCCAGGTCACCAGTCCTCATTTTATGGAAAATATAAAATAGTGCAGAATACTTCATCTGGCTGATTTGCAATTATTGATGGTCACAGTGATCAGAAGGGTTTAACAAAGGGAGGTTGCTTCAGTGGCCAACCTGCAATGATGCTATTAATGAAACTCATTACACTACACCTGCACTAAGGCACCATCGTTCTGCTTGTCTCTTGTGCTGGCCATGAGTCAGCTCCATACAGAAAATCAATTACTTTAGTGAGACACTGGGTGCCAGAAAATATACCCTGACACTTCTCAGTAATTCACAACAGGTGACAATCTGGTGACCTAACTAGCAACATTATATAACCTTTTGTTTGTTTGATATATTGGTAAATTAAATTTACATTTCTAATTAAATGACTATTTTGATAGTAATTTTTTGTTCCTAAGTCTACAGAAAATAGTGCAGCAGCTTGACGAGTTGTGTGATCTTAACCAAAACTAAAGTAAAAGCTAAAAAATATATTTTCTGCAATGTGTTCTCTACAGTGGAGTCATGGTCTGTGCTTCCTAGTCCAACTGCTTCTGTCATCGCTGGTATAATTGAATTGAGGACACCTGTTCCAATTTTCACAATAAGGTTCCTTTAGAATGGGCAAAGGGCTGAAAAGGAATGAGTTTCCACCCTTCCCTCATGTTTTTACCACATAAAAAACCAAATGAAACTCAGTGGTAGAAGCAATTTTTTCATTAGAGTTTCTCAGACCATTTCTGTGGCTTGAAAAGAGATTGCCCTTTCCACTTTCACATGGCCAGGTATGTGAGGGCAGCTTTTACATGCAACACCTTAAATGAAGCAAAAAGGAGCACACTAGCAGTTGAAAAA
This sequence comes from Sturnus vulgaris, assembly GCF_052056855.1. Lineage (NCBI taxonomy): Eukaryota > Metazoa > Chordata > Aves > Passeriformes > Sturnidae > Sturnus > Sturnus vulgaris. The sequence goes on along the minus strand of NC_142244.1, from coordinate 43,173,760 downwards.
TTGAAAATTTACTTGAGAAGAGAAAGAGCTGCTTCTTGAATTCCGAGTTACATGTATGTCCTGCAGGAATTAATTGAGCAGTTGTGTTGCCTGTGGTTTTGGGATTTTCTCTCCCTCCACAACATGACTACTCTTGACACAATTCCAGCACACACGTGCATTAGCTAATGTACTTTGGGCATGCTTTACTCTTTTGCCTTCCAAAACCATCTATGTTCTCCAATAGCAAAATATCTAAAAGCTTTGAAAACCAGATTTTCTGTGAAAACCAGCTCCAGGAAAAGGCATCTCAGTAGTCCACCCTTGTCCCTTCATGATATACAAATCAGCTCTGCTCCATTTACAAGCAAAATAAACTCTGTCTGAAAATAAAAATAAAAAAAAACCAACAAACCCCAAAACAAAACAAACAAAAAAAAACCCCACAACAAACAAACCCAATGCAAAAAAACAGAACTCCCTAAAAACTTGTTTGATGTAAAGAAGGATTTTTATGTCTAGATCTCTATAATCCTGCAGCAGTATTAGATTTTGCAGTCCTAGATCAGATAGAAGTCATCATGTATAATGACTCCTTCAAGAGCACAGAGGAGTAAATGCTTTAGAAAGTGAAATATCTCCTGACTTGGTAGGCAATGGTGTAACATTACAGCTCTCATTGTGAGCTGGTGTAACTAGAAATCAGGTGAAATCTGGAACTATGACAGCATCAATTCCTCACAAGTCTTATACAGACAGCTTTGATAACACCAGATATTCTATTATTCAGTCAGTCCTGTTTTGAGATTCGTAAAGATTAACTTGTCTTCGAAGGCTGTTTTTTTTCAAAGAATTATTATCCAGGTTCTATAAAGAAACCATATTATCTGTCTGTTCTACACATCTGTTAAAAACAATATTGACTGCAATGACTGAAGTACACTAAAAGCATTTTTAAATTTTATGACCTATAAGAGTTTATAAACACTCCGTAGAACAGCAGAAGATTTAAACATCACTTTGATAAATTGAAGAAAGAGCTCAAAAACAAAAATACAAAATTCAATAAGGAAACATGCAAAGAAAGAATGAAAAATGCACAGATAAAAAATGAAGCAGTTATATGATACAAAAGGATGTGGCAGTTGTGATGGATCATTAATTGAATGAGTCAGTAAAGCCCCACAGTTGCAGAAATAAAAGCAATGCAATCTGGTTTGGCCTAACAGAAATATCTTATATAACAAGACAGGAAGATAATGTCAATTCTCATTGATTCTTGTGAGGTTTCAAATTTAGGGGTATTTTAGATTCTGGGGACACTGAGCTTAAATAGATGCAAAAAATGGAGAGAAGAACAGAGAAAAACAAATATGTTAAGCCAAGTCTTAGACAATGTTTCTACTAGAAAACCTTGAAGAAACTGATTTTTTTTTTTTAAAGAAGAGATTCAAGAAGATACTGATGCCTTGGGCTTTTAGCTTTTATATTTTTCATGTATTTGTAATTCTGCAATTCTTTAGAGTATAACTCTAAACTCCATGTTAACTCTCTGCTAGCTACTGTTTTCCCATTTTGGTCAGACAAAACAATTCCTCTCCAGGCCTGGGAATCAGGGACATCTAACAGTCTCAGGCCCTGAGAGATGTAAACAAAAGTGAGTTGGGGAACAAACTTGGGGTAAACTTACTTCATTTCCTGAAGCTGTAATTGGAAAATTAACCACCAATATGCAAATGAGCCGAATTTATAAAAGTATAAAAAACAATGATCTTTATTTGGTCCATACTTTGGGTGTAGCTCCTGGGGGGGGGGCTTCATCTGCCTTAAATGTACCTGAAGGCCCTTTAATAAATATAACCCCTTTTTATTCTCTTAATTTTGTCTGGCCTCTGTTTTTAGGTAGTCCCAAAAAGGATCACTATAAAAACTGTATTCCAACTTATGAAATACTGTCAAGGAAAGGATAATAAAAAGAATTTTCCATTTTGCCTGTAGTGAGCAAATTATGTAAAAAAAGTAAAGATTAGCAATTGATGTGATTTGAGAAAATTCTACAGTGACTTCGGTGCTTTAATAGGACTAATATATATCTTACAAAAATTCTCACAGATTTTTGAGATGTGAATATGTTTTGAAAATACACATTCTTTCCCTGTTTCAGTGAGAGAGGAAATATACACAAAGACGTGATAAAAATAAACAGATAAGTTTTAGAAAGCTGGAAATTATTACATATATTTTTTATACATCTCTATATAAGATACATACCTACATCTTATTAACATGAGTTCTATGGGAGCAAAAGCAAATTGCAATAAAACCTCAAAACCCTAGAAGATGACTAATTGCACTCAAGGAAAGATGATTAATTCCACTCAAGGTAATCGCTACAGTAATTTCAGCCTCTGATAATAATAGTAGTATTTCTCTAGATATATGAAATCTTCTGCAAGGGAAATTCCACTGGAAGGACCTCTGAGGGCATCAGGTGGACTTTGTTAGTCATTGTATTTAATTATTTCATCTTATGCGAGTATAAGGAGTCTTTCATTGGTGAGCAATTATTTTCCATGTTCACTGGGGGCAGGACAAGAACAAAGGTGCTTAAAAGGGAAAAGTAGGGTTGATATTAGGAAAATATGTATAATTATGTAGATAGTTAAATGCTAAAAGCAGTGACCCAAGGAAGCTATGGAACCTCATTTTTGATTAAGCAAAGGGAGGAAAAATTAGGCCCTGGATGGTCAGGTTTATGAGGTCTGCAAGAATTTGTTGGACGTCCACAACTTTGTTTCTACTAACAACCCAGAAAACATAGAATCACAGGACCAGAGAAAACTAGCACTGGAAGGTAGCTGTCTTTTTTTTCCCACCAGCATAACTAACTTTAGTTGTGCACTTTCTGTCAATAGTTTATCTAAACTGTTCCTAAAGCCCTCCACCAATCTGAATCCTTCAAGCTCCTTATGCAAGCTAATCTTGTGCTCATGCTTTTAAACCAGAGTATGTATCAATGCCTACAGGAACAGCCTCTATGACACTGTCTAAAGCCAAGTGAGGCAAAACAGAGACATAGAATGGAGGAAATATTGCTATCAGCAACTTCTGATGCTATTTTTTTTAATGCAATTGGTACTTTAGAAACGTTACTGATTATTGGCATTTTTACCTCAGTCCTGATTTTCCTATATCATTAATCACACACAAGGGAATAATTTAATCAGCATAAAAATGGAAAAATCTAATTTAGAGTCTGATCAAGCTCATTACAACAGACAGGACTCATAGTGAGTGGGCAGACTGGCCAGGCTGTGCACATAATTGGCTGGTATCTGCTACCCTGCAAGCCAAGCCTCCTAAAAGGGACATAGAAGTGCAACTTTCTGCAAGAGTGCACAATTTTTAAAAGCTTACTATGCTTTTCCAATTCTGTTGCCACTTGAGAGCAATGAACTCCCATTAGTGGAAGATGAAACAAAAAATAACACTGAGAAAAAAAATATGTACAAAAATCCATTCATTTTTAAAATACTCTGTTAACTCAGTATAATTTATACTACACAAGTGACAAAGATAAGTGCCAGTAGCATATGGATTTGGTCATTTGTGTTGGTGTTTGCTTTTTTGTGCTGATGACAAAAACCATACATCTGCTTAAAACAGATGCGCAGTAATATTGGCTTTAACTAAATTCTGTACTGTTTGTCTGTAGATGGAAGAGCCAATAAGCAAAACTGCCCCTTTTCATATTTCATAGCATCAAGGGCATTTTCTTTCCAGAGTATGATTTTTTAAAAATACATATTGTAAAGCACAGTGCTGTGACAGACATTGATCATATAGGTAACTTAACTGATACAAAATATTAATACCATGTGTGCTAATGCAAATATTAAAAGCAGATGTTTTCTTCAATAACTTTTAAAAGTAAAATTGCATTCTACAAAGCTGACTGTTTGCATATACATAATTGCATTTTAGTAATCTTTTTTTAAAATTTACTTTCAATTCAAGGAATAATAAGTAAAAATAGCTAAAAGAAACTCCAAACCCCAAGAAACTTATATTCAGCTACGTAAAAGAAGAATCAGTCTTACATATCCAATGATTTCTTTATTCCCTAACCTACAGCCAGCCAGCCAGAAGTGGGCAGAAGAAATAAAGCCAGGAAATATTTAGACCATATGTTTTCTCAGGTTATTGTCAAAAGACCTCAAAATGCTTTTACACAAATATTCCACCACTTCCATGCTTCCAAACTTTAACTATACATAAATATGATTCATCTTATAAAACTCTGTGATAATGGGGATCACATTCTTACTGAGGTTTATTAGTCACCAGTAGTATTTTCAGATTCTGGCATCAACTCATTCTAGCACAAGAGCATTAGATGTGATTAAAAAAAAAAAAAAAAGGACTTTTAAAAGAGATTCTTTTTGTTTACTTTTATTTAAAATGCATTTTCTTTCCAATCTTCATTAAAGCTGAAGCCATTGCCTCCATTTTGGGCAGCTCAGGAAATCTCAATTGCAAAGCATACACAGAATATACTTTTGGCAAGGATAATATAATCATTTCTTCTTTGGCTAAAATAGACAATATGTGCTGTGAAGCACAAATGTTCCTGCATAATGGATGCATGGCTGACTGTAGTTTGATCTGGAAGTGTATATACCATACACCCTCAGAGCCAGATATGTGCCATGCCAGGTTTTTAGAGGCCTGGTCTGCACCCATCCTACATGTTTAATCCCACAAAGCTCACTCATTGACTTTTCTAATTCACGAGTATCTGGAGGAGACATTCCAATACTCATAAACTTCCTGGTGCCTAAATAAACTGATGGTTCTGAGCACAAAATATAGTAAACACAGTATATTTGAATATTTATTAAAAATAAAATAAATAAGAAGCAATGAGTACTTTTGCACTTCCTTTGCAAAGCTAAGCCTTCTGCAAGACCTTTATATTAGTCTTTATTTTCAAGTATCATTAACTCAGATTTCCTTTAATAAAGTCTTCTAGAACATCTTACAAGTTTGAAACTGCATTTGTTTTTGTTCCTTATCCTTCAAAAGGACCAACTGATAAGGATGTCCAAGATTTTAAGAACAGAGAGATGAGATCTCAAGTTTATTCAGTGTTTATCTTTCACACTGATACATCTTTATGAAGACTAAAGAAATGAAAACAACTTAGAAGTTTTAAGCAGTGAGATGATTAAATTGTATAAACCTAGATGATTTTTAACCTAGGAAACTTTTAACCTAAACAGAGCAGGCAATACATATCTATATTCTGGTAAACATGCATCTAAGAGGCATGCTTTTCTGTGGCTATCAAATTCTCATTCATCCTTTTCTGAATCCTTATACTATAGGAGTGTCTTCCAATATTTGAAGAAAGAGGAAATAAAGAATAGAAGACACAGCAAATTTTGCCTCTGTTAAGAAAAAAAGTAAATAAACAACCAGAAAGCTCTTTTCTGAGGCTTTGAAGGATGTGTTTGGCTGCATTGAAATAAAGTTGAAAGAGCACAATATCATTATAAGCTATCTGTTCTCTCTCTAGCCCCAGGAGACAGAGGATGAAGAGGAAACTCAGATATCATATATTTTGAGGCCAGAAGGCAAAGCTATGATCATCCAAAAAAAAACATTCTGAAAAAAATAGCAATGTGAAATTTATTATGGCCTTTGTTCTCAAAAAAATAAATAATGAAAATTCTTCTTCAGAGTCTCCACATATTCTGAATGTCATTGTCATTCTGGGGTAGATGAAAGCAACTAGCTAAAAGGAAAGCAATATAGTTTTGTTTGCCTTATTTTGCTTTTTAGTTGTGAGAAGAACCAGCTATCACTTTTTGACATATATATAAAAAATATTTAAATGCAAAGCACTATGAAAAAAAAATATGTTTACTAAGGACATTTTCTTAACAATAAGAAAACTGCTGAGGGCTGTTTTCATATTGTCCTGATTACCCTACCACAGGGAAGCCTTGTCTACAGTTAAGCATGTGTACTAATATTGGAAATGATGGGGATAAAACTTTAATAAATCCTTGAGAATCAAGCAAAGAAAGAGAACTTACTGTCTGGGGGTTTTTGTTAGTTTTTTTTGTAATATAGTTATGAGAAAGTATTTTTCTTTCTTCCTTTTAATATCCTCTGTGAGATAAACTAAAAGACACGACTGTATTAAAAAAGATTCTCCATACAGACATAGCAGCTCCTTAGAGGTTATCTCTCAGGTGGCAGATCTGCTTTAAGTTGGGTTGCCCTTTGGAAAAAAAAGTAATCCAACACTGTTATCTTAGAATTAAAAGTAATCTTATTTCCTTTAAAAATGTATGATTCAATTATAAAAGGAAAAGTAATACACCTATGCTGTGAGACCCAATATTTGGCATAAATTAATTCATTCAGCTTGTAGTCTTGTTTTTCACTAATTGAAAAATAAATTCTTTGTGATGGGTTTCTGAATTAATAAAGATAAAAAACATGATTTTTTGTCATGAATTATTAATATTACAACTATTTTATGAACAGGTTGAATGTTACCAAGAAGCTCTATAATTTATTAATGAGCAAGTTCAGTGGTAAAAGCCTTAAAGTCAATGATGCAAGAAAGTTAGACTCATACTATAGTTTAAGACCTGTTAATGAACTCAAGGCATCAAAAAATATTAGGTAGAGATTTATTTGACATATATGTGACTACACTGTATTCCTCCTATTCTGTGTTGGGTCACTTACAGACTGTTTTAGTTTAAGTGATATTAAAGGGGATGTTCTCACTTGAGACAATCAAAGAACTTCAGACATAATTAATATTATGATCATAAGTGGTTTTAGAACGAAAATCTAAATAAATTGTGGTTTATAACCACAACAGTTACTACAGTTTTAATCATGTGATAGACTTCCTTCGTCTGAAGTGTGATTTTTTCCAGCAGAGATCATTCCCAGTAGCTGGGAGATTACTACCTTGACCTCTGATCTAGCACATTTCTGATAGCCACATACTAATTTACTCATGTTGCCATTAAAAAGGTGAGACTATGGGTGAGGAATCTGTTTATAACAAAAATCAAATTGAAAACAAAAATTGCAAAAGGACTTACTAGGGCCAACTCAGTAATCTCAGAATGTGTAATTATAAAATGGATTTTGGGACATTGGTATATTGGGTTTGTATGGCCAACATGAGCAGCTGCTGGAAGCTTCTTCCATGTCCAGCAGAGTCAAAACCAGCCAGATCCAAGACGGATGCGCTCCTGACCAGGGTTGGGTGAACCAGAAATGGTGGTAACACTCTATGATAGCAGATTTAAGTAGAAGAAGAAAAATAAAAGGTTATTGCACAGATGTAATGGTGACCAGAGAAGAGTGAAGTAAGAATACGTGAGAGAAACAGCCCTACAGACACCAAGGTCTGAGGAAAATGAGACAAGAAGGTGCTCCAGGCACTGGAGCTGGGATTCCTCTGCAGACCATTGTGCAGACCACAGTGAGGCACCTGTGCCCCTGCAGCACTTCACAGGTTCACAGGAATGCAGAGATCCACCTGCAGCCCCTGGAGGAGCTGGACCCCACGCTAGAGCAGATGGATGACTGAAGAGGAAGCTGTGCACCCATGGGAAGCCCCTGCTGGAGCAGGGTCCTGGCAGGGACCTGCAAACCCCTGGAAAGAGGAGCCCTCACTGGAACAGGTTTTCTGGTAGGACTCTTGACCCTGTGGGAGATCCATACAGGAACAGGCTGTGACTAAATGACTGCTCCCTGTGGAATAGTGATCCACTTTGCAGCAGTTCATAGAAAACTGTTGCTCTGGGATGGACTCAAGTTGGAGCAGTTCATGGAGAATTATCTCCCATAGGTGGGACTCCACTCTGGAGCAGGGAAAGGAAGGTGATTTTAAGGTCTGTCTAAACTTCATATTACTCTGCTTTGATTTTGTTACCAGCAAATTTAATTATTATATCTGAGTCTGGTTTTTTGCCTGTGATGGTATTTGGTGAGTGATCTCTCTCTGTTCTTATCTCAACTCATGAGCCCATGACAGGGGATATTTTCTATCCCCTGTCTAGTAGGGGAGGGGAGTGATAGAGAGGTTTTGGTGGGACCCAGCCAGGGTCAAACCACTACAACTGGAAACAGCTAAAGAAAGTCCTAGCACTCATTCCCTCTCTCTTGTGCAGCTTTTCTCTGGAACTGGAGGGCAAGAGACTTATAAACCTTGGATTCATTCGGGATTAGTACATACAGAACATCCCTAGTAGGCAACATAACTGTGCTGAGATGATGGCTGGTGAGAAGGTGAGTGAGCACGCACATGGTGTGTGCACAGGCATGCTGAAACTTTCTCACCAAGGATAATGGAGTAGGTAATCACATTCAGCATTTCTAATTTGACCTGCTTTTAATATCTCATTTTCCTGTCTCAGTATATAAAATATATTTTTTTAAGTCATTCCTTTGGAAGGGCATTGTATGTTTTTCTGTTTTTAGTATGCTTAACAGACCTGAATACTTAAGCCACTGATTTTCACTTGATATCCTGTGTTATAAGTATGGTCCCAAGTTTTCTTGTCTCATTCCTTCATGTTTTGTCTCTTAAAGGTTACTTTTTGCTCATATTTGCACTTTCTATCGGTGTTCTAGTCTATGGTTATTAAACTCGTTTACAGGATAGCTCTTTTCAAAATGTTAGCCTATGATTGATGTAGGCTATTGAACATTTTTTAATTTCATGTTTATTGCTTCGGGATACTGGTTAGCAAGTTATTTCACTAGCTGATTCCATTGTGGCACAACATTTCAATGAACAAAATATCATTGCCAAGCTCTATTTAGTTTTGAATATGAATTTGTGAGTGTTAAATGTCTGGAGTTGATTATCAGACAACCTAAAATGCTGGCATGCTGCCCTGTATCATATAGACGAGTTTTCCTCTCTCTGTGCCAATCCCTCGTATAGCTGCTTCCACATTAGGAACTTAATTATCCCTTCTGCTTCCCACTTCCATCTTTGCAGTTGCAGTTACTTTAAGTATAATGAATGTAACAGTGATGAACAACAGAACTGTTTGAATAAGTGCCCCCTTATGAATTTCAACACCTGAACAGAAAATTAGGGAAATTAAGGCTACTGTCTTGAATGCCTTATCCATCAAAAGTAAACAGTAGCATACAGAAAGGCTCTGTCCTATCTTTTATAGAATACATTTATTCTGTTAACTTGAATGTATCTCATGTTAATATTGCACAGAAGTCAGTGATAGCAAGGGCCTTGTTAGGTAAAATGAAAAATATGGAATTTTAGTGTTTTTGTGTTATTTTCAGTGAGTTATGTTAAACAGAGACATTTAAGTAAATGTATCTATTAAACTTATGACTGTTCTAGCTGGCTGCACAGGCTGTGTGATGGGACAGGTCACATAATCATCTGCATTTAACACACTTTTAAAATTTCCTTTGACATTTACTTTTATGCTTCAGGTTCTGTGATTAAATAGAAATGATAAAGAGTACCATAAATGATTACCCAGTTGTCTGGGCTACAAGGCCACCACTTCTCCATCATAGCCTCTAACTAATTTCCTCTATCACTTTCTCTCCTGATTTATTCAGAGTAGTCAATTCTAACCCCCAAATATTTCTAAATACCCACATTTTTCATCCTGTTCAGCTGTTGCTCTCTCACCACAGAGTTTCCATTCCCTTTTTAAATCACCACAATATAACTATGAAAGGTGATAGAGTTCCTACTAGCATTAGATATTGGGCCTATTTCAATTGCTGTAGGACAAATTTATATCAGCTTATCCTAGACATACACAGGTTTGTTGTGTACAGCAGAGTTACTCAGCTGGGTTCCTCTTATAGTCAATAGAGGGAAATTATCCCTTTTGGATATAATTTTTCTTATTCCAGACTGAGATCCCCATATGAACCATTCACTTAAGAGTTGGACAAAATGATTCCTGTGGGCCCCTTCCAACTCAGAATATTCTGTGATTCTGTGAAATGAGTTGGGATCTACAAATACTTATTTCTTATAAGAGGAACAATCAATTTTTAAACCAGGTATAGATGTTAAACCTTCTGTGACTAGATTAGATGTATATGTTTGTGTCTGCTAAGAGAGTAAGATAATCCTACTCTGTCCAGATTCTCAAAGATAAGAAATTCAAGTACTTATGTTGGCTGGATGGATTTCAGATTAATTTAGTCCCCCTTAAAGAGGGACAAGACAATAACTTCCGAGTGATTAAGATTCTGTTGCTCATTTCCAAAGAAAGGAAACTATCAGGAGCCCCACAGACAGGTAATTGCAGATTTACTATACAGTCTTCCTGGTTTTCTTATTTTCTTTTTGGTAGAACTAAAACTGATTTGATTTTGATTCCATTCATACCCATTTCCATGTTTAGGAAAGTTCCCTGTCTGACCATCCAGGAGCCACATCAACAAGTTGTGCTTAGTTAGACCAAGTTTCTTTGCCATCTCCACCCCAGATTTCCCATAGCAGTATCTCAGATGTCTTGATCCTTAAAAAAACTTAATCTTGGTGCAATGACTAAATAACAAAATAGCAGCTCAAGCTAGTGCCTCTGAGGAGGGGCCCCAAACGAAGGAAATCTTGGGTTTTTATACTCTGATAAAAAGAAGAAATACCAATAAAAAGAAAATAATATTAAAAAAAAAAAAGAAATTCTGTCCTTGGGAACACTCCATGGCCCACCTGAAGCTGAGTTTTATCCTCTTCTGATGGTAGCAAGGCCAGCTCAGAAAGAGTTCTCCTACGTTCCCACATCCAGGAAGCAAAGCTGAGGGCTGCAAACCTATGTGTGTCTGTTCCATATGGCACTGAAAATGTAGCCAGGCAGTTAAGTCTTTTTATGAAGCAAAGAGTGAAGAAATTTATAACACAAACACTTAGACAGTCACTTCGCAAGAAAGTGAGGAAACCTTCCTGACTAGAACCAGGAAAGACTCAGGAAAGTTTAAAGAAAAGTCTGCAGAGATGAGCAAAATGAGGAAACTTGATTCACTGACTATTTAATCATCACTAAAGACATCCTTTATTCTGCCACTCTACTTTTCCTCTTTCAGAAAATGAGTGATTCTTCTTCATTTGCATTGGAATTTATCTTCTGATTTATGATAATAAAACTAGAACTCTTGATGAAGTATTTAAAATCCTTGAATAAGCCATTATGATAGTTCTTTTTATTTTTTTATTTTCTAAATCATCTTCACAATTGACTGCATTTGGAATCCAATATTTTATTTTTGAGTCATTATCTTCCACTGTGAAGTCGGTAAACTCTTCAGATTGTGTTTAACAATGAATTCCATAAGACAAACATGGAAAAGACCATTTTAAATGGTTCTGTAAAAGACTGAATTATAAGTACTTACAGTAAATGTCTTGAAACTGATTTGTTAGAAGAAATTTTTCCCTATGAAACAATATTTCATTTCTTATGGTACCACCAATCTTTTCTTTCTTCTACTTTATTTGGCTGATTCTACGAAAACCATGACTACTGTTATAATTTTTTAACCCTTTCAGATAACAGGTCATTATTACTGGATTATACAGGTTGACATATTGCTTGGCAATTTTCATTGTGTCTTTTTCTTTCTGCATTCAGCAGCTGAACTTATTTTATGAAATCAAGATATTATTTTGCCTCTCTTGCCTACATTGTACTCAAACCTCTGGCAGAGAAGACTACCCTATATTTCTGTATTCTGGATAGCTGCTCAGCCACCCAATTTGTCTTGAGACAGGACTAACATCTATATCTCTTAGTATTCAGAAGAAGCTGATCTTCAATCAGAAGCTTGTTATTAAAAAGAAAAAATATTACAGAGAAAAATTACCACTTCCAAATGAATTTAAAAGACTTTGGTTACATAGTAGATTATTTGGGACAAAAAAACAGTTGCTTTTGACAGGACTGTTTTTTCCTGTGAGCAATAATATAGTCAAACCCATAATGAATTACCATTTTATTTTGGGGTACATGCCTGATACTGCAAACTTCAGAAAGCCAGGAAAATTCAAGTTTCTAGTTTTTAGTTGCCAATAAAGCCTTCGTCTACCCAAATTATTTCCAGACTAGTAAAATCTGGAGTCTTCAAAGATTCTGTAATCCAAGCACCAGATATCCAGCATGTGTTTAGGACAGAGGGTTAGTAGGGCGGCTACAATAGTTGATTAAATAGGCAACAATATTAAAATCATTCCAAATATGGCTTTTAGGGGAAGATCTACACTCTGGCATTCAGTTTAGATTATTGCATTTATCTACATAATCGCTGGCCAAAGCTGTTGATATGACCTAGTTTTGCGTGCATATCCTTCCAGCTGGGTATTGTCACTAATACATTCTTAATCCGATTCTTAATCTGTGGTAAATGGTTAGAATTAAATTCTCTGATCTATCTAAAGGTCTTATTTGAGTTACATGGAGCATGTTTGTCTTCTCACATAAAAAGGTTAATGTGAATAAAAGGTCTGTATACTCTGAAGGAAACTGCAGGACCTTTGTTGGATTTCTGTTTGAATAAATCCATACCCAGTTCTCAGCACTGTAAACGAGGTGTTAGTGAAAATTACCTGTATAATTCTGCCAACCTATACTAAGTAGAGTTTAGGACATTTGCTGGTTCCAACTGTATAGGATTTTAATAACTTTGATATAAAATACAAAATATAAAAATTTTGTTCGCTTTTTAAAGTTACTGTTACTTGGAGCAACCCAAGTCTACTGATTTTGCCATCACTTTGAACACCAAACATCAGCACTCTGGTTGAAGTAAAACCCCAGAGGGAGGTGTTTGATTATTATTCCATCCTGTTAGTGGTCAAATTAGAGAGGAGATTATTAAAATTCTGATCATAATGACATTTTGCATATGTCTGGCTTTCCTATTCCTCTCCACCTCAGCAAAAGAGTTAAGTGATCTAAAATGCGGAGAATAAAAGCTCAGTGTTTCTTTATATATCACATCTGTGTCACTTAGTGTTTCCTGTGAGGTAGAAGTGCTCAAATGTCATCTTTCATCCAACTGCTAACGCCTTTTTTTTTTTTTCCAATAGTTACCCAATGCAAAATATTCATTACTTTGAGGGACATTACATCTATGGATACTGCAGAAACTTCCTATTCATTTTATCTTTAGCTCCTCCTTATGTTTATGACACTAATATTTGGCTGGTGCTTTATTTCTACAGGCAATGAGAATCTGGATGGCAGAATTTTCTGTTTCCTGATAAAACAATAGGTGCAGCTGTGCATCGCCAGCATAAGTCAAGCATTTAAGCCCGTAGCATTTTATAATACTGCTGTCTAGTTTAGCACATATGTTGAACCAGGAAGAGAAAAAAAACCTCTATCTTTTTGAACCTCCAGGGGATAAACTGACTTCTGCTGTTGACAGTATTGTCACACCTGGGATTTATCTAAAAGAAAGGAGTATAATCCTGGGTGATCCGTTCTTTCAATTCCTTCTTAATAGTTGATGTAATATTGCAGTACCCCATGGAAGACATTGTCACACACAGTGAATAAATACAGAAGGAACAGCATGAATGCCTTTGCTCTGTCTTTGGCTAGGAAGAGATAATCTCTTAGGAAGAATCTCTCTCTGTAATAAGACTTCTGAATGTGGGAAGTGGCATAAAGCAAATGCTGCATGAGATAGGTAGGAACTATTGTCAAGACTCATAGGTATGACCAGTGAATAAAAGAGAGAATACCTAATCATCAGCTCCAGTAAATGTGGAATGTCTGTGCTAGCACTTAGAATGTACTAAAACATCTTTTAAGTTCAGTATCTGCTTATCTGTTTTCAATTTCCTGACCAAGGGAATGCATTCTCAAAAAAATTGTAATTCAAACCAAAACAACCCACTGCCCCCTAACAAGAAGAGCATATCTTCCCAAATTGTGCATTTTTCACCTAGCAGTCTGAAATTATTAGTGATGGTGTCCCAGTCACTTGACTTTCTAAAGTATATTTTATTTTATGCAAAGCATGAATCCCCCAAAGTCAACACCACAACTAAATGCTAAGCTCATCCTTTTGATATGTGTTGGCTACATTGCTTCATGCCTGTAACCAAGTGATGGAATAATAACGAGTAAATAGAGGACAAGAGTGCAACTATTAAGCAACTTTAAAAAATTTTGATAATATTTCACCAGAATCATTCAATAATCATATTCTATCTAATGAATAGATCATGTCTAATGAATATAACAGTTCACCAGAGAGACACTCAGAATTTTCTGTTACCTTCCTGAGACATTTTCTTGCCTTGTCTTGAGCCTCACCTGAAGTTCTCATGGCTCATAAAAGCAATGCCTCTGCCAAGTGTCTCTATACAGCTTTTCCTCTATGATCCTTCACAAAACAGGAGATTCTTGTCAGACTAATGTGAAGGCCACTGCCTTGAATTAGAGGCTGTCCTGGTTTTAACTGGGACAGACAGTTTTTTTTCTTTTTACATGTTTCATTATAATTTATTCATTATACAGACTCATCTCTGACAAACCATGTTATTTGCAGCTTTTAAAGAAATACTGGCTAAAGGTCAGGTGTAAGGTACAATGTATACACATTTATGCCAGGTTTTTGATGATTTTTGAGACTAACAGTTGGATCTGTGAGCTCAAAATAAAATTCTTGCATTTCAAATGATGATGTAAATGACATGAAATGGGAGTAGGGAACTGTTTCATGTCAGTGATATTTCATATTTATTCAAAGAAGTTGTTGCTGCCTGCATTTTGCCATTTTTCATTTTCTCATGTGCATACCACTTTGTGGCTATAGAGACAGCAAATAAAACTACTCTGTTAGTTTGAAACCTATTATTCAGAATTTTTATTCTTTTTTTAATTTTTGTTTCCCTCATGCTATTTCTTCTTTGCTTTTATCTCTGGTCTAAAGCCTTGAAAGCTGGGAGTAGAGGGGTTTTATTATTTTAGTATAACACTATTTTAGGGAAGAGAGGGGAGGAAAGCCTTTTTCAATTATGTTTTAAATGTCCAGAATAGCCAAATCATATTTCTTCTTGGTGAAATTTTCTTTCTCATCTGAGTCCATGAGCAAGCATAGTCCCCAGCTCACAGTTAGTGGAAGTGGAAAGGGGAAGAACAGATGGGGTGAAGCAGACAGGGAGGCCAAAACTGTGCCACAATGAAGCATGCCAAGCAGCAATTTGGTCTTCCCCATGAACTACTAATTAGCAAACAATTAAAACAGCAATATTCACAGTGGTGTCAGTAATCTCGCAGTTATGGGAATTATCCCATGATCTAGTAAGATTAAATGAGAATTCTGCTGCTAACTATTTTGTCCCATTTGAAGAAATTGCCTTATTCAATGAATCTTTCAAGATGTTGTTTTTTCTTTTTTGCTTAGAGAGGACTGTGACTGTACACATCACTTTACAAAACATGCAGAGTGACTAATGACTGCCTCAAAGAATTTGCTACAGATTTAAAAGAGGTATGAAAAACAACTGTACAGAAAATTGATGGGGTAATCTTAAAGACAAATAAAAAATAGAAAAGAAAAACCATAAGACAGATAGGCAAAGAAATATTTGCTAATGAGTTCTGGTAGAGTATTACCAGTACTATTGCATAAAGCTTTGCTGAGGCAGAAGCAATCATGTCTAACCTGGGAGCTGTGCTGCACTGTGAGATTCTGTGATGAGCAGCTCCCTTGGCTAGCAGAGTGGATGGGCACCTCCATGTCTCTCATACCTTTTCCCTGTGCCCAGTCACGAAATAACAGAGGAGAATATTCTGAAATCAAATGCAGCTTCTAGACAGCACAGCTGTGCTGTGCTATTGCCACTAGTTTCAATTCTTCAACCATTAATTGCAGCTCCAAAATCACTGGGGCAAAGATTTCCAACAGCTCTGCACTGATAACTGACTCTAAACACAAACCCCTGTGGCTCCTGCCAGAAATTGCTTGTATGAATGTGGAAGCTCCAAGATTGTAGTTTCTTTAAAGCACCTGGATTTCCTGCTGTGGAAATAAGAACTTGGATCTATTTTGAACCTCTATTAATGATGTCATCAAAGCTCATCTCTTCATGTCAAGAAGTGCAATATGCTCTAGAGTTGCCTGCTCTGGAGCTGCTATACAGCAGCCCTGGGAAATTAATACTGCAGACACATTTTCATACTTCAGGCACATTTGTAAGAAGGACCAGGTTTAGGATTTAAATATTCTGGTAGCATTTTTAGTAGGAAGACTCTCTGACTGTGCAAGCCCAAAGCATACAGGCATCCTGGACCCAGATCTTTCTAACAAATCCTATCAACTTCTAATTGAACACTTGACTTTTTTATATCTATCCAAGATCACAAAAAACTTGTCAGCATATCAGAAACATCAAAGTACCATCCATTTTGCACAGAAATTCAAATATGTAAGAAAAATAAGATCTTGCCCAATGCCTGTTGAGTTAGGATATTTATTCTTTAAAATATCCATTAATTTCAGGTTACTTAGAGTTCAGCTAATCACTTATAAATGAAGCAGAATAGGTGTTGCTTTCAGTGAAAACTGATCTGTTCATGTTATATTTTACACAGCAATAGTTGTAGAAATCTAGGTTACAAAAATTATCCGCATTTTTAATGTGAAAGTCTGCACATAAAACGAAACTGACATTCTGCTTATTTTTGTGTGTGTAATATTTTATGCCAGATTTAGGTTTTGCTGTGTTTAAATACTACATTTTGGATTCACTTTAAACTGCCAGTGAAGGAAGAGGAGGAAGAGCAATTCCATCCCTGGCTTGATTTAGTCTTTCTATATTTTAATACAAGTGTTGAAATAGGTACTAATCCAAACCAAACCCATTTATTCCATTTGAAACACACCTACCTGTGTAAATTAGTCAGCAACTTTGTGTTCTAATTGAATATACAGAGAAGTCTTCTGGGGCAGCAGTACTTCTCTGCAGTACCTGTTTAGTGAAGCAAGGCAGTTTGCATTGAGCATTCTGGAACAGGGTCTCTGTGCTAACCATAACAAGAAATGATAGGATTTAATTAGAATTAAATGTTAATTACTCAATAATATTGAGGGAAAAAATCATCTGTAGTACTTAAGCTTGTTAGTTATGTAAAAGTCATAAAGGAGGTCTACTTATTAAGAGATTTAATTAAGTAAACAGGTCTTCATGCCAAAGTCAGCTTTCCAGTCTTATGGAACAAGAGTCCAATGATTCTATTGGGTGTACTTAGCTTCCTCGTTGTTCAGTTTCAAGTCTCTATTCAACAAAGAAGTCAAAAATGTGCCTAAGTACCAAAGAGATTTAATCTAATTCATTAAGACTTAAATTTAGGTCCATGATAAGTACCCTGCCAAAACAAGAGCTAAATGGTACAACCAGTGTGATGTTTAACAGCTGTGGGTGCAATTCAGGCTTAATTTTAAGAAGTTGCTTGATTCATATATATTTCTAATTGGCTAAAGAACATACTATCTAATTAAGAAACACATAGCTTCACCACTGTAGTGTCTGAGAACCTCATCACCTTAAATATATCTCTTAGGGAGCAGCATTAATTCCACTGTAGTATTAAGACAATGTAGAGATGAAGTGAAGGTAAATGCATGTCTTGCTCATTTGGAAGAAGTCACATTTGAGTCTTATATACCAAACGTCCTTTTAGAGAATTTTTTTAAGAATTAAGAGCTGAGAGAGATTCACAAAAGTCATTATGTTAGTCAGCATGAGTGGCTAATGAAGAAATGACATTTACTGATTATATATTGAAATCCCATTTCTGAGAAGACAATACCACCATTGCCTAGATACAGTCAATGAAATGGACTAAATTCTGCAGCCTTGAAACAGTCAGAATATTTGACAGTGGCTGAGAGACTATCATGGGAGATTGGATTCAAACAAGGGTAGGGATTTAAATTTCAGTGAACTCCAGTGAGAATATAATCATATGGTTAAAGAAATGAGGAAGATACACCTGACTCCACTTTCCTTTAGAAACTCACATTTTCAAATTGAGGTACTGCCAGGAATTGGGAAAGACTAGTATTTAACACAGAGAAGCTACCAGCTTTATGGAGATTGCCTGGGGGACTGGGGGTATCAGCCAAAACAGAGAAATTTTGGAACCTCACAATAGAGGAAATACACACACAGAAGTTCCAGTCTTGGAAAATAAAGAATTAGACCACAACAGAGCTTTTTGAATGCAAAACAATTGTTAAAAATTGTATTTTATTAGTCTAACCTTGAGTGACTTTGCACAGATCTTCCAGTTCTTGGTTTGCTTGCTAAATCCCTGGTTGTTTCCAAGGTAATCTACAGACATTCATCCATTGAAGAGGGTACCAAAATGAAGCGAAAGCTAAATGCTGAGTAACTCAGACTAAAATAAAAAGTCAGCATCAAAATTTTAATACCCTCTTGGTTGTCAGGAATGGATAGAGGAAGTGAAAATATTGATTTTTGCTGAAAGGTCTGTTAAAAAGGGAGAGTATTGCAATTTTAGTTTATATTTCCATACAGAAAAAAGGGCCACTTGGGGAGACTAAATATGCCAAGACTATTAAATAATAAAACTACTAGACAAGTAAATATTCCTCAGAGATTTTCACTACACAAAACAGAAGTTGGATTTCACATTTCTTTCATCAGTCTCTGCATTATATATATTAGCAGAGAAAGCAAACAATATTAATATACCTGATTTTGAGTCTGAAGTTTAGCTCAACCATGTCACATGATCAGTGTGGACAGTGCTACCTGCACATAACAAGGTTCTGCATCTGTGGCTTAATCGGAAAAACTTGCTTAATACTGCCCTAATTTATACGAACAACCACTTCTCAGCTCTTCTTTTATATTCGAGTTGACAGTCCTTATACCTGCTTATTTTCCCTGAATGGTTAAAATATGTCAAGCGAATTAACATTCTGCTGTTTCCTTTACAGTTGTATCAGAGAAGATAATAGACACATTTGGGGTACTTTTACTTATTTTTATGTAGCTATTTTAATAGTTCTATGAATTGATGACTGTGTTTGGTTCAGCTTTTAAATAAATGGCATTACAGTGACATTTCCCCTTGAATACTAGTGAGCCTGAGGATTTGCACCGGTGTTGCCACTGATGCAGGCTGTTCAGGCACTTTGATTCCTCTTCAGGATAGCCTCTCACTCACCCCAAAACTGATTTCTTCTACCAGACTAGACTGTCTTATTCTAGTCCTGATGTCCTGTCGTGTTAGAGTTCATTTTTCCAGTGAGTTCCTTTTAATTTTCAAAAGATACACTACAATGCAGAGCTACTTGGAAATGTGTTCCAGTATGAAGGATAAACGTTGCTTAAAACCCCAGCATACAAGTTGTTCTGTCACTTTTGCCTTATTACTTGAAGTCAAAATATTTGAAACATGGTGTTGACATCTACTTTTTCTATTGGTATGTTCTATGGATTTTTATGTTTTCTTCTACACTTTCCATAGATTCGCACTCTTGCTTTCACTTGTGAAACAGCAGAAAATACTTTGAGTATTGGGATGAATATTTGCTATGAATTTTTACCTTCTAGGAAATTAATAACAATGGGTTCTTTCATTTTCATTTTACTTACTCCTTATTTTTGTATTAGGAATATTCACACACACTCCAAATCAGCATAAATAATTTAAACTATATCACTATCATGAATCACGGCATTGGGATAGAAAAAGGTATGACACCTAGAAACCAGTATCAGTGGAATTATTATGATAACTAAGTAATCTTTCCCTTTGGTGAAAGATTAAATATACCAAAAATATAACATAATGTTTATAAAATTCACATACAGATAGGGGAGTGTGTGTGTAAACTGTGAAGCTTAATAATCTGTCTTGATCTTTACTTTCACATATCTAACTAAAAATTAAAAACTATATGCAAGATTAATTGAAAACAGCTTAGCTAAGTGAATCTTTTTAAAATAATATATTGTTTTAAATATTTTTCTCTGAAATTTTCAATAGTATTTCTACAAGGAAGTGATTGAAATTCACGTCTTAAATGTAGAAAGAGCAAAGATCAGAAAGGTTAAAAGCATGCCAGATGTAGTAGATGCCAGTTGAAGGCCAACCTGGAATGGGAATGTGTAGCTCATAATTGCCATCCCATTTTCTGCTGGACGAGAGCTTCCTACCAGAAGAAAATCTCAAACCTCACCCAAAATATACCCACCAAAACCCCCTACCCTAAACTTCTATGACTCTCTAGAAATTTTTTCTAGTCCTAGACTTCATTCATCTTAAGTCTTTAAGAATGAAAAAATGAATGAGTGTGTTTTGCATACTTTGCAAAACAAGTATGAATCTTTCCCCAGGACTTGAAATTAACAACTAAATACATAATAACAAATATTTATGTGGATTTCCATTAAGAATAATAAACTGCTATGAAGCTAGAGTTAAAAAAAGTAGGGAAGAAGTTGAAATGTAATCAGGAGATCTCTCTGTTTGTCCTAGGACAAAAAATAAAAGACAGACATATTGCTAAAAAGGAAAGAACTGCATCAGGAAATGAATTTGAATAAAATGCTGGCGATGAAGAGAGAAAGTATATAATGAAACAGTACACAGGAATCCCCCCAAAAGTCCTGGTGGATTCCAGTTTTCTCATAGGACCTAAATCAAACGTTTTTAAGCTTCTATCTCATTCACAGCAGTAACATTTTTTACAGTAGTGCATCCATGCCTCACTTGTGAGGTTACCACAGCTATCTCCAGAAGAAATGGTTGGATATGGAAAATTCTGCGTGCTTGTAGTGATTTCTAGTGATTATTTAACATTGTCCTCCAGTGTCCAAAGGGTACTGGGGCCTATTAAAGACTTCACTTTCAAGGGCTGGCCCTTTTTATTTAGTAATGCTCTTGAAATCCTTCTGATATTTTCACGAATTACAGATATTAAAGTTCTTGGAAATCAATGTTACAGGTGTTGCCTTAAGAATATTTCACAGTACATCATGTTATCTTCCAGTTTCTCTTCTCCTACTCCTAAAATGATATTGTGAATACTCCAATATCTTTTCTTCAAGTTCAGTGGAGTCATGGTACTTCTGCTCAGTGCCACATGCTCTGCAGGCTACACCATTAGTGCTCTAAACTATACATTTATGGAGGGTAACATACTAAGAAAAGAATTTCCTACAGCAAATGGGGTAGTGTGGTAGAATCTAGTGTCTATATTGAAACTTATTCCATCTTAATGATTATTATAATGAAAACACTTTTCTAGTTCAGTTTTAGTCTGAAAAGATATTTATCTTGTGCTGCTCGCTTCATCACATTTCTATGCTTCTCACATTTTCTATATCTGTCAGAATTCTACTCACATTTCCTGACATTTTCCATCATTATGTAATGAAACCACTTCACTTTTAATAGGGATGTGATGAAAAATTGCACAGGAAATTAATTTAACTAATTTAGCAGTTTTAGCACTAGAACCTAAGTCAGATTTGAAGGATGTAGATTCAGGGGTTGGTTTTTTGTATCATCATTGAACTATTTTAATAATTTGTTAAGCAATTTTGGCATATCAAAAGGAGAAAAATGTACTAATATATGCATTGTAACATGGTCGGGACTTTCAAAAAATCTTGAAATATAGATGGTAAAGAATAAAACAGTACCTTTTTAAGACATGCTAAGTAAATACATCTATCACTACATAATATCACTACCTGGAAGTGTACTGGAGATAATATGTTTTCTGAATGAATCTGACATACTAATTTCTAGCATTATCTGATGAATATATTAGTGGAAATTCTGAACATTTCAATGGATTAACACAGCAAATAATTTAAATAACTTACTCATATTTCACATGTACATATTTATTTTAAAAGAATGAACATAAAATGAAAGTAGGTAAGGTTTTAGCAAATACTTCTAATGCTTTCTGTTTCTTATTCATCAAGAAATACTGGTAGAATGGTAGCTTTTATTTCATGTGACCTTTCAGATATGAAATCAGGAAGAAAAAAGAAATTGAGAAGCATTCAAAACATTTGTACTACTGTCACAAAAGTTCTTAATATCAAAATATAAATTTAAATTATGTTAACATATTGATCCTCTTTTTGGTCATCTCCAAGAGCTTTCATAATGTCCATCTCCTATATACAGAAATAGATATTTCTGTATATCTATATTAGTACTGTATTTTAATCTCTACATGTGTAAAATTATATCAGTACACATATACATATATGCATGTGTACACTCACATTTATTTTCAAAAAGAGAAACACTGAATCACAGAAACAGAGCAGGAAAGTCAGAATGTATTTACATTGTGTGATGGAAAATTCAATTATGCTAAAATGAGTTAAGTCTGGATAGCTGTAAGATCACAGAATCACAGAATCACAGAATAACTAATTTGGAAGACATCTTCAAGATCATCAAGTCCAACCCATGCCCTAACACCTCAACTAGACCATGGCACCAAGTGCCACATCCAGTCCTTTTTTTAAACACATCCAGAGATGGCAACTCCACCAAGTCCCCAGGCAAAGCATTCCAATACTTTATTATTCTTTCTAATATCCAATCTATAGCTCCCTTGGTGCAGCTTGAGACTGTGTCCTCTAGTTTTGTCAATTGCTGCCTGGAGATGTTTCAATGTGTTCTAAGAATATTTTTGCATGCTTTATTTTTATTATCTCTATGACATAGATGTGGATTATAAAAAGTTTGAGATGATAAAGCTACCCATTAATATATAGTCGTGCTCAAAATCAATAGTGGTTACCATGGCAGAGAAATCGATAGATAAAATAAGGAAAAAAAAAAGTGTTTTGAAGGAAACATTTATAAAGCCCCCCTGCCTGGGGGTCATGGCAATTGACATGTTTTATATGTAAATCATTCACCTTATTTTACCTCTCTTCAAGACATTCCTTGCCACAGGATGCAGTGGGGCTCTTCCAGGACCTGTTACCTTCCACAGGAGCAGTGGATATGAAAGGCAGCCTAAGCCAAGGGGACCTGCCTGTGAGATCAAAACCTTAGACTTGTGTACTCAGTGGTTTAGCTGAGATTGCCTTGTGCATCCAAGTGCACAAGTGTTCTGATTCATGAGGAGCAGAATTTAGTAATCTCTTTTTTGGAAAAGCAGGTCCCAACAGCAGGAATATTGGACTAGAAATTAAAAGACATGGGTGTTTTTTCACATCCGCCACATCTGCCAGTTTTCTCATAATGGATTTCATCTGACTAGGTGTAGAAAGCCTTCCTTTAGCCCTGTGCTACAGCTAATAAACATTAACAGGCACTTTTAGTAATAAGTTAATCTCATTCTAATATAGCATGTCAAAATACATGAGTTTGAATCATGACTTTCACATCTCTACAGTCTGTTTGTTTCTATCAATATTTAAAATAGTGTATTTTTATATTTTTATATAATTTATATTTTAATTCTAATATTATACGTGCTAACCATGGTATGGATAACTACATTATAAGTATAAAGAGGTAAGAGATTAATTCTAATTTACTTTGCTTCATTTTTCTATGAAATGAGATAGTAATATCCTCTTTCTGCTTTTCTTTGTCCATGCTAATTTATATACGCACACTGCCATTCGACATTTATGGTAGTAGCATCCCACAGAAGGCAGGACTAAAACTGAATTGTATCTCAAAAATTACTGCTAGTTAGGCTTGCTCAGTGTGCTGTACTACATAAAAGTAAACCACAAAATTGCAAATAATTCAAACAATTTTGTTCACTATTTATTTTAGGTATGATTTCCAAATAATATGGGTTTTTATACAAAGTATTTCAACATTTGCACACACAGAAAGACAATTTGTGTAAATTATACTTAATAATATTAAAATCAGAATTTTGGTTATATTGACATTAATATTTGGGCAGTTATGTCTGTAATGTTACTGACATGATTTCATGTACAATTTATTTTGTATAAATTACACAGACAAAATTAACATTGCCTTAGTGTTTAAGATGCACTTTTTCTATGTCTATAATACAAAATCTTATGGACACTACATCTTGAATGAAAAATAAGTGACTAATGCCAGTGGTCTGAAGTCCTCATTAGGGATGGGGAAAGGATGAGCCAGGAAGACATTCTTACATCTTCCCATAGAGGGATTTCTAACTTAAGAAGAAATAAAGCAGAGACAAGACAGATGAAGGCATTCAAACATGGATGTAATTGATACATCTTCCACCTCACTCAGGTTAATTTTTAAACAGTGACTGCCAGATACTGCTTTTAACATGTTGGGGAAAGGTTCTGCATTATGATATTATAACTATAAATAAAACCAGCTGATAAAAGTTGTTGTGTGTAAATTAAGGCAGCCTTAAGCTAGATTTTTCTGATTAAGCCACAAATGCAGAAATTTTTCATGTGTGGATGACATTGTCCACACAGAACATGTGACATGATTTAGCTTAACTTCAGACTCAAAATCAAGTACATTAATATTGTTTGCTTTTTCCACTAATATATACAAAGCAGAGACAATATGCTTGCACTTCTGAAACAGAAGAGCCTCACTGATGAAAAATATGTGCAAATCCAACTTCTGGAATTGTTTTGTGTAGTGAAAATCTCTGAGGAATATTTACTTGTCTAGTAGTTTTATTATTTAATAGCTTTGGCATACTGAGTCTTCCCAAGTGGCTTTTTTTTTTTTTTGCATGGAAATACAAACTAAAATTGTAGCACTGTCCCTTTTTACTAGACCTCTCAGCAAAAAAATCAATATTTTCACTTCCTCTCTTTGTGTAGTTATATGACTGTACATTAAGCAGCAAATCCAACTGGAAGGCAAGAGAACCAAATGTTCTCCAAAGAAATTCAGTGAGTCATGGCCAAAATTACTCAGTGCTTTAAAGAGATAACCTTATTACCTTGCATTCTCATTAGAATTTATCTTAACTAATAGGAATTTAGATTCTCCAGGGGCAGGGAATATTTTTGATTCTTTGTGAGTATTCTGATAGAAGAGGATCCTGACCTCCACTAGTATATCTCAATGCTATGTCAGTATACGTAATATTGTAGGCAAAAAAAGAGACATCATGTGAATACTTTATGTCTATTAAGAAAAAGTTTTCCAAGTGTTTTCTGATGACTACACTTCTTTTAAACAACCTCGCATTTCTCCACTTATCCCCGTAGAGAAAGTTGTTCTTTATGACCTTTTAACAGATATTACTGATGCAAAAAATACCAATACTACTTATGATGTAAAACATATACTAAGCTTCTTATAGAATACAAATAAATAAATAATTTTCTTTGTGAAATTCTTTGTCTTCATCTGCCTTTTAAGAGCTTTGTAACTTCTAGGAACTTTATCCTTGTCCCAGTCAATAAGATGGTCAATCTAAGCTGCAGTCCTTTGCTGGGACTACATAAGAAAATCAAGTTTCAGTCAGCCACTTAAAGTATCCCTCCTCTCTCACCATTGGTCTCCAAATAGATGATCACCTCAGTAACTGGGATTGAATGTATTTTACATCACCTGCTTTCTTCATTTATTCCTTAATGTAAAATCACTATCTCATCTCTAAATATGAGTAATCACAATTGTTAAGTGCAGATAATATGCCACAAAATCCTAAATCAGCATTACTGTGCCCATTATTGTATGTTTAGCAAAACCTCACTGATCAATAACAGCTAGCAACCACTGTAAGAAAATCAGAGCTCTCACAGGTCTCAGACAAGATTCAAGTACAATTGGAGACTTCTATATTGTTATAACTCTTTGATTATAAAAAGAAAATTGCAAAATATCTTTATTTTTTCTCAAACTTAAAAATATTGAATAACATACTACAAGTATTAGGATGCAGAATATTTGCTTATTATACTTCAGCTGTATCTTTTACCTTGTTTTCCTAATTCCCTAACCTGCTGAGTTAGGATTGCTTTATTTGTCCAACTTTGTTCCAAACCAGGTTAGTGTGTTTTTAGGGTTTAAATTCACTGGATGATTTATTGAGTATAACAAACCCTCTTTAGCTGACCATCAACTCATTCACTTTTATTCAGAACTTTTCTGTCTGCATTTAAAATTATGATTTAAAGCAAGTGAAAAAGCTGCCTGTACTTCCCAGGGTCTTGAGTTCTCCCCTGTCTCTACAGCTTTACTAATTCAGTCTGGGTTATCCTGAAGTACACTTATTTCTTCGATCTGCTTGACAAGTGCCTATTTATGGCCTTCTCCAAATTAAGACTTTCTTCTGTATCTGGAAGGAGCATCTAAGATAGTTTGACTTCTGCACGTTACTTAAAGTTCCTGATTGTTCATAGATCTTAAAATTTCTTCTTACTGCTCTTTAAGAAAGAATTTGCAACAATCTGAGGGGAATACTGAGCAAATTTTGCTGCCCAAATGTAAAAAAATAGGCTCTGCTTTTCTTCTAATACTCTTCCCATGACCATCCTGCTCGCTTTTCCATATCAGAATCGATGTTCCCTTCTTGGCTAACTGGTCACATTGGCTTTTTTTACTGATCCTTTCCACAATTTCCTCATTCCTCTTAAACAGGAAGCTTGACAATGCAACACATTTGCTTTCTAAGGCTTGTTATTTGATAGCTTATCTTATTATTTTTCTTATGTCTCCAAGTCAGCATTAGTCTCTCTTTTCACAATTACTGAACTACCCTAAGTAACAACCCAAATCAATATGAAGTTAGTAGGAGTTATGGGTCATTGGCAACTTAGGGCATCAAAGTGAAATCAGCCAAAAAAATTTGGCATCAATAAACTCTGCGCTGTACTATAATAATAATTTTTTTGCATGTGCAAAACTATAGTTGCTGTGCAAGTACTGTCTGTTGGGCAGATCCCAAGCTCAGTCTGTAAGGACACTCCTACAAGTGCTGTCCTGAGCACACCCCGAGATGATGGGAGTGACTCCAGCACTTGTAACCAGAGGGGAGATAAAGAGCTCCTATCTTAAAACAGTTGTCAAAGAGCAGCAGTCCCTCTCTCTCTTCTACAACAGATGATTGCTGTGCATCTGACACATACCTTTTAGATGAGTAATATTTTTTAATGAAGCCCATTTGGAAAGAGAAATATATATGGAAGCAATTTGATACATCTGTCTACTGTATTTTATCATATGTTTTTGTAATAACATGATGTTTTATATTTTTAACTTGGTGAGTCCACAAACAAAACAGAGGTGGTTATTAGATGGAAGAAAACTAGCCTAAACAAAATAGTTCAATCCTTCAGAATTTATATAATTTAAATTAATAATTTGTGGCTACTTATTCTTCATTGTGTGATTAAACATATCTGCATATTTTTTTTTCTTTTTTCTACAGGGACACATGTCTTTTTGCTTCAATGCAGTTCCAGCTTCATAAGGTTGATTGAAGACAGTGTAAGGATTCCTCTTAAAAAAAGAATTTCAGAAAAAATCCAAAGCCAAACCATTGAAGACTTATTTAGTTCTATTACAAATGTTTTTAAAAACTCAAATCTGATGTTGAAGTAAATCCATAGTGTTTACTTCTTGCTTTCATGGAAATAAATGCAGTAACAGTATTTTTATTTAGACTTTAAGTAACTATGCAAAAACCTAAGCTTTATTAATTGCATTTTTTCATTAAGACCTTGTATTTCAACAAAATGCACATCAACAATAAAGAGAAGTTCAAGGAAACTGAATAGTTATTTCCCTATCTATATTTAAGTAAAATACAGACTACTGAGATGGAAATGGAAGTTGGGTTTTTTTGTTGTTTTCGGTCCTGTCACATTTTTAGGGAACAGATACCCAAGATAATTATTTCCCATGCTCTGAATTTTGTTATTCTTACTTTCAAAAAAAGTTCCAGGCTTAAATTTTAGTCAAAACCCTGGAGGGTTCAGTTTCTTCAATACAGATGCATCTTGGGAAACTCAAATTACTGCAATTTTAGTTGGGAGAATTTTATGTCTACCACTGTCATCTAACTAGCAAGGAACAAAACCTTAAAAATAAGACCTACTGAATTTAATGTTGAGCACAAATCATAGCCAAGCAAGAAACACAAGAATATGCTAAACTGCTATCATGTGGACATTTCCCCTCAATTCAGTGAGAAATAAATGCTGCAATTTAGATATGTACTAAAATATCTCATTAAATGAAGTAATTTATATGTAGGGGTGTTTTAGTGTATTAAAAATGTTAATATTTTATCAACTATATCAACTTATAACCATCCTGATGTAGTTAACTGAGAAAAAAATCTGACATCCTAAGTTTGAAATATTCTGTGATAGGCTTACAAGTATTGAAGTGAATTATGTATAGTTTGTCTTTGGATAGTGCTAGAGCTGACCAAGGGCAATTTAATTTAAGCATACATTAATACACTCTAAATTATCCTTGAACTCTAACTGCAACAATTTTAAGAATGCTTTTAGAATTTCATTAGCAGTAAACAGGCAGGGGCAGTAGCAAGAGAGAAAACCTGACTAGTTCTCCTGACTATGTGAAGAGTTATCTTCCATTTGCAACTCACTGTGGAACAGAAAATGGCCTCTCAAAATCCTGCTCTCTCCTTTCAGTTTCACACACAGTCCTGAGAAATATTCAGCCAATCCAAAGATATAAACTAGTTTATATAAAGATATAGTTTAATGCTGCTGGCTCAAAACAAGATAAAAGTCTGGACCTTAAAGCCCAAAGCTAGCACAATGTCATTAAAGCCAGCCATGCAATTATGTATTTGCACAATACCTTACACTTACTATAAACACCCAAAGTACTTCAAATTAGCTTGTGTTGTTAAAACATATCTGGTATATAAGGAATGTATACTGAAATAAATAATTGTTCGTATTTTCCCCGTTACTTAAATAGTTAATATAAATATCACCATCTACTGGCAGAACAAAATATGTAGCAGTGTTCACAAGCTTGTAGGATCAATAAAGGTAAATACACAAATTGATTCCAGTTTACACAGCTCTTAAAAATCTTCAGAAATACTGTTAACTTCACGGTGCCTCACACTGGCCATGTTATTTTCCCAGGTTGTTGTGTAGAGTTAGAGGTGGCTTTGTGAGCATCTTCACACACTTCTTTAAAATTGCCCCATGTGAAAAAGATGCTCATCTTCAATAAAGAATGATCTTAATTTGAATTTGAATTAAACTGCATGCTCACTATGCTGTCCAATCCATATGAAAAGAGCTTCATTTTATTGTAGTTTGTGTTTGTAGTGACAGTGTTTGCAAAGAGTTACTCATATCAGTGTGAACCTTTATTATTTTCTGGTTTGGTGTTTATTTTGATTAGTGAGTATATCTCTAATTTTCATTTTGAAATATTAATGAGAAAGGATTTCTCTTACTTTCTCAAAAGTGAGGCTGGTTGGCATTTTAACGGAAATAGTAGCAAAACTTAAAAGAGAGATATCCTGGGTTTTTATTTGCCTTTTTGTATGAGTCCTTAATATGCTCTTTTGTGCATTCAGGCTTTTTGAGTAATCCTGAAGGCTAAAGTTTTAGTAATTTTGATAAAAGCTTAGAGTTTCTTGTTCTCAGCTGCCTTTAGGAACTGAAGCTTTGAGTAAAACATTAAATGGTACAAGACTTGTCATCAAATTTTAGAGTTCGCAAGACTCAGATTGCGCAAATCAAATCTTGACCTGATTTGAGCTGAGACAAGTGAAATGGTTCTGAATAGAAAGGTACTCAGAGGAAAAAAATATCAGAATAATACCACAGTTTGGATAACAGGAGATGAGAAAGAAACAATTGAAAAAAATAAAACTGAGAACCTAGCAATAAGGGAGTGGAAATACTGTATGTGGAAAATAGAGATAACAGAGTAGTTTTTTGAGGAAATATCAATAAGGTAGGAGATATAAAGATGTTCTTTCCCGAAGAAAGAAAGGAGAACCAGGGAGGGCAATCTCATGAAAGTCAGGGAAGAGCAGAGCATTGAGGCAAAAGTACTTATGGGCCCAGAAAGACTAGGAAGTAAAAATAAGACAGAGGATTAGAAATTTGGCCAGAATTTACAGGTTTGATTGAGCAAGACTCTTCAAAATAGAGGAAACAGTTGAGAAGGTATATTTGAAATAATGTAGGACAAAGACAATACTGCAATTTGTTCAGGCATTATCACAGACCGGGGTCTTCCAACGGTTTTAATATCCTAAACGGATTGCTGCATTCCAGAAGACATCCCAGCAAAGAGTAGGAATTGGTGTTGCTGACTATACCTGACACCACACTCCTCATCAGGCAGAGCTACTGGAAGATAGGTAGCCCAGCAAAATCTGTGTTTTATACAGACCTAATTATGAAGGAAGTTGGAGATGGTTTCTTCAAGGAAAGTAGCACAAGCAGCAGTTTCTAGTTGCCACATACCACTGTGACATGGCCTGTAGGTAAGGAGTGAGCTGAAAGTAAAAGCCTTTGGAAATATATATAACAATATATCAAGAGTTCAGAAGGGGTGAGAGACTGAAAAATTAAAGTTGGTGCTTTTTTTTTTTTCTATATGCCATTAATCAAGATTAAATTGCAGAGCCACTTTTCCACAAAACCTTGCCTTTAATAGTTTCAAATACAAAGCACACAGCTTATATTCAGGGAAGGTAATGAACAGAGTGAAATGCCTATGGAATTTGACTCAAGGTAATGTCTTGGTACAGAGTAGATTTTTGCAGCTCTAAGACCTCACTTATTTTCTATGCTGTTGGTTATACAGTGTCCTCATGTACTCCCTGAACCTCCAGCCCTCACGTCATTCTTTTGGTAACCATCTCTATTTTTCCTTCTTTAGCCAGGAAAGCTTTTTGGAAAAACATCAGAGTTTGCAACAGATTATTTCTGACAACTGCATTAGTACTAAATGGCCCAAGATCAGGCTGTCTTGTAGGACTGACCAACTCACCACTAGTCTTTTTGGCAAAGATTTCAGCAAAATGTTTCACAAAACTCAATAAAAATATACAAAAATAACTGCCCTATCTAGAAAACAGCAACAAAAAAAATACCACTCACAATTTGTTTTTTTCAAATTAATCAACTGTTATATATTGCACAAAACTTTGAAAATTATTATCTTTCTATCAGTTAGCTGCTAATGCCATCTTTGGTTTGTGTTGTTTTTTTTTTTTTTTTTTTTTTTTTTTTTTTTTTTTTTTTTTTTTTTTTTTTTTTTTTTTAAAATAAAACTCTCATTCTGGAATTAATCTACTCATTTTCCAGAGGGAAAAATACAGGCACAGAGGGAAGAGGTTCATACCAATTTTTGCCATGACAGTAGGTTTGGACACAGTTTGCTTAAGCTATTTGCCTATTAGAAATTGATCCAAAACAAGGTACTTAAGACATTTAGCTGTCTGACATTATATGTCAGTAATACAGCCAAGGATATCACAGACTGTCACCCCTGGATTCTGCTACAGAGCATGGAGACAAATAGGCATTTTTAGAGTTCATCTGAACTGGTTTAGATTTCTAAGTCACGATTAGATGAATCATGTCCCACAAGTGACTGTTTCTCTTCTCTGACTATAAAATTCACCATGCTGTCTAGCTCAGACAAATACATCCATATTAAGGAAGGATGTTTCAAATTAGGTGAGATTAATCTCACACACGGATGTTAAAAATTAGTTTTAAAGTATAAAAGTAGTTTACAATGTAGTCAGGGATCATAGTACGACTTTCCAAGCTATTTAGAAGCCTTGGTACTTTGGAAAACCTCGCTAGCTGTCTATCTGCAGTTTTTGGTACTTAAATATTTCTACCAAGTTTTCCCATAGAAATTACCCATGCAAATATTCTCATAAAAGGTCAAATGAAGCTCCTTATCCTTAAAACTAAAGTAAAGAAAAAGAAATCTTACCCCACACACAAAGAAAATGCAAGAGTCCAAAGCTGCACTTCCATTCTTAGCCATATCACAAGATGCTCAGCATCTTTTAGCATCAAAGGGTTGTCCAAAAATCAAATTTCTTTCTGATTACAATCCTCTCTAAAACAAACTAAGAAATGTGCTTCCTGAGAATTTTTTTCTTTGCCCGCAACTTTCCAATCCTAAAACTAACCTATTCTGTGAGAAGTAGGACAAAGGCAATATTATGTATTTCATGTGATAACATACTTACATTTGCTGATATACCACAGAAATGCAAATAAACAAAAAATTGTCTATTTTAGTTGAGAAATAACTATTTTGTTTATTCCAAACAATGTGCTTCAGATGATAAAAAAATTGCCTTGCAAGCCCATATCAGTACTTG
Source organism: Sturnus vulgaris (assembly GCF_052056855.1). Taxonomy (NCBI): domain Eukaryota; kingdom Metazoa; phylum Chordata; class Aves; order Passeriformes; family Sturnidae; genus Sturnus; species Sturnus vulgaris. Next base: position 43,141,408 of record NC_142244.1, on the reverse strand, counting down.
TTTGAATAGAAGCATATGCATGTTATATAATCAGCCCCAAACATGTTTTGATAGCAATTAAAATACCTTGGTTGAGGGGGCTGGTTTGTTTATTTGTTTGTTTTGTTTTTAAAGACTGAAATCTCTTGTAGTCTTACCAGGAAAATAACCATCACTACTACTTCTCCAGTATGAGGAATACCTCATTCCCTTAGCACATCTGGCATAAAAGAGAATAGCTTAGTCAAACATCAACCCTGCACTTTTCCTGTTGCTGGATTCTCTGGAAGCTCCTTAGATGCTGTAGACTTTGAGACTCCTTTGCCCATATTAATCAACTAGCATGATGATTGGAAGACACAAAAAGGGCTACTCTAGATGTCTCTATTGATTCTAATACACAGCCATCATCATTTCTCTTAACATAATGCCATTTTAAAAATCTTTTGTACTACATAAAGTTTAAAATAAAATTGTAAACGTGACAATGCTCTGCTCATTCTCCTAGCTGCAGTCATAGTAAATGTACTGGACAGTGTGTAATGGCAAATATTAGTAATGCCCAAACATTGGCTGATTTATATTACTGTCAGCTGTGTGTCATTAATACTCTTATTAAGTGATATGATATGAATGGGCATTAATGGCCTTCACAGATGCAGATTAAAAAAAAAGGCTGCTTGTACACCATTTTTTAAACAGCAAACCTATCTATACAGCTGCAAGACTGTAATTTATCTGAAAGGGAGAACAACAGTTATCAAAAGTTGCATACACCACTGTTAGACTGGGGGCTTTGACATGACATTTTCTGTGTTTCTAATGGAAATGACATTTATAAAACTTGTGATGGGACACTCAGACCCCATAAATTCTTAAGATAAGACTTTCAACATTTGACACTATTTAATAGAAGAGCTTGGCTATTTCTGACAGATTCTCACAACACTTATGGATGTGCAGGTTATGACTTGCACAGTATTAAAAAGCTCCTCTGTTATAAAAAGAATAAAGGGTTTGATGATTAATTACCAGTAGTCACCTGCTGTATTACTATCTGGATGAGAACATTAACATGGCAATAATCTCTGCAGTCTTCTGAATAAAATAACCATAAAATGCATGAAACCAGACATGCTCAGAGTGAATCAGCAGTGGAAATGTATGTGTACTGGCTCTGTGAGGTATATGATCAAAGGATTATCTACACAGAGCCACCAACTCAGTAGAACATGAAAGATGGGAGACAAAGGAAGCCAAATGTACACAGAGCTAAGAATGACTAAGGAGTTAAAACCTGCAGAGACAGAAAGCCAAACTGTACTGTTCCCATAAAGGTATAACCACCTGTCAATCGAGTTTGGCTGCTGAGATTGCTTCAAAGACTTTAAAAAAGCAATCAAATAAAAATGGTCAAAATGAGCTAATGTGTTAATTGCTGTGGGAATAGAGGCTGAAGCTACAGTAATTGCGGAGAAAGATGAGAAGCAAACTTTGTAGCCACTAGAATTCTATACAATCTTTTTCTTTTGTTCCAAGTTGCCTAATAACTGCATACTTAAATCTGGCCCTTAGGCTACAGCAAGTGGTTCTCTTGGCTGATACTCTCCAGCTGAGTTGCAAACTATTTTAAATTTGCCCTTTCTTCTACACTGCTACATTTTCAGCGACATTTTGCACATGGGACAAAAGTAACAAGTAATCATATCCACTCTGTTGAGAAGCAAGTTTATATTATGAGCAAAGTCCAATGCTGAAACTGTCACTTAGTTAATGGACATTCTGAATTCTACTTTCAGCTTTCGTATAGAGGGTACTTACAGTTAAAAATAGTTTTTAAAAAAGCAATTTCTAGATTTGGTGTGCAGGATATAAGAAAAAATTCTCACTGAACAAGGATCTAAATAGCAAGAGTTGAATTCAGTTTTGACAGCAAATCTATGCTGAACACTGTCTGAAGGAAAACAGATTGGGTAGGTCTTGTTCAACTTCTGATGTCTGGATCCCCAGTTACTTAAACAGGTTTGAATTTTCAGCAAAGTTTAATTAACATTTGTTTGAATTCGTGAGAAGTTTGCATCTCCTAAGATAGCAGAATTAATTCATGAAGTACTAAGGCACATATTCATGTTTTAAATCCAGCCATCTTCAGCAGAACAGTCCACTGGATTTGCGCTCATACATAGAATTAAACAAATGCTGAAATGACCCATATAAGAATTATACTACAAAGTACTGACTGAAAACATGAAAAGTAATTATAATTTTTTTGATAATTCTGGGGCAACTATTTTCTTGATTTCCAAGACATTTAGGGCAAAAACCCTTTAAATCAGTGTTATATCACTGAGGAAATTATTTAATTAAAATTATTCATTCATCCTGGTACTCTAAGATTTCTTTACAATTTAGACATTTGTTTGCAAACAGATGTCTGTATACTGCTCCTATATTCGATCCTTTCTTAGCAGAACTCATCAAGTCTGTCAATCCTTAATATGCATACATACCTATATACATAAATATATGCATATATATGTATAAACATCTGTTTTATCACATTAACACAATATAACATAAACATTGCCCAAACACCCGTCCATATGGGCCATCCCACGATCCTCTGTCTCCATAACAAAATATAAGTACCAGAAGCCAAGGAGTGTCTAAGCCACTGAAAGATGAAAGCAAAATCCTTCTTTAGCAGAGATGGAGGACAGGAGGACAGTCATTCCCACTCTCAATGGAGACATCCAAGCAGAAAACATAGCATGTTACAGAAATTAATCAAGCTATATATGAATAGAAGGATCTAGGACAGTTTCCTTGACAAAAGGTTTAAAACAGACCAAGACTCAGATTAGCATTGTCTTTAGCCATTTTGTTATAGAATTTTTTTTAAAAAAAGAGATTTGGGAGGCCGAAGATGGAGACAGAGGTGGAAAAACTAGGCAGAGCAGATGCTCTCATTATTTTTATCTATGGTTTTCAAAGAACAAAGCATTTGTTTTCAGAAAAAATGAAGTTTAGTTTTCTTTTGATCCCTCCCCCAATACTTATAATTTTTTGCCTCAGATACAGGTGGTATTAACAGAAAGTTTGGGGATTTTCTGAATAAATTTGTCTTCACAGGAAAAATATAATTTTTCTTAAAGTAGGCATTCAAAAGTAGGACATTCTAACAATCATCATCTCAGCCTCTCTGCTTATAGAACTTGTATCTCTGAAGTTCCTGAAGATCTGTTAAGTTCCCATCAGCATGTTCTCATTCTTTTTGAGGTTATTCTATATTAAAGGTCAAAAACTATGCAACTTGATGGATGAGAGCTGACTCTGAGTTCCAGTCCAAACTTAAAAGCACGTGCCAGATGAAATGTTAGACGAATTATATGACCAATAGTTTGAAAGGAGAAATTGTGGCATTAGTGTAAATCATGAAATTTTAGTGATTGCCAGTTAAGAAGTAAATAAGGTTGAGAAGGAGAAAAAGAAATGTATTAAAATAATAGATAATTAATCGAGAAAGAGTTAAAAAACTTGAAAGTCTTGCTGTCTCAAAAGTTATCCTTCAAAAAGTACCAAATAACATTTAGACAAACACTTGAACATAAGATTAGAAGAACCATAGGATTAGAAAAAAATGTGCATTTATCTATCCCAGAATTCCCATTCTGCATAAAACTAAGCCTAATCGCTGACTTACAGACATAATTATGTTTCTGTTTTATGTCAGTTCCTTGAACCCAGTGAGCGGGATATTATCATCATGGCAACACCAAGCTCAGACACTAATAATTAGAACTGAGAGTCTATATGGAAAATCATGCAAGTATGTTTAAAATGTAGTATTTTAAAATGTAGTTTGACTTTACAGGGTTTTTACCATTTAGAATTTGTGTTCTACTGCTATTCAGGTATTTATATGTTTGTTTATGGACAGATATTAACAGAAAGACAATGCTCCTGTCCAAAGTTCGAATTCTGGATGTGAAAAATTTCAGCTTGCATAGTCAGTCATATGGCTGAAAGCTGATACTTTGTTACCTTCCACACAGTATTGATTTTTCTCTCTTATGGACTGTCTTCTCACTAATTAATATATTTATCTAACTGATTTGCTGGCATTTATTTCACTGCTTAGATAACATCACATAAATAGTTCTGTCACAATAAATTGGACTTAACACAAACCTAGAATTAAACATGAAGTGTTCACAGAATCAAAATACAATAATTTTACTTTGGCATTAATTTAGGAGAAAAAAGAAGGCGGAATATCTAAATTAAGATTAGTTTAATTAAAAATACTTGACCCAAAAAATGGTCTTTTTCTTTTTTTTTTGTAATCTGCAAACAACTCAATAAATTCAAACTGTAATTTTGAATTACTTTGAAGACTTTCTCATCCATTTGCCAATAGCATGGCAATAATAAAAATTCTAGTTATAATGATATATTATTGTGCAGAACTTATTTTTCAGTCTTATAAGAATACATTGTGGAAACTTCATTGCGGAAACTTATGCACACAAACATCTAGGAGGAAATGTATTTAGTGCTTTGGGAAACAATTATGAATACATATTTTCTCATATGAGCTTTTAATTAAAACACCTTAACTTTTTTATAAATCTTTGGGGGAAAACCTAATAAAAATGGTGATAAACTTTTTTTTTTAATAGGATAAAGCTTTCAGAGAAAGTAAAAAAACTCAAAACTGAATTCTTCTTAGCATGGAAAACTATCATGGAAGGAAAATTCTAAAAATGGTATGAATTTCCAGAGCTGTGAAATTATGTGGGCTGATATGGACTGCAGCATTTTTTGTTTCCCAAATCAAATCATGGAGGTAGATTATTGATTCATGTGTTTTACCATGAGCAGCTTTTCTTGGATCTTTCTATCACAGGGAAAATATGAAGTTAGTTAATTTCTATCAAAAAATCTGTGAGCGAATATACATTTTACAAGCAATTCAGGCTGTCAGTTTTAGCAAAGCAAAAAGAGGAAGCAGTAAGCTCATGTTCTGCCAAATGCACAACTGTAGCAAAGAACATGTACAAATATATATGCATATATTTGGAAGGGCTCATCTTCAGAGATCTGGCTTTTACATAGCCAGCCTTAAGCACTTCAGTGGAACATAACTTTCGCTTCCTAAAGTCCAAGAAGCTTTAAAGGTTTCCCAAATTAGGCAGCCAAAATCATTAATCTCCGTAGAAAAATTTGGCAAACCACTGAATTCATATTGACACAAGAACTAGGAGGTAGCAGACTCAATTAGCAAAACCATTTCTCTGCTCTGATGGCTTTGCTCTTTCTCTCGGAAATCACCAGGGTAACACTGACTTTATCGCAATCACAGGGAAAGAGCTAATGTTTCAGGATGGGAACAAACAAGTATTGATAAAATAAGTACTGAGTCAAGCCTGAATCCAAACATGAAGTCATCCTGCTTTCCAGGTTCTGGTGAGCTGCAGTCCTGCTCCTGAACCTGACACTGACAGTCCAAAGCTAACCAGGGCTGGCCTTGGCTGCAGCCCTCTGTGCACTCAGACCCAGCAGTGAGAGAGGAAGAGGGTAATGTCCTCACTTGCTCCTAGCCACCCCTTTGCTGGGGCAGGAGGGGGTCACTAAAAGAAGCAGGGTCCTGCCAGGGAGTGTGATACCAATTAGCTGCCATGAGACCATGTGGTCTCACCTTTGACTTCCTGTGCCTTACAGGTACAGCAGACAGCTTGGTTATTAATGGTTTTGTTAATTACCTTATGGAGAAGGAAATCAGTGATTCTGATGTGCCTGTTGTGCATCAGGTATTACAAAGATGCCCCCAAATAAAATAAGAGTTCCTAACTTTGTAGATTATAAGGAATGATTGGACAAGACAAATACATTTTGGTTTCCATAGACACATTCAGGACAATTTTCACTCACAATACAGCTGATTCTCACACCTATTTACTCACAAACTGTGCTCTGCAAATAATCCCAGCAGGACAAGTAAGCTCCTATTTACTCAGCAAAAGCAAGGATGGCTGTATTGGACCATTTTCATTCCTTCACATCACCAGTTTTATAGTCTATCACCTTCAGAGCATTTTGCTTTTACACTATACCTCACTGTCAAACAAAACTTGAAAAAACACTTAAACCCTGGGACTCAATAAGGTTTCTATCCTATTTGACAAATCATTAAATCAGGTAGACTGTTCTCTAATGGGTGTTTTCTCAAGACATATTTTCTTCACAAGTTGCTTGTCTTCAGCTCTTAAGCCCACCTAATAATTGAAGCATTTCTAGCTATACTTTGTACACTGTACCTTTTTAAGTCAAATAATTGGATGAGAGAATAAATAAAATTAATGGAAGAAAAAATGCTGAAAAGAAAATTATTGAAAAATATTGAAAAGTTAATTGAAACCTCTTCTTTTCTTTGTTAGAAAGAAACCTCATATGCATGCTTGTCCTAACTCACTCACTTTCCCCTGGTTATTCTTTGTTTGTCTGTTACTTTAGTTTACAAAAGCATCCCTGCAAATACTGGGGGATTAAACGCTGATTAAAATGTAGAGCCAATGAAGATTGGGTTTAGTCAGCTTCACTGCCTTTTCCCTGTCTAAATCTATATAACCCAGAAGAGTAGCACTCCGTGTGAGACAACTCTGCCAAGTTTAGCTTATCTAAGAGTGATTATGTTTTTCAAACACAAGGGCTTTACAAAGATTTAGCAAACTGAGGGAGAACTGTTCATTATTATTAAGATAGATATGGATTTTCTGGGTTGGTAATGGTTTTTCCCCTCTCCCTAGCAGGATCTGGAGAACACAGAGTACTGCTATTTGGAACACAGCTATGACTTCCATGTCTTCTCTGCTTTATGCTGGTAATGTAAAGCATCACTCTGGCCCTGTACAAATCAACAGGTGTTAAATTAGCTACCAAAGAGTTTTCTTTAATGAATTAAACTGCCATATTTTAATGAATTAAAATTAATAAAAATCAAGATAAAGGCGATAGAATTCAAAGCTAGGCAGTGTTGTACTCTCATTGCAATCTATGTGCAATCAAAGTGCCTTAACCTACATCTCTGACATATAGAAACTAATACACATGACTACAATATTCAAATAAAGAAGACTAATATTTGATTCAGAGTTCTGTTGAACTTTCTTGTGTGTTTTTTTAATACATCTTCCATGCTTTCAAAGCAAACCTGAATTTCTGAAGCTGCTTGGATGTAGTTTGTTCCTGATTTGCTTTTAAGCTTTGTCTCCATATTCACTGGACTGTGAGATAAAAGATTTTCAGCACCTCAGAAAATTAAGCTATACATTTCAGCATGTATACAATACCAAATATTAGATAATCAATTAGGAAAATATATCCTTATCTCTTTTTGTGTAATGATGTCTGTATGTCATGAGTGTAAGATATTTGTGAGCATCTGTATGTAATCAGCTTTTCCACCTGCAAAGGGGGGGACAATTATTCTTTCTTTGCAAGTATCATGAGATTTAGCTTAATAAATTCTGGCAATTGGTGTGAGATGTTCTTAATGAATAACTACATATTGTAAGTGGTAAGGTTAATTATCCCACTATGACAGAAATCAATCACTGTTAAATCTCTTCTATCTGGATAATGAGGTAATCTTGAATTTTTTGATTTGGATTTGCTACCATATGTTGGAAATCTATGAGACTGTAGTTAGTATAGCTCATGGAATGTCCCTGTGCAGACTCCAAAGGACTGAAATTAACTATAAAACTATGCCAAGTTTTAATCCTTTTTTTCATTATACTTCCATTTAAATCAATAATGTTACTCTAGAAGATCGTTTATTATCCTATTTCATAGATAAAGCCCATGGTTCTCTTCATGAAATGCTGTTGTTATGTTGAATAGTATAATTATTGTTACTCAATAATTGTAATTGAATAACAACATTATTGTTACTCATTAATGAAGTGCTATCTTAAAATATCAAAAAAGTGATTTTATAACCACAAACTTTATACTTGATTACAACTTTTTTTTCCCATTAGAATTGTTGAGATTCAGAATTTGACAATTTTTGAGTCCATTAAGCATTGCATTTGTCAGTGATTTTTAAGCAGACATGTAAGGATGGATATTTAAGTTAGAATGTGTGGAAGACTAGCAAACCAAGACTGGTTTTTCAGGCCAAATCCTATATACCTGAATGCTTACATCTCTCCTATACAGGCAATATACAGTCAGTTGGCTTTTATTCAAAATTCAACTTATTTACTCTACAACTCTGTTAATAGCATGAAATATGCAACAGTGTTGAGTGATGTTTGTGGACAGCTGGATAAGCAAGCCTCTTCGATGTGGGGAACACATACTTTCACAACATGGGAAATTTAAGCTTTCATATCATTAGTGGAGTTTTAGACCATATGCTGCTGAGCTCAAAGGTAACCAGGTTGAGCTTTCTGTGTCAAACTCATTATCTCTCAAAACAAATGTAGTCTCATGCTTTCTGAAGACAGGAGATGAAAGTCTCAGCTTTCAGTCAAAAGTTGGTTTGTTCATAATTAGGACTTGTAACAGTGCAGAACATTGTCTTTTTTTAAAAAAATCAACTTTTTTCCTATTGTATCAAGGATCTTTCAAGTTTCTCTCTCATTCTTGACATTTTATTGCCAGCAGTTACACGTGTACAGCAGTTTTAATAGGAAAGAGAAATGTCACTGGAAGGTGGATACTTTAATTTGCCATTATGTATTGTCTGAATTTCTCCCTGCACGCTCTCAGCATAAAATAGTTATGACAAAGAGAGATTTGGTTACAGAGAGGGATGCTAGCCAATCCCTGAGGAGAACATAGGCATGTAGCTGTTGGCCATTGAGTTGGGTGGTAACCAAATCACAGCCAATCAGGATCAAAGTGGAATGTTTTCAATAACCCATATAAGAGCTGTGCACGCCATTAAAGCTCTCTCTGCTGCAGGAACTTCCATGTTGTGTTGCCTCCCCCCACCACGACAAATAGCTAGTTACAAATTAATGAAAGATTTAGGTTTGCACTGTTAATTGAATGTTTTTATAGGGAAATACAATGACCAAGGAAATGGAGGATTCCTCACTTCCAAAGCCAGGCATTTCTTCCTCTCCAACTCTCTTATTACTTTCTACTCTATAACTTGTTTTTCTTGTTTATTGCCTCTGATCCTCCCTACCTCTCCTTGTGTTAGTTTTCTCTCTTGCTTTATTAATTGCACTATATTAACTTCATAGCTAAGGTCAGTTCCATCTCAATAAGCCAGGGATAAGCCTAATTCTGCAAACAGCATTCCCCATAGGAACCATAAGCAGTTTTCAATACTGTGATGTTTGTGTACAGAACTGAACAGCCAAATATTTCTTCCTGATAAACTCAGAAGTTTTCTCTTTTCTTAATATAGTTGTTCTAATTTAGACTGTCGTCCTTAACAGTATAAGTCATCATTAATCACAGAAATAGGAATTTCCTCATACTATGACTAAGTGGGCAAGCCTAATCTTCTCAGGATTTTGTCAGATAATTTTAGTGTTTTGATAGCCCTGAAACTTTATAGAGCACTTTAAACTGTATTAAAAAATGATTTAACGAGACATAAAGTTCTAAGTATCTGAGCCATCAAAGAAAGCAAGTCTTAGGAGCCTAAGTAGTTCAGTACTATAAGAGCTGAATGATAGATAACTAACTTCATATTGTGTGTCACACCATTCCTTCACAGGAAGCCTGGGACAGAGAATTGAATTTAACCATCACAGACTCCATCAAGGACCTGATGCCACTTGCTGGACATCTTCTAAATAAACATTTCTTTAATCCAGTCCAGTCTATGTCCAGCATTTGCCAAGATCCTCAAGTTCATGCATAAGCAAATTCTGTGCTAAACATGTATGGGCCAACTCCTTATGCTTAGCAGAGTCCATGTAATTCAATGTCACAAGAGATTGTAAAACATGTTGGCTTTTTTGTTCTTTAGAGATATGTCTGTGAATAATTTAATTTTTGAATGTAAATGGAGGCGTTTGTAAAGGCTGTGTTTAACCAAGGTTGGATAATCTCCTCAAGCTTTTACTGTAATCAACAGGAGAAGCTCCTCTAGAGGATGTCAAAATAGGCACTTTTCTCTGTGCTAACCCTTGAAGATGCCAGGGAAGGTTAGCTTTGCAAGGACAGAGTAAATCTCATGAACAATTAAGACTAACTCTTTGATGAGCTCTAAAATGCCAAGACAGAATTCTCCTCCTCGTCCATTATTTAACTTGTGCAGTAGCAGAATTCCAAAGAAAGATGGATGGATACAGCTGTAGCTATATTGCAACACAAATTCCTTTGTCTAAAGCCAAACCTCAGTTTGATGTGAAGCTTTTCAGGATACAGGATGCCTTCACATTTTTATAAAAGCAGTCTCTCTGGAAGTCAGAGAATGGTTTCTGCCTAAAAATTGCATATATTATATACACACATATATACATACACACACACAACACACGTTATTTTTCAACAAGATTTTTTTGTTTTTTCTTGGAAAATTCAACACTCAAAATAGAAAAAAATAAATTACCATTTCACATCTCCTATGAGTCCCAAGTAATCAGACCTCCTGACAGAAACTCATGCTGAAAAGTAAAAGAAACCAATTATTTTATTCTAGTGTTTGCTAGATAAAGAGTCCTTCATTGCAAATGCAGTATGTAAGGTAAAGTTAGTGATACCAGGTTGTTAATATACTTCAGCTCATTACTGAAGCAGAAACAGATATTTTTTGGACAATAACCAGAAAAACTTATCAGAGGAGGAGAGAGGCTGTGTATAATTTCAGTGAAGAAGTAAAGGAGAGAGATTTTCGGTGCAAAAGAGGGACACATAATCTTCAACGACTTCTGGAATCAGGGCAATCACTGTTTACTAGTGAGCTGGAGTCACAGACTGGTGCTGGTGCAGTAAATAACTGTGGCCCTTTCTGTCTGCCTCCTGCCCAGTGGCTGCCCAGCACCCCAGCTCATGCCATCCAGGAGATGAAACAGCAGAACACTCCCAGGGCTGATGTCAGGAGCCATGGCCAAAGGTGCCTGGAAGTGCTCACCTGATTGTGATAGCAGCTCCCCCAGTCCCTGGTTCACACTCAAATTCCTTGGATGGAAAAGGATGCCCTGAGCAGAGGTTGTCCTGGGTGCTAAGAGTCTGGAATTCTGCACAGCTGGTCACAATAGTGAGGAATCAGGTGTGGCTTGCTGGCAGAATCAGATAATGTAACAGTAAATCCTCTCTAGAAGTGAGAGGACTGGCAACATGTCTAGTGAAAGTTGTCCCTAACACCCTAGACCTTAATTTAGATTCATATATGAAAGGCATCTCTGATATCTCCTGATCCAACCCTACCACTCAGCCAAGCACCAGCCTCAAAGTTTTTCAGTGTTATAAAGTCTAGTGTCAAATATGCACCATCTACAATTCATTCCATAGACAGACAGACTCTAGAAGGGATCTTTATGCAGCCCTGTCTTAAAGGGTCTCAATTCAGTCATCCATTCTTTGTATAGAAGTATATCTGCATAAAGAATTAGCTTTTCAAGTAATAGACCAAAGAACTCTCATGCTTCTTAAACAGAAATAACTTTGAAATTCAAACTATAGTAATTACAACCCTTATACTACGTAGATAAATATTTCAGAAGTTTTCTTTTACTTTTTAAAACTATTGTACAAAACCCCACTTTGCTGCTAGTAAAAGAAAGGTAAAATCAACAAGGTTTTAAATAACATGAAGTGATCCTTAATTTATGGTTCACAATAGTTATCCTAACAGTGCCTGCATGATCAAGGCAGCTTGATATGTAGGATTTGGTTAGTGAAAGGTAGTGCACAGGGTGACCACTTTGTCAGCATACATGTGGTTTACATAAATGACACAGCTTTATAACCTCAACTTTAAAACTTTAGAAGCTAATCTAGTCAAGATAAAGTTAATTAGTTTTCTCCAAAAATCTCAGCTTTCTAGGAAATGATACAATGAGTATCTTTAAACAGAACATTATGGAGAAAGATTGTTCTCTGTTATCTGTCATAGTGTCTCTTAAAAGCTTTGATCTGAAAGATCTTTGATTTTATGGTTAAGAAAAAAAACAAGTTTGCAATGAAATGGTACCATTTTATGATCTCTGACACATAAATGTCGTTTCATAAAAGATTTGTATAGAAAAGAAAAATACTTTAAAATGCCATCTCTAACTGGCTTCTGAAAGAGCATATATTTTAGGTTTGAACAACAAAATTGTTTTTCCACATATAAACATTCATTTAGGTCTCACTCCCACACAGAACTGATGCCTCCAATAAAGGGTATGACTCACACCATTACTGGTGAAAGATATTGACTTTTCTTTCCAGAACTAAACATCAAACAAGCATCAGAAACTACAAAGCTATTAACTAAGATATATCACAAACTAGTATCCACAGACCTCAGAATAGCCTCAGTTCAATAGTTACTGAGCTCTTCACATCCTTTCTGGGTGCAAGATTGGTTTTGTTGGTGGGGGTTTTTTTGTTTGTTTTTTTTGTTTGTTTGTTTATTTTTTTGCTTTTTGTTTGTTTGTTAGTTTTGTTTGTTTGAGGTTCTTTTTCTTTTTCTTTTTCTTTTTCTTTTTCTTTTTCTTTTTCTTTTTCTTTTTCTTTTTCTTTTTCTTTTTCTTTTTCTTATAGCAAACCCACTAATATAATTTGCTACCTCAAAAGTTGCATTTTAAGTACCCTGAATTGGCTCATCTAAAATCTGAATATATAAGTTACATGAAATCAGACAAAACCCACAAAATCTCTGTTTTTCTTAGGCAACTTCCAGAAACTTTTCTCTTACTCTTCTTCTCTTTCATATTTTCTGAGACAAGAGTCTTTCTAGTGTTAATACTTTTCATTCCCTGAATCACAGATATCTCCTTCCCTTTTCTCATACTATCCTTCTTACCAGCTTTTCAAGAAGACACCTAGTCTGGCCCAAAGGACCAGGATGCTGAGATACCTCTTCCTATCCTCATAACATCTTGACTCATATCCTCTGATTTACTCTGCTATCACTCTCTCACAAATGTTTGTATCAAAAGAAGCTGCATCAAAAGCAGCATGACCAGCAGGTCAAAGAAGGTGACTGTTCTTGTGAGACCTTATTTGTCCAGCCTGGAGAAGAGAAGGCTCCAGAGAGACCTTATAGCACCTTGCAGTACCTAAAGGGAACTACAAGAGGGCTGGAGAAGGAATTTTGACAGAGTATGTAGTGATAAGAGAAGGGAGAATGGCTTCAAACTGAAAGATAAGTTTAGATTAGATGTTAGGAAAAAAATATTTACTGTGACAGCAGTGAGGCACTGGCAGAGGTTTCCCAGAGAAGCTTCCCCGTTTCTGGAAGTGTTCAAGACCAGGATCATGAACCTGGTCTAGTGGAAGGTGCCCCTGCCCGTGGCAAAGAGGGTGGAACTAGATGATTTTTAAGGTCCCTTCCAACCCAAACCATTCTATGATACTATGATTTCTGTAATGATCTCACACATAATCACTCAGGAAACTGTGCATACCAAAGGGGTTTTTTTGCTTGTTAGGTACCAAAACTGATAAATTAATATTCAGTTGTAAGTGCTCAGGCAATATTTCAGAGTAGGAAGATACATAGTTATGCACAGTCACTTAACTGTATTTCCAGGAAATACATTCCTAGAATATGCATTTGTCCTAAACACAAGTGAATTCATGCATGTGTCAGTGCTGCTACTCTCATAGCCAGCCAGCCAGTATTTATAGTGCCAAATGGGAAAAACGTGCACAGTGATTTCCAGGCATGTAGAAACCCAGTCACAGGTGCTCTGAGGACTAGGAGTGCCACAGCTGTTAGTTTGTCAGGGGCAAGGTCTGTTAATGAAACTGAATTGCTTGCTTATGGCAAATAAGCCTCGCATGTGAATAAACTGACTGTGGTACAACAGTGGCTGAAAACCAACAATATGGCAGAAAAAATGTTGGATATAAAACGCTGACCTGGGGGACTCACACGCAGAGTTATGCCTAATTAACGTGAGTGGAGTCAAACACACAATTCAAACAACAGCATCTGTTAGAAAACAGAGCAACTGAAAAAGCATTTTGTTTTACTCTGAGTTTTAGGAATCATTTACTTCAGGCAGGTTAACTGTGTTTGTCACATAACTCCCAGGCATTTTTCCATGCTTTGATAATAGCAAGGCATCTATGGGGCACTTAAATACAGAATGCCTTGAAACAAAGGCATTTAAGTCCTTCCTGGAGAGCCAGCTGTGGTTATTCCTGTGTTTTTATCACAGAAGCTGAGATCAGAATAGGAAAAAGTCGTATTTCCCCTGAATCCTGCTGCCTCTTCTCTTTTGCTAAGTTGTTTCATCTAAAACAGGAAAAGGACTGCAGTATCACAGTACATCCAACCGAGAGAATTATAAAGTTCAAGTCATGCTTTGAAACTCCCACGTTGGTGGTAGGAAATTCACTGCTCAGGTTTTCATTCTCCTTTCTTTTACAATATTTTTTTCCTTTCTCACAGGTACGTTGATGAAAACTCTTGCAAGTCAAGTAACAGTCTCATAGCATGTGAGCAACTGACTCACTGAGGCACAGTGGAGTCTCCCCCTTGGCTTCAGCAAGCTTCCAAACAAGTAAGAAACTTCCTCTTTGTGGCAGTTTCCTCTGTTGAGGCATTGAAAAACAACACAGGAGGGAGAGGGAAGAGGCAGGGAACATGTAATGCTTTCCATCTGCACTCTTCTCACTGCATTATTTATACTAATCTGAAAAATTTAAATAAGTAATATTCCCCCATTTTATTTCTCTGTGATTGATGCTCAAGAACACCGCAGAAGCATATTTAATAACACTGAGTTATTAGATTTGCTTATACAAATCTGAATGATTGTAAGTACTTACATCCTAATTAACTCTTCATCCCTGGTTAAGTAACTAGAAAGTACCAGAAGAATACGCGTGCTTTGTTACAGGAAAACTCAATAAAAATATTGCAGAGCTCGTACAGCAAATCATTTTTAGTCTGAATCATCAGTTTGAATAGAAGAATATCTTCAAACAAAATAAAACAGAAAAGCAAGGAAAGCTCATGTAACCTTCCTAGGACACTAACGTGTTATTTACATGTGAAACTGTTTGTGTGATTTTGCAACAATATTTTTTTTCCAAAGAATACAACTTTTCCCTTCTTGTTTTTATTAAATAAAATATTTTTTTTTCATTTTCTCTCTGTTAGCCACAGAATAGGTCACAGATCTGTTCAATATTATATGCAAAACAATATCAAAAAAGACTCAAAAAGAAAATCTTAAAAGCAGAATTGTTTAGAACTATCATGTACTGAACAAAGGAGAGTGAAGGACTGATATATTTATGAGGTTTTGCTTTATGATAGGGTTTTTTTTCTGTTTGTTTTAAATGCAGTTTGAGGGTTTGGTCACATTCCTTTATCCTCTTTTTGCAAAACTGCAAAATCATTTTGATTGCCGAACATGATTCTTTTCATCTGGCGTTATTAAAGCAGTGTTTCACACTATTTTTCTCAGCAGTCTTTTCTCTCTTCTAGTTTGAGAAGACATCTGGAGAGAAAGTTTGAATATTTTTGTATAAATCACTTTATAAATATCCTAAGTCTCAGCATCATAGGACCTGGAGGAAATCTAGACTCTAGTGATGTCTTTTCTTATCATTTCCCTGTCTTGATTTAATGGACAAAAAATCATCATGTGTTCTTCAATACTGAACATGCTAAAACTACTCACTGAAACCTGACTGAAAACTCTTCCAAACAGCAAAGTTAACTGCTTCATTACTGCAACAATATATTATCATAAATATATATTCACTGACCTTTTCAACTCTTAATAGCTAATTCTCTGAAGTTTAAAAACAGGGACTAAGAGCTTGATTTAAAGGCTTATATTTTTCATTTACTTCATAGTGTTCAGACTAAAGGTCAACTGTATTAAAAAATGCCATGTCTTGCACACACAGATAGCAAGTTAGCGTGATGAAAGTCTAGACACTGCAGATGCTTTTTGGTCTGGACCATTCTAGTAGCTCTCTGATGGATGGCAGGACACAAGAGCACATGGTGTGAGATGGTGTGGAGGGCCAGCCAAAATGCCTGGCCTGGTGGCACTCACAGCAAAGTATCAGGAGCACTTGGGGACACAAGACACAGCCACCACACTGCACGAAGTCAAAGGTATAAGCAGCTGTGAGAGAAGTTTCTACATGCAAGAAACATGGAGTCTGTGGAATTCATGATTCACTTATTCCACATTACTTCAACAATTAACTCAGTTAACTGAAATATCACCAAATATCACATGCTACCTGAAAGTATATATAGAGTCAGAGAAAATAGAAACCATGTTCCTACACAGCAATTAACCCATGGAATTATTTCTTTCAGCTATGACATATCTTTTCTGTGCTGGAAGATCTGGAGAGTATTGAGGACTGGAATTCGCTCCACTGACTTTTCCTCAGAATAAAAAGTCACTTGTAAGAGAGTTACAAAATCCTTGTATGTTGTCCCTTTAGCTATAAGTTATACATCATAAGAAATTTGCAGGGGGTAAAAAAAATCTGCTATATCAGACTGATGTAGCAAGATTGTGAAACTCTGAGACTCCAGATCTTAACATTAATTTTCATCTCAACTCTGTAAAATTCTAATATTTTGGTTTTTTGGCTTTTTTTCCCTCCTGAAATTGTAATTCTGAATAAATTTGCTTCAAAAGACATTTCAATATGATACTTTTAAGCATTTCATAGTCCTATGAGTTAAAAATGAGGAAACTGCCCAGCTAAGTTTCCTTTAAAATCAGGTTTAATATTAAGCTATATTTTCAGTACCACATGGCTAAGAGAAATCTCTCTTCCAATGTTTGTGATATCCTTACTTTTCATCTTTCTAATACATAGTGAGTTGTATTTCTCATGAAATGGTATTGAAGTCGTATTTCTGTCAGCAGGAGTTCTACAGCATGCTCCTGAGAGATATAGAATTTCTGCTGGCCATATGGAATAAAATAAAACAACAAAGAAAAATTTGAAAGCACCCCAAAACTATGAGTGATTCACAGTTTTTATAAGGCAGAGTACTGCTAAGAAAATTCAGTCTTAAAATGTTTGTTCTTCCAAAATTAAATACTTTACACAAGTTAAAAAATTAAATGTTATTGGGCTTAACTCACCATCACATGACATTTTGATTTTTCTTGGACTTTCTTCCTCATTACCAATCTGAATTTGAGACAACTGCAGCTTCTTTTGGATAAACAAACAGGCAAAAAAAAAATCTGTTTGTGATATTCAATTCCTAGCTAGTAATCTTGGTAGCATTTTACATCCATTTTGTGTTAACTAGCACAAGCTGGTAGGGAAGTGTATGTGAGTATATAATAATCTAGCTCTATTAATAAGCACATAAATTTAAGTAGGAATGCCAAGGAGCAATCTTCATTTCTACAACAAGCTATTATATTATGGAAATGTGTTTTCTAGCTGTTGTGCCTGTCTAGACTGCTATCAGCAGCTTGTATTTGTTATGAAAGCCTGCAGCTGGTCCATGCAAAGTTTGCTGTTTTGCAGCCCATCTGCTCAGAAGAGATCTGTAACACTGCCCAGTTTGGAGTAACACTCCCTTATCATTGTAGTTGCATTTCCTAAACAGAAATCTGAAATAATGATGGTTGTTTTTCACTTCAGATCCCAGTACATTTTCTCCTGTTTGGGCAGATGGCTATCTGGCAGGTGAAACCAGAGACAACTGAGAATCAAGAAAGCAGGCTGGGGAGTAGCATTCTTTCATTTCTGTGGTGTGTTTGATCCCTGTACTCTCGCCAAAACTGTGATGCTGAATGTTCTTAGGAGATGAGAAGGTGGATGAAGATAAGTAAAGTGTGAACAAATGGACGTGTTAAACTCAGGAGAGAAAAATAGAAGTCAATGCTGGGAACTACACAGCTAACATGCTTCTTCCTGAGCAAGACCTGAAACTGATCTTAATTTTAGGCAAAATTGCAGTAAGCAAGCTCAGCACACTTTCTAGAAGTAGTCATTAGCTGTCTCATTAGTAAAAGTTCAAGAAAACCCACATCTACACTATCCTTAATTTTTACTGATAGTGGAATTATTTTCCATTTTCTACCCACCATTAGATATTGTGAAGAGAAAGTTGCACTGTAGCTCATTTTGATTGTCTTTTCTGATGTAAAAATGTAGCCACTTTCTGAGTGACCAAACTAAGCAAATTTATTTATATTCTTATAGATTTAGCTTGTTGTTTTGGGATCTGAACTTACTTTTATTGATACGTACCACTACTGATTTAAAAGTGTAGTATGAAAGACCATTGAATGTATATAACTGCTGTCAGTAATGAAACAATTGTTCTTTTTTACGTGCAGGTTCAGTAACGCAGCTCTGCATTGGACCTCCTGCTCTTACTCAGAGTCCTGCTAACCTGACATGCTGAAGTGCTGATAGAGCCAACAGAAATGCTGAACTATTGATCAGGAAGAATGGTTAGTGTCCCTTAGCAGCTCGTGACAGCTCCTTGCACAGATCATCATCAGCTTCTTGGTGTACCACTGTGGCTTTTTCCTTGGTTTTCTCTCTTGCATGCTTAGCTGTGACTGCTTCTGATTTCTTGTTCCCGTTTTAATTTGATTTCTTCTGTAAACCTCTCTTGCTTCTGATCACATTTCTACACAGATTCTTAGCCTGGAAAATCTCTTAAATTTCTCTGTCTCATGACTGTGAATCCACATCACCACCTCTGCTTTTAGCTTATAATCATCAGGACTAGTCATAAAGTTTTCTAGTATGATGAACCTGATATAAACAGGTTGTGGTGTACAATTTTAAATCAGGAGAAGAAACCAGATCAATAAAAAAAAAAAAAAAAAAAAAAAAAAAAAAAAAAAAAAAAAAGCAAGAGATTTCAATTCCAGAAATATGCTATATACTAGCAATTAAATTATTTTATGCTTGTAAACTCAAAATTCCTGAAATTTTAAAATGGAAAAATAAAGTCCTCATGAAATATTACTATGAGTGGTTGATATAGAATTTAAAGTAAGATATCGTTAGGACCTTTCTTAGATTAATTCGGTTTGCATGGAAAATATGTGTATTATTCTCTTAAGGATAGAATTTATAGAACAGATGGTCTATCTACACAGCACAGAACCTGACCTGGGTAAACTCTGCTTCTCACATATGGTTCTACTAACCATCAGGGTTTTTTTCATGCGTATGTTTTCAAAGTGTCTGAGAAACAGCAAAGGATGAATTGTGACCCACAAGAATATTTTTTCTATAGCATGATGCTAAATATGTATTTTGTGCCCTAGAGCAAGATAGGAGGTTATGCAAAAATATGTGAAAATATGTGTGCAGTGTGAGTAGCGTTTAACTGCATTGGAAAATCAATGCACCGAGCATGTCTAAGAGCAGAAACATATGGAATAGTTCCTTAGAAAAGAAAAAAGTGGTAGTCAGCAAACCATAGTAAAATCAGAACAGGGAAAACAGCTGGCCTTCTTTCTGCTGCTTTGAGTTACATGTATTGCAGGAAATAAGAAAAAAAGATACACCTTCCTATTTTCTAGTAGAGGAACATATGCTTTTTCTGGCTTTTGCTACTCTATAGAAAAGGAATAAAGGACGGGAAGGCATCTCAAAGACTTTTCTGTGATTTACATGCCCTACACAGGCAGTATCTGACCTTTAATTTGGCTAGATGTACATTGATTAGGACTGAATCTCATTAAGACACAATCTACTGGGGGTGTTGCAAGAGAAAATATAATATTGATTAAAAAATAAAATAATCCTCCTCTCTCTCTCACCCTCCTGACTGCCTTAGTTCATAATTAGCCTTCTCATCTAGCTTTCCTCCTACATGTTATGTAGCTGTCAGTCTGACAGGAAGCAAGATCATAAGAATGCAATTAGAAATTTCAAATTAGCAGTCAAGCACAGATATGGGATGGATGAACCTGCATCATGCCCATTATGTCGTTTGACTGAAGTGTGATCACAGTAATGTGAGTTAAAGATTTTTATTTTGACAAAAATGTGACTGCTGTTATGCTTAAGCTACAGTTTAGGAATTGCATCACATTTTTCTTATATAGGATGACCATGAGAATCAGCTGATATGCATCAGCACAGATAAGGTCATTTTTTGTCCTAAAATGTAGGACTGAAAGGGTTATTTCTGTTCACTGTGGGAATACTTTACAGAGAAAGCATTGACAGCCAAACTTGGCCAAAACTGTCCCTGTGTTAGAGCTATAGAAAGAAATTGAATCAGAAAGGATAGCATTTTCCTCTCCTTTCCTTTTCATGATCTTTTAGAAGGATACAGTACCATGATAAAGGTTCAGACTGTAATGAGACAACACCAGGCTCTTCCCAAGCCAAATCTAAGCTTTTTAAAAAGTGACTGCAGCACCAAAAGTGTTTAAATGAGTTTGGATTAGCTTTGCTCAAGTTCTATTTGAGGCTAGCAGCATCTGTTTTGAGATTTACAAGATTTTCAAGTTCTAATTTAACAATTATCATTGTGTTTATTCTGATTTTAACTTAATTGTCGGCAAATTTTGTGGGAGGGCTCTTTACAGGAAAAGAAAACAAAAAACAAGCAGCAACTTTGGTGTATTAGCAAGGTAATTTTCTTTCTGATGGAAGACTATATTTGAGCTGATCTATTAAAAACATCACTGGTTTACTTTTTGGTCTCTTCATAATGATCAGTCACTGAGAAATGAGCACAGAAAGCCACAGTAAGCAACTTCAGCTGGTGTGTTCCATCACTGAGTCCACTGAAGTGATGCTCTTCTGCTCTCTGCCAAGATCTGGGTAAAGCTCAGTGTTCAGTAAGTTTGGTTTCTATTGACCATTTAATAGATTTCTGTGTTTCCATGTTCATGACCCAGAGGTTCAAAGGAGTTGTTCAGTGTTATGTGGTCTTCCTAACAGGTTTTAATCAAAGCCAACAGCTCACCCTGGTTCATCCTGTAAAAGAAACAGCAACCTTTGAGAAAAAGGTACTGGAGACAAATCAGAAACTAAAATGATGGAGTCTGGGAGAGGAAATATGAGTTTCAGAGTCTCCAATGGGGCTTACACATTGCTTGCCCCTGTGAAAATAGAAGAAAAACTTCTTCACAAAGAACTTTCAGACATGTAGTTGTTTTTTTCCCCCATCCTCATTTCTTATACTGTGGGGCCTTCTGGTGCCAAGAAAATTTAAACCCAAATAAAATTTTAGTAAAGAAAAGAAATCATGGAAAAGCCAGATCTTACTATTACTTGATTAATACAGTGTGATACATAGATTGAGAAGGAGTAGTAAATGTAAAGATTTTTAGAGGAACACAATTAATATTAAATGTATTACTTGGAGTTTCATTTTATGTGCTCTGGTACTAAAACCAGCCTGTTCTACCCATATCTTACTGAAATTCTGTTGAGATATTTGCAGTTATTACTCTGTTTCAAGCTTGTTTTCAAAAATACTCAAACTGATCTGTGGCATTCTTTCAATTTAAATCAAAGTGGGCATTTCCTCTTTTACATTTTCCCCCATCACTGCAGGGATTCTGGAGTTCTTTTATGTCTTCTGTGTTGCATTTTAAGAGAAGAGCTTTCTCCCTAGGGTTTCTACTCCTATCTTGCACTGCAGGCCATTTCTTCAGACCCAGGCATTTAGAAGAGATAATGGCTCTGGATCTGAGGGTGCTACTCCCGGATCTTTTCTGTACCTTTAGTCAAAATTGCTGTGTCTTTCTTAAAATTGTGGTTGAGACATCAGCTAGGATCTCCTTTGAAGAGTAGATAATAAAATCCACTGTTAAATTTGCATGAAGAAGTTCCTATAGATCATTCTATGCTCCACTTAACAATGTTATTAGCATGTCATTAGCAGAGAATTTTTACCTTTGGGGCTCGTGTATAACTTTCTTTATAGAAAATAACAAAGCATAAAAAACCCTTGTCATTTCTTTTCCTCCTACTCTCACTTAGATCTAGAAAAACTGGAACACCAACTTTAGCAGATATGAACAGAGCACAGAACACGACATTGCAAGTACTTTCTTGGGAAAGTCCAATAGAAAAATAAGTACCTGTAAGAGCTGAGAAAAGAAAAATGTAGATGAATGTATTGTTAGTGCTGGGGAGCTAATTAACAAAATAGTTATTTGGTTTCTGTGCAAAGAGTGACACGAATACTAAAAAAATATGGAAAAAAAGTCAACTTCTGTATGCTGTAGTTTAATATTGAGGGTAAGAGTTTAAAAAAAAGTAGAATTTCCATTTCTCTCAAGGAGAATAAGCATTAAATTTAGTAAGCAAAAACATTACCCTAAGGAGAGAGTGAAACTCCAAAATGAGTTACAAATCAAACACAAACCAATGCCTTATGCTTGATTTTTTATTTTTTTTTAAGCAGTAGCTGGAAAAAAAAAGAACCCTGACATCAAAGAAAGGAGAAAAATGCTGATCTTAACACACAAGTTTAATTATTCTTGAATACTATATTCACAATTTTCAGGACCTGTCAAAACAGGAAAGTCCTCCCTCTCTCCTTAATCTTGTTTTCGTTTATTTGTTTGTTTGTTTGTTTTTATGAGATGTTTAAAAGTTTTATACAGAGTTCATATTTATTGTAGGCAATAATTTTGAATCAAACGTGTTTCCATATTCCGAAATACTGATGGGCTTGAACCCGTGGTCACCTTTTACCAGAAAGGGTAAGATACACAATATGAGATTTTGATTGCTAAATTATTCAAACAAGTGTGTGTGCTAGTCAAATAATTTGATCTCTGGTTCAGTCTACTGTTCTAAATATAAACATATATATATTTATCCATAGATATATATGAATGAGAATGTGAATTTGGTATTTCTGGCACTAGCTTGGGTTTATGTGGGACACTTCCATACAGACTTAATTACCATCTCTAGTAATTTGTCAGCTTTTCAAACTTTTTTATTTAAAATTGTTTAGGTGCCAGCATCCTTGGTGGCTGATGTAGATTTACCACTGTCTGAAACATCAATAGCAGCAGCTCCTGCTTTTGCAGAACTGGTATTCTGCATCTCTGTGGTTCCTTGGGCATACAATCTTTTTGTGACCAACAGTATTTTCTGACCGCATTTCAGTATTTTCATCTTTGACTCTTCACCTTATTATGTGGAGTGCCAACAGCCAGAGAATACAGCGAACAGGGATGGCAAGATGGGATCAGAAGAGAAGGTCTGATTCCCACAGGCTGTGTGTGGCACTGCCATGGCTGGTGAGAGGAGAGGGACACAGCAGGGACAAATTTGCAGGGCCAGTTTGAAGGAGAGGTCCTGACACATCCTCCCAGTCCCCAATGCCTGGTGCAACTCCCAGAGGCTGGGACATATGCCACCTTCCCTGTGGGAGAGACACTGGTTGAAACACCAAGCAGCCAGCTGAAGGAGCTGTGGGAAGAGGTGAGCAAACTGTGCACCGTCAAGAAGGGATGGGCATGGAATTGACGGATCCTTTGGCAGAACCTGAACCCCGCATTGTATGGAAGGAGCGACAGGTAGAAGCTGCCCCTGAACCAGCAGAGGATACAGGATGCCAGGAAGCAGAAAGAAAGAAGCTTGAAAGTTTGGGACAGAAGGAAAAGATCTTTCCCTACTTTCCAGCTATGCATTGACAGAGTAGATTTAAAGCCCTGGAAAAAAAGAAGAGGAGCAAGTTTTTTCACAGCACAATGGGGAGATGTCTGAGTTTCGACCTGGATTTGAACCAGATATTTTGAAAAATTGTCTTCCAACATAAATTGTTCTAATTGTTCTATTGATTCTAATCAATGATTCTATGACACCAGTATATTTGAAGTTTTCAAACTGCAGTCACAGATCAATATCCAGGACAATCTGAAGGTAATGTATCCTACAAGCTGGATTTGGCTGACTGCAGCAGTGTCAACATTCCTGCAAACTCTGGACTTGGTGTTTTCATACTGTATTACCCACTTTTCTTCCAGCAGTTTTCACTTGACTTCATCCACAGAGCTAAATATTCCAATCTCATTTTCTGATGTTGCAGGACACATTTCACCACTCCAACCATTATATTATATCCTGCTCTCATTTTATGTTTAAGAACTATAAACTTTTTCTGTCATTATACTACTGTGAGAATGGAGCAATAAAAATGTTGTTTCTAATTTTTATTATAAATGCTTCTTTTTTATAGCAGAAGTAGTTCTTTGCAAACAGTGCTCTGAATCTTCTTTCATTGTGTGCTTTAAAACTAGTTGAATTATTGGAATTATCTGTAGATCTTAAATATCATGGCCTCAATCACTGATGTTTGCTCAGATTCCATGAAGAACATCTCATAAGAAGGAAACAACTCAGATTTTGTTTCACTTGTGGAATAGCCTAATTTTGGAATATTTTAGAACAATCTGAGTACATTAAAGAGTAACCATGTCCCCATAATAAAAAATGAATTTCTGTTTTTTGCCATACCCCAGATTCGTTGAGAATTCCTCCATAGGAGGTATAGTAGCTTTTGTCTTTTCCCATCTGAAGTTATCCATCACATATCCCCAGAGAACTTCTTTGTATTACCAGAAAATGAGAAGTAAAATAAAGACATCTGGTTTATAGGATCTAGGGTTTGTCAGTTGGTCTATGAATCATCTGTTCTGGGAATGGTATCAATCCATCTTGTTTGATACTCATTTATACCTGTTCAAATCCAGTCTATAGAGAATTTAATCCTCATTTACTATGACAAGAATTCAGAATATATGTGAAAACAATCAACTACTTTAAGGAACTAAAGCTTCTATTTTGACTTTATTATTCCTATTTATTTTATTTATCTATTTGCTATTGTGTAAATATTTTGCAACTACCAAAATATACATTCAGAATGTTATGAATACTGGTTTTTTGTTTTTTGTTTTTTTGGGGGTGAGGGAGAACTGCATACAAATGAGCAACAAATGGAAATGAACAAGAAAATTGCAATGAGTGAAATATTTTTTTTTTAATTTTGGATTTTCTGTTAAAGTGATGCATTTACACAAAACATTTTTATTTCTCATAAGCTGTATTTTAAAACTGAATACTATTCAACTGTAGAATTTCAATCAACTGAAGTAGTAAAATTTTTAAGGTTTAAACATTTTAGTTAACTTTTTACTAAAAATCAAAATATTTGGGGATTATTTTTGCCTGAAATGGATACTTCATATACTATCACTAGATACATATCCCTGCTACTGAAATAAGACCATTTGTATTTTAAACAATATATTTGCAAGGAAATTAATAGATTTTTATTTAAAGCAGCATATTTTTGGTAATTCCAATAGCTTTTATCCAGTCCCAATTATTTTTCAAAACCAATGCATTCCAATCTTTATCAAGATTATTTTTATCATTTTATTAGTTTCTCAGTCAGATATATTCAAATAAACTAGTAGATATCATATGCAGAAATAAATAATTTCACATTAAAATCACTGAAAGTTAATTTAAATCTAAAGAAATCCTTTTAGCAAAATATTTAAGTTAAAAAAGTCCCCTGATGTTTTATGTTTTAAAGTTATATTATTTTCAGAAGACTTTAAGACATTTTAATGAATCCATATTTACTTGTTAAAACAGTCATATTTATAGTGCTCAAAAACATGCACTGAAGAGTGGAATGGGAAAGAAGTAACATATTTAATTACAAAAAAAAAAAAAAAACAAAACAAAAAGAAAAGAGATTATTTAATATTTGTTCCCTTTTCATTGTAGAATTGTTAGATATCTTGAAATTGGCCATTAAAATAAGCAGGTAAAAAGCATCGTTCAGCTCACGTGGAAGGAGAGGAAGGAGTTTTCCAAGCAGCTTCTTGGCTACTGCTGGCAGTAGTCTGAGTGTGTTGTTTCCTAAATCCCAGACTAATGATACAAGATAAATCAGGTCCAAAGGATCTCCAGTCTGGCTTCTTGCTCAGTACAGGGTCTCCCATGAGATCTGATGAGGCTTTACTGGGCTTTGTTTTGAAATACCTGCAAGAACAAAGGGTCCACTACTTGTCTGGTCAACCTGTGCTGCTGCTCAGCTTTCCTCATGGGGAAAAGGTTCTCCTTACAGGCTCAGTGTGCCTCTCACACTTCTGTTTATGTCCATTGTCTCTTATCCTCCTGGTCTGCACAGCTGAGAAGAGCCCAGCTTCATCTCCTTGATGATCAGCAATGTTTGCTTAGGCACTATTATGTCTATCCTGAGTTATCAATGCTCCAGGCTGAAAAATTCTGGTTCCTCCAAGCCTCTCCTCACAGGGCAAGTGATCCAGACCTCTAATTTTGGCTTGATTCTCTGCTCTCAGTCTCCTAGCTAAGCCTGCAAGAAACTCACCCACTTTCCATATTGCACAGATTCAGATGAAAGCTGGAACACTGAATATATGTGGCTTCTATAAGCAACAGTTTAGACTAGTCAAAATTATATCAAGAGCTTTCTGGGCAAGAAATGAGGAAGATTTAGGGGGAAAAAAAGTACTTTATTTAACACCTGGAGGATTTAGATAAATAAAAGCTGTATTTAAACACTACTCATTCAGCACATATACTCAGGTTTTCTGATTGACACACAGATTACATTTGACCACACAAGGATAATTCATTGTTAACATATTTTTTTAATTTCTATATTTGTTTTTACATGGCTGAAATATTTGTCTTTCCTCACCTTTAATATGATCACCCATTCTTTCCTCTTTCTGACCTCCTCCTCAGTTGTCTTCAATGTGTTCTCCTCTTTTGCTTTGCACAATGGCCTAACAGGATCCTGCTGTCTTCCCTTCCTGCTGAAAATCCCATATCTACTCTGACAATATTTCTTAATCTTCAGATTTTTGACAATTCTGCTCCAGCCAGTCTCACACTGTGTTTTCTGCAACTCGTCTTTTGTAGCTATATTTGTCACAGTGGATATAAAAATTTGCTTTTATTTTTTCCAGTGAAATTTTTAATACATGTTTATTTTGTTGTGTTTAGCTGAAGACCAGGAAGGTAATATAAAATCAATCTCTACTCCTTTGCACATCTTTTGTAACACTATTACTAGTATCACTATTGCTAAAGTAAGGAAATGCCATTGTGTGACTTCCAATCTGTGTTTTAAATTTTATAGATGTATATTTTGCATTCAAGTATTGCAATCATTCTATGTCTTTGATGTTTTTATCCTCAAAATTATCTTTCCTTAGTCCTTATAATTTATAGTTTTCTTATTTTTGTCCTGTAAACAGCTGAAGTAGTTGGTTGGTGTAGGCTCCTTATCTACTTCTATTCTATTCTATTCTATTCTATTCTATTCTATTCTATTCTATTCTATTCTATTCTATTCTATTCTATTCTATTTTATTCTAGTCTAGTCTAGTCTAGTCTAGTCTAGTCTATTCCAGTCTATTCACTATTTTAACTACCTTCTTCAAACTGTGAAAATAAAATATATATTCATATTTCTGATCAGTTATCTGCTGGTCGTGATTCTCTTTCCAAGATGTTCTTGTATTGTTCTCCTGTACCTCTGGATTTTAAATTTATATGTCAATAGTAGGCTGTCAATGTAATTACATTCCTGAAGTGCACTCCTAAAAATTAGTAGAGATATTAAAGTGAGATTTATCTTACGGTGATATCTCAAAGTGGAAGAGATTATACAATTACTTAATATCTGCAGATATTTAAAATATTTTCATATTAGTCTGATTTTCTTAACCAATTCACCAAGTGGTGATTCAAATATATCTTTCCATGCTTTTCTGACATTTCCCTTTATAGATATTATAATTACAGTGGTGATGAACAGTATTTTAAACATCTTTGGCTACAGTGAAGACATTATTCTTGGCAATTATCATCTATGTCTTGATCCTGCAAGCACTTCAGCATGGCAGCAGCTCACCCCGAGTAGTCTGACTTTTATTCACACAAGCTGCTCATGTGAATGAGATTTCTGGTTTTCAGACCTCTTGCTTTATACAGGCTGAAGAACTTTCCTTGTCCAAAGACATTTGTTTCAAGCAGATGCTTTTGCTAGAGGTGAGGAGGCTTAGAATGGTAGGTACTGATGCAGCTCCCAGGCTGCACTGCATGTGTTATAAAGTAAAATTCTCCAGAATGGCTGTAGTGAGGACATTAGGTAATTATCACAGTCAGTTTTATGCTAGCAGCAATAGCTGCGACTGGTGAAAGGTGCTGCTTGCTTCTGAAACCAGTCTTGAACTACTAACGTGGGGCAGACTCTGAGAAAACACAATATACAGAAAAAAAAAATGTGTTTTATTTTACTTAGATAAATTTCAGTTTCCAGCCATTAGTTTCCGTTATTTTCCTGGGTTTTGTTGGTTCAGGGTTTTTGGGTTTTTTTTGGTAGGTAGCAAGTCCTTCTCTTTTAGCACCATTTTGTGACATTTAGCATACTCAGATTTGTAATTAAATTCCTCAGTACACTTCCTGCTGTCATTCTTATTTTAAAAATATTTTTTAAAATTAGACTGATGCTGTCTTAAGCTGCAGAATTAATTCACTGATATTACAGGATGGCCTTTCCTTATATACTGGAGATCAAGAGTGAATCTTGGAATTATTTTCAGATATGGAGAAAGGCAGAAATTGAGAGCAGATTTTCTGGAGTTAAAAATTCAATGAATTCAGTGAACCACTGTGATATTTTATTTTCATTCTAATTCTTTTACATAATCACAAAAAAAACCACTTTATATTTTCAGGACAACAAAATAACTAATTTATGATCATCTATTTCAAAGTTTAAGTAACCTGAGAAATAAAACTAAAACGAAACACATATTGAATTCCTTTCAGCATACTTTTTACTGCTAAAGTTCATAGACAGAACTTTCTGTCTCCTTTCAAAAATAACTGCATTTCTCTATAAATAAAACTATTTTAATAAACAATTCAACTCAAGAAAGAGTTGAGTATCTTTCTTGTAAACCAAGAAAGATATCAGTAAATCAGATGTGAGTATATTGTCAACAGTCATCAGAGAGAGATTAGCTATCTGTAACAAAATTTAAAAAGCCCTGTATTTCTAATTCATCACAATTACTAAAAGCTTTTTTAGCCCATGAAAACTTAAGGATGCAAGATTTATGCTCACAGGTGTGCCAGATGCATGAAGTTCTGTCTGAACATTTTACAGGCACTTATCTGTGGTTGTAAGACATACGTCAAAAGGACTGGCATGTAAAAAATGCCATTTTTCGCCTGCAATTCCTATTTGAAAATTCATGATAAATATCAGTAGTGCTACAGCCTACAGTCACACAGCTTTAATATTTCAGATCATGACCATGAAGACATACTCATGAGGAAAGAAAGAAAGAAAGGAAGAAAAAAATAGAAGGTCGCATTTAAAATTCCTTCAGTGCAAGCTAAAATTTTAGAAATAAAAGCCTGTCTTCTGTAAAATGCTATTAAAGTGTACAGATATAGAGTGTAAAATGGAAAGAGAAAAATACAATCAAGTGGGACTTCACCAGAATGAGAAGGAACAATTTAATAAGAAGGTTTTTTATCACACTTGCTCAGAGATTTTCTCCCTCTTTTGTTTTCGGTTCCATTCATGAAAACCCATGACTGAAAATGTATAATGAAGGTTAACATTGACATAATCCATGACAGCAATGTAATTTTTAATAGTGAAGGGAATTGTGTTCACTGGGGAATGAGAGAAAATTGAGAAAACTGACTAAGTTTAACTAGATATATTTTCACTAAATGGCAAGGATTCTCAAATTACTTGCATTTGATTGCTAACATCTTTCCTTTGAAACAGACATCCCTGACCCAGGAGAAGTATAATAATCACTGCTAATCTGTAAACAGTTCCATATCCCCATCCCTGGAAGTGTCCAAGGCCAGGCTGGATGGGACTTTGAGTAACCTGGCTTAGTGGAAGGATCTCTGCCCATGGCAGTGGGGTTGAAACTAAGTGATCTTCAAGATCTCTTCCAAATCAAACCCTTTTATGATTCTATGGTTCTTTTAGAGTATATCTGGAATTTTTACCTCATCTCTATTTCCTTACCCTCCTTCTCTTTTGAGTAGAGTTTTCTAATAGAGGATTCTAATAGAGAACAGTTGCATCAAATTGTTTGGCTTTTCTTAAATACATTTTTTTTAGGTTGGTTTTATTTTGAAAACCTGGAAGAAAATATGGTCAGTTTATTTCAATTCACTGTCATGTTCTAATTTTTCTCTGATTCCAAATCTGAAACAAATATTCAAGTATTTTTCTTCTCAGTGCAGCATCAAAACCCAAAAGTGATAGTGTACTCCAAGCCACAAATATATTAAGTGATCCTGGCTATATCTGATCTTCTTAGGATTTACATAAGGACTCAACAGATAAGACTTTATATATTACTTATACAGAATCTGATGATAATGTGTGAGTGGCAATTTAATCTTGAAATATACATATATATATATATATATATAGATACATAGAAGTTGAAATAGATTACCTCCTGAGGTCCTTTCCCATCTTCTTATGATCTTAATTTTTTTTTTAAATATAAGGACATGCAGAAATACTGTGTCACACTGCCAACATTTGTTTTCCTATTTCCCAAATAGGAATTGAAGGCGAAAAAAAGTTTTGTTTTGTTTTTTTTTACTTCTAAAAATGCCCAGTACCTTATAGGACTGTACCTGCTATCTCAAAAAAATACCAATAAAACTCCTTCAAAACACATCACCTTCCTTGATATTTTTCTCTCATTTATTAAGGAGAAGAGCAACATATTCTGAGATCTGTGCAGTGAAAGAAGAAATTCTCTTAGTTATAGCAGTCCCTTTTGTTGAACTAGGATTCCCATCAGTTTACACCAGTGTGTTTACTATTTCACAGTTAATTCTGAAGTGTTTTCCTTCATACAAAACATGAAAGGGATGGATAAAATTGTTGTCTGAAGAAGGTTTTCTTTTCTTTAACTTTCTTGACAGGATAGCTTTCGTGTTCTTCCATTCAACAGGAATAGCAGAAGTTTCAAGTCCATTCATTAATATTACCAAAGCAGTAAAAAAAGTAGGTAACATCATACTTTTTCTATTTGTGATTCAGTCATTGGTATTTGTCGTTAATGGCATGGCAAAATTTGGTGCTGTTTTCTGTCTATATACTTTTCTCTCATTCTACCTCTTTCCCTCCAGTAAACATATTCAATATAGTCACTGTATTTTCACAGCCACCAGGAGGAAGTGATGGAAAGAAAAGCCAAATCATGTTCTCATTGTGAATTTTTCAAATATCCTTAAGGCAGCAGTGATAGGGGGGAAAAAAATGAAATCCATATGTGGTGAAGCTTTGTATTACCTCCTCCATCGAGCTCAAAGGCTATTTCTTTGAGCTCCAGCTACAGAAGTTCCTTTATCTTGTCCTCAAGTGGCTGGATTAAGCTCTAAACAGCTTGTGGTGCAGGTGTTGCAACTTCTAGCTCTTTGTACAGCTACAGTTCTATTTAGTGATGATTCTAATTTTCCTGGAACCTGGAAAATCCAATGTCTTGTCTTTGCATGTACACATACAACTAGTTTAACAAAGAGCATGCTGGACTACTACTGAATCTCTCAGCACTGGTGCCATGTGATACCAGAGCCAAGGTGTTATCAGAAATGGATTATTTCCTTTCAATCATTTTGATTGCTGTCTATGCAATCAAAATGCACTTCTTGTAGGAGTCTAGATCCTCAGGACAGGTTACTGTGTAAATCCCAATGAATGCAGGAATTTGTACAAGGTGACTGGGTCTTATTTTTTCAGACTGGCAGCACAAATGGAGGGTTTGGAAGTTTCAGAAACATAGTCTTCTATGTAAATAAAAAGGTACTAAAAAAAAAATCAACAGACATGGCACCATCAGCAAATTTTCATTAACATGCAGAACACCTCAGCATCAAATGTATCAGCATTGTTATCTAAAAGCTTGTACGATTCTCCTACTTACGGATGACTGATAAGAACTGTTCCAGTTTCCAATTAAATCAATTACAAATCTCCTTCTAGCTTCTGTGGGATTTAGTTCATACTTTTGTTAAAATTCCATACCCTTTGTTAATTTCAAATATGTGATTTAGAATAGTGCAGGCTGTGGCAAAATCTCTATCTTTGTCTCTCTAAAAACGTTAACAAATACCTTTAGGTACCCAACATCTGTTCTAAGCAGCTCAAAGTCCAGCTCTCAGTTTCATATTATAAAAACTACTGACACTCATGTTCAGGTCTCCTGAGTATGAAACAAAAGCAAGTTACAAGTAGCTCTGTAATTGTTGAGGTATCACTCAATTCTTAGTTGCAACACCTGTAAAAAAATAAAAATAACTGAATTTGTGAACTAGAGGAAAATAATTTAAAAAGATATAGCTCTCTCCCGAGAATGCAGAGAAAGTACAACTACAAAATACACAAAAGATAAATGTTTATAAGGGTAAGGAACTCTATCAGAGGATAAATGTCTTCCTGAGCTTCTAAAATACACAGCTGGCTGTACTGCAACTGTGCATGTAGAACAGATCTTTGTTTTAGTTTATAAGATATCTGTATTATTATCAGATAGCTGTAATTAAGATAATACAACTAAATTAGTTCTTAAAAATTAGGATGAAGAAACATTGCTCCTTTGTGTCTTTTGTGAGCTTACTGTCCCAGTACCTTGTGATTCTATAATAATGTATAAAGTTATAGCTGATATACTCTAGAATCAAGAAATAGTCAAGGTAACAAATCTTGTAGAATTTCCATGGTTATGGTAAAAATGTAGGAATTTTATACAGGTAAATCAATTAATTCAAGTCTATGTCATCAATCAGAGAAAAACTTTCTCAGTCTTGCTAGTTTTGCTCTCAAATACAATTGGTTGAAATATTCCTTGGCAAAACAGCTTTGTTCCAAAAATCAGGTCTGTTAAAAATGAAACTGGTTAATTTTGACTGGATAAAATTTTAATCTGAGGAAAGTTAAAAGGAATAATCTAAGCTTTTCTATTTTGTTGTTAAAGTACTGTGAGGACTTACAGAGCAGAGCTGTCTGTGTCTCAAACACTGATTTGACCACAGAAGGACTCTGCCATGTAATAAGCACAGAATGGAGTGACAGGATGGTGTGAACTCCAAGCCTGGTCTGGCTGGCACATCCTGGTAACACATCCATACAAAAATTCCCCCTGGCAAACTGTGCGGGGAAGCAATGGCTCACACACATATCACAGAAAAATAAAATCACCCCAAGTTATGGGACAGAGGGCACCTGTGACCACCAACCCATCACCGAACCACCTGTCCCCCCAGTATGTGTGCCTCTGTGGGTAAGTCCCCACACCAGAGATAAGATAAACCTGGCATTATTGTCTGGGTGTTACCTCAGAGCTAGGGGGAAGGTAACAAACATGGGGGGAGAAGAATTATTGCTGATTATGGACACAAAGAAAGCAGAATTTAAGAGCCACAAGGAAAGGTAACTCAGCAGCTGTGCTGAAATCAGCATTGTTTGCTAAAATGTATAAATAGGGAAAAATTTTGAATGACCTCAGGACTGTCACCACTGAGAAGCCCAGGATGAAGAAAGACCAACAGGACACTGATGGATCCATGGACTGTGGCTGTCTTCTGCTTGATTTCTCTCTTTCTCTCCGCCGTCGTTTATATTTCTTTCTCTCTCACTGAGATTCATTGTTAAATAAAATCTGTATTAATAACTTTGGCATATTATCTCATTTGCACATTAATTCCAGCAAAAGCATCTCACTATTCGCACCTTAACAAATACAGACCAACTTTGGTATGTTAGCAATTACATTTAATGTTTATTGTTTTGTTGCATTTCAGTCTTTACAGCAAAGTTTGACCTTTTTGTTTGTAACTATATATATACAATATTATGCAGATTACATACCACTACTATAATGTAGTTCTGATACCAAATCAGAGTAATTTACCTTATTGAAAAGAAAAAAAAAAAAAAGTTCTAGACTGGAAACAAATTGCAGAAAAGTCTGTGAAGAACTTAATCTCATATAAAAACATCACATTCTTCCATTAAATAAAAATTCCAAATACCACCAATCTTGGTAGAGCTTCCATAAAATTTATTATGTGACTGAGTTCACAACATGGTTTCTGTGATTATTTTAAATGTAAAATAATGCAAAGGATTTGACAAAATGATTTGACAAAATAAAACATCATGATATTCTTGAATGAACTTGCATGATCTTAAGATACTGATAAGTGAGATTACAAACAATGCAGAAAGCATGAGCATATGAGGAA
Organism: Sturnus vulgaris; assembly: GCF_052056855.1. Classification (NCBI taxonomy): domain Eukaryota; kingdom Metazoa; phylum Chordata; class Aves; order Passeriformes; family Sturnidae; genus Sturnus; species Sturnus vulgaris. The sequence continues at coordinate 43,106,989 of NC_142244.1, read as the reverse complement.
GGATTAGGACCCAAAGAAAACAAAATACCAATGGCTTTAAAATAATTGGTGAAGATGCTTATCTTAAGAAACATAATAATTGAATTGTTAAGCCTGGAAAAGACCTGAAATTCTCAGAGCTTTTTTTGCTTTTAGTGAAACCAATACATTGGCTAAGGAAAGAAAGCTGGAGGAGTAGGCAGCAGCAGTGTCACTTACTAGTATTGGTGCAGCTCTTGCATGGCCCTCTGCATTACAAATCACAGCTTGAGAAAAATTCTAAGAGCTTCTCACAAATTAGGTTTCTATCTATGTAAGAAAGTTTGTATTCATGAATGCCTACGAACTGCTACACTGCATTAAGGGTGCTACTGAAACACAAGTGCAGTTCCTCCAACAGGAACCCAGCTCCTATTCTCCAAGACTGCCCTGGGGTGTTACTCAAAGCAGAGTTAAGGGGAATGACAAGGAGATTCTGTTAAAACATGCACTCTTTCTTTTGAATTAAAATGCTGCTGTAGACACATCCTCTACCTCTGGGACGTATACAATCCAGACAAAACTTAGCAGTGATTTGCAATGAAGGTAAGGGTATGGTCAGGTTTTTTTATCTCTCAACTTATACACAGGAAGAGAGCTGAATACAAAGGGGGAGTCAAGTTCAGATGCTACCAGGGAAAAAAAAAAAAAAAAAAAAAAAAGCTTTCCTGCATATCTAATGCCCAGTTCTGAGCACATAAAAGCTTTTCATGTTTCTCTCTGCTTGGTGAATCATTTGTTGCTGAAATATGTGTCTACGAGCTCAACAACATTGAGCATGATGAGATAAGGCATGACAATGACAGAACATCTACCAGAAACTGATGGAGCAGTGAACTGACTGAATTCCAACAATTCTGGGATTTTAGGAATAGCCGTGAGGTGTATCTGTCTTATGCCACACTGAGATGAGAGCATTTGCTCAGTTTCTTCTGGTGTCTGAACAAGACAGGTGTGCAATAAGGAAAAGCTTTAGGTTTATTTACAGCAAGTATATAAAATATTTAAAAGCTTGTTTATGTTTAGTTAAATTAAAAAAAAGGTAGCATTATTTTCCTCATGGCAGATATTAATATTTTGTTGTTTTTATACTACCCGACTCATTAGGACTTCAAGTGTCCCTATGAAAATTTTGTGTATTTCTATCCAGTTTTATCAACAGGTATTGAAAACTTGCAGATCACTCACTGAAAACTTGTTTCAGAGGAGATGGGTAGTTAAATATGGATTTTTTTTTCTGGTCTGTAAAGAATGCATATTAACATTTTAAAATATGCACATTATTTCAAGAACTTTGTACAAATATCTTCGCAAAAGCTACACCATCTGGTAAAGACCATAACTTTCTTCTCTTTATTAAAAATATATATGCATAAATGTAAGTTAAAAAATTAACTATACACATATTTTAGAGATGGCTCAATTGCTACAAAGAAAGAAGAATTTTAAAAAAAAGTTTATGAGAGAGTTAAATCTCTTCAGTTTATAGATATGTTACTGGAGATGCTGATAAACATGTGAATTGTTCATAATCCAGAGCTGTCAGAAGTTAACTCCAAGTACCTGAAGGGATATCTACTGAAAGCAGATAGTTTTGGGGTGTGCACATTTCAGAATGACATTACTAACGATCATAATTTTGAATGGTAAATTGTCTATGATATTTCTATGATATTGTCTATGATATTTGAATCTGGAAATGTTTCTCATGGAGAAAAGCTTTGTCTAGAATAAGGGGGGAAAGTGGTACTTGTGTCACTTTCACAGATATAAGATCATGAAGACAGGCATAGAAAGGAAATCACGGGGTGAGACTTCATAGTAAGATAGGTAAAATGATGTAACAAAAAGTCATTATGCCAGTTTAACTTTAATATCAATATCCAGTGATATCCTAGGTAATCCTATCATGGTCAACTATTTTATTACTCTTGCCATTTAAAATTTCATTTAAGTATTTGTTTCATGAAAAACACTTTTAAAATATGAAAAAAAAAAAACCACCTTTGTGATGAGGCATTAATAAAAGGCCTTGGAAAATTAATTTTAAAAAACCTAACTGTCCCAGAAGAGTATTTCTGTAATTTTCTGATAATATTTTGTTTTCTTGGTTCAGAATGCTTTTTTTTTTGGTTTCAAACTCCATGTTTACTAAAGCACATTCTAAAAGTTTAAGCTATAGTATTTCCTATTAAATTTGAATGAAAAATATAATGTATTGAAATTCTGAATTCTTAAAGTAACTTTATTTTTCTTCATCTATGTTTTTATGATTAATCATCTTGCGTTTGCACTCAAGAAGTTTCTTTAACCTTCAATATTTTCAGAGGATAAGCATTTTTTTAATCTAATTCAATACAGGTTTTAATTTTATAGGAACCATCACCTCAAAGGAGAAATTACAGTGCAGTAAGATTAAGGAGGCAAAGCTCTTCTCTCAGAGGCATCACAACATAAACAGTGTGGTAGAAGGAGGCAAATGACAAAAAAAGTATTTTGCTGATGATAAAGTCATGACAGTGGAAAAAAGTTTTAAACACTTTTTTAAAAAGAGAGAAACCTGTCTGTGGTATTTAATATGCAAAGTGTTGTAAGTCTGCCCTCTGAGGATGGCAGTATTCACTCTGCACAGAAATGAGAGGATCAGTTCTAGGGGACGCAATGGAAATCCTTTCCTTCCCTACCACAGTCTCCTGCTGAGGTCAAAAGGGGAACGTTCTGGTCAAAAGCTTAGGTCAGTGTCAGTTCATTCCTACTCTTAGTCTAATAATTCAAATTTCTGCTTAAAAAGAGTATATGATAAAATGTGCCATACTACCCAATTTTTTAAACTTATTGTTTATGGTCATCTTGAGATTGTGAAAATTTCTGTCTTTTTGGATAAAAATCATAGCTTCTCTTCCTTGTATAACCAACCATCTTGCTTTATTCTGGTCAGTAGAGTTATTCTAATTTAGATTAATGAGTATTTATATCTAAAAAAAATCTTTTAACAAGAACTTCACCCGAGTAAGGCAGATATTAATTTGACCTAACTGCCCACATCTAATTCTATTCATTTATATCCTTACAGGTAACCCTAGGCTCCCTTTCTAAAGAAGAGAAGAAAACCAGTCACTTTTAGAACATAATCTGTCTAATTTTGGCTTCAATAACTGCCTTAAAGTGAGATGGATTATGCTCTAGAAATATATGTAAGAAAAGTCTTGGGAAACTACTCTAGACAAAGACATCCACAGTGAACATCTTCTTTTGTTAGATCTCCTTCTTCTGTACCTGCATAGCTATATAACAGAAATATTTGATATTCATATAGCAAGGAAGCTGTTGGATATTTCCAAAAAGACAAAAATAAACAGCTTATCTTTCTTACAGGTGTTGGAAAAAACAGAAGTGCTGTGGAGAGAAATCAATACTGCTTTCAAAGTAGACCAATGAGTTTTGAGTCCATCTGCTTATCACATGAATTTTATATTTTGATCTCGGGCAATAAAGGGCCAGAATTAATTAGCCTTTTAGTTCAGGACTTGTCTTGCCCTCAATTTTGTATTACTTTATCATCATAGGTGGCATTTGAAAATATAAGGCAACATGGGTTGTGTTGCACTAAACCTTTGAAAGACTGCTGCTTCCTTATTAGGTATTGAGAAAAGAATGTATTTATTTTTTATATCACTTACTTAAAATGCAGAAGTTCACTCCCATATCTCAGTGATTATTTCTGGTATAACCAAAATCTAACATTTTTAACTACAGATCCCTTTGCTAGAGAAGAGTCAATGTTTTGTTCTAGTGCCTATTCCTTAAGAAAGGTCACTTCTGTGGAAAATAAAATTGCTGTTTCTGCCTAGACACAGTGCAGAAGTAAACAAGTAAACATACTATCCTGTTTCTAACTGCAATACGTTGTGTTCTGTTATAGTTTAAATTAAATTTAAAAGTGAAAACCCTCAGCTATTTGAGAAGAATGAAGTAGAGTGAAATCATATGGCGCTCCTAAAAAGAATATTTAAAATTTAAAAACCAAATCATCTTTCTGACGTACTTATAAAATACCCACCCATATCTTTACTAGTTTGTGTAGCCATGTGTCTGTTTGAGACTTTGTAATTCATCATGATGGATGAACATACCCATGTGATTCAAAGAACTCTACAAAGGCAGCATTTTCAAATTTGTTATACTTTATTGTAAGAATGAAACTAACTGATGAAAAGCATCAAAAGGATCATTTTTCAGAAGTGCAAATTAACAGTAAATAATAGATTACAAGAGAGCACATTGTTGCTATTGACTGGCTTTGATTGTCATCTTTGTAAGTTTATGCACCAAGAAAACAATTATTTGATGAATTCTTATAGGAGTATCTATATTCAAGTATTAATGTATATTAGAATATAGTTGAAGTTATATCATCACATTTTTCTCCACTCATTGAATCTCATACCATTTCCTAAGAGAATACCCTTAAGTACACTGTATCTAAATAGCAATAAAATATTAAAGATTAAATTACTGTAGCTATGACTATTAAAAAATATAATAATTGTATGCCTTAATTATAATCTGGTGTGTCAAAAGCTGTATATATTGCTTCTATACAAAGTAATGCAAGCTCTCTGTATTCATATGCACAAATTTTAGCCATAGATTTAGCAGTAGTAAGGGACATTTACAAAGTAAATTTCATTTTATTTTTATTTGATTATTCAGGTTTTGTGTATAATCTATGATAAATTTCGTCATTAATGCCTTTGTCCAACTGCTCTTTCTTATTCATTAAAGAAAAGCAGATGTAGAAAATTTTGCTGTCTAACTGTTTAAAAAAAGTATTTTAATTGTCTTCAGTAGAACTGTGTTGTTTTTCATCAAAAAAGACCCACACATAAAATGAGACAGTTGCACTGTAACACAAGGAAGTACTTATCTTGAGAAAGTAACTTAAAATAATTTTTAATCTGGTGTCCTAACATAGTATTCCCTTAGTATAACAGGGACAAGTAAAATAAAGTCTGATCTTGTTTATAAATAAATGTATGTTATGTCAGAGTAGCTTGGTGAGTTGTATCTGCTCTGTGACAGTGTCCGGGTTCCAGCCAGGAGAGGGTTAATTTTTCCCCAGGAGCCAGGAGGGGGCATGTCCAGGGCCTGGATGCTGTTCTGTACCACCTCATGCCATTGCCGGGGGTGGGAGGCAGGCGCTCTCTCTCTTCCCAGGAGATGGATTCCTTCCAGCTGATAAAAACTGGCACGTGGAGGAGTCCGGTGTTTGCTTATTGTCAGGAGCTTTCCATGTAAATTGTTTCTTTTTTCTTATGCATTTTATTATTAATATTGTTGCTGTTACTCTTTGTTTGCTTACCTTATTGCTGTTTCCAGTAAATTTTTCTTATCTCGACCTGTAATCTTTGCCTTTTGTGGCTCCAGTTGGAGGGGGCAGGAAGGTAAAGCAGCTTTTTTAGTGGATGTATTAAATTGGAGAACAACGTTCTTTAACTATGCCAAATAGATAAACACAGGTTCCATGATAATCCATATCAGATGCTCAAAATTTACAATGAGTCCAAGAGAACATTCTGAAATAGTTTTCTTTTTATTAGCAATGACTGAATAAAAATAAAAGAAGGTGTTTGAATTCAAAAGGTCGGATAAAAAGACAGAAATAGAGGTCATCAGGAAAAAATAACCTGCAAAACAGAAAATATGACAAACAAGCACAATGCTCTGAGGTTTTAATGAGAGGTCAAAGCCTGGAGGTATCAGTCATTTAGGTATTGTTAAAGAATATTAGAAAGAGAGGTCTGTAAAGACACAGCCTAGTCCAACATACATAAACCTAACAAGCACCCTGGTGTGGGGAAAAAAATGAATAAAAGTTAAATACATTGAGTTCTCAAATCCTAGATCCTGAACAAGACCAAATAGAATTTTCAAAGACCTATTAGCATTTCAGACACATTCCTTTTTCAAACATTTTTTTGTAAAATTAGCTTACATACAAAATAAATAGAAAAAATATTTTCACATTTATCTTTTCATATACTGGTGACACTATTGCTGAATGCACACTACTTGATCTTCTAAATGGAATTAATAGTTGTTTAAAAGAGAAGTCTTACTTTAATTAGGAAGTGATTCATACGACCTCGTTGTACAAGATGTCTCACAGTGCATATATTTGGAAAAAATAATTTTGCATTTTGCTGTGTACTCAATCAGGAAAGTCACATCATGCTTAATATACACCAGCAAAAACCACCTAATTTATTTATTTATTTTAGGATTACTTCAAGTTTGCTGGCTTTTTCCCCCATAGCCTTGCAACATTCACTTCTGTTGAAAATAAGGATAAACAAGACATTGGGATTTTCTTCTACACATACACGACTTAGAGTCCAAATTCCATTTTTAAGAATTAAAAATACTTTTTCAGATTATTTCAAGGTAATAAATGACTGCATTTCAGCTGCTCAATGTTATTATCTGGGTGTCTTTCCTCTTCTACAGTATGCCATACAATATGCGAGGTAATGTAATGTAGCTTACCTTGATAAAAGAGCAATGACACTGAACTTTTAATGGGCAATACAAATCATATTTCCATGGAAACTTGCTGTGAAACACATCATCTATAATAACTACTTATTGTCTGGGAGCTACTTCTTTGTCAAAAGTCTTAGATTCTTAAATGCCCACAACCCATGACCCTTTTAAATTACCTGCAGTAAAATTTAACAAATATAAATAATAAATTTAGCAAGTCTAGGTTTATTTTTTTAAAATAGATCAAGAAGTTAAAAGCCTGGGTCTTCCTCACTTCAATGAAATATGACAAAGTGATTGCAATAAAGGGAAATAAAAGCAACAGACTCCAATCAATCAGACTCCAATTAATACCCCAAGGGGCTGTTGCAAGTGATCTTAAACCCATAAGAAACAATGCTTCTGTTATTGTAAGGTAGATGCGAATGTAGTTCTAGATATAAAGAGTTTGTTTTTTCACTATGTCAAACATGTAGAAGGAAATGGAATGAAATGAGTTCTGGAGATGGCTAAGTACACCCCAGAGGTTGCCTCCTGTAGGAAGGTATTATCATTAGATTTAAAAAAAAAAAAAAAAAAAAAAAAAAAGTTTTTTGTTTGGCACACACAATATGAATTTATCCATCTTAAATAATAATAATCAAAACTCATGCTCTGAACCTTGTTTGCATCCTGACTCGTGCAGTCCTTACAGCTAATGAACCTCAGCTTAAGAAAACAAAGTTATGCACATAATAAGTTAGTATTTCTATAAATCAATTTAGAATCCTATTAACATTTTTACTGACTTGATAAATCAGTCCCTCAGAAGCTCCTGTCCCACTGAAATTTATTTATCATATTCAGTGAGCTTCTTGTAACAGGTGTCAGGGTCTGAGTTAAATAGGGTCTGATGTTAAATACCGAATTCAAGAACCTAAATTGCAAGTCTTTGATAAGTGGAGCAAAGACAAATATCTTCGCAGTTTGAGCTTTAAGTATTCAGATATGTAAATTGCTTCTGGAGGAAAACAAACAGGTCTGGAAAGGCTGCATGTGTCCATATTAATTTTTACACTAGCTTATAGCAGAGATGAATTAATGACAGTTTTCATGTTCAAATACAAGTAAAACTTGGAAGTGACTTAAAAAAAATCTTAAATAAATAATCAGTGAAGATTTGCAGTACGATACAACACAGAATAAAAGTAGAAGTGGAGATAATAGTAAAATCCTGTGCAAAGCAACTCGCTTAACATTGGGAAATGGAAAAAGGAAGGGATCATCAATAAGAGCAATGCAACTACATCTAACTGAAGCATGGCACGAGACAATATTAAAATGGAAAGTCTTTTATAGCCACTGGGTCTTTAAACCCCATACTGAAGCTGAAAGGTGGAAATCTGAGGGCAGCAAGAGATCCAATTCAGAAATTGCAACTGAAAAGAGACAACCCAGAGGCAACATTCCTTCAAACTCTGATGATCAGCCTGAAAGAATAGAGCCCGAGGGCAAAAACCATTCAGACCCTTGCAGTATATTTGAAAGGAGAGAGCTTTAGGGCAGGAATTGCACAGGCCTTAACAATGAGCTGGGATGGAAAGATCTTCAGGGCACCCCCATCAGGACTTGGGACTGGAAAAGTAAGGAGTTAGCAGGGGACTATGTGCATCCCGGAGTCTCTGATAATGAGCTTCACTGAACCTCTGTTATGTTCTGGCCATCACAAAATACTGAATTTAAATTAATGCATGGCATTGCATACCAAAGGAGTAGAGTAAAAGAAAAACCAGGAGAGGCATCACAGATAGCCCAAGACTGAAGCTGCCTCCTTCAGTGTGCAAATCCAAGCTATCAAGTTACATTAACAAAACTGACTGCTCAAAGAGCTTGACTAATGTGCATTATGTCTCATCAAATGGCATTATCATTTTTGCAGGATATTTAAAACTCTACAGTAAAATTTAACAAAGGTGACCTTCTTTGCACGATACATGAGCTATATAACTTCTTTTTCTTTATTTTGTCTTACCAGTATCACTATGTCGTGATCTATGCTCATAAATTTAAAGGAAAAAAATAAATAAAATATTGACCAGTAAAATGGAAAAGAGTTTTGTAAAGGTGTAGTTCTCAAAGGGAAAAATTCTTAATAAATCTTTGCAAGTATTCTGACTTTCTAAAAAAAAAAAAACTCTATATATGAAGATTTTCAGGATCATACACAAACTGCCTAAGTTAGATGTCCTGGTACATGAAAGGGACATGTTTCTTTCCCATCACAGAATCTAGACTTCCTAAATCAGGATCCTAAAATTCATTCATAAGGCAGTTGAGTGAAAGAAGCACCCCAGAGGTCTCCTGAGGGCAGCTCACAACCCCGACAGTGGACAGTTTAATAAAGGAGATGTTAGAGTCGTGCTCCCTGCAATTCATCTGTGTTCAGCCAAGTAGCATCTAATGTCATGAACACCCACTCGTAGCTACTGATAACCAAAGCATAAGTTCTGGAGTAACCCGAAAGAACTGGAAAATTAGTTTCTCTTTAAATTCACAATAGCTTTCAATGTATATATCCTTCTATGACATACTGAATCACGTTTCAATTTCTTTGGTGCTTTCTTTCTTTCTTTCCTTTCCTAAGAAGTACCCTCAATTAAAAGCATGCCCACTTTTCAGAGACCAATTGCAAAAGTTTTTTAGCTATACAGGGGTATGTCATAATATTTCAACCTTTTCAAACATATGCTGAATATGCTATTTCTTCATAGGAAATAATAAGCTTTCAAACCTTTATCTTTATTCTCATTATCCTCAAACTATTTCAGGTTTTAATTTAGAAATGGAACGACTTGTAGATTCTTCCCATGACCAGAAAGTCTTTCGTCCTTTAATGAGGTAGCAGTTGATGCCTCTTAATGGGAATGTCTGACTGTTCTGCTTCACAGCAATTCTTATATATTCAAGAATTATGGAAGTAATCACGTTCTGTAGAAATATATCCCACTACAGCGAGTGATATGGTTCTCAGATTTCCAATTTACGTGTTTTAAATTAATAGCTGTTTACTCTGCTGCACAATAAAAAGGGTAGTTATCACTGGAGCTAATTCATTACACAGTACTTTATTTCTGAGATTCACAGTCTTTCCATGTACAGGACACAAAGTAAGCAATTACAATAAGCATATATCTGTAAGATATAAGGTAGCATTTAGATTACCTAAGCCACTTTCTGCAAAGGCTCATCACCATGCCATTTAAAAGACTTTAAGGAATGTATTTGCTATCTGAAATTGATGAGGAAAAAGGCAAAATGAGAGAAGTTGAGGACAAGAGCTTTAAGCACCAGCAGTCTAATTTTTAATATAATGTAGATTTCATTCCCTACTGATTTAATTTATACCATTTGTTCAGCACTGCCTTCAGCATTTAAGGGAAAATAAGACTGAATGATATTGCCTGCTCTGTAACATAGCAATCAATAAATATCCTTTATCATACATTTAATCAATGCTACTTCTCAGTACAGGAAAAAATTGAGTATCTTTATTCTTCAGAAAAGTCAAGATGTGCTTTTTGTTCTTTGGAGTCTTACCATGTTGGTTGTAAGCAAAACAGGCAACACAAACAACCTACCAGAGAAAGAAAATCCTTCTAGGAAGGGAACCATTCAGGCTTGCAGTATTTTCTCTGATTTAAAGGAAGAGGGATAATGGGGACTGTTCAGAAATACGGGGCTAAACATTTGAAACAGAAAAAAAAAATTCAGTTGAAGATGGCTATGATTGCCTAGGATGCACAGGGTACTTTAAACAACAAAACCTAAACATAGGCAAAAAAGAGACTTCTTCAAATGTTATTTGCTTTGTTGTTTGTTTTTATCAACATTTGCCATGATTAAATATGCATAAATACTACAGCTAGACTATAGGAAAAGGTATTAGAGCTTTTAAAGGGAAGCTACTAGTATTGAACGATTGGTAGTGTTCATTTGATACATTTGTATGTATATAGCTGCAATGCTGAAAGAGAAGCACAAGTGGAAAACACTGCACACAGGTGCAGACTTCTGAATGACAAAACTCTCAGTATTCTTCAAAATTGTTGGCAGTATTAACCTTTATAGTATTTGGGTCCTTAGTTGAAGTCAGTGTGATTTTGTTGCACAGTTTGTAATGGAAGAAGGGTTTAATATAGTCAGAAGGTTTTTTGCATACTTTACATGTATTTTCATACAGATTTGTTTAATTGCTTCTCTCAGCTGCTACTCTAAATTTGAATTAAGCTACAGATTTCACAGAGTTTTACAAGTAAAAAGTGATTAATTAATTCCTGAGTGTATGTTGTTTCTCTTTTAGAATTCTGTATTGCTGAACCCTCAGACATATTTATCTATTAAGGTAAGTTTTGTTATATATTTTGAGCATGATTATTTTGATCTTTTGGTGTAAGTTATGTGGTCATCTCTCCTCCTCTTCTTAAATGCAAATAATGAATGTGCTATATAAATGGAACAGTCTAAAAGATAAATTGTACTGCAGTCTTAAAACTCTCAGTAACTAAAAAGGCACTGGTACATTATGGAAGTATTGAAAATAGCTGATTATTATTTAACAAAGGAAAAGGTGTTCCTGAGCATGAGCAACTTTATGTTCTCTCATTAAAGAAGTTGATCTACTAAAAGACTTCAAAGCTTTAGTATTGCTGTTTGAGAAATATGATGCTTACTTCTTTAGTCAACGAAGCAAAATATTAAAACTCAAAGCCTTTTCTTTAATGAAAAATATTTTAAAAATGCAATAACTCATATCTCAGTTCAAAATCTGAGAAATTGTAATTGAAATCGTGATTTATTGAGGTATTTGAAGAAATAAAAGGTGTTATAAAGTTGCAAAAAAAAATGTTTGGTGGTCAGCACTATGCAAAATTCAACATTAGTTGAAGATTTACTCCAGCTGATGGTTCAGATACTGAATTAGGATTTTGGCCAAATATCAGAGCCACAATCATGATTCTGAAAGCCAGATCTAGCTAATAGATCTGATTACATATGACTGCAATAGAAATCATACATGTAGAACTCATTGCAGCATCTGGTCCCTCTTGTAGTTTAGGTCATGTTCTGTTCAGTCTCTGAACCAGTACAAACACTATGACATCTTAGGAAGTACAAGCTGTAATGGTGCATTGACTGTAAAATGCTTTGGGCAAAATGAATGACTTGAAAAGGGTTACTCTGGAAATGACTTAACATGCATGATTTTATTATGCTACTGAATTATAGATAGGACAGTTCATTCCTGTGTCATTCATGAGCCTGTAATAAGCAAAAGTAAGGAGTAGGTTTTTACATGTATATGGAAACTATATCACTATGCATTTATGCATGTATATACACACAATTCAAACCTGTACAGAACTTCTTCCTAAATACACCTTTTAAAAATCTAAATCTGAAATTTTAAATCCAGTGCGGATGTCTTTCTGCTCCATATGACAAGCGAATTGAGAATCAACACCTGCTATTTGAGTATTTTAAGGTGATTATTTCATTTTCCTAAACATTTTAATTTACTTTTAAGTAATAAATCATTGGGTTAATGAAAATTAAAAATATTTTTAAGGTAAAAAAAGTTTTCACTTCCTTTATTAAGACATGAAATCTTTCATTTGCCTTTTGTTTGCTTGCAGGGGTATATTATCTGCAAATACCTCAGAACATACGAAATTTCTGTTAGGAATTTTTACACTGTTGAAGTAATCACTCAAAAATGTAAAATACAGAATCAAATACAACAGGAGAGAAAAAAAGTCATATTTTCATTTCAAATAGTGATTTCAACACTTTAGAGTCAACACAGAAATTCATGTAATAAAATTTCAAAAGAAATACAGTGAACAACATATTGAAAAAGGTTTGCCACCTTTAACCAGAACATTCTCTTATTTTGTCAAACACTTTTTACTGCTTTTGAGAAAATTGATCTGTAAACAAAACACTGCACTGCCTTGACAAACAAAGCAACACTCCACATGAATTCATGAATAGAAAGCAGTGTCACTGCCAATTTTAAAAACACAACACATGCTAATATTTTGAATTAAATCCTAATTAACACATTGGGAGTATTTCTACTGAGTTTAGTGAGCCCATGGTGTCCATCTTAGTGTACATCTCACTAGGCTTGTTAGAGAAAGCAGGTGATGTGACTCTACCTGCATTTAAACATCACCAGCTCAGGCTCAGAAATACAAACATTCCTCTCCAGTTGTAGTCACTGGAGATTTTAAAGATGGATAACTATCATATCTGTTTTAGAGACAGTGAGGCTAAGGCTCAGAGGCTTTACAATTCCCACAGCAACTGCCTTGTAGACTCTATCTCTCCTTGATCGGTGTAGTGTTCCATCTTCCCATGCTACAGCATTTCTGCTATAACCTTGAAAAACTAAAAAAAAAAAAAAAAAAAATTAAAAATTCTCTATTTGAGAATACAAGGAATGGCCACAGAATTCCTAGAAAGTATTTATCCTGACCTTAGAGCAAAGCATTTAATGTCTTTTTCTTTGTTAGCAAAACTTCCTTGGATACAAGGATAAATAGTGAAAAAGACCTGTGCAATTACTTTCCACAGATCAGAGAATCATAAAATTGATTAGGTTGGAAAAGACCCTAAGGTCCTTAAGTCTAACCATTATCTCAGCATTGCCAAGGCCATCACTAAATAATGTTCCTAAGAACCACATCCACAAGTCTTTTAAATACCTCCAGGGATGATCATTCCGCCACTTACCTGGACAGCCTGGTTCAGTGTTTGATAATCCTTTTAGGGAAAATTTTTTCTTAATATCCAATCTAAATATGCCCTGGTGCCACTTGAGGCCTTTTACCTTTGTCCTACCATTTTCTACCTGGGAGAAGAGACAAACCTCACCTGCCTACACGTTCCTTCAGGCAGTTGCAGAGATAGGGAACATCTGAGCCTCCTTTTCTCCAGGCTAAACACCCCCAGCTGCCTCAGCTGCTCCTCACAGCACTTGTGCTCCAGACCCTTCCCCAGCTCCGTTCCCTTCTCTGGACACGCTCCAGCCCCTCCATGTCTTTCTTGCAGGGAGGGGCCCAGAACTGAACACAGGATTGGAGCTGTGGCCTCAGCAGTGCCCAGTACAGGGGGACGGTCACTGCCCTGCTCCTGCTGGCCACACCATTGCTGAGCCAGGCCAGGATGCCATTGGCCTTCTTGGCCACCTGGGCACACCCTGGATCATGTTCAGCTCCTCTTTGCCAGCACCCCCAGGTCCTTTTCTGCCAGGCAGTTTTCCAGCCACTGCCCCCATCCTGTCGCACTGCCTGGGATTGTTGTGAGCCAGGTGCAGGACCCAGCACCTGAATCTCACACAATTGGCTTTGGTCCATCAGTGCAGCCTGTCCAGATCCCTCAGTAGAAGCTCCCTGTCCTCCAGAGGATCAACACTTCCACCCAACTTGGTGTCATCTGAAAACTGAGGGTACACTCGATCTCCTCATTCGAGTTGTTGATAAAGACATTAAACAGGGTTGTCTCCAATACTGAGCCCTGGGAAACACCAGCTGTGACCAGCCCCCAGCTGGATGTAACTCCAGTAACTCTGAGCCTGGCTGTCCAGCCTGGTTTTTTACCCAACAAAGGGTGCTCCTATCCAAGCCATGCACAGCCCGTTTCTTTTGGAGAGCACTGTGGGAAATGGTGACAAAGGCTTTATAAAGTTCAGGTAGACGATAACCAGAGCTTTCCCTCCATCTACCAAGCAGGTCACTTTGTCACAGAAGGACATCACATGGGTCATGCAAGACCTGCCTTTCATAAACCTGTGCTGGCTGAGCCTGATCCCCTGGTTGTCCTGCACGTTCTATGTGATTGCATTTAAGATGATCTGCTCTGTGTTATTCCCCAGAACCAAGGTCAGACTGACAGGGCTGTAGTTCCTCAAATCCTCCTTCTGCCATTCTTGTAGATGAGTGTCATACTGGCTAGCCTCCACTCACTCATACTAGCCAGGGCTGCTGGGAGTTACTGCATCTGCTATGCAAATATAAATTCCACTCCTAATTAATTAATAATTAGCAGAAAGAATGCGATCTTTCTGAAGGTAGGATCAAATAAGTGGGTTGATGGAGGCAGCTGCAAAGTACATACAAATGCTGGGAGTTTCTAGGTGTATGTGAAGTTTCAAAGGGATGCACAAACAGAAAGGAGGTGAAAACAGCACATCTAGAATGGACTGCATTCCTTTGAAAGTTACAATAGGTGATGTGCTGAAATATCAAAACTGACATAGTAATTGCCTACATTTGGGTAAGTAAATATTTCCCTAATCATCCCCAGTGTAATTGACCATTAGCTTCCCTCCAGTATCTTTCCCGCCTGTACTTTTAGAAATAAAATTTAAAGGACTCATGCTGGGACATAACATCCCCTCTCATGCTGTAGGTCAAATAAAATACTGTAGTAAAAATGTAATAAATTAAGTTAGATTTTCAGAAGTGTATTATTTTATGCTGTGTCAGCTTAACCTACTTAAAACATAAAGCAGAAAGACATCATCTGCCACAGAAGGAGGACAAAGACAGCCACTGGCAGCTTCCCCCTTCTGAAAGCCACTTGTATTTGGTATCTGAATTTGGGTTTTGGAGCCTAACTCTGTGTTCTCACCAAAGACCCTTAAATTTTTCAGATTTCCTGCAGCAATTTATATAATTTGCTTTAATGTTACCATATGATTTACAACAAATGGATATTATTACTTTTTTTGCTGTCCTTTCTTCATCCCAATAATTGTGCAAAGTGTGGCGCTATGTCCCATGGTCTGCCTAGAGATTTCGTGATGTCCATGCTGAAGCTAAATCTTTGATACCACCTACCTAACACAAGGGCATATGCAAACAAGCCTTCTGCCACTCCTCAGGCCTCTTGCCTTTTCCCACAGCTCTCTGACAGCATCATTATCAGAGAATCACCATCCACTTTCCCGCCCAGTCCAAGTTCCTCCTTCCCTCCCACCCCAACATTTCACTATGGTTGTGCACATTAAATAAGAAAGCCTTTAACCCTGATTCAAGGGTAGGGCTGTTGTAATTTTCTCTCCTTCTTCACTGAAGCATAATGTCAGTCTTTTCTGAGCAAAAGTCCAACAGAAATGTTCTCACACTGCTGCAAAGAATGACTAAATCTCCCAAATTAAAGAGTATTACTTAGTGAGTAACTCAAATAGTATACCTCATATTTAAAGGGTCATTTATTGCTGTTATTCCTGTTGAGCACCTTTCTTCTTAATCCAAAACTGCTAGTTTATTTGCTGTCCAATTCATTTACTGTGCAATCAGTGCATAGTGAATGTACACAGCACCTCATAAAAATAATGTAGTGTCCAGCAAGATGTGGTGTTTTATGCCGGTCCAACACCTGGCAGTGTTTCCATTGATTTACAGGATTTTTTTTAGCATTCAGAAATGGCAGAGAGAATGCTAAAGTAGAGAGTTTGCAAATTAAATGGAAAAACCTAAGGAACACTCATCTTCCCATGAAAAATTCTTGTGTGTAAGGAAATGAAAATTTGCATGCATTTGTATTCAAAGGAAATGACTGGGCAGGGGATAATATCCCTCCATGAATTTTAAAGCTTTCAGACACTTCAGATACAAACATTTCTAACTATTTTTAATAAAATTGCTTTGTAGCTAATGCACTGTGTTTGACTCTTACTAGAACACCTGCTTCATAATACTCAATCGTGACATTAGAAAAATAATTAAAATATATTAAATTCATAATACTCCATTGTTCTGTGTAATGCAACATTTAGTGCTAAAGAGCAGCTATTGTATGACACTTCCAGTGAATGGAGCCAGAATGTCTGGTCATTAGATGATAGCAGCAATATTTTAGGTAGTAAGAAGATGTCAAATGAGTTCATCAATACAAATAAAAATCTGCTTAACAGGATCTAAACTCCATCTTTTAAAGTATCAGTAATTTGATTATGCTTTCCATACACAAAAGACAAATTTATATTTTTTACTGGAAATGACTTTCAGTTTAGAGTGCTAAAACAATAAAACAAGGAAGGAAGGAAAATAAACATTCAGGAAAGCCTGCAAAGGAAGCACAGTTCCTCTTTAATTTGGGATGAATTGCAGAGCCCTTCCATAACACATTTGCCATCATCTTCTGGACCATCAGTAGAGAGAAAATGACACTGCTACAGTGACGCCCAGTAGAAACACACATACAACCCATTTCCCTGTTGATAGCTCTCTTAAATGAAAATGTTGGATGGTACAGTATAGTATATATTTATAATTGAAGGAACATGAAGTAATTAGTTTACTCTGTTGCCTTTTCCATGGTGTTGCTTTTTCACTCTCATCCTTCCTTTTTAAATGATGCCTTTTCAGGAATTAAAATAGAATTGAAAGCTCATGGGCTTGTTTGAATCTGCATAATACCATTCCAGATGCTCTGCTTTATCTTTGGCTTCAGTAACAATTAGGCAAAACATAGCATTTAATTTGGAGGCCCACTTTTTTAAGAAGAATGAGAGTCCTGGATTACACAGAATAGAATTCAACATAATTCAGACCATGTAGTCTGAAACACCATACACAATTCCCTTGTACTTCTGTCATAAAAAATGCCATCTAATCCTTTTGTCTTTTAGTAGCAGTTCTCCTGACATGTATTCTAATCTGTTTAGGTTTTTGGCTATGGTGATGGCTTTCCTCAATATTCTTCCTGATGCAGAATCCTACAAAAGGATTCAATAAAGCAAGCAAAATTACTATCTCTGTATAAATTAAATTTTCTACCTATTACTGATGTATTTCTTCTTTTGATGTTCTTTGAGGTGAATTGTTCTCTTTGAGAAAAAATATCTATATAGTGACCTATTTTGTCCTATCCTTTCACAGAACTGGAGACGTTTTCCCCTCGACTCTCCAATACTTTCAATGTGACTAGTCAGAAATTTTCCCAGATAAAATTAAACAGATTTTTTTTTTTTTTCCTTTTTTTTCCTCTCTGCCCTCTGGACTCACCTTGCTATAATAATATGCTGGCCTATTTCTTTCTGTTTAACATACTTTTAATATTTTCATCATAGTCAAATAATTATTGATATCAAGCCTATCATTGAAGTCATAAAATTATCTTTGGTTCTTTTGCAATTATACTTGTTCTGACTTTTTCTTGTCTACCACTCTTCAGATAATTTAAATATCACCTGCATGATCCAGTTCATAATTTATATTTGCTTGAGATTGTACCAGATTATCGACTGTGGTCCCTTCCAACTTTATCATTCTGTGGTATGTAAGATCATATACTCTTCATTAGTTTGACCTTCCTTGGTATAGTTAGAGTTTATTGCAAAAATCTGAACAAATTGCCCTTTGTGTAAGGGGGGTAGACTATAAGTAAAAGGGGCTGCTTCTAGCTGTAATTTTCCAGTTATGAGCATGCTACCTACCATCACTCTTTACAATACACTGTAGGCAGGTTGGCTAGGGGTGAGGTGATCTGCAAGAGGCCAATTTGTTGGAGGTATGAACTGCAGTTCACATCTTTCCTTGTTAGAGCCGAAGTGAATGAAACAGGAATTGGAGATAAACTGAATAAAACCTTATGAGACCATAGAAACTTAAGGTTCCTGTTGAAGTGTTTAGATCTACTGTTGGCTGTTTCATTATTTTCTATTTAGCAGATACATTTCTGGAAGCAGAACTGAGGACTGACTCTCAGTGATTCAATTCTTAGGAGCAATGAAGCTTCCTCCAGCACTGAGCTGGAAGCTTCCTCTGTCTCCATTCAGCAGCAACTAGCAAATTCCTTCCTGCACAATCAGGGACCACTAACCGTGCTATGGCAGCATACCTGTGTGTTTGCCCCATCCCTGGCTCCTCACAAAATTGAACCCATGACTCAGACTTGGGAAATGGCTCAGACTACAGATGGTCCAGTAATGAAATTTATCCTCTTGCATTTCAACAGAATGAATGTTGTACTTTTATTTAAAATACATAACTCTCTAAAGATGAGCTTCAGTGACATGCACTGTTAATGACTGGGTCAAACTGTGATGACCTCAGCAGGATATAGGTCTTGTCCCAGCCGTCATCTTTTGCCTCTGGTCATGTTCTAGGCATCTGCATGCTGAACATACAGATTTTAATTGGTTTCTTTCTCGTGTCTAACCCTTCTCCTATTCTACAGTGAGTCTCAGTAGAAAAGGTCTCAAGGTCCTATTCTGCTGGCCAATAGCGCTGATGATATATGATACCTTTAATAACCTTACTAATTAGGCTATTCTTTCATAGGTTTATGTGCCAGTATAGATAACATAGACCATGTTGGGAAAAATAGTAAAATAAAAAGGGGCTTCATGTGCTACTTTGTCATACTCATAGCATGGACTTTCACTGCAGCAACTATCTTCTGAATTTTCAAATCAATTTCTAATTTTTACCTCGAGAATTAATAAAAAAGCAGTACTTTAGAAGTTGCATCCATTATATGCTCCTCTATTTTTTTATTCCTGTTGATTTCCGAAGTGACCATGGTAGGAGAACAAAGGATGTGCTAATGTGTCATAAAACTGAATTATTTTAGTGACTGTGTCTACAGCCAACATCTGGCACTCTGGTATCAACTGAGGCTTTCATATTGCCAGAAGCCTTTTGAATATTAAAATCTGGTCTTTAGACAAATTCTTTTTCTCCTGTGACCGAGTCCAGACATGCCATTGTCCATTTGAAAAATGGACGAAGTGTCTACAGTTTTCACATGCTCCACATATATGGCAATTACTGCAGTTCCTCTGTATGGCTCTTGTTTTCATGTAGATGCTGGCCTTAACTATTCAGAGTCACTGGGTTATGCACAATTCAGATTCAGAGAATTCCCTGATACACATCACTGAAATTCATTGTTGCATGCATAAGTGTACATGGGTGTGAACATATGTGGATGTGTGTAAATAAATCCCTTCTTGGCCCCTGTAGTGATGTAGTGACCTGTAGTTGATGCTATGAAGCAGGAAATCCAATTATACCTCACTTAGCATGCATAACTAAAAACATTTTTATTGGTCATAAAATTATCCAGCCCTTTCAAAAATCAAGTCTATGAACTATGTGACTCTACTCCTCAGGCTGACTTCATGCTGTGTGAGGAAGTGCTTCCTTTAATGTGTTTTAACTCTGCCTGTATTACTGCAGGCTGCACTTTGGTGTGAGAGGAGGTGGGGGTGAAGTGGCTAATTTTCCTTCTAAAATGTCTGGGAATTTTTGTCTTGGAGCAAACTTCTGGAAATGCACAGAACTCTCACATACACTATATGGCATTTCCCAAGTCAAAGCAAAACAACAACAATCACCACCAACAAAAATATCTGTTTTCCAAATGTGCACTAAAATGAAATGTCAACACTTTGATGAACAGCTTCTGTAGCAAAACAGCATGTATGTGACCAAATGGCAACAGACCACTGTTTACACGAAAAATGAGCATATTGAAATAAAATTACTCTGAACTGCAACATCCCATGCTATTAAAAAAAAATTTAAAAAGTCCCCATTAGAGTCAATAGAAAGCCACATTATCTTTTGAAACCTTGAGCATACACAGATTCATCATATTGACAAATGAGGTAGATGAGTGCTAAGAAAGATCATCAGTATTTACTGTGCTGTGAATTCCTCTCCTAAAACTTCAGTTCCAAGGGGAACACTCACTCACAGAGCCACAGTGGACAGACTGAAAACCACAGAGGTTTCAATGACAAGGTACCTGTGTTCAGTCCAGTGCTCTGGTGTCTCTTCTTTCTCTGGCTGGAGGGATATTTTATTTCCACTAAAATAAATTCTTTCCTTCTATTCAGCACCTTGGTAATATGAGCCTTGACATGATTTACTTCAATTTTCCCATAAATATCCTCTGAACATTAACTTCTATAAATGTATTTCAGGGCGCAGGTCCTTGAGGATGCCTGCACAAGGTAGTTTATTTGTATTTGGAGTGTAGAAAAAAAATGTAGTATTTGTGAATTTCCCCATACTGCTAGTAAACTAGACAAGCTTAATGGTGCAGTAAAAAACATATTAATCAGAAGTTCAAGTCATATTTTTAGATACTGGTAGCAGAGGTTATAAATAAGACAAACCCAACCCCAGCTGAGACTGAATGCTTGAAAACTGACTGTTTCCTAGCTGGTTACTCTCCCCTGCTGAGGACAGTCAAGTCTCAGAAATCACAGGTGACAATGACTATTCAAATTTTTTTTGAATTTTACTTGCAATTCTGAAAAAAACCGAACACTGCCTTTCCCTGTGAACTCACGCATACATGCATTTGAAATAAAGACTTGGGATGCAGAGGCATTTGGCTTAGCAGTCTTGGGTAATTAAAGATCTCTTTCCCCTCTCCTTGGTTCACACCTCATCTAGTACAGGCTCTGCAAACTACCCAAAAATTGTAAACTGCTATTCCAAAAGGTGTACACCTTATCTCCCATGAAAAGCTGTTACATTTTTTTTCTTAGTCAGCTATGAACATTAAATATCATACAATAAATCTGCTTATTCTGAAAGCTCATGGATTTTATTACCTTGGCAACAAAGTGATCTAACTGCTTTTTGCTGCCAGTTTTAGAGTTTTCTGTGTCACAGAAAAAGCCATGAAGAGAGGATGAACAGTTAACTGACTCCTTCCCTTATGCTTGCATCATCAGTTTCTACAGATGAGAGAATAGATACAGTATGAAAATGAGGTCCTCAGTTGCTCAAAACCAGTTGTAGTTAATAGATGAACTGGATTAAAAACAGATTTTTCAGTTTTATGACAATCACCAGCAAAATCCCAGTCAGGAATGGCATTTTGTTTTCAATAAAGAACATTTTTAATCTGGAAAAGAAAAAACAATGTGAAAAAGACAAAATATTTGAACAAAATAAAGTGTTCATTTTTCACATCCATCTTTGGATTTTCATTAACAAATAAGCACCCAAATGCAGTCATCAAAGATTATTACAAATTAATAAATAAAAAATTGAATCACTTCATATGGAAGCTCCTGTAAGACTCCCATTTTTCTTAAATGACTGTGATAATTTGTTGATTGTTTCCAAAGGGAGGAAAAACAGTGACAGTGATTCAGACATCTAATGCTTCAGTGCTGTTTTATCAGTGTCATTGAGAGATGAAAATCTCCCACCCCAGCAGAAGGATGAGATAGAGCCAGTTTCCCACAGAGGCTGTATCCAAACCCTATCAAAACCTCCTCCAACTCCAGAGAACACTTCCATGAAACTTCTCCTGCTCAAATGGAAAGGGACTTGCAGCACCATCTTTAAAATGTTGAAGGCAGCTTGCCCTACTGAAAAAATATATCCAGAGCTTGATCTTTTTCTAGAAAGTAATACACAAACGGCACACCAAGGAGTCATATTAAACATTGTGCAGTGGTTTTTGTACCAATCACAACAGGTAAGCAAATATTTTTGTGTTTTTTCTGTCAATCCTGCAAGTCCAGTGTGAAATATGAAAAACAATAAACTCTCTTTCTAAGTATGATCATGATCAACAAAAAGCTTTGGAGGGAAAACTCTTGTGAGTTACAGCTCAGAAGCCTCATCCATGGACTGCAGTAATAGAGTTAATTTATCAAAGTGAGCACAGTAAGAATCTTGTTGATATTTTTTTGAGTTTACACCAGCCAAAGATAATATTATTCATTAGCCTCACATGGCACTGGTTAAATCTTTATTTAGTCTCCTGAAAAAAACAAATGGAGACTTGTTTTTCTGAATATTTTATGCCATTGAAAGGGAACTAACTACATTAGACTGAATCAAAGAGATTGTTTAAAATTTTTATGATGCATTTATCAGATAGTCAATGCTTTTGTGATTTTTATAATAAGAAAAATAAAACCTGATAGAAAAGAGATATTGGGGTTTACAAGACATAATCTACAAAAATAAAGACATTTTTAAGATTAAGGAGCATGTTTTTGAATCTTTCTGATAGAAGTATAAAATGGTTATAATTCAAAAGTACTATTCCATGCCATGTAGTAAAGATTAAGTAATTAGCATTCCTTTCTTCAAGGTACTTGTTCAGGACTACACCTAAGATTGCTTCACTGAAATGCAGTCAAGGTTTGTTAAGTGCAGGCTTAGTTTAAGATTGTGTATGAAGTTTCTTGGAACATGTGCACTTTTCCCTGGGTAAAAGCTGCAATCAGTACTGGTTTCAACACACTCCACACATAAACTCTGACTGCTTTCCTGTCAGGGTCTGGGTCTCCTCTTCCCCAGACCATCAATATTTAGAATAAAAAGCCAATAAATTTCACTAAGAGAGACTTTTTTTTTCATTTTTCTTGCCCTGAATATACAGAGGAATGAATCATTACCTGAGATTTAAATGTGCATGAGACACTTGTGTTCTGTAGGACCTCAAATGGAGATCTAACTAATAAGTTAGTCATTGAGCTGTGTAAGACACCTTTCTATCCTCTCCCACTCCTCTCTAATTTTTTTACTGTGGACACATACACTTGAGAGAGCTAGAAAATTACAGCCTGAAAAATATTCCAGGCTGGAGCTTTTCAGCTCTGTTCCCCGCCGATAAGCTGGTCCAGCTCAAGGCTAGGGAGAATTTCTCCCAGGATGATAATTTGGTCAAAAAAAAAAAGGAATTAATAACAAAGATAGAACACCTGTTGTGATGTGTGACCAGGCCCTGGGAATGGGGTGTCTTCTCTCTGAACCAATCACCTTTGTTCTGCCCTTGGAGTTGCAAGTCATGCTATTTAAGAAAGTTTGTTTCTGAATAAACTTGTCTCTCTTTCTTATCATGAAAGAAAACCATGTAGCTTTGTGTTTTATTTCTGCTGCACCTAAAGGGTTAATACCCCTTTCCACGGCTACTTTTTACCATTCCTTTTTTGACAGCTCCTAACTTTTCATACCTGCATTTTTAACATTCATTTTAGCACATCGTTTTTTGCAGCCCTTGCTGGTCAGAAGTAGTTACAGGAACCTACCTTTTCTCACAGCTCAGCTTTCTTGCTTGAATTATCAGGCTAACCTGGCACTTTTCAAGAATTGACTGGTCACTCAGATCAAAACGTTAAATATTTAAAGTGGCACCACACCATTCATAAAGTGAAACCTAAAGTGTTTGTTTACTCTCTGCTAATTATTTTAGTTCAAGCAGGCAGACTCAACTGTCTACATTATTAATTAAACCTGTAAAAATGAGCTAAGGACAGGAAATGTTCTTGCTGTTCGCAGTGCTAAGATTAAGCAGCAACTCTGATTAGCTGTAACAGAAAAACCTTTTTCTTCAAACTGCAGCAATACAAAGTTAAAAAAATCATATCAGTTCATATTTCTAAGTGGTTTGGAGAGAAGATTAGTAATCGTGAAATCTCAGATGTTAAACATCTTTAGCAGGTAAAAGTAATGTTACAAATTTACTGGTGTTTGTGGCTATCTTTGTCCTGAAGTAGCAAAGATTCATGTTCTCTAAAGTAGGATGTTTCAACACTAAAATGTTTGAAGGTTTTCTTAAAGGAAAATGGAATGTTTCCCCAAAGGCCATACAATAGCAATATATAATATTCCATATGCAACTTCTACCAGTGATCTATTTCTTTATAACTATATTTTTGCTATAAGAACATCATCATTGGGTTTTGTGATCAGGAACACTGTAATGTGATGGAAACCACAACAAAAAATCACATTCATGCTGAAAAGATTTGTGTGCAAACACAATTAGAGTTATATGTTTTTATATAAATTTTGATAGTTGCATTGCACTACCTGAAGCAATGCTAGATTCCTCAGCTGGTATTTTCCATCATGACCTGAAACTCCATTCCGTTCTGTCAAAAGTTTCCCACAGTGGTTGAGTGTTGATTTGCAGTTTAGGCTAGAAACACTCAAATTTCTCATTTTTGTTAGATACAGGGGGACAGATCCAAAGGGAATGGAAGAGTCTAGGTATAGCTTGCAAAGAGGTGGGATAGATATCAGCACACAGGTCTGTGAACTGCAACTTTTGAGTGTTCCAGAATATACAGCCTACCACTCTGCTGTGTCTCCACAGGACTCTGGAGCCTAATTATAGAGCTGTATGAAAAAGTTCTGCTCGTCAGCAGAACCAGTAGGAGGGGGAAAAAAAAGTCATATTTTTGCACATTCATAGAAGAATAAAATATTTAGGCAGAAAATCATCATTGCTGCAGATGGACACTTACAGAAAAAAAATGTGTAATTTCTGTGCAGCTCTGCTTGTCACTAGCATAGCCAGAATACATTTGGTAACAGATTTAAAATCCAGCCTAGAATTCCTCAGTCACTGCCAGTGGCAAAATGTGCTTCATAGAGTAGCAGTGGTTGAGGATTTCAGGAGAATTCAAGGTGGGGAAGCGGTCCTAAAATGAGCAGCCAGGATTCCACCAAATTTAACATTGCTGCACTTGCTTAAGACAGCAGAGAATTTGTCTCTTGATGGTTTTGAGTCCTTCTGAGTAAAGACTAGCCACAAAAGCCTGATGACAATTACAAGGCAAAATGTGAGAATCTGACCCTATTGAGGCAATGAGGAAAGAGATCTAGAAGACACATTAAAGAGATGCACAAACTGTTAATGAAAACAGCAATCAGCAACTGCTAGTGGCCAATAGATTTTAACTTCTCACTTTCATTACGTTCAAAAAGACACTCTTTAAATGCATGCTTTGAGTAAGAAGGAATATACTTAAGAAAGCTACTCTATACCCAGAACATTTCATATGGGTAACTAAAGTATTTTTAAGAGAAATATAACTTGGCAGCATGATAGGCACGATACCTGGTTCCCAATGGTGCTCAGGTGAGAACTTTTACCCAGTACATAAATAAATCTCAATAACCTAAAACAGCATTTTGTGTGTGTGTTGTGTCACCCTCCACAACACCAATAGAGAGATTATCCATTTGCAGGTGCAGATCTGTGACACAAAAGGTGAATAATTTATGTGGACTTTCCCCTTCTTCCCCTCACTTAGCACCATGCAGAGAACAGGGGATTCATCATTGCATGGTTCTCACAATTTCTGCTCTACCTGGCCTGTGTTTGCAGCCACTCAGTGGAAAGCCTTGCTCTTAAACTCAAGCTATAGTGACCTGCACTTTCAGCTTTGGATAAGTGTTTTTCTCTTATGCTTGTTAAATGCAGTGTGAATTTTATGTGAAAGTGCCTTTTTTCTTATTCCTTTTTTCTTTCTTTTCCCTTGGCATCATCTAATTTGGCAGTTCTTGGAGTGCTAGAGAGTCTCTTTAATGTATCTCAAGGCACAAGGACTCTGACTTTCATGCATTAACAGAATACATTTATTTGCTGTCTTTATATGTGGCAATGGGAACTGATGAAGGATTGTGTTCTCAATACTTCCCTCATCTCCTTCTCTGTCAAATTACAGAAAAGGCAAACCAAGCATACAAATTAAGAAAACTAATTTCATGCCAGCCAATATGTGGGAAAACCTCAGGTGATGAGGAACAGAATAAAACAGACTACACTGAGAAGTAATAATTATAGATAAAGACACAAATCCTATAATATCTTTATAGACTAGTAACTAATAAATGAAAAATAAAAATTAGTATAAAGTAATAAAAATCTCCTGCAATAGGACCTTCTGTCCATAATCTGACAAAGTGTCTGTTTCCTTAAACAATGAAAAAGGATTTCTTCCTATATCTCTTAGTTACTTTAACATCTGCCCTATATGGTAAAGAATTAAAACAACTCTATGTTACAACTCCATGTTTAGTGTGCTTGATGTTAGAAGCAGATTTTGTTCTGTTTAATTTTTATTTCCAAGTTAATGGATGAAGCCAATTCAAAGAAGGTTAGTCTCAATAAAAACCCTTTGTATTTGCTTTGCTGTTACATTACTGCAATTCTATAATAAACCCAGAAATAATAACAAAAAGTCCAAAATCACTGCCTTGCATATAGCTATTTACAGTCCATTTTTTGACACTGCAAAATATTCCAGATCTTATTATACCACCTACAGGTAGTTTTTAGATAAACTCTTGGGATCTCCTGAGCTTCTCTGGTACTCTACTGTATGTTCCAAAGAGCAAGCGTGTCCATTACAGATTTCAGAAGTTTCTCATAACCCACACTGCTTTGACTTTAAACCAATCCTCAGAAAAAGTCTGCTAGTTTTTTTTTTGTTGTTGTTGTTTTTTTTAATCTTAGATAATACCTGAAACTAGCATGCTGTTTTTGATGTTGGCATTATCTTCAATAAACATTAAAAGTGTTCAACCGACTGTATTTTCTCATATGCCAGCTTTTACTTGATGAAGAATGTGACATATGAAAACTACTAATCATTTTCTGTTGAAGCAAAATAACAAAAAGCTATGATAAACTCCTTTTTCTCTCACACATTATTCTCATTCACAAATCCTATAATCCTATGTAATCATGCACATATTGTCTATAATTTCAACATATTTTTGTAAGCTTTGAAAGAAATCCTTGGCAAATTCCTTTATATTCCTTTACAATTAAAGTCGTGCTGATTTAAAGGAACTATTTTGCAAAGATTGACAGAGAAGGAATCTTGATAGTAATTTATAGATCCTTAATGAAAATTTACAGATATACCAGACATGAGGTAATGACCTTTCAAGAGTAGAATCTTTAGTGCTCCTATACACTCAGTGCTCTCCGATTTTCTCAATCTGTATTTATTTTCTAGGGAAGAACTTTGGGTTTTGCATGGTTTGAATCAATCAGTCTGTCTTGTTTCCTTCTACTTTGTAGAAAATATGCAAGAATTTAATCCAAATTCAGCTGAATTGCTCTGCTTTGGTGTTGCTTATTTTTTTCCAGTTGTTGATTAATATGCCCCTTGTGCAAACATCTTCCTCCTACCTGATGCCTTCAGTAATGTCTCAATTCGTTGCTGATGACATTCAAATTTCCTCCAGAGATGCCTTTTGAAGTCACAAACAGAGGATTATGCCCATCAGTGAATGACTCAGGCACAAAGTGATTGATAAGACAAATAAATACTTAGATCTTAGCAATCAGTCAGTTGTGATATGCAAGGGGGAAAATAAAACTGCAGATATTTCAGCTATATATCATGTTTTCTAAATTTTCTTTATATTCCAATGTCCCTCTTAATAAATAATCCTCCCTGGTTATCTGATCTGGAATATATTTTCAATTATGCCTCTTCTCAAACCTGTCACAGTCAGTCTTCCTCAGTCTGAAGCTCTTTCAATGTCCAAGAAATATCTTCCTAAGTCCAGACAGAGGAAATACTATACAACTGGTTTTGAGTTGAAAAGCTGTGCACAGACACATCAGAGAGACTTTATGATATCAGAGAAGTCATGGCTTTATTCCCAGATTCCCCGAGCTGAATTTTATGTAAGCAACAACAATACATGACACTGCATATGTTACAGGGGAGTAAGAACATTTTGAGCCTCTTGTACAGCATGAGACAGAGAAATCAGGACCTTGTATCACCTCAGATGAGCAAAAGTCAAAAGCCAAACAAAGAATGAGATCATGAATTATTTATTTTCTTTAATTCATTCTTTTTGGAATGACAAAACAATTAAAAGGTTTTAATAAGGAGAACTTGTCTTTTAAAAGAATGTCATGTGAAAATACATATGCTTGCTTTTAACAAGTTTGATCTGCATGAAGTTATGGTAACCTGAAGAATAAGTCAATTTAGAAAACGGGTCTGAAAAGTACACATTTGAGAAGCAATTGTGGACTGCTGCTACATTCTTCAGACTAATTTTCAAGACATTTTGTAGCATATATGTGTGATCATTACACATGTCATAGTGTTGCAGATAGTATCTTGGACTTTTTTTCTGGTGTGGGAGGTGATCTTGAAGACATCTGTACATGATCATGGCACCATGGTTGTGAAACACAGATGTCTCCCCTTAGCTATAAGCTCTTCAAAGGTCAGAAATAACAGCAAAAAGAAAAGGAAGTTTTTGAGTTAAGCCATACGTTCTTTCGTTCTTTGATTCAGGGACCATTTTTTGTTTACAGCCCTCAGTGCAACACAATCTTGATTTATGATTATCATGCCTAGTTACCACTATGATGATAAGGTTTATAATGGAATAAAGGACCTTGCTAATAAAAAATAATCTAGGGCAATCAGAGTTCTGATCTAAATAATATTTAGTACAGACTTGTGATGTGAACTAGATGGTTGAGGCAACTGCATTTTAAAGTGGCATCTGCATTCTTTTAAATATATGTGAACAGATGTACCTACAAGCTAAAGTGAAAAAGAAAAATCTAACACTTATATATACAATTGTTGAACTATACATCAAAGTGACCTATATAGTAGGTACAGGAAAATACCTGGGAGGGAGTTCAATTTTTAAAGTGCCACTATACATACAAAGTTTAATATCATTGATTTGGTCCAGAAAAAGGGCTGTAGTACAATACTCCAGCCATTGAATGTGTATAGGAAATAAATTAGTAAGCATAAGAAAAACAAATCGAATGGAATTTTAATTTATCTCTATGTCTAAAACTTCAAATGCATTTTTGTTCTAGGCATACTAAAATTCCTATATTGGAACATGACAGTTCCTGAAGTTGTCAGTATATTATATTTCATCCATTCTGTATATCTTGCCCCTCATCCAAGCCATCACAAGAATAAATATAAAGATAAATAATAACAATGATTACATCGCAGTAATATGAACATCACGAAGTTGAATGACTTCATCAGACCAACAGTGGTGAATATTACCCAAGTGTTCCAGCTGTCCAGAGTAATTTCTTGGAGCGTCTATAATATTTAACTTTTGGAGAACGCTCACTGTGAGAATCACCCCAGACAAAGAAGTAAAACATATACTGTGACTTTGTTGACTCATGTTGGTGTGGTTTTGCTCATTACACTTCAAGTCTATGTGGAGATTGTGAATACCAAGAATAAATGTCATATGAAAGTCTGTGGAGTAAGCTAACAGTGACAATGGGTCATCTTTCAGAACATATGATATATGTGTTCTTAAACAGTTAATAATTAATCACTTTTTCCCAAAAAGTAAATTTCTGTTAATATCCTTGCCATTTACCATTTAGTTTTGAGGGCACATTTGTGGAGAGAATATTGCAGCAAACTTATCTTCTGAATATATCTCTTCATGGCTAAGCAAGAATTATAACATTTCAAGTTTAGAGCTTGAAAATCTTCTCAAAATTTTATTATAAGGGCATTATGCTTTTAGATCAGCTTCTTCTGTTACTATGACCAAACAATCTTCATTTACCTGCCCATCTGTGCAGCCACTACTCCTGGTTAAATATATAGCAGAGTGGTTACAAATTATAGCAGGAATGACACAGCTACAGGGAAATATCCATCATGTACTCAATGAAGACTATAAGCCCAACAAAAATAAAGTGAGATTTGTGAATTCTTGCAAAGTGATGCTATTTGGTAAGGGAAGACACCCAAAAAACTGGCCTGATACTATGCCTATATCGACTACAAAGCTGTATATTTAACCTTGATCAAAATGATTTGAAGGCTAGGAGTCCCGATGAATATATAAAAAATCTTTAACTGTTAAAAACGGAACATTTTTCACTCACAAAGAGTCTGAAGCCAAAGGCCCTGTATGTTGAGTGAAAAGTTGTCACTCTTTACCCCTCTCAGGAACTGCAGTGAACTACCTGCAAAGTTTGTCTGCTTTCAGCAGCTGAAGGCTCTCCAAAGACAGCATCACGTTTTAACACCATTTACAAGAAAACCTTTAAGAGCATGCTGAAAAAGGAAATTCCCAAAAGAGGTTTCTGATGGATGGAAAGAGTTTGATGTATTTTCTATTTCTAGGTATGGGAATGGAGACGAGTTATCAATTTTCCCCAAGACTGATGTGTAAGTTTGGTCCTGAAGGAGATGTAAAGAGGTGAGCTATGGTGATGTAACTAGTACATGACAGCATGCATCATTCTGACATAACCTCATGGCTCTGTAAGCTTAGGAGCTAGTCTACACAGAATAAGTATGAGCATGTTGTGATCAAGAACATCAGCTGTAGCATGGATGGAAATTCTAATGTTTTATTACATGCACAACATACAGAATCTGACATACTATTATTTCCCTTATTACATATCCACTTGCAATACCTTAGCATTGATTTGCCTTTATGAAATACAGTGAGAAATCATCCTGAACTTCCTTTTAGAAACTAGCACATAAGAAAAGATCAGATTTTCTTATGGTTCACAAACTTTGGTTCACACATACTTTCCTAAATCAGCCAAGAAATTAATTATAAAAACAAACCAATTGCATTTCCTTCCACTAACTAGAAAATGTTACTTGTTGCTGCTATTCCAGCTTGCAATGACACAGAATAATTGCTCTTCTGTATATATGTGTGTGTGCATAAACACATCTATACATACATACGCACACATTATGAGGCTTTGAAATCTTTAAGCAAAATAAGAATGTACTTATCTTATAAAGTTCTATCAATTTCATAATTTGCAAACCTATCCCTTAATAGAGTGTTATTGATCAAAATCGGTCAGGAGATAAGAATCTCTAGGGAGTCCATCACTTCCAGAAAGAGTATTTTTCCCTTGGAAAGCACTAAGAAGTTGGTGATTCTGAAAAAAGCATCAGAGAAGCCATGTACATAAGGTAGAAATTATAGTGTGAAGCACCTACCAATATAGTATTAGCAAGCAAATGTCTATTTCACATTGATTCTCAGGGAATCAAAAATGCAGCATAAACTGTGGTGGATTTTATTTAGCGTTTCAGAGTACAAGAAATTGTTCAAAAGATTGAGGTTGTTCTGAAATTGAAAGTGCAATGCAGAAGCTTTAGCAGGAGCATAAGGAGGGAGCAGACCAACAGTGGCAAATTATGCAGTACCATTCATAGGAACTAAAATCTGTGTTTCAGCCTACAAGCAGAAAGACAATACCAGTCAGAAGAACTACTTTTTTTTTCGATGCCACTGAACCAATCAGCTCAGATGGCTCAATACCTTAGTAGGCATATTCTTAACATATAGATTTCTATGATGTCTTTTGTAAAGACATGGATTATTATTTTAAAAAAATATTTATATCACTAACCTAACCAGAAAACTTCCAGTGTGATGAATCTGTTCAGTGGAACAGATTTTTCTGTCTTTCTAGCAAATCGGATTTATCCTTTTTGAACATACCAAATTTGTAACAAGCAGGATGGAAAACTGGATCTCACACTGTCACTTAAAGCATCATACTTTTAACCTCCTCTTTCCATACAGAGCTCTTTACCTTTACTGACACCCTCTGGTCCCTATGTCTAAGTCAGGTTTGAATTCATTCCAGCACTCCTTCAAAAATTTACTCTCCAAATCAATATTTTGTGGAGCACAGAACTGGACATTTTCTGAAACTCTCATAAATCATATCACTGATTCCCCAATAGTTCACCATGTCAGCAACTTATTCAGGGGACTCAAGCAAATTTGCCAGTCGTGATCTTCCTGTATTGAATCTGTGCTAGCAGTCCTCCAAGTTATGCATTTCTTAAAGTTGCCCTTTATTACTTTGTAACACAGAGCTTGTAATTGCACCTTTTATCTTAGGTCTTATATTTTTCCTCAAGACATGTTTTCAAAGCTGCTTTCTTTCAATTCTCAAATAGAACTCAGCCAGTGAGATATTTTTATTTTCTTTTTCCATTCTTAGTACATCTGCCCTCGTCATAAAATGAAATTAAGATCCCTTCCCCTGATATTTTTACCTAGACTTCAAAATATGACCTTCAGCTTCATATTGAACAAAACTAAAACCTACACTTTTTATCTCCCAACTCTCCATAACTATCTTCACACTTTCATGTCATGCTCTGCGAGTTCTGACTTTTTTTTCATGGGCATTTGCTTTGTAAGTGTATGAAACAGAAGTGCCACATGCTCAATAGTCCACTTATAAAACTACTTAGCTGTTTTCACCTTCAAGAGTGCTTAACACTTCACTCTCCTTAATATATTTACTGGCTCCCAAAACTTTGTCTTCTTAGCAACATCTTCTAAATGTTCCCAAAGTATATCAACCGTATATCTCTACTGAAGGCCACCGTACATAAAACATTCCTTAGTTACAATAGTTCACATCTCATTTTTCTGTGTTCCTTTCAGCATACCCCAAAATAGTAAACAAGCCTCTGTTTTCCTGCACAGCAAGATAGAGAAGGGGCTGCAGGGGAGAGGTTGGGTTTGGGGTTTTTTGTTTTTTTTTTTTCTCTTTGTTTTACTTGAAACTTAGTAGGTAAGTGTTATAGTAACTGAAGTCAATTTATTAAATACATTTTTAGAAATTCTACTAGGGCATTTGATAGCTTTTTTAAGTAATGGCCCACTTATTGCTAATTCTTTCAATAACTCCTGTAATAATATTAATCAGAATGAACTGATCTTGAGCTAATATTGATTGCCATAAAGTACTTCTGAAGGAGTGGAACTATAACTCAGCAAGAATTAAAGGCACTTTTATTAATTGGAAAATGCCACTCAAATTTTAATTATCAGGAATCCCCCCTTAGCTTTTGGCTAATAGTGAGTGTGCAATTTATTTTTAGTTTCAAACTTCAAGGTCTTATCAACAGCTCACTGAAGTCTAAGGGAATGTTGGAACGCCTCAAAAAAAACCCCAAAAACTGGCACCAGTTCCTTCATATAAAAAAAAAAACAACCAAAAACAACTAAAATTGTATCATTCCAAGGAAGCATTACTTTTTAAACAAACAAACAAACAAACAAACAAAAAAAAAGAGCTTTGAAAAAACTTGAAGCTACATTTCTGAAATATTGCAACACATAGAAAACTTAAGTCCTAAGTACTCACATTACACTATCTTGTCTAACTTCTGTTACATGAAGTTTCTGAGCTTAAGAGAAATGCAGCTAAACACCTGAAGAAGTACAGATACAGTCATGGATATATTTTTTTTAATTCTATTTAAAAATCTTAAAAAGACAATTTAATGCTCCACGTCACAATAACTCTCAGTTCATCTTCTAGCCAGTTCACAGGCATTCCACATGGTCTTATTAACTGTGCTCACATCAGAGAGGAAAAATCAGTGTATTTTTATGTAATTCTATCTCTGCCTGTCAGCAAATAAGAAGAGTCCTGGCACTGTACTTTTCTAATTCCAGAGATAACTGTTTATCCCAAAGCCAAGTATCATTCAAAACTCCAAAACAACAAAACTTTCAGTACATCACTATAAACTCAATACGCTGGGCTATTTCCTTATTCACCCTCAAGCATTAGCATGGTAGCTCTCCCAAACATAAAAAACTAGCACATTTGAATAGGCATTCCTTCTCTGGAGTATGTATTTGTACTAAAAGCCTCACATCTCTCTTCACAACTCATTCACTGCAGTAGTTTGCTCCCTAGTTAAATGACAGGAAGCATATAACAGATCACAGTAATTTCTGCTTCAACTTTTCTACTCAATTATGACAATTTCAACATAAGATTCAAAACAAAAAAAAAAAGCAAAACACATAAACCTGCAGCCCAAAAATGGGATCTCTCACCGTTGCCGGCTTCACAGTAGGCTGCTCACAGAGATGCTGCGATGGATATTACAAGAAATAATCTGCACACACTCCAAAGTCTAACCAGGAAAATCAGTGCCTGGCTGGGGGAACGGCAAAGACACTTACCGCTGCTGTGGCACCGTCTCTCTCGCCCTGACTCTCAGTCTCTCTCTCCCATCCTCCTGACAGCCTCAAATATAGCAGTCCCTTATGGTGCTGAGCCTGGGGGAGCAGAGGATTGCAGAGTTGGGTTTTTTCCCTTTTTTCTCTCTCTCTCTCTCTTTTTTTAGACCATCCAGAGGTAGTTCTCCAGAGCCGACCGCCTCTCCCGCTCGGCTCGCTCAGTGATGGAAAGCCCCAGGTGAAGGCATCCGCGCCGGCAGCTCCCGCGAGCCCCTCCCGGCCCCGCCGTGCCCCCTCCCGGCGGGGGGACCGAGGCGCCTCCCCCGGCTGCTCCCGGGGGGGCGGTGGAGCCTCTGCCCGCCCCCGCCTGCACGCGTGTGGATGTACAGATGATGTGGATGTGTGTTTATGTGAGTGCCATCTCGCACCGCCGCCCGCCGCTCGCCCCTACCCCTAGGAGCGCAAGGACCCCCCTCCTCCCGCTCTCCTCCTCCTCCTCCTGCTGCTCCTCTCCGCGTTCCTCCCCGATTTTCTCCTCTTCACTCCTCTGCCCTGGAGCGGGAAGGCAAGAGGGCAAGTTGGCGAGCGCTGTTCTCTGATCTCCTGCTCCTCTAACCCAAGACACCAGCTTCTTCCATCCACCACTTCCATCCTCTCCTCTCTCCTCATCCCCTTCCCCACACTCCTCCCAGGCGGATTTGTTTTGTTAATTTTTTTTTATTATTATTTTTTAATGCGTTTTATTCCCCTCCAGCGGTTATGACCCTCCCTACCCCCGCGCTCTGCAGCCGGAGCCGAGAGCCCGGGAACCCGGGAGCCGCGACTGCTGTCCGCACCGCACCGCACCGCACCGCACCGCCCCGCACCGCCCCGCACCGCACCGCCCCGCACCGCACCGCACCGCACCACCCTGCACCGCCCCGCACCGCACCGCTCCGCACTGCCTGGCTCAGCACCGCACCCGCTCCTTTACACCGCGGCTGCTGCCGGCACCGCACCGCCCCGCACCCGCTCCTTCTTTACACCGCGGCTGCTCCGGCCGGAGGCACACCCGTGGCAGCCAGCACTCGGCCGGCAGCCAGGCGGCCGCGGCTCTGCAGCCGCTCCCGTGCCTGTTCCCTTCCCCACCAGGCAGCCGCGTTCAGCCGCATCCCCGCCGAGCAGCCGGCAGCGCCCCGCCCCGCCCCGGCCCCGCGCCGCGCCCCGCGCCCTCCCCGGGGCAAGGCTGCCGGCGCCGCTCCGCCACAGCAGCGTCCTGACGGGTTTCCATCGCATCCATACATACATCTAGTGCGTTCCCACTCTTTTGCCTCTCCCTAATGGCTGTTCTCAAGAGCTAAGCCGATTCTAATACTTCCTTTCTTTTTTTTTTTTGTTTTGTTTTTGTTTTGTTTTGTTTTGTTTTGTTTTCCCCCCTCTGGCAATGACAACTTCTGCTATAAAATTTAATACTTTTCTGGCCTTCTATGTTTTGCTTTCATTGCCTCCCCCCCACTTTGCCTTCCACAACTAGTTAAGACTCTTTTTTTAACTTACACATTGAGTAATTATTGTACAGTTCCTATTCTCTGAGATTTTTCTCTGCTTCAGCGATTCCATTTAAATGGTTTATGCTTTTTGAATCTCTGTGGTGTACAAATATGTGTGTGTGTGTGTGTGCAAGCATTTTTTCTTTACTAATTTTTAAAAACTGATCTTTATGTGGTTTAGATTCAGGAGAATGAAGATTCTGGATTAATTCTGGAATTTTCTGGGGGTTCTCACACAACTCTGGTCTTAAATTGGCAGTATACTAATATGTGTTTTTTCTCCCTGTCTTTTGCTTGTCTCTTATATTGAAGCCTCTAGCAAGATAAGATACTAGTGATGAGTGACACAGTTTTATACACTTTTGTGGTCCTGTATAATATATGGAAGTCTATCAGAGGATTTACAGCTCAACATCACGTTCAGTCAATTCTGTCCACTACTGCCAGTGAGGATGAGTTGAAAAAAAACCCTCACTTTAAATTCCCTTTTTTTTATTATTGTAAGATTGCAAATTTCTGTTCCTTCATCACCATCTCCTGCTGTCTTGACTATCATAGTGGAAGAGTGAGAATGACTCCATCATTAGAAATGGACTTTGTCCATTTACTATCCTGTACAAACACAGAAGACAATTGTCTCCACAGCTGTGGATGGGTCTTCAGACATACTTCTGTTGGACAAGTCATGTTACAACCTGACATGTCAAAGCTTCCCTTCATTGATTCAGTTCACAGAAAATTATCATCTGGTCATTATTTCCAGTGTTACCAGGTTACAAGACAGTATTTAATCAGAAGCCAGGAATACTGACTGCATTAATTCTGATCTTATGAATAACTTAGGAGGTTCCATTTCTCAATATGTCCAAAGTGAATGTTAAAGCCAGAAGAATTTTTGATTTTTTTTTTCTGCATACTATATCTATTTATGACAATAGTGAGGAATTACTTGTGAGGAGGTGATTTTTATTGGTTACTTTTTTACAGGTAGAGATGGAATTAAAATAAATGCATATTTCTTTTCCTTTCTTTTTTTTTTTTTTTTTTTTTTAAGTCCTAAAGACTTTACATCTTTATCATCCTTTGTGAAGTTTATAGGGTTACTTTGAAAAACTGTTTTATGGCACCCATGCCACATACATTGGGTTATGCACTATTTTTCTTTTAGCTCACTTGTACTCAAAGTTCTTGTCAAAGTACATCTTTCTTATGGATGGCAGCTTTTAATAATTGCTTTCTTCTTTTCAACTTCACATCAGCAATATTTCTACAAGGAGGTATTTTTCTCTTTTCCTTTAATATAATCAGGAATTAAGTGGATTTGTATGAGTACCAGTTTTATCATTCTTTGAAAGAAAAGTGGCATGCAGCTTTTAAACAGGTTAAAATTTCATTTGATTGTGTTATCCTTTGCAAGGTCGGGTCCTGCTCTACTCCACCACTCTAAGATTGTGAACTGTTTCATGGCATGTACATGCAGAGTTTAGTTCATGGCCAACGAGTTATAATCAGCATAAACAGCATTGTGTTACAGCACTATTGTTGTTATACACTTTAAGTCAACCTAGCTGCACTTTGTATATCTGGTCTAGTTGTCTATCTGTCAATTAACACCTTAATCTCTCTATCTCAACATCTGCAGCAGACAAGCAAAGAGATGCAGCACATCTTCAGTCTGAATAATTTCTGAGCTCTTTTCTTATTTGTTTTGTACTTCATTTAGTCTCTCTTCTTTTAAGCAGAGCATTATGTGTATTTTTTCTTTCCCACATGGAGAGCTATCTGTAAGTAACATTACTCTTGGGATATTTCACTGTTCTTTCTTGACCAGTCATAGAATATAAGATAGGGAGTGAATTTTGAAGAAAAGAATTAGCTGCCCAAATTTCTCCCCCTCATCTGTGTCTGCAAGAGCACTGGAGGTGTATCTTTAGAGATAATGAAACCTTCTCTTGCTCTTCCCCTTCCATTTATGAGAATCTCTCTCAGGTACCTGGAGGACAGTATTTGAAAATAGTAGTTTTTGAAAGGTGTACATTGGCCCTGTTTTAGTACACAGCTGTATAATTTTAGTGGCAACCACTATATTTTGTCCTCCCCTAGAACATCTGGATAGACTTCTCATGGCTATATAATTAGAGTTATAAGAAAATTTTCTAGAGGGATAAGCAGAATTGTGTGTAAATTTGACGCATAATTCTTCAGGCCTTCGGCAAACAGCAGAAGATTCAGAGCCTATCATGAAAGCTTTCAGTTATAGCAGATAATTAACAAACTGGAGACGTTAGCAATCGAAAGAAGTTGCTGCATAAAATTAAAAATAAAACCCCAAGCTCTGGGGATTTGATCATCTTAAATTTTCAGAAGTGCAAACAGATGACATCTGTTTCAACATAAAGGTTAACCTATTTGAAAAAGTTTAGAAGCAGCAGAATGAAGCATGTTTTGTATCACAGCTTTATAGCATGCCACAATGGTCGTTTTGATTTTGTAAGAGAAACTTGTAAACTGAATGCATTGTTTCATTGAGCAATGGCTTGAGAGGATAACAGAACTGCACTGCAGTTGGTCAAACACCTCAAGGATGATGAGGCCATTCTGTTTCTTGGTGAAAAACACCAGTGTAAATTTCCACTCCTGCTTGGTTGAAGAGAAAATGGTCTTGGTGCTATATATTTTGATATATCCAGGTATGGGAAGTATGTTGCCACTGAAATAATGATCATCAAAGAGCTAAATAGCAATGCTGTGGTATTCAACTGTTGACAAGAGGGGACAGACTGAGCGCTCCCTTGTCTCTGAAGAAGCCACAGACTGTGGGAGAGACATAGGGAAGTAACAGATGTGAAGATCTTAACCCTATATCAAATTCGTACATACACTGATGCTCCACTGAGTGTTTCTGGTTTTGTAAGGAACTGGTTCAAAATTAAACCAGAGGAACAGGTTTCTAAAAATCAGCCTCCTGGCTACTGACAGAAGCAAGGATGTACTGGTCATCCTCTTTTCTGTGCATGATCTGTGCAAGTGCAATACAGTTTTGTATTTCCAGAGTCAGAATAAAGATGAGAAGGGTTTTGCAGATTCTTATTTTCTCCTGGCTTTCCTAACCTTATGAAGGATATGCCTAGATAAGCTGCTATGAAATACATTGCATTGCTTTTGATGCTGTGATACAGCTACTGGTTAATATGCTGGGAAAAGCAAAACCATATTTTTCCTCATTCCTTCCAGCTTGATCTTCAACATATGCACAGGAAGGATCTAGTGTCCCCTGGAAACCGATTTTACCTTCTAGAAAGATGGAGCAAAGTTCCTACTGCACATAGGAGCAAAATACACAAAGGACTAAAGAGTGGAGAAAGAACAGATCTGTTTACCACTGTAGCATCCCATAGTAACGTGAGCTGTTGTGATAGAGAACTAGCTGGGGGATGTTCTGATTAATAATACTCAAAGTAGAGGAAAAAAGAAAAGTGAAATGAGATGTTCTCTGAACACCATAGAAGTAAAAAAAAAAAAAAAAAAAAAACAAACAAAAAAACCAAAAAACAAACAAACAAAAAAAAAAAAAACAAAAACAAAAAAAACCCAAAAAAAACCAAAAAAAAAGCAAAAAAATACCCCCAAACAAACAAACAAACAAAACCTAAACCAACCAAACAAGCAAAAACCAAACCAAACCAAAATAAAATAAAACAAACCCCCCATAATTATAGTTGAATATTCCAGTAGCAATGAAAACTCAGTAGCAACAAAGATAAAACCCCCATCTCTGTAACCCATATCTCCAAAGAGCCATGAGCACAAAGGATGAAAAATCTGCCCTTCACTGAATTACAGAATAGTCAGTGTCCATAAGCACTGAATGCAGAACAAGAGTAGATACTAAATTTAGTTTCCTAACTTCTATTTCAATACCTAAATATAAATGGCCTGATTTTTTTTCAATGTTGAATAGTTCCAGATTCCTCTGATTTATGTTGCTATTTAGAAAAAGAAAAAGAATTTTTTGTTTAAGTATCTAACAATAGTACGCAGAATTCTGCCCTTATAGACCAGAGGTTTGCAGCTTACTTTGTAAAATAATTGGATGCCATTGTGCCTTCCAAAGATGGATAGAGCTGAAAAAGAAAATATTTATTCTTGGTATCCTATTAATGAAGGAAATGAGGAGCAGAATTCCCATGGCCCTGAGTGTGCA
This sequence comes from Sturnus vulgaris, assembly GCF_052056855.1. Classification (NCBI taxonomy): domain Eukaryota; kingdom Metazoa; phylum Chordata; class Aves; order Passeriformes; family Sturnidae; genus Sturnus; species Sturnus vulgaris. The sequence goes on along the minus strand of NC_142244.1, from coordinate 43,066,904 downwards.
GTAACAAATATTTGGTTTTTTTCTCTCCCTCCCATCCTAAGTTCAATAAAAATACACTAGAAGAGAGACTTAATGTGGGAAGCATCCTTGTCACTGAAAATCTTCTCTGGAGTATAGTGCAGCTATAACTACATTGGTAGTGAATTAAGTTTTCATTATTTTTAAATGAGCTTTCGGTCCTAGTGAATTTTGTTGAGGAATGTAACGGAAATCTAGAATTTATGACATAGGCAACTTATGTATCCAACAGTATATGGCATTATCTTTTGTTCCAGAGGATCTGTGACTCTATGAAAGAAGTACTAGGAAGAACAAAAGTTCTTGTCATTTTTAGACCTTCAGTGCTTCCTGGAATAGTCACTTGAGCATTTCAGAATGACATAAAGGAAAATGGGGAAATGTGGATTGTTGCACAATGTACAAGACCATGCAATAAATAATGCAATGCATAAGTAAAGCTGAATAACCCCATCCCCAAGAGACCTGAGTGACACTATTATCAAGTCTTTATTTGGTGAACCATGTATAACTGCATTCGTGAACTCACCCGAAAACAAAAAAAAAAAAAACAAACATACCAAACAAGCCTTTTTACAAATGAAAACAGAAAAAGGGCAGGAGAGAGGTAAAATTTTATATACTTCTTTAACTCTGAGAAAATATCAGATTATAGTGTTAGTGTCAGTCTCCCAGAAGGGCTGACAATTCTACTTTGCTGTGTTCCTCATAGAAGAAAGGATTTGACCAGGAATGTCTGAAATTGAGAGTTTCTAGTAGATATGATTAAAATAGCACAAATCAACATTCCCTAATTTACTTAGTTACCCTACCTGCAACCCTCTTTACTCCCCCCACCACCACCCCAAAAGGATTAATCATTTGACTTTGCTTTTGATATTTTATCTTTTATATGACAGTTTACTAGGAATAGTGTATCTGGAGCACCCTATACTAAAATAGTACAAAAGAAAGCTCAAATTATTTCCTTATTTTTTCAATTACTACTGGAAATAGCCTGCTTGACTCCCTTATTTATGTGCTGAGTAGGTGATAAATCTAGATTTTTAAAGATGGCACTATCTTAATAAAATAAATTGATTTAATCTAATAATAAATTTTATTGATGGTGACTTGGCAGGTGAAAGCACAAATGAAGATGACTTTGAAATCTTTAAATGTTTTCTGAAGAAAGTGCAATAATCTGATGATCTTTCATCTTAGGAACAAAAAACTAAATAAATTGAACCAAGGTTATAACATATAATTAATAACATACATATATACAGGTTTTAGTGTAACACACAGAACATTAATTATAGCACTTATTTCACAGCTGTTCTATGAAAGCTCAAATAAAATGTGTGTACAATTAAAACTGAATATATACTGACTTCATTAACTTAACAGCTGCACCAATAACCAATACCAAGGAACATACCCTACTTTGTTAATGTCTTGATGCCATCTGCAACATCCAAAACTATTGAGTTTTAAAGCAGCTGATGTCTTACTAGTATTTGTGATCACAGCTATCACAATATGCTTACACATGCTACTAAAGTGAATTGATCTGCTTCAAGGGATTTTCCAGGGTTATGAGCTGAGCTGAAAGACAATTTCCTAAACACAATTGTGGTGGCTAGAAAGTCAAAGCAAGAAGTTCTTGGTGGCTTCTTCCCAATTCTTATGTCCTCTTGTGTCCAAACAAGTAAAAATTCAACTTTGGAGCAAAAATGGGGGGACTGAATTAATATAGGAAACACCTCTGCTATCACTTACTTTTCAAAGTTTTGATATAAAAATTCTGTCATTTTAACCTATATTTCAAAGTGGAACTTCCAGCTTTAATAAGAATAAAGAAACCCACATGCACAAAAAAACCCCAAACAAACAAACAAACAAACAAAAAAACAAACAAAGAAACAAATATCCCCAGAAATTCCATAATATAGAGAATCATACAGACTAGATTTTTAAATCTGCTTCACAAACTCTCCTAATAGAAGCAATAATAGGTGACAGAAGGCATAAAATTGTACCCCAGAAAGGTGTAATTCCGTTAAACATGTACAGCAGTGTGTTTTCAGCATCTGGTTCTCCCCCAGGCCTTGGTTGGGGATGTGAACTTAATCCATTCTATCTGCTTCTCTGAATATTGACTAGCAGTATTATTACTAGTATTACAATCTGTCACTGCAAATGTTTAAGTTATATCCTTACACATTTGAGACCTCTCAGTCTCCATAATTTTCAGTACAAATCCTACTTTTGCAGTATTACTTCCCGGCCTTGTTTCCTCATTTTGTTCTTTCATACTCTTCTTGTATTTTGGTCACAATTTATGAGTTGTGTACCTTTCACAGCCCTAATTTCTGTGTTCCCTATGTTCCTCTTCCCAGAGTTCATTTCCTTGTTTATTAATTACACTCTCTTCCCCATCCTCAACCTTCTCACACTCCCTCAGGTTCCTTGTCCCAATCTGCTCCTCCCAACAGTTGTCTCTTGCCATCTGTTTTTTGTCCTTGACTCAGATGCTGTGGTGCTTTTTTTTTCATATTTCCTGTGCTTCCATGTCACTTGAGAAGCAATGAAGAAATAACCTATAGCTCTAGGAAAATAAGTTATTAATTAGTTCACAAGTTCACATTCCATGGACTACATTAAGTGGCATTGAAATTCAGGAAGAGTCTTCCTGGACCTTTGTAACTGTGCTCTGGACCATACTCTGTCACTTTCCAGGTGTGACTCTTGTTCAGACAAATCAAAGTTGTGAGTTGGAAGAGAAACCGTGACGAATGTGTCTGTCAAATCTTTAGAACTTTCCTAGCTGCTGTGAAAGAATATTTTTCAGTGGTTTCCAGAATGGAGAAAAAGCAGTTTTATTGCTGGGATGTTATCAGAAACACCTCTGGCTTAAAACCAAATTCTTCTAAAAGGTCAAAATTTTGCTTTAAAATGTTCATAAAGTAACTACTGAATTTGTTACAGTATAACATCAATGAAAGAGCATTTTTCTGTTAGCTTTGTACAGAAATGCCTGAATATTTTTTTTTGCAGAAATATTTGTAAAAAATTAAATAATCCCTCTACCTGACAGACACCTGGTAGAGAAAATTTGAATCCAAATGTACAATTTTGGCAAAGTTAAAAATAGCTTCACTTGGAAACATCCAATAAGAAATATCAAGGAAGAGTAATTCCAAAGGCACTATGAGCTCCATCTGTAATAAAATCTTTTTGTATTAAGTTATCAGCTATGTTATTAGCAATGAAAGAGAATATTAACCATCTGTCTGTTTTCCTTTCAAAGTGTTAATATAAAGGATGCAATGCAAGGGCTTTAAAATATCTGTATTTTGTTAGTCTTCTTTGCAAAAGATGTGACAGGCTGGGTAACTATTTAATTTTTTCATGCACACATTCCTTTGACCAGGAATGGCCACCCAGCCAGATGGATGTCTGCCTTGCTGCTTGTCCCCAGAGGCTCAGTTAGATGGGGTCATCTGAAGGGGAGATCTGCCACTCTCCAGGGGCTATCCAAATGCCAGAGAAGGGAAGATTGTGAAAAGTTTAGATTGTCTCACCAAACCAAAAGTAGAAGGAAGGACAGAGAGAGACAGCTAGCATGGAAACTGCAGTGGTAGAGAGCAAGTCACAAAGGGGCTCAGGCACAGAGGAAACAGTTTTTATAGCCAGCCTGGGATTTGTTATTGAAAACACAGCACTCTGTAAGGACATAAAAGGAAATGGGGAGATTTTGGTTGCTGGGTTGTTGGGGTTTTTTTTTGTTTTTGTTTTTTTTTGGTTGTTTTTTTTTTTTTATCTTGGTCTTAATTTTCAGTATTTTAAAAAGACTGTTTTCTAGTTTCCATTTCCATTTTAAGAAAAAGCTTCTGAGCTTAAAAGTGTGCATAAGGAACTGAGGATACAGATGCCCCCCAGAGCTTTACTTTAATGTTCTATTCAAAAATTAAAAAAAAAAAAAATACTCTTACCCAATACTGAACTCCATTTGACTGATTAGGTAAAGAATGTTTCAAGTATTTAGTAGGATTTCAGCTATTGTTTTGAAACATCAACCAATTAGTGTGAAGCACCTTTAACATGGGAAAAATTGGAAATAGTATTATAAAATTAACTCAAATCTTTTCTATAGAATATTAGCATAGGATTAAGGTCTGGGAAAAAATATTTCTGGTTTTAATTGAACAGACTGAAGGCAGAACCATTTGGCATATGTATAGCCCAGTACCTTGTAGTGAAATTTAAAAAGCGATGACAACATGTAAGAATTTTTTTAGCATACTAATAACATAATTTAAAGGCAGAAGCAATTTGTTAAGGATTAAATTGCATGCTCTGCACATGCAGTAAAAATGTTTTGTGCCCCTCAAAGTGTTTTATTTTCTTAGGGAGAGTACACATGTTAATTGAACAATAAACTTAAAAACAGCATTTTGAAAGCATTATACTCTATTTTTCACATTACAAATTCAAAACACTGATAGACTAATCCTGCTCATATTAGGTATATAATGCGTGTTACGGCATAATTATATTTTAAATATACTTGATAGATTTTAGTATGCACTTTAAATGTCATGATACTATGAGAAGCAGCTGTAAAAAATGTCATCTTGGTGCTTCATATTTATGCTATGACTTCCACAGGAGTTTTGAAAGTCTGAAGGAGTGTTAACTGCCACTATTGCCATCTCAGGATGGTGTGTTAATATCTTTCTCCCTGAGATCCTTCTCCTCTACCAGTGCCAATTATGACAAAGATGGTCTCCAGGGATTACTGACAATTTCCTTGATGATGTGTGAGAGCTGCCATTGCCCACTTGGAACACTGACAGTGACTGAAAGGCGTGTGTCTTGGCTGTTAAGTGTGTTTAATAGCAGCATGCCACTTTCTGTCATCCCTTGTACCTTAAGAAGAGTCGTATTGTCTCCATATGTGCGCTCATGGCAGCTTCCTGAGTGCCAGAGTGGGTGAGGCTTCCACATGTGCACGCGTGTCCGCACATCTGCAGCCGGAGCAGTGAAACCTCCGGGATTGTTAATTGTGTTTGCTGAGTGGGTGCCAGGAGTTCAATGGTGCTGATCAGGATTACTAAGGTGCCAATAAAAGCAAGCCCGTGCTAGACAGTGAGAAATTAGTCACACCTGAGACTTGTAGTCCTTTTTTTAAACGGTGGTGCTGAATCTAGTTTGGTTATGTTGTGAAAATGAATCACACGAAATGTAGTCTCAAATATATATAATATCACTAATTATTAAAATTGGGAGAGAATTCATTTTAGGCTTTTACACTGGGCTTTGAAGAGTACCTAGTACTTTGTTGATTTGCTCCAGAACCTGAAAAGAAGAGTATTCATAGTTCTGAAAAGTTTCTGAAACTGTGGAAGGTATCATGGAAATTAGTCAAGTACACAGCCATGGCAGATCTACTTATCAAGGACCTTTTCAGAATTTCCTCAGAGTCGAAAAAGACTCACCTTCATTTTATTAGCTTTTGGAAAAACAAAAAACAAAAACAAAAACAAAAACAAAAAAAAAAAAAAAAAAAAAAAAAAACAAAAAACAAAAAAACAAAAAACAAAAAACAAAAACAAAAGCAATCACACACACACACAAAAAAACCAAACAAAAACAAACAAAAAAAACCAAAAACAAAACCAAAAAACACCCCCCTCCCCCCCCCAAAAGAAGTTTAATCTTCTAAAAATCAGTTAGTAAAATCCAGGTATATTGTCAAACATTTATACTTGCAGCATGGTCAAAGGAATAATTCATTTTATATTTTATCTTTGTATCAGTATCTTTGTATCAGTCATATCCACATGGTGGTGAGAGGATTAAAACAAGTAAGAAGAACTGCAGATTCTCAGAATAGCTAGAATTCCCCAAATTCCATGAAACACCTCCTCTAATTTCTGTGGTTTTAGGCAGGGAAGAGCTATATTTTCTGAGCTGGAAGACTATGTAGTAAGAATTCCCATTATGCATTCATAGTAGCGTTTAGTGTAACAGTCTGATTTTGGGTATTAGTTAGGGATAGAGTCTCTAGACGTGTGTTTCATGTAAAGGTTTTTTAACTTTCTTTCATAGTGAGCTGCAGATCTCTTTGTTAATTGATACCCAGGAATAATGCTTTAACTCTGGAAATAACTATGCAATTGATTTAATAAAAAAAAAACTTATTGGAATATGTTTGGTTTTAATTAAATTTCTACACATGAAAGTTAATTAAAATTCACACCTACTGATAATAACATTATTAACATGTATACAGTGTACAGTTAACAGAAACAGAAATAGAGGCAATTAGTGAAATTAGGTGTTTTCTCTACCAGGAAGGAATATCCCAAAGAGTAATTGCTTATATTCATATATTCTCTGCTAATATTACTAATAGCATCATTAAATCAATATAACACCACTTTAGAAACACTAAACAGATTTAATGACTGAGGACTTGATAGGCATGACACTATTTTATTTTCTTTTTAATTACGTATGACTGTCAATAGAATTAGGCATTTTCATGTGGCAGTCATGACCTGACAGCAGCATGTTGCTACTTCTCAGGTGCTTTTGAAGCTTTTGTTTTCCTACTAAATGACAGCTATGTAAGTGTGTATGCTCATCTAAATGTTCTCAGCTATTTTCTCAGAAATTTTATTTTGATATTGTGAATTATTATGTTAGATTTATTGCTAATACAGTATCTAAATATTGCCAATGTTGTACATAATATAAGCACATCTAAATTGTTATAATATAAGCAGGTCAGTGTAAAAATGTCCAAGTTAACAGTTTTTGGCCTTGCAGGATGCAAGGTGACAAAGCAACAGCACCTGTGCAGCTGCTAATTTAGGATTTTGCCTCCATATGTAACAAACCTTAGCGATTTTACTTACCCGTGCAGAAGTGAGTGCTCCCAGGCTTCAGGCTGGATATATTCTGCAAGCATCCCTGCCAATGGGTCCACCTGGGAACTGTCTGTAACCTTGGCAGAACAGTGTACCCCGTTGGCCCAGCCCCCAGCAGCATTTAAGACCCTTTTGGAGACCCAATCGCAATCCTCACAGCTCCCCCTTCTGGGATCTATTCATCGTGTGAGCATCCAGACAACTCCACCTGCAATTCCCACCCAGCATCCTTATCTTAGGACAAATTAAATTGTCTGTCAGAGACACCAAAGGAGAGGGGGTGTGTGTGGGATATCCCTTTTTGCCTTCATATACACCACTTGAATTACTGTGCACAATTTATCATTTTAGTGTCTTGTCGGGGTGCTATAAATGATGGCGAGCATAGGCAAGAGGGGAAAAACACTTTTTGCTTTTCAGAAGATCAAATAAAGCCAACAATAAATGAATTTAATTTTATAGCCCTACTCTGCCCCTTCTGTACTGGGGAAGGAACAAGGGGCTTCAGTGGTTGTGAGTGCTCCTAAGGTGTTCTGGTGTACATTGGGAGATTGTGTAATCCAATGTCCTGTCCAGCCAGAGTACAGTGCAATCACACCAAAACCCTTGGAATTCCAAATCTTTCTCTTTTAGTAAATCCCAGCCATAGTTTTACAAGGATTGATTCTCCTGACACTTCTGTCTCACAGATACAGTAAATAAATTTACAGAGGGGAATGTCATGACAGAAGAGCTAAAAGGTTTCCCCAGAAGCGTTAGACTCCATGTGAGAGAATTTACAATTTAACAAGCCTGACTGCCAATTCCTGAATTCAGACCTCAAATCCAAGAGACTCCTTGAAATTTGGATACTTCTTTTTTACTAATGTAAATAGTGTGCTATTATTTCAATTAAGTTAAACTATATTTGTTATCATCTCTTTGGCAGAAAGATGTAAGATATATGTGCTATTTGAATCCTTCTATGGATAAAATTGTAGTGAAAATCAATGTCAGGAAAATTAGGTGTGTGTGATTAAGGAAGCTAAACATGGCATTACATTACATGAATGGTCACCTTGTACTAATAGAGCAAGTTGACTGATTGAAGTCAGTGTTAGGCAGGGTCTGTGCTAACACAAAGAGAAAAGTAGAATTAATATTGAATTACTGGTATTTATATATTATCAGTATGCCTTTATATGCCTGACTGTTGTACTTCTGGAAGGACAATGAAAGATGCTGACAAGTCTTTACGTTTAATTTTAAAAGGTGAAACTTGACAAGCATGCACTTAGGACAGTTAAATGTTACACAGGTTGATTATGGTTAGAGAAGCATCTGCCAATACTAGGGCTTGAAGAAGATATGCTATATATCTATATTATCTATAATATGCTATAAAAATGTTCTGCAGGGGCATCCAGCTCTCATAAGATTCCAGCCACGCAACAAAACTTGCAGAGAATGGAAGAAAAGATGATACACAGAGAACATGAAGGGAACTGAAATAAGAATTTGAACTTCAAACAATGCACAGAAGATGAAAAATGTGGAAATGGATGGGTAATTATCTCTAAGTTTTATATGCGATGTACAGACTTTCAGTTATTTCCCTTTTTCACATCTTCACATGCCATCATTATGACTTATTCTCAATGGATGCCATGGACATCCAGTCAATGTCATTTCAAAAATCTTTTAGCTGGGGAAGAATGGCTTAGGCACAGGCTTCCATTTAAGAGCTAATTTCCTTTCCTAGAGGCCAGTGGCTAGAATCATAGAATGGTTTAGTTTGGGAAAGACATTTAAGATGGTTGAGTTCAAGCATTAACTCAGCTCTACCTAGTCCACTACTAAACTGTGTTCCCAAGTGCCATACCTACACGTCTTTTAAATTCCTCCAGGAATGGTGGCTCCACCACTTCCCTGGGCAAATTGTTCCAGTTTACAACAGCTCTTTAAGGAAAGAAATTTCTCGTAATTTCCAGTCTGAACCTTCCCTGGTGCAAATAGAAGTTGTTTTCTCTTGCCTTGTCTCTTGTTACTTGGGAGAAGACACTGGCCACCCCCTGTCAGGCAGTTGTAGACAGTGATAAGGTCTCCCCTCAGCCTCCTTTTCTCCAGACTAAGCAATCCCAAATGTTCAAAAATCCTCACTTCTACATCCAGGAAAGGAAAATTAACTTGGGAATTTAAGCAGGAATATTTAGTTTCAACTGAGGCACAATGTGTGTCACGAGTGTCTGAGAAAATGAGAAAATACAGCAGAAATTGTCCTTTACAGACAACCCAAAAAGATTAAACTGCACAGAGCATCATGAGGCCCAGTAAACATACTAACTAGGTCTGGAAGATTTTTTTGTTCCAGAAATTTTCCTTCTTTAAGAGAATATGAATGTATTTGGAGCAAGGCTTCCTTTCCCTAATTCTTCTGTGAGGAATGAGGGTGTTAGCCATGATATTGCCTATAATTCCGAGGTTTGGGATAATGTGATACTTTCTGTCAGTGGCCTGTAGACCATGTTGAGGGATGCTTACTGTCACTCATTGGCACTGAGAGTGACATTGAGAGTTTATTTTATTACTGTCCCCTCAGATTAGTAGCACAAACCACGTGGTGTAGTGGGCATTTCTAGAGGACATTTCAATTAAATTACTACTGAATATACTAATGCTAGGAAATCATAAGGCATTATGGACCCTAACTTGTAGTCTACAAGAAAGTTTAAACAGAGTATTTAAAGTCACCTCGGAGTTAATTGAAAAATAAAACAAACACAGCAAATTAAAAAAACAGCCTTATTATTCTATCACTGTTTTATGGAAAGAAGGGACCAAAATTATTACTGCCTGTCTAAAACATGCCTTCTGAAGATGAATACAACTTTTAAAATTAAGTAATTGTATCTTTACAAGTAGAAACTACAGAAAAAAAGAATAGAATACTAAAATATTTTTACTACTTTTAAAGCATAATTATGTAAATGTATAATTAATGATACATTTCTAACAAGCAAAGTAGTGGCTTCACATGACAAAGTCTAAAATATGTTACCTTGAGCTCTACATAGCTGCAATCTGTTCTGGTATTCGAAAACATTATGAGGTAATAAGATGTGAAATTTCACAATATCTACCATTGGGAATTTTTAAATATGAAAGGAACACTAAATACAGCTATGAAACAAATTAAATAATAAATCTAATTATTATATAATCTATGTTTACTAGTAAGTATATATACTAAAAAGTAAGAACACAATTAATAAAGAGTGAGAACATATAAAGTAAGAACTCTTTATAATCAATGTTTTTGTGTTCATATATTAATATATTTGAAGACAATATTTGGATGTCAATGCATCTCTGTTCTCTTCAGTCTCATTCCTGCCACCATAGGTCTGTCACACAACAGGTGGCATATGGGCAAGCAGCTGAGTTGTAACTGGGTGCATCAGACTGTCCCAGGGCTGCCAACTGCAGGATGGGGATGCTGGTTTATATTAGTTCAGTAAGTTGGGAGTGCATACAGTGTGCTGGCACTGAGCCTGCTTCCTTGGCAGGTGTGATCCAAGCACCCTGCCATGTATACACTGTTCTGGGAATATCCTGTCAGCACTGCCATATTTCTCAATCACAGGAAAATATCCATATTCTTCAAAATGTACAACTATGTGTGGAAGTTAACACTTCTGCAAGAATGTCTCTGATGCCAACAGATTGGTAGATGGCAAGCCATGTATGCATTATTTATGGTACAAAGCAAGATGAATGTGTGAGGAAAAAAATAGAGTAAAACCATGGAAGCTGAATGCCGGGGAATATACACTAACTAAAAATGAAGAATTTGTACTCTCCTAGTCTTCCAAACTCAGACAATACATAAGCACAATGTTAATCTCTTGTCTGCTTGCACAGATATTGGGTATGTCTGTCAAAGGTTATTTAGCATGTAAATAATTTTTAAGAATCATGCTTTAACATTTTGCATTCATTTCCTTCTTGTTTCCCTTCTCTGTGAAATTACAGTCTTCTAAAACCAGCATTCCTTTCCCTTGCTTTCATTCCCAGAGATTATGATAGTACTTCTATCTTCTACTGTCGAATCATTAAACAGTCCTTGTATGCTATTGTGTGATCAAAATTGGATGGGAGTTGGCTTTCCCAAACCCTCTTCTTGTCCCTTCCTTCTCTGAACTGATGTCATCTGCCAGGCCCCGGGAGCTCAGCACTGGGGACAGCTCCTGAGTCACATCCATGTCCCTGACGCTGACTTGTTTTGTGATCATCAGAGATAACAGACCAATGCTTTTACAATTTTTATTGAACTTCCGATAAATAATTCAAGCACTCAAACTGGAGTTCTAGCACTTATGGACTTGCTGAAAAGTACCATACACTGTTACACCAAAACATTGAGAAAGTACTGGATATGCCAAAAGTAGCAGAGAAGGCTTTTTTATTCTTGTCCTGGCATGTACTGGCAATCTCATTTCTCATCCTCCAGCTGCTGTGAGTAGGAAGCTGCCTCTGTTCCTAGAAGACTCCTATCAAAGTATTTTTATAGTCTAGGTTTTTCCATTTGCAAAATGAATTTACCTATTCTGCAAGGCATGAAATTTAGTTACTATATAAATATAATAGACGCAAGTTTTTATACAAGAAGAAACTTTCTTATCCTTGTCTTCATCCCCATCCTCATCATAGTGCTCAATGTCATCTTCGTTTATATTATTCATCTCTTTTTTCTATTATATTGTACAAGGATAATACTTTTCCCCTCCTTTAAATATGCATCTTTTCTTTTTCCCTGAACCAGTCTATCGCTGCACTCAGTTTCCTTCATTTGCTGTCCATGAGAGAGTTGCAATAACCGCTTCTGTAAGAAGTTGTCTTGTCATTGTATCATTTACTATAAAATGTTTTGTGAGGTTTGTTTGAAAGAAGCTATATGAAAATGAATTAAATTTTACTGGTTTATCCTCAAGCAGATGTTGTGCTGAGTTGATTCCCTTTTTTCTCCCTTCTAGATTTGACTTGTCAGATTTTTGTCCTTCTGTTTTGTTTGGGGTTTCTTTCTTTCTTTTTTTTTTTTTTTAATGTTGTTTATTGATTCAGTGCACAAAACAACTTGCACTTAGCAGTTTTCAAAAGCATTCTTTTTGGTAGTGTCTTGCTCTCATAAAATAAAATGAAAACTAAACCAAAACAAAACCCTGAGAATAATGGATCTGCAGAATGCAATTGCTTTAACAAAGACCTCACATTGAGCCTGTGAGCCACCACACAATTGAAAAGACACACACAAAAAGGGCCAGATGAGGTAAAGTACCTAACATAGGACCATTCTCTTTGGTACATTTATCTCTACAGTTAATTTTTTAAATTTTCAGCTCTGAGACTTTATGCCAACTGGTAAAAATATTTGTCATATACCAAATAAATTGAGGATCTACTTCGCCCTCTAGATTTGTATTAATGAGGCAGTAATGACATCAGAATGTTATGTGGGAACACCTGAAATTTGATTAATTAATCAAATTAGTATGTATACAAGGGCCTCTGTATATGATATTATGATTTTAAAGCTCTGTGCTGGCCCATATGAAATAGATAGAAATTCTTCAGATTTGCACACAGCAGAATTGCTACTTATGGATGGACAGCCTCTGGCTCTTTAAGTCACCCAACCAAAAAAGGTTTGAGAGGATATTGGTCACCCCTCTGCTCACATCAATAGGTTGGATTCTGACATAGGGAAAGACAAGGTTTGATGCTCACATGGTGATCTCTCAGACTAATCTTTCTGCATGGATGAAAGAATGTAATCCACAGTAAGAAAGGCATGACTTCACTGAAGTCAGAGTGAGTTTTACCTTTTACTTAGTGGAACTTGTGTTTGATACCTGTTTATTAGTACTCTCAGAAGAAAAAGTATTCACAAAATAATGAATCCTATACAAACAGCATTGAACAAACAGTTCTGCAGGAGCTTATTTTTTCCATCAAACTAGCTGCTCTCCCTTGCAGATCAGTGGAAAACAGGTAAAACTGGAAAACTGGGAGGATTCTCAGCCTTTTGTGAGATTAAGAACAAGACAAACAAGTAAATTACAGAGAAAAATGAATCAGTGACACTTGGGAAAAAAAGGTGACAATTCTAACTACATTCTCTCAGCCCTGCTTCATACCTCTTCTTCCTTGCCTTTGGTCTTTAAAGACTGTTTTCTTCCTTTAAGAAATCTCATTTCTTGCCACTTATTTCTCACTTAGATTTGTAATACACTGTAATAATATGATTTGTTACGATGTTAAATAATTGTGCAATCACAAATGAAGGATTATGGCTTTCAGTAGGGGATGTGATGATTAACTCTTCTAATAAATCTGATATATGGACATGAGGCAACATGTACTGAGAGATTTCTGCAAAACCATGCAAGGTATCAATTTTCAAACAAAGCTATCACAGAGATTTACTTATCCCTTTGAAATTACTGTGAATGCTTTTAATTTGTTTTTGTATGTCTGTATATTTGGTAAGATTGCAATCTTCAGAATGACAGAAACACTTGAAAATACCCAGTTGACTGGGTAGCTAACATATGGATAGGTTTTCCTGTTATTACCCATAGCATCTTGGTTCCACTCGTTCTCATGTAGGAAAAATATGGTGGTGTGGCTGTGGCACTGTTTTGCTGTTGGAAATGGCCTGGTTTTGCTTAAGATTTTCTTCTGTCCTTTAGGACTCTGATTACTATTCGCTATTGGTTGTCCAAGCTGGCAGTGACAAAATAACAAAGAGAAGTCCAAGGGTAACCAAAAGGCACGTCAGGGGCCTGGAACGATTGGTAGAGAGATCAAGAGCATAGGAATTGATTTTTTTGATTCTTCCAGTAACAAGAAGTAATATTGGTAGGAATAGGGAGCTCCATCAATCAGGTCAATGCATGGCTGCCAGGCTGTTGTCAGCAGAAAATGTTGGGGTTGTCGACCATGGGATGATCTACTCAGCTACTGACACCTGATGGGTTGCACCTATCACAGAGGGGAGCTGTAGCACAGGTGTGCTAGTGGGACTTGTTAGCAGAGTTTTAAACCAGCTTGGAAGGGGGAAAGGGACAAAACCAGGCTGGCCAGTGATGAACAAGGGAACAGCATGTCCAAACTTGAGGAAAGGAACACTAATGGGATTCCTCAATGTGTCTCAGGAGGTGTTGGCTACAATGTAGCACATCTGAAATGTTTCACTAATGCCTGCAGCATGGCAAACAAACAAGAGGTGCCCGAGGGTGTGGCCCAGTCCCAGAGATCTGACATCATTGGCATAAGTGAAACCTGGTGGGATGAGCCTTGTGACTGGAGTGCCCTGTCGGAGAGTTATGCACTTTCAGGAGGGATAGGCAGGGCAGAAGAGGTGGAGGGGTGGCACTGTATGGAATAGAAGGCTTAGGATGTATGGACCTCACATACAGTAATGGTGCAGTTGAGAGTCTCTGGATAAGAACCAAGGGGCAAACAAATAGTGTGGATATCACTATGGGAATCTTCTACAGACCTCCTACCCAGGACAATGACTCTAACAAACGATTTTTTGAGGAGTTAAGGGACACTTCCAGGTTAATTGCCCTTGTCCTTATGGGGGACTTCCGCTTGCCAGAAATGACCTAGGATCATCACCCAGATGGCACAACCTGGGGCAGAAGATTCCAAAAAAACCTGGATGACAACGTTATGGAACAGATCTTAAAGGAATTGACTCAGAAAAAGGTCCACCTTGATCTGGTGCTTGTCTACAGAGAGGACCTTGTGGGCAAAGTGGAGATTGGTGGCCGACTTGGCCACAGAGACAGTGAGGCAATGGAGTTTAAAATCTCTGTTGACAGAAGTGCCAGGAAAATCTCACCTCTGGACATGAGGATAATGTATTTCAGCCTGCTTGGGGAATTATTGAGTAAGGACCCCTTGGAAAATGTTTTTGCAGGTACCAGGATCCATCACTGCTGGTCACTTCTTAATCAGCTCCTAAGGACACAGGAGCAGGTAATTCCCAAATACTGGAAGTCAAGCAGGTGAGGCAGAAGGCCAGCTTGACTGAACAGGAATCTTCTCTAGGAAATAAAGCAAAAAAAAAAGAAGGAGTATGCCTAGTGGAAGCAAGATAAGGTGACGTGAGTGTCTGCTTCTGCACCTAGGATGGGACAACCCAGGGTATACAGCCTGAGGAATGAGATGCTGGAAAGAAACACCATGGAAAGGGACCTGGGGGTCCTGGTTGATGGCAAGTTGCAGTGCCCTGGCAGCCAGGAGGGCCAACCCTTTGGGTGCATCAGGCACAGCATGGCCAGCTGGGCAAGGGAGGGGATTGTCCTGCTCTGCTCTGAGCTGGGGCAGCCTCACCTCCAGTGCTGGGGGCAGTGCTGGGTGCCACAATATAAAAAAGACATTAAATTATTAGAGAGTGTCCAAAGGAGGGCTATGAAGATGATGAATGGCTTGAGAGGAAGCTGATGAGAAGACCTGAGGTCACTTGCTCTGTTCAGCCTGGAGGAGACTCAGGGGAGACCCCACTGCAGTCTGCAGCTTCCTTGTGAGAGGAAGAGGAGGGGCAGGCACTGATCTCTTCTCTGTGGTGACAGTGACAGGACCTGAGGCAATGGCCTGAGCTGTGTCAGGGGAGGTTTAGGTTGGATATTAGGAAAAGGTTTTTCACTTGGAGGGTGGTTGAGCACTGGAACAGGCTCCTCAGGGAAGCCCAATGGAGGTCAAAAAGCATTTGGACAACTCTCTCAGGCACATGGTGTGACTTCTGGAGATGATGCTGTGCAGGGCAAGGAATTTGGCTTGATGATCCTTGAGGATGATCCAACTTAGCTTATTCTGTGCATGTGTGATTCTGTGACCCCACACCTTAGAGCTTTACTGGTGTCCATATTTCACCTGGTCATTGATTACTCACAGAGTATATATAAATATGTATCTATTTCGATCAGTTGTCCAAATTTGTGGTTTTAATTAAATCTTATATCTTCTTAAGCTCTCTACATATTGGATAGGTAATGAGAAATTGCACCTTTTGGCAAAATGCCCTGGACACCTCTTTCTTTCTTCAGTAATTGTACAGAGAGATTATGAACATCATCCACCACTGTTTTCTGAGACAAAAGCAGCTTCTTATAAAGTTGATATGCACAATCTGTCAACACTGTAAAACATGTATGATATCAGACTTTTTAAACCTGTGAAATGGTACTTTCTAGGTTTTCTCATCTCCTCTGAAACACTGAAAGTATCTGTTACTTGGTTGGAAAAGGCAGGAACAATTCAGCTATTCATCTTTTATTTCCAGTTAAAAGGTCATCCTAGCAAGTGGAAACTTCTGGGATGAGTCTTGTTCTTTCTCTCTTCTGTTTCCCACCAATAAGACAAAATCCTTCAGCGTAGAATTTCCCCACTGAGAAAAACTGTTTTCCAGGCTCAACATATCCAAACACTTTAAATCAAGTCTGTGGGCAAGCTAAAAGTCTGTGTTTCAGCTGGAACTGATCCTGCTACTTATCTGAAGTCTTTAAATCATTACAGAACTCTTTGTATGATTTGTCTGAAAGACTGCTGATTTCAGCATCAGTGGCTGCTGCCAAGGAATTTGTCCCACTTGTTTGTTAACAAGTAAAAAGATCTGGGAAACCTATATTTGAATAGTTTTTATTATTTTTCCCTTGATTTCAATAGAAAATAATTTCCACAGCACTTCCAGGGAAGAGCTCTAACATTCTGCAGGACTCAATATTAGGTTTTAAATATTAGGACTCAATTCAGGTTTCATTCAAGTAGCAGTAAGATGTCCAGCATTACAGGGGTAAAGAGAGACAGACCTTACTATTTGCTCAATGATCAAAGATATGAAAAGGGTTGAAGGTCACTGGCATCTCCATTATACCTATCAAGGAGATAAAATATGCAATAATTACTAGGATCACTTTGCATCTTCTCAGATTAAGGCACTTCATACAGTTTTTAAGGAATTATCTGGAAAACTGAAGGGGTAGCAAGTCCTTCACTGTTCTAAATTAGAGAGAGAACTGTGGAAGAGACTAATCTTGTGAAGAATTATCTGAAATGTAGTGAAAGCAAGTGCTTCTTTAAAATGACATGAGGAAAACAGTGCAGAGACAGAGTGTGTCTGTAGGTACTTGTACATGTGCCCAATGTCTTGGGAAAACTTGGAAGGTAGATTACAGAGAGGAGTTTGATGTTCCCATGTCAGTACCACTCTTCCTCTGGAATAAACTGTAGGAAGAATGTACATTTGGCACATTCTGTTTTCTCTGGTTTGGTTTTATTAAATATTTGGTGAAAAATCAGCAACATCATTCAGGATCATTCATCTCTGGGTGGAGGACTGATCACTATCTAAATGAGTAAAAGAATAACAGAGCAGAAAAATACCCAAATAACCAAGGAAGAAATCAAGCACAAAGACTGCTAAATTAATCCTAATCAGGTAGGTCGAGTTAGTTTTAAATGGTCCCCTTATTATGCACTTTTGGTCAGTCTGTCATTTAACTGCATTGTCTTATTTGACTTCTGCTTCTATGAAAGACTGTCATGGGTTCCTAAGATGGCTTAGAATCAGAATCCTTTAGTCAGTCATCTGTTAGGACATTTTGCTTTTTTCCCCCTACTTGACCAAGGGAAACCATTATTGGTTCTCAAATTATCCTGCTTTCTGCCAAAAAATATGTTTGATTTACTGATAGTAGTTTCTTGTGCCCAACATATATATTTTCCATTCAGGTTTCTCAGAAGAGCTTCTTTCTAAGAAGTTACTGTGATCAGCAAAGAAAGTAGAGGAAGAAAATTAGTTTATCCTTTTTCTACATTTATGTTAAGAAACACAACTGTAAAATAAAGATCAGAAGGCCCAATCCTACAAGACAATGAGTACCTGAAGCATCTGCTCCAGGTAATGGATGCATACCAATCCTTTGTGCAAAGCAGGTCTTCTAGTGAAGGCTGCCCAGGGCTGTATCCAGCTAGGTTTTGAAAAAGTCCAAAGATGAAGGCTACGCACAGCATCTCTGGATATTTTTCCTGTTGTATGAATACCCTTGCAGTAATATAGGGTCTGTTTACTCTTTTGTTTTGTTTGGATATTTTTTCCTTATATGATTCCTGCTAAGTTAAAGACTTAATAAAGTAATTTAATAATGACCTTTGAACCAAAGGTACGAGATTTGATTCAGGAGAAAAATCCTTTTTTTGTCTATGTGTGTATGTATGTGCACCCACTGCCTGCATTTATGGCACTAGATATAAATAGTTTTTTTGAGGAGTACAGAAACAGTACATAATAAATCAGGGCTTCAAGAATGCCCTATCAGTAGTTGCCCTCTTTTCCCTTCCTCCCATAACATGATTTTCATAGAAAGGAAGATTCAGGCATATAGGTCAGATAGGTGTTTATCAAATCTTGTACCTCTATGCTTTGGGAAAGAAAAAAGTCTCCAGCCTACAGCTGCAGGTCAGTTTGGAAGTGGCCAAAGGGAGCACTGAGTGAGAGGAGTGCAGGTGCTGGCTTGTCCTTGCTGTGTTGAGTGTCCTGGTGCTGACTAAGACTCCAGAGGTCACCTAGAGTTTGCCCTCAAAATAAGGATTGGTAGAAAATTGTTTCACCTGCAATAGGAACCTTTTTCAGAAAGATTTATGCTCTAAATCAACTCTCTTACAGCATGGCTTTTTTTGTTAGGAAAGCTTAAAGCATTAAAAGTACATTTTGTGTCTCAGATTTTAAACAAAGAAAATCTTCTTGCTTTTCAGTGCAGCCCTTTTTGCCCTAATTTGATTTTGGATTTGAATTTGGTTTTATTTATTTGGTTAGTATTTTTGGCTAGTTTCAATCTGACAACTTTCAACACAAAGACAAACAAACAAAATTGGATTTGAAAAAAACCAGTTGTTCCAGGATTCTTCTCTTTCACCTCAACAGTTCTGTAGAATCCCTTCGAAAACATATGCTTATGCACATACAGCCAAGCCAAATTCTGGACTTATAGATTTATTCTGAGCTTTAATTTTTCATGACTTTGTGAAGTCTGTGGGTCATTCCACTTCATGCCACTCAAGGATTTGAAATTTCAGAATTTTTCAGGGGATGGGAAACCTTTACCTACTCCTGTTTAACTTGATAGGATAGTGTCAGAGTTTCTTTAGCACCCTCAGCATTAACAGAACATGTGACATTTTATCATCTCTATGTGTGTGTACTCTAAGTGAGTAATGACAGACATTAATTAAGATTGACTTTGATTTATTCTGTTAAAAAGACAACGTTGCATACACACAAAACATCTCAAAATGTGTATCAATAAAAAAGAGATTGCAGATAGGTGGATCAGTCCAAGGCCCAAGCCAGGAGTCTGTGGGTCTTCTCATTTGAAGGAAGGTCAGGTAAAAAATGCTTCTGAACCCTCATGGTTGCACAAAATATTAGTCTAAGACTATTCTCAGTGAATCTACTTGTTTTTCAACCAGTCAAATGTAATCTGTAATGTTTGATTTATATATCAAACTGAGTTTAAAATTAGATATTGAATAATATTTGCTCTGTTCCAGTTCCCAATTAGGGCAGAATTTGAGGTTCTAACATATAGTAAAGAGGGAGAAATACAAAGATATAGGGTAGAATCAGATGCATTATGACTTGGAGAATACTTGAAACTAGAAATTTGATGCTACAAACTTGATGCAATGGTCAAAACAGAGAATCTAGAGAATTAAAGTCAGGGCATTTTAATTTACCTGAGAAAATGGCATTGTAACCCCCCCCAAAAAAAAAAATAGAAAAAATCCTCACATTTTCTTATGAAACAACATACTTATTTAAAGTATGAAATTTCTGGGAAAAATGATCAATATATCCTTCTTTTCTCCCCATGTTTCTCTTCCAGACTGATAATGGCTATTAAGAAGTTCTCAGATAAAGCTGAACAGGAAAATCAAAAAGTAGCTATTTAAAATATTCAGAATCTGAATTATCACTCTCTTTCCCAACTTTATGTAGAAGCTAGCCTTAGGAGACAATTGGGAAATAGGCCTACAGCTTTTTTTCATGGTACTTTTTTTCTGCAGTGGAACATTTTTATCAGATGGAAATATCCTTTCCCCTATGAGTTGTTTTCAAGGCCGTGATGTCACCTGCACCTATGAGTAAAATGTGCAACGTGTGGTCTTAAGGGTGTGTGCTCATGGATAAAGGCATGGCTATTCTCAGCATGTGCTCTATATCCAAAGGACATCTGTGATTAATATCATCCAGGGGATAATTGTACAAAAGACCCTCTGTTCTGAAAGGAACACTTCCATCACTGAAGCTGAAGAATATTAAACGTTAATAGTGATACTTTATGCTGATGTAGCACCTCTGTTCTAAAGGTATTGCATTAATGTCAACGAGCTTCTCTGAGCCTCCTTTCCTTGGAAAACTTATTAGTCAAAAGCCTAAACAGAGGTTTAGCAGGATTCCTCTAGCTGTCAAAATGCCCAGCAGATTTTGAATCCTTGCAGAATGGATAAGGGCTCTTATTGACAGGTTTTTGAACTACATCTCTGATTTTGGCTTTCTAAATATAATAATGCCCATGTTTTTTACTCTAAAAGACATAAGACCATATTCAGACGAAAGCATATAATGAGAAACAGCAATGGATCTTTGGAGAGATTCTTCACATGCTGCTTGTAGAAAGCAGTAGAGTACTGGGTCTCAGCCAGCATCCACGACATCATTGTAAACTCTCCACAAGATGATGGAAAATTAAAGCAAGTTTGAAAAGAATGATCTTACATGGACATTGTTGACCACTTCACTTGCTCACAGGACTGGGTGTCACAAAGAAATATATGTCTCTTTTTTTGGAATGATATTCTGTAAATTCAGTCCTGTCACCAGTCATATTAAAAATTTTGTAATGATTTATTTTTCTTGACACCGTTCACATAATTGTACTCTTTCTTAAAATTAGCAGCTTTCTTTTAAAAAAAGTCTTCTAAGGGTTCAATTGTATGTTGTAGTCTCAGTATTAAAATCCAATTTATTTTACCTTCTTTGTTTCTAACCTCTTTATTTTTGGGGGAAGATGTTGGCTTCAAGTGATGAAAATAGCTTTGCCACAGAGATGTGTGGAGAGTAAATGAGACCTCTGGAGATACAATCTAATGTGCTGTTGTCTTTCTACAGAGCATTTAGAATTGGTTCTTTTCTTACATAGGATGTTGGACTGATCCTTGATCTGGTATGTAAATGTCATGTCCCTGTAGTGTTCACTGAAGGAAGGACTCCACTAAGGTCCCAGAAAAGACAGATCAAGACTTTCTTTTTTCTTTCCTTTATTCCTCCCTTCTTCCCTCCATCTCTGTCCCCATCCCCTTCCATTTCCAGAAAGTACCTAAATTGATTGCAAATATCTCTTTAGCGAGATATTTGGGTTTTGTTTACCAATTGCTACCTCACACTTAGCTCTGTACCATTCCACTCTTCAGTTCAATCCTGCTTCTCGCATCTCTCTGCTGTTCCCTCCCCTCTGCAGTTGTGCCACAGCTGGGACAAAAGCTCCCTTTTCAACCCAGCACAAACCAGTTGTGCCTAAGTGGAGCAGTACTGCATAAAGTGTGTCTGTAGTTGAGACAACTTGTCTGTATCTGTGATTTCTACCCATTGTAATTACCCTAAGCAGTTAAACTTAGGGCTTTCTGGAGTTTCCTTATTTTCCTTCTTGGTAGAGAAGTGGCTTTGCTCTATTTTTGAAAAATAAAATTTAAAAAGAAAGAAACTCGCCCCCGCTCTAAAACCCAATCACCATTCTTTTACAGTATTTCCACACTTGAAGTCTTAGAATGTGTAGAGACTGGAGGTCATTTGGAAAAGACAAGCTGACCTTACAGTTACAGGCATTTGAGTGCTTGAGCTATGAGGTTAGGATGTGGATACCTCTGTTCTGAAGTAAGCCACATGTGTCTCCCATGGTACAGATGATTCTTAGATCATAGGACAGTGTCATCCTTCTTTTCCCCTCCTCACCTTTCTGCAATTCCCTATCTCCCCCCACCCAGCATGTTTCCCATTGCAAAATGGCCAAATATCTTCTTCATCTTCTTCAGATGAAGGGAAAAACACACCATATTTAGTTCTCATCTAGATTTTTTTATACCTTACTCATGTGGCCACTGCATGTTAAAATGGATTGCATGACAAAATTTTTGAGAATGTACCATTTTCTTGTTTTGTTAGGTTTTTTTTTCTTTTTTTCTGTTAGGCAAGATTGAAGAAGTTCACAGAGCCATTCTGTGAATTCTTCATCAAAAATTTTATAGAAGCTATTCCTCTGGTTATTTTAGGATTAACAGATTTAACTGCTCAACAGATTATAATTTTTGGACCTTTGTTTTATCTTCCAGACTGAGTAACCCTGATACCTACTGGAGTCTTGAGGTTTATTATAAACTGCATTCTTTTTCTCCTCAAAATATTCCAATCTTGGCAGTTCTCAAACACAGCTCTTCAAGACAGCAAAATAAGATCACTCAGTGTTTAAAATATAAATAAAATATCAGATATTTCTACAAAACCTGTTAAAGAAAACAACTATTAAATTATCCTGTGACTTCCTTTCACAGCTTCTGTTAAACTGTCATACTCGGTTTAGGTTTTCTATCATCTTTTTTCAACTCAATGCTCTCTGTGTGAGACAGGAAGAGATGATCAACAATTTTGGAAAAAGAAAAAGCTTTCTAGAGCACAATGCAAACTGATTTGTGTAATAGCAGGATCTCAAATTGTAACCTTGCCAAAGTCCACTATTTGAAAATCTCATTGACAGTGCCAAATTCTGCAGTCCCAGAGATCTCTGGGCAACACCTGAATAGACCCACATCAAGTATTTCTCTGCTTGTGAAACTTTTCTGCCAGGTGTTATCCAGCTTGCAGGAGGGGATGAGACTGTTTCTGTAGTTTATTAAAACTTCTGCACCAGCAAGTGTGTTGATTCTCTAAGTTTGTTACATAGTTTTTTTTAAATAGATCAGTTCTCTTCAATCCTTGTATGTGTCTCATTTACTTGTTGAAGTTAGCTAATATTCTTTCTAGGTACTTTCAGGGTCTCCAGGAGCTGAAATCCCATAATTCAGGAGACAGGGGGCAAAGGAGAAAGTGTTATTGGGGGTTGGGACCTGGAAATGAAATGGGAGAATCCAGAATACCACCTGATCTGGGGTTGGTACTGTAATTTTGTTTTATTAGACTGCAAAATCTACTTAATCTGAGAGCCTAGCTTTCAGTTTTTAAACAGTAAAATGGATGCTTTCGAGAATAGTATTTAAATCAAAGTACTATGGGCATAAATATATTTATATTGTCATTAAAATAATAATCATAAAGTATATTTAATAAAGTTTTAGTAGAAAAACTCACTAAGGCAACTGGGAAGAGAAGCAGATGATTTCAAGAGAATGATGATTTCAAGTTGGTTAAGGAAAAGTTTTGCATCCTGGTAAACTAAACAGAAGAGTTTTGGAGATGAAGAAAAATTCTAGTGAAAATCAGATTTGTCAACAACTCCATTACAAATATGTCTATTTACAGGACTGATGTAATTAGGGGGATGAAACCACCAAAAACTTGAAAAATTAAAAAGTTGCAAAAGATCAAAGAGATTGATTCATTTCGTCCTTCATTTTCTACCAAAAAAAAAAAAAAAGAAGAGTAAAAATAGAATGTTTTGTTTTGGTTTGACCTAGATGATTTACTTGCTCAAGGCATGATTTTATGGATCTGTCTGTGCAGAGGATAGGGTATTATACCCAACCCAGTAGTGGGGATTGTACTTAAAAGAGGTCTGCACTGAGATTTCCCAAGATCTTCTCAAAAAATGGAGGCCAAAATGAGAAGGATTTTTTAAAAAAACAACACAACAATTGGCAGGTGACCTTTGGGGTCATGCAGTTCATTTTCTGTCAGCAATTCAAATACCCAGGGTATAATCTTCAGGACAACAAGGTACAGCACAAAAACTGTGAACCCTGCTAAAATCCCAATAGAGGCTTTAGCAGAATGAGTACTATATATTTTTTACTTTAGACAAAACAATGCAAAAATTAATTAACTTTTCAATGCTTTATGATTTGTATTTTTTTCCTCCTATAAGTGCTACTCATGTGTTTATTCACACAGATCTGAAGAGGCTGAACTTGACATGAATGGGAATTCTCGTGTACCACATTAAGCACTTAGGCCACTGTTCACAACATGAGGGTATTATCAGCTGCACTCGTTGAAGGGACTAACCAAAATTAATCAAAATTCACAATTGGAAACTGCAAGCTCAGTCCCAGTACTAGAGCTGACTACTGATTAGAAGTAATTGGGATTTCTCTGTGCTCAGTTTTGGGTCTACCTTGGACATACACCTGACCTTCCTAAAACCAGAAAAAGAAGCAGAAAAAGAGGCCAAGTAATCGGGCAATCAGAAAATAGCTGCCAAATCAGCATTAATCTTATTAATAGGGTCATTCCTTTACTACCAAATATTGAATTACAGAAAAATTGAAGTTTAAAAGCTCTTTTCATATGAAAGTTTCATATTTCTGTCTCAGTAACTTTAACAAGGAATTAAATTTTTAACAGATAATTTTTATAATATTTATTTTTATGTTGAATTTATCTCGAAGGCACCGTACAAAATTTAAAGGCAGCTGTAGCCATATAAAACTTAAACTTTATTAACCCTATGCTGCCTATGAAATATCCTCATCAAGCTGCCTATTGAATAACAATTTGTCATGCAGCACTACTGTGCTGCCATATTTTCTCCTTTTCTAGAAGGCCTGGATAATTTGTTTCTGTCTTTTAACTTTTATTAGCTATAGAAGAAACCAGCATTTGGAATTTTTCAGGCTAGTCCTAATGTACCCTGTCTTTTTTTCATAGTGAGTCAGTCTAAAGCTTTGTCCCACTGAAATTATTTAACAGATGTCAAAAGTAAAGCTCAAATGCAGTTATGAATTTGCTGACCTTTCAACACATTCAGCAACTGCAGGCAGATTATTCAGATCAACCACTTTAATCCCATCACATCTAATGTGTCCTCATTAAGAAATTAAAAGGAAATGCCTCTTGTTCTAGACAGAAACATACTTCAGTGTTAAATATGAATGTAGATACACCATGTATATATTATATGAATTTGCATGCTTGTATACATATATATACACACGCACTGATACATATAGGAAAGGGAAAACCAGAAACTTGGAAATATGAAGTATATCCCATAACTACAATCAAAATGCAATTCATTAACCACTGACATTCAGACTTTTGAAATAAAATCAGAAATATGTAATAGCTGTAAGATCTATAATTTTCTCTGTTTTAAAGCTCTCTGAAAGATAAGTGGTTACTGTTGTGTTGATTACTATTCTCCCTTCAGTTGCCCATTTAAATTCAGTGATATTATACCTGTCTGTACTTGATACTTGAAGTAAGAACATCTTTATTCTGCTTTGCCTGTTATTGCTTTTCAGTATTCTGCTAGAGCTGAAAATTCTCAGCTGACAAGTCTCTTTGTGCTCAGTTCCACATAAGCTTCCAGTAAGACACATCTCTCCCCATAAAAGTTCAAAGACTAAATGACAAACTAACTAAAAAAAAAAAAAATTGAAAAAAGTAAAGTATCATCAGTGTTTTATGGGTAAGGAGATAGAGTAGCAGAAGGAAATGAGACTTGCTTTTCAGTGCACACACAGCGAAATCAAGAACTGACTTTAGATCTCCTGTTTTCCTAGTGCCATCACTACAAGACCCTCAGTTCTATCTTTGATTTAACTTTCTTTTACACCTTCCCCCTGCACCTGCTGTTCAATATCAGGGGTTCAGATTCTACAGAATGACAAGGTGAGCATACAAATGTGCAAGGTTGTAGATGTAACCAAGATAATTAACATGGAGAGGCATGCTCAGCATATTTTTACTTTTTCTTTTCAAAGATAGCATCTTTCTTGCCTTTGAATTTAAGAAGGAGTTCTATATGGTATTCCTACTGCAATTAATTGATGAATAAATTTTCCCCCTTGAGTTTCTTCTTTGCCTGGAAGCCTGCCACTATGCAACCTAAATACGTATATTCGAAATAAGAAAAAGAATACAGAGAAAGGTAGAAGGGCAGGAGGGGGGAAGGAGCAAAAGAGAAGAAGTAGCTGAGAAGTGTCAGTTACAGTATTTGTATTCTGAATTTATTCTCCTAACCCCACTTGAAATTCTACAGAAATTTGGTACGTCAGGTAAAACTGACCTTGGGCACTTTCAACTCACATGATGATTATTTGCTCAGAAGTTCACTAAGGTCTATCTGACTGTGGCAGTATTACAGGAGGTAATATTTTTTTCAAAGAGGAGCAGTTCCTGAACATTTTTTACAGTTCAGTGTGCAAAAATAAGCAATATCAATATCAATCACATTTTCCCATATACTTCCCTTGCTTGTTTTTCTTCATTACTGTTTCTTGAAGATTTTACAAGAAAAATGCCACACTTTTTTTACAATAGAATTATTCATTCCTTCTATTAGAGTACAGCAAAGTTGTGATAGATTATAATATCTTATTATGTTCTAAGATTTTTAATATAACAGTGTGAAGATCTGAGACCAATCATACCAACAAGTAATTAATATTTTCAGAGTGTTTGGGAACTTTAAACATATATGATCCCATAAAAATTGCCTTCCCCATTGGTTGTGAAGAATGTAAAATTGTACACAGGTATGAAAGCTGTTGAAATATAAGGATTGAAAGTTGAAATCTAAAGACTTTTCATAACTAGCTCTCTGAGGCTAGTTGATCAAGCACAAATAAGTGAGGCAGATATGTGAAGCAATATATTGTCAAAGAAATGGAAGGTGTCTTATCCTACAGATCAAAAATGAAGAGGCAGACAATAAAATAGAAAAAAATATCCAAATAGAACTAAGTATTTTCAATGAACTAAGACATGCCTGTGGAGCTCATTACCACAGGATTTAGACAGGACAAAGGATAGATGGAAATCAAAGGTGGGGAATACATGTAAATCAGAAGAATGCTATCAGGAATTAATGCTTTTGAAAGGAAGAGAATCATAATTCTTCAGGAGTTAAAATGAAACAAGAGTTAGAAAGGAAGCTCTTCCTAGTGCTGATTAGCCTCTAATTATCTGTAACAGGGATTTTCTGAAATTGTTTAGTGGCATAGGAATCGAATGGACAACATAAAACCACAGATTTTATCATGTCTGGTGTTATCTTATTTGGAAAATTTAATTTTTTCCTGATTCTTGTCACTACCAGTATCTGCTAGAAATTGTGATTTTTAAATAATTTATAAACATTAAGATTTTATTTTTTATTGTTGCTACAAAGATCTCTGCATGGCAGAAACTATTATTCCTGTTAATTATAAGCTAGATTAAGAGAGGAAGGAAAACCCAGAGGGCTGTACTAAGTGCAATGTTTCTTTTTTTATTCATCATCTGAAAGAGTAATTAGAAATATTTGTATCACTTTTGCTAGCCTACCTGTAGCTTTTCATATGTGCATCATATCCTCCTGCATTTTTTACCTTCCTTGAATAAAATAGTCCAAGACTCCTTCCTGCAGACACTCTAATGCTTTTCTCATATTCCTCTGTTTGAAGTAGAATGGTATAACAGAAAATGGCAATCCTCGTGTATCATTCTTTTGTATTAAAAAATGCAATATTTTTGGTACAATTTCCTAACCTTATTCCTTTCTTATTATATGTTTTGTTTGTCTTTCAGCTGCGAACAAAAGCTAGATCTGTAAAATGGGGAAAAGTAAAATCAGTGGGGTGAGCTGTTGGAAAGGATGCTGGGTGAGATCTGTTTTTTAAAAAAAA
Source organism: Sturnus vulgaris (assembly GCF_052056855.1). Taxonomy (NCBI): domain Eukaryota; kingdom Metazoa; phylum Chordata; class Aves; order Passeriformes; family Sturnidae; genus Sturnus; species Sturnus vulgaris. The sequence goes on along the minus strand of NC_142244.1, from coordinate 43,039,041 downwards.
GCTTTTGATGGAACAGATAAAAAGTTCTTTGACACATGGCACTACAAAGTGTTTACACAGATATTTGAGGTTATATATGAGCATATCTGCACTTTCAGTGGCATGAATTAAGGACAAATATCAGATTCTACATCTGGGAAAAAAATATGGAGAGATTGGAGTCTAAATAGACAATTTTTTGGAGTATCATATTTAACACATTTATCAAATCCTTTCTATTCACAATAAAGAGAGAGGCTAAAAATGTTTATATTTGAACACTGTTGAGAGTAATTAGCATTCTTGTATCAAACTTCACCTCCTGTTCCCTCTTCTAAATAACACCTGTTATTCATGGTAAGCTTAATAGAAATCATTTCTTTCAGATAACAGCAGCATAAATTCATCTGTTCATCCTCAGGTTCCGTTTCAAGCTTTATTGAATAAGAATAGGAGAGAGGTTTTTCTTCCTTAGATTCCCACATAATTCTTTCTTCTGCAGAAAAGATCAACCAAGTGACATTACATTATTCTCGATGTGATACCATACCATATTGTGAGGAAAAAAAAATAAATTTAGTTTTGAACAAGGCCATAAGTCTTCTTGTTCAATTAGTTCCACAGATGTAATGGTTAATGAGAGTAGGAAATGCTTGTGCAAAGGAATAGCTCCTGAGAGCTATTAATGTGAATAAAGTAAGGGTCATGCCTAGGGCTATTGCATACTCCTTTGAAAGGAGCCACCTCTTCTTTCTTACTGAAGATGGAAACACGCCTTGCTTTGAAATCTGTTAAGATTAAAATCTTTCAGAGGCTGTGAACTTGATCAAGAAAGGCAGGAAATACCTACATAATTTGTTTGTATTTTGTTGCAAGAATTGCCCTGACTGATTTAATTTATAGTATTTTTACTGCACTTCTGGGTACTTTATACTTTGAAAAGATACCTGTTTGCTCAGTATGCTCACTGTATAGCTGAGACTGGAAGGATTCTCGGGAAGTCTCTGGTCCTGCTCCCAGCAGGGTCTGCTATGGGCTTGGACCAGCTGGAATTCAGTTGTATCCTGAAAATCTTAAATGATGGAGACACTGCACTACCTCCCTTGGTAATCTGTGCCGCGGCTTGGCACTTCTCATGGGGAACAATTTTCTCTGCATAGCCACTCTGAGCTACTCATGTGTACACTTACATGCATTGTCTTTTATAGAGGGCATGGGTCTGATGTCCTGGTCACTCACAATAAGTTACTGGGGCTGTTATGTTGTCTAAAGCCACCCTGCTCCTGGATGACAAAGCCCAGCTTCCTTACCCTCTCCTCACTCAAAAAGTGCTCCATGGTGTCCTCTGAACTCCCTCCAGTTCATCAATGTTTGTCCTGCTCTGGTACCCAACACTGAACCTTTAATGGAAAATCTCAAACTTGTGGCCAAAGTTTATTTCTTTAAAAAATTGTTCTTGCTTTGGTTGTTTTGTTTTTGTCCTTTGTTTGTTTAAAACAAAGTTTAATATATTTAATTTGTATCTCTGCCATAATCCACTTGGTCCTCATCTAAGCCACTTCAAAAACTCTTCTACATAAAAAAGTGGAGACACAGGATTGAAGTTATTGCCAGTGCTCTCCAGAGAACCTAAAATACTATTTACTTTCAGCGGAATCAAGGATTTAAAATTCTTGTCATATCTTGAAAATTTTCCAACCTATTTCCGGAATTTTTTTTCATATCAAGGTCTGTGTGTTTGAAAATCAATTATAATTTTCAAAAAGGATAGCTATCTGTTGGCACCCTTTAAAGTTCATTAAATAGAAACTTCAAGAAAGACAATATTGTCTTCTTAAGTGGAAATAGCATACATATGTACACTATGGGCTTAATTTTGCTTTCCATTTGATCCTTGCATCGCAATTAGGTGTATACTGGAAGTTATTATGACTTGAAGACAGTTATTGTCTCACAAAATATGGTTTTACCTGTAATAATGCATGAAGGAAATATATTGTTTTAATAATCTAGTGTTTTCTGAAGTTATATAGTCCTCATTTTTTGATTTCATGCTTACTGTAAGCTATCCCACAAAACAAATCAAAGGGAATGATGTAAACAAAATTTAAGTTCATGGAAAACACTTGAGTGTTGAGATTCTCAGTATTTGTAATTTTTGTTGTTATTGCTCAGAAAAGCTGACTTTCAAACCTGTGGTATAATATTATATTTCAAAAAGCAATATATTGCTGTTCTTTTACTTCTTTTTAGCACACTAAGAGATAGACTTGGCAGACCTAGTAAGAAAAGAAAGGTTCTTTTACCCTCATGAATGTGTGAAATGTAAACAATGGGACTGACAGTTCAATTTCATGTTGCATCATTTTTACATTAACATTAATCTAATGACTTACTCTTCATCTGGCATTCAGTGTGGAGATTGCTACCATGGTCAGAATAACTGTGCAAGGGCATTATTTATATTCTGCAATGGGTAATTTGTAGCAAGGAAAAAAAGTGGCAATTACAATAATTTGACAGACAATATGTATACAGATGTTTTTCTTCTTCAAAACCGGTATATTTAATCTATTTTTTTGTTCATGAAATAGTCTACAGTATAAATTCCACGTTTTTGAAATAAAACACTAAGAAAATTGTGTATTTACTGTTTAGCAGCTTCAATAACCCATCAAACTTGGTTTTTTGAGACAACTACTTTTGTCTGTGTTTTTAAATACTTGCCAAAGCTAGTCTTGTCTTTATGAAAGGAAACCCCCAACAACCAATATAATCCAAACAGCCAACAAATTTATATCGAAAGCAGTATTTTAGAATAAACACTTTTCTATGGTGTTTAAGGTTTTTTAATATCCACGTGGCAGCAAAAATCAACATTTTTTTACCTTTGCCCATAAAAAGAAAAATAAAGAGAGCCATGCTTTGTGATGTAGTCAAGTCAGGCTAATGCAAGACTAATGCAGACTAATTCATTTCAGCTCTGCTGTGCTCCTGTCCAGGCAGGCAGAGTACAGAGCAGCTGGGAAGTGTTTGAACTGATCTTATCGTGACAGCTGCTTAAGAGTACAAGGTACAGTGGTGCCACTAGGCACAACAGATGAAGAATAATCACAAAACCATTGCAAAGCATTTACCAACATGCACAGCAAATATTAGCTCCTTTAAAACACCTGAAAATTTAAAGAAGTGCTTGTCTATTAACAGGTGGCCATAAATACAATTGTATGCCTACAAAGTGATTTGTGCTTTCTGAAAATTGTTTTCAAGAATGTTGTGTTTTGCGTCTTTTAAAACCTTTGACATCCAAAAGATAAATATCTTAAAAAGTAAGTATCTTAAGTATTTTAAAACCCGGGCTGGTCATTAGGACACTATTTTTAGAGCCCAACAAACATATTTTGCTTTCAGCTTAGCTGGTGAACCTTACAACTCCTGAACTTGCTGTAACTGTATGCTGTTACAGCTTCCAAGAAGACTAAATATTCTAAGGTCTCACTGGCTTGTTTCTGTTTATAAAAAAAAAAGAACAACACACTTCTCTCAATTAAATCTGTGTTCTGTTACTATTTTGTTAATTAATCACGAAAAGAGAAGAATTGCATCTAATTTAGATGGCCTCTCAGTTTTCCTCTTGGATCATGAAAACCTTTAGAATGTGTGTCATGTCTTTTGCTTCATTAACAGAAAATTCTGAAATATCCCTTACCAATACAAGTTTACACCTGTTTTCCTGAGTGATCTGCTAGACATAATTGCTCCAAAATAGGGACTTATGCAGAAATTTTCCCAATTAATTATTTTCAAATAGAAATCTTGCTATTTATGTTCAGAAATACAGTAGATGTTTTGATGTCTCAAATATTGAAAGAAAACAAGAATGAAAGAAACCAAAACAAAGCAATGAGTGGAAATAAAGGAGTATTCCTTCACTATTTACTGCAAATGTTATTACGGAACAATAGCCCTTTGTGACAGCTTAAGTGGATCAAATTTTTGGAACTGCCAACCTTGTAAAAATATCTCTTCTTTTGGCATAGGAAAATCTAGGTTATCTTGGATCCAAAAGCTTTGGACAAGAGACCAATGTTTTTGGACACCAAACTCACTAAAGACTCTCCCAAGACTGCTTGATTTTTCATTAATTGCCTCCCAGAATCCCAGGTGGTTCTAGATAATATGATTCTGAGTTGAATTATTTGAGCACCGTAAAACAAGAAAATTTTAAAAATCCAAGAGCTGGTCAAAGACTGAGAAAATCAACTATTTTCCTGTGAGACAGCACAAGAGAAGTAGAGATTTACCAAAAGAAATAAACAACTTTCTGTTATTAAATATCTCATAGAACTGAAAAGACTGGCAGGTTTTCTTTGTCCTGCTTATCTCAATTTTAAGTAAATTTTATAAGATGAACCTTAACATGAAATATCTATCATGAAAATTTTTATTTGTGCAGTTCTTCACAAGCTGGAATAATGCTGTTACCATGCACTCATGTCCCCATCCCACACTTCTAGCTGGGTCCTATCCATCCCATGTTGGATGCTGCCATAAAAGCACCACAGCAGACCCAGCTGTGCTCTGTCCTTCCTTCACAGAACATTTTCTGCCTTTCTTTGCAAAGAATCTTCATTTGAGAATTTGGATTCCAGTCATAGCAAGATCATTGTGGTGTTCCCTCCCAAGTAACTATTCCAGAACAAGTAATTCTTGGTGTATTTTTTTCTGGGAAGGTTTTTCCCAGTTGAGAAGCACCACTCTTTCTGTTTGTGACACAGATCAAATGCAACAAGACAAAATTCTTGAATCACACAACACAAAGTATATCCAGATACTGAAGGAGAGGTGAAACTGCTATATAAGCAGTTACAACAGACATTTTTGTAAACAGTCAGAATTAAATTATTTGACTGAGATAAACATATCCCATAATTATTTTAATCTACTTAGTGTCAAGAGCAACTGCTTATCTGCAATCAGCCTGGCTAGTTGCTTACATGGTTATATTCCCCTGGCTAGATCATCCTGTTATTCCAGTATATTCTGAGAGTTATCACTGAATCTTTTCTCATCACATGTAAATTCCAAAATGTGCTAAAAATGAAGACTTTATCTAGAATTTCCTAGACTGAAACTGGTTGTAGATATCTTACCAAAAATGGTACTTTTTCTAACAAACAAATTTAGAAACATTTTTTAGGAATAGAAAATCCTATACTCTAGATTTCAAGCAGTTCCACATTGTATAAAAACCTTTAGTAAAGCATACTGTTTTTGGAAAATTACTGCATCTCTTTGGATGCTTGAAGCTTTTGTGACAGGGAAACTGATGCACAGAATTACTGCAGAGTAAAATCTGGAATGTAAGTCGGAACTTTATGGGTCCTAATACTGAAATAAAAAGTGTCAAATAAAAACCAAAACAGATTTAATAGAAAGTAGAAAAAAGAGGCAGTGCCTGTAATTACTCAAAAAATTTCAGAGGTTTAGTTTGTAATTTTACAGGTTCAAAAAATACATCTTTATATGTGAACTGATAGATTGACACACTGAACAAAATCCTGAGGTTGGGAAAACAGCACAAAAATGAAACAGAAATACAACAATAGAACATCAAAACTTTTTTGTATTGTGAAAAATCAAAAGCCATGCAGAGGTAGGTGTAGATTTAATGTATAATATTGCCATATCACAGTCATTTCAAAATGCTCCTTGCTTTTGAAGATTTCAGAAATTCACCAAGATAATCACTGTCAATTGAGATCACAAAAATTCTTGGTGATGGATACACAGAAATTTCAGGAAGTGAATGAGAGAAACTGATGTTAATCCAGTAATTCATATAATAAATAGCAGTAAGTATTTTCTCATGGATCTCAGCAGTAGACCTACAGGAAAGGCAAAAAAAAAAAAAAAACAAAAAAACAAAAAAACAAAAAAAAACAAAAAGAAAACACGAAAAAACCCACAAAAAATATTTGATTGTACACCAACATTTTTATTAGGTACAGCAAAGGAAAAATATATAGGAGACATAAGGTTTAAAGGCCCTCAGAGTGAAAATGTAATAAAACTGAATTGCAAGCGTGATGGGATCTAAGTGATACTTCCGGAGATGATTAGGCTCAGTGTATGAATGTAATATATTTTAAGTTTTATCTGATTCTAAGGAGGTGTGTGAAATGTGGAAAAGAGTCAGCAGGCAAAAGGAAAGGCTAACCCCAAGTCTATCTGTCTCACATCCAGAATTGCATATCTTCCCTCCATGTCCTTTTTAATACAAGTGTTTTAACTTCTAGAATCATCAGCATAATAAATCTTGGCTTGTCACTGGTGTAAAAAGAAGGTTGTTAGCTAAGGTACTCAGCTGAGAGTCAGAAGAACATCCTTTTGTGGAGGGAAGAAGCATGAAATTGGATTTCTGACCTCCAGGGAGACAATGAAGGCAACACATCCTATGGTGGTGCTTTGGAGTGGGTGGAGGTAGAGGAAGAAGAAGTAAAGAAGTGTGGCTGTGATAATTGTCAGTGTTTATATATATGAAGGCCAACCGGGCAAAAGTTTTGGAAATTTGGTGCTACAAAGACATGTAGAACTTCTTCTAAGGATTTAGGTGGCATTATGCACATCCAATAAGAGAAATATGGATACTGCAAGTTTTATATGCAGACTCCATATTTTTGTACCTGCATGTCTGTCTCAAGAATCTAATCCTTATATTTGACCTGATGAAGCAGAAAGCCTGTAACTGAGCACAGAACTGTGATCAGATATATCAAACTTAGTGCTTTCCCTATTGAATCATTCTTCTTTTTCTTTTCCAGGCATACTCAAGTTTGAAAGTTTTCCTCTAGAGCCTCTCTGGGGCATGCTTTGTTTTGCAATTCACAACTCTGCTTGTGAAGTAAATACCAATAAGTCTCACGCCGAGCTTATAAAACCTTTGCCTGGCAGCACGTACAACAGCTTTGTTGCTCTCCTGAACTGCTCTGTCTACATTTTCTAACCTTCACCCACCACTTCTAGAGATGTGAGGCTGGTTTGATCTTCATCTGCATTCAATCTGTTCTCGTTCTTAGCAGAGCAGGAATCACCAAGGGATGCCAGCTATAGTGTGCCTTTTGTGAAAGGGATATATACCTACTAAACTTGCTTAAAACAATTGAGTGCTTTTTCACATGGTCCTGTGTTTTAATTTGAGCATGGGATTTTGCCTATATGCCTCAAAGAATTATTATTTTTTTTTTCTTACCAGGCAAGAGAGTGACTGTTTAACACTTTATAATGAATATAATTTACTTTAAGACTTTCTATCATTATATCCTTTAGTTGCTAAGTGATTTCTTGAAACCTTAAACAAAAATTATTCCTTTTTCTGTTTCATATTGAGAATAATAATAAAAAAAAAAAAAAGATGAAGACTTGGCCTCTCTTCATCAAACACTTTCTGGTTTTGTACCTTTCTTTCTCTAGTGATTGATCTTTCTTTTGCCATCAGACAGTTCTCTGATTAATTGCTTTGGCTTCTCTCCACCTATAGTACATATTGTTTGCATAAAAAAAAGAAAAACTAACACCACAATTAGGAAAAAGACAAGTTTCTAAGGTCATCTTTTTTTTTCTTACATATGTAAAAGGAAACATAAAATTATGAGTTGCTTTTTGTTACTATTCCATAATCATCTGCAACATTTGTTATTTTTAAATACATTCTTTAAATAACCACTTGCTTGAGGAAACACACAAGAAAAATAGTTTGTAGATGCTAAGACAGTGTAGCACATTAAAGAAGAGAAAAACTTACTGTATAACCTGCCCATTGCCTACTCTGCCGTTATTCTCCAGAGAGAATTCTCCTTCAGTGTTTTCTATTTTGCTATAATGAGATTATATAGTGATTCAGGATACAGACTTCTTCAGTCTCTTTGTTATTTTCCCTCTGGGGTTGTCACTCGTGTCAGTATTTTTAGATCACTACAGACAAGATATTTGTTTATAAGTGCATTTGGATATGTATGCATGGATATGTGTTTATATGCAGAGAGACAATCTTGAGAAGTACAGATATTAGAGACTGAAGAAAACATAAACATTAAAATGATACATTCTTCCTGTTTTAATCTCACAACGACATTCTTAAATGATGAATGCTTGCAATTCTTCCTGAAAGTCATCTTGCTTACAGTTACCTCCATGCTGACTGCAGGAAGTCGCATCCTCAGCAGGCTAAATTGGCATCTCTCTGTCAGTAACCATAGAGCTACACCAGAGGACAATCTGTCCCTGTACAAGCATAAATCACACAAGGACTAATTTTCCTTTGTCTTGAGCCCAATATAGTGCATAGCATGTAGGAAAGAAATGATAAAGAATGAGTGAAACTCTCACTAAAGTCCTAGTGTCCAGTGTTCGCAGGTAGAAATCAGTAGTCCCATGCATGATTCTGCAGAGTTAGCTTCAAATTAATAGAATCAGAGAAAAATAAAAATAGACAGAACCATAAAATAAAATCAACAAAAAGATCCATAAAAAGCAATATTTTATGTCCAGGAATTTGTTTTTTTAGACAAAGTTCTGTACAGAATTACCAGGAAAAGTTATTACCTGGTTGCTTTCCTACTGCGTTTCTAGGGCTCTCTTTGGTGCCTGAAAAAAACTTTAACCTTACTGATACAGACTCTGCTGAGAAGCCCCAGAGAATGAAGTGTATGTGTGAGGTCATGGGGTTACGGTAGCAAGAATGTTTTTGAAAAGTGGTGAACTGGTTACTAATCTCTGTATCTAGCTAGGCATTTGTAGCACTACCTGCCTTTTGTTTCCAAAATTGTTCCATCTGGAAGAAGAGCAAGCTCAGAAAGAGAGAGACTGATTTGAAGGGAGCCAGAGGAAGTGTCGTTTTCAAGTGACTTGATCCCACACCAAACGTCAAATACATCTTGGTTGACTTTCACACTACAGCAAAACAAACAAAAAGCCAACCAAGCAATCAAACAAAAATCCTCCCCCATGAAAAAAACAGCTGATGACCAGAAACAAATCTGAATCAGTCTCTGAGTCAAGTTCTGCACAAAGTTGCACACGTAAAGCTCTTTTTGGAGTTCTGGAATGTAATTATGATTAAGACTTCAAAACATCTTTTTCATTAAATTCAGAACTTAAATTGTGCAATTTATTTGCATTTGAGATAAAAAGAGATGCATATTTTGTATGTTGAATTAGATTTGTAGAAGCAAAAGCTCATTCCCAATGGCAAATATTACTAAATCCAATTCCAGTTATGAAACACTAAATTGTTTTTTAAGTGTGAGCCAGCTCTCTTAATAGGCTTTCAATATTAATCCTCTAATGTTTATTGTTTCTTTACTTTCTAGAGGTTATGGCAGAATGGATGAAGAAGGAAAGTCTGAATTAGATTTAAACTAGAATTTAGTGTTAAGAATTAGAATTACCTGGCATGAGATTTTCAGTTTAGATTTAATAGGTTTAAAATTGTGGCTGTAATTGTACACATATTTCTTCCTAGACAATATAGGATTTAGATGAGCTTAGAGGTCGTAGAATAACTTTAATATTAGACTTCTGAATATCAAACTTTTTTTGAAAGTTTTATTCAGAAAATACATGTTTTTGCACAGGAACTTACTGAATAGAACAAAAAAAATTTACATTTTTAAATCTCACCTTTGACAGGGCAAACAAATTATAAACAACCAGAAAATACAATTCAGCCCTTAGTTTACACAGCAACGGCAGACACAGTCATGTCTGAGTAGATCAGTAGCAACCATAAAATGTAATGCAGCAGTACCATGCTGTGTGGTCTAAATGGCAAGGAGAGAAAAATTCCCTTTGCTCTACAAGTTCCATAAACTTGTGGCAATATGAATCAGATGCTTTTTGGAATGTGAATACCAATTTTAAGAAAATAAGCCAGAGACAATCACAGTCAAGAAAGCAAAGATGTTAAGGTCTATACCCCTCCTAATTGCTAATAATATTTAAAAGAAAAAGATCATAGACAAGATGTTTAAGGTTTTCTGCAAGTGTATATGGCTTATCAGGGTGTAAATATAGTTCTTTTTTTGAGAGAGAAGCCTCTGAAATCTCTATGTGTTCTAGGTTCTTCAGGCTACTAGTTATCTTTCTCTGATTCAGGAAATTTTTGCTTGCATAAGTGTTGACTTATATATAGGGTTAGAATTATGGTGGTTAAAATTAAGCATCTATATAAATGTTCTGTTACAGCAGTCTCCTGTACGAACCATCTCTCTGTCTCTGGCTTTGCCATTGACGAGTTGTGCCAACAATAATGTTAGTTAGGAGTGGAACTGCTTCACAAACTGTAGGAAGGTGCATTGAAAACCTTCAAAATTTGGTACAACTTGAAGAACTTCATTCAATATTACCAACTATTTGCCACTGAAATTATATGAAAACTGGAAAAGGTCGATAAAAATGCAAATCCCAAACTAACTCTTTTCCCTGGTGATGCTGAGCATCCTGCCTTTTTCATGGGGCAGATATGATATACCCACAGCAGGTTAGGCCTGCTCCACTCTGGGATACTCCAACATTTCCAGAGGCACAGTCAGATAAACCTCCATAAACCGTGAATCAGGAATGTGGAATAGCCTTTCTGTTTGTTTCTGCTACTGTGGCCATGCACTTACCCTTAAATTTGTCCACTTTTTGCAAAATACCCTTGGGACACCAGTTACACGTTTTTCATAGATCTACACCACCCGATCTGTTCAGAGCAAAGGAGTAAATACATCATATTCACTGACCTCCACTTCCATAGCCAATTATCAAATTTTATAGAATTACATATACGTGACCCAGGAAGAGAACTACTGTGTTGTCTTTCTCACTTCAATGTCTAATTGTGTCTGATTAACTTTGAATTTTGCTTCGACTTTAGAGAAAACATTAAAGAACATGGATTGGAACAGCTGCTGGAACACGGTTTTTCCAAATGCAAGCTGCAACTCAACCCATAGGAGCTACAGAGACAAGAAAACTAGAAAATACAACACTAAAATGCCCAGGTTCGACTTCTCCATCCTCAGTGGACTGTCTTTCCTAGAAAAGAGAGAGCTCAGAAAGACCTTTCTACAGCTAGGAGTACTTCTGATCTATAAGGTTTTGTCTTAGTGCCAGTTTCACTGCGTTTCTTCTGATCTCTTTGGTAAATATCATCCAGTTCTGCTGGGCTATTGCTGCTGAATTCCCAAATTGCTCTATAATTTCTTCTTCATGGACTGCAACGTCTGCAAAGGCTACACAAGAGAAAGGCCATTGAAAATTGAATTTTCCTGCTATTCGGATTAATAAATGCCTTAATAACATCTTCTTGAAATGTCAGTTCAACTATTGTTTATCTTTACATCTAAAAATCATTTTAAAAAAGATAGAATCTACAACAGCCTATCTTTAATGCTATTGCAATTTTACTTTTTCATGATGGTTGAAAGAAATGCAAAAAAGCAGCCCACATGATTGTTTTCATTCTCAAACCATTAAAATTATAATAATAAAATCGAATCAATTTCATTTTTGTTGTAATTTTCACAGGCTTCATTTTAGGCAGGCTCACACATTAAATCCTGAATATATGTGATCTAAAATGGGGTAAAGGACAATGAATTCACAAAGAAGATTTACAGAATCATAGGACTAGATAGTCAAATGCAGCCATTGAAAGGTTAGAGAGAAATAATCTGTATTACCTCTTGAAATAATTTCAAACCTGCTTTGATCTGCTTTTGCTGAAGCAGCTCCTTGCTGCCAGGACACAAGCTAGCTAGTTTCAAAAATGTGCTGAATATATAAAAAATGCTATAGTAATGCATTTATATACCTGCAAGTGATTTTATGCAATTGTTTTTCTGCACCATGTCTCCTCTGTGGTACAAAACCTCTTGCTCTGTTTGTAGAGAAGAACATGATTATAGTTTCTGTGGATCAGACACCAAGGGTATAATGAGATGGACACATATAATACACAAGTAAAAAGGCACAATAAATACCTCCAAATGTGACTGGTTAAACGTAAATATACCTTGGAAATACATTGAACTTCAGTAGTAACTCTTTATTTTTTTAAGTCTTGGAAGAAGGAATGTTTATCTGAAACTTGACTTGGGAAGGAGAGTGAATGAAAACACATCTGTAGACGTTAAAGTTTATTTGCATTTGTTTAGGAAAAAGGTTTACATGAAAAGCAGAAATCTGGCTTATAAGGAAATATCTCACAAGTCCATAGCATTTTTAAGAGTCAATCCCTACAACTAAAAGGCTAAGCCTAGACTTGCATAGATCAAGAATACTGGGATTTTTCCTGAATTACTAGTTCTCTCTTTTTCTTGGCAAATTTTGTTCTATCTTAGTATTTAGTTTGGTGCTGGGCCCAGGGGAGATACTTTGTTACAGAAAAGAAAGCACAGAAAAATATTATTAGTCGTTGTCTTTTTATTTTTCTCTCTTTCTTGACTGTCTACTCCCTTTTGTCTTTTTTCTCTGACAATAATGTTAGGACCAGAATTCTTTTGACAGTATGAAAGCCTGTTTATCCACCTGGTTTGTGCTTGCTCCTCATGTTTGGGAGGAATTTGCTTCTTGTCTTCTCCCTTGAGTTCCACCCTGCAAAAAGGTGTATAGAGCTAATTCAGGTAGATGTAGGGAAACATCTATAACAACAGCATTTCCTCTCTCTGGGGGAGACTAGGCTCACTTTCTGGGACAAGGCAAGCTCTTAAAAGTTTAGGTCGCAGGAAATTTCTTTGCACATATTTCCAGAAGTTCTTTGCACACATGGGAGAGGGGAGGAAAGAGGTCAGAGGAATGATGGGAATGTCCTGGAAATCAGCAGAGAAAAGAAAGGAGAGGGGGACTGAAACGTATGAGAATATCTGTGCTGGAGCTTCTCATTATTCCCCCCTTGCTCAAATATTACTATATTTTTAAAAGAATTATTGTATAAATCTTTTGGGTAAAAACAGATACTAAGCAGCATGTGCTTAGACAGAGAAATACATTCCAAGAATATTAAATGGACTGGCAATTAGAAATAATGAACACTGTACTACATATCAAAGACAGTCTAACATATAAACATGAAATATATAAAGTGATCTGAAGGGGAGTGAGTGAAATTCACTGATAACTCACTTGTCATAGGGTCAGCTGAAAAAGCGATAGAACCTTTTTGTATTTCTAAAATATACAATTCAATGAAGCCTATAAAACACTCACCAAATAATAAATACTGTCCAGAAAAATGCAAAGAATATCCTAGTCTCAGAATAACTGGGTTCATGAATAATTTTTAAAAATTTCTTTAAGATTTCTGCCAAATATAAATAACATTTAAGATCTTATTTTTGAAGTAAGCAAGTAATTGAAAGTGAATTTCTTATTAGGGAAAAGATAATCTAAGATCTAGGTCCTTCCAAGGATCTAACTGAAAGATCATTCCTCTGAGTTTTAGATGCATGAAAAACATTGAAAGCAATTATTATTTTAACAATGGCTGAGAAAGAGTTTCTTAGTGGGAAGGATAACAAAGTCACTGCAAGATACAGTATGGCTGTCCTTCTGCAGATCATGTAAAGATAAAATTTGATTATGTTTAGGATGTTCTGTATATGCCTTTTTTTCCATGTTGAAATACTCTTTGAAATATCCTCTTCTTAGCTGATCTGTGAGTTGCTTGTTGCATTTTGCTGATTCTATCTGCTTTTACTGCTTTTAGCAAAATCTATGACAGTTTCACCATAGTTTTGATAAACTCTTCTTCGGTGTTAGCTGCTACTGAAATAGCCTGACAAAGTGATAGGCACTGAAAACCAAACTCATGCACTTAACAAAAAGTTCTCTCATCAACTAAGGAAGCCTTGTGTTCTATGAAACTGTATCTTCTGACTGGCTCCATTTATAAATGAATGAAATGAAAGATTCCACTGGAACACTCATATTCTTAGGCATCAGGAAATGGTGAGACAGGGAAGGAAGCAACGGCTTTATAAAATTTCAGGAATGCTGAAAGATAGGAGTCTTTTTTTTGTCTTTTTTTTTTTTTTTTCTTTTTTTTTTTTGTTTTTTTGACAGTGAAGACTGCACATGACAGAAGAGCATGGAGGAATAGATTCTCTCTTTTAATAAAGCGTGAGGTTAACCTAAATTTTTCACTAAAGCTAGGTCATTTGTAGTAGAGCTGTCCCATACTGATTCTCCAATGGTTTGCATGGCAAATGCTCATGCCAGATTTTTTTTTTTTCCATGGAAACTTGTGTATTTGGGTACCCATTTTCATGAGGTTTGTAGGTACTAACACGTTTGAATGTTGGCATATCTGAAATTAACAATGAGCTTGAGAATTGCTGAGAACTTACAGACTTAACACCTACACATACTGAAACAGCATGATCATATATGATCCTTATTCCCATAGGAATCAAAATCACAAAATACTTTTTTTTTTTAATGAGATAGCCACTGTCTCTGGAAGATACAAGCTTATATGTATTAGAAATTAAAATGCATGTAGGTTATGGGTCTACTAACTAATTTGTTAAAATAGAGATTATATGATTTTGCTTTTACTTGGAGCATTCATGCTGTTCATGGACTAAATAATACATGGATTTTGGCAACCATCTGAATACACAGAATGCTGCAAAATAAGTACGCATAACTACATATCCAACTAATTAATTAAATTAAATTAAATTAATTGTCATAACAGAAATCTTGAAAATGATATACAAATATACGACATGTAAGCATATTCTTTGGAGGATTTGAAACATTTCCCCAGCACTTTTGTTTCTTTGTTAAGACTGAATACAGAAAATCCTTTGGTGTACTTGCATTAAAACATCTTTGCACGTTAATGATGACTATTTTTCACACAGAGTTTGAGACTCCCAGAATGAAGGAAGACCTAGATTGTCCAGATTCAGCTACACAGTTTGTACCTCTTGGTCTTTCTCCAATAATAAAAGACCTTTGACATATTTTCTGTGCTGAAAAATATGAGAAAGAGAAAATAAATACAGCGAAGAGTAAAGGAGAGGCTCTTGATGTGTTCTTTGAAGAGCTGTTGTAATTCTAAAACTAAAACTTATTTTCTTACAAGGTCTTTGCAGTCTCCATTAATCATTTCTTTAGCTAAATCTGCCTGTTAGCATATTTCTAGCTGCCATTGCATGCTTGGAGCAGTTTCTTTAAGCAGACCATGCATTTGTTTTTGACAGAGGTTGGCCTTAAGACAAAATCATCCATTCAAATCAATAACCATCATGTAACAATTGTTGACTAAGCCAATGCCTTCTCCTTCAGAAGAAAAGTCCAGTGGGAATGCTGTATAATTTTAAATTTGCTTCTATATCAGGACTCATCTTTGCAATTCTGATCTGTCTCTCTCCACCTTGTGGTTGTTTTGTATCGTTACAGACAATTATTTCAGGGCTCAAGCTGAATATTATTGTTTCTCTGTGCATAAACAAAACACTTAAGAATATTATCCTTTTCCATTCATTTACCTATCTGCTAGCTTTTAAAGACAAAATTTATATCTGAGAAATTTATTTTAGTGGAATAACTTCTTCATTCTTGTCCAGGAAAGGATTTCCATATCATGTCAGATATATTTTCTTTGTGACTCTTTTTCTTGAGGTCTCAGCTAAGAACACTTTAAAAACATGATGGATGATCAGAAAGCAGCCTTCAGGGGATTGTCTATAAATTAAATTCTGTAATATTTTTAAAAAAGGAGAAAAAAATATTTTGCTATCAAGTACAGAAGATACCCTTTCCCCTTTTCACAAAGTTCAAATTGGAGTGGATCTACCAAAGGCCAATTCTGATTATTGCAGTGCTTAATTTTAAAGCTAAGTGTCTAGTGACAGCATAGTTTGAGGTGTTTTGGCTACCTCTGTAGCTCAGAGAGAGCTTTCACTGTGAGTTAGTCATCTGAATGCTGGGGAAGCCAACTGGTCCATCACCTTGATCACAGCTAGCACTGGAAACAGCAGCACGTCCTTAATCCCACCTACAAATGCAAGTGCTATGTCTTCGTCTGCAACCAGGACTTTGTCTTCAATTGGGATTCACATTTATTTATGGGCTCTCTCATGTACTTAAATCATATTTATTCCTTAGAATAGACAAACAAAATAAAGATTCTTCATTTCATTCAGTATATGAGTAATTAGCTGAAAATAGTTGGAGGACCAGCATGTGTCATTCACGAGACTTTTGATTTTAGAAGGATGAAACAGATGTCATCTTATTCCATGTGGTTAATATGCTTTCTTTTTTTTCACTTATAAACTGGAAGCTTGAACCTCACTCTAGAGGCTGATATTTAAAGTCCTTAGGAAGGAAAACAGAGATGGAGTCCCTTCATTAATCTAATCAATACTGAATATAAAAGTATTCTCAAAGTGGAACACCTGGTCATTTTTCTCTCCCAGATGAATCCATCAAACATTATAATCACACTCATTCTGTCTTCTGTGCCAAATGAATGTGCATCGATCCCATGTAAAGTGGAATGATTTGAGCTTAAGGGAAAATTAAAAAAAAAATAAAAGTAAAAAGGCAAAAGCACTTCCTTTCCCTAGACTTCATCTCTGTGTGGCCATTAGGGAACACACCTCCACAGGATACATGTATTCCAGGACCAGAGCAACTAACTCACATAACACACACTTTTTCCATGTATCTCTAAATAAAAGCTGACCAAGTAAGGGATAAGATGTTCCTAGCTTTGTTTTTTTCTGGAGTCAAACTACGCTGAGTATTCTCTGAGAAAGCAAACAGCCCTGCTGGTGACATAGGCAGAAATTTAGATTATGAACTGGGACATGACTAAAACATGAATTAGATCTGGAACTTCTCAGGCTTACCATGATTCAGTCAGGTGAGGAGCTGGTTTTTTAGGAGTAAGCATCCTCTGAGCATCTGCAGTAATAAATAGCCATCTAGTTTAACACTTTATTGTATGCTATTATGCAAGATACTCAATAGGTACAGAGTTGATTTTTTTCGCCTCTTGATTTGGATCTCCTGTACTTCTTCCTATGGCTGTAATTTGTGGCTGATCTTCTTTCCAAAGAAAAGCTTCACAAGGCTATCAGTCATGCAGGTTTTCTAGCAGGTGAATCATTAATAATTCATTTTGATGAGAGCAGCCACTGCTGTGAGACAGCCCCACAAAGATTCCCAAAGGACCATTTCGTAATAAATATTCAAAAATTTGTAATGTTTAGTTCTGAGTCATGTCACAGTACCCATCAATAGATGTGTCCACTGTCCATTCATAATATCGCCTTTCAACATCATTTAATGACATCAAAATCGTGCATCGCACCATCTTGAAACAGAAAACTAGCAGATTTTTAAAGTCACCTTGTCAACTCTAAGATTATACTTCAGCCTTGTAAGTCCATAAACTCTCTAAAGAGAGATAAGAGAATGCTTATTAAATATTATAAATGATGTTTCTACTTCAGTGGAGCTGCTCTCATTTACAGTGTAAATGACTTGGATCATTATTTGCAAATTTAGATAATGTAGAATGGAAAGTTGTGTGGAAAAATGACAATGGTAGCAGACAGGATACTCTTAAAAGGATGATAGTTGGGAAGCATTTCCAAATCTAACCCCAAGTGAGTTATCAAATTAGATGAATTTATAATCTAGTAATATCTTAGGGTTTTTTGATCATGTAAATTCATACAATTCTTGTCAATTTCATTCTGAATTTTTTCTTAAAATAATAGACACATGGAATTTATGCTTATACCAAATATTTGCAAGGATATGAAACAACAAAACTTTTTAACAAGTGTTTCAATCTGTCATTTCTGTGTGTTTAAATCAACTCATGATTGCTGAAAAAAGAGATTAAAATTAAATGAATATTGGCAATGCCTTTTTCACTTTAAACAAGCACACACAGACAGAGGAATGCAACATTTGACTGCCAGGTGCTTCTTCTGTAAATGCCAATGCTGATGACATGGGAACACCAGAGTGCCAGGTTGAAGCAAGTTTGCCATCAGGAAGGTCACAGAGAAGAATATGAGGTGATAGTTACTATAACCAAGTAAATCTTAATAGAAAGCAATTAACTTCTTTTCCATCAATCTTCTCTGTTTCTCTTCTTTTCATGATGTAATAGAAAAATTGTAAGTTTCTTCAAATGAGAATGACAGCCTGAAGAACGGGAAGGAGTGAGGATAAGGAAATAGGTGTCAAAGCTGACAGCATAAGGAGTAAGAACAAAATTATTTTGGATGTCTCTGACACTGAAATTACGATTAGTTATGCTCTCATTTACACTTTCAGAAGCACCACTAATATTAACAGCATGATGTACCCAAACTTGGAAAACAACATAAATGGGAGTAAAAGAGATTCTGCATAATAAAGATTTATATTCTGTCAGATTAGAAAAGTAATTATTAGATCTCCAAAATCTGAACTGGATAATATTCCTATAAAAAGACTAACAAAATAATTTGCTTGGCTACTTGTTTTTTTTGTTTGTTTGTTTTGTTTTGTTTTTGTTGGTTTTTTGTTTGTTTGTTTGGGGTTTTTTTTGTTTTTTTGGTTGGTTGGTTGTTTTTTTTTTTAAATGAACCATCCTGCTCCCTCAAACCTCACAATGAATTAAGTAATTCAGTAAATTAAAAAGGTTGGATTTCTAGTCACAAAGACTGGATTGATTTTCCTTAAATTTAACCTTATGAAAGTTAAGCTACTTGTCTGGGCTAGTTGACAAGACTCCATCTGTAGCCCGTGCAGGGAGAGAGACATCCCTAGAAAGTAATTTATCAGCTGCTAAGATTCTGTCTGAGATACCCAGGACAAGACGTCCTTAGGACATACTCGGCCATTGAGAAAGCCAGCACAAATCTCTTAGGTGTGATAGCTGATGTCTGAATGGCTAATGTTAGGTAAGTTGTATCCTGCCCTAAGATCCCCAAGGGGTCTTGAGCTATAAGGGACTGTGGAGGTTTCATACTGACTCTAAACAGAGAGTTCTGTTGGATCAGAAGAGTGAATCACTCACTATGGACATATAAAAATAATTAGAGTAATTTTATCAAGAGTAGCTAACATGACATGAGAATTTCCAAATATTCCTGTATTTATAAGACTCTTATTTCAGGCGCTTTCATGCATTTAGTATATAATGAATCAAAACAATTGTAGACATCAGAAATCACAAATCTATTAATGTTTTCTTCATACTGAATCCTCGTTGCCTATAGGTTTTTGACAGAAAAAATATTTTTAATCTAAAAGAAAACTGTTATGGTGCAAAAAGATTTACTGAGTGGAAGAATAGAATCACAGAAAAATTTTGGTTGGAAAAGACCTGTAAGTTCATGGAGTCCAACCATTAACCTAACTCTGCCAAGTCCAAACTAATCCATTTCCTTGGATACCTCCAGAGATGGTGAGTCGAAGATGGCTATTGAGACAATAAAGAAGATGCCTAAGAAGGGATTTATAACCTTCTCTGGCACCTCATTAAGTCTGTTCAGTGTGGACTGCATCTCAACTGCAGACCCAATCTATCTATGAGAAGAAAGCTGTGCTAAACTCTCCTATACACATCCTCCCTTCTATGCAGGGTTTCATATGGCCCTAAAATTTCTTCATGAAATGCTTTTATTACCAAAAAAATATGCTGCAAATAGAACTAATATAATGTAATCACATTTTGACATATGTCAGAGGACAGAGTGCTGAAAAAATGCATCAAATCTGTTTAGTTGACTGTGATGGCTGAAGTTAAACACTTAACAGCTGATCATTAGTGTGCCTTTAGTCTGAGAAACCATATCCTAGTGAGAAATCATATTTCTCACAGATAGGCTCTGACATGTTGCTGTCTCTATTTATTCTATTCATTTCATGTGCTTGAAAATTTTGCGTTTCTATGGTAAAGTTACTCAAAATGGAGATCTGGTATCTCCTGAAGCAATATTACTCTCAGTGTGAAATAAATAGAAAGGAAATAAAATGGTAACCCATATCAAGTTCACCAAGATGTTTTGAAACTCTTAAAGGCAATAGCTAACCAATTACCTCTGACAGCTTCAGAAAAAAAACTGTAAATAAATTAAGAAAATTAAGTAGCTAGGTAGATTTAATAAAAAAGACGGGTTATCTTATATCAAATCTTCCAAATACAGGTTTTTTATTTATTTCTGATCCTTAATATTTCATATAATCACATTAAAGTTATAAAAAGCTTTAATTGCTAGAGCTAATTATGTCCTTGTAGAAAGAAATTTATTCATGAAACCATCATAAAAAAAAGAAACTCCCTGAGCAGAGAGAAGAAAAATACTAAGTGAAATACCTAGATGCAGAAACTTTAAGAAATGGGAGATAAGAGAGACAATACCAAATCCCAGAGCTCACAAATCAGTAAACTGACCACTGGAGTATAGCCTTAGAGGCTGGAAACACTGTGGAAACAAGATCATCAGGGGTATCACAAGCAAGATAAAAACCGTGGAATATTCAGAGGGAACTGAGAACATGGACCTTTCCTTGTGAGGATTAGGGGAGGGGATAAAGGTAGGGAAATGAAAAGATTAAGGTGGATAGGAAAACCTATCCAAAGAGGGTGTGGGATAATGGAAAGGAGAGGATATAAGAGGCCAGTTTTATTAAAGCAGGATCTTGGCCCATATGTCCATTTGGTTGTGGTGGTTTGACCGTGGCTTGGCACCAGGTGCCAACAAAAGCTGCCCTGTTGTTTCCCTCCTCACTGGTCAGGGGACAGAAAACAAAAGTGGCTCATGAGTTGAGATAAAGGACAGGGAGAGGTCACTCAGCAGTTACTGTCATGGGCATAACAGACTCGACTTGGGGAAATAAACTTATTTTACTACCACTAAAATCAGAGTAAGATAACGGGAAATACACTTTCCTCCCACTCCTCCCTTCTTCCCAGGCTCAGCTTCATTCCCAATTTCTTTACCTCCTTTCCTTCAGTGGCACAGGGAGACATGGAATGAGTGTTGTGGTCAGTTCAGCACATGCTGTCTCTGCCACTCCTTCCTCCTCAGAGGAAGGACTCCTCACACTCTTCCTCCATGGTCCCTCACACAAGACACCTCTATGAAACTTCTCCAATGTGTGTCTAGGCATTTTTCCCGGACATGCCCACAGAGCCAGGGCCCAAGGGACCCTCAAATATGTCCATGAATTGTGAAAGTGAAGGCATCTGTATGTTTGCAATCAAGCTCCAGCCCATATCACCTGAACATCAGGGTCAGCCCTAGATGCTGTTGACAGTGCTGAGATAGCTGCTGGTGCATTTATGGCTTCCAGTAAAGGAACTGCTCTCTCTGTTGATTGGTGTGGCTGGATGAATGTGCTTTTGTGCATTGTTTGTGTATCTGCATCTTTACTGTACATACTTAGCCTTGTGCTGGCACACAAATGTGTGAGAGCAGGAGCAAACAAACAAGAAAGGAATCCTCCAAATTCAACTTCCTTTAACAATCAGAAAATGGAACATAATTTAAATACAATAAATTCAATAGTTTATGAAAGATACTATGTGCTCTGTCTGTTAATGTTATACAAAAAATTTACTAGTGGAATTTTAAATCTAATCTCAGATTGTTATTAAAATCTAGGTTTGGAAATTCTAATTATAAGCATAGATTTAAATCAGTCAATATTAAAGTAAGTTAGATTAATTAATATTATTTCATATTCATTATTATTATGTCTGCAAAGAAGCAGACAAAATCTAGGAGACATTGGTGATTAAAAACACATGAAATGAGGTGAATTCCCTAAGGAATGAGGAAGGGCAGACATTGTACCTATTTTTAAAAATCAGGTAGGTGGTAGGACCTAGGTGCATCAGCTTAGCCTTGATAGCAGAAATATTCTGGAACAACTTGTTAATTAGTCTGGATGCACCCTGTGGGCAAGGTGATAGGGAATAGCTGACATGGATTTGTCAAGGAAAAAAAGAAAAGTCATATCAAATCAATCCAAGTTCTTCTTGTGGCAGGGTAATTGCCTAGTGGACAAGGGAAAAGCTAAAGATTTGATATATCTTGACGTTAGTAAGCATTTTCACACAGTCCCATTTGGCACTGTCATACACAAATTCCAGAGAAACACAGCCCAGCGGAAATTGTCACATGGAGAGTGCAAAACAGTTTGAAAAGCTGAACTCAGTCACTGCCGGATGGAGAACATCAGATCGGGAGAATTTTCCAGTAAAATTAACAAATATAATTAACAACAATGTAAAACCAATTAGAAAATGACTACCAGTACTAGTATAATTAATAGATTGAATAATTAATTAATTGGTAGCACAAGGAAGGCTTTCTAGGGACTTTGTTGAGTCTTTGTCATTAGAGGCATTTAAGAGTGAGTTAGATTATTGTGTGCTGGGGATAGGTTTTCTTAAGTTCAGTGGATGGATGTGATTAGACAGATGTTTGATGCTCCCTGTGCCTTGATGATGTCTTCACTACTTTGTTTCTCCTTGGCTCTGTCACAGCTTCTGACATTACTTTGGGGTGTGCATTTGCTTGCTTCTTACCTTGAGACTTTCTGTCTCTTATAAAATCCTTGACATCTAAAGGATACAAAATAAAGGCACTGCCTGGCAGAGTTTAGAAAGGTTTTGCACTGAAATCACTGTATAAGCACAAACTTTTCTCATTATGTGAAAAATAAGAAGTTATTTGCGCCATAATTTTCTAGAGATAGCTATAAGTTAGAGTTATCAGACTGCCTATTGTGTGTGTGCATGTATAGATGAATTAAACAGAAAGATTATATATAATTTCCTTTAATTATATTTTTGCCTATTAAAAGCCAACTGATTGCATTTTGTACCACATGATCAATGGTATTAAATCACTTGCATTTCATTGCTGAATATTTATTTTTGAGATTCAGTACTTGAGGCTATAATAGATTTCCCAATTCTAAATGACAAAATTATGTTCTTCCTAAATTACAGTGTAACTTGCAGCAGAAGATGCTTTGTGTCCAAATATAGGGTTTTATGTTTTGTGTGAACTGCAAAAGCATTCTGTTAAAGATAGTTTTGCATAAACTTGCATTTGTTTTAGTGTATTCAGTGTGTTTATAGAGTAATCTATATTTATGTAACATCCTTCCTACCACACACACATGAACACAGTAAAGAACTTTCAAGTTGTGAAGTCAAATATTTCAATTCTGGAAACTATGTAGTGCTGAAATTCTGTGGGTTGGAGGGGTTTTGGGTTTTTGTGAGTTTGGTTTGGTTGCAGCTGTTTGGTTTTTGTTTTTCTTTTTAACCTCATTTGCTAAACGAGCATCATTTGGGTGTGTCTGATCACAGTCTCATAATACTCTTCTGCTCTTGAGTGTGTTCTTGAAGCTGCTCTTGACTGACAGATAAATAGACTTGACAAACCACATGCAGACTGTAGAAAAATATTTGTTTCCTTGTAACAGGGTGAAATAAAATGATGTCTATAGGTAATAGCAGCCAAAAGGCTCTCAAAAAAAAAGTTTCTACCTTTCCCAGCAAATAGAAACCTCAAAAAAGAAAACTGCAATGTGAGATGTCAAAGGAATCTACATCTACTACGAAACTTTGGGTGATTACAACACCTATGCAGACACATTCCTCATATCACATGTTCTGAGGTGGCTGCTTCTAAGCACTGTCCATTCAGTGAGCAGAGATCCAGAATCATCTTGCACCTAGCACAGTGATGAGGTTCTCCCTATAGTTAGGGAAGACTCGCAGAAAAAAGTGTCAGAATATCTATGTAGCGGTTTTCAAAGGCATCCTACTTCCTCTGGTCTACCCCACGGCTCTGAGTTTTCTTCCACAGAGAAAGAATGTGAGATAAAGGTATCTTGGATCTTGTCCCAGTATTGAGTTAAAAATAAGGCTTTTCTCCCCCAGTATGTTTTTAGCTATAAAACAGCTCTTTGCATGGTAGCTCACAATAAGTTACTTCTCCAGCTTCTCACTAGTTAGTTGACAGATCAAGAAAATATGCTTTCCAAGGAAACAATTTCCAGCCATTTTAAGATGCTGTCTTTTATTCCATTTGAATTTCTAGAGGTGCAAAGTCATTTTCAGTTAAGTGAAACCAATCCTCAAAGTGCTCAAACAACCTTAAAATTAAAGTGTTTAAGTAACATAAGTCTGTAATTAAGTGAAGGTAGTTTTCACAGGCAGGAGCATAAGCAACACATCTCTGGCTCATAAGCCATCTTAACACAATTACTCCATTTATGAATCTAATGTGAGAGCACAGTGTATGGAAGCCAGGTTAGTAAAGCAACCAGTGGAAAATCAATATGACATGACAGATATCTGCCCTTCAAATAGCTTCAGTCTTCCCACTCACCTAGAAACTTGACTCTCTTTTCTTTGAATCTAATATCTTGCCTTCCTGTTTAACAGGATTCCTCTTTGACCCCAAATGGGGGGGGGGTCAAACGAAGTAGGACCTTCGGTTGGCTTCTTTATCAATCTGTGCCTTGATTAATACCCTGTGGAAGATTGTCTCTGCATGGGTTACCACTGCTAACACCTAAGCTTCCAGTGTGTGATGTGGCCTCTGGTTCAAATCCTGTCTGATTTCCTAAACCAAAGCAAGCACTTATGCAGACGCTTCTGTCTCACTCACAAATTCTGAGGCCTGAAAACCTACATAAGTGAACATTTGAGACCTATTCCAGTCTGTGTTTTCTCAGTGTGGGTAACCAGAGACCTATGTAACAAAACTAACCTTTAGCCCAGCATTTTCAGTTCTAACAGATGTACATGGAGGCACATTCTCTGTTATGATCTGCCCCAGAAATGGGGTAACTCAGGCTCTTTTTAATAGATCCATTGGGGCAGATTAAAGTGAAACAACAGTGAAACCAAGACATATAGCTATATCATCTATATATGTATGGCAGGCTTATTTTAGAACAATTCCGTTGCAATTGAAAAGAGATATGCAGTCATTTTTATTATTATCTATAGAAATATAACAATATAAAAGTATAAAATATTAAGAATATAAGGAAAAGAAAAAAGGAAAAAGAAAGGATAAGGGCACATAGTGGAAAGAAATCACCATCTGTGGATGCACTGACAAGATTTGATTGTTGCAATTGCAATGTCTGTTGGTTGAGATGATGCCTTCGGGGATGGAGGAAGACCACAAAATACAAAGTTTGATGGGTTGCACATGCTCAGGTTCAGGTGGGAATGCTCAGGCGCCTTCCATGGCAGTGGAGTTTTGCACTGTCTGATGTAACACTGTGGATTATCCACAGCCCTCTAAAGGAAGGTTCCAGAAAAGTGAGTCTGGGGACACTTGAGTGGTCTTTGGTAGTTTATGAGTCCTTCTAAGACATGGCAGCTGCCTCTTATGCCAGTGTATTGGAACCAGTTGTGCCCCATCAAAACAGATAAACACCTTCAGGCTTGCATGTGAATATCCCAATACTTCCTCCAGGGATGAATTTTGCACCTGAACCTTATTGAGAGGATATCAACACAATGAAAAGCATTACCTCCCCTTACAGGATGCACTTCTTATTGTTCTTTTCCCTTGTCTGGCTCAAAACCCAGCTTGTTGCAAAGTAAAGGTCAGTTTATCATGGTAATTTTCCAGTGGTGGGACAGCATCCCTCCTCACCTGGGCTGTTCTTATGCATATCAGAGGTTTTGTCATCACACAACCAAAAATTCTCCTCATCCCCTTCAGTCATGGGAGGTGCAAACCTGACCTCAGCAAAGTACCCTGTTGTTTTTGCAAATGGCTGATTATTTGAGTCGTTAACATTTAACATCTCATTCTCTCACACTCTCTGACAAAAAAAAAAGAAAAAAACAAATTGTTCAAAAATCTCTGTTTAACTGAAGACTCAGTTTTGCTGAAATACTTGGAAGTCAGTAGCATGGATAATTACATCAAGCTCAGTGAGGACAGAGTGAAGAGGTTGATGGGATTCTTGTCTCTGGTAGGCATCATCAGCTGTACATGAAACAGAATCCAGTCATATTGATGTTGTTCATGTTCTATAGGCAATTACTTCCACTCAATTTTTCACCTCTGTTTAAGCCCTGATTAGTCTCACCTATGTTTATCTACCTAATAGAGGCACTTTAGTTGGAAATATAAGCATACTTAACAACTAAGAAGAGAGAAAGGCACCTCCACAGAGGTGGAGATAAAAATTCAGAATTAAGACAGTCTCAACCCACTACAGAGGCTTGTCTTTGTCCTCTGACAACAGCCAGTGCCTACAGCAATCAGGCTCCCAAATTAGGTCCTCAGTTAATTGGGTCAATCAGGATCCATCTGGGAACTTTTTCTTAAATTAGATTTAGCATCGCTGCTCTCTTTTTTTTTCCTTATTTTTTTACATCACCTGAAGACAAAATTCTTACACTTGATTAGTTTTTGCTCTGTGCTACAATCTAATATAATAATATAGTGTAAGCAAATAGGTAGGTGATATTGTGCTGTGATCCTGGCAGACTTTCTAAGCCAATTAGGGTCAATGTAGATCAGTTTTATGC
Source organism: Sturnus vulgaris (assembly GCF_052056855.1). NCBI lineage: Eukaryota > Metazoa > Chordata > Aves > Passeriformes > Sturnidae > Sturnus > Sturnus vulgaris. The sequence goes on along the minus strand of NC_142244.1, from coordinate 43,012,463 downwards.
CTGCAGGGAGTCGGGGTAGCCAAATACTAAATGATTCAGAGAAGCAGCAGAGATAATGGTAGCAGAAACAAGGACTGCCTTGGGTCTTTGTATGAATTTTAAAAATACAGGGGAAGAAAAATGCATGCATGAGTCTAAGACTTCAGCTTCCTGGCCTATGAGGAAATGCTGATTTCAACTTGCAATATCCCTAGTGGCAATAGCTACCCAGAGGGTATAATCTTATCTGCTGGACAGCTGTATGCCTGCAAATGCTGACTTGTAGCTGCTGTATTGGCAGGGACTGTGGGGATTAGGCCAGAATTCACACATATGGTTGTTAAATTCCTAAGATGAACCTTCCAACAAATGTTGCACACATATCTTCAACACAGCAGGAACAATTATACATGAATATTATGCTTCTCTTTTCGGGAAGAATGTTGACACTAATTCGTCTAAAAAAAGAATGAGCACAAGGAGTCTGCTGACTACAGTGCAGGTGAAATCCATAAACAAATGAGATTCTGTCACTACAGGAAGGAGAAGTTAGACAGTAATGATGTGACAGTAAGATATCAAGATATCTAGGAAGAAAAAGAGTAAGGGTTAAATCACAGATATGTCTATTCAACATCCTTTCTTATACATTACATGTCAGGTGTATTGCATGTTCAAATACCAAAGAGATAAAAATCTGTAGGAGGATGCATCAAATACTCTCTCTGTATATGTATTTTTAAAGGGTGAACTGAAATTATATTATGTAGGAAAAAAAATAGTTTGGACTAAAATACAAATCTGTAGTGCATTGTCTCCTTAGTCTGTTTTCCTAATCTGTAAAATAGGAATGATAATCTCACCCTGTCACCCACTAGCAACACAGTGAAATTCCCAACCAAAGATTTGAAGTGCAGAGGCTCAAATAGCTCAACATATCTGATATTTTTGTATGCAAAAATATTAATTAATTATGCTTGAATTTAGCTTAATAATTGACATTTGAATAAATAGTAGTCTCTTACAAAAAAAGGCCTGAGCTTTCTTGGAAGACTACAAGACATGAAGTCTGTCTTCTCTGATAGCTTTTGATTAAAAATAAATGTATCATTTCCAGCTTGAATCGATCTAGCTTCAGTCGCTGTTTCTGGAGATGTGTTTCTTTCCTAGTCTGTAAATCTCACAGGGGTAGCACAGTGGGCCTAGAACTCAATACCACTAGATAGCCCTGTAATAAGAGCAAGAATAGTTCTTTATTTTACTCAGCTGCAGTAATATTTGATGTCGGGAAGTGTGGGGGAAGGGTTTGATCTAAAGGCGTTTGAGTTGCCAGTAGGTCTCCTCAGCCTATCTTAAATGTATTAATGTTCCCACTTTCAGCTGGTAAAGGGGAAACAATGATGTGTCACAATGCAGGGCAATTTGAGCCTGTTCATTATAAGTGTACAGGAGATATTTTCTCAGCAGTTCTAGCATAAGGACTCAGTGCAATCTAAGAGTAAAAAATTACTGCAATAACCCAATGGTAAAAAAATTAATTAATATAAAGAATAAAAAAGACAAACAATATTTATTTATTTATATCCTTTCAGACATAAAAATGACATTTAAAAGCAGAGTCATTACATCGTGCTTTTCACTTGGTAAATAAACAAATCTCTGCTAATAGCTTTCAATACTTCCTTTGCTATAGTTGAACCAGTTTATGTTCTTCTTACTTGATGATTTGTTGAGAATTAAATTATAAGGTAGACTTACATATCCACTCCTGTGCATTATTATAATATGGCTATGTTGACAGAGTTAGATTAATGTCCATGTTTGGCACAATACCTCTATGCCATGTGAAGACTCATGTTTAAAAATAAAACCAAAAAATCTCAAAACCAATCCAAACCAAACCAAAAACCTCTCAGACTAATATACGACAACTTTTTAAGGCATGTTCTTCTGTCAGTTCTGTTACTCTACTTTGTAAAAGAAGAAACAGATCAGGACTTGGGCATTATTGACTTGAGTAAATATGCATGTCACAGTAGGAAAACTAAAAATAGTTGATCTCCAGTTTGATTTCTCTGGTCCAATATTGCTGGATGGTTGCTGCTGAAAGGAAAGGAGAGGAACATTTTTACTTCCTCAGACAGAAGAAAAGAGATACATGATGCACTCATAAGGCTAGGTAGGGCATATCTTCACTTGTTATAGAATATATAGCAGTGTTCCCCAGGATCAGTATTGGGCTAGTCCTGTCTAATATTTTTATCTATAATTTGCACAAGGGGATTGAGTGTTCCTTCAGACAGTTTGCAGACAGCACCAAACTGGGCAGGAGAGTTGATCAGTTGGAGGGCAGGAAGATTCTGCAGAGAGATCTGAACAAGCTGGATCAACCTGAGGCCACCTGTGTGTTGTTGAACAAAGTGTTGGGTTCACCTCTTCAGTCACAAGAGCCCCATGCAATGCTATGGGCTGGAAAAAGAGTGGCTAGAAAGCTGCCCAGTGGAAAAGGACCTGGAGCTGCTGTTTGATGGGGGCTGAATATCAGCCAGAATGGAAGGCCAGTGACATCCTGGACTGGATCAGCAATAGTGTGACCATCAGGACCAGGGCAGTGAACATCCCTGTACCTCAGCATGAGGTGAGGGCACACTCTTGTATCCTCTGTTCAGTTCTGGGCCTCTCACTGCAAGAGAGACATTGAGGGGCTGGAGCGTGTGACAAGACTTAAAGAACACAATCAAAATGTCCTGAAACACTGTTGAAGAGGGAATTTTGTGTAAAATAAGCCACCACAACAGGCACAGATGGAAAAAAGGAAGGTGCTGATTTCAGGCCTAAGTAAGGTGAAAGGTTTGGAATAAGCACACTGGACATAATACCAATGTGCAGAGGGTGGGAAAAGAACAGGTGGTAACAACAGGAAGATGCCAGGCCTGGTGAGGCAGATCTGGGTAACCTATTCTGAAAAAAATTCCCACCATGGGAAATTGTAAGAAAGGAAGCAAGTCTTTGTACACATACCATCCCAAGTTGTGGGAACAGCATGCATGTCTCTGGATACACAGGACTTGGACAGTATAAAAGTGATACCTCCAGAAGAACACTCTGGAGACCCTCATGACTGAGCAGACCAGAAGAAGAAGGGTCAGATGGATGCTGCAGGAATCCATGTGATGATGACCATAATCTCTTTCTCTTTCTAACCTTCTCTTTCTTCCCCTCATCTCTTCCTAGTTTTCTCTCTCTCTCCTTACTTAAATTAAATCCCAAATAACTAATGTCTTTGGCACATGACCTCCTTTGCACCTAATTCAGACAGAGGCATATTTCAACAATCAGACTCTAACATTATTTAAGAAGTGGGATCATAACTGTCCAGAAAAGAACAATGAAGCTGGGAGAGGGTCTGGAGCACATGTCTTATGAGGAGCAGCCGAGGGAGCTGAGGTTGTTCATCCTGGAGAAGAGGAGGCTTAGGGAGAGCCTTATCTCTCTCTACAACTATTTGAGAGGAGGTTGCAGTCAGGTGTGGGTCAGTCTCTTCTCCCATGTACCAAGCAACAGGACAAGAGGAAATGGTCTCAATTTATACCAGGGGGAATTTTACATTGTACGTTAGAAAAAAATTCTTCTCTAAAAGGGTTTTCAAACATTAGAACAGGCTGCCCAGGGAAATGGTGAAGTCACTGCCTCTGGAAGTATTTAAAAGATTTGTAGATGTGGTGCTTAGAGATGTGGTTCGGTGATGACTTGGCAGTGTTAGGCTAATGGTTTGGTTCAATGGTCTCAGAGGCCTTTTCCAACCTCAACGATTTTATGACTGTATAGTTCATGTTTTGAAATAGTGACAGATTTGTTAACAGTCAGAAAAAGAAACCTCAACAAACCCCCAAAATGCCCTTTAAAGTCTTTCTTTTTAGGTTGTCACAAAATAAAAATATCATTGATTATCACACTAGTCATATGCAGTTAAATTAGGAATGCGTGTCTCCTGCTTCTAACAATTTATGCCACAAGTTACTCTATGACAACCTTTTACCTGAAAGTTACTATATATGACAGCACATCACACCATCCTGTGTTATATATTTCTGTCTCAGGAGCAAATGTGTCCCTGATGAGGACTGAGTGGCTGCAGAAGACAAGAACTCACAGAGTCTAGCCTTCCCAAGAATTCCATTAAGTATCTGAGAGTTAGAACATAGTGAGTCATTTTAGCTATGCAATGATTTTTAACTACACTTGTTTTTGGAAACATTTATATTGAGTATTATTACCATCATAATCAAAAGATAACTGTACATTTTCTGTTCCCACTTTCAGATGTTTTTATGATTTCTGCGTACTTTCTTTTCCTTTTCAATAGAAAACTTTTTTAAAAATCTAAAATTCTCATCACAAATATAAGAATGTTTATTGAAAATTTGAATTGTGGCTTTTTCAGAAAATCTTGGAGGTTTTTTTTACCAAGGAGCTACATTTTAATACAAATTAAAACAAAACAATAAAAAGCAAAAAACAAAACAGAACAAAACAAAAACAAAAACCAAACCAAACCAAATCAAAACAAAACAAAAAAAAATAAAACAAAAAAAACCCCAAAGAAACAAACAAAACCTCCAGAAACACAGCAACAAAACCTGAAAGTCTTCTGGAAAAGCAAAGGAATGTCCAAAAAAAAAAAAATAATTTTGAAATTATGCACTTAAAGGCCTTCTCATCTTAGCATATTATTCTTAATAATGCACATATTTTCTTTTTTACTACTAAAAAACTGCTTGACATTATTACAAATGCAGTGATAAAGCACTAAGTGTGTGGCTGCTCCATTTTCACAGCCATTTGTGGTGGCAGAATTGTATTCCATAGAGGTACAGAGGTGCAAGACTGCAAATGGGTTAGATCTAGTAATTCATTCACACTACATTTTGCAGTAAAGAGTTTCCATCTATTTCATAAATTATGGGTCCATTTCTCATAAGGTCAAAATGATCCCCTTTGAACTTATCAGCAACCTCCTCTCTTCCTTGAGATTAAATTGCCAAGGATTTATTTTGTGAGGTGCTGGAGTGGAGTACTCCAACACTCTCTGTATTCTCTCTGTTAGTTGTCTATTGTTAGTGAACCCAGAATGATCTCACTTTATAAAAGTGAAGTTATATCTCATGAAGCTCATTATTTAGAACTGTAGTTAGGATTTTTAGATCTGTGTTTAATAGTGAAAAAGATCTGCAGGATTAACATACCATTAAAATTTTTCAGGTGTAGGCATTAATGTGATAATAACATCCCACAGAAATAAGAGGCTCATCTCCATTTGACAGTCCATTAAATGCATCTGCATCATTATTAGTAGTATTAAAATTGTGATTTCAATCACAGTTGTTATTCACTGTACTAGAATCTGTAGATACACATTGAAAACACCATACTACAGTTAGAAAATAAATAATTCTAATATCTATTAGGTAATCGGTATTTGTGAGTTAATATCCATCAGTTTAGTAGTTAAGCAGTAGATTTCACATATCATAAACCTGGCACATTCACAGAGAAAGCTGTGCTAGGTCCTCATAACATTAGTACCCCAAGCTGAAATATTATAATTTCTGAAGCTAGCTCTTCTTTGCTTCCCCCTGCCCAATTTTCTTTCCTTTATAAGCACTTCAAAATTGCTTCATTTTAAAATGATTGATTTTCAAAATTAAATCAGAGTGAACCTTTTAAGGGAGAATGTGACCAACTGTTAAACGCAAGGCTCTCCAGAGACTTGACCATCAACATGGGAGAGGCAAAACTGTCCAACTGCCTCTTCTATGGCATAATTCATTGTTCTGAAAACTCAGGTTTGGAATAAAAGAGGATGTTAAGGATCTGATATTGCTCTAAGTGTCAATAAGAATGCAGTGGATTAAGTTACGAAGCACCAGAGGCAAGTGGCCTAAACAGAATGTCGATGAGCTGAATAGAACTTGCCAGGGCGACAGGTACATATAAAATGTTGTTTGTTTGGATTTTTACATGCTTAGAATCTTTGGAGAGTTAGTGAGTTATCTTTGCAGCATTTCATGGTAAGTCTCTGCTGCCACATAAACTGAATCAAGGACCAAAATGGAGATAGACATATATTATTAAAAAAGATTGGGATGCTGCTCTTTTTTAGCTGTATCAAAATAAGACTGATTGGGCCTTGAGACACTACACCCAGAGAAATTCAGAAAGTTCATTTTGAATCATTAAAAGATTCACTTGAGAAGTTCTAAATTAAGAACTGTATGCCAGTAATCAAGCTGTGGTCATGTAAGGACATAAGACCTGGGTGAACACTTGGAAATTATAAATTCCATTCCTTTGTTGCCCTGCGTAACACATATAATGTTCTACACTTATCAGAAACACAAAAGATCTGTCCATCTGACTCTATATTCTACTCCAAGAAAGCAGAATTAACCCTGAACTTCTCAGGTACAGACTCTTAAACAGAAGAAAGCATCCAGAGAAGGGAGAAATTCTTCTCCGATAACATCCTTTTCCATAAATCCTCGCAAAAGTGACATGAAGAAAAAGACATATTGGAAATTATAAAGAAAAGTACTCACAAAATAATTGTACTCAGAGCCACTGGACTGCAGGAAGGGCATTTTCATCCAATATACATTAGAGTCAAAGGGTTGCCTAAATTGGGATTGAAGGAAGACTCTTAGATCGAATTAGCGACTTTGCAAGTAATTGTCTCTCCTTAAAAACTGACTCCCGTGCACAATATTGCTCGCATTTTCCCCACTGACAATTCCAGGCCTCCATTTTGTATGATAATAAAAATGCATATTGCTCTCTTGGAACCATTTCGACTCTGTTCTACCTGAGTTAAAAAGAGATTATTGAGACAAACCTTCTTTACAATTTTTCTAGTCTCAGGGAATCTTACGCAGCTAGTGATGCCACTCCCATGGAGAAGAAGAGATTGAAATTTTTTTACTGACTTCTGAAGCATGTGGAGAAAAGAATCACTGAAACAAAAAAAAAAACATAAAAACACATTTTTGGGGATTAATAAATAATGCAAGAAGAAATCTGCAGCTGCTCTGGAAGTGAGTGATTTTTCTGTAGTAATTCCCTATGTTCCTTCTTACATGTAAAATTCAGATAAAATTCTGAATTTCACTTAGGTATATATTAAAGATCATGCACTGAACTCTGATTTTGTTTCTATTCTTATTACTCCCTATTAATGATCTTTTCAAAGATTAATCCCCTTTACATTATTAGACTTTCAATCATCTATGATTATGTCCTTAATTTATTTTCTATTTATTATTTATTTCTATTTGTTCTTCTATTTATTTCTTTCCATGAGTACTTCCAAGATGTTTTGTGAATTAAAACAGAATAGGAAAGGAGAACCTGCCTAAATCACATAGATTTATATAAATGCCCCATGGCACAGGTTTAGAAAATGGACAAGCAATAGTTCTATACTTTAAGTGCAGTTTCATTTGCTGTACTTTATAAAGGAATTATAGAATGTTTTGGCTGGAAGAGACCTTAAAGATCATGGGAACATCATACAGCTGGTACAACCTGGTCTAGAAGATTCTTAAAAACCCTAGGTGACAATTTTATGGATCCACAGGAGATTATTCTCACCCCCTGCTCAGCTTTGGTGAGAAACATTTCAAGCACTGTGTTCATATCTGGGGTCCTCAGTAAAAAAGAAACATGGACATACCAGAAAGAGTCCTCTCAAGGGACATGAAGGCAATTAGGAGCTTGGAGCATTATATGTGGAGAGGCCAACAGAGCTGGGACTACTCAGCTGGAGAAGAGAAAGCTCAGAGTGATCTTATAAATGTTTTTGAATTCTTTATGAAAGAAGGAAAAAAGATGGAGCCAGACTCCGCTCAGTTTTGTCCCCAATGACAAAACAGAAGGTAGTGGGCACAAACTGAAAAATAGGTAATTTTATTTAAATATAAGAAAAACATTTTTTAGTTTTATAAGAGGTTTCACAGAGAGGTTGCATAATCTCTAAACATAAAGAAATGTAAAACCTGATCAGATACAACCCTGAACAAACTTCTGGGGGTAACTCTGCTTGTACAAGGTGGTTAGACTTGAATATCCAGTGGTGCCTACCAAAGCTCAGCCATTCTACAACTGTGTACCAAACTGAATAAAGCTGACATACTGCCATCAAATCAGTTCCTGTTAACTTTTTTTGCCAAAAGTTGAAAGTTTCCTCTGGAAAATACAGTAATCTCTAATGTTGACCCAAGCCAAGAAAGATCTGTGGTTAAGGCACTATTCTTTGATGCAAAAGTTACTTTAGATTTCCTTCAGAATATGATTCATTTAAAATACCTAAGACGTATTTAAATCTTTGTTGCTTGATAAGCTTGTTCTCTGAAACCAGTGGCATTTCTGAATCATAACTATAACTAAATATTACAAACTGCAACAGAGAAAACTTCCCCTTAAACGACAGATACGGAGAGAAAATCATAGAATCATTAAGGGCTTTCAAGATCAAATCTAACTGCTACCCCAGCACTGCTGTGTTACTACAAAGCCATGTCCCCAAGTGCCAACATCCACACAATTTTTTGAATACTTATGTGTGGATACACTCGGATGGTGGATGCAGCGGTCAGAGATTTACCCAATTAGAGAAAACCTGCAGGACAGCTTCAAAACATATGTCATAGGATTTTTGTTTATATGCTTCAAATATAATGGTTGACTTTTACAAAATTGTTTCTTTTTTATTTCCAGTTAATCAAGAATAACCAGACACATAAACACGTGTCCACTTACAAGAGGCCAGTTTGTAAAGCCATGCTTTTACTTCAGTTTGATCAAACATATTTTAATAAAACTTGCCTTTTCAATTAAAAGGCTAAATTCTCTTTGAGATGAAAAGCTTCAAAAGTGTTGCCTATGGAGACAGAGCTGTTTGCCTTTAAACTGCAACATTACAAGGACCGTAGAAGGCTTTGGATTCTTGCTGGGCTTTAAATCTTGGAGTATATAATAATTTATTTAACACTACTTGAAAAGAACAGGGGTTGTAGAAAATGGTATTAATTGTTCCTCCTTTCCTTTAGGTTCTGTATTTCAAACAGAACTAAGTTTGACAATGAAAAAAATACATCAATAAAATCTCTTTTATAAATAAGCAACTACAGTAAACAGCAAGTCTTTTGAGAAGATATGAACACTACATAGCTTCTGCTAGAGTAACTGCTAGTGTTAACATATAGGTGTATGGATTTGTATGCTGTACGAGTTGAAAGAAACATTAACCTGAACTGGAAAAAAAACATTCTTTATTCCACAAATATAAATATAAAATAAATAGGTTTAAAAGAAATATATATGAATGTACATATCATATTATATTTTCTATATTTTATATAGAATATATAAAAGTGATTCATATAAAGGCAACATAAAATTAGCTTACTGTTACCAAAATGGTCATGTGAGTAGAAACTCTTAATCTGAATGCAACTAATTTTACATATGTACAAGAGTGTTTCACTTTACCTGAACTGTTGCACTCATAAGCCTCTACAACACAGATCTCTGTAAGCTACAATATTTTCAGCTGATCAATCACTATGCTCTTCTGCAATAAGGAAGATGTGAAAGCTCTGGGCAGAAAACTTAGTAAGACTTTCTGCTTAACCCCTCTTTAAGAGCTAGCTCAAAAAACACGGACTTGTGATGATTGTTGAACATAGTGCAGCTACTAAAAGATTATTTTTAAAAAAATTGTATAAGTGCTTTTCCCTTTCTTAGTTGTCTTTTGTTTTCAAATTCCAAGCTTGATCTCCTTTTCCTCTATGACAACTCGTCTCATCCAGTATATTTTAAACAAACCTTTGATCTTGCTCCCTCTCCCATAATTAAGCTATCCATGTGTTTGTGGGTATTTTTTGTTGTTTTTATTGATTTTGTTTGGTTTATTGGTTTTTATTCCCCCCAGAGAGCCTTATTATGCCTTGTTTTCTTGAAAACAGCATGTTTTCTCAGTATGATCCATCATATATAGATATTTTATCTGTTTCCTCAACAGTTTCCCTTGGATTATTGGTCTGGATTCTACAAGCCCTTTTCTTTTATTCTTGTCATGGGTGATGGACATGTGAAAACCATGCTGCAATCCATTCAATCCATCTGTACTACAGAAGTCTCTCCTTGATGTTTCAAAACTGTGCAAGTGCCAATTCAATAAAAGCTGTAGATTTGGAAGTAATTTTAAAAAAAAAGTCTTTGTAGCGCATCAACTCAAGGGTAATTAATGAATTCAATAAATATCATTAATTTAGTGATAAACTTCCACTTCTAATTGAATTTCACACTATTGCACACTCACACTGTTGCAAATTTGGAAATCTCTAATTAAATTGATGGTGATATTGCAGGAAAACTGTGGGTGGCAGAAGAAACAGTGCTCACAGTACCTGAGATCAAGGTCTGCATAGTAGAAAATGTGTTTAATGACCTCAGTTTTTCACCCAGCAGATATCACTTTGCACGTGCTACTGTTTAGAGGCTAACATGCCTTGTTCATCAAGACCAAACAGGAGAAGTTACACTAATAATTGACTTTCAAATACTCTACTACAATGCAAATGTCAGACATTAAGCTCAGATGAAGATGGTTTTCTCAGTGGATTTAGAAAGTGCAACTTCCAGGTCAGGGGAGAATATAAGTGGTAGATCGGTGGAGTAAGTGGCTAGTATTTGTCCACTTTTTGATCGCAATCACTTTCCTTGTTTCCCTATCCAAATTTTCATTTCTCCAAAGGCATATTTTTGGAAACTTTCTTTGGTCTATGCTGCCATTTTGCTGGTCTTTGTATTCAATAATTCAGGTGTAAATATTTGCAATTGTATCTAATTCCTATACATTTTTATATTACTTTGTTTTGTGCTCTAGGAAAAAAAAATTGTTCTGACAGACCTCTAACTTGAGAAGTTAAAATATATATATGCAGCTAAGAGGAATATCTATGTTTTGGGGTTTTTTTTGCATTTTTATTGGTGAAACCAACTCTTTTTTTCAAACAGTCTTCAGAGAGTTAATAAAAACTAGAAAGGTATCATGTTAAGCATTAGCACTGAGCTGCAAACCATTCATTAATGGCATTGTCATTTCACCCTGAAAAGGGTGTTGGATTGGGTAAGCTAAAGGAACACTTACATTCACAACTTTTAAAGCAGCATTTATATAGCAGTATAAGAAAGACCATGCTGACAAGCCATAGAAAAATAAAATATAGACCCTATAGCTTCAAGAAGCATTTCACTTCTCGAGAGATGCTGCTAATTTCTGTTAATAATAAAATATTAACTTTTATTCCTAGCTACAGGACAGTTGTCCCTTTTTTAAAGATGGGGAAGAGATGGCACAGAGAGTAAAGAGGACAGCAATTTTTCTTCCAGGAGCAGTTTAAGAAAGCTCAGCATTTGTACTGCTCAGCTCAGATTGCAAACTACTAGAAATAGATTACACTGAGCATGTTCAGCCATTGGAGTGTTTTGAACACCAAGCAGCTGGGCAAGAGCTGTCTTTAGCTATGATGTTGAATACATCATTAACCCAGAAGCACACACACTTCAGCAAAGTTAATTATCCTTCAGTGAATAAAGTAGCATGACCGTTGCTTGTTTATCAAGCTACATATGAGGTACCCTAACTAGCTACAACCTGAAAAAAAATGTAGTTTTGCATTCTTTTGATTCCTATTCATGTTTTCAGACAGTAACAACCTGTATATAGCAGTTGCTACTTTTTTTTCTTTAAGTGAAAGTCACTCAATCTTGTCTATATGAATTACCTTGCAAATATTCATATCAAACTACTGTGCCAAAGTGAAATCCAAATTTCAGAGCCAAGCAAGTTTCCTTAAGCATCATTTCTCTCACAGAATGATTAATTCACCACGGTCTGTGTAATATATGCAGAGAGTAAACTATTTCTCTTCTCCTACAGCATCTTTTCATTGCTGGCAGCATGTTCTTACATCTTGACCCATCATACATTTACATGCTATTTTCTTCACATCTGCTACTTCTGTATTCATAGCTTTAATCCCAGCAGCTCTTTTCTAGTGTTCCTGTGATTGCCAAAGTGCACAAGTAAACCCTGCTGTAAAACTCCATGTTCCAGTAGGTTCTGACTGCTCTCTGTGGAAGGATGGTAGTTATTCACAAACTGAAGGACCAAATTTTTTTCTGTGTGAAGTCAAAAGCTGCGATCTTTAAAGGCTGGAAAAAACAAAGCCCGTTTATTACTCTAGACAGAATGATTTGCAAAAGCTGCCAGCCTTCTGCTGCCTTGTGTGCTCTGCGTCCTCTTGGCATCGCATTTAAATAAATGAATACAACCATTAATGGATCACCTCCTTCAGTCAGGTGAGGTTACAAGTGTATTACTTAGAAAAATAGGAGAAAACAAAGCATAGGAGAAGCTAATAAAAAGATGCAAGAGCATAACTTTTTATTGACTGTTACATTGACTTTATCTAATTCTGTCTCTCTTTCAAATAGTTTTCTGTGCAAAAAAACATGGAAGATCTAAGTCCTGGAAAAATACGAAGGCAGTATCTGAAATGGTATCCTGAAGCTGTTTTGTTTCCACTGCTGGGGCATTTGACAAGTACTTGGCCTTGCAGCAGGATGTTCTGTAAAAGGCAGCAATCTGGCTGGTGAAATGTCGTGAGGGCAGTAATTTTCTGTACCATTAAGGAGCTTTAAGTTCTGGAGTTCAGCCCTTCGAATCACAGCATGAAAATTACCTGTTAGACCTTCCAAGTGTGGCTGACCTGTGCCTGCACTGACCTTATTGGTATTTAAACCCTAATACTAGGATATAGGCAGGCAAATTGTCTTCCTTAACGTCTCACAAAACAAAGTGCGCTTAGCAAAGAGTCAATATTCAGCTCCTGCCAGTGCAGGAGGCTTGTCGAGCCCATGCTGTGGTTCACTTTTGTGTTTATGGAAGCAGTCAGATGCATTGAACTACTGCATTGCTGCTAAGGGAGCAGGAAGAGGTCTGTGGACCTTTGCAAAAGAAGGCCCTCTGGTCACTGCAGTATCAAAGGATATTGCATGCAAAGATGTATATCAAATAAATTTATATGACAAAACCTCCAGGGTTTCTGAAACAGAATAATTAATATACAATCATATTATTTCCCAAATTTGCAATGCCAAGCAGTGCTCCAGAACTTCTGCATGAGCTGATACTTCCATGCAGTCTTGGTTTCCTTGACCCTCATGCCTCCATGGGATGCCAGCACATCCAAATGAAGAAGTTACACTCCTTCCGTGGAAACTGGCCACCTCTCATTGCCACCAACATGTGATAATAATTCTGACATTGGAAAATCAACTCTGCCTGGCACTACTGGAGGATTGTCATGGTCTGCTGAGAATTTTTTACCTGTTACTGTGGTCATTTGTAAGGAATAGTATATTTTACAGGAAGAAGAGAGAGACAGTGACTCCCTGTGGGCTGGGGGCTCTCTGGAAGGGTCAGGGTCTCCCCATAATGGCAGGGCCTGGCAGCCAGGATTTGCTCCATTGGCCTATCCAAGAGCAGGGCACCCAGAAGGGTTCCAGAGGGAGCCACAGCCTTGGGCATCAGCTATCTCCCTGGGCATGATGATGGGCTTGGTGGGACCTGTGGCTGGCCAGACAGAACAGGGCTGGGAGGAGCTGGGGACCAACATTCCTCATTGTGACTGGGACAGGGACAGGGCTGAAGTGGACTGCGTGGTGAGAGGGCAGGGTAGGACAGTCAGGGTCCTTGGTGCTCTCAGAATCCTGACAGTTTTATCCCACAAGGAGAGAGATTTCCGAGCTGGGCTAAAGCCTTTGTGTTTACTATCATCTGTCTGCACCATCCTGCCTCTGAAGAAATAGTTTGTTTATCCATCTGCCTTCGTTTGAAGGGGCAATAGAACCCCCTTTTTTTTTTTATTTATGATAATGTGAAAAGTGCTGACAATACACATCACATCATCACAATGCTCTGAGAGTTAGTGTGCACATATTTTGCTTGGTCCTTTTTACTTTTCAAAACTGTATTGCAATCATTGCTTTTTCTCTTTATACAGAAGAATCCTTCATCTCTTTGTCTAATATAGAATATAAATATATAAAAGCCCCAGTGAGAACTGTTTTCTCCTCTCTCCAGCTGCAGAGTGATGGTGGAGTGCTTATTTAGACAGCTGAAGTTGGAGTTGCATCCAAAATAACTTTTGTTATAATAAGACAGGACAAAATACTTGAATGCCACAGTCCAATAAAGAAAATGCTATCTTTTTATATCCAATCTATATCGTTCAAAGGACTTTGTGTTTCAAGAGCTTTCCCAAGCCCACGACAGGGCAGGACTCAGCCTGATCTCCTGATGACTCACCTGAGCCTGTGCATCTGGCACCCTACAGCTATTTGGCTTTGGTTTATGGTCACAAGCAGGATTCTGGATATAAAATGATACTTCATCGGCAAAAACTGAATTAAAAATTATATCCTGTGTAACAGAAACTGTATTTTTTGTCAGCTCTATATGTAAATGGAATACGTGTGCGTTCTTCAGTGTTCTATAAAGTTGAAGTATTTGATCCACCAGAGTTTCTTACACATTCATGGACTTCTTTACCAATTCACACAGATGTAAAGTGTTCTGTGAAATCACACGAAGCCATGGTCAAGGGAGGCCTGGAAAGTAGGAAGTGCTCAAATGTGTCACACATGTTGTAGTTTCAGTGAGTGGTGGATTACTAGTGCACACACGGTTTATTGGATTGTGAAATACCAAGGAACATCTCTCAGTGTTAGCTTATAGAGTGCTAAAGCAGCTCTCCACAAGCTTTTTAATATAGCTGGGGTGAAGGGACTGCTAATCCATACGGAGTATATTGTGCTTGATTAGTTTTATGGAGTGTGTTGTGTAAGGGTTGATTTATTTGCTGAATAAAATATCAACTTAGGTGTAACACTGTGTGCTTTCTACTTTGGGGACATGCAGTGCCATTTAATTGGCTTGTGCAGATAGCTTGCTGGTTTTTGATACCTTAATAAAAGCTTCTGGTATACCTGTCTCTTCACATTTCCTTACAATTAAGTAGATGGCAATATGGTCAACAACAATGGTTTAACAAGCACAGAACTTAATTAAACTTCCATTTATGAACCAAGGAAAAAATTAGGAACAATGAAGTCAGAGTAATCAATACTACAAAGAAGTAAATAAGCCCTTAAACTATATTTTGAAGTTTAACTTGCAAAAGTGAACTAAGTGAAAAAAGGAAAAAACAAGCAACTTAGTTGTGATATTCTTTGCCATCAACATCCCTTTGTTTTGTTTTCCCTTTTCACCTCATCTGAAGCATTTCATGAAGCATCATGAATGTTGCACTCTGATTTACCCTTCAAAATTTGTTTGGTTAATTCTACGGAAGTTATGTAGTTATTATCTGTACAAATAAAACATTTCTCTCTTTTTTGTGTCCCTTTCAGGATCTCATGGCCCTAATTTTGATACAGAACCATAGATAGAAATTAGTCAAATTAGTCAGGAAATAGCCCCACTAGAGCATCTCAGTATGTTTGATTTTACTGATCACACCAGTAGAAGATAAATGCTGAATCTCTAGATCATCATTCAAGGAGCTAGTTTTACTGTTACATTATATTTAAATATATTGTTATCTTACAACAAATTTAAAAAAACTTATTCAGCATTGGGGCAAAGTTACAAAAGAGGTATTTTTATTCTCCTTGAAGGTATTTCAGTCCTAACTTAAAATTAACACTTTTCCCCTTTTTTTCCCTCTTTCTCTTTTATTTTCTAATGGATGTTTTTTCTCCTTCTTTCCCCTTCTTCTGATGTTGGATAAGGGATTGAGTAAAGGCTCTAATTTTTGCTATATAGAACATCCCTCCATTGCTTCCTACTAAGTGTTATTTCTTTGCAATGGAATATTGCATTATCATCTGGGGCTGTACCATGACACTTTTGAGGTTTTTATCACTTCTTTACATCCCTTCTCACAATCTCTTTAATTATAAATATCAATTAGCACCTTCCTGGCCTCTGGTGTCTTCTTCTTCTAATAGGCTTCTGAAGACATAAGAACATAAGAATGGCTGTAATAGGTCAGATTAAAGGTTCACTTGGCCCAATATCTGCCAGTAACACTTAACACATGTCCTGGAGAAAACTATGTTGATAAGCAAACAGAAGTGGTCCTTTTTCTTCCCTCCCCAAACACCAGGAAATATGCTACTATGGGCTATCTGAACTAGCAATGACATCTTTATTCTTAATTGCCTTTGATGAATGCTGTTTCCAGGAATCTCGTAAAACCTGCTGTGTCTTATTCTGAGATCAGTAAATGCATAGATGTCATACTAACATCTCTTTTTTTTTTTTTTTTTTTTTTTTTAATTCCCTCCTGGAACATTATGTATAGGTTAATTAGTCCAGAAATATACTGCAACTAATTAGGAATGGGTTGGTCAGATTTAGCAAAAAAATCCCTTCTTTCTTCCTCACTGCTTTTCATATTTTTAGGTTTATGAGGATAGTAGTTTTTTGAGGATTTCAGTTTTACAGCATGTACCTGAGTAGAATCCCCTTTCTCAAACTGTAATAGATTTCTACCTGCATTAACAGCAGTCATTAGTTCATGTGAGCTTTACCAATGCAGCCCTGAAACAATGACAATGAGCTGAGATTTATCATATATTTGAGGCTACTCAATACACTCAAGATTGGAGTTTACATGTAAATTTTGCTGTATATTCTTCTGCAGCAATATGCACCCAGAATGACTGCAAAACTGTAAGATCATTAAAACCACTTATTTTTTAAGCCTGTATCAGGAAAAAAGTTTTAATATTTCCGCCTTGCTTTCCTCCTTCATATTTTATTAATGTAGCTCCAGTTTTTTCTTGCTGAAGCGCTTTCCTAGTTAAATTTAAAAATCAGGAAATTAGTCTTTAATTTGCCTTTCATTTACATTCCTGTGTTGCTTGATACATGGTTTCAGAGTTCTTAAAAGAAATAGGCTTGCTGATTTTAAACTCCCTTCAGTGTGAAAATTGAAAGCTTCATTTCAACAGGAACATGAAAATAATTTCCAGTTAGAATCTAGCAACATGTTAAAATCAAGATTATTTATGAGTTGGTCTTGGCTCCAAAACTGATACTTACAGGCTATGAAAAGTGATTTTTTAGACCAATCTATTGCTCTCTAGGTCCCTTTTATGCTCCTGTGGGTGTATTGGAGGAGATTGGAGGGCAAAATACCAGGAATAAAAATAGAAAAACAAAAAGAATGCAGCTCATTTTTAAGAATTCTTAAATCTGCATAAAAGATAATGTATAGAGTCTTTGGGTGAAGATGGAGACAGTGTGTCTAGATCCAGAAAGAGAGAAGAGAAAGCAAACCTTTCTATTTAAAAAGAAGACAAAGCAAACCCTTTCTTCAAAACTGACTGAGAATTTCAAGATAAAAATAAAACAAAAAACACAGTAGTTCAAAACTAGAATCATCAAGATATGATGCTCTTTGCTTCCAGGCTCAAGGCTGAGGAGAAACCAATAGACCTCTCTCTCCCATTTCTGTGTTTCTCTTCAGCCCTTATCCCATGTGAAAGATGCAAACTTTTAGGAAAATTGTTTCTTTCTGCCTTGGGGTTTAGGGTTTTGTTTGGTTTGGTTTCTTTGGTTGGTTGGGGTTTTTTTTGTTCTTGTGAAAAAATTTATAAAGACATCAATGATATAAAAAAATACATCTGTATTACATGAAATATTAAAGCTCCATGAGAAAATTATGGGGGTTGAGTATTACAGAAAAAAATGTTTTCATATTTAACTCAACATCTGCTATAGATTTATTTTAGTTGGAAAAATGGTATTGTTTTCCCTACTTTAATACTTGCCTTTTAGATCTGAAGAAGCTGAGATTTTTTTCCCTTCCTTGTAATATAAAGATCTTCTTTCATTTAGAAGTGCAGACTCTTAGTAAAATTATCATGCTTCCTTCTTTCTTTGAAATTACTTGTGAAATTAATTTTTCTTTTTTTTTTTTTCTTCAGTAGTTGCGCTGTGACAGTAGATTCTGTAAACCAAAGTCTTACAGTAATTATTAAATAGGCTTCAACAATTCTTACTTTGCACGTCCTGGTCTCATGTTTGGTGCACAGATCCAGAGTCTGGAAAGACTTTGTACCATGCAGTCTGCACCTGTTGAGTGTGGTGATGTGCTCCCTGTCCCCCAGCCAGACCTTTATTTCCCAAAACCCTGTTCAAGTGATAATTATCAGCAGCAGTCCTAATGGATGCATCCTTCTTGAAGTGGATTCGGGGGAGAGTGGAAATACAACAGCCAAGGGCTAATTTGAACATGTGCTAACTAAAATATAGTTTGTATGCAAATATTAGACAATCATCTTACTCCATAAATAGTAGGGGCCCTGGGCCTGTTTAACTCTCCTTCATGGCTGTGGGCTGCATGCCAGGATCTCCCCTGGAGCAGGGACAACTCTCAAGGTTATTCCCCCAGTGTGATAGATTCCTTATTGCAGCAGATACTCAGTGAGTGAATTGGGAATAAGCAAGCTGGAATTTTGTAATCTTTGCTAAATGATGTAAAGGACAGACTGTGCATATATCATCCTTTACACAAAAAACACTGCAAGTCCAGGACTTGGAGTGAATCCAGCTGCACTTTGAGAAGGAGTTTAGAAGGCAAAGGGATCCTTTCTGAACCTCATGGCTCAACAGGAGGATCTCACAGTTTTTTCTCACCTTGTCCTCTGTGCAGTAAATACTTGTGTAACTTGCCATCAAATCTCATTATACCACCATTGCATTTGATATTGAGTTTTGTCATGACAATATTTTTTCTTCTCTCTTAGGAGTGAAGTGCATAACTCCACCTGTGACACTGGGAAAACATTACTTGAATATCTCTCAGAAAGATCCAAACTCTCTGCTTTCCTCGATCTTGAAACTTACTTAGAACACGGTAAGGAAGTTACAACTTGTACTAAGAGATTTTTTAATTATACATGTAATATCTAATTCAAAATACACAAGAGTACTGAGAGTAGAAACTACTAAAATGAAATAATCCAAATTTCATACACTTTGGGATATAATCTTGTTGTTTAGAATGATATAGCCACACAGAGTGAACTAAAAGTGACAAAAGAATTGAACCCAATGTAAAAGACAAATGAATTTTTGAATACTGAAAAGCTGAAGCAATCTGTTCCTCGGGAAAAATCAAAGGAGTATGAGGAAAGAAGACCTGTACAAAAAAGCCAAAAAGCTCTCAAAAAGCAATGAATGCAGGCTAAAGATCTTACATAAAACAATTAGGAAAAGGCACAATATATTACTAATAGCAAGTGGATTAGGAATGAGATTTAATTACAGAGAAAATGTTTAATGTAGTTTAAAAAGATCTTCTACTGTACAGTGTAGACTGAGAAGGGAAATTGTCTCTGAGAAAAAAAAAAAGTAAAATTTCATTATCTAACTTATCCAAGTCCTTGTGATAAATTTTACTTTTACCTTAAATGAAAGGCTGCACCTACGTGTGTTACCAAACTGAAGATCAAGTTTTGAAACAGAAAGTTTAGTGAGGAAAAGCACACAAATTCTGGTTTCAAAAGCCATCTTCTGACATGCCTATCCAAGCACCCTACTTTTCTTAAATTCATTGTTAAAATGTCTGATGTACGAGAAAGGATCACAAACATTTAATTTCCCAATGACTGCTCTAACCACAAGAATTGGGATAATCTTAAGTTGTATTAGTTGTGATAATCTTTTCTTCTTTTTCCCCTTTACAAGAATGTTCTCCTTTCTACGTTGCAGACATTAGGAATGTTTTTTAATCTAAATTGCATTCCCACCCTTTAAGATTTTATACAGTTGTATTCCTTTTGACAATATTTCAACATGTTCATCAATATTTCATTATTTAAGTAGATTTTTGGGACTAAGGTGGATCAGTGTCTATAGCAATGGAAAAGGATCACCTTTGTCATTATATCCCTACTGCAACAGTCAAGACACTTTTTAAAAATTCTCTTTCTTCTGGAAAGGGACTGAATATGTATCTTAATCTTGATAAAATGTCCTCAATAGGAAGAATTTTTTCTATTTCTTAACACATCTCATACTTTTTTATTTTATTTCAAAGTGGAATTTTTTTGCAGACAAATATTTTTTATTGCATTTTTTGTGGGAAGTTCAGGTTCCACAGAAAAGCAAATAAAGTAAAATATTGCTCCTAGAGTCCTGTTTGGGACAGTTCAGCTGTATGTGTGTCCATGTGTGTGCATGTGGACAAATATGACAGATAAGCAGGCACACCTATTTTTGTAAATACCAGGAATTCAAAGATATTTGAATTATAAAACACTGGATTACTAGCTTGGATGTAGCTAAACTATTTCAGGCAGCCAGTTGAACTGTCAAAGAAAAGGACAGAAAAAGAAAGCAAAATAAATTCTAGTTCAATTATACATTAAAAAGATAGGAGAGTCTTTTTAAAATTCTTTGTATCTTGTAGAAGGGCAAATGTGTGTTCTCTTGTACCCAAACACATCATTAACAAGAAATAACACACTATGAGGGGAGAGACTTTGTTCAAATAAAAAGAAGCTGTATGTTTTACAAAGATATAGAACAGAAAAAAAGTGTGAAAAAATTATTGAATACTTGAAAGTATTTTAATTAATGAAGATATTTTTTAAAGATATCATATTTCTTCACAGCATTTTTCTGATGTTATTCTCAGTCTGTTTCTCATATTGAATAAAACTCCATGTTCTCCTTCCTTCTACCTTGTTTTGAATCTGGCAATTTGATAATATCTACTGCTTATAACATCTTCCTGATATAGTAGAAAGATTTCACCTTTTTAATCTAGTGTTCATGGTTAGAAAATCAAACTCATAGCTTTCCTTAGATCTATAACCATCCACCATCCTAAAATGCAAGATGCATTTGTTTAACACAATAAAGCTATGAAATTTGGAACTTTGGTACATCCTGAGTATTCAACTGAAATTTCTATACAGACTTTGTGCATGGAGTTGTATGACCAGACTGAACTATTTTCCCCATTTACCTAAAAAATATTTTAATCTGTACTGCCCTGCCTTTATGCAGTGAAGTAATCTCAGGTAAATTTAAATCAAGCACATTGCAAGGACTCCTTTGATCCCATCCATATCTCCATTTTCAGTTTAGTCAGTGATGAGAAATAAGCACTTCCAGATCATGATTCATCTTGACCTAAAATAGACAGCTAAAATAGGTCAAACGAGTCATACTCTGAAAAATGCTGCTCTTTTCCCATTGATTATAAAGAGAGCCTAGAGGGAAAACCATAGATAAAGATGTTTCTGTGATAGATTTCTAATGTTCATGTGGTTAATCCAGACCTTGATATATTTCCTAACAAGCAACACTGACAGCACGCAAGACTGAAAAAGCTTGTTGTGTTTTCAAAGAAATGGACATGAAAAACTGAATTTGAAGGAATATTGCCGATTAGTTCATGATTGTAATCAAGATGTCATGGTTTAATCTCAGCCTAAGTCAAGATGAAGTTGTTTCTCATTATTTGAATTATTTGTAAACGAAAAGCAGGACAAGACAAAATGCTATCTGAATATTCAGCAGTTTAAATCCATATATTTAATTTTGATTCACAGTCCTTCTCTAGCCATTAGGCATCACAACATTCCTTGTGAGCTCTAGTGCAGGACTAATCAGCAGAAATTCTATCAATCTGTAAGAAAAAAACACAACTGCTGCTGCTCTCAACTTTAGCACTTTGATTCTCCCAGTTTAAAAAAAGAAAAAAAAAAGAAGAAAATTAATGTCACTTCATTTTAAATAGAACACTATGAAACTTCAGTAAATAACGTCTATTGAAACACCACACAGAACAGTGCAACAGATGCAAAGTGATACTTGCAAAAGTAAAGCTATTGCTAAATATTATCTGAAATAGTTTCACTAAGCCAATGTAGAGGAACTAGTACATTAAACTCCAATAAACTACTGTAGTGGAGCATTACTAATTTGCTGCTTCTGTGCAAATGAGTTGTACAAGTAGATAAACTTGAAAGATGACTGAGAATCGGCAACATCTGCAGCATTAGGGTGAAGATATTAGGCCTGAAGTAGTTGGGTGAAATTATTAATAACAAGGAGCTGAGAAGAATAATAATAAAATTACTGGATATTTGTAGAAAAAGTAGCGACATCAGCTGTGACTGGTTGCTCAGTTTGATTAATAAAGAGCTTCACAAGAGAATCAACCCAAATGAGAACTTCAAAAATATTTTTTTCCTAGTGAAGTCTGTCCTTGAGTCTGATTATTATTATTTCTCTTTTTGTCTTCCATCTTATTTACTTATGAGTGATTCTTCTGTTGCAGCAACTGGCTCCATAGTATGAACTCTTACATGGGACTTAAGTGAAAAGATAACACTCTTTAGGCATTTTTGCTAACAAAAAAAACCTGAAGAAGTTATAACATAATAGCAGTACATAAGTGAGTCTTCCAAGTAAATCATTGGTCTGTAAGGCAAGCTTGTTTTGCAATAGTATAAACTATAGATAAAGTATAGTATAAAGAGAACAGTCCTCCTGTATCAGAGACATTGGAAACTACCACTTTTTAAAGTGAACAGGAAATGCCTCCAATCACAGTGTTGTCAATACCCTAAGTATTAGGCAACTAGAAGTATTTGTGTGCAGAATCACAGGGTGGTTGAGGTTGTCAGGTACCTCTGGAGATCATCTAGTTCAACCACCTTGGTCGATCAGGGTCACCTACAGCAGGTTGGTGGGGCCAGCTCCAATCAAGTTTTCATTGTCTGCAAAGATGGAGACACCAAGCCCCCTGAAAAACCTGCTCCAGTACTCAATCAGCCTCTCAATAAAAAAAAAATAAAAAGCTGTTCCTCATGCTTAAATGCAATTTCCTGTGTTTTAGTTTATGCTCGTTGTCTCTGTTCTTGTCACTGTGCATCATGAAACATGTCTGTTTCCATCTTCTGTACTCCCCACTGCCTTCAAGTATTTGAACAAACTGTTAAGATCCCCCTGAGCCTTCTCCATGCTGAACACTCCCAGCTTTCTCAGCCCCTCCTTGTGTGTTAGGTGTTTCAAGATCTTAGTCATCTTTTTGGTGTTGTGCTAGGCTTGCTCCAGTAAGGAACAGAATCACAGAATTCTGTGCCTCACTGAATCACAGACCACATCCAGCACTGGATGCAGCAGTGCAGATGTTTCTCTCTGCAGATGTTTCTTACCAGGGCAGAGCAAAGCAACAGGGCAGAGGAAGTTCGTCTCCCTCAACCTGCTGGCAACACTCAGCCTGATGCAGCTCTGGAGGCTTCCAGTCCTCTTTGCTCCAAGGACACATTGCTGGCTCATGGTCGGTTTGCTGGCAGTCCTGACTTCCAGGTCCTCCCCTGCCAAGCTGCTTTTCAGCTGATTGACCCCAGCCTGTCCTGGTGCTTGGAATTGCTCTTCCTCTGATGTATTTCCCTTTGTTGAATTTAATGAGATTCCTGTGTGTAACCTCTGGAGGTTACAGTGAATGTCAGATAAATCAGATGCTCCTCATGCTTCTGTATCATCTACAAACATGCTGAGAATGCAGTCTGTCCCAGCATCCAGGTGATCAGTGAAGGTGTTAAACACTGCTGGCTACAATATTAACCCTTGGGACAAAACATTAGTAACTGGCCCCCAGCTGGACTTGGTGTTTGATCACAACCTTTAGAGTGAACAGTTTTTTACCCTTTGACACCCAATCCACTTCCAGGTCTTATCTGTCCATTTATCTTGTTTGTAGTTCATAATTTTGGCTGTGAAAATGTTATGGAAGTATAACTAAAGTAATTGATCTCCACTGAGCTGGTCATTTTATTATAGAAGACTGTCAGGTTGGTTGCATTTCTCTTTTATAAATCCAGGCCAACTACCTTCTTGACCTCAGTATGTTTGGAAAGGATTTCCAAAATTATTTTCTCTATCCTCTTACTAGTGTAATAGTATGTAAATTTTTATATATAGATTCTTTTAATGGCTGTATTTTAAATGTAGTAAAACTCTTCTATATGAAAAAATTCTACATTTTTGTGTTGTATGTTTTCCAAATATATATGTATTGTGCAAAAAATTCTTTCAAGGTATTCACTTAAAATACCTGGATCAAGCAAAAGAGAAACAAATTACCATTGAGCCTAATTGCTTAGGGTAAAAAAAAAAAAAAAAAAAAAAAAAAAACACACGGGATTTGAAAACAGAATAATTAAGTGACATCACAATGAAAGCAAAACTGAAGAAACAGATAAGCTTTGCACCAATGCATGAAAGTCCTATTACCCCAGGATCCACAACAAAGAAAAGAGACAATTGAAGGTCAAATGACATCCAGTAGAAAATAGTTTTCACTTAGCACATAAACTAAAGGTTAAATAGCAAAAAGAATAAAATCTATGTAACCTAAGGCAAGGACACTCTACATGCATTTCTGATAGCATGAGATGAAATCAGATGGGAAAAGCATCATTATACATTCTTAAATATATCCAGAATGGGGCCAAAAACCAGGATAGTCTTTGTGATGTCCAGGTAAATAAGCTCACTGATTGTACCGTGAAGAATATATGTAGGTTTAAAACAATTCCCTCTTATTTGGTTTTTGTCACGATGTTTTGGTAGCCAGGAGGGTGCAGGGATGATTTCTGTGAGAAAAGACCTGGGACTGCTCTGTGCCCCACCTTTCAGATAGCTCCAAACCAGACCCACTGCTGGCCAAAGCTGAGACCATCAGTGATGCTGATGATCCCTCTGTGACAACATATTTAAGAAATTATAAAAAATACTGTGCAGGAGCTGAGAAAGGAGTAAGAAAAATTATGGAAAACAGTCCTGTAGATCTCAAGGTCTGTGAAGAAGGAAAGGAGAAGGTGCTCTGGGTGCAAGAGCAGCAATTCTTCTGTAGCCTGTGGGGAAATCTGTGGTGATGAGGTTGTCTTTCAGCCCATGGAAGACCATGTCTGAGCAAATATTCACATTTCAGCCCAAAACCTAGCAGATGGGCATGCCCTCCATATCCTCAATGCCCTTGACTGAATGAGCAAATAGAAGTGGAATGCAATAGTAGTGGAGAACCACAGTACCATTAGCTGTTTGATGTTGGAATGGACCTGTGGAGATCCTTTAGTCCAACACCACTGACTGAGCAGTGTAACTTACAGTAGGCTGCCCTAAACTGTGTCCAGGCAACTTTTGAATATTTAGACTCCACAATATCTCTGGGAAACCTATTCCAGTACTGTCACCAAGGATGATAAAAACAGCAAAAGCTGAAAATACTTTTGCTTGTGAGTGATGCCAGACTTTTGCACCAGAAAAAAAACCAACAATTCTTGAACCAGATATGCTCAGAGAACTTGAACTGCTGTGATATCATATAAATCACACTTGTCTTCAATGTATTCAACGCTGGAAAAAGCCATATGGGTCAATATGGAAACTGCCTTGCAAATGCTCCAATGTGGAATCACAATATAGAGGCATAACATGCTTCTTAGACTGTACCACAAGTACAGAACATTGTTAATTATCTTATCTTGAGGGACAGGATATGACCTTTTAATACCCCTGGCAATTTAGACTTGCATAATTTAAAATGAGACTCATTATTCTCTGAAGTTGAAAATAGATAATTGTACATTCAGAGAAATATATTTGCAGGGAACTTTCTCAGGCCTACATGAGCAAGGCCGAGAGATGAGTATTTTGTTTGGATATAAAATACACCAAATAAACATATTTGGTTCAGATGCTCTCGTAGTCTTAAACTTGTATAGTCCCTTTGCCCTAGGGAAACCAAGCACTTAGATTGCTAAAAAGTTGTATCTGCATTTAAATTGAAACAATAATTCCAATATTCCATAGAAAAGGATTGCAACAGAGCTTTTTTTACTTTTACAGTCAACATCCAGACTGTGCACAGCCTTTGCTTTTACATTATTTAGCTGCCTTTACCTCGACCCACAAGGTTTTTTTCCCCTTATATTCTGCCCCTCTCTCCTGCTGAGGAGGGGAAGCTGGTGGAGCAGCTTGATGGGGACGTGGTGTCTAGCCAAGGTCAGCACAGCACAGCTCCTCATGGTGCAAAGTACAGGGCATGAGGAGCTGGAGATAAGCAGAATAATTGGGAGAGCCAATGGGTAGAACATGGACAGGACACAGCTAGCGAGTGAGCATTGGAATGATGATGGGGAATTTTGGTTGTCATTGTGGTGAAGAAAGGAGTGGATTGTGTGTAAATTTTCCACTTTCAATCAATGTGATAATGCTGTTTTGATTTTGGGCTGGGAGTTTGGTTTTTTTAATGTGAGTGAAGTTTGTGAAAATTGTGATGATTGTGTAATAAGTGTGGATTATAATGATAAGTCTTAATTATGTGATTCACAGAGATGAGAAATTGAATATATTGGGTTATACAGCAATATTTTGGTAGCGTGAGCTTGAAGACAAATCGTTTGGGGTTTATTTGTTTTGGGAAGTTTTGTTGCCTCGGTAGTTTTTGTTTTCGGTTTGGGATTTTTTGTTTATTTTTGGTTTTGTTTGGTTTTATTTTCACTTGTGTTTTTGTTGGTTGTTTCCTTTCTTCCTGTCTCTCTAACAGTGCCTTAGGAGCTCTGTCTCAAAGACTTTATAACAGAACAAACAGAAATTTATTTCTTCTGCATTATAGAAGAGGAAAAAAAATCCTAATGTCAGCAATTTTCATACTTAATCAACTTGTGTGTTCTTACACAAATAATTTGTAGAGATTGTCTAGAGAGGTTCTTAGACCAAAGTCCTGTGATAAGTGCCATTCAAAATGAAAATTGCACAGGATCACCATACAAATAATTTAGTTTCTCTATAGTCACTATGTAGTACTTCACTGTATGACATCATTTTGCAATATATTTCCATTTAAATCGTGACATCAATTGTAACACTGAGTTTCATTGCCAGATTCTGTATAAATAGACTGAGATTTTCTGCACCATTTTGCTAGTAAGCCATTATTTTATATTACACTCTTAATTATAAAAGGTGAAGTAGTATTTGATGGTCCTTTTGATGTTCAAAAGGGGAACCTGGAACAATAAATATGAAATCTTGCACTTTTTTTCAGCTTCAAATGGAAACTTCACAGCTACAGGGAAAGAAAATTTTTTTCCCCTGAAATGGATTTTCTTAAGATTGAATATCAGCATGAAGTCAGAGTTATCTTTTATCTCATGTGAAAAGAGTCTTTAGATTCCAACATGCTAGGTGCTTGACAGTGTCCCAGTACACTAAAAATACAAACTGTGGATATAACAGAACAGCAAATGTCTGCAGAAATCTGTTAGATGTTTATGGAAAGCTCCATCCAGAGAGCAGTGAGCTATCTATAGTGCATGAAGGAGATCTAGCTACAGATTTAGGTAAGACACTGTTTTTTGACAACTGTGGAGTTTTAAATACAATTTCTTAAGATCATCACATAGGAAAGGATCAAAAGGAAAAGGAGTATGCGTTAATAGGTAAGGATCAAAGATTTTTTTTTAAACTTGTACACTGCCATACAGTGTGAAACTTCATGTATTCAGGCACAGCAGCAACCCAAAATAAATGTACCTTTTTCCTTTGTATGGGCTGTCTGGAAGCATTTGTTTAAGAAATATTTCCAGGAGTTTCTTTACCTGCTTTTATTGCTTGACCCAGTGTGTAACATACTCCATGGAACCCTTGGAGGTTTACAGATTTACAGATCTTTAAGCACACTTGCATTAAATATATAGTAACACAATAAGAGGCAGTTGGCACAAACTGAAATACAGGAAATTCAATTTAAACTTAAGCAGAAAAAAAAATACTTTGATAGGGATTGAAAAATGAAAGACTTTGCCCAGAATGGTTGTGGATCCTCCATCCTTGCAGACACTCAAAACCTGGGCTTCATGTAGCCTACTCTAGAATGATTCCACTTTGAACTGAGAGTTTGACAAGACATTCACCTGAGGGATACATACCATCTGACTTTCACTTTGAGTCTACTGCCAGGTCATCTGAGGGAACCAGTAATATGCTTGCCTTTGTAAATCACTCAACAAAAAATATGGTTAAAAGTCAAGCTATCACAAAATTATGACAGTTGGAAAAGTTTAAAAGACAAAAAAGCCCCATGCAAGCAAAATCCACACAGACACACAGACACAGACACAGACACAGACACAGACACAGACACAGACACAGACACAGACACAGATACAGACACAGACAACACACGCCCTCCCTTGTGATTCACACCCAGGAAAGAAAAAAGCTGACAGATGACAGTTAGGAAAGTAATGACAGGGCAAGAAGATAAAAATTCTCTCTGTGTTAATCAGAAATTGGCTTGCTTTTAAGTTTAAAGTTATGCAGCTAAATTTAATCTAATTTTCAGATGTAGCAAGTACTGCTGCTTCATTAGCTTCAATATGGGTGCTCAGCCTGCTATGAGAGTAAGGTCACCTTTCGTTAGGTACTTAAGTATGTGTTTCAAGGATTGATTCATAGAGACGTCACACACTCAGCCACTGAACTCAGGAATTCCAGCACATGTGAAAAACAGGATGTTTATGACTACTTCTAAGCATGGAACCTTGTGATTGATTCTGATTAGAGAGATTACTAACCCAGTTGTGAAAGAACAGAGTTGATTATGTGCAAGAGCAGCATTTTGAGCAAATTTTATATTTTCATTATAATGTGAAAACAAAAACCAACAATGTTTAAGATCATTCTTCATCCCAAGTGACATTAAATCATTCCGATTAGTCACACTTCTTTCAAAAAAAACTTTGTGAACAATTTTTTCAACCTAGCATAACATACTGCAGAAAGATTGAAATTAGGTGTTAATCATTTTGGACTTAAAGGAGGGCTATGCTTGTGCTAATTACTGAAGTTCATAAATTTTCTTTAACGGAAAAGACTTAATTTGAACCGAGGGAGTTCTAGCAACCCTGAGAGCAAAATAAACTGGCAACAAAAGGAGAGAGAGTGATTTTGGGCAATCATTTTACCATTTGTGATTATGTGTTGCCATACTGAAGTCCCAAATATAGCAATTCCTTTGGACAGGGTGAAATTCTTCACGGTTCTCTGTATTTCATGTAGACCATCAAAAAAAAAAAAAAAAAAAAAAAAAAAAAAAAAAAAAAGCTGACAATTTAAATTTATGCAAGTCTTATTTATGGACTATTATAGGAGTTCATTGAATTTTGAGTATGCATCATAAATAACTTAGCATACCTATCATACTGTAAATTATCACAGAATAGAGGAAAAATAGGAGATCAGGTTAAAATTATATTTTATTTTTCAAGTGGGACTTATTTCTAGACTAAGAAATACATATATATTATATTATATTAGTGTCAACATATCTAAATAGGAGTGTAAGTTCCCATTGTGTAGGCAGTGAAGAAGAAGCTAATTCTGAGCTGGAGCTAGAATGGAGATGTGAAATTATTTGACTCGTGGTAAAGCAAATTCTTAGGAATATATCCACTTGTTAATATACATGTCTCTTGCCTGTATGGAGAATTTGCAAAGGTATTTTTAATTTTAAATACACACAAGAAATTTGAAATGTCCTGTGCCATTCCAGACTACAAGCTGAAGACCAGATAGGATGCCCCACAGAAATTAAAATGTCTCTAAAGGTTGTTTTTAGCCAGTTGAATCAAGATTTTTTCCAGGAAAGAATTTAGTTACCTAACCATAGATGCCTAATATATAAGGTATAATTTCTGCAGTGCATCTACTAGTCATGAGCAGATCTTCCAGACACCATGGCACTACTCAACTTATTCACAAGAAATTAAATTTTGTTCCTGGTACGTTGTCAGTTGAATAGCCAATGAGGTACCAGTGATTATATTGACTAAATCCTTTTGGCCATAAACCTAGATTTTACTGTTTTCATCTGAAAATTGTTCATGCCTCCTGTTCTGGGAATTGTTCAAATTCACTGACATAGGTGTAAAACAACATTGATTTTAATAAAACAAGTTAAACAGAAAAGAATATTTATGAGATTTATGATGTAAAAATATATGCATGCAACTGATGTTCAATACAATTTTTTCCTCAAGTGAGAACATGCTTTTCCCAGGTGAGCTTAGTTTTGCCACAGAAATTTTTTCCACAAGACTCTTCACCAACAGTGTTGAAAGGATATTTATTAATGCTTAGCAATGGTAAGTCAGAAGCTGCACCAACATTTCTCTCTCAAGTCTTCAATGCTGTCTTGCTCAGTTATTGACTACTTATGCATTTAGCATTTGTCATTGATGCTTACATTTGAAAAAACAGAATAGTTTTTAAATGAAAGCTGTTCAAGACAATGAAGTTCTGCAGTAATCAATGCCCAGAACACTTAGCTTTCTTCAGCAGAGTAATAAATATATTGTCATAAGCAGAGAGCTTGCATGCAATAACATTTATTTCATTAGATATGCAGTACTTATTGCATGCACTTTTACAAATACATTTTAGCATTGGCATAATTCTGCAGTAATTTATGTGCAACTCTTATTAAGACCACTTCTTTATGACTGAGTTTCCAAGAAAATGCTCTGACCTTTTCTTGTAATTCCTGAAACGGCTTATGACTTCCTATTCCTGTAGAGTATAGAACTGGGACTCTTTATTTAGACAAATTATTTATCTTTCTTTAATGGCCTTTATAGGAAATGGAAGCTAGAAAGCAAATAACTTTAGGAAAGCAATATTCTTTTTGATATATATCATGGCAGATAGATAAAGAACAGAAATCCACAAAAAGTTCTTCCTTAATGCACTGCTTCCCCTAGTTATTGTTTAGTGGTTGCTGTGGGTTATTTTGTTGTTGGTCTTTTGGGGGGTTGTGGTTTTGGTTTTTTTTTTTTATTTCTTTTGGAGTTTAGTTTCTTTCTTTTTCAAGCATGAATTGTGCTGAAGTAGAAACATAAAAAAATTAGAACAAAGTGGTTTCTTAAAATTTAATATTGCCAGGCAGTATATATTTTTGCATAAAAATAATTTCTTAGGGCAGACATACAAACACTGTGGCTGTCAGGCTCCATAAACAATCAGAGGAAGGTTAAATACTGCCACTTCTAAAAATAGGTGACTTGTAGCACTTATAAACAGTTAGAACAACAGCTCTATTAGATGCCAACTGAAAAGATTTTGTATAACATCTGTCTTCAGAAGAGAACTGAAAATATCCTCATGATGTACAGGGCAATTGAGAACATCCATAGGAAACTTCAATTTACATGGTACCAACCTTCATGTGTATCAGTTTGGTGTCTGAGGTGACCTTTTTTCACATTCCTGCTTCAAAGATATTTGCTAGAGTTAAATTTGCAGGCTCCGTACTGGGAAAGTCACGATTTTTTTCTGTACCTCTTTTTGTTTCAGATAGGAAGACGACATGCCAATTTCTTACCTTAATATTACACCCTTGTGTTTTCATCTTATGCAAAGGGGTGAAACACAGCTTTCTAGTTTGTATGGAATTCTACACTTGCACTGAAAATATATTGCTTTCTCCATCAAATGATCTCAGGAAAAAACCTACAAATATCAATAGAGATTGATTTAGAACTTGATATAAATTTGAACTTTGGAGCTTTGCTTCATGTACAGCCTACACATTCCCAGATATTTAAGACCTAACTGAGCTTGAATGGAAAAGGATTCAGAGGATAAATTCTCTGCCTGTTGCTGGAGGTTGTCTAGCTGAAATTTTAGATGCTTCTTGCATTCAACCATGGACATGAAGATGATTACTGTGATTTACTTGAAAAAGAAGAAAAACCCAACGCCAAACCAAATACCACCTATCAATCACATTCAGATGTAAAATTTTTTAAGAATACAAAATTAATTTGCTATCTGCCTGTCACATTAGAATCTTTTATCCAATATTTTTGTTGCTTGCATTATTCTGGTAAGGACATAAATATTCAGAATATTCCTTTGTTATTGACAAGACCTTGAAAAAAATAAAGTTACTTTTTAATGATTGATAGGAACACTTAACCAAGTTTGCTATATCTACAATATGTTTTGTTCAAATTTATAATGTGTTATTTTATTCAATGTTACTGCTATTATAGCTTATAGATTTAGGATTAGAGGACATTTTTACAGTCCCAAAAGGAAAAAAGCTGTAAAATTCATCATTAAAAATGTTGAAATCTCATCTTCAAGGCAAACAACTTAAATTAGTTGTCCAAATCTCTTTATTAAAGTTAAATTTGTGGTTTTTAGAGCAATTATGTACAGTTTATTTTAAAGTAAATTCCAGTACTTAGGAGATCTAATTTTAAACAATCATAGTTTATTTTAAAATAAATTACATATTTTTAAGGAGGTCTAACATATATCTTTTTTTCCCCAAACACTCTTCGACTTAAAGAACACAAACTTTTTTCTGTTTTGGACTGCAGTTTCATTTCCTTGAGAGGCGGTTCCATCCATAAAACAGAAATTGTAATGCCTTCTGAAACTTCAAAAACAGCCATTCACAATAGCCAGAGTGTTTGAATAAACTCAGAACTTTGAATAAACAGTCCTGTGATTAATTTTTACACCTTGGTTTACAAGAAAAAGAAAAAAAGTTGAAATTAAATTTATTTAGAAATATGTTTTGTATGTAACAATGTCATAGCAAAGTGCCCTTATTAATAGGAGAAGTCAGAAAGATTTCACACTGTAGCTACTTTTGTGTAACATTACTCATTTATCCCAGAAGTCCTCAGAAAATATTTGGCATAACTGTTTCAGTTATCAGTTGAAGAAATTCAGAAACAATAATTCAGTTATTATACACAACTTCCCATGGTTCTTGTTCAAAAACAGAAACTCCAAAGTGAAAAAAAATAAAAGGAACAGAAGAAAAAGAGACCAGGTCTGGAAACATGATTAGTCTAGGAATTGACTCTGTTCATGAATTAAAAAGAAAAAAGAGAAAGGGTTCATTTTGTTTAGTCTTGTTGTAGAAATTTTCATAGTACATTTTATGTCATTTAAAATGGTTAGCAAGATCAATTTGTGGAAAAGGTGAGGCTGTCAGTGCAGTATCTAAAGCTAAAAACCTGTGTTGAATGGGTACATTAAATATTCTTACTGAATTCAAGTTCACCATTCTTCAAAATATCCTACTGAACAATCTGCAGCAGTGAATGATTCAGATCTGGATGATATTCATATACAATACAAAAACCTGGTATTTTGGCTTATCCTCAATGATATCTAGTTAATTTGCTTCCATAGTGTATAATGGACCTATGCTATAGATGAAGGAAATTAAAAATAATTCTTAGTTGTCAGTTTGAAAATGACTGTTAGTTTCTACAAGACAGAGAGCAAGAGACAATGCTTCCACATAGTAAATTCTTTATTTGTATAAGTTTGGCATAATCAGGTCAAATTTAATGGCTTTTCCTGGATTGTTAAATTAAAAGAAAATTCAAAATCTGGTTCATACTATATGCATATGAATACTAGGGGAAACAACTCTTAGAGGTCTTGCTTTTCCACCCTCTCTTTATGCTGTATAAATGTAGTCTGTGTAGATAGTGTAATGTGACTCCAGATCATTAAGCATAACTTTTTCAGGCGTAAGAAAAAAGTATATTCTATGATGGGACCCAAAATATTTTAATTCTATGTTTTTTTCTAAGATCAGTGTATTATTAGAAACATCCCTTTCCCTGATGTCGGTATATAAACTAAGACTGAATCTTTGAATCTTAAGTGGTATAAGTGACTATATTTTTTCTGCCAAATGTGTTCAAGAAAATCTCAGAATCCAGGATATCTTAGAAATGTTTCAAATATTCAGATTAAGATTTTAAAATCTGCATTTTTTTCCTTAGTAAGGCTTTCATTATTTCATTGCAAGGTCAGAGCCATTGCCCATGATATTGAAAAACATCAGCATAAAGTCTGGATCACAGAATCACGGAACCACAATATCGTGAGTTGGAAAATAGATATTTGCTAAATCTTTTATGTATTTTTCTGTGTATGTACTAGTTTCAATATACAGGAAATTGCAGTAGGACAACATCTCCAAGGAAATAGCTGTCAGAAATGCTTAAATTCTTTCTGATTTCTGTGAAATTCCAGGCTCCATTCAAGTACATTTGTGACAGTGCAGACCTGAAAGTTTGAAGTTTTGAGGACAAGGAACCTGTGATTGGATTACTGCGACTCTTCCTTTCAGAAAGAACATTAAATTTACAACAGGAAGTACAAAACCTAGGTGTGCTCCTTTATGGAGTTGTTCTGTAGCTAAGTCTAACTTTTAAAATAAAAATAATATTTCGACATTTTTCATTTTTATGGAAAGCATTTGAAAAAAATGCCACCTCCAAAGAAAAATCAAAACTACTTTATTTACATCTAGACGAAAATATATTTCTGAATTCTAACCTCCTTAAGGAAGTCTAACCAACAATATGAGCAGAAAACAGATACATTGGGATTTTCACACACTTGTACTACTATGTGAGAAGAGAAATGGAAGACATCAGAGATTTTGATGATGCTGTTGTTACCTATGAGGAATGCATCAGTCACAGAGTTGAAGAAAGCAGAGTCATTTATAAATGCTATGACAATTATAGCAAATATGAATGCTTGAGGAACTGTTTAAAAATTGAATCAGTACAAAAGGTAATTTCTAAATAGCGTCCTAAATAAATAACCTGGTTGTCAGAAATATTTAACATTCGGAAGCCTTAAATAATTCCTTTCAAAATCTGCATGAGGAAGTGGATCTTTTTAAAAAATTCTTCATGGCTAAAGGAACTTTATTGTTCATTCTTGCACATTCATTTTATTAATTCTGCTCCCTGTAAGACTCTGACTTCATTAAGAATACTTGTGAAGTCAATTATAAAAAGCTTTCCAGCTTTGCTTTTAATGGCTATTTTGTCCTGATAAAGTTATTTTCACTGTGTTCATCTCTTTATTTGGCACACACAAATCTGTTAGGTCTTTTGGATCAAAGAGTCAGCTAATTTTAGGACTTTGTATTGTGGATGGTGTATTTTTTAATCTCTTTATGATATTTTTTGGTATTTTTTGTTGTTGTTGCTGTTGTTTTTCTTTTCTGAAAAGCCAGAATAGCTGATACAATCAGGTAAAACAAAAGATTGACAAGGGTAATGTAAGCTAATAACTGCAAAGAAGTGGAGTGTAGCTGTTGTCCCAGCAGTCTGGAGCTCCCATCAGGGACCTTATGGCAGTGCAAAGTTGAGTATGTGAGATTCTGCTCATCTTACTACAGATATTGAAATAAAATAAATCATATACAGAAAGTACATACTTTATTTATTTTAAAGAAATATAAAATGTAATGCTCAAACAATATGCCTGCATGATTTATACCGATTTTAGGGATATTATTTCAATATTTATTTCTAGTAGTGAAATGCAGACTATTTAGGGGAAAAAAAATTTAAATCATCATGAGTGTTGCTTTTCATGCCCTTTGCAGTTTCCAGGAGTTTCAAACCCAAAAGGCTGAAGAAACTAATTTTTAGAGACATTTTACAAATATAAAACTCTTTCTACAAATGGAATGGAATATGTGATACCATTCCAAGACATGCAGGTGCCAGACATGTTACTTGGAAGGATACTCAAAAAGACACAGACAGAAGCTGAAGATATCACTGAACCTGGAACTGTGCCATTTTTCTTTGAGAATAGTTCTCGTATTTCCTTGCCACAAAGATTGCACTTTTTCCTTCAATAGTAAATATGATGATCATCTCCCTTCCTAATTTCCCTCAGTGCCCTTCCCAGTAGTTTTAATGTTAGCAAGTGCTATTAATTGTATGTTCCCTCTTTTGGGAATGAATGAGCTTAATTAGTCTCCTGATGTCCCTCTGCATATTCCACTGATGTTAAACATGGACACGAAAGCACACAAATACAATACCTGACCATGATATCTTATACATTAACTATCAGAGAAAGCCACTGAAAATTCCAAATACTAATGAAGAGTCTTATTTTCTTGCAGTATTAAATGAAATGTGATTCCTTCTGGTTTACCTTTTCTATATTCTGTTATAAATACAAGATTTGCGTTTTCAATTCCATTTTTGATGACACTCATATGAGTGAAATACTCTGCTTGATGTAAATTTGAGTGAAGACAATGATGTATTTATTTTATGGATCTGGTCTGTGACATCAAAAGATTCCTACCTAGGTGTTTGCAGTGTTTTAGCCACTGAAGTTTACAGTCAGTAATGTAGTTTTAAATTTTCATGTATCCTCTAAGATTGAAAAAAGAGATTTTTTTATTCTTCACATTTATTTAGAAGGTTCTCAAAACAGAACATAAATAGGTTACAGAATTTGCATTAGATCTGTAGACTCTCAGTTTGAATTCAGAGCTGGCTAGTGGGGTAATGTTCACTTACTTAAATTTAAGCCCATATTGCATTTGAAATATTTGATTAAACAGAAATATCAGTAAGGGGATAGAAGTTATCACAGAAGATCTTCTGGAGACCTACAACCTTTTGAACTGGTCAGAGAAATTAAAGATCTAAGTCCAAATACATGTGAAGGGCACTAAACTTCTCAGGTTTAGGCAACTGAGTCAAAAAGAAAAAATATTTAACATAACAAGGGACACAGGATATTAGATTTTTTTCCACATTATATCTGTAGACAATGAACAGGCCAATGAATTTTTTTTTTTTTTCACAAAACTCAATAATTATCACTATATTATCTTTAGTCTCAAACCAGCATTATAAAGGAAGAGTAGTTTTTTTGAAATCTCAAGACATGGGGGTATCAGTTCAGGCTGTTCTAGAGG
This sequence comes from Sturnus vulgaris, assembly GCF_052056855.1. Classification (NCBI taxonomy): domain Eukaryota; kingdom Metazoa; phylum Chordata; class Aves; order Passeriformes; family Sturnidae; genus Sturnus; species Sturnus vulgaris. The sequence continues at coordinate 42,975,471 of NC_142244.1, read as the reverse complement.
TCCCAGAAAGCTGAAATTAACCCATATTGGAAGCCTTTTTCTTTGAATGGAAAATGATTAAAGAGACAGGTTTTACAAGGTTAATTCAAACTGAAATTACAGAGGTTTATATGGTTTAGAGGGTTTTGTGGTTTAAACACACAAACTCACATGCAATTAACCCTGTTCTTATGCTAAGAAAGGACCTGGTGGCAATACTGTATGGTTTTCTGATTGCCTGCTGCAGCACTCAGGCCAAATGTCTTATGCTTCTGTCAAGTGCTTCCATGTGTGAATCCAGTTTAAAATAGGATCTTGGAAGGATCTGCTTTTAGTCACTGCAGGAACACCCTAAAATTGCACCATGCAGGTGCACCAGAATTGTGATGCAGTGTTTTTATTTCCCTGGAGTAAAGCTGACTGTAATCAAACTGCAACTGGAGAAAAAGCTTTGGATGGAGAAAAGGCAGTGAGGAAAAATAGTAGTTATTCTTTCAGAGATAACAGGCTTATAATGTTTTGAATAGAAGCATTGCCTTCTCTTAACATTTTGTTTCTTTCCTATTATCCTTTTTACAATTATTTTGATTTATTTTTATTTTGCAACTCCATATTTAGGAAGTTGGCTGTTTTAGAAAGTATGTCAGACCGTTCAACAGGAATTTAAAAAAGCTATAAAAAATGAGGCTGAGACCCTCAAAACTACCATCAAATGAAACAGTGACCTAATCCAAGTGACCCTTCTTCAAAGTGTGGACTTTATGAAAGCAATCCCCTCCTTTGGAAACTTCAGAGTGTGCTCCTGAAATATACATAATATCAATTAACACATAACATTATTTAGTAAATGCACAGTAGCTATCTTTGTGCTGGCTTAGTGGAATTTAAGGATGAAGTGTAGATTTCACCCATGGTCATGTTACATGGTGGCTTCCATTTTGTTTTCTACTGCAAATTCAGGTGCTGATTTTAAAGTTAAATACTCCATGGTCCAATATAAGTATTTATTTGGTTTTATCTTTGTACTTAAAGGAATTAGCTGATATGTTGACTGTGGGTCCCTGAATTTTCCTGTGGAGATTTGTTTATTTCTTATGATCTACATCGTGGGGAAATTTAGGTTGAGCTAGTGGCAAAAATTAGGATATTTCATTAACTGGTATAAATTTTAGGTTTTTATTTAGTAAAGATCATAAACATAGAAGGTGGATAACATTCTATATCAAAGCAATGTTGGGCAAATATAATTAGAAACCTCAATTACCTTAGCAGTTCTTTCAGTCAGACTCCATTGTATGGTAATGGATAAAGGGAGACTTGAAGCTAGAATTTTACCTTAGCAAAATCCAAGAGAGAGCTCTATACCAGCTGACCAATTATTAGATCAGAATATTTGAGTGCATTTGAATACCTAACTTTAGATTTGACTTGAATTTCAGGCACTGAGACCAAATCCCAATGATTACACCCTGAATGAAGAACTATATCTTTTTAATTAAGGGTGCTGATTTCTGACTAGCCATCTGTCTTGGTTTGAAAGACAGGTGTCTGCTAAGGAAGGTAAGAGCTTTCCTTGGAATAGAAAATGTAAACACCCTCCCTCTGAATTATTATAATTTTGAAAATAAGGGACTCTTAGGCAAAGATATGAGAAGAGGAATAACAATTCTTTACTAATGTGTATAAATAAAAAAACCCCTACAACTTGATAGGAAAATTTAAAATAAAAAAAAGAAAACATCCAAAATCTAGTAGTACAAAGAGACTGAATACAACCTGACACCCCATCGGTCAGGGTGTTGGTAGCAGTCTGATTAAATGGTGGCTCCAGTCCTCCTGGAGTGACAGATGTGGTTCTGTTGAAAGAGTGATTCTGTAGAAGGGTGCAGTTTTCTTCTGAAGGTCTAGTGGTGGTGTAGGTAAGTCTGGTCTTCTGGGAATCTAGTGGAAAAATGCTAACTGTGGTGTTCCAAATCTCCATTTTTATCTAGGTAGGAAATGTTTGGCTCCTCCTCCTGCCTGGAGCATCTCTCAATGGGATGATGTAATTTTATCAGTCAAGCAGTGGGGCTCAATGGCCCATTAACAGATGATCTCTTCCTGGAGGGAGGATGAGTCCTGGAGAAATAAAGAACACTGCCCCACCTGGTTTTAACAGCTGGCCTATTAACACAGGATACTCCCCCCAAGTTGTGAGGGATGGGTCATAAAAGAGATAAAGAACACTTCCCCACTTGGTTTTAACAGATGGTAATAGAATACATACTTCTGGTTGCATCTTTCATTGCAACTAAAGACACCATCCAGAAGCCTTCCAAAAGGAAATAACACCACCTTGAAATTATAGTACAAAAACTTGGACAGGTGGATCAATATTTTTATATTTTCACACATCTAACATCCATTTCTAGAGACTGCTTAAAAATATCCAGGCAACCCTGTCAGCATGGCATTACTAGCAGGATAGTTTTTACTTACGGATAAAAAATTCTCTAGTGTAATAAGCAGAAACATCTTTTGCTCTCTTTCTTAGAAATACCTTTATCTTTGTTCTTTCCACAACACAGATCTTAATCACTTGCCAGTGCAAGGGGAATTCTGTGTTTTAATTACACCCTGTTTTCCCTGTGCTGTTTTTAGCATTATGTAGCTGACTACTATGCTTCCCTATATTTTGATTATTTCACTTTCTCACAAACACTAGGGGAAATCAATAACGGAGAGCATTGTATTGGGTCTGGCTGAGATGGAGTTCATTTTCCCCACAGCAACCCCCACAGTGCTTTACATTGAAAGGAGCTGATAACACCCCACTGATTTGGTCCTGCTGAGCAGTGCTGGCAAAGTTCTGGGGCTGTCTCTCCAACATTCCCTCATCAGTAGGCTGGGGGCTGGGGGTGGGTAAGATGTTGAGCAAGGACATAAGCAAGAGAGCTGACCCAAACTGACCAAAGACACATTCCATGCTATATGATGTCTGCTCAGCAACAAGAGCTATGAGAAAGGAGAAAGCCAGGGTATTTGTTATTACATTGTCTTTTACAGCAACTTCTACATGTCCTAAAATTCTGCTTGCTGAGAAGTGGCCAAACATTGCCTGCTGTTTGGATGTAGCAAATAAAATATTTTGTTTTCCTTCGCTTTTACGTATGACCTTTTTCTTTGGTTTATTACTCTGCCTTTATCTTGCCCCATGAGGGTTTTTTTCATCTGATTTTCTCCCTTCCCTGTCCTGCTAAGGAAAGGAGTGATAGAGTGGCTTGGTGGATGCTAGTGTCCAACTAAGTCAACCTACAAACATGGAAAGAACAGAATATATAGAAGAAAGAAAACTCGGTATTAGAAAACTCAGTCAGTTAAAAAGAACTGAAATTTGTACATACTGTGGCTCCCTTCCAGTCTTGTGACCATTGTAATAGTTGAGCTATTGAAACTATAAGCCACATCATATACATCAGTAATATCAATATTGACACACACCTGAAAATGTTTCTGAAAATGTAAGAATGATCTAGTGTTTTCACAAAACCTCTATATATTTAAACCTGGTCTTTATGTACATAATAGATTTCATATGTTCTAGAAACACAAGGATCTTTATGCATGCAAAAAGAATAATTATAACTAATGTTCAAGTATGTGTGTGACAATGCTATTTTTTCCGAGAATCATGGGTTATGCTTGAGTTTATGGCATTCAGAATTCATAAACAGGAGTTGTGCTTAGCCTGATTATTCACCTAGGACAGCAGTAGGGCACCTGAATGTTGAAACGACAGAATTGAAAATCCTTGTTTATAGTTTCATTAAAAAGCATGGATATCACACTATGTGTAATCATATGCTGACTATTAAGAGAGAACAGATATTTAATAACAGTCCCACCACAGTCACTATTGACTAGTTGAATGCTTTAAATGAGTCAGGCTTGATGCAGGTGATTTTGGAAATCCAGATGTTTCTATACCCTAGGGGAAGGTAAAGCAGCATATAGAACAGGTGAAGAATTTATTTTGGAGTTTTATTTGATATTTAGTATAGCAGGCCTTTTGGGATGTTAATAGGGATACAAGATAGATTCCATCCTTTCTTGTAGATAAATATCATAGACAAAGTGATTCCTTTAATATTCTTTTTTTCCCCCTTTTTTCTTTAAGCAGACATGTGATTGCACTCATTAATATCCCCACATTTTCAAAATAAATTTAGATTAACATTCAGTTCATCCAGTAGGTCAATATCTTCTTATCAGTTTTTCTATAAATTGTTATTGTAGTATGTTTCCTGCATATCATCAGTATTGAGCTATTTCCTTGTTTACACATGTAAAAATATTGTATTGAGGTCTCTTAAGAGCTACTGATTACTGGTATTCCATTTGGTTATGATATCAAATAAAGAAATGATTAGAGGGTGTTCACGTGAGCACTTTGCTAATATGTTATTCTCTTTCCCTCTTCAGTCTTAGTAGAGTACCTCTGAAACACTCCAAGATCAATTAAGCACTCCAAAACATGCCTTACAACCTGTTTATAAGTGTACTCTTCAAAATATTGCTTTCTGTAAATAAACTGGGGGGGTTGAGCAGCTTGATTCTAAATTTGCAACAGGAACTTTCATGAAAGGGAAAATAGTGACTGACTACTTAAAATGAGGCATGTTCCATTTAGCTGATTGGTTTAGAAGATGGCCTGTTTCTTCTGATTTTCATGCAAAAATAAATTGATTTTGTGCAGGAGCAGGTGCCAATTCCCTACATATTAAAAAAGAGAAAATCATTGAGGTTGCTAGGGATTCCAGTAATCTTAGTTCAACCCGACTGTCCAAAATTTCTTCAAGTGAAGCTGCCTGCTCAGGGCCAAGTCCACTGAGATTTTGAGTGTCACTAAGGATGGAGACATCACCATATTTCTGGGAAACTTGTTCTGATGTTTAACTATTCTCACAGTCAAGAAGGTTTTCTTATATTTAAGTGCAATTTCCACTGTTAATGTATCATATCACATCATATCATATAATGATATTGATTACTAGATATTTTCCTTGTATTGACATTTTTGCCATAGATATTAATATAACTAAGCTGATGTACACCAATTAACCACCCTGGAAAAGCGATGAGATATTAGTCTGGTAGTTTCAGTGATGACATTTTCAACCTGATGAAAGCATTAGATCTACACTGAAACTACTATACTATACTACTATACTACTATACTTCTACTATATATTAGTTAAATAAAAGCTGTGAATGTTTTATCATTGTATACACAATTACCTTTCAGCTGGAAAGATTTAGAAAGCCTTATTTCATTGCCTGAATCTGAATTCTTAGTGAATAGCATAAAGCTGACTCTTCATTAAAATTCATATGTGAAACTTATACATCTAAAGATACAGCTCTATGTGCAAGTACAGAGTGTTGATCACTAAGGAATAATGAAAATCTGTTTAGTTTTGTACTAAAACCTTCTACCAGAAACCAACACACTCATTAAAATTGTTTTCTCTTTCTTAATATGGCTGACTGTGAAAAAACTTAAATCCCAAACAACTAGATTGAGTCCTCCATCTCTTCAGTTGTAGTTGGAACATATGTAATTCCTCCAAAGTGTAGCGGAAGTTTTACTTTACAGATGCTAAATTATGATTGTATGCTGAGAGAATACATGTGACATCCTTATAAACGTCAAATGAATTCTTTATGATCAGTGCTATTAAAATGAATACCAAACAATTCAGTTATAATTAGTGCTATTATAATGAATACCAAAGGAATTCATGGTAATTAGCTGCAGTAACTGAATAAGAAATGAGCTCAAAATGGGAGACTGGAGAAACCTCTTGAAAAAAAGCTTTAAGCTTCCTGTGTATTAGCAAAATTTTATACTTAACTAATAATGAGAGTATGACAATTTTCCAAATGTTGTCTTCAAAGCAATGTGATCTGTTTCACCCAATCTCAAAAGATGGACAGATTTCTGCATTGGACAGATTTTTGGTGATTTTTGTGGGACAGGATATGGAGAGATGACAAGATAGAGATTCTTCAGATGTCTCTATGGCCTCACTGTGTCCCACATCATACTGAAGTTTGGATTGTAATCAATTTGTTTCTAAGACAATAATGTTATGTAGGATCAGTGACCAGCTTATTGATGTTTGACAAAGAAATTTAACAAGACTCCTAAAAGAATTTCCCTCAATGGTGTTCTGTCTTTTTATTTCAGCAGTGTTTGATCTTCCCATTTGCTTCTGTGGATTTCATTTTCCTAAAGCCTTCTGACAATGCTTACCACATTATTATTAGTTTAGCTACAGCAGTGAGAATAATTACTGTGAATGATTGTTCTGTATAGTTATGGTGGCTATTCATTAGCTGCAGTTATTATTTTTTATAAAATTATTGACTTTCATGGTACCTGGGCAAAAATGGCACCTTCTTGTAGATCTTGGAGAGAATTAAACTCCTGTACAATTAAACTAGTGCTTGTTCATCCAATTCTTGTTTTGTCTGCATGCTCCTTCTATGGTTCTTCAAAATCTGTGTAGCTGCTATGTTTTGTTCAGCCAACAGTAACGATGTTTATAAAAGAAACAAATTGGCATATCTTTCATTTTATAAAACAATAATATATTTCAGAAACCAGACTGGAAAAGTCAAAGGCAAATGGGCTTCAGTTGGATTGAGTTTTTTTAAAGAAATACTATGTGTCTGCATTTATGTTTGCTTCTTCATTATTCCAGTTGTCTTTTCTGTGAATTGATGCAGGAATGAAGCTTTCAAAATACACTCAGAATTTTCCTTCCTCCCTCATACTTTAACTTGAAATCTTTCATTCTTAAAGGACATCAGGTAAATAAAGAGGATCACAAAGAATTTATAAGATATAAATTATAAGATTGCATGATCCCTATAAAGAGTCCCTTGATCAAGACCTTAGTTCAGGAAGCATAATCCATCCCTCCTGGCAGTATAAAATGAAGTAAAGCATCATGAGCAAAGTGAACTAAGCAGTCAAGACCTTTAGATTGACTTTTATCAAACAGAAGGTTTAATCTGCACTGTGACATGCCTTAACAATTACCCAGAGTTTCATCACATGAATCCAAAGGCCTAACTTCCCCTCTGAAGGAGAATATGTCAACTCTACCACAACAGAAAAACAAGACACTGAAATATTGATAGAGCAAGAAATGGTCCTCTTTGTGTAAAAGTCAGTTACCACAGCCCTTGTATTTTTGACTTGTGCCAGAATAGGAGCAAAGCAGAATCTAACTGATAAAAACCAAACTAAATCAAGAAAAAACACCAAACCCCACAATCTCAAAAACCAAAACAGGAGCTGTGAGGTATTTGACTAATATGAGGTTTAGTTACATCATTTCTGGAGGTAATAAAGGACTGATGATAGCTTTCAGTAAAATTGTTGTCAGAAATTATACCCTAAGTTTTTATGGAATTTATAGGATCACAGGACTCTTGGGGGATAGAACTAAGGCCAACATTAAATACTGTGTGGTGACTGCTTCTTTGTAAGGTAGCTCACAGAAAAATTTACAAGTTAATGTTGAAGGAAGCTAAAGAGCTTGCACATTTAGGTGTAGAAGCATTTTGCTACAGTGAGGAATAGAACATATTGCAAACTTTTAACTAATGAGATAAGAGTAGCTGTATGTGGGAGGTGAAATATTCTAAAATAAAAATGATTTGGAATGTTTCTATATCTTGGGAAAATTGTGATTCTTTCATGTAGATTAAAAATGCACTTTATTTTATTTCTTTTCTCAGTAGTCCACATACTAATCTTAGACCCCATGCATATATAACATTCCAAGAATTCTAGGATTGGTTGAGGTTCCTACATAATTCTTTTTTATTCATGGCATGACAAAGATATTCCCAAATAAACTAAGAAGAGACACCCTACCATGAGTATTGTCAGTCCTCTAGCAAAAGACGGGGTGTTGGTGACTCTTCATCACACCTATTCTGAGTCCTAAATTAAGTAGTCTAGAGTAGGACTCTTAGTATGACTATTAGTATGACTCTTAGTATTTAGAATAATGGTAAGTGATTTTTAAATTTTGATTAGTTGTAAAGACTTTTTCTACATTAACAATAAATTCTTGCCTTCATAGAATCACAGAATCGCAGAAATGTAGACATTAGAATGGGCCTCTGGAGATCATTTAACCCAGACCCTGTGAACCTAGGATTTATTTCATTTGCCTGAAGAAAATGTCATTTGATTCTTCTTCCTGATCATTGCACTGTAGTGGAAACCAACAGTGTTGACATGCTACACTAATCTTAACCCATAAAATCTGTTTTGTCTCTGCATTCATCCCTAGCACAACTCCATGTACACAACATCTAATTCCTCCTGACTGTCCTCACACTCTGTGTGTTAGCACACACATATTTCAGAAAGATACTCAGTTGTGTGCACATTTCTAGGAACAAAAACCATGAGAGTCAACATCACCATGCTTTTTGGCATTTCTATATTTGTGCATGTGCTTGAAATGGGTCTTATTTCACGATTACAAGTTTTTTCCTGTCCACATCACCCAATATCCTGTGCTTTCCAACTTGGGTCACCACTTCCTCGCTTGACTGTATGTAATAATCTCCCTCCTCTACTGTCTTAATTTTAAAGTTCTTTTTACCAATTTGATCTCCCCACTTTGTAAAGAAGATTTTGTCTCTCCTGATCAAGAGAATCTTACTGCTACCTAGCAACCCTCAGTCTTCAAAGGAGGTCCTGTGACTGCAAGAACCAAATATTTGGATTTGATACGTGTTTCACTACTGTTGTTGACCACACAATCCATCTACTCCATCTCAAGCCCTTTACCCTCACAAGCACAACTGAGTTAAAAAACACCTGAGCCACCAGGCCCTTGACCATGACCCTGGGCACATGCAGGTATTCCCTGACATTGAATAAACAATCATGTATGTTTCTTTTCTCACATTACAAGGTTTTGAAATGCAATGAACAAACAGCAGGGTTTAGATTTAGTTCTTGTGTAGGCACATCAGTCTGCCATGGCCTGAGATTGTGTGTTTTATCTGGTCTTTGGTACTTGAAGAAGCACCTGTGTTTCTCATAGATTTGATTCTATCTGCTGCATCTGTCAATCTGTAAGTCAAAAGTATCAGTCTATTTCAGATATTTCAGATACCCCAGAGTACCAAAAATAACATTCCAGCTATAAAAGTTTAGAAAATAACTCAGTTCCCAGACCACAGAATAGCTGTCCTGTCTCCATTGATGGCAGGGATTTGATTCAGTGGCTTAAATACAGCATCTAGTAGCATTCTGGATGTTTCATGTTGACTTCCATCTACCTGTCATAAAGGATGCAGGTCTTATATGTTCCGAGTCCCACTAGGACCTTTCAGATACATGTACTTCTCTAATATGACACTAGGCAAGTTAATTAATCTCTGGATCTCTACTGCCTGTACTGAGATCTAAGACACATAGCACATAAGCATATTTTACTTCACATTTCTGAACCTAGGCCTGAATCCTACACCTGTGGTGTTGTACATTCACAGTGTGAGGAATGAGGTATCTTCCATGTCAAAATGTGCACAATATGAATGCACAAGATCTGAGGTAGCCTTTGGTTTTAATAGTGTAGGTGTTGTCCAAGACACACTCATGGCCTTAGTGAACAGTGTTCAAGTCCTGACACAAAAATAATACAGACATAGATACTAAACTGAGTGGGAACTGTGCCAGAATTTCACTTCAGAGGGAATGTGCTAATCTTCTGTAAAGTATTTGCTTTTTTCAGATTGTAGCCAAAAGGGTAGAACTGAGCTTGTAATGTGTGACAGAGTTTTATGTAGTTACACCTGTCAGAAATGTATGTAATAAATGGATTAGTTTTCTAATATCACAAGAGGAATTTAAGTAGAACAGAAGAGTGCATTATTTTTTTTCCATCTGGTACTTAACAAATGTATTTTGAGTACAGGATCTGGCTGGAATTAAGTTAACTTTCTGCATAGCAGCCTCAATTGTCCTGTGCTTTCAATTCATGACTGAAACAGTGTGGAGAACTCAGCGGTGTTTTGGCTAAAGTTGTATTGCTTGCACAGCATCAAGGCTTTTTTTATTCCTCGCTCCAACCTTCCTCCTGCTTCTCCCTGATGGGTCAGCTGGGAGTGAGCAAAATATTTCAAGGAGGCATGGCCAAAACAGTTGACCTGAGCTGGCCAAAGGAATATCCCATATGGTGTGACACTGAGCTCAGCAATAAGTGATTTGGGGGTGGAAGAGGTATGGGGGACATTTATGGTTATGATGTTTGCCTTCCCAACCATTACCATTTGTGCCAAGGTCCTACTTGCCAGGAAATGGCTGTACATGTGCCTGTTGATGTGAAGCACTAAATTTATTACTTTTTTTTTTTTTTCTTTACTGTGAACACAACTTTTCTTCACCTATTAAATTGTCTTTATTTCAGTCCATGAGTTTTCTTGCCTTTGATCCATTTTCTCACTGTCTTTCAGAAGAGAGAACCAAAGAAGAGTCTGTGTGGGTGCTTGGCTGCTGACTGGGTCAACTCACTAGAGTTTGAGACTTCTTGCCATAGAATGGTTTGGGTTGGAAGAGACCTTAAAGATCATGTAGCTCCAACCACCCTGCCTTGGGCACAGATAACACCCACAGATAACACTAGATGAGGTTTCTCAGAGCCCCATCCAATTTAGCACTGAACACTACTAGGGATAGGGCATCCAACAGCCTCCCTGCACAACTTGTTCCAGTGCCTCATCACAATCACAGTACAGAATATCATCTGAATATCCAATCTAAATGTCTCCTCTAGTTTAAAACTATCCTTGCTTGTCCCATCTGCCTGTGTAAAACGTTCCTTTCCACCTTTTTTATATGGCCCCTTTAGGTACTGAAGGGCTGCAATGAGGTGTGCCCAGAACCTTCTCTTCTCCAGGCTAAACCTCAGCTCTCTCAGCCTGTCTCCACATGGGAGATGTGACTCCCAGCATGTCTCCACATGAAGCTCACACAGTGAGCTTCAGCTCTCTGATTGTCTTTTTGGTCCTCCTCTGAACCCACTCCAACAGGTCTGTCTTTCCTCTGCTGAGGACCCCAGACTTGGATACTGTGTTCCAGGTGGAAGGGCAGAAAAGAGGAGAATCACCTCTTCCACCTCACTGGCCACTCCTATTTTGATGTAGCCCACGATAGGGCTGACTTTCTGGGCTCTGAGTACACACTCTTGGCTCATGTCCAACCTTTTGCTGACCAGAACTCTCAAGTCCTTCTTCTCAGTGAGTTCATCACCCAGTCTGTACTTACCTCTGGCATTTTCCCAGCCCATGTGCAGGACCTGGCACCTGGCCTTGTTGAACTTCATGAGGCTACCATGGACCCACTTCTCAAGTTTATCCAGGTTCCTCTGGATGGCATCCCATCCTTCAGGAGTGTCAGCTGCACTGCTCAACTTGGTGTCATCTGAAAACTTGCAAGGCTGCACTCAATATCACTATATACTTGACCCAGTTGTCTGTGACATTGACATTAATCAAGGATATATCAAGGAATATTTAAGAGCGCTGATTCCAAGACAGAGCCCTGAAGGACACCACTGATCACTGGCCTCCACTTCAACATAGAGCCACTGACTACAACTATCTGGCTGCATGAATCTAGACAATTTCTCATCCTATCCTTAGTTTGACTTCTATCAGGAGCAGTGATTATATATTTTTTAGTCTGTTCTCAACAGAATGTGATTTTACAGAAAAAGCATACACTAACATGACTTTAGCTGAGCAGCTGGCAAGAAATATTTAATACAGTCCTTTATTTTTATTAGCTAATTATAATTTCACAGTCAGGTTTTATTGCACTATCCTCAAGCTCAGTAAAGTAACTTTCACCTTGGTAAGAGCAAATACGAAGTTCTTCCTAGCAGCTATTTTTCTCCATGCAAACATTTCCTCCATGACATCTCTTGGAACTGTGAAACATGCTCACATGGTCTGTCTTTGCATGTCTATACTCATAACACTAACAATGACACTTTCAGAAACCAGTAACTGAATTAGTTTGAGAAGTGTGGGATCAGCTGCAGAAGCATGTAGGGAAAATAGTCCAATTCTCCTTTCTTTGCCTTCAATCCCTCATCATCTCAGGATGGATTCCAAATGTGAACACTGAGAGCTGTTGAATTCCTGCCAGCTGGAGTACAGCAGAAGACAATATTTGCAAAGTGTGAAAGGAAACCAGGGAAAGGCAGTCCAGATATCAGTGGGAGTGAGGATGGAGGGATGGGGAGAGAATAAAAAAATAAAAACAGTCAATTCAGACTTGGATATAGCAATTCAAATACTTTTTCTGAGCTAAGCTAAATACGCTTTTAAAAATGAATTGTAGCTGTGAAAACAATTCGTGGGTCATAAAGCCTTTCTTGTTGAAATGAGTTTTGAAATCAGCCTAGTTCAATTCATTAGCCTCATGTCACATTTAAGCTGTCACAAATCCTTCCATTAGGTAGGAAATTAGTTTACCCACTGGTGAACCAGAGGGATGAAGCAGGAATTGTATAACTAGAAACTGGACTCTGCAGAAAAACTGACAGGATTGCTTGATAAAGTAGATGAACTTCTCTGGGGGTTTGTAAATCCTTCATTCAATCCATGCCCCTGAGCAGGAGCAGGTGCACTGTTCTGACATGAAGCAAAATTTCAAAGGTTTAGTGCTTGAATGGGAGATCAGACCTCAGTACATTTCAAATCCAATGAAGCTACATCACTAATCATCTCCCCTCTAGAATACTTTGACATTGGCAATGACTAGAAAGAAAGATATTCCCTGAAGTTTGATTAGCATAGCAGGCAATTTATGTAGTGGAGGACCACCCAGAAAATAATTAGTAAATTAGCATGATGGAATTTTGAAACATAAATCAGTATGTAGTAGAAAGGTAAAAAAGAAAAAAGATAAAATTAAATATTGACTGTACCTCACAAAGCACAGCAATACTTACTAAAAGCATGAATATATTGAAGATACTGGTTTTCAGTGAGAATTGCAATTTCAATTAAAAGCTGCTCAATTGCTAGAACTAGTAACACATGAAGGACATTGAATATTAATCACATGTTGGTGAGTAGAAAGCTGACATACATCTGCTGATCTGTGGTAACTTATTAGGTAGATGCAATTCAGCCTAAAGCAAATATGATGTAATTCAAGCTAACGTAACTGCTGGAAAAGAATACTCTGAATTGAATTATTCTGTGTTTGTCATGAACTAGGAGCACAAATATTTATTTATTATTTATGTATTATGGATATTTATTGCAGATTAGTCAATGTGTGCTCTTACTTAGGATAACTTGGTCATGTTCTCTGGTATTAAGTTGCATTTGTCTTGTAGTATTCAGAATTTACTTACAGTCAAAGTATTTGTTTTATCTTTCTTTTGTTTTTCTTTTTTTTTTGTTTAAAGCAATATGAAACTTCATCAAAACTCTTAATCATATGTGTTAAAATATTTAAAATTTTTAGATTATCTCAGGTAATCTAAATAATAGATAATAGATTATCTATTAAATGTTGAGTTTATCAGAAATGGCTACTTTTACTCTTTCTGTTTATGCAACCATCTTAAACAATTGGGGTGAAAATAAAAATAATTATTAAAATTATTTTACATAATTATTAATACATTTTTCTGCTGAAAACAATAAAATAGTCAATAATATTAACAACATATTTTTATATGCCAGCCTAATGTGCCATTAGAAATGGTCCTTCCATCATAAATGAAAGTCAGGTTTGAGATCACCTAAGGGATCTGAACATCAATAAGTCCATGGGTCTAGATGAGATACATCCCAGGATCCTGAGGGAAATGGAATAATGTAGTTGCTGAAGCATTTTCCATCATCTTTCAAAAGCTATGGCATTCAAGTAAAGTCCCCAGTGACTGGAGAAGGCAGACTATTGACCCCATTCTTAAAAAGGGTAAAAAGGGATACCCAGAAAATTAGTGACCAGTCAGCCATACTTCACTGACTGGTAACACCAAGGAACAGATCCCCCCTGAGATCTGTCAAAACATACACTAGACAGGGAGGTGATTAGAAACTGCCATAATGGCTTCACCAAGGGCAAATTGTTCCTGACTAATCTAGAGGCCTGTGATGGAATCACTCCTTCCCTTGAGAGGGGAACAGCTATGGATGTCATCTATCTATATTTCTGTAAGAACTTTGATGCAGTCCATCACATCGTATCTATTTTTAATTAGAGACTTATGGTTTTGATGGAATATGCTGGTTGATTATTCTTCATAGCAGCTAGTATGGATCAATGTTTTGGATTTGGGTTGAAAACACTGCTGATAATATTGAAATAATTTTGTTAGTGCTGAGTAACACTTGTGCAGCATCACAGACCTTTCTACTCGTACTGCCCCATCAGCAAGGAGGTTGGGATGTTCAAAACGTTGGGAGGAGAGACAGCTGGGACAGGTGATCCCAAACGACCACAGAGATATTTCAAACCATGTGACATCATGCTCAGTCATAAAACTATGGAGAAGGAGGAGGAAGGAGGTGATGTTCAGAGTGGGAGTGTTTGTCTTTCCAAGTCAGCACTGTATGTGATGGAGCCCTGATGTACTGGGGATGACTGAACACCTGCCTGCCCATGGGATGTGGTGAATGAATTTCTTGTTTTGCTTTCCTTGTGTGCATGGCTTTTGCTTTATCTACTGAACTGTCTCTACCTCAGCCTACGAGTTTTCTCACTTTTATGGTTCCAGCTGTCTCCCTCATCCCAGTGGTGGAGGAGACAGTGCATGGTTGCATGGGGCTTAAATGCCAGCTTTGGCTGAACCAAAACATGTATGAACTGTTGACTGGGCTAGGAATTGTCTGCATGGCTACATCCAAAGAGTTGCAGACAACAACCTCATATGTAGCTGGAAATCAGTAACAAGTGCTGTCCACCCAGGGTCTGTACAGGAATCAACACTAATATCTTCATTGGTGGCACAGACAGTGGCAACAAGTGCACCCTGAGCAAGTTTGCAGATGACACCAAGATGAATAGTGCGGCTGATTTGCTAGATGGATGGAGAGTCACTCAGAGCAACCTTGAGAGGCTTGAGTGAACTCGCATGAGCCTCATTAAGTTCAACAAAGCCAAGAGCAAAGTTCTGCACATGGGTCAGGGCAGCCTCCAGTATTGGTACGGACTGGGGGATGAGATGACTGGAGCAGCCCTGCAAAGAGCCTTGAGGGTACCAGTGGTGAAAAGCTGCACACGAGCAGACAATGTGTGCTTGTACCCATATCCTGGGTTGCATGAGAGAGGTGTGTTCAGCATGATGAGGGATGTGATACTCCCCCTCTAGATCACCCTTGGAGACCCCTCCTGAAATGCTGCACCCTGTTCTGAGGTTCCAACACAAGAAAAACATGGACTCAATGGAGTAGGTCCAGAGGAGGGCTACAGGAATGATCAAAGGGCAAACACCTCTCCTGTGAAGTCAAGCTGAGAGAGACCTGGCTCTGTTCAGCCTGGATTAGAGAAGGCTCTGAAGAGACTTTATTGTGACCATATGATACTTAAAGGGGACTTATAAGAAATATGAAGGAAACTTTTTTTATCAGCACCTACAATGATGGGGCAAAGAGCAATGGTTTTAAACTGACAGAAAGTATATTTAGGTTGGAAATAAGAAAGATTTTTTTTTTCTCTTATGATGACACAGGATCAGATTTTCCAGATAGCTTGTGGATGTCTCAACTTTGGAAGTGTTCAAAAAGTGAGGTTGGACAAGACTGAGCAACCTGTTGCAGTGAAAAATATTCTTGTCCATGGTGGTTGGACTAGATGACCTTTAAATATGTTTCTGTGAATCTAACCTTGTATAACTCCATCATTCTTTGAAGTTGCTACAAAAAGCTACTTTTTATGTCCTTATAAAATTTTGACAATCTTGCAATATTTTAAGAAACACAACTTGCGCTGATAATTTCACCAGTATACAAGGCTATTTTCAAGATTGTCAGCTCTCTGAAAAAGTCAAAGCAGTATGAAAATATGTAAAATTTAAAAAACAAATGAGATGGGTTTTTTGGTGTTTGATGGTGAATTAACAGATGGCTAGCGAAAGAATGCAGATACTTAGTATGAGTGGATATGTTTGAATTTCACGAAAGAATAGGCAAAGGGTGGTGCTATAATAAAAATAACACCTACAACAAATGCTCCTGAATTGAATTGTCCAGTTGGGTGTGATTTTTTTAGGTATTGAAACAGAACAAGGCAGATAAATTGAAAATGTAGAGAAGGAAAAGAATATGTGAAACAAAAAAAATTGAAGGGTATCAAGTATTTTCTTCAGCTGTCTTGAAACAACAATTTTCTTTTTCTCATTTACATATCTCCAAGGGAAATTTTGAGATGGGTGAATGATTTTGCATAAAACCAATGTGATTCTTTGTATAGATACAAAATGAAACAAAATCACAGACAATCAGGTAAATTGGAATATGATTTTGTGTTGAATAGATCTTTTTGAAACACATTAGATTAAAATCTTTTCAGTCTTTTCAAAGTTTGACTGTATAGTTGAGTAAAGTGTATTATATTTGCCCATAAAATATCTTCACTAATAGCTTTAGAGATACCTCTAATCACAGTTTATTGCTTGTATTTAGGAAACTAAAAATGACAAAACAAAAATGCTCCAATACCACGGGAATGAGCACCAAAAGAAAAATCCTCAAATATGATGAGAGTGGGTACACTGTAAAAACTTTTGTTAAATGTGAAGAAAACTTATTGTCTGATACACAGAAAATATTAGCATATAAAAACCTGTGTTTTCAGAATCAGTGCATGTTAAAAAGAGCAAACTTTCAACTGAGAATGTCTTTACAGTGTGTCCAAATTTTTTTGAGACAAAATAGTTGCCAGTAGGGACAATGATGGATTTTATCCCCTGAGGTTCAAAGTTTTTATTTAGCTCTAACACCACATGCTGAATTATCCTGGTTAAGACAGAAATCTTCTGGGAAGTAATACTATTTACTGGTTGTAGGGTTTTAAAAAAAATATTTATATTTATTCTACAACATGATACATAATATATATAAATTACCAATCCATTTTTTAGTAGTGTAGTTTACTTTTGAGTGCAACACTCTAAAACCAGGGTGGAATATTATTAGACTTAAGCAAACTTATAATGTTCAAATCAATCAGGAAACCACATTTCTGTGAATCAGCTATGACAATGCATTGGCTATTGCATTACATCTGGAGATCATGAGACTGAAGCTGTTTCTAGAATGAAGAAGAACTATACATTGATTGCTAAAGCTTAACTTTCCAGTTGGGAAAATGTAATGAAGGATGGATTTTAATGCTAGTCTGTTTTCCAATATACTCTATTCCCTGAGTTAAATCCTGACAGAAGTTCAAAATCTGCGGTTAATTTACCTTAAAAAAAAAAAGTCTTTTCCTGATTTGAAAAGAGAGAGTCATTACAATTCTTGATAAGGTATTTAAGTAGTCAAGTGTGTTAACTTTTAAAAGAAATGAGCAACTTCTTTCATTTTGAAGTTAGCTGCAATTTTTCGCCATGACTGCAATGTATTAGGTTCTAAATTTAAGGGCTTTTTATTAGCAAGTGCCTTTTTTTTCTCTATTATCAAGTGTAAGCATTCATAGACCATAACAGTCACAACCATTTCTCTGATAAGAGACTGAACTACCTGAATGTTTCATTGGAATGTATTTTATAATCCTTCGTGTATTTTAGTTCTCCTCTGAGCCTTCAATTTTTCAGTAACCTCTCAAAATATATATCAGAACTGGCTATGGATTTCTGAAGTGTCACAGTATGATCAAATAAGGAAAGGAATGTAATGTTTAAAGACACTCAGTGTTTAGCTCTTTTCATATTCCAATGATGTATTAATTCAGCTGTTCAAAATATCCACTTGGAATATCATGTTCAGTTATTTAAGAGCTGTGATACTTCAGAACCCTCCCTGTGCCTTCTCCACTCCCTAGACACCTGTTTCTCAAAGTCTCATGTCTTTGCCCTACTTACTCAGGTGTGCATATATGTATTTCTCTGTAACAAAACATGCATCCAACGTGTTATGAATTGATTCAGACCTGACTTTTCTATTACTTGTTTTTCCTTCTGTTTTGATGCCCTCTAAAAACTTCATCAGTGACTATTTAATATCTTTTGAGTTGTTGATTAAAATATTAACCCAGGAGGAATCAAGACGGTGTTCTCTTCAGGACTTTACTATAGATTATTTATCATTGATTCCCAGTTACATGTTTCATTGCAGAAAGTATCCCTTTTTAAAGCCTAATTTTATTCAGATTATCTTCCTAGAAGCAAAACTTTTATTGTAACAAAAAACCTATCCTAAAATTTATATATAGTAAGCAAGCACA
Source organism: Sturnus vulgaris (assembly GCF_052056855.1). Classification (NCBI taxonomy): domain Eukaryota; kingdom Metazoa; phylum Chordata; class Aves; order Passeriformes; family Sturnidae; genus Sturnus; species Sturnus vulgaris. The sequence goes on along the minus strand of NC_142244.1, from coordinate 42,957,002 downwards.
TATAAAAAAAAAATTAAAACCCTTGTATTTCATGACAACTAACCTAATTAGTGACAGCCCTGTGCCACATAAATTTCAGTTATTAATTGCATCCAGTTTAGTATATGACACACAGTTCCACAGTAAAATTATTGCAGGTCTAAAAATAGGGCTTTTTCTCATTGTTCTCATAACTTCTATAGTATTTCTACTGCAAGTTTGTGCCACACATCTATATGATGCGAGTGAACAAATAAACACAAGGACTGGGATGTATATGGGTTGGATGAAATACATCCATGGGTTCTGAAAGAAATGCCAAATGGAAATACCAACAGTGCTATTAGATATATGTAATACTCTCAGCCAGCATACTCTGTTTCTCAATACTGTAAAGTAGTGGGAATCATAGATTGCCTATCCTTTGATATTTCCTTTTTCCCATGGCGAAAAAAAACCTACCAATCAATATTTTTAAAAATTACTTATTTCATGTCAAAGAGGAATAAAATGGAAATAAAGACACACACACACACATACTCACACATATATATCGGTGATTCTTGCCTTTTCCTCTATGTACATACATCTTACAAACTCACTGATATTTTGCACATCAGGTTCTTTCTTCAAACATTCTTCTGAAAATGTTATGGTTCAATATGGATGTGATTCAGCTCAGGAATTCTTTTTGCAGCATGTGAAATATGTCCTTTGGTTGTCAGCTCACACAAAACTCTTCTCAGAAAGACATGCTTAGACTTCACCTGTAATAGCTACCTTCGACTTAAAGCAAAATTAGCAAAATTAATGTTAGCTGCCCTAAAACTCCTAGTTTTTCCACATTTTTAAGAAACCATCAGCAGAAGTGTTATTGTTTCATATATGCACAGCAGCCCACTTACTCTAAAAGCTATGAAATTATCTCTGTTCAATATTCCTGTTTAGAACAAGCCAAGAGTTTAATTTGAAAAAGGAAAGTGATTTCTCACAGTTAAAATTTAGGAGTTGGGTTTACAGGAAACTCAGTTCCACTGAGATAATTGTAAAAAGTTTCTTAAGAGTGTGGATCTAGGCTTCCCCCTCTCAGTAAGATAAATGACAAAAGATAAACTTCAGTATTCTGAAGTAAAGAAAAAACAATATTTCTTCTATGAGATTAAAAGAAAAAATATTTTAAAATGGGGAAAGGTAGTAGGAAAAAATATTTTACTCAATGGCTGATAAAATTTTGTTCAAATTTCTCCTTTATTTGTGCACACTGAAACTTATTTCTTCAAAACTAGAAACCTAACTATCATGATATTCATAGCTCATGATAGTCTTCAGTCTCTCTTCAACATGAAAGAAATTCTGTTTTGCATTTGACAGTATTATATTTTTCTGAGCTGGTGATGGAAGGTACATTTATTCTCTGATTCCTTGAAACTGAAGGCCTTAAGTGATGGCTTTCCCAAGTCTCACAGAAGTAAGCATTCTGAAACTTTTTATGTGAAATTGATCGGCTGCTTCAGGAGGGATCAAGAGGTATCTCATCAGTCCATGGCAGAATGCCGTAGAGAGCTGCAATTTAAGTTTGTTCACTACAAAGAAGTTCAAATAGTCTCAGGCAAATGAGAAATGAGCCTTTGTTAGAAAGAAATTCAAACAATCTCAGGGAGATGATGAGTCTTTTCTCCCTCCATACTTTGAGAATGAACTGATCATACACCATTCTGGCTCTGTATAGGCTGAGGCAGTCTGAATGCACACTGACTGCATCAGGCTCAGCAAGTGAGATTACAGACAAGAAAAAAACTTCATCAAGTATGTCCTACTCTTAGTGCCAAATCAAAATCTTAGATAAATCAAAACCCTGGTGGGGGGGAGTGGAGGAAGGTCTTATTTCAAGGAATTAGACTTTTTTCTGATTGCTGAAAATATAGTTCAGGAAAAAAACAATTTCAGTCCCTATTTCATTAAATAATTTCCCACTAGTTTGACAGCTATCTGTGAGGAGACACTGAAAAAAAAAAAGTGACTGATGTAAGTAGTTTATACAAAAATCTTAAATTTGTGAAAAGCCCACTGCCCAATGGTCATCATGATTGTGACTAACAATTATAGTTTATTAGTTAAGAGCTATGTCTTATTTCTAAATCCTTTTCAAGCAAAGGCACTGTCTCTCTTGTTGCTGTATAGACAAGCTCTAAGTCACATTGCTAGGGTTAGAAGACCAGTCCTCATGTTAGTCACCATACAGTACTACCTATAAGACACTGAAGCTATATGTGATGTGGCTATTCATTATCATATTTGTGCAATGGTTTGAGAGGATCACGTTCTCTTTAAGCTTCTGTTTAGATCTGATTGTCAAGAGATGCTTCTGCCCAAATTAGGATGCAAACAAAGCCATACACCAAAGTCACTAGTATGGTTTTTATTTAACAGTAAATGTGAGGTAAAGAGATGGAAAGAAACAGGGAAGAAGGGGGCAGAAAGAGAGAGAAAGACAGACAGACAGATAAAGTAGAAAGATGTCACCACCCAGTGGATCCTGTAGTATCCTGCTGGTCCTTCTTCACCCTGATCTTCTTAGTGGTGAGGGATCCAGAGTCATTCTTCTGCAGGTACCACCTTTATACAGCCCAAGTCTTGGGTATCCACAGGGTGGTCCCAGATGTTCCCACAACTTGGGCTGACATGGATGTAAGCAGTTGTTTCCTTTCCCATAGTCTTTGCTGTGGAATTTTTGTCTGGTATGTTAATTCCAAACCTTCACCTCCATTAGGCCTGGAATTGACACCTTCCTGTTTGCCTTACAGCACTTATGCCAAGTTTCTGTTGTGGTGGCTTATCTTATGGGAAGGTCCTTCTTTGATAGCGTTTAGAGAATTTGTGCTCTTTGAATCTTTACAGCTTCTCATTGTACAATAGACTCTAAATAATTACATTAAAAACATAGTCCATTGTCTCTGTTTGCCATGTATGAACTATGATACTGAATTGCTTTGTATTTTACTGTTGAAAACAATGCAAAAGCGGAGTTTAATTAGCCTTAGTATCCCAATTAATATAGTACAATTATTTTACTGAAACTTGTTATCTTTTGTCACGTCTTCACTGAAAACTAGTGAGACAACTGAGCTTTGTGAGGCAATTAGCAGGTTTTCAGAATAGCTATGTGAGAATTAGTTGCTACTTTTCACATTCAGCTTTTTTTGCTATTTTTTTGCTGTGTGAAGGACTTGTGAATGGAAAACCAAGTGAGATGAACTGCTTTGGTTCTTCTCAAGACTGTGGAGGGAGGAGGGAGGAAAACCTAAAAAAATTACTTTAAGTCCCTTTAGGATGAATTTACAGCATTGCAAATAACATTTCTGCATCAGTTTAAAAGTAGAGTAAATGAGAGATGAATTAGGTTTACAGGTGAAATTCTTTCTTAAGCGATTCAAACCAGGAGGGGAGGACGGCTATTAACTCTATGGTGCTGGAATTTTTCCTGTGGACTGTAAGGTCTTTCAAGAGTATCAATTCATACTAAAATTAAGAAACAGAAATTCAGCTTCTATTAATACAAAGTGTTTCTAGTTCCTTTTTATATCAACTTATACTGGTATCTTTGAATCATATATATTTTAGCTTGCCATAGTATGAAAAACATGTGGATTTACAAGGTTTTCAGTTGGGAGTTCCAAGACCATGTTTCTAAACAGGCACAGACAAAATGAAACAAACAATCAGTCAAACAAAACAAACAGATAAAAACAAAACCCCACAAAAAACAAACAAGATCACTGAGGCGATCTTAAGAGGGTTTTCAGTAGAATAATGAGATAAATGTAGCATCACAGAATGTAACACATTATGATGATAGTTACTAGAATTCACTTTCATGTGAAAGAATTCACAACATAGGATGATGTGCATTGCAGAGTGGAAGGTGATTTCTAAAATCTTCTAAAAAACTTCCTTGGATTTTCGTTGCTGGTTTTGTGCTAGATATTGCCAGGGTGGAGGTCTTTCTGTGTGTATCCTTAGTCCACAATGACAAGGTTTTGATTCTATTTTGCACAATGGGTCAGTGTAGCAACATGGGCAAAATCAGCAGTATCATAATAATTGAAAGATTAGAGTGTATAGCAACAGAGTTTCTACTACATTTCCATTAACAGTTGTTTCTCAGGCTTCTTCAGAGAGGAATTTTCACTTGAGCAGTACAGAAAAGAAAGTAATCACAGTCTAATGGGTTGCTTTCCAATATCAAGGAAGTTTTATGTCTGTATGAAATGATATTGCTTTATATTATCCTCTTTCAATCGATGCCACTGCTTGACTTAAAAACAATTACAGTATGGGGACTATCCACAGAGAGGCCACCACTGAAAAGAATATCATGAGAGAAGAACTTTCCCATTCCCTGTTCGCTACAAAAGCGGTGTTTTCTGTGTTCTTCGGGTCCTTCTTTTATTTTACAATAGAAAACCCGGTAAAATAGCAGGGGGTCATTCACAGCTGAGTTAATTAACATGCTGCCAGTACTGATGAACGAAGTCTGATAAAAAGCACACACAGTCCTGGAAGAAGCACTGCAGGAGTTCCTTTTAGCTCATGGCAATTCAATATTAAAAAAAAAAAAAAAAAGAAAAGAAAAAAAAAGAAAAAAGGAATTTGAATGTAGCATTTAGCAGAAAATCAAATATCTCAATTAATATTAATTAATAATTGAAAGAATACTCGATAGGCTGTTGGAGCATTGCTTACTTGAATTTTGTAACCTCTGTATTTGTGGAGCCTTCTTTGGTATACTATAAATTGTAAGTACAACTATCTAGAAATTGAAACACATAGACATAACACATCAAAATACATTTATACTCGAAAAATGCAAAGACTTGATGTGTTCTAAATAAAATATTTGCCAATCTAAAAGGTTGTGGTTTATATTTTTAAGTAGAAATTGTTTGGTTTTCTCCCAACATAGGTTTGACTTAGCAACAAAATCATGTATTTCTTTTTCTTTTTTTTTTTTCATCATCCCCCAAAATGTAGGTTCTGTAGGCAAAGCATGGTCTTCTGGGAGCAACCAGAAAAGTTTATTGCCTGCTGGTTACACACTGCATGAGACTGGAGATGCAGCTCTGCCATGGGAGTATCCTCCAGCTCACTAATCCTAGAAATGCTTACTCGGAGTGCTTCTCTGAAAAAGACAGCAATAAAAGATACATTTTTCTAGCTCAAGGACAATGAGAACAGAAGGGACCAGCATTCCCTTTTGAAGGGACCATCTGGCCCTATACTCTGCCTCTATAAGCTGCAGAATTTCTTTCAGAAACTGGATTAAAATATGTTTCTCAGAGAACTATCTAATCAGTTTTTAAAGACTCCAAACAGCAGTAAGTCCATGGGCTGCTTCTGGTAAGTTCAAATAGTTAAATATCTTCACCAATGCATTTTACTGCATCTTATTTCAAGGCTGAATAAGTCTAACTTTTGTTCCCATGCACTGCTTCTTCTTATGCCTTCTTCTGCAAGATTTTGACACATTTTCCTATCAAATATAAATTCTATGGTTGAATCTATATGTAGCACGATCAAGTGACTTCCTTTTCTCTTCAATAAACTAGTAGATTGGATTAAATAAGCATCCCACTTCAGGGATTAGTTTAGCTACAACTGAGTCATTTATTGAGTCCTCTGTATTCTCTTCATCAAATTCATAACTTCCATGAAATGCAGACTTCAAACTGGATGAAAAAAAAATCTTCAAATTCATACAAATTCTGCATACAGATGTTATCTGGTTCCCTTCCTGATACTTTTTTTAGAAATTCTGTGATAACGTTTACTGAGCTTTATACTGAGCTCCCACACTGAACCTGCTCTCTCTGCTAACATTTTTTGTTAAGTTGCTGCTTTGCAGGAAGTAGTCTCTCATTCTGCTTCTGAAGCTTGCTGTGCTTGCCACATGTAACAACTTACAGTCTCAATGCTGTTCTGAAATGCATTTTGCTGAGTTGTGACCTTTTACCTGGGATCTGGAACACTGTGTGAAAGCATCCTCTTCTCGTTGTTTAATGCTTCCATTGAGCTGTACAACATGCTAGCAAAGATCTTACTTGGTCATCCAGATACACACAGCATCATTACTGATTAAAGCATTGAGTAGTATCAGATCCTGCAGAATTCTCAGTGCTCCCAAATCTCATGGACTTTAGCATTGATTTTTTCACACTTATCTGCATTTTCTACCTCTGAATATTAATTAAAACACAGGACCAACTGATTATATACACTGCATGCCTTCTCAGAATATGGTATTATATAGCATCATGTCAAAAACTTTGATTTATTTGAAGTGTGTAATTGCTTTTATCAAGTTGTTTTATCACCCGATCAAAGCATATCACAACATTTTTGTGCTCTTATTATATTTTCTAAAAAAACATGGCAATTGTATTTTTGTACTAATTTCTTTTGGCTCATTGAATGTGCTCTGAATATAAATATTTAATGAAGAGAGAGAAACAGCACGAGTTCCAATATGATGTTAAGGGTTCTAGCTTAAATAAGGCTGTTAGTATCCAGATGTTGCTATGAAGGATGTAATAAGATAAGAAATGATGAAATTGCTCTCCTATCTATCCTATCAGGGTGAAACACATGGAAATTCTTAAAGATATAAAGTAAGGATCAGTGATGTAATTATCCCAGCAAACAGCATCATATTTGATGGAACACAATATTCTCTTTCTGTAATGATTGCATGAATATATATGAATTGTAGTTCATATAAATACAGTCTATAAGCCGCGCTTTCTAAAACAAAATCTTTGTTTCAACAAACAACAAACATCTGTAAATGATGCTCAGACTCTTCATTATCCTTTGCTGTGTGGTCTCCATTTTGTCTTTAATATGACATTGGCATACCAGACTTTTCATATTTATCCCCATCCACTGACCTGTTTTTTTCTGGGATAGATAATTGTCTTCATGGTAGCTGGCATTTCAGATTTGTGCTGGAAAGAGTGTTGATAGCAAAAGGAAGTTTTAGTTACTGCAAAGCAGGGCTTGCACAGTCAAGGCCTTTTCTGCTTCTTACCTCCTGAGTGAGGAGGCTGGGGGTGTTCAGGGATTTGGGGGGGAGCACAGCCAGAACATCTGAGCCCATCTGACTCCAGGAATGTCCCACACCATATGACATAATGCTCAGCATTAAAAGTAGGCGGAAGAAAGGCAAAGTTAGGACATTTGAAGTGATGTCCTTTATTTTCACTGTTAATGAAGCCCTGTTTTCCTGTAGATAGCTGAATATGTGCCTGCCTGTGGGAAGTGGAGAGTGAATTCCTTGTTTTTCTTCGCTTGTGTACACAGCTTTTATTTTACCTATTAAACTGCCTTTATCTCAGCCCATGAGTCTTTTTACTATTATTAATCCAATTCTCTCCCCTATCCAGCTGTGGGGGAATGAGTAAGCAGCTGTGTGGGCCTGAGCTGCCCAACATGGTTAAACCATGACATTCGTGCAGCTGCTGATGTTCTGGCTAAAATAAAGTACCTCAAAATGCTTTTTTAGAAGGTTTTTTATTTTCTTGGCATTATTCTAGGTGCTTTTAAAGTTCCAGTTGCTATTGCTGTGTTCTTGAGAGACATGTATGGCTTCTCCTCTGATGATGAATATAAGCAGCTGAAATTTATTTTTACTTAATTTGTTCTCTGGCCCTTTGTGGTCTCTTCTTTGAAAACTGAATATAACTGAGTTGACTGAAGGTCTTTTGGTCTATGCAACCATTGGGTTGAAGATCTCTTTTTTGTGCAGTTGCCATTTTTATGCTATGTTTAGACAAGTCAAGTATGTTTATCTCCATCCTTTTCTTGGTATGCACATCAAAACAGTAGCAGTGCAAATTTAATGAAGGCATTTTGGAATTGTACACAGTATCATTCTAAAGGCACTGTCCTCCAAAGCAGCTCTGTGAATTCAGGCATGCTGATAAAACTTTATAAATGCAAGCACTATGGCAAATGCTTATTTTCTGTATGGGCATTTTTTTTTTTCTAATGGCAACCATGACTAAAGTAATTTCTTGTTATCCTTTCTGAGGAAGATGCATAAGTCTTCTCTTTCCCACTATTATTTATGAATCTTTATCCATTCCTAATAATTTGAAAGTGACAGGTGATGAAGCTAGCATGTTGAAGCAGCTAGGGTAATTTCTATCTGTCTCCAAGGCTTTTCACACAGTGGCAGTGCACCAGCAAAAACGAACAGAAGTTTCATAAGGCTTTTTATTATTTAGAACACATAGATATGAGCATGGCATGTACAGCTTTATTTTCTAAGAGTCAGCCTGCAACTTTTGGGTGACCCGCCAGCACACCCTGTCTGATCCTGCATCAGTCAGAGACTCATAGGATCTCCTCTTTGTCTCCTGGCTCTGTTTTAGCAGAGAAATGAGTTGTGCTCATGATGTCCCAAAGCACTGACAATGCTGTGCCTGCATCCATACACCAGACTGACACTGAAACCTGAGAGTCTGCTAGTATGCTCTGCCACTGCTTTTTTTCCCTGCAGCTTTATTCCCTACTAGGATTTTTAAACTACACCAACCTGCTGGTGTGCCAGATGTGAGGAGGTACTTTCTTTATTTTTTCCCATAGCATGGGCCAAGTTATAATTTTGGCATCAGATATCATTTCTCTCTTATTATGTCAGTTAATTTCTCTTTATTTGGCAATGTTTTAGTGAGTTGTTTTTTTTTTTTCTCTTAGACACCATGAGGACAATTGGCACCAAGAACCAAAGAAGATTTTAATGCATTTCAACTGCATCAACGTTTTTATTCAATCAAAGAGTTCAACGAATTAACAAACAATGACTTCACTTCTCATTTGCTTTCTTGTTACTATTTTTTAATCAATGCTGCAGGGACAGTATGTGAGAGTAATGAGATGAACTGTGAGCTTTCATGACTTTGGAAGTTAAGCTATCAGACTGCTGGATCTCACAGTTTAGAGAATTTGAAGAACAGTAACCAAGTGTCTTCTTAAAGCTGATGATTCGGTGATAAAAATATAAAAATAACATTGTTTTAAAACTAGCAAATAAATTTTGGAAAAATAGGAATGGTCATATAGTCACATTTTTGGTAAAGTGATTTGAACATTTAAAAGCTAAGAACTTTTAATAATTCTGTGGTGAAAAGCATGATAAAATCAAAAGTATAGCCCAGCCTTTAATAAAACATTGTTAAAGAAATTTTTCTTTTGGACTTGTCAGAAAACCTGTATCCAGGCAGTGTTATTGTTATCCTGTGAGTTTTATAATAGGATAAAAAACAATGTGATAATGAATAAAAAGCAAAAATAGCAACTTTAAATAGCAATTTTAAAACTGCTGGGGTAGCAGAGTAGCACTGAGCTGGATAAAGGAATCAAGGCTGGTTTGATTAAACTCTTTGCCAAAGTTACAGAAGGTTTGTGAAACCAGTGCAAAATCTTACTCTCTCCACTCTGCTCCCTCTCATTGCATCTGCAGTTCCTGGAGCTGTGAAGACTGAGGTGTTTCTTGTGTTTCCCCTTCTTCTTCACCACCATATTTGTGTTTCTTTTTCTCCCACTCATCAGGTAGCCTTCAATTCAGTATGTGCTGCTCTTTTCTAAAGACTTCTATTTTCCATAGAGTCCCATTCCCTTCCTTTCTCAAATTGTATGATATTAAATGGACAGGAAGTACCATAGTCCAAGTATGCAATTTTCATCCACATAAAATGTCTGGAGATGCAAATTTTGAAAAGATTCAGGAAGCAAACTCAAAGCAATAAAGCATGAAATATTGTAGTGGTGAATTAGTAAAGAATGAACAATTAATTTAGACACTGTACAAAATTGCATCATATGGAGAATTAAAACAACACACCAAAATGCAAAAATCACATACACCATTTGGAAAATACAATATAATGGACAATGTGGTATTTCCTATGTTATTACGACCTATAAAATACAATATTTAATACATAAATATTGCCATTTATGATGAGAGTATAATGAGAGAAAAATCACCTTTTTTAGTTAAAATGGTCAGTAACATAATACATTTATTGTGAAACAAGCTTCACTTATACCTTTAAGTTTTTACAGATTTTAGGAAATAGCTTGCATGTACAGGATACATGAATGTTCATTACAGTATAATATCTCTATGCTATAAGTACCTCTGAATCTTTGTGCTGGCTGAATGCAGTATTTGTATTCACAAAGTCTAATATGAACACAGAGTAAAATTTCTGCTGTCTATGACGTCAATATAGGATTAAAGCAAAAAAATAGTAATCTACAGGGTTTAGTTATATAACTGAGGGAGAAATAGCTTGATTTGACTTATTACTGAAAGAGCTGAGCAGTTATAATGACGGTCAGAGAAATGGAGTTAGTAACATGAAAAATTGTGCTGAAAATTCATAACGATAGAACAAGAAATATGAAAAATCTATTTGGTCTTCAAGCAGATTTGAATGTATGCTTATACTCAGTTTGAATACCTGGGAGCAATCTCTCACCAGCTTCAAGAAGGAACTGGAGACTTGGGTGGAGACAGAAGAAGCTGACATAAAGGGTATTGGCAGTGGCCACGTCTTAGACAGCTCTTAGACAGCAACTTGCTGTGTTTGAAGAAAAAGAAATCATAATGGTGAACAATTGCATCTAGTGCAAATTGAAAAAATGGCAAAAAAAAATAGAGAGAAAGATAGATTTCTTCTTATTTGAGGAGTCGGGAAATTATTATTAAAAAGTTATAACATTTCCTTCTGTCTAATACAAAGCCAAGCTGACGGTACAGAGAAATACTGACTTTTCTTCTGCAGGAATTCCTCAGTGAGCAGAATGTGTTTTAAATCTACATTTCAGGTCATTATACCTGTTATTTTTCATATAGATGTGAGCTCTGGGATCTTATTACTGAAAAGTGAGATAGATAGATAAATACTTCTAAAAATAAAATACTGTGACAGATTATAGGGCCAGGAAAAGAAAAGCAAAATCTAATAAGGAATTGTGAGAAGTCTACAAACATCCAAATAAAATAAACACTGTGATATGGCAACAATATCAATATATAAAATATATCATTATAGTGGAAAGGGTAGACTAATTATTTGTCTTTTGTAGGAAAAAGAAGGGAAAAAAAAGAAGGATAATAAGCAAACGATAAAAATTCTCAGTGTGAGATTTAACAAGAGAAATAATAATCCTGACAGAACAGGTGGAATAAAACTGTGAGTGCAGCTAAGGGTTTAAACATGCATGTGAGTAATAATTGCAGCACTTCATGAGGCAGATGTTGCACAGGGCGAATTCCTTTATTTTTTCACTCATTTAGTATGAGCAAAGAATCCACATATTTTGATATCCAAGGAATCTCAAGAATTTTCTACAGGCTTCAATAAAAGTGAATCACCTGCTCCAGGTACTGTTCTTTTGCTTGTGGATATTTGTTCTAGATAATAGATCCATTATTCTTGTATTCACTAATTTTAGACAAAAGCAGGGGCTTAATTTTACATACTTCTTGTTTTACATGCTCTGCTCTCTGGAATTTGGGTTGTACAATAGACTTCTCTAGTGGTGATAAAATGACTATATCACACTGCATTGCCATTTCTCATTTTCTTCTGTAAAATTCCAAGAAAGGCTTGTTGGCATTTTACTGATTCCTCTGCAATGTCAATTTGGTGCTCAGTTTTCTGCATCTGTGCTGCTGCCTGGTTTTTCCATCTTGTGACAGCCTGAACTATTCAAGTCATTTGTTTTAGTAATTTTTCATTGCATTAAAGTGAAGTATGAAAAATCTTAGCCTCTGAACCATTTTACTGCCTTGCCTTTCACTTCCCTTTCTCTTTTCTTTTTTTTTTTTGGTTTGCTATCTGTAGTATAATAAATTTATTCTTATAATTATTGTACAATAATGCAAGAAAACTTTGTCAGTTGTCAGTTTTCCTCCTAACGCTTATATGTTTTATTTGATATTTAGTCTTGCCTGCTTATTGATTTCCTTTTTTTTTTTTTGCTCCTAGAGATTGCCAGGGTATTTTTTTGTTGCCTTCAAATATATTGTTTATCTATTGAAATGATGAAATCATACATTTGTTGAGTCAATTTAATAAACTTTTCATATGTGAGTCTTTATCTTATTAATTTGGGTTTTATCACCTTTTCTGCAATTTGAATTATAGCTTTATTTCCAAATCAATAAATCGGAAGTGTTATGGATCACTAAAAGTGAGGACAGAAGATTGAGGACAATGTTATTATTCATTGATAACTATAATTTAAATTAAGATAAACACTGACATGCTATCAGGAAATTTCTGAAATTTGCATTGAACTTGGAGGACGGTAACAACTTATTTATGAAGAATAGTCAGGGGTTCAGGTCACTTTGATTACATCTTGCCATACATTACAAAGATATTTCTTTAAAGTTAATGGTACAAATTCTGAAGACAATATATATTTTCTCATATCAGACATGAAATTCAGTTTTTGTTAAAGATTCATTCATGTTTAACAAGCATCTTATTTTAAATACACATTATGAATCTTCAAAATAAACAGCTAACATATATATATAAACTTTAATTGTTACTCTGATTATTTCTTTTATCAGTAATTATATAGATTTCTCTGTATGAAGTTGCCCTTCCAGGCCTTTAACATGCTACTGATATGTCAGTAAAACAGTATACACCTGATTTTCGTTGTCTTTAATAAAAAAGAATGTAGCCACTTCTGATTTTTTTTTCTGATTGTATAAAGAATGCTTTGTGTGATAGAAATATTGGTTTTGTGGGTGACTTTGCAGCTCTACAGCATTGACAGACACCAGGAAGACTATCTGCTCAATTAAAACTTTGCTTTTCCCTTCATCTGTTATCATAAGCTGGTATGTTATACTGCTGAAATGTCTCATAAAAAAATGGGAACAAAACATACCATATGTTTATTCTTTTTGAAGTAAAATAAGGCAATACTGTCAATTTATACAATACGATCCTCATTAGCCCTGGAAGTCTGTATTTTTCTGGCCAAATTTACTACTCTTAAAGGTTTTCTTTCCTAATTGGCAAGATTAGGTCACAAGTTATGTGACTTCTGCTTATTGAACTTTGAAGACTCTCTACAGCTGCAGTGGCACTGGGAATAAAACCTGTCACTCAATTTTAGGGACCTGTAATCTTCTGCTCAGGACCTGCCATCTGGTCCCGTGTCCAATGTCAGCCTAACAAAGCTTTCTTTCCAGTGAGGAGGGTGGGGGCCACTCCAGTTGGTGTTTTCTGCATTCATGTCACTCCCAGGCAGAGGGACAGCACTCAGTCCTTACATCAATGAAGTCCTCATCTCCATTAGTACCATTTAATTGAATGAAAAACCACCAAAAAACAGAGGATGATATAGACAATAAACTTTAACTGCCACCTAATCACAAGGATCTTAATTATTCAGTTTTCAGTCATACCCAGTCATTTTCTATTTAATTCTTCAGTTTGACTGCAATACTCTAGAAGCATTTTTATTTAGCACAGTGTTGTGCCATGTGAGAAATTTTTGATTTGCCTTTGAGCCAGCTGAAATGGGCAGCTATGTGAGACATGGCAACGCTGCTCTGTGGTTCCTCAAATCACAGTAACAAAGTTCACGTGTAGGCATTCAGAGAACAACAATTGAAACTGAGCAGAGCTGTTTAGGCAAGGCACAGCTCTACAGAAAGCTGCCTTTGACATTTTTTAACAAAGTAAGCCTAACTATGGGTTTTTGTTGTACATTTTAGCATTTATGGATAGTAAGAAACCATAGTAATTTAATATTTTTTAAGAAAAAAATATGACAAGAGTCTTAAAGAAAGTTGAAACCGAAGGAGGATGGGAGAGATATTACACCATTTTTGAAATGCAATTCCAGTACATTTTCAAGTGATTTTTTTTGCAAAGAGTCTGGGAAGAACATATTTTTCCTTAATCTTGGAGTTTACTGTACCAGTGTCAGGTACAATTTGTTCTTCAAACCCACAGAAGTTAAGAAGTTTATGTTTATCCAAAGAAGTGACTGTTCTTGTCAGGTTCATTTTCTCAGTAAACTTCTTTGCAGCTTACCCAAATTAAAACGACTTATGATAGTGGAAAATGCTTCCTAAAAATTTCCCCTATGGTTAGTAGAAAAATACCTAAATGCATGTAGTCTGTAAAATGTATCACATCATTATATGCCTCCATTTCCAGATGAGAATTCTATAATATCTGTTAAATGCCTTATGTTCCAGAGCCTAGGGTATCCTACCAGAAGCCTTCACCTGCTGTGAAAATTGGACATAAACTTCTATTCTTTATTTCTGATATTTTTAGCCACTCACTGACCTACAAAATATCTACGTTCAGTCATTTGTGGTTTTTTTAGGAGCCTCTGGTGAAGATCTGGGTGAATGCCTTGTTAAAACTTCTGAAAATCCAAGTACACTCGTTTGGCTATCTACATGCTCATTTTCTCTTTCAAAAGCTGATAATATTGCTTCCTTCCAGAAAAATATCCATCCTATTTCAAGTCAGAAGTGTTTGCTGTTCTTTTCTATACTCTGGAGGAAGTATTAGTTATGGGAGTATTCTGTATATGAGCCAAAACCAAGAAATTAGGTCATCAGCTAGAATGACATTTAAAAGTTCACTACCTGCTTATGATAGTTTGTTCCAACAGATCTTGTTGTGCCTTGTTTAGCTATTGTTTTGTCTCTGCATTTTTTTTTTTGAAGGTCTTTATATATGAAAGAAGGACTATGAGGCAGTGAGAACTCTGGGCAGAGAGATGTGGCTTAAAACTACTGGCATGTAAGAAGCATGTGAAGAATTTGACCCGTGAGCAGAAAATCAATTGAGAGCAGGGGTGTAGCAGGAGACAGAGTGGAAGTGAATAGAGGCAATTTGTCGAATTGACATTCTGCCATACACACTTTGCCCTTTATGGATAAACACGATCATCCGATACAAGTATCAGACAAGCATAATCACGATGGGTGAGTTAATATGATTTCTCCATTAGATGTTCAAAACATGGTTTAAGGACAACCTTGGGCACAAACCCGTGCAACATGAAAGAAGGAGAGACATTATTTGTTTAAGCAGAGGGGCAGCAAAGAATCAGAGTTCAGGAATAGTAACACATTACTGAAGTATCTACGGTGGGAGAGAAAAGAGATGGAATGAAAATTTTGGGAGTGGTTGAAAAAAACTAGGGAAGCAGATGAGTCCTAAAAAGTGATAGTGAAATTCCAACTTGATGGACAAAAGTGGAGGCTTGTAGACTTTATCAGAAGGTCATTGCATGCCTTGGAGAAGACGACAAAGGAATGGCAGAGAAGAGGAACAAACGTCCAAAAAAATGAAAGGAACGTGTCTGAATAAATTGTGAGACTACCACAGAAAATTTAGAACATTTAGGTTTAGAAAATTTAGGTTCAATGTTCTTCATTTCCAAATTTACCAGTTAGATCGTTATCCGAGCACACCTTAACTAGAGTCCAAAAAGTAAGTACCTTCTAAATTGAACAGATCTCAGGAAGAAATCGTTGGTACAGAAGCCATCCTGAAGTTATATGTAAAATTTTCTGATGTGTTTTCTCTGATTTATGTCTTAACTCAGACACTGTAACCTAGGAGGATACAACCTGCAAAGGAAACCAAAGCCAAATGAGTTTCCCTCCAGCTGCATGTATTCCACTCCTTTCATGAGAGAAAAGGCTGTGACTTCATAAAATAAAATTAAATAAAATACAATAAAATGAAATAAAATAAAAGAGAAAATTCCTAATGTGAGGAAACAGGCAGTTTCAGGAGATTTTTAATTTGTTAGTCTCATTTGTTAGCTATCATGTTCCTCCTCTAATGATCTTCTCACCTATTTTAATTGAATGGCTTTTTGCTGGCTGTGGAACAGATAATGGATTCTATTATATTTAATATTTATATTAATAAATACATTAATAAATATTAATATTAATAAATATTAATACTACTTATAATAGGTCCTTCTTTATATTTTAAAAAGAAATGTAATTTTAAAAAATCTGCACTTTCTGATCTGTGAATAAAATTTAGGATAGGTTTTCTAATCATGTAACATTTGTCCCTCATGTCTCATTGGAATCTTTATGGTGACTCTTCAGGTTCATTAAATGCAGAGTTAAACTATAAACTGGGAAATATTGAGAGAAATTAGTGAGCCCACCATTCTTTCACCCTGTATCTTTCAGTGTATCATTTCAATATGCTCATTGTTATAACATTGCCCAGAAGACATTTTCTAAGACAGCACCGCTATTTCTTTATCAGGATTTTTTTGGTTAGTTCTTTATTTCTGCTAGAAATAAAGATTTATTCTATCTCAGTTTTGGAGTCTTAGCAACAGCAAAAAAAGAGAGTTAATCCATTAATGCAGCAATGTGCTTTATAATAATCAGAGTAACCTTGGCCTCTGACTGCATTCTGAATTTGAAGGTGCAAAGTCTAAACTTCACATCCAAAACACTTAATTGGTAAGGAAATAGGAAATAATTTTCTATTGACTGAGACATCACACAATATTAACCCAAACACCAAACAATGAAGTAAATGATGCAGAGCCTTAGGTTGGGACCACGAAGTAAAAGATATCAAGGATGTATAAAATGTGGGGAAAATCACAAAACAAGTATTTTGAAATACAATAACTACTTTGTAATCCCACTGAGATAACATCAGAGTTGACACCACATTGATAATATGGTGTTCTACAAAAAAAGAGAAAGAAAGGAAGGGAAGAAAGAGGAGGAAGGAAAAGGAAGGAAACAGTAAAGGAGGAAAGGAAAGGAAAGGAAAGGAAAGGAAAGGAAAGGAAAGGAAAGGAAAGGAAAGGAAAGGAAAGGAAAGGAAAGGAAAGGAAAGGAAAGGAAAGGAAAGGAAAGGAAAGGAAAGGAAAGGAAAGGAAAGGAAAGGAAAGGAAAGGAAAGGAAAGGAAAGGAAAGGAAAGGAAAGGAAAGGAAAGGGAAGGGAAGGGAAGGGAAGGGAAGGGAAGGGAAGGGAAGGGAAGGGAAGGGAAGGGAAGGGAAGGGAAGGGAAGGGAAGGGAAGGGAAGGGAAGGGAAGGGAAGGGAAGGGAAGGGAAGGGAAGGGAAGGAGCTTGGTTCCAGAATTACTCAGAGCTGAATAGTTTCCTAAGATGTTAAAATCTTTTGCTGTTATTCTTCTAAGAGAATTTTTTTTTGAAACCTCTAGCTTTGTGCGAAGAGAACCTGCTCTCGGGATGTATTCCATTTAAATGCATATAGCAGCTACATATTGCCTAACACAAAAGCATGGTAACTGGGATTTAATGACCTCCATGTGATCACCATCCCAAAGACTTTGGCTGGCCTTTCTTGTGGAAAGAACAGTTCCCTTCCATAGGTTTCTATACTTATTTCTCAGCCATCTTCTCATCTCCATTAACACTGAAACATCAACTCTTATGATGGTCCTACAAATCCTCATTAATCCTTTTTTTTCTCTTAGGATTTTAAACCTTTTCATGTTGATGTTTTCCATCTTAAATCCAGAGCTACCAACAATACTTGTCTCAGCATGCCTTTGTCTCTCTGTAATTTTACATTATATATCTTTCTACAGACTTTATTTATCACATCACATTATCTCATGGGTTAAACACCTTGTCAGCACCTGAGGCAAAGCAATGGCATTATATCAGAGCTGTCCCTTAGATCCTGGAAACACATGGATCCACATCCTGAGGTGACTAAGGGGAAGCTTATGGTGGGTTTCAAGGGAAGGAGGATACAAAATTCAGGAAGTATTCTTAACTATTTCAAATAGGCCGTGGGCCATTAGCTTTACTAAAACTACATGGATTAAAATCACCTGAGTATCCGGTCCACTAATCTGAGTTAGAAAACATAATTCAGCAATGTGTAACAGTCCATCTCCTATAATTTGACATCAGTGTGACAACATCTCCATAAGAAGGTAGCTCAGATAATAAGAAATCTTTCTTCTGTGTCTTTCCAGGAAATTTAAAGAAAAAAATTAATAAAAAATTCAAACCAAACCAAAGGTTATTTTAATGAAGAGCAATTTACCAATCCTGGCAATACAGGACTTTATAACTGGTCTGCTTTCCAGTGGTCATGAAACTAAGGAAGAGTAAGCCTTCTCTGTTCAACCCTCTGCAGTACCTCAGTTTGGTCTCAGCTTTGTCTGTTAGAGTAGAATGCTTTTACTGAGTCTGTTGTGGCTTAGTGACATGAACAAGATAAACTACTCAGGTATTTAGAAAATGCAGCTTCTTTATATTCTGAATTGTTATTTGAATTCACAAGTCCAGAGATAGAAATTAAAGACTCAGTTTTGAGAGTGATTTTTATGGTGTTCATAGATTTCAATGTAACTCTCTGCAGCTGTAATATAAGTGCAGCAATTTTCCGGATTGGGACATAACTGGTTCTTAAATCACAATGCACTCAAATTCAAAGAAATGTTGAGAGCTAATAAAGTCTCTATCTTGTTGCAAATTCTGCCTATGGTAGATGTTGATATAATATAGAACATGCAATAATTGTCTTCTCCAGATGGGAAATCCTATGAAAAATAGTTTTATTTGTATTCATCAGTAATACATCTGTTTCCAGACATATTTGTTTCAAACACTTTAATGTTCACATCATTAATTTCTATCCTTGTGGAAAGCCTAAATGAAAATAAAAACACTTGTCAAAATTGTAACGATGAAAATTATCATATACAATTATATATTGAAGTTGGGTGGCTTTTGTATTTGGTCTCCAACTTTTCTGTGAAGCAGATGGAACTAGGATATCTGTCTTCTAGAAGAAACCCCGACATAAATAAGTGTATGATACTCAGTGGCTTTCTAGAGGGAAATTCTCAGATATTAGACAAAAAAAAAAGAGATAAAACCATTTTTTTTAATCTGTAAAATGAAATAATAATGTTTTGCCAATCCTAGAATACTTGTTAGTATCTCCTGTAAGCAAAAACATATGTTACTCTGCATGATTGTTTTCACAATTGCAGAAACACTGATATAAAATTTCTCTTAAACTTCTCTCATTCACTGGGGATATATTTTTTATGACATTTCTTCAAACTTTCTCACCTGTCAATCTTACTGTGTTTTTTTCCCAAAAATTCCAAAATTGCTGGAATAAGAAATTTTGTGGAAAAAATAGAAGTGACAGAGACGCAAGTTCTAGTCTCTCCTCATGTGCAGATGAGTGTTGCAGAAATGACAATTAATTCAGATGTTTAACAGAGTTATTCCAGGGTGAGTCATGAAATCTTTCATGCAAGACCTAATCGGGGGAAGAAAAAGAAAAAAAGATATAAAGGATAATGTTTTTCTCAAAATTGATTTTGTTTTTTTGAGTCAGACATTGAAATTGTTTTTTTGTGCTTTTGGAAATCAGAATAAAGGGAAATAAATGGTTTTATGCAAGGCTATTACATTTCTGGATTTTCTAAACAGCTACAAAAAGCACTAGATACTTTCAGATCCATACAAATTAATGAATTAATAACAAGTACTATACTCAGCATGTAAGTCATGCTTTGATGCAAAGTCATAATCTGGAAAAAATCTGTCATAGTGCTGAACAATGGGCCATATGCCATCATTAATATCTTCCAGATTGCTATGAGTAGAGGAAATGTTTTCATAGAACTCTGAGTCAGTAGGATAGCTTTGAGACAGAAGTTTCTAGACCTTCTCTTCATTCACCAAAAACCAGAAAGTGTTTTAAATACAGTCGCCTCAAAACAATACTGAAGCAGGTTTTGAGTATAAACCAAAAATACTTGAAAATAAGTAACTGGAAATTTTCCCTTTGCTTACTATATTACTGAATGCAAATATTTGCTTGTGGCCTTTTCTTGCAATTTACCCAGGATTTACCAGGTATCAGAAATATCTCCTCTGTTACCTCTGGTCCTTAGGAAGTGCTGGGACTTTGTTCCCCTGGTGGTCTGGCTCTTGCTCTCTCATTTTCAGGTAATCTCTAGGTCTCCCTCCATGGTGCTCAGGCTCCTGCTTGTATTCTTTGCAATTCTTTCCATCTGTGTCTATAATGTCTGGTAGACTCTGGGAAATTTCCTTTCCAATGTCTTCTGGTGTTCACAATGTGAACTGTAGTATACTTCCCTTCTTTTAGAGTTTCAATTGATCTAGTTATTTCTAACAGAAAAATAATGATTAACCATCTTGAATAAATAATGCAAATATCCTCACTAACTAAAAAACAAAACAAAACAAAATTCCAGGCTTGGCAATATTTTTTTTCCATCTGTGCTTATATACAGACTCCAAGCATTTGTTCTCCATGTACCATGCCACATTATTTTCGATCCTGAAATCTCTGGACAGAATGGCTAGAGGGATAACAAGGTAACTGCAGGGATTCCTAGAGTAACATGTGCAAGCAGTTTTTGTTATCAATACACATGTATACCTCCACTACAAGAAGTTCAACAGATTGTTTTGTTTCCAAATAGAAGCTTGAATATTTCTTTGCAATTATTTTCTTCATGGATTTGTGTAATATGTTTTCTTTCTTAGACTTTCACTCCCAATATTTAATAGAGAGCCACAAGATAATTGTTTGTAGTCTCATGTGTCTGGTGTTCTCTGTAGATGATTCTTGAGTAGTCATGAGCTTTTCTCCTGGTCTCTGACAGACTCTAAGCAACACAGAGCCTGGCTTGGTAATCTTATGATCAGTGATGAAGGTACAAGGGTGAAACTGGATTTCTGTGTGGATACAAATCATGAGTTTGACTAAATGGCTGATAGTCTAACAGATTTGTTCCAGGAAATTTTCAGCAGGCAAAGAAAGTTCCTTTTATTAGTGGTGGCAGAAGGCAATGCATTTAATCACTAATTAGAGCACTCACCTTCCTTCTGTTGTGGCTCCACTTCAGGACAGTGTTTGTATTTGATAGAGGTAAAAGGAGGACACCTAAGGAAAGCAACATTTTAAACTGCCTTGCCAAGATTTATTCAAATATATCTATCAGTGTACATGACATGTGCAGCAATTCACATTTATTATTTGGAGCTATACATTGGATTTCATTGTTTTGACTGTCTAGGTTCCAAGAGGCCAAACAATGTGCATAATAAAAATGGCAATTTAAGGAGTTTAATTTAGAAACTAGGGGAAGGGGGGGATTTGTGCCAGGTTATGAAGAATAAATCCAAACACCAATACTAATTCTTTAATTTTTATTTCTTAAGTGAATCTGTGTCTAACAGAGGAGCATTCTTCAACTTTACTATTTCAAAGAAGGTACTGCAGGATTATTACTTAAAGGCAAGGAACTGAAAAATATAAGGAGTGAACAAAACAAAATTAAAGTATGGTTCATTGTATTTTAGGCCACATCAAGTGTGGTTTTCATCACTGTCAGTAAAGGGTTAGTATGCCTGCATTTTTAAATCAGAAATGCAAGCAGTTCACTTAAACCTTTTGTTCAGTTTCAAAGAGATTTCATGAGTGTGAATGCTCTCTCCAGTATTTTTTCCTTTCTTCTCTCTTTCTTTTTTTTTCTTTCACCACGTAGATTTGAGGTGCATATTATCCATTTCTAATCTGCTGTGGGACATTTACTTCATAGAAGCTTATCAGTTTTTTTATGCAGTAGTGACTGTCCAAAGGTTTGTTCTCCATTCACACTACATTTGCTGTAGAGAATAAAGTGAGGACAGCTGGCAACATGGGGCTTGATATGATTTACTTCTGCAATTGTGTCTTCTTTCTCAAATTGCAAATTTTATTATGTGCTTACCTTACTAATTTTGTTCCTATTTCCTTTAAAAATATGAATATATATGTGTGTCTTACCAGTCTCACTTTGAATCTTGAATGGAAAGAAAAATATTCTGGTTTAAAAATATCGATAAGACCTGAAAAAATATTTAGAGGCATTTAATCTAATCTTACTGATATAATCGAGGAGGGGAAAAGGACAAAGTGCTGTAAGCAGCAAAAAATCATCAAGCTTATATTTATCTTCTATGTTACTGTTATTTGCAATATTGTCAGTGGTGATAGTTGCTACTTTGGGCCATTACAGATTGTATGAGTAGATGATCTAAAAATAAATTGTCTCAAGCCAAATCTAAATCTCCAAGAAGCTTCTGCTGGGCAACAGTCTTGCTCTTGGGCTCATTTACCCTTTCCACCCTTCTCCATTGCTACTTTTTATAATGCTTCTCTTGTTTCCTTCACTAGACTGCTTTCTCTTTATCAGACTTCTTGGAGAAGAATATGTTTATTCTTCTCACAGAATCACAGATTCACAGAATCATTATGTTACAAGGAGCTTCTTGAGATTTCTTTATATGAGGGTCACGCATAGCAGGTTAGTCAGGACCGTTCAAGTTTTAAATATTTCATTATTAAAGACTTCACAGTTTCCCTGTGCCGCCTGTGTCAACGTCCAACCACCCTCATACGAAAAAACAAGTGTTCAGACGGGATTTCTTTTTTTTTTTTTTAATGTGCTCTTGCTGCCTATTCTCCTGTGAGTAGATGCTGCTGTCTTTCTTTTACACTGTTTCCATCAGATTCTTCAACACATGGATGAGATCCCTAAACCATCTCTTCTCAACACTGAACATTCTCAACTCTCTTATGTCTCTTATCTGTCATCACATGAAAGTGTTCCAAGCCCTTAGTAATCACATGCTGGACTTGCTCCAATAGGTCCATATCTGCTTATACTGGACAGTCCCTCACTGCACACAGCTCTTCTGACCTGTCCCACCAGGACTCAGCAGAGAGGGAGGGTCCCCTCACTTGAACCGATGACAATTCTGCCCAGGCAGCCCAGAGAGCTGTTGGCATTCTTTGTCACAAAACACATTGCTGGCAGGTGCTTTGCTTGTTTTCCACCTCATCCCTCTCTGTCAGCCTCTTTTCCAGCTGGTAAAGCCCTGCCTGTCCAGTTGCTTGGAGATCTCACTAAAAAGGTCCTTTAAAGGTACCTTCCAAACCAGTCTATGATTTTATTTTTTTCCCCCATAGGCTGAAACTGGCATTTCCCTTCACTAAACTTCATGAGATAATTCTCTGCTCACTTTTCCAGCTCCACTCACCTAGTCTATAAATAAGGACTCTCGGTTTTGCTCTATCCATGAATTTGCCTAGGGTGCACTCCATCCCATTTTACAGGTCATCAAGGAAGCTGCTAAACAGCATCAGCTGCAGCATTAACCTCTGGGCTGCACTACTAGTGACCCGACTTCATCTGGACTTTGTGCCACTGATACAGGATTTTGTGTTGTGTTGTGATACAGATTTTGGTTGTCTGTGTCAATTTTCTGGTGTGCTTTATAGCTTTCCAATAACTATTTCCTTACTGACAGTATGTAGTCCAGTCTGTAAAGCCTATTTGACTAGCTAGCATTTGTTCTTTCTCCTAGAATGCCTGGTAACTTCTACTACAATGGTTTCAATGAAAGAATAGCAAGGTACTATTTTCTCAGACGTTGGCCAAATACCATG
This sequence comes from Sturnus vulgaris, assembly GCF_052056855.1. NCBI lineage: Eukaryota > Metazoa > Chordata > Aves > Passeriformes > Sturnidae > Sturnus > Sturnus vulgaris. The sequence continues at coordinate 42,933,443 of NC_142244.1, read as the reverse complement.
CAAATTCCCCATAAAATTAGTTATTTCTTTAGGATGCCAAGAAAGACATGGACAAGTTAGAAAAAATCCAGAGCTTTGCAAGAATGTTAAGCAGTTTAGAAGATATAGTAAGGTTGAAAAATAAAGGGCATTTCATCTAGGCAGAAGGCAGTGAAGAAAGATATAGCTGCAGTCTTCAAATCCACAGAAAACATGAAAGGAGTTATTTTTTATTCTACTCTTTTCACTGTGAATACAATGTGAAATCACATATTAAAAAAATTAATATTGGACTCCAGGGAAAAATTTCTAATTGTTATAACAGGGGACAACCAGAAAAGTGATTGCAACATCTAGAATTTAAGGCTTCAGAACAGGTTAGGAAAATATTTTAGGAGAACAGCCTAGATATTAGGGGCAGAGACACTCTGCTGAATACTGATGACTTTAATTCCTATGCTTATGACGGTTTCCATTCCATTTGTTGCTCACAGTTTATCACCACTTTTAATTTTTGAGAATCTTAGTGTCAAGGATAATCTTAGAAACTATAAAATTACTGAAAAACTTAGAGCAAAATCCAGCTATGGGATTTTTAGAGTAAATTAGAAGTTATGACAGGCTTCTCTTAATATCTCCAGCATCAACATTTTCAGCCTAGTAGCTCAAAATTTGGAATAAACAGATAGAAATTTATGTCCATCTTCCAGTCAGAACAGGAGAAAATTACTAAACAGTATAGTTCACAAATTTTCCTGAGATTCTACTTTTTTACTGCTAAGCATAATTCTGCCTGAGATAATCACCTCTTAACATTCTGAATGAAATGGGCTGTACAGAGGGCTCAGGTTTTAGTATGTAGTAAAAAAGCAGAAATCAGATACATGTTGAAACAGCAGAGTAGAGACAGAATATATATAGTAGCAGGAACTTCAATTAAAGCTTTTAGGATTACAAGGTATGTTCTACTCATATTGAAAAAAGAATTGAAGTGTATTCAAATAATCTTAGATTTCAGAGAAATCAATGTAAAGATTTAATTTCCTTGACAGAGATACATAAAAAAGAGCATAATTCAAGCACTGCTAGAACTGCAAGATATTTACTAGCAGCAAAAAAAAAAAAAAAAAAAAAAAAATCTGCAAATAAGATAAATGTGATATTTTTATTTTTCATGCTGCAGTTTTATTCCTGGAATGTTTTCTCAGAGAAATCATACTTTTGACATGGCAGTTCAGGGAATATATTTCTGCAGTAGAAGAAAACAAAAAGGTTTAAAGTTGATTTCAAATAGAGATTTAAAAAAACACATGATACAAAGTTTACAAAAGAGACAAACAAAACTTTGTTTTTTTTAAAAACATCAACCCACTTGTAACCATCTTTCCCCTTTGTCACTGGGGATGGGTTTTTACCTGCTCCTCTTGTTCTGTCTCTGACACCTGTTTTTCATATCAAGTCCAAACTGCAGTATTTGTCTGCGCCTTCTTGAACCTGCATGTCTTAGCTATATCTCTTTGTGTCCCGAGATACTTGGCATGTGCTTCTCTTACTCTAGTCTCCACACCTTCCCACTTTGCAATTCAGTGCCATAAAGTACCTGTCTGTATTCAAAGCATACACTAATTTAAAGAAGACAGGCAAGTTACTGTAAATCAGTCAATTTACTGCTTGGCTGATGAGCTGCCATGCTTCTCCTTTTGTATGCTCTTATCTTTTGCAAATACCAGGTAATTCACTCAGCTATGCTCACAGCAGAAACTGTTGATCTGTGGTGAGTGACCTTGCATCTCCTGTGGGTTAAAAATGGATGCAGTGACTTACTGTGCTTTCACTGATGGCTCTTAAATTTCCCTTAACACTTAATGGATAGAGTGTGTTTGACTTCCATGCCAAAGATTATCACTGGGACCTAAATGAATGAATATTTTTCCCCCATTTTGGTGGCATTAAAATTAAAAGAGTAAAATGAGCTCAACAATTGTGACCAGATCTCTAATGCTGAGTTCAGAATTATATGGCAACCCACAATGACATCCAAAATATTGCTCATGTTTGGGGTTGCACTCTTGACGTTTCATGTTCATCAAACATTTCCTTCTTCCAGATCTTTCCCTAAAGTTTTCAATCTTGACAATGTGGTATAATCTTGCAATCATGGTATGATAAATGCTAGAATTTTTCATTCTGTTCTACATTCATTTACATCTTCTAGTTTCATTTATTGTCATGAAAGCTTTGCCAGTTTCCAAAACTGTAGAAGAGCCTCCCTTGGTTGCAAGCTTAGAGTACCAGATGTTTTTCAGCCATAAGTATCTGTAGGAACATATGCAGAAGAAACACAGAGTAGGATGGAATTCAGAAACAGGATTTTTGTATATAGTTTGGCCGTATATAGGTATTAGCTCAGAAATTCAAAACTTTGCAGATAGGAACACTGAATTTTTAACCTACTTTTTATGAGAAAGACTTGATTTCTAAGGAGAGAAAAATGAAAATTAGGTCTCTACTTGATGTTGACCACTTTGTAAGCTTGTTTATAATCTAAGTTGTTTCAAGAACACATGCATCCTGTAAGATTTTTTTTTTTTAAACATTTCAGGATTGTTAGTCTAGCTCAAGCTGTTGCTGTATAAGAAGCTATGTGGAAGTCACTAAGTGTGATGGTATATTCCCTTTATGAGCGCATGAAATACAATTTACTAGCTTCTAATACTCCACATCTGTTATTCTTCCCCACAGCCTCATTATCTTTACTTTGAAATTTTACTCAGGGGATGACATGATAAATTTGGAAAGCTAATTCAATGAGTATTCTCAGGTTATTAACTCTGTGACCTACTCAGGATTAGTTAACCTTTTTGTTTAACACTTTTCATTAAACGATGCAGCACTAACTTTAACATCTTTGATTTAAATAAGTGGCCTGTATGCAGTGGATGTGATTTTGCACTTGTCACAAGGCATAAAACATTACATTCATTTCTAAAGGAGATAAAGTCTTTCCTTCAAGCAGGCTTCCTTACAAATGTGGATTCTATTCATAAAAGGCCAAATTCTTCCAAGATATTTATGTAAAGTTTCCAGGGTGCTGGTGCCAGTTCTCCAGCTGAAAATATGTTGAAATTTTCAGTTCACAGACTGAATTTTATTTGACTCAGATGTATATCTCCTGGACATACATCTTGTGTTTGGCTTGCATTATATTGATCTGAGTCTACAGCAGACAACCTCCTCTTGCCCATCAGTCTTTTTTGTTTATGACTGTGCTATTCATTAACACCAGCAGCTGACAACATAAGTAGCACTTTAGGAATTCCTTTTTTTCACATGTCTTTGTGAAGATTTTTGCCTAGAGCAATTTGCCTTCTTTCCATCTTATTTTTGCCCATAGTTTAAGCTGTCTTTCCTGCCTAACTCCTAGTTGCTGTTCATTGCTTTTTGCACTCTAGGTATCATGCTAAGGTAGTGCCAAAAGCTCAGGAGAGAGGCCTCTTACTCTTGTTGTTGAGGGTGATTTTGATGTTTGCAAAAGACTGTGAAGTTTGAAAAAGGAAAGAGAAATTTCAAGAGAGGCAGCATGTGAAGCCCTGGCATAGAAAGAGACCAGTCACTCTAAGAATGGATTATTATGCAATCAGTTTGGTGAGAGAACTGTGAGGATCAATCATGTAGAGCAAAAGCCTTCAGAGACCTCATTTTCCACAAAATTTCCAGGTTTTTAGTGATGTTCAAGAAGAGACACCCTGTCAAATACTGCTTCTTGAATTTGATGATTTGATGCAAACAGATTTATTATTTTGAAAATGAGAGGAAGTATTTTGTAAGATGAGGTTTTGGTTTTTTTTTTTTTTTTTTTTTTTTTTTTTTTTTTTTTTTTTTTTTTTTTTTTTTTTTCATTTTTCTCTATTCTTTGTTTCTGGAGCAGCATAATCTTTACAGATAAGCATGATTATATATAACCTCCGTTAGATTTAACCTTAGCTACAGTACATGGTTCCCTTACAATCCTGTAAGAATTGATTGAATGTTTCACTAACTTATTTGATGAAATAAGTAAGCAGTTTTGAAAGGAGATGTTGGTATCCAGTTCTATTTTTCTGCTACTTTCTTCCCCTCTTCCTTCCTTTTGACATGCACTTATCAAGTCAAGCTTGTTCTTTTTTATTTTTGAGCCCTAGGAATCTTTTAACATGTCCTACAAAATATTACAGTTGGAGAAAGAGAAAAGCATTCTCTCTTTAATTCTAAAGCTGCTATTACACATACATACAGCTTTTAATTGCAGTTGGCTACTTGGCATACGGAAAGAAAGGTGAGTTAAAGCCCTCACAGAGAAATGAACTGAGGTCTCTCACGTTTACAATGAGGGAAATACTCTTAAGTTAAAAACATAGAGCTGTTTTCCTCCTCTGGCCATTCCAGTGTGTTAAAAGAGAAGCATGATCCTTGTTTCCATTTCTGAAAGAAATATTAAAATTTCTAATCATACAGCTTTTTTTTGGACATGAAAATTCCAATCAAAGATATCGGGTGCCTTTCCATAGCCTGAAGTTTGATTTTGAGACTCAGGGAAATCTAGCCTCTAATACACATTTTTGTCATCAGCATTCTTTATTATTTGGATGATTCATGCCTTCGACTCATTGCACCGGCTCTCATGAATTTTTTTTTTACCTTAACAGCCCTCAGTCACCTAGTTCATAATTCCATCCCAGGAGTTCAGGATCCATTGAGTAAGGAATTGCAATACCCGAATCCTTCAGTGCATTCCTATTCCTTCTGGTAGCAGAAAGGGTAACTCTTCTGGTAGCAGAAACAATTCAGGAGAGGTGGTCTAGTACAAACCCAAGACTGGAGGTCAGAAATCACTGGAATAGTGAGGGATACCATGACTTTTACTGAAGGAATGTAATGGAAGGAAAAAAGAACAAAAAAAACCAAAAAACCAAACCAAACCAAACCAACCAAACAAAAAAACCCCAAACAAACAAACAACAACAACAACAACAACAACAAAAAGAGGAAAAAAAAAAACTGAAACAAAACAAAACCCATCACCCATAAAGAGAAAATAGAAACCCAAACTGTGAGAACTAGGTTTCCTTTTACACAACTCTTATTACCTATAGGTAAAAGGGAAAGGGTACTCTGGGAGGTCAAAAAGAAAAAATGCTATATGTGATGTCTGTGTACAAAAATGAGGGCTGAATTATTACCATTGGAGTATTTTATTCAAATATGCACACTAATAAACAATTGACAGATATTATATATATATAAGTATCTTAAATAGAACAAGGTGTTCTTAAAACTTTCTTCCAATAATTTGAAGAACTTGACTTAGTTCTGGTATCTAAAATCTTAATTACATATTGGTTAGTGATTTGAGTATTTGGCTAATTCTGTGTATTCATTAGATCATGAAAGATAAACACTTTGGGAGATCAGCATCTGCATTTTTTGTTTTCTCAGATTTGTGGAGGGAGAAGTAAGACTCTTGGTACTGTTGATAATAAGATGATTTTGAAATGTAAATTGTTTTCTTCTTGGAGTTTCTTGAGGCACTTATAAGAGGCAATTAATCCTGTCCTAAAGTAAACTTGTAACATTCATCAGAGGACTCATAGCCTGAGTCATATCCTAATTTTTTTTTTCTGTTAATTGTAAAGGAAATTCACGAAGAGCAGACTTGTTCATTTGTTCATAATAATCCCATCCTCAGTGTTTAGAACTCTCAGTTACTGCTATTTTAAGATTTCAAAGGAGTTATTATTAATCAAATGGCACTAATGATTTCTTCACAATCTGTAATAGTATTTAATGCCATTGCTTAGACAAAGGCCCAGCCTAGAGGTGGATGAACATTTGCATCATTTGCACAATGCAAGGGACAAAACGAAACCATAATTTCCACATGAAAGTTGAGATTCATGTCTTAGCTCTATTCAAGAAGTACACAATTTTCTTTCATAATCTATGGATGTCACCATGTAAACATGCCACAAAAACACATAATAAAAGAACAGCTGGTGGGGAAGGAACTTCAGAAAATGAAGCACCAACTAGAGCATGTTCAAATGCAACAATTTCCTCTTAGATTCTGTATATCTCCAAGGAAAAAGACTCTGCAACCTTTCTATGCAACCTGTTCCAGTCTTTGGCCAATTTCACCATAGAAGTGTTTCTCTTCCATCTAAGTGAATTTTCCTGCATTTCCTGGATATACATTGTACCTTTTTGTATAGACTGTGCTTCTTCTTTTTTTTTTTTTTTTTTTTTTTTTCCTTCTCCAGCATTGAAATTACCTCAAATAATGCAAATGTGTTCTACATAAAAATACTTAATATCCATGTCTTTCTTGAACCAGGTTGCTCAGAACTGGACTCAAAATTCCACTCGTGACCTCACCAGGGCTGAGGGGACAGATCACTTTTATCAAATTTTAGGTAATAGTTTCTTAGTGCAATGCAATAAGGTTTTTTTGTGGCAAGGACATGTTGTTGGGTCATGTTAACTTTGTGTCCACCCAGGTCTTTTCTTGCCAAGCTGCTTTCCAGCTGAGTGGTCTCCAACAGAGGTTAGTGGTGGGTTTGTTCCTCCCCAGTTGAAGGACTTGGAGATTTTACATGGATATAGTTTCTATACTTTTATGTTGCCTGTGCTTTATAACCTTTTTTTAAAATATTTATTTAAAATAAGTAATTCATTTCCATTGCGAGTGTGAGAGGAGAATTACTACTTTCACTGGCTTCCTTGACCCAGATTTTTTAATAGAAGCCCTTTAGGTGACTGAAAAAATTGATAATTGTAAAAACCTAATAAATAACTTTTAAACATTTACCAATCGTTCATGGTTTCCATCAGCTTTGTTGGTCTTGGTTTTTTTTCTTCCCACTGTGTTTTGTTCATGACTGTGTTTGGCTTAGGAGATAAATCTTTTTAATGTATTATAGCACAGATCCTCAGAGGCTTTTGGATTCTTAGCTCTGACTGAAATAATGGGAATTAGTTGCTTTAAATGCAATTGAAAATTAGCCCTGTGCCTCTATCTTGTTGAACATAGGAAACAAAAATTAACCATGAGCACTTGCAACCACGTTGCCTTTAACTAAACCAATGAAGTTTCTTATAGAAATGTCTTATTTCTGTTTTTTTTTCAAAACACCTGTTAGAAATGTGTGCTTCACGTCTCTTTTTAAAAGTCTGTATTAGTTACTGTATTTTAACCTTGCTAACAATTTTTAAATGTTCTCTGAGATTTTCTATCTATCTCATGGCAGGGTGATGTGATTCTGCGTGGAGATGCAGTTTGTGGTTTAGGTTTAAAGTGCTTCATTACCATCTCATTTGCCCCTCTTTGGAGGCACAAAGAAAGGCCCTGCTACTCTGCTGAAAGCCCTTTGAAGACTTGTGTTCAACACTTCCCTCCCGAGCTCACCCAGCACAGAAAGCCTTTTACTCCTTCAGAAAAGGCACATAACACGCCAGGTGAATCAGCCTTGTTTGCTGACTGTGAATAAGGGGAATGTGCCTGTCCCTGTCACATGGAGGACTGAGGATTCTCTGTAGGTTTTTAAGCACTAAATCTTGCCAGACAAGTCTGATTGCTTTTTGATGTTATTACAAAGATAGAAAATGATCTTGCTCTCAACATGAATTAAAATCAAATAGAAAATTATTCTTTCATATTGACAGGATCTAACTGGAGGGCTGTAAAACATAGTAATGATGAATAACAGGAATAACAGTATTTCAAGTTTTGATGAGGAATGGTCCTTGTTTGATGAGGTCTATTTTAACATTTTCATTAATAAATTTACATGGAGCTTTGGCCTCTCTGAAGTGAAAGACAAAACTTACTCTCTTTGATAGTCTAGGATGTGTAATAAAATGGTACATTGATGAAAGTCTCATCTGATATTTAAGCTTCAAATAATACTTAAGACAGAAAATACACTAAAAATCCCTGTTCCAAACAATAAAAACAGACATCTAAAAATAAAATTAACTTCAGTTTGAAAAATATATTTTCTCATTAGTGTGTGAATGGAAAAAATCCCCAAAAATAAAATCCTATATTCTGTGTGAGAGGAGAGGAAGGAATAGAAAAAGAGAAGACCCTGCAAAAAAGCTGGCAGATAGATCCTAAGATAATATTTAAAAATATGTTTGTAGTTTATATGGGGAACATCTGAAATATTATATAACACAAAGCTTATAATAACATTATTTATTTCGTTGTTATTAAATAATTTCCACATACATATAGAGGAACACCTGTCGTTGTTTGTGGTGTAAAGATTGTAGTTGTGTCCTTAAAATCCAGCAGAACAGAAATAAAACTTACACTCTAGAAACCTGACAACCTTATTCAAGCATCTAATAAATATGTTAATCTATAATTAAGCAAATTATGCAAAAGATGGTTAAGAGAAACACTGAGACTAGCATTTTTCTCTATCTGAATCAGTCAGAAACAAAAAATATGAATGTAAGTCACTAAAAATGATAACATATAGTTCCTCTTCATTTAATTTAGAAAATGCAAATTCTGAAAGAAAACCAAATATCAGTAGCCTGGTAAAAGCAGTAGTACTCAGGGGTAACCAGAGAAAAAATTTGGACTGTTAAACCAGAATTGTATTGATTTACCTAATCAATGTTCTTCATTAATTGATAACATTGTTGAGCTGATTAAAGATTTTCTGAAATATATTTGTCTGGAAAATATATTCACATTGGCTTGCCCTCACATCCTTCCACTATTCCACCCTAGGTAATTTCATGTCTTAAGTAATACAAACCAAAAACAACAAAACAATACACAAAAACAATAAACAAAAAAAACAAACCTCATCAAAAGTGTATTCTTCTGAAGAGATAAATCCTACAGACATCTTTCATGTGGAGAGTTATTATAGCTAACATACCTTCATTGCTTCTTATCCACAGATAATAGAGATATTTATAAAGAAAGAATTGTGGTAAAAGAAAAAAATCCCAGGAAGCATAAAAACTCTCCTAGAGATGTTCCATGAGCAAACAGAATACTTGCAATGACCAAAGTAGAATATTTTTCAATTTCCCTTTGTATGAATTTAGTGAATTTTGGAGTGAATATCCAAAATCCAGGGAAGAGCACATATTGGTCTGACAAATGAACCTGGCTGAAAATCAGTGTTGTAGCTCGTGGGAAAATTGAGATCTATCAGGCTTGTCAAATAATCTAGCTGCTGAGTTAAAGCCCAAACCCCTATCCCTTGGTCTTCAACACTGCATAAATGTTAATTTGTTACTGAACTCTCTTTTGGAGTACCATCAATCAGTTCCCCATGATGCAAAATCCATCTGATCTTAAGGAGTGAGTTTTCCATAGAAATTGTTTTTAATTAAGATAGTGGATGAAGGCTGAAGTCAATTAGTTTTTTTCTACTTTGCAACATTCTCCAACACTACCTGGTGAGTACTGATTCTTCACAATTAGCACAAGTTCATGTTCCTTGCCTTGGGCAAGCAATGCACATCATGATTGTCATGCTGTAAAGGCCTCTCCCCCGGCACTAAACACAGATATCTTATTTTATCAGAGACACACTCAGACTAAAAAGAAATTGTGGGGGCATTGCACATGGCACAGATCTGGGGCCAAGTGTTGTATGGCTGTGGCTCATCTGCCACAGGGGCATCTGGCTCTAGGAAGTGTTTGTGTGTGCCCCTGCTTGTGTCCACTGAGGACCAAAGACTGCTGGGTGTCATAAATGCATTTAGCAATGTAGATATGTACTTTGTTCCTTGGAAAGATTGATCTAAATCAAACTAATTTAAATTTCAAGCAAACCACAGGTAACAGTGAGAACTGCTTGTGCCTACCGTAGTAGTACCCCCATGAGAACACCAAAGCCAGCAGCAAGACGTGCCACAGTCTATGGAATATTGCCAGACATGGCAGCTCTTCTCACAATGGATTCTTAATAAGTTCTTTGAAGCCAAGGTTTCCAAATGCATGCGTAGGACCCAGAGGACTGAAACCACTCATGCATACGAGTTCACAAGGATCTAACAGCTAAGATCAAAGGCCTCTAAAGGTGTTAAGATATTAATAACCTGGGACACTTAGTAGTTGATCCAGCCCACAAGATGATCCTGTAAATTTCTGATATGTGCCATACTCAGTATGCACTACTGAATCTTATTCTTCCTTCTCCTTGTGTTGGTATAATACTGGTGACTGAAGTGGCAATGTTGCTGGAATAGATCATAAGTACAAAAGTAAGCAGCTTTACAGCTTGGGATTTCAATAATAATAATTAAATAACCTAGCTATTGCTGCTGTTGCTGTTGTTATTATTATTATTGGCTATATTCATAATAACTGGGTTGCAATCTGTTATCACTAATCGAAAGAATTTAAAATGTTTGACTCAACATTACACTTGTAAGAGATGTAAGGACACAAGCTCCATAAGTGTGTACAGATACGAGTTAACGTTTATTTGAAAAAGCCTGATGGGTGCACTGAATTATTTTTTTCCTCTTGCTGTACTTATGGACAAAAAATTTACTGAAAATATTAAAGAAACAGCAAGTGATAGGCTGAAGTAGTCTGATAACTATAACCTTCATATTTACTGGAAGCACAACTAATAAAGAATTGGAACTGGGACCACACTACAATGTTATGCTGCAAAATCTCAGATATTCTTTATATCACAAGGAAGAAAACCCTTGATATTCGATCCTTACTAAATGCAATAATACAAAGTTCTGAGGTGGGAATTGCCTCGTCTCCCTTTTGTAAGAAACAGACAGTAATGCCTGGCAAATAAGTAGAGTTGAAAAAACTGCTACTGATTCTTTCTTCCACTAAAACCATTGAGAAAGAGACTGGCCTGACAACAGCAAAGTAACTCATGATGTTCTACATTTTGTTGTTGCTGGACAAACCACATTTTGAAATAAAATGAAGTTGTATATGTTCACATCAAGATTTTGATGAAAATGGAGGTAGAGTACTTGCCCACTAGATAAATTTTCTTTTCATAATTGATCCTTTTGGTTCTCCAGCTCAAGAAAAGGAGCAGAAGAACACTTTTACATCTTTCAGCATTTTGTAGCTTGGAATGGCAAACAGATTAATTCCAACACATATTTCCCTATTATTTCCTTTTCCCACTAATCTGAAATTATTATCTTGAAATAGCAACCCACTCTTCTATTCAGATTCAAAAGTAATCCTCTGTGTGTTGGGTGTACCAGCCCATTTTGCTTGGTGGGCACAAACCACTCTGATGCACAGAATAGCAATAAAACTGTACTAGCCAATGCAATGTTTGATGCACTTCCTTCCACTAGACCTTGTCACCTTTTAAGGACTTTGCTATTATTACAGTAAAGACTGCATACAACACATTGATAAACAGCAAAACAAAGTTATGGCACAGACAGGAAGAGCAGTCACTGCACAGAGATCTTCTGTGAATGTCGGCTATTACACGAGATCTTAAAAGCCAAATGGAGAAATATATAAAATTGGTGGACTTAGCATTGATTTAACTCTCATCTTGCTGAAGGAAATAATAAATTCTTTTAATTATATAAATCCTATGTAGGGCACAGACTTCCAGCCATGGATTTCTGCCTATGTAATAATGCAGATTTTTTTTTTTCCCAAGAGGATCCCTCGCATTTACACTGAGGTTTTCTCCCCTCAGATGCAAGATTCAGTAAAAATGTTTTCTACCACACAACTGAGATCTATTAGTTCTCTCTTGGAAGCCTTTGCTTGGGTGTGCCATGCATAGTGTAAACTCAGAGGTAACCAAGAGTAAAAGGAAGCTAAAATTAATGTTATTCATCCCTTTTCCCTTTAGAAGGAAAGAAAACAGAGCCCTGCTTTGTTCATGAAAGCCCAGCATTCACAACTCAGCAGTTAGTCTTTGATTTGGAGCTGGTTTGCACCAGGAGTGCCATGACACTGATTTTTATTTGGGGAAAAAATGAGGATAACAAGGCACTCAATAAGATTAAGTGATTTAGAGATACATCTGTTTAAAAACATCGGGCATTTTCTTTTTATCTTTTTTTATTTTCCTTCCTTTTCATCTTCTACACAAGAGCAGAGAAACAGACCTATGAATTGCTGTTTTTACTCCTGCCAAACTCTGTAGTTTTAGTTAGTTATAGCTATAGTTTAGTTATAGTTATAATTATAGTTACAGTAATATTTACAGAAAATTCTTTGCAACTCATTGACTTGTCACTAAATCATAAAAATGTTTTAAAATAAGCACAGAGAAAAACAATGAAATAGTGCACAATTATTTAATGACAATTAAGAATTACAGACAGTTAAAAACCCCACACAATCAAGCTGATCCTGAAGTAATTAGAATTAATAGCCTCTAGTTGTCTACAGATCAATTTCTAGGAACTTGGGACTAGTCCAGTTCCCCACAGTGTTCATCCCCATTCTCAGTCCCCTTCTATGCCTTCATTCTCAAAGCACCTGTTGCTTTCTCCGACGTGCTGTTTATTTTCCTGGGTCAGGGAGAGCACCTGCCCTGGCTGGTTTAAAGGTTCACAACGAGCACTCTCTTAGACTGGCCAGGTGGCTGCTCGCTCTTGGAGTAGGTGAGACAAGCAGTTATAACTGATTTTCTCCTTTTGTCCGATAATGCTGATGGAAAAAATGACAATTTAGTATTAATGGTATTCGTGAAACCTGAAAAAAATTTGTCTCTGTAAGATCTCATCTGCTATTTTCGATGTACTTGAAAGCTAGTTGATGATTTCAGTGCTAGTAGAGGAGGATTGACAGATACAGGCAGTGTGATCATATAAACTTTTTGCTTTAGAATAACATGCTAAAGTATACAAAGATAGATTATTTCTGGCTTGGTATGGCTTAATGCTGGTCCCAGAAGGATTTAACCTTAAAAATAATTCAACTCCAAACTTCCCGTTGTAAGAACAGGTTTAAGTTCTTTAGAGAATCTGAATTTTAGTGATTTCTTCTCATAGAATGTCTTTCAAATAATTTATTTTATCTTTTTTTTTTCAGTTGCATTCACAGATAAGATCAGAACATTGAAATAAGAATGTCCACTCCTGAAAAAAAGTTTTCTCTTTTGATTTGCCAATGTGAATTAAAATATAGAAAAATAAAAGCAGAAACAAGGGAGTAAGTTCTGTGAAATATGATTCAGAGAAATTATATTGTTTCAAGACAGATTTTTAGTCCTGAAACAACAGATGTTCCCTCTAATGCCTGGAATCTATACGCTTCCCTGTGCCAGCAGACAACTTCATAGATTTCTAACAAGGACAGGGCCTAAAACTGGGAAGAAACTCTGATAATCACTAAGGAAGCACTGAGATTTATTAGGAAAATAAGTCTGGTGAGCACAGATATGTTAAGCTGATGGTTTCCAGTCTGAGGATACTCAGCTAGTCTAATCTGGTGTAGAGTCACAAACTTTGGATTTTTAGGATAAGGCAATAAAGGGAGAGACTTTTCTATGACTACAAACTGAAATGAAGTAGCATCCTACACTCAAATTAATAGAAAATTGATCCCTTTGGATGCCAGCGTGACCCTCTGGCCTAAAAGTCACTCCTCTCAGTTTGGTGCATTATGAAGTCTTGCTGAGAGTACACACTTCCCCATTACCTAGATGATTAAAGATCTTGAAAAGGACTAGGCTCAGTAGAGACCCCTGGGCTACATCACTAATTAGTGGCCTCTAACTACACTTTTCACTGCTGGTCACCACTCTCTGGGTAGGACCATGCAATCAGTTTTCAATCTACCACAGTGTATTCTCAGGCAAGCCATATATAGCAGCTTATCTGTGGTGATCTCATAGGAGACAGTGTCAAAGGCCTTCCCGAATTCTGGGCACACAATATCCACTGCTCTTCCCTCAACTACCAAGCCAGTCATTTCAGTGTAGACGTTTGTTAAGGTGGTCAAGCATGACTTCATCCATTCTGGCTACTTCTGTTTATTTTATTGTCCTTACTGTGCCTAGAGGTGACCTAATTCAAACACTTTTTGTTGATTTTGTCATCCCTTCCTAACATATTCTTCCATACCCTTTGCTCATCTTAGTATAAGAAAGAATTTATTTTACAGTGAGAACAGTAATTCAATGGAACAGCCTTCACAGGAGGGTGGTACAGTCCCCATTATTTGGGACAGAGTTCTAGATAATCTCATCTAGACTTCCTTTTTCATTAAAGGTTGGAATTGAAGATATTTCAATATATTTATCCTTTGCAACGTGAGCTGCTCCATGATTCCATGATCCTGTTTGTCACTCTTCCAAAGAACTGCTGGTTACTGTTCCCCTGCCACCCAGTATTCTTACAAAGCTCTCCTAATGATATTGGACGTGCCATTGGCAAAAATAGAGAGTTGGATTCTACCTCACAGGTAGAAGCTGACCTGCAAACAGGACCCCATGACCCCTTCTGTCAACGTGAGTTCTGCAGCTGTATGAGTGCTGTCCAGGCTCAGTGGTGTTTTCTTAACTTGGGAAACCTGACTCCAGGGATGGTCTGTGAATGTCTCATAAACCAAATTAAGTCTTTTTCACTGCTGTTTGGGAGGTTCCTTGCAACTTAATTTGGTTCATTTTTATAATTAGAAGATTTAGATGGGTTTATACTATAAAAAGGAAAAAGGAATCAAAAGCAAAAATATCAAAGCCTGTGTATTTTGCACTCTGAAATGGTTAATAAGATTAGTACTGGCACTTGATATTTCAAAAGTTGGAGTAAATACACAAAATATGCAGATCCAAACATTAATTTCTTTGCTTATCTACCACATTTGGAACTATCCCTGAGTTATACAACATTTCTTAAAATTAAAATATTTCTAAATGCATAAAGCAGCTTGCACAGGCTGAATATAATTTTTTATAAACTGCCTTCAAAAAACACAACCATATGGATCTGGCTTTTTTTACAATATCTTTTACTGAGCCAGCTCTCTTTAAAAAAGAATTAGAACAATAATAACAACAAGGAATGTTGTCAGTTTTTAAATGTTTTGACCCAAAAGCATTTAACATGGTTTTATCTGATGTATTATGAATGAGAAAAGCACTGAATTGATCCCATTGACTTAGAGTTCTGGTTACATTTTGCAAGTGTGGTTTTGACATTTCTGTGATAAGTGCACACCTTCTAGGAGATTAAGAGAAAGAAAAATTTTTGATTACATGTATGTTACTGTCATTTTTCAGTTGCTGTCAATAAAATGAGGTCTGTGTCTGTTACTGACTGAAAAACACATTTACTTTTAGAAGGCCTGTTTTCATTGCAAAAGTAAAGAACAAAACTGCTGATTATTCAGCTGACAGTGTTCTTAAGTAACTGAAAAGGTGCATTGAAAAATGTTAGATTGGTTTAGAAACATGGGGCTGAATTACCAAGTAAAATTATGGATAATTAAGGGAGTATCTTGCATTCAAGATGAAATGTAGTTTCTTTTAAGCGAAATAGGGTCTTTGCTAGTGGTAAGAGTGAGGCAAGATTTCATCGTCATGTGTCCAACTACCACCAAAATGATTCAGACAAGAACTCTGAGTACTTCTGTGATGTCTTCGCAGAAATCCACCACCTGAAGATTACTTTTTCACAACATACAGCCTAAAACATAAGCAGCAAAATTGTTTTATGACCTTACCTATTTAATAAATGGTAAGGTAATGGAACAGTTTATGTTGAGTGTCATCACACAGCACTTGGCCAGGGTTATCAGACCCAGCTAGCATGGGTTAAGGAGGGGTAGGTCATGTTTGACCAACCTGATCTCCTTTTATGACCAGGTGACTCGCCTGGTGGATGCAGGAAGGGCTGTGGATGTTGTGTACCTGGACTTCAGCAAGGCCTTTGACACTGTGTCCCACAGCATTCCCTGGAAAAGCTGGCAGCCCTCGGCTTGGACAGGAGCACTCTGTGCTGGGTTAAGAACTGGCTGGATGGCTGGGCCCAGAGAGTGGTGGGGAATGGTGCTGCATGCAGCTGGGAATCAGGCACCAGTGGTGCTCCTCAGGGGTCTGTGCTGGGGCATCCCTGTTCAATATTTTATTGATGACATGGATGAGGGTATTGAGTCTTTCATGAGTAAATTTGCAGATGACTCTAAGCTGGGAGCATGTGTCGATCTGTTGGAAGGGAGGAGGGCTCTGCAAAGAGACCTGGAATGGTTGGATGGATGAGCAGAGTCCAATAGGATGAGGTTTAATAAGTCCAAGTACTGAGTCCTGAATTTTGGCCACAATAACTCCCTGCAAGGTTACAGGCTGGGGCTGGTGTGGCTGGACAGTGCCCAGGCAGAAAGGGACCTGGGGTGCTGGTCCACAGCCGACTGAACATGAGCCAGCAGTGTGCCCTGGTGGCCAAGAAAGCCAATGGCACCTGGCCTGTATCAGGAATAGTGTGGCCAGCAGGAGCAGGGAGATCATTCTTCCCCTGTACTCAGCACTGGTGAGGCCACACCTTGAGTGCTGTGTCCAGCTCTGTCCCCTCAGTTTAGGAAGGACCTTGAGACACTTGGGTGCGTCCAGAGGAGGCAACAAGGCTGGAGAGGGGCTTGGAACACAAACCAAGGAACAGCTGAGGGAGCTGGGGGTGTTCAGCCTGGAGAAAAGGAGGCTCAGAGGTGACCTTATCACTCTCTACAACTTCCTGAAAGGTGATTGTAGTCAGGTGGGGGTTGTTACAGAAAGAGTGATAAAGTGTTTGAATTGTCTGCCTAGGGAGGCAGTGGAGTCACCATCCCTGGATGTGTTCAGAAAAAGACTGGATATGTTCAGAAAAAGACTGGATATGGCACTTGGTGCCACGGTTTAATTGAGGTGTTAGGGCATGTGTTTGACTTGATGATCTTGAAGGTCTCTTCCAACCTAGTCGTCCTGTGATTTTGTGTAAATAGGTACAATCTTAAGGATTTTTATCGTCTGCTTCCTTTTTTACCCTTTGATTTTCTCTCAACTTCTTTAATGTTTGTGATCATATGCATATTTGTAGATTTTTTGCTGAACTTGGAACTTAAATCTGCTTCCTACCTCATGTGCCTTCATTAGAGGTGTGTCTTGCAGAGGATTGCAGTGTGCTTTGGGACCCAACATAGCACCACACCATGCTCTGCAAAAATGAGACTTAAGGAAATTGGGTTCAGATCCTTGATACTGTTTGGGGGGGCTATCATTGAGATAAAGATCAGATATACTTGCATGTTCCTTTTAGAGTCATAGGTCTTACTCTGTACTTAATATGTATCAGCTACTGTGGAAATAATATGGGTCTGCAGTAACTAATGTTTCCTGCAAGGAGTTACGGATTGCATAAAAGCTGAGTTATGAATCTTGAATTTGTCTGAAAACAAACATTGTTTCTATTTCAGTCACAGAGAGAACTGAGTAATGATAAACCCTAGTCTCATCAAAATTCATTTTCTGTCTCTCTTGCTGTGGAGCCTCCACTGCCATCTGGTATATTTTATTTTCTTCCTCTTCAGATGCATATTCTTAAGAGCCAGCTGCTATACAGCCCTCAATCTCTCAATGTCTTTCTCCAAAACTTCCAGGCTTCATTTATGCCATCTAGTCTGTTCACTGCTCAGGAGTCTTTACTTACACGGGCTCACAGAACCCAATATCAGAGGTTGTCATCTTGGCTGAAATGATAGGTTCTTAAGCCTAGCATTATTCCAGCTAAACATGAACCAGGAGAATGAGCAAAAAAATCAAAACTCAGGTACTTATAAAAAGAGTTGTTTGGACTTTATTCATCTCTTATTAGTTCTACATGAATACAGGAATGATCTTTGCAGCTTTTCCAAAAAGTAATTTTGGACTCCAAATGTTCTATATCAACTATTACTGGATGTTTAGCGACTGGTAGAATTGCTAAGAAGTAGATTTTCATTTACAATATCAAATTAACTTCAACTGATTTACCATGCAAATGAAAAATCGTAAGTCATTTGGCCTCTTGTTTTTGTCCCTCCTCTCCACACACACACATTTTACAGCAGTGATAGTTGCAGAGGCATTTACAGTCTAGATACCAGATGTCATCTCTATGCTGATCACACTACGTAATGGACTTGGCCCAGCACCTCAGGAAATTAGATCACCATTGCAAGCTGACTTTGGGGTATTTCACAAGTGCTTGATGAGTAATAAATTAGTGCTAAATTTTGAGGAAAAGTTATAAAATTCTCCTTTAATTCCGAATTCAGATAATTAATTCTAATTCTGCTTTTAGGTAATGCATATATTGATGATTTTTTTTTAACTATTCTATTTCTTTAAATAGCTTGTTATTTGTCCATCTAAATTACATTTTACCTAGCTTGAAGTAGGGAATTTCAGTGTGGAAATTATATCTGAATGCATTATCACTCAAGAACAACTATCGCTGTCCATGTAATCACTAGAAACTGATTTCCTAAGCAATTCAAATACAAAGCTTCAGATCTAGAAATCACATATCTATTCATAGAGAGAGTATTCTTACTCTCTGAAACCTATTACAGTGATTTAAAGATTTTTCAAAGTAGTATCCACTGCACACCAAGAATAGTTTTTCACAGTCTTAAAGATCTGTGACATGTCTGGACAATTTGTGTTTTACTTCAGATGTGGGGAGTGATGCACTTCAAAGGTTCCTCATCTGTGAACAGGTCTGCAGGATTCCTGTTTAGTCTTGTTTCATTTTCTGTGCAGTACATGCAGAGATTCGTGGTCTCTGCTTCAGAACTTCTTATGTCATGGTGAATGGGGACAAGTTTCTAGTGACTGTTCCTTCTGTGTTAAGTTGGTTTTAATTGTTTTGCTGGACATGTTGATTAAAACTGGTGTTCTTGATAATGGTATGCCTCTTTGTCTTATAAATAATATTAATGTCTTGCATATTTTTAAGTCAAAAGTACTCTCAGTTCATGGGGTATTTAAATGTAGTAGTGGTAAAATTGCAGAAACTTTCTTAATGCAGAAAATTTTCTGTATTTTCACAGAGAATTCTAACCCATACAATTTTACAAAATAAAATTATTAATGTAAATGCAGCATATTTTTTCTTATTCTATTTGTTTGCTGCTAGACATTTTCTCTAAGTGCCTGATGATGTCAATCATTGCATTCACTAAACATATTTTAATTAAATTTGTGATGACAAATTTTTCTGTAGAATATTAAATTTGATAGTTACAATTGCACTACTCAGGGAATATTTCCATACTTAATACAAATTTTTTTGAGTATTTTTTCATTATTTTAAATAAATTATAATTTTTTTACAATGACATAAGGACAGTTTAATAATGATGATATCAGAAAAAAACATGGAAAAGAAAGAAAGAAGCATAAATATATAAAAAAGTAGCAGGCCAAAGCATCTACTCTGAGAATAAGGGGATAGTGGGTTGGCAAGACAAAAATCTATGTACAGATATGAATAATTCCTGGTCAGAAGGATTTAGTATCTTATTTACAATCCAAATTTTGTCTACACTCATCAAAGCTACAATAGAAGAAGAAAAACGAAAAGGAATGGTGACCAAAGCAAAACTGATAATTCTGCATATGTCTTTAACAGGAAAATAATAATAAACCACAAATTTGTTAGTGGAATTACACCTTAGTCATGTTATAGGGAATATGGCAATACAGAATATATCTGCATTAGCAGGTATGTAGTAAGAACAAAGAATCCTCTTTGGGCACAATCACAGTAGGTATGTAGGAGAAGGTTGGGAATTGTACTGAGAATTGGACCTATATGTGGTGAGTGTAGAAAGAAAATACAGCACTGAAAAAAGCCTAACAACAGAGGAGAGGCTTTTTGTAAGCTGAGGTAGCAGAATATTGAAATATGAAATAATGAAATATCAGTAGGTAATGTTGATGCATATTCAAGATTTTTTTTTCTTAAGAATTCAAACTTCTTAAACATAAAAGCCTCTAAAAACTGTTTTTAGAAGTTAAAAGTAGGTTTGAGACTCTTTCATGTCAGCCTGTGTCTCATGCTGGTCAATGTCATAGAAACTATGATTATAATACCAATAACATACACTTTTTTCTTTTTTTTTTTTTTTCTTCTTTTCTTAGCTAAAATCACTCTGAAATTACTCTGCAGAAATTTATTGGGGGTTCCTGAAATCTAAAGACCCTTGAGGGTCTTTTTTAGGCAATCAACGAGCTCAGGACAATAAAGGGTAAAACTACGCCACAGTGCATCGAGCATGTTCTGGGCTTGCCCTGTTCCTCAGTTTAAAAAGATACCAATAGCCTTACTTCAAACCTCATTTTTCTGTGAATATTTAAAAGTTGCACACCACACTTATCAAATCCTACTGATCAGGAAGGTGCCCACTGCAGGTTGTTATTGGAAAATACATTAACTGTCTCATCTAACTGAATTAACTTCCATGTTTGGTTTACAGTTTTCTTCTGGAGGAGGGTGAATTTTTTCATTATTCTTAAGAAAGGGTATTAAGAGGACTAATTTTGAAAGGTATTCTGGCTATCCTTCTGGTTAGCTGCCTGGAGAGTGCTGAGGAATAGCACAAGTATTTATGTGAGAGAGTTAAGGCAATTCTCTAATAACTGTGACAGAAGATTATTTGGACTCAAATGCTAGTCAGAATAGATTTTCTGTCTATCACATGAGATTCAAACCAGTTCTTTCAAGAATCATTAATTTTCATAGCACTCTGACTTTTAGAAATAGCTCACCAAGCACTGAATAAAAAGCTTTTTATAAGACTGACCAAGTTTGTATCAGCTCTAAAGCTTTTATCACTAATTAAACAGACACACGCAGGTTGAAGGTTACCATGAATGATTAGGTTATTATTTTCTTCCCCACCATACATCTTTTTCTTTTCTTTTCTCTTTTTTTTTTTTTTCCCCTCTTCTATGGGTAAATACAATGCTTCAGTATGATAAGTAAATTGCTGGGCATGCCATATTTTGTTACCTTGGCTACTGCAGCAACTTACTTTATAACCTTTTGTTTCTATTATTGCAGCCCTCACCTTCATCTGGCAACTGTCACTAAAATAATTTTCCTTTGTCAGTGCTCAGATCATATCATTCCATGGCCCTGTAGCTCCCTGCATTGCTGTCTTATCTTTTGAATCACAGCTATATATTTTATCTCAACTGACAAGGCCTTTTAGAAACAGCTTGCATTTCCATGTTGGATAATAATTAGGTGCCTGATTCAAGTTTACTTTTCTCTGGGTCACCTTTCCCAGACACAGTTATTGTGAAGTTTTCATCTCATGATGAACTCAGTCCCCAATAGCTGGGAGATGGAGACACACAGGGCATCATTACTTCATGCTCTACTCTGTGCTTTACTATATGAAGCAGAAGGAATTCCAGGAGTTGAAGTAAACCAGCATACAGCCGTGCAGTTACTGATTTGGCTGATTCCTTGTCTAACAGTACTAGTGAAAAGGAAATATTTGTGATAAGCAAAACTTACTGTTTTTGTTATTATGATAGCAAAAAGAAAAAGACACATTTCTTTCTAGTGCAGCAAACTTTCTTCAATTGTACAGTTGCAACAAAGGTACGGCACTTTTTATTTTTAATTGAGGAAACAAAAAATCACTATGTTGAAAAGAAGAATTTTACCTTTTCCTTCTCATCTATTTTTGTTTTGAGGTTTTTTTCTGACTTATCTATTGCAGCATGCTACAGGAATTTTCAAGAAGTCACATTTTTCACTGAAACAGCTAAAACCAGATCCATAGTAAATTTTATTCTGCATGAAAGTTTTGCCTGAAGATCTGACTGTGCATGAAACTCTTCCCACTAGTAATGATACTTAACACTGCTGTGCAGCCAGGAGTATTGTTCCACCATCTCAGACTAGTGTGATTTAACCTGCACTTAAAATAGACTTTGTTTTGCAGATCCAAGCAAGCTCAGCAGTCACAGGAAGAGATAAGCACCATGCTCAGTTGTTCATTTACCACCCCTCTCTCAGTGTGGATTTTTCTCTTTACTTAAACAATCTTTTGGGTGTCTTATTCCACCGTCCAGGATCTCATATCCTTTCATAATACATTGTCTTGAAGAATGACTAGAGCTCCTTTGGCCATATACCTGTATTGAGTATGTGACAAAATAACAGCCCAATCTACAGGGTGAGGTCCTTCTCTGAGGCTGTTTTGAGTATATCTGTCAGGAACTTTTGCTATTTGCCTTTTCTAAAAGAGGTAGAGATTTCAGCTGAGAGATAGAAAACATTTGACAAAGTTCACCCATGTTACAAATAGATAAGCAAAGAATCATTAAAACAATTTTGGGATTAGACATTTTGGAAGCAATATCTAATCTCAGAAAGTAAATTACAATGGAATCCAAGATGACACAGATGAATTGATTTTCATACAGTTATATCAGCATGGGAATTTAGACAAGTGATAACATCAGAAGACAATTTACAGCTTAAAAAATACTTTTCTTGATAGTTACACACTTGAGGTTTAGGAGTCAAGTGAGGTGAACCAGGCAGATATAAGAGGGTTTTCTGTTGCTTTTTAGAAGTTAGTCTTTTTTCACTTTTTGCAATTGTAAACAAGTGGGACAATTCCAGAAGTTTTAAAATAAAAATGAATTTGACAATCTTTTCCTACAGCATTTGAAATAATAGAGCAAACTATGGAAGAACGAGCAAATCCTACCTTATAACTCGGAGAAGATTATGGAGGAAAAAAATCCCCACAAAGCACCTTTTGGTATTTCCAGCAAAGGGAATTGTTAACTAATTAACTTAAAATCCAACCAGTCCATGGGTTGTTTCTTCTAGACCGAGCAATGGTAATAAATCACTATTCTAGCTGCTGTCCCCCAATGCCCTGCTGGAAATTATTGCCATCACTGGTCTGTCAGGAGCTTGGTTCATAAGTATACCCTGTAATGTGCTTCAGGCAAGAACAGTCAGACAAGCTGGAACCACCAAAATTCCCTGTTTAGGGAAGCCTGTCTGATTTTTGCCTGAAGCAAATGAAAGAGACTTACTGTTCTGGAAATCATGAAGAGCTGGAAGTAATCACTTCCATTGGCACATCTGAATCAACTGGGAACACATTTGTCCAGTGTTGGAAGGGAGCCTGATTATGCTTCTCTTGCTCTGACAAAGTAATCCCATATTATCCAAATATTTTCATTAATTGAGATAGCACTGTGTCTTTAGACATTTCGCTTGATAACACCTTTACATAACTGCTATCTTGTGAGCTATCCCAAAGACATCAGTTATCAGAAACCTGAATCAGAATTTTGACCCTCCAGTAATAGGGTCAAAATTGTTAGTCATACATAAAAAAAAAAAATTAAATCAGGACAACTTTCAGATATTAGGGTGATAGTAGGCTTTGGGAAGTACATACAAATTCTCATACTACTGGATTTCCACTTTTGCTGACAGTATATATGGCATAGGTTAAATAGATTGTTCTGACCCACCACAGATAAATGCAGAAAGCCCTGTGTCTTTCAGTTTATAGAAGGATAAAGAATATTGTATGTTATGGGCCTCTTTGGTGGACTCAGCTAAGATTTCTGGAACTTTAAGAGATTCCTGTTTTTTTAAGTAGGAAGACCTAGTCTATTTTTATTTAGTATTATAATTAAGCCAAATTAATTTCATGGGACATGGACATGAGAAAGAAAATGAAACAGAGTAAATATTCAAGGCCCTGACTAAACAGAAAATGTTAGGATCATGGGATAATTTCTCTTGGAAGAGTTCTCAGGGGACTTGAGGCAAGTCCAATCTACTGCTCACAGCAGGGTCACACAAGTGACCATAGCAGATTGCTCAGCATTTCATTTGGTCAGCACTTGGAAACCTCCAAAGAGGAATACTGCCCAAAGTGTCAGGGCCACTTCCACCACTGCCCTACTATCCTTATGGGGCAAGAAAACATAGCCTTTTATCCAGCCTGAACCTCTCTGGATTCAACTTGTGCCCATTGTCCCTCTGGCTCCCTGCACAGCTGTGTAGGGTTCACTGTCTCCTCAGTGACATCCCCGTTGGCACTGGGGTGAGGTGACACCCCTAAAGCCAGCTCTGCTCCAGGCTGGCTGGGCTCTGCTGCTCCAGCTGGATGCCCATGCTCAGCTGCATGGCTTTTTGGACCTGAAGGCATGGAGCTGGGACACTTCACCTCTCTCAGGCTGTTGGGTCCAGCCTGACTTCCTCTAATATTAAACTGTGAAAAAAAAAATCTTAGAAGAAGTGGTGAACACTGTGTTCTTGAAAATGTATTACAGGGAACCCTCTCTGTATCAGGAAGGTGACTTGATAATATAAGCAGCCATTACACAAAGCCACAGTAATTTTGTTTTGGGCAGTAACATGCATTTGTATTTGTGATTTTTATTTACAAATCTTTGTTTTTAGAAGAGGAAGAAGATTGACTTAATAGTAGAAAATTTGTGCATCATAAGTTGATATAAGTCAACAAAGCTCTCTTAAATCCCATACATATATATTAGTAAACATTTCAATGACATTTGTATTAATGTGATCTTTGACCAAACACAGGAGAGTGGAGGTATGAGAATAAGAAAATATGCTAGGTAGAAAGAAAATTTGATAGATAGACAAGTGGATTGCATTTTTCTCCTGGTTACTAATCTTAAATAATTGAAAGAGAAGTGAAAGCATTGCAATTGCTGATTTTATGTAATCTATCTCTCAATGAATATATCTAAAAATATATACACTAAGAAAAGAATACAAGCTTACTTACCATGCCCTCTAATTTCTTTATGTTCACTCTACCATGAAGACATTGAAAGGGATTCTTTCAATGCCTACTTTTAACAGCAGAATGTGTTCTGGCATGTGAAGTGCATTTCAGAAATACAGGAAATTAAAACTGCAATGGATTAAATTGTACCCTGAAATCAAATACTACTGACCTAATTAACAAGTTGAATTAAGAATCATCAAGTATTCATCAAGAAGATTTTCCTTTTCATTAATCTCTCTAATCATGAAATCCTCTGAGTGCCAACCAAGTTCCTTGGTCACATCAAATATTATGAGGATAATTAAACTAAAGCAAGAACTGAAATTCTTTTAAGTATTCACTCATTCCAAAGTGATAAAACCTAGTAGTACCAATGTTTCACAGTAAAAGGGTTTCTACATTTCCTAGTAAAACTTATGGGCCACAAACTGAATGTGTCCAAAATCCAATTTCCTCCACTTCTTGGCAGAGACATTAGGACCTCCCATCAGATAGATATGGGTTTTGCCTGGGCAATAAGGCTATTCATGTTCTCTAATAGCTAAAGAATGTGTTACTGCCAGATCAAGATGCAATCTCTTTCCTGTAATATTGTTATAAATTGCAATTATATTGGATGTCTATTAAGACTTATATGCGTTCATGCTTTTATTCTCTTTTTCAACAACCACATGTGAATTTCCAGGTTCCAGAGGTTTCGTGAAAAAACATTCTTTTGTCTCCTTCCAGAAACCAGAAATTATTTTTTCAAAAACATTCATCTGTGCACTCAAGAGACCCAATATACATATAAAATTTATGAAACAAATCAGGGGCTAATGTGAGAAAAACAAACCTTACAATGAGCCATTTATTTCCTAATTTCTCAAAGGATCTAGACATCATAAAAAACCTGCAAGGTTTCTTTCTTTATTGTGTCAGCTGTGTTTTCAAATATAAATCTTACTGTCTCACCCATGTTCAGCAAAAGATACCTAGGTGTTCAAGTGTGCTTCCCCTCACACACTCTGTCTTCCTTTCAAGTGTCTCTGTTGGGCAACATGATTTGTCCTAATATAAGAACACCAGGTTAGAATGATCCGAATATAAAAATATTAATTATGAAGAAAATGTGTAATTAATACATTCCAGAGATGGTGAGCTGTGATGATTGATGGTGATTTTGGTACACATTGGTCTGCAAAAGGGTATTAAAGGCTGCAAAAGACAGGGCCAATGGGGAAGACTGGTCTCCTGAGATTGTAGGCAGTATTCCCATGTGGATCCACCCCTGGCAGGAATGCCTGCAGGGTATGTCCAGCCTGAACACTGTGAACACTTACTTTTGGATGGCTGAGTAAAAGCTCTAGGGTTTGGTCACACACAGTGACTTTCATCATGGAATCATTAAGGTGTTGGAAAAGACCTCCAAGATCATCAAGCCTAACATTTGAATGAACATCACCATATCAAATAACCCCCAGCAATAGGTGCCACATCAAGTCATTTCTTAAGCACCTTCAGGGGCAGTGACTCCATCTCCTCCCTGGGCAGCCTGTTCTGGTGCTTGACAACCCTTTCAGTGAAGAAATTATTCTTAATATCCAGCCTAAACCTCCTCTAGCACAACTTGAGGCCATTTCCACTTGTCTTGTCACTTGTGACTTTGGAGAAAGGACTGACCCCACCTGGCTACCCCCTCCTTTCAGGCAGTTGTAGAGAGCAATAAGGTCCCACCTGAGCCTCCTTTTCTCCAGGCTCAACAACCTTTGCTGTCTCAGCTGCTCCTCACAGCACTTGTGCTAGAGACCCCTCCCCAGCTCCGTTCCCTTCTCTGGACACGCTCCAGCCCCTCCATGTCTTTCTCCAGGAGATATATACAAAACACAGGATTCAGGATGCAGCCACAGCAGGGCTGAGTACAGGGGAATAATAGATTGATCTCAGCGGACAATAAAAATAAATAAAATGCCCCATAAAATATGTAAGTAAAAACAAAATAAAATTATATTTATATTTAAGGAGAAAACTGAATATTGTCTAGTTCCTTATTTCTAAAAAAAGACACAAAAGTGGTTTGTCAGTGATGTCATGCTCAGATAATCATATGTAAGTAATAGCCCTTTTATTTTTTTTTTCTAATACCACTTCCATTTCATAGAAACAACTGTCCTACATACACAATGTTCCTACAACATTAAGAAATCGAATTTCCAGGTCTTAGTTTCAGCAAAGTCCAACATCTTTGGTAATTTCCTCTTAAAGTAGCTATCAATACACTTATATATTAATGTAAATACAATATTTTTTTCACAATTGTGGCTACATTTTTTCATTCTGTATGTCAATAAGTCGTAAGTTAAAAATGTGTCCAGTCAGGACATGTGAATAAGTATTATAGGCAATGCTTAAATTTAGATGCATTTTTAAAAGTCATTAAACATCTAATTCAAGCCTTAGATGAGATACATTAATGCATGTCACTCTATTTTCCTTTTTTAAGTAACAAGGTGTATGTGAACTAACTAGGATATTGTGATTAATATTGTACCTTTCATGCATACACTAATCCTGGAGCTTCTATCTTGGCTCATCTAATAATTTCTATGTGATAGAACGTAAATTTTGTGTGTGGGAGTATGTATGCATGTAATTTAACATGAATATGTATATGTGCATTTGTGTATGCATATAAAAGTATTTTGTAATTAGAGCTTTATTTTTCACCCAAATCAGAAATATCAGTCTTCTGAGTTTCTTTCACCTTTTACTTCTCCCCTGACGATAGATCAAAAGAATATGAAATGTAGAAGATATCTCAGTTCAAGTACTTCAAACCCTCGGGACCAATGCAGGATTGTTGCCTACACTATATCTCATGCTACCTCTTCTCATTATGAATGTCTCAAGTGACAGAGTTTGAATATTTCCCTTGCAGATTTGTTAAATAAATTTAAATCTATCACTGCCAAGTAGTTTCCTTCAGATATAGTATTTTTTCTCTCTTTAATATCAGTTTTATTTCTGGTAATCACACATAGTACTCCCACAGATCACTCTTACTATCTTTAACTAGTCATATCTTTCAAAAAATGTACTTTCCACTAAGCAGGCTATGTTATTTCACTTGTTAAATTTCCCATTTCTGAAAATCTTTTCTATTTATTACCTTTTAATATAGACTTGGTTCATATGAGTGTGAGTGAACAATTATATCGATTGAAGAAAATGGAAAAATTATATGACTTAGTGGAACTGTAGGTTTGAATATATTTTTCTCATTTTTGTCCCAGGTTTACAACAAACCCTGGTATGATCCAGTTGAATAAATAATGTTTTATTCTCTTGTGAGAACTCATCTCCCTCTGAATAAAATATGATCATAATTGTAAAATCTTCAGTGGTTACAAATCTGATTTTAGAGATTTATCTATAATGTTACTGAAATTTTAGTTCATTCTGAGTTTGGTTTAGTGAGAAAATTTCTTCATGCTCATGAATTGCATAAATTTCTAAATACTATTTTGTTGCTAAACATAAATTAATCTTATGTAACATTTAAAGCTGCAAAACGTGTTGTTATCATTTTAGCAGGAAGCCAGAGGTTTTGAATTAATTTAACAGTATGTCTCAGAAACTGCTGATCCGTGTCTGGATCTGTATGGTCTTGAGTTAATTTTAGGCTATCTACTCTGAAATAGCAAGCTTTTTACCTGTGATGTGATCAATATGTGACTTCTTAAGTATTATTTTAGTGGTTTTTTGTGATTGCAAAGTTTTACCCTAAAACTTATGCAGGTTATTGCAGTGTTTACTGGTAATTTACTGTGTGGAATAATAAGAAAAGAAGCATTAACAATAGATCATTTGAAAATTTGAAAAACACCAATAGCACTCAAAGAGAAAGAACCCTTCATCTTCAAATCACACTACTCCCAGTGAAGGACTTTGTGTTTTGACAAGCTTCTATAAAAACAGAAAAGAAGGATGAGTACAAAAGAAAGGGACTGTTACTCAAAAATTTATGCAAATGCTTTTTAGTTGCATTTTAATAGAAATTAGAATTGTTAGTTTTGTTTAGGATTTTCTCCCCTTGAAATGTTACTATCATAAATGCACTAATGTAGGGCAAACATCAATTTTTCACCATGTTTTGAGGGTAAGGCTATTATAGGTGGCTCTAAATGTCCTAAGAAGTGTAGAGGGAAAGAATATTTTTATCCTAGCCACGAGAGAGAGATTAACTAGGATAATAAGCTAAAATAACAGTATGGAATGTCATTGTGCCTCTCCATTGCCTGCCATAGTGACAGCTGCAGAGCCCCAGCTCTTGCCTCATTAGCTGTAGTCTCTGAAACCCCAAATTTTCAGGACTCTGGCACAAACAAGCTGGGCAGCAGGCTTGTGGCTTTTTTCCTGCCCTTGATTGTGTGCTGGTCTCCACATCTGCTTATTTCTTTTGTGCCAGCAGAGAACTCTAGGTATTTCTCATCCACTTCCCAACTCCCACCCCATCCCCCCTGCATCTTTGGCATTTTCTGAATTTTCTGTAAGGGTTGTCACTTGAAGCACCACACAGTGCTTATCAAAGTTCCTGAATTCATCCATATTCATCAAGTCTCCAGGTGACCACAGCTCTTTTCTAGTTTGATCTTCCACTCCATCTCTCTATCTGTGCACTTGTTTCATTTCAATTTCCATATTTGTGAGAAATTCTCCTCCTGGCCCTTCTTGAATAATTTTATAGACTGATAAATAACTTTATTAATATTCTGGATGAAACCATATAACCCTATCAAATCAACACATGCTTCCAAGACAAATAAGCAGAGATTTTTTTCTTGTTATGATATTATTGCTGATGGGTTGTCCCTCTGTAGGGGGTAAAACGTCAGGTTTTTCCTCTTTTCTAAGCTTGTTTTTATAACTTTGTCTTCTGAACTAAAAAGTCACAATTAAGAGATAAGAATTAGAGAAATGATTCTTGAATGCAGATGAAAAGATTTTATATTTTAATGGAAAGTAAATCTAACTTTCCTATCACTTAAAAGTTGCTTTCTTTTAGGGTTTCTCTGGATACATGGAAAACGTGTGGCCCTAGGGTTCTACCTAACTCCAAATTGTGGATCCAAAATCCCTGCCACATGTTAGGATGGGACCAACATGCAGAAAATTTCACTTCTAGTTCCTTCCTTCACTTGTTTAAGCCTTCTAAAAGAAAAAAAAATCAGTGAACATGGATGATGAAGTAATGAGCTACAGTGTGTTTCAGGAAAAATCTTTTGGAGAAATTAGAAGAATATCATGAAAAGCAAATATTAGAGCATGGGCTTCCTCAAATCCTTGGACTGCAACCTGAGGATCAGGGTACTGCTTATGAACGTGCTCATTGACCCATTTTTTATCATTACATTGAAAGTAAATGTTAGGGCAGATTTTTGTTAACATTACCACTTATACTTGCTTTTATCAAGATGAACCCACCTGAAAACAAACAATAGTTGAGAATCACAGGTTTTGGCCCAGAAACTGCACCTTGTTTCACTTAGCTCAGTATTTCGAGCCAGGTAGATTGGGTGGCTGGGAGGGTTTTTGTAGATGGTTTTATCTATCACTAGCAAGCAGTGATAGATAAATGTCTGGTTAGCAGAGAGGCTGTTACCAGTAACTGAAGAAAGACTTGTGCAATCCTTGCTCCAGAAGGTCTTATGAAAGGAGGCAAAGACAGGTTAATAAACTTTGCTTTGCACATAGAACCAGAAAATCATCTTGGTTAGAAAAGACCCTAAAGCTCTTTGAGCCCAACAGTTAACCAAATATCTCCAGGGGTGGGGACAGGACAAGAACAAATGGCCTCAACTTTCACATGGGGAGGTTTAGATCACATTGCATAGAGATTACATTGCATATTAAGAAAAAAAATTCTTCACCGAAAGAGTTCTCAAGCATTGAAACAGGCTCCCCAGGGAATAGGTGGATCCAAGGTCCCTGGAAGTGTTCAAAAAACATGTGGACATGGCATGTGAGGACATGGTTTAATGGTGAACAGGGTGGTGGTGCCACGTTGATGGTTGGACTTGATGATCCTAAAGGTCTTCAAGCTTATCAATTCTATGATTCTTTTTCATAAAAATTGATGTTAAAAAGTTAAATTTGAACAAGTGTAATTATTTTGTTTTAAAGAAGTTCTGTTTTCTTCTGTTATTAGAAAATCTGAAGAGATCAGGAAAACCTGTGTAGAACTTGTCATTGGGTTTTTGGTTGGTTTGGTTTTTTTGTTTGTTTGGGTTTTTTGGGGGGGTTTTTTGTTTGATTTTTTTTTTTTTAAATTCCCGTTTTAATTCTCAGAAATCTATTTCCTAATTAAAGCAACAAAAATATGAGATATTTACATTACTTTTTTTCCCATGTTAAGCAGTTAAAAAGAAGTAAAAAAAAAAAAAAAAGAAAAAAATTAAAGTTTTTTATGTGGAAAAAGAATTTTGGTGAAAAACACTTTCTAGTGGTTCTGCCTCAATTGTTCCTAAAATTTAAGTGAAATATTTTTATTAGGTAATTACTTTCAGGAAAAATATGTACACAATTAGGATTAAAACTTGACATTTTCAAATTCTTTTTACATCTTTAGTTTTATTATTGTATTCCCGTGCTATTGGAATCACATACAATATTTATTCAAAAGTGAAAAGATGAAAACACACACTTTTAAACTACATCTTTAAAAGTTTACTGATCAACAAAACAGGAATTATCTACTTTAATAATAACAATATAAGTCAACTGTTGCAATCAGAATATTTAGAAAGAGCTGCAGTACCACCAAATTCATTCAGATTGCTTTATAGTATTTCAATTTCCATAATCTTTTAGCCTGATGTTGTCTTTGTTTTACTAGTTTGAATACATTCATTTTCAGCTGGTTTAAATTGGATACTTAAATTAATGCATTGTCAATTTGTTCTTATGGCAGAATGAAATTAAAGTAGGAAACATAGATGCGTTGTAATGATAATATAGTTTTAAAGATGCTCCTGATTGCCAAAAATACACATTGTCACTAGCCAAATAAACTTAATGACACTCACAAAATAGTGCTGGTGAAGGCCATTAACAAGATGTTCTCTTTAAAAGTCAAATTGTTTTCAAGGAGAAATTATATTATTGAATTTAACTGGCTGAATGCACACCTATTACTTTTGCAAGTACTTTAGATAAGGCAAATACAAGAACAAGATGTAATAATAAAAATTAGTATTGCCACATTGACAAACAATTGTTTCCTTGATATTTAAGTTTAAAGTTCTTGGGGTGAAAACTGGAAAAGACTAAAACAGTTATATAGTGTTTAAACATTAATTTTATTAATGAGGAGGCAATCAGTAGGCAAGAAGCAAGAAGTCTGAAATTTAAAGTGTCATTTCTTTTATCTCTGGGAAGCACTGCAGGGTTTGGTAATAGCTTGTCTGTTGGCCTCTTGCTCGTGCCAAATGGCTGCATGTGACGTATCAGCGTATCAGACATCTCTGCTTCTCTGCTCTGAACTTGTGCCCCTCATTACTGAATTGTTACCTCACAATGAACCAGTGAAGCTACACAGCAAGTGGAGGGCTTTTTGTTCAAGAACATCCTTTCTTCTTTTTAAATTTTTGGGGGTTATTCCCAGTATCTAGTTGAAACCATTTGGATTATATACTTGTTTTTAAATTTTGCCCTTCCGAATTTTCTCTTTACCAGTATTTTAAAGCTCCTCACACATCTGCTAGCTATAATATTTTTAGGCTGCCATTCAAATTCTCAAGTCTAGGGTTACAATTCAGCTTTGTTTGAGTTACAGATCATATATAACAGAAAATTTTTCATGCCTATTTCTTTCTGAGAGCATAAGCATCATCGTATATCTACTTTATGTGAAGGCCACATTGTATCTATTTGTGTCCATGCAGAATTAAACTGTGTGCCTAGCTGAATTCTGTGACAACAAAGCTATAAGAGTTTGGTGCGAAAGTCCCAGAGAAGAAGGGACAAAACCAGCTGCATTCTTGGCATTTCCTCTGTTTTGGTTGTGCCCCTACACACATACTTGAAAAATGCTGAAGGTGTCCCTTTGCACACATTTTAGGAGCGGGTCACCTGGTATCACCATTTCAAGCCCAGCCTCAATTTTACTGCAAAAGTATTTAAAAACATAACCCAAAGAATTTGAGATAACATTTTCAACTTCAGGCTGGAGTGTCCCACTTGAGAACTGTTAAAAGGCTGGGGAAAGGTTGAGTGGTTGCTTTGCACTTCTGAACACAACATGCCTGGGAGCTGCAGTTCTGGCACTGACAGTGCAGCACAGTCTTGTGTTGCTGAGATCAATAAGTCTGTGGACAAACAAAACCCTGGAACCATGCTTTGACAAAGCAGTTCAATAGCCACCTATTCTTTTTAACAGACAGTGGAAAATACAGTGTAATCGGTGTGGCTTATTTTCATTTAGTAACCCAGATATGCTTCTTATAATTTCGCTTCTCCTGCTTAGAGATCACATACTGTCTCTGTAATTTGAAAATCATTTATCTTTGAACGCCACAGAGCACAATGCACTCTTTCTCAAATTCAAATTTTCTTAATTCATTTAACTAGAGAGAATCATCTTCCTCTGGAGACTAGTGGAAGAGGTCACTTCTTTCACATCAAACATTTTAATCATTATGGTTGAGATTGTTACCAGTGCTTGCTGCTGAGAATGCGTCATTTTCCTGCCTCTAAGTCTTTGTTACTTTAAGGGGCTTATATTCCCATGGTCTTTTTATTGATGTGTTTGGGGTACATTTTTATATCTTTGGGAAAATCACTGGTTTGGGTGGGTTATGTGCATGCGTGCGTGCCTGCATGTGTTGGTATTACACACAAGCAGTTGCTTCCATACATTGGAGTAGAGAAGGCATACTATAATAACGAGCAAGAATATACATATTTAAGAGCACAAACACACACCCACACCCACCTACACACACACACACACACACACACATGTATATATATATATATATTTCTAAATGCAGCAAAGTTAGAGCAATCTTCTTGACATTTTTACATTCTAGATAAACCAGTCTAAACCTTTTTGGGCAACCGAGGCAGAAAAAAAACCCCCATAAATTTAATAAACTTCTGATGCTGCATAAATAAAAGGAATCAGGGGTGCTGGAAGACATTTCTTAGTACAGATATTAAAATTCTTAATAGAAAGTCAAAAACTGATATTGCCCTTCAAATTTTTTTTTTGTATTTCTTATTTTTCTCAAGAGAAAAATATTTTAGCATTAGGTTGTCTTATAATTCTAGATCAATAGTACATATGCGCATGACATCAAACTTTTAATCATGCCCAAACCACATATAAAACTTTAAATTGTATTTGTTCAATGCAGATCTGTTCACAGCAGAGCAAGCATGAGATGGTCTACTAAGATGAGTAAGGCAAGTGGGACCTTATTTTATGACAAATTAAAGTGAATCAATTTGAAGCACTGTGCTTGAGTGCTGTAATAGCACGAGCTGACATTTCTAAATGACACAACCTATGTGGTTTCCAGTAGCATTTTATTCTTTTGAGTCAGATCTGGAAGAAGCAGAATAATTGCCTTGGGTATTGTTCCATACTCTGTGTCTTTTGGCCCAGAACTACTTGGTTTGATGGAAGTGTAGGGATCTGCACTGCACTGCAGTTTGTGATCTGGGTAAGCCCCAAAAGAATTGGGTTTATTTGTTCTACCAAACAGAGGTCAAGAGAGATCAAGATTGCTTGCCATAAATATATGAGGGAGATAAATGCCAAAGAAGGAAAAAAATCAGAACAGTTTTAGCTAAAGGACAATGTTGGCACAAGAACAAGCTTGTTTAAATATCCTTGAATGAGTTTAGACTCCAAATGAGGACAGATTTTCCAGCCAGCAATAAGGTCCAGAATAGCTTTCTGGCAGCTAAGATAAGTAGGCATACAGAATATTAGCTATTGTTAAGATGAAGTGAAATCCATTTATGAGACTGTTTTATGCAATCAACTGAAACAAAAGAGAAAACACAAGCGCAAGAGGACTTCTTCAGTTGTCATATCACCTTCTTCCCTTCCCCTCCCAAATGACAGACATTAAACCCCATTCACCACATGCTTAACCTTTAGCATCTGGCAGAATCTGGTCCTTGCAGCTCATTGCACTGACAGTGGAGAGAAAAAGTGATGTGCAGAAAGCTGCCCATTCACTAAAAGTTTGAATCGTCCTGAGCAAGTAGCCTCACTCTTACTTTTCATCTATAAAGCACAGCAAGAATCTATATTTAAAATAAGTACCTAAATTCAGTGCTATCAAGCTGACCATTGTTATCACATTTCTGCTTTTTTCTCCAGCTCTTAGTTATTTTTTTATATATGTTTAAGCTACAGTCTTCAGGCTTCAGGCTTACTGCACTAAAGGCTCCTTAGTAACTAAATAATGTCAATGCACCAGAAAATTTTGAATAATTACAGGAAATTGCCATTTAACATGTAAGCAATATTTAATGTTTTTTTAGGTCAGTATCATTTTCCTCACGTGGTGTCATGTGGAATAAGTTAAAACGAACATTTAATGTGTTTGCGATATAACCCTAATTTCAATGATTAATACAAAACACAACTTTAATGATGTCTAAGTAGTCATGAGTACAGCACACCAAAAGAGCTGAAAAGAAAATCCTTAGGACCAGAGAATCTGATGAAGCAAGCCTTGCCTTTGCAAGACTATAACTGATTCTCCCCAAACTCAAGGTAAGATTTTTCAGCCTCAGTCAGATATATTGTAAATAAATAATGACTGATGTTCTGCTGGATAAGGAAACATTTCCAACTGTGAACGTTTAATCTCCAATTAAACTTTTAAGAGGAAAATTTTAAACCAGCATAGCATTAAATTTAATAAAAGATAAAGGTCAGCATTTACCAGACTCATGTGCTTAGCTGCTTTACCCAGTATACCTCTGCAGTATGTGTTCCTGTCTAGAAACACCACTTAAAAAGGTTCCACCTTCTCTGAACTGTGAACGTGATGAGACAAAAAAAATCTGAAGAGATGCTAAGACGCTGAGCATCAGTAAAGCCACTTTACAGCTTTGCTGTATTTCTTTCTGTGAGGAATTTACTAGCATTTCAGCATTATTTGTCTGCAGTGTTTACCTTTGCTACTCAGTACTCCCGCTGAGGCCACTCTGAGTTTGTCTTGCAATACCATGAAGGCTGGTTTCCTAATTCAAAACACAGAGCTACATTTGCTTTAGAGTTACACTGCTACTCATCCCAGCTACTTAAGGACATTGTGATTCCACCATGGGAAGACTATGCTGGGAGCACAGTGGTGCTGCTGAAGTGTTTGCAGCAGCTGAGGAGCTGGGGTAAATGCAGATTTGTATTTCCACAAATCTAGACTGGGATCAGATATGATCAGATATCTCAGAATTTTTATACTGCTCTCAGAGAAATGTCAATGCTAGTGCGACTCTGCCCAGAATGGGGTCCACGTGGTGATGTGTCTCAGGTGGGAAATGTATTTTAACAGATCACACACTCTGAATTTCTTACTCATCTCTTTTACCACAATAATACTACAGTATTTTCTGGCCATACTCCAGTAATATTGATAATAGCTACAGGTGAAGACTTCCCAAGCCTCCCTTAAGACAGAAACTCATTTCCTTATTACTGCATAATGAAAAGTTTGTAAAACCTCTGGGAGAAAAAGAAATGGTTTTGTTTTATCCAAATGGGTCTTCCATTGGAATGAACAGACTATATACTTGTAAAACAATAATTAGCCAACCATCAAACGGGAAGTAAAGAATAGCCTCAGAGTATCTGTGCTTCAAGAGTCAGAAACAACAAATCATGGAACTTACTTTACAGATTTCCAAAATATGAAATGTAATTATCCAATGGTAATTTGACCCCAATATATTATTAAATCTTGAACCTGAAAATTAATTATTTCTATCAAGATTAATTTGAATTTAAGGGAAAAAGAAGGTGAGCTATAATCTAAAAACTCAAATAAATGTGCTCTTCTTGATATACTTTTGCAAATATCTTTGAAAGCTTTCTTGCCTTCATTACCTGCACAGGCCAAATCTATTCGTAACTAGCCAAATATATGAGGAATTTTTTCAGAAAATTAACTGTATTTGAATGTGTGATACAATCTCAATACAAAGAGAAGATGCAGAATCACAGAATAGCAAACCAAAACACTAAAATATTAATTGAATTTCCTGCACTAAAAAGTCAGATTCAAGGTGGCAGAAGATATCTAGGTATCTTTCATAATTTTAAATGCTGTTTTTAAGACATCTGAGCCTAGAGGCTGTGCTTTGCCTTTAAATACTGAAAGGCAGATAACCAAATTCTTTCAGGACTCATTTCTGACTTTGGCTACCACCTTTGGGATGCAATTGACAAGCTTTGTCCTACATTCTTTTTGCATTAGTCTCACTATGTCATCTATTAACAGGGGTTACTATCTACTTTATAATAGAAACTCTTTCTGAAAATACACAGCACATTTACAGATGTATAAAGACTTGCAGGTACTCATACAAATTGTGGCAAAATTTAACCTTTTTCTTCTGTTTTTTAGCCTGAACACAACAGCTAGGAAAATGTGAAGGAGTATTTTTATGTTCATTATGTCAAAATAATACTGAAGTATTATTATAACCAAAGTTATATGTTCGAAGGCACAAGCCCTTTTTTGTAGGGAAGCCAGAGCTCCTCATTCCTCTTCTACTGCTGTACTCACCACTCTGCCTCAAAGGAGCACCAACCAATCACAGAGTTTGAAATGTCCACTCTTCTTTTTTTTTTTTTTTTTTTTTAATTTATGGCACTTAAGTTCATCCTAACTTTCTAGTTCCTCCATGGGAAAGATGTAAGATTTAAATAGTCATCCTGGTTCATTCTTCTTACTCTCCTCTTTCATATTACCTTTGGAGCAGCAAAGAAAAACAATCTGTTTCCATGAGTGATCCCTTTAGATGTAGGAATATTTAAGAGGGTATGTTGAGAGTAAAAAGCCAACCCCTTATGTCCAGGCATTGACTTTAGCCACACTCAGAGCCACTTCTTTGAACATCTGACACATTTGAACATCCCTATTTGAACATCTGAGTCTAGGATGGGCACAATCTTCAGATATCTTAAAGTTCGTGAGACCTAAGACAAAAAGATCAGAAATTCTACACATTTGAGCTTTTATAGTGAATAAGCCCTTACTGATCTCTTAAAAGTAGGGGGTTAAAACAGTGTTCTTAATTTAGTATGGAAAATGAAATGGCCATAGGCATTTACCATTTGTTATTTATAAGATGTTCAGGATGTTGTTTAGAATACACTTTTTACTACAGATTGGATCACTGAGTGTAATGGAAAACATTCAATGAAAAAAAATCCAAGTTCTTTCTAGGTTAACATTACGTTGCATGATCCAATGGAGGGAATTGGGCACCAAATAACATGACAGTAAATGTTTTGTTTATCAAAATGAACAAATGATGGGTAGACCATGTCAGAAAAAGGTTTTCATACTTTCCCACCCAGATATACATGCATAACTAACAGAGACATGCTCCAATTAGCACTCCAGTGATTTGGTGCAGCCAAGCCAAGTGGACTGCCAGACACACTCCAGGCTTGAACTCTGTCTAACCTGCATTCATCTCAGGCTCTTGGGTGGCAAGACCACAACACCCCACAAAATCATCCCATGGGCAAGAGTTTCAAGGCATCAACTGAGAAAGGCTGAGAAGAAATGTCTGCATATTACCCAACTGACATCCTGTTACTCCTTTGCAGAGCAGTGCTCCCTCATAGCCCATTGACATCAGCCTCCCAACACTGCTGCCTTGCTTCTCCCTACACCCAGAGACAGACTGCCTTACTGGGAACACCTACTGGCCACATGGTACATTCCTATCAGGAGAACCACATCTGAATTTTTAGAGAACTTCAGAGAGCTTAGCTTGGACATTCATTTTTCTTTTTTTTTTTTTTTTTTTTCCATTGCAGAAGACAGTAAAGAAAGCCAAGTAACAGACCAACAAAAAGGCAGTAGATATTAAGCTTCTGGTTACCTATCACAGGTCATTGTTCATTCAGTGTCGCAATCCCAGGTCTTCATTCCACTATTCTTTTTTTACCACTGTACTTGCTGGAATTTCTCATAGGGAGAAAAAGAGCACTGGAAAAGCAGTCTCAAATAAATCCATTTTATGTGGTCATTCAGAGAGTTTTTAATCTCATTTGCACCCGGTTCTCTTCTGGTATGGACACATAAATTACGTGACTAATTAATTGTTTTTTTTTCTGAGCATATGCTAACTGACATTAGCAGACACGTATGGTGTGAATTACAGACTTTTGTGGTGCAAGCTATGGTCATATCTGCAGGGTGCATTGTTAAAATGCATTTGTTGATGTAAAAAAATAAGCAACTTGCATGATCTGCGCAATAAATTTTAGTTCCCTAATTTACTGCAATAAAAGGTAAAAAATGGACAGTTCTCTAAAAGGGTGATGTACCCAGATAGGTAAATGGAAGTGAAAAGCAAACTTTAAGCTGCATAGCATAAAGTATCTGCTGCAGAATCTCTTGCCTGAGCATTGATTTTATCCCAATAAAATTTAAACAAGGTGCCTAAATTAGAAATGTAGTCTTGTAAGGTGTTATTATGGTAAGAGAAAGATCTTGCTGGAGGCTTTTATATATATGAATAAGTTATAATTTATTTGATTTAGCAGCACAGGAAGTATAAAGTGACTACAATCTTCGTGTATGTTCTTTTAAGAGAACCTGAGTCTAGTTCTGCAGTTTCCGGGCAGGAGTTTCAGTTGTTAGAGGTTATTTATTGGCTTTTTTCTTCTTGATAACTTATGAAAAGATTCCTTTTCTATGAAGATGCATTTTAAGTATGATGGAATATTTTGGCTTTCAATGTTTAAAATGATATTGTTTTGAATGGAAAACAGTAGTAGTGTCACAAATCATATATATATTACAGTCATGTCAGCTTGTTCATAATAGTTAACTCTAAGCCACGTTGATTTATCCAATAATTATTTGCTGTGGGACTACCTCTCACAGAAGGCTTAATTTAAAAGAAAAGGAAATTTTAATCCAAACTCAGTTTTATGTTTTTGTCAGGTCAGAATCTACAGTGTGGTAAAACATCACTACTTCCATCTGAAGTGTAAAAACAAACCATGTCTTCTATTTGGTGCTTTCCTTCCTATGAAATCCAATAGCTGATTGATGGGGAGTGGGAGGGGGGAGGTGTTGACTTTTTTCTTTAATGGCAGAAATTAATTCTAATTAGCCACACACAAAGCTGACAAAGATAAGACTGAAATGATATTATTCTAAGTCTACTAGTAGGTGTTGTAAGTGTAAATAGGTTGCAAGACCATTACCTTATTTCCTCTAATCGTTTTGAACCATTGGCAAAATTTTATTGACTGCTATAACACCTCACCTATATACCACCTTAAAATCGTTATTCTTAAGCTGTACTGATGTCCTTGCTTTTTAACATCAATCCACAACTACCAAAGGTGGATCGACACAGTTTCATTTGAACAGTTTGAGATTACAGGTCATGAAATGAGTGACACTAAAAACACCTGTGAGAAATACTCATTGAGAGTATCTTTCAAAATTTTGAAACACATTCAAATACATATTTGTAAAAACAAAACAAAACAAAACAAAAACCAAAACGAAACAAAAAAAAAAAAAACCAACAACAAAAACCACAAAAACCTGAAGGGCATTTGGAAAAGTATCCAAATGTCTTCAGTACGTGCCTAAAAAAACTCCTTCTATTTTTACCATGACTGCACAG
Organism: Sturnus vulgaris; assembly: GCF_052056855.1. Classification (NCBI taxonomy): domain Eukaryota; kingdom Metazoa; phylum Chordata; class Aves; order Passeriformes; family Sturnidae; genus Sturnus; species Sturnus vulgaris. Next base: position 42,892,780 of record NC_142244.1, on the reverse strand, counting down.
GTGTTTTTGATGAGCTAGAGAGCTATTTTCCTCCGCTGTTTATATATGGAAGTCTCATGGTGGAATCATGCTCATGAAGTAACTTCTGATCATAAATTTTATTCCTGGAAATACTGTGTCTCTCCTGTGAGACTTTCCATTTAATGGTAAGAAAGCAGCTAGCAGTGATGCTATTTCATGGAAATAAGCTGTGCAGGCTTCTCCAGATTTTGACTTCAAAGCAGAAGTGTAAATGTTAGGTATATTTGCTTTATATGTTTGGCTCTCCTTTGTTTGAGTCTTATACTGACTTCCTCTTTTGACTGCATGACAGAGACTGAAGAAAAAGTAATTTCTGACACTTCCTTAAAAGTTTAAATATATGTCTCTCAGAGACAACTATCTCTGCTTCTCATAACTAAGTGAGAGTTTCTACCTTCAGCTCGTCTTTCAAGATCTCATTTTCTCTTGTCAAATTCTTCTATGAGTTTACAAACAAATCAACAGCAGCATTAATGTTTCCAAGAACTGGTGTTTCCAATAGGTATACCTCTGACTGTAGGAATGCAAGGAAGGAAATTACAGGTCGTTTTTCTTTTTTCTTTTCATTCCTCATACTGAGTAGTGGAATTATACAGAAATACACAATCATGCTAACAAAACAGAAAGTGAACTATTCTGAACAGAAAGATGGTCAGTTAAACTGAGACAGAAAATATGTTCCTCCCAAGGGAAAAAATGTAGAGATATTAGACAGTCACTTTGCACTGCCAATTGTGAGTCCTGTTCTCCCTTTTGGAAAGGTGAAGCAGCCCATCTGGAGATTGCATAGACACAGATGAGCAGGACAACTAGTAAGGGAGTGTCAGGCGTAGAAGCGTGGAGAACATGCACCTGAGCTACAAAATGTCTCAGGGCTATCCTTTTGTTGCTGTTTTTGAGGTGCTTTTAGAAGCCTGGAATGGGATTAATTTTATCAGATGCATATATAAGGAGTCTAATTCTGCATCTGAGCCTGCCATATGCTGCCTTTAATTGAATAATAGAGAAAAACATGTTTTCCGAGGTGCAGTTCATCTCCTTTTGCAGTAGATGTCTAAAATTTGTTAAAAGGGAAGTTAAGATAATTAGCTTAGATGAACACATTTATGCTATAAACTTCTAAAGCTAAGTGAGATGAATCCCACCTTGCATTTTTGGAAACTTTATTTTCCTAAGTTTTTCAAGAAAAAAGAGAGTTTTGAGAAATCGTTTTGGTTTAGTCAATACTCTAATTTCAGTGAAAAAAGATTTGATAGAGAACTATGGACTAGCTCTGAATGGCACATAAAATCTATTCTAAAATATTTTATATACATTTTTAAATTTTGGTTAGTTGATCTTGAATTTAAACTTTAAACCCATGGAATCCTAGAATATTATATAACCTTAAAGATAATCTAGTTCCAAATCCTGCTCCATGAGCCTGTACATTTTCCATTAGATCAGACTTCTCCAATCCCCATCTAGCCCAGTCTAGAACATGTCCAGGAATGGGGCTTCAGAGCTTCTCTGGGAAATCTGTTCCAGTGCCTCACCACTCACAAAGGTAAAGAATTTCTTCCAAATATCTAATCTAAGCCTACCCTCTTTCAGTTTAAAGCCATCACTTCTTGTCCTGTCACTATATTAGCTTGTTTATTTTGTTTTTCTGTGTAGTTTTTCTGCAAGTCCTCTTGAACACTGAAGTTGTTTACCACATTTTTGGAGCTAAATCAAGTGGTGTGTAGTTTCCCACTGTGCTCATGGCTTTTCTGTCTCTAGATAATGGCAGTACAGCTATTTGCAGGCATAAGGGTCTTTTCTGCCACTTAGTGAACTTGTACAACTGTCATCATTCCAGTTCAAAGACCACTATGTTGCTGTTCAATCCTGTTTTTTCAAAGATAGTAAAAGCATATAACCTCAACATATTTGTTATAATCTTCTAAATATATATGTATACTTACATTTATAAAACAGTTTTGCTATTTGCCATTTTGGCTAATAAAATTGCCAAAAAACTATCAGGTTTTCATATTGATTTAAACAAAACTCCAATTTTGTTCCTATTAAATTAAGTCTCCAAAACCTTACTGTTTTCAACAGCACAGAAGCTGGACCCTAAGTACCTAATTTCTTAAGCTTTAACAGTGCTTCCCTTGTAGCCTGGGCTAAAACTTGCAATTCAGCTAATCTCTTTTTCAATATCTACTTTTACCTTAAATCATCTTAATTTGCTTCATAGCCAGTAGGAAGATATAAGAATTCATAGCCCAGAGCAGTGACCAATTTAGACCAGTGAGTAATTTTGACATTGCTTCAGAAGAATAAACTTCACTTGAGAAGTGTCAGGCCAGTTCACTAGAGCAATCCACGAGATTAGGTGAGATGTAGGTATCAATGTCATAGACCCTCAGAGTCAACTCAATTTTCTAAATAGGTATTTAGTACCAACTGGGGTGTTCCAAGGTATTCACCTGGTCTCCAGCTGCCAGTCCAGAATGGTGAAAATCTCTTTTACTTTGTCATAGGTCAGCACCTTACAAATGGCTCAACTACTCTGTAGATCCCTAGATGGATGTTTTAGACAGCTGAATTATAGTTCTACTCTCGTCTGTCTCAGATCTCTCCTACAGGGCTGGCTTTAGCTCCATGTTGAGAGATCTACATGTCTATACACAGATGTGTGCATGTGAAGTAGTCTGAATTGCAGCCATCAGCTGGGGTCAAGTTTATCTAACACGACAAAGGTTGGAGGTAGATGCTCAGCTCAACTTGGAGCAGATATTTGGGCTCAAATCGATTGCTTCAGAAGATTAATTGAGTGCAAGTTGAGGGTCGTTAGGGAATCTTGTTTGACCATTGGAAACTGATCCAAGAATTCAAGTCCTGTGTCCCAACTGCCACCCTTGTGCTGAATAGTCTAGCAAATGCACTCTGTCTTCACTGGAATGTAGTGAAGCTATTCTTCTGTGAACTCTCTTTCTGGAAGAAAACATATCAATCCGACTCTAATTTGTGCAATCAAAATTAGTTGTGATTTCAATTTTTTGTTTCTAATGCCTAAGTCTATGATCTGTCACTTAATGGCTTGGCCAATTATTCTATTTTTACTTCCTTTTAATACGTTTTTGTCTTTGTTTATATTAATCTGGTCAGTGCAGTCAAGTTACTGTAGGATTTTTGAGTGGTTTCAGTTTATTTTTTACCTGAGCTATATTTCCTGCTCCAGGCTTATTCTTAGTTACCTTCAGAAGTGAGCTCTGAAACTTGAGATAATGCTAGCAACAGCAACAATGTTCTTGTACTTCTGGGGCACATTTCCTAATCATGCTATGAGCATGAGGTGACTGAGATTTAGTCACCTCACTCAATAGCTCCACAATCACAGCCTAAATTTTGTCTTTGAGTATATCCCTGTCACCTGCAGTTTTACATCATTAGAGTGTTTTACTTAGCCCTGAAGTATAAACTACAAACAGGGGACACATGACCTTACCACAATGAAAATAAATATGCCAATATAGTAAGATTCCTGCTCTGAGTCTTTTCTCACACTATTGAAAAACAAATTTCACATGAGAATTTCCTCATCATGAAATTAGATTAAACTCTGTAACTCCTTTTTCAAACATGGCTGATCATGTATGAACTTATGTGGTACCAGTTCATTGCCTCAGAGCTTAGCAGAAGACAGACATTTGCTGCCAAGCACAGCTATCCTCAGCTGTGCCAGAACCTACACATTGTCTCCATCTTACTAAATTTCTTGAAAATCATGGAATCATAGAACTATTTAGGTTGGAAGAGATCTTAAAAATCATCAAGTTCTATCTATCCCCTCACCACAGATAGGGTTATCTTCCCCTAGGCCAGATTGCTCAGAGCTCCATGCAGCCCAGTCGTGAACATGTTCAGGAAGAGGGCTTCCACAGCTTCCCTGGGAAACCTCTGCCAGTTTCTCACCACCCTCACAGCAAAGAATTTCTTCCAAATATGTAATCCTTACCTAGTCTCCTTCAGTTTAAAGACATTAGCCCCTGTCTATGTCCTTGTAAAAAGTCCCTTGTTAGATGCTGGAATATGCTGTAATATCCTTCTTTTCTCCAGGCTGAAAGAAAGAAAGAAAGAAAGAAAGAAAGAAAGAAAGAAAGAAAGAAAGAAAGAAAGAAAGAAAGAAAGAAAGAAAGAAAGAAAGAAAGAAAGAAAGAAAGAAAGAAAGAAAGAAAGAAAGAAAGAAAGAAAGAAAGAAAGAAAGAAAGAAAGAAGACAATGGGGGGAGAGAGAAAGGGAGAGAGAGACAGATAAAGCAGAATATACCCATGGATCCAGTGGTCTGTCACTGATTCTTCTTCACCCAGGGCCTCATGAGTGGAGGAGGAAGGGCAAGCATGGGTCCCTTCTCTGTGGTGACCAGTGACAGGATGTGAGGAAATTGACCTGATACTGTGTCAGGAGAGGTTTATGCTGGATATTAGGAAAAAGGATCTTCACCCACAGGGTGTTTGGGCACTGGAACAGGCTCCCCAGGGAAGTAGCCACAGCACCAAGCTTGACAGAGTTCAAGAAGCATTTGAAGAATACTCCCAGGCATGGTGTCATCCTTGGGGATGAGGCTATGCAGGGCCAGGAACTGGAATTCATGGTCCTTGTGGATCTCTTCCACCTCAGCTTATTCCGTGGTCCTGAGCTTCTGTGATTCTTGTAGGTGGGGGTCACAAGGTTGTTATTTATACATTTTAACAAACAAAGAAATTAATTCTCATTGGCTACACATTTCTCTTATTTTATTGGTTAAAGGATTCCCTCATTTCAAATGCTAATTGGTCCTATGATGAGTTTTCCTCTTGTTTTGAGTCAGTGAGTTTCTTTAGTCCATGGGTTGTGGTTGGTGGTTGCACTCTGCCCTGCCAGAATTACCTTTTATTGAGTGGGAGTTGATTTCAACATAGTTTCTGAGTTGATTTTCCTTGTGGCCCATAAATTCTGCATTCTTTGTGTCCATTATCAGTTATGCATTCTCCCCCAGCTTTGTAAGCACTTGGACAATAGTTCCATCTTTATCTTATCTCAAGTTCCTGTCGCCGTGGCTTAGAACAGTGCAAGTTCCATGGGGGCATATTTGAAGGAACTTCAGTGGCCACAGGTGCCATCTGTCCCGTAACCAGAGGTGATCTTTGTTTGACTGTGATATGTGTATGAGCCATTGCTTCTTCACACTCTTTGCCACAGTGGGAATTTTTGTCTGGACCCAGAATGTACGGGCCAGATATTGTCTCTGCCCAGCCCAGAGTTAGCACCATCCTGTTGCTCCATCCTATGCTTTTTTCATGGCAAAGTGGGCTAAACAATGTTTGGGACAGGCAACAGTGTGTTTTAAATCCCTACACATGGGTCTTTCTTCTTCAGTCTGCAGGGCATTGACATGGCTCAGCAAGGGTAGTCAGGCTCCAGAGAAGTCTTTTCCTCCTGCAGGTCCTTGCAATCTCAAAACAGATTTGTAGGGGGAAAAATTTCTAAAGCTTGTTGAAAATCTACTAGGACAACTAGCACTAAACAGAAAGCTTTGGATTGATGCACAGTTTATTTTCTGACTGAAGTTTCTCCAGAACTATGTGTTCCCCACTGTGCAAATTTATTACTCGCAGCCTTTGGGATTTGTTTGTTTCCCTTGCAGTTTATGCTTCTGACTATACTTCAGCTATGCCATCTGTTGTTCTTCTTTCCTCTTTCTTAGTGTTTCTTTTTCCCTGTGTCCTCATTCCAGGCTACATTAACTGCTCTGTGTCTCAAAGGGTATTTAGGAACTTTCAGCTGTACTCTGCAACTGTCAAGTGCCAGTGCTGGAGAACTCCGAATTCCTTTTCACATCCTCCAAAAAGTATGAAATGGCTTTAAAATATAAATTATTTTTAGCCTTCTGGTGGGTTTCTTCATCTATACTTGGTTCTTGCACCTCTGCTGCAATATGCATGTAGGTTTCTTCTTTCTACCCCGAGGACAGATTTTCCTATCTCAATATTGACAGCTCTTGAAAAAGAAGGAGTTTTTGTCACATTTTGGATTTTTTTCAGTCCTCAGTCACTGAAATAATCTAATGCAAAAGAATTCTTCTTTTATTTTAAAACATATTTTCAGATCCTTTTTTTGAAGAGATATAGTGGAAATCCTGCCACAAATACACCCATTATGAACATGGGCTGGAAGATTGGAACACTGAATCAATAACTGACAAGCAAAAATTTCCTAACTCTCACAATTTCTAAAGAAATAATGCAACTGATTTATTTAAAAAATATGGTAGATATACATTTCAAGGAATAAAAATCTGTTCTCAGGTGTAAATGTTGAGGGACAGCTGGAATAAAATTGAATTATTTCAATTTTTTGAAACTGAATTGGCACCATTTATAGATGTATGTATGCTCTATATTTAGCCTCAAATAGCTTTCTTTTTAAAGCAAGCCACAGTCATTTTAAACACTTATGAGTGCATGGAGTGCTGGGACTCTGTGTTAGTGTCATAATGTGCATCTACTCTATTGTTTGGATTCTTGTGTGTGTTTTGTAGCTTATATCCTCTGTGCACAGATTTATTTATCTCTATGCAGTAGCTAGGGTGACTTCGTGAATCATAGTTTAAGTAAGAGGGAGAACACACTGAGCTGCTTTGATAAGGAGACACTGAATAAAGAAGTATCTATTTTGTATATAGCTGCACAATAATAAATTTATGTCACAAATAAATACTCTGCAATTTTGCAGAGTATCACATTTGCTTCTTTTCTTGCTTATAAACTATAATTTCATATTGAAACCTCAGTCTTTGGTGACAGAAATCTTGGCACAAAAAGCCTGGTCCATTCATATAATGACACAAATAGCAACTGATAAATTGCAAAAGATTTGCCATGTGAGCAAAAATAGTAATGATATGAAAGGATATAACATGAACTTGTGCTGTTTACAGGGTCTTGTACTGTCATGTGGACTTTTTAAAATGATTATTTGATTGTTTTTATTATAGAGATGGAGAATGGTGTCCTTGAAATAGCATTTTTCAGGAGTTAAAGCATGTATGTTGAAATGAGTTCCCTCAACAGAAGAGGACAGCAAGTGTATTAATGCAAGTATTAAAAAACTTGATCAGCTTAACAAGTCAAACTATTTACACTGACTGTATAATGTAAGCTCTGCTACACCGTAAATTATGTCTTCTACCTTTTGAATATGGCAAGCAGTTGATAAAGCCCTCTGAGGAATTTGCCACCCCTCTGCTTATCCATCTGTCCTACCATCTCTGGCTTTTGGAGAAACAGCTGTCTTTAAATATTATACAGTAATCCATGCCAAAGGAATGCGTGAATTACTGGAGCTAGTATTGTCTTGTGCATCCTAAAAGTGATTAATTTTTTAACAGGTTTCAAGAGATGCATTCATTTATCCAATAGGCTGAACAATAAGCATGGACCGTGGAATGTAGATTACTTCCTGTTTTTTCAGTTGTTAAGTAGCTGATAAATCCCAATGGAAAAGTAAAATATTTATCCCACAGTTTCTGTCAGTGTCACACAAAACACAAATGCCATTCATAATGAAGAAATAGTAGCAATGCCACACTGTTTTGAACAAATGCACAGTGAATAAACTTCAAAGCTCAACAGTTTATTCCAATTGGGAAATTATATTTTTTGAAAATTGAAACAATAATCCTGTTAGTATGTTATAGCATACAATCCATAGTATTTACATAGTGCTGTTATTGAATCAGTGTTTTTCAGCTGTGTGGTTTAACAAGTAACAGGAGCTATGAAACACTGAAGAGAGAAGATAATTGCTCAAAATATGACACATTCAGTCACTTGAATGGGATTCACTACGTCTAAAGGTGGAACTTGACTACCTAACTTAGACAGTTGAGGATTTTATACAAAGTCAAGGGTACTTCCCACTACAGCATTCATCCATCACTAGAGAATAACATGAATCTCCCACAGACCTTGTATCATGTTTTTGAGCCTTGTGTAAATGCCTTAGGTGTGCTAGGGCACCTTACATTACATTACAGAGCTATCAGCTTATGAATGTTGATCTAGAGGACCACAGTATAGATATCTGCACTTGACCTAGTCATCCTGTTTTACTATTCATGGAAGAAAGAAGACAAAAAAATACTGGGCCATGATCCGTATTACTTTGCTGTGTGTAGTGAACTGCCTGCTAAAATGCTTATTCTTTTCTGTATGAGGAGCTTTGTTCTCAGCTCAGATACAGATTTACACATGGTCAGATGAATCCCTGAATTTTTAAAAAACAAATGAAAAGTGCCTGTTGAAAATATAAAGGCATTGGCAATCTAGATCTCGTTCTTGATTGAAAAGAAAACCCAGAGAAACTCTAATCTCAGAAAGCTTTAGCTTCCTTGTCACTGTTAGAAAGAAACAGATCAATCCAATTACTTGATTAGTATGAAAAGATGTGATAACATTCACTTATACTATTTACTGGGCCCTTATTTCATACAAGTGGTTAGTGTGCTTGGATCCCTGAAGTGTGCTGCTATTCCTTTTGAAAGAAAATTGGTGGGCAGCCGACAAGAGGGTAGTAAATTACCTTAATCTCCTTTTAATTATAAATGTGTAGTTCCTGCAGAAAGGCATTGCTGAGTGGATTTTAATACTAGAGCAGCACAAACCTGGTGTGCACATCAGAAATTGAAAGGTAAAATTTCTCTTGCTTGGGCAAGCCATGTTTGTTTATTTTCTGCAGAAAAAGAAAAATATCTTACTTTAGTACAGCTTTTCTTTCTTATCTCATTTTCAATGGGATCCTTTCCTGGAAACCTTCAGTGTGATGGCTCTTCCTTATTTGAATACTTAAATAATATTTTACTCTTAAAGCACTTAGTGACTGTACTGGTTTTGACTGGGACAGAGTCAAATATATTCATAGTAGCTGATATGGGGCTATGATTTGTGCTGAACATAGTGTTGATAATAGAGGGATGTTTTCATTACTGCTGAGCAGGGCTTACACGGAGTCAAAGCCTTTTCTGCTGCTCACCCCACCCCACCAGCACGGAGGCTGAGGGTGCACAAGGGATTGGGAGAGACACAGCTGGGAAAGGCAACTCCAGCTGACTCAAGGGATGCCCCATAATGTACGACACCATGCTCAGCAATAAAACTGGGGAGAAGAGACTGTCGGGCTGGCATTGCTCTGGAACTAGCTCAGCATCTGTTGATTGGTGCAGAGCAATTATTTTCTTTTGCATCACTCATTTTCCATAGTTTCCTTCCCTTCCCCTCTCTGCTTTCTTTTTTCATTGAAGTTTTTTTGTTTTGTTTTGTTTTGGTTTTTTTTAATTATTAATGTCTTTATGATCTCAACCCAGAAATTTTCTCATTTATACCCTTCCAAATCTACCCCCATCTTGCTATGGGGGAGCAAGTAAGTGTCTGTGCAGGGATTAGTTGCTGTCATGTTTTAACCCCAGCCAGGAACTAAGTACCAGGCAACTGCTCACTCACTTCCCTCCCTGGTGGGAGGTGCATCAGAATTAGGAAAAAAACATTAAAAAACATGGGTTGAGAAACGAACAGTTTAATAATTAAAACAAAGTGAAATAGTATAATAGCAAGACTGCTAATAACAATATTTGCAACAAAAAGGAGAGAGAGAAGAAAGTAAAGCACAAGAAGACTGAGTGATGCACAATACAGCTCACCACCTGCCAGCTGATGCCCCATCCATGCCCAGCAGCAATCGATGCTTTCTGGCCCCCTTTCCCCAGTTTATAAGGTGAGCATGACATTCTGTGGTGTGCAACACTACTCTGGCCTGTTTGGATCAGCTGTCCTGCCCACGCCCCTTCCCAGCTTCCTGTGCCCCCTCTCACTGGCAGAGTTCTGAAAAGTCCTGGGTGTATGGCAATCACTGCTCAGCAGCAACCAGCACAGCAGTGTGTCATCATCATTATTCCCATACTGAATCCAAAACGTGGCTCTGTACCAGCTACCAGGAAAAAAATCTAACTCCCAGCCAAATTCTGGACAGCTGCCTACTGGAATTAGACCATGACACTGATCCTAAGTTATTGGCTGGTTTAAAATAAGTCATATTCGCAGAAGTCACTCCAATAAATTCCCTAATTTGAAACAAAGCATTGGATTTCATTACCATTTTACTCTGTCCCGATTACGAGTAACACTGGAGTAAAACCATGTTTTATGCAGCACTGAATACACATAAAACAAATTAACAATGTGTTCAGATTTGTCCCTTGGCCATCAGGTTTACCCGTTTAACTAGTTAACAACTGCCTTTTGCTGATTACTATGCTGGCTGGAATGCTTAAATATTATATATCCAGTGAGATTAGACCAATTTACTGGTGTGGTCAACTAATAATTAAAAGAAAAATAAAGAATCAGGGAGATTTCAGCAAGATATCAATTGAAATTCCAAGTAGATTCCTGAATATACCTAGTCTGATTTTCTGCTGCATATTCCCAGTAGACCCAGTGTTAAGAGCTTCAAGAGGCTTTGGGATAATATATCTGGTAGCTGCTTTAGCTTAATGTATAGTATTACATGAACTTATCAGAATGTCAGCTGGCTGCTTTCTAGTTTAGTTGTGTCTTAATACACCAGCTCAGCAATTCATTCAAATTATCCCTTTATGGAAAAGGCATCAATAAAATTATACACTGTTAATTTAGCTTTTTTTTTTTCTTTCTTAAAAGCCACACAAAATTTAAAGGCATAGAATAATTAGACGTAAATTAACGTTCATATTTATATGTAGTTAATTAGAATACTTCGTTTTATGTACCTAATTTGTTTTTGACACCATAACCTTTTAAGGCCTGTCTTTAAAAATGCTGAAAACCTAATAAAAATATTCATTATAATATATATCTATTTTTTTTTTTAATTTATTCATACCTTGGTTGTTAGGCTGACTGGTACATTTATATCTTATTTATCTTTGATAAACATTCTATTCCAATATATAAATATTAATTAGCAGAGGTGCTCGCAAAAAATAGAATAAAGGGAGTTTAGACAATCTTGTAAAATCTGCAGTTTGTGACTCCAGATATTAAATAACAAAAACAAGTTTGTACCTAAGACAAGAAAGAACTCAAAAAAATTGTAAACCTAAATAACTGAAAATTCATGCCATATCTGTCCTTTTTATTGTGAGTCTGCCCCTTTTTTCTGGAATTTTCAGAGTACTGTTTAGGCTTTTCACCACAGTCAAATGGCTGCTGGACACATGCAAATGCATTTTTTATTTCATGACCAAAAGAGGGTTGTGACCTAATCATAGTCTCTGCAGTGGATTCAAACATGTACCACTAGACTAATATGATTTTAACTCAGATCCAAATAATCCCAGGCAGAAATACTAGACCCTGCACCCACAGAAGCAATATTCTTTTTTATTTTACATGTTAGCAGGTATGGAAATGTTATACTAATAGGTCAAGGGAAGGATAGGCTGTCCTTCTTATCCTCATGAATCAAGAAATCATTCATTTCTGTCTCAGTAATCTAGAAATGAATAATGATCTCAAGCATTTTTGAGTTTACTATGCAAATATTTTAGGCACTTAAATAATCTCTGTTAATTGTATTTTCCATAATAAAAGCAATGTTGCTGCATGTTTTAAAAAAATAGAAAAAGTTATGCTCTTTGTATGTTGGTTATCATGCCCAATGATTGAATAAATGAATGAATGGAAAAGAGACAAAAACATTAAAAACATAAACTCCTCCCCAAGTAGCATCATCATTATAGATATATGTTTATTAAGCTACTACATTTTAGGAGATACAAAAATGTTCATCTCATTCATAATTTGAAAATATCCATATTATCAAAAGTGTGTGAGGAAAGGTCACGTTTATGACAATAATGTTTCCATATTTACTTTGATAACTGTCCCTGTGAGATACTGAGGTGGGGAATTTTTTTGTTTTTAAGCTTATTGCCTGGTTTAACAATATTTGGGGGGGGGTGCAAATAATATGATTAAGCTGGAGTTTTTGACAGTGATGGCACTTTGACAAAGGATTTTGTCTGTAAAGATTAAAATGGTAATCAACATGGCCTCATGTAAAATATTTGTCAAAAAAATGTGGGATTGTTTTGCACAATAGATTTGGTTGATAACTGCAGCAGATAACTGGATTGACATAATGCAGTTATACTTCTATAAAGAAGTTTTCCTTGTCTTTCTTCCTTCTGGTGAATATACTCCTATGTAAAATCAATGAAGCTTAAATATCAGCTATGAAAGATGTTTTAGAAAGTAATTACAAATGAAGAATCAGTGTCAACAGGATGCAAAATAGGATGACTGAAATGTAAGTTCTTGCTTTTCAACCTCTTCATCAATTATCTGATAAAATTTGCTGATAATGGATAATTACTGAGCAAGAAATAATGGCAAAGACCAACTCAACTAAATTATATCGCTAAAGGAAATTACTTTTCTTTGGACAGCATATGTTTGACAAAGCCAAATGAAAGGGCATGCAGCAAGGAACAAAGTGTGTAGCTCACACTTGCAGGATGAGAAATGGCATCCTGGTGTTCAGCAAAACTGATGGATTTAGAGGAAATAATAATTAAGTGAGTATGAGCTCCCTGAGCAACACTACAGTTAATTAGGCGAACATGTTTTTAAATGCATGACTAGAAAAATATTAAATAGAAGAGGCTGTATTTGTGCACAGCACTTGAGAGACTTTTGCTGCCATGCCTGTATGCATTTTTTTGGTGATTGTCTTTTAAAGGGATATAGATATGTAAAAAATATTATAGAGAAAAATTACAGGAGAAGGTCAAGATTTGGGAAACTAGCATAATACACCCAAGATAAGATTATGAAGTTGTTGTCTACAAGTTCGTATGTGGGGGAAAAAAAAATCTGACACATTAAAATGACCAGTGACTGGAAAACAGCGAATTCAGAAGACAAACAAGAATCACCTCTTAAAATTATAGATACATGTGATCATTTAGATTGGAAGGGACCTCTAGAGGTTACCCAGACTGCTCTTCTGCTCAGAGCAGTACTAACTTTAAATTAAGATCACTTTGAGCAAGGCCTTAAACACTCAAATTTGAAAGTCCCTGAGGGTGAAGGTCTTACAGGCTTGTTAAGCATCCTGTTCCAGCCCCTACCCATTTACTCCACAATTTTTCTTCTCATATCCAACTGAAAATTTCCACGGCTTATAGCTTTTTCTTCTCATCTACAGATTGCGTAGCATTGAGTGGAGTCTGGCGCCATAATCTTTTTTTTTAATTTCCTGTACATATTAAAAAGAGAATTTAGGTGCATATTTCACTACCATAATTGAAAATGAAATGTGATTTGGTGAAAAGAAAATGTCTCTATTTTGCAAATTATATGGATGGGGTTTCCAAGAGGTGTAGGGTTCAAATAAATCACAAACCAGATGCAGGAGTTGCTGGATGAGATTCTGTGATTCCTGCAATTTAATTTAGCTAAATTAACTTTTGATTTACTGTAAAAGTTCATGCTAGACATTCAACTCATGAAGCTTCTATGAAGTCAATCAATTGCAAAAATAGTCTAGTTGTGTAATTAACAGAACTAAAATGTTTCTGGATAGCAAGGGAATAAAGTCCTTCTCTGTCCTATTAGTGATGCTCTTCATTTTCTCAACAATGCTGAGCTGGTAGATTCACAATTAATTTGGACTCATATTTAGTTGCCTTGGTACTGGTATTTATGATCTTATGGAGATTAAATTATAGGCTTGGAGCATAATATTAGGATGGTATTTATCTTCCTATATATGTCTATAGGACAGACATTCACACCTTTTCTAAACAATGAATATTCTTTTTAATCAGTGAAGAGAGAAAAAAGTATTTCTAGTGATAAAAACAAAAAACATGAACCAGAAGTTCAGATTAATTCTGGTGAGATTAATTTTGCCTCAAAGTGCCATCTCCTATTCACTGATCAGGAAAAAAGAATACAGGTGAATGATTCGGGAGCTGATATGTACATATCTAAGTAAGTGTTATCTTAAGTTGTTCAAGATGAGTTCTGAGATAGATTGTGTAAGAAAATAAATATTCCTAAGGAAAAAAACCCACATAAACCCTGAATTCTCAGTTCACAAACTTTATGTTATAGTTCTCTCCTAAAAAGAGCAACAAAGATGATGGAATTACTCAAGGGCATGACTTATGAGGGGTGGCTGAGGACACAGGTTTGTTCAGCTCAGAGGAGAGGGGCCTGAGAGGTCACCTCTGTGCTGTCTATCACATCAAGATGCTGATAGAGTGCAGTGGGAAGTGCTGTTCTTTGTGGTGCTTAGTGATAGGCTGCAAGGGGAAGGCTGAAAACTGTGTCAGGAAGAGTTCATTAGGACGTTAAGAAAAAGTTCTTCACTGAAAGCATAAACAATCAAAAACAGCTCCCAGGTAAGTAGTCATTGCCCCTGGGGCCATCGCCCCTCTCACTGTTCAAGAAGCATTTGGACAACAACCTTAGACACATGATTTAACTTTTAGATATCCTGTGTTGAATTTTGAATTGGACTTGATAACTCTTGTGTCCTTTCCAGCTCAGGATATTCCATGATCCTACAAATCTAATCTTTCATGATCATGTATTTGGATAGATTGACATTTCAGCTGCTATTTATATTTCATGGTTCACAGTGACATTTTGAATAGAGATTCTGCTAGTGCATGTACAGAAGAATTGTACTTCTTCTGTTTTTTTGATTATAATTGTATGTATATGCTGGTAATTATCACTTTGAGTATTTCAGAATCTATTTAAAGACAGAATCAACCCTTTCATTCATTTGATACATTTTCACAAATATTGATTCAGTTTTGCTAGGGTTTAGTGGGAGATCTGCTTCAAGTGTTTACCTTAACTAACTTAACTGTGAACACTAACCAAAATGTAGTAAGTGCACTTAATAACCTGAAATTATAATAGAAAACAATTTAAAACACTTTTTTTTTTTAAATACTTAGTCAATTGTAAAATTAAATTTTCACTGTTTTCACTGTACAGTGTATAAGTGTATGGTCATACTGTATCCAAGCAGCACACATATATATAATAGCAGGATTGCTAAGATTCACCTCAAATATGCAAAACCAAAGATTAAAAACCTAGCTTTAATCATCAAAATTTATAAAATATTACAGTTGAACAAGCAACTTTCTCTTCTCTGGACATGCTTAATACACCTTTTCTTTAACTTTATGGTTTCTTGGAAGCAGTAAGCTAAAAGTGAAGATGTTAACTTTATCAGAAAGAGAATTACTACTAAATTGCAATTCTTGCTTGAGCTCCAACAGAATACATTAAAATTAATTTTTAATAATGAATTAAAAATATTTTTTATGGAAAGTATCCTACTTCTAGTTCTGTCTGTTTGTTTTCACTTTCATGGGTAACTTCACAATTAAACAGCTTTAGTGCATTCTATTACCCAGATCAGAACGGTCACCAGTCTCTTCTGTATAATGTCTTGCATGCTGTATAGTCATGAATGTTTGTTACACTGCCAATTAATTTGTAATGATATATTTAACAAAGGATGATTTTTCCAGCTGGAAGCAAAGTTATTCCCTATTCTCTATCCTCTCTAACACCACTACCAACATGTCCCTCAAGACAGTATCATGAGATCTTTATCATCTCGAAATGATTTTAAAAATAAGTAGATGGGAAATCATTTTAATATCTTATCTGAAGGACAGCATCTCCCAGTAATACAACTGCCCTCCTAATATTGGACCTTGGCATCAACACTGCAGAAACCCACTCCCAATGTGCAACACTTTCTGTATGCCCTCATTAGAGGTCTTTTGTTTGCCTCCTTTATTCAGACTTTCATCGTGACAACTGAAAGTGACATTTCAAAAGCTAAGAGGATTTTACATAACAGGACCCCTATTGTCATTCTTCATTTCCTTTCAATTCGAGCACGTTTGCTGCATTTTCATTATGTAAGAGATCATGCAGCATGTCAGCACAAAAAGTCTTTTCCTTCCTGCTGGCAAGGTACATGAAGAGTAAGTCTCAGGGCCAGAGAATTATTCTTGTACAGAATACATAAATGCCTTTTATTAAGGGAGGCTAACAGCCTATGCCAAAAAAATATTTTGACATGGACAGAGGAAGAAGCTAAACAAAAGCTTATGAATTTTGTCATATAAAATGTTCACTGTGACAACAATGCAACAACACAGTGATGTAGAGAAGATGCAAAAGAAAAGTAACTGACTTCATTAACTGGCACAAAAGACTTACAACTATAATAGAAGTTTGGGGCTCGTGTCTCATCCATTATCTCTTAAACAAGTCGAAAAAAGGGCAGTTGGATGTGGTCAGAGCATGGAGAAAATTTTGGGAAATACTTCTGAAAGAGGGAGATTATTAGGCTTCTGCATTTCTCTGCAGATTCTATCTTTATGATGTAAAGATCTCCATGACCACCAGTTTGATGCTCTAACAGGACTAAAAATGGGCAGCACAGAGTAGTTTTGAACTAATTGATGTCCTGCTGAGAGTCCTGAGGGATCTACTTTGCCCTTGCTCCACTTGTGAATTCTTTTCTGTTCTTCTGCTTCTTCTTCACTAGCAAAAAAAAAAAAAAAAGTCTGACCGTTTAATCAACAACACAGGAATAGATGGATTCTGTCTCTCTATAACAAGAAACAAGCCCAGAATATCTCAGACTGAGGAAAATGAAGGAGGAACCAAAGTATAAAAGAAAAATATGTTGCCAGCCTGTTGTCAGGGCCCTGATAGTCTGAAGATATAAACTTAAACATCTATGTCCTTCTATGTCTTATGTATTTCCTTTTCCCCCTCATTTTCTCTTTGACTGTCATGCCAAATAGGAACAATGAATCTAAGTAGCAGAACTATCATATTCTTATTTGATACAATGATAGAAAGTATAACATAAATCCTCAACCTCTAAAGGGAATTTTGATATATTTTGATTTATTGCTCTTCACAGACATCTCAACATGCTTAATGCTGCCTTCTCAAAATTTTCTTTGTCCGATCTACCCAACACATACACACTTACTCTGTAATTTTTCAAACTTTCATAAATGCGTGTGTATGCTTGCCATCTCAATCATGTCTGAATCTTGTCTGTTTAATTCTGTAGTAAAATAGGATTATATTTTTTATATAGTCTGCTAATACCTGCAATAATCAGATTATCAAAAATTATATTCTACAACAGAAGCCCCCGATCAAAAATAATTTGTGCCTACTTTCCTTGATGACACTAATGTACTGACCAGGGAGCGAATCACAAAATAATAGATTGGTTTGGGTTGGAAGGGACCTTAAAGAACATCTGTTTCCAAGCACCCCTGCCATGGGCAGGGACATCTCCCACTAGACCAGGTTGCTCAGACTTCCATCCAACCTGGCCTTGAACATTTCCAGGGATGGAACATCCACAGCTTCTTTGGATAGCCTGTGCCAGTGTCTCACCACCCTCATAGTAAAGAATTTCTTTCTAATAGCTAATCTAAAATTAGCCTCTTTCAGTTTAAAGCCATTTCCTCTTGTCCTGTTACTGCCCTCATAAAAAGTCCCTCCTCAGCCTTCTGGAAGAGAAGAGGTAGAGTGAGGCGTGTGTTTTCTTCCTATCCATTAGATATTGGGGAGCATTCCTTACTAGGGCATGATTCTTTATATTGCTACAGGTACTGGGATTTTCCCAGTTTATTTATAAAAATGGTCAGGCAAATACAACCAGGCCTTGAAAAAAACTGATTGGAGATCTTATTGCTTAGGGATTTCAGATTACAAAATGAATTTTGGTGTATGACAAGTACAACTCTAAACATACAAAATATAACCAAAATTTTTTGTTACCAAACAGTGTCCTGCAGTTCCCACTACAGTGTGTAAACACTTTTACGCTTTCCAGGTGATCTTCAGTATCTTTCAAAAAATAGGCAAAAGAAAATAGTAGATAAATCTAGCTTGTCACAATGCATTTCATATATTTTTGGGGAGGCTTTGTTTAGTAGTTTGGGGTTTTTTTTTCTTGTTTGTTTGGGTTTTTTTTAACTTTTTTTTCTTTAGTAGTCTAGTCCAAGTCAGCCATTAACCTCAGATTAATGCTGGCTAACAAAACTCTTAATTATTCAGGGAACATATCGTTGTTTTTTTCTAATTAACTAGAACACACTCAGTATTCTCACTTTTCATTCAGCGTTTTACAATTACAAGAGGTGTTTTCTATTCGAAATTTAGGCACTTGGACATGTATAATTAGTGGAGATTCTTGGATTTCATGTAAAGAAAAGGGTTCAGGTCTTTCAATGGACTAGTACCAAACTATGTAATTTCAGATGCATTCCAAAACTGCAAAAAGACAAGCAGCAAAGAAATTTAGAATTTATTTATTTTCATATAGACGGACATATATTGCAGTATCTATTGCAAATAAATGACAAGCATCTATTATCAATATATTTTATATATATGATATATATTTTTAAGACTGGTCATTGAAAAAAATTATCAATTCTTTCATGTAGCACATGAAACAAAAATCAACACTTCATAAAACATGTCCTCGTATTTCTACCTTGTTTTTGCAAATCATGATTTTTTTTTTTAATTTGCTGTTTATCTATGTATCTCTTCTTTTGCTTTCTTCACTGATTGCCTGACTATGGAAATTATGTGGAATTGTTTATCTCTATCTCACTCTAATTAAGTCTTCTAACATCTCTTTTAACAAATCTGATTTTTGCTGGTATACATAAAAAACTGAAAAAGTTTGGAAGTAGTTGTTTGAAAAAGTGTGTCATTATACATGATCATGCACAGCTCTGCTTTTCCTCTGTATATTTTGCCTCGACAGGATTGTATTTCACTCAGACTATGCTACCTCAGTTTAGATTCCTCCTCAGATTCTCTCTGAACCCAGGTTTTTTTTTTCTTTTTTTCTCAACATTTTGCTATTGCACGCAGCTTTTCCACTCATTTTTTTTTTTTTAACTGAATCAATATGGCAGCAATCTTCTTTACCCTTCAATGACTACTACATTTATAAATACTGAACTACCAAGTCAGAATGAGAAGAACTTTTCCCTGTTTAATTAATTATACTGCTTTCAGTGGCATTTTATTTCTACAACAGCGATATAATTTTCCAATGCAGGAGTAGTGGCAACTTTAAGGAACTGCATTTTGTGAAGAGATTTAATTTTATATATAAATTTCTAAGTCTGGGAAAAAAACCTCTGGTGGATTTACAATTCATTCAAATTTCTTTTTCCACCATCCTTGGTTGTTAATATATTCTTCAAGCAATTTATATGCAAATATCTATTGAGACAAAGGAGTGAGGTAAACAGACAAGCTACACCACGTACATTACAGTATATTTTCTTAAAAGTTCTCCTCTCAGCTAAAGCAGTAGAAAGAAGTAGCAGCATCAATGTCTTTGATGTAGGACCTGTTGCTGTTTCCACATCACTGCATTAGAGAACCAACCAAGGGGCATGCAGAGCTTTTGGTCTGTGTTATCTTTGTATGTCTGTACAAGCTCTCAAGCCACCTTTGGTCATTCCACATGGCAGCTGTGGTCACCTGCATGAGCCACACCGTCCCTACAGGCTGCAAAACCCCAATGCAGTTGGGTTTGGGGTTAGCCCATATAATCCGTACTTAGTGCCTGAGCTATTTTTGATCTAGCTTACCATGGCTGCAATCACACTGCTGATTGCTGCAGGCTCGTGGCTCTTCACTCTCATTCTATAAGGTAAAATGCTGAACAGATTTCTTAAAGCAGTGGGATAAAGGGGAAGAGAAACCTCCAAGGTTTAAGTCTCAGGAAAAATATAGGAAAGAGATGAGACTAAGACTTTGGAATTTCACAGAATCACAGAATATTATGAGTTGGAAGGGACTCACATGGATCAAGTCCAACGCTTCAGTGGATGGCTTATATGTGGATCAAACCCTCAACCTTAGCATTATTAACACTCTGCACTAACCAACTGAGCTAATGCACCAATACACACAAGTTATTTTCACATCTATATCATAATCTGGGCACATAAGATCAAAATATGCAACTGTATATACTAAAATGATCTGTGATTCACGAACAAAACAGAAGAAACACTGATCAAGTTTCTCAGAAAAAGCAAAACAAAACAAAATATAATATTCTAAATTCTGTCAGCTTTGAGAACTACAGAATATACTCAGCTTTGCATATACTGTTGCTGAATCTGCAATGAAAAGGACTAGTGTTTTGTTATATTATTTTCTCCTCTGCCCAGCTGGGGAGGGAAGTGATGGAGCAGCTCTGGTGGACACCTGGCATCTAGCCAGGTTCAACTCACAAGGGCACTACACTTATATAAGGTCCCCCACTTCACAGACTTTTTTGTCATAAAAGGACAACTTTTAAATGTTCATTGTGCCCTAAATGTGTAGAAGGAACAGGACGAAAAAATTGGTTTGGATTGGACAGATACAGATCAGCTTAGGTGCCCAGGTTTCCTTACCTGCCTGGCCTTCAGCTTCCAGCCTGAAAGGCTTGACCCAGCTGTCCCCAGTTTCCAAAGTCACAGCACCCACCCCTGTGCAGATGGAAACCTGAAATACTGTCTGCTGCCTGCCTTTAAAAACAGGAATTAAATCTGTACGTGTGGTAAGCTGAATTAAGGTCTACTGCTTGTCTTATCTCCATTGACTTTAACAGGAGGTTGCACATGTGCACGTTGGCAGCTACTGCTTCAGGAATCAGAGCTTTGATCCCTATTGTACTGCTTTATGTTAACTTCTGGCTCCTGAAATGTCTTCTCCCCCATGCAACTTCTTTTTCCTCAGAGTCCTACCATCTTCAATCATTTCCATAAGTGGTTCCTCCTCCTCCATCTGTCCTCCTGGAAGTAATGGTTTGCTAAAAAACTTTTCACTCCAAATGCTTGTGTGATTAGCAGCTCAGGAAAAAAAAAAAAAAAAAAAAAAAAAAAAAGTGGGTTTTGCCAGATACATGACATTTTATCACACATCACTTTGATAGAGATTTTTACCACATCTGGCGGTTCAGAATATGCAGGAATATTTCTGCTGCAATTGAGCAAATTCAGTTCCAATCACACTTAAGAAAGCAATAGGCATGCAACTCCTGCTCTGTTCTTTAGTTAAACATAAAAAGTGTGCATCTCAATTTCTCTGTAATTAATACCAACTAAAATGATTCACATAAAGTTAGTGGAACAATTTTTTTTTCCAATAATTATGTCATTAAACATATGCTTTACCCTTATCATCTCCTTTTTAAATAAACCAAACATTTTAGGAAAAAGAAAATAAAATCATCATGAAAAACTATCAGACCATTTCAAACAAATAACAGAAGTTGCAGAACAAAACCGATATATCTAAAACATTTTTAATTGAAAATGTAAACATCAGAGTTGCTGTTTGCAAATAGAAATATCCCAATGTAAACGTTAAAAGATTTGCCATGTGAATAGTTCTAAATGCACCAATAAGCTCATTAGGTGGATCAGAAACTTTCATTTTGCCATCAATCTTTATTAGTTGCACTTGAGTTCTGGTATTGAATCACAGTAGATTAATTCAGCTCAGGTCACAGGTGTTTACATGCTTGAGCACTTTGTCATGTAGATAGATTAATCCACTTGCAAAAATTCAAAACCATGCTTATAAGAGAGGTTAAAAACCCTAACCATTTTACATCACACATTATAAGCACAAATTACAAACTACTGAAGACTCCAGACTAATGTAATATTTTCTATTTCTCCTTTTCTAATAAATATATTTATGACACAGCTAATTACACGAAATGTAATCAGCAACCCTTCCCAAAATTATACTTTTTTAAAGTAGAAAAAAAAGTGTAGACTAACATTTGGGAAAGAAAGATTTTGGCAGAGGACTGCTTCAGGAAGGAAACTCGAATATATACACCTGTCATCCTGCTGCTGTATTGGAAGTTAGAGCCATGTAAGTGATTGGATGACTGCAAGTTTTACATATTTATTTCCTGGAGTCATTGTTTCTTTTCAATAGCTGCTCCCTGTACCTGAAAAAAAAAATCACCTTCACTAGACATGGAAACAAATGTCACCTTCATTAGTCTTTCCACAGGGTTACAGTCTTCTTAGTATTGAACAAGCTGCTTCTGTTCTGGTTTCAGGGTACTGAAATCTGCACATGATAGTATTGCCTTAGAACCTCCCCAACATAATGGACTAGTAGAAAAGACTGATCACTGCAAATGAAATATTGAAGATTGACTTTTAAATTAAATTAATATAAAATTATTTTTCAATGCATTATTTATTCAGTAAGAAAGTTGGGATGATGATATATTACTTTGGCTTTTTGCCTGTCAATCCAGGGTACATAAAACGCCTGTTTTTATTCTAAGTTAGTAAAATATTTTATTGACACATGAATACCATAGATAAAGAAAAGATGACTTGTACAATTTTGCTGGTAGTATTAAACCATTAGATTTTTTTCTTTAATGAAGTGGACAGATACAACTTACACTAGGTCTCACTGGTGAAGTAGCTGATTAGTACATGAATGAAAGACTTCCAAGTAAAGGGCACCACAGCTGAAATCCTGGCCCAGAAGAGGACCAGATCCTAAGTGAAGTTAAGATTTAATCTGGTCAGTTTTCTCCACAGTTACCACAGTCTTTGTAATAAAAAAATAAGTTCCTAAACAACAGCTTCATTAGCAAAGGATTTTTTTCAAAAGCTGATAAATTTTAATGATGCCTGATCAGGTTTTTTTTGAGTAATTGTAAGCTGTCCTCACACATTTGAATTACCCTTTTAAAATCATACTTTCATTTTTCTCCTTTTTGTAAACAACTGTCTTACAGTATTGTCATCAATAGAGTTTGTCTTCTATCTGCATTTTGAGTGCAATGACTGTCTTCCTGCCTGTCATCTGCCTGTTCATTCCCTTTAGCATCCGTGCAGGTAAAGATAGTTTTCCATCAGATGATACAGTAAGAAGGTAAATCCAGCCAATTTTTTACTTCCAACAGCAATCAATACAAGCTCAAGAAAGAATTTATAGTAGGAATCTCCTGTATATAAATATCTCTCTTTGGGGATACATTTTCTGATAATATATTTTTTCAAACTCTAATATCACCAGTCTAAATCTAAATTTGGGGCAGAGCAGCAACCAGATGATCAACTGTATAATACCACAGGGAATGTGGCTTTGGTGTGTATCTCTTCATTCTGCTAACAAAATCCAGCATTTTGTAGGAGATCTTTGTACTCTCAAAGGCATGAGAAAACTGAGCAACTGTTTCAGGCTCTGATGTGATCGCTGAGGTCAATGATCTTCAGACTAGAAGTCCATTGAAGACAGTGACTAAGTTTGCAACAGCTCTGTTATCAATAGGAGAATGATAAAATATGTAAACAAAAAAAATGGGAAGTCAAGAAAATAGGAAGCATATCTCTAAGAAGTAAAGGCTGAGTAAAAGTGGATTAATGACAAATAAACAAAACCCCCTCAGATCTGTGAAAAGTAGTAAATCTGAAATATTCTTTTTCAAACATAGTATTTGCAAAGTTATTCCAGAAAATGGGAGCTATCTTGTGCCTCTTTGGTCTTAACTCCTCTTTTGAAATGCAAAGTGCTTCATAAGCATTGCTTGAGTGTGTTTATGCAAAAAATTGCTTTCTTGCAATTCTCACCAGCACAATGACAGTTTGTTCAGAAAATTTGTTATTCAAAGTAGACAATATTATGGTTCATGTGTTTTGTTTTGTTTTGTTTCTCTGTTGTTTTGGATTGTTTGTTTTGATTTGTTGTTGGTTTGGTTTTGAGAAAAGGCAAATGGTGTAACATCTATAAGGTATAATCAAGGTATATAAGATTTTATATCACATCTTTCCTGTTCCTGCTCTACCCGAGAAGGTAGACAGAGAGTTCCAGCCTTCTAACTCTGCAAATTCCATGACATGCTGTAGGTCTGCATGCCACAAACATGAGGTAGAAAAACAACAAAAAGCCATTTCTGTTGAAGCCAGTTGATATCTGTCCGTTTTCTGCAATGTACTAATTGAGAAGTGAATAAGAGGAATGTGCAATGATCAGCAAGTGAACATTGAGAGATATTAGTTGTTTAGCTTAAATAAATGTTATATAGAATTAATTACACAATTAAAATACTGTATGTTTAGTATTCTGTCTGCCTCAGCATGAGTAACTTGGTTTGGTGAAGCCTTGGACTGCAAGCTGTGAACTTACACCTAGGTATGATTTTGACTGGAATAGACTATAGGAATAATAGAATATAGGAATATAGTACAGTGATTTACTTTGTCTTTAGTATGAGAAAAACATTGAAACACACTGATGGTTAGGATGTGGATAAGTAGTGTTTAGCCCAGATCCATGGCTCTTTTAGTTTCCCCTGTTCTAGCAGAGAGCAGGTGCAGCAGTGATGCAACCAAGACATTAGAACTGCCAGCAGAAGCTCTAACTCCATGAGATGGTAATACTGGACAAACTGCCTGCACAGACAAATTGAAAGAATCCAAGAAGTTAGTCTCAAATCACTATTAGAACAAGAAAAGCATGGAAGGCGTGGGAAGACTGCATGAGGGGTGGGTGCAGAATTCATAAGGGCATAATTACCTGGGGATTTCTTTGTCCTGTGTCCCTCTCTGAAGGCACCCAGTTTGAGATGATCTGCTGCTGTTGCACTCTATTGAATTATTTATATTTATAAATCCATTACCTGAGACTCTGTTATGGGAAACCTAAGGTCAAGCCCAAAGAAGGAGGAAGCATGTCCATGAGTGGTATGCATGTGAGCAAGGAGTTGGCTCCCTGGAGCCTCCTGCTGTGAAGGGACTCTGGTCTTAGCAGTTAAAGTGTCAGGTGATGTGTGTGTGACTCCTTGAATAGTGTGAGGATGCTCAAGCAGCAGCTTCTCCTTTAACAGTGAAACAGGTGCCAGAATGTGTGTGTATCTATATATTTAATTGAAATGCATCATCAAATTTTACTCCACCAGCTAAGCACACTAAGATAATTTTCTCTTAATCATGCATAACGTAATATTTATATGCATGGTATTGTTTAATATTAATTAATTCCATTTCATTTCAAAATGCAAACATGTTTAAATTCATGGTGAAAAATAATTATTGTAATTCTTGTGCAGTGACCTTCCACTTAGAGATCTTAGCATGTATTAAATAATGATTTTAACCTCAGAAGAACTTCTGTCAAGTACTAAGCAGAGAGAAGACAAGTGAATTGTTCAAGTTCATACAGAAATAGAAAGCTAAGAATAGAAATCCAGGAATAGAATTCATAGGACAGAGTAACAGATCTAATTGAGGCTGAAACTTAGGCAACTCTTCCAAACAGGTTTGGTTCTGTGGTTGACAAGAATTATTGATTTCATCTGTTTAATTGTTGCTAGTAATAAAATATGTCATATTTGAAAGCCCTTCTCTATTTAAATTGATAGATTAGTAAAGTGAAGAGGGAAGTGAGACCACATGCCAGTTTTATGATGCAAGCTCTAGGTAGCCAGGGTGTGTTGTAGGGTTGGCCTCTGGCAGGACACCAGGAGCTACTCCCATGTCTGACAGAGCCAACACAGCAGGCTCCTTGTCAGACCTGCCACTGCCCAAAGCTGAGCCCATCAACAACTTTAGTGGCACCTCCGTGATAACCTATTTAAGAAAATGTAAAAATCACTGAGCAACACCTCTGAGAGAGAGAAAACTCTGCAAACACCAAGGTTGGAGGAATAAAAGGAGGGAGGAGGTGCACCAGGCTCCAGAGCAGAGATTCCTCACTCCCACGAGCCCATGGACAACTCCACACCAGAGCAGATGGAGATCCCACAAAGGGAGCTGTGGTTCATGAAGAGCTCCAAAAGAAGTCAGCTCTGGACAGGACCTTGCAACCTGTGGAGAGGAGCTCATGCAAAAGTAGATTTTCTGGCAAGAGGGTCTTACACTGGAGCAGCCTGTTCATGAAGGACTGCATGCCTTCATGAGGGGCAGGGAAAAAGGATAATAAGTGAATTTCAGCTTGAGAAAATAAAAGGGATGAAAAGAAGATGATTTTACTTTTGTTCTTATGTATAACTGTCCTACTCTGTTATTAATTTGCAATATAGTAAATACATTTCTCCAAAGTCAAGCCTATTTTACCCATGGTAGTAAGTGGTGAGGGATCTCTCTGTTCTTTTCTTGCCCCATGTGGTTTTTTTTCACCCTTCTCCCCTTGCTCCACTGAAGAGGATGAATGACAGAGAGGTTTGGTTTAATTTTCCAAACTGTTATTTCTGCTCCTGTATGAATGCTTTAAAAATAAATATGAAATCTCTCTCTGGATCTTGCAGACTTTAACTGAGATTAGGCATATTCCTTCTTGGATTTCATTCCATTAAGATAAAGTGACTCATGTGAAATCAGATAGTAGCAAAATGATGGAAGATGGCAACAAAGGAAAAAATTCCCCTCAGATGTAAACACTTCTGCTTAAGCTCAATTATTTCTTCATTACAGATTAATGTGAGCATTCTTAAGTATCACTTTGGAAGGTAAGTCATGGTATTATCTGTGATTTCCAGCACAGTGTATTATCTTGAAATGATCAGCTCGCAATATAGTTGATGCTGCCTTTTGCATTTTTCTTGTGTCTAGGCTTTGGTGTGTAGGAATTTGGTGTGCAGGAATTCCAGAGTAGAAATTTGACTGATATAAGCGAGAGCCACACAATTGTTTACACTTTATGAAGGTCAGATCTCTTCATGATGACAAAGTACACACTTCTTTTCAAATGAAACCCAGAACTGGAAAAAAAAAGATTGAATTCATATCAGAATTAAAATAAGTGGCAGAAGCCTGAGTTGAAATACACCTCTACTTCTTGGAGCAGGAAGAAATACATTCACTCCACTGTACAACCTTTAATATCTTGGATCTATATGTGTCATCAAAACTGTTCATAAAGTGAAGAGCTTTTCATTTCTGAGCAAAAAAAGTATTAATTTTAAATTTTAATTTTAATTTTATTTAAAAACTTAATTTTCTTAGGGTAAGTCTTACCCTAAGAAAATTAAAGCTATAATAGGCCATAATTAATTTATTCTGCCAACAAGCAACCTGAAAATCAACAAAAAGCTGCAGAAGATATTTTCCTTCTGTCTTACAGTGACTTCTGAACTGCTTCTGGAATATTTTTCATCACATTGTTTCATCACAACTTGATGCACAAGTTGAACATAAAGTTTGAATCTAGCCTCTAATGATAGCCTCAAAGACAGATGTGCAAATATTTCTCATCTACTCTGCTTGGAACAATTTTTTTTTTTTTTTAATTAACGTGGTTTAGAAACGGATCATTAGAGTAATAGCAATGAGCCCAACAGAAAGTCCAAAATATCATATAATATACTGAATGCCAGCTTCGAAGTAGCATGAAATTAATCTAAATAAGATGAACTCTTACTTTCACTTACGCCGCTTTAAAATTATTTACATTTCCTTCTGTGTTAATGAGATCAGATTTATAAAACCTGAGATAAACCTGGAAAATAAAATGAAGGGGGTGGTGTTCAGTTAGATATGCTATTCACATGCAGGGGAAAAAAAGCACACAAGAATGCAACAGAACAGGATGAGAAGCAATTTTGTCAATGAGATGGTTTCGTCAGATAACCAACAATCCTGAGGATAGATGACTCACACCAGATCCTTTTGAGATCATTAAGTCTTCCCTGAATGTGATAGGCACACAGCTTCTATGAAGTTTCATTTAAAAAGTAACTTTTAAAATTACATCAAAAGCAATAATAATTTTTGTTTTATAAGAGCATCTCATGTTAGGAACTTCACAGAAATGGAACACTGTCAATCTCTGTCCTCAGAATCTACAAACCACATGCAGCTGGTGATGCTCAACCAATGCAACAAACAACTTGCATATGCAGCAAAGATATGAGAACCAGTAGAGGATGATACAAACAAAGTCTAGGAAGATTATCTGTGAAGCAGACTTAATGGATAGAAGAAAATCTGTAGCTGGTAGAACCAGGGTGTGGTGCAGCAAACAAAGACTATAACAAACTGGCAATTTTCATTTCTTACTGCAGTTATCATTTTACACACAGACATAGCCAGGCTATAAGAACAAGCAAAGGGTCAAAGATCATGTTCAAGACATAGCTCAGACACTGATATTCTCCCCATTGATTGAGAAAAACTATTACTTACAAGAGCTTGCCTAAGCAGGACCGTCATTTTGCTACCCTGTTTCACCAGACAGCATCTAGACCTTTATAACACAAATAGGTTTTAGAAAGGGAAACTGAAGCAATTATGAGTCATCACTACTTACTCTACACGTGGAAGAACAACCATTAATTTATTTAACATTTATCTAACTTCATCTCTATGTTTCTCTAAGAAGTACATTTCCAAATGTCTATGGAAGCATTTGAGTGTGGTTTAGGGCATTTGTATATTTTTAGTGCTGTTGTTGATAAGAATTGCATAAATACTGCAGCTACCCTGCAAACACCTAGCATATAGATCAGAACCTTTTAAACTACACATGTGAATTAAAAGGACATTACAAATCACAAATTATGTTGGTTTATATTCTGCAATGATGTCCCAGATTTATGCAAGTTTCAAACTGCAAACCTCCTCAGAATCTGTCAAAAATGGAAAAACTACACTATCTGTTTCCAAACAAAAAAAACTATTGGTAAATAAGTTCTCGGAAGAATGAAGATTGTTTTTTTCTCAAAAAGTCACTTTATTTTAAAGTAACTTCAAAGCCTTCCGATAACTGACCGTTCAATTGAGAGATTAGAGAACAATTAGAGAATTATTTTCATGCTATGAATTCAGTGTCAAAAACAAAACTGTCTCTTTAATAAATAAAATTAAAAGTTATACAACTAAAGGAAAGCTTTCATTTCACTTTTTACTAAGCAATTACTTTGGTCAGCTCAGAAAAAAAGAAAAAAAAAGCAGAATAGTGTCCCTTTTGCCTCAGAACAGATTTCTTATTTGAGTACATTACTTTGATCGTAATGTAGCATTTGGGATCATTTCTCATTAATACTTTTAAAAAAAGTTTATCTATGAAGCAATTGCAATGGAAATTGTCTTAAAATCATCCTAAGATAATAGTTTCTTCCTTTCAATACACAAAAAGGTTTTCTTATATCAAAACTATTAGAAGATTTGAGATTGAAATAATTATGTGAAGGAAATCACAAATAAATTAAAGAAACTTCATTGAAATGGGTCTTGAAAGTTTTGGGTGAGCTGTATTTCTGAGGAAATTAGCATCTATTCTCTGGTTCATTTTCAGCCAAGACATTTCTTCAAATTTATTTTGTAAAATGTCACTGTTGAGATTTTGTCACTCAGGTAAATTATGTGGAAAATGACCTAGCCTAGGACAATAGGTCCCTTGTTTAGTCTAAAGTCAAAAGTATCCAAGAACCACAAAGTTATAACTAGTAGTTATTGACCTTAACACTATCTATTAATAACAATAAGTAAAAAGAAAACGAGTCACTATTGATAACAATGTTCAGAGAACAGTGAAATGCTAGACCTCTTTTTAAACTGTCAGATTTCTGAAAAAAACCGATAATGGACTAAGTGATTCTGTGAAGCATTCAAGATATAGCAAACCCACTCTTTACAAATAAATGGGGAATGGGATGTAAGACATATGTACAGAACAGGCCAGGATGTTTTAATTAAGTCAATTAAACTAGTGCAGGTATGAGTAATTAGAAATTTTATTTTAAGGTTTTTCAATTTTCTTGAAACTTTGTTTTACAAGATAATAATTCACTTTTTTTTTTTTTTGCCACTGAAGAAGATTTCAATTTGAATGAAATAATTTCATACTAATTTTTTTTCCATTTAAAAGAATTATATTGTTGCTACGTAGACGAAAAAAGTGGAAAATGTGACCATTAGTTGAGTTATCCCTAAAAATTCTATCACAGTGTGCCATTAGGGAAGAGCTCGGTAGCTGATCTCTATTTAACATTCTAGAATGTACAAGTCTTCCAAAGATCCAGCATCCTATTCTGCACTTATGTGCTAGCCCCATGTAAATGTTCTGGATACCCTAGAAAGCAAAATAAATTATAACCTCTGCATCTGCCTTTGATGTCCATTGGCTGTGATGGCAGTTTATGTATGTTAGTCACAATTGAACCTTTTTTAATTAACAATAAATCTAAGTACCTTAATCTTGAATGGAATGCCAGTTCAATTTAAATTTCTAAAGTATCCGTTCCAATTTTGTTTTATTATCTGCTGCTTTATGTTCAATTGCTCCTAATTATCTGAAAGAGATTACTTTGCTTTAGCTAGAAAACTAAAAAAAAAAATATTTATTTTAATTCTGTTCGTTCATTATTTTTGGTTTTTCTTCCTGAACAATTTTCAGAGTTTCACATTCCATCTCTTACCTAATCATCATATATGAAAAAATAGCATGCTTTACAATTGTTACTATAGATTTCTTTTCTTGTTTTGTTTTGTAAGGGTTTTCACTCTTTTTGGAGGTGGAATGCATCTCTGCCTTCCGAACGGAAGTCCCAAAGCTGCCTCCTCAGCTTGACTAGTCTCTGGTTTGTTCTTCACCTTTACTGTCACTGCATTACATCTGCCTCCAAAAATTTGCTACTGTCTTCACTTATATCTCTCTTTGGACTATCACTCTCTGTTCTTTCAAATACATTCTTTTCCTTGGTAAATATACCTTTCCAGTCATCCTAGAAATAATATCTATGCTTTATATACTTACGGATTGATAAAGTTTTCCTAGACACTCTGACACGGCTTTCTAACAAATAAAGTGGACAGTCTGACAATAAAGATCTGATCTCAAAAATTATCTCTGAAATAAAGTTGGAGACTTGTTTTCACAGACTTGGATTCAAAGCACCTAATTCAGCCTTTATCAAATTGAGTAAAGATGAGCAACCAGAACATGTGGTGAGAACAGAAATAAGGCTGGGAGAATGGAACTCAGTGCTATGGGAAGAGAGCCATTATCCTGCACATCTGCAGTCAAGTGGTTTCATTAAAATTTGCTCCTTATTCCTGGTGTTCTACCTCAACAGGGAAATACTTTGCAGTTTATTAGACTCCTGTTTCTCCTGAGAGACACAGGATATCACAGGGCTTGTCTTTTTAATGCAGTTTCAACATTTCCTCTTGGGAGAAAAGACCATTTTCACTCCCTCAAGTGAGCAGCACTTGAAATCAGTTCTGATTAGTGTTCTCCCTATTTCATCCAGGTTCAATTAGTGAAGGATATTGAACCTGTGAATTACCTGTCATCCAAAGCATCATGGTATGTTTACAAAAGCAAATAGTCTATATTATAAGAGCATTGTATATGAAAATTGAGTTACTTATTAATGGGGTTTTTTTAAAGAGCATCCCAGTACAAACATTATCCTGGAAATAAACAATATGGTTGTTTCCCTTTGCAGTTTATGCTTTGATTTCCATACCATCACCATCACCCCTTCAAAATGCCACTAGCATAGAGAATATTTTCACTGCAGCTTCAGGAGTATTTCACTGCAGAAAAATTACTTTGAGCTTATGGGAAAAGAGGAATTTTAAGATGCCTAGAGGATTTTTTAACCAGAGAGTCTATTTTCCAATCTGACTCTCCACATAGTATCCATCTCTTCATGGAAGAAGGACAATTGCATTGTGTTTTAAAAGATATCTGTAATGCAGTGAAACAGTGGCAGTTTAAGACTAGATTTTTCTTATGGGCAAGGAGCAGGAGACTGAGGCTACCTTTAAAATCCCATTTGCCTGACCACACAGAGTTTGATTTGAATGCTGTGCAGCCAAAATTTATGAAAAGACAGGACAGAAACAAAAAAGGATAAATCGGTAGAGTAAGTTTAACAAGAAGAAATTGAACACTTGGGCGAAGGTATGTGCTTTGGCTTTCTGTTTTTCTGTCTCAATAGAGTAAAAAGGACTATTTTTGAGTTCTTGAAGCTATTTATGAGACAGGTTTGTCATTCATTTAAGTTACATTTAATGTCTGAATCTGTTTATTATATATATGAAGCTGACTGCTGCGTTTCTTAACATACTCCATAATCAATGCCCCCATTACTCAGTATTACAATAAAAAATCATTAACACAAATTACTACCCTGTGCAGTTCTCAGCATCTATTCATATGTCTGTAGAGTGCAGAGTGGTTCATATGTACCTTGTAGCAAGCCAGCTCATTCTTGACTGTGAGCAAAAAGTCATGCATTGGTATTTTCCATTATATAGCTGCAACACCATGTATGCCCATCTTCAATATTTTATAATAATTTTTTTGCAGACCCATGGCTGTAAAATCAAGCTACTCTTCTCTGCTTAAAGAGGGATTGATAAACCCTCAGATATTTTAAAACCATTAGGTACCAAAATGTGCAAAATAATGCCTAGCGGTATTTCAAAACCATGTAGAATCCTAAATGTCACTGACTCTTCTGTGGAATTGATGCTTATATTCCTGAAAATTGCAGTAGAATTCTACCTACCTTGAGTACTTAAATTCCTTTGAAAGTCTGGCCTAAGGTTTTTTAAATTACATTGCATTACTAGTTAGTGATTTATAGTGCTGCAAATAATCAAGATGCATACAAGTTTTTAATGGCATGATTTATTTTCTTTGCATCAGTGCATCAGTAATTAAACTAAAGGATAAAAGGTGCAGCAAGGTACCCTCAGTAGAATAAATAGATTTTCTTAGAGTATTCTGTATAATAAATACATCTACAGTGTTTTATTACTTTCAGTATATTTATGAAAATTAACTTTTAACTTTCTAAATAAAATAAATTATTTACCAATTATTTGATTTTTTAAACGCATATTTTTAAATAAAGAGAGAACTATAATTTAACAATGTAATATTAACTATATTAATGATTATTTTTCAGTTATTGTTACTCTGATTTATTACAGCAACTTTTTTTTTTTTTTATATTGGAAGATGGACAGTGGAATATCTACATTTCAAAATCAATTACTCCCCAGTGATGTTTGAAAATTCCCACCAATCAGACCACAAATGTATAGCAGAAATGTAATAAATGGAGTTTTCAACCTCATCCAGTGCGTCTAAGCCTGTAGAGGATGTGGAAATTTGGCTTCCTTTAGTCTTCTCTCCTTATTAGCCATACAACATTGTCGCCAAAGAATTCCTTATTATGCTTTTTTGATTGTTGTGATATTAGCACACATAATAAGTTGCTGAAAAATTCTGTACTAACATTCTCAGGAATGCAAGAGCATATTCTATCACTTTGCTACATCAGATTTGAGACTTTACAAGAAACGAACACCAGACTAAGAGAGCAGTGCTCTGTATTTTAATGGTAATACCTTGTTTTAGTTAAAAACCTTTTAGAGGGGAGAGGGCAGATATTAAAAATTGCTTTACAACAAATTTGGCAAGAAATAGATAACTTTAAAAGATATGTTTTTCCTAAAATAGTATTCAAGTTTTATGTACTCACCAAAATCACTGTAATCTTAGCAAAGTGGGTTTTTTAATCTTTTGCACATATTTTAATAAGAAAAGTAACACATATTTTTTGTGCATTTATGTGCTTATGTGGATTTAATTACACATAATTAAATGTTTAAAGAAAAAGTATATAATACATAATATTTTCTTTCATACCTTTAAATTCATGGACCTGCTCCCTATTTAGAATACAGGTCAAGTTTTATGTTCCTCACCTATCAGAAAGGCAGACAGGATGGCACATGTGAATCCTTCTGGCTGTTTAAATTGGTATTTGCACTTTTGCAGAGCAAAACTGAAATGTTATGTAGGTAATATCAATACTTGCAGATGACACTGTTAGTTGTCATTATTAATATAATTTTCATATTTTCTCTGTAAATGTGTTTCAACTCTCACCAAGATTCCTGCAGTGCACTAAACAGTCATATTCTTCTTGTAAGAAATATTGAATATGTTGTGTGCTTTGCTACAAATGAAAAAAGAATCTAAAACACCAGACATTTGAGTCTTTTTTTTTCTCAGTTGAACACTTAGCAGTAAAAAATATTTTTCTATTAAATGAAGAAGCATAACACAAAAAAAAATGAATCCAAGTTCTGTCAAACAGGACAAAAGAAAAACAAGTTGTTTAAAACTCCAGTGAATGGTAAAGAAAGACTTTAAAAAATAATTACTACTTTAGAGTAGCTAATTATTCTGCAGACATCTCACTTTCTCATGAGTCTTCACTGATTTCTGAAATAACTTCTACTTCTCTGTCATGGAAATTTTAATCTGAAAAGGCTACTGCAGGGCAGTTTTTGTATTTTAGGGGTTTGGTTTGGTTTGGTTTTGGTTGGGGATTTTTTTGCTACTACATATTTCATTCTTCACAGCAAATCACCTTCTGGATTTGTTGAAGCTCAGATGCAAAGTTCACTCTGCTGTTCGACTGTCCCATTGTAAACTATTTACAAGGTCTTGACCACAGAATCACATCAAGGACAGGATATTTGAAAGGGTTCAGTTTTTCTCTTTACCCTTAAATCTTCTAAGTTTTTAAAATAAGTTATTCCATATACTTATGTATATTCCATATTCATGGAATATTCCATATTCCATGTCAGTGGTTGGTAATAGGGACTATGTGCATCAGCTGTTCTTCTTGCTTATGTTATTAGCATCTCATTTTATTTTGTGTTTGAGAAAGAACTAATTTTTTTTTCTGGAAAATCTTTGATCTGGAGACATAGATACTACCATACTATTATAATAGTACTAGAAATACTAGCCACTGCATAAAAAAAAATGACGTTATATATAAACTTATTTGACATAAAGCACCTGATATCTCTTGGTTTGAGCCTGGTTAAACCAATAAACCTGTCCACACATCTACCTTTAACATTTGCAGTTACACACTTCTTCATTTTGAAGCTAGAACATATCTAGCTGTGGTCTTCATGTGCAGTGATCATTTCCCATGTTAATAAGATCTTGAATAATAAAAGGTTATTTTAAAATATGATCACAGTTTATAATGAGGCAGTGCTCAATGAGGAAAGAACATACATGTGAAAAACAATTTTGACTTAAAGTTGAAGCTATTTTGTTAAATATGTGTAAAAGAACACATAGGTTTTCACTGGTAATACATAACTGCTAGCATAATTGTTTAGATTAGTGACAGTATTCCTGCTTATCTATCATTTCTAATGATGTGTCAGCTACCATCTCAAAGCTGAAAGAGCAGGATAAATTCACTGGATTCAGGCCATTCCAGGCCATTCATTCATGGAGTACACACAAATCCTTTAAAGCAGTAACTCCTTGTACACCTACCTTCTCCGAGTCAGGGAATAATTGAGGTGAACCCTGCATCACACATTTACCAGATAAAGTGTGATTACAAAAAAGAAACCTTGCCATGCAAGGCTGCTATACAATAATGGCATAGGACCCCCCTTTTTATTTTCCTGAAATCCACGTGAAAGCATATGTTGTCCTGTTGAAATATGAGGTTATTAAAAATTTGTTCCCAGTGTCATCTACATCCTGGATTCTCTTCAAGCTCACTCTAATCACCTTCTGTTACTCATCCAGAGTATCTAGGTATTTAGTATTTAATTGACTTTTACTTCTAAATTGTACTGACACATATTTTTCTGTTGAGGCACTGCTAACTGAATCGCAGGAATATAAATTATATTTTCAAGAATAACCGAGAAAAGAAGTGAAAGAAAAAAAACCACTAGTATCAATATTTTGTATTTGATAGATGAACTGTGTTTATATTTGATAAAAATCTGTATTTGGTAGAGTTATTGTGTATTCAATTTATGTCAGTATACTTCATGGATAAAATATTTCTCAACAGAAAGAAGCAAGAAATTCTATTTTCAGGACTAAATGTCTTTCTGGGCTCATATATTTTTTAAAATGTAAATCATATTTAAAGTAAAACTGAAAATCTTTCTGAGAAAATACATTTTGATACTTAATTTTCTTCTCTTTCATCCCCAACTGACAATGCTGCCTTTGGACCTACACCTTGAAGAGTAAGTTTGTTCTCTAGAATCTTAACAAAGAGGGTTATTTTTAAAGTTAGGTAATCATTATTTTAATTTTTTCAGTGTTTCCAAACCTAACACAATGTCTTTCTAGTGGCACATAAAAAAGTGCAGAACCATTTGGCTTCCTTTCATTCTGTAGTCCAGCAGGAAGCTATTGCAAGTTATAATAATATATAACCCCAGAAAGCAGAGGTTAATTGTGAGATCTGACTTTAAGACCCTAAGACGTTATTGTAGCTCTTCTGAACTCCATTTTAGTGGTACATTTTTTAACATCCTTTGTTTTTTGTTTAGGCACAATATGAGAGTTTAGATGACAATATCTATAATAATTAGTTGCACATGAAATAGAAGACAAGTTTAAAAGTTAGATGTTACACTGTGATTTGAATAAATAAATAGTTACTGGTGATTTTCAAAGGAAGATAAATTTATTGTAGCACAATACAAAGAGAGTTATGGAATGTTTCCTCAGGAGCATCTTATACCTCAAGATGAGCTTAGACAATAGAGGTTCTGCTAGAAAAATGCCAGAATGCCATAACTTTGGTAAGGTTAAAATACATCACCTTCCTACACGATGAAAATCAGGATTTAATGGCAGATGATAATTTACGTCAGGGTATGGACCATGGACCACCTTTACTTGGGAGCTGCACTGAGTTCAGGCCTTTCTCTTGATGTCACATGAAGCTGCACATGTGCAAATGTGTTAAGTGCCCCAGGAAAGAGTGGGCATGGCTTGGGAACCAGATTATGTTCTGCAGGTACACCAATATTAAACCTCAGAGCTTCCTGAGTCCTAAATCAAAATTCAGTGACAATTCTATGCTTTGTTCATGTGTCATTTTTTTTCTCCTCTTTTATTCCTCCATTCCTTTCATTACCTGCTTCATACTGAGAGGTCAAAGTAATTAATATCCTTATTTTTGACAGAAGGGATTAGTTTATTCTTGCTTTAAAAGAAACTGACTGTGGTCTCAGCTCATTTCAATACCTTCAATGATTACAGCATAGGTTGACAGTAAGCTGCATTTCATTCAGCTGTGGCTGATCTATTTAAAAAAGGAGGCGATATGAATAAACCTAATCTCTCTCATGCCAATAATCTGGCATGTCTCTTTGCAACATACTACATTGTTAAAATTCATAAGCTCCATTTTACAAAGAAGTTCCCTAGTTTTTATGCCTAAGCACAGCAGGAATATGACTAGGAAAAACACCTAGTATGATTACCTGTAACAGCCAATTTTAGGTTAAATAGATATTTAAATTCCACCAAATATTTGTACTCTCACTTAACTTTCTGCTAAATTATTGTATTAAATTACTAGCCTACTAAAGATAAGAGGACACAGTTATTTAATTAACTAGGACTCTGTGAAGATTTGAAGACCAGACAACTGCAATTTCTGAACTACAATTTTGGCTTTTATCTTTATGATTATTAATTTCTAAAGTAAACAGATGCAAATTATAGCACTTTAATGTTGGCTCATTCTGACTGACTCAACTAGAACTTACCTCTTTAAACTACACTTCTGTTCACAGGCAGGAATAGTAATTCTACCAAACACTGTGAATCTATTAATTTTGTAAATTTAAAAAAATACATTTTTTTCTTTTAATTTAAAAAATCCCATGTGAATTTTGTGTGCCATTTCTCAGGCATTTTTTCACCCTTCCTTCTGAAAATGGTACTCTTCTCTTGATACTTTGAAAAAGATAAAGATGTTTATTTACCTATTTCTGGAAATCCAAGATATATCTTCTAAGATTCAGAATAATTGTATAGATGTGTAACTTAATAAATATTTGATAAAAATACATAAATCCGATCTGTCAGGAAAAAAAGGATATATGTAAAAAAATAAGTTGTTCAAATGTTCATCTTTGCTCTTAAAGAACTTCTATTCAGTGTCTTTTTTAAAATGTAAAGATAAGTTAAATAAAGGACATGAAAGATATAAGAGAAAGCATGAAAATATTTTTATAAAGTTTGCTTATACCATTCCAGGAAAAACTGGTTGAATATTCAGAGGAAATTGTAAATTTAAAGCTTGCAATAAAACAAAAATCTTCATGGGAAATAAGGAAATTATGTCTAATGGTATGTGAAAACATGTTTGAACAAAAGAAGTATTGTGTTACATTGGATAACAGTAATGTTTGCCAAGAAAAACTTGACAAAAATTGGTTTCAAGAACACAGAGATTCCCCTATTATATCTTTCAAGGTTATCTACTCATAAGAAACAATTATCATATCATTACCCTTGTACTATAAAACTAATTTTCTCTTTCAACACTGATGTGAACACACTTAGTTGATTGAAAAGGATGGAGAAAATCCATGCATAATTTTCTTTAATGGGTTGAGTCTAGTGCCAGTCTACCTTTCACAAAAAGTAATAAAGGATGAAATGTAGGCACAAAAATTTCAAGTTTTTGGTGCTGATCCGTGCTGTGATTAACACCATACAATCACGTTGAAGAGATCCGTCATAGCTTAATTGAAATGTTTTCTTATATTTCAACTATTTCAGATAATTACATATGAAAAAACCCTGGTTTTGTTATATGCTATTTGCATACTGCTTTCTCTTCCCTGTCCCAACTGACTTTCAAACCTCAAGCCTTTTACATTTGTTTTAATAGATAATAGATTCAGAAAAGAAGCTGGTTTGAGAGGAACACTTTTTGAGCATCTATTTCAGTAGTAATTCGGTAGATCTTAGTCATTTTGTGGAAACTACAGTTAAATGAGGTGAATATATAAAAGCACTGTGAAGTTCTAGAGCATGTTGAACAAACAGAAGGAATATTTTCATGATCACCAGCACAGCTCAGAGCTGTTTCTTGGTGCCTACCTGCCTGGATGAACCAGCAGGTGACACATCAATGCTCTTCATGAGGTGAGCAGGGAGAGTTAGGTATCTCAGAGAGAGATTTTAAAAATATCACGTAAACAGGAATTAAGTTAGAACATTAACAAGTGTTTCTTATGTCCCACCAAAAAAAGAAAGACCTCCATTTCTATTCTTTTCACTAAGAAATGTTGATATATTCACTACGAGAACTGTTTCCCATATTCAGACACAGCTATTAGTAACCAACTAATCCCAGATTCTTCCATCTAAGTGAAAATGCTGATTACTGAATCAGTCATATGGTCTTTGGCACTTCTCTTTAGCCTAGTCCATCTTTAGGAATTCCATGACCAGGGGTCAATTTTTGTAGGAGGGCTCAGTGTAGTCGTTAGGTGAGGGCTGTGAGTAAGATACTCTCCAGAGAGTTAAAATAATATTTTGGTCATTTCTATAAAGCCATCTGTCACCTACCTGGAATTTAGTGTAGAAAGAGGGAATAACTTTAAGGAAAAAGGAAGGTATTGGGCAAGAGGAACGTATAACTTGTTGACAATACAAAAGTACTCAGCATGAAATGGGGCTCATGTTGCTCTTCCATGACTAAAGGTGATAGTGCCAGGCCAACAAGATATTTGAATGTGACTTCATTGTACAGAAAATATAGCAAGACAGAACACAACCTAAGGTAACAATTTGTCTATACAATAACTAAGAAATATTTTGGAGACAAATATTTCACTCAATCACTTAAGTAATTTTGGAAAACTATCATCATAACGATTTGTATGAAGTCACATGAAATGGTTTTAAAAGCACAGGG
The DNA here is from genome assembly GCF_052056855.1 of Sturnus vulgaris. Taxonomy (NCBI): domain Eukaryota; kingdom Metazoa; phylum Chordata; class Aves; order Passeriformes; family Sturnidae; genus Sturnus; species Sturnus vulgaris. Next base: position 42,852,874 of record NC_142244.1, on the reverse strand, counting down.
AGCAGAATATCTGTAGCTAAACCCTCTCTAAGCTCCTTACAGCCCTTTCCTTGCCTGGTGATGAGGTGGCCTGTAGGCTTTGCTCTGGAGCAACTTGCTGCCAACTCTTGCCTCTCTCATATGTGAGTTTGCACAAACCATTATAGTGAATAAATATCATTCAGTTATTTGTTTATAGTGTACCCAAACAAATAGAATGGCATATTCTTCCAGTTTAAATAAATAAATAAAATTAATGTAGATCAAGATTTCTTCCCTGCCTCACCACCCTTACAAAAGTAATTCGGGAACATTTCAAAAGAGAACTATCAGAACACAATATAGCAAAAATTGCTCATTATTCAAATTCATTTGGAATTTTTCAAATATTCATTTTAGAATTTTGAAGAGTCTCTTTTTTTAGATTAATTTAAGTAATTTCAGTTGACCTGAGGCTATTGTTCAGAAAATAAGCAACTCTTCAGAAACATCTTGCTCAGCTATCTGCCAGCTGCATCCTCTTGAGGTTTCAAGCAGCTCCCTGTTTTCTGCCATTGTAAAGAAGGGGGAAATGAAAGGAAAAGAGATGACAGTTTTATCATTATTTCTTGTGTATAATTTATCATTGTCAAGAAAAGTCTTGCCTGGAAAAAAAAAAAAAAAGTTAATTCAGTGCCTGCTGGAACCTCTTGTTTACTTTCTCGTTTTCAGGTGCCATTGCTGCTGTACTCACCACCACCTATAATGCAGAAGGCCATGCCAGAAGCACTGGCATGAAATGAGTCTGTAACAAGAGAAACTGCAGTGTCAAGAGGCCACAGTGAAAGGTGACAACAAAAGGAACATTTCTAAGTATCTTATGCACTGGCAAATATGGTTCAATCCAAAATGATTCCTTTTAAATTATATTGCACTTACACACTCATTATCATTATTTAGAGGTCTGGTTGGGATTTTTGGTTGTTTTATGGCTTTGTTGTTTTTGTTATTTCTGTTGTTTTTGTTTTGACGAGGGAGTTTGTATTTATTTTCTTTGGTTTTGTTTGGGTTTTTTTTGTTTTGTTGATTTTTTTTTTTAATAGCAATTTTCAATATAAAATCTTTACCTACTGAAAATATTTAATGGGAAAACACTAGGCTACATTTTTTATCTAAGTGCAGTCTAGTCCACCTATGTTCTGAATGTTTTAATTCCAAACAGCTGGTGTTATTTAGTCTGACAAATGAAACACTTCAGACAGTTTCTCAATTGTTGTAATTAAAAACAGGAAACAGCAAGATAAATAACGAAATCAAGGGATCAATAAAGCATTATTATTTTAATGACAATCTCAGAAGCCCAGATCAAAAAGTGTTATCTTACAAAGTGCAGGAAATCTGAACAAGCACACAGTGGTCTCTGACGGAACTCTGGAGTAATGATCTGAACAATCTGAACAAAAGTTACGTGTTTTGGTAAAACTGAGCTCTTTGTTTCTGAAATCAGCAAAACAGTTTTCTGGGGAATTGTCAGAAATGAAGATCATAGCACTGTAGAAAGCTTGGGTTGGAAAGGACCTTAAAAATAATCCCTTTCAAACCCCACTGCCATGGGTAAGGTACCTTCCACTAGACCAGGTTGCTAATAGTTGTTAAAGATGCTGATAAAAGGTGTGAGGGGTGGAAAATGATACAGGAATCATAACTGAAAGAGAAGATAGGCAAAAAAACCCTGATATTAATGTAGGGAGAGGTAGCTCCAGTGACAGTGGATATCAAATACCAACTCATTTTATATGAGGTGTGTGGAGTTAATGCTTGTGAGGGGAAATAGAAAGCTGAAGACACCTTGAGTCACATTGTGCTCTCCTTGAAAAACAAGGAGTCTACCAAATCAGAGATGCTCCTCTAGTGTTGAATGCAACAAATATCTTAGTGAGATGATTATGGGCTGTGACAGAGAGCAGGACAAGGGCACAGAACACACCATAAAACCCAGTGCAATATTATGGCTGAGGGACTCTTTCTTTTAATTGTTTTCTCTTTGTGAATCTTGTGGCACATCTTCTAGCATCCACAGTTTTCTCTCCAGTCACTATCTCTTTGTGCTTTACTCTTTCTACCCCTGTGACTCGGCCAGAGGAACTGAAAGTGTTATGTCAGAACTGGCCTGTTAAAGAATATGATGCATATGAACATTTGTGTATTTCTTAGCTTTACTTTTCTGGCCTCCGTTACTGTTCTGACACAAACTACTTTATCTGGTCAGCTCTTCTCTATTCTTTGGGCATAACTTTTTAAGTCTTAAAACTCTGATAATTATGAGATACATATTTGGCAATATTTACAGGTTGTGACTTGAAACTGATTGCCAAAGTGTTTGCCTTGTGAGGGTTAATAATGTTTCTGTGTATTGCAGAAGCAGCACCTTGGCAACTTAGAGATTTATAAAAACTGTGAAGTATTTGATTACTGATGCTGATGACCTTCAGATGAACTAGCAATATGCTTATATTTTTACAAAAAGAAGTGTAACAATAAAGAATGTGATACATATTTAATATTTTCTTCAGGATCAGTATTTCCTTTTAATTTCTTTAAGAACAGTCAAATGAGGTCAAATTCTTAAAAAAACTATTTTAATAACTCCAGCAGGATTTTTAGTGAGAACTTTAAACATTGTGAAGGAAGTGCGTCCTAAAAAAAACTAGCAGAAATACCATTACAATCAATATAGTTACTTCATAATCTCTCAGTTTGTGGGTTTAAAATACAAATAATGTTAAAATTATATTTTGCAAAGCAGGCAGATCAAAGGCTGTCCAGTGCCTTTGTGGGTGTGCTGGTGAGCAGAGAGCAGTTCAGAAGGGAGAACAGATGAGAAGCCTGGCAAAAAACCTTGTTAAAAAAAAAACAACCAATGCTGGGATAAAAGGCTGGAGCTAAAAGGTAGGAGTGAAGGTAGTCTAAGGCAGGAAATGGCAGGGAATAAAACGATTATTTAAGAAGAAGCATCAGTCTGCAGAAAGTGAAATCTTGAGTGGAAGATTTAGGGTGCATGACATGAGAAGGTCCAAAGCACCAATTATGAAGAATGTACAGAGTAAAGCTGCTGAGGACGAGATGCTGATTTTGTATTTTGGATTGTGTAGATGCTCCAAATCAGATTCTCTAGACGAGACAGAACTTCCCAAGGAACATACTTTCTGACAAGACTTTGTAAAATCAAAAGGCAAAAGCTCGAGAATGTCCCTAATGATGTGTCAGAGGAGGGATTAACAAACATAAACTGCATGTTAATTACTCATTTGCTGTCTGCATTATTCATACCTGCTTCATTTCATGAAACTGCCAGCTTGGAATCATTCCTTTGAATCAAGATGTATCATACACTAGAGGTTCTGATCCACTTTGACTGTGCAAGGTTTGATCTTATGCAGTTTTGTGAAAAAGGATGTTGATCTTGCTGCTCTGACAATATTTTAAACTCCTTCACCTTCATCATTCACAGAAACTGTTTTCTTGCACTTCCTGTTGGAAGCTGTCATATAAATATTATTGAGTCACATCAAACATCTATTGCTGTTCTCCTAGATGTGGCAGCAATGCATGTAAGAAGAGGCCTCTCAAGAACTTTTATTTCCTTAAGTGTGCTGAGAGATTTATAAAGCTATTTATCAGGCGTGTGATTGAAAGCTTCACTGCAGCAATGCTTGAAACCATTTTCTTGTCCATTTTTAAATGACTGCCATAAATATAAAGAAATAAATAGAAAAGAATAAATATAAAGAAATAAATACCATTATCAAATAATATCAAATAATAACTATTATCAAATTTTTGTAAGAAAAGATTCCACAACTTTTAGAAGTACAAAATCTTAGGTATCTATTTAGACAAAATTCTTTCTTCTATTACATGAATGCAGATCCAATGGCTTTGCTGCTGTGTTATTAAAGTAGACTAGACCATTTTTACTTGTCAAAAATGTTCTTTTAGGAGTGAGAATTTCACAGGTAATTTCGGAAATGCAAACAAAACAAAACTATGTACTTTCTTCAGAAGATTTTGTTACTAATGCATTATCCATGGCAGTAAGCTGAGATTTCTCTGCTTTTTTATCCTGTAATTCATAGCACTCCATGAGTTTCTATTGAAGTGATAAGAACACTCATAAGTATGTATGTTTCTGCTTTTGATCATCTTTATATCATCAGGGTTTTATTGTTCCTTGGTATTTCATTTTTCCCTGTGGGTCCTCTATCAGTTATTGGATTTGTTTAATAATTGTTGAGTAAGTTTATGATTTTAAAGAATTATTTCCATAGGCAGAAAGATGCATCACTGCTGGGTAAGAAACAGTAAAATTTACTTTACTTTACTTTAAAAGGAGAAACATTGATCTTTCTGTTGCTAGGAGGAAAACCAGTACCAAACACTGAGACAGGAAGAATTGATGAAACTCAATCATTTTACCTGACAGATCAGTGATCTTTCTAATACTTTATAATAAAGTATTTTTTATTTGACAGTAATCTACAGATGGTGCTTAAAAAGAGCACTTAAAACTCTTTGTGGAGCAGCTGATTGAGCAATGTTATGTTATAAAGAAAAGTCCTGTTGCCTTTAAGTGATGAACAGCTTTTAAATTTAACTCATTTTCATTCCTACACAATTCAATTCACAAAGCTTTAAACATTTAATATTTATCCATATATTTTGATGCTGGATTACTCAAGAATTTCAGAGTAATTATAAAAAGTTTATTTAGCCCCTGTGCATGGGCATGAGAGTTCTGTGTTGAAGTGGAACTGCAAGCAAAAAAGCTCCACTCTTCTAACAACTCTTCATACTTGGTGTGGGTATCTGCATTTTAAACATTATTCTCTTCCTGTCATGGAATTTTTCTCCACTCTTGCCAGTCCAGACAAGCAAGGACTGAATGAACTAATTTTGCAAGTGCAGTTAATGCATAAGTAAATTCCTCTGAGGATGTGACACAGAACTCAATGAAGACAAAAAAAAAAAAAATCCCTTTTATATGACAGCTTTTCAGGTTTATCAACCTGATGCTGTGTGCATGTTTAAATAATGTACAAAATTAAAAGTAGATGACACAGAAGAATTAGATTATTTTTATCATAGGAAATACCAAATTGGCACTCAGTTTCATACTCACTGCAAAAATATGAGACATGTATGTTCTAATATTTTGATCATTATTAGACAAGATGGAATGGAGGACAAGAAATTATTCACCTCGATCCCTTTTGATATCTTCTAGGCTCATCTTGAGTGGCATTGCTCTTTGCAGCCTTTAAGGCTTTTGACAAAGGCACGGGGCCATGCTGAGCAGTATCACTTTGAGATTACCCCACAGCTCTGCTGCAGATTTAGCTCTTGTGTAGCTTATCTTCAACACTCGGCTCCATGCCTTGCTGCTATCCATGGGTGGCTGCTTTCAGTCTCTTGACTGAAAGTTGCACCTTCACCACTTGTCTAGACCCTGCTGTAACACTCCTTCTGATATTTTTAAGCACACACACCCTCATTCATACTCCATGCAAACTTGCATATAGACTACGCTGTACATTTCCTTTACAAATCTTTTATGAAAGCTTCAACTTGGAGAATGGAAGGTAAGGAAGAAAAATGAACCACATTTCAGTGGTCAACATCTGTCACTTCATTATTTATGCTTAATGTTGAGGTCAGAAGTTAATGGAAAGAAGTTAATCAATGCATTTACAGATGATAGAAGAACCAGTCCTGTGAAATATCACTTTTTGTTTTGTTTTGCAATTGCCAGACTGAAACTCTGAAAGATTGCAGCTTTCTCTTCATTACAGTGCACTTCATCTCTTTACCACAGAGAAAGTGAAAGGACTTTTTAAAACAATAAAATTTGCAAAGTCGGTCTTCTCAATCAGAGCACAAGAAGATATCAGGTCAAAATGTCCAAGGAAAGAGGAATAAGTTCCTGACATGGAATCTATCTCTAAGGCATTAGATGATTTAACTCAGACTGTATGTTTCAATATTAGAAATGGTTACTATATCCGATACAAGAGTACATAATATGTTTGACAACCTCCAGGTGCTTTTAATACGATTTGTTACTCATATTAAAACTAGAAATGGCCTTGTCTTCATCAGGATACTCTTAATTGAATTTAACTCCATACCTGTTTCTGAGGGGAAGACTTCATCTATCAAAAATTAATTGGACCCTAAACAGAAAACAGATGTTTCCTCGCTTTATTCCGTACATGAGCTTGATAAATTCAAGTAGGAGGAAATCCTCCCAGTTAATATTTAAAATTTATTTTTGATTGTATGAACAGCAGATCACATTCTGTTTAGATGTCTATTTTGCAGCCATCCATGACATAATGAGAGCATAAGTTTTAGGCTACAGAAATCTAAAGAATGTAAACTGAAATGTAATCAACAGAAAATAGATATTAAAGTAATAATTTTGGAGATCTCTATTTGCCTTTGGACTTCTGAAACTTTCAATTGTTATAATATTGTTATCATACTCTGTAATATTTAGAGAAAAATCGTATGAGAATCTTGATTTTATTTTGAAATTTAAATGCATGTTCTCACAAGGATTTAAACTGTAAACATTCTTTTGTGAATGCTAGGTATCTCTAATGGGAATAAAATCACCTTAGAAAATGTACATTAAAAAACCCCTAGACCTGATTTTTAGTTGTTAAAATGTTTGAATTTCATTAAAAAAAAAAAATACAACCAAACATGATGAAGTGTCATTTATGTTTCTCCAAAGCTCTTGTAGAGAGGAAAATTAATTTTCTTCCTGATGTTTAAAAGCATGCATTTCTCTTCAGCAGTGTATATCATGGCAGATGCTATTATCTACTTCAAATAGAGTTGTACATGAAATGTCTTTGTTGGATTATAATGTCTGTAATGCAAAATTTTGCATACCTCATAAATTTCACAGTGCATTTAACCCAAGGAAAAAAATATGTATTGTATTTCTTTTGTTGAAGATCTCAATAGTTTTATACAATTTTGACTGGTGTATTAGTACTACAATTTTGCATTGGCAGGTCTTCAACTCCTGAAATAGTATCAAGCAATATCTGAAACAACTTGAAAATTGTGTAATTTTTTCCCAACTGTAAGTTCCTTCTCTTCCAATATTAAGAAGCCAAAATCTACTCCTAGGTAAAAAGTTAGTACTTCAGAAATTAAGAACTTGGAATTTTTCATTTTAAGTGCTAGACAGTACAGCATCTTTTTTTCTCATCCCATTGCTGGCCTTTCTCTAACATCCTACTTTTTTTTTTTTTTTTTTTCTAAGAAATAACCCTATGGTACAGAAATCATTCATATTATAATTTATTTTGTCACAAAAAATTAAATTTCCTTAGTTATGCAAATAAGACCTAACTACTACTGGTAGTAAAAGATCTGAGTTGTAATATACAATATCTTGGAATAATGTCAGGATGTGTAACTCTGAATATTTCAGCACTTAGGACTTCTTCCTAAGCATTCTTAAAGCTGATTGTTCTTGCAGACTTCTCTGAAGAGTAGAATTTGAGTATTACTATTTTTTGTATTTAATAGCTTAAAATACACGGTTTATGTCAGAAGAGTCAAGAGACAAAAACAGATCACACAGGAAATCAGAATTTATCGAACTGATCAGCAAAATCACAATGCAAATAATATACAGCCCTGAAATTCTTCTCTAAGGGCATCTGACAAATACTTTACAATAGCCAATATGTGGATGTAAAAGTCAAGCTTTGTTTATTCACAGCCTCATGCCACCTATTCAAAACTGACAGAGGCATTCACAGGGAGGGAGGTGCTATGAAGTTCTGTAGAGGCTGGACATCTTCTGTAACTCCTTCCAGCACCCCGTGAGGGAATGGGAGACAGGAATTCTGCTCCCACCTCCTAACTTGACCTTATCATTGTGAAATATAAGAAGAATTTTACCTATATAATCTTTCCAGTCACCAGTCAATTCTCAAAAGCTTTTTGACAGGGAGTAAAGGAGTACAGAAAGAAGACTTGCTGAGGAGCAAGGTGCAAAAAAAAATAGACAATCTTCAAAGGTTGTTCTCATCTGTTTAAAATGCTGTCTTGACCAAAGCTTTAATTTGTAACTAACTTTGAAAGAGTATGAACAGCTTGTAAACAACCCAGCCCATCAAATTTTTATTGGCCAGTAATGGGAAGGGTCAACTTTTATAACATTTTAATGCAAGATAAAAAATTATCTAATGTTTTGTACTCTAAGGCATTTTGTTTCCAGCCAAATTGATTTTAAATTGACATCTAATTAACTGAAGAATAATGAAACAAATTAATTCAAATAATAAAGCAATAACTGCCAATTACTTGTAGAAAAATTAATCTAAGAGATGGTAGAGGGACAAAGTTCCTTGGTAAATGGTTTATAAATAACATTTTGTAGCTACTAAGATTTGGACAGCATTCCTGTAATTGCATGGTTTATCCTTATCCTGTATCACTTCCTTCTTTTTAGTGAAAAAATAGAAGGTGGCTGACTAGGATATATCTTGTCCACAGTAAACATCCAGCTACAATCACCTTACAGAAATGGTGTGGGTATCATTTATTCTGAGGTGTGTCAGGTCTAAGAGATTGAAATGTTAAAGGTGTAATGACTCAAAAAATTGGCCATTTGCAACAGCAGAGGGTGCTTTGATGGGGCCAGGTTTGCACACCCCAGCTCAAGGGGGGTAGAAGAGTTTTTTGTGTGTGATGGTGAGAGCTCTGATCTGATAGGGAGGGCCCAGGTGAGGAGGGGATGCACACCCACCACCGGAGGATGACTGTGCCAAACCAGCCTGTGCTCAGCAACAAGCTGGCGTTTTAGCTCGGTAAGGGAAAATGTAAGAAAAGGATCCTGCAGAGGCAGGATAATACTTTTTTATCTTGTCAATGTCTTCCCTTACACAACTGCCTCAGGTGTAAAAGTGCCCCCTCCGGGGAAGGATCAGGACATTCACATTCACACAAAGACCTGAAGGTGTTCATCCCTTCTGATGGGGCATGACTGGCTACAGTGACATGAGAGGCAGCTGCTGTGCCTTAGAAGGATTCATAACCCATCAAAGACCCCTAACTGCCCCCAGACTCATTTCTAGAGCCTTGCACCAGAGGACTGTGGACGATCTGCAGTGTTACATCAGACACTGTAAAACTTCCCTCACTGTTGGAAGTTGCTGGGCATTCCCACCTGTACCTGAGCGTGTGTAACCCATTGAACTTTGGGTTTTGTTGTCTTACCCCAACCCTGATGGATCAAGCTTGTGGCCATCACCTCAACCAACAGACACTGAAATTGCAACAATCAAGTCTTGTCCCTGGATCTATGGATGGTAATATCTTTCCTCTCCACTATATGCTCGTATCCTTTCTTTCTCTTTCTTTTCCGTATGTGTTTTCTTAAGCAATATTTTTATACTTTTATATTTCTGTATGTCTTTAATATATAATAACCATACAATATAACAATATAATAACAAAAACGGCTACACACCTCCTTTCCATTGCAAATTTTATTCTGAAATAAACTTGCTATATAGAAATAAACACCATTCATTCAACGTTGTTTCACTCTAATCCACTCCAAGGGATCTATTAATAAGTACCTCAGTTACCCTCACCTTCAGAAGCAGGTCATAGCATCAGAAGGTTATCCTTTCTTATAAATCACAGGGAATAAAAGTGTTCTAATCTAACATTTACACCATATACATTTGATGTGGACTTTTTATATTCGTTAGAGGGGAAGGAGAGTACTGAGATAAGAACTGAATTCACTGTGGGTTGAGCTGGACTACAGCTGGAGTCACAGTCACAGTCTCTAGGTGGACTGGAGCACAGGCATCTTTTAGATCAAAAGAGTGCCAAAAGGTGAACTTTAAAAAAAGTTTTATGTAAATTAAAACCGTCAGATTCAAAATCAAAGAATATTTTGTTCCACAATTAATTTAGATCTAATCTTTCCAAATGTCATCTTCAGCCAGCAATATTTTAAATTTCACTTCAAAAAGCAGTTTAGTTATTGAAGTTTTATGGAAAAGAGCAGGAGACCCTAGAGATGGTCAGAGGGTGTTATTGTTTTTGTGGTCTAGACCTACTTCACAAGGCTACCTACCCTTATTCTATCTTCTGGAATTCCTGCATCACTTTGCTCAGCCCGTTTCATAGGTACCATACATTGCTTCTTAATATTCTACTTCTAGATGTGTTGAGTGCACAGTATTTGTGGAAGTTGAAGATATATTTCTTTATTTTTTCTTTATTGTTCATTGGTCACAACAGGGCATTGTCACTTCATGAAAGGTTTTTTGCCTCTGTATGCTTACCACAAACCAACTTAAGCTCCACAGTCCTTATGTGACTTTCTAGAATAGTATGTTTACTTGGGATCTTTTAAGTTTATTATATCTCAATTTTTAACATAAGCAGTGACATATACAGGTAGTCAGACATATAATCTTCCTATTGAGCAGTATCTTCATAACACATTTTAAACAGCATGAAGATTCTTACTAAATAACAGTCCAGATTTGACTTCTTAGCTAATATAGCACCTTTTTTTATATTCTAGTTACCTTTTTCCTCCTTCTCAACACAGATATATTATAGATAACCTGGCACAAAGAAATCACATTAAAATAATGGTCTTGAAATCCAATTAACCTTGTGATTTTTATAACAGAACTTCTTATTATAGTTAATACACCAGCATTTATTGCGTGACTGTATATTTTTGGCTGCTGTATTCTCAAGTAACACACTTTTTGGAAAGTGAAGTTAGTATCTCTGTCCATGAGACACAAAAAAATTAGTATGAACCTTGGATCATGTTTCACAGTTTTATTGAAAATATCGTATGGGCAACTTATATAACCACCTTTGCTGTCCATTTTCACTATCGTTTTGGAATATACTGTCCCATTATCTTTGCAGCCTTTGGCTCATGCTGTTAACTTATTGAGACAAAAATCTTCTAGAGTGGTATTAGATCATAGAGACCATAACTTTCAACTAGTTACCTTGGCATTTATGAAAGAGTAACATTCTTCAAAATTTTAATTTTTTATGACATCCATATTAAAACAGAATTTTGACAATATAAACTCCACAGGATGAATCCCAGGCAAGATGGTGTCTTGAGGTCAGAAAGATTGCTGAGAAATGCAAATTAATAACTCAGGAAGATTTGTTCATGGGGAGTCTGTTGGTTGTAACTCCAACACTGGTTTTAATATAGCAAAGCTAAAGAAAGCCAACTTTTATTGAAGAGTATTCACTAGAAAAATGAATTTGTTCATTGTTTGGTAAAATACTCAACTTTTGTTGGTTGCTTTCTTAAAAAGAACAGACAGAGAGAAAATTGCAAGTGCTAAAGTGTCTTTATGAAAAAAGCAAAACATCAGCTCTCTACAATAAGTCGCATTTAAATGAGAAAAGAATCCTGATTTTCTACTGTTTCACTAGATTCCAAAGTGCTAGCTAAGAAGATTGATTAGGCTACTGTCAGTAAATACAGTAAAAACATTGCTGAGGCACATTTTTGAAGTCAAAAGTATTTAAGTTTAGAGATTTATCCAGAAAGAGAATAGAAAGAGAAGGTTTTCAGCATTGATGTCAACATGGACTCCCATATATATAAGGTCATTTTTTTACAGTCACACAAGAAAATGCAACATTGTTGTAACTGTGACTCTGCCACCTTTTGGTACATTATTCCTCTTGGACATTTACATTAAGTGTTTCTGCCATCAGCATAATTTTTACTTGTCTCTCAGAAGTGTAACAATAGCCAGACAGAAAGAAAAAGCAAAAAGTTCCCAAAAGTGAATTTCCATGAAACTGAAATATTGTAAATCAATTTTTGTTTTATTCTTTGTTGTGCTGCCATCAAGAAAGTAATTCACCATCTCCCATGTTTCTGCTACTCTTCAACTTTTCTTGAAGATAAAAGACAAAGAGCCTTCCACAACATAGGTAACAGTAAAAATGTACCACTTTGGGCATTATCTTTAAATCACTGTATCCCTACAGTGATATAATTTCTTTATTTTTCTTAAATTTTGCATGCAGCTCGTTCGGCACATCTGCCTTGAAGTGAGAGCAGCTGAGGTAGATTTTTGTGTGAAGTGGCAATTCTCTTCCCTTTGCAATCACATGGAGCTGCATGACTTCAGTAGATGTTGAACAGGGACTTGCTGAATGGATCAGATTTAAGTCACATATTCCCAAGCATGGGAAGCCTGCCAGACTTCTGTGTATTTCCCTTATTAACAACAAAGCAGAAACTGCACTTTCACTCTGGGTTTGCCTGGAGATGTAATGTTTTGCACATGAACCATAACAGATTACAAATTTAATGTTTTAAATATAATTTTAACTGAATGTTTTTAGACCTTTATTAAATCTCTGTCTTTTTTTAACATGAAAGAAAAAGAAATTATTTAATTTCCCAGGCTGTTGTACCATAATTTTGACTTGACACATTCAGTTGTACCTGTAAGATTATGTTCTGCTGTGTCAATAGAGTAATGAAACATGACTGAATTAACCAGACATAGCAATGAAATAGGCCACAAAATGTAACTAAGTTTTCTGAACCAAAGGAGAAAAAAAAAAGGCTCAATACTTTTGTAATTATAATATACTTTCTTAGCTGAGCATCAGTTAAAATGAATTTTAAAAATTTCTTCACTTTATAAACATGTTAGATACTGGAGTCATGGGAGTTTTCCATGCTTGACCTGGACTTGCAACTGTTATCACTACGCTACATCATGCTGAAGGCACTTAATAATTTGACAATGCAGTTTTCAAAATCTTGTAGTAATTTACAAATAATAAAGTTATACTAAACAATACAATATTGCTCCGAATAAAGCATACACACACAGGTATACGTATGTATGCACACACAAACTCACACACACAAAAATCCAGGGGGGTATGTAAAGATAAAACGTATCCATCCCTAAGGTCAAGCCTACACTGCTCCTTACAAGTAGCACAGTTAATTCGACAGAATTTTCTAGAGACATTTCAGTCATATCAACACAGTGTGTTTTCATACTTGTAGTTTATGCTGCATCAGCGGAGTCATTTTATTTTACCAACAGCAATATAAGTTTGCCATGAGTGTTCTCTGACACACTGCAGTGATGTCCCACATGAAGAAGCGTTGCTAATTCTAATTAGAACTTCTGTGCCTGAAGTCTTGGCTTATCTAGAACATAGTACATGAAAATGGAAATCAACCGTGATTGAACACTCTGGTTTAATCAGTCTTGACTGTATAAATCATATGTATACATAACATTTAAAAAAGTACTTTGCCCTCAAACTGAGATACCCCAAATCCCTGTGACACCATTAATTGATATTTATTAGCTCAGACTTATCATTCTGCTACTTTTTCTTCATCCCCAGTGAAAGCTACAGGATGCTTATTTATGCTTAGGATATGAATACAATATGAATAACTATCTTCCCATATCCCATACAGTAAGCAGTCTCATGAAGGGATAATTCTTCCATTTGGTTGAGTATATCAACTAACTAAGGTCCTCGAACCTTGTCAATAAAAGGCATATGGAACACTGAAACATCAAACTCCTGACACAAGGGATTAAAAAGTTGGTTGTAATTTCTTAATGGTAGAAGGATGTTGAACAGTACTGAGAAAATCTATATTTGGTATAGGAGGGACACATTGGAGACCAAATGAATAAATCCTCTGCATGTATTCAATGATTTCTTATAAAATAATATTTACAGTCTGTGTCTTTATTTTCATCTTGAAGAAACACCACAGCCGCATTATGTCTTGATCTCATATGTGGGGTATGGTAACATTCAGTTTGGGAAAAATAAATGAATCTTAGTAATTTTCAAGGGCTGATATTGAGACTGATGTCATTTAATGTCTTCATTGCTGGCCATAAAATGGGATGAAGTGCAATACCATATTCAGAAGGTATCAAACTGAGGGAAGCTGGCAGAGATTTTATGAAGTTTAACAAAGCTGAATGCAACATCCTGCAAATGCTGGGGACATACTGGCTAGTAACTAGTTTTTAAAAATAGGTTTGAGGTGTCCCAGTGGCCAAGTGAAATCTTACTTAAGAGTGTGTCCTGGCAGACATGAAGAATATAAGCTCTATGGAGCTAATAGGCCAGAGTCTATTCTGGCATTCATCTGGCACTAAGAGTGCAGCATCCAAAATATCATTCCCATTTTGATTTCCCCAGTACTCAAGAAATACTGGAATAAAGGAATTAGTCAGTGAAGGGCCACTGAGCTGTTTAGGGGTCTGGAATACAAGACATTCAACTAAAAGGAAGAAAATACTAATGCACCTGACTTTGTCAGTATGGAAAAGAGAAAATGAAAGGAAGGTGGTTTCAAACATTCAGGAGCAAAATGCAAAAAAGGTAGAGCCAAATTCTTCTCAGAGGTGAACCATAAAGATATTACAGGCTATGAACATGAGCTACAACAAGGCAAATTATTAATAGATTTTAGGAAAAAAAAATGACAATGAGAGTAATCAAAGGCTGCAACAAATTGTGAAGACAGGTCAGAGATATTCTGTACTTCACTGTGATCTAAATTTGAAATGAAATATCGATTGGATGTTGTCCATACTCTGAGTGGGAGGTTGATTTCTAGGAGTTATATTAACAGGCTCCATTATAGGCTTTTGCCTTGTCTTAGATGTTCTGTTTCAAAGGAAATCTTGATTTTTAATACAAATCATTCTTTTGCTATTTCAGGGACTTATACAATTGAACACACAATAAAATTCTCTTTGTACCTTTAATGTGTTGCACAATGAGACATAAAGAACCAAACAAACCCTTCTATCCTTTCCTTGCTGCCTTTGTGGATATTCTACTGCCAGTTAGAATTCTCTGGCTACAATTATCCACTAAAACATGCAGGAAACATTATGGAAGACATTTGTTCTGGAAACACTTTTATTTTACTTTCTCCTTTGTATTTTCATGGCAGGATAAAAGAATGAAGAGAGATGCAGTCTCACTGTCTCTTTTCCCAATTCGAATATTATTTTTCCAGGGGTCATATTTCCAGTGGTCCTCTACTTTTATGTTACACTACCTTTATGCTTGACATGATCTAAACCCAGTTGCATTGAATAAACCATGTTCTTTCTCTAACCTCTGAATTTTTGTATGTGAGTAAAAAACTGTGAAAGTGAAAAATACACAAGGATATTTTATTCTCTAAAGTAGATTCTATCTGATGGGGAAAAAAAGCTAAGGGCTCAATTTCTCTAAGTGCATTTAAATAGCTTTTTTCCTTTTTTCTTTTTCTTTTTTTTTTTTTTTCACCTTTTCTCTTAATTTACCATTAGGCTAGAAAATGGTTCAGTGCATTGAAATCAGAGAAAATGACAACCAAAAGTACAGTCAAACAGCAATAGTTTTTTGCTTGTATATTAATTTGCATTTGGAGCATACTTCCATATATTCTATTTTCAAAAGACATCCATTTTCTTATCAAAGCTTGAAATATGAATCCTAAATCCAGAATCTTTAGTGTTATGAAATGGTTTATGTTAGTGTTATAAAACTGTGTTATGAAATTCCATTGTTTTGTGGGTTTTTTGGTTTGGTTGTTTTTGTTTCTTGTTTTCTTGGATTTGGGTTTGGGTGAGGGTGGTTTTTTGAATCATATAATGGGTTGGCTGGAAAGGGCATTAAGGATCATCCAGGTCCAACCACCCAGCAGCAGGCAAGGACACCTTTCCCTAGGCCAGGTTGCTCAAAGCCCCACCCAACCTTGCCAAAATTTCATGCAGGATACAGGGGTAGTACAGACATTTACCAGGAATTTATGCTTAAGAAGATGGTGAAAATGGTCCACCCGCAAGTTCCTCTTTAATTGTGGAATTCTGGGTGCTCTGTGATCTGTTTGTGTGGTTTCACAGACCATCAGCATTGTACAAATTGACCACAGTCTGGGAATAAATATTTTATTTTCTATTTCTCCTGCTAAGATTTTCTATCTTGCTACTTGGTGAAATTGTGAATTTCTGCAACTAGAAAAAAGGAACAGGATGATAACTACCCTTCCTGTTTATTAACGAAAAAGTGGGAGAATATAATTTACTTCATAATTCACACAACTTTTCAAAGCCTTTTCAGACTTTAAGCGGGACTTAAAAGTAAAATTCCTTCCTCCTGTAAAATTCTCACATTGATCATTACTTTCTGCCTACTCAAATTTCCTATTCACTTTCAAATGTATGACTCACTGTTGAGCTGAGTCTGTATTTTATTTTGAGTGCTGGTATTCCATCAAAATGTTATCAACAGAACTGCATCCTTCACTTTCTGCCTTGTATTTTCTGTGCACTGTTGTTGTGCCCCAGTGAGTAATGTGTAGTATGGTGCAGGATGGAGCAAAGCTTATGCTGTATTGAACAGAGTGCTTCTGTTTCACTCCAGAAATGTAAGTTTTTGATCAGTGAAAACAAGAAGTTCTGGAACCTGAAAGCATCTAAAAGTAGCTAATTGTTTTAGAGGGACAGGAACATAACATTTGAATTGGGTACACTTCAAAAAGCATAAGTGTAAAGAGTGCAGGAAGGTATAAAAGGAGTATGCATGGATTTGTCACTGAACTTTAATTAAAACTGTTCTAGTAACTCATATGAAAGTGCTTATGACACAAATAGCTGAGTAGAGACAAAGTCTACAGAGACTTTGTTACTAGGCTTTTCATCTTTATAGGTATTGGGAATTCAAAAAATATTCTCTTTTGAAAAAAAAAGTACTTAGTGCTTTGTACTTTGTTGCAATTCTTAGCAACAGAAAACAGAAAAGTGATGCACCTGATATGACTCAGGATATTTGTATGAAAAGACAATCTACAAAGTGAATATGAAAACAATGTTTTAATTTTAAATAAAGAGTTGATTCTGATCTTCTTAGACTTTTTTTTTTAATCTTTTATGATGGACACATAACTGCGTCAAAAACAACCAACCAACCAATAATCTCCTCAAAATCCAAACAAAGGAAAAAAAAAAAAACACAACAAAGAAAAATATCCATTTTAAAGTTTAAGAGGTTTTGATCTGCATACAGAGATTCCTTTCTGAGCCTTCACATCAGTATCTTAGTAAGCCACAAAGTCAGAGAGAATCAAAAGCCTACATACTCCGAAGCTGCTGCCATCTCTATCAGTGCATCCTGCATCTCATTCTCTGGATGAGTCGTGGGCACTAATGCATCAAGCACCACGCTGCAGAAATGAAGTGCAGAGCTGCTGGCACCGGGCAGCAGCAGGAGGAATGGAGCATCCAGCGGCTCCCTTTGAGGCTGGGGCTGAGCGGTACAAAAGTCCATCTGCCTGACCTGCCAAACCATTAGTGAGGGACACATCATCAGCTGGGAAACTCCAGCTCGTGCTCCTGCCTGCCTCTTGCTGCAGTGTCAATTACTGCGGAACGCGGGGGCGGCAGCAGGTCAAGTGTACGTGTGAAAGGGAGCAAGAGGACATGAAAGCACACGGCACTTCAGCTCCACAGAGGTGGGGATGTGACAGATAACTAGGCTGTGCTCCTGACATGATTATGATACTTTTTTTTTTTAATAAAACATGACTTCAGAAATTTGATACCTGAAGATTTCATTATGTCTGCTTTTGTTTTTTTCTTTTCTTTTACAGCTGATAATAGATGAGCAACCAGCTTTTCTATATATGTTTTTGTCTTGCAGAAGCTTATGAAAAGAACACAAGCAGCCATATTACTTTTTTTACTTAAGGACTTGATTAAAAAGGATAGTATCTATGGTTTTGTACATTGTCTTACTCTAGTGACCATGTGTTCTTAACATATTTGAATACTTTTGTTCAGAATGATGCATACTGATTTTGTAGGGTAGTGGGTGATGTGAGTTCTATTCATGTACAATAGACATTTTTTAAATCTGTCTTAAAGGAGATATGCAAATTTTTTTTTGTCTTGAAAGCCTTGTTTTACTCTGTTCCTTGTTTTATTTTTATTTTTAGAAGTACAAAATAAGTGTTTCAAGCAGAAAATATGAATCTGTCCTTTTGAGTCTGATTAAGAAGTAAAAGATAATTAAGATGAGCATTTAAAGTATGCATACATTAAGGATTATATTTATTTATTTATTGAGAAACACTTTCCAAATAATTTTAGAACTCTTTTGTCTCTGTTTTCCACCTTATTTTTTTTTCCTGAAATAGGTAATATAGAGAATGCTTTAACACACTCTTCCTCCCTCCCACCCTACCTTGTATGTCATTGAGATTTTATACACAAAATAGTAAAAAGACAAGTAGTCAGGCACTAGTGTTCATGAATGACAGTGACTTAAGACCTGGTTCCACCTCTTCACACATTTTCACACAGTATTTATTCACATAAGCAGACTTTGATATCAGGAAAAAAGTGGACTCTGCCAGAGACTTCACTGCTTTTAAAACATGAAGTTCATTCTTTCGAAAAGCAAAACATCACTAGTCAACCCAATTAGCAGTGCAAAACCAGCTTCATTTAAATTATTCATTGGGAAAAATCTGAAAAGGTAGAGGAAGAGAAATAGTTGTCTGATATTTATGACAGTGACATTAATGTTAGAATTCCTCTCATTTGAGAGTGTTTCTATTTACAATCCTTGAGAGCCACATGTAGCATCCCCTGATGATCTCCTAGAGCTAGCAAAAAAATATAAATACCCAAATTGCTATAGTAGTCATGGGAAGAAAAGAGTAAAATTAACCAGAATAGAACATATACAAGATAATTAATTCTTTAAATAATTATTTACTCTCTCTTTTAAGATATTCGCAAGTACTTGCCTTCTATTATTCTCATGCCTCATGAACATACAGCAGTAAAATAACATGGAGGTGATGAGCTGTGTTGGCATATGTAAGAAAGTGTACAATTTATTTAACTCCACAGTGTGTCAAACTCAGCCCCTATATGACATTCACTATTTAGCAAGGGGATTGAAAACAGAGAACATGCTCTTGTGGAGATACTCCTTCCTTTCCAAGCAGCGAGTGAGTTTTAAATATCTGGTACCAAGCTGAGAGTCTACAATTTATCCTAAGTACTTAAGTGCTCAAATGGACAGCTTGTTCAAAATCAAAAACTTGGTTATTGGCTCCAAAAATATTATTCTTTTTTCACCTCTGACAATCAGGGTTGAGAAATGAACACATGTGATGGGATGAAATCACCTTTTGGAGATGATTGTATCTCCCTTTAGTTTGATGTCTAAATTCACACAAAACTTTCAATTCACCACAAACTACACAGGGAGCATATATATTGCCTTAGGTTACTTAAAATTACCTGTTAAGCCTAGCATCTTTCACTACCTCTTCTTCTACTGTCCCCAGACTAAATATGCATTGATTGTAAAAAGCATGGCTGAGCCAGAACAATGGCATTCAGAGCTTCCATTCAAAATATGATTTTTTGAAAAATTATTCCATATTTGGCCATAGAATGATTTCTTTATTTGTTTTGTTTTGGTTTATGGTTTGGTTTGGGGTTTTTTGTTGGTTTTGGGCTTTTTTGGTTTTTTTGGGGAGCTGGTTTTTGTAAAGGTCTAGTCTCCTCTAAAAGCTGTTGTGCAATTAGTCCTTTTCTTTTTTTTTTTTTTTTCTTTTTTTCTTCCCATTGACTGTCTTTCTCAGTTTCATGTTGCAGCATCCTTTCTTTCCTCTCCCTGGGCATCCTTCTCTTCCCTCCTCCAGGGTTACCATAGAAATATACAACCACAAATTTCAGCAAAGAAACCCAGGCTGAAGCAATAAACTGAAATGTCAGGAAGAACTATTTTGTATAAGTCACAAACCAAATTGTACATTTAGATAATTATTAATTATGGGATATTTTCACGGAATTTGGGTATGTCTGTGGAGATTACTTTTAATGTTTTGCTTTTAGCTTTTGCTCCACTATTTGCACTAATAGCATTGGCAATAATAACACTGATTTGAAGCACATGAGCTTGGCAAGCCCTTTATCTTCTGCCTACAGTATTCATTTAAACAGCCATGAAAATAAAACTTGGCACTTTCCAAAACAAGACTACAAACGAAGCTAAATATATTTTGTGCAGTATACCTAGAAATAGATATAGATAGTTAGATATAGATATAGATATAGATAGTTAGATATAGATATAGATATAGATATAGATATAGATATAGATATAGATATAGATATAGATATAGATAGATATAGATATAGAGAGATAAATGATATAGATATAGATAGATTAGATATAGATGGATATATATATAGATAGATATAGATAGATATAGATAGATATGTGCACATACACACACACACATACACACACACATAAAAGTGTGACAAACATCAAACAAAAAAGCCCAAACAAACAACAAAAAAAAAGCCAACAACCATTAATATATTTCTTTTGAAAAAATCATGTTTACTGCTAGATGTGAGGTCATTATGAACATAATTACATCATTAGATATACAGATAATTAAACTGGTAATAGCGAAACCATTTATAAACCTGGCCGGATGCTTCATATGCTGCATAGTGAACCAACCTCACTTTATGTAAAATGTATTTCACACACAACAATACTACAATAACAGTCTGAAGTGGCAGTTTTCACTCCTGTAGTTATTGATTGTTCAATTTGAGAGTTCATTTTTCACTTGTTATGGTACCTCACTGGTCACCAATTGTTTTACTTCTAGATTAGCTTTTGGAACCATTGAAATAATGGCATTATTTATATGGCTCCTCGAATAACACTGAATAAAATACTATTATGTTATTAATAAGATATACGTGTATATTAGTTCTAGGCTGAAAAATTAAACAATTTTTTCTGTCTTTTTCCTTTTCTCTGATTCAAAAATTTTAATGGAAAAAGTCATGTAATTATTTATACAGAAAAGAAAATACAGTCCTAAAAAAAGCTTAACTTAAAATTAGTTTTAAATGCTTCTACTTCAAAGTTCTGGATTTGAAAATTTTATTAGATAAGGTTAGATACACTAGAAAAAACATCTTGTCTTTTCTGGAGCTCAATAAAAATATAAACTTATCTTTTGTTACAATTATTTTGGTAGAAACTTTTGAATTAGTATTTTCATATTTTATAGAAAGAATCTTGGAAAGAGAAGAAGAAATGGAAGATGTAGTTGTTCACAACTGAAATTGGAACAAAATTTGGATTATTTTTACCCTCCCCAAATTAAATAATAAGATAAGAAAATAACTACATATAGAATTGGAATCAAGAATAAACTCTTCAAATTTTAAATATAAAGAGAAGTTTCAATTACTTTTGCATCACTTGTTTCACTTCTTAACATTAATTCTCAATTTTTTATCAAATTCAAAACAAAATACCCTTTTCTCTCAAAGATATCAAAAAACGACAAAAGGAATTGAAATGTAATTGTATAAATGTTTCAAAAATTTAAAAGACACCTTGACTTCAGAGACTGATGATCTCTAGAAAAAAAATCAGTATTTCTAGAAAAAAATCAGTGTGAACAAGTTGGAGTATATCAATGAAACATCAAAAAACTTACAGGGATTTTTTAATAAGTCATTCAATAATTTTGAATGCTTCACTTCAGTTTTCTGTATGCCTCAAGTCTGAATGACTCAAAGTAAGAAGTCAAAGTGCAAAAAGGGCTACAGATCCCTGGTGCCTTAGATAATATATTTGTCAGAATTACATTATTTGCTCACAAAATCAGAGGGAGAAGAAGGAAAGGGTGTCCATGGGTTCACTGAGTCAAACCCTGTCTTCTTCTACCTGTATCACATGCAGGATCAAAGTCTTCTAATTGGTGCTTACTTAAGCTGTTTCTCACAGAGAGTTAATATGCATTTTCTGCAAATATCTTACAGAAATTATTCCAGGGTTTGGCTGTACTTAATGCTAAGTCTTACTTTAATGGTTAAACTAAGGGCTGTGGTAGATTTTTCTTGGCAGCCAAAATCAGGCAGATGAAGCTGTTAAAGCACTAAAGTGTTTGTCTCTTGTGCTGTCCATTAATGCAGGGATCCCTGATACCACAAGTCATCACCTGCTGACTTATCACAGCATTCAGTCTTATGTATTAAGCTAAATGAAAACTAGATGCCTGATTTTAATCTTCTGCCACAAGCTGTCAGAGCCCTAAGTATCTTTTGCTGCATTATAAGCCTATTGCTTTTTTTGCCCTATCTTCAGTGAGCACAGGGAGCAATTTATTTATTTCTGTATGTCGCTTCTTCTGATGTATTTAGGGTTAAGAAGGATACAGAGTTTTAAACAGTAGATTTGTCTGACTGCTCTCAAGGAACTGTGTGTCAATACATAATAATAAGCCGGGAAGAAGAAAATATAAGATTAAGTCAAGCCATAAGGTCGTGAGCCTTCCAGAAAGTTTGACTGTGGAGTATTCTGTCAGGGATCAAGGGGAGGTTTCATGTCTCATGTTCTTTGTGGAGTTCACTGTAAAGCAGATGAGACAGGTAGATGACTATTTTTTGTGAAAATCTGTGGGCTAGGCAATTTTGGCATAACTGGTGGAGTTTTCCTCACACAATTACCATGAGCCGTTTTAATTGAATCATACCATCACAGAATATGCTGAGTTGGAAGGACCCCATCAGGGTCGTGAAGTCCAGCTCCTGACCCTGCACAGGACACCCCAATGGTCACACCATGTGCCCAAGAGCTCTGTCCAAATGCTCCTTGAACTCTGTCAGGTTTGGAGCTGTGACCACTGCCCTGGGGAGCCTGTTCCAGTGCCCAAACATCCTCTGAGTGAAGAACCTTTTCCTGATACCCACCCTAAACCTCCCCTGACTCAGCTTCATGCAGTTTCTTTGAGTCCTGTCACTGACCACAAAGGTGAAGAGATCTGTACCTGCCTCTCTGCTTCACCTCCTGAGGATGTTGAAAACCACAATGAAGAACCCTCAGTCTCCTCTTCTCCAGGCTGAACACACCAAGTGATCTCAGTCTCTTCGCACACAGCTTCCCCTCCAGAGCCTTCAGTATCCTCATGGCTCTCCTTTGAACACTCTTTAATTGCTTAATGTCAAAAATGACAGATTGCGTGATTTGATTTAGGGATATAGCACTCCTTGAATGAATTATCCTGGTGCCAGATGTTTGAACACTCTGGAGATTCAGAGATATCTTTACTGAGTGCTTACATTTTATCCATCAAGGATACAAGAAATGCTGTAATATTTCTCTAAAGCACAGAAGAGTGCATTAAAAGAAGCTGAAAAGTGACAAGACAGAATAAGTGATACAGCAATGTTTATTTAGCCATCATTCCACAGCAATGTTCATTTAGCTATCATTCCTTAAAAATTAAACTCTTGAGACCAAAAAAACCCTATGACAATATATCAGACAGCTGAGTTAGTAAAGGTAAATCAGTATGAATGTCCACATCATTGACCTGTCACACAACTTCTTACCAGTACTGCTGCAGTACAGGACCATACCATGGGAGGATCTCTTTCACCTTTAAATATAGCTTTTGTCACCTCACTTAATTTCTCTATATAGCCTTTGTCTAATAGTTAATGAGTACATATAGTTTACTCAGCTATCTCAGTTTTCTATAGTATTAAGGAAAAGTTTGTTTCAAGAGTGCACAAGTTATTGAAAGGTGCACACCTGAGAATATCGGCCTGAGTGATGTGTTGTTTACTTCTGCCTCACAGGAGGCCTGTGTAAGCAGAAGCAATGAGTGGGCAGTGTCTGGGGATACTTAAATTCAGAAAAATCTGTCCTGTTTTGGTAACTGCACTGATATTGGTCATAAATACATACCTTCTGCCTTTTTACCTACTGCTGTAAAATAGGGATATAACTAAACTTACTGTATTTTACTCATCTGCTGTTTTGTTCACCATGCAGCCTGAGAGTATGTTTCCAGTGATATACAAAGCCTCATCATAAATATGTGGAAGATATTGTTTGTGGCCTTTCTGCCTCTAAGATGTGTGTGACTGCAGGGAACAGCAGAAATTCAGAGCCTCAATCACAGGCAGGTGAGGGGAAGATGAAGAGAGATCCAGAGAGACGAAGGTTACAAACCCATCACAACCAATCATCTGGGAAGTCAAGTACTAAGAAGATCACTGATATTAAGAGTTGTCCTACAATTTGCTTCCCTAAACTAAGGATATGTTTTTCCCACCACCAACCCCTTTGAAAGGATATATTCTTAACGTGGGGGCTGAAGTGGAAATTCTGAGGATTTCAGCAAGACACCATCCCAGCTCATCATAACTACGTGCCTTCTTCAAGCCATAGGAGATGGACTGGACCAGGACAGCCCACATCAGTCACTGTGGGCATGTTGTCAAGACTGCAAATGAGCTCTCAGGATGATGAGGAGGACCTGGCTCAGAATAAATGATGGAGCTTGAAGTGAAACTCTGCTGGACAGGACACCAGAAGCTGCTGAACATAACAAGTACCTGTGTAGGAAGCGAGCAAAAGTTAAAGTTGTGACAGGTGCCTGAATCTCACAGGTGGTTAAGTGGGAAGATGTGAAAAAGTGCCAGACTTTGCAGATAATTAGAGAGGAGTATTGGGAACGTTTGTGGGAGTACAGTGTTGTAAGGCAAACAGCTCTCAGGTAACCATCAGCAATACCATATAATGCCAAGTTTGCCGAGCAAATGGGATGAGAAATAATGTGTTTGTTATCAAAACTAATACTAGCTGAGAATAAAATTATGCGTTCAAGTGTTTATCTGAAGGAAAACGGGAGGTGAAGGGTAGATAGAAGAATGGTGGAAAGGAATTCCAAGAAGGGGAAATGGACCCTTAGGAGTGGAAATACTGTGCAGGTGGTGTATGGGGGAGCCTACCACGAGCTCTGTTCTAGCTGGAGCATGACACAAAACCAAACCCTCTAGTCTGACTCTAAAGCTGGTTCACCCTGTGTCTGAGACAGTGGGTTTGGAATGGGTGTGGGGCAGGTTATCTACCTCTCCAGTAAGGGAACACATGGATAGGTGGATTAAGCATCCCAGTGTCCCTATGTTGGTGTGTTCCAGGCCTCCCAGCTTCAACCTTTTCATAAAGGGAGTGGGTTTTTTGCTCATGTGACTTCAAAATCTGTCATCCCTTCATTTCAAGTCATCAGCATTACACATCTTTTGTAAGCATTTGCTACTAGATCTTAGTTTGCTCTTTGGTCTATGTCTTTCATTAACCTGAATCATTCATTGGGATAGCAATGAGATGCTATGGGAACCCTGTCTAAATGACAGCTTTTGTCCCCAGAGTTCTCTTAAGGAAAGCTCTTCAGCTGGCTCTCATGCCCTGTTTTCTCAGCCCACTTGTAAGGTACCAGCTTATCAGCTCTGTCTCTGCTCTAGCATGAGGTTCACCATCACTTGGAGTGGCCTTTTCTGGTGTCTCCAAATTACCTATGAAAGAGAAACATTTATTAAAACGAGTCCCTGTAAAAAAAACCAAACACTAACCAACTAAATCACAAAAAAAAACCAAAACAAAACCAAAAAACAACAAAATCCCTACAACAACACCTCAAAAAAAAAAAAAAAAACCCAACAGAAAACCTCACAAAGACAGAGAAGAAAAGGGCAAAACACAAATGGCCAGTATACATAATATTATTTCACTTGGGCTTCAAGGTGTACTTGAAAGTTAATTCAAAAACACTAAATCCTGAATCTTATTTTCAAGGAAAGGAGATGGAAAAGCAACTACACATGCGAGCTAGGTTTGAATTTGTCTCATTGTAGTGATCACTGAAAATTCCCTGGTGAATTTTACACATTTTCATTTTACCACCTTCAGAGGCACCCTAGACTCCCACAGACCCTAAATTGGCCACCTCTACCCAATCTTTTTTCAGCAGATGTGTCAATATCAGTCTTCCAAAAGGCTTTTTACTATACAGTCCATTAAGATTCAGTAGCAGAATTACAGTGATTACCTGTTTCTGTATAAGAAAGTCAGGCTAAAAAGCAATTAAAATTGTAATATTCCATATTAAAAAACTACACACTCTTCAAGATAACAGATTATTATATACTGTTCATAAAAATAATATGTTCTTGGTAGATTCCACACTGAAATTCAACCAAGGAAATCCAATCTTGTTTCCTCTGAAAAAGACAGCTCATTTCAGATCAGATGGATTTTATCTGTTAAGAAAGAGGAAAGATTATCATAACAAAGAAAGTTATACTGTGGTAAGGGGGGAAATGATTTAAATTAGACAATTATCTATGCAGACACTGAAAGAGACCTTTCAGAACTACTGCAGTTTTAGTACAATCCTGTTAGACCACCCTGCTGCTCACTCCTCTGGGCACTCCATTGGCTGCTGTATTTGCCTCTTACTACTCCACACAGGTGCTCCTGTGATTCCTTTGGTCTGGGAGTTTCTCTGGCAAATTCACAGCACATATGTTTTGCTATTTTGCCACAGAAATATGATTATGTGAACCAGATGGCCTCATCCCACAGAACAGGTACTGATGTCTGTCTCACCCCTCCATCCTTTAATTACATCATGTGTTGTGGGTACACCAGGCTTGTGAGGGTGAAAAGTGAATAAGTAGAGAGGGCTGTCAATGAGTTTTAGGTACCGTTTCTGTTTTTCAATTCTGCTAATAAGACTTATAGATCTATTAAAAAAATCGAATGTTTTATAACTCATGATACACATTTTCCCTGTCTCAGTGTACACAACATGTTGCAAAAACTGCAAATTGAAGCTTCTAAGATTGTGATTTCTCCTGCAAGTAGCTCAAGTTTCTGTCTTTCTCAGCCATGTATTTTAATTTTTTAAATTTCCTTAACAATGGTTGTACAGGTCTCTATGATACTAAAAGTGTGTTTCCCCTTGTGCTTCCTATAGGAGTCTGTGATTTTAAGTTTTGTAGTAGCAATACAAGAAAGTGCTTTGCTCTCCCTTATTGGGAATGTTTCACTCACTTGCACTAGTCCTCTACAATAAAACCTACAAATCAAAGAAATCAGGTGACATCTGTCCTTCCCTGTTCAGTAGCAAATGCCCCACAAGTGTTCTCTAAGCCTCCTGTTCCAGATTTATTCAGCAGCTAATAGCCTTTCTCAAATACCTTTGCTAATATAGTTTTATAGATGGTTTTCCTGGTGTAAAAAGCATGCGGATGGTATTAAAATATGGTAAAAAAATAAGCTCTAAATATCCAAGACTTCCTCATGGAGCAACAAGATTCAGCACAGATCCTAGGGAAGAGGAGTGCACTTCTAAAATTGTAGTTGAAAGTCAAACAAATCTGCCTTAAATTACAATAAATGTTTGCATAAAGAAACTGAATTTAATTCCTGGCCTGTACTACCAGTGGAACCTTGAGAGTTCACCTTAAATGAAAGACTAAGAAAGCGATCAATATTCCAAAATGTAAATATCTAGCCATGGGGGATAGTCAGCAGCCTCCAACTGCTTTCATTTGGGATTCAGATCTCCAAGGTACTCTCCAAGATCATAGATACTTATCCCTGATATGCTTGCATGCTTTGGACAATGCTAGGCAATTATGATTTCCACACTTTCTGCCTGGTAAGCTCATTCACAAATTACCTGTAGTGGTTAATCATCAATGACTATACTGGGAGCTTAGAAAACCAGCTCATGTGTATGAACTACAAATAGACTTTTAAAACAGGATGATTTAATTTTTAACTGAATCCTTAATGTAAATTATATTGGTCCAAACCCATGGAATTCTTAGCTTGTATATAAATTTCTTCATTTCATCTCAGGAACCAAAGATATTTTTTATTTTAACACAGATAGAAATAGCAGAAAAGTTCAGAAGCTGGTATGGCTTCTAGCTTGGAACTCACTAATTGCTCTTCAGGCTTATCTTCCTCACATCATCTTTAAGAAGGCCTCATAAAATGATGAAGGATGGACAACTAGAGAGAAAAGATCAACATCCACCCAATCTACTGGAAAGAGAATCACACCACATATTAAACTGAATTTTCTTTCTAATGTAGGGTTTTATTGTGCTTTTGTAAACATAATGTAGACAAAGCTAAGAAAATTACAGCAATCATCATCTGATTTTTCCACTGTCCTGCTCCTGTGGAGTCCATTGGACTGCCTCTCAGTTGGGCATAGGAGAACGCTTATTTTTAGGTCAGTGTTTTCATTTAGTATTGTTTTATTCAATCAACTTTTTATCTGGTAAGCTAAAAAGTCCATAAATTAATTTTTAAAAGGGCATTTTAAGTGGAAACAAAAATTGCATTTTTTTTTTTTTGCTGGTATACACTAAAAAGCACTGTCAGACAACTCAGTGTTAAAACAGAGTTAAGAAAATAAAGACAGAAAAAAGCAAATGAGTGTTTGGAGAGGATGAGGAAGAAAGAGATGTGTTTCACTGAAGATTTCATCATACTAAAAAAGCTTTTACAGCTTTTTTATTATCATGGCAATGTAACAAATTTTAGAGCTTTCGAAACATCACTCAAATGGCTAATGCCTCCACAAAGTGCAATCTGAAATGAATTCCCGTTATGTTTATTGGGAAATTTCAAATGTAAAATAAGATTTCTTTTTCTTAATAATTAATACATAAAAATGCACTTTCTTTTTGCCTAAGAAATCCACACAATAAGGTTTAACAAAAGCCTGTTTCCTCTCATAACTACAAAACCCTATTCAATTTAATGTTCAGACTGCAATAGATTCAGTTATTTATATTCTTCTTTGCCAGAGGAATAACAGATGTGTAGAGACATTAAAAAATACACTATTTTTCTGCTAAAGACAAAATTTTAACTCTTTGCTCACAAATCCAGACATTCACAACAATGGGATAGATAAAAGGGCTATAATGCTCCAAGGGATCTGAATGCTCCAAGGAAATTTGAATTTTATCATTAACCTGTCAGCATTAGGTTATGGGAGTCTAATCTTTAGATAAGTCATGTGTAGTAGTTTGGGGCATTTTTCTTTTACTAAAAAATTTAATTTACATCTTTAGCAACTCCAGAAGGGATAAGAAAATTGTCATCTCGTGCCTAAAACAACAAGCTTCTATTCAGAGTTCAGCTCCAGGGATGAGAAAATCATTTACTTTCTACAGTATGACTTAGCAGGTGCTAACAAGGGCAGCTATTAAAAAAAAAAAAAAAAGAAAAAAGAAAAGAAATAAAAAGATAAATCCCTTTGGTGTTTGTGTGTTTGTTTATTTGTTTATTCTTGGCTGTTTATGTTCACACCTGCCCACTAGAATTCCTTTTTTTTTTTCTAAGTCATCTGCCTCACTATTTGAGAAGTGATAATGCTATACTTTATGCAAATGTAAATTGGTCCTAATTAGCATGTGCAGCACAATATTTTTATCTTGTATTTCTAGGTGCAGTTAAGCAGAGCTAGTGTTCAACAAGCTTATAAATAGATCAGCTACTATTTATCTGAAACTGTTTATATACTGAAACCTGTCCATACATTTGTATTGTTCCCTAACAAGAAAAAACAAAGCAAAGTGAATGTTTCTGACTATTTTTTTATTCTGTACTTTCCCGATATAAGTATTGATTTTCATACGGAGGGGCCAGAAGTTCAATGCAGGCAAATAAAAGGCTGGGTAGGGAAACAGCTTTGAGACACTGAAACATTCAGAAAGCAGCAGGTTAAAGAGGGGCAGTCTCTTTTAGGCAGCTGCTTCCTCATCTCATTCCTTATGGCCCAGGGGGTTGGAGGAAGTTAAGATTCCAACAGTGCTGAGGAAAAGGGAATTTTATCTAACAGAGACATAAACTTTCAGAGCATTTGAAATAAGCCTTGCTACAGTTGAATGCAGTGTGCTGGGAAGGCTTCTGCATTTGCCTAACCATAATATGCCATTCATAAAGTAGCATTCCCACATTTATCTTAAGGCTACTTATTGACAAGTGCTCAGCCAACTACAATTTAGAGTCTGATAGCTAGATATTCTTGACAGATATTCAATATATGTAGCAGAACATGTTCAATGGATTTGGTACTTACCCAATGAATGGACATAGAATAACAGGATCATTTACTTTGGAAAGTACCTTTAAGATTGAGTTGACTGTTAACCCAGCACTGCCAGGTCCCCCAGTAAGCCGTGTCTAAGCACCACATCTACACTCCTTTTCAACAGTGGCAGGGACAGTAATTCCAACACTTCCCTGGGCAGTCTGTTCCTATGCTTGACCACATTTGCAATGAACAAATTTTTCCTAATACCCAACTAAACCTCCCCTGGCACAACTTGAAGTCAATTCCTCTTGTTCTATTGTTTGTTACCTGGCAGAAAACATCAACCCCCACCTGGCTACAACCTTCTTTTAGACAGTCATAGAGAGCAATAATGTCTCCCCTCAGCCTCCTTTTCTTCAGGCTAAACAACCACAGTTCCCACAGCTGCTCTTCATAAGACTTGTGCTTTAAGAAACATTATACAACATTCTTGATTTCCAGAAATGGATGTGCAGGTTGTCACACTCCCATGCATTAATAAAATAATGATAATCTTAAAATCATTCATCCCTCTGTCTAGGATTGCTAGCAGGGTATGACAGATTTTTAACAATATAAATACTGTGTGGAGGTTAGTTATTCAGTGCTACTTCCACTTGTATTAGTGAGAACATTTATTAAAGTGGTGTCTGTCCTTATTGTTTTAATTTTTGTAGCACAATTATTTACCATTATAAATTCTTTTGAACTTTGGTAATTGCACATACATGTATTGACATAGGGAAATGCATGAATGAAGGAAGGTGATGAATAAGGGAATAAGAAGAATAAGGCATTTTCTGACTCTCTGAAGTGATCAGGCTCCCAGATGAGGAATGAGTGAATATTTGCTCTGACACAAACCATCTTGAGTGCTGCAGCTCTGGTTGTCTGACCCACACGTACAGCCAGCATCCTGTGACAAAGCCTGTCACACTTGCCATGGGGTTGTAGGTGTAATGTCCAGGGCACTTGGCCAGAGCCATACCGAAAATAGTGCTCATGTCATTATTCATGGGTTTTAAGTTATTTTGCCTTCAGCCTTCTATGTGTACAAATCATAATTAGATATCTTTTCAAGAAGAGGGGTTTTTTAGCACAAAAATGCTGTGCAAAAAATCTGAAGCAGAGTCAGTAAAAAGTTTTCCAAATATCAGTAGCAACTTCTGCCGGTGACTTTTCAGAATGCCTCAATTGGATATTGCCACTGCCTGTTGGGCAATTTATAGGGTTACATTCTGATGATCTGGTGTATCATGAAGTCTTTGAGTCACTACAAGTTTCATGTGTGATCCTTACCACGATAAATAATGAATGATATGAATATTTTATATATATACGAAAGTTACAATCACTGAAAGGAATTCAACGGGAATTGCAAGTCTCATACTGTTTATTCAAACACCAGTTTTTCGAATGACCCTCATTTTCAGAAACAAAGTTCTCCTGCACTGTATACATTTTTGGGTTTCTTTTCAGTGTCAGGGCTATTCTACTAGTTATTTCAAATAGTTTACTAATTTCAGGACCAACTCATTTATGGAACCCCAAGTAAGAAGAATAAAAGTGAGGGATATGTAAACCTGAAAATATCAGAGAAAATAAATAGGTGGGTTGGCTTAAATAGTTTTATTTTAGGTAGGTAGATGACTGATAGATGTAGTGTAGTCAGAATTTTAGCCTGGATTACAGACTTCTGAGTTGAAAGCTCTGTATTTAAAAATTGTTTTGCAGATACTTGTAGCCTGGCTATGTTGAGGTAGATAAGTTGAAACTTCATAATATCATATGTGTGTCAATTACCTCTTCCCAAACTCTGATAGCATAAGGTTAAATTTTATAAATTATCTGTGGAGGCATTGTGGAAGGCTTCAATAAATAACAGTAGGAAGAAGAAACCTTTTTATGTGAACAGGATATTAGCAGTAATGAGAAATGCAAGCTGTTCATAAGGAAACATAATATCCATGTTTAAAATAAGTCTCTGGAAGAGGTCACAGCTCTGTGATTTCAATGCTTTGCAGGTCATAAATTCAAAGAAACAAACCAACAGGTCATCTTGCATGAAAAAAATTATCAATTTTATTCCATCTATCTGCCTAACGCACAAATAGTTTCTTACTGGAAAAAAGAAGTTGAACATAAACATTAAACACTTCACTGTTAACAGACATCAAACAACAAAGACAATTTGCTATGCTATATAATTGAATATAAATATTGTATGGAATGAGGAAGCCATAAATATACAAATTATATGAAGGAACGAGTGAACTTGTATTTTCACTTCATCTAAAACTGAAAATAAAACATACACAAGAGAGGGGAAGAAAAATATCTTCTTTATTGAGCCCATGTGAAATAACTATTCCTTCAGACATTTTTACAACCATCCATTGTGCTCCTTAATCCCATTCTTTCTTCGCCTAACCTAGCCCAGCTATATTTATTCACAGCTAGAACATAAAGAATGTTCATCTCTTTAGCTAATGTCTCCTCAGAATATTATACATTCCTCTACCCGGTTGTATGGTGCTTTACCAACTTTTAACTCTTTTGTTGGCACAAAAGAGTGCTTTAAGGTGTGAGCTGAGATAGGTAACTCCATGTGGCAATATTAGGACAGTGTAGGCATCTATCCCACATGGAGAAACAGGATGCTCAGACCGATTAGATCCATTTGTGAAGCTCACAGTCCTTTCCGACTTAGCCTGCAAAGATTCACGTAACTTTAAACATGACAGTGTGTCTGTCAGCAATCTGTCTATTTCAGATGGCTTGGCTTGGAGTTATGCAATTTGTTTTCACCCTTTGCCTGTCCTAAAGAGTCAAATGACTTAAATAGACAATCCAAACTAGCCTGGAAGGGAGAAGTAAGTGACAGATATCATCTGAGACCTCTGATAGAAAGTAACAGGGATGACAGCACAACTTAGACCTCCAGCCTGACTCATCAATGCTCTTCCATTTATAAAAATGAATTTAAAAAATAAAAACATATTTAAAACCAATACACAGACAAGCGCTAATCCCCAGTAAAAGTTTTCAGCATGAATAAAGTGGTTCTTACCCAACAGGGAGAAAAGTTCAGCCCTTCAACTCATCTCAGCAGTTATGGTGAAGTCTTTCCTAGCTTTTCCCCACTCTCAACTTACTTTTATAGTATTTCTTTAAGTTTAGGTGGAGCTTGAGTGATTCTTGTCATGGATACCTTTGTTACTGATTGGTGTTAAATTCTCTCACCTCATTTTACCGACACAGTCAAAGAAAATACAGAGTGCATGCCCAGTGTGGGGTTACCTTTGGGATGGAGGTGTGCATTAATATTACAATTAGGCTATAATGAACCACGTCAATCTGAGGAGAGCAATTTTGCCACGGTTTCTGGCTCAGCAGCAGGACATCTTCCCCTATCTCTCTTGGCTGACAGCTGTTATGCAGTTTATCAGCTGAAAAGTGCATCGAGTTCCCTTCCCTGCAGGGATTCCAGCAGAGCCTGGCTGTGGTGTCTGCACTCTGCTCCACCCTCCACTCCATCCCTCTCAGCAGGCAGAGAGGTTGCAGATTGTGGATGTAGGGAATCATCATGGAATAGGTTTTGAGCATGTCAGCCATATTCTATCCAGGGAGTAGCAGCTGCATTTTACCCTATAATTTCCATACTGTTATAACTTCTGTTAGGATGTGAATATAACTTCTCAGTTGCCTCTAATTTTACCCCCAGCCATCTTTCCATAAGGAGCTATAGACTTTAATTTCACACTTTTTTTTTTGTACCAACAGCTATAATCCTGGCTTATATTTGTATAAAATAAGTTTTCTGCTGAACTCAGTAAATAATAGATTTTTAGTACTAGTCAGAGTGTTAGGACTTTGTACATATATATATATTTATAAGTATATTAATTGTTTTTTACCTCAATGATAAAACTTTATGCCTACATTGAAATCCTTACATTTCATTCATCACCAAAAAGTGCAATAACATGATCAAAAAAGTTCTTAAATCTTTCTTTTAAGAAAACTTTCTAGTGAAAAATGTATAAAATGTAAAGTAATAATGCAATCTACTGAAATGCTTTGGAAAGAAATGAAAAAATATCTTTAGACTGGGTCTGATGTGATTTTATGAGGAAATATCTTCAAAGTAAACTTGATGAACAAGAAAATTTGAAGATGACACTTCTTTGTAAAAGAAAATGCTATAAACATCACTACTGCGGCAAAAAAAAGAAATTCAGTTTACTTTAAAAGGTCACAAAACATGAAATCATTTAGCTCATCACAGCATATAATATATAACATGATTTATTAAGATTCATCTATGCAGTTACGTATTTCACTTTTACTAAACCAATTACTGCATTTCAAGGTTTTATGATGAATCCTATGTCAACATAGTATTAATAAAATATTTTTCACTCTCTTGCATGACAGCCATAAAACAGATGCATGAAAGTGTTTTGCTGTTCCTTCACACCAAAGAGGAGTCGGTAAAAAACCTGCTAACATTACAGTGTTTACAAATAAGTTATGATCTACACTTATCTGAAACTGAGCATTTGATGTCCTTTTATTTTTTAATTAGGTAACTGCTTTCTGAGCTATCACTGCTTACATTAGACAAATGGATTTAAAACATTACCTAGCAGTACTCACAAAAAATATATTTTCATTATATCAAAACTGTCATTTGGCTGGGGACTAGACTCCTTTTTTAGCTTACCAATGAAGCACAGAAGGAAAATTGAAAGTATAAAATTCCTAGTACAGCCCTGCCCAGATGGCTAAATTTTGCTCTGGGTTTTACAGGGGAAATGTGTGGTTACTTCCTTGGGACACTTTGAATTCTCAGCCTCTTAACTGAAGCAGTTCATGGGTGAAAGCATCAAGACCAGCTGCACCAGAGAGACCAAAGTATGCTGATGCTTTTCTACACAAAAAAATTTCTGTGTTCACGTTTTCAGAGTGTAGAAAATCCTGACAATCAGAAAAATCAGGTTTGGTGTAAAGTCCACATTAATTTTTTTAACAGGCATTCTTGTTCATTAAATAGACAATGAAAATTTCCATGCTTGATGTTTTGAATACATTTTCTTACTAACTACAGTTGTGTAGGCCAAAAATCTACTGCCCTGTCTATAATATTATGGAAAACATTGCAGTTCCTATGGGACAGTAAGAAGCAGAGGTTTTGCCCACTTACTGACTGTACCACTTTTCAGAATTTCTTTTTAAAAACTGCCATATTTTTTGTAAAAAATGACACCTAAACAAAAAAACAAACAAAAACCAAACAGAAAACAAATTTTTAATATAAAAAGAAATAGGATTTAACAGTTTTATACAGCCAAAATATTCTGGTTTGATATAGAAGATTATAACAAAGTCTTCAAAGTCATTACAAGGTTATATATGTTAGAGAGGATTGATAATGGACATGAAGAAAAACAAAACTAACAAAAATTTCACAGTGGCAGATTTAAAGCAAATACTAAATCTGAAAATAACTCTATTAATTAGTTCAATTAACTACCTTTGAGAGAAGCAATTTTAAGAAAATGTGAAATGTTCCCTAATGACTACATTTGTTTTAGCTCTATTAGAATCATTCAACAATGAATAGGGTTTTGATTACAAGCATATAGGCCACAGTTTTGATTAAAAATTGATTGCACTGGATCTCCACTACATAGTGCATCATTTATTAACTATTCCATCTGAGATTGTCTTACACATTCTAGGTAAACCAAATTGGCCATCACACTTTCAATATATTTACACACTATCTATTATCACAGATTTTTATTTTCTAGAAGTTTCTAGAAGTTTCCTCAGGCAAAAGTAATCATGCACTTAATAGTGTGTGCTCCTGTGTTATAAATACACTAAAACCTGTTTACATGCATACACATGAGGAAGAATTCTTCTTAAAACATATCATCAGAAAAGTCATATCTTCTATGTGAAGTGAAAGTTTACTGTAGCTTCCAAATTTTAAAAGAGAAGCCTTTAATATCATACAGCCTTTAATTCTGTAAAACAGAAAAATAGGACGATTAATTCATGTAAAGAACAAAACGAACATTTCAGAAATGACAGTAAATTGTTCTTCACGACTAGCTAAAGTTTGACACAATGGTGGTATGGACTACCAAAGCAGAATGAACTTTGGAGTTCCAAATGCATTATTAATACTACCATACACTGTAACAGTTAGGTTTACCTAGGTATTTTGTACATGTGGAGAGGATCACAGGAGCTCTGGGTCAATTAGTATGGAAATGTGTAAAGTTAGCCTGACCCAATTGTCTAATTTACTTTTTCCAAGCCTGCAACTTGGTTATCTGCAAACTGTTGCTCTGTGCCATGAAGTCTTAACATATATTCTGAACTGTCCACTGCAAGATACTGCACTGTAGACAGCAAAACTAAAAAACAGTTATCTACAGCTAAACCAGTACATGGCTTTGTGACTAAGTATTTTTTCATTGAAGTCACTATGCAATGAATACTCTGGAGAAAACAGCACTCTTGTTGATAGTTTATGGAAATCAAAATTAATTCTAGTCTGTGTAGCTTGGGATAGTGCACTACTCAATGAAGTATCCAAGCAAATTCTAGTGAAGCATTCTGTGGCATGACTAATATCTGTGTGATAAATAGAATTTTTTTCTTCAAGATCAAATAACTAAATACAGTAGGGATACACAAGTTTGGAAAGTGGATATATTAAATGTGAACTTCAAAGGGGGAAAATTCCTTTGCTTGAGCCCTTTACTGATTCTGTATGTTTTTTAAAGAAGACCAGATGTCTTATTTATTTATGTATTCTTTATATAAGATGGTGTTGATTCTGCGTTATTTAGTCTTAGCTATGTGAGAACTCCAAGTTCCAGTCCTTACTCTTTCTTTCCTTTCTTAACAAGAAGGAAACCATACTGAAATATGACATCCAGTGTGAACCTTAGAAAAAATTCCCTTATAGTTGCCAGGACTCTTAGATTAGACAACACTTACAATGACAGAATTTTTTTAATCTATGCAATAATTTGCTAAATAGTTCCTTTTTCTTACTATTTACTAAATTCAAACTTCTATAGGACTATATTCTCAGTGTTTATCATCTAAAATCACTAGTACTAGAGGTGAGTCTAGTGCTTGACCATTAAAAGAATGCAGAACATCCAACCACTTTGCCATGTTTCATTCATATACAATTCAAAGTTTTTAACAGTGACTAAACCAAAGAGACAAACTATATCTGCTGAACTCACAGTCAGTGCTCACAGCTGATTTACTTTTGCAAGCCTCGAAACACTGAATGGGTTCTTCTATGAAAGTAGTGGTTTATTATTAATTATTTCAAGGGGGGAAAAAAAAAGATAAAATTGTAGGAGAAGACCACAAACTAACTCTCTCTATTTTTACCTTCAGAAAGCTTTTAGGTTGTGCCAACTAGTCTGTGGTTCGTGGACTATCATTTTGATATTGCTTTGTAAATATTAAAAAGTTAAACAGCAGACTAAGAGAGAAAAATTGGGTTGTTCAGAGTTCTACTTTCAGATGGTCTTGAGCAAAACTTGGGGACCAAAGTCTGCCGGCACATTATCTCTGATTTGGCCAGCAGAGAAATTCTTTACTGTGAGGATGGTGAGACACTGGCAGGGGGTGCCCAGAGAAGCTGTGGCACCAAATCCCTGGACATGTTCAAGGCCAGGTTGGATGGGGCTCTGAGCAGCCTGGTCTAGTGGAAGGTGTCCCTGCCTGTGGCAGGGTGTTGGAACAAGAGGATCTCAAAAATCCCCTCAAATCCAAGCCATGCTATGTTCTTATGATTCTGTAATTCAAGTAACTGATCTGTGTATTGTATGAAGCCATGAAATAGAGTGGCTGAGTTGTCCTATCAGTTAACAATCTGATACTTGATGATTGTGCAGAAGGACAAAAATACCCTTTAATATAATCTCTTCGTGTTCTCTTTCAGATACTTAGTGAGCATATTTTGAAACCTCTTCTTAATAGACTTGATTTAATTAGCCTCCTATTGGCTTAATTTTTCTTTTCCCATTTAAATACTGTATTATAAGCACATTTGTAAATCACATTGTTCTTAGGCCAAAACATTTCATTCAATGAATGATTGCTTATATACTGTAACAATTACCCAAGCAAATTAATGTCTTTGAATAAGGATGGAATTTAGTGATGCTTTAGTTCTCTAAATTCCTGCATTTATACTCTAGTTAAACAGGATCTGTCACTGCATAGTACTAATAACAAATTAACTCCTACGCCATGGAGAAATAACAACCTATCAATGTTATTCTCCCCCTACAAATTACTCCTAAACAAATGATCTTCTTGGGCAGATTGTTATATTTTTTTAAGATCTTGAAGGAGAAAGAAAGTGCAAAGAAAAGTGAAATTATAATATTATCCTAACAGTGAGGCATTGTCACTTTCTGAGGCAAAGATACAAAAGTTCAGAGCTGCATTTTTTTTCAGACTCTTCCGAACCTGCATTTCATTCATGCTTGCACAATTACATCAGAAGTGGATTATGCGAAGTAATTCTGTTGGGCCAAAACAGGATTAGCAGGGTGAGCATATAACCTTCTGTAAGTCTGATTTACTTACAGAACTTTATATTTTCCACAAGGGTGGTCATGGGTAATTTGTCATCATAGCAAATCCTGTAAGAATGACACTTGATAATGTTCCCTTTCTCCAGGGCAAATGGGGAGGCAAGCTTTTGAGAAATATTGCACACATCAGTAAAAGGTGGCTAAAGAAGGAATAAATTTCTGTTTTTGTTTAAAACCAGTAGAAATTAAGCTCCAAGCAGCTACTTCCCCTCTCCCTCCCCAGTGAAAAAGAGAGAGAGGGCAAAGATTATGGCTTGAGGTAACAACTCACTGGAAAAAGAGAACAATAAGGAAAACAAACAGTAACAGCAACAAGACTAATGACAACAGTGTGTGATAGAGGGTGATGACATTAAAAAAAAATCTTACAGAGGTTCAACTGACCCAGTGTTATCATGGCCAGTAATATGCAGCTTCCCAAGACAAAGGAGAAAATGGCAGGCACTGCCATGGTTGGCATTTTTATTGTCTGAGTCTGAGCCAATGAAAAACAATGACAGACAAACCCTCCCAAGGTTGCATACATGCAACCCCACCGTTCTTCTTATTGCTTTTCTCCCTGGTAGAAAGGAGGAGAACCAGCCATGCTTCTGCAGCACATTCCTTTATAATTTCACATGAAGCCATACCCCCCCAGGGATGATGTGCCTGGTATAGAATAACAATCTAAATGCACCCAGATGGCTGCAGGCTCCACCTCCATCAAGGAAACTGAAAAAATTAACTCTGTCTGAGCAGAAACTAGAATATATCCCTGCATTTTTTTCATTCTAAAAAGGAGAAATGCTCAGATAAATGATGTAGAATTTTTAACTGCACAGCTGGACCATTAGGGTCCAACCAGGCTGAAATCTGTATTTTTCCAATTCCAAAAATGTTAAGACTAGGGGGTTTGGTTGAAAGTCCATTAATTAAGATGCATAGTAAACCTTGCAACCTCATAACATTTCAATGAAACAGAGTACAATTTTATATAAGAACCTTCTTTTTTAATGCATTATGTAATTATTTGGCTGGCTTAAGATTTCTATGCTTCGTCTTGATTAATTTTATTATTACTTTTTTACAGAGATGGTTTTCTTTAGAGAAGTTGCATGCTAACACTCAGGTTATTTAACACTTTATGGACCTGATCTGAAAATTTGATGATAATAGACATCATTCTGAAAAGACTTAAAGTAAAAGGAGGAAAAGAAATAATCTTTGGGAAAATCAGTCTCCACACATACTTGTGTCACAGTTGTTCATGATAGCTGTTAGTAAGCTGACAACTACAATTAATGAGAAATATAACGTTAGAGATGACCCCAAATTAAAACAAAAAACAAACAAACAAACAAACAAAAAACAAAACAAAAAAAAAAAAAAAAAACAAAAGTGGAAATATTTGTCTACATGTCTACCTTGTTGCAAAAGCTTCTATAAATAAGAGCAACTTATGCTCTGGAGTATGCAATGCAGAGTACAGACTTTGAAGACAGATGTCATATTATCAATTAATGTGTTTATTTCATCACCATTTGATAAGATATAGGACATTATAGAATTTGGCCTCTTTGTTCTATGGAATGCAGATATTCTCTTGCTTAAAATGTTGAGAGCACCATAACAACAGTTTTTTTATAGTAACAGTTTAGAACTGTATATTAGTGGATTAAATACATAAATTGTCATGCTTTTCTATAGTATTTATAAATTTTAAAGTTATAAAATTAGGGTTACATAATCCTTATTTTTGCAGTCCACTAATATTTAGTTTCAAGTGATTTGCATGCTACAATACATCTTATACAAAAAGTAGTAGGAACTATTTCAGTAAAATTTCTTAACTAGGCCACCCAGGAAAGACAGCTTAATTATAACTCTTAGTTTCACCAATCAACATTTTTAATTAACTTTTAGATCTCTGTACCTAATTTATGTGGTGCAAATTAAAGCATCTGTTAAAAGATTTTTTGTTCACTGTTTTTATACATTTATGTTTGTTTGTATGCTTGTGTCACCTGTATTCCATAATAGCACATGTCATTTAATCTCAAAAGTGGAAGCAAATCAAGCAAAGACCAAACAGAGGAAACAGAATAACTTACTAGGAAAAGTGTACGCTAAATACATAAAAAGTCCCAACAAACCCACATCCAAAAATACCCCAAACAAACAAAGAAAACAAAGGCTCATTGATAGATAACATTAAATGGTTTTGATACACTCAGTGCAGCTCTAGTGAAAGCACATTGCAAGTTCAGTCCTCTGTTGATGCTAGGGAATTAGATTGATCTCTTTTTGTTGAGTTTCTGACACTGGAATTTTAAAGGAGATGATGAGATGCTGAGCAGCACTCAGAGCATGGATCTTCACCCCTATTAAGGCATAATTTATGGGAAAGGTTCTCAGTGCCATCTTGACAGAAGTGGCACAGCAATTTGGTTTTTTCACAGACATTAAACCAATAATTCTACAGTATTAAAACTGGTGCCACATGATGTTCAAACCATTAAATATCTTAACAATAAAGAAAAAACTATTTAGCCAAATTATGTATCTACTTTCCATGACCATCCTGAAACTCTGTTTTAGGGGTTTGCTTATTAGCATGATAATCATAATCCAGCTGTATTAGCACCTAAAATTAGTTTCACTAGTCTCCAGAGCATGAAAAAAAATACTGTATTGAACCATTCACCAATTGTTTAAAAGAACAGTAATAACAGTACATCAACTTTAATAATCAGTTCAATACAGCAGTCAGTATAGATAGCAATACAGTCTTATTTCTCTATTCCCAGATAACAAGGATCCTTAATGAAAACACATACTACCAGGTGTTAAATCTATTAATCTACTGTCCTGATCTAAGAGGGTTTATAATCACATTACAACCATCTATTTATTCATATCTCTATTCATTTAAAGTTTCTTACCATATTACAAGAGATAAAAGAGGTAGAAAATAACAAGAAGTTTCACTGTTTATAAAAAAAAATCACTCTTGCAATATCCATGAAGAGTATGACTTTCAAAATTCTATGGTTGTTATCCTACCATTTTTTGTTTCTACATTTCAGTTTAAGTAAAGATTTCTTTCAAGAAGTAAAAAAACAACTCTGCCCTGTGGTAAGGGTTAGTTTCATAGTTATTCAGTTCTACAGACTTTTTCACACAATCTGTCAGGACAGACTTAACCTGTGCTTTGAGATGTGTATAAAAAAAGTAGGTGCAACACACAGATGTTATTGGATGACCAGGGATAGCCTAAGAGTTCCAAGGTGAATATAAGGGTGCACAGCAGTTATAAGCCCCCAGCACTGCCAAGGCATGTGCAATATAATGGCTGTAATTGATGGATGCAGTTCCTTGCAGAGGTAATTATTGGATTAGAATCTAGAAGCACAGGAAAGGAAAGAGTTGCTTTTCTATATGATACCAGGGAATTGAATTCTGCTAACAACTGTAGCAAAGAAGCAACACTGCAACAACTGGCCATGAGTAATACCAAACTGCTGCTTTTCACCACTGAAATAATTTGTTAACATATGCAAAGCACACAGTTACTCTCATAGGTGGCATCTTGTAAGGTCACAAGCACTTTATGAGAAGCTGTCAATGGAAATTTTAGGATTTTGTTAAAAGCAAGCTATTGATCAGTTAAAGAACAAGGTAATGCAATTGTTCTTCTGAGCAGCACAATCATCAATAACTGGCAAAACAACAGTTTCCACTGTTAAAATATTACAAAGCCTGTTATATATTTGGCAAGGTCACATTCTCCTCTAATAATCTGATTTTAAGTGTCTCTTTTATTTTTGATAATTTATTTTTTTTAAATGTCTTTTCATCTAAATGAA
Organism: Sturnus vulgaris; assembly: GCF_052056855.1. Taxonomy (NCBI): domain Eukaryota; kingdom Metazoa; phylum Chordata; class Aves; order Passeriformes; family Sturnidae; genus Sturnus; species Sturnus vulgaris. The sequence continues at coordinate 42,810,308 of NC_142244.1, read as the reverse complement.
AATGTATGCATTTAATCTTTATGAAAATAAAAGCATTCCAGATTAAATAGGCAAAAATTAGGAAGAAAGCAAATGTTCTCTATGAAGCTTGTGGGGAATCCACTAGTCCTATGGCACATGTTCAAAACCTCAAGCTAAGATAGCAGATGATTAGTGTTCTGGCTTGGGAAATAGAAAATAAATTGCTCAAAGGGGAATAATAAGTATTACTGGCCATGATTATTTATGTCACAATGGCTCTTCATTTGTATATTTCTGCATGAAGTGATCAGATTCATAAATGGCTCATGTTCTCACTATCTTCTAAAATATATCAAGTTTAGGTATAGTTCACTATATTGGTATTGTCTAGAAATAGTTGTGGGATGCAATCTTCTTGAAATATTTGCTTTTCAGAATTTTATGTTTCTCACTCACTAGTTCTGAAAGTTAGTCTTGTACTTAGAATACATACTTCGAAAAGGCAGAAGCTTAATAAAGAGGGAGAAAAATTCCATGGTAAGCAGTGACTATATTTTTTATTTTGTTACTATTATTCTCAATGATTACTAAACGTGAAAAACCTAGGCAGGCTTCACATGCCTCACACTGCACTCTCTGTAGACTCAGAATCTAGGTTTTCTTACCAGTACTTGCTTTACCCTTAGATTTTTTCATGTCAAAATGTAATTACATGCATGGGTTACACACATGCATCATGTATAATTTCTTTTTATGTCATATGCATTCCACATCTTTATCCTTTTTACTATTCTGCTCATTTCTAATGGAAAAAAATGTTAAACATTTCAGCTATATTTTTAATTCTGGGCGAAAGGAGAAGTCAACAGCAAGGTTTTAGAACTCTGCAGTAGGAGATCAAAAGCTCTTTAAAGAGTATCACCTAAGAGAGAATTTACTCTGAAGGCAAGATAGTACTCTAAATTTCATGAGGGCTTGGCTGGGATGTCAATCAGACATGGCAATAGTTTGGAAATGAGCTACTCCCTAAAGGGGAAACTAGTTAAAAATCCAAAGATACAGAAAGGTTTAGGGGAAAAATCTGTCTTGAGAGAGTGAGAGTGTCAGCAGTAACAGGGAAAGTAGAGCAGTCATACAGGCTCTCCAGCTACCTGGGAGCAGAGAAGCAGAACTTCCCCACGAGTGAGGGAGAGCCAGGAGCTGTTAGTGACCCTGGCATGGGCAGTGGCCCCACTGATGGGGCACAGTCACACAGCAGCAAAGGAAGGCTTGTGTGGCAATGTGTTGTGCTAGTTGTCCTGTAATTATCTATCAAAGGGAAGTGGAGTCAGGATGGACCCAGGAAGCCCACTAAGTGCAGTAGTAGACAGCACCAGAGATAACTAGAGCATGGCTCAAGACAAGGCTACACTGAAATGTGGGCCCTGATGCCGTGAGCAAGGTACTCAATGGCCAGGACCATTAAATCCTGTTATTTCCCTCAGCATCCCTGCAGCAGCAGCTGAAATTTCAGCAGCTGCTGAATTTCCTTGGCAGGGGCATGTATTTGGAAGATTTAACATATTTTTTTCTGCAGTTTCCTTATGAGGTTCCTTTTATTTTAGCATTTCAGAGCATTTCAATGCATTGGGAAGAATTATGAAGAGTATGTATCATGAAGTTCCAAAAACTCTTCACAGATTCCTGGACGTTATCATAGGCTTCCAGCTCTGCCCTATCTAAAGCTTCAGCAGAAGAAGTGCTACTGCCATGGCACTCAAACCATACCACAGAATCAAAGAATCACAAAATGGTTGAGGTTGGAAGAGGACTTTGGAGGTCATCATGTCCTTAACACCCATGCTCAAGCAAGACCACCTAGAGCTGGCTGTCCAGGACTAGGTCCAGATAGCTTTTGAAGGTCTCCAAGGACAGAGACTCTACATCTCTCCTTTGCACCCTCCCATAAGATATTTACAGATATTGATAAGATCCTCGATGAGCCTTCTCTTCTCCAGGCTCTTTCAGTCTTTTCCCTTAGCTCTTCCCTCACAGGAGACATGTCTCCAGCTCTGGAGTCCCCAGTACAGGAGAGACACAGGAGCAGGACACAGGACACTTTTGGAGGAGCTCCAGAGGAGACATCAAAAATGATCAGAGGAATGGAACCTCTCCTATGAGCAAAGGCTGACAGAGTTGGGATTACTCTGCCTAGAGAAGAGAAGGTTCCAGGAAAATCTTATCTTATCTTTAAATACCAAAATCTTTTTGGTATTTAAAGGGGGCTTATAAGAAAGGTGGAGACAGACTATTTAACAGTCTGTAGTGATTGGACAAGGTATAAGATTTTGAACAAGTGATAAAGGAGTGTTGATTCAAACTAGAAATAAGAATAAAATTGTTCAAGGAAGGTGGTGAAACCCTGGTAAAAGCTGTTCATTGAGTCTGTAGATGACCCATCCCTGGAAAGGCCAGACTGAGCAGGTTTTGAGCAATGTGATCTAGTCAAGGTTCTCTGTGATCATTGCAAGAGTGTTGAAAGAAATGATTCTTAAGAGTACTTTTCATCCCCAAGCATTCTGTGATTCTGTGCTCCTGCTGAGGTCTTTATGGATGACAGCATGAATTTCTGGTGTATCAGTGACTCCTCATTTTGTGCAACCTGCAAATCTGCTGAAGGCACGTCATGATACAAATCATTAATGAAGGTGCTAAGCAGGACTGGAGCTAGTATTTACCCCCGGGGTACAAGTGCAGTTACTGACCTCCAACCAGACTTCACACTGCTGACCTCCACTCTCCAGGTCTGGCCGTTCAGGCAGCTTTAAATTCACCTCACTCTCTTCTCATCCAGCCCAAAAATCACAAGCTTGCTTATGATGCTCTTATAGGAGACACTGTCTCCCTTCCTGGAGACTGGGTAGGTAATATCCTTGCTTCCTGCTCATCTACTAGGCCAGTAATTTATTCAAAATTTGGCACAGAGGTTTAGGAGTGGTGTTTTCTTTCCTCCAGTCTTCAGGCACTTGTCCCAGTGACAATGGTCAATGAAAGTTTGTTAATAGTGGTTAGGCAATTTTTACATGATACAGCTGCCAGACCCCTCAGCACTCACAGGTGCATTGCATCATGGCCTCTGGGTTTATTCATGCACAGTTCACTTGAGTGATCCTTTTGAACCAGGGGTATACATTCCTTACTCCAGACTTTTCCTCTGGTCTCTGCCTCAGAATTCTGGAAGTGGGTCTTGCTAAACTGAACTGAAAAACACACCTCAGCATGTTCAGTCATTTTAAGCTGGCTGGCTCATTCAACAGTGGAACATTTTCCCTAGTCTAAGTTTGTAACTTATATCCTTACAGAAGTATTTTCTTCCTTCAACATCTTCTGAGACATTCAACTCTCTGGGCTATCAGACAATGTCTATATTCCGAGTTACCTCTACCTACATCCACCTTCTAGTCTCAGTTTTGCCAGAAAATCCTTTTTTGTCTTTGTCAGTCTTCTGTGGGTTTTTTTGTCTGACTTCTTGGTAGTTGGGATGGATTGTTCATTAGTTGGAGGAGGTGATCCTTGAATGTCAAACAGCTTCCTTGTATCCCTTTTCCCTCCAGAGCCTTATGTCATAAAATTTTTTCAAGTAGATCTCTGAAGGAAACAAAGTCAGTTCTGAAATCTAACACCGAGATCCTGTTTTTTGCCCTTCTCTGCCCTCTTAGGATTCTGGACTCCACCATCTCATGGTTGCTATAACCAGGGACAGAAAGGCATATGATCACAGTGAGGTTCAAGAACCAGGGAGGGTGTTGCATTTGACTAAAGCACGTGGCTAGAATAACAGCAGACAAGTTTTGAGGAAGTACTGGAAAAGTTCTGTATGGAGCAGAAGAATTAAAAATTAGTTCACACATTTGGCCTACAACTAACGAGGGAAGAAACTCATTATGTTCTGATCCCAATCTGTGATATGTGTCTCATATGCAAAAGCTTGGGGCTTTCTTCATTGCATTTTTTGCTTTTGGTTTGGTTGTTTGGGTTTTGTATTTTGCATTTTGTTTTTTGGTGAATGGTTTTGGTTGTTTTGTTTTGGATTATTTTGCTCGGTTTGGGGTTTTCTTTTGTTTGTTTTTTTTTTGCAGCTTATGTTTGCTTGTGTTTTGGAGTTTTTTGTGGGGTTGGTTGGTAGATTTTTTTTAGGTGATAATTTTTTTGTTTAGTTTTGTTTTGTTTTGTTTTGTTTTGTTTGTTTTGCAGAGGTATTTCAGAGATGAACTCTGCAGCATTTCTAAAGGTCTTTGATCTGAGATCAAAGATCACCTTTAAGTGCAAGTATCAATCCCTGTAATGAAATTTAGGAACTGATAAATATTGACTAGCCTTTTTGTTTCAATTCAGCTGAAATGTAAGGAACTTTCTGATACCTAATGGAGTACATTTTCTTCTCAAAATTCATTCAGAGTTTAAAGAACATATCAGGGCAGACCTTCTGCAGACAAAACCAGCAACTTTAGCTTTATTTCACACCCTGTGAGCTTTTCCACTTCATCCAACACATGATCTTACATGGGCAGATCTCATTCCATGTTTTAAGGAATGATTAAGTAGAAACAAAATAAATTATTGTAGTGAGTATAGTCTTTAGTCTTGAAATTGGTCCTGATATATGTGAATGCTAAGATTAGTTTGTAGCTATCTTTTGTTAGCTGAGCTTTGCCTCAGGGTTAGCTAAAAAGAAATAAGGAAATGTACCAACTATGGAACAAAATTTTTTTGTCACTTACAGCCCTTCTCCTCACCTGTTCAGTTTTTTCTACAGAATCTTAAAGGGTATATTATTGCTGCTTTTCTCTTTTTTGTTTTTCCCTTTTCTCTTTTTTCCCATTTCCCTTTCCCCAGAGGGCTGTTTCTCTGAGCAATGTGGACGTGTGCTGGCTGGGACATTGAGAGCATTTCTTTGCTGCTGTGTCTGAAAACTGCTTATGGCCTTTTCACACATAGTTTGTCCATCAAAAGGAAACTTAGAGGTGCAGAGAGGGAGAAAACTGCAGAGAGCCAGAATGAGTCCCTGGTCTCTGTGAACAATAAACTTCAGCAGGAGTTGCAAAGGAGCTGCTTGTGTACAAGTCGATTTATTCTCCAAATTGTCTTTTTAGTCAGAACTCTTTCCAACTATCTATGTTAATTGACAGCACCTTAGGTAACAAAACAAATGTTGCTCTTCTCATCTTTTCATCTTTCATCACCTCTAGGGCAGTTTTGGAGCCAAAAGAATGTTATGTTCTTAAGCTGCCAGTTTACCATTTCCATTTGGCCTCATTGAGGGCTAGTGGCTTCCCTTGTTTTGATTTCGGCCAAACATTAGGTAGTTTAGATATTGCTCAGTGGAAGTAATTAATAATTTCTCACAGGTTTAATATTATTAATAATGGCCCATGGATTAAAAAAAAAAAAAAAAAACAAAAAACCAAAAACAACTGGGAACGATTAATTGAAAAAAAATATTTGAAGCTAGAATTCTGAAGCCTTATTGTTGACAGAAATCCTAAGTGTACTAACAACCTGTGTGCCTTTATGGAATTCTATGTAGATATGTGTATCTGTGTGTGCATAGGCATATATGTGTGCCTATAGGCATAGATCAAACTTAATTTGCATTTCCCAGGCTTTGACTTAGGTAAGTATCAAGACATTAATATACCTGGCACTTCCAAAATATAGTGTAACACACATATTTTGGAGACATCATGATTACTATGTGATTTCTGCAAAATGCAGTGTGATGGAAATTTTGGATCAGACAATGAAATTGCACAAATTAGAAGAGAAAATTTAATTGTTATCTTAGACTGAAGTAGGTATTTAGATCTTAACTGGGATTTCACATTATATTTTCTGAAAGTATCGTTAGGAAATCAGTAAATCTATCTTTGTAACAGTGAGAAATAACATTTTCCACAATCAAAGCAATCAAAGTGAAAGACTGTACAGTGGAATAAGGCTATGTTTTGTGCCCTGTGCAATTTCACTTGTCATATAGAAGTGGTTAATACAGGTGCAGCATTGCAAGCTCAGAGCAGAAGAAACTTCTTGAAGACAGCATGGATGTTGTGCTGGATATTGGAGAAACTACTTTAGCAACAGTTTCTTATTCCTTTTTCTGTTTCATCCCCCAAGACATTGTGAACACTGTATATCTGGGTTGTGGTATTCATCAGAATGAAATCCCAAACATTCAGAGTTTATTAGCCCCATATGAACAAATCAATAAACAAGTAGCAAAGTTCTGACCATGGAAAAGAAACCCTTGACCCAAACCTCTTCTCTGAACAATTTGAAAGTAGAAATGCGTTTTCACAGCCTATTACTCCATTTTGTTGAGAATAGTATCTGGACCGGAATACTTTAATAAAAAAAAATCAGTTTAAAAACACTTCATCTTGACAAACTGTTTTTCTGATAGATAAAATTTTGTACTGTAAAAAAAAAAACAACAAAACAGCAATCCTGGACCAGATGGACATTTGAAATTCCAATGCAACAAAAAGATGCCCTTTGCTCTCCACTGATAAAAGAGAAGACTTTTCATTATTCATGATCATCAATTTATTCTATCTACAAAACAGATTGACTAAGAAATCCAGATATTTTTCAAAAGGCAATCAATTTTTAAGCTTTTAGAGGAGGTCATATTTAGTTATCTTTTTTGCAAGTATAGAGTTGAGAAAATTATTCTTCTTCTGTATCTCTTTTTAATGACTCTTCAGATTCCCTAATTATTATAGAATTCTAAGAGATTTAAGGAAAAACAAATCATGTAGGGAAAACACAGTGCTAAAAGAGTAATCTTCACAGAGTTCTCCCCCTTCCTTTTGTTTCCTACAGAAGCACCTTAAACAGAATGTCACAATCTCATTTTTTATGCATCTGTCTACTTTTATCACTGCTTCATTTTACATCTCAGCAGGCCTGACTACCCTGAAAAATACACCTGCATAAAACCTGCAAGGAACAGAGAAAATACATAAGTAGGGGTGAAAAATGAAAAGACAGCTCTCTGCACTCTTATCACACCTTTTAGCATCTATCTGTTTGAGGTCTCTTGTGATTCATTCACCCTTTCACTATGTAAAAGGCCAAAGCAAAGCTGCAGTGATAGTAGCATCCAAGATGAATATCAAGAAGGCTGGGACTAAGAGGAGAGCAACATTAAGAACACTCATGGGAATTAAGGTCACAGGAAAAGAAAGAGAGTTTAAATAGAGCAGTATGGAGCAATCAGTCAGACAAGTTCCTGCATCAGAGTGGTCTTTGAAAAGCAAATGATAGGGAAGGAGCATATAAAGAAGGCAAAAAAAGCATTTTACAAAGATGTTGCTCATTATTGTTGTTTTTTCAAACCTGGGTAAGTCAAAATATTGTATTGTAATAAAGTCAAACAGGTTTTCCTTCAGAATGAGATAAAAAAAAAAAAAAAAAAAAAGTAGAGGAAACTGGTTTATGTTTTCCTAAAGGGCAATGCATATATTCTTGAGCCCATTACTGGGTTCACATACCTAGAGAATTTCCAATGAGTCTTCAACCAGAAGCTGCATGGCAGGAACAGAGTAGATTCTTTTTGAGAGCAAATTACTATGTCCTGACCCTCCACAAAATTATCCTTCTGTCTACTGCCTTATGTTTTCCATTTCCTTATTGTATCAAAAATAATATTGCTGTCACTATCCTCCATCATTAATCCTCCTTCATTTATCGTCCAATTAATGAAGAGACAAAAGACCAAGGCATCTGATCCCATGTCATGCTTCTGCAGACAGACTGTACAGGTAAGAAAAACTGGGGGTGAGTGGTAGAAAAGAAGGGTTCCCAAAGCAGTGGTCTTAGAAGTAGAAAGGAGACCAGGAACGAAAAAGGTGAAAACCCTGGCTAGAGGGAAGATCCTAGAAGTGGCAACATCCTGGAGATGTGGGACATGCAGGGAGACAAACCCTAGGGGATGCCCATGATGAGAAATACTCCTGGGAATGAACTATGAATGTGGGCTGACATGATTTCTGACTGAACTTCCCAGACCAGCAGTGACAACCTTGTTGAGAAGGGAAGTTAAGATCTAGTGAACGTAGCACCAAGGACAGTGAGCCAGGGAGTACATGAGGGAGACAAATAGGAAAAAAGCTCTCTTTTCATTGATTCTTAAATGAATTCCAATATCCATAACCACTATGGGTTGTCTCTTATTTTGTCCTGCCTCTGACTACCAACACCAGAGCTGATTGGTTTACAGCTTGAATAGCTATCTGTAGATTCCTTAGCAGCTACTGCTATGACTGCAATTAAATTTCTCCCAAAAGTACCAAACTATCTGAAATCCCCATTTTTTTAAATACAGCAAACTAAAAATATTTATATTTTGTAAATTAAAATTATTATACTTTTTAATATTATCTAATATTTTTGTACATAGATTTTTTTCATAGATATATGCAATTTTTCATATTATTTTTACTATTATCTCCTTTTTTAAACCTTACATCCTTTCTACCAGTCTGAAACCCTGCAGACTACTTTTAGAAGCTGCCTTTTTATACATTTCTCAGCAAGCAGGCAACTCCTGAAATCTGCAAGTGAGAGATCTCCTTCTCAGCTAACGGCAGCACACTGACTACCTATAGCTTTCTGACCCTGTTTCCACAGAAACCACCAGAACTTGTTAACTTTAAGCAATCTTATTTGAATAATGGAATGTTTTTAACTTAAACAATATAACTTTTAGGGTAGAAATGCTGATCTTTTTTCTTTAATTTTGCATTATGTGCCTCCAAGCCATTTTGTGTTTCTTTGTATTTTCTTTTTTTTTTTTTTTTCTATTATTGTTTGTTTGTTTTTAATGGTAGAACTTGTATAAAGATTATTGAATTAATTAGATGATGTGATATGTGGTCTGCCCCTAGCAACACAGCACTCTGAGGCTTCAAAAGAGCAAGTAAATTTTAAACTCAGATTCACCTATTATTGTTTTGGCATGGACAGAAAGATGAATAAAGACCTGTAGAAATATAAAAGAGAACAATGGAATGGACACCCAAGCCTCAGTAACATTATTTGTGCTCGAGGATAAACATGTTACACAATACCTCCTATAAACTGAAACATCTCTATTGAAAGTACATTGTCTCCCAAGCATGTCTGAATGGATGTTTGGGATCTCACTTCTAGAAAGGCCAGATACTTTCTTTCAATTTTTAGCTTAAATTTATGGGCCATTTTTTTATTTTGAATATTGCATCTTCTAGGTTTTATAAGTTAACTTTTGTGTGTGTGTGTGGTTTTTTTTGTTTGTTTTGTTGTTGTTTGTTTTGGGTTTTTTTTCTTATTTCCCCAGCAGAAGCCACACAGTTTAATTACAGGCACATTTGAAATATGGTCACACTTCACATGCAACCACATACACTTACCCCTAGCAAAAGACCTGTCCTATGCTCTCTGTGACCCTGGCTCATTTCTCAATAGGTTCTTCTTTTACCTTCATTTCCCTTTCCAAAATATCTCCTTCCTCTCCCACATCTAAATACTTTTGTAAGAGTTGCCTAACGTGTCAAAGCAATTTACACAACTCAAGTATTTCCTTTACTGTCATCACAGAAGACTTGTCCAGTCAAAGAGTAGACAGTGCTCCAGTAATATTGTAAGAAGACAGAAATTGGAAATACTGGGGTTTTACTTACTTCTCTTGGCACATAGTTGCCTTCTTAGGTGGGCAATGACAATACTCTCCACATTTAACATTCAGTTTAGCAAAACAAATAAATTACTTGAATTCTGTCTCATAATGGAGACACCCCATTGTCTTCTCCTAATAACCTCTAGTTAGATTCATCTTCTGCATGGTGAATGGGATCAGAACTATACCTATCCTGAAAATGACATTTTGGTGATGGTGCTTTATGCAACAAACAAATTAAGTAATCTTGACTGTTACTGGCTGTCACAAGTGAGATCTTCTGTTTTGTGTGCACCATTTTCAAGAATACAATGTATGGTTAAGTCCAACATGTCATTTTTTTCTTTTCTAATTTCCAGTTATCATCTTTTATGGAAGAAATTATTATTATTTGATCCCAAGTAGATAATCGTACATTCTGCACTGCAGCACACCATAGAGTTTTTTACAATTTTGATAATTCAGTTCTTCTAATATACTCTTTTGATTTCCCTCTGGATCAATAACGTGCCTTCAACAACTACAAGTTCTGCATCACTATTTTTTTTTTTTTTTGCAATGTGCTTAATTACAATATTACCATTAATAGGATTGGCCAAAAGAAAATAACAGGTACAATTCTCAGACAAGGTAGCCCTACCTCAATTCACTAGAAAATACTGAATAAAAGTATTTGAGAGTTATTAACATATAGATGAGAAGCAGAGAAATGTAAGCATACCACACTGTGCCTTGCTGAAAGGCATGACTACCATGACTTATAAAATGTAAAGAGTGATGATATTTACCGGTGTCTGTTGGGGCTCTTAGGCTTTGGTGATTATTAAGGAGAATTTGGAGCACCTTAAACGCAGCCTATGAGTCTATATTAAAACAAAGAGGTTAATAAAACAGAATAAAAGAGCTGTAACGGAAGATCTATGTGTTTTAAACTGGAATTGCCTGAACAGTGATATAAGAGGTAACTAGTAAATTCTGAAGTTCATACTGCAAGCCACAACAGGATTCAACATAGCGTAAAAATCAATACAAAGTACAATATCTTATTTTTTAATAATGACAAATAATTCATATTGAATTAGTTCAGTAAAATATTATGTTAGGCATCTCCACTGCTGCCTTACCTTATGGTAGGATAGCCAGTGCTTTCATCATATTCTAGAAAGCTTCATAGAGATTGCATTTCCCTTGATGCAATGCACGTTTCCAAGTTCTACTGATCCAGTGGGGGTTTTTATGGCAGACATAAGTTTCAGGGATCACATGCATGCCATTAAAATGAACTACGACCAAGAATGTTCCTGGGCATTGAGGATGACCAATAAAGAAAGGTCCACATGGCTGTAATAGCAAATTCTTTCACTCCCCAAGAAGGCTGCATGCCTACTATCCTACCAAAGATGATCCCTGAGGTGTTTTACCTGTCACAGGTGACTGGAAATTGTTAGAAAAAGTGACAGATTGAATGGACCAAATATGTGCTGGAGGATGGCCTAGCAAACCACGAGGACAGACAGTAATTTTTTTAACTGCAAGGATGTCCCCACATTAATTTCTTAGGTGAGATGTAGCACAAATCTGCTGCAGTCCACGGTAACCACATGTGAGGTTCTCCATCTGCTTTGGGGAGATCATGGCCGTGGAGATGCACATAGGAGAGACCACATCATTTCAAAGTCCCCATCCTGTCACAGCCATGCCTGGGCTCATGATGGTTCTGCTGTTCTTGGTGCCAACCCAGGGGCTGATGTCCTGTCCCCATGGAGGGGCCTGAGGACTGTGGCTGTGGTCGTCACCCTGGTGCACAGGTTCCTGCTCCAATGGTGATGATGACGATGATGATGACGATGATGATGCCCTCACTGTGACTCAGAAGAGTTAAAGAAATATTTCAAATTTTGGGAAAATTTATTTAGCTCTGAAATGGAGACACAAAGTCAGTATACTTCTGAGTCAATTTCTAAATTTAAGTGAAACAGTCAGGACTTAAAATTTCAATCCTGATCTGCGGTTCAGACGAGAAGTTTCCTACAAGGAGAAAAATGCCTGATTTCTCAGTTCTATCTATAACTAAGGTTTAAAAGGCCAGAGGATAAAAGGTAAATATCTACCTATCTATGATAAGAAAGGAAACTTAGTTTAAAAAAAATCTGTTAAAAAAATACGGCTAAAAAGATTCCTGAAGGATAACAGTTGAGTCATTTCCAAACTATATTTTTCTTCTGAACCAAGTCCCTACAACTGGTATTTAACCCCAGCCTTTTCTCAGCCACACCTTCACACAGACTCTTAGGGATCTTTATGAGTTTACTGAGCTTCTGCAGAGCCTACAATCCTGCAGGTAACTTTCTAGTAAAACACAGTGAAAATGAATACTAATGAAATGCAAATATGCTGTCTACTGCTAGCAAAATTAATTGGGCTTACACATACGCAGTGAAAAGTAAAAGGAAAAATATATATATATTCTTAAATTAGTTCATATAAATTAAAAGAAAATATATACTCAGAGAATCCAAAATTTTCCCATGAATACCAAACTAAATGTATTTTGAATGACAGAGTGTAAAAGTCTTACTACTTGAAAAGCTCTTTTGATGTCCTTTCCATGTAGCTTGACTGCAAAAATGTTCTCTTTCCAGGAAGGCTTGTACTCCTCTTTTTTTCCTTTTCCTCAAAGGGTTTCCAGGGTGGAGTTTGGAGTCTTGCAAAGGAATTGCTCTCAGGTTTCTGCCAAGGAGATGCAAATGAGCCTTCAAGGCCCCCCATTGCTAGGTTCTGCATACACATGTAGTAAAGATTTAAACTACAAGGGCTTGACCCTGCAAATACTTCCACAGCTGCTGCTTGACTCTGTGAATTTTAATAGATCCTTTGAATTAGCTGGTAAAGTCAGGTAGGTGGGTAAATGGTAGGATTGAAGCCTGGTTTAGACCACTCAGGGAAGCAAAAAGGAATATGTAGACAAAGATGTGCAACTTGATAAGCTGTTATTATGTAATTTAGTTACTAAGCTACTATTTTGATGTTAAATTCTTTGGAACAGAGATTGTGTTCTTATCTTATGTCTGCCACTTTCTGATCTGTAACAGGAATTATTCATACAAAGAAACCTTTTATACAAAGAAGCCTTTATATTTCCTCTGTTAAGAAAGAAATATTTTTGAATCAAACTGTGTCTTGGCCTAGAACTTCTCAAATATAACATTTTGTTCTCTTGACAGACAATATAAAATCTACAATGATTAAAATTGTGTTTGCCTATTTAAGGGGTATACCTATAAATGCATATAACAAGCAGCATGCCTTATGAGAGTAAAGACTTGTTTTATGAAGGACAATTAAAAATAGCAAATAAGACTCATATTGTGAAGACTAAATTACTAAAATTCAAGAGAGGGTCAAGATTGGAAACCTAATCACTAGGAAATAACATATTATTGCAATGGAGTAATGTTTTACTATAAAAACGTTTAAAAACATTTTTTGTTCAGAACAAATTATTTTAGACATTAACCAAGTACAACTCTGTCTTCTATAAAAAAAATTAATTTTCCAAGTAAAAATGCTCAGAGTTCTGTCTTGATACAATTAAGTTTCTGACCCATTCTGATTTGGATGAAATAATGTCTTTCCGAAGAAACATTTCATTTTTATACAACTCTATTTCTAAGGATTTTATTCCTTCAATTCTCCTGCTCAATAAAATTGCTTTCTGCAGGGAAGGCAAAATTCCATTTATATTTTCAAACAAAGAAAATTGTTATAGATCTTATTATATGTAATTCTTATCTTCATAGAATATAACTTTTGTTCTTCAGGTACTACAAAGTAACTTTTAGTTGACATAATCTGGCATGCTTTTGAGATTTTTTTTATTGTTGGTGATCATAAGGCCATTGGTACATTATAATCCTATATTTTCCTTCTTTCTTTAATTGTCCTTTTGGTGTGTCAAGAGCTTTCTCTACAAATGAAAATCCATATAAAATAAATTCTATCAGTCCACTTCATACACATGCACTTTTGAAATTGCCAGGATAACATAAATTAACTTACTTTAGGTGACAATCTAGTACCTATTATTTATATTATTTTTATATATTTTTTTAGGCAGAAATGTTCCTCAAAGTAAGGAAAAACTATTACCTTCTAATAATTTATTCTGTTTTGAACATTACAAAAATGGCAGCTGCTAATATATATGAGTCAGTTGCTTATTTTGAAAGTAATTCACCTGATGCTACTGAAATAGATGAAATATTTAAAGGATGACATACCCTCAGAATCTGCAGTTTAGGTGTGTACAACCATGCATGGTAAAGAGAAATGCAAGAAATTATCTGAAAAAGTTTTCTATGTACGGTTTCGGTTCTCCCAGAAGTGGGACCTGAATCAGTATGGCAGTGATATTTTATTTCCACATAGCCAAGTTGCAGCTAGTTTGCAAAATGCACTGCAGCTGACAGAGAGCTGATAAAACCAGAAATTCTTTCCTTGTTTATAGTACTTTGAGATTTATTAATGTTTTGGGGGGATTAAGACAATACAAAAGCAGTTTGTTTAGAAAAAACTTGTGTTGAATAAATAATTTCAGTCCCAGATACATTTTTTCTCTAAAAAGTAAAAGGTATATTTTCAAAAAGTAGAACTATTTCAAGAGTTGAGGATTTCTCCTAGCATTAAGAGGATAAGATTTAAATTCTTGTTCTTTTGACTTTGTTGTGGGATTTGAACTGGGAGGTTTTATTTGCTATGTGATGCTCAGTCCTCCTGTGTGAAAAGACGGTTCCTTATTAGCAAAACAAAGTTTGAGAATATTTTTCTATTTCTGTCGTTTGAATACATTCAGAGCGTTCCTATGATTAGCAAGCAGCAAGAACTTGAAAATGGACCTTTCAAGGTCCATAGAAATTTCAACTACTGATTATATCTGTTAGCCAGTTGTAGACAAAATATTCTAATTTACTTCTGATTTAAGAATATCCCAAACCCACAAAAAAAGTTTTCTTTCAATAAACAACAGTAAACAACAACAAACTCCCTGAAGTTTTGCTGAACATTTTTTTTCCTGGCCTCTCATACAGCCAGTGATCATCTGCTTCAAATGAAGGTGCAAGCTCTTTTTGTATTTGTTTGTTTGGGGGGGGAGGGTTGTTTCTTTTTGTTTTTTTCTGGGGTGTTCTGGTTTAGATAATTAGCTTTTCATTTATCCATCCTTGTACTGGGTATCGAGTCACAGTTCTAGACTTAGCCAGTGTAATATATTACCTCTGTAAACTTATTTTACATTTGGGATGTGGAGAAATACTGATAGATCCTTATGAATCATACATAAATATGAAAAGCATAAATATTTAACACTTAAGCCTGAAAAAACAGTAAGAATAAGAAAAATAAAAGGTCTAAGGGTTGCAGTCAGAATGTTTCTGAAAATAGGATGAATTTCAGAAAGAGGATGTAGAACAAAATAACATATGCACGGGTCAAACTGACATTAAATTGGGTTGGCAATAAAAAGGAATGCAACAATGGAAGCCTTGGCTATTATGAAAATGTTATGCTGGGTTCTGTACATGTCATAGCGAGGATCATGCTCCACCCAGACTACCCAAATAGCTAACAGGAAGAAACCCCAAGAACAAAGGTGCAGAGAAATCAGGTCCTGAGGGTGTAATGATTTTTCTGATTTTGAAGGAAAATGAAGAATAAAGGTGTCAAGCCCTTCCTGAGGAGAGATACAGGACAACTTGAGGTGTGCTCTCAGATCATTGCCCCGTGGCTTCTGTCTTGCAAAATGCTCAGAGCTGCAGAGACCTGATTTTGTTCTAAGCTGACTGTACCTTCATGGTAGTCAAGGAGAAATATGCATAGCAATCCCACAGTTCAGAAACAGCCAAGTATGGAAGGATGAAACCTCTTCAGGAGTAATATCATCTCACATTGGTTCTCTTCATCCTCCTCTTCCTGTATATAAAAAACTTCAAGCACTGTGTTTTCCCTCACAAAGAACAAGAAAAAACAACTTTGTGCAAAATTGAGCTGTTTTTTGGCAACCAAAGTATCCAGAATGAAACCAGGCACCTGAGTAAAGCATATACACTGCTGACATTGAGGCAGAAAGAGAAAGTAAAACTGCCACAAGCCTTCACCCAAAAAACAGGGAGGGGATGAGTTGCAGGAAGTGAAGGTCATTGTGTTGACATCTGGTGCAGTAAAGGAGAAAGATAAAATGTATTTTACTTCCTCAATCAAAACACAAAGGCTAAAGGCTGGGAGAGAGAGTAAGAAAGAGGGCAATGTATGCAACCTTTATGAAGAAACTGTTTAGGCTTTTCTGGTGCACTACAGAAAAGCTGCCAACCTCACCTTAATCAGTCTATGGAGTACCAGTGAGCACAAGGCACAGTTTTGGAAGTGAGTAAAAAGACAAAAAGTGGCATTAGGTCTAGCATAAAGTGTAAGATTTTCTTTAGAGAAGACGCTCTAAAACATAATTCTTAACTGCATAGAATGATCATGCTCATCTGTGTTGTAAGAGTTTTCTTTACATCTTTAAATAAAATTGTTTTTTAAACAACTTTATTCCCATTTATAAGTGTGAAAAATTATCTCCCACAACTCCAGGAATTTCAGTATAACTCTCTCAAGAGTTTTTGTAATCATCTCCTCAAATATGAATCAACTTGTTGCTGTCAATCAAGACCTGTCAGAGAGGTTGCAGTGGGGAAACCGGGCATACAGAAAAAGTCTTTGGTACAAATAGAAACCAAGCCAAGATCTCTTGAGTCTCAGTCTTTAAGTTCAAGACTCCCAGGTGCCTCATAGCCAGCAGATGTTTACCTAATTAGCATGACCTAGCTAATGCAACAGATGTTAAATCTAGCACCTAATGAAATTTAGTTCATGAATATCTACACCATTATATGTTTGCATTTCTGGAGTATTCACGTTACTTCACCAGAATTGGTGCATAATTGAGGAAAGACAGTTTATAAAAAGGCAAAAAGTCCACTAATTCAAGTGAGACCAACTCCTTTTTCTATAAACAGATCCATAAATGAGAAAAACTTGACAAAAGTACCACTGAGGCTTAATTACTTTTTTGGATGCTACAGCATGCAAAGAACATTGACCACTTTTCATTTTTAATGAAAAATAGCCAGATTTTCTGCCAGGATCATTGAGTTCACTAGACTTAATTAATTAATAAGTCCTGTGATGATAATTTTTCATTCATGAAATGTTCTTTCTATGGGTTGCTCCATCGTATCTATAAAAAAGTACAGAGAAAAAGGGTGCAAGAGTGTTTTTAGGTAACACTTCAACTCTCTAAATCCTAAGTCTAGGATTATATTTGTTTTTTTCCTTGCTGACAGTAAGAGCAATTTAGAAGCAGCCCTCTCTTGTAACAACTGGTATCAAAGAGTAATCCCAAAAGTGGAGAAATGAGTTTTGCTTGGCAAATATAGTTAATTGAGAAGAACTTTAAGTTAAGCTAAGTTCTGCTGAGCTGATGGTTGTTTTTCACTGGAATTCACTACGATTTTTTGCAGGTCTGGGACTTTGAAAAGTTATGGGACCATGGGCCAAGGCAGACATTCCTAAGAACTCCAGTATTTGAAATATCAAAAAACAATGAATTGATTGTCCTTATAATGATATCCAGTTTATATATAATTTTGAGAGGGGGAATGTATTTTATTTGTATATTTATTAAATAAAATAAACTAAAATAAACTGCTGCTGTATCAGTCTGAAGTTGATTAATTTGTCTCTAAAATAGAGAAATATTTTCCTTCAATTTGAAAACTTAAAAAATATATTTCAAAAAATCCTTAAAATATTACATTAGAGATGCCAAAATTACATGTCTGAATCCACATTTTTTTAAAAAGATCAGTATATTTAAAAATTTTGAAAATCCTTTTTTTCTTATAAATATCCTAATAATTTCTATTACTAAAAATTAATTTTGGGAACCAAATTGCCAATAATTGAAAAATACATCTATCTGGGTGGAAATGGCACAAGGAGTCTTCATAGAAGCAGGACTCTATGTTCTTTTTTACTAGTATAACAAATATCTATTAACTACAAAATTCTTTCTTTTTCCCCTGTCTCTCTCTGTTCCACTGAGCTTTTCCAGATGGCACTCCCTTGTTAGGAAACTGAGAGCTTAGTTCTTTGTTTCATATAACTCCTTTTTTACTCTTGGCAGCAGTGTTCTAGATCAATGACATCCTTACACAGAATCCAACAGACCAACAACCCTTTAACCTGTGCTTACACAGCAACCCAGTGCTTGACACCATCTGTAGATATTTGTTACAAAGCACATTATCACTGTGCTCACTGCTGTGAAGATCCCAAAAGTTGATTCCAAGGAAGGAAGGACTAATCCTGCCCAATGTACAGTTTTTCTTGGAAGTGTTCTAGTGTGGCAGAGCACCCAGTTCCTACCCTGCCTTACCAAGATTGAGATTGTGATTATAAATTTCTCTGCTCATAGATTTACCTTCAACTCTAAGCATTTTGAATAATCTCCTGCAGAGTCAACAAATCTGCTTTATCCATCATTTCTGCCTTGCAAAACGATCACTAAATCACCGTATGGAAATTTGACTGCTGGTATACTCTCCCGTGCTCCTCTGACACCAAGTATTTAAAAATAATGTTAATAGCCATGGACTGCCCTAGTTTGTGGTATTGTCTCTGTCTTCAGTCAGTCTGAATTATTTTCACCATTATCATTTCCAAAATGGAAACAATATAGTTTTTGACTTTGCAGCCTTGCAGTTCTATCTAGACTCCATATCAATGCAAGGGAGGAAAAAGTCATTAAGAAAAGGATTAATTCTGAGAAATGGTAAATTGAATTATTGATTGCAAGGTTTCCTGATGCTTTGCCTGATCCCAGAAAAACATAATTTGTCCACTCTTGAAAAGCTTAGAAGTCCCTTTCCATTACATAAAGGAAATGTTGTATAAATAGCCTGAAAGAATATTTCATTTTATCATGTGTAATTACGTGATTGTGTGCCATGCATAGCTCTCTGGAATGTCCATTATTGACATGCAATGTAGCCCTCCATAATGAACCCATAAAGAAAATAAAGAGCCTTGTTGTATTATGCCTTAAATACTTTTTCATAACACCTAAAATGAAGGCAAAAGGGATCCTTATCATACATTGTTTAATTCTTGCTGATATTCAGATTTCCAGGTCATGCAATTTGCTGAAGAATATGTTCCTTTACAGGAAATTATGTTGAAACAGAACCCCAAGTAAAAAAGTAAATATTACTAATACCTTGATATGAAAGGGAAGCTATTGAACAAATCTACTCAATTTTCATAATTCACTTGCTATAACTCTATCTAACTTTGAATCTCATTGATGTCAACAGGGAACTGCAGCATATCACAGAAACCCTCATTTCAATCTCCTGCAAAAGCGCATGTACTGCTTGAAACTTCACAGAGCTTTGCTTGTGAGCTGCCATAATTGATACAAGATGCAGGGAGGTGACAGTGTAGGAAACAACAGAAAAATTAATGAAATGCCTTCAAAAAACAAACTCATACAGCATGAACATCATCTTTCCAGCTGTGTGTTCAGCAGAAAATTCTACAGGAACTGTTTTCAGCCCTGGATAGAGTAATAACATAGATGACACACCAAGGAAGCTCCCCAGCAGCCCACACATCAGGGCTTAGACTGAGCTTAGCAGGAGCACGGTTCTCCACATGGTTCCCCTCTGCTTAGTACTGCCCACTGCTTTGCTTCTTGACTGTCCAATGAACTCATGCATATTCCATGAGAGATTAAATTTTAAAACAAAGAGAACAAGACTGTTCTTAAGGATAAGCTTAAGATTTTTAGAATAATTGCCTAGCCTAAGCTTGTAATATAACCTGTAGATAATAAGATAAGATGATAGAATATAAGTTTATACTATATCTGCCTCATTATTTTCAATAGCAGAAGCTAGGTAATATTAAACTTAAAATGAAAAAAAAAAAAGAGTAGGTAATAGATTGGTTTTGGAGAATAAAACTCTGCTTGGTTCAGTATAGTAGGATTGAGTTGATTTAACCTGATGTGTTTCTATACTAATCAACCTCAGCACAGTACTCATGCAATAGACAAAGACAGACAAAAACTGAGCTGTGCCTGTAACTTGTGTTTGACAGAAGAATTATACCTTTGTGAAGAATATTTCAAGGAGTGCTAGATGAAGTCTGAGATGTAAGAATACTTATTACCCTACAGAAAATGTGTGACAAGTGCAGTTGACAGGAATACCACTTGCTTTATTTTTCTTTTCTAGGGAATTCAAACATTTTCTTATTCTGTTGAAGAATACAGTTGGTGATGAGAAACTAGATGTGATGTTAAAGAAATATGAGTGTGAGGAGTAGTCATGGTTTAACCATATCCATCAGCTCAGCCCCAGACACCTGCTTACTCCCTGCCTCACTATGGAATGGCAGAGAGAATCCAAAGAGTAAAAGTAAGAAAACTCCTGGGTTGAGATAGAGTTTAATAGGTAAAGGGAAAAAAAATAAAAATTCACCACTTCCCAGTTGTGTTCAGCCATCCAGAAATCAGGGCTCCATCACATGTTACTCAGGAAGGAAATTACTTGTATTGCAATGTCCCTCTCTCTGCCCTCTTCCCCCAGTTTTTTACTGCTGATCATGATACATTGGGGTCTGGAATAAGCTGACTTGGGGTCAGCTGTCCTAGCTGTGTTCCCTTCCAGCTCCTTGTGCCTCTGCAGGATCCTCACTGGTACAGTGGGGTGAGGAGCAGAAGAGGCCTTGAAGCCGTGTTGGAGCTGCTCAGCAGCCAGAAAACATTTCTGCATTAGCAACACAGTTTGCAGTACAAGTCCAAAACACAGCCACATAAAAGCTACTGAGAGGAAAGTTAACTCTATCCCAGCCAAAATCAGCACCAGGGAATAGCTGCACAGCTCTCCAGAGACGCCTGCCCTCTTTCTCACACAGCTGTTACATGGGATGCACGCACTCTGCCAAAGTTAATACCTTAGTCATAAAATACTGAGCTCTTGGGGACTGCATTTCAGGTCGACGTTGCTTCATCAGTCTTTCCAGGGCTTCCTTGCCACAGGGCCAGAAATGAGATCTGGGTGGAACTGCAAGTCCCAGAGCTTCTGTCTTTTGCAGAGGACGCCTGTCCTAAAAATTGTCTCCAGCCTGTGCTTCCAGGCTTCCTGTACATTATGCAGGGTACAGAGGTACTCTTCTTGTCCACAGTTCGAAAGAAAACCTGCAAGCAGGCTGACTCAAAACTGTGAATTAGACATTTACAGGTTCCATGACAAGAACTGGGTTTATTGTCAGAATCAGGTTTGTTCCCCCAAATGTATCAGGCAGAGACACCAATTTTGAGAATGCAGACAATGTTAAGTGTGCTTAGCACATTGGGTGTCCCAGAGCTGCTGCATGAGGAATAATATGCCAGGAATCTGGACAGAGTAATAGTGAGTTTTCCTGAGCTTTCAGTATAGGTTTGCTTGCTGAAAGCTCAGGAGGTTTTCAGTGAAATATTTTATACTTCACCAATTCGTATTTTCTAATGAAATGCTGTTTCATCACAAAATATCTCTGTGGTTCTTGTAGTATATGATCTCCTTATACTGCTGTCTCAGCTTTAACTGGTGAATAGATAGAGACATAAACGATCTCCTATGTCAGGATGAAGTTTTTAATTCTTTTTTTCTTTTTTTTGGTGAAATAGAGAGTTATGTTATGCTAGGCTGTGCCCTTGGGCTTTGCATTACCAACCCCAATGACTGCTGCTCCCTGAATACTTGTGCTGTTACTTTGAAAAGAAGTAAGGCTCCATTTAATTTTTTGTTGAATTCACACCTGGCCATAGTAGCTTAATGCCTGCAACAGAAGTCAGTATCACTGCAATAAAATGTACCTACCTAAATGGATGTGCTTCAGAGTGCAGATAAAAGAAGCATTTTTTTTCTCTTTAATGCAATTTTTTTTGTTGTTTTCTGATGTTGACTAGTCTTTTTAAATGTAGTGTCTGCAGAATGAGTGCTTTCTCCTAGTCTGAATTTTGTTGTCTTCAGCACAAAGTTGCACAGTCTGACATTTGTGGGCTGTTCGCACCACATACTGTTTTCAATTGCTTATGTTGCCATCTTTTCAGGCTTCTGTGCTTTTTGCTTTTTATGACTTCAGGGACTCTTCTAATAGCATCCTTATTATCTTCCATTATTGTCAGGAATAGGCAGTTGCAGAACTTTGTTCATCATCCCACAGGAAAGGCAGGACTCTTAGCAGCATAGAGAGTTTAAAAATTTTAAAACAGATGTGAAAATCAGACCTGGAATTCAGGTATAAAGTTTTTTTTTTTTTTCTGATGTTTTGGTACTTCTGTTTATGTCCTAGTAAAAACCTGAAAGGATAATGTTGTACTAAGTGCAACTTGAATGTCTATAGTAGTTTCTTTATGAACACATATTAATGGATATGTATGCCTTTCCCAGCTAATATGGGTAGATTTGCAGTTCACTATTCTGAAGCTTGAATTTATAATTAAATCCGTCCCAGCTTTTCACATTATGGGGCAGCTCTAACACTGCTCACGCTCTCAGCCCATGGCAAAGAAAGGTCATTCAAGTTAGACAAGCTATCAATGAAAAAGACTGAAGGTGAACTGCATTACTATGCACTTGCCATAGTTGCCATAGTGCATAAAGGGACAGGTACTTGTAACCTGATATATGAAAAATTACTAAACTGTAGTAATTTGAAAATGGGTTGTACTCCCCAGAGTTGAACATATTTCAGTACCCCTGGTTTATGGTTGGGGCACTTCAGGCTCCTTAGCCTAGAAGAAAAAGTGGGCAATTCAATATCATGATACTAGACCACATCCTAGTTCCCTTTTAAAACAATGCCTACAATCTACAAGATTAAGCTCCACTGGTAAATAGAAAAGTTTATTTTATTATTTATTTGTAACAGAAAATGCTTCATTTTTCTAAAAATATTGTGCTGTGACTTCACTTCTGATTGAAATACATCCTAACATCATGATTCTGTATTTCTAATAAAAGAGGTTGATTTCTAGGATTTTCTTCAATCTTTAATTGGAATCATAGTTATTGAGCACCATGTTGAAGGTATAAAGTAATTTAAAAACTAATCAGAATAGTTTAAAATCAAAACACAGTTCAGGATTTTCTGTATCTAAACAGTAAAATGAATAAATGTGGTACATTCACCTCTTCTCTACCCTGATCAATTAAAATGAGACTATAGAGATGTGAATATTCTGGCAGAAGCAATAGCCATACAAAATTTCTGGGTTTAAATTGCTAAGAATTAGTCCTTATTTCAGGATCCCTATTCCTCTCTATACAGACTTATTTAGATATGGTTTTCCTTTTCTTCCTTTTATCCATTGGGTGATGAAAATGCCAGGCACAGTATAAGCATTTTAGGACTTAAACAGGTGAAAATGCACATGAAATCAGATTCAACACTCATAAAGCACCTTGCTTCTGAAACTTAAATCATAAAATCTAGATTTTAATAAATGTGTTTGGTGAAAATGCAAGGGAGAGAGCTTCTCTTGATTTTACCATCTTTGTAACAGTGCAACTTCATTTACCTAAGATCCATGACCTAAGATATACAATGGGAGAAATTAGACAAAAGCTACTCCCCTTGTCTTTATCATGAAGAAAATATATTTTTATCATCAAAAAGTGTCTGAATGCCCAGAAGTTACTTAGGATTCTACATTCCTCTTACTCTCACTTTACATCAGTACTTAGCAAGCAAAGAGATTATATTTGAATAAACATATATTTGTTAATCAGTTGGATACCTTTAATATTTTTATCCTGTGTATATTTCGCTCCTCATGACCACATATTAAGAGGTTCATTCTTCACTATCCCTCAGTCACTGCGGAGGGAATTCCATATGAGCCACTAAAATTGCCTTTGAACCACACAGCTCTCAGCTTGATTGCTTAGGCAAAACAGTTCACTTCCTATAAAAAAAGAACTCAGTGTGTTTCTTTTTTCCTTTCTGTTCAGATAAGGAGTTCAAACCTCCAATCACAATAGATTTAATCACATTTTTTGCCTTTTCCAAAACTTGGACATAGAGCATGAGTTCAGTGCACACAGCAGAGCTACTCCTCAGGGCAGCTTTGAAATGGTGCACACATCTTTTCCTCTGGCTGTCCCCTTAAATATTTCTTTCACAATCTATGTTTGCATGACTGTGGATCCTCTCTTAGAAAGATTGTCCTCTCCCATGGGATACTTGATCTTTGTGCTGATTGGATCAGCTTCTTTATGTTATGTATGATAAATTACCAAGCAAGCTAAAACTTTTCCTAAGTATTTAGAGAGGTAAAAGTTAAAGGAAGGAAAACTGAAGGTCTGCAATAAATCTTAGGAAGACCCTGACAGAGTCCAAGACTGCAATATAAAACTGAAACTCTCCAGAGGAAAAAAAAAAATAAAAGAAAAAGAGGTAAGAAGGAAAGGAAGGAAGACATAAGTAAGGGAAAGCATTATGAAAACTGTAAATCAAATTTAAGTCAAGATACCAGTGATGTGTTTGTATTACAAGGCCAGTTCTCATTATGACCAGAGTTGTCAAATAAAGTGTAATTTTCTTCCTTGCTTCCAGTTTGTACCAGAAAGCAGAGAAAAGAGGGGTAATTTCCTCACTTGATCGAAAACTATTCTTTATTATCATATTTATAAAGCAATTACAGCAATGGGAAAGTGGTCACATGATATTCTTCTTCTATAAAAATAACTCTAATGTGTTTACAGAATGTATATGAAAAAGAGCTTCCTTCCGTTTGCCAACAACAGAGTGATGCAGCAGCCTCTTGTCTTGGTGAACAAACAACAAAACCCAAAAATACAGCTTATTATTTATACAAGAAAGAAGACCCAGATCAAAAAGTGTCATCCTCAATGTCAGTAGCTGAGTTGCAATCTCAGCTCCTCTGATACTGGTGAAGTAAGAATTGCTATTCTTGTCACATTTGCAGTTGCACAGAAATTCTAGAAGACTTTCCAGGATTCACCACAACCACCCTCACACGGCCTACTGCAACATTTTCTTGAAATAAATTCAGCTGGTCATATTTTGAAGCAAAGTATTTTTTCTGGTTGAAAAATGTAATTTAATTGAGTGCAATATTTTTTAAGGGAATAGATTTCATAAATTTCTAGCGAAAGAAAACCAAAAACTTCAAAACTTAACAGCAAAAACTTTAAATATCTTGTTTAAAGGTTTTGAAAATGAAAAAAAGAAATGTTAGCTTCAAAATGCATAGCATAATTTAAAAAAAATAAAGATTTTTGGTGACATGACAACAGCTGAACTAGAATCTTCTTTTAATTACCAGTTAGTAAATATGCATATATATTTCTATATAGTTTCTTGAGAGAAATAAAGACATGAAGACATAAAGACCCAGAGACAGGCAGAGATAGAAACAGAGGCAGAGGCAGAAAGACAGAGTTGGAGGGAAAATATTACATGCTAAATATTTTTTCAAGACAGAACAATCATCTCCCTTTCTATGCAGCTCTTGAAGTGATAAATGCTTCTGTGCCCCAAACATAAGGTCATTTCTTAATCTTGAAGGAAATATATTTGAATTGAACAGTTGAGGAGAAATGTTTCCACAATTATAAAGGAAGTTGACATTGCTTACAACATCCACGTAACATTCATTCTGTGTTTGTCCCTGAAAGTGGAAGAGAGCTGGGATAAGTTTGGTGGGTGGCCACAGCAGGCTGAAGGAAGGAGGCTGCCCACGAGCATAACACAATACAGAAACCACTGCTGGGAATCTGATGAGAGCAGGAATTTATAGCCACATGACTTCTTTCCTGAATACATTTCTATGCACCATAATGACAGTGATGAATTTGTTTGGTTTGTATTTGCTGCAAACAAAAACGAAGACTTTGTCCCAAAATTCATATATTTTGGGGAACTCCAGTCTGCCAAGTCTGGGTGTTGAGTTTTAGGACTATAAAGAGTGTTGCATCAACAGCCTAAAGTGTTAAAATGGCCTTGAATAGATATGACAGGGACTGGAGTGTTAACCTAAATCTTAGTGTGTGTGTGTAAGGATGGAGAGAATTAGGGTCTGTCTTCTCATTGTAAACAGACAAGTCTCAGAGTATTTTCTCGAGGGAGATATTTGTTAAGTACCTGACTTCTGAGGTAATTGCATCCAATTGTATGTACATTCCAATTGCACTTCAAAAATACTCTGTGACAAAGGCAATTTATGTGAAGACCAGCAATTTCCAGCAGTGACAGAGAAGTCATAGTCCTCCTCACTTAGCTCTGTGCTGTATTTCAATTTTTGACTGTGGCCAGGGTTAGTGTCCAGAATATCATTCCCAGGATTTTGTAGTCAGAGACACTCTGGCCCCTCTCCTTGAACGTCTGTTATTGGCATAAGTAAATTTGTGGAGTCCTTGGCAGACATGCTTTAGGAAAGCATAGCATTCAAAACAGCAAAAACACAAAATGTTTTCCATATGAGCTAGTTTAGAATGAATAAAGGAATGTTGTATTAAAAGTCCAAATGAAGATAAAACTCACATATGATCAAATTTAATCACATCAACTAAATTAAGGGAAATCAAATTTAGGTGCCTATTTTCAGAGGCCAGTCCCCTCTGGCTTCTTTTGTCCTTCAGTAGAGGGAGGCTGACACCTCCAGAGGGAGAGAGCTTGCTGAAGGCAGAGCTTAGCTTCTACTCTCTCTGTTCAAAAGACAGGAAACCCAGCAATTAACCTGCCCTAGTTACATGGAATTAATCCAGGATAAGGCATCTACTTTTTTTTCCCATAGATAATAAAGGGTGTTCAGAGAAGGCAGTTTCCTAATTGGACCACTGAATTAGATACTAAAAAGAAAGTAGAATGAATATCCAAAACAGGAAGCAATTCAAGCACAACTGCTAACTTCTGGGGGAAAAAAACACAAAAAAACTCTTGTTCACATTCATTAAATGTGTTAGTCGCGCTTACATCCTCAAAATAATCTAAAAACAACACGGGGTCATCAAGAATGATAGATGGCAGTCACTCTCAGTCTTGCTTATCTTTGTGAATATCTGGATCACTGCAGTTATTTCAGCAAGTATACTTTGCAGTAACACCATGAAATATGAGTAGGACCTTTCTTAATGTTTCTTAATGTTAAGATGATGATGAATAGTCATCATCAGGATGGGCATGGGCTCTGAGGCTCCAGCCTCACACATTGACATAAAGCAGCTCTGAAGTTGTAGAAAAAGCCATAAAAGCATTACCTAGTGGATGTACCTTTCTGTGAAGCTGGTGGAAAAGTTTCTAACCCATCACTCTTGTCAGCCTGGTAATTATCTACTCCCAACTGTTAAGGTGCTGGGGTCCATCAGGTAGAGCCTGAGTCATTTAACATGTGTTTCCACAGGGAATACAATGGAAGACAAGTTGTTTCTAAAACTCCACACCTTTATTTAATTGTATATAGCCTTTAGACTCAGATGTAACTCAGAAGAAACCAAGAAGCCTAGGTGTCCCAAACAGGACATTTGGTTAAGCCCCTTCTCAAAAAAAATGCGTTGTTTAGTTTTAAAAGATTGTGAAGTCCTGTCACATCTACAAAGATATCTTTATGTGTCACTTGTACAGAAAGCTAGAAAAATAAATTCAACTCCTCTGTAGGCTCAAAATGAGTCAAATCCACATATTTCATTTTACAAAGGATTAGACCACTAATGAGAAGATTTCAGGCTTTTCTGGAGGTCAAGATTTTCCTATGTTAACTAAACCATTAATTGCTTTGCATACAGTTTATGGAAATATTTTTCTTCCTTTTTTTCTTTTTATTTTTCCTTTTCTTTTTCTCTATTTTTTTTCTCTTTTCTACAGAAATCTATGAAGCATAACTAAGAGGTAAATATTTTCTTATTATTTTCCAGGTGGCAAAAGTTTTTAAAAATTTAAGAAACACAGTTTCACTCAGCTTAATCTGAAAAGAAGAAGAAAAATCATCCCTGTAAAGTTTTCTTCCCAGGGAGAAATTAGTGACTTGCAATTCCAGCAAGAAAAATTTTTCCTGTCTTTCTTTTCCTTTACTCGGTTCTACTAAATGTAACATTGCCAGCCTTCAGCATATTTATCAGTAGCTTAAAAGTGAAAGAAAGATTGTCCAGACAATGTTGAATTGGCAGGAATTGAAGAAGAAATTAACTATTAATCTAACTACAAAAGCACTTACATTAATTTAAGTGTCTGGTCTAATAAATAGAAAATATAGCCCAAACAAGTGAAACTGAAATAAGTATGTTTTGAAGCAATAGATAAACAAAGTTTATCTATTATAAAAGAAATGCTCCTGACAAAGGAATAGGATTTCACAGTTTCAGAAAACTCTCCAAAGCCTTTATCTTCAGAAGGAAGTAAACATTGTTAGGGAGGAAATTACAAGAGGAATATGAGGAATCAGCAGAGCATATCACCACTGGGCAAAGTTACATTCCTGACTTCTAAGAGTAAAATCCCTTTGCAGACCCACTGACCCAGCAGCCCCCAATGACCAAGGGGAAGCTCTCTAGGATCTGCAGCTGAGCTCTCCCCTGCAGTGCACCAAGGGACAAGAGACAATGTGTAGGAATAGAAGCAGTAGAGGGACAGACTGGAGAAACGTTTTGCCCATGAGGGCAGATGAGCATTGGTATCAGTAACCCAGAGATGTTTTTTAAAACCTCCACCCCTGGAGGTTTTAAGGTCTTGGCTATATATGAAGCCATGAGAAATCTGGTCAGACCTCTTGGGGACCCTGGTCAGAGCAAAAGGTTGTTGTAGAAACCTCCTGAGGTCTCTTCCAACATGAACTATATCGTGACTCTACGAATCTCTAATTTATAATGTGAAAGAAAAAGACATGGTTTTTGTCATAAAGAAACGAGAGGTCAAAATGCTCCATTTCCGTTAAGAAATGAAACTTTGTTGGTTTTGAAAAAATTAATGTTCTTTTAAATTTCAATCCATATTTCAGCAAAACTAAACTCCCTGAGGAAGTTTTGGTGCTGATGGAGCAGCAATCTTGGATGAAGGATGGTCCTTTAGGAAATCTTCAAATGTTTCCTGAAGGAGTTATTTACATCAGAAGAAAAGACCTTAGTTTGCTGTGTTTTATTGACATAGATTGGAAGTGAACACGGCATGAGAAAGCTACTAATCTTAGAGACACACAAGAGACAAAACAGGGAGAGAGAAGCCTGAGAGGAGGTGGACAGCAACACATTTAAGATTTAACTTGTCTCTGCATAACTTGGCTGCATTGGTCCTTTTATTTTTTTATTTTTTTTTTCTGAAACACATCTGTTAGTTCATTATTAAATCTGTAGGAAAACAAATAGGAAATTCACAGTCCAGTGGCTGAAACTTTTTCTTCATATGGCCAGAGGCAGGAAAAAGAAGACTTTGAGATCTCCCTGTTCTATTTGCAGTAATGAGGGAGCCACAGAACAACTGCATTCACAAGGTGAAAAATAATATGTGTTTTTGGTGAAATGATTAAAGCAGCTCTGTGATAGGAAGTATTAAAAGATTCTTTCTAAAGCATTTCAGCAGCGCTTCAGGAAAGCTGGCTGGAATATCCTTATCAGCCTTTTTTCTTCAGACTTGGCCTTCTCCACAATGTCTTTCTTCCTCCTGTTGCTCCTATTGGAGCTGAGTGGTAAGAAAAGCATTTCTATGACTGTATGGGAGCAAGTTAGAAGAGTCACATTCAAAGCATTAATCAAACTGACTGTTCAAAGAAACTAATTTAGAAACCTCTGTTATAACTGTAAGGTTTTCAAACAATCAAAGCTGAGAGGTAGGTTTCTAGGCAGTAGTCTTCTACCTGCTGGAGCAACTTTCCTCCTTTGACAGTCTCTTCTGTAAAGGAGAATGTACAAGAGGAATATGTACATTTCTAGAGGGCTCTCTAATCCACTTATTCTACATGGTCGTTTTGAGATGAGATTAATTACCCTCTGGAGACAGACAACTTCAGAAAGGAAAAATACCATGATATTTAAATACCTTAAGAGTATTCTCATGTACTTTGGATTTATTGATGTCATCAAATAGATAAATGAAAAAATCTCTTTCAGATTGTATTTGTTTAGTTAATCCAAGTACGTGACCAGCGGATTTGGCTGTACACAGGTGATAATCATTTATGAGTCTGAAACAGCAAGAGATAAATACAAACAAAGAGCCCTGCATCTGACAGACCTGTACAAATATATCGGTCACTTTTCTTCAGAGGTATCTGACTTGTCTTTGTGCCTTAATCAATAAAGTTCTCAAATGATTAAACAAGTTGATTTGTCCATTGTTTTTAGAACATGTCCTTGCTCATAACTCTTCAAAGTCGAATGGAATTTGCATGTGATATTATGCTATCCTTTAGAAGGCTTTTTCTTTCCTGCAGGAAAAGTTACCTGCTGCCTAACATAATCTTATTTTCAGTAATAGCTTATGTGCCATTATCAGTGATTTTGACAGGGTTTTCTTATGCAGACCTGGAGTTTTTTTCATTTTGCTTTGTTTTTTTTCTTGTTCATATGCAGTTAACATTGAATATACACATGCTTTAGTTCTTTTTTATTGAGTACTATTTTAGTGAACCACTGTGGTGTGTTCACCCTGGACAGAAGTTAAGCACCCATCAAGTTGATTGCTTTTTTCCACATTAGTGGGGTGGTAAAGAGAGTTGGAAGAATAAAAACTGAAAACTTATGGGTCAAGATGAAGTTTTATAAACAAAGCAAAGCTGTGCAAAGAAACACATTCTATTAAAAGCTGTGAATTCCTCCTTCTTATCACGTTCTAGTGATTATTTGTATATAAATGCCACTTCTACCATACTTTCCTCTGATATATTTATTTTCAACCTTTGGGGTTTTTTTAGGTTAGCTTAGATAAAACTTGTAAGCATCATACTGAGTAAATGCCATTCCTTGGATTCTGTCTGTATAACATACACAATATTAATAAAAAAAAAACAAACAAAACAAAAAAAAACCAAACAAAAAACAAACAAACAAAAAACAAACAAACAAACAAAAAAAACAAAAACAAAAACCAAAAACAAATTAATTGCTCAGTTTAGGCATTTGACGCATACCCTGGGGAGCACTTGCCCGAAGATATGTTAAAATTCTTACATTCCTTATGAGATCCAGGCCTAATATTTGGGGTTAAGAAAACCTTTAAGCAACAGGACGTCTAAAACTCAAGCTTTGGAATTTTAAAACTGAATTCCTACTGTGGATCTAGCCTCAAGGTATTACATAGCTTTTTTGAATCCAGATCTTCCAAGATGTGGTGTAGGAAACATGTTCTCAGCACAAATTGTGATGAAATTTAGATTAGAATAAATTCATTTCAATTAATTAAACTAGCAGTTTAAGTGGAATACTGGAACTCTGTAGCTATAATACATAGTATCTGAGCAGTTTCCTGGTCTTACTACAAGAAACTTATGGGGACACGAGAACCAATTTCAGCAATCATGATATAAGTACAAAGAGATAACATCTTCAAAAAGATATTCCTTTTTAGATAGAAGAAATCACTTCCTTAGGAAAGAAATTAAACCCAATAGGAATAACCTGAATCTCATTAATGCAGTGAATGAGGAAACTTGAATTTTGAGCCTTTAAAAGCATGCATAGCTCTGGGGAACCAATCCTATTTGGTCTAAAACAAGCGACTTACCTGTGACCAGATAGCTCTCAAGGAAAAAAGTATTCAACACCAGGGCATGAAGTCTCTCAGAGCTGACTGGGAAAGTCAGTTCAGGCTGCAATTGTCAGGAAAGAGAACTAACTTCTGACCTTTTTGCAAGTATATTTCATCTTTCACTTTCTGATAACTCTCTCTTTCCATTACTCATGGGGCGGATGGGGTGGGGAGGATGGAAGTGGAGGTGGGATTGGGAGGGAGTAATTTTGTCTATATTTTTGGTTATGGGGTAAAACCCCAAAATTTCAAAACACAAAGAAGGTTCTACATTTTGCAAAATCCTTGCTTTAAGACTCAGCTTCACACTGAAATCACCATATCAGCGTGGTAAAGAAACTTTACATTTCTGTATACTTCTGTATACTACTATACATAAGGCAAGAAAAGGCAAGCTTACAATATTTCTTTTGGCTATGTTTCCTTGTGTTTGTCACAGATCAAATGCCCAGACATAGATAACATAGATAGTGTAAATATCAAGTTATTAAGCTATGATTGCCAGACGACAGGTCTGCATCATGCATAATAGGGCTTCACCTGTATTAATTTTAATGAAAACTTTATTAAGCAATTATCTCTTTTATTCACTACACGCTTTCCTGGGTATTACAGAGGGTTTAATTTCTTAACAGTGGAATATTTTCCAAAGGAACTACTTTAATTATTTTTGTTATGCCTTTTTTTTTGTCCCAGCATGTGGATAACAAGGGACACTTTTATTTTCCTCTTTTAGGATTGGCATAAGGACCCCACATCTCTCTCAATTTCAACATACACAAAAACCTATTTCATAAATGAAAATCGGTCCCAAACATCACAGGCATTTAAAGCATGACCATCATTTTTCACAGATCCTAAAATACTTCTCCTGGGATGCTTGTT
The DNA here is from genome assembly GCF_052056855.1 of Sturnus vulgaris. NCBI lineage: Eukaryota > Metazoa > Chordata > Aves > Passeriformes > Sturnidae > Sturnus > Sturnus vulgaris. Next base: position 42,777,922 of record NC_142244.1, on the reverse strand, counting down.
CAATCCATTCTTGAAAAACATGATAAACATGTTGTGATTTTCGTTTTTTTCTTTATGCCTCTTGAAGTACAGTTTGATATTTACATCCACTGAGCATGTGACAATGAAGAAGGGATTTTTCCTCCCTCTTTTTAAAATTACTTCCCATGACAATATGGTTGAAGAATCAACAATACTACATCTTTTGATACAGTGATTAAAAACGTGCCTCTTTTCATCTGTTTTAATCATTCATGGGGAATGGCATCTGAATTCTGAGCAGTGGTCTAAGAGATGATAATGTGAATTCTAAGAATATGTGTTTGTAGCTATGTCAGTTCCATGTAATTACTACAATGAGATGTATGTAGAGGTACAAAATAATATTAACTACACTCTGCAAAGTCAGAGAGGAATAGTAACAAAAAAAAAAAAACAAAAAAAAACACTGAAGGGAAGACTATTATCCCCTCTAAAAAGGGGACTTGGATTTGTTACAAACCGCCCTAGAAGGGAAGAGTAACCCAGGCTGTTATTAATAGATCCCTTTGGGTGTAGCCAGTTGAGGGTCAGTGTCTTCTCCCCAGTAGCAAGTGACAGGACCAGACAAAATAGTCTTTAATTGTGCTAGGGAAGATTAGATTGGATATTTGGAAAAGGTTTTCACTGGAAAAGGGTGGTTGAGCACTGGAACAGTCTGTCCAACAAAGAGGTGGAGTCATCATCCCTGCAAATTAAAAAAATAACTTGTGAATGTGGCAGTTGAGGACGTGGTCTAGGGGTGAACATGGTGGTGCTGAGTTAACAGATGTACCCAATGATCTTGGGGGTCTTTTCCAAACTAAATTATTCCATGATTTCATGATCAGAATTCATTGTACAATCCACTTCATTTTTCCATTCAGTTAAACCCTGCTTATAAAGAGCTGTTTCCAGAGGCTTTACATCTTAATATGGCCACCACAATTCTTCATCCTCCAAACTTTTGCAACACAACTAATAGCTTCCGATTTCCTTACAGGTTTCTCAACTTTTCTACTTGTGATTTACTTTTCATACTACATTTTTGTGTCATTTGAGCCTAAATCTAAACCTTTGGCATATTTTTATTTTGGCTGTAATCTGTTGCTACCTCTACCAAAGTCTTGATAAGAGGCATCATGGAAGTTAACAATAGGGAAGAAATTATTCCATTACCCAAGACCCCACCCATCTTGATGCCAGGGCTGTGTAGGTTTATATTTGAATTGGTCAACTTTTCAGAAAAAGATAATATTTACATTTGTAATTTTCATCTTCCTTGGTGATTGTTGCTGATTAGAACATCAGTATATTTTACCAAACATAATTTTATGTCCACAATTTCTCACCAAGATTTTTATAAACTCATTGATGTCTCAGCCCCTAACCTATAATAGCAGAAATTAACTGCATTAACAAGAGAAATATGTTAGAAAATTTGTTTCAACTTCTTTTTTTAGTTTTTGCCTACTCATGAGAGTGAATAATTACCCACAAACTATCAAAAATTCACAAATGCAATTGTTTACAGATTATTTAGGGAGAGCAATTGAAATACAAATAAATGTAAATGATTTGGCATTAACTGTAATTTTAGTCTGAAATATAATCCATGAGTGATGATCAATTATATCCATGATACAATGAAATTTGATGACATTTTCATTGTATTAAAGTTGACAATATGAATTCCTAAAATGACAAAGCTATCTCTTTAATAAAAACATATTTTTTTTTTAATAAAAACAGAAATTATAAGGTATATTTATTTAAAAGCATTTCTAAGAGTAGAAGATCTTTGACTTTTGGGTTTACATTAATATACAGATTATGTGTACAGTCTAAATAACAAGCTCATGGAATCGAAATTGTGCTAAAGTAATTTGAATTCTAGGGATTTCAGAATGTCAGCTGTTATAGTAGTATCCAATTAAGGAGGTGCCTTAAATCACAGACATTAGTGCAGTGCTATCTGTTACTAATTCAATTTTAAAGGGCATCATCAAAAAGTTTTATTTCTAACAGGTTGAATATATAAATTACCTACAAATAAAAATTATCTAATTACTGTTTCTTACAATGGTTTTAACCAATCTGAAATAAAGAACTGTGTTAAAGGAAATAGCCTTTTTCAGTAACTCTCTTTTACAGCTATTTATGCAGATTTTAGACCAGTGTGGATTTGATTTAATCATATGGAGATTATATTTATACAAAAGGTGACCAGCAGTGAAGCAGCACACATATATCCTAAGCTATTTTTAATTTCTTTTGTATTTTGGATCTGGTTCCTTTAGCCATTGAAATATGAATGCTTCAACCTGCTTGCAATACATTATCCTATTCTTAAGGTAAGGTCACTCATGTTCAATAGCAAAACCCCACAGCTGTTCTTCTTAAAGCTATTGCAATGAACACACTCATCTACTAGCAAAGGACTTAAAGTGAACGGTCTTTTAAGGAATAGATTTTAGACATTCTAAATTTAAAGATATTCTAGCAGAATAAAAGATATAAAATATTGGATAGACAAAGTTTGCAACTTCTATAGCAGAATAACACTCCTCTAATGAATGCATCAATACTACAGGAGAGAAAAAAGTGTAGGGTATTTAGAAGCTGAGATTCACTAATTGTAACAAGAAGTATGTGTGGTCAATTCTAGAATGGAAAGAATGCAAGAAGAAACCTGTGTGTCTGAATATATAGTCTACTAAAGTGATTACCATTTTCTCCTGTTTCTTTATCTTAGATAATCTACTCTTTATCCTTGTATGGTAATTCTGTCTGGTTGTATCTGAGGGTGAGACAGAGAAATTAGGACACTTTTTAAATTACTCAGAGTGTGAGTTGTACTTTACTCCCAGGTGGGGTTGAAGTATTGAAAGGGAGACTATTGTCACAGTGGTTCAAAGATAGCAAGGTCTCATGGTCCAGGAGCTTTACAGAGACTTTGCTAGTCAGATTCAGTGTTTATGTACCCCTGATAATGGCCCTCAGCACCATTTCAGAATTACATATGAACTTTTGGAAACAGCTTAATTTTGTCTAAATGCTCACGTGTTGCAGGATTTCTCAAGCTTTACTGGTGTTGAATGACAGAACTATTATGGCCTGGATGATCAGTGCTCTACTGCTGTGTGCTTGTTTGATTCCCATGATGTTTACTATAACATCTGCCCTGAACAGGATAGAATTAGTGGCCAGCTGTTAAAACTCTTGGTTTGAGACACAGTTTGGGCTGAAATGCTGTTCAATTTAGGTGACTTGGAGAACTTGGAACAAAGATGTCCCACAAGTAAGCACTGAAAGAAGAAGGTGTAAGTAGCTGTGTACAAAGTTATATGAGAACACACCTTTTTAGGCAATATGGTTGGAAAATAATCTTCAAGCTGTGTGCAAAAGGGAAAAGATCATTAATAGAGTATTTAAAGATAGCTACACTAATTATCCGTCAAGAATCTTTTCTTCTGTAAAAAGCGAGTCTTTGCTTCTCTTTCCAATATTTTTTTGCTGTTACATGATATTTTGGCTAGGTAGAGGTGAACACACTTTGAATTTATTTAGTAGGAGATGCTTTTAGTCATTAATTCAGTAATAATTAGAGGAAGGTTCAGGACCTGAAAAGGTTGTTGGAAATGGAATTACTCCAGCCTCTGAACAAACTAGACTGCTGTAAACTATTATTCTGTCATATTTTAAAGAAGGACAGGCAGACAGTTGAGTTCAGAAGGCCTTATATATGTTCTGAATTTAATAGAGATTTGTACTTAGGACTTACTAGAAAGTGGCAGCCAAATAAAGACCTAAATAAGGTAGAGATATGTTTTTGGGTTTTTTTGTTGTTTGTTTTCTTTCCCCCCTCCCCCCTTTTTTTAAGCTGTCCTTAAAATCCCTAAAATTGTTGTATGTTATAAAGTGGATTTTATCTTGAAGACCAGTGAAAGTCTAGCCAAGTGGCTGGAATGATATGAGCTCACACTCAGTCTGTGTGTTGTCAGATCCTGGAAAGTTTGACAATTAACTGAGACAAAACATCAGATTCATTATTGTTCTGTTTTACTAGTTTTGATCCCAGCTTCGTGATTCAAAGACAACTTGTAGAACTGAAGCATATCTACAGAAAATAATCACTGAAATAATATCAGAGAAAGGATTTACTTATGTTATTCAAATGGAATGGTTGAGATATGTCTTAATTACTTCATTTGAATTAAAATATGCTACAGGAACTATAATGATATGTAACAGGAAAGTTTGTAAAAATCACACCATCACTTTTTTCACATTAGATTAATAATATTTCATCTCTTCAAGTATCCAACTATCAAGTATTCTAACTACAAATATTCTGCCTCCTTATTTGCAACTATATTATGCATGGAGATTTCTTTATACAGCTTGGTACAAAGAGTTAACAACTTAAGAATGACGAGAGAAGGCAAGAACAACTAGAGGCACTGCAAGACACCTATGGACAGGGTGAATGGGTAAAGGACATGGGGTGACATGACAAGAAAGCACTTACAAATCGGCAAGGAAGTTCCTAAAAGGCACCATTCTGGGGAGATCTCCCAATCCTTTCCAGGAGCTCAGTGTGGGATGGTTCACTGAAGTGCCTGTATACTAATGCAGGCAGTATGGAGAATAAACAAAGCAGGGCTTTGATCACGTTGGGATCTTGGAGACTTTGCAGGATGGTTCCTATGACTGGAGTGCTTCAGTGCAGGGATACAGGCTCATTAATAAGGGCAGAAAAGGAATACAAGGAAGGATATTTGCCCTTTATATGAGAGGGCAGCTGGAGTGCATGGGAGCTCTGTCTAGGATTAGTAGGGTTGAATTCAGAGATAAAGTTAGAAATGTTAAAGTCCAAATTGAGCTGAACCTGTTAAGGGGTGTCAAATATAAAAAGAAGAATAGAGATGACAAAAGGAAGCCCAAATAATCGTGGGCTCATTTCTCAAGAAAATGGGGGGGCGTGGTTATGGAGGATGGAGCCAGGCTGTTTTAGTGGTTCCCTGTGACTGGACCAGAAGTAATGGACATCACCTGAAACACAGGAGATTCTCTCTGATCATCTGAAAACTCCTTTTTTACTGTGAGGGTGACTGAGCACTGGCACAGGTGTCCCAGAGAAGTTGTGGAGTCTCTCTCTTTGGAGACATTCAAAAGCTTCTGGATGTGGTTCTGGACAACCAGCTCCAGGTGACCCTGCCAAAAGTGGGGAGTTGCACCAGGCGACTTCTGGAGGTCCTTTACAATTTCAGCTTTTCTGTGATTCTGGGGTTATGTGACTCTCTGAAATTAATATTCTATATAACACGATTTTCTGATTCTATACAGTATTTCAGGTAAATTGTAGATAATCATTGTGCATTTATTTCTTGTACTTCTTATTCACTGACTTCTATTCAATGATAATAAACAAATATCTCTTCTCTGATCCCTAGAGAAAATTATTAGGCATTCATCTGAACTTCGGGAAAATATGGGATTAATTTCTAACATAGTCAACTTGATCCATGTATGTTTTTCAGCACTTCAAATTTGCCTTCATATCAACAGGATGAAACACCTTTATATGGTCTTAGCCTCTCTGCACAGGCAAGAGTTCAAGAGTTTCCTTTTTTTCTTTTTTTTGGTCTTCATTGAAGAGGATGAACCACTTGGGTTTGTACATTGCCTCTAAACAAGATGTTAATAATCCTCTGAGACTATTCATGCACTCTGGTTGTATTTGGAAAATATTGCAACATTATATTTCTACAAATTTTAAATGCTCTGACTACTTGTTCTTGATATCACATAGTTTAGATACACATCTTTGTTAGACAAGAAGAATCTTTATGAACTAACATTATTATGTTTGGTGGTCTTTTTTTTTTAATGAATACTCTCATTACGAAGTTTTCTGATTACAGTCACAGCTAACAGAACTACTCTTTGTCATTTCAGAATGTTTAATGTTTAAACAACTTCTGGCAATAATTTCATAGCTGAAATGTTTAAACCAATTTTTTCCAAATTCCTAGTTAACAAAAAAAAAATCCACAATAGATAGTTAAGGCATAGACTAAGTCAATAAATACCCAAAGAAGAATAAATAAATGGAATGTAACTTGATATTTAGAAATGGCACCTCAATAATGATTAAACAGTACTTGTCAGTAGGTGTAATATAGGAAAATAATATATTTTCCTTCTCCAAGCAGATATTCTCTACAGTCACTGGTGGGTTTCACAGGGTTGTCAACTCTGGGTCATTGTTTCCCAGTTTATAATAGTATTGACTGATCAACAGTCATTCTCTGAAAGTCCTGGTGTGGCCATGGGCCTTGTTCCAGGATTGAATTTGTCATTAGGTAACTATATTTGACTTTTTCAAGTGGGCTTCTTTTAATTTTTGAAAATATCAAATGTCTCCGTATTTCCTATAAATGGTGAACTGTATCCCCTTCTCTCTGAAAATCCAACAACCAAAATGCAAAAAGAGAACCTACTATTATAAAAATTATAAGGTGCTATTTTTATATATTGAATTTGCCTTTCACATACTTTATAATGAATTTTTCTGCCTGGTTATTTTAATTGGCTAGTTCCTCAGTGTGTATCCTAATCACATAATCAGGTTAAAGTTATTAGCAGTGCCTTGCATTCAGCAAAATCTATGCATTTCTGAATATATAATAGGACTTGATTTTTTAGTACTATTAGCTAGCACCTAATGTCTTCAGTTGCACAGCTGTAATAAATTAGACCTAATGTTTGCATGGTACTGATTTACCATAGTCTACGGGGATAGAAAACTAAAGTTCTGCCCGTTCTGTAATCATTTATAGAACTGAAGGGAATTAGCATATTCTTGAGGTATTAACCTTTCACCATTTTCAGTTTCATGGTCATATGAAGGTTCTATTTTTGTATCAGGCAATCATAATCTTTTCACATTAATATTTTTACTCTGGTCTGATTAGCACTCCTCCTTTAGTTCTGACAACTCCATGACAACTGTCCACATTTTTCACATAATCAGAACTTTAGTCCTATTTTTGAAATAGCCAGAAGTCCTCTTGTATCACAGCGTGCAGAAAACAATCTGTCAAAGAGTCATTTTAAAGTTTCTATAATAAACTTCTGTGATGCTCAGTAAAATAATTACTGATTCTTTCCTATAACTGAATCAAATTGATTGCATTATTATTTTCTCACCTGTGCAATAATCATAACATAGAATCAAATATCTGCAATATTATCACTATTTCAGGCAAAGCTGGGCACTCATACAGCCATTTTTTTTAATACTATTCTCTAAACGGAAAGAGCTTAATTTTTGGCTTAGTCAATTCCATGACACCAGCACACACTGGTTCTAGTTGCTCCCTCAAGCCTTTATTCCTGCACTGAAATCCATTTCTATGTAGCTCTAGTATAATAAATATGTGCAAGACATGTGCCTTTCACTATGACACAAATGACTGAAGTATTAGAAGTTTATTCATCATGGATGAAAAAACCTCCAAATCCCTGTTAGGGAGATATATCCAAGGTCACCACATAGAATTACAGAACTAGAGAATGGATGATGTTACAAGGGATCTCCAAGGTGGTTTATTACACCACCTCTGTGCAAAAGAGTGTCAGCTGGAAGAGGCTGCTGAGGCTCTTGCTGATTCAGAGGAGATAGAGACTCCACAGCTTCTCTGATAACCCTGTTCTGGAAACCTGGCAGAGACCTTGAGTGATCCTTGTTTTGTCATAGACACTGTTCTCTGCACACAAAACTAGTGATCCATTGCTTATTGTTTATTGCAGAAAGCCACTGCATCCTCTCTACAAACACCAGGAGTCAATGGCCATCTCTGCTGTACAGAGAAACACAGCCCTGAGCCAGGCACACTTCTGGCTCTTTATCTTACACCTAGAGCTCCATCTGTCTCTGCAGTCCTCCTTCCTAACACCAGGGAAGTTTCTACATAGGCAGAACTGTGGCATGTCTAGAAAGAGATGAGAACACATTTCTGGGACAGTTTTCATGAAAACCACATTCCTGTGATGCCATGAGTCACTGTTTGTCAGCAGAACAACATGGCTGATGGCCACCCTATAAACTGCTGTCTGGCCAATACCTTGCCTGCCTTGTCATACACTTATCCAGTCCATATCTCACCTATCTGGCCTTGCTAAACAATTTGACTTCTCTTATCAAGGCAGTGACCAACAAGTCCACTACAGAGAGCTGCCAAGATTGTTAGGAGAGTGTGAAATATAAGAAGTGGTTGACAGAAATTATTTTCTTCAGCCTTATGGAGAAAAGTAAGGGAAAGAGGTTACTCCTTTCTTAAGCCCTGATGAGAGGATGTAGAGAAGGATTCTTCTAAGTGGTGCTCAATGGTAGGAGGAATGGCAATGAATCCAAGTTGAAAATTAGGAAATTGATTTCATATATGGAAGAATGGTTTTGTTTTGAGTATAGTTTGTCACTGACAGAGGTTCCACAGGAGCCTCCAGCCTCACAGTTATTCAGGAGAAGGATCTAAGCTGCTTCAGGCAGACCTGCTCTGAGCAGTCACTGGACTACATGACCTCTGGAGGACCCTTTCAACCTTCATGGTGCCATGATTCTCTGATGTCTGAAGGTATACAGATATGAGATGATCAAAATCTCAATTAAGTTTGTTTTCAGAACTTTGCACATAAGTGTAAGAGCTTTTCATAATCCTGGAAAGACTTATAAACATACTTTCAGTTTATGGAATTTGAACAATATCATTGACTACTTTCCAGGCTTAATTTACAATGCTCTGAATGAAGTATGAGTATAAATCTTAAAAGTCGTCTTACTCCCTCTCCTTGTAAAGCAAATATGTGTTTATTCTTGAAGTATATAAATAATCCCTTTGGATTGTTCTTCAAATTTTAGAAGTAAATTGCAAAGAATATGAGATAAATCATGAAGCAGTATGTGTTTTGTAGCTTGCAGTTCAATATATCTGGATTCTTTCATTCTGCTCTTTGAAGAATTAACAGACTTTTATCATTTAAGTTATGGGAGAAAAGTTGAATAAACAAGTTCAAATTCAACCTCACTGTTTTGCCTTCTTATGTTTCAGGCAAGCGTGCTTTCATTATGCAGAGGAAATAGTTGGCAGTTTCAATTTTTTAACCAAGCTGCCATTAGCTGAAAAATTGGCATAAGACAGGAACCTCTGCATTAAAAAAAAAAAAAAAAAAAAATTCCTGACTCTTGAAGAATTTTTACCTAATGCCTCCTCCCAGCCCTTCCATTTTCCAGATTTCGCTGTTGGAAATCCAATGGTAAATTCAGAGATTTCAAATAAGATTAGAAGATTACCATTTTCTTCAGAACTGAAATGAAGAGCTTAATCAAAATGTGTCCATTCTAAATATTTTCCTGATCATTAAAAGTAGTCCTCCAGATTTTCATAACATAACAAAATTAAATTTATTGGTTTAGATGTTACCAATGCGTCCCTGTTGTTTCTTTTAAACTGGTATAATCATTGTTACTCAGTTCTCAAAACTGTTTAAATATAGCTAGAAATACAGAACAATATTTTTAAGCATTTAGATATAGGTTTGGGGCTTTGGTATTTTCTCTATTTTTAACCAAGCCTGCTTCCTTGAAAAGAAAATAAAAAAACAACACCCCTCCCTCCACCAAAAAAAACAAAACAAAACCACAAAACAAACAAAACAAAACAAGCAAAAAAACCCCACCAAAACAAAAAAAAAAACAAAACAACACCATGAAATCAACCAACCAACCAAACTCAAAAACCCCAAACCACTCAATTCTTGAATTCATGTTCCTATGCAGCATATTCATTATTTTCCTCCTTAGAGATTTTATATTTGAGTCTAAAATTTTTACATGGATATGCAATTATTTCATGTATGGGCTGTTTTGTTTTTCTTGTTTGAGGGTTTTTTTTAATATGGTTATTAATTTCCATGGAACAGGTGTTACCTGTTTCTCTGCATTCTTTTACTGCTAGCTGAAATTTCTAGAGTTATTTCCTCCCTCAGATGAGTATATTTAAACTATGACCTATTTATTTTTCTTTTTACAAGATCTGAACATTCTCTCTCCCACCTTCATTCATGATGTATTTTCATGTTTATGGAACACACTGATAGGGGTGCAGATGGTGTTTTTAATTCTTCCTACCTTTGCTAAGCCCAGCAGCCGCCTCTGTGCTATGTTTAAGCAACACCTTTGAAGGCAGAAACACAAAAGCATGCTTTTTCAGAGCTGATTTACTATCAAGTAAGCAGCTGAACCAGAGACTGGCTGCATATAGATGTATGGAAAAATAATGAAGGCTTCAGAAGCTGTTAAAATGTGATAGTGATAACAATAACATGATTATACTTCCCAGTGGGTTTACAATGCCGTACAGGTACTATGCAGTGTGGAATATTCTCTCCCCTAAGTAAAGAGACCTGGAAATATGTAGGGAGGCATTCCACATTCTGCAGGACAGGTCAATAAAGTGAGATGTAGTCTCTAGCTGTTAACATTCACAGAAAATGCCATTCTTTTTCCTGAGAACAAAATATGGGAAAGGCAAATTTCTTCCACATCTGATACTGAAACATGTGAGAGAGATTTGAGATCTCGTTATAGCAATCAGAATAAACCATGCTTCCTATGAGACATAATTAAATTGGTCTGGAGCTATAGCTAGAGAAAGTAGGTTTCTTTCGAGGATAAAAATATATATTAATAGTTCTGTTTACACTACTTAAAATATGTTCTATCACTGGACTCAAGAATATAAAACCATAAGCCTTTGAATATTCACACATGGCCGAGGTTCTTCATATGCCTAAGAGCCTAGCTAATTTGTGTCCCTAAGCATGTTTCTGGATCGTTTCTGACCCAAAGAGTTTAACTATTCTAAAAATACTTACAATTGAAAAGTTAAGAAATAAAAACAAAGCACTAACACTTTTTCTAACAGTCAGAAAAAAAATATACATCATCATCATCATCAGCTTCCACCTATCTCCTCCTAATTTTTCCTTACTGCCCCCAGTTGCTCTCTCACTACTGCCCCTATCCCTTCCAGCCTTTGAAACTGCCGCTGAGTTTTTCAGACCCCTCAGAGACCCCTCTCAGCTTCTTATACCCTTGTAGTTCCTCAAACTCCATTGTTCTTTTCAGACCAATATTTTACCTCTGCCAAACAAGTTCCCTGTTCTTCCCCTCTTTCAGAACCTGCTCTGTCACCACTCAAAAACTGAATTAAGTCCATGTTTCATGAGCACTGAACCTGTTCAATGGCTGTGTTTTGAGCAAAAGCTGCCTTGGGTGGCCTGTCACATATTACTCAAACTAAGATTTTTCTGGCTGATAAAGAAAGACGAACAGAACAGAGAAAACCACAAGGGACATAGAAGAATAAGAGGGAAGAAAAGTGTTTTTATTTTTTTCAAAGAGATACTAAATAAGAGAGTCCTGAACTTTTTGGTTTATGAAGTTGTATGTATGATATTTTTGTATATTGATGAAAAAGTAAAAAACTCAGGCTTTTTGTGGGATTCATCTATTAAAAAAAGAACTTTCCTAGCACAGGTAAGTATTATTATTTTTCTATGTTTCCTCCCAGTCCTGTCTGTAACAGTCGTTTTAGTAACTGTCTCTTATCATCAGAATTCATCTAATCCCATAAAATTTTTACTTCTTTTATTGATTTGTGGAGAATGATGTTGCTGTCTGATGCTACATCAAGTTTGGTGACACTAATATCACTCTTATGGTAGAAGTAATTAATTTTTATTCACTTTCTCATTTAATCCTTCCTTTTAACTGTTTCTTTTTAGCCATTCTTACGTATTTTTTCAAATGCTGAAAAAAACCTGGATTTTTGACTTCCTAGTCTAATCTAAGTTACTGAATATTTTGGCAGTAAATCATTTAAAGGAAGAGTTTCAATGCTTGATGTACAAAAATATGAAGAAAATATGAAGAATTTCTTCTCTAAGTGGCTTAAAAGTAGAAACGTGAAAAATGAGAAGACAAAATCTTTACTTAAATATAGTGGAAGCAGTGACATTTCTTCACTTGGAGTCTGCCAAGTGAAAATGAGCTTTCTCCAACTCTTGTGACAATTGCAATTGCAATTTTACAAGTCCTGGGAAATGTGATCAATCCTCATTAGAGACATTAATCCTGTTATCAAGCTGAAGGGAAAGAAAATTGTACTATGGCTGCTCCAATACTCCTTTCCAACTCTGCTTTGCAAAGTGCCTTAAGCTGGAACATGCATTCTGGCTGGTACCACAAAATAACATCCACACCTTCAAAACAGACCATCTGGATGTGCTCTCCTCTAGCTTTAGCTCTAGACACAGTCCCACACATTTCTCATGTTGTCCCCATGAAATGAAGTTCAGCTGTTTTATCCTGACCCAGTGCCATTTGTGTTCTGAAAATTTCTTCTCTATTGCCTTGCACTTCCAGACTTTCCATGTTTTGCTAATTAACTCTCCATGAGTCTTTAAATCTGAGCCTGTAGCTTCAGCAATTTGTTTTCTCACATTCAGTGAGTCCAGAATATTTAGTAGCAGATATTTATTTATCATCACGAAATACCTGTTAAAATAAAACTGATTTTGTAGTCAAGCGCAAGACAATATCCATGACACTTCAATGGGTTTTGTTTGGTTGAGGATTTTTTAGATTTTATTTACATATTTTTATATTGTTTACTCAAGTTTCCTCATAAGTCTTTTTTTTTTTTAATGTTAAATCACTGAGGCACCCAGCTCACAACCTGCTATTCCATGAGATTTGTCTCATATCAAGCCAATACTTGCACAATACTCTTCTTACCAGAATTCAGAAAAATTAAATTCTTCAGTAATAATAGGTGCGGTGAAACATTAAATCAAGGTGAGTCAAAAATACTTTTCCCAAAAGTACAGATATTTTTTCTCTAGGTTCTGTGCAACAGATCACTTGGGTCAAATACTGGCTTGTAATTTGGCAGACTCAAGGATTCCATAAACTAAAGCAGGATGAGGCACCTGGCTGGGAATCACAGGGCCAGATGCAAAGTCTTTAACATGAATTTCTATGTCTGAGTGAATGATGTCCTTTATAGTCTGATTGGAAATAAACTTTTATAGTTTAATTGGTGAAAAGAACATGTCGAAGGAGGGGTTTATCTCTTTTCAAAGTACTTGCCTAAAATAGGTCAGATGAATAAATGCTTTGTAGGTATCTAAAGTCAGATGAAGTGAATCATGCCCTGATTCATTAGACACTTGAATAAGTTGTGGACATCTCATTATCTCCATTGTAATTTAGCCAAGTGCTTCACTGACTGAGAGAAAAATTGGATGTTTCTGTAAACTAATTCTTATTCTGGGCAGACGAAATACTGTTTAACAGTGGCAAGTGGAAAAGATGGCTGGACTTACAGACCAGATAGTATAATTTGATATTAGATTTCCTATTAGTTTAGAAAAAGTTAATTTTTTAGTTCAGTTGGATCTTGTTAGAGTTTAGGCAGCTCACCAGACTTCTTCTCACCTTGTCTATACTATTTTATCCATCTTTTATTCAAATTCTGTCACAATCAGCATACAACACTTCTTTTTTGCTACTGGAAAATGTCACTTTATAACTTGGTCGCAAAAATGACAATCTCTATTCAGCCCAGTGTTCATTCCTGTTTGCATTGTACTGAGTCTTCTGATTATCTTTAATTATTATGTACTAAGATCATAATAACAACATTGTATATTTATGGCAGCAAACATGTTTACTGCTCTTCTAGTGTGTTACATAAAGAGGAGAAAGCCTTTGGATTTGTACTTCTGTTTCTCCTCATTCTTCAGATTAGTATTCAGCAGCTCTTCAATTTTCAGAGTTGTTTGCTGCACATAGAAACAAAGATAGACTTTCTGCTGATTTATGTATAGCCCTTCTGGTAGGTTTTTCAACATGAATATAATCCATAAAATGGACACTGGTCTCAGTTTCACTTATAAAGAAACAAATGAAAACTAAGGTTTAGTTCAAACATAGCAACAGTTGCAGTGAGCAACATGGGAAAAAATAAATACAAAATCTTAGTTACACTTCACAAACCACAGTCACATATCAGTTTTGGAACCCAAAACAAAAATGCAACTGTGTGTAGGTAGAAAACAAAATTCAAATTATTTCAGTGTAGAGTATTAATGTTGGAATCAGTCTAGGAGTCCTTTGTGAACATTAAGAAATGTATTCATATGTCGTTTATCAGCTTAATGATACTATAAGGTCTCTCAAGTGAAAATGCCAAGTAGGATTGAAAAATAAGATGCTAGTGCTTTGTAATTATAAAAAAATAATAATAATTCTACTGTTGTTCTTTAATCCTTCCTTAAGTCTTAGTAAGGTTCTCTCTCTCAGTAAAAAAAAAAGGAAATGTCTTTTGTGAATTAGTCACTGGTGACTAGGAAGTGGACTGTAGCCACCTAATCTCATGGGAAATGCAATGGCAACCAGAAAGATCTATATGCATTATGTAGCACTAATGTGACTGTTCAATGTATAACCCCAACTGATGGCTGGGCAGGACTCAAGCAAATTTAAAAAATCCAATAAGCCAAAGCAACAAAACGATCTTCTGCATAGTAGATCTCACTGAGAACAGATGAATTATTTTTAGATTAATTTGGAAAAGAAGTAGATGAGCTCTACTGTCCTGCTGCTTCCTGAATAATTGGTATTATTTCTGCAATGATTTAAATAATTTTACATCCTGAAAGAGAACCATGTGTTAATATTTCATGAAGCTAAACATGTACGCAATTTTCAGTAACATATTGTTATGTCAATATAAATGACTCAATGACCTTAGAGGTCCTTTTCAACCTAAATTATTCTGTGATTCTATAGTAATCCCTCTCCATTTCATTCATCATAGATTACATTATGATGAGATATTACAGTTTAGTTTTACTTGTCATAAATGAATTGAATTATATTAGTAGCAGTTTACAATCACTAACAGTCCCCTTTAAGTTTGAACACTCAAAAGCTGAAATAAGGGATTCTTATAAAATTTTAGCATTTTAAATTTGGCTTCAAACTTAGCAAACAATCCATAAACAATTATGTCAGAAACAATCACTCAGAGTAAATCTAAAATGAAAGACAGTCCATAAGATTATAGAAGCAGGTAAATAAAACTGATGCTAGCTTTGTATTTTATTTGCTTCTAACCTTTGCATTGAATCCATCTTTGTCTGCTTCTTTCAATACTTAGTCACTCTGAATTGTGGTTTAATTGTCATTTGAGTTTCTCTGACTTAAACACGAAGAACAGTGACACTGTACAATCTATTTGCCACATACAATAATTTTTTTCATTTTTCTTCTTTACAACTTGAGAATTAATAATTAGACTTGATACATTGCATAATGATCCCTGCTTTAAAACTTGTAATTTGCTTTCTGCTTTTCATATTAGTTAATGTGCTCAATTTTCAAAAATGCACATGTGATTTAAAACCTTTATTTCTGCTGCATTACTTGTGATTGTTTAGTATTCATTATGACTCAATCAAATTAGGTCTTGAACAACGGGAAAAGATGGGACAAGTTCATGTTAGATTATGTACTTTCAAATTTTTACTGGAATCATAATAAAATATAGCTACATATATCCCTAAAATAAAATAACATATGTTACTGTGTGTTTGTGATAATCTGCTGCATCAGTTTGATTTTTCAGGAGTTAAAATACAGTTTTCACTGCCTCAGTAGTCTGTTGGTCTGAAAAAAAATGTCCCATTCTTAAAAAAAGCCTCCATCTTTCTTAAATTATATATAAAATATGTTCAGGTTAAATCACTAAAACATAATTTTCTTTCTTCTTCATGGAAAAAAACTACACTTGACCTGGAAAAATAAAAGAAATACTATATTTCATCCAGAGAACATTATCATTGTCTCAAATGAGTCTTGCTGAATCTGGAGAAAAAAAATGGCAAAATCTCTGTGAAGAAAATGGCCACTGAGGGAAGAAAAAATATCAGCAGAAGCAAAACATAAGGGCCGCAAGAAAAAAATAAGGTTAATAAAAAACTGAGGAAAACATATGGGCTGGTAGAATGCAAAACCCTTCTGACATTAATATTTGCAAGATGAAATGTACAAATTTAGATTTGGTGCAAGATCAGATTACACTGCTTTTAGTTATGCAAAAAATGTTGACAGATCCCAGGTGTCTTTGCTTCTAGGAATTTGTTTGAAAATGAGAAGCAGAAGAACAACTTGCATTACTAGAAGCCATATTGCAAGAATGATTAGAAATAAAGATATCAAATACGTTCTTAAGTCAGTCTCTACTATTAGTTCCAATATATATTATAGGGTAACAGTTTCAATTCTGCTCACAGGGTTTTTTATAATGCGAGAAAAAAAAAGATAAAAATAGAAAACAGGAAAGAAGAAAATTCAAAATAAATCTGATATCACTTGTTTTAAAGTAATTGCTTAGGACATATGCCACTCTGTGCTTTTGTTCTTCATAAGTCTTGGATAGAAAATCTGTGAAAAACTAACTCAGGTCTGCAGCACAGTAATGGTGCAGGCAGACACATTATTGTCATTTATCATTTGATGGTTTATTCTGAAGAGCAGTTTCACTGTGTACATACTATATTATTTTCTGAGGAAATTAAAATGTAAGACCTAATTTGGTGTACAGTGAATACACTCCCATCTCTAATAAAGGCAGAGTTAATTTCCTTCTCAGTAGCTGGTATGATGTTCTGTTTTGGATTTGTGCTGGAAACAATGTTGAAAGCACAGGGATGTTTTAGTTACTGCTGAGCTGTTCTTGCAGAGTCTTTCTGCTCCACACACCACCCCACCAAAGAGAAGGCTGAAAGGGCACAAGAGGCTGGTGAGGGACACAGCTGGGACTGCTGGTCCAAACTGATATTCCATACCATATGGCATCATGGTCAGCAGATGAATCTGGGGCAGAAAGGAGAAATGGGAGGATGTTCCAAGGGGTGGTGGTTGTCTTCCCAAGCCACCATTATGCATGACAGAGCCTTGCTTTCCTAGGGATGGCTGAACACTTGTCTGTCCATGGGAAATGGTGAATTCCTTGTTTTCCTTTGCTTGTGCATACAGCTTTTGCTTTATCTATGGAACGGTCTTTATCTCACTCCACAAATTTAATTGCTCTTACCCTTCCAAATATCTTCCCAGGAGTGAATGAGCACCTGCTTGGCACTTATTTGCAAGCTGGGGTTAAACCACATAGCCTAAAGGTCTGGGCTTTGAACCTTTATTTGTTTTCCTATATTGTTTTTATATATTTTCGTTAGGCATTTGCTTGCTTTTCTGTTTCACAGTTATATCAGATATATCAAGATTTCTGTGGGAGACTTACACTGTACATTTTCATTGTTTTCAACCAGTGGCAGATCCTCTCCATAGTCATGTAGCATTTACTGGTCCTGACATCCCTTCCTCACTGTTCATCCTAGAAAAGTCACAGTCTTGAATTCATGCTGTTGTCTTTAAAAGCCTAGAATATGCTGTCTAGCACTAGTATTTAGATAAGTGCTTCTAAATCTGTCTTGCTAATGATTTGTATTGAAACCAGTTATGACTAAATAAATTCAGTGGGAAAGTCTGCAGATGATGCAACCAAGCTTGGCAAAAAACTGTATATTTAAAAGAATTTTATTTTTTCACTGTTCTGTTATTTTTTTTTTCTTTGAAAGATGCATTTATCTATCAGAAAGGAGGAAGCACGTCTTCTTACTACATTAGATAAATACTAATATTACACCAGTAGAAGATCTCTGTTCCCACAAGTTCTCATTTAATTTTCTAATTATTCTATACACAAAAGTTGTCAGGCAATCATATATTTCTTTCTCTACTGACCTGCTAATTACAAAGTCTTTTTTAATCATCCAATTTAAAGACTTCAGGGAAGAGAGGATTATTTCTAGAAAATATTTCTCACATACTTATGTATATATATATAGTTTGAACAAGCATATTGAAAACTGTCTGAATGACCAGGCCCAGAGGGTGGTTAACAGTCTAGCTAGAGGCCAGAAGATAGCAGTGTAGCTCCAGAAGTCTGTGCTGGGTACAGTCCTGTGCAATACCTTCATTAATGACTTGTATGATGGGGCAGACTGTACCCTCAGCAACTTTGCAGATGACACATGACCAGGAGGAGTGGTTGATACCTCAGAGAGACCTCAACAGGCTGGAGAAATGGGATGACAGGATCCACTTGAAGTTCAACAAGGAGAAATGCACGAAGAGGAACAACCCCAGGCACCAACATATGCTGGCTGCCACCCAGTTGGGAAGTTTGGCAGAAAATGCCTGAATTTCCTGGTCAACACTGATTTGGACACGAGCCAACAACAAGCCCCTGCTGCAAATAAAGACAGTGATGTCCTGGGCAGCACCAGGCAAAGCTCAGCCAGCATGTAGAGGGAAGTGATCCTTCCCCTCTGCTCAGCACCAGGCAGGCCACAGCTGAAGGACTGAGTCCAGCTCTGGGCTCCTCAGTGCCAGAGACATGGATAGAATTAAAAGGGCCATGAAGATGATGAAAGGGGTTTCTTTCTGTAAGGAAGGACTGGAAGAACTGGGACTATTTAGCTTAGAGAAAATTAGGCTCATGGAGGATCTTATCACTGTACATAAACACTTGAAAGAAGTCTTCAAAATGCTCGGAGACAGGCTCTTTTCCGTGGTGCCCAGTGACAGGACCAGAGGCAATGGGCACAAACTGAAGCACAGAAAGCTCTATCTGACCATTAGGAAACACTTTTTTACTGTAAGGGTAATGGAGCACTAGAACAGGTTACTCAGTGAGGTGGTGCAGCCTCCAACCCTGGAGAGATTCAAAATTCACTCGGACTTGCCCCTCCCCTTCCCCTCCCAGAAGAGGGCTGGACTAGATGGTCAAGAACCTCTGGTCTGGCTATTTCAGAAAGGTAATATCTTTATTAATTAACTCAAGGAAGTCTGTTTTAACAGCTAGTTGATCCACTTAACTGATGTAGTCCCCTGATCCACTGACGTAGATTACTTCAAGCTGTGTCACAAACTCTGTTATGCCTGAAAATTAGGGTTTAAGATTGAAATTAGTTTCCCATTAAAAATTGGTAAGTAGCAACTTTATTTGTAGGGTCCATTTTTTTAAGCATATACAACCCTCCTGAAATTTCCACAGCATTTTACAGAATCCTAATAGCAGATACACCTAACTTCATTTGCAATTTTAATATTTAATTTTGAAAAAAGAAAATATGTTTAATTAACTACAGCTTTTGAATGTATATGAATACACAGAGCATTCCATATGACAGGGGAACACAGGAAAATCATTCATCTTCTATTTATGTGCTAGATTGGCAAGAAAAATGACTCATTTAATCTCTCTTTGAGTTTCTAAAATCTGTCTGTTTTGAACATTTTTTTTTCACCTCCTTCTGCTAGGTAAAAATACTTAAATATAATTTTTTCGGTCAATAGAACACAGAGAATATAAAAATTAATTGCTTTAGAAATTTCCTGGTTTAGCCCATATCTTCACTATAATTTGGGTTTGTGTTTGAAACAGGTTGGGATACTTGTCCCTAAGAAGTCCCAGCGTCTTTTTGTGTATTACTTTTTGATCCTCAAGTCTTTATAAACTGCTTTCATTATCCACTATGTATATTTGATAAACATCAAGTCAGTAGTCTTTAGAGATTTCAAATCATTATTACTCTCCTATTAGTCATGTCATGTTATCCATAATGCCTACAGAGCAGAAAAGACTTTGATTTAATGTTTTATTCAAAGGACAAATCCTTCGGTGGTATAACAGTCCCTAATGCAGAACAGATATTAGTTGATGTAAAATAGACAGTTTATTGCAGCCTGGGATCTAGAATTACTTTGACCCTTTCAGCCTGGAGGTGAAAGAGTTTTCTGTTGATGGCCAGTTACAAAACTATTAGTACTAATAGTGTTTTTGACATCCTTTCTTAGTCTGAATAGTGATTGCACATCCATGCAGATGCTTTGTCATCTACACTCTGTTGGTGTTCTACAAACACATTATTCTGCTTTGCTCTCACCGAGATATACATAAATAAATAAATATAGTTCATTTATTTTTTCCCCTAATATTTTTCACAATTGTATCATGATTCCCCTACTTCATTACATTTTTTCTCTAAATGTGTGAAGAGTACAAGCTAGCAGATATAGAACTCACTAATAGAAGGAGAGAAATGAAGTGGCCTTAGATGTAGTTGTCATTATTATGGCTGCAAATGTGAGATTTCTAAACTCTGAGACATTGGTGTCCACTTTAATAGGAGCAGTGTTGGCTCTAAGTAAAGGAGTTTATTAATACTATCCCAAGTACTCTGTTCTATTCTATGAATTAATCAGGAAAGTCCTGTTACTGCTAGTGATGTTTTAAGCCTTTGTATTGTTCTCAGATCTGACTGCCAAAGTACACGTTTAACTTTGGGAAGACTATTCATGACTCTGGTTTTGGTGAAATGATCTGCATTGTGAAAGAGAAGCAAACAATTTCCACATTGGATTCACAGTTCTTGATAGCTTGAAATGTTCCCATGCCAGAACATTATTAAATGGAGAACTGGAAATTTATGAAAGGTCAAAGTAGAATTTTATTACATGAGTGGTAAAATATCCCATTTCTTTGAGTAGAAAAAACTAGTGTGATTACTAACTTGGTCCATCCCATGAGTAACACAGCACCAACTAAGAACAAGTGCTTGGAATTCCAATTCGAACAGTGAGACACTATCCAACATCTACTATATTCTTATCCACAGGAAAAATTACCTTAAATAAATGACTCTTTGAACAGAGTGCACAGCTACTACTGTCAAATTACTGCAAATAAGTACTTCATAATATGTGTACAGTTTCATTAGCTACTTAAAGGGACTGAATCTAAACAACTACATTTTAGTGTAGCTAACATATATAAATGACAAGAGTAACATCTGTGTTAACCTTGACTTACCAATTTTTATCACAATTTCCATATCTACCGTCTCTCCATCTCCCAGTTCTGATATGCTCCTGCATCAACCCCATCTGCAGCTTCCTTGCTATTAATTCAGACACCAGAGGCAGCATGAGATGATAAACTACAAGTTGCTACTACAAACTGCTACATATCTCACAGATCAGAAAAGTCAGTACATACCTGAAAAACACATAAAAAAGTCTGTGATATACAGCCAGGCCATTAAAGATTTACTTGATATACCAAGCTATCTGAGTAAAAGAAAACTGCACCACCAAACTATTTTCCAGATTGTATCTTTGAATGACCTCCAAAAGAAATATATGGGAACTTAATACAAAAAGCAAAACATGTCACTGATAATAAACTGTTAGTAATCACATATCACCATAACCTAAAACAAAGGCTAAAATTAGTAAAGAAATGCTATTCATGCCTTGAAACACATTTTCAGGGTTTTTCAAATGGTAGCCCCTCAGAGCAAAATTGAATCTCTTCAGGGACACCTATATATGTGAAGCTGACCAACTACAATACACTAAAGTGAGCTCAAACAGGCCCATGAGAAAGCATAAACCAAATAACTAGGCCTAAGTGGGTATTTTTTTCACAAGACAACTACTTACCAAGATCTCACAATCCATATTCTTAAGGGACAGCTTAAAGCTCCTTTCCAGCTGCACAAATCTATTGAGTACCCTCAGTCACGGGGACTCAGGATATAGGAACTTGTCTATTGTCTCAACCCAGCAGCACTGCAAGCAGAGCCAGTTTATGTTTGCTTCCCTCTTGTATATAAACTTGTCTGTCATCTGTTTTACTGTCATCCCCTGCCTTACAGCTGCCTATCATCCCTTCTACTCAAATGTTCTGTAGAAAAGCAGCATATTACACTTGGAGCAACTATCCTAGTGTTTATGTCTGTTTAAATGTCACTGTTTCTATTTCAAAGCAGACTACAAGCACGGGAACCTAGGAAGTTATCTGGGTTTTTTTTCCAATTTTATAAATTGATTTAATACAGGATCTGTTTACCTGCCTCCTCATACCCTCATAAATACGAATCACATTGAACACTGACTCTGAATGGTATATGTTTTAAAGGTAATTATTGTCTGTATGGATTTTGGCCCATAATTATAATTGTCTTTTTTGTCGTATCATTGACTGTATTGCTAATGAAACTACAAGTCAGCTTCTTGGGAATTTCATACCTCCTCAAAAATGTCTTATTCAATAAATTTAAACAGAGAAGTATGAATAAACCTCAATGTCCAAGCGCTTCAGTCTGGGTCTTCTGTCCTTTCGCTATGCTTCTGCTGATATGTGTCCTCCCTTAAATTTATAAAATATCTTTTTCTTTAATGTAAATACTTCTGTAGTTATTCTAGGGGTGAGGATTGAATAAAACCATAATCAAGCTGTGAAGTAAAATCCTGGCCAGATTTATGATAAAAATAGATTAAAAACCAAAGAAACAATACCAAAAAACCAACAACAAATTACTTTTGTGATGGAGAAAATAGGAAAATCGGCACATGAACGCACAAAACTAACAGACACAACAAGATAAGCTTTACTATACAAATAATTTCACAGACTTTCACAGCAATTAAGGTATTGATTTGATTGGTTTTGTAGTATTTGCTTTCAGAACTCAGATTTCAGAAAACAGGAACAGTTAATTATTTGTGTTTGTTCCCATAGAGAAGCTTAGAGACAGAATAATGCTGGCTAAACGGGTGATTGGAAGAAATCTTGTCTCATTCCTAAAACACAGTGTGATGTGCTGTTGAACTTAAAAACCTCTGGGAATGTGGAATTGTAGTGGGTTGACACTGGATGACAGGCAGCTGTCAAAGCCAATCTCCCACTCCTCTCTGCAGATGGACAAAGGAGAGCAAACATAACTGAGGGTTCATGAATTGAGGTAAGGAGAGAGAGATCCCTGCCCAAATATGATGAGCAAAACAGGCTCAAATTAGAAATATTAATTGAATTTATTGCTAACAAGGTCGGAGCTGGACAATGAGAAGAAAAGTAAGTAAAAACTCCTTCCCATCACCTCTCCCTCCTTCCCAGCTCTGCCTTCTCCCCCAGAGGTGCCAGGAGACAGGGAATGGGGTTTATGGTCAGTTCATTGCTCGTTGTTTCTCCTGCTGCTCAGGGAGAGGAGTCCTTCCCCTTCTGCACCATGAGGGCCTTCCCACAGGAGACAGCTCTCCATGAACTTCTACAACATGAATCCATCTCACGAGCACCAGATCTCTCAGAACTGCTACAAGAGGAGTCCATCCCACAGGCAACAGTCCTCCCCAAACTGCTGCAGCGTGGGCCACTCTTCAAGGGGTGCAATTCTTCAAGGGCTGGCTGCTCCAGTGTGGGCTTCTCTCTCCATGGACCTCCCATGAGTTCACAGCCTCCTCTCAGGCATCCACCCATTCTGGTGCCTTTCCTCCAGGGGCTGCAGGCGGATCTCTCCATCCCTGTGGGTCTCCATGGGCTGCAGGGGCACAGCTGCTTCACCTTCGTTTGGATCACTGGCTGCAGAGAAATCTCAGCTCCAGCACCTGAAGCATTTCCTCTCACTCCGTCTCCACTGGCCTTGGTGTCTGCAGGGCTGTTCCTCTCACATATTCTCACCCTGCCCTTCTCTGGCTGCAGTTATATATGCACAGTAACTTCTTTTTCTTCCTTCTTCTTAAACATGTTATCACAGAGGTATTACCACAATTTCTAATTTGCCAGCCTTGACCAGAGTCACATTTGTCTTTGGAGCCTCCAGAGATTGGCTCTGCTAGACACTGAGGAAGCTTCTGGCAGCTTCTCACAGAAACCACCCTTGTAGCCCTCCACTACCAAAGCTTAGCAATGCAAACCCAATACAGGGCTATCACCACATTTCAGCCCTGAATCAGCATTTTTGCAAAATTTCTGTTAAGTGAAATATTTCATTTCTTTCTGCCTGGAGTCATAAAAATTGTTATTTTGGGTCCAGTAACAAACAGAGTTAGGATGAAGTATTGTCAGGAGTTGTTAGTTAGATGGGTAGGTTTAAGATCTTCTGTTTTGGACACATAAAATGAAAATTACATTGGAATTATATACTAATGAATCAGCTAGCCAGGATAGTGAAAACTTATGTCCCAAACCCAATTTGTTTTTTAAACTTATCACAGAATTGAATATCAAAATAAGATGATGGCAAGCTGTCCCATTAAGAAGTTTTTGGCCCATTATTTTTCAGACCCATGTTAACAAAAAAAGACATTTGATCTGTTTTGGTTTTTTTGGGGGGGGGAGGGGGGTTGGTTTTTTTTTGTTTTGTTTTGTTTTGTTTTTTTTCTTGTGTCAGGAAAGGGCCACACACAACAAAACATGGATATAACCACAGGGAACTTCAGTCATTCAGATCATGAGATTCTTATATTACCCATCAGGCATCCTTTTGATTCTCCTGATGAACACATCCCCTGATGTTTGTTACAATGCTGTGCTTTTTCATAAGACACGTGATGCTGTTTAGAGCTACCTCTGCAATGTTGAAAGAGAACTGTTTCAGAGGAATAGCAACTGGGATCTTTAAATATGCTCCTTACCTTTGCCTTTCCTTTCCCCTGTCATCATTCTTCCTTTTTCTAAACTACAGTAAGTTTAGTGCTCTTCCTAAAGTGCTAGTACATATATTTACTCTTTGGCAATCATGTATGTTCTCCGTATTGTTGTGGACGTGAACAAGAATTTCATGCGGCTAGGTGAGTTTATGACTACGTGGATTTATGGTTCAATGTATTTTCTGAACACAGAAACACAGATGCACATACACAGGGAAAACAAGGAAAGATTAGAAGTAATATTTCATTTAAATTATTTCATAATTTCCAAAGGAGGTATAGAATCTCAGACTTAATTGCAACTCTTAATATCATTTTCTATTTTGTGACTGAAAAATCTTACAAGATTTTATGTCACAAATATGATATACAATAAGTGAATGTATTTTTAAACTTCATTTTGATAGTTTATAATACAATTAAGCCAAATAATAGAGAGAAAGAAGTAATCAAATGATACTATGGCATGATTTTTAATATTAGGTTCTGAATCTCTTAAAATGTTATTTTTTTCTCAGTTCCACATGTTTGAAAAATGCCTGGAAAAATATAATTATAGAAGATTATCAACATAATAGTGATTGACACACTAATAAAATCTATTAAAGGTTTACATATTCCTTTACCATTGTTTGTTTTATTAAGCCTGAAGTGAATCCAAAATTTGAAAGAGAAATAAATATTGCAGATTTAAAATTAACAGCCATCAGGAGAAAAACTCTAGAGGTTCATTCACCCTTAAAATATAACTTAATGATGTCTAAAAAAAAATTTATTGACAGTAAAAAATCCAGTAGGGTTCCTATAAAAAGGATGTCCCCCGAGTAGAGAAGCTATTGAAAACGACAGCAATTAAATCAAGCTTATGAAATATTTAGACTCATTCCAAGGTGAATTTGTTTCAGTGAATACCAGCTATTTGACCAAGTAATGGATCAAAAAGAAGATTGAAAGAAATGTATGTATACAGAATAAATAAATTTGGCATTTTCATAAAAAGGGATGGACTTTATAAGAATATATGTTAAACATTTTCTGACAATCCTGACTAACTGGATGCAGAAGAATAAGCAAGAAGAGAATTATTGCAAACAGTGTTACAGATGTGTAAGCAGTACATTGTCATTGCAGATGCATAGTTACCAACCAGAAAACACAGTGCATTTTAGTAAAAAAAAATAAAAATCACAAACCACTTTAATTACTTGCAAATGCTGTTGATGTCTTTTCTTCTTCATGTGCTTTGCAAAAATGGATGATTTGTAGATAGCAATTTTTATGTATCGCCTTTAACAGCTCTATTATGTTCTGGAAAAAAGATAGCATATTTATCCAGCTTAACAGGCCACTCTGGGAGCAGTGATAACAGAAAAATCCACCTGAAGCAAGCAAGGATTTTGATGTTCTGTATATGTGAAGTTGATGTTTCGGAGTCATAAGCAGCTAAGCAGCTAGTATGGAAGTGAATATTTCAGCTTAAAAAAGGGTGTTTTATGGATAAGACTTTCTCATAGCAAATTACATGCTTTCATCTCTACCTAATTAAAATTCCATTTTAGCAAAACAAAGAATGTAATCTAAGGTACTGATAAGGTTCTTTCTGATAGAAATTCAAGAATACTGGTCTTCAGTACATAGCAGAGATTTTCTTTATGCCTAAGGTGTGTCAAAATGTACACAACCATAAGAATTGGTTAATCAATTAAAATATTGAATAATTCTCTCTACAAATGCAATGAAAACAAAAAAAATCCCAAAGCCCAAACCATAAAAAACTGAAACCTAGAAACTAAGCCACAGCCTTTCATATTTATGCTTGAGACAGCTTCCAGCTGTGACTGCAGCTTCTAGAATATTTTCTGTATAAACGTACGTTTTACTTTCAAAGGATCCTCTTCACCTAAATGTTGTTTAGAGACATAATCTTGTAGCATCTTTTGGGATTAATTTACCAGCATTATTATTAGGAAAGACAGCTTATACCAGTAAAGACCATGACACTCAAATTAATCTAATTTTATGTTTCTTAACATCTGTTTACATGGAAGCCTTTTATGCAAAGTGGTAGAAATGGATGTAGGACAACAGTACAGTCAATTGCACCCGCTGTGATGGTACCTAGACTGTAATCAGTTAGTTCTCCAGAAATGATTGCCACAGCTTTAGAAAAAAAAAAACCTCTTGGTCTCTTATGATTTACCCCATCACTAGCAGTTACTAATGTCATTGTTCAGCATTATAAATGTATGGGTTTTATGCATTTCTGTGTGAAATCATCCAAGTTTCTGGTTACGGGTGAAGGTGTGTGGAAGTAGAAAGCCCACAACAACTGAGCCTATCTCTCTCCCCTGAAGGGTAAGCCCTGAGGCACTCCCTCTTGTTATGTGAACTATAATTTTGCTCCCAGCATGCCTTTCTGTTACATGTTAATTTGTTGTACCCCATTGGCCCTTCCTCTTTTGTACCACCCCTGAGCCCTCAGACCATTTGCTGTTACT
The DNA here is from genome assembly GCF_052056855.1 of Sturnus vulgaris. Lineage (NCBI taxonomy): Eukaryota > Metazoa > Chordata > Aves > Passeriformes > Sturnidae > Sturnus > Sturnus vulgaris. The sequence goes on along the minus strand of NC_142244.1, from coordinate 42,750,736 downwards.
CTACCCCACCCCTCTGGCTATCCTATATCTGCCCTGCTCACTCCTACCCTGTGAGCCAGTTCATCCCTGGAACCCTTCGAGGAAGAGGAATAAATCTCACCTTGGAACCCCACACTTGGCTCCCATCTCTTCTCTCCTGGGTTGGCTGAAGTGGAGCGCTCACAAAAGAGCTAAATCACTCTCCGCCCAGGAGCGAGGCGGAGGGCATGCCAGTGCCTTGGGGATGTCCTTGAAGGATGCTTCTCCAGGAGGTCATGGCACTCCACCATTGCCCTAGGGCCCACCACGATAAAGGTGTTTAAATGGAATATTTACAAGCAAATTGGAAGCACTCACAAACTTTCTTCTTACATTCCCTGTAAGAATAGCTGAGAGAGGAACACGTCCTACTTGGTTGGGTGGCATCTTCAACATCTCAAAGATTCCTGCAGCAATCATATCTGGGGGGTTACAGAGGTTTGAGGGCCGGAACAGGCCAGTCAGTCTCATCTCTTTGCCTGGGAAGATCATGAAGGAGATCCTTCTGGAAACTATGCTGAAGCACATGGAAAATAAGGAGGTGGTTGGTGACAGCTGACATAGTTTCATCAAGGGCAAATCATGCATGATTAATTTAGTGACCTTATATAAAGGGATTAAGATATTGCTGGCTAAGGGAAGAGCAACAGATATAACCTACCTAGACTTGTGCAAAGCATCTGACATTGTGCTGCAAGACATCCTTGTATCTAAACTAGAAAGACCTGGGTTTGTAAGATGGGCAACTCGGTGGATGAGGAATTGACTGCTTGGCCACACTCAAAAATCTATGATCACTGATTTGATGTTCAAGGAGAGATCAGTGATGAGTGGAATTCCTCAGGGACTGATTGGCACTAAGATCAGTGCTGTTCAGCATTTTTGTCAGAGACATGGACTGTGGGGTTAAGTACAAGTTTCCTGATGACACCAAGCTGGGTGGTGCAATTGACAGGCTGGAGGGAACAGATGCGATTCAGAGGGACCTTGACAAGCTTGAGACGTGTGACTGTGTGAACCTCATGATGTTCAACAAGGCCAAATGCAAGGTCCTCCACCTGGGGCAGGGCAATCCCAAGCACAAATACAGGCTGGGTGGAGAATGGATTGAAAGCACCCCAAGGAGAAAGACTGGGGAGTGTTGGCTGACAAGAAATTCAACATGACCTAGCAATGTGTGCTTGCAGCCCAGAAACCTGGCTGTATCCAGGCTGCAAGAATAGCAGCGTGGCCAGGAGGTCGAGAAAGGTGATTCTCTCCTTCTACTCAGCTCTTGTGAGACCCCAGCTGGAGTGCTGCACCCAGCCCTTGGGTCCCCATCACCAGAAAGATGTGAACCTGCTGGAGTGTGTCCAGAGAAGGGCCACAAAGATGATCAGAGGGCTGGAGCTCCTCTCCAAAGAAGACAGGCTGAGAGAGTCTATGAAAAGTGCCCCTGCATGGTGGGGGAAGTCTGGAACTAGATTATCTTGAAGGTCCTTTCCAACCCAAACCATTCTGTCATTCCATGATTCTATGATTGATTCTATGATTCTATGATTCTATGATTCTATGATACATTAATGTAAGACAAAGTAAAAAAAAAGGTAACCTACCACCTTAAATAAGTGTGCTTTTTTGATGAAAAGAGTAAATGGTTATCAAATAAAGTGTCTGTAGGTTAAAATAAAACATTTTTTGTGTACATATGTGTTATGAGTCAACACATACAGATAGCCAAGGGCAACCATCAAACCACAGCCAAAATGCAAAGAGTAGATTTATGTTATTACCTCACAAACAACACACAGGCACACAGGCTCTGTTTGGCTCAGTTCATCCTAGCTGACAGCAAGGGCAGGGGTTCACCTGCCTCACTATAACAAAATGTGTCTGAGAGTGTGTTATCTCTTCACAGGAATTCTACTTCTTGAAACAGGTGAAGGATGAGCAATACTAGGCATAATAAATGGAGTTTTCTCTCAGACATTTTTACCATTCCCAGCTGCAAGGTCATTTTGAGAGAAACTACTCCCTCCTCCCCACCAAATCTCCATGTTTTAACCCTTTCCTCCCAACTATATAAAAAGTTATATAGAAAAACTCTAAATCAGATACATTCAATGAATAAGAACATTCAATGTTTGTAATTTTCCATGACATCTGAAATTTTATTCTTTGTATAGTAAAATGTATTTCCTAACTACCTTACAACACTAGGAGAAACAGTGACAACATATATGAAAAAGGCTGATATACTCAACAGCACTTTTGCCTCGGTTTTCAATGGTAATTGCTCTTCTCACATCTCTTAAGCACCTAAATCTTAAGTCAGGGAATAGGGAGTCAAGTCCTCTCTATCATAAGTAAAGAACAAGTTAGACACCACATAAGAAACCTGAATATATGTATGTCCATGAGACCTGATATGATATATCACATGGTCCTAAGGGAATTGACTGATTCAGTTACCAAACTGCTCTCCATCATACCTCAAAAGTCATGGTAATCTCTAGTGAAAATGGAAATCTCTAATTGAAACACCTGTCTATTTTTAGAAAGGCAAATAGGATGAACACTGGGAACTACTGACCAATCAGTCTCACCTCTGTAAGATCATGGAACAGATCATCCTGGAAGAAATGTTAAAACATATGAAAGTCGGGACATAAAGATAGCCACATATCTTGTATTTCTATACTTCTGATTGGCTTTTGATATGGTCCCCCACAACATTCTTGCCCTTGAATTGGAGAGATATAAGTTTGAAAAGTGGACTGTTAGTTGAATAACAACTTGTTGGCAAGGCTGCATCTAAAGAGTTACAGCTGATGGGTCAATGTCAAAGTGGTAACCAGGGATTGAAAACACCAACATGCAGATCTGCTAACTGTAGCTATAAATTATTTTCAGTCCAAATTACTATTTATCAGCTTAGAAATATTATAACTTTCATTGGCATTTGTCTCTATCCTTCCTAGAAGAATTCTGTATGTCCATGTTGATTAGTGTGACCACAATGCAGCAGAAAAAGTTTAATCTTTGTATATCAGCATTGTTTTCTGTTATAAAATAACACTCTACATGTTGCTTATTTATTAGCATCATAGATCTCTGTGTTTATTCTTCCTTTTCTCTTGCAGACACTATTAATCCCAATGACTTCAATAACCCTTTCTACCTTGAGCTCATTACTTTGTTTTCTAGGACAGTCCTTCTCCCCCTAGTGCAACTTAAATTGAAAAGATATTTCTATCTGCTAAATTAGGTGCTTGAAGTGTCTTTACTTGCCATATTTGAACTGCAAGTTACTACACTCTGCATGACTTACAGACAAATCAAAGTCCCAGAAGCAAAACTGGTCACAGATACAGGTAAAAACATTTTAGGCAAAAAAGTCACTGTTAAACAAATCCAAACTTTCTAGAGAAACCAATCAAAATAAATGCTGCATCTAACAAAGTGTTATAAGACAGAGTTTCTCCTTGAACTGAATTTTGTTGTCTGCTATGGTAAATGTAACATTGCTAGAGTTCTAGATCTAAAGAAGAGAAAAGAAATTTCAAATAATACATGGCACATGAGTAGGTAAATGAACTCATATTTAGGTATGGGGAAGAGAGTCCTTTGCAGAGCATTGTGAGAGGACTCTAAATAAAAAGTTTCCAAAACTTGTAGGAAGGCCAAACTGTAAAAGCAGCAGTTGTTGTAGACAGTAGTTGTGCCATATTGCTTTGTGTTACATTAAGCACAATATTTCAGTGTTATTTTGCTCACTTGATATATGTTTATTCATTTACAGTCTGTCTTCCTGTTATCTCTTTGGGACAGAGACATTAATTTTCTTTAACAAAAGGTGTTCCAGTACTAATATTGTATAACTCATAACAGGTGATGAGTGAGGAAGAAGGAAGAAAAAGGAGGAATTGGCTTTCAGGGTTGTTTAAGGAGCAACATGTGACCTCTATAACTTAATACATTATTTCACATACGAAAGTTGCTTTCTCCTTTTAGAACTTGAATTTATGGAACAAGATAGAGCATTTTCCCCAGATTGAATTTTCGAAATGAAAGTTTCAAAAGACAGAAAGGTTTACAAAGAAGCTGGCTCTGACTAATAAAACTTTTTTGGGCAAAAAAATCCAATGTAGATTATGCAGTAAATGACCATTCCAATTTTCACCCACAAGCAGACCAAATCACTTCAATATTTTTTCCCCTAGAATATTATCTAGCTCAAAGAGGAAAAAGGCTATTAAAATGCTAAATTACAATGTCCTGGCATGATATGTAGTAATTAATAAGTTAGACTTGAAAAAGTGTTTTAAAGAAAAAAAAATAGAAAAGCCCAGTGCCCTAGATATTGAAGATCAACTATAGGCAAGACTAAATATTTTATAACAGGAAGGATAAGAATTGCTATGACAATAGTCAGTTCTATTTTTAAACTCCATAGCAATCTATGAATATTCATAATACCATTCCTGCTGCTACTCTGGGGAAATCTTTCCTGGGCTCAAAATACAGAATAAAACTGATAGTAAAGAAAGGTGGTAGGGGGAATGGAGAAGAGAAAAAAAAAGGCTAAGACAATATATTTAAGCACTGAGAGAGAGAATGGAACATTCAGACCTATCGAGGGAAGGATGTAAACAACCTGGAAGCTTTCAGTAATTAGGAAGAATATCTGCAAAAGCAAGAAGAATGAATTTGAGAACAGTTTTAGAATTGACCAAATGAACCAGAACAATGAGACTAAAAATAAATCAGAACAGGAGAAATATGGGAAAGAGTGCTTGTTTCCTAAATAGAGGTATAAATACAAATACATAAATACATAAATAACTAGGTATACACTCAGGGAATATTTTTAATGTGGACTTATTGTTTTATTCCCAAAACCAAACATTTCACTCAGTTCCTTGAGTATGTCATGGTTTAACCCCAGCCAGCAGCCAAGCCCCACAAGTTGCTCACTCACTCCCCCACCAGTGGGATCAGGGTGAGAATCAGAAGGGTAAAAGCCAGAAAACTTCTGCATTGAGATATATACAGTTTAATAGGGAAAGCAAAAGCCACACACACAAGCAAAGCAGAACAAGGAATCCATTCACATCTTCCCATGGGCAGGCAGGTGTTCAGCCATCTCCAGGACAGCAGGAACCCCTCACATGTAGTGGTGGCTTGGAGAAGACAAACACCATCACTCCAAACATTGCCCCCTTCCTCCTTATTTCCCCCACTTTACATACTGAGCAGGATGCCATGTGGTCTGGAATATCCCTCTGGTCAGCTGGGGTCACCCATCCTGGCTGCACCTCCTCCTGGCCCCCCATGCACTTCTATCTTCCTTGCCAGCATGGCACTAAAAAAAGCAGAAAAGGATTTGGCTCTGTGCAAGCCCTGCTCAGCAATAACAAAAACACCTCTATACTAACCCTGTGTTTAGCACAAATCCAAAACACAGCCTGATATTAACCATTATGAAAAAAATTAACTCTACCCCACCTGAAACCAGCAGAGTCCAACCTCTTTTCCTTTCTGCCTATCAAAAAGAAGGGCAATATTAGTGCCTAGAGAACTGAGAGTGTAGGTGTCTATGGGCATTATTTGTCAAGTTGTTAATTATGGGATATGTGTGAGCAGTGTGGGGGACATCCACTTGGGCATCTACATGGGCTAAGGTCTGGAGATCCTTTACTTTCACCTGGGGAATGTAACAGTGGGGAAACTTAGCAGGAAGGTGGTGGTTTATACATCAAGGTCTACCACAGGTGGTGCAGGGCATAAGTTGTCAATGCACAAACCTGTGCTGATGTGAAGCTCAGCCAGACTGGAAGCAGCAGAGTCACACCAGGTAGCCTGGAGGAAAGACAACATCAATTAGTTCAGGTGCAGTGCCATACCAAGATCCCAGAACCAGGAGCACAGAACCAGGGAAATTGCTAGTTTTTTCAGTAGCATCTTAGACTCCTCAGTATTATTTAATTGTGTAGCCAAGATTTAAGAAGCATGAGAGCAATGGAAAGAAAAACAAAATAATAGTGGGTTTTAGTCATCTGTATGCCTATTTTCCAACACAGTTTGCAACAGAAAGCATGTAAATTTGAAGTGGATGAGGAAGATGAAGGTACAGATGGTATACTCCTAAATTCTTGCAGTCTGTGGAAAGTCTCTGTTTGAAGCCATGCTTAAGTAGGAGTCTAAAAGGAGTTGTTATTTCAAATAGCAGGCATGATGAAGAACTTCATGTAACCTACTGGAGATGAAGATTGACTTGCCATTTTTAAAAAAAGTCTCTAGATACAAGATCTACTCTGAATAAGCTGTCTGTCTCTCTGAAGCAGAATTTAGGAAATGAAATTAAAAATCTGGCAGGCGATAACTATTATAGCACTTGATTATTTGGAGTGAATCCTGAAGAAATTAAATACTTACACATGTAACTGGGAAATTTACATTCTGATGGGTATATAATATGTTTAAATTTACTGTGGAGACCAACTTGACTTGTAGTGTCAGTCATTGAATTATCTAGTCACCAAGTATCATGTCACACTAAGAGCATTTTTTTCTCAGATAACTTAGGGAAGAAAAAAAAAAAATTCAATAATAAGCAAGACTTTTAATTGACTGTCATGACCAGCTCTTCAAAGAGGGAGTAAGGATACTTCTAGGCTCTTCAGTTGCAGACAAATTTTGTTGCCCAGAACTAAATTCCAGCCATTTTTTTTTTTCCTGGGGGAAGTTACTGTAGTTCATTAAATAATATTTCCTTTTTATTTAGTACTTTTTGTAGTCCGAAGTCAAGGTTTTTTCCCTGATTAAGAAGAGTTTTGTAATAATGGTTACTTAAAAAAAGAAACAACCACCCACATGTGAAAAAAATCTAGATGCAAAAGGAAAGAATCTCTTACAGACAAACAAATACATGCACGAGCAGCTAAGTCAGCCAAACCATTATTTGTAAATTCACACCTTAAGTTTGAAGTTGATGTTTTATACTGAATAAGCTGCTTTTCTCTGGTTGTTAACACACTGTCCTTTACCCAAATTTCATTTCAGTAACACTTGTGAGCTCTGCAACTGTTAAACTTGGTTAAAATTGATATTAGTTATTTGGTAAAAAAAAAAAGTATTGCATTAAGAAATTAAACAATAATGTGAAATTCAATTTCTGCTCCAAGACCCTCTCAAAGGGTCCTTGACCTTCTCTTCTTTGCAGGGAAAAGAAATAACTATCTATATCCTTTTTGTATCTTCCACACATCGACACTCACTCTCCAGTGCTGTAGAAAGGGAGGTAAAATCCTACATTTTTCTCGCAATGAAGTTTAGAATTGAAACAAGCAAGCAGGCCATCTCTGCCTCACAGATCAGATTACAGCTGAAAACAAGTTGAAAACAGCTGTCTTCATCCTTGGCTTCCTACATCATGAATACATACAGCCACACGATAGCTCAGGAGGCTCTTACACTCTTGAAAGGAGTTGAGAAATCTGTTCTCCTGCAGGGACATATGAATGGAAAACTTCTGCTGATCCACTCACCTAGGAATTATTTGAGAAGACAGAAAAAAAGGTGAAAACAGACAATTTTTGAGTTGCAATAAACACCTCATGTAATTTTGGAAAGCAATTTTCAGGAAATGACTGAAGCACTTTATTTTTCAAAACTTAATGTGATGATTTTCACATAATACCTTTAAATATTATTTTTCCATCAGTAAACATGTCTTTGGATTTCTGTCACAAATGACCTTTTATGTCCTAGGTTTCCTAGATGCAAATCTAACTGCAGGGACATTCATTGTCTAGAAGAATTCAGACAGCTTCAATGAAATGAATCTGAAGAAAGAAAACACTAACTGGGTTTTCCAATTGTATTGGAAATGGGTCATGCAATTTCTAGCTTTTCACCAACTAAGGAGTGACTTGAATAGAAAACGAAAAGGTGATGACAATGTGGCAGTAATGACTTAAAAAGCTTCAGAAGTCTTTCAGATTTATTTTTCCTTCATGAGCATTATGGTGTACAATTCCTAAAAGCCTATTTGTCTTAAACTAAAAGGAAAGATTTTCTTGCAAGTCAGGGGATGAGCAATTCTTTTCTTTTTCTTTTCTTTTTTATTAATTCCATGAGCCATAAGACAAATAAAGACAGTTTTCTCATTTCCTCTGCAAAGATAAAACTGAGATAGTGTCCCCCAAGGCATGTTGAAGAAATAGAGACAGGAATTTAGGCCAAAGTATTGTCAGGTTACAAAGCAAGATAGCAGTCAATGTATGATTATCTTTTGGTTAAAATTGTCTGCTGACCTGGATACTGTCAAATGGGTTTTGATATTTGAAGGTGACTCACAATTATTACCGTGTAGTTTATGTTCATTATTTCAGCTTATAGTCTTTGCAGTTGCACAAGTCTGTAAATGAAACAACGAATAAGAGATTTTTGATGTCATGAGGAGAATATGCAGTAATTTTATGACCTTCATGCAGTAATAAAAGGGTAAAAGTCAATCACTACAAACAGTTTGATCACATATAGCACGAGAGTTTGGGATATAAGAAAAGAATGCTAGAATTATGGAAATAATGACGTCTGGAGGTAATTTAGCCCAGCTGTGAATTCAAAGACAAACTCGTACACTGAGTCTGGCTGTTGTGGAGTTACCTGGCATCACAGTGGCCCATAATGTGTCATGCTTTACATTTGCACATTTGCTAGAAGAGTATTGGTAAGACCTCATGTTTTGCTGCTTGCTCAGCTGCACAGCTGCCTCTCCACACCCAAAAGCCAGTTGGCTGGAAGTGTGTGTGAGACTGGGAGGGGACACTGATCCAAACTGATCAAGGGGACACTGCAGACCATATGACATCATATTATGACATTTGTCTTCCAAAGTAGTCATTACAAATACTGAGACCCTGCTCCCTAGGAAGCGTCTGTACATCTGCTTGCCCATAGGAATTGGTGGAGAAATTATTTTTCATATTCTGTTTTTCATTCACAGTTTTTGTTTCTTTTATTAAATCACATTTACCACAAATCATGAGTTTGTATCATGAGTTTGTCTACCTTAATTTCTCCCCTTTTCCTGTTGAGAAGGTGTAGTGAGAGAACAATTGAGAAGGGGTCTGGCAGCCTGTCAAGGTCAACCTGCCACAGCTGCCACCAACACTAGTCAGATCAACCTTGACTTTGCCAGACAAACGATGAAAACCTCACAGGATAGAATTATTTTCATTTGAACATGGAAAATTTTTTTAACATAACAGTTGGACTGGACACATTGTTTCCTCATGTAGACATTGAATTAAATTCTCCTTTTAAGTGAACAACAATGAAGTAAAAAAGGAAAGCTGATATAAAGGTGTAATTCAGAGCACAATTTAAACTATTCAGTGAGGGAGATACACAGGTGAACATCTATAGTGTCAAAATGCCCCATGGGAAGAGTAAAGGCCTTAACTAATTTTTGAAGCAAATAAACCAGACTCTGAAAGTAATCTTAAGCATCTTCTTCCCCTCTTCTAAACCATCTTTAAATTATATCTGACATAAGTGTTTATGTGTTTTCTTGTTTTTCAGATGTTACTGAATCTTCTCCACTCTGAACGTAACACTATTGAGACAGATTTTTCATTTACTTTCTCAAGGTTAATGGTAGTCTTATCAAAATGGAATTTCTGGTTTCTGTGGTCAAATACACCTTTATAAAGCTAGAACTAGAGTGTCAAGAGATGAAATGACTGTGCAGTACTTCTTGTTTCTTAGTCTGTGCTTCACTTGGCAGTAGTATGAGTTTGACTGCCTACAATTATTTAAATACATGTCCAAACACGGAAGTCTTGAGCAGGAACCACGAGAAGAATAAACTTTATCAAAAGGCTTTACTGCAGTCTCTGATTACTACACCTGTGCTCTCTTCTGCAGAAGCTTTCTTGTCTCACAAACACTGACATATCTGTTGGAAGTAATTGCTTCCCTGAGCTTGTCAACAGCTTCTAGAAACAAGCTCTAGGGATACAATCCTCCTGGTGCCTCTGAAATAAACTGTTTCTTCTGAGTTTCCTTCTCTTAAAGAGATCAGGAGTTTTCAAAAAAGTGTTTTTTCCTTTAAATTGAAAGTCTTTGTTCTATCTGCACTTTAGGTAAGGGAATGCATTGGCAATCTATAAAAGCATGTCTGCCAGCATGAGCTGCCACAGCTGTATCATGAGCTCATCTGCCATAGCACATTTGTGAGGCTTAGGGACACAATACAGTTCTAGTCTCACTTAATGTACTCTGTTAATTGTCATGTAGCTTTCATAATTAAAGAAGATCTGGAGCTATTTTCAGTGGTTCATGTGTGCAGAAAGCACTGCTTCTGGAGCACACCTGAAAACCCACCTACTCTTACATTTCAGAATATAAATCTGGTTAATTGATATCAACTAGAGCTCGGTTTAGTTGATTTCCCTTTTTACTTTATGTTTAAAAGCTGTCTTGACTCAAGAGATGTATGGATAAAACATCAAAGGCAAGGAAATCTCATGTGTAAAGACAAAAGAATGTAGTTCTGTGGGTCATAGTACAATGGGGACCCAGAGTCCCATGTAATTGTTAACTTTCTGTGCCAGTAGCAGTAAGCAATAAGTAAGCAGTAAGTGGATTTGGCATCCACTGACATGAGGAATGGGAACCTTCAGTTGTTCTACATGGCAAAAAGTTGTACTGATATTACTGAGTCACACAGCAGGCATGATCATTTTATAGAAAGGTGAACGTGTTTGAGCTAACAAAGGTCAAGGAACTAATTGTATTTTTATAATTTTCTCTGACTCTGATGTCCAATAAATAACCTTTACTGAAGGGAGTTTCCTGCTTAAGACTTCGTGAATGGGACCTGTCAGTTTTGTTGAATTAAATCATAAAGGTTTGGGTCATACATTATTTTCTGAGATGCAGCTGATGCTACAAAATTAATTTCACTTCATACTGTAATTCAGCCACTGTTTGTATTCCTAGAATTTAAAGATAGGTGTTCACAGTAAGTGGAAAAAACATTTCGAAACATGCTCCTCCTTTTCACTAATTTGCTATCAGATGTCTGACATTGTTTAAATAGAACATGTCCATTTTTAATTACATCAAACTTTTATTTAATCAATTAACTTCATTGCTGCACCTTCTCTCACCTAGAAAAAATATTTAATTTGCTGCTGAGTTTTACTTAGGAGTTTGGTATTTTTATGAATAAGAACTAAGTAAAGGATCGGAAAAGACTTTTAGCTGTTCTTTTCTTTTAAAGCCTGCACTATTTCTAAGTCATTTACCAGTATCTTTATTTTCCTGATATTAGTAGTAGTTCATCCTCCCTATCAGAAGTGATATGCATCTTAAAAGTTCTTCTCACACTGACTGTATTAGCAGTTATGTAACATTGTCATATGTCATACAAAAACCATGTGTCTACCGAAGAATGACTCGCATCTACTTTCTCAAAATTAAGAATGTCATTAAAAAAGACAAAATGCAAATAAACAGGAAAATATCTAAACAATTATGAATATTTTCTGCATTTTATATGAATAGAAGATTTCCAAAAGGCTCTACTGTGCTAACTTTACTTGTTTCTCAAACTTGGTATCCTAAGGTCAAACTTTCATCATGTTAAAAGTTCAGGGAGTCAATAGATGCATTCTCACATCTGCCATACCCACTGGGTACTACAACGCATTGATGATAGCACAGTTTACTGCTGGAAAGATTTCTTCCTTCTCTTCATAACACAATGTGAAATCTTTTTTTCTATTTAACAAGTTGCATAATATGACAGTATAGCTCTCTTTATGATACAAATGGGAAATATTTCCATGACTTCCTAACTGCAGCTAAAGATCTTCAGTCTGAGAGAAAAAGAAAATAGTGTGATGCTGTAGGTTTATTCAGAACAATAAGAAGCCTACTGACTCTCTTAAAATGCAGAAAAAATATTGGTCTGTAGATGCCAGAGAATCCTTTATCTGAACTTGGCATTGCACAGCACTCACTCCTGGAGGTTTGGCAGAAAGCAATCTTCACTTCCCAGGCTCCTTAAAGATGTTTGGGGTATTTATTCCCTCAAAGGTGTGTGCACCCCTGTAACATTTACACTTTACTGGGAAAGCTATTTTGGTATCTGAGTTGCATCCTCTGTTCACCTCCTCCTCTCAAGATGGGGCAGACTTCAAGATGAAGAATACATTTATTAAGCATCACCTAAACTCAGGGCTCCAATCAGACAGCTGTAAAGACTGGCTAACCTGCAAATCAATACTGTCCTGTCCTCAGGCAAAAACTTGGTACCCCTTTAGTTAAACAGTCTGGAAACAAGCCTCTTGATTTGTGTAACCAGCAGCATAGTTCTGCAGTTGGCCCTGCAGCATAAAACCTACACAGCCTTGAGACCCCCAGCACTTTGCTAGGAGCTCTCCTTTAGCAGTTTCCCCAGATTTATGCCTAATGGGATTTATTTTACTTAATTAAATACCTTATCCTCTGGGAACAATCTATCTTTTCAATGATTTTTTTGTTTTTCTGGTGTTTAACTTCTGTTTTTGAAAGAGGCATAGCTTTGCTCTTGCTCTTTTCTTTCCCTCCACTTCCTCTGTCTTTCAGACCTGATTTTTAGATGCAGTTATCCTTGCTGGTCTTCCCTTCGGCTGAAGGCATTGGGCACTTACAGGTTGTTATATTTGGGTGACTCCTACTCAGACTGACAGTCAGCTACCTTAGTCAAACACAGGCTGTTCAAATAATTCCCTTATCCCAGCTGGAACCTCATTACCTTATACTGAATACTAAACAAGCTGAGACTGACTTGGTGTCTGTTATAACACCAGCTCTTTGAAAAGACCACACATGATTCATTTTCTACAAAACGGGAGCTGTGGTAGAAAACCACATCAGATACATTTAAGAGGCTGCATATCCCACTCCTGTCATCCTGATTAACTTTCTATTCCTAAGTATTTATTTATGACAGTTACATATAAATTACATTAAGTAGAAATAATCTGATGAAAAGAATGAGTATTTACAATCTGTGAAATGCCCCAGATGAATTAAGCACAAGAACATATAGCAACGGAAGGTAATAATTAAATAATGATGATTATCAACACAGAAGTTAAAAACACTGATTCTAGCAAATGAAGAGAACAATCTTAAGAAATGAACTGTAAGAAATTTGACTCTTATTGGATATTGGAAGGATACTTCAAGGGCTAGGAGCTGAACACTGAGCAAACTCCTTATTCTACACCAGACTTGAAATGTTGAAAATAAATTGGGCATTATTCTGAAGTGTCTTCTTGTAACAGTGTAAAAAATAAAAAAGTCTTGCCTGATAATTTTTATACAGAGTGGTGACGGCATAATTTTAAATTAATTCCCCAAAGTCAAAAAGAAAAAAAACACAGCTTCTAACCAATGCAGATTGTATGATGAATGGCATCATATTTCCAAAGGACCTCAAGATTTTATAAGGAAATACCACCAGAATACAGTCAGCTCAGGAAGCAAAACAATCTTACATTGTTTGATAGAGTAGCAATAGCAATACAAACTGCACCCAAGGAAAAGCAGTCTTATTTCTTTGGTGGCAGCCTTATCAACCTCATCAACTTTACCACTGCAGGTTGCTTCAATGAAATCTTTGGGCATGTTTAGCATCATCGTCAGTCCTACAGTAAATGCACTGTTCACATTCTTCTCCTTATTCTTCTCTTCATTCTTCTTCTTCTCTTTCTTCTTCATTTATGATTATTATTATCATTATTATTATTGCACTGTGCACTAATAAATGATAGGTGCAGCATATGGCCTTTTTGCTTCCTGAGATCATACTTATGTCAAAACATTATTTACAAAGTTATGTTGATGTATTTTTTCCCTTTCTACCTTTTCAGATCCAAAAGAAATGATCACACCTATTTTCTCATATATTTCACTACTAAACAATATTCCAAACCAGCCAAAAATGAAGTAATTGGAATAAATCATATTTAATTTTGTCTGCTGTGTAATCAAATCCTGTTTTTCCACATTGGATCCACACTAGAATTCCAAATTAATGCTTCAGAAGCACTAGGAGAATTTCCATTTATGTCAGTGTTTTTCTGGCTCAAGCATGCAGTGTTTTGACCATATTTCCTAGCACTAAAAGTGTAGCCAGAGGTTTCCTCTATCAGAAAGGATCATTTAAATGTTTTAGATAGAGAGAACATCAATTAATAATAAATGCATTCATTTTCTCCTGTTTTTTTGTTTTGGTGTGCTCATTCCTCTGAGCAGTATATTAAAAGGAACAGATGTATAATTTTGGAAGTTTTCCAGATTATTTTTTTTCTCCTAAGTGAAACATTTAAGCAATGATTGCTGTATGCAGTGTTCTTCTCTCTCTGTAAGTTTCACTAAGGATCCTAATTCTGTGCTGTATACATTATGAATATATCAAAAAGAGGGAACATTTTTTTTTAATGGTTATTTTTTCTGGTATTTACAATGTTGACACCTGTATCTAAGCTTGTCATTGAGTCTCACTTTACAGTGGTGAGAAATATGTATTTTAGCTAAAGTAAACATTGGAAATAAATGAGATGGATCAGGTCCTAAACAACCTATTTCTCTCTCAACAACTTATAAATTGTTTTACTAGGCTCTCCTTTCAAACGTCACTCTCATACTCAAGGTTGCAATTTTGTTTGAATATAATCCTGAAGATAGTATTTTGAATATAATATAATCATAGAATCGTGGAAGAGTTTGGGTTCAAAAGGTACTTAAAGATCATCTGGTTCCAAAGCCCCTGACATGGGCAGGGATGCCACTAGACCTGTTTTTTCAGGGCCCCATCCAGCCTTGAACACTTTCAGTGATGAGGCATCTTGTCCCAGTGGGCAGCTTGCTCCAGCGTCTTGCTATCCTTTGAGTAATTTTCTGCCTAACATCTGATGTAAATCTACCCTCTTTCAGGTTAAAGCCATTGCTTCTTGTCCTGTCACTGCAGTCCCTGATAAAGTGTAATATCTGTGTATTTTTAAAACAACTGTAAAATTATCAGGGTATTCATTGGAATGGGTCTGGATCAAAAAGCTTCTTTTATATGTTAACAAGACTTTTTCTCTATTCTTCACTCTTTGAGAATGTGTCTCAATTCCTGATTTTAGTCACCATTCAGGTCCTAAGGGGGCTAAGTTCATTCAAATCTTGGTGAATAATACTCTCAGGCACATGATCTGACTCTTGGGCACATGTCTCTGATGATTGTGTTTTCCAGGGTTTTTCTGTATTTCAGTTTGTGTCCCTTGTCTCTTGTCCCGTGAACTGGGCACCTCTGGCATAATATTCTTTACCATATCCATCAGCTATTTACACACACCAGTGAGATGCACCCTCTCAGTAATGAAAGCCTTCTCCTCTCAAGACTGAACAATCTGTTCTTTCTCAGCCTCGCTCATAGCAATAGTGCTTCAAGCCTTTCAATGGTTTTATGCTTCAGCACTGGACACAGCAATCCAAATGTTTCTCACCAGGGCTGAGCAGAGGGCAGAGATCACATCCCTTGGGCATCTGTCAACTTTTCTTAATGGAATCCAGGAGGCTGCTTTGTCATAAGAACACTTTGCTGGCTTATAGTCAGCTTGATTGTACACCAGTTCACCCAGGTCCTTTTCTGCAGAGCTGCCTCCCACAGTCCTTCCTGGTGCATGGAGATTATTCCTCCCCAGGTGCAGTACTTGACACTTCCCTTTTTTTGAACTTCACAAGAACCCTCCCTGTGAAATCTTCCATCCCGTAGTGGTGCCACTGAATGGCAACACGAGCATCTGGTGACAGACACTCTTCCTAATTTTGTGTCATCTGGAAATGACTTTTCACATAGGTGCAGATATCAGTCCAATTATCTGGTTTTTTGACATTTCTGTTTAAATTGTTTACTACTATAAAAATCTATGGTGGATGAGCACCTCCAAATGATTTGTGAGCAGAAGGGTTTTTTTGCATTAACTTCATGACAAAAACACAGTAAGCTAGGGGTTTCAAACTATGATTGCAATTAACTTACTTATGAAGGTAAAATAATGACAATAATAAATGCATTTATTTCTAAGGCAGGACGAGAATTGAAAACGCTCATTTAAGTGTAAAAACTTTCAAACTTTGAAGCACATCATAGCAAATGCAGAGAAAAGCTCCTAGGAGAATGCAAGTGTCTTAAATATTACAGTGATCAGCACATGATGGTAAAGTTCACTGTTGCAGTGCCGGAAAGTATAGGAAATATAGGAAACTCAGATGAAAATCTAGAAATGTAAGTATTAAAATTATACAATTGGATATTCTTTATTATTTTCTGTGAAAAACATTTGCAATTTCAAAGCTAAGTGAATTCACAATTCAGAGTATTAGAGTTTAAAGACAGAAAAATCAACCTCCAAGGACTAAAAGCTGAAGCAAAATAGTAAAGGTAACAGTGGCTACAAATACAATAAAATTAATGAAAGAGCTTAACTGGAATGGATCCTGACTGTAGTTTCTGTTACATTTCAAAGACTGCATTTGGATTTCTTCTGTAACATTCATGACTGCAAGTAATACTCCAGTAAATCCGAAAGGGAATTGCTATTTGAGGCAGTTATCTCTGCACAGAAGAATAAAATCAGAAAGAGTTTGGAAAATCCTTATAATGTGATAAAATATGGTATGCAGGAGAAAATCATAAACACTGTGCTTAAGAATGTGATTCATTCTTGAGTCAATGATGTTGATTCAATGGGATGATGATAATTAAGAAGAGAGTAGAGAGCCAAAGAAGTCAGGAGTCAGAAAACATGCCTTGTTTCCCGTATGCCACTTGGTGTAGTATAAAATATCTTTTCCTGCCTGTTTTTTAGGCATGATTTCCCCCCTGCTTCCTGGTAAAGATTACATCTCTTCTCCTTTAGAGTTTCAGATCTCAGCATGGCCACTGCTTGTTCTTAACCTGAGAAGTAACAGGATCTTTGTGGGCATAGCAGCCATTTATTACATCAGATTAGTGACAGAGGATCTGTCATTTAAACCACAATATACAGCTGGCAAAAAGAGTCCTCTTCGAATTTAAATCTTTAATAAAATTTTTAAAAATTCATTTCATGTCAGATTAAATCACACAAATACATGAAAAATTATCACTTTGATATGTTCCTATAAGAAACAACAACAACAAAAAAAAGCAATCAGATTACTCAAGAGCAAGGAACAAGCAGAGGAAATTTTTTATGGTTAATCTGTAGAACAAATTACAGTGGTAGAGGAGATGCTGAGGTATTGTGACAGGTTGGGAAAACTCGAAGTGGAAATATGCTCATTAAATTGGGAAAAGAGGACTCTGGACACTTTTAAAAATATTTACTTTCCATCCAAAATGCATTTATTTTTAATTTTTGATGATGATGATGATGAATATAGGTTTAGATTATAGTTGTGGGTACAATGTAACAGATGGTGAAAAGAAGCTTGCATACTCTAGTGAAGATTCAGTGACTAAATATGATTTCCATGTTTTTGAATGAATATTGCATAATACTAGAAACATTTCCTGCAGTAATAGAAGAGAGAGATTTTGCAAGTGTTTTTGGTTTTGTTTTTTTCCCCTCTGGTAATTTCAGAACAGTTTTAGCAGACAGCCTGGAGGCAATTGCCTATTCACAATGAAACTGTCTCCATAGGTTGGTGTTAGGATAGGCCTTCTTTGGGCTGTTGACTTATTCATTGATGAGTATTTCTCCTTATCAAGGTTATAGGAAAGAGGAAAATGCTGTTTTAATGTTCTTTTGCACTGAGCAATTTATCTTAGATTAGAAACCATGTAGTATACTGATGAAAAGTGTGTTTATTCCTGTACAGATATTTTGTTCTGCGAATTATATTATTCTCAAGGAAGATGATGTTGAGGAACAGATTTTTTAAAAGCTGCTAAAAAACAATTTTAGATTTATACCAAAAAATACTCCTGTAATTCCATTTTTACTAGTATAAAATTGGACTACTTTCCCCATTGAAATGCAGGCCTGTGGAGAAGACAAATGATTCCAACTATCTGAGCATTTGTTTGGATGGGTTGTTTAGTAATGTTCATGAACTGCCAGTGTGCTGTCTCCTGTAAAATCTCTGCTTGCTGTGATCTGTGAATATTTTGCAATGTATCAGAGAGAGACTGCACATTTATCTCAGGGTCATAGATTTCAAATGAGAAAGACTTAAGAGCCCCTGATGAGACACGGTGAAGGGCCTCTGTCCTTCCTTAGCTTTAGTTCCAGACCTCCAAGAACTGAAAGCACTGTTGCCCTCTCCTTTACTTCATTTTCCCCTATGACAAGCAGGGATTATTATAGTACATTTTATAGGCATACCATAAACTGACCAGAACAGTGAGCATCATTTGTAATGGGAAGATGCCAAAGGCTGCCATGATCCCTCTTTCTGCACATAAAAGTGGAACAAGTTGCTCCTGCTTGTAGAAAGCCATCCCTAATCTAGAATTTCAAAACAAGATTCTCATTGCAGAATATTCATTAATGTATTATGAACCCCTCCTAAACGGTATGAATTTGCACATTTCTCCTTTGATAACTGCTTGTAAAATTGTGCTTACACTTAATACTGTGGTTTTAACAGTTATAAGTTTGAAGATGACTTTCACAGCAGTGAGTGGTGCACAATAACATAATGTGCCCGTGTTCTATTTAGGAGCAAATTAAACAAATATGCAGTTGTATGTGAACTTAAATGGAAATCAAATTCACTCAGCTTGGTGACCAGAGTCACTGAGATCATAAAGTTGTGGTGCTCTGGAAATGAAAGAGAAGGCACATATGCAGAATTTGACTTTTCTGTTAATGAACGCAATGGACACTAGAAAATATTTTCTGTTTGATTAGTTATGAAACATATTTACCAATATTAATACCGCCTCACACATATTCACAATCTTCTTTTGAAAGCTGGCAGTCAATTTTATTTTCCTACTAAGACAGAACCCTGGTAGCCTTTAGCCTGTCATTATTTCCCAGAGCAAAAATAGAGGGGAAAAAGTAAGTAAGCCAAAGCCTATTTAAAAATGGTTTCCATTTCCTACTGGTTGATAATAGAAAATTTTACTCTTTTTCTGGTAGACTGTGTCTGGATAATTGAATTATCATAGGGCATTGATTTAACGTATATTTCTATAAACTTATTATTAAATGTCCTGGGATGCCCTGGGATCAAGTGCTACTACAGTGAAACTAAACATTTGTGTATCTTCAGATCATTTGTTACTGAAAAACTGTAGAGTAATAGGGTCTGGTTTTAGTATATTGTTAAATTGGCCTTGATTGACCTTTCCTATTGGATATATTTCTTGGAATATTGTCTGTTCTCTTCTTTTGCCTCTATTGGTGACATGTTCTCACAGCACATTTTTGGGCTTTTCTGCATATTTAGGGCATTGTGTTTGTTTAAAAAAAAAAAAAAAAAAAAAAAAAAAAAAAAAAAACAACAAACAAAAAAAAAGTTTCTCTGACAAAATAAGATGGAAAGTGTACAAATTATTTAGAATCTCTGTGAATTTCTGACTGTGAAAGCTGCTATGCAAGTGCTGTCAAATCATAACAAACTTCACACCCCATAAACATTTATAACATAAACCTCCGTACATTTCTAGAGTTCTCTGGAACCAGCAAAAACATAATAATGTCACAGCTCAGGCAAAACGTAATCTCAGCTCTAACTGAACTAATGGGGGTTCCACAATCTGACCCTTTACCTCCTTTAGGGTTTTGATCTTCCAGGTGTTGTCCACATCTTAATGACGTTATAGGTTTGCAATCTTCACGAAATGTTTTTTCACATACCAATTTCTTTCAAAAAGCCAGAAGAGGACATAGACATGTTGAGAGAGCTGTCTGGTCTTTAAAAAAACTCCCTAGATCTTTGAAAGAAGCAAAGTTAATCCTTTTATGTCTCTGAGAAGTGCCTACATTCAGTTGCTCTTGAATATATCAGCTTTTTTAAAACTAAACATCTCAGATTTTCTGATATGCTGAATATCTTCAAGATAGAGGCTTTTGTCATGAGAACTTTGAGCTACATGATGTGCAAACAGAAATAATCAGAGTTCCTGTTCAGTTCATATTCCCCATCCATTGACTCAGTGTCCTGAAAAGAGATTTAGATCTCCTTGGATAGCAGACCACTGGCATTTGCCTTACTTTATGCTGACTCAGTTTTTGTATTAAAACAGCTTTATCACACACAGGGATTCCTCAAGTTTTGAACAAGTCTGATGTTGTTGGCCATATCTCATTCTGAATGGAAAAATAAGCTCACAAACAAAATTAAACCACAAAATTACCAAACCCCCACAAACCTACAAAGATCCCCTACCCTCCCCTAAGTCCTCAAAACCCCCAAACCAATCAACCATCCCCAAGAACAGTTAAGAACTATTCTAGCATTCTCACTTTTACTGTTTCCATTTACTTTTCCATAGTGAATAGCATTTCATTCTCCAGGCAGTTTTGACTGTTAAGAGTCAATTCAAATAGCCTGCATTTACTGGTTGTTTGGGTTTTGCTTAAACTATGGATTTTATAGACTCGAGTAGAGTTTTCATTAATGGTCTTTCTAATGCTGTGTTGATTTCTGAGTCATTATCTCATTATTTTTACATCAGAATCACAAAATATCCTGGTTTGGAAGCAACCCACAATGATTGCTGAGTTCAATTTTCAGCCCTGCACAAGACATTTTCCAAACAGAGGATTGTCCAAATGCTTCTGGAACTCTTGTCAGCTTTGGTGCAGTGACCACTGCCCTGGGGAGCCTGTTCCAGTGCCCAAACACCCTCTGCGTGAAGAACCTTTTCCTAACGTCTAACCTAAACCTCCTCTGTCTCAGCTTCATGCTGTTGCCTCAGGTCCTGTCACTGTCACCACAGAGGTCAGTGCCTATCCCCCTCCTCTTCCCCTCACAAGGAAGCTGCAGACTGCAGTGGGGTCTCCCCTCAGTCTCCTCCAGGCTGAACAGAGCAAGTGACCTCAGCCACTCCTCATGCAGCTTCCCCTCAAGGCCCTCATCATCCTCATGTCCCTCCTTTGGACACTCTCTAATAGTTTCATATCCCTCTCATATTGTGGCACCCAGCACTGCCCCCAGCACTGGAGGTGAGGCTGCCCCAGCTCAGAGCAGAGCAGGACAATCCCCTCCCTTGCCCAGCTGGCCATGCTGTGCCTGATGCCCCCAGCACAGGGTTGGCCCTCCGGGCTGCCAGGGCACTGCTGGCTCATGTCCAGCTTGCCATTGACCAGGACCCCCAGGTCCCTTTGTGCAGCACTGCTCTCCAGCATCTCATTCCCCAGCCTGTCCTTACATCTAGGATTGAACCATCCAAGGTGCAGAATCCAGCACTTTCTCTCGTTGAACTCCATATGGTTGGTGGCTGCTCAGCCCCCTAACTTCTCAAGGTCTCTCTGCAGGACCTCTCAGCCTCTGAGGGAGTCAACAACACCTCATAATTTAGCATCACCAGCAAACTTAGTGTTCCTTTTAAGTCTTGTATTGACACAGGTTGCCAGAGCCCAGGCTAGCTCTTCGGAGGCACACCTGTGCCCTGCCAGGTGTGGTGAACTGCCCCAGGGTGAGTTTTCCTGGAAGCAGAACCTGGAGAGCTAGCAGCTATTCGGTGTGGCCCATGTCAAAGATTGGGTAAAGGAGGCAAGGGAAGTTCTCTGCTTCTCAGGTCCCAGACAATTTATTGCACTCTGAGGACTCAGAGACAAAGAACCCCCAGCACACTTGCATGCTCGGGATTAAATTTGGGGGCAGATCAGGGGGTGGGTACAAACAATGGACCAGTGAAGAGTCCTTGGAGGAGGAGTGGAGGGCAGGGCCTGGCAGGGTTGCAGCAATGAGGGAAGCCGGGAAGGAGAAAAGGTCACATGGGCCAATGGGATGTCGAATTTCCAAAGGGGTGGAACAACTAGGGATTGGCCCAGGGTAAAACTGACACAGAAGGTGCTGGAAAAAGGCGCAGGGTTACAATGATGGACATGGAAAGGATGGAACAAGGGGCAGGGTTACAGTGATGGACAAGGAAAGTGCTGGAACAAGGGTCAGGGTTACAGTGATGGACAAGGAAAGTGCTGGAACAAGGGGCAGGGTTACAATGATGGACAAGGGGCGGGGAATGCCAAATTAGGTAAACTCGGGGTGGATATAACTTGGGGACAGACCAACTAGGGAAAATATAGGGGAACATAGGAACAAACTATTATAACAATAAACTGAATAAAATAGGATAAATATGGGCTGCAAAACTGTATCAATGTCATTTACAAAGATATTGAAGAGCACAGGGTCTAAGATGGAGCCCTACAGAATGTCACTAGTGAAAAAAGGTCAAATCAATTTTAAAAATCAAACAAATAACAAATAATAAAGGAAAAGAAAAATAAATAACTATGTAAACTTCAGATACTAGGAAAGAGGAAAAGATTTTCTGAATTAGAAGCTGATTAAGATACTCACAGGCTCAGGTTGTGACTCGATATATTTTAGATATTATTTTAGAACATTATCTGAAAAAGCAGAGGACAGTGTACTCTAAATGCTTTAGAGTAATGTCAAATAGAGAAAACATTTGTCTAAGTAGAAATAGCTAGAGAATGAAGAACTGGAGGATCATCTCTCTCTGTTAGTTCTTATGGTTTTGGACTCATGGTTTTCATCATTAAAAAGACAATTATTTTCGTTATTACTTCTCCAAGAGTTACATTCTGATGGTTACTTTTCTGATGTGGAACAGTTAAAAGAACTGATAGACATTATTTTACAATAAGAAAAGCTGGAACAATAAAATGTGTGAGCATCCAACATGATTCTGCCTTATAAGAAAAGTAAACAAATTGTGTTGGATAACTTTTTTTCTATTAGCAAGCAATCAGTAGTTTGGAAGACAAAAAGGAAGATTTTTGTGTTCCTGGAATATCTAAACTATTGCTAGACAAGTTTGTCCTGTCACATGATGTAGATTTAGTAGAAAAATAGAAATGAGTGTTACTCTGTAACTTTAGGCAGCAATTAAAAATGCAATAAGAGTCGACAAGGCATAGCAATCTCTTTTCATAGCAGCTCCTGCTCTAAAGCAGTTTCAGGTGAATACAAATCATCCACAGCAGAAATATGACATTTCACTTGCACACGTGAACTTGAACTGTTTACCATACACAACTTGTATATAGAAAGACTAATCAAATATTCTCATTAATAAATCATCTAATTAATCAGGCTTGTTGGAAATTATTTTCAAATTTATTCATATTTCTGTAAACTTAGTTGTTATTAGATAGTTTCCACAACATTCATGGGAGTTTATTTATGTGTATTACTGTGATCTGTCTGTTTCACTTATTCATTATTCATTATTTAAGTTCTATGAATCTTTGGTTTTGTTATACTTACTGAGGGCATTTTCAGGCTGAATAAATAAAATACAATTGTATGTTATATAACACTTTGTGATGCCAAGCATCTGCATTCTAAACTGAAAAAGTCAATTCATTTTACATTCATCAAACACTAGTCAATCAAATTTCTAGTACATTCAAGTTTTTCAGAAAATGGAACCACTATATCAGAATGAGTAACTTGGGGCATCAGGATGTCTCCAGTCCAAAAAATATTTTGCTCACAGCAGGGTCACCAATAGGGTCAGACCAGGTTTCTCAGAGCTTTATGCAGTCGAGTCTTGAACACTTCCAACCTGGGCAACTTCAACCTCCCTATGGTCACAGGGAGCAGCAGTTAGGATCTCATGAAGTCGTCTCTGCTCCATGCTGAATAAGCCCAGCTCCCACAGCCTCTCCTAACGGGACACGTGCTTCAGCCCCCCACACAAGGATGAGACACGGAAAGGAAGAGATCACCAGTTACTCTCATGGGCAAAACAGTCTTAGCTTGGAGAAATTGGCCAGATATATAACCAATCAAATCAAAATAGGATAATGAGAAATAAAACCAATTCTGAAAAAACCTTCCCACCCACCCCTCCCTTACCACCATCACTGATGGGTTCAGTGTTGGACACTGGTGAGTCTGCCTTGCAGCCGGCTGGTATTGGCTCTGTCAGACTTAGGAGAACCTTCCAGATCACCTCACAGAAGCCCCTCCTGTATCCCCTCTGCTACCAAAACCTTGCCACCCACACCTAAGACACTGGAGCACAAATACATGGGGACAGGACTGTGTTACAAGCTACTGATTGCATAATAGAGTTCTATAAATGTAATATCACTGTCATAACCACAGCAGTTACATTTTTTTTTTTAACCACTAAGTTAACTGCACCTTTTCACCCTGTGGTTTCTTTGTGGGATATGCAATTCAAAATTGTTATAAAGCATCACTTTAATTTGTGAGTAACAAAAGAAAGACCCCTTGGTTTATCAGGTAACTGTGAGTTTATATCCTATTTATTTACAGACCTGTTATCTCCTTGTCTTTACTTCCCCTACCCCACCACCACACACATTTCTTTTAGACAGGGATATTATCATCTTTTGATTCAGAGGTATGCCATAAGACTAAATGCATGGTGCCTTTTTCAGATAGGTAAATAGTCATCATGTAAGTAGCCTGCATAGAAATGTTGGAGGATTGATGCATGTCACAACAAAATGGGATGTTATGAACACAGGGAGTTCAAGAAAGAAAAAGGAAAAGCAAAACTAGCATTGTATTTTCCCTTCATATTACCCTAAGGATAATGGTTACTTTAGTATAGACATATATTTTTGACATAAAATTTTTCCATCCAGTGATTTATTTTCCATTTATTATACCATCCTTAACTGGGAACCTGACATGAAGCTTTCTGAGCTGAAAATTCTCTCTAAATGGTCTAAGTGAGCAGAACTCCACAGCATCATAAAATAGAAAAAAAGTACTGACAATTTATATATGCTGTTAATTCCACTGATTACGTCCATATTCCAAAACCAGCCCATTACATTTAAACACTATCCTCCTTGCAATACTCTGCTTCCAGAAAAGGGTATGTCAAGGGTTGCTCTAAACAGTGACTACAAGACTACAAATAACTGTCAGCATGTTCTAAAATTAACATCTTTTCTTGGTAAAACCAGAAGCACAGAACAAGTTGGGCAGCAAAGGAAAATATTGACATAACCAGCTACAACAGTGAGTGAAGTAAAATATGTGCCTCTGCATATCTACCCCATGAGAGAACATCAGCATAAATTAAATTGCTTAAACAAGTGAACAAATTTGAAGCAGAAGTCCTACACTAAGAAAACTAGTACACTTGTCTTGATCTTCAGCTTTCTTATTTGTTTTGGAAAAGGCTAAAATTTATAGTATGTGTGCACACATGTGTATGTGTGTGTGTGTATATATATATGAAACATGCATATATAAAAAAAATTCCTTACTACAATGCTCAGTAGTTCTGCTGTAAAAATTTCGTTGAACTCTGAGTGGAAATAGTGGCATATGTCTTCATATCTACTAGTTCCATTCACTCGTGGCTGGTTTTTCATGCTCATGAACACCAGTAGACTCACAGTATTTAGTCTGGACTATTAGAGGACAAAGAATTGTTCTCTAATTGTACTGGCCAGTTTGAAAAACAATTATAATAAAGAATGGAAACAAGACAAGTGGAAAATGGGAGATAAATATTAAATATTAAAAATGAGATTGTTGAGTGAATGGGAAGCAGCACACATGGGCAAAGAAAATGAAAGAAAAGCCAGGATAATTTAAAGTGTTAGGTGCAAAACTAAGAGTTATGTTAGCTTTCCTTATAAGAAGAAATTATTATAGAATTATTATTATCTGATTATAAAAAAACCACAGGCTTATGAAAAGCAGTTCATACATATCCTTTTAAAATTCAAACATCAGAAAAGTAATTAATGGTGACTTCTGTTGATTGAAATTTTGATTTCTCATCATGTTCAATATGCTTGAATTTAGCGTGACTGAATATGACTCAGTAAAACTTTTGGTTTTCCTGCAAAATCTACATAATTTCCACCCTACAGAAGCTATGTTATTAGTAATTTTACTACTTTATCTCATTCTCTGCCCTTCTTTACCATAAAAACAAATAGAGACAGATGTAATCAACCAGAATTTTCTAATGGAACCTATTTATGAATCTAAAAATTCCTGTACTGGACTCATACAGTACCACCAATAACTGATGACTCGGTTAGAGCAAATGCAAAATCTTTTGGAATAACACTGAAAGAAAGATCACTAAGAAATATTTTCAAGAGACCTCCAATGAAGAAAAGTAATGATTCCTCAGCAGATCCCTTTTCACCATATGGATTTGTAATCTTAGCTTAATAAAAACACAAAGAAATTAATTTAAAACATAACTCACAAAAACAGAGGCTAAAATTGATCCAAATTATGATACATTTATTTAAGGCAAAGAGTTTATACGTGGGTGGTCACTTTAGTTCAGCAGTTTAGTAACTGTGTATCAGATCAGTTCATCCTAAACTTATTTATCTATTTCTGAAAATCAGTGAAAATAATTCAAACTTTAGCTAGAATCTACAGAAACATAATTTCTTGTGAAAATTTATATCTATTAAATTGATGTATAAATATGAATTAAGGAAATGAGAAATAGCCACTCTGATGGGGTTATTACTGCACACAAAACCAGAATTGTTACTTGACCTTGAGGCTACCTGGTACAATATAGTCTGTGCCCATAGAGCTAAAATAGATGTTTGCCTTCACACTTCCCGTTGCAGACTCCAGGTTGTGTCTGGCCTCTTCAAATAAGAGTGGGCCTAAACAACACAAGTGACTGTACCAATAGTTCAGCTCTCTAGGAGAATCTGACTTGTCTGGTTTATGTCAGGTTTGTACCACTTAGAAAATTATTCAGTTCACTAGTATAGATACCGCCACTTTTTCTAAAATCTGGCCTTAGGTATGCTCAGATATTTTGTTTGAGAATACTCTAGGTTTATAGACATTCTTCTCAGAGAGATTATCCTTATGAGTCGACAATCAAGGCTACTGTGGCCATAAGGGATGTAGTGTATTATGGATTCAGGATAGCTGGATTCTGTTAATCAGCTAGCCCAGCATGTGATGCTGGGGTAGCCACTCACATTATATCTAAGCCATGATAGCTTCCCTAGTCATTCCCTGGTAAATCCAGACCAAAATGGCAGCAATACGAGGAAATCTGGTAATTAAGCAAGGATGAACAGGTCCTCAATATGGATAATTACACTATCAAAAAAACAGAGGACACATCTCTTTACCTGTGAGATAACTTGATTTCACCTTAAGCCCACTTTACTCACGGTATTTTGTAAATTAATTCTGTCTATGAACATAGCACTGCTCCAGTTCATGAGAAATAACACTGTTTTCAAGAGACACATATTTAAGATGGTGTGTTTTTTCACTGAGCAATTAGAAAAAAACTTATTAAAGTGATTCAGTATTTGATTATTTTAGTCACAAGCTTAACAACTTAGGAACGTAAATTTATGGTGAGTAATTACAAGTTTTTGGATATCTGACATGAAGCTCATTGGAATTCCAACACAAACGGTAAGGAAGCATTTTCTTTTTATATGACTATGATTGAAGGTATTAAAAAAACCCCAGAAATTATAGTAAAAAAAGATTCCCCAAATATCTTCCAAAACCAATCCTTGCATAGCAGAGCAAGGGTATATAAAACATACCTTGTGCTGAAGCTTAAAAATGCCCTTTTTTATTTTGCTTGTTTTACTGCACCCTTTAGATAAGTGTCCAGTTGTGCTGTGTTATATTGCCAACTGCAGACAAGTCATCCTCAGGTATTGCCCAAATATTCGATGTTAAATAATCACTGGCATTACTCCACGAATTCCTAGTTAAAGTACCACAGAAAGCAAGGATGTTACCAAACAATTTCCTTCCTTCCGTTTTTTTTCTGACTATGAGACCCAATTTCATGCACAAACAAAAAAAATATTACTTGCTTTACTTTTTATGTCATACACGTTTCCGCTTCCGTATGCATCTTCTAGTTGGTAAATATACCAGTACTGTAAATTAAGGAGCCAGAGTCCAACTTAGATATTCAATGCACCCATGTGTGGATGAAAGAGCCCATCCACACTGATGAGTAATAGGAACCATTTTGAATTCCATCTGTTAAAGGAAATCTGTGAAAAAGACTGAACAATATCACTACTTGGAAAATAGTAATAAATTCTTGTGGACATAACTTTTCACTATGGCATATATCTTCAATTTGAAAAACTTTGCTGAAAGGAAAGAAAATGTTCAGATTTCTTTGATGGATAGGAAAAGGGATGACAGTACTACCACAGTTTTTTTTCTGAACTCAAATTTCACCATGCATGTACCATATGAAAACCAGTCTGGGTAAACTGAATTTATGAGTTACAGAATTTATGTTAATTCATATTACAGTGAAACTTAAGGAATTTTCATCAAGGTTAAAAGTTTCATAAATCTAGCTGTCAATAAATTTTTGATGGCACAGTTAGATGGCTGTCTCCATATGGAAGGGAAACTTTAAGCCAATGAAATTTTCAAAGGCTGCTGACTTTAAACATTTTGTAAAATCTACATTAGAAGGCTGTATTCTGTTTTAAAATAATGTTGTATGGCATTATCCTTGCTTTGATAAGACAGGTCAGCATTTGGAAAAAAGTAATCCCTAGTGATATGAAAAAAGAGAACCTGCATATAAGAAAATGTAAATGCAAAATAACTAGCATGGATTCAGAATAGCTATTGCTACCTTTTAGTATCATCATGAGGTCAAACTCATTCCTTATTAGAGTGTGTTCTTCAACTTCTTATTGTTTTTATTCCCCAAATGTGCTGGATAAGTAGACAACATAGGACACTCTTACTTTATTCCCTGTGGTCATTCTATACCATGTGGTTTGCCAATTTATAACGTATATGGGACTAATCTCTAGATGCAAAGCTACAAGCCTGCATGGACTTAAAGCACAAGATGGAAACTATGTGCATTACTGTTTCTACTCATGTGGGATGAGAGCATAGGAAGCAAGATAAAATTGCAGGTCCTTCTATAGGCTCAGACTACTTCTCTCAGTTACTGGGTCCTTTTAAAAATATCTATTTAACTCAAATCAATTAAAGAATAAATGAGCAGTAGGCGATCTGTCTGCACACCTCTAATTGCTTGTCTGGTGTGGAAGTTCTATCTTTAATATCTCTACACTGCAAGAAAGCTAGTATCCCTTAGAGAGGGATAACTAATGTCTATTAGAAATATTTTAATGAACTTCTGAATTTCTGGGGGTGGTGTCAGAGTTTAATAGCAGATTTTTGCTCACATAGCTGTCTGTGCACATTTTAGGGGCACTATTATCTATTACACTCACAGAGAGTAACAGCATGGTGCTAAGGATATTTGCTGGCTTTGCAGGAGATTGAAGCTCAATTTTCTCTTCTGTTGGATTCTTACTATAAATGTAAACATGGTTTTCCCAGAAATGAGCCATAGCTATCAAACTGCTTTGGAATCTGGTCTGTGTTCTGGAAGGTTCATTCAGAATGTCCATAGTTCAAAACTGGAAACTCAGAAAGTTTAGCATAAGTGGAATGATATTTACTTAGTTTCATTTGTATTGACTTTAAATATAAACCAAGAGCACAATTAAGACTGCCTTCCTAAATCACTTTGTCTTTACTCTATTTCCTGCAACACAGGTCCAAGAAAAAGTGCTGTGGGCTTCAGGCTTCAAACCTGCAGCATACATTAAGATCACACCTGGATTAGATAACAAGAACAAACATGTGCTCTGCTCTTTACTGAGTCTGAATAAACCTAAATTTTAGGTTAAGTGCTGTAAAGACTCCAATCTGAAATGAACTTATTCCTCTTTCTTGCAGCATGCCCTTTTTCAAAACAGTTGTTAAGCACAGTTATTGAATGGATTCATTTAACAACAAAACCCCAAATTAACTAGTCATTAGCCAATAACATGTTAGCAACAGTTGTGTAAGGACCTGTCTCTTGGGTATACAGCAGGACTGATAGCTACCTGACATTACATCATTAAAATCTAGTGAAATCATTGTATTTTGATAGGAGAGAAGAAGCATCGTGTGGCATTTTTGGTTTTGTTTTTTTTTTTCTATGAAGATTCAGATGGGGATAACAGTAGATCCACTGAAATGAAGAAAATGGAAAAAGTAGATTTATTATGTTGTTAGCTGGTGTCAGTAATTCAAGGTCAACAATTGCAGAGCTCTGCAATTTTGATTGTTGCTCAATCAAAAGTTTGATTCCAGAGAAGAGGGATTCTGATCTTGATTAGAGGTGAATGTTACCTGAATGTAAAGAATACCCAGACATAAATTGGCTGAGAATGAGGCTGTGTTGTTGGAGCCTCTGCTGGAAAAATATCATGAATTAAACAAAACTGATCTATGTGGAACTGTGATTCTCAGTAAGGATGCACTGTCACTCCATAGAGGAAATCCTAAGCCATTTGTTCATCAGATTCCTCTGTACTCAGAAAAGTAAACTGTAACTTTGAAAGCACCTAGATCCAATATGCTAAATTAAAAAGAAAACAGCAGAGGAACATTTTATGAGTTTTAGAAATTAATCTTTGTTGCAGAAATTTGTTAACTTTTGTGCTATATCCCATAAAACCAACAAATGTAGTATGGATACCACAAATTTAGAATAGCTACCACAGAAAGTGAGTAAGAATACAGGATCTTATTTGTTAACTCTTTTCTTCTGTTATTTCCAAAGATCTGTAAGGAGACAGGTTGCCAGTAATTTTAATTTCTGACTCAAAGTTGAGGTTCTTCTTTTTCTTCTCCAGTATCTAATATTTTACTGCAATGTGGAAATGCTCCAGACTTATTTCTCAGATTTTTGCCTCTTTTCAGCTCTATGAAGAGATTTTAAATAATCAAATGAAGACTTTGAGAGCCCATAACAGAAAGTGGGGATTTTTAGAATAAGGACAGCAACGGTTTCTGATTCAAACACTGGATAATATCTACCTGAAGAAAAGTGTGATTGAATGAGCATAATAATTAAATACATCATCCCTTCTTTTACAAACCAAGAATGGACAGAAAAGAGGGTTAAGCCAAACCTATATTTTGATGAAATAATTGTGGTAAGGAACAGGACTCACAGGAAGGAAATTAGAAGGATGAAAGTTTTGCTGGTGAATAGCTTTGAATTACTGCAAATTCTGTTAAGAGTTTGTACAGAATAGAATAGAAAATCCTCCTACCTTCATTCCACTAAGAAAAAAAGTTTTAAAAAGTTTGCTCCTCTTTCTTTCTTTCTTTCTTTCTTTCTTTCTTTCTTTCTTTCTTTCTTTCTTTCTTTCTTTCTTTCTTTCTTTCTTTCTTTCTTTCTTTCTTTCTTTCTTTCTTTCTTTCTTTCTTTCTTTCTTTCTTTCTTTCTTTCTTTCTTTCTTTCTTTCTTTCTTCCTTCCTTCCTTCCTTCCTTCCTTCCTTCCTTCCTTCCTTCCTTCCTTCCTTCCCTCCTTTCTTTCTTCTTTTCTCTCTCTTTCTTCCTTTCTTCCTTCCTTCCTTTCTCTCTTTTTTTCTTCCTTTCTCTCTTTCTCTCTTGTGACATTAGTGGCCCCTAGGATCTCTCTGTTCTGCATGAAGCACACATCAGCAAGAGAGACACATTTTTTTCCACTAACATTAATTCAATAATCCTAAATCTAATCACAGTAGTACCAGGAAGCTGGTTGGAAACCACTGAGTAATTTGGAACTGGCCTTAAGCATGAGAGCTCTGCAGGCTTTTCATTAACACTTCATAGTGTGGTAAGTAGCAAGGCATTGCTTTTTTCACTCTGTTATGAGATAATGTTCTAGGGATGGAATATTTCTCACAGGTGTCTTTCAGGATAAGTCCATGTGGAAATGCTTTCAAATCCCAGAAGAGAATAAGCTTTCTTTTTCATTGTAATATCAGTAACAAAAACCAGGACATCTCTGCAATTCACCTACTGTGCGTGCTGGAGACATTCCAGTAAACATCTAAGTGGGCTAAGTAAATCAGGATATCTCAATATACTTTATTTGTAGCTTTTCTTCTATATGTTTTGGTTACAAATCTTATATTGATAAAATTATTCTGGGTAAGGTTTCTTTCTGATGCTGTAAACTATGTTTCGTGGAATATTTCCCCCTCTTTTCCTCCATCTTACTTTTCCTTTCCTTTGATAGATTTAATCTCAGCAAGGTAAACAATCCCTTAATGATCTTCATGCTATTTTATTCCATGGCTTCAGTTGAAGAAATAAGGTTTCTTTTCACTGGCCTGATTTTCTTTATGTGAAATTTTTTTCTGTAGAAATCTGTGTTTAACAGATGGCCTAAATCGAACTAACAAGGAGCCTTCAAATGGTAACAACTTTGAGGCACTGATCACAATTTAACTAGGTTAAAAATCAATTTTCTACACCTGCAAGCTCAAACAAATAGAGTTCATTAATCCTCAAACTTTAAAATTATTTCTAAACTTCCATAAACTGTCATTTTTAGATATTTTTAAGTACTTACTTTAGTTTAAGAACTTGCGACTTTAAGTAGATCATTTCATGTTTCAGATATGGAAATCATGAGAAGATATAAAATATTGGCAATTAAGTACAAAAATTATTTTAAAAATCTCTTCTTATATGTGTGTATACTTATTGTGACTGAGCTTGTGTTACAGAATTTTTATTAAATAAGAAAGAATTTTTAAAATAAATATATGAATGCAAATCAACTATAATTTGTTGTTGAAAAATAAAGACCAGTTAAATATTGTGTCTGTACCTCTGTTTTGTTTCTGTGCTTATAATTATCAAGAAAAATAAATTTTGAATTATTTCTTACTGACTTTGTAATTTTATTTGTGTTTTCTGTACAACTGCATTAAAATTCTTGCCTTCCAGAGAAGTACAGAGAAGGAAAGCAAAATATGTTCAACAATATAAACATTATAAACATTTTGCTGAAATATGTCAATTTTAGGAATTAGCCTTGATATCTTTATGATGTCACCAAAAATATAACTTTTTTTAAAATTATTATTCTGAGTGGATTTATTACTCCTGAAAGATATCAGATTGATGATACTGAAGATGAAGTTACTTTATTCATTGACATATATACTTCAACACTGGCCTGCAAAAGCTTTTTCAAGGGGAGGGAAATAGTCAGATAGTCACTTTCAGGTAGACATTGTCATATTTGATGAATAATATTTTAGTGTAAAAGAAGTCTATTGGGACTAAATATAATAAAAAACAGCTGATAATGTAGGGGAGGAAGAAATTTCCTTTTAACCATGTCAGATGGATGAAGATATGAAGTTACAAAATGGTAATTTTGTACATTCCATAAATTTTGAGAAAAATCTGTATCATGGTAGTAGTTTATTCTGGTTGACAGAGTCAAGAAAAGTTTCTTCATGTTGTGCAAGGTCAGTTTTTAGAGTTTGATCTGGCTCATGTTTTACAGTGAAGTCCTTTCAGCCCATGGACATGCAGTTGTCTTGAGCACTTCAGTCTGGTTTCACCACATCCTTTTTCAGTGATGGAAGAGTTAAGGATTCAGACAGTCTATTTTGCGACAGTAGTCAGGTGTTGGAAATTTCAGGAAGTTCCCCTATGATTTTCATATAAGAATTACTTCTATAATAATTTCAAAATAAATGATTTTTTTTAAGCTCAGGCAAACTCTGTATACGCAGAAATATGAGGATATTGCACCTCTGACTCATTATACTTTCTTCTGTGTAACCTTCTAATTCACTGGGAAGACTAAAATGAGGCAGCAATGAATTCCACAGGCTAGTTAGAAATTTCCCTGTTTGTCAGTTGCCATTGAATATCTTTTGCCTAACTTATGTGACAAGCTAAATAGGAGCAGTGTGACTGCTTCAGTATAACATCACCTAATATATGCACAGGCAACACATACTTTATCATTACTTGCTTCCAAACACTAAACAAGTCATAAATATTGTTGTGTAAAAAAAAAAATTCTGTCCTGCTGATGTCTATCTAATTTGTTTTCATAGATTATTTCTCTTTTGTCTATAACTTGAGTATGGAATTATCAGAAATATAAGTAGTATTTAAAGAGAAAAAAGAATCTTGACTTTTTTTCTTGTTGAATTAAATGTTGCATAGTCGTGGGTAATTTAATAACCAGCTTATACATCTTGAGTCTTCATACTTGTCTTCTAGTAAAATGGAGATTCAGTCATGTCCCAGTCAATTCGACCAGATACATAAATAATATCTATGTCACTGTAACTAACTAAAGCTTTTAATCGACTTATGTATGTAGAGACTGCCCTCAACAGGGGAGCATCACTTAAAAAACTGATTTTATCATATAATATTCTTGATCTCAGGAAAAGTTAGACATGAAAATTTCAGCTAATGAAACAAGCTGTTAATTTAGGTAAGGAGGGTTTTTAATATATGTACTTGCTAATTAGTAAAAGACCAAATGTTTTGAACACATTGGTTTTATGTTTCATCATTCTTTAGTAACATTAGCCTTTCCAAGACATAAGGGATAAATTTACACATTGAAGAGAGAGCCATGTAACTACTTTAGAATTCTGCATCTTTCAAATAAACACACAGAAAATGATGGTAACTGTGTTTGCTTTCCCTCATATCAACACAATGCTATGGAAATTATGCTTGGAAAAGTCAGCTGTAGATTATGGTCAATGATTCTATTGTTCACTTCATTCTTCTCTTCTATGCCATCCTTCAGAAGATTTCCTGGAAAGAAATACAATTACAAAATCCAAATGAAGCTTTTTCAAGCTTTGTATTATTACTTCTCTTTGGTAAGGTCTATGTTTTTTTACATCTTCATCCTCCAGTATGATGTATTTTATGACAAATTGTCAGTCATTTCTGGTTTTCTTTATCTATAGGGTCCAGAAAAATTATGTTTTTAATGTTGTTGTCATATGGGGAAGAAATAAGGATAGACATCCAATTATGTGGAAAAATTTGTAAAGAACTAAGGCTGTAGGATCCAAAATACTGACTAACTCCCTACTATGCAAGATGGTCAACAAACACACACAAAAAAGGAAAATTCTGTCCCAGAAATCTGAGCATTGCATCTGTGTGCTTTGAAGGAAATAAGTATCAATTTCAGGGGAAGGATAAGGAAATGAGTTGAAATATTTCCTCTTTGTTAAGCCTTTTTTTCTCATGTTGGAAGACACTTGATCTTGGCAATCCAGGAATAAAAAAAAAATAAAAGTGGTATTCAGTGGAAATATTTTGGGATTTCTTGATTTCTGGGAAAGAGCACAGTTACCTCATCCTTGACAAGTACTCTAAGGAAATGCTCTGCATGCAGCTCCTGCTCAGCATTCTTTATATGACCAGAGCTCCTGGCAATTTCACTGTCTTTCCACAATATCTTATCATGTTTGATTTTACTATAATGTTATGAATACAATTTGTGATAGTCTCCCCTTTTTTGCTGCCTAAAGTTAAATGAAATAAATAATACCAGTTTGAAGAAAAGTAATGTTTATTTTAATTGAAGAGGTAGAACAGACATCCAGTTTTTTCTCTGGTATAATCAAAAAACACATGTTATCTATCCAGAAAGCCTGAGCTCTCCTTGATTTGTGTCTCAGAATGATTGTGGTATCAAAATGGTCAAGAGACCTATTAAACATAACATACAAACTCTAGGAAGTAAACACTCTCTTCCTTGCTGGGTGATTAAACTGGTACAAGTTCACATTGCATCATTTTATCTTCTTTTCTTCAATGAAACTCATATTCTTTTCTTCACAGTGAGAAGTGGTATAGATGCAGTAGGTTTTCTTTGATATCTAAATGTATGGCAGAGTTATTAGTTCACCCTTTTGTAAAGTTATCAGTCTGAACTTTCTCAGGCTAAAGAGAAACCTGAAATTGGATTTTCATCTTCACCTAACATCCAAACCACTATGTGAAAGTAAATTAGCATTAAATTAATTTAAGTCACCATAATTCCTAGCTGTTTATTAAAGCAGAATTACCTGTGTAATTCAGCACACCTGTAGATGTACTGAAACAGAATCTTCAAGTGACTTGGGAACACTATACAGGATATGGATCATCAAAACCCACAGCATCCAGACAAGGCCTGGATATGTTCTTAGGCAAAATTGTTGGTGCCTTTATTTGGAAAATTGCTATTCAAATAAGAATATACTATTGGAAATTTAGACATAAGTTAATCAGATTTATTTTACTTTTTTGTAGTTAAATATATCAAAACTATACTTTTTATAGTTTTTGGAGTGCATAGCATCAATTGTCACTTCAGGCTGGTCATGGCATTTCAAATTTTTCTGTTATATAATTCATAGTCCTTCACAAATACAACAGAACATACCACTTGGAAAATGTTTGGGAGGGTTTTTTTTCCTAGATCCTTAAATAGCTGAGAAAAGGGGAAGAAGAGCAAAAATAATGAAATTATCCCACTGTCAATTAAATTAGCTATTAATGTATTTCATATTAGCAGAAATTTTATGAAGGAAGTCTTACAGATATTTGGAGAAAGAGCATAGAGGGATTAAACATAAACTCCTAAGAAGTGTTTATTCTCCTTGATGCAAATATATTATTAATAAGAACAAAGGAAACAAAATTGAAACTGCTATTCTAGGTTTCCTCTGCTCTCTCTCAGCTGAGTGGTAGTGTGCATTTATTTTTTATTCCTCTGCTTAAATTTGAATTTTGGCCAAGGAAGCAGACAGGAGAACAGTGGCACTTGGCTCTGTATCTTACCCTCTTGCACATTTTCCTCTTTCAGTCTAATTACCTGCAGATATATATTTATCTCTGAAAGGAAAATTATCTAATCCCACCATGCACCATGAAGAGAGCTGGCAGATGAATAAATGACTGACAGATTTTTAATGTTTTTTCATGTGGTAGATTCTTTGCCCTACAATCTTAAAACTCTGGAAATGTACCATTGTCAACTGCTATTTCATTTCAGAACTACTTTGTTTAAATTTCTTGTGTTGAATCAGTGAAGTGATGCAGTGTGCTGAGCAAACACTGTGGAGTTATTCACTAGCAACCTGTATTTTAGTATCAGAAACTTCCTCATCTGTGGCTTTCACTCCTGTAGGTTACTGTTACCAATACTACTGAGAGGAGTTGGAAGATATTTCCTGCTCCCCCTTATCCTTCACAATATTTCTGAAAAAAATTTCATAGCAAATCTTCCATAGTATTGCCACTATGGTTTGAGTATTTATCTCTTACTTCTTACCCATTTTATTTATGTACTTTTTAGTTGTTTTTTTTTTTTTCTGGGGTTTGGGGTGTTTTTTTGGTGGAGGTTTAAGTCTTTAATAGAAACTTTGTTAGATGAATTGTCTTCTTTCCCATGCTTTTCTGTTTTGAAGCCTATTCTGCCTAACAAATAAATAATTAACTGTTATCTGGTGTCTTACAGACCTCCAATAGTCCAGAGGCCACAAGCTCTAATAGAGCACACTAAAGAATTCAAAAAATGTGCCAATCAATTTCTAACCCATTAGCAATTATCCTTAAGAACTCCCACAAGACCAGAGAGCATAGATGTGTGTGATTGCTTTGCAAAGTAAATCTTTGTGAACAGAACTATATACATATTAGTTCTGGATCATATAAATATATCAGGGAAAGTATTGAGTAATTTGTAAGCATTTAAGAAGTAGCAAGATGATAACAGAATAAACATCTTGACAGACAGTTGTATCAAAGTATATTGTCAGGCCTCTGTGAAGTAGTAACTGATGTAGAAAATCAAGAATTTAGAATTCTGATTTAAAATCTGATAAGCATTTTTACACCGATTTGTATTACTCCAATGGGAAATTGTAACAGGCATGACCATATTACAACAGAGTGATTATAGACAAATTGGATAAAAATATTTAGAAAGATGTAGTACTTATTTAATATTTTTAAGAAGGATTCAAATGTCCTAAGTCTTATAATAGCCAATATTTTATTAATTATAAATTTTCATTGTAAGTAGATTCTTACTTAATATCACTTAAATGTATTGGTGAATGTGGAAATGAGAGAGGCAGTTGTCCCATGTCCCATCTTGGAAGGGATCAATAAACAGCACTGAGAGACATCAGAGATGATTTCTTAGTTCTGCTTCTTCTTGTAGCAGACTTCAGGAAGCAGAATGACAAGTTTTAAGCACAATATGTTACAAATCATGCATAATATTGTAGACCAAGACAGAACAGCAAATAAAACTATGACCTTTACAAAACTAAGAGAAAGAAAAAGTTGGTAGTGCTGACAGATGGGTTTTCTTCAACTGAGGAAGGACATGCTAAGAATTTACCATTGACAGATATGCTGAGAATTAACCATTAATGGAGTTAAATTTTCCATTTTTTGGACCCATGAAGGCTTCTAGTTCTATGTATCTTTTGAAAACAGCATGAGAAATTAACAGCTCGAATTTCAGCCAAAGAAATTTTTTTTCGCCTGTTTTTCTTTCTATGAGTAGATGTGAGCTCTAAGTTATGGGGGCTGTAAAATCCACACCATGAAGATAAACAGACTAGAACAGTGCAGATGTGCTGTCTTCCAACACAAGATGGGAGAAGAAACAAGAAAACTTCTATAAGTCATTTTATGAACCTGTGGTTTATCTGCTTCCCCCAGCATGACAATTCCCTAGGGATTTTTGTTAATTCCTCTGGATATTTAAGGTGATTCGATTAAATTGATGTTGTCTGCTTGTCCCATATATATTTAATTAGAAGAAAATCTTCTTATATTATCTGTCAGAGTGTAAGTAGGGGAGATTAGAAAACTCTGTCTTTTACAAACTATATTTAATTTAAACATATTGCTGAGATATTGCCATAACTCATCACTTTTCAATAGAATGCCATTTTTAAGTGTGACACTTATTAATTTTAATTGAATTGAACAGGTATCTACTGCAAAAATGTTTTCCTTCAGCAAGTATGTAGATACCGTAATACCTTTTAGTACTCTGACTACCTCTCCTGAATAAAAAGTTGCCATTATCAGTACTCAATATGATGAGTAAACATCATCAAGGTTTATTAGTGTAGGTATTATTCTGAAAAATATTTATGGGGCTGATTTCTTTTGGAGATTATTATAATCATTCATCATACTGAAATTTGTTGAAATTTGTTTGTGTCCAGTTTTGTAAAGTACAGAACCTTCTTGGTCATCTGGCTTTACAGCTGCATGCCCAATCTGGGAATTAAATGAATAATTAAACAAAATTAAACAAAATTAAATTGGATGCAATAGAAGATTAGATATGCAATCTGTTTATTTTACTTGATTGTGATATAACAATGTGATATATGTTAACTGCAAAAATGACCAAACTTCAAATATTTCACATTTTCTCCCAGTTTCTTTGTGCTTTTTCTTTTTCTACCTGCTTTTCGGCTCTTTGAGGCAGGAACCCTTATTCTATAAATTTTCTAGAACACTTTAGACACTGTAAAGCTATGATACATCATATTCCAGTGATCTAGGTCCAATAGGATAAATGTATTTCATCAGCATTGCAACAATCCCTGACTAAGTTCACTATGTGCAATAAAGGATTTTAGCTGCAGAATTACAGTATTGTGTACTTCCTCAGACTGGAAAGGACATCAGCAAGTCTTTAGTCCAGACTTCTGGTTAAATCCATGTGTACTGTTCCCATTTATCTTCTCTACCTTTATGTTTACAACAAGGGCTGTGAAGAGGACTAACTTCTTGATTTTCCTGGGGACTCAACTGGGGCTGAGCTGCCTATAGCTCCATAGATTTTCCCTCCTACCTTTTTAGGAGATAGGAGCAGTAATGGCCTTTCTTCAGCCACCAGGGACCTTGCATCGTCTTCACAACCTTTTTAAAACTACAAAAGTAGTCCGGCAATGATATTAGCCAAAGATATTAGATTTCAACAGCTTAAAGGGTGAGATTCAGCTCCAGATTTAATCTCCTAAAAAAGTAGGTATCGATAGTAGATATCTATACATAAAGCTAGATATTTACCCTCCCTTATAGAAGCACTAAATCTTGTCTATTGGCAGGCAGCTGACTTGCTCCTAGGATGCCATTGACTGATTTGACTACTTTAGTTACTCCACCACTTTTACTAGAAGTGTCTATGGCAAATCCCAAGAGCTGTGAACAATTACATATTTTGTCTGTAGTTTTCTGATTGGTAAAAGAGATTGTAAGGCAAGACAGGAGGAAAAATGTGAAATTAAAGAAAGGAGTCTTCTCCCTCTTCACAAAGGGATATCATTCTTGACAAACTCATTGGTCTTTTTGTGAGAGTCAGCACACAGACAAAAATGATATGGGAAAAAAAGGAGAAACAAAAGTAAGAGATAATAGTCTATTTTCCCAGGGGAGAGTGATCACTAATGGAGAAAGGTTCCACAGAGATCCAGAGATCTGTGCTGGTGCCTGTGCTACTCATAAACACTTCAGGAAAAAGAGACAGTGAGGTCATAAAGTCTGCTAATATCGTTGAATATCTACACGGAACAATTAAATGCATATATATCTAAAACAATGCCCCTAGGGCAAAACTAATCCAAACTTTGCATACTCATTCATGGCTCTAAGTGTGCAGTTTAAACTCAGGAAAAAGATCTTGATTTCACTGTGTGAAAATGTCAGCTCAATGATCAGTAACAAGCAAAAACTAAAAATGCTAGGAATTCTTGAGAAGAATTAAAAGAACAGAGTGGGGTGATTTTGGGGTGTTTTTTAGAGAAAACTTGTCCCACTATTCAATTCAAAGTCCTTTACCTTGAAGGATATTTAGATATCTGTCTCCCTTATTAAGGAAAGGATGTAGTAATCTTAGAAGGAAAAAAAGTGACAGGAAGAAAAGTGACAGGAATGATTTAGCTTTAGACAGTAAGGAATCATTCCCCGTGCAAGGAACTACTAAAGAGAATGATATTATTTATTCTGCTAAATTGATATGGGGGAAATGGACTAGGAGATGCATCAGAGATATACAAAATCATAAATGTCATGGAGATTATGAATGGGGAAATATTTGTCACTGTCTTTTCAAATATAAACATTTGGGGGCATCAGATTAAACTGACAGTGGAGCTGTTTGGCACAACTTACTTTGAATTTCAAGAGGCACAGAAGGCTTCTGAAAGTAATTTGAAACTCTTAGAAATTAATAGGAAACTGTCCCATTGTGCTATTACACATGAAAATACACTGCTTCTTCAAAAAGTTCCTGGTCTGTAAATTCATGGGTGTACTGGAAACCATTCCAGTAAAAAACTTCTGCTTTTGATAGGTTTTTCCTCACACATTCACCTGTACATCTATTATTAGCCATCATCACATATGAGATACTGCATTTCAAGGCTTTTGCTTTGATGACTGTCCCAATACTCCTAAGAGCTGGTATATTTCTGAACGCAATTTCCAACTCTTTTTGAAATCATTTCTGCCATTTGTCTATCTTTTCTTAAGCTGTTTCTGGTTTTAACAGTTCCCTAAAAGAAAACTTAAAACCATTACTACTGACATTTTTAGGTTATTCTATAGAATGTTTTGATTAAAATAAGAATCAATATTTACATACTGACCTTGATAGATCTATAAGCAGAAAAAAAATCTAAATAACACATGTATTTTAGAATAGGGATACAGCAAGCTCTTTGTCATTAATAGTCCTCTTGTAGTACAATCAGAAGTTACAGGATTGTTAAAAACAAGTACTTGATGAGATATCTTGGTCTGTGCATGGAGGTGGTCAGACAATAGCATACCCTTAAAATGTTTGGATCAATGGATAATTAGTGCAGCCTCTGACTGGGGCCATGGCTCTGAGACTCAGCACCAAGTCTAGACACAAGTAGAGTCTACTGAATCATTCCAATAATTTTCTCTTTCTTTTCTGTCATGCCTGTTGCCATGAGAAACAACACACAGATAATAAAAAATGCTCTTATCTTCAGCTAGGCACTCTATACAGAATCCTTATATTTCAGCATCCTCATTGATTCCCAGCTTTTGTGGGCTTTAGGTTTTTTTCACTTATCAGGTGATCACCAAAAATCCAGTGTGACTTAAATATTAGGGAATCACACTGACTTTTGTGTTGCAGTGTATCTTTGACTAAATGTATCTCACAGTAGACCTCATCATAATAGCCTGTCAACATTCAGACTTGAAATAATATTATTCTTCTATGATCCTACTTTGGATTTTATTTTCTACCACACTCTCATCTTTCTTTTTATGTATTTTCTTCAGTGATGGATTCAACTGTGCTCCTTATATGCTTTTCTTCTTGAGTTTACTAAAAGAAGAACAAGAGATTTCAGCTGATTTCTGCCTCAATTTCGCCACTTTATCTCAATCTTTTATGAATATATTATTTGTAAGGCCTCCATGTTTGCATTAGAATGTTTTTGGTTTTTCCTCTGCGTTGAAAACTGCTTTGATCTTTCCAGTGTGTTTGCCATGCTGCTTCTCTGTTTTCTCACATGAAATACACCTACTCTCTGGCACTTACCTAATATCACAAAGTACTCTTAAAAATAGAGTTACTATGAGAATCAGCCTGTGACAATGCTTTCATGAAAACAGAAGACACAGGACGAGTAAATTAATTTGTAATTTATCTTTGGCATGAGACTAAACCTCTGTGACACTGTATGCAAGCTGGAGCTAAATTATTTGTTGTGAATGCAATGTCTTGTGGCTACAAAGTTTAGCAGCACCAAAGAATGTAGTACCCAAAATACTTTTGCCGTGTAAATGTAGCTTGTGATGAAGATATAAGTCGATATAAAAGCAATTCTTGTTTTGAAAGGAATGGTGTTGTATGCTGTTGATTTTTTGTCAACCCTCATTCTAATAAGTGTTCTCCACTTTTGATTTCTATGTAAAATGCTTTTCAATTATATATATATATGTCTACAATAATTTGTAAGTTGGAGTACACTTGACTGTTACACTCACTAAAATCAAGAGTGCTATTCATCCTCACACAGAAGAATAAAATCACGGGCTAAGATAAAAATGAAATTTCTCTTCTTGGTACTATATTAGTACTATACAATAAAGAAGAACATTGAACTTAAATCTTTTTAGGAAACATTCAACTGTGAGCTTTCTGGGGTGGAATAATGTATAGTAAGGATAGTAAAGCAGTTTTTACATTCATAATAAGTCTTTTGGTCATCAAGTA
The DNA here is from genome assembly GCF_052056855.1 of Sturnus vulgaris. Classification (NCBI taxonomy): domain Eukaryota; kingdom Metazoa; phylum Chordata; class Aves; order Passeriformes; family Sturnidae; genus Sturnus; species Sturnus vulgaris. The sequence goes on along the minus strand of NC_142244.1, from coordinate 42,707,369 downwards.
GAAATAGCTGAAGAACTATTTTACTTTGACTTCACTTTAGATTCCCTTGTTCATTATAAAAATAAAAATATAAATAAAACAAATTTACACTTACTAAAATAAAAATTAAGTAGTCAAAATTTTGTGGTTTCCTATTTCTCTTATTCTCTTTCACAGAATATAAAGTGCTACTAATACAATTAGCTTTCCTGTACCAGAGTGAAAATGGATACAAAAGGTGCAATACAGTGAAGGAGAAAACACATTATTTTCAAGTAACATAACATGTTGCATCCTGGAAATTATTCTGAAACCCATAATTCATATATGACCCTTTGCTGTCTCATTTACAGTGCCACTATAACTTCTAGTAAAGAGCCTGCCAGCTTTTTCAAGGGCAAAAGAAAGCTATAATTAGAAGTTTTAAAAGAGTATATTATTTCCTTCTTTATTGCAAGGGGACAGTCAGAGCAACTGTATTTCTACTGGAAAGTTTTTGATTCGACAACTTGTTTGTGGGAGCAAACATCTGCTTTATGTGGAAGAAATTCTTCTTGAGTCAAAATATAATACAGAATGTATAATTGCCATGTTTTAAGCCACTTCCACTTTTAAGATGGAAACTAGGCACCATTCAGCTGCTTGCTTAATTCTCCCCTCTCTCACCTGATCACAGGTGCCACTCTCTGCCTCCTCACTGCCATCCACAGTGTCCCACACATTGTGGCTCAACTTCTGTAGAAATGGAAAATCTCTAATGCTGACAAGCTCAAGGCAACCCAATGACCATTGTGTGAAAATCTTTGTTGACTTCAGCAAGTATTTGACTCAATGTTTATTGTGTAGTGTGCTATACTGAGCTATAAACAGTTTTCTTCATGCTCATGTATGCATAGGAATACAGCTATGTATCATTCTTGGGGTTGATTGTAAAAATGGTTATATGCATAAAAGCTTCCTGCAAAGTGAATATATGCCACCAATGTGAATTCTGTCCTTTTCTTTATGCACTTATGATTATAATTTTTGAGTTGAATATTATCTAAGTATTTTGTTGCAAGTAGAAAATATTCTTCTATATGAGAGACCGGGATCACAGATTATTTAAATCATGAAATTGGTTCCCTTTGAGCCCTCAAACTTCTTTATTCTTTGCACTTACCTTTGGTAAACAACATGCTCAATAGGTATCATAACTGTCTCTGCAGGTGTTGTAAATCTAGCAAAAAGTGTTATCTATTGATTTAGGAATCAGTTTTACAGTTCATTTTACTATCTGTTTTAATTGCATGACACCCTTCGATCCCATTCTTGACATAAAAAATTTAAATACAAAATTCTACTGGTTTTCCATTAAAAATATAAAAATTGTGGAAAAGACATATTTTTCACCGTATTTGGAACATTTCATAATGAATATAAATTCTGATTAAGAATTTCAGTTTTCTGGACAAAGGGGATAGAAGTTTGATAGAAACAGCTTTACTGTGAACAGAATGTGAACTCTTTTATTGTGAGTGACACACCAAGTTAAATTGCATATGATCGACACTAAATTGTCCATCTCTCCCCATGAAGAGCTGTTTCCTTATTGCTGCAGATGACACTGCTTTAGATGAGGATTTACTGTAGGAAAACATGCAATTATCACAGTGCTTATATAAAGGTCAAAGTTGGAATAATTTGTATAATAACTCCTTGCAATAACTCTTAGGAAGTCAGCAGACGGACTCAGGCTAAGTATCAAACCATGCAGTACAGCTAGAGAAGACTTAAAAGTCAACAGGCTTTAAAAGCTTATAATGATGATAAAAAAGGGCAGTAATTATCAATTAAAAGCTTTACTGTCTGAGTCAGATTTTCATATACCTTATCCCTCTGGCATTAATTTTTCTGGAATGATCATTGCAAGGAGTTAATACTGTTTGTGTAAGTACTACAACAGAAAATTTTAATTTTAAACAAAGAGCCTAATTGCTTCAGTTTGACATCTATCAAAAGTTTAACAACTTATAAACCCTCTCCTTTGAGATACACAGATCTAAAGAAACAGGAGAGAAAACAGTTTTATCAAAGCTGAGTGTTATGCTAAGGTGACAATGGAATTGTACAGCAACATTTAATCAAAATCTACATATTAATTTCAGAATATAGAACTTGACAGGTCCTGTTAAGGGACTCACTGGTCTTGTTGCATACAATTGCAGGCACTGTGTTGCCCACTATTTTCATGTAGTACTCCCATCTTGTTTGGATTTTGTTTTGTTGTGGCTCAATAAAAACCAGACAGCCATTGTAAGTAGAAGGCTGCAGGCATTACACTACGAAACTACATGGGTGTCAAAAGGAGTGACATGGGACAGGACTATGTGAAATCAAAATAAATATGCATAAAGCTGATGCAATACCAGGGGAATAAAAGGCAGAGCCACCAGTTTGTGCACGTGCCTCTGGCATTTGGCCATGCTCCTAGCTCTGTCCTTTTTGCTTTGTGAATTTTTTTGTTTTTCTAAATAAAACTTTTATAACTCATTCCCACTTGGGGTCTGAGTTCTTTAGGGAGGGAGGGAGGGAGGAAGGAGGAGGAAGGAAGGAAGGAAGGAAGGAAGGAAGGAAGGAAGGAAGGAAGGAAGGAAGGAAGGAAGGAAGGAAGGAAGGAAGGAAGGAAGGAAGGAAGGAAGGAAGGAAGGAAGGAAGGAAGGAAGGAAGGAAGGAAGGAAGGAAGGAAGGAAGGAAGGAAGGAAGGAAGGAAGGAAGGAAGGAAGGAAGGAAGGAAGGAAGGAAGGAAGGAAGGAAGGAAGGAAGGAAGGAAGGAAGGAAGGAAGGAAGGAAGGAAGGAAGGAAGGAAGGAAGGAAGGAAGGAAGGAAGGAAGGAAGGAAGGAAGGAAGGAAGGAAGGAAGGAAAGTTGCTGTCAGAATGAGAATCTCATTTCCTTCCAGCTGTATCAGGAGCTCTGATGCCCCAACACTCTTTTGACCTGCCATGCCAGCAGGTTGTCCAAGACTGCATATGGCAACCTGAATATGTTATGTGTCTCAGGGAATGTTTTCTCAACAAAATAAGTGCATTTCTCATAGCTAAAAAACCCTCAAACTCCTCAATAAATAAACATTACGTATGTAAAAAAAAAAAAAGCACATGTAAATTCCAGCTGACTTAATGAGTCAAATGTTACCAGAGTTACCTGAAGGCTTGTGGAATACCACTGGTGGAATTTCTGTTGGAAGGAATGGGGGGAAAAAAAACCACAGATTTCTTTCAATCTGCACTAATTAGTCTTGAATATTTCAAGGCTCAGTGAAGTAGAAAAAAAGGTCTTCCTGTTTAAGAAACTTAGATTGTCCACTCAGACAATTACTGCATGGTTTAGATAATCAATAACATGATGTAATGAGTTTATGTAATCAATGACACAAAGCATCCATAGAATAATAGATGTGTAGGTAGACTAAGCAGTGAACAGCCATTTGTTACTGATCAAACATGTAATGATAATGATGTGGTTTAGACAAGTATTTAAAATTTAAAGATATTATAAAATTAATTCAAAAGTACCATTCCACTAGTTTTAGATGTGGTGCTCCTGGGTAAATCTGGAAAGACCTGGAAGTAAAAAGATATACCAAATTTTAACTGGAGATTCTGAAGCACAGATTTAGTATTGAAAAAGGAAAGGAAAGGTCTTTCCCTCATTTTAGGGAAAGACCTTTCCTTCGTATAAGTAAGATCTGAACAAGAAAATTTTTTGCAAGTATTGTTACAAAGTAGTATAAAGAGTTCAAAAAGAAGAATATCATCCAAACTGTATGAAGATAAACAAAATATGTTATCCAAATTCACGCATCTTACTTCCACCTGGAAAGCCTGGAAATCTGACAGAAAATAATCTGGGCTCTTTCTAAGGTTTTTGTTTATTTGCTGGTTTGCGCTATGATTTTTTTTTTGTTTGTTTTTTTGTAACAAACTGCCCCAAAACATAGTTGAACAAAACTTTTCCCATAAAACTATTTTCCTTAGGATGCTAAACTTCTAAAAATGGGCAGGATAAATTATTCAAAGACAGTAACATATTTAAAGGTCAGTCTGAACAAAAAAATATGCAGAAATACTGAATGAGTGGTATGACTTAATGAGTGGTATAACAACGAATAAAATTACTTTAGGTTTGGAGGGATTTCTAAGTAAGGAGTAATTAAAGGCAGTAGTGATGAGGCTATAAATTGGCACTTAACAAAACAGGAAAAAAAATATAGAATTTGTAGAGAAAAATTCTGTTAATGGATTGAATTATATCCTACTTTCTATTTTACAGTGGAATGAAATATCCTAAACCAGTCTCATATGAAATTTCATATATCATGAAATTGTCTCTGTGACTTATTTTTGGAAGACATTTTGTGTGAGTCACTGTAAAGTGGACTAGACAATGATCTGTTCAAAATAATCTGGATTTGTTAGAGATATGATTTAGGTACACACAAATCTCATTTATCTCTTTTTACTACAGTTCAGTGATGGATAAACCAAAGTTGCCAAATTTCCTGGCTTTTCATAAGCTGTTAGCACGATGCATTTGTTGGTATATATTTTAATAACCGATTCTACTCTACTCAAGACATACTTGGAGACGTTTCCCATTTTAGTTGAAATGTTGCTTCAGTCCTACAGACTTACCATCCTTGTAATTCCAACAACAGCATGCTAATTTTTCCAGCTTTGTTAAGTAATCTTTAATTCTGAATTTGTCCTTGTACCCTATTACCTTTTGAAGAAAGGCTAAGGTTTTTATTTACTCGGGAAAGTGAACATATATTTTTTAATATCTGCTCAGACGGTTGCCTGGCTGTTTATATGTTTTGCATGAGACATGCCTTCTGAAGATTCAAAAATTAAAAAATAAATAATGTGGACTAAATTAGCCTTCAGTAAGGAAAAAAATCTAAACTTTAGTTCCCTGTCTACACTCTCACTTTAATTAAAGTATCAGGTAATACCTCTCTGATGTTCTGACACTTTGATTTTGTTTTATGTATTTTGATGTGCCTTTCACAAAAACCATAAAGCCTAAACCCAAGGCACATCACCAAGTCTCTACTGTGAGGCATCAAAACAGCCAGGAAGGGAGTGTCAACCACTGAGGAAGCAAAAACAGTTTCAGTCTCAGAGACTAGTTCAGAGGGGATTATGAGCGTGTTCCAAAAAATCGTCTTCTGCTCTGTTAATGAGGATGCTGGGGCTGGAACTCTCAGAAATGGTAGCACTTCTTTCCTTGTTCTTTTATTAACTTATATCCTAAACCAGACATCTTGACATTTTAGTTATTTAAGTTTTTCAGGCTTCAGTTTCAATGTGTTTTAGATCTCCCAAAACCACAGTTTGTATACAAGAGCTGAAATTTGTGCTACTGAAGTTGACTTAAAAAGCAACACATTTGAATGCTTCGTCTGAGAGCTGATGTTTCAACAGCCACAAACAGGAAACAAATAGAAAAAAAAAATGAATGGAAAGTTAAACCTTTCCATTAAAGGACTGAGTGGTTCACCTTGGAGTCATAGGAATGTTATTAGCAGGAAAATGACCACTGCAGAACTTGTCTTTGGTGAGACAGAATTTGTGCTAGTTCCAACGTTTGGCTTTCTATATTCCAACGCTGATTGTATCTACTGATTGGGTTGAACACCACTCTGGCAGCCTCAAATGTCAAATGTTTTAAGTTGTTCACTGATCTTCTGAGTTCAGATGCAATAGCAACTGTAACAAGTAAATTACATAAATTTAATATGTCTGAATAATAAATATTAATTAAAATATTGTTGGGTAAGTATATTCTTTCTTCTTTATTAATTACAAAAGATTAAATGTAAATATTGCCTGTCAGATTTGACATCAATGTAAGAAGAGCCTTCAACATTGGGTACCACAAGATTTTTATTTCTCAGTGATCAGAAATTTATTCTCATTTTTTTCATCCAAGCTCTTCTCCTACTGAGAAAATCTCTTTTGTGATAATATTGTGACAAAACTCAACACATTTCTATAACCATCCAATTGCTATTCACTTCCACTAAGGAATATTAGGCATCTGTGGCTTTTGTTTTTGTTGGGTTTTTTTTGTTGTTCCTTTTTGTTTGTTTTTTGGTTTTTTTGGTTTGTTGTTGTTGTTGTTGTTGTGGTCAAACTCTATTGGCATCTGTGCAGTTTTCTCCACTTAAAACAAGAACCTACTATAGGTTGGACTGGACCCTGAGGGGTTAATCCTTTAACAGCTATCAGCTCTCCAGGTTGTTTGGGAAAGAAAAATACATATAGAGGCCAAACCACCCTGCTAAAGATTTCAGCAGAATTTCTCATACAAACTTCAGGATATGGAATATTGGAGCCTTGAAAAAGGCAAAAAAAAAAAAAAAAAAAGTGAACAAAATTATTGGATGGCAAGGCATGTTGATAGAGACTCATCTATGAATGACTTTTTGATGTTTCTTTCTTCTGACTAAAAGGCAACTGATTTAATGACAACAGACTTGGCAAAGGGGCTGGTTTGAACCTTTTTCTATATGGTTCTTCAAAGTGGCAGACAACAAGAAAAGCTCTTCTCATTTAGCTGGCATTTTTCTCTGAAATCAGTAAAGATAAAGTTTGCACCCTGACTGACATCATGAAAAATTCAGCAACATGCTCTTAATCTAGCTACACATCCTGTCATGAATGTTATAGCTAAAGTCTTTTCAGAGATAGAAGCAGATTATATAATGTTTAAATAATTTCTTTCTTTTCTTTTTTCTCTTTTTATTTTTGAGATCCTATAGATGAAGTTTTAGTGCTAATAGAAGATGAAGCTTTTGTTTAAGCATGTTACCACTGAGAAGCATTCAGATCATCCCATTTCACATTATTTTTATTAATAGCTTCTCTTTACTTCAGGAAGGCATCATTATTTATCTTTGTCAATGACCATGACATACGGCTAGTCTCACAGGCACCAAATGGCTAAGCTAAAGGCTAAAGGTTCAGCTCCAGCAGGAGTAGAAAATCAACATGAGTGATGCAGATGGCTCATTCATGGCACTAATTATCTTTTGTAAAAGATATCACTGAAGGCAAAATGGAAACTGAAGCAAGAAGAATTTAAATAGAATCTTGCATTTGTCTTCTTTTGAGAAGACAAGTGACTTTTCGGTGTGCCTCAGGGCCCATTACAATAGCAATAGCAAGCAGGCTGCTTATAGCACATTCTGATTCTAGGTACCCTTTTCATTAGATGTTCCCGTGTCTAGGTCATTTTGGACACGGTCTTTGACAGTGGCACAGAATAAGAATGAAACACAAGACTCTGTATCTGCTGAACTGCCATGGGAGGTTAATTACAGCTTATGGCTGTGCTATATTACCTGTGGATTCCCTTTAGCAGCTGCTGTTAAATGAACACAAATGGGTGAGGCTCTAACAGAACAAGTCACCAACACATTTTGGAATCAACAATAGAATTTAACAATGGATCTGGCCACTGAGGTAGAGTTTCATACATCGCTCCTAATTCCTATGCATTAAAAAGTACATTAAAATAATATTTAGTGAATAATTGCTTGGCTTATAAGGGATGGGTTTTAAAAGGTTTTTTGGACAATAGACAGATGTTTGGTCTGTACTGGGTAAACAGTTCCTAGTGACAGTATTATCATATAATCATTGGATGTGCGCTGTGCTGCACAGATACCGATCATTGTGTTTTATAATTGGAATGGATCTGAGCTTTATATCTCTGCAGGATGCAAAGTATGCTCTCATTTCTGTGAAATTTTGTACTAATTGGGGCTTAAAATGGTGCTTTCTTTGATGCCCATTTGCAAGATGATTTACTTCACATGGAAAATCTCCATTTTTGGTTTCAGACTTACTGTAACCTACTGAGAAGTTGTCCCCACATACATCATGTATTCTACTAAAATATTACCAGCAATGAAATCTGAATGGAATAATTTGAACAAAGTATCACTATTAGAAGAAGTATAACTGAATTACTGGATTCATTTGCCTAAGCAGGGCTAATTAGAATGGACAAATCACTGCTCTAAAGTGACTATACTCTTCAAGCTAATATCTCTGTAGAGACCTGGTATCTCACTTGGAGACTGCTTGGGAATCTCTAATATTGGTGGATTGCATTATGTCCAAAAAAAATCCCAGCACCTCTAAAGGTGATAATGAACAATATTCTTATTCATACTGCTGTTCTTTAAGTACCAACTGAGCTGCAAAAAAGGTCATAAAATCTACATCTTCGAACAAAAAGGCTTCAAGGAGTAAAATCAAGACCTGATTGACAATTATGCTTAATCATAATCTTGCTCCCTTGCACTGTTTTGGACCACCGCAGCTCCCTGAGAAATGAAGGATTTTGTCTAAATGAAACTAATCCTAAGGAATGATGATGCAAACCAATTGTAATGCTTGGGCCCTGGCTGGATGCCACCAAAGCCTCTCTTATCACTCCCCTCTGCAGCTGGACAGGGGAGAGAAAACGTAATGAAGGATTCAGGAGTTGAGATAAGGAGTGGAGAGAGATCGCTGACCAAATACTGTCATGGGGAAAACAGGCTCAAATTAGATATATTAATTGGATTTATTGCTAACAAAATCAGAGCAGGATAATGAGAAATAAAAACAGACATCAAAACCACCTTCTCCTCTCTCCTCCTTCCCAGCTCTATCTCCTCACCCCCAGCAGTGCAGGGAGGTGGGGAACGGAGGTTACAATCAGTTCATAACACCTTGTTTCTGCTGCTGCTCCAGCCTGGAGTCCCTCCCATGGGAGACAATTCTCCATGAACTTTTCCAACATGAGTCTATCCCATGGGCAGCAGCTCTCCATGAAATGCTGCCATGGGGATCACTTTTTCATGGGGTGCAGTCCTTCAAGGACAGGCTGCTCCAGCATAGGTTCCCCATTGGAACACAAGTCCTACAAGGAAAGCTACTCCAGCATTGGGATCCTCTTTCCATGGAGGTCCCTGATGGGACCCTGCTCCAGCAGGGCTTCCCAGGCATCCATACTTTCATGCATCCATCTGCTCCAGTGTGGGGTCTAGCTCCTCCAGGGGCTGCAGGTGGATCTCTGCATCCCTGTGGATCTCCATGGGCTGCAGGGGCACAGCTGCCCCACCATGGGCTGCACCTCGGGCTGTAGGGAATTCTCTGCTCTGGCACCTGGAGCACCTCCTGCCCCTCCTTCTGCACTGACCTTGATGTCTGCAGGGCTGTTCTTCTCACATATTATCACCCCACTCTTCTCTGGCCAGTCACATTTGTGCAATAACTTTTTTCTCTTTTTGTTCTTAAATTTGTTTTCACAGAGTGTTACCATCATTTCTAATGGTCCCAGCCCTGGCCAGTGGCAAATCCAGCTTGGAGCCACCTGGCATTGGCTCTGCTGGAGAAAGGAAGCTTCCTGCAGCTTCTCACAGAAACCACCCCTGTAGCCCTCCGCTACCAAAATTTGGCAATGAAAACCCAATACACCAATTCATGTCTCTTAGTTTGAAAACTTACTGCCATGTCAGAAATACCCACATAGCCTCTAATGGCTTCTGCTGGTATTGGGATCCCTAATCACTCAAACTGTCAAGAGATGCAAAGGTGAAACAATTTTATTTGCACTTGTCTATTTAGAAGGATTATTATTGTCTAGTTAGAAGGATGTGGTGGGTCCCTGACAACTCATGTACATCCTTATATTGCATAAAACTGATGAAGGTGAAGACCTTTCCCTTTAATTATGTTATATTCTGTTATTATTTTCTTTGTTTAAAGCAGAAAGCAGTTTAGATGGAAAACATATGTTTTCTTTTACTACCTGAAGAAATATACCATCTGGAAATCTTTCAGAGCGCGTTCTGAGAAACTACCTTACATTCATAATTTTGGTAATAAACCCATTTCATTTGCTTTAGTGAATAACCATCAGTAGCATGACTTAATGTTGCCTTCCAGTTAAAGTTCCAATTAAGTCTTTATATGGGTTTGCTATATAAGCAGTTAAGCAAGTAACATTGCTAAGTAACCATTGATAATATGTTCTCCTGTGCCATATTTTTGTTTACCTACTTGTTTGATTTTCTCAAGCTGTTAAAGCTTCATGCCCTTAAGCTTTACAGATCTTAAATAACAGATATATGAAATGGTAATCAGTTCACGATTAGAAATTTGCATTTAGATTTTCATATGTAGGTGTCTTTGTGTGCACTGAATATCTAAGCTCTTGTTTAAATCGCTGTAAAGCTGATCAATGCAATCAATAGAACCTAGACAATTATTTGAAGATAAACTGAAATTCTAGAACAAGAAATTCTACTTAAAGAAAAGGAAAATTTACTATGAGGTAGCAGGTAGGTTGTGGAGTCTCCATCTACGAGTTGTTCAAAATCCATCTGGTCGTGGACCTAAGCACCCTGTACTGTGTGACCCACATCAGCACAGGCTGGACTAGGCAGCTTCCAGAGGTCTCACAGCTTTTCTGGAACTTTTCGATTTTGTAAGTAGCCTTGTCAGAAAGCGTCAGTCTCCTCTCTTGTTTTTGAATACACAGAGGGAGAAAGAAAGGAGTACTGGGAAAATGATACAAGAGCCTTGTGCTGCAGGCTTTTATATAGGATTATGGAGGTTTTGTTCTTATGCTGGTAGCACTTCACACAATTATTTTTTAAAAAACATATTTCCTAGAATGGGCCTAAATAAGTCACGTAAGGACCTTACACTCCAGTCCCATCCTATCTGTACACTTGTCATGACACCATCACACAACTCAGGGAACAGTTGTTGTTCACTCTGTTACACCGTTGAACATGACCATGTTTCAGACACTGACTGCCTCTGTGATATTACATATGTATGCTTACACTTGAGGGACACCTGCAAAAAACCAAGACCAGTGCACATACCATATATAGTACTGTTCTGCTCTGAAATAAATGCAGAAATACTTCTGGAAATAGTATTTCTGCAAAGGCTTCATACATCCCTTTACTAAAGAGAGTACCAAAGGGTAGAAAGGCAGACGAGGTTTTTTAGGAAGGAGGTAGAATTCCAGTCAAATTTGGAATCAAGGCAACTATAAAAGAAGAAGGGCAAGTGTCTCTGAGGAAAATGTGAAGATATCTCATAGTCATGTAAGGAATTGAAATGCCCCTAATCTGTCTATTGTTTGAGGTGCTTTTGGTTCACACTTACTTTTTAAATTTTTTTAATGCTTGTTTACTTTGTTATACATGGAATTGTTTTTGATGGGTAAAAGTGTTTAACTTGTGGTAATCTGTAGTTTTGATCTGTATCAAGACAACTCTGTACTGAGCACTCCCAGCTTTTAAAGTAATTTTAATATGAAACAAAAATAGACATAATTTAGGAATCTCTAAATGACATTTCATAGGGAAATGTCTACCAGCATCTGGAAGAGCTGTGACAGTGTAGAGCATGCAATTAATCACCCTGCCTCTTTCACTGTTGTATTCTGCGGCAGCAAGTTAACAAAAGCAGTTCTCTTATTACCATCTTGAACACTGCCAGTGTCAATATCTCAGAAGAGGAGAAAGGTGTGCTCTTTTCAGGTCTAATTCTGAAATCCTAAGAGGTTGAAGTTGCTTCAGAGGATTGCATTGCTTGCTTGTTTCTTGGAGGAAAGAAGTCTGAAGTTAAGTCTGTAAAACAGATCTCTGAACTCCCAATTTTTTGCTAAAAGTCTAGGAGGAGAAAAAAATATATGTTGCAGACTACATTTATGTCAGAATATTAGGTCAGAGCAGTAGAGTGTTTTTGAAAGAAATCTTCTGATGGTACTCATTTATAATGTTAAATTTATATCTTCAAGTAATCTTTGAGGTAATAAATTAGATTTATTTATAGTTAAACTAACCTAGAAGAAACCTGGAATTACTTCAAACAACTACAATGTACTTAGTGCACTGTGTTAGAGAGGAGCTAGTCTGAAATAAAATTGAATCAGTACAGAATCCTCAGAAAACTTTGGAACTGTTCTGACTGCTCTACACTACTCACTAGTGTAGATATTGCCCCTTCTAGAAAAGGGACACTTATATGTGTCACAGTCCCATTTCCACCTACACGATGTTCTGCCACATGCAGTTATGTTAATGACAGCTGGAGCACCACTTGACAGTTGTAGTGAGATTTTCTGGGATTTTGCAGGGCTGTTTCTAGGGAAAAAAGCGCATCTGCCAGTAAGATTCTGCAAAGGAGAAACAAAAGTATATTTAGGAGAGAAAGCTGCAAAATCTGATGAGACAAGCTTTTAAGTTATGTGTCATAAAAACTTAGGTATAATTAATCAGAACAGATTGTCATTAGTATAAAATTTCCATTACTTTCAGAATAAAAAGCACTGGGGAGTTAATGATTTTGTGAAGTTTTGTGATGGATACAGTCCCCTAACCCAACCAGCAGTGCTGTGGTGCAGCCTTCAAAGGTGATACAGGTCTGAGCTATAGCTGGGCCAGGCAATCCTCCAGGAAACCTCCAAAGGAGTAGTGTGACTCAGTGGGCACTGATGCATGTGAGCTGGGATCAACAGCCATGTGCTTTTCCAAGACTTGTTTATCAAGAAACACAGAAAGTTGTGGCTACCAGGAGTCTAATGCACACCTTCCCATATGCAATTTGACTGTGAGTCAACCACTTTATTTCATAAATATGACAAAATGAGCCTTCTTTGAACCCTTCCTGCTAGGTAATGTGGCTGATACAGTATTGATCTCCTCTTGAGGTGGGACACCTCTCAAAGTGCTCCTCAAGGCAGAAAGACCGTCTACTAATGGCAGTCTTCTTTGAATGATTCTTATTTGGGTTCTCTCTAAATTGCATCTGGACTGCATACCAAGTGACTCTCCCCTTGAGCACAGATGCCTCTCATGGTTTGAGATTCCTTACTTGAGACTAGGAGATCCTTCTTTACCCAGGGCAGGCAGACTTCTTAATCACTAGGATCTGTAGATCATTGATAAGTAACTAATTAAATACATATACCTGATCCTGTTAGGTTTAAAGTGTTGTCCAAGTCTGAGATAAAAATTGGATCGAGCCAAGCTCCATCAGGTGCTTAGAAAGCAAGAGGGTCTACTCTGAACCTCATCACTCAGTCAGAGGTTCTCTCTTACCCTTTTGCATCTCTGATCTCTCTCCCCATGGCATATCATTCTGGCTTTATTAACTTGATTTTCCCTACTATGTTTCTTCCACGCAGTCACACTGTAAGCAACAACTTGTTGATGAGAGGCTGGACATGACCCAGCCATGTGCACTCACAGCCCAGAAAGCCAAACGTGTCCTGGGCTGCATCCAAAGCCGTGTGGGCAGCAGGGGAGGGAGGGGATTCTGCCCCTCTGCTCTGTGAGCAGAGACCCCACCTGCAGTGCTGCATCAGCTCTGGGGTTACAGCATGACAAGGACAAAGACCGGGTGGAGCGAGATCAAAGCAGGACCACAAAGACAATCAGAGGGCTGGAGCAGCTCTCCAATGATGGCAGGCCAAGGGAGAGGGGGTTGTTTTGCCTGGAGAAAACAAAGCTCTGGGAAGACCTGAGAGTGCCTGCCTTTACTGCTGATATTTTGAGATTCACTATTCTAATGTTTAATTGAGGTAAGGAGAGAAGGGAAGAGGAAAAAGAGGAAAGGGAAGGTTATTTCCTGGATTGAATTTGCTTGATTACAATTCCCATCTAGTGGATATCATTATCCGTCTTTTTTTTATTTTTCTTTTTTTTTTTTTTAATTTTAATTATATAATGGTCTGTTATTGGAGATGTTCTTGGATTTTATGTCTGTGGAAAAACCAGAACAAAATTTTTTGAGCAATAATTTGTTTATTGAGGAGTCTAATTTCCTTTCTATTACAACCATTCAGAATTTGGGGTTAATTTTGATAACCAACACAAATTGAAAGATATAATTCTTAAGATACAAAAATGCTTAATAAATTTTGAAATCCTTAAAAGGCTAAACTCTTAAAGTCTAAACCTGCTATTGAGAGCCTTTTCCAGATGAACATTTTTTTTTCCTGGAGAAATTGAAAAATATATTAAAAAAAATTTCGTTTTCTCCACACTATTTTCTGCAATTTGGCCAAAATGGACGGAAACACCAGGAGGTCACATCATTCTACCCATTGGCATATTTTCTCTTAGCTATGGCATAACACAGCAGCTGAGACTCAACTAGTTATCCACAAAAATAATCAATCCTTTTCAGAGCTATTTTCTCTTAAACACAATTGAAAATGCTTGTTATTGATATTTTCTGTTTGTACAAGTTTAGTTTTGTAGTTAGCTGTGTTAAAAATATGCCAATATAGACCAAAACCCTTTTTCTTTTAATTTGATTACTTATACCTATACATATACTTTTTAAACATTTTTTTCCCACAACACAGACCTGGAATTTTTGGGGCTAATTTTTTATCTTTTCCTTTACTCAATTTTAAGGGCTATTGGCTTAGAAAATATAATTAATGTACCAAAATGAAAATGATGAAAGGAGGGAGGAAGGCAGCTGGAAAGGACAAGGCCATAAAAAAAGAAATGCGTAAGGATAACATTATCTTGATATTGGTATCAAAAAGAAGGGACAAGAAAGTTTGTTCTGATAAGCAGTCATCTGCTCAGAGGAAGGAGTATGTAAAATAGAGCTGCCATAAATGAAATCATAAATAGAAATACATTTAGAAAACAACATCAATGTAAATTAAAAAATTAAAAACAATTACATCAAGAATAATTCTACAGAAAAAATGGAAAAAAACCTCAATGTAAACAACTGTTTCCTTAAAGATAAGTGGACTTAATGACAGGAAAATAAATATAGAAAAGAATTTGAGAGAAAAAGGTCTATGAAAATACAAATCTAAAAATAAAACAACATGTAAAGCTATAATAATATTTGTGGGAGGCAAAAAATATCTGTGTGCTGCTACTTCAGCTGAGCATGGCAGTATCAGAAGAGATGCAAACACCTCTCAACAAGGCAATCAGTGAGATTGCTTTTGTGATGAATTGCAGGAAGTTTTCTTAAATACATTTTGATATGAAGACAGATGGAACCTGAAGAAGGGTGGTTCTTATTTGAGATTTGGGACAATTGTCCCCTCTTAGCGAAAAATTATTCCAGTCACAAGACCCAACTCTAACCATTTGTGGGTTCCCCATTTGTAAGACTTTTGTACCTGTCAGGGAATCAACTGCCGTGCTGAGAGCAGATAAAATATGTTCCCTAATACTATATAAAACTTTTTAAAATATGGACAGATATGTGTAAGACAGGTTTTTGACCAAGGTGAACTTCTTGTCTGATGGAGGTAGAACTAATTTTATATTATTCTTTGTGTTCAATATGTTACATAATAGGAATTTTGATCTTCCTGATAGAAAGCTTAAAAAAAAATAAATTTAGACTTGGGAATCCATCTAGAGAATTGTTACATTTGGTCTAAATTTGAATTTCATCTTCCTTTCATTAACGCATCTTTCTTCAATGCATAATACCAAAAGCCAGGACAAAAGCTTCTGTATATCAACTGATATACAACATTTGCTGTTGTGACATTTGCATTAAGCTTTCCTTGAAGATTTCTAGAGGCCATCACACTTCTGAAAAAATAAATTCATGTGTCTAAATTCCAGCTCTTGGTTTCTCTAGTTTTTCTTACTTATAATACTGCTGCACTGTAAAAAAGTAAAAGGAGTTTAGACAAATGTTGGATATAGAAAAGTCAAACATGAAGCCCCATGATGTTCCCCAAGCTTTGTTAGACAAAAGTACCTGAGACATGCCTTCCCAAGTGTTACTTTATGTAATTTTATCCTGTGATAAAAGATCAACAACATGTAGATTAATAGCAGTTTAATTGTATATACTTTTCCCTACCTATATTAACATATACACCTATGAGACCTCTTCTTCTCTGATCTCAGTGTGGTGAAAACTCTTACATTTTATCTTCTCACTCTTCCCTTTATTCTGCCCACATCAGTAAAGTCTATGGTCACAACACAGTGATCAGTGTTGAATTAAGGGTAACTACCGGAAATTTTAAGTGACATAAATTTAAGAATGGATCCTAAAGTTCTTAAGGACTGGATACATTGAGTAGGGTGAATAGATAAAAATACTAATTTAAAGTATGAAATGGTACATGGAAAAAGCTCAAAGAAAACCTTTTCAAGGAGAAGTAATGAAATTTATATTGAAGTTTAATTCTTCATTTTGGTTTTTTAACTACATGTGCTAATAAGAGTCCTAATAAAATCCATCCATAATGCACTGCATGTGTTAACCTTTGAATAAGACTGCTGAAGGGAGATATGGTGCAAAAGTTTTCATCCAGTTTCACTTGGAGTCCTTCTACTTATTTTCTGTAAATAAACCATAAGAAAGATAAAATTACTCAAATATATATTCTGAAAACAGTATCCAGAGAATTTTAAGTATGTGCTTTCAGAAAAATGATGCACAGAATATAATAATAATGCAAATATTTGCCCCAAAAATACCACTGTAAGTATTGTCAATATTAGACAGAGTGTAGGGATATATTAACATGTGTAAACATGTCAAAAAATAGATTAAATTTGAATTTACAAATAAGCTAGAAAACAGTAAATAATACATGAATATTCAAAAATATGAAAATCTGTACACTGAATACTATTTGTTCAAGACATTCACTGAATTATTTTGAATAACAAAAAAATCATGGAAGCCCTCATGTGTCTGCTAGTAATTCACATGACATAAACAACAAGTAAATTCCATCAGTGATTTACAATGAATAAACTCTTGTGCTGTTTATTAGTCTGTTGAACTCTGCAGATACATAATATGGCTGTGAATAAATATGCATGTTTTTGTGTGTGTAACTGCTCATTCTACATTCATTTCCCATTTAATTTTACCAAATTAAACCATTAGCCAGTGAACCTTTTCCTGTCTGTGCAGAAGTTATGCTTCTGCTTGAGTTGTAGACTTTTGCTCTAACTGGTTTTGGACAGCACCACATATCCACCATTGTATGTCTTGGTTCTGTTTGATTCCATTGACTTCATGGTTTTTCATATAGCTTTCATACAACTATGTATAGGAAAACTAGGATTCCATTTTTTTCAGAAATTGTTTGCTCTTTGAGGAGACAAAGATGCCTAGGAGACATTAGGTCCCATCAAGGTCTACTAGGTTCAGAGACAGAATCCATTGCATAGAATTGTTTTTTTACAGTTGTCCAGCAAAGCTGCCTCATCATTTTGTTGGGGGTTTTTTTTGTTTTGTTTTTTGTTTTTTTTTTTTGTTTGTTTGTTTGGGTTTTGTTTGTTTTTTTGGTTTTTTTTTTTTGTTTTTGGTTTTTTTTTTTTGTGTTTTTTTTTTGTTGTTTTTTGGGGTTTTTTTTTGTTTTTTTGTTTTTTTGGTTTTTAATTTGAGCACAACATAGGAAGAATCTCTGCATAGAGACACAAACAAATAATACTATTAAGTAGTAGAAGAAGAAATTTTAGATGCCCTTTATATTTAATAATAATTGGCTAGAAATGTCAATGAAACTGTTATAGCTTTCTCTAGAGAATCCTCATAAAACTGCTAATTTCTTCTTGCTGTCTGGGGTCTGAATGATCTTAGCAGCCTCCTATGGGAACCTGGTGTTTCTAGTATGCTTTTTCTGGTGGAAAAGTTCCACTGCTGCTCTGCAATATTAAAGTGACCAACACCCTTTGAATTGCCCAGCAGTTAGGTGGCAATGAGTGAACTTATTGTGTGAAAAGCACACACCTTTAGCATTTCTTGGTAAGAATATTACAGTGTTTCTCCTTTTGACTCTACCAACTTCCTCAGTCCCCAGCTGATAATTGGAAACACACATTTTCTATATCACTTGCAGAAGCATAACTGCAAAAAATAGTTTTCCCCTTCTTGAAATCTTGAAAAACTACGTTTTGTAGCAACATATTTTCCCTTTATCATAATGCAGTTCTTAATTTCCACTAATTAAGCCTTTATTTCTCTTGATCTCTCTACTATTCTATGCTTTTCTTTGGTGCTTTATCCATTTAGAACACATGGAGAATGTTTCACGTGGACGTGTACACGGTCATGGGCTTGTTATCCACCCTGTTACCAGAAAATCAGAAATGCATATCTACGTGCAGTATGACACTGAGCACAGTTCCACTGAGAGATGGGGTTCATTGGCTTCACTTGGCAGTCACACAGATTTGAGTTTCAGACTGAATTTGGATCCTGGAGACTGCCAGCTTCAAGGATAAGCAGAATGCCCTCAATCTACCTTCAACTTTAAAATGCCAAAAATTCACCTCATAATATCCAGTGTTGTCTGCCTAAAACTAGGTCTTCTCAGAGATTTTGGATTATTTAAAATGCATGAAATCTTTATGCCAGGACAAATTAATTAATATTCTACTCTGCCTTTTCCATCATAAACATGGTGTGCCTTATAAAGCAGAGAATTCTACATCTGAGAAGAAAATGAGGTATTAGACTGCTGCCTGCTCCTGAAATATGGTGGTTTTTCATTGTTTTATAATAGTAGAATAAGTCTGAAGTTGTTTAATTTGTGGAAGAGATCATGTGGACTAAAATTCAGAAGTGAATTATAAATGGATTTACTACGTCATGCTTTTGCATCCATATAGGCAGAGCAACATATTATATAGAACATGCAGATCTTAATCTTAGCAATATGATAAATAACATGAAGAAAATATCCACTCAGAAGTGATTCATCATATGCCACACCATGTTCCAAGCCTGTCCACTACTGCTTTTACTCAGAGCAATAACAAAGAACTTGCCATCAGAAAAATGTCAGTTTTATTTATATTGATCCCAAAATTAACTTTTGTGCTGTTTGTTCTTCAAACTGAGTATATGTGTCAGTCAGGGAGAGGAAAACAAACCCTCCTAGAACTGGCATATCTCCAATATTGCAAGTGAAAGGCAAGAGTGAGAGACAAAGAGAGTAGTAGGATAAATTTCACAGCAAGTAAAATATGCAATGACATAAACCTTTCCACAAAACCTCCATGTGGTTGTTAATGTCCTCAGTAGAATTCCTGTCCTGGTTTATGACATTTGCAGATATTATGACTAGGCCAGAAGTCCTCCAAAGGTATATCAAGAATGCAGGAAAGAATGTTAACATTTTAGAGAATAGTATTCTTGCACCACAAATCAGAAATAATCTAGTGTCCCACCCTAGTGACATGGGATGGAGTGCTACAGGTGACGTTGTTGGGAATTTCTTTTCCCCCAGAGAAAATCTCCAAAGCTGAGTCCCCCTGATGTTGTGTCCTTTAAAGGTTCCATAGAAAATTCCACAACCCTAGTGAATTGGCTCCGGATTCTCTTGAATGTTTGCTTCCAGCCATCAACACATCTCAATTTAGGTTCCAGGTGGGTATATTTGTCTTATATTTGTCTTAGTTTCTGCTCCAGAGTCTTGCAAGAAAGTATCTTCTGAGTAGTGACATGATTTATTGTGACTTGGAATCAAATGAAACAGATACAATGCATCAAATTCAGTTTAGTTCATGTGAACATTCTATAATAATTTATTTCATATGGTCCATTAAAATGTATTAATTTTATTATACGTTAGATTTTGTATGCACTAAGTCCATATAAATTTCCCAGATTTAAAAAAAAAAATCACAGAAACTAAAATTATTGTTAATAACTTTCTGAAAGTCTGATACTTAACTGTGGTGTAAAAGACAATGCCAAGAACAGCTGACCGAAGGACAGAGAGCAGAATTGAAAAAGAAATGAAATCTCTATAATTCTCTATACTATTCTCTATTCTATACTGTGCTCTATACTACTATAACTGTGTAATTGCGTATAATGAATATATGCAAATCACTGGTGCACTCACATTTTGAAAACTTCATGGTCTGCTGGTCATCTCTCATGAAAAGAAACATAGTGCCACTGAAAGACATGTAAAGAGTGCCCACAAAAATATTAAACTGATTGAGATACTTCAACTCTGACAAGAGATGACTGAGATATAACAGAGATCTGCAAAAACATTACTAATGTGGAATGGGTAATTATATTTTGTTTTTGATGACATGGAAATGGGAGAACATCAAATGTAATGACAGAAAATTTTCTCAAATACTCAAAGAAAATACCTTTGTCATTCAATACTTAAATGGATTGTTGAACCTGTGGCTACAGGATGTTTTGGTTGCCAAGAGTATAAATGGGTTTAAAAGTTGATTAGGCAAGCTAATGGAGGAAAGCTCCACCAAGGACTGCTAAACATGGTGGTCTAATTACAGCCTCTGGCTTTAGTTCAGGAGGTCCCTGAACCAGAGACAGCCAGGAGCTGCAAGGACAGAAGCAAGGAAATTACAACTCTGTGCATACCCCATTCTTGATATTTGTTCCCTGAACATCTGGTGCTGAGCACCACTGAAGGTGAGCTTCTGGTCTGATTTAGCACTGTTGCTCTCAGAGGGGCAGAGGCTGGTGGAGGCAGAGAAAGGGGGTGTGGGTGCCCTTGCAGGCTTTTAAAATGCTATTTACTTCCCAGAATTAAAAGCTAATTTAAAAAAAGCAACCCTGATAAAATTCAGCATGCTGACCCAAATCCTTCTTAATTCAAACCCTTTAAAAAAGCAGTTGTGTCACAGGTTTGTTTTTGTTTTTGTTTTTGTTTTTTTCATTCTAAGCAGGGAAACTTCAAAGAAAAGTGACAAAAAGCATATCAGAATTGAGACTACCTGTAATTCCTTCAAAGAAAGGAAGGACTGAAGCTGTCTCTCTTATTCCTGGGACAGAGTCTCTAAGCAGGGAACAACAGTGGTACAAGTGTCATGTATGGTGTGTGCAAGGCTTGCTACAGTAAGTGTGGCATGAATAACACTGACAGATTTACAGCCACATCATGGACCCCAGGGGAACCACTGAAGAAGAAGCCAGGACTGCTCAGATGCCAAATTTCACTTTCCTGGAAAATGTCACTGTTGACAGCAGTCCTTCACATGCTTGAAGTGCCTCCAAGGTTAGGCATTGGTGTGAATAGAACTACATTATTGAATGCACAGGTGAAGAATGTTTGGCTAAAATAAAGCCACCAGATGAATGTAGGACACTAGCTGGGTGACAGCAATGCCTTACCCTCAGTCTTCACCCCCAAACACCGTCTGAAAGATGTCTGAACTCAGATACCTTAATTTTAGCTCAGAGGTTTTAAAAATAAGTTTGATGCTGCCCCAAGTCATTATTGAAATAATGCCCCTCCTACTAACCCAGCAAAATTCAATTATGTTTAGTATAATAGAACAAACAAAAGGAATTGCAAAGCATTGCACCTCATACCTAAGATCTTCTATTCAATAAATATTATAAATTTCTTGACCTTTCAAGCTGTAGTCTTTTTGTATCCAGAGTGGAAGCTATTTTTGTATCACTAAAAGCAACTTTAGGATAGGGCAGTGGCTCTCAGTCTCTGATGTACTGGGATGACACTTTGAAGATGTGATTTCTGCCCATCAGGTCATTTGCCCGTGTAGTTGATAATATGATTTGACATTCTATAAACTCATCTATAAACCTTCGCCTCCTACAGCAGAGACGTTCCAAACACTCCATCACTATTCATTTGGGTTTTGGCAGTTGCTTCTTAAAAACAAAGGCTTCTTAAAAACAAATTTATAAACAAGTAATATCCTCCAAAGATCTTCCTCAATTGGCCAAGATATATAGGTCCTGAGAGAAAGTATCTCAGCCTAACACGAGACACTGGGAAATGCCACAGCATTGGTGCTATAGTCCATGATAATAGCTTTGTTCTAGATAACGATGACCTTTCTGGGAAGCTTGTCAGCATGCCTGTGTAACAGGGATGCAAATCTACCACACATGTATCTTTGTTAAATAGGTGGAGATTCACTGAAATAATGTAAACCAGATGTGAACTGAGATATTTTACTTCAGTGTAGTTATTCCTAACCTACACAGGAATAAAATAAAAAATTAAAAAAAATAAAAGTAGCTCAAAATCTAAGTTATGGATTCATGATTCTAAATAAATGAAACAGATCTACAGATGTTATAAATTTTTTGTGAATTTTAACTGATAACAGCCTCCCAGAATTATAGATATTTGTTATATGTTTCCAAACATCTGATATATAGATGAGACATGGAAAAGCTAAGTAAAAGTTTATGATATCTCTATCAAACGGGGTGATTTTCTCTCATAGCATCTTCCCAAATGGTTGTGTATGCCTAGAATTCAAACATGACATTTACATTTGATACATTTAAGATAACTATATAGGTAGAACATTATATTTATTAGATTTTCTGGCAACCCAGGTTATGCTTTGTCTGATTTTTCATTTCTACCAATCAAAGACACAAAGTTTTATCTCTGTCCTACAGAGAGAAGTTTGCTGTGAGAGCTGCATGGATAATCTGACCTTCTTCATGTCACCACTCAAACATATCAAGTGCAATGACGTTTTCAATGACATTTGTTTTTCAAACAAGAAAAGTTTCATGTCTGCAGACCAACCCTCAGAAATAGTAAATATTCTTCTGTATGTTCTGTATTATAGAAATATGTTGTAGGATTAGGTGGACCAGCTTCTATTCCCCAGTTCTTCTTTTGATATCTAATCACCCTTCAACTGCACACTTCTATCAAATTGCACTTGAGAATTTCTAGATCTGTACATATCATCTGCTGAAATACAGTTAAACATGGGACTGAAACATGACACAATAAATATGGTTTATGATTGGAGTTGGTTGACAAGAGAGACAGGAAGTCTGCCCAGAGCCTTTTCTCCAGGCTAAACTCCCCAGCTCCCTCAACTACTCCTCAAAAGGCTTATGCTCCAGACCCTTCACCAGATTTGATGCTCTTTTCTGAAGATGCTCCAGATGCTCCAGACTCTCAGTGCTTTTCTTATAATGAGAAGCCCAAAACTGAAGATGTGGAGTGCCCATCCCTGGAGGTATTTAAAAGACAGGCACTACAGCACATGGCTTAGTGGTGGATTTGGCAGTGCTGATCCTCATGACCTTAAAGGTGTTTTCCAACCTTAATGGTTCTGTGATGCTATACACATGTGAAAACCATTCCCAGTGAGGGAACAGAAACAGCAGAATAAAAATATTCTGAAAATATATGTGTATGCATGTACTTATATATAGGTATATAGGTATATAGGTATGTGTGAGTGTACATATTTTCTGCATCTGGTATAAAACACACTCACCTTGGATACAAAGCACTGAGGCACAATCTGCAATGCCTTTTCTTATGCCTTTAGGATATTCTGAAGGTTTGATTTGCAAGGAAATAAAAAACTAAATAGTGATATGTTACAGTTGTATAGTGCAGAAGTTGCAACACTGATTTAGCTGAAATGTTTCCACATCAATGTAAATGTGAAAGTGAGAATGGAATTTGTACAACAAAGCAAATTTCTTTTACTGGTCATGCTGCATGTGAAAGGGAGTTTTTATTGAATACATGTACTTATCTCATGAAAAGACAGCAAGTAATCTCAAATACAAATGGAAATGTGACTATGAATAGACAATTTGCACATACGGAGACAGTTTGAAGATAATAAAAGAGAGCTCTTGACCATTGGAAAAGAGATTTTCAGTAACTTACTACCTGCTCTGCAAGTATATGATGAACAAGACTGCAGTTCCCAGTCCCTAGATATCCAGACTCGAGCCCACTGTAGAATATTGTTTCCTGCATATTGCTATTTCCCTGGCCTCCTTTTACTGGAAAAGAAATAAATAATGCAGAATATGAACGTGACAATACCCATGTGCTCGTTCTGTCTGGCACAGAGCTAATTTTCTTCGCGGTTACTGGTGTGGGGCTGAGTTTTGGATCTGTGTTGCTAATTCAGGGATGTTTTAGGAGCTGCTGAGCAGGGCTTGCACAGCATCAGGGTCTTTTCTGCTCCTCACCCCACGCCCCCAGTGAGGAGGCTGGGGGAGCACAGGGAGCTGGGATGAGATACAGCCAGGACAGCTGTAGGGGCCCAAGGGATATTGCACACCATAGGTGATCATGTTTAGCCATAAAATGGCATGGGAGGCGGCAGGGAGACACTGCTTGGAGACTGGCTGGGCACTGGTCAGTTGGTGGGGAGCAATTTGCATCACTTGTCTTTCTTGGGGTGTATTTTTATTTTTTATTGTCTTTTCGTTACCTCAACTTCAGAAGCATCATAGCTGCTTTGTTCATCAATTTGAAACATAATCATAGATCATCATCTATTTTAAATATTCGGTTCTATGATATAATCTCTGACATAAAGGACAGTGCCTCAGTTTAATTATATCAATTGTCTTAATGAGCTGGATTTGAGATATCCATACACAGTTGGATATCCATCTACAGGCTATACTGGAGGTGGAAAATAGAACAATTTTCAGAATTTTTTAAAAATTTCTTTTTTTTTTTAAGGAAGAAAAGGGAAGATATATTTCTGTTGAGGTTTTTATATGCTTATTTGGCTTTTCCTAATGTGTCTTTAAAAATACTATTTTTAATGCATTAGTTGAATTAATACTCTGATTTCCATAGTTTATGCAATAAAGGCTTATTTATATTAGTTAACTATGCAAAACATTTCATGCAAAATATCCTAATTAAAAGCTGTTATATTATTTCTTGATCCCAGTGGGATATTTTAGTTGGAAGTATGTATCCTGAAGACTGTGATGCCAAATTATCTTTTCCATTATAGTTGAACAATTAAATGGAGCCTAAAAGACATAAGAGAACTTTTCTCAGATATCTTAGAATGTGTTGCTGATATTTCCAATCCAGTACAGATGTAGTAGGCAGTATCTGCTTTGCACAAATGAGGTAAAAATTGAAGACAGTGGCAACCTGCTTCATTAGGCCAGAATCTTTTGCACCTGATTTATGACCTTGACAAACATTTGAATTGGAAACATCTGGGGACTGGACTGTCATTATTTCAGAGCATGTGCTTCTCACTTTTCTGTGACTTTTTAAATACAAAATAAGACTTCATATAAAACTAATTGAAAGCATAATTGACAAATTAAGGGACTAGTCTATGTTTATGTTCCAATTATCAGTAACAAAAAGTTCTACACTTGCTGCTGAAAACAGACAATCAAACAACAGACTGCAAGTCAAAAAGATGTGAAAAAAATTCCTTCTTGTCCAAATGTTGTTTTTTTTTAATTTTATTTTCTTTGTGTAACTTTAAGCTATGAATATTTTTCCTTTTTCATTTCAATAATCTAACATCTTGCAGCAAACCAATGTTGAATGCACCAAACCAAATGATATGTTGTTAGGTATCTTGCACTGAAGGAATGTTTGCTTTATGAAACAGTGCATTTTGGGATAGAATTTTGTATTTCCCTGTTGAAAGTATAAATATTCTTTTCAATTCTCCACAACAATGTTTAATTGTAGAAATTTACCTAGGAGTTTAGAATGTCATCTTGCTATCTGATGGTCACCAATGTGTTTACTAGTCAGAGTAAAACATATATGTGATGATGTGATGATCAGTAAAACAATAATTTTATCTCTGTCTTGTAAAAATTTTTGTTACTGAGATTGTTAACATTTAATGTACTACTAGTTCTCTGAATAATCTGGCTCAGTGTTGCCCTGCTTCTGTACTGATTTTGCTTTTCAGAATGCCCAAGTCAGATTTTATGGCCCTTATCCATTCTTTTATTGTTTGCTACTAACAAAAATAATTTGATCTTATCTTCTTTATAATAGCCATTCAAGTATCAGTTATAAAGGTTAAATTCAGACATCTCTTACGTCACTTCTTAATCACCTCTACAGCAAATTAATGGATCTCAGTTTCTTGAGCCTCTTCTTATTTCTCCCCTGTACAAAGTTTCTGTCATTTCTACTCTCTGTTGGTGCTCCAACAAGTTTTCCACATTTGTGTCAAAAAAAGAGGAACAATACTGGCTGCAGTAGATCAGATTTGGCCTGAGCAGTGTCAGCAACTGGTGAATCATAACTTCTCTCCATATAGTGTCCCTATTTCTTCTAATATAGTCAAATATATTAGAACTATATTGATATTTGCAAGGGAATTTCACTGTAGAGCTGGATCTTGTTGTGGTTTAACCCCAGCTAAGCACCACACACTCACTCTCTCCTGCCATTGGGACAGAAAAAACTATTAGCAGGGTAAAAGTGAGAAAGCTCATTGGTTGAGTTAAAGACAGTTTAATAGGTTAAGCAAAAGCTGTGCACACAAGCAAATCAAAATAGGCAATTAATGCACCACTTCCTATCAGCAGGCAGGTGTACAGCCATATCCAGGACAGTTTCATCTCGTGTGACAGTGACCTGGGATGACAGCCATCATCATTTGAGATGTCCTGTGCTTTTTTCTTCTTCCCCCAGCCTTACATTCAGGTAATGATGCCATATGGTACAGAATATCCCTGTGGTCAGCTGGGATCAGGTGTCCCAGCTCCTCGTGCACCCCCAGCCTCCTCTGTGGTGGGGTGGGGTGTGAAGCAGAAAAGGCTTTGGCTCTGTGTGAGCTCTGCTCAGCAGTGACAAAAACATCCCTGTGTTATCAGTGCTATTTCCAGCACGAATCCAAAATATAACCCCATGCTTGTTACTATGAAGAAAATTAACCCTATCCCAGCCCAAACTGGCACAAATCTGTATGATCCTCAGAAGCCTTTAATGATGGCTTTTCCTTGTCAGTAGTCTATCCTATACCACAGAATTACTGCACTCCAGGTGCAGAAATTGGTACTGCTGCCTGATGAACTTCTTAAGGTTTCTGTCAAGTTTCTGTCCCTGGAGTTGTTAATTCAAACATTTACCAGAGGATGAAAGCCAGATTGGAAATGCATGTGTTTTCCCCTTTGAATACAGCTGACCAGGCAATCTTTCATCTACTTACCACTTCCTCAGCCTCCAAATGAGGAGATGGAGAAGATGTTCAAAGCTTTAGTAAATTCAATTATATATATCATCATTAAATGTATTTTACACCATAGCTAGCCATGTAGCTAGCCATTTCATTTTAGCAATTCACATTGGACAAGAATGAATGATCCCTTTTTGAAACTATTTTAATTATTCCCGATGGCTGCTTTCTCCTTCATGCCTTTGGAACTGAACTCAGAGGAATTGGCTTAATATTCTTTCCAGAGACTAAGATAATTCTATGATTTTGAAGATCTCATTTCTAGTTTTCCTACAAAGAGGGGATCTCCTTTGCTAGTCACAATTTTTTCCCTCTTTTGTTCAGATTGATTATACATCTTCCTAATATGTTCTTTTCTTCTTTGAGTGAGTCATCACAGCTGAGGTGGCAACTCCATCTTCCTCATATAGCTTTGGTATGATGAATGCATCTGCTCCAGAAGGAAACAGGTCAGAAGCCTTCTATCCCAATAGAAGTTTGCATAGGAGAACAAAATTTCACCTTGTTTGATATGAAAACAGAAGAAGGGGTATGGCATTAGAGAAAGCTGTCCTAATACTTAGCATGTAAGTTGCAATAGAAAATAACTTTGTTGGCTAGAAAGGAGAACAGAGGCATATTATTTATAACAAGTTTGTACGTCTGAGTTGCTTAATAGAATTGAGTTTGGGCAATAAATTATCTGCAACTTTAAATTATAATAATGATGTAATTATGGTAATATGCTAATAATTGCTAATGTAAGCATGATGTTAATGAAAAGAGTGATTTGTGTAGGTAATAAGAATTAGACACTCTAATGTATTGATCTCGATGTGTATATGTGTGTAAGGATATCTTGGAGAATGAGTATGTAAAGTAGGCAAAATGAGGCATATTTAAAGGAGTGATTCTTCAGAATTTTCACCAGGGTGGTTTTTACTAATGCCAGACCACCTGCTTCTACTAGGCCATGTAAAAAGGAAAGAAGATGATAAGTTGAAACCCTATTGGAAAACAGACACTTTAATTTTAGTGATAAAAGAATGTTAATTCAGATCCCTACTTCTGATGAATTAGATCTCTGATTGCCTTCAATAATCTTAGACTGGCTGTTAGACAGGAGCCTAGTGAGATTATTTGGTCCTCATCAAACTAATTTTAAAGAACAATTAAAATACTTTCTTTACTAGTAGCATCTCTGAAAGATCTACTCTCACAACATTGAAATTGAAATAGGAGATTTTTTTTTTTAGTACTGCTGCTTCCATGACAAATGATAGATAAATCAGCATATCCACCTTTATATATATAGAAAAACCCCACATTTAGGTCTCTAAAGGCTTCTAAGCAAGCAGCATAGTCACTGAGCAGTTAGTTCAGGTACATAATAAACTTACAGTCTTTATTAGTCTGTACATAACTATATAATTGCCTACACACTCATTGAAGCATGTACTGGAAATAATCTCCTCAACTGGTGCAATATCCATCAAGATATAAGGTTTTTCTTATGTCTTTTAAACCATATGGATATATATTAAAAAATAAGGCAATAAAATAAAGGAGAAAAAGAGTTTTCTAAGAATAATGAGCAAAACAACTTCAGGTAGATGTAAGTTTCAAACCCCTGTTTCCAATCAAGAAACAGGGAGGACCTTCTAGCCAGGGTAAACTGAGCAGAAACCAGGTGGGTATAAGCTATTTTCTGCTCTTTTGCTTCTCCTCTCTTGGTTTGATGTCTTTTCAAGAAACAGTAGAGTTGGAATGTCTCTAAAAAGGAGAGAATATCTGTCAGCATTAACACAAAATTTTAGCTAGGAGCTCTGAAACAGGCATAAACATTTATATATTTTATAAAATATACACTCCATTGACTCTGATTTGATAATGTAGTTATTTTAATTGACTGTTCTATATTGATATGACAACATGCTTTAATATTTCAAAAATTTTATACTACCTGAGTTCTGATACTTTAAGATTATTTAAGTTGAAATATAACTAATACAGCCCATCTCTAGATACCATGGCTACTTGCTGTGGCATTGTTGTGGCATAGTATAAAAAATAATAGAATTGGAAGGCATAATTCATGAGTTCAAAATCTGATTTAATTTTGTTGATCAAATAGATCATGTCTAAATTTTGCCTTGGGCAAAATTCATGCTTAATAAACCTGTGTGGAAAATCTTGTTCTGTCTCATTAGCAGCCTACTTTCTTTTTAGACAAAAATGAAAATTTTATCTAAATTTTATCTATATTAGTATCATGATAATGGTACAGTATGAGAGAAGCAGAAAATTTTTATCTTGAAAATATATTTAATTTAATATTTAATGGTTTAGTAAGTTTATGTATAATTTTTGTAAAAATAGTTTTTAAAGCTGAAATTCAAATTAATGAAACTTCATAAGTGTTGCAAATACCTTATCAACATTCTTGAAATGCAAAAAAAAAGTAGTTTAATTTCTTTCAGAACTGATTCTTTCTTCCAATTTACCTTTGTTTAAAAATTTTTAATATGTTTAATTAATGTTTAATTAACTGGAAAATTCCTAGTCTACACTCAATTTTCATATTTGACCCAAGCAATCAGTCAAATTTTTACACTTTCGGTTAATAACAAAAAAATAAGTTAGAGGAATCAAAAAATATTTTGGGCTACAAGTTAATCACACTATGAGCAAAATCCTAGTAGATGAAAGTTACTTGCATATCCGCAGCTGTAAAAGCTAACCTGGCAGCTGAATGTAACTCTTGTGAAAACACCACTGTGCATCAAAATGGCAAGAGAACGAGATATGGTGACAATTAAACTTCTCTAACATGGTTCCGGATGACTTTGACTGCATGATTTTGTTTAGCACATAATATTAATGGTTACCATTATGTAATTTTAAAAATTAATGGTTCATTTTCTTAAATTAATTTCAGAAATAAAGTGCTGGTTTTTTACCCACAGAAAGGATGCTTAATTTTGAAAAAGTTTTGCAGAGGCTTTTATTTTCATTCTGTTTTTTCTTTCTGCTTAAGTTGGTTTTCCAATGGCTCTAACATGGCAAGAGAGATTATCAAAGAGAAACTACATGCAGTGTGCCTTGATCCTTATCCTCTGATGGTTTGATCATTAAGTTTTATATGACAAGCAGATACTTTTTGATTTTCTGTGTCTTGGGGCTTTGCAAGCCTAATGAAATTGTAACGTATTTTTGAACATTAACATTAAATCTAAACTGGACAAAATGCTAAAGAAAATATGGTTAAAAAAATCTTTTGTAAAGTATTCTGAGATCAATTGATAAAAACAGGGTAAAAAAAAAAACCTCATTATTGTAATGAAGAGGGATTTTTATATGACTACTAATATCTATTATTCTGACCCCAGATTCTGAATCTTTTATAGATGCTGTTCATTGCTCCTGTTGCCAGAAATTCACTGCAATTCTTTCAAAAGAGAGCTGAGCTGAAAGACAAAGCAGATGGGTGCTGCGTGCTCCCTTGTTCAGGCACCCAGTTGGAGCTATACAAGAATCTTCCACCCTGGTGATATTCACACAGATTTTCTCCTGACAGTTCTGGCCACCCAAGGTGAGAATTCACCAGTCATTGATGTTATAGAAACCCATGAGAAACAACATCCTTGTCATGGAATTATCACAAGCTGCATGACGTCTTAGAGGAGCACATTAGGGAGCCAGAAGGCAGAGCAAACGAGAAACCTTAGGAATTGATGCTGTGTGAAACATCTCAACACATCTTCAGCAACACTTTTCCATAGGAATGCCCCAGTGGTGAGGGACAGGATACACACTCTGCCCCTCCTCACAAACTGTTTACTTTGGTGGGATAAAATCATTGGTATTTGATTATGAAGAGAAATGAGTCTGGAATATATCAGCCAAGGTTCTTCATCATGCAGCAAAAGCAACTGTACATAAATCATGTCAAGTTTGATTTATCATATTTGCATTTTCTAAAACTTTGTGACTTTCATGGCTAAAAAGCTAAAACTAAGTGAGATAATTTAGACAATTTACATTAACTTTATTGTTATTATGATAATAAATTTGCATTTTTACAGAATGGAAGAAGGATAAGGGAATATAGGAATTGGCCAAAGAAAGAAGGGTAAGGAAATTAACCACTGCTGTTCACAATTTTGATTTAAACCCAGTCAGAATTTTAAAGGCATAGTCATGTTTCAAAATGTTTCAAGTCTAGACTCTTTTGTCAGGATGACAAAAACCAAGATTGGCACCAAGTTCTGAATAGCCCAGTCACATTTAACATGTAAGAAACACACAAGCAAGGCACTGAAGAAGAAGCATTAAATGAAAATATTTCCAGATGAATATACCAAAACTTATAAATACCAGAATTAGGGTTTCAAGTGTAATCCCGATTTGTCAGCCTACATTTATGCACTATGAGAAGAGTCTCTGCATGACCACACTTTATTCTGTTATTCTCCATCTCCAGATTAGAGCAACCAGACACAGAAGAGATGGAAAGCCCACACTGCATGAGTGTGACGTGTCCAGAATCACAGTGGAACACTAGGATAAAGTCCAGTTTCTTTGGGAAGTATCCAGCAATCAAAATTAAATCTTCTTACATACAGCTCCTGCTTCATTAGCTGTGTATCTTCATTTTCTGGAAAAAAAAAATGCATGGGTATCCTACAGTTGACAGTCTTTTTCATTATAAAACTTGATTGGCAGTCTGTGAACTGAATGAGTAGAGAATGCTAAGAAAAAAATTGCATGTGCTAATGTAATTATAGATGGTAATTCTTACATCTAAGACAGACTAATTAAGGCTGTATAGGCGACCTTAATTCTGACATTTTTCTAACTTCTGAGTAATTGACCTTGCAATCTTAGCACTCCACATGTATCAATTATAATTAGCTTTTAAAAACATGAAAAACAGCCACTGTTGCTGAGGCAGAAAAAAAAAAAAAAAAGAAAAAAAGGAGAAGAAATCTTTTCCACTGGAGCCAAGTTGTAATTTTTTGAGAGTCAAATCTTTCAACACCACAATTCAGAAGGCTGCAAGATGACCTACCTACTCCAGGCAAGCCTGGCACTATTAGTAACCCCTACATGGGTCAGTTACTAGAAACTGGAATACACATCAGCACTGGGAGTTTTCCAACATATTTCTTGTTGAAAGGGATGCCTGGTAGCAAGCCAGGCTTGGTGCTCTTGTTGCAGTCGCCAGGCTCTCTTTCCCTTGCTTTGTCTCTGTAGTCCTTTTGTTTTGCTTTCTTATCCAAGTTCCTTTCCCTGCTATTGCCTTATTTTGTTTACTCTTTCCTCTGGGCCTTGGTCCTTGCACCTCCTTTTCTGAGTTGTAGATTGGCTGTTTCTCTCTGCTCCAGCTGCCTTCTCTCAGACCTCATCTCAATTGAAAAATGAACCATGAAACTCCCTGAAGATTCTGCTAAAGTGCTACCTTGGGGTAAGTCTTGTGTGTATTTTGGCACTGGTCTACTTTCATACAGAGCCTGGAAGGTAGAACCACAGTGTCCCCTGTTAAAACATTAAAACCTTGCCTCCCTGTCAAGCAATCATAATATATCTTTTATTACTAGTGTTTTTAATATGACTGTGCAACTTTTTCTGTCCAATCTCATTGTGATAATCTTTTAACTCATGTTTTATTTATATTTAAATAATTCAGAAACTCAAGATAGAAAAGTTCAAGTTTTATTTTAGAGCATAGTGAACCTACTATGCAATTATTATAATGTAGAATTATGTAGAAAAAGAGTTAAGTAAGCAGTGCTTTGGAATCACAATCTCTACCTCTCTTCCACAGACAGTAATAAGCCAAAGGCTATTATTAGAGTAATAATGATAACTGATCTGTGATTAGTAGTCAAAAATTTAACTCACCTAGTTTAAAAGGCTCAGAAGTAGAAATATTTATTTCACAATATTTTTAAATAAATAAAATGCGTTATTGAGTAGATGAGTTCCTACTGACAGTTGCAAATATTGTTTCAGTACAATCTCTGCTTAACCTCTTGTCAGGAAGCAAACTTGCACAATTTTTTCAAATGACTAAAACAAGTTCAATCCTAAGCAATTACAGCAATAAAACAGAATCTGCTTTGTCCAAACTTAGTTTGGAAGAAAAAATAAAATAAAGTCTCCATTCTGAAACCCTGGCATAGGTGTATTTTGATGTTATAATGTTAGAGAAAAAAAAAATCCACAAGGAACTGTGATATTCTCAAATGATACAGCCAAGACTTTCTTAATACCTAGTATCAGAGTTCTTCACCAGATACTGCCCAGGGAGAGCACCGTCTTAAGAATTAATGAATATAAACAAGCAATAAATGAATTTAGAGTTAGCATTTCCTCACCATTAAAACGATGAGATGCTGGTGCATTTGCAAAGGTAATGTATTTTTACAGGGTATGCAGCAAGCTCCCTCTCCCCAGGGCATATATTTATATCTGAGCTTCTTGTCCTGGGCTCCCCTTACCAGTGAAGAGGAAGCAAATTTAGGGCACAGAACCAAACCTCTAAAAATGAGCCATATCTAATTAACAGGGCCAAGTGTGTCATCTATGCTGTAATTTTCACTGAACTTTAATGTCACAGCGAGATTCTTCTAGATGTCTCTTTTTTTCCCAAGAGACTGTTCAAGTTTTCACAGAGACTTTTATTTAGTTTGGGGTTTTGGTGCTGGGCGGGGGTTGTTTGTATTTCTGTGTTTGTTTGTTGGTTTTTGTTTCACTTTTGATTTTGGGAGTTTTTCACATTTATCAGAAAAAGGGACTGGAATACTCCTCGATATCAAATTCTGTTTATTCATTGGAAATAAGAGAAATCATCTGATAAACTTGATACTCAGTTACTCTTTTCAGAACTTCTTTATTTATAGTTTGAAGAGCTATCTTAAAGCAATGGAAAATAAAGATTAAGATTCATTTCAAATTTGAACAAGGTTAAAAAATTTAAATAAAAAACTGAATTGTGGATATCTATTGTATTTACTGTTAAAATAGAGGAAAGCAGAAGGAAGTGAGTAGGTACAAAGCATATACTTTTAAAAATAATTATTTAAAAGTATTGAAAATTTGCCATGGCATGTTGTTTTCCACTATCTTTTTTTTTTTTCAACATATCATAGCTTTTCTAGGGTTTTTTATTTATTTTCCCAAGCTAAAGATAATTTATATATGACATTGAAAGGTGTGTATCACAGGCTTTGCTGCTTTTGTTCATTCTGTATAGAGCAGCAGCTAAAGTAGTATCAGAAGGCAAAGAATTAGTAGGCTTAAAATAGGGCTATGAAGTAGCAGATAAAAAGAATATTGATAAGAGTGAGAAAAATATATCAGTTTCTTTTCAGCTGATCACTATTGGTGAATTGCATAAAAAGGAGAGCAGCCATCAGTGAACTGACTGAAATAAAACTGAGTCACACTGTAATGGATTAACTTTGCTAAAAGCTAAACTCTCATCCAGCAGCTCATTCAGTCCCCTCTCCCACAGGGTGGGCTGCTATGAGGAAAACTAATTTCATCTCAGCCAGATCCAGATCTCTACAGAAACTATTTTAAAATATTTTAGAATATTACTTTTAAATTTAAATATTTCCCAGACAAAATGGGACATTCTGCTTTCATTGGTCTCTTGTATTTTCTCATTCTTGCTTTGAATTTGCAAGAGCACGAGGTATTTCCACATCAATTACCTACAACCTTTGACTTTGCAAATGACCATTCACATAAAAACAAAGATTATATTCAACTACTTAAAAATTAAGGTTCACATGCCATATTAACTAACGATAAATAAATATAAACTGTTTCTTAGCATACAGAATTTTCAGCAATGGACTGAAGTAGATAATAAAGCAACATTTAAGATGCAGTTTCTGTAGGGGAAAACAAAGAGTAATTTTTGCAAGAAATAGAACTAAGTTAGTTAATTTTACAAATTAACTTATTAAATGCCAAATCCTGCCCCTAAATTCATTGCAATACTGCAGAAGAAATTGGAGATGAAATTTTCCCTGGAGCAAACTTAAGTATGTGCCCAAGAAATAATGGAGCATGTAGATTCAGAAAGACACAAATAACTTTCTGCAGCATAGAGCATTGGTAAACCCTGGCAGCCTGTCTTATTTATGGACAAAGGTCTCAATAGCTAGAAGACATGTCAGAAGGTATGCCCACATGTAGACTCTGTAAATAGAGCTTTCATTCAGGGTACATACCTTCTTCAAATCTTCTGTCTTTTTAGTACATGCTCAAGTCTGAGCCGACCAGTTATTTAATGGTAATTTATAAATTGTTTCTCTGCTGACTGTAATGACAGAAGCTTTAAGATCCTCAGTGTGTGAGATGGCAAAAGGAAAGTCTAGTTTTAAGTATAGCTTCCTTCTCAGCTATGCTGTTTCTTTAGTGTACTTATAAGCAAATGACAACAAATGGTTCACTAACTTGGTGATAATTGAGGGCCCCCCACATTTATCTGTATGAGTCAAGAATCCACTCAACAGCTCCACTGTGAGAATGAAAAACATCTGTGTCAATAAATCTGTATGTCTAGATCAAATGAGTGAATAGAAGACTCACTTGGTTCTGGGAAGTTGCATAATATGCAAGAAAATAGTAAGAGCACACAGAGCCAGACCAAGGGTCTGTTTGCTGAATGGTCTTTGAAAATAGGAAGTGGCAGCTGACAGGACAGAGCCTGTGAGCACCAGGCAAGCCTTTACACTTATCCTATGTTTTTTCTGCTCTATCCTCCCAGCTTTCAGCAGAGTGTCTAGGGATTTCTGGAGCCAGAGATATTTTTGTTTGCTAAAGTCTCAATGTGTATATCTTCCATGAGTTTGTCATATTGCTTTTTGAACCAATTTGCACTTTTGACATCTGGAATGATGCTTGGCAGAGTTTCCACAGTGTATATATTCAGATAAAAATATATTTCTTGTTCACTTGTTTCAACCTGCTCAGTGATGGTGTCTTTTCATGATCCCTAGTTTTTATACTGTTAAAAATAAAGATGTTTTCTACTCTTATATCCCGTGGGACTTGCAGACCCAGCTCAGTTCAGACTTAAAGGATTCATTTATTTCTGAAGTAAAATTTAAGTTTCTATATCATTCTGTTACAATGAATACATTTATTTCACAAAAGACCAGATTCAGATTCAGGAAAGTTATTTTTACTCTTTTTTCAAGCTATTCTCAAAAGAAAGAAATTTATATAATTATTTGCATACTGACAGTTTCCAATTTTTTGTTAGAATTACCTGTCAGGTACTTAGACAGAATCAGTTTAAGAATGTTCATTCTTTTACTAATCATAAATTATAATAAAACTTTCCAATTTTAGCTTTTGACAAAAAAAAATCATGCATTTGCAAGAAATAATAGCATCATTCACAATCACTCAATAGAATGTTTCATAAGTGTGATGTAAGGCATTGCAAATTCCAGTTTCAGATAAAAATGCATTGCTTTTTTTCCTATAAATAAGTACTTGTGCTACAGCAGGCTATCCCAAGAAATTTTATACATAACCCCTTGAAAATTGCAGAGAACAGACAGAACTGTCTGATGGTATTCAGTATGACCAGGGAAGTTGAAATGATCATGACATAAGGTAATCTTGTTTAATATTCCTTTTAGATTCCCTGCTTAACTCTGACATGTCCAGAAATTCTTACTATTCTAGTCATTTGCAGTGAAGCACAAAATTGTTTTCTGTATTTCCAGCCTGATTATAAAACAAATCCAGAATCCTAGGAAATTTCTAGATTTCCTAAATATAGCTCCATTTTGGGGAAAAGAACCACTTTTTTAACTCACCTCTCCTCACTTCTCTGTCTTCTGCAGCTAAAGGACCACTAGGTTTTGCATTGTGTATAAGTATATTGAATGGCTGAATAATATAAAAGTTCCAGATGTTAAGTTTTAAAGATGAAAACAGGTAAGGGCTGGTAAATTAATTGCCTGCATCTATTGACAGATGTTCCAACTTCATAAAGGGTTCTGTTGCTGAAAAATATTTTTTAAAAATAGTGTTTTGTCTTTATTAATTCTATCATGATTGATTTAATGATACAAAGTTATCAAAATTATTATAAATGAAAACCTGTCACAATCTTGTGTTGGCTAAAGCTGTCCTCTTGTTCAGACATAGGTCTGCCAGACTCCTGGTATCAGCACACGTGCCAACTCATTTTGGAATGATCACTGTCTAGTTTCTTCTTGCTCTTCCTTCTGAAGTATCACTTGAATCTGACATATCATCAGCTTTATAAATCTCAACTACTCCATCTCAACTACTTCCATGAGATTTTGCCTTGTTCTTCCTGGCTTTAGAAAGGAGTATTAAGAGTGGTATACGAAAAACAAGGAGAAGGATGACAAGACTGTGATGTGGCACTTGGGAACTGACAGTCCCAGGGAAGTACTGGGGATCTGATAGCTCGCCATGCACTTCGCTGCTCTTGTAAAATTTGGAATACTGAAGGCTCAACTTTTTAAAAGAAAGTTGAAAGTCTTATATAATGATGTGTTTCAAAACCTAAAACTTTCAAGGAATAGCACCAAGTATTCACAAAAGCTGTAATAAAATCATTAGAGATGACAGCCATAGAAGAATTATGGCCCCATTGCAGGAATTCTTGTGGAAACAAGTGCTATGTAAGAGGGCCCATTTTAAATACTGTCATGGTCCCTTGTGGTAAAAACTGTATTAAACTTGTGTGAAATTGGTTATGAAATGCCATAGATAGTGGATTATAGAAACATGTAACTTCCCACACAAAGCATTAAATATAAGGAATTCTGAGGAAGTCACCTCTGTGTTTACACTGGTTTGATGCATACTTTATTGCCTACATCTGGTGGAATAGATAAATATTCTTTCTTCTGGATGGAGACCCCCATTTAAATCTATGTATGGTCCTGCAAATCAGAGAAACTTGGCTGAAAAGTGGAAACAGGCATACAGCATGAAAAAGTGATTTTAGTCACTTAGGTCTTCAGGTGAAAATTGGAATTGGGAAACAATTAGAAGACTGAACTTCTAGATGTATTCTACATGTGGAATTGCTGACCTAACTTGCTATTGCAATTTCTATCTTTGTTGAATGCTAGCAAGATTTGTTCATATATTGGGAACTTAACAGGCTGGCCTGAATATTGCAAAGGAACTGATGAATATAATCTCTAAAATCCTACTTGCACTTGGTAAATGAGATCATATTTTTATCACAAAATCTGCTACAAATTGTCAGTACCGTAGTATAACTTCTATTCACACCTTTTTCTATGAGGAAATAGTATCAGGTTGCACGATCTAATAAATTCATAGAAACTTACTAACAACTCAATATTAATTTTTTAACAGTCTGAATCTAAGGTAGTATATACAATTCTGATATTCAACTCAAACCTGTCTTTGAAATTCCTGGAGCCATCCTTGTGCAGGTGCATAGCTCTATTTTTCTTATCCTTCAAACTGGTACTGGAAAAAACTTTCTTTGCCTTTATTAAACTGAAAGCTTGAAATTGTGTTCTTCTATATGTATCCTGTTTTCAGATACTAGAATAAAATAAAGTGTTGTCATGTTAAGTACAACATTTTCTTAGTGAAGGTCAGTCATGACATTTAGATGAAAATATCTTCATATTTACAGTCTAGATGCAACAAAAAATGGTTGTAATTTTATTTTCTTGTGTTTTTTTAAATGTTTCTCAAAGGACATTTGAATGAAAATAAGAAAAACAGTGGCACTTTGCTGCAAGATCCCATTGTCTAAGAAGTGTTTCAGAAAGGTTATTGAAGGAAGAAGGGAATTAACATAATTGCCATGTTCTTCCTTCCTCATGTAATGTTCTACAGTGCTGTAGAAAGAACCAGGAAGACTTGTTTTTATTTTGAGATAAAGTATCGTTAGACATTCTTACCTTCCAAATCCCAACTCTGCAAATCCCACTGGGGTCAGTAGGAGTGAAGTGACAAAATCCAACAGAACCATAGCACAGTGCTCTAACTGATCCTTTTGCTCCAAGTTATGATTAAAGGGGGATACTGGCTACTTCTGGGAGTCCAGATTATGCTACTGCTTCATACTTGACTGCTACAACAGTCTCAGATAAGAAATACATTTTATTGATGAAATTGGATTACATTTGATTTACATATATGCACACATTTTCAAAGTAGTTCTAAGTCTGGTCATCTATTTCTAGAAAAAAACACAATTTGTCGCCTGATTTCAATTGACTTGTGTATCACATATGCATTAGAAACATCAATTATCTGTCTTGGATTTTTTTCTGTAGACATTTTGTTTTGACTCTTAAACCATTATCTTGATCCAGTATGAAACCAGTTCTGATCACCATGATATCTTATTCTCCAAAAGTAAAATAAAGCAAACAACATGAAACTATGAACTAAAACATGGCCTGTAAAATCTTAAATTCCTCCTAAATGACAACACAGTAAGTATTAATTAGAAAAAAATTAAAAATATTAAATTTTCATATTACTTTAAATCGCAGAAAATATTAATAATTTTGTAGATTATTTAATATAAAAAAACAGAAGTTAATAATTATTTGTTTTTAGTATTGTGCACTGATTACTACATTAATAATTTACAAAACAAATTAACCATAATTACATGAATTGCAATAACTGAAACTGTGCATTAACAGATGGTGCATGCGGTTTACTGTAAAAAGCAATATTAAAAATCTTTGGATTTACCTCCTATCTTATTTTGCAGCCTAACAGTGTAAGAGAACCTGTTCCAAATTATTGACCAATAGAGTTAATTTTATCAGTGTGAGTGAAGATCAGACTTTATGACTGCTTGACCTCCAAAGACATTTGCAGTTTAAGTCTGTTGTGGAAGTCCAGAGATGAATTAAAGGGAATGTTTCCTTCACTTTAGCAGCATTTCTCTCTAATGAGAAATTGTTGCTCTTATCGACTTTGCACCAACCGAAAAGGCCATGGAAATGCTACTGTTGTCTAGTCAAAGAAAAAAAGAATAAAGTTTTAACTAAAGTGTAATTATGAACTGTCCAACGTGCACAATAGCTCTGCTAGAGTTGATTGTGACCTGTAATGAGCTACTCAACCTACTGTACTATGTGTAAAAGTGAAATTTTCTGTCTTCCTGAGTTACGTGAGTGCCCAAAGACTAATTTGCAAACTGAATCACTTTATAACTGGGGATCAGGGGGGCAGGAAGTGTGTCTGTGTATTTTGAATGCCTCCAGATAAATATAAGTTTTCAGTCTCACAGT
The DNA here is from genome assembly GCF_052056855.1 of Sturnus vulgaris. Lineage (NCBI taxonomy): Eukaryota > Metazoa > Chordata > Aves > Passeriformes > Sturnidae > Sturnus > Sturnus vulgaris. The sequence goes on along the minus strand of NC_142244.1, from coordinate 42,667,083 downwards.
TTTTGCTGTAGGCTCCCAATTCCTTTTTAGATCTACCGATGAGTTTCTGTGGATTTTATACAATTTTTTTTAATACTGAAAAACATTTAAATAGACATACATAGTTAAGATTTTATTCTATTATATTTAGAACTGATTTATAAGTCTTAAAGCACAGAATAATGATTATCTTTTGAAACATAAATAAGACAAGTCATCAAATATACAACCATAAATCCAATAAAAGTAATGATAAAACATGAGGAAAGAATCTAAAGGAAAATCCATCTTCATTTTTACTATAAACTATTCAAGGAAACCTCATAAAGACATAGATGCTAGACTCTCTTGGTCTTCTGAAATTTAATAGCTGAGTGCCACCTCTGCTTATCTATCTTCTTTCCATTGTAAATGCCTATTTTTATTGATGGTTTCTAAACTACTGGATGGGCATTCAATTGTGCTTTCATCAGCAATCATGAAGTACAGGTTTTCTGTAATTATATAATTTTCTTAATGACCTGTAAAATTTTTTTTATAAGCATGATCCAGAAAAACAAGTGATATAATTTTCACACAGAGGTAGAATAAGAGCAGGCAGAAAAGAGAGAGTGCATCAAGTTTTTAATATGGTTTTTAATATGGCACATGGAATAGCTGTAAATCACTTGAAAGTTTTCTGCAGTTGAACTCTAGAGCAAGGGAGGTTGACCTAGGCTGGCTGTCAGGCCCCCACCCAATGACTTTCTCACTCTTTTTCAGTGGGACAGGGCAAGAAAATATGATGGAAAAGCTCAGGAGCTGAGATAAAAGCAGTTTTTTAGGAGTTTGCTATTTATTATTATGGGCTGCTATGAGGAAAGTTAATTCCACCACGTCCAGAACCAGTATATAAATACATCTTAAGTAATCAATTACATTATATAATTCACTCTGAAAACAGAATAAGGAAGGTAATAATTTACTTTAGCCTAATGATTCACAAAGAATTTTGAGAGACATTTTCAATGCTAATACAAGAGCTAATTCAGGGTTTCTTAGTAGTGTAGGCAGTTAAATTTTGCCACTGCAAGGATGAGATCAGATCAGTAAACCCTGAAGGGACAGATTGTCCTTTGGCTGTTGTTGATGGACGGTTCAGAGCTGGTCAGATGTGGCATCCAGAGCCAAGATTATTATTGCTGAGAGGCCCCTCAGGTCCCCAAGGCCCTGGATGCTTCACCCAGCAGAGAGAGGGGCAGCACATGCGCCCCTCTCTGAGTGCAGCACAGGTGGAGTAGGCAGCAGCCACTATGTCCCTTCCTGAAGTGGTTTAGAATCAAAGAATCACTGAGTTTGGAAAAGACTTTTAAGATCATTGAGTCCAATTGTAAACAAACCCAAAAACAAAACCTAAAAAACAAAAACAAAAACCAAAAATACACACACATACAAAAAACTCCAAACCCACGTTATCACATTCCTCCTAGAACTAGACCCAAATCTACACTTTTAAATGTTTCTGGCACAAGGACTGAGGCAAACCCCACACCCAGGATAGTGACAGAGGTACGTCATATAATTCTCTACACACATTCCTGAAGGTCCATCATAAAACTGTTCAGAAGGAGGCAGCAGGCTGCTCTGCACCAGTGATAAGTAATTTGCATTTAATTTCTACCCGAATTTATTTTCTAGACGTTTCACTAACAATTCCCTTGCTTGTGGACTTGAGTGCATTAACTCTCCTTTAGGCAATTATATATTGATTTGACTTATAGAGGCACAAATCTACTGGGAATTTTAGTCCCACCTTGCCATGGTAGGTAACACATGTTGTTATGTCTCCATAACATGTTGTTATGTTATTAAGACGAACATAAAACTGACCATTTTCATCATAGGATTCCATCAAAGCCCGAATAAATTTTTAGGAGCATTCAACATTTTCTTCTATTTTTCCTTGATTTTCTAGAAGTTTTACTGACAGGAAAAATGGTTTTCTGAATATCGCCCAGATGTTAGGGCAAACTGTTGGCAGCTCACTGAGAAAGTTCTGTATTTTTGAGTAAGCCTGGATCCAGCATTGGGAGCCAAAATGAGGCCATAGCACCTTCTGCTATGATAAAGAAAAAACAGCTTGAAAATGTCATTTCTGAAAGAGCTGTTGGTTTTGTAATTTCACACTTTGGTTTAGTTAAAATTAAAACAATAGAATTAAAGTATTTGGTTTGTATCTTTTCTTCAGACACACAATACTTTCAATATGCATTTTTTCAGAAGGATTAATATGTAGCTAAATAGTGTAGAGTAAGCAACACTAAATTAAATAATTCAGAAAATCAGGAAGGTGAAACATCAAATAAAAAATTCAAAACTCAAACTTACCCCATTATGCTGAGGAAAGACAGATAATAGCTTTCTTCTACTTTTCTTTCTCCTTTGTTTTTTTTTCAAGTAGCTTTTATTGTGTCAAAAAAGACTTGTAAATGACTGAGGTATAATTAAATAGAGCAAATATTTCCCAGATCAAATGTAACGTAAAACATGGGATTTAGATCATCTAGCTGTAACTGTAAAAAAAAAAGAAAAAAACTTAAGATTTATCTGGTCATCTAGATTACTTCCATGGTAAAAAAAAGAAACAGACATCATCTATGAGCAGTTTACACAAATTATTTTAGACGTTTAGGGCATAGGAAAGATGGATCAAAGACCAACCTAGCTCTTGAGAGAAATGAATAAGTGAGACAAATCTCATCACTTCTCTTAAACATTGGCCTTTTTTTTTTTAATTGTCATATCTTTTGATAGACTCTTCATCTCAGTACCAATTCCTGATATCAGACCAATAAACAGGCTGTTATCTCTATTCAATATAGTCCAGTCTGATTCCACCATTACAAGACGAGCAGATGCATGTACATCAGTATCAATCACAGCACAATAGGTCTTCAAATTGCTTTAATATTTCACAGAAACAGAACAAGCTGCATGAGCAGTACAGCTCAGTGGTGACTGAGCACTAAACTTAATGGAATCCATTTAAAACACATTCTTGAAATATTAAATCAAAGTGGCAATTTCACATTCTTGCCTTTAAATTAGCAGCTCATGATCATTTGTTCATAAGCAACTGCATTTTAATCCTCCTCATGTATGGATACTATAAAATTATCTAAGGTCAAGATATATGTTTATGAGATTTTTCCCTCTTTATATTTTGGTTTTATAATCATTTTATTATATTTTTTCATTAGTCTTTGCCTGAGTAAAACACTACTCAGAAAAAAAAAATTTTAGCCTCAGACAAAGATAATGAAGTTTAGAAGTTCAATTCTGAGGCTAGGTCATCAGATGCGAAACTGATTTCGTCCCATTGCGGTGTTTTGGGTGATATTAGAAAACCCAGTGAAATTCAAATGTTATTCACTGGAATTCACCACATTTCATGGCTAACTTAATTAAATTTAAACTTGCAAATTATTTATCAGGTAATGTACGTTAGTGATATTGAATGTTTGGTTTAAAAGTACTAAATGAAAGCATACAAAGCACAAGGTTTTAAAAATTTGCAGTCCTTTAGCCATGCTGTGACTGCCACTTGTCATGGTCGTCTCATAACTCTTTCATAACCCCTGCATAAGAAATCAAAGAGCTTAGTGTTGCTCCTGTGGAACAAGTGTACATCATGACAGGCACTGAGAGTACATGTGCATGCAATCTCAGAAAGAAAGTGATTAGAGAGATGTTAAAGAAGCTATTTTCACTCTCTGATGTTAAACATTTGTCTTAGGTAGCTAAAAGTTTTCTTGGCAGTCAAGAATGTTGTTTCTTGACAACTAATGAAGCTGCTACTCTGTCCTGCCCATTCTAACTAACTGCTGCAGGGATTTCTAAGTTCTTTGTCAACCAGCTCCTGATTGCAGACTAAATTCAGTTAGTTTTTTTTCCCTCAGAAAATTTCACCATAAACTCTTGTTACACAAGATTTGATTAATGTCCATTTCAGATGTCCCTGCAGCGAGGACAGAACACAGATGGAGGCTGGCCACTGATCTGAGTTAAACCATTTCCACCCATCAGTCAGCATCTGTAGTTTATAGCAGGATGTCTTGAGGAAAGGTGGTATCAGTGATATCTTACTGTAAGAAGCTGAGAGGTTCAGAAATTGATTAATGAGCAAGTCCAGAGTCCATCAAGTGAGAGCAAGATAGAGAAGTGGGTGTACCATTCTAAGGCAAGCTCTCACCACTCATCCATCAGAGCACTACGTTAACAGATGACTTGCTTCAGTTTCCCTCTTTAGTCAGTGGAGAAAAAAAGCTTCTCTTAGGGTGAGCTAAAGCTGGAAACTATCTCAGCTGCACGCAAGTGGAACTAGTTTCTTTCCTTTGACAGCAGGACTCGAAAGTTACTGTACTTAAACACTGAAGTTAGACCTTGTGAGTACTCCTCAAGAACAAATAAATCGTCCTTTGAAATCTTGGACAAATATGTTGAAGGGAAAAAATTTTTACAAATCTCTTAAAAGTGTCTACACCCTACACCCTACACATCCATTCTAGAAATATGGTGAACAAATCATTGCAGTCAATACATACCTCAGCTTTTCCTGACAAGGATATCAGACAGTAATGAAAAGATGTAGTGACAGGTAATTTCACCTTATTTCTTCTCCACTTCATAGCCTAGTGAGAAGCAGGCAAAAGACTGACTGACAATGCTGGAAAATACTTATTTCCTAGTCCTCTTCTATATTGGCAGTATATTGTGGTCTTTTGAGCTCTGCACTCCATTCAGGTCATTCAGAAACAACACAATAAAAAGTAATTCTGACCCTGAACAGGCAAGCCATTTTCTGATGCTGAATTTCCATGTTTATCTGTTTCTGTAGTGTTTGAGAATGTAGAATGGGCAGCATTTAAAGAACTTTTATCTATGAATATAGGTAGTATGAGATAGAAACTGTTAATGCTGAAGAATAGGACTGAAGACATATTGTTTCTTCTTTTCCTGCAAAGCTCTATGCATACTGAGTAAGAAAAAATCCACCTTAAGGTTATACAAAGATCAAAACAAGCATAGGGAATTAGTCAACACTTGAAACACCTTCTCTCAACACAGTATACTAACCTTCAGTGAGCTCTCTCCTACCACAGTAGATCACTTGCACTCTTCAGGCTAGTTTGGAATCTCTGTGTCAAATTGCAAGGTTGATTTACTCCCAGAACTACATTTCTTACTCAGAATAACCATATTATTTTGCTAGAAATAATATAATAAAGCTATTTACACTGATCACTTGTGATATAAACACAGAACTATTTTTTAAACAGGAATCCATCAGGGAGAACCTTCCAGTGCTATAGAACCGATACAGCATGGGATCCTGGTGGGAAAACAGGGAACTGGCCCTATGTAAGAAATAAGCATTCTAAGAATATTGATTTATGATGAACCCTGGTGATTAGTGCTTCAGAGACTTTTTCCCCCAAAGGTTATTCTATCTAAATTTATATTGTAGCTGTTGTAGTGAATCTGAAAGCAAGTCATGGGAGGGAGGTGTGATGGTAGGTGACTGCTTTGGCCACAGTGATCATGAAATGGTCAAGTTTAAAATTTTCAGTGAAATCAGAGAATCACAGAATTGGCCAGGGAAGGGATCACAGTCCAGCCTCCCTGCTCAAACAGGGTAGTCCTAGAACATATAGCAAAGAATTGTGTGCAGACTATCCAAAATATCCCCAGTGAGGGAGACTCCTGATGTCTATTGGCAGTCTGTTCCAGTTTGCTGTCACTAACAAGAAAAAAAGGATAGCAGAGTTGTTACCCTAGACTCCAGGAGAGCAAACCTTAAGCTGTTTGAGAAGCTATTTAGCAGAGTACTCCAGGAATCCGCTTTTGAAGGCTTAGGAATTCAAGAGTGCTGGTAAGTATTTAAGAATCATGTTATAGACCAACAGGAGCAACAATTCCACTGTGTCATAAGTCAAGCAAGCAGGGCAGAAGACCAGCTTAACTGAATATGAAACTCCCTGTTGAGATCAAGAGAAAAAAATTGCATGAACTCTGGAAGCAAGGTCAAGCTTTCCAAAAAGAATAGAGGGCTTCATTTTGTAAATACAGGAAGAAGACAAAAGGTCAAAGCTCAATTAGAGTGAAATTGACCATTGTTGTGTCATATAACAAGAAGAGTTTTCAAAGTGCATTAAGAGCAAGAAGAGATCTAAAGGAAGCATTGGACTGATCCTTTTTGAAGATGGTGATCTGACTAATAGGGATGAAGAGAAAGCTGATGGCTACTTGGTACTTTTCTTTTTTGAAAAATCCAGATATCTCACTGTTCAGATTAGTCAAGATTTTAAGGGTTAAAACATCAGCCTCTTTAGGCTGCTTCTCTGTAAGTGTTTAGTGGACCTACTGTCTCATTTCAGACCCTGCAGAAGTATTTTTGACAAGATACATCCGTATACAGCACTACAAGCACATGCGTGTGGCAGGAATCTCATTCTACTGAGTTAAATCAGGGAGAGGAAACAAAAAGGGGCCACTTCATCCTTAAGATATACTGAACATATTAAGCATTTAAATTTAACAGTTATTAATTCACAGCAGTGGATTTCAAAGGGGATGTCCATGATAAGGATGTGATGTGATGTCGTGTTCTCTTGCTTGTAATTAGCCACAAAGTTATCTTGTGTGTAAGTCACCATCAAACAGATATCTTATTAAAATTTTTATATCTGCAATAGTAACATGAATATTAGCTAGAGGTTATTCAGACACTAAGTAAAAAATAATATAAAGTAAATGCCAGCAAAAATATCTAAATAGATGCTTTATTTCCTACTTTTAAAAGAAAATTAATTAGGAAAATGCCCAATCTTACTGGGGTAAAAAAACCCAAATCAAACAAATTTGTCTGTTCAGAAGCTTTCTGCTAGATGCCTATTGCATTTCATTTCAGTATCACAAAACCAAGTATCAGCAGTTAAAAAAGCATTTGACCAGGAAATAATAATAATTAGAAAATCAAAATTTCTTACTGTCAGTATTAGCTTAACTGGATTAACAAGAGACTTCAGAAAGAAGGGACTGAAAAAAAATTATTGACATTCTTAACAAAAATTTACAGCAAAGAGTATGGTGAGACCAGTGCATTCCTTTATTTTTTCCATTCTTTAACTCAGAGTTTGGTCTTGCAGCTATAAATTAACTAGGTTGTATCTAGCACAGGAAATATCTGAAGCAGAATATGAGCTGCTCTATAGAGTCATAAAGAAATGACATCAATCTCTACTAAAGAGTTTAAAAAGGAAAAAGAAAAACAAAAACAAAACAAAACACAAACAAACAAACAAGCAAACAAAAATACCGAATAATATAAGGCTTAGATCAAGCAATTCTGTTCCTCATAGAGCTCCCAAATTTTCATAATTACTATTCAGGGACTTTTCCAAGCCAGAGGTTGCATCCTTAGGGTCATGTTTAGCAGCCACTAGAGACCTATCCTTTTTGCACAGGTCCAGTCCCTTTTTTAACTCATTCGTATTTTGGCCTTCATAACATCTTGTGGCAATAAATTACATGCTCTAATTGAGCTCTATGCAGAAAATAATTTAATTCCTTCTCAGCACCTTTCCAACATCTCTTAGATTTGGGGAATGTAAGGCATGGACTGAATGCAAGATAAGCCAGGAGATTAAAGGAAGAAATGCTGCACAGGAAAATAATAGAAACTAATCATTCTATAGTGTTCTTGGTGCAATGAGAGTGGTAGAAGGCACTGAATATATTTCAACAGCTGAGCAACAAAAATACTTTCAGTGGGTTTCTACATACCTTGCTTCAGACTTGTACAGAGCTATTACAAATTTCTTGGGCCATATTTGTTTTTTTTGAAAAAAAAAGAAGAGCTTTAAGATTTGGAAGTATCCTGAAAATCTTTCTTCATTAAAGCAAATATCTCGGATCTTTCAGAAAAACATCTCTCTCTCTCCATTGTCTAAAGCACATTTTGGAACTTTAAACAGATGTTTTAAAACTGCAGCTTGGTATCCTTGTTCCAGATACATTTCACGATGACAAGAACTTCTACAGTCTATTGCATTCAGATCTTACAGATATTCTAAGAATTGGGGAATTAGGGAGATCACTAAACAGATGTAGGGTAACAACTTGCTTTTTCCAATCTGTTTTCACAATTACCAACATGACTGCAAGGAAAGTGCAAGAATAAGAAAAGGTAGCTAGACAACAGAAATTCCTGGAGCCAGCCAGCCTGGCAGCTGAAAGCAAGTGAAGGCATATCCCCTACCATCCCATCCTACATCTGCTCACTTGCTATGGAAATAAAACAGCAGAAACCAATTTATGCATCTCAAGGCCAGAACATGTCAAGTGGCTGACATGATTTCTGCTAAAATGCCAGCAGCCCTTGCTCTTCAGCAGCAGAGAATATTAATGAGCCTTAACCACAATCTGGTCCAGGACTGCTTCCTACAAGGTGTTAGAGAGAAGTCCATGTCTCATGTCTCATAGGCACCCTCCATATGGAAATTCCTTTCAGTTTGGTTTCATGATATAAAAGATGTAGAGGATTTAAACTTTAATAACACGGTAGGTTTAATGATCAGTTGAAATGCCAATATTTGCCAGAGAATAATTGTTGCATATGGTATGGCAAAAGAAGTTTTTATAATACAAGACAGATATACCTCTATAGAACACATATCAGCTGTTGATAATTAGATTTATGTCTATTTTTCTACAGACAAGATTAAGAACACCAATCAAAGCTTAATGTACTACACTAGCAGGTAGCCTGGTTTTAATGGCCTTTTTTATTATTTGAAGTGAAGCACTATTTTTTCTATATATGTGCCTATGATATTTTGGAAAATAAAGGTGTTTCACTATTTAGTGAAGGCAATAAAGATAAATCACCATTTAGTGATTAGTCTAGAGAAAAACTGAAGTATGTCTCTAACAAACTGTTGATTTAGCAACAAGCCAAAAAAATGAGAAATTTTCCAAACCTTAAAAGTTCTAAAAGAAAAGTCAATTTCTTAGCTAGTCATTTATTTCTCACCAGTAGTCATCCCCCGTAGACAAGCATGGCATTTCACTGAAGTTATTTGTACTTTTCCTTTGCCCCCTTTTGTTATATTTGCTGTTTCCAGACAAATTATTTAAACAATATCTCTTTTATGTTCAACTTACCATTAAGAGAAGCAGAAAGTCCACATTACTGTTAGTCTAGTGGATACTGATCCTGCCCTAGTAGGCTGAACTATAATTTGATCTGTTTTGGAAGAAGGACTAATAATAATTACAAACATAAAGCTAACATTTGGATGCAAATTGTTGATAACTGCTTGAAATTCAATGCTCTTCATGAAATAGATTTACGATTTTGTGTGAAACATAGGTAGAGTTTTGGGAAGTTGTCTCTTGCTTTTGCATGTCACAAATAGTGCTGTAAAACATCTGAAAATTTCATTAAATGATCATAAATAGAAAAAGAGGTCACTTAAAAAAAATCTAATTAGAAGATTGATCTACAGTGGTTGCCTTTTCTTTTTCTCAATTCTGTATTCTATCCAAAACTCAGTTGATTGCTAGATTTTTGTTCTTTGAAAGTTCATGGGGTTTCAGGTAGTCTATTTAGTGGAAAATCTTTGGCATGTTTCCCTTTGAGATTATTTATAATACCCACAGCGCTAGGAATATCAAGCATTTGCCTAGAGCAATAAATTCCTGAGTGATGCATAACAGCTTCAGAAAAAGCTCTTCTTTGTATTTTGGTTGTAACAGCTCCTGGAAAAGTTGGAATGTTGCTGTTTTCATCCTACTAAATAATATTATGTTGATACCTCTGAGATAGTGTATCTGCTGGAGTATGTTCTGCCGAAGTCAGAGAAAAGTGGAGAGACAGCAGGCTGAAAGTACTGAACCTTGCTGGAAGGAGCAAGGGAAGAAGTATGAGGATGTGAACGTGTTGTGTGAAGTTTCCAGACCAAGGGAGGTGTTCTGTGAACCCTGAAGGACTGTCATCAAACAATTCACCTGGTCCCAGCCTTTGCAGAGAGATAAAGTTGTAAATCTGAGGCTTCTTGCACAGAGAAAAACTTTCAGATCCCACTCTCCTCTCTGGATGATTATTCTAATAATCAAACTAGTATGTAGTAATAGGCAACAGTAAAAGTGGGTGTGAGTCATCTGTAAGCAAATGATCAAAGCAGGTTCATTGAGGCATTTCATTCTGGAAATCACCATCTCATATGTATATATGCATACCTAATTCTGATGTATGCACACATGTTATGGGACAAAACCCTGGTTTCAGACCTTTTTTTTAGGATAAGCTGTTGAAAGCAGTATAGGTCTCTTAATCAGCAGGCTGGTTATTATTAAAGCTGTCTTTCCCTTTGCTGTATGAGAACAAAAGGACCCAACATGGATTTGTAATATCTGGGAACTAGGATTGCAGAAAGAAGCATTATTCTTGGACACATCATTTTCACAGTCAAAACAGTGAATTTATGCTAAACTTCTGTATTTCTCTCCTACAGATGCAGAACATTTTAACAAAAGCAAACATATAGTCATAGTATAAATTCATACAGTGAAAGGGATTGACTTGTAACAGATGCATTTGAATTTCATTCAGCATTTGTGAATTTCAGCTTGCAAGCCATTTGTGCTGCTTCACATTCTTTACTCTTGTTTGGGACTTGTGTTTTGGCTTTTTGTTTTTGTAATCTTCTTTGATAGTATGAATTATATGCAAAGATTATAGCTCCTGAAATCGGTGCTTGATCCTACTACATGTACATACCTCCAAACAGCATTCATAAACCGTGTCAGATTAAAAGGAAAGCAATAAAGAAAAGCAATTATCAGTGTAAACAAAAACTTTCTGTCTTGTTTCTGATGTTAGCTCATACTGAAGTCAATAAACCTCAGCCCTCCAGTCCAGATATTTACCTGGACCTTTACCTAAGTCATTTAAATTATCTTGATGGGAAAGCTGAATAACATCCCACTTTAACACTCTGCAAACTATTAAAAATTGTTTCCTTCCAATGTACCTATTATCTTGCAAGTGTATGATTTAATATGGAGGAAGTACAGGGACATTTTTGCTGGAATAGCCATTTTTCTGCATTTCTGCTAGCACCTTCTCTTGAAGAGCATGGATAAAACTATCTTCCAATGGTATGGGAGGCCTAGAGTCCTTACCCAGCTCTTAAGGAGGTACATTGTTACATTTTCTAATTAGAATACTAGTAGATTTTTAACGTAGAGGAAACATGAAATCAATATATGTTTCTAAAGTATTTGGCATAAGTGATGAGCACAAGGGTCATGAAGGATATTTGAGGTACATTCAAGACACTGTGATTCACTTCACATTACTTATTCTAGATTCACATTCAATATGCTGCAAAGAGATATGTGCAGGCAATAAAACCCAAATCTTCTGTTTCCAACTGGTGCCCTTGTAAGTTCCCCGTTAATTACAAAGCATATTTCATTTGTAGTAGGAGGCATATATCTTTTCTATGTGTAGCTGCTGACCAAGAAAAGATGTGCATATATTTGAAATATGTTCATATTATTGATTACTGGTGTTTCAAGAATACTTCACCAAAAAGAGCATATTAAATGTATTCCATATGTAAATAATGTAACAAAAATCACATTACTTAATTCTGATAATTTAACAATTAATTAATTTCATTCCATTTCTTTCTGCCACTAGCATTATTTTAGTTTTGAGCAGTCAGTTTTAATAGGAAAAAAGAGAACCAGTTTCATCTGCTTTAAAAATGTCTTCAGGATAGTAGTCAGAAAAAGGAACAAGAGAGCATTAACCATCCATTTAGAAATTGTGCTATCACAGAAGATGCTCCACTTTGCTGTTTGCTCTGTTCACACCAGGGCAGCGATAGAACCATTCACACAGGCACTCAGTGATGAGTGTGATTTTACCTGCAGTTCCTCTTATCCACCAAACTTGGACACCTGTGGGCTCACCGACGTAGCTGTCGGGTTAAGGATTTAACCCTTTGAAAGTGGCGGTAATAAGAACACAGCTACACGGTTATTTTCTAAGATGGGAAAGAGACATTTATTGAGAGCACGATTCGTACTTTTTATAGCGTGTTTTGCAGAGCTAAGACAAGACAGTAGTTCATTGGATAATTGAGAGAACGCCCGTGAGAACGTAGTTTAGGAAGAGTCCCACGGCTGGTACCAGGTGTTGATCTTTATTATGAATTCCATTCTGTTTTGACTAAGTTATCATTTTGGGAGAAAGTCTTTTTAACTGAAGCTGAACAAGCTATCAGCCTGGGAAAGAAGCTGAGAGAGCAGGAGAAGCTCTGGCCTGAGTATGATTTTCCAGGCTGTAATTTTCCTAGCTCTCTAACAGTGTGTCTACACACCAAAGCCCTGATTTCTATCAAAGGAAATCCTTACTGGTGCTCCTATGTCCTTCCACTCTCTGCAGGTGCTAGTAGCCAGTGGAACTGATCCTTGAGGAGGCAAAGTAAAGCCTCTTTCACATCAGATCATCTTCAGCAGATCATACCTGGTGCTCTGGTGGGTTTATGAGTGGCACACTGAGAGCAATTAGCTCCTGAATGAGGATAACAACAGGCGATCACCCTATTTAACAGCTGCTAAGTGGTGTTAATTGCTGGCTATATACCACAAGCTGAGCAATTTTGTGCAAACTGTACAAACAGAACAAAACAAACAGATGATGTAGGGAGAAAAATGGGTCTGGAAGAACCTCTATTAATCCCAAATAGACATACAGCTGGAGAGATCATATTCATTGCTGGTGTGAATTATTTGTAACAAGCAGTTTGTCAAATCCAGCCCGTTACTGAATTGTCTGTGAATAGACAGCAATTTATATTTGTTTCTTCATTATTCACAGTCATTTAATGAATGCTTTGTATGAAAACATCTTTTGCCTAAGGTTTTCTCCAGCATGGCTAGTTTGTGATAAATTCATTCTTATTGAACGATGCTTTGATTTCCGTGAAACAGAGTAAAGAATAAGATATTTTCCAAATCTAGCCTTAAATTGTAAGTGAATAACAAGCAAATTATCTCAAAAAATAGGAATAAAATATTTCTAAATGAAATTATGATGTAGAGTTTCTCTTCTCACTGAAATGTTGAAAATAACAGGAAAAGTCCAGACAAGAAAACTTAGAGATCTTTTTAGAATTTTTTTAGATGCTCTGTTGGTTTTCAGGTCTCTGTAGCTAAGAGCATTCACCAATCACAGTGCAGTACATGACCAACAAAGCTGGCCACTGTGTACATTGCATTGCTAATAGCATATTTTAGATTTTATAGGACAGACAAAAGTTAACTTAATTGGAAAGTATAGCTGCCAATTATAAAAAGAGCCTACTTGCTGTGAAGATGTTGATAAGTTATGAAAGTAATCATGGAACAGAAAAAAATTAGAGTTTTGTAAGTCCCTCTCCTGGTTTTAATTATTTTACTTCTTAGCAGAGGTACAGTGCTGTATTTTAGATTCAGTAGGAGAATAATGTTGATAACACAGTGATGTTGTGATGGTTGCATAGTCATCCTTATCCTGTCAAGAACTTTCTAGTGTCTTGTGGTCTGACAGTAAGGAACTGCACAAGAAGTTCTGAGAGAGCATGGCTGAGACAGGTGACCCAAAGTGGCCAAGTGATATTCCATAATTCAGAACATCCTACCCAGTATATAAACTTGGGGGAGTTACCTTGCAGGGGTCAAATGTGACTTGGAGGCAGGCTGAGCTAGTGGTGAAAATTGTATTGTGCACCACTTGTTTCTCTCAGCTCTCTACCTCCTTTTTATTACATTTACTATTAATTATTATAATAACAATCATCCTCATCATCATCCTTCTCCTCCTCATCCTCATCATCATCATCTGTGTTTTCTTTTGCTTTGTTTCAATTATTAAACTTGTCTCAACTCATGAGTTCTAGTCTTTTCCTGATTCTCCTCTCTATCCCACCATGGAGGAAGTCGAGTGAGTGAGCAGCTGCACGGCACTTAATTGCTTGCTTGGGTTAAACCAGTTGCAAAAAATCACTAGAATAATACATCCACAGCTGAAAAATGAGATTCTACAAACAAATTATGTCCATTTGAAATTGTTCTTTGTGATGAACTACACACAAACAAGCAAAGCAGATATCAATAAATGTGCAAGATAATATCAAAGTAGTGGCAATTGTTGATCTACCTAAGCTAAATGCTCCATGCTGGTTGCTTTTCCAACTGTGAATCAAGAAAAAAGACCCAGTACCCAAGTATGCAGCAGACTGAAGGAGCACTATTTGTCATCTGGTTTCTGTTGCTTTGGTTCCTCCTCAGCTTAATCATCTGATGAATTTCTCTTGCTTTTTTTTTTTTGTTTTATTTTAGAAAGGATGTTATTTTCCCTAAAGTTTATGTTGGTCTTCCAACATGCACACCACCATTATAAGCTATGAAAATATTCTTTATTACCAATAAGACCTTTTTCAGTGGACTCCCATGGAGCAAAGGCAAGATCTTATTTTTCAGAAAGCCCATGAAACTCTTATTTAGCTAAGAGATCAAATGCCAAATATATTGTCAAAGTGCTTAAAACTTGTGCTTCCTTTTTCTTCTCTTCCTACAGAGCATTTGAAGGACAGGAGAGTGCTGGCAAGAAACAATAGCTATGCAATAAACATAGCTTATCTCTAAGACATGGCACTCAGACAATTATATTAGATTTTGGGGTGCTTTGAGTGGAAATTTTCTTGAACTGTGAAAAATGCAATTATAGACTACATTTGATCTTCATATAATTTGAATATTTGCATAGAATTTGACTTTGCAAAATAAATTAGAAGTCTTCTTAATTCAATGATTTTCATATTATCAATGGGAAAGTAATTTCTGTAGTAACATTTTGAAGGTTATTCAAAAACTGAGGAAGGATTTAGGAGGAGGGGGAAGTGTTTTTTCTTCTTTCCTTTACTATTTATTTTTGCTTAACATCCCTCAGGAAGAAAGTCATAAAAAAAAAATAAAATAAAAAGGAAGAGAAGAGAAGAGAAGAGAAGAGAAGAGAAGAGAAGAGAAGAGAAGAGAAGAGAAGAGAAGAGAAGAGAAGAGAAGAGAAGAGAAGAGAAGAGAAGAGAAGAGAAGAGAAGAGAAGAGAAGAGAAGAGAAGAGAAGAGAAGAGAAGAGAAGAGAAGAGAAGGAGAGAAATAAGAGATCTGGTGCTGGCAAAATGGCCATTGACCCAGAAGAGTAACCAGGGATTATGACTCTGGGATTTCAGCTGCACATTATAATAGATTTACAAGCTGAACTGCTAAACTTCTTAGCTTCTCTGCCGTGGAGAATCTTGTTATACATTATTTCTTTCTTTAAATAATGTAGGTTGTAGTTCAAGGCTAACGTCTGTGTAAATATATACAAACAGAGAGAGAAGAGGTACATAAACCTAGTCCTAATTTCAAAAAATCTATATTTTATATATTTCAATAAATGTTTATATGCTCTAAAATAATTTCAGGAAATACAGAACCAAGTACAGCTCCTTAGCTTGACATGTAGCACTTGGTTTGGGTAAGAGAATGAATTCCTTGGTTTATAGATGTTGCAGTTTCCAAATGCAGAAGCCTGCTAGGGAGGAGGCTGCAGCAGCTTCATGCTGACCATCAGTCTGACCAGCAGCTGTCCCCCAGTCTCTCCAATTGCTGGCACATGGATGTACAAACCCTCAAGGCCATAATCCCATTAGCTGCCAGTACCGACACCCTAGCATGCAAACACACACATACACACAAATGTATTCCTCAGTGCATCCCCAGATCCTACTGTCTCTCCAGCAGCTGGCCTGCACTCCAGACCCCTAACACTGGCACCTTTATTTGCCCCCTCCTCCTGTGGCTGCACCCTCAGAGGCACACGTCCTGCCCCCTGTCCCAGCCCACATCACTACGCTCGGTATTTTCTGGAAGAACCTTCACTGTTATTGCCATGCTCGTTCCTGTTGCTGGCACCATGGACACACGGACTGCCCTGACTCCTGGTCCCAGCCCCAGGGCTACCACTGAGCCACACACACAAACTTTTGCACACAGGACAGAGACCCCCATTCAGGAAAATGACTAGAAATAGGGTTTGGTGAGAAGCTAAGACACACAGTAATGATCAGGAACAGAGCATAGCCAAGCAGATGCACTGACCAGCGTCTGCTTGCATGCAACTAGCTCATCTATCAACTTACACTTCTATTTTTCCACTTGTTCTTCCCGAAGATACCTTGATTCTTCCTTTTTCCCACTCTTGGTTTGTCCCTAAAACATCCCATAGTGAATCCTGTACAATCCAAATGCCCTTCTCCTGCACTCCATACTGAGGTCCATTCCCTTGATCTTGCTGCAGAAGGTGAGTAATAAATAAATAAAACAAGCATGGGCTAGTGTGCATCACGGAGTCAGCAACAGCACAGTGTGTACAAAACTACATCTCAATGAGGTGAGCAAAGAGGAGAAGCAGTCCCTGCTCTTTTAAGATAATATGGACATAGTAGAGAGATTGTTTTCTTCCAGCCTCACTAGATTGATGTACTCAGATACACCCCTTATCTTGCAGTGCCTGGAAATGCCTGATGAAATACAATTACAAGTTTATGCATGTAATATATACTATCTCCCCTCTCATAGATAATTATGGATTGGTGCTGCTAAGCCTCTGAAATCCTCCCCTGCATGTCAAGATGACTATTTCTTCTGTGTTTCTTTATTCATCCCCTGGCACAGTTGCAGTAGAGAGTGTGGACAGGCAATATGAGTAAAAAATATGTACTTCAGAGGAATGCTGCAAGGCTTTCTTGCTCTCTTTGCTGCCTTCCCTACTTTTACTGTAATTTCTTCAACTTCTGAATGTTATCATAGGACAGATAGCACTAATAATATGGGTAAAGTAAGAAGATCTCAAAACTGAAGATGGATATTTTGACATTTTCAGTATTATCCTGAAGCATGAGGCAAGATGAATTGGGGGAAAGAAACTGACTAACCCACAAAAAATCAAATCCTCCCTCATATTCTTCAGTGCAATAAATCAGAATATTTTTACCTTCATATAGCTGCTACATGAGTAGAAAGTAGGTGTCTATTTCTTTTCCCTATTAGATTTCTGTATTAGGTTTTAGCGGATAAAGGCTGTAACAATTAACATAATGAGTAGTGGCTTTGGGACCTAAACTTTTCAGTGCTCGATGTAATAAACAGACTTCACACTTTGAATTTCATGTATGTCATTGGAGAAGTCCTTCTGTGACTTCATCTCAAGACTGAGGTGAAATGGAATGCAATGGATCATGTGGAATATAAACTTCTCCAAGTACAGAGTAAGATTTGTGATGTGGCTTGAATCTTCCCAGTAGGAGTGTTACAAACAAGGCTGAAAACACATTTATTTGTTAGCACACCAAATTTGTCTCCACTCTCTAACAAAATAAGTCCTTTCCTGGTTCTGTTAATGTACTGATAGAGTGGAGTTTTTTAAGAAATCCCTTTATAGTTACATCTCTTTTCTCATCAAGACCTATAGTCCCATGTGAATGCTTCCTTTAATACTTCTTCTCAGTATTTGTTCATGCTAGTATTTTGTGAGCTTTCCTGTTGAATTTGAGGACAGCAAAGATAACTTGATTTAGCTGAGTTAATCTATTGATACTTCCCCTAAGCCACCATCTGTAATGGAATAATTTGAAGTTGTTTCTTTTAAAAGCTATCAGCTCTTCTGAAGTGATTTTCTCCCCCATCTTTACACACATACATGTACATATTTATATATACACTTTTCTTCCTTACCAGCTCTGAGAGTTATTTTCCTTAGAATCCCTTGCCCTTACTTTGCTGTTGTCTATCTGATGTTTTTGTTAAGAATCATATCATAGTATTATCACTCACACCTTCATTTCAACTACTTCTTCCCATTTTAATAGAATGTACACAAGAGCTTGCCTAATTTATCACCTTGAGGTTAAATAACTTTTAAACTAATTCCAAAATCTTCCTGAGCTATCCATTTTCCTTTTCCCTGATCTCAGTAGGCCTCTTGATAGCTAAATATTCCCCTTATTACTAATTAAGATACTTCTCTTATTCTTCTGTTAGTCACAAAAAGAATTTTCTCTGGGGTTTTACTCATTGTATGCATTTGGTGGCTTAGAGTAATCCCCAGTCATAGCAGTTTCCTTTTCTTCTTTCTTTTTAACATTAGTCACAGATTTTCAATCAGTCTATTCTCATGTAGAATCTAAACCAGTATTTACGCCTGTAAAACACATTTTCTGGATTTTTCCCTTGCTTTTCTCCCTGAACGAGTTGTATTCTTCTATGTCTGTGTCAGATGTGCAGCATGTCCCACAGCCTCTGTGATGACAGATAAGTCATTATTTTGATCATGAATTAAGTTGTGAGGTATCTCCTTGTACCTGTGCTTTGATAGTTTACCGACAACTAAGAGAGTGTCATTATTCTTCCTATAATTCTCTTCTGAATAAAGTCCTTGTCTCCTCCTTCCCCATAAATATTGAGCTGAAATTCAGCAGACTATATAAATTCCGTCAGATTTTAGTTCATTCCATTAGAAAAGAGATAAGTTTAGCTCTTCTAAGTGCTAAAATATGTAATAAATTCACAAAAATTGGAGCTGTACCAATATTAAACCTTTGGAACTGAGAAGAAAATTAGACCAGCTATCTTTCCTGACTTGAACAGATGTCTTCTGATGATTTTGAAGAATTATTATTCCATTATTATTTATTTTATTATACTTATCACTATAGAGAAAACTACAATAGGGCTGAGCCCATACTATAGTGAAGACATTAAGGTTTCCCTTTGGAAACAATAATAAATAGTGTCAGTTTTCTAGGTCTAAGCAATTTCCTTGAAAAGTGTAATTAATTTGAAAGAAAACCCCAGCCAACAGTAAAGATTGCAGTATAAAATTGGAAATCAGAAACTTGTTGAAAAATAACACTTGCCATAAAAATGATAACAATACCATGCAAAGAAATTGAAAAGCAACATGTAAATAAATTACTGTGGCACTGTTCTTGCTGCTATGGTTAATGTTATGTCAGCATTTTCATTATAAGATCCATTTTTCAAAGTTTATGAGTCATCTATAAAATTTAAAAAAAAATCTTTCTAAGACTAATGCTGGAAGATCATGCTCTAGAAAGAGTTTTGATTACAATAGTGTAGAGGAAAAATACCAATTAGTCTTCACAAAATGTCTTGAGTTGAAAAATAAGGTAGCAGTTTAAAAATATAATTTAAATTTTTTGGAGTGAGATTGTAGTTGGCAATATAGCTATAAAATTAGCTTTCTTTCCCTGTCATTCATATATTTATAACAGCATCTTAAAGAAAATGGGACTGAAGCCAAAGTATTTAGGTGGAGAGTCTATAGAGTGTCTGAACAAGAGAAGCCATGTTGTCATCTTAAATTTTACTACCTGCTCCACATACTCATTTCTAAAGAAAAATGTTTTGAAACTAAACTCATTAGGAAGAAGTGAAAATATATCTGTAGCTGAGTCATTGGTGCAAGTTTATGTTGGTGCAAGAACAGCACATTGAAAGCTTTTAAGCCAAGATTTAGCAAAATCTTTCCCTTGAATATATTCAGAGAAAATATGCTTTGTTAATAAAATAATTTCAAACAACTTATTTAGAACATGTTTTCTCTAAATAATGTAGCAATGAGTAATATGGGGCATGAATGATATAATGAAATAAAATTAAAAGAAAGTATCTTATGAGCTTTCTCTGTAGTTTCTCTGCAGATTTCTATTGCTGTTGAACCCAGATTGGTGAATTGAAGGCATCTTTGATCTGAGCTGCCTAAATATGACATTCTTATGTTTTTGTGAGGACTTGGGGTAGTGTTTGAGAGCATTAGCATTGAGTAAATGTGGAAGGACTCTGGAGGGTATAAAGAGACGAACCGAGTACAGTCACATTTTTATGGTTCAGCCTCTAGAAGAGATGGCTGAGAGGGCACCTCACCAATGTCTGCAAATATCTGAAGGGAGGGTGCCAAGAGGACGGAGCCAGGCTCTGCTCAGTGGTGCCAACCACCAGGACTCGAGACAACAGGCAAAAACTGATGCCCAGGAAGTTTCACCTGAACACGAGGAAGAGCTTCTTTACACTGTGTGGTGACCGTGCACTGGAACAGGCGGCCCAGAGAGGCTGTGCAGGGTCCCTGTCCGGAGACGCTCCAGAGCCATCTGTACTCAGCCCTGTGCCACGAGCTCTGGGATGGCCCTACCTCAGCAGGGAGGCTGGACCACATGAACCCACTGTGCTCCCTTCCAGCCTGACCCATTCTGTCATTCTGTAATTCTGTGACTTTGTGAAGAACCCTGGCATGAACAATACCTTGATACCATTTTGAGGGCAAATAGTTGAAATTAGTAAAAAAAAGTATTCCAGATATATATTGCTTATGAGTAGAGGCCTAGGAATCTGTGTAAAACCTTTATTGGAAGCTCCTGTTCTCACCAATGGACATTTAAAAGGCATTAAAGGCATATTTTAAACAAAATGGTTCTTCTTTGGAGAGAAGTGAGGGTCTGCAGTGACACTTTATTATGCTTTTAAGATTGCATTATGGACTATCATATTAGACACTTCTGTGCCGACACTTTAAGTACATCTGGATATTGGATGCATACGAGTAAAAATCAGTTTAGTTGTCTGCACAATTGTATTTGCATATACAGATACAAATACGGATACTAGAAACTCCACTTCCCTGGCTGAGGCATTTCTAAGTCTTTTCCTTCAAAAGCTCTTCCTTTCTTGCACGTATCACAGAACAATTGATGTGAAAAGGCAGCTCCAGAGCCAGAGCTCCTATGCTCCACTCAGAGCAGGGTCACCTAGAGCTGGCTGCCCAGGGCCAGGTCGCTTGGATTTTATACATGTCCTAGGAAGGAGATTCCTCAGCCCCTCTGGGCAACTAGTTCATTGGGCTTCACTTAGGACTCTGGCTTCACTTCTTTATTCCCTCATCAGCAATTTATACACATTGACTCGATCCTTCTCAGCCTTCACTTCTGCAGTTTGAACAGCCTGAGCTCTGTCAGCCTCTTCTCACACAAAAGATGCTCCAAGGCATTCATCAACTTTGTGGCCCTTCATTGAACTTGCTCCAGTAAGTTCATGTCTCTCTTGTACCAAGCATTTAGGTCTGTGAGTGCACCAGACATCAAAATTTATCTAGCTCTGTTCAGTATCACTAGTTGGGAGCTAAAGCTATTAAATTCACCCAAACATAGATACCCATAGCAGGGTTCAGTTGTATAAACACAGATGTTCTGTACTATTTCAAAAAGGTCTGGAGAATTCACCATGCCCTCCAGATGCCAAGCACCGGATCCTATTTGCCATCCCATGTGAATATCTTAGAGATTTTCTGGTTTACTAGAAGCCACGGATAATCTAGGTTTAGACATTGATGTAACAATAAACCTTAGACAACAAAACACCTTTCATTTTATATATGTTATGACTTTATATATAACTATGATATATAATTTTATCCACATAAGCTAAGGCTCCCCTTGGAGTCATCAGAGTTTCTGCCAGGGGCAGTTCAGAGGAAGAGATTATCTTCTTCCATTTAACCAGCTGAATTAAAGTGAAATAGTATGAATATGTCGTCACCCCTTCTGATCATTCACTCCTTCTCCCAGACTTACGTAGCCAAGGCCAGAAGCACAAATAGAGAAACAACAAAAGAAAAGTGCAATCCTAAAATACCTGAGAATTAAAAACAGGAAATGAAAGGCTGATTATAGGTAATTTTATTCTCTCCTTCAAATTTTGCAATAAATAATACACTTTAGTAGTGCTACGTTATTAGTATCTCCCAGTGATTTTGTTTACAAAGCCTCTCATTATTACCCACTCTCTCAATGTGCACTTTAAAAAATGTGAATCACATTAGCGTGATTGCATTTGCATTAAACACATGGTTAGTTTTTTAAAAGTACAAATGCTTGTAATTTTATGACACACCCGCATGAATTATAAAATGATGCATAATAGAACTTTGCTTGATTTCATAATTACCTGTTGTTATCCCGGGCTAATTAAATATTCAGCACTGCATGTTAATCCTGAACATCTCCCTGGCATCCTCTCTTCCCTTTTCCTGAATTTTTTTAGCACATTCCATTGAGTTACAACTTGTTTCATGGAATCTGTAGAAAGAAAAATGTTCAACAGCTATGGATATATGCAAATCTTCAAACAACCATACTCAAAGTTAAAAGCAGAAATTTCAGTATGTACCTATTATTTCTGGCAGGCATATATTACATTGCTTTGATCATATTTCCTTACTAAGCTTCCTCATCTAGTTGAAATAGAGCCTCTTAGAGTTATTTCCCCCCTATTTATTTTCTCAGAAAGTTGCCTTGTATTTTATACAACTTAATCTTCTAAAATAGGCTGTTTTCTATTTTTCTATGGTGTACTATATGAGCATCTAAAGATACTTGGAGGCATGAGGAATCTTAGACTTGAAGTACCTCGTTCAAAAATAGAAAAAGTGGGAGAATACTTATTGTATTGTAGTACTTAAATTCATATAAATAAAATGAGCAGCCTTGCTGTCATTCAAGTTAGCAGCAAGGTCCTCAGCAGCTTCAGACAGAATATATCATTAAAGCAAACAGAGGTGCTGTTACTTTCATAGCAGGTAGAACTCATTTTTTTTTTAAAGAATGAAATATGTGATCTAGGCAAATCAACAAGCAACTTGTTTTGCCATCAGAAAGAGAGCACTGTTTTGCTTTAATGTTTCATTTCAGCCCCAACATAGACATCTTCAGGAGGTGTCTCTAAGTCAGCTCATTTCACCTCCCTTGCTCTGCTGCCAATAAAGGAAGTTAGTATTGGATGGGAGGCAGCTCTTTTACCTATAAACACCTGGTATAGACATGCCATGTAGTATTCATCCAGAAAAGCAAGAGGTTTAGCTTGGGTCTTCTGTCAGATACAAGCTGTGTTCTGATGTCCCAGATCTGGTAGGGAAAATTAAGAGCAGCCAATGCCTGCATTTAAGCTATTGAATCAACTTTAGATGCTTGCGTCTGTAGCTGGCTAGAAATAGGTAAGAAATGCTGTGAAACCCTCCACTGTGCTTCTTTCAGAAATGACTACAGATAGGTCTTTTCCCAAGAGAATAACTTGTTCTCCTGAAGAAGCACTTGCAACATATGGAATCATTATATTTAATAAAATTTCAGTTTTAGCTGCAGTTCTTTGTTTTATAATTTGTTTAAGCTTACAAGTGACAAATTAAAAAAAATAAGAAACAACAACAGAAAACCCAAACAAAACAACAAAGCCACTGTCTTGGTTTCAGCCAGGGATTAACAAAGCAAAACAAAATAAAACAACCCAAGAAAAAACAAACCAAACAAAATCCAAAACCTAAATCTCTCAAAAAACCCCACAATCAAACCCAAAGTAAAAAACTCCCCCACACATCAAAAATAAAACTAAAATAACCCCCAAAACTTTGTTGTAGAAAATGTAGGCCTTACACAGACCAGATTTTGCATTCACGATGCAAACACTGTTCCCAAGCATCTGCTAAATATATTAAAAAAAAAAGTTACATTCAGGAAGTGCATGAAATGTAATATCTTTATTTCTTTACCTATCTTGATCTCCTCCACATCACACTGTTTCAGTAGATATACTTAGCCTAAATTTAACTTCTTGGCTTTAAACTGCTGCAATACTTCTGTTTTCAGCACATTCAGTGTGTGTCTTATACTGTGTAAATGAAAAGAGTGTCAATCATCATGCTTTTAGATTCTTGTATTTCACAGTTAATAATGATGATCTTTGAGCTTGGTCCTGCAAGTAATAATTTCTGTGAGTAAAATTAGGCATAGAGATTTGCATTTGCAGGATTAGTGACAATGTAAGCTTTGGCATTGTTAGGTTGCTATGCAAATGCTTAATAATTCTCCCTTTGATTTCTTCCATTTTTATTCTCTTCCATATCCCCACACCTTCTTAGACAGGTGAACTTATAGTCAATTTCTGTGAAGGTTTAGTGCTTTGCAAATCTAAACCCTTAGATAGGGTTAGATATGCTTAGATATGCTTCTCTTAAACCCTCTTTGAACCTTTAAGACTTCATTGCAGCTAATCTTAGCACAGAAACTACGTTGGAAATGAAAGTGTTATGTCCAGTTATACAAACCTTTGATGTGAGTTGTTTTCCAACATACTAGCACTGGAAAAGACAATAAAACCATCACCAAGATGCACGTGTATGTGCCCATTCACATCTTTCATGTATTATGTAAATAACATTTTTTGTTTAAACATTTAAAGTAATCCATTCCCTCTCATATGTTTATCCTTTTATTAACTGTAAATAGCTGAGCCATTTTCAGTGCAGTCATTATTGTTAGTTTGCTCCTGCTCTCCACTCCACATGAGCTTTCCCTCAGCTTAGCTGCCTTGTAGAAAATGCACCAGCATACAGAGTCAGAATAATAACAACAGAGAGAAGCAAAAAATAATAACTTACATTTTACAGTGGCCGTGTCTAAAGATCCACAATCAGCACACAAAGCACTTTGGCACGGTTTGATTCTGCATCTTTTGTTGCCAGATTGCAGACACACTTTACAGTAATGGAAGCGTTATTTCCTCTGATAACCACAGTAATTTATCAGAATACTTCTTCTTGAATATTATTTTCCACCGGTTTTGCTGCATTAAAATAAATTAAATAAATTTAGATCAGTTTTGGCTCAACTATCTAGCTACTTTGTCAAAGTCTTTTAGAGCAAACCTCAGATGCAGTTGTTATTGTCCTCTGTGGCAACAGTCATTGCAAACATCATTAAGGATGTGAGGTCTCTCCCTTAATTAAGAACTAAAAGGTTTCATTTCCTAAAACAAAAGCATGTGGCAGGTTTTATTGATCTGGTCTATGTCGCCAGCTGAACACATTAGCAGGGGTTATTGATTACTCTAGCGGTAATTAGCTCTGTTCCTTGTCAGGTAAAGCACATATTCCAAAGATCTTTCCTAAAGAGGCCTATATGTTCATTCACATTCACCAAGTTATACAATGAAGGGGGTTTCTAAAGTCTTTATTGTCTATGTATCGTTTTTTAAAATCTAAAAGCAATCATTAGAAAGGTCATTTGCCAGTCATTATCTTCTTATAATTCTTTCTGAATGTCACTGATGCACTTAAGAATGAATTACAAAACAAAAGGAGCACAGCATTGTTGTTATGAGGTTTTTTTTAAATGTAAGCACATATGGCTATTACTGCTTTTAATAACTCCCAGGAAAAGAACTGCCTTTATATGTTAATCTGAAACTGTGGTAAATAATTTCCTCACAGAATGCATAGGATCTTTCCCCGATTTCGAAAGAATAATTTCACACTGAAAACTGTCCTAGTTAATTCCTTAATAACATTTAGTTCATTTTTGGTTCTGGTATTAAAAATAGAAACTAATTACATTCAATAGCGCTTCTTTGGAGAAAGACTTGGTAGATAAAAAAGGGTCGAATAGTGTCTGGCTTTCTTCAGACAATTGGAAGCCCTAGCCCTCATGGGAAGCTGAAACCAGCCTGATATCTGCAGAGGGAAAGCACAGAAGAGCTCAAGCAATATGGGAGGCTTCTGGAGTGCATTGATCCTGGCACAGGTGATTGAGAAGTAGTTGAAAGAACTGCTTTGCTGGATCTCACAATTACAGCAAATGATGAACTGGTCAGGAATGTGAAGGCTGGGGGAATTCTTGACTCCACACAGATAGTGTCAATTGTATCCTGAAAAGAGGAAGCGAGGTATAAGGGTCTGGAAGAGCAAATTGATTTCCAAAGGTCACTTTTTCTAAGCTTGTGTATAGTCCTTCCCAATATGTGGACAATCAAGTGAAAGTGTATTAACTAGAGTCAAATGTGGAAGAAAAAAAAAAAAGTGAGAATGTGAGAGGTGGAAGCAAGAGAATATAAAAAGAGTAGAGAGGTAGAGACACTCTCCAAGGCAAGGTTTTGGTTAGGAAAGCAAAGCCAAAACTCATTTGGAGTTAAATCTGTCAAGGCTTCAACAAGAATATCAGCAGCAAAAGGAAGACTAGAACTATCAAGCGGCTGCTGAACAGTGCAGGGAAGTTCTGGATGAACCAGAACACGGAAAATACTTTAGTTTTTACTGCTAAGATTTATCTTCTGTGATTCCAAATTCATCAAACCTGTGGGAAAGCCTGAAGCAGAGTTACTCTCAGTAGAAGAGGATCAGATTTGGGAATATTTAAAGAAACTGAACATCCCCAAGTTTATGGGACCTGGCACTCACGAGTGCTGATGGAGCTGGGAAACGTTATTGCCAGTCTACTCTCAGCTACCTTGGAAAGATCATGGTAACTGCCAGAAATTCTTGTGCAATTGAAAAAA
This sequence comes from Sturnus vulgaris, assembly GCF_052056855.1. NCBI lineage: Eukaryota > Metazoa > Chordata > Aves > Passeriformes > Sturnidae > Sturnus > Sturnus vulgaris. The sequence goes on along the minus strand of NC_142244.1, from coordinate 42,640,570 downwards.
GCAAACTGCTGAAGACAGACAAGAATGAAGATCAGGGAAACTGCAGGGCCATTAGCCTCACCTGAATCCCTGGGAAGATGAGAAAGCAAATAATCCCAAAATACTGTTCCAATCACATTAAGGAAAATAAGGCTTTGAGACTAGTCACATGAATTTACAAAAGGAAAATCAATTGCATATATTGGGTTTTTATCTTATATAAATCATGTATATCATGTCACATGCCTGAATAGCCTGGTAACCTTTTGCAAAGAAATCTTTGGCTCAGCAGTTTACTGTTGTTGTTCACTTCAAATTTTGACACCATCTCCCATCAAATCCTCACCAACAAACTGATAAAATCTTGTCTAGATAAGTGGGTAGCGAGACAAATTGAAAAGTAGCTCAGCTTCCAGGATCAGAGAGTGGTGATCAGTTGCATCCACTCCAGCTGGAGGCCAATCACTAGTGGTGTGTGCCAGGCTTTCAAACCAGGGCCAATTCTGTTCAACTCCAACATGCTTGCAGATGTTACAAAAAACACCTGCAGATAGTTGAGAGTTTGGTGAGATTTTTTTGTGGGGTTTTTTTTGGCAGAAAAAAAAACCTGCCATTTTAACGATGACTCTTGATGATTGTAAATTTGGAAGCATTGTTAACACACCAAAAGATCAGAATATATTTTAGAGAGGAAAACCTGATACAGAAAAAGAGTGAAACAGTGAAATATAATCATTTAAGGCATAAGTTCATGCACATATGTCTCGAATTGTCTTGATTTAGACAGGTCTGGAGGCTAGCTATTGTGGGTTATTTCTACAATTAGCTGAGAGACAGGCAGCTCTAGACTGAGATACAGAATCCCAAGGGAATAAATAATTTTCTAGGGGAGCATTCCAGTGACTATAAATACCATTTGAAGAGTATGTCTAGTTATAACTAGGCCTGTTTTACAAGATGAATAAAATACATTTTGGCCATAAAGTTGAACTTTGCAAAATTTACTGGTACAGTTATGTTTAATCTATTTCAGCAATTAAGTGCAGTTAGCCCTGTGTATCATCTCTAAACAGCTGCAACAGTTCTGATGTCTGCTGAAATTGTGAATTCTTTCCTCTTTTTATGGCTTAGCTTCCTAATATTCATATTAAACATGCCCTGCTCAGCAATATGAATACACAATACTTTTTTTTTGCCCAGTGAAAACTTGTCAGCATTTGCCTGGTGATCTTTAATGGGTTCTTTGCAAATCTGACCATAATGGGAAGTCTTTCAGTATTAGTTTTATCTCAGCAAAAATCCACATATATGATTTAGTGAAGCAAGGAAGGGTCCAGAGAATCTTTGTAACTCCCTATATCCCAAGTCCATCAAGGACCAGAAAACACAATACATGCCCTAGAAATAGCTGTGTGAGTATCAGTAGTTTTAGAATGTCACTGTAATTAAGTTGCTTTGACCCATAGTGGTAATTCCAACTTATCTGGAATTTGAGAGAGATAGATGTAGAAAAAAAATGCCAAATTTTTACTCAGTTGGAATATAATGGTGAACCATCATCATGACAAAGTCAACATAAAGACAGATTCCTGACTATACCTGCAACATCATATTTTTTTTCAAACTATACTAGAAATGAACCACCAAACACAGACAAGGTTTTATTTGGAATATTTAGTGTATATCAACATTGCCTGCTGTAACAGAGTCAGGAACAAGTTTGGAAAACTTGTTATAAACAAGTCAGACTTGGTTCCCCACACTGCTTAACTGTCAGCTGACTCTCCATATCTTTGTTGAGGCACTCCAGCAAGTTATTTTCCACAAGTCATCTCCATTCCACTTCAGGGAATAATGCCACACAGATTCTCTCTCCATAAGGCAGTGTGTGTACAATGGCATGATGTCTGTCCGACAATTCTCCTTGGTCTTAAAATATTATCCAAACTTGCATCATACCTTTGAGTACTCACATATACCATATGCCAGTGCACAGAAGCCATAGTCTCATCTTCATGCTATAAGAACTTCTCCCTATCAAATTGCAGTATAATCCTTGCATAATTCCAGGCACCTCAAAACTATTCTCATGAGCACTACTGCAACACAGGCCAATAATTTTGCATTTTATATTTTAGGGGCACTACTTGAGTCTGAAGATGCCAAGGGCTGCTGTATGCCTGTAGATGTAGCCAGCCTGTCAGAGAGGAGCCATCCCTGGCATAGCATAGACATGAACCAAAGAGTTCTACCTGCCATTGGGTCTAGGGGCTGCTCCTTGATTTTCTTTTATTCATCAGAGTAGACACAATTAGGCTCAGAAACATTAAATCAGACCAAAAGTAAAAACAAACAAACAAACAAACAACAACAAAAAAAACCACAGAAAACCCTAAAAACTTTCACCAAATCCAAACCGAAACAAAATCAACAAAAAACAATCTCCCCCAACCAAAACTACCAAAAAATTCCCCAAACCAACCAACCAACCAACCAACCAACCAACCAACCAAAAAACCAAAAACAAAACAAAAAACAACAAAAAAAAACCCCAAACAAACAAAAAAAAACAAGCACCCAACCAAAGGCAAAAAACAAAAGTCCATAAATAAGGAGATGAGGGATTTGGATTTACTGCTTTACAAGACAAGAAGAAAAGCATTAAAACACAAGTCCCAAAGAACACAAAAATATCGCCTATAAACATAGCTGTAGAGTGAGTTCAAGAGAATCAAAATTATTTTTTAATTGATCCAATATTTTCAAACCTTTTCCAGTTTGCAGACATCTAACATTTCTTTAGGAGTCATTGACATACTGAGGAAAATCACTTAGGTGCTATTCTGCACATGGAACATAAACAGATTTCCTCTTCTCTCTGATGCTTGTTCCAATCTCTTTCAGAGCAGTCCCCATACACACATCGATCTGCAGACACAGGGGTAAAACCCCTAAATCCTTCATCTATAGGAAAACTGAGTGATCCAGAACTAAAGCTAGCATGGGAAATAGGAAAATGTTGCTATTTACATTCTTAGGTTCTGGATGCGAACATGAAGAGTAAGCTGAAATTTAATATTATAAAAACTGTTGTGAAAAAAAAAAATCATACAACATTATAATACCCAGGAAATGAATTGATGAGATCATTATTGTCTTTATGGTGCAGAGAAAATATTGAATAAACTGCATTTCTCTGACAAAGTCAAATAATCTGAAAGTTCATAAAGAAAATTATTTTCCCATATTAAAACCACTGTAAAATACAGGTTAAAATTATTTTTCAGATCATAATTATAATTTTAAAACTTTCTTGTCAAATATAATTCTAGATCACTCATGCCATGCTGAGATGTTGCTTCTTATCTAACTGGGATTAAAAAAGAATATATTCTATAAATAGAATGAAAAATCTTTGTCACAAAAGAAAATGCAAAACCTATGACTCATTCTAATTAAAACAGAAGCTCATGAACTCATATTCCTCAAATAAATATGAGAAATCTACTTTGCATACTACTACAAATTTAGGATTGTTTATTTATTTTGTAAGGAAAATTATAAGATATTACTGTGCATCCTTAAAAATATTACAGTTCATTACACACTTTAACTTTTCATTTTTACTCTTTTGTTTGGGAGTGGTGGATAGTCCTTATTGGCCCCTTGACAGAGTGCAGAACTTTAGTATTCTGTCAGCTGTACTGGAGCCCCACCACAGTCTGAGCAATCCCAGGAAACACCATAGTCGAGACTCAAAAAATTATCAATAGGGGGATGTTGCACAAGAATGAAACCATAATTAACAGTACCAAGTGAAATTCAGTTTTTAAAAGACAAAAAATTCAAGACTTTGGTCTCAAAAGAGGAAGGAGGAGGCAAATTCAAAAACATTTTGCAGAATGCAAATTATTTTCAAGAACCTAATTATGGTATTTTAATTAAAATGAAAAAAAATCTGTTCATTCCCCAAACACCAATTCCCTGTAAAAATTAGGATGGGATTCATTAAGCCTAATTTTAGTCTTCATTTGAGTCATTTTATGCTCCTTCAGCAGCTGGTAGAATTGAGCAATCCTAGGGAGCTGTTCCTTTGGTTAGTTCTGAATATCTACACCAGAACGAGAGCCTAAATTTTGTTGCTTTCATTGTTCTCATTATTGTCATATTCCCCTCAACCCAGCCTTCTGTGTTTGGCTATAAAACAAACCCAAAGGGACCAATTTACTGTAGCCACACCCACCACACATATCTAAAGGTGCCTAACGTGGATACAGCTGTTTTTCACAAGCCTGTTCAATACTAAACTGTATTTTTCTACATAGGAACAGGGCACAACAGCAACTGCAATGTGGAAGCACCAGGTTCATACTGTGGACAGGGAACCTCATCCACAGATATGAGGCAGTGGCTGTGGAATGATAGGAAACATGGTTTACTGTTTTGCTACATGATAATAAAATCAATTTAGCAAAACTTTATATTTCTTTTAAGGTAATTTATTTATTTTCCTACCACAGATACTACAATAATAAACAACTGGAATAATAAACATTATTTTAAATACCTGCTCTATTCAGTAAAGTGCAAATGCTTGTGTATACAAAATTATAATCTGCAATTTTGTGTTGCATTCCCTGTCCCAGATAGCAGCTGAGCACCCACAGTAACAACCAAGCAGAATGATGACATTACACTCAGTCACAAAAATGGAGTGGAGGGTTTCTTGTCTTCCAAAGTCCTCATCTACCGTTGTTCCTCAGGATGTGCAATTTTTCAGTTCATAATGCAATGTACTGAAATTCATAATATCCTAATACCAGTTCTCAAAATTTCTGTCCATATAATAGAAAACCAAACTCGTCAAGAAATAAATGAAATAATATGAGTACCCGGATTCAACGTATTTTCTAGAAAACAATATAAATTCTGTCTACCTGAAACACTACCTACACCCCTCAAGCAAAATTCAAACGCTTGTCAAATGGCAAATAAACAAACACTTTATAGCTTTATTACCTGTATCCTTTTCTCTGTAGATAATCAAGAGGCACCCTTCCCTTCCTTTACACGGATGCCAGATTAAGGCTCATTGATCAATTACATGTCTCAGCATATGAAATACAGCCACTAATTCATACAATACTGTATGCTTCTGAAAAGCATGACCAGAATACCGAGTAATGGTCACCTACTCTTTTATTTCTTAAGTGTCTGTTTCAGTAACGAGAGAAATACGTCTCTTCATAAAGCATTGAAAGCATTGAAAGCCCTTCTTGAGCTAGACTCATTATTTAAATTGCACAGTAGCAAAGCGGAAAGGAAAGAAAGAAAAACATAATTACCAGGAACAGGGTGCTATTTCACTTCTTGTAAGTTTAAATGCAGAATTTGGGAAAGACTTAAAGCACAGTCACACCCTGCAGGTGTCCCTGTGGTTTGTCCCTCTAAAACACAGGGCCTGTCCCACTCCTACATCCATGCTCCTCATGGTTTCACAAAGGGTCTCCTGTCCTCTGGGGATGCAGGAAAGGTGAACTCTGCCCTTAGGTGTTTACATATAGAGCAGATCAATAGCCAGTTTCCAGGTACATAGCCCATAAATCAGGCCTGAATTTATATCAGTTGAGATCCCTACTAATACTGCTGGGTTTAGACTTCAGCATCCTAAGAGGTAAGACAGACTGTAAAAACTTTGGTGAAAACGTTGTTGTTCTGATAGCACGCATTTTAAATAGCTAAACCTAAAATTGGTATGGCTATCTGTAGCAGGAACATTGGCTTCTGTTTTCTGAGAAGAGCTGGATGCTGTTTGAGAACAGAAAGGAAGAGTTGGTTCAAAGACAAGTATTTGCAAACTAATGAAAATAAACTTGTATCTGGAAAAGGATGCTTTTAATATCATAATCTGATGGAGTTCTATTAAGCTTTTTCCTCTCTCTCTGACCAAGAATTTTCCTAAAACTTTTTGAAACTGTGTTTTTTTATGTCTTTAAAAGGAGTTCTGTAAGAAAAAAAAAATAAAATTAAACACTGCAATGTTTGCCTTTGGAGACCTTGATTCTATGTGTTTCAGCTCCCTCTCTATGTGATGAACATTACATTAACATATTACTTTTCTGAGCTATGTTTGAAACACCTAAAATCAAGGCTGTTTTCACCTCTTGTATTCAATCAATATCAACAGAGCTGACTGAAACTTGGGAAACAGAATTTTCTCTCTTGTGATTTGATTTTTCTTTGGATGAGCAAGAAGTAAGAACATAGAAGAATGAGAGCCCCATTATTGGCAGCGTATTTTGTTCTAGAATTTTAGAAGAAAAAACATAAATAACAAGAGATAATAGAATAGGAAGGATTTGTTCTTTTTTCTGGTTCGGTTTCATTATGAAAATGTACTTTTTATCAGCAATACTAAAACTCATAAAAGTATTTTTTGTTTTATAAGCAGGGTCTGTTCATAGAAAGAATCTAAGTACATGTTATAAGATGTGATACAATATGCAATATGACATTTAGAAGCACTCATTTGTTAATTTAACTTCATGGCTAATTTTCCACAGAATTATGCTGATCTGTGGTTGCAGTTTTACATGATAGATATATTTTGCTGTTAAGAACAAGTGCAATTTTTTTGAAAAAGAAGAAGAAGATTGAGCTCTGAGTGCTTTCACTCCATGTTGAAGTGAACAGTGAGCAGATTTTCCCGCAGGACATGCAGATGTGAGGTTGTGGCTAAGTCACAGAGCTCTGCCTGAGTGCCCTGCAAGGTAACAGCTGGCAGCTCCCCTGCCCAGCACCTGGCTGGCACCACACTGCAGAGCCTCAGACACAATCCAGCCACACCTGCACAAACTCGACCACCCCTCTCACATTGCCCCTGGGGGATGCTTTCCCACCTGAGCTCAACCCCAGCAGAGCCCACCATGGTTCCTCCCTGGCATGCAGCATAATAACAGCAAAAGCTGGCCTCTCAAACAAAGCATCTTCTTACTCTTCACAAAACTGGGTTTTTAAAGAGGAAAGGAAATATAAAAATACTTTGTTGCTAAATTTTCAGCACTGATATGCAAATATCAGATATGCTGCAAAAGAGAAATTTTGGCACTTAAAAATGAAAGGGTATCTTTAGTTGTTGTGCACTGACCCCGGTTAGCAGCTCAGTACCACACAGCCCTCCCTATGTTCACTCCATGCCCCAGCAGCATTGAGGAGGAGAACAGGAAAAACGGAACTGATTCACTTGTACGTCGAGACAAAGACAGCTCAATAAACAACAAAAAGGCGAATCAAAACCCACAGAAACCTGTGAAGTCTGGAGCAATGGACCCAGTACACTGAATTTTTCAAGTCAGCCACTGTGCAGGGCACAGTGACTTTTTAAATTGAATGCTTCCTATCCCTTCTGTAGACCAAATTCTACTACTTTGTGGAATAATATAATTTAACAAAATGCAGTACCTTAAAAATTCATTTAATCTCATCAGAAACTGAGATGATACAATTTCTGTAGGATTAACCTTCCAAAGTGTTGCCAAAGAGAGACGCTAGGCTACTTTCAACATCAGAAGGCTTTGATTCATCATGTATCATCTAGCTGTAAAAATCTCTACAAGTATAAAGTTGATACACATCTCTGGATGCCAGAAATTCACTCTTGTGATGCAAAGTCACTTTCTACATTCTACAAATTATATATGGAGCTACAAGGGTAAAGAAGACTTCACCAGGACAGCTGTGTACAGAAAATGAAGAGTGCACTAACAAGTCTTTAAGATCATAAGTACTCGGTACAAGTTATTGGGAAAGTCTATCCTAATTTCTCCTTGGGACCTCAGGGATCAAAGATCAGTAGTTAAATAAAATACAGTCCCAGTAAAACCAATTTAAAGATTTCCAAGCATTTGTCTTTCAAAAATGCCATTTCATCAGCATCAATTTTTCTAAAGTGGAATGTCAACTTTGACAAAATTAGGTCTGAAAACACAAGCTGAGGAAATAGAACATTTGGGCAATTTTGGAACACAATGTTGAGATTTTTTCAGGTATCATTTTGAAATCTTTTATATTTGAAATCACGTTTCATTATCTAACGTGAGCCACATTATCCCCAAGCTAGCACAGATTTCTTTGATTTATGAGATGAAATTCTGATGCTGACAATGATTCAACCCTGTCTCTTCTAATTCTCACTCCCCCCTCAACAACTTGATGAGTTTTGTTATTTGTTATTATGTATTATTCTAAATACCTGAAGACTCTGTGAAAAGAAATTCTGAACTTCAACAATCTTAGAACATACAGCTTTATTGTTGTCTTATGGACAAGGCTTTCACAGACATTTGGATACATTGCCCTATAGATCCCTTACCTTGTCTCTCTCTCTGTGTTCCAGACACATCTGGGAAAGATGGTTCTGCAGCAGTGAAGTATTTGGTCTCTTACAATTTTGCCCTTTGCACTTCAATCAGAATCAGAATGGTTTTTTATGGAAGGTGCTGAGAAAAGCCAAGAGAGAGAAGAGTGAAGCCATAAAAACATTTTCACTCGAAAAGTTAAAACTTTAATATAAAAACTAGGGAAAAAAAAGGAGACAGATATTAGGCATCTTTCCCTTGAATTTTCAGTTTGTTTTTCAAGGAAGAGGAACAAAATCCCAGGGTAGAACTCTGATCACTAAGCTACAGAACAAGGAATACTACTTGTGTTTTCATTTAAAGGAGATAAATACTGCTTTTTCTGAAACATTAGAGAAACTCTCCTACGCTTCCCACTTAAACAACATTTTAGAGTAAAGGATTGCTTTTGTTTTTTTTCCCAGAGGTTTTGGGGTAATAAAAGTTTAGTTTTATTTTTTCTCAGAATTGCAGTATTTGTCTAACCTGCAGGTTTCTCGTTTCACGCTGAGATGGAAACACCTCATTTTCCTGTGAGAGAATAAAATCTGCTGATATTATTTATCTCTCAAGCAGAATAAGAGCATAGAAATCTCACAGGGATACTCTCTTGGAATTTCCTACCTAACTTCACATCGGGCCTTGGCTATATATTCACATGTTTGGTTTTTTTTTTAAATCCTATTTTTCAAATATAAATCTCTGAGGTTGTTTTTGGTTTGGTTGGTCGCTTGGTTTTTCGGTTGGGGAATTTAGTTGGGGTTTTGTTCGGTCGGTTGAGTTTTTTTGGTTTGTTATTAATTGGAAGCCTTTGCAGTTTTGCAGACATAAGGCTTCCTGCTCTTCCCACAACCAGCAGCACTTTCAGGAAACTGCCCTGGAACAAATCCATTCCTCCCAGGTAGTGCTAACTTCCCACTGCAGCTGTGGAGGTGACCCATACAGCTGCATTAGCAGAGTTGGGTCAAGTCTTTTGCAAAAGCTTTAGAAAACTACTTAAATCTAGTAAATGAAGTGAAGAGACATTAGTTAATAAACCTCAGGTGTGACTCTGAAACCCTCTGGGGAGCAAAATTAGTGAATCAGCAGGATTTACACTAATTTACAACCACCAAAAGGGCATACAAAAACAGTGGTCTGATAATAGCTGTGGATTCTCTGCAATATGCAGCAGAAGTAGCCAATGTTTCAAAATAATTAATGTGAAATGAAGGAAAAAACACTTAATACACAGCAAAACATATTACTTACCATTTTCTGTTGCAGTTTACCCTTGTGAGTATGCCAAGCTTGGCTCTTCCTTCACACCCTGTTCAAATTGTTTCTACCTCGCCCAGTGGCATTGACCCCTTGAACACACACAAACCCGTGGATGACCAAGCACAGGCAGATTCCTCTCCCACCAGAGAAACCAAAACTTCAAGTATGGCAGCACCCAGAATTCTCTGGACTTGTTAATGGGTGGTGGGGCTTCCTCTGCTGTACAAACACAATGAAACCCAGTCGTTCACCAGGGTCCTTACCATCTGAACACAAAATGCAGCATCGCCTTCTCTGGAAAAGGGAACAGTTCTATCAGGTGTTGGTGTATAGGAAATGTTGTGCATTTTAATTCACTAGTAATTTAGTATGCATTGGTCTACCCTAAGGGGGCAGCGATCTGGATTTGGGCCTGAGGCTACTGATGCAACAGTGTTAATAAAAAGCAAATCATTACGCTAATTATGATTAATACTTTCTTTCAATGCAGCATTCTACTTCATCATCTTTAGCAAACTGTTATTTTTTAATTTAAACAAAGCACATTGCCAACAAACTAAATGTGTCAAATTGAACAGTTTAGTCTTCTAGTATATATAACCTCAAGTGTATTTTTGCATCTGTTATGTATTCAGTGGGTGGGGAAATGTGCTTTTTACAAACAGCTTTCCATAAATTTGAGCAGGCAAGCAGCTAAGCTGACACACCACTGCAATGCCACAGCACTGGAAGGGGTTTCTGGTAACATTATCACCAGGTGGTGAAAAACTCTTCAATAGGGCTGCCTAGGATTATCTCTTTAAATCCTTGAAAGAATGGGATTTGATGACACTTTATCAATGGGATTAAGACTCTTTTTCGTATTTTCCCACTCCCCCCATGGGTGATTTCCCATAATAAGTATATTTCAAAGCCATGCTCTTAACAGGCCACCTCACCTGATGTTCTTCAGCACATCTCTAGTACCACTGATATCAGAACTTGGAGGTTGTTAGTGTTACACACTACACAGCTGATGCTCTCCATCTGCTCCTCAGGCCTAAAGGGGAGTACTCTGCTCCTATAAACTGAGGAAAAAACTGGATAATTGTTTAGATTCAAAATAAACTGTGACTAATGAAAGATATGAAGATTAATTAGCTAAATCTAAGTGGTACTGCTATACCTGGATTTGGAATAAGTGCCAAAGTCAAAATAATTCCCAAACCTTAAGATAGTCAATTTAAATAAATGAGACCCATCCCTTTTTCTGCACAACCACATTGCTGCTATCAGCAAACATAATGTCAGAAGGGCATTATTCTAAGAGAAAACAAAAAAAATATTACTTAGTGAAACATTTTAAAAGTTCTGCTTGGAAATGGACAAAAATATTCTGCTAACAATACATTGTAAGAAAAAAAAAGCAATAAAATGTAAATCTGTAGCCATATCCAAGTTCTTTACCATGTGTAATCAGAGAATTGTCATGTGTATGTAGACCTATATACAGTTCTATACATTTTTAATATATATATTAATATTGACCCATGAAAAGAAAATCCTAACCACTGTTTCAAAACAAGCAAGACAGATTCTTATTAATGTCTTCTTTTGTTGCTTGGGACAACAATGTGATAAAAAACGACGTTCTTTGTTAAAACTTTTTTTTTTAATGAAATAACTGTAGGAAAGCACACATCTAGAACATTTATACAATTTAATTAATAAAAGAATTTATTAATTAAACATATTTAATTAATTTAATCAATTTAATACAAATTAATTTTATACCATTTAATTGTTTATGATAGAGTTCAAAAAGTTTTTACTGATTCAATCAAGGTTTCCCATAATCAAAGCACTGAAGATGAAAATTAGTGTTCATTGGAACGTTTGCAAGGACCCCCTCCACAATCTGGCTAATTGTCTTAGAAATTAATCCTACCAATATCATATCTGTCAAAAGGCAATAATCAGCTCTAAATTTTTATATATTTAAACTTTTCTCTTACGGGATCTGTTGCCTTCTGGAGATCTGTTTTTCCCATCATGACTGAAGGAGGTCTGCTCAAAATATTTTATGGACTTCAGAGAGTGATATTATTTAAAGAATTTTTTTTTTCCTGCTACCTATTCAAAGACAGGTGGTGTCATTTGAAATGCGATCCAGTATCTCCCTGGCCCTCAGAGACCATCCCAGCAAAGTATAAGGCTTTTCTAGGTCCTGAGTCACATTTGCAGATGTCCTAGGTGTACTAGAGTGTTCCAGATAAAAGAGATGCCTAAGTCAGGTAAATGCCTGGAGGGCAGTGATAGATTGCCCACATCCAATGCAAAGTGTAGGCCACTACAATTAGGTGTTTAATCCCATCCATATTCTGCTTCCTTGTGTCAATTCCATGCAGCTGTGACTAAATAAGAGTATTCTCACATGATCCATTCTGTATGCCTCCCATTTCAGTAATTATGTTTATTTCTTGATCTCAAGATGCTAATTTACTTTACTGTAAATAAAAATAGATTATCCTAAGTCCCTTAGAGTCCATTTCCATAACAGTTTTTTTATTTGGTTTCCAAACTGTGATTGTTTATTGTGAAAGACCATAGCATTTGCAACTAGATTAAGATGAGAATTTGCAGTAATCTTCCCAGTTTGCCATTTTGCTACTATTGAAAAATTGTTTCCTTCAGGCCACCTGGCTTTAGGTGCTTGTAGAATGGATTTTTTCAATAGGCCAATTTCAAAGAGAAGACTAAGATTCCTTTGACAGCAGAGCTCCTGGATTTATACAAAAAATCTACTTTTCCTCTTTTGACACAAGAGATGTTTATAGAATGAGAGGTTAATACAGGAACAAATTCAAAGCACAGTGACTGCAGACAGGGAATGCCTAAAGGCCCTAAAGCTAGAAACAAGACCACTCCTTTTCCCTCTTTCTAAAGGATAGCTTTCTGAGTTCTTGAGACAGATGTTTCCTGCAGTTTTCCAAACAGCTACGGGAATATTGCTAAAGGTTTAGTTTTACCAGCATGTGAAAAAACTACTATTATGCCGTGAGATGTTGGATGTTTGAAAAGAAAGAGCAAACCTGTGGAAAGTAAAGTTACCTGAGTTTGATTATTGACACATATAGATTCTCATGTGACACAGGTGATTTTTTTAAGCGCTGCAAATACAGGTATTCTACCAAAAAATACGGAATCAGATAATTTTAAAGAATTTATAGTATTTCAGTAATATATATAGTATGCTATTATTGTTCTAATATCATAGTAGTATTAGACTATTTTGAATTTTTATATTATTGCCTTGATGCATAGACCAAATGTATTCCTGTTGAACAAAGAATCAAAAAATATCTGCATCCAATAATTTTGGATTTCAGAGATTACAGATATTTCTTATGAAATTTAAAAATCTGAAATACATTAAATCACCTGAAAATTAAATATAGTCCTATGGAGTTTTTTATTTTGTCTGTGCCATAAGGACAAACAATTTTTAATAAAGAGCATCTGTACTGGTATACATGGAAGACCAGAGAGTTATAAGAAATCAAATCTGGAAGAGAAAAATCACTGCTTAATTTACTTGTCCAGAAAGGTAATGCTAGAATGCCAGGAAGCACAAGGCACACAGTGCTCTATCTGCAGCATTGTTCAGTTTGCCTCCTGCAATTCAATCTGAGTGCAATCAATCTTGATCTGTAAAAAGAAAAAATCCATAGAGAACTGACCTAATTGGTTTCTCAATATCTCATTTCAACTTTTTTTTTATTTGATAGTTTCTTGAACTTTGTTAATCTCAAGTGCTTGCTATGTAAGAAAAAAAAAGCTCCCAAAATAATGAAGTTATTTTTCAAAAAACATGAAGCTTAAAAATATTAAATTTTGGCTTTCCTTCCTTTTTGTTTTTCTTCCTCTCACTGACCAGATCCATATTTTGCAGATGTCCACACTGTCTGGGGGATTTTGGAAACAAAAAAGGTTGGCAGATTACTTGTTTACCCTTTTTTAATAAAGATGAGGATTTCCAGTAATCACCTGATTCTGACAGCTGTAGAGATAATAATTATTTTATATCCTAAATGACTCCTCACAATAAAATAATGAAAAAAGGCAGCAGTAAATGCAATTTTCAGAGCTTTTAACAGAAGTACTCATGCATGGCTAGAGAATACCTGCCTGGGTAAATATTCTGAATTTAATCTGACTTCACAAATAACAGGACCAGCTGATTTGATCACTGCTTAACTTGATCTTCTGTTTAATTTGATTAGAGCATGAGAGGCCAATATGTTTTCAGCTTAAAATAATTCAAGAAGTGTTTGTTTTTCACAGTACAGCAGGACAAGGTTATAAGAATTAAAGAAACCACATTTGCAGGAAGTTAGAAATTTAGTAAGTAGGCTATTTTGGGAAGCTATATTAAACTCCATCACAGTGAAAGGACAGTTGGAAATCTGAGACATCTCTAATGTGTACAAGGCTACACAGCTCCCATCGAAGAAATCTGAGTGATTTTACTGTGCAGATGGTAAATTTATCAGGTGCATCAACTTTGCTGCATGACTGCAGGAAGGAAAGGCAGAATGGAAAGCGAATATTCCCCTGAGAAAGATAGAGAGCAAGATCCAGACTATGAGCACTCTGCATTCACGTCAATAGGCAGTATTGCAGACTACACTAAGAATACAGAGTGTCTCAAGTTTCAGTTGTTTTGCCTATTTTCAACTGCCCTGTGGACACTCGTCTTCACCTTTGTGTATTGGGAAGTCCTCTGCAAGCTGCTCTCCTGGACAAAAGAACATTTCCATCCTCACAGCCGTGGAACAGCTGATGAGCGAGTGAACTTCTGGGAGTCCCCTACTCCAAATCCCTGCTCAGAGTCATCTAGGGCCTCCTTTACTGCAAGGGCTCAGTGCTGTGTTATGGTCACTGTGGTGCAAACAGGACCTCCTGGTCCTCTTCTGCAAGCTGCCTCCAGCCAGTCCCCAGTCTGTACTTAAGCTGATGTGATAATTCCACAGGGGGAGGAGGTGAAATTTCCCTATGCTGAGCTTCATGAACTTTCTTTTGGTCCATTTCTCCAGCCTGTGTCAATAATGATCTGGATGGCAGCTCTTCCATCTCATGCAGCAACTGCTTTCCCCAGTTTTATTTTGTCTGTGAACTTACTTGAGGGTATGCTCTGACACATTGCCCATCATTCATGAAGATGTTCAGTAGTATTTGTATCATCCCCTAGCATGTACTGTTAAAGCCTTGCATCCAGCTGTGCCACTGATCCTAACTGCTTGAACCCAGTTGTTCAGCCACTTTATGCTTATCATAGCTTGTCTATGAGAATGTCATGGATGGAAGAGTGGAAACTGTGCTAAAACCAAGATAAACAGGAACTACTGGTCTTACTTCATTCATCTTGCCAGTCACATCATCTTAGAAGGTTATTGCATTGGTCAGGTATAATCCTTGCTTTGAAAATCAAGTCCGACTATTCCTATTCATTTTGCTCTGCTTAATATGCTTGTAAAAGCATTCCAGGAGAATTTTCTCTATCACCTTTCCAGACATGAAAATGAAGCTGATCAGTGTGTGTGTAGTTTACTTGATTCTAATTCCTCTTTACCCTCCCTGAAGATAGATGTGACATTTGCTTTGTGCCATTGCTCAGGAACACCCTTGTCCACCAAATCCCTGTGACCTTCCAAAGATAATGGGCAGTATCCTTACAGTTATATCCGTTAGATTACTCAGCATTTGTGTGTAATACATATATAAATTTAAAACAAGAACCTTAGTCTCTTTTTGTCCAAGTCGGGACAAATTTTGAGAAGCAGAACATGGACTTTAAGCTGAAGGAATGGGAAGTTTTATATCACTGGTAAAGATGCTATCACCAAAAGTTTTAGTATATGGATTACTAGATATTAAAATGAAAATTCTTCACATAGAATCTAATTTCTACCAGAAATAAAATAATGTCACCCCCTCCTGCCAAATTAATTAAATAAAAAAGTCGTATTCTAGTGGCTTTAGATCCCTTGTCTGAGTATTGCTGGGGAAGTTTTGAGGGGTGCCATGTGGATTGACCAGAGCAGCTTGACTTATTCATATTTATCTATCTTTTGCAAATGCTGCTGCTTAGGAATTTATTACTTCCCAGAACAAGGAAGTCTATAAGCACCTAAAGTATTTGTTCTACTGTCTGTGTCACCAAAAAGGGTGGCCAAATCAGGTCTTAGCAGGACTACAAAGGTTAAGAGACAATTCTGGGAGGAAGTGGGCGTATTGAATGACAGAAATCATAATGTAAATATGCTCAGATACTACACTACAGGACTAGGTAATTCCCTCTATGTACATTATAGAGTTGCCATTTTCAGAGTTGATAAGTAATTTAAATGTTTGAGGGTGCCATGTATTTTGGTATTAAAACAAGTACAGAAATTCTTGATGCATTCATCTTTATGAATATTATTGAAATCTTATTTCATTCTTGAAATTCTATTTCACCTTTTCAAAACTGAGAAAATATCCATTTATCTGATATTAATAAAGCTGTTGAAGAGACTTTCCTACATGCATGCTGTGACTGCAATTTCATGTACACTATAAAATAATGTAACAATGTTCTGGATAAATATGTCACATATGAATTGCAGGGAAAAACTTTCAAAGCTGGTCTTATTAAAATAAAAAAAGGAGGCAGATTTCTAGATTTCTGGGCAAAATGGGTGGAATTGGAGCAAAGAAGCAATAACTGAGAAAAAAAGCACTGTGAGGTTGACTGAAGAAAAGATATGTGGCATGAAATTTTTTCCCTTGTGTTTTGTGCAAGGCACATCCATAGGATTATTTTGTCACTGTCAATAGACAAATGCATGAATCTGTGTTTGAGGATCCAGAAAAAATCAATCTCTGACACCTTCAAGAAACCCATCAAATCATGTTTGTACAAAAGCACTTTGAAGTCTGCAGGTGATAAATACTAATTACTTTTAGTTGTAGTGTAAGTAGTGATGTTGTGGTAAAGTGAGAATAGTGTACTTAGATCCTCACATGTCATCTTTTACTTGCCTGTCCATTTGCAACAGCTTTTGCAAATGATAGTGAAAATGTTCTGTACCTGGTCTGTTAAAAAAAAAAATAGCAACAAACTAGAATTTCCTTATGTAATATTACTTAACACAACTTTTTTTCAGTTGCATGAAAATTTATGACGTCTTTGTCACTCTTTACACAGGCAATTCTATCACTTTCTCTCAGTGTTTGTCCAAAGGATTGAGTAGCTTTATAATCTCTGTTTAAACCCTGCCTTTGTGATGTCTTTGGCAAATTACTTAAAATAAGTTCTCAACTATAATTTTCACTTTTATATATGTGGGACCTATTGCCTACTGCCTTATTGAAATCCGAGGACCGAGAAAAAGTGGAATGGGGAACACTCAGTTGCAGAAATAAGAATATAATCATAGTTCTCTAGCCCAAAATAGGGCAGGGCAGGGTAGACTTTTATCTTGGGGAAAGCATCATGCATCCTCACCACAACTTGATAACTTCCCTAAAATATTTTCTGAAGAAAATTGACCCTACCCCAGCCAAAACCAGCACACTGATGATATTTTCCTGTGCACTCAGTGCACTAGCAGACTCCCCAGCTCTGAGCCTGTCCTCAGAGCATGCAGGAGCAGGGACTATGAGCTTGAATAGGAAATACACTGGAGAATTGGTAGTATATTGTGCCTACACAGTGGTGCTCAGCTGGAGATTTTTGATTTCTGTTGAAGTTCTTGGATGACTGTGGAGATCTTCAGGCCCTTTACATAGCTGTTAAGCAAGTTGGCTCTTCCTGCAGGTATTAATCCCTCTCAGTGAATGGGCTAAAGACACTGACCTGCCTTGGGCAATGCTTTCCTGTAGCACACAAGATGCTGAGTGGCTGTGCTGTGACTGTTCTGAGAGAGGGAATTTATTATCTTCAGTGTGGTGCCATGCAAACAAAGCAATATTGCTCTCAGGCCTGAAGGAGTCTGCATGCAGCTTCTCTGCATGTAACATGAGTTGGCTGTACCCAACTGTTCCTACTTCTTTTATACACAAGTGGAAGGCTCTGGTTTGGGAAAAGATATTTATTCTCTGCATATCAGCATCTGCTGCCACAATAAGAACCTTAGAGCATACACCATCAGCCCAGTGTCATACACTAATCACACGTTCCAGCAAGTGTGAATACTGGTTCATACAAAGCCCCTGCAGTCTACAGGCTAAAAGTATGCATGTGTTATGAGCCAATTTTATACTCTGTTCATTAAGAAAGTCATCACCATGGTAACACATACATCACAAGTTGCTACCACAATCCCTAAAATTTTCAAGCGCATAGCAACAAGAACATAATGCTGGAGCATCTCCATTTAGTAGTGCTTGAAAACTGTACATAAGGTTTACTAAGCACCTTATAAGTATTAGAGAGAAGAAATGGGTCTTTTGCATCCAACTGGCATAAAGAAAAATCATGTTATTAATTTGTAGACTTAATGATCTTGAGTCAAATTGTGCCAAAGATTAATTTGCTCTCATGTTTTTCATCTTGCCTTTATATTTCTCCTTCATCTTGTTATGTTAGCTCTTCTTTAAAAAATTATTGGTAATATGAATATTCTAGAGAGGAAACACTGTATGCTGCTCACACTAAGTAATAATCTATATGTGGGAAAGCTGTAGACAATAACAGGGTCTTCCAAGGGACATGGAGCCATTTGTTCTAATCCTATTTCTTAATCCTCTGCAGAAAGTTCAATTTCCAGATGCTATTTCTCGAGAGACATCATTCATATCACAGTAACTTTATTTAGTTTTATCACAGGGAGAATTAGCCAAAGACAAAGATCCTGTTAGAGCTGTACTAAATGAGAGGAAGGAGTTCAACCACAAAAGGTGACTCAAAGTCATAACTAGGGAATCTTTCCCAGAAGAATGATGATAGCAGAAAAGTAAATAAAAAGAGAAGTATAGTTTATGCATCAGCTTTCTTCTGTGTGGCTCTAGTAACCGAGACATGACAACTTCCGTGGGCCTTCATAATAATGGAAATTATCTGCTCCCTGTAAATTAAGGGAATGACTCTCCCTGACTTTCCCTGTTCTTTGCCTGACAAAATTGAAGATCTGGTTAACAATTTTATATGCACATCCATACATGCACAGACTTTCCTCACTGACTGAACATGATAATGCTCTATTTTAGATTTTATCTTAGTACTTCAGCCCACTAAATTTGAAAAGTTATTTTGATGTCATAATCATACTTTTTTTCCCCTTCAAATTATCCTTCGTTTTATTTCAGAACTTCAAACTTGAAGATCATTACAAACTTCAGAAACACAAGGGAATAATGCTACTACTAAAATGTTTGAATAACTAGTTACAGGGATATTTAAAGGCAGTGGAAAATGTCAAGACTGTAAATTTAACTTTGACTCTAGTAGGAGGTTCAGAAAATGTTAAGGCATAACTTGAACAAGAGGGCAAGTTCCTGACAACCACAGCTATAATGCCAAATCAAAATTAAGCTTCCATTGTGTGAACATGCTCAACTTGACAGGACATTATGTTGTTTTTCTTTAAAATGATACTTCACCAATAATTTCCCCTGTCAATTAAATAAGAAAATATATATCTTTAAAGAGTGTGCTGCAGGTTGCAATCATACTTTCTAATGTTTTAATTTGACTCATGGCTTAAATATAGGGTTTTTGGGGGTTTGGGGGTTTTTTGGGGTTTTGGGGGTTTTTTTGGGGTTTTTTTGGTTTTGTTTTTTTTTTTTTTGTTGGGTTTTTTGGTTTGTTTGTTTGGTTGGTTGGTTTTTGGGTTTTTTTTTTGTTTGTGGGGTTTTTTTGGTTTTTTTGTTTTTTTTTGATAGGGGATGTTAAAGGGATGATTTCTGTGCCAAGCTGCCAAAAAATTCCCCCATGTCTGGTAGAATAAATTCCATCTGGCTCCACGACAGATCTGCCACTGTCCAAGGCTCAATATATAAACAACAGTGGTACAGCCTCTGGGATAACATATTTAAGAAGAAGAGGGAAAAAAAACTAGAAGAGCAAATGCATCTGAAGAGAGGAGTGAGAATGTGTGAGAGTGAGGTGGTTTGTTCTTGGCTGGACACCAGGTGGCTACCAAAGGCACTCTGTCACTGTCCTCCTCATCTGGACAGGGGAGAGAAAATATAAAAACAGGCTTGTGGATTGAGCTAATGACAAGGAAAGATCTCTCACCAATTTCTGTCACGGGCAAAGAAACCCTCAAATTTGATAAATGAATTGAATTCATTAACAGTATTAGGTAGATTATATATCTGTAATATATATACAATTCTTTTCATTCAATCTAAATGTCTTTAACTTGGGGTACCCAGTTGTGCTTCTTTTTTCTCTTGAAATAATTAAAGACATATGGGTCCTCCCTATTTTAGCATGTCTGCAGAGGTTGCCATCTTTTGCCAAATAATTCTTGTTGGTTTGTTGCATATACACTGAAGGAAGGTAGAAGAAGTGAGTCTTCAACCATAGGCTAAATAAGAGTTTGATCCTTTAGGTTATTGTATCATAAAATATTTTCTTTTGAGTTCTCCTCAGAAGTTTCCATGTATCACTCAGTACCCTAAACACCTTACACAGACCTCTGGATCCTGCTGCTGCAGGACCTGTTTGTAGGTTTAGTGGTGTGTGCAGCCATGCAAACATTCTGCATGGCAGTGGGGGTGGTTAGTGGAGTCCTGGTCACGGTAACAACACGAGACATCCTGCCCCAGGTGGCACAACACTGTTGGGTGCCATGGACAAGAATCACTGAAATACCAGCAGAGCACCAGTGACAGCACTTGTGACTTTAAGTAAGAGCTGGTTTTCCTTGGGGGCTGATAGATACTCCTAGAGGAATTCTTGAAACCTCCAGATCCTTGCCAGCAGTACACGTGAAGAAACACTTTACTTCAGCAGTTTGCTGGGAGCAGAGAGGTGAGGATGTGACTTGCTTTCAGTTGCTCCCTTTCAATGTTGCACGGGGTTTTTCCTCCATTTTTGGACAGGAGTGGCAGGCTATTGGACAGCAGCAGACTGAGCCTGGGAGGTAAGAGCTGTAGCTTCTTAGCATGAAGATTTAGGACTATGGTGCTGTACAGAAAATACCACAGGCAGTGAAAGACAACACCAGCACTTAGTAACATTGATATCAGCTATATAGAATTGCTGATCCAGGTGTATACTGTTGGATCAGTATAGTGCTCATCATTCAATCTGATATATGAGAAAGCAAAGGGGCTCAAGTCACATCCACTTTTAAGGTCTTGACAAAAATATCCTTTTAATGTTTTAAGGTGAAAAAATTACTCTTTCATCCAAAGTAAGTTGTTGGCACATAAGCACTATATGCTGTCAGTAAGCTGCCATCTCTGTTTGAAACACTTTGAAGGAAATCAATGTCCCAGATTTCACCAGAGGTCTATATAGCAGTCTGCACCTGACATTGTCCTAAACATACTGGATAAAGCTTAGGCAAACTCTATCCACTGGTAACCAAAAAACATTAAGAAGCCAGTTAGTATTTTTTCATGTCTACAGTCTGTTTATAAGTTCACTTGGAGAGTTTTTGAGCTCAGGTGACAAACTGAAGTCTTTGATTCCCCTATGCTATTTAATTTATATTGGTGTTACACAGGAGGCATTCAGCTCCTACCTATGTGGACCAAAAGCCTGACACTCTGTCTTGCTAAATAAAACCCTTCTCTACAATGAAATGTGTTGGCTTTATCTAGAACTGAAGTTCTGAGGGAGTAAATAATCATTGTATTACTTACAGAAAGCATTAGAGTTACTTGGTAGTTGGCTTTTAAGACTGGTGTAGTGTAGTTATGTATTCTCATCCAGGTAATTAATAATACATCAGCTTAACTGCAAAGTTCTGTACATAAATGGCTGCAATTGAAGTACAAGTAACTGCATCATATAACTACATATAAAATTGATTTGTGGGACTACAAAATAAAATTGTATCAAAAAGCAGTGCAAGAAATGGGATTAAACTCCCTACTATGAGAAATACTACTAATTACTTAGATACAGTATAATTGCACAAACTCCAATAACTGTGTAATTGCATAATAGTTAGAGTTACATTGTTATAAAGTATGATTGTTTCTTGTCTTATCCTAACTCATGTTCTAACATTTAACTTGAAATAACTTCCCCAAAAAGAAGATTAATTTTAATATTTATGGATTAAAAACCTACTGAAGTAGATGGAAAAGTCTGTTATTTCAATAAGCTTTAGAATGGGACAGATATATAAAACTAGAATGTAAAGAATAATAATAAAGTCCTCTGAAGAAAATGTGAGTTGCTTCTTACATTCATGTCTAATACTCCACTGTTAAAGTGATTTCAAGAAATAGAAGTTAAGGAAAGAGAGAGAGAGAAAGATTTGAGGAGGTTATCCCTTTCTGAGACTAGTGAGAATTAGGACCTAGTCCAGGCACAAGTTTAGTTATCTTGTCCTCTCATCTTGTCTTCTCCATTAGACTAAATCTGTGGTTCTTCCACAACAAATGCAAATGGATCTGGATTCTTGCCTTTTTGGGTTTTTTTGTTTTGATTTGATTTTTGTTTGGTTGGTTTTTTGGTTTTTGGGTTTTTTGGATTTTTTTTTGGTTTTGGTTTGGTTTTGTTTTCTTGTGATTTTTTGTGGGTTTTTTTTTTGTTGTTGTTTGGTTGGTTTTTTGGGGTTTTTTTTGTTTGTTTTTCTTTGTTTGTTTTGTTTTTTTCATGTTTTCTCTTTTGTTTGGGTTGGGTTTTTTGTTTGTTGAGTTGTTTTTTCCCTGATTGTTTGTCATGCTTTTTTTTTTTTTTTTGCTTTAATACCAGATACCTTCATAATATCTGAGCTGAATTCATTGGAGTTAAGTTTTCTAGTTTTCTCACTCAGTCATTTTATTCCTGTTTGTTTTACTAGGTCTCTGTTTACAAATAACCACTCAGCTGAACAACATAGAAGAATTACACTGGGCTTATGGAAGCAGGAAATTATTCACTACAGCTACCTACTTCATGTGATATAAAGAAATATTACTGGGATGTTCTGAGAAGTGTCATATCTTTTGTGTACCACTGAAAGCAGTAAAGAAAGTCCTAATCTGCCTGTCCTTGATCCAAATGCAGTGTGTGATTATACAGACAGTTCTTTGGCATCCCACAGCCCAGCACTCTGCTGACAAAACACTTGAAATTTCCTCTGCTTCCAGGGGCTTCTGGGATTCCCTTGGTGCACATGTTGCTTACCTTAGGGGCTGGACAAAGAGTGCTGAACGCCAGAAAGGAGGCACTGAAAGATCTTTTCCATATGAATATCAGTCTTCAGTGCAGTAGGTAAGGTATCTTCATTTTCATCATCATCTTCTTCACCCCTAATTTTTGCTTGTGAATCCAATTTGAAAAAGCAGTTGGAGAATTTAATCTCATAAATCCAGAAATTAAATATTCCAGCATTTCCAAGACAAAAATATTTCCCTTTTGGCTTGCCTGTTATTCATCTAACCTTTTCATCTTCTGAGGAATTTTGGTGAAGAGACAGAAGTTCAGACTTTGCTGATATTTTTAATTATAGAGGAGCCAGGAGATCAGTGGGATTTTACTACTTATAACAAATATCTGGTACTTCACAAGCTGTAGGACAGAATAAAATAAAAGAGAAAGTCCTGGTGTTATGGCATACATACTCCTGAGAGAAGATAAATATTCATATGTGTCTGCTGGCCATTGACAGATGACTTTATGTGACTTTCTCACAGCTCTGATCTGCCTTTCCTGCTAAAACCTCCTTGCAGCAGCAGAGGTAGAACAGAATGCAGGTCTGCCCCTTATCCAGCCAGCTGCTGTATTTAAAATGTCAGTTAACTGTGTTTAGCATTGTACAAGAAAAAGGGAAGAGTCATAGACATTTTCCCACTCTCCCTCACAAGGAAGCACTGACCCCTGGAAGAGGCACAGGAACTTAGGAGAAATCACAAAAACGACCAATCAATCCTCTAAACATGTTAAGACAAATCCTCCCTATTTTATTCATGTGAGCTATCCAAATTAATTAAACAGTGCTAGCTTGTAATGACTTAAGAAAATTTTTTTCTTAACTATTAGTAACCGTGCCATGTTTATGAACATTTTGCATTAGAATAGGCAAGGAGATCACGTGGTTATAAAGTATGTTCAAAATTGTTATTCAATTATGGTGGTAATCACAAGATAGCAACAGGATGAAAAGATAGTACCAGTTATAATAAAATTAATTATTATCTTTAAAATTACCAGGGAATCTAATAAAAATATAATAACAATTACTATCGTGGAAGAAACTTCAGAAGCATTTCAAATTTCTGAATTCAAACCTCCTGCCAAAGATCAATGAAAATACATGCTAACATTTAGCAATTAATTATTGATAATTCAATTTAACTCACTCTCTGTGCTGTTTACTGAAATTAAAGTCATTTAGTAATCAATAATCATCCTTATAAAACAAGGATAAAATTTAGCTAACAATAGTGCAGATCAATAAATTAGCTCATCTAATAGAACCTAATATTTTATTTCAGCACTCCGTCTAAGAAATAGTGGACACTCATTTCACTGAAGCAGCCATGAGGAATGTGGATCCTTTGCACAATTTCCATCATGAAAATTTAAAAAAAAAGAAAATCCCAGTGATGATAGACTTCTTCATGGCAAGTTTTAAGCTATGTGAGAGAAGGTAAATGGTCCTGTTACCTTGAATACAGATGGACTCAATAAATAAAATAATCTTGCCTCACTAGCAGTGCAAAGCAGTTCCTTAAACATTGTTTCTTGCAAAAGCATTCTCTCAACCTCAGCCCAGATTCATGCTATGACCATTTATTTAGTTGTCTTGGATTTTCTTGCTGCTCCTACTCCATATGCCTTTTCTGTCACTTCTTTCTCCTAGGCACACAAATCTGTTGAGCAGCACTATCTTCTGATAGACAACACTTTTAACAATTCATTTTCTGACACTGGAGTATCTAAGTGATCTAGATGTTATGGTCTTGTATCTCACTAGTCTTAAAAATTTCAAGTTCCATTCTTCCACCTAGTCCCAAAGACCCTTAATTACATAAGATATTATCTTTTCTAATTAAAGCACATACTCCACAGCTTCAGTGATGTTTTCAAGTACTCTTGGCATAGTAGGGTAAAATGTCACTATGCCATAAGTTTTCATTATTGCTCTTTAAACAATCATATATATAATAATAATATATAAAAATGTGCAAAGGTAGTTTGTACATTTCAATTTCTAACATAATTTTTGTAATCCTTATTTTTTTCTTCAAGATTTTAGGACTACAGACAGATGAATATGTTGCTAACTAGGACCAAGATTAACCTAGCTGGACAGGATGTAAGGAACTACTGGATATGACAAACAACACTAAAAGAATCTGATAAAGATTAAGGATAGCTGCTTGACAGATGGTCACATTTAACAGGTGGTTAAGGGGAATGTATAAGAGGAATGACCATACTTCACAAATAGTGGATGTGGGTACTGCAGAAATTTTGGATAATAAAATTTGCAATGCCAGGAGTGCATCTCAGTAATACCAGATTTGAACATGCATGTAACAAGACTGAGGCTAAAAAATACTTATATTTTCACTGATTTTTTTGGAAGGGAACTGACACACAGAAAGATATGGATGAAGGCTGAAGATAGGGGAAAGAAATGGGAAAAGGGAAATCTTAAGACTGGCTCTTTCTGTATGTAGATGCCAGCAGCCCTGTACTTGATCACCACCATTTAAAGCAAAACAACAAACTCACTTTTCATTCTCTTTTATCAATCATGTCCAAACAATTTATTTTTATCAGGAGTATAGAGAAGAGAATGGGAGCCCTTTCTCTGAAATCAGGAGAGCCCTTAGAACAGGTGGATTGAGTACCCTGGTATCACCATGACAGGACCCTTTCCAAGCCTGGAGACATCAGTGTCTCCAAAAACATCCTAACAAATATCTTACATTTCTTATGCAAACAGGGGAAAGCTTCTAGTGAAGAGAGAGGCCAATGACAACCAGCTGTAAGGCATAGTACTCTGTGTTGGGCTGCTCCTGGTTGGATGCCAGGTGCCTACCATAACATCATTATCATTTCCCTCCTCAGCTGAGCTTGGAAGGGAAATGAATGGCTCATGGGTTGAAATAAGGATAGAGAGCGATCACTCAACAATTACTGTCATGAAAAAAATCCAGACTCAGGTTTGGGAAATTAGCTTAATTTATTGCAAATCTAATCAGAGTAGTGTAATGAGAAATTAAAACTAATTCTTAAAAAACCCTTCCATCACCCCTCCAATCTTCCAGGGCTCAATTTCGTATTTGTCTACCTCCTCCCATGCAGCAGCACAAGGAAGAAGGGAATGTTGTCTGCAGACTGTTCATCACATGTTGTCTCTGCCACTCCCTCCCTCTTGGGCAAGGACTCCTCACACTCTTCCCCTGCTCCAGTGGAGGATATCTCCCACAGGACACAGTCCTCTACACAGTCCTTCAAAGAGAGTCCTTCCCACGAGCTGCAGTTCTTCACAACTACTGTAATGTTTGTCCCAGCCACAGGATACAGTCCTTCAGGAACATAAAATCATCTCACAGAAGCCATCCCTGTAAGTGGCTCTAATTTAAAATTAATCCTCCTTCAAAGAAAACTTAACAATTCTCATTCATCACATCTGTGGTTATAACGACATATTAAGTTATCATAGATAAATCTTCGCCATTGAAGACTCTTGATTGGTTTATAAATGAATGTTTTCCATATCATATTTTCTAGATTTTAAGGAATTTATTTCAATTTTTGTGAAATCATAATGTAAGAGAAGGAAAAGAGAAGGACACTGATGATGAGTCACAGTTTTCCTAGTTATTTAAGACTGTGGATAAACATAAATCTTATTGAAGTAAATGCCAAACAAAGTACCATGGAAGCCTGACTCATGCTTGTAATGGAAATTTAAAATCAAGGTACTGGAGCAGGAACCACCATAACAAAATGCCAGAAATGCTAACATTCAAAATTATTTGGGTTTTTTTTTTTCAGATAAAAAACATACACTATGGCAACAATCTAAATAATTAATTGTCACAACCATTTCATTTCCTTTATCTCAAAATTTTCAACAAATACAGCTGTGAACTCATTCCAGAAATGTTTTATTCAGACACACACCCAGCAGGAATCACAGACTCTAGACTAATCATGCATTACAGGATGGGCATTCACCATGCATCTGGGTCTTTGCTTGTTTCACTGAATCTTCGTGTGTTGAAATATTCCTGTCAAATCTGAGGAAAGTGGTAACCATAATAAGGTCTTCAAACAAGATGAGTCTTGTTTATTGTTTAGCAAAGCAGAGTAAATTGAGAGCAATGTCTTTCTCCATGAGAAAGCTTGAGTGCTGTTGAAGGGAGGACTGGAAAAAAAGCATGAAAACACTAAGAGCTATGTTCATGAAAGGGTTTGCACAAGTTTAATAAGTTCACACCCTGGCTGACAAGCTTCAAAGGCCAGATTCCTCCCACAAATGAGCAAAAACCAGTAACTTTCCAGAGATTCCTTTTTAACTGTACTTTTAGAAAACAGTGGAGAAGGAAAAAAAAAGTTAGTTTGGTTAATCTTCCAACTGGAATGGTTCTGATAAATGCCTCACCATGAACCAGTGTCCCTTCACCTTGTTCAAACCCTTTTGATGTATGCTTGGAACATCTTCCTTGCTGGAGCATAGTCTCCTCCTCTTTTCTCTTGGTTGGTCTGTGTGCAAAAACACATTGTGATTCATGGCCCACATGGAGACTGTCCCGTTTTCCCACATTTCATTTCTAATTTTCCTGCAGAACTGAATGTAAAACCTTATCTCACAATAATGTGACTTAAGCCTTGATCCCATAAAAACCTGTGGACTGCAGATCTGCAACCTAAATAGCTAAAATTGGTGCTGTTTCATTGAATCAATGGAATTTATTCCACCTATGGATTTTCTCTGTACATGAGGTGCTAAACACTACAAATGTGTCTAAATCTATCTTTCTAACCTCAAAGGAGTTGCTTAAAACTTTCAGACCAAATCTTAAAAGGCTTCTGCTTGCAACTTAAAGGCAAATGTGTGAGAGAAGAGATACCTTAAAAATGAAAGGTTTAACACACAGATTGTTTTAAGGCTGTGTGATATTGATCAGTATTTTCCAGAAGAAAACTGAAGCTTTCACACTCAAGGTGAGACTTATGTACAGTGAATTACTATGATCTTTAAAACAAAGAGAAACATGCTGCTTAATTTTCAATAGAAGGTTTTCAGCCAGGAAATTAAACTAAAAAAAGATATTGTCAAGGTAACTTAATAAAGGAAACTTATTGTTCAAAGTCAATTCAGAATATTTTTCCACCTAATAATGATATTCAAAATTATTTTTGACACAAATATTCATTTAAGTCAAAATAATATGCAGACAATCGATATCAATGAAGAAATTAATACACAGAAAATAATAATGAGAGCACAGACAAGCCAAGGAAAATATTAACAAGGTGGACAACCCAAGTAGCAATGTATTTTGCATCGTGTAATGGGATTGTGCTATTCATTTCTTTGTATTTGTGCTTAAAGCTGGGGGAGGTGGACAGGAGGAAAAAGAACAATGAGAATCCAAAATATGTAAAGCAAAATAATTTGACTTATTTAGCTGCCAATAAAGAGCACTGAATAAGGTATGGCACAGCTTTCACCTATTAGAAAATCTGCTGCAGAGGGGCAGGAACTATTTGTTCTCCATGGCCAGGGAAGATAGGAGAAAAATTAATGGTTTAAACTGCAATGAGGAAGATTGGGTAGATATATGAAGAAACTTTATAAAAGTGAGGACAGCAAAGTACAGCATGAGCAGCTCTGCAGTCCACATCACTGGAGCTCTCTAAGATCACTTTAGAAGCACACCTGCAAGGAATGACACAGACACTGCAGATCTTGCTTTGGGACACGCTGATAGAGGAGGTGACCTCAACCTACTTGTGATCCAAGTGAGTCTGTGAGATACACAGTACAACAACTAATTACCACATGTGAAGTTTGGAAATGTCCAGGGGATGTTGCATTGAAAAGGGACACTTTCCAGGTTTAACAGTAAGTTGTATTCCCTTATGACTTATATGTTAACAATCAACAGGAATATATTTGAAAAGCAGAAAGAGGAAAAGGTCTAATGTTCCTAGTCCCTACTGTAGTTGGTAACAACAGTCTTGTTGATCTCAAGGTAAAAAAAACACTAGGAACAAGAAAAGAGTAATACACCATGGACTCAAAGCTGTAAATTATTAATTTAAAATGTTTCCAGTGCCTCCTGAAACACATTCTGAAAATGCACCAAACCTTGTTATTTTCATAGTGACAGCCTACAAGAATGAATTCTCTGAGTTCAGTGCTAGAGCTTCAGTGAATGTAATATACAAAACTCCACTTGAAGGGAAAACCCTTATCTTGCTTACATATTTCAGAAATGCCACTGAAAATCTAAGATAGATTGATAGCTAGAACACCCAGTTGAAGAATTAGTATTTTTCTGTCATCTGATCTCAGTGTTCCCAGTTCCAAATTTTTCTGTATTATTTGCCCTACGTTTACAATCTTCAATCTCTCTGAACCATAATCCTCCCTAGCCTGTTGGGGCCTAGCCCTTATGTGTAAATATTCCTGTCAAAGTGGTCATGTGTAGAGAGAGATACAGGGATTTATGGAAGAATCTCACTTTTGAAACAGACTGAGAAATATGCACTGAGACAATTATAAGCAGGTAAAACAAAGCAGGGAGAGAAATCAATAAAAGATGGTGAGCTGGATTTTTGTCTTATGGCACACTTCACTTTGCTGGAGAAATTCAAGTCTCTAGAGCCATTTGCAGTCACAGACTGAGACTTATACCAGAAGGGAATCTGCCCTTCACAGAAGTCATCTGGGAACAAAGCACACTGGGACAACCTGTGTGCTGCAGTCTGGGAAAAGGAAAACCAACCCAAGGACCATAGCAAGCATGAAGTGGGCGAGAGAACAATTTTCTCTCTTCTTGGTTGTGCAGTCTGATTGATAAACCAACCAAATTGGGTACTATGTGTGCTAGAAAATGGGGAAGGACAGACTCCAACGCAGACTGAAAGGATTTATTGAAATCAGCTACAACTGTGCAAATGTAGCTATATTGATCTGAGCCCCAGCTTTTTATAAGGAAGTGTAAATACATAGAAATTGGCCAGCTCTCAGCATCAGTTAAAACAAGAAGCAAATCTATCACCTGCTTTAATCACCTAAATTTTCCACAGACCACATAATTTACTGTTACATTGTTCCAGGTCTATTTATGTTAGTTTATCTAAAGCATGTTTACTAGACAGGTCTGCAGTTTCATTTGAAGATGAAAGAAAAAAAGAAATCCATCACCTGCAGTTTTTTGTCCTCTCCATCCCTGCAAATGCTTGATTATGCCATAGTTAAAATCTGTGATGTATTTCTCATTTGAATCGTTCTAGCTTTATCTTCCAATGGTTTTCATTTTTGCAATATCTTTTGCTGAAAGATTGAAGAGCCAATTAGCATCTGCTATTTTCCTCTGCTGAAGATCTATATACACCTTAATTAAGTCACTGTTCAATCTGCTTTTGATAAGTTATACATATCACTGGAAAGCATTTTCTTTTCTCATCAAAATATTTTGCAGTTCTCTCTTCAATCAGATTTTTCTGGAAAAATTATGGTAAGTACAGTGAAAACCAGAAAGAAGAATCCAACTCTGAAAACTTATGACAAAGTTTCCTCAGGGTTCTTCTTTCACCATCTTGGAATCTTTAGTCACTATTTGCCATTTTCCATTTATTTCCAGCTAGGCTGGATCAAACAATGTTCTGAAACATCATTTCCAATGCTGATGATTAATATTAATCAATGGCCAGAGTGGTATGTGGCAATATATCACTTAATGCTCTAACTTCGAAAGTATTTGATCTGCTATTAGAGGACTAATGTTTAATATCTTCACTGACAGGTCTGCATGAGTTGGGGCACCGAGTTGTATTGTGGTGTGAGATGAGACAAGTTATTTTTCTCACCTCTTCTTTCTCTATAAATCCTCTGGAAATTTGCTCCAAAAACCTGCATGACAATGTCATAAGATTGTCAGTTTTAACTCTTGGAAGATTAAAAGGTATATTTGTGCTTTTTCACTGTGGACACCTTATTAAACCTGTTTAGATTCCTAATGAATGTGATTCAGTGCAGCAACTTAACTTTGGTGTCAGAGATTAAGGTTTTCTGGGAGAGGAAGCTGTAAACTAGGAAATATCTTAAGTGTTATTTAATATGCCTACTCTTTTTCTGCTCACACTATCATTCATGGAAAGCAGCAAATAGGAGAAGAGTATCAAAAAGGAATGACTTGTGCTTAGGTAGCTTCTGAAAAAAAAAGTTATCACATAATACAAACTTTCTATAATTAGAAAGTTTGAATAGCCTCTTACTTGTGCACCCATCAAGATAATTTTTCAAGGAACATTTTACCTGCAACTCTGAAGTCCAGTTTACCCTTTGTAATTCAATCTGATGAAAAAATGTAATAGTTAGGATTCTAACAGTTAACATCTTGATTTCCCTGTAAGGAGAAGGGGTTGAGAGGTGGGTAGGAAGGTGGCTATAGATTCTTTAGCATGGCAGCTTCAAAACTTCAAGGATCAGACCTTTCCAGGGGCTAACAAAGACAAATTCTTCCTGCCTGATTAATAGCTCAGTGCACTGGTGTCTCTCCAGGGGTGTGAGTGTAAACTGGTCTTTCTGGCCTGCTGGACTTGGCTGCACCTTTGAATTAACCAGTAAGTTAAAAATTAGCGTACATTTTTCATCCATCCTCCTGCAGAATTTCTGTGCAATCAACAAATGTCACCTGATTTACATGACCCAGAAAGGAAGAATTACCAAGAGGCGTCACCACTGCAAATGGTCTAAGCTTTGCTGGGTCAGCACCACAGTCTAGCCACAACCTGTCTTTGTCTCACCTATTTTCTACTGAATAGAAAACATCTCTTCACTTGAGGTTTGAATACTACATTCTCTGTGTCCATAGTAATGATGATATAATGTAATAACAGATGGGAAAAACTGAAGCCTATTTCTTTTCCTTTTGAAACAAATATTTAGGTAAGAAGTAAGACTCCAGGCAGGAAACCAAATTTCTCCTTTACTTCACTGGTTTTTTCCTGTGGGCCATTTCTCACTTTACAGCTTCCATAAACCCATTCAATATTAGTATTTCACAAACAGAGAACAAGATGTGATACCTGAAGTTCTGAGTTTGCCCATTTTTTTTCCTAATGCCTTGAGCAATTTCTAACTGTGGTATGTCAGCACTCTCCTAAAAGAGATAGAACAGGAAAAGACTGGGTTTTAATTCAAAACATGATCCTATTGAACACATCACAGTAAATGACCACAGACATTATTGGCAAAAAACTTATTTGTTAGAGCTTAATCTCTGATTAACAGCTCTTCCTGGCTCAATTTTGCATTCATGTAGGGTCATTCTGCTGAGATGAAAAGTGCATTTAAAGCTCTTTCTCATTCTTTTTTGAGCAAAACATGACCTAGATACCAAGTCCATTACAGCCTAATAGAAATAGCTTGACAATCACCAAACTCATTTAACTGTGCACATTTTCTGTGTATGTTTTCATCTTTTTGAGACCTGTTTACAAGGTACAAGGTGGGGTGATAAGTGCAAAATCTAGGTATTTACAAATGGGTGATAATTTAAATTTATTGAATTTACGCTTTTTGCCCTTAGAGAAATATGCTGTACAATCCCTATGCTGCATTTTACTCAAGTCTCATAAAGACTTATCATGAATCAAATTTTGCAGGATATTTTTGATATAGGGATATATTATATGCCCCATTTTATGGATGTGCAAATAGTCACAGGAAAGTAATATGATTTCTCAAGTGCCACAGTGCCAGGTGCGATTTTTTTCATCTAGCATTATCTGCCTGTGGGTCAAGTCTAGCCAGATTGTCTCCGTGACCTTTAATGCTAAAAGGAATACACATTTGTCCAGAGAATGATGCATCTCACTTCTCTTCCACTTTATTCCATCTTTCCACCTTAAACATTTATCTTAGGCTGACACAGATCACCTTATGGATGAAGCCACTCCTTTCCATTTGCTACAGAGGGAACTTGATGACTAGCTCAGGCTTGACAGCTTTTGGACAGATATGGTTAGACAGCTATATTATTAGTATTAGGTGATATGGAGACCACCTTTAGTAATAAATAGAAGCTGAACTCATCAGTTTCTTTCCCTGTCTTGATTTGCAAAGTCTGGATTGAATGTATTACAGATCTGTGGAACTTACTACCTTTTACAATGTGTTATCTTCCCTGTTTAGGCAAAGGCTGTTACTAAGAGCAGCTGCAAAACTCAAGCAAATACCCATTCCTGCAAATTATTATAGGATTTCTTCAGCAAAATGGAATGTTATGCTGATTTACACTTCTTGAGCATCTTGTCTTTTTAGAATAATTATCAACTAACAAGGGAGTCAATACAAAATTTTCTTGAGTACTGTGGCTCTTAAATGTTAAGTTCCCTGGGCCTGAAGTAGTTGTGCATGTATAAACAAGACCAAAAATACACCACAAAAGCTTTCAGGGTCTCTCTATCTACTTTTAATTTGGTGTTGGGTATGGGTTTGTTGTTGGTTTTTGTTGGGTTGTTTTTTGATCGAGTAGTAATATCAGTAGGTGCCTGCAGTGAATTGATTGCCTTTTAACATCTCTGATCTCCACAAAAGCAAGGAACAGAAATAATAACAAAATTTTGGAGACAAAACAATATTGGATTTTAAATTGTACCATTTTTTCACTTAGGCATCAGAACTGACGCAGTGTAATTATAAGACAGAAACGCATCCATGTTTGATCCTTGGTGCCTAATTCCTCTTCAGGAGACAGATCACTAAGGAAAGTATTCAGAATGATTTGCAGAGAATGCAGACATTAATCAGAGATTGAATTCTCAAAAAGGGATGAAATCTTATAGGAGTCAAAATCTCCAAACATAGTCACACACTTGCTGAAATTGAAGAGAAAGTGATTTCTGTGGCTTAGGAGTGGACCCTTCTACTGCGACTAACACTGTGATACTCAAGAAAGTGAGGTATATGGCAGTGCTTCTGCAGTTCACAGAAACAAGTAATGAAAGATTTTTCTGTCTGTTAGGAAATAAGCTGGGACTTTAAAATTACTTGAGTGGTTTGACCTCTCTGACACTGTGACCCGGAGAAGTTGAGAATAATTTTGGAAAACTTCCAGCTATTATTTAGCTTTGAGAAGCTTCAGTAAGTACTAGATAGTATGGAATGAACACAAACCAAGCTTTACTCAGTGCCCTCTAGCCATTTTGTGCTTGCAATTTCCCCAAAAGGCCTGGTGGCATACTACTTCTGTCCTGGGGCAAGGTAGAAAAAAGAATAAATGGCACACGGCTAATACTGGCATCTGTTTTGGTTGATTCTAGTTCTGGAGTAAAGCCATATGGGCTTTACTCTAGAGGCATTTCTAAATGGCAATCAAGTGATTAATTCTTCAGTGGCTGTTACTTTCAGAGAAGAGTAATGGCAATAGCTTCAGTCAAGACACTGTAGTCTCTGTTGTATCTCTGATTTTCTCTGCAAATGTAACTGAGAGAAAAACATCAGCGTCCCTTTTTGTGATTTTCATTAAATATTCCTTCAACAAAAAGGAGAAAGATCACGAGAGACCTGTTTGGCAAAGTGCTGGTAGCAGCTAGAAGTATTTTTTTTTCTAACATATAGAATAAATACTTTTCAAAAACCATTCAACGTATAAAGATAGATTTTTCTTGCTAACATGTACTTTAGCGTCAGGGCCTCTATCATACACTCAAGGTCATTTTCTCCCATTTATGAGTCTTTTGCCATTTTCCCCTAAGAACCAGACAAGCTATTTGTTTTACCAGATGGACAGATGAGGGGAGAGGCCTGTTTTCATCCATGGCCAGACTCCACTACCTTTCCTGCCTTGCTCTCTTTGCCATGAGGTGACAGACACTGTTAGAGCACAGACTGTGTGTCCTGTGACTAATTTATACCAGTGTCATAATGCTTTGTAGTAACATTTGGTGAAGTTCCAAGAAGAGAATATGGAGCCAAATTTTACACTACAAACTCAGTCTAAAAACAAGAAGAGGAATGGCTCTATTTTTCCCCACATTTTATTAGGTAATGCTGTCCAGGTGGTCAACCAGATATATGCACAAGGAGTATTTAAGCATTAACATGTAACATCCTTCAGAAGATTAAAATGAGCCAATTTTTGATCTCCTTTTCTCCACTATTCCCTTGCGAGCATTCTGTCACCAAGAGTGTCAGTGTGGTAAAAACATCAAGTACAGATAAATCTGGAGCCTCCTCCTCCTCAAGACAGAAAGTGTTATAGAAACGGTTCTGCTTCAAATTTATCTGCTCTGTCTCATACTTGATGAAGAGCTCGCTGGTAACACAATAAGAATGGCAAAGCATGCTGCACATTTTAGAATTGCACTGTAATGGGAGAGATGATATATTTGTAGAGATTTGCTTTGGTAGAACTGATGTTCTGTAAGTCTGTTAAATAAAATTTAACATTGGCTATTATGAAAAATTTCTTCTTTGAGAGGACTTTGAAGCATTGGAAGCAGTTGCCCAGGGAAGTGGCTGTGTCACCATGTCTGGAGATATTTAAAATAAGTATTAATGCGGCACCTAGGGATATGATTTAGTGATGGAGTCAACAGTGTTTGGGTAACAATTGGACTTGATGCTCTTAATCCTTTTCCCAACCTAAATGATTAAATGACTTTACACCAGCCGTGTCATCCAGCATCCAAAACCCTTTGCCCATTTACAACTGCCACTACCAACGATAGCACTATGTACCCTTTGTCATTACCCTCCAAAGTACTGGCAGATATCCTCATGTGTGCATTTGAATGTACCACCTTTAGAATAGGAATCCTAACTTTAATTATGTGTTTTCATCATGGTTTAAACCCAGCTAATTCCATCTAACCCCCCCCACAGTGGTATGAGAACAGGATCAGAAAGGTAAAAATAAAACTAATCAAAGGCTTAGATAAAGACAGCCTAGTAGGTAAAGCAAAAGCCACATGCACAAGCAAAGAAAAACAGGGAATTCATTCACTGCTTCCCATGGGCAGGCAGGTGTTCAGCCATCCCCACAACAGCAGAGCATCATGCTTAATGGTGACTTGGGTAGACACACCATCACTCAAAATGAATTGTGAACATCCCCTCTTCTTCCCCAAATTTATATGCTGATCATGGTGACACATGGTCTGGGATATTCCTTTGGTCAGCTGGGGTCAGCTGTCCTGGCTGTGCCCCCCATAGTATGTTAACTTCTCACATGTAAAATACTGTATTTGACCCAAAGGAAATATCACAGGAGGTGGAGGGCATTAAAACAGTAGCAATACACAGGAAGGGACTATATCCACAGACACTCCGTTTCCATCCTAACCCAACTTCTCAGGTTGAAATTGCCGTTAATTGATTTTGTGATATTTTGTGAAAAAGTGAAATGGTACCTAGATTTCCTAAATTTTCAGACATCCAATTGTAGTGACATAAATGGAGAGGTATTCTTGGGCATTTGAATTTGAATTGCCTCTACTACAAAAAAAAAAAAAAAAAAAAAAAAAAAAAAAAAAAAGGAAAACAAGAAACCAAAAAGACCCTACCATAATATCTTTGTTTGTATCAGTAACTATTCAGTGAATGTGGAATACAAGCAATTATGTGTACAAAACTATGTGTTGATATAAAGGCATATATGTTCTGTAGATGAGTAAACAGACTTGATTAACTGCTTCATTAGAGCTCAAGAAAACACATTTACAGCTGAATGAGGAAGTTCCATTATACTAGAAAAATATTTTTAGTTCAGATATATAAATTCTATCTCAGAAAATAAACATGTGGATATAACTTTTTGGTTGGGCTGCTTTGAGCTTGTTGCCTTCCTATCACATAATAGGCAATAACTCAGTTGATGTGAAAATAACCTGTTTGCCTAAATATTCCTAAAATAATTTGAAGACTTGCAATAGCAACACTTTATAAAGGTATTGTTTAATTGATATTATACAAACAGATTGAAAAACATGTATATTCTTCATATTTCAATCATAACCTGGTAGTACATATCTAATTCCTCACAATAACTTTTATTAAAGTGATGGAAAAATATTATTTTCCATAAGCATTGCATTTATTCTGGGTTTTTTTAATCTGTTGTGAAAATCCCAATTAAGAAAAATTCCGTTCTCTTTTATTATACCATTTTATTGCAATAAAGAGAAGGTTCACTAATTAGAACAGTGAGATTCACTGCAAACGCTGCTAGGATTTATTGTATTTTTACAAGTCTCTGAAAACAGTACAAACCACATGCCAGGAACAGAATCCTAAAAAAAAGATGGCCAGATAGACAGTAACTCCTATAGTAAAAGCCCAGGATTAGCTAATTTCTGTTTTGCAAAACTTGTACCAGCTGTTTTTATATCCTTCTAATTTCTTCATAAATATGTTCTTCAGAATCAAGTCAGAAGCCTTAGACAAATTTGTACAAAATAAATGGATTGTACTTGCTTTGTCTATCAAGCATACTTCTCCAAAGATTTTTCTGTTTTTCCATATTAATCATATTGCTTCTTTAACCTTTTAGTACATATGAGATTTATGAACATTGGAGCTTTTACAGCATTTCGAGGTTTATTGAAAAATCATCAGCAGCAACCCAGATAGATCCTTAGCCATATCCTTTAAATTATTAGTCATAAATTACTTGTGAACTCTTTCATTGCTTTCATTGTCTCTCCATGCAATATTATTCAAATGCATGTTTGTTCCTCAAATAGAACCAATATATTTATTGAACATCCAGTCATTTACTGATAATTCTGCATACAGTATCAAGATGAAGACCACTTCTTTTTCTTTATTTATACCTTATTGTACTGGGATCTACATGAAAGTATCTCCTCATGTTATTATTTTTCTGATACGCATAAGTTAGTCCTCTATAACATGGATTTCCATATAAAATTTTTTAAGACTCCTACCATATAAGAAATATTTAATAACTTTTTTGTCGTTTTGTGGCCTGTTCTCTTTTACAACTGTTCTCTTTTACATAATTTCTAACCAGTGTGACCTTCTTTCTCCAGAGGGACTGTAGCTTTTCTGGCACTTACAAAGCATTCTTAAATAAGCCCTTGTTACCCCTCAAATTTTTCATTATTTATTTCTTTCTCTGAACTTTTACTTTCTGCCTACAATTGTATTTAGCCTGCAATTTTTAATAGCTTTTTATATTGAAAAGAGTGTTGCTTATGTCTATTTCTAGACAAAGACAATGAACTAATATAATACATTAGTAAATGCTTAGAATATACTTGAAGAGTTATAAATATGTTACAGTAGAAGGCTTCAATATTATAAAGTCAAAGATCTTTTTCTTTCTTTTCAAACATTGCAATTCCTGTATGATTATATTGAAAAAAATGATAGTGATAGCAAGGGTAAAGGTATTTGATAGCTTTCCTGAGTGCCTGTGAATACCTTGTCTGTGTTTTTAGCCATACTCATAGCACTGGTTTTTGTACAAATGTCAGTGTTAAGAATTTCAGCCTTGCTGCAACTCTTCATAAATAATCATATGCCCATACCACATCCTGCTGCAGCAGGGACACAGGAAAACTGCACATGTATAATCACTTAGAAGTATAGTTGAATACTTAAGTAGGAGCTAAACTGATCTTTCAGAGCTTTAGTCAGTATTGAGCCTTGCATAAATAAAAGATATCCAACTATTTTCTCAGACCTCATATCTCTCTGGGATATTTTATAAATGAAAACACAAAATATAGAATAAGCTTAT
Source organism: Sturnus vulgaris (assembly GCF_052056855.1). Classification (NCBI taxonomy): domain Eukaryota; kingdom Metazoa; phylum Chordata; class Aves; order Passeriformes; family Sturnidae; genus Sturnus; species Sturnus vulgaris. The sequence continues at coordinate 42,601,835 of NC_142244.1, read as the reverse complement.
CTGGAGAAGGTATGTTTCCTTCTTTTGTGTTTCCCTGGATAAGAGAAGGCTGAGGTCCTGGTTCAGCATCTTATCAGTTAAAATGTTTTGGTTTTTTTTTTACTTCATGCAACACAAAATTGCATGTGCCAAATCTGTTTCAAATGCACAGGTTTAAAATTACCACTGCTTTTCAATCAACAGCATAACTACATTCATGATCTAATCCTTATTCTTGCAGTCAGCACTAGTATTTTGCTTTTGACCTTGGCCTCTTAATCCATTCCACTAATTAGTTTTTTTACCCTCTAAACCCTTACAGTATGTGCCTGCTGTGTGCATGCTCTGGCCTTTAATCACCAAACCCTCCATTTCTTCACACAGATGTTTACTACTATCTCCTCCTTTTATCTTGACTTATATGTTGACTCTTCTTCAGTGGATTTGTCCTATTAATTTTGTTCTATTATTTTAAAGTAAGGCTTGCATGGTTTTCCCTTTTTTTAAGAAGCATATTTGATGACACAATGGCGTATGAAAGGTGTTGAATTCTAAGTCAGATCATCCAAAGCCTTTTGGCTATCTCCTGAGGATCAAAAAAAGGCTTTATCTAATGCTTTGAGTGAGGGACAATACAGACTAGCTAGCTAATGACTCAAGCTGAGGATAAAATTCTGCATTAAGTTTTCTGAAGCGACACTTCCTCAGAAAGAATTACTGTTTTGAAAACTAGCCAAAAGCATAAATCCAGCACTTACACTTCTCTACAAGACTACTCAGTATTTTGTAGAAATTCTGTCTTACAGCCAGCCATGCCTACAGGCTATACAGGCTAAAATTTCGTTTATTTATTCAGTTTATTTATGCCAGTGTCCCTGCTCACTTCTATTTTTGGAGCTCAGCTGTGATGGGGTTCACACAGCTATGGGGTGTGAGAGACATGTTCTCTTTGCTTTTATGGGTTTTATTCCTACCATTTTTCTTATCATGTGAAATACCAGATTGTAAATTCTTTGAGTCATACTAATATATTTTTTGGTTTTGCTGTGAAGCTTGTTGGATAGATCAGTGCTAGAGAAGTGGTTAAGGTTTCTTTAATATTCTCTCATGGCACTTTAGCTGGACCTTCTTTCAGGACAGACTTTGCTCAGCTGAATCATATCTACCCCACAGGCTAAATCACAGGGATAGCAAAAAACACTGCAATGACTACAAAATGCTATAAAGGCAGAAAAAAAAGAGGAATATCAACTGATCCATTTTCTTACACTTTGTAACCTCCTTTTGGTGCAGGAAAGCTTTGTAATCTCTTATCCATCAACTAGTAGTACCTAGACAGCAGCTTTAAACGAAGCATGGGGAGGAAAGAAGGCCTGCAGGTTATATGATTTGACAGAGTATTATAAAAAATTAAAATAATAAAAGAAAATAATAACAATTAAAACCCCCAATCTAACTTCTGAATATTATTTATTTCCCACTTGATATCTTCTATAACATTACCCTCCATCAATTCCACCAATATATATATTTCAAATATGTTGTGACTCCCAAATAAGCTTAGTATCTCTTGTACCTGGCCTTACTTAATGATTAATAATGATCTGATGAACTCATCTCTATTTTACAGTGAACAAGTTAACTAATTTGTTAATTTAATAAAACATGTTTTCACACTTGTGAATCCCAGTGTGTACTGTTGCCTGAAATCAGTCCTCTGTAGGTGCAGGGTTTAGCATTTCCCCTCAATGAACCTCAGATATCTAGAACTAATTTGACTTAGTAAATGGCTCATCAAGTGATGGGCCATTCTGTTCAGCTTGATATCTACTAAAGGATTTAATTAATCCCTTTTGGAAATAGTTCACTCTCCCTGAATAAGTATAGAAAATTATCTTGGTATACATAACTGACTTTTAAATAACTACGGGTATCAGGACTGAAAACTAGAGTTACTCTGCATTTTTAGTTTCATTGCACTTTCCTCATATGTATCATACATTGTATTCACTATAACTTCATACAAATTGTTCTTGCTATTGTACCCTCTACCACATGCCATGAACTTAAGTCATCAATTAACAAATTTCAAATAATTCAGGAGGATGAATTTCATTTAAGATATTAAATGAACTTTCTATATCCAGGCCCAAACCCCATTTTTCTGCTCTCATGGAAGGCTGAATCTGCCTGTAGTCGACTAGACAACAAATGTAATTGAGCCCATCCAGCTGGCAGATCCATGGAGACAGACAAGGAAATCTTTTTCTAATGAAGATAAATCCAGTGTCAGGCAGGATTCTGCTAGCACAGAAGTGATGCTCTGATTGACTCAGTTGTAAGGATGTAGGATTTATAAGAAGTGGATAGAGATGAATTTACTTTTAGTTGAAAAAGATTGGCAGATTTACTACAAGTTATGATCCTATTTGAGGAAAGCAAAGCCTAAGGATTGGCCTTTCTAAAGGACAGAGTCATGCTGTGTGATCTGTGAAAATCACTTGAAGAATTACCCAGGTTTCAGAGCCTTCACTCTGACTGAGACGTGAAAACAGACTTTAATTTAAATCAGTCAAAGCTAATTAAGAGTATGCTTTTATTTCACTTCTTATTTTTCCTAATAAATCACTTCATAAAGTTTGCATTTCAGTACGTAAAATAATTTTCAGATTTACTTTAATGTTTTTCTACTTTTCAAAATTATTTGAGGAAGGATGTCAAGAGCATGGCAAGACCTTTTAAGGCTTATCAACTGCCAAGCAATGACACCACAAATAAGACAAAGTCCTCAAAGGTTTGCAGAGTGCTCCTTTTCCGAGCTGCAAGAGCACTCTCATAGCCTCTTATTGCCAGAATGCATTTGACAGAAAACAGACCATAAAGCCAGAGTCTCCAATCCATTGACACTCTTAGGATTCATTTTAGGAAAAAGTGGCAAAGCTGTTTTGTGCTAGATTCACAAGGTGATTTTAGGCTCAGCACTTCACTGTCCGACTTGCAGGCAATTTGTCAAAGAGACATTGTAAACCCAAGGTGGTAAGTGGTATGTCTACTGAGACAGAAGAGGAATCAAAAATAAATCTAAGCTCATGAAAAAGGAATGTCTGCAAGGTAAGTTAGCTAAAGCAGATCAGAGGAAAGTGATCCCTGACTCACAAAGATTGGAATGAACATATGTTCAAGATTTCTTAGAAAAATCATCCAGACAGATACTCACACTCAGCTCTTTTTCCCTTTCTGACCATTCACCTGGTATCTGATGCATGGAAGGTACAGGGAAGGTTTAGACTGGATATTAGGAAAAAAATTTTTCACTGAAACACTAGTTGTCAAACACTGGAGTGGGCTGCTCAGGGAAGTGGTGGAGCCACCATCCCTGGAAGTATTCAAAAGATTTTGTATTTAAATTATTTAAAAGTGTAGATGTTGCAGCTGGGGACATGGTGGATTTGGCAGTGCTAGGATAACAATTGGAGTCAATAATCTTAAAGGTGCTCTGCAACCTTGTTCTGTGAGTCTATGAAGAGAACTCTATTCTTCATCTCAAAGGTCAAGTTCGATCTAGATTTAATAACATTTCCCTGACAGAAAATAATATAATTTTAAAAAGCAATTTCTTGTTCTTCATTAAATGATTTTAAATTCTGTACAAAAAAATTATTTTTATGTAGTGATAAGTCTAAACCGGAAAATTCCTCTCTTACATAATATTCTACAGGATCAGTTTTGGTTTAAAGTGCCTTGCTAACTGAGCAGACTGTAAATTTACTGACAATGTGGGACTGCAGAATAGTGGATATGCTTTGAATTGTAAAAGATTGCTGATAAATGCTTCTTGTCAAACTATTTAGAAATCCTGTGAAGATCAACTATTGCAATTAGACAGGAACCAAAACTTGTATTGGCTTTGTAAGCTGTACTATTTCTGATGCCTTAAGTTTTAGCTTTCATATTTTCCAGATTCTGTACTGCATTAGTACATAACTCTGACCTTCATATAAAGTGTTAGCAAGTTCTCCTTACAGTTTATTCAGACAAAACAATCCTTTTCCAGCCTGAGAACTAAGGACACCATTGCAGCTTCAGGCCCAAAAAGTGTCAACAGCAGAAAATTGATGAGACCGAACTGGGAGGATAGACTTCATTACCTGAAGCTGTAATTAGACAATTAACCCTAATATGTAAGTGGACCAAAACTATAAAAGTGTGAAAATGTGTCCATCATCATCCATCATCCATCTTGGGTGGAGCCATGGCCAGGCTCTTGTGCTGCCCAAGGAGTATCCCTTGAAGGCCTTTTAATAAATACCCACTTTGTTCCTTTAACTCTGTCCAGACTCTGTTCCAGGTAGCCTCTCAATGCATCAGTTTTTGGCGACCCCACTGATACGGCACAGCATCTGGAAAACCCCTGGACCAGAGGAGCACCCAGCTCTTGCCCTCACTCTTGCCAGCCACCCCAGGGGCCCCAGCTGTGGTCCAGAGGGTATCAGAGCCCTGATATGGCACAGGGAATATCCAGAGCTGGGATCTGGCACAGAGGCATGTGAGTAACTGAATAAAGGTGGTATTTAGTTTGCTTTAGCACCTAAGTTAGGTTTTAAGAGATCTCTTATAGTTTTGTTTACTGTGGAAGGATCCCAGTGTGCCCAGACCGAGCTGCTCTTACCTTTGTTTGTTGCTCTCCATCTCATCCTCTAGTATTCTCACACTGATTCCACAAAAAGAGATTGATTTGTCCTTTTAAAATTCTGTGTGCAACAGAATTGGCCAAGAATATTGATGTTCTGTTTTACAGATTGCCCCCAAAGAAACATGAAATTTGACAAATATCCATTTCTCACTGAATTTTCAGACAGATGGAGATTAAAAATATTAGTGTGAGGGTCTGGCAACTAACCTTCTTGTAATCACTGAACAGGACATTTCTCTTGTCTCATCTGTAATACTTCCACATCTCTTCTTACTTTTCTATGGCAGTCCTTTCCTTGGAAAAGAAAGACTTTTATGGAGGTATTAAGAAGAAAGTGGGACTGTTAATGAATGAAGTAAGAGGTTACAATTATACAGAATGTTTAAAGTATTGACTTCTCTGTTCTATTCCTCCCAAGACCTCCATCTCCTCAAAATAGCCACCAAATAACCAAAAAAATCAAACCTAAACCCACAAAAAAACAGAAAAGAGCTCAGAACTGTTATAAAATAAAATAAATTAATATAATAAAATAATTAGGGATAAAAAAATGGGAAAATATGTTGGAAAGCAATCACTAATAATCACCATTTCTAACATTCTTGTAGATGAGGTGTCATGCAAGTTTCTCATGTAAATTTCCACCCTGAAGTTCTTTAAAAACAACAGAAAATTTGGTATTGACTGCAAGACCCTGTAGATACTAGTTATCAGCAACTGAAAATAATTTTTTATGTACTGATGAACACCTGGGGAAATATGAGAATATATTTGGAAGAAAACATTTATTTTCTAAAATGATAAGGAAATAGTTATGCCAAGAACTGGCAATAAAGCATATATGTAATTAACAGAAACATATCAAACTATAAGGGTATAAGGGTTTTTGTATTTCTTAAGAATGAATTTATAAACCATATAAATAATTAGGTAAAAATAACAATACATGAAGTTAAAATCACAGAACAAAAATGTACGTATAAATATATAGATGTTTTTATTTTTAAAGTATCATACAGATCATAGTATGGAAATAGTCTGTGATGTAGTAGACAGAATTAAAACAAAAGTTTGAGTTGCAAATGATGGTTTTGATATTAATACTCTTAAATTCAAATGATGCATTATCTCCTCCTCACATAGTTATATTTAAACTTCCAAACTAGAACCAAATAACAGTACCTGAATATTTTTTTTAAAATTCACCTTGGTAAAATTAAATTAATTAGCAGGTACTATCTGCATCTTTTTGCATCTCTTTCAAAGGTGCTCCTATAATTTCATAATTTTAAAAGGAAAGGGTATTCTCTGGGCATTTTATACTGTTGTTTACAAGCTGCTTTTACCTCCACAGCACATTAAGAAGAATCACAGATTTGTTTAAACCTCAGAACAAGCTCTGGAAACTAGTGAATTGTATGCAACTTGATAGATTCCATGGCTGTTAAGATGCAACAACAGAGGGTGGCAGGCACTGTCACTACATCTACCTACATCTCCCACCTCACCAGGCACATTAGCTGAGTGCAGCACTACAGTATCCTGACACTCTTGAGCAGTACATCATTGGTGTTATTTATTTTCACTGCTTTAACTCTTGGCACAGAACATGGATCAAAACAAGACAGGCCCTGTCTCAGAGAGCTCACAATCCAAATATAGAAGCTGAGACAAAAGATGAGTGTAGACAGACAAGGAGCAAAGAGAAAGCAGTGATACGTGGCTCGTCTTGCCATATCAGGAGACTTATGCTTTCACTTTACTTTGTTTTCAGATAACTCCTTGGAGTAATAAAGTGAAGGAGGAATTTGGAAAAGGATAAAAGAAACATTTTTCAGTTGTTTACAGAGACATCCTCCCAAAAGACAGCAGGATTTAAAACACAGAGGTCCTTGTATAAAAGTCAAATAAGATGGCATCATAGATTTAGTAGGTGCAGAAATGACCTTTTGAAATACCAAGGTGTGAGTTGAATTATTTTGTTTGAATCCACTGATTTTTAAGAAGGAAAGAAAAACATAGAAAAACAGGACAATATAACGACTTTCCAAATATTTTTTCAAGTAACAGTTGTGAAATTGTTTGAAGGCTTGTTTCTTCCAAGGCTTTTGGGACATGGAAATGAAAAATAAATAAATAAATAAATAAATAAATAAATAAATAAATAAAGGAAAACTAATAACAATAGGAAAGGAAAGGAAAAAGGAAAAAGGAAAAAATAGAAAACACAAAATAAATAGAAAATAATAGAAAATAGAAAATAATAGAAAAAGGAGAAGGAAAAGGAAAAGGCAGGAAAAAGTTATGAGGGATGAATATGGACTAAAAGATCTTAAGTGATTGACAAAGGGGATACCAGAGTTTAAGGCATTAAAATATTTCTTTGGAGCACTAGTATCTGTGTGTGATGTGATCTTGTCTTGGGAGCAGACTTGCTTAGCCCTCTATCCTTTGAAAGTGTTGGAGAACAGATCTCTTTCCTCTTCCTCCACAATGGTTGGCTCTGTTCAGGCACTCCAGCAAGTCTCTAAATCAATAGTCAAATGGTTCAGTGCAAGACTACAGGGAGGTCATAACCTGGAATCACACTATCAAAGTCAGGGGATTTTCTGTGATATAAAACTGTTGTTAGACAAGAAAGGAGCTACGAAAATGTACTTTAAAGAAAACATAAAGTTTATTTGAGGCAACGTAACTGAACTACATTTCCTTTCTATTTTATATGTGTGACTCTTTCGCTTCCATGGCATTCTTTACTTCTAAAGAATATACTAGCCCTAGGGATTGAAAATCAGATGGTTTGTTTTATTTTGCTCTTAATATCAGATTTTTTGGGGGGAGTGGGGGCGGGCTGGGATCTGTGATAAATACACGTTAGGCTATATTTTGTTGCAATTCCCTGTAAGCCTTCTGACCTAAATTTGTAAAATATTATAAATTTTTGAACTAAAGATTTCACTGAGATTACCTGAATCACACTTCTTAGTAATTTTGTTTCTTTATTTTCTGAGAGGCTATATACATCTAGTAGAAATTCTTTGATTTCATAGAAACATTAAAAGTAGCATACTGATGTTATTACTCAAATCCAATATCATGTCTCCCACAGTAGCTCAAAACCACGATGCCAGAGTTAAGTGCAAGAGAAGCCAAATGGAAAGTGGTTAAAGCTCATGTCTCCTTACATTTTGATTCAATCTTCCATGCTTGTACATGTTTCTGTTTTTCTAATGCATCAAACAGTTCAGTGACAGTAAATGATCTTATTATGGACACTTCCATTATCTCAACAGAATGTAGGTGAATGTTTGGGGGTAGAGCTGGCACAATGCCCAAAGCTTTTGTGTAGCTTCTTGGCAAACATCTTATTGAAATGAAAGTGAGTCAGGGGTCATTCACACAAAGAGTAAAAGATAAACATGGTACCTACAGAAAACAATGCTGAATTTAAAGAAGTCGACTAGAGAGAAGTAAGAAAACCAAACCCAACCAGAAACCTCACACCAAAAGAAATAAAATAACATTACCTCAGTAAAAAGTGGATGAAATAAATGGATTTTTAAACACTATGTTGATAAACCTCAGATCCAGCAGCTTATAAATTGGTGCCAGATACAGAGGTATGTTCTGAGTGATATGTGATATCATTTTACCTAAAAAATATTAGAGTTCAACTGAAAATTATTGGCACAAAATGGCTGTCTTTTTGCAGCTCTTGTATTGTAGAAGCTGAGATTAATATGTGGAAAAAAATAATTTTCCAGGTTCTTTAAATATTTCCATTAAAAAACCTTCCTAATAGATGAGTAATAGCTGCATGTATGTGTAACTTAGTGGTTTGCTTAATAGTCATTGTTTCATCATCATTGTTTTCTGTCTTGCAGATGCTATGGAGGACTAATATCATCTGTTCCTCCAAGTCAATGTCAGAAACTATTAAAAAGCCACCACCACTGAATTGGAAAAGACTCTGCATGACAGTGACAAGCTTTTCCCCATAAAGAGTCATATACTCTTCACTCCATGAATCTAGAATATAGGCTGATGATATTAAGCAATTTATAAAGCCGCAATCATATTTATTGGTAAGTAATGGGTAAGTAATTGGTAAGTAATGTAAATACAGTTGGACCTTTCACCTCCAACACCAATTCCTAAACTTACTTGCAGCTGAGAGAGTGCAGTGTACAGAAAAAGTCCTATTTATGGGTTCACCATAACACTCTGTCCCATAAAAGAGCTGAATACTATAACAAGCAAGGAGTGAACACCACAGAGAAGGAAGAGAAACCTGTTTCCTTCAAATGCCTTCATGATTTAAAGTTTTGTTGTTTTCTGTAGTTTATTGTTCATTCACATCTGGCTCAGCAGGCATGTATGTGACCACAAAAGGCAGTTTCTATCAGAAATAAAACACTATTTGTATTAGCTTTTCTCATCTAAACAAGCGTGACTGGAGATTTTTGCAGTCCTCATAATACTCACTAGGAGAAAAATTACAGTAAAAGGAAACTACCATCAGCTTTCAATGTAGGTACAAACATTCTGAATGAAGGTAAATTCAGTAAAGAATATGTGTAATACAAAATGTGTACAAATTGGCTTTTAAAACCAAAGAGTACTTAAAAAGGACCTTTGAGAATATGAATGTTATACCTGAATCAGTCTGCACTTGTGAAAAGGAAAAGCTTTCATTTCTTTCATGTTTGACCTAAATCATGACAACACAAATATTCCACTCATGGGTAGCGAGGAGTTAACTGTTTCTATAATTGTATTATCTGTTATTTGCTCCAGGTGGGAGAACAGACTCATCTCACTGAGAAATGCACACAGGCACAGACACAGAACTTCACACACTGTTTTCAGCACACAGTTATATTTATAGTTACACAGTTCGAGACACACAACCACTTCGTCTCTCAAAGTGCTTCTGACTTCACATAATTAGCATTAGAGAATGAACAGACAAGGGGGTTTTTTTATATGTGGTCAGTCCCAATACAGCTATCTCTGAGAGAGGAATATCCATAACTTACTGTCCCCAAGTCTAATATACACATTCCATAGAAGAAGGTGACACACAAACGATGGACAAAATGTCATTCTTAGCCCAAGATGAACTCAATGTCAATGTCTTCACTGACATTAATGGCAGAAGCTGCCATTCAAAAACAGCATGGGTTTATGTTGAGGCAAATTAGAATGACTGGAATAGATCTTCACCTGAAACAAATTAGCCTAGCTCCCACTGAGGACATGGTCCATCACCTCTGTGGTGCACAGAGGGTCCAGTAATCTAAGTGTACTATGACTATCATCTTATTTCCTTGTGGATTTACATTTAGGTGTTGCTAGAAACATTTGATAAAGGGCTAGCACACGCCTGGGGGTTATAGGACATGTTACTGTAGCAACCAAAAAAATAATGTTTTTTTCATACCTTAGTAATAATTTCAAGTGAGATCAAAAGGGGGATGGTGAAAGTCAAAGAAATCCATCTAACAGGATGTCAGAGAAATATATCACAGTTATGTCAAGGGTTTTGCAGGAAATAGCATGTACTAGTTTTCCATTATAGCAGCAGAATCTACACAAGGTCTAATGATCAAAAACATTGATTTATTCCTGTCACAAACCTTCAGTCCCCCCCGGCTTCTAATTAAATCTGTCTTACATGCAGCTGCTGTATATAACCCTTCTGCTGTACACAAGATAAAACCACTTGCTATACCTCATGCCTTCAGCCCCTATCATTACTCTGGCAAAATATTTCCCTCAAACAAAGGACCCAAGAGTGGTCCATGGGGACAGGAACAATATCTGAATCCAAAGAGATTGGACAGAGGGCGGGTAATTCCATCTCAACACTAAGGTTTTATTATTTGTTGTAGAAATTATTTTAGGACTGAAAATAGAAGTCTGAGTGTTGCACCTATCAATTTTGGTGTACAGTTGTAAGATTAATTCCTGAATGTGAAAAAAACAAAGCGTATGCAGCTGATGAGCTGGACATACAAGGTACTAGGCTACTTACACAAATTGTGACACATTAACTTAAGACAGAGATCTGCATTCTGATAAGTCTGAAATACTTCACTGTCCATATCTAATATTTTATTTCTACATTTCTAAATACTGAGGACTTAGGTGGTTCTGGTTTCAAGAGGATAAATGAAAGGCAGTACAAACTCTTTGTTGTCTTGCATATAAATGCTCTGTCTCCTGAAGCAAAATAAATATTTTTTAAAATAAAACAAAACTAATATAGCAAGCATTTATTGCAATATTTCACAGTTGAGATCCTTAAATTAAAAACTTTAATAATTATATTTTTCAATATAAAAAATTCAAGTGTCTACATAGTTTTCTTTCAGGATACATCCACACATTGGCATGTGCTAGCAGCAATGTGACAATTTACAATCCTAACACTTTTGTATCTTAAATGATGACACTGTGATCTTTCATATTTTTTCAGATGTTGTTTTTCTGCTTGCTTGAAACACAAAATCTATTTCATGTTCAAATGGATACCTGATAAATAAAATATTACATTTAGAATTAGATATTATTTTGCTATTATTTAAAAGGGAAAAATAATAAACATGCCTCACTTTGAAGGAATTTCAGCTTTGGGTTTTCAGTGATTAGTTATAGCTTCTTAATCATCTTCAGGTAATTATAAAGCATTCAGCTATTCAGTTTATAGTATGAGTTAAGGAATGTTCCAAGTGGAAAGTATTTAATAAAAGTAAAAATTCCATTCTTCAAATAATTAACCATGTTTAAATACAATCATATTATACATATACATATATAAACAAACATTTTACAAGTGCATATATAGACATTCAAAACATACTTTCCAATTTGTAGTCGTCTTGTAACCAAATTAATAAAACCCTGTCATTGCTGAAATGGAAGTGCTTAATGCCAATTAATTTCATATTTTTTTACAACCATTAGTCCAAGAGCAGAGTTAATTCAGTTTGTATTACTTCTCCTTAGGCTAAGGAGAGGATGAGGAATCTCTGTTTTCATTAATCTGCATTTTATGCACCTGTGTTTCTAAATCATTGGACACAACGATATTTCGATCTAAAACTTCTTAAAAACAGTAATAACTAAAGACCATGTAGCAGATTGGAAAACAAACAAGAGTCATTATACCTGTAATTCATCATTTTGCATGTTGCTCCTGACTTATCTTTACTCCAAGGAGAGAGACAGAGGGACAGAATTTGTATTAAACAGATTTTTAAAATATATCCTAGTAAAACAGAGTACATCAAACTCAGTTCTAAGTTTTTAAGCTTAATTAAAAGCTTTAAAGATCAGAGCAACCTGAAGTATGTATATAAATGCATCATTTAATTTATGCACTGGATGTGATGCGTGTGTTTAATATCAAGAGTTGTGCGGTTTTTTTCATTTTTCTTCCTTATTTAATGAATATGAAAGTCACTATTTTATAATTCAACAAATACCATCATTTTCCTAATAGAACAACAAAAATGTATTCATTCATCCATGCTGAATTTTACTAATAGGCTTTCATTTTATTTTTCTTCCCTTTTATTTATTTATACCATGAATGGGTGACTATTAACCAGTCACTGCCACTCAGTTTTGAATTATATACTCAAATAGCCACAGTGAGTTGCATTGTCATTTTAAAATACTGCATAAAGTGCCAAATTTTGATTTTGATGCAATATTATTAAAAGCACATAATGCCTCAGTAATTCTTCATTTATTTTCTATTATGCTTGTCCAATCAATATGTTTTGCTTTATAAGGATTAACACCTGATTTTCTGTTTCTCTGAAACAGTTTTTTGTGAAAGGGATGATACTGAAAGGGTGATAGGTGCTAGGGAGATCAGTGCTCCCTGGGTAGTTAAAGAAAATAATTGCACAGCTTACTATATGAATGAAGCAAAATAAATTGATAAAGTATTTATTACTGTTAAATGAAGAGATGAAAGGTGATTTATTCAACTGGAAAACCAGGTGACTGGAGATCATCTATAGGGAGAGCTCAAAATCTTTTCCAATGCTTTCACAAGAAGCTATAAACAACCAAATTAATGTATGTAAGCCTTTATTAATTTCAATTGAGTAACCAATTTATCATAAACAATATTGTCTCAATCCATTCCTAAATGGCACATGTCACTCAGAATTATAAACTAGCATGAACAAACTAAAATTGCATACGTTAATCCTCTTACATATTTTATCTGCCATCCAATACTTTGGTGCTAGGACTTCTTTCAATATATTTTGGGCATTTCATTTATTAGATGCTATATCTTTGGGGCAGGAAGATGTCTTCATGAAGCTGCATATTACCTAAATCATGGCCACTATGTTTCATTTAGGGATTAAAAGACTTTGTGAAACAATAAATAAAATGTAAATCCCTATCAGCTTCTTTGCTAAGTTATGTAGATTGCTTTTATATCTTTTTGTTAGTGAAAATCAATGTAACTCCACTCAAATCAACAGAGCTTTATATGATTCAAGAATTTGGCTTAGATATCTGCTTGCTGTAATTCATTGTTTAACAATTTCAACTCAGGCTGCCCTTGTGCAGTATGTAAATTGAGATCATCATGTTGTTCTGCACTTGTGCAGGGAGACAACTTTCACCACTCATAAAGCACTTCCTTTAGAGCAGTTTCTGGACCTGCTCATGTTTTTCTCATTCTTTTTCCTTCACAGTTGCTCTATAAGAAAAATTCTCCTCTCTACTGCATGAGTGCTTTTACTATGAAGACGCATACCTGAGTGTACTTAATCTACAAGCATGCCATTGCTGTAGTCAGAAGATTCCCTTGTAAAGTGTTTTACTGGGCTTCTCATACAAGAAATCAAGGAGAAGATATGGAACCTGGGGAATTATCTCTACTAAAGTGCATTTTTGGGACTACAATGGCCTCCCGGACCTGTGACTGTGTGCCTTCATATGTTCCCACTTACATGCCACATCCTCTAGTTCCTAGGATTGCTCCAAACAAAAAGAAATTCACATTGGTGAGATCTGGTAAAATGTCTGTTCTTTATTTAGAGCCACAGAAATGCAGAAAGCCACACAGAAAATGAATTAGTAATTGGGTTACCTCAGCTTTGTTTTACATGAATTTGACGGAGGCCATTGATCTCAAATCTTCAAAGCTGTTTAGTCTATCATCAACATCCATAGGAAATCTATATCCAAACAACTTTGAATCTCTAGTCTTTTTGGTCTCCTGGCTGCATTTCCCAGTACAATAGGATCTTCTTGCCCCAGTCTTCCTTTTCTGTTAGGGACAAGAGAGGATGAGAAACATGGGAAATTCCTGCACATACCTATGACTAGTCAGAGCTGCATCAGGTTCTTCTATTCAGTTATCTGCTTTGTGCCTCATTGCTTCTCATTATAAATTATATATTTAAAAAGTATGTAAAGACTTACATGAATGACAGTCATTTGCTCAATGTAGTGGTGAGAGTGGAGATGTGAATCAGTCTGTACAAGAAATTAGGTACCTGTTCAAGCAATTTTGTCTCTTGTATAAAAATGCACTCAGCAGGATGACTGCATGACAGCTCTACAGCCACAAAGCCCACTGCTGTTCATTTATGGGTCACAAAAACTGCATTATGCATATTCCAACATTATTTTATATGTTTATAAGGTTCCCCCAAAACACTTAAAACCAGTTACATTCATCCATTGTCCAGAGACAATACAAGCAAAAGTCCAAGGAAGAAAAATTTGTTGTGAGGAAATTTAAAGGAGCACAGATAACCAGGCACAAAATGAATGGACTTTTGCTTCTTTACTGTGTAAACAGCAGATTGTGGTACTGCTGTTGTTTGCGGATAAAAACGTTATTTTTCAGTCCCACGAAAAAGATGTTTCATTTCTTCTCAATCTGTATAATAACCATTAAAGAAGAATAAGGGCCTGTCTTCCTCCCTCAGTAGTCTACATTCATTACCTTTGCATGGCAAATATGTTCTATTCATTATCTGTAACCAAACAGTATATAGAGGTTCTACCAGAGATCAGGACCCCATTGTGCTGGACACTGGACTATAACATAAAGGTGAGATACCTTGAAAATGTTATCGTTTCAACAGACATGGGCAAACACAGGAGATAAATAAAGTTAGGCTGAGTAGCTTACTCAGGGTCATAGTTGCAATGAAGACGTAGATAATAAATCCAGTGGGTTGCAGTGCATGTTTTGCAGTCTGGATCACTCAGAAAGGAAGGTAGACATAGCAGAGGGATTGAGTGACATATGACAAAACCATGGGGTTTAATACCACTGAAAGAAGACAGACACCACATATAAAAGATTACTTCAAAACTGTGTGATATCTGCTGATACATCTGCACCCTTCATTTGTGTTTTCATCAACCCACTTCTCTTATTTATCTTTTTTTGAGACCAGTTCTTTTTCTAGCATTGATTTACCGAGATACAGCCATTGTTTCATTTGGCTGTGCTCAGACCCCAGCATCCATGCTCACAAATATAAAGCTGGACCTGGAGAGTAACAGAGTAAATCCAGCTCTACTGGTCACTAGCCTCACAAGTAGTAATTAGTTACAGAAGCTGTTCCTTTGAGTGTTACAAGAGTTTTCTTTTCATGATTACTGTGAGGTAAAGCCTTTAGGCAAATCTCCAAAATCTTATGACTATCAATCTCAGAAAAGAATTAATATAATAACCAATAGTTAAACTAAATCTCGTATATACTTTATAGATGCACTCTAGTCATGCCCACATTTTGTTGTGTGGACTGACAAATGCAGAATGAACAATTTCATTCAACCACCATTTATTCTGTCATCCGTTTTCCTTTGCTGGCAAAAAGTCTTTCCTCTCACTTCTGCATTTATTTATGCTATTTCATGGAGAGAAATAGTGAAGAAATAAGCATTCACTTGAATATTTTTTCTTCCATACATAAAATATGAGGGACCCTAGGGGACCAGGTTTTAAAAAACAAGAGTGTATTTTCAAAAATAACATCAACAAACAGAATTTTTTCCAGATACAAGTTTTTTGAATCCCCAAATATAATATTTCTCTTTGATTCGCTGCTCTATCTTGCCTACAGTTAGCATAAGAATTACCTCAGCTCAAAAAAACTACTTAGAGAATATACATGCAGCTACATTGAACCTGGCTTAAAGAACAGTTTGGTTTCTGGCAGGTCACTGAAGGAGCTAAGCCTTCATTTTAGATATAGGAAATTTAGTAACAAACCTGAAGCTGGTATTGTTCTTAATCTGTTGACTCCAGATGAGAGACATGAAACCCAACAGTGATATTTATAAACCTCCCCCCCAACAGTACTCTGCCCTGAACACATGCAGAAGTTCACACTAACTTGAAAAATATCTCACAGGTCTACTTATGGGAAGTCTGGCCTAGTTTTCTCCAGCTCATAGAGCCTTGTTTTTATTGTTTCAGAGTTGAAAACATGAAACAAAATTTTTATACTTGTTGTAATGTGCCTGTAACAGATTTGTTTCAACACTGCATAACTTCCACTTTACATGCAGCCTCTGTCAATTTCATAATATGCCATAAAACTCAGAGTGATAATTTGTTTTATCTGTTTGAAAAAAAAAAAAAAAAACCACGACAATTTTATTCGTGGGTTTCATGTATTAATAACAGATCTTGTGCTAAACTTCTTAATCACTTGTTCATGAGGCATGATTTTAAAACATTGTTTGACTATAATGAATGTTCATTTTCTTACAAGCACCATATGAAAATATGACACATGATGTGCTTTCTCAAAAGAACAAGTTATTTCTGGTGTTGCAGTTCAGAAGTGCTGATACAAACCATCTGATCTACTCAGTATGATAACTACATAACACTTTTTCAGGACAGTAAAACTATTTAGAAAGTCTGCCATGTTAGAATGACCCTCCATGAACCTCAGAATGTGACAGATTTCCCAAATGAACCATAAGCCAAACACATCTATAATATATATGTCGATTATCACTTTCAAATATAAAAATATGGTAGATAATATAAAAATCTTTTCTGTAAGACATTAAATTCCAGCTAAGGATAAACATATGCAGAGGGGAAAACAAAGGGGAATTGAGCACAAGGAACACCGCCTTCACCAAAAATATCACCTGTGAAATCAGTTTCCACCTTCATTATTGTCCTTGGTATAATTAATGGAATATATTACATGACAGTATTTTTTTATTTTTCCCCTTAGTAACCGAAATATTGCAGTTAAATAAGTTTGCAGTGATAATTATATTGCAGGTTAGTAATATTGCAGTGAAAACATAGGAAAATTTTTTAAATTCCATTTTTGGACCATTTTCACTGAGAACTTAGATATTTTACTTAATGGAAACCTCAATACTACCTTAACTGTACTGGATCATTTAAATTTCTAGTAAGTTTCATCCTTAAGGGAGTTTGGTCTCTTTCTGTAAGTGCCTAAACCATTCACTCACTGTAAGGGGATCCTGTACATCTAGCTTCATATATATGTAGTCATTAGGTGAACCTATATGTAGTCATTGGTTAGGGTGAATTTTTCACATAAGTCTGTAGGAGAAAGTAGGTTTTTGAAAAAATGGTATCAAATAACAAAAGACAGAAAATACCTGGAAAATAATTTTTTTTGTTTCAGTTATCTGTTCTAAAAAAATTGCACTCCACAACCCCACTCCCTACCCCAAAAAACAAATCCTAAGAGAGTAAATCTGATGCTGATATTTGTAAGCTCAGCAGGAGAGTGCAGTAGCTGGTATTCCAGGGCACTCAACAGCCCCAAAGATGTGATGGATTTACACCTTGGTATGGTGAAAGCTTGGAGCCCAGAAGAATGTAAAATGACACTGCATTGGGTTTGCATGGCCTGGGTTTGGAAGTGGGTGGGTAGCTACAGGGGTGGCTTCTGAGAGAAGCTGCTGGAAGCTTCCTCAGTGTCCAGCAGAGCCAATCCCTGGTGGCTCCAAAGACGGGCACTGTGATGCTGGCCAAGGCTGGACCAATTAGAAATGGTGGTAACACCTCTGTGATAACATATTTACAAAAAAAAGAAGAAAAAAAAAAAGGTTGTGCCACTGTTTTAATTGTCACTAGAGAAGAGCAGAGTGAGAACATGTGAGAAGAACAAGTCTGCAGACACTAAGGTCAGTGAGGAAGGAGGGGCAGGAGGTGCTCTAGGCACTATGGCTGAGATTAATCTCCAGCCCCTGGTAAAGACCATGGTGAGGCAGCTGTACCCCTGCAGCTCTTGGACATCCATGAGGATGCAGAGATCCACCTGCAGCCCATGGAGGAGCCCATGCTGGAGAGGGTGGATGCCTGAGAGGAGGCTGTGACCCCAAGGGAGACCCGTGAAGAGAGAGGCCAGTGGTGGAGCAGCCTGTCCTTAAAGGACTGCACCCTATGGAAGAGTGACCCACACTGCAGCAGTTTGCAGGGAGCTGTTCTTATGAGATGGAGCCACAACTATCTCCTGTGGGAGAGATCCCACGGTGCCACAAAGGAAGGACTCATGTCCCTGAACAGCAGAAGAAATGCTCAGGTGATGAATTGACCATAAACCCCTTTCCCTGTCGACTTGCACCACTGGACATGGAGGTAGAGCTGGGAAAGAGGAAACGGTGGGGGGAAGCTGTTTTAAGGGCTTATTTTCTTCTCTTTATCCTGCTCTGATTCTGTTAGTAATGAACTCACTTCATATCTCTAGGTTGAGCCTGTTTTGCCCATGATGGTATTTAATGACTGGTCTCTGTCTCTCAGTCCTTATCTCAGCTCATGAACCCTTTGTTAAACTTTCTCTGCTCCACCTGCTTATTTTGCAGAGTGTGAGAGGGCAGCTTTGGTGGGTGTCTGGCTAGCCTTAACCCATGACATCCATTACTGAATATACTTTGGCCTCTATGCTTCTTTTTGTTTTACTCAGCAGTAAATTGCATGGTTTTAAAAAATATATTATGTATTTATTTATAAGAATCAACTAAAAATCAAACAAAGGAGATAAAACTAGAACAGACTCTATTTATTGTATTTTTAAATATTTATATATTTCTAGAACAAGATTTTCCAGTTAAATGGAATAAACTATTTGTTATAAAACTTTTTCAGTTCAACATGAAAACTTATTTTGACATGTTAGTGTCTTCGACACAATCTGAAACTTGTGCTTTAGAAATACAGTAAATGTTCCCATGCGTCACAATTTCAAATTTTGAGTAATGCTGTAACTACTTATGTTTGTTTTTGTCATTTATATCAAGAATAACTTTCACTACCTTCTGATTAAGAATAATATGTAATCAGGATTCATATTAACTATGAATTTTTAACATGCAAATGTAATTTCTAAAGTAAAAGTACTGACATTGAAACTGTAGAAAAAGAACACAAAGACTGATTTTAATATATAAAATATCTCAAGTACATTTCATCTCAAGTTCAATTTCTATTTGTTTAACAAAAAATTGCTAAGGAAAAGTATAATCACTTTAAATTATTTGAGCTGGCATGATTTCTACTAGACCCACATGCATATTCATCTAGTGTAAACTCTGGAAAATGAATGATCTTTATTCTAATAAATAGTAATGATTTCATACAATCACCTTCATCTTAATGTAGTTTCCTCCATTACCAGTGATGGGATTCACATCAGCTGACCTATAATAAAAGACAGTTGCCTTAGACACCAAAGCAATGTTCTCCTAGAACAGCACAGCACATTTTTAAATTAAAAACATTTCAAGGGAGTGATCAATATCACTTTGACAATACCATAAAATTCATTACCAAACATGAAGAATAATGAAGCATGACAACCATAAAAGGTGTAATGAAAATGCTCAGTTAATAAGAAGAATGGATTTACCCAATTGGAGTTTTCCAGTGATGGGTTTGGGGTTTTTTGTTTCGAGCATTTACCTTCCATTTGTTTAGTTGAGGCTGCTTTTACTGCCAGCAGTGCTCCCCTTTGGCACAAAAAATACCACATCAACATGATTAGTAAGATTTCTAGCATGGCAGATAAATGGCAGCTATACAATTGTTCCCTCCAGCCCGTGCTTTAAGGTTAAACTGAGGCCAAGCTCACTTCATTGTAGACTAAGCTACCCAAGCAGGAGATTATCTCATGCCTAGCCCTCAGGGTCCTTGTAGGTGTTACTGCTTTCTTAACACCATGCTGAGAGGGTGTCCTGGTTTTGGCTGGGAAAAAATTCATTTCCTTCTTGGTAGCTTGGCACAGTACTGTGTTTTGGGCTCAGTGGGAGAATAATGCTGAAAACGCAGTGATGTTTTGGTTGTTGTTGATTTGTGCTTGTCCTAAGCCAAGGACATTTCCATGTCTCAAGCTCTGTCAGCGAGGAGGAGCACAACGATCTGGAAGAGGCACAGCCAGAACACTTGACCCAAACTGGCCATTCATAGTCCACGCTGCAGAATGCCATGCCCAGGATAAAAACTGGGAGTAATTGGCTGGGAGAAACATCACTATTCCCCCATGAGAAGCATGGAGTCAAAACTGACTGTGTCCTCCTGCCCCTTATTTAATGAGCTCAGGAGGTAATGGAAGGAAAAAAATGACTCTTTGGAGGTCTGTCCTAGGGCAATGTGGAGAGAGGACCAGGAGCAGTCTTTAGAAGTCCTTTAATGTGTGCAGTAAAGATTCCTTTCAACACTTGAGCACAGTCAGCTCTAAATGCCCATAACCTCTCTGTGGCATAATAAAGCAATGAGCCTCGCAAGATTCCTACCTGTTTTACATTGTCAGTGAAGTGCCCACGACTAGCAGGGGAGAGAAAGAATGCAAAATTTGATCTTTCAATATTGACATAAAGTCTTGACAATAGTACTCTCTGGAAGGCTTCCAGGATTTGGTGAACAAGTTGACAAGGAACAGTGTTAAAACATGCTAACAGAAGTAATTGCCTCAGAAGTAATGTGAGGCAATGAGGAGATTTTCAGAAACCTTTGAAACATAAATAAATATCCTGTAAAAATAGGATCATTTCTGTCTAGACCAATATGGAATATGCCTCGTGGTATTTGACTTCAAAATATAAAATAGTTGAAGCTGTTGATTTGGTTTTGTTTTTATAAATGTTAGGGGGAATCTAACGAGGGAATTAAAGAAAATAGTCTGAGATTATTCATCCTCTAAAGGCAAAATTTTCAGTCTCCAAAAAAAAGATATAATTCAATAAACGTCAGATAGGAGACATCAAAGAATCTTCTCACCACAAAAATATGGATCTAAAAATAGACAACTAGATCAAAGGAAAATATGTTTTTCTCATAGTAAAAGTCTATAAATACTGAAAAAACAATAAAATAAGATGAATGAACTGAAGGGACTGGTTGGAAGTGAGGATATGGACATAGCAAGCATAGAAAAACTTCAACTGAGAAATGAATCATTTATGTGCCTTTGGAAACAAGAAGATAATATATAGCATTGACGAGTAGATTGGGATGCTAAACAGTTTAAAGAAAACTGAAGGTCAGATACAGTAAATGAATTAACCATAACAATTATCACAATTTATGTAAACAAAAATGTCATGCTTAGATTAAAGAATATATTTGGTTTGCTTTATATCATCATGTGTCCATGATAGTCCCTCAGAAATGCTAACATTAAGGTCACTACAAGGAATGAAAAGAGAAGCATAATTTGAACTTTAATTAATATTCATTATATGGGAAATTGTAATAATGAGTTACAATAAATAGTTAAATAGTGAGCTAACAAAATGACTATATTTTGAAATGTCCAAGAGGAGAATATGAAATAGCTGTAGTATAAATGTAGTAGCTAAATCTACACTGACACACTCTTCAAATAGTGTACTTTGTCTCAAACTTCACTCATTCAAAATCTGATTGAAAATTTTCCTTTCTTTACATATGCCATCCTCTTCATATAAAAGAAACTTCTGAAAGAGAGAAAACCTCCAAGAAATCATGATCAAAACAAATTAAGAGGAACTAAAATGGAAAAAAAAAATTACAGACAACACTGCTTAAAAGCATTTTGCCAGAAAAAACATTCAGCTTCTGGTAAAAAGATTAAAAAAAAATCAAAGGACTAAATCCAGACCACAGAGTTATGACAGAGCAAAGGTTTTCAGAGCACAAGAGCAGCTGTGCTGAGCCAGACCAAAGGCTGACCAAGCCCCATGTCCCACTTCTATCAATGATGGCAAGCAGATTTCTAAGGATGATCAAAATGATGATGCATGCTGTGAATGCTCTCTGAAGTCCGCAGTGATTTACTACTCAGGAGCTTCTTTAGAAACAGACCTTTAATAGAATCAGATCTCTGGTATTTCTATCTAATGTCTTAAAGTGATATTTTTATTTTTGTCTATTTCCTTTTTCAATGCAAACCTTTAGCATCAAAAATATCCTGAGCAAAATTCTTTCTAAGTGTATCCCATGAAGATGCAGCTGCCTCCAACTTAACATTCAGATTTGGCTTGATTTTGGAGTAACCTATTTTTCAGATGTCAGGGGATAAGTAAGCTAACACTTTACAGGATAACAAAATTAAAATATACCAACTGAAGTGAGAGGCAACAAATAGCAACTTAGAAATTCAGGAGAAAAATACTGACATGGAACTACTCAGATCAATGGAAAAAACATATGATTTGCTTTTTGGCAGCACCTGAGACCAACCCATGCCAGAGCACAACAGGGCTGACTGACACTTCCCACCATCATATGACTGCTGATCCAGAGACCATCACGAGGCATGCAGGCAGAGGAATGGTGATTTTTGCTCCTCATTGGGTGTTCTAGCCAGCCATTAAATCATTGTGTGCTTGTAAGTGGTTCATATACTGCTTGCAGTGTCTTTTTGTATAAAGTAAACAATACTGAAAGAACGGTGACCTGGGGAGACAGAGTTACCTACCTACATATTACGTAGACAACTTGCTTCTTTTTTTTTTTTTTTTTTTTTTTTTGCTTTGAACCTACCACCTGCTAACAGCATGTGATACTCCCATTCTCACTTTGGAAGAGAAAATGAACCATCTGTCTCTTTTTATCTATTCCTTTTCCCTTATGATAGGACAGATTTCTGTCAAAGCCTTCCCTAAATTGTCACTTTTCAGACTGAATAGTCCTGAGCTATTTATGAATTCCCGTGACTGCCATTCTATATTTTTGATTATTCTTGGTGGATTTCTGTGAACCTCTTCCAGTTCTGTTGCATCGTTTTTTAGATTTTGAGATAAGAGCTTTTTCTATCAATATGACTACGTTTTCTGTTTTCTTTTCTACTCTTTTCTTTATAGTTCCTCACATTCAATTTATTTTTGACCACTGCTGAACACTTTTCATGGAGCTGACATTTTCATGGAGCTATTCGTCATAAGATCCAATTTCTGAATTATATCAGTCAATACAGAGCACATCACTAATGAATAAAGTATCCTTTAAAAGTAGAATTTGTATTCAGATGAGGAAAATGAAAAGAAACCAAAGTATAAGGTCTAATTTTTTAAAACTAAAAGTAAAATAGCATGATGAAAAAGGAATAAACTTATAGACAAGTAAAGCTAGTATTAAAATATTAATTGGTCTATAAGGGAAGAGTTTAGCAGCAAAAGGGTTACGAAGGTGGCCTCTGTGAGGAAAAAAAGGCTGGGGTTGTCCCTCTATTCAATACAGCTGATTCCAGACACCTCCAGAAAGGGCTCACTGCTGGCCAAAGCTGAGGCCAACAACAATGCTCATAACACCTCTGGGATAACATATTTGAGACAAGGTTAAAAAAAATGCACTGCAGGTGTGAGAAGAGTGAGAATATGGGACAGGAACAGCCCTGCAAACCCCAAGGTCAGTGCAGAAGGAGGGGCAGGAGGTGCTCCAGGCACCAGAGCTGAGATTCCCCTGCAGCCCCTGGTGCAGCCCATGGTGAGGCAGCTGTGCCCCTGCAGCCCATGGAGGTCCGTGGAGGAACAAATAATCAAATAATTCCCACAGCCCCTGGACAATCCCAGCCACAGCAGGCACATGCCCAAAGGAGGCTGTGACTCCAAGGGAATCCTTTGCTGGAGCAGGGTCCTGGCAGAACCTGTGGCCCAGCAGCAGACCCAGGCTGAAGCAGTCTGTTCCTGAAGAACTGCACCTTGTGGAAAGGATCAACGCTGAAATAGTTCATGTAGGACTCCAATGTGAAGGACTCAACAATGGAGCAGAGGAAGACCATGAGGAACATTAGCCCCATTTCCCAATCCCACAGTACTCATCAGGGCATGAAGGTAGAAGAGTCAGCAGTGAATATGAGCCTGGGAAGAAATGGGGGTATAAGTGGAAGGTGGTTTTATATTTTCTCTTATTTCTCATAATCCAACTCTATTGGAGTCTATAAATAAATTAAATTTACTTCCCCAAAGTAAATGGTGTTTTGCCCATGATGACAGTCAGTGGGTGGTCTCCCTGTCCTTATCTTGACCCACAAATTACTCAAATTTTACACAAATTATGCAAATTTTTCTTCCTGTCCTCTTGAGAGATTATTGAGATGGTACAAGAACAGAAAAGATGTGGTCACAGCAGAAAAGCTGACTGAATATTTTACATCAGTGTGGAAACTGGAAGGAGCTTTTCCTGTGACAAGTGAGTCATTGAAACAGTCTCAGACTGAAGTGTCAGTGGAGGATGTTTTAGAATAAATTAGTAAAATAAGGAGTAAAATATCTCCAGTACCATATGTTATTCATTCGGAAGGTCTGAAGGAGCTCAAGTAGTAAATTGTGTAATTGTTAACTGTAGTATATAATTTATTACTTACATCACCATTAGTAAAGGAACTGAATTTGACAAAAGCTACAGATTTATAAATTTGTCATTCAGGAAGACATGTGAAATTATAGGTCTGTACATTTGACTTCCGTAATCTGCAAATTGCTAGAAACTCTTAGTATATTTAACAAAGACATAAATATACATGGAACAATAAGACAGAAAACAGGGTTTTTGTAGAGGGAAATTGTGGCTCACAAAACTTTTAGAGTTTGTTAAAGAATCAATAAGCATGAAGATAACTTTGATGTAATTGGCAGAGTGGTTTTGGATTTGAAAAACGTTCTGACATATTCCTGAATAAAGAGAGAAATCTATGACAAGATGACAAGAGTTTTCCCACAGTGGAAGGATACTGCCATTGATGTGTCTGAACGATTTGAACCAGGACGTGTGATGTTCATTGGAAGAGATACTCTGTGGAAAGGTGATATGGAAAAGTTTGCTGATTACACAATTATTACTTGCAGTATTTAAAAGTGAGATTAATCGCAAAGGTTTGCAGAAAGATCTCACAAAACTGAATGACTCAAGTTCAGTGTCACTAAATGCAAAGCAACATAAATGGAGAAAAAAAAGAATAGATAACATATGCACAATTTGAGTCTTTAAATTACCTGTTATCTTATTACAAAAGCTCTTGGATGGCTCAGTGGAAACTAGACAGCATAGTAAAAAATACATTATTAAGAAATTATTAGCGATTACAAAAGAAAAACAGAGAACAAAACCGTCACTGTGGTGTTGCATAAACCTGTGTTGGGTTAAAAATTTAAATTATTCTCTGCAATTCTGGTCACTCAGTTAAAAATGACATGGCAGATTATTCTTGAAAACATGCCCTTCCCACTTCCAAGTGACATGTTCAGGATTATGAAGTGAGCTAGACTAGACCTGAGGTGTGCCTGACCCCTGCTATTTGACTTTTTCTTAATTGAACTAGTAAAGAATTTTAACCCTCTCTGCAAACCTTGTGTCTTTAACTCTCCCAAGATCTTTGGAAAAATAACATAAAGGGCTTCCTATCAGCCTCTACTTCTTTTTGGTTAATGAAGCAGAGAACTTGGGCTTCTTTTCCAAGAAACTTGTGGCCCCACAGTCCACACTTCATCTCTTGAAGACCACATTTCTGTGTCTTCCAGAATCTATTCCAAATTATATCCATTTTAGGAGGTCTTCTCTAGCTGAAATCCATTCTGAAACTTGATTTTCCTACCTCAAAATGAATTAAATACACATCTTGCTTTTCATCATTTATTATTTGCAAAGAATTCTTGCCTGGACAGCTTTGCAGGATTATTTAGGTATAAATGTTAATGCACTATAAATGTCCATCTGATCTGTTAGAGCACGGTGGTAATAACACCAAGTTTGTGGGTTTGATCCCCTAATGGGCCATTCACTTAAGAGTTGGAGTCAATGATCCTTGTAAGTCCCTTCCAAATTCAGAATATTCTGAGATTCTGTGATCTAAAAGTATGGGAAATGTATAGGTATCTTTTATAGTGGGTAATCTAAACCCTTTACAGCTGAAATCCATGTCCTTGTACCTTTTTCATTTAGGCTAAAGAGCATGGAAAAAAAATAATATAGGTTTCATTCATCATCATAATCTTCCTGCTAACTAGGAATAGAGGAAGAAGACTTTTTTCTGGACACTTTTGGAAACATAGATTGAAGAAATATCTTTGTCCAAAAGCATATTGAAGTACCAATGCATAGCAAATTCAGATACAGTTCAGCTGAATTGTAAGACTCTAGGTACAAAATGAATATATCAGCATTCATTTGTAATTCGTGGCTTTACACACAGAAGAGAATGAATAATCCCCTAATAGGGGAAAGCTGAAGGGATAAAGCAGAGGTCTCATGTTTATTTCCTCACTTTAATGACAAAACCAAGAAAAGGGGTAGAAATGTCACTGACAGTTTCATGTGATGGATTGGTCTATATGCCTGAACATTAGGAGCAAGCAGCCCTCAATATCTGAAGGAAGACTGCCTAGCGTGTAAACATTAGATAGAATTGAAAGCGGCAGTTTCCACGGGCCCCCTACCAGGAGAATGCACAGGGGGTGTATGTGCTTTATTGCTTGACACTCATGCATAAAGACAGCACAGCTTCTGCAATCTAAGTGAATCTCCTTAGGTTTAATGTTCCATTGAAATTTTGCTGAAATGTAAAACATATTTCAAAGGAACAAAACATTTTCTCAAGCAGAGACCATTTTACTGTCATGGTAGATTTTTCTCTTTTATGGAAGCTAATTCCTGAAATTGACATATATTGGAAAAGCCAAACTGCCAGGGTCACTGCTGGCACCACAGAAATGTTCAAAGTAGCATTTTAACATCAAAGAATGCCTGTAATTGAAGCCATCATTCAAAGCATGCCTACAATGCTGCAGTAGCTGCACCTGTGCAGCACCCCAAACCCCTTACAGACTGTGACAGAATCAGATTTCACTGATCCTTGGTTTGGTTTTTACTTCTACCTTGGACCATTTAATTTACAGTATGCATCCTGAATCAACTGTATTGGCATAACTAAGCCTTGTCAAAGGGCTGTGCAGGGGTAAGAATAATTGGCTGAAGGTGGTGGCATTCTGAGTTTCTTAAACCAGATTTGCTGAGAAAGGCAATTTTTCATGAAACTACAGATGAGGCATAAAAGAACAGAGAGGTTCATATTTGTTTGAAGAACAGTAGGAAGGCTTTTTCCTTCAGTTCTTTTTGTTATATTCTACTTAAGAAAGAACTCTGACTAAAATTTCTTTCTTCATTACAAAGCTCTTTTCATCCATGCATTAGTTAGCCTTAGTGCACGATTAGTATCAGAAAAACAGTGCAGTTCTGAACACAGAGCACAGAGACTGAAAAGCAAAAGGTATTTGCAATCTAACAAGACTCTTGCAGCATCTGCCTTGTATAAAACTCACAGGGGAAAATGCACATTTAAAAAACAATCTAGTTTAAAAATTGAAATAAGAGACTTCAGACAATTTTTTGAGAAACAGCAAGCGATATAATATAGATCTATAGAAAGAAAATGCTGGGCAAAATTAAGGCAAACACATAAAAATGAATTCCCATTAACAACTATCAATGAGACACTTCTAGTCATATCTCATGTTTTAAGAGGATAGCATAACTGTTTCAGTATCAAGCTCAAAATTTCATCTAAATGACCATGCTGTGATAATACTTCCAGTGCTTCTCACTCAGCATGTAGGACAAGAGCTTCATAAGAGGTCCATAAAAACAGGACAAATGTGAATTTTGTAAGCATTGTATTGCATTTTTTTCACGATCCTTCAGCTCTATAGCTAGGTATTCTGTTCATATTTCAGGCCAACTGCTGTGAGTATTTGTTATTCTGAGGGTTTAAAAAAAAAAAAACTTCCTTTGTTATTCTTAAAAATGTTAAGAGGTCTCTTGCAGCTGTTAAGTATCATGCATCATCCTTGAGCTGCTTCCACCAAGGCCTCCTCTTTAGGAGGCAACCTTGCTTCTTTCTGTGAGTCTCACTCCAGAATAACGTTGGGTTAAAAAGTCCTGTGGGTGACAGATGTAGAAGCTGCAAGCCAGCTCTCTTGGTTGTTTATGGAACAAAGGCTGAATTTCAGCCTGCTCACATTTAGGTGCTAAGATAAACAGGTTCTCCCTCTGGAGGCTTTCAAAGACAGCTGCTGTTCTCCATTCATTATGTAGGAACCCTTGTTATTTACCATTGGAGGATAAAGTGTAAAACTTAGTCCAACTTTTGCCTTTATGCCACTCAAACTGGAGCCCAGACAAAATATGCTTTTCTTTCATAAGGAGATGGAAACCTTCCTCTAAAACAAAAATTCTCCATGGAAACTTGTTTAGGAGCTTTGTACTCTGTTCTGTTTGGGGGTTTTGGTTTGGGGTGGGTTATTTTTTCCTTATTTTTCCTCTTCCTTTCTTTCTTAACTCTTAAGAAGACCACCAAGAGTGGTAACAGCAACACATAAGCCTCCGTTTTTAGACCATTTTTCCTCCACCATAGCAGTACAGATTAATCCCTCTCCTGGAGCATGGGAAAATTGGTCAGCTGAAGAAGATTCCAGCTGCAGACCTCCATACTAACAAAGATGATACTCCTCCTGGTGATATGTGAATATTATGAGAATTAGTTACAGATCCCTTTCCTGCTCTGTTTACAATTGACTGTGCTACTGCAAGGAACATTGCCAGAGCAATACAAATAGGTTTGCACACTGCTGGGATTAGTTTCAGTAAACTGTTTTGCTTGTGCATCCAACCATGAATCATTTATGACATGAAAGTATAAACCGACAAACTGCTCACAATAAAATGGGGCAGTGAAACCATTTGTTAAGAGTATTATTCTTATGTTTGTGAGTACATTACTGCATCCCTAAAATTCACTTCTCATGCTTTGATAAAGGATACTGTAAAACACACAAGCAGCTCAAGAAATGAAGGTGAAAAGGAATATACCAATGTCTATATTTTAATTGCCATTGAAAATTTCATTTGAAAAAAAAAGGAAGCAGGAATAGGTAACAGAACAGCACTTTGTTATTAAAAGATTATTGTGAAAGGAAACAAAGTCTGACATCCTATTAATCAATACCATATTCCTTGAAAATTCCCATTGTTCTTATTGACATTACTTATAAAATATATTGTTCCCATTACGATACAAGTCACGGTGGCAGAGTGTCTCAAAATGGATATGGCCTTGTAATATGTAAAAAAGTTAGAAAGTGGTTTTATAGACAGCTGAAAAATGATTAGGTAAGGCAGAGCTCTACTAAATGATGTATGTTTTGTTTCTTCCATACAGTTTTTATCTAGTTTGATATATTCAGCCTGCAGCTGTAACATGACAATACCATGAAACACACACTTCATCCTTACTGATGTGTTGAAATACCCTGGGAAATGCTTGTTGCAGATTTGTTTATTGGTTTTCTTCCATTTCAACTAATAAAAAGCCAGTCATCAATATGGTTCCTGCAATATTGCCAAAAGTTGTCTCTGAATGGGGTTAATTTAATCACAAATGCTCAGTATTCACAGTAAGGACACCATCATTCATAGACTTTCCTAAAGTAATTGAGTTCATGAAGAGAATAGGACACGAGACTTGAACTCCCTAATGCCAAAGCCTGAATGGACCATTCTACCATAATTTTCATGAACAGACGTATCACATACTTTCAGCACTTCAGGTGTTTTATTTTTTGAATTCCCATAGGTCCTCTACCACTTTCTCTCTGAAAGGATGTTGGTGTGCCCTGGTCCTCATTGTCACAGCTGTCTGAGCTTTGTCAGTAAGTGACAGGCGGTTCACGTAGTTAGTAAATGAGCTTCACTTCTAAATGATACTGTTTTCCTTTCCAAAAATGTATTCTATACAAGGTCGGTAGAAAAACTTTGGAGGTTCACAGTTCATTAGGGAAATCAGCTGAAGGACTTGCTGCAGCTGGAGTTTATTTTAAATCACACTGGCATCTGTAAAGCAGCTATATAAAAATATTCTTGTCAACAATGCTCTATGTCTGCTGTGGTCACCTTCCAGGGAATTGATCCAAATGAGGGGGCTTGCAACTCAGGAGTCTGAATTCGAAGCTACACTCCCAGGAAAATGTGGTGACAGAAATTGCTGGGCTAAATTTTCAGCTGGGGTAACATGTATAACATGTAGATTTTAGGACCTCAAGCTAGCTCCACACAGTAGAAATAAAACAATTTACTCTCTCTGTACAGTGCAATACAATGTATATCAGTTTATTAAACATTTAAAGTTGTTGTTTCATATGGGTACCAGTAGTACAGCTAGGGGTAGTATGAGCAGGACCAAGAAGAGTCACAGAGTCCTGGGAGCAGTGGAAAGGTACTCTGGACCAGAGATAGTCTTTCATCAGTCCTTCTGGTCAAAGGGAAGGTGTTTGAAAGTTGAACCTGGTGAATCAACAAGTGGTTGTAGGCCTGGTGCCACAGTCAGGGATTTGGCTACTTAGACCATGGAACTTGCTGTGAGAAACCTGATCTAGTGGGAGCTGATGGGCTCCATCTGTCAAAGAAGGGGATGAGCATTTTCTTGCTGAGATGGCAAAGAGGGCTTTAAACAAGTTGCTAGGAGAGGGAAACTTCAACCCATCCTACTCCTACTAATGTAATACCTGTGCCAACAAGAGATGCTCAGTCTGTAAAGGGATGACAGGTAAGCATGAAAGCATCTGAAGAGCAGCACAAAGGAATTCCAACCGCTCCAGCTCAGATTCCTCTGCGGGCCAATGTATCTCTGCAGACACACATAACATAGAAGTAGCAATAAAAGTAAACAACAGAAGTTGTAGACACACACATCCCTACAGGGCTGTGACCTTATTGACACTACATAGACATGGGAGGATGGCTCCTGAAACTGGAGCATTGGAATGGAAGGATACAGACTCTTTATGTCAATAAGCATCTGGAATGCATGGAGCTCTGCCTGGGGACAGATGAGGAGCTGACCAAGATCAGAATTAAAGGGAAGTCAGGAACAGGAGAAGGGACTGGACATCAGCAAGAATCTGCTACAGGCCATGTGGCCAAGCATATGAGTGGAAAGGTGTTTTAAGATTTTACATCTCTGCTCTGATTTGTTAGTAATAAACTCAGTTAATATCTCCAAGCTGAGTCTGTTTTGTCTGTGACAGTAGTTGGTGACTGATGTCTACCAGTCCTTATATCAATCCATGAATCCTTTGTTATCTTTTCTCTTCCTTGTCAGCCTGTGGAGGGGAGAGATAGAGCAGCTTTGGTGAGTGTCTGGCATCCAGCCGGGGTTGACCCACTGCATAAAACTAAAGTTCTGAAATAATTAAACCTGTCCAAGGTTATCAAGGCCATCAGGCAAAGTTTCTATAGGCAAGTTGGTAATAAAAAGAAGGCCGGGGAAAATGTGGGTCCTCTTTGGAAGTTTCCTTGTTACCTGGAACATGGAGAAGGCTGAGGTACTTGATGATTTTTTTGTCAACAAGCCAGTCACATGCTGGGCTGAATCTAAAACAGCATGGCCAGCAGGTCAAGGTGAGTGATTCTGTCCCTCTACTCTGCCCTTGTGAAATTCCACATCAAGGACTGTGTCCAGCTCTGGACAATATGACAAGGATATGGACATGTCAGAGCAAGTCCAGAAGAGGCCACGAAGATGATCAGAGGGCTGAAGCACCTCTCCTATGAAGAGAGGCTGAGAGAGTTGGTGTCATTCAGCCTGGGTGGGAGAAGGCTCCAAAGAAACCTTAGAGCATCCTTTCAGTACCTAAAAAGGGCCTCCAAGAAAGATAGAGATGGACTTTTTATGAGGACATGTAGGCTTTAAAGTGAAAGAAGATTTAATTAGATACAGGAAGAAGTCTTCACTACGAGGGTGGTGAGACACTGAAGCAGGTTGCCCGGAGATATTGTGGCTGGCTTATTCCTGGAAATGTTCAAGGCCAGATTGGATGGGGCTTTCAGCAACCTGGCTTGGTGGAAGGTGTCCCTTCTGCCCATGGCAGAGGAGTTGGAACTAGATGACCTTCAAGATTCCTTGAAATTTAAACCATTTCATGATTCTTTGATGCATTTATTCTATGATTCATATCCAAGTGTACTCTTATTACTTTTTGTTCTCTGCCCACACTATCATCTGCAAGTTTAAATTTTTATTCTGCTACCACAGAAAGCAACCATCTGCTGTAAAGAACATTTATTGTTCAAATTTTAACAGTCTTAAGTGCTGTATTAAGGTCATTTCTGGGTCAAAATCCCTGAGTGAAAGAACTATGTGGGATAAATACAAACACAAGAAATCCCCATATTCTCTTCTAAATTTCTATATCATAGATATATTGAGACCCTCATTTACTATCCCACAGATACAACTCCCCTTCCTGCTCTGTTCAACTGAGAAACTCCTTTCCCTGAGTTATGCTTTCAAATTTGCCCTTTTTATTTTTTTGAGACAGCAGACAGCTGCCTGTCATTTCTTCTCCCATTTGCTGTTGTTGCTGCTATTTGTTTGCTGAGGCATTTGATTCTCTCAGCCAGAACAACTCCTCTCTGTAAAGATATTAATTGATTAATCTGCATAATTCAACGACAACTTGACTGCCTTGCTCTCTCAAGTTTTTCTTGCCCTGCTTGGACCTTTTTTACCATGTCGATCTGAGACTACATGTCATGGCAAGAAGCAGAGCAGCACTATAGCATTCCTGTGGAGAGGAAAAAGCACTTTCTTTGAGCTTTACTGCAGGTCACTCAAGACATATTCCTGGTTTCTCTGTGGGTCTTTGTTTCCTGCTGATAGTCGTTTCTAGGTGAAATTTCCTTGACACCTGACTCAAAAACATTTTCCTCTTCCCTGGGTGTGTGCCCAGCTCCAAGTTAGAATATAACATGCAGGTGCAACAAGTCTTCTTGCCTGCAGCTGTATGCCCTAATCACCAGCAAGAGGGAACTTTAACATGTCAGAAACATGTGTCATTCTCCAAACAGGTGCCAGTCTGGATATTTAGGGAGACCAGAGTCCCAGTGTACATTAGGGTGCTTGGCAAAGCAGACATCTCTGCAGAGCCTTGGTGCCTGTCCACAAGCTGACTGCTGCGTGTGACAGGCTCAAGCTGTGAAGAGTCTCACTGGTATGAAGATTCCCTGGGAAAGAAGAGTATAGCCCCCACAGAGGTTTTACTCTTCCTGGCTAAACAAACTCAGTCTTTTCTCCCTGAATGTGTTGACATGTGCACTGAGTGAACTTTCCAACCTCTATTACCATGGCTAGTGAAAATATTTTATGTTTTGGAACACAGGTCTGCACTGCAACTGGTGGAAAAGATACAGAGCAGTCATGTCTTGTGAATATTCAGAATCTTTCTGCATGTATCAAGGATGGATGACAGTCCTAATTTAACACTTCATGAGCTGGTGATTAGAGCATTATGCTTGCCTGGGGACATCACATGTTCACTAATACAGTAGAGTAACCAGCAGCAGAGTTACATCTCTATAATATCATAGTCTCTTGGGTCAGTACATATAGAAGGCATCAGGTAGCCCATGGGAAAGTTTTGTGTGAACACGGAGCTTTCCCAGGGGCTGGCCTGGGAGCAGAGGTTTTCCCAGGAACAAAGAAAGGCACCTGCTACTGTTTACAGAGTGTGTACTTTGAGAACTCTGTTGTTTATAATGAAAACATGTGTGCAAAAGGTGCTGCCCGCTCTGACCAATGTGCTGTATTCTGTCCCTGGAGTAGCCCTCGAGTATATTTGATTAGCTGTGTTAGAATAAGTGTGTCTCTCTTTCCTGTCTTGAGAGGAGACCATGTTGCTGTGTTTAATATGGCCGTTCCAAGGGTTAATCCTTAACTAACAGCAACAAGCACATGGGTCTTTGCCTTGCTATATGCAGAAAACAGTTCTATTCCTACATCCAAGCAAGTGGATACTGCTGCTGACTGCTCAGCCTCCACTGAAGCCAGTCAGCCTTTACAAAGTTCTAAGCAGTTGTCCTCCAGGAAACTTGCCTCTAGCCTATATGTGATCTGAAGTAGAGATTCTACACGAGTCTAGAGCTTACCACACAGATCACAGATATCCCTCCAGCTTCCATAATTATATTTTAGTACCATATAGCTGTTAGACAATATAAAGCAATGCTACAGATCACCATACACGTTTAGTATATTTTTCTGTTTACTGTCCTTTATGTTTCTTCTCATTTGCTTTGCCATGCTTAACCTCTTATATGCATTTCTCTCCTGCCTCTTTTGTTTAGGCAGCTTGTGTGTGGGTATCTGTATGCAGGCTTTTCAAAATGAGTGCTCTGGAAAAGAGAAGAAGCCCAGTGATCTCCTGAACCAACTCTACAAATAAAAATCTGTCTTCCTTTTCCATATACTCCATGCTGTTTCTTGACTAAAACTAAAGCTTAACCTGTCAGGCTTGCTTTAATCCTTAAAAAATACAACTGCAGCAATGATCTTTTTAGAAGTAAACAGAGATAAACCTACACAGAGGAAGTGAGGGGATTAGTTGACTATCTCCGAATGACTAAACCACTTACAATCATTCTTTGTAGTGTATCTGTCATGTGTTTATTATCCTACTACGTACCAAGAAAAAGAATGTCAAAAAAGAAATGGGCAAACCATATTCCTTAATCAGCCTTTTTTCTCACTGCATGCATATGATCAGGCATAGAGCAGAGCTCCTGCAGAGCTGCTTAACACCCAGGGCGTTTGCTTACGTGGAGTGGAAGAAGTCCACACAGTTGCTGAAAATCATAAATACCAGGCTCGGATACAGCTTGTTATAGTTTGCTCCACTACACAAGAATAACCTCCATGAATTATTTTGACCAGCACCATTTTAAGCTAGCACAGCTAAATCATTTGTGCTTTGAATGTCTAGCAAATAATTTGTTCATCTCTCAGCAGGTATTCAGAAAATAGATTTTCTTGGCATGCTAAGCAATATACTATCATCAGAACTATCACTGTCCTCTCACTGAAAAGGAGAAATGAGCAGATATTGGTGGCTGGACTGTGAAATCTTGTTTCAGGTTTTTACAGTTCATTTTAATGTATAGATAAGCAACCAGACAATAAACTGCTCTCAGAGAAAGTGTTATTGATCAGATTATTTATTTTCAATACTTTCTACTATGGCTTTCAATGCTTTCTTTCAATTACTTTCTTCAATGGATAAAACCTGACAGTCTTCTTGTAAATTGTGTTTGAAATGAAGATTAACAGTTTTAGTAACATGGGTTTTTCCCCATTCCTTTAAGACAGATTGACATTCTGGCATTAAAACACATCAAGACAGAATGTAGACAGGTATAACTTTGGCAGAAAGTGAAATTCTTTTAAACAAAAGTGCATCAGAGCCAAACTGATAGTTCAACATCCTGTATTTCAAATGTATTAGGATTTTGAAGAAATCATGGACCCAAAAAAAGGTATCTGCCTTTTAGTGGGCCCAGTGCAAATCGGTTTGGTAAAATGTTTTTAGCAATCAGTAAAATAAGGTTTTGGATTGTTTTCTTGAGGATACTGTGGGGAAAAATAGACATCCCAAACTGAGTTTATTTAATGATTGAAATTATGTGACTTGGCTGACTACAATATCAGAAGATAAAATTTGTCAGTCCAAAAGATTAGCTGTGCTCCTTCTAAATTATTATGAATGGGATTTCATTCCTCTCCAAAGCAGCAGAAATATCGTTTATTTGGGATTTGTTTTTTTCTATTTTTTTCCCTAAATATGATGGAATTATTTTCAGCCTGATGGGCTATCTGGGGGATCACATACGTAGATTTTGACCAATTAACACAACTTCATGAAAATTATGTTGTATTTTGGGAAAAAAAAAATAGTTTAGATTAGACCCTTGGGAATATTTTAGAGCTGAAAGCAAATATTTATTTTAAAATTTGATATCCAAGAAACATAATTCATGTATATAACAAGAAAAGGTACTTCATTTACCAGGACTGAAGAGTGGGGTGAAGTTTCCTTAGATTTCATGACTTGCAGAGCTGGTCTAAGGTATATTTTCAGACAAATACACACCTTATTTCCCAGGGGAAAATGTGTCATGTACAGCTGAATACATTCAGAAAGCAAGGATCTACTCTGCTGAGCAGGTACAGCACTGGGAGCAGTCAGGGAGTGAAAGGAAAAGCCTCGGGCTCTGTAGATTTTCATAGCCAGTAAATCTTCATGGCCACTGAGCAGAAGCTTGAGAACATTATGTTTTCATTTGACTATCACATAGTGGAGATTAGATAGTGAAGATTAGGTGGCATCTAAATGCCTGTATCATTCTGTGAGTTTTAGTCCATAGCATAAGGACATGTAAAGCACAGTTATGAACTAATGCATAGTCACATATTTATTTTCTTATAAGGCATTTTATACTGCAGGAGACTAGAAGACTTTTATGTGAGAAGCTGTCATAAGGGCTTGACATAATTATAACCAACCTATAAACAATTTATTTATCTGCTCAGCCCTTTTATTCTGTGACACATTTACCCATGTATGGAACAAATATACCAACCTGCTTTACTATGAAGAATATTTGAAGCAGTAATTGGATACAGGAGTACACAGGAAGAGAAAAAAAGAAAGTGAGAAAATATCATCCCAAAGTGATATGTGTTTGAAAACAGGTAATGGGAATATTCAAAGAACCTGAAACATTTGAAGTGCCACTGACAGCTTTACTTTTAATCACAAGGACATTCTTGTGTTGTTTCTACAAACCTCTGCTTTGATATTTTCCTACCTCGCTTCTTTATATTCTTGCTTATCCTACTACCATTGTGTCTCTAGACTGTGAGCTCTGCTGAGCAGAGCATCTCACTGTGTTTGTTTAGTAATGAGGATACAGATCTCAGATGAAGTCTGTAGTCACTGCTGGAAGACAGCTATAATGATTTTGCATTCACTTCAGAAACACATGTAATAGAAACAGTTCAACATTTTTACTTCTTTGCAGAAGTCAATATACCACTGTGGGTATATTCCTTCCACACTCTGTTCCCACACTCTCCAGTGCAATGTAACTCTTCTCCCCTGTTGTGTCAGTGGAGGTTGTTTACTGGCATTAACTTAATCAGTTGAATCATTTCTTTAACTCCAGCCAAAATTCACAGCCATGTCTGAGAAAAGAATGTTTGTTCTGTGGCCAGTTGATTACTTCTACAATACGTATGTTTAAAGCAATCCAGAACTACAAAACTGCCCTTTCTGGTCATATTAACCCCGTTTTTAACATGGACTGGTCTTTATAATGATAATAAGTGAGCTTTAATATAACAGAAAACAGCACTACCCCACTGCTGATCGTTTGAGATGCAGAGCAATGACAAATGGTGGATTTATGTCTTTCAAATCGTAAACAAGGAGGATGAGATGTGGTTTCCCATGTCAAAAATGTTTTCTTTAATATTCTAATTTGGGTTTAAGGGAATACTTAAATGGACTATCCAGTTTATCCTTTTACATTGTGTCAGTTATTAAATTGATAATTAAATTACTGGTTCAGGAGTCAGATGTGTATTCAGTAGCGGGTTTGCCTCAGACTCTCACTCTGACACTGAGGATCACTCCAAGACTCCATGATTTAAGTTCCCTAGCTCAGGAACAGGGACTGTGAAACTGTATTTTTCCTTTTGCATTTGGGACATAAAGAGTATAAATAGGGAATATAGGAACAGAGTAATTCTTTATAAAAGTACTTCTCTGAATAAATTCAAGTACTACTACAATACCAAGGGTAACACAACAGTCTATTGTGTTAAACAGAAACTTTTGGACTCATATAATATAATAATATTGTAATGGTCAGGATTTATTAACAACCTATCATCGTTGGTAAAACTGTTAATTGAAAGTTTTTAATATTAGGTTGTGACTAAAACTTTGATTACCTCAGGACTGATAACTAGTCTGAGATCCTAGAATATTAGGTCATTTTTATCACTGTATGCTTGCCTGCTTTGCTTTCTGAGTGACTCTGGAAAAGCACTTGCATAAGACTGACAGAAAGTAGATGTACAGGTGGATGGGCTGGCAGCTGTAGAAAAATTGGAGGTTTGGTGACTCCTTTGAATAGTGATCTGTTTTTTTAATATGAAAAACATCATTGCCTCAAAAAAATCAAACAGAAAATGTCACTTTGTAAAGAGAAGCAACTGACATGGGTTATAAATTTTGGAAAACCAAAGTCTTCTCCTCCTGAAGCATAGAATGAATATGCATGGGAGGAAAGAATAGTGAGCTGAAAGCCTTCAGGCTGAAATAGGCTTAAAATAGCTGCTCTTTGACTTCCTAAGAAATTTCCCAAGCCACTGGGATAACGTACAAAGGAGAGCAGCTTTCTTGCCAGTTACTTTCAGAGCCCTTCACCCAACATGCCCATCAGCTGTGGCCTGAGCTTTCTGCCTCTTGAGGCCCTGCTGAAATGCTTAATGCTCTTCATGGGCTGCTCTCACCAGCGCTGGGCTCGCCTGGTGCATGGCAGCATCACTTACTCTGCAAGAGTGTTTAGGCAATGTACAAACCAAAGAGCAAAACTGAGGCTTCTGAAGCCTGGAGAAGTGAGACCTGGAACAGATCAAGTGAATATGACTTCCACCCACGGATCTTAACTTCTAGGGTAAGTAATGAACCCTGTAATTTAAGTCAACTTAATTAAAATAATACCAGGACAGAGAACAATAAGGAGCAACAATCAAATCTGGTACTACAAACCAACACAGAGCAAGTGCAGAATGAGCACACAAGGGGCATGCTAAAGGTCTTTTAATCAAAGCAGATTGATGTTAATTAAAATAATTAAAAAGGAAAAAAAGGCTAAATACGGAACTTTAAATGAAA
The DNA here is from genome assembly GCF_052056855.1 of Sturnus vulgaris. Classification (NCBI taxonomy): domain Eukaryota; kingdom Metazoa; phylum Chordata; class Aves; order Passeriformes; family Sturnidae; genus Sturnus; species Sturnus vulgaris. The sequence continues at coordinate 42,562,900 of NC_142244.1, read as the reverse complement.
AACACGGAAGAAACAGCAGCTGCCCTCTGCTGCCTCTGAAGCAGTGAGGAATAAAAAATATAATGAACAGATAAGTAAATATAAGACTTTAAGCAAAACAAAACACAAATGGATCAGAGAAAACTATCAAAATATATTCCTGATACATTTTCCCTTTACAAAAGCATAGGACTGATACTTACCTGAATATTTTTTAGTTTAACTCCTCTACTGTAATGGTGCAGAAGGACATAATTTTCTTTGCTTAAACTTGACAACAAATGGAGGGACTGAGAACGACACTGGAAAGCACATTTTTCATTATATGAGTGCACTGAGGTCCTTGAAACAAGCTGAGTAAGAACTTCACATATTTTTTCCTTGGTTTAGATGTGTGACTAAAGAGGTTACTGGCCCTCACAGCTGTTGGCTGCTGGTCACTTCCCCTTGCAGACCTTGCTACCCTCTCCAGTCTGCTAGCTCAGTAACTAAAAGAAAATTAAAACTGCTCAGCAAATTTAAATGCTAAATTCTGGACTCTATTGGCTTCCTTTTAATTTTTCTTTTATTATTTTTTTCTTTTTTTTCCTTCACTTTTTTAGAATGAAACAGATTAGCAAGTGACAAATCATGCAGATTGGAGCTGTGGTAACCTCCAGTAAGAAGCAGGAGCAAGTAGAAGTTGCTGTTCAAGCTGATATCACTACATCCAGAAGACAATTTGTAGGAAAGCTGTTCCTTATCTGAGTGGCAAGTGCTAATTTTAAAGTTTTAAGGTTGGATTTTCCTAGCCCATGTTCCCAAGCAAGAAATATTTTTGCAACAGGAAGAGACAGTAGGAAGATTTGAAAATAATCTTCAAGAGACTAAGAACTTGGATGGAGGCTGTGGACACTGCGAGGAACAAGCAGAGCAGGTGTGAGTATCAAAGAATCTGACTGTGAATCAGTGTTAACTGTGAGCTTCTTCAGAGCCACGATTAGAATTAATGTGGGTGTAGATAGTGTATGCAGTGGTAGGAAAATTGACTCAGCATCCAATAAACGTGGAGATAAGAAGGCTCTCAGGAGACCTTCTAGCACCTTCCAGAACTTAAAGATCGCCTGTGAGGAAGATAAGGGAGGGAATTTTGAGAAGGGCATGTAGGGATTACACAAAAGCTGGTAGCTTTAAACTAAAAGAGAGTAGATTTAGATTAAAGAAAAACATCACTATGAGATTGTGAGGCACCAGCACAGGTTGCCCCATCCCTGGAAGTGTGCATGGTCTGGTCTGATGAGGCTTTGAGCAACCCAGTCGTGAAATATGCCAGTCTCAGACCAAATCACTGATTCTGAGAAGTATTCTGGTCTGCCAGAGACTGCTTTTCCTATGTGTCTGCAAAGTAAAAGTTAAAGACAAGTTAAAATTTTCTTTAGAAAGAATTCAGAAAATACATATTAATGCTGCTACATGGCAACCATGCCATTGAAAAAAAATTTGAACAGGACCTGTTTACATATGTGGGCAGTCTTATTCATACTGAAAAGCAGTGCCCTCTTCCAACACCGAGAAGTGACTTGTATCAGTAGTGCTAATAATATCACTGGAAGCTGCGTGATAAGAAATATCTCTCTGATATCAGTCAAATTCCACAGTCTGCATTTCTGAGGTGGATTCAGTTTATAGAGGTGGTTAGTATGGGAGCAGGGTGAATCTTCTGATAAGGTAAAGAACCAGAATCTGTACATTATGCCTGCATTTATTCTTAGTTTTTTATTTGTTTTTTAAAAAGCAAAGCAATAATTTTATTTCAAGTCAATACAATAGGACAAAATAGTTCAGTTAGACACATCTCAGACAGCGTTGTATTTAAGGAAACACCACACAGTAAACTGCAGATGCACTGATAGACTCATGGACAGACAGAGAAGTGAACTAACACTGAATGGAAGAAGGTGAATTAGCACAACTGTGGAAATTCATGATCCTGCTTCTCCGTATTGAGAATTGCTTGAAAATAACATCTTTTACCATTAATAACAATCTTCTATGTATCCAGCCATCTCTTATAAATATAAATCATAAAATCATAGAAAGGTTTGGGGCGGCAGGGACCTTAAAGATCACCTAGTTCCAGCCCTCCGACTGTGGACAGGTATACCTTTCACTAGACCACGTCACTCAAAGCACCATCCATCCTGGCCTTGAAGAGTTCCAGGGACAGGGCATCCACAGCTTTTTTAGAAAACCCATACCAGTGTCTCACCACCCTAATTCTTTCTAATAACTAATTTTAACCTTCCTTCTTTCAGTTTGAAGCATCACCCCTTGTCCTGTCACTACATGGCCTTGTCAAAAGCGCCTCTTCTGCTCTGTTTTAACCCTGTTTTGTACTTGAAGGCTGCTCTAAGGTCTCCTCCAGTCCCAGCTCTCTCAGCCTGCCTTCATAGGAGGGGTCAGAGCTTCAGACCTCTGATCTTCGTGTCCTCCTCTGGACTTGCTCGAGCAGATTGATCTCCTTCTCGTGCTGGGACCCCAGACCTGAGAGTACTATTCCATGTGGGGCTTCATGAGTGTTAAGGGTGATTCCAAAGCATAAGTCTGACATGACTGTATCCTATTAGAGGAGAATTGAAATTACACAGTGAAGGAAGTTCTAACTCAGGCAAATATATCAATATTTACAGTTTAATCATTAGATCATGCTCATGCCTGGCACAGTGGAAGCTCTGTCCATAGAAGATGACTCCAAGGCATTACAGTAATACAGATATTAAAAATTAGCCAGGGATGAGAAAATACTAATGCAAAGGGGTGGATTAATTTCTTGCTGATGTCAAATGCAGTAGTTCTGACTTTAATGGAACCAAATGGAAAGACAGAGTGTGATTACAATATGATAAGATTTATAAATTCATTAGAAAGTACAAATACTCTTCCTTGTTTACATTTAAGTTTTTATTTTAATTGTAGTTTAATATGTCTACCTTGGGAAACAAATAGATGTGACAAATTATGCCAGGTAATTTGTTGTAATAGATGCAAAGAACTAGAAGCCTGCTGTGAGCCATCAAACACATTTGGAGGTCAAAGCCATACTGTTTTGTTCCTAGTTCTGGGAAAGAAATTACTCTGGTAATGTTACCTGGATACCAAACTGCACACAGACACTTGACTTTGCTGTTAATGTGTGAAAAACACTTCTCCAGCAACCACCTGCTCACAACCAATTGCAGTGGATTCTCTCACTCTTGTTATGCAGGGCAACTGCTTCTCCTTCTGTTATAGCTGTTGGTAAAGTAAAGCCATATACATTACTTCCAGCCTTAATTCTTTAGAAAATTGTTTTACAAATGTCTCCTTTTCATCTCTGATCTCTCTATTTTTTTCTTCCTTTTTCTTTTTTATTTTTAATATAAATTATTCTTTTCTATGTCCATTGGAGCCTACACTTTTCTCTTATCTTTCCATTTCTGAGGTTCCAGTGTGGCCATTCTACCTTTGTGGACATAACAGGCTCCTCTGTATTAATGTTATGCATTAAAAGTTAAAACCATTAGTGCTTATACAGAGAGATATATGATGGCCTCTAGTGGTTCTCTGTATGTGTGCAGATCCAATCTTCAATGCCCCTCTCATTTTATGACTATGCATGCAGGAAGAAAAAAATTATTGATGTCCAGCTGTTGCCTTTTATGAACCAAAATCTTTTGGCAACAGTAAAGAGAGCTGCACAATATGTCCAGAAGAGAGAAGGTGATCTCCTCCATCAAAATATAAGCTAGAATGTTGCTAAGCACAGCTCAGAGTAGTCAATATAATGTAATCACAAATCACCCAAAGTGTCCCTCGTCCTTTGGACTAGCACCAGAGATGAGATCATTCATTCTGAATGGAGGCATCCTTCCTGTGTTTGACAGCCAAAATCATAGCGACCTTGCATGCAGAATGGGTTCCCAACTCGGTTTCCAGATGAAGAACTGCAGGATGACTGACTGTTAGCCAACAAATGCAACAGTCTCATCTTTCTCCTGAGCCACATCCAGGTCTGTACACGAGTCTGTGCCTACAAATGAAGATACACGGAAGAATTTTGGCTCTCCTAGCCAGGCTGGATGTTTGATGTTCACATCAGTAGTTCCCACTGCAGTCCCTCAAACAGAATGTACCTGTCTCTCAGCTCTGGTTGCCGCGCTGACAAATCTGGACCCTCAGGACCCGACTTTGGCTGGCCAGAGTCAGAAGCTCCCTGATCTGAGTGGCCAAGGAATTAAAATATTATGGCCAGCAGCATCCTCCTCTGCACATTGCTGCAAACATTCAGGCTATTTCCCCCTTAGGAACTCTTTCACAGAGATCTGTGCACTTTGGAGGAGCAGGTTTGGTGACACAAGAGGAGAAACATCATGTTCCTTCTCATTTCAACTCTGTTACTCTGAAGGATGTGCTGTTCCAGGCCAGGAAATATTTTGATTTTAAAATGCAGCTGTGGCATGTAGACAGTTTTCCTCTGAAAAAAAGTGGATGTTATGGTGAGTAAAGCATCTGAATAAAAAAAAAATTATGGCAGGTTAATCCTCTGAATGGGCAAAATAATGTTGCACTACTTTACCCATGTGATTCTTCAAAGTCCTTTTGATCTACTAATGTTGGCATCTCTTTACATTATAGCTCTCATATTTTAGGGATTTTGATTACTTTAGTTCAAAAGAAATCTGCATTCCCAATAATTTGGCATCCTCTATTGTTAAAAATTATCCACAAGAGAAATAAAGAACCATGGCAACAAGAAAATAATATATTAAAGTTATAAATCCCAAGGCATTTCAGTTCCTTATTCTTGTTTTTTATTCTTCTTCTTTCTTTAAGTTGTACATTTCTTTACTCTTCTTACAAATTCAAACTTTGGTTTTTGAGACTTGTTAGATAGAAAGGAATAAGGAAAACAAAGAGATAGAACATTCTATAGATACATCAGTCAATGACAATCTTAACTTTCTACTTTAATATAGTTGCAATATGCTTAAGTATAGTCTTCAAATATTTATTATTTACACAGATGACCAAGTTATGTGCTTAAATATGCATCTAAATATCCAAGCATAGGGTTTTTAAGGACTGAAAGATTAGAAGACAAATTCATAGTGACATAATTTCTTTCTCAGAAAGTAAAAGAGTCTAACAAAAAGTCATTTAGGACAAAATAATGATAGGTCTTGAATCTTGACATTGAAATCCTATCAACATAATTAATAAGCAAGAGGTAGATGATTTGTCTTTTGTCTTCCCAAGAATTTAGAGGGTAAAATATAAGATAATATGGCTGAGGGAAGTCAGACATGAAAAGATGACAGGTAAAAGGCTGACAACCCTTAGAAATTTTCTTAACTCCTTCTTTCTACATTATAAGACATTCTAAAGTAATTTGAGTAACATTGAAAAATTGTCAAGGTCCAGCTGACCTCTGTTAAGTTTGATCTCAACCTTCCCTACTTTTTTTCCCAACAAAGTTTTCTGGTTGTAATTTTCTATGTGTGATCATTGCTTCTCATCTGCCACACAAGATGTGTGCCTATGTCTCTTTGTTTATTTGCCTTTTTTGAAGGCATAAATACATTAGCAAAAATAATTAAATTAAAAACAAAACAAAACATCCATACAAAAAAGCATACTACGAAAATAAATTCTTTTAGTAAATATCTGCATATGGATAATTTACGTGTAGCATTCATTTAGCTACCCACAACAGTGAACAATAAATATTTTATTCCATATACCAGCTGATGATGCCATTGAAACACTTTCACTTTTGTCTCCAGACTCATCTCGTTCCCTCTGGTACAGTGTATTACTTGTTTTGCTGACAGCAAACACTCAAACATCTGACATTAGATCACTTTCAAGTAAGTGTGTTAGAACCAAACACTAAAGCTCCAGGGAAGAGGCATTCCGACTTAATGCCAGTTAAGTATAGGCTGTCCCTGTACTGGAAAATACAGGTGATTTGAGACACATCCTTTAGACTGTCTAGATTGCAGAGATCAAAACTGTTTATGGATTTATTTACATTTGACTCTTCCTTTTGGATTTCCTTATTGTGACACATGGTTTTACTTAGTCTATTCCTAGATCCACACTTAAAAGCAAAACTCTGAAGCAATGAGTTTCCAGGTTAAAAAACAATGTATCAGCAAAATCTTTTCAAACCTGCACCTAGCTGAAATGGCTTTTTTACTGCTATAAGCATAGAAAAGATATCTAATAGAGATTAGAAGTGGCTAAATGAGCTGTATGTGGGGAAAGAATCACTTAAACATCAGTACAAAGAATATCTATATTCTTAATATATTGAATGCCTTCTTAGTGCATATTACTGTACAGAAAATTTGAGGAGATTGTGTACTTTATTATCCTTTCATGTGTGCTGAGTTGAAGAGTTTTAGAGAACTGGACAAGGCTGATGATACAGAGCCTAAAAAATTGGCCTGATTCACAGGGTTGCTGAGAGCCTATTGAAGTAATTGGCTCCACAACTACTTAGCACTCCTGAAAATAAACCATTTTCTCTCTACTCACTAGTGTGAAATGAAGCATGACCCAAAACACCTGCCATCTACAGCTGGTTGGAAAGTTCAAGAAGTTTAAAAAGAAACAGAAAATAAGATTTTCACTTTCTCTTCTATTTTCATGTAATTTTTATGTAGTTGCTTCCCTTTGCTTATGAATGAGAACCCTAATTGCAGATCCTTACTCAAGAGAATTTCTCTCACCCAGCACAAACCAAACTGCCAGCTTGCTTTCAAAACGATGTAGGTTCAAAAATATCAAGCCTGGGACATTATTGAAAGGGGAAAGTAAATATCTGTCTTCTTATCAGGAAGCTGATACATGGCTGCTCCACTTGTAGCTATTCTTAGGGTACCAGGAGAGTCTGTTTTCCTTCCATGCTGTCCCTTTGCTACTGTTAACAAACGCTGCACTGAAAATCTTGTCCCTAATGAGGTCAGGAGTAAAACGGTTATTGATTCTTAGAGCCAAGGATTCAGTGTCTTTATGTATTTTCCCCTTCATTTAGTGATAGATGTTTGTGTTTAGAATGGATAATTAAATAGTCATTGTAATATAACCTAGTAGTGCTCTTTGGATAGCTTTCAAACTTTATATTTAAAGAACTAGACTCTGAAACTAAACAAAATATGTACTTAATTGCTCCTCTGTAGATGTATTAGATTTTTGTCTTTTTCACAGATAATTGGCCACTATTTTTCCCTTGAGGCAGAAGGCCCGGTGACATTCTGAGTTAAATGGATAACAATTGAGCCAATATTAATACAATAAGAATAGAAAGCATCAATAATTTAAATCTTTTGTGACAAACTACAGGAAGTTGTCATCTTTCAAAGACAATAATAATATAATACATATATAGTATAATATTATAATGTAATATATAATACTATAGATAATTTCAAAAGTAGAACTGCAGGATAGAGTGTGAATTTAAAAAAAATTAAATGGGAAGAAGTTTGCCTAACAAAGTAAAAACATTTCATTGAAAATTAAAAAGCAGTTCAAGTTTTGTGAAGATACCACAGATTCATAAATACAACTGTATTCTGGGCATGTTCAGTTGGACATTGTAATGGTAGAAGTGAAATAATTTCTTTTGTGATTCCATCCACTGTCCACCGAAGTCCTCAGAAGACCTTTTTGCTATTTTGTTATATGAGAATGTTTAACTTACTCAGATGAGATGAAGTACAAAAAAAGTAACTGTTGGAACAGTTAACAGATATTAGGTGAGTTAGGGGAGTTGTTGCAGTCCATAATTTTTAGGATCCCTTATTTTGTGGAAAGTTTATGTGGGAATCAGTTCTAGATAGGGGTACTGGCATATAGATATATGTATGTAGACTCCAACATGTACACCAAATGTTTTTGCTCTTCTAAATTAATGTGATCAAACAATGACATGGAGTGACCTCACTCACTTTCAAGAAGATATGGCTTCCCAGTTGTGTCCAGGAGATGGAGAAGCTCTAGGGTACTGCCAGGGTTTAGTCCCAGCCAGCAGCTAAACCCCACACAACCAATGGCATGATGGAGGGAATACAGTGGGATGGGGAAGAGAATCGGAAGGGGAAAGGAGAGAAAATTCATACATCTATATAAAGACAGCTTAAGAACTAAAGCAAATGTTGTTCATCCAAGTAAATCAAACAAGTTCGTTCATCATTTGCCAGGGGCAGGCAGGTGTTCAGCCATGCCCAGGAGAGCAGGGTTTCATCACATTTAATGGTGAATTGGGAAGGCAATCACCATCACTCTGAATGCCCCCTCCCCCACCTCCTCCTTCCCCCAGATTTCTATGCTGACCATGATCTCATGTAGTATGGAATATGGACTGGAGTTATGCTTCTCTTTTCTCTCCTGGTGGCAAGAATTATTGGTGAGTTTATACTTTATTTCGAGACTGCATGTAATTTCTAATTTGCTACTCAAAGCAAATGAGTGAGACCCAGGGAATACAAGAGACAGTCTTGAAGGTATACAGCAAAAGCTAAAGTAATTTAACCCCAATGAAACAGTGAAATCAGAATAAAATTATGCATTTCAGTTTCTTTTTGAAGGTAATAAAAGCTCTGCTTTTCAGGTTAATTAATTAACAAGGTATTTCATTATAAATTTTTTATAGGTGTTTCCTAGTTTTCCTGTGGGGTGACCATTTTTTTTCTTGAACTTATGTCCCTTGTAGCAGTCCTTAATTATATGGTGAAAGGGAACATTAGCGCTAATATTACATAAACCTAATAAGTTTTAGTTTTTATGAATTTTTTCTTTGTAGTACAATTCAATTTGAGAAATATCGTCAAGATAAAAAATCATAAAAACTGCATTTAAACTTTGCATCTGAAATTGCAGTTGTGTATGAGAGTTTATGGCTTAACCATGAACTGTCCCAGACTTTGCAACCCAGATAATACTGTGATATGCAAAGGAAAACATCCTGCATACCTAAATCAGCTGCTATAGATGAACTGAGAGAAATGGACATTTCTCAGAGGGACCTGACCCATTCAAGGAGGCTCATTTATAACAACAAGTCCTTAAAGAAGATGATGATGGAGAAGTCAAACACTGAAATCTTTTATGTCAGCTTGTGACTGAATCTCCACATTAGAAAAGTTAGGTTCTCAATATTTTGAACATTCTGACCTAATTTATTTTATTAAAGGATAAATTGCAACAGAGGAATGGTGGCAAATTCTGACATAAAAATATTATTTCTTTTAAGAAACACGTAATGATAAAGTTTAAAAAATACAGACATCTTTACATTCAATAATAAATCTGTTTTGAAATGCCTGACTACTTACTAGGATTTGAGCAACCAAAATTATTTTAACTTGATTTCACCATTTTATCTTCTTCATTTTTAGTTAAAGGGAAAGGCTAGGACTTGACAAAAGGCTGCATAAGAATTCTGTGTCCTGAGAAGGATAATAATGTATGCATGTAACTTCAGATGGCTTTTAAGAGACAGTCTGAAATTCCATCTTCAAATATTCATTATGTCAATCTCCCAGAGTTCATAGAGTTTATTATGACTAGTTCTTCTCTTGCTGTGAGACACTGGAATATTAATGGCTAATGACTCAACACAATCAGCCATTTGCAGAAGTAATAAGAAGGAGATCCTGCGAGGAGGAATAAAGCTTTTTATCATGCCAAAGTCCTTCCTTACAGGCCAGGCTCGAGTGTGAAAGCTCCCCTTGGGATGTTCACACATTCACACCTGAAGATACTCATCCCTTCCAATGGGGCACAACTGGCTCAACTGCTCTGACATGAGAGGCAACAACATGTTGTGTCTTAGGAGGTACAACAGACAGTGTAGAGCTCCCCATACCCAAAGAAGTACCTGAGCATTCCCACCTAAGCTGAGCATGTATTAGCCCTCTGAACTTTAAATTTCATTGGCTACCACTCCTAATGGATCAAGACTGTGGCAACCACTTCAACAAATGGACTTCTAAACTGCAACAATCAAGTCTTGTGAAAAATTACAACAATAAAAAGCTGTATTTAAACATTCTGAAACAGCTAATACTATTTAAAATAATTAATTAATTTTTATGTAAATTGGATTATAACTCTTAGGGCAAGAGTACTACTGTCTCCTATCAAGAAATCAGAGATTCACAGAATCATGGAATCACAGAATGGGTAAGGTTGGAAAGGACCATAGTGGGTTACTTAGTCCAATCTCTCTGCTCAAGCACGGTCATCCTTGAGCACATTACACAGCTTTGCATTCAGATGGCTCTTGAATATCTCCAGAGGGAGATTTCACAGCTTCTCTGGGCAACCTGTTTCAGTGTGTGGTCCCCTGAACAATAAAAAAGCTCTTCCTCATATTCAGGATCTTCATGAAAATATAGTTTCCTCTCTGTTATGTATCCCTTGGATACTGCTCCCCAAGGTTCACAAGATTATCGTATCTTTTTGTATAAAAACACATGTCTTATGGAGAAGTTTAGAATGTATCAGGAAATTTATATGGCTGTCAGCTTGCTAGCAACTTGGCATTAATTGTAATGTACACAAGCACCTAAAACAGCAAGCAAAGTAAGAATGTAGATTACAAGATCTTAACATATAAGGAATTATAAGTAGCATTGTTACACAAGGAATTCTACCATTTCCAGTAGACAAGAGAATTTGGAAGATTTTAGTCAGGATAAAGGTTTCTCAGTTTGACTCAAACTTTTTTGCAGAAAAATATGATGGAAGCATTTCTTTTTTGAGGAGAGGGATGATAGAACAGTTTCCAAACAAAATTAATGATTCTCCTAATAGCTGCTGGGAGCTTAAAGCTACAGCCACTTCCTACTTCAGTTTAGTTTTATTTGACGACTTGAGGAAAACATTCTGAGCTTTACTCTAGAAAATGAGACAAGAAAATGAATGTAAGATGTTATAGATCAAAAATCATTCCGAAAATGTGAGGATGGCAGACATACAGAAATAGAAGCACCATTCCTATTGAAAAATGATAATTCACTTGGTTAGCATTTATATATATATATATATATATATATATATATAGTTTGTAACCAATTTTTTTTTCCTGCAGATAACATATTTCACTTCAATTTTTTGATATATTTTACAAATGTTAATGAGTTGAGCTTCAGAACTGCAGCCTCCTGATGTTAAATGGGTATTAGTCACATATCACAGAGAAGAAAACTTGTGCTAAGACCTTGTAAAAGCAGTGAATTTTATGTGATTCTGGAAAGTCATTGTGTCTCCACACTAACATGGGAATGCACTGCAGAACAGATTAATGATGGGTTGTGTATAAACTTGCTGTGATTGCTCCTCTGTGCACAAATGCATTGTACATTTAAATCAAGCCTGACTGCTACTGGGCATGTGTATTGTAAAGCATATTAAGAAACAAGGCACATACAAAGAAGATAGAAGAAAACAAGCAATGCACAGGTAGCAAGATCTGTCTGAATAGAGCTGATTACACACTCAAATTTTGGTTATATTTAAACCCATCAGCCAGAATGCAAATGTAAGTACTTGTAAAAAAAAGGAAAAAGATATGTCAGCAGGGAAAAATTACCTACGAAGAGCTTGGTGCAGATCAGAAATTAGCAACCTGTCTTTTGCTCCCATCCCAAGCCAGTAAAACTACTCACTGTCCTGCACATTCAGCTTTGAAGCCAAAATTCATCTTTGAAGGAAACAACAAAGCCAGAAGTGGCAACAATGATCCTTGTCATTTATCCCTTTCTTAAAATGGAATCCTCGTCACAGTTATTCAGAAATCTCTCTCTTATATAAGACTCAGTGCCTTGCTCTTAGGAGAAAAAAAAAAAAAGGAAAACAAACAAAAAAGCATAAGTCCTATTTAACCTTTTCTGAGGGGAAAAAAAAGTGCTTCAGGAGATATTTTTCCTCTTCTCATTTTTTACTCAACCTATAAACAATATGCCATCACTGAGATGAAATAAAGGGTCTTTTTATAAGGACAGTGGTTCTTTGATGAAAACATGTTTTGCCACTTGTTTTATTAATAACATTTCCAGCTTGCCAGAAATCTCTGGGACCTTTTCAGAAGTCTGGAATCATCACTCGTTACTTAAAGCAAGAAAAAACTCAATTCCAGTCTAAACTTTTTTCTCCTGAGCAAAAAAATCTCATTTCATCTAAAAAATATATATATATTAAAAATTTGGAGGGTTTTTTTTTTTTGCAATTATTGAGACTCGGATCTGTTTTGAGATACACCTGAAAGCACACACATTTATCTGCCTGGCCTGAGATCACTTATGAAGTAAACTGCACTGTCTTCTTGTCAAGGCTCAGTTTTAATACTTTTTTGTGTTAGAGAGATAAATTACATGGTAACAAGGTACAGAAAAGAGCTTTTCTTGGATAACCAGATTTTAAATGTGATGGGGCAGATCTTTATCAATCTGTAGTAAGGCTAAAGTAGTAGGAAGGCACTAGTATCAATAAGATGGGAAGATATTCTTCACTAAGTAATTTTGACTGGAAGAAAAGGTAATCTGTAACTGATACTTGCAATGGCATTTCTAGTTTATTGGAAATTATTGTAAGATTAAGAAATATGTGGAATGTGGCTATACCTACTCTCCAGTATTTTGACAGTGTCTCCAAGATTATTGGCAAATAGAAAATATCTCCCATGAAAAGCCCCCAAACTTGGTCACACCCTTAAAAACCACAGTTAGTAGATAAGGCACAAAGCTGAAAACATCTTCTGGTTTGCACTTAACAGATAATTTTAAATTTTATTCCATGATTGTTTCATACAAAAATGTTCAAATTCTTCCTTCACAGAAAGATCTCATAGACCATCCTGGATAGTGTTACCAATCATTTAGAAAGGAATTGAATAACCACTTGAGTGTGCTAAAGGTCCCTCATCACAGACATTTAATAAACCTGTTTTGCAAAAACAAATGTTGATAAAAATCAGATAAAGATTCCAGACTGGAAAAGGAGCAAAAATCTCAACAAGTCTATTGAGTTAAACAGTTTGGGCCCTTCACTTTAGAAATTGTGTCACTGACACTTTCAGTGGCTGCAGTAAAAGATAACCTCTCTCCCTACAGAATTCACCTCATTTGGATCCCTCTCTGTACAGCACCACTACTGGGATTTTCAACTCCTTTGAAAATCCTGAGATCACAAGGTCAGGACAAGCAGGCTCCATCCAGCACCCACTCTCACTAGCAGGCTGAGTGAGGGTGGGCAAAGCCTTGAGAGGGGACACAGCCAGGACAGCTGACCCTGAGTGACCAAAGGTGATATTCCACACCATGGGCCCAGCAGCAAGGAGAAAGGAGGAGGCAGGTGTGGGGAACAGGGGTGTGGGCAGGGCATTTTTTATGATGATGCTTGTCTTCCAGAGCAACCACTGCGCAGGCTGAAACCCTATTTCCTGGGAAATGACAAGACATTGCCTGTTGATGGGAAGTAGAGATTAAAATTTTTTGTTTTCTTTGCTTTCACATCTTTAACATTTGCTTTTCCTTTAATAAACTGCCTTATCATCTCCCATGAGGTTTTTTCCATCTTATTTTCTCCCTGCATTTTCCCTCAGAAGAGAGGAATGACAGAAAGGTTTAGTGGGCACCTGGTGTCCATCCAAAGTCAACGCCTTACACAGAAATTTTAAGCTCTTTCACTATCAGTCTCATTTCTCTTGTGCCTTCTTAACTCTGCCCAATTCCTTTTGTACTTTTTAACTTGCTATTGTTTAGCAGAAGACATTTGTGTGTAATAACTGTAGAACAATAACATAGAAATGTAGAAGAAAGTTTTGTCAGGCCTATCTCATCAGTATCTGAGTAACTGAGTTCTCTATAATGCCATTAATACTGTGTGTAAGAATAGCAAAAATAATTTCACATTTTGTCTTCCAATTCAACTCATATTTTTCAGGTTTTTTTAATTCATATGGAAGAAACTTGACAGATTTTGTATATACTATCAAAACGATTTTTTTCATGTTGAACACAAGGCCTGCCCAATCTACAGCTGTTTTCCCAAAAATCATGTAAAAAAAAGATCACACTGTAGAAAGGAAAAGGAGAAAAGGAAAAATAAAATTTAAAAACAGCTTTTCTTCATATTTTAGCTTGTATATAAGAACATTTCTCTTAACTTTACAAAACATTTTGAAGTAAGAAATTCAACAAACTGAAAAAAAAAATTGCAATAAGAAATGGATATCAGTTTAACTAGTTTGTTTTCATGTTACTCATCACCACAACAACTAAAAGATTGCAGCTATCTCTATAGGCAATAAAATTAACATATATTGAGTATGACACATTCAATTTCTTATGTCTCTAAAGAGGCAGATTTCCATACATGGACCTTTTTCCTGATATTTGTAGTTATATGTGATGACATTTGTTTTTAAATATGCCCTCTGCAATTGACATACTTCAATAAGTGTATTTTAGGCTCTAGTTCAGAAAGTGGTGTTGGATGTCATTTCTTGAGGGAGTTCATCTTAGATAATATTTTGCACCTAAATTTTGTGTCTTTTTTTCTGAGGCTCCCAAGCTACTTTGTAATGTTGAATGATTCTTCATTATTATATATTGGATAGATGGGTAGATGTGAAAGCTATTTCACTCTTGACCAGAGAAGATGGGATTCTCCTAGCAAAACATATTAACTCAATGTCAAAACTGGTCTTAGAAAACTAGAATGGTTGCACAGTGCTCCAACTGATTAATTGCACCTCTTATTGAAGTCTTCTTATTTAGGTAGAGAGCTTCAAGGTCAGACAGGATGTATTGAAAATACACCAAAAGTCTATTTAGTTATTGAGGCAGATGAGAAATTATGCACCAGCTTTATGTACAGGGAGGTGAAAGAATTGTGTTCTACGTGTGCAGATGCACCACTGAGCACGCTGGTTGAAATTATATTCTGTTATTGTGTGTTCAGAGAAGGAAGAACTTTGTCTGAGCTCCGTGTCCAGAGACAATTACATAAAAAGCATTGTTTCAACACGACAACTATAGAAATTAATTCCTTGACGCTGGTACTGATTGTTTGATAATAACTGAGTGCATAGACTTTTCTCAGAGCTTTATAACGGTTTGATTTTTTACACTTATTACTTTAGGATTAAATACATCACATTAGCAATATAAATTCACTACAAATGAAAGGCAGAAACAGCAGACTGAGAGTTCCCAAAAGTTGGGAGATTGTCATCTATATAGATCACATATCTGCAGTAATATTGTAACAATCAGAGTTAGGGACTTGTTAAGATCTTTTATCAAAATGCAGAAGTGAATTGCAAATAAATGTTGATAAAAGGTGTGGATTGTAAAAAAGACCTTTGAAAATATAGTTAATTATAAAGAAAAGAGTGAAAGACATATTGAGTTAGGCTACTTAAAGTAACCTCTTTGAAACAGTCAGGCTTAGATCTCTACACATAGAAAGACTGTGCATTAAGAAAGAAGAACTTATGGCTTGAAAACCTGAAGACATTTATAGGTAAGAAAACTTCACTGTTTCTTCCTATTTTTTTTCAGCAAAGAGTAACATGTGTTTTGGAGATGAATTTAAATATGGATATAAAAATAATTAAAATTATGGGAGAATTCTGCATAATATTATTATATCTGACTTTTGGAAAAAGTATAAAACAACAGGAGATACCAAAGGAAATAGCCACCAGTAGCTCCTGAATTCTTCCTCTGAGACCATAGATGATTTCAATCTCTTCAGCTGTGAGCTTTTTACAGCACAGTACTGTCTTCATTAGAAGAAAATACTGGACACTAATCAACCCTTTAGCAAAACAAAAATCACGATAAAAACAGTGAACAAGAAACAAATCCTTACAAATTAAAATAGCCAATAAACATACTTTTTAATTGTCAGATTTTTTAAATCATTTGAGCAAATGTTTAGTTGACGGAAAAAAGAGATCACGTGGTAGTCTGTCTTTTCATGCTGAATTGAAAACACAATTTAGGAAAATGAAATTTTAGGATGTTAGGAGCTTAGGAACATAAAATAAACATGAAACTATTCAGAAGCTGATCAGATAAACTATTGCTCCTTTAGGTCAAACATCTGAAAGCAGAAAATAAAAACCATCTGTAAATTACATAGCCTGGTATTTCTTTGATGCATTGTTGCTCAGACTCTGATCTCAATGATCCTTTTCAAGTCTGAAGAGTGTATAGGCAATGAGTAGGTTACAACGTGGGTTTATTCAGATTTAATACAATGGGATTTTATCCAAATTTCTAACTACCAGACAAGTCACAATAGTACATATGACACCTTTCAATCTAAATTTTACTGTCACAAAGGCTACAAAGCTCTTTGCATGAACCAAGGAAGACCTCCAGAGCCCAGATGAATTTTAATTCTTCTCTGTCTTAATTTTCTATCATTAGCCTGGTGCCAAAGAAGAATGCATTGTCAAAGACATATATTTTTAAATTATCCAAACTAGTGAAATCACCAGGTTAACATATGTAAATATGTATCTCAACGTGCAAACTCTTTACACATAAGTACAAAAATGACTTATATACCTTATAGGTAGGTACAAGAGAACCAGATTGGCCTCATCTTACTGACATATTTTAAGGCAGCAATCCAAAACACTTATCTGCTCTTCAGTGGCATTGGCTAGAAGACAAAAGATTGCATTGCACAGATGGGTAGAATATGAGTTCATGTGGAATCTGGGGAGAATAAGACCTCTCTCAATAATTTAGGATCACTTCAATCTACAGTTTCTTTTAATTCACTCCCTGAACAAAGCTGCTTGTCTCTAACACGAATCTGAGCAGACAAGGTTGAGACAGACTGAATGGGGACCTAACTCAGCACTTTGCTGTCAGCTACAAAATTAACTTCAATAGACCATCAGAAGCAGGAGTTAACTCTGGTTCATAGTGCAAGCTTCCATCCCTGAGCTAAAGCTCTAGCAGGTCCTTGAGGAATAAGTGACACCTTTACAGAGAGAAAGAGTGCTGAGTACAAACCTCTACAAACCTTTCCCTAACCCTCAGGATTCTGGCATTGCTCCCACTGTCACAGCTCATGCCAAGAATTGTTTTAGCTAGTCGTGGCCCTGGAAAGCACATATGCTGAGTGACTTGCACTACCAGCTCCTAAACTAGTCTGTGCAGCTGTGTGTTTCTTGTTGCCTTCACCTTTCTAGGAGACTCACCTTAGGCTGGAGAGTGATTCAAGAAGCTTCCAATAACCTAACTTTGAGATTCCTGTTCACTCAATCCAGATGTCAGGAAAATCAAGCAATAAAAAAATTTTAATTTGAAAAAAGTGAATGAATCAAACAGGGGAAATGGTCATGAAGATTCCAAAAGCTTGTTGGAATTGTATATAAAAAAGGAACAAAAAATATGTATTTAATATCTTATTGATACTGAGATTAATTATATTAGGCATTTCTTTCCAGCACTCAGCAGACAAGTTAAAGATGTTTATTAGCCTACATAGTAAGGATCTTTGTGCTTTTTTTTTTTTTTTCACATTCCACAGCTGCAACTGGATTTTGTAGAAGAAAATAAAGGAAGCATGCTGGATTTTATACTTCCACTGCTACTTAAAGTCTGTTCAGAGGTTTAATACTGCTTAAACTCTCTTCTTTTTCCTGCCTTCTAGAACTGATTTATTCTTAAGGAGACAGATTCAATCTTCGTCACCTGAACTTCATCCCTTTGCAGTGAAACTGCTAATGTTATTCAAACAGTTCAGTTGTTTCCTCTGCTTGACTAAACTACTAATAGCTTGTTAAATAACTGAGCTAAAGGCAAAAAGGTACATTTCACAGTGAAGCTTTCCTAGAGACTTTCTGAGAGGATATTGACTTTGCTTTAATTGTCCATGACAAGCTAACTTTTAAGTTCCCAGCCCAGAAGTCAACTCTATACAAGGTCACTGTAGGTTTGAACAAGAAACAGCTTCTCCTGGAACTGCCAAACTCATTTGCAAGGAAATTGAAAGGACCAAAATACTAAGCTCACCTGGGAAGAATGTGAATCAGTGTCTTGAACTTGTGTGGAAGAGACTTCTTCAACAGTGACGAGGGTAAGAAGGGAGGGTGTTGAAAGTGTTGATTCTGTTTGTGAGACAATGGCTAGAAAATGGGCTTGTAAAAATTGACAAAATTAAAACAGAGAGGTACTCTGAGATCTAAGGCCTGCCCAGATCCTTCTGTAGGGCCTTCCTGCCCTTCAGCAGATTGACACTCCTGCCCAATTTGGTAGCATCTGCAAAATGAGGGTGCACTTGATTCCCTCATCCAGATTATTGATAAAGATATTAAACAGAACTAGCCTAAATACTGATCCCTGAAGAACCTCTTGTGGACCATATCCCACTTGAGACTGGCCACCAGCTGGATGGGGCACCATTCACCACCTCTCTCTGGACCAGACCATCCAGCCCCATGCCTCATCCCCTGGTTGTCCTGTACCTGCTGCATGATGGCACTCAAAATTTTCTAGTCCATGACTTTCCCTAGAACCAAGGTCAGGCTGAGAGGCTTGTAGTTCCCCAGATCCTCCTTCCAGCCCTGCTTGTAGATGGGTGTCCTATTTCCAACCTCCAGTCAAGTGAGACCACACCAGTGAGTTGTGGGCTGTTGGTAAATGATATAGAGAGTCTTGGCAAGCTCTTCCACCAGCTCATTCAGTAGCCTTGTGTGGATCCCATCTGGCTCCACAGACTTTCTGTGTATTTGTGGTGCAGCAGGGTCACTGATCATTTCCCTTTGGATTATGGGGGTTTCATTCTGTTTAACTTCCCTGTATTCCATCTCAAGTTGCTGGGTACTTGGAGAGTAAGGAGTCTGATTATTAAAGACTGAAGCAAAGAAGCCATTAATTACCTTATTCTTTTCCTCATTCTTTGTTACTGTATTTTCCCCCACATTATATAAAGGATGAAGATTCTCCTTAGCCCTCTTTTGTTGTTGGTATGTTTATAGAAGTATTTTTTATTGTCATTTTCAGCAGAAGATAGATTAAGTTCTAGCTGGCCTTTCCTCTAATTATCTTCCTTCAAATCCTCACAATATCAATCACAATGTCTCCTGAGCCACCTGCCCCTTCTTTGAAAGGTAATGCACTTCCCTTTTTTACTCGAGTTCAAGCCAAAGTTCTCTATTCAGCCAGGCTGATCTTCTCTTCCAGCACATCTTTTGTCAATGGGGATGGCCTGCTCCTGAGCCTTTAGAATTTCCTTGTTGAAGAAAGTCCAGCCTTCCTGCAATTCTTTTCCCTTCAGGACTGCCTCACAAGGGACTTTGTCATGAGTATACTTTTCTGACTACAGTCCAACTATCAAAGTGGCACACAGGCAAAGAGCTCTTTCCTGCTGTGTGGTAGACTTCTCACACCTGAACTATCACACATCAAGGATTGTACCCCTATCTTTACAATAGGTTCATGCTGGCCAGACACATTCATTTTCAACAATAGTTGAGAACAGACTTACTCCTCTGCTAGGTAGACTTAAAATGGTGTGTATAAAGAAGGCTTACAGGTTGGTCTGGGCAGAGTTGTGAATTATTTATGTGAATAAACCTGTGTACTTGAAAAAATATTATAAATCGCCCAAAATTCTTAAAAACAAAACTCATTCATTTCATTCAGCTATGCAGAGTGACAATTTGTAAAGAAAAAGAAAAAGGAAAGTTTTGTCCAACACAGATAAGATACAAAGCACATTAAAGAAAAAGAAGGGGCTCAGTTCTCCTCCTGAGCAGACACTTGATTTGTGGCAAGATTTGCCACAGAAGCAACATCAATGCAAACTTTTCATGACACAGAGTGTGAACCAGAGGTATGCCCAGTGCCTACACTGTGAAAAAGACAAAGTCATTCCTCCTTCCTGCAGAAGCCATGGGACCATCTCTAGGACACTGTGCAGCTACTTGTGTCACCTTCAGGTCCTATGTATAAGCAAGCCTCTGTTGAAATGCACAAACTGAACAGTTAAGTGCTCAAGACGGTTTGGACACTAAACAGTCACATTCCTTCTCTTTAAATCACCTCCAACAAGAACATCATCTGCTCACTGGAACAGTGGCACCTTTTCAGCTCCGTTACACGCTTACTGCTTTGATGTGCCCTCCCATCAATCATGCTTTTGTACCTGACAGTTTTTCAGGACAAGTAGGATTATCTGTTTACACATCATCATCTTGCTGCCCAGTATCTGCTCAAATGAGCCTGTTTCCAGGGTTTGGCACGGTGCTTCTTTTACTGCCAACATTATTGGCATTTTTCTCTCTTCTCTTTGAATGTGCTTCATTTGCTAACACTTCCCACTTCTACAATAGATGTGGGACAAATCCACCACAAATTAGCTAGTTACTCAAAAATTATTATATGTAGTTGCAGATCCAGCAGAACACACTGGGGAATGTGTTTGTATTCTCCACACATTTTCTAGCTCAGGCTTAACACAGGGCATCTGACACTTGCAGGAACAAAATGTTAATTTATACTAAGTAGAACAGTACACTTAGCTCTCTGCTCTCATTACTACAACTTTGTTTTCTGGAAGCTTACTAACCTAATTGTAATTTATAGACCAAATGTTTCAACTTTAAAGAAATAACATTTCTTTGTTTTTCTCTGATAAAATAAAAAGTTAATTTAGACTTCTGAGTAATAATGTATCTCCAATATCAGCATATTTCTAGTTCATTTACTTACACATAGTATGCTTTTTAGACTTAAATTTTCTCCCACTTGCTTTTTCTAAAAAGTAAAAATCTCAGCATGATAACTGCATTATGTTCATGCTGCAACATCAAAACCAAATGCTTTTAGGCTAGACACTCAGAAATGATAAATGTAATTAAAGCTTTGCTTTAAAATACTTCTCAGAGCTTATTGGCAGTGAGAAGTACTTCCCCTGATGTCTCAGTGTTCCAATAGCTGTGCTTAGTGAAATCAGGTTAATTTCCTCTTAACAAGTGCAAAAATAAGATTTCTACTTTTGTGGGATGTGTAACGGCCTAATAAATATGATACTGGGCACCAAAGCAAACTATCTTCAGAGAATATACAACCTAATAACTTAGTGCCACAAAACCAAAAAATTGCGTTGCATTTATTTTACTTTCTGTGGTACACATCCATTCTTACTGTAGTTTTGAAGTTTTACATGTTATAATTTCATATTTTGTACCTTTGATAAAGTAACTGATCTGGGGGAAAAAAGGATGTACAATATGCTGAACATACCTAGGCTGCAGCAAAATCCTTGAGAAATGCCACATGAAAAATTCCTAATGATCATGAATGGATGGAATGAAAGACAACACAAAAATAAATAAAGAAGGTTTTGCAACAAGTGTTTCAAAGCAGGAGTTACTGAATAAAGAGTACCAGTGCAGAAATGATCTTGCCACCTAATAAGTATTTTTGTTAATGACCTTTGCCACCAAAAGTAGGAGTATGCTAATGAATATTGTCATTGAAGAAAATTTGAGAGGCATTATCAATAGCAAAGATGAAGATAAACACAGGGAAAGCAATGTATGATCTTGAGAACTTGAGACTACAGTTTGAATGACATTTTGCAATAGGAAAAGAAAGAAAAATGAGGTACTAAGCCCAAGGACTCCTGCTATAAAATCACTTTCAAATACAAAAGGACAAAGTACAGAGAATACAGGAGAGAAGGAGAGTGGCTTTGCCACAAATGAACTTGCAATAATCAGGCCAACAGATATTCCATTAATTTTGGAGCAAACTGACTGGTTTAGTGGAGCCAAAAGTGTCTACAAAATACCAGACTAACAACAACAGAAAAAAAAAAAATAATAAAACAGCTTCCAGAAGAGAACTATATTTTTTAATGTCCCATTTGGCTGAACATTAAAAAACGTTTAGTTTTAAGAACAATATGGAACAAACCTCCTAAGGATTAGATGAAGGAATACAAGTATCCCAAAGTGACAGGGTAAATTTACATGTATGAACTTTTGTATATCCCTGACATGGCAGAAAACTGTATCCAGGGACCATGATCTCTGTGTCAGAAGCTGGTGGGATGAGGAAAAAACCTCATCTGCTCTTTCTTGTAATATTGTCTTGCTCAGTCATCTTCTTAAGAAAGCATTAGTCACTGGAAAATATCTCCACAGATACAGCTTGTGATAACAATAATTGTAACTAAATAATTCTAACTAAAAAGAAAGAAAATTAATAAACATTTTTTTATCCTTGTGATTTTTAGTTTTAGGTCTCCAGAGCTAGGAAGATATGTTCTAAGTGTAGCAAAGGCAAATATTTGTGTTGTTGAACCACCACTGTATTCAATTTTGTTTTGACAAATTCAAATGTTCAACCCAGAGCAACTGCTACATATAAGCATTCACAAAATATGAGATTTTTCCATCACATAAAGGGGACTTTGAATGGCTCTGCAGACCACTTAAAGCCTTCATCCCGTGAACTAGAAGGCATTTATGTCTTTGTAATAGAATGTCCTCAGGACTTCATTGACATTTACAGGATGTGAATTTCTGTCAGGCAAACATAAGTTGCTTCATAAAGCATAATCGAACTTATAGTCATTAGTTTATTCTCAATGGACATGTAAGAATTCCTTTAAATTGCAGTCACTGTAATTTGAAATCTCAGTATAAACTTACTAAAAAAAAATAGAAAAAGGCATTCAGAGAAATGAGTTTCTCTTTTGAAATTAAAAAGTACAAATCGAACAGAAAGTGTTTGGTCTGACTGCTGAAATCAAAATATGAAAGAAGAAAAGTGGATAAAGGAGATAAAGGAGAGGTTAACAACTCTTACCTGTCATCTCTGGGCCCCCTTTGAAGGAGTAAAGTTCTGCAGAGTCACTTCCTCTCTAAAATCTGAGAGTAGTAGGAAAAAAAAGACACAAATCTGACTTGAAAAAATTGGAATAAATGTCAAATCTCAACAGTTAAGGGCCCTGGAAGTATCAGGGTCCTGTTATTCTTTAGAAAGAATGGCAAGAAGTAATCTAAGAATATTTTCTCCTGTCTCTTGAGCCTTGGAGACCTTTTTGTTTGATATGAACCCCTCCACATCTGACAAAGACCCTCTTCACAGAATGGAATAAAGGATATTTTTTCATTCTACCCATTAGTCCTTAAAATGAGCTGCCACAGACTTCCATTTCTGAAGGAATTTTATGCTTTCTTAGGACAAGAACAAGAAAAAAAATAATTTTTTTCTTTGAAGGGTAATAGATGTTCAAGCAAAGGCATGACAAAGGCCTGCAAAATTAGGCAGTGTAGGAGTAATAGTCATCTAGAAATTGGATTCAGAACTCTTATGAAGGTGTAGTGGTTGATATAACATCTGGCCAAATCTGAGGCTGGGTTTCCAAATATCTTCCTACTCTTACTTCCTTTGTCAAGAGTGATGCTTTATCTGAATTCACATACAGCTCACTGATTCACTGTTAATTTCCATTGTTCCTTTGTTAATCTTAGAATCCCAATTTGGCAACTCCCCTGTGTCATGCCCTTTTTCTGGTCATTGAATATTTTCCTCAGAAACTTGGTCCTGAAAGTGAATATGAATATATTTTACATCAGAAAAGAAGAGTGGCAGAAAGAGGAACTACGTTTGGGCAACAGGCCTATAAATCCTGTCAATTTTCTCCCTACTATGGCAAACAACATCTCTGTATTCTTCCCATGCCACCTGACCTTGCTTCCACTGGACATATACATTCCTTTCTTGTCTTATTTCCAAGAGAAATGATACATGCATATGTGACTTCACATAATCATTGTTGTCACCATTTGGTTTAGTTGCCAGCTCTCCTGGAGATGTAAAAGGCACTTAGCTATGGTGCTTAGGAACAATCACTTGTGGTGGAAGTGGCAGTGCTGGATTACATGATCTTAAAAGACTTCTCCAAACTAAATGATTCTTTGATTCTAATTCTAAGATAATAATTGTAGCTGTCAATCACAGACCTTGATAAAGCAGATAGAACTGATAGAATTTTTGATTCATGTTCATTAATGAGTAGTGGAATTCTTTTCACTTCACAATAACTGGAAAGAATAGGAAGCCACAAGGCAAAACAGTAATTTTCATAAAAAACACTAAGGGGGGGTGTTCCCCTGGGTGTTTGACTTACTTTCAGGTACAAGTCCTACTAATTAGTGCCTACTAATCAAGGTGAAAGTTTAGCCACGGGGAGGGGGGGGGAAACTCTTTATTTTAATGGCAAGGAAAAGGGACAGAATTGAGCTGTACTCCTTTCCACCAGGATATATTAGAGTGAGATCCTGGTTCATAATACATTATATGACACAATCCCCATTTTGAAATGGGAAATAAGGAAGACTCAGGCAGCTACAGGCCAGTCAGTCCTAACTCTGTGCACAGCAAGATCAGGGAGTAGATCCTCCTGAAAACTAAGCTAAGGCACAGTGAAAATAAAGAAGTGGTTGGTGACAGCCAAGATGGGTTCACTAAGAGCAAATCATGTTTGACAAGGCTGGTGGCCTTCTTGTGGGATTACAGCATTGGTGGGTAAAGGAAGAGAACCGACATAATTATTCAAGATGCAGTTCAATACCATAGGTCATCACTTGATATAATGAAAATTACTCTTTTCTCTGCAACAAGGAATGGGTAGTTGCTAAGAGGCTACAAGTGTGGCTGGCAGCAGCCATGTGGTGTTTGAGAGACATAGAATACCCACAGGAAGTAATCTCAGTAGTCCTGCTCTGACAATGAAAGCTAAAAAGTCTCTGAGGCAGAGTTTACTGACAAAACCAGCTTGCAATCTGTGGGAGAATAAAAGAGTTTATTGAGCAGACAGGTTAAAAAAAAGGAATCTGAACCTTCTTCTCTTCCTCCTTGCTCCATAGTAGTACTCAGAAAAAACAAAAAAATTCATGCAAATAAACAGGATGAGATTTATTAAATACGTGACTAATAGCAATAAATTTCTCTCTTTCTGAACAGCCTGGAAAAGGCTCAGGTTTCTTGAATCAGTAGGTTGTGGTTGGTGGTTGTGCATTTCCCTCACCAGAATTACTTTTTGCTGAGATGGTAGTGATTTTAGCAGAGTTGCTGAGTTTGCTTTCCTTGTGGCCCATAAATTCTGCATTCTTTGTGTTCATTATCAGTAATGCATTCTTCTCCCCCAGCTTTGTAAGCACTTGGACAATAATTCCATCCATTTTCCCAAAGAAAAATCCTATGGGGTGATTTTATTTTGACTGTGATATGTGTATGAGCCATTGCTTCCCCGCACAGTTTGCCAGGGGGAATTTTTGTATGGATGTGTTACCAGGATGTGCCAGGCAGACCAGGCTTGGAGTTCACACCATCCTGTCACTCCATTCTGTGCTTATTTCATGGCAGAGTCCTTCTGTGGTCAAAACAGTGTTTGAGACACAGACAACTCTGCTCTGTTAGTCCTTACAACAGGTCAAAGGGTAAATAATATTCCAGACACTGGTCCTGGGTGCTGAAATTTTCCATGCCTAAGGGCTGATTCAAGTTCAATGTTTCTGCAGAAAGTTCCAGCTAGAAAAAATTCCATTGTTTCCAAGGGAAAATATATTTTCTCTGACCAAGTTAAAAAAAAAAAAAAAAAAAAAAAAACAAACAAAAAAACCACAACAAAAAAAATTTCTCTAAGCAGCCTGGAATCTCTGTTTTGGTATAGGGTCTGTTTTGAATTTTGATCAATGCTGTGCTTTTAGATTGGAATAGGAGTCTTTGGCCTGACAAAATGGGCTTGAGGAAAAGGAAGGGAAAAATATATTCTCTGTAAAAGGAAACTGAGAGCCACTTGGTTAAAGGAAACCCTGCGTTTTCTGGGTTTCAAAATTGGTGATCAAGGGTCTGATTTGCAGAGATACTAATCCTGGATTGAAAGACATTGGGAGCTGGTTTTGACCATAGTGAACACTATGTAGATCTAAGTACTCTATTATGGAGAAAAAAAACATAGTAAAATATCTCAGAGCCTCTAATAATTCAACATAAATTAATGAAAACTTGGTGCTTGCTTATTTTATGCAGCAGATAACAGTCAACTCTTCAACTGTGACATTGGGAAATAATTTACCTTCATGAAGGTACTATGGGAATAAATTAATTCATATTTTGAAGTCCACGGGTACAATTGCAATGAGTGCAGTAGCTAAGATGATGAAAGGATTAATATTCTCATGTTCACAGAAGTTTTGGATGAAGCAGGAGTCCTATGGGTGAGGTAGAAGGTTCATGTATATAAAACCCATGTGCAATCTTAATTTTATAATTTTCTATCTTTTAGGAGAACAGGAAAACTTAAAACTAAAGGCATCATAGGCTTCATAGTCTTGAAAATATTCTCTTCTGTTCTTGTATTTTTTCTTCAATAAATAGAGAGGCAGAAGTTAAAATGTACATTGTTTAACTAAAAGCAGTCTTTGTGTTCCCTCCCTTTGTCTCTGGAGGGATGTTCCTTGTGCTTATGTAAAGCTAATAAGAGGAGAGAAAGCTTGGATCCTTTATTATTCACTGCAGAAAACACAGTAACATATTTATACAGCACAAAATATAAATTATTTAGCTGATGGGCCACAGTGGCCTCTGAAGAAAAATGTTATCTGTCTTACTAATACAGTTTGAACATTTACATGGGGAAAAAACAACAAAAAATCATGCAGAATCTTTATCCAATGCTGGCAAATTAATTGACTAACACTTCAGAATAAAAATATAGAAACCTTTGATTTTTCTTAAATAAAACCAAACTAATTAGGTTTTCTTAGATATAGTGCAACATTCCAAATACTCATAGACAATGAGGTTTCAAATTTGCTTGAAATCTTTCCAGGTTATTTTGTCCCCACTAATAACTTCAGCACAAATATTTCTATTCTTAAAGGGTACTTTTTAACTTCCCTGATGCACAGTAAATTCACTGTGTTAACAACTTGCACGAGTTCAAATACTGTCCTAGGAAGAAAAACGTGTGATTAAATCAAACAAAATTTTAAAACTAATTCAGGTGCAAACTGCTCAGTCTACTTGTGCAGGTTTTGTGATATAAGAAAATTCTTCCCCAAGAAGATTGCCAAGCACTGTAATAGATTGCTCAGGGAAGTGGTTGAGTCAGCAGGTCAACATCCCTGGAGGCATTTTTAAGACATGCAGATGTTGCACTTGGGACCATGGTTTAGTGGTGAACTTGGCAGTGCTGGGTTAATGGTTGGACTTGATGATCTTCTCCAACCTTAATGATTCTATGATTCTAAGAGATTAAATAGACCTTGGCTTCAGTGTATAGCATTTACGTAGTTGGATAAAAGTGAAAAATTCATTTTAATAATGAATTTAGGTTTATTGGTAGTACATAGTAGGTTTTGAAAACTTAGACTATTAAAGCACTACTTGTTAATTCAATAATAGTGTAATACCTAAAAAAACTTCCCAAACCTGAAGAGAAATTTCATCTTTGTGTGAGCATTTTTAATGGTGTAAACAAGAAAGAAACAAAATGAGAAGGCATAGTAGATTAGGGACTGCTAGGAAAAGTTCTGGAGTCTGGTTTTCTTTTATCCATGGTTTTTTTACAATGTTATTCCTTGACTCAAGTCTGAGATTAATTTTCAAATAAATCAAATTAATGACCAAGGAAGCAAAGAAGTAAATAAAGGTAATAGGGGCAATTGTAACTTAGGAAGAACAAAGGAAAAAACAAACAAAAAACCATAAAGTCATATATAATGCCAGGGCTCAGAGGCTGAAGGATTTTATTTCTTTCAAAAAGTCTCACATTTGTCATAAATCTTATAAAATACTGTTGTGGACACAAGCAACAGATCTGCAAGACTTCAAGGAACTGATTATCAGAATGGCTGAATTGGAGAAGCTAGGAAAGTTACAATGGAAAATACAACCTATATATTAGAAAAACTAGTTCCTATCATAAAATTAAGTCAGGATCAACCTTTTGTTAAAATTTTCCTGAATTGCACCAGATAAAAATGGGCAGATTCAGAAGGAATGTTCAGTAAGATTTAAAAATTCAAGTACTCCTCAGATAGTCTCTACAAGATTTTTGTGATCCAAGGTCTTAATCTATTTTCAGATAATCTTGTTTCAATCACATTATATATATACAAAAAAACCAAAACAAAACAAAACAAGAAAACGCACAAAAAAACCCCACTCAGTCTGCAAGGGTAGAAAATGCTAAAAATAGCACCTCCACTAAAATGAAATAACATTAAAAAAAAGATGAATACACGCCCACTGAAACACTTTTATGTTGTTACCTGATGAGGAATGCTCCCTACTGGCACTGCTTCATTCCCACAGCTGCTTCTTGTCTGTTGACTTACCCCCAGGCAAATCACTTCCATCCTTGCCACTTCAGCTTCCCCACCAGTAAATCAGGACTGGCACTTCACCGATTTTGAGTGCTATTCACCTATTTTGAAGTGCTCTACCTTCTAATGGCAGAATTCTCAGCTGGTAGCCTGGCCTTATGATAAATATGAGATTTTTGACATGCAAAAATGCTTATGCTTTTAATGGAATTACAAAATATAATTAACCCTCAAGCTTGGTACTATGTGATAAAAGTAATCAAAATGTGTGACAAATTATCTGTTTTATTGTGTCTTATATCATAATTATGTATTCCTAAAGTATGCTACAAAGCTCAAGGATGGTTTTCTTACCATTGAAAAGATAAACCTCTAGTGATGATTTTGTTAAGTTTTGATCCAAGCCAAGAATATGTATTCTACTGGGAAAATCCTTGAGGATCCCCTGAACAGATTGTGTAGCACTGTGGAACACTTTGAACTGTAGGCAAGGATAAACTATAAATTGTTAAATGCTGTTTAAGAGTTCACAAAAGTAACAAAAATAACATCAACTATGCTTTGGCGGCAGCAAAGTGTAAATGGGCAAATATTAATAATTGCTTTGGCCATAATTTGGTTATGCAGTCCCATGGTTTGAATAATATAAATTTATTTTTACAAAACCTTGGTATTGAAATGTTAGAATTAAGAAAAATAATCTCAGGATTATCACTAATTTATGTCTGCTCTACTGAAAAATGTTTATCATCAAAGATGGAAAGCAAGACACTCATGGCAAATACTGGTTATCCCACTTACAAAGCTTTATCCATTTTGTTCTAGACACAGTTCCTTAAAAGGGAACAGGAGTTTAACCTCTGGACAAAGTGGCAAATTAAGTATACAATTATATCACTTATATTACTAGAGTCATGCCCACTCTATCAGGAGGTGATTATTTAAATCTATGGGAGAAAAGAATCCATTGACTGACACAGAATACCAGGACCCACCTTCACTCAGGAAGTCCCTAACTGTGAGTTTCTGAAGGCTAGAAGGTTCTTCTGGTAAAATCTCATTACGTTGTTTGCAAGCTCTTTTTTGTGTATCAGCTTTTGATGTCTACATATAATTTTGACCACATGTGTGCCATCAAAGTAAACAGTTCTCATATCTGAGCAGTAGGTGGTTGGACAGCTGCCTGCTTCCTTCAGAGAATGAACACAAGTAGCCTTAAAACACGTAGTTCGTTCAGAATAGTGAAATGAAGAACCTGCATAAGACAACACATTAGAGAAAATTTCAGATTTGTTGAGGATCATGGAGATTAAATAGAAGTTAAAGCCAAGCCCACTGATCACAGCTTACCCACCAGTCCTCTCCGAATGTAGAAGGCAATACTTTTGTTCAGGCAAAATTTAACCACTATAAATCCATGCTAATTTCTTCTGGTCATCCTCCACTCCTCCACATGACAATTGTCACCGTAACCTTCCAAGTACCTGAGACAGGGCTGACCAGCCTGCAGTTCCTCAGGTCTTCTAAGCTGGCCATCCTTCAGATGGGCATGTTGCTTGCTTTTTCTTGTCATCAGGAATCTAAATAACTGTCATGATATCTGAAAGATTAAAAAAGAGCAGTCATGAAATGAGGGTGACAAAACACTGTAACAGGTTGCCAAGAGACCAATATTTCATTGGTGGATTCTGCCTCTTCCCAGAAACCCTCATGTTTTTTGAGACAATTCCATTCAAGATCCCAAATAGACCCTCTTGGCAACACCAGCCTTGAAGGATAAAGCTGACCTTCTATGCCTACACCCCAAAATCCTCTAGTCATTCTTCAACTTGCCAGGGTCTCCTTGGTAGTACCATGGTGTTGATAGGGAAAATCAGGAAAAAGCAGAAGTCTGGGTGCCAGACTTGATGATGCTGTGTCAGGTGTATTTTTCATCCAATCAAGTGTAATCAGTGTTTTGTTCTTGCCATAGGTCACTGAAGAGATGTTTGTATGGATTTCCACAAGCAGATGTTGCAGTGTCAGCTCCAGCCAGCAGTTGTGGAGCCACACTGACAGGTGTTGGGAACAAGATACCAAGCTTCATGGAGAGAGAGAGGTGATGTGTGAGATTTAAGAAAAGGCAAGATCATTTCATAACTTCATTGAATAGAGCACATGGCTCTAGTCTGGGCTCATGGTGGAATAATAGTGACTGACTGTACTTCCTGACAAGGACATCCTTAACTTTATATTAATGCTCCATCAACACTTTCAAATGCATGATATTTTCATCATTCAGACAAGTATGCACTATGAGACAGCAGACTACCTTCTGTCTGTCCTTTCACAAAGATTAATATGTTTCCCTACTGCAACTACGCCAAAAAATAGGTTTCATTAGTTGTCCTGTCCCCTCACTAATTCCATAGGTAATTTCATGTAATGTTCATTGCTGAACACTTTTTTTAATGTAAAAGGGATTATATTCATTTTTGCATTGATTGAATCAAATAAACAAATTTCCAGGAATTAAATAACTTTTTTAAGAGCAACTGCCAACCATCTGCCTTGATCTAGTATTTAAGGATAATCTTTTAACTTGGGTCTAATCTAATGGCCACTTTCATCATTCAACTAGATTTAAATTCACATTCCTATTTTTTCTGAATTTTCTCTTAAGAATATCCTTTATCTTCAGTAAGCAGCAAATAGATTCATAGCTAACCTTTGCTTGCAGCAGTGTAACTTGTTTTATTTATTTCTTTTTATCTGAATTTCACTAATGCTCAGCAAAAGCTAAGCAAATCCTGATTTCTCAGTTAATGTGTTTTGCTTTAAAATGGGAATTATTAATCATTTAGTGTTCAATCCCACAAGGCTGAGGACGAACATCTGCTGGTAACCATCGCTGAGCTACTCAGCTGCTGATGATTGTGTTGCTATCACACTCAGAGCCTGATAAACTGCAGCAGATTATTTAGATCCTAAACTCTTTGCAGTGGGGATTATGTCTGCTTTCTCCCATGCCACATCTATTACAGCAGAGAGCTGAATGCTAGCATTTAGCAAATGCTGAGAAATTAACCACTACAGGGCTTTGCAGCAACTGGCTATAAGTGATGCTGATCCATAAAGATCATCCCCATCTGGCCACAGGAGAATAACTGGTGATACCTGTCTGCTGGGAAGTGTGCAGTGCAAAGTGTCCCTTCAGGTACCTCCAGTAACTCCCCCATAAACCCCTTTGATGTTTTTCTCCTTACAAAATTACTATTAGCTCCCAACCCTTGCTGTCAAAGGAAAAATAACAAAAAACAAACAAGCAGACTCCAAACCCAGCAACCAAACCAAGCTGTGCTTCCTCCCACGGGCAATCTTAACCTTTCCAGGCACTGTAAAGTAATATCAAAATTGTATAAATTTCCTTTTCCTCCTCCCCATGCCCTGTTGCCATCTCACTTCACCTCAACTCACTGCTCATTTCTTCCATGACACATCTGCCTGGAAACCTGGGATGTGGGATTTGGCCTGCCTATACAAATGCAGCAGCACAAGCTGGGAACTCCCAAGATTACTCTCAGCAGCTTATAGCCCCACTGTCCTCATCCCAAAGGTTATCTCGAGGGAAGAAGCTCTGTGCCAATATGGCCATGAAGCAAAGGCAGATTGAGTCTGCTTTTTCCCATCTGTGCACATATGTCCTGAGAGAGTCCTTCCCTGCATCAGCCTCTCTTATGGGAAAAACAGTAACAAGGCTGTGCGAGATCCCAGATTTTTATTCATGGAAAAGCTTGTTACAGTGAAAGCTGCATTCATTCATGTTCTTAATGAAACAAAGGTAATTTGGTAGTTCCCAGAAAAAGGAAAAAAGTACTTACAAGAAACAGATTAATCACTCAGAAGCCTGCACTCTGAGAAACTTGAATGTTTCATTTTATTTATATATTTAAAGTGTAACATTTATAACACAAGTGCACATCTTCAAAGAAAATTCATTCTGGGAAAAACAAACAACTAAAAAATCAACAAAAAAGCTCCCCCCAAATTTACTTTATTCTGTTTTGAAAGTATTTTCTGGGTTTTAGCTCAAAATTTCAGCTGGATGGACCAGTTCCTGAAAAAATAGTTGGGTTTGATCAAAAGGTAATTTTCCGAGGAAAAGAAAATATTCTGCTGGAAATCCTGGAGAAATTGTACTGAAATCCTTAAAATGGCTGTCCTTCATCAGCTGCATTCACCAGACCATGCCAGACATACTGGGTTTGATCTCTGTTAGTGTAAACTGATTCATTTCCACTGCCTTCTGACGTGTTTCTGATGCTTTCTATACAACCGGATTCTGAGTTCACATACTGAATTTCATCCTGTGTTTAACAGAGCTGTGCTACCACTGGGAATAATAGTTCGTCCTCAATGTTTACTACAGGCAATTAAAAGAAAAACACATTTCCATTAGACGATTTTGGCTAGGCTTAATCACCCTGTAAAGGTGCTAGTACCCCCTTTTGGACATAGGCAGAAGATAGGGTGACCCTGCTTGGACAGCTGACAAACCGAAGCTGCTTACAGTTCTCTTTGTACGTGAGGCAGAAATATCTCCACACCAGCCTCGGGAGACCTTTGTTTTTTCCAGCCTTTGCAGCATTAAGTATGACAGTGACAAGAAAGAAGATGAAGAAAAATTATGAGGCTGAGTAATCCTTCCCTAGGACAGAGCTATCTCTTATGAACAGGTGCAGTTTTAACAAGAGGATGGGGAATAGAGCTCTATTAGGCACAGTTAGTGTGGCATTTGTGCTGTAAGTTATTATGCTACAAAGCCATGGCTGTGAAAGTCCCATTTCATCCACAGTGTGGATTTCACTGCGTTTGACTTTTATTATTAGGCAAATCTATGGTTTTAAAATTTATTTATTAATAATCCAAAGTATGAGATAGGTGTGTGTATTTACAAATGGAAAGATAAGGGATCTTCCCCATTGAGGTTTTTGGGCCTGTTCTGAACACAGTTCAATTCATCCTGGATCCAAAGTCTATTTCAAAGCATCCCATCAATTTAAATCCCCTAGGTGTGGAATTAATAAGGATTAGATAAATTTAATAAACTATATAATCTTCAGAAAGTGATAACATTGTTTAGCTTTCTATCGCTTTATAGTAATAATCTCTTTATCCATACTAATAGAAAATGCCAAAGTTTCTATTACCACATATCTCAGTCTGAAGCTGTTACAAAGGCAGAAAGTCCCCTGAAAAGGATATCAAAGAAAGGACTTTGGGACTAGACCAGTGGGTTATGATTCACTGCCAGCTAAATCTACACCCTTGATATACCAAAGTTTTTGAAACAATGTTTGAATTTTCATAGATTGCACTAACTTTTTTTAGGGGGAGAAAGGGAAAAATTCACTCACAGAATATCCAAAGACAACAACATAAAAACCTCAAGGATTAAGAACCTTCTAAGATTTCAAAAGACATCATATTTTTATTAGTTTTCATTTCATCCCTGGAGTAGAATTTGACAGCTTTCCCAAATATTAAAGTCCTAAATTAATTTGCTTTAACCAACAGAACTAAAAAACATGTTCATTAAGAACACTACTAAAGATCTCATTTAAAGAGATTTTCAAGAACTGTAACAGAAAATTAATTCTGTTGAAGTCTGAAGAAAACTAGTTACTGATACTAAAATGCATGTGGATTTGTTTGTTTTTTTCCAGAAACACTGCTTAATTAACCAAGATAAACAAAAAAACCCCTTGTACATAAACCATGTACATAAACTTCTACTTAATTGTTTTTAACACAGTGAATATTCACCAAAAATATTCTTCTGGTTATGAACTTTCCTATTTTTTTTTTTATTTCATCATTATCTGAAATCTCCCATCAAGTAGTTAATTAACGTGAAAAGAGAGATGATAATTAGGATAATCATCTAGAGGTCAAGCAACTCAATGAGATATATTAAAGGATAAGAGCAGAGTTCTAATCAAAGGAATGTAATTTCAAATCAAACATTTGGAAGGTAGTTTTCTTGACATGAATTTGCAAACATTTAGCTAAGCATGTGCATAAACTTTACATATGCAAATAAACCTGTTAAGGGCAATAAAACTACTCAGGTGAAATGATATGGTCATAAGTGCAGGGAGGGTGCAGGGACTGACTGAGCAGCAGAGATTTAAAGCACAAGGGAGTTTCCTAAGACCTATGGAAGTCATTGGAGGGCAGTGGAGCAGCAGTACACGAGTCTAAAGAGACACTGGGTGCACACTCATGAGTGTAATCCTGTAGTGACATTATTCAGAAGCTGTCTCTAGAAGGTTTCTTCTTCTGCTAAAGCAGATCTTCAAAGGCTGAAGATGTTTCGAGGGCAGGGGCCCCACACACATCAGTTACCTGCTTTTTTTCTTTCAATGCTTCTTAAGCCAAACTTGTGTAGCAGTGTAACCATTGGGGATTCTGCAATCAGGTGAGAGCCCCTTTGCTCTTACAGGTAGAAGCTGGTAGCTCTTGCTTTCTAAGCTGCAACCAGGAAGAGAAACCTAATTTAGACGGTAAGGTGAAGAAAAAGATAAAAGAAGAAAAAAGGTTCCATATCATACTTGTTTCTTTATGGACTGTGGCCCTTATTAATCTGTGTTTGACTTAGAAAAATACACAGAATTCTCTCTTTTCCTCTATTATTCACTGCAGCTCATATTATTCACACAGCTCATATTCACGTTTTCTTTCCTGATTTGTACATCTATGGTTGAAAGCACCACCTTCTGGCCAGCACACACTAAATTTGGGTAGCAAGCAGACAGAATTTTTATAGCTATCAACTGAAAATCTTAATTCAATTTTACCTAATGTGTACCACAGAAAATTACACATTTCTGTCAATGCATGCTCAGAGCATGCATATCTATATCACACTTATGATACAGAAATTAGTATGAAATAAATTAGTCTAAAAAGATAAAGATCTGTTTTTTTCTTATGTCAATATACTAGTAAAATGTATTCTTTAAAGACATGAAATTCCAGAGTGAATACTCTTAGTGAAATACCTTGAAAAATATTAATCTTTCCACTTTGCTTCTAGATATTAGGCAAAATTGATCCTTCCCACAATGAAGAAATGTGTTTGCTTATCTTTATGTAGGTACAATTGAAACTATTAAGATTATTTTCATGTCTAGAGCATACATATGTGAGTGGAGTTAGTAACAGATGTTTCCTTTGCAGCAGCTGCATTTACAGTAGCTGTACATCCTGCTGCATTTTCTACATCTCTCTTAGAATCTGAAAAAAAAAAGAGATGAACAATTTAAGACCTGTCACGGTATTATAAAAGGCAAAATAAGGAGTTATTTAGCAGAAACACACAGAGGAGATAAAGGAAATCATTCTACACTGCTCTTTGACTCATTCAGCTTCTTCCAATTGTTCTCCCTTTATTGTGTTTTTTGTGTTTGATCTCTCTATGGACCAAATCAAACCTTCTCACTTACATTTCTACTATAAGAAGATGGATCATACCTCTTCATTCATTTCCTAGGGAAAAGCAAGGTAAACCAAATATTTTTTATCTTAGATTTAGCAAATTTAGCTTTTCAATTTTCTTATTTATGGAGATATTAGGAACATATTTTTTTAGTTCATTGGCAGAAGAAAGCTGATTACCTATTCACTCAAAGCACGCCATCCTTATTTATCTGATTTATCTGGTTTGTTTCATGAAAGTTGGTAATATGTACACAGACATCCTATTTTTCCAAGATGTTTTGTAAACATTCTATAAAGTATAGTTTTCCTGACTCAAGTATGAATTCTACAGCCTGTATGTCACACACTTGGATCAATACTTTGGACATTGTACTCCACAGCAAAAATTCTCAGTGCCTTTAATTGGTCCAGATATCTATCTGCATGTTTCAGAATGCAGAAGCTGACATTGCATGCAGAATCAAAGCAGAAACTGGATTTTTTTTCTCTTTTCATAGACTGTAAGCATTTGGGGAATTCTGTGCAGTATTTCCTACTTTATGTTCCATCTTGCTTGTTTTCTAAAGGCAAGCATAGAAAAAATAAAAATCAAACCAGCAACGGGAGAGCATTAACAAGGAAATAAACAGGAGGTACATCCTGAGCAATAATTCTTTGTAACCACCTCTGTTAAATCAAGCCAGGAGTTCCAGGGAGTTGTACAGTTATACCTCCTTGCCACTAAGCACCTTGAGGCTTGTTAATATTTTTTTGTTTGCAGCCCGGCTGCCCATTTTATGTTCACCTGGTGATATTTAAAGTAATATTACATTATTTCCACAACAGACAGAGACCAACAAATGATAATTACATATTATCTGACAGACCTAAGGGGCAATCCAGGTAAGTATCTTAAATACTAGGAGTGAGGGCCATTCTGCTTAATTAAAGAGGCCCAAAAGAGGTCTGGTACAGTGAGGCAGACCTGAATTAAGATGAATTGGAATGAACTGGATGTGCTTCGTGCTCCCCCTTGGACACATCTCATTTATCTCAGGTGAGGAAGGTGAGGGGTTCAGGCTGGTGGTACAAGCTCAGAGTGGCTCAGATACAGCTCATCATCACATCTGGGTTACAATCCCAGACCTATTCCCATTCAAGGATATCCTTCAAATTCAAGCCTCCAAGCTCAACAGTGTACTGTCAAGTGTATGCATCGGATGGCCCATAATTTCTTCCACTTTCCCCACAATTTAATATCCCCTTTGCTTTCTGAAGTGCTGCAGGTCTCTCTATAATGATAATGTTCAAGTATTGAAAATGCTAAACAAAAGCAGTTCAGTCACTGATATCTATCCCAGTGATTTCTTATGAGCAATACAAAGTGCTTATCTCCCAGAAACATCAAGCTTTCCTATAAGAGGGAAACATACTAAAGTGGACCCTGGAGAATTATTGTGCAATGTCTTCACTGAAGTGGTGATTAATTCACAGTAATTTACCTTGAGTTGTTTGAGTATATCTTTCACAGTGATGTGATAAAAGCTTGATTTTATGTTGTTTGTTGGCTGGCTTTGTTTCACTTGGTGCCTGCTTTTGGTTTATGTTATTTTTTTTTTCCTTTTGTTTCTAGGATAAAAGAAATATGTATCTGTGGATGAGATTTTTAACTATGGACTTTATCCTTCCAAATTAGACACACTCCTGGCACAACACCACCAAATTCAGTGCCTATTTCTGTTCCTTTACAGGCACCAGAAAAACACACTTTCGTTTCCTCCAGCAAAGCAATCTGTATAAGTCAAATGATTTCTAATTTTCACAAGAGGAATTTATAAAACCCAGCACAGCTCAGTTTTTGCTACAGCTGCCTCCTCCTTAGTTATTTATATGGCAATACAGTACAGCAAAGCAGGAATGGGAAAGCTGTGCTGACAGAAAATGAAGATAGCATAAACAATACAGATTACAGCAGTAAAAGCAAAGCTGGATATAAACCACTACAAGTGGAATCAAGACGGGAGAAAACTGTATGAAATATCAGATTGTTGAGAGCGAGTTAAGCAGCACAGTTGGAGCTGGGAAGTGAAGTACCAACATGATCAAGAGTGTGTTGCCTCCCTTTAATGTTTAGGTTATGGTTTCTCTGGGATCAGAAAAGCATTTAGTTACTCATTTAAACTCCATTTAACCCACTAAGACCCTGACTTTGTAAGAGTATTCTAAGTACTGCAGCAACAAAATTAGCAACCAAATTAAAAAACAGACAAAAACTCTAAAAACCCCACAACTTCATAAAGGTAATTTCACACACATATTCATTATTCTTCCCCCGAGAATGAGAGATCACGACATTCAGTATTTCGTGTGATGCACATATAAGGAAAGCCCTTACACATTGTAGGAAACACCAAAGGAAAAGTACAGCTTTTTTATTTTCTTTTTTTTTGCCTTTCTAAGGAGTATACTCAAGTTTCATCTGTTTAAAACTAAATACATTTTAGTCATTTAAGGTATAAGATATTCTACTTCTATAACCAATAGATAAATCTTCCCAAAAATGTATATTTTGGTTGTCCTATAATGCGCTTGAGTAACCCATCAGCAGATGTGCTGAGAAACTGCCCAGTGTGAAAGGAAAATCCTGTCTGTACGACCGATGTCCCACTTTAGAACTTCTGCAATTGGAGATACAGCTCCTTGGTGAAACTCTTGACCAAGGAGAATGTGGAAACATCCCTGCAACAGCAGAGATGCTGTTTGCAAACAGCAAGCATTCAGTTGCTCCATGTTTTCAAAGACATTCACACATCTGTACTGCCTAGAAGACACTCTTACAAACTGAGGTGCCTTTTAAGAGAGGTCACCTTGAGAAACTCTGGAAATTAATACTTGAAAGAACCCAAGGCTATTTTTACCTTGCTAAGGAAATGAGCTTCAGATAGACACTAAAAGCAAACTCAGACCTCAGACGTTTACCTGTCACATCCTCGTCTCTAGACAGTTTAAATAAGCATGTTGGTGCTTGCTCAGTCTGACAGTTCTTCATGTGTTAAAGGTCAGGATACAAGGAGAGATGCCCACAATCACCAGCTTTCACAAACACC
Organism: Sturnus vulgaris; assembly: GCF_052056855.1. Taxonomy (NCBI): domain Eukaryota; kingdom Metazoa; phylum Chordata; class Aves; order Passeriformes; family Sturnidae; genus Sturnus; species Sturnus vulgaris. Next base: position 42,523,945 of record NC_142244.1, on the reverse strand, counting down.
AGCTTCTAGGCAAAACAACAAGGACAAAAATGCTTGGAGCTTAATGGTTTTTTTGTAATTTTTGATCATATCTAACTGCATTCAATTCCTACTTTATTCCTCCTTCTTCCCACCTGATACCAATTGATGCCAACCCTTTCACATCAGTGGAGCTATTTACAGGATGTATTCCTGTTTGAAGAAATACCAGAGGATGAGATCCTAATGCCTGTGATCATAGCTAATAGGCTTAATTAACTGGTCACGCTCTCCAGATTACTTTGCATTAATAAGCACAATGGATTCTGTTTACTGCCTGAGCAAACACACTCCAGCCTAAAGAAAAAGAGAAGTCAGAATCCCAGTTATCATAAATAACAGTCTTTTGGAAAAAAACACGCCAGTATCAGGGACTGCTGTTTTACAACAATTTAGTACAATTGTCCTAGCAAATAAAGCCATTGCAAGCTGCATAAAATAATATTGTTTATCACCAACGTGTGATATGTGTGATATGTTAAATAATCAGAACAATTATTTACATGCAATTTCTCTCTGATTTGGGACCAAATCTCTGTCAGAAGGGGAAACAGAATTTCTTCTTTTTTTTCCTGCTTTAACTCTCCAGCCAGAAGTTTTTCAAGCATTAAAAATACTTTGTCAGGGGACTAGTAATGTCAGCTCATATTTGTGTCACAAAACTTTATGGAAATGGCTGCTTAACCAAACAGGTGTTGAGGGAGAACAGAGAGGGAGAGTTCAGAGAAGAAAAGGAAAAAAAGATAAAGAGAAAAAACAGATGGTGACCAAGAGAAATGGGGGAAAATTTTGTGTATATACGAGTCATGAATTAAAAGAAAACAAAACAAAATTCAAAGGAACAAACAAGAAAACAAAGTCCTTCATAAAAAAAATACTGTTTTTACTAAGGACCACGAATCATAAAGCTTTAGCATTCAGCACAGTAGCAACCATCCTTCCTCACCAGTTATTTGCTCTTACTCTAAGCTAATCAGACATCAGGCAATCAGAGCTCAGTTATGTAAAAGTCAAGGAATATAAAACAAGAGCAGCTTATATGTTTACCCTCCCTCAGCACAAGTGACAGAGAAATGAAGGAAACAATAGCTTGTACCTACTTTTAAATTTATGTTGCATAGCCTAACTTTGGCTTCTTATTACTGGTAATTAAATTTGACTCTGCTGAGCATATTGAAAGACAGAGGAGAGGCTGTGCCTGCAGCATCCAGGCAATAGCTGCCTGCACTGCAGGAACAGAGGAGCCTGCACCAGCTCACCACTCCTCCACAGAATCATGCAATGGTTGGAATTGGAGGGATCTTGCAAGAGCATCTAGGTTCAACACCCCTGCTGTGGCCAAAGACACCTTTCACTACATTTGGTTGCTCCATTCAACCTGGCCTTCTTATCCACAGCTTCTCTAGAAAATCTGCCCCTGTGTCTCACTGCCCACATTGACAGTCCTTATGATAACTCCTTATCCATCTAAAAGTATCTGTCAAACCAACCTATATCTCTTCAATTGAGTGGCAAGGATGCTGTGGGGGACCACATCAAGTGCCTTTAGAGAAGTCTGTCTAGATGACATCCACAGGTGTCTCTTTACCCACTGATGCAATTCCGTCATTGCTCACTAGGTCAGGCAGGACTTGGTGAAGCCACAATGGGTGTCTCTAACTGCCTCCCTGTCTCCTATATATTCTAACAAATCTTCCAGGAGGATCTGTTCCATCACCTTACTGGGAGCAGCAGTGAGACTGACTGCTGCTTCCCAGGGTGCCCCTCTGGACACTTTTTACTGAAGAGAAAGATGACAAAGTGCTGAAGGGTCTGTGGCAGAGGACACAAGCCCTGTACAAAGGTGTTTCCACACAGCAAGGCAAGCATAGGGCTCCTTCTGTTTCTAAGAGCTGCAGGCTTTGTGTTAGCTTAACAAAACAGACTTCATGACTTGTCAGACCTTGTCTTGGTCTGCCTCAAGCTTTGTATGAACTTTTTCAATCGGTAATGGCAATTGTCAAATGTTCAGGTGATGACTATCTTTTTTTACTTTTACTTTTTTATGTGCAAGATTGAGCATTGCAATTCTTTTATGTATTTTAAGCTAACAGATAACAGTAACAAACAATGACTGTGCAAAAAGTCTCACCAATGGCTCTAGGACAAAACACAGCCCATAAGGAGGAAAAGAATGAGAAGGGCTTGAAAGTACTGGCATGGGATGACACCAAGGATCTGAATAGTACACCCTAGAACGTGGGCAGAAACAGGGGCAGCAAATAGAACAAAGAACAACCATCCACAGTGTGCAAAACACACGTGCAATATACAGCCAATCCAGATGCAAATGTGGGCTTGTGGACAACTGAATAAAGAGCAAGGTATATTATATTATTAAACACATCCAAAACGTTCTTAAAGAGAGGAGGAAGAAACAGTCACCAACAGTGAGTCTTGAGCTCTTCTCCATGGAGGATTCCTGATGATGATGACTGCCTATACCCTCCACCTCTGACTGAACGTCCCAGAGATATAGTGGAGGAGATGGGTACCACTTCACATAATGGGGTAAATATCAGATAGTTTTTATGCAGACCACTTTAGTTGCATATAATTTGCATTGTAATGTTTTTATCAGCGTTACTGTAACAATAATTCTCTGATTATACTCTTAAGACTTTAATTAAACTAATAATAAACTCTTGACTGTGCATACAAAGAGTGTTATTTCTGCCTATAACAAGGTTTTGAATGTAATAAATGGATGGGAGTTTAAGCAACCTGATCTGTAACTTGGTCACAACAAATTAGTAACAAAAGGAGGCTGTAAGAATTGATCTCTCAGCATGTATTTTTTCTGGTATTATCACCTCCTGCAAATCCATCATAAGAATCTGGAGGAAGAAAGGAGAACATCCCACATGCCACTCGTTCAGAGGTAGAAAGCAGTCAGTCCATCCACAGGACTTTATGCCATAGTACCAATCTCTCCTCCTTGTAGGCCCTAAGGAGATTGGTCGTCCCAATTTTCCTTTTGAATGTCTTCAGAACAGAGGACTGCTTCTCTCTTGGTAGGTTACATTATTTTGTTTTATTGATATTAATTTAGTAATTAAAAAAAGAAACGTTTTCTCATCTGACAAAACTGGAGAGATTTGCAATATAAAACAGCAAAATATGTGTAACTCAGAAGAAACAATATATTCAGCTCAAGCCTGTGCTTGAACATGGACTTGGCTTGTGCCATACATGAAAATTAGTAAATAAGTGAAACAAAATATTTTCAAATCTCTCCAAATTGCCTGTATGTGGCTGAGCTTGCACACAGACTCTCTTTTCAGTTGTGCCCTCAATAATTTGCACTTCTTGTTCCAAGATGGAGAGCGTAACAGGATCATGTTTTCCTTATTTTCTCATGCACCTGTAAATTTATTAGACTCAGGGGAGTTTTAATATGTGTGTAGTGTAATATCATTAAGGATATGAATTTTAATGACAAGAATGTATTTCTATATCAATATTTGGTAAAAAAGTATTTCACATATGTATTTAACTCACTAAATAATGAAAAGCATGATTGTTTCCTCATTCAGGGCTTAACACTGAGTAGTTGACTAACCTTTCAAGTTCCTGAATACCTTTCACTCTGGATGACACCAGTGTAAACCTGACAAGTAAAATTACAATAATACATAGACAAATAAGAATAAGTGATTTCAAGTGTGTTAAAATCTTCATCTACTGCTTTGACAACATATACAGTAGTAAACAAATAATTCCAGATTTTGGTGTTAATAAGTAAAAATAGTCATATTGGCACACTAGTAACAAGTGAAAAATAGCAACCAGTCTAGAAAGAACCAAGAAAGAGTTATTATTTTGTCAAATCAAGCAACATCTCATTAATAAAATTAGGCTTGTTCTCAAAAAGACTCTTAATCATTAAACTGTAAGCCAGTGAGAGGGATTATATTGAGGAAAGCACTGATAAAAAATAACTTTAGAAGATGAATTTTTGCTGCCAGTCAAATCCTGTATCAATTATGCATTACATGTGAAAGACCTTGCTGGCTGCAACCTCCTCCTGCATTAGCCAAATCTTACAGCCAGGCAAGGGGAGCATCCTTTCATTAAAGAGCAATCTGGATCATACCAAACTTTTTTATTATCTCAGAGTGAAGGTTGTGCCTGGGTACTGCTAAAATAAAAGGGATACAAAATCAGGTCAACCTCATTGTATGGAATTGCTTTATGCAATCTGATGAAGTCTATATTATGTATCAATATGTTCTATTTCTCATTTAGACAAGATGCTGCAGCACAGCTGTACCTCCATAGACAGAGCATAACACAACTAGCAAAAAAAAAATCCCAGTCACTTTCTAAAAAAGACTACCACTTCAGGGAGAAGGTGAGACAGCATAGGCAAAACTCCATCAATTTGTGCTTTTTTTTCTTGAATGAAAAATAATCTAGTCCATTTTAAATTTCTCTTTAAAGTTATTTCCTTCCTATAATTAAAATTTTAAAAATTAGTTTATTTCATTTTTAGCCAAAGAAAATCTAGAGCTACAACAAGAATATAAATGGAATTTATCCAAATTTGTGCAGCAAATAATGCAATTGTAATCTGGTTTCCAAGTGTCACTATATGAAAAAAATAAATCACAATCTGTATGGAAGAAAATATAGACAATTTTAGAGCATTAAAACAGATAAATTACATGCAACATCTCTGTTGTAAATGAGACATTTCGCTAGCTGAAAGAAAAAATAAAAAGGAATATTTCCAAAAAAAGGAGAACTGTCATCAGTGGCTATACTCATAACACATCAATTAATCTATCAATCAATCTATATTTTATGGACAGATCTGTCTTACTACTCAGTCAGACTCTTTTATTATCTGCCTTCATCAGAAATACCAGTTCATTTTTGCATTCCCACTACATTGTTTCTACCTGTATTTAAAAAAGACCATGCCAGCTTGGGTCACGTCTAATAAATTAATTGAAGGAGAGGACTGAACTGCATTTTCCCACATTGTAACAGGATGTCACATCTGGAAGACCACGGAATCAGTAATTTTTTACCTTTTCCCCTGGGTCAAGGAATATACCAATTCATTTACAAACCAGTATAGCTCCCAGATAGACCCACAGGCTTTTCACTCAGAATATGGCAGTCAAATCCATGGCCTGAATTGGGTCTCAAGGGAATAGAGTCAAAGCCTCCCTCTACCTGAAACAGCTTGTGTGTTTGGGTAAGGTTGAGTTCAAGAAATTCAGTTTGAATTCTGTGACAACGTGTGTGTATGTGGTACACACAGATGAGCTTGTCCACGTGCACCAAATCCATGAGATCCTTATACAAGGAATGAAGATCCAGACAACAGTTTGGTTGTTTACACTCAGGGATCTAATTTTACTCCAGAGACTTGAATTCATCCCACCTGGCCTCCAGACACAAACAGAGACTTTGGGACCTTCAGTGGGTCCTTCTTCATGTGCCAAAACAGAGGAGCACTATTCATAAGGAAACCTCCTTATGCTTCCTTACCCGTGTCAGTTCAGCATCTGATCCAAATCCTGCCCATATATTCTTATTAACACTTCAAGGGATTGAGACAAACTCTTCTTCTCTAAGCTCAAAATAACTGGGATAAACTGTGACACTTTTGTTGACACCCAGTTGATGTCCTGAAATCAATTTCATGATACAAACAGTAAACTACTGTTCCTTAAAAGTAGGAGAACAGAACAGAACAGATCTTGAGGAATGTAATGGTAGTGTGGCTGAATAATAACCTATGCCAGCAGAAAAAAAAAAAAGGGAGAATAAAGAAAAAAACCCTCTTTTTAATATTTTTTTCAGCAAAGAATTAAAAGCAAGACATTGCGTGTCTGTAATAAACCCAGAAATTTCTTCCATTAAGATTGCAGGCTTCTCAAATGATCTTTGGTCTGCTAATTATTTAAATGTATTTTAAAACATGGATTGCAATCCTAAATTGATATTTCAACAAAGTGTTTGTATGGGACTCTTACAATAAGCATAATAATAAAATCAGTCAACATCAGTTGCTAAGGGGTTTAATTTGCAATTCTGTGATCTGCTTAAGGTAGAAGAAAATATTAGTAGACAGAACAGGACACGTGACAATCACACTGTTCTGTCCTTGGCTTTTATTCTACTTAATTTTATATTGGTTTTATGACACATCTGCTACCTACTAAACTTCAACTCTTTATTTAAAAACTTAACCCTTTTCTTTCACTTTATTGAAAGGAGATGAACTAAATGTTGTATGTGTTATTCAGTCAGGGAAATGAGTGAATTCAGAGACTTTTGGAGTCCTTGCTCTACCTCTGTCAATGTTAGCTCTTGAAAGTGTTTAAAATTCAATCTCTGTTGAATTCAGCTTAGGAAGAAAAATCCTTTTGACTAGAAAGAAATGTCACAGAATGACTACAGGATTCACTGAGTTTCATTACGTGCAGTGCATGTTACACTGGTCACACAAGTTTACATCAATCATAAAACATTGTAAAGCTCAGGGCAAGCCAGTGGTGTGCTTACAGCATCTTCTTATAAACATGACAGGACACATCTACAGGCCAGTCTGCCACTGATTATACCAATTAATTTTTCACAGTTTTACCAACCAGGCTTGATTCTAAATATGTCTGCAATGAAGAAAGAAAATATTTACCTCAAATATTTCTCCAGTGTTCAGTGATAAAAAAGGGCATGAAATCATCTGATCACAGCATTTAATTTCCATCTGATGCTACTCTGACTCCACCCTATCAGTTGTTTGGCATCTTCAAGGAAGCAGAAGGAATAATCTTTTTCTGAAGGACGACAGAAAAATGTTAATGTAGTTATACCTTATTTGAAAAATCTGCTCAATTCTGAGGAGCTGCAATGTCTTTAATTGTTAGACCTTCATTCTTTCAATAGCTACAGCCAACATCTTCCAAAGAATTTTTTTGTGCTTAATGAGTCCATCTTTGGTTATCTGCCAATACAATGTGATGCAGTTTGGTAGACTCCCTAGATATCCTTGTGTGAAACCATACCAAACTCAGTATTTTCATGTAATTGCTGAAGTGTCTCATTTACTTTCCTTCCTGTCTTTCCTCTTAAACACAATTAGGAAAAGAAAGTGAGAAAATTATTGATGTTAGAGATAAGAGCAATCACACAAAGAAGAAGACTTTTTTTTCAGTGCCATAGTCTTTCCTCAATATTCTGATGGATATGATGCTTCCTTGCTTTCAGAAGAGTATCTGCTCTGCTACTTCTTACCTATTCCTCTTTGCAAGAGATGAATTTGTACTCCTCTCAGTCTTAGCTGCATCTTGCTAGCATGATCTATACCTGTAATGGCTCTCTGGAATTTCTTTGACTCTACAACATTCAGACAGATAGCTAGTTTTCTTTCTCCATAGAATAGAAAACCTCAGGCAGAATTTGATTCATCCAGTACAACCCCTAAAAATTATTCAGCTGACGTTCCTCTTGTTGTTCCTCTCCCTTACCATCACATTTTCTCTCTTGTTTCTTCATAAACTTATCTTTTTATCTATTTCTTCTTTTGTTTTATTTTCTGTCTTAAAACACTACTGCTGTCACTGTTTAAAAACCAATAGAATTGAAACAACCTCCTTTTTTCCTAAACTGTTTTTCTGTAATTTTTATTTAGCTCAATGGTGGAAGACTGCAATGCAGACTAAGAGGTAAGTATAATAGATTGTTCATTCTGTTTACAACATAGTGTAGATTTTGCCAAATTACACAGATTGTCTCTAAAATAGTTGATCAATTTTGTAAATATAAGGATCTTCCTAACTCAACCTCACTTATAGATGTTTCTGTTTTTAAATATGTGTCTATAGACAAAATATAATATAAAAAAGTCCATCATCACTAAATACTGAATTTTTTAAGGAACTGTTCCAGAGTATGATTATCAAATTGAGGGACAGATAATTTTAAAAGTATAAAGAAGAATGGCACCTGCTTTGTTGGCACGGAGCTTTCTGCTATGCAGAATCAAAGAATCATTTGGGTTGGAAAAGACCTCCAAGGTCTCCAAGTTCAACCTTCAACCAAATGCCACCATTCAACTAAACCACACTGCAAAGTGCCACCCCTACTAATTTTTGAGCACTTCTAGGAATGGTGGCTCCACCACATCCCTGGGTCTGTTCCAGTGCTTTACCACTCTTTCAGTGAAACAATTTTTTTAACATCCAACCTGAACCACTCTTTGTTAGTTTGAAGTCATTTCCTATCACACTGGGCTGTTTCTGCATGGAATAGACTATGGAAAAAAGAACTCTAATTTGCATCTCTCCCCTTTTGTGCTTATTCCAGGTGGTGTAAGCTATAGGAAGGTGGATACAATACACTGGAAAGTATAAGCAAACATATCAACAAAGTTAAGAAAGACAAACCAGAGCCACAGAACAGAAAATTAGGTACACAATGTATGCCAGAAAAGTTCTGCTAGGATCTGTGATCATTTAAAGGGAAAGGAGAGGCACAGTTCTTACCTTTCGCATCATATTTATATAATATGTATCTCTAAAACAGCTTGAAAAAATTCCGGGGTCTTCCAGCTGAGGTGAAGTCCTGCTGCCAGAAGCCCACGAGAACATGATTGAAAGGGATGGAACCAAAGCAGAAACTCAGAAGATCCCGGGGGGTTCTTCTGGCCTACACAGGGTTAACTGAGGCATCCCAGCACTGAGGCGCAAACCCAGTCAAGCTGGTGGATATGGAAAAAACAGACATGCATGAGCACCCGAAATTAAACAATCTCTCTTGCTGCCTAAGTCAATGTCCCAGTCCTTTGGAAATCTGTCTCTAGATAAGCTTTCCTAAAGGATAGCTCAGAGAAAGAGTCAAAAAAGGTTCCTCAGAAGCGTCATTGGGGAATTCCATACTTTTTCCTTTGGATAAAGCTGAAACTTAGAGATACTAGCTAGCTAAGTTAGGTATCTGAATTTTGATACTGTTGCTATTCCTATTATTGTCTGTGCTCTCGAGTTCTTCTCTGTGAAGCAAGGATACCCACTCTAAATGGAAGTCAAAGGAATGTTGCAACGACAAATGTGTCCAAATGGTTGTAGGGTTATGGTTAGACAATGAAAAAAGTATTATTATATTTGTAGATAAATTGCCCTGTAATGCCATTACTGTTCTCTCAGGTTTATTATTTTTATTCATAGATAATAACATGATGTGCCCTCAGCAGATATGAAGACACATTTGTGCAAATGCTTTATTATCAAATAACAAAAAGTATATTTTCTCTCTAACAGTTGGCCACCTGTGACATGTCAGTGAGAAACAAAAAAATGACAGTAGTAAGTTCCAGCTCAGAAAAAAAAAAAAAAAAGGGCAAAACATCTTGCTATCTTGGATTGTCTAATGGAACATCATCTATTATGTAGATGTGTCCCTGCCCCTCAACAAAACCTTTAGCCAAAAAAACCCCAATAAATAAAATGCTTCCCTCTGTGTTACCTTCATGTTCTAGTGACTTATTTTCTCAGCCCTGTGAGATGCAATACCTGATTTTATAAGAATTCTAAAGCACAATAAGCAGACAAACAAACTGCACAGAGAAAAACATTCACACGAAATGCAGCTCCTGGTAAAGCAAGTCAAATATGCTGTAATGGTAATGGCAAATAAAGATGGGAAGGTTAGATGCAAAGACAAATCTTACTCTCAATGCTTCACGAAACTTTGTTTTTCTTTTGGGGTCTTTAGAGTTACATTCAAGATCATTCGGATTCCTATTGCAGATTTCTGACCTCTTCTAAAGGAATGATCAAAAATCTTAAGCAGTCCACAGAATATTCCCTACTGATTTTAAATCTTTTTGAATTAGATGCTCATGGTTGGTTTCATTTCACCTAATGCTATCCATCAAAAACCTAGACATGTAGGCTAAGATAGTCAGCATTATACTTTAGATTTAAATGAAGAGAGAATGACACCTCTGAAAGTAATGCTTCTATCACAAATATGTAATTTTTTTGGACAGGCAAGGAGCCCTATCTAAATTCCTCTATGAACTTTAAAGGGATCCTAGAAGGCCAGTCAGATGGACTGAAATATATAGAAAAAATTTCATCCTCCTTTGATATGTAAGACAGCATAAGATTGCAATTCTGCAGTGAAGATATAAATTTTAAATTTAAACTTACCTTGAACTACATTCAACTGCCTTCTTGAAAATCCTGCCCTATGGCTTGAAAGCAGAAGTTGAGACAGCAAACTTGAAATCACAGCCAGAAAAAGAAGGATAGTGATATTGATAGACACCTTTAAGACTCTAGGATATATGCATGGTTTTGAAGGAAACCCATCACATGTTCAAACCTGCAAGAGTGTAAAATCATTATTCACTACTGGCTGCATTAGTTGTCAGTGCCTGGGGTTGTGTGGATTTGCACAGAGTTGTAAGCCTGCATTTTTGTTCTTCACTAAAGCAAACTCTTGATGTTTCAGAGCCCAACCTTTGTTATATTTATTTGTAGCTTACCGATGCCTCATTTTGCTATATACTCAGTACAAGGGCATTTCTCGTCTGAGTTCCCATCTGACGCTTTTTTTTAGAGGTGACAGTCACAGCACATGAGAAAAGCACATAATAGCCAGATTCCCATGTAAAAGTTCAGAGCAGGAACTATTGATTAACAAGAGTCTGTAGTTTCCTTTAGCTTCTTGCTTCTTCTCCTTGATAGAGGACAAAAAACTAAAATGTGGCTTATGGAGCTGAAGAACTATTCTAAGTTTTAGCATGAGATAGATACACAGGGATTTTAGTGCCACAGTGTGACAGGAGGCTGCAGCCTGCTGATGGCCAGAGCAGTGTCAGCCTGAGCCCATGTGTGCTGCTGCTCTGTGCCACAACCCACATGGAGCCAGAGGAGTTCAGCATGCTGACCAGCTAAAGGAGTCCACGCCCTGGAGGAAATCGAAAGGACTTCACAAACAGGGAAGAATTTATTCAAAGCGAGTCGAGTCTCTTTTATTCATTTGAACCATTCCAGAGACCAGTGCAAGTGAAGAACCAGAGAAATGTTCAGGAAAAGGGGCTGGGGCAGGTGGAAGAAAAACTAAATCCTCTCTCTCGGTCTGTGTTGTACAGCTCTCCATATAGATTACAAAAGAATAATGCTGGCTCTGGCAGATCGTTCCTATTTATCCTACCTTTTGGAGTTCTTGAAAGAACTGCTGTAACTTTTTGGCAAATTTGCAAACAAAAGTGGTCATATATACAGTTCATTCTTGCAGTATTTCAATTTTTTTTGTGTAATTCACTTTCAAAGTTTGTGAGAATAGATGATAAGCTTTTCTTAAGACCTGTACAATCACCCAAACACACCTTGCCAGTGTAAAAGGTAAGTAAGTGAGAGTACCAATTCACTTCTGTGCTCTTATTTCATCAAATCACTTCAAACTTTTCAAAATAATGTAAAAGTAAATTTATACACACTCTGCCATGCTGTAAATACCCATCAGATGCAGAACAACAGGGAAATCACAGCTGCTGCAAATAGCACAAACACAGATCTCAGCATCCATGATGGTATCAGTCTCAGTCAGAGGGATAAATCTGAATATTTTAATATTTCTCATGAAGTCACAATGCTTCGTTGCCTTTTTGAGAGATAACAAGTAAGATGGATGTACTGTAACAGAAGAGCCAGAAAACTCAGCAGTCAAGGTTTGCCCCATTCATTTTTTCTTTATAGCCTTGGATAACATAGATTGTAGAAAGTGTAAATGGTCCACTATCAGAATTTACTGACCTGGAAGGAAAAGAGTGGGAAATAAACATCTACAATGGTAATAAAACTGGGCAGCCTTGTCTGCCAGTTGCCTGAAATATTTTGCTGTGATTCAGCACATCATCACTAAGCATTGTCCAGTGTTGTATAATTAAAAGAACTGACAGCCAAAAGTTATACTCTTTGCAGCAAAGTCCATGAGTAAAGACGGCATTTCTGAAGCACCCTGTGGTGGGCAGGTTAAATCTATCTGCTCACAGAGAGTGATAGAACAGGATGCAGAAAAGTCTTTTTTTTCCTTTATAGAAATGAGGAACCCTTCATGTTCCTTTGGGCATACAGAACCAATAAAGAGGCTTTCTATGTTCAGAGGAAGTCAATAGAAATTCTGTCTAGTTTAGAGAAGTCATAGGTTTTCCTTCAGATATTAGTCATGAAAACAGGTGTTACAGTCCTTGAACAAGTTATTAACCTTGACATCACCTACAACAGACCACCTGCAAAACAGAAGGGCAGAGAGTTAAAAAGTTCTCCTAATTACCCACCTTTCCAAAAATATTTAAAATATTTACTAATTCAATCTTTTCAAATAATGAAAAGACTTCTAATTATTTTTCAATTAAAATGTAGCATTCTTCAGAAAGTTCTCTTACTTCCCTTCAACTTAAATAAACTTTCCACATATTGCTGATATTCATGCTCTGCTATAAATTATTTCTATGACTACTCTTCTGGAGAGGGAAAATTTGACATAATTGCCTTAAATATTTCTTTGCATGAGTAAGTACATCTTTGGTAGAGTAATGGCATTTACAGGGCACAAAGTATGCAGCTAAAGTGATGAAAACCAGAAAATTTAAGGCATTTGTTAACACCGATGAGATATCTTGCTATGTCTGAGACTGAACAAGAAAGCTTTTAGTTTGGTGAACCATATTTAATTTTGAAATATGACAGCTCTTCAGCATCTGACTGATACTGTCCTGCCAAAGTCTTCTTTATGCTTCAGAGTAGCATAAAGATTTATCTCTGAAATGTGGTAATAGAAAAATTTACTCAACTTGCCAACAAGCTACCAAAAGAACCAAGTTCTCCATTTTAGAGAACACACAACATACAAACACATTCTGTTTTACCAGATGCCTGTTCCTTTAATATAATTTGTACATAGATAAACTTCATAAATTACCACTATCACAAAGCAACAATGATGAGATTCTTCAATACTGCTTGGTGCAGTAACTGCTGAGGAGATAAACTGCATTACTGATATTTGACTCAGGTGTGTAGAAGAGAGGTTTCTGCTGGGTATTGTTAAAGTTAAATGGTTAAATTTAATTTAAATTGTTAAATTCCTTTTCAGAACTCTTTCCATAGCCCTTTGGACTTCTTGCCACACCTAATTTAAAAGCATATTATTAAAAACATAGGAGGAAAATTCATCTCTTCAGAATTGCTACACTGAAGTACCAAAATCCTTCATGTCCCTCCCCAGGACTACTGTCCCAGTTGTTGAACCTTTATGTGGTGCATGTTCTGCCCATGATTAGACAGCTCTAACAGCAAACCCAAAATTATGGGTTCATTAAACTCTGTCCTCACTTGTTTTATGCAAGGATGACACCCCATTCATCCCTAGGGAAAGGCATTACAGCTCTCCAGAGTCAAAAACCCGTGCTGCTACAATGAGAACAAAAGTTTTGCAGCTGCTGGAAATTTCTGTTCATAAATTCAGTACAGCACTGTTGAAATCTCCTGACACTTTTTTCCAATCCACAAAAAGATTTAACTTTTGAGATGTGTGAGGATGGAGAAGCGTACCTTCATGTAGGTCTTCAAGAGAGGAAGAAGTGTGAATCTTAGGGAGTTGCTACACACTGTACTTAAAACCTAATTCCTTATAGCCTTTCCTGACACCTTTGATACATATTTTCACTCGAGGAAATTAAGTGTAAAATGCTGTCATTTTCAGATAGCGTTTCTGGCAACTGTTTTGCACAGATGTAAATTATTGCCTACTTACAATGTTAAAAAGCTAGAGATTAGGGCAGGGAACAACCCTACGTGGCTGCTTCTAGCCTATTTTTTAAGGACTAAAATAATCCTGAAAAGCAGAAAGATGTCCCTTGTTTTAAAGAAAAATTATAGATGATTTTTTGAAATAAGTAAGTGAAGATGAGGGCCAGTTTGCTAGGGAAGGATGGTAGTGAGTCTGGGATATCAAGGAAATCAGCCTTCATTTGTACAACTCAGGCCTCATATGAAATATTAATCTTGCTCACTTACAAATCCCACACTTTAATTTTTTTTATAAACCCTGAGCAACCTCTCCTACATTCCCCAGCAAAAACAGGAGCTCTTGAAATGAAACTCTGATTTTTCCAATTATTTATGCCCCTTTGAACGTTATAAACCAGGGAATGTGGTGATTATTACACAGTTTTATGTCACAATGCACTGAAAATTTCAACAAGATGAAAGTGAGAAAGAGTTAGGGGGGAAAAAAAACCCAATCGAACAACAAAACACCTGCACTCCAGATGGCAAAGGTAAAACAATAATTATAGAGAGGCTGATATATAAAATCTGAAAGAAAAGACTAAAGAATAAAAAAAAAAATAAAATGTAAAACCAGTGTAATAGGCACACAGGGGAAGAGTATGATAACATGAAAGATAAAAAACTGCAGCACTTTCGTAAGTATAACAAATTCAAAGTGTTGATGGGAAAAACGTGACTATCAAATCAGAGGCTGCCAAAGAGACAAACTGTAAAAAGAGCCAGAGAATGGGAATCAGATGTGTGAAATGAGGTCACTAGGCAAGCGAGAAAAGAGGTGAGATCTCGACTGTGCTCTTGCAGCCGCTAGCTCGCTGGGGTGGGGGCGAGCTCCTTGCAGCCTTTGTGGGATGCTGGGAGGATGCGCGGGGCAGCACAGCAGAGCGGGGCTGGCAGGCGGGCAGGCTGCAGGCAGGGACTGTACACCCCACCAAGCTGGCAGCAGCAGGTTAAATGCTTTCTGCAGAGCGAGGAAAAGAGGCTCCCACACAGCAGAGTGTTTAAGCTAACAGGTGGGGTGAGAAGATGTGACAGATGAAGCTTATTACAGTCTCCCAGCAGAGCATGAAGTGGTTAGATGCTCCTAATGACCGTGTACAAGGTGACTGACTCACTCCTATCTGTTGAACAGCTTGAAAGGAGGATATTTTACCCTGAGGAAGACTGACCTGTCTTCTTCATCTTTTTTTTTTTTTTTTTTCTTCTAGCATTTAATAATGAAGGCTTCCTCTCATGCAGCACATTGGCTGCTGTCCCCATGGCCATGAAGCCAACAGTGTCCAGCAAGCTCTAGATAATCTTTGCCCTGCAGGACCACAGAGAATGGCTGTGTGTAAAGCATTTGGAAGGGCATGAGCTGTCCAGTGGAAACCCGAGGTGTTATTACCAGTGCATTGATTTCTGGTGTAGCTGCCTGACTACATCACTTTGAAGCTGCAGGACATTAAGTCTGTGCCATGATTTTTCTTCTTAGTGTTATTCCTAATAGGACTGCTAGATAATATTTTCATACATTTTTGCTTGCCTTATCTGGTCTCTGAATGCGGTTGAAACTGATAATGCATTTCAAACTCCTCTTGCAGAAAAATAGGCTAATGTTTAAGGAATAGATAAGCCACAGGGGTTAGGAATAGGGCTGTTTCAGAGAGAGAAAAAGAATGAAATTTTATACAGGTCACAGCGTGTGTAGAAGGGACTCAGAAGTGTCTTTTCACTGTTGCAAATACAATTTTGTGTGTTTATGACTGTGTCTGCAATGGAGATAGCAGTACTGAGTAAAGGCAAATTTCAACTTGAGAATTTGAGGAGAATTGGGACATGATGAGTACAGATTGTTGTCTGACATTCCTAATAACAATTCAAATTTGGCCATTCCCACAATGATTGTGTTGTGCTTTGTTTTTCCCATATGTAAAATAAGCTACAGCCCAACTCATATGCCTACAGATATTTACTGTAAACAAACAAGCTATTTCTATTCTCTATGGACAAGACATATTTATTACAATATACAGTATAGCCCAGGGATAGATTCTCTGGCAGGATGCTGGGACAAGTACCTCTGTGCAGAACAAATACTCCTGATTGACCACAGTACTGCCTCCTCATCCCCATCACAGCTTTATCTGCCCTCATAGAGCCAGTGAACATTCATTAGAAATGTTGCCTGTAGCAAATCTTGGATGAGAACTGTGAAGAGAAAAATGAAGTTTTAGGGGAAAAGTGAGAAGACGTCCATGTATTTACGTTTTCCCATAAGGTCAAAGCATTTGAAGCAGAGAGAAGTTGGGGATCCTGTAGAGGACTGAGCTTCCCTTTCTTTACAAACAAGCACTGGGATTTCCAAGGGTGCAATGCCACAGGAAGGCCTCCTACTGAGCCAAGCACAAACCCTGCAGCTCTCAGGAGTCAGCAGCTGTGGGGGACCAAGTTTCCCAAGCGAATTTTCTAAATGTTTCTATTGAAGCAGACTGAAATACCTCAATGCAGCAGATTCTGCTCAGATTTCTGGGCATTTTGTACAGCAGTGTAGAAAAGCAGGCATGTCCATTTGGTGTATATATTAATAAGGATTTATCTCACCTGATTATTCATGGATCACCAGGTCATTTGCCACAGTAAATGGACAGAAATAAGCAGTTCCTTCACCTGCCTCAAATATCTGCCTTTAAATAAGACAGCTTCTGTCCATGAAGTGCTTGTTTTCCTCCACTGACTGAAAAGGGATTGCAAACTACATACTCAGATGTAAGTAGCTACTCTGTAGATACCTAAAGTTTTCAGGAAGAGCCCTTTTCTATCTATCTGAACCAAATCACAAACTTACATTTTGTTAATGAAAATTGCCTTCCCACTTCTACTTTAAGCTTGCAACTCAGAAGGAGCTGTTGAAGATCAAACACTGGAGATCAACCAAGCATCATTAATTAATGGAGAGTAGAGGCAAGCAGTAGAATAGATGTAAGCAAAGAAGAAATGGTATGGATAGGAAGGAGGGTACAGTTTAGCAGGTAGCTATGGTATGATGGACCAAATGTGGAAGCAGCCTGTGCTGAAAAAGGTATTTTATGAACCCAGACAGACTTATCAAAGACAGAATGTCTCTCATAAATGGGACAGCAATGAAGACAGAGATTTTGTCTGAAAATTTGCACTCAGGTTAACTGCAAGAGAAAATTCAGTAACTCACAGGCTATCAAGCAAGGAAAATACTGACCATATCCTTTGTCTAGTCTGTGAGTTTGTAGGTGAAATGTGTGGTTATTTAAGAATCTGTTTTGGAAAGCCACTTTGCTCTGCTTTTACTACCAGAACAATATGAATATTTGCATTGTCTGGGAAAAGGTACATCTTTATTATGAAGAGTAATTAAGAAGTTGGAAGTTTCAGCTTAATTTGCAAAGTGGTCAAGCAGAAAGTATAAACATGTGACTGTCTCTAAACACTTAAATCTGCTCAGCAAGCAAATACTGAAGAACCAGAGACTGGATCCAGTATATCAAACTGGGAGCACCTAGCTGTGACCAGCTCATTGGTGAGCAATAATTACATTCACTGCCAGGCAGTTCAGCTTGCTTAAGTTGGACTGCTGTGTGCTCAGATCTACAAGAATTGAAATCAGAGAGCCTCACCTAGACTGACTCCAGTGACACTTCAGACAGACGAATTTATACCTCCATTCTATTGCATGCTACCAAACAGACTGTGTTTCACCCTGATCTTCTTACAGCTGAAAGAAAAAGCCAGTTCCCACATCTGGAGGTATACTATTCAAGGGTTTGCAAAGTCACCCAAACGCAAAAGGTATACATTTTTCACAGTATTTCCTGCATATTTTATGGAAAGTCATTTTATGGCTTAGTAAATTCAAAGGTTAGACTTTGCTGACCTTTCATTGATAGTTTTCTCTAATGTGAGACGTTTAAATAAAGCACCTGTTGAACATACCAAACCTGCCACATTACTTAATTTTTATTAGATATTTTGTCAACTTCATTGCTAGACACTATTATGCAACATGATATCTGATTAGAGAGTTTTATTTCTTGTCTGACAGTTTCACTACAAATAGAAAAGAAGAAAAAAAAATACAACCCTCATATCTTTTTTTTCCACATATTCCCACCCATTATCTGGAACAAAACAAAGTAGTTTGTTAGACTTCAAAGGATGAACTAGATATTTCAGTTTCAGACCTCATGCAGGACTGGTTCATGGAACATGTCTGGAATTTTTCATAAATAATAATCTGCAGCTCATTAACCATCCTAACTATTTCTTGGTCCGTTTCCTTTCAATAATAAACATAGTGGCTCATAATTTGCTAGGAAAAGAAAACATCTACTTATTCCAATTCATAAAACAAATCCTACTCTTTATTTAAGGCAGTTATAAGCACTCCAGGCTAGAATTTTGCACTTAGAAAATCCATCTCACAATTAAAATAACTGACAGGGATGGGTCACAATACTCTTGGTTTTCAGACATCCAACAGAGAAAGAAAAGCTCATCAATTTTTTGTATGTACTGGTAAAACATTTGTTGACAGCATAGTGGCTTTTATCTATCAATATAGTCCCCCTAGCGATATATGTCAGTGCATCCTGAGACTTTATGGATTTATCCTTGCAAGGATTTTGACATGAATTACAACAGCTTTACCCTCAATGTACAGACAGCAGACATGAGGTATTTGTCCAGGACTATAAAGAAACTGTACCTAATTTTCTTGAAACCTATCCTAAAGTTTTAAACACAATGGACTGTTATCTCTATCTTATGTCTTTGGGACATAATTTAAAAACATTCAGGATCCACAGAGGTCATTTCTTCAGCTCCAAACAGCCTTTAGAACAGAAGAAAAGTAGTCTATGTCAGATAGGTTTTTTGGTTTGCTGGAAAACACTGGGCCAAGGCGTCTAATAGCACAGAATAGGGAGAAAATATTTTCTGATGGTATAGGACAGGTGGTGAGCTCCCAACTCTTTCTTCATTCCAATTGATTCTTTTTTCAGATCAGAAATCAAACCTCAGCAAGCAGAAGTCCATGGCCAATGCAAGTAACATACAAATGGCCCACAATTGCCTTATACCTGGCACAGCCATAAGAACCTTCCCCCAGTGTATGAGAAATGAACACAGATTACTCTTTATGCCCACAAATGCACATATACACAAAGCCAGAGCCATAAGCAGGCTGGTATGACCACACCTCCACACGTGTGCACACAAGCATGTGCTCCATGTCTGCCCAATTCCCACTTTCTAGAACGTACTTGAAGAGTCCTGTCACCTTGGTGCTTCATTCACCTGTGTGGTGAACAAATTAGATGGCAGAAGGGCAGAAGGACTATGCTGGAAAGAGGAGAGAAAGACTGACTATACCTGCATTATGCTCAGTGGTGAAATTATGGGTTTTGACATGGGCTGTCCAAAATTCTAGAGTCTTTAATCCTGTGCATCTGCTTGGATCCTTGAGGTTATTTTTGCCTTACCTTTCCTGCGACTTTGACCCACAAGAAAAATCCCAAGTGAATTTATCCTACAGTGCAGATCAATCAGCAGCCTTCCATAGCACTTTTTATTCCTGGCAGCTGGACATGAGTGTGGCCTTTCCTCCAAGTCTTTGTCACCTTAAGTGCAAAATAATTTCCCACCAAGATAACATAGGCACAGAATCAAAAGACCAGGAAATCTGATCTGTGTCTATAATCCCTTTGTGTCCTTTGGGAATAACTGGATTCTTGTTTTCTATGATTTGCAGCCTCTCCTTCAATTCTGTAAATCACAAACATGGTATATCACTTTCAGATATGCCTGTGATGCTTTGCTTCATATTCAAAACTGCACCAGGACTGGTGTTTCACCAAGTTGGTTTCTAGACAGTAACTCATTGCTGAAAAATATTTTTATATTTTTTAAACAGGTTTGAGAAAACATGTTTCTGGAGCAAGCACAGGAGTAGATTCCAGAAAATTTTAAGTTTTTCCGCTACAGCAACAGTTTTTCACAACTTCCCATAATAAGACTATTTATGACTAGATTCCAATCAAAGGTTATGCCTTTCTCAACATAACCTTTTAGATTGTGTCAGTTTGAGCTTATTACTACGTTTTGTAGAATAAGAATGTTGAGAAGCTTATGCTGCTGTACTATGAGAAAAAGAAGTAAATCTATTAAATGGCATCAATAAATTAAACATTTTGAGGATAAATATTTTGGCTAATTACTAAATGTTTAACAATACTTACTTGACAAATAGCAATACAAACAACTTGATCTCACTTATTTATAGTTCTACAGGTAATTATTTCTCATTAAAGGGCTAAAAGGTGGCAAAGGCAAAGGGTGGTTGGGAACACTGACCCCTCTCTCACAATATGTAGATACTCACCCCTGTGACTGTAGTATGTGTATTGAGCAAAATGACCAATGTCTATTCAATGCTTGTTTTCTGTTTTCCTTCCTGTGAGATGGAATATTGGAAGTATAACACTGTTGGAAATAATCTGTGCTGAACATTGCATTAAATAGTACACTGAATTAAGTATGGACAATTTCATGCTAATTAAATATGCTTTGCACTTTAACCAGACAATGGAAATGTTTAATTACTATTTTTTCATACCCATCTGAATTTATGTTGACACTTGACTATAGCTGTGAGAATGCTCTAAACCACCAAGAGATCTGAGATTCAGACAACATCAGAGTCAGTCCAGAGAGCAGAATGGCATACTCTGAATTTGCTTATTAGATTATATGGAGTAGTATATGTTATGTTCTTGTAGCAAAGAAATCATTAGAAGGAAGGAAATGAGGCAATAAAATCTGCTAAATTCAATGGACAGTAACAAGAAAGAACTTCCAGATTACACTGAAGGAATATCTGAAATTCTGTAAGAGACACTCTTAGAAATTTGTAAGCAAAATTGAGGCAAAGGATATAATCGTGGGTGGCACAAATGAATTCATAATAGGGCTTTTGTATGTATTCTCTAATAAGCAACCACATTCTTTAAAATTAACTATGATCATCAGAAAAACACTTTCAAATCGTGCATCATAAATAAGCAAATATATAAGCCAAGTAATCTATATTTTGATTAAATCCTTCTTTCCAGCTCTTATCATAGAGGTCTCTAGGGTATCTTATGTGAATGTCAATAATTCCCAAAAGAAAAAAAATGTAGCCCTAACTCGTGAGGATAGATGAAAAAGGCGTCTATTTGTTCTCTGTAGTATGCATCAATTAGAATTGCTGCTGACAGTTTTGTGCGGCTTCTCTCAAAAATTTTCTTCTTGTGACTTACAAAGTGACTAGAAATGTAATATCTCCATAAGAGTTAGAGGCCCTGCTGTGCAATATACCCACTAAATCACAAGATCCAGCTTTTAAAATATTCTCCCTAGATCCAAGTAATTCCCTGTTAACTGAAGGTAGGACATCCAAAATGGATTTTAGGAGAAAATGGATGAATTGGAGTGGTTACATAACATCACTGAACATGAATATCACTGCAGAATTAAACAGCTTGGAGCATGTCTATATTAGGGAAGCTTTTTGCATATTATCTATTCAGTGATACAGTATTTTACATAAAAGTCCCAATTATATTATAAATGGTTCTAGCTACAGATTTACATTTTGGACTCTGACAGATCTTCTGTGACAGAGCTGCAAGCTGCAGTTAGATAAGAAGCAAGTGGAATGGACTAACTTCATTAACTGGCTGTTGGCATGGAGTTTAAAGATCTAATTCTAATCTCAACTATCGGGAAACAATGAGTATATATCACATGTAACTTACAAAAATAATTTATGTTACCTTTTGTCAAGAAACACCAGAGTCAAAACAGATGACCCAGAAGTATTTATTTGGGCCAATGTATCTCAGAACTTGTTTAATACCACTTAAAGGTGTTGGGCCATGTAGAAGTTTGAAGAAGGGGTATCTCTCTTGATGTCCAAGAAAATGCACTGTTTTGGTTCCCTTGAAGATGTGAGTCACTCCATAGGTTACTAATGAAAAATACAAGCCACTTTCAGACAGAAGATCACACATCAGAAGATATGAATGTCTACCTATATCAGCAATCACAGAAATGCATTAGAAGTGCTGCATTCATCCCTTGACTCTTACAAAGATAGCATTTTCAGAAAGTACCCTCCCACTACAGAGAGAAAATTTGGAGCTATTCCACTGCTCCAGATTTATACCCATAAACCTCACAACAGTATTTGGTCCTATATTTTAAGCATGAACTGAATGTTAGGAGCAGTAAGTCATGCTGGACCAGGAAAATAAGTCATCTTGTCAAAGAATACAATTAAAAAGAGGAGATTTCAAGGATTAATTAGGGCTGAGTGGTCAGAAAAACGTAATATTTTATTGAAAATAAACCTTTAATATTATTAGTACCCCAGTAGTGTGTAGTCAGAGCATGGATATATATTTCAGATTAATTCCTTTCTCAATTTAATAATTTTTTCATCTAAAATACTAAATCAGATAAGGAGAAGCTTTGATAGAAGTCACTGGTAGGTAAATCTAATTGAACAGTAAGAAAAGGAGTATAATGGAACAAATAATTTTCCTTTGTAATAAAGAAGAAAGAAAAAAATTGAATGTGTTCCCTTTCTCCAGTACAAAAAAATAATCAGATCAACTGTAGTATTGAAAACAATCGTATTAGAACATATCTGATTTCATTGGAGTAACAGATGCTTGGCTAATTCAAGATATCAACAAGGATGTGAAAGCAATGGGACATAAAGTCACCCCATGATGTGTCAAAGCTGAGGAAATTCTAAAAGATGCAATTCACTGAGTCACCAGCTTAATTGTGTGAACTGCTGCTACTTTCAAACTTGGTGTTTAAAACATTAGTTTATATCTGTGTTCTACTCCCACTGCAGCAGAAGCAATGACACTGTCACTCTTTGGTGTTCCTAGTGTCTTCATTACCGCAGTTTTTGAATGCTTAAAACTTCTGGAATTGTATCCAGAAAGAAAAAAATTACTTTTTTATTACTTATTTCTTCCCTTTTACCTTTCCTGACTTATGTGGACCTGATGTGGGAAAAGTTTCTTTTTCATGTTTATTATTCTTGCAATCACTATGTACTGTGTGATAGCTTTACTTTTCAAGTAAAGAAACTGAAGCACAAAAAAGCCAAATGTTGACTTGCAGATAAGATGTCAGGGCTAAAGGAAAGGTTTGTTATTCCTTTCATGGTTTCTTCTTTAATTAGCTGCGTTGTTTTGCTAATGACTTGGTAGCATTATAAATTATAAATATTTGTTTAAAAATTCATTAGCAAAATGAGCAGTGGCAAGATGAGGAACCTCAAATATGAGGGCAGGTAAAGCAATGTGAATTTTCTTTTAATCTTCTGCATTCAGAAGTCTAAATATCCCTATCTCAATAGAGATTTCTATTCATCATGACATGATAGATTACAGCATGCAGCACAGAACCATGCACACCTATTTTTCTGGTTCACTGCAGAAAGGATGTCTTCAAAATAGGGGGTTGACATGTTCAAAACTACTTTTCAAGGATAGATTTGAAGGTGGGATATGACAGGGCACATATGGTGTACAAGATTTTGGGCATATTTAGCCAGCATGCAAAGGTAAAGATCCAGGGAAACACCACGAAAATCCAAGCAAGGCCATAGTGCTGTGCTAGATTTGAACATGTTTGCTACTTCTGCTTGATAATGCATGCAAAACTAAACTAGCCATTGTTTTTAAGAAAATCTACAAATATGAGGCTAACATACATATTGCAGGCTGAGCACTGAGTTCCTCTTTCAATCTCTTTCTTCTAGTAGTTGCTCACTTTTATGCTGGTTCGTGTATTCAGAAAACACTTCATTAAATGGATAATATGGACAAAGAAGCAACAAGATTTGGATATGCAGAGAGCAGTCAAAGGTTTCACAACTATAGCCCACAGTATTGACTAGAATGTGATTATAGAAGAAACAGAGAGAAGTAGAAAAACATCACTGGCTAGGTAGCATCAAGGTCCATCTCCTTTGAAGACTCATGGCAAAAAATTGGCTAGAGCCTCAAGCAAGTTCCCTGCTAGGCATCACACCCAGTTCCTGTGGATGACTGCTCCTATTACAGGAATAAAATTGCAGGGAAGAAATAGATCGTGTAAACTCCTGCTTCAAATAATCCTCTAGAGTGTCTCAGCCTCTGTCCCAAATCCACTTTCAAGTATGTGTTAAGAGCAGTGACAGCTGAAAGAGGTTTTCTTTCATGTATCTGGGGAAATCAGAAAGAAATAGAACCGAGGATGTTTCAGCAAAACAGACCAAAACATATAATGGGTATAAAACATGTGAAAGGCATAAAAACAACAAACCTTCTCACTGTCTGATGAATGGACCAAGGACATACACAACAATAATAAATATTTATAGTCAAGGGGAAGAGGAAAAGAAAAAGTCCCTTGGTTTCTTCATATCTATTTCAACTATGATTACACTTCACTCTTACATAATTTAAATATTTCAATTGTGTGCCTTTGATGAGTGGCATGATCAAACTCCATTAACTCCAGATCTTGATCCTTACTAATTAATACTTCCTCCCGTGTCAGCCATGGTACAAGCCTCATGGATGACAGGACTCATGGCATGTAAATGCATGTGATCTATAGCCCTTATCACTCTCTGACATTCTACACTTCCAATTTCAAATCCTGGCCTTCAGCCCTGTTCCTCTAACTCAATTCTGGTAAGAAAAATATCTTGGTTTTATTTTCCATTAATTTTTAAAGCTGTTCTCAACCTCTCAACATTTACTTGATGAATATAGCTGTCAAAAAACTAGGCATGAACCTGGAAGTTAAGTTTTCCTACTTTTTTTATATTAGTGATAACATTATTTCTTTTCAATTGTAGTTCACTGTTGTTAAGGACATTACAAGCTGTTTAAACAAAGCAGCATTTGAAGACACATTTTGAAAAATAAGTTTTAAGTGTTAAGTGTTTTATTTGCCACCTATCCAGTCTTGTACACTAGCTTGTATGTACACTATAGACAAATTAGATTACCCTTTCAGATGAGAAAAATCTACCTTTGATACAAAGGTGTGAAAGCACTATTTTGCTGAAGGGATACTGCTTTTTAAACTAATCATAATTATAATAATACTAATACCACCACATGATATTTACAAATTTTTGAAGCAAACAAACATATGAAGCATAGCAGTAGGAGTTTTGGTTGAGACAGTTTTGGTTCAGTTGGTCTTTTCTTATACTGTACAGAAATAGAAGGAAAAAGAGAAATAGTTAAAGGATCAGAAAAAATACAGGTGAATTGGTCCATAGGACTCACTCAGAGCCATGAAATAAATGCAAACATGAGATAGAAATTAAATAAATGGGATAAAAATAACACATATACAGAGCTAGTTTAAAGGTCTATTTACTGCCATACCATGTCTTCAAGTAAAAACAGAACTAAAGGCAAGGGTAAAGTGTACAAGAACAAATTTTTTACTAATTTGTCCTGATACACCTGCTAGTTTGCAAAAATCTGAAATTAATATCTTGAAACACTTGTAGATACATGCAAAATGACATCTAGAGATAGGTGAATGCATCTCCCATTCATTTCTCTAGTTTGAAAAGGGGAAGATATGTACCGAAGGTAAGATGTGTTTCAGGGGCAAAATGCATGTTTTAGGGCTTGAAAAGAAAGCTCAAAAATGGAAATAAAATTTAAAAAATCAAGCCATTCAAGAGCTAAGTAAAGAGAGGAAATAAATTATTAAGTCAATGCAGAAATGGCAGTCACAAATGCCCTGTTATTATAAAACATTGCATGGAGATGTGGAGCAGAGCTCAGTGGCTATTAAGTATAAGCTTGATAAAAGACTGCACAAAGCTGATGCCTTCTCTGTCAATAGCTTTGAAATTATTGCCTATTCTGACTCTATTGTAGAGTCACTTGGAGGTGGTGAACAGCAAATCCATAAGTTTTTAATGTTTTGTCTGGTTAAATGTGAAGTCAGTTCCAAGCTGAAATGGAGTTATGAACAAAAAAATGCCTTGGATGTTGACTTAGGTTTGGTTTACAATGTTGATACTGTCTGGAGTCTCTCCAGCAAATCTATGAGACTGCACATATTCTGAGTGAAAATCATAATCTGAGTGAATTGAACATTGGTGATTTAAGGGCCTTTGGAAATATGAGTAGAGTTCCATCTGGTGTAGCACATTCCTGATAAAAACACTCATCTACGTGCTTACAAGTGTTGGTGTGTCATATAGGTTCATTTCTAAAATTGTGCACCTCATTTAACCTAAACGTTTATTGCAAAGTGAATTCCTCGTACTAAGTATATTCTGGAGGTACCTATCTCTATTGATAATTTAGACAGATCAAAGTATCATCTTAGAATAAATATGGAATTTTTATGTGGCTGAATGTAGATGAGATAAATTCCCCTCTGTAAGTGGTGTTGTAAAAGGCACCAGTAATTTAACTTTACTCGAAGATATGAGGCTTAATTCAAGAACTATCTGAGAAAAAAAAACCATTATTATTTACTTAAACGTATTTCACTGGGGATAAAAAAAACTCAGAAAAATAAATAATTCAGGCTTATATTTAGTACATTTATCATTTTTCTGTGAAGAAAAAGCTTAATCTGAAAAAAGACAACATGTATCACAAGAACTACAACAGACAGCTATTACAATATTGCTGTGTGTTTGACAAAAGCCCAGAAGCATTTCTAGGGGTATAGGATTATTTCATTATTCATTACACTACTACTTCTGCTAAGTAATGGATATTCCCAAAGCATAATCTGGTATATATGTGCAGTGCTGGTGTAAATTTGTCCCGGAACTCCTTTTCTGATCTGTTTTCCTTCCTGTAGAAAAGGACTCCATACTGACCCCTTAAGTCCAATGGTTGTGGTTTGTTCCAGTACAATGGAAAAGGGAAAAGGGGAGCAACAGTAAACACGGGATATGGCACAGTGATGAGTGTGGCATCACAGTAGTGCCAGTTCCTGACTCACTTTGGTGGTGTGTCTCTTCATTATACCATACTATATATGGATTTATGGGAAGAAGTATGTAAAAGAAATAGCAAATAGAATAACAAAAAATAATTCAGTCCTACTGACAGGAAAATACATAAAATAAGCAGCAGAGAAGATTATTTTCAGTAGAACAATGACCTCCATAATCCTGCAATTTAAAAAACATTAAGAGTCTGACAATAGCCAAAGTTTGACAAGCATTAGATTTTACAGACTCTATCTATCGCTCCAGGGCTGGTATGGCAGTTCATGACTGCTGGAACAGCACATCTTCAAAAGAGGGATATTCCACTGGCTAAGAGTTGAGATTCAAAGTCCACATAATCCAGGAACCAGGAACCATTCTGTGACCGCCTGCTTGGGTCAAGGTCACTCATTGTCTCTGTTCCTCACAGCAAAACACTGGGCACTTTTCTTAGAGTGCAGCTGCAGCTGGGGTCTGCACAAACAGCAAGGGGAGGGAGTGGACATAATGCAGAAGGGACAGTGATGCAGGAGACTGGAAACATTCAATGCAAGGAACAGAAGGAGGAAGAGATTTCCCCTGATGCTGGATGCACCTTTGCAGACCCACATCAATGCTCTGCAGACTGAGAAGACTCATCACATCAAAGGAGGTGCTGGAGCTGAGCAAGGCAGCCCCATCAGCTCCCCATGTAACCACCAACATAACCAAGAAAAGGTGATGGCTGACAGTAATGGGCAACTCTCCTCTCAGGGGTATGGAGGAATCCACTTTTTGACCTGACATGGCCAGATGGACACACTCCAGTAGTGTGGTCAAAGGCTCAGTGACCAGTGATGGGTGCAGTTCCTCAGGGATCATTATGGGGACTGGCACTGTTTAACATCTTTGTTGGTGACATGAACGATGCAATTGAGTGCACCCTCAGCAAGTTGCTGGTGATACCAAGCTGCAGTTTGGTTGATACTGGAGGGAAGGGATTTCATCCAGAGGGATCTTGACAGGCTGGAGAGGTTGGTCTGTGTGAACCTCATGAAATTCAACAAGGCCAAGTGTGAGGTCTTGCACTGGGGTTAGGGCAATCCCAAACACAAATAGAAAGAATGGGTAGAGAATGAAATGACAGCAGACCTGAGGAGAAGGACTTGGGTGCTTGGTTGACAAGAAACTCAACACGACTCCACAATGTACATTTACTGCTCAGAAAGCCAATTACTTCCAGGGTTCTATCAAAAGGATTGTGGCCATCTGGTCAAAGGAGATGATTCTCCACCTCTGCTCTGCTCTCATGAGACCCCACTTGCAGTGCTGTGTGCAGCTCTGGGACCCGCAGCTAAGGAATTACCTGGGTCTGCTGGAGTCCATCCAGAGGAGAGCAACAAAAATGGTCAGAGGGCTGGAGCACCTCTCCTATGAAGACAGGCTGAGAGAGTTTGAATTGTTCAGCCTGGAGAAGAAAACCCTCCAGGGAGACCTTGCAGCACCTCCCAGTACTTAAAGAAGGGTTACAAGAAAGCGTGGGAGGGACTTATGTCAAGGTCCTGTAGTGATAGGACAAGGGGTAATGCCTTTAAACTGAAAAGAGTAAATTTACATTAGATATTAGGAAGAAATTCTGTACTGTGAGGGTGGTGAGACCCTGGAACAGGTTGCCTAGAGAAGTTGTGGATACCCCATCCATGGATGTTTTCAAGGTCAGGTTGGATGGATCTTCAAGCAACTTGATCCCTGCCCATGGCAAGGGCACTGGAAATAGCTGATCTTTAATGTCACTTCCAATGCAAACTATTCTATGATTCTATGATTCTATGATTCTATGATTCTATGATTCTATGATTCTATGATTCTATGTCATATAGAATATCATCAAGAGTTATAAACAGATTACATGGGTAGAAGCAGAACCAGATGTTTGGAGGAAAATATTATTACAAGGAAAATATCCTGTTTGTATTCAGGTCTAAGCACTTAGTAAAGCATTGCCTGGTCTGATTCAAAGCCTTGAGATCTCAGTGGTGATGGATCCTAAGGATTAGGGAGGCTTTCTTAGCCTGAAATATTGCAACAGAGTAACTAAGTAAATGTAATTTTGACCTAGTTATAAGGATGTGAACATCTAATAGAGAGTTACTCATATACTCGTAGTACTTAAAGCTATGCTTTTACCCAGTGAGCTGAAACTAACCCTTTCGAGTCAATGCAAACATAGTTTTAAAGTGGTTTGATTGTCCAAGGATATGCACTGTGTAACCCAATTGCCTTAGTTACACTAGGACAACTTGTATAATAAAGCCAGTGAGTGGATGTGCATCCAGACAAACCTCACTTTACCTTAGGGGTGGAAGCATCCTCATGTGTCAGTGAGCAGCCACCCGTCTGTAATTGTTGACTTTTAGGAAGAAGGATGAAAAAGAGATTAAACTCCAGTGAGTCAGGGAATAACTTCAGATTTATTTAATTAGCAGGAATCAAGAGCTTTTTGAAACGTCTTTTTCATGAGAGGAAAACCTCCCTCCAACTGTCTGTTTTCTCTAAATCCCACAGCTGTTCTCTGCTTGATTTTATATTGCCCATAGGTCTCCCCCACAATCTGAGCTGGCCTGTGGGTCTTCTAGGCCTGAGGCTGGCATAGAGGAATCCCTTTATTCTTCTTCAGCCTCTTGAAATTCTGCACAAACAAAAAATATTGCAATTTTTTTTAGGATACAAGTCCCTAAGCTAGACTGAAGTGGACTTGGCAGAATATGTTGTTCATACTTGAATTCATTTTCATCTAGTTTAAACTTCATAACTAAGAGGTGTGTATTTTAACCAACAAAATTGATAAATTAGTGAATATTTAACCAGATTGGCTTGATTATCCAGCCTCACCCTCAGAAGACAGCGGTGGCTTTCTGGAAACATTTAAGTTGTATTGCCTTGACACTCATGGAAACGAGGAAAAGGCTCAAGCCCATTCCAGATGCAATCTAAGATATTCTTTCCTATTCTGTCCTATATATACTATAGTTAATGAGAAGGAGGGAGGACATTTTTCCACCTCTTCCAAAACATTTGTGTTGTCAAGAACAGAGATGACGAAGTTCACAGTGGCACCAGGGCTACATGGCCAGCCACAAACATGAAGTAGTGCAGAAATATCAGCATTTTCCTTCCCTCTCTCAGCCTCGAACCTATTCCCTGTACATGGCTGTTTCATGGCTGGCCAACCAGTGCTGGTCAGAACATCTGTGGCAGAGCCCAAGACTGAACTAAGAAGTGTTGTAGCACTGCCAGCATTGCTGGAGAACACTTCCATGCCTACAAAACATCTTCAAGTGTCCTTCTCTCCAAACCAACACAGTGTCACTGTTCCTTCAGGATGCCAGAGCATGGCCTAACCAAGGAAAATTGTTCTCTCACTGCACCATTCTCTGCTATCCACCACTGCTGGAATACCAGAGGAGGCATCCACCACTGAGTCTCTTTGTTGTTCAGCAAGAGCACTGCTGAAATTATAATGAAATTGAGATGGGAGGAGATGGTGAGGGGGGTGTTTCAAGGACAACTGCAATGGTCAACGTCAAGTGGGAAGAAAAATGACTGTCATCAGCATGCAAAGCCTGCCAGTGAGCTTTTAAAACCAAGGAAACATAATCAAGTTTTTAAGGCAGATCCACAAAGCAAGCTCAGCACTTTTGCCATTATTGGAGCTACTGATAACAATTACTCTCCTGGTGGCAGGGACAGGGGTCTTCTCTCCCTCTTGATTTTGACCTTTGTAAATCTTTTGGCACTGATGCAGCAATTACTGCTTAAACCCATTACAGGCATGGAGATGGAACTATCATCAATCATCGCTTTTTGAAGGCCCAGCATCCTGTTGTGCTATACACTGCATGAGCACCAAACAAAAGGCTAGCCCAAAACAAATGCTCTTTTCTTGTTTAATAACCAAGAGGGAGTCAGATTGCTGGGAGTCAGGAAGATAGATGTAAAATCTAAAGATACAACATTTCTGATTCTACAATGACCTTCCAACATCTGCTCTGTTGTCTATTCACAGTCCATACCACTGCTGTAACTGCATGGGGTGAGTACAGGTTTTATTTTAGTAGTCGCTTAGTAGGCAAGCAGTGGCTAATGAAGCAGACAAACAACAGTTTCTTTATACCTACTCCCTGCAGTAAAAGAAGGTCAGAAGCAATTTCATTTGTTTTAAGCACAAAACGTGTTTTTATAAAAAAGATCCATACTCTAGTACGACCTGTATCAAACTGCTGCTGTACAGGGTACAGTGACTGCTGTCACAGAGGTACAAAACAGGTGCTGGAGTTATTGCATGAGCCACAGGTAAAGAACACACAAAGTTAAACCTATGGAAGCTGGGTGGGAGCAGCTGAATGGACTTCCTGAAAACATAGGAAAAAAGGTGGGATGCCAGGAGATGTCAGATAACTTTTCCTCTGGTCATCAGGGCCATTTAGAGGTAGGACATTATTTATTATTCGTATTCATATATAGAAGGAAATGCCTTTTATCTAATTTTTAAAGTCTGTGTGTATATGTATATGTATATGTATATGTATATGTATATGTATATGTACAGGTATAATAAAACTTCTATAAATATACACTTATAGACTTATACACACACATACAATGTCTATATATGTGTACTCCTATAAGGAAGTGTTTTTGAAACTTATTATTTGTCACCTTCAAGTTTATTTTCCTTTTTTGAGTGGTTCTGGCTAAATTTCTAATATTGAGAAAAATAGAAATTGTAAAAATGTTCATGAAAGTGATCAGCTTCTTCTAGAAGGTACTTGTGATGGAAATTATTCTACAGTATGTTCCAGTAATTTATTGTACAGAAATTAGGCTTCCAGGTTCAGAAAGAATAAATGTTGTTTCTCGTGTTTTGGTTTCAAACTCTATTATGGACTGAAATCTCTAAACAAAAGATCTTTTTTCCATGAAATTGAGATAGCTGCAAAAAGAGACTTAGAAACATTTGAATTATGATTTCCCTACAAATGAACATATGAACCATGTTCAAAAGAATGGACGTTTAAATTAATGATACCTGTTAGGTTTTCAGGTTCGTACAGAACTGAAAGTTTGAGATGTCTGTGATTCTCAAAATCACAAGAACATGGAGAGGCAGAAACCCTAAGATTCAAATTGTGTCCTGAATTGGCAGAAAATGAGGAGATTCAGTAGTGTCTGTTCTAATAAACTCAACCCTGGCATTCAACTCCTGCAGCAGGGGCTAAGGCTGGCAGTGTGAGAAAACTCACATGCAGACCTCTGCAGGAAGTGTCAGCCCCTGGGGTTTTAAGTTTGCAGGAGGTACACAGATTTATAAAAGCTTTTTGGAGAGGGAATAATGAGCCATTTATTAGTTGAATTTTTGGGAGGCATCCAGGAAGACTGAATAAATGTATGACATAGTAAAAATAGCTTTTTCATGGAATACTTGAAGCCAGAGAGTCATGAGAGATAATCTGGGACACGAAACTTAGCAACTGACTCTCTGCTTATTAATAAGGAGATATGGCAGTTTCTGACAGCAGTTTTGCAGACATTCAACACTTCAAAGGACCTAACAAGTTAAAAATCTTCAGCCCCCTTATGTCGATCAAACATGCACATGATTCAGCTGTCACAGGGAGCAGGTGCCCAGAGCTGAACAAAGGAAAAGACTATGTTAAGAATCCGCAGAAAAACTGCAATGAGTGACCCATTTCATGCCTTCCATCAAAGGCTCTGTCCTGAACAATCCCCCGCCAGGCCAGGGCCAAATCTCCAAACCTCAGAGGGTCAATGCCCAGCTGTTCTACACATAGCTTTGGTACTAAAATGTCTGACACAAAAGCAAGTTTCCATCTTGCTCTCTCAGCTTTCACATTCTCCATTTTTCCTACATGAGAATGTTTCTGAAACTCTCAGGGAAGTCAGTTTTCTTTTGACCGCTTAATAATTAAATAGGTATTGTAAACTTCTCAACAGAAGGAAGCTGGCAAAATTGTCCAATTTGCTAAGAGAACTGCAGTTTCAATTTGCAGTTTTTGTAACTCCAGACTTGAGTTGGATTCTAATACAAGAACCTATTAAAATATCCAAAGGCAAAAGAACTACTCTGGGAGGAGAAGTCTGCCAAACTACCTGTAGGCAGTGACAGCTCAATAATATTTGATTCATCCCCTAAAGCATATTTGTCAAGAAGACATATCTCTGATGATATTTCCAAGAGAACTGGACATGAGGGATGACCTTCATAAATAAAGGCAGTCAGACCCACAGCATGTGCAATGTATACATATATTATGGCTCTGTCTGTGTCTTTCTACCTCTTAAAAGAAAACAGAAGAATGAGAAGAACCTTCTACTCTATGTGGTGGTGACTTTGAAACCTCAACCTTTTTTGCTGATTCTGAATTTGCATCAGAAACACCAAAAAGTTTAAATGAAACCTTTTTTTTTTTTTTTTTCTGTTCTCACTCCTTTGTATAAACCAGATAAAAGATACAGCAACTGAAAAAGGTCTGCAAAAATTAGACCAGTACACTAAAGCCAATCAATCCTTTCTGAAGCAATAGTGTAATATGACAGAAACATCTAATACTGTAAAAACAACTTGGGGCTGTATTCCACCCCTCCAGTCCTCAGAGTTAGAAACTGTTCAAGTCTCAGCATAATTTAGAGCAGCCCCTGAAACTTTTAAAGTTCTCTGACATCCAGTAACAATCACAGCCACACCTGCAGGACCACTGGCATTCTGGTAGTTTTGTCCACAGTGGGCTCCCAGCACATCTCCTCCCCTGAGGCATCAAGGGAGGGATCAAGGCAATCAGTCACCTTAGCTCCTCACTGACCTTAGACTTCATGGAAAAAGGGAAATACTCAGTTCTCCATTTAAGAAGGGCAGGACAAGATGCAGTTGAGGTACAGCTTATATACAGCCAGCACCTGAATAGAAGGCAATTACTTGGTGGTGTTAATATGCAGCCAAACATAAGTTTTCCCATCAAAAGAGACAGTATAAAGTCAAGGCCTTCATGCCTGAAAACTCAGGTTAACCAGATTCTCCAGAAAGCCATTGGATCATCTCCATTTCCTACTTTTCAGACCAAATACTTAATTTGTAGGCATTAAATTAGTTTGTCCAAAGTCTATCACTGGTAATCCTTCATCACATTTCATTTTCAGGATAGAAATTTTTTCTCTATTTTTACACACTGAATAAAAGAAATTTTGTCAATACTAACACACAGTACCAGAAATATCTCTTGCTTCTCTTAGTCAGGAGTATGTGGCCAGACTTATTCATTGAATATATAAATCAGTTTGTGCTGTATTGCCCTGGCTGAAGTACGGTCCAGATACAGCAAGCAATAAAACATTGTTTGCTGTCAAATATCTTCATTGTTTTATTCCCTCAAACTTCCTTCTCAGTTGTCACTAATCATTTTTAAATACTCATGTTCACTCATTATTACACTGTGGTTATAAAGCATAGAAAAAAAAATCAACACAGCAAAAAATAAAATGTTGAGGGTAGCTAGAGATTATCAATTAGACTTCGTGAAAATGCTTGCAAGACGATAGAGATGATGCACCAGATGACACCTTGAGATCTTTACTTTTTCTCTGCACTGTTTCTGGAGGAGCCTATCTCTACTTAATGGCAAAAAACTACATCTATGTAAAGTGTTTTGTGTCCTAATATCTGCACTTTATGTACATATTAAGAAAGAAATAAGAAATTATTCACTGTGTATTCACTCTCTATCAATAAATTCATCACATGCCTTATCACTTATATTAAAAGCAGAAGATCCTCAGTTTAGTACACCAGATATTCAAGGGCATATAATTTCTTACCTTAATACAGAGTATAGAACAGAAAATAGGACAAATATTTCAGTAGTGTCTCTATTTTTTCTTGAGCTAAATTAATTTCACAATCTGCACTTGAAACATAGGACTTGGTGTCTGATAGTTACAAAGTGCCCCAGAAAAAAGACCACAAATACAGAAGATGTGGGATAATGGTTACAATCCATGCCAGGAAGAGGAAGGATCCCATTACACTCGGGAAAGGGAGTGCCGAAGTAAACCTGCAAGGGACTTGAGCTCTCCTGGGAATAAACAGTTCTGCACTGTCTGTGATAGTACTAAATTTCAATACAAAATTAAGGTGAAGGAACAAGGAAAAAGAGTGCAGTATTTATTGAAAATGCTTCTTTGGTAAGTCATAATAAGTACATAAAATCACAAGATTATTTGCAAAAATGATAAATTGTTCCTAAAGACAGATTGACAGAATGAAGAAAGAAATAATAAAAACTTTATCATATATTGTCCTCAGCCTTTCTCTCCACAGTGCTAAGTAGTATTTAGCTGTACTTAGAGTTCTGTTTCTCAGACTTTACAACTCCATGTGCCAATCAATCAGAGGGAGCTTCTCCACACTGACTGAGTCCTTTCTGACAAACTTTTATCTCAAGTTAATCTACAAGTGAAGATAAGGAAAAAAGTCTTATTATGCAGCAGCAGTCAGCTTTTTGTCCTAGGAGACTTTTCTCTAAGTTGCCAAACACCTTAGTGGCTGGAAGTCACCAGTTTTTGTCTTCTAACTGACTTGTTAGAACACATTTTCTCCCAAATCAAAATGAAGACTAATGACAACTTAAATGCCAGCAACAGTCTGAGAGGATAAACTAAGTTCATGCTTTCATTCAGATGCAAGAAAAATTTTGTGATTTCAGATGAAATTCATGGGTTGCATGCATATAAGTCCCTGGAAATATCACAGACACAGGTTAATACTTACTGCCAAATTTTGCACTGATTTACACCATCTGCCACCATACTAGAGTCACTCACTAAAATCTGTGGAAGATTTGGTTCATTACACAGTTTCATTTATTTTGTATCATAAACTGCAAAGGAACAAAAGAACTTCATGATATAAAAACCATCTAATCCAATCTCTTAGCAGCAAAGCTTAAACATTTTCTTTCATTTGTGCTGACAGAACTGTCATTATGCAGACAATCATTTATAATTATTTATTTCACCCATTATCTTTTGAATTTACTGTTTCCATTTATACCTTAAACATGGAAGAACTCACTTGCTATTTTGTTTCTAGTTTGAGTCACTATTGTCAGACATATAGTGCTATATAAAAGAGATGTTAGAGACTTAATCCTCATTTTTGATGTGAGCACACTGTTGATTTTTCATTGCTGAAAAACACTTTGAAACATCGTGATGATTCATAGTAGCAGACATTCATTGCAAAAGTTTTTGTCCTTTCGTGCCAACCAGCTTGCAGTGATAATGGCAGATAGCAGGTGCTGCAGTTGTAGTGGCTGTTTTGAGATGTGTAATTCAGTTTAACTGGGAACTTCATCCACTGGTATCCTACTCTTTCACTGCCCTGCTATTGTCCCTCCAGCAGCACCCTCCAAAACAATTGTGTCAACTACAGAAATCAAACACTCCCTTTCAATTCTCCCTAAGAAAGGGCAAATAAGCACCAATCTCTTCTCCTCCTGCTGTCTTTCCAGAAAACTCTGAATATGTAGCACTTTCTGCTAATGCAATGAATTGTTATCTTCTGTGTAATTTCAGCATCATGTTATCAGTTCTGAATATTAATGTTGATCCTGAGCCAAAACCAACAGTTTCAGATTTTTAAAAGACTTTGAACTTTTCAGCTGTGGTGAACTTCATCTTCTGTCTTTTTTGTATGTTCTGATGGGATCTTATATCACACTGAATAATATTTAGACCACCTACAAAGATCACTAAAATCAAGATTATTAAGAGTAGTTCAGTCCCTTCTCCTCAGAATCACCAGATTCTGTTTTCACACAGAAACAAAATAGTCAAAGGCAGATTTCATATCCAAACCTCCTATTAAAAGCTTCATTTTTTTCTGTAGTTATACACTGAATATACAGTCTAGCAGTGTCAAAGTCCAGATTAACAGAAGGTGTCCTGGGTCACATGCAGCTCTCACACATACAGTTTAGGAGACATCTAGTCCAAAGATAGATCTAGAGCTGATCAGAACATGGAAAATGGTGTAATTTGGTCTGATGAAGATGACAGACTCTGTAACAACACATTACACTCTTCCCCATTGCACGCATGCAGGATCACAAGCTGATGCTAGAGGAAGGCAACCCAATCATTTGAAGACATTGTTTGGTCTGTATCATTGGAATTGTTTATGCATAAAAAATATAAGCCAGAAGAGTCAGAGGTGACTGTTGCCTCTAAGAATGGTGTTTTCAGGTAAGGTGAAGAATTCTTAGCAGTCATTTCACCTAGACATTCCTAGATATAACATTTCAGTGAACATCCCTAACAACAGAATGGACATTCAAAGAAAAAAAGAAAAATAATTCTAACTCAAAAAACCTCCCTATTTTATGTAAGCCCTCACAGAAGGTAAAGACCTATGCTTCAAAGAAGATCCATCCCTTTCAGTAGATGTTTGAAGGCCAAGGCTTGTGAACAGCTGCTAAACGGAGGTACTTCCATTTTGGGATATCCATCTTGAAAAGCTAGTACATCTGGCTATTTCAAAAATGCTGCTAGTTCTACCAAAATTAATAATTTGAGTGACATAGCCATATCACCCTTCCCTTGGAAAGTACAGATGTGTTTTGAACACTAATACTTTTGACTTTACATTTTAATTTGTGGTGTTTGTGAGCCAAGGCACAGTTTAGGCAAAGAAGAACAAATACAAGTAAAAAGTTTAATGAACTATTAAAAAATATATAAAATTCCATTTCCATCATGAGTCAGAACAGATTTCAGAAGGAAAACTGCAGGGTTCATGTGATTGTCCAGGCCCAGAAAAACCTCTTGTGAGAATTTTTCCAGCTTTCTCAGGCTTAGCCAGGGTTCTTTCCCAAAGCTAGCTGTTTTCCTCTAATGCAAACAGAAGAGAAGAATTAATAACAAAGATAAGGACACCTGTTGGATACCTGTGGACTTGAGAAGAGGTGTCACTTTCTCTGCACCAATCAGCTTTATCCTGTCTTTGGAGTTCCGAGAGACTGTACTTAAGCAGTGTGTTTTAGAATAAACTCGTTTCTTTCCTATCATGAGAGGGGCCATGTAGCTGTGTCTTATTTCTGCTGCATCTAAAGGGTTAAGTCCCTAACCAACAGCTACGGGTTTACTTTCAACAACTTCACTTATTTTGAAAACAATAATCATGAAAGAAGCCAAAAAAACATTGAAATTACTGGGGATGATCATTTTGGCTAGTCTTGGGAAATGTGAGATCAAAAATAATTCAAAGGTTTTGTTGATGTTTAAATTCTATAATGTCTTCCCATCCACTTAGTCCCATTAATATCCTTCTAGTCTGCAAGATTTCTGAAACTGTCAGCTCTAAGCCAGTGTGCTGTAAAAGACCTTATTTGTATCCTTGGCTTTGACACTGTACCCTCTGTCTGCATCCTGTGCCTCTGATGAACACCTGCACTGACATTCCTTCTCAGCAAATAGATTTTGTTACAAATGATCCCATTATTGATTTTGTAGTAAGTTGAGTAAATCCTAAGTCTCAAATACTGTATGGTGGTTACGTTTCACAGCTCTCAGTACCTTATTGGCATTCAAGTTGTGCTAGCCCCCACTAAAATCATTCTCTTGTGGCATGAAGCACAAATACATTTTACTGCTATGCTTGCTGCTGTGCTGCCAATTATTTTAATGCTGCCATATGAGAAGTAAATGAATGCTTAGATGTTTGTTTCAGCAGCTGATTTTTAAGCAAAATCATTCTCTGCATTCTTTGCAGAATGTGCTTTGATCATGACAAATTCTGGATCATGGAATCTAACCAACTTCATGTGAGGCAAGTCTGTCTTTTACGGACAGACACAACGTAGATACCTCTTTTTACTATTTTTGAATAAATGTGATATATTGTTGCCTTTAATACATTAAAATTAGCGAAGCCTGCAGCAGCAGATTGCAAAACAGACTTCATCACATTTTAACCACTACTGCCCTCTTTGTCAATAAAGACCATTAGAAATCGGAGCAGGATTTTATTTTTTAAATCACACACTAAAAAGATTAAACATCCTGTCTCTGCCCCTGCCCTCTTCCACCAAACGATTTCTTTCTGGTCCCAAAGGGTGCTTTTATTTGAATGATAGATCCTCAGTCACATGCCACTAATTCCTGTGTTCAATAGTAATGAGGCCTGTCACATTACAGTTTGCTGATAAAATGCTAAACAAGATTGGCAGGAAATCTAAGGAAATTTGGAGGTCAAGAGGTTGGAGAACCTCCCAGTGGACCTATTGAATCTCAGAGATCAATATAACATTTTTTAAGTCACTAAATAGAGTGAAATGTATCTTAGCTTTCCTAAATATGTACAAGGACACACTTGCCAGAGAGATAAGCCAATGTGCTCTTTTCCTTGCCTGTGGTGGAGATGTTGAAACTAGGCGAACTTAAAGGTCCCTTTCATGTGTTTCCATCATTTGAGAGCACCTATTTCTTCCCATTCCTGCAAGGGAGCCTGAGACCGAGAAAACATGCTGAATCAACTTGTTGGGCCAGACACCCTCTGCTGATGTGTGCCACCAGCCCAAGATCAATGTCTGAGTGCTGGCCCTGCTAACTGCTCTCCGTGCATTCTGTCACACAGAAAAGGACAATTATGGAGGAATTGACAGCAAATATGACATTTACCCTCAGCAGCTGAACTCTTGAATATTTACCCACAGTTCCTGATTGAACCTACATGGGATTTAAAGATACCACTTACTTATGCACAGATAACTCAAAACTGAGGGGATTTTTATGTCAAGGTGGTGACTGGGAGGTAGGCAGGCAGCCAGAGGCAGAAGTAGCTTTGGAGCGTGAGCAGTTTTCTCAGCAAATTACCACTCACAGAGAAAAAGAGAGAAAGGAGTGCAGACCTGTCTTTAATAGGTTTATCTCATGGACATTTTGTGAAGATGCTCACAGATAATTTGTGCAGGTTTTGTGACTGAAAAAGTAGAGACCGGGGACAGAACTCATCCTCTCTCTTTTAGAAATCTGCATTGCCTACATCCCAAATATTCATTCTGAGATCCCTGCATGATTAATGGAAGAAAATAGACTTCCCTTGGGAGTACTTCACTTGACAATGACTGACAATGACATGGGTTTTCAGGACTGAAACCTTTCTAAGAAAATTCCTAAGCCGCCATCATTTGACAACTGGCACAGGAACCACAGTGCATGAAAAAGTTGTTTGGCATCAGACACAAAAAAATCACGCCCTGATTTGTGTCTATTTCCTAACAGCAGAAGGGACAATGGGTAGAAAGAAACCATCCCAAAGGTTTTCTTTACCCTATATATTTCAATTCCTTCCTAGGGCAGTGTCAACCAGAGCTACACTTGCTGATAGCTGTTGCCATTCATTCATGTTTGTTACACACATCTGCTGTCTTCTTTAAATGCTTTCTCTGTAATATGGATTTCTGTCCAGGAGTTAGATTGCATTTCTGGGTAGCTGGGAAAAGGGAGCAGAAGATTGTTTGCAGCCTGCAGAAATGGAGAAAGGTTCTGTGCAGAAGTGAAATGGAGAAGATTCTTGGCACAAAATCAACCTGCCACAGTGTGTTTTGCTTGCCTGTCTGCCCCAGAGCCAGACTGTCAGTGTGCACTGTATATGTACTTCAAAGAGGTACTTTGGTTTACTCCTGCTGAGAATTTGCCCCCAGGCTATAAAGTACTTACCAGGTACATGATATATGTCTTTACCCACAGTTTGCTTATATGTTATGTATCCTTCTTTGTGATGTAGCATTGTTATTAAAAGGCACAATGAAAGTTTGAACAAGTAAACCCTATTATATTGTGATGTTCCACACATATATTCATCAGCGATCCTTTCTGCTAGGTAAACTGGACATGGAAATAGATGCACTATATTATTTCTGATTTTAATACTGAAATTTGCATCTGGATTAAAAAAAAAAAAAAAAAAAAAAAAAAAAAAAAAAGAAGACATCGGTTAGAACTATGTAAATCCTATTCAAAGGAAGAGGAGTCTACCTGCTGGTATTTGTTCTGGCAGAGTGCATGCTCCATGTTGACATGGTTTTCCTGAATTACACAAGCTGGTGCTTATAAAACATATCAGAACCAAAGCGACACAACACAATTCAACCCTTTCCATAGGACGACAAAGCCAATCCATTGCTGACCCAAAGGGTAGGTACAACTAGCTAGACATCTTTTCATTTAAAAATTCCTTTTGTTTCATGCTTATTTTTCCTTAAATACAAGATAGATAATTTTATGTAGAAGTTAAAATCAAAAGACAAATGATAGTTTTCAAAGGCCCACAGGTTACTAGTTTAAGGGCTCTGCAACACCCTGCTGTTGAGCAGCCAAGATATGAGGTAATTATCAAGGTGATGAAGTTTAGCTTTATCATCACAGTAAGCAATACCTTGCAATGGATGACAAGTGCATGCATTTACATCAAAATGACATCTACAGCTTAAAAGCAGAGTTATTTTGACACATAGCTTAAAAACAAACTTTAAAAAAACCTAAAAACTGTTACATATATACTGTTATACTGTTATAACATATAAGGCTATTACATTATATATATAACTTTATATATATTTTTATATATATATTATATATATAAATATTATATATTTATATGTATATATATATAACTTTAAAGATATCTGATTATGTGAGCTGCTAAGGGGAAATGGATTGCTAAACAGCTAAGGGAAGAGAGCTTGATTCTCCAAGAGCTCTCTAGAAGCTAAGTCTCCAAATTTCAGCTTCAGCCCTAGGCAGCTTTGGGGGCAATCACAGTTTAACTGTTTAATCCCCTCCCTTATGTCTTCCTACCCCAGGACACTCTCCTAATGGCCATATGTGGCATTGCGTGGTCAAATTGTTGCAGCTAAAAAAACCCAATGTTGCTGCTTACCCAAACCAAAAATGTTTGCTACACCATCACTTGAGCAAGAAAGTTGTGCTGGTTTGGGCTGGTGTAGAGCTAATTTTCTTCACAGTATTTTGGATTCGTCATGAACACAGGGTTGATATAACAGAGGTGTTTTTGTTATTGCTGAGCAGGGCTTACACAGCCAAAGCCATTTCTGATTTCTCTACTGCCATGCTGGTGAGGAAGTTGGGAGTGCATAGGAGGTTGAGAGGAAACACAGGAAGCCTGAAAAGCGGACCCCAAGTGCCCTAAAGGTTATCCCAGACTATATGGCATCATGCTCAGTATATAGAGCTGGAGGAAAGAAGGAGGAAGGGGAGGAAGTTTGAAGTGATGGCATTTTTCTACCAAAGTAGCCACTGTGTGTGGTGGGGCCTTGCTGTCCTGGAGATGGCTGAACACCTGCCTGCCTTTGGGAATCACTGAATTAATTCCCTGTCTTGCTTTGCTGATGTGCATGGCTTTTGCTTCCTCTATTGAACTGTCTTTATGTCACCACATGGGTTTTCTGGCTTTTACCCTTCTCTCTCTGATCCTGTTGGTGGGGGAGTGAGCAGCTGTGTGGGGCTTGGCTGCTGGCTAGGGTTAAACCAGAACAACAGCACATTGTCATAACCTAAAGCTAATCATCCAGGGTCCCTATGGAGCCCTATTAGATATGTGACCTGCACACTGACTTGTCAAAATTGCCTACACTGGTGTTTTTGGAAGTGTATATATCTGACCCAAACCAGAATAATTCAGTATAGACATTCACATCTGAGCTCATTGGCCCAAGTTCTCCGTGTAGTCAGCAGAGAGACAGTTACAGTCAAAATGAGTTTCATATGACTTTTTATGGCTCCTTCAGGATTAGATGAATTGAACAGTAAAGTGGACAATCTGTCATCACTGCCTACAAAGGGAGCCTGGGGTAATTAGCTCAGATAGACTGGACATACCTGCTTTTGCTCAACTGAAAAGCACAACTTTTGCTGTCCATACTCACTGCTGCCCTTGATTAAGTCCACAGTCTGTTGACTGAATTCAGAAAGTCAGATCACTAACTGTAGATATTACAGATGTGTTTTTACATGGCAAGTCAGCAGAAAGAATAAACAGTTTGTGTGCGTGCTAGAGGAGAGAGAAGAGAGCAAGGTCTTGATGAACACTGAAAATCACATGGCAGCCACTGGGAATCAAAGCTAACCCTGAAGAAACCTGCAATAACCCACAAACAGGACTTTCTCCAGACAGTCTGTGTCTAGGCTTGCCCATCCCAGCATGTTTGCAGGGTATTCAGGCACAAGATAGGATTGTGTTTTACCAACTCTACTTTACGAACACCTAAAAGAGCTATCAGATCATAAATATATAACATTGTGAATGAGGAATGAAGTGCAGGCACAGCAGAGGCATAGGGCCAGGGGTTACCATTCAGTGTGAATCTTTCTTAACCACTTCAGGATACTCCAAACTGCAATTTGTAGAACTAGCTTGTCTCCATTAATGAGTGAGGTAGCACAGACTAACAGATTAGATTGGATGTTTAATTTTCAGAAAAGAAAGTGAGATTAAATGAAACCCACCACTAAATGAGTCTCACAATTAATTTGCCTCCAGTTATGAGCAAACTTGTTCAAGGAAGTTGCAAGATGGATTTTACCTTTACTTTACTATGATGCATCCAGATAATTTGGGATCAAGCACTTTCATTTCTTAAATCATTATCTCATTTTTAAAGTGAAAGCCTTTTGTGATGGAACCTACCTGATAAGAGAGATACACCCACACACACCAAATATGAAATCAATTAGTCAATTTATATATTTCTACAAAATTAATAAAATACACACAAATCTTTCTTTTTAGAAGACCATAAATTAATTTCATTAGTGTTTCATTTGTGACATAGAGGAAAAAAAAACTTTGTTCATACCTTCTCTATTCAACCAGCCACAAAAGGAACCAATCATTTTGTTGCTGTTTTTTTTGCTGTAATCTGAGTTTTTTTTAACTGCAAGACAAAAACAAACAAAACAAAACAAAACAAAACAAAACAAAAAACCAAAAACACTAGGATGTTCTCATTGTCAAAGTAAAGCAAAAAAAATCCTTTTATTTATAGGAAAAAACAAAATGTTTCTTCCACACATTTCGAAACCTTGCCTCTTTTGTTCCTGATTGTTTCCACAAAAAAGGATTAGATAGGCTCCAATGTACTTCAAGACTACATCATAAAGCCATTTTAATTTAGCTCTGAGGTTGTCAGCATTTTGAGAGAGAATGATCTTGCACTTTCTGAAAAACAAGTGAAAAGTAAACCTGCTCAACATTGTGCTTATTTACACTATAGTTTCTTAGAAAAAGATTTATTTCTAATAGCACTTATTACTAACTATATCACATTTTTAAAAGAACCAGATATTATTTTCAGATATTTCATAAACAAGCATGTGCACATTGAAGGGAGATGATGTGGAACAGGATTTAATCCTCATCTTCAGTTAGT
The DNA here is from genome assembly GCF_052056855.1 of Sturnus vulgaris. Classification (NCBI taxonomy): domain Eukaryota; kingdom Metazoa; phylum Chordata; class Aves; order Passeriformes; family Sturnidae; genus Sturnus; species Sturnus vulgaris. The sequence goes on along the minus strand of NC_142244.1, from coordinate 42,479,522 downwards.
AAATACTGTATCTACGTACTCCTTTCCAGCCAGGATCAAGCTCCCAGGCAGCCTTCCATCCAGCCATTCCCCAAGACTGCTGAATAAGGAAGACATCTGAGTAAAACTCCTCATCTGTGTGAGAGAGACTTACTTTTACCTCCTTTTCTCAGTGGAAAAGTAAGCAGAATGAGATGATGTTGGAATTAAATTCATATAACTGTAGAGATCTAAAACCGAGCACCTAGTACAAATTAATCTTCTAGTGTCCCTGTATATTTCATGGTTTGAGGCTAAACCAGGCTTTTCCAGGCCTGGGAAAACAAGAGAGGTAATCATGACTATGCAAGTGAAACAGAGGGGAGCCTGACAGTGTAAAAAATTAGAAGAGAAAGGAGCAAAGCTGTAATCCATCAAATAACTCAAAAAGGTCTACAAATGGAATATTATAAGTTGTGCAACTTATCAAAACCATTCAGAGTCTACAGTACACAGTATACAGCAGGAATTAAATGCAGTAAGATTTTAATGATAATTGTATAGAAGGAAAAATAAAACCATTAGCATATACACAAAAGGGGAGTTTTGGCTCAGATTCATTGGACATGGGCTGGTGTCTTCTGGTCGCTAGCTGGTGCCAACACCACTATGTTACACTTGTGACTTCCATGTTCTGTGTAAGAAATCTCTGCAAAAACCCAGCCTTCTGTTCTAGTTGAACTATGGTGAGGCAAGCTCTGGAGCAGAAAATATTGCTGCTGGTAGCAAATTAATGGCTAGTCCTGGAACAAAATTAGGGCAACTTGTAGGGAGAGAGAAAAAACTCTAAAAAGAAGACAAAGTCTATGTATTACAAGGTGGCTGAAGAGGTTGACATGGATTCCAAGAGAAGCCTGCTCACAGGAAGTCAGAGACATTATTAATTTTTACACAGCTGAAGTTGTGTGAGATAAATTCCACTTCAAATAAGTCTCCCTGATAAGTTAATACAGGAGAATTTCCCTCTTTTTTTGTAGAATAAAGAAGTACATGTTATGCTTTTGAAACAATGGGTGCAGAAGTAGACAATGCTTTTACAGCCAGTGTTGTATATTGGTATAGTATTTGCTTCCAAAAGAAACCTGCTATCAGACAAAAACACAAAAATAATCATTCTAAGGGCAATAGGATGCACTTTGTACCAAGTTGCAACTCAAAATGAATATTTACAGCAATAGGTAGGAAACTGATACAAAAGCAGCCTTTCCTATTGCAATATGAATGGTGCTGCTTTAATTTGGTTAAGAATTTTGGCTGGAGGCAGTGAGAACATCAACTTTTTAATGAAAACTTAAAGCGTCCATAGCACTGTGAAAATTCTAGCATTGTTGTATTCCCATATCACTTTTTAACAGCTTGAAGGGAGAAAGACTTTCATTTTAAATGATTCTTGGTTAATTTGCAAAGAAATTAGTAGAAGAAAACTTCTGGAAAGTAATAGAATAGCATTACTTGTGCATGTCACACAACATCAAGCCTAGAAAAGTTGCCATGAAGTACTTCTTCTTATGCCAGAATTATCCTGCTCATTTCAGAGCACTTCTCAGAGGCTCATGAATTAGGAACTGCTTTCAGGTGGACCAATATCTTCAGGTGTCATCAGGTGGTGTATGTCCTTCAGCTTTGCCTCCCGAGGCTATGGCCCATATAAAAATTCCTAGAGGGAATATGCCATATGGATTAATCACCTGCTCTAAGCTGAAGCACGTATTCAGTCATTCTAATCTGCACGAACTGATCTCCAGAACTCTCCACAGTTAAATAAAAGAGAGCAAGAATTACTGAGCTGGTTGTAAATATTTTGGAATGTGAGGAAGTTAAGGGAGAGAAATAACACTTTGTCTACCCTAAGAAGCACAGTGAAGGAATTCCTAAACTTGAAGACTGTTGTGGTTTAACCCCCAGCTGGCAGCTCAGCCCCATGCAGCCACTCTCTCACTTCCTTCTGGTGGGATGGGGAGAGAACCAGAAGAGTAGGAGGGAGAAAATTCATGGGCTGTGATAAAGACAGTTTAATTGATAGAGAAAAGCCACTCAGACAGCAAAGACAAATGAATACATTCACAATTTCCCTTGGGCAGGCCATTCCCAGGACAGCAGGGCTCCATCACACTTCTGACTTGGAAAGAAAAATGTTGCTGCAACAGTTGTGTCCCACTTCCTCCTTCCTGCAGGTTTGTATGCTGAGCATAACACCCTATTGCCTGGCATATTCCTTTGGTTAGTTCCTTGTGGTCAGCTGTCCCAACTGTGTCCCCTCCCCAACGCTGTTTTCAACACAAACCCAAAACACAGCCTCTTGACAGCAACTATGAAAAAATGCAACTCTATACAATCCAAAACTAACAAAAACAGCCAGTAAATACAATACTAGTAACAAGGGCAGTAAATCTAGATGTTTGGGGCTCATTCCTTTCTCTGAGAGGGAATCAATTGACTGAACTACAGGGGGACAAGAGGGTAGGGAATGAATCACCCACTCTTCTCTTGATGTTTTTATATTTTATATAAACAATCCGACCTTCTCTGGATTAGAACCTAAACTAAAGAATCTTGCTTCCAAAGGAGCATCCCTCCATCCACTGACGTATTCCCTCTTTACAATTTAGCTGGTCGTCTAGGTATCCAGGAGAGTTCTGAGGTGCCATGATCAAAGACAGAAACTCTGGAGAAAGCAATATATCCTCTGATGTATGATATGGGCATCCCTTTGTGCCTGATTTTCAAGCTGGAGATCAAACCATGAAAAGTCCATCTTCTACCTGTGTTAAGATGATTTTACATTATTTTTAACTCAAACTTGCATGACCTTCTACTCGTTGTTGCATAGGAATATAGTAGTACAGTGAGGCTTAATTTCCAAAAGCATTTCTTTCAAGATCATTCACTTTTTTTCCATAAATTTATTTCCTCTGCTTCTCATTTTTGCCTACAAAAACAGACACTGCCCTAGTCACATTTTTAATATGTTTGTGTTAATTTGCCAACCACAATATTTAATCTCACCATTAAAGTGGCTAAAGAAGTGTGCATCGTCAGAGGTGTGTTGTTCTGTGTGGCACAGACCTGCTCTTTTAAAGATAAACTAGGTTTACTTAAACACCATACCTCAAGCTTACCACATTTTGTGGAAAAGAATGAAAAAAAAATCACAGCTGTCCTCCCCCCACCTATTTCTTTCTTATTGTAGAGGTTTTTTATTCAATCATCTTCATGAAAGCGCCAAGCATTTCAGCAGTCCAGCCACTCTTAAGACTTCCAAGGAGGATTGGAACGAGTCTCATGGGGAAGGTTAGAAGCAGGCTAGAATACTGAATTTTGGCAGCCTCATAAAGGAGAGGAAGAAATATGTGCCTACTTGAAGGTAATTTGGAGTTAAGAATAATTTGGGACCTTTGTAAACAATAGCATCTTAAATTGGTTTCCACAAAGCTCTTTCATTTTTCACTTAAAGTTTTTCAAGATCAGATCACTTCAGCACTGAATGCACTACAATTCCCCCCCATTCCTCTCCCCTAAGTCTCTTAGTGACTTTTGCTCATCAGAAATTATTTTTCTGCTTTTTCGTATATTTCAAAACTCACTCGTTTAAGTCTTCATTAGCCTCCATCTTCTCTGATTTTGCTTCATTTGCCTGGATATGAGCAAGAGATTCGAGATATTGTATGAAAAAGATGCCCTTTGTACTAAATCGCTCACATAACTAGTTATTCAAAATAAAATTACACTTCTCACACATCATGTGTTTAATTAATCATTCTAAAAATGACACCATTTCAGTTTTCTGGATATAAAACAGCCTTGAACAGTGCAGAAGCAAGAAGCAAACACCAAAAATGCTGATTTGAAGCAAACACCAAAAACACATGCACCCATTTTAATTTTGATGGAAGGGATGGCCAAAGCAAGTTTTCCCTTCTTTTATTCAGATGCCAGCTTCAACATTATCCCAATTATGTTTAATATAGTAATGAAAATCTGACCTGTCATCAGGGATTGCTAGTAAACTTCCAGTCATGAGAGCGAGATGATACTGTGACTGTCTTCTAGAGATTATCAACCCAGTTTCACAGCCAATTGGCTCCATAGCTGGAAAAACAAGCCAGTGTCTGTCAGCCTTTGAAAACCGAGATCTTGATTTGAATTTTTTTCTTTTGAGTGGCAGTATTCACAGACCTAGGCACCTATTGCAGGAAATCTGTATGCAGCCTTGGGTTCAGGTCCTCAAAGATTCAGTGGAGACTCAAGTCCACACAATTCAGCAGGATACAGGCCTCCAAATATATTTATGGATTTGTTGCAAACCTGAATCAGAACCTGATTTAGAGAGGTTGCTGAGGTCCCAGCCACTACTATGGGATCCTTTAAGCTTTGATACCTGCTTTTACATGTACAAAATAACTAGGGGTGAGAGAAAAGCAAAATCTCTGGCAAAATAGAAAAGGGAGCAGAACTGCCTCAAGAATAAGACCAGTTATCCTCAGGACAACTGGCCTCCTGACCTGGTAGACAGAAACAAGAAGCTGAATGGTCTCCCAGTAATCCAGGAGGAAGTAGTTAGTGAGCTGTTAAGACACTTAGGCACTAACAAGTCTATAGGACCAGAGGGGATTCATCCAAGGGTACTGAGGGAGCTGGTGGAAAAGCTCATTAAGCTGCTCTCCATCATTTATCATCATTCTTGGCTAACCAGGGGTGAGTGGAAGATGGCCAATGTGAAACCTATCCATAAAAAGTGCTGGAAGAGGGATTGAGGGAACTACAGTTCTGTCAGCCTGATCTCAGTGCTCAGCAATGTTATGGAGCAGATCTTCTTGAGAGCAACCACATGACATGTATAGGACAATTAAGGGATCAGACCCAGCCAGCATGGTTTTAGGAGCAGCAGGTCTTGCCTGACCAACCTGATCTCCTTTTTGACCAGGTGACCCCCACAGTGGATGAGGGAAAGGCTTTGGAGGTAGTTTATCTGGACTTCAGCAACACCTTTGACGCCATACATCACAGCATCCTCCTGGAAAAGCTGGCAGCCCATGGCTTGGACAGGAGCACTCTGCTGCTTAAGAACTGGTTGGGCCCAGAAGGTGGTGCTGAATGGTGCCACATCTGGTTGGCAGCCAGTCACCAGTGGTGTTCCCCAGGGATCAGGGTTGGGCCTAGTCTGTTTAATAACTTTACTGATGATTTGGGTGAGGGGATTGAGTCCACCATCAGCAAGTTCACAGATGACACCTAATTTGGTTGGACTGTTGATCTTCTGGAGATCAGGAAGACTCTGCAGAGAGAGCTGGACAAGCTGGATCAATGAGCTGAGGTCAGCTGTGTGAGCTTCAACAAGATCAAGTGCTGGGTCCTGTGTTTTGGCCCAAAGTTACCTCAGGATGTTCTACAAGTTGGGGGAACAGTGGTTGGAAAGTGTCCCAGTGGAAAAGGATCTGGAGGTGCTGGTCAACAGCAGCTGAGTGTGATCCAGCAGAATGCCCACACAAGCAAGAAGGCCAATGGCATCCTGGCCTGTATCAGCAAAGATACAGCAGGGTGGGGACAGCGATTCTCCCTGCTACACTTGGCACTAGTGAGACCACATCTTGAGTGCTGTGCCCAGTTCTGGGCCCCTCAGTTCAGGAAGGATATTGAGGTGCTGGAGCATGTCCAGAGAACATGAAGGGTCTGGAGTACAGGTGCTGTGAGGAGTGGATGAGGCAGCTGAGTGTGTTTAGGCTGGAGAAAAGGAGGCTCATGGGGACCATCTTGCTCTCTCCAACTACCTGAAAGGAGGGGGTAGCCAGGTGGGATCAGTCTCTTCTCCCAGGCTACCAGCAGTAGGACAAGAGGACAAACTCTTAAACTGTGCCAGGAGAGGTTCAGGTTGGATATTAAAAATAATTTCTTCACAGAATGGGGATTAGATACTGGAATGGGCTGTCCATGGAGGTGGTCAAGTAACTGTGTTTGAGGGTATTTAAGGAAAGCCTGGATGTGGCACTTAGCACCATGGTGTGGTTGACATGTTGGTGCTCAGTAATGGGCTGGGCTTGATGATATTGGAGGTCTTTTCCGGGTTAGTTGATTCTGTAATCCTGTGATTCTGTGGAGTGAAGCAGTCAAATTTGGGATGAATTGCATAGTCATTGGATGAAATAACTGCTCACAAAGGTGTTGACTGTCCTTTAACCCCTACAAAATGCAGTTCAGGCGGATCACAACAGTACATAACACACTTAATCTGCAATGAGAAAAAAGAGCAATTGACAGAGCACTGTGAATTATCAAACAGAGAATGTGTGAAAGAGCCAGAGCAGTGTGGGAGAAAGCAAACATTATTACACAGACCTTTCTTGGGCCACATCAGGAACTGGATCTTGATGCAAGTGGCAGAAGATTTAAACATTTCAGCTGGCTGAGTTTGCAAATTGTCATTTTTCCCCATGAGTCATAGTTTCTCTCTTTACCTTTCTTCTTGTTTATGTTTTAAAATTACTATATTTCCTCTCTTGTGTGTCTGAAATCAGCATTTTGTCACAGCTTTCAATCACACTTATATGTGTGAATGTAAAGAAGAGCTTTGCACAGTCAGATTTGGAAATGCAAACATTTTCAAAAGAAAAAAAAAAATTTAGCTGTTATATTCCTGTGTTCTTTGCTGTTGGCAATAATATTTATCTTACCTCTGCTAGCAGCTCTTCCCCTGCAGTGAATTCATAATTGTAAATGCACTGGGTCTGTGCAGACAGATTTTGGTAATGGAAGGACTACAGAGCTGGCTTCTGTAAGAAGCTGCCAGAAATTTCTCTCACATCTGACAGAGCCAATGCCAGCCAAGATAGACTGTGAGAAACTGGAAAGAGTGATGTCTCAAGACATTTTGGGGTGCATGTGTTGGGGGGGGAGGAGCAGATGGGGCCTTGCTGTGCTGAGTTAATGCCCTGCTGCACAGTCAGTGGCACTCCAGAGGCAATGCTCCACAGCCTGCTTCTGGAGCCCCTAACCTTGCTCCTAACTGGGAGTGAAGCTGAACCCAGGAAGAATGGAGGGGTGGGGCAAAAGTGTTTGTAAGGTTTAGTTTTTATTTCTCATTATCCAAATCTGATTTAATACCGAAAGAAGTCTGTTTTACCCATCACAGTAACTGGTGAGTGATCTCACCCTATTCTTATCTTAAACCACAGGCCTTTTATGATATTTTGTCTCCTCTGTTCAGCTGACAAGGGTGGTGACAGGACAGTTTTGGTGGGCACCGGGCAACCAGACAGGGTCAGCCTTCTGCAGTGCATTATAGAAATAGAGATCTTGGTGATGGAGCAATGCAAAATCAGGTAATTCCCTTTCTTGTGAGTATTTTGTCATCTCTAGCATCAAATGACTCAAGTGACAAGGCTACAATTGCACCCCTTGGGACACAATTCCACAATCCAATACATCTCACGTTCAGGATATTTGCACAAAGATTCAGTGTAAAGAATTACTCTTGCAACTCCATGCCATTACTCCTAGCTACCACTCTGTTGCTGCACCACAAAATTTCTCTCACCTGCATCATGTCATTGTTGTGGTGTGTCATCCTATCTCTTCTGCCAAGACAAACTCATTTAGTTACTTAGATCTTTCTTCATAAGTCAGTCCCTCCTGACTACCTCGATCATTTTTGCTGCTCTTCCCTGAACTGCCTTCAATTTATCAGGTTTTATTTTAAAGCACTGGTGCTTAGAAATGAATGAAGCAAAGACCAAAACCTCATGCTTCACCTGTCCCACTGTTATGAATAGTACCCATTACAATCAGCTGGACAGCTGGGGCAGAAAAGAACAAGTTAGTCGGAAGAAAAAACTTACTAATTCTGAATTGGTTGGGAAGAAAAGGTACTGAAATTTTGTTTCATTGGAACTTTTTATATTAGTGCTTGCACATAGAGGAAGCAATTGCATTTCCCCCAGTTTTTGATAAAACTATATTTGCTATCTGCCAGATCTCTGAAATGACCTTTACCTATCCAGCCCATAAACTAAGAAGATTCTGAAAATCCTGTTCATGGACAAATTTCAGATTTGTGGCTTCTATTTCTAATTGAAAAGTAGGAAATCCATATTACTTGTGTCTCAGAACAGTAAGCTTGTGCAATAAACACATGAAGGTAAAAATCTAGTTTCGTCTTTATCCAGCAAAGACCTTAAATAACACTCAAATGCAAGTTAAATATATACAAAGACTCTTCTGGATCCATGATTCTGAATCACCTTGTACCAGACCTGATCCATTTGAGAATTAGCCACCAATACGAAAACCCTTTGTTAATTTTTCTACCATAACTGTCAATTCCAATGCCTTGCAACCTGTGGTATGTGGCAGTGCCTTAGACTGGCAGCTCCTAATTTCCCATCTTAACTGGGTGGGAGCAAAAATACAGAAATACAGAAAAGCTACGTGAAAAAACCTAGACACTATCAATGCTGTGTAGAAAAAACACACTTCTGTAATCCTCAGAAAATTGTAATTTTTGACTTCAAGTAACCACAGATTAAGAAAAAACAACCAAGGCATTTTATTTTTAACTGAGTTTGTAGCAATTTATATGAGCTTTTCCTGGAGAGAAAAGACTGTAGGAGGAAAGAAGCAGAGAGATAATTGGATGCTGGTCTTCATGCATGTGACTAGAAAGCTGGAGACAGAAGGATAACTCGGCAAACCTTTTTATGAGTAAAGATCAGAGATAAGGGTTTTGTGAAATTGCTGTCCAGCAATAACACTTGAAGTAGGATTTTTTTCCTTGTCAAGTACAAATTGCAGCTTTCCCTTCATCAGCCCATCACTGTCACTATTATACTTTATCAAGCACACAAGTTTCTTTATCTGTACAATAAATAGTACAATACATCTTATAGTCTACATGAAAAATCCTGAGTTAAACTAGACATTATATTTGGCTTTTTCAAAATACTTATATAAAACCATACAATAGACACTTAAAAAGTGAAGAACATAAAAAAGAAAAGGAAAGATATAGCCTCTTGATTTAGAAAATGGTTAAAATGTATAGAGTGTGGCAATTTTTATTCATGAGAGTGAGGCTAAATCTGTATTGAGCTATATGTCTCACAAACTGCACATTTTGACCAACATCTTCCTTTAAAAAAAAAAAAAAAACCTAAACAAAAATAGACAACCAAAAAAGCCCCTTTTTATCCAGGCTAGAAGTTTTCAAGTGTGATTCCACTGTGTTTCTGAAGGAAACAGTCTTCCCCTGGCAGCTGGCTATAGACGATGTGGCAGTTTCTTCCAGCTCTTATCTTTGATTCATTTGTCTTTCAGGCATGTCACAAGCTTTTCATCATCATTTCTGAATAATCCAGCAATCAGCATTAGTTCCAAGCAACCTCACATGGTCCCCAGTACTTTTCTGTACAGGCTGGGTTTCTGCTTCGTGTCACTAACTGTCTTTATTGATTGAGGCAGACAGACACAGCACCAGTGTTTGCCCTCTCTGTTCAGAATCACCAATGAAGCCCCATGAAGACCCTCTGTAACTGGCAGACATGAAAGCATTTGTCCCCATCTCATGACAGGTACACCTCTGAGAAAAGGTGATGCTGCATATTTATTTGCCAGAGGTCAGCATGGAAGATATAAACAGAATGTATTTATATGCATAATGCCTCCGCTTTCTAAAGCATTATTTAATCTATTTCCTTCATGAGTATGTGTTGTGTTGAATATGCATGGATCTGTATAAAGCATTTCTGGAGTTTTTCCTCTAAGAGGTCAGGGTAGTAACCTTGTATATACATAAAAGAGTAATAGCAACCACCACACTTTATTATTGCAATTTCTAGCTTAAAAAGAGATGAGAGAAAAAACCAGGCTGCTGTGAAGAAGATGGGAGAGCTGAAATGAGAGTGCTGGACCAGGATTACAAAGACAGTGTTACTCTGGGCTTCCTGGGACAGGTGACCTAATTGCAAATTTTTGAAAGTAGCCTCGAGTTTTCAAATATTAGCAAGAGATAAAAACAATCTTGCTCCTAGACATTTGCATAGCTCCTTTTCAGCTGAATAGCCCTTTACTCAGAATCCCTGAAAATTGTGTAAAACATGCATGAAATCTTGTGCACATGAAAGATTTTAAAAATATCAGATGGACACGGACGAAGATATGTGCATTCCTTTTTTGAATCCTTACTTTCCCAGGAGCAAAATGACTGTGCTTTACAGAAGACATTCCATAAATTTCACTGATGGTAGAAACAGATTTCTACAGTGAAGGACTTTTCACAGAAGTGCAACTTAAATATAGTTTCAAATGGGCTTATTGTCTGCATGCTCTTTTGGCTGTCAGTGTTTCCCCACCAGCCAGACAATGCTGCATCGTGGAAGGAGAGGTCAGCAGGAATTAGTAAAGCAGAAGAATTCCTCTCAATCACTCTCACAGTCTCTGGGATATCAAGGTACATGAGAGATGTCTGTTATGAGCATGAGCCTAGCAATATCTGAAAAATCCTTGTGTATGAATGCAGCAGCCTGACCTGTTCTCATTTGGTAGACTTTCTTTAAAGATGTCTACGATAGTCACTGGCCTTTCAGAACAGGTGTGGCAAAAAGTATGAGATGCTTGGTAGATATAAGGAAGAGCAAACTCTAGGCAAAAAGGAAACCATGAATGCAAGATTGTGAGGAGAAAAGCTTAATATGGAAGATCGAGACAGGATAACTAAAAGGAAAGAAGTAGATATTATTGCTCTAAAAGCATATTGCACCAAAAGTCACTATTCTAATTGTTACCCAGCTGTCCTGGATGTCACATAAACACAAAACCCTGTGTCCCACAGAGGGTACATTCTACAGGATGATAACACGTTGCAAGTGTATTGCAAGCAGGAGGGAATGAGGTAGCTGCTGTCATTTTGGTGGCTTAGTCTGCCTTTTTGTGGTGCTTTATTGAAGGGCTTGGAACATTCACTCTTGTACAAATATTTTGTGTGTTTTCTGATGATGCTGAAAACTTGAAATAAAAGGAATTCTGATTCTTGTTTAAATTGAATGAAATTTTCCCATCCCATCTTCATTTTTAATCTCTCTCACAGCAAGGAGGTAGAAATCTTAAAAGGAATGCTTGCCCTTGTCTTCTTTGGATTTAACAAAACTGAGAATGTAAATGATACTTGCACCATTTTCCAGCAGGCTCAATTCTTACATGATAGCAAAGAGACTGTCCATTAGCATTCTGAATGGACTTGAGGAGACTGACATTACAGTATTGGAGATCACCTCGATGGCCACTTCAAGCAGCAATAAGAGACATTGGAGGTGATGGAGTTGCAAAAGCTGACAAAACAGAATGCAATCAAGAAAACCAATGAAATCAAGATGGCAGTAATGATCGGGGGTGTTAAAGCACCTGATAGGTCACAGGTCCTGAAACTGGACTATGCTCTTTGATGCAGGCAGGAAGAAGTCATTAGAAATGTCAGCAATGTCACAGAAATGTCAGAAATGTCACTGTTAGTTGTGTGAAATATTGTACAATGGAAGTGGAAAAGAGAAAATACACATGACAGAAACAGGCAGTATATTCAAGTCGTCTGGAGGTGAGCAGAGAAAAAAATGGTGAACTGTTAGAGTACAAAAACCAAGGATCAGTGATCCAAGGTAGATGTAAATTAAATGGGGACACATCCAGAGAGGCAACGAGGACAAAACTACCTTAAAAACATGTCAAATGAAAAGTGGTTGGTAGAGAAAGGCACACAGAACAGCCCCTTAAATTGTAGGGCACAGATGTCTTGTCCTACAGTATATTTTCTATAGGTTCAAGCATGTTGGTGCACAGAAAATAACACTGTAGCGTGTGATTTATGTAAAACATTAGTAGCTATGGAACCCCAAAACTTAATTGAAAACACTGCAACATAAGTTTGCATATGTAGCAGTGAAACTGGTCACATCTATCCTAATATTTTATCTAACTCAAGTTAAAAAAAAAAATTAGTAATTTTCTGTCAGCCTCAGCTCTAAATACTTGGATCCGTTTCCTCTAGTTATTGTTCACAGTTGCCCTTTGGTTTGGTCATGAGAATTATGGTGTACTAATATAGAGAAGGAAATGATGGGAGCAGAAGAGGAAGAAAATGAAGGACACTCCACCAGCTGGGAGAATGAGTAAGTGCATAGAATTTCCTGGAGCCTGCTGCTGTCCAGGTAACCAACTCTAACAAGGTTTCACTTAAATAAAATAAGATAAGAGAAGATGAATCCAGAGCCTGGTATGTATATCTCCTTTCCTGTCACAAGACTGTATGCCCCTTTCAGATGAAGCTATAATCCATTATAAAAAAATACACTCAGAAAGACAATTTGAAAATTATTTTAGTGAAAAACCTGTATTTCTTCACCACAAAATGCAGTGTTTCTTTCATGCACAGTAAAACCAGCAAATAAATAGCATATATATATGCTTCTCTGTATCACTATTTTGAATTGGCTGTTCTTAAGTAGGAAGAGTTATTTTAGAGCTCAGCTTGCTCAGAAAGATATCTTATTTTGACAGCCTACAGAATAGCTGGCACTGATTTAGAAAATCGCACCATAAAGACAAGCAGCACTTTTAACCTGATTATAACAGCATGTGTTCTAGATTAGGTTTGTCTTTAACAGCAATTTATGCATAAATGTTTTTGTCTTACTGAAATATAGGATTTAGAGGATCCTACAACAGATACAGTTGCTACCCAGAAACTATATAATCCATGTAAAAGGCAATAGAAAACAGATAGCTATGGATAGATTAGATAGATAGATAGATAGATAGATAGATAGATAGATAGATAGATAGATAGATGATAGATATGCACAGAAGTTGTGAGAATACACAGCAAGCATGACAGAGGGAAACATTAACAAAACCGCTTTTAAGCAGCATAGAAAAGATACTTTGTGTGGAGGAGTATGGTGCAGAGAAACAAAATGCTCTGTACAGTTTTACAAGTAGTTTGTCCCACATATGAAGGAAAGCATAGGAAATAGTCACAAAATGTTGTTTAGCTGTAAGTAATGAATCAACATTATGGGGTAGTGACAGTAGATATCAGCCAGAGGCAGGAGTCAAAAATGTAATAGGAAAAAAAAAAAAAAAGAAGGCTGGGCACCAAGTTTCTTTAGGATAGAGATGGCAAGAGTGAGCAACCATCAAGGAAACTGAAAGAGAGGTGATAACAGATATTTCAAGACGCAGACCAAAACAATAACTTTTATGGGAGGAGAACTCAGCATCGACATGGCTGAGGCAAGGTCATATCTCTCTGTCAGCACAAGCATCCCAGTGTAATTAATGCAGAAGAGCCTGGAAGACAGTTTCAGTCATGTGCTTGAGGGCCATAGGGGAAAAAAATCTGAAATGTGTTGCTATATCCCAGGTGGAAGAACTTAGACATTTGAGTTGAAGCTAATGCCCCAGTTAAACACCTGACTGATAGGCCATATGATGATGTAGTCCTGAGATGCCAAAACAACAGATGGAGCAGAAGAACTCTGGGACAAAATTAAAAGCTCTCTTTTGACCACACAAAATCTGCAGTTAGATATCCATAAGGAGTGTCACAAAGATAGGTGGATCTGCTAGCTTTGACATGCTGGATAGACCCAAGATAGGTTGACCACCCTGCACAGAGACCATTGATGCTGAAAGACTCCCAGAGACTAAATGCATAAGAGGAAAAACTGAAATTGAGAGCAGAGTATCCCTTAAAGAAGATGGCATAATCAACTCAAATTAGATATGCTTACAATTTTTACCATGAATGAAATTCATTTACCCATGAAGCATGTTTAAAAGTTCCCTGGGAAGAGAGGCCTGAGCTTTTGGTATCATTCAGGACGGAGATACTACTTAAAACAGTAAGTTTCAAAAGAAGTAACAAAACAACAATAAAGTGACAAAGCAATATCTCCTTGGAAACAAATCAAATTGTTACAGCCTATATAAATACAGCATACAGTAAAGTTCTTAGCCACTGCAGGGTGCAAAACATTTTTTTGCTGTCTGAATCTTGAGCTATGATCAGGATCTGACAGAGCAGAAGCTGACATTTAAGCCCCTAACATTTCCTTTTCCTCATGCCTCTTTTTTCCTTGTGTTGATTTTGTTTATATTCTTAAATGAAATTGCGACCTTCCTTAATTTGTTTTTTTGTTGTTGTTTTTTTGTTTGTTTGTTTGTTCGTTGGGGGGTTTTTTTGTTTATTTTTTAAAATTTATTTAAGTTTTCTTTCAAAATAAATCTTAGCTGACTGAGAATTATATTGCAGATTTCTGTGCATTTTTTGAACCTCCAGACATGTTATTTTCATACTACTTTGGATATTTCTGAATTTTTAAAGTGTCAAACTACATATATTCCAAGTGTCCCTTTAAGGTATTTAGACACTTTTTCATTATTGATGGCGAGTTAAAATCTTTTTTGGAGTGTGCATTCTGTGGGTTTATCTATCTCATTTATCCTGGATGTGAGTTTGTTGCTTTCACAATGTTATAGGCAATAATGCAGCTGTGAAAGACATTTACCAATTGTTACTATTTGTTTTTCTTTTCTTTTTTTTTGACTGGTGTGCTGAAGGCTATGAGGATTTAACACTCCTACTACTCAGTGAAATGAGAGCCCTATGTATAGGGAAGATCAGTTGCCTGAATATTACAGAAAGTTTACATCATCAAGTCAGTTCAGTTGCTTGTCTTGATTATTTGTTTTATATCGAGATTTGAGATTGCCTTATATTTTTTTCCAATACACAATGACAATTAACAAAGCTATTCTTTTATTCCCCCTTAAAATTCCCTTAGGAAAAAAAAAAAAAAAAACACAGAAACAAAAAACAAGCAAAGATGAAATTCATGGTCAAAATGAGGTCGGTATGGTATACAGAGAACTCTTGCTGACAGCAGGAGCTTCAAAAAGGATTACCTACAGCTCAGATGAGTGCCTTAATCTCTATGCTATAAAGGGAGCTCTTCTCACATTCCCTGGCTGGAGCGCTCTCAATTTGCATAAACAGTTCAGTAACTAACAGGACAGCAGGAAAAAATTAAGCAGTGCAGAAACACCCACCAGGGTCTAATTACTGAAGTTCATTTCCTTCCTTTTTCCATTACATTTTAAGGCTTTCATTTCATTCTAAAAAAAAAAAAAAGTATTTAACAAAAGATCTTAATTTTTGACTATCTGTGACTAGCATCATTCTTCAAGCTTTTTAGCTGCACTTAAAGGCATTAAAAAAGAAGTATGGACTATATTCAGAAGCATATTGAAATACTTAAACCCAAGATAGCCGTGTCACGCTGAAGCCAGAGGAACAAAAAAGAACGTGTACATAAATGGTTTTCTAAATTATCATGCAAGGGATGTTAAATCAGGGATGTTTCTGAGAACAAAAGAGAATACACAGTACCATGATACTCCCATTTATCCTTACTGAAGTCAAGGAAATTAGAAATGCCAAATAGTAGAGGCTGGGATTCCTGTGGTTTGCTTAAGTTGCAGCAGTAAGGCATAAAATCTTATGTGGTTCTTTCCAAATTGGTACAAAAAAGCATGCATTCCAATCTTGACAGTCACATTATGGCTCTGGTAATATCTCAATAAAGCATGTACAATTTAAATCCCAAATTTTTAGGAATGCATATTCACTTTAAGGTCAGTGGAGATAGAGCATCTCCAGACAGTCCTTTGAAGCCAAGATGTGAATTCTTTTGTGAGGGTGCCTTCCCCTCCCCAGTGACTGCAAAGGTGCTGAGGCTTCTTGGTTAAACTGAAGATTTTAATTCAGGCACTTCTACATGGTGCCAACATTCTGATTGGAAAAGCCCTAAAACGAAAAATTAAATAAATGAATAACATAAACAGATAAATACCATTTTAACAGATAAATACCATTTATCATTTTTACCATTAAAATAAGTAGAACTAGAAGTACATTTTTCCAAGGGTCATTCATAAAATTAATTGAGAAACCTTAATTAATTATGGTTTGATTCTGTTCCTGAAGACCTAAACAGAAAAATCTCCAAATTACTCCAAATTACAGGATTGTGCCTCTAATGAGCCATATTTAGATTAACAAACCATACAAAAGCATTTAATAGTAACTTATACCACTAGAAACTACAGAACTTGAGAGAAGCTAAAACAAAAAGAGCATTTTTTCTTGGAAGATTCCGTGATTGGATTTGTTCTGCCAAATCCAGTCTTGTATAACTCTCCCTACGACCACTATAAAGTTTATAGTTAAGTCCACAGACTTCACATACAGTGAAAATACTTGTGTTAAAACCCTACAAGCCAGACTGAACTAATTGATTATCTTAACCAAGGCAAAGCAAGAACCTGCAAAGCCATAAAGCCAAAGAAAAGACAGGTCAGCATGAGTCACTGTGATTTACATAATCAATTTTTCCAGTACTAGCAAGTTTCTCTGAATTTTTAGACAATAACAGTAGGCTACCAAGCTGTGTTTTGTATCTACATGACTCAAAGTTGCACCAATTTGCTGGTTTTCCTTATGTTGTTTTTCTTCTTTTTCCCCTTATATATGAAATAGGATTGACAAAACAAAAAATATAGAAAAGGCATCACCAGAAATTTTGGGGTTGTAAACAGAAAAGACTTATAAAGGTCAAATAAATCACATACTGCCATTTCTATTTCTCAACAAGATTAAAGATGCTCTCTCACTGACACATAAGTAAGCAGACTTTTGGTTTTACTTCCAGTAAAGACTGCAATGCCTCTGTACTTCAATAATTACAATTAGCTATATTATTTTATGCTTACTGTTCAGCGGTTCACTGGACCAAAAGATTCAGAATAAAAACTCCCACCTGTTTCAAATGCAGTAAATATAATTTGGTTTACATGTATTCACTAGCTTAATTTTCACTCAGAAGCTTTCCCTTTTTTAGACACCCAGTGGAACTTCAATAACCAAATTATCATGAATTATTGTGAATAGGCAATGGAAAAGAACTTAGCTCACAATTTCTGAGACCAGACAAGGTCACTAAACCAAAACAGAACCATTTTTCAAGATGCATATTTTAATAGTGAAGATTTTTTTTTCCATAGCAAAAATTAGTTTCTGGGTACATCATCAAAGAGAACTGTCCTATTGATTTGGTTTGGTTCTGTTTGGCTTTTCTTTTAGATTGATGTATTTTTATGAAATCAGGATCTCTGCTATGGAGGTCATGGCCATCACCCTGTTCCCTGGACGCTGTCTTGAGGAATAAATATTTCAGGTCTCAAACTTTGTTGCCTAGTCCAACTGAGTCACCAAGCCTCCAATCCCCATCAAAGGAAAGAAAGAGGCAAGTCTGAGAGGGACTTATCAAGGTAGCACTATACAACCACTGTAAGGTGTTGGGAAGTATCCTCTGGAGATGGTTGACACATATCCTTTACTGTGGAAACAGTATAGACATCTCAGAAAAAATATTTAATGTTTAGATAGCTAAAGGTGGGTATGATGAATCCCACTGTAAAATTTTAAACTGCTAGGTTTTTGTAAGAAACCAAGTATGGTTGGGATAAATATGATGAAGATAGTTCAGAGTCTGATACTACACTCTAGAATTACACAGACTATAACCATCCCAAAACTTTGGAAGCTGATTAGGATCCCACCATAAAATTGGAGACAACTTCTATTATAGGAATCTGCAGGAGCTTTCACTTCAGGTCATTTCTTGAATTCATGCTTCTTCATAGTTCGCTTTACATAAAAGAAAAGATACCTAAATATATTTCTGCCTCCATTTTCTCTGGAAAGATTTGGGGTTTTTTCAGGGTTCACAATTCATTAAACTGCATCCATATATTTCCTGGGCATCAAAGGAAATCCATGAGCAAGCTTGAGGAAATCAAAGTTAATGTCAGTTGTCACCATCAAAAATTAAAACTTGTACTATCCTTTGGGACATAATTATAACATCAATAATTTTTTTAGTTACAAAAGACTCTATCAAGCACTAGAAACAAGTTCTGTGGCATTTCCCTATCATGAAACACTTTCAGAGACAGTAAACCACTTCTCAGCCTTTAAATGTTAACTCCCACAGTACCACGAGCCAAGCTGCAGGACTGACATACATCAACCTTCTTGCATTTCCTTTTGGAATGGAAAATAACTGTACCAGGAAAAAACAGGTCAGAATAAAGGGAAAATATTCTGGATTTATCAATTTCTTGTAACTTTTCTTTCTTCCTGAAACAGAGGGAGAAAATACAAATAGGTACTTTCTGCCATGTGAGTGTTTTGATAAGAAAAAGCTGTTATCTCAAAAATAGCATGTATGAAGTATAAAGCAGTTTCCAAGGAAACTATTTTTCAAATAGTTCTCTTGCCAGAGATTCATTGTTTTTATTGGCATCCATCTTTCTCACATACACCCTCCTCCTTTAACAAGATGATAAAATCCAAATGTTTCCAGATTCAGGGTTTTGGCTTTGGCTATCACACCATTTTTAATGACTGACTGCTCACAACAACATAGAGAAAATTGAGTATTTACTCAATTACTTCAAGCCCTTTCTTAGTGAATATAACTCAACTGTCCTAATGCAAATAGTTCAAACCTAAACATAAGTAACACTTTAACTACTCAAGAAAACCCATCTCCAGACTGGACACCAAATCATTTAGAAATGTAAAAAAAAATCTGAAGTAGATATCCAGTTCTAGCTAGATTTTCTCTTGTTTCTAATTGGTACAAAGGAAAAGAAAAAGAGAGGAAAGATTTATATCAGCAATAATGGATATACATTTCTGGTTAGGTAATGGCCAATTAGAGCTGTAATGACCTGAAGTAAAACAATGGCTTCTTACTTTTTCAGATCAGGTGTAATCTGACTTGCAAAGAGCAGCAGTTAGAAAGCTGCTTGGAATGATTATATGGCTAAATGTACTTCATGGCCATCCATGGAGAAAAAGCTCCACAACTGATATCTGAAAGTCAGAGGCACCTGTGTTCAGCTAAGAAATTACTTCTATACAGAAGTTTATGTCAAATACATTCCTGAATCCTGTCAAGGAAATACCATTGCAATCACATGAATAAGCCCAGCTTCCACTAGCAAGCAATAGCTCAGGCTTACATTCTGCAGGGCCTGGGTGAAGTAATTCCATTCCATATTTGAAAAGACCTTGTAACCTTGCAAGTAAAACACTTAAGCACGTGCTTAACCTCATGGACTGACACAGCTTTCAGTGATATAACACTTGACAGAAACCAAGCAGATGGTTCTGACTTTTCTTGGATGGAGGCCTAGATGCCTAGAAGGATGTTGATGAAGTGTTTCATGACTATCTTTAAGCAATTTTTGGCTTTAATTCTAATTCAATATTTTTTCTTTAACCAAGTGTTTCCTTCTTTTGCATTCTCAGACTCCATCAGCATCCTTTCACTTTCATCACCAGAAGTGCACTGCTTTGAAAATTGCAGAGAAAAGTATATTAATTTTTTTGTCAGCAAAATTCATAAAATTATAAAACAATATTAATTGTCTATTAAAAATTATTTTATTTCTATATTGTACTCATATCCATAGATTGGCACAGGAGAGGGATAGATTGTATCTTTCTGTATGGCCCCTTTTCATAATCTCAACACAATTTCATTTCTGAATTATAAATGACAGATTACTTCCTCTAGTCATTAATGTCAGAGTGCCATGCTATCAAGAGATGTCCACTGAAAAGCAGAGAATTTTCTGCTTAGAGATTAATGAGAGGACTCTAATTATAGATATTGTTGAACATTTTATCATCACTATAACCTTTTATTTTCAAGTGGAAAGTCATGTAGAGTTGGGGAATAGACGAACAAAGACACTAGTTTATGCTGGTATAGCCTCAGCTCACAGTCAAGCACCTACACAGCTACTCTCACATTCCCCCACCTCACCCCAGCAGGATGGGGGAAAAAAATAAGAGGAACAGGAGAAAGAAGACTGGTAGGTTCAGATAAGGATGGAAAGATAATTTAACAGTTTCTATTACCAGCAAAACAGACTCAGCCTTGGAGAACTTAATTTGTTGATAATCGAAATAATTTGATATAGTTTGGGTATTGTTAAACAGCAAAAAAGAAAACAAATATGTAGATGCTTGAGAAACACCTTTCCTCCTTTCCATGCTCAGTTACACTACAGGCACCTCTCCACCCACCTTACTGCTGTCACAGGCTATATTCAACAGCCTCAGCAAGGCAACAGGAGGTGCAGGTGATCAGGGTCAGGAGGTAGCATTTTCTCTCTGTTGTTCCTTTCCTCTCACACAATTTCCACACACCAGCATGGGGCCTCTTTGGGTTGTAGTACAACTGGGGAAGTATCTGCTCTGGTGTGGGCTCATACATGGGTCCTTTGTGGGGTGATCTTCGTCCCATCATGAAGAACATCCTTTTCATCCTCTCAGCTTGGTGCTTCTTCTGATGTTTCTCACTGTTTCACTTTTTTTTCCTGTCTTCCTCTGCCTGTACAGTGTGTTCTGCTCTTTCACAAAGAGCACAGAGGGGCTTTCAGCTTTATTGTTGGGCTCAGCTGTGTCCTTGAAGCAGTCCCTTGCAGAGCCAGCTGGAGTTATATGTGTCTGGCATGAGGCAGCTCCTGGCCTTGTCCCACAGAGGCCACTTAGGCAGTCCCTAATTGCCAAAGCCTTGCCACGTGAACCCAATTCAACATAATTTCTAGATTTCCTTGGCAAAGCTAGCAAAGATCTCAGTCCCAGTGAAGTCAAAATAGTTTTTGTGTATATGTGTCTGCGTGTACCTCTTTGGCCCCAAGAGTGCTTCCAAAATCCCAGCTCAGGGTCATGAGGGGTTCATGTCTATCTTGACTTCTCATCAGGCAATCCTCTGGCAGAAATAAAATACAATTGCACTCAGTTTCCCCACAAATGAAAATCAGGTATGGGCCCCTAGCACCCTTCTAGAGATACCCAGTTTGGATGATGTGGACCATCCTACAGCTGTGCATTTCATGCGGCCTGGAGAGCAGGCACAGAATTCTTTTTTTGAACTTTCCCAAAATATACATCCAGGAACTCGTCCCACTTGGTTGCTGCTGATCTCTCTGGCAGCTCTTCAGTATTTGAAGAACCCTATTTGGAGATCATCCCGACAAGCTTAAGCTCTGATTTCAAGTGGAAAGGAAAATAAACATTGCAGATTCTCAATAGAATGGGGGGAGATTTGAGGAAGGAGCAGTTTCTTGACTCAACTTTTCTAAGAGAACTGCAAAGCACCAGGAAGTTTCCTGTAGCTTCATGCAGGTGCTGAAGCCTATCCATACAAGTATGATGATATGGAAGTACACTTCCAGATCAGTGTGTCTGCTTGCTTTATTCACTTTAACAGCCCACCTCAGTGGCATCTAAAAAGGGAAGTAGGATCTCTGGAACTAGAGTCTGGTATGTAAGCTGGAGGAAACACTGTGCAGAGTTAACACGTATTTGGATTTCAGGGGAACAGAATGAAACTCAGGTTCAATGTCATCATGGATAAAGAGAGGATGTTATGAAAGAAATCTGCTTTTTAATCAGTCTATTCTAATGAGTTGGAAGCATTTTTAAATTACCCCATAATTTATATGTTATTTGCTTAATGAGGTATTTCCTTATGAATTGCTAATGACTGTTGTCAGGAAGACATCTAAAATACAGAGTCATCTTGATCTGGCAGAATTTCTATATATTCTTACTTTACTGGAAAGAGAAAGTCCCCTCTTGCACCTCAAACCCCAAAATCAGGTGTATATTTTGTAAAGTTTGGGTTGCTTTTGTTTTCTATAAATTAATGTTTGGGGGAAAAAAGAAAAAGCCACAACACCTGTAAACAACCTTAATGTTTTTTTAACATTCTTTTCTAAATTCTTGGTAGCATATAAAGACCAGATCTGTGTTCTTTTATCTTTTTCTGGCAATTACGACCTAAATATTTTTATAAAATTTGGTCTTCAGATAAGATCTTCTTAGGATCTGAGAACATCACTGGAACACCAGCATATGTGAAACAAAAGAACTGGTTGCATAATTACTTTGCCCTTTCTGTCTCCTTTTTGATTTCCTCTGACAATACCTATGCTGACTTTGGGCAGCTGCTGTGTCACTGCTTGGGGATTTTTGTTCATTACTTATTTTTTTTAATGACAACGTGGTTTTTTCAATAAGTAGCTGTTGTTGCAGGTTCAACTCTCAGATCCATAGGCTGAGCTGTAACAGGAAAGAGGCTTTCTGTTGTACCAGGCATTAGCAGCTGAGCTTTGAAATTAATTCTTTTTTTATGACTTTACTTTTTTTTTTACCATGCTTTTTTGCTGTTGATTTATTATCTTTGACAGGCTTTTTAGTGTGAGTCACAGTTAGTAACATACAAATCTTAACTGGAAAGGCTCCCCTCAAGTTTGTGAAAAAAAAAACATTTCCCTTGGCAGTTCACTTTCTGCTTTTCTGCTGAAAAGACTTCAAACCAGGCTGTGCTAGTTGAGTGCTTGTGCAGCACATTTATCTTGGAAAACAGAAGTACTACAGAGGAGTAAGCAAGAAAAAATATGTGGGGATGAGCTGCTTTTCTTTTAAAAGATTCTTTTTCCTTTTTTTCATTTATTTCTCCCTCAGTTTCTCATAATCATGGAAACAAAAGCTTTATCTGCCCTTAAGAAAATTACTAGAAGCTGACAGAGAAACCTTTCGTGCAAGGATCAGGTGTGGGTCTGCACAAAACTTGAGTGGAATTCTCAGTCCTTACTTTCCATCTTTTTTTAAATTTATTTTTTAAACTATGTAGTCGTTGGTCCTCTGGAGGGCTTTGTCACTTTTCATAAAGTCCATTCCTTTGAAGGATCTAAAAATTATGAAATCAGTGGTGATGTTGTTTTCCCCAAGTAAGTAGGCTGTACTTCTAGACAAGGAATAGCATTCCCTCAGCCATTCTGCAGTGCCTTGCCTACATCATCCTTCAAGATTACAGAGGCACAAGGAAAACCAGTGGTGCATAAAGAGCAGACAGGACACAACTGTGCTGAATTCCCATCAAATGCCCCCAAAGAAGTAGTGCATGCTTCAGATATTACTTGTCTGCAGAGCCAGTGCAGCTCCCTCCGTGCTGCACAGCCACGCAGGGTTCAGTGCTCCAGGCTCAGCAGCAGCCACTTGGCAGCACCATGAGCCTCCCTAAAGGCATGGCTGGCTTGGTGATGGGACAGAGACCTAATCCTGGATACCCGCTCTGTGCATCCCCAGATTGACTCCGAGGTACAGCACAGCGATAAGTGACTGCAGTCTCACTGCATCCTACTTAGCAAGATTCACATCCCAAATAACAGAAATCCCTCTGTCTTAGACCAGACACCAAGCTAGTTTAATAAAAATATTGTGCTTTTTTTTTTTTTTAAATGAGGCTTTCTTTCTGCCACAGCTGGATTCCCTGTAGGCTGTGCAAAAGTCACAGATTGCTCTTCCAAGAGTCAAAATATTTCTTTCCCTCCCAAAGTGTCACAGCTACATTTGAGGTATTTGGGAGTTTACTGCAAGACGTGTAACAGACAAAAATGGACATGATGTATGTTGCTTCTGAGGATCTCATCTCCAGAGAATTTTCAGATTAATTTCTAATTAATGACAGTTGTTGCAGCAGTTAGCTACAGACCAAGTCTATGGAATATGTCCAAGTTTAAGTGTTGTTGAAATTAAACTTGCTGTTATTCTTCTGTTTTCGGGGGGGGGAAGGAAAAAGTCCCAACCAAACAATACAACAAACCCACCACAAAAATCCTACATAATATTATCAAAGCAGCCTAAACTTCTATGAACAGCAGGATGTGATTCAAACACTTAGAGTTCAGCAATAGGTGTGGGTTTGCTCTAATACATTGTATTGAGACTTAATGCAAATTACTTGTTTCCAGATGCAGATATTTTGCAAGTCTTTAGAGAGAAAGGCTTAAAATGTAAAGTAGTTATCTCTGCATTTCATGCCTCCTATATATCACTTATGTTTTGTGGAATTTGTTTCAGTTACCTTTACTTCTAACCTCACAAAAGAGCCAAAGAAATGTGAGAAAAGTTTCTACCTGAACCTAACAGTACTCCAGCTATATAAAAAAGGAGGATGTTTTATTGCACTGTGGCAAAAAGAAAATATTTTAGGGAGGTTGAGTTATGACTTCTCTGATATGTCCATAAAAAATTTCTCTTGCCTGCTGCTAAAATATTTCCAGTCTCAAATAAAGCAGATACAACAGACAGTGCAAGGACACAGGAGTTAGCTACCATATATATAGTCATGCAGCAGCAATCAAAAGGAGCTCACAGAGCAGTTGCACCTGACAACTGGCTGACATTGTATTTACAACATACAGAAAATTTGGCATGAGCAAGGGGACTCAAACTTTAACAGAAAACTGACTTCTTCTGAAGTCTGGAAATTAACAAGTCATTTAGGAAAAAAAGAGCAATCATGGATTCTGATGTATTTCTTATTTATAATTAGTAACCAAAATACAAGCAACAGACCATGAAGAAGCTGCTCTTACGATACAGTCACAGTGATCTGAGACAGCCAGAGGAGACTGCTGGCAAGAAAGTGTGTATATCTTTCCCCTTATTGCAGGGAAAGCAAAATGGAGATGGTTTAGTGAGGATACATACTGCTGCATTGCAGCCAAGAAACATAAACAGAAGAATGTCTCTAATGGGGCTACAAAATAGATAGCTAGGGAAGGATATAAGAACAGGGTAGCTATAGACTGATAATTTCCCAGAATTCTTTCCCAGCATAGAACAATTTATGGTTTGGGACTTCTCCAGCTTCTTTGTGAAAGAGTAAGTGTAAGGCTGCTTTCTGCAGTGCTGTGCACAGGATGTGGTGGGAAATGTCCTCACCAGACCGATTCTGTCTATGATAACCCATATTCTGGCTGTCTCCATAACCCAGCATCCTCCTGCATCCTTTTCTCTGGCCTTGAGTCCACTTTCACGTACACTGCAGAGAGTCCTCTGCCTGCTTAGTGCCTGAGAACTTGAAATAAGCATTTATTTAGTCTCAGGGCTTCTGTGGGGGAAGGGTATAAAACAGACAAAAGGTTGCAGACTTTGCCCTATAGCTATCCAAGTGTATTGACAGGAACTGGGGGCAGCAAATGCACATAGAGACTGATGGTGGATAGTGTACAGAGCTTACACACCTAGTTATTGTAGGGGTTATTTCAGACAAAAGATCTACAGTAAGTCAGGAAAGGTGACTCAGGGCAGGGGGCTGTGATCCACAATACTATGGAAATAATCGGTTCAGCACTGAAAGCAGTTCAGAAAGAGTAAAAATTATTAGAAAATAAACAGAGGACAAAAGCCAAAATGTCCTGCCAAATAGCACCCACACTTTGATGCTTTTGGTTCCCATGAGTGAAAAACATAGAAACAATATGTGGTAGTGCTTATAAAGGCTCAGGGGAAGGCACCAAGAAAATTCAAGGTACATAATCACTTCCAAGGACAAGCTGAGCTCTTCTGCTGGCAAAGAGACACCATGTGTTGGGGGTTGAATGCTTCGCTTTTCTTTCTGTGGAATTTCTCCCATTGTTATGCTAATTAATTGTGGCTACACCTTAAAACGACAGATAATGTTCTCTCGTAGGGGGGTGGCTGGAGGGGGGGGGGGGGGGGGGAACCGGAAAAGGAAAGGTGGGATAGGGGGGTCTGGAGCGGGGCTCTCTCTCGCTTGGCTCGTGGAGTGGGAAGACAACCTGGGCTCTGCTCTGGCATCTTCCCCTGTCATCCCAGCGCTGAGATCCACGCTCCCTGCCTTTGGACATCGCTCCGCGGCTCTCCCAGCTCACCCTACTACCTCCGGACACTCTGCTGAGCACCACGACCGACACCGTGAGGGGGGAGTCACTTTCCCCATCCTCTCTCTCCCCTGGGCCGCGGCCGCCATCACCCAGCCCTCTTCAACTGCGCGGGACCTGCCCTGCCCCCACAGCACCGGTAACAGCACAGGGAGACGGCCTGCGGCCAGAAGGGACTGGAGTGGAGCTAGACTGTTTCTGTTGCCAATTTTTATAGCTGTTGTTGTTTTTTTCTGCTTTGTTAAATACCAGTAAAGAACTGTTATTCTCATCCCCATATCTCCTGCCTGAAGGTGTCTGAATTGGACCTAAAATAATTAAAAGGGAGGGGGATTGCACTCTGCATCGCAGAAAAGGGGCTCCTGCCTTTCCTTAGACCATACCTGTCTTTCAAACCGAGACAGATTTTGGCGCCCGGAACGTGGGGCATTGCCTGAGGGCATTGAGAGAGGGGTAGAAAAGGGGATAACAGTTCTTAAATTACCCAAGCTTGTGGTAGGTGACACCATGCTGTCCAGCTTACCCTGGATTGGCCTCCATGTGGTCACTGCTATATCTCTCCCATTTGCAAGCCCTTTTTTAAACATGAGTTTCATAACCAAAGTTACTGTGGCTATTATCCAGTTTATTATGTGGGTTGATCAGTTGAGAAATTCATGGATTTTTAATTTTCTCTGGAAGATGGCCACATGGATTCAGAGCTATCACACTCTAAGTGTGTGTTTCTGGGGCTACTTCAATAATGGTACTTACTGTGAGGAAGTGGCAGCAGGTGAAATTTTTTCTCAACCCATCACAGGGTTTTTGAAGTTCACCCCACCAGTCTTCAAGGGGTTCCAATCCACTTTAAATGCTAATGACATTATATTGTGGCTAGTGTTGCTTATATCCCTGTTAAACCTGTTCTATCTAACATTCAGAGATAAGGGGAGATTGACTTGGATAACAACCCTGATACCTACCCGAGGAAATAGTGATGTTACCCCAGAGCCTGATCCTGTCCCAGAGACTAGGGAGGTTACCCCAGAGCCTGATCCTATCCCAGAGACTAGGGATATTACCCCAGAGTTTGACCCTGCTCCACAGCCCACCTCGGAAAGGAACCACCCAGAATGGGTGGGGGTGCTAGCAAAGGAGATACGTGAGATGGGCCAGATGCTGAAGGAGTACCTCTCCCCAGCTGGTGAGAAACCCTCCCCCTGCCTTAAAGAGGGAGACTCTGGTGGTGCAGCAGTGGGACCCACAGATGTTACATCTGTCCAGGTTCCAGCTGAACTGCAAGGGCACTCACAGCCAGCAGCAGTTGCCCCTGTGGAAACTAGGAAGTCTAAGATGAAAACAAGGCACCTAGATAATAAGGGTCAGGAAGGGGGCCCCTCACAACCAGCAGGGGAGCCAGAAGTTGAGATCATCACCGAGTCCCTGTCATACGAGAGTCTCCGTAACCTGCGAAAAGACATTGTACGACGGGGCCGTGAGCCTTTTACAACCTGGTTACTGCGGGTCTGGGACCTTATGGGTACAGGTGTGCAACTGGATGGTACTGAGGCAAGGAATTTGGGAGCCTTGACCCAGGACTCAGGTGTGGACCAGGTATTTGTAAGGGAGACAGGTCTCCTTTCCCTCTGGGAGCGACTTTTAATGAGTGTGAGAGAGAGATTTGTCCACAGGGAAAGAATGCAGGAGTACCACCAGAGAACACGTTGGAATACCCTTGAGGAAGGGATCCAAAAGCTGAGAGAAGTGGCAGTACTGGAGGTGCTCTTTGGGAGGGATGGACAGCATGACAATGACCCTGACAAGGTCAGGTGCACAGGGCAGATGTTGTGGAATCTGGCAAACCTGGGCCCATCTCAATATACCCCCTTTATTGCAATGATTGATGCTGATACCAACCAAGTGACAGTGGGTTCTGTTGCCAACAGGCTCAGGAATTATCAGAGTATGATGGCTGGCCCAGTGCAGGCTCATGTCTCTGCTGTGGCTAAGGACCTCAGAGAGGAGTTTAAGGAGGAGATGAAGGAGATAAGGGAAGAGGTGAGGAAGATCAGTGCAGCACCAGTGAGAGTCATGGACCCCAAAAGTAGAGCCCAACGCCCCCCAGCTAGGGAGAGAGGGTACACCCCACGTGCTGACCTGTGGTTTTTTCTACGTGACCACGGGGAAGACATGAGAAGGTGGGATGGGAAACCCACTTCCGTCCTGGCAGCACGGGTGCGCCAAATCAGGGAGGGGAACACCAACAGAGGGAACTCCACTAAAGTGAGGGTAGCCTCAGCCTCCCATGGAGGTGCAGGGTATTACAGAGGGAGGATGATCTGTCAGATCCCCTTGAAGGAACCTCCAGTATGTATGCCCAGGAGAGAAATAATAACCAGGGCTAGAGGGGCCCTGCCTCTAGCCAGGGAGAGGCACGGGAAAACCGGATCTTTTGGACGGTGTGGATCCGATGGCCTGGCACATCAGAGCCACAGGAACACAGAGCATTGGTTGACACTGGTTCACAATGTACATTAATACCATCGGGACATGTCGGAAAGGAACCTGTTTCAATTGCTGGGGTTACAGGGGGATCTCAGGAATTGACTCTGCTGGAGGCTGAGGTGAGCCTGACTGGGAAAGAGTGGCAGAAACATCCAATTGTGACTGGCCCAGAGGCACCATGTATCCTAGGCATAGACTTCCTCAGGAATGGCTATTACAAAGACCCAAAGGGACTCAGGTGGGCTTTTGGAATAGCTGCTGTGGCAGCAGAGGGCATTAAGCAGTTGAACACCCTGCCTGGGCTATCAGAAAACCCATCTGCAGTGGGACTCCTCAGGGTGAAAGAGCAACAGGTGCCAATTGCTACCTCAACAGTGCACCGCCGGCAGTACCGGACGAATCGAGATGCCGTGATCCCCATACACAAGATGATCCGTGAGCGAGAGCCAAGGGGTGGTCAGCAAAACCCACTCACCCTTCAACAGCCCCATCTGGCCTGTGCGTAAATCGGAAGGAGAATGGAGATTGACAGTGGACTATCGTGCATTGAATGAGGTGACTCCACCGCTGAGCGCTGCCGTGCCGGACATGCTGGAACTGCAGTACGAGCTGGAGTCCAAGGCAGCAAAGTGGTACGCCACCATTGACATCGCCAATGCATTCTTCTCCATTCCTCTGGCAGCAGAGTGCAGGCCTCAGTTCGCTTTCACCTGGAGGGGTGTGCAATACATGTGGAACCGACTGCCCCAGGGGTGGAAACACAGCCCCACCATCTGT
This sequence comes from Sturnus vulgaris, assembly GCF_052056855.1. Lineage (NCBI taxonomy): Eukaryota > Metazoa > Chordata > Aves > Passeriformes > Sturnidae > Sturnus > Sturnus vulgaris. The sequence goes on along the minus strand of NC_142244.1, from coordinate 42,450,365 downwards.
CATGGGCTGATCCAGGCTACACTGGAGAAGGGTGGAGCTCCAGAACATCTGCAGTACATTGATGACATCATTGTGTGGGGGGATACGGCAATGGAAGTATTTCAGAAAGGAGAAAAGATCATTGAGATTCTGCTGGGAGCCGGCTTCGCCATTAAAAAGAGCAAAGTCAAAGGGCCTGCCCAAGAGATCCAGTTCCTGGGAGTAAAGTGGCAAGATGGACGGCGCCAGATCCCCAGTGAGGTCATCAATAAGATCACTGCAATGTCTCCACCAACCAGCAAGAAGGAAACACAAGCCTTCCTAGGTGCCATAGGCTTTTGGAGAATGCACATTCCTGAGTACAGCCAGATTGTGAGCCCTCTTTACCTGGTCACCCGCAAGAAGAACGATTTCCACTGGGGCCCTGAGCAGCAGCAAGCCTTTGCCCAGATCAAGCAGGAGATTGCTCATGCTGTAGCCCTTGGCCCAGTCAGGACGGGACCAGATGTGAAAAACGTGCTCTACTCTGCAGCCGGGAACCATGGTCTGTCCTGGAGCCTTTGGCAGAAGGTGCCTGGTGAGACGCGAGGCCGACCACTGGGGTTCTGGAGCCGAAGCTACAGAGGGTCCGAGGCCAACTACACTCCGACAGAGAGGGAGATCTTGGCCGCCTATGAAGGGGTCCAAGCAGCCTCAGAGGTGGTTGGCACAGAAACACAACTCCTCCTGGCACCCCGACTGCCAGTGCTGAGCTGGATGTTTAAAGGAAAGGTTCCCTCAACCCACCATGCCACTGACGCCACATGGAGTAAATGGATTGCCCTCATCACACAACGTGCCCGTATTGGAAACCCGAATCGCCCTGGGATTTTGGAGATTATTACCAACTGGCCAGAAGGGGAAGACTTTGGCCTTGCCGACGAAGAGGAACAGGAACAGGTGACGCGGGCCGAAGAAGCCCCACCATATAACCAACTGCCAGCAGATGAAACATGCTATGCTCTTTTCACTGATGGTTCCTGCCGCATCGTGGGGATGAACCGGAAGTGGAAAGCAGCCGTATGGAGCCCCACACGACAGGTTGCACAAGCTACCGAAGGAGAAGGTGGATCGAGTCAACTTGCTGAACTCAAAGCTGTTCAGCTGGCCCTGGACATTGCTGAAAGAGAGAAGTGGCCAAAACTCTACCTTTACACTGATTCATGGATGGTAGCCAATGCTCTGTGGGGATGGCTGGAAAGGTGGAAAAAGGCTAACTGGCAACGTAGGGGAAAACCAATCTGGGCTGCCAATGAATGGAAAGACATTGCCACCCGGGTAGAGAAGTTGCCTGTGAAAGTCCGTCACGTAGATGCCCATGTCCCCAAGAGTCGGGCTAATGAGGAACACCGACACAATGAGCAGGTAGATCAGGCTGCACAGATAGAGGTGTCGCAGATAGATTTAGACTGGCAGCACAAGGGAGAGTTGTTCCTGGCTCGATGGGCCCATGATGCCTCAGGTCATCAGGGCAGAGATGCCACATATAAGTGGGCACGAGACCGAGGGGTGGATCTAACCATGGACAGTATTTCTCAAGTTATCCATGACTGTGAGACATGCGCTGCCATCAAGCAAGCCAAGCGGGTGAAGCCCCTCTGGTATGGGGGGCGATGGTCCAAATATAAGTATGGAGAGGCCTGGCAGATTGACTACATCACACTGCCTCAAACCCGCCAGGGCAAGCGCTATGTACTGACCATGGTGGAAGCCACCACTGGATGGTTGGAGACCTACCCTGTGCCTCATGCCACTGCTCGGAACACCATCCTGGGCCTGGAAAAACAAGTTCTTTGGAGGCATGGTACCCCTGAGAGAATTGAGTCAGACAATGGGACTCATTTCAAGAACAGCCTTATAAACACCTGGGCTAGAGAACACGGCATTGAGTGGGTGTACCATATCCCCTACCATGCACCAGCTGCAGGGAAAGTTGAACGGTGCAATGGCCTGCTTAAAACCACCTTGAAGGCACTGGGTGGGGGAACTTTCAAGAACTGGGAGATTAATCTACCAAAGGCCACCTGGTTAGTGAACACCCGAGGTTCCACTAACCGAGCAGGCCCTGCCCAATCTGAGCCCTTGGGAATATCGAATGGAGATAAGGTTCCAGTGGTACACATGAGAGGTATGCTAGGAAAAACTGTTTGGGTGAATCCTGCCTCCAGCAAAGACAATCCCATCCATGGAGTTGTATTCGCTCAAGGACCAGGTTGCACCTGGTGGGTGATGCAAAAGAATGGAGAGACCAGATGCATACCCCAAGGAGACCTTGTTTTAGGGTGAAATACCTATAGTACTGTGCCTATGTCTCTAACTGCATGTATGTATATATAATGTAACAGTTTAATTTGATATAGCATATTAGTATGGGAGAAATTCAGGGGTGGATAATGTTGGGGGTTGAATGCTTCGCTTTTCTTTCTGTGGAATTTCTCCCATTGTTATGCTAATTAATTGTGGCTACACCTTAAAACGACAGATAATGTTCTCTCGTAGGGGGGTGGCTGGAGGGGGAGGGGGGGGGGGGGAACCGGAAAAGGAAAGGTGGGATAGGGGGGTCTGGAGCGGGGGACGATCTCTCGCTTGGCTCGTGGAGTGGGAAGACAACCTGGGCTCTGCTCTGGCATCTTCCCCTGCCATCCCAGCGCTGAGATCCACGCTCCCTGCCTTTGGACATCGCTCCGCGGCTCTCCCAGCTCACCCTACTACCTCCGGACACTCTGCTGAGCACCACGACCGACACCGTGAGGGGGGAGTAACTTTCCCCATCCTCTCTCTCCCCTGGGCCGCGGCCGCCATCACCCAGCCCTCTTCAACTGCGCGGGACCTGCCCTGCCCCCACAGCACCGGTAACAGCACAGGGAGACGGCCTGCGGCCAGAAGGGACTGGAGCGGAGCTAGACTGTTTCTGTTGCCAATTTTTATAGCTGTTGTTGTTTTTTTCTGCTTTGTTAAATACCAGTAAAGAACTGTTATTCTCATCCCCATATCTCCTGCCTGAAGGTGTCTGAATTGGACCTAAAATAATTAAAAGGGAGGGGGATTGCACTCTGCATCGCAGAAAAAGGGGCTCCTGCCTTTCCTTAGACCATACCTGTCTTTCAAACCGAGACACCATGAAAAGACATACAGCTGAGATTTTCAAAATTCAAAGAACTTCCAGAAGGCCAGACAAGAGTCGGACTCTCACTGTCTCCTCCAACACAAGAACTAGTGGCCATAAGATGAAGTTAGTCAGAGACAGATACAAGTGAAGATAAATACTTTCTTCATGCAACATGGTAGAACTGATTGGTGGAATTCCTTGACAAAGTGTGTCATGAATGCAAAAGCTTGGAGCTGCACTTGATGTGTTGAGTGTTACTATATCAAACTCTACAGATTCAGGGAATCCTGGCAGGGAAGAATACCTGGAATCTGGGAACATATAAGGTGAAGGATGCTTGCCTAGTTTTTGTTCTTCTCCATACACCCATTAAAGTCTACCAAGGTAAATGAAGCTTTATTCCAAAGAAGCAAGGCCATTCACATGATTTTATGCTGTGACAATTTTGTTCTCCTGCATCGGCCCACTGATGGGTAATAGGAAAGAGGAAAAAATCAAGAAAGATGGAGAGGAAAAAATCTTTCCCAGAATTCTGCTATAGAAAATGGTAACAAGAGTACTTTGGAGGAAGGTAAAAGTATGCATGTGCTTTGTCATTTGGCATATCATAGGAGGACTAAGACACAGAAAGGACTCTTTGTAAGTTGAATTCTTAAGTGCACATCTGCATCCAGATGTTCAGGGGTGCAGAATCTTTCCTCCCCAGTCTTGGAGGTGGCAGCTTTATCCCTAGGAAGAAAGAGGCTTTTATTTTCATGAACATCATGACAGCATGTTAGATCTCAGCCCTGGCAGCTCAGACATGCTGAAAGGACAGCAAAACACAGGGAGGCTGTCTCTTGCTGCAGATAACAGATAGTTTCATGGCTGCCCCAGCACAGCCTGGATGCCTTCTACCTTTACAGAAACACAGTGTTGTATGCTATGACCAACGTTGCTGACACCATTCTTAAAGATATGGTGCTAGTAAGAACCCCACTGATTATTTCAGTGTTCAAAATGCAATGGAAGCTCTTGTGAGAAATGCTGTTTAAGCAGCAGCTTTCATAATTTAGGAATGATGCTCGAAAGTGGTGTGAAGTATGGACTGGTTAGATAGTTATTCCATTGAGTGACAGTGTCCTAAAATAAAATTAAAATGGAAGACAAAAGGCAATAGGTGTTCTACCCAGTGATAATTGTATTTATAAAGTCGGAAAGAAAATAAAAAATCCCAGTGGGAAGTGGGAGGAAGGAGGAGATGGAAGCTGGACAGGATTACAGCTTCATCACAGGGCACGGAACTGTACAGTGCAGTGTTAGACAGGGAGTACAGACCTCTCAGCATACCTCCTCCCCATGCCTGTGTAGTTACTCCCAGTAAGTGGCCTCCTGCCATCATCTAAACAAGAGGTGTTGATCTTTTCTTAGGAGAATCTTTCAGCAGAAAGGACAGTTTAATAATCAGGATAAAAATCCCACTAGGCTCTCAAAAATATATGACTATACATATAATTTGAAGCATTGTTCTGCTGCCTGACATAAAGATGATTGTGAATAACACTTTTCACTGACCTCACAGAAAACACTGGCATTATTTTAAAAGTCTGTTGTGTGTGTCACAGTGTCTGAGTAGAACAATGTCTGGAGCAGAATGAAATCCTGTGTCATTGCATAGCAAGAAGAGAGACCTTATCAAAAAATCTGAGCAGCACAACTCAATCAAGAGCACAGCAAAATGAGAGAGTGGATTCCTAATCATGTTTTTAACCAGCAAGTACAGCTCTAAGTATATCAGAGGGTCATCATTTTTAATAAAGAACCATCCCCTGAAAAGATTTTTTCCTTATCTGCACACTTGCAAGATACAAAACTACTTCCTAGCTATAACACTAATTGCGTAATGACGTATTGTCCTAACTACTCACCTCTTCACTGACTGCCTGCTTAAAAACAGTTTTGAAATGTAACCAGCTATGATAAGAAAAACGTGCTTGGGTTCCTTCATGTTCCTGTATAATGTATAAAAGCAATTGAATTAAAACTTGAAGTAATCTTCATTTTGTTGGTTTTTTTCCCTTGAAAATATCAATATATTGGTCATTGTTTGGGTTTCTCTGCTGTCAGCAGCTACTTACAGGACTTTTTTTAGTTTATGTCCTATTTTTTTGCGTACAGATATTAAGTACAGGGTCATTTTCTTAGCCACATTTAAAAAGATAGGACTGGCAAACATTTGACAAAGAAAGTTTTTCTACCAACTGTTACACCAGTCAAGCAGATGTTAATCGCCTACATACTTCTTTATGCCTGGTTTTCAATCATTCCAACAGCCTTTTAAAAATATGTATAAATTTCAAATGCATTTCTAATTCAGAAAATCAAAACAGGAAAAAAATGACGTATAATTTTTAGCCATCTTCATTCATCATAAAGAAAATGGATAAAAAAGCGTTTATAGTTTCTGCCTTTTCTTTGTCAACATGAAAGAGTGCTGTTTTTCTCCAGTTCTAAAGACTGCCAGGAACTGTAGTGCAACCAAAGATCTTCCCAAGGAGAGAGGAAAAAAAAATCAGAAGCCTGAGAAAACTCTAAGACAGCTTAATGATTTCTCTATCCCAGTGTTCTGAAAATAGTCCAGCAGCTGAAACATTTCTTCATTAGAAAGCACCTTTCACCAGTCTCCCTTTGGAAGAGATTCAGCCTCTCCTGTCCTTTTGACATCCTCCATGCCCAAGCCTGCACTCCTAGGGCTGGTTAAATCTGCACTATATTGATTTTTATTCCTCTGGTAATGTGTCCTTTTCAGAGTCTCCCCAGAGCTCCTGAGTTTAGTATAGAGCATCTCTGAAATGGATGCAGTTTCACAGCAGAGTCAATGTAATTAACTGATACCCCAAAAATATAAAGAAATAAAAAAATCCACAACTCTCATATGTTTAAAAGCATTGACTGATGAATGCACAGCCTGTTATATATTACTTGTACCTGCTGTATGAGTCAGTCAGAGATAGCTACTTTTACTGTCTGCCATAAAACATCTAGAAAATTGCAAAGCTGGATCATAACATTTTCCCTGTCCAGAAGAGTATTGCATGTTTTCTGCTTCATCTGGAATCTCTGATTATCTGAAGATTTATTCAGAAAAGTGGAAATAGTCTTAAACCAGGTCAAGTTTTTAAAAATCATTCGACTATTAATTTTAATGTTGGCAAAGTTGAAGAGATAGCTCACAGTTACAAAACAGATGGCTGCAAAATGCTAATAGCTATATAGAGGAGAAAAACACCACATAAAATGCCTAACTTTATTTGTATTTTCCAATTTTCTCTGATGCCTAATCCATTGCACTCTCATTTGTCTGTCAGCTTCACCCTCAATGTAAGTCTAAAATGACTAGTATGAAATACTGAAACCATAGCTGCAGTTACTAAAAATGACTGAGTTAAGGTAAAAATAGCTTTTCCCTTTCACTGCTGTGGGCAACCAGCAAACACCATGTCTTAAAAAAAGTAGTAAATGACAGCAATTTGTACACTTACACATCCTTATGCATATGTGTATGCATATTTGTTGTGATAAATTTCAGAAACCTCTGTTTTCTTTGAAAACAACTGGAATTTAGGCAAGGAGAAAGAAGCTGAGACTCCAGAGCAGTGACACATGGTTAATACAGATGGAAAATACTTTTCTGCCTGTCTGTTTAAAAGATTCCTGGTTTGTTCCTTTAGAAGCACACACTAGACAAAGAAGGAGACTTTTTTTTCTATGAAAAATGATCTCTCATTAGGAAACAGGAATATAAAGAACTCTGAAAGCAACTCCAAAGAAGTTGAGAAGAACTCAGAAGCCCTAGGGAAATCTCACCAGTGCAAAAATATCCTTCCTGATAGAAGAAGGTAGAATTTCACCAGGGTGGTCTTCATGGAGGCAGTGAACAGAAATGCAAGGCAAATACAGACTTATCGTGTAGGTTACCAGATTTTGAGGATTATACCAGTTTGCCATGTTTAAAAATTGAGTATTTGTCTGCCTATATTTATTTACAGCTATTTGCCACTTTGCACTTTCAGGATTTGCATCCCCAGAGACTCTAGCAAAGATACCTATGTTTGGTAGTAAGAATGACACTGTTTCCAGCTCCCTCTTACATGTGTTCAAGAAAGCAAGCCATCATTAAATGCTTGATGAACACAGGACAAGAGCACCAGTGCCAAACACTGTCCACTTGATGTTTAAGCCAAGAGAGACAAACCTCTTCTGGGAACACTTTAGGAACACTGCATCCCCTAAAGGAAGGGGAGGACTTTTAGCCCCTAAAAATGAAACTCTGCTCATGATGCCAGGTCATCTGCAGAGGACAGATGTTTACCAAGTGTATGACTCAAGGCTATAGTAATTCCATATAGCAGAGAATGTTTCCAAGTAAAAGCAGGCCCTTTGCCACCCACATATCTAATCCCAGCAGTGCACTCTTTCCATAAAGACCACTTTGCCAAGCGCAGCACAATCTATAAGAAAGCACAGCTATCTATGAAAAAAAGTCTCTTTTATTTCACTTGTTCAGCACAGAGTGTGTGTGTAAGCCATCTATTGTGTGTTTTACTAGGTCACTTTTCTTAGCAGCTTTTACTCCAGTAAATTGATAGTTAACTCCAGGTAACAGGCACAGGAACAAGGCAGGAACATGGAACAAATTTCCCTTTGCAACTCTCATGACACCTCAGGAACAGTGTTTGTGTGTTGAAAGACAGACTTCTAAAAGCATGATTTACTCAGAGGTGAAAAATGGGAATGTACCTAACTTGTTTGCAGTGCTGAGCCCACAGGATGACTTACTACAGAGATTTGGATTCATCTCCAACTAAATCCTACTCCAAATATACCATCTTCACCTGTTGTTTTCTAGAAGATCACAAGGGGCAAAAGCAGAAACAGATATATGGATGGATGCCTATATAGCTTTAGATGCACTTATCTGCCATTTTTTTCCCCCAGTGTTATGGGCATTGCCACCTTCCTCCAGGGAGCCACAAATAGCAATGAATATTGATAGAAGAAAGCTCTTTGCTATCAGAATTTGTCCACAGTGGAAGTCTGGATGGTCTCAGTTATTTCAGTACAGAAATACGCTGCATTTTCTTCCACACCCTTAATAAGAAAACAGATAAAACAAGAATATACAAGAAACAAGAAAGATACACGAAACCAGCACATAAAATCTTATTGCAGCTTAGCTCGTTTTGCAATTAAAAAATATTATATTTGTAGATATTTTCTTCACAATTGAAATGTGCAAGCAACATAAACTAGGGTTAATTAGGATTAATTAGCAGACCTTCATAGTTGAGGTCCAAATGAACATTCAGTGATATACTGAGGAGGGGAAGGGGATACTTAAAGTGTCATTGCCCCAGCATCCTAGTGTGTACTGCACAGAGCCACAAGTCCAGCAGTGCTTCCTGCCTTGGTCTCCCTTATAGCTCAGAAGGTACTGAGGACCTTGCTATAAGTTAATAGCAAACTATGTTTATTAGAATAATATCAATAAACCCTGTCCTCCACAGACTATCTGTGACTGCTCTACATATATATGGAAAACAGGGAGAGGGTGACAGAGACTTTTTTTTTGGTAGGATTATCATCCAAGCTCATCCTACAGGTGTTTCTATGCTGTGAAAACTGACATTTGAAATTAGCCAGTTCCCCTCTGTCAAAAGACCCTAATTGTCACCCTCCACCCCTTCTTCACCTTTCTTTAGAGGTCCTGTGCTTGGGGAGACTGTTGTGATTCCATTGCTTCAGGCAGTAAAGGGCTGTCTCCCAGGAAAAGTGAGGTCAAAGATAAGGTTAGGTGCACATAAGGCTGCCAAAGGTAGGGCAGCTCCCAGCACATCCAGTGCCAGAATATAATCAAGATAACAACTCTGAGGTTGTCCTTTTTTCTCTTTTTTTTTTTTTTTTCTTTTTGCCCAAATGACCAGGGACAGTCTTACTACTCAATTGACTGTAAATGGCTCAAGTCAACACAAGTCTAAACTAAAGCCTGAACACAACTCAAAAACACACAAAACAGAATCAGCCCTCAATCATAACAAACCATGTTTTGTTCCACACTTCTGTAGTCGGAAAGATGATCTTATGAGCATGGTCCTAAGCAATCCTGTAACTCCTGTAATACAATACTCAAGCCCTTAGTGTTTGAATCAGCTCCAATGTCATCACACTAATACCTGTTTCTTCTCTTGCTTTTTGCCTTTGAGATGTAGGAAGCCTGAATGGGTCTTTTTGCATTTCCTGCCGGAAAGAATTCTCCCTTGCTTCAGAATTTATTATAAAACTCTTTCACTAATTTCCTAGCCTAAAATCTCTATGCATTTTTTTTCTCCTTCTACAGCTCTTTTTTGTCCTTTGGAGAGTTCTGTTATTATGTCTTCTCCAGAAGTCATCTTACAAACTATTCTTGTTCCAGGTGAATACAAAATCCCATGCACAATTTCTCCCAAAAGGTAGAGAGGAAGGAGTTTTAGTTGCCATTTATTTTCCCTGACACAAGAAATGTCATTTCTAGAAACAGTCACAAATTTTAGAGATCTCTCTAGAGATTGTATTTTCTCTTTTTCTTGGGAGGATCAGAAGGTTACACTTCTGTGGGTTCTACGTGTTCAGCCCATAGCCCACTATCATTTAAAACAGAAATGTGTTAGCAAAAAGACTGTGGGCAGGATTTCTGTCCCTTCTCTTCCCTCAGCACATGAAGTAGTAAATTAAAAATGGCCCTCATAACACTATCAATATTCATAACGCTATCCAATATTTCCATTTTGGAAATATCAATATTTCCAAAGTTTCCAAAATTCAGGTGTCTTAATTCTGATATCAATTAGAGAAGTGCAACTGCAGTTCTAAGAAGGTATAATGGTCCCCGAGGAAAATACCTTTGACAGACTGGCTGGAAGAAATTATTTCCTTTCACTGTCATTTTTGTCACTGTCTGCAAAGGAGAAAATTATAAACGAACAATCCCTGTCCAAATATTATTTCCAGGTTCAGCCTGAGTCAGGATTTGGAGAAAATTTTCTTCTCCTTAGTGAAGCCATTCTGGCAGCTGCATACTTAATGCTACTTTCCATTCTAACAGTTAGTGGGCATTGGATTGTTTTTTCTTAATCTCTTTACTTTCTGTGTGATTGATTGAGAAACCTCCTGCCTGGATGACATCAATTCACCATAATCTCTGCTTATTAGGCAGTTTAATTACAGCATCTCATTTTTTATTTTTGAGTCATGAATGTAATCAGTCCCACCCAGATCCTGGATACTTGTGAGAAACAAGTGCCAAAGGCACCAGCTATTTTTCCTCACATTTGACAAGTTACCAATGGTGGCAGTACACAAAGACTTCCATCTTCTTCTATTCCTAAGTACCTGACAAATGCACAGTGTTTCTAAGGACAGAGCAGAGAGGCTTTGCAGTGGTTAGAGTTTTGTTGTTTCTTTTTTTTTCTAACACACTTATCTTATTAGGTCTTTGCTAGTGTTGCCGTACATGACCAAACCTTTGTCAGTCTAGCTCTTACGAAGGATCTCCCGGGAATGGCTCTGGTTTTTATTCACCCCAGGACTGAGATAATTAGACAATCTATCAACTGTGAGGCTAGCTGGGTTGTGATGTTTTCTTGTTATCTTGACCTTAATGTTTTGGATGCTCTACGTTATGACAGATATGCCAACCATAACCATTCCCTCAAGGTTACGGGCAGTTTTGTGCTCCCAAGACAAGAACAACAGAAACATTTACACTCTTCAAATTACCCAGTTCTCTACCATCTATCTGCAGTTCATTTACAGAACCCTGGTTTATATTGCTATTTGACCTGTTGTGTTAAGTAGCAATGCAGCAAGAGAAGAAATGCCTGTGTAAAAGTCAGCTTCTCCAGCTCCTTTGATTGATTTTACCCACTTCCCAGATTATCAGATTCAGTATTGAGATCTCACTATTAAGGACTCAGACCCTGAGAAAAAATGCAGGATCTCTAAATGCTCAGTAATGCTTACTTGTTATGGAATTCTCTCACACTTATGCTGCCTTTCTATCATAAAAAAGCCCTTTTAACTCCTTGGTATGTGAACATGAAAGATAATAAAATACATTTCAAAATGGAAGCAGACTTCAGATGACTCAGTATCTTAGCTCAGAGCTAAGAGTGAACAAGACAGGAGCTCTTCTGGAGCAGTGCATCTCCTGCAGCAACAGTAATTCCCACTGAAGCTGGAAACCCAGGTTTTCATGAGAAGCGACTTTCCTTTCACAGTGGAAAAGCAGAGATTGTTTTTACTGCACAAAGATTGGTGCCACACTTTAGCATTAATGGTTTGCAGGCGGTAGGGGTGTGTATGTTTTTCTCTGCCCTAATAATAGTGAATGGGCAGGCTTCAAGATCTAATTAAGTTTTGCACAAGGAAAAACATCCCAGGATGTTCTGAAATTAATTTGACCACACTGACAGCCCTGGGGATTAGGTTGAATGATGAGAAGTAGCTGTTAGAAATAAGAATATCCTTGGATGGATGAAAAGATGGGATGCAGCCTCAGGAAGTTCGCTGGTGACTAAACTGAGGGGAATGGCTGGTACACCTGAAGGCCATTCAGCAGCCTTGACTGGCTGGAAAGTTGGGCAGAGAGAAACATAATGAGGTTCAACACGTGCAAATGTAGGGTCCTGCTCCTGGGCAAGAATAACCCCGAGGACCAGCACAGGCTGGGAGCTGAACTTCTAGAGCTGTCGGTGTGCCCTTGCAGCCAGGAGGGCCAGTAGTTTCCTGGAGGGCATTGGGAAGAGTGTGGCCAGCAGGAAAAGGGAGGTGATCCTTTCCCTCTAGCGAGGCACATCTGGAGTGCTGGGCTACTCAGTACAGGATAGACAAGGAGCTCTGGAGAGGGTCCAGCAGTGGGAAACAAAGATGACGAGAGGTCTGGAGCATCTCTTATGAGGGGAGACAGAGGGAGCTGGGCCTGGAGAAGACTGAGAGGGGATCTCATCAATGCATACAAATATCTCCAGGGCGGGTGCCAAGAGGACGTGCCAGGCTCTTTTCGGTGGGGCCCAGTGACAGGACGAGGAGCCGTGGCCATAAACTAAAACACGAGAAGTTTCACCTCCACATGAGGAAGAACTTACTTCCACTGAGGGTGGCAGAGCACTGGAACAGGCTGCCCAGGGAGGTGGTGGGGTCTCCCTCTCCGGAGACACTCAGGATCCACCTGGACACGTTCTGTGTCACCTGCTCTAGGTGGCTCTGCTTCAGGAGTGGGATTGGATGGTTTATCTGCAGAGGTCTCTTCCAACCCAACTCTCTGTGATTCTGTGAAGTTCTGCATACCAATAGATCTCGTGGAAATTAATATCAAATGCAAGTGCTCTGTTGTGTGGGGAATCAGAGCCCAAGAGTGCGATTCTCAAGTCTGGATTTTGTAAGAGATCAACAGCACAAGTTCAGTTTAAAACAGAATATCTTCTCCTTCAAACTGGAAGACTTAACTTACAAAAGTAGTTGAATTCGTCCCTGCTTCTCTCTATCAGTAGAATCTCATCAACAGCATAAGAAGGACATGTTTTATTACTGATGAAAACCAGACATATAAAAATGTACCAAAATAAGAAAGTGAAATAAAAGCCGCTTTAAGCATGCTTAACAAGCTATTCCATCATATTGTCTCTCTGAATTTAAGCCTCCCTTGTATTTAAACTCATCTGTTTGAACATCCTGTTTATGGAGCTTGCTCAAGGCAGTCTAGTTTTCCCCATGCCCTCACATTTCTGGGAAACTCACAATGGCTTTGTGAATTACTGCAGTCATATAAGATATATTGTATATTTTATGAATTGCTTAGTACAGTCTGAGCATACTTAATATGGGTAATAAAAGTATATGCTGTCTTTTTTGTGTAACCTATCAAGTAATTCATAAATAAATACATCATGTAAAAGCAACTACAATTTTCTGAGCTATCATTAAATTCTCTATATTTAAAACAAATGCTGCAAAAAAATATTAAAAGTTTAGCCTAGAAATTAAAGAGGAACCATGAAAATGAAAATCTCATTTCTCCCTGAAAATCTAGTGTCTGTTATAGTTACAAGCAACTCCTAAAATTGCTATAGGTGAAAGAAAAATGTCCTCTATTTCCTGCAGTTTGTTACATTGTGCATTTGACAGCATATTGTGTGTAGTCATTTATTACATCAACTTCTACTCTGCTGAGGATATTCTTATCAATACTAAGAAAATAATAAAACAAAAGAAAAAAGCGCATGTTTTTGAAAAATAAGTTTGCAAATAATTTCCAAGACTTTCTAGCCACTGCTAATCAAGAGAAACTATTGGATCTGTATCGATTATTCTCTCACAGTCTACGTTTTAATAAATTGTGTTATTAAAATCTTATTATATCAGAGGCTATATTTTCAATGCTGTAACATCTCTTTAGTGTTGCTTTGCCATTTGGCAAGCTGAGTGGCCCAGGAGAATAAAGCCAGGGGAGGATGTAGAAGGTACTGGCACATCTGTTGTATTTTCCTTTAGCATTGTGTCTGGTCTCTGGAAAGTCCTTTGCAGATGGTGAAGGCAGGGACTGGGACAATGAAGAGCCACCTGCTGTAGGAGATGATCAGGACCACTGCCTTATGCCTTCTGCTCCCTAGAAGACTTTGGGATATCATTCATGGTCATTGATATTCAAGGTGGTGTGTCCCACAGGGCATGTGTCCTACCCACCATCCACACAGGGATGTGTCAGACACTGCAGAAATGTACCGAAGCCCCACATTGAGGTGCCTCCATCTGGAGCCAGGTTTCGATTCTTGGCATGTGCTTGAAATGATAAAAACATTAAAGAAGCCCATGAGAGCCACTGCTGGGTAGTACATTACCCAAAATAAGACACTGTGTTCCTTTCATTTTTCCTCAGAAAGGAATTTTTATTTCCTTCCCTTCTTTGTCTCCTTCCTTTTAAAGTTGCTTATAACTTTTGTCTTGCACCTTCCACGTGTTCTCATGTATCAATGCTTCCCATGGCTAGGTTGTGACATGAAAGGTGTGTTATCATCCCTAAGGATTCATCTTACATGGGGCTCCCTCTAAATTTCAGCTGTATCTATGATATTGCAGGAGACAGTCACTGTTCTGATTTAACAAAAAAACCCCACAACACTCAATAGCAAGCAAATAAACTTTATCTAGAGGACACAATTACAGTGTGACACTGTAGCTGCAGGAACATATTTCCCAGCTCACCATTGAAATTCTATAATATGAATAGGAGAGGTACAAATGAGTTGGAAGGAAAAACAAATCTTTTCAATTGCACTTCATTTCTCACTTCAAAAGTATAATGGTTGACTGTGATCCATGACAGACAGATCATTACCCCAAAGTGAAATATATCTCCAGCTCTCAAGTCAAAGTACTTACAGAAGCTCATGTTGTGGCTTAACCCCAGCCAGCAACTCAGCACCACACAGCTTTTTGCTTATTCCCTGTCCCCAAGCTGGATAAAGGGAACAGAATTGGAAGGGTAAAAGTAAGTAAACTCAAGGGTTGAGACAAGGAGAATCTATTAACTGAAATAAATAACCCCCTAACAGTGGTCCCTGGCCAGCCACCTCCCTAGCTTCCTATTGAGAATGATGCCTTATGGTACTGAATATCCCTTGTGTCATTTGGGATCTGCTGTCTCTGTCCCCCCACCAAGTCCTTGTGCACCCTCAAGCCCTTCTCTGGGACAGGTATTAGTTAAAGCCTAGTTCTTACAAATACTCTGAGTGTGACAGGCTTTTTCTGTATTATCATGAACCCTAATCATCAGTATCTCTGTGATTAGTAGGATTATTTTCTGAATTTTGATTATTCAATTATAATATATATTAAAATAGCAGTATTTTTTTTTCATGTGTAGAGAATATGTTCCCTATAAATCCCAGGCCAAATTCTCATTAGAACAACAGGAATGGAAACAAGTTTAGATGGACCAGAGGAAAATCTTATATTGACAGGATTTCTGAAATGACCACAAAGCAATTGCTAAAGACTTGCCCTGTACAAATAACTGAGAGCAGCAAAGACCTGAAAAAGACTTTCTGGACATAAACTTTTCTATCATACCTGTGCAAAGCCACTCCATTCCCTGGAGAGCCCTCTAACATAAATGCTTTAGCTGACACTCCACAAGAATTCTTCCTCCTTTTTCATCAGTATTTCCTTTAATAAAGTTTCAGTTACCAGTGTATAAATCAAACACATAGGGAATATTAGTCTCATCCTTATAAAGAACAATTTACTGTAATCTGTTTTTCTGAAAGTTTGGTTCATGATGGTTTGTTGCCTGATCCTGTGCAAATAATACAGTGAATCACCCAACTGAGCAGCAATTTCTCAGCACTGTCTTTATATTTTACCTGTACTGGAGCTTTTTCACTCACAATATTGTTTTCAGCCCTGAAAAGTGAGTCTGCGGAATGAATACTTGAGCCTGCATCCACAGTGAGTTCTGCTAGACCCCTCTCTGCACTTCTCCATCCTTCTGGAAAAGACAAGTGACTCTCCTTTGTAAGCACACAAGCACCCACCATGCAGACAGAGACTTTCTAAACACTTATCAATTGTGGTATAAAAATCTTCACAGGCTTATCCCGAGGCCGTCTGCCTCTCCCTTTGCAATACAAAGCCGTGGTTCTTTTCACTCACATTGGCAGGATTCTCCTGTGTGCAACTCTGACAACCTTTGGAAGTAAGAAAAAACAGCCTGAAGGATCCCTGCAGCATGCTTAGTGCCCTCAGCTCAGTGTTCCTCCGGGGGCTTCACAAAATAAATGAGACTTATGGGGTCCTGAGTCCAGGAGACATTTGTTTGCTTTAGGCTTGTACAGCTAGTGCAGTGAAGAAGGTGAAGGACTACAGCTGAGCAATTTGGGTTTGGTGAGAAAGAGGGAGATCCATTACTCTTTTATTCATTAATAAACAGGCAAATAACTTAAAAATACAGCTGACCAATATTTTAAAGTCTTTAGCAGGGGTGGTTGCCTTTTTTTTTCCTGCAACACTTCTAGCATAAACAACACAATGAGAGAGATACCCTTCTAGAAATATGTATTTGACTGATCTATTGACTTAAAACAACACATGACTTATAGTTTACCAAATTGCCCAGAACCTTCAGCAACAAAACTATATTATTGCAGAGGAAAACATGTTTCCATCCTTTCTTTTTATTTTAAAATTCGATTCCTTCTGGAAAGTGCATAATGTATTTCACTATAACCTCAACTGTATTCACCCCTGCACTAAATGCTTATTTTCCATTCTATCAGATAATTCACTCCATGAGTATGTTTTAGCTTTCTTCTATTAAGTTATTTCAAGGCCCCATGAAAAGCCTGTGCATGCAAAAACTACATTATTGTGATTTTGCATTGTGGATGTTAAAAACTTTTCAAGTCCCTGCTCAAGTCTAAGGAAAAAAAAAAGGTAGAGAGAAGAAACTGTATAAAATATGTTATGTGGAATTACACTATGTGTCTATCTTTCAGTTTCTGTTTGGTTCATAACACACCACCCCACTAGAAATTACTGGAAAAAAATCTTTTCAATAGAGCTACTTCCTACTTATCAACCTTTGGTTTAAATTTCACTAACAAATACCTTTTCCTGTCTGTATCCTCTCTCTCCCTTATTTCCAATACTATATCATATTGAGCAGTGGGAAGGAGAAAAATACCACAAGAAAAACGTTTGGAAGAATAAACAAGGACAAGACACCCAGGTAAAGGCACCATCTGTCCTCAAATATCCATCACTACAACCTCTTACCTGGCAGCAAAGAAATATTAACTGTAGGTGAGTGATGCAGTAATCAGGACCAAAACCTGTGGTGAAAATTGAGAAAAATAATTTGGTGTATTTCTAAAAGGTTTGCTAAAGAGAAGGAACTGTCAACACCAGTCAGGACTTGTAAGCGAGTCAACAGAAAGGAAATGGAGAGTTGGTAACTTAATACCATCCCATTGTCACTGAAATTCTTCAGAGTTTCTTCTATTGGAAAGCAGGATGCTCCCTGCCTGGCTGTTACCAGACTACAAATCAATTTCAAGACAATAAGATGTAGAAATCAGAACTTAGAAAGAGCTACCTATAATCTTTTCTGTAGATGAAGTATCATGTCTGATTCTCTTAGTAGATACAAGCAACCTTGGTGAGTATCCAAGATTTGCTGTTTCATTACTAACATATACCCCTTTAACAGCCAGGGTGGCTGAAAATTGCTCCAAGTAACATTGTCAGTCAACTAAATCAGTGTCACAAATCATTCTGCTTAGTGACCTTCCACTGCCACCAGAAATGTAACATCTGTGATGTATCAGTGCTCCACAGCCTAACTGTAGCCGTGGAAAGGGGTTTTAACCCTTTAAGTGCGGCCGAAATAAGATGTACAGCTACATGGTCATCTTTCATGATAGGAAAGAAAGACAAGTTTATTCAGAAACACACTTGGGTTTATAGCATGACTCGCAATTCCAAGAGTAGAAAAAAAGGTGATTGGTTCAGAGAGAAGACACCCCATTCCCAGAGCCTGGTCACATACCACAGGTGTTCTATCTTGTTATTAATTCCTTTTTATTTTGACCAAGATATCACCCTGGGAGAAATTCTCCCTAGCTTTGAGCTGGACCAGCTTATCGGCTGGGAAGAGACCTGAGAAGCTCCGGCCTGGAATATTTTTCAGGCTGTAATTTTCTTGCTTTCTCAATATGTGTACCTATACCTAACAGCATTGTGAGGAGCAGCAGGCCAGCCAGAGTGATGTGTCTGTCCCACTCTGCTCTGCATTGGGGCAGCCTCACCTCCAGTCCTCTGTGCAGGATTGGGTGCCACATTATAAGAAAGATATAAATCTATTAGAGAGCATCCAAAGGAGGGTCATCAAGATGGTGAAGAGTCTACAGGGGAAGCCATAAAAGAAGCAGCTGAGCTCACTTGGCTTGTTTAGCCAGTAAAAGAGAAGAGTACATATCACAGTCTACAGCTTCCTCATGAAGTGAAGAAGAGGGGCAGACACTGATCTTTTCTCTGGTGACCAGCAGCGGGATCTAAAGGAATGGCCTGAAGTTGTGTCCTGAGAGGTTTAAGTTGGATCTTAGAAAAAGGTTCTTCACCCAGAGGGTGTTTGGGCACTGGAACAGGCTCCCCAGGGAAGTGGCCACAGCACCAGCCTGACAGAGTTCAAGAAGCGTTTGGACAATGATCTCAGGCACAGGTCTGATTTGTGGGGTGGTCCTGGGAAAAGTTAGGAGTTGGACTCAATGATCCTTGTGTGACCATTCCAACTCAGTATATCCTATGATCCAGGGATTGTATGGCTCTAAAAGAGCAAACCACATCCTGAATGTGTCACATAAATGCAAAATTCAACACTGGCTTCTTTTCAGGAAACCTTAATCAAATTAAGTGTAGATGTTAAATTATTTACTTTCTACCAAGACTTCAACACTGAGCCCCTTCTGAACATATGTGCAATTCTTCTTGACAACCCCAGATCCAGGGTTGTTTGCTCTGTGCTGGACTTTGCAATTATTTTTTGCCACAAGATCCTTTTCAGGATCATTGGATCCAGATTCATTCACAGAGGGATATATTCAACTCACAATTGAGAAAAAAGCCTGCCATTGTACCAATCTAGGAACACAGCACCTTGCCAGAAGAAGGCAGTGCCATCAGTGCCAAGAAACAATTGCTGATCACCAATCCTATCAGCCATCCTATTGTTTTTTACTTTTTACACTGCCACAACCTGCTTCTGGATTGATCCATGACAGCATGCTGTCAGCCTTCACAGGCTGTAGCATGTTAACCCATGCCACAGCTCTGATACACAAATGCATCAACTGTTGGTTGGCTTGGCAAGTCTTGCTGTGAAACCACGAGGATATTTGGATAACAAATATCAAACCGAATCCAGTGAGACTTGGAGGTCTGAATAATTGCATGGAATTAGACTTTAGTGCTTTGTCTTGTTTATGTGTCTTATTAGGCTTTCTTTCTGATCTTGACCTGCCCATCTACTCTTCATTTTAGTTTCCTCTTAACACCATTTGCTTTCAGTCCTTCAGATTTATACCTGCCCAACTTGAGCCCGGCAAAGTTTCCCCTTGCTGGATGAAACATCTGGCAAACAACGTTAGAAATCTCTTCAGTTCTCTAATCATTTTTGGTTTTCATTTGAAAACAAGCCCAAATTCATCAGAATCTATCTGGCAGTTATGTGTTCCAGACTGAACACAATGTGCTGGCTGAGGTTATGCTATAGTGATAGAAAGATGAAATATAACTACACTGCTCTGAAACATGCCACCTCTGAACATGAAACTCTGAACTGCTCTGGCCTTTTTTTTTCCTGGCTTATTATATTGTGAAATTACCTGCAAACACCTTCCAGCATGATCAGTTTCTTCTGCTTCGTCTTGCCAGTGAGCCAAGCTGTTTCAAACTATTCTTCCTGCAATACAGTCTTCCGAGTTTTCAAACTGTGATTAGTAATTTGACTTTTTGATCCTGCAGATGTGCAAAGAATATCAGTATAGATATACTCTCATAAACCTATTGGCTTAAGTGGTGCTATGACAGTTCAAGATGGCTGAGAGTCTATTCTAAAATATAGCAGTGTGTGCTCCTGATGTCAATCAAAATAAACATTTCCACGGGGATAAATAATTTTTCACGTGCTTTTCTGAAAATAAAATTTCATTCCAGTAGCAGAAGCTCCAAGCAGCAAAGAATTTGTAGTGAGATTTCTCCTTAGTCATCGTTTCTTTCTCTGAGATATAAACTGTGTCTGTTTATGTATTTATGTATATGTTTCTCTTTATATATATTTTAGAGTAGTCGTGTCATTCTGCAAGAAATGAAATTCACAGATTTGAAAGTCATGCCAGAATTCGACTCTGTACTTTACAAGCACAATTGCTTATCAGTACACGTCCATGAACAAGCCACTAGGAGTGAGTGATTATGTCTAATCATTGATATAAATATAATCATATTCCCAGAAAAACAAAACATGTGTAGAACTAATTGTGTTGTGCTTTAACCCATACCCAGCTCATGTGTTCTCCCATGTGCCTGCATTTCTCCTACTGTTTTTTTAAATTTGCTTTCCTGGCTATAGGAACAAATATTCCACAAATCCAGAACCACAGAGACCACTTCTGTTTTTCTTGTTCAGAAGGGAGTTTATGAAACAGACTTAGATGTGATTGCATTTATCTTTCCTACAGTCAGCCTTGAGCAGCTCCAGTTTTTCCCATGCCTGAGGCTTTGCCAATGAATAAGGCATCCCTTCTTTCAAGGCACTTGCACAAATAACATAATGTAATCAGAACAACACATGTGCATTTGGAGAAAATGAAAGAAAGACATGCCCAAGATGATAAAAAACTACTAGTAGAACAGTAGCAAAAGAATGATCTTCTTGAAAGGTGCTTGTTTTCTCAAGTACTCTATACTGGTAGGGAAACGTCCTTAAGTGCTTAGATCTAGGTGTGAGTTATGCTTCAACAGAGAGAGCTCAACTTTTGCTGAAAAACCAGTATAACTTACAAAACACCACACTAGACTCCTTTGTAGCCATTTGGCATTTTCTTCAGCATCTGCCTTGAGTTAGAGCAAAAACATCACTTTTCTGCATCCCAGTCTCCCTTCTGTAAAAACTGGGGCAGTGATCCACAAACTATCCACAAGAAGCAGAGTTTTGGCACTGTAGTTCCCAAAGCCTTGTTTCACATTGATCTGACAATACTGTGGGATTCTAAGATGCTGTAAATGTAGCCTTAAAGCTCTGTCAAGCTACCTTAATGAGTAACAGACCAGTAGAAATTCTCTTCCTACGGGGCATTAAGTGTTCCCGGGGGTAGGGCAGAGAAGGAGAGAAGTTGTACAGTCATTGAAGTCTAATTGCTGTAAAAGTACTCTTTCTTTAAAGTTGGCACATTAAAACCAGCCCTCTTCTTCCTTTCTTTATTTAATGTCAGCAGTAAGACTGCATACTTTCACCCTAAGTGGAATAGTTTCAGCCCAAGCAAAAGTAAAAATCAATTAATGACAACTAATTAGCATTCTGTGCAGCCCATAGCACAGAGCTCATGCCTCTTGCAATACATCTTACAGCAGCTTAAGAAGAAATATAGGACATAAGATCAGCATGTGGGAAATGTCAGTGAGTAATTTTAAGAAACTTTGAAATTTATTCAGTGATAACTCATGTAAGGACATATCTAGCTATCTTTTATTGCTATGATTCACTTTACTGACTCTTAGAAGTACCTTAATCCTGTAGACAGACCAGCTGAGTTCGATGAGATGTTAATTAGTTTGTATAAAAGTGCTACAATCCAAGCCCTACTCTCATGTCACTGGGGTACACTTTAGTGTATATTATTTTGTTCTTTTCAGGAGCCTCATCCATTAGGAAATCAATTCCATTTCCACAGTGTCTGGCATATTGCATTTTGGAAAAAATTATGTACAAATACTCTTTAAAGAATCCTAGTTCAACAAGCTAAATTCTGAACAATTTTTAATTTAAAAGAACAATCCATAAACCTAACTTTCCAAAATAGTCAGAGTAAAGATTAATGAAACATTAAAAATATTCAAAACATCTTACATTTTGAAGCTATGACCATTTGATTCTAAGACAATCAATACAATACAACCTTCATGAATATATTAAATAACAGTTTTAGTCCAATTTAATATGGTCCCAAATAATTTTATTCCATAAATTGAAGGCATTTCAGCAATAACTCCACAAGCATTTATCGTATTTATTAGATATTAATTCAAAGTTTAGAGAGTTCATTTTAAATATGTGGACAATTCATATTTTTATAAACTCAAACTACTGGAAATATAGCATAACTTCCACTCTTCATTGCTCAGAGACTGAATAGGGCTCTGAGCAAGCTGGTCTAGTTGGAGATGAACTCATAACAGAGGGGTTGGACTAGATGATCTTTAAGGTCCCTTCCAACTCAAACTCTTCTATAATTCTATGATTCCAAAGCCAGCTTATATGCTATTTGCATACAGCCCTCTGCTTATTAAGAGTATCTTACCTCTCTTCTGCAACATGAGGCTCATGCAGAAGATCTCTGGGGCATTTCACACCCTGGACTGCAGGAAGGAGATAGTTGCTGGAATCAGCCTGACCACACTTCTCTACCACAGAGCTGCATTTATCCTTCAAGGCAGAAGAAGGCCATCATCATCGTCATCAGCATTATCATCATCTCCCCACTGTGCTTTGCTCCTCACAGTCATCTCCCTTTGGTTCTGTCATGTGGTTGTGACCTTTTAGCTTTCACACCTGGCAGCTTGTCAATGTGTCTCATGGCCCAAGAAAGTCCTATTGTCTCTTCTAGGTGAATGAATGAGATGGCATATTGCAAGTGCATACAGGTGCATTTCTGGATTTCTAGTCTATCTGTAAATTGTCTCAGACCCTATAAGCAAAATTTGAGACGACTGGGGCAGGGAGAACTGATATCTCCCATAGTCATGCTGACTGATATTGGCCACTGTCTGTCGTGTCCTGCAGTTGATTTCTGCCCTAAAACCTAATCGAACATAATCAATAAGAATTCTCTATTATTCCATTTCCAGCAGAGACTCTATTTTCCATCTACCCTGTCTAGCAGCAGACTGCATCCCAGTAAGATTAAGAATCTGGAAAAGCTCCCAGATATCTGTGGATCTTTATAAACCTGAGAAAAGTTGAAGCAGGCAAGAAGTTTTGTCTCTGATATCTTGCCATGCTCAGTGTTATCATAAACTGTTCAATGTATCCTGACAATCAACTTAATATGGTTTATCTGATGCTTCTTCCCTGTTCAGTAATAATATAAAGAATATGACTGCTATAGCAGAAAGTTAAAGCTACAGCTCTCTACCTATTTTTCTTCCTGTATGTTATTTTGCTTTAAGGGTGAGACTATCACCAAGGGTGGACTAATGATAGATCTGTTTATCCCATAAGAGATTCATGTCTGATTACACTGAAGTATCAGACTTTCCAAAATCAAATTTTCTGACCTCAAATTACCAAATAAAAAGTCTACTGTTAGATGAAAATGTAGTTCTAATAAACCTGAAAACTTCTGTCACTGCACAGATCAGTGATGGCACTTTGTTTAAAGCATGTTAATGTTTTTTGGAAGAAATAAGTGTTTAGCAGTCTTTAACAGAACACGAAGGCTAATTACCTTAGAAATTTTTTAATATTACCCTGATGCTTTAAAAATGTATGTATCTTTTATACATTATAAGGCTTTTATGTATAAGGTTGCAAATTGCTTGTCAAGCAATCCTATTGTGTACAGATTTATGTAACTCATTTTTATGATATATATATTAAGCATTTGCTTGACTTTTGTATGGTGTTATTTTGCTTTATAGTAATAAAAACACAGACCTTGAATTACTTTTAGTAAATTTCTATCATACAGAAATATAGCAGCTCCAGATTTGTGTTGATCAGGCTCTTCTTTCTACATATATTTCTCCACTGGATTCTTTAAATATTATTTTCAGGGCTGCACTTTTTTCTAAAACCAGGTGCTACTCCATTCATTCAGCCACAGAGTTAAAGCTTTCCTTCCTTTGTAAAAACACACTTGGGGACATGTGTCCATATGATCTGACCCTTCAGCTTTTGGAACAGCATTTTTTCTGACATCACTTACATTTAGCATGCTGCAGAAAGAGATACACGGTGAAAACACCAACTGTGTCTGGCAGTGACATTCATAATAAGGAGAGCAGAGACATTTGTGACCCTACAGTGGAGGGACATGACATGTTATCAGTACCACCAAACCACCAGCAAGGGAAGGACTGAGAGCCACAGATCCAGTTCTCATGTTTCCTGTCCCGTTTTATTTTCCTTTGACTTGGAGATCCTGTGATTCTGCTGAGGTACCATCTCAGAATACAAGTTTTTAATCCAGGTTTGTGCTTACCCAGCAGCTGAGAAGGAGCTCCAAACGTTTTCTCTCTCCCACAATGCAAGTCAGTGAGAGTTTAGCCCTAAAGAGATGTCTTCTCCAGCAGAACACTGCAGAATTGACACAGAACAGCTTTAAATAAGCTATCTTTGACACCTGCAGCAGACTGTTTCTACACAAAGTCCCTCCCAGTGTGAATTAACCTATGCTTTGGACTGCTGCCAGCCCCAACATCTCTAATTTAAAGCAAATCCGAATGTTTCTCTACTTCATAATAATTTGTTTCATAGCTGTGAGATGAAAATCCTTTAAGCAATAGGTATATCAAGGATCAAGAACTTTCACACCTTAAATGACACTGCACACACTAAGTCATCTCTCACTGAAGAGAATTTATATGTCTGTACAACAGAGGCCATCATTCTTCCCTGTGGCAGTGTACAGATGAAAAAGCAAAGATTCAGAAAACAATATTTTTACTGTCTTATTTTAATATATTTAAAACCCAATGTTTTCAATTGCTGATGGATAGCAAAAGCTTCATATACATATCCATCATTATCATCAGCTTATTAAGAACCACCATGACTGCAATCTCCAATTTACATAGCGAAAACAGCTCTTATCAGTACTGAAGTTTCCATTTTCTCACATTCCTATTCCAAATAAGAGCTCTCTGCACCATCTTTTTGCTATCCCTTGCACAGTTCCTCAAGCAGTAATCCTGAAGGGAGGTAAGGGAGCAAGGGGATGAAAACATAGCACACAGAACTGTAAAGATCATCAGATTCATTTTTTTGCAATCACAGACAGCCATGGTGTGCAAATGCCTCACAGGACAGGGTATTTCTGCAACAATATTCAGTCAATGTGTCTTGGTTAGTGGAAGGCCAGTTTTTAGAAAACCTTTGGCAGCCAAGATGCAGCCCCCTCTGTTTTTTTCATGTACAGGGTGAGTACAGGGTATGAAGTGTCCAGCTAAAAAATTAATTTGCTTGCTTGAGTTAGACACAACTGATGACAATGTTCAGCACAAAGCCACAACATTACAGTTCAAATACGAATTAAAGAAAGTCAGATCATCTCTACCTCGACAAATAACTGTAAATAATTTCAAGAAGCCTTCATATTCTGGGAGTGGTGTTGGTTAAAAATGTCTCATATCTTAGGTTCTGCACCAGATTTTTGGACATTAAGTGTTTCTTCAAAGTTTATGTGCGGATCATGGCAAGGTTCCTCAAGCATCATTGCTTTCCTTCCAGCTCCATCTATTTCTGCCACACAGCTGGAACACTAAGAGGCTAACACCAAGAAGGCTGGCATGAACTCTGGTATTGACATTTCACAGTTTTATTATTCCTACCTAGAATAACTCCCGATGAACTGCAATTTCTCCTGGTACAATTCTGTCGAAAATATGTAGATGTAAATTACAGTTTTTGGTCTTACATGATCCTGAGAGCATTCTGATGCCTCCAAGTTTGACATCACATTTCTGCTTCTCTCATCCTGAGCCCTGGCTGAACTTCATGGTGTTTATGCACCTTATCTGCCCATGTGATAGATGAGCCCAATCTATCCAGTTCCGGGAAAGATCTCGGACCACTGTTTCTGCCTGATGTCCATGCTATATCATTAAGTCCGTGAAAAACTAAATGTTAAAAATCACTGACCATCTCCACAATACCTATAGCCTTCCACTTTTTTCCCAGGAGAATAGGTTACTGACTTGCCCTTGACCAGCTTCGAAGGCTGTCTGGTAGATAGGCTGCATTAAAACATTAAAATGGCCAGCCTGGATGCTGCTCCTATCCAACAGATCAGATGTCACTGAGAAGTTCCTGCTCAGGAGAGGCTGGTGAATTATCACAAGCTCAGGGAACCACACAGTGCACTTCACTCTACCTCCAACAAACTCCTCCAACAAACACTGACCAATGGAGTGAATTCCCTAACTATTTCACAGTTCAATGACTGGGAGCAGCCATCTGCTGCAGGGAGTTCCTGAAGTGGCTAGGAATTCTTAAGATGAGCAAAAGTAAAACATTGGATGCTTGCTCAAACCCTCATGAAGCTTTGGGCAATCTCTGCTTAGCTGATACATGCTCGGCTTATTTGCCTGAGCCCCTTTTCCATTAATCTCTTTCACAGTTTGGAGAATCTCTGCTGTATCAGCACAAAAACTTATCTCAGCCACTAAAAAACATGCCAGCTCCTCAGGCAAATGCCTTTGAGACTGAATCTGCCTGCTCCCTATTGCACCCCCATGGACACTCAGGTATTTTCTTAGTCGTGATGATCAGTGTTGTTTATAGTGCTCTAGGTGCAGTCTAACTACATTATCTACAATAATACTATCTTTTCTGATTTATATTGTACTCCTGGCAATTCTGGTTGCCTTCCCCAATACAGAAGCACAGTGGGTTGAAGGCCATGGGGAGTATCTCCATAATAACTCCCCAGATTTATTACAAACTCCTAGTAACATGCTGCAGTGACATTCTGTTTGCTACCTCATTGGATTCTTTGCTATTTTACATCGTCTCTTAGAAAAAGGCATTTAAATGATTTAAGTCCTCTGTGTCGAGCTTCATTGTTCTTTGTTATTTGCTGTATTTCCTGCATTAGTATCATATCCACACATATCCACACCTGAAAATTCAATTCTCAATAGTATTAGGTAAACCATTAAAAATAACAGAAAGCTGAGGAGGATACATTGATTCTAGTGATCCTTTATGCTTTCCATTTGCAGTAAATCTGTCCCATCCTTTCCTACCAAGGACTTTTATTTTGTTGAGCAAATATTCTTTCTTCTTCCGAGGCTTAAGCATTACAAGAATTTCTTCTGTTCTTGCCTGTAGCAATATTTTTTTCTCCATGGCAGAAATTTTTATTCTACAGCAAGACAGAGGCACTTGTTTAAGCAGTGTTCATCAAAATATGTATTTGGAACCTGCAATAGCTATTCAGTGATACTGGAACAGTGGAATTTTTAATCCATCTATTAAAAAAAAATTAAGATACTATGGTGGCAAAATATTTTGTATAACACTATGATTTATTTAAAATAATATATCCCCATAAATTGATCCAGAATATTAGCCGGAGCTAAAAAAGACTTCAAAAATTAAACCTCAAACTTAAAAGCAAAATGCAATAAAAATTTTGCAATCAAGTTAGTGAAGCAGGAATGTGTTTGGAGACAGAGTGATTCTCATGCAGGATGGTTTTCTCAACTAATGCCACTACTTGCCATGGTCAATACACTAGAAACCTTAGGAGAGCTAAGCTGAGAGAAAGACACAAGCTGTCACAATGAAAGACATTTTTTTGAAGCTTTCAAACTTTTTTTGAAAACTAGAATGCTTTTAAAATGTGTCTTAACAGAAATAAGGGCCAATAAATTGTCCATCAAGATATTAACTTTTTTCAATGTTATTGAAACTCTGAATCTGATCTTCCCTAGTACAACAGTAAAAAATGCAGTTGTTAACATGTAATTTGCTGTAGTCTGTTCCTTCCTGCCTTTATGTATTTGTGGGAGTCAGGCTGTAGTTCGGGATATTAGGGACCAAATGAACAGGATCCCATTTGTGGAGGTGGCTGTCCATCCTCCCTGTGTGCAGTTCATCAGTAACAAGCTAAGTTCCTCTCCAGGACAAGCTACTCATTTGCTACCAATGTCAAAGACATTTGCCTTGATGTTCAGAACAACTAAAAATCAAGCCGAATTACATTAAAGCTGAAATTAATATCTTAGAATCACTACAATATTTGCACTGTGAAGAAAATTATTCAGGTCTGTGTACCCAACATGAATTATGAAAGTGCTAGCTAGATCAGACCCATGATAAGCTTTCAGGGAGAAAGAAATAAACCTGGTGTGCCTTGTTTTAGTAATGGTTACAGAACATGAACCTTCAGGAGAGGTGTTTTCACAAATGTAATTTCTAGCAGAAAAACACCAATGCTCTCTTCCTGTTCCACAACCAAAAATGAAATTGATTAAAACTAAACCAAAATTTTATTCAAGTAGATTTTTTAATTGAGAAAATAGGTAATAGGTTTTCACACAACATTAATGCTGTATTATCCTTAAAAATACCTGATACAAATAAAGACGAAATTACCAGACCACATTTTCAACATGGCAGGGATTGAATCTTTACTTCTTGAGTAAAATATCAAAGCCCTAACCTCAAGCCAAATTTTCTTCGGTTCTTCAAGTAATTTCAATTTATTGTCTCTAGGTATGTAACTGGACCATATTATTGCTCAAGTAAATGCATAAAACTGTTACCTTGCCCACATGTCCCTTTTATTACAAGGTCATTCCCATGAATGCAACATAGAATGAACAGAAAGATTTGCCACTTTATCTTTAAATGTCACAAAAAAGGTATTCCTGTTTCATATATTAAATATTCACGACTGCACACAAAAATGTTCTTAATCCCGAGTGAAATTCTATTGACACTCATGGAATTAAATACTTTGCAATTTATCATTTAGGTACAAAGCATTTTATTTGAATGTGCAACAAGGCCTCAATTCTGAGTCAGGTCCAAATAGTAGCACTTTAATTTATATTGGAGTATGGAAAAAAATTAAACATGATTTTAAGTGAAAGTCAAACACTGAGAAAAAATAAGAGATTGAAAATGAGAAGCCATGGCACATCAGCCCAAAACAAGCAGCATGTAAAGAAAAGCTGTTAGATTATCATGATCTGTAATTAACTTGGAGAATGGGCAACTGCATTTCTTCTCAAACAAAAAAAAAGCCAAAAAACGAAACAAGAGTCTGAAGTTTTATTATCTAGTGTATTCAAAGAGAAACAGTGGAAAATTTATCAAAAGATAACACCTATATTTTATTTTAAGGGTTGCCACATTCAATTAGCCTCGAGGTGTCTAAGAGAGACTCCCCCCCTGTGAGAGAGCTGCTGTGAGAGCAGCTGTTTTGGAGTGGTCACCTTGGACATTGCTAGATGTCTGGAAGTGTCTTTAGGAGCAGAGGTCTCTGTGACTTTGAATGAAAGCATGAACCGACTTTTGTTTATTTCTCCTACAAATCAAATTGCAAATTATCATGGGGAAATATGTGGGACTTTTCCTTTCCTTGCTTTTAAACAGTCTTTACAGACAGTTGTGCTGTTTGTCCTGAATTAACTTCTGAACAGAGATCAAGTCTGAGACCAAAGTTTCAGTTTCAATAGCTACAGATTCAAAATTAATCAGGAATCTAAGTCAGGATTTCCTCTCATAAGGTCAAGGTACAGTTCTCTGTTTTGTTTTAAATGTTGCAGTGTACCACTGTGATATTCAGGGCTCTGTTTCATTCAGTACCTGCTCTATGCCCTCCCATCCCTCTTCAGAACTGCCACACAGCCTAATCAGTAAGGAAATACAAAGCAAAGCCTCTCAGATGATGTTTAGGCCTGGTAAATCGAGATAAGTTTATTCTGAGCGCCATGATAGAATCATCACCCTACTATCTCTGCTATTACAGGCTTTGCTGGTTGGGAAATGATCCTGGGAAAAAAAAAAAAAAAAGCTGTTTCACTCTGCTATTCCTTTTTCCCTTTTGTGGAACTTGCTCATTCAGTCTATTCTGGAAAATGAATGTTATTAAGAATGAAAGGGAGACAGGTAGTACTATTAATGACCAGTCAAATACTATATACAATGTCTGGAGAAAAACCAACATAGAGAGTTGTCATTTATAAACACTAGGGGAATGATTCAGCACAGGAATAAAATTGGTGAAAAAGTATATCCTGCCGAACTGACAGGAAAAGTAACTTGCAGCATGATATTAATTTGCAGAAGTATAGGAGTGAAAATGCTGTTTTCTGCTTTTTCTCTTATAAAATCATCTTTCTTTTCATATTTATTCACACTCCTGCAGAGACACCTATGTTCTTAGGGGCTGATTTTGAAGGATTTTGATCACACCTATTTAGCCTGCAAGAGTTTTCCCTCTCAGTATCAATTTGACCCAGAGTTGAGGTTTTAAGCCAAAATTGACAGAACCTACTTGGAGGTTTCTGTTGGGATTAATACAAAACTGCATCTCACCACCTGAGATGGTGGGAAGCATGCCAGCAAATTGCCTTCACTTTCCTGAGAGGTAGGTCTGCCACCTCAGATGAACAACACACACAGAAAACAGGAGACTCTAAGGCAGCAGAGGACAAGGGAGGCTGAGGAGAGATCACATCCTGCATCTCCGAGTAGAGCTGGACACACTGTTCAATTTCAGTTTTGCAATAACAAATCAAAACAAAATAGATTGGCCTTTTTTTCTTTCTTTTCCTTCTCTAATCGTTTCAGAAGATAAGAATACCAATATTTCTTTTCAAAATATTGAGAAATACCTTTTCTTAAAATGCAGAATGGACTGACTTTAGCAGAGCAGTGCTACTAGAGGGACCAAGCACCACTGGTTACAGTTTCACTATTTCTGACCTCTGATTCTGCTTGAGGAGCCCAATGTGAATAGACTCACTCAATAGATACTAACAACTCAGAAGCCTTGGCCAAAGCTGCCATCTTGGTAATAAATGGCCTGTCCATGCTTACAGCTGGATGCTGCAAATTTTCAGGGCACCCAGAAATCTAAATTTGCCTTTTCCCCCATTTCAAACACTTTAGCCTGTAGGATCCACATATGGACATCCTAAATGACACATAGATACAATGAGAGGAAGTCAGTACTCATGAAGATCTGCAGAAGAAAATCCAATCCATCAAAGTTCAACATCTAACTCCCTGCACTGACTTTGAAGCAAAAGCAGTTTTCAAGGTGGCAAATGTCTTTTTGGCATTCAGGTGTTTCACTCTTTTTAAAAATGAGCTCTTAGCAGGACCACCGATTTGCAAAAAGGATGGTGGCCAAAACTCTTCGGTTTTGCCAAATAAAAAAACAACCTAATAATTGGAGTACATAAAAAGAAGGAAAACAATCAGGGTCTGGTCTAGGAGATTTTGAACATCTCTCTCCAGTGAGTGCTTCAAAGCATGTGCAATGAGAAACTCCTGCTTCGTTTTGATGAACTAATCTATCATGCAGCCAAGATAAGTGGTGGTACAGGAAAAAACAAACAAGCAAACAAACAAAACAAAACAAAATAAAACAAATATATAAAGAAATACGATAAACTTCTCACTTGACAGCTGGGAGAAAAGAATAAAACTGGGCTCTTGGCCCTGAGATGTGCCTGCAGTTCACATTAGAACTGGATTTTGTTGTCTCTTAGCAGCATCCTGGGCTGCATTAGACAGATTATCTCAAACAGGTTGAGGGAGGTGATCCTTTCCATCTGCTTAAGCACGGGGAGACATTTCTGGAGTGATGTCTTTAGTACTGGGCTACCCCCAAAGTGAAAGACATGAACATACTGAAGTGAGTCCAGCAAAGGGTCCCAGAGGCAGTTAAGGGCTGGAGCATCCATTATACAAGAACTAGGACTGTTCAGCCTGGAGAAGAGAAGGCATAAGGGGATTTAACCAATGTGTAAAAATACCTGATGGGGTGAATAAAGAGGACAGGCCAGATCTGTGGGTGGTGGCTATTTCCTGCTTGATCTCTGTCTCTCTCTCTCTCTCTCTCTCTTCCACCCTTCCTTTCTATTTCTATCTCTCTACCTCACATGCATAATAAATAAAATCCATATTGTTGGCATTGGCATATGGTCCTGTTTGTACCCTAATCTGGGCAGAGGCTCTTGCTAAACAGATTGTAACAACATCACTGAAGGTATTTTAAAGATATGTAGATGTGGCGCTTAAGGTCTGGTTTAGTGGTGGATTTGGTAGTGCTAGATCAACAGTTGGACTTAATGATCATAAAGGTCCTTTCCAGATTGAACAATTTTATGTTTCTTCTCAGTCATGTCCTGTGACAAGATTAATAAATGTGCATAAAATGCAATACAATTAATTTCCATTTAAAAGTGAGAAAAAAACCTTTTCATGGTGAGGGTGGTCAGCCACTGAAATAAATTCCCCAGAGAAGCTGTACTGTCTCCATTCTTGGAGATATTCCAAACCTGACTCAGTATGGCCCTGAACAACTTGCTTTAGGTGACCCTGCTTTGAGCAAGAGATTAGCCCAGATGATTCCTGGAAGGTGCCTTCCCAACTTGCTCTGTGATTCTGTGATAATTAAAAACAGTCGTGGAATCAAGGACCATAATCTGGACTTTAGTGGGGGATGATTAAAGTTAGACAACTTCCAATGCAAGGAATTCAGTAGCTGGGTGGTTAACAAGTTCTGTGAACTGAGCTGGATCATTGTAGAAGAATACAGGTAGGTTCTACTATGATGTGCTGAGTAGCAGTTGTAGAGTTCAGAAAATGCTTCAGAAACATTTTCCCACTGACTACAAAAGTAGCCACAGCCTCACAATTCTCCTGAAACCTTCAGCAGGCTGTGAGCACACTTCCACACACCCTGCATAAGATCCAGACAAAATATGGCTTTGCTATGTTTCCATAATACATACTTAACAGCTGTCACTGCTATTTTGCCTAAATTATGTGAAGATTTAAGCCCCTGGCTCTTTATACAAATTTTATTCTACAGGGCAAGAATAGCCAGCCATGTCTTTCTGACTGGTACAGCAGCTATGATAGCAGGTGCAATCTTTGGCATAAAAGCAGCAAGGGCAGAGTGAAGAGAGATTATTATTATGACACATAGAATTAATGAGACCTTTTCTGAAAACCTTTGCTAGGCCTTGTACTTAGTAAAGAGATGCAGAAAAACTTGGAAGATTAAGAAAAAAAAGACAGAAGATGGAACTGAGACACACAAAATTTTTAAAAAGCCACAATAAGTACAAAAAAGTAAAAGTACTTAATTTATTTAATTTCTCAAAATACAGACTATACTATCACTTAATCACAG
The DNA here is from genome assembly GCF_052056855.1 of Sturnus vulgaris. Lineage (NCBI taxonomy): Eukaryota > Metazoa > Chordata > Aves > Passeriformes > Sturnidae > Sturnus > Sturnus vulgaris. The sequence continues at coordinate 42,417,287 of NC_142244.1, read as the reverse complement.
CCTTCACATAATACACAGGCAAATAATTCAAAGAGCAGAGGAATGCTGTTAGTAGATAAAGGTGTATATTAATCTGTTTTCTGAAATTTGAAACAAGACAAATTGGGGGAAAGAAATAAAACGTCAATCTTCAAATGACAGTAGTGCCCAGTGAAACAATTTAATGACTGACACAATGGATTTTCCATCACCTGAATATAGCACATCAGTACTTGATGACAACAGCATCACCAAATATATCCAACAAAGGGGATTGCTGACAGAAGGATGTGAGTTGGCAGACCTCATAGATACCTGTTTTAAACACCTGATTGATGCACCTGATTCTGAATTAGAGAAGCTGACTTTTGAGTGGGGGTAATTATCAATTAATGGGCTGTTGGTAAGACTCTAATGACTGCTTTATCCACAAGATGTTTTACAAAAGCAGTAGTTGTTCTGTAAAAAAATAAACTTCTTTCTGTGCTAATGTGTATAATAATGAAGAGTATTTTATTTTCCCAATCCATTTTTTCTGTTTTCCCCCTCCTCTTGATATCATATTGCAACTAAGAAAAAGAGATTATTAACAATCTTAACAATTATTAACAATAGTAACCAAGTTAATACTTAAGTCTAAAATGTCCCAAAATGCCAATCACTAAGCCTGAATGCTAATAAGACAAACACAAGATGACCTTGTACCCTATAAATAATACATTCCAGCTAATAAAGAGTGAGAGAGTAATGCATGGATGCCAGTTGACTGTGAACTGCAAAATACATTTGGACTATGTGGGATGAAGGCTACGCAAACAGCAAGAGGACTGTTCTGTTCAAGACACCATAACAAATCACAACAAATCTTGTTTCTGTCCCTGCTCACAGAAGACAGTACCTACTTGGTAATCTGCCGCCTTTGAAAGGCTAGGGAGGTGAGGGGCTGTGCCTGAAAATTAAGGAAACGAAAATATTGCATCCACTTTCAATAAAAGGCCAAGATCATTATCCAGACAATTAAGTATTAGGCAGTGACACTTCAGTCCCTGGGAAAATCATGGAGTAAGTGCTCTTGGAGCACATTTCTGCACATATGAAGTAGTATCATGTGGTTGGGAATACTCAGCATGTGCTTACAAAGGTTAAATCAATGCTGACCAATTTAATTGCTTTCTAAAATAAAATTATTAGATTTCTAAATGAAAGAAGAGCAGTATTTAATCACATTTTCAGAAAGACTTTCAATATATTTCCTGAAATATCCAGGTTCTTCTATCTTGCTTCCAGGTTCAGATGTCACGGTTTGGATAGGTGGCTCAAACAGAGATATAACACTCCAGTTACTCCAGATCAAGCTCAGGGATCAGTCCTGCAACATGATTAGCAATCTTCATCAGTGACCTGGAGCAGGCGACACTGTACTCTTGTCTAATTTGGAGATGGTGCTAAACTGGGTGGCAGTAGTCTTAAGTAAAACAGAAGAATTTGAGACTGGATATAAGGAGACACATTTTCATCATTGGGACAGTCAGGTGGTGTCATAGGTTATCCAGGGGGGATGTTCAGCCTTCATCCTTGGAGGTTTTCAATACTTAGCCGTAAAAACACTGTAGCAAGCTGGTCAGACCTCCTGGTTCTAAGGGTAAGTTCACATGTGATAGCTTAGAAAGATGATTCATAGCCCACAGAATCACAGAGAGAGTTTACAGCAGGAGATCATGAAAGGTGAGCTTGGGCATTCTGGGAATAAAATTATACTGGGAATAATGTAGGCATATGAGAAGGCACTTCTCATTGATCATGATCAGTCAGATAGGAGTTTCTTATGACAGACATGAGGGAATTAAAGAGAGTTGTGGTATGAGTAAAGTCTTGGGAAAGGAAGCATCCTGTATGACTGGCATGGTGAAAAAGTTAATTTTGTCTGAATCAGAGGAAATTAATAAAGCCGTGTGAGGTATATTCATTATATTAAACACATTTGGTAACTGATCCTTTCCGAGTAAACAGAATCACTGCAAAACCACCAGGATATCTGTAAACATTTTCATTCTTTCTCTTCAACAGCATTTCTACAGTTCCACCATTCCTCGTGCTGCATTTTCAAGCTCAGCAAGAAGTAGAGTCATGAGCATTTCTACACAGGTACTGTCAAGTGGAATTAACTTTATTTAATGCTAGATGCCTGTAAAGGCGGTGCCTCCTTTTGAACTGCTCGTCCCAGCCACTTTCAGGTCTTATTTTCAACATCTCTCTTAAGATAAGATTAACTGCACCCTAAATATGCCTACATCACTGCAGGTGAATTGCTCAGCAGTTAATACCTGCCTTGCACATGATTTCATACGTTCACAAGAGTCTTGTTTTAGGTGGTTTTCCTAGCAGCTGGAAAGTTTTTGTGAAGGTTGTATGGTCAGATGGAGGTGGGAGAAGGTGGAATAGTAAGACCATACTAAACACAGATGGGGTTATATGTAGCCAAAGGAAAGATTGTTGAGTCTTGAGAGTGGGGTGCAGGTACCCACACCCATGCAAGCACTAAGTAATAGAGCTAATGTTGGAAGGCTGAGTACCTTGCTTGGCTCGGCACCAAGCAAATGCATTCACAAACTTCTTGATCCAAATGAGTATCTTCAGATGCCACAGAGCTTTGCTGTGATAACTCAGGGTTTTAGGCAATACTGCATTATGCAGCAGAGGAAGATCTCTGTTTCCACCTTCTACTCTGCTAAAACAAGTATTTATGAGGAAGTGTCTGCCCCAACACCTTGTGTGAAAGCATTTACCACGAAAAAGTGGATTTTCAGAGTTAAAGCACATTTTTCAAGGTTTAGGCACCTCTGCACCAAAAGAACAACTGCTTGTTTGCCAGAGAATAATTTCAATGAAAGTGAATGTGTCATCATAACCCCCCGAACACGGTCCCATCAGTGAGATGTAAATTCCCAATTTACACTAAACTGCACATACTTCCTACTCTACTTGCATGCTGGTCAGCCCCCAGAGCCCAGACCATACACAGACCTCTGGGGTTAGCACATCCAAGCCCTTCCCCATCCATATCATGATGTGGCAGAAATATGCTCCGACTCCTTTCTCCCACAGACCCTAATCTCCTTCCCAATGAAAAAAGCACCGTGGGGAGATGTGACCTTTGCTCAAATCCCATCTTGGCACAGGGACTGAATATGGTGAATGGGGAATATGTGCTGCTCTAGCTGCACCTGGGAGCTGGAGAGTCTCCCAATGTCTCATAGTGCAGCACATGCAGGGAAGGTTCATACAGGCAGCTTGGCACAGAGCTCACACACAATTAAAAGGTAAATGCCAATTCTTGTTCGTTCTAGCGAGAAAAAAGACAAACACAGAACTGTGATATTTTTGAAGCAAGACTATAAAAAGAAAATTATTAAGTGCTGGATATCCTTGACTTGCTGGTTCTTGAAGTTTCTTTCCAAATTCTCCAGCAGTCATACAAACGCAGGAATAATTCCCACAAAGAAGTAGATATGAAGTCACCAATAGGATTACCTAACTTGAGTCCACTGTTTATTTGTTCTCTTGCTAAATTAGAATCTTATATTTTTTCAAACATGAAGTATTGATATAATTCACAGGTTCAGCCTTTACCATGGAACACAAAATTTGGGCAGTGCATATCTTAAAAATATACCTCACATCCGTGTATTTTTAAGGTAATTATGTTTTTGATGTACACAAAGTGCAGCTATGCTACCCAACAAACAGAAAACAGATTATCTTTACTCTCACGGTTCATCCTTTTCTGTCATTTTGCAACACCATGGTTTTACAGGGAAAATTTTTATCAGGTTGTAGCAGAAAATCAGAATTTTAGAATCAAAATTGACTATTACACACAAGGTTCTATTTTTACAATATTTTGTACAACAAAACCAAAGCCTTTTATGAAAAAATGAGATGTACCATGTTAGCATGATTTCTGTAGATATTTCTTACACTTTCCTAGAACATAGATACAATCTGAGAATTTATTAATACATTGAAATCAAACAAGAAAAGAATCAGAAATAGTAGAAGTAATTACTACTTTGAGGTTTGATAAAATGTGGTTTATAAAATGTTTAGAAACCACAGACAATCCTATAATTAAGGAACAAACTGAGTGTCACTGAATTCAATCTTGCTCACATCAAAACAGATAAAAGGGTATTATGCATTTTTGTGTTTAGAGGTGTAAAATGTGGCTTTTTATAAAGTAAAAAGAACATTGTTGGAAAAAAAATTGTATGTTGAAATTGGAAAAAAATGAAATATGAAATAACAAGCAGAATCCAGTTTAATGAATAAAGAAAGCAAATAGATACGCTGAAGTATGAACTTCCAAATATTCTTTGACCTACAATAAAGGCTGTTCCAAAAGATGTTTTCTAGAGTTATTTACGGTGAATGGTGGGGGACAATTAAGGAAATAATGCACTTGGTATAAAGAGCTGCCCTAGTTTTGCATTGTGCTTGGAAGAGTGGGAAAGACAATTGCAAAATCATGGGCCATGAAAGCAGTAAAAAAAGAGATCAGGAGCAGAGATGATAGGCCAGTTTCTGTGGAGGATGCTGCTAAAGCTGGATGCTAAATGCTGCTCTCATGCAAAGTCCTGAAGCACTTTCATAGAAGAGTTTATTGACCTTTCACTAGTCCCACAGGCGAGGTAAAATATTGGCCAGCTTTGTTTCTGCTGAAATGAAGCAAACACACTTCAGGTTTGGACTATTTATGGTCTTTCATCATCAGTCGACAGCAAAAAGAAACTTTATAATCACTCAGCTAAATTAAATAAGAACAGAACAACAATTTATGGTCAACAATTTTTCTGTTTGCACTGGGGTGGCAATCATATTTTCCTTCTCTCAGCTCACTGCCATAACACTTCAGCTTGACAACTCCCACAGCTCCCAGAGAGCTGATGGAGTTACACCACAGTAAAACTGGAGAGGCACAAAGAAGACTCCAGCTCCCTGAGTGCTGTGGAAACTTAAAATAACTATTATCAAAAAATCCTTCTCTCCCAGTTGTAAGTATGAACTGCTGTCAGGATGAAAGCATAAGAAAATCTGGTTTTAAATTGAGATCATTTTCTGTGAAGTCTACAAGTGATTCAACAAGCCAGACATTCAAATTACACTAGTCAAGAATGTTCTTAACTGAAATCCCCATCCTGTGCACTTCCTAGTTCTATGCTAACATCTTCACTATCCCCAGTAAAATCAATGTCAAAATTTCCATTCACAAAGAAGACCAAAGCCTTGTCAAAGAAGTCCTTTGCTTTCTCTATCCTAATTCCTATATCCTTTTTCTGTCAAACTTCTGGGTTTTTGAGAATGGTTATAGGTCCTCTAGTGCCTGTTACAAAAATACTTTAATGAAGTGAAGCCATCCAATTTTTCATGTTTCTTCTACCGTTCCCAAACATACCTCTTGCCTCCTTCCTGGTTGTGCTTATGGCAGAAACATACAAGCTCAAACAGTGCCCAAAAGTGAGCACCTATGGGCACAAATCATTCCAAAGTTCTGTGGCCTTGAGCTGATGCCTGTAATGGAGCAGTCTGAGATATCTTTAGAGAGTGTCTGAAAGGTTTGTTGGGGATGATCTGGCTTCACCTACTGTCTGGCAAAGGAGAGTAATTTAGTTACATAAGAACTAAAGATAAGATCAGCAAACGACATGAGAAATCCAGTCAAATCAAAACTCTAGATTGATCCAAAAACTGGATATGAAATTATCAACCCAGTACAATAATTGTACTATGGATCCAAGCACAGATGGTGAGGATTTCTATAGATAAGCCACAGTTTGTCACATTCAGGATGTTAATTTAGTCCCAATCCTGCAATTCTTAGCTATATAAGGAACTTAATAATGTGAGAAAGAAATGTTTACACTGCTTCCAGATTCCTCTTATGTATTAGGGTAGAAGGATCTAAGTTTGTACCGTCTGATGCTGGAGTTGTTGTGCATGGGAAAATTCATGTGAAATTTTTAATCAACATAGCAGAAATTACTTGTCACAAAAAAAATTCTCTTTTTGCTGATCAGATCAGAGAATAGGATCTGAAAGATCACGGAATGGTTTCAGTTGGAAGGGATCTTCAAGATCCTCTATTTTCAACCCCTCTACTCTTTGCAGAGATACCTTCCACTCAAAGGTCACTCAAAGCCCTATGCAGCCAGATCTTGAACGCTTCCAGGAATAGGGAAAAGATGCATTTATCATCTCTTTGGAGATCTACAGGATATAGACCTTGACCTCACGTTAGATCTATAAAGGTTTACAGCTGATGTTCATACAGAGATGTGTAAGTCACATGCCGTTCTGGGGCTCATAAATGGGTGACTCTAGTATCATATCTAGTATCTAGCACATTAATTTGTGTTTACCCTTTTAGACCAAACACAAAGCTTCAGACATTTAGTTGTATTTTTTGGTTTATTTTGATAATATTTCTTCTCTGTAATAAAGATTTCAGATTTTTTTTTTAAGAATTACTCACTGTATATAAGAAAGACATATTCTCTATAATACAATATGTTGTTCTCAGTTTTTATTAGTCCAGAGAAATACAATAACTTGCTGGTGATTCTGTAAGTTTAAATTATCTGTGAGTGTTAGTTCTACCAACTGTAGAAAATTTTTGCCTTAGCAGAAGCTGGTGAAGTTTGGGACTAGATTTCATCTCTGATACAGAAGGAAGAATGGGGTTTAGGGTTGGGATTTTTTGGTCAATTTTTAGTTCATTTTTTGGTAGAAAGGGGCACATGGGATCTTTCTGTCTTGGTACTAAACAGGTTCTTGCAATTTTTGTTCTTTCAATGAAAAAAATAGATCTATAAGCCAGTTTACAGTGTTCTTGTAATAAGTATCAATCTTCTGAAATGACCAACTGTTATTTATTATGTCTCTGAAAAATGAACCTACAGTGCTGTTTTTGAAGTCCATGGTAAAAATTCAGGTGCAAAAGATAGTCATTAATAGAGTAACAATGGAGTTTGTTTTATCCCATTTCAGTGATCTCAAAGTGCAGTCATTAGCTAGAGCCATCCTAGGGGTCTCCATGGTCACTATAATTGATAGCAAAATAAACCTGAGAGGTGGCTCTCACCACCTTCAAGAGCTTCTTTGTGAAAGGCCACATCACCCTGCAGAGCTGAAACCCCTCTGTTACAGTCAAAGCAAAGAACGGGTTCAGCCATGCCAAAATGACTCTTAAATTAATGAATAAACCATTTCACATCTCTGATGAAGGAAACTACTGAAAACTATAGCAAGGACAGATGTTTTTACTGATTTTTTTGCTTTTTGGCCCAATATATACTTTTTCTTCCCTTTTGGAAAACAGCTAGGAACTAAAAGGTAGGGGGGAAAAATAGAAGAAATAGAAGAAAAAAATAGCAAAATTTGAGAGGCTTTCTGGTGGCTGTACTGCCTGCACCAGAACTGCCTGGACCACTGGGAAATCCTCCAGATGTGCCAAGATCTCCATTGCATATACATCTATGAACTAAACTTGTAAATAAGAAAACCAGCAATAGTAAAAGCAGAGTGAAATTAGTCAGATGCACCCAAGTTCTCCTGCAGACCCAAATATCTTGCCTGTCAGCCCAGAACTGAGGGCAGGCGTGTGGCATGGCTCTAAACAAAGCAAAAATCAGAAGCCCTGCCAAACCCATGCTGCCATTGCAAGGCCATGAATTCACTGAGCCTTTTGTATCCATTGTTTCCTCCTGGGTCAGCACAACATGTCACACTCCCTGAGAGGAGCTGGGATAAGACCCTGTCATTCTTTTGCCTTGTCCTCTTCCTAAGGATCTCATTATGAACCTGAAGAGCTTGGCTAATGGAGTTTACGGTGACAGAGTCTTTTATAGTGCCATAAAGGCTTTTAAGATGTACTTCAGGGGCTTCTAATTCTCTCAGCAACACAGTAAATATAATGAACGTAAAAATTATCCTTGCAGATGTTGTGGTGTCAGTAACAATAACAAAATCTCAGCACGGCACAGGACAAAAATAGCATCTGGGATTTTGATTCACTCAATTTAATCACACAGTGTTTGAGCATTTATGGTTTTACAGTTTTTTTTATTGATTTACAGTATTTTAATGAGATTACTGTGAAAACATATATGCTGAACTGCTGCTTATATGAGACATATACCACTGCCCATCACTTCCCTCATTGCTTTCTACAGAGTGCTCATTTGCAGCCCTCTGGAGCTCACAGGAGGATTTAACATTAAACAGTCTGCTGCCTAGTATGAGAGGAAGGAGACAACTAATAACTGTTTCCTAAGCCCATCAAAAAACCATGAAACCTTCTAAGACTTGAAAATAAAGGAAAATAAAAAATAGAGAATGAAGCCATTTATATTTCTCCTGATTTAAAACCGAGCAGGGAATATTAGCAAAGCAACACACTGATCTATCGGTCACTGCTCAGGTGATTCCCAAAGCATTCTGCATATAAAAGTAATTTGTTGCTTTGTGGTCTATACAAAAGGGCCAATAATTTCGAATTTGTGAGCAAGACACCACAGAGAAGCAAACATTCCCATATCCATGCACTGGAGCACGTACACACATGCAGCAAGAGACGTGAAAGCTTTTCCATCTAAAAGTGAGGTGTCTCAGCCTGGGAGCTGGACAGTCACACATCAATGACACCCATGTCAGGGCATGATTCACACGACCTACCAAAATGCCACCCAAACCTCACACAGAGGTACTCCTGTCTCTTGTTGTCTCCCTTCCCTTCAGCATCTCCACAGGCTCCAGCAGGGGCTCAGCCATTGCCTGAGGCTATTCTTCCCTTTTGGATGGCTAAAGTTAGGTGAAATGAATCCCTGCTTTAGGCAGTAAAGAGGCAACAACATGAGCCAATATGAAGAATAAAATACTCTATAGGCTTTCTGGAAAATGTAGTCCACTCAGTGACTAGATACCTGGGCTAAGCAGTACAGGTACCCATTTTCTGCAAGTGAACAGGTCTACCTTAGGAGATGCCATGCTGCCACCTCTCCTGAAAGCCACCTTTAGCAACCCAGGATTTCCCCCAGGATTTTATTAAATAAGTGCTATGTGGCCCTGCCTAGTGTTGTGCACCACTGCCAGGACTGTGCTCACCACCAGCACAGCTGCTGTTCCTAATGCCTCTCCAAAAAACACTTGTGAATGATTGCATCAAAGGCAGGAAGAGAAAAGGCTGCTGGGAAGATTATTTAATTTGTGAGTTTGCCAATTTTACCCAAGTGAATATTTTTCACCTGTAGTCTCAGACACCTCTCTTTGTAGAATGGACACTGTGAAAGCCAAGGATTTTCAGAAGACTTGGCAGTCTTTGCCTCACGGTATTTTGGAGCACAGCAAACTCTGTCCTCTCAGCAGTTCCCATCACAGGAGCCACGAACCCCTCTTCACTCCAATGGCAAGGCTGACCCCCGGGTGCTGTCAGTCAGTGCAAGCCCCTGGCACGTACAGACATTGCTGCCAGCTGGACAAGTGGTCAGACCCACACTGTGCTTGGGAAAGACAGGGAGCACACAGGAGAAAAAAAAGGCTTGGGCATTAATTTTTGAGCAATTTTTGTTCCTTACATTGCTGGTAATATTTGCTTTCTCTCTTCCAGCACCCTTGGCCGGACAGCAGCTCTGAGTGAGACTTTTCCTTATACACCACTGTCCTTTACATCTTTCAAGTGATCCTGAATGTATTACCATGGCAGGCTGAAATTTCCCTGCCACTGCTTCATCTGGCACTCCTTCAGCTGTTCAGGGGCTTGAGGCATAACCTCTCTCCCTATTGTAATGTTAATGCACACTTTGTGCTCTGGCCTCTGAGTTTGCTCCCTGTAGTTGGCAATATTAGACTAAATCAAGCTTCCTCCCTCTCCAATGAATATGTATGTGGAACAGTATTTTTTTTTCTAGTGCTGGTTCAGAATAGTCAACAGCAGGAGCGAAGCACTTTTTATTTCTTCCCAGATTAAATCTATAGGCTTTCTTTAGACCACTTTCTAAGGGAGGTTTGCTAGCAGTATCAGCTGGTCCAGTTTGGCATCACTTGATGGTTCAAGAACATTGCTATTAATATCTCACCTTCCAGAGAAGCAGAATATAACTTTGTATGCCCTCCTCTGGGGTTTTAATCTATTCAGAAAGTGACTCTTTAGTTGATAATTCAGTAGTGTCAGATTTTTCACTTTAAAGGCAATGATTCAGTCTAACTTTTTTTTTTTTTCTGTCATGTAAAAGTACTTCATTTGTATGCTGCTCTGTGTAGGTAACATAACTAAACAAACACTTTGGTGAGAAGAGAAAGCAGGCATGTCAAGGAATACAAGAAATTTGTGATTATTTAGATTTTTCATCATTCTTTTTTTATGTTTAAAAATGTCAATTCCTTTACTGTAAAAAAGGAAACAAAAGGAAATGCCAGCTATTACTATGAACAAAGGATAAGTTACTGCAACCATGAGTTTCAGTTTTATTTCTTAGTCAGAACATCCCATGAACAACAAATCTCAGTATCTACTGGCATTAGCAATAAAGACCACCCCAGGTGGAGCATTTATTTCAGTCAAGTATTATGTATTCTTAAGCTGCCAAACAGGAGATCTGTTTAGAAAAAGAAGCTGGGACGTAAATGACAACTACATACTGATATAGCACAATAAGCATCTCAAGAAAAAAGCAAATGTACTTCAAAATAATTGGAATTGTTATTATGCTGAGTGGGTCTTGCATTTTCCTAGAATAGTTCTTATGTTAAAAGTTCTTACAGTTCAGCAAAGGAAATGGGTTAGTGGATGCAAACAGCTGGGTCCTTTTTATTAAAATACTCCTGAGGAGTTTGATCCTTAAAAGAAAATAATAAGAAAATACTTTTTCTTCTTCTTTTTTCTTTTTTTTTTTTATTTACATATACAAATATTTAGCCCCCCACTTACCATTTCTAAATACATACTTGCTTTGATGTCTCAGTGCTGGGACTGAATTTCTTTGCTGATTCATAGCCTGTCAAATCAATGCAGCAATTGCATGTAAACTATTACATTTCAAAGACTTTTCTATCCCAGTCTTGCAAGCTCAGCTCTATGTTAATGTAAGAAAATTATATTGTACCCTGGTTATTCTCTTACGTATTCTAAACTATCTCACCCATGCTCCCCAGGGCTGGGGGACATATTCCCACTCACCATTGTCCTCCTTGGGGTGGAGAAAGTACTAGATAGGACTCTTTAAACCTCCTTGGTGATATTTCACAATTGTTACTCAAAGATGGATATGGTAGGAGAATCCCTACTTATTTTGTTTTCATCGGGCCAAAATTGTCATCACTTTTTGATATTTCCTTGAAAATCCATTTTCAACTCTCAGCACAGAAGGAAGAGGTTTTACACAATATCTATAGTTCATCAAGTCACATCAGAATATGCCAAGTGCTGATTCTTCAAAAGTAACATTTCACCCAGTAACACCTGAAGCTATGCTTAAATTTCACTAAGAGAAGTTTCTTAGCTGTGGGACAATAATCTTTCCCTCTGTTAGAGCTGTTCCTCATTGTATATATGCAATTAAATATTCATTCCCTGAGAGAGTCAGAAATACAGCGACTCATGGATAGGGACAGAGGCTGTCCCCAAACCCCGATGGTTAAAGCCATCTCAGATGTTGAAAAACTGTCAGTCCCACAGGCCAGCTCCAGTTCTGTCAGAGAGCTTGCTGCAGACATCACATGTAAGGGAAAATTGTGTGCTGTACACAGTAAAGTGCACTTGAGAAGATTTTATTTCCTCCCTTAACACGTCACTCAAACATTCTACTTTGACCTAAATCCAGCACTAAGTTACCCATCTCTTTTAATGGTGTGTGGTACTCTGGGAGCAGTTAGCTTAAAAATCAATAAAAAATATTTTTTGTAGGACTTCTGCAGAGAAAATATATCATCCACATATATTTTTAGCCAAATGCTAGTACTTGGTTCACCTATTTAATGATGATGTGGATGGATTTCAGAATCTTGAAATATTTATGCAGAAAACAGAGGTGGGCACTGTGAAATAGATTTCATTTACTGTCTGAAAACCACTCACATGGTTTTAGGTACTCCATGTTATTGACAAATTTATAGATAGCTGTCATTTGAACATGACAGGTTAAGGAAATGCTAAAGCTATTATTCCACAAATTTATAATGCTTCTGGGGAGCATAATTGATCCATCAGGATAATTATAGGCCTCATTTTCCCTTCTCCCTAGCTGCCTGCAATAACTAGTGGGTTGGTTTGATGTCTTTTTGGTTCATTGCAGAAAACAATGAAATAGTTAAATACCATTGCTGGACTCCACTGTGTAGCAGCAATAAACCATTACCAGTGACCAAAGGATAAGGGGAGGGAGAAGAACCAGCCTCCTACCAGCAGCACACGAAAAGGCATCATTCCTTCTGTTCCTCATGAAAATTCAGGTCTACCCAGAAATATTCCTGTGTGCACATGATGGAAGGAAATTGAGCAGAAGTTGTGAAAGCAGGTGGAGGAGCCACCACTGAGTCAAATAGCCTCTGGACCGAGCCTGGATCACTGACACCAGTGTCCAGCTCTGTCAGTGGTCAGAGAGATATTAAACTCTGTTCTTCTTGCTACCCAAGGTCACTTAAATGGTTACCATTCTCCAGACTTTGCTTAAAGAGTTGGTTCTCTCTAATTAGCTGCATTTTCTGTATATATGAAAGATGACTTCCCACACATATACACCCATCCCCACTCAAATATGTGCATATGCAAATGTATATACAGGCACACACATGTATATGTATATGTATATGTATATGTATATGTATATGTATATGTATATGTATATGTATATGTATATGTATATGTATATGTATATGTATACACCTATATACGCAATTAAAACAAATCCACACATATATGTAGCTATCACACATATATATTGCTATCATTTGAAAGAGGGAAGGACATGAAACCCAAAACACACTGGCCCTGTATTTTCTCTCTGAATTATCTGGCACCAGGTGTTTCTACAGAAAGACATGTGCCCTTTGAAGTACCAGAATATGAGAAAATATAAGCCCTTTATTCAGTAGATAACAATCCAACATCGAGTTCCTAAACACGTGATTAAATTTCCACACTTGCAGCCTTCAACTTTTGCTATCCTTAGTAGTACACATATTCTCAATATGATTATAAATGGAAAATCCTTTTTTTTTAAACAGAAAACGTGAAAAAAATTTTGCATATGCAATACCATGAATTATTGTGCTTCACTATCTTGAAATTAAAATTTAAAACGTGAAAGACTGAAGCAGAAGGAGAATAATAGTGCTGTATGTAGATTCATTATAAAAGTATAAGTTGGGTCTTTGAATCTCTCCATATAGTTTACACAAGACATCCTGTAACTTGTGTACCTCAGAGGAGCTTAACTGTATTCCATTTCCATGGACCAAAATAAGGAGTTGCAGACTAGATTATTATTCAATAAAGCAGGGACTTTGTTGTAGTTAAATAACCCAGTGATGAGCAATATGATTTCAGTCTTCTGAACATGGTATTAAACAGACCGAAATACACAATGTGATAGAAAATAAAAATAAAATACAACAATGCTTTTCTAAAGCACAAAAAGTTCATATAAATGTGGCCAACATGAGCAATGAAGCAGAAAGTTGAATCACTTAACAATACCTGATTTATGCTCTTTCACCCACAGGTCGTCACCTAACCATCACTACAAGTATTTCTTTCACAGACCACAAGCTGCTCCACATGAATCTATATACAACTCTGGGCTAGCTGTAGCCAAGGAAGGATGCAAATGGTACAATTTTGAGAGGACCTAAATTAATTCACAGTAAGATAGAGCCTCCTTTGTCTTGTGCATTTATGTATACCACTCATATATTTGCAGAACGAAAAATGTACTTACAAAATAAAAACCCCAGTGACATTTTCCATGTTCTTTTACTTATTAATGTCTTTGAAAAAACATCTGATATCCATAAAAAAGAATTTAAATGCATGTTGCACATTATTGCATCCTAAGTATACTCAGGATATTCCAGTCTGTCAATTTTCGTGTAGTGGCTTCACATTTTTAAGAGAAATTAATCAATAAAGAAAGGTGAATAGATAAAATAGTATCAGGGGGAGATCCAAATTTCATACTCCTTTCCTAGTAGCAAATCATAAGTAGAAATGAAAATTGCATGAAAAATTCAAAGGCCCTGGAAGCTAGATCTGTCTGGAATTTCATACAGTCAAGCTATAAAGAATCAGAAATCCTGTTCTATTTTAAAGACATTTTAACTCTCCAGTAGAGAGAGGTTATCAGCACATGATGGTAAAAAAGGTATCCTTTTCCAAGGGAAAAGCAAACCCGTATATATTATCTGTTATCTATGATCTACTGTCTATGTTCCATGATCTATTACCTTTTTCCTTTATAAAGTACTTACAACTTTGTCATGGAGGATACTAAAAATGCTACATATAATATTACATGTTAGTACAAGAGAGGAAGTAAGGAAGAATCCCTTGTGAGTTGCTTAAGAATTTCCTTTTTTTTTTTATCTCCCAACTCCAAATTCTTTGGATTTATTCTGAACTAAAACACTTCCAGCTTGTTTGCTCCAATAAAAACAGCTCAGGTCTTGGTTGTACTGGAAAACAGTGGGAGATTTTAGGTTAAGAGATTAGCAGATAACCTAGAGGGACTAAAAATGCTACTGAGATTTGTGGAATCGCATTTGAAAAAGAGAGGGTTTTATTTTTCCTCTAGACAGACTTTAATAGATCTGGTATCAGTGGGAAGCATGTGCCATCTCTCCAACTGTCTAAGTCATTATGCAGAGCTATTAAGATGCTAAATATTTCAGCATTTGGAGAAAAGAAATTGAGCTGTTTATTTTCATTGTAAAAAGTCATTGGGAAGAAAGGGATGTGAGGTATCACTTACCATCTTGGCTGAGATGACTAACAGATGGCCCAGCAGAGGAGATGTGAAAAACACACTGAATTACTTGCTCAAGCTGAAGAAGGAAGCTTTCATAAAAGCAAGACCCTGATCCTGGACTTTGATCTCTCATGACCTTATCCTCCGTGATCTCTCCTTCATAAAACCTTTGCAGCTCCTGTGGTAATCAAAATCGATGTGTTTACTCCTAAAATTTTGTATTTCTTATACAACTTTCCTACTGCACCAGAGACTAGGTATGATGGTTTAACCTTGAGGGAAATATTGTGTGTTCAATTATTGCATCATGAACTGCCACAAAATAATCTCAGTGCTGAATCTCACCTTGTTGCCTTGATGAAGGCATGGAAAACAGGTGTTGGGACTCTGGTGCTGGACTACTATCCAAAAGACAGATGTTGAAATGCCAGATATTTCTTCTGTCTATGTGGTTCTGGCCAGCCAGGTAATTCTTCTGTATCTTATTCATTAATGCACTAAGTAGAAATCTGTTTAAGCGTGCTTCTGTGAGGTTGGAGACCATCTCTCTTCCACATTCAGATGCCCTAAATTTCATCCACATCCATTCACCCATCTGTCCTGTGTTCCCTGTTGGCAAGTGATGCCAAGCCTATGGGATGTATCAGACTCGGGTGGAGGTAAAGCTGTAGTGAGCAGAATGCCTCACACAGTGGATTTATAAGTACATCTTAAGCTGCTACTTACCTACTTCATTACAAGCACAAAATAGAATTTCAGTTTCACACAGCTGTGTTGCATATATATGTATATTTGGGCATAGATGAAATGTGAAATCTGCTCAGAAAGAAGTCATTTTCTCCTTACAGCAATGCTCTATGCATGAAAAAAAATTTAAGCATATTGGTTTGCATCAAACATGATCCTTTTCCAAAAACTTAAGATTCTGGTTGTATTTTCTTGAGTTGCCCGCTGTTTCTTCAGTTTCCTTTCTGTAACAATGATGCAAATTTTTCCGTCAGGGTAATTAAACTAAGTTAGTGGTCAACACTTTCATTTTAGTTCTTCTGGAAGCTTCAAAATGAGCAGTTTGTCAAAAATGAGGAGAATTTCATATTCAGGTGGCAGAGGAAGCCAAGCCCTAAATTTTCATGTACGTCTAAATGGGCATTCAAGCAGTGACATGGAAATCAGTAAAGCAGCTATTAATGATCTGGCTCCATTAACAAATGTTCATTTGGATGGTAAGTGACCTGAGACAAAGAGGAAATGCAATTTTGGCTGCCAATACAATAAAAAATTACTGCTATTAGTGCTATATAGGAGTCATGATCAATTATACCTTTTATTTGCTCAATTCAGTTACACTGTAACCAATTAAATCTTTGTTTTGAATAAATAGTGTAGTGGGTTTTACAAAACTGCCTTATGTACAGTTCCTTTAACTTATGCTATTAACATCACCTTGGTTACTGGAGTGATGGAGCTTATTCCTGACATGTTGTTTTTAGCTTTTGCTTTATTAACCTAGTTTTCCAAAACACTTTTACCAGGAGAGGAAGTATCTCTCTTCTGGACATTAAATTAAACTCAGTTCACATCACACAACACAATCACTTTAGCCAGTGACTAGAACATAACCTGATTCTGCCATCTTACTTTATACTGAGTGGTAACTTATTCCATAAATAGCAACCTAACATCATATATATAGGGTTACAACTATCTATTTTGAAATTTATTATGATTTTTTTAACAGCTATTAACCAAAATGTTTAAGCCCATTACTCTATACAGTACAGAAATTTGTAGAAAATCATCCATTTCCTCGAATTGCTTTGAGTCTTGAAGAAAAGTGACCACAGAGATGGTTATTATCTCTATCACAACATTACCACTTCGTCCTTTTTTGGACACCAATGTTAGAGAGGACAGATCCTGCCCACTGGACAAACCCCTTGAAATCTGCTGAAAACACTGTGTCATGAAGACAAAGTATATTTGGTTCCAAGTTTAAACAAGAAAAGGTTCATAAATAACATTTAATTCTCAGCCCAAATCTGTTCTTCAGATCTCACTGACAAATAAAAGCTGTATGATTTTAAGCAAAAACTTAATTCTTTATTTCTTGATATTTTTGTAACTGTGCTGGTTCCGATCTCTATGCTTTTCAATCACATACAAAGAGATGGATTTTTTTTTGTGTCTTTTTCGGTAGCAAATCTTTTATATACCTACAGCCCAAAAGAATAAAGGGAGATGTTGACTGTAGTTAGAAAATAATTCATAAAGACTAAGGGATGGGCAGCTGAGGAGCAGGCAGTGGAGCGGAGTGGAGTGTGTTGAGAGGATTGAGAAGGATGGCTGAAAATAGAAGAATTCAGAAGCAGGAAAGTGGGACTGGAGATGGGAGGACAATGAGCATGGGAAAAACAGTAAAGTGCTTTAATCACAGGCTTTGAAGCAAGATACAGAGTTGAGGTTGAGTGGATCTGCAAGAAAATCAGAGAACCCTTCTCTCCCATGGTGTTCTCTACTTGAACTTTTGAAGGTTTGAAGGAGCAGTTTGAAGCATGGGTGAGTGCAGAGAAAGCCTGAGAAGGACACAAGACTAAGACCAGATCCCCTTAAAAGCTTGTCCTTGTAGGTCCTTCCACCTTGGTGACAGTGCTAAAGTTGATGCAGCTCTCTGCTTTTCCCTGACATGAAGCCATGCCATGATTTACCAGCTAACACCGAATGTACAAAGGCTTTTCAAAGGGGAAAACTTTTGATTCCTGCCCCAACAAAGGCTGAGAAGCACTAAGAAGAAATAATAGTTCTGTGTCACCCGCACACCCAAAGCTCAGCAGGCTTTGGACCAAATCTTTGAGATGAGCCTTACTGTCATCAGTTAGCCAAGAGTCAGTGTCTTTTCACCTCTCCTTTTTTTATTAGGCACTTCCCTACAAACATCTTATTCAAGACCTATTCCTGGAAGGACCCCAGACTTCAGCACCTGAGGAGATTGACAGCTGAATGTCTCACTAAAGTCCCAGTTTGAAGAATGCTTAACCATAGCTGAAAGTCTGTATATTCATAGGTACTCTCACTGGAATATATTTCCATCTACAGTATTATTCCCACACATCTTTGTCATGGTTTCTATGGACTGGGAGTCAGCCACTCAAAAATAAAATTATCTATTAAAAATATTTTCCTGCCCTGTAACTCCTTCTGGCTAAGTAAGCACAAGTTAAAAGAGTCAAAGCTACATTTTCTTCCTGAGTTCAATTTGATTTTCAATACTCACCACTAATTAAATATCTAGAAGTGATTTATTGGAACATACCAGCTATATTTAAGCAGCAGCCAAAATAATTACATTTAATTAAAATTAAGGCCAAGGAAACAAAACAGACTAATGTGACACTTCAGACATCAGCATGGAATAGGTGCTTTGTTGGTTAGTTATCAATTAGGTACAGTAAACACAGTAAACGTGTTCAGCAGGAAATTCTCAGTGAAATCATTTCAGGCAAGCTAATAAATGCTGTGCTGGAATTTTTTTTCACTTTCTCTGGATTTAGAACTGTCCTGCACACTGTGCTGTTCTTTCTATTCTTAATCTACTTCAGTGATTTATTCTTTTTCCTTGAGGACAGAGTATTCTGCCAGAAGCTCTCACTGGAGAGCAAGAGAAATGTGAAATTGTGGGGGAAGGGTTTTGTTTTTATTGTGTTGTTTCATCTCTTCACCTTGAAATCACAAAAAGTCTTCTCATCACAAGCCTTAGGCTAATTGGACTGTGATGGGTATTTGAGAATCTTCTACATGGCTGCACACCAGCAGACTTGGAAAAAGGGTTTCCTATGAAAGCTTTAGTTGTTTAGTCCTTTGAGTAGCAAAGATTGCACAACTGTGATTTTCTCTGTGTTTGTTCTCATCATAAGCCATTGCTTACAAAGGTATCTTTAGAACTGGGCACATTCACTCTGTATATTTATTTAACTAGACAAATACCTTAAGGCTTGATGTCAGTTTTCTCCTAAACTCCTTGATTATCAAAAGGAAAGGGTACTGTATGAATAAATACTGTTCTGGGTGTCCCTTGACAATGGGGATTCAGTCATGTCCAAAATTTCTTTAAGTTCCTTACATCTGAAGCCAAGATGGTGATCTGGCAGTGCAGTAGATGGCTGTGGGATCTGACCTTCAGTTTCCCTGGATGCTTTGTTTCCCATGACTCAAAGCAACAAATAGAATCCCTGCCAAATACGTCCTTTTGCCAAATATATCTTTTTTTTTTTTTTTCCTTCTCTCCACTTGTAAAAAGAAGTGTGGAAATAATACAGAATACAGAAACATGTTCCCCTGCAGCTTCTGCCCATCAGGCAGGGCCAGCAAGCCCATCCACATCACCCAGCAGAGCACACTGCAGAGAGCCTCAAGCTCACAGTGCGTGGTCCGGGTGCACTCACACGGAACAGCACACATGCTGTGTAGGAAGAGTAGCTGATATGACAAGACCATTGCTTCTACTCCGTTAAAACCTGCCCCCCAGCTCACCAATTTCCACTGCAGCTTCTAGCCCTGATAAAAGAGTGCTCATCCAGCACACGTGAGAGTGATGCTGTTCTGGGGATCTCCATGCAGCCATCAGTCACAAACACAGCCCCAGCAGAGTGCTAGGGCCTCCTGGTGCTGCCACAGTCTAAACAGAAAGGTGGAAATTTCTCTCTGAAGCCTTAGACTTCTAGGAATGCTGTGTGAGGTTTTACAGACAGACACAAACAGAAAACCAAAGGAAGAGGACAAGGAAAAGGATGACTTATCCATTCAGTACATTCACAGGGAAAACACATTTTTTGGGGCCATGCTAGACTCAATCTGAATACAAATCATAAAGCACTGGCATAGAAGCTGGGGCTACAAGAAGCCTAGCTAAAGTGCAATGGGGTCATTGCTAAGTATGTAGAGACTGAGGAGAGAGCAGTCACCAATAAAGCAGGGAAAGGATGAAGGAGAAATCACCGTAACTGGGAAGTTTCTGTTTTGGCGACTTTATAGCTCTTCCTGTAAGAAAAAGATATTAAAGGACCTAAATGCCTTCAGAAAAACAGCAGCCCTTACTTACCAGTGGTAAAGTGATCACAACTTGAACACCCTCCTTGCCCTTGCTTATCCTGATCAAGGCAAAACATCATGATGAAATAAACTCTAACCCAATGATAAAATTAGTCCAAGCTTCAGCTAGGACACGCTTATGATCTCCTGCTTTCTTCTTAAGATAGAAACAAGACGATCATGTCTGCAGGCAGATTCATTCCTTCAGACTATTTTGGGTGCTTCCATGTAGCTGTCAAAATGCCAAAAGAAGGCAGCAACTAAGAGATGCAAGTATACCTTATGCTGAACCTGGTGGTGTTTGCAATAGGTATCTGTCCTTTCAGCAGACCCTCTTTATTCACTCCTCCAAGACATCAGTCACAATGTTGCAAAAACTCTTCGTGATTCTCAAGCATCTAAGAAAAGAAGACAGATCAGAGAGTCTGGAAGGGATCCCTAAGGATCATCTGACCTAACCCTTCTCAAAGCACATCCAGTTTCAGTGTAACACTGGGTTTTTCAGGCATGCGTCCACCTGGGTCTTGGCCACCTGTGGATGGAGGCTTTGCAGCCTTTCTGAGCATCATCCCATTGTCGGATTTCCCTCACTATTAAATGTTTCCCTGCTGTATACTCATATTTCCTGCATTGTAGTTGTGCTTGTTGCCTCTCATCACCTAATACCTCTAATTAAACTTTTGCAGAAAGCTGTTAAGTTCCCCCAAAGCCAACCCTGCTCCAGGCTGACCAAGCCCAGATTCCCCAGACTCTCCTTACAGGACAAGTGTTTCAGTCCCACAGTCTTGGAGACTTCCCCTGGACTCCCTCCAGCTTCTCAATATCTTTCCTGCACTGCAGACCAAAACTGGGCACAGCTGTGATCTCAGAAGTTCCAGGAAGAGGGGAGGAATCATGTACCTCAACTTGCTTATGGCTAGGGCTTGTCAGGTTGAGGAGGAGGACCACAACTGAGTTTTACAAACTCTAAGACTGTGGGTAAACTGAATGCTGAACAGTTATTTATTAAATCCTTAAATGCAAGAGGTATTTGCTGAAACAAGTTTTAAAAACATCAGTGTAAAACAGTAAAAAAAGAGTACTTCTACACACAGCAGGTAGTGACTTTGTAAACTTTGCTGCCACATGAATCTGAGGAGACAGCATCAGCAGGATTACAAAGTGATCAGATAAATTCATGAATAGAAGATGCTAAAAGTGCTGGTCAGGGATGTACACACTGCTGCTATTCCAGCAGTGTGTGCTTGTAGCTGCTGGGAAAGACAAAGGGACATGGGAAAGCAGTGGGGCTTTCATGCTGTCCCTGAATGGCCTCTCCTCTGGCCACTGTCGGAGGCAGATGGACCTCTGGCCACTTCTTGTTCTCCTGCTCTCTGAGCCCTGTGGGAGGTTACTGAGCTGACACTAATTAAATAAGAGACACGGGGACAGTAACTGATGTCCTCTTACATGAGAGATCGATCTTGCCATGCTGAGAATCATCAGAAGTTACAAAAAAAGTTACAAAAAAACGTATCCAAAATTGATCACCCATAGATTTAGACCAGAAAACCATAAGGTCCAGCTCAGGAGAGGATTTACTGCTAATGATTTCCATGGGCTGCAGGAGGCTGACAGCCCTGCAGGATGTGGTCCTAGAGGTAGGGATGGCAAATCAAGCATAAATAATTGTCCATCATCTCCAAAAAAACAAATAGAAATCAGTAGCACAAGAACTGAAAGCTAACTGAAACAGATCAGAATATTAAGTCATTTAAGCACATTAAATGTACAGACGTGAAGGGATTTAATATAGAAGGTTTTGATAACGTATTTGATAACATTTCTTACTTAGGTGTACTTTCCTTTTATTTTCTATTGTCAAACAGTTCAAAACCTTCTCTTTTTTTTTAATCAAAATCATTAAAATGTGGGACATTGTATTTACAAATTGCAATACTCTCTGGGTTTAAAAAAGTAAAATTAAAATTCACAGCCAAAAAAAAAAAGAAAGAAAAACCATAGTAAAAGTCTATGTAGGATAGAGGAATCTGGAAGTTTCCTCTTCACTAGTTACTCCTACAGAAATAAACACAAAGAACTTCTTTCTTACGTAGGTCTAAACAAATTGTGTTCAGTAAGTAAAATCTAGGTATGCTCTAGAAGAGCAAATCTTTCTCTAATAGCAATACACAGCTCTACTTCCATGATGTATAGCTCAGCTGAGGAGCTTTTTATAAAGGACAATGTCAAAACACGTCAAGAACACAGCAAGAAGGTGAAAGAAAATAAGTTGGAGTTTCTCCTCTGAGAAAGGCACTGCATAAAGAATTATAAAAATGTAATTTTTCTGAATGTACTTTGGCATTAAGATAATGAATGCAGTTCAATGTGGTTATAAAATAACTTACTGAAAACAAAATTATGTTTTGTGTAGGTCTGGTGTAACCTAGAAACTTGTCAGTCATAAAACTGAAGAATTTCCTGATCTAGGAAATTTTCTGGTCTAGGAGCTGATAGAAAAATTGTGTTTTCTGGTATAGTTTCAACTATAACTATAACTTCAACTTCTTAAACATGAAAAGGACCGTGCTTTTTTGCTAGTTCAAATATGCCTGGGAAAATGTTTTGGCCTTCATATAAAAGAAGAAAACCACAGGCAAATCAAAAGTACCTTTCCTTGTCAAAAAGGAAAAAAAAAATAAAAAGCATCCACAACTCAAAAATTCCAGATACTAAACAAGGTTGCTATGCTTGGAAGAATATTTAATGATTTCATTCATTCCTTTCCAGATACTATGATGAAAATCAAGTAGATCACAGCAATTATATTAAAAAGTATTAAGAAATTACTGATTTATGCCGTAGAAAGTGGCCACTGTTTGGCATTTCAACTCACTCTGAAAGCAAAAAGGTTCACCTAAGCTGCCTATTTAGATTCTAATTCATGCTGACCACTACAGAAGTGGTTTAAAGTCCCTCACTCAGCCAAAGTCAGCTGAGAAAAGGCTTGAGAAATACTAAATGAGCAGCTTGAAATTACATAAGCATAAATAAAGAATTAGAATTAAAAAGAAGGTGGAATTAGAATCTATAAGAAAGAAATGTAAAAGCATCATAAAGTGACAGATGGGGTGGCCTGTCAAAGCTTCAACTCTGACAGTGCTTTACAACCATCAATTACACACTGCTGTGCCAAGCCCTTAGTACTGTCTTATCTGTTGACTAAACACCCTTCTTAAAATAAAATGAGCCATCAGTTTGAGAAATTTCCCTAGTTATAGCTGTGTCAGCCTGCTTAAGCTGACCTTTAGAGAATTCACATGAGAATAAAGGACATCTTATTATTCAAAGAGCATTTTTGTGAGCCAGGAGCTGCTGGTCTTAGACAAAAGCACAAGATTTCCTCCTAAGAGAACCTCTGAGGATTTGCAATGAATCATTCTCTTGAGTAGTTTCTATTCTGACATGTGAAAATAGCTGGTGGAAAATTAATCCCTGGCATAATTTAATCTTTGTACAACCAGGCAAAATCTGGCCCATTTGAGTGTTTCTACAGGACAGTGCAGGGCAGGGATGCACTGGTGGGGGCTATGCATGCAGTGGTGGAGAAACTAATTTGGAAAAAGAAAGGGAAGATGGTAGGATAGGGTTTGGGGAGGTGAGTTTGTTGTATATACATAGGCCAAATAATCTTAAAATATGGGGGTTAATGGCAATGTTTGTAATAGCAAAACAACTTTAGAACTCTTTTTCTTCTGTAATTTCAAATTAGTTTTCCAAGCTTAATATGCTGAGTCATGACAGCTGGTTTCATGGGGAAAATTAACACCATCTATTCCCACTTTGCATAAAGCTCCCATGCTCTGGGATTTGGGAGGAGAATTTGTGGTTCCAGATTCCCAATACAGAACTTGACTAGAGCATGGTAGGAGGTAAAAATGGTAGAAAAAAAGGTGACCACATTGAATAAGGATTTATGCACAGCTTCTCTGTCACTAGAGAACTTTTTAAAAAATTATATCTTCATGCAAAGTGCCCTTCTGAAAAGCTAACTGTCTCACTGAAAGTATAAGAACATTCCTTAGCCCATGTGATTTTCTTTCTCTAGTTGAAAAAGAAAAAAGTCTCATTGGACTGATTATGACTAATGCAAGTGAACCACATGAACCCTGGAATGATGACAAGGATGTAATGGGAAGTGATCGAAGAACATTCAAGCATTGCATCTTGAATAAGCACCAACTTGATTTAGAGTGCATAGCAAAGAGAAGGCAAATGGGAAGGAGGAGGAAGAAATTGGGAAGATAACTTTCCCATGGACTATGTTTCCAACCCCAATTTTCTCTGACATTTGTTAGACCAAAATAAGCAAAATTTTTAAGCTACTTGTTATTTTCAGACCCTTAGTATGAAAAGGGGTTAACTGACACTTGGCAATTAATTTTCTAATTTTCCCTAAATTAGGCAAGGAGGGCAAAAAAAAAAAATTAAAAAAAAAGGAAAAAAAGGGGGAGGAGGGGATGGAATTCTGTAGAACAGGAAGAGCAAAACAAGGTAATTATAGCATTATCCCATTATTTCAGTATCTAAACTTAAGCATGTACTGTACAACAGCATTATTTTAATGGGCAGAGAAACTCACTGTACATTATTATTATAATGAGTAGTAATGGATAGTGATAAGACTATGGGAGTCTTCTCTCTCTACAGTGCCATTACAGGAATGAGTACATAAATAGATTTTGATTGAGATAGCCCCTAGTAAATCACGACTGAATCTTTTCCTATGCCATTTGAAATAGCTTCAGAGTCTGCTTTTATCTTTGACACATTATTTTGCAGTTTCTTGTCCTTCATATTTTCCACAGGGTCACTGCATCCTTTGGACATCTCCCTGTTCTGGCTGGGATCCTCCAGGACCTGCAGGGCTGTTCCTCTCACATATTCTTACTCCTCTCTTTGACTGCATTTTCACGGGTTTTTTTTGCTTTTCTCATTTTAAATCTGTTATCCCTGACGCACTACCACTCTTGCTGATGGGCTCAGCCTGAGCCAGCAGTGGGTCCGTCTCCCAGAGCATCGGCTCTGTTGGACAAAGGGGAAGTTTATGGCAACTTTTCACAAAACTCACCCCTGTAGTTCTGTTGCTACCAAAATCTTGCCATTCAAAGCTAATGCAGTGTCAGAAACTGTTTCAAGGACTGTCAAATGTGCCAGTAGAAGATAGAAAGGAATAAGCAGAATTTGGTCTGCCTTCACACTTCAGTTTCACCAGTGACCTATTTACTAATAGGAAAATATGCCATTACTAAAGAAGACAATGCTCTGGAAAATTTTGTCATTAAAAACTTAGCACAGAAAAATAGCTTGTTTTCAGCTGTAGTTTTGAGGTGACTCATGTTTCCTAAAATCAGTGCTTTGGGAAGAAGTATATCTGGATGGGGACTGAGTCACAGGACAAAAGCCAAAGTGAACAGGAGAAGCTGGTTTCAAACACAGGGGTGATAAACTCAAAGGAAAGAAGAAAAGCCTATTTGCTTCCTGGAAATGTAACATGTGAGACAGATGCTTTGCCACATGGTGTGTTTGTCCACCTTGTCCAGAGGTATACTTGTGTGTAGGCATCCATGAAGCATAGAAAGCAGATTCATACCTTCCAGATAGTGGGAGGTTCCTTTCTCATTAACATCTGCTGTCCTAAAGAAGCAGATTAAAGGTTCAGCAGCAGAGAAAAAAGTGGGATAAACTGGACCCCACAAAGCACAAGAGTCCTGGGGTAAAACTGACTCCTGTGCCTGAATCAAAGCTGTCCACAAGTGCAGCATACAGCACAGACGTGTGTCAGTGACAGCTCTTGCCCTCCTTGTTACTAGGGTAAGGCAGTGAATCACGTGAATCAGGAATAACACAAAACACAGCCCAGAATGCCAGAGATCCTCTGGATTGGCAGTTTCAGTAAACTCAACTTAGGAAAAATAGAATGAGGACTTGAGAGCAAGGAAAAGTGTAAAAAAATCCTCAAAGTTCAGAAAATCTACCAGTGCACTGATGCTGTTCAAACACAGTTCAGCAAGTCTTCCAGCTTTAGGTCTGCTTTAAATGAGGAAGTTTGAGGCTGTGATAGTTTCTACTTCTAATGATACATTCACTTAAATACAAAGGTTTCATCAGCAGAATCACATCTCTGAACATGATGAGTCAGCTGAAAGTTGCAATTTAAACTCTACTGCTATTTCAGATGTAATTCAAACACAGTCGGATGATTCTAAAAAGAAGAAAGAGACATTGATGAGCTGATTAATAGATTTCTTGGGATATCTGTGCATTCAAAAGAAGACTTTGTGAAAAATTTAGGGCACAATCCATATAACCAAATGTATAAGTCAGTATGCATTTAGATCTAGCCCAGTCGCCTCGATTTCCTTTATAGGCAGAAAAGAGAAATAAGCTCCTTTAAGTCACTATCATCTCACTGAAACAGATATTAAAGGCAGGTGGCCAAACGACAGCAATTTCTTCTGGAATGACTCCATTATCAGTGACTAAAATTAAGCAGAATGAATCTTGCCCTTTCTCACCAAATACCTAAAACACATGAATGGTAATTGATCTTCTGAGCTTTTCTGGTCACTGAAGCTGAAGATCACCAGGTGCTCTGCTCTGAAACACTGTCCCTTGCCTAAAATGTGCCTGTCCACAGGGGGTCTCCCATGGACAGCCCCCAGGTTCAGAGGGACCATTTCTGTGGCAGGACAGTAAAGTTTGTCACACAAAATGCTCCATCTTGAGTACCATCCCCAGGTACACTATTTACTGGTTAAATTCATTGTTTGAACACCAACCATGATAACTAACCTAATGATGTACTGAGCACTGTGTTTTTGTGCCAAGGGGGATCTAGTTTCCCTGGAAAGCTTCTCTCAAAATCCATCATAATGTATTGCTTCCCAGGGCAACCCTGAGATCGGAGTGAGAGAAAGGGTGCAGTGTTTATGTATAAAGAGAAGCATAGGAAAAATATTTTAAAAGTCAGGAGTTTGTCCAATTCCACCCTGAGTTAAAAAAAATAGCAATGTTAGTGGGGATTGCAATACCATATACAAACATTGTGCAGAAGGGGAGGCTACCAGTTGTTACCCATTCAGATCAGAGACCTGGCAAACCTTGCTTGAAGTGAAGTCTGACAAGCACAAACAGGACTTATTATTTTGATTTAACTTTATCAAAACTTAAAAAAACCTCTCCTTTTCCACTCTCATTTTCCTATCCTCTCTTGTTCTTCCTATCACCTTGAGCACATCCCCCTGAAGCCATTAAGTTTTATCTAAGGCAGCACGGTATCTAGATGGAATTAGGGTCACTGAATGCATGGAACTGACCCGGTAAGCAATATATTTTTCAAAATGTCATTTCCTTTTTTTTCAGGGGGGAGGAGAAGGGAAGTAATGCTGTCTTTCTTATGTCTTTTCTTGTACTCTCTAGATAAGCATATCCATTCTTTTTATAACGTCTGCTTACATGGTTTCTACAGGGTTTTTTGCATATAATAAAATATTCTAATAGAGGTCCTTCACTTCCTTTATTAAAATAAATGAGGATGGGCATGTTCCTGAAAACTTATGGAATAATTGAAAAAGAGTTGTTTGGAATAGTGCTTAACATCTGAAATTCCCTCATATTGCCATGCAAAAGTCGACTGATTATTTCTGAGTGATGTGTGCTATGCTGTTAGTCTAATTGCCAGCAGTGGCACTGCTCAGCCATAAAGAAGTTCACTGCATCAACAAAATTTAATTGGGGCACCTCAATATACTGGCATTTTCTTGCAGAGCTAGTTAAAATGAATACAGAAACTGCTCTGCACAAGGATTGAAGCGTGTATTCTTCACTTGAACCAGGGAAATTCACAGAAAAACTAATTTTGCAACAGCATGCTGTGATTCTGTTTCCTGTTCTTCACTCCAGCAACCATTAGCTGAATGCACACACACAATAAAAAGTCTCATTTATTCTATCACATGACACTTTGGGATTATTTAACTGATCAGGCTTTACTCTAATGCAAAAATTTTAGGCAAGGAAAGAAAAAGCAACAACAAATGAAAGGGGAGGAGGGATTGTATAGCCATTTTACCCAAATTTTGTCTTATTTTGTACCAGAATTAGTCAGTCTGGTACTGATAATGACATCTGTGTTAACATACTCTTGTTTCTTAATGGGTAGAAGTGCTTGTAACAAAAAAAATAATTTAAAAAATAGTAAGTTGATACTAAATCTTCAAACCCCAGCCATAACAAGCATTAAGTTTGTTATATTTTTATTACTCACATCCTCTTTGGTTGGCAGATTCATTAAGATCAGGAAGAAGTCTAAAATATCCACTGACATTAAAGTGACCGATAGGCATAAAAGTAAAGAGTAACATTGAAGAAGGAGAAAATTTAATTCTTTCTCTGTGAGTCTTTGGGAGAAAACGAGTTCACCAGCTTAAATGAGTAATAGGGCAGGTTTCAGAAGTGGCGTATGAAAGCATTTGTTGTAATGCTGAACTTTACACCTTCTCTCATTAAGTTGATTCATTGTGTAGGTAACAAGGGAAAAGCTGGCAAGTGCTGACTGCTGTGCAAGCCTCCAGGCTGAACACATCCATCATTCAAAACTTTGAATTCCAAACCTGATGGCCATGCTTCTTTTGATGCAGCACAGGCTGGTTTTCTGGACCTGTGAGTGCACATTGCTGGCTCATGTCCAGTTTTTGATCCATCAGTAACCTCAAACCCTTCTTCCCAGAGCTGTTCTCAGTGTGTTCATCTCCCAGTCTTTACTGGTACTGGTGATTTCCCCAGATGCAAGGTCCCATGTCTGGGTCAACACAGTCACCCCTATCAGTGCAGACTGAGCCACAAATGCTCTGAGAGAAAATCAAATGGATTAAAGAAGATCCTTGAAGGGACAGCCCCACACATATCTTTATATACAATGGAAATATTATCTTGCGCTTCACGACTCTCAAGTACTTAAAAGGAGCATCCTCATCGAAAAACTGTCCCAAATGGAGTGCAAATCAGGCCCTAAATCTGCTTGGTATAATTATTTCTCAGAGGGACTTATTTCAGAAATGGATCCTTGGCACTGATTAATCAAAAGTAGAGGTGATGTCTTTTTGTTGAGTGAGATGCTTTGAGGGTAAAGGGACTATTGATTCTTCTGATTAATACACTTCACTCCCACATCTGGGAAATGGCAACTGAAATTGGAAGGCCCCTTTTCTGCCCTGCTTCCATGGGTACAATTCCCCTCTGGAATCAGTGTCTCAGAGAAAAAAAAGAATCAATGGTTCCAGGCATAAGTGAAGGTCACAGTGCAGGGCATAGAGGGTAAATCATTGTAAATCATGGTCACTCTCTTAACTTACTGGATCTATTGCATTTTAGTCAGGGATTTGACCCTGAGAGCAATCTGTATTTTTCCCTCATGTCTATTGTTTCCTTATATGATTTCGAAGACTATTGGGTTTTATGATCTGAGCTATTCAAAATGCATTACAGCCAGTGTTCTATTAATTTCTAAGATTCACAAATATTTTGAGAAATAAAAGATTGATATTTTATATGCCTTTAATATTTTTATGATTTCTTTGTATGTATTCCCTACCTTTCACTACTCGGAGAATACCTCTGGTCTAGAAAGATGCTGAGAAACTAAAAGGAAGGTGTGAGTATATAAATGTGAGTGCATATATAATTTCATATTGAAATGTGGAGGATACTCAGCATCCTGAAAATATACACTTCATTTGTTTATTCTTATTGGGTACTTCTTTTGCTTCTTTTTTTCTGCATTTACTTCTCTTTCTCAAGAAAACCAAACAAATAAAAAAGTATACAGTTAATGTCCTAAGAAATTTAATATTCACCTGAATTCTGCAATTACAAAACTCAGCAATTTCTTTAAAAAAAAAAATCCTACTTTTTTCTCTTTGTGCCATGGTTTACCCCCAAACAGCAACTAAGTACCACAGCTGCTTGCTCACTTCACTGCCACAGTGGGATGGGGAAAGAACCAGAGAAAGATAAAGCCCATGAGATAAGAACAGTTTAATAATTTAATATTAGGACTAATAATAACAGCTATAGGAAAAAGAGAAGGATGAATAAAACCCAAGAAACACAAAAAAAGCACGATGCAATTATTCACTACTCTGACCTAACCCAGCCCATCCCCAAAGCAGTGATCAGCTCTTTCAGACAACTCCCCCCAGTTTATACATGGAGCGTGATGCTCTGTGGTATGGAATATCCCCCTGGCCAGTTCAAATCAGCTGTCCCAACCATTCTCCCTCTCTCCATTTCTTGTGCACCTGCTCAATGATACTGAAAATTCTAGATTTAGGGTAAGTACTGCTCAGCAACAACCAGCACATCAGTTTGTTGCCAACATTTTTCTCATACCAAGCCCAAAACACTGTGCTGTGCCTGCTACTAGGGAAGAAAATTAACTCTGTTCCAACCCAAAACCAGGACATTTCTACGTCTCAGATGAAAAGCAATCTTTAACATTTCTCCAAGGAGAAAAACTCTCCAAGGCACAAAATATCACTTCTAAAGAAATGTACTTGAGTAAGGAGGAGGGTTTGGGGGTTTGGAGTTGTTTTGTTTTGTTTTGCTGTTGTTTTCTTTTGATTATTTGTGGATTTTATAAGTATGATCTCACTTATATATCCTAAGCCTGAACTTACAGTGTAAGCACGAAGACAAAGAAAATTTGTTTGATATGCTCATCCCAAATTTGCATCATCAGAAAACTGAGATGGTTCAGAAATAATTTAATTACCAAGTGAGCTGAGTTTTGATAATTAGAGATTCACTCTGGAGTAAGATAACTTTTTAACAGATGCTAGTGCTATCTTTTAACGTGAAGATTAGATGAATCTTCTGTTAGATAATTCTGAGGAACAAATCCAAATTCTGACAGTGCAGTTTTGAAAGGGTTCTGAAAACCCAGTTACTCATCTCCCACAAAAAGACAGCCTATCATCACATGCAATGCTTCCAGCTGCCTTTGGAAATCCCAACAAAAACTCCCCTAGCTTCACTATCTATTACCCTTGTGTAAGGAATAGGATAGAGAATGAAATACAAATAGATGTGGATAGATGAGAATCTAATTTAATAACTACTCGATATAACTGCCCACTGTCTGATGCATTGCTGCATAAGGTGCTATTGATTTGAGGAAAAAGATTATATGACAGCTGGGAGAAAATGTCTGGTGCTGTTCCTCCCAAGATTTATTGTTTCTGATAATGAGTAAATACATTTTATGCATGAAAATCTAGCTAGGCTTTTTCCAACTGTCTTAATATTTTCAGCTTCATGGACAAAACCCCTTATAACTTCAGAGATACTGCACATGCAGATAAAATATCTGCATGTACTTAGTCACCCAGTGAAGGCTCCCATGAAGTGCAACTAATAGCAGATAGGAGAGGCTGACAAGGATCCCTTCATGTACTAATTTTCCCATGGTACTTAACATTACCTTATTTTCTATAAGCAGCATAGATGTTTTTGATATTCTCTTCATGTCAGGATTAAATCTCACGCTAAACAAGGCATTAATTATTTGGGATGGCCAGGTAGCAGTAACTTCTGGGCCAGGTATGCCTCAAAAATACTGCACCCTGTTTCAGGACTTGTTCTGCCTTCTCAGGCTTGTCAGGATCAAAAAACTCACTTATGGCAGTGAGGGGTATCTCATATGTAGAGAGATATTAGGTCTACTAAAACCCTTCATATTCATTTTTAATGTCTTATTTGAGGTTCTTCTACTACTACCTACTTTTCCTCTCTATCTTTTATTTTGAGGTTCTATCTTTATCTGAAAATTATCCTGGGTAACTTCCTGACTCATAACAGCCGAATATGGCATTGCTTCCAGCTCTTTGGGCAATTCTGCAATAAGCTGGCTTGTGAAAGAGCTTCTAATTTACTATTTTCCCTAAGAAAAATTCCTCTTGGCATAGGCCCATCAGATAGAAGACTACCATTAGTTTACCCTTAAATTCCTGCCACCTCTTAGCTGATCTTTTCATCTGAGCAACACAGTTTCAGCATCTTGCATTTAAAAGATGCTGAGCTAATGATTTTTCCTGCCACAGTGTTAGAATTGAAACGTTTAGAAGCATATGTCACTGAATGATCAGATTTCTATTAATAATTTCTACATGCATTATGCCGATTAGAATAGGTGGGAAGTGGAAAAAGACCTGGATGGAGATTTATCCTTCATCCCTATGACATTCCAGACACCCATATGGAGTGATACCACTATATACTGAAAGGCAAAACTCTTAGCAGTTGTGTTAAAATTACACCTACAATAATTAGGGAAGTATGCCCAATGCTGGGAAAATACAAATGCCTCAATTCTTGTGCAATGTTTTTCTTTGGAACACATCTGTATCTTTTATATGCTTATATATATCTATGTAAACAGAGCTCTAACTATGGAAATATATGGAGAGACAGACGTAGATATAGATGTAGATAGATCTATGTATATGTATATTTAAGAATGAGAGCAGGTTGAGTTCCAAATTTCATAAAGATCAGTATCTTTATAAAATATTTTCACTCGGAATTCACTGAAATTGGAAAGTCTATTGGAATTACTAAGAAGGTACTTGAAGACTAAATAACCTGAGAGACATTATCAATTATTATGGAAAGCTCATGGAGAACAAATTAAATGCAAAAGAAATGCAAAAGGGGGGAAAATGGCTCTTTACAAAGGAAGAGAAGAGAAGAGAAGAGAAGAGAAGAGAAGAGAAGAGAAGAGAAGAGAAGAGAAGAGAAGAGAAGAGAAGAGAAGAGAAGAGAAGAGAAGAGAAGAGAAGAGGATAGTCATAGTTCAACAGCTTAACTCGAATTCCTACAAAGAAAAAAAATCTGTAAGCATCAAGAAGATAATACAGTAATGAGCAGAGAAACAAAACAATACCTGTGTTTTTTTCTGCATACAAGACTCACTCTTGCCATACCCCCTGCCCCCTCTCCACTTTCCAGTGTCTTTCAAAACCAAAACATACATTACTGGTACTTCTCAAACTCAATCCAAACATTGGTTGAAACACAGCTTTGCCTCTACTTGAACTGCTTTTTGAGAGACAAAACATGAAATCAATTATTTGCTGCCAAAGTCTTTAATACAACACTGATAATTTCAGATCTTGTGTCAAGTATACTTCCATGTACTGAATGATTCAGTTATTTTTATTGTTTAAGATCCATACATTTTTAACCTCTCTTCAAGTCAATAGCATCCTCATGAATCTCTCCAGGAATTGTTCAAAGTAATTTCCACTAGTCAGAAAGTTAAAGGGTCTAAGAATCATTATTAACCTGTGCATAGCAATCATTTTATAAGGATGATGTTTTCCAGATGATGCATGCTCTGACAGTTCTAACTAGATAATGGTTTTAGCAAACTGAGGGAGATTTCTAATTTTGTATGAATGAAAATCAATATATATATTTTTGGATTTACTGTATATAACTGTTATAATTCTCACTGCATTTTGTCAGCTACTGCTCTGGGTCAATCTGAACAAATTCTTAATGTAAGACAAGCACTGTACTACTCCCTGGGGAAACTGAGGTAGAATTTTCCTTATCAATATGATTAGGCCAATGAAAGTTGTGTTTATTTGTCTTCCTTGTATATGACATGTATGACAGTCCAAAATCAGTAGCAACAGCAATTAAGATCAGGCCACCCTGATACCCTTCTGTCCTGTACTGTGTCAAGAGTGATGCTGAAACGTGGCAGTTTGGGGAGATGGGGACAGATACAGCTCTCACCAGCATCAGATCTGTCGAGTCCAGTTGCCAGAGGTTCTGTAGTCCAAGTGTACTACACATGCAGGCACATTATCCACATCTCCATCTCTGCACCACAGTGAAGATGCTCATGTGATAACAGCAGACCTAGATAGTATTTTACTGTCAGTTTAGATAGCAGAATATCTGTGACTAAATCATCTCAGTGAGTCATTTAAGCATTCCTTTTATAAAACCTGAGGTGAAATGCTACAGCATACCTGCTGCTGCTCCAGACACTGTTACTAGTCAATCAGAATAATCAGATCTGCAGTATGGTTTTAAGTGATTGACTGTACTGAGAACAGGATCAGCCCGAGATGCTGTGGGAATCTTCTTATTTGTTGAACGTCTTCCACAAAGACAGGCAGCAAAACTGAGCTTGAAGAGATTTTTCTCTTGATATTTCATTTGCATCTTTGTGTGGCCTCTGGTTGAATCCTCACTGGCTTGAACCCCTCTGGAGCTGTCTCACATTTGCCACAATGCTTCTGCTTGCCTCCATCTTACTGAAGCTACAGCTTTGGTGCAGAAGAGCTTTAATAGCCTTGGTGTAAGAATTCTAGATTGCAGGGATACCTTAAATAGTCAAAAAAAACCCCAAAAAATTTAAAGACTAGACAAGCACTGAGTCTCAGAATCTCATTATTATTTGAAGTTATTACCTACATTTCTCTGTATCTGATACAAAGTCATCTTAAGTATTCTGCCTCACCTAAGTACTGTCTGGGCTGCTGGCACAAGACTTCTTTTTCATCAGCTGTGTACCTCATTTAAAACACCTCATTTTCCTTCCTAGTTCAGCCTAGTATTCAAGACATATTTTATACTTCCATTTTATTACCTCTTGGAGTTTTTCACTGTTTCGAGACTGATGGAGATGTCCAAGGCGCATTTACAGAGGAAGAGCATTACAGAGAAACAGCTAACTATACATCCCCAAAATTTTTAGCTATGTTACAGTATCCCTTTTTTTTAACAAAAATACCTGCATTGGCTCGTTTACACATTAGAGAAGTGGTTATCATTCTCATGTGGTAAAAAAAGCATTGTATTATGCCAAACCACTTAAAATAAGAAATAAAATACTGATGATAAAGCCTCACTCCTTGAAATCATCTTTTATGTGATTATTTTGCAAAAAACTTATCGAATCTGGTGATGCAGCTGTAAAGACTAGATCAGGTTAACTGCTCTGCTGTCCCCATTGTCCAAAGATTAATTCTTTATTTCCCCATATTGAGAAATAGATTTCAAAAGCCCTGGAGATAGACCTAGAAAATTTTTTTTGAGATATCTTTCACCTTAGTCTGAAAAGAAAGGAGAAAGTGAAGCAGAGTACATCCACTATTTCCTTAACACAAGAGAGCATATTGGACTGTGGTTATTTTTCAGAGGGGAAACCTTATGAAAATTATTTCAGGGTCATACTATTTTATGGGCCTAGAGGGAATGCTGAGAAGTGAAATCCTTGTCACTCTTGACAGATAACAGACTACAAAAATCACATTATACACCCAGTTGTTATCTTTAATTGAGAATGTGATTTACCAAAGGTAGTGAAAAGCAGAAGCAAAACTCAAAAATATAACAACAAGCCAATCCCTCAGGTGATACAATTAAATGCTTTGGAAAACAAAAATTCCATCAGTAAATAGGGAACTCATTGACATTAATGAATGATTTGTGTTGTAGGTCAAGTTTTGATAACTTTGTCTGCAAAAAATGTTTTCCTCCTGACTCAGAATGCCTTGACTATTTGAATATTCTTCTTTTCACCAATTTGGACATAAGCTGAGAAGTGCAGGCACGCTTATTCTGGTTCTCTGCTCTATGAGAAGTCTTCCCGTGCTTACTTGCACATGTTTCATTTTTTATGCATGAGGGAAAAAACAGAATATAAATATTGCACTGACAGTTGTACGTTATGTCAAAAATTTTATATCGTTTTCTATGATACCATGAATATGCATTTTTTATGCAAATGCATATAGTATCTCTCGAAAGCTTTAGGAGATATACAACTACGAGTCAGAATATAAATACATATGAAAAAGAACCCTAGAAAATAACTGCTCTTGCAGGTCATACATTCATAGTAATCACTGTGAGAAAATCATAAAAATAACTCTTCTCAATATTTTTAGGTTAAAAGCAGCCCCCTACGTTTAAATTGAAACAAGACACTTCAAATATTTCCTTCAGGGTGTGTATTATAGGTAGCAATGTAATCAAATGCCACAGTTTTGACCACAGCAAACTTCTGAAAGTGATCAGAGGATTTTCAGAGTCGTACCACACTCACACAGATTTTTTTGATCTTTCATCAGTGAATCCCTGGTAAGGAATGATGCCAGCAGGTCAGGATTTCCATAGCCCTAAAAAGAGCAAGAAACAACCCAGGAGCAGACACTGAAGAATGACTGAATATGGGTACATTTCTTCTCTCTACATCATTCCCCAAGTTTTCTTGTTTTCTTTCTCTCTTCTTCTTGGCTCCTCTCCATGGAATTACAAAATTGCCCTTTGGCATGTGATCAGACACACCAGAGAAATCTTCATCTTCATGTTCTGACACTAAAAAAGTTTTTAGAAATGTGCTCAGTGGTTTTGTCACCA
This sequence comes from Sturnus vulgaris, assembly GCF_052056855.1. Lineage (NCBI taxonomy): Eukaryota > Metazoa > Chordata > Aves > Passeriformes > Sturnidae > Sturnus > Sturnus vulgaris. The sequence goes on along the minus strand of NC_142244.1, from coordinate 42,380,727 downwards.
GTGGAAACTGTTTTCTATTCCAGGATTGTGATACGCTCTGCAAATAAAATAAAATTATCTTGGGTTGCTAAAATATCCCATCTTTAAAAAAAGAAAACTTGAAAATGTTAGTGTTCCCTACAGTCTAAATCATGACAATTAACCTATGCATGGGGTGTATTTCCAGTTGTAAGGTAATGTAGCATTCCTTCAAAGAGGTGTCAAAAACAATCATAGGCTAATGAGATTTTACAAAAACCACCTGCTGGTTGCTTTCAATTAGATAAAATGCCCTGCTTGGAAGTGAGGAAACATTTTTTCATAATTTTCAAAAGAGTTACACAACAGAAAGTGATAAGAGGAAAAGAAATGAGGAACTAATAGAACAGTCTGAGCTTTCCAGCTCCACTTCCCTCCTCCTCATTTCTGTTTGGGGAAAACAAACAAACAAATCCAACAAACAAATAAAAATGATGGCAATATTGAGTGTCCAAAGACACTAAGGAAAAACACAGAGAAAGCTTCATGAATACCTGATATTGTCAATTCACTGACACCCCAAGACAAATTCTGAAACCAATTTCTTTGAGTCAGATGAAACATTTTATTCGAGAGGAAATCTTTTCCTTTGCCTTTCTGTTGCCATTTTTAAGATGAAAAATATATATTTTTTTTTTAAGCAAAAGTCTATTTTAAATAATGTAGTTATTGCATTTCAACCTTTTTTACTGAATTCAGATTTCAGAATATCTCTTGGGAGGAAGGATGTGATCAGAAAGAACAGTTTGACAAAACCTGACATAATAGTCAGATATACTTTTTAAACATTTGTTTATTCAAGAAACCATGGGCCAAAATGTACTCTGCCATCCCATTGAGACCTGGGCTATCTAGTACAACATCAGAAATTACTTTAGACGCTTCTGTGTTTAGAAAAGTGATATAAATCAGAAGGCAAAGCACCCAATACAGCCCCCATGAATGGAGGAAAAGCATGGGGCAGAACATGACAGATTCTTTCTCTTTCATGTTTCTTTTACAGGACTTTCATACTTGCAAGTTCCAGAGGAAAAATTGAAAGACCACAGAACTAAAGAACCAAACTAAAGACGCTCTTTATATTTCCTCCCACCTCATATCAGGGTGTAAAGGACATTGACAGCAGAATCCGTGAGGCTGAGAGGCTCTTTATAGGGATGCAAGACCTTCAGATCGGTAAAAACCCTTCAAGTTAGATTCTCTCTTCTCCTGTAAACGTTTCATTTGCAGTTTTACACTGCTGAATTTTTGGAAGCAATGTGGAGGATTTAAAGACCAGTGTATAGCACTGTGGATGATGCCTCCTAAAAACTGCTTTGGAATCCTTTACTATGGATATGGTTTTCCATGAAGTCTGAGTATTTGTGTAGTTCTATTACCTCTGTTAACAACAGCATTTTCAGATTACGTGTGTCTTAAAAAGGCTTTCTACACACAAAACACAAATTAGACAACTTCTCCACTGGCTGGCATTTGAGATGGGGGGAAAAGAAAACCAAGGAAAAGAGCAATGAAAGACCTGCGTTTCAATACATAAATAAATAAATAAATAAATAAATAATCTTATTTTTTTCGGGGTTTTGATACAAGAAAAACAAATGGAGCACCTTTGTCTCCCTAGGTGTTTGTTGTGAATTACCTTAGCTGAAGGAAGGTTTTAAGGGCCTCTGGTTCCAGCCAAAAAGCCAAAGAACCTTGCAGAAGGAAGAAGCCTCATCCCTGTGAGAAGTGGAAAAGTGCTTACAAAAGGATTCTTACTTCAGTCAACTGAAAAAAGGTCAGATCTATCAGTGACTGATAGAAGTTGAATGCACTGTCACACTTCTTGAAGTTTCAACAGCTGTATACCCTGAAGATGTTGTTCATAAAGATTTTGAACTGAGTCACAGGCAGAATGCAATTTTAAAATCTTCTGTGGCACTAAAAAAATAAAAACTCACGCTTTAGAGGCTACATCTTTCAGAACCATCGCTTTAATACAGACAGCTGTGGCAACCAGTCCTTGCCTGCAGAGGAGAAAGAGAGAGAAATAATGTGTCATCTAGAGGCTGACACACTGCATGGATTCCCAAGTTAATTCAAATGAGCCAAGTAGATCACCAAAAAACAAAAAGTGTTTATGCAAAAGCAGGCTGAAAACCAAAAGGTGAATTAGCTTGGTCTTTCATAAGGTGTCATATGCAAATGAATTTTAAAATTAAGAAAATTAAACTGTGGGTGAGTTTTGGTTTTCAACATTTAAAGTAAGAAAGGATTAATTTCAAATATAAGGCAATAAGAAATCTTATTTATCATCATTTGTGGTTCATCAGTCAGAAAAGGTCAGATTATGTTCCACAGGGACAAATTTACTCATGGTCACACTAGCATCAGATCAATCCACGGAGAGGACTGGGTGCATTAGAGTTCACTTCCCCTGCTTTGTAGGATCATAATTTTCTTCTGATTCAGCTCAGCTGCACATTATGACCTTTCCCTCCATCTCCCTTAGCTTCCCAGCCTGGCAAAAGGGCTGGTCAGCAGTGCTCCTTGGGCTATCTTTCCCCCCTACTGGTGAGTCTCCCCCACAGCAGCAACTTTTGAAATATTATATATATATATATATATATATATATGTATATATGCATAAAAGATGCCTCCTTCTGAACAAGTGGTTTGCTTCGGGCATAGTCTGTTCTTGCAAAAAAACCCTGTATGTTCACATTAAACATCAGCTATTTTTAAAATAGAGTTTTTTCTGGGGAGGGAGAAAACTGCATTTTTTCCCCCTGCCCATTTAACACATTCATGCCCACAATATTTAGAAAGTAAAATCAAATTTTATTTCCACTTATACTATTGCAGAAATGCCTAATCCAATCTGCAGTCTAGCCCTAAAGAAATAAGAGCAGTATTTTATTTGTGACAGGGCTGGCCATATAGGTTTTAAATATCATATTTAAGCTATTCCTACATGAAGTTTTCCTAATGAATCAAAATATTGTTGTGTTACCTTCCAGCACTGCCTACCAAGACAGGAGCAGGTAGCGTATCCAGAGCTGCTACAGCAGACTGATTGAGAATCATTAGCGAGACAAAAGGGCAGATGACAGACATTAATATGACGGAAGGAAAAATTACCTCATGCCATGCCCAGGAAGGGTATAATTGAGTTGTTTCTAAATGGGAAAAGAAACCACTTGCAGAAGGAAGCCTGCTGATACCATTCATTGACTGCCAAAAGAACTGGAACATTGTCGTGTGTCACAGCTCCAACCCCCGAGGTAGCCTTGTTACTTTGCCTGTGGAAGACCAAGACTTTGTCATGACTGGTCCCCAGGGCCACCACAATACCTGCAGAGAGTCAGTCCTTGCCCTCTAATGTTCATTCTTGGCTACATGGACTATCTGTGGACAAAGAACAGATTGGTGGAGGTCACCTAACTCTGCAGGCTCTAAGCAGATCTGTGCCCTCTGTGACTTTCCAACCCCTTGCTCATACCTGTGTATAAACTCATGGCTCATACCTGTGTCCCTGGGATGTGTATGGAAGGTCCTCACAACAATCTTGGGTCACCCTATGAGAGGGACTACAGCTACCTCAAGGAGAAACAGCTTTGGAGAGAGAGTATGAGAGAAGAGGTTCCTCTGTCCTATCAAAGTTGTAAATAGCTTGGAAAACAGTCCCAGTCTACTGACATCCCTGAGGTCCTCTCAAAGCTGTTTTTTCATCCATGAACACAGCTGAAAAAGAAAGGGTAAACATTTTATTACAATTCTATGCTCTAACCTCATCCCAAAAATGCTATGTATATCCACACCACAGTCTCTGCTCCCAGATGTTCCCAGACAAGGAGACACCAGGACTGTAAGATATGTTCTTGCTTTGCAGCCATGGCAGGGCAGAGTAACCTCAACGCTGTCATGAGAAGCTGGGGAGAAAGGAAATTCCTTCATCTTGTCAGTGACAGCACCTACAATCCTGTGCTGCCTTATTGAGGATAAGCCTATTTTTTATTCTATGGATTGAAGAATAATTTAGCCTACCACTCTTCAAAACTTATTCTTTGTAAGATATGGTGTTTGGCTTTTTTCATTACTACTGTTGATCACATGGAGTTTTATTTCTTTTGAATGAGAGCTTATGAAAAGGTGTGTGTCACTAGGTATAGTCTTGGGGTATTTTTTCCTACATATTTCTAATACATCAACTATTTATTTTACCCTGGTAGATCTTGATTCTTTATTCCTTGTATCATTTGTATTTTACTTTCTTCTGCCATACTGTATACTCAGAGTTGTCAGAAGATGCATCTTCAAATCTAGGCCCAAGTGGTGTAGATACAGATCAAGTCAAAAGATGTCAAACACACATACCCAAATTAATTCTCTTCTTCTTTTTCTTTTCTTTTTTCTGGACAGAATCATTAATATATAAAAGGTTACAAAAATGTTGTCCTTGGGTCTCTTTCCTATTTCATACTACAGACAATTGTGTAATATAGACATGTATTATGTTACAATTAGTGTTATATATATAAAAAGTTATATAAAGTACATATGTAATGTTACAATTATTTAATCTGAAAATATATTGCACTACATAATACAGACAGTATAAAGTAAAAAATATGGGTGGTCTTCTCTATTCAAACAGGAGATTATCATGGTTGCCAAGCAAGGATCACTCATTCATCTTGAAAACATTTTCTGAGCAGTCAGTTAGGAAAAAGTGGCAAAAGGTTCAGTGGTAAATGAAGGAGTGAGCAAGCTCACAATGTTGGTTCAGAGGATGTAAACTATTTTTTTTGTCTTTCAGCTGCAGCAATGGGAAGCAGTAATCCTGAAATATAATTTTCCACTTAGATAAATCCGAGGATGTCGACTGTTTTATACAACAAGCTACATAACTGTATTAGTTCATAATACAAACTAACTCTGCATACTCAAATCAACTACCTGAATGGGCAAAGGCTAGGAAAAAATATCCTTCTTCTATATGTTAGTGGAGACCATTTCATCTGTATTCGGCACAGTACGACTTGGAGAAAACTCACCAAACTCTTACACTCCAGCTCTTATTACAAGTCTGTGTTTATCAGACCTGTATTGTCAGGATCATTTCACGTGTCACTGAAATGCAGGCACTGCTGAAGAAAAGCAAACCCTTAACAAAGCAGTATATTAGCTGTAAACAGACAATTGTGAGACTCCAGGGAGACAAAAGCAAAAAGGGTGACCATGACCCTGAAGCTCTGCTTAAATGAATTCACAGTAAATTGCCTCATTTCTCCTTTTTCCATAACATGAATGCAGCAAGTTGCAGTGTTTTCTACAGTTCAGTTCCCCCATTTGAATATACAGACAGACAGCACACACACCCAGGCCAGTGCCAGCATACCTGATCTGTCCACGCTCCAGGGAAAAACACATGGATTGAATACTGGGGCAGAAATTAGGTACAATAAGTCACTCAGTTCAAGGCAGATAGTTCTCAAAAAAAAAGGACCTTCCCTGTAGCTTCCTGTAAGATTGCATCTCAGCTGAGTCTTTTGTGAATACTGAATGCTCTAGAAGCATTCTAGAAGCCCCCTTTGCCCCACAGGGTTGAGTGATGGTGCTGAGTTATCCATAGAGTGGATCCCATTATGTCACAGGATGGTTATCCCATTGTCCTCTCCATTAAGGCTAAAATTGCACTGATCCATAGTGCCAACCCACCACCCTGCAGAAGTACTGGTGTCATTTGCAGTGAAACAAAATTAGGATTCTTTTTCTTAATACAATGTCTCTCTCCTAACCTCTTTTATACCTACAGTAGATGAGATTTCAGAAATTTGTCCATATGACAACAATACACTAAGGAACAGAAAATTAATGCTTAGATTTTTTTATTTCTAAAACTTTCTTTATTCTGCAATTTCAGCAACAGGAAAATAATCTGACAGTCAAAGATAATCACTTCTCCAATCAGTTGTCTTATTTACCAGGCTACTAGATGTGCAATTATTACACCTGCTGAAAGATTTCTTTAACATTTAATTTATATATAAGACCATAAAAAATACAAGATTGACACTGGAAATGGAAAGAGTCTAATTTATCAAAAACAAAAAAGGCAAACTGCTTTTACTGGAGTGATGGCATGCTCCTCCACACTTCTGATGTGTCTCAGCTTGAGAAACAGGTGCCACTGATAAGTTGAGGAAAATATAAAATAATAAAAATTAAATACAGGAGGACATGAAAATTCAAGTTGTAGGAGTGCCTTTGTGTATTTTTAATTAGATCCCTTTTGAAGCCAACTGTTACTAACATAGACAAATTACTCTGAGAGAACCCGGTTAATTTACCAGTAAAATAGGGCAGGAGTATTCAAAAATAGGACTGCTTTTGTGAAGAGTTATTTGATTGAAAATGATTTGGAGTCCTCATCTTTGCCTGTTTCTGAAGAGAAAAATATTCTGTGATCAAACTGCTCACATGAACATAGATGGACAAAATGGAGCAGACATTGGAGGCAAGGCAGACCAACAGTGCACATCAGATGTGAGAAAGGACCCGATGGGAATTTTCACTTTAAAAAAGCAAGTTTTTAAGAAATGTATAGAAAAGACAAAATGGCTGAACTCTGAACTTCTTAGTGAAGCTTTCAAATCCCACCACAACTCACAGAGTGTTTCATTCTGACTGGACAGACCAACTAAAGTCACCTGCCTGCCATGAGAATGGCTGATCCAATGTACCGGTCAGTGACATACACAGCCTGGCTGTCTCAATTCCCTGTAGCATCTCCTGCCACCCCTAGTCCTTGGCACAGGAAAAGAAAGACTTGCTTCTAAGTCATATTCATGTGTTTTCAGACTAGAGTATTCATTTCCTGCATTCCTTCCTTCCCTAACTCCTTAATCTTTCCTGCATATTGGTTATTGACTTAGGGTAACACTTCACATTCAAAACAGGACTAGAGAAACATTATTTTTTCTGAACCTTGACCTTTTCCAACATACAAAATTCTGCAGCAGAATGGAACATGGGATTCCAAAGAGCCCCAAAAATTTCAGTGCAGTATTGAAAATGGTAACAATGAATGTATCTTTGGGAAGTCACATCCATGAATTTATTAATAGGGAATCACTTGCAAAGCAAAAGAAAGAAAAGAAACAAAAGCCTAATAATAAAAAAAAAAAAAAGGTACTAAATTTCACTGCTTTCTCCTTGCCTTCCTCTGTAAGGCAAAGATGAACTTAATGTCTTTGGAAATTTGTGATATTAAGACAATTTCTTAGACCATCAGCTGAGTGGGGAGGGGACAGAGAGTGCAGTAATCCAGCACATCTTTAGGACGCTTTAGACAAAAACGGTGGGTGCAAATTTTGGCAGACAAGCAGTTCACTTGCACAGCAATGTTGGTTTGTCGCCAAGAAGGAGGGTTTTATGCTTTTATTTGCTGCTGTATATTATTCAATAAGATATTATAATCCAGGCTTGATGATGATTCTAAATACTAGTGACCAAGCTCCATGCTAGTGTGCTAACTTCATACCAAAGCTTCAACAGAGACTTTCACAAACAAACAGGATCAGGAAACTAGATTTCAAACTTGGCAGTTAGGAAAGGTGTGCAAAAACTTAATTTCCAAAATGCTGAGAACACAATTACCTCCAGAAATGTTTGCAAACATAAGGTTAGCAGAGTCATTCTTTCCTATCAGGTGTTAAGCACCTTTAGATTTATTTGTGTTTTCCCCATCACGTCCTCATCTGTTCCTTTTGTTGCCCCTAACCTGTAGTGATTTGGACAAGGCTGCATTTGACCATAAGATGTTCTAAGAACCCCTCATCTAATTAGCACAGCAGTTATGAAGCCAGACCAAAAATCCACCAATATAACCCACAAACTCTTAAAACAATATAATTCACTGTCCAATGAGAATCAAATAAAAGTAATTTCAAAGACAAGACACAAAGGATTTCTATAGTCTTAGATTGCATAAGGTCTGGGAGGAAGTCAGTGTCAATAACAGACATTCATTTTCTTTCCAGTCAATGAAGAACAGAATCCTCTTGTATTCCTCATACAGTTCCCATTCCTAACATGAGATGATGTAATAAATCCTACCCAAGCAAACAGGGGGAAAAAAGACACCAAAACCAAGGAGCTTCTTTCTTTAGAGTGGGATAAATCAGTATGAGGCAGTACCCAGGTTTGTGTCCAGAAGGTAAACACAGGTTTTTTAATTGGATCCTTTTCTTGGGGCAAGTGTCTCACCCAGCTGGGCTCACCATTCTGCAGCAATCACAGAGGAATGATCTGCTTTCAGTCAGTATGACACGTGTTCTATGTATATGACTTATTAGCATGAAGTTTCAGCCTAGAGCTAAAAACAGAAGCTTAACCTCTACTGAGCACCATCTTCCACCTAAGCAGGAGTATTTTAAAACCTTTTTAGCTATAAGTAGATCTGATTTTTACTAAAGAGTAAGAGTACAGGAGTATCAAATCTAATTGCAGTAGATTGGGTGACATTACTTGAATCCTTTTTTCCCAATACAGTTCAGTCGCATACTGAGAATTTGCAGAATCCTATCAAAATTAAAACAAATCAGCTGTGGAAGAAGAGGTGGCTTCGAGGAGAAAAAAAAATTAGTTAGAGTTTTTAATCGGCATTTTAATTCTGTCCAAAGCTTCTTTCTAGATGCTTCACAGACACTGGTATAGCTAAAATAGATGGCATAAAAATATAATCAATTAACTTCAGAAAAAAACACCAAATTGTTCATCTTACAAAATGTAAAGGACAAAATAATGCATTCAAAAATATTAGTTCCAGGGAACTGAAAAATCAACCATATGAAAAGAACTCCATCAAAAAAACAGCTAATAAAATCACTGTGATATATTAACTTATAAGGGAGGATATTTTTATCATTTTCTGAGAGGCTGTTAATAAATTGCACAGAAATACAGTGAAAGAATTGTTGTGATTGCAAAAACTACAGTAAAAAGGAATAGAGTGTCAGAGACACCAACATTTTACTTACTTGTAAATGTTAAAAAATTAGAAGCAGCTGCATTGCTGCTTGTGTGCCCTCCAAATGAGTTAAATGAGGTGGAGATATGAAGGGAGCTGACCTCTCAGGGCTGGCCATTTCAGTGGCCACGTGCTATAACCAGATGGTGTTTCTTGCAGTATGAAATAAAAACCCATGGACCTGCTGGGTACAGGTGCCAGGCTGCAGTAGTGTCATCCCAGGACATGCGGGACTCATTGCCCAGACACAGAACTTCTCTGCCAAGACAGGATGGCAAAGGCAGCTGTCAGCTTGAGCCAACTCCATCAGGTCCCGCCAGTTTCTTACTGAAAACTGCTCATTTTACTCCAGGCTAGTTTTTCCATCGGTTCGCCGAGTCACCAATTTCAAACAGATCTTTGCTGTGCCTTTCCATGCCAAAATCTTGACAAGAGGAATTCCATCACGGGGATGATTCTTGCTTGGCCCGCAGTGATCCCTTATGTAAAAATTGTTACCCTGCCACACTCCTTCATATTGTTTGAAGGATGCTGTCATTCTAAACAGAGTCTACATAGTTTTTGTGTCTCTATATGAGATCTTCTGAAATCTTTATATCCCCGTACTTCTTACATGACTTTCCCTTTTGTTCGTAATATTGTTCCATGAGAAGTAATTCCAACTCCTTTTGTTCATCTTCAAATTTGCAAAAGATGCTTTCTAAAACCACTTTTGTGATCTTTTAATCAATGGTGAAATTTTTTAACTCACAATTTATTTCTTCAGAAATGGGTACAGTTCAAATTCCACCATGTTACATATCACCATCTGTATTTTTTAGGCTGATGTTGCCAAATACACAGATTTTACTGAACCTGAAAAATGTTGCTCTGTTCTTAACTCTATGAGCTGTTAATCCCCACAAGAGCTTCTCATCTCTATCACAGAAATTATGGCTCCTAAATTATAAATTTTTCACTTGTTTCAAGTCTGTATTTGCATCTTCTCACTTGCCTTCAATAAATATTAGGACCAGCCAACCCCCTAGCCTTCTCTATCTTCTTGTTTAGGTACTTCTTTTTTCAGCAGACACAAACTTAACCAGCAAAGTCTGGGTGATGCAGCCTATGTGACATATCCCTTTTCTGCTTATTTCCATTTTGCTACACATAAACAGCTAATGCACTATCCAGTTTCTCATCTAATTGGAAAAACGAAAATGAGAGGATCATTTCCTCTTTCTGCCTTCCTCTAGTAATCAAGCCTGAGTATTTGTTGCTGATGTAAATATGATACCCTAGCTATTAATTTACATTTTAGCAAGCACGTAACTTCATTGTATATTCTCAGACACAGGTCCCTTCCTCCTCAAAATCAATACTTTACAGGATTGATGAAATAGGCTTCTATTAGCCTATGATATTCCAATCATTTTGCTGTGATTTCTTTAGGATGGATTAAATGAAACCACACCCAAACACATGACCTATCTCCCCTGGTTCTTTGATCCCTATTGATATTGTTATTGAAACTGCCTTGTCTGATATTCAAAAGAAAGGAATGACCCTAAAGTCCTCACTTTCTCTAGTATCACTCTTCAGTGGAAATGATGCATCACCTTTCAAGGTTTTTGAGGCAGAATTTTCCAAAGGATAATACAAGGAAGTCAAACATCACAGTGTGTGCTCTCCACTTCAGCGCTTTTGGGGGACATGATCAAATCTGGGGGAGATGTCAGTCCATATTCTCATTATGACTCTCATTTTATTTTCAGTTGGATGAAATGATCTAAAAAATCTAAGGTTACATTCATAAGAATGTTATTATTACCATCAGTTTTGGTGCAGCTACCAGAAGTGGGCATTGCAGCAATTCACCTTTTCCAGTAAGGTGATTTATCATGAATTTCAGTGCAATTTTCCACAAAACATATTTCCGCTAGAACTTTATGCACTTTATATGCACCATTGCTTCTACTGAATTCCTTAAATTCTGAGAGAAGAGCTCCCTTCCCTTGAAGCAGTTTCCAATTGAGACAAAAGACATTGCAGGTAAGTAGAATGACTGACGAGAAAAGAGTACAAGGTATATTTCCTTTTTTTTTTTTTTTAAAGAATGTCTTCAACAGATTTCCTTAAGCCCAGAATGGCTCTGTCTTCTTGAAGAAGATATCTTTCAATTTTAGTGGCATCACAGCATTCATCTTTTCGAACCTAAGCTTGTGGCTTCTAGAAGCTTGGACTATCACATGGAGTTTGACAGGTTTTAAGAAATTCTAGTTACAGTAGACAGGAAAATTGAAATCGTTTCATCTCAGGTGAAAAATGAGGACGTTTTAACAGGCTTTGAAAGTACCACAGGGGGGAAGCTCCAGATATACTTGATTTGACATCTCAATAAAAGAGAACAAGGCATTGCAATGTAAAATGAAGCACATGAAAGAAGGTCAGCACTGCTACCTTTCAATTAAACTTGTACTTCTGAAAGGTTGAGGTGAAGGACCTCAAGGCCTTTCATATCAACTTTTGATGCTGAATTGAGAGTCCATATTGAAGTTTGGTCCGAGAAAAGAAATAACTGGACATTGTCTTTTAACACGACTGATACCACAGATTAAAAAATAATAAAGGGTCTGATTCACTATTGATTTTTTGCCTTTTTGGCTGTACTCTGAGCTGTTGCAAATCATTGGTGTCAGTGGAGATATGTCTTCTTTGACAAAGGTCCATCCAGCAAGGACTTACATTTATGAAAAAGAAAAATTAATAGAAATTAAAGCAAATGAAAGCGAAGGACCTCTTATTCCACCAAAACCAGAAGCAAACATTCCTTTGTCTGGCAAGAGAAAAGTCTCCTTGCCTTCACTGATGGGTGGAGCAAGGATTGCCATTTCTGCTGCAGACTAAATTAGCAATGAATCAAACACTCATTTAAAGAGATTTTCCACAGCTATTTTGATTTGGAAGATTTGCCATGGGAGGATATAAGACTGTAATAATAGCCTTTTTTAGCAGTGCTCAGTGCAGCAAATACTCTGTAGCAGAAGGTGCTGAACCCAAGTGGTTTCCCTCGTTTTCCATTAATATCACAGCCTTTCCCATCCCTGTCTGTGACTACAACACAAGCAAATTGATTCAAAACTTGGCTTCCTGTTTCATCACACACCAGAAATCTGTGTATAAAATTCAAGTTTTTGAATTTTAATTAATTTAATGAATTTATGAATGTTTGGAATTTCTGTAAGTAATTACTTGGAAAAATAAAGAGGAGGAAATGCATATACAAATATTACATTGATATAAATATATATTTTCAAAATTTGCTTACACTTGTTTGATATCTGACTTTCAGAGTATGCCAGTTGGCTTTTCATTCACACATGGACACATATTCATGCACACAAGAGCATTCCACATACACAAACATAAATCCCTCAGACTCCTTTAATGTGATTTATATACACTTCACTGTAATTTCTATAGCCAGCACACTGAAAATCAGAAAAGGAAATGTCTGCTATGCGAGAACTAACTAAAAAAAGTTAGTGAACTGTAGGTAAGAAGTAAAAACTCTTTTTCAAATCTTATGAGCATATGTAAGACAAATAGTAAATTTTAGATGGATGGTATGTCTCTGCTTGAGGGAAACACATGACTACAGAAACCAAGATAATGCAGCACTATGGAAACGAAATCACATTTTTAGTAAAAGGAGATTATTTCATTTGTAGGTGCTGTTGATTACATGTTTTCTATGGAATAATATAGTGAAAATTTTTGTATTCAAAAAACTTGTTTTTCATAATATTACATAATATTATAAATTAATGTAATGTATCGTATATTGATACACAGTTATACAGTATTTCTTCAGATAAAATAGCTTGTCTTATTGGAGATTAAAAACACCAGTTTAAGTATTAAATTTCAGACAAAAACCTAATGCATTTTTGACTTATTGCAGTTTTAAAAGCAAAAGGTTGTGTCTGATGTTTCTACAAGAAAGGGTTTCCTTTTCTGCTGACAAGTAGTCTCAGTTTTCAGCAAAGTTTTCCATGGGGAAAGTCAGATCCAGGAAAAGATATATCTGAGACTGGCATTTCATGTCCTAGTTCACCACAGGTAATCATGAGTATTCGTTGCAATCAGAGATATCACCATCATGGCATGACACATCATGACCTACAGTGTAATACTTCATAGCAGAATGTAGAGGAAACTTGATTTGATAGACATTTTTCATCTGCTAATGACAAATTAGGGGCACCTCTGAATTATTCATCTACAATTCCTGCATATGCTTAACTCAAATCGACTTTGATGCCATGCAAGTTTCAAACTTACTACAAGTGAGCTTTTTGCTTTTATATGTAACTAATATCAGAGAAATGAAGTAATAAAAATCTACTGAAATTAAGAAAAGTTTGAATATCATGACAGTTTGCAATGCTTGCTAAGCAGACCAGATTCAGAGCAGACAGTGACTTACCAAATTTCCTTAAAGAAAGTTTTTTAAAAAATGAAAAAAACAGAGCAGCATTTTACAGTTGTTTGTTTACTCTGCTAACTTGCACATAATTAAATTATATATAAAATGCTACAATGAAAATATATGACTTCCAATGCAATTGTACAGGTTGCTATTTACTGTATTCATTCACGCTGATAGATGCAGAAAATATAATGGATTTAAGGGAAGACAAATGCCTGTTTAATAAAACAAACCGATTACCACCAGGAGTCAATATATTTTTATATTGATGTCTTCATTAGCACTGGAACATTCTATTTAAAAACCAATCAACATACCTTCATACCAGGATTAAAAATCTGCTTTGTTAGAGCAGCTCAGCAATAGGAATCAATACAGCCTCTGGTTCTGTAAATCTGGGATGACAGACAGAGCTTTCCTGCTCTCAAGATTGCCTGGAAGGTGCAGCCATCTGCACCAGTTCAGCTAAAGGGGTTTCTGAGTGCTCTGAGCCTTTACCCTCTGTAAGAGTAAAAAAAAAAAGCCAAAAATAATTATCTGATGAAAAGCTATACCCAGTGAAATCTAATGAAAATCTAGGCTGTGTAAACAATGGAGAAGGGCAGAATTCTCCAGAGAGTACCTTGTTCCTCCTACAACTGGCATAGTTCAGAAGAACCTAAACTGCATCTTAGAGTTCCCATCTTTCTCCAATGTTATGGACCTTTCCTAAATTTCCAGTGTGGGCTTTTTGAGGGCCACCAGACACAGTCTTTCCTGTTTGATGTGCTACTTACAGTACTGTGGAAATGTGTTTTGGGAACATAAGTTGAAAAGCATTCAGAAGGAAGGACTTTTTTGCCTAGCAGTATAGTGAAAAAGTGGAAGAGGTTGCCAAGGGACGCTATGTAATCTCTAACCCTAGGTTTTTGCAAGGCTTGACTCTATAATCCCCAGACTAACCTAACCTGACCTAATAGCTGACCCTGCTGTGGCAGGCAGTTGATTTAGAGACTTCTTGAGGCCCCTTCCAACAGGAATTATCCCTTGGTTCTATGGTATTTATCTATTATTATCTTGGTACTGAACTGACTCCTCTAATGGTACTTCAAGGAGTTCAGAGTGAAATTCAGTCTACTCAGTCGGTGTTTTGCCTCTAACTGCAGTTCAGAAGTGTCAAAAATTTCATACCTTTTGGGGACTTCAGACTTATCAACAAAACAGACATAAACCCAGCAATTGGATTTAACTCACTTTCTTGCTCAGTCCATCTTTCAGAAGCATCCTCAACTTCAGAAGCCTACAGATGTTCTGTGATGAGCCCCATACAAGAAAACACAGAACTTTGAAATCAAATTACAATTTCTATGAATGACTGTCGGGTTTTAAGAATTCTTTACTTTGGTAAAATTCTCAAATTCTATACTAAATTCTAGATTCTGCTTGATGCCAACAGCCAGGAGAGTGGAGAAAACCCATTAATTACCTCTTCTCTTTCACTCCAGTGATTGGAAGCAACAGCAGTTTCTGTGGGAGAGGGCAGAATGTGGGACACGGATGCACTGAAGAGATAATGCAGCAGGTGTCCAGGTATGGGATAGTGCTGTTCCCTCTCTAGGAGTTTCAGTGTGAGCACCACCAGCAGCAGTGGCTCTGGGGAGGGTGACAGCTTGTGGCATTGCAGCTCTCTGGGAAGTGGGCTGCCCAAGCCAGTGGGATCACACCATCAAATCTGCATGCTTGAAAAGGCAGAACTGCTTGGAAGAAGACATAAGGATCTAAGAGGCAAAATCAGTTTAGTAAGATTAAAAAACGATAAGGCATTTATATTAATAAGAACATGCCTTATAATTATGCTAACTAGGCTAAAAATTATAGGGCCAACAGTTTTTATTTCAGACATTAGATGATCACCAGCTGGGGCCAGACAGAAATTGCATCTCGTGGTAAAATATTGCACAATCAGGTGCATTGTGTGAGTACTTTACCTTCCTGTGAAACATCTGGTGTCAGCCACTGTCAGAGACAGGATGTCAGCCTAGCTGGACCGTTTATCTCTTCTGGTGCATAATTCTTATGCTTCTTTAGCTTACAGGCTTTTCGGGTTGCTTGAGAACATTTATGAAATTGTAGGGCAGGGAAGAGGATGTTATTTCTAATTGAACAACTTGCTATGTCTCACCACCTGTTGTTTGTACATAAGATGATAGGGTTCCAATCACAAGATTAATGCACAATTTAGACTGGAAAAATATCAGCAAATCTGTCTGATTCTCCTATTTTAGACCCTTTCATGATCTTCAGAAATATTTCACAGTGCCAAGAACAATTTCAAAAATAAACCATAGGATTTTATAAAAAGCCTTCAAAAAGCTGCATCTGTCATTTGCATATGCAAAACTTTCACTGCAGATTCATGAATAAGACTGGTTATGTAATTTCTGTAAAATTTATGGGGGTTATGATTAAATGGAATTTTTATTTTTACTTTACACGACAGAAACGTTCAACACTGACATGCTGAACAAAACTGTAAAGGTTAAAATCTGAATCTCACCAAAACTTTCTCCAACATAAAATTTTGCTCCATGTTAATTGCTCTAAAGCTTTTTAATGATTCCCACTCAGAAAATTTTTACTTTCTTTTAGAAAACAACAAACAAAAAACTTAATAAAGTTGAAGAAATTCCATAGCTATTACTTTAATATTAAAACTTCATTAGCTGCCTGGGTTTTTTGAAGTAGTTGTTGCTGATTATTCCTGCTAGGATACACATTTGTCTGCTTGAACCTTTCCTCCCGAGACTTTGCAACAGTGCCAGAAGCTAAAGACGTGGTTTTTTTTCCTGTCTCTCTTTCATGAAAACAATACTGATTTTGTAAGATATTTTAATTTTTTTGTTGACATATAATAGTATGTTGAATACTTAATGGACATCATACTGTAGGAAAATGACAGCAGAATATTTTATTAGACTTTATATTTTCTATAAATTTTGACATGTTACCAATTTTCCTGACATAAAAATGATCCCATTTTTATTAAGATTTTATATAATTGATTAAAAATTATGTCTTACCACTTATTTTTCTACTTTAAGGATGGTTTCAGCCTTAGGAAAGCATTTCTTGTTCTCTAAATCAAGTAAATAAAATGGAGAGAAGTTCATTACAAGCTTACTATTTTCTATAACCATAACATAACCAAAATATGACTTGAGAAAAAAGGAATTTTGATCTTCGACTCTGAAGAAGAATAATGACTGATCTTCACAAATATTTATAGTTGTAATATATATATATATATATATAAATAGTTGTATATATAAATAGTTTAACAGACAATTCTTGAGGGACAATCAAAAATATTTTGAAGACTGAACCAACAAAACGGTTAGGCACAGGTAGGTTTCTAAGTTTCTCTCAAAAATAATTCGTACAATATAGTTTAAATAAATAAATACCTGTGTAATGTCCTATTCTCATGTTAATAACACTTTCACACTTTAACAGATACTTTTAGGAAGAAAGTACTCCTTTCTTAGTTTACAAACACCCAAATGTTGGTTTTTTTGAAGTTAAGTGACAATCTGCTTCTAATTAATAAAATAATAATTTAAAATAGATTTTCTAAATTTAAGGTGTGAATTCTTTCATTAGTACATTTTCTTTTTGTCAGTCAATTTTATGAGCAGGTCAAAAACTCTACTTGTGAATTTTTCAAAAAGAGGTCTCTAAATCAACCTTTGAGAGCAAATGAATAAAACACTGAGATCATCTACCATTTTGGAGAGGGATAAGAAATACTTCATATCTCATGGATGAAAAATAATTTCTAGTTGTGCTTGATAAAGAATTCAATAACAACTTTTTGCATTAAAAGTAATCTTCTCTCATTTGCTTTTTCAGCTAGTCAAAGAGAGGCTCTTGGGTTTTGGCTACTGTTGGAATAATGCATAGCATATCAAAAACCTAATGTTTAACATTCAGAAGGAGGGGAAAAAAATTCTATTACCAACCTGTAAAAGTTTATAAAAATCTTTAAAGAAACATACTCCGAATTGGCATAAAATACTGAAGCCAGCAGGATGGCTGGTTTCACATAACTGAGTACAGAAACAAAGAAAAATATGTTACCCCAAAGCCATCAAAATCCTGCTAAACAGTTCTTCTTTGGAGTCCTAGCAATCCAAAAGCTCTCTGCACACAATCTAGCATACTGTCCTTTAACAGACTTATGAAAATGCACAGATTCAGATATATTCAAAATGTTACCTTTATTCATGCCCGTTCATGTATAAATGCATATATATGCAAGCATTCAAAAATAAAAAATAGGAATTTTGCATACATCCCTGCATTATTTATATGTTTGAAACATTTCTCCTAGCATTTGTTTCCTGATTTTCATTTATGATGCTTGCAGAGATTGCTCTTCACCACAAGATCAACTGTAATACTCTTGAAGGCCATTGATAATGCAAAGAAAATAATATCGTGTTCTTTAAAAACATATATATTCAAATTCCTATTTACTTATCATTTAGCCAGAGTCCATCAAAAAACCATTTGTAACCCTTGCTATCCCTGAGAAAGATGAATATGTTCTGATTTCTGTAAGTGCATTATACTTTATAGAGTTGAAAGCTCTGTACATTTAGCGTCAGCGCATTTATCCAGGTGCTTTAGCGAGGTCTTCAGATTTTGTCTGTTGCATAATGATTAGAAAGTGCCCAGCTTTCTGCTGAGATCCTGGAACTGCAGCCTGTGCAAATGAGGCAGCCCTAAAGGCAATTTGGATTGTCGCATTTGGGATGTTGGAATATAGCCTGGACATTTTCTTCATTATCCTTTTCATTGACAGAATGGTTGAGATTGGATGAGACCTCTGGAAGTCACCTGGTCCATGCTGCTTCCCTGCCCTGCTGGCAACCCAGTTACTGCCTACACAAAAGTCCAGCTAATCTTGGTTTAGAGGAAAAGTTCATGAGTCAAGAGTCACAGCCAGATTGCCATACCATCCCCACAGACTGCTGCATGGCCTGGGGCTGTTTTCTGTCTGATGGCATGCCAGGCTGGGAGGATTAGCATCCAGGGAATCCCATACGCGATGCTGCAGGACAAATTAGGTCAAGTTTATCTCAGTATTGCTCCAATAACTTTGCTGCCTTCACAACACACAACTCCCAACACACCACCATTCCCCAAGGAGGCTCTTCTCTTCAGCCCAAATAGGGCAGAAAACAGCTGAAACTGTCACCTTATTCTAAGGCATCTTATGAGGATCCATTAAAGAGCAGTAGTGACTTTCTGCCATTACCAACTTTGATTTGAGCAAAGGAACAAATGTTGAGAGGGTCTAGTTCTCATTCACAGACATTTAGGCTTAAGCAATCACTCTTTCAAGGTTCTTTGGAATAACTGGGATCTCCAGGAAGTGCACATGAGCAGCAACTCTGCTGAAAGCCCCAGACATTCTGGTGCAGAACTAGGATGGGAACGAGAGCAAGCTGGCACACACTGTCACCCTTTGCCAGCCTGAACAGCGATCAGCTGGACAAAACAAATACATGAACAACTGGGAGCTTGTAGAACTTGTATTCTTCTCATGATTTAACCTGCACTTAAACAACCCTTGCAATTCTGTGTGCCTTTAGAGACAGCTGATGTGCCAGGAGATTTCATGTCAGCTCAGGCAATAGCACGCTCATGGCATAATCAGGGGTGCAAAAGAGTTCACTGCCAAAGGTGGCTGCTCAAATATATGTGCTCTCTGCTGCGTTTGACTTACAGGAATAATGACTAATAAATATGCTTCCTTTTCTTCCCTGGAAAGCCAAAGATTAGCTGCAGCATAGGTGAGTGTTACCTGCATTAAAAAAAGCTTCCCGATCTTTCAGTCTTTTGAAGAAGCAATTTGATGGTGTCATTGGTTTTCCCATCAGGGACTGCTGATAGCAAACACCACGCTCTCTCTTGCAACACAACAATGTGGAACCTGCCACACAGTTTAAACGGCATTAGAAAAACCCAAAGTGGAAGAAAAATTAGGTGTTTCTGCCTCAAAAAGCAGGCAGGCAAATATGACAATTTCTTACTGAACAATTCTACTCACTGAGTATAGTTGGCATGAGCTGCTTATTACAGTAAGTAAAAATTTTTATTGCTTTTTTTTCCTGTTATCCTGCTGCTCCAATGCAGTTAAGAGAGACAACTCTGAATCCTGCTCCATTTTGTGCAACATAAACAGAATTTATGCTGCAATTATGAAGTCAGATTCTGCCTCCAGTTATTGCTTGTAACTCCCACGAAGGAAGAAAGTTGAGTACAGCTGAACCCAGAGTGTGGCCTCTGAAATCTTTACTGACAACAGCAAAACAAGACCCAAGGAGAATCCAGCTTGACTTCCAGGCTCGAGGCTGAGATTATCTTGGTAGCACTGCTAGAGCCCAGTGGTGAATGCTTTATTGTAAAGAGCAAGGGCAGGTGTATCAGTGGCGATGGCATTGCACACAGCTTTGTAGGGCAGGAACTTACTGCAGCAGAGAAAGATTCAAACTCTCTAAAGAGAGTTTTCCAATAAGCATGTATATGTTTCTGCACTGAGAACAGATACTTCTATTCTCCATTCTGAAAGTGTAATGTATATTTCCAGCTATTTTTGTTTCCCTCTGCCTATAAGGTATAATATAGGACTTGTCAGTACAGGGAAGTAGTCCAGAATGTCTATTGCAGAATAAACTATCCTAAAACATCCTTGTGACCCTAAAGAGGTTATTTGTTCTCTGACCACCTCTGGATTAAGACCCAGTTTCTTTTCCTCTCCAGCAAGTCCCTTTCAAAATGTTTACTACAGTCCTAAAGGAGAGGAAAACTTTCATTTATTATATATCCTTATATCAGGTATGTAAGAATTAGTAATGGTTGGCTTCTCAGACACTTAATATGAAGAGAGAGAAAGCATAAAACCAATAAAAACTCTCTCTGGAGAAGACTATTTTTCTATTATATGTAGAGGGCACTTCTAGATTAAGTGCTTCAGTAAGGTCTATATTTAGACATATTAAAGATGGATTAGTGTTCCTGTGAGCAGCTGCCCTGAAAGGGTTTGTTCCACAACACCTGCCATCCCTCAGAGACAAAGCCATTTTCCATCAGACCTGTCCACACTTTCATGCTACTCAATGGACACACCATGCTCCCTCTTATTCCTGAAATTCAGCATTGGTGACCATGAGACCTTGCAACTGATGGCTCAGGATCTGATAATCTGTGTGAAGAGTAACCCACTGAAAGAAAAAGAAGAAAGAAAAGAAAAGAAAAAAAGAAAAAGAAAAAGAAAAAGAAAAAGAAAAAGAAAAAGAAAAAGAAAAAGAAAAAGAAAAAGAAAAAGAAAAAGAAAAAGAAAATGAAAAAGAAAAAGAAAAAGAAAAAGAAAAAGAAAAAGAAAAAGAAAAAGAAAAAGAAAAAGAAAATGAAAAATAAAAAGAAAATGAAAAAGAAAAAGAAAATGAAAAAGAAAAAGAAAAAGAAAAAGAAGAAAATACTAGCAAATTTTCATTTGGCACAGATGCATATGTAGAGTAACCCTCTCAAATCAGAGCTGAGGCTGGCACAAAGAAGTAGGTAGGGAGGATCTGTCATATGTGGAGGGCAAGGCTATCTTTCTGGGCCCCAGACAGACTTGGATCTGCTTAAGGCAATGGTGAAACTGCCTTCAGAAACCCTGGAAGTGAGTCAGGCCAAAAAGCCCAGCTTTTGAGAACGGTCAAGGTGTCATTTCAAATTCTTCTTAGCTCCTTCTTTACATATAAAGCCTTCCACTCCAATAAGTGTTTTCTTCTGATGAAAAAAAAAACTGTGAAACAAGGCATTATGAGCAAGGGAGGGGAGGACAAGAATTTTAAAAGCCTGAGATGGCTCCTACCCAGAAAATTCTAGCCTGGTGGACTATCCAAGGTGTAAAAAGCAACAAATGAAAGAAGTTCAAAAATATAAGAGCTCATGAGCAAACTGCTTTGTGTCTCCAATACATGTGGGTTTTTTACTGCCTTGGCTCCAGCACATTACTGCAGGGCTGTGCAATCACACTGCTCCCTCCTCCCCACTGTGCCAACACTGCATTCAAGGGATTCTGTGTATCAGAAAACAACCCAATGGAAAACAAAAGGATTAACAGTCTGAGCTTTCTCACCAAAGCCTACACCTCCAAAAGACCCACCATGTCCAACCATGTGGTGTTTGGGCAGTCATGTGTATGTGCAAATCACTGTAGAAGATAAAAGAGGAGTGGCATCAAAACTCCTGCTAATAGGGTCCATGTACATTCAACAAAATTAGCTGATTTAAGAGCTAGCACTTCTATGAACCACCAGAAGTCTGAATGAACCCACAGTTCATCCCAGTCTGCATCAGTGTTCACACAAGCTGACACTGAAAAAGTCAGAGTTCCTCCATATGGCTCCTTCAAGGACAGCTGTAGGGCTGGATCCATGGGGGAGGTTTCTGAAGCAGTTCTAGAACTTTTTAAATCATAATGAAAAATAAATCAGTAAGTGATAATTAAATGCATAATAGATATAGTTACTATTATTAGAGGGCTTTAAACAAATTTGGCAGAGAAAAACATTTCATGACTGACATGGTGATGGCTTGATATCTCACAGCACAGGATCGGGGTTTGCAGAGGCTCTCCTAATTTGGAAAGTATCAGGTATTTTTTTCAGAAACCTAGAAACATTTATGAAGAGTTTTTTCATGATGGATTTGTCTGTGATACCTCCCAGAACCTAACAGTTTCGATCATTATAGCCTGTCTCCAAAGGGACTTTGGAAAAGTCCTAGCTTTCAGTCTTCTGTTGCAGTCAACTTTCAAAATGCTCCATCACTTCTAGAACTAACTTCTGCTCTTGTTCTTTCTCCTCACATCTTTCACCTACATCTTTAATTTTCTTTTTTTCTTTTCCCTAGTCTTTCTCAGTTTTCCAGTTTCAATGACAACTTTTTCTATTTAGACTGCTGGCATGTTCCCATTTCCCCTCAATTCCACTTCACAAACTGAGGCTCTGTTCATCCATAAAGCACACGACATAAATTACCCCCAACCCTTTCACCTCAACACTTCCCAGCCTAGACAACCTCTAGCCAAGGCATTCTGCTCATTCCCCTCTCAGTCCTCCACTTTCCTAAAGCTCCTCGAGTTTTCTCCTTTCCTCTATTTCTCATTTGTTTCTACAGCATAACATTTACTATGGAATTTGTGCTGCTGCCAAGGTCCATCACAAAATCAAGGGGTATGTCAGGGAGGTCAGACATCCAAGGAAGTCAGGCATCCACAGCTCAACATTATTCTTCATTTCCTGACTCCCTCCACAGTGGCATCTGTTAGTGCCCTGCGTTTTCAATATCTCTGTCCCATCCTCAGGCTTTATCCCATGAGCTCACTGGACATGTCATGATGTGCCACTCAGAAAAACCTACGAGTGTGATGTTTGCTCTTTGGGGGAAGCTCTCTCTCTGAGTAACAGACCTGCTGCTGTCAGTGCTGCAGGCCAAGCTGTGCTGACAGTTTTCCTACCTGTGAATTAACACACAGGCCTGCCATGGAAAAGGAGCTGTGTAATTGGTGAGGTCCTGCAGTCTGCCTGTTCAGCAGCGTCAAGGCACTTGGGGCACATCTTGTATTTATCACTGCTCCCTGCAGGTAGCACAGAAACATTACTTTAAATTGACAGAACATGACAGTGAACACAAAATCAATGCCAGATATGCCCAGACATTAGTGGACTCCTTACACTACTTTATAAGGGTGGGGAACAAAAGATATTTTTTTCTTTTCCTTTAGTTTTGTTCTTTTAAAATGACACATCTTCATCATTAACTCAAGGTGAAGTGATTAGGCAAGTTTCTGTGCATGCAAAAGAAGGACACTCCAATTTTCACAGCTCCCAATCTGAGATCAATTGTATGACTTTTCCACTTTTGGATTACATGTATGGACTCATTCTCATTGTATTAAAATAATCATCAGAAAATCCTGATAATACTCTTAAGATGGTAAGAAATAACTATTTTGTCTATCTAGAAACAAAACACAGGGATCTGACCCACAGCAGGAAGTTATCTACAATGACAAATGGGATCCAGTAGCAAAA
The DNA here is from genome assembly GCF_052056855.1 of Sturnus vulgaris. NCBI lineage: Eukaryota > Metazoa > Chordata > Aves > Passeriformes > Sturnidae > Sturnus > Sturnus vulgaris. The sequence goes on along the minus strand of NC_142244.1, from coordinate 42,357,092 downwards.
GCCAATTTTTAGATGCCAAACTGGATAATCCCTCAAGGGATCTGTTTTTCAGAAAACTCTCAGTCTATAGAAAAACTGCTTCTGTAAGGACTCATCACTTAGTCAACAAGTGAGGCAATTAAGAATCACCAGGGTCTAGTGAAAATCACTGTTCTGTTCCTATATTCCTCTAAATAAAACAGATATTTTCCGGAGAAATAAAATTATTATCTATTATTTTTTTCTGGAGGGTAAGCAATTTGGCCTTGAACTTCTAAATACATTTTACACCGCCTTCCAAACACTTTGTATCATACTGAGTGCAGGAAAACTATTTTTGAAATAGCTTTTTGCACAGGTACTCTGATTAAATTTTGCTTTCTTTGATCATTTTGTCGCAATGCTATTGATTTTTTCATTAAAAACAGAGAAACAGTTCCCAACATACATGTTTAAAAGTAGAGAAATCTTCCCCCTTGGTAATTAGTTCTACCTTTTCTGGCTCCATTTAATGAAATCTCAAGGGCCAATTGCTACATTTCCTATTCAGTCAAAACTCCCATTAATCCATATATGTTACCATAATAATTTGTTATGAAAATAGCAGTGATATCATGTTGTAATTTTCTAGCATTATTACATGGAATAGGAAAGAGAAGGAGATAGGTTGTAGAGAAAATAAGCTTTTATCGTAAACCAAAACCATCCATAATACTTAGTGATATCTGGGAAACTTTCATGATTACCAAAAGTAAATTGATTAATTTTAATTAATTTCTCTGTTTTACAGTGGCATCATTCAGACTGCAGAATAAATGTTTTCCTTATTGATTTTCTTCCAAGGGACTGTCTCTGTCCCCCTCACTCCCATCCCCAACAATTCCAATTTTTATTTGTCAGTTTGACCAAAGTATGGCCTTCAGTGATTTCACATCCTATGCTCATTCATCAGAGCATCTAATAAAAGTGTTGGACTCTTTTATTGATAGGAAGTGGCACAAAATATGGGGCTGGGGAAAGATCAGCCACCTCTGACTTTCCCTCCTCAGCTGTCTTAAGAAGTAACAGAGTACTGTTACCCAGTGACAGAGGGGCCTTGGTTTGTGCCCTCAATAAAATGAATCCTGCTGGCAAATAAACCCAAAGATGGCTATTCTTCTTCTGAAAAGTATTGTCCATCACAGTCTTCCAGAAATCCTCAATGGCCAGTGCAGCTTTCAGCCACGGTCTGCCGATTGCTTTATATGTCAGAATGAAAACTATCAAATACACAATCTGTGGGATGTCACTGGCCATCACAATTTATAGCACTACAAACACGACTCAGGCTGGGTCTACATCTTCTACTTCAGAAAGAAGAGCTGTCTTGGTTCTGGGGAAAAAAGGCAGCCTCAGCAAATCCAGCATCACAGATATATATCTCAGTAGAGAGAGGGCCAGCAAGTGCCAGGGTTAGAAGTGGCCAACAGATTCCAGATAACCCTATTATTGATTAGAAAATTCTGGTTTTGATTTAAAAATGTTTTTTGGGTTTTTTTTTTCCAAGAGTCAACTTTCTGTAGCACATAATATATTAATTTATTCTTTTTTATTTTTTAATAATTGCAAGCTTACTCTATTACTCATATGATAGTGAACTGATGGACTATGGTCCATCACAAAAGATGAAGTCAATTACACAAATTTACCACACAGACTGGGAGCACAAGGTCACACAGGAGTGTTTTATCTAAAAAACATTTTGGCAGAACCGGCTTTTTTTCCGTATTCAGCTATTTACCAAGGAAATTAACCTTTCCATGAAAAAAAAATCCCAAAACCTCAAATTCATGTTAAATTGCAAGTGAGGTGCATTCATTCCACAGACTGACTCGCTGAGCATCAGCTCTTCATGTGGGTGTCTCATATAGTATTAACACTCACAAATTCAGTAGCAATGCTTCAGCCTATTTAGTGCTGCAACCACATTAATTAAAAATCCTTTAAAAACACCTATGAATGTGGGACAAGTTACTCAACTGGAACACTGCAATCACTGAATCACACCCTTGAGAGGTGCAAGCTTTTCAGAAGGGATAGTCTGGAAAGGAGGGATGGGTATTGTGCTCTGTGTTAAGGAATAGAGACTGAAAAGTTGCCTCTGGAAAACAGACAAAAAACCAAAGTCTGTGGGTTACAAGGAAGGACAGGACCAACAAAGGACACCTGCAATGTGGCTCTACTGCAGTCTGACAGACCAGGAGGGGCTGCTGATGAAGCTTTCTCACTTCAGCTACAGTCAGCATCACACAGACAAGCTCTCACTCTGTTAGATTGCAACTACCCAGACATCTGTTGGGAAAGTAGCAGAGCTGTTTGTAAGGAATTCAGGAGACTCCCAAAGTGCATAGAGGATTCATCCTGAACTGCATCAAAATAGACGTGGCCAACAGGTCAAGGGAAGTGACCCCTCTACTCTGATTTTGTGAGACCCCACCCTTAGTGCTGCCTCTGGGGTCCTTGGCACAGGAAAGATGTGCACCTGTTGGAATGAATCCAGAGGAGGGCCACAGAGATGATCAGAGGGTTAGAGGCTTTCTCACACAGTCCAAGAGAGATGAGACTGCTCATCTGAAGAAGAGATGGTGCCAAGGAGATGGTGCCAAGGCCTCATTGTGGCCTTCCTTCCAGTACTTAAAGGAGACTTAAAAATGAGGGAGATCAACTTTTTACACGGACAGAGAGTGACAGGACAAGGAGGAATAGTTTTAAACAGAAAGAGGATTTAGATTAGATTTTAGAAAGAAATTATTTACGGTGAGGATGCTGAGGCACTGGAACAGGTTACCCAGAGAAGTTGTGGATGCCTCATCCCCAGAAGTGCTCAAGGCCAGGTTGGATGGGAATTTGGGCAACCTGGTGTAGTGAAAGGTGTCCCAGCCCATGGCAGCCTTTGGAACTGGATCGTCTTTAAGATCCCTTCCAACACAAACCATTCTATGATCCTATGACTCTATGATCCATTTAAGAAACAAAATTGTAGCTGAAGTATTGCTTTCTAGCCAGGAAATGGTTCCAAAGCTTGGATGAGTTTTAAAGCAGAATCATTTTCATTTATCTCCGTAAGGACAATGAAAAGGCAGAATCATTATACTACAGGGATGAGAGAAATACAATAAAAATTGTTACAGCTGCATAAGCCATATCAGGGGATTCCTAATGACTTGGAAGTCTAACACTAATCATAACACTTTTAGAAACAAGGACATCATAAGCAGCAGTATACAACCTCTTGTCTTTAGTCTACACCAAAAATGATAAAGCATGAGCAGACACTTAGTTAAACTGGTTTAAATAAGGTGACAGTAGTACAAGCCAGTGCAAAAACAGGTTAATGAAAACTAAGATAAATTAGGTGCATCTGAGTCATCAGGAATTTATGAAATTCAGAACAGACTACTTAAGAATATAGCAAGGGTATTCTCTTTGCCATTAATAATTATATGTGAAAATGAATTAAAAGTGAGGGTAGTCCCAGAGGACTGTAAATAAACTATCAGTATAAACAAGAAAGGAGGGAAAAGATCTAGGGAATTATGAACAAGTTAACAGAACAAAGGTTCTCAGAAAAATATTGCATTAACATTATTAAGATTAACCATCAATTATAAACACTTAGCACGAACAAAGCAGATAACCTGTGCTGTGAAGAAAAAATCAGGAACGACCAAGTTAAGTTCATTTGGCGGCCCAGTGGAAGGGGAGGAGGGGGACAGGAGTTGTGAAAAGTCTACAATAAAGTAAACATTGAACAATGTACAATAAAATAATCTTAAGAGCAAATTAAAGAAACAAGCTCTGAATAAGATAGGTACACATGTAATGGAAAAATATTCACTGAGACACTAGTTCACAACTCAGTTGGAGAGTGAGAACTCTTGGTGAGTCCTCAGGCAAACAGGTCTGGATGTATTAGTATTGGTACTTCTGGTATTTTCACTGGCATCCTGTATGAATCGTTTGCTAGTCCTATACAGCTATAGAGAGCTGTGAGCTGTTGGAAAGAACAGTCCTGAAAAGCATCTTGTCAAATAAAAGCGTCCCAGAAAACATCAAGACTGAAATACATAAATCCAAATGTAAAATTATTCAAAGATAAATATGTACATGCAAAAATTACTAATAGAAAATATATGTCTATCCAGGAAAAACTGAAGTAAAGTATCAGCATAGGGGACTCAAATCAAATGAAACAATACAATGCTTTTGAAAAAGAGGATAAACTTAATTCTCAGCTTTACTAGCAAGAAATTCCAAAGTAGAAAGACAGGAGACAATTACTGGTTGTGAGTGAAGCACAAGATGAAACTGCTCTATTCAGCTGGGGGCTTACTCCCAAAGAAATGAAAGGAAAAAAATGAAAAGAATGAAAAGAGATCAGCAAGAATTATGTAGGTTAAAAAACAGTGTCAGTGATGAAAGGTTGAAGGACCTGCGTTGCAATATGTAAGTAAGAAAACTGACAACAGCTTTCAAAGACATAAGAGCCCATTACAAGGGTGATGGCAGTCAATAATTAAACCTACTGTAGAACTAGGCATAATCAGGTTAGTTTCCAGGCAGCAGATTGAGGTTGGATTTGAGGAGATAGCTAACTAGATATGTTAGGAAATAAACAGAATTAATTCATTAGAAAGACTTGGACAAACATGCAAGATAGATCATGTCCTAAAGAGGATGCTTTTTCTGGCTCCATTGTGAAGAGGGGAAATTCAAGTTAACCACTTTAAACCTTGTCTAACAAGGTTTACAAACATTTTCTATTTTTTCACAAGTCTACTATTTAAATGCTGAAGTAGCAGGTAAGGCGCTCAGACTCTTCTTCCCCTTCCACAGGGCTGCACAGAGAGCACACCTGGAAAATGCTTTGTTGCAGAGTGTTTTACATGCGACAAAGCAAAGGGTAGCACCTGCAATTCTGCCTCCTGCCTTTCCCTCACAGCTCTGAGCCTTCCACCCAAGCTGCTGTGGCAGGGTTTTTCCCAGGGCACAGGTTTTGCCTTGCTCTTATACTGTTGCCCTCAGGTTGCTATTTTCAGTCCTGCATCTGCAAAACCCAATATTCTTGTTGTATCAGATTTCCCAGGGGAGGTAATACATTAAACTCACATCTACTTTCTCTCCCTTTCCTTCCTCCCTTCCTTTGTAGGTTTTAGTTTATATTAGAGGATTACTCTAAGTGGAAGTGTGAATCAAAGTGCTAGGGAGAAAGTACAGGGAAAATTCACCATGTCATCTCTATTGTCATCACCTGCTGCACTGTAAGTTTCACTGTTACAATTGATGTCTGCCATCAGCTATGGACACCCTAGTAAAGTTTTGTGCATGTAAGCCTGTCTCAGCATCCTTTGTCCAAAATTTTAGATTATAGAAAAAGAGAAATTGCTTAGTGTAAGCAGAAAGAGCCACCTGAGATGCTGAAATTTTTATTAGTAGAACCCAGGCCTTTATTCCTGTAGACAAAGAAAAAAATATATAATGAAAAACGGATAATGAAAAAGCCAAGTTTTCTGCTCTTAGTAATGATCCTTACCTATAACTGCTAGACAAAGAAACAGTTACAGCAAATTTTTTGTCAGCCTTACTGAAAAACAGAAAAATCTGTGAGCTTTGGCCATTTCAGACAAAGTTGCAGTTCCTTCTCAGTTGTATAACAGTACTACAGAATCTGTCATACTCGTGACTGGGCCAAAACCTGTTTAAAAATGCACGAAGAGAGAAAGAGTGAGTAGGACAGAGAAAAGCTGCTTTGAGAAGACTCAGCCAAAGGAACCAGTGCTCTCAGTTCCAATGTGGTGAAGGAGATTGTGATGGGTGCCCTTCCTCTTCTTCACTGTGGTCAGGATGGTGAATGCTTGGTATGAGCACCATGGCCCAATGTCTCTGAAGATAAATGGATTAACAGTCCCAAAGGTAAATGTTGCTTCCTTCAGCCCAGATATCATAATACGAGTGTTTTACCAGAATCCCCATAAGGGCTTGGTAGGGAAAAAGGCCCCATTATTTCACTACATTTGTTAATGCTTAGATCTGATTTCTGGCCCAACTATATTCAATCATGATCTTCAGTCCTATCAGCTTATTGTGCAGACATGAACTATACAGAGTCTTTTCATCCAATCAATAGATCTTTATGTCTTGACTAATTCAACATTCAGGAGATTTGGTAAACATATCTACTGGGAGAGAAATAATATCAAAAATGTAGGAAACTGACTTACAAGGAAAAGCTGAAGAAATCAGCCTTAGTTTTGCCAGTAAACCGAAAGTGCAGCAGAAACATGTTAAAAAACTTCTTGTTGTGTAAAAAGCTGTGATGAGGAAGACAGTGAAAATTTGTTCTCTACGTTTATTGTAGATTTGACAAAGAAATAAACCTCTGCATTTCCACATGGTGTTTCAGGTTAGATGATAGAAAAAGCTTTCTGTTCACACCTCATTGACCAAAACTTTAAAGAGCACACTTCCGAGTCACCTATCAGGCTTGGTGAAGGGGTACTGGGATCTGTCTGAGCAGGGATGAATTAGGAGACCTCTTGAGATCTCCTCCTACGCCTATAAAACTTCCATGATGCAACCTGAAATAGTACCAGAGACTAATAAACCAAATCTTTCCTTTTCACTCTTGCTCTCATTCTTTTTCTCCTTCTTGCTCTAGCTCTATGCCTTTCTCGTGTATAGCATTCGAAATAAAAAAAAAAAAATCTATAATAAAATGTTCAAATCATTTAGCAAAGCCCAAGGGAGACTAAAGATTACCTTTCACATCTCCAGTGTAAGAGCATACCGTACAGTCTTTAAAAGAATGATTGATAGTGTGAAGTTCAAGACATTCAGGAAATATCAGTGATTTACAGAAAAATAATAGCTACATTCTTCTTTTATATTGAAGAATTCTGCATATGCTGTGAGCTGCTCAGATGCTGAGGCGGGGTGACAAGCTTGCAGCTAATGGGAATCCCAATCTTCTGTGAAGCCAACAGCAAGTTTTTTGACAGTAATATGACAGGTTGCTTCATTTAATGTCATTTTTGTATTCTGCTAAAAGATTTGGACATGTACTGGTAAGAGTTTTTTAGCTATTAGGTCAGGGTTATGCAACTTTATGTCTTTGGCAAAGGCTTATTGTCAGTGATTTTCAAGTACTTCTGTACTACAACTACTTCATATCTTGTAGCTGCTTCTAGAGTATGCAACAGTACTTTAAGTCAGGAACTAAGAAGAATTTAGTGCCCTATTTATCGCCTTCAAGGCACCATTAGCTTTGTATTAGGGCTATTACACCAGACAAGCAATACTCTGCTGTCAGGGAATCAATGCTTGTGTTGACAGCCTGAGGGTATACTCACCACTCTCCTTGGTAATGCTGGCTCATTCCCAAATTATATTTATATAGACTCCTGTCACTTACTTGGTGTTTTCCAGATGCCATTTATAGCTAACAGTACTTCATGTGGCACCTGAGGTAATTGTTACTCACTAATCTAATCAGAAAGACACTCTGTGTACAGTTTCACTGTAACATCATTTCTTGATTGCAAAAGTGAAATACATCTACAGCAGCTTCAATCTACTTGTTTCAGTCCCCTGCCTCTTGCCTGGATTTTTCAGAGGATGAGTTTGAACTGCTCGTTTAAGGTCATTCACTTAAATGAATTTATGAGTGGTAGAACATAGAATATACCAAGGAAAAAAGTCTAAAATGTATTCCTGAGAGGAACTCCATCTTTGAATATTTCTGTAAGGCCGAACTGGTAGTATAGACATAGAGCTGGATGTACTGATCAGTAATTGTAATGGACAGACTTACAGTTTATGATGTCTGACAGCTTTCTGGCAGGCAGGAATATGTGGCAAGAAGTTAAAGAACTTCTAATTTCTTTAGGTAGCCACCTTTAGTAGATGTGGTCAGTGCAAGGCTTTGAATGCATTAACTGAGGCTAAATTCTAGCCTAAATCTGGATTGAGTGACTGAAAGGAAGAGCCATGCCAATGACTTCTGCTGGGCACCAAGTGGGGATATATAACTTAGAGGTTGAATAAAAGCTGAACTGTTTGATTGGCTTTATTCCAAAATAAAGAACATCTTAACATTCATGGTCTTCTCAAGACTTTTTTTACGTGTGGGACAAATAGTTACGAAAATGCCATTCATAGATTTTCTTTTCATACTGAATTCTTTAGAAGCTCTGAAAAAATGTCTTCAAGTACATCAGCCTTTCACTGATTCAGTTCTTTGCTCATCTTTTATACTAGAAGAGTCCTGAAAATAAGGAAGACATCTGACAGCTTGGCTTGTTTTGATGAATGATTTGTAGACTCTCCTCCAACAGGATCTATTTACCAGCATGTCTGTGTTCTTGGCAGGCTGTATGGCTACCACATTTTCATCTACTTGCACCACAGTGTGGGCATCTTGGTTCTCAGAACACCCAAGAAAACAAGCAATAGAAGCTTGATTTTTTAAAGTTAACATTTTCCATGATGCATTATTGTTTTATCCTGGCCATGCTTGCAGATTTCAGGAATAAGATTTCTGGGCACTCGTTTTACCTCTATTCCAGTGTCTTTAGAATACTTCAGGAGATTACCCAGGAGGAAGTCCCATACTTTTTTTAAACATTCCTTTAAAGCCCTAGGAATTTTCAGTTACTGCTTATATCTTCAAAACCTTGAAAAGCTCGCTTCAGTTAATCAGATTGCAAGAAATTTTGTGATATTTTCATACTCACTACAGATTTTGGCAAGACTCAACTACTGATGCCCTACCCTGATAATATCTGTAAGGATATATTGATATTACTTCCCTGTGTGTGTGTGTGTGATTGTTCAGCTGCTTTATCATGCAATATAATATGAAGATCAGGAATTTAGCACACTCATCAGAAATTTCCATCTCTTTTTTTTTGTTCTTGTATTATAGACTAGTCATTGGTTATCCAAAGTTATGTTTAATTACAGTTCTCTCATGTAGGTATCAGCCTCATAAATGCTGTGACCACATTTGAGGTAGCAGTGGAGGAGGGGAATGAGTGGAAGAAATCTCCAGAAATCTGATAGGAAAGTTCAATTACAAACAAGGTTTTCAGATAGTTTTCTAAGGCAAAATAACTAAGAACACAGTAGTAGAAGGAGAATAGGACACAAAAAAGTCCAGAGTTTTATCAAAGTTACACTATCCAAAACTGTTCTCTTACATTTGAAAAAATAACTACCAAGACAAAGAAGCTATCTAAATCCCATCTAACTGAAGCTGAGTAAAGCTATTCCTGTGATGATACACTGAAATTGAACTAGGAGTTAGCACAAAACACTGCAAATAACATTAGAGAAAAAAAAGAAAAAGAAATAATCGCATGTTGGGTTGAAGTGAGTCACTAGTACAGTTCCTAGAGGATAATTCTTGGAAAGCTATTATTGAATTATTTTACTTATTTATAACAAAGAATAGCCACAAAAATCCACTTATATAAAGTATTAAGTAAAGTTTTCAATAATGAATTTGATAGAGATGTCTTCACAAAACTTGATGATGGAAAAGTTGGGAGGCACTGCCAATATAGAATCATGCTACCCATAGTAGCACTCTGTGACCTTGCAAACTGGAATAATAGTAACAATAAAAAATCTAATAAGACCAATAGCAAGGTCATTCCCTTATAGACTATTATCTTGAACTTTAGCTTTATAATGAGTTCTCATCAGCTGTAAATGGCAGAGCAAGACTTTAGTATATCTGTTCATCACAAGATGTCCACATACCAAGGATGTGGTGAACCTGGAAAATATAAATGTGTTAGCTGCATAAGTCAGGTGAAGTATTTCTAACAGGCAGTAGTCCCTTGTGCAGCTGCTAGGAGTACTATAAGGATAGAATTTCTTGTCCATATCAGCAACATATCCCCAGGGGTTGGTGGTGATGAGTTAATGAGGAAGCTTCATCTGGAAGAGTATGCAAAATGCTCAATAAAGATAAATTCAAATAGGGCCAGGCTAATACAGGACTTACCAGTGTGCAGAGAGACTGTCTCCTTAGCAAATACCTGACATGCTTGACATGTTTAGGCTAATGGGACAAGGCCTGAACAAGAAAATGAGAGCTCTTCATAAATATGTCAGGGACATAAATACTAGAAAAGATTTATGTAAGTGAAGGCACAATGTTAGCATCAAAAAAAGTACTAATGGGCTCTGGAAGACTCAAACTAGGAAATAAAAAAAAAATTAAAAAATAAAATAAAAAATTAGAATCTAGAACATCCCTCAAGGAGGAATGGTGGGTGGAAACAGCCTATTCAATCAGTTTATAAAAGACTGATAAAATGTTTATTTGGAATAGCAGGAGACTGTGCCTAGCCAGTCCCTTTCTATTCTGTACTCTGATGTAGTCCACTTTTGCACTGAAAGAGAATAAATCTTTCCTTAATAAATAAGGATCAAAAAAACCAATACAGAGATCAAGCTTTCTTTTCAGAACTGAGAGATAATATTGTGCTATTACCCAGTGACAGTACATCTTCTTTAATAGAGTTAATTATTCCATTACCATTGGTTATCATTAACATTAATTATTGATACCAAAGAATCATCATCAAGACATTCCAGCCAAAATCAAGGCTCCACTATTCTCAGAGACTGAGAATAAAAATAGCAGAAGACAGTCTGGGTTTGTCAGGGTTTTTTTTTTAAGAACTGCAGCCTAACTTCCCAGCTACATCCTCAGGCTGCCCATGGCATGTGTATGTGATACCCACCCCCAGTAAGGAGCACATTAATTTAATAGTGTTGCTCTCATTACACCAAGTCAGGTGAGGTCTCAGTTCTAGCAGTCAGAAAGGATAGAAAAAACTGGGAGGGAAAAAACTGTTTCAGGACTCCTGTCTCTGAAATTTTATTCCTAAAAAATAATATAGAGACACAAGGAGAGGCACAGTAAAACAGACCAGACTGAATTTGACAGCAGTCAGAAGTAACAAAAGAAATTATGAAGAAAAGAAACATTAGTTGCTTTCCTGCTCTTGTTTCCCAGGTTCTGTTAATCTGTAGTGAGAGAATATATTAAGTCTTAAGACAACCAGTAAATCTGAGCCTAACAGACTTTATTGAACCATAAATTTGTCCAGTCCCTTCTGGAACTCTTGTGAGGTTTGGCCTTCATAATATTTTATGGCAATTGTTTCTATAGCTTAACTAAATGATTCCTTTTACTTATTTTCAAATCTCCTCCCTTTTATTTGAATTTGTGATTTTCATATTACAAGAAACCCTCAGTGGCCATTGCATCTTCGTTATCTTCACATTCCTAAGACTTTACAGATAAATTAAGGTACAGGGAGGCAATTTGCCCAAAGTCACTGAGAAAGCCTTTAGCAAAGTGAAGGACAGAACACAGATATGTCGAGCTCCCAAAGAAAAACCTCACTGCCATTAAAGTCTTCTTCCATACATCACATCCAGATGGCCACAGATGTTGTCCAGAGCCATCACATTTCCTCAAGGATACTGTTAATTGACAACCTGAAATGTGCAATCTCATAGTTCTGTTAGATCAAGTATCTAATAACGTCCCTTTTTAGAAACATCAGTCCAGCTAAAAATCCAAGTAATATCTTTTAAGTTACTTACAGCAGCACAAAAGATTGGCATGAAATTCATGGTCTGAGGCGTGTGGAGATGCAAACGTGTCTAAAGTGAGGCAATGGGTAAAGCCACCTTGTAAGGTTACACACCACACTAATTTACACCCACATTCAATTCAATCCTGCTTTGAATTACACCTCCCAGTTCATTCTGCTATGACCCACATTTAAATGCATATGAAGCTGCAAGAACGTCCTTAATGTGCTGTGCTGAGCAAGGATCAATATTGAAATCAAAGCTAAACGTAGCACATCATGGAAGTGACCAAAAGCTGAGCTTTTTATCCCCAGGCTTATCAAACAGATTTGTATTTTAAGGGTTTTTTTTAACCTAGTGAAACTTTAGTACTGATACAGATGCATGGGACTACTTTCCTAGGTAGTCCACTAGGATCTGGAATTCTGAAAGGAAATAAAGCTTAATGAATGCCTACAAAAGGTCTCAAGTACTGCTGCACTGTTAAATCAATGTTGTTTCTTTTGGACTGCAGCTGGGAATTTCTCTACAACAAAGGGTGCCACTGTCAGCCTTTCACACCCAGACAGACACACATACCTGGGCTCACATATACTGCACATTACATCTCTGGCATAACTAAAAAACGTCTCTGACTGCCTGACAGTTGTACTCATGTGTAATGGAGAGTAGATCTCACTCTCTCAAGTTTATTAAAATGATGAGATGGTTCACTAGGAGAGAGGAAAAACTGGGCAAAAGAAATGGGAAATAGCCAAGAAGCAGCACAAAACACTGAAAAACCACCTTTTCTACTGACAACTTCCCAGTAAGCATTTTTCCAGCAGTTTTAGATTTGGTTTGCCACATCTGATCAAAACAGTAGCTATTTTTTCTTGCAGTGTGGTTTCCTTTTTTATACTTAGTGAACATTAGTGTCCAGAAAGATAGACAGAACAGCCATGGTACACTGCAAATATTTTACAGGAATGTCTAACAACAGGTTTCTCCTAGCCTGAATAAATTTCAGATGTGCCTGCCTTGCAGAAACAAGGGGACAATCATGCAGAAATTGTTCTCCCTGCTTTTATTGCTCTAACAAACGCAAAGCTGGAGAAGCAGCATTTGGAAGACTTATACAAATCAGGCTGTCTGCAAATGTTGATTAATGTCCTTCTATAAAAATAAAACCCCAACACTGATTAGCTACATCACAGAGCATTTCACACATGTATTAAGACAAGGTCAGGAGACCCTGTTATGGATGGGATAAACTTTTAGAAGTTGCTGCTGATTGCAGTCACATTCAGTTTAACAATGCTGCTCCTCATAAATATCTTAATGAGTCTCAGGACAGTCTTCTTGCCCTGTGAGATTAGTAATATCCAGAAAGAGCAAGTTCCGTGCTCAGCAGGGAAATAGGTTCAAGCCTCCATCCAGTTTAATGGGCTGATTAAAAAGCATCTCCTAGGATGCTGCCTTGCTCCTGTTGCCACCCCAAAACCGAGTTGGCTCATGAGATAAATAGGAGATTGCAGGGAAGGATGCTGTGTGTGGCAGAGAAGACTGGAATTTCTTAAAAATTAATGCTGAAAATAAAATTGCATTTTAGACTTGCTATACTGTTCAATAAAGATAGCACGAGCAAATATGCTTTATAAAACAAGCCCACAGAAATTTAAGACAACTATCATATTTGGTAGAAGGAAATTCACATAAAGATCTTGTTGCATCTCTTAATTTTGTGCCAAGAGATCCAATATATTCAGGGCAGATAATTTTGAAATTGAGGGGAATACTATATCTCTGTCCTGAAAGCCTGGACAGTACTGGACAAGAGTGCTGGACAAGCACTCTGAGAAACCTCTCCAGCTTCCACACTCCATTTTATAGATGAGAAGTTAAAATAACTTCTCAGAAATCAGAAAATGTCCAAGAGACAAGATTTTACCCACATTTTCTTAACCCTAGACGTTACCTCAACAATACCAATCTTTCTCACAGGATTTTCTGGTGTTTTCTTATAATGTATTTTTAAATTCAAACAGAATGGTTGGGGTTGGCAGAGACCTCTGGAGCTCATCTAGTCCCACTGCCTTCTAAAGCAGGTTCACCTACAGCAGGCTGCACAGGATTCTGTTCAGGCAGGTTTTGAACATCTCCAGAGAAAAAGACTCCACAACCTTCCTGGACAGTCTGTCCCAGTGCTCTGCCACCATCACAGTAAAGATGTTTTTTCCTCATATCCAAATGGAGCTTCAGGTACTTGAGTTTCTATCTATTGCCCTTTGTTCTGTGGCTGGACACCATGGAAAAGAGTCTGGCCAGTTAATTTAATGCCAGCATCACAAATAGTGCTCCATGTTTTTGAAACTCCCGACCATAAATCATTTAACACTATGAACCATTCAAAACCAAAGAGAATACATTGTTGACTATGGCTGCAAGAAGACTGCTGCAACTAAAGAGTATGCCTTTTTAAAAGCAGAATGCTGCTAGAATCGATATGTTATAAAAGGAGAGCAGAATAACTTCATGGACTTCTCTATTTATCCAACCAAAGTATGGGAAGTGGAAAATTACTTTCTCAACAAAGGAAAATAAACAGACATCTTGTTAAACAAGAGCTTTTGTTGGACAGTATGGGAGCCTTATTAGCAGGGAAATAGGCTTATTTAATTACAGTTAATAAATTACCAGTAGGTATCAGATACAATGATAAAATTATGATCTTAAAATATATCCAGATTTGTAATGCCTACAAAAGTGAAGTAGCAAATAGCATTTTAAATATCATTGTTATTCCTCAATAGATGGTGCTATTATCTAAGTTAATATCTCATCTGATTATGCAAATGAGCACAAGGCAAGTGTCTTCAGCTGTGAGGAGGGTCTTTGAGGCGTCCTTGTTCATGGTACATGCTTGCAGGAGAACTTCCATTTGCTTTCCACTCCAGGGCAATGACCACAAACATAAGCAGGTATTCCAGTTTCACAACTCCCCCTAAAAGCTGACAGATTTCAGGTATTTTTGTTGAAAGTAGAGCTATTTGAAACAGAATTGTTGTTTTCTGACAATGGCATACCTCTCATCATTTCTTCTCCATACTTGGAAGTGGTTGATATCTGGAGATCATTATGAGTGTAAAATTCCTTTTCCCAGCACGGCAGAACATTGCAGGCTGCTCTTACAGGGCTCATTGCTATGGAGGATGCTATGCAGGATGCAGCAGCCTTCCCAATGCCTTGACTTATTAGAAAGCAGCTGTGTGTTTCCTCTGCCCACAGACTGGACACGGCAACCATCCCTTCCAAATTTTCTAGTAGTTCCATGACTGCTGTTTTTTGTTACAGTATCCCATTCTTTCAGCAATGCTCTTCCAAACATCTCCAGGAAAATAACCCAAAGAGGCACTATGATCTGAATTTAGGCCTGGATTTTTTTGTAATTTAAATCTCTCCAATGGAATAATCCAACTCTACCATCTAGGTTCCAAGACTTGGAAAACTTGAAAAAAATAAGGAAGTAACAGGATGGTTCAGGAAGTGAAGCATCAATGAGTAAACCACCATCAATTTCCCCATTAAAATAGAGTAAATATTTGCTCATTCGCTAATGGTTGAAATGTTCTTTCCTTTAATGACAACTTCAGAGTATAAATTAAATTAAACCATTAGCTAATTCCCCGTTTTATATCCTATTTCCATCACATTTACTACTATTTGATTGCCTACTCTATGTTATCTGAAATGCTATATACATATTGATTTGTGGACTTTAATATAAGATGAAGAGCACACTAAAAATCTAGCTAAATGAAACCACAAAGGAATAATTAGACTACTAGGAATTGTCCTGCATCTCCTTTGAGTATTTAAGGGAAAACAAATTTTAAATATATATCAGTAAGCCCCTGAATTTTAGGAAATAGTCATAAGCAAGCGATTGTAATCGTTAATCAATACAATAAGAAATCGCAAACATGGCAACAATTGCTGGTAACAATAATAAGGTGAGGTCTGGTCTTAAGTGAGGTTTGGCCCCTGGCCTGCTGGCTCACCCTGCAGGACACAGTCTGGGAGCAGTCTGGGAGCAGCCTGTGCTGTGTCTGCTCCCGGCTGGAGCAGCGATGCTGAGCCTGGCGACGCCAATGCCGTGCCCAGGGCGCCTCGCATTGCCTGCCCAACAACATCCAAACCCTCCAGAACAAGGAGGCTCTTTGAGTTGGGCCCCTCACACAGGCTAGGCTTGGACTCACCAAGTCCTGCTACATTTCAGACAGAATGCTGCCCCAGGTATAATTCAGAAAAATGAGAGAGCAAGCATTGGTCAGAAGTTGTTTTACTCTTTCAAAGCGGCACTTGGTACTAAGGCGCTTCCAGCTGTTCCACACAGCTTGGCAAGGTGCTGTGGGTTTGACTCCATAAAACAAAAGGGAATTCAGCTGGAATACTCCAAATTATTTCCAGCATTCAGCCCACCATAATTTGCATTTTCCATGGATAAAAGCCAACATTACTGAGTTTTCTACTGAAATTACTTCTGTTTGGTACGCTCAGAGTTTCACTCTTGGAATTAACTCTTTTAGACTATTTTGCCAAAATTATAAGTAGTTTGTGGTTCTTGAATGAACTAAGATGAAAGACAGGCACTGACAGTGGGGATTATGTTCTGTTTGGTGATTTTAAGTAACAAAAAATTAACATTTACAATTTTCCACATATCTATCTACAGAATTAAATCAGAGTTTTGCAGACCATTTTTCATACCAAAGCAGGGACTTCTGTCTGGCTTAAAGCATGCCAAGAAAGCTGCAAGAAAATTAAAGCCTGGATAAAACCCTGTCAGGTGTATTTTACTGAAAGATTTTGGGGTCATCTGCAGCAATCCCATTATGACTGAGCATCCATTATAATAAATATTAAATTAAAGAAGTTTTGTGCCCATTTGTATTACCAATTACAAACATTTTAAAATCTTGTTTCTCCATATGCAAATGTCCTGATGAAATCAAGAATTTTCTAAAAATAATCCCCTTCCAAAGGGCAAAAAAGTGACAGAAGGACTCCTTAGACAATGAATCTGACACTGCTTAGCACTGGAAAAATATTTCTTTTTTCCAAAGCCTAAGGAAACATGAACAAAGTTCTAAATAATTGAAACCAATGGAACAAACATCAACTGCTTTGAATGTTCAACTAACAGACAAATAGCTAAAGTAATAAACTCCAAAATGGAGAGATATGAGCAGTTTGTGAAAATCTCTGATGTGATAAAAGAGCTACTAAACTATATGGGCAACGGCTGTCAGGGTTTTGGATTTGGAAATTAAGCAGTTTTCTGATCTCCTAGCCATTCCTTTTTTTAACAACCTGAACTGCATTCAAGAAGTAACCAACTGCACTGTTCTTGAGCAATATGAGATGATTTTATGAAGCCAAACGTAAGCAATGGATTAAGAAGCATGAAATTTTCTATTCTTGGGCTGAGGTACTTCATAAGAACTGAAAGAAGGTGAGGCAACAGGAAGACTTTTCAGGCAGCCTGCAGAAATTTAAATGACTGCATCATGAATACAAGTCATAAGTTAGAAAGAAACATTTGTATTAAAAGGGGAGCTGGGATCTCCCTTGTTTTTCAAGGTATTTTTCTTTCCCAATCAATTCGGGGCAAAAAAAAATAAACAGTTCAAGAAGAGAGAAACTGCAGTAAAAGTTTGAATACCTGACTCCCATCTCCTTCCTTGCTAAGTTATCTTCTGTTTAGTATTGATACTAAACTAAAGTTTTATGGAAGTTAAATTGATTTTTTAATATTTTATGAAATATCCTTTCCATAGGACTTTAAAATGTTATTAGGCTGAACTCTCTTTCACTTCTGACCTTTCACAGACATTGCGCCTTGCATTGATTTTTCAGCTCTTTGATACTGGCTGAGCTACAATAGTTCCAGCAAATAGGGGAAGAGGGGGAATCAAATGCCACTGCATTAAAGAACTGGAAAAAAAAATCTAAGATTACCAACAATTCAACTTTTCCTATCTTCTCCCCTCAGCACACAAGACCTTCAGAGATAAGTCACCAAGTAAATGTTTTCTCTATAGTCTCCCCAGATTCGGCAGCTTTAACAAGCTTCTAGCCCCATTTATCAGCCACTATTGGCATTAAAAACATGTATTAAAATACATATCTTAGCTGAGTCAATAGGCAATACTAAACACTCTCTTTCTCAACTAAATGATTTTCTGTCAGCTAGCTTGTCAGCCTCCTGAGAGAGCAGCAGGGGATCATTTGTAAATAATTATGTTGCGCCAGTGATAAATTAAATCCACTTGAATCAATAGCATTTAGATTTTTAAAAGGATATAGCCAAGATACTATCAATTAGAACAAATCCTGACTCAGTAGGCTTAGTTTTCACATCAGGTTCTTACTTGAGCCAGTCTCCAGATGGTATGGGGTATTTTTATCTCTAATTTTGACAGCTGACTGATGGATACAAGTACTTGACATATTAATTCCTTGCTCTTTTTATGATTGACATGAAGTACAGCATTTGTTTTCATCGTCCACAAATTAGATTCCAGTGCCACCTGAGATCTCAAAAAATACCTAGGGCATACACAAAGTGATGAGAATCTCCCAAATCACTGCCAGATCTGTGCTCTGGCAGGACATCCTTGCACTTCTCAAGAGGCACTAAGTGTCCCTATGCTGGCCACTGATTCAAGCTGCTCATGCCATCCTAAAATTGAGTCTCAAATAGATCTAATGAAAGGAGCTTACAGTGAGTAACTCAGACTCTACCATCTAAATCTTTTGTACCTAAAATCAGCAATTAGTTTTTTCTACCGGCCAAATTCTCTATCTAAAGATGTTTTAGTAGTACTGCAGTCTTTGTGGTACTTGGATTAAGAATTTACAGAAGTTACTCAGAAAACTTCCAGTGTCATCTATGAGATATGATGTAGAACACCACCAAGAGGATTTACAGCTCTGAATCTGGTGATCCAAGCTGATATTCAGGGGTTATTTTCCCATGTCTCAAAAGACAAATATTAATCATATTAATGAAGGCACTAAGGGAGGATTTGTAGATATTGCAATTTATTTCTTGGTTAATATTCAGGGACCGGTTTGTTTTTGTTTAGGAAGACACATTTTAATACAGATTCTCAATTCCAGCAGCCATGTCTTAGAAACAGCCTCCAATCATAAACCCAGGCAGAAGCAGTGTCCTGTTGCTTTTATTATCTGATTTCAACTGTTGCCTTATGACTGAGAATTTTGAAAGGGTGAGAAGGTAGATTAGAGTTGCACTACCTTCAGTTTAGCCTTCAGAAGATCTGAAGGGTGACCAAGTCACAAGTAATACCTGCTTAATCTTCTGCCAGTACATTTCGGGAACCCAGGTGGATGCACACCAGCAGGATTGCCATAAACTGCACGCTGTGCTAGCAGTAATCCTTTTATTTATGTTTCCAGATCCCCCATCCTACCCAGTCATGTTAACAGAGGTGAAGAACACTGCTTTTAAACTCCTAGCTTGTGTGCCACTCTAGTATGAGTAAGCAAGCAGCAAAAGCCTCCAAAGTTGAATTAATCATATATTTTGAAACCCTTCACAGACTCAGTTCAGGCTGTGTCCAGGAGCATGAGATTATTTTGACAATATAATCTCTTAAAGGATAAAGGTCAGCAGCACTTGCTTCTTTCAAGAGGAATTTTGCCCCAGGGAGAAGTTCAGGCTCAGGTCCATTATAATTGCCATGAATATAGAACTTGAATAACATGGTGTCAATAGGATTTTCCTTGTAATGTTATTCAACATCCCCAACCAGGGAAATACTTTACAGAACAAACCTGGTCTCTTAAGCCTACCAGCTGCTCATGGCTTCTTAGCTTACAAATTTTAAAATGCTTTAGTTTGAGACACGCCATTGTAAACACATCAGCTGAGAAGAACAGTTCAAACTGTGTTTTAAAACTTCATTTTGAATTTCCTGATTCTTATAAATCTTATCATAACCATTGAAAAATTTAGCTTGGAAGGGACTTTGCAAGGTCATTTGGTCCTATTCCCTGCTCAGTGCAGAAACAACATCAAAAAATAGATTTGATTTAACTAGGTAAATCCTCCAGAATATTTAATAATATTTGAGCTCGGTTTTTCAGACAGAACATTACTTTGGTACATATCAAGAACAGACCAGAAATTAATTCATGTCTACACTAGGTCACTTGTAAAATATATTTGACCTGTTTCAGTTTGCATATTTGACCAATATATTTAATGATGAATTGGACTGTGCTCACAAGTGTCTCCTCTTAGGAAAGGGAGCCTGGCCCAGGTGTAGCCATCTCCACCTACTCAGATGGATACAACTCCAAGAACCAATTGCAACCATTCTGTTACAGCAGCAAGAGCAGTTCCATCACCTGTGTACAAAAGGGAAATCTAGATGGTAAAATGACACCATCAGCATTTTTCTACAGCATATTCTCAGCAACTGTTTACCCAAGGAGTTATTTTAACATGCAAAGTAGCTGCTAATCTTTTAAAATTCAACTTTGACTATGTGTTCCTTGAACTCCTAAATACACTATTGCTCTCTTAAGTACAATGGCCTCAACTATTTGTGGTTTATTTGACATTTATTAAATGTGAAAGAGCAATGACATACTCCTGGAGCTTCTTATACTTCTTATTGAGACCTGAGATGGACTCAAGGTAGGAAGAATGTCCATGCATGGTTTGTTTCTCAGAGTACACATCACTTCCAGAACATCCAGTGGCATAACATACTGTGATGGAATTAATCTAAAACCTAGCAGAGTTTAATTCACTGAGCATCATAGAAGATCAGACTATTTGTAAATTCGTTTGCCAAGCAGACTACAATTAAATCACAGGCATGTTGGCATGTTACTCCAGACCTCAGGAGCAAGCAATCATTAAATAAAATGTGGTTTTAAAATTTATTTTATTAAATAAATGGTTTTTGTATTTCATATTGCATACTGCTGAAAAGAAAAATCTGTATTCCCCTCAAGAAATGTAGTTTGATGTGTTTAGGAAAAGATAAAGGCACTTGAGAGAAGCTGGTACGATGAACTCCATGAGGCACACTGGTATGAAACACACCCACTCAGTAAAGAGGCACCAAGAAAATTGCAGTCCCACTGAATCTCTTTGCATTTCTCAGTCTGGGAAGTCTCTCAGAACTGCAATTCTGATCAAATTCAGTGCAGAGCAGAACTGATTTGCAATCAAGCAGCCCTACCATCCATATGCTTAAGCTCCAATTGCCTGAAAGAGAAAGGTGAAAGGATGCCTGTTGCCAGCTGGGGTTAAACCATGACAGTGCCTCATTCTCATGCTATCAGAACAGAGTGAATCCAACTGGGCATATTGCCTTGCACTTCCATGTAAAACTCCTCACACAATCAGCAAAATCACCTTAGAGGTCTGAATCTCTACACAAATACCATTCAAAATGATCAATTGCAACACATTACAAGCCAGCAAAATGGAAAGATGACCTTGACTCATGATATTTTCTTCTTAGAAATTTCCAAGGCAATTATAACAT
The DNA here is from genome assembly GCF_052056855.1 of Sturnus vulgaris. Taxonomy (NCBI): domain Eukaryota; kingdom Metazoa; phylum Chordata; class Aves; order Passeriformes; family Sturnidae; genus Sturnus; species Sturnus vulgaris. The sequence goes on along the minus strand of NC_142244.1, from coordinate 42,335,886 downwards.
TCATTATGACAAATTATAAAGTCCTTAGAGCAGAGGTGGAAAGTAAACCTTCTCTGCTCTCATGTGTTGTTTCAGATTTTTACAGTGAAAGATAGCAAAATGCAGTCAACTTCCTCTAGTGCTACTATGATTTAAGCATTAAGCACACTTGTCTGAATAAAACAATTGGCAGTGACTTCAAATAATCTGATTTACTGGTTTATATAATCAGGGGGTCTTAAATAGATTTGAATTTGAAAATAAGAAAATTTTTTTGCTCTGTAGAATTATTTTAATTCTTCATTAACCTGTTATCTTATATTTTTATGTTACTATTATTAACAAAATTAAAATTAAAAAAAAAAAAAAGGAGAGAATGAGAACTTGCAATCCACAGTCATCGTTACCACAATATTTCACTGTGGCTTTTGCTATATTAAGAGTTCTGCTTATGGTCCCACGGGACTTGGAACCCTCTGCCCTCAAATTTCCCTGTGAAACAGCGGAAAGCATTGCATGCTTACATGTTCTTATCACTGATTTGAAGAAGAGAGAGACACCTGCAGAAAAAGCTATCAAGTAGAGGCAGAACATGGACAGTTACACAGCACATAAACCTTACAAAGCCCTCTTTTCTAGGGCTTGTAGGAGGTGCATTATTCCTGCTCCCTTATTCTTGTGAAGCCGGGATTGCCCCAGGGCTGCATGTCCCCTGCACTGCCACAGGATACAAATCTTATCCATGCAAGACCTGGGATGATTCTGTGAGATGATCGAGGTCTTCAGTGTCCAGCCAAAGTCCTATATCTGCAAGACTGACTATTTCCTAATCCTTGCCAAGTTAAAAGCCATAATTGCTGGGAAGTAGTTGGCCTAGGAGGTTGTTCAATAGGTGCTGGCACCCCTTAAGCAAGGATTTGGTAACATGTTTGGCACACTATCATTTTACCCACTCCTTCTAGGATATTTCACAAAAAAAAAATCTGATCCTTTTTACATAGCAGTAATAACCCATCTTTGAGGTTTTTGTTTGAGCAGAGGCAAAGGACATTAAGGGAAAGGGTAGAAGTGAGTGCTCTTTTCCTTCTTTGTAAAATATGGAGGCAGTTGCTTTCTTCAGTTTCCACCAAACTAATTCAATTACTATCCCAAAATGAAGTCTTCTAGTATTTAAACTTACATCAGTTGAAGCTGCCAATATGTGGCATCATTGAGAAAAGAGTCCTGAGGGTACTGTTAAAAAACTTAGTTTCATGCCATAAAAAACGTTCAATTTAGGGAATACCTACATCTCCTATGAACTACTGGAACTATCGTTGGCTTTACAAGTAGCAATTATGGAAATTACTGTAATCAGGAAGCATTAACACAAAATCACAGGATTAATGTATGCAAACACGGTTAGTTGGTGTCACTCAGGACAATTTGTTTGATTAGTCCCAAGTATTTAGCAAAAATAATTTGTTTCTGTCCACACATTGCAGTATGTCCATACCAATTGCAGGCTCTGTCACGGACTGGTGAACAAAATCAAATCTAATGATGAAGGACAGGGTATTCTTTATTCTTCAAAATCACTAATCCTCTATCAGTGCTAGATTGCACTCACAGCTCATCTTCAAGGACCTTTTGAATGAAAGTTGATGCAGCATAATTTCTAAAACATCTGAGCTCCGTGAGCTGCAAATAGTATGAATATAAAATATTCATTTCCCTACTATATGTTTAGAAAAATTTCAAAGAATACTTCCTTTGCCACAGAAAATAAAGCACTAGGTCATTTTTATTGTTTTCTGCTTCAAGAATAGCAGGTGACTGATAGAAAACTATACTGAGTTCCATTTCTGCTCATCCACCTACAGCTCACAATCTGTTGTATGGTTTTTATTTATTGGCATTGTATGTCAATGTCAAATATGTTTGGAGGCTATTTAAGCTTTTATTATGCCATACTTCTATAGGATTAAAAAAAAACAATCTTTGTTTTTAACAATGTCTGTATGATTAGTTGATGTGCCAGCAGTAACGCTGAGCAGCATCAATGTATGTCCCCAGGTTGAAACAGATGTTTTTGTCTCCTGCTGCTTTCCTTTAGTGTTTATCTAGAAAAAATTGAATATTACAAACATTGAAGTGTCACTGTTCATGTCTGCATTGTAACAATAAGGGTCTGTCAGCATTTCAACTTCAGGTCTTCACTTGGTCTTAAAAAGACATGGTAAATTTAACTCGGTTTTGTTTTGTTTTTTTTTTCATTTAGGTACTTAAAAAGCAAAGTTAAATTGCAAGGATGGGAATATTCATTTAATTTATTGTTAGAATAGAATAGAATAGAACAGCAAAGTCAGAAGGAACCTACAATTATCCAGTCCCACCGTCTGACCAATTAAAATTTAAATCGTGTTGTTAAGGGCTTTGTTCAAATTCCTCTTAAACACTGCCAGTTTTGGGGCATCAACCACCTCTCTGGGAAGCCTGTTCAGGTCTGTGACCACCCTCTTAGTAAATTAATGTTTCCTGATGTCCATATCTATACTCCTTCCATTGTACAAACATAATTAGTACTGTAAGGCCTTCTAACTCCATGCAATATATAGCCAGGAGGTAAAAGCTTTTTGAGAGAGAAAGGTTCAACTCTGTCTCTCCATTTCATTTTTTAAAGAAGTCAGGGAAGATGCTGTTTCTATCCAAATTAATAAAAAAACCTAAAGTTTCTAATGAATTTGAAAACTTTGTTTAGCATTTTTGGGGATAGACAAGAAAAAAAGTTAAAGATCCATCCCACATAGATTCTTTCCCTTGTGTCTCTCTGATTAGATTAAATTCATTTGTTTGGGTCAGTTGTATTTAATAAGAAGCAGCCCAAGCCCTTCAAGTCAAATGCTCAGACACTGTGCCTGTGAATAAATGGCACACATAAGGGCATGATTATCTGCCTGAGGTTTAAAGACACAAATACATATTTTCAGCATCCAAAATAATTCTGCAAAACAGCAGCAGTTATTATTCAAGATATTGATTTTAATGAGAAACAAAAGCCTTACAGTCTCTGAAAATCAGGACACTTATTCAGGTGTTATGGTTATTAGCCAACACCTTCAAAATTGGCTGCCTAAATTTAGGAACAGAAATCAATATTTAAGCATCAGCCTCAGCAGTTCATTTTTTTCAGAGATATTAACCACTTGCAATTGCTAGTAATTTTATTTCTCTGCATCTATAGGCCACTGTGGTTCTTTTGTTTTGGGGTTTTTTTCAGAAATTACTGAAGACTAACTGTGATTTGATTTTGGATGTCCAACTTCTGTGATGTGTTCAAGAAGCAGATTTCTAATGAAAGAACCATCATTTCTAATCAGGCATATCTAAGTTGTACTGGACTGGATACCTGGAATCTGTCATCTTTTCCTAAAATCTTGGGCTTTTGAAGTAAAATTTAGGGATTTTTAAATATTTCAGCATTACAATTGTAATTGTGGTGCTTTTCCCAGCTTATATGCATGGTGATTTTGCCTTGCACATGCTTATGGATGTGTTCTGGAAAGCCAAGATGTGTGGGAGCAGCTGTGGGATGAGGTCAGACAAGCCAGGAGCCAACAGTGATGGCCCCTCCCAACACAGCATCATCCCACAGCACCCAGCCAGAAGAGCAGGGAGGGAACAGGGATGGTGCTACAGCCCAGGGATTGACAGGGAAGCTGCAGCTATGGATGGGTGTGAGGAGATGCCTTGGAAGGACAGGGTGGGAATGGAGCATGGCCAGGAACAGATATTGCTGGGACCCAGTGTGGGAGGGACAACCACCAGATCCCAGGATTGCTGCACTGGTCAGGACTTCCCTTAAGCACAGCCACCAAACCCTGGGCAGGGAGGGGAACTTGTAGGACCTGTCAATGCCCTCCAGAGCCTCTGAGCAGCTTCATTTGCCTCCAGATATTGTACAGTCAGCAGATGGAAAAAAACCACTTCTATGGGGCCATAGAGATGTATTTTAGATGGCTATCTTCCAATCAGACAAGTCTACCAAGATAAATGAAGAATCTTGTATAAATCTAACATTTAGGTACCTAAATAATGAGGCATTAATCTCTTCCCCTATTTATTTTTAGTGGAAGCAGGGGTTTTCAGACACATAATATTTTGTCTTCAAATTTTCTTACTGTCACCCTTACATGACAGCAGCAACACCTTCTCTTAAATATTAAAAGCAAAAAAGCTATTTCTCCATCAAAGATGATTTAAATTATCCTATAAACCATTTGAATGGGGTGTGCCTAACCTTCAAATTTGGGTTATTAATCCACAAGGTTTTTCTTTTAGCAATTCCTATGAAAATACAGTAAAAATTTGGTGTTATGTAGGCAGCAATGACAGGCTATAATTCAGATCAAATATAGTTACATATATGCATGATGGGGAAAAAAGGTTATAATTCCACACATACTTTTAACTCAGCTGATGTCAGAATTTGAAAAGAGAAGGAAATAAATGCCTGCTTCGTTTTGATTGTGTAAAACTTCTCAGATACAAACTTGAGATATGCATGCTTACTATCTCAGCACCAGAGAGAGACCAAATAAATCAATCTTCTAAAATAATAGCATTTGGATAGCTGGTAAAAACTACCTGCTCCAGCTGCTTGTATTATGTCAGAATAGCTGCAGTGTTGGGAGAAAGTGAAGATATACCTCAAGAAAGAAGAGGCAACTTACTGTAACACTTTTCTAAACGATGATCTAAACAATCAGATTTCCCTCTGAGTAGCCATGTGTAGGGCTGATGAACTGATTAAACTTGTCCCTGGGAAACTTTAGGGTTACACTAAAGGTCAATTTGACCTGCAGGACTTTTCCTGCACCTGAGATTACAGTGATCAGCATTTCTATTATTAGTTGATTGTGTCAGCACTGGAAGCACTATGGGTACCGTAGCCACAAGGCTGAAACAGACAATAAGGAAGGAAACTTCACAATTAATGAAGAACTAATTTAATGAAGGTGCTGGAAAAAACAGTGTTGAATGTGTAAAGGGCAGGGAGAAGAAGAGACTGCAATGGGTCATTGCAGACCTCTGTTTTTCATTTATCTCTTACTTAATATATTAATTAATACAGATTGTCTACTGAGCTGCCTACATTCACATTTAATACTAAAATTTAATGTAAACTTATTCTGCGTTTCTTGTCCTGTATCATGAGGCCAAGTCTACCTATACATGTGAAATGCAGCTGGCTTTTGGAGCCCTACACTGCCCAGTCCAGCTGAGCAGCACTATCACGAGATCACAGAATCACAGAATATCCTGAGTTGGAAGGGACCCACAAGGATGATCGAGTCCATCTCCTGGCCTTGCTCAGGACATCCCAAAGAATCACACCATGTTCCTGAGAGTATTGCCCAAACACTTCTCTAACTCTGTCACGACTGGTGCTGTGACCACTTCCATGGGGAGCTTCATGTCCAGTTCTTAGCAATAATTCTGAATTAAAGATGTTCATAACAGCCTGATTTTAAAGATGTTGAGCATTCATGAACATAAAGTAAATACAAGAAGGCTTAATACTGTTGGCGACCAGAGAGCTTTTATTTTCTAGAATATATGAGAGATTTGAACGTAAGGGATGAGTTCTGTTTGAGTACTCCTTAGCAAGTGTCACTCTTATAGTAGCAGAACAGATGGATAAGCACAGAAAACAGATGACAGTGAGCAGGAAATTCGGGAGAGCAGTTTTTCTTGGGAGAGGTAGGAGGAAAAAAAACATTTTGGGACTGGGGATCAGGGAGCAAAAAGACCTTCGAGAGCTTTGGGTTGTACGACTGGGGATGCTCTTTAAGTGCTGGTCCAGGACTTCAGGTTTGAGTCCTGGCTGGCCAAGATGAGGCTGTTTTAATGATTTACTGTGAGTCTGCTATCCAAAGGAAGGTTAGCAGAGTGCAAGTGGAACTGCGGTGACACATTTTTTTGTTCCTGATGAGGAGGCAACCCTTGCCCAGATCCAGGCAAGGTTTACAGGTAGTGGCTGATTAACCAGGAGAATGCTGTGCACAGCAGGGTTTGCTCTTAGGACCTGTGCTGCAGTGAACACAAAGTGCAGTGTATCACCTTGCTGCTTCTTTGGTAGGGTTTTAGTTGTTTTCTCTCACGTTCTCAAGTATTTCTAACAAACTGCTAACTGCTTTTACTAAAGTAACAGGAAATGTATTAATTACTTCTTCAAAGGAGAAGCTAAACTAATACAAGCTTCCAAAAAAACCCTATTTGCTGTTCCTGGCATAGGTGAACATGGATTACCTGCCTAAAGAGGCAAGTCTGTTCTCTTGAGGTGATGAGAGTTGAAATGGACCAATAAACAGAGCAAAGGGTCCTGTTTGAAGCCTATGGAGTTGTCAGATCATTCCCACCTCAGCTGTGTCACTCTTTGTGCTGATGTGACTGTGGGAGGGCAACTTTAGCAGATCCCATGAGATTTCCACATGTACTTGGGATGCACAAAGTGAAATGTTATTGTCATGTTGCTCACATTAATGCAAGGAGGGGCCAGGGAAGTGTTCTGGAGGCTTAATTTGGGGTGACAGGACTTTACTGAAAGCATTCTCTGAAATACTGCCAGCTCCAGGCATGAAACCAAAGACACAGGCAAAAATCCACCATCTCTGTGAGTGAAAGAGATGATAGGCATTTTAGGAACTGGGAAAACTTGAACAAGGAAAATTAAATGCATTTTAATCATAATACAGCCAAGCTGCTGGCACTAAAACTCACTACATCAGGAACGAGTGCTTACAGTAGGAGCAGAAGAACAGCTGACAGCACAAGAGCTCCTCTCTCAGACTTACGTGACCTTTGGGCTGGTTGTGGCTAATGGTCAGTGCACCTCTGAGAAACATGGTAGAATAATTTCAGCATAAGTACAATGAATCAGGAAGGCGAATTAGGCCACTTTCAGTGCCATTCCACTGGTTCATGCCAGTTTCAGGTGACAGGGTGAGGGCAGAACTTGCAAATGTTTCTGCAGCAGTACTAAAAACCTAAACCCAAAAAGATAGGAGAATTAAAATGCTCAGACCAAATGAAAATCTAGTAAGTGCCAAGGAGCAGGGAGGTTGAAATTAAATTATCTTTAAGGTCAATTCGAATCCTAATCATTCTATGATTCTATAACATGCATCTCTGACACATGATGGAGAAGAAAAACCAGATGAATACCATGTTATCAAGTAATCAAACTCAGAGGAAAAATATGGTAGCAGGTAGAGGTGCTGCTTGTGTGGGATGGGTAATATTAAATGTAAAAGTATAAAAATACTATGACAAAATTGTCAGGCCACCTAAGAGAAGCCCACGAGACTTTTTTTTCATACTATCCTCCAGCACATAGATATTCAGCTTGAATAGATGGAACTATATAAAAATTAGTTAAGCCAGAAAAGGGATGGAGGGCATGAGAGGGTCAGAGAATAGTCCAAAAAAAAAGCAGAAAGACTATGAGAAGCCTGAAGAATATCAAAAGTAGTACATCAGAAATTAAGATAAAATATATCATCATTCAAAAAGAAACAGAAACTCAAGAAAACAACTTGCATAGCTCAATAGGAAAGACACTGGCAAATTGACTGGTATTTAAGAAGTAGGACATTGGTTCAAATAAGGAGAACAGAAAAACCATAAAACAAGGTGGGTCAAATGTAAAGGAGAAAAACTGATAATTTAAAAATAACTTGAAAAATGCTTTGCTCTCCTTCAGATACATTAAAATCCAAAATCAGAGCAGTTGCAGCAGAATGATGGTAAAGGTGTAAAAGGACTACTTTTTGTGGGGATAGTAAGAGGAACCTTATTTAATTTCCTTGCACTGATTTTCACTGTTGAAGACAACAGGGAATTTTTGAGACCAGACACCTTTGCAGCAGATTGGACAGAAAAGCAAGAGGAATTTGAAGTAAACATCCAGGAATCTCAGCCCAAGCAGACAAATTTGGTTTCCATAAGTCATTAGGAGCTGATGGTGTTAACCCATGAGTCTCGGAGAAGCTCTGACTTTAGTTCTGACTGCATTTGCATTGATACGTCCTCTCTAGATGTGTCTTTTAATTTGCTTTGGCTTATAAATGGCTTCTGCAGAGTATCCATAAAGATAATTTAGAGTTCTGTCGCCTATAGCATTTAGCTGGACAGGCTGTCACTTGTCCCCTCGTCAGAATCAACCTAGTTCTGTGCAAGGTCCTTCGAGACCTCATCCTCCTCATACAAGTTTGAAGGAATTAGGAGAAAACCTGCCTCTGAAGGTATACAGTAAATTCTCCCTTGCCCAAACCACTTACATGCAAGATCCAGCTTCCTGAGTGCCAGTCCTTCTGTGTTTTACCTTGAACTTAGCAGGAACTCATTAAACTCTGAAAAAATCCATTATGCTATCTTGTCTCTTGGCTCCAAATGGGAAATGTACATTGACAGGCAATGTCCCATCACATCATTTCTTAGTGGTAGTTATGATTGCTATGCACGGCTATGAATGTGCAAAAATACACTTAGTACCACTATATTAAGGAAGTAGTAATAATACATTACATAAAGTAATTGCATAACACATATATAATGCTGACAAATTTATTTAAGTAAATTAAGAATACTGCAGAGGAGCTATTTTCCAGCTAACTTGGATTAAAATTATCACTGTTGGAAGTCTAATTTAAATTTTTATGATTAGATTATGATAACCATTGTGAACTCAGTACTAAAAGTATATAGCCCTAAAAGTCCATACAAGCACCAATTAATCTATCATGAAATTCTCTGAGCAAGAAAATGTGTTTACCATGGAATATTTTATTAGCTCTTCATTTAAAAAAGGTACTTCCTCACAGGGGAGAGGTTTCTCAGACTGGACACTGAAGAATGCTGATGATGCCACAGGGTCCTCACTAATTGGACTCATAAGCAAGAAAATCTTGGTTATTGTCTGTCACTTGGCTATGGAGATCCACAAGCCTCAGCCTGAAAAAGCTGTGGTCGTAGATTTCCCATTCCTGATTCCATCTCAGTGACTAATTACCAGTCACTTCCCATTCAGAAGGAAAAAAACACTGTTCTACTTTTATTTGCTAGCAATGCACCATATATTTAAGTAAATATTGATTTTCTAATCTCTAAGATAAAGTACCACAGAATGGCAATTTTGAAACGGTGGTAGTGCACATAGTGACACATGCTCCATTAACCTGTCCCTCCTCCCCTGTGCCAAGGCTTGTTGTCAGTCTGGGTAGACTAGTTTCCAAATATCTGACTTTTTCTCTTTATCTGATTGCACTCCAAACCCCACATACTTCTTCACATGATTGTCTACCTTCCTTTCGTCATTCTTTGACTTTGAGACAGACCTTCCCCCCCTCTTCATATCACCTTTTATGAAATTAAGTAGTAAATTTGTTGTACAGGAGCAACATCTTGTTCTCATCCATGTCCTCCTGCCTATGTCAGTATAAACACATCCATGGGTTTTATTATGTGGTTCAGTTTATTTACAGATAGACATACAACCTATCAGGCGAGTTGTGCTGACAGCAAATAAAACCTCTTTCAAATATTGGTAAATTCCTTCAAAGGTTAGCAAAAATGTTATAGCTTCAACATTCACACAGAAAAAGAGTATCAAACATTTCCCCAAACAGGGATTTTGCACCAGTAACTTCCTATGTCTGGGTCTAAATATGAAACAAAAATGCTTTCATGAAGAGGAAATGGAACACAAAATTAAATTCAGAAAGTCAATAATTAGACAACAAAAACTCCCTTCAGTCCAGCCACCTCCCCTCTCTCTGGCCCTATAAACTATTTTTTGAGTGTATTTCCTCATCCTTTTTAATAGGTTAAATTTCATAGCTCCACTCCTCACAATTGAATGAATTTTTACCAGATCAAGGGAAACATTCTCAGTGCATGGTCAACACCTAAATGAAAGAGGGTTGTAGATTGGGCCTCAGATTTCTGTTTCTCTACAGGTAATGTAATAAAAGACCTTTCCTCAATAGTCTTCAGACCACAGGGCTACCTGATTATATCTGTAAAATCACACACACACATTTTCTCATCACAGTTGCAGATGGAATACACTTCATTGTTCTCCACTGTAGCAACATTTTCTTCTATCTTTCATTTACAAATCATTCCACATTTTACCAGGAGCACCATTAAGGTGCATCCCTGAGGAGGTTGAAGTGGGTTGGCCATTGGATAGGTTCATAATAATCCAGGTTCCTGTCAAAGCCAACAAGGGCTTACACTATGACCATGGCAGGTATATTTAGTGGATAAAGGGCTCCATGTCTCTGTGCTCAGCTATGAAAAAGTTGTTTGAGCCAGGATCCTGCTCAGGAGCTATGAGCTAAGACTCTATCTCTGCTTTTCTGCAGGGATAGAAAGGGAAACATCTGAACCTGCACTTGTAGGGCTGATTTTTAATAACTCCCTGCCCAGACATAGGTCTTGCTGGAAGTAGAAAGACAAAAGTAAAGTCAATATTGGCAGATCAAAACCTGTTCTGTTTGATGAACAAACATAAGTAAGGCATTAGCAGAGAGAAATTAAAACCTAAGGATAACATTAGCCATTGGAAAAAAAAATCCTTTATCTATCTTGATAGATAGGGATCTTAACTCAGCACTGACAGTACTGCTACTACATGTTGGCAAAGTCTTTACAGTTGCTAAATTCTCTTGGAGCTTAGGGGCCATAGTTTTTTAGGGAAGCCTGAATTCACTCTCCATTTGAAATTCATCCTATTTGTTTTCAGCTGACCTAACTTACTAAAAAAACTCCAAACGTAACTTTAAAAATACTAAGACTAAGCAATGAGCTAAAACTTGTTTCTGGCATGTCCTTCCCTTCCAGAACGTTTTACCAGTTTAGTTTGGTTTTTTGTTTGTTTTGTTTTGTTTTTGTTGGGTTTTTTTTTTTTTTTGTGTTCGTTTTAGAGCTTGTAAATCAGTAGGATAGAAAACATCTGTGACTGGATAACATGGAAAGGCAGATACACAAGATGACTATTACCTCCTTGGGGACAGAAGAAGCAATGAGGCTATCATGAGATGCAATTCCATCCACTAGGTAAGTGACAAAAAAATGGGCATCCAAAGCCCGAAGTCAATCTGAAAAAGCATGCAATTTCTACTTTCTAAAATCTGTAGTCATAATGCAATAAAAAGACCAATTGAATAAGCACATCCACTAAATGCTTCTGCTCTGATGATGAGCTGCCTGTTGTGTACAAAGTCTATTTAGACAACAGTGCTGCTACTTGATGTAGCTGTTATGCTGCAGAATTTCAAACCTAGTAAGGCAGAGAAGGTAGTTCAAGTTCATATATTCATAGATAATGCTGATAGCCTATTCTGATTTCTGTGTGAGAGCAGCTCACTTCACTGGGGAAATTAAAAAGAGCAGTTGAGAATCAAGGTCCACATTATCATTCTATGAGCACTAACAAGGACATGTAAGTATGATATCACTATGTCTTAATGTAGCTATGTATCAGCTGGGTGTCAGCTGCACTAAAGCACACAGGAGTTTTATTTTCTAATGATGCCATTGATTTTTTGTACTAATACCAGTAGCAGTAGTTGTAAAAGGACAGAAGGGCTCGTATTTGACCAGGGTCAGACTAGGCCAGACAAAAAACCACACAGAGAAATCAAACCCCTGCCTGAAAGAGTTTTTAGATTAAGAAAAGGGGAGAAAGAGGAATGCAATATGAATGCAAGCAAGTTATCAGGAGAATCAGTGCAAATTCACTTTGCAGCGAGGCAGAATCGGAAGGTGACAAGGACCAGTCAAACCTGGCTGGTGTGATGGGTGGAGCTAGGGAAGCAGCAGAACTCCACAGGGTCTTGAATAAACCCTTATCTGGGTGAAACAGAGCACCCCCAGCTTCTGCTGGAATAAATTACCATCGCACTGCTTTGCACAGAAAAGGAAAGGATCATAACTTTTATGACTCTAAGGATTTTTAGATTAAAAATTAAATTATACAATAAGCAGAATATATTAAAAGTACACACGGGGGCCATCTGCTTGGAGAGGAGGTGGATGTCTGACCTCTGTAAGGTTTCAGTGGTAAAGCTGATATACTACAGTTACCATTGATCTCACTGTCACTGTGTTATTAAAGAGCTGTAATGCAGTAATCATGTCACAGCAGCTAGGAAGCAAAGTGGCATCTCGTGTATAAGGGGTTTCAGAATATACTTGATCATACACTTGGTTTATAATCTGTTATATTCTCTGTGCCTCAGACTTGGTCTTAATAAATTGAGCAGGAAAAATATTGAGATGCTTGGACAGGTGTGAGGGAGCAAAGACTGATCTGGTGACCTTCACCATGCACCTGGGAAGATATATCTAAACAAATGTGGAAAAAAAAGTCACAACGTCTACTGGGGGGTTCTAACTTAGGTAAGTATGTGAAATGCATTTTGATGCCTTAAGTTTTAGCTTTTATATTTTATATTTTTCAGATTCTGTACTGCAAGGAAAGGTATTAGAAGGGTAGCACAGCACTTCATGGTTTGTCACCCCACTTTATAATGAAACAGCAGCCCACCTAAGAGAAGGGCTTCTCATTATGAGGACTGAGTTGCTTCTACACAGTGAACCAGTAGAAGACATGAAGATATATTTCAGTCTTATCCTTAAAGTACTCCAGTTATCACCACCCTCTTTGTAAGCCAAAAACCTGTAATAATCACATTGTTGAAATTAATGTTGGTTCTTACATCCAAGTCCCTTACACAGATCAGCCTGAGAAGTGCTAGCCTCCAGTCTGGGTTTTCAGATTGGAGATTTTTACTGCTGTAGACTGAGTGATAAATTATGTTTAAAGTGTCGTTAAGTACTTCTTCTAACAATGATAAATGACAATACTTAATAGTTACAGGGCTAAAAAAAGCTAAGCAAAACCCTGCTTTGATCCCAGCTAATTCAAGGAGCTTGCCTTTCCATCACAGCACATTTCTGGGAGGATTCAGAACTGAGTTGTGGACATACGTGCTGCAGTGCTTCTACAGTCAGCTTTACCTCAAAATTACACAACATTCTAAATAAATCAAAATTCTTTTTCCATCCACTTTCCACTTACCATATATATAATCACACTACCTGCTGATAATGACAAAAGAAACATTTTCACAAACGTTTCTCGATGTACCTCATGTTTCATGCATTAAAGATGCTACCAAAATATCCTGCTTCTATTAATTTATTCTTAAGTTTACCCATTCATTCAATTCTCACCTGTTCTTCTCTACTATGTCATGCATTTCTCCTTCTGAGGCTGAATTGTTCTTGTCATACATACTAAAGTAATTTGCTTCTCCCTGGCAGAGGTGAGGGAATAAGTTGGAGTATGCAATGAGAAGACAGACACTACTAATTAAAATAATTTTAAATATATTTTCACTATTTCATATAATGCACAGTACTTACATAGCATATAATGAGCAATATAAAAGGATGCTTCAGAAAGTGTGGGGAGAAGGTAAAAATGTCAGACCTTAAAATCCTACAAGAAATGGCTCAGGGAGGTTTGTCCAATTTTCTAAGCCCCTTTATTTATGGCAATTTATCCCCAAACTCTGCTCATGTCTAATAATGTGAATACAATCATACTGAAAGTAAAAAAAAAAAAAACTTACAAAAAATAGTATATGAGACTAATATTCCATGTCTCCCTCGAATGGAGTTGCTAGAGAAATATTTCATTTTCTTTAGACAAGGCTTTTTAAGATATGAGTTAATCTATACAGTTTTAATCTGTACAGTTTTACCCGGCATTGAGATACTGAACTTTATTCCATTCACAGAGTTTAGTGTCAATAACTGAAGAGAAGTTCTTAGCTCTATTCATTCCCTCCTAGAGGCTGTCAGCTGAACTTAGTGCTTTTATGAATACATCTACAAACATGTGTCCTGGAAGAATGCAGAATAATTATAAGCAAAACACAACCACAGGAAGAAGGTTGAATATCTACACTTAAACAGAATTCTGATATCCACCAAGCAGAGAAAAGTTCTTGCAAGACCGTACAGGAGCTCTGGGGAAAAAACAAAATTATTTGCCATGTCTTGGTCAAGGAATAGTTAACAGAGAGCAAGGGTTTTGCTGTCCTGCTAAAAAGCAATGCCAATAGATGGCTTCTATCAAATTAAGTTAAAATACCCTGTTCAGCAGTCAACTTGACACTTTAGCAAGAACTAAACCCTAATACATAATAGATCCCTTCCTGAGAATTTTGCTATTAACTTCAAGCAGGGAGAGAGCTTGTTCTCCTCCACTATTTTGCTTAAACCAACTCTTCTTTGACTCCCCTGGCTGCACCTTGTTTTAGCCAAGCTCGTTCCTGTCCACTTTTGCTACCACTGTGGTGACAAGCCCCACTGGCCTGATGCTCTACAGTATCCTTGTCACTCTGTTTCTGATTTCCATAAAGCTGTGGCCATCACCATGTTTTACCAGTCCTTTCTGCTCTCTGAGCTGCCAACATGATGCTTCACTGAGGGAAGCAGAAAATTCACATGACACTATAGAATGACTCAGCCAACATGTTTCCTTCAACTACTTGCAGCAGCTGGATGCTGAAGGGGACCCAAAGAAACATGCTGAAGATGCAGCCCTGTAAGTGACATCAGAGGAGGGATATAATGGAGCATGGTGGCTTAGGGGCTCATAAATAACTGCTATACCTCCTTCACCGCTACATTTTGGTTCCACAACCCAGAAGTCTATTAAAGATAAGTAATTATTACCACACCTCCCCAGGAAGCATTCTCCACAAAATGGCCCTCAGACAGATTAATGCTTCCTTTTTCTGCAATAAAGTCTTGATTTTAAGTTTTTTTCATACAATTAAGGGGCACTGTAAAACATTTTTATTATCTTTTTGCTCAGACTGAGAGACAATTATTGTGTTGTTTGTATATGCAGCAACCTATTCAAGTATTAGTCATTTTCCTTGTTATTAGCTTCTGCTTTAAATTGCTTGATAAAAAATTATGGCCGCATTTGTGATCCCACAGTGTTTGTTTTCTTTTTTTATGGCATGGCAACACAAATGAAAAGAGACAGCTAATGGCCTGGGGAGGAAGACATGTGGTCTCAACAGGAAGGCTGCAATGACAGGTATGAACACTCGTTAAAGAGATTGGGTGAGACTACATTGATTTTACAAAGAAAAATACTTTTTTATCCTTCCAAAGATATCTTCCTGTAATTATCTGGCGCTGCGTTTGTTCGATACGTGTTAATTGGAACAAGTTTTTATTTGCACAGGTGGCAGCTCAGGCTATCCTCTCACGCTGTAACAGCACCAAGTTACACAAAACAGAGAATATGGAGCACAGCTTCTGCCCTTCACAGGACCACTACTTTATGTGCCAACAGCCAGAGGTGGCCAAGTGGCTGACAAGACTGTCACCAGGGTCCCAAATTGCTAAGGACATATTTGTGAACACAACAACCAGGATTATGTCTATTCTAGTAAATGAAAGGGGCCAGGGACCATTCCCCAGCCTGGGGACCCACTGGCATAGCACAAATTTATTCTTTTGGCTAAACTCTTATCTTCAGAAACAGAGTGACTGCATTCAGGCTGTTCACTGGGAACTGTCCCTGGTTTGTGCTGTCTCCCCAGACCTACCTGAGCATATTCTTGGAAAGCAGTCCCAGCAGGTCAAGGCTCTGCTGGGACTGGGCTAACAGCTTGATGGTGAACGCAGCCCTTGCACATGCCCACAGCCTGGCACTATTTAGTTTACAGGTTCTAGGCATAACCATGGAAACTCCTCTGAATAATTGTGCAGAAAAGACTCATGGATTAAAAATAAACCCAGCACTATAGATTTGCAGTGTGAAGCGCACTTACAGAGATTTGCAAGAATTTGATAGATTGTAGCTGTAAAGTGCTGCTTACACTGTGAATATGAATTATATCTGTGTTATGCTATCATCAAAACAGTTTTTAGAAATTATAGGTCCTCTTATGTACTGGATAAGATAACTTAATTGCTTAATTGTGACTTTTAAGAAATCAAGATGTCTCTCTTATAAATTTATATAAATAGTAAACAGCAGTGGACTTGCTTTTATGCCCTCCTTCAGTGATAAGGAGTGAACAGCCTCATAGGTAGGAAGTCAACACGCTGTAGTGCCCAGATTTCTGCTCAGACAGCACAAGTTTTTCCAAAACACTGTGCCCATAGCCTCTGCACACACACATCAGCCATGCCCTTGCATCTCCCACTGACCCTGCCAGCACGGCCAGGGGGTTTATAATGACAGACTAACCTGAACTTGTGTATGCCAGGAGTCACAGCACTGCCCTGCCCCAAAGCCTGCAGTCAGAGTTCAGCTAGAGCAAATCTCTGCATATACAGGTGCCTTTGCTGAAGATTTCTGGTGATGGAGAGCAGCTGTACACTCAGGTGCCAGCCTTGATACACTGCATCTGATAACTAATCACAGATTGCTCAGATCCTTTCTGCAGCCACCCATTAGCTCGACATGCTGTACACAAGCCTGCAATCTTTCTTAGCAATGCTAGGAAAATTGCAAATCTAGCCAGATCAATTAGACAACAGGTTTATTTGCTGATTTCTATTGATCTTTCTCTTTAACCAGTATTATCTCTGTGGGCATCCTCAGTACTTAACTTCACACAGTATTTATGCAATTAGATCTACAATTTTCCCTTTTGATTTTAAGTGTACATATAAATTTATATTCTCATTCATAAATAGTTATATAGGCACAAATAATCTCCTTTTAGTATGAAAAGACTACTATTACCAAGTTTACCCATGCTTACATCTGTAAGCTAACTGATGAATCATTAGTCAAGCTTCATACTGAGGGATGTTTTTCTGGGATTTCCTTTAAACCCCACTTCTGGATCTTTGAACCTCCTTACAGACAAGTAAAATTTTTTGTTTTAATAGCAACACTAGAACTACATTAATTCCATAAGCAAGTTTGGCAGCCAACATCACAGTGCCTCAAAATAATTCAAAGGAGGGGTCTAGACTAATCTAAAAGTAGGGTCTACACTGAATTCAGATCAGCTGCTCAGGGATTTATCCTGCTGGGTCTTGAAAGCCTCCAAGAACATCCTATAGTCTTTAAACAGTTACTGTGGGGAAAAAACTTTTCCTTCTATCAGTAGCTTCTCTGTCACACTCCCACCTGCACCACTACAAAAGGATAGGATAGGATAGGATATAGGATAGGATAGGATATAGGATAGGATAGGATATAGGATAGGATAGGATAGGATAGGATAGGATAGGATAGGATAGGATAGGATAGGATAGGATAGGATAGGATAGGATAGGATAGGATAGGATAGGATAGGATAGGATAGGACCAACCAATAACCATCAGCTAGTTCAGCTACCTGACCAATTCAGTGTTGACCTAAAGTTTAATCCTACTGTTAAAGGCATTATCCAATGTCTCCTAAATGCTGTCAGTCTTGGGGAATCAACCACTTCTCTGGGAAGCCTGTTCCAGAGTTTGATCACTCTATTGGCAAAGAAATGCTTCCTTCCTAATGGTCAGTGTAAGCCTCCTCTGGCATAGCTCTGAACCATTCCCATGTCCTGACTCTGGATACCAGGAAGAAGATCAGCAGTGAAAAAGCCAAGAGCCA
Source organism: Sturnus vulgaris (assembly GCF_052056855.1). Lineage (NCBI taxonomy): Eukaryota > Metazoa > Chordata > Aves > Passeriformes > Sturnidae > Sturnus > Sturnus vulgaris. The sequence continues at coordinate 42,318,214 of NC_142244.1, read as the reverse complement.
TCTCCTCAGCACAGGGAGCTGCTGTTAGGTCTCCCTAAAGCTGTCACTGCTCCACTGCTGGGCTGCATAAACCCAACTCTCCAGCCTCTCTTCACAGGTCAGGTACTCCATCCATCACCACATTGGTGCCCCCCCTTAACTCACTTCAGTTTATTGATGTTTTTCTTCATTACAGGGGACAAAATAGGACTCACTGTTCTAGGTGTGGTCTAACAAATGCCAAGTAGAGAATAAATAAACTCTTTCCAGTGTGTTCTGTCTCTGACCCTGTTCCTACAGCCCAGTGTGATGGTGCCCTCTCTGCCTACCAGCCTCCTTACAGTTCTATGCTCAGCTTTACCACTAGCAGGAACAGCAGGGAGTGTCCTGCAGAGCTGCTCCCAGGCAGGCAGTGCCCACCCTCTGGTATTGCAGGGGCTCATCCTTCCTAGCAGCAGCAACTGGCAGTTCTTCTTGTAAAGGTTCAGGAGGTCCAGGTCAGCCCATATTTCTAGGCCTCTGAGTAGCAAACCTGCCTGAAAAGGTAACTATTTACCTCCATTTGTTATCATCCATAAAGCTGATCAGATATTGTCTGTCTTCTCTCCCAGAGCGCTGACAGACTTGTGTTGGGTCTGTGTGGCAAGGGTTTGGCAGTGATGGGGCTCCAGGATTGGCTTCTGTGAGGAGCTGCTAGAAACTTCCCCCATCTCCAACTGAGCTAATGCTAGCTGGCTCCGAGATGAGCCCACTCCTGGACAAGGCAGAAAAACTGCTGCACAACAGCAGCCAGAAGAGAGGAGTGAGAATATGGGACAGGAACAGCCCTTCAAACTCCAAGGTCAGTGCAGAAGGAGGGGCAGGAGGTGCTCCAGGTGCCAGAGCTGAGATTCCCCTGCAGCCCCTGGTGCAGCCCATGGTGAGGCAGCTGTGCCCCTGCAGCCCATGGGGGTCCACATTGAACACAACTCATTAATTACTGAGCCTGATGAGCCAGGCAGTGACCCAATCTTACAGCTCACCCCACCAGCCTGTAATATCCCAGCTTGGATAGCTGGAAGGAAGGTGTCACAAACAATGTCAAAAGCCTTGCTAAATTCAAGGTAGGTATCATCATATCTCTCTCTCTCTCATGAGCAATTCTGGGCTTTTATTCTTTAAAGAATCAAAATATTCCCTTCAGCCACAGCATGTTTAGCATTCCATATTCCTTTCAGAGTTCTCGCTCTGAGATTAGATTTCCCCTTCAGCCTGTAGCCATGTCATTATCTGATCCTCAGAATAACCTTAATAACTTTAGCATTGGCCGTGTTTAAAACGTGCATTGCTGGCTGGAACCCAATTCATTGAAATATCAAGACCACTGTGTTTCCATGACCTGCTGTTATATTCTTCCTAGCATGTTACATAGCATTTATTATGGAGCTGCCAGTCAGACAAAGAAATGGATGTGTTCGCCTTTTTGTCACTGCTATCATCTACTCTGGATAATGCAGCCTTTACAAGAATCACCAGGAGCTACAGTTTAATGAGGTTTTGCTTTAGTTTATCCAGAAACACATCACACTGCTACACAGTGGCATCACTGAACCCTAATACAAGGTGGACTGGAGACTTTCTACTAAATATGTAGTTAATTCTTTCTGCTAACAGCCTCTCTGTTGGCAGTAGTACCTATTCATATTTTTCTGCCTTCTGCTCTGCCTAAAAGTATGATCTGTGTGAGCTTACTTCCCTCCCACTCCTACAGTTTCGTCCAGTTTGCTTTGTTCACTGTGAAACCAGAAGAGGAGACATTTTCCTTGACCATAACGAAAGGAGAGATATTCTGCCTTAAAGAAATGTTTATAGGCAGGATCTAAAGGCAAGTCCTATCTTTCCTTTCTCATTCCAATTTAACTTTATGATTTATATATATATAGATATACACTGTTGACACTGACTAATGATAGCAGTAGCTTTTTCATCCCAAACAAAATTTCCAGGGAAACGTGTGATCTGCTAAAACAGAATTCATCACCCTCCAAACTTGGATCTTAGGTCAAGAAGTGTCACTTAATAACCTTTTACATCAAATCAAATGAGAATGTCAAGAAAAATATCATTTCAAGTGCAAAACCTATACTTGTTCATCTGAATCACATTTATAATGCACAAGAAAAAAACAGTTTCCCATTTCTTTTCCCATGAATGTCTTTACCTTCAGCTTTATGAGATTTCTGATGGTTGTGGTTTAATCTGGGTGCTGTGGGCTGACCCTGGCTGGGACTAAGGTGCCCACCAATGTTCACATTGATGGCATTTGTCTTCTTAAGTCACCACTGCCTGTGATGGAATCCTGCTCCCCTGGAGATGAATGAACATCTGCCTGCCCATGAGAAGAGGTGAATGAATTCCTTGTTTTGCTCTGCTTGCATGTGAGGCTTTTTCTTTACATATTAAATGGTCTTTATCCCAGTCCACAAATTTTCATACTTTTACCCTTTCAAGTCCCTTCCCCATCCTACCAGTGGGGAATGAGCAAGTGGCTGGATGAGGGTTAGCTGCCTGGCAGGGTTAAACCATGACATCTTTAAGTGATTTCAATTCTATATTCCATTCTAGTGTTTTCTCTAAATCCCACCAAGAACTTTTGTGTCCAGAACAAAATAATGAATTTTTACTTTCCCACTATGACACCACTGGGGCAGAGGAACTGCTCCTTTCCCCTCTCAACAAAATAAAATAAAACCCAGAGCACAGAACAGTTTCTAATTCAAAGATATGTCTGAAGTTTCTCCATTTTCACATAAGATGCCCGAGTGTATGGCTTCACTAATTTAATTCCCATTTGCTTTGCTGTAATATACCCTTTGTAAATGTTAGAAGTCCATCTGCTTGTTTTTCCATCAGAGCCTTGGCACAGTTCCAGCTGCAGATGTGGCAGCTCCAGTGCAAAATGAGCAACAGTTTAAACAGTCTCATTTCCAGACCAAATGTGAAAGCTTTTTCCCTTAAAGGAAAAAATATATATCCCAAATCAGTATTTTGTTAACAGGACCGTAAATAAGAGCAATAAACAGGGCAGGCCCATCAGAAATGGGCCAAGACTGTGAATCTGTGAACCTTCTTAGAGGGATCTCCTGCTCTCAGTAACTTACAGAATCATATTTCTCCACCTCTAATTCCAGAGTTATTTTGATGAGGAGAAAACTAAGATTAGACTTAAGATGTGAAGGATGACCTCAACCGTGTGTGTCTGTAAGGGATAATTTTAATCATATTTTGCCACATGAAAAAGCAAACTTCACAGTGCCCACCCCCATTCTGTGGAGAAGTAAAATCCCATTTTACTGAAATCAAAACATTAATGGGTCGTTTCAGAGAAGGTGATGTCATTTACAGGACTGTAATATGTGTACATACTCAAACTCATTGTAAAATCAACTTGAATTTTTTTGTAGTTGAGCACAGGAAACCACCAATGCTGGGGGAAGGAAGGATCCATGCTGTGCAAGGTGCTGGGCACACCCCTGATCTTCCCAAAGCTTTTTTTTTTTTTCATTTAGGTAAAACTCCACCAACATAAAACCTCTTCCCTCAGCCACTTGGGATGCCATGAAGATGCAGCTGACAATCCAGGTCTGAGCTACATTCCTCAGGTGCTGGTCTCCTTTAAGATGGCATGAATCAGGAAACTGAGTAATGCAATTGAGTAAATGCAATGAGTAAAGCTTCACTGATACAAAACTTGAGCAACAAGGACTCCAGAATACAGAGACAGGACAGGACTATGCAGTCATAATTACATCCACAAAAGCCCCTGGCCCCACTACACTTGCCCTTTCTGACAGGAACATATTTGCACCTTCCATCTCTCTCCCATCTCTGCCAAGCAAGCCATAAAAATGAAAAAGTCTTTCAGAGTGAATGCAGAGTCCTGTGCAGAGCCCTCTCTGCAAAACCCAGGGCAGCAGAGGGGGAACAAAATAAATTGCATGGGGAGAAGTTTCGTGGGGAGAGCACGATACCTCTGTGATGTTCTGGTGCAAATAACACTCCCGGACAGAAACAGGAAGAGAACAGCACTGACCTGCCCTAGGGACAGAATCTTCACTGCTCCAGTACTGCCCACTTGGCTGAGTAAAAGCTGGAATATTGCCATGCACTCCAAAATGGTGTACTAATCCAGAGCACTGTGTAAAGCAGTCTAGGAAATATTAAGGAAAGCAATTTCATCTCGACTTAAACCCTTCCCTCTACTCAGTACTTACAGTCCTCACTTTCTGTGTTGTGTGTTGGTTTCATGTCTCCAGCTGTTACTCCAGGCTTTGTGAAAGCCTGCTTTTCTCCAAAGCTCTGCTTACAGCACTTTTTCAGAATAGCAGCTAAAGCCTCTTCGTGGTGTGCACCTTAGAAGAGATATTTTCCAAGATTGTTTTTAAGATCATTCTGGTCTTTCACATCTACCTCTACCCCCTCCATCTCTCATCCATCTGGAAAGTCCCCACCCCACTGCTAACTCTCTAGAGGTTCAGCCCCCCAGGCTCAGCCATGTTCATAAGGCCAATCCCAAAGAACCATCCCTGATACACAACTTTCCCAGAAACCTCCACCTGTCCTTCTCTATTTAAACTAGGCTAGTTAAAAGTAAAATCTCTGTAACTTTTCCTCCCAAACAGTACCCCCTTCTGTATGCACTGAAAGCATTTAGTTCCTCCACAGCAGAGACCGACCCAAAAGTGCCCTTTTCAGAGACTATCCGAGATTTCAGCTCCATCAGATAGCTTTATTGGCCACTGAGGGTTTTATAGACATTCAACATGGTACATTTTTTACACTTTTATATCCTCTTATAAATAAAACAATGCTCATTTTCTATTGTTTTAGAATGGCTTCCTGTCTGGTAAAGATCAGGGGACAAACTGGGTTGCATAACTTGCTGCTCCTAGAGAATCACTGCAATGACAGGGCAGGAATACCTAAGGCAGAGACTGCTTGAGCTCTGCCTCAAATAAAAAATGGTCTTTAATTCTGGCAGCATACACAAGCATCACTTTTCAAATACAAAATTCCTCCCACTAGATACTGAAAATTGGACAAAAGCCAGCAGCATTAAACAGAAGACAGCACTTGTTCTTCCCTCAAAGAAGGTCTGATTTGGAAGAAGTGGAGTACAGTCCTGATAAATCCCCCTTAGCTCTGGAGATGTAATATGTCATCAGCAGAGTGAGAGGGAGCAGGCAGGAGAAACAGCACCTAAAAGAGCCACTAGATATTGTGGTCAGGATCATACAGCTGAAGATCACACAGTCAATCTGGAAATAGCAATAGAGAAGAAATGCAAGGGAGCACAGTGAGAGGTGGTGGGCTATTAGAGTTAATAAAAAGGAGTCTTTTGACAGAGCAGGGGGACTTCTACGAACTGCAGATTAAAGCCCACCTTGCTGCTCTGAAGAGATTAAGCTGGTTAACTTGCTGTACATTCCAGCAGACAGACTACATGCCAGGCAGAGAGTTTGACTAGGCAGCAATATAATTTTTTTGCTTGCCTTACTGAAATACTGCTGGAAAAGGATATTATAAATATATCCATGCAGAAAATAAATATATATTTCCATATATATATATGCTGCATTACTGATATATTTTCCTTGAAGAAAATCCTTGCCTACAAAGAAATAGTTAAGAACAGCAAGGGGGAAAAGGTGTGCTTCTGGTTTTTTATTTGACACATGCTAAAATTGCAAGACAACAGAGAGTTGAGTTGAAAGTCAAATGTGTTCTGAGCACGTTCTGGAGTCTAAAGTGAAGAGGAATAGAGGCTAGCATAGAAAATAAATAGGGTTTTTCAGAGGTAAAGGTGAAAGGCAGGAAGTAACCTGGTGGAGAAGTTTGAGGTCAGCTTTGTTGACAAAGCTTTCCCATGAAAAGGATCAGTCATGCAGAGGTCGGGATGAGCCCTATGGATGCCAAAGGGAAAAAAGCACCCTTTGAAGAAAAAAGGAAGACGTGGCATCTACCTCAACAGTATGAATAATCTTCAGGTACAAACTCCTTTCACGTGAGGCTTCTTTGAGGACTATGTTTCGTTTGGGTCCCCTTCAATATTCTCCCTCAGAATATTCTGTGATTTCCCTCCCAAAATGCAGTGCCACCCAAGCAGATGATGAAAGCAGTAGATAGAAGCAGGAGGACTCAATGGGTCGTGCAATTCCAGATATGCACATCCCCCAGTGACCCCAGGTCACTATTCCATCATCACTTTTCCCTCCATCTTCCCTTACTCACAGATTGGAAAAGTATCATTTTCGTGGGTTTTTATCCCCATGTTTCCTTACACAGTGATACAATCATATTGCTCATTCTTTCCCTTCTTCATCCCTTCAGAGGTTTCCAGAACATTTCTGCCAGACACTTTTGGCCTGCCTTGCGAACCAGTCTTTGTTTCCAGACTGACAAAGGTAAACAGTGGTTCTTTGACTGTAGAATACACTGTAAGACAGAAAAGTTCATTAAACCCCATTTAGAAAAGTCAGAAAAGTAAAGCACAAGCCTCTCCTTAGGTCAACAACAGCCCCTGGGATTTTATGATCCATTGAAAATGAAAACAAACCCTTTTGTTTGGAATATAGGATTTATCATCTTTCCCTGCTTAGCTCAGGGGAAGTTTGTGTCAGAATACAAATCTGAGCCCATCTTTCCCCGAGACCCATCTCTCCCTGGACCAATCTCCTTTAATGACTTATCCAAGGAAGAATTTTTCATGTACATGGCTGTTGCTTCCCCTGCCTTACCTGGGTTCTGCCAGATAAAAAATGAAACATTTAACAGCAGACAGGGCAATAATTTAGACATGGCTGGGATTTATTTTAAAAATAGAAGTACCTCTTCGTTAAACATCACTTTGAAATCCTCAGTCCTTTTTTTTTTTTCCTATAAGTTTTGCCTATCATATGCATCTTCAACAACTAGAAAATGCTATGGATTTTAGCATATATAATTTAGATAACATGAGACAGCTTTGTTTTAACCAAGCACCCATCCAGACTATTACATGAAACATCAGGATTCAGATAAATCCAATTTAAAGTAGGCAACTTTTTAAAAATCCCAGCAAAAATTGTCCTGTTTTTAACAGTACTTTTGCCCTGTATTATTCAGGGTATAATTCAATAAAATCTGTTCAAAACCAAAATGCAATAACTAGGATGATGCAACCCTTTTGTAGCAGCTAAGCATATACGAACTATACTTAAACAAAAACAATTCTCTGATAGAAAACTACATCTTTTAGGGCAGTTATAATTCTCTAGGCTTTCATTCAGAATAAATGTTAGGAACGACATCACAGTAAATATCTGTATAAATAAGCACAACTAGCACTAAAATACGAATATTATTCAGTCTCATTTCCTTTGATTTTGACATAACAAATTTTGAAAGTCACAAAGTAGATCACAGTTGTGTGTCACCTGATTGCATCTAATATAAATCTAGATAAAAGGTTGTATCATTTTTAATATATTAACTTACTTAGAATGCTTTCTGGCTGCTGACACGTCAGCTAGATTGCAATGATCAATAAAAGCAAAGAAAATGCTGAGATATTAGAATCTTTATAATTCCCCTAGTCAATTTTTCACACAGTACTTAGTACCCGAGTTTTATGTCTAAACTTGCCCAACTAAAAATGTAATTCACATGATAATGAAATGTCAAATAAGTCTTGAGCTAGAGATCTAGATATTTAAAGTATCTGATTTTATTAGGAAGCCACTTCTTAAAGATATAAAGAATGATCAGATGCTCTACTCATCTTCTGTCAGCATTCAAAAAGAAGTGCATTTGTTTAACTAGAATTTAGCTTCCTCCTCATAAGTCTCTCTCCAAGAGCACTAACATCTCATTACCGATTTACACTTACACATTATATTATCCTGTAATGAGGATGAAGCCTATTAGAACAGACAGTTCACCACGAGTTCAGATGTTGAAGAAAAACAGTGATGGATTGCCTGGAAGGAGGAAAAAAAAACTGGTTTGCAGATGTTAGGTTTGTTGATTTGGCATCCTGCAAGACTTGGGCAAATTTGTATCATACAAATTCTCTAATACATCTCTGTTTTTAGCCTGGAACCTGCCTGGAATGCAAACTGTGTTAGAACTGTTACATGTTGCCAGAGGGAAAATTGGACCTTTTGTACATCAGAGTGGCAAATTAAATCAGAAAGACACATCTTTATACCACTAGATATATGAAATACCCCAACAAATTTTATTTAATTATAATTATTCTAGACACTGGAGCCAAAAAATAAAAAAAATTATGAGGTAGTTTTGTTCAAAATAAGAAAGGTGCTGGTACAGCATGTAACCCTACAATGCTCTGGCTTCCAGCATAGAATGCATAAAGCATTTCACAACACCTATGCAACAACAATGAGAATTTAGCATGGTGACAAATACTGCAACAAAGTAAGTTCAGTGATAACTTCAACAATGTAGAGAACAATTGACACATCCAGGGAATTGTAACTTGGAACTTGAGGGAGTCCCTTCAGCTATTAATAGGAGAATGATAATATCAACTCAGATATTATTTCAATTCAAGGAAAATGAAAACTATAGAAAAGTAAAGTCTCATAAGTAGGAAGATGTGGGAATCTGTTTAGACTATCACTTTACAGCTGGAAATTATAGAAATTGCTGAGTTTGCTTTGCTATACATTATCACCTGAGGCTGCAGCCAGGGTGGCATTGATGTGTCCTAAATGCAAACATGTTCAGAATATTTCTCACAATTAAATGACATCCCATAGCCTCACATCCATTATTTTCTCTGGATGTTCTCCAAAACACCTTTCTTTGAATTTCTGCAAGCTGACATCATGGCTATAATCACATAGTCCTTTTAATGCCAAAATCCCAGAACATTTCAGAGTTGATGAGGGATTATGGTGTCTGAGCTTGGGGGCTTTGCTGCAGTTCTGTATGCTGGTTTCATAACCTGGGATGCTGTACATTTTTCTTTTTTTTTTTTTTTAAATAATCATATCCAAGCAGTCACAGAAGCTCATTTGATTCATTATCTACATTCTTCCAAGAAGAAGAATATTCAAAGTACATTCCCTAATTTTAGGCCATCACCTTCTTATATGTTAATCAGTCTCTGGTGCCTTCATGGGATGGTGCATTTACAAGTCCTACATGATACGAGACAACACATATCCTCTTAAAAAGCTGACTGAAAAACACACAAACCCTCCTTTGTCCAAAAACAAGGGAATTATGCATACAATATCTTTCCTTAGGCTAAAATACTTTCATTGCAAAGACATGGATTATGATAGCAATGTTGACCACATAAAATGTCATTTAATTTTAGCATCAAGAAACCAATGTGCATGTTATAAAATGGTCACTCTTCATCTACTGGTTTTTGCTAACAGTCATGACAGAGCAGGAATGGTTTTCTTTGCCTATCAAAAGGGTTTGCATTTAGTGAGAAAAATAATTCTTTCACCTGGAAGGTAATTTGATAACCACTAACTCACAAGAAATAGAAAGATCTGGAGAGCTTAAAATTTCTAAAGTTATTAGGATTCTTTCATTTTGAGAACTTATTCTTTGCCCCCAGCAAACAGAATTGATCCTTCATTCACTTTTCAGCTAATTAGAAATCATCACTGAGCTTCTTACTAATATGAGGCTCCTTCTTTTGGATTCTTTGTATATCCATCTTAATTAGCAGTGGCACAGAAAAGCACAGAAACAATTGACACTCCCTTAGGAATTTTCAGCCCAGCTTGGTGGAAGGCAGGCATTTCTCTAGCATATACTTCTGCAGGGAGGACAGATGTGGATATCCATTCTGGATGTAGGTCTCCTTTGATTTCCAGACTTCCTTGTTGCAGAAAAGTGTTTGGCATTACAGAAATCGGGTGACTGTTCATGTTCTGTCATCTGCTCCCAACAGGGTTAATACCAAAGAGATAGGAAAGAAAAAGGTAAAAAAAAAAAAAAAAAAAACAACCACAAAAACATCTTGATGATTGCACCTTACTCCAGTTGTGTATGGATCAAAGGGGATAAACATGCAGGCTGCAGCACCGTTTGTTCACAGGCAGTGCAAACACTAGTGATATGGCACCATCTGATCTGCAGCATTCCATCTGCCAGCTGCAAGAACAAAAAATGGAGAGCAATTACGAATATTAATCAGGGCTTGAAGTGCTGCATGATTCATGATTCATGTGAAGAAAGACCAAGATATATCAAAAGATAATGTGTTTACTTAAAATAAAATAGAAGCATGATTTCTTCAGTCCTGCATACTTAATGCAGTACATTTTTTCCCCTGACTGCACTGAACTTTTCCCCAGATCTCTTGCACTCACTTTGAATAGTCAAGCACTTAGCTAGATCTATCTCAGTCTAATTCAAGCTGCTGATTACTGATTATTTAGAAGCACTGAGTTAACATTAGAGTATCAGCAGCTAGATTATTTCCCTGGTGATGTTCATTCTGGTATTTAATAATGTCATTTCATCCATTCAAATTAGACTTTTCTACTAACCAAAAAAAAAAAAAAAAAAAAAAAAAGGAAAAATTTCTCTTAGATACCTGGGTAAATGTAAAAAGTATAACTGAGAATTAATCCTTGCTGTGAAATTGCTTGGGAATATTAGCAAAACCAATCCACAAGTTTCATAGAGACAAATATCTTTTCTGAACAGCAGAGGTATTTCTATAAAGAATTTTAGCTTCTGCTGAGGAGCTATCTTCCCATGGATACGTGAAGAACAACACTGTAAAGATACTTAAAGTGCTTAAGGATGCAGATTGGTCCCCATTGGGATTTCATAAATCTTTAATAGACCTATGTGCAAGTAGAAACCACAGTTCAAAATCTAAGGAAACAGATCATCTATTCAGAAATCCACTCAGGAAAACCAGCCTTCCGTTTGTACGAAAGCCCCAGAAACAAAATCCTTTTTTATTGCTGCTTGCCAGGCTCTATGGCCTTCTTGCTTAGACTGACACTTGGGACACAAAAGGCACCACCAAAGCAGGGCTCTCCTGCACACACATCCCTAAGCTGGACAAAAGAAAGGTTCAGTACAACCTGTCCTGGCCAGCAGCCTGCCTTCTGGCCAGCACCATCCCTTGTACATATCAGGGAATTGGAGGAAGTGGATAACAAACCCAGGACACTCATGGAGGCTATTTGCTTCTCCTCAGAAAGCTGACCTCCAGAGAAAAGCCGCAATGGCCACAGCTAGGGAACCAAAAAACAGCTCAAACTGACTAAGGTACTTAGTGAAGCTATTCCACTTCCAAATTAATATCAGATTCCTGAGTTGAAGGTCCACATTATTTTGATTTAGTCTCGTTCCAGAAACAAGTAGGGCTCAAGATTTTAAAGCATCAGGTATTAAAGGAGCACTCAGTTTAGAGCATAAAAATGACAAAAAATATTTTATGCATTTTTTAATGTAGGACTGTTTTGTTGGTTTTTTGTTTTTTTTTCTTGGATTTCAGGTCACACAACAGTTTCACCTGTCAGGACAAATTAAGACAATGATGTATGTAATTTTAAAGGTAAAAAAAAAATCCTAGCTTTGAAGTAGGCAAAAAAGAGTCTTTAGGAAATTAAAGAACCTCACATAGAGGCCTTTAAAAAGATTAACCTATGAAAAGTGCTCAGAAGCTCTGCAGTAGAAGCTTGACAACCCTAGGCTGCCTTTGAAAACCATCCAAACAGAGGCTTTAGATGATTTGGAATCATTTAAAGAAGGTCTGCATGCCATCTTTAGCAATAAAGTAAGAACCACGGCACTTGATATCTTCTGTCATTAAAAGCTGGAGTGTAACATTAAGCAGGTTGAAAGCAGATGGCACACTAAAATTGAATGTGTAGGTGAAAAAAAAAGTAGGGCTAGCTGGAGAAAAGCACATAGAATTACAACCTTTTGTGAGCAGACAACATAGCAGTGGGAAAAAATACAGAGAGTACAGTATGCATTTATATGTGCCAGTTTCAAAAATGATCAGAGCTTTTGCAAGAATGCATGAAGTTTAACTCTACAAAATGCAAGGGACAGGCTGGGTATGATGACTGCCTTATTCAAGTTTTCCTGTCAGGAGGGGTTGAGCACCTGAATGGCCTGTTCTTTGTTCAAAGAAAGAAAACCTACATCAAAGCAACGTTTCTATTTTTTACTGAAATACACATATAAGGGACAACTCTTTGGAAAAGTTCAATAAAGACTGATCAAGTAACAAACTTGATACAAAAAAGTCTTCCGTACTGTCTGAAAACAAAACTTCATTTTAACTTCTCTGGTCACATTTTGTTTGCTGCACTTCTCACCACTGCCTTTCTCATAGCCTCCAATACAGGTCTGCATTAACCTCATCTTCAAGCACAGTAAAAGATCTCAGAAGTTAAATCATTGCTTGTTCTCAAAAAGGAGCTGTGTCCAAATGGGTGGCATTCATCATCTGTCCTTTATCAGTCAGAAACTTCTGTCTCCAACACCAGAGTTTAAATAGTTTAAAACCATAGGGCTGAGCACACCAGAGTAAAAATCCTGAGTGTATATTTAGGAAAATCTTCGGCTCTGAAATACTTAAGGAGCACCTGTGGAAAATGTCAATACCTGCCCCACAGAGTGGTCCCCTGGGGTTGAAGGGACAGGGCTGAGGCTGAAGGAATGGTTTCTGCTCATGCCACATGGTCTAGAGCAAGTAACCCAGATCAGCTTGTACTAGCCAAAACCACAAGGAGGTTGTCTGTCATGTAAATGTAGAAATCACGCTCCTCATGGAAAGTCCCATGTGATATGCAGTACCACCCAGGGTAAAATCTCAATTTCTATATCCATATATATGGACATGGAGTAATTTGGGCATAGTGCTGCAACTGAAAGCAAATATACAGCTCAGTTGTTGAGCCCAGAACAATGGCAATAAACTCTCATTTAAGAATTTAGTCTTAGTAGGTCCTTATATTTTGAATGCCTTTATTTTCTTATTTCCCTACAGCTGTTTTGGGTTTTCCTCCTAAAGAGGTTGCAGACCTACAAGAGGATACAGACCTAACAAGCTTCGATTAGAAGAGAATATCCTGATTTTCCAGCTGCAGACAGGCACCTTAATGGTAGTCTGAGGTAGAAGGAAATTCTTATGCCACTATCAAGATCTTTCCTGTCAGTAGCTTTCATAGTGCTGTCAGATTAGAGTCCCCCTCATTAACTGCCAGCTACTATCTGTTTTTCAGTGGAAGAGAGAAGGAAGGAATAATAATCCTCGTATATACTGAATGGCCTGTAGGAGAAAAATGTCACTTAATGGCATTTGTACAGCAGATAATACCAGACAAAATAAAGGGCAGGAATGTTTGGGATTTGGGTTTTTTTCTTTCTTTTTTTTTCCTCCAGAACTCCTAGAAGAAATATTTGTTACTGTTCTCTCTGAAATTGGCTTTGCAGGTGACTTGGAGGTTTTATTTCAGAAATTACTTATAGATCACTGAAGGGATAAAAGAGTCCCTTTTGCAGTCCCAAGCACACTAGAATATCTTCCTTTGCACTTTGTGACTGACAGCAGTTTTCTGTCATCCTCAGGCAATGGACAAATTAAAGACAATCCTGGTCCTTGTGTTTTCCCTCTAATCACTGTTCATAGGCTTGCTCTCAGCTGTGACAGATTTTGCCATTAATGCATCTTAGTTGCTTTCCTCTAGATGAAGTGGGGAGAAGAAAAGAATTGTCTAAAGGGTTTTGTCTTTCAGAGGATGCTTTTCTTTCCTCCAAGAAAATTTTGAGCCCCAGTTGGCAAACTTTGAATTTAGAGTATCCTTAGCACCCTGGCAGAAGCATAAAATACCCCTGGCCCTTGAGGAACAGGTGTTTCCTCCTTCCAGGTTTTATTTCCACCATGGAATTCTTGTGTTTCTCTGCCTCAGAAAATAACTAGAAATACAGAATGAAGATTTAAAGAAAATAACAGAAAAGTGGAAGCAAACTGCATATCCTCAACATATTTAAAACAGTACACAGATAGCATTTATCACTGGATGTTTCACTGATCTTATCTTTTAGGATAGCTGAGAGGACTTAGAGATTTCCACCTCCCCTCTCCACTCAGCATATGAACAGATGTAATACTCATGAAAAAGACAAGCAAAGGCCACAGCCAACATCAGGGCTTTTTACAATCACCTTCACTGATTCTACCTAGCCTGGCAACAGAGATAAGAGGGCAGCTGGAAAGGATAAGAGCGGCAGCCAAAGTCTCAAGAGAAGTCACTATGTTCCTAAATCAGAGCTTAAGAAGATTCCAGTAAAAAATTCAAGGCATAAAGTTAGACTATCTTCAGTGGCAAATTCTATGCTGCATCTTTCTTCATCGTTCTTGCCAGAAAAGTAACTGGCAATGTGCCTGATATGGTCTGGAAAAGCCTTGTTATTTTGTACATGGAGTCCAGTAGTCAGCCAGGTAGCAGGTTTTTGCTTTGTCTATATTCAAAGACTTTGCAAAAACAGATGTTCCTATACATCTTTACAAGACAGGCTTTAAATGTAAGCTGTTTCAGCCAACAGTCTCCAGAAAATATGAAATAGCTTTTTCTCTTTTTTTCTTAGCTTGGGCAGCATTTATTCTTCTTTTCCCTCAGCAGTGCTGTCTGAAGCATCCTTTTTATCTTTGTTTTGATCTCCATGTGAAATCTGCCCAAGATATACATGCTCCCAAATCACAGCAGAAATCACCTGTGTTCATGCAAGTGCAGGGAGAACATGAGCCACATCACTGGCCTTTCTTATAATCAACTTCCTTGGCTTTCATACATGCACACAACCCTAGGCTATATCACAGAAAGCCTAACTGTGGCTACCTAATGAACTAGGGTGTAAAAACCTGTCATGACACTTTTCAAGGTCATAGAAAATTTTCTTAATTACTATGAAACACTTATAATAAAGGGGGGGGGAACTCTACAAACCACAATATCTTCAGTCTTAGATTATATGGGAAAATAGCCTAATGGAACTCAAACTAAGAGGAAAAAAAAAGGAAAAAAAGTTACATGAGGTCACTCATGTAGGTCACTACCTTGCACATTGCCCACATGTTATATTGGAGTGTGCTCAAAAAAAGAGAACAGGGAGTCCAACACACAGTCAAGAACCATGGCTATGGCAGACAAAACTACCACGGTACATACTTAGGATTATTCCTAAAATTGTTGTTTCCAGCACACTCCTGATGTTGGACCAGCCTAAGTGCCATGGAGCTGTGAATGCAGGGATTAAAGACAGCCATGGAGGTGGCTCATCCACAAAGGACCAAGCAAGCCCACCATGGTGCTTGTTCCTAGACAATAAAGGCAATAGCTCACCTGAGGATTATGCCACAAGACTGATATCAAGCAGTTTGCCACCTGAAACAGACCTGACCTTGGAGTTAATCTAACACAAAAATAGTTTCATGGTTTTCAAATAGTTCTGTATATCTGTTTCTAAACATAGTAATCCCTTTTTAATACTGTTCTAATATATTTCTGCCGTGCTTGTGCATCCATATTTCTTTACTCTTGAAAGCAATTGCTCATAAACTGGCAAATAACAAAGCATTACATTCCTTTTCCAATCAATCTTTAAAAACAGTCCCGTGCCTTTCTGTGAAACTTTATTCATAGGTTTCATGGGTACCATGAGGGAAGGGAACATCTCTCTCATGGAGCAGCATGGCCCTGGGTAGGTGACACCATGTGTCAGTTAAGAAAAGTTTTCCACTGACAAATATTGGCCAGTGATGGACAAAAGGCAAACTGGAGCCTTGTGGAACCTGAAGGGCCTCGTGTGAGTTTGTATCACTTATCTAAGCCACCATTTTTCTTCCCTTTAGCAGGAAGGAGAATATCATCTATTAAGACACCCTCGATGGTGGCAAGACCAGCCCCCAGCAATGCACACAGGCAGGAAGAGGCACTCACTTGGGCAGCATTCATATTCTTCAGTGTGGGAAAAGATGCTCTGCACCATAAATAGACTTTTAATTGCCATAAATGTACAGCCAGAAGGATTGAGGGAAAATTCATTGAACTCCCTCCAATCAAGATACTACAGTGAGTTCATTATAGAATAAAACAAATTCCGTCTTCATGCATTGAGAAAATAGAAGCTTAGCACCTTTGACTACTGATCATCTTCTGGAAAAAATTCTGGAGACCTTAAAGAATCTAAAATACATCAAACTGAGGAGCAATTCTGAGAGCACCAAAAGACAGATTTGTCAGAGTAAGTTTTGTAACCTTTAAAATTTAAACAGCATTTTTTTTCCCATAGTAGTTGTAAGATGAACAAGATAAAATACTATCTTGGAAAACAAGCTCTGTTCTTATTGAGAGTCAGCAATTTTGACTATGAAGTCATCCAAATTTAAAAATATCATTGTAAAGCTATGTTACTTTAGCCTTTGAGAAGTTAAAAAAAAAAAAAAAGGGCTATTGTAGAAATGTTAACAGATAACAGCATCCACAGAAACAGGAGTGCTGTGACACATCATAAATCTAAGAAGACAATTTATTAAAGCCTTGCTAAAAATCAGTGTGTCATTCCTTTCATTTCAATGTCACCATTACCCTGCAAATATAGAGCACTTAGAGATAATATTTTCAGCAAGAAAAAACATTGTGGCCTCAGAACGTTACTAAGAAAAGATGACAGATTGGATAGAATTAGGTTAAGGGGAAAAATAAACTCTGGAGGGCAAAACCTATGCAACCTTGTAATAAAAACATGCAAATATCACGAATTTCACTAGGGCTGAACCCTCATTTCAGAACACCAGAGGTGCTACAAACTGAATGTTGTGCTTTTGCCTTGGCCCAAAGAAAAATTTCTCTCATTTTACACTTTGGTTTGGTTCCAGTAAAAGAAAATAGCCCAGCCCTTGATTGAACCCGCTTTGGGAGTGTGAGCTTCAGAGAAACCTGGACTCTGTGCCACATGACTGATGTATTCTTCACTGTGTGCATCCCACCACACTGGTCTCTCCACACTCAGAGCCCCTTTTGATCCAAACGTCCACATTGATTTATTTATGCTGAAAGAGTTGCACTGCTCTGGTCCAATCCTTCTCAACAAACATATAATGAGCAATGTTTTTCACAAACTTGCTACAACTCCTGTGACCATCTGAAAACTGATTTACAATATCACAGATTGGGCAACATAATCATGGTAGCTAAAGATAATAAATAATTATTGTTGCCATCTGGACGCTTTGAGAAGCATCCTTCTGAAGTTTGTGCTTGAGTTTCTACTGGAGTAGAGCTGGTACAAAGCAAAGAACAACAACAAGAAGTTAAATTTACATTAACAGAAGAATAGTAGCTAATTCGTAATCTACAAGGGGAAGCACTAACATTAGTCTAAATGCAATTTACACAGAAATATTCATGAAATTTTGTAGCTATTTTTCAGCTTGTCAAGCATATTGATGCAGCAGAATAGTTTGCTGATTATCAGTACTTTTACTTTCAACAGTACACATCACATCACTCAGAGCCAAAGGTTTGTTTTGATACCTCTTCCCCACCTCTACCAATCCGGTTATCCTTAGAGCCGACAGTGGCAGCGTGTATTTAGTGTATTTCCCTGCATTGCTGCACTCACTGCGCTTTGCAGGATAGGTTGATAATATCGTAGGAAATGCTTAGACCACCTTTAGCACTGTGCTGCTCCCAGGCATGGCAGGGGAGGGCTCAGCTCTGCCCTGATGCACAGAGCTGAGCAGCAGCCCACTGCTATTAGTCACACACTGCAGCACGGGTGAGCAGACACAAGTGCTAGGGGATGACAGCTTCAGAGCAGGCAGAGGTGGCCTTTTCTTTTGCTGTTCTGTGGCTACCCCTGCAGGCAAGGAAGACACAATCTTCCCAAGACAGAGGTGCTTAGGGAGTACACGGCACTCAGATATGTGAGCAGAAATTCACCCAGTGCTCCTCAGAGCTGCAGCAGATGTCTCTGGGGCATCAAGCAAGAGAAGGAGTGAATTAGATTATGTGGGAAGCTGCAGGTCAAGAGATGAGCCACAGCTATGGGAAGGGACTATGTTACAGTCCCATTTTGAGGGAAATACTGGGTGTGAATATGACTTTTTATCCCTGCCAACAGATTTTAAAAAGGTCGCAGGAGAGAAAAAAAATATGTACAGCACACAGAGGATATGCTCTTGTTCCACAAAAAAAAACCAAACAGCAACCCAGTTTCTGTCACCTCACATTGATTTTATGACCATCAGTGCAGTGTCAATTTACTTAGGAGAACTGATCAAAGCCCATAACTTCAGAAAATGTTTTTGTGAAAAAGCCTAATTCCCTGTTATGGCTGTTTATACCATGGGGGTTCGCCAAAACAGTGAGTCATCATTAACCCTCCAATTTATTTCAATTACTTGATCAAATGCAGCATAAATAATCCAATTAGTATATTTGGATTCAAGCAGGGCCGCATAATGTTCTTAAAAAGAAAAAGAAGAGAAAATAGGAAGAATAGAGAGATTTCTGCCTGAAAGTAGCACTCTTTGAGTGAAGGGCTGTTTGGCTCTGATTTTGCTAGGATGAAAATTGTATTGCTATGAGCTTTTACAACTACGACATTGTGAAGTTTAACTTCCCTTAATCCAAAATAATACCCTGATACACTCTCAAGTGAGAACATGCCTTCCCCAGGTGTCTGCCAGAGCTGGACACTCTCTGGCACTCTCAGGGTCTTGGGGGTCTCCTGTGGAGGGTCAGGAGCTGGACTTTGATGATCTTTGTGGGTCCCTTCCAACTCAGGATACCCTATGATTCTATGATTTAGGTCCCCTCACAGATTCATCTGTCCTGTTCACCACGTTAATTTTGCAGACAATACCAGCAGTAGAAAGCTCTGCCACAGGAACAAGCAGGGAGCGAGCACTGTAATTGTTTGACCATGTTGGGCATAATCGATTTCTTTTGTAAGAAGAAACAGGTTCATACTCCAGTTCTTACTTCATTTCCACATCCCCACAGCTTCTGGATCATGTGTGAAGAAAGAAAGAAGAAACTTTTACCAGGGCAAGCAGTGGAGATACTGAGCCAGGCAAAGGCCAGCCCATTATGGAGACAAGTGATGAGCCTTCCCCTGCAGCTCCCAAGCCAGGGGTCTGAAGCATGTTGCAGGAGATGCCACATGGGATGTCTTAGGGTGTTCACTATGCACAGGTTGTACGAAGGAGACTGTCTTTAAAGAATAATTATAGTGTTGGCCATGACAGAAAAGAAATGGGCTGATACAGAAGCAAAATGGGACCCAACCTAAAAACCTAACAAACCTTATCCAGCTGGAAGCGAGAGTTGCCCCCAGTCACTCCTCATTGTACACTGAGAAGGTTCTATTTCTTGACTCCTGATTTTTTAATGTGCAATTTTTTTTTTGGCATCCCTAAGGGCTGCTCAGGCCACCCCTGGGTTCCCATACCCATGCTAGCAAGTCTGGCGAGGTTGTCCCAGGGGTGCAAATGACAGGCATAGTTTAGCTGTCCCTGGCACTGGGCATGGCATGTCTGCACGCTCTGGCCACTGGTTTCTATAGCTGCAAGCCACAGTGGGGTACTGGTTACACAGCAATGGTAAAACGAGCTCCCTACCTTTGCCAGCAAAGCTGCTCTGCCTCTGGTGGCTACTGACAAAAGCCAGCAACACCTGGCATGCTAATGTCCAATACTCATTTTTTAGATAGCTGTTTAACTTGCAGCTTTTGAGACAAGTTTGTCTACTTCACACTGCTCATTTGGAATCAGGATTTCATCCTATCTGAGTCAATGACAGTATTTCTATTCATAGCAGGAGGGCAGTGTTTCAGTCCAGCATTAGGTCTGTCTCTAAGGAGTATCTCTTAGATAATTTATGATGAAAAACTTGCACCACATTTACTGGAAGAGAGAGAGCTGGAAGCCTACAAAGCTACTGGACAGGGTTGCCTCTTAATGTCCTTGATGCTGACTGTAGGTCTACCAGCACAGTGCAATGCAACATAGAGCTGCCTGAAATAACTGAGCATCAGAACAAATATACTCACTGCCACAGAGATCTCTGCTTCGCCTAATTAACACTGCTGAGAAACAGGGCTGATTAACCTGGGCAGAGCGCCACAAAACCATGGCTATCCTGCTTCCAGCACTTCAGCAAACTCATTAGCGCTGTCTTGGGCATCGTTGCACAGAAACGAATTTGTGAATGAAGACCTGGAGAAGGGAAGCCGTCTGATAAATGCCCCAGCTCTCGCTGGCCCTGATCAGAAACTGTTCAAAAACTGGGAGGTGGGGAACACACCTGAATCACACCCTGAATGGAAATTTTGCAAAATGGAAGGCTTGGTCCCCCTGCCTCCCTGGCATGAGAAGCCACCAGGAATTATTTGCTGCAAAATATAGATCCAGGTGCATGCTCTGTGTTCTTTCACATGAAGGCAGAAAAGATCATCCCTCATGACAGAGGTTTGGAACTACATGATGTTTAAGGTATCTCCCAATCCTCAACCTATTATTTCCTGTATCACCGAGGAAAAGCCTCCCTCTAATAGAGCACTTTTCCTTCCTAATGATGAACATGATCTAATACCGATAGCTGACCAAAAATCAGAAGCAAAGAAATGTTGTGTGTGCTCCCATTATAGCCACTGAAGTAGTTATGGTCCCATTTCATAGAAGGAATATGTAGGTGATAATAACCTTACGAAAATGAAATAAAATGGTGCTGTCACTAATTCCATTTAATGCTCTAACAACATCCAAATTAGATGTGCTTATTAGTTCATAACATTGCTTGTTATAATTCTTAATCTCAGATAAATCTCTCCACAACGAGGAACTAGTATAATGAGCTAGTAAGAAAACAAAACAGTTTGGAAACAAATATTCTTAATGGCAATCATGTGTGTTCCATGGCTGCAAACTGCCCAACGCTCTTGCCCTTTTGTCACTTTTTCCTAGTTTTCTGTGGCATGCTCTCAGATTTCCCTATAAATGCCATGCCATGCCATATCATCATTACTCTATTTGAAAGGAATTTTTGGGAAATTAGCTTCTTTTGACATATTGCACTATCTCTCATAGATTGTTAAGATGTTCTGAAATTTCAGCATGCTGTTATTCCAGAGTAGTTCACGTGGACATCATTCAGTGATGAATGGGAGATTTAAAAAACCAGTCATATATGAAGATAAATCTCTGCAGTTAAGCAATACTGTCAACAAAATTAACATCTTTCTGTCACACTTTCCCTCGTATGAGTTCAGTTTGATTGGAGAAAGGAAGAGGGAAGGAATCAAACCATGATTCCACCAAAAATAAGCTTTGATTTTCCACATGTTTTTGTCAAATAGAAAAGGGTACATTTAGAAAGAGAAAGTTATCATGCTCAAGGAATGGTCCATTATATATAAAACAATAAATTAGTAGGAAGGTTAATGCTTCTGACAAATGAGACTCTTTAAAAGTTTGCTGGAAAGGATTCATTCATAGCTCAGAAAGATAAAGCAAGAGGCTGCTGTTGTAATGTCCTCTGGCTAGTCTCCATCAGGATTGCCAAATGATTTATTCAGATCACTGACAGCATTGAATCTCTAATGATCCATGTAAGTGAGTTAAGATTAGTAGACCAAATAGATTTAAAACAACAGAGAAAGCTTTCCATTGTACATGCTCATTTTAAATCAGCTGTTTCATGTTTCTGGACCTGTGTTTAGCTTTATAACCTTGTATTTTGGACTAAAAAAGGATTTGTGTAATTTCTTCAGACTTCATCTGTTGGTGTCTCCACAGATAATGATTTCTTTAATTCTAAAGTCTAAGCAACTTTCTCCTTTCCCCTAACCATGTTTCTAAGCATAATGATCACTTGGCCCATCATGTCCAAACTGGATTACTGTATTTGAATCTGATCACAGTTCACTATCCCAGCTCTGCAGGAAACACCTGCCATCTTTCTTCATAGATGATGTCATGGCAATGACTTCAATGAGTTTAGATTCTCATTATTTCAGTGTTCCTTATATCAATATCAGATTAGTAAGGGCAACTGCAGACCTGTGAATCACTAGATTTATGTGCAGCTCCAGGAAATTAAGATCACAGAGTTCAAAAAAAAGGTACAAAATGGCTGTGAATGTAATATCTTTGAGAAATAAAACACAAAACCTCCTGTATTCTACTGATATGCAAGGCTTCCAAAAGACAGTAGACAAGATAATGGAAAATAAATTGACCAAAGACTATTAAAGATACTTATCACAGAGTCACAGAATGGGCTGGGTTGGAGGGAACCTTAAAGATCATCCAGTTCCAACCCTCTTGCCATGGGCAGAGACATCTTCCAGTAGATGAGGCTGCTTAAAGCCCCATCCAAGCTGTTCTTGCACACTTCCAGGGATGGGGCACCCACAAGTTCTCTAGGCAACCTGTGCCAGACTCCTACCACTTTCACAGTACAAAGTTTTTTCCTGAAGTCTGATCTAAACCTATTCTCTTTCACTTTAAAGCCATTGTCCCCTGTGCTGTCACTTTGTGCCCTTGTCAAAGGTCCCTCTCCAGATTTCTTGTAGGCTCCTTTAGGTACTGAAAGGCTTCTCTAACGTCTCCCCAGAGCCTTCTCTTCTGCAAGCTGAGCAGCCCCAACTCTCTCTTTCTGTCTTCATAGGAGGTATTTATGTCATTCAGGTTCTTGAACCCCAGGAGGCTGTATGGCTGCAGGCATCTTACCCTCTTCTATCACTGCTATTGACCACTGTAAAATACAGGATGAGCAGGCAGATTCACCTCTGATCTGACACAGCCTTGACACCTTTATGTCTTAACCCGGAAGAGAAAATGGCATAAATTTGGAATATGACTCCTTTAGGGAAAGCTGCAAAACCACTTTCTTCCTTGCAGCCCTCCGGGAAGAGTGCCACGAACAGCTCCACCTGCCTCTGCTGTCCTCTCCAGCCCAGCTCTCCTCTCCACCCCACGCTGCTTTCTTTCACTCCAAAGGCTTTCAAACAACCTGCCTGAACTGCAAAGCAAATTAACTACGAGCTAGTTTTTAATTATGACCATAATTTAAAACAAAAACAAATCAAAAACCCTGTCAGTTATATTACCTAAAAAGGGAGAAAAACACATAAAGTCTCAGTGAAATCGCCCAGCATCTCCAGTTCAACTCAGGCTCTGTGTTGATGTGCAGCAGGATAATATCCTTGAGTAGGTTTTGAATTGCTCATGACAGAGGTACATTTCTGTCAGTTGGTGCTGTTATTCTTGTCACTTACCCTGTCTCCCTGTTCTCTCTATGCAGCAAATGATGCCAGTCAATTGTCTGCCTCTTTCACAACAGTTTCTGTATCTTCTTTCAGACCATGCAAAGAGGTTCTTAAACAACGGATTTTTTTTTCTTTTTTTTTTTTGCATAATTTTCTGCACTTTGGGGACAAGATTTAGGAACCAAGGCACTTTTTTCTCCCTGTGTACCAGTTTATCAGGGCACAGATCTACTTCTGTCAAGCTTTATAGTAATGCACAGAGAGTGGTCAGGAATAAAAAATTGAAAGAATAAGGATATCATTTGCATTAAAAGTATGGTTTTGTTCTTTGTATTTCAACCTTTATTCTGTTGGCTTTTTTTTCTTCTGTCTCCATAGGTCATAAACAACCCAATGAAAACAGAACTGTCCTTATCGACCTGAATAGTAACTAGCATAGTGAGCCACTGTGGTTTCCTTATCTTCATAGCACCTTTTCCCACTGAGGATGTGATTCTATAAAAAACTACAATTATGCCAACATCTATATGAATCTTAAACTGCAAATATTCCACTTTTTACTCTCTACCTAATTTATTGAAAAAAACCCACCTCTGTATTATAGTCCATTTTTTTTCCTGTGGAATTGAAGCTAGGTATGTGTGTTTGATTGGTGTGTTTGCATAACATTCTCAATATCACTGGAACCTACAGTTTGACTTTTAATGCAATTTAACAACAGTTTGAAAGATAATTAATTTTCTACAAATTTCATGGGAATAAATGGATGGCCAGAAGCAGAGGAAAGATCCCATTTATACCCCAGCCAAAGGAAAGTATACCAGCTTATACACATGAGGGTATATACCTTGAACAGAGCCCAAAGAGAAAAGGTTCAGATGAAGATCATATTTTCTCTCCCTTCCCTTCATCAGCCAAGAGACACAAATCCAAAGGACACCAGGCCTCATATTTCCATTGCTCATAAAGTTACTCTTCTGCCTTCTACTTCAGTTAGCATTGCAAAACCCAGCACTTAGCACCCAGAAGCAGGAGAAAGGATGGAAGATATTTTGACTTATGCTTCCCTATATATGTATAACATTAAAGCCTAAGGAAGATCTACGAATGAGTTTTAACTTAGATAATCCAGTGCAGTTACATTATTTACTTGCCTGCTGTTTATGGAAGTGGATCTTGGTTGCCCCCAACCTTCTAACTGCCCTGTAATGTGAGCACTAAATTGATGGTGATTACAGTTATGCATGAAGTTTCAGCATGTTGTTTATAGACTAAGCTGCTGGTATTAAAAAACACCTTTCTTCTTGTAAGGAGGTGAATGCATTATGAGTTGCAGATAAAGCCCTTTAGCAAGCTCCAGTTGAAGATTCTCAGTTTGATTTATTTAGGTATTAAAGCGTCAGTTTTCCATATATGAAAACTAAAAAGGAAAATCCTGCAAGCCATTACTCATATGAATATCACTTATTTTTCTTTTCTTGTTATTTAAATGACTCACAGGCAATTAGTAATCTGCACCAGAGCAAAGATTCTATATGGCCAGATTGTGCATTATTAATTTATGCAGAGTACCATTTACACACGTAACTAGTCATGCTGATTTCAGGAGGACTACTCACAGGAGTAAAAGTTATTTTGCTTAGAGAGTTCTAAATTTCTATCCCAGGAGTATCATGTTTCTGGAAGAAACTGTTAATCTTCATTTTTTTCCTTGCTTTAGGCAGAAAACTGAACTGAGAGTGTAAGCTATCTTAATTAAATCTGATCTGAAGCTTTGCTTTTCTAGTTAGCTCATGCATTCTGATGTGTAAGCTATACCCTAATCACTCCTCAACATAGACTTCTGGGCAATGATATCTAAATATAACAATTAGTGCAGAAAGGAAAAAAATTAGTTCAGACTAGACAGTATAAGAGAAAGATAAACTCCAGGTGGCACAGTTATTTTTTGAAAGACAAAAACTGCATTCCTCACTGGGAGTCAGTGCTCATAAATTAGGATTCTATTTAAAATGTGTCAATGACATTTTCATATCTATTTATTTCAATGTCTATCAGCATTTAAAAATTAGTTGAGGTTGTATTGCTATTACAAAGGTTAAATGAAGAGATTATGAGTTGCACAGATGTTTATGGTTTGGGTTGATAGCTCTGGGACATCCCATTCTGGAGGCATTGTGTTCCAGTTCATTTTAACAGTAATTAGAAATACCCCCGTAACGAGGTGCTTGCTGCTGAAAACAACTTCATTAGTTTGGGTGATTTTATTGGTTTCCTTTAGGGTGAGGAATGAGTGTTAATAGTTGTAATTTAATAGGAAAATTACCGAAGCAAGGAAGATTCCACTGAACCTTAAATGAGGCATTAGACAGGCTTTTCTTTTCCAAATAATGACATACAAAGGAAGAGCAGCGACCTTAAGAATTATCACATGAATGGATTTACCCTAGACCAGATGAGCAATTTTGTTTAAATATTTTAGATATCACTTGGAGCCTATACAGAAAATATCTATTAGCTTAACAAATTCTGAGGACATTTGGCTGCCTGCTTGAGCATTTGTACACGTTTTGACTCCGAACCAAAAGCCTGCCTGTCAGAAAGGCTGTGTTCCCTTTCAGAGAGCAAGAAGGATTTTCTTCCCCTAGCAACGTGATATTACTCAGCACAGAGAATCTTCTTTAAGGTATCACCAGTTCCCACCAGGCAAAGCTGCCCCAGTTATGCTGGATCCCATCCTCTTAGGGGGATGATGGATTGATGGTAAACTTGCTGGGCTGCCTGAGCTGAGCTATGTAAAGTCACATCACTGCCAGATATTTCCTTTCTTCGGAATAGGAAGTGTTGCCTACTGTCAGCCTAGGGAACATTTTCTTTCCTGGGTGAACATGTCTTATTGTACTGGGTCTGGCTGAGATGGAGTTCATTTTCCCCACAGCAACCCCCACAGTGCTTTACATTGAAAGGAGCTGATAACACCCCACTGATTTGGTCCTGCTGAGCAGTGCTGGCAAAGTGCTGGGGCTGTCTCTCTAACATTCCCTCATCAGAAGGCTGGGGGGTGGGCAAAATCTTGGGAGGGGAGGCTTCCAGGACAGCTGACTCCAACTGACCAAAGGGATATTCCATACCATATGATATCTGCTCAGCAATTAAGGTAAGAGAGATTGGGAAGGCTGTGGCATTCATTACTGTGATGTTTGTCTCCTGGAGCAATCACTACATGTACTGAAGGCCTGCTCCCTGGGGAGTGGCAGGGCATCATCTGCTGATGGGAAGTAAAGACTAAATACTGTGCTTACCTTTGCTTTGGCATACAGTCTTTGCTTTTGCTTTGTTAAACAGCTTTTATCTTGACCCATAAGGTTTTTTTAACATCTTATTTTCTCCCTGTCACTGCCCTGCTAAGGAGGGGAGTGATGGAGTGGTTTGATGGGTACCCATAGCCCAGCCAGGTCAACCTACCACAGTCCTAAATCCCACCTTAATCTAGTCTCTGTCCTCCAGCTCCTACTGAAAGTCGGTATGATCTCCAACAGCTTGTCTGGAGGCCTTCTCTGACTCTCCTTTCTTCCTTCCCTCCCTCCTCTCTAGTCTGCCTCCTTCCTCAGCTCCCCAGAGGTCTGTAAGGCCTCCCTGATGGAATACTGGTCTCATTAAGAACAGCTAGACAGAATGAGGGTGCTCTGAAGATGTGTGAGGGTGCTGTGAAGATGCTGTCTGTGACCTGCTGAGTAGCTAATTCAGGGTTCTAGCCAGAGAAAAACTTCCTTGATAAGTTAATCCAAAGCCACAAAAGCAAACATTCCCTCTGAAGAGATTATTCACTATATCACAGCCAAGGTCAGGGCAGAGGATAAGCACATGCCCAGTAGGAAGTTGGCTACCAGAGGTCAATGGAAGCAACAAACTCTCATCAAAACTAGAGAGCAACTGCTCAGGTTTCACAACAGCTTTGCCTCTCTTTCTGCCTTCCTGCACTAAGTCCCTGCCAGAGCAGCTCCCTTACCCAAAGTAAAGTTGTATTTCCTTTAGAAACGGCAGCGCCTTATCTACTAAATGAAGCCACCTGTGTCTGCTTTTCTGACCTTGAGAAAATAAAAAAGATGTGGTTCTGGAAAGAGGAGGGGACCATCATTGGAAGAAAGGTGCTATTAATATCTCCATCAAAGTTTAGAAGGCTTCAAGTAAGTTTGGAGACCACTTACTTCTGCATCTGAACATAAAGTGTATCAAAGGAGGAGAGGAGAGGAGAGGAGAGGAGAGGAGAGGAGAGGAGAGGAGAGGAGAGGAGAGGAGAGGAGAGGAGAGGAGAGGAGAGGAGAGGAGAGGAGAGGAGAGGAGAGGAGAGGAGAGGAGAGGAGAGGAGAGGAGAGGAGAGGAGAGGAGAGGAGAGGAGAGGAGAGGAGAGGAGAGGAGAGGAGAGGAGAGGAGAGGAGAGGAGAGGAGAGGAGAGGAGAGGAGAGGAGAGGAGAGGAGAGGAGTTTTATTTCTTACAATAGATGCCTCTCTTGCAGCATTTGATATTTTCATAATGTGAAGCCCTTGATGTTTTTAAGAGCTTTCCAATGATAGCAGACGTGACTGAAATTGTGTTAAAGAAGTGCACTTCGTATAAGATGACATATATAGAAAATATTTTTAAAAGAGAAGGTATAAAAAGAAGTGTAAATAGAAAAGGAAATCAGGTGGAAAGCAGCCCCTGAGTAGTAACTATGAACACAAATTCAGATCAAACATTTATAGACATCAGCAAGAAATACTATGTGATGCAGTAAGAATTTGAGAAGGGACACATGAGGGGTCAAGAGTATCCTGAGACTGCAGACATCAGAAGTAATTCAAAATAAACTCAGAAAGACGTCTGAGTTAGAAAGTCATAGAGCTCAACTCAGAGCTTTCCCTGCTATAAAATAGCCAAAGGCCAGCCCTGGAAAAGGAGGTTGTAGCATAGTGGTTACAACACTTTCCAAGAGTTAATGAGTGTAAGAAGATGTCCACAGAATGAACAAAGAGGATGATAACCAGTAAAAGTGCCTTTTTGGTTTTTTCTGATAGAGTTAAATTGGTTAAAAGCATGAAAGAAAATACAAAGCCAAGAACTATCACATCTTTGTCACAAACTGGATAACAGGGGAGAAAAAGCAGTTATCTTGATGGATATGATTCAAAGAGTCATTGGGAAGATGGCTAAAACATATTGGCAAAATTTTCTCCCATAACCTCTGCTAATATTTCTTCTCTGTAAAAGATAAAAAGTAAGGAGGATAAAACTAGAAAACAAATGAGCAATAAAATATTTCTGTTGCTAATATTTAACATACTTCAAAGATCATAACAAAGCACTGTTCAACTGTAGTCACTGATTATTCTGTTTATTGCAAAGAAAATCTATCTAGCAAATACTTTTCTGACCTGGGAGTGATCCAGCCACATGTAATCATGTTTGAAATTAAGCTCTCTCATTGTGATGATTGTAGTCTAATGGTGCTGCTTATTCTGGCAATACTATTAAGTACGGGTAGAGTTCATACCCCTGGACTTCTATTCATTAAACAGACTTTCAGAGACCTTCTTCTCTGAAAGCAGGAAGAAAAAAATCAGCTCAGTTTTCAACACTAAGAAAATACTTAAAGAAAGAAATCCAAGAAGTGGTCTCAAATTAATCTTAATTAAAGTTTCCATAAGGAAGCTTTTTGCCACCTATAAATAACACATCTAGGGAGGATGGAGTATATGGATATTATCTTTGATCTTTGCTGAAATCAAGAAAGTAAAACCAGATGTGTGCATTACTCTCCTTAGAAAATCCTTCTAGCCTAGACAAGATAAATTCAATAATTCATATCCAGCATCAAGATAGGGAAGAAATAAATTAGTCTTCCTAATATTGAAATGCACACCAGCCTGATAAGCAGAGAACAAGAATTTACTGGACAGACGCTTATTCTCCCAGAACAAGTGACTTCTGGAAATCCTAAAGGGCCTGAAGAGACCAGAAAAGCAGAGAGCATTCAGCTGAAGGTAAAGCTCTAAGAACAAAACATCTGGTGAGGCTTCCAGGTATGTAAAAACAAGAGCTTTCTCTGTTAGGCAGCTCCTAAGTGGGAAAGAAAAAGATGTCTTACTTTCTTTTCTTTCCTCCTTCCCTGACTGAAGTATCTGGGTTTGGCAGCAGAACCCTTGGTTTTACACAGAAAGAACTCAAACAGGGCCCAGAGAAAGGGGAGGATGTCTCATATGGTACCCTCAGCACCGAGCAATCTCAATTTCCCTCAAGCCCACCATATTCCATGAATACTTTGTACCCATGTTTTTGATCTCTATTTTAAGGATTTACTGAAGGCAAATGATAGGGTCTCATCAGATCTCCAGCACAGACAGAAAAAAACTTGCTGACTACATGATTTGTTCACTTCCTACAATCAACCACTTCAGTGTACTCCTGTATATTTCCACACCAGAAACCACAGAAATAATCCTCTCCACAGCTCCTGATTTCTGAAACAACGTGTCTGGGGATTTTCTCATCTTCACTGGTTTACAGAGATTTCCAAAATCTACCTCAAAAATTGCCTTCTGCAAGTTCTTTGAGTCTACAACATAAAGTGATTCTAGATAGACGACTTTAATATGACAAAGTACAGAGTTTACTAGCACTAACAAATTTACTTGACTTCTTATTCATAATCTCCGAGGTGGGTAGAAAAAAGTGGTTCCCCAGAAACAGTTTGCAGTCTCCATCCTTGGAGGCTGTGAAGACACAACCAAATAAAGACCTGAGAAGTGTGGTCTGATTTTACAGCTGACCCAGCTTGGAGCAGGAGATCATACTAGAGACTTCTGCAATCACTTAAAAAAATAAATTAACCTGTGTTTCCATTCTGGATTATTATATAGGTCGAAAAAGTGACAATACCTAGAAAGAAAAGAATATATATATTAAAGACCTTTGAATTAAATATTTTACTCCCAAGATTCCAAAATGATGAAGGTCTGAGTTTATAGCAGTATTGATAAATTCTTGGCCAGTTTCAGCAGTTTTCCGTAGTCATTTGTCATTTGCCATGGTTAGAAACAAGACACTGGACAAATGGACTTTTGTCTGACATAGTAGGGCTTTTGAGATGGCTGACATAAGGGAAAATGAGGCATTGTTTATCTGTCAGTCCAGGCTGTAATATGTTGTCAGAGGTTTCCATGGAAGCAGCACAGCATAGCTCAGTGTCAAGCGTGCTGCATAAATAATGCTTTTAGAATACTCAAGCTGCAGATTATTAGAAAGACAGAAGAAAGTTCACATCACAAATCATGCTATACGGCAGGGAGGTAATCAAAAGACAAAGTGCTGCCTCAATGCCAGCAAACTCACAAGGATTCCAAAATGTTAAATGTAAGTTTACAGCTGCAACTAAATTCATCTCTTCAGTGCAGGAGTACAGGAACAGAAAATACTCTCAAAAATGTTTAAGATCATTCCAATTTAACAGTTTCAAAGGTCACACCTATTCAGCGTTTTAGTCTGGATGAAAATTCATGTTTGAAGCAATCTCCTTCACCTCAGACACAGCAGAGCAGCCGGATTCCTTGCCAAGGAAGCCAAGGAGGAGCTGCACCTCCTTCACCCTGACCACAGGCGACCACTGGGCTCCTGGGGTGGGCCAGTGTAAAACCTCTGAAACATGCATGGTGTGAACATCAGTCCCTCTGCAACAGCTCCACAGGCTGACCCCTACGGCTTCCTGCTGCTGCTCCACACTGTGGCTGATACAAACACAGCCAGACATGGTGAGCAGCTAAAACTGAAGCTCAAAAGGAAACAGGGTTACCCAAATGAGATTCAGGGATTAGTCTTTTTTGGATCCTCAAAAATCTGGGCAACTTGGAGAATTCCCGTTTAGGCTGCTTGCTGAATATGAATAGTGTGGGAACTACCCCATAGATGGCCATGCTCCTCACTCTGCTGCAAATCTCTCTATGGTGACCAGTGACAACAAACCCCACAAGCAGGACTCTTCTTTTTGCCAGTAGCTTGCAGCCAACTCCTCTTTACAAAGCAGGTGCTCATGATTCAGGGCACATCTCAGAAGCCACCCTATAATTGTCCTTTGTTGGCTTCCTCATGCATATATATAAATGCAGTGCTTGAGGGAATGAAGTGAAGAAAAAGAGCTGTGATTAATATTAATATAATCACTCTAAGTTTCGCTCAAATCAGTAAATTGCAGATGCTGAATGTTTGGGAAATTCCTCACCTTTCAATCTCCAATCACTTCTTCAGCTGACTGTATTTATCAAACTCCACAAAACAAAGTACAGAAGATTTGGTAAACTCTGACAGCACTGGGAGATCTGACAGAGGAAAGCAGGATAGGAGAAGAGTCAGGGAAGGAAGAGTGTTTTGCACATTCCTGGGAGCACTCAGATGTGGTAGTGAGGGTAATCAGAAGAAGCTTAGAGTAATCAGAAGAAGCCCAAAGCAAAGCCTGGGCCAGCTGACCCAGCAGACCCTCAAAAAGTCCTTTCTACCTCTTACCCAAACTGCCAACAAAAATGGAGCAAGATTAATCAACACAGGATTAGATGAACTGTTTAAGTCAACCAGATTTATCATTTACCATCAACTCAAAGGTCCTCTTTCAATGTTCATTAACTCAGCAGCGGCTGGGGGTGTTTACCATGTCTGACATTACAGCAACTTTCAACATAAGTGAAGGTTTAATGTGTGAAATGGTAACCTACAAATGTTTCAAGCAAGTATTTAGAGGTCAGTCATTTCATTCCATCTTGATTTTACCCTTCAGATTATTGTCATCTGTAATAACACCATGCAAAAAGTTACTCTGAGTAGTGTGGAGCAAAACTGTAGTCAAAACATACAATTTAACACATAACATTTTTAATTTTGGAGGGAGTAAAGGTAAATGCAAAAAAAAAAGTTTCAGGACACCTAAATTATTTTATTTTTATAAAGCCAAGAGTATAAGCTTCATATGCAGCAAAATAGCAAAATATCCCTTAAAAATACTAGGTAAATCTGGGCTATTTTAGACTTACAGAAGCAATATAAAGTGCTATACTATTTTACTGCAAGTACTGGTGACATTTGTTGTCACAGACCTCAGTACCCCTAAATAAAAGATAGCTGATAAACAAAATTATAATTATGATAAGTATTGACAAAAATATAATGGCTATGATTTCAGATAAAGAACACATGATCACATCAGAAATGCAAATCCCTGAACCAAATCACAACAGGACTTGAGCCTGAATCTGTTAGCCCATTCTTGAATTCTCAAATGATCAGGCTAGCAAGTACTCTCAGCTGATCTTTTGTAATGTGCTTGAGTTTTCAGGGATACTTGCAGAGCATTTTCATTTCATTCTGCAATGGAAGCACTGTTCTAAAATTCTTACTACTTCTAAAGAACTGGAAATTCTGTCTAACAGTCAGTTTCTTTTTTCCCAAATAAATATCAGTGAGAGCTTGCGTTTAACAGAGCTCTGCAGTGTTAGGGATTCAGCTGGAGAAGTTTAAAAGAAATATCATTGGTAGTGCAGAACTTTTTTTATGCTGTCATAAAGCCAGGAGAAGTCAATTAGGTCTAGTACTTCATTAACGATGTTCACAAATCACATTTATGGCAAGTCTCATATCTACTGCTCTGCTAGAATATGCCATTTGGAAAGACTGGTTTTGACACCCTTATATAATGGCACTGCAGCTACTGCTGGGGCAATTAATTTTTACTTGTGCTCTGGAGAAACCAAGCAAAACTTTCTAAGGCATTTGGCCAATTACACACTCTTTAGGGCAATGAAGCCTTTGCAAGAAGTTTGGCTTTATATTACCACTACGATCAAAGCTTTAATGAAATTGCTTCATGACAGAAGCCACTGGACTATTGAGAAAAAGCTACAAAAATAAATTAATGCACAATTGTGAATCTGCAAAAAGACATATCTTTCAGGTTTCTGACTTTTTATTAATGTGCTCCACCAAGCAGCCTCCCCCGTGTACAGTTCTAGCAGATATTACAAGAACACCTTTTCTTTTTGATAAATGATAAAGGCCATCCATGGGATCTTCATAATGGGAGTGTTGTATTCCCTTTGTTTTATTACAGTATTTCTAGAGGAAAGGTGTTGCTCTGTTCTCATGGGGAAAACTTGGAAGATCTGGAGCTCCTTTATGGATGCACAGGCATAAAAATCTACAGAGGAACCTGGGGAATTGCAGGCTGTTCTGCAGCTCTGATACAGCACATCCCCCCTAATATATGTGTCAGAGCATTGTAAAAAAAATAGCAGTGAAGTTTAAACAGAGCAATAAAAACTGTAGTTTAGGAAGAGGCAAAACTTTGAAGATTCTTCCTGACTATGGCTCTGCTGTACACACAGCCCTCACACACGTGTACAGCACACGAAGTAGGGTGCTGAGCTTACACAATTTCTTGGCTTCAGCCGCATCTGCGAAGTGTTTCTGAGACACGGAGGATATTAATGAGTTTGTTTGAAGTGCAAGTAGAGGGAGTAAGGCTCCTGCAGCAGACAGACTCACTGCAGCATCCTCCCCTGGAGGCCAGTGAGCCTCAGGCCATCCCAGCACAGCGAGAGGTTCCCGATTCTCTCACAGTAACTTGCAGGACACTGATCAAGCCAAGACACGAGCCCAGCCAGTGAGATACCTTGAGCTACCCACCACAGGTCAAGTCCTTACTTAGGCAGGGCACTGTAGTAAGCTTGCAAAGAGGGAGAACAGAGGGATAGGCAAAATCTGGGGAGACAAAACCTATAGGGAGGAGAAGGAAGTTCTCTTATAAAAAGAAAGCACATCTTCACTGTTGTTACTATTGCTTTTAACTCTGCCTTTTCTGAATTCACCCTTTTTTATTTTTAAGATCCCCAAAGACAAAATACAAGGGTAAAATCTTTGTGAAAGCATTTCCTCAACAGTACAGAGAAGAACCAGGCTCCAGTGCAAAGTCTTCACCTGCACTAAGTCTCCTGTACTATCTGCTGGGCAACATAGCTATCTGTGAAGGCACTCAGGTGTGGTATAACTCAGAAAACACTACCAGTGTCTGCACAAGGAGCCCAAAGCCCACCTTACCCCTTGTCTGACTTTCCTGAGGTCCTGATGGGAACTCTGGATAGGCAAGTTGCTGATCTGGATCTTGATATGAACCTGCACTTTGACGATAGCAAAAGCCACCTTGCCTGACTGTCAGCACAGATAACAAGTAGAGGAATTAATCATCTTAGAGACTGTAACCTCATGATAATTGCACACAAATGCAAAAATAAATCACAGCTTGTGTGAATCAACACAGACAGGTGATTGAGGGCAACCAAAAAACCACAGCTGAAATGCGAAGAGCAAATTCATCCCGTTACCTCACTGGCTGAAGGATCCCCAAACGTCAGGCTGCAGAGACATGTAACACAAGGATACAGCCTCTGTCAGGTTTCCACACTGTTTTTCTCTGGGTCTTGGCATTCTAGCTTCAAGGTCACATGAGCAATCTACCATCTAACCCTTTCTTCCCAACACACTCATGGTCAGTACTCTCTAACACAGATAAGAAAGTTCACTTTATTTTGATTTTTGGTTTTGGTTTTTTTTTAATGTTTTATACAGGATCCAAAATATCCATGTTCTCTTTCAGAGTTGTGTTTTTCTTGTATTTGATTGGTTTGCCTTTACCAAGCAGACTGCAGAAAGCTGTATGTGAAGATTTTGAAGCATTCTTTCTTTTGAAATAACGTTCATGGTAGTTTATTTAAAGAATGACCTACACATAAGTTCATATTTACTTGTTCCTGTTATGCTTTTCATTTTCAGGCCAGGAGAGGAGTGCAAGGAAGAAAGGGCAAGGTGGGATGGTGCAGAAATGGTCACCGGTGGCAATTCCTGGGGACCTAGCATCTCATCAGGAGAGCAAGGCTTGTTACAGAGTAGATATAAGGAATCAGAATCGCTGTCCTCAGGACAGATTATGTTAAAAGATAAAAAGGCTGATTCCTGTACAGCTGAGAGACACAGCAGCCCAGGGATCAGGGAAGAGCTTTTGAAGTCTAGACAGGAGCTCTTATCCCTGCTCTGCCACTCTTGGGTGACCCCAGTGAAGTGTTGATGTGCTAATCTTCAGCTGGGCAAGCTTACTGCAGTATTTACTGTTAAATACCTGCAGACAAGAAGAGCACAACAGCTGAAGAGAACAACATAGCAATAAGTGCCAAATTAAACCCTGCAGAGTTCACAGGGCTTCATCCCTCAGCTTTGCACTGATTTTCAGAGATGAGTCTGTCCCACGCTAGAGGAGAGGTAGAACATGAAGCAAGACTCAGCAGCACATATAGCACAGCCTGAGAGATGCTCATCCTATTAACCACGAGCTTTAGCCAAACAAGCCCCATTTTCACGAGGTGCATTTGCTGGAAAAGCACAAGCCGCTGCAGTAGCCAAGCAAGGTCACACGTGTTTCAGGGAAGCTACTGCAGTATCTGGGCTTCCTGGAAGGCCCATAAAATCCACCATCCAGATACAAAAAATAATATTGTTTAATGGAGCAAAAGGTTATCAGTGGTCCTCAGTGTGCAGTTGATAGGGAGCATGGCTTGTTGCAGGCCAGAGAATGCCTTTGAGAGTGGAGCACAGAGGCTTAGTGCAGAAGGGCTGCTGAAAGGACCACAGAGGTCAGTTCAGGCTCAGCAGCTCCATGGTACCAGCTGCCACTGGGTGAGTAAGAAATCCCTCCCCTTTCTGGAGCTGGATCCTCTCCTAATGGTAATGAGACACTCAGAAAGAAAGCATTTACTTAGACAAACATCATCATCTGTCTAAGCCATGGCAATAATAAAGCTCCTGTTGCCAGAATTCACTTACATTGAGTGATGACTCTTAATGCATTTTTCCCATGAATTCCCCTGGTACCTTAACTTTACAGAGAGTAAATAACTGTCCCATCTCTAAGGAAATCCATATTAATCTTACAAATCTGCAGGACAGAAGAGTGGCAACTACTGCTGTCTCAGACACCCAGCACGGCCCCATTTCTGCAGACCTTTGCAGCTCCTGTAGACACTGCCACAAAACACCCCCAGGGCAGGCAGCCACCCGCTTTGTGTTGGTGCCCGTTCTCATCTAGACAAAGCCCCCGAGGCTGGCAGGCAGGCAAGCCAAGGCACTGACTTCAGGATGTGTGGAGCAGGCTGTCGATTCAACATGCTATTGCCACAAGCTTACTGATGGCAGTTTAAACGACAGGCTCTTCAATTATTTTCAATGAGGAATGTAAAATTAAAAAAATAAATAAATAAAAGGAAAATCCAGCCAGTGCATTTAATGTTCTTTTCATGAGACCTAGGCTGATGCATAACATGGGTAAACAACCCACAGCATGCCATCTAGCTGGTCAGGCTGTCTGGAATGGCTGAGATGACCAAGTGGTTAAAGGAGGAGATACTTCTGGTCCGTGGGGTCACATCACAGACTGTGTGGTGGCTGCAGGTCTGCAAAGAAGAAAGCTGGTCACCAGCTCCCCTTCAGTGTGCCTGAACTAATGAGTATTGTCCTCCTAACCCCAATACCCACTCAGGACAAGTCTGTGAGGAACCATCAAGAGGGAAGGAAGCCCTGGTGACAAAAGTTTTAAAAGACCCTCTAGGAGGTGAAGTGTTTTACCTTTACTTGGAAATTAATCTTTTACCACATTTCTAAGACATTTCCCGGGGATAAGAAATGCTATTTTTTGTAGCCAGCTCTACAGAATTAATGAAAACCTTCAACTTCCCAGGACCCTGGGGTCCCCTAGGAGCAATCGTCCCAATTAACATGTTCATGATTGCTTGTCATTAGGCTTTTAGAGTGTGAAAAAGTGTTGCAGAGAAATCACAGTTCAGCCACCTAGCTAATCCAGTGGAACATTTTTATTGTTGCATCTGAGTGAAGAAGCCATAAAACTGAGAGAGAGAGAAACTGTGCTGAATCTTTCCAGCTCTTTGAGCAAGTAGCCCCCAAAGATTTTGCACGATTTCCCCTCTTCCAGCTGTAATTTAAATAGCCCAAACCCTATGGCTTGTGTAGGAGTTTGTTATATGCTTTATTCTCTCATAACTTACACTTGAGGCCTGGTGGTGCAGAAAGTGTTGGCGAATTAAAGGCTCAAGACACACCAGGGAGGCTCTTCCAATAATCCCAGGGTGAATCACGAAGTGAACCCAATTATTAATGGAGATAATAATTGTGAAGATGAGGCACAGTCTCTCTGCCTTTATCCCCCCTGCCTGCAGAGCCTGCAGACACAGACCTTTGTCTCTGCCCAAGGGCTGCCTTAAGCATTCCTTAGTATGGATGTAATCATCAAACAGGCTCACAGGAATCTGCAGCACAACCTTCCCATTAAAAATCACAAGGTGTTTTGAATCTTCTGTTATGTGGGCAGCAGCCCAGCCTCAGCTGTGACTAGCTCTCTCAGTTGAGACAGACCAGGTGTACAGGCCAAAATAGGAGTCATCTGAGGAATAAATGGGTACATTCCAGGTTACTGGGGAGCCCAAAACCAGACATTGCTCCAGGCACCACTCATAAATCCCAAATAGAGGAAAAGAATAATGGTCCTCAACCTGCTGCCTGTGTTTTCATTAAGGCAGTCCAGGATATGGCTCTGAATAGTTCTCCACCACAAAGGCATGCTGCTGGCTCTTGCTCAACTTGTCCATCAGGACTTTCTGACTGTTCTATAAACAGAGCAGTACATGCCACCCAGTCCACACTGTCTGCTTTGTTTCGTAGATGTATGCTGGCAGGTTCAGTACTTAATCCTGCCTGTTACTGTGTTAGATAAGCCTCCAAATGAAGCACTTTTTGATATTGTGTCCACCTCTGAGGTGACCAACATAAGAAGGACGTGGACCTCTTAAGTGGGTCCAGAGGAGGGTCATTAATATGACCAAAGGGCTGGCACACCTCTCCTATGAAGAGAGGCTGAGAGAGCTGGGGTAGCACAGAAAAGGAAAGGCTTCAAGGACACCTTCTTGCACCTTCCAGTACCTGAAGGGGTTACAAGAGCGCTGGTGACTTTTTACAAGGCATGGAGCAAGAGGACAAGGGGGTATGGCTTTAAAGTGGATAGAGGGCAGGTTTAGATTAGATGCTACTGTGAGGACAGTCAGACTGGCACAGGTCACTCAGAAAAGTGTGGATGCACCATTCCTGGGAGAGTTCAAGGCCAGGGTGGATGGGGCTTTGAATAATGGTCTACTGGAATGTGTCCCTGCCCACTGCAGGGGGGTTGGAACTGGATGATCTTCGAGATTCCTTCCAACCCAAAGCACTCTGTGATTGTATGAGTGTATGATTCTGCTATAGATGCTGCTATCCACTGATAAGGGCAGGGTGGAAAGCATGCTTCAAGAGCAATGCTAACCAGGCTGCTTGAGGATACACACTGGAGAGAAACCCAGTGACTGGCTGGACAGGGAACTTTCACCACGCTGTTGCAGCTGCAGGTCCCCCCCGCCATTCCCAGTGATCAGAACTGATGAGAAGAATCCTTTCTAGATGTCACTGGGGCATTGTGAGTGGACTGTATGAAAACATCTGTTTGCTACAGGCAGAGCAATCTTGAAATGTTGTGACAGGTGACATCAGGTTCCCATTGCCTGTCTAAGGACCACTCTATTGATTGGATGAAAGCCAGAAAAGGAGCCAGCAGATTAATTATTTCTGTTCCTCTCTCAGTAATTGCTGAACATCCATATTGCATAATGTCAGTCCCTAATATTTCTTAAAATAAACAACTTGAAGTAAGGCTTATAAGGCAAATTAAAAACCTGACATAAAATATCTTGACTCTTTGGTGTGGATGCCTCACCAGGGGAATAGACTCCAGCCAAGAATGTCTGTATTTCCTTTCCAGTCACCTGGGTTAACACAGATGAAAAAGAAGCAACCAACAACGCCAAACATGCTCCATGTTACACCTACCACACTGGATGCAGCCCTCCTCTGGACCCACTTAAGAGGTCCACATCCTTCTTATGCTGATGACTGCAGAGGCTGGCACAATATCACAAAGTGCTGCATTTGGAGGGTTATCTAACACAGGCAGGCACAGATCACTGTGTCTGGCACCTGCCCACAGTGAACAAAATGTCTGAACTGCGGTAGCCCCAGCTGCCTACTGACCTAGCAACCCCATGCAGAAAAATTACTTTTCTGTGCAGCACAGAGCCAGGAAAAGCACAGTCTTGTTCCACCTTTCTGCAGCTCTTCAGCCCCAACAGGTGAAGGGCAACAAAGGTAATGACTTCTGATCCCTGCCTATTTTCAACAAAATTTATCTAGACTGGGAAAAACCATTATTTAAATTAACCTAAACTCTCCCAAACAGAGCTAAGTATTTGTGAACTCTTTCTTTGAGTTTTTTACATAGTATTTATTAAGCAGGACACTATGCAACTCCTAGTGATTCATATTTCCTCATTTGGACACTATGCACACACCTTTTCCTACAATTAACCCTCAGAATGCATGAAGACATTCATTTGTACCTTTAGATATGTTCCTAATATCATACACCTAGGATTGTTGAATTTCAAAGTGACCATTAACACTCAGCTAAAGCATGGCAAGGTTTCAATGTTTAGGACTCTAGCAAGCTTAATTTTATTTTTACTATTGCAAACATAGCCTCAGAGCTCCTTGACATGGCATTTCAAATCTGCCTTTAAAATTGCACCTGGGGCATAACAATCCTATATAACAGATCAGGCATAGTGAGGACTAGCTGAAAAGTAGTTTTGCAGAAAAGTGCTTGAGGGTCCCAGTGGACAACAGCATGAATCAGCAATAAGTCATTGCAGCAACAAAGGTAAAAAAATCTCCTGGTCAGATTGAAAAGGGTGATCATTCTCTATCAGCACTTATGAAATCACATCTAGAGTGTTATGACCAGATTTGTTCGAGAAATAATAAAATGGAGGGTGTCCAATGAAGAGATGCAGCTCTTGCCTTGTGAGAGAATTAGACTCATTCAGGCTGGAGAAGAGAAGGCTCAGAGGGGATTTTTTGTTGCCCATAAAAGAAATACCTAATAAGAGGATGTGAGGAAGCCAGAGGCAGGCACCTCTCACAGGCTGAAGCTAACAGAAAAAGGTCTACAGGTAATAGTCATGAGACAGAACATAGGGAATTGCAATTAGACATCAAGGAAACATTTTGAAAATGAAAGTGGTCAGCCATCAGCACAGGCTGTACAGAGTGGTTGTAGAATATTTGTGTCTGCAGAGATTCATAACTTGATCCTGGACCTGCTGTGAGGAGGGACTTGGACTAGAGCAGATACCTCCCAGCCTGTATCATTCTACTATTCTATAATTCTGTGACAAACCTTCCTAAAACTACCATAAAGAAAACTGCTTTAAATCAAAGTATAACTAAATAATCTTTCATTAAGTATTTAGTGACTTAGAGGTACAACCAGATATTTTTCATCCTATTAGATTCCTTACACCATTTCATCTAAAAGGAAGATATTTCAGTTAGATACTCCTTTTCCTGTCTGTGCATCTGAAAAAAATATTGACTCTACAGTTGGCTTCCATACAGCAGATTTCAGAACCAAGCCCTCAGTTACGATTGTGGACACTTTTAACATTTATTTTGGCTATTTTTGCCTTGCTTCACAGAGAGTGTGCAGTTACTTTAAGGAAAATAAAAGATGTTACCCAGCAATGCTGCATGACATTTTCTAGTCACTTCTACAGGGACGCACAGCACTCTAGTAAAGAGCCCATT
Source organism: Sturnus vulgaris (assembly GCF_052056855.1). NCBI lineage: Eukaryota > Metazoa > Chordata > Aves > Passeriformes > Sturnidae > Sturnus > Sturnus vulgaris. Next base: position 42,277,110 of record NC_142244.1, on the reverse strand, counting down.
GATAGGTAGAAAGTTGCACAGATGAAGCATCAGTGCATTATAATTTCTTCCCTGCATTTTAATTTCTACAAAGGGAGCATAAAGAGACCCAACTTGGTGTAACAGAACTATATGCAGGGAGCTGTTCAGATTCAGACTTCCCAAATTCCCAGGACTGCTGCATGAGTCTTTCCCCATCCTGTGAAGGCCCCAGGTGTAAGATTTTTCACAGCCTCTTCTGAACATAGTGACTAATAACATTTAAACTCATCAAGTTTTATGGAAGAGTTTATTCATACTATATTACATTTTCTGTATAATGTATATGACAGTCCTATGGGAAAGGGAGGAGTTGTAAGTGGTCATCAGCTCCTCCAGCTTTCAGATAAGCTCAGCCAGCCTTAGACCACCTCTGAGAAACTAGATCTTAAATACTGGCAGTGCAACCACATAGACTCCCAAGGCAATCTGTTCCAGTGCTTAAATATCTTTATAGTTAGAAAGTTTATCCTAATATCTAACCTAAATCTCCCTTGCTACAAATTAATCTGATTACTTCTCATCCTTCTCTCCACAGACATGGAGAACCACTTATCACCAGCCTCCTTATACCTTCATTATGATTGAAAACTCCAGTCCTGTTATCCACTTTTCCTTTTATTTTATAGAAGAGCTTTTCTCAGAGGCCACATTTCTCCCTGTTGAGCATCTTTTAAGTTATTCTGCATTTTCTTAAAATATGACACCCGAAACATTCCTCCAACACAGATTTTGTAAATGCGAGGTAACCTAAATTAGCTAACATCATGTTTCACGTAGGATGTGGTTGTCAATGCGTTCAGGAGAGACATAAACACTTTCTAAGCCAATATTACACTGTTGACCCATCTCCAGTTTATAGTCTGGTACCATCACCAAATTGTTTTGCACAGCATTGTGAAGTTACTACTTTCCCGTACACTGTACAGGAGCTTTAGGCTCTAAAACATATTCCTCAGATTGGTCTTCAGAAAATTTCCTTTTTGTGACTTTAAACTATATGTATTGCCTGAAGCAGATTCATTCCAGTTTTAAGCCATTCTACCAAAATGTTTGAGGTCCCTGTCAGATTGTTCTTCTAATAGCTATATAGATATTTTTCTTATATTCCTTGTTATCTGCACTGTATTTCACACTGTTCTCTTATTTTGACCATAACAATGGCAGTATTTATAATAGAAATATTTGTTACAAATTTATGTGAGGTTCTTTGACTCCTGGATCTTTAAGAAGTTCTAATGCAGCCACAAGTTTCCAGCTATATATCTGCTTTTCTCCCCAGATGTAAAATGGATTGGTGAGCTGCTTCTTTATCTTCTTTCCCTTAGGATTAGGAATGACAAGGTTTTGGGATAGCTTTCCCCGGATACCCTCTGATTTTGATTCATGTTATATTAATAATTCTGCCTATTTCAATCAAAACAAATACATGAAAATTTGTTCCAGCAGATTTCCAAACCCACAGTTGGGTAGTATGTGTTAGGTTGCTTTATCCAGAGGACTTTCATTCGTGGCTATAACCATTACCAGTCTTACCCCTGGAGTGCTCCTCATGTTGTTAACACATTTCTCACACTTCATGACCTGATTAAGTAATTTCTAGTAAACTTCTTCATGTGTTTTTGCTTCCATTATTGTTCCCTTCATCCAGATGTTTTCAAAAGTCTTATCATCACTTCCTGGACATTTGAGTAAGCATGGACAGACCTCCTTTCTGTTTTATTGGAATAACTACGGTGTAAAGCACAGATTTTACAGACTGCATCTCATGTTTGTATAAAGGTGTATAATTCTACCTGATTCAGTGGAATGAGCTATGAAAATCACCAGCAGATGATGAACCAGTTCTTAAAAAACATTTCCAGCAAACTACAGCCCTCTTCCACTGCTAGCCTCCTTCTCCTTCTCCTTCTCCTTCTCCTTCTCCTTCTCCTTCTCCTTCTCCTTCTCCTTCTCCTTCTCCTTCTCCTTCTCCTTCTCCTTCTCCTTCTCCTTCTCCTTCTCCTTCTCCTTCTTCTCTCTCTCCACCCTGTCTATCCAAGATACTCATTGAGAGAATAATTATTATTCTGGCTGAAAAACTATAGCCCAGCAATATTCATCTTACAGTCTATATGTGGTTTGCAGTTTAAAGTGGAACACACTATTCACAGCAGTCTTCATATACACTTATGGGCTATAGTTTCAATAAACTTTTTAGATATATATATTTTAACTATACAGTCATACACTTACAAACAAAATTATTGTTATTTTTCTTCACTGCAATGGTGCTAAGTATGTATTAATCACTGGTAACACAGAAGAAGGGAGGGCTGGCTCGTGTTCAGTGCATGTCACTGCTGCTGAAATAAGTTCAGTGAACTCTACTGGGCTTTCTTATGAAGTTACCTCTGCATGTGAACAAAGGTACTACAACCTTTCCTGAACGGCAAGAGTAATCAGCTTGTACAGAGCTTTTATCCAAGGAACATCAAATTGGTTACCCCATGTTAATTAACTCTCAGGGTGTTCCTGTGTGATACATTGCTGTTATTCACAAACAAAATAAACTTTGCTAGTTTACAACAAGCTGACTGAAGTAATTAACATCACCTGTATGTATAATGCATGAATACACTCATTCAAAGACTCTCAGCTTTCAAAAAAATCCAAGATAGTAACATGTTTATGGATTTCTTTTAAGTTAAGAGACAATATTAATTTAAAATGTTTGCTGATGACCCTGCCACTCCATCCCAAGGTTTAAAACCACAGCCAGAGCTGTGACTTCTCATGTTGGAAGAGTATTTTTCCCATCCTGCAGAGCAGATTCACATGATCCTTGTAGAGAAAGAAGGTTGTGCTCTCCAGTTCTGCTGTGGCTGCAGCCAGCACATACGAGCTCATGCTGCTGTAGGCACTAGTGTGTCTTCCCCATGCTCCCACCCTGTCGAGGCACTGGGAACCACCCAATGTCAGCAGACCAGGGGACTTGGGGGTCTCCTGCCTCCCCATGGCTCACAGATCCCAGTTACTCCAGCAGGGTAATGGCAAAATGTCTGGCCACTTGAAACTCAACCGGTCCAGCAGTGCCCATATGGACATGCTAAAGCACAAGTCCTAAATACTGTTATTTTTGTTTGAAACATAAATTATGAGCCTCAAGGAAGCTTGTCTCTACTACCAAAGATATGTAATAACTACTGACAGTCTCACATGATGTATAGCTTTATTTTGACATCTAAAGGACTATTTTCAATTACTTCTTCCTGGACAATTATGCTTATTCTAGCCCCATAATGCATTGTGTCAGTCATCTCTGCACATAAAACACTTTAATAGTGTACAGTAAGCTTTTTCCTTCCACACAAAATATCTTTGGACCTATAATTACATTTCATAAAACTTCAGTACCATAATTTAGCAGTCCCTTTCCTAATGTTAGGTCTGCATTTGTACAAAATAAAAAAAGGCCATATATATGCTTTATCTCTAAAGCTTTAATTTATTTCTTGTCTATACAAAGTGTCAAAAAAATGGTCAAAGTGGTGTGTTACAAGGCAAAAATTAAGCTAATATAATACCTTGACAAGGCCATTCCACAGCCGGCAGCAGTGCAGGATTAGCTTGGGTTTGAAATTAGTTAACTTCACCACCACATAGCTTTCCTCATAGTAGATCAATAATCTTGCCCTGTATTATCCCCCATTATACAGTGCCAAACTATTCTACAGTATTTAGAAGAGGAAAAAGCTGATGATTATGGCTATGCCAGTATTCTGCCAGTCTGTTCTGATGCAGATTCCTTTTATAAAGCTCAGCAAATGTCCAGGTGTCTCCAGGAGTGGGATAACAACATGGGTTTTGTAAAGGCAGCTATAGTAAGGACTGCAGCAGGCTCAGATACCTCAGAAGCATTCCTATACAGCAGCCAAAGAAGCAACACTCAAGGCAAGGCTACACAGATAGGGAAGTAGATTTTGATTTTTGAAGAAACAGATTTGCCTCACCCACACCCATTCCTGTATGGCTGTAAGAACAGAGATGTTTGTGTATTCAAGTACCTTCTCCTAGATGCCTTCTGGTGAGAGAGCGGGAGGGACACCACCTGGAAAGTTCTTATCCAGTCTCCTGGATTCATCACGAGAGGTGATGAAACACATGAACATTGGAGCCTTTGCAGCCTCTATTTACGAAAAAGGCTCATACCCAGTGTGAGTTGTTTTACACTAGCTTTGTATCTGTGATGAGGTCTGTGGTCATGGAGCAATTATCACTGCTTCCAACACTTGGAATTTTACTTACATCATTCCTCTAGCTTCCTTTTCTCTTTTTGGCCTACCATGTATACACCATTACTTTAAATACTACTTTGGCACTAATTCCAATGTCTTACACATGTGCACTCTCATTCACACTCTGTAGATATGACTTTAAAATGTATACACCTCAGAACGTCCTAGTGGCAGTGAGGGTCTCACCTTAACATGTGAGGCAAGAGCCCAGTCTCACCCCAATGCCATCTTTCATAGCTTCAGGTACAGGAACTGGCAATCTGGGATATGGAAACCATTCATTGTAAGAACAAGCCAAGCCATACAGGTACAGTGGAATGAGTTTGAGATATATTGCTCTATCCATCGCCTCAAAGGAAAAAATTTCATTAATCCGTGGCTCACACTGCTGAATAGGGGTTAAATCAGAGATATGAGTCTAAATTTTCTACCAACAGACAGAATTTCATAGGAAGACAAGTCACACTGGAATTATTGGTTGCACAGGTACAGTGGATGTTGAAAAGGAACTTTCAGGATGTATGGCTAGGGACTTTAAGTGTGGCTTAGTTGATCTTGGTTTTGTTCATTTATTGACCCCCAGATTACACTTTTGGGGACTTGAAAAACAATAATTCTTCTGGTACTCAAGAAATCAAGGGTATAATTATGATATGAAATTTGTACAATCACTTTAGAACATTTCAAAGGAAAGCCATTTATAAGAAAAATGCTTCTTCCTGTTTTAAGGAGTGTTACTAAGCAGTTCAGTCTCCCTTGCTCCACAATTCTCAATTATTCCCATGCACATTGATAATAAGATTTGAGATCATTAACCTGTAAATCATTGGTTCAAATCTTGAAGTGTTCATTAGTGACTAGAAGGCATTAGTATCTAATGGCCAGTCTCATTCCAGTGGACAAATAGTTGCTGCCACAGCTGGCATTAGTCAATTATTGCAGTTCAGACCTAGGGAAGGTACCAGGTCCAGATTTCATTTCTGTCAATCTGACATCTCTGCCAGTTCAAATTATTAAGCTTTGAAAGTAATTTTTTTTCCTATATTTTCAAGAGAAGCTCTTGGAACATTTGTTGGGAAATTACAGAGCAGTAGTAAAAAAATCAAAACAAAGAAACAAAACACAAAGCATCTTTTAATGTTTTTATCCACTTTTCTAGAGATTTCTGTCTTATAACTCTATCACTGTGAAAAAAATCACTGTCTGAAAAAATAAAAAATAACAAGAAATGCATTTTCCATAGCTGGGACATTTTATAATGTCTCTCTCTCTCCCCTGTGTGTATTTCTCTGCTTCATCAAAATTTGGAAATCACAGTGGTTCTGCTAATATGCAGAACTGCTCTACAGAGTATTTACAGCAAGCCTCATCCATCCTGCAGCAAGCCTGTGATGATGGGACCCAAGGGCTACAAGGACTCTTGTATGCCACAGAGGTCAGACCCTTGCAATCCAGACTAGTCCAACACAAGTATTTCCAGACACATAACACTTCCAACAGCATCCAGCAAACTTGAATTGGAAGTCAGGACAGATTTCTGAGAAAATATGCACCACTATTGCTCAGTTTCTTCTAATTTAAGCATTCAGTACTGGGAACACAGCACTGTTTTAGAATAACTTTTGCTCATTTTCTTTAGCAAGACCAGAAGCACAAAGACCAAAAATAACAAAAGGTGCAATGGAGGAACAAGGCAGAAGAAATCAAGTATATAACGAATGACCAAAGCACTACAAAGAGGGGGGGTTTTCTAGATGAAAACAGGCAGCAGATCCCAGGTGCCAGACCTTTCTAGGCTGCCATCTGACTATACATGTACAGCCACTCTCATGTATTTACAATAAATTATTATATGAGTCATAAGCCACATACTGACCTTTGCTGTCCATTAATTTTATTCTTTCCTCCTGTTCAATTAGTGCAGGACCTTGAGTCATTGTGGGTAACCCCAGAAGAATTGTAACTAAAAATTAATATAAAGCCAACACGTGGTGTGCAAAGCTCTGAACTACTTTTGTCACCACGTGTTTATGATCATGAAACTGTGATGAAGATTTTATCTCTGAGTAAAATACTTCTGAATGTACAGTCACTGACCTGCAAAGTGTTCATATGGTGAATGTATTAGGACATTTGCCTAAAGATCTCTCTCACAGCTGAGAAATAAGCCAGGCCAGTTTTGAATAGGATTTAGCAGACTAATCACCACCTACAAGTTTTGCAAATTGCAAATCCTCACACCTCCTGCTGCAAACAAGGCTTAGATATTCAGCATGTAAAATCCAATTAATAAATAATTTTAGGATGCATGTGTTTTAAGCTACTGCATGGCAAAAGCTTTAAATCAGGTCCTCATTTCTTCTCCACTTATAATATAGGTCTGGGTTAGCAGACATTGAAAATACCACTCCAGCAAGGACTAGTTGTAGAACTAACCAAGTGAACTGAAACAACATTTGCTTTTACCCCTCTTCCCTGTCAGCCCATCAACCACAATAACACTGTGCTGGTAAGAACCATGCTGTGCAGCAATATAAACAGAGAGAGGAAACATTTTAGTGTGGGCTCCATCCTGAAAATCCTCAACACTCTCAGCTGTGAAGATGCATAATCAAGTCTCACTTATCTTCTGTGCAAAGGTTAAAAACATCTAATAGAATAAAAAGGAAATAATTTAGTTATTCATTATTTACCATATGGCTGATCTGGCTCACCTGACAAAACAGCAGCAGGGGAGAAGAGAGCCGGGGTAGAGTCAGAGATGTGTTCTCCTCCTCCTCACCAGGTGTCACCCCCAAGGGTGAATTTTGTGGTGTTTGTGGGATTTGTCAGCTGTCCTTGCAACCCTCCTGCCTGTGTGGTGGGCAAGAACACTGAAGGCCACATGGCCACTGCACAATATGCCCTGAACCTACAGACCAGCCAAAGCTCCTTCTGGATCTGCTCCTACCTGGCTTCGCTCCCTGACATCCTGGCTTAGACTTTGTGGGCAATATTGCTCTGAACCTGACAGAATCAGGTCCTGAAGGACATAAAAAGCAAAAACAGTTGCTGTCCATATTTTACCTCACCTGCATAAAAATAGATCACTCCACTTTCCAAAGCAAGCAGTTAATCTTCATAAGCATAACCTATATTTTCTGAAGGAGGAAGAAAGAATGCACTCTGCAAGTTTGTTATCTTTGGCATATTTTTCCTAAGCCGACTGATTGCATTAATAAGGCATAAGAAGACACATATATTAAAAATCCTGCATTTAAATCTTACTTTGTTTGATCTACCACAAACTGACAAATCCAAAAATTTCAAAGTTATAGATGACACTTTATTTCAGGAAAGAAATAGGAATCTAAGACAGAGACTGAGGGAGCAGAACTGTCTCTAGTTAAAATTCTTAACTTAAGTTGCATTAAATCAGCCAATTAACATTACAATCCAGAGGCATGAAGGCCGATTGTTTCCTCTGAATTTGTTTCCTTTGGGCTTGACAGTGACACTCAGACACAGCTCTCAATAGAGGGTAACATTTAGCTATGCCACATTAGGAAGGAGCCTTGGGAGGCAATCACAGGTTCCTATTTTGTCTTGCTCAGAGGGGAAAGCATTTCACTGCATGATTGAAAAATACTTGCTTATTCCTATTTTTCTCCACTTCCACTTCTCCACTCCAGTTGTGTCTAACGTCAGACAGTTAAGCACTTCAGAGGAATGTTCATTCCCCCATCATAACAAGGATGAACTTCTGGGAGGGACCTCAAGATACTCTTAATAGATAGAAAATTATTTCCAGACTTAAAATTTCTGCTATGAAAATAAAACAAATAAATGCATTTCTACATGCCCATCCTAGAGTAGGTACCATAGCCTGTACCTGAGCTACTAAGATAAACCAGGGAAACAGTAAGTCTAGCATATAAAAACATCAAACTGCTTTTAAAAAGCTATATAGGAATCTTCTTCTGGGGAAAGGCATGCCTGATCACATAAAATAAAAATGGTACATGATGCCAGTAGTGGCTTAACTGCAAAAGATGTTATCAAAGCAAACCAGACAGACTGTACAGAACAGCCAGTTCTTGTCCCTCTGGCTTGACTTCAGATTCTCTGTGCAAGCTTATGAACCCTGTATAATGGGACCAGATTAGCTCCAATTTCTGTGCTTTCTCTGGCCATAAACCTTAAAAGACACTACAAGAGAGGGAGAATTTGGGCATAATGCATATCAAACTCAAATAAGGTATTTTCCCACACAGCCACCCAATTTTGTGATCTTTTAACGTCATATATTAACTTACATTTCATTCTTTGGTTAAAGCAAGAGCTTTAACCTTTACAGTGGTATTTATAAAGGAGAACAAAAGAAAGCTCCCCTCCTCCAAATTTTTATTCAAGCACACATAGTCGTACTGATGAAACTGCTTCCTCTGAAATTAGCAAGAACACTCATAGGTAACAATTTGCAGAATGAAGTAAGAAAAGATGCTAAGTGACATCAAAAATGAGTATACACACATCAAAAATGCTGATCTTGAAAGGATGGTCCATAAAGACAAAGGGAACAGAGTTCTTTTGCATGTGCTCTGTCCAGGATCCCAATATGAACAACACAAATCATTCATGCCAAGAGAAACTGATTATTCAATATCCTCTTTTCAAAGAGGGTAAATGGCCCACTTGAACTCCTAGCAAACTTTGCTGGGGACAGAGAGGAATGGGGATTTTTAATTAAGCTATAAAATCATAAAATGTATGACCTGGAGGCCACAGTTCTTGAGCCAGCAGTCCAAACAGATCTGTTGCTTTAACATTACATGTCCCAATCATATGGAAAGTGCTCACAGCCCCTAAGAATATAAGGGGTCTCTATGTCAGCTCTTGCTAGGTAATGAAGCCTCTCTAGTGAAGTGTTCACATCCAATAAAAGTAATAGCTGAATTTCACTTATTTCTCCTATGCATCAGCAGACTTCGATACTTTTATGTCTCTGGAATGTATGCATTATTAGATCCTTCTATGTCACTGTGGTGTTCAAATGCTGTTCTTTTTGAACCAATGCACACTATCCAAAAATTCCAATATCCAGCTCTAATTTTGCAGTTTCAGTCCATTATTAATTGTGCCATATGCTTCAAAATTAGCCAGTGAAGCTTTCTTGGCTTTGCTCCCACTCCACTCCTTACTTGGACAAGATGTTTAATTATTTTAAATACAATTCAAATGCTTTTCTCAAGGTGGTAGGAAACCTTCTGTGCTTAAGACAGTAAAATTCATAGTAATACGTCTTTCTCCTCTCCTTTAGTTATCAGGCTATGAATAACTTTGTAACCACTTAAAATTCATGTACACATCTCCCAGCAATAGCACACAGCCAGCAACACCGCATAGACCTTTCTTGACACAGGTGTGCTACTGCACTGTGAATTGAGTACATTTTAAAATCTGACTGATTATTCCAAACTCATCTTCAAAGTCAACAGGAACTGCACAGGATGTATGGAAGAGATGTGCCACAGGGATGGAACATTCACAGACCAGAAGCAGGTACAGAATTCAGAATTATGCTCGAAGAGTTTACAAGACTCATTTTATCAGCCTCATCCACTCAGCTGACAACTGCTGCCCCTGCCTATATTCTCCAGCTTGTGCTTCTTCCCTTCCCCTGGAAATAGCTGTTTACTCCACAGATTGTCCCAACCATTCATCACTGCAGACAGAGGCAGCAGCTTTTCAGATTTGTCCAGGAGTCCAGTTTCCCCCAAGGGGTCATTTCAGAACACAGCCCTTCAGAACAGCTTCTGTTTGGTGATTCTTTCTCCTAGGTTGTTAAATAATTTTGTGCAAGCTCTCATCTGCTTTACCCCGAATATCCTTCTTTTCCAAAATACGTGCCTTTGGCAAGGTACCAGAGCAGTGAAGGCCCTTATCCACAGAAAAGGTGATTCAGAGCAACAGCAGGGAAAGCTTCTTCCTACTGCCTGAATTTTAATACTGCCCTGGAGAGTTTCCTGATGTTGTTGCACTTTTGTTAAAAACAGCGGTCAGCAGCTGATCACTTTCGAGCACAGATGGACCCCAGGAATCTGCAGCCAAAAGTTATCGCTGAAACCATTCATTGGTATGTCTTCGGTTTGCAATTCATGCTCAAACTCTTGCATTCCAGCAGCTTTTGCTCCATATCACTTAGATCAGCTAGTACCAGCATCTGTCCCGAAGCTCCAAGCTGAGGTCCAGATGAATCAATGCAGACGATGGCAATTTCTCTCCTGCACACTGGAGTCTTGAACACTGGACTGAAACGAAACAGTTCATCAGTTTGCTCCCAGCGTGTAACAGCATGTATTTGGATGTTATACCAAATTTCTTGTATACTGCAGCCTGCCAGGAAGCTCTGCTGAAAGTGCACAATCAGGGACAGACTGGGAAGGACCCTCACAAGTCAGCTGAATGCACAGAGAGAAGGTGGGCTTGCCAGTCCCTGGGGTGGCAGGCAGCACAAGCTTTCTCCAAAATAGTGTTGGTGAACATGCTTACCTGATGCTAGTACAAGAAAGAAACAGCCATCCCATGCTTTCTCACTTAAAATATTATTGTAAACTATTATGGAGCAGTTTCTGCTCTGACAAAACAAATCAGACATCTAACATCTCTTCTTCCACATTAGTTGTACCCATAAGTGAGAACTAAGGAAGATGGTTCTTTGTTGGACTTGGGACAGCCATTAGTGCTCCACTGACTGACCAGAGTAAAACTTCCTTGTGTTTATTTTACTTTGTTTACACAAGAAAAAAGAAAAGAAGTCGGTTACATTTCTTAAAGAACAGGTTTATCTGGGTTTGTTTTACTTACACTGCTGTGCATCAGAAATAGTGCCATTTAGCTCTGTGGTCCTATCCCTAGGTAAAACTGCCATGAAATCAAAACCACGGACATGTATCTAGAATAAAGGTATCAAAGATCCTTCTCTTCACAGGAAGTACTGCTAAAAGCGAGGTTTAGCACAATGCTACACCTGGAGTTCTATGCAAATTTCAACAGAAGTCTTAGGAGTATTTTCTTCCTTTTTTTTCTTATTGCATATTATGTATGCCATTCATCTATAAGATCCCAAAATAATCTAAAAGTCTAAATACAGGACTAACTAGAATTCTGAATACAAAGCAGTAGTTAAAACCCAACAAAAACAGTGCTTAGTCTAAACTGTGAATCCCAGAAATTAGGATGTTCAGTTTAAGTTCCCTTGACAACCCCTTCACTCCTTCATTCATAATGTGTGCATGGAAAAGGTGGATATGGATTTAAAGTTGTCATGACGACTTTGCTTCTAAATTATCTGTCTTTTGTAAATTGGCTACTTTGGGCTACATGCTGCTCAGCACAGCTCTTGACAGAGGATGAGTTTTTAGAAGCAGCTTGACAGATCAATAATTTGGCTTTAATTTTAACAAGAATGCATTTACACATATATATAACCGAAGAGAATAAACACATGATGAATGCAAACATCAGCTAAACCAGAATATTTTGTGTCTTCAATCAATACAGTAATGCTAGCAATATTTTTTATTTTACTTTTAGCATCACTGAACCTTCTTATAGAAAAAACAATCAGGTAAATTATTGTACTGTCAAAAATGACATATTCATCATTTCCTATCTACAGTCAACAACATAATCATTTGTTTTGTTAGGAGGAAAACTGCCTTTTTTTTTTTGTTACAGAAACTGCCTCCTCCTGGAGGAAGCAGGTTCTCAAACACTACACGGAGACTTTGCTGCAGTGGGAACTGCACATCAAATCTCCTTGCATAGTGTTAAATAATATTTCCTCAAATGTGTTTAGCCTCTGGACTTCAAAACAGAATAAGAGTCTTTCACAGATCATTCTGCTTGCCCCTGATTCTTACTGAGAGCACAGCTTTCACTACCTCCACAATCTTTCTAAAGTTACAGAAAGCAAAACACAACACAAAAATGCCTTCACTTTTTTTCCTGTGTTCTTGAAAGTTCCCACTGAAAAAGGAAAAAGGTCTCATTTGATCTTGTAAAAGTTTTCTCTTGCAAATTGTGATTTCAAGTAGTAAAGTGATCTTTAAAAAAGGTATTTCCTGAAAAACACTTTCAAAATCATAACTCTGAGTCAGACAAGCGCTTAAATCCAGTATCTGTGCAGAGTGGAAAGCTGAAATTGCTTTGTAATTTGACTTTTCCTATCGGTTTCTGAAAATGTCACCAAGACCTGATGATAAAAGAAACTCAGAGAAAAACTGCAAACCTACTATTTTTTCTTTCCCCTCGTTCACTTCAAAAACATAATCTTCATCCAGAAGAGCCTTTCCCAAAATAGGACCTCGGCTTTAAGACCTGTGTCTGTGTCAAGTACAAGTCATAGTCCATGACTGTTATGTCTGGGCACTGCAGCAATGCACTTAACAGAGAAATAAAAACCACAACAGCACCACAATATTCTCAAACATCAGTAAATTCTGCAGCCATTCCAGATTTTCTCCTTTAATGGAGAGAGTTCATTCTTTTCAAGTAGATCCACAGCCCAAGGTCTCCACCTGCTCTGTGTTAGACCTCACAGCTCCTTTTCGCTACTAAGTATATGCAGAGCTCCATGGAATCAGAGTAAAGGAGATTTCCCAAGTGCTGCTGAAAGGCTGAATCGCTTCCCCCAGGGGGTCCCTTGTCACTTGCCTAATACGTGTAGCTGTTAAAAGCTGTTCAAATGACAGTGCTAAAAAACTGAACAAGCACCACAGAGAAAAGGCTGGCTAAAATAACCAAACCATGAAAATAAAACGAATAAAAGGATGGCAAAAAGAAAACCAAATAAAAGCAGGGGAAATATAAAGGGCAAGGATATAGGCAGAGCTGACAGTCATCTGAAATCAGCTTTCTCTTCCCTCTACTTTTTCTTCCTCCTTCCCCCTCCCCTTTTCCTAATTCCTCCACTCCGTTTAGACAATTCTTTCGCCTCTACTGACAGTTTAGCATTACAAATCCTCATGCTGAATCTCATGAAGTCAAGCAGGCTCAGCTTACTCCTGGTATAATCTCATCCAAATCCATGGAGTTACATGAGGGATGAGCTGGAACCAGTGATGTTTCCTGAGTTTTCTGATATCCAGCTTTGGAGCTCTGTAACTCTAAACTGATGATACAGTGAAGGGTTCTCTGAACACAGCAGAGGAGAAAGAAAAATATATGAGTTCTTTGAATGGTTTTCATCATACTAGTTGCTTTACATCTGTCATATATCAGAACCGTTCCCATGTTTCCTGCACAAGATTCATAACAGCTCTAAAACCCGACCATACTTCACGAAGTTGGAAAACAAATTTCTTCATAGATGGAGAAATATATTTTGGAGGAAAAACGGCAAGGAACAGAGTGTCCTTTAGAGCAATTTAACAAAAGAAATTATAGTATTCCTGGAAAGCATTTTGCAATCTCTGCTTTTTTATCTGAAAACTCTCTACAGTTGTTTATTCATGAAGTGATAATCCTCTCTTTGTCTCAGTGAAAACTTCTTCCTGGGAGATAAAAAATAGTTTGTATGAACCTGCTGTACTGCTTTTGAGCAGTAATAACCAACTCACACCAAGGCTGTATTTTTTTATTATTTGTACTGTAATAACGCTGGGAGCCCCTTACTGGCACTGGCTGTCCTTGTGCTGAAATTGAGTATATACGGGATAAGACACACCCACTGATATGACCAATCAGATGTGCTTCATTTTAAATGGAAAAGGCAGGGAAAAAATAATCAGAAAGGGAAACTGCCAAAGACCTCAGAGGTCATCTGATCCACAGGGCATGCGTGGCAGATGCACTTATTAGTGATCAGCGATTGTTCTCAGGGATTTCATCTGTTTTACAAATGGAAAATAAAAGATTGCATCGTGCCCATGAAGCCAATTACCTGTTGCAGCATTTAACTCAAAGTTAAGCCCAAAGCTCCCAAGTCCTGGTCAACAGAGACCATGAAAATATTTTATCTTACTGAATTTGGGAGTGTCTAAGGAAAACAATCATAAACTTGCTATCTGTATCTGCTACTACAAAACAGTGAGTTCAAATAATGAAAATCTAGCTACCAGTTACAATTTTTTATTTGCTCTTCTGCACTCAGGAATACCTAAATAAAAGCACAAAACTCACAAATAGCTGTATATCCACATATCCACATCATTTAGCACACTGCATTAGATATTTACTTTGCCTGCACTATCAGTAAAACACAGTATTCCATGCCATATATATGAAAGGCCCACTACACAAAAATCCAGACAAGATGAAATACCAAGATCAAAACTACTCTATATCTGACAAAGACTTTTTACATACTGCAATGCATCTCTCCCCATGTATTCTATGAAGCAGTATACACATATAACATCAGACAAGCCCATCCTTTCAGTCAGTTATTGCAGATTTTCTGTTTCAATGCAGAAGGAAAAAATAGTTCCAAGTTACAGACAGTTACTTTTCTATCTCCATGTTATCGTTTCTCTAGGCTGAAGTGTAATCACCCTCTTTTGCAGGTTACTGTTTCTACCATCTATTTCAAATAAGTTTCATACATGATGCAACTGAGGCAAGATTAATATGACTTTCTTTTTTAATATAAATCTTTTGATTTGTTGCTGAATGGACTGTTCTCAATATTGCTATCTAACTGCAAGGGACAATGTTGTTTATCATTTCCCCTCAAAAGCAGCCATCCAGATCTAGATATTACAGTACTTTGAATTTAGAAATCATGAAATATAAATGTGTTCCTATCATAGGAATTAAATGAATGTTTATTTTACATCTGAAGTACCTTTTACATTTACTTCCTGTCTATGACACCAAGATAAAATAGACATATAATGCTAAAAAAATCCTCTGAGTAAGATACATAGGAGTTCAAAATTAGTGAAATGCAGATCATAAGAAATAAAAATATAAGTAATTACATTTAGTTACAAATCTAATGGAGCATTTCACCCCTTTGGAATTGCTGGGGCTTTTAAAGCCCCAACTCTCTGACAAAGTCTAAATCTTGCTTGGAAGAAGAAAAAAATAAAAGAAAATCCTTTATAATATGTTGAAGTATTGTTTGGAATTATTGCTTAAAAACATTTTTACATCACATAAAATATAGTCTAAACTGTAAATCTGAAACAAACAAGCCAATGTGATAGCTTTACTCACATTAAATTTCAGTTTTCAACCATGTTTTGTTTCCCAGTTTGGAAATGAAAGGACATCCCATAACTTCTGAATTTCCTATCAGGTAAGGAAAACTGGTTCCAGTTTTCAGAGCACACTTATTTTTTTCAGCTAAATGGTTCCTCCTGCTAGCCGTACTCTCCTCTAGGTACACACTCCAACAGCAAAGCTGACTATTAGAACACGCAGCATGCTTAAACACAGCAGAAGTTAATGAAGGAATGTCCTTTGTTGCTGAAAGCACATTGGGAGCATGAAAAACATCAGATCTTTCCCATGTCACAGAACTGAATTATCCCATACTTTTTGCACACACTGGTATCATCCTAATGACTGAATAGGCCAAGCATATATATATATATATATATATATATATATATATATATATATATATATATATATATATCAGCTGAGATGCACATACCTACTGTAGCTTGAACCAAGCTATACTCCAATGATGCTCTAAGATGAACTTTCCTCTGCCTTTTCCTTAAAGAGAGGAGACCCACAGGACTTGTAACTATTCAAACCAGATTACATTAGAGCATGCCTCAGAATCCTATGGAAGAGGACATCCAGATTCATTGGGCAACAGAATAAAACAGTGATGAGGCCTCCTCTGTACTGCTTTAGCAGATGTCCTTTAGCTCTACCAAAGGTTCTCAAATGTCAAAGAAGTGTCACCTTTGGAAAAGGACAGGACAAATAAAAACTTCTACCCGCAATCTAAAATCATCCTCACTATAGATCAATGCCATAGAACTATGGCATATAGAATTACGTGCTGGGCTGCATTCCCAGCAGCCTGGCCAGCAGGTCAAGGGAGGGGGTGATTCTCCCCTTCTACTCAGCTCTGCTGAGACCCCATTTGTAGATCAGATGTTAGGGATGGCTCAGCAAGGGACAGGAAGGGGAGATTTAGCAAAGGGATAGGGAAGGAGGGTCAGGAAGGGATAGAAGGTTCGGTTTGTCCTGGAGAAGACAGAGCTTGGGTCACACAGAGGTAAGAGAGGATGAAGCTGAGGCCTGTGCAGGTTAAAGGGAGAGAAGGAGATGCTGGGCCAAGGGAGAAAAGGGGAGGCTGAGGTACGCAGCACCTCAGCTCAATCCTTGGTCCATCCCATTGACCAGCTGCTGCCAATGGTAGCCCCAGAGCCTGGGACCCAGAGTGCTCCCCCTCCAGGATGGCTACAAGACAATGCTGAGGCTGGTCCTTATCTCAGCACCCAGGGCCCCTTCCTGGACAGCAGTCTTCCAGCCATGTGAACCCATCCCTACCATTAGACCAAATTATCCTCCATGCCAGATCTTCCCTCAGCCTCTGATTACTGTGCAATTCCAATTGAAATAACCCTTCAGGGGTCTCATGTTCCCCCAAGCCCACCTATGAAACCAGCAGTGCCCTGAATTGCCGCCACTACTCTAGAGCGCCTGGCACCTCTGCCCTCGCTGGAGGAGCGGGGCCCCACTTTCTCTTTCGGATGTGCTTGGACAGGAGCTCTGCATGACCTCAGCCACGGAAGGGAAAGCGGTTCTGCACCACCACACGGCCCGCTTCCATTGTCCTGGGCCCCCTGCACCCTGGCACTGGGCGTCACTGGCCGCAGCCGGGCTCAGCCCCTCGCCAGGCTCCTGCAGGTGTTTCTCCCGCCCAGCCAGCGCCCCTGGCGCCAGCACAGCCGCTGGGATTCCAGAGGTTATCCCAGTTCTGGGGTACCAGTGGTGCCTGGTGCCAGCCTGTCCCCGCTGTGGAGGAAAGAGGTTCAGGAGGGGCTGGAACATCACCACGGGAATCAGGGCTGGCAGCTGATGGAAACCCGCGGTCTCTGCGGGACGGGGAGACTCAGGGCGCTACGGACGGGAGGGAAGAGGAGGAGAAGGAGGAGGAGGACGAAGAGGAGGATGATCTTCACCCCCGGCCCCCGGCAGCGCTGCCTTGTATCAGAATCAGCGGGGCCGGCCCCACCCTCATCTCGTCTGCATGGCAGGGTCCTCTCGGCCACCCCAGCCTGTGCAAAGGCCGGGATGCCGTGCAGGAGGCTGCGAGCCGAGCAGAGTCCTCTGCAGTGGGTGCCCAGCGCCGGGAGCAGCGCCACAGCCAGAGCCCGGGTGCCGGTCCCGCTCCCGGTCCCTGCGCCGCCGCCTCACGCGCGCTTCTTCTCCGTCCTGAGGGCGCCACCCAGCGGCTGCGGCGCGTGCGGCGGCACGGGCGGCGCGGGGGCCCGCGGGCCTCTCTCCAACTTCTCTCCCGTTACTGCACTGGATTTAGCTCCAAGGGAATCGGCACCATCCGACTGGCTTCAGAATCCTGTAGGTTTCAGCGGGATGCCGGTCCCCCGAAGGCTCTCAGCCTCCCGGAGTTCCCTCGCGCGGTGTCTCCACCCAAGGGAAGCGCCCTGGCTCCAAGGGGAGGGTACACACACACACATCCCGCCCCGCGGGGCTCCACTTACTGCCTGGTCACACCCGGGCCGCAGGCAAACATGGTCACATCAGTCCTCGCTTACGGGGGGGCTTACCAATTTTTGCTCAAGACTCAAGTATCTTGACTTGGCACTGATTTATTTTTTCCACCCCCCCCCCGAAGTTTAGAATTACTATTTGGAAGGCTCATAGCTCTCGGAAAAACTGCTACATAGGTGGACAGTACAGAGGTAAAAGTGACAGTTTAGCTGTGGGAAAGATCTTTTTGAAAAAGGGCCGTTCAGCAGCACTTTCAAAAAAACGCTGGTCTTGGAAGCTGTCTAATTTTCCCAAGAAATTTGACCATCATCACCACCTCTCTCATCCCAAACAAATCAGCTTATTAAGTTTTTTTCATATTTAAAACATGAAGTGGTCTGAGGTAGACACACTAGCCACATGAAAAGCTGATTCTCCCAGACAAAAAGGATTGTACTGTTGTGCAACCATAGAATTACGAGTAAGAAGGGTACTTTTCAAAAGTTGTTTACTATTTGATCTAAATACTGTTTTGTCTTGCACCACTTACTAGCTATGCATTTTTTGTCAGAGTACTGAAAGAAAGGTGTGATCAAAATCAAAGTGAACTTGCTAAGAATTTCCCCTCTATTGACTGAAAATATTTGTGCTGTCCTCACCAATGCTTTGTTTGACATCTCTCCTTCTAGCAGAACAAATTATGTCTGTCAGCAAAAACACTGGGTGTGCTGACCCAATTTTATATTTTTTAAGTGTGATGGCTTATTACTCTGTCTGAACCTGAATCTCCCAGTTGATTTAAAAACACATATAACTCTGGGAAATCTGTTTCAGCATTGATGAGAAATGGCACCATCCATTTATAGGATGTTCAGTGTTGACATGGATACCTTTGCGAGTGCCAAGGAAAATGAAAAAGAGAGGTAGAATATCTCCTGATAGTTTGTCTTCCCTGCATGAATTATCCTAAGTTACTAGACACAAGTATTTTTCTTTTTGTTAGTGTATCAGGTCAAAAATTAATGTTGCAAAACCACCAGGAACTGACAGAGGCCTGGTTTGATTAACAAGAGAATTACGGCTTTGATCCCAGATGCTGTAGCTTATGCACATTGCTGGCTCAAGTGTCAGCAGCTTCTGACCTCAATGCTGTATCCAGCAAGCCATCTGGATCAGACTCACAGCCCATTTAACATGAGCTAGGAACATTTATCAGGTCAATAAAGCTTTCAAAGTAGCAGCCATCTCAGAGTATGAAGCGTATTACGGAACCAGTCTCAGCACTGGAAGATGCCAGAAGATGTTAGCCCCATTCCTCACCTTATCATGTGAAAGAAGCTCTCCTTGGGCTGAAAGGCATGTCAGACAGCACAATAAGACTTAAGCAGGTGACTAGGATCAATGATCAGAAATATGTCTGCACCTGATAAGGCTTATTCACTGTTCAAAATGGGGTCTGCCAGCACAGGTCAGCACAGGAGACAAGCCAGATGGCAGATGTCATTGCTCAGGCATAAAAGCCCTTGCAGAACAACCTTGGTTCCACCTTCATTGATATCATGCATTATCAAACAGCAGAAATTTTATCTGGGTCAGATAAGAGTACATGACTGTATTTATGTAATGTACTTATGTTATGTTTAGAAAAAAAAGATAAAGTATTTACATCAACTCCTTGCCACTTGGAAAAATCCACTGTAAAAGGAGAATGACATGAGACAGTTTCTCCTCTGGAACAGTCCACTGGCACAAAGCTACCCCTTCAAAAGGGAAAAGCATTCCATTTGAATTGGCAGGATGAGCTTGCATCAGTTATGCACTTGTCCCATGTGTCTGTCTTGTTTTCATCTGATTTAGCCTCTTAAAATGAAGCTGCATGCTACAACTTCAGTGTCATATGTGTCCAGCATTTTATAAAAGTCCTTATTCATCACTGGAAACTCTAGCTAGGAGGTATTGCCTTTAGGATGCATATAGAATTTATCTCATCCACCTTCAGATGTCAATAAAGTAGGCTTCAACATCAAAGCTAGCTATCAGAGCCTAACATGGCAGCAAAAAGAAAAAAAAAAAGAACACATGGAACAAGACTTGCCAGGTTTAGAAGCCCTTTTCACAACATGATTACTCCAACCCTGGGAGCCACCATTCATCTGAAGGAGAACCAGCTGAAATGTAGTCATCTCTACGATATTTATACAGTCGAATGCCACAAAAATAAATTAGAACAAAACCACCGGCTCCTCTAGGACGTCTCTGGCTGTTTACTGTCAGGTGGCTGCTACTTTTCCATGGTTGTTGAACTTGGCCGTATTTTATCCCTTAAATGAAAGTCAACCCTTCTTCCCATAAGCTTATAATTCACCTTAAAGGATTACCAGAAATATTTTATCACCTGCTCTGGTGTTTAAATACTTCTTAAAACAATCTGCTAGACAGGAAGAAATGAGAGGGGAAGATCATTCAGGGAACTCTATCAGGAGACTAAGTGGACTGTGAAATGCCCAAATATATGGTAATTGTCAACTTAATAGAGTATGTATTCTGTTCTGATTGGTAGTTGGAAGTACTTTAAACAATTAGAAAGATTCCGGTTTGTCAGCACAGTAATCTCACAACTGCATTTTAAAAATGTCATGCCAGGACATTGGAAGTTATAATTATTGAAGATCACTGAATGTATCCTTGATTTTGCTATTGAATAACTAGAAACATAAATAAACTTTTTTAGGGGACATTAAATGTTCCAAATGTGTTCCAAAAAGGTGTTCCAAATACCCAGGCATTTATAATTACTCAGATGGGTTTCCTAATACTAAACCATCACTATAAGAAAGAGTTCCAGCATCTTTGTCCTCTTCCTTGCTTGCAGTTTTACAAGAGGCAGACAGTCTGTGGATCTGCCTCTAAAGACGGCTGGAGACAGATGGAAGCTCTCTCTGTCCGTGTGCTGAGCTGGGCACACGCAAGCTAAACGCTGCTCAGCAGTTGTGTAGCTGTATTAGCACAGCAGTGTCAACACAGCTACACGACTTCTGGAGCACAACAGATGAGGCACAGCACTGTGCAAACACAGCCAAACAGCTCCTGGATGCTGTTTGGTGTAGCCCTGTAAATATTACTTTTTTTGCCATTGCCTACTAAAAGGCCACTTTTTTTTTTTTATTGACCTGACAGAAAAGGGTGTCAGGGTTTGTTTGGGCTTGTCCTGGCCTTAGCTAATAATGAGCTTGTTTTATTTAACTGTGGGAGGAAATGTCCAGTAGTTGAGTTTGCTTTGAGTTAGCTCTAGTTTATAGTGATAACAAGTAGATTTTTTGTGTAGATTAAACTACCTATGATCCTAGAATAAAATACAGCTTGCAAGAATGCAAACACATAGTATACTGGAGGTCCCAGACTGTAAACACAAATCCCAGTGGTCAGTCTGTGGTCCCTACACAGGCAGGCAACTGTCTAAACCATTGAAATATAACAAAGGGACTGCAAAATTGAATAATTGAAGACTGAAGAAAATAAAGTGCATGTAATGCAGGCTGTATTAAGAAAATAGTGAAACATAAATCCAAAGTGACCCTAAAATAGATGAAGAAGGGATCTCCAGCCATCAAACCCTGCTGGATAAGAACTGACGACACTGATGTCTGCTGACATTCCCACCAGCCCTGCTGCTGTCAGCCCCAGGACTGAAAGGGATATCCAACTTCACTTTAGATATTTACCATGTAGACATCTACATTTGATCCAGCCATTCTGGGCTTGCTTACTAGTCACTTGAGTAAACCAGGTACTTTTAGAGCATGAATTATCTAATCTATTTGGGGCTGACAGGAATTGCACCCTAGAATAATTAATCTTCCTACATTGACTATAAAATGGTTCAAGGCAACTAATTCAGAGAGGGAGAGATACCAGGACTTCTACCTGTAAGACTGTGATTCCTACTTTCTGTATTCATGCCACTCTGTTCATCCCCGTCTTCTTTATTTACAGATTATTTCACTGAGCAATTACTCATTGGACTGAAATCCTTTAGAAAGCATGGCCCTAGGATTTAATTATAAAACAACACCAATGGAAGTACGGATCACTCATTTGGAAGAATCTTGCATTGTACCAATAATAACAACAACAGAACTAATAAACAAAGGCCATAATTTCAAAGGTATTGCTGGAAGAAATAGATGGGAATTATAGAAAAATCAATGCCTTTCCAGGAGACAATTCAGCATCTTTTCTGAATAAGGGTCTTATTAGGAAAACAATATTTAAATTAGGGGATAAGGAAGCTCAGCTACAAGCAAAGGTTAAGACCCAACTATATAAGTAGAGGGACAACTTTGGCAGCAAGTCCCGTAGGAAATGAGGAGGATCTCATGCATCTCATCCCTATTTTACACTAACCAGCATATTATTAGGGCATCATAAAGGACGGGCGCACCCTGAGCTTGGGGCTTCCCAGCAGAGAATTCTTTCCTGATCCCTCAACAGTGAATCTGCCTCCAGCCTGAGAGGAACCAACCATGTGAGGCACACGTTACCACGCTGGTCTCTGGAGGAGACAGCTTGGCTCTGTGCACTTTTACAGCCCCATAAACGACAATACTAACAATTTACTAACTTCTAATAAAGACCAGCTTCTTGGGAATTGCTGATACTTCTATTTCTATGGGAAATGAATCTCTCTGGAAGCTTTGCTCTGCTGCTTTCTGAGCACATGAAAGTGCTGCTGAAATTCCTAATTGCAAATTAGACTTTTGACAAAGGAAGGCAGAGCAGACGGGTTGAAATAGCCTTAAAGTGCTTTTCTCTTCCTGATGGCAGAGGAGTTCATAATACAGACAAATTAACTGATTGGAACAAACAGCATTAAGGCAACATTGTGCAATGTTGTGGCTGGCAGCTGGTGGCCAGACACTAGAACATACTTAACCAATTAGCGCTGTCCCCTGCACCAGCCAAAATGCACATTTAGAACGACTGAGATCTGATCTGGGACATTTTGTGGTCCACATACAGCAGCTTTACCAGGTGGGCCAGAAAAGTGAGGTTCTCAGTGGATGAGTTAGCTGAGGCTGTAATAAACCTAAATCTGCTGGAAGTCAGTCTTTGCATATCTTATTGGCTGAAGAACTCCAGATTTAGCTGAGCTGTCTTTTTTGGCTTTATAACACTTCAAGGAGATTTTAGAGGCATTTTGTGATTACTGATGCCTTTCCATATTTTTAAAAAAATAAGCTGAGGATCTTTCAGAATATTCTTTTTCTGACACTGTAACTGTTACACTTACAGAATAATTATTCTTGGTACTTATACAGTACCTTCCATCAGCTTTCATAACAAGTTCAAAGAATTAACAAACTAGAGGTTAATTTTCAAACTCAGCTTCAGTGACTCAGCAGACCTAAAAAACCACAGTCATTTGTCTGTGTTCTCTGCCTACATCTTTAGGTACTTAAGTCACTTATATCTGAAAAAGTGAGCTGTTAGAGACTTGAGGGAGAGCTGGGAAGGGATCACAGATCTCATGACACTTAGTCATGTATCTTTGCCAAAAGACTGTGTTTTATCTTAAGCCTCAATTATATGAGTGAAACTTTTTTTTTTCTGTAGCATGGGAATGCTGGCTTGCTAACACCCTGGCAGCACAGCGTGCACAATGAAGAGTCCAGGGATCTGAGAGCAGCATTTTCTCTCCCTAATGGCCCACGGCTTGGGAAAATTATTTGCCTTGGGTTTCTGTCTGTCCTCAAGGAAGGAATACAGAGTGGCAATGACATTGTTAAAATTAATCTGTCTATTCACTGAGTACATTACTTTAATTTCAGTTCTGAGATTAATGAACCTCATTTTTGATGCACAGACTCATGATTCATTCTGAATGTTTTTGCTGCCTAGATATCCCTATAGTTACCTACCCAGTGTGACCCTACTATCCAAACACTTCAGAATTATTAATGAATTATGCTTTTAACATAAAGCCATAAGGAAGCAGTACTCAAATGTATTCCCTTTGCAGAAAGAAATCAAACTAGAATGCTGAAATTCTAATTTCACTGATTCTTAATGCCTTGAGCTTGGAACATTTCACATTTCCTCCTAAATCAAAAGCACTCTACCTGATTTTAGTTGTGTACATTACAGTAAGGTGACTCATGCCCTAGAAATGCCTTTCTCTTGTTTGCATCGACTAGGAAAGGCTGGGCAGCTCAGTGGAGGGGAAAAAAAAATCTCTGCAGGGAAGGTGCTTGAAGTTAGGTTAAAAAATACCAGTCAGTGAGTGGGAGAGAGGCTGTGGCACTGTGCTGCACATGCACTTACAGACAGGAAGAAATCAAAGTGTGAGACATCACAGGTTTCAGGAGAACTCCCAAAAGAAGCTCTCCAGAGTATTCTGGCCAATTTACATACTGTACTACCTGAAATTAAGGGGAAAAAAAGGCTCTGGTAACTTCACACGTCATTGAAATGAACTCCCCTAGGAGTTTGGCTTGGCTTTTCAGCAGTGTGAAATCTGTTTTCACTTTCTAAACAAAATATTACAACAAAAATAGAAGTAGAGGCAGAAAAAGGTGAGGTTTGTGAGTTCAGAGCTATCCATTTGAATCAGAAGACCGTACTCAGTAGGTTTGCTAAAAATATACTCTCTAAATCCATTTAGCATTTTTGCTATTTTTGAAGTGTTTATCTACGAAGCAAAATATTTCAAGACTGTTTCTAATTTACCTTTTGAGCTAACTTTAAAGCAGTAGAAAACAATACTCAATAAATTGCTTTCCAATAATAAAACAAGTTTACTGATGTTTACCAGATGCCTGTCTCTGACTAAATTCAAGAGAATCCAACATAATCATAGAGTCTACTTGTGCTCCAGAGTCCCTTACCAGCACTCCCTAGGGTTATGTTATCCTTCTTGTACTTTTCAGGCTGCTCCTGACTGTGCCACGCAAAATAACAGCAGTGGGTAATAGTCAGTGTCCTGTACAAGGCTTGGTAGTCTCTCAATGGAATCCCTGTATGAGCCACCAGTAAGCAGCACACCTCTCCAAAAAGTGGTTCAGGTCTCCAGATGGGTGTTTCCACACCTCTTGTCTTTCTGGTATGAGTGGCTTAAAACAGCACACAGGAATTCCAGGTGCAGCCTCAGCACTGCCCAGTACAAGGTGACAATCCCTGCCCTGCTCCTGCTGGCCACACCATTGCTGATCCAGGCCAGGATGCCATTGGCCTTCTTGGCTACCTGGGCACACCCTGGATCATGTTCAGCTGCTGTCACCAGCACCCCCAGGTCCTTTTCTGCCAAACAGCTTTCCAGCTACTCTGTCCCCAGCCTGTAGCACCACCTGAGGTTGTTGTGACCCAGGTGCACTTGGTCTTGTTGAACCTCATAAAAATGGCCTCAGTCCATCAATACAGCCTGTCCAGATCCTTCTGCAGAGCCTTTCTGCCCTCCAGCAGACCAACACTCCTGCCCAACTTGGTGTCATCTGCAAGCTGACTGAGGGTGCACTTGAGCCCCTTGTCTAGATCCTTGGTACACATATTAAATAAGACTGGCTCCAGTACTGAGCCAAATAATTCTATTTCTTTTAGCCTTCATTTGACAGACCAGCCATTTGACTGGATTGACTTAGACTGAGATATGAATTATCTTACATACATAATGAAAATATTTTCAGTTATTGCTGAAACTGCTAAGATCCAAATAATAACTATAAGTGATTGAGAAGGAACTTTAGCCTACAGTGCCTCACTGCTCCAACTGTATAGCTGAGCACCTTCACATCCTGTGCACTTCTAAATTAGGGGGAAGCAGACACTACTTGCTCTTTCCCAGACGTCTGCCTCTGCACTATATTCATTACTGTGATGTTTAAAACCATAGGTAAAATTTACTGTTAACACCTGCATATTGTGTAGCCTTATCAATGCTCCCTTTCCTTCCCTCAAGTTTTGCTAGTCCTGACATCTTATCAGGATTTAAGCATATGAACTGTATACTTCAGGCTGCTCCTTTGCAGATCTGATGTTGCAGCCTTCATGTAGGCAGGCAGTGGCTGTTTATCCTGAGTGGGCTCGGTGCATGGCTGGGTTTAGGTTTAGGCAAGACAAAGCCTGTGAGTGCCTCAGGAGTTAGTTTCACAGTGTATTCCCTGCTGGTTTTTTTAGTTCTTTCATATGCAGAGGTCAATACTTTTGTAGAGATTATCCTTTTAAATCAACGTCAGCTGACTTAAACTCAGATCAGCTTACACAAAGTCTGATGGTATTTGAAGCTGCAGGAGGAATGTGTGTAAGCAGGGAATTTTATGCTGAAAGTTGGCCATTAGTGTAGATCCAGGCTCTGTTAAAGCATTTTGCAGCTTCTTTAGTGTCTACATATGACATGCCAATGGATTTACAGCATGCTGTGACAGCCCCTCCAGCAGGACAGTGCCATTAATCTTGAGGCAGACTACTGAGATCAGCACTGATTTTGTGTTCAGATCCCCAAAACCAGGATCCTGTGCCCAGCAGGACTGTGATGGAATAAGCTTGTTCCAGAGCCACAGGCCTTGATCTCAGCCTGGACTCCCCTACCTCATATTTAATCATAATACT
Organism: Sturnus vulgaris; assembly: GCF_052056855.1. Classification (NCBI taxonomy): domain Eukaryota; kingdom Metazoa; phylum Chordata; class Aves; order Passeriformes; family Sturnidae; genus Sturnus; species Sturnus vulgaris. Next base: position 42,250,552 of record NC_142244.1, on the reverse strand, counting down.
TTTCACTGCTACTCTGCAGACTGTGATGTGGTGACTGAAGACATAGCCAAGCATTTAAGCACATGATTAACCTAAAGTGCTTGAAGGGAATTGTTGACTTTAGGAGAGCTGCTTGTATGCTTGGAGTTAAAATGCATTCAGGTGCTTCAAGGTTCAGTTAATTATCATTAAATACCTGCAACACAGCAACGTGGAGATGACACAGCCACAGGTGTACTGCAGAATATATCCCCTGGAGGAGCAATAGCAAATCTTGGCTTTAGGTGCACCTTTTAAGTACATATTTCAGCATTAAACCGAAAGGACATTTCACTATTATAGAAGGCCACGATAGGCTCAGTATGCAAAACAGGAGTACACTTAACCTGCCTCCAAGATGTGCCTGCTTCCCACAGAATAACATTAAAACAAATAAACTAATTGAAATGAAAGAGATGCTGGTAGTTAATTACAGAGTATTGAAAACTTTGTAAGGGAAGGGGCCAGTCGTGAAAATAAAGTAAAGTAAAAAATAAAATAAAATATAAAATAAAATAAGTGCTGGGTTTGGTTTGTTTGTTTTTTTTTCCTGTGAAGTACGGGCAGGATCCCATGCTGGGGTCCTGCCCGCGGTGCTGAGGACACTCTGGCAGGCTTCCCTGCCGTTGGCGGGGAGGAGGATGCGGAGGATGCGGAGGATGCGGGGGCTCAGCCAGCGGCTGCCGCGGGGCAGCAGCGGCCTCTGCCGGCCCCGAGCTGCAGCCCCCGCCCTCATCCCGGGGTCACGAACATTTTTTTTGTCAGTAGAAGTCCCCAGGTAGGGCCGGGACTCCGCCAGGCTCAGTGCCTTCCTTCCCCCCCGGTAATGCCGCGGCTGGTGGCAGCGGTGCTTTTCTGCGCATTTCCCTCACTTACTCTCCTTGAAAAACACCAAGAGCGAGTTTGGCTGATGGTTCCCTCACCAGTGCACTGACAACTGTGATTTCCAGAATGGGTTAAATTATGCAGGGAGAGAGGCAGGAAGGGAGGCTGAGATGTGAAAATGCAAGACACTTTCCGTGATTTGCATTTTAGTTTCTTGTATTGATTACTGCCAGATCCAGGGGGTGAAAAAAATAAAAAGAAAAAAAAAGATAAAGAAAAAAGCAGTTGGCAGGTCTCCGACTCCAAATATTTCCAAAATGATTATACATTTTATTAATCGAGGTTAAAGAAACCTCATTTGGCCAGTCTTAATGAAAACATAGGGTGTGTGTTAACTAAAAATCACTTCAGCATAGCAAATTGAGATACATTGGAATTCAGGGCAAGCAGCTGTCAGTGCACGGGTTCCAGGTGCCATCTACTGGGCACATCCCAAGCTGGAAAGGGACAGAGATGCCCATCACAGTGTGTTAAAGGTTTAATGTAAAAATACACATACACAGAATTCTCTGTAGACACTGAACAGGTGTTTAGGAATGTAAATACAGCATGATAGAGCACAAGCATGATTCATGTCACAAACACCACTCCCAAGCACCTAAAAACTAAAGGTCACCTTGAAAAAGGATAGACTGTGCAGAAAAGCCAAATAATTCCTTGGGACTATAAAACAGATACAAACAGCAAACTCACCCCTGAGTGAGGTACTTCCCCCAGCCCCAAAAGTACAAACCAAAAGAAGCCTAAATGAAACAGGAACACATCACAACTTTGGCTCACAGCGTGAACCATGCAAGGCAAGTGCACTGCAGTCAGCAGGGCTTGCTGTACACTTCAGGTTTTGGGCTGGAGTCAGTCTGGCAGTCCTACCTGGCTTTTCTGAGTAAGCGTCCTTCACAACTGATGACTTGGAGTCTCTATTTCAATTACTTTCTTTCAGCACTGCACCAGAACCAGAAGGGATCAACCCTTTAAATTAAAGAGTCCCTATCAGGGGGAACCCACAGCACACAGCCTGAATTCGAGGAAGCAGGTTCCTTTAGGACAGTGTTAGCAGAACAGGCTTTTTGGGTCCTGGACTCATAAAACCTCAGATTATTCTGTAAATTAAGCAGTCTTTTGTGAGCTACAGTTCTGGCTTTCATGCCCCTTCTAAGTTTCTTTGATAAGCTACAAAGCAAAGCTACCATGCAGCTTAAACTAATTTATCTTCCATTGCATGAGATTAAGAGTACACATATGGTAATTTCCTCTGTCCTTCCCCTTCTCCATCTCTCTCCCACACACACATCTCCCAAGGCTGTGGATATATAGCAAACAATCAAACTTTTTTGTTGGTTTCTTTTCAGTGTTGTTTCATTTTAATAGGACCAGTGGGAATTGGCCTACTTAATGAGAGAAGCTTTGAACCTTTTTGTTTAAATAAATCTTATTCCAAACTGTGAGGAATAGTTAGAACTGGGGAAAAAAAATTACAAACACCCTTAAATCTAACAAAAAGGTTAACCAAAATGGCACAGTGATGCAAGGTACTAACCATTTTATTTGGGTAAATTTAATTATGTGATTTCTAATATGGACATATGTATAACTTACAAAAACTTGTCATTTATTTATAGTTCAAAACAAATTTATTTTGAAATATGAGACAGATTTCTTAATTTTGAAAATATTAGTATATTCATAATTTTGAAAAATTATCTGAGCAATCTTTAACTTCAGAGGGTAATTTCAGCTAACCCATTTCTATGACATGTTTTGTACCAAAAAATTTTCACTTTTTAATAAGCCAGTTTCTCAAATGGTTACTAAACCACTACAACTTTTTAGCACGTACTGATTTTTCATCAGATCAGAATAAAAGCGAACTCAGCAAGAAAGCAATATCCTGAGACCATACTGGATAAATCCAGAAATCCATCTCTGTCCCAAAATATAATCAGTGTTACATAATCTACAATCACTAGAAGAAGATAAATCAGCACCTGTCAACTAATGAGGAAGGGTTATCATTACATTATTCCATAGTAACAGCACTTTCTCCTTTCCTCAAAAATCACTTTTAAAAACCTGCTTTAAATACCTATTTGAAAAGACTGCTGTTATAAAATATAAATCCCCATGCTAAAAAATCTCTTAAGATTCTTTCTCTAGAACCACATTCTAACATGAAAGCAGTAAAACTGCATGCTTTATGAAAGATAAAAATACTTTACTCTGGCAGTTAAGAAAAGGGCTTGTTCTGGGTCAGTCATTCTGTTTTTGTTGACACAGCAGAGGCAGTGTAAGGAAAGATCTGCCAGATGCTTCTGAACCACTGTCACAGGAGAGGAGGACACATTCCCAAATTTTGAAGTTCACCAGAGGTCTGGCCCCAGTCCACGGGTCGGCTCTTTACTGCAAGGGCACTTATCTATTTTGCAACTTTGCTTTCACGTCAGGCAGCATCGTCCTCTACCCTTGACCACACACCCTTAATCTTAGATAAATGTACAAGGGAGCCATTGCACATTCTTCCTTACCATTCTCCATGATTTCTTCTCTGTTTCCTCCTCCACTGCTTCCTTTCGCACCCTGGTTTAGGTGTGAGCAAGTGAGCCCTGTGAGCCTTGCACCCAGAGCAGGCTACAAGACCTGCAGCACACAGCAATCTTACTATGCAGTATTTCTATAAAATATCCATCATTCCTGTTCCCACCACCACCATTGGTCACCATGATCCCTCTAGAGAGTGCTCCACAGAATTTTGCTGTTTGCTTAAAATAGATCTTTGGACTATACCAGTGCTGTCAATTTTGATTAAGCAAAATACCCTAGAGGTCTAAAGAAGAGCAGAAACTACAACCAGTTCAGAGTGCAAATCTCTCCAGCTGCAAAAAAAAAAACTTCTCAGCAGTAATCATTTAATCATGCTCAGGTGGAGAAAGTGGTCACCCTGATTTTGCCAGAATGAATATGTGAACGAAGCTTGTTCTGCCTGAAATTTTCTTTATTAGCACAGTAGTGGTCTCCTGTCTGTATTGTTTTTAGGTGCTTCTCTCGACTTCTTTTACTTTCTTTGGTTTCTCAGCTAAAAGACTGAGATAACTGCCCATGGTCCTACTTGCCTGGCACTGCCAGAGGAAGAAGGGAGTGATTTAATAACTTAAGGTTACAGAAATGTTTTCAGCCAAAACAACAATCAAATTCCAAAGTTCTCTGAGATTTGATTCATGGTGTTTACAAAACTGTGGTTCTGTGACCTCCACTTGTCATTGCAATCATAAATAGCTGGCTGTCTCCATCTGTTCTTTTTTTTGTTTCCCATTCTCCACCCTCTGTCTCTTACTTCATCCTTAAATCATACGTTCTAAGGAACAGAGACCATCTTTTCACAATAATCAACAGTGCAGAACTATGTGTGAGCTGGTAGGCTCTTCTCTAACACAAGCAATGACTACTCGGAACAGCAGTGGAAACTGAAACACCCTCTCAGTTTGCAAATGCGATGCTTGGAATTTAGCATGCCATTTTAAACACCATTTTACCAACTTGAAGTGTGGGGTACTTAAGTTTAATGGAACAAAAAAAAATGAATACTGTAAGAAAAGCATCATCTCAAAATACAGTATGCTCTAGTATTGAAGAAGGCACCTTATGTGAAGGCAAAAATCCCTGTCATTGCATATTATTACATCCAAATGTAAGAAATTCCAAGGTGTTTGGTATAACCAGCCATAGAAAGCTCAAGTAAAATTTTCATTGTGACCAGTTTTGCTCACAATTGGTTATATAACCAATATATTAGTAAGGACAGAGAGATTTCAGACAGAAAGAAGTTGTTTAAATCTTTTATTTGAACATATAAAGAGTAATGATCAAATTTTGTTTTAATAAGTTAAATTACACAAAAATCAAGAGGGGGAGGGGAATGTAAAAGCCTTTTAACAAATGAAAACTACAGTCAGCACTAGTTTTAAAGTTAAGCTACTGGCAACCATCCATATCTAATAAAAGCAATTTTACCAACACTCCCCACCAAGAACTTTATTTGCCTCCCCCAATATCCCCATGTGCTTAAAAAGTAGCCATGAAAATTCCTAAGCATGTTGTATAGCTAAAATATAAGACACCAGTTAATGAACTATGTACCCCTAGACCTGAATGGGAAAGTATGTCACATATGCTTAGATAACATCAGAAATAGAAAAGTCATGGGAAAGGAACTGAGAAACTACATTAGCCTAAGAAATCTAAGATAAAAATCTAGCCCAGACCTCTAAGGGCACAGGTCTTCGAGGTCTTTCACATGACCAAATTATTTCATCATTCACAGTGTTCAGGGGTAATTCAGTCTGGGACTGCTTATTTAGTAAACAGCTTTCTTTTTTACAGGCCCATTTCACTTTGCTGAAAATGCTGCTATTCTGCACTGCTTGGACATGTGGGAAAAAAGTGGTAGAGGCTGGAATATTTCTGATCTATATAATCTCAAAGGAAGTGGATGACCTCAGCAGCTGACATCCTGTGCTGGCCTCTATCTACCTGTCTGTGGTTTTTATAATTTCTAGGCAGAATTCCAAGACAGGAGGTTTGTGTAACATTCTTTCATTTGGCTTTTCCTTTTGGCTTACCAGAAACCACATCCCAACCTCAGTACCATGTAAGCTGGGCTTGTGTGAACTCAAAGGCTATTTCTGGAGGGACAGAAGCAGCACAGAGTAGAGGGGATGGTAAACTTTAAATACAGAGTTAGGGTGAGAAAAAACCCCACTGCATCATCTGGTGTCTGCAAAGACCATAACTATGCTAAGGACATTGGATGAACATAGCTTGTTAAGAAAAGAAGAAGTTATTGTACTTACAAAGAACTTATGCTTATGAACATAATATTTGATTATTTACCAGGTACCAGCATTTGTGTCTGTCTTGTCAACCATTTGCTTTTGGGTATTTTTAATACATAATACATGTTGTTAATATTTTGTATATATCCCCAAATATGCTGGAAGAGTCACAGATTTTAAGAATGTGAAATAAGCCCTCTAAATTCAGTATTGCTGTGCAACAGGCCAGTGATAAGCAGATACAAAAGAGTATCAGGGAAGGCTGGGAGAATACTGAATCACAGCAGATATGCAAATTTCACAATAATAAGAAAAATTAAATAATTTCAGAGATCAATATGTAAAAATTCATCTTCTATTTTCATTATTTTAACAATGAAAAAACTCCCCATGTGATCTACATTTTTCGTATGGTTGAAACATGCAAATCTAGAATTAAAATTACATTTTAAAATATATTAAAGCTCTATTTCAAAGAACACTCAGGCAGACCTGCTTTCTCTTTTTCTCTTGTGTACCTTTTCACACATCTTTTTCCTGTGTTGGTCTTTCAGGGTCTGAATCTGTGTAGCTGAAATTAGTTGAACTTATGTTGTTGGCTCCACTGAAGCAGGTTATGACTCCAAACTCTCTCTGTCTAAAATTGTTCTGATACCTGTACCTCTTCTTTTTGCCAGGATCTGAATAGAAACAATACCTTCACATGAAAAGTCCTTTACTCAAACAGTAAATCTTGGAGAACCACCATCAGCCCTGGGATGAAACAATCCTTTATTCTGTTATGCAAATAATTTAATGTTTCTAACCTTTACAGATAGAATATGTAAACTGCACCTCCTTACAAACAGGGTCACCTTCATTCCCTCAATTAAGTATGAAATAAATGGCACAGTAAGAAATGTAGGAATGTCAGTTTGTGTATATTCTGGTATCCTCTTTGTAGTACATGCAGGTTGGGTTAACCAGGCAGGTGTTCTCTTCGTTCATTATACTTTAAATACTTGCTTTTTGTATCTACAATGCAATGAAAACACAAAAGAAGGCTTTTAAGAGCCCTTCATCAAGCCAGGCAAAAAATGAAGGCTAAGTTAAAGCTGAAAGGCTTTTGCAGGTACAGAGACTCTGGTATACAGCATGGTAAGAATTTAGTGCACATGCACTAACAAGCAAATGAATGCTTTTGCCACTACAATTCTTTCTAAGAGTCTCCTGTTTCTGCTGCCACAGATTGAATATATTGAAGAACCTAAGCACAGTTTTGTGGGTGGAACTCCATCCACTCTCAGCAATTTTAACAGCACAGCTATTCCAGTCACACATCATGACTCATCACATTCCTCCTGGCAAAAGACTGTACTCCAGCTAGAGAAATGCTGCCAAGAGGTTATGTTTGATTTGTGACCAAGAGAAAAGAAACCACGCAGAAGTTCAAGTAAATTCTCCAGGAAATATTAAAATGGAGGTAGAAAACTCTGAAAGTAGGATGAAATACCCCTCCCCTCAATGCACAAAACTACTGAGTTTCATTACACGGTTCCTGAGGATGCTAGTAAGTTGTGCCTTGTTTTGCTCTTGCTCAAAATTCAGCACATCAACATGGTCAAGTTATGGCCAGCATTATCTAAATGTTGACATCATTCAAACAGAATCTCTCCAGATTCTCCATGAATCAAGCAGATTCCTCCAGGTGTAGGAATGCCTCACCCTTATACCAGCACCAGATAAATATCAAACCCTATTTATTCCCAGTCTCTTACTTCAACACAGAAGGATGTAATTTATACTCTATGTGACTTTGAAAGACCAAGGTATTTCTGAAATCTTAATGCAGTGAAAATAGAATAAACTGAGTTTTACTAGAGTGAAAGTGGATCAAAGGAGAGGTGATTTTCACATAGTGATAATGAACCTTAACTACATGCAGCCTTGTACCCTTCTACTATTAGACTGTATATACTTTAGGCACTGAAGATAAAAGATTTTAACTTATATATACAAAGGGCAAGGTAAACTACACATTTTATCAACTGTTGGGTCTTTTAAATAGCAGGGACGAGAGTTCCCAAAGGCACTGCTGACAACATCATGCAAGTCATCTAGTAATTGTGATTCAGCTTACAAGACACACAAAGAAAACTTTTGTATATGAAACATTATTTCAGAATCTCACAAGACCAGAAAGCTCTCAGTGTTTCAAAAAGAGATTAAATGTTAACTCCGTTGGTCTCTTTTGTCTGAAATTCACTCTTTCTATGAAATTCAACACCACACAAAGAGCCAGAATCAGGATTAAGGATCTCATAAACCCCATTTAATTCCTTTAAAAGGCTTCTGTGCAGAAATGAATTGCAGTCTGAGAAAAGTTGTACTATTCACAAAAGTAGGAGGGTGGGCTTTAGAATTACTATGAAAACTCTGTGCTCCAGCAAACTTTTTGGAAACACACTTCTTTTAAATGGAGATGTATGTTCTTTAAAATAGGCATTGAAAATAGAATCTTAAAATGCTTTCTCTTAAAAAATTATATCTATTAAAGTCAATTTCCCTGTTGCTACTGACAACAGAGTGATAACAACAAAATGACAAGAATCAGGTCAAAGTCAGCCAGTACCTACGAGGGCTTTTGGGCAGGCTTACCATTTGTGGGGATTCTCCCTAAAATTAGGGTAATGGTCTTCCATTGGTAAGAAATAGGAGGCAGAGATATGCAAGATAGTGAGTCCCCTGTAATATGCTCTTCATGTACCCAGCAGGAGGTTGAGTTCAAGGAAGACAGAGAGAAAGAATAAAAGAACAAAAAAAAAGAGTTAATATTCAATTTCTATGCTTCAGGTATAGTCTTACTTGGGGACCTCCCTATGAGTGCTCACAGCTCTTTCTGGTGATAAAACTGTTATTGTGTGGTTGATTTATGTCTCTATTTAATGCATGACATGAATGGACAGAGCAGTGCATTTGGTGAAGGGACAGGGAGTCCCTGGTGATGTAAGCACGCTGTTGAGCTACTGCTAATCTGTCAGAGAGCAAGAGCAACTTTGGTGCCTGTGCCAGTCCCAGGCAGGCTGAACCTCTTTGTAAGTTTAAAAGCAGAGCTTTTTAAGTTGTTTTATTTGTTTTGGGGTTTCTTTTTCTTTTTTCCAGTTGGAGTAAATTCCAGCACTACTATTTGGGCACGAGCCAGCCTAATGCTCAGTATGCCTGGGAGTCATGGGGCCTTTGCAAATGCTGCATGGCTGCAGGAAACTGTCCCTGGGAACTGCAGGCTCTGAGCTTCCCATTGCTTACCTTAGGGAAAGGAGAATACCCCAAGCAGGAAGGGTCTGTTTTGTGGAAGGAATGTTCATATAACCCTGTACATCACTGAACCCCAGAAAAGCTAAAGCTCCAGAGAAACTGCAATGTGAACACAGCAAAGCCAGACAACTAACAGCAGCCAGCCACAGAAGGGGCTACTGAGGGCTGCCACTTAAAATAAAGGATTTAATATAACAATTTCTCTATTATCTAAAATAATATGGGACTGGAATACCCCAGTAAAATAAAAAACTCTGTCTTGGGGAGATGCGGCTGCCACCACATGGCAACTAACTGCACAAACTCAGGAAAAATGCTATGGTACAAAAGAAAATCAACTGCATTTATTTTCTATGAGACAAGAGAGTTTGCTTAATGCGTACAGAACATAGTAAGATACTTAGAGAGGAGTTTTGAAATAAATTTGTCTGTTTGGAAAATTTCTGTTCTTTTGACTGAATTCTGCTACTTAAATCTAAGGTCATACATCACCCCATGCTGCAGATCCTCCTGGGACTGGGGTTCACTTGAAAAAATAATCAGAAAAATCAAGATATAAGCATTGTCAATAGTAAAAACTTTAGTCAGAAGCCAGTATTTGTTTCAACAAGTAGGGATAACTGGAACTCTTCGTGTCATTGAAGTAGAAAAAAAAATGTATTTACCAGATATTTTCTTTAATTACATACAATATTTTCATTGTAATTATGTTATTTCCGTCCGCTGTACTTCAGGAGAGTAATTCCTTCATGCCTTTAGTCACAAGGTGGCGACGTTGGAAGGAAGAAATGAGGGAGACCAGGGACAGATTAGCACCCTGAAATGCTTCCACCACACTTCGGAGAAAATAATAAATCATGGGTAAACTCTGATCCGTATATTTATGTAAAAATTCACGCACTGACTTTAAATGTAAAGCAATTAAAAGAAATGTCAGCCCAGGACTATAAATCCCCTAATGCAGTATAATCCTTGAATTATAACCATTATAATCCTTTCAATATAAACATTCTGGTGGGAATTCAACACACCTGTGCACACCTTTTCACCATATCAAATTCATTATGTAAATAAGAGGAGAAATAATTGTCTTTCCTTTCTAGGATTTCCTCTCCTTATGGTTTTGTGAGCAGCTATTTTTAAAGAAATATATGGAAGCAATTACAAGATCTCGTTAAAAGAACACAAAAGTATTCAGCAGAATGAGTTCCACGGTAACAGCAGTTTTCTGCTACAGACCAAGCAAAGCAGAGAAAATTTAAGACATGAATCTTTTTATTAAAAAGCATCTATAAGCTTACTAGCGCTGAACAGAATCCAGCGTCCTGTTCAAAGAGGCTTTATGCAGAAAACCAGCAGAAGCTCATTATTCACAGAATCATGCAATCGTTAAGGCTGGAAAAGCCCTTTAAGATCATCAAGCCCCACCACCGTGTTCATCACTAAAACCTGTCCTCAAGTGCTACATCCACGCATCTTTTGAACGTTTCCAGGGACGATGGCTCCATCATTCCCCCGGGCAGCCCACTCCAATGCTCCACCATCCTTTCAGGGAAGATTTTTTTCCCGATGTACGATTTAAACCTCTCCTGGCACAACTTGAGGCCATTTCCTCTTGTCTTATCCTTGCTAGGTCCTCCTTTCAGGCAGTTCCAGAGAACGACAAGGCCCCCCGAGCCCCCTTTTCTCCAGGTTAAACACCCCCAGCTGCCCCAGCCGCCCCTCACAAACGCACCGCGTTTGCTCCCAGGGCTGCTCAGGAAGCTGCTGGGGAAGGAGCGCCTCAGGCCAGCGGCGGCCTCTGCCCGCCCCGCTAGCAGGTGCTCCACAAGCAGACTTTTGTCGGGAATGCACCGAGGATGGGGCACAAACAACTAAACCACCACACGACAGGGCTGCCTGAGACTTCCAGAAGGATGCTGAGGCAGGACTCGAACCCTCAACCTCTGGTTCGCCAGCCACTGCACGCCAACGCAAACATAACCCCCCTCCCGACACCCACCACGGCGTGACAGCACTTCCGTAAACATCGCGGCGGGATGAGTGACAGGCGCGACGACCAATCGCGACGCGCGGAGCGGCGGAGGGGGCGGGAAGGCCGAGCGCGGCGGGAAGCGGCGGCGCGCGGGTAACGGCGGGAAACGGCGGCGCACGGGCCGCGCTGTCCCGAGCCGGAACCGCCCCGGAGCGGCCCCGGGAGCGGCAAGGCCTCAGATCCCGTTCCTTCAGTGCGGCCACTTCTGCATGTCCTGAGTAAGGTGTAGCCTCTCGAGAAGTGCGTGCTGAGTTTCGTTTGGTGCCGGTTGCTGCGTGAGTCTCTTAGTGGTGCTAAGTCATAAGCACGTGGAGCAAAGTGTACTGTTCTTCTCCTCTTTCTGTGGCACAGTGTAATAAGTGCTTTGTTCTGCCGGTCTGTATTTAGGTGTGTTGCTACAGCCTTCCGATGGGGGCAAAACCAGCTGTCAAAAGATACGAAACAAGAAGTAGGAGAGCAGGGACGGAGCTGCCGTCATCCAAATCCCGAGTGGATTGGAGACGCACTAGACGGGCGCTCTTACTGCCTGACAGCAATGAGGAATCCTCAGCCAGCTCCGAGGAGCAGGAGGAGTCCACCACGTCGGAAAGCGAAGCAGATGAACGAGATGAACAAGCAGCTACGACGAGCAGTTTTCTTTCAGATGGGGAGGAGAAAGACCGCGCTGGGGAAGTGACAGAAGATGGTGACGATGAGCGCGTCATGCCTGGGAAGAGAAAGAGGCTGGGCACCTCTGTCATGTACGACAGCGATGAAAGTGAGGGCAGCGACATCCTTGTCAGAAAGGTTCCTGCCAAGCGCCGCTGTGTAATGGTTGACGGCGATAGTTCTGAAGAAGAGCAGCCTGATAAAACATGCCCTGCAGAGAATGTTTCTGCTAGTAAGAAACAGAACGTACTTGAAAAATTGAAAGAACTTGTAAGACAAAGCGCAGCTCGGAGATCCTGCAGCAGTGCAAATTGTGAGGTGGGGGTTTTATCTTTGAAATTTAATTGGAGAAAGTATTTAATGTGAGGAAAGGTTAAGAGATAAAAATCAGTGGGATTTTTTTGGCTTTGAATGCATGACAAAGTAGCAGTTCAGTAATATTTTAACAGTCACGTTAACTGGATAACTATTAACTGCTAAAAATCTTTCAAATTACGTTTATCAGGAACCAGAATACCTGCTGAAGTGTCTTGGAGATCTCATGTTAGCTTAATTCCTAGAAGTAGACTGAAGAGAGGTACATGGAGATAACTAATTTAAAGCTGAAAGTAATTGTCATCTGCGGATGATCTACATCTGAGGATGATGTATTCTTTGGAAATGCACGCTTTCTTGTTAATTGAACAAGTGGTGTTACAAGATGGTCAGAAATCTTAGCTGCTGTATGTAGTATTTTGTCTGTGCAACTACTGAAAATTCTTGTGTTTGAAGTACTTTTTAAAATTTAATTAGGATTCCAATAGTGAAGCATCAGTAGAAGAGGAGCCACTCTGTCAATTGCCCCTCATGCCATCAGAAGGTAGTGAAACTGACAGTGGCAGCATAAAAGATTTTATAGTAGAGGAAGAGGAAAGCGATGATGATGACATTGACAACACAGAGCTTGTGAAGAGTGAAAATCAGCCACATCAAAAGCAACCAAATCCATCAAACAGCGAGCTGCTGGCACACTACATCCCACAATGTAAGATCAAAATTAGTGATAATTCTTCATGTATAGCTAGCTCATAGTACTGTAGTAAGAACTAAGGGGCTAAATACAAATGCTAAGGAGTAGGATATGATATTTAAAAGCAGATACCTAAAAGATTTTAATTTATTATGAAAGCATTCTGATTTCCACAGAAAACTTTTACAGTATTTCAGTATCTAATTAAAGAGAGGGTATAACTTGGGGGGGAGAAGGTGAAATCTTATTGCACAGATTTTTTTTCGGTTGGTCTGATTTAGGATGAAGTAGACTGCCTGTGATGCATTCATTCCTGTGGAGACCTGAAAGCGTCAATTCTTCATCCTACAATCTTGTGGTTTATGCTAAGAGCAGCTATGTTAATCTCTCCAAATTCTGTTCTCACTACGAGTTTGTGGCTTGAGATTTTATTTTTTGGATTTTTTTGTTTAGTTGTTTTTTTGTTTTGGGGTTTTTTTATGTATTTTTATTCCGTGGTGGTAAGACTTGGGACCAGAGGTCTAGAGGGGTTTCTGACTTCACTGGCCAATTTCAGCCAAATTACACAGAGCAAGAAAACTATTCAAATTGTTCTTTTATGAAAACCAGTTTCTGGATGTAGCAGAGAGATTTGAAGCAGAATCTTATGTGAGTTATTTTCTTCCATATTTTGTTATTCAGAATGGACAATCAGTGCTAGTGTAGGTAGTCACAAGCATTTGTGGTCCTTCTTCCCCAGTGAAAACCTTTAGCAAAACTGTATTTGAAAGAAAGAAAAAAAATGAACACAGCAAACAAAATACAAGCAAAAAACTCATGACCACAACAGCCTGGCCGTCTCTGATTTACGTTATTTTCTGCTAGTAGTAGAACAAATTATTCACTTCTCTTAGTGTTTGTAGTTCTTGCTGTGGACTCTTCTTGCTAGAAGCACGTGTAACTTTACGATGCTAAAATTCTATAGGATCACTGGGGTGAGAAGCACAATTTAAAGCCGATATCCTATGGGTATGGATGTTGTCCATTGAAATTATTTCTTAATCTGTATTTAAATAACTTTAAAATTCTAAACTTCCAACACAGGAGAAGGAGAATTCTTACACGACTTCTAACATGGCTTTTTTTTTCAGATTTTTTTCCTTCTTTTGGTAAATTTTGATTGTATTGCTTTCTTCCCAGTATCTCGCTGTGATCATTACGTACATTTCAAAAGAATAGTAAAGGCTTTCCTCATAAATGCAATTGATGACAGTTTTCTGAGCTCATTATATGGTAAGTAAATTGCATTAAATATATATATTAATGCATTCAAAGTTATACAAAGCCATTTATTCTAGGGAAGGGTGTTTCTCCTGATTAGAGTATAGAACTGAGGGTCCTGAAACCTCTGGTTTTCCTGCTATATAACTTTGGTGAGAGAGAGCAGAGGAGACTCTATCTGAAAATGATACAGTAATCTTGGAAAAATGTGTAGACTTAATTCTTGAGCACAGAAGGCTTGAAATGCCTTCTTGAGATGTAGGAATGTGTTTTTGTGTTATTAATCAGTAGTAACCTTTCCAGCATGAGAACCAAATTAGTTTCAAAGCAGATATCTCAATGAAAACATTGCAAGGTCAGCTGGTTTGTCAAAATCTCTTGTGCTTCACATCTTTTTTTCTTGGGAATTTGATAGATAATGAATGCTTTTAGTTATGGAGATGACTCTATATCAGACTTTTTTTCTTTGTTTTTAACACATCAGATAAATAAGCTTCAGCCGCAGTCAGTACTTGTCTTATTCTTTCTGAGGAAGTGCTTTTTGGCATTTGGCCTAGTGGAGCTGAAAAACAGCCTCACACATAGTTTCATAAGCACTGTAAAGATGGGATTAAGGAGAAGCATCTCAGTGTCAGATTGTGGAAGGAGTCAGTAAAGTGGAGTGGAGGTTCTGGTGTCATCAGAAACTAAGAGGGAATGGAGAAACTGAAGTACACCACAGACCTCAGAATAAAGTCTGTATACTCTTGAAGCTAAAAATGTCTTATCTACCACTGCTAGTTCTTTCAGGTGTTTGGTTTGGTTTGTTTCAACAAGTAAAAACAAGCCTTTGAAAAGTAATAAGTAAACACTGCCAGATTAATGTTGTAATAGCTTCCTTCTATTTCAAATTATATCTGCCCAATAAAATGTAACACTTTACTGCCAAGTTGCTGGAATTAAATGAGCTCTGCAGGTGAGCTGAAGGTTGTACATGAACATTGTATGAACATAGCTTAGCATTACAAAAATCTATTTTTGTAACGTAGAATGGATTGTTCTGAGTTAATGGAAGTGAATCTCTTCATTAGTTTTGACTCAAGAGCAGCTACTGTAGTATTGGAGTTCATACTTGACTTTTATTGGGAGGGGGTTTGTTTTTTGGTCTAGCACAGCCTCTTCAAGCTCATACGGCAAATGTGTGTGTAAAGTGAATATAGAAAAACAGTTAATTGCCATTATGGCTATAATGACAATTAACTACGTTTATATAGAAAGCTGGATAGCCAATGGTCCTTCTCAGGTCTGCCATTTTTTGGATAACAGCTTTGCTAGAAGGCATGGGAAGGTAGCTGAATTAAGTTTTATGTCTGTACACACTGAAATTCCAGGGCAGTGTGCATTGGCCTGCTTCTAGGGAAGTCCTGTTTAATTCCTGGAGTCTAGCATGTATTTGGGAAACAGTAATAGCAGTAGTTGTACTCATCCTCATGTTTTTTTATTTATTTTGCTTGAGTAAGTATTTGGAAGTACTTATGCTGCCTAACTCAAGGCACCTGACTCTGCTACTGAAGTAAAGGTCAGTTTCACTGTGATCTTTATAAGTGACAAAGAGATTTGTCAAAATTTCTGCTCTGAAGTAGCTCAGAGCAGTTTGTTTTCGAGGATTCCAACCACTTCCCTTATATATTTTGAACAACTTAAACAGATTGGTTGAAAAGCACAACATTCCCCCAGATGCTTCCTCCTTTTCCGTTTTTTTAAATGGGATTGAGTGAATGGATCTACATTTGGGATGAGAGCTTTTGACCTGTTTGTAGAGTTTATTCATGTACTCCTTTTAAATAATAAAATTTATCCCTTTATCAGGGTGCATGGATCACTTTTATGGGTAACAGCAGCAAATGTATTCAATAAGGGTTTAGTAAAATCATTCATAGTTCTTAGCATGCAGAGGCATAATGTCCTTGAAAGTTTTATCTAAAAAAATTGTACAACGTAGGGCAGTCAGCAAATTAGTAATGATTCTCACTGAACAGATGGAACGAGACAAAAGAGGTATGCACGAGATATGCTGCTGTCTCTTCATTATTTGGACAATCGCTTCATTCAGCCTCGTCTTGAGAACTTAATCTGTAGAAGTCGGTGGAAAGATCGATACAAGGTGTGTAGATTCTACTTTAAATGCTGAAATTCTCTGTAAAGGTGCAACAATCACTATAATTGTATATCTTTTTAATAGCAACTATTGTTCTTTACCTTAAATATTTTGTTTGGGTGCTTATATAAATAGCAGAAATATTTTACATGTTGATAACCAGACAAACATTCAGGTTATCAGAGCAGAATCTGTTCTCAGCTACCTAAATATGTTTCCTGCTAACTTCACCAGATGACATTTGAAGATTTTTTTTGTCATTTGCTAAATGTTCTAACAAAATTTTTTCCTCCTCCCACAAAAAGATAAACAGTATGTTCATCATGAACCTTCTACTACTACTACTACTACTACAAAAAATGAAGTCAGTATAGAGCAATTAGTTATTGTATGTACATTACTAGAAGAGTATTAGTGTCATGGGTGTGATGATTTAATAATCACTGTAATAACGAAATTTGGATCTCTTTGATTTCTCTTGGACTAATTTTGTGTGAGTACGGAGTACTCAGCAGCCTGTTTGAGGCATCATTAATTTAACAGGGATTCTTGAATGTTTTTTGGAATCTGTTTTTCAGGAGCGTGTGGATTGTTACCCAGATGTTCGCATAAGCTTGAAAAGTACAGAAAATATGTCTTGTCAGGCCTGTGAAATGAAGCGGTATTGTAAGTTCAATGTGTTGCTCTCTGGAAGGCTTTATAATAGTAAAACTTTGGAAGTGGATGACTTCATGTCAAATGATAAACAGGTAATTTCAAACCAGCACTCTATTTTTAAGTTTTAAGTTTTTCTTTTATCAAGAAAAATAAATCAGATGTTTTTCTATGACCTTTGGTTTTGCCTGCATCACAATGACCTGTGTGCTGTTTCCTCCCCAAATCTAGCCCTTAATGAAAATGTCTTTTACCGTTGTGTGTGCCTATAATGCCCTTAAGACTTTACCAGCAGGAATCTTGCATTGATTTGTGGAAAGAAACTTGTAAAAGTAACTTTCTGTATGAGGGACAATCATTGCCATTGAATGATTGTTTTCCATTTTGTTGCAAGTAAAGTTTGTTCACCATTGGGTCGCTACCTTTGCTAATTCTGTGCCTGCTCTGCCTCTAGCACTTAGAGGGTCTGTGCTCACTCCAACAGTTCGTGTTGGTTCAAACATTGAGTGAAACAGTGCAATGGTCATCCTAGTAACCCACGTGTGACCTTGTCAGAATTTACTGCTTCATTCTTCAGATTTTTCCCACATATGCTATTTCCCACATAGCTATTCACTCGGGACAAATTATCTTGGCATCTCAGATGCACTGACACTTGAAGTTGCTGATCTCCTTTCAAGAAAACTTATTTCTACCTACATCAATACATTTTATTAGAGCCTTTTCCTCATTACTGCATTATCAGAATTACTTGTCCAAACTAAAGAACATTTCCATTTAGGTAGTCTTGCATCTATTTCTCTCCCTCGGTTGTTACTTCTAGAACATTTTGGATTAAATTTTTGGTTTTTTTTTCTAAAAAGCTCTTTCATGTTGTTACATAATATTCCATTGGGCAGTCATTTAGGTGACTTGAGAAGTCACCTAAAATAATTTAATAATAGTTTAATACAATTTTATTTCACACCCGAGCCTTTTGAAAACCTTGACTCAAGAACCTGGGTGTTTCTATTATTTAGAGATCTTCCTTCAAATTTACAGCTACACATAATTGTTATGATTAGGTATGCATATGACCTTCAGTAATGCAATCCATGACCTCTAATGATAAATTCAAAGCACATGATTTTTCAAAGAATAAAATATTGCTACAGTTATTTACCAAGCTGATATCCAAGTTCTGCCTTTCTTCCCTTTCAGGAGACACAGATGGTATTTTATTTGTGAGTGTAAAAGAATTTTTGAACACAGCTGAAGTTCCTCACAGTATTTGTTGAAAATAAGAAAGTTTCAGAACAAGGGGTTTTTTCAGTATATTTGGTCATGAGGTATAATAGGATGTCTTAAGCAGAAATAAAGTGAAGCCCTTATCAAACAGGGAGCATACCTTACTGAAGCTCAAACCTGTATTGTTTGGATGTTTGCAAATTCTTTAATTTACAGATTTGAGAGGTATTACTATGTTTATCATTTTGTCATCACACAGGACTCTGCATGTAATGCAGGAGCTTGAAAATCTGTGCCAGAGTTTTTCTTATATTACACAGCCTTCTGAGCAGCAGTTGCTAATACTCTGTTTTGAAAATATGCATGTGCATGATAGTCAAGAAAGCTAGGCTTTTCCAGCAAATCTTTTCTCCTTTTAAATCCTTTTTTTGCAGGAAAACAGCAAGTTCTCTGCAATCATCCCAGCACTGATAGTCCAGTCTGTTATAGTCATTCTTCCTTACATACAAATCACTAATTTAAAAATACTGAGTTTTTCAATGGGAAGTGTGTGCCTTACCTAAATAATTAGTGAACTACCACAAAAATTTAATCTTTACCTAACTTTCAGCTCAACTGTGGAAATAACAATAGCAGTTCCCTCACTGCTGACCAAATGTCATCCTGCATAAAGTGTTGGCTGTTTCTCACTTTGGAAAAAACTCGAAATATCCTATGCAATACTGAACTTGCTAGTTCATTTTTGTCATCTTCAGCTTAGCAGTACAAAATGAGAGCTTTTTTTACCCTGTGTACACCAGCATCTGGGGATGTCTGCTATGTGCCTGCTCAATATAGCTCTCAGTGGCTGTTAAGCAGACTCAGGAGAGAAAGTAATTGAGCACTTTCCAGTCATTTTTGATAGTGTCTTGTAATGCAATATTTGTGTTCTTATGGTGACCTGCAGTTTAGGCTGCTAAAAGTACTGTTCTCAAGTTGTCTTTAAAGCTCTGCTGGCAGTGCATTGCGCAACTTGTCCTGCCAATTTAGAAAAAAAAATTATAAAAGGAGAAAGGGCTCACAGAGCTACATAAAGCTGCTGTTTCACAAGCTTAATTGACTGATAGAGAAGGCAGTTCAGCACTGACAGATCAAATTGAACGGAAACACATAGTTGGACTATTTTCTATAGATTTGTTTGAAAATACCCAAGGAAAGTGGATGTGAAGAGAACAAAAACAGACCTCCAACCTCCTTCTGCATAAAACTTTCCTTTTCTCTCATCTCTGAAGTATTCTGTTTTGCCAGTAGAAAGAGAAGAGAAACAGCTGTTCCAATTTTGCTTAGGCTTGCAGTGATTGTTCACTGTCTAGGTGCCAATTCTCATTTCCCCCTGATCAGGGAGAATTGCAAGGTTTAGAGATACAAGTGTCCCCCAAACTTCCTTGCTCCTTGTGTCACCTGGATTATAAACTGTTTTCTACTCTCAGTCTTGGTGTTCTAAGCATGTTTATAAACATGCTTAGAGGACATGGATTTAGTCACTCCATGTTGTGTTATTGTCCAGCCATGCTCCTACATTCCATACAAAGTGATTTAACACAACTTTGGCTGATAGGGCCAGCTTGAGTAGATAAGTTAAGCATTAACACAGAGGGACTGAGAATTACGAGGGGAAAAAATTAGAGTGAGTACAGTACTGAGATTCTTTCCAAAGCTGCATTCTGAAATAGCATTGTATTTTTAGACTATCTTTCTTGCTTAAAAACACAATACATGGTTACATTTATACGATATTTAGCTATTTGCCTTTGGCATTTCTCCATGTCGCACATAAATAAGCTATGAAACGCACTGCCACAGGATATTTTGGAAGGGAAAAATAGTATTGACAGGTTCTTGGGAAAGGTTCTTTCATGCTATAGAACATGAGATTTGGGATGATACAGACGATCTTAACTCTTGACTGCCAGAAAATGTGTACTAATCTTATGATCACTCCAGTGTTTGTGCTGGATCTTACACTAACTTCCTACATATCTCCTGCTAGCTGTTGTCACAGGGGAGAAAACTGGGCCATCAGTTTGATGCAAGATGGTATCTCCTATTTTATATCACATAATGTTCCAAATGCCACACCTCATTGCTTGGGATACTTGAAAAGTTGTGCAATGCCCTACGAAACATTGCAGCTCAGTTCTTCATTGCTGCAGTATTTGAAATGGTGCTTCTGGAAATTTGAATTAATCAAGGCTCAGCATTAGTTGGTAGGTCTTGCATTTCAGAAACACCTGCAGCACCAAACATAAGCCTTAGCTTTTCAGTTTTGGGGATACTAGAAAATGGAGCTGTATATAGCTACAACATACATAATCAGTAGAGAATTAAAATATAGTAGTATGCATTTTTTTATCTCAAAATGTTTAAAATTTCAGTTAATAACCATTTACTGTAGGTCAGATCAAAAGTTCTTATAAGTGAGCATGTCTCTTTTGACTTAACTGATACTATGCCTGGTGATATCCACTGAGCTGCTGGTTACTATATTTAAGAAATTAAGATATATTCATATAGTTAAAAAAATATAAAACTAATATACATAAAATCTGTTTACATAATGCTTAAAAATACACTTTTCTGTTACTTTCATTGTTGACAGATAGAGCTAGTGCTAGGTTGCACAAGTAGATCAGGTGTTTTGGGGAACTGCTCACAGATGCAAATATTTGGTCATGCATTCAGAAAAGTTTCCAGAAAATGTGGGTTGTAAGCATTAATTAAAACTTAACCTTCTTGTCATTTGAGAGTATTCAGACTATTAGCAATAAAAGGTATCACTTTTGTGGCTCAGAAGAAATAGTTTTGCAACTTAAAATTTGATTGATTCTTATGTATATGTATGTATATATGCATGTGAAGTAAAACAGCAATGCAATTGCAGCTTGCATTACTAACACAGAGAACTTTAGCCATTTACATACTTGCTATGGAAAAGTGTGACAAGACATCAGTCCAAAACAACGTTGTCCTTGAAGGATAAGTTGATGAGTGTTTGTTTTTTGGTTGGGTTTTTAAATTTGTTTTTGGGGTTTTTTTGGTTTGGTTTGGTTTTTGGTGTTTTTTGTGGTCTTTTGCAGAAAAATGAAATCAATTTCTTTACATGTCTATAAATTACATTGCTTTTTAGAAAACCTGACTCCCAAAAACGAGACAGATGTAGATTTCTTACCTGATGGGCTTTGTCTCCATGGGTTGAAGTAGAATTCAGTGTACCTGTGGGTCATTTAGAGAGAATAAACTCTTCTGACTTGCCATTGTATCTACTGGAGCTGCTGTTCAGGTAGATGTGGAATAAAACATTCTCTTGTGAAATGCAGGGTGTGCTTAAAGGCAGGTGAAAATTGAGTCTTGCTCCCTCCCCCCATCTCCAATGTCACATATTCTTAGTGACCACTTAGGATAGTATTTCCATGGTAGTGCTGATAGATGATAATAAATCTATTCTAATCCGTGCTCTGATTATGTAGTAACAGGCACATTTTACTATTTGTTTACCTATAAATACTGCTGTGAAAAAAATGTGAAATAAGGCAGTTCCATTTTTTTCTGCATGGCAATCATAGAAGTAAAACTGGTAATAACTGGCAGATGCAGAGGCTTTATTTTCTGCAGCATCATAGCTTAACTATTCCTCCCAGACAGTTGCAGATTAATGTTTGTATTGTATAAAACTTCAAGTTTGGATTTTATTTTTTTAATTCAACCTTTCCATTTATTAAGTAAGTGCTGTGAGGTGTATGCATTTCTTGAAGTAGTATTGAATATTATTCAGTTTACAAAATGTTAAAACTGGTATTTCATCTCCCTAGGAAGTACTTACATATTAAGCAAAAGTAAGCAAATAATTCCTCTTCCTCTGCTTTCACAATATGATGTTTGTCTAAATTGTTAGTGATTTTGTAACAAAGTTCCACCAGGAGATAGGAAAGATACACGCAATTACGAGCATAATTGTGTTTGCAAGAAGACCACACTGATAAGCTGCAGTTGCTTGGACTTGCTGGATGCCTGCTTGCTCAAAAATCCTTTTGCTGTGGCTATGAAAACTACATGGGTTTGTGTTAATTTTATGTATGTAGTGTCATTCTGTTTATTTCATTATTAAAAAAAAATTCCTGGATGGAGTGGTTAAATCTTACTAGATTAGCCCACCAATTCTGTATATTGTTAAGATAATCATGGTTCTATCTAAGGGAATGATTTGTTCATTCTGGCCTAGGTTTTGAAGGTTGGTGTGGTGTGTGCAAATCGTACAAGAGTTTATCACAGCTTGAAACACTTCAAGTACAAGTTATACATGGATTGCAGCTCTGTTGTTGGATTGGATGGTGTTGAGGACGAACCAGTCAAAGACACTGTAGAACGGCTTTTCAGCCACTTGGAAGAGAGTGGATGGATTCAGAAGGTATGATTGGATTATTCCCTGTATTCTTTTCCAAGAAGATGAAAGTAACTTAGATAAAATGTCTGATTTAATCGATCAGTTCTGAGCTACCGGCCATCAGTAATACAACTCAGCTCAACCATTCCCCCATTTCTGCTGACCCAGTGTTTCAAACAATGGTGTGCTGCTGTGCTCACACAGAGTTTGCATCAGCTTTTGACATGAAGCTTTTTCACAGCTGCGTGAACTCGGGGCTGTGGTGTTTCATTTGAAAGCAGCAACACAACAAACTTGAGCTGTAACTTAGAAAGATGGGAAAGATGTATATAAGGCATAGCAAAAATATTTTAAAATTCTGTTTAGACTGAAGAACTTTGAATTGTTCAGAACCACTTCATGAACTATTTTAAGACAATTTGTAGTACAATTGCATTTAGTATTCTTTTAGATATAGCTTCTAAATTGTTATTGACATGCTTGGTCATGTGTTGAACAAGAAAAAGCAGTCTTTACATAATACAATTATTAAATATTGATAAATTGTACACATTTTATTTCATTCACAGAGATACAGTGATCTTGAAGATTGTATGGAGGATGCAGACAATTTTCAAGAAGAGAAAATTGGTTAAGAGGTCATGTAGCTCATTGAAAGACATCTTTAAAAATGTGTGAATGGCCAATTTCTTCTGTGTGCACTTTATCTCTGCCTGGACTTTGAGATTTCTATGTAGGCTGTTAAGCTAAATTCATATGCCTTTAAATTACTGTTTGAAATATGCTGCATCTTTTTTTCTTATCTGTGTCAATATAAACCCAAAGTTTTACCAAATCAGTCCTTCCAGTCTTACTGCATTAAGCACTTTAAGTTTCCTACTGTTAGAAATATCAGTTCAGTATCTATTTACTTGTGAAATAAACCTTCCACCTATTTACATTGAGCTGCATTGTAGACAGCCTAGGAGATGCTGGGATCTTTTGAAGTGGGAATATTTGGAAAGTTAAGGCTTTGTTATATGAGAAGTTAGGACTTGCATCTTACTTCCTTATAGCTCATTATGTGCAAGTAAGTCCAGTCAGTTAGAATGATAGTTACAACAAACAGGACCCAAATGCAAAGATCTATTTCTCCTCTGAGGAATCAGTATAGACAGTTGCAAGGCAACAGAGGAAATATTCTGCAGTCCTGACTGCATTTGCAGCACCGTAGTCATTCCTCTCTTGAGAAAGTAGGTGATGAGTCACAGTATGGGCGTCATACAGACTGAGTCTGGCTTAGCCATCTAAATGAACACATGGGACCACATTGCTGTCTCTGATAAGCAGCTGGGGCAATTTACTGAGATTTTAAACATCAGGTTACATTATGCAAATGTGCAAATACATAATGGCAGCAACTTGGAGTACCTGCAATCCTAAGAGAATGGTTTAAGATGCCCATGCTAGATAAGCAAGAATTCTTCCAATATAAGTTAACAAAAAGTAGGAGTTAGTCAGAAACAGGGTGCATGGCTTACCAGAATTGCATGAAACCCAAATCAGAGTAGATTTTTCAAGAATTTAGGAAGGGTTAAGTATGGTACTATCCATTCTGAAAAATTGGACAAGAACTGTAAATGTGCACTTGCAGGCCAGAAAGCCAACTGTATCCTGGGCTGCATCCAAAACAGCACGGCCAGCAGGCTGAGGGAGGTGATTCTGCCCCTCTGCTCTTACGAAACTCTACCTGGAGAGCTGCATCCAGCTCTAGGGTCCCAGCACAGGAAAGGCTGGGCATGCTGGAGCAAGTCCAGAGGAGGGTCACTAAATCGATCAGAGGGCTGGCTGTGAATAGGCTGAGAGCATTGAGGTTGTTCAGTCTGCAGAAGGAAAGGCTCTGGGGAACCTTATTGCAACCTTTATGTATTTAAAGGGGGCCTACAGGGAAGATGGAGAGTTTTTATCAGGGCCTGTAGTGATAGGACAACAAGTTTTAAACTCAAAGAAGGTCAGTATAGATAGGACATATATATAGGACATATGGAAGAAATTTTTTACTGTGAGGTTGGTGAGGCACTGGCACAGGTTACCCAGAGAAGGTGTGGATGCCTCACGCCTGGAAGGGTGTTTTGGTTAGGTCAAGATGGGGCTTTGAGAAATCTGGTATACTGGAAGATAACCCTGGCCATTATGATCCATAAAGGTCCCTTCCAACCTAAATTATTCAGTGTTTCTGTCCCTGTATTCTGGGCTGCATATAAAAAGAATTAGATACAGCCTAAGATAAAATGCAGGGCATTTTGAATCCTACATCTTGCTGTATGCACATACTCTATTAGTCTTTTGTGGCTGAACAACTTAGTGAAAGACTGTTAACACTCTTAATCCTTTTAACAGGTTACTCTATCAGCAGCAAAACTAATGGAACCTGATTGCTCATAGATTTGTCCATAAGTTACCACATTTATTTTGCCACTTTACTGGGAACAGATATGCTGATCGAGTAGGCAACTGCTGCCAGGTGTATTGCTTAACAATGAACATCTGCTGCCTTTTTAATATAGATGTACCTTAGCTTTATCATTCACTACCCTTTTTCCAGCATTCATTGTGAGAAATTAACTGCTTTTACTTTTTTAAGGACTTGGAATTCAGCAGTGTTTTATATGCTATTAAGGTGAGTTGGTAGCATCAGTACTCCTTTTTACCACATACAGATACAAGATATACAAAACCAAGATAAAAATTCCCAGTAAAAAGATTGAGGCTTGCTCTCAAGTAAACTTACATTGCTGATATTCTTTCCATACTTTACCTGTGAGTTAGACACATAAAATTCTGAGGTTCCCTATGTCTTGTATCTATCTCCCTGGTTACCAAAGCTGAAGGTTTCCTTCTCTATTCCTTTTCCTCCCTCATCTCTGTTCTTCTGGGAATATTGGTGGGAACACACCCATCAACTTTAAAGTACTCAGGAATCCATCTTGAATATATCTGTTCTAGTTATTGAGACCTCACTTCTTTCTGTTAACAAAATCTCTGTATCATTTGATTTGCTTCTCTAGAACATAACATATATTTGGTGTAACTTTATTCTTAAAAAGGAAAACCATTCTGAAATGAGTTCTGTAGCATGTAATGGAGTATCTCCTCTTAAAGCCTTCCTGACTGGTCCTAATTTTTGCTACCATGTGAATTTTCTGAAAACTCTCAAGACTATGACTTTGCGCTAAAATTTTGTTGTCAAAATGAATGGCTGATCTCTCATTTTACTACATTAAAACAATTCACTACCAAAGTAAAGAATAAGTTTGTGAAACTCTGGCATGCTGATTACAGGTAATACTTAAAGAATACATACAGTTTGATTGAAAATTGAAATGGTCCATTCGACTCATTTTTTTATATCCCAGACCTTGTTTCTCACCTCTTCTTCATCTGCCTAAAAAAGCATGTGCTATCTACAGCTTTTTTTTCCAGATCATTGTTTTTTTTCTGTTGCTAGCAAGGATACAAAAGTATTCTGATGGAACTTCTTGGTAGAAAGCACTTCCATAGGTTTACTAATCTTGGCTGTGGTATCATCGCTGGGTCTAAGAAAATGCCTTAAATTGAAATCACTCATTTCTGTTTCAGTAAGAAACAGATATTTGATTTGGCAGGAGCTGATGTTTTTATGTGTATTGTGTCTCTTAAACTCTGATATTCCCCTCACTGAGATGAGAGGAAGTGATAATATTTTTGTGGCTGTTGTTCTACCTGAAGTGTTTCGAAAAGACAGCAAATGGGAAGTGTCATTACATCACTTTTACATTTTGTCTTCACCACCGGATGTTAAAAAATTGTTCAGAAGAGTAAATATGTAAAAATTAAGATCAAATTTTCCAAGTCTGTCTGCAAGTGCTAGTACAGCATGAAGCGCAAAGAAGACTGTTACCCCTGAGATTTTCTATATATAGAAATAATCACTAAGAATATTTCTAGCAGAAAAAAAATTGTGCAAATATCTAATGATGGGAGAAGTTAGAAATCTGACTAATCTTTCATGCATTTTTTTTCCACGTCAGAAAAGCTGAATGGAGTTAGGAGGTGAGAGAATGTTTGTTCCAGTAAGATATTTAAATTGTTTTTAGTATTAATTTTTGAAGCAGTAGCTCTAATTAAGATAAAGTACCTGTCTTAATAGAACAATGAAGAGAGCTCAGTATGCGATTAGTCTTCGCATGGGTGATTAATGGAAATTACTTTAGTTTCCTATGATGTTTTGATAATCTGCTCTAGTTTAAGTTCTCTAACGAGACGGTGATAATGATGAAGTTCACACAAGGTATTTATGCACAGGACCAGGCTGACTAACACAATGTACTTCTGGGACAGGAGGTTCTTTTTGGTCTATATTCTGTCCAGTTCTTGTAGTGAAGCATGAAAAGAAACGATTTTCTCCCTGTGTCCTTCAGCTTTTGGAAAGAAAGTTGTTTGCTAATAGTAGATAGCTGTTACTGTCACTTTTTCGACAGTGAAGGCTTCTCCTGTTTCCAAAAAGCAGCTATTTTTAGCACTTCAGTAGGCAATTACATGCAATTCCCATGCTTAACTCCTCTAGTTTACATTTATTTGGATAAATAAAGACTTCTAGTTTTACCCTTTTTTAAGTCTGTCAGGATAAACAGAGTGGGCTAGTGTGCATGTGTGCTACACAAAGACTTGTAAATACAATATCATTCCAAGAGAAATATCCAGCACACACAAAGTAGACTTTAATAAGTTGCCTTTCTGATTCTGCTTTGAGAAGAAAGAAATACCAATTTCTAATCTGAATTTGGAGATTAGACAAAAGAATGTAAAAAAGTATTATCTACCAGCCAAGTAATAATATGAGAAATATGTGAAATTATATTAAAAGGACCTGATAATAATTCCATCAGTGGCTCCACTTCCCTGAATAGTTGATGTGAATTTTGTTAATTGTCTAGGTAGTAAGTGGTACAATGGGATTGTTAGGATTTCTTCTCCTGTTGTTTATTAAATAAGATATAAGCACTGTTTCCTTAGATTAATTATTATTAGCTAAAAAACAAAACACACACACAAAAAAGAAAAACCAAACAGAAGTGCTCTGTTCAAGATTGCTCACTTTACAGTTTAAAGAGAGCAGCAATTGCAAACACCTTGTGCCCACAATTTAAAGACAGGAAAACTGACTCGGGTGCAGTCAGACTCTGCTTCAAAGTTAAACAATTTGCCAGGTAAGCAGCATCATACATTAGCCTAGCTGGGAATACCCCAGGAAATCAAAATGGCAAAGAACCCTCACTGAAAAGTAAATCATGAAAATGGCTGAAAATTCAAAGCTCCGAGTTCAGAAAGTCCTCTGTAGGATTGACATTAAGTATATGCCATTCCAGTGGAGTTAATATAACTTTGAAGTAATCTGATATGTGGTTTCGAAGCACTGACGAACGAGGCATGTGTTGAGACTGAAGCATGCACTCAAGATTTTAGGCAACACAGGTTCAGCACAGTCTTGTTGTTCCATTTTTGGAAAGTCATTAGCACGATGGGATGTCTATGGTGAGAATTCCTGGCTATGAACTCAGCACAAATAAGCGCTTTTCTCTTCTGGAGGGGGCTGCTGGTTTGGGAAACTCAGACCTTCAACAACAGAAAAAATGCTCAAGCATGACAGTTCATGTGAGGTTACAATGTCAGGTAAAAAGCTCGCAAGTTAGTGTCAACAGAACACAACTGAACAGAACTTGAACAGAATTGTTCAAGGACCTGTCATTTAATTGTTTTATCCTGAGTGTGCTTACAAGAATGCCACTAATCGCCAGGGATGTTACAACGTGTTAAGAACCGTTTTCTTTTAAGAAAGATGACAACCAACCGTCCAAAACTGATGGCAGTATCCAGGGGTTGGTGACATTTGCCAGGGTCTTCTGAACAAAACTTAGAAACTTGGAAAGCTGAGGGATGGCTGTGGGGTATTTCCTGCTCGGAAACACCAGGGGCAGCATTTGCTGCAGATTGAGCGAGCGGGGCTCGCAGCACGGCCTCTCGCCTCGAGAAGGAGAGATCAAACCACAAACTGAACTCTCAAGATGCTGCTTGGCAAAAAGCGGATCTTAAACGTCTCAAGTTAAAATGAAAAAATATCTTTGTTTGGAAAGATCACTCTCTGAGTTCTACGAAATCTTGTGAGAGAGAGAGAGAGAGAGAGAGAGAGAATTCCTCAACTGTCTTGGTAGCTTTCTGAGTAGCACCATGGATTTCATATTCCCACAGCCACTTTGAAAACCCCAGCCAAGCCGTCATTTAAAACACTCTTGCTTATTCTCCATGAGATTCATGTGTTAATGTTACATGTGTGTTCTGTGACTGACCCCCTTGAACACAGCAATGACATCTGAGCTGTAAAGAACAAAAAACAGCCCAATCAGGGCCGGAAGCAAAGGAAACATTGTCTACTATTTTACAAACATTATAATTTCATTTTATTTTACAGCTGTGCCAACCCACTGTTTTCAGCAGATGCAAGCTACTGTTACATATCAAATAATAACTCGCTCTTCCTCAGTTGTTCAAGGTTAACAACAACAACAACAACAAAATCTCTTTTTCCTGTTAGCAATAATGCCTTCCTCTGAAGGCAGCACAACCGCAAACCCTCTCCCCCAGACCTTATCCCTCAGCAAAGTCTCAAAGCATTTGCTGAGACAAACACGGGTCTGAATGTGCTGGAGGCTCTGGCTGGTTCTCACCAAGCCAGAACCAGAAACCTACATCCTGCAATAAACCTTCATGTTTGTTGCCACATGAAGGAGATGGGGGTCATGAAATTGAGGGCTTTTATATTTACCGTATGTCTAATGCTGCATATCTTTTATATTCTGGGGGATTTTCCAGGAATGTGTCACTTCATCACTGTCATTCAAAGTATTTATTTTCATGACCTTGGAAGGGGATAAAAACACCTGAGAGGGTTATTGTCAGCTCCTCCTCATCCTCAGCTTAATGGTCTCAGTATGTTGAGATGAAATTTGTGTATTTTTCTGACTGGACCCGTTGCAGAACTGAAAGAGATAATGCACCCATCTACTAAGGGCTGTGCAGTCCCAAAAAACCTTGGAGGTTTTCCATCAGGGATGTGTCTCTGCGTGCTTGGGGGCCATTTTTATTCCCAGAGGTATTTGGGAATTTGGCTAATACAGCCACAGTAGTACAACAGCATATTTCTTTAATAAAGCCGGCCAGCTCCCAGCTATTTCTGCATCCTCCTTTACAGCTCACCTACAACAACACGCAGAACCTGACGGCTGCCAGTTGCAGCAAGGCCAGTTCCAGAGTCCAGATCTCGCAGTCTAAAATTGCCCTGCTCTAAACAGGGGAGCCGGGCGAGAGAAGCACTAAGCCTGCGGCTTTCCCGGGGAGGAACCACAAGGCAGGCGCTACGTGACTTGCCCCGGACACCCAAGAAGCTCCTGTCAGCGCGCGGAGCTCCCACATCCCGAGCCTGACCTCGCGTCGTGCGCTCGTCCCGTGCATGCGAGCGCCCCAGAACGCGCTGCTTATTTTTATACCGTCTGTTCCAGAGAAATCCAGCTGGTAAAGGAGCGCAGCGCCGTGATTTATTTGAGAACTCCCTCGTACTCGCCTGAAGGTCTCGCCGCCGGGGGAGGAGGGAGAGCGCGGGAGGCTGCTGCGCTCCTCGGCAGCTGCTGCGCGCCCGGCCCGGCACCCAGGTAGAGGGCGAGGAGGGGAGCGGGGATTTCCTCGGCTTCCTCCCATGCACATACCTCCCGGGGAGCGGCAGCGGCCCCGAATCCCCTCGGCGGCCGCTGGGAGGCTCCGCTCCTCGCCCCGGCCTCCCGGGCGCCGCGTCCCCGGCCGCGCTCCCTGCCGGTGACACCCGCCTCCCGCCCCCGCTCCGCTCCGCTCCGCGCCGCGCCGCGCCGCACGGAGGGGCCGCGGGCAGCTCCGGCACCGGCCGCGCCGACAGCCCGCCGGCAAACACCCGCCCGCCGGCGCGGGCATGGGATATACAAAAACACAAAGGAAAAGTGGCTGCTGGACTGTTCTGGGGGCAAAATGCTGGAAGTTTGTAAGTGCAACTCTCCGTTTGTAATTACCGTCTGAAGAGGGGCTGGGTTGCTCGTTTGGGGGTTTTTTCCCTCTTCCCCTTCTCCCCCCTTCTCCGTGATTTTCTTGAAACTGTACTTGAAACTGTTCAATATCTGGGAGTAAAAGGGAAAGTACGCGAGAGGAGTTATTTGCCTGTGTGCGTAGCTTGCTGCTTATTACTAAGGGGGGAGATGAGCACTGAAAGCAATACGGATTTATCCAGTTGCTGAATTAAGCGAAGGCGAAGCGTGGTTTGGAAATCCGCTGACTGACATTGTTCCGGACCGGGGGATCTGTCTCTCTGATTTTTAGAGGAACTACAGTTTAGCGGCAGCCAGCCGGACACAGTCACCACGCCGCAGAGTGGCCAGCAACGAGCGGGCGAGAGAAACGAGAAAGCACAAAGACTGAACTAACCCGACCCTCCTCCTCTTTCTCCTCCTTCCCCGGCTCTTTATTTGCACATTTACTAAAGACTTAAAAGAGAAACAAAAAAAAAAGAAGAGAGACCCCAACAAACCCACTCCAGCTAACCTACGAGATTTTCAGTCCGCCGGGGGTTTCTCCGCGCCGCTGACAACGGCAATGCCTTAAATTTTCACTTCAAGGAATAACACCTCCCGCTCCCCCGAAATAAAATAAACCAAATAAACCTGCCAAGTCTCACTCATTCCCGAGGGAGAGCTCCTTCGTCCAGGGATTCATTTTGAAGGCAGCGGCTCGCTTTATTTGGCTTTTTTTTTTTTTTTTTTTTTCCCCCGTTCTCCTCCCCCGGCGGAGCCCCCCCGTCCCTCCTCACCGGGCGCCCCTCGGCCGGGGCTGCCCGGCCCCGACCCCCGCCCCTCCCGCCGGCCGATGCTGGCGCAGCCCTAGCGACCCCCTCCCGCCCCCCGATCTGTCAAGCCCCCGCGGGGCCGTCACCGCCCGGGGGCCGGGCGGGGGTGGGCTGGGGGCGCGGGGCTGACCGCCCTCCGCCCCGTCGCCAGCCCCCGGGCTCGGGCTCCCGCCGCTGCCCCCGCCTCCCCCCCCATCCCCCCCGCCCTCCTCCATGCGGCAGTGAGGACCGACCCATCCGGAGGGCCAGGACCGGCAGCCAGCGATGGGCGACACGGCTCCCCCCCAGGCCGCGGGGCTGGGGGCCGGGCTGCTGGGGGGGGGCCCGGCGGCGCCCCGGGTGCACAGCGCCATCGTGGAGCGGCTGCGGGCCCGCATCGCCGTCTGCCGCCAGCACCACCTCAGCTGCGAGGGGCGCTACGAGCGGGGCCGCGCCGAGAGCTCCGACCGCGAGCGGGAGAGCACCTTGCAGCTCCTCCACCTCGTGCAGCAGGGGCAGGGCGCCCGCAAGGCCGGCAAGCACCCCAAGGCGGCCGCCGCCCCCGCCGCCGCCGCTGCCGCCGGCGCGGCGCCCCCGGACTACCACCAGCACCTCCTCGGCAACGGCGGCATCAACGGGGAGCAGCCGGCGGGGGAGCAGCGCGCCTCGGCGCTCCTGGCGGTAAGTCACAGCGCCCGCTGCCGGCGGGGAGGCGCCGCGCCGA
The DNA here is from genome assembly GCF_052056855.1 of Sturnus vulgaris. Lineage (NCBI taxonomy): Eukaryota > Metazoa > Chordata > Aves > Passeriformes > Sturnidae > Sturnus > Sturnus vulgaris. The sequence continues at coordinate 42,218,498 of NC_142244.1, read as the reverse complement.
GCCCCCGCTCGCTCCTCGGGGCGCCCGCCCTCCCGTGCCGTCCCGCGGGCCCGGGGGTGTCCGTGGGCTCGGGGGTGTCTGTGGGTCTAGAGGTGTCCGTGGGCTCGGGGGTGTCCGTGGGCCCGGGGGTACCCGTGGGCTCGACCCCCTGCGCCGCGGGGCGGTCCCTGACGGGTGCTGGACCCGCGGCGGCATCGAGTGTGTGAGGAGAGGCGGGCAGGCGCCGAGCTCGGGGGGCTGAGGACGTGTGTGTGCTCTTTGAAGGGGTTTTGGGACTGCTTGGGTTGTTGTTTTGGAGTTGTTTTGGGGTTTTTTACATCATGCTGTGCGCCTGAAAACGAGCCTTGCTCCTCTGCCATCGCGCCCTGCCCGGGCGGTGACAGCGACATCCCTGAGGAGGGCACCGGCAGCCGACGCTGTCAGCGCGTCCCCGAGCAGGGGTGAAAAGTAGCGCTCGACTATCACCCGCGCTCAGAACGGTCCCCCCGTCCCACTCCATCCCGTTCGCCAGGGCTTCAGGCGCCTATTTTAGCTTATTTCGCGGCCGTGACCCTGGAACTCGGACAGTGCCGACGGCTGGGGCAGCTCCGAGCGCCGGCCTCGCCAGCGATGCTCAGGTTGTTATTGTCACCGCGAGTGTTTCGCGGAGCAGAGTTACGAGAGTTTTCCAGGCACTGCCGCTCCGTAAATGATACGCTGACCTTTTCAACTGGAAATTGCTCTGAACATGTCAAGGAGGCGAAGCCTTGTCTCCTGTTACTTTATTACGAGCAGTCAGTGCACCACGCTTTTGAAGGCGTATGCTCCGCTGCGCTGCCTCCCAACTCTTAATTCTCGGCACACATGCGAAACACTGAGAGAGAGGAGGGACTGCATCCTGATAGGCCCGCGGCTGCTCTTGGAGCAGCTGAAAATAGATCGTTCCCTCTGCTCCAGACATCAAACTTATCTTTCTTAGTGTCTGACGTATGCTAAAACGGGACCTTTGTGGTCGTTTCTCCCTTCTCACCCGTGCGCTGCGTGGATCGACGTTTGGGGCTGCGTTACTCAGCATCATTCGTGAGGGTGATGATGTAAGCGTTAAATGCGATAACATTGTGTCCGAGGGGAGTTCAGGCGCTTCCACCTGACTCAGTGTTCAGATTAAATCTCCCCACATTCCTCGTCACAATCAAGAAAACCATTATCTTATTTTCCCAGTGTGTATTAATGTAATGCTTTACACTTGCCTTATGGGAAAGAAAAAAAAAAGAAAAGGCTTTTGCCTAATAGTGTATGTCCTAGAAAAAGTCATTTTCTGAAATCAGGCAACAGGCCTATGTGGGGTATTTTGTTTTGTTTTGTTTGTTTGTTTTGAATTTGGGGTTTTTTTGTTTTGTTTTTTTTTTGCTAGTTGTTACTATTATTATGAAATAGCTGGAGACAGCTGTTTGGAAATGCTAAATGAAACAACTCCCAAGAAAATACTGAAAGATTTTCATCTTTTAAGTGCAGAGAGGTTGTCCTTGTTTCTGAAATACCACTAATGGCAATTAGCCTGCTGCTTGCTGGAGATGCTGTGCACAGCCCTTATTCTATGTTTCATTTGCATTACCTCCCAGAAAACTCAACATATGTGTCCTTGAGAAAGCAAAAGGTCTGATAAAGTCCCCATTATTTTTGCATGCTAGCCTTCGGTAATCCTGCTGACAAGGTGTGTGACTTCAGTGAGCATGACATTTGGGGCCCTGAACCATGTTTTGACACCGAGTAAATGCTGGCTCATGAAACAGCATTGTTCTAATGGTGTCACTGCACATCCTCCCACTCTATGCTTGGCACTGACATTCCTCATTTGCTGCTCTGATTAAGAAACAGAAAGGCATTGGTTCGAAGTCACATCTCTGTATCACGGAGATACACCTTCTCTTTACCAAGAGCTTCTTAGAACCTTGTTGCAAATATTGACAAGGAATAGCACAACACACGGTGTCTGAGTAGGGTGGATTCAAGTGGCTGAGGGTCATGCAGCTTTGAGATATTACTGCTTTGTGTTCCTGTTCTTGAAAATTCAGAAGGCAGGAGTGCACCAGGAAAGAACAGAGTCTTGCTTTTCCTCCAGCCATAGCTGGAAAATGATCTCTGCCAGTTATTCCAAGGGTACTTGAAGAGGAAGGATGAAGTAGACTAAGCCTGTTGTCCTGTACATCATAAATGGATGGGAAGAGAACGATCTCTAAGCAGAATTATCCTCTATGGAGTGATTCTCAAGAGGATATCCAGTGGAAGCCTTATATGCACTATTCCTCTAATTCTAGATTTATTCTTTACAGCAGATGTGAGGTGCACAGGAACAAGGGGCAGCTCTGAGTTTCAGTTGTGACAGATACAGCTCTGGCTCAGGGAAGCACTGAGTCCGTGTGACGGGACACATACCTGACTCCAAGGGAAATGTAAAGCTCCACGTGCCTTGCTGTAGGTCCACCAGTATAAAATAAGACCCTACAGCTCCACACAGATAAGTGCAAAGGCAGTCATAACTCTCACTGGGGAGTTCTGGCTACGAGGACGCTCTTTGTCTGCAAAACCCAGCTGGGTTGTTTCCTCTGCTTTGCAGGTCCCACTGCTCTTGTTACACACGCGCCTGCCGTGTTTAGTGGCATTGGATGGGTCATTTACACAGTTGGACTCAAAAGTAAATATTTGACACTTGGTAACATTTGAAACAATGTTTCCTTGAACATATCAAAGAGCTTGAAGTGATTATCTGACATTGTTGATACTATTATTTGATAATTATCTTTTCCCAGTGGGCAGTTTAAAACTGGCAGAGGAGAGAGTTTTCAGAGGAGTTCGGTTTGGCCTTAATTTAACAGTGTTACTTTGATTTTTGAGAAAGTATCTTTGGCAACAGCATTTTCTAATTGGAGACTGGGGCTCAGATTTTTTTAGCTGGACCAATGGATGTGGGTGTGTGTGAATGAGAAATTTATTCCTCAGGACGCAGCTAGGGAAGCTTTTGTACTTTCTGCCTTCCTGCATTTCCCAAGAGCTGACATTTGTTTATTTATATGGTGTTGTTACTTTTCGTGGTGCAGAGTGGAACAGATAATATATTCTGTCTTTCTTTTACACATACATCTATATGTATGTATATGCCCTCCAGCACTTAGCTGTTTATACTATTTATGTTATATGTAAACAGTTAGCTCTGGAGGGCATTCCTCAGTGGCTTAAGCACTGAACTGGTAATACCAAAGCTCTTGCATTGCCGTTTCAAGTCTCCGGCAGCCAATTCATTCCATCTTCCTTCTGACACAGCCTGAGCGCTGCTCATTTTGCTCTGTGGGAGCTAGGAACTCTGTCTCATGGGCATTAGTGTATTATTCTGGATAGGTTCTTTCACTGCAGCCATCACCCTGATGGCTCTGAGTGTGTTAAGCGATGTTTGTCATCAGTCACAGGTGACTTGTTCTACTTTCACCTATCTCACGGTTGTGCTGAATTTATCATTATAAGAATTCATTTAAAGTAACAATTAAATACATTAATATTTTCTGTACTTGAAAAAGTGACTGGGAAAGTGGTCTGCTCCCCAGATGTAGTCTGCAAGCAGGTCAATAAAGGAAAAATAATTCCATAAAAGTAATGTATCCAAGGAAGAGGGGAATGTGTTAATTCCTCCTGCTCCCCTAAATTCTCATCAACAGCTAGCTGTACAAATCTAGAAGAGTCAATGGGTTTGTACCAGTTCCCAGAGGACTTCGGTGAAAAATAGGGTTGCCTGACTGATACCAAGAGCCAAGACTGACTTGTAAAACCTCGATTTAGGCACTTATTTTATGTGGAGATCCTGAATTAATTTCCTGAGGACATTTCTTTTTAATGATCCACACTATGTTTGCTGAGGTTTGGCCTCCTCTGTGCTAGTGTTAAAGATCCTTGAGTATTTTAAAAAGAACGATTGTGCTCTGGTATCTTTGCCCAAGCTGATACTTACCCCCATCTCCCAAGTTCTTTGTTTTGTTTGCTGGTTGGCGGACAGGATACCCTGCAGAAATACCTGCATGTTTTTGTTGTGGATGTACATAACATTTGGAAGTGTTCTGAAGCAAGCAGGATAAGGATAAGCTATGGGGTGAAGTGACATTATGGTATGGTGAGGACAGGTGAATTAAACCACAAATCATTCTGCAAAGCTAGAGTGCAATCTTTTGACTGATACAAAGTTTGGTGCCAAAGCAACGGAAATGTTCTGTTTGTGAGGTAAAGGACTGCTGTCTGCTCCTTGGGCTTCTGCAGGAGCAAAGCTGTGTCCTGATAATCACAATTTATGTAGCTGAGTCAGGTAAAAAGAGTAAGTCACATTGCCTGTGTGGGTGGAAAACACTGATCTGCTGTTATGGGCCCTCTGGCCTTCTGCAAGCCATTTGGTTAGGATGGACAGGGGTGCCATTTTAAAATCTTTGTTCCCCTACACTGTGAGAACATTTTCCAGACCATAATCAAGAAGACTCCCTGGAAGCTGCATAGAAGCTGTTTTTAATGAGAATTTCAACAAGTGAATTTGTTAAATATGTAGGAGCCTTTCCAGGCATAGCTCTCCCATCAAATCACTTGGTCCCTTTAAAGATTTTAAAGCTTTGAATACATTTAATGAAAGTCTCCATTCTGAAACTGTTTGACAGACTATTTCCACCACCAACATTTCTGTAGGCAGTGAGTAGAGGAACAGTGTCTCTGCGTGGACTAGATGTGCTGTCCAAGGCCAACCCGTGGGCTTATTAATGTCTGTGGCTGTTATGGCACGTCCTCTGACAGTGTTCTTGCATCTCCTGCAGTACTCAAATTGAGTCCCTGTTCTGTAGCACCACAAAGTGATATTCAGCTTCTCCTTGTTCTGCTTTGAATAGTGTGACTCCAGCAAAAATGTAAGCTGGATATCTGAACCTTAGAAAGGTATGTCTGAGTCAGAGAAGCTGTTTTGCCAAAACTTTGACTCTCATCACTGTTAGTACTTCTCTCTTCGCAAAGGACACTCCCTGCAGAAGGAGTATGTGGGGTTCAGTTAGGTTGCAGGGACCAAAAAGAGCCCCAGCAGCTAGGTTCGTCAGCAGGCTAAGAAAGCCCCTAGTTCCTCTGTTCCTCTTCCTAACTGCTGTCAACAGCCCCTTCTACCAAGATATTGTCTTCAGAGGCCAGACTGCTTTTCTTATGAAGTCTGCTGCCTTATGAAACTTTACCACTATCTCATTATTGGAAAATAATTGCTCCATCCAGGTCCCTTTGACAATTTTGGGAAGGATGGTATTTCCATTGCTTCATTTATATTGCATTCCCTATATGGTGTAGGAGGAACTGGAAGCTGGCAAGCTGCTCCAGCTAACAAAGCCCTGCCAGCTCTGCCAGAAAGTGTCTCTGTGGTCTTGCAAATGTCTCTTGCTGTGCTGCTATTTCTCTTCTATGCTTTAGCTTCTCTGGTGGTACAGTCTTACTAGCACGTGGGACCTTGGGTTCTGCTGAAGGCTCAACTCTACATAACAATGACCTGACACCATCACATCCTGGAATCTAAGCAGGTGATTAAAGCAACCACTATGTAACACCTTAGAGGGCACATGGTCAGCTGCATGGTGCCTCGAAGAGCTTTGGCCACCTGGCTGCTCTGAAGAAAAGAACAAGGTCTTTGGTGTTTGACCTCTCTCCAATGTCTGCATGTCAGTATTCCCCTGTATAAATTCCCATTGGTGGTACTCCCAGCAGGAATGATGGGAGTGATGAGGCTGATGGGATTCTTGACTGGTCTGCATTTTCCACAAATCTTAATCACTGTCAGTAGACCTGAAAAGGGTCTTACCTGTATCATGCTGCTTCAATTTGGAATGGCTTTGAGCAGTGAAAGAGGCAGTGGTCTTGGCTGCAGAAAAGAAGGAGTTGGTGCTGAGTGAGATTTAGATCAAATTTTCAACTTAGCAGTACTAAGCTACAGATTTTTTTTCTGTGCTTTTTTTTCTTCTAAATGAAAGCATAAAGTATTTATGCCCTAGATTCCCATTGGAAAGCTCCCTATAGTCACTTGAGAATCAACTTGTAAATTTGTTATACCTTGTCGGGTTCTTCCAAAGTATTTTTAGATGCAGGTAATCAGTCTGTAATTGTACTGTAGTGCCAGCACAAATACTTAAACCAAAACACCAGCAACTCTCAAGCAACAGGTTTTAGGTGAGCATGCTGTAAACAAAAGTCCAAGTGTTTCCACTCCGACTCTAGGATCTATTCCACAGATTACTCCTGTTATTTCACTTCCAAGAACCTCAGTTTCTTCTATGAAAGATACTATTTATCACTTCTGTAAAGTGAATTGAGATGTGATGATAAGTTTTATGGCTCAGAAGCCAAATTCATTGTTGATGGAGCCTAAGACAAAGAGTTTTGAATGTTTGCTTTGACAAAGCCTTTGGATCTTCAAATCAAGCCTTTGACCCACAGATCTGAGTATTGGAAATACAAACCTGAATGTATCTTTTACAGAATCACATGTCCAGACGAAGATTTTCATGGCACCATGTTGTCAATATTCACAATAAAAGTGCAAGATGTAGCAGGGGCACTTCTTTTTGGAGAGAAAAACTTTTTTTTACTTTCTCTTCATAATCATTAATGTGCATGCTTTATATTTACTTGCTCCTGATTCTGCATCAATTTGTGCTCAAATTCATTTCCCAATCATGTCATCTGTGCTCAAATTTCATGTACTTGATGCTTCAGCAAACTGGGAGCAGAGTGGGACTGGAACTGAGAGTATATGCACAAGTCACCAGCTCTCTCTAAGGCTGCAGCTGCTCCCCAGTGAAAGCAGGTGAAAGCTACCTTGCCCTGCATGTGTTGCCTCCCATCTGGTAGTAATAGAGGATGTTTCACATTTATGGTTCAGGATGAGAAACACCCTGAGAAATATTGCTTAATTGAATAATTTACACAAAATTCCAACACAGTAACTGAAAAATTATGATTTATTTTAGTTTTAATTTGAAAACACCTCACGCCTGTGGTTTCATCTACAGGTGTTGGCATTTCCCTGGAGAAATTCCTTGTATTCAGAAATGGCTCCTGTAGCTATTTTTATCTGTATCACTCAGTTATAATTCTGATCTGCTTGCAAACCCAGCTGAATCGAGGTGGAGAGAAATTAGTACCAATTAGGAATCAATGTGAAAGTGCTTCTGACAAGTAAGGATGTAGATCTTGCAAACCCATTTACTGCTGCTACCTGAGCCTGAAGCTCTCTGAAAGACTTGGTAAGATCCTGGACTAGCAGATGAAACCCCAAGAGGGTTCATGGTGGCCACTCTGTTTTGAAACAAAGCATGCTATTGTGCAAGAGTCATCCTGGTGGTACCCTGGCTTTATTGTAGCTCTCTGCAGCCACCTCCCTAGAGTAGGTGTTATACAAACACCCAGTGAGAACTGTGCCCTTCCCTGCTTAGTTCAGTGCCTCAAGAGACAAGATAGACAAAGAATGGAAGGAGGAACAGAAGCACAGAAAGGTCAAGTGTCTTGCCCAAGGCCAAACAGCAGGTCAGTGGCAGAGCTGGGAATGGAGCCCAGATTTCCTGACTCCTAGTCCAGCACTCTATTAATCATCTCTGCTTTGTGTTCCATGGCCTGTTACTGATCATAGGAAATGTGAGGATGACTTTCTGGCAGCTTCAGAATTGCTTCTCAGTTTTGGAAACTATTGATCATCAGCACGTTATTGAGATAAAGGGGTCATGCTCTGGACTCTTATACATGTATATGCACTAGAGGATTCAGAGCTAAGTATTCTAGGTATCAATTTCAATCCAGGACACTGAAAAGTCATATTTCATAATCCCAAATGTTTCTTCTAAGTCAAAATTTTAAAGTCTTTTTTTCCCTCCTACATTATGAACAAAGTGGTTTGTTTTTTAGAATTACCCATCACAGTTGAACTTTATATTGATGCTTGTCCTATAAATTATTTCTTCTTTGAAAATGAGTTACAACAGTTATTTAGTTAGCAAGGCTTTTCTTCTCAATGGAATTTACCTATGAAACAGTCAGAAAACCAGTAAGTCAACAGTCCTGAGACACTAGGGATCCTTACTTATCTTAATTCCTCACTTCATAGGATGTATTCAGTTTCCAAAGCCTTTCAGTGGATTATCTTGATCACAAGGTTAATTATACCTGTGAGATTTTTTTCCCTCTGAAAAATTTTGACTTGAGGCAAAACTCTGGCTACTGTGGTAATGACTTACTGAGAGTCTCTTGTAAACAATAGTATAATCACTTTCTTATAGTCATGGCAACAGTGTTTAAGCAATGAGTTTACTGAACATAATGTGCACTGTCTCCACTGAATAGTATTATTGCAGCACTGAAGTGTATGCTGCTCATTTTCAGAAGACTCAGAGACATAAATTATTCAGCAAAACAACACTGCTCCAGAAAGCATCTTTGAAATCGTTGCATTCTGTCCTAGCCAAAGAAGGATGTTCATTGGTGCTGACGGCTGTGTTCATTTACTGCACAACAGTGGAGTCTTTGGTCCAGGCTTGCTCCCACGGAGTTTAAGGGTGTCTGTCTCAAACCACTTGAGGACTGTGCTACCTGTCAGCAGGGTCATCCTTCCCTTGATAATGTTTGCTGCTGTGGAGGGCAGAATGGATCAGGAAGATGCATCCTGCACATATCCATGGTGTGAGAAGTGGTGACTAGGTGCAGAAGGAAGTTTGATTTAACAAACAGGAGGTTTACTCAATCCCTTCTTTGGCCCAGAGGATCACCTGGATGCCTACTCAGTAGGTTGAGGAGGCACTTTGGAGAATGGGTGACTTCATAGGAAGCTTCAGAGTTGAACCCCAAGACAAGAAGCTGTCCCTGATTTTTCTGTTTATTTTGTTTTTGCATCTCTCTTATTCAAATATCTAGACCTGGAGGAAAGACCTTGTTGGCAGCAGTTGTTGTTCTGGGATGAGTCATTCCACCAGATTTTAGAAATACCACCTCAGTGACAGTTGGCAAAAATGCTGCATGGGCTGTTCAGTTTATGTTTTTCACTTTGGAAAATCAAACCATTTATTTAGGTTCTGTTGCTTTAGAAACCATCTCCAGACACTCCAGGTTCCTTTCCTTTCCTTTCCTTTCCTTTCCTTTCCTTTCCTTTCCTTTCCTTTCCTTTCCTTTCCTTTCCTTTCCTTTCCTTTCCTTTCCTTTCCTTTCCTTTCCTTTCCTTTCCTTTCCTTTCCTTTCCTTTCCTTTCCTTTCCTTTCCTTTCCTTTCCTTTCCTTTCCTTTCCTTTCCTTTCCTTTCCTTTCCTTTCCTTTCCTTTCCTTTCCTTTCCTTTCCTTTCCTTTTTTCCCCCCCTTTTCCTCATTGTTATGGTATCTCAACATCTGCAGTTTCAGTCTTGATTATGCCCTTCCTGAATCCGCCTATGAAAACACTGTGGATGTGGCACTGTGGAACATCAGCCTAATGTAGGATCAGGCTCTATATTTCTGATCATTATGCTAGTTTATAGTCAATTATTTTGTTTTCCAAAGAAAGGCATTCTCTCGGCTTCTCTGAAAGCTTTTGGTTCCACATCTTTCCAAGCTAGATAGACTTGGTGCTCAACATGCAGCCACTTACCTCCATGGCCCAGTTCCCGGAAACACTTATGCATGTGCTTAATTGTGCACACATGGGTAATCGCACTGAAATCAAGATGTGTCGAATTAAGCAAGTCGAGAAATATTTGCAGGGTTTGGTCTTTGTTCAACAAACAGGCCTCAGCCTGGCTGAAGTCCACGACATGCTACAAAAAGAATCCAAATTCAGAAGTAAGTGGTGTATTAATTATCAATTGACTTATTTCCTTAAACCAGTTAATTCTGTACCTTTAAAAACTCAACTTTTCCTGCAAATCCAATTGCCCTTTCTTTCACACTCATTTTTCCTCCCCACGGCTCAACTCCCAACAGACTTGAGCTGCCAGCCACATGATCCCCTTTTATAATGATTTGAATTCTGGTGTTTCTTTTTTCCTACCAACTTTGTGTATTACCATAATGGTTCCTAGGACATATTTTGGCCAGCTTTTAGGGAGAGTGTCACAGTGTTTCATTTCTAAGTGCAGTATTAAATATAATCCTTATAATTATAGCACTGCCACTTGGACCACTGTAGTTCAGGCTATGTCAATATGTCGTCAAAAGTTCTCTTTTTCGGGAGCTGGAACTTAGTCATGTTGATTGAATTGAAATTTGATGGCCAGCAGCTGCAAACACACTCTGGCCTCATCCCCCACCTCCTTCCCCACCCCACCCCATCTCTTTGCTTTTTTTTCCCCCCTTTACTACAAAAACTTATTGCTTTCCATCAAAGTCATAGTTTAGAAAACAAAGCTAGTGGTTAATTTCAGATTCAGGTATTCTGAGCCTCCCTTTGGATAAGTCTAGACTGTCCTTTGAGGGGTGCCCTGAGGCAACCTGAAGGCACAATCTGTGTGTGGATGGTGAATCTGAGAGCACAGCCCAGGTGCAGTGTGAAGGACATGCTCAAACTAGGCATGACCCTCCTTCATGGAGGAGCTCCTAGGATGCCCTCAGTGCCACTCTCAGCAGCTAAGGAAGCTGTAGATGTGCCTGGGCTGAAGTCTGTGAGCTCCTGTGTAAGCAGGCCTGGGAGCACCACAACCCTCTCCCGTCTCGTCCCCTTGGTGAATCCCATACAGACCTTGCTATTCATGCAGGCAAGGGCATTGGGATGAGGGCAATTGCCAGCAGCAGTTTATACTGCATTTTAACACACAACTTTTTCAGCCTTAGGGGACTGGCGGGGAGAAAACAGCTTTGAACTGGGGGAAAAAATAACTGTATCCAGTAGTTGTATAGCATGATCCTGTCATTTTTGGTACTTAGAAACCAAAACAAACCCCCAGCATTCATAACACAAGATATCCAGGTTTTAAAAGGTGCCACTTGGAAATACACAGTAACTACTTTTCATAAGGCCTTTTAGTCCATGTGTTTACAGGTGGACCAGAATAACTCTGCAGAAGTTAATCCGGTCCCTTGAGTAAACAGCATGTACTTCTAAAACTTTCTATATAAACCAACCATATGTAAGGCCTTTGACATACATCTGTACCACACACAATACATCTGAGGGACCCTGCTAGAGCCAGGATGGCTAGTGGGGTCGATAGCCCCCTTGCTAGTGTACTGAATGCGTGTTCATTCTGCCATGCCTCTGAAGGATAGCAGCCTTTGGATGACGGGTGTGCCAAAAGGGCTATTTACTGCAACACTTTATTATGTGGTTCTTGCAGCCCTCTCCCAAGACGTACTGTCTGTGCTTGGGTCTCCCAGGCTGCCATCAGAACACAGGCTCTTTGACACAAGTCAGAAGGACTCCTCACTCAAGCCTTGCACTGTCACTTTTGGTCACTGAAGTCACACTCACCACTTTCTCCTGGTAAAGTCCTTCTCTGCTGTCCCCCTCCTCCACTTCCTAAAGCTATAAGCCATGTCTCCTCCTCCACATTCACCCCCTCTCACCTGGGTTATTGCCCTCCCATCTCTCCTTTCATGCTTGTGACACTGCTGCTTCGTAATGTTGTTTTTCTAGTTTGGAAAGGCCAGAGGGCCAGGCTAAGAGAGACATGCTGAACACATGTTTTCCACATGTTATCCTCATCTTCCCTCATACTGTTTCTCTAGCTATCTTTAGCTTTTTGCTTAAATGGGACATCTAATGACCATGAGCATATTCTCTTCTCTTGCTAGTTTTATAAAGGATGAGTCAAAGTTCCTGTGTCATTGTCAAAAACTTCTGTGAGTTGACAAGGCTCTTGTAGGTTCTTTGGCCTTTCACCACAGGCCATGAGCACTCACAGACTGGGTATACAGTTGTGAGCACTTAGGCTGCAGTTCAGAAAAATACTGAAAGAATATGTTTGACATTAAACATATGATTAAGTACTTTTCTGTTTGAGTTCTGCTTTGTTGAAGTGGACCCCATTCTGGAGGAGGCATCTTTATTGTTCTGATTCAGAAAATACTTAAGAGTATATAAAAGTTTTCAGAATAGTAATTCATCCACTATCTTGTATTTTTAGTGACTCTTAAATAGGGCTGGGTGGTGCAGGCAAGGCAGAAAATGTGGAGGCTCTCCTGGTCGCCTTTTACATTTTCGCTCATTCTGGAAGCTGAGTGTCTCTGAACTGTAAACACGTTTTGGTAGTGCTACTGCCTATTTGCCATTTGAATGTTCAATAACATAAGGATGTTGTGTACCCAGGTGTAGATTATTTAAAGAAACTCCCATTAAATGAAGAGCAATCATATCTTAAAAAGGAAATCTTTGTACAGATGTGTTTGACAGGGAGTTGGACCCTTGGACTCTTGGATTCTTCTCCTGCATCCCAATGATCAGTCTGGGAACAGTTAGGAGTCCAAATCTTTTTTATTTAAAATATGTAGGCATCAAATCTTCTCCATACTGAACTGAAACCAAGGAGAACTGGACATCAACTGTATTTTTGAATCTCAGCCTAAAATCTCTAGAGACTTTTGGAACATTTATCCCTGGGAGATTTTGCTTGAGTCAAGAATACAGACTGGAGCCATGGCTGAAAAAAAATTGCTGACGTGTGACATCAGTGCATCAGTCAATGAGTCATCCATCAGTTCCAGAGGACAAAGTATTCTTTGTATTTACCTAAGAAGTAGTTACCTATTTACTTTCTGAAATTATGCTTGTAGTACTAACTTGACATTTTGGTTTGCTGTACAGTGAAAACACTATTTTAAATGCCTTGTATAAAGACAGGCTTTCTTGTTTCTTGAACAGTTAGAAATACTAGAGAACAAATGTAAAAGGCCCGTTTCCTTCCTTGCTTGTATGTGTGGTCTAGGAAAAATCCTGAATTGTGCTAGTAGGAGACAGTCCAGTCTCTTTTCTTGCCAGTGATGTAAGTGTTGGACCTTTAGAGAAGGCTGAGTTATTCTCATTACCTTCTGATCTGTCACTGTTTCTGCTTTCCCTCCGTTTTGGCTTTTCATTCTATAGATATATTATTGAAAATGTATTTTTAAAAATTAAAGGCAATAATTTACTGAAAAGGGCTTTACCTGTAAAGGACTCTAGGCATACCACACACAGGCAGGTCCCAGCTGGGAAATCCAGTATAAAGGCTGAAACTCTGTCTCTCAGACTCACTGTTTCTCACGGTCCTAGCAGGGTGGTGGGATGCCTGGACTTCCCAGCACACATGGAAACCATCGATCTCAGTGTGGTGTCAAGAGGCCAGTGCTAGGAGCTGAAGGCAGAAGAAGAGCTGAAGGGCAAAGAAAGAGAGTGAAACTTTGCTGTCAGTGCTCAACTGTCTAGCTCTGTACAATCCTACGACATGTAAGCAAAGGAAGCTTGAAAAAATTGCCCTGGGACTAAGAAAGCAAATTGATGCAGAGCAGGATAGCCATTCTTTCAAGAAATAGTAAAATTATTTTTTGTCATTTTCCTAGGAAAAAACCCAACTGATCCAATCTGACTGACTCCACTCTAGCAGTGCAACAGGAGCCAGTGGCCAGATCTCCTGTTTTATCAAGCCTATTACAAGACAATTGCAAATCTAAAAGTTGTGCTTTTCTGTCTCTTGATATGCTTTGTCCCCTCAGAACAGGTTTTCTCCCTTAGCACTTAATCTCCCTTCAGCCATCACGTTTTCCTGCCTTACAAACCACTCTGTGTGTCCACTTTGAAGGTTGTGTGGGCACCAACTTCATGTGAGTGCTTTGTAGGGGAGGCCAGAGCCATTACCTCTGACAGGGGCAATAAGCTACATTTTAGGACCTGGCTTCTTCTGACATGGTCTGTAAAGGTACAATATTACACGAGCAATGGATTTGAAAGCAAAACAAAGCTGCTTACAGCCAGAGACATTTAAGTCCTGCATGAACAACTCTGCTGGTCTTTTGTAACAGTCTCTTATCTAATCTAACCTAACACATTAGTATCTTTACTGCATTTATTATCCTTTTATCAAGGAATGGCAGGAAGGAGATGGGGGCCTTGGTAAAAGCATGAGGCAGAGGCATGAGACCTAATGTTGAGCAAAGGTTAGAAGAGCTATACAAGCTCTTTTATTAGGCAATGAGCATTGCAAGCAGCAGACCTTCTTGTCCTTCTCCCATCCCACTGACTTTGAGGCAGTGAGGACCTGGTGGCAGACTTGGTGTGGGTGACTGAGACACTAGAGCACAGAAATGGATTCTTCAAAGGTTTCCTGTGACTTAGAGAGTTTCTCCAGCAAAATTTAAATGCAAGGCCATGGATACTGTGAGGTTTTAAAACCTCCGGGTGCTCTTACGCACCCACACTGTCGGGTTATTTTCTTATCAGCAATATCTATTTATTACCTCTGATCACCACTCAGAAGCAATATTAATGAGACCATTTTTCTGAAGAGGTCCTGTAGTTTCTACGCCATCAGATTTTATTTGGTTTCCTTGATGGGAATGAGCTACTGTGAGTGTTTATTTTCAGTTAGTTTTACTGATGGCACTGCTCAGTAATGCATGGTTAGGATAGCCCAGTTAATCAGTTCTCTTCTCATTTTTTGGTCTGCTTTTGCATCACAGAAACATTTCCAGAAATTCCCTTTACATAACAGTTACTGAGGTCTGTCTAGTTATGCTCCAGCAGAAACTCAGAATCTCAAAATGGATAAGGTTGAAAGCAACCACAGTGGGTCATCTGGTCCAACCTCACTGCTCAAGCAGAACTGTCCTAGAAGCAGGATTGTGTATCCTGTGGCACAGGATTGCGTCCAGATGGTTCTTGAATATTTCTAGTGAGAAAGATCCACAACTTCTCTGGGCAACCTATTCCAGTGAGGAACTCAACTGATAAGAAAGACACACCCTTCAAGAAGCAAAGAACGACAGGGAGGCGCCCAGATGTGCTTATGAGGACCCATTAAGGCCCTTAGGTTTAGCCAGGATGGGCTGCTTAATAGGAGACACAGTGAGTGCCTTTCCCACTCACAGCGGGAAGAGGAATGTCTGCTTACTCATGAAAACAGTCATGAAAAAGAGAAAGCAGAATTAAGCTGGAGTGTTTGGTTCCTATTGGAACACTGGCAGCTTGCACTGGTGATGTGATGATGCCCACTGGTGTGTCTAAAGGCTGTCAGCACAGCAATGGCAGGGGGGGTGGTGGGGTGATGGTGCAGGCATGCAAACCAGAGCAGCTATACCTGGGGCTGCTGTGGCTGATGGCAAGGGACATTTCTGACTGGGCAGGGATGAATCATAATGTAGGATGGTGATATGAAGGGCTTCACATTTGCTTTCCCAGTGTGGGCTAAGTGATTCCTTGGCTTGAAAGGAGCACTAGGCAGATGGTTGAGAACTTCCACCCCGTCTGTCTATGAAGGGAAGGAGTATCTGGTGTTGCAGAATGAAAATATCTGATCTACTGACAGACAATGGCTTTGCATGCAGAAAGGCACCAGAGCAGCTGGGTATAAAGCAGAAAATGGATGTGTAGACCCTTGGCTAGGGCAGGGCCCTTTAGTTTTATACCCAATCTCATTACTTTCTTCTGATTAACACAAGTGAGAAAAAGAAGAGAATCTGTACTGATAGCAACAAGGCTGTAATTACACCTCTGATTAATAAGCCATTTGATCTTTGCTTTACTGGTCTTGCTGGAAACCAATCTGATGTCCTCCAGCTGAGGCTGCCCCATGGGGCTAACATCCTGACACACATCTGCAGCCATCACCAGTGGCACCTGAGGGAGTGACAGAGGGCAGGTCATGTTCATCCTAAGGCTCCCCAGCCTATTAAAGGGAATCTTATCACAGCTGAGGCAGACTAATGCAAAGCTCTAGATTGCTTTTCTGGGTCTGTAGGTTCTGAGACTGCTGTGGCAGTTCATCACAGAGTCCCGGGAAGAAGTTTTATTGTTGTGTCTCAGTAGGAGCCACTCGAGTTGTACTAGTGAGTCTGTTATTACAGAAGACAAGTGTTCATGTTGCCACTGAAGAGAAAAGGACTGGCTCCAACCTTAAAGTGAAATGCTATGTTCTTAGGATAAGGAAAAAATCAAATTAAAAGTCATTTTCATAGAAGAACTCAGTTTGGGTTGACTGTCTTTGTTCAGGTCATCAGTACCTAATCGTAGGGTAACTTCTTTGTTTGTGTCCTAGTTCATGTTAACACACGGAGACTTGCATGCTAACCAGTGTTTTCACCACCACTGAATTCTAAAGGTCAGGAACCTCTAGAATTAAACTTACAAGCCATCATAGTGTGGGCGGACAAACCACCTCTTTCAGGGTAGTAGCTGAGAGTCTCATTTCCTCTGTGGATGAGCCACAAAAATGGATGCATAACACACACTGACCAGCACATTTTGGCCTGTACTGTGCAGATGTAACCCAGAGGCCAGGGTAAAGCAATCTTAAAAGGACATGGAGCATACCATCATTAGGACCTCATCACACTGTGGGTATCAAATGAAGTGCTTCTCTTGCCAATGGGAGTTCAGCTCAGTGTTAAGGTGTCAAGATTTGAGTTAATTGCAACAAACCCTGCCCGAGCTATGTGTATGTCTATCGTGTAGAAAACTCACCCTTTTTCTTAAGCTATCCACACCAAAATGTCTCTAATGTAAGTTTGAACAAATTATTCTGTCTGGAGGCATGGTTCAGAGCAGTTCTGCACTACCTTGGACTGAAACACGTGTAATTGAAGTGCTGCTAGTCCACCAGAATCCTTGTTTGCACCATTCACCCCAAAAGAAGGACAAACTCTCCCACAGGTTGTGGTGGACCAAGACAATCTGCAGAGCTCTGTACTAGAGGCTGTGGCCCCACAGTGCCTCAGTCACACATGTGCCAGTGAAGAAAGACTAGTAGTGGCAGGATTTTGCAATGGGGACTGACACCCTCAGGTCACTTGTCCTGCAGCAGAGGTTCACACCTTCATGCAGGCTTACTCCAAGGCCAGACACATTGAAAGCATGGGGCTACCTCAACCTATATCTAAGCCTGAATACTGGGAGTATTATTTCCATTTTGAACTTTGTCCAAATAAATAATTTTTTCAAACGTTATGAAAACAGTTAAATAATTTTTTAAAGCCTGAAGAACATTCTTTTGCATCAGGATTTGAATTGGAAATGGCTGTTTGGGGGCCAATTTACTTTAAAAATTACTTTGTCCACAAGGAACTAGTTGGCCTATGGTATTTTCAGCCTATAAAGCTTTTTTTTACTTTAACGAGGACCTGAAAGCTAAACAGAAAAAATCTTAGTCCAAAGAAATTCCAATATTGCTTATGCCAGGAAAACTATATCCATTCTTGAGTTTACACTGCTGAGGTTTAGAGGCAGAGAACTGCCCATATGCTTATCCATGCTGTCACTCTACCCTCAAATTATCCAAAAAACAGGGTAGCTTTTCTTGCACGGAGCAGGTTCTTACCATGTCTACAGGGGAGTATAAAGTCTGTGGACATACCTGTCAATCTTTTATAAACTACAGATCCTCTAAAAGTTTTCCAATACATATGAAGGTTCATTTACAACTAATTTAAGCCTCGTGGCAATTGACTTGCTTTTCTTACTTAGCTTTCACAGACCCTTCAGAAGTAGTCCTCAGACCCTCATGGGTCTGCAGACCACAGCTTGAAAACCACTAGCTCTTAGTTTAAATAAGATACTTGGGGGCCTTTTGGGCCTAATTTTCTATAGCCTTGCAGCTTGTGAGGTCTTATATACCTATGCAAAGTGTGAGTAAAATGCTACCAGATGAAGATGGTGGTGTTCAGCTCTGGTGCTGGCTTTTATTTGGACAGGTGTGAAGGATGCCAGTGCAAAGCAGTGACAGATCAGGGCCCCAGCACTGCAACTGCTGGAGCACCAGCAGCTGCTCCCTCCCTCCCTGAAGGTCTTGAGCAGCACTACTCACAGCAGAGCTGGGGAACAATTTTATTTGCAGAATCATCATTCTGCTGTTATTCCCTGAAAGCCAGGCACTGGCCTGGAACATCAATAGCCATGGCAAGGATCGGACCATTACACACCTTGGAGTGGCAGGTGGTTCTCTCATGCTAAGGGGCTCTACTCAGGGTTAGACTCTTACTTTGTAGTACTGTCTGTTCAGTCTCAGTGTGCTTACTCGTTTTGGTGTTTCATGTCTTGAACATGGAGCAACAATCTTTTCATTTAAGCAAAGTACAGTGGGAAGTGTTAAGTGTTTCAGTGCCTTTCCTTTCCTTTGATCTCACGTAAAGCTCCATGCAGAGGGTTATATGATCTCCATCACTATCTCCTTTCATGCCCAATAATTAGCACAGATCCATGGGCTGGGTGCAATGCTATCCTTCCCTGTGCTATTAGGGGAGAATTAGAAGGGGTTGGAGTGATTGTTTGCTGTGTTGATGACTGTGGTGTTGCCATGGAAAACTGGAGACTTCAGGGGAGTTTGTGTTTTGTTGGGCAGGGAGCCAGCCTGCTCTGACTTATTACAACTGTGTGAGTGAGTGAGCCATGCAGAACTTTATCCCTCTGTAGCAATTCCAAGGCAGGGAGAAAAAGAAAAGGACAGGACTGCTCTAATAAGGAGGAGTGCAGTGCACTTTGCTAAGGCTGATTGCATGAAATACAGAGATGCAGAAAAAATCCTTTGCTATTTTCCACTTTTTTTTTCCTTTCTTCCTTGTTTTTTTTTTTTTTGTTTGTTTGTTTTTGGGGGTTTTGTTTTGTTTTGGTTTGGTTTGGTTTTTTGTTCGGTTTTTTGGTGGGTTTTTTGGCAGAATGTGTCCACTCTTCTAAGGACTGAATTTAGAGCAGTGCAAATAATAAAATCTCAAGTAATCGTCCTGGAAGCGAACAGAGCCATTTAATTGGCTGTATCTGTACAGAAAGGAGCATTTGGAGTTCTGCTGAGTCTGAATCCATTAAAGTCTTTGATCTGTTCCAGAAACAAAAGTGGAAGCAGACTATACTGTTTTCATTACCTATTCTGAATGAAGTGAAAAAAGTAAATACACAATGTAAACAGGGAAAAAAATTAATCAAGGCCTAAGTCCAGCAAAAAGTTATCTTCATACTGAGCTTCCCATACTCTGAGTAGTGCCATTATTCCCTGGAGGTGGAATTAAAAGCAATGCGTGCTTCCTACAAATCACTTTCTATGGGCAGATCTCAAACCAATTTACAAAACCAGCCATTACTCCCACATTAGAGAATGAATAACTGGGGCCACAGGGCTCATCCAGGAGAGCACACCCTGCCTGAATCCTTGGTTAGCCACTGCCTTCTCACCATGCTCCCTCTGAGTGTACAGAACTAGGTGTGGGATGTCAGGGTTAACATTAAAACGCCACTGCATAGTACAATTTGTTGTAACTGACTATTCTCTACAACCCTGGCTGCCATGTCATGTTGTTGTGTTGTATTTAATTGAGATAGAGGCAACTGCCTCTTCCTGAAATGTATTTTAGAAGGTGGGAAATAACAGGATTTTGTTATGGACTCTTCCTGCTTTCAGGACTTCTGGATGCTTAAAAAAATCCATTTTAATAGGAAAGAACTGTTGCAGGGGTAATTTTCTGATTTTCTTTTTGAATTAGAATTTTCTACCTTATTATTCAGTGGTATAATAGATGGACCTAAGTGTCCTATTTTAACATACACTTCTCAGGGAAAGATGTTCTAAATGTTCATTATAAATTGTCATCCAGCAAAGCTCTGATTTCTAAAAGAACAGAAGAAAGCAAAATTACTTCCTATAGGGTTTGACCAGGGAACACACAGGGAAATCTTGACTGCATGAGTCAGTGACAAACTTCTGGAGCTTGCAGCCCTCCTGTGATTATACTCAGAAGGTGAATCTTGCAAAACCTCTTACCACGTGAGACTCCCATGAACTGCAACCAACAGCATCACCACCTGCTTACTTGCAAAGGTAAAAAACTGCCTGGGTACCATCACAGTTTCTGATGTTAGGCTGGCTTGCAGTGTTTTGTGATTGATTTGGGAGCTCCAGCTGAGAAGCTGGGGAGAGGTCTTGCGAACATGGGAAGTGAGAGAAACTTCTTTGGGTTTCACTGTGATCTAGGTAAGGTCTAAAGGTTAGGTATTACCACAGGATCCACCCACGGTTTGTCAGTGAAGCCATTGCCTCTTTTCTGTATCTCATTTCATTTAAAAAGATTTGTCTTTGGAGATTATTGTCTGGTTACTTGGTGGCTGCCATATCTCAAGAAGTTACAACACAAAGTAGATTAACTTTGTGTTCCAAGTGCAGCAGGACAAATGAACTAGTGCAAACAATGCAGCTTGATGAAGATGTGACAGCTTACACCAGCAGAGGACTGAGCCAGGGAGATGAAGAGTTGCTGCTTTAAAACTAAATGTCTGCTCAGAAGAGTTGATTTTATCCTGCCTTTTTCTTTTTTTTTTTGCTTACTTATTTCTGTGACATTACTGGTTCAGTATGGAAATTTCTGTCCTCCCCACAGAGCTGTAGTAGTTACACGTTCAGGGACACTCCAGATTAATGACATCTGCAACATCTTTAATCTTTCCTCACAGCATGCTGTGCTCGGGATGCAGTGTGTGAGAAAGACCAAAAGTGAGGGATGCGAGAAATGTAGTCACACAGGAAACTGAAACTGCACTGTCATTCATTCCTGTAGTACAAAAAACCCTTTCTGTAACCTCAGTTTCCTGATTCTCGTGTGGATGGGGCCAGATTTGCCACTGGTGCAAACTGGCGCAGCACTACTGACATCAGCTGACAACACACCGGTTTACTCCAGGAGATAACTCATTCCAAGTCTTTTCAGCAACAAAACCAAGAGGATAACAGATGTGGATGAATCCAAAAGCAGTGAGGTCTTATGAAATGAAGGGATTGTTCTTAATAATTGGTGAGCGTGAAGGCTGAGCTTCTTAATGACATTTGAACCCAGTTCTACCAATGTTTTTCCAAAGGAAGAGCTACTGCTGAGAGCACAGCGAAAGTATCCACGACGTTGTTTGTTCATTCAGGGAGTCATCCTTAAACTGAACTATGTCTTGAAAATGAACGTTTCTGTATGCTGCTCCATCTGAGGTGCTACTGAAGATTTCTTCCTTAAGGATCCTAATGTTTCTTTACTTTTTCTCCATTAGCCAGAGAGGAGCTGGCTGATATAAACTGCAGCAGCAATTTTCTGGGGTCATGCATGCTGTGGTGTCAGAGAAATCTGGGAAGTCAGCTTCCGGAGCTCCTGTTTTATTTTCCTCCCCTGAGGCAAAAATGGTCTTAATAGTATTGAGCAAGACCCAGCTAAGGATATGTCCTACAGCAGGTCTTGCTGTGTTAGTTTATAACATTTTCAGGCCCCTGGATATGGGTGTCACTGGTGCTTATGTTCTTCTACAAGTATCAGGGAAGTTAAACTGGCAGAACTGGGGTGAGGTGGGAAGAAAAGGGAAGGAAACATCTGAGCACTCCTTCCTCTGGCCCCAGGGGATTTGTTCTGTTTGCATTGGGCTTGTCTGAGCCTCAGGGCAGTGGGCAGAGAGGAAGTTGGAGTGAAGCTGTAAACTCACCTCAAACCTAACTGCATCCTCATCCTGATGCCTCTTTTTATTAGGCAGTGGTGTACAAAGCTTCCCTGTGTGCAGTGAAGTACTCTCCACTTGGCTTAGTGCTGTCTTATTGCTAAAGTCATAACTTTTACCAGCTATCAGTATTTTAGGCTAGCCAAATGAGAAGGAAAGTTCATGGTTAGTCAGAGAGTAATTAGTCAGGGACTAATCAAGGGTGCTGGCAATTGTGTGGACAGCCTGGTAAAAAGAAGCATGAGGAGATAGCCGTGTTACCCAGCCTCCTGCTAACAGACCCCTGCTGATTCTCATGGCCACTACAAACTTATGTAAGGGCTGTGAATTCCTATGGTGTTTCTTTACCTCTCTCTCAGTGAGGTGGAAGCTCTGTGGAGGCAGAATTGCTCATGCTACACATCAACACAGCTGCAAGAGGGCACCTTCCTTCTCCTACACATCTCATCAAGCTGACCAAGGCAGATTTTCGGCCTACTTGATAATACCTAAATCACTCTAATGGGGAGAAGATAGCAAAGATAAGCTTGTGAAGTGGATATTATGAAGTTTGTGGACGCCTGGGAACTTCCTTGCGTTGTTTGGAAGTGCTACTTCTTAGAGGTTGACCCATAGGTAAACCGAAGCTCTTTGGATCCTGCCAAATTCTTCAGCGAGGGTATTGCAGAGACTGCTGAATTCAAGGATAGCAACAGCAGTCCTACATTTCTTTATGCCATTTTAAAATAGGTCATCAACCCAAAAGCATAATCTTAAATTTAATCTAGAAAGGCTTTTGAGCTGTGCTGAAAGCTCAGCTCAGTTAGGATGGCTCACAGACACACTCGTTTACCCCAAATGGGTCACTTTTTGTTAAGGGCTGGGTGCAGCAGCTGGCTGAGGGGGAAGGGGCAAGAGATGCTGCGTAGGACTGCAGGCACATGTCACATAGTACAAGTATGCATGGCACACACAGCTATATGTGAGTGGGAGGGGAGAGGGGAAGGAGAAAAGATCGGACCACTACAGCACCCTGGGCTTCCCTGGCAAAATTGTAGAGGACTTAAAAGGAGTAATAGACTAGGTGGAAGCAGCATTAAAAATAACTGCATTCTGCTGCTTTGGTTATAACGTGTCCCTTGTTCATAACTCCATCGGTGACTCAAGTGCCCTGCAGAAGTCTGGACATGTGACAGCTAATAAATTCATTTATTGCGAGGGCTGTTTGTTTCAAATTCAGAACTGAAAGTTCATCTGCAGGTGCAGCAGGGCAGTGCAGAGAAGCAAACGCAGATTTACAGCTGTTGTGGCTTACTCCACTCTGCTACAACAAATCATTTTGTTCAGGAAAGAGGCTCTGCTGTTGGCCAACCGAGACATGGTCAGAAATTTGAAACGCTGCTATGTTAGTTTAAATGAAAATATTGTTGGACATGTTAGGGTGGGCATTTTTTAAACATTTAGTGAAATCTGTCATAAATCAAAGACTGTTGAAGCTGATCAGAATGAGCCTTGCTTTCCATTGTCAATTGCTATCTTCTTCCCTTGCCATTGTGAAGGTGAATCAAGATCAGGATTTTAGTGTTCAGCTCCAAGGCCAGTTATTACTTCCTCCTGTGATCCTGTTTGATTTTCTGAAAATGAGTCAGTCATTTTCTGCTAAAATTTGGTGCAGGCTGAGCCTTTTCTCTGAGCTCCACTCTGCAAGACAAAAAAACATATTGCTTCACAGGCAAAGCAAGTCTGCACAATAGAAGACTTCCTTACAACTCGGCTCTGCCAAGTCTGCTCTTAGCCCTGCAAGGAGTCATGTTACTTCTCAGCAAGGTCAAACAGGCCTAAAATAATCACTGATGTTTATCTTTCCCAGAGGATATTAAGCACCCCCAAACACCACCACAAGAACATATATGACAAAAAAAGAGAAAAATATTAAAAATTGTTTGCATCTCAGCTATCAATAGAAAAGCATTATGGCTTTGCCTTTTCCCATTAATATTTTATGATCTCACATCTGAAGTGCTGAATTACACCAAGAGTGGAGGAGGACCAGTTTTGCTGTTTTTCATTGATGTTATATCTCCCTATTTACTTTGAAGCAGACTATGTACTTTTCTCATCATTTTATTGCTGTACCTTGGCTGTCTGCTGTTTTTACACTGCTTTTGCCATAGGGAGAACTAGAGGATTGCTTTGTTAGGGCAGTGCTGAGGCTATGTTGTAGCCTGGATGCTTGCCTGAAGGTGCACTAGCTGAATGCTTCATGGATCTAGATCTTTGCAACAGCCTTGAAAAGGAGAAAAGTCATGTCAGCCTATTTCCAGACAGAGAAGGAGGAGGACTGGGAGGAGTGTGAACTGGCAGCTGAACTCTGCTCTCTGCCCAGCACCGGTGGCTGTCACACCACAGCTTCATCACCTCGCCTCTGCCTTGTGTGCTCCCAAGGGGTCTGGAGCAGCTCCAGATGAGCAGAAAGGCTGCAGGACGAGCTAGTGATGAAGAAGGGAAGGGCCAGCAGGCCATGCCTTGAGTCAGGCTTCAAGAGAAGAAGCAGGGACTGCTGGATACACAGGATCTCAGCCTGTATCACTGAGGCTCCCAAATCAGAGGGATTTTATCCCAGTCAAGGGCGTCCAGCACTGCTGTTAATGATTTGCAGTGCAGGAAAGCAAATATACAAATGCTTTGTAGGCCATATTCCCCTGCCTTTCATGTCTATACCTCTGAACACCCATTTACTTCAATCTTCCCGTCCACACTGTGTATTTGGCACATCCTCTCATGCCTACATCCCCGAATTCACAAGCCTCCTCTGGCTGACTGGGGAGCGAGAGACATTTCCTCGCCGCAGTGGTGTTCGTGGGAAGATGTGTGCTCAGGGGGATGCAAAAAGCTTCAGGCAAGTTCTTTGTGTTTTGACAGACTTTGCTGAAGGATTTTGCTCTGACTTGAGCCAGACATGGTACTGGCAGATGCTGTACAAGCTTCCCACGCAGCACTGGCAGTGCCTCTCGGATCTGACCCGCGACCACCGCCCCTCCCTGACCCCCTTCCCTCTCCCCTCTCAGCCCAGGCCAGCGTTTATCTTGAGCAGAGAGAGCTCTCCCTGCCAGATTGCGTGGTGGTTCTCTGATGTGAACAGATGGGACTAGGGGGGCAGGCTACATCTGTTCCCTGAATTCTTCCACCTTCGCAATTGTTTGTAAATGGGTGAGAGCTCTGGGAGGCTGGGAAACTATGGGTTTGGGCTCAAAATATTCTTTTCCTGTAATGTGCTCAAAAGTGAACCTGTGCTGTGTAATTAAGTTTGACACTGACGAGGAAAACACCTGCTGGTGCAAGCAGCTTGCTGCCTCTCTACCCACAGAAGCACAGATTCTTTGCAAGACTACTGCTAACGCTTTCTTCAGTCCAG
This sequence comes from Sturnus vulgaris, assembly GCF_052056855.1. Classification (NCBI taxonomy): domain Eukaryota; kingdom Metazoa; phylum Chordata; class Aves; order Passeriformes; family Sturnidae; genus Sturnus; species Sturnus vulgaris. Next base: position 42,193,489 of record NC_142244.1, on the reverse strand, counting down.
TTTGGAAAAGCCCAAGTAAAGAAGCATACCTCGGGATACCATTCCACAGCTTCACAGCATCAGGGTGTCTTTTTTGAGATTAACATGGATTTAATTCCTGTTTCGATTTCTCATTATGTTTATGTAACTGATTTTCAGAAGGCCTCAGCTCTCACTTCTTTGCAAGTACTAGTCACAGACAGATGTAAATAGCAAAAGAAGGCTGCATCCTTGGTGGAAAATGGGCCATAAACTCTTGCCTTTTAGATTTTTACAGCCTTTAAGGGTTTTCAGGTTGTTGTCATCTGTTTGCTTCTCCTGCTTATTTCTTGCCAGATTCTCCACACAGTGCATGAGTTATCTTCATAAATCATGCTGTCTTGCCTCCTGGACACAATTGCTTCTGTCCATCCTGTTCTTGCCAGGGAATGAAGCGCCCCCATCTATCTCACCCTGTCTTCTGTCCAACACAGCATCACCTTATGGGCCACCCAAAGCCTTAAGGGCTGGAGCCACAAATGCTGACCTCTAGCCAACCCACTGACACCAGCTCTGGGCAGGGCAGCCCTGTTGGCTCGCTGTCACCTGAGAATGCCCTCCCAGACACCTGACATCAAGGGGACTCGGCCACTTGACCACTACTGTGTGTCCATGCTCAGTCCCCTTGTGCCCGTCTCCTCCTGGCACAGCAATGCAGGATGTGGAAGCCTGTGTTCTGTGTGTTGGGCTGACACACCTGTGGACTCCCACCCTCTGGCTGGTGATGCTGTGCTGTAGGACTGATTTCTCAGGACAGAGGTACCTACTTCCTGTAAAAAGTGTGAAATGAGAGTGTGGATACCTCTGAGGCTCTGGCTGTGCATGTTTATGGCACTCCTCTGCTCATCCTCTGTACTCTCATCTGCACTTGGACTCCACCTTGCTAAAAGTGTATGAGCCAAGTAAGTATTTTCCACAGGCAACAAGTTGCCATTTTTGTGCCCAAATTAAACGTCAGCTTCTTAACTTTTTAACTGCAGGTGTCTTTCCATTTGCAATATTCTGCTATTTTCATTGTTTCTTGATTTTCCTCCAGTTCTGTTAGCAGTTGGTGATTTCATTCCTGAATTGTTTATTTCTTCTTTCAGACTATTTGTAAGTACTAAAGAAAATTCCACTTTAATACACTGATTCATGCATTGCCTCACAGGGCAGAACTCATTACATTTACATGCAAATTAGCCTTTGGTTATGAACCTTCAGCCAGTTTTCAAACCACATCACAGTGGCCCTATTCTGGCATACTGAATTATTCCTCTTTTAAGATTTTATCCATTGGTAATAGTGTGTGTTTTAAAATAAAAGGAAACACTAATTTTAAATCTGTGCTGCCTATTATTGGGATTTCCTCTTCCCTCTGGATGTTTAGCAAATTATTACGTCTTGATATAATTTTCATTATTTTACTGTCAAGAGCGGCAAGATGTAAAAGAATACAATTACTACAATCACTCCAGGATCAAAAAGCACTACTGTGCTTGCTTTTCTTTGGTCTTTCACTTCCTTCCCACCAACCAGGCCAGTCAGCTCTGCAGTCGAGCCCAGTGATAGGGGATGCAGAACAACTGCCTTTCATTCAGAGGCAGTGTTCCTGGCTGAACATTCTCCATGAGAATTGTGTTAGCTCCCTCCCTAAGGAAAACAGGAGTATCCGTATTTTGATCTTCCTGGTGATACAGATTCCAGTTTTGGCCCCATGAGAATAATTACTCACTCTTCAGGTCAGAGTTAACCATTATGATTGTTCCTAGACCTGAAGGGGGCTGAGGTGCAGAGGAAGGCAAGGCTATATTCTGGAGTGAAATGAGTTCACTAAGTTTCAAGTACATCTTCAAAAACACTATTCCTAGTGAGTATCAACAATCTTTCACTGAGTTCCGTGTTGTTACATGTGACCAGATTGGACAGGAGTCACTTTTGGGAAGTGTAGTGAGAAATGTCCTCCCAGGTATGACACACATTGTTTATTTCTGTAGAGAACTCCTATAAACCTTTACAAAATGCTCAAGACAGCAAGAAGCAATGATCGAGCATGTTTTTCTCTTTCCATTAGGAAACAAACTATGGACCCATAATTCACACAGCTGTGGCCAAATTCTCACCAGTATTAGTCAAATCTGGCTAAAAACTGGCTAGTGACAGTGGTTTTCATGTTGTCCAAAGAGTCATATGTAAGAAACATACGATTCTATAAATGATATTTTAGGTATAGTGTTGGGGTTTTGAGCGCAGGAACAGTCTATATCTGAGCTGGATGCAAAACATGCTTTGTTGGTGGTTACAGGCTTGGTTTTCCCTGTGATTAGAGGGGGGACTGTAGGGTTTGAATGGTGATCTGGAAAATGGTCATCCCTTCTTGTTTCTTAACAAGGCAGATGCCTGTCCAATCATAAAACCTTGCAGGAGCTTTGGCTTTAATAAGGAAATCCTATTTTACATGCATCTATTGAGTTCTCCACTGTCCTCCTCCAAAACAAGTCTTAGACATCTACAGCAGAACTGATCTTCCTGGATCTTGTTGTGTCCATGGAGTAAAATAAGAACACCTTGGGTAGTATTTGATCTATAAACATCGAAAATAGGTCAGAAAAATTATACTTTAAAAAGTGCTGACTCTTTTCCATTGGATGAAACCAAAAATGTTTAGAGTGAATGACTCCTTCTTAAAGCTCTACAAATATGTGAAATATGGCCTGCCTGTTAGTGTTTGCCACAGGAGGAGAAAGATAAACATGACCATTTAAGACAGAGGTGAAAGCTTTCAGAGTACTTCTATAATACAAGTCAAACAGGCCCTGGAGGCAGCCCTTGAGGGCTCCCTGTGGCTCAGCAAGCCACCAGGAGTGGCCAGACAAGCTGTGTGCCAGTGGAAGGGTCAGGAGGTGGTCGTGGGGCACAGCACAGAGCTCTTGGCACTGCAAAGAGTGGTGCCAACATCCGAGACTGTGGAAGCACAGCCTGGAGCTACTGGTCTGAGCTGCTGTTGGCCACAGGGAGGGGAGGCAGTTGTAGGGACTGATTTGCCTGGTGTAAGGATACAGATCTGCCTTTTTCTGTGGCCACATGACATATCTTGGGATTTATCCCAAGTGGGGATTTATCCCATGATTTGGGATTTATCCCAGTGCCTTGGTCTCAGGACTTGAGCACCCTCATGTCCCAGTGACACCTCTATAAGGACACCAGAGATTTCATAAATAGAGGTCTCCAGTACAGCTTTTGCTGTCGATGTCTATGCTAGTCAGCAGTGATGGTTTCATAAAAATAATTTGATCTGTATCGAATTTAATGCACAGAGCAGAAATTGAAGAAAAGGTACTTTTTGATATGTAAAAGCAGAGTGTTTAGAGCCTTTTGAACATCTCAATGTTCTTTCCTTCCTTGCCAGGCTTTTAATGATACTAGAAAAGTATCACACTAGCAACATTGCAAGCTTTATGATTTTGTCATGAGGCAGTGTTTTCTATTTTGCTTTAAACCCCAGCTCCTAGAAACAATGGATTATGTGAGAATCTCTCCGCAGTGTTTGAAAAGCAAAGAAAATTTCTAGTGCTTTTTTTTGTCAGAAAAATGATTGAAACATGACCCCAATTATATACTAAGAAGTCCAAAAGCATGTTTGGAATTGATTACACTTTATATGTGCATGGTTTGAAGTAAATTATGTGATTTTTCTTTTGGAGGGAGACATCTGACTCATGATTTCTGAATGCTTGGGGAGTGGTGCTATTACATTGGTGATACCACTGGTGTTTCAAATCTGTTGAATGATTTCTGACACAAAATGCTTTAGCTTCTTAAAGCAAAGAAATGTTTTTATTTGGTAAGATGTATAGGACAGATCCTGCTTTAAAAATATATGGAACATGCTTTTGTTTTGTTTTTACTGAGCAGCAGAAACATTGAGCAGATCCCATGCAAATCCCTAAAGATGAATTGAATGCCTTTTGGTATGCACAGAGAGTATCCAAGTTCACCACAACATAGACTTGACCAAAAGGTCCAATCCTGTATATATTCAGTTCCTTTAGGGATACTGAGCTCGTGAGACTTTTGTGCTTCCTAAAAAGCCCCCCTCTGCCCCTTTCAGAGTTAGAGCAGCTCATAAAGACTGTGTAAATGGTCCTTTTGGGCAGCATAATTCACTGTCTGGGTCAGGCAGCAGTGCTGCCTGGGGAAGCAGCTTTGGTGTGAATTGTCACGATAGGATGCACTGGCTCACGTGTCCGTAGCTTAGTTCTAACCAAGGCTGTGAGCCAAGCCTTGCCCCTTGGACCCCTGCCTCTAAACATCTGTGGCCAGCCCAAAGGAGGCTCTGTGAGCACAGTTTTTGTACTGTGGGACATGGGCAGGGTTGTGCATGTTGTGGTGGGTCAGGTGTTAGAAAGCAAAGGCTGGTGCCTTGGAGGGCAGTAGTAACTATTCTTTGTTGGGGCATCATTTTTCAGTTTCTGGGTTTAAACAAAGGCAGATGATAGCAATAGGAGACATGGCTAATGAACCTGCTCCCTCTGGGAGCCCTGTAACACACAGTGTCAGCACCTGGTAGATGATGCCATTCACTGTGATGCCAGTGTTAGTCCAGAACACATGGTAGGTCTGGCATTGCTGCCATGCATGCAAGCACTACTAAAATATCTTCTGTCTTTTCTTTATGGTAAAAATATTGCATCTTTTCACTCGAGCAAACTCCCTTCAGAATTACCTGCAAAACAGAATTAAGGAACATTTTTCTTGCTGAGGGCTCCACAGGCCTTTCAGATTTTTTTTGATGAACCACGCATTTGCAGAAACACATCCTGCATGCTTGCCAGCAGTAAGGTGAAAAATCACACACAGGCTTTAGCTGTTCCAAAGGCCTTATGTTCTTTCCCCCAATGCAATTGAAAGGCACTGCCTGAGTCCATGAGCCAAACTATGCCCCTGATTATTTATTTGATGGGGTTCTGTATAGGGTCCCATAATTAAATTAAACTGCCAAGACTGGTGCTTGGTATAAAATTCATTGCACTGTTGGAACAATTATATCTAAGGGGAGTTTGAACTATGTTTTCCAGTCTCACTCCCTTCTCTGTGTACTTTTTTGATACTCCTTTTTAGCTTCTTTTTTTTGTATCAAAATTATCAGAAGTTAATCAGAGCCAGAAATTAGGAGCAAGATTGTGAGATTTGGGATGTTTAAATTTTGCTGTGTTACTAACAGCTCAGGTGCTGGTTGCTTGGCACATGGCAAAGGCAGATCTGCTGAGATCTGCAGGAAATGAGTGCCTGAAGACTGTATGAGATGGATGAGGGTCCCAGCATGGTGTGAGTACCTTTTCCTCCTCCACAGGAGAATCAGAAGATAGGTGTGAGGAGTCGAAGCAAAAAGGCTCTGCCCTCGATTGATGTAGTAGGCTCACAGGTGTCACCTTTTAGGGCCAGATTAACACTGAAGCAATAGATGCAAGGGAAGCATCCCCTTGAAACTACCTAGTTGTTCTGTGGACTGGGAACAAGTGAGTCCTGGCTGCCTTGAGTAGATTCACTAATGTCTACTAAGAAGCAAAAATCCTGCATCTTTGCCTCAGTGAGATCATGAATATACTTCTGCCTTCCCTGTCTACTGTCAATAGTCTTGCAGTTACCTAAAATGTTTTCAAGTTCTTTTATATGTTCTTTTATATCTCAATGGTAAAATTGGCCAGCAAATATAAGAATGAGTGGTTAAGGCCAAGCAAATGCAAGTATTTTTGACTAACCTGATGTCCTTTTACAATAAGGAGACCCACTTAGTTGATGAGGGAAATGCTGTGGATGTTATCTAGCTACAGATGTTAGCAAAGCCTTTGACAGCATTTCCCACAATATTGTCCTGGAGAAACTGGCTGCTCATATTTAGATGCATGCAGTGTCAACTGGGTGGATGGCTGGGCCCTGAGAGTGGTGCTGAATGGAGTGGGGCAGTGAACTGGAGTGAACTCCAGCTGGTGGCTGATCATATATGGTGTTCTCCAGGGCTTAGTGTTGGGACTGGTTTTGTTTAATATCTTTATCCATAATCTGGGAGAGGGGATTGAATACAGCCTTGGTCAGTTTGCAGACAATACCAATTTGGGCAGGAATATCAATCTGCTGGAGGATAGAAAGGCTCTGCAGAGGGATTGGACAAGCTGGATCAGTGAGCCAAGGCTATTTGTACAAGGTTCAGTGATGCCAGGTGCTGGGTCCTGCAGGTGGGTCATAAGACCCCCAGGCAGTGCTGCAGGCTGGGGGAAGGGGCTAGAAAGCTGCTGGGTGGAAAAAGCCCTGGACGTGCTGGTCAACAGCAGCTGAACATGATGCAGGGTGTGCCCAGGTGGCCAAGAAGGCCAATGGCATCCTGCCCTGGATCAGCAATGGTGTGGCCAGCAGGAGCAGGGCAGTGACCGTCCCCCTGTACTGGGCACTGCTGAGGCCACAGCTCCAATCCTGTGTTCAGTTCTGGGCCCCTCCCTGCAAGAAAGACATGGAGGGGCTGGAGCGTGTCCAGAGAAGGGAACAGAGCTGGGGAAGGGTCTGGAGCACAAGTGCTGTGAGGGCAGCTGAGGGAGCTGGGGGTGTTTAGCCTGGAGAAAAGGAGGCTCAGGGGGGACCTCATCACTCTACAGCTGCCTGAAAGGAGGGGGTAGCCTGGTGGATTTTGGCCTCTTCACTCAAAGAACAAGGGTGAAGGACAAGGAGAAGCTGCCTCAAACTGCACCAAATTGCACTTAGACAATACATTAGGAAACATTTCTTCCCTGAAAGGATCATCAAGCATTAGAACAGGCCATCCAGGGAAGTGGTGGAGTCATCATCCCTGCAGGTATTTAAAAGACATGCAGATGTGGCACTTAATGGCATGGTTTAAGTGGTGAACTTGGCAGTGTAGGTTAATGGTAGGCTTGATGATCTTAGAGGTTTTTTTCCAACCTAAACAGTTCTGTGATTCTGTGACTCACATATGAGTACACATAGGATCATATGTACTTCTTTTCCTTAGAAAACCAAGTAAGAAAAAATTCACCCTAGTAAGAGAGGAAGCCAAGAAAAACTATAATGCCCTGTGTTAAGGAGAGCTTTGTGGTGGGTCTTTCTGGTTCCAGGATGCACGAGGGCCTCATCCTGACTTTCTCCACACAGCAGAATCCCACGGAGGACCAGCAGTGACTCAGCTCTTTTACCACTCACTGTGGGTACAGCCTGTGGTGAATCCTCCCCACCCGGGCTTTTTAAAATGACATTTTTCTTCCTTAGTATTTGGTGTAATGGAGTACAGCAGACATTTTGGTATAGTGCCTGTTTTGAAATATACCCAAGACTTCTTGAGCACCACATTCCCTCACTAATACAATTTTTATTCATTTAATAATAACCTAAAGTCACATTTTTACCTGATATAGCTTGAATAGTTCTTTAGCAAGCATGCTGTTTCCACATTACTGCTGATGGCTGATATTGGTAGTCTAACTTCTTTCATTTCGGTACCCAAGAAGGAAACTGTACATGTGCTTAGGAGTGCAGTTAACCTTTATGTAGGTATCAATGCAAAGCCTCTTCTTTGATTGCTGAGCCAATATTTAAGAAGACAAGCTACTGTAAATGACTTAGTGCAGCAAAAACTATGGTCTTCAGTTTGTGAGTGCCAGCACTAATGAAAAGATCATGTTGTCTTTCACTGATTTCTGTCTTGAGAAAGAAAAGATATTTAATATAAATGCTGCAATAGGATCAGGTAGGTAGATTGGCATCCCATCTAAAGCAGAACATCCCTTCTAGTTAACAAAGTTTTTAGTATATATTTAAGTCAGTTTTAAAGATTTTGCTGCTTAAGAATGGTTTTTGCTGAATCAGAGACTGGATCCTTTAAGAGTGCTGTCTTTTGTGTGAGGAGCATATTCAAAACTGTAAATGAGAAAACTCTTTATCTTGCTACTAGTTTTTGTCTTATTCTGACAATTTTTGCTAATTAACTGAGAATTAGCAGCCTCAGAGTTTATTGTTTATCCTTTTGCCTTATTTTCCCTTTTGTTAAACAAACGATCCAAAGTTAAGCTTTATGGATCACACCTCTTTGTTTGCCATTGTTGACGGATCATTTTCCACTCAGAATGGAAATGATTAAACCATATAAGAAAGGATCATGCTTGCCGCCTATTCTCTGGCATCATATATGGAAAAAATATTGCAGCTGGTTGAATTGTCTAGTTGAAATTAGCCTTTAAAGGAAAACAAAACAGAAGGGAATTGTGCAAGTGGGTTCATTAGGGCTTTATCATAACAAGGAGTGAGTGGTGAAGAGGGAGAAAAGATGACGGAGTTCATGTTCCTGCAGATTAATTTATCAGTCTTTATGGGCACATGAAAAGAAAATTATGGCTACCTATAAAGGTCTAATTAGAGCATCTAGTGTAAATTCTCTGCAGCTAATCTGGTACAGTTCATAAAAAGCTAACAATAAAAACATAATGATGTGTTGCATTAAATGGGCAATCTTCAGCAAATGGGGCTAAATTAAAAAAGGTCTATTGGAAAAGTAGGCTCTTTATAGGCCTTAAATTGAGGATAACTCAATAAATACACAGGGTGTTTTGCTGTTTAGTCCAATAGTGACTAATGTACCCTGGATGTGTCCTCCTGGGAATGTTTCTGGTCTTGGGAGCAAGTCAGAACTTCTGGTAAAATCCTTGTAAGTATTACCTTGAGCACTTGGGGATTACTTTCATTTTTTAATGCTTCTTCACGGTTCTGACCTTCATTGTATAGCCCAGTCCTGTTGGTGAGCATTTCTTGGTGTAAGCAATCAAAACTGGAACAACTTCTCTGACCCAGCCTTCATAGCCATGCCTGAAACATGGACATATGAGAACTTAGCAAAGGCATGAGTTAAAAATCTCGTGTAAAGCCTCTGTTATGTCTGAAAGGAGTAATTCATAATTACTGTAATTTGAGAGTGCTGAGAGTGCACTCTGAAAACTCATCTCTAGAAAGCATCCAAATGTTAAGGCAGTGAGAATACAAAGGCAAATAAATTTGTTCAAAATTGTGTCAAAAGGAGAATTTTCCTCAAGGATTGCTTTGACTACACCATTGTCTTTCTTCCTTACGACTGATTGCCCCTTCTCACGCGCTCCACACCAAGCTACCTGTCTTTGCTTTGTGGACTGTCTGGTCAGTCCCTATGTGCTCTGGTTCTGCTGCCACTCATTGATTTTTGTAGAGGCCCCTTGGCCACTAACTGAAGTTTTGAGAAAGTCTTTCTGCACATTTGAGGAGGAATTTTTCAAATGAACCAAACAGCAAGGAAATTTTCTCTCTTTATCTTCAAGCTCTCTGTAAACTGTCATGGACAGATCCTTAAACGCAGTTCAACAACCACGAAGGAGCCAAGACAGCTTTCAATTTTTCTGGCCATGGTCGTCTCCTTGTGTGGTGGTTTCTTCTGCTGTCTGTTGTAGACAGTCCACCTTCAACAGAGAGGAATGATTTTTGTGAGGCTATTGCTTTCTTTCATCTCATCAGCTCTCTTATATGGTACCATAACATTAAAACATATATTAAAAATACATAAAGAAAGGCAAGAGTTATGAGGGTTGGTTATTTTTGCAGGATGAGTAAGATCTGTGAATTCTAGGCTCTTATCAAAATACTCTGCAGAATGTAGAGCTCCAGTGACCACTTCCTAGAAGTGCCTTTGAGACAAGCAGCTCTGTTCCCATGTCCCTGAGCAAGAGAGAAAGAAAGTAAAAAACTGCAGAGGCCAAGCAGACCATACAGAGCATAGTTTCCTCCCCAAAGCTTTCAGTGCCTACACGAAAACAGCAATCAGAAGTGCTATAAAAATCTGTGTGAGTGTACTTAAGGGGGGAAAAAAGAGAAAGTAGCGGAGTTTTGTGCATAAATTATCCTTTTCTATGTAAAAGAAACAGACTTAGCCATTATGTTTACCTCCACATCTTTGGAGGCCATTTTAGCAGAGGTCTCTACTTCCCTGGTGTGACTGCCAACTTTGAGAATTTTTAGCTTGTGGATGATTGGTCTAATTGGTTGTAAAATAAACTATTTCAAAGAACTGGCACTCCTCACATCTGCCACTCTTGGCCTAATGTGTTTGTGATGTATTTGCTGGTAGAGAAAAATGTTGCTGGATGTGTGAGCACTGGAAAGCTGCAAATTGTTTTGCCTTTCTTTTGTTTCTGTTTATCTTGGTTTGCAAATATTAAGCAGACATAGTTCTCAGTATGGACAAATGTTCTGCAAAATGCCACTCAGCTGAGGAGATCATAGCTATTTTTCAATTATTGAAAGCACATGCAGAAGAGTAAACTGAGAGCTAATTTCAGAATGAAGGTTTGCAGCAGATGCATAACCCTAGTGAGGAAAGGTTTAGGTAACAGAAATGCTGATGTGTTTTAATTTATGTAGCAAAGTCTTCAGAGACAAGGAGGATTGTACATTGGCACAATTACACATACAGGCTATACCTGCATGTCTGAGGAAGTGCCTGTGAAATGTATATAGCCCAATTCTTCCAATTACACTGATGACAAACATTGGAGTTTCTTGTGTGTTTAGGTTGGTCTGAAGAGAGAATATGCCTCTATAGGTCACAGATGAGCAAAAACTCTGGGCTCTTTGGCAAAAAGAGTCTTTGCTCTTTATGCATACTCCTGAAAAGGCTGGGGTTTTTTTTGTTTGTTTGTTTGTTATTTTTTGCTTGTTTGGGTTTTGTTTGGGGTTTTTTTTGTTATCATTTTTTTTGGTTGGTTGGTTGGTTGGTTGGGGGGTTTTTGGGTTTTTTTTAGATTTTATGTGTTTTTTGTTTGTTTGGGTTTTTGTTTGTTGTTGTGTTTTGTTTGATTTCATTTGGTTTGATATTTTGTTTTGTTTTGTTTTGTTTTGTTTTGTTTTGTTTTGTTTTGTTTTGTTTTGTTTTGTTTTGTTTTGTTTTTTAAAGCCGTGGGAAGTGCAAGCAATTTTGAGAACAAGGTACATCCACCAAAATAAAGTTCTGGAAGAGAGGTAGAGATAAGGGAGTAAGGAAGGATGAGGAAAGACATGGCTGCATTACCACCTTCCATCCCTACAATTTCTATTTAATAGCCTTCCTGGGAGAAGGGAATGGGATAAATCCTGCATATCCAGGAGCCCTTACCAAGGGGATATAGCTTAAGACAAAATTTTAGCCATCAGTTGGGATGATGTTCAGAGCACCTTACCCTGCTCCCTCTGCTCCATGTGAAAATCCCGGCCTCAAGCCCAGGAGAATCTCACAGGTTCCACTGTGCAATGTGAGCCCATGTGACACTTACCCATCCTCCTCCCAAGTCCTGCATGGTGGTAGAAGATGGCCAGGCTGTTCTTCCCACTGCAAGGAGCAGCTGGACCACACACTTGGATGGAAAACCTGCCCCTCTGTGTACATGCTGTCATGCCACTGTTTGCTCATCAGCAGGCACTGAGAGTCTGAGGGCAGGGAGTTTGGGTTGTTTTGTTGTTTTGGGAATCAAAATATGCAAGTGACCTCCTTCAGCAGTGTGTCACAGAGGACATGTTTGGGTTGGCTTTATGGTACAGCAATATCTATAAATTTTCTTTCTTTTGTCAGTTTGTGTCACAACCTTCATCTTGTTTGAATGTTCAGGAGGGACCACTGGTGTCTACTAGAGCCATTTGGAAGCTTTTTTCCCCCTCTATCCTGTCAAAAGCAAAACAGTTAAAGTATGGCCAAATATCCAAAACCTCTAACACCATGCAATGTATAAAATAAATATTTCTGGACTTGATGAAATCAAGGGAGTCTCAGATCCGTTGTAGCTGACTACATAGTGCTATTCCCTTTTGTGTGCTTTCTGCTTGTTTGTGTGTCACCTTCAGGAAATATTTCCAATACAGATCTCAAGACTTACTGTAGGGGCAAAATCCTTCTTGTATCCTGCTTGTATGACTTTGTGTTCTCTTCTCATACAGTGGAGGAGGAGGATGAACAGTCCTCTTCAAGCTGCCCTTGCAGGATAGCATCCCTTCTTTGAGACCAGAACTCCTGCTTGCTCAGGATTGAGCACATTTGCTTCCAGACTTGCCTTCTGCTCAGTCCTCAGCCTTTCCAGAAAAGCTTACAAAGCCTTGTTGGTTCAGGGCTACAGCACCCTCAGGGGAGCTACACAACCATCATCTCATGGCCTAGAAAAAAAGATTATTTAAGTGTATTGTTCTAGAAACATTTTGAGTCCCAACCAGACATGTAGGGCCAAATGCTGTTGTTCTAGAAATATTTTGAGTCCCAGCCAGACATTTAGGGCCAAATGCTGCTCAGAAGTTTATGCAGGCATAACTGCAAATATGCTAGTCAGTATTTCTCTCAGCAAGCACAAATCTTTTCCCTCGTTATCCATCTTTGAATGCCAATTGTACCAGAGATCTGGTGGAGGCTTGAAGATCAATTTTGTCATGAAAATAATCAGAATCAATAATAAAATGGTCATCTTAAGATTTCTGCAACAGGCATCTTCTAGGTGTGTGGAAGAGCTCCCTGACATGTAGACTGGTGGTTTTGTTCAGTCCAATGAGAATTTATAACAAATGTCATGCCTGATTCTGGGTTGTGACAAGGTAGGGTTGATTTCCTCCTTGTACAGTCTGCAGAAAGAGTAGGATAGCAGAAGGCCAGTTGTGGTTTGTGCCTTATTTAAATGCCCCAATTACTCGTGGGCAGCTTTAAAGTAGCCTTTGTAATAGAAATGCCATGTAAAAACACCAGAAGCTACTTGCCTTTCCCAGAGGAACCACTGGAAGCTCTTGATTGTGCTATTCCACTTCCAGAAGTGAACAGGATTTTCCCAGCAGATAGTGGTGGTCCCAAAGACACCCTGCCCTCACACAGTGATGCCTCACAGCTGCATTTGCATGGGATGCTCCTTTGCTCTCCCTTATCATTCTGAATCATCTTCACCAAAGACCTTTCTTCCACAGACCAAAGTTATTCCAGTAAAGCTGGGTTTTATTGTCTCACTTGCAGACTTTGTGGACAATTATTCACAGGGAAAATATTTATCTTGTTTTTTCCCAATCTCATTTCTACACCTGCCAAATCGCCTCACCCTTTCCAACTCCTTCTAATGCCCATGAAGATCCCATTGTATCATTTTGGTCCATTTCGTAAGCTAAAGAATATATTGGATTGGGCAGGTCTGGATTTACTGCCAACTATGACAGCTAATTCGAATGTCTGCTAGTATCTCTGGGACAGTATAATGTTCTAATCTTAACCAAAATGGTATCAGACTTCTGGCATGGCTCCGTCATAGTCGGTGTCATTATTAGGAAAAAGATTTACTCCATAATTACCAACTTCATTTGTTTTTTGCAGTGAATTAATACATTTATGATGGCAAGTTCTAATAATACTATTTCTCTATTAAACCAGCAGCCCTGAAAGAAAGTGAGAAAGTAGAAATCTCAAGTTTGTTCAAAAATATTTGACTCCATCATGTCTGTGGGGAAAAAATATTGTGAACATTTAGTCAGTGTGTGATACATCTTCAGAAACATGGTAGTGAATGAATGTTGGATTATTTTCATTATTTTCTTTCTTAAATTTACTGTATTGTTTGGGTTTTTTAAGCCATCCTTATGATTTTATGGTCTAACACTTGCATTTTAAACTCTGGATATTTACAGTAATATATGTAATGAATTTCATGGCTTACTTTAAAACAAGTTTTATAAACTATAGATCTTAGGCTGGCTGCCAGATATTAGGAATATATGGGTCTTCTTGATAAAGACTTGCTGTCACTGAAAAAGATTTATAGTTGTAACAAGATATGAACTGATAGGGGTTTAAGTCCAGCCTCTGCAATAAAAGAATTTATGTGCAGTTTCCTCCTCTTTAATCAGTGATTAGAGCAGGAATGTGATGCATTTGAGCCAGTTGGTGCAAACTGTGTTTGTGGGAGTTACTTATTTGACATGACCAGGACTAGTTATGACCTTCACCTAAAGATTTCAGCTCATTCCCCTGGGAATTGAATGAGGCCCTATGGTCTGATCTGTCCCCTTGGCTGGGATGCTACTGTTTCCCACATGCCTGGCTGTAATGCCTAGGGATGCTGAACCTCTTGTTACTCACTGACTTCGACATGAGTTTCCAGTGCTCTGAGAAGTCAGGCCCCACAGGGATTTGGTACATGAAAACACCCTGTACTAGAGTATACTTTGATTATCCTAGGGGCACAAAGCAGTTTGGGTCATTGCCTGTGGTGCTGTGAAGTAGCTGCTGTACCCAGAACAGCTGGTAGGCTGCGGGGGGAAAGGAGCTGAGCCAACCAGAGTGGAAAAGCCAAGAGGGCTCTATAGGGAAGGGTCCAGGTTCCAAACCCTTGCACTGGGACACTGGTATGAAAAGTCTGGGGCTGCTGCCCAGGGAGGCTGGTCTGAAGAAAAGACTGAATGGCATAATTTAAACATGATCCAGCATTATAATACATGGGGTGAATTCATGGGAGAAGCTCACAAAACAAAAACTGTGAATGGGTAGAAGCGAAGCCTTATTTACAGAAAGCAGAGTTGATGAGTGTGTTGAAAACACATGAAGGTGAGTGTAAAATCAAACTAAAAAAGGGTGAGAAGTGCCAGCCCAGCAGCCTATCCCTGAGTCTATTTGTGCCTTGTGTCTTGAATAAAGGAAGGCAGCCAGGGAGAGAGGAAAAGAAAGTTGCAAGAAGGACATCTCTGGAGGGATGCAAATGAGCAAAAGGAGGTAGTGCCCTTTCTTCTCAGTTGACTCCCAAACTGTATTGGTGGGAAAGCAGGGATAGCCAGCATTACTCCATATTCCAGATTGGAATTGTACAGCTATACACCAACAGTGCAATCTAGAGACTTACCAGGCAGTGTTCTGAAAACCAAATTATCCTTTTACTATCTTTAGTTTTTTCCCTTCTCTTACACTAGTCTCCTAGTCCTCTCTATCCTGTTACTGATTCTGCAAGAAAGAACGACTCTGAGTGCATTATTCCCATATTGGCAAATCTGGTGGCTCCAGATTGCTCAGTGAGCAAGAAGGATTTTGATGGCAAGAACTAGTGGAAGGGAGGGGTAGAACAGAAAACTACATCTGGAAGGTGGGAAAGGTCCAGGAAAGCACAGTCATGTAAAGAGAATATTTTGTCTTTAGCACAGTGTGCGTTTGCTCAGAGGAAAGGAAATCTCTGAGCAACATTATAAACATATCTTCCAGCCCTGGTTATGCACACACACATAAATGGCTCAAGTTTCACTTCTGTGGATTATTATTGTATCAGCACAACCTTGAACTATATTTATAGTCTTGTAAGCTGCCAAGTTGCAACCTGCTTCTTGTTTTTTCCTGGTGGCAGCCAGCATGGCCTAAAGAGGTGATTGCAGCTGAGAGTGTCAGTGGAAGAGATTGGAGTCTGGCCACTCACTGTCTGTGTGGCCATGAGCAATTCCCTACTTCTCTGTACCTCAGTTTCCCCACTGATAATAACAGGAAGGGTTATTATTCCCGAGGCAACTTTAAGCACTTTATTAGAGCTTCTTGTACCTTTGCTGTTGAACACCTGGTTGAAACCTGGTGGTTATAGTAGATGACTTTGTGTGATAGCAACAGCTTCTTGTGAGACCCCCTTTTCAGCCCCTGCTGACTGCGAGACAGAGCTGCAGAGGACTTTGGTGTAGGTGCCTGTGTCTCCTGGAAACCACCATGGCCCCGTGTTCACTGGGGAGAGCAGTCTGCAGGACAGACACATAGGCTTAAAAGGCTCCACCATTTACAGAATGACAGATAGAATGCCATATCTGCACACTTGACAAAAACTAATTTTCTTTCAGAGACAGGCATTAGGAAAGACTAATTACATTAATCTTTTCTTTTCTAAAACAGTTTATACACAGTTAGGAAAGTCAAGAATGTACCAAAAAGGAGAGCAAAGGTCTCTCAGCGCTTGCCAGAGCTGTGGGTACCAACAAACAGGAGTGCAGGTCTGAGGAGTTGGTGGCAGATGCCAGAGCTCGCTCTGGGATGGGAAGCTGTACTCATGAGGCCAGCTGCAGAGTTTAGTGATTCTTATTTGTCCAATACAGAATTTTCTCACATCTCATGTGACATGACCCTGTTGCCATTGTGCCCGGCCCTCTGGACAGTCTTGTTTTGCCAGGGTTCACTTCAAGTCTGAGCCTGAAAGGTCACAACGTCGCATAGTTATAACTTCTAGCTCTCAGACTCTCCTCTCTATTGTTAGCTCCTTTCTCTCGTTTCTAGGTTTCCTCTCTCCAAATGTGAAGCCTACAAAAACCCACTCTTCCTATTTCCTGTAAGAATTTTTATCAGGTTGGTGATGTGCAGTAGTGCCCACTTTGCAACTTCTATCTGACGGCAACAGAAAAGTGTTGCCTACTTAGTTGCAAAATTAGTTGATTATATGTGGTTATATTACTTTTTAAATTTTTTTTTTAAACAAATAGCTAGCTCTTTTTTTTGTTTTCATTCCCCTTAAGGCTTTAGTCACATCTCTAACCTTAGGGGCTACTCAGACATAGAGAGGGCTTTCCTTTTTCAGCACATTCCTATCCTCCACTGTGTAAATCTACAAGCCAAAAGATGATGCGATCCTGGCAGCCCAGCTTTTGTGTTGAAAGTGTGCTTTGTGCTCTTCCTCCTGGAGTCTTCTTTGTGCACTCCTCAAAACGATGAAATCAGGGATCATAACTCAGCAGCTAATTAGAATGATGATAACACCTTATCCTTGGCAGCTTGCCAGCTCGCCTGCCTGCAGCAGTGGTCTCACCTTAGACTTTGGTCTCACTTCAATCTCCAGGCACTTGACTGCTGTGATTACTCCAAAGGTATAGGTCTCCCACCATGGCCCATTCCAACCTTGCAGCTGGGGTGCTGTGGCCTCCTTCCTTCTCTGAGATCCCAACATCAAGTTCAGCTCTGCTCTGTGATCAGGGATCACAGGCAAGAAGAGAAACTGTGAAGTTGCATTGCTCTAAGAGGGGGTGCTTTAGGAGACACACAGACTTCATAGCCCTTCCCCATCACTGGGGGTACTATGGCTCCTCCTAGGTCACATCCTATACCTTACATTTAGATCTGCATCAAGAATAAGAAAAAATGAGGAGCAGAGAAGAGCTGGGAAAGATGAACACTCACTTTAAATCTAGGAGTCCAATAAAATACTTCCCTTCTCCATTATTACTCATTAAAAAAAAAAAAAAAAAAAAGGCACTATTTGAGCCAGTTCCTGATTGTAGTTTCTTGGGGTGGGACAGGAGAGAGGAAAGGCTGAGTCACAGTTTCTGAGCACTCAGCTCTTCCATAATGGTTCATCACCAAGGATTTTAAAGTGGTTTTGACATATGAACGAGTTAAACTTCACCACTTCCTAGTCAGGCCAGGAAAACCTTTGCTGAGTTCATTCACAGATGAAATGGAGCAAGCCTTTAGGTCAGAGTTTTCCAACCTGGATACTTCATGTTAGATACCAAAACTAGAAATAACTTTAAAATATAACTGCTTTAAAGTGCATTTATCCATGCTTCTACTGCCACAGTAACAAAGAAGTACCTGGATTTATTTTGGATTTAATCAGACTGTGGAATTCAGTAGCCTACTACTGATCTGGTAACACCAGATACCTCCTCTGCCTCCACCAGAATTATCTATGAAAGGCTGAAGAGGAGGCAGATTTGCTCTTTTCTGCAGAAGGGAGGGTTTCTCACGCTACAAAATAGTAGCATCCTCCCTTCCCTCTCATCTTCCCTCCCTCTGGTTTTCTGTGTCCAGGACCATAGTAAAAGCATTAGAGATACTGGAGCCTTCAGCACCTTCAGCTCCAGAGATGTCTTCCATCAGGTTTTCACTCCTTCTGCTTCTCAGAGCTCTTGCATTGAAGAAGCCAGTCCTGTCCAGTCACCATCTGCACACAGAGGACAAGAAAATTGCCATGAATCTGCACAACAAAACAATGGCTTGGACACAGTGGACACAGTTGAGTCAGGGGAAATCTGTGTGAAACCAGCTAAAGTTAAGTGAGTTACCTTGGTACCATTCTGGGCCATGAGCCCTGAGTGAGACTTCAAGGACCTGGAGCACTCCTTGAGCTGCCTGTGTGGCAAGGCTGGGGTCTGCTAACCAGCTGATCTTCACTGAGCTGTCAAGGCTGCTCACCTTGGCTGGAGTTCTCCAGAGGGTTGCCCCCTTTTATCCACCTCCAGCTTCCTTGCCTGGACCTGCCCCAGCTTTTCCTGTTACAAGCTAAGGTACCCCCATAGAAATCTGCACTCAGTAGCTTCTGAGTAGTGACTCTGGGGTGTACAGGACCAGTCACAAACCTTTAGCAGAGCACAAGACCTGCTGAGATGTCTGTGTTCTCTTCTTCAAGCGTGTGTCTTGCAGGCAGTGCTGCACTAAGGGGACTTTTGTGACAGTAGCACATTGCAAGACACTATCAGTATCCTCAAAGCTCTGGGCTAAAGTTTATTTTGCCTCTGTATCCTGACTGTCTGAGCAGAAAGGCTGGCTTAGCTTGTAAATGTGACTTCACAGAAACATGGCAAAAGACAGAGATACCTTAAGCCAGTAAATGCTTCCAGATGGGGGCATTTCTGGTGAACTTTTTACTTCTGCCTCTAAATGAGGCACTGTTAGCTTTTTACAAAGATTGAAAAGATTTGAGCCTTAGGTAGAGTGAAGTGTGGTGGGACTCTCTTTCTTTCTTTCTTTCTTTCTTTCTTTCTTTCTTTCTTTCTTTCTTTCTTTCTTTCTTTCTTTCTTTCTTTCTTTCTTTCTTTCTTTCTTTCTTTCTTTCTTTCTTTCTTTCTTTCTTTCTCTCTCTCTCTCTCTTTTTCTCTCTCTATTTTTCTTTCCTTTTTTGCTTTCTGAGTATTTTACGTTTTCCTCCTTTCTCTCTTTTTTTTGGTGCAAAACAAAGCAAGTAAGAAGGAGAAAACACTGCTGTTTTAAAAAATGCAGTTTAATATATTCCTAGAAGCCTGTAAATAGAGAAAAAACAGGCAAAAGAGGGAGAGCAAGCAAGTTTTGACAGTAATAGCAGTGAGCCAGTGGAAGATCTTGAAAGGAACTAGCCTTGTTGTAGGAAATTAAAAAGACATGTGTGTAGCTGTTAAGGAGCCTGAGAAAAGTGTCTATGATTCTCAAGCAAGGCAGTCCTGCAGGAGGAAGTTTACAAGATCTAGGAGTAGTAGTATCCGTGACTTTAATCTGGTCTTGGAAATTATTAGTTCTAAGCATGCTGGAAGGAATTAAGACCAAACAAGGGGTTTCAGTTTAGAATCTGAGTCTTTGATGCTTTAGGAAAGTAATTTGATTGCATCAAATGGGTCCCAGGGATAGGAACCTTAGTCCATAAATATCACCGATCCACATCATTAAAAAAACTTCAATCTGCACTTTTTTTCCCCCCTTCTTTTTGCAGTGCTAATATTCTTTGGACATAAGAGGCCCACAGCTGAATCAGCAGGGAGATTGATTTCTCTCTCTCCCTTTAAAAGAGGGAAAGAAGGTCCCTTTGGGTCAGGGTTAAGGGCTTGGAAGGGGCCTAATGGGAAAGTTCATCTCACAGCTGCCAGCAGTATATAGTACCAGGCCCATGGATAACAACAGGATGTGGGTTTTGAGCACTGTCAGCTCCTTCATGATATATTTCTTTTTAATTTTCTCCTTTTAAAATAATACACCAGCTAAGAACATTCTTTATTATCATAACAAAATCTCTGCTCCAGTGACTCTGAGACGTTCCTAATTGTTTTCAATCTGTCAGGAGCATTTTCTGTTTGCATTTCTGCAACCACTCAAGAGATTGCTGTAAAGAAAACAAACAAAAAAAATGGCCTGGGCTAACTGAGGGGTTGGGTAATGGGTTACAGCACTTTCACCTCGCTCAGTGCCGCTGAGCAGGAACCAAAACTGAATTGGTTGGTAGTAACTCGAGTATCAGCTTTGTAACAGCCCATTTCGAGCTCTTGTTAGCACTTCAAGTCACCAAACAGGCACAGTGACAGCCAGTGAATTAAAAATAAACTCTGGTTATGGTGGAAGACACAGGGAAAACACCTCATTCCCCCAAGTGGAGATGGAAAATGAAGGGGAAGAGCGCATGTAGGTCTTTGCACCGTCATCCTGTGAATGACAAATTGCAGTGCATTTCCCACGGTGAAAAACACATCTGATCTAACTTTTCATGCTGTTTTCTAAAGAGTGATCTCATTAATGTGAGAGCAGAGTGATTTCTGGGAACAGCCGTGTTCTGAGTGGCTGCTGCTGATCCTACAGGAGCCAGTGATGTGGGGCAGCCTTGTCCCGCCATAGGTGCATCCTCAGCAGCAGGGTGTGCTGGCCTTGCTGCCTGATGGAGGGAGGGTGGGAGCACGGGGCTGCAGGGAAGGCAGTGCACAGCAGCCCAGGGCCCCCCACAGATATCTGCCAGCAGAGCTGGGACACATGGGCCATGGGAGGAGCACCGAGGAATTTTCCCAGCGTCGCTCCCTGTGTGTGTGGGTGTTGCCTCCCACCACGGAGGCAGCAGTGTCCTGTTATGAGTCTCAGCATTACAACAGGAATGGCAGGCCCCAGCCCAGAGAAGTCCCTGCTGTACCACAGCCTGTGGGGGAGAGGTGCTACCTAAAAGAGCTGCAGAACTGAGATGGAAGAAAGCTGCCCCACTGAGCAAGTGAGCTGAGAATGGAAGGCAACATTCGCTTTCTTTCTAGAAATGCTTGTGAGATGTCAAGCCTGTCCCTCTTCATTGGTGGTACAGGAACCAGGGGTCCATCTGCAGACAGCCTAGATCTCTTCTTGGGCTTGGTAATAAATAGGATGTAATGGTCTTGATGACAGGGGCCCATAGCCAGAGAGAAACCTGAATTCAAACCTGGTAGACTTTGGAGGCAACAACAGAAAACAGAGGAGCTGTGGATCAAGTCCATTGAGGTTTATTCAGGATAACCCAGAAAGATGAAGACAGAATTGGTCACTGAGCTCCTCAATCACAGCTCGGGGCTGTAACCACACATTCCACCAGAACTGTTCTTTCATAGCTCTCCATCAGGGTTCCATATGTCCCTCAGTGCAGGAGTAGCTGAAGAAGAGTCAGGGCTGGTTTTGCACACGTTAACAAAAAAGCAGAACCACAGGAACTGTCAGTGAGTATGTTGGGAAGGAACTCATCACCCTGGCATCTGGTATGCCCTGAGCTGCTCTCAACTACCAGCACTGAGAAGTTCACACTAAAATCCATGAGCTCTGACCACCCCTGAGAAAGGCCTGGGTGAAGAGTGTGTCAGTGCAGAGGACCCAGAGTCATGGGTCTGAGTCAGGCTTTTGTTATGAAGGATGGGAAGAAGGACATTATCCTTCTATTACCTATGTCAGAAAGGACTTCTCCTGCTGGTTTGGAAGTCATGACTCCTTTTGCTCTGCCACAGAATTCCCACACGTGCTTTAATCACATCCTTCAGTTCTCTTTGGCTGCTTGTGTAAGATGGAAGGTGTTACTCTGTCTCACCAGAGAACTGTAAGACATGGTCTATTCCAATTTTCAGGGGCTTATAGTCACTTACCCAAGTAACTTCAGCTTAAAGCAAACTATCTTTGGGACCCCTGCTTGGTCTCAGTACTTGGGAGGAGCCCACAGTAAGAAAAAGACACAAGGTTCCTGTTCCCCACTGCTTCTCAGAGATGGCTGAGAAGTCTTTTAGTGGGATAAGGTTTCCCACCTGTTTTGCACCAGCATAAAAGGTTCTGCTTAATGCAAGGCAGCAGTTGAGTTCATGCTTTTCCACAGGAAATGCTGGACACAGAGATAAGCTTGTCCAAGTTAACACTGGGATAACAGCAAATCTTTAGCAAGTAGGAATGTGAAGCATGGCAGCCAGTGTAGCCATGGGGTATGTGAGGGCTCTGTCACATTTTTTATAGAGAAGCAAAATTGCTTTTCCTCTCACCTTCCTGCAAAGAGGAGACAGATGGTTAGCTTGACTTGTCAGGAGTGTTGTTGCTACAACTTCTTATCCTCCCTGTGCCCTTTGGCTGCCTTTGCTCTCTGCAGCAGTGTACAGACATACACAGAGTGGCTGTGGGCAAAGGAGGAGAAAACAAGCTCTAGAACAAAACAGAAAGTATGTTCTCATGCAGACCTCATTAATAATGGAGAGCTAGTAAAGAGAAATGGTACAAAAAAGAAGGTATTTCTTGTTGGAAAGAGTGGGAACGTGCTGCAAAGAGAGAATGTGAAAGGTGAAGCCTTTCAGAGTTTACATCACTCTCCATAAAACAAACCTCAGGCTGTATAACAGTTACTGCAACATTTAGCCAGGCAGTGGGATGACAAACATCACTTAAAAATAAACAAAGAAATAATTTTAAGTCGAGATTTTTGCTATCTCAGACTCTTTTGGTTTTTGGGGTTTTTTTCTATTTTAGCTCAACAAATCAAATTTTCTTTCTTACTGCTGGCTCTCCAGAGAATTCAAATTCATGTTGAAATGATAAGCCCTTTTCTCGGGTAAAGCAAATAAGGCCCATATAGCACTGCTCAGCAAATGCATGTATCTTGGAGACATACTGCAGCAGGGACTGTGGCTTAGCAAGTCATTCATTATTCAGGGCCATCACTTTACTTTCTGGCCTGGTGGTCCAGATAGGTGCTTTAAAGATGCAATAACTCTGTATCTGTAACTCTGCCCAAAAGTCTCTGCCATAGTACGACATAAAGTCCTCCTAAGATTGTGGTCCATGAGTTCTTTCTCTTTTATGCTGGTCATTATTCTCAGAAATGCATACGAAATTGATTTCCTTTTCATGACATTGTTTTCAAATGACTCTTCTGTTTTCTTCTGCTTGTTTTTTGGCAATCTCAGTGGCTTGGGAGCTACACTAAATAAAATTCAGAGTGTCTCCAAATGTTTCGCTGACAAAGTTGTCAGTGCTTGCTCCCCCCGTGTTTTATTTGGTTTGGATGTAGCAAGGAAACTGCAAAGAATGGGGGTATCAGAGTGATAAAATTCAAATGCAATAATATAGTAATCAAAAGAAATTAGATCCTTTTGAGCTTACAGAAGTAGAACCAAGAGCAGAACTTGGATGCTAAACTTAGTAGTCATTTGGAATGTTGGGTTTTTAAACTGCAAAGTTCAGAAAGAGAACACTGAAGAGTCAGTTGCTTTAATATGCACGGCACTTCTGAAAAGTTCCCAAACTTCCCAAATAGTAAAACTCTCCCAACAGCTCTCCCCTTGCCTGCAAACAGCGAGCTTACATGCAGGGAGGGGGAAAAATGCAGTCACATTCCTTTCACACTCCCACTCGCCTCTGAGGTTCTTCCACTTCCTTCCTATGGCTTTTTTTAGAACTGTAGTGTTTTTCTCACGTCCGGCAACAAAGGATGTTTTGTGCTGCTCCTGAGGTTGTTGGTTTCTTTTTTCTTTCTTTTCTATTTTTCTTTTTTTTTTTTAGTTTAGATCCATGTTTGAAAATATCACTCTTGTTTGTGTGGAAGCAAAATTTTTTTCCCTCTAGTACTCACAGATTTGGTCAATTGCTGAGGACTTGTTTAGTAGGTAAAATTTTCTCACCAGAGTCAACATTTGTATTTTCCTGCAACCTTCTAATTTACTTGTGAAAACCACCATGCAGCAACCCTAAAGGTAGAATGATACTGGGGAATCAGTGATATTACAGTGATTTCTCTGCGTTGTTATTGAACAGGGAATCGAATCACTCCAGAATTACCATGGTGCAGATGAGAGAAGAGCATGGTGCATAAATTGGTTCAGAAAGTGCATAGCTTACAAAATCCACAAAGGCCTTGTGTTGTTCCCAGTAAAAAATCCAGTGAGGAGAAAAGGAGGAGCAGGTCAACAAAATGGAATCACAGTCTCCAGCTTGTAGAGTCAGCTCTCCCATTTTACAATAGTGTAACATCATGAAATAAGAGTGGCGATAAACATCCAGGATTAAATCTTTGGGGTTTGTAACATTCTTGTCCCCCGTCAATATAGCTGGGTCTTTGTCACAGTGATAAATTGACTGTAGTCACACACATTGACATTATTCACTTTGAGAAGTAAAACTCCAAACATCAGTCATCGCTGTGTCAGGGACCCTGGATATTGGATATTCAGGCATTCAGTGTTTCCAATTTATTATAATTCGTAGGCAACTAGACAAGGTGGAGAGAAAGCCCATAGACAGCCTGGAATTATATCATAAATCTCCAAAAGCCCTAACATAATCTTTAAAACTACCTTCAGTTCCTCAGACAGGGAGCATGAGTGATACAGTGAACCTGATTTTGACCTTTTGCTCAGCAGTGCTGCACAGGTATTATTACACTGTCGGCTTTGGCTTCTGTGGGACTCAGTGCATAAGTGTCTGGGAAGGGAAGTATTCGGTGAAAAAACATAAGGACTGCTATCTCAGTGCCTGCTTCATCTTGATAGTCAGGGTGAAGCAAAGAGAAAATGAGAGGCTGTGAGTATCCACTGCCTGGTGTGGGAATTGCTGCTGGGCGCAGATGGGGCTAGAGAGAGGTACCACACACTGTCACTTGCAGACGTCTTTTGTACTGCACATAAATTAAGAAATACCCATACCTGTGTTATTTGCTGGATGTTTTCTCTAGATTCCTGAGAAATACCAATACCAGCTCTCCAAAACAGTCAGCAAAATGCAGGAACCTGCTAGAGCAAAAGTGAGCCCTGATTAAGAAAACTATTTGATTGCTGCTTTTGTGATGTGTCTGGCTTCCTATGCCTGCTGCCAAATTTTCCAGAGTAGAAGGAGGAATTTTCCCCTATTGTATTGCCAAAGCCTCGCAATAGTCTTGGAGCCCGCTTTGGTTGGTGTGAGCCATTGGGCATGTACTAGGGAGTCATAATGTCACATGCACAAAGGTAGGGAACCTGTGCAGACCATGGGTATCCCTGTGATTTTCTGATAGCTCAGCTGTGGCTCTATTCCCTGTCTTCTCCCCTAACACTAGGCTGAATGGAGGGAGAAATGTCAGATCTGAGTGACTTGAGTTGCCCCTCGAGTACCACCCTCACTCTGAAAGACTAGCTCTAGGAATTTGTGCTATGGTGCCATCAATCCCCACTTTTCTGATGGATTATTTCTCCCTAGCCTTCCAGAAAGCATACCCAAGCCACAGGCATCCCAGCAGTCCAAGGCTGAGACAGGCAAATGGAGGCTGCTTCACACTGAGATGCCATGCAGTGAACTGACATGCCCGAGGCATGTTTGGTTGTTTTACCCACCAGTTTGGATAAGAGCAGTGACTCTGACAGAGACAAACACCCAGCATGGTAAATCTCTCAAACACATCTGTTTACCAAAAGCAAGTCTGTCTTCCATTGAGTTTGGCTAACATGAGCTAGCAAACCTGATTTAACCTCAGCCTTTTATTCAGGGTAGGCACAGCAATTTGCAGCTGCTTCTGGAGAAAGCTGCTTCTAAATGGCTGGGTGAGACTGTCACTGGTGAAAGGTGGTGTCATATGTCTGTCCATGCCAAGACCTGGTTGGCACTATGACACCTTGCCAGGAGAAGCTGGTTTTGTCACTGCAGTAGAAGGTGGCATAACAGCCCTATGAAAAGTCCTGTCTGGCTTTTCTGTGACCCAAACAGGTCCCCAAGCCATCAGCTGATGGTTTCTAACCCAGCAAGCACCATGGCTTATGCCAGCCCCATACTTCAGTGGGAGCAGGTGGTACCTCGTGGCCATAGCCAGTGTGCTGCAGTGCAGCAAGGTCAGTGCTTCTCCAGACAGAGAAACAGCATTGTCAAGGTAGCCTGGGTAAACAGCCTGCTAGTCTATGGTCAACTCACTTTGCAAGTCAAGATGAATAAAAAAAAAAAATAGTAAAGTTCACTATTTTTAAAATTTATACAGCAGGAATACCCTTAACTACTTGCCCAAGTAACACTTCCAATAAACAACAACAGGGAGGGAGGTGCTGTGAAGCTTTGTCTTACTCCTACGATGTCCTACTCATCCCTGTGGTAGCCTCCAGTCAATCCAGGTCACACTGGCAGCCTGATCTTGTTGTTCCCATTACTTTAAAGTTACTGGCTTACATTTGTTTGGATCTCATTAGAAAAAATATAAAGCTACAGTTTAAATCACTGTCCCTAGAGGCAACTGCGATCCTGCTTCAGTAAAGACAAGCAGGTGTTGCTGTGACTCCAGCTGACACTTGTGCTGCTTCTCCACCACTGGGACATTTCCCAGATCAGGATGGTGATGCTTTCATGCCCCTCAAGTGTAGTCTGGCACAAAGAGATGAAATACACCTACTTTGCTTTTTCCAGAAAATATGATTTATGATCAGGAAGGGTCCACCTTTCAAGGTAGGCAAGTGTTGCAGGACAGAGCTCCAGCAAGCTCAGCCAAGACAGCACCCAGGGCTGTGGTGCTCCATCCCAGCCCTAATGCTGAAGGGAAAGGGAGGGTGAAATTGTGTGAGACTTGGCAAGTCTTCATGAAGTCACAGAGGAACTGTACCCAGGAGAGAAATGCAGCCCCTAGATCTACTCTACAAATCCCAAACAACCTCTGGATAAATTTCAGCTGAAAACTAGCTCTTTCATGCCTGCGATAACTGTACTTGACAGCCAAACAGAGACCCTTTCATATTTAAAAATAGAAAAAGCAATTAATTATTGGAGTCAATATAAGCCAGGAGCTGGCAGAGTAGCAGAGCAGTGTCTGCAGTGATCTGACTATAGCAGAGGCCACAGTGGCTTTAGAGCTCATGCGCCCGTCAGCCCACGGGGACACGCCAGCATTCGGAATGCAAAGCTGCTCAAACGCAGGCACAAAACAGAGTCATGCCCTAAAGCAGCAGGGTGGGTAGGCAGCAAAAACAGAAGGCAGCCTCTGAACCCCCTAAAGAGCTTAATGGAGTCAGTGCTACTTTGTCAAACCCAGCCTGGCTCAGATTTGGGCAACTCGAGCTGAAATGCTTGCCTGTCTGGTTTACTGTTCTCCAGTGGTTGTGTGCAATGAGTGCCAGTGTGTCAGAGACAAGCCTTGGAGGTTAGTGGGCAAGCCCTGAGAGCCAGAGCCACTGATTTCTCTTTCTCATAGCTGGATAGTCTGGTTCAGCAAGGAATGAAGCACTGTGCACCAAAGCCAGGCTCAATTTTTTTCTGTCTCAGTATTTACCTGGAATAGACCATGATGTGAGGTGCTAATGGGACTCAGGGACTCCTGAATTTGTTGCCAGGGACTTGATAGCATTTGACCTTCTGTTGACTCTGAGTCCTTTGGACATTGGAGAATTCCCCAGAAGGGAGCTTTCCTTATCCTCCAGGAAAATCCCATTTTTTTTTTGTTTTTGTTTTTACTAGAAAGCCCAGTTCTTGACACTTACTATCTACAAGCTGTCCTCATGGATTAGCAACCCAGTGAGGTAATGAAAGTCAGCTGCCTTAGACACTTCATTTTCTGCTGCAAGATACTTGCACATGACTGAGGTCACTGATGTTTGGTGAGCCCAAACCATGTGGAGAATTGCAAGGAGAAGCAGGTCTTGAGCTGGAGGAGACTGTGGCTAGGAAACCGAGATGGTGGTGCTGCCATACGAGTCAAGGAGGGACCTTTGAAGTGCAGTCTTTGGGCAGCTGCCTGGACCCAAAGCAAACACTGCACAGGACTTCCACTTTGCTAACAATAATGAAAGCAGTTCCTGGAATGATTTGCTTGTCCTGACAGCAGCACAATTTGGTTGAAATATGTACAAAAAAAAAAAAAAAAGAAAAAAAAAAGAATAAAAGATGAATTTGTAAAAGAGGCCCTTCCTTGGACTGGTTGCTCTCACAGCCTCCTTTCCCTGTTCAAATTGGTAATTCCCGGCAAAGCCACGATTCAAGTGCAAGGTGGCTGCTCTTTTAACATGATCAAAGGAATAATTATATGCAGTGGAATTCTCCAAACACAACAATCGCGTGTGATCCGCCCGGCATGAGGAACCAGCTGCATGTCTGCAGAAAGCTCCCATTTGCTCTGCAGACAGACTGCCCCAGGTTGCAGCCAGGGACTGTCCTTGCCTGCCACCACGGAGCTCTTCCTCAGCTGCCTTCCATTGTGTAAGCTCACTCCCTGCATTTGAGCTGCACAAATGGCAGGGGGATGTGGAGGTCCTTTGTTTTTCTGTGTATTCAGGGGATATTTTCCTAAAAATCAACTACTGCTTGCTTAGTTTATCCTGGAATGGAAACTTTATTTATAGAAGCAACAGCAGCAACAGGCACCCTGGGCCCTAGCAACAGCAAAGCGTGCTCTACAGGTGCTAATGGGAAATACTGCAAGGTGCTGTGCTGCAGCAGCAGATTTTGCTCATGGTCTTCCATTTTGCACCTGTCCCATCTCTTCTAGGAACTGCAAATGAGAAATCAGCTTTTTCTCCATCCACTGAACTGTTTTTTCCTCCCCCTCAGCAGTCAGCATAGAAGGGAAACATGGAGGTGGGACCTCTCCTGGAGTGGAAAAGGTTTCTCTGGTGGCCTGAAGTGGGCCAGCACCAGGCCACCAGGCCGTTTGAACAATATGGGCTGAGCTGAAAGTCATTGAGCCCCTTGACTCCAACTCTCTTCTGCTACATCCCTGGCTGTTGTTCAAGCCCAAAGCTTCCCACTTGCAGGATTATTGCTGGGGCATCCAGCCACTCCATTGCAGTCTACCTGCATCTGCTTTACCCAGACCACACAAGCTCTGTAGGAAATCTCTGGAGCTGCTCACACTCACGCTATTGATGAAGCTCACCTGAAATCCCTGTTGAAGTGCATGCCTGGGAGGCAGCAGTGCAGATGCTGGTCCAGTCTGTATTGCATGATGCATGTGTGTCCTGTCTCATCCGAACTATTCTTGTCTCTTTTCAGTTAGGCACTTAGGATGAGCATCTGAAGCCAAGATTGCCCATGTAATTGATGCCTGGACATGGAGTTTTGGAGTGGTCTGAAACTCAAACAAATCACCCTCTACACCTTGTGAAATGGTGTCTCACTTTGTCAGTGTACATAGATGGCCTCATTCAATTATTCCTTAAACTAGCCACTAGGTCAGATGGGTACTGTTAAGATGCTGTTGACTGCTTGGTGGTCTACATTGTATCACCTTCATCAGTTTTTCATATCTTTTTCCACATGAGACTGTAGATTATCTAGATTGCTTTTATTAATAGGAGACAGATGGGAATTGGGTGTCAAGTTGCGATCCTGAAGCGTAGGAGCTTCATAGCCTTTTTAAAAATGCATGGTATTAAAGATAATTCAAAACAAAATTAGTTTCTGGCATTTAACAATTAGTGAGGCAAAATAGATGCTTAATAGAGAGGGAGAGTAATTCTTTAGTCTGAATACTCACCTCTGAACTCCAGGCTGACATACTTATGTCTGGTACAAAAAGCCAGACTCTTGCATGCTCTAAATCTGCCATGTTTGCCCTGGCACTACACAGCTCTCGTTCCAGTGGATTGCATTGCCTTTTTTAATCAGATAATACACTGCACAGGAACAACATGGGAGGAGAAACACTGGCATCACTGATATATCTAGCACCTTGTGCATTAGACAAATCAGATTTTGGAGAATTTACTTTGCCTGGGTCTGCTAGTCAAACCTTCAAAATTAAAAGCAAGAGGCACTTTTTGGAGCACACACAATTGCAAAATGAGCTGCACACACAACTGTAAAATGAGGACTTTTACACATAGCTGAAAAATAGCTATACTGAGTCTGAAATGAGTATGTCAACTCCAGGATCCTGTCCTAGTTTTGGCCAGAAGTGGTTGCTGGAGGATAAACGTATAAAAACAGGCAAACATAGCACAGTCCTTTTCCCGATGCAGTTGTAGGGCTGGGAGTTCCTCAGTTGCAGACAGTATCTTTCTGTTTAGTAAGGGACTTTCTTTCCCTCCACAAGTTTGTTTTAACTCCTGGCCTCAGCAACAGCTGATGGCAATGAGTCCCACAGTTTAATTTGCATTGGATGAAAATCTGCTTACTTTGGTTTGCTCAAAACCTGATGCTGGCTAATTGCATTTAATGTCCTCCTTTGGTAAAAAAAGGAGGGATGGGAGGCTCCCAGCTCACCAGGTGAAAGGTGGCCCATAAGGAGGCATCACAACTGGCTCATGCTTCACCTCAAGTAGTCACTACATGGCTCAGCCTCCTGCCCTGGCAATGTCTGGTCAGCTGTGATCTTCTCACCAGCAGCTTCCAGCAGGCAAATCCCCTGTGCAGGACTGCTTGTTGCAGTGCAGCAGGTGAATGATCAGGGATCCGGGCTCCCGTCTTGCTCCATTATGTCTTTTATAATTTCTAGCTCAAAGTCAGGTTGATACTGTCTGGGATTTCTTCATATGCAAGCTTTGTACTCAGGCAGTTGTCCCACACTCCTTGGACACTAAATAATACAGAGGGCAGGAAAATGGGATGCTCAAGTGCCCCAGCTTGTGTCAACTGGAACAAAAAGATTATGTAGATCTGAAGTAGCCAGTTTTCAGATGCCATCCAAGTACCATCACAGAAATCTTAGTGTGGCCATGTGGGGATGTGCACCAGAAGCTCTAACACCATCTGCTTATTTACTTACAGAGAATAATTCATGCTCCAAAGCTCTCTGTCAGCTCCATTTTTCTCTTTCTTAATTTATATCTCTGGAGAAGCTCTTTTCTCATTGACTAGTAGAAACTGCCCTACTGATTTAAACCTCAAGCCAAGGTTAAATATTACAAGTTATGCAGTATTGTGATATCTCCCTATTTAAACTGCCCCCCTCCTTTGGGAGGGATGCCCTTCACCCCCAGGTTTCATATATTGGGTGTGAAGGGTGCTTATAAACCATGAGAGGATTTTCTTTTTTTCTTTTTATTGGTACAAAAATATCGTGAGCTTAATCTGGCAAAGTACTCCTAGTGTGGACATATCTGGCAATGCTGTACTGGTAGTGGAAAATCTCTTTTCACAACCTCTTTTCACAATCAAGTTCAACCAGTACTAGTGTGAGTTTGTCACTGTAACTGAGATGAGGGGAGAAATGGCTCAGGGCAGGACTGAAGATATTATCTCCCATGATCTGGAAAAGAAGGTGGATAGTGAGGTGGCAATGTTTGCTATTGATAGCAAGTTATTAAGGGTAATAAAAATGAAAGTTGACTGCAAAGACTTGCAAAAGGCACTCACTGTAGTGAGGCAATAAAAAAACAGATAATTTAGATAAACACAGGGTGTTGTGCATGGGAAAAACTACTAACTGTAGGATGCCAGTTGTGATAGACTGTGAGTTAGCTGTGTGTGTTCAGGAATGAGATCCTGGAGTCATAATAGCTCTGTGAAAACAACCTCTTGTTCCTTGACAGCAGAGTAAAACAAATCAAACATCAGGAGTTATCAGGAAAAAGAAAAAAACCAGAACTATGAAAATTTGCTAGTTCTGGCTTCCATCTCAGAAAGGGTGTATGAGAAATAAAAAGGCACCAAAGTTGTGAGGATAACCTAAAGTATAGGACAATTTCTACATATTTGGGACTCCCTTGACAGAAAAGAGAGTGAAAGAATAGTATAGAGGTGCTGACAACCATGAATGCCCTCCAGCGGGTCTGCTGGAAATTATTTGGGCTGTTTCTTTTCACACAAGACCTATGGGACATCCAGTATGGTGATGGTGGTGCTGGGCTTTGAATGAACAGAAGGAACAGTTGCAGTTAAACTGTAGAACTCACTCCCACATGATTCTGTGTTGCTAACAAATTGCAAGGTAAAAAGCAATTAAATGTATCTCAGGAAGAAAAAAAAGAATGACAGCTATGAAGTGTAAACACCCCAGCTCTCTGAGGAGATCCCTAAACTAGAAACATCTGGCAGTGGATGGAAAATACAAAGGACTTCTTCCTATGTATTTACCTCATTCCCATCCTCTTCCCCAGGTACCTTCTGTCAGTCCGAGATGGAGAAAGGACCTTGAGACAGCCTTTGGGCTGACTCATGACTAAAATGCTTAAGTTTGTCATAACATTTGTACCACTATTATTCAGATCATGAGATGAGTCGTAAAGAATCAGAGTGAAAGTGAGATTCTCCTGCAAGAAAAATAATCTATGCTTCAGAAGGATTACATTAAAGTCATTTTTTGGAAGAAGAATCCAGTGAGAAATTGGAAATTTAAAAGTAGTCATTTGAGCATTGGAAGAGCATCATGCAAGCCTCCCTAATAATTTTCTTCTCCTGTCTATCATTGGCCTATTTCACATACAATCTTAGCTTTCAGTCATGTCTCATATTTTGAAAGTTCACATAATGTAAAAAACAATGAAAATATGTTGATTGGACTGGCTTGATTTTTCCAGCTCCTGAGAATGGGGAAGAACACTTCAACTCCACTTCCCACAGACAGCCATCTGTCTCTGCTCTCACCACTGCAGTCACTCAGGGCATCCTTCCTTGGATAGCTTTAGGAAGAGGCACAGGGTTGGCACACAGGGCGAACCATCTTGCAGGCTGACCCTAGATTCTGTTTTTTCTAATATAGCTGCTTCTTCTCCAACACTTAGCTTTCCAGCCTGATTCCTGCACTGACAGGTTTTCTGGCTTCTATTAAGGTTTGTTAGACAACTCTTAGGCTTCACCACAGATTTAGCTTCATTTTGGTGCTGGGCAATGGATCATCAAGTTTAGAAGTGAGCACACAGAGTGCTTTCAGAAGAGCTGCAGGAAATAGGTAATTAATTATTAAGAAGTAATTAGCACAAAAAGAGGTTTGCATCAATGCAGGGATTTAAAACTTATCTGGAAGACTAGTGTTCTTCCTTGTAGATGCTTGTAAAGAACTTTGGAGCTGCTGATAGTGCCAAACATGCACATAAACCCCAGTGTGTTGATTGTGGATTTGTGAGACACTTAAGGACAGCTGTAGGGGGCTGCACAACTGATACTATCACTGGCACAAATAGCTCACTAAAGAGTCATGGTCCAAGCAGTCACTGCAATGACTGGAAATGGAAAGATAAGGAAGGAGTTGCTCTGTGTTTCCCTTCCAGCCTGACGCTCTGGCCAGGAGGAGCTGTGGTGCTCAGGTGCTGATGAGAAAGGACTGGAGACACTTTCCACAAGAGTATGCTCCTCCCAGCTGCAGCTTCACATGCACGGGACAGCAAGCACCTTGGAGAAACACCTCTCCCTGGGACACTAGATGGCTGCCTGTCCTTCCCAGGGAGGAAGTAGCTTCCATTTAAGGAGCTGGAGAGGTTCTTGGCAGGGATTGAAGCAAAGCATCCCAAACTCTGGATCCCGTTGGCAGAAAGGCCAGGGGCAGCTTGAGCTCACCCTTTGGAAGTGCCATCTTTTGTCAGCTTGAGATTTCCCAGAATTTCAAAGCAGAAAGAAAGAGAGGGGTATGAGGAAGCTATTAAAGATATATAAAATAAACTTGGAGCAGAGGGGAAAGCATGTTTCATTGAGAGGAGCAGTGCACTTTATTCGAGGGAAGGGTCGGTAAATGCTTATTATTTTAACAAAGACTTTTTCTGTCGTGAACAAGAGAAGCAGATGTTTAAAAGACGGACAGGAAGCGGCTGTGACAAATGAAAGGATTTTTGATTGAATTCATGAGCTGTGTTTCCTGCCAGTAATTCATTCAGCTGTAGGCTAGATCAAAACATAATATTATGGTTTAATCAGCATGCTTTTTAACATGAAGCCAGGATATACAAGTTCTTGGTGCTACAGGTAAAAAACCATTAGTACACTTGGCTCAGAAGCTTCTTTTTAAAGCATTATTCATTCTTTTTCTTTTAAGCAAATACTTTGTCTATCAGCAAACACCTGAGAACTCCTAGAGAGCCATGTTTTGGAGTATATACAAGCAGGTGAAGAAAAGATAAAGCACTTTCAGGGCATGGCAAATGAAATAGGCTGTCTGAAATTACAATGCCACTTGCACTGCAGTCAGAGAAAACTCAGTTTCCTACCAATTGCAGGGAGCGTTAGATCAAGCTGGGGTGTGTGTGTGTATGTGTACACATGCTGCAAGTGTTAATTTTGATGTTTCCTGCTTCTCTCCCATCCTCCTAATGAATTCTATTTGTTTACAGCCTCAAGGAAAGCTTGTCACTAGAAATTTCCTTTTGAGTTTTCAGTTCAAGATTTCACAACCACACAACCATTGCAACACAGTGATAAACAAGCTGAGGGAGGCAACTCTGGAGAATTGAGGCCTCTCTTTTTCACCATTTAGTTAAGTAAATAGTTACCAAATGTGCTGAGAGATAGAGAACTTTATCCCTAGCTGTTATGAGTATTAGCAAAAGTGGATTTTTTCCTCTCCAAAAAATTAGAGTAGGCACAGGAACTGCTTATCCTTACACCACTCCTTGTCAGAGAGGGCCAGATTCTGGGATCTACTTCTGGGAAACAGCACTTGGCTGTAAGCTGTAGGAGAGCAGGGAGAATGGAAAAGAGGGGTTGCAAAAGCTGCCTAGAGCTTAGGGTCACAAAATGGATTTACATTTCTCAGGGCAAACACAGGACCTGACTGAAGCTGAGAAATAATAACCAAGATGTGCCCCATGCACAGATGCCAGCTGCCCTCCATCCCCCTTGGCCAGACTCTTGGAGGAGGGATGAGGACACAAAAGCAGCCTCTGCCAGGTTTCCTCCCCTGCAGGGCTGCAGGCAACATGGCTTGGCTGCTGGGTGGGTCAGGGCCTTATCCTGCACCCAGTGTGTCCTGTGCAGGCCTTAGTCCTTGGCTGATAAGCACAATATCCATAGATCCGCTGTGATTACCAGGCAGGCTTTCTCTGCCCCATTTAATCCTCTGTAACAGTTCTACAGGTGACCCTCTCATTATATCAATGTACTGGGGGAATCCCTGCAATCATGACTTCCAGGATGCTCTGGGATAATGTGAATAAAGGCTGCTTTCTGGAGGTTAGGAAGAACTAACACAGCACAGATTTTCTTTGCTGAAAAAAAAGAAAAAACAAAAGTGCTTTGATCAACCAAAACTTTTTAACAATACATGTGAAATTTAGCAAGTGGTTTTAGTGACGGCAGAACAGGCATATCTTGACATTTTTGAAATAACTGGTTTGTTTTTTCTCTGGGAAACAAAGTTTTGTTTTGCAGTTTGTCTCAGCTTTGCAATAATAGAGTACAGTAAGAGAGAAAAATAATTCCAAAGAAACTAAATTCAACTTCAAAATTTCAGTTTAAGTTGAATGTGTATTTGTCTGTTCAACCCAAGGTGAATAGATCTTTTCACTTCTTTGAGTATTAACAAAAGTGGATTTTTCCACTGCCCAAGGAGTGGAAAGTAATTATTACTGATTTACAGTAATAATAATTATAAGTATTAAAAGTAATAATTTTAAAAATACTTCCTGATTTCTGTCTAGTTCAATATTCAGTATAATTACTGATAGGAGAAAGCAGATCAGATGTGGAGGACCAGATCCCTTACTCATGCAGAGAAGACACAACATACATTTTTGGATTTACACACTAAACCAGTTGAGCTAAAGAATAAAGACAGGGGAACTAAATTAACCTTTCCACTCTTCCAGTAGCAGAAAACAAAGGAGCTGCCTCATCTTTCAGTGCACAACCTGATCCCACAGCAGAGGAGCTAAAGAAGATGTGGTGTGATCTGCTGCCAGCCAGCTGTTTGAAGCCACTCAAATCACAGAAGCATAGAATTATTTTGGTTGGAAGGGACCTTTGAAGGTCATATAGTTCCAAACCGATGGCAAAAAGCAGGGATATCTTTCACTTGACCAGGTTGCTCAGAGCCCTGTCCAACCTGGTTTTAAAGATTTCCAGGGATGGGGCATCCAGAACTTCTCTGGGGAACCTGTGCCAGTGTTTCACTACTCTCATCATAAAACATTTTTTCTTTATAACTGGAGGTTTGAGAATGGTTTGAGTTTTCCATTCTCCCAGTAGAGGCACAGCATGCACTAATCCTCTCTGTGGTGTAGCTGGAGAGGAGGGTCCCCAGGTCCTTTGGTCCCACAAAACATCTTCACTGCCAGAATTACGCCCAGCAAGTGGTGGCTCCTTGGCAAACAGTACAATTGTTAAATGTCAGCTACTGCTTACAGTTTAATTGCTTTTGAATTTTAGCAAGCAGCTCCTCATTCATACCAAATTGGCATTTTGTACATTCAGGATTGTGCTATTAGCTGCACAATAGAGAGGCTGGTTTTCTGTAAATATTGAGATTTGGTAATTATAACCCGACAGTTATTAACACTCCATGGCAGATAAATGCTTCAGCTGCTGAATCTGCTGTGAGCAAACCTCCTTCCGGAAGGGAGCATCTTATCAGTGAGTGGAGGAAGGCTCTAGCTGCCATACTCCATTAACACCATGTTAATGAGCCAAGAGCCCACGCACCACAATGAAAACATACCCTGAAGTGTAGCAGATGGGCTCAGAAGCCAAAGCCACACAATGGGGAAACCTAGAAAATCATCGCTAAATTCGTTAGAAAACAAAAGCTGGGCAGCTTGGCCCTCCTTGTAGTAAATGCCCTGGGGTAACAGACATTCCTGGATCCTACTGGGTGAAACTGTAGCCATGCAGGACCTTCCAATGATTTCAGGAGGACTTGGGTCTCAGCTGGTTACCGGCAGTATGTCAAAACCCATCTAGAAACCACTGCTGATTGCCTGAGCTCTGCACCCGCTTCTCCAGTGAAATGCTTCAGTGATGCTCACAGAGGACTTGTGATTCAGTCCTTCAGATAACTGTGCTGCTTCACACATCTTGTTGCAAGAGCTGCTTAAAATAAAATAAACAAAAGCGAGTTGACAAATGTGACTGAATCAGTGTGGGGGGAAGCACTAACACTTTAATTGTATAAATGATTAACGACTGTCTATTAGTCATATGTGATTGACACTTCCCCACATACCAGTAAAAGTGCTACAGCATCATTTGTAATCTTAATGAAGTCATAGCAGAAAAAGCCCTCACTCTTTGCTGGGAGACAGTGGTTGTTGTTTACGGTTCTGAAGAATTCGTTCTTTTACAGACTAATGTAAATCTGTTTGCCTCTCCACCAGCGCTACATCGCTGTACCTCATTGTGATTAGAGAGGGTGTTATGTACATGAAGCACGAAATTAGAATTAAGTAGCCTTCAGTTGTATGTCCCAGACAGAGCAAATGCATCCTTGAAGCCCTTTGATGAAGCTGTGTGCAACTACTGTTCTTCCAGTGCTGTGGTTTGTAGGTAGCAGTGCTAGTATCAATACGAGTCTTCTGCACACCAGCCTGGCAAAACTTCTCCTGCTTGCAAATGCAGAATGATCTCAAGTGGAGGAAGCCACTGCCTGTTTTGCAGGAGCTTTGATACGTTCTGGAATTTTTGGACAAAATTGCTTACCTAGAATGTGATACAATGTTTTTTGGGAAAGACGTTTTGGTCAAAAATGCCATTTTCAGTCATTCAAAGGGAAGCTATTTGCATCTTACATCCCTTCCTTGGTCTCTGGTGTCAGGTTGCCCAGGGAAGAGGCAACTGAGGCCCTGCAACTTTTCCTGCTTGGTGATCTTTGCAACATGGAAATCCTCCACTCCATGTGTGCCTGGTCAGAAAAAGAGCAAGAACCAGGGAGCAGTCATACAAAAAGGTCTTATTAAAAGCAGAGTAGGGAAGGGGTAAGGACTCCAATGTACACCTGACCCTCCAAAGGGTCCTCTTGCTCAGGGTCTGTCTGGAAAGTGAGGTGCTTGGTAGAGCAGAACTTGGCCAGAGTTCATGGTGCCAGGTCTGGCGAGATGGGAGCACAGCCTCAAACATATGGTTCCAGTCTCCAGTGGCCAAAAAGAGATTTTGGTTCAGAATGCAGATGCCTGTATTAAAGTGATAGCTCTGTGATCTTCCACATCAGATCTGCAGAGAGCAGACTTTAGCGCAGCTTCGTCATGCTCTTCTGATACAGGATTCTTACCAGGGCCATTTTTTCATTAGCAAAAACTTTCTTTCCCTCCCTCTGCTACAAGGGCTTGTCACCTGTTTCCCATCTATTTTCATTACAGAGGAGGAGTAATTGGTACTTCTGGGCGTTATTGGAGAAATGGCTTGGCTGAAGCCTTAATGTGGTAATTATAGACTGAACTGAGCCATGCCAATGCATTGTAAATGCATTTGCCTCTGAGTGTCACGTGTCCTTTCAGATAGATGGCTTTTTGAGGGAAGAGGGAGGAGACAGAGGGGCAGTGTGGAAAGCTGACCACATCTGACCTATCTTGTGCAAGTGTGGTAAGCCTCAAAGAGACAAAACTGCTGCCATCACAGCAGAAAAACAAGTGTGTCACACTGTAAAATGGACCAGTGGATGGTGATCCAAGAGGCTTGTTTTCCTGGGGAATCAATTATCCTGTGCATGACACTTACTTCTGGTCTTTTGTAATTGCAAGGAGCCACCAAACCAAAATAGCTCATTTTCACTGTTTGGTGATGCTTTCTGCTAAATAGCAACACGTGACTGCTGGTCCACCACAGAAGCCAGTAATCTAATGCAAAATGGAACAGCAGGCTCTGGCAGCAGCCTGCTCTACCTGAAGAATGGGGAACCAGAAACCTCCAATGGCCATGTCTGTGTCTGTGCTTTCAAAGGGGATCCCAGACACGTTGCCACAAACTCCCAGCACTCCTTCCCGCATGTGACCCTTTCAGTGCAGGAGAAAGTGCTGGAAGTCTCAGTGGTGTTTCACACCATTGGTTCATGGCACACCACAGAGCCACATAATCACAGAGTAGCTGAGGTCAACAGGAATCTCTGGAGGTCACCTGGTCGAACCTTCTTGCTTCCACCTGGAGCCAGCTGCCCAGGATAATGTCCAGGGGAATGGACCAAGTCCCATTGCACCAAGCTGGTATCATCTGCTTTGGGCCTTGGGATTTGGGTGCAGTTCTGCATAGCCCAGGTGGGTGTTAAATTTCAGGGGGGTTTGTCTTGAGGGAGATACCAGTGTAAGATGCTGCTCCAGTAAATGAGCCAGCTCCATGCAAAGCTGGATGGGTAATGAGTTTGGATCTTTGGCAGTCTCTTGACATATCATTGGTATGCTATGGGTTTAGAGAGGTATAGGATTTCAGAATATAGGGAAAGATAGGCCTTCTGGAGTCAGGCATGTTCCTGCAGTCACTCTGGCCTCCCACCTGTGCCATTTCCATAGTTCAGTGTATGGCCTTCACAGGGGGATACCACCATGAAGGGAGTTTTTCCATAGGGAGGCTGATTCTCTGCACCCCATGGGGTGCTAACACACTACAATTTCTCCAAATATAAAAAAACTTATGTGCATATTTTAGGGTAGTGACAGCTTGTGTTTATATTCTTTCCTGTTTTCATTTCTCACATTAAATTGTCATACCTCTGATCTGTAGTGAGCAAAATATTATCAAAAATATCAAAATAGATGTGTTTAATCTTATCCTGTACATACAGAAAAAATCCAGAATTTCCAGAAAAATCCATCTCCAGGGTAGAGCCAGCTGTGACCCAGGTGAAAGTGTCATTTGCAGACAGCAGAAGACAGAGAAGAGCAGGGTGGCTTTGCTGCTGGACCACTGCAAGCTCCACACCTGTTGACTATCCAGCCAGAGACTGGATAGAACATTTTTATTTCTTTCTCT
Organism: Sturnus vulgaris; assembly: GCF_052056855.1. Lineage (NCBI taxonomy): Eukaryota > Metazoa > Chordata > Aves > Passeriformes > Sturnidae > Sturnus > Sturnus vulgaris. The sequence continues at coordinate 42,153,777 of NC_142244.1, read as the reverse complement.
TACCTTTGTCTCAAATCCTGGAAAAATCTTGTCCTTTCACACTAGGCTAAAATGGAGCAATGTGTTCATTTAGCTGCTAAGAAGGGAAATTAACTTCATTTTTATCTGTCTAGCTTATTAGCACAAATATTGCAGCTGCATTATCCTATCCCACATAAAACCCTGTACAGTAGAGCCTTTTAATTGTCTGGCTAATTGTTTGGCCTCAGAGCTGTCTATTTCCGATTGTCTAATTCTCATTAGAATGCCAGCTGACACTGAGTCCTCCAAAGCTGCCTTTAGCTGCTTTTAACCACTTCTGGACTAATTTGGTGGTGTTGAAAGCACTTACAGAAAAGCAACCAACAATAAGAAACACAGTGCAAACGTTTCTCTTCTCTAATGTATTCAACATTTTAAATCCTGCCCATAAAGGAGTTTTGATGCTGGTTTAAATGCGTGTATCCCGACAGAGTCACAGCATTGTTGTCAGCGTTCAGAAGTGTGTAAAATACGTGGACTGAAAATCTAGGCACAAATGCTTCAGTCTTTGATCTGAAACATCTTCTGAAACCAAAGGGTGTTTTTCACCCTATGAATAAGAAGTAAATCAGGATGGCAGGGTGCAGGCCCCCAGTAAGAGAAAGGATTGGTCTGTATTTTGGTGCTCTTTGTTAACCCTATGCTATGCATTTCTGAGGATTGTCTATGAAACCTGAATGAGACAAAATCCTGGGTTCACACTCTGAATTTACTCTTATATTTTATTGCTGCATAGCCCTTTTTTCACATTGCGGTACTTCAGCATCCATTTCCAAATCTTAGTCTGTTGCCATAGTTAGAAAATTTTCATGTTATCTATTCCTTCAGTTGCCTTCTTTGAACAGCTCTCAGCAATCTAGTTAGAGTGACATGAGACTGGCCAAAGCTTCTTCCATGTTGCCACGAAACTGAACAAACGCAGGCAGATAGGAAAACTGTGAGGCAGGACTCCCTCATATTCCCTACCACCTTGCTGCCCTGAGAGAAGACAGGGAAAAATCTTCTTGACAGGTTTCATGTGAAATTTGCTAACCTAAAACCTAGAGAGGAATTAAAATGTGTCCAGCTACTGAAACTGGAGCCTAGAGGTCTCCTGTGGGTTTATTGACAGATTTGACACGAGATTTCTTGATCAGAAACATGGGAGAAGAGTAGCAAAGGCATCAGTGCTTCACTGGTGATGGATTTGCTGGCTTCTTGCAGATGGGGCTTCTCTTGCCTGACTACAGAGCCTTGGCCACTGGGATCCCCAAGGCTGCCTTTTGCTGCATCCTTCCAGTTTTTTGGGCAGAATGAAAGGCTTCAGGGAGCCTTAAAGCTTGGGAAGCTGTCCACAAGCTTTCCCAGCTTCTCCCTCCAATGCAGTGAGCAGGTGGGCAGAGATGAGGGAAGCCCCAGCAGGGTCCCTGTAACAGCAGGCATGACATCTCTCAGCCAGGGCACCTGGGACACCCATCCCCAGCAGCCATGCCATGTGCTTTGGAGGCATTGCATTCGACAGCTGTCAACAGGAAAGGCTGCAAGATTTGTAAAAATGTGTTCTTTGGTGAATTTCCTCTACAATTCTTGTAGAAAAGAGCTTGGAAGGGTCAGATATGAAGTTGATGACATCCCTGCATGTTATTCCAGGATGTCCCAGGACTTGGCTTGTGTTCCTTTTCTGACCCTCTCAGCACTGCCATCCCTCCAGCTGTGTTAACCTGCCTACTGCATCACTATCTGCAGCTAAAGGGGTTAATGGCATCTCCTGCCAGCAAGGGCAGCTGAGCCCTTATGTCTGGCATATACAATTTCTGTTTGTCTCTTGTTACAAAGAAGTAGTAGCAAAATTTTACAACCAATTTCTTCTTATGTGAAAGATAAGAGGGAAATGTTATAAATGAGAGACAAAAGTCTCGATATTCAGCAAAATTTAGATTGTTTTATTTGATATAGAAAGAGCAAGCAGCACGCTGGGGAACGTGAGGGGTCACTGCCCACTCCATGCTCCCCCGAACATTGGTTTGCAGCGTCTTCTTATACTGTGGGTTCTCGCTGTTCACAAATTCACAAAGCCTTTGGGTGATAATCAGTCACAGATTGCCATCCGGTCCTTGTAGATGACCACCAGGGAAGTTCTGGAGGTCTGGTCTTTGTAGATAACCACCAGAGAAGTTCTGGGAGTCTGGTTTTTGGGATAGGCAGTATTGATCACACAAAGGCAGGAAGGGCTTTTTGGGAAGTCCGATTTTGCAAGCTGGCAGCCGATACAACTTATTTGAAAAACATAACATATTATAATGTAGCATAATACAACATAATATAACATAATATAAGAAGGTGATTTTAAACAGAATTATTTAATCATATAATTTCCTTTATCTAGTGTCCATGCTTCACTTCAGAGCTTAGTATTTTGGGTTATACAAACCCCAATGCTTTTGTGATTAACACAAATCTTTTATCAATTGTCACAGAAAGGAGAGTGAAACTTCTCCCATCTTGCAACTTGCTAGTGCCTGTTCCAAAAGCAGGTCCTGGACACTACATCCAGAGTTGTCATGGTTTAAGGAGCAATACAAGGACATGGATTCAGCCTCACAGCTCTTCCTCACTTCCTGAGATGGGGCATTTCCTACATTTTTCAGTGAAGTTCCACTACCCTGACAGGCTTCATTTCCCTGGCATCCTTTTATAAAAATATCTGAACTGCTTCTGCCAGTTATTTTTCTTCCTCACTTTATTGCTTTCTAGAAAATCACAGTGTTCTTCTCTGACATCTTCTCCTGTCTCATGGAAGAGGAGATGGAGTTACTGGTGTTCCTTTCAGCTGTGAACACAGATGGAATTTATGGCTTTTGGAGTTGTATTTATAACTGTTTTAAAAGCATAACAAATGCCATCTACGAAGACTCCTGCTAGGCTGTTTCTTCCCCAGAAGGCACCATGCACTTCACAACTCCTGCAGCACTCAAGGCAGGGAAGTTGCTGTGAATTACTGCTTTTGTAGCTACTTCTGCATGTTGCTCAGTGATTTACCTGCATGTGACCCTTTCTCGAATTGTACATTTCATGTGAGCCTTGTGCTTTCCAACTAGAGAAACCACAAACACCACCAGTCTCACCTATCTAACACAGGGACAGGTTAAAATGGAAGAAAATACCACATATTGTCTATTCTATGCCTTTTTTTCAGGTTTGTGCCTGTATTTGGACTTCTAATTGCCATCAGGTTTCACAGTCTTATAAATCTTTTTGACTCTGTAGTTTTGTAGGTTTTTTTTCTTTTTTATTGTCTATAATTTCTCTAGCCTGAATTTTTCAGATATTCACAAGTATCTGATTAATTTTTCCTTTTAGCCTACGTTCCTGAGGAAACAAATTTCATCCAGTTGTGTTTCTTGTCCGTAATAAGTTCTGAGCAAATTTTCAACCAAATTTGATAGAAGGTTAAAGGTCTGCAACACATAAGTTCCTGCAGTTTCCATGAAAATTAGTCTGGTTAGAAGAAAGAGGAAGAAGTTAAGCTGGCACTGGAGGAAAGGCAGCTGTCACTCAGTTTTCAGTGGCAGCAGCCAACTGCACAGCCAGCAATCAGGATCAGGCCACGGGAGTTTGTCCCACTAAACAGGCTGGCAGTATTAGAGGGAATTGTGCAGACTGCCTTTTGGTGGTGGGATTTTGAGGACACTGGGCACCATTCCTCAAGAAACTGGAGTTTACCAGATCCATTGCTCATGGAACGGTTTTATTAAATAGGAAGGCTAAACAAACATTTTCCTTCCTCCTGATTGTGTGTCATTTCTTTTCAAGCCAATGCTTTTGAAAACAAGAGTCTAATGTTAGCACAGCTTCCCTAGAAGAGTTTTCCAAGACTCTCTGCTCCCAGCAGCTCTTACTGAAATTAATGGAAGCTGCTGGGGCTCAGTGCTTCCAAAAATAAAAATGCTTTGCCAGTGATACAGATGCAGATGTCTAAATTTAAGCTCTAGTTTTTGAGCATCTGGGGCCTGAATCCATGTCTGAGCACTTCAAAACAAGTGGCCTGATTTTTTTATAGGTACTGAACAGGCTTATTGAAATCAAAACTTATGGGCTCTATAGTTCAACCTATATTTGGAAGTCAAGAGGTAGAAATAGGTAGCTGAAATTTAGGCACACAAATTGGAGCACACGGACCCTGCACCTGAGAGCGGGGGTTTTCAAAGCATGCAGCCTTGGCATGAGTGATCTTATTGAAATCGCTGGAAGCCAGAGGGAAAGAGTTAAATCAACACAGAGCACTTCTCCTGGCTCAGCATGTACATCTGTGTTTAAGAAAGATGATGGAATAAAAAATACTTTGCAGGTGCAACACAGCCAAATTAGCACGGTAGAAGAAACCATAGGTTTTTTAAATCTTTGGACTGGAGCAGCAGCCCTTGCAGCTTAATGCACGCACATACTGGGGGTTTTTGTATTTATTTTCCCTGTGTGCGGGGCTTTTTGTATTTATTTTCCCTGTGTGCCTTGTTGTTTTAAGAAAAAGGAACAAACAGGGAGCAGTTGGCTGCAGAGCCTGCGAACTCGGCGGGAGCTGCCAACGGGACTTGCTGGGTCTTTGCAGTGAAAAGAAGGGGCTTGTGGAGTTACAACTGCTCTGCACGCCCCTCCTGCCCCATCCTGCCCCGGCTCAATGGGGCTTTGTGTACAGGCAGGGGCTGCCCGGCAGAGCAGCCTCCTTTTTCCCCTCCCTGAGATGTAGACAGGCTGCTTTTAACCCTTTCCTAGCTCTATGGCAGGATTTTGATCCAAGAATGCCTTTTAGGATTCTTTTTCTTCTTCCAAGCATATGAAAACAACAAAAACAAGAACAAAAAGCCCAACCAAGAAGCTCATAACCACTCAAAATCCCCACCAAACACCCTTCATAAAACCCAGAGAAACCAAACAAAGCAAATCTCACTTTCTTCGGGCCGAGATTCAGTATTAAGTAAACACAGATTAAGTAAACAGGGTTTAGATGTTGCTGATGAGAGATGATTTTTAAATTGAAAAGTTTAGTCCATAGCTTAGACCATAGCCAGAGCCCAATCCAACACTCCATCCTCAGTAATGTGGGAGAAGTTTAATGGTTGAATGAAAAGAGCAGGATTTATTTGATCAGAGGTAGATGATTTATCACCTTTTGTTTGACAGCTGCAGGATTAAATGTACTATCGAGTCAGAGGTGGCTGCCTGTATGGAGATTTACCTGTGAATGTGCCCCTTGAGTGAAACAGTCTGGATTTACTAAAGATGCCAGATTTACCATAAGCAAATGAGAGGTTATAGAGGCCCACATGATTAAGTGACAAAATGGAGGTGGAAACTCAGAGGACATGACGTGAAACACAGAGGAATGACAGTTCGAAAATATGGATTGAAAAGCAGAAGAGGATAAAGCATTTGAGCAGGGCACTTGAGAGGCTGTTAGGTGTAAAGAGGCAGAAGAAACACTGTTCAGATACCCTTATATAGCACTGGCCTTGAGTCTTTGCCTGTCCTCCACTGGAAAAATGTGGCAAAACATTGCCAAAGGTTCCTTGTGCTATTTATGGAAATGAGATAAAATTGAAGCCAGGTTTGGGGTAAGCAAAACCTCCTTATTCCAGAGATGTAAAACAAAAACCCTGGTTTGGATTAAGGACCTGCTGGATCTGCATCTTCTGAGCTGGTGAGAGAGGAGCTGGTGGGCAAGGAATCCCATCAGTGCGTTGCTCTGCCTCAGAGAGCTGCTGGGAGCTGGCTGTCACGGTAATGCAATACTGCAGAGTTCTGGTGCTCTATGTATTTGTTTAAACATGACAAAAGCTCAGGATGGTAATCTGCAATAGTTTATTTGGACAGGCTGGGAGGACAAGGTTATTGTTGTAGTTTGAAAGCCCTGTAATTTAAAAGTTTGTACTAATGATTTGTGGATGTATGCCCACCGAAGTATGTAAGGATCTGTGTATGGAGTATCCAATGCTGGGAAGTAAATACTGTGTCCATCCAGGGAAGAGATGGTGCCAAAGCCAGAGTTCTGGAGACAGACTCTGAGGAGTCACCTGGAAGGGCTATAAATGAGCACACCAAACACAAAGCCCATGGGACATGCCCATCCATATGTCCTGCATGTACGTATCCATTTACCCAGCCACTCTGCAGGTTTGGAGTGGTCTGTCCCTTTATTTGAGTTCACATGCATGCGTGCTGAAGGGACACATCTTCGGTGCTGCCTTCTGAAATCTGGCTCTAATTTCAGACCAATTTACTATTCCAATGAAATGAACCTGCAAAACATATGGCCCAAATAGCGTTTGCTAAGTGGCCTGCACGGTTCAGGTTTGATTTGTGACTTCTCTTAACATTACCATTCACGTGGGAGTCCATGATAGTTCTTTAAACAGAATAAACCAAAATCTGTCCACAGCTGCCTCTCATCAGGGTGAGGGCTGCAGACAGGCTCCAGGGTCCAGCCTTGTCTGGGGCAATTGCTGCTACTGCTGTGGAGAATGGTGCACACACACCATGGGACACAGAGGAGGCAGGCGCTTGTTCAGCTTGTGGCTGTTTTTCCCACAGACAGACATTGCAGCCACTTACAGAAATCCAGTCTGGGGGCAGGGGGAAAGAAGGGAGAGAGAGCAGAAAGAAAGAAATCATTAAAAAAACCCACCATGATGGAGATTTGGTAGTGGTTTTTAAATCACATTTAGACATAAATCCTTTGAGTTCACAATTTCCATAGATTAGTGGCATCTGTAGACCCCAGATAGACTGTAATCACTAAGATTGTTCTAATCTTCCTATGGGAGGTTTTTTCAAAGGAAGTATTGAATTACACCAATTCTTAGTAGAGCTAGGTTTTAACTTGCAAGAAAGTGCTTTAAATCCAAGTGCATACATTAGTGCCAGACCTATAAAGTCAGGGTATAATGCTTGTGACTTTCATACATCCTGATGTGTAATTTGTTATCCAGACAATAAAACTTCACAAAACACACACATGCTCAGCTGCACCCATTGGTAAGTATATTACAGACCATCAGGCCCATGTTGTCACCTTTGGACTTTCTGTGTGACAGTCTTTTGAAGCACATCTCTGCCCTTCGAAGAGAGCAGTGCTTGACTCAGGCACCAAGGTTGCCCTAATTGAATCTTGCTGCAGCGTAGTGTTTCATGTCGTTGTCTTGTACACCTACTCCCAACCCTGCTCCCATCACACTCTCAAAGTCAGTAGAGTTGAAAACGATATTGTTGAAAAGAGATCTATTTTGTATGGAAAACTGTGCACAGAGACAGCAAAGCTGTGGTCCCTGCTTGTGACCGGAGCATGCAGGGGAGTATCAGAGAACACCAGCAGAACAAACCTAATTCTTCTCACACACGTAAAAATGCAAGATGGAATCACTTCTACTGAACACACTAGAGTGATGTGGGAAGCTGGTGTGAGATGGAAATACTGATTGCTGTGTCAGATTCATCACTGGTACATGAAAATGAAATGGAATTACACCAGAGATTATATTGTCCCCATATGGGTTTTTATGCCTGGTAAATTCTCAGTTTCAATGGGTATCAAATTTGCGCCTGCTGTACTGAGTTGCACAGCTGAATGCTTTTGCCCCTGTGCTAAGGAATTAAATAGACAATTGAGGTTTCTCAGAAAGGATGCAGAAAATGTAAATCAAAAAGAGTGTCCCTGGAACTAGTTGCAGTGCTGACAGCCCTTACAATGCATGCTGCCTCCAACTACTCGCAGTGACTGGCTGCAGCAGCACCCACGCTGATGCAGAGCAGCATCGAGGCTGCACTTGGGGTGAACGGAACATGGCACTGAGAGCCCACAAATCCCCAGCTGCCTGCTCCAAGGGATGCTGTCTGCAAGCTGGAGAGCTGAATCTGATCGTCCCATGTGGCCAGGAGAGCTGGAGTGTAGCTGGTGTGGGGGGCTGCCAGGGGATATCCTTGCTCTGGAGATGGGGCTGTGTCCCGCAGGACTGTGCCCCTCTGCTCAGTGACTGCTTTGTTTACCATGCCAGACACCAGTTTGGGGAACTGTTTGCCTTTGCATTACATTCACATAACTGAAATATTAGGGGCCTATCAGGAAAGTCTGGAGGAGTCTAGGGCAATGCTGTGCTGCCCTGAGCAGAAATATGCTGGAGGGAAGGATCCGACCTTGAGAACAAGTTCATGCTGTGCTGTAATTCTCTACAATCAAAACGATTTGCTTTACCAGAGGGTAAACATTTTTGTTACCTTCTTGGGAACCAGTCATCACTTCTTTTATGACAATGCAAGTTTCCAGTTTGGGGTTTACTTAGGGGGAAAAAAAACATCTTTTTGGTTTCATTTGGTTTGAGGTTTTTGTTTGTTTTGGAAGAATACTGCTTCCTTACAAGGGACCACAGAAATTCATTCTCCACAGCTGTGTGAAAGCCAAGCTGTGCAGAGAAAACCTGTTCCAAGCACTTGTTGATCTTCATGTAGGCTCCACTTTGTGTGATGGGACATGCAGTGACCATGACAGATGACTGTAATAACTCCTCGCATCAGTGTGATGTTGTCATCACCATGAGGTAGAGCTGGTTGCCTTAAGTAGATGAAAAGCAGATAAGAAGCTGGGAAAGACAATGCCAAGCTTCACCACACTGTGCTTGGTGTTAGTAACCATTTGCTGTCTACCATGCCATGGTGGTGTGAAATTAATCCCTGAACAGAGCTGTGGAGTGCAGAGTGAATTTAATCTGCTCAACCTGCAGTGATGTCAAGGGTGTTAAGAGAAAGATGGTCACACCATGGTGTGGTTTCGTGAGCCAAAGCTGCAATTACACAGTTTTGGCAGCCACACTTAGTTATTTTACTTTCCTATGTGATGTTAACAAGGTTACCACTCAATTGTGCCCCTATATTGAATTCCCCAAGGTACTGCAGTTTGGTGTGGGCTTTCTGTCCACCCCCCCTACCTGAGGATCTGAGTATTGGTGTGTATCTGAACAGGGAAAGGCAGCTGTTGATTGCATTGTGGACCTTGTGCTTGTCAGTGTGCTGTCCCCTCTGTCTCCCAAGAGAAGCTTGTCCTGATTTTGTGTGCAGAGCTTATCCTGGTTTCAATGACAGTGAGACATTTCCCAGGGTCCATTAAACTGCTTTGGCTCTAAGTGGGCTTTCTCCAATGTTCAACTTCTTGTTCATCATAGATGTCAGCTCGCACATACATCCTGGCTTAAGTGACTTGCCACGGTATAGCCCTTGCTGTAATGCACATTTGGAATGGTTATCTGTGTTCCTTCCCAGCTGAAGCAGTGCAACTTCTGTCCACGGGTCAGCCCTCCTGGGAGCTGCCAAAGTGATCTCTTGGAGTGATGGTGAGCACAGGGCTTCTTAAGAAGTAATCAAACATTTGAGGAGACACTGCACATCCTGGTTGCCTTCAGGTGGTACCAGCCTAGAGGGCTGGTGGTGAGTTCCATGCCTCAGACAGCTGGATCTCCATGGCTGTGCTATGGAAAAGCAGTGTGCTGCTTTTTCTGCACAAACACTTGACATGTGGTTACTTCACTCCCATCTGTTATCAGCCTATCTGACAGCAACTGGACAAACCTAAGTGTGTAGGAACAGACAAGCTCTGTCCAGGTATTTTATGTGGCTTGAGGAGAGACTCAGCTCTCCATGCATGTGTAACCAGTTTCAGAGGTTGAAGTCCTTCTCCAAGGCCTCCTTGCTCTGTGGGTCTTCTCTTTGTCACCTCTTGTTTATTTCCTCCTTGCTGTCAGCAGATCAGCAGGATATATTATCTGAAGCATAATTCTGGACTAGAGCTGGCTCCCATCCACTGGGTTGGACTGGCCTCACTTCACATAGCCATATATGCATGTCCAAAAATATTCTTCAACTTCAGCAAAGACTTATGGAAGAGCAAAATATATTCATGCAATGAGAGTAGCAATAAGGCTGACTGAGTTCTCTGAGTTGTCACAGGCATTGCACAGGCCTCTGTCTCTCAGGTGGAACTACATTCACCACTTACATGGATGCTTTACCTTGGTTTCCTGGAGGTTCATTTCCAAAATAATATGATTACAAAATACAGGTATCCTCAAGTGGATTATTTTTTCACAGAGTGGTTATTTTCTCTGCCTCTTACCTTTCTGAGTCTAATACCAATGAATTGGTAGGTAAGAACTATCAGGAGAAACAGTGCTTCTGATTTTTCTCTGATATTATGCTGTGGTCAATTAGAAATAATTCTGTGGAAGGCAATGAAGTGGTAGTAAGTACGATAAGTCTTGGTGAGTTAAGAAACATGTGATTACAAGGCCCATTTTATATTTCACAGTGCTTAGGAAAAACTGTACCCCTTGAAGTTTCTACTTGGATCTAATTAAAAAGATGCTATGGTCAGATTTAGGCCCAAATTAGCATGTTTGAAGCCACACCACCTTAGCTGAGGTGTGGAGTTTTCCATGTGTATACAAGCTCTTAGCCTGGGGCCAGAGTAAAAGACTTAATCTCAACCCCAGCTGATTACAGGCTAAAATATGACAAATTATCTTGTTTCAATCTTCCAGTAAGTGCAAGGTGAATTACCATGGCTTAACTGACCCATGCAGTAGGATCCAGCCCCAGATTGTAAATACACTGTTGTGGTATCTAAACCTCTTCTTTACACAATGGAGACCTAGGTAATGCAATTATTAGTTGGCAATATTTCAGCTGATGTAACATTGCCTTTTCCTAAATATGAATAAGCCTGTGTTCATCCATGTTAGCATGTTGTGCATGTTAGAGCCTGTCCAGTCTCTGAGATGTCAGTTCATACCACTTGATTGCCATTGGGACTGTTTTTGGAACAAAGCTCTGTAGATCATGGGTTAGGGTGTGAAATGCACTGAAATAGTGAGATGTGAAGTACTCTTGCAGGGTACATTCATCTTGGATCTGTCTCCAAAGGGCTGCATTATCGGTGCTTTGCATCATTAGGGTCAAAACTGCAAGCAGCCTTTGTTGACTCACTGGACAAAATAAATCAAAGGCTTATTGGAAGAATACAGCTTTTCATAAGATTATACTCACATTGATCTTTCCTACCTGTGATCATTTCAGTTACAGTGAGATGATGTATGATTGCATCTTAACTCCATGTCATAGGGACAGAATTGATGTGATCCTTCACTGATAGATGGCGTGCAGAGAGCCGTAGACGAAGCACCACAAAAAGTGAGGCAAGCTAGTGGGACATGAGTGCCTGTACAAATGGGATCACCTGTTTAAATGGCCTGTGGCTGATTTCTCTCCCAAAGCAACTCAAATGTTTCACTGGCACAGCTCACCATCCCAAAGGACAATTTGAACGCATATTCAAACCCTACTTTGGAAGCTAGAAGAGTGTAAGGATTTGAATGTGGTTTGTGGTGTGTTGTCAGTGGTGAACAATGGAGAATGACTCCAGTGGTATACAATTTCCTAGTAGAGACAAAAGGTTCTCCATAAAATTGCACGTGAATTAGCACAGAGCAAGAAAATGAACTCAGATCTTGTGCCTTCTAAACCCTTGATTTAACAGCAGTTAGGTGGTCTCTGCTGGTGAGCCTGCACAGCACAGCATGGAACAATGCTGGGAGCCATGAGAGTGTCAGAGGAAGCTAGTCGGGAAAATGTGGTGGTTGAATCTTTCCATACATTATTTTCTAATTGAGCATTATCATTTTGTTTGCTGTCATACAGCCTTGATGCTCACAGACCTTTTCCCTAGGATTTAGCGATGGGAGATCATACTCTGAACTTGTAATTTGTTTACCCACAGACAATTTATAACATTTCCCCATTTAATCTGGAGAAATTCAGCTAATATGTAATATGTACATCACCAAAGAACCTGGCACTTCCTCACATTTCATGATGAGTAGAGTTCCTTAAACTTATCCCTTAGCATCAGTTGGCTGTTTGACAACTCCACTCTCTCATGGGATGAGTAAATACCAGTCTGTTCCCAAGAAGATTAACCAGTAAAATGATTTAGGGGAAAGAAAAAAAACAACACAGCAAACAACTTTTCAGCATGTACTTTTGCTGCCCTCCAGACTTCCCTTAGACTTGGTAACCTTTATTTTTAAAGTGATTTAATTTGCTTACATTCATTAAATCTTGGAGTGTCTAAAAAAATGGGGTATTTTTCTCACCAAAGCAGCTAATTTGAGGAAGTGTTTAGCACTTTGAATAAAAATCCTTGGTCTTCTAAGGAAAGAAATGGGTAAAAATGCAGTCAATCTTTGCCTGCAACAAGCTCGCTACACTTGAACAGTAATGAAGTACGGACCATCAGATAGGGATGAAAGCAATTCCTGTCCACTGCAACCCTGTGAACTTCAGTGAAATCAGATTTCCCCCCAGAATTCCTGGAAGGAGGGATTTACTTCATTTTAGTGATTGGAAACTTGGGCTGTTTGTCTCAGCTGCTGTTCTAGACTATCTCTGCAGTCAGAGAGACTGTGCATTCACAAAGTGCCTGGCCTGGATGTCAGGTGGGCTGAATCGCCCTTGGGAGGTGCTCCTCTCCCCACTGGCTGAAGGACTATAGTGCCAGGGCAAGGATGGGGGTTCAGTCCCATGCTCGCTGTTGCACAATCTGCAGGGCTGGTTAATTACGGAAAGAGAACTGGAAAGCAGCAAAGGCAGGGTGCCAAGGAGGCAGAGATAAGCACAAGCCTCACCATTACTCCTCTTTCTGTAGCCTTTTCAAGGTTTCTTTGGAGCATGTCTCTTTCACACTGAAAGTTGCTTCTCCGTGTGTCAAAATGAGGCCCTTATTGCCCACTTGTGCTGAGGGTACCCTGACCTTTCTCTTCCTCCATGATCTGCTTTGTAAAAAGAGCTTGGGCAACACTGGTCCTCAGGCAGGGAGAGACTGTGACAGGTCTCAGGGACCTCTTGCAAACAGAAACTTTTCAGTGACTTGGTCAGCTTGATGTTGTCTCACTAGCCGGGTTTCTGCTCGTATGGTCCATCCAAAATCTCCTCTGTGAGAAATGTGAGTCTTGGGCAGCCCCTTCACTTGGCTTTAAAACCCAGCTCACTGCTGCTGATACTAAGGGAGCATGAAGCACTAGCAGAGCGGAGGGCTTCATGCTTCCAGACACTTGGCTTTCCTTTTGCACTTGCAGCAAAGACTCAGGATCCAGCCTTTTAAACTGAGTTTCCTAACTGCATTTCATTGTACATGAATTAAAATCGATATCTCAAATACAGTGAAGTGATCAATGGCATCTGACTCTACAGGCTTCTGAGATCCAATTTATATAAAAATTGCTCTACATACACCAGCTAATCCCTGCCATTGACACTAGCTGAGGACTCTTTACTTCATTACCTAAACATGATAATGGCATGCTCCCTTTTCCCCAGTCATTTTATCCAAGGAATACAAAGATCTCTCCTTATGTTAATGAGTTTATCAGCATGACACCCTTAGAGCAATTTTGTCAAAATGTAAAATGAGGCATGGAGAAGCTATATCTACCCACATTCACCCTGTGCAAACTGGGATTGAACTGGAAATGCCACCTACCTTGTCCCTGGTTGGTAGAAACTATCTCACCTAAAGTAACACAGCTACACACAAAAGTATAGCTCTTCAGGTTTTTTTTATTTGTTTGCATTTGGTTGATTGGTTTTTGGGGAAGTGGTTAATTTTGTTTATTTGTTTGTTTGTTTGTTTGTTTTCTTTGTTTGTTTTATGGCAGTGCTACTAATGTTTAGAAGAATCATTTTTCAGCTACTAGGTCATGTCTTTTGCAGTTGTAGCTAGGAAGGAGTTGGCACACTGGAACGCCAAGCTGAGTCATTTCTTCTTAGGTTTCTTCTCAGGATGATATATGTAGTTTTGCTCCTGAAATGCATAAACCAACCTGGGACTCAAGGGAGTGCTGGGCTTTGACATTAAAAGAGAGGAGAGAAAGGACCTGGGCTTTCCCTTGGGATGTAAGCTCTGTGTCGGGTAGGAAACAATTTGTATGACTTCAGGAAATGTTCCAGTTTGAGAAAGATAGGTTCAGAAGTTAAATCTGTACTTTTTGTTAATTAAATGGAATGTGCACATCTGGCTTTGGAAGAGGGTCAGGAATATGGATGCTACCTCTCTAGTGCAACCGATGGTTAAAACTGTACAGTCTAAACAAAACCACTCGTTAGCCCAGGTGATTTCCTTCTGGTCACATCAAAGGTTTCCAACTCAGACTGGGAGAAAGCCCATATAATGGATGTAAACCTCTCTGCTCATTGCCTCTCCTGCAAGGGAAAGCCTTGTCTTATCTCAAGGCAAGATCAGCTTCTGAATCAGATACTTGTATAGCCTGTTCCTGCAATACTCCAACAAAATTCCTAATCTTCTGAAGGCAACCTGTCTTATGGTACTTAACTGTATCTCATTTTCCTTTGGTGGCTTGGGACCAGATGAAAAGAAATTATAGGATATTACATTTCAGAGAGTAGCTTTCTGAGTGGTTTTATTCATTCACCTTTCCTCATTCACTGCTTCACATGGAAACAAGGCTCTAAGTACTGGTGTTTCCAAACCATTAAGGTGTAAGGGTGTTTTTTCTGGGTACATGCATTTACCTTTATTAGAACGTTAGAAAAATTTGCATTGATATCCAAAGTGATTATGATAAATACAGGTGTAAACTTCTTAATGAAGTCTCTCCATGTCTGGTAATTTTCCACCAGCAACTTCCTTGTCTGTACTGTGAACTTAAGTAAATTTGAGGTAATTTTTAAAATGGGTGTGTTTAGTAAGAGGATCTCTAATGTTTTTTAATAAGTCTTTCGTGCAATATATATATATTCGATTTGAAATTAAATAGTTATGTGGAGAAGGTAGCAAATGTCATTTAAAGAGAAAGGGGTGGTATTTACTTCAAGTGAAATACTTTTCACATTATTCTGCTGCATTACACAGTTATTGTTAGACAGTCAAAAAATAACATGTATTTGCAAGAAAACATCTTTACACTGAGTTAGACTGGGAGTTAATTATTGATTGGAAATAACAGGAGGAAGACTATGACCCTCCAGGCAGGACATAATCATCTGTATCTGTCATCAGGGATCCTCTCTGGCATGTAATGGTGGAGAACCAAAGCCAAAGAACTCTGCCCTGTCTCCTCCCTTCGGTAGGACAGTGAGGCCTGAGGAGCACAGATGACCTGTGGCTGTGCCACTTAAAAACACACAAACCCTCATCTATGAAGATGAGATGGCAGACCCTTGGTGCCATCACAGTTGATAGGACCAGTGCCTTTTTAATGGGATTTAGACCTTCCTGAAATAGTTTAGGTTTGTATCCCCCCTCTCAGGCTAAGACACCAAGCTGTTGGTTTCACTTGAGCTTCATGTCACTCTCTAGTCTGGGTGGCCTGGATTTGGCTTTGATTGTGTCGACTCACAAGAGGCAAATGTAACTCTTGCACATTCAAGGATGTAGTGTTCATTTAAATGAAGAGCTGTGCTGTCTTTCCTTAAGATTTTGGAGCAAACTTTCTGTTGGGAGGTGATGGATGCTAATGCAGAAGGACCTGGAAAGGACACCGACAGGGTGGTACCAGGATGCTGTCCCACACAGGTGTGTTGTCTTGCTGATGAGAACCACCCCAGTCCTGGTCCTCCTGAACAGAGGAGCAGCTCTGGCATGTGAGGTACAGCGAGCACAGCTGGTTGGGTTTATTGACTTCATTTAGGCTGTGGTGAGGCACAGGAATGCACCACAGGGACGTCCAGACAGCATTGCTCATGCAGCTTGCATGCCTTATGAAGCCTTCTCCCGGGTTTTTTGGCCCTCCTTTTTATCACTGTTTCTTATCCCTGTTCTTCTCCCAGGTAAATCACCCAACCCTAGTAATTTTTCCCCCTCTTGGTTGCATCCCACAAGGGCAGATGGGCTTTGCAGGCAGCATAAATCTGGAAACGGTATCATGCTGCCAGCTGAGGAATAAAGCGTCATTTTTTGATTCATGAAGCCAGACTTTGCTCACTTCAGTATTTGTCAAAGCATCTAGAAAATGACTCATTTTTTTCCAGCCTCTCTAGAGAAGCCACTGTTGGACTACATCCCTGTATCAAGTATTGGCCAGATCTTTCACAATATTGTTTACAGCTCATTTTTAGGCTTGTTGCATGCAGTGAATCCTTGTGTTATTTCAGACAGCAGCAGGTAAAGTACAGAAGAAAGGAAAAGATTAAGACTTCCGGAGAAGCACTCTGCTGCATTGTTGCTCAGCCGTGCATGTGGTACAGCTAAAAATAACAGCTAATGGAATGGGACGCTAAGACAATCTGTTGATTTATAATGCGTTTTTTTCCTGGTTTATTGCTTGAGTGCCTTGCCCACTGAAATTTGACATTGCAGCCCAACTGCCATTAGAAAATCAAAGAATACTCTTCTCTTCCTTACTGTACAGGCCTCTGAATTTTCTTTGCAAGAGACATTCTTTTCTAATATCATTCAGGCAAATTAGAAAGATGACTTCTAAACTAATCAAAGCATTTCATTCTCTTCCAGTTATAGTTACAAGATTATGTATATTGGCTAAGGACCAGTGTAAGGGATACACGTTCTAATCTGACCTGGATCTAAGAAATTTACTTTGTCTGGATTTACAGTTCTTTTTTGATTTGAATTTGTATCATTGGTCTGTATCAAGAAATTTGGAGATAATAAATGTAGGTGTTCAGGCTTTCTTTCTGTCTTTCTAGATTCAGAATTAAACCTTAAGTATGCTTTAGAAAAGGATTTGGTGCTAGTAAAAGAAAAAAAAAGTAAGACTATTGATCTCTTTGCATATTTTTTACTTTTAAAAGCACAGTAGACCGTACACTGAGAAAGTAATATTTTACATGGTTTGTAGAAAATAAATCTGTTTTATCACTGCAATAAAAAAGGAGCCAGATGTTTAGAGGAACATGTTCCATATGGAAGAGGCTTAAAATTGTGGAACTTGCTAAAACCATGCAAAGCTGCAATTACGGAGAAAACAGGAAGGCAGCTTCCTCTCTGAATGTACACCATTTCCCAAGGAGGAAGCAAGCCTTTTTTCTCTGGTCTTTGTTGATTTTGAAGCAGAGAGACAACTACTAAGTCATGACCATAAAAGGCTTATGCTGGCAGTGACATCAGTGGTAAAACCACCCTTCTTCCCTCCCCACAACGACTCTAACTACACTTTTGAGAGACTTCTGCTTCCCCTATAAAAGGGTGGAGGATGCATGGATTTCTTTGTTTTGTGGCCAGGACACTATCTAATGTAGGGATATTGGCACTGTCACTTTTATGAACATATTTCCAGCTTTGCAGAAAGATGAGGTGCCTCTTAAATTTTCATGAAACGAAACAAAGAACGTCCTTAATTAGCTAATTTAATTTCTCTTTATGACCCAAGCCCATTGCACTGAGCTGTGGCCTGCTGCATCTCCAAGCATGCCTTGCTGCCTGCTCATCTAGGTGGAAGTGTGCTGGCTGGCTTTAACTCAGAGAGCACCACAGGTTTATTGCTTAAAATGTTATTTAAGGGGAGAAGGAACAACATGACACTTTATGATGGAGAGCCTATGATAGCATTTACTTTTTAATGGAGGCTGAAAGCAGCCTAAGTGCTGATAGAGGAGACCAGTGGTGATTCTTTGCTTTCAGAGGACCTGCTTGCTTCTCTGCTGAACACTCCTGAGTGAGGCTGGATGCTGATGTTGTTAGCAGTATTTAGTCCAAAAGCCCACAGCATTTTGCTCCAGTCCCTAGTGGATTCTTTGAGAAACTGAGGCTTTGAATTTCCAAAGTGCACTGAACTCGTCATCATGCTGTGCATGGGCAGTGCTGCATCTTCACCTTACCTGTAAAATAAGGCTCTTCTTAGCATAGTCTGCTGTTATCTCATTTGGTAGGTGTGAGGAGAGAAGGAAACCCGCTAAACTCTGACTCTGTAAACCAGAGACAAACTTTGCATTTAAAAGCATACCATGAAGCATTTGATTTCTGCCTGTCATTGTAGTTTTGAGCACAAAAAGGAGGCCAAATATGACGGAAAGTTGATCTTTGTGCAAATATATCCCAGGGGGCCAGTAAAAAAAAAAATCCCAAATTGGTTGTATTGCAGCTACCTTTGGTCTTTGGTTTTCTCTATATCATTCTAACTTTGGGGACTTTATCCTTTTCCTTGTGAATACTTGCATTACCCCTGCGTTTCCTCTATGACATTCTTGCTGGGCAGTTCTGACTGTTGTATTTGGAAGAGGGAATATTTCCCCACTTTTAACCTGTGCAGTGGATATCTTCCCTTGTGATGGATTCTCTCATCTTACTTCTAGGCATTGCTTGTTCTTGATTCCATGTTTTATTTCTAACCCTGAGTTTTACCTGTCTGCTTGATGGGTGTGTTCCTGAGTGCTACAGGGACCACCTTGCAAACTAGTGACCATAAAGTTTATGTGACATTATAGCAGAGATGGAGAGATGGATGAAAGTAAGACTTGATGCTCACGCTTGAGGAAGTGTAACTGGCTTTTTGAATCATGCAGTCATGGGGCAAGATGTCATTTCATGAGTCACCACCAGCAGGATTCTCCTGTCCTCCACATGGGGCACCCGCTGGTCTCTCCTGAGGACACCAGTGAACTGAACTCTTTGGGGTCAGTGTAGGAGGATTTGTGCAAGGATAAACCAGAAGATCCAATTAGGTGATTCAAGAGTCATCTTTATAATCACCAGTGCTTGCAGGAAAGGGTGGTATGGCTGTGGAAAGGGGGCAATGTGAAGCATCATCAACCAACCCCAGCTCAATTTAACGAAGAGCATTTCTGTTTCTAGCTTGTTTTATCATACCAAACCAGCTACATTCATGGGATTTGGGGAATGTGCTGCTGCGCTGCACTGCACTGGAAGTTTTGACAGTTCTTTTAGTGCCCATTAACAGGCTTAAGAGATAGGCCAGCACAGAACCAGGATGACATCCTCTGGAGCACAGGGCTTCAAAGCAAATGGCTTCCCCCTCCCTCCTCCCCCTTGCCCCTCAAAGGGCAGCGCCTCAGTGATTTTGGAGTTATAGATTTTGCAGCTGCAGTGAAAAAAAAAAAAGTGCTGCAAGTTGTAAGGAAGCAAGAAGTATTTGTGAGATCAGAGAGGAGTGATTTATGAAACAGTGAAAGGAAAAGATGTAGCAGCTTGAAATTCTCATGCACACATTTCTAGATGATAAAGCTCTTTGGTGGGGAAATAGTTTTTAAAGTCCCCACCTTTTCTTCTTCCTCTGTGAGCTGATTCTCTATACCATGCAACAGAAGCAAAGGTCATGCAAACTCTTTTTCCCTCTCATCCCATCATCTCTGTCTTTCCCAAATGCATGTGAAAACATTATTTTCTCCTTTTCACCATTTTCATTTTTTAATCTTTAATACAGAATTAACTATAAATTTTTTATTCTTCATATTGGTTCCAGTATTAACATAAATTCATTCCCTCAAGGATTTCTTTCATACCCAGTGGTAGAAAGAAAGACACAACAATTTTGAGCTCATGTTGTTGGGGCTATTTTTAAATTCTGTCTTATGCATCTGCTGGCTGCACTAGAAATTTTGCTTCTTTTATAAGCTAAAGGCTTGCCAATATTAATGTATATATGTAAGACAGAATGAGTTAAAGTACTGGTCACAATTGTTATTTAAATCAGCAAGTAAAAAGTTTTAATTTAAATAATCCTTTTTTTAAGTCTTGGTTTGCTTTGTCTAATTTAGATATTTCCCAAATGCAAAACTGAAGTATTTTTTTCACAACAGCTAAAATACATTGAAGCTAAAAATGGATTTTACACTCAAACTGAGAGGATTTTAACAATTTAGAGGTTGTATAATACATACAGATTGAAGCCACAGAATATTTTACCACATATATACTCAGATTTCAATACTACCTATAAGAGATAACAGTATGAAATAAAGCCATTTTTATTATTGACATTTTTCTGGTAATTTGTATCAACTGGCACATGCACAGAGTCAGAATATAAAAATACATTTAGAAAACCTTAATAAGTTTCCTATTATTAAGGGAATATGATAGGTAATTAAAAAATAAGTACATCAAAACTGATCTGTTTTTTAAAAACTGTTAATGTATTAAATGATAGAAAACATTTCTTTAGGAATGGGATCAGACAGATTATTTCAGGCTGTCTTGTCCTTCAGTTTTGAACTCATGGGTGAAAATATCTTGTATATAGTTTTTATTCCTAGACTAGAGGGGGAAAATTGGTTTGCTGGTTTGTTTTTTTTATTTCTCAAGTGGTATATTAGCATTGAGTGAAGTGAAGTAATTACTGAACTGAACTAAGCTGAAGGAACTGAGAGGAAGAAGTGCTTTCTGCACCTGCAGAACAAGTTGCAGCTGTCAAGTGCTGGTTTATCACTTCAGAAAATTCTTGTTCCAGGTGCTAAGCAAGTGACTTCCCCGAAGCCTGTTGTTTTACTTTCTTAAAACTTCAGTAACAGCGTGTGCTGCCTGAATGCTATTTGTGTTTAATTTAAATTATAGAAATAGATTGCTTCAGTGTCACAAAAAAGATTTCAAGATTTCGAGATTTTAAGTGTAACATAAACACGTTTATTCTTAAAGAAAAGTGCGCTGTATTTTAATTGGATAAAAAAGCAACACTATCTGAATAAAGTGAGTGATAAAGGTACAAAAATACCCAATAACTCACACATTCTCTTTAAAAAAGAGAATGAAATGACATTTTTCTTGAAAATATTCTTTAAAATGCAGCTTAAGTCAATAGAAGGAATGTGTGAGTTACTGAATAATTTTGTATCTACTTTACTTAGTTTATTAATATATTATTAAAAATTTAAATCAGTTTTTGAAGTACCCAGAGGACTCTTGACTATGATTTATAGGAAAAAAATGAAAAAAAAAATTTAAATACTCTTATTTTGGGGAAACATATTGAGGGAATTTAGATGATAGTTTGAAGAACATTCCCCTCACTACATGTACTGAAAGTGAGCCCTAATTTCAGATTTTTCTTTGAGTCTTTTTTTCTTGTAAGAAATCATGAACTCATCTGACTACAACAACATCCTGCACACAAGGAAGCTTGCTACCATGGGAGGTAGCAGGCAAAGTGTATCCAACTTGATACCTGTGTTGAGTAATGACCAGGAGTGAATATTCAGACCAGATTGCAGGAAATCAGATGATCATTCCCTTGGTGAACTCTGCCAATTTGCAGTAGTCACCAAGGTATCAAGACCACCTGTCAGTCCTGTGTGAACCTGTCTGCTCGCTTTTTGAACCCACTTCTTCTTTTGGTGGTAAATTCCCATTCAGCTTGTGAGCGAGATGGTTTAAACGGTGTAAAATAAACACTAGAAATTTCTGCTTCTCACAACGTCACTGAGAGATTTTTGGTTGCCACTGGAAAATTTGCATTGATTTTGATGGAAACCATAATACACAATCTGAGAAGGGAGTTCGACTGGGAAGACAAGTATGTAACCAGTAAACTTTGGTCACTTTGGGATTGTTGTATAGGTGATGCCCTCCTCTGAGTCTGGCTGGCAATTTTCCAGCATTATAGCAGCCTTCAGAAGCATTAATTAGCATGTGGAGCACAGAGTGTGCTTTCAGAAGGACTGAAGGCTGAATTTCCTACTTTGTCATGTATGAAAGAATTACGGTGAACAAACTCTTATTTCCCAGTGCTGTGAAACACACAGACTACAGAGCAGCTCAAAGCACAAAGTTTTGGACTGCAGTCTGTAATTTCCTAAAATCTGAACCTTAACCAGAGCTTTTGGTTTCGTTTTACACTCAAAGTGTGGGTCTCTTGCTCCAAGTACTGTCAACACCCAACCCAGTAAGCAAAGGCAGCAAGGAATTAGGAATCACCCAGCGTTTGTAGCACAGTTAATTACTTGTATAACATATAACGACTTCCTGAGATCTGGTGAGAAGGCCAAGAGCAGTGACGACGGAGAGGCTCCCTGTAAATCTGGCTGAGTGGAGGAACGTGTTCTCCTCCCTGGGACTGCTGGAGCAAGCAGGATTTTATCGGAGCTGACGGATGAGATAAAACCAAAGCAACTGGAGATGCCAAAGTTGTATTTGATTGCATTTTCTAAAGCACCTGAGGAGGCAGCCTGCAGTCCTGGTTCTCCAGCCATCTGCTGGGGGATGTCTCTGAGGACAGCCTGTGGCCCTTGCAGTGAAATCAGGGGATCAGCAGTCAAGTGGGGAATGGTGTGTGCCTGGGCTTTATCTTTGTGCATTGTCAAGAGGGGCCATGATGGTCATTCACAGGGGCTTGGGAGCCCTGCTAGAGCTTCAGCTGTGACCTCTGAGACTCCAGCCTCCCACTAAAGAAATTATCCAAGTGTTCTAAAACTCATGGAAGGGATGAGAAGGCAAATTGTCAGGCAGGTGAGCACACAGTCATATAAACGTCATTGCACTGGAAGACCAGGCTCAAAAAGTGGGGTTTGGCTGTCCTTGACTTAGATGCACCAACTACGTATGTGTCCTAGGGTGATGTTATGGTGTTTCTATCTCCAATCGTGTGTCCTGATTATGTTTGGTATTATGTCCTGTGCTTCCAGGACTGAGTCTGAGAGTGAAGCTTTGTTTTGTCTTGTTATCAGCCGGCTCACCTCCCCCATGGTCTATGTTTAGGAGAGGTTTTAGCTCGGCTTGCTTGCTTGCTTGCTTGCCTGCTTGCTTGCCTGCTTGCTCGCTTCTGCCTTTTTCTTTCCTTCGCTTTGCCCTTGCTTTCTGCTTATTAGTTAGTTCAGCTAGGCAGTCCAACTTTTTCCCTGGACTGTTTTCTCTTCCACCCCGTCCCCTCCCTCTCCTGGATACCATCTGAACGGACGGGGACCTGGGAACCCCAAGAAACACCGGGAGGCTACACTTTGTCACCTGCAGCAGTCATCCCCAGCGCCAGAGACTGATAACTGAGCGACCACTCGCCAGAGAGACTGAGTTTGTCATCCCTTCAGAACGGTGAAAGAGTTTTTTTGTCAGCTGGTGTTGTCTTTTTTCCCTGTGCTGGGGAGTGTCTTGCTTGTTAAATAAACAGGTTTTTTCTCCCACTCTTCTCCGAGGAAATTCTTCCCGAACCCGGTGGGGTGGGGGGGGAGGAGTCGTGGGGTTTGCTGTCTGGGGGCTCCTTCTGGAGGTTTTCCCCCAAATTTGCCCAAAACCAGGACAGTATGCAAGAGGACTAGCGGAAGTAAATGTTAAAAACAAAACAAACAAAAAAACCCCAGCTGATATAAGAGTGAAAGGTGAGACTAATTATCCTTGTACCAAAAAGTCCCAGGTACTCACAGGAAAAGGTAAAGCACAAAGGAAGATCAGCCTCAGAAAAAGGGAGTACATTTTCTTAAAGAATCACTGTTCCTTCTGCTGAAAGGTAGAATGTATTTTTCCAAAGGGTCCAAAAATTTGCTTTTGCTGTTATATAGCAGTGAACATTGGGAATAGCTATGAAATGGGAGTTCATGTTGGACAGCTGAAGTCTGAAGGCCTTTTTTTTTTTAGCAGCTAAGGAAAATAAGTTTTACAGTCCAGGAACAGCTCAACAGTTTCTTCTCTGAAGCATAAAACATTCACAGGAATCAGTGGGGGTCCTGGCTGAGAAGGGAGTGGAATTAATGATTGAACTTGTAGCCCCATGCAACACTGGTGTGTAACGTGCTGCAGATCTGCAGTTGGGCAGGTGAGGCCACGGATGGACTTCATGGCTTACATACAGATCCTGAACCATGGTGGCCTCTACAGACTAATGCTGTTGCACTTGGTCTGGACATGGATTCCCACAGTGCTGCCCCATGGATCTCTCCACTGTAGAGCACTGACTGATGGAAGGGCTGAGAGGTGGCCTATAGACTCAAAAATGATTAACCATCTGTGTCTGCCCATGGAGGGACACACAAATTTCAGGCACAGCCACAGGTGCTCACACACTGACCCAAAAGAGCCTGAAGGGCAAATCCACCCTCTGCCTGCTTGAGGAGGGGATGGAGTCCAACCCACATGCTGCTCTTGGCATCAAGCCTGCTTTTATGGGGAGCAATGAGAACTCCCTCCACCTTTAGCATCAGACAACCAATAAAAGACAGTGAATGTTGATTTGGAGAGGAGGAAGGAAACTAAAGAAAAGACAGACTGACAGTGAACACTGAGGAGGCTCACTGGGCTTATGGAGAGGATTTGCCCCATCTTCTAGAGAGATGGAGGGAATTTCATGGTGCCAAAAGGCACCATGGGAACTCCTGCACGATGCACACTGTAGGACGCAAGGATGTGGCTGGATTCCAAAAGGAGTTTGCTTTGCAGCTGTCAGTGCAGTCCCTTGATTCACAACTCAGTTTTGTTTCTCTCTTGACTTGTTGTTTGAAACACATGCGCAAACTAGCCAGAGTTTTGCTTTTCATACTGTTCAAGGATGATGGAACACAAAGTGCTGTCTCATGAGTTTTGTCGACCTGATTCCCTTCCAGAAATCTGCTCACATCTGATTTTGTTTCCTCTGCCCACTCTCTGTAGACACTGAGTTTCCAGTGTCATTTGCCTCCTACACACACTCATTAACCCATTTCCCTCCACCTCCGATCCTACAATGCCCATTTTATCCAATTAATGGTAGGAAATAAGTGGAGGTTTTATGACAAGGGTGTGAAGTTCCGTCTGACACGCTGCATCTTTCCAAAGAACAATGCTTTCTCAATAATTATGTTCAGATGACCATTAAGTTGGTGCTGCCACAGTTCTCCCTTCAGTTTTAATGAATATAATAAACAGGAATGAACTTCTGCTATCTGCAGCTGCTGCCATTGTCTGTGAACTGCACGTTACTTCAGAGAAGTTTATTTTAGCTTTAAACTCTCTTTCAAACAATGTGCAAGAGAGAAAAAAAAAAGTTGGTGCATTTTTGTCAGCTCTTGCCTTTCACAGATGTTTTTGGCATGAGAAATGCTGTAGGACAATTAAAAAGAAGCTTCATTTTCAGAAGTACTTGGGAAGCAAGACTCCAGTGAAGTCCCAGGCTCTGAGAGAGCTCAGAAATTTATCAGCTGTGGGGTGCAAAATCTCTCCTTGTTGTACAACCGTGCAAATCCCAGAGTAGGAGAGTATTGAGGTAATGGACTGCAGGTTTTCAGTTATATTCAGATAAGGAGAAAATCCTGGCCTGATGATCTCCTTGTTTGGGAAAAATCTCTTAAGCTTTTTAAAATATCAATCTACCTCAGTAATGCTTTGCACCTAGGACCCTTCAAGGAGGAGTTTAAGAGAATTTAATAATAATTTCCAGCACTAAGAACAGAGCTATGTGAGACAAAGACCCCAAGTGTCATGGTACACAGTCCTTGCTCTGAGCACTAACATTTAACTGACAGCATTGCAAATTGAGAAATATTTATTCTCATCTCATCAGAACTGAATCCTTAGTCTGTGTATTTTGACCTTTGGTTTGATGTTGTTTTGGGGTTTTTTTGTATTTTTTTTTTTTATTTAAACAGATGCGGAGGGGTTTTTTATTCAAACAGATATATAGAACCATTCCTGCATTTACTACTTTTAGTCACCATAGCCAAGTTAAATTGCCCTTCCCTAAATATTTTATTTCAGATACTGGTATCTTTGTGAGTTCTGAAAAGTTCTGAACACTAGAAACATTCAATTTGAAATTATTATTAGTAGTAGTAGTTTTATAACTATTATTATGTACGTACAGCTTTTGCAGCATTGTGATTAAGGTTGTGTCAGCAAGTAACATTTAAAAGCCAAGTTTAGGGACTTATAATTCACTGAAGAAATTCACATGGGGCTAAAAGTTGGCTTTGCAAGCAGTTCTGTGGGAGTTAGCCAATATCTTTGAATTTTTTGGCTTCTCTTGGCTTTGAGTCATAATGTGACTGAAACATGAGTTTCTTATTTTCTCTGTTTAAAAACTGATCTATTGTCTTCCCTAATATAAGGTAGCCCCAATTGTTAATGCTTGACTAAAAGTAGTTATATGTTTCTTATTCAGGGGCAGAAAATTGGCGAATTGCAGCCATATTAACTGAATAACCAAATCCACATTGTGCACTGTTACTTAATATTGTTTTTCATGAAGGTGGCTGACACATCCCTTTGCTTGACAGTTTGTAATGCCATTTCTGCAGGATTGACCATGAACACTGTAAGGTGTTTTGAGATTTAATAATTCCCTGAAGGGGCACACTGTACATGCAGTGTTATTTGTCTTGCACATGCATGACAGATAAAAATCCAAATGGTTTCACCTCCAAATGAAATTCTTAGGTGATGACTTAACTATAATTTGGTTGATTTGCGCAGTTGGTGGTTTTGGGGTTTTTCCCACCACCTTTATATCTAATGGCTTAAAAACACTGAAGCCTCTTTCCTCTCAGGCTTTTCAAGGGTTATATTAAGACTTGCAACAGTGTGGGAGCCAGATTCTCAAATAATTTATTTTTATGAAACACATGTTGATATTATACCGTGAGCAGGTAGCTGTTTGCTGTCATGCTGCGTACATTATTGTAGGGCTGTACATACAGCCAAGTTATCATTGTGGTGGTGTCATTTTTTGTTTAGCACTATCATGGAAGCAGGTACTGATTAGGAATATATAAAGTTAGTTAATTTCTCTTCATGGAGGTGTTTGAAATATCTTTGTATTTTGATGAGAAAGTATTCAGAAGTGTATTCAGTCCTCTTGTGATTACAACGAGATTTCAGATTTACCCAAAAACCCTGCAGCATCCTCTGTCAGCTTCGACAGTCTCTTACAGTTCTCAGACTCGTCCCCAGCTCTGCTATGGCAGTAAGCTTGGGATTGAACAATCTACTTTTCAGGAAACTACCAGCTATGTACTCAGGAAACTGAGGACACATCCTCAGTTGTAGCTGTTCTTCACTAGGATCCCATGGAAATAGCTTTTGGTTTATGTGAGTTCTGTGATAGTTATCTTAAGGACTCCTTCTCCTACTAATCATGGGCCAAGATTTTAGTGATCCAAAGTGGAAGTCTGGCATTGGGAAGAAGTCTCTTGAAGGGACAGCTTGTCTTTAGGGAACAACTTGTCATTTGTTTGTGAGAAGCAATAGAGATTGGAAGGAGATTTGGAGGACATGGCTGGAGGAGGGGATTAGGAAAGCTGCACTTCCCAAAGAGGAAGATGCCAGGGAAGCTGCTGCAGAAAGAGGTGCTCACTTGGGCATTCAGAAACAGCTCCAAAAGTTTTAGCCTGTAGTGAGATTGGATGAGGCTTCAGCAGTTGTCAAGCCCCAGAAAGAATGCTTTCTGCTGCTTTTAGATTTTACTTAAATGAAAATACATCTTAAAGATTAATCGCCGTTATGCTCTAGCACTATGATATCAAACCCCGGGATTCTAGAAATGATGACCTGTCCTGCCTTCCCCAGCTCCATTTGCTGACATTGTTGGTAGACAGATGCCCTAGTCCCCTCTTCCCAAGCTGAAGAACACCAGTCTCCTTCCTTTCTATCCGCTTCATCGCCCTTTGTGTATTTCCACATCTGTTGGTGCAGGGGGTTGAGAAGGACCAGCTGAGGTAGCTTATGAAAACCTAAATTCATCCTTTGCTCTTTGCTGAAACGTTTACCCATGGCAGTTTCCTGTTTAAGAGAAGGAGGGCAGCAGTATTTGGTACCCACTAATTAAATGCAGTTTGAACTGTGTTGTTTGTGGTAATGTAGTGAAAATACGGCCCCTGCTGTGACATCTGCAGCTAGACAAGTGACACCACCCAGCCTCTGGTCAAAGCAATGTTTTCAATTCAGCAAATAACAGCTAAAACACAGTAAAGACCTAAAAAAGACAGAGACAAATGAAAGACCAATTCCTATTATTTCCATAAGCTGTTAAACAGAGCTGAAAAATGTTTGGGGTTTTTTTGGGCGATTTCTTTATATTTCGTTTTTTTGAGAGAAAGGATTTTGCTATTCTGTTGAGTAATTCCAATGTTTACAAAGGGAGAAGAAGCTTCCTTATGGAAATTAGCAGATGTAAAGATTTGGAAGTCATTTGTAATGCAGCATATGAGGTCTTCTTCCTAGTGTACACGTTGCTTAATTTAAAAAGCTCGCATAAACCTTGAACATAACTCACTAAGATGTTAGAAAATGTAATTGAGGCTCACAAGTTAATTTTTAGTTTTTTCAAGGGGCAAAGGTGCCACCTCCAAAAGCACAAAAGGGACAATCTCAGGTTACTATGCTCCCAAAAAGGAGGGCAATGCTGAAAAGAAGAGAGAATTCATGAATGTTGCAAAAATATCAGAGGAAGTGGAATGACCTTCCCCACTGCTCAAGCTTAGACGAGTTTCTCCATGAGGGTTTAGAAATGTAAAACAGCTGTACATGTCTGGCTGAGAATGGTAATGCAACCAAATGGAAGCTATGCCATGTAGTGAAATCATACATTTGGTAAATGGGAGATCTATAAATAGTTTTTTAAGGCCTAAGAATTATTAAAGGAGAACTTATACCTGGATATGTGCTCCTTCAAGAGCTCCAGCTGCTCAATAGCTTGTTTTGGACTACAGCACAGAACCAGAGGCAGTACATTTTACAGATGTGCTTTCACCCTTTGCAAACACATTACTAGAGGTCATCGAAGAATGTTGCCAGCATACTGCCAGGATGCTGTGTAGGTTTCCATATGAGGCTGCTGCCAAGACAAGACACTCAGTCTGTTGGCTTACAACATAACTACCTCCCAGGTTCATCCACAGAGGTCTGTGCTCCTCAGTGTGCTGGCAAGGTGGCAGCTGCTGCAGAAAGTGCCTGTCACCCAGTCAGGTAACAGGCTGACCACTTTTCCTAACACGAGCGTTAATGTGCCTGTCTCCCAGCCACAGTACGATGTGGGGCAGAGCAGTGGTGCTGTCTCACAGCCGCTACCGTGGAGCGCGTTCCAGCATTGTTCAGTGCTGAAAGCTGCCTCCAATTAGCCCAGCTGCACCTCCTTATTAGGAGCCAAGAGCCAGCTGCCAGTCAACGTGATGCTAACCACAGCATCCCGCCTGCCACCAGCCAGAGAATTTGGTGTGTCCTGGCCACATCAGCTCCACAGCCAACTGGAACCTCTTTCCAAGAGATTTAACCTCCTCCAGTCTACATCTGCAATGAGGTTTAATTTCCTAAAGGTGTAGAGAGCTGCTAGGATTTAAGAGGTCTTTAGTCAAATATTGTTGACACCAAGGGGTTCTAGGTGCCAGCTGGAACAGAGCTTTTGTAAAGACCCAGTCTGAAGAAGCCAGTGCACTCCAGACTAGAAGAGTAAAACACCTCTTAGGGTTGCCTATTTACATTGAAGATTCCCAGAATTTTTGGAGGCTGACCCTGTGTACCTGAGGAATATAATTCATGACACCTGTCTGACCTACCAGAAATGGTTGGAGAGCAGCAAAGCTGGGCACGGTCACCTGTTGAGCCATTCAGGTTAAACCCAACCTGGACTGTGCACCAGCACCTCCAGATCCCTGCCCTTACATTAGTGTCAAATGAAGTCCAGGGCAGCTGAACACCCTGTGCTGAGCAGGGAGCAGGGTGTGGTTGTAGGGCAGTCACACCCGTGCTGCTCCAGAGCCACAGCCGTCGGCTCAGAGGCTCTGCACAAAGCTGGCTGTGCTCTATTACCCCTGCACGTATTATCAGAGTTACCAGTCAAAGCTGAAAGGTCCTTTTGCAAACAGAACCTCAGATCCTACAGCACTTGGTACCTTTTGTAATGTCAGACTCAGGCTGCTTGGCTGAAGGCCCCCCTGAAAAGGGGCCTTGCTCCCCCTACACATGAGCTGGCTTCCTCCCGGAGCACAGCGAGCAAGGATGCTCCCATCACAGCAAGCACTGACAGCTCCCTCACTGGAAAACTCATCTCACAACAAGAGCAAAGACAGTGGCAGGCACTGCTGGAGAAATAACTCAGTTGTGCACCTCCACCAGGCACTAGCTAATGCCACTAGGCATTAGCTGGACCCTTTCAAGAAAATAAATGTTAGCAGCCGCATTCAATTTATGGGTTCCTTACCTAGAAAGGTCCTACCACAAGACTGTCCCATAGCCTGGCTTTATCTTCTGCAAGACCATGCTAAGTCTCTGAAGAGGTACTCAGGAGTTCAGCATTCAGGCAGGGCTCAGCATCCAAATCTACAGCAAGCTGGAAAGCACATGAAACCAAATTACTCAGATTTTCCCATCTCTGCACATGTGCTTAGCTGGTTTTAAATTATCAGTGTAAAGGCCTAGTAGCTTCGTAATGTACACACAGAAAGATTCCCACAGATTTTTTTCCTTTCTTTTTCCTTTTTTTTTATTGAAGCCAGCTGAGTAAATTCATAGGAAGTTGTAACAGGACAAGTGAAATGTATACCCACATTCCCTGGGAATCCAAATGCCTTTAACACATACAGTATTTCATGTGAAATTTATTTTAGAAGACACCAGAACAGCGTAACTTTTTCATCACTGTGTTTTAAAGCTATCACTTTTGAATGAAATAAGGTGACAAGAAAAAAAAGAAAATGTGAAAATCCCAGAACTTGATACCCCTATTGCACATTCCAAGAGAAGAGATTAATTTCTCCATTTTTCTGGGTCACTTTCAAATTTTTAGCTAATTACAGAATAGCTTTAAAATGTAGCCCCAGTTTAAACTACCATGAGTAAGAAACAGCTGGAATGACACTCAGCCGTGGAGTTGAGTATTGTCCTGTGCTTATTCTCTATTTTGTCTCAGAAGCTTTTGCAATCCCCTATCAGTTAAAGGAAAACTGTTTCTGCTGTGGCAGGAAAGTGATATCTGAGCCCCACATGAGCAGGGACCATGCAGGTGGCTGGGGAAGCCCTCTGATAACCTGTGGGGGGATGAAGCCACGGAAGAACAATGTCCATGCCGATTCCTTGGGTTGAGCAGACCTGCTGTTGGTCCCAGCAGACATGTCCATCTGCATGGTCACACTGGTGAGCAGCCTGGTGCAGCTTGCCAGTCACAGCATCGGAGAGGCAATGGTACCAGGGCATCCTTCACCCAATTCCCACCCTGGCTCCGCTGCCTTACAAAAATCTGGGAGCCAGACCTCCAGCTCACTTGAGTCAGGGGCTGATTTCTGCTATCTGAGGGGTCTGAACATCTCCACAGCCAGCTCTTTGTTTGTTAAATAAACTGGTCTGAGCTTAATGAGATTTTGTGCAATGATTTCGGTCTGCTTTGGATACAGTAACATTTAGACCGCAGCAGTGAGGGCTGATGCAACTGGGCAGGCAACCCCTACAGGGCAGTGGTCCCTGATGGGAGAAAAAAACAGAAAAAAACATGTCCTTGAGGCTAGCCCTGCCTGCTCATACGGTTTGTGATAGTGGATAAATGGTCAAAAAGGCATGATTCTTCTCCTCTTGAAGTCAATGTGATATCCTGCACCTGGATAAGAGTCTGGGTTCTCCAGGAGCATATAGTTTTTGCATCCATTCTGAAATTAAATGATTTCTTACTCAGCTACATGATAGCTGTGCAAATGTAGATGCCACTTAATACTGCATGAGCTGTTTCTGCAATGTTTTGTCAGTGAATTTGCTTGCTGCTGAGCTGTGAGGAATTCCATGCCTGAGTAAAGTCTGCAGGGCTGGGCTTCATATATATTTTTTTTTTTTTGGTGGGATGGCGCAGTCCCAAAAATGCATGTACAAAAGAAGGACCTGCCCCACTTTGTGCAGGCAGCTAGACCTGCTCTTGCTGGCTTCCCAATCCCTTCCTCCACTAACTGGAGCAGACATGAACCTTAGCAGGGCTGAGTTCAAGCTTTGAGCCCTGGATCTCTTCCGCAAATATAGTTTTAGTTGGCATGTTCAGCAAACACAAATCTGACCCCTTCTCCCACACCTTGTCCTTCATCAATGCTATTGCTTATTGCAAAACCTGATTTTGAAATGAGCTCTGACTTCCAAATGAGCTCAGTCCCAGCAATGTTGACCATCACACACACAAACACACACACACACACACACACACAGAAGGATTCCCTGCTGCCTTCTGAAAATAAATACACTTAAATGAAGGAGAGACAAGGCAATGACACAAAGGCTTTCATTTACAAAACTATTTCTTTGCAGTAGTTGAGGAGCATTTCTTGTTTGTAATTGCAGTTAAGAGTTCAAGTTGTGGGAATCTGTCCCACAGGTATGTGCTCTGGTGTTGTATGGCTGTGAGTTTCCTCAGAGGCTGGGGAAACTAGTCTTTCTGCTTCCACAGAGGCTCCCATGCTTTGGTTGTTCAACAGTGAGGTTTTCCTGCATGGCCATGCTCATGGCCGTGCATGAAATAACTCTTTGCTGTTCATTTAATGATGATTTTTTCTCACTTGGGCAACTTGTAGTGGTCGTTGACATTGGTTGTGTTCTGTGTGTAGGGAAAGGATGAAGACATGAACCAGGAGCAAAGCTTGCAGTAATCTGATTTTTCAGCAGTACCACTCCTGGGTTCTCTTTGCCTTTACCCCCATGATAAGTCTTTGCACAATGCCCATGCCCTCTTCTTTTCACACTCACTAGTGGTTGGGTTTGCTACACTATATTCCTGGCTCCAAGATCCATGTGGGACTTTCATCTTGGGTGAGGGAGCTGAGCACCAGGCCAGGTCAGAAGAAAACACAGGAAATGGTGCTTTTCTGTTGGAATTTGCTGACTCAGCAAAGCTGAGCAGCCTCAAAGAGAAGCTTTGCTTTCGACATGGCTCTGCTGGAATGTGGTGGACTCACTGCCTTCTGCCCCTTTCATTCCCCTGCTTCACCAGCAGGACTGAGAGAACCAGCTCTCCTGGGCTATCTGAGGCCATGGATCCCAGCCAGCCCCACAGCCCAGCTTCAGCTCCTGGAGCATTTTGAAAAGTGTAGACTTTGCTTCTAAATCCATTATGAAAGTCCAAAGAGCAAAATCATGCCTGTGGCTGCCCAGCTCCTCTCCACGCAGCACAAGATGGGTCCTTTCCCCTCTGACAGACTCTGGGCTTGGACCAGCTTTCAGAGGATTTGTACCCTGGAGGGGCTGAGGTTTGGCAGGACTGGTGCACTGCTCAGCGCCTTGGCTCTCACACAGCCGAGGTGACAGTCCTGATCATGCTGAGTCTGATGGTGGCCAAGACCTTCCCAAAGGGGGGCAGCTGTAGGTACAGTCAGGGGATGCTAGCTCCTTCCTTCTCCCTACCTCTTCTCCTGCTGATTCCTCGGCCGCCTTTGCAAACGCTGCTCCAGAGGTCTTTTTCCTCTCCTCATGGAAATTATGGTGGCTGCAGTCTCTCCCTGTTGGAAATAAGAAAACCTTGGGGGTTGGAACTCTGTGGCCCTCCTGTACTCTGCAAGGGAGCCCTGAATCTTGGAGGAAGTTCCACTCCCCACTGTCTCCCTAAGCAAGGGAACACACTCATTATCTTTCAAGAGCAGCAAAGTGGTCTAAATGACCTCAGCTTGGTGGCTATTGTTGTCCCCCTTTTTCTTTTTTTTTTTTCTTTTAAAGAGATCACCTGTCACCCCAGTGTCTGTCTGAGTGTGTATCCTTGACAAATCCATCTGGGGTGCCTGCTATCCCAGCAAATAGAAGTACCTGGTCATGTGCACCCCAGGAAGAGCGTACTGGGTTTTGCTTTTAGAGGTTTGCTTTTCATGCAGTACTTTCATCCCCTTGTCAAAAGCTCAGAACTGAGAAGGTCACAGGGCTTATTATATTGGCTATATGCAGGCAGCGTGCAGGCTTCCCAGCAGAGCTCTGTCAGTGCAGTTCAGGCCTGACCATAACTCCCCTAAGCTAAATCTGTCATTTACGCTTAGTTTTCTATCCATGAAAAATATTTATTGGGGCTTGAGTTAAAGTTGCCAGATGAAGCCTTTGTCTGGTAGTTAAGGGAGCTTTCTAGGATGCAAACAGAGGTATTCATCCTAATACACTCATGGCATTCAATAAAATAAAATCTCTCCTAATACTGCAGAGGAGCTGAAATCCTCAGGTGCTCCATGTCTAGCTTAATAACATCATCACTGAGTTTTCTTGGCTTATCTTTTTCTTGAAGTGAAACATGCCAAAATGCTAATGACAAGGGATTTTTAAAGAGTCAGTGATTTGTTATGCTGGAAAATGGATGAGTGTGGAAAACAATGTTTTTGGAAAGCTCACACAGATTGCCAACCTCCCTCAAAGTTTTAGCTGAGACTTTGTAAAAATGGACTGTCAAGGTTATCACCTCACGGACAATAAACAGTTGAGGAATGCAAGGTTTTGTGGGGAAGATACAGCTCTAAAATATTTGCTGGAGAGACACTGGAGGAGGTTAGGTTTGGAACCTTCCAAAGATAAGCAGCCATAGCAATATTTATTGTTTACATGTAACTACCATCCTTCTGTCTTTTACAAGGGAGGAATCATTTTGCAAGAATTTTAAATAAAAAGCTCATACATAGATGGTTCTGATTAGGGACTCACAGCTCACAGAAAATGCTGCACATTTAAGGTTACAGCCAAAATCCGGTCCAAACTATGATAGTCCAGTGTGTTTGTTTCTCTGAGAGTATTGGGTTGGTAACCTTGCTAGGCTTGTAAGTTGTTGCTGCCTCAGCCACCCACCCCACTGCCCTGGGGAGGTCTCCTGGAGGAGTAGAGTCTGCAGAAGGAAGGGCCTTTTCCCACTCCTGCCCCCAATATCCTGATGAAGGTGAGCTCAGCCCACATGAGCAGACAGTGAGGTAGCTGGCCAAGGCACTGACCCACATTCCCCTCCATCAGCTGCTAGAGGGAAAGGATGGTTTGCCAGCAAGTTGCTTCTCTTGCACCACCCCAGCAAGATTCTTCAGAGCCCATCTGCCTAAGCCCTTGGTGCCTGAGGTTTACTGTATAAAAAGGATTAGAGAGATTTCTACCTTAAAACAATTTTATTTCAACCCTTGTAAACCTACACTTTGTATCAAAACCCCTTTAAGAACATACAGAGATTTCGGGGGTTTTTTCTCCTTTCTGTCTTTTGCTTTGTGACATGTTTGTTCTGAGATCACCTTCTAGGCATCTTCTATTAAAATATATGTGACAAGCACCAGATCCACTTTCATGCAGCTGTGCAGTATGTTATTTTTCATGCTAATGCACTGTTACAATTCTACTGAGTGCAGTTATCTACAGATCAAATTCGCCACATGTGCTCTGTGTTTTTTGGCTACCAGGTCAAGAGCAACAGGGAGAAGGAAACGATGCTTGTGTGTTAACTGTTCATGTTGCCTTCATGAAGCATGGGCTTAATATTCAGGCAGTCAGAGGAACTTTTGCTTTGCCCCACCTGCCCTCTTGGTTTGTTTTTTTTTTCTGTCAGCACAGCTGACTGCTTCATTGAGATTTAAGACAAAACAGACTGTTATTACATGAGACAGAGTCACTGTCTGCCACCAGGAGATGATTTAATGTTATGTGATACACAACCTTACTCTGTGCCCCCCTACTGTTTTCCACACAAAAATCATTCTCCAACTTGCTTTGCTGTCAGTTTTCACCTAGAAGAAAATTTGAGTCACTGACTACAGCAATGACAGCAACCAGAAGTAATGATTAAAGACCTCCTTGTCATCATTGTGCCAGATAGTTGTGGGTGAAAGGGGCTTATGAAGACACATTCAAACCTTATTTACCCCAAGCCCAGCAGCTGAATTCTGCCTTAGATAAAATGCAGGCAGTACACAGCAGGACCACATGCAGAAGTTGCTAACATAGCCTGAAACTCAAGCTATGCTCTTAAAACAAGGAGGAAATACTAGCTTTGGTGAAATGTTAGATATCGGCACGGTTGGAGTTACAATTCCAAATTGCTCCTAGAAATGCAGAGGGAGCTTTTCAGGTTCCAAAAAGGACTCAAAGCAACAACATATAAGCAACGCAGCCTATCTCATATCAAATCTCTCTAACATCCGCTGCTTTTTTTGCTGCTGTTTGAGCTAAGACATACCACTCTGTCTGATGTCCTTGCTCCACTGCAGACTACTTACTTAGCTCACCTAAATATGAACCAAAGTTGCACTTCCTTAGTGTGAGATGTTAGAAGTGTTATTCATCAGTTTTGGTCTTTAAAGTGGGATAATTTCTTCCCAGAGCCTGTTACATTGCTTTCTTCAAGGAAAAGGGCATCTGCAAACTGTCTCCATCTTCTGGAGAGAGATTTATTGCTCTGTTATTTCTTCAGGTACCAGGAGAGACTCTTGCCTCTTTCTGCTTCCTAATTTTCTCATGGTCTCGAACTGATACACCAAAGCAGTGGAAACTATTTCCCAGACTTTTTTATGACTATGGATTGCTGAGTGTACAAGAAGATGCCTTTTCAGTTTACACTTGATAAAAAATCATGTCTCATCCATAAGTTAATTATTTGAGAATGTCACAATAATAAACTTTGACTCCTTAACCTTTTCCAGAAATGATGCCAAGACTAAATCCTGAGGCTGCTTTCTAGCTACTGATTAGTAGCTAGAAATCTGACCTTTTCTGTCTGTGCAGAAAACAGGCAGTGATGCAGCTCTCCATGCTGCTAAAGTCAGCTTGATTACAGCTCCATCTTTCTTTCCAAGCAACATTAGCCCTTGGGTGTTTTGGTCTGTCTCCCGTTTTGTTTTGAAGAAAGACACGGACCTGAGCTAGACTTGGAGAAACTTCAGAACATTCCTACTGCTCACAAGTTAGTTAAGCTTTGTCTTTGCCTCTGCTCACTTCTTACCAGTTGCCTACTCACTGCTGTTATATCTGACCACCTTTGAGTAGTGTGTTGTGCAACAGGGACTGTCCCTTGGACACACGCTGTTTGTTCTGCCAGCCTCTTCCAGGAGGGAAACATCAGCTCTTGAGAGCTTAGAAGGGAGTTTAATTACGTGTTTGTTAAATGAACGTGCCAACATGTACCTTAAACATCCTTTCAAGATAAGGTTGAAGAGTGGCATTCTGCCTGTGAAGCAGACAGTGGTGAGGTCTTTGATATTCAATGATTATAGGGGAGGTTTGTACCACCCCTATGGGCTGTACCTGGAGTACATGCTGTCTCCTGCTCAGATGTCTAAGGAGCCATATCTTGCAGACAAATAAAGGACTAAGGACTCAGTGTCACCCCAAGATGCACACTCCATGTAAAACTGCTCTGCAGTGCAGAGCTGGCAGCAGCAACTGCACCGAAGAGCTTTGTTTATCACATTGTTGTGCTCTAATGATTGCTCAGCCTCAAAATTATGTGTTCTTCAGGAGCAATGGGGTTTAGGACTGTCAGTCAAAATTTATAGTAAGTGATGTTGTTTTTATCTCACTTCAGATAATGCTAGTGAGGATGTTCCAAAAATTGTTGTTTGTCATCTATGTTTTACAGTTTAAAGGTGATCTCTTTAAGCTATTATCCCCCTGCCACTGTTGCAGAAATAGTGTCTTCTTTTTAAGGTGTTCAGAGTCATCTGCTTCGCACTGAGCTGATGACAGCCTTGTATTAGTCGCTGGAGGTTGCCTGGAAATTAACCCCTCCCTGTTTAGCTTGTCCTGAGCCTTGTCAAAACCTCTTCTGGGAGGTGGTGAGGTGATGCAGTGGTGCTTGGTGGGCCTCTGCCGGGGAGGATGAAACATCAGGGCTGTCTTGCCCAACATCAGCTATTTCTGTAGGCTGACGTTTGCAAAAAACAAGGTGCTGACAGAAAAAGTCCTGATGAAATTCACTGCAAAAATGAAAGCATCTCCCTCTTGCAGCTCTCTGCTGACTTTTGTCTCAGGATTACCAACCAACCTTGGCTTAGCACTGGTAGGAGCTAGCTGTTGAGCCTCTGGCTCAGCCTCTGCCATGCACTGTTCAGCAGCTGTGTAAGACCAGCTTTGCTCTGTCCTTTAGGCTGAACATTCCTCCCGTGGTCCTGTCTGCAGCTTTGGGCCTGAGACAGTAGTTTGTGGCTGAGGAATAAGAAAAGCTGGTGGCAACATCCTGAAACTCCTGCTACCATGTGCTGAGTGGCTGTGACTCAAAACCTCTTGGCTCTGGAGTTGCACTCAACTGCACCTTGGGGAGAAGCATGATCTCTCAGAGTGCTGAGCAGTAACCCCTGACATCTGTGGAAACTTGTGGGATTAGCATTTATCTGCACTAAAGCAGAAGGGAACAGAGGCTGGTCTCCGAGTGCCACAAATCTGAAATTACTCACCAGTTTTCAGAATGTAATTACTTCTCAGTTAATCAAGGCCCTTGAAAAGGCTCTGGACACTTTTTACAGGCATAACTAGTGAAGTGATTTTTTTGTTAACAACATTTATTTTGGTCTCTAACATGTTTAGATTGTGAGTAAACCCTTAGATGCTATGCAAAATGACAGCAATTTATGGCAAACCTTTGGAATTAGGACCCAAACCAGTTTTGCACTACAGGCATGATGGATTAATCACCATTTGGTTCTGCATATAAGCAAAAAGTCTTTTAAGTCGGTTCTGTGCTGCAGAGGAAGTCGGTGGAGCTTTGCCTGTAACGTGAGTAATGAATCTTGGCTGGGATGAGCATTTTGGAGCCACAGTTCTGCAAAAATTCAAATCCCTGAAGGAAGTACGGTAGCATGAAGACCTGCAAATAATGGATTACAGTAATCCCACCAGGAAGTGATAATGGCATGTATAAATATTTGCCTTAGTTGATTGCAAATTATATCCTCCTAAAAGATGTTTGTCACTGTCGTTAGTCATTAGCATTTTCTAAATGCTTTACCAGCTGTTGGGTCATGCATAATGAGGACTCCATCTCTACCAAGCATGACCAAAGTATCTGGATGGGATGGGATTCGTTTTCCTATGTGTTTTTATTCTACTGATTATCATTTAATCATATAATAATTTGGGTTGGAAGGGTCCTTAAAGACCATCTACTTCCAACCCCAGTGCCATGGGCAGAGACATCTTCCGCTAGACCAGGTTGCTTAAAGTCCCATCCAACAAAACAAAAGCCTGTGGTGTGAGTCTGGAGTATTTTGCACAGTGTGCAAACCGTGTGACCATGGAGGGAAATTGTGGCCATATAGAAGTCTGCATCTAACCAGAAGATGAAATGAGAATGGATTCATATGCAAAAGAGGGGGAATCTGTTTCCCCATGCACTGCCACCCCATTTTTAATGGCCTCAGCTCTGCAGAGTCCTGGCTGAAGGTGAGAATGACTCTGATGAATGGGAACAACCTGTACCAGCAAAAAGCACTGGCAATTTCCCAATCAGAGTCCTATCAAGCCTGGCTAACTCACAGCCTTTTACGTCTTGCAGATTCCAAGAGGGATTAAGTCTTCATTGTCAGTCTAGTGAAGTAAGTTGAAACTCAGCTGAAGTTTTAAATCAAAAAAGAAAGATCCAACAGTCTTCAACAGAGGCAGCAGACTAGGAGAGAATGGGATTTAGAACAGAAGCGCAGCCAGAAATCAATGAAGCTTTTATGCCATCCCTCCTCATTTATCTACAAATCCCATTCTTTCGGCTATTTAGGCCTTATCTTCACACAATAGCTGAATTAGGTTTATTTTGTAAACCAGTTTAGGAAAGCTAGTGCAAACCCCTGTAGAGATACCTATATTTTGGTTTAAGAGTGGCTGCAGAGGGTAAATTGGCACCTGAGACAAAACCTCAGTTAAAGTGGTACTGCTTGGGCTTATCTGCATGGAAGATAGAGTGAAATAACTAAAATGTTAATTTAAAGTGTTTGAGGTAAAACCAATTAAACCCATGGGTACATGTTTTTATTCATACATAAAGGAGCTTTTAGTTTGCTTGATTCAGTGTTAAAACAAGTTACAGTTACTTTATTTCAGAATTAAATCTTCCCTATTAGTATTTAATGTCCTTTAACTGATCTACTTGAAATCCATGTGTGTAATTTGGCTTTGTTTCCAGTGTATGCAAACCCTTTGTGTGTGTAGTCCAGTTCAGGTTTGCTGAAAAAGGAAAGCAGAAAAATATCCTCACTAAGCTATGTGAAAATTAGTTATAATTTTTTCAGTAAAAGGAAGTATAAGCCCCAGGTAGCCTCAAAGCATCAGTCAGCTGGGTTCTCTCGACCCTATCAGTTTATACCACTTGCAGATCAATCCCTTTGCCTGTGGTTTATATTGCTGGTTTTGCATTATTCCCTGCTGGGAATGGGTTCCAAGCATCAGAAAAGCATTTCTGTTGTGCTAAGTATACAGCATTTCTTGTCTTCTCCCACATTCAAGAGAAGTTGAGGGCAGATTTGCCATCAAGGTAGCAACTTGTAACCTGTCTCATGCTCCTGAGAGGACTGTATTTTTTCCTGCTGCCTCTCAGGCAGGAGCTGGGTCAGATTCCTGCTCAGAGCTGTTAATGGTTGCACAGGGGCTCTTCTGCTCAGCGAACTTTCGCTTTCACCAGGTTCTCAATGACAGGATGTGGTTTGCTGTGTAAATGTAAAGGAGAGAGGAGGATCTGGCACTGTAGGCTTTCAACTCACTTCTAAAATACTCCAGGGTCTTTGACTGTGCAGTTTATCTGGCTTTTTTTGCTACTGTCATTTGTTAGAGTGGTGAAGACTGAATGCTCATCAGAACATTTCCTACTGCCTAGAAATTAACTTGCTAATTCAGGGGAACATACATTTACCAAAACATCCTCTCCATGACAGTGACTATTGGAGGTATTACAGGAAAAGGTGCAAACAAACAAACTGAATAACCTTCAGGGCAGACAGTTATGAGTGAGCCTGCCAAACATCTTTGTGTTGAATGCTTCAACACATACCCACATTTATTCACATTGTAGTGCCACAGCAGAATCAAATCACTGAATCAGTAGAAGATACCACATTCAGAGATACAAGACTCTGATTCTCTTCCTCTTTAGAATACAGAGGAGCAAGAATTAAAAGATACAAAATAAAAGCTGGTTGAAGGGGGATTCAGGTCAGCATTTGGTGTTCTTGTTCTTGTGACAGGCATAAAACTTGTTTGAAGACCACAAATGAAAACTGATGCTGATAATCCTGGGGTTTTTTCCCTCCTGTGGGCTGCAATTGTATGCCTGCATTTGTCTCAAGATTATCAGCACAAAAATGAGCATAATTTTAAAATCTCCAAAGTATATAAGAATAGCCAGGTTTTGGCTTTCCTTACCTCTCTCCTTCACTGTTTTCTTTGTCCATCTCAGGTTTTTGTGCTCTACTGTCTTTGTGGTACTCTGAGCACCCTAAGCCATGGCATTAGCCTGTGGCAGAGGTGACTGTTTTCCTCCTTGAGCAATTAGTTATTCCAGCTGTTCTGCGTTTTTGGAGGTATGGTTTCGAAGCTTGTGTTGCACCCTTATTGTGTGAAAGAGTAATGTGACAAAGCCTTGGGCTTCAGAGTCATTCCAGAGAGCTCACTCCATAGACATGTTCTGTCCCACATCATGTCCTATGCCTGGCTTAGACACACCTTACCTTTGCCATGGACTCCTGCTGAGCCTGTGGTCTTGACTTGCTCATCTCTTTAAAAGCTTAAAACATTTTCTTTCTTTCTTTCTTTCTTTCTTTCTTTCTTTCTTTCTTTCTTTCTTTCTTTCTTTCTTTCTTTCTTTCTTTCTTTCTTTCTTTCTTTCTTTCTTTCTTTCTTTCTTTCTTTCTTTCTTTCTTTCTTTCTTTCTTTCTTTCTTTCTTTCTTTCTTTCTTTCTTTCTTTCTTTCTTTCTTTCTTTCTTTCTTTCTTTCTTTCTTTCTTTCTTTCTTTCTTTCTTTCTTTCTTTCTTTCTTTCTTCCTTCCTTCCTTCCTTCCTTCCTTCCTTCCTTCCTTCCTTCCTTCCTTCCTTCCTTCCTTCCTTCCTTCCTTCCTTCCTTCCTTCCTTCCTCTTCCTTTCTCTCCCTTCCCTCCTGTTTCTTCATATTTCTTTCTCATTCCTGATTCCCACTGTGTCCACATGACATCTCTGGCAACTTCTTGCTGTAGCAAATGCAGTCAGTCCTCTAAATTTTTCAGATAGTGTAAAGGTCATCGTAACCTGACTGCCAGTGCAGTGTAGATGGGTGCTGCAGAAAGTGTGAGCCACAGTGTGATTTCTGTAGTGATCTGCACAAGTCTGATCAGGAGGGATGGATCTGGGCTCTTTCAAAGACTGCAGTGAAGTTGTCATATAGCATTGCAAGATACTTCCCTGGCAAATGCTG
This sequence comes from Sturnus vulgaris, assembly GCF_052056855.1. Lineage (NCBI taxonomy): Eukaryota > Metazoa > Chordata > Aves > Passeriformes > Sturnidae > Sturnus > Sturnus vulgaris. Next base: position 42,111,541 of record NC_142244.1, on the reverse strand, counting down.
CTGTTTGTATAAAAACACATCAGGAGAATCCATCAGATCAAAGTTTATGCCCAAAGCTTTGACATGTGGTTATTGTCTCAGGGAAGAGCAGTGATGAAAGGTGTTTCTGCAGTGGTGCTCCACAGTGTGAACATGCCAATTTGTCACCATCTGTCCTGGTCTGTACTGCACAGGTAATCTAGACATCTCCTTCCCACTGCCTGTCCATGGTGCATCACTCTTCAGGCATTTGGACAGATGCCCTGTTTCACCTCTGGAAAAATGAGTGAAACTCTTGTTTTCCACTCTCCAGTTTGCTCATGTGGAGAGGAGGGGCTGAGGTACAGGATCTGCAAAGTGGATTTCATTTTCAGAGAGAGCTTTCCCAGTTTCCCTAGTCCACCTGGACTTGGGGAGGGGGGAACTCCCATTGAGATCTGGGGAGGGATCAAAGAGCAGGGGTTTTGCCTGAGGGGAGCAGTGGGGCAGCCCTGCCGTGGGTGATCCAACACCTGCACATTCCCAGAGCTGGCAATCAAAGGCTGCATGGCCTGGAGCTGAGAGTGTCTACTTTTTGTTGTCAAACTTACAAGTTCAATAAGAATTGAGGGGGTTTGGTTTTTCTCAGATTTTTCTATTGATAACTTTTCCATTCCTCTCAGTCAACATGGATCATGACTTTTTCCTGCCCTAATTAAATTCAAGTGATACAAAGTTTATTGGGCAGGATTTGCTCTGTACCAGGATAAACCCATAGAGAAAAGGAGCAAATCAGCTCCATCATATTTTTAAAGAGTCAGATGCTTTCGTATCAGGAAGTAAAGCCTAAAATAAAACCTTATTTCCCATTACCCTAGCTTTAAACCAGTACACTTACACTGGAATCACTTATAACTAAATCACCACACTGTCATGAAGCTAGTAAAACAGTTTTTTTCCCCATTGTTCCACGTTTACTGATATCTTGGGCATTGTGGTTTGAGCCAAAAAAAGCACTCTTTCCATATATCCTTTAGTCAATGCAAGTTTTCAACATCCTAGTCTTTATATTGTAATATTTTGATTATTGTTTATTTTATTTAATTGTTCTTTTCCTAAATATACATATTTTCTCTCCACTTCAAGGCTTTTGGAATTTTTCCAAACAGTCCAGTATCAAAGAACGCTTACAGTCTTGTATTTAAACTTCTCATGCTTGTAAACTAAAACCTGTGCAAGCCCCAAGGCCAAGGCTTTGGCCGTATGTTGTTCACAGCTGATTTTTTTTTAATGTATATGCTAATTTTTTAGGGAAAAGGTCTCTTGCAAAAGTAAGAATCTTATCAGAAAGTTGATGTTTACATTTTCAGATTGGGATGGAAAGATAAAAAGTGAAAAATCTGAAGCTGATAAATGAAATTTCTTCATCCTCTATTTTTCCTCTTTTCCTCCCCCTTTGTTCTTTTTTTTTCTCATGTCATCTCTGTGAAAGGGATGTGAAAAAAAAATACTATGAAGACCAAAAGCCTTTCTATTTCATGTTGAGCAAAAAAAAGAACTCTTTATTTTACTCAAGAACATTTGGGAGATCACAGTTTCCTTTTGGAATTACAAATATATATATGTGAAAAATCATGAGACAAGGCCCAAGCACTGAGGCCCTTTGGTACTGATTGAAGCCTTTCTGTAATATTTTGCAGGATGCCTTTGTTTGAAGAACTCAAGGCACTTTCCAGGAAGGGGATCTTTAAGACTGTATCTGGTGGGGATGCACCACACTAAGTGAAGTACCTGAAGTAAGACAGAGAGGGGTGGCATCACCAAGATGCTTGCAGGAGTAGAAATGCAAGTGATCGGGTTCTTAGCAAGGATTAGCAAGTGATATGGTGGGACAGAGGGTTCTGTGGGTGCCAAGGACCTCAGCCTTCACCTGTACATGTTATGTGTGCTGTAGCTTTGGTCCAAGTCCTTGCAATTGCTCAATCCTGTGCCATGTGCTCTGGGATGAGCCTGCTTGAGCAGGGAGGTTGGACCAGACGACCCTCTGTGATCCCCTCCAACCTGACCTATCCTGTGATCCTCTGAAATCTCCTGCAGTTGCAAGGGCTAAACCATGGCCTTCGATGCTGGGAGGGCAGAGCAGGACTGAGGGGTCTTCTGATCTGCCTGTTCCCTGCACCGAGCTCCCCACTGCCTTCCAGGGAGGAGCTCCTGCATCTCACACCCACACTGACACTGCCCATCAGCCTCAATTCTTGCAGTTACACCTAATTGCAATATACCTACCTGTACTCGTGGTACTTACACCTCACACTGCAGTGGTCAGTGACAGACTGCTTTCAAGAGAAGCAAAGCTTAGAGTCACTTTTGGCAACAGTGTAGCATTGAGCATAGCATTGAAAGATGGGGCTGGAAATCTCTTGATAATAAACTTTCTCACGAGATTTTTAGCAACCTTTGTGTCTTGTCCTAGCTGGAAATGCCATGAGAACATTTTTTCCTGGGGTATTTTGTCACTCTCAGTTTCAGCTAACAAGTGGGAATACATTTATTCTAACATCAGAGAGGTTGAAAAAACAGTCCGGTAAACTGAATCCTGGGACAAAAGGGAAATTGAGAGACTTTGGTTCTATTTAGACTCTTTCCCTCAGTACTCCACAGAAAGAAATCTAACAGTTGCAGAAATAGGACATGAAGAATGCTGCCCAGACTTTTGGGACATATAACTTCTCCTTGCTGCTTCAGTTATTCCTTGCAGTACACAGTCTTTTATTTTGTCAGTCTCCTTTTAGGCAACCCAAGTAATAAGCCTTTCCCTTCTTCCTGAAGACACAACAATAAAGTCGGTAGATCTCAGAGTTAAGACTTTTTTCCTGATACCCAGAATATTTATTTTTCTTTTTTCCTTAGCACTTGGCCTCATGAACAAGTTATCCTAGCTGAGCTCAGCTCTAGGTGATAGCTTTGTTCTCCCTTGTAGCACTCAAAATTTTCATCCTGCTCTAACCTATTTCAGGGCAGTTTAGTGCAAATGAGCTTTTGGGCTAAAAGTGCACAGGTAAAGAGTTACCATGGCTCTGCTTACACACTGTAACTTGTCAAGTTGATGTTTTTATCCTGGGGGGCATCAGGCACAGCATGGCCAGCTGGGCAAGGGAGGGGATTGTCCTGCTCTGCTCTGAGCTGGGGCAGCCTCACCTCCAGTGCTGGGGGCAGTGCTGGGTGCCACAATAAAAAAGACATTAAATTATTAGAGAGTGTCCAAAGGAGGGCTATGAGGATGGTGAGGGCCTTGAGGGGAAGCTGCATGAGGAGTGGCTGAGGGCACCTGGTCTGTTCAGCCTGGAGGAGACTGAGGGGAGACCCCACTGCAGGTACAGCTTCTTGGTGAGGAGAGGAGGAGGAGCAGGCACTGATCTCTTCTCTCTAGTGACCAGTGACAGAACTCGAGGAAACAGCATGAAGCTGAGTCAGGGGAGGTTTAGGTTGGATAGTAGAAAAAGGTTTTTCACTCAGAAGATGATTGGGCACTGGAACAGGCTCCCCAGGGAAGTGGCCACAGCACCAAGCCCGACAAAGTTCAAGAAGTGTTTGGATAATGCTTTCAGGCACATGGTGTGATGCTTGGGGATGATCTCCTGCAGCTCTCCTGCAAGACTTGATGATCCTATTTGGTCCCTTGCAACTCATCATATTCTGTGATACTATGACTAAAACACCCCTGTAAATAATAACTCTGTTCCCAAGGCATTTATATTAGCTGGGCACTTTAATTCAGCACTCAGGCAGGCTGTGTGCAGTTAACTCTTAATCCCTTCCATACCTTGATCCTTCTCTCATTTGCTGCTGTTTTCTGAATTCCCTGCAGTTTCCCTGCTCCTCTGGCTCTGGGGAGCACAGCACACTGCTCCACATGCTCACATCACAGCCCTTTCTGAGCACATCATAAACAGCAGTTTAGTTTTAGGTATGAGCATAGCTTTTAGTGGCCTGAACAGTGCACTTGCCATACGCCTCATACCAGTTCTGCTATGAGCAGCTGTCAATTTCTAGACCAATATATTGTGTATTGTTCTCCTAAGGTTTCCTCTTATCTTTTTCCTTTTCAGAAAGATACACATCTAGAGCTCTGTCGTTGTGTCTCAGTTATCTACAGATCACATATGATCAATGAAAAGCTCCTCTCTTTGCCCGGCCAGCTCTGCAAGCCTAACCTGGCATCTCACAATGAAACCAGGATCTTTCTTTGGTTATACATGATTCCCAGGAATTCTGTTTCAGCCTGAGCCTGAACTCTATTATCAGTACAATTAAAGTGAATTTGAGCTGCCGTGTAAAGTTTTCAAAAGAGCTTACACAACCTTAGAGGCTGGGGCTTATTTTCAAAAGTGACTTAGTGCACTCAGAAACCTAAGTGAATTAGTTCTGTATTAAATTGATCCTCTCTTATGCTTTTGAAAAGGGAATTTAGGGTTCCTTCGGCATTTCAGGCATTTCTGACAAGATTCCTAATGTTATTTAGGTGCAAGTGTATCAGACCTCAGCTAGAAGAGAAAAACTAGGAAGTACCAAGTTTAATTTTCAAACTAAAATTTGAGTTTAAGGCTGTAATGCCCAGAAAATTTATGCTGGAAACTAAGACAATTCAATCCTGAAAGTAGTGAGAATAAATATAAAACCCTTCAGTCCTGGCTTAAATGTAGTCACAGACTAAGCAACTAGTGGTGGCTGCTGTAAATCCCTATTCAGGGACACTCAGTGCAGCTGAAGGAAGTGACAGGACAAAGCAACAATAAGACACTCCATTATATTAAAGAACATTTTATTTGAGGCTCTGACATTTTTACTCTGAACTTGCCTTCACTCTAATGGGTTACTTCTCTTTGTGGTTCTTAATGTTTTATAAATATTTCTGGTAAATATGAACATTTAATATAGGCACATATTTTAAAATATTAAGAATATGCAAAAAATGCACAATAGACGTGAAACAGCAACATTGCTTATTGCTGTAAATATGGCTGCAAATATGGCTGTACCAATTTACTCCTGTTTGTCCGAATTTTGCCTGGGAATGTTATTAAATGTCCTGAAATTGAGGTCAAGAGAATTTTCTGCTCAAAAGTTTCATACTATGTCAACTAAATGGACTATGTTGCTCAATCAAAATGAAATTTTTAATAACTTTCCATTTCTGTCTTGCTCACTGTGGTTCTTCTTTGCTTATATTCTCTAATCAGACAATGTTGCTCACAAATAGCTACTGAAATGCTAATGGATGAAAGGTACATTAGAAACAACCTTTAGCCCGAGTGGGCAAATTAATCTCCCACAGAACAGTACTAATTCCATTGGAATTAGAGTTGATCAGTGCTACTGATGCCTACATATAGTTGTAATGGAATGAGATTCACATCTGAACTCAAAGTGCACACTATTCTACACTCAGAAAAAAGAAACAAGTCTGTTAGTGATCCAGTTTTACGTGGGAGAAAAACATAAAGAGCTACATCACTTTAAACTTTAAACTTTTCATTTAGTTTCAAGGTTTTTATTGCACCCTCAACTCTGCATCAATTAACACCAACAGAGAGAAAGCAGCAGAGATACTGAAGAAAAAGCACTGCTATACTTTTGTAGGCAAACAGTCAATTCACTGAATTTGTGGTTCAAGATGAGAAATTTATTTTCAGATTTCTCCCTCTGTGTTTTTAAACTGTCTTCTGATCTTACAGGATGCTCATCTTGGCATGATTAGATGCCTCCAAAGGGCCAGTGTGACTGCAGGAGCAGAAGCAGGCTGTCTTATGGCAGTGGATCACTGCATTCTGAGGAAGGGCTTGATGGAGTCTGTTGGGTGTGATGGGATTGCATAAGGAATAAACCAGGCAGGATCTTGTCTCTAGGTCTTTCGTGTTTATGTATTTTTATTCCATGAGATTGGATGGCATTGGGATGCCAGCCCCTCAGTTGTGATGCAGAGATCATTTGATTTTTCAGAGCTGTACATACTTCACAGTGGTTCTCAGTGTGTTTTTGTAATTAGGCATATTTAACTGTGCCTTGTTTTACTGCTGGAGGAAGAATCTCATTTGTCAGCAGTTTTAAGCTTTGCCAAATAAAGGCTTATTGGCAAACTGCATTGAGAGCTCTGATAATAACCCAACTTTAGAAAACACACACCCTGCTGTGTTGTATTCAAGCCATGGTGCTGTTGAAATTAAAAGGGGAGACAATGCCTGCTTTCAAAAACTGGAGGTTCTTTGTATTCTAATAAAAGCTTAAATTAATGTTTTAAAAGGTTATTGCTATTTTTTACCAGCTAGCTGGCACTGTGTATAAATCTTATTTAGGCAAGGTCCTACATTATTTCACTGTTTTTAACACGTCAGCCAGTATCATACTGCCATGGATAATCAGTTCCTGAAATTCATTAGTCCAACCAGTTAAATCCCTTTTGTTTAGCTTTAATAGCAGGGTATTTCTGTGTATTCGGGAATCTAATATATGATGTACATTCTGACAACACCAGCAGGGACCACAAATATTTCTTACATAATCTAAAGGACATATGTTTGGCTTATGGCAAAAATAACCTCATCATTCCTGTGTTTTAGGTTGAGGTGTCCATGTGAGGTCCTTTTATAAGAGCAAAGTAATAGGAACTATGTATAATTTAATCTTGTTGGCTTTTAATACATTTCCTTCAGCTTTTAAAGAGTGCTCTAGGAAATGGAAAAACACACAGTCAGCTATGAAATTCTATGACACTGATGCAGTCAGGCTATAAAATATTCTTTGCATCTTAATTGCATTTTATATAGCTGTATAACCTTGTGTAATTCTTAACTCTATAAATCCTAGCTCTGCATCCCGCTCTGGCAGCTCGGCAAGAGCGGCAGAGGAATGTTTCCCACAGTTCATTGTTCGGTTTGGGTGTGTGGGCAGCACACAAACGTCAGGACTAAGCAGGAAACTTGCACTGAACTTTGCAAACTGCTTTTTGCAGATAAAGGATTCTCCTCATCCCCGTGGATGAACCTGATCTCGCACAATGAGATCTGTATCTGAGCTCTTTCCAAAACCAGCCGTGGTTTGACAGCCAGGTGAATGACGGAGCCTGTTTTATGTAGCTGGTTTACTTAAAGGTTTGGAGGACAGTTTAGAGGAGAAGAGAAGGTAGTTTTATTGGTGTATAACTGTGAGAACAAAGTAGGGCAGTACAGAAGATAAATACCTATCAGGTGAGACATCAAGCCAAAGGCAGAATAATTTTTCAGGCACCACCAACCATGTGAAACACTGACATAATGCAAGTGTGCCTGCAGTGATGCTGGATGCATCAACATAGCAGATGCACTTACCAGTATTTTCTGCCCTCTGATCGTCCTCTTCCAGTACGAGCTGCATCCACAGCCTGTGCCATGCTCACAGCCTTGCACTTGCTTCCCCACTGTAAAACAGAGGCTGAAGAAAGAGCATCCCTATGTAGAGACAGGAGACTGTGGTTTAAAAGTGAAGAAAACAGTGGGAGGATCACAAAGCAATGATGGATGTGATCTGTTCAACTTTGTAGCATATTTCTAATAATAGAAGGTCTTTAGAATGGATAGACAGACGCATAACAGGATCCAGTGGCTGAAAATTGAAGCTGGATAAATTTAGATGAGAAATAATGCTCTGACTACTCTGCAGATTACAGTGCAGTGTTGAGATACATGAAGATTAAATGAGCTAATTTGGAGAGCAAAAGCCATCCAACAGCAGTGGCAGGGAGATCCCAGATTGATATTGCTCAAGGGAATAAAAGAGCCTGCTGAGAGGTCTGTGCCACTGCAGCCCAGCCATTCCCAGCTATCCAGTGAGCATTTAGCCTCACCCAGTACCCCAGATCTTGGCCTGTGATCTGTTCTGGGGACGTAGGCCATGTTACAGAATCACAGAAATGGTTTGGGTTGGAAAGGACCTTAAAGATCACCTAGTTCCAACCCGTGCCATGGGTAGGGATACCTTCCACTGGACCAGGTTGCTCAGAGCCTCATCCAGCCTGGCTTGTCAAGAGCAAGTGAAGCAAATATTGCAACGTCTCATCAAGGAATGCTGAAATTAGTGAGAGACATGCTGTGTCTTGCTTTGCACATAAGATGTAAACAGATTTTACATGAAGAGCCCTTTCTGGTTTGGGGAATTCTGCATGGTTGCATAAAATGGATGCTGTTGAACCTTGTTGAGAAGGTACTCAACAGTTGGAGGTCCAGCTATTTGCATACTTTAAAATTTCATTATACAGCAGCTGAAAATCAGAATTCCATGTCATGGTGAATTTTTGTATTTTGGCATTTGGCCTCATTTTACTTTAGAAGATTTTTTTTTTTGTTTCCTGCAGTGCTGAAATTCTGTAATTATTTTTTCTTTGGAAATACCTTCCACAAAATATATTACTTTTAACAAAGCGTAATTTCTGCAATGGAAAACCCTTTCTGACTGAAAAATTTCAAACTCCCCACCACACAATTGAAACTCATGGGTTAATCTCCATGAAGTTCCAGAGGACCACCGTCTGCAGGAGGGACTTTTACAGCCTCTGTTAGAGAACAAAAATAAAGAGGAACTGACTTTAGCCCAAAGGGATTAATTGGTACCCTTATTTCATTAGGTTATTTAAAGCAAAGATCTCATTAAACTTTCATTGGAATAACGTTAGAAAAAGTCTGTAAGCTGCAGCTGTTGGGAAGAATTGAGAGGTCAGCAAATTACCAGTTGATAACAAAAAATAGTATTACAGTCTGAGAGAGGGAGAATAAAGGTGCAGAGTGGAGATTTGGGACCTTTTAATTCTCTGGTTTTATATTTGTTGGCTGTGTAGATGCTGATGTGCCACTTGCTCCATGTAAAGTCTGTTGAGCTAAGAAGGCTCAACAGAAGCTCAGGAGACCTCACAAGCCTGGAGTGTCAAAATAAGACAAAGTTGTTCATGTGGTTCTTCACTGAGGTTGTTTGACTCTCTCTGGCCTAATTAGCTGCTGTGTGCTGGATGATTTATGTTCTCTTAGTTTGCCCTGTTGAAACCACTCCACATTAACCATGCAGCACAAATGGAAGGAATAGTCTTGGCACCCCCAAAGTGACCACGTGCATGTTGGGGTGAGACCAGGACAGCATGGTAGAGTGGGGAAAAGAGCAGCATTAAGCCTCAGCTCCAGATGCTTTACCTCACTTACAGCCTTTTTGTTTCTGAAGCTGGACTTTTGTATTTATTTTATATTAGACGCATGGAAATTCAATTAGAAAGCCTTTCCACTGGGTTAGCTTGAGAAAGGGGTGAGTGATGGTAACTTCCTGGTTGAATTTGGGTAATTTTGGCCCACTTTCTGTGCTGTTTGGACCTGTGTAAAGCAGTGTTTGAGCCGAGGGGGCCAGATCCCACACGAACTGCTTTCTGAGGTCACTGCTGCCATGAGATGACAGGTCCACAGCACAGCTCCTCTGCATTCAAGAGAATGCACAGTGTGCACTGAAGCTGTTGGACACCTTGGCCAGGCTGTGTTGCCTGCAGTCAGGATGCCTGAGCTCCCTGTGACCTCATGTCTCCCCTTCCCTGTGTCCTCCCTTCCTTCTTTGTCCTTCTCTGTGGTGGTTTTGGCTATGCTGATTATCTCAGAGGGGTAACAAAGCCTGGGCCCACCTTCCCAGGACCAAGGCAGCCACATGGATCCACATGTGCATCCATGGCTGGTCTCTTCCATATAACAGTGTTCCCAGAGAGTCTGCACAAATGCAACCAGGAAGAGTTTGTATTTGTGAGGATTTGGACAAAAGGTTCAAAATGCTGTCCTGTTGCAGCATTGTCTGCCAGCTCTACTTGCAGTAAGCAATGGGAAATAGCTTACAATCAAGCAAACTATTTGCTAGAAAAATCAGATTTGAAGCCCTAAGAAGTAGAGTTGAATTGGTTGTTCTTCCTTTATGGGACAGGAATGCTAATGGTGTCATACTTAGATGCCACTAAATGGACTTAGTGCTCAACTGCTGCAGCCAAGCAGGGCTCTGCTTCTCTCCTTTCCCCTGCCTGTTCCCCCACCACTCCCCTTCTGCTGGCACTGAGTATTCTGCCCCCACCAGCAAACGTGTTCAGAAAGCCAGATCAGCAGAAAACTAGCCCTACAGAAAGGAGCAGAGAGCCGTCAGCTGGCTCAGATCTCCAACCCAGCTCATCTGAGGCCAGAAAAATGCCAGTGCACAAGGAAAAGTGGGAGGAGAGGAGCAGGGACCATTTTCAGTGGTGATTATTGTTTAAATCAGAATAGTTTCCCTACAGAACCACAATCTAAGATTTGAAAATGCTAGAATGGGTACCCTGTCTCTATTAAGTCTCCCAGGCTGTCTGTCTCTTCCTGCTCTAAGAGTTCAGACATCCTACATGCTCTTCTGCAAGCCCCTTGCCTACAAGCCTCTGCAGCTGCTGGAACATCAGCAGATCCAGCCTGGAAGAATTCTTGGCTGTGGGAATATTCCTATTTCTACTTGCTTTTTTGTATCCTTACATTGCGTTGCAAATGCTGATTGTGTTTTCCCCTGGGATTATAAATCCTAACAAAGTACACTGAAATCATTGAGCTATTTCAGTTAGCAGTTCCTGGCCAAAAGAATTTTGTTGGTTTTTTTTTTTTTTTCTGTAAGTGAGGTTACAATCAGTGCTTGAAATTTGGCAACTGCTGAAGACCTGTGTAGTATCACTGAAAAAGTAATAAAGTAGTTGTCAAGACAGGGAAATTTAACTTATATCATCAAGCACCTCTTCCATGGCCTGTACCTGTTGAGAATTTAGGCTCTCAAGTAGTACAACTTCAGTAATTGTGCTCCTCTGGTTGCCAGTGGTAACAGTCCATGGGCACACTCCCAGTTCTGACAGATCCATGGAAATGTGACTTAGTGTAACCCACTGCCACTGAAGTATAACTTAGGTTACAATTACATGAGTTACACGCCGTTTGTGGGGGGCTGTGAGCACGCAAACACGCAAGTGTGGAGTGGCCATGGCTGACCTAACACATGCCAACGTGCCACACTGCAAGAGCTGTTATAGCTCTGGACTCATATGGATATGTGCTACTGGAGGAGAACCTGTGTATCCATGCTAGGTCTGAGAAAATTGAAGCAACTGCTCCTGAATTGAATTTTGCTGTCTCATTCTGTTTCTGTTATGCAAGAGAAGGGTGAGCGCTGACTTTGTTAGTCCTGTGTGTGGCTGCATGAGGTACCACAGATGGGTAGAAAGGCCTGCAGCCACACAGGCAGAATTAGAATGGGCTGTAATGGATGGAAGCTAGATTGAGACAGATCCGTCTCCAGGCTGAGTGTGATGTATATGTACATATATATTGATCTTTATGAATCTGCCATTGAACTTGTATTGACAGAGGATCAAATTCTTAGTTGATTTATAATGAAGTGTGATTCCATTAATTTCAGCTATTCTCTGGCATATCTGCATTTCTCTCATGGTTGTTAATATTGTGATCCTTCAGGAACAGGCTTGCTTACTCTATTGGCATTGAAGAACAATCCTTGTCCTTGTTGTTAGCCCTGTTTCACCTAGAGTGAAGCAGTGGTGTTTCCAGGCTAATATTCAGTGTGTTCCCAGAAATGCATATACGCAGTGAATAAGTGTTTAAGGCTGACACAGCTCTTTCAAAAAATTTCTACCAGTGAATCTCGCATGATCAATACTTGCCTCTCTTCCAGGTTTTCACTTTATGCAGAGTGGTAGTAAGAGGTGTTTTTAGCATGTTTGAATAAATAGTGCTTGTTTCTGTTTTCACGGTTTGGGTTTTATCTCAGAAGATTTGTGCATGAGACTTGAGATTATCCAGCAGATAAGTGAGAATTCCTTTCTCCAGGGTTCCTGCATGTTTGCTCCTCCAGTGGTTGCACAGCCAGAGTTATCATGTGGTCAAGGCATATGCACAGACTTCAGTTTCCTGAATTTCACCTAGACAGTGAATGGGCAGTTCTTTAAGGCCACGTATATGCTGTGGGACCGGTGACCTCCCAGGGCTGCTCACTCCTGGTCCCCATGCACCACACAGTGGGATGGCAGGGGACTCTGCCCACTGTGAGGAATACAGCCAAAGGGCAGCTCTGACATTTCCCTCAGCTTCTTTTTTCCTTGATGGAGAAAGCAGAGCATTCATGAATTAGTTCCTTAGTTAGTGTGGCCAACCTCCGTCACTCATAAATCGCTAATTGGGCATGCAAAATCATGCCATTTGGGACTTTTAGGACTATTGTGTTTTCTAACTCTGTATCTTTTGCCTCCTAGGTTGCAGGAGCTTAGAGTGTATTTTTTTTTTTAAACCTTCATTTGTAGTTCCAAGTTTAGGCAAGTAGCAATTCCATGTTCAGCAGCAGTCTCAGCCAGACTGCATCTGCAAATATAAGGCAACAAATTGGGGTATATATGCAGGCTGAGCTATGGGGTTTCCTCAGCCACTGTTTGATCTCTTGACTACATTTCAGCTCCCAAGTCTGGCCTTTGAAATGTTTGGGTTTATAACAAACCAATAAACATTATAGAAAGACATCCTGAGCAGAGTTTATGTGGTCTCTTGTATATTACAGTAAGCCAGAATTTCAAATACACCAGAAAACCCTATTCACTGTGGTCTTAAATAGCATTAGAATTGCTGTTTTGCCATTCTGCTACTATGAATCATTAGGCTCCAGCAATGTAATGCCCATTAGATCATCCAGTTCTGCTCCCAGTCCCTGTCAGATTGTTCACTACAAATATTTTCCTCATATGAGGTCTTGCATTCAGTTTACTACATTGTAGACTTTCCACTGCTTCCCTTGGAAAAGAGTGGATCAAGAATACTAGGAAACATCAAATCACATTGAATATGTCATTTCAGATTGTAAACAAACAAAGCTAAAAATAATTTCAGGACTATGTGCAGTGGAAACCTTTCACTTCCAAAAAAACTACCAAACATCTACTCTAAGGGAGCCCTTGCATATCTTTGTATAGTTGTAAGTTTTCCTTTGTCAGATATTTTTATTTCAAATATAAGATAAGAAAGAATATGCTAGAAGCTCAGAACAGTGGTTTCTTTTGGAGAGATAGAAAATGAAGCAGACTTGTGGTTCTGCTGCTTGTTTACGTGTCATCCTCCCTTAATGGTAAATAATTATAAGCAGAATCAAATGATAGATATCTGCTGTGCTGAATTCCACTGTTCTTATTTAGTTACACTAAGCATGGAGGTTTTGAGTCTGATTTTTAGAACTGTCAGGCGCCAAATGGCATGCTTCACATTAGCCTGCAGTTCTGTACCTAATTTGCATTCAGTTATGCAAATTAAACATTTGACTTGAGTAATCACACACAAATCAGCGTGTCTGATCATTTGCACACATGCTTATTCACTTCATTTGCTCAAATAAAATATATACTCAAACTAAGTAGACAGCTTAGTCTGTTACCATTTTAGTAACCAGCTTCAGAATTTCTGAGGCTGATAATGTTGTTTCTTAATAGGGCAGCTGCAAGCAGTTAATAGTACAGGCATCTTTTAATAAAATTTCCCTTGTGCATTTTTGCATGCCTTTAGAATCTGTTACTGATGGACATTGGGTTGTCTGAATACATGAAAAGTCAAATGCATGGAAGTTTCTTAAAGCTGACCTTCAGTTGTATTTTTGTCTGTTAGTATGCTAAAAGCAAATAGGAGAAAATAACTTTGAGGACTAGTTAGAACATAACCTGGTTTGGGCAGCTTGAGCAAGAAGTGCATCTACATGTGCTAGACAGAAATGTGCAAATTTAGCCTTTTCCTACAGTGAAAGAAGCAAAAAAAAAAAAAAGATTACTTCTGTACCCAAATATTCATTCTGTCAGTAGCATTCCACTGTTCCAGGAAGCTGCAATAATATGGATTGCTATCTGATGAAAGAACATCAGCTTTTGGAAGAAATGTGAAATTATTTAGCAAATGAAGCAGAAAGTGGGGGTTCAAAATATTTCAAATACATTCAGTTCTTGAGGGAAAAGTGGCTGTTGGCACAGGCACAGAAAACTGCCTTGATACACTAATGCTCAACAGATCTATGAAAAATGCATTTGATAAGCAAGGTCTTTTGAAATTAAGACGGTTTTATTATTTCTTTGTATACAAAATTGGAATACAACCAGTTCTTGTAAATTACATAAATAAGCAGTTTAGGAATTAATCATAAAAGAAAAAGATTCAAAGAAAATAATATTATTCCTCTGAGATTGCTGTAGGGCTCCCTGCAGGGTGGTGCACTACCAAAGCTGCCTGCCTGCATGGTAAGCTCTGAAGGCTGTTTGCCATGTCTTGTATTGCATTCAGAACTGATCAGGTAGGTGAGGAAGGCCAGGACATATGAACTGAAGGGAACTCTGTAGTGAATTACAGAAAGCTGAAGTCCCTCTGAAATCATACTGGTGCTGAGATCTCTGCTTCTGTCTTGTATGCACTAGGATTCTTTGGGGCATATTCACTGAGCCTTTGGTACTGAAGGAAATGCACTCTCAGAAGCATCAGCTGTGGCTCTTAGGCATCATCATGGGTCATATGGCACTTTAGTTAACCCATCTGCATCCCTCTTTGTCAGGTACATTAAGTCCATGGTGGTCAAGCAATCTTTGGCCTGATTCCTGCCAAAGTAACTCATGGTCAGGAGAGGAGCTGCTGATGCCTATGTAATGCATCTTTACTTAAAAATGATCTCTTGCCCAAAAGGTCCGAGGTGGTCACATGGCAGGGACAGACAGTCCAAGACACAGTGCTATCTCCCCACCATCCACCCATGCCCTGCCACACACCTGCAGACACAGCTGCAGGGAGTATCTAGAAGACCTCCAGTGATAAAAAAATAACGTAGTGTATAAAGTAAAGCTGCAAGGCAGTTTTGGTTGGCAGAGTCACGCAGGTCCTGAGCAGGGCTTGACTTTGGGGGAGGCTGGGAAGCTGCCTGGCCAGAGGAAGGCCCTGTGACCTCAGACTAAACAGCCCCTTTACAAACAATGGAGGTGAGAGATAAGTTTTGCTTTGTTTTGGTCTCCATATTAATTGTGATTAAAAATAGAGCCCTCTGCAGTGGCAGAGAGCAAAACAAGTGTGGCATTGTTAGCTTTATCAGGAGAAACAGTGAGCATGAAGGATGAAAACATGAGGCAAGAAGAGAGACCAAGGACTGTGTCAGTCTGGACCACTCTCTCTCCCTGACTCAATCTACCTGCTCATTTTTAGTGCAGAACAATAATACATTTTTTCCCCATGCTTTGTGCTTAAATGAAAGTTTTAACCTGTCAGTAGTTAGTGCCTGGAGATGACAATCCTGTTCTTAGTTCATCCATTTCCTGCCTCCAGTTCAGGATTGCACAACTACAACTAAGTAATTTGGTGTTCTCAAACTTTAGCACTGGAAGTAAAATCTCAGCCCCACTGGGATTTCCAATAACATCATATCCATCAGTTTCAACAGATTTCACCCAAGGGAAATAACATTCCAGCTTATTCTGAAAGTCTTGGCTGAGTTGATCTCTAGAAGGGGAAGACTGCAACACCAAGACTCAGCCTCAGAACTGTGTAGGGGGATGCTTCTGACAGATCAGTGCTTACATTTTCTAGTGATTTGTTTGCTGTGTGGATGAATTTGGGCTTAGTGATGAGAGAGAAGTTCAGAAGCTTCATTTGAAACAGAAGTACCCAGAAATAGATCACATAAGCATTTATTAGTGTTTGTCTTATTACACCAGCAGCCAATGATACCTACCACGTGAATGCTCTATTTTCGTGGCTGTTATATGAACATAATTATAACAAATGACATTTGTGGACCAGAAGACATGAGATGTTAAGAACTTCTTGTATTCCTTCAAAATGTATTTCTTAAGTGCTCACCCCCAAACCAAGAGCAGTTTGAGATGAACAGAGCAAGTGAAAAAAAGTGCAGTTTTAAATTTTATTTCATAAACAGCACAGATTTGAAGTCCAGGCTGGCTGAGATCAGACTGTCTGATTCTGTATGTGATCACTCCTAGTGGTCATTATTATGACCAGAGAAGCAAACACTAGCCTTTCCCACAATGCTGTCCCGGCCTCCAGCCATCTTTAGCTAAGCATCAATAAATGGAGTATTTACATTCAATAACTTGAATGAATTTTTGGTCAATTAATTTATCCAGTTGCTTTCTGAACCCATTTAAACTTACAGCATGAATGACATCCTTCTAAAAATAGTTCTGTAATTGTGTCTCACATCAGGACCTCCTTGTCTGCTTTTACCTTGCCATGTGCTCATTTGACAGGATGTCCTCCAACTCCCGAATTGGAAGATTCATTGATTTCTGTTCATAGTTCTCCCTCAAATTTTCCTTTCCTGGCCTGAAAAAAATCTTAGTCTATTTAACTTGTTCTTCTACGGACAGTATTGGTTTTTGTTGTTTTTTTTTTTTTCATTTGATAGTCCTTTCTGCCCTTCTCTGTATATTTTTCTTTCTACTATTTTTGTTTTTTGTGATGGGGGTGGTTTTAGACACTGCCAGCATGATACGTCTTTGCTTTGTTCCTTTGCTGGCATTCAGCTCGCTGTCTGAGCACTTGCATTTCTGAGCATTGAGATGGTGTTATAGCACAGTCTATTCTGACCTTGGGATCTCATCCCCAAGAACTGAGTTTAGGTTCCTTCACTGGAGGTAGAGTAAGGACTGTTTTGTATGTGCTGGATTAATTATTTGTCTATATTGAACTTCGTCTGCTCTTCTATCACCTAGATGCTGGTAATCTTAGCTGTGAGTTTTCACTCATAATTTGCTCTTACCCTTCTGTTCTGCCTTTTAAGCAATGTGAAGAGCTTCCCTCTTACCCACAACAGCCTAATTTCTTTAAGCATCTCTAGCAAGTGATCTTGTTGAGTGCCTTTGGGCAGAAACTTTCCAGTTAAGCTATGTCACATTAATAACTCTTGTTCACAAGCTTGTTTCTACTTCAAAATCCTTAGTAGAGTTGTGAAGTAAAATTTTCCTTTGCAAAAGCTGAGCTAGACCTCTCCAGTACATCCTATTTATCCTTTAAAACTATTCTTTAAAAAAAATTTATATATACAATTTGCCTGGTAGAAGCATTTTCCCTTGAACCTTTTTAAAAATGGTGCCATATTTGCCACTTTCCAGTGTTCTGATACCAAGATCATTTTCAGCCAACAGCTGCACATTATAGTTAGCAGTTCAGCTAAATAAAGATGAAAGCAGAAAATAGAGACTTTTTTAAAAATTATTTTTAGTTTCCTGGAAAATAGTTTCGTTTTGCAAGTTTCTGAATGACCTGGCATTTTAGTTTGCTGCTAATGTCAACCCGTAAAATAGTGATTATCTGCTAGTTTATCTTTTCACTATTTGACAAATATTGTGATAAAGGACATTCGGTCAGTCAGAGAGTAGAGAAACTGACCTGTGCTGCAAGCACTGAGAAACCAAAAATGAAATGACAAATACAAAAAAATAAATCATCTGGAAAAAAGCAAAGCAAAACTCACATACAATAGAAAACTTGAAAAGAGGCAAAATTAAGCAGTCAATTTTATTTTGAGTTGTTCTCAATATTTTTCCATTTCAAAGCAGTTGCTGTTCTCAGTGAAAACCCAACTTTGCTGTAAATGTTTCTACCACTGTTAGAACTGAGCTTGGAGGAAAGCAGCTTGTTCAGCAGTATCTGTTACTCATCAGGCATGTTGTATATTTAAACTGACGTAGGACTGTGCTACAGAGGCTGGAAACATTAAATAACGTGCAAGTTTGTGTTTCCTTGTGAACATAATTGCCTGACCTCTACAGCAGATGCAATTTGCCAAGATTTTCTTAACAAAGGCAGTGACCTTAGTTTACTACATAGTATGAATGTGTTCGAGCTTTGGCACTGGTGTATACCACATTCCCTTTCTTTCCTTTGCAGTTTCCCCTATTGTTCAACTCCCTCTATTTACTTGAGGCCCAGAAGAACCGGCACAAACTACCTGCCCCACCACACGTATTGATTAGGCTGATATTGAATTACAGTTCCTTATTTTAAGAAGTTTTGTCGATGTGCAGTCCTGCGGAGCGTTGTTTATGAAATAAGGCTGTTACAAGGTCAGAGGACTAGCAACCCCGTGGGATGGTAAATGGCATTGCAAACTATATACTGTTAATTATTTAACATGTCTTCAGATGAGTGATTTGAACTGAACTGTCTCATCTTTCACAGCTAAATACTGAAGATGACTCAAAAGCTTTTATGGCCTAAATCATTCAGGGTAATTTACCTCTGAAAATTGAGATGGTAAAGAAACAGGAAAAGAAAGCTGGGTATCTTACAGATTTGAATCATTGTCCCTTTGCATTCCTTCTTTTTACCAACCACAACACACCCAGTTCTTTCTCCTGTGTTCTATAACATCCTCACCAGCCAAAAGACATTAGATGCCAGCTGGGTCACTTTGCACCTGTGCCAGCCTCTGGTGAGCAAGTATGTGTGGGTTCAACCAGCACCTTCCTTATCTACTGAATGTTCTCTTCCCAGCCACTAATTTTCATGAAATCTGTAAGAGTTTTGCTTTGCTGAGACTCCTGCCAGTCTGTCAAATCTGACTGGAATGCACTCAGTGTTGGCAGGGAGAGGAGGGAAATGCAAAGACCCTCAGTAACCAAAATTCCAACAGTGTGGTGCTCTTTTATGTTTACTGTCTCTGGAAATCAGATGTCCTCTTTGTCAATCACTCAGCCAATAACATGGTATTTGAATATAACCATCTATTTAAAAGTAGATCATAATATGGGTGCATCCTGCAAAAGTTCACTAATGACAAGCTACTTCACATATGAGCTGCCCCTTAAAGCTCCACAATAGAGAGAAAAAAACCCCATCCTTACTCCGTTGCATCATTTTCTCTTTCTTCTTTAGTTCACCAGCATCTTGCTGATGAAGGACAGATTGAGTTCTGTCATCCACTATTCTTCAGACTAAATCATAGACTGTCGATCTTCCCTCTTCATTTTGAGAGATGGGTCATTCCCTTCTTTTTTCTATGTGCTTAGTATTGTTGCTTTTCCTTCCATGTCCAGCTTTGCCATCATCTCCTCTTTTCTCTCTGCTCTTCTACCCCTGTCATGTTTCCTTCTCATCCTTATCTCCCTGCCTCATAACTTATTCTTTTATTCTCTGTTCCCTGATCCTCTTTGCTATCTTCTACTTAAATTGCACCATGCCTGCATGAACTCATGCCTTCTAAAATGCATTTCATCCATTTTGGTCAGAAAGGGGAGTTGAGGCCAGCAGGACTGCTTGAGTGGGCACCATATTAACTCAGGCTCAAGTTTTCCAGTGGAGTTTAAACAGCTGCTCAGCTTTGACACTTAATCCCCATTAATTTTGAGTAGGATTAAGGGGTCTAAATCCCTCTGAGCCTCTGGTCCCAGGTCAGCAACATTATCCATCCCACATTGCAGCACCTTAGCAAGACCCTCGCAAAATTTAGGCTGTAAGTGACAGAAGTGGCCAATATATGTGGCCACTTCTTGCTGTGCTTACATCATCTCACCTGCTTCCTAATTAAAGTGCAGTTGTGCTGATTGGTGGGGATGTATTTGTGCCTGAAACCATGATAAAAAGCTGCTGGGGGAAGAAGCTGAGAGGGGAAAAGGTCAGAGAAATATGGAAACCTGGGCACTGTGGGGAGGTAAGACTGACAGTTTGTGGATTGCCTGATTTCAGCAGGTTCTCAGGAGAATTATGGCTCTATGCACATTCTTCTCCCTTTTGCTCTCTCCACAACTAAACAAGGAGAACTGAAGGAAACTGTGAGTAGGAAGGCAGATTTTCCAGTTCCCTTTGTAGGAATGACCCACTTAACAGATGATACAATCAGGGTATTTGCTCTTTTTTGCCGCTTCCAGTAAGGGATGTTCAAAAGCAAAATTCCCATTCATTGGGGTGCCCAGTGTCCAAATTGGCTAGCACAAAGGAGCTAATCTTGTCCTCAGCAATCCTATTTGTTCAGGTGCAAAACAAGTGTCTGCAGTAGCTACCAATCCAAATACAGATAAAAAACAAAAAAGGAAAGAAAAGAAAAAAAAAAATTGAAAGAAAGAGAAAGAAAGGAGACCATTTCAGACAAGCCATAGCGAACCCAAGCAAATTTCAAGTAAATTAATTACGGAACAACACAGTGTATGATTTTGGCATCCTAAAATGGAACATATTCCTTATAAAATGGGCACACTGTGCAGCTCTGACATTTCCAAATGAAACAATAGGACCACTAGAATGGAAAGTCTGCAGGAACGGCAGACAAGGAAAGGAAGTTTAGGTTGAACAAAGGTTTTGTTCATTTTTACAGCCCCTAGAGGAGAGTAGTGCTGTACAGAAGCTGTTAATGATGGGCTGGATTGCATGGCTGAAACCAGTGCCAAGATCTAAATGTGTTTTTACTCCAAACTCCTCCCCAGCTGTCCAGATACCCTGCAGAATTTCCAGCTGGTGTGAACCCCATGGGCTTCTGGATCAGCACAAAAATAAAGGGTGGGGGGACAATCCTGTCCATGGTTTGCACATCACCTTCTCGCTTGATAAATGCAATTCACTTGCATGAAGTAGCAAATAATTAAGCTTTGTCTGACAAACTTGCAAGTTGACCTAAAGTCTTGGGTTGTAGGAAGGAACTGTGCTGTGCTGAGGGCTTGCTCAGGTAACTATGGCAACTCGGCTTCTCTGTTAGGCTTTGAAAGAATTGTCCTTAAGTGAAAACAGCTCCAGCCTACCATCGCTGTTTAATAAATAATCTGCCAGTGGAGGAGGATTCAGGTTCAGAGAAGCTGTGCTTCCTTTCAACTAGGCTGGAAAATAGAAAAGTAAAATTCAGCAAAACCTTTTTCAGAATTTCCATGACATGACTTTGTTCCCTGGGCATGTAAACAAATCCCTCACGCACTCCTGGGGCTCGTCAGAGGGATATGGGATTTGGGACCTGCTCCTCACAGCAGGTAAATGCAGAATTAGAGCTCGTGAACTGCTTTTGCTTGTAATCTCTCTGCTGTACTTGAAGTAATTTCTAAGATATATGTCATCATTTTAGATCTACATGAGCAAAATGAGATGTTTCTTTGTGTTAGGCAGTGAGGGAAAGAAAAGGAGAGAAACCTTTTGAAATTTTTCACTCAAAACCGTCAGGGGAGGTTCAACCTGTGTAGTTCTGCGATATGTCAAAGTGCATTGGGGTCAGAAAATAACACTACACAGTTCCTGAGTGGGAATGATGTTTACAGGCTTTTCTTTTACAAGTTTGGATTCTGCCAGGGACATTAAATGAGAACTTACAATTTGTTCTTTATAACTAAGAGCCATTTTGAATAGTAGCCAGGCAGTCCAGGCCAGGTTCTTGTTTTAGGCTCTGATGCAGCAAGGATGGGCCTTAGGTCCTGCTACAAGTTTTCTGTTGGCTTCATTCAGGGTTGGGTCACTCGGGCATCTCAGAGACATAGAGGTGGGACACCTTGGTCAGCAGCAGGCTCACTTCTCCTGCCTTTCCCTGCAGTAGAGTGAAGGAGGAATGGCCAGAGCAGCGCAGCTTCGCCCTGCTGCTCAGCATATCCGTGTATTTTGAAGCCTGAGGTGTCTCTATTCCAGCACACATTTTGTACTTGGCTGTATGGCCTCTTCTTCACGAGACAGGGTGGGCAGCACGATGCATTCAGAAGTGCTGAGTGACTTCCACAGAGAGGGTCTTACAGGTCTTACAGATACCTGACAGGATCTAAGGTACCTTTCAGATCTAAGCCTTTTAAAACCTATCCAGTCTCCTGACCAGCCAGGAGAGCTCTCTCCCCACCTGTGACCTCCCTTCCCTCTGTCCATGGGCATGCTCTGCAAGGAAGGCAAAGGCACTGAGGGCCACAGTGTGCCCTTTCTTCCCTCCCTGCCCTCTCACTGCGTGAATCCCATCCAAGTTTGCCTGCCAATATCTACTGGTCTCTGCCAGCATAAACAGTGGCAGAAGGCCACAGTGGCTGCAATTCCACTTATGCGGAGAGGAACAATAAGAAATCAGTTTGGTCCAGAAAATATATGGAAGTGGACAAAATGGAGGCATGACAAAAGCAAAGAGAAGATCTACAGAAATGGTACCTGTATGACCTCTCCAAAATGCTGCAGGACCATGGTAGGGTCCCCTCTGTCTTCCCCAGCTCCATAGCCTCGTGGGAGGACAGCAGCTCAGGCCCTTGGAACGTGGTCCCATGAGGATGCAGGGTCCAGTGTCATCAAGGAGACACACGTGCCTCAGCTTTGTCCACTGGGTGTCAAGATAATGATACCATTAGCAGCACCAGGCAGTAACAGGACCTGGTCACCACCCCAGGACAATGCAGGGGAAATGCCATGGACAATGCCAGGATGACTGGAATGACTGAGGAAATGAAAGGAAATGTGTTCCCTGCTGAAACCTCCACACTTGGAAGATGCCTTCTGCCCTGTCATTTTGCTGTTTTCTTGGGATCTGTTGGTTCCTGAGCTGAAGATTAAGGCTTGCAAGCTCATAGACACTCTCTGGTTATTGTCTACAAGACCAAGACATGAAGTCATTAAAAATAACTCCTCTTGCCACTACCCAAATAACTCAGTAGGGCTGAGTGACTGTAACCCAGTTTGACCTTTTGTCATTCCAAGTACTGCTATTGTGAGGCTGCAGTTTCATGATTTGTGGAGAGCAAATTCCCCTCCAAACAAAGGCCAAACCAGAGCCAGGGTCTTGTGCACATCACTGGTAGAGCAGAGTGGAGTGGCCATGCCCAAGTTCTCTCTGAGCTGAGGCAGCCCCAAAATCACCACGTTTCTGGGGAGGGCCTGTCACAGGGTATGGCTGAGAATCTTCCATACTCATCTGGAGTGAAGGTTTATCACTGCTTTCTATCAAGATTTGCACAAAGTGTGCCCTTGTAAGTGAGATAAAGTTTCCCCTCCTGACTGAAAAAAGGAGGAAGGGGAAAGGAAGAGAGGCTCAGAGCCTAAGAATCCTAACACTTAGATGTCTTAATTAAAGGTAAACTTTTCCTTTAGGGCGGCTGTGGTTAGAGCAGTAGGCAGGGAGACCTGACAGCACAGGCTAAATAGAGAGAAAAAAAGACTCTTTCTTCTTTTCCTTTTTTTTTTTTTCCCAAACATTCACTTTGGCCTCCATCTGAAATGGCTTTGAAACTGCAGACACCTTCATGTAAATGTTCTTAATAAAGTAAAAAAAAAGGTCTGCTGCAGGACATTTGTAATCCTTCTGATTTAGATGTTTTAATAATGTGCGAGTTTATCTTGGAGGATGGTGGCTGACCTGGAATTAATGTCTCTGCCAATGTAAGGCTAAAAGCTCAGACAGAAGACTTAAATGTAATAATATAATACGTGTCTGTATGTGTGTGTGTGTATATATACACACACGCATATATATAGACATATATATGCATATGCTATATAAACACATCTTTAAGCAATCATAAACGCCCTTTAAAAATTATTTCATCACAAATTAAGGTATAGACAGCATCTGATTGGCTCAGTCACTACAGAGTGGTGCCTCATGATATATTCATTTCCTATTCTGGTGTGGTTAATTGGGTATTTCAATTTAATTACTGCAGTCAATAGCACTTTCAGTTGAGTGTCTTAAGTGTTCATTTAATTTACTGTAGATTTAATAAGGCAGTGGTTGTATGTAAAGCTGTTAACCATCTGGATGGGCTGCAAAGCCCATCTTTTCTCTTGGGTAGCTGGAGCCTGATCCAAGACACACTGATGTCTACAGCAGTCTTTCTGTTAAATTCAGGAGCTCAAAACCTAGGCTCCTTGGGGAGCAAGGAGGTGGGCAAATGCCTCTTGCTGTGGGCTTCCTGGCTGGCCTGTGTGAGGGAGGGTTTTTAAGGCACTTTTTCTCTTCTGCAGGCAATTTCATATAGCAGTAATGGTAGGAAGATCAACCCATAACTCAGGGTTTGATAATTGTGAGCTATGAGACTGAGCCTTAGAGTTTTAAGCAAAATTTCAAGTGGTTTCTCACAGCCTGGGTAAAGAGGTGATGAGTTGGGTCACACCTAGGAAAATTTAAAATAAACACACCAATTTGACAAACATCATGCAACTGAATGATCTCTTTTACCCCTGTCAGAAGGTCTGGCAGAGCTGTTCACCCTCTCTCCACCTCCTATGAGTGAGTCACTAGCTCATGCTGTGGGTCAGAAAAGATGCAGGTTTGTGGATTTTCAGATCACTAACCTGGGAGAAAAGAAAGGCAATCACTAGATATAAGCATTGCCTCTTGTGATTTCAGGGTCTCTCTTAAATGGGAACATGATATGTTTAGGAAAAAAATCATGTAGCATAGGGCTATGATTATAGGGTCTGGATTTAATGGCCTGGAGACCTGGCCATCCTATCTTCCTGCACAGCTCTACTTAAAAATCAGGCCCTGGTAAAATATCACGATAGTAGAGATATACTGGTGCCTAATGATGCTGGCAAGTACCTGAGAGAATTTCCTGGAACACCTGGGTCAGGAGCAGCCAGACATTACATGTATCAATATTCCCTCCACACAGACTTCATA
Organism: Sturnus vulgaris; assembly: GCF_052056855.1. Lineage (NCBI taxonomy): Eukaryota > Metazoa > Chordata > Aves > Passeriformes > Sturnidae > Sturnus > Sturnus vulgaris. The sequence goes on along the minus strand of NC_142244.1, from coordinate 42,086,932 downwards.
ACTTAGATAGATAAAAAGAGGAAAGAAGTGGGGGTTCTAGGCAGAGGAGATAAGTAGCAGATTTCCCATCTCTGCCATGGGACAAGCAGAGGGAAGGTGTTTTGGTGTATCCTAGAGTAGCCCATCAGTGGAGGCCATGGTGAGCCCACTGGTTGCCTCTCCCAGCAGCCAATGACTGGGTTTAGCCAGCACCCCCCACTCACATAGTGCCAGTTTTAGGACATGCCCTGGCCCAGAGCCATAGCTGGCTGGCTGGCAAGCTGCACGTGACAGAAGAGCCCCAGGTTCTTCAGGGCTGCGGGCTCCCATGCTCCCCAGGCTCGTAGCCAGCCCGGGTTTAAAAACAAGCAGCAGGAACAGCGGCAAGAGCAGGACTCTAGCACATGAAATCCAGTGAGGAGAAATTTTTCTGCTGCAGAAAGTAGGCAAAAGGCAACTGGAGATGAATAGGCTGCCTGACAGCTGGCAGACACGCAGCCTGTCTGCCATAGATGGTAATATAGGCACTACAACTATTACGGCATCTAAAGGCAAAAAAAGCAATAAAAAACTTTAACCTCTGCTACCCAGGAAAACTAGCAGTGGTTATGAACGCTGTCGGTGGAGAGGAGCCTTTGTGATGCTTGTGACAGGCAAATGGTCTAGAAAGCTCTACTGAGCTGTGTTTGGGATTAAGGGCCAGGAGTGCCTGGGTTCATGCTCTATTTGTACTAGTTATACAGCCAGTTTAAAAAATTGTATTACTGCTGTTATTATAATGATATTGCTATCACTACTGTTATTTTCTTTACACATCAGTGGAGCCTCAACAGCCTTAATTTCTTACGTGAATGCAAATGGCATTTAGATTTTTGTAGAGATCAGACACCAGACACATTCCTACATTCTTGTCCAATGTTCAATATTTTTCCATGAGTCAAAGAGAACAAGAATGGGCATATTGTGTAAATGCAAAACTCTGCCTTTTTAAACTGACACGATGAATTTCAGCCCTGCCTCTGCCTCTTTGTCTCTCTTCTCCAAGCAGGGGCTTTTCAGCCTGCCAGATTTTGTTACTTACTATCCTTGAAAACAGAGGGAGGGAAAAGTCAGTCCTTGTTAATTCATTGTCCCAGTTACCTAGCAGTGCTGTATCCTTAAGGACTGCTGGACTTTTTTTTTTTTTTTCTTGTCTGAGATGCTGAAGAACTATGGCTTTCCTGCCAGCTCCATTGTGTTCCCTCAGTAAAAGCCTGCAACACTAGAGGCACTTTAAAAAGGAGTGAGGAGTCTGTTGCAATAGGCATCCAACAAAAGTTCCTGCTGCAATCCACACTTCCAGTAAATGCTGCTCCGTAATCCAGATTTCAGGCTTCAGGGCTGGTTCTCAATAGAACACTTATACAGGTCAGTGTAACTGCATCTATTTACAGCAACAAAATATTTGGCTCACTGCTGTATCAGGCTTCAGTACAGATTCACAAACAAGGCCATGTATGCAGACAAATATCAGCATTTAAGGGGTCCCTGGCATTTGAATTTCACCTGGGGAATGTACCTCTGTATTTTATAGTGTGTGTGAAATGTGCCTGATGGATGACTTGAAGACTGAACTCATCCGTGCCTGCCAGAGCAAGAGCTGCCCTGGAGACTGCTCTGATTTGGTGCATATCCCAAACAAGCCTACATGGCCTTTCCAAAGGCTATTCCCTAGTACAGACCACCATAGACAGAAGTCTGCATGAGAACAAAGACTTTATTTCTAGACAGAAATACCTTTGATTCTTTTTTCAGATATTTTAATAGGCTATAAAATGCTTATTACCACACCATAAATGAGAATACATATGTATCTACCAAAACCAGCCTAGTATAAGTAATATGCAAGGAAAGTTTCACTGAAGTGCTTCGATAACCCTGAGTTTCTGGTTGCTCTTTCTGAGAGTGGAAAGTTGGTGAGTGCCCTCTGAGCACATTTGACCCAGAGCTTCCTAGCTAAGGGTTATGAAGGAAAGAAAAGCATACAAAGGGCAAAAGGAACTAATTAGCTTGAAGAATGATATGGCCATTTGTCCACTAGTCTGCTACCTCCAGAGTTTCAAATATAGTAGCTTGCTGTACAGCCTTTCATCTGTAATGATTTCTAGTCACTATTAAATGGTACCATAAAGGTGAAAGGTTTCACATTAGTTATAAAATGGAAAATTATATTTATCCTGGCTAGTATTTTCAAAAGTATGTTGGGATCCATATTTTGACACCTAAAGAGATGTCTGCTTTTCAGAGGCGCTGAATGTGCATCGGTGTCTTTTGGAATTTAGCTGGAAAATAGAGCTCGTTATTAATGTGTTTGACAGTGTCTAAATGCATGAAGAGTATTTTTCAAAAAAATATTTAAAGTCCTTGTCATGGAATCTTATGATCAAGAACAGAGAAACAAAGTCCAGCAAAGTCCATTTAAAGATCTGTATATCTCAATGAAGTTTAGATCAGGCTTAAGGAAAAGCATTATTTAGCAACTCAGATTAATCTGATGGAGCATCAGTTTGCTCAGTCAACCCTTTGATTGTTTATGTCATTTAAAAACTACTGATCTGATGCCTTCCCTGAAGGAATCTGTGTAGAAACAGAGACTGACATTTCTCATGTACATTGTCATTTATTGCTTTCATCTCCTCCTCCTCCCTCATCATATATGTCGTTAACTTGGAGACAAGTCAAATTTATATATTCCCTCCATTTGCTCTATGTTCAAAATTTTCCAGTTCTATCCTAGAAATCAAAGGATGAGAGGAAAGGAACACAAATTGCTGACTAGAGGTACAGAAAACCAGGGGAGTGGAAGGAGGCCCAGGTAGGTTGTGGAGTCTTCATCCTTCGAAGCATTCAACACTTGCCTGGACAATGTCCTGAGCAACCTGATGTAACTTTGTTCAGCTCTGCTGAAAGCAGTGACAGGAGAAGGGGGAATGGCTTCAAGTTGAAAAAGAGTGGGTTTACATTAGAAATTACGAAAAAATCCCATACTGTGAGAGTGGTGAGGCACTGGAACAAATTGCTGAGAGAAGCAGTGGGTGCCCCATCCCTGAAAGTTTTTAAGGCCAGGTTGGGTGGAGCTCTGAACAACATGATCAGTGAAAGGTGTCCCTGCCCATGGCAGGGGAGTGAGAATTAGATGATCTCCAAGGTCCCTTCCAATCCAAGACATTCTATGATTCTCTATGTCCTGAGGTCCCTTCACAGCTCTATCATTTTATCATCCCAAAGGTCTTCTAGGAAAGTCTCCAGTAAGGCCTCTGCCACAATACTTTTATTTTCTTTCTGTGAGCAACATGGTAAATGGACAAGTAGCTGGTGAACTCTTTACTGTGTTAGTAGCCTGCAGAAATGAAGTTTAAGGGACATTGGGACTGCAGAGGGTTTCTGCTGTGTGACTCTTGGTGGGGACTTACTCCAGGTGCCTGGACTCCCTTATCCAAGCCAGCAGAGCAGTGAAAGCTTGTGGGCACACCTGATGCATCATAGATGTGTAAGCTACAAAAACGGTGCAGCTCTGATGCAACAAATCTTGGTTGTAGTGTAGAGATCCTTAGAATCCTTGGATGAGATATTTTCGCTGCACAGCCAAAGGAATGTTGTTTCTTGGGATGATTGTGGTACATGTATCCATTCTTGTAGGCATGTGTCCCCTTGTCACAGTGTGTTGTGTCAGGAAGGAGATGCTATTCCACTCAGTCATTTCCAAACAAGGAATTTTTCTCATTTTGGATTTTCAAAGTCAACAATCACAATTGACTCTAGAAACAGATTCAAGGCTGCTGTGCAGGCAAATATGACTTTGAGATAGGCTGTTATATTTGAGAGGCCTAGAACTACTAATTTTTCAGTGCTGTTTCGATTTGCATGAGTTCACTCAATGAGTGATTGGTACACACAGGAGAATAAGCCATATGGGAAGCATCAGTTGTAATGAATCCACTCATGTCCCTTTCAGCAAAAACTATCATAGTGGCCAAAAAATACCTGAAAGTTTTGTGGTGACCCTTTGTCATTTATTGCCACAGCTGGTGGGGAAGGGCTGCTGACTGTGGCTACCCAGAGCACCGACAGTCAATGGCATTGCTGGTCCAAGCCACAAACCATGGTGTGTGCTCAGCAGCTGGCTTTGCCTCAGAGGGGCAGGACAAAGGACCCGAGGGCTGCAGTGTGCAAACAACATCACCCCGTCCCTGAGAAGGTTTGAAAATCCTACCTAGATGCAACCTCCTTGAACCTTTTCTTCCAAAGCAAATCTTTTTGCAAAAGCCAGGCTTTTGCTACATGATCTGTACTATAAAATATTCTGTTTGCTAACCAAAGAGAAAACTAGAAAGCTTTTCACTCTTTCTTCAGAGATGCCTCCATGCATTTGACTTGCCTGCTTAGACAATAATCCTCTCATCCTCCTGTGCAAATTCATCCTCTCCACTCTGCTTGTCATCTCTCACATTCCTTTTAAGCATGAACTTGTAAGCTTTTCAGTACCTGAACTGCTGGGATTTCCTTTTAGTTTATAGGTGCCTTTTTCTTACTCTGGACTGTTCCTGTCCCCTCTATTCACACTGATCTTTTCCAGATCCTGAAGCATTCTGTCCCACGTGATTCCTTGTTTTCAAACTTTTCCATTCAGTCTCTCTGGCCATTTTCATGGGTTTGTACTCTTTCAACCTTCTCATCAAGATGGTACTCAAAGAAAGACCAAATAACAACATTCACCTGAGCATGTGCCAGTCAAAGACAACAAAGCATTTGGGCTTCCTGTAACCTGCTAATGACCTTCCATAATGATCACAATTCCATATTAATCTTCATATTCCAGAATGACCTAGATACTGGTGAAATGAATCCCATTTTTATGGTTTTCCTCCAGATTCCTAAAGTGTTGGAAATGCAGGAGCTGTGAAACTGTCCAGACTTGTATCCCTACTAAACCTGGAGGCACTTCATCAATATCAATGACAAATATATTGGGGGAAGATACACAATCACCTTGACATGCCTGCAAAAACCACTACTCCACCCCCTTACCTCTTTTTTCCCCTGCACCACCAGTCCCCATGAACCACAGACTAGTTTGAACCTTGATGTTTAATATTTTTCATCCTCTTCTAGATATGTTATCATTACCTTTCATAAGTCAGCATCTTCCCATTTAACAAATGCTCAGTCCCTCTTTAGACCTTGATGAGCTCTGAATCTCTCAGGCAGTTCCTCAGGCTCTATCCACTTTGAATGCAAAAGTGTATCATTTCACTGGGATTGAATTTATTGCTCCTCAAGTTTGCTAAATAATCTCTTGATCTGCAGTTAATCAATTCGAGTCTTAATACATGAACTTTGATAATTTTCTCTTTTATTTGTACTTTCCATTGTCCATTCTATTCATAGGAGTAACTTCAAAGTTCTTTAATTGTTGCTTCAAAATCCTCCAAACCCCTCAAAATTTTTGCCTGTTTTGCTCAAATAGGTCCAAATCTTGGTGGGGTGTACTTGGCCTGTCCTGACACTGCACATTTAAGCTGAAGATTTTGAAAAAGGCCCTTAAGCACTGCATTTACTTAATGTCCTTAATGGGGTGACCATGCATGATGGGTGAGAGCCAGGAGGAAGATGCTAACACAGGTCAAAGCCAACCATCAAGTGCAGCAATCTTGTAGGAGACCTCTTACCACAGGCCTAGATTTGATCCTAAATATCACTTATCCACTAAAGTTTTTGGCAGAGGGTCAGGGCTCCTTCCTTCTAACAAGAGGCCATTTTCCTGTTGCTCATTCAGTGTATTAGTTGATGCATGATGGAAGACAGCTCTCATTGACATGGGCCCTCCCTGTCCTGGCTGATAGAGTCTGAGGCTGGAAGCATGACTGGGTAATAAGCTGAAGGGATTTTTCTTTTCCAATTGACAAGTGGTGACTGTATCTCCTGTGAACTGTAATGTACCCTGAAGAAGACCTTAAGGCCAAACAGTTGACTCGAGTGTCCTGTGTGATGCATTGATTTGCAGGAACAGAGAAACAGTCTAAGTATTTCCTCATTTTCCAGTCTGGATGGAAGGCTACTGTCTTCCTCCAATCACTGAATTTTTGATAACAGAGTGCTGCAGAGGGGATGAGTGCTTAGACAGGTAATAAAAGCCCACATGTGGGCATGGATATATGCTCTAATGAGCCTACAGAGCAACAATTTGTAAGCAACGCTGAGCAGAATACCAGGACCAAACTGCTCTCAGCAGTCTTTCCTTAGGTGAAATCTGCTGTGCTATTGATCTCTAAAAGGCAAATCAAATAACAGCAGCCACATTTTTAAGGATTAGGAGCTTCCTGTGCAAGACAGTATGTGTTTTTAATACCTTAAGCTGACTTATGAAACTGGTAAACAATGGGGAGGGTGGTATTGGATGACCTCTTTTACATGCCTGATCATCCTGTCAGCATTTATAATGCATTTGATATTTCCTTCTCATCAGGATAGGATCAGTTAAGCAGTCCTATTTCCCAAAGCTCAGGTTGCATTATGCTTTGTTCCACATTTCATGGTAATAAACGTTGACATAAATTTCTGTAGATTTCACACAAAGTGATTGTTAATTTATTCATGGTTTAAAAGGAGCAGAAAGAAAGAAAGGAAGAAAGAAAGAGCAGAAAAGACTCCTCCAGAAGACAAATACACAGCTTGCAAGATAAAAAACACAGATCTTTTATGCCTATTTGTTTTGCATACAGTAATGACTGCTACACTCTGATTAGCAATCTTGACCTAGTTAAAATGCTATTGTTTTTCTGTGTTCCTATTCTTCTGAAAGACTGTGACTAGACATGATATTTTATAATCCATCAGATGTAAAATCTGCATAAAAAATATAATTATTGTGCTTCAGCAACCTGGACCAAAGCCCTGACATTATGTTTCTAGGCACTACACTGTGAATAATATGAATGCATTTTTAGGTTGGTATGTTCAGTTGGCAAGATACATAATTTTTCCATAAGCAAAGGTAAATTGTGGGATTTCTAACATACTGATTGCTATTCCAGCCTTGTCCCAGCTAATGAAAATTAAGTGGATACTTGTCAGCCAAGTAACATCCTTATTTGTTACTATAAATTCAGTTTTAGTGGCACTAAATATTATAGTAAACAGGGAGAGAAAGTTGTGTTGCCTCTCAGTCAGCTTTATTATTGCCAGTGGTGCTTATGTTGATGCCTTGGGTTGATCCCCTAGGATCAACCAGAGTCAGAACACCACTGCAAGAGGTCTGGATGCCCAGATCAGAAGGATGGGCATGGGCAGTGGGGAGATCTGGGATGGGTAGAGCAAAGTTCTCATGGTAGTAAACCTTTGGTCATCCAAGTGGTCCCTGGAGCTGGTTAGCTCCATAGGAGGGGAGTGAGGCACAGTGGAGGTGTGCTGTCTCAAGCTGCCATGCTCACCAACAGTGTGGGGCTGAAGGCACCTGTGCCTCCTCCTCCTCAGGCTCAGAGAGAACAGTTGGTCCCCTTCTTATGAACACAGGGTGGGTGGCAGAGGACACCTGGAGTGAGCCTCTACAACCTGACTGCAAGAAGCAAGAAACAGCTTCTGCTACCCCTGCAGAGCTCTTTGTACCCATGGAAAGGCCACCTTGTCCTAGCCATGGTGCTGTGAGGACATGCCAGCTCTCAGGGCTGCTCGCCATTGTGTGCAGTGCCCAGGGCCTCCGCTCTGTCACTCAGTCCTGCATGAAAAATTAATGTTGCTCACTAGATCAGCATCATCCAGCAGATTGGAATTTGTCTACTCAGAGTGCTAAAATCTCTCTGAAGACAACTGTCACGCTTGCATCCTCAGCCATGTCAGGTAGATGCTGCAGTTGAAGACAAAAGATTAAAAATAAATATACTAGTGCAGAGAAAGTGAAGAGCAGAAGGGCTGGGGAGAGGTTCTCAGAAGAGGATCACACTGCTGAGATTTTCAGGAGAGACATCAGGGGTAACCTGATTCTCCTGGGCGTGGGAAGGAGGGGAAACAATCAGAACCAACGGATTTAAGATGTGTAGAAATAGTGGTAATGGGAACCCTCAAAACTGAGTGTGTAGTCAGAAATGAGCCTTGAGGGTGCCTGTGTGATTGTGGCTTTAGGACCTGCGGTGGCCTCAGAGATGGTATCTCAGAGATGGCCCCTTGTCATCCCTATGTCAGCCCTAGGGTGCCTCTGTGGCTTCAAAGCTGGCCATGGTGTGACTCACCACGACCATCCTGTCTGGCTAAAGGAGTTAGAAAAAAAGGAGAGAGGCATCTGATCCTCCTACATGCTGGAAGAGCCTGCAACAGGGAGGCTGTGCACTGGTGAGCCCTGGTCCCTGCCTAGAAAGGTGCTCCCAGATTGGCACAGCTCCAAACACCACGGGAAGTGACACTGCTGGCAGCAAACACTGAGAACCACTATTTTGAAACTGTGAGTTGCTGTCATTCAGAATCAGGCTCTGAGCCTCAAGGGTGGCTTGCTAGGTCCAGCCGTGCAATGCAAAGGTGCTTTCACAGCATAAATAAGTATCATTCAGCATCTTTTCCTCCTTTGTAAAGAATTTTTTTTCCTATTTTCATAGCCTGAATATTTTTTCATATTTTTCCTGTAATTCCTTTACTCTTTGCTTCCCCAGCTACATATGGAGTATTTTGTTTACAGTGCAGCCATAGATATAGTCAGCACATATTGTGAGACAGTCTAGGTAATCCAAAATGGGCCTTTTAAAGTGGATTTGTTTGCTGCCTCTACATTAAAAGCACAAAATCCAGAGCTGCTTTTTCTATCATCAGAAGCATTGCTCCAAGGGAACTGCTAGCACTGCCACACTGCCTGCTTCACACTGTGGGGTTTCAGTCAGTAGCACTTTGGGAGTTTCATCCCTGTTGTTCCACCACACAATGTAAGAACGCTGCAAACCTTTGTAGGAAATTGTGAGAGCTGGGAGAACAGAGGTGGGAGGAATCTTCCTTTTATGTCTTCCACTAAAAGGCTTAGTGGGGACTCAAGGCTATCAAACCGTGGTATTTTCTCTGTAGTTTCCTTGGGGAATTTTGGTGTTTTGGCCCAGTCTTAAGTGTCCAGCTAGAAACATTTGAAAATGACAGTCAGACAGAGTACTAACATCTCTGTACAAGGCCTTGATCTGCAGGCACTGTGGAGTTACTTGGGCCAGTCAGAGGGACAACTTGTGTTTTACTTGTCCTGAGAGCTATAAAACTCAGCGTGCTGGATGGTTAGTCTAGGAGTTCTGTCGTGCACTGTGCTCCTTCCTACACAGTGTTGAATAAAGAGCAATTTCTAAAGGAAGTCCAACTGCAGACTGTATGAAATGCACAAAAACAAGACTTTCATTGAAAGTTAAACCTGATGGACTGTATTATTTCTTGCTGACACAGACAATTCTTTTCTTGGCCGTATCGGATAGACCTTGTGGAAAGAAATATAAGAATACACACGAGTAATGTCAGAAATGCATCAATGATGTGACAAAAATATTGTTCGATATGGATATTTTGGAGAAAATGATCCCTAAAAATTTTCATTTCCAAGCTGTGCTTTTGCACCAAAATTTTTTTTGTTTCCATTTTCTGGAAAAAAAATTGAGCTAGAAAAAAAATTCAGCAAAATCCTTACATTTAGTAAAAAAATTCAGCCGAAAGAAAGGTGAAGCAAAAACCTTTCTGTTTTTCCAAAAGATAAATTATTTGATACCAAGATTTGATGAGCCCTAGTTATTAGCTAGGTGGATCTCCTGCTGATTTGGCCTGGTGTCAGAGAGCATTAGAGAAAAAGCTGCCTCTCGTAAATTCCTTTAAGACTCTGCATAAGTTTTAAATATAAAACTTAGGAATATTATATATGTCCCTCTGGACAGGACATGGTATCACACCGGGTCATTTAGATCAAGTCACCTCTAGAGTTTGCCCTCCACTGTCCCCAAGCATTTTGTCCAGGAACAGCGCTGGTCTGTGCGGCAGAAATTATCTCCAGAGGCTCAGTTTTAACTTCAGAAGATCAATCATCCAGCCCTGCCTTGCTGTAAGTGCGTGAACTCACACTGACTCACCAGAGGCTGCTCAGCAAAAGGTCTCACAACAGCACATGCTGCCAGGAAATGCCTGTACTCAGTGATGGTTCACCCAGTGCTGCCCACCTACCTGTGGGATGGAGCTGGGCATGGAGGGTCCCTCCTCTCCCTCTTACTGTCATGTCACTCGTTTCCCATCACAGGGCCTTTCAGTATTACACAGTTCAAGCAGTTTGAGATGTGTAATCGAAGACTGTTTGATCTGAGGAATGTGCCTCTGTGTGTTACAGGAACTTTTGCTTTATGTTTACTGACCCAAATCAATCCTAGCTCGCAAATTGAAAGAGATGGAACCTGAAATCTGGCAAGGTGGTGATTTTTTTGTTTGTTTGTTTGTTTTTGGTTTTTTGCTGTTTTTTTTTTTTTTTTTCTTCTGAAGAATCTGTGCTTCACTTGGGTAAAAAGGGCTTGAGTACTGATTTTTAGTCAGTAATTTTAAAATGTGGTTGGTAGAAAAATGCAAAGATTTCAGTGATGAAACCCTGGTCCTTTCCCTTCTGAAAACAAAAGAAGCATAATGCTAGGGCAGCAGTGCCCTGCAAAAGGCAGCGTTCAGAGAGGCTTGTGATGGATGCTGCTCATCTTCCTGAACAAACACAGACCAGTCCCCTGAAGCCCCTCCTCCCCGACATATAATTGGTAACAGCTCAGTGCGAGGGGTTACAGGGGACTTCATCCCTGGGCTGCTCACATCCTTCCCATGCCCTCTCCCTCCATATCCTGAACTCATGGGGGATGTGAAATCCGGACCTTTGTGGCAGCCTCAGTGAAGTCCCCTGAGTTCCCTGCACCTTTGCAGCCTCACATGCTCTCATTTCTGCTTTAAGGTGTGGACATCTATTGACTGATGGTGTTTTCAGCATTCCAAGGGCTATGTTTGCAGGGTTTTGGGGAGATGTGATAAATTACCACTTGTTATTCTTTAGAAATGTGCAGTGCCCTTTTTGGTGGGTACTTGAGCAGATGTCATGAAACCAGGAGCGCTCCAGGCCGTGTTAAGGGAGAGGGTGCTCGGTTAAGGGATGTGTCTGGAGATCATGGTGCTCTGCCAGGCTCTGCTGCTGACTTGTGTGTGGCAAAGCACTTCCCAGCTCACACCTGTCTGCTCACCCACCTCACCCTGCTATCTACTAGAAGCTATTTCAAAGGCAGGAGAAAAGCAGATACTACATACAGTCTAACACCTGGATTTTTATTTGTGTCAGAAAGCTTGGTGCAGGTGCCTTGAAAATGTGGAGTTTTTTTGAACAGCTCCCTCTGCTTCAAAATGTCAAGCAAACCCAAATTAACTCAGAAAGTCATATTAGCCACATAAAACATGTACATATGCAGGGGATGTACTCTTCATTATCTGTTCAGCCTTTTTGTCAGCAACATCTGAAAGCAAAATGTGCTGCCAAGTCATGTATTCTAATGACCTGCGGACTTCCCCATTTCCCAGGAAGATGAATTTGGGTGTACGAGCACGGTTTCTAATAAACACACTGACAGCAAAAATGATGGTAAAAGGAAGTGCAACTTACCTTTTTTTTGTTCCAAAGGAAAGTACAGTGACTCATGTGTTAGAAGGAACATGCTAACCCAAGACAGTCAGTGCTCTTTGCAGTGACCACCCAAACCTCTTCCCAGTAAGGGACACTCAATGACAATTAATTACTCTTGCACACACAGAGTCTGTGGACTTATACAAGTAGGCATCCACATGTTTGTTCTTATGAAAACATGAATCTATGATTTAAAACTATGCTGGAAAGTTAACTTGAAATATGAAATTGGATTTTCAGTGTCAGAGAGAGAAATTACAAAGTTTATTTTTAAGGGCTAAACTCAGTGACCTGATGATGTAATGGAAGAATAGGTAGGTTTGGAGGAAATACGTACTTCTCAGTTAAACTCTTTTTAAGCAATTAATTGGTATTCATACCAGAATAAGATTTTTCACATCTGGAGTAATCTGGGAAGAGCTTTTACCTATAAGTAAGCTTGAAACTGAGGGCATAGAGGCCACAATAGAGTATTATGTGCCCATGGACTTCTGTACATGAAACAGCATGATGAAAATAATGTCACTGGAAGAGCTCATAAATCATCCTTCCTCACTTAACTGGAAAATTAGAGTTCTCAGTTCTCTCTGCCCTTCACAGCCTCCCAAGGAATCAGAGTTTGTACAGGCATTATTTTCTCACTGGCACACACAGGTATTTCTCAGATGGCATTGTCCTGATGCCTCTAGGGCCATTGCACTTCTGCCCAAGCACAGAAAGGTAGAAGATGAGCTGTGTTTCACTGCTTAGTTTCCTGGCATTGCTCATGGCTGAAACAAGGACTTGCTGGCTCTGCAAGGGCTGCATGTGCACATCTCTGCTCCTCACTGAGCACCCCTTTGGTCATTAGAATCATAGAATCATTAAGGTTGGAAAAGACCTCTAAGATCAAATGTACAGGGCTAAATGTAGGACAGCTGCCCTTGTTTTAATGTGATCTGTTCTTTTATGAGCTGTGTTCAAAGCAACTCTCCTTGAGGGCATCTGCATCTTACTTCAGGGTGTATGCACCAAGTCCAGGCTTTTCAGCTCATGGTACTGACATCTCTGTTTTCTGTGCACGGGGTGGGAATTTGTGTGTACAACCACAGCAGATGAATAGATTAGGCAGACAGAACCATGGACTTCTTTTCCCTTGGTAGGCCCACAGGGATGGTGAGCAAATGGAAATATCACTGTAAATATTCAAGGAAAAGGAAATAGAGTTAGAACTCTCAGAGCAGAGTTGACTTGACTGTATGTATTATAAGAGATGTTTCAAGACATAAACAAGGGCTTAATGTATTAATATACATCTTTGGGAAATAATCTGGTAGTACATCATGGGCCAGACCCTTGGCTGACATAACCTGACATGGCTTCAGTGAATTCATTCTCAGTTTTCAACAAGTTAACATCTAACATTTTTAATTATACACATCTCTGGCCAGTATAAACCTCCATGAGCTTAGGATGCCTTGACCTTGTGTGTGCCATTATAATGTGTTCAAGGACTTTTGGACTCTGCAGGTGTCAAAAATGCTCTTTTTGATCATATACCAAAATCAGGAGAATGAAAACCTGCAGCGCCGAATAGGCACAAGGGCAGATTTCATGACTGCATTTGTCTCTGTATTTTAGATCTGTCTGGCACAGCTATACTGGAGTAGATCCAGAGCAAAGAGGCTTTATCAGCTACAGCTCTGGCTACCCCCTTCCTCATCACACCTATGAGGGAAAGGGGGTCTGTGATCAACACGAGACAGCAGTGCTTAAAAAATGCTGATGGCAAGGGTGGTGATGGCAGCGAGATTCACCACTTAAAGCCTATTTGCCTACAGTTCTGCACAGCTTGATTGACTAAAAAAAGCCCAGAGGAGCTCTCTGAACTAAGCAGTGCTTACCTGTCTGTTGCTTGTTGCCTTTCAAGTAATTAAATTATTTCTTTGGTATCATCTAATGATTTTTTTTTGTCTCTGCTTCTTTCAGCTCCAAGGCTCCTTGAAGAGAAAATTGGTGGTAAATCTGTCGCCTGTCAACAAGAGGCCCAATGGTGTTTCAGAGAGCTCTTTCCATGACATTAAGAGGATAAGAGTGGGTGACAGTATCTCAGTGGGACAAGGTGGACAGCATGTTAACAATTGCCAAAGCCAGTCAATGTCAGGAACTATGACTGTTGGGCAAGGATCACAAAGAAAGGCCAGCAGCCTAGCAAACAATACCCATGCTAGTGGGAGTGACATGTTTAATATGACTTTGAAAGAGGTAAAGAAAGAACCAGGAGAAACAATGTCCTGCAGCAAACACTTAGATGGCCAGACATCCCATGAAAACATGTTCCCTAACAGATATGCAGAAGAACCATGGGACCAAATGGATCTTGAGCTTCAGGAACTGTTTAATGAACTGACTAACATATCGGTGCCACCAATGAGTGATATTGAGCTAGAGAATATGATAAATGCCACGATAAAACAAGATGAGCCATTCAACATTGACCTTGGGCAGCAGAACCAGAGGGGCCCTGTGAGATCTCTGCAGATGGATAAGATGGTGATAAAAAGTGAGTATGCAGCAGGCATGAATCAGGCTCCTGTGGGCTCCCCACAGATGAGGCCTTCTTCTACAGGTCCAGCCTTCACTATGGCTACCACTGCCATGTCTGCCTCTTCACCCATCCCCTCGGTGCCTCAAACACAGGTGTCGCAGGTTTCTTCTGCGTCCAGTCGGCCATTGCCTAACTGGCAGGAGGTGTCTCATGCACAGCAGCTCAAACAGATCGCAGCCAATCGGCAGCAGCACGCCTTGATTCAGCAGCAACAGCAGCAGCAGAACCAGACAGCCAACTGGTCCACTCTGTCTCCATCAGGACCTTCCCCTGGACCCTTTGTGCAAGAGAAAATCCCCAGCCCTTCTTTTCGCCAGCAGCAGTTCAGCCCACAAAGCTCAGCAATGCTTGGGGTGCCAGTGAATGGAAACCAGACAAAAGGGATGAACAACTATGTTTATAAACCTACCACTCCCCAGAGCAACCCCATGGATATAATCATGCAACAGAAGCCTCAGGACCTCAACAGAAACTTTATAAACAGTGCTCAGCCACCTCTAGAGCAGCATCATGGCAACACAAAGCCTTTGTTTCACTTAAACTCAGAGCAAACAAACCAGCAGATGCCTTCGGTTTTGGGTTCCCAAAACAAGCCTGCCCTTCTGCACTACACCCAGCAGGCACAGGGTTTAGCTCCCGTGCAGCAGCCACAGCAACAGCAGCAACAACAGCCACAGCCACAAACTGCTCAGCCTCTCCCAAACCAGTCTCTCCAGAGGCCACCTAATGTAACCCTAGCAATGCAGCAAAAAATGATGCTTCAGAAAATGCAGCAAAGCCAGCAAATCTCAGGTTTGCAGTATCCAGTCTCTCAGCAGCACAGACAGGTAAGACAAATTCCTCCTTCTTTGTTACAGAATCATTCTGCTCCAAGTAATAAAAAGGCTTTTCCAGCCTGGCCTCATTCCTGCACGAGATGTGTCCTGGTGGCACTTAATGACCCCCTCAGCATGCACTTCTGCAGAGCTGCTGTTGGCACTTTTAACACCTATTCAGGTGTATCATGGATGCACATTTAGAAGAATTGCAAGAAGCACATGCTTATAATACTTTTCATGCAATAGGAATGAATGTGTCACTGCTATATATTATGTAGATACTTGTCAGAAAGGTGAGATAGTAGGGCAGATGTGTTTTGGACTCCTATCTAAGTTTTCTAGCTTACAAAAATCTAGGCTCTTTTGAAAGTCAAAATTTTAACGAATTCCTATGTTATCTTAGATAATGTGTTTTACAATGTTAATTTTTATGCTATCATTTTTCCCAGGGAGGTAGGGTTAGGAAATTCTGTTTTTAGATATCTTTTGACTGATATGACAAAAAATACTGTTTGCACATTTGCTATCACTTTGGCAAAGAAAAATTAAGATTTATCTGTGAGCTTTATAAACACCCATCACATTTCTGGGAATATTCTGTGGATAAAATACAGGCTTAGAGATGAAGGAGAAAGTTGTCACAGATATGTCGACAATTATATTCCATGTGGCCAGCTCCCACTGTGTTATCATGAGACAGTACTCTGACAAGATCTGCTGCTGTAGATTAGTTGTGCTATGCCAAGTCCCTGTGCATCCAGGTCTCAGATCCCAAGTTTCAGACCTGCCAATCAAAGTGAGAATATGCAAACTCGCTGTACCCCAGAGTCCGGAAACCAGGTGCAAAACAAGTAAAACATATTTGGAATGTTTAGGCAACTCTGAGTAGTTTAGGTCGGATTTGATCTCAACATATTTGAAGATATGGAATTGCAGTGTAGGTGTGGAGATCACCTGTAGATGTGAACAACACTATGAGAAGCTACTTAAAAATGAAAGCCTAAGTTTTCCATGGACTCCCAGAAAATAGCACTGTGAACAAATCACTCCGAGCTGGAGTTTCTTCACCAAACTGAGTGAACAGGCTGATGCTTTAAAAAGAGTAAATACAGTTGTATGCCTTTCTCCTTTTAACTCTTTTAAATTTCCTGACCACCTAACCATGACTTACTCCAACAAGTCCCTTAGCAAAAGGTACCAGGTGAAACCTATGGGCAGGTGTGAGAAATTGCTGTGTTGAAAGATGCTGTAGAATGAGCATTTGCAGGATGCAAGCACAGTTTTGCTGTTTTACCAGAGGCGTCTGCAAGCTGCTCCTCTTCTTCTTGGGCCACTGTGTGCTCCCTTCTTAGGTGCACGTCCCCAATCTCTTAATAGACTGGCACACAGATGAATTTTAACAGTTCCTTCATTCAGCCATGATGAACTTTCCAGCAATCTGTCATCACAGGGGAGACAGGCAAGACTTCTGCAAACACTACTGTTTTTCTGAAAAAAATTGCAAGGTCACATTCCGGAATGGCATAAAAATAGGGAAGCAACTCTGCTTGAGGTAATGTTAACTACTTGCTCTGTGTCCTCCTGGCCTGCTGCTCAGAGAGGCCAGCCAACAAGATGGGACTTGGCACTTTGGCCCTAGTAGTACTTGTAAGATTTACTATGAGTGTAGTGGGATTTCTCACCTGTGCAACCACAAGATCTTTGGTTTAGAAAACTTGTCCTAAGTGAACTTTGCTGAGTGCCAAACTTCAGATATTACACCAAGGAAGGGGTTTTGCCTATCATCACAGACTTCTTTCTGCAAACTAATTTTCCCAAGTTTCTTGTCATCTGACCACTTCCCACAGCTGTTTCTGCAAGATGTGCCTGCCACAGCAGAGTTGAGAAGCTTGGAAGCTTTTGAGACACAGATTACAAGGCTTTTGCACTAAGGATGCTGTTTTTTCTATGCTCTAGAGAGATAACTGGATTTTTTTTAGAGGTTCTTAGCAGTTGTTCCAAAGTGCTGATGAAGTTCAGAACATCACTTATGTCTCTCTCAATTAGAGTATTTTGTAGTTGCTGGAACAATACCTAGAAATACAACTGGTCCATAAATTACAGGGTTTTTAAACGGTTTGAACGTGAATGTAACTGTTTATCTGACAGTATTTATGAGTTCTGTGGACCCTTTAGCACCTGCCTGCACTGCTGCAAGAGCCCACCAACCCCTTGGACAGGGCCTTTTTGCCACATAAATCTGGATATTAAATTGGAGGGGGAGGAGACACCACTAGCATTATCTTCCAGTAAAGACAACAAAGGTCAAAGTGACCTTGACTGCTGCTCATTTTAGCAATGGGGACATCACCTCATTTAAGCTGCACAGTCTGCTTTCCTGAAGGATCATCTCCCACCTCTGAGGATTTGTACACATCATTAAAAGTAATGCATGATTAATTACCAGCATTTGCTAATTAACTTCATGATTAATATTTATTTTACTCATGCTCTATTTCTGCATGAGAAATCAAGATTTGGTTCTGCTTGGTATCATTCAACTCCTGAGATCATTATAGGACCATCTCACAACTCGCTGCAATGCTTTGTAGCTGGTAGTGTGAGGGCACATTCATAAAGGACTACTGTGACACTGCCATCAGAAATCACTGACTGGAACACTATAAATTCACATTTTTAGCAGAACTAGCTCACCCTCTGGATTTTTGCTCCCCAAGCCTTAAGATCCACAAAGCCCATCTGAGCTTGGTTTTATCACTCCAAACTGGCTAACTGAAAATGTAAGGCTTATAATTTCTCTGCTTGTCATATTCCCTTTGTGTCAAATCCAAACAAACTTACAGAGGGATTTGCTAATTAGATGTCTTTTGCCTCTAGGGAAAAGTCATAAAAATTATGGAAATCATCTTGGTTTCCTGGAAGGTTAATCTGAATGAAGGGTTTCTTTGCCTCTCTCCTTTATTCTCCATTGTTCTGGGAAAGATTCCTTTCTATTGTCTATCTGAATGCAGCATACACATAGTCATGAAAAAACTCATAGAAATTAAACACTCTCTTTGTTTAGGAAATAATTAGAAGCTCCAAACTCTATAGAGGTTTAATCAAGTTTGTGATACTTCTACAGAACCTCAGCTGAAAATCTGTAACTGGGCCTGGGTAGAAGTCTGTCTTCTCCCTTTTGAAGGAGTGTAGTCCAGTCAGTGAGAGATGCTTCTGAAGTAACACTTAAGATTTTTGAACTGACGACTTAATGTTTTTTAAATAGTCCAAGAAATTTCACACACATTTTCAGAGTTTTTGATCAGCCATTATACTTGTTCAATAAGATCTATTAGTTTTCTGTGAGAATTAAAAAAGACAACACCACCAACAACAAAAAAAACCCCTGTATCTACTAAATAAAGTATTATTCATCCCCTTCTGGTTTTGACCTAAAGCCAAATTAAACTCAAGGATTTCAAGTTGAATTTTTCTCCAATTGTTTTTATTCAACTTCATTTGCTCAAGGGAAGGGAGAAAAGAAGGCTGAGCTCATGAGAACAGGAACCCTAACAGAGCAAGGCCACTCCATCTGATACATGTGTCCTATTTAGTCTTGGCTTTGGAGGCAAGGATAACACAAGGGATCGTGAGAGCTTCACCCCCCACTTTACATGAATAACCAGTAGTCCATATTTTTAAGGCTCTGGAAACATCAGTGAAGATACAACCCACAGCAGTGTTTGCTTGTGGAGAACTCGGGGCCTTGTTAGTCCTTGTTCCTTAAAAATTGTTTTGAGGATGGCATCACCACCTCCTTTTTCACGTCTCTGCTCTCTTTCAATAACCCAAGAATCGTGATTAGTCACAGTTTAAGGGGTGGTGCTGGTATTTGCCCTTACTTGTCCTAACTGGAGCACGCCTTAAATAATTTTCTTTACCAGATCTTAACAGGCTCCTTTTAAGTCCAGCCAGTCTTCCTTCCTGCTGAATACTGAGCAGTCCCTTCTCCAGTACCAGCTCCTAGCCTGTTTCCCTGTAGGGCCAGTGATCAGCACTGCACCAAGGGATGTGCCACTGCAGAGGAGCTCCGGGTGCTGATGTGACCCCACACAAACCCATTCCATTCCTCCCTTGCAAACCATTCCATTACACCAGCCCTTCCAATGCCCAGAACTTAATAAAAATCCATCATCTGAAATATCTCCAAGGGACAGAGATAGTATTTCAGCTAACCTGGCAGCTCTGCAGAGATCCTGAAACAGATTCTCCTCTCATTTTCTCCAGTGTAAACCCAGGAAAATTTCATTTATTTTCAGGAGAGTGTAAGTGGACTCAGAGCAGCAGAGTAGGAAGCAGGATATGACCTTCTACCTGTTTTTTGGTTTTTTTTAAATCATGGGCACCATGTGGATTCAATAAAAAATATATGTTAAACTCTCAGATAGTTAGGGTGCTATGTGAGGAAGAAGCATCAGGACCAAAAGAACTAATGTCTTTTTTGAAAGTGTAGATATAAAAAAACTCTTATTACCATTCAATGCTGAATAGTAACTTACATTTCTAATTTAGCTCCTGAAATTTCTCAGAGAAAATGTGTCTTCTTTATCAAAAGAGTATTTTCTTAAACCTCTGTGTTTACCATTATGGGGGAAAAGAAGAACATATTTTGGTGAGGCAGCCTCTCTCTTTTCAAGTGTAAAGGAAGTATTTTCTTAACATTTGTGAAATGAAGAGAGAAACCCTAGAGTAGCTTTTGGTAATTGGTACAAACCAGGACTTGAATCTGACTTAGATCATAAATAACATCGATTCCAGGCTTTTGGAATCTGTAATAATAGAAACTGTTCCATAGTGTAAGAAAATAACAATGTGACCTTTCTCTCAATGCTCTCTATAAAAATAATATTTGGATGACAGCTTTTCTTGATAGCTCCATTTTGGTCACATTCCCTTATACAAGGACTCCTGAATTAAATATTCTGGATAAAAACTTGAGTATGTCCCAATAACCACCATCAGTCACAGGGTCATAGCTGATTTATGAACATGAAACTAGAGAGAAAATGTCATAAGTTCCTGTATTGTCATTATGGACAGTTTTCTTGGTGGTACCTTATACCATTCATGCTCAGTTTGCTGAACAAAATACATATACAGTCCCACTGCAGACAGTCAGTCCCTGAGGATATTGTAATTCAAAGTCTCAGAGACACTCCAAGTTCCATAAGGTTTCTTGAACTCTTTGCATAAAGCATTTAAACTGGAAGGATAGTAGATTATTATCCATGGTCAAATGCTTCTTGGTTGGGGTATTTGGGAGGTAGATGAGGTAGTTCCTGAGGTCTCCTTGAACTGCTTTTTGAAGCTACTTCCATGAAGGTACTAATGAAAAACATCACTGAGCTTCCCTGGATGAGTTCTTCGCTAATATCAGCACACTTGAAGTCTCACTCATTACCTGTTAACATTGTGAAAGTGCCTGGGAGGTCTACTGAGGGGACAAAATGTAATTCTGTGAAGAATTGTATAAACTCAGGTTAAAAATGGCACCTCTTTCAAAGGAACAGTGTTAACCTGACTTCTGTAAGATCAAAGATAAGATGGGTATTATGAAAAGAATTTGATAGATACGAACTTCTCCCTGCCTGCAGATCTTGAGATGTGAGTTTGAGAATTGCAGTGATCCAAGAGAGCCTTCATAACTCAGTATGTTGTCTTGGATGTGGGGGCAAAAAACTGCTGTTGGAGACAGAGGGTGCAGTAAGGTTATTAGCTGCTTCAGGCCTCTGATTATGCTCCACCACCACCTGAAAGGCGTGGGCTAGGGGGGGAAAGCAGAGGGACAGCAAGGTACTGAGTGTGTACATAGAAGATGATGGTGGCTGCAAGGAACAAATGGCAACTAAGAAGATTCACAGTGCTGGTGACTGAGATTACAGTTTAAAGGCCCAGGTGGTAGGGTAAAGTGAGGAATCATCATCAAAAACAGGACACGAGCTTGTGCTTATTAGATTAACTGGAAAGGAAGTGCAACAGGACAAGTCTGAGATAAGGGTGTCATGCTGAGCAGAAGAAAAGGGGCTAAAAGTGCTTCAGGTCTGGTTCTCTGCTAAGGAGCAAGTTAGTCTATCTCGACCTGTGAACTTGTCCATGAAGTTATGATGCCCACAAGGGCTTCTTACCTGGTTGAAGTGAGAATTCCTGCTATTGCTGTGTGTGTATCTGAGGCCAGAGTCAAGCCCTGAGTCAACTTCCTGAAAGGATTTTGGAAAGGCAGCCTGGAAAAACAATATAATTCCACAACCATTTGGAGCTGGCATGGTGAAAAACCCTTTCCTGTAAGTTTTTACTTGTTTGTAGGCAATTTATGAATACCTCAAGAAGTCAAAGAACAAAAAAAAATTAACAAGCCCCAGTTCTCTCTAGAGTCTTCCTATTATTTTAATTCCCCAAAGTGCTCAAGAGTGCTTAGTCCCAGTAATTTATCTCTCTAGGGGTTCAAAATGAAGGAATATTTTAATGGCAAATATTTATTCCTCTATTCAGCCACTTTTACTGCTGGTGTTTTAATGGTGGAGACCTGCCCCAGGCCACAGATGACTGTTGTTAAGACAGCAACAGACCTAGTAATGTTCCTTTAATATGAGTTTTCACGGGTGAATTTACCATTTGAATGTGATGCTGTTCCAGAAAATCAGCCAGATGCTCCAACAGAACTATTCCAGAACCATCTGCCTGCTTCATTTGCTGCATGCCTGTTTCTGGTAATGTACACACACAGTGTAAGAGACTGTTTTTGCCCTGAAAAATTTATAATCTAAATAAGCAAACCAGCCAAACCTTGAGATGAAGGAAACGTTACTGTATATTTTATAATTTTTGTGTATTTGGAGAAAGAAAGAAAGAAAGAAAGAAAGAAAGAAAGAAAGAAAGAAAGAAAGAAAGAAAGAAAGAAAGAAAGAAAGAAAGAAAGAAAGAAAGAAAGAAAGAAAGAAAGAAAGAAAGAAAGAAAGAAAGAAAGAAAGAAAGAAAGAAAGAAAGAAAGAAAGAAAGAAAGAAAGAAAGAAAGAAAGAAAGAAAGAAAGAAAGAAAGAAAGAAAAGAAAGAAAGGGATGTCATTCAAAGCTGTTACAAGCAATCCACTAGAGTTGTTGGATGCACTTACCATTGCAGAAAAATCTTCTGACAGAGTCTGAAGTGTAACCAGACCCAGTGAATCAGTAGAAAACAGAGGGTTTGAGTAAAGGGAGGGGTATTTATCCTTCTCTTTCACACCAAATATCTGTATTTCATGTGAACCCCCTAAGCCTCCTATGTAACCCGTGAGGAAGGTGCACTCAGAGTACCCAAGTGAGGCAAGTGAGTGGGGAATAACCTCTCTGCACAAGACTCTCAGCACCTGTGAGCCCAGCTCTGCTGCTCTGGCTTTCCGAGCTGCAGACTGAAACTTGCTTTCACACATTGAGTTGTGTGGCAATATGCCAAAAGAAGGGGAGGACAGAGGTTTTGGACTCTCTTATGTGAGGTTTCACAGGGTGGAAGAGCTGATCTAAACACGAGAAGCTTCAGAAAGGGGCAAGAAGTCCTTCCCTACCTTGTGCCCACTTCTTCCTCTGGCACCAGCTCTGGCACTTGTCTGAGCTCTCACAAGGCCAGCAGAGAACTATTCTTTTCTTCTCTCTGTAGGTTTTCTTCAGCTTGTGGGCTCAGGCAAAGGCAAAGGCAGTAGAAGGGAAGTGGCAGGAGCACACAGACGGAGGCCAGAAGCAGAGATGGGATTGCTTCTGCCAGCAACAGCGAGCTGTTAAACTCACCTCAGGTGGCTGGTGGTGGGAACCTCACCTCGGGGGTGTCTGGAGAACGAGTGGAAGGTGAAGAGCTGACTGCAGGAGGGAGATTGGGCATGGAAGGACAGGACAGGGATAGTCAGGAAGCAGAAGGTTTAGTGCAAGGGAAAGAAACAGCCAGATGGGACTGGATCCAGAGTAGGATGGACAGAGCTGTAATAGCAGGTGGTGAAGGAGTGAAGTGCAGGAAGAGGGAGGGTCTGAGGGTAGGAAGAAACCTGGAAAGCTTAAATACATTCTGAAAATTGAGCTTGACTGAGAGGGAATGAGAAGGACTGGGAACTTGGGAGGAGAAAACTGAGAGTGAGTCTGGGTGCAGATGGAGGAAGAAAGGGCATCCAAGAGAAAGAGTGTGGGAGAAAATGGAGCAGGATAGGAGCTACTGATATACAGGGTACAAGAACCTACAGTCTTTGCAATGGGAAGATTAGTAGCACTTAAAAACTGTTTCTTTTTATTATGCCAGGAATAATTGAAGGAGCACAAGGGCTTTGTGTCCAATAGCTCCCAAAGCATCTGCAGGAAGTCTTCAGGACAGGGGAGGAAATGCAGCCCTGAGCCCTTCAACTTGCCAGCTAGGACACACTACACATTTTGGGCTATGCTGTTCATCCTGTTAGTCTCCATCAGTCAGGGAGACAGAATAAGCAGCATATTTGCTCCACTGGGAAGCAACTAATGCAACCCTTTCTCTGGTTTTCTTCCTTCAGGGGACCCTACAGCTCCTCCACCATCTCCAGCTGCAAGTGTAGCCATTGCATAACCAACTTCTAGAACAGAACAGAATAGAATATATAGAACAGTTTAATTGGAAGGGAGCTACAATGGTCATGCAGTCTAATGGTCATGCAGCCTCACTAAATCAGGGCTGACCAAAATTTTTATAAGGTTCAAATGCCTCTTAAACACTGACAGGCTTGGGGCATCAACCACCTCTCTGAGAAGGCTGTTTCAGGATTTGCCAAAGATATACATGAGGAAGAATCATGGAGATCGGACTTCTCAGGCCTTCATAAGAAGCTGTGTAATCCACCTTGGTTGAAAAGTTCCCCATGATTGACTGATGCCAAAATATTTGCAATAACCAAGGTGTGAAAATGAGGAAAGATGGTATTTTTGTGGATCCAATTTGTTATGTAACTTGTAAGAGGGAGAGGGACTGTGAGGGCTTTCTGTAATTCTGTGAAGATGGTTTAGATGTACTCTCACAGACTTTTCTTTTTCCAGTCTTTTCTATAATTTGCAGTGGTTGCAAGCCGGGCCACAGCCCGGCTCCAACTGAGTGATGAATTACTAAAGGATTTAGTGCTTTGGTTCTAGTTAGAAAAGCATCCAATTTTATCCATTGCAGAACTAGGTTTCTCCAAAGGACTGTTAACTGCAATCCCAGCTAAAGCAGGTTTTGCTGGGGTGACTCCAGTCTTGTCTGGTTTCAGCTAGAATGGGAACAAAAATTACTTTTTTTCTTTCCTACTGGAACTGGTAAAAGACATGGGAAGACAGAGGGATTAGCAGAAGTATTGGGAGCTTCACAGCCTAAGTGCAAAACAGAGTGGGAGGAGGGAGGGTGGGAGCAAATTCTGGCTATCCATCCTTAATCCAAAGCCGCCTGCTCCTTCCCAGGCTGTACTTCACTGTCATACACTTGCAAATTCACTCTAGGAATGAAAACAGACTAACTTTAAGCTTGTTCCCAAAGCTGCAAATTTGTCCCTGCTGGGTGTTAATTTAACTGCTTCCAGGGCACCAGGATGTCTACTGGTGTTCACTGGGCTTGCTTTCTTCTTTTTTTTTCAAACATCTGGTGTTGTGAAAACTTCCAAGGCACCACACAGAAGAGTGATGAACTGACCACTTTTAACCCTTTCTGCAGCATCCTGTCTCTCTTCACTGTTTTCTCCCTACAACAGACTCCATGGGCCTCGTTATGTGTGGGATCCATGAATGTTAATGTGGGTCTTATGAGCATTCCACAGACTGAGAATTGACACTTTCTTCAGCTCCATCATTCTCTGTTTTTCCTGTGAACAAACCTGGCTTAACAGTAATAACTGGACTTCGAAAATTTCCAGCAGGAAGAAATGTATTTAGGGCAGGGAGACGTTTTTTCCAAAATATTTCTTTTTCCATTTGCTTTTATCTAGTGTTGCCACTTCCCAGCAGGGAGGGCGTTCAGTGCAATAGTTTTGCTCGCATTATTGCAAGTGGTGGCCTTTTCCTGTTGGTTTTTGATCACTGCCATTTGTTCACTAATGGCATTAACTGTTTATCTGCTGCATCAACTGAACCAGAGCAAATCCAGAACAATCTGGATATCTCATTTCCAGGCTTAGCTGTTGAACTCTATCTGGCTTTTGCCACTTGGTTCGCTTTCTGTTGAACAAGTTGTTTGCATGACCAGCTCACTTGTTTCACTAACATATTCCTAGCAACAGCATACAAACTGGCTTTTTTTTATCTTTGGCAAGGGCTTTCTCAAAAAAAAAAAAAAACAAAAAAACAAAAAAAAACCAAAAACAAACCAGCCAAAGGTACTCTTCCGTTTTGGCCTGTTGTGCAATGCCAGCCTCATGGCACAGGGAGCATGCAAAGTTCTCTTTTGCTGTCTTCCTCTCAGCCCTATCATTACTGTGAATCCTGCAGCTCTCATCCTGTGTTTCCAGCCCACTGACTGTCCCTTCTCAGCCCTGCTTCCTCTTCAGCACCCAGCTCTGGGGAGCTGAAACAGCATCGAGAAATATCTCAAAGCCATGTGGGCTGCTGAACACAGTGAGAAAGCAGCAGCATCCATCACGTCTATGCAGGAGACCCAAGTGTGCCACAGTCCTTGATTTTGGCATCTTCTTCACATAGGCCTTTCACTGCTGAGTTTATTTTTAAGAGAAGTAAATAACTTTCAGTCCACAAATTACAGGCTTCCTTGGTAAACATGAAAGCTAGTGCGGGGGCTAAGTACAGCTGTGTTGTCAAAATTTTGTTCCATATTTCATTTGGCTATCAAGGCCACCCGTCCTTTTCAGAAGCATTTCTTGGTGGGCCACACTCCAGGGCCCCAGGCAGCACTGGAGCCATTCTTCATAAATGTTTTCTATAGACATATATATCTACACTGTATTTTAAAAAACATCCAAAAAACTAAAACAGGATTTTAATCCTCCAGAAATGCTACCTGGAGTGTTGGACTCACCATCTGAAAATAGTAAGGAAATTGAGTTTTTGGAGGTAAAAACATTCATCTCCCTATTAAAGCCCGATATTTTTAAAGCTGCAAAGTAGGACTTATGTGTCCATAGCCAAATTATTAATGCAGATCTAGAGAATATTCATCCAAAAACCATATAGCTTTAACATATCCACCTCTGTTTTTCTTCTGACAAGTTTTCCAACCAGTGCACCTAGTAACTACTTTTGATATTGGCCATAAGTAAATTTAGGCTGGAAATTAACAGCACATTCCCATTTGTTTGGGTTTCCTGAGGAGAATGCAGGCGGCCAAAAATTTTACTGCTTTTAAGATAAAATTTAGAATAAATGTTACATATGTCATAGCAAGGCACTCAGTTTAAAACTTAGATTCTTTTCTACTCCTCTGCTTTCACAGTAAAATACAAACGAATCCTCTGCCTGGCACCTCATATGTCCCTTTTTTTGTTGGAGCCAAGTGGGGATCTGTGGAGACCACCTCTGAGTGAAGAGGAGTAGGTGTCTCATGGCTAGGGACACCAGATAGGCTTAGAGGCATTCATTTAAATATATGGTCTGCTGTGAGGATATCTTCCTTCTCTTCTTCCAAAAGAATCCAAATCAAATCCAAAGCTAGTCAGTTGGAACAGTAATTGTATATAAATTTGCACATGAAACATTAATTAAAGTCAAGCTGTGGAAAAATTTTAAAAGCTAAAAGAACTTTGGACATTAGTGTGAAGATCACTGCGCTTGATACCAGGGAATATAGAAATATTTGGACTGTTTGCTCAAATGGGCACAATGTTAATGAATCATTTTAATCACTTTCGTTATGTTCTTTCAAACAGACAAGACTACTATACAAAACCAACCCTGACAAAAACAACATATAAAACCCAAAGGCAGTTGTGAGGCTGCTAATTAGATAACTTTGTCTTGATATTTGCATTTGAGCCTATGGATCTGGACAACATAGTGTGTTACTCCCAGGGCAAGAAGCAAACAAATGGCTGCTACCCCATGTCCTCTCAAATGACGTTTCCAAGGTGCCTTTTGGTCTCTCTGTCTCCCAGGGTAAATATTTGGGATAGTCATTATTGTGCTTTTCCCAAATTTTTCTTACATCTCTGGTCTTTTTGTGGCAATAAAACAATGCAGAAGCTGGAATTATGCTATAAATGTTACTTAACAAAAAAAAAAAAAAAAAAAAAAAGACAGAATGCCCAGATTTGATGTTATTTTAGCCATGCCAGTGCTACAAGCAAAAGCTAAACCAAATTGAGTTCATGCACAAATATCAGTAGGAACAGAGATAGTAGTGATAGCAGAAGTAATGAAATTATGTAATATATGCTAATTGTTTTCTACACACTAATTCATCCATAAAGCTTCTGTGAAGTGAATAACTATTAACTGTTCTTTAAAGGTTAAAAATTGAGATGGTGAGAACAACACTTTTTTCTAACACAGCTGGTGAACTGAAATTATTTGCTGTACATGTGGTGCTTCTAAAAAGGTGTCTTCATACAAGGTGGCTGAGTTGAGGAGAGATGAAGTAGATCAGTATTTGTGAAAACAAGCCATCAATTTAAATGCATAAGTATGGCTTTAATTTTAGCCTGCAAAATAGGGTTGGATTCAGAATTAGCATAAACTTTGCAGGTTTTATAAAAATTTTTCAAATTAAAATGTTTTGACCAAGCACTCCCCTGTTAAAACTTCAAACAGGCAAAGATTCTACAAATGTCAAAGTATTTTGAGGAAACTTCCTTTTAATGATTTAGAAGTTTCAGCAGCCAAAGTGGTCAGAATTTAATTTCATTAATATTTAAATATGTATAGCTTAAACCATTTTAAAAATTCATAGGTTTACATTCTGTGCTGAGGGAGGCCCTATCTGTTAATATTTGTGTATGATGGAAATGAGCTCGTGTATACTACAGTAGAACCTTAGCACTTCACAAAATGGCAAATCGATTCAAGGTAAGAGCTGCACTTCAAATGTAGAGAGCACAGTAGAAATTGATTTCACACCAAGGCTTCTGAATTTGCATCTCAACTACTTCATATTATCTATTTACACGAAGGTGAATATATTTTCATGTGTGATGATGAAGAGGGCAGCTGTCCTTATTGAAATGTTAATTGAAATGTTGCTCAAAATTACTATATTTCATAAGCAACGGTTTAAAACAAAAGGTACATTTAAATATCTTAATTTTCTAGCCAATGCTCTCAAATACTGGGAGGAAATCAGGTTTTTGTTCCTTGCTCCTTGTCTGCCTTTTTTTTGCCATCAGTTCAGGATGTTACTGAGTTCCTGTGAGAAATGTCCTGTAGTGAATAAGAAGGAAACAAAGTCTGTACTCACTTCAAATTCCCTCCCCAGTTTTGCTCAAAACAGCCATGTAAAGGGCAGGAGTCAGTGTGGTGGAAATGGGAAGTGAGCACACAAACACACATGTAGGCACAGATATATAGATATAGATAGATATAGATATAGATATAGATATAGATATAGATATAGATATAGATATAGATATAGATATAGATATAGATATAGATATAGATATAGATATAGATATAGATATAGATATAGATATATACAGGATAATGGCTCCTACACCTCTAGGTGTTTGCATCCCAAACAACCTGTGTGTGCATCTCAGGCAACATGTGGCAGGGAAGAAACATCTTCCTGCAATTAATCTGAGACTTTTCAGACAGCGAGTATGAGAGAGGACATATGGACAGAGATCATGAGTGACATGGGGAGGACAAACTGGGAAGAAATAATTACTGTCTCCCAGCAGGAAAGCACCTGTTGATATCATCAGGCAGCAAAACAAGCGGGAGGAAGGCACCTTATCCCTAATATCAGAGAGCACTTCCTGTAAGCATCTTTGCTATGCAGCATTATGGATACCAAAAGTCAGCATGGATTGAAGCATGCTGGAGTTGGGCAAATTCAGAAGAAATATTTACAGAGGACAGTCAGACAGCTGCACTCAAAATGCCTACATGGCAGAACCTGGAAGATATATTGGACACAGTCCCAGCCTAGAGTGGCTCTGTTCCTATAGTCCATCTTTGAACATCTCTCAATCACTCTGAGGGTGACCTCTCTAATACACAGTTCTGTTTGGAGCCACAGAAATAGGGCTGCTTGATCATAGCAGAAAAGATTACTGATCCAAAGTGTGCCAGAAATGGTGCCTGGTTTGGGGGAAATTCATCTTAGCCATGTCTCCCCTAAAGAATTTTACAATCACCTGACCTGCAGACCCTCATTGTGACAGTATTGTTTTCAGATTGGACTCAGGTTGCCCTGGCCCATTTTGGCCCAGCAGCCCCACACCTTGTGAAAGTGGATGTACTGTTTGCTTTTCAGCTCTGGAGCAGGCACAGCAATGGGATCAGGAGCAGCACCTCTTGGAAAGTTTTTTCAAAGATGGCAGCTCTGGGAGAGCTTAGCACCCCCAGAAGTTTCTACTGCCACATGTGCTCTTCCTGCTGCTATCTTCAGGGCCAGTTTAATGGCCGCTTTCACAGGGTGACACAAATATCCTAAGGAGCACAAGCAACAGAAGCTAAATGGTGATTTGCAGCCATTTATTTATACCTTATCCAAACTGAACTGGCATTTCATGGAGAAGCCAAAAGCAGTAGTGTCAAGGCCTTGCTTGCTTCCAAATGGTTCTTGCAAGAAATTAAGGAAATTAGATTTATAAACTAATTGTTGCAGGATCCTCTTCAAGGAGAGTATGTAAAGCCACTATCATACTAATGTCTGCTTTTTTGCATTATGTTCAAAATACTTCTGTTGATCACTAGGGTGATCTGGGAAAATAGTGATAACAAAACCATTTACTCCTCCCTGCCATCACAAGTTCCTAAGCTAAAATTTTGTCTCTGATTCAGGTAGAGATCCCCTTTATATCATTATGACCATAGGAAAGAATTTTTAATAGAAGAAAACTTTACATCTTCAGACCACTTTGGTGTAACAAGGACTTAGTGTTAATAAGAATCAGGCTTTAGGTGTTCCAAATGCTCTTTAAAAATAACATAACAATGTGCAATGTAAACTCTAAGTTATTAATTCAAGAGTAGTATGAGCAGCAGCAGCAGTAAAGAAACCCAATATATCCATCAATCAACACTGTGGAAGCCTGTTTGTTTGCACTAGTTAGAGAGTGATGAATAGGTCCTCTGTGTAAAACATTCAGCTACAGTGTGAGAGGGCAATAAATTATGTTTGTTAATTTTATATGCTATACTTATAAAAATCACTAAAAATTGTCACTACACTGTGATGGTGACAGAAAAGTTTGGTGCTGTAGAGCCTTTACCCAGTGCTTTTTATCTCCACAAGTGAAGGTCTCTGGCATTTCCTGCATTTCAGGGAATATGATATAAAAGGCCTGGAGGAAGATTTTTACCTACTAATCACTCAGGTTCCCAGCTGCCTTGCTGAACTATACTTCCCTAAATATGATGCTTCTTACTTACTCTTATAACCACCGTTGCTTCAGCAGTCATAGGACAGAGAGGGACTTCCAAGGAATGAGAGACTCTGTCCCCCAGGAGGTGCCAGGAGGGGTGGTGAGATGTGTGGTGATGACAGAGGCGGGAGGGAAATGATGCCATGGCTCAGCCTGCTCTAGAGAGCTGAGGCAGATGAGGTGGATGCCCCATCAGGGTGATGAACAGAGAGGCATGAGCTCAGCTGTGGGGCCAGCGTGTGAGCACAGTCCTGGCCTCTGAGCAACCAGAAAGGAGCCTCGAGTTTGGTCCCTGGCTAAGGTGGAGAAGAAATTTAGAGCTGGGCAGCCAGCATAGGCTATGTAACCACATCTGCCTGGTATTTCACAGGCTGCTTTTCAAACTGTGTTCAAACCTGGGGTCAGAGGGCACAGTCTTCTAAGCCCAGGTTGGACTCTTACAGTTTGGTTTGTTTTTATCCACGTGAGCTCTTTCCACTTTTGGCTATGTGCTTTGGCCAGGACAAAACTTTGCACGCACTTCTGCTCCCCAGAAATTCTTCTCCTCTTGTTAAGCTGGTTGACATTGTGTAGCATATATTGAAGAAAGGTGCAAAGTCTGCAATGGCACTAAATAGTGCAGACAGAAGTATGTTTGAATATTTTTTAAACCATTGTCACAGAGAAGAAGGCAAATTTGACAAACCACTCCACTTTTTGGAAGCTTGCTTTGCAGCAGTGTATATTTCTCAAATAATGGCAGCAAGAAAATGAGTCTAATGCATGAGATTGTTGCCATGTTATTAAACGGCGGTGTAAGAACCATGCTTATTTTCATGGGAATGGGATTCTTTGCCAAAAACGAGATGCCTCAGCTCCCCCGTGGGACTTCATCCTAGTATGGAAGGAATGGAGGGAGCTGCTGTGAACAGTCAGAGCAGATAGCAGGAATGATCATATGCGTTTGTGGCAGCCTGGTTGTAAGGATTGAGGGGCAGCTCTACCCTTGGCAGCAGATGCAGCAAGCCTGGCACAAGGTGAGGCTGTCAGGTCTGCCAGGTGTCCCTGCCCTCACATGCCAGCAAATATTCCCCAAACTGCTGCTTGCTCCTTCCAGCACTTGGGTGCTGCTCCTACTTACACCTGGGTGCAGATCCAAAGTAATCACAGTGAAACTCACTCCCACTTGCACTTTGCAGGCTGCTGTGACAGGGCAGAGTTCAGCCTGCACACACAAGGCAGCACAGCACAGCATGGCAAACTGGACAGTCCCTACGGGGGAAAATCAGGAAGGCTTCACTGATGGCAGCACTCCAAGCTAACAGTAGAAATGAATGTAAAAATAAAACTAGTTTTGTTTGATTTGTTAAACACAATTCATTTGAACCCCCCATCAGCAAAAAGTAATTCTTTTCCCTATCTAGTTTTATTTTAACAGAAATAGGGAGAACTCATTAACACTAGTGTTTTGAACTGTAGTTTAATAGAAGGCAGACTAACACAGTTCATTAAAATATACATTTTTGATGTTTGAGGCAATGTTTGCAGAAATCCTCGGGGAAAGGATATTGTGGAGCTAAAACAATGTTTTTCATAGCCAAATGGCATAATCTCATTCCCAAAGTTTAGTGATGAAGATGAAAGGTACACTTAGTAATTGCAAGGGATAAACAGTTTTCTCTCCGTAACTGCCCTTATTACTCACGGATAACAGATCTTTTACATTTCTATCTCTTCTCTTTCTGTCTTCTTTCCTTTACTGGATGTAAGGAATGAGGGAAATTTCTATTCCCCTATTTCATGGCAGAGGAACACCCTGAAGAGATACATTTGCAAACATTTAGCCTGGTGATGCAGATGTTGCTCAGGGGGATAAAATTTTAAAAACTTAAATTCTTTTCCATAGCTTTCTCATAGCTTTCTATCAGGCTGCTCAGCACACTACTCTGCAACCTCTTCCAGCTGGTGAGCCCACATTATTTCAAAGAAATCCACTGACCCAGTACAGCAAATAGAAACCTTGTTTTCCTTAGTTACCTTTTGACCCTCAGAAGTAATCTGTGGCCTCCTGGGCATCTGATCTTATGCTGAAAACAGGATTTAGGAGATCTGAAGGGAAAAGGGTACATCTGCCAGAAAAGTACAGCTCTTCTAAAAATTTCTCTGACTACATTGTTTTTGGAGAGGAAAAAAAAGGGTCCTTACCTTGCTTGCAGAATATGGGAAAAATCTTTTTTGCCTTTAGTTCAGTGCTGCTATAGCAGCAGTTGGAGTGGCCTTTGGGCTGTGTTCTTACACAGAATTGAAATGAAACCACACAGTCAAAGCACTGGACCTGAGTGTGATCTGGCAGACATGAATTTTACATGTTCTGGTGGACATTTTGTTGGTACCTACTGGCAGCTTTGGTTCAGCGAGAAAGATATATTGCATCATGGGTTTTTTCCTGCTACTTTACAGTTAGCTTGTCATATCTGTAACTGAGGCCCTTAAATCAGGAACTGACACCATTCCCATGTCCTAAATGAGTATATGACCCTGTAGGATTGAGCGATGTGTTAATCTTTTCTAATTATGCTATAGTGTATCTCTTGTGTTCAAACACGGTCAGGAACAAGGCTGTTTCTGCTCCCATGGATGTAGGTGGCAGAAAGCCAGCTGGAGCTGCACCAGGTCCCATTTGCAGCCCAATGACCATGTGTTTGGGGGGGAAACTGAAGAGCTTAGGTTCATGGAAGATGCAAGAAAAAGGATGCTAGAGCAGGATGAGATCTAAAATGATGTTTTGAATGTTCTGTCTCTTTTGCAATATGGTTCCTCATTCATCATGCAAATTTATAATTTTCATGCAATTAAAAAATATTTTTTAATGAAAGTGTGTTTGATTAGCTTGTACAGCTGACAGCTAATAAAGCTGTGTGAAATACACACACAAAATCTTCCCTCCTAGTGGGAAATTTCACTTTAACCTGGAGAAAAGGCATATTTCCTTTATCATAGAGAGGGAGGATGAGAATTTGTTCTTCTTCATCTCATTACTGGCTGTAACCTAAAACCTTTACATAGGTGATCCAAATGTGTTGTGTCATGCCATAAAGCCATGGCTCAGAAATGTGCCCAGCTGTATCCTCACTGATGCTACCACTGTGAATATGTACAAGGACATTAAATTAGTTGTAGAAATCACAGTTACTCCTCCTTTTAAAACTCTTGATGCTCGCAGAGTGATAAGAGAGTGCCACAGGGTAAATAAAGAACCCAGACCCACGAAATCCAAATTCAAAGTGGCCTGCTCCACAGTTCCATGTGGGCCAGCACAGCAGTCCCAGCTGCAGGAGTGGGTGGTTGCTGCCATTCCTTCTCCTTCTTGCTGGTCACAGAGCTGGCTAAAGCCCTGGGGTGGACACATCTCTGCTGTCAGACAAGAACTATTATCAGCTTAGTTTCTGTCATTCAGCAGCAGAAATGCTGCCATCAGAACAGCTCCTGTCAGCACACAGCGAGTCTCCACTGGAGACAACGCTGAAGTGTCTGCTGCAAGAGAAACATCCTGCTGTGGGCAAGCCTGGGTGTCCTTCTGCCATCCTGAAGGAGCTTTGGGGCATTCCCTGGTTGTATCACCCCTCCTTTCCACGACAGAGGGATTTGAAGGCATCTCAACATGTGTCCAAGTCAGCAAAAGTGCAACCAGTCTTCCCAAACCATCAGCATGCATGGTGGTAGCCAGATCTCCAGAAGTGATTAGCAGCTTCTGAGGCTGTGCAGTGGAACTGACAAATGCCTGTGCAGGACCTAATCCTGCCCAGATCCACAGGACTCCTCACTGGAACAATGCAGGCCACTGGATCACAGCACCTACAGCGTCATTATCAGTGTCATAGAGATGCCCAAATTTAGCCATCACTAGTCTCGTGAGCTTCTGTGTCATGACCTCCACTTCGGGGACTGTGGTGGCCTCTGCCATATCTCAGAAGAGCCCATGCCTGGCAGAGTTTCTTGGGTGGATTTGTGATCCCTCAAGGCCTGTATGCACAGTGGGCCAGAGGGTCTGGGACAGAGCACAAGCCCCAGGGAAGCTGTGCTGCTGGGGATGCACCGCAGCGTGTGCTCTCCTGCTCCAGCAGCCTGGTCAGAGGCCATGCCATGGCCTGAGCTGGTGCTGTGAGCCATCCCTGTGACCTGGGTCACTGCTTTGAGCCACCTCCCTCCCTGTGACTCAGGCACATGCCCATACACCAGATGAGTCCTGCGTGATTCAGCTCGATAGAGCTGCTATTGATGGAAGGGGCACGACACGAGAGCTGTTGCATGTTAAAAGGTGGCAAAAATGAGAACACTGACAGTACATTTTTTTCATGAAGTTGCTTAGGCAAGCTGGAGGTCAGGTATTCCAGAACTCTTCACTTGACAGCTGTCTGTCAGATGCATCTGAGTTTATTTTAGCAGTCAGCATGCACCTACCATCTCCACCTTTTCCAAAGACTTTGGTGCCAAATGTCAGAAATGGTGGATTTTGAGAATCTGATCCCGAGCTGCTGGTGGCTGTCATCCCACGTTTGATGTTGAGTAGCTACAGTTTGAAAGGGTGGATGAATGATTGGTTCGTGTATCTGAGAACTGCTACAGAAGGGTTAGCTATAGACTACTTAGTGCTGCCTAAACACCCAGTTTAGACTGCACTGAAGCCCCTTCAGAGAGGGGTTTGGACTATTGACTGATTCCTTCAGCTAGAAAAGTTCTGTGATCCAAGCTGACAGGAATCTTGAAGTTTAAACATAAATCAATTCCAGCCCTTGGCAGCAGGTCTCTATCAAAACATGATACGGTCACCTCTGGAAGAAGGAGTGACTGTCCCTTCTAGTTAGACTGAGATCTGTCAGAAGCATAGGAGGAGAAAAGTAGGTAAAATAATAGACCAGGAGAATAAAATTAATATCTATTTTGTCTAAATTTTCATTTGCTTTCCAACTTCTAAAGTTTTTGGGGAAAAACATCAAAGATAAGCCTTTGGCTCTATGTAGCATTATTATTATGATATTCATTTTGAAGCCAAAGTGTCACTGGTTATGGAGAGAAAAGAAGGGAATGAAAAAGATACCTTCTTACTCAACTGATCAATCCCTGGTGTGCATTGAGTCATAGATGCTTATTTCACTGACAGAAACAAGTTTTTACTCTTTTTTTCCCCTTCCTATTAGCAACACACAGCATTGACAGCTAAGGGAGGACTGGATGGCTCACACTCTGGCTCTCAGGTCACTAACAGCAGAGTTAACTACGTTTTTATTGCTGCAGTGATGCACAGGCTAGAAGAAAATAGCCTGATTTTCAGGCCACAGGTAGTGTTCACATTCCTGGCAGCTGGAAGAAACAAATGAGGGATCTTGCAATGGAAAGAAAATGTGAGCCCAGCCCTCTGAATGTTCACAGCAAATCCTATACAAAAGAATGGCTCTAAAAAACCCCATGGACAGATCAACAGACTATTTGGAAAAAGAAAACTGTGGAACAAGTCTGACCCTTAGTAAACCCTAAGCCAGCCCAAGCCCTTTTTGAGAACAGAGATGTGGTCTTGGGGGACAGAAATAAAGCTGAAAGGGAAGGCAGTGGGGCACAGCAAGAAGCCATATAGAAAACAGGGAGTTTTACTGCCCCAAGGCCAGGTGTTCATTCACCACACCAAGCACCACTAGCTGGGACACGCTGTGGGAGGATGGCCTATGGTCCCTTCCCAAAAAAATCTCCATGTTTGGATTTGGGCTGTGTAAAAGATTTTGTTAATGATAAAATAATTGGTTGGTTGATTTGTCAGTTGAGGAAATTCATGAGAAGGAAATCCTGTTCAGTCTCCTACATGCACCATGATTCTACATTAAAAGCCTAAGGACCAAATACTCCAGTCTGTTTCCAGATTTAACCCAACAATTTTTTTTTTCCAAGATTTAACCCAACAGGCTTGCTAAACTGGGATTATGGCGATGCATTTCACACTGTTGTATCTGTCTCTGTTAGTATTTGTTACTAACCAAAACAGATTTCATTTAACCAGGGAATTAATCTGGGCTAGTAGGTGCCAATTTTGCATGAACCTTTTATACTCCTATACTCATTTCCCTACTTCTATCATTTCAGCTTTCTGTAAGTTTATTACATGTGGATGAATACTGGTGCCAGCAGTCTTTTTTCCCTCCAGTCTCTGCAGAGCTTTTCACGTGCATGCTATGTACACTTACTCACACACACAAGGAAGCACTCCCAGTGGAGTTGCTCTGAGTGTGCTGCCAGCACATAGCAGAGGTGGAAGCACCAGGCTGCAATAAAAAGTTTTGCCCTTGAGGCAAAAACAGGGATGGAGACAAAAAGCATTTATCATTTCCTGTCACTGTTATTGTCTCATGGTTCCTCCTCAGCTAATGCCAGACCTCTGGCAGTGGAGCGGGGAGGGATGGGAGAGCTCATGCTGTGCATCCATTGAATTAACAGTTTGAAGGAAGAGGCTTCCAGTAGCTGCTTAAAGAATCAGTTAGAAGTGAAGCTCAGGCAAACCTACTCTTTAGGTAGGTCCCTTTGCAGGATAGGATTTGACTTGTGAGTTATTTAATTTAGTTTAACAAAAAGGTTTTCATTTATTCAATTAAATGCACTTAAATCTGCATTATAATCCTACAGACCCATTGGAGTCAATGGGACCCCTTACAGTGACTTCAATGATTTTGGTTCTATAAAATACATTCTCTAATTATATTTATTTAATTTATTTAGTTGTAGTAAAGATTTCTGGCACAGGAAAAGAAAATCTTACACTTCCTGAATTGAAATCTAATGGTCACTCTACTCTTAAAAGTCATATTTCAATGAAGGACTTCATTCTATCATCAAACCAAATTAAACATCCATGATGTCTGAGGTCTTCTAATGCTTATCAAATGTGGATTCAATTTGAATAAGCAATAAAAATAAAATAAAAGTTCCTTTCTATCAGGAATGCAATTTTAAGTTTATCTCTGCATTTTTTCTGCATTTCAATGATAAGCATTTAATTTAGTCCTGCCAAAACTACTAAAGAAAACCCCCCAACAAAAAAAAACCAACATTTTGAAATATCAGTGTCTCCACAAAACATTGATAATTTGAAAACAATATGCTTGACCCTTTCAAAATGTGCAACCTCACTCCTACGCTTTTATTTTTGTAGCAGCCCAAAATCTGGCAAGACACTTATCTCTCCCATTGACATCACTGAATCATGGATCAGTGCACATAGGCTGGAAGCTTGTGATTAATATCTTCATGCTAGTATTTTTACACTTAGCTAACTTTCCCCTGAGAGTTATCCAGCTACTATCAGATTTTTTTGGTTCACAGTATAAATAGAAGTAATTATTGCAGGTTATTTCACACTTCCATTGTAAAAGCAGATAAAGGCAAGCCAAACCAGAGATGTGTTGTCCTCAGTGCACTCAATGACAAAGTAAAAGGCAGTCTGTGCCTAAAAATGGTACATGTTCTTTTCTTATTTGTAAACTGTGACATGCTGTTGTGATATTGTGTATATATGTAATAACCAGAACTATTCATGCATGTATTTCTTTAGTGGAAAGTGATGTTACTTTTTTACCCATAGAAAGCTACAGGACAATTCAGAACAGTTCCAAAGATTGCTCTTCATCTTTAACTTTAACTTAGTTATTCTTCAATCAGATTTCAAGGCTGAAATATCTTTTCAAATTTGAAATAGCACTTTTACATCTTCAGCCTGACCTCTTGGCTTGTGTTTAGTAACCACAGGAGTCCAGGATCTCTGCTAGGAGTCTGCAATGCCAAATAGAATCACCTGGTTAAAACCAACGTAGAGGTGGCATCATGTTGAGGGGACAATAATTTCTTAAACAGCACCAAGTTGATCTCTTGCTACTGTTGTCTGCCCGTGGCCTGACCACTGCTCTGCTATTGCCATGCCCTCTCTGGCATCTGTGTGTTCCCCAGGCTATGGGAAATAGCTTAAATTACTTGATATTTCTTACCCTCATTTTGCACTCCTGCTTTTAGTAGCAGAAGTGGTCCCAGGAACTCGGCAGCTCTCAGTGCTTTGCATTTTTTTACTTCTTTTCTTTCATATTCTTGCCGTGATGAGGGAGCAGGGTCTACCTGCCAGCCATGTATGCCTAAGCAAAACTATTTTGGGCTTTGAAGGTTGAGCCAAAGACAAAACATTCCCAGTAAGATCTGTTTCATATATATCATCTCTTAAGTATCCTTTAAATGCTTCATTAATTCTGAGGCATTAGTACAGCAAGGAATAACTTTTCACTTAATCATTCATGACCAAGAAGTTTCTTGTAAACTGGATTCACCCTCTCATCTCCAGACTTTTTATTCTTCCTATCTTGCTCCTCATTTGAAGTAGCAATCTGCTACTTATCCTGAAAACAGCTCTTTCCAGGCCAAAGGAAATGGTGTGAAGCTGCTTTTTCCTTCTCCCCAGCCTGCAGCCAGGACGAGCGAGTCCAGAAACTCACTACTGAGTATCAGACACAACAGGGACAGATGTGTTCAAACCCATGTCAAGAACTGAGGAGATTAAGTCTTTCCCAGGCTGCAAATGTCTTGTTGCTTATGAAGAGCTAGTCTCCCCTTATACTGTCAAAACAGAAAAGAAATATGGTGAATTATTTTCCATAAAGTTTGTTTTATTACTTAGTTTGCTGGCTGGGTGAAAATTCCTATGAAGCTCAGAACTTTTATTCTTTTCAGTTGCTTTTTGGGGTGATGGGACTCCATTGAGTCAGGAGATCTCCTTCATCACCCTTGAGCTAGAAATGCCAGGAAGAAAAGAAAGAATTAAAATTCTGTACAAAGGTCAGAGAAAGCTTAAAGCCTGCAACTTGAAACCACTGGCACGAAGCTGCGGCACTTCATATTTCTGCTGGGAAGGGATCCTGCTGGTGGAATCAGAATAAAAGAAGTTCTTGTGAATCTCACCAGTGAATGTAGTGATACATACAGGCAAAAGTGTATATGTATGTGTATGTGTTATGCATGCATATTTGTTACATATATGTACATGTATATAGAGAGGGAAATCTTTAGGGGCAGTTTTCATTTGAAATCCTTGCTTACTCCTGGATGATTAGAAAGGATAATAATAACAACAATAAAAAAAACCTCAAATAGGGATTAAATCCACAAGAGAAGAAGTGTTCCATTTATTGGAGCCTTGCTTATCTCGCACAGAGTAAGGGGATTATGTGATTGCTTTTGTGTTCTGAACGATTGTGGCTAGACAGTTTCTGACATAATAGACTTGCCTACTGAAATAGAAACATTACTGTGAGATGGGTTTGCAGCTGGCTGCAGAAATGCATTTGTCTGAACAGAAATGTCCCTTGTAACTTACTGAAACACTTGCTCTGAGTGTGGAAGTCAGGCCTTTTGGGGAAGACATACACTGACATACTTGTGTTGGGATCACAAGATGCCAGAGCCTCTGGAGACACTGGGGTGGTGTCCTTGGAGAAGGGACCTGTGTTCATGAACCCATTTGAATTGACAATGCAACCCCACTCTCACGGGCTGGAGGCAGGGTGTGTGAGGAAAGCTGGCTTTTGGGACATGCTGCTAACTGAAGTAATGGGCACTGAGCAAGGAGCTGGATTTGCAGGACTACAGTGGAGTTATGTGGTCAGCTGTCGCCAAGAACAGGCTTTGGAAACGTTTCTATGCCAGGGCTCCATCTCTGTGGACACACAGAGTACAGACTCCTTTCTGATAACCATCATTAGCTTCAAATGTTGCTTGGAACGCTTAGGGCTGCAGGGCTCCCTGCAGACCCTACAGCTTTGCTCTGCTTATTCAGACTGACTGGTGTGCTGTCCTCCAGGGCTGCTGTCTGTATTTTTGGGATGGTAGCATGTTCCTTGGAAGTCGTCAGTCCTGCTTTACTCTGGTGTTATGATCACAAAGGGCCTTTGAGTGTTAGACACAATTTTTAGCGCAGCAGAAGAGAGCTTTTAAATCCTTTTCCATCCAAGGAAAGAACTTCCCTAGGTGGTACTGGAGAAATCACAGCAGGGGTCAGTTCCTCTTCCTCCATGCCCCTGCTTTTCCTTGCCACCCCTTTCCCCACTTTGGTATCTCGGCAAATCCTTTGTGACAGAGGAGGTGCTCCCATCCAGCATGGCTGGGCAAAAGAGAACTGAAAGCCCAAGTTGGGGCTTTTGACGCTCTCAGTGTGGGGTGGGGGCAGTTGGCTTCAGAGGAGCAGTGCAAAGCCAGTGCAGAGCACATGGGAAAAATCCTCCCCCTCTAAATCTGAAACACTTCACCCAGGCACAGTGCCAAGTTCTTTGGGCTGTGCTTTGCTATCCCTCCCACCAAATCTTGGTATGTCCTTTCTAAACGTTTCATCAAAATAAAACACGATCCCAGGGCCTCCCATGCATTCATGGCTAGCAGTCCCCAAGAAAGGGACAGCCCTTGGAGGGATGTGCTCCAGGATGTAGCTCCTGGGGGGATGATTGAGCCTGTCTATGCTTTGCATAGATGGGGCACACTCATGGGTCAGACCATTTTGTTAGGCAAGGCAGCTCAAGCCACAGGAGTGTCAGAAAGGGACTACAAAGGGTTAAGGTGTTCAGGCCATTGCAGCCACATCAGAGTTACTCTCCTTTCCTGTTTTCATTCATCACTGGCCACTTCCACCAACCCACCCACTCCCACCCCTTCCCCTAACCTGGTCACTTTGTTTGGGGAAGACATTAACTTTCTGCAGTGTTGCTCTTAGTGTAATGTGGGGCTTTTTTCCCTATTAAGAGTATGTCACTTTAAAATCATTTCACTTCTAAAAATGACAATAAACTTTACACTTTCCTGCTGTAAAACAGGCCAGTGCTGTCACTAGTTTGCCCGTTCTGTGGGATTTATGGCCCCAAGTCTGATGTGATGCAATCCTCTCAAATGAAAAATCATCACGACTGAGCCCGTAGCACAAAGAGACGATTTAAGAGGAACGGGAATAATTAAGGCTGCCCCTTACAAGCCCAGCACAAAAGCATTTCTCAGAGCAGCCTGTACTCTTAGTGAATAGGCAGAAGGGGGATCTTAGTAGTCCAAGACTGAAATCCCCCATGGTCTCCATCACATCTGCAAATGAAGGGAAACCTGTGTCTTTGGATTTTAGTCAATGCCCGGGGGGAAAAGAGACTGAAATTCTGGTGGGTTTCTTCCTTCCTGAGCCCTCCAGACCTTTCCAGCCCTGTCTTGGTGAGGGGAGGATGCTGAACCTGTGCCGGTAGCAGCACACACACCTCGACACCCCACATAGCTCTGTATTACCCTGCTTTCAGTTGTTTCCTCAGTAAGGAACCGAGAGCCCCACATATTTGCATAAACAGCAGATAGGACTTCAGTTCAGCCAGGGCTGTCATCCCTCGCCCAGCGACTGCTGTCTGACGTGAGCCCCTGCCTCGAGCTTGGCATCCCTTGGATTTCGAGTGTCCTGGTAGCACGCCAGCTTTGTGCCAGTCTAGGCAGGAGTCTTCTCGATGTCACAGAAGAGCCCAAACCAAGAGCTGTTGAAAACCAGTTTCCCAGCGTCCTGGGGACTGCAGCCTTCTGTGTTAAACCTCCCGGACATGTCTCTTCCCAAAGGTCCCTGCTGCAGCCTGCCTTTCCCTCGGAGACCCAGGCGCCAGGTCACCACCTCCTGCTGTGCTGCTGGGGGATGAAAAGTTGTCCTGTGGTGCTCTAATCTTCCCTTCTCTCTTTTGCCTAAGGCACAAAACTGCCTATGTGTGTGTGGGGTGGGGGTGGGATTGCCCAGCAAATGAATGATGTCCTGCCCATTTACTATTGGATTGAAAATTTGAGACCAGTTAGAATTCAAACAGGGCATTTAAGAAAGAGAAAAAGGCACGTTCTAGCTAGAATGATAATTTAAGTTATGCTTTAAAATCCTCCACCAAGACAGTTTCCCCAGAAATTCAAGGGATTTTCGACTACTACTTTAAATGAGGGTGCTTTGAAACTGGCATGTGTTGCATTAGCAGCCCTTGCCACTGGGCCGCTAGCTCTTTGAGAATGAAATTCGTGTCCAAAATGTTAAAGGAAATTGCCTCTTCAGCTAACTGACAAGGTGGTAGTTTCAAAAATACTGAACTTCAGCGTATCTGCCCCCTTTCAACTAAAAATATGATCAGTGATTGCAACAGAAACAGGTTCTGGCTGTTTCAAGCTTTTATTAAATCTCACTTGTTACCTAGAAATGTGACTGAACAGAAGACCAACAAGCGTGCTATAGAGACCCAGCTTTTATTTTCACAGGATTTTTAAGTAAATGATACATATAATTTTCATCTTCAGTTTCTCTTTTGGCTCTGTCTGCCTTTCCAAGAAGGAGACTTCTGATTATAAAAGCCTTAGGTCAACTTGCAGCTGAAAGCACTCTAGGATCACCATCTTTGCAGCACTGTGAACACAAGTGGTGTAGTTTATTAATAATAATAAATATAAAAAATACGACAAGTGTGCCAGGGCTAATCATATTTCATGTGAGCAAGCTTCTTAAGCCTTAAAGCAGGAAAAAGAATT
Source organism: Sturnus vulgaris (assembly GCF_052056855.1). NCBI lineage: Eukaryota > Metazoa > Chordata > Aves > Passeriformes > Sturnidae > Sturnus > Sturnus vulgaris. Next base: position 42,043,784 of record NC_142244.1, on the reverse strand, counting down.
GTCTTTGATTCAGCTCCTCGTTTAATATAATTTCTGTATTTGTTTTTTTATTTACTTCTTAAATCCATTTCTGAATGTGACTCACTGGTATTCTCAGCAGACTGCATTCAGGGGAACCATTTTGTCAAAAGTTAGATCTGAGAAAGTGGTTCATTTGCTCTACATACTTATCTCATTTTCTGTTTGCAGGGCATTGATGCAAATCCCGATATCAGATAATTGCCTTGCTTTATTTTACCTGCAGGCATATTTTTGAACTTTGGACTACTCATGTAGAATTCCCAGCATTTCCCAGCTAAGTAGGGATAGTTAATTCATGTGTGGTCACATGAGCCCAGTAGCACAATTTCTGTTTGTTCATTTGGTAGCCATTTCAGCATACTAGCTTATACTGGTCAGTGAGACAATGCCAAGAAGAGATACAATAGAGCTGAACTTAGCCAGCATGGTGTGTCTCAAGAAGAGGTATTGTCCCAAACTCTTCTTGCAGTGCATTCCATCAGTACATCCTTCACATTTTTCCTGAAAGCTTCTCCCACCATCCTCCTCCAAACCTCTCCTCCTCAACTTTCTATCACCTGTCCCTCCCTGTTTATTTCATGACCTACAATGGAATTTGGGCTCAGAGGAGCATTTGGAGCTGGACCTGCAGATGTGCAGAGGTGACAGTGCTGCTATGGCTGTGCCAGTCAAAGCTTTATCCAAATCCTGCCTATCTAAACGTACCAAACCATTGGGACAAAGGTATTGGTGTCACTCAGTCATGCTCACGTTGTCCTCAGAGGTGAAATGGAAAGACATTATACAGCTGTATATGGAAGGACAAGGAAGTGTTCTGTGTTCATGCAGTGTCTGGCTGAGGGTTGAGAGTTGCAATCATTCCCAGTTTTCTAGCAGCTGCTTAAGAAGGGAAGGTCTTGTACATCAGCCTCATTGCCCTTGTTATTGTAGCTTCCACTTGGCTTTGCCAAATAATACATCACACTCCATTTTAGAGTTCCTGTTGTAATAGATGCAAATTATTTGCACTCTTTGGTTGCTTTTTAGAGCTGGTCTACAAATAAACATTGAGTCTTCTCCAGCAGTGAAAGCTCTGTAATTGTCTGAACTTTGAGAGAAACATGAGTAGCTTGAGCTGCAAAATAAACGTGTAATGGTGTAGATTCGGTCCTGTTTGCACTTCCCCTGGGCATGTTCCCTGCACAGATAGAATGTGGAACTGGTTGTTTCAAAAGAAAGCGGGTGCAGGCTCTGTCTTTGGGCACATGGTGAGCTCAGGTAGAAGTTGGGAGGAGATGCCATCTGCTGGGAAGTTCGGACATTGTCAGAAGGAAAAGCCGCGTTGGAAGCAGCTGCGAGCAAATGATACGGAAGATTAAATTAATGCTCTCTGTCTAGCCACTAGCCAGGGGTGAATCCCACCTCCCACTTTCTCCACAGCCCGGAGCGCTCCGGCGCACGCTTTCCTCCCGCTGGGATGGTTGCCCAGCCCTTGGCTTGGGTGGCCAAGCAGCCGCTGAATCACGGCCACCGCCGCTGTATGAGGCTGGGAAGGAGCGTGTGGGGGGTGAGAGAGAAAGAGGTCAAACAAGAAGGTTTAACGCAATCAGTAGGAGTTGGTATAAAGGAAAATAGAAGGTTAAAAATCTAGAAATTTAAGTAAGTGGAAAGATAAATGAGCCTAAAGAAGCTTTGGAAGGGAAAGCTTTAAATAGCAGGAACCACAATAACAATAATTGTCATCATTGGGGACTGAAAAATGCGTGTCTCTAATCCAGCAAAATGTTGAATTTCCCTGAGTAATGCTACTAGCACCTTAGTTAAGCAGTTATGCAAATGCTTCAATGATAAATTTAAACCAAAAGCAGGAAATAGCATGTCAAGAATAAAACTGTTAATTGTTTTTTGATTTAATCCTCTGATTCTCATTACTGCTTCACTCTACAACCCACTGCGTTTTCACTGTAACTTTCAAACTTTCAAGGTGGTTGTAGAGAAGAAGGTAGAGTTTAGTGCTTTTTTCATTTCCCCCCAGTGCGTGATTGCACTAAATGTGTTTTTAATATTGCTTTTTACCACTATGATTTTTTGTTTTGTTGTTGTTGTTATTCGTATCAGAAAACCACAAGACAGACATTAGATATGATTTATCAGGAAGTGTCTGGGGATATGCCAGATGATTAAAAAAGAAAAAGCAAACAAGCGCAACACACATGGGGGCCCATCTAAATAAGAGTCATTGAGCTGCAGTCATTAAAGAGAAGTTCTCTGTAAACTGGAGTTGGATGAGCTGACAGTAACAAAAATATCAGTATCATTTTGTCATAGGAAAGGAGAAATGCACATACTGAAGGGGGTTCCTTCCAGTATCTCAAGGGGCCTACAAGGAAGCCAGTCAGGCACTTAGTAGTGACTTGCAACACCATGAATCTCTAGAGACTCGTACAGTTCAAATTCTTTAAAGATCATTTCTCAAAGATCATGGGGAGATAAGGTGATGAAGAATAATAGGCAGTCACAGAGGTAGCTGGGTAGATGGGTGCATGGGTGACTAACCAGGCAGCCAGTTGGCCAGGGATTTAAGAACGTGACCTCTGGATGACCTGTGTTTCATTTGCTTCAAAGTTCAAATCTATTCTCCCTTACCTGGCTCCTGAAACTGGCCACTGAAGGATTTGCAGGTTGCTGGGGCTTTTATGCTTGTCTCCATGAGGGGTCACTCCATGAGGCACCTTACCCTTGGGCATGGGCACACCTACTCCTCTGCTTGAGGTGAGGGGATGAGCCTGGTCCTGCACAGGCAATCTCTGCTATCAGAAGCTTCAGCTCCTCTCAAAAACAAGTAACATTGTTTGGGTGATTTCTTCCAAAAATATGAAGATGGGAAAGTAAGATCATTTGCACCATCCTTGCCACCATGAATTTCACGAGAGCTCCAGATAGCAGAACTCTGGGAAACTAAGGAATTGTTCCAGTTCAGAGAAAGGAAGTAGATTTCTGGGAAGAAGAGGGAGGACAAATTTGTGTCTCTTGAGATTTAACTATTACTGAAATTCAAAGCTCTCCAAGCTTCCTGCATTTAGTTTTCATAACTGTAAAGCTTTCTTGGTGCTTGTCCCAATACTTTAACATCATAGAAGACAAGAACACCCAAGGACTTCTTTGTCAGAATGCAATAATACACCTAATGTAATTAAACTATTACAATACTAATTACAATTCAATTAATAATAGTAACCAGAAGAAGAAGTAAGTCTGTAAATGCTACTTGAAGAATTCTGCATGTACTCAGAGCGCATGATCAATATTTCTGTTTTCAGTGCTGCAATGCTTCATCACCCTCAGTGAAAAATAAGGTACCCTCTACAAAATGTGCAAGTGACATGTGAGTCAGTTCAAGAGCTCTGAAATCCTGTCTGGAATGCCAGGGAGGTAGTTAAGCAGCTGCCTTCTTATTATCATAAAACTTGATAGCTTTTTGCAAATACGTACAAATAATGTTTTGTTTACTTTCTCTGTGAGCACACATACTGCCAAACAGCTCCAACAAAGTTTGGTGCTAATTCTTCCCCATCTTCATTTCATTGCTCCTCGATTTGGCAGGAGAAGGAATACACAGGATTTAGGACAAAACAAAAGTAGTCACAATCTCATTGTCAAACTTGATAGTTTTTAAAAATAACAGAGAGTCAACATCTGAAAGTAAAAAAATGTGATTTTGTGGGACTGGAATAAAAAAGGGGAAGGGTACTGAAATACCTTCATTCACTGTTTAAAACAATTGCTCCAAGCAGGAAATTTGGCTCTAGAAGCTTTTATTAAATCAGTTCAGAGGGATCTGTTTTCAACAAATGAGATAAATGTCAAGTTCAAGTCTTTAGGCACTCAAAGTGCATCACATTTTCCTTCCCCAAGAAAGCAGAACAAAAATGTGCACAAGTGAAATTACTTACATATGTAAACATCACATTCAGTTTAAATAATCTTTTCTTCCTGCCTGAATGTATCAACAGTGTATCAGAGCTTAATGTAATCTTTTAAGAGTGTGATTATTTGAGAATGTTTTGATCCCCTCTATTCCTTATTGTTAACCTATATCACAACAAACATGTAAACATGTATTTATCTGTATAGCATCTTTATTTTTGGTCATTGAAATCCTAGGTGCTTCCCGTGTGTATATGGCCAGGGACATTAAGGATATCAATAGTAATTCTTTAAAATTTTTTGGGGTCCATTTAGCAACCTCTCTCTTTTTGCTCAATCTCTCATCTCCCATTATGTGCTTTTCTACCTCTTGGATATCTCTTTTTCTGCTGCCTACCCTCTGTTAGTGCAGCCTAATGCTGCCATGTGTATTCATTGTGGTGGCATGAGGGAAGACCTAGCATGGAGACAAGGGCATGCTGCTCTCATCTGGAGCTTTCAAACTTCCATTGCTGGTTAGTCCAGGGGTTTTCTGGCAATCCTTTGTATTTTAGTAGAAATATGGCAACAATTTTAGGAGTATATATTCTCTTTTCATGGAGACAACAGACTGAGGAGTTGCAGTTTTAGAAAATGCTAAAACACTTCTGAGTTTTGTGAGGTCATAAACAGTGGGATAACATTGATTTCTTCATGCTTACTTCATTCCCTGAGGATCCCAAAGTGATGCCTAAGCAGCCACAGGAAATAAGAAAGTTTTTATTTACACTGTTTTATTGGTGTACTACCTGATTATGGCTTTGCAAGACGAGAGAGGGAGGGTACAAACAACTTAAAGAGGCGGAAGGGTGCTGAGGGAATCTTTCAATCCCAAAGCACTGAGATTTGTAATCCTTACTCAAACTAGGGAAGGCTCCTGTCAATAGTCCCTTGATATTTAAGCTCTCCAAGCCACTGAGTCACTGGGCCTACTCATCTGAGTCATTACAGAAAGGAGGGAGTGCTGCTGTTGCACAGAGGACTTTAGCAAAGGCCAGTTTTCAGAGAATATCCCACAGAACAAATTCTCTCCCATCTAAATGTGAAGAATGTTCAAAACTCAGCAGGGCGGAGCAAGAGACAATTGGGGAGGGTATGGCAGGTAGGTGATGGAAAGCAAGGGTGAGCACAGTGGGTCAGATGACCTCTGTCTTCTCCAGAGGATGCTCAGCCAGTTTTCCATTCTTGCTTCATATGACTCACATTTTGTTCTCCCAGCATTACTGATGGGAATCTCAAAATATCAGAGAAAGGATGAAAAGAAAGCTTGTCCCTTGCCAGGTGAAAACAACGGCTAGGGACAACACAACTCCAGGAAAAGGCATGGAAAAGTATAGTTCTGGTAACTTGCATTCCTGATTACAGAATTTGAGGGGCCATTTAGCAAATCTTCCTAAATGAGCTGTCTCACAACCAGTAAAAAGGCCCAATGGTCCTGCACACTTCCATGCTGGGAATGTCTGGCACAGGTGTTTGTTAGGTTGACTTTGCCCTCTGGTACAACAGTGCTGGGTTTTGTGATGGCCTTGAAATATAGAACTCTGTCTTTTGAGGAAAAGTTCAGGGAGGTCTTAGAAAGAAAATAAAGAAGTTTTCCTTTCTATTGCTGTCACTAAATGGTTTCTTTGAAAGATTATTTCTCCAAGAGGCAGAAGCTTGCCTTCCAGATTTTCCATTTCTTCTATAAATCTGTAATCTCTTTTTTTACCTCTTCATCTGAATGTAATGATGCTCCAGTTTGATATATCTAGGGAGGGGAAAAAGGCCTATATCAGTCTACCTTTTCAGAGCTTATGAAGGTGACCCTGCTTCAGTCTCCAGTCCATGTCTTACCTGCATAGATACCAGCTGTATGCTTGGTTTGGGCCCCAGAAGATTGCAGGAAAGGTCATGATGACGGGAATTTCACTATGATCCTTTTATTTTCCTCTCTTTTAAAAACATGCCTGTGATAATAAGGAACTTTAAGGTATTAATCTAAGCCTTAAGGTAATAATTCAAGTGTGATAGCTTTGTTTGTCCCCAAGATACGAACATTAGGATTGTGTCCATTGTGTTGGCTTCCAAGTAGAAGATGAGGATAGAGTATTAAATGTTTTGCTCCAATCCTGTGAAAGCTATGGACATTTGTCCTCAAAGGGCAACTGAGATTTTTCAAGTACAGGCATCCCTAAATGGCCAGAAAGCCAGCAAAACCAGGTTTGAACTTTCTGCTGATGTGTACGTACAGGGCCAGTTCGTGGACATAGTCACTCAAAGAGGGTTTTGGACAGAGCCAGTCCCTGCAGGATCATTCTGGCTGGTGTAGGATTGTTTTGGCATTTTTAAATTCCAGAACATAGGATACTGGGATCCTTGGGTCTTTTTCCTGTGTTTTGGATGTGGTCTACTCTTTGGTTAGAGAATGTACAACCAGGAATATTAGTTGGAAGTGTCAGAGTGGATGGATTTTGGCATTTTGGATTATGTTTTAGCATACACCTGTTTTCTGCTCCCCATCTCGCTTAAAAGGAACTTCCATTTCCTTTTGGTTGCTATATAAATATGGAAATGTGGAGACTCTTATCTAAAAAAGTTCAGACTATCAATGGGCTAAGAGACAGCCAAATCGAGCTAGGAAAAAAACAGTCTGAATAAATGGTCAGGTTCTTATTAAAGGAGTTTTATCATTGGGATTAAAGCCAAGATCTTTGATGTGTAACAGACAAACACATCTAGTAAAGGGGGTAACAGAGTAAAAAAGTTTGCTCATAGGAGAAATTACTCAGTGTAAAACTCAAAGCCAGATAAATTACTATGAAATGCTGAATGTATAGAAATACAGAGGAACAGACATGGTTAAAAGAAACAATCCTACGTCTATGTACAAAATCACAAGCTCTGGCTTAACTGCCACTACTCAGAGATATATTGAGTCGTTATGAGTAGTTCTCTGAAAATATCAGGGTCAACAGTTAGTGGAAAGGCAAATAGCAGGTACAACATATTGGCACAGGAATGGAAAGCAGACTACAAAACATAATTACCACAATGTTTCAACCCACGTTTCACAATTCACTCCCATTTTGACCGCTGCAGTGCAGTTCCGTTCTCTCTAGAAGAGGATCAGAGAAAGGCAGCAAAGGTCATCAAGAGAAATCTGGGAGGGCCTGATGAAGGCATGCAGATATGATTGATATGAAGAAGTTATATGAGGGAGAGAAACACTCTATTTGCCCTCTGTTTCCTGTACTCCAGGTATTTATTACCAGCTGCTGTTAGAAACAGGATACTCAGGTAACTGGAGATGTTTGCTATTTCTTATGCTCATTTATATAGAATAGAATAGAATAGAATAGAATAGAATAGAATAGAATAGAATAGAATAGAATAGAATATGGGATAGGAGAAAGCTGTTGCAACCCACTATTACTCATATGGGGAAACTTGTACTAGATCTAGCTGTGTTGAGGATATATCACTGATTTTTGCACAGAATGAAGGGCAGCAGAGTAGGTCAGACCAGGATTTCTGCTGAGGCATCAGTTACAATGAAGAGAAGAAAGATGAAGTCTAGCTTGTGGGCTGAAATTTCCCAGAATACATTGGTAACTGGGCAGAATCAGTGCTTTGGCTTGGCTCTCAGGCACACTGGCTCTCCATTCCAGCAAAGGAACAAGCCTAGGCTGTGTTTCATAATACAGATCAAATTCCTTAAAATGGACCTGGTTCAGAAGTATCTGCTAGTCCATGACTGTGCCACATCTAAGAATTGTAGCACCTCTCCTAGACAGGACAGGACATTCTGATGCTTAGTGAAGGCAATTCAGTTTTGTAAAATTGCCAGCTACCTCTCAGTAATTCAGAGGAATGCAGAATTTACAGTACCGTTGTTGTAATTATTGGTATGCATTATTTGTCACCATCAGTGACAACCCTCAAGCAGAATTAAGGAACATCATGAATAAGTGTTTTGTCACACTGATATTACTAATAAAAACTAACAAATTTTGGATGATTACAAGCACTGTCAAACCATGTCCTCAGCTGAGTATTTCAGGTGTCTTATCTGCAGTTGCTGTCATCACCAATGATATGTGATAATGAGGGACATCAGTGGAGATGAGGATCCCACTTTGTTATCCCAGTACCACGACAGTGAGAGACCTCGCTGTACTGGGGCATCATGGTTGCCATGTAAGGGCAAATGGTAGGATGAGCCTTGATGCACACAGCAAGGCTTTCTTTGGTGTTGGTCTTGGATTTGGGGTAGATCTGCTCACTCACAGAACAAGAACACTGCAGGAGTGGCTCTGAAGCTGGTGGATGTGGTTTGCTAAGCAGAGAGGTTCACCTCTGGGCACCTTAAGGTTGACTTGTGGCACCACAGGAGGCTGGCAGCCTCAGAGAAACTCAGGCAGAAGCTGAGAAGCTAATCTACATGCTGGAAATGGTGTTCTGGGAACATTATCTCTACCCAAACTAATCTTCCTTGTTTCTGAGCTCCCTCAGAGGTACCACAGCATCTCTCCAAGCCATAACATTGTGTAGCTCCCTGATAGTACCTCCAGAAATCACATGGATGTTCTCTGTAAAAAATGGGAAGGAACTAAAGGTCCTTGCCAACACACTTTAGAACTATATCTTAATTTATCCATGACAGAGTGTCTTACTCAGTAGGTGAGAATTTAGCTATGAGTATATTGAGTGGCAGCCAGCTTGCAGCATGAGTCTAATTTACTGTAACTCTTGCTACATTCTGTCTGATCATTATCGTGCCGAACAAAATGTTTTTAAAGTGCTTTTATAGGGTTGAGTGACTTGTTCAATAATTTATACCATTTTGGAGGGATTAGAGGATGAATTTAAGTCATCAAATAATGCCATTATGGCTCAATGACTACATTCTTTATCAAGGGAAAAAAATCAGTTGTAATTATGCTCCAAAATACAGAGACCCTTTATTCAGCAGTTCCCCCAAGAACAATGATATCAAAGATGCTGATAGGTCTCTCAGCTGTAAAGAGGGCTGTCCTTCTTTTTTAGGCAGGAATAGATCAGCTGCTGTCTGCTTATCTGTGTATCCATTGTGCCATTTATGTCACAGATTTTCAGTCTGCCATGCCTTTAAACACCTGCTCCTTGCAGAAGCCAGGTATCCTTCTGCATGCAGAGCTGTGCAAACTCTTGGGGAGCGCATGGCCCCACTTAAGCTACTGGGAGTTTTGCCCCTAAATTCAGCAGGGAATTTCTGTCTAAATTCATGGAACAAAGAAAAGGTGAAGTCCTTTTGGTGGCTCTCTGGGGATCTTTACTTATACCAGATTGCAAGGTGTCTTCCTTACCCTTATGATTAATTTAACGTTTCTTTTCCATTTTGTTTGTTTTTCTTTATTTAAATTGATAGCTGCCCTGGACAGGGAACCACTGGTATCTCAAGAAGTTGTGCTTTCCACCAGTGGAGAGAGAATTGCAAGATTTCATTGGACCCAGCTTCTGTCTAATGTTGTCAGACTAGCAGTGTAACACAAAGTTTTCATTTTCTCCTTAAAGATATCCAGTGAAATGATGAAATCCTGCTCACTTGACCTCTGAGCTGGCTTTTCAGACAAGCTTTTAGCAGCTTAGGAAGACTTATCTCAGAGAGGAAAACCAGGTCATGCAGTGTGTGTGGACAAAGACTAGATAACTGATTTGAGCAAGGGAGGAGAATACATTAAATCATCCCTTATCCTTGACAAAATGACTGTGTGTACAAGGTGAGCACTGGTTGGAGTAATTCCCCCAGAGGATTTGAGAGGTGTAGGCCAGAAGTAAATACATCTAACCGTGAGGGTGTTTGGATTTGTACTTGTCTGCACATTGCTCTCCACTTATTAACTTGTCTGAATGACAGACCCTGTCAAAATGTCAATGTCAGACCCTGTCCAAAGCCCAATGGGATCTTTCCAATGCATCTGCATTTGGCTCCCAATTCTGTTACTACAGACTTGGTGCCCATGCACTTTCTTTGTCAGACTTCTTACCATCAGATGAGAATTGTCTCATTTCAGTGTATAATCTCATGCCCAAATTAGCCCCTCACACTCCTCCAGTCAGCAGGAGAAGAGAGGCACCTCCAGACTCATCCCATTCATTGCAGAGGCCAGACTTGGCCAGTAACCCTCTGGAGACTTCGCCTTCACTCCATGAACAGCCAGGAGAGCCCTGGTGACTGGATTAGGCACCGAACTTCCTGATGGCACAAAAAGAGCCTTTTCCTGGCTCCTAGATGGGATAGTACAGTAAGTCCTGTCCACTGCATGTCTAGGAAAGCAGGGCCCAGCTGTAAAGGTGGCTGTCAGAATCACTCAGCACTGAATTCAGATGCCATAGTAGTTGCGACACCTAATTATCCCTGTATAGTAGGTGGTCCAAATACGAGTACACAGCAGAGCAGCAGATGGGGGTTGCTGCTGTCAGATTAGATTGAGATTAGATAAAGCTTAATTAACACTTTATTTTTGTAAGATTCAACTCTGATTAGTCACACAAAAAATATTACAGAGAAGCGAGGCAGAAATCAAGAGGCATAACTAACATCATTCAAAATCAAGGAAGCATTTTTACAGAGCAAGACCTTGCTAGTAAGGGGTTATTCCCCGAATTTGACACCTCTTTGGTCTGGAGAACAACATGTACATGGAAAGAGTTCTTTAACCCACCAGCCAACTACTGTGTAAATCTGCCCTTTCTAGCTCAAGCAATCTAATTTACATAATCATACATATTTCAACACACATTTGAGATGCTTTATGTCATTGGTTAAAACTCTCATTTTCTAGATTTGTAATAGCAACAGAGACACAGTATTTTAGAGGTGTTTTATCAAGACCCCTAGTAACCTCAGTACAATTTATCAAGAGTTTTGGTGTAAAACTCCACAAATGTCATATCACAACTCCTTGCTATCCAGACTTCTATCATGACATTTTGATTATTCTGAACCCGTGGCTTGACCCATCAAAAGATTTTTGCCCTTCTCCTAATTAACAAAGATATGTGAAGTCTTCTGTGTCAGATTCTCCTTCTATTGTTTGAATCCACATAATCTCCTGATAGGCTTCTCCTGCCTGTAAGTTCTAGAAACTTACCAGAAACTTTTGTGCGACCCAGGGAAGGTCTCTTGCAGAAATAGCCTGCAAAGCAGTCATTGGATAAAATGTTTTTCTGTGCCAGATAGTACAAACCAGTGAGCCAAGTAAATCCCATTTAAACCTTATTTTTAACTTAAAGAAGACATGTGCTGTCTATGGCCCAAGAATGAATCCAACTTTTGCTTTTTAGGATAGGAAAAGGATGTCACAGATTAAGATCATTTTGCTGTAGAGCAAATATGCAGGTTTTGAATATCTAAAATCCAAAATAATCCAAGCTTGCAATAAATGAATGCTTCTCCCTTGCCCTCTATTGTTGTCCAACTGCCAGGACTGCAAAGAGATGACCTCTACAGGGAATTCAAATCAAACCAAGCCAATTCCTTTGTTTTTTTTTTACCTCTGTAGTGTCTAACCAATTATTTGCAGAATGTAGTACAACTCATGTAATTCATTTAGTTCAGCTGGTTTCTCCTTTTGCTTTCTCTCCTTGTAAGCACAGTTAAGTGGTCAGCTGGGTGTTTCTATTTCACTGTTTTGTCTGAGCTGCCTGGTCCAACACAGCTCAATGGGCATTGCAGACGCCAGTGAAAGCTCCTTACTGTACTTTTTATCACCTCAGCTCTGCCACCAGGCAGTGAGAAGGATACACTCTGGCCCCTAAAAATACCAACAAACAGGATCTTTTCTTAGTTTATGTGTTTATTAAACTGTGTGGCTGTGACCAACCATGTGAAGATGGGGATTGAACTTGCATCTCCCCAATGTCTCTTCAAAGACGTTGCCAGAAGATAGCACTGTGTCTCCCTCAGCAAAGCCCATGGCTTGTCTGTCAGGGCAGGCAGTGTGAGTATAGAAGGCTATCCAGAGCCTCCTACTCCTTGCTCTGTGAGGTATTTACCTTTGCTATATCCCAAATGTGGGAAATACCACAGCAAAATATAAGCGATTTGACAAAGGCAAATGCATTTGGGCTTTCCCTTGCTCAGAGAAAGAAAACAGTGTCCACCTGTTCTTTCTCATAAGAGAGTAAGTCTATTTTAAAACAGGGATGCAAAACAGGTTTTTACTGTTCTTGCACAAGAATAATACAAAAGAAGTCGTCCAAGAAAGCTTTTGTTGGCACCAACCTTCCCATTCTCTGGAGCTGCACGTTATCTGATAGCTGGCATACGGCAGGCTCTGGATAGTCTGTTATTCTTTCCCACGCTGCAAGATTTGGGCAGTAAATAGCTTAAATAAATGCCAGAAGCATAATTCACTTTATACTTCATCTGATTTTAGGAAGACTTTCCTCAGATAATTCCTCCCAGGCATGTTGTCCAAGGCAGGACTGGTCCCTCATGGATCGAGCTTTTCTGACCTCTCTAGCTGGCTCCATTTCAGCTTTTTAAAGGTTGGAGATAAAGAACAGAAGGAACAACTCCCTATATCCAAGCATTGTTGCACTTTTCTTTGAGCTCAGAGAGGTGCCAAGTGCTCTTTGAAGGGCCTGTGCCATTATACAGCATTAGTGGCCCTGTGTCACCTTTGAAACAACCTCTTATTCCTGCAGCAGGTAACCACCATGCCTGGTAATGCTACCAGAGGGGCAATGAGGCAGCAGACCAATTCCTATGATGGGGCTCCTGGCCAGGCAAAGAACTAAACTGCAGGACTGAAAGCAGAAGTGGCTGAGCTCTGTCTAACTCTGTTACCCCTCCAAGAAAAAGAGTCTTAGTATCATATTGGAAGGTACCTTTAAATGTCATCTAGTCCAGCTCCCCTGCAAGGGGTAGGGACACTTTCCACAAGATCACATGGCTCAGAGTCTTGTCCAACCTGACTGTTAACATTTCCAGGGCTGGGGAATGCACAGCTTCTCTGGGGAACCTGTTCCAGTGATTCACCAATCTCATTAAAAATTTTTCTTCATTACATCTAGACTGTATCTGCACTCTTTTAGTCTAAAACTAGTAGTGGGAATAGAGGTTGCCAATGAAGACTGAGGCAAAAGGTCATTGAGTATATCATCATCCATTCTTACCAGTTTGCTGGTCATGTTCATTGAGGTACATCTTTCCTTATCTTTCCTTTTCTGGCTGACATAGCTGTACAAGCCCTTCTTGTTACTCTTTGCACCCTTTGCCAAGTTCAGCTCCAGCCACATTTGCCTTCCTGACCCCATCCTTACACAACTGGAAACCATTCCTGTACTTTTCCTGGAATCCCTGTTCTTGCTTCCACTACCTGTGCAGTTCTTTACTGCCCTTTAATTTGACCAGCAGATCCCGACTCATCCATGTTGGTCTTTTGCCTCCCTTTCCTGATTTCTTACATCTAGGGATTGAGAGCTCTTGTACTCTATGGAAAGCATTCTTAAAGATCTGTCAGCTCTGTTGTGCTCCCTTGTCCCTGAGGGCAGCTTATGATGGGATCCTATTGACTAACCCTTTGAATGGCTGGAATTTTGCTTTCCTAAAATCCAGGGTCCTAATTTTAATCTTTGCCTGACCCAGAGAAGTATTTAGAACTGCTCAGGGATACCTGAGAAAACCACATTGCTTCCTATATCTTGAGATCATCATGAAAAATTAGTCAAATCCCAGGAGTGCTTTTTAGGAAACCTAGTATTTTCACATTTTAATGTGTGCTGTTGGCACAGACAGATGAGGGGTAGGTAGATTTGTCAAATCCTCAGGCTGCTGCAGCCACTGGCACCATTTTATCACACTCATCAAGATAGTGCAAAGGGATGGCCAGAGCTTAGGTTTATGTCAATCCCTGCAAATTACCTCCCATCAAATTAAGTTGTTTTATAACAAAGACAGTGGTTGTTATAAAGGAAGAAGAGGGAAGACCACAGTTGAGGTTTTGTGATAAGGACTCATTTGAAACTCATTTGACTGATGGCCAGTCAAAGCTGCTCTGTTGAACCATGCATTGTGCACTTGTACCAGTGCCATGGCCTGTCCCAGTTGGAAACCAGCTTGTTTGTTTCTGTCCCTGCTTCTGTGACACTTGGCTACCAGCCCCAGATGCTGATTTTGGTTAGCACCAGTCATTGTCCTGGGACAGGTAACTGGGAACAAGGAGATCCAGTCCCTTCTGCAGCTTCGATCAGTACAGGGAGATGCAGTCAGAGCCATTCCTCACACACTGCTTTTAGTGCTGGCCATTGTTTGCCATCAGAGTTCAGAGCTGTCGGTGTTAGAAGGCTGATCCCAGGAGGCTCCAGTTTAAGGATGCTCATGTTCTTGCTGTGTATTCTCAGCAGGACAGCTTTGATCTTAGTATGTGTCTCTGACAGTCATGTCACCCGTGTTGTGCTCATTTGAAGTGTTTGGCTCCAGTGATGTAGCTTTTCTGTTGTTGTTATTGTTCTGCATGTTTAATTATTTTTTCTTTCTTTATTAAATATTGTGTTCAGGTTGCCTGTTCCCTCCTCCTGCAGAAAAATTGGCATTTATGATATTTGCTTTGCATTATTTATTGCTTGAAGAAATTTTCCATATTATATCATCTTTTTTTTTTCTTTTTGGTTTTTTTTTTTTGTGTTTTTTAATTAGAAATGACACAAATTTGTTTAAACTACAGACAATCAATAGGGAGGGTGAATCATATATGATATACCTCATTCACTTGGCTCCATGGAATCCTAGCAGTCCAGGTCTCCACAGCAACCTCTGGAGCACACCTCCCTATACAGTGCCCACGTACCCTTTGGTTTACTGGGACTGTCAGAGTCCCTGCCAGGGGGAAACATGAGGAGAAGGCAAGATGCCAAAAAAGATACATTATACGTAAGCCTGCTATCAGTGTCTTTCTTAGCACTGTTTGTAAACTGAACATTGAAATATAAACATGTGTGTATGAGAGAACCACCTATTACTGAATCACCCAGTGCTCCCCTTGCAAGACTCTTGTTTCTATTGGTTATGACTTTTCTAAGTGGGCTGAAATTTTCTGTATCGACCTCAGGCTAAATAATTTTTGTGAAAGATAATAAACATATGGCAGTGAGACAAGAACATTTATTAGATGAAAAAGGTGTATATATACATAGATCATATATATTCATACTAAAGGTACAGGCAGATAATCACAAGTGTCTAATTCAACCAGTTTAGGAAGTTTTCACTGCCTCAGCTGGAAATTACCACTCCTTAGTGGAAGCACAGAGCCTGCAAGTATGCACGTACCTTGTCCTGTAGTACGAGGCAAAACAGGTCCCCTCACACCAGCTCTTGTTCCAGCTAGAGGAGGGGCAGTTTCTTAAACCTCCCTCCTTTGGTTTCCTGCAATTGTGTGATGGTAAACTAAAGGGTTTGGCTTGTTGTAGTGTAAATATTGCATATTGCAGCCATTGCAAATGGTAGTGCTGAAGCAGAACAAATCATTATGTGTTTGGTTTTGTCCAAAACCAGATAGGAGTCTTCATCATTCATGCTTATTGGCAAACTTACTTCAGAATAAGAGCTCATGAGGCATTTAAAAATAGAGCTCCTTACAGAGCACAGAATAGTCTTTGCACAAGTACATCAGTGGAGGCTCTCTGCTGGTCTCTCTGAACCAGGTATTTTGTTCAAAAAGTGTAAGATGAGGTCACTGCAAGCCAAGAGTGCCACTGTGCCCCTGTGGCTGGATGGAGATCTGGGAGGAAATTCTAGCTCCGTTGAAGTCAGCTGGAGTTTTGCCATTGACTTTGATGGAGCCAACATTCCTCTTCTGATGCAGACATTTCACAATAACCTCCTCTGTTGAACTTTCAACACATGCATGTTATTTTCATTACAAATAAACAAAATATTTCTAAAATGGGTACCTTCATATATACATTATACCAGAAGATGACATTAAAAGTTCATCATGGTGCACATGGTAAAATACTAATAATCCATGTCTCTGGGAAAAATTCTGACATGAACAAATCTCCTTTAGGTCATTTTGTCTGAATATACAGCAACCAAATTTAAAGCTGAGGGTTTATTATTTTTGCAGAATGCACATGCATTCCGAATTTGCCGTGCTCAGAAATGGAGACAAGACATTCATCTGTGTGCTTGGCTTTGGGAAAAGACATCCCTGTGTGTCCGGACACGGGCCCTGGTACAGAGCAGACAGGAAATCTGCCAGACTGCCTCGGCAGGAGGCTGCCTTCAACACGTGCAGCAAGGAACAAGAAATGTCTTAATGATTAATCACTGTCAACCTTTGTTCTCATTAAAGACTTGATTGTCAGACAAGGCTGGTAATGAGGCGCTTTTCCTGGGTCTGTTGCTATGTGATGGTGCAAGGGCTGAATCTGAGCCTTGCACCCTGCAAGATGCAGCTCCCACTTTGGCCAAGTTTAAGTAGTTGGGGTTGGGAACATTGTTCTGAGAGTGCCTGCTAGTGGCTAGGGGGTTGTGCAGCTCTCTGGCAAGGGATTATGGCAGGACTACAAATAAATCTGAAAATACGTTCACAAGGATCTTGGGCGTGAGCAGCTTCCCTGTTGGTGTTGAACAGGCAAAGTTCCTATTAAGAATTGCACAAATAACTATCTGTCAAAGTGAGGATTGGCTCCTTTCAGGGATTTGCTCATTCATTTTTATGTTTGAGATTGTGCACAGTGTTACCTATATCTGAAAATAGATGTGGAGTGCACTTAAATTTCAGTGTGTCCAAAAATATGTATTTTTAAAAAGTCTGAACTCCCTGGATCTTCCAGTGAGAGCTGCAGCAGTTGGGTTTGTTGAAGTACTTATCCTTCTGCATGCTGAGTACCTGCTGCATCACTTGATGTCCAAACATATCACTCCAGTGGGTGACTTACACCATGAGGATGCAGAAATCAGGTGTGTGCTCCCTACTGTCAGGAACATTTCCAGTTTCACTGTCTGAAGGGATTAGTCCACATTTCCTCTTTAGGCTCCACCACTCAGTTTGTTGAAGGAGTGACACAGCATTTGCTTCTTTTCCCTGGTTGGATGAATGCACAAATATTTCTGGCAGACATCCTGGGCTTGTGAAACTGCGATGCTAGTGTCCATGTTTCCTTGTGTATGTGCCTTAGAAACATGGTTGGCCCTGAAATTTTTGTCCTGAAAGCTCAGATGTTCTTAGGAGAAAAACACAGAAGATAGCTCCGTGTGGCTGAGCCAACTGCTTATAAACACTCCCCAAAATTACTGAAAATAACTATTTTGCAGCCCTCACCCAGCTGTATCTCTGGATATTAGACACAGCAAAAACAGCTCTTGGGATCTTGCAATATTCAGGTTTTTCAAATGCTGTTTATACATATAAGAGAGATCTTCCTGGAATGCATAAAAATGTTTTTCGACAGGTATTAGGGGGAATTCAGTCTATGATAGTATCTTCTGCCTGGTCAATTTGGGAGGCTTTTAGGCACTCATATATAACACCCTTAAAAAGTCATCCACTTTTGCTTGGCAAATCACAGGGTGTTCACACTCTTCCAGGCATCTTACTCCAGTGTTACTAGAAGCATCCAAGATGAGGAGTGCAAGGGAATGTTCCTATCATCTAATCTGGGTTCCTAACTCAGTTGTCTAAATTAAACATCTGAAGCCTAATTATACAGCCCCATCTCCCTGCATAGTGAAGGCAGAGCTACAGCAGCCAGTCTAGAGAGAATCTGCTTTAAGTGGTTTTTTTGAGACCTAAACTTCTAGGAGACTCACTTTTATGCTGTGTATTCCAGATATGAAAAAAGGTTGAATGAGTTTGAGTTGCTCAGGGAGATACTGTTTTCCAGTTTCATCAAGCTGAACAAGCAGTAAGGCAAGGGAGAATCTGCTTGGCTGTGTTTCTCCTCAGTCTGTCTTATTTCCTTATATACAGATCAGATCCTCAGCTGTTGCAGATGAGTTTAACCTCAGGAACTTCTTGGTGCTCTCACAGTATACACTGGCACAGAAAGCAGCCCTCTGTACTCCAGTCAAGAGTGGGAGTTATTCCTAAAAATATGAAAACTCTTTAGCTTTTTCACTAGAGCTGAAAGAGTTCTTACTTGACAGGCACTTTGCTGTGGTCCTGCTGGAGTTTTGTTTTCTTGTCTGAGGCAAGGACACAAGCAGGCAGTGCTTGGAGTTCAGACGACCATGAAAAGCCCAGTATTTAGCAGAAAGGGGTGTATCTGCTTCCATTAAATGCAGCAAAAAAGAGGTGGCTCAGAAGAGGGCTGGCGGGTACTAAGACTGGCTGTTCAGCAAAGCACCCTGTGCTTGGCTTCCTAAAGTTGCATGAGTCAGACCAGCTCTTCTCAATTAGCCTAAGTGCTTGGCCCAGCAGCTGCAGGAGAGCCTCCGTTTGTGGCTGTGGAAAGGAGCATGCCAGCTGAGGCTGTGGAGGCTCACATCAGGGGCTCGCAGAGGTCTGGGCTTGGCTACCAGCCTTGCACCACTCTGAAACAGTGCAGGACTTGGTTGAACCACTCACCTTCTCCTCCTCATCCTTCTCTCCCTTCTCCTCCTTTTCCAAGTGCTCAGTTGTCCAGGGTGGTTTGCAGTCAAACCAGAAAGCCCCTAAGAAGCTCACAGTGTAGGGACAGCCACTGGTCCCTTGAAGGAACTCACAGAGGAGCCTTTTCCTTCACCATGCTCACTCTAAGCCTGCAGTGAAGAGCTGCACAAGCCCATGATACCAATTAACACAACTGAATCAAACTGCTTATGAGTGAGGACATCATGCATAGGTTCGGTCACCAGATGAAATGACTTTACACATCCTTTCCCCTGGAAGCAAGTTTTTGTAAGGCAGGCATCTGTCACTGAGTAGGCTTCCATAAATGGATCTGAAAACTTTTTTCTTTTAATACTTTGTTTCTTTAAGCCAGAACTGATGCAAAAGAAGAGCAAAAGTCGGAGCTGTCCCTCCCGATCTGATGCAGGGCACAGAATGAGTTGCCCCACAGAAGAACAGAAAGGTGGAAAAATTCCCCATCTCCTTTTGAGGGAAAATCTGCAAGAAGCAGAAGCTCATCTTGTGGCACAGATGTCAGGGCTGGGAAGCAAACAGCCTCTGCGGGCATTGTGGTTTTGTACAAAATTGACCATTGTTTCCCTTCTGTCCCATCAAAATTATTCATCAATTCAAAGCATTTCCAGGAGAAAGAGGGGAAAGGTTTGCACATCTTTTTCCAGCCAACTGCCCTTAAACCACTTCTGAACTAAGAATGCATAGACATAAGCTTGCAAAAGGCTTCCAGAGCTCCTGACAAACTTTGTAGGGAAAGGGAGAGGAGAGAAGGGGAGGAGAGGGAGAGGGAGAAGGGAGAGGGAGAGGGAGAGGGAGAGGGAGAGGGAGAGGGGGAAAAAAGAAAAGTCTATTTTAGAAAGTTCATATATGTGTTAGAAGCCAAAACATCTCTTCATTTGTATGAACACAAATCAGCTGCAGCAGGGATAGTGAAAGGCAAACTCGGTCTTACATGCTTTGTTTTACTGCTAATTTAAACATTTGAACATAATGTTCTTTGTGATGCTTATGAACAAATCCGCAGTTGTGCTACCAGATCTGAGGAGCTCTCACTGTCTTTCTGCATCTCATAGGTTTTACATGTCACTATAACATCGGATAATGTGGTGCAACACATTGCTTTGTACGTCGAGCATCACCACGCTGAGGATTCAGCTCTGGCAGGGCAAATGGAGTTTTGTGGTGGCTGGTGAACACTAACCCAGCCCCAGCTGGCACCAGAGATGGCCCTAAAAGGGCTGTAGGCCATTTGCAGGGCTGGAGGACGGTGGAACAAGCAAGAGTGGTGCCAAAAAGTGGGGCAGAAACTGGGGGTAAACCCAGGTGGACAGTTGTACCTGTTGGAGGTGTGATGCTTCCAGCCTGTCCCTGACACCTGGCTGGCTGCAGGGATGTGCTCCCCATCATGTCACCTCCTTGGGGGTAAAGTGGACAGGTTACCTTCCTCATGCAGGGAATCAATGTGGTGACACCGTGCAGGCAAGCTCTTGGAGCTCCCCAGCTGGAGGGATGCTGGGCTGCCCCTGGGCAAGGGGACAGGCATGTCCCACTCCAGACTTTCCAAAGTTAAACTACATGAACTGCAGCATGGGAACCCTGGAATGACATTAAAAACCAGCAGCTCTAAATGCGTGGAGTTGTAGTAAAGTTGCTGCAGTAAGGCTGGGCTTAGAGCAGGATGAAACATTTTAACAAAAGCAGGGTAACTCCAACCAAACCCGCCCTTTCTCTCAGGGATGTCAGAAGGCGTGCTTTGTCCTAGGGCAGGGGCAGAGCCCCAGGTCCCTGACAGCAGCGTAGCCCTTCTGCTGTCTGATTTGCAGTGATGGAAGCACGGGGTGAGAGCAAGACTCGATAGCACTGGTTCATGAAGGGTCAAACTGCTGTGCAGCTAGTCCCCTGATTTATTAGGAAACTGTTCTTCCTTCTCCCATTGCAAGGGGAAGATCAGCAGGCAGGAGAAATAACACATCGTAGATTCATAGGCTCACACTGACATTTCATGAACAGCAGAGAAAGGACCAAATGCAAAAAACCCCCCAACCTGGCTCCAAGTTGATGATTTACACTGTTTTCTCAGGGTCTGTTTGCCAAGCAGCTGGTGTTTTGTGCCAATGGCCATTACAGAAGAGCTTTCTTTGATGGATACTGTGAATGAACACTACACAGTTTATCTTAAAACAAAATCCCCCCCACTGCTTATATGGGCTGGTAGGGAATGAGGGAAAGAAAAACTTAGGCTTTGTTGGTTTTTTTACATAGGACAGAAAGCACATTCGGGGGAGCCTGCACTATCTGTGCAAAAACACAACAGATGAATTCTATTAATGGATGGAACATGTGGCTGGGTTCAAGCTAGTGTTGTCATTTGAATATAGAAGTCAAAGCCAATTTATTGTAACATATTTTTCTTTTCAAAATATTTTAGGAAAGACAAAAAAGTTTGCGCAACAACTTGGCAAGCAGGTCTGTTGAGAGGAGGTATTTTCTATCTTGCAGCTAACATAAGGGCTGAAAAATGTGGCAGTGCCGAGCAATCCTAGATTCCTTCTGGAACTGAAAGAAAGTGTGCAGGATATAATTGTGTAAGAGCCCAATAAATTTGAAGGGTGGGTTTGTAACACTGCCTTGGGGGCTGCAGGTGGCTCCAGAAGAAAGTCATGGTTTTTATTTCAGTAACAGTCTTCAAATACTTTATCTAACTAGCTATGTACTCATGTGGCCCCATCTAGAAGCCACGGAGTTATTTTAAAATAGAAATACCCATAACAATCATTGTGCTTCTTCCATGCCAGATGGTGGAAAGATAAGTGGGATTAGTCTGTACCGAGTGTGTGTGTTACTGGGGAGGGGAGGGATGCAAAAGCTAAGGCACAGGAATGAGCTTTCCTGGAGTTTGCAAAGCACTGAACATCAGTACTCCATGGTCTTCAGGGCATGGGTCGACTGTGTTGACCAATCCTTGTTGTCATCAGCCCATATTTGCCCAAATGCCACAATGGACAATGGCCATAGAGCAGAGCTTTACTGGGATAGTAGCCCAGATCCTGGCTCTACACCTTGGTGTTAAGAGAATCACTGCATAACAGGGAGCATCAGTCTCCCACTGTGGAGTCTTGTGTTGCAAGGCAAAAATGCTGTTGCCTCGGGTTATACAGAGTTATGTGGTTGGTTCTCATGGTGAATTGCAGGCAAGTGGGGTCAGAGAATGGATGTGTCTCCTGACTGTTGTGACTTCTTCGCAATTCCATTTTCTGTATCCCATTTTCTTTGTAGCTGTGTGGCTAAGAAATACATGGGTATCGAGTGATCCAACACAGGCTGAGTATTTCTGTGTGTGTACTGAGAAAGCTATTTCCTGCATTTGGTAAAGGCCCAAGTACCAAACACTGCTGGAGCAAGTAGGCAGAAAACATATTGCTGCCAAGGGAAATAATGCCAAGAGAAAAGGAGCAGCATACAGTCATTCCATGTAGATTCTCAACTTGTATGAGCATGGTTTGAGTTCTCATGTATCTTCCCCACTGCCCTCTAAGATGACTTTTTGCCATGCCTTTGTTATGGAGCTGCACCCTGGGAAGAGGAAGCAGATCTAGATCCCTTGCAAAGACCAGAGAGATCCTAAAACACTCTTCAAGGTCATTCCCAGTTACACATTTATTTTACTGAGGAAGTTGATAGACTCTGAGCCTATTTAATCATGTCGCTAATGGGATTCAATTAGCAGTCTCCCAGAGACTGCTCTTGTCAGGGAGATGACGGGACAAATGAAAGCAGTACCATTCACGCCACTATGAAGTATTAACTTATCACCTCTGTATTTCCTAAGAATAGATGCCACTTCTAGCAATAAGTCTGCAGCTTCTCGCTGCTGTTCACCAGATGGTAGGAACCAGCAGACACCGAGTTTGTTCCCTTGTGGTCAAACAAATTGCTGTACAGACCAGTGCACGTTTCCTGAAGGATCCTCAGGACAGCTCTGCTACTTCTGTTAATCTTTCCCAAGCTCCTGGTACAATATTGAGGTTTTCCACTGGAACCACCTGGCACATTTTCAGAGTCTTTCCTGAGGGATGAAGTTACTCAATCCTCTTCTTACTTTGTCAAAGCCTTTGTATCGGTCACTTGTCCTGAGAGTCTGTGGGCTGTGTCCTAAACTTCAGCTAATTATACAGAAAGGATTGCTTCCTTCTCTTGATGCTTGTTTTTATTTTCATCCTTCACGAGCCATTTCTTCTGTTTCAGGAACAACACTCTGTGGTAGGCCAGGGAGCTGGCCCCACTCCAAGCTCCAGTTCTTGCTCAAATCCAAACACTGGAAGTGGTTACATGAACTCATCCCAGCAATCATTGTTGAATCAGCAGCTGATGGAAAAGAAACAGGCTCTGCAACGGCAAATGATGGAGCAAAAACAACTCCTTCTACAGCAGCAGATGTTGGCAGAAGCTGTAAGTTTACTAATTTCTTATTTTACATTGGAAAATATTGTCATAAAAACAATAGAAAAGAGCTAAGACAGAGAGAAGAAAGCCCCCTAAAACTTCAAGGCTGTTTTGGCAATGCCTAGAACTTCAAGAGTGTGCCTCGTATTTTTCAGCATTTTTCCAAGCCTTTTCGAAACCTTCCTCAATCTGTATGAAACAACTCAAGTGTCCATGCTACTGAAGTTTCATTACAAGAACAGTCCAAGCATATGCTTGGTTTTGAGGCATGTGAATAATGGTCTGTGGTTTTCTTTGCAAGATAAACCAAGGTGCACTGCTATGCCACTTTGACCTCAGAGGAAAGTTTACTTCCAGGATCTGTCACCCAGGCAGTGTAGTATAAAATGCCTGTGTGTAAACAAGGACCAGGTACCTTGATTTTGGGGTTCAACACAAGTTTGTATGCTTGGCTGGGATCATATATGAGTCCTACTTTCTCTGGTTTTATTTTTGCATTTCTAGGTATCTGTAGCCAGTTGTCTCTCCTTTGGTATCTGAAAGACTAGTTGGGAGTCTCTGGTCATTTTAGGAGACATGGGGGACTCCATAAAGGAAATATTTCTTGACTTTCCAATTTATGCAGAAGAAAAAAGAAGTTTCAAGTCAGCTCTCTGTGCTGCAGTTTTCAGTCAGAATTTTTAGCAGAACAAAAACTTAATTGCTCAAAGAGCTTCTCTTAAATAAAGTGGAAATTTAATCAACTTGGCTTTGCTTTTGTATTGTGTACATAGAAACACACATAAACCTTGCCTTCAGTTTCTACATAAATTGCAGGGATTTCCTGAGTCTCTATCTTCTTCACAAGGATTCAGGTGGAGCAGGATACCTTACAAATCTTAATCAGATCCCTCACTCCTATTATGCATTGTGAAAATGCCTAAATAGCACAAGAAAGGCTCTTCTCCCAGTGTTTTTAAGTGCTCCTGGGAGAAGAAAATAGAGATTTTTCACTTGAAGGTCCATATGCATGCTGTTTTCAGGCAGATTATCCCCAGATTACTCCGATGGACTTGCATCATCAGCCAGCGCCTGACTCTTTCACACTGACAAGCTGGTTAGTCATTCTGGCAGCTGAGCACAAAACCTGTGCACACTGCAGAAGAGGTGTGATGCTGTCCCAACAGCTGTCCAGTAAAGGCACATGTGCACCAAACTCACCATATCCTGCCATGGGGCACCAATCCCAAGGAGCCATGTCTCATGAGTGAGCAGTAGCACTCTGGAGGCATCAAATCACACTGATGCTGATGAGAGATTTGGCATTGACTCTGGTGCCTGCTCTTTCCAGATCTTTATGAGAGCACAGGGCAGTTAGTTAGATTCCCATTCCAGGACTTGGCTTTTTATCTTCCTCTCACCAGAGACATGTACCCTGCAAACTCAAAATTAAAAAAAAAATCTCCCCAGCTAATATTTTTTTCCTGCAATCTTTGCCTGCTGTCCTTGCCCCAGTTCTTGTACTCCCAATGTAAGAGGAAAGACTTGTATGAGGGAAGCACAGATCAATGTTGAACCAGACTTAAACACAATGCAAAGAGCAAAAAAAAATTCCCATATTAGACTTCAGCAAGTGATTGCAGTTTCACAATTGGCTCTTCTGTGGACCAGAAGGGTGAAAAGAAGAAATATTTCAGTTTTGTACATACTGAGAAAAGAAAGAGATTGGCAAAACACATAACCAGGAAAGCAAATTAATGTACTTCTACCCTAATTCTCTAGGAGAAAATAACTCCACAAGACCAGCTGAACAGACACTTGACAAGACCACCACCAGATTATAAAGACCAAAGAAGGAACGTGGTCAACATGCAACAAGCAAACCAATATCCTGGTAAGTACCCATTAACTCAATGCAATTCTTTCCTTTCTTCCTTCCTTCCCACTTGAAGGCTGCCTGTAAGAGCCATGCATGCATGGGGAGACTGGGGTATGATTTTCTGGATATCTGCTTCCACCACTGCAGAGGCAGTAGATGGTGGCTGTGCTATTTCCCTGAGTGTCCTGACCACTGAGAAGTGCTGGTGTGTGATCTGGTGCTTCATCCAGGCTGATATCACCTCTCTCAGGCATGGGGAAGGAAGGGTTGGTACCCCTCCCGTTAGCACTATCTGGGGGCAGATGTGCACCCAAATATTTGATGCAGAGATGTCCTCTTGACTATGCAACCTCACTGTATTCAGATGCTTCTCTCAAATATGTGGTGCATCTTGGTTCAGAGACTGAGATTAGAACCATTCCTCCCTTTAAATGGCAGCTCATGTACAGTGTGTGGACCCTCATATGAATTTTTAAGTATTCCACATGGCACCATCATGGGTTGTACTTTTGGTCTGTTTAATTGGCCATAGTTGTGGCCTTAGTGCTGCTCTACAAGCAGTAATTCAACAGATCAGTCAAACAGTAGAATAAAAGCCCTTGCTTTCTGCCAGAACTGCCCAGGGCAGGAAATGCCCAACACTTCAGGACTAGTCCTTCGCTTCAGCTCTTGTGCCCTGACCTCCTTGGAGAGCCTGGTTTTTGAAGCACAGGATTGCTTGTTTGGCTTTTCATACTATTCACCTCGCTGATTGGCAGAAGGCCACTCAGAGAGCAAAGGCACAGTAAGGAAAAAATGCTGAGGAGAGAGGAGGTGGGGGAAATGCACCAGATGGGACCAAGGGATGTTCTTTATACTGCAAAAGTGTCTGTGCATGTAAGTATAAAAAGAATCCTTTGCCTTCTAGTATATTTTTGTATGCAACATACTAAGGAAAAAGAAGGGGTTGTATTTGTTGTTTGTTTTTCCATAACTGTTGGCTCTGCAGATTCAGCCAGTGATCTGAATCTTTCCTTCTAACCTGTCCTTTGTAGCAAAACCTTTTTAGCTTCTGCTATGATTTTAATGAGCTCTGAAGTGCAGCTTACTCACATGCCACCCCTCTGCCCAATCTGCTGGCTATGTGGGACCCCCAGCCCAGCTCTGTAGGGATGGGCCAGGTTGGGCTGCTCAAGCAGCATCCATGCACTCCTTTGCTCTGCTTACAATTTCTAGCAGTGATAAGCTTGCTGCAACCTGGAAATTACTGCTGTAAACAGCTGCTTTCTAATGGACCTGGGTGTTAATCTTCTCAGTAAACTGGCTCAAGCATCCCAGTGTAATTGCTCATGGTGATGGCCCTGCTCCCTGGCTTGGTACCTCCTGTACTCCCAAAATAAATGCTTTGGCAACCCCAGCATTTTGCTGGGAAATCTTGTGATTTGGTGTGTTGTTTAAAGGTTTGCTCCTGGAATCAAATTATTCACTGAGACTCTTGGCTTTTATGTAAAAACAATCCATTTCTAGTCTGAGAGAGAAAATGGAAGTGAGTGCAGCCATATGTGTGAAAGGCTCCAAAGTGAGTAGATCACCATTGTTATGTGACAGCTCTTGTTGTTAATCAGATGGACTCTTTGCCAGTCTTGTGGTATTTAGAGTCTCATCTCCTCGGTTTGAAACATGTGGGAATGGCAGCACTTGTCCATTCAAATCTCAAGTCCCTGCTGAGTGAGCCCCGGGAGGACAGCAGCCTTTCAGGCAAGCCTGGGAGAAAGGGCTGTTCTGGGAGCTTCCAGCAAAGCTACCAGATGGAGCGATTAGGAAACTCTTGCATAAGGGAGTAACAGTAGGGAAACTGTTCCCTTTTTCTGGGAATAGCTTTTCTCAGATCAGGGAAGAAGAAACAAAAAGCTAAATAAAATCGCATAGGTTGGAGAGATTTGGTTAAGTATTTTATTTCTCTATACTTTTCCCCACAGTGCCATTGCCATGGGGCAAGAAACCCCCAAGAAAAGAGCAGGTGAATCGGATAGGGAAGCTGTTTCTCCAAATTGCTGTAGCCTGGGGTGCCCAGCTGCTGTACACAGTGCTTCTGGGGAAGGCATTTCTTCCCATCTGGAAGATATAAGAATGGAAAATATTTGTGTTAAAAATAAAAGCATAAAAATAGCAAAACAAAGAAAGAGGAAGCTTCGTCTTTTGGCAATAAGTACAACGCCTTCCCAAACACTTGTGTTCTTTAAAAAGTGTAGCATTTGCAGGAGCAGTGTGTTGGTAGCCCTGGGGTCTGCTCAACAGCTGGCTTGGTCACCCCAGGAGGGGCTTCATCCCAGTGGCAGTGAAGTGACTCTACAATCTTGTAGTTCAGCTGGAGGGAGAGAACCATCTCTCCTCAGCTTGCTCTTCCAGAAATTAATTCTTTTGAAATGCCACTGAATTCTGTACCATTCCTCCTCTTTAATATGGGCTCAAGGGAGTGAAAATTCAGGGCTCCATCCCTATCACCCCTGCAAAAAGATCACAGAATCACAGAAAGGTTTGGGTTGGCAGAGACCTTAAAGATCATCTAGTTCCAAACCTTCTGCCGTGGGCAGGGACACCTTCCACTAGACCAGGTTAGTCAGAGCCCCATCCACCCTGGCCTTGAAAACTTTCAGGGATAGGACATTCACAACTCTTTCACTAGTCCAGTGTTTACCCACCCTTGAGTAAATTTCTTCCCTATGTCTAATCTAAACCTCTCCTCTGTCAATTTAAAGTCATTCTCCCTTGTCCTGTCACTGCATATCCTTGTAAAAAGTCCCTCTCTCTCTCTTGTAGCCTCCTTTAGGTACTGGAAAGTACTAGGTCACCTCAGAGCCTTCTCTTCTCCCAGCTTAGCAACCCCAATTCTCTCAGCTTGTCTTCATAGGAGATGTTACAGTAGTTCCAAAAATGCACAACCCACCAGCAAAGCCAAAGATGGGGCTAATCATAATCAGTGGTTACCAGCTGGGCACTGATTGTGGGAATGGAATTGTCCTTGCTGGGCTAAAACCAGGTTGACTCTCCACAGCATATCCTGTCCCAAGGGCTGCCCAGCTCAGGGACTTAATTTAGTTAGCTTAAGTTAGGAAAACACAATTCTTAGGATAATTAGATCCTCTACAGTCAAGTGTCTCTGACTTAGAGCCTGTTTGTGGGACAGGCTTGCCTTCAGGATAGGGAGAGCTTATTAATTTAGGTATCTATGTCTTTTATTGATTTGGTACAAGAACTCTGGTTGTCGAGTCATGCTCAGTGTTAACAGTGATTTGAGAAGAGTTATTTTTTAAGTCCTTAAGGAAAAAAAAGAATCCTTTGCATCCATCACTAAATGGAAATAGCATATGTTTAAAAATAATGCAGAAAAGACAGACATATATAATTTTTTCTTTGGTTACAGTCTGTGGGAGCTGAACATCATTATGGTGAAATTTCAACAAGAACAGTATATTAAACAGCTGTTCCTAAACATAGACTTTTAAAATATGTATGTGCATGATTTGTCTTAAGGAGTTTTAAAAGAGCTGTCTGAGAGGTTCTCCAAATTCTTAGTGTCACTTTTTATTTAGTCTTGAAACATCAGGGGAGACTGCTAATGCCATGACAAGAATTAAAAGGCTAAGTAGGTAATTGCAGCCCTAGTAGCCTAATGCAGAGCTCAGCAAAACTACCAAAACTACTGGGGAGCAGATAGAGCCCAAATAATAAAGAATTTAGGGAGGGAAATATGTAATTAATTTCAAGCAACATGGGCTGATGTTATAAGAATCTTTTCAAACTTGCATGGTATCTCTTTCAATGAAACCACAACTTAAAGGGAATAGATGTTCAGATTATGTCCATTAAAGCATCTGGCTTCTTACTGTCAATTTTGATTAAGAAACCTGAGTGACACAAAATTAACATAGCTCAAAAGGAAATGACTGACAGGTCTCCAGATACCACTGTGAGCAGCTGTGTGATTGAAACTGGATATGCAAACATTGTCTGAGATGATGATGAACTGAAAAAATAGAGCTTATTTTACATCAACATTGGAGATGTGCAAAATTTATTCCTGTGACCAGCTGTGATGTACAGCTCTGAAATCAAACATCAAAAACTGTCAAGTTCTCACAGAAGCTCCAAAGGACCAAAGGACTGGAAAACATGCCACACACACTGAGACTGAAGTATTTGGAGAATGCTGCAAGCATGACACAGTCTTGAAACACTCATGTAGTAGGAAGGAATTTATGATGGACCAACTAATGAAATTTATCACACAGACCAATATATAATAGGATTTGGTGATGAAGCCAAAGCTAGTCAAATTCCATCTGGTTTTGCCATATGTACAAAGGATCAAACCAAAGCAGTGTTTCATGCCCAACAATTGTTATTAGTTGCACACTATGAAATAGCAAATCTCCTCATTCCTCCTCTGGGAAAGGCTCAGAGAATTCCTGAAATGCAGTGGTACCTCAGTAGCAGGCTCATTTGACAGCTTTTCTCACACTTTGTAGGCCACCCAAAGAGGTGTGATGATTTAGCTTGTACTGTGCCGTGTGGCACAGATTTCCTCAGCTGACCCACACATTGTGTGAAGAAACATCTCCTTTCATTTTTCTTGAACCTGACTTTTTCGAGCTCTGCTTCTTGTAGGGTTCATACTGGAAGCAACAGTAGCAGAGTGAATTACTCTATGGAGTAGCTGGTTGTGTGCAGAGAGGGTTCTCCACAGTGCCATCTACACTGGCTACATTTAAAAAGTGATTGATCTTTTTCAACCAGTCTCTTAGGGATTAATTCAGTCTTGCACTGCATAAGCACTCAGCCTTCATGGTACAAATGACCTACTGTGGCCTCAAAATAGAGGCTGTGTAGCCAAAGAAGTGAGCTTGTTTCGAGGTTTGGTGGCTGAAGGCAAGAAAATCCTCTCTTCTTGTCATCCACTGGCAGATGTCAAGTACAGGAAAATCCTCCATCGGGCAGAATCAGCCAGGAGTGATAAATTTGTGCCAACTCATAACTTGCAGTTTTCTGATGCACAAAAGAGGATGTTCAGGTGCAGCAAGCGTTGGCACATCTTGTGTGTTTCCATCATGGGCAAGTCTGTTTCTGCAGGGCAAACAGCCATAGCCCAGCTGGGAAGAGAGCTTAAAAGAGGCATGTGTGGGGCTCACCAGGCACAGCACCGAGTCATGTCCTTATGCCTACTTGGCCACCACGAGGGAGGACAGGCACGTCCCAGACTGGGCTGAGCTCCTGTCCCTCCAAATGTGTGAGATGCAGTCTTGGCTTCTGCTGGCATCTGGGATAGACATTCCCAAAATAGGATGGATACTGCTGCTGTAGGTGTCTAAGAAAGGTGGGAAAGGAGCCAGGTGAAAGTGGCTCTCGCTCCCCATTGCCTCTAGAGGGAGCCAGGATGAGCCATGCCCTGAAAGGAAGACAAGTTCTAGATCTCTGATCACTTAGAGAGGCTTTGTCCTGTCTGAGGTGTCTAGAGCTTCTGTAAAGAAGGCAGGAAAGTCTTCTCTCCTGCCCAGTGGTTCTAGATGTCCTTCCCTGCTCCAATATTTCTCTTACAATGAGCACCGGTTTTGGCTCATGTGCTCTCCTCTGAAGGGATGGAAAGACTGCAGGTGGCTTAGTATAGACCAAACTACCCTTTGGATGACAGGCATCTTCAAGGCCTTGAGCAAGTTCTTGTAAGTCCTCTTAAGAGCAAAGGGTCTTCTTCAAGAAACTCTGCTCATAGAAAACTGGATTTTTGAGCTGTTGGTATTTGAATGTCACCACACATTGACGCACTCATGCTTGTTGTAACACTTCTGTTTTCTCCTTTCCAGGTGGTTCACCAGCTGTGAGCATGAGCTCCAACAACATGTCCTTATCCAACCCAATTTCAACTCATAGCATCATGCCCCAGAGCTCCAGCCTCATGTCCACCCCTGCTGGAACCCGGATGCCTTCTGTTCCTGCCGCTCGGAGCATGGGCTGCTACGGGAATCTTCCTTGCAACCAACCAAGCACATACAATGTGACTTCAGGAATGAACCAAATGCAGCCACACAGAAACCAAAATCAAGTTCTGCCCAATCAGAATAACCCCATGGTGTCCCGACAGCAAACCATGACACAGGGGAACAACGGGGCGGCTTTTGGGACGGGGACAGTGGTCAACTCTCAGCAAATAAGGCCCAGCTTGACCCATGGAGCGACAGGTATCCCTGCTCAACGGCCGGCCAATGTGATGATCACAGCTACTGCCAATGCCCAGAACTGGGCCCCACAAGAGGCTGCAGTGAAGCAGCAGGATGCACTGAAACCTGCAGGGGTCCGTTTCCCCACCGGCACTCCATATCCTAACCAGTCTTTGCAGCGCAACATAGGCAACCAGCATTTTCCTCAGCGTGCACTGGCACCTCCTAACCAGTTAACGGCGGGAGTCCAGATGAGGCCCCCTCTAAACCAAATGCACCAGACTCTAAATGGACAATCTGCTGGCTCGCTACGAGGGCTCAGCATAAGGCCCAGTCAGCTGAGAGGACAGACTGTGCCTACCTTGAATCAGCCAGGAACAAGTATGACACCGCCGTCATCTCTGCCATCAACCGGTTTCACAACTACCAACCAAACCTCCCGGGCTTACCAAGGAAGTGACCATGGTAATGACCTAGCGTTTGACTTTCTGAACCAGCAAGGTGACAGTATAGGACCTGCGCTCAACAGTGACTCGGATTTTATAGATTCTTTACTGAAAACAGAGCCTGGTAACGATGACTGGATGAAAGACATCAACCTCGATGAAATTTTAGGGAACCACTCGTAAGTGACAGTACCAAGAGGGAACCAGATGAAGAGGCAGCAAGGACATTAGCTTTCTCTTTAGATGCCAACAACCTGCTTTATTGATTTACACTCCAGTAACTGGGCTGTCCTTTAAAATACAACATAGAGCAACTGCCCTGTTTGAAGAGTAGCTCTAGGAACAAAACTGAAGTGACAGTGTAAGTGATATTCCTGCCTGCCACAAAGGAGTGAAAATATGTGAAGGGTCTGTTCCCCACACCTGTGCCCAACCCATTGCAAACTCATTGGTTCTTAGAGTGGCTCCGGGGGAAAAAAACGTTTTCAGCTTCCCACACATGGAAGCACCAGACAGTGTTATGGGTTGTGGAATATCATTTCTCTGAGTGCAAGTAAGACCTCAAGTGGTCCACAGCTTTTCCATCATCGTGTTTGACAGCCCTTAACTTCCTCGGGACTGCTCAGCCCTGACAGCATCGAGCCCTGTGTAAATCTCATGGCATTACAAAAACTATTCACTTCTGCACAGTACAAACTTACATTTGCTTTCCCAATGATTTTGCTATAAACTGTACTTTTTGTAGCACACAGCAGGGTAAGTGGCCTCATCCAAGGAAAGAAGGAAACAGATCATCCAGTGTGTTACTCAGTGTGCTCTAGCATTTGTGCTGTCCCTTTCATCAGTGTTTGCAGTGAGTATTAGAGGATGCTGCTGCTCTGCCAGCAGCACAGTCATTCTGGGCATTGAGGGAAACATGAGATGAACTACTACCAAAGCTCAGGATCCTCACTTTGCCACCTTGCCCTTCCCCAGGGACTCCAGTGACTTAATAGAAATTTGAGTGAGAAGGATGCTCATGATTTGACCCTGACTACTCCCAGTCCAACTTAGAGGAGGGCAAATACCTAAAGTGGCTCAGTTAAGCCACTACCCTCATTTTCATCTCAAATCATGGCGAGTATCAATCAGGTAGTTCGGCCTGATCTTCTCTCAAACAGGTTTAGCTCAGACAAAATGCCATTATTTACCTGCCGGGGGGAAGCTGCCATTTTGGTTGCACAGCATTTTCTTCCCATCCTGTTTTCTCCTTTGCCATATGGGGGGAGTTGAAAGAGTTCTGGTGAAGGCCCAGGTCCCCACAGCCTCTGTCTGGAGTAGGAGAGGCTCTGCCCCTGAAACTAGCATGCACATCCGTTATAACTCACAGCAGGAGGCTCCATCAGCCACATCTCTGCTTGTACATGAAACAGTTCTGGGGATTATTTTGGGGCACTGGACTCAATCATCTGTTCTGGGTTTGAGGATGGACCAACTAATATTGCCCTGAGCAATTTCTGCGCATCACTAGAAAGATATCCTGGGGCAAGGACCATTCCTATGAGCAGTTTCAAGCTTGCCTTGAAGGCTAACAGAGCAGAGCATTAAGGATACAGGCTGTCTCACACCTGCCAGGGAATAGTCTTGACTACATTAAACTTTTTGCTATATACTTGGTCAGTTACAGCATCAGAAGGATATGCTATGTCACTATAAAGCAGCTCCACAGTGATTCAGACAGGATTCATGGATGGGAACAGATCTTGCAATTCAAATGTAAATGCTGTTCTTTCAAATGATGTGGTGCAATGTGTTTCACAGCCTCCTCTGAATTAGCTAAAACTAGATGTGGCAAAGGAATACAATGCCTACGTTCACATGCCTTGGTGCCAGGAGGCATTGCTCAGCCCGTGCAAGTGCTTTATTCATCCTTGTTAGTGGCAGTGGGATGAGTAGGCTATTTGACAATAGCCTCTGCACTTATCTGACCTACTTCTTGCGAGAGGTTTTAATAAGACTTTTCCAGTCATTTCACTCTGTCATTTCAAATGGGCACAATTTTTCAGAATGTTTCAAGAAGCATCATCACACAAATGAGCACCAGCACCTCCACAAAAGGTGTAACACGGGCATTTAGTTAGATATGCCAGTTGAGGCTGTTCATTCCCAGAGAAATAAGAGGGACAAGAAAGCCTGCTGAAGAGTCCCTTCTGCCAGCCCAGCTAGTGATCACTGCACACCCCTGCATTGTGTAACACAGTGACTTAGCTGCCCAGAAAGCTCCCTCTCCTCCCCAGTTTTGGCGCATGATACATCAGTACAAGCTTTTCCAAACCTTTGAAGAGCGTTTCAGCTCAGGCTCCTGGGCTCCCACCTAAGCTTGGAGAGATACAGATGCGAGCCCACAAATATGTATAAATCATGCAAAATGAGACTGAAGTAGTAGCTGCATGAGTTTGAAGTGAAAGGAAGATTGGCTTATCTGCCTCACCCATCCTTGTCCACAAGCAGGTCAGCAGTGACTGCCAGCGCTCTGGTAGGAACAGATGGCTGCAATGGATGCCACTGAGGCCAAGGCTGAGTCAGTATCACCATGAGCAATGGGCACTGTAGTCTGGTAACTTCAACTACCCTCACATGCCATTGAAAAAGCCACCACTGGTTTCTCTATTAAGGCCAGACTGATTTCCAGATCCTCAAATGATGTAAAAAAAAAATATTCAGCTGAGGAGCTGGTCCCAAGGAGTCAGGAGTTGGACTCAACGATTCCTGTGGGTCCCTTCCAACTCAGGATATTCTATGATTCTATGGTTCTATGATATCATGCAGTGGTGGACTCAATGCAGAGTGTTGTCCTGTTGGCCTCAGCCTGGAATGCAAAAGGCACTGGGCTGTGAGTGCCATCCCTGGGAGCAAAATTACATCCTGTCTTAAGTAAATTCAGAAAGGGTAGAGGCCATTTCCAGTCCTGTATGTATATGCCTGATGCATTTGAAATGCGAGCTTGTGAAAGACTCTTGCAACCAAAACTTGAATCCAGTATCATTTCTTCAGAACACTTGTATCTGAATGGAGCTAGTGTCTTTTTTCTCTTTCTTTGCAATGGCTAAGTGCACTACCCTTAAAGTCTATTTTTCATCATTGACTGGGCACTCTTCACAGTATTGGGTTGTAAATATAAAGAATTATTTGTTTTGTAAACTTTTGTAAAAACAACAACAAAAAGTAATAATATTTTGGTAGGAATAATAAAAATCATATTATTTGGGTTATATTTATACATATGTGAAATAAATATACTATCAAAAAGTTGTATTTTATACAAAAAGTCAACTGTTACCTTTTGTATTCTATATACAAAGTTTTGTATGATATGATTGTTTATTTTTATCTGCAGATTTCAATTTTGGGTTTTGGGGGAGGGCAGAACGGGATCATGGTTAAATAGCTGGGTCTGACCCCAAGCTCACTGAAACCAATGGAGTTTTTCCATTGCCTTCACAGGGCTTTGAATCAAGCCTTTAAATCACCTTCAGATATGTTTCACATCTGAAGCTCTCTGGAAACCTCAACATGAAAACATTCCAGGTTTCAAATTTTTTCCCTGAAAAAGGCTTTTATTATTATAATTATTGTTATTATTGTTATTTCAGCTGTTGGGAGGCAGGTGGGACCTATGTAACTGTCATGTCCTTGTTGCATGTATGTCTGCTTTATATTTTCCCCATATTATAAACCAGTGTTCCTCTATACAGACTGAAAAGAAAAGTTGCTGTACAGAAATGTTTGTGTTTATGCATTTTTACATGTGGCTGTATATACCTCCTAGTACTATGCAGTGACACTTATTTGACTCCATTTATTTTTCACCTAAACATGAATAGTATGTTTTTCAGTAGCTATCAAAACTCTGCCAAGTAAATCAATCAAAATTATCCCAAGTGTCTCTTTTCTTGCTATGAATTTTATATTGAATGTCTGTTTAGTCAACTGCTCATTCATCTGAGTAAATTAAAAATACTGTGGGGGGGGTGAGAAAAATGAACATCTGGCAGCTTCCAGGAGCTCAGCCTGCCTCTTTGCCAGAGAGCTGTGACGTTTTTCTCCCGATTGAAGGCTTCACTGGTTTCACTACCAGAAAGGGTTAACAAATAATGGCTAACAAAAAGTGCTATTTTAGCTCCTAGT
Organism: Sturnus vulgaris; assembly: GCF_052056855.1. NCBI lineage: Eukaryota > Metazoa > Chordata > Aves > Passeriformes > Sturnidae > Sturnus > Sturnus vulgaris. The sequence goes on along the minus strand of NC_142244.1, from coordinate 42,008,134 downwards.
GAACGGGTTGATGGGATCTTGCAGCAGAGCAATTTGCTCTGGGATCCTGCAAAAAATTAAAGCTGAGAATTGTGTGAGTTACGCCAAAGAGCTGGCTAGGTCCCCAAGCCCATGCCCCGGCCTGGATCATACCCTGGAGATATTTGCCCCACTCCCCTCACTATCAGGCCCCCAATGAGAATCCAGAAATCAGAAAACTGGCTTCTCCTTTCCTCCTTGCCTCCTTCACATGGCACTTCATTCTAAAGAAGCGCCTAAAGAGATTCCAGCCTGTAGAGATTCCAGCATGTACAACCCATCACGTTGGGCTGCGGGCTGTTTCACACAAGCATTCGTCCCTACCAGGCTATTTTTAGAAGGTCAGCCCTGAGGAAGTGCCCCATTCCTCGAGAGGCTTTCCGGGCTCCATCTCCAAGTGGGCGGCTCTTCCTGCCCCATGAACTGAGCAGAAGGGGTGGTGGGGGGGATGTTTCCAAGGGACAAATGTCAGCACATCGCTGCCTGTGCTCAAAGGCTGCCTTGTGCTATTTTGAGATGTAGGGGAAAAAAAAAGGGCTCCCCACATCTTAACTGCTTCACTGCTGGTGGTGATGATGAGGGACTGCCATGCAGCACACCCACCCTTTCAGTCCCTCTGTGTTCACCTTCCCCTACAGGGAAAGCAGGAAGGCACCTCCCTTGGCTGCCCCTCTCAACACCAGCTCTACTGCCTGCTGCCCTCGTGGGTTTTTTTGCTTATGTTTCTTGCTCCCTCCAGTGTATCTGACTCCTACCCACAAATGGCTCCTTTGTCCTGCCCTGGCATCTGGTGCTTTCACAGGAGGGATGGAGGAGGATGCTGGCAGATGTCTGGTGTCCTACTGCAGTGGCTGTGCCCATAACCCTGATCCTGGCTGGAAAGGCTGAAGCAAGGAGGTGCCCAGGAGGTGTGTGCCTCTCTCCTCACTTCAGCATTTCCAGCACAGGCAATACAAAGTGCTTTCCTTGCACTCAAGAGGAAAAATAAGGGACAGTCTCACTCACCCAAACCTAAATCTGAAACAGATCAAGAAACTCATGCCCTAAAGCTGTGTCTTTGTCTATCTCAGCTGTAAAGGCGAAAGGCAAGGAAGGCAGGATGTGGGAGCCTCAGGCAGGGCTGCTGTCCACCTCCAGAAGGTACACCTTTGTCAGTGAGCTGAGAAACAGCCTGGCACCCCTCCCTGTCCCTGGAGTGTAGCTGTCTGTGCCATCAGGCTCTGAGTCCTTGGTAGTGCTCGGGGACCATGACCACTCTCCTACAGGTCTCACGATCAAAAGCCATTCCCACTGTGGGTGCAGGACAAGAGGGGAAAAGACAGTATAAAATACAAGTCACCCTGCACCACATGGCTTCCGTGCCAGAAAATGTCCCCAGGCCTGTCTCCTGTGCCCAGGGAGATGTAGCCATGAGGACACATGGAAGGGGTGTGAGACATGAGTGGCAGTGAATATTTTCCCTGCCCGGCCAGATGCAGCACAGCAGGAATTGCACCAGGCCCGGGCAAGGGCTGACCTTTCCCACTGCATCCAAATCACTTGGTGGGAACCACTACCAGCTCGGGCAGCACAGCCAAGAGCGCTGCTCCCTCCCACGGCTGCATGGAGGTCTGGCAGCTGCAGCCACAGGGATGACACAGACAGCATCCCTCCCCCTACAATGAAAGTTTCAACCATGATAAGAGCTTACTTCATCCTAATTTTTAAATTAGGCATTCTTGGTCCAGAAAAGGTCAGGCAAGCCGAAAAAAGCAGGTTGATTAGGACTTAGAAATTTCGTCTTTAAAAAAACAAAACCGAAGCCAAACCAAACAAAAACAAAACAAACAAACAAACAAAAATCCTGCAAAACAAAACAAAACCAAGCCAGAACCAAAACAAACAAAAGGAACTCAACATGAAGTAGCATTTGGAAAACCAGCATTTTCATTGCAAGGAGCTCCTTTAAAAGATCCGAAGCATAAATGATTGTTTTTCCTGTACTGAGCCAGCCTCCTGTGTGCTGAAGAGTGAGCACCCAGCAAGGGACACCTCTGTGGGTGGACAGGTGTGGATGTCGTGTTGCTGGTGGGCTGTGTGCCTGGGTAGCAAGGCTGGATGAGCCTGCCCAGAACAAGCGGTGGCAGAGGCAGCCTGAGGCTCCCAGAGCAGCAGGGACAAAGCCCCGCTTGGCTGCGCTGCCATGTGCCTGGTGAGCTCTCCCCAGACTCGTCGTGCATTCCTGTACATAGCTTCAGACAACAAAGATGCTCTATCCACATTTTTTTCTGGAGGGCTGCCTGACATGTTTTCACTCTGGCTGACTGGTCTGCCCTGTTTTACAAAACACAGTTGCTCTGTTTTATACTTCTTACCCGGGAACATGGGGAAAACTCTGTGGTGCTGTTAAGTGTTTGGGTGAAATGCTGAGTATAGGTGCACCCATGCAATCCTGTTGAAGTCAACAGATCTGATGGCAAAACTCATTCCTCAATGCCAATTTGAGATGAAAGGTAAAGTTCCTGGTTGTTATGAAGGTCTATGAACGTCATGTAAAGGCAGGGTTTGCCCTTGATGCCATTATATTGGATTGTCATGGTGAAAATAAAACCAGGGAATGTGTTCAAATCGCCTTTTTGTGCTTACCTGGCCATTAAGTACAACAGGGAAGTTAAATCTAAAGGCCTAAAGTTTTTTTCAAAAAATTGAATTAGCTCCTGAAGAGGTCCTAGAGTACCAGCTGCTGAGAAACATTTACTAGAAATCACTGTAGTATTGTTTAAGGATCTGATATGGAAAGCTCCTTCTTGTAGATGTGGCCTTTGGGGTTAGTTCCATAAGCTGATTTCATGAATAAGTGGGCATGCAGAACAGTCAGGTCAATATAGGAGTATAATTTGCATATCAATGAAATTTCCATCAGTGAAAGACATCTAACTTTTTCAAGGAAAAACATATATGGGGACTCAGTAATTTGCCTGCATCTCTTCAAATTTATTTGAGAAGGAGGCTGATGAGTTTTCCCAAAATGCAGTTTTTAAAAAGAGAAATGTGTCAGAATGCACATGCCATATTATTTGATTCCTCAAATATAGCAATGTCTTGAAGGTAAATACTGAAGAATATCTAAGAACACATGCACTGGGAAAAATAACCCTTTGTGAATCTACACAACAGCTTTGCCAAATAATGTTTAATCCTTTTTTGAATTCCTGCTTCTCTTAGGGATTGTGCTTTTTTTCCATGTTACTTATCCTTCAGCAAGACTTCTAGCTAGCATAATGTTATTCATAGTACCTCTATGAATAACCTAACTCTACAGCAAGTTAAAATCAGTGTAAAGAAACCCGTTGTACTCTCACTGATTTCCTTACTGTGAACATGTTAGCCTTGGTCTGCTGGATAACCAGGCTCACAGGATGTCTACAGCAGAGGTAAGAATTCCAGGTGTATTTCCAAAAGCCTGATCAAAGCTGCAGGGCTATGTGGTATCCCCATTCACATGGGAGCTGCAAGTTAACTGTATTAGTACAGCTAAAATCAGGATTTCATGCATAACACTCCCTGAAAGCCAACTTTTCCCTTCGTCTAAGTAACAAATTCAGTAAACAAAGAGTTTGCCCATGGTTACATGGCATCTTTACGTTATTATAGCCACACTGGTCTTGATTAATGTGCATCTTACTAGAGTAAAGCCATGACATGATAATCTTATTCATTAACTTTCCCTCCAATGCCAAAGACATAATCTAGTGTGTTTTATTGTATAAACTGCTATCTTCTGACATACAAATACCAACAGACCATCTGTTTATACTGGGGAGTTTAAAACCTTCTCACATAAAATATCTGGAGTGCTTTAGAAGGTTACAAAGAGCAGCTTTCAACAGATAATAAGATAGTGCTGTTTAAAGAAGTAAATCATTAAAAAATGGAATTAAAAAAACCCTTGTTGAAGAACATTTCATTAGTTTCTCAACATTGAATATAGTCCTTTTATAAGTGACTCAAGTGCACAAAACAGCACAAAACCTCAGAAATATTCTTTTGTTACATCTATCTTTTTAACCCTCAGTAGTGGCCTATTTTGGCTTCCCCTTTTGGTTTTCTTTTACAAAATTTAGAATTGAGTCTTTTTATACACTTTACTGTGCCTCCAAAGCCTCCTGCTATTAGATCGGTTTTAGCTTTCAGCAAGTGAGAGTGTGCAATAAAGAAAAATTTCCCAATGGCCACCAACACTGCAGCACAGCATAGCTGTGCACTTGGATGACAGATTAGCTCCAGAAATGCTACTTTTTATTAAATTATCTAAGCTTTCATCAGAGAATGCTTTCACCAGGCTTTTACAGCCTTTGATAAAAGGCAAGATTTTCGATAAGAAGCCCAAAGCCCAGCTTCCATGCTCTCATTGATCTAAAGAATGATGTCTGGCCCTCAGATTTTAGCTTGCAGTATAGTGCCACCCTGTAATATGATGTAGTCCAGTTTATTTGCAAGCAATGCAAATAAACAGAAGCCTAGAAAATAAATAGAGAAGAATTAAGGTTCTTTAGCCTGAAGAAGAGGAGATTTGAGTGAGAATAGGAGAGAGAGCTCTTGAACAAATAGATCATTGCTGCCAGGGGAAAAGATTGGGTATTTTCCACAATGATCTCTACAAGCCAAGAAATCGTAGCTTCAGGTTAGGTGCCAGGTGGAATTTTTTAACAGGAAGGATAATATGAGGATGGACTGTCTGAGGAGAGTATGGGGTCTGAAAGTCCTCAGGACCTGCTTAGGCAGGTGTCAGAAACTATACTGGTGTGCTTATCTGTCTTCAGCCAGCAGAACAGAATAAACGTTTTTGTGGTCCTCACAGAAAGGCAGCAAAACTATTGAAAACAAGTGAAAAGTTTTCATGTTGAGGAAGAAAAGGGTAAATTTTTTTTTTTTTTGTGGGGCTTAAGTCAATTAATACTTACCAATTCATATGAACAGCAATGCACTCCAGCCCACTTCCCATCCTGTAAGGCAGCTATTCAAATCTCACTCTGCTTCTACACCATAAAAAAACAGCAGGAGGCTTGAGAGAGATGGGTTTGTCCCATGTCTGCTCCTTCAGATGTTTTCCTGGAGAGTGAAGTTAAAGAAATCTTCTATTTCAGCTCCCTTTCCTGAAGAAAAAAGATTTTGATCCTGTGCTTGCACTTTTGTGTTGAAGTTACCAGATCAGGCTAGCTAATCACAGGAATGATCAGAAGCTCTCAGAGATACCCGAATCCAGCTCGGAGCATGTCTAAGTTGATGTCTTTGTTCACTTCACAAAACTGAACAGGAGTACCTTGTGAGAGGATTAGGTATCTGCAATTCAATCCAGATGATTGCTTTATTATGGAAAACCATCCCTCTCCATACCACCCAGAAGGACAGCCACCACAGGATGACGGTACCAGGGCTCCTGTTCCACCCCAGTTGAAGCTGCAGGCTTTAGAGGCAGAGTTAAAAGAAGATGTACAGCTGCTACAGGAGAGGGGCTTAACAGCGTGTGAACGCCATGTGCTTGTAAAGGTATTTAAAGGATTAGGGGAGAATTAAATGTTTGTCTGTCTTTGTTGTTCAGCACAGCTTCAAAGCTCCAAGACAGATATTAAAGAAGATATTTCCCGTCTTTAAACACCGGAAGGAGACTCCTAAAACAATAGCAGGGAAATGCAAGCATGACCTAAAAGATTTATACACAAAGATGCTGGATGATTTTTATTGGATGGGTGAAGAGCATGCTATTCTGCAGTATAAAACAGTGATATAAAGTTCACAATTTCAAATACTGGTGAACAATCCCTAGCATGGACAAAAGAGCTGGCTCAGAATTCCTGTCTGGGAAACAGAAGGCAAGCATCTTGGCTGGTGGTTTCAATTCACTACACTGGGCCGTGGGTTAAGTGGCCACTAGCAGAGGTGCTTCCCGTGGCCTCTCCTCAAAGCAGTTCTCTTGGGCAGCCAGGGGTGGTCACCAGCTCATCTGATGCTGTTAAATCTGCCTTGTACCAAGAATCAGAGCTCCTAAGTTCCCCAAACAGGGAACTTTATAACCTTTTAGGAAAAGGTAAGTCTGAAACAGAAACACCCTTAGAGAGATTCTCAGGCCAGCAGGTGCTTTCTGAGGTAAAGCTTAACTAAGGATTCAAGTAAATTCAGTGCCTTAGCTGGCAAGAGGGAGAAATGGAGAGTTTTTCTCAGAGAGGTTATGACATTAAATCAGATTTTTACTGAACTGAGAAACTTGCAGCTCCACAAATAGAGCTAAAGGGGTCTTAAGACACCTTGCCATGCTCCTGATACCGAGCTAGTCTGCACAGCTTAGACAGCTTTGGGGATATGGGCTAAGCTGTGGCTCACAGCCTGCAGTAACTGCCCTCAGGCACCAGAGCTCTGCCCAGGGCAGCCACTCTGCTCTGTGCTGTGGCTGCACTCCAGCTCCAGGCCCTTCTTCTGTCTCCAGCATCATCCTCTCAAAATACCAGGTCCAGTGCTTCTGAAAATATCTTTAGAAGGCAGACCAATGGCTGTTTTCTGCATGAGGGAACATCTCTTCCAACTGCATTTGGGGGTTTTATGGATTATTCTTCTTCACTACTCGTTCTTACTTTATTCATTATAGAAAGGGCAGAGCAAAGGCGAAAACCTCACTCATTATATATTTCTCCTCTCCTGTTCCAGCCTATTTCTCTGAAAGATGTCATCACTGAAACAGTTAATTGGGCCTAGTAGCAATTTATATCATCCTTAGAGAATAAAGGGAAATTCTTTGTAACAGCAAACCTCATTTTGAGCAAACACAGCCCTGACTTCCTAGGCTGCCCATCACCTAAAACAGCTGCATTATTTGTGACTTCACAGTCCCCACAGTGAAGAAAATAACTTTATTCATCTTCACTGTCATCATAGTACAAATTTGAAATGTATTCGGGTTTGTGTTAGGTTTAATGAGAGTGGGAATGTGCTCCCTAGAACATTGTACAAGTATTTTTACAATGCTCACTGAGCTAAAAGATATTCCAGTTATTGAGCAACATGTTCATACAGCCAAAGGTTTTATATCATATCCATGAAGAATGCTGGAGCACAATAAGGACATTTCTCTCCTTTCCTTCTTTTCCTTTTTAAGGTGAATTAACATCTCTTACTGGGGACACTGGTCCATCCTCCATTAGGGTTACTTAACCCTTGTCTTTACAATGGACCCTTGTAATCCTCTTCTGGGAAGGGATCAGACCTCCATTTTTTTGGAAGCACGTATTCGTACTCTGCACAGGGAATGTCCTTGGGGTAAAAAGTATCTTTGACTTGGAAATTCCTCTCTGCTTTGGTTGAGACATTGATTGTTAAACCTCTGTTATTTCACTTCTCAGTTTCTTTAGGTTGGAAAGCATGTTGGCAACACTCCAGAATGACTGAAGCATTGAGGGAGCTATGAGGCACATGCTGATGGTTCAAGTCAGGGCTCATTCTGAATTCCTGCTGACTTCAGGCACTGCCAACACCACAAAGCACCTCTGCTCTCTGCAGTTGCTTTTGTAGCAGTTGGCCAAAGCAAACGTGTCCTAGCCAAAGCGTCAGCCTCCAAACTGTCTCTGCTCCCAAACCACCTGAGCTTGTCTGTCAGCACGCTGAGGATGGGCTGAACCTGTTGGCAGAGCAGCAGCAGACATTGTGCAGAGACACAGCTGAGCTGCCAGAGCAGTTGCAGCTGGGACATGGTGGAGGACTGTGCTTCATGTCACCATCCTGTCACACCACCCTGGGGCCCCCAAGACAGACTGAGGGATGCCATCCCTGAGCAGAGGCAAAAAAAGAACAGTTGCCTTGGGTTTCTTTGTTCTCCCTCCACAGCAGTGCCAGCATATCCAGCACTAAAACTGACTTCTCCTTCCTTGTCAGAGTCAAAAATTTCCCAGCTGAGAAATCAGGGCTAGCATCTTCCTTCATACACTCACCACCAGCAGCCGTGTATGTCCCTCTTAATCTCCCAGACTGCAGGGACCTGAGGCCCTTGTCCTTCAAGGGCAGGAAAGAGGATCCTGGATTGTGCTCCTTCTCCTTATCTTTTGAGCCAAACACATGAGACAGAAATCCTTTTCAAACAACCCAGACCCCAATCATACATTACTGTACTGAAGGTTCAGAGGTGACTCACTGTAGATAACAGTAAGTAACTTATTACACTCATGTAAGACAATTAATGCTTAATTTTGGCCTTCAAAAACTGCAAGAGCTTATATTTCAGCATAGGGTAAAAGCAGTCGATATCCAAATGCTGAACTATGTCCAGAAGTGGCATATTTGGTGTTGCTTCTGAAGCCTGAACTTATGTGCAGGCATAAAACTGGTTTCTAATTGCATAGTTCCTTTATGCTTTTGTTCTGAACCTTCCCTGCATCCAGCACTGAGATGGGATATCTGAGTGGGATCCCTTTAGGTTAGACTGGGAAATTTGAGAACCAGGAATTTCCTAACTTTTGGTGCACGAGGCATTGCATCCTAAATATTTCTTTCATGCATTACTTTGATGAATACAACACAGATTTATGTATTAATCAACCAAACAGGTGGCAGAATGGATAAAAGATGGTTGCTTCCTTCATGATCTAAAGCCAACTTCAAGAGGAGGGCAGTGCTGTTCATGCCTAGGAGAACCATAACAGCAATGAGTGCTTTCAGCTCATGTCAAAATTAGAGTCTGAGACCACTTGTAGGACACTGAGAGTTCCTGCAGTTGTGCACTTCCCTGACTAGCCACCCACTACCACCTTCCTGGGAGAAGCACACACTCCCCTTTCCAGCTGTCTGGCGCCCCTAGAAGCATTGCCCAGCATCCTCATACCGGGTGTAATGGTCCTGGAGTCAAAGAGAAACAACTCCATGGGTAGATCCACATTGCTAAAATAAAAAGTGGTCAGGGGGATGCTGGCCATGGAGTCAGGTGGAGCAAATTTGCTTCTGGTCACAACTAGGACCAGTTTCTTCTGGAGCAGCCTTGCCTTATCTCTGCAATATTTAACCTGGTTCTCCTCTGGCCCCCTTAAGGCCCTGTGATCTGCCTTTTCCAAATTTTAGTTCCATTGGAAATGGCAATAAGCTTCTTCCTTCATTGAATCCATAGGCTTAATGTGTCTTTAGCAGCTTCCTGAACATTCTCTACAGCTCACACACTGCAGACAGGTAACTTACACGGAGCAGACAATCAAACACTCTCAAATATTTCATTTTTATTGCACTCACTGTTAAGCTTGTAACTCCCCAGCCCCTTCATCACTAGAGCATAACACCCTGTTGCTTTTAAAAGAAAGTATGAACCTTCCATATGGAAACTTGAGCAATCAAGGTAAATAAAAGGGAAAACAAAAGGAATTAATTTCTGCCGTGTTTTATATTCTAGAAGTGTCCTTCTCATTTTTAATACCATCTCCAGATCTTACCATCAACATTTTATTGTGTTTCATTAAAGCACCACCACAAATGTGCATCTTCCTTAACAGAAAAGGAAGTATAAACGCAATAAAGTAAAGTATTCTTAACCATTTCCCTAATTGTAGCTATTAAACATAGCAGCTGCAGATTAAAATCTCACTTTAAGCAGTCTGTGTGCACACAGGCAATATAGACAGTATTATTTCAGACAACGCAGACATAAAATTACTTCATTTAAAATGAATGTTTGCTTGAAAATCGGTGTATAAATCAGGACTGTAAAACACAAATTTGAGATCTAAGAGGTACAGAGACTTTTCTCCTCCATATGAACACCTTTTCCCATCTCAGAGACTGCAAGTGCTGAGACTTCAAACACGCTCCTAATGTCTAACAGTACCAAACCAATTCTTACCCCCACATCCTTCCTCCCTTCCTGATCACCCTACAACTTGTGGAAATGCATTTATTTCCAGCAGTAATGGTTTAACAAGTGTCAAAAATTTCAAATTAACTCTTGTGGGTAATTCTTTCTTACTCCATGTTTGCCAGACATTACACAGATGCCAAGGAGCTGCTGGGGTGCAACAGCCCAAACCTGTAGACAGCCAGACAGCTGCTGTGATGTATTTAGTATTTCAGGAGAAAAGATGCTTTATGTGAATTGACACAAAAAATTGATCTGTGTGTTCTGCAGCTCTAGAGCCCGAGGCCTGCAGCTCTCCAGGAGCCCACAGCCCTCAGGCTCCCTGTCTGCTCTGCACTACAGTCTGTGCCTTGGACTGCACGGGCACCATCATGCAGCTGTAAGCAAACACAGGCTACAGAGCACTGCAATAATGCACAGGCCATCGAGAATTAAAAGCATCAGGCAATTAAAAGCCAGGTGAATTGCCTGATTCCAGCAGACTGTGCACACTGAGCACACACTGGGATGGAACCTGATGTACTCATTAGCCTGTGGCATATCTAATGCCTGACTGTTCTGTGGGCAGCCATGAGCTGGTGGTGGGAGTGAGGACAAGGAAGCAGTACACAGACGGAGCAGCAGGAAGAACAAAACAGTGTGTCCATCAAAAGTGCTTCATAAACAGGTAACAAGCTATAGTGTACAGGATTAGGTCCAGGTTGAGTCCAGAGCCCCACATCTATAGCACCTTGCATCAATACACGCATGACTGCATAAAAAATAAAAAACAAGTGATCCAAAAAAAGTGTTGAAGGGTCACTGATCATTAGCTTCTGCTTCTGTCAAACACAGAGGGGGTGCAAGGCAAAAGCACTGTCAGGATGCCATCATAGCCAGTAAAGAACCACACAGTGGGTGAGCTGAGGGGACCACTCTGATCAGGTCAACCAGAGTACAGTAACCTTGGAGGCACAGTGACAATCTGAATGTAGCTTTAAGTCCTAAGTCCCTCTCTTTGTTTTGACTAGTTTCCAACTTCAACAGCACAGGCATTATGCATCAGCAGAACCAAATCTGTTCATGTACCCTATGACCATCTTGTAACAGATGTTCTTGCAACCACAAGCAGCTCTAGCTCCAAATCACAGCCACAGTGAGTTGTTCTTCTTCAACCTCTCTGCCTGTGCCAAAGCTCTTGCTGTTTCTGACCTCATACTTTGTCAGCTGATGAGGCTTGACAAAAGGAACACATGCCACCTCCAGTGTGATTTGATGATCATACATCACAGTGGGATCTCACCAGTGACAATTCGCCCTTCCCAAGGCACTGAGAATCTTATATGGGCTGCCCACTGCCCTTAAGCTGTAGATCAAGAAGACAAGAAAATGTAATAAATCTCAGAACCATGTTAGTGAATCAAAGGAGAGACAAGGGTGTCTCTGGCTGTGTGGTTTGCAGAACAATTATGGGACTGAGTCATGCTGCAAATTTTTTGGACTCATTGATGGGGACTAGACTAGAGAAGGCATACTGTGTGAAGCTGCCTTTGCCATGAACCATTTAACGTGCTGTCTAAGAGGGCACAGGAATATATGAGTATAGTGGCAAAAATATGGGAGATCCATAGAGCTGCAGCAAAGAGAGCTAGTTTTAGGATGGATAGGATTTTAATTTTGTGATTGGACTAAAAGGACAAGGCGATCATTTTCAGAAGGGATAAGGGCTTTGACTCCCTTATTATTTATAGGCCTTTCAATCATGGGATGAGTTGTGTGATGGGAGGAGAGGGAGGGAGGAGAATGTCTCATGAGCTGTACCATGTAAGGACAGGTTATGACAAAGACTGCAGCAGGGGAGCAAGTTTTCTCAGAGTGGATTATTTGAGTACATGATCCTGCTTCATGGTTTACCCTTTGACCATTGTAGAAGCATGATTCCTCCTCTGCTCCAGGGACATTTAGTCAAGCAGTCACAGACCATGGCCAAACATCCCCACGAGACCCCTGCACCAGGCTGTGCCAGGATGTGTGACTGTCCCTAGCTTTGGTGAGCCCCATGCTCACAGTGTGAGACACAACAGACCTGCGTTTGGCTGTGCAGTAGCAAAGCTGAGGAGCTAATCCACGAATGAGAACATCTGGACTCATAACATCTGGCACATTGATATAGCAGATGTATGGACCACATGTACTTACAGAGCTAGAAACCCCTTAATTCAACAGACACATAGTTTAAGTACAATGGATACAAATATCTCACTTTCACCCAGAAGCAATAGTCGTACTTCCTCTTTAATCATGTTTTACATGGTACATAAAATTATCCTCTTTGTGCTGAGCTCACCACAGCTTTGACAGCCTCTAAACACCTAAGAAAGCCCGGGGCTATGTATTTTTCACTTTGTATATACTACAACCACATACAATTTCAGGAAGTACAGGAGGATGTCTGGTTGTCTTTTAGTCGGAATTAATCTTTTACACCTTTGATTCAAGGAAGTTCCTTGTCATTCTCTCAGATATCACTCAGCTGTGTCAGCCACACAGCATTAAAGATCAACACAGATAATTTTATTACTTATCCATGATGTTAATTTTATTTTACTGTTTCCTGTGTTGAAATCACAAAACGACAGAACATTCCCTCATTAAAAAAAAAGAATCCAAATGATGATACTTGCAAGATAATGGTAGGGGATGTGGCAAGCAAAAGTAGGTTAACAGACTGAACTACACTTATTTTGCATCAGTTATACAACAGTCTTGTGAATTGTCCTTAATTGGTTTTGGTTATGCCAGGCCTTTATTTAATTCTCCTTCACTTTTAAGAGGCCTGAGGTAACACATTTCACAGAGAGAATATTCTGACTGACTTTGAAAGTGTAGTATTGTTGAGCAGAAAGACTCACTGAGCAGACTGCTAGTTTCTTTCAGCAGCAGGAGAGATGCAGGAGGTGATTAGCTTTGTTCTCATTTACAAAGCACCAGTGGGAATTTCTAAAGGGTTTCACAGGCCCTGGGGATAAGGCCAAGAACAAAACAGGGCAGTGAAAAGCAAATAGAGCACTTCATCAATAAACTACTTAGAGATGCCACATCAATAGCAAATTAGGAAGAAAGGAAGGCACTCTAATACTTTCACATAGCAATGGAGGTTTATATATTGTTTTTATTCCTACTTGACTTTTTTTTTTAAACAACTGCACCTCTATCAAACTAAGCTTAGCAGAGGGTATAGAGGTAATACCAACTCACCACAAGGCTATTTGGTAAGATGTGAAAGGGAGACATGCACTGCTTTGTGCTAGTTCTACAGCGCTGACCTCTCCCAAGGGTTACTACCGCCAGGAACTCCATCCCCGGAAAGGCTGGGAAGAGAGTGCACCAGTGGGAAAAGGCTATGGGGAACTGCCTGACTGCTGAGCAAAGATGCTGAAGTACTGCTGCCACAGCACCCCCTGCCCGCACGTCCCCACAGAGGACACCGCCTGCCCGCCGGACACAGGTGTGGATGGAAAGCTAAGCAGAAGAGGCAGAAAGACAGTATGCCGCTCGTACCTCGGTTTTAATTAATAAACGGTGCTCCTAAAATGTTCATTGCCCCTAACCAGAGGGGAAGAAAAATAATTTTATAGCTGGAACAAAATCAGCACAAGTCTGTGGATCTTTCAATTGTAATGATATCGAGGCATTTCGTTTGGATTTTAACTCTGCAATACACCACTAGTGTCAGGAAAATTAATCCACAAACACCAGAGGTTTATGTCCAAAAAGGAGACAGAGGAGTCCTTTTTGCTTTATTCGAATAAAGGGAGAGGCCATGGGACATTCCCCTGGGACGTCTCAAATTTTTGGAGGACGCAGCCTCCTTTTTATCCTATTTTCCCGGCCGCATTTCCCTCTCTCTTTCCCCATTGGCTGAGGTACTCGAGAAGCACAGACTTCCCGGAACGCCTGATACCTGAAACTCCCCTCTAATGTATAAACCTCCCTTTAAATTTTTAATTCTTATAGAATTCATAGATTTTCCCTGCTACTTCTTTCATCTTTCGATATCTAATTTCATTTATCAGCAGCCTTACAGTTTGTTTGTAAAGGCAAATATCTTTTTCCATTCATCAATCAGTGGAATCCATCCCATTGTTTCTTTTATCTCTCAGTGCTAGTCTTATCTATAAGCAGATCCACAGCTCATTTGTAAAGACAAATTCGACATTCCTCTCACTAGCAATCAGCTTATTTTTCAAACAAGGATCTCACTTTTAAACGTGAAACAGAGTTTTCATTTTAGAAAAGCCTCCACAAACTTAATTTTCCAGGCTGAAACCTTCCAAAACTCATTTGCCAATTTGGTAACTTTTTGCTCAGAAGATCAAATGAAAAATAGAAAAATAAGCCTTGCCTCAACAAAGCTGCATTTTCAAGTTTAAACCAGCTTCAAAACCATCCCACATCAATCTTTCTCAACAGCAGCTAATAGAGACTAAAGGAAAGAGCAACTGAGGCAGTTTCAAAGCTGGGTCATGCAGTCTCAGGTGGAGATGCTGTAAACGTGCTTCAACATCCTGCATTTCTTCTGACGACAGGAACAAAATGGGAAACAACTGAGAGAAACACATCAATTAATTTACTCCTTGGAGCATGAAGAGGGACGACGTTTCGGTAACCATTCTACAGCCACAGAGTACACAAACAGGTTTATCCTGCTTTGAGGTAGTATTTAAAACAGGATGATCTATCTGGATGGATGGTCTTGACATCAGATGCTCTTTACCAACAAGGAAGCTTTTCTGGAAATCCACCCTTTCTGGAAACCCATCCCACCCCGAATACATCCCCAATGGCTCATTCTTTTTGCATCATGAGATTCTTGCTCGAACAGCTAAACATTTGAAAGACATCTTCATCTTTGATACGGAAGGCTTGAGATGCAGTCCCTCAGTCATTGTAAGCAACGTCAAGAGCTTTTCTTCCACTCTTCGATTGCTTCAAGGATCTGGGCGTACCACGGCTCTTCCTGCAGAAGACTTGACACCGAACTGTGCCTGCAAAGCCTTCCGGACACAGATCGCCATGGATGCATTCAAGCTTTCCGTCGGTAACTCCAGAGGCTCCAGCGCCCTGCGGCCTTGACTCGTGTGACTGTGACCAGCACCTTCCACAGCCCCTGCTCCACCCAGCTGAGGGACAGACTCAGAGAAGACTCTCGAGCAACAGGGGCAATTACAAATGTGAGGAGCACAACTCTTTTAACTGTGGGCACACAACCCAACTGGAAAGCCTAACGCAGGGGAGCTGACTTCAAGAGGGATGCTTGAGAGAGACCATTTCCTTGCTCTTAGGAACGACCAGGGTGAAACTCGGGAGCGGCCACCTTCCCTTGGCTCTCAAGAGGACAAAAAGGGAGACCACGGCCCACTCGGCACCCTCCCGATCCACCCGAAGGGCGGCAGCGGCGCTGCCCCCTCTCCCCGCTGCCCGCGCCGGCTCAGCCCCCTCATCCCGGCCCCGCCTGGGCCCGCCCCCCGCGCGGCACGCCGGGCCAGCATGGCCGCCTCCCGGCCCGCCGGGCGCCGGGCGCGGGGTTGAGGGACGCGGGGACACCGCCCGGTGCGGGGCCACCGCCCGGCATGGAGGGGAGCTCCAGCTGCGAGAGCCTCGGCGCCGGGCGGGCGGCGGCGGCGCGGCCGCCCAGCGGTGACTCCCTGTCCAGGTACCGCCCGCCGCGGAGCCAGCGCCCCCGCCCGTGGGGCTCGGCGGCCGGGCTCACCGCGGGGCGTGGGGCAGAGGGAGGGAGCGGGGAGGGGCCGCCACGGAAAAGGGAACCGAAGGGATGGAGCCGGTGCTGTTCGCTCCCTCCGTGGGCAGGAGGTTCCTGCGTTTCCCCAGGGTCGGGTCTCTGCTGCTAGGTGTCCCTGCGCTGGGGGTGACGGAGCAGGAGGGCAGGCGTGCGCTCTGCTCGGCTGCGGCACAGCCGCTCTCTCTTACAGGCCTTTAAGCGCAGCAGGAGATGCTACCTCCACCAGGCTCTCGGTAAATCCCTGCATAGGCAAAGCATGCCCCTGCCCTTGGTACCTGCGGTGGAGGGATGCGGGAGATGGGCAGCACAGGTGAGCATTGCTGGAAGGACAGGCACGGCTCCCGCTTGGAGCTGCCGATCAGCACGCTGCCGTGCCCACGCCAGGCCCTGTCCTCTTCGGGAGCAAATGTCCTGTGGCGTGTTGAGCGTCTGTGGTTTTGCCATCATGTTTTTTTCTGAGAGCTGGACTTTGTGTCTGAATGGCTTGTGATGCCATGTGGGTAATACTCAAGGTCCTTAAGCCATGGAAGCCGAAAGGAGACTTGTGTTCTTCCCACCGTCCATGACCTACCAGTGAAATGTGAATTTTGTGACTGAAAGGGCATCCCGCTTGGGCCTTGTGTTTGATGGAGAAGGTTGCAGTAGAGTAGCGAGGGTAGGCACTGAGAGACTGAAAGGGCTGGTGGTATGGGAAGCCCTGGTGTTGTGGTAGAACCCAGGAGCAGACTGTCCTGATGGCTGCCGAAGGTTATTCTGTCCCATTCTGGCTGCCCTTGCCATGCCCAGTTTGTAGGGTCACTGGATAACTGAAGAGATCTTAGCATTCCTGAGTCCAGCCTCCTGCTCATACCAGAGACAGCTTTATGACAGATCAGGCGACTTCTGGCTTTTACCCAGTTTAGTCTTGAAAACCTACAAAGGTGAAGTGTACACAGCCTTTCTGGACAGCCCATTGCCATCTCCCGTGTATCTTCCATGGGCGCTGGGGCTGCTTTTTTGGTCCCCCAAAGCAGTCTCTCCCCAGTCTCTTCACACAGGCAGGGTCCTCTAGCCCCGCTATCCCAGTGGTGCTTCCCTGTACTCTGTCTAGCTCCCTAGTGACTTTGCTGCACTGTGGGGCTAATACCTGGATGCAGTATTCCAGAAATGCTCTACTGAAAGCTGAGTAGAGGGGGATCCTTCCCTGAATCTCCTGGCTCTGTTCTTAGAGCCCAGTGCCGGTGGCCACTTTGTTGCCAGCATCTCAAAACTCCCATACTTGGCTATTACCCAGCTGTTCCTCAGATAGGCAGCGCCCAGTTTGCACTCAGGTTTCTTCACTCTTGAGTCCTCCATGACTCCTGACCCTTATTTCACCCTTCTTCATCAAATTCTTCTGTTCCCTGCTCTCTGTACTGGTTTCCTTGTGCAGTTCTACCAGTGCCCTGCCAGATGCCTTGCAGGCTTCGTTCTCCTATACCTAACTGACCCGATATATTCTTCTTTTTATCTCTGCATCAGCTCAGGCAACTTGGACCCATCTGGAGGTCATTCACTGTAAGAGGCCTATGGAGACTAAAGAGAGCTTAACTCAGAAGAGCCAGTGGCTACAAGGAAGCTCCTGTTGAGCCTCTCGGCAGCATGCCCTGCACAAATGGAACCGTGGGGAAACTGAGATGATAAATCTGCTTCTGTTGAGCATGCACAAAGCTGTGTCCTCCAAGCTCTGGAAAGGCCCAGACTCTTTAACAGATTTCTTGGGATGTAAAAAAAGATCATTCAAAAGCTTTCAGAATCTCAAGTCTCTGCTTGAACATCTAGAACCCATAGAAGAAAGCTAGCCAGTTGGGGGGTTTAATGTACTCCAAACAAGATATAGGTATTTGAAATAATTAATGTTTTTCATTTGTAATTATTAATAAAAATACCCTCATCTTGATTTGGTGTATGCTGTGAAACTTTTTAGTTGAAATGATTCAAGGTTAGGGCAAAATTACAAGAAAATAAAACTAGGTTCTTGTAATAAGAGATGCCTGGTGACCTTCAGAATGTTTATTATCAGTTTCCCTTGCCAATCTAGTGATGCGTATGCACAAATAAATAATTGTCTATGAATTGGACAGTAGAGTGATTATCATCAGAGTTTTTTTTTTCATTAAAGCTGTATTGCAGTTTGATTTTATACATCAGAATAATTCTCTGAAGCTAATTGGACTATTTGTATGCATTGAAATATTTTATCTCTGTGATTGTGATCTAACAGCTAGACCAACTTCAAATTGTAACCTGTGACACATTTTCACCAAATGATTTTGTTTAAAAAGAAGAAGTTAGCTTAGGGGATGATGTGAGGAACACAATGAATCATGAGGATGCTGTCATCAGATTTGATAACCTATTTCATTTAAAAGGAACAAAACCCAAAAAATGACTCAAAGGTCACTCATCCCAGAATCACCATTACCTAGCCTTACTGAGTTGTAGTTACTGAACTGTTTTTTGCAACATTTATAAGACTTGGAAAGGTGCTAATATGAAATGCATATAACGGTGCAGTCTTTGGGTTCTCTCAGCTCCTAGTTGGAAGTGTTATTATTTCTACAGGTACTTAAGACCTAGCTCCTCAAGTAGACATGCTCTAAAGAGTTTACTTATACATAAGGCTGCTCACATTCGTGTAAGTGTCTTGAAGAACATGATAGGTTTGTCTTTTAATAAAGCACGTGAGATACGGCAATAAGATCATTTGACAGTGAAAGTTACTTTGATATTTTAGTGGACCCTAGTAATGTGCAATACCTGTGGTCCTTGAGGGAGATGTAGGAATAATTAAAGAAATGTTACATACTTTCTGTGCCAACTAGAAAAATATTTGAAAAACTCCTAATGAGACTTACAGTGTAATTGTTTGTATAGGGTAAAAAATTGCCAGCTCTCTGTGAAAGTACCGAGTTAGTTTCAGATGAGCAGGTCACAGCTAATTAACTCAGCTGCCCTCGTAGTTGTGCTGAAACAGCTGTTCTGCTTTTTGAGTCTCAGCCGTCTCATCCAGTGCTGGCTTTGTGTGGCATAGCACCGGGTTCTGCAGCTCTCTGTGGTTTCCAAAGGTCAGTACTTAGGATGGACATTCCCCTTCCATCCTGTTCACATGGAAGACACATGACCATGAGCCAGCTGCTCATAAAGAGCTGTGGTGGTATTTGACTAACAGCTTTCAAGAAGTGCTTGCGTGTCTGCAGTGTCTGTCCAGGAGCAACCCGTGAGACGGAGGAGTGAGGTAAAGCACTGATTCAAACATTTGATGAGCTGCAATATGGTTATGTCCAGAAGAGCGAGATTTTCTCAATGTTATGGACTGCTTTTATATCTCTAGAATGACCTGAGGATCCTAGGTGAGTGAGTGATAAACACAGTTCAGCTGTGCTGGTTATTCAGACTTCTTCCAAGACCATTCTTAAAATTAATTTGTGGGTAGGTTTGTTGTATTGTTGTTTTTGCAGATTTGAGGTTGCATACAGACCCTCTGACCTCTGGAATTCAAAGGAGCAGCCAACAGTATTCTACCATAATCTTTTCCTTTTGTGAAGGGAAAGCCAGATAGAGCTGTGTATGACTTTAGCAGAACATGTGACTTCAGGGAAAAAGGCAGTGGCAAACTTCCTATATTTACTTTCCATGAGAAGTGAATAGACATTTTGTTCATGCAGTCTATGTGGTTATGTTCTGTACTTTCTGAATGAGCATACATCTCTCTGTATTCCTCAGAAAAGCATATCATAGTTCAGTCTGAACAATGGTCCAATAAGTTATCTAACAGGCTTTCTGTTAGATCTGCTGAAGATAAATTTGTATTGCCTGTGCAAAAGCGTGGAGGTGATTGTACTGTAAAAAAACTGCTGTAGGAGATGTCAGTGATATTTCAACGTCAGTATAAAATGAAAGAAAGATAAGGCAGTGGAAAGATGTTTCCCACCAGCATGACTGTAGCAATGCTTGATGTTACCGCTTTCTTGGTTGCTTGTTATCACCTTTGTTCTGGTGTTTATCATCCACAGAGGTCTGCAGACACGGTGGGTCCTGTGCACTGCCCTTTTACTGAAGCATATGAGAGCAATCATGCTCCTTGTCTTTATGTTTGCAGGCATAAGTCTGAAAACATAAACTTGGTGTAAATCAGTGCAGTAAGGTCTGTTGAACCAGTAACTCCATGAGGTATGAACTCCCCTCCTGTCTCAAATAAGGCCCTGTCAATACCTGGTCTGATTTAAGGCTGTGTTGAAGGAATGCTTTCCCCATGGGTGAGAGTGATGCTGGAAGGAGTTGGGTCTGTGAGCTGTTGGCTGAGGAGGGCTTTAGCTGTAGCACCACATTGCTACCAGATGTATGAGCTTTGCTGATTGAGTTGTTTTGTGATGAGTCATTGAAGTTAGAGTTTGAAAGGGAAGATTTTTGCCAGTTCTGGTGTTCAGTGAAATGCGAGTAGCTGTCATTTTCCTCATGGACTTTGAGAGCTTTTCTTGCATTTGATTTCTTGTAAGTGCAAAGCAAGATTTCTCAAGAGTTGTTACCATTAAAGACATTGCTTGCTGAGTGTTGATAATGAACTGATTTTGCATCTCAGGAACTTGACACTATGCCTTCAACCAATTAGCAACTCCAGATGGGCTCATTATCATTGATTTTAATAAATGAGAGATAATTTCTAACACTTACTTGCAACTGAAGTCCATTCTGAGACGGGTATTTTTTCTGGTGTACTGTGTATTGTGAAGATAAATAGCAGTTCTGCCTGCATATAGATTTGCAAAACAAGGAGAATCTTTTTAATGGTCTCAGGGACGAAAAATAATGAAAATAACATTTAGTGTAAAAGACTTTAGAGCTTTTAATTTATAGAAGTGAAGAGAAACCATTGCCTCTAAAGAATCCACAAATTATTTTTACTAGAAATCTTTGCCATATACATTTCTGCTCCTGAATTTAGCAGAAACCATTTCTACTCATCCCAGAGTGCAAGACCTTCAACTTAAAAGTTTTCCTCTGTCAGGCACATGCACATCTTTTGATCCCAGATGGGCCTGTTCAATAAAATGCTTTTTATTGATGACAAAATATTTGGTTTAAGCGTATTTTCCATTTGAGAATACAAAATACAATTGACACTCACCTGTTCATTGTATTGTAATTAAGGTTACACTGGTGTTTAAAAGCCTCACAGGAATTTGCAGTCTTGCTCTAGCTGCTGTACAGAAGGTGTTGCTTTCTGTCTTGAAGAAGTGGGGACCAGCTATTTAACTGTGCCTAAGCCAGGACTACTCTATTTTTAATAATGCCTGGTGGGTAATTTTACTAAGCTCTTGGAAGTGCAGTTGAGTACTGAGTACTCCTTGCTGAGAGATTGGGCACAGAGTGAGAAAGTCTGAGATGAGAAACTGGAGTGGAGACAGGAGGCAAGATCTGAGAACTGGCGAGGAGTGAAGCGAGGCTCAGAACACGACTCTCTTGGGTCCCATCAAGCACTGCCTTCTCTGAAGAGACACGGTAATGCTGTGTTGACTAGCAGTCTGTTTGCTAGACAGCGCTGAGTTGTACACGTAGTTCCTTAACTACAGGCTATCTGCAGCATGGGTGCAATCACAGAACCTGAGTTTTAAGATTGTGGATGACCTGACAGTGTGAAATTGCACAATTCCTATCTGTTGCATGATTGTACGCCTGATAGGTTTGCACCTGTCTCGAACATAGTTATATATTTCTGATGTTTTATCATCTCCCTTCCTTTTCTAGTTCTTTTACACCTTGTGTACAGTCAAGAACTGCATTTGGAAAGGTCATAATGCCTCTTTAATGGCTCAACAGATCCATTGTCAACATCTTTCTCGTTAATATTTTCTTGATGACCTGCTTTACTGTTAGTGGTTTTTCAGTGCTGAGGGTATCAGCAGTGTAAAAAGAGACCTGATCCATACACCAATGGGCTTTTGTTGACTCAGAAGCTGGACTCAGTGATCCTTGTGGGTCCCTTCCAGTTCAGGATATTCTGTGTTACCAGAAAGCTTAGTCAAAGAAAACAGACAACAGGCCTACATTAGAAATGAAGGAAACAGTCCAGAGGTCACCTTGATATATGGGTGTTATGTGCAAGTGTAGTTGTAATACAGCATATGAAAATGGTTTTTTATTTTTCCATGGGAAGCCCATTCCACCATTAGGAAAGAGTGTGACAGGAAGGGAATGGAGTGCTTGGTTTGTAGAGATGTCTAGGATAACGCAGGGAAGTGACAATACAGGAGAGACACTGTCAGCATAATTACCCCATCTTCCTTTTTAACTGAAATAACATCTGGCTTTTTTATTGCCGCAGCAACTGGGAGCTAATTGAAAAAGAAAATCAGTGAAAGACAACAACAAAAAAAAACAGTGGAACTTTTCAAGCATTTGCTTTTCCCTTTCCTACCATCTGTAGTTACTTTTGCCAGAGAATGTTCTCACTCAGTAATTTTCCAGCGATTTCAAGGTAGCTCTTTTTTTTGTTTCTCTCTTGCTTCTCTGCTACCTGAATTCTTTGCTATTGCTTTCTAAACCCTGATATACTTGATGAAGAGAAAGTTTTTTTAGCAGTTTTTGAGCCCTTCAAGGTGAATTTCTAGTAATTTTGTAAGCTCCTTACAAATGCTCCCACTTTACAGATCTGGCTTCTGTAGTCTTCTGGCTATGGCTCCACAATCAGTGCTGTGTCACCCAATGATTCAGATTTGATCTGGGTCAGGTGTGGGTGTGTGATCATATTTCTGCTGAACTCTTTGGAAAAACGAGAGTTTATGGTTTTTTTTTTTTCTTTGTTCTGGGAAGACTGGCGACACCTGTTTAGAATAAAACAACATTTTTATCTGGATTTATTTACTGTGATGTGGAGACTGCCTGTCCAAACAAAGTGTTACACTCAAAACCTTGTTCACGGCCCAAAAGGCAGCATGTTTTTATATAGCTAACAATTTATTCTTAACGTAACTGAATTTTTGGAAGTCTAATCGTGATTAGTTCAGATTAAAATATTACAGAAAAGTAAAGAATAATAATGCAGTTTAAACTGTCGTACCTTTAGTTCTTGGTTTCTATACCTCTTCCTGGTGTTATGTTCACCTATTTTCTGCTCCTATGGGTTCCAAGGTTGCTGATTTTATTCTGGTAGTAGTAGGTGTTAGAGCAAATTGTCAGCATCTGGAGTCCTTTCCTGGGACTTTCCTTTCATCATGTTGATTTATTTCTTTCTTTCTTTACTGTAGGATCCACTGGGGGTCATTTCAGTGTGTTTGGTAAAACAACTTTACACCTATCTCTTTTCTTCACTGGTCTGCCATTCCACATTGCATCTGGGTTTTTGCTATGTATAGTTGTTTTATGGGTATTAGATACTATTTCTTTGTTCTCTCTGAAGCCAGTTTTGTCCAGCTCCAGGTCTGCATTTCTTTGGTTGACCATTGGTGGTTTTTTTATGGCCATGGTCTCAGGTGCCAAGCCTGTGCCCTGTTTCTCATCCTGTGCGTCTACCCTTCCATGCCACAATCTGTCTCCACTTCTCCAGTCCTCTGCTGTGGTACCAGGCTGTTGTATGTATTTCTCTCTGCAGAGTTACTATGTTAGTGGTGAATATTCTGTATAGAATACCTGCTTTTTACTGCTGTCTGTGCAAAACTATGGTTGTACCGCACACAAACAAAAATAAAACAGAGAGGATATACGTACCTGACCAGTTGCAGAAATTGTAGTCACACCTAAACCAGTTAAACCAAACCTACAAGCAGGCCAAGAAAAGTTAAGGCAAAACAAAAGTGACGCATCCGGAGGCCTTGAAAATTCATTACAAAGCTTATGGTTTATGAAGAACAATGGCAGTACTAAAGGTTAACCTAACTATTTTTTCTGTACAAAATACAACTGCTGGAGTGAATATACCCCTGACCATTGCTGGGTGTTTTGTGATCAAGTGTTTTTACTCCACTACCAAATGAACTGATTTATGAATTAATGAGCTGAACCACAGCCTCAGTTGTACCTTCTGCCTTTAGTGAAAATAAATAATTTGTGTTGTTTTTAATGCTGTTTTAATAAATCCTGTTGATGACTTCAGTTGATATCACTGCTCAGTGGTCTTCTTGAAGAGAAAGATTGCACACATTGGTAGTAGGATTGCCTTCATGAACAGATTCAGCTAAATCTGCCCAGGAAAGGGCTGGAGGCTGGGAATGAGTTTGGTGCAGTTGTGAGATTGAAGGGCCTGTCTGCCTGCTGTGGAGGGCAGATACTGAAGGTAAGGGCAGGTCTTCGGGACCTGTAGTACCAGAGATGAACTGCTGAAGGATGACTGTCAAAATCAGTTGATTTAACCAGCAGATTATACCTTTAACAAATCAAAATTGATCAGCATCTCACTTGTAAGTAGAATCTCTCTGAAAAGAAATGAAAAATGTAGGATCTGCTCATATTTTACCCAAGTTGACTTTTGGAGTAGACTGTTCTTGAAAATTCAGGCTGTGTCTTCCAGTCTTAGAATTGATATCTCACTCCCACACTGAAAATGAACCCCCACACTTTATGAGGGAGCACTTCCCAAGTCTTTTTCTTCAAAGGTGAAGCAACATGCTAACAGAGCAGTCATTAAACACTGGGGTGTGAGAAGGAGGATATGGGAGAACTACTGGTCGATGTGTTCAGGATTTGTGTGCCAGCAGAGCAGTTCTTGGGCCTTCAGTATCCCCACCTGTTTGGGTACAGCTTCTGCTGATCGCTGCTGTCTCCAGACCAGAGAAAGACAGACAGTGTTCACCGTTTTTTGTAAAAACATACTCTGACTCTAGAGTCTACATTCTGATTCCGGTTTCTGCTTCCACCTTTCATACAGAAAAAATACAGACATCCTGCATGAGATTTTTCTCATCTGATTGGATTGATAGAGTTCTGGTAGTCTCTGGGTTGGTGGGTTTTCTTTCTTTTTTTTTTTTTTTTTATTTTTGTAGACAATGAGGAAGAATGAGTCATCTCAGTTTCTCCACAGTGACTCTAAGTAGAGCCTACAGTGAGTAATTCAGATGTGACCACCTACACAGAACTCACTCCCCATCATTGGGTAAGGGCAAAGAGAGCATTGAATTTGGGTTGTTCTCAACTCCAAAAAAGGAAGGAGCTATTTCTTAACCCACAGCATTCCTCTTTTTTACATGTTAACTAAATATATTCATAACTGAGAAGAGAGCAGAGATTTGTAGTCTGGTTTCCTAAGCCCCACTTCTCCATGTATGTGCATATATCTGTCTAGTTTGTCCATTAAAAATTTTTCTGTCATTTGGACAGTTTTAGCCATGTTTGACAGAGGAGTGAAAATAGTAACTTGTGACAAGTTTTACATGTAAGCAAAAATGGAGATAGGAAGGGCGGGCACAGCAGTTCTTCATTTATAGAAAAAGTTTGTTTGATTTTCAACAGAAGGGAATACCTAGATGAGAAGGATGTCATGGATATATGCAGATTGTTTTGGACAAGGCTTCTCTCAAGTTGAAGAAATACATTATATTCTCTCATTTATCCATTCCGTTATTTCCCTTTGCTTTCTCTGGTGTCTGCAAAAGGCTGTGTTCGGTTAAACACACAGCAAATACAAGCTTCTGTCCCACAGAAATGCTGATCTTCAGGAGACCAGGGTAGGATCTGGTTCAGATTGCTGTATCTCCATGGGAAGCAGGTATCTAAAACCTCCCTACCCTCAACAGAATCAATACACGCCACAAGTAATTCAGTATTGCAGAGATAATGGTCCACTCCGAGAAGGCTGAATAGTTGTCTAAACTCCACTGCCTGGGTTTCCCTTGTCTAAGTAGAAGCAAAAACATCCATGTTATCCACCATGGATAAACCATTCTGACCTCATTGATCCTACTCCTTTTTGAGTTACTTGGATTTTCACATACACTGATTTCTGCTTGAGGAAGCAGAAGTGACATGAGGAAGCAGCTGTGGGTGATCTTAGATTAGCCCTCATTTCAGATGAGTGAGAATTTATGAACAGAAAATCCTCAGATGAGCTTGCATAGTTTGTATTCCTCATTTCACTGCAAGGCAGAAGATCTTTGTTTTCAACATGTACCCTAGAAGTTCTTCCTCACATTGAGATGGAACTTCTTGTATTTTAGTTTACGGGCACTGCTTCTCATCCTGTTGCTCGGCAGTACCAAGATGAGTCTGGCGCCATCCTCTTGGCACCCACCTTGGAGATGCTGATGAGATCCCTTCTCGGTCTTCACTTCTCACACGAGTGCTCTGTGTTTCTGGAAACGTCTTGTGTTGTCTTAGGTGGCATTTCTGGAAATAAGGCCCCTAAATTATTGAATACTTGTCTGACTTGAGCCTGGAGATTTTGCTATGGACCAATTTCATGCAGGGGCTGCACTGTCAACAGAATGAAGGTGTTTCCAGTCTTTTTTTCTGAGCTGAATGTGGCAGAGCACATGGCTGCGTAGTGTCTGTGAAAGTTTAGCAAGGTGTTACAGTTTTGCTAGGTGATACAAGACTCTCTACACTGGCTATATTTATACATCCTTTCCTCCTCCTTTTGATTTTTCCCATGATGGAACAAGAAATGTCATTGATTAGTAAATGGCTGGTACCTTTAATTCCTGTGGGTGTTAGGTTTATTGGGGTGAGGGGGTTCTGTGGTATGCGTTTTCAAGAAAATCAGAAAGTTTAACAATATGTGTTACCTTCTAACTGAGGTGTTTCTTAAATAGGGGCATAGGAAGGAAGCTGAAGAAAAACTGAGACAGCACATGAACTGTGAGAAGTACAAGTATATTTGGTTAATCTAAACACAACTGGTTCTTAGTGCATAACTAGAAATTAAGACACTGCGAGAATACATATTGTAAAAGAGAAGTTATATCTGTCTTTTTATTCAGTTCTTATTTCTGTCCTAAGATAAGTACTTACTAATATAATTCTTGTTTCTCTTTCTTTCCTTGATTAATAGATTTTTTCCTAAAAATATAATTTAAAATTAAAAGGCAAATGAAAGACTTGATGTTCTGTGTTTCCATTTTTTTTTTTTTTTAATTACTCCTTGCTCTCCAGTTCAGGACTTTTGCAGCTTGGCATGGGAATGTCTGAATTTGCATCAAAATCCTGATAGTTTTTACTTGTATGTCTTTCTCTGGCTTGATAAGTTTTTAAAGGAAGAGTGTCAGTGTTTGTGAGGTAGATGTAAATATTGATTAAGTGCAAGGGTGATTTTGAATTGTATGCAGGATTTTCATCATGGCTTTTGTCTTTATTCGAAATATTCGGGGAGACAGTTATGTGTTGCCAGCTCTCTTTCTCCTGTGGGATGTAGTGGGAAATCCAAGTTTCCTCTGATGCAGGAGATAGCAGCACCACCCAGGTGTCTTAGTTCTCTGCCGCAGGACATCCTAAGTCCTGGAATCAGCATTTTCCACAGGCAGGGCTTGGACACAATGGATGTTCTTGTAGCACCAGGAGACACTTGAAGTTGAATTCGTGAGTTCCCGTTTTGCCAGAGCAGTCATGCAGCACGGAGATTCCCTTGGCTGAGGCGGCTGCCTGGGCTGTCTGGGGAGAAGGATGCAGGTCAGGACACATTTTGATTCGTCACAGCCCAGGAGATCTCTTGCCAGACATCTTGTCAATCAGCAGTCTCCCTGATGGCGTTCTTTCTGTCCTTGTGCAGCACTGCTTCAGCCATCTGAAGCCTGAGGTGCTGGAATGTCTCCACCTCAGCCATATTTTTTTTGACCTAGAAGTAGTTTTCTCAGGGCAGGCAAGATCTTCTTCACTTGTAGTTTAGTCCTGCCCTCTGTAGCAGGAATTTGAAACTTATTTGTATCTGATATTGAAAACGAAGTTTCTGGCTTCTTCTGAGCAATACCAGAGATGCCAAAAAGCATAGCAATAACCCAGTGTGTAGGAAGGCACAGACAAGAGCAGGTGGGAGCACTGTTGTAGCAGACAACCTTGTTTATGTTGGCAGTAAACAGGGTTGTATTTTGAACTTCTCTTCATTTTACAGTCTTGATTTCTCTTGAATGTTAAGGGCCTGTGCTGGTGATTGGAAGCCCCTAAACTGTGGAGCACAGACCCAGATGTGTGTGCACCATCTCCAGGAGGTGTGTCAAACCTTCCTCCCAAGGCCTAGGGCAGAGCCAGATGGACAGGGCTGTCTTTCCATCGTGTGTCACCTGGGGAAGGCAGGATGCCTGCCTTGCCTGCCACTCCCTGCCCAAACTCCTAATGCTGCAAGCAAAAGTGCTCGTGCTGCGGTGGATTTTGCAATCCAAACGTTTCCATTAGAAAAACTGGAATCAGACCAAAATGCTGGATTATCGGCCTGTTTTCAGAAGGTAGGAACTAACTTTGCATTCTCTGGATATGGGCCGAAATTAAATTGGTGGAGCAGAGTCAAAATGTCAGCTCCCTGCGGAAGTCTAACAACCTTGAATTTTTTTTTCTTCTTTTCTCTTGTAGCTGACCATCATCCCATACCAGCTGGGAGCTTGTTAGAAACTGAACTTCCCTTTTGTTCCTCTCATGAATACAGATGATTTTGTAGTAATCTTTCTTGTGCTCATCAGAGAATATTGGTTCAGGGGTCTTATAGCTTCTGTCCTTCCTGGTTTTTACCTTCTGGATCACTGACTCACAAGAGCATGATACTGTGGGCTCCTTGCTGTTATTAATTACATGATGGATATTGGTTTGTCTTTGGGCGTTGGCCTTTATCCTTGGAATCTTGCAAATATTTTAAACAATCAGCCTATTGTTTAGCAAGTGCTCTACGCATACTGTAGGCCTTTTGTGAATTTCAGTTTAAAAAAATAATAAAAGAATGACTAATGGAGCACGAACAGTGCTTGTGACACTGTAGTCCATTGTGTAACTATTGAGAGCAAAATTTGCATTCCTAGAAAAGCTTGTTCACAGTCAAAATATAGGACATTCTCTTTATGGCTCATGGGAAAAGATGTACTGTATATTCAGCTCAGGAAGGATCAACTTTTAAAAAATGTCATTTTCCTCCCTTGGAACATTGAAGTTAGACTGACACCCGGCTTTGCTTGGCAACAGAAGTGACTTTTTTCATTCAGGCAAGTGGCATGGTGGGGGCTATTTTAGTTCTGTCACATATATGCACCATGATTTGTTTGCTAAAATGGCTTCTCTTTTAGATGATGGTAAACTTTGACATTGATGGCCCTTTTGAATAGCGAGAGTACATTATTATATAATATAAATGTCTGCCTTCTCTGAATGCTGAAGGCAGCCTGGCAGTCTGTGCTTTTCTTTCCTTCAAAAGCATATTTGTTTATGGCTTTTAGTTCTTCCCCTCTGAGGTTGTCACAGGTCAAGCAGAGGTTAAACTGGGATCTTTAAATGTTTGTAAAAATTGTGAGTTCCAGTCAAGTCATCTGAAACTAATAGCTGTCTGTCCTGCATGTGCCTAAAAAGATGGTACTGGGTGCTCAGAGGGATAAGGCTGCATCTTATATATGCTATAGGTAGTTTCCTGTGACATTTGTTGTCTAGATAGAATTAATCTGTTTTGACTTTTAATTTTGCTGTGAAGAATTAAAATCCAGTCACTGCTCACTGGAGATACCACTTGTTTGTCTGTCAGTGAAATCTCTTTGGGAAAGGCATTGCCTGTTATAATGGGCACATGTGGTGCCAGTCACTGTGGGATTCCTGTCCTGGGAGGGATGGTGTTAAAATGCTAAAACTTTATTTACAGCAGCAGAGCCTGTTCTGGCCCCGTGGCAGAGTGGAAGCCAGCACAGAGTGCCCAGCTCCTGCTGCAAGGCCCTGGTTCCAGCAAGATGCCAACTGAGCTTTCAAATGCTTGCCTAGAGAGGGATGTATGAGAGACTTCTGAGGACCCTTAGGAGTATGTGTGTATACACAGATAAGGACTGTGGGGACCACTTAGCCTTAGCACAGATCCACAGAGTCTGATGTGGGCAACAGCTGGGTGTCCCAGGCCAGTTCAGCCAGTACTGGCTAGGACAGAGTCATATTCATGGGAACAAGCACCCGTTTGTCTCCCTCTGCTCTGATGTGAAAAACCAGGAGATTTTTCAATATTACCTTTTTCTTCTCTTGAAGAAACAGGAGTGTTGGAAATACTGAGGAGGGAGTGTTGTCAGTCTGAGTTTGGGAAGCGAGCAGGGAGCGCTCAATATCTCTGCAGCATTATACTTGTAAGAGAACTGCCCAAGTACTACAAGTTGCTCTATTCATGGCCCTGCTGTAAATTCAAATCAATTGGACCCAGCTCTCTTGGCATCTGAAGCTTCCAAATTAGATTGTATTTGCTACTTGTCATCATTAATTTGCAGTTTTCACCTTGATTAATTTTTAGGAATGTGCATAATGAGACACTTTTAAAAAAACAGGAAGAGAGGAAATGGAAATTTGGCCTCTACAGTGTTTTTCTCATTTATGACCTCTGTGTCTGAAACTGTATTGCTCAGTGGTGCGTTTTGTCACCTGTTTTCTGTGTCAGTTCAGTGACTATTGAAACAAAATATTCTGTTTGATACAGAAGAAATGGTGTGAGCAGCTCATGCCAATTAGTGTGTGAGTAATTGGCACATCTTTGTGAGCAATGAAGCAGTTGCTTGTTGTACTGACAGGGAAAGAATATTCATAAAGAAGGTGCTGGAAAGGTGGCTTTATCATCACTGACTACTGATTTTGGTTGTGTTACTTATAAGAGTGAGCTAGGTTAGTATTTTAAGACTTTGGTACAAAGGAATAGGTATCCTCAAGCCCTATGGCACGTACTGCAACTCAAAGTAGGCCTATTTTCCAGAGGTGTGTTCCCCTTCTGTTCCATGAATTTTTTTGTAGAGTTCTGGGTGTTAAATTCATATGCATATTCCTGCTCCTGGATTTAGGAGGTGAACTTCAGGGATGTTATAAATGAGAGACAAAAGTCTCGATATTCAGCAAAATTTTAGATTGCTTTGTTTTTGCAAGCTGGGAGCAGATACAACTTATTTGAAAAACATAATATAACATAATGTAATGTAACATAATACAACATAATATAACATAACAAGGTGATTTTAAACAGAATTATTTAATCATATAATTTCCTTTATCTAGTGTCCATGCTTCACTTCAGAGCTTAGTATTCTGGTTTATACAAACCCCAATGCTTTTGTGATTAATACGAATCTTTTATCAATTGTCACAAGGGATCAGAACTTAATCTTTTCTTCTACCTTTTTGTGGTCTCCGTCTCGTTTTTTTTTGTTTGGTTGGTTTGGTTTTTCTTGTTTGTTTTGTTTTGTTTTTTTGTTTGCTTGTTTTTTAGACAGTATCTTATTTTGAAATATCTTTTTAACTTTTCATTCTGCACAAGTGTCACAGAACCACAGAATGGTTTGGGTTGAAAGGGGCCTTAAAGATCCTCTCGTTAGAACACCTCTGCCATGGGCAGAGACATCTTCCACTTGACCAGGTTGCTCAAAGCCCCATCTAACCTGGCCTTGCACACATCCAGGAATGAGACATCTACAACTTCTCTGGGCAACCTGTGCCAGTGTCTCACCACCCTCATTGTATCCAGCCCCTTTCTGCATAGGACTTACTTGTCTTTGGGAAGGTGTTTATAATTTATGTTCTTGCTGATCAGAAGTATAGTAGAATGACTATATGTATACTTTATGCTTTTGCTGAACAGAATGAGACATACTTCTAAGAGCTTGCTCAGAAATGACCATTCTCAGTAATTACTGAGATGGTTTATCTAGATCACCCCTCATATTCACTTTTCGACTTCTGTCTAAGATTTTGCCAGAAGTTGTTGTTTGGTTTTAAGTGATACATGAAATTGGTTGTTGTGACTTTTTTCTTGAGTCACACCACCTAAGACAAGAGGTTGTATGAAGTGGTTATCCTTAGGCCTGATGTTCACAGAAAGCTTTTCATAGAGATCTAGTGGGAGTTTTTCTTTCGTTTAGAGTGTAGAGACAGCAAAGTAAAATGTCTTGGGTTTGGAGTATGAAGAATGTTGTATTAAGATCCTAACAACAGGGGTAAGAATACAGGTAGAAGAGCTCAGTCCTGCAGAAGTGGTGCATTTGTCTGCATCAGGTTAAAGCTTCTGGGCCTCATGGTTTGATTCTGGCAGTTTTTGTGCATCTTTGTGCATATCTTCTACCTGATTTGGGTTCACTGTCGTGCTCATATCCTCACAAGGTCAAATCACCCTCTTCAGAAGGTTGTACTTGGGCTTTTTACTTCCAGGGAAAGCTATTGCTTCTCTATGCTAGGAAAGAAAGAACTTCATAGTCAAACTCTTAGTGTAACAGTTGCCAAAAGAAATGGCAACTACTAGTTTTGTTTCTCTTCCTGGGCTTTCTTATACATCACATTTTTTACATTGCAGGGTGATTGCCTTGTATCATTAATAGAAAATGCCATTTAATTATACTTTTTGAAGTGGCCTAAGACTTCATCACCAGTTTCACCCAAAAATATGTCCCCTGCATGTTCATAGTTTAACAGGTCAAGTTTGTGCATCACAGGCACTTCTGTTTGCAGCTTCTTTCCATCTTTGTTGACAGTTTAAGCTCAGTATGCTGGCATCCCTTCAATTCTGCTACGGGTGCAGTAATACCTTTCAATTGCCTGAACAGGAACCACCGGAGGGCATCTGTCTGAGTCTGAATTATGTTTGAAAACCATCTGGCATATTGTGGGATAGTCCTAATAATAACAATGAACACTTTATCAGGAGTTGAGTCACTGTGCTCAGTTTCCAGTGTAATGCTCTTATTAGTTGCATGTATGTATTCCATATAGCCAAAGGGTTGCTACTGCGTGCAGATATTGTATAAAACCATTGTGCCGACAGCTCACGTTTGGACTCATTCAAAATCTGGCTATAAAGAAAAACATTTAAAGAATAAAAATAATTACCAAGATGAAAGACACAGATCAGTGTTAGTTGTATCTTAGACCTGTTTCCTGCTTCTGCATTGGGGAGGAATGACGAGAGGTATAAATAGGGATGGCAGTCACAGGAGTAAGATGCTTTCCATGAAGGTGCTTTTGACCTGTTGAAGGGGTCTCTTTTTGTACTTAACACAGATATCCATCAACAAGGACAATGAAGAGCTGCCTGGGCCTGAAGCATGGGGAAGAGAAAAGCTCCAGGAGGTCCTTGGTCTTCCCTGGTTCCTCACAGGAGCTCACTTATTTTCCTGTAGGCAGAGTTCAAAGTATTTTGTGAATCTGAGTATATGTTGTGTTGCAGAACCTTCATGAGGTTCAGAGACAATATCGTAATTTTGCATGTTTAAGTAGTATTGCAGCTAGCAGTGACTGGCACAGCTCTAGTGATTTTTATCCCTGGCTGAGATCTGTCCAAACCTACCTGTGTTCTCAGATGTTTGTCAGGTGCCCCCCAACCCAGCATTTAGATGTGCCCATCATGCCCTGGCCATCCCTCAGGTCTGCTCTGTGTTGTCTTAATGGTGAAATGCAGCTGTTGGGGGTTTGTCTCTGTGAGAACAGAATGTCCTGATTGGGGTCCTCAGCACATTAAACTGATGCCAGACATACCTGTCAGGCTGCCAAAAGTGCTGCACGAGACAGCTTTAACTTTACATTGGCAAAAGCTGGGATAACGTGCAGAAGCCGTGACAGAAGCACAAGTAAATGATTTGCCTGAGATGATGCAGAAGGGCTGGTGGCAAAGCATGGAGGGAGCTCTGGTGTCCTCACTCTGAGTTTGTGTGCCAGGATGCTCTCCTGCTCTCCCCCACCCAAAGCCATATGAAACTGTGTGGTTTGAGGATCTTTGCTCTTGTATTGGCAGCAAAGAGGAGCTAAGATTGACTAAACCACTGAAACTAATAAACTTCTTATGTGCATGCAGGGATATCAGATTAATTAGTTTGCTAAGCAGTGGAGCTGGAGCTGTGCAGCTGCCTGACGATGAGGAGGGAGCAGCAAACCAGCGGCCTTTCTGCTGTCTGCTCCTTCCTTCCATCTCAGCTCCCTGGAAATGGCAGATGAGGAGAGCAGAGGTAGTGAGCCAAATATGCAATCTATGCATACTGTGCTGAGCTGCATAATCCAGGGGTATTGTTCAATGTGTCTGCAGGCGTGGCTTCCCAAAAGCTCCCACTGCTGTCACTGGAGGGAGGCTTCACTGGTGGTTTCTGCAGGAGCTCAGGGACATTGGTGCAGGAGATTTTGAAAATCCACTTCTAAAATGCAAATGCTTTCCTTCTTGAACAGCCACTTGAAGCCAAGTGTGATCAACATACACAAAACACTTTCACAGCTCAGACATGCTGTGGATTATGGTTCTCCCCCCTTTTCCCTTTTCTTTTTCCCCTACATAATGCTGTTTGCCCCTTAGTTTGGCAAAGTGAAATTAATTAACAATTTCATAAAAATCTTTGGTCTACAATCATTAGATAATTGCTGCTTGTGTATTAAGCAGTCACTGGCAATGTACACGGGCAGACAAGTTGTGTCAGCAGAAAACCTGGTGAAATTTTGATCCTTTTGTTAGCACTCTCCCTCCATGGGAGCTGTTCAGAGCAGGTTAGACAGACAGCTCTTGGGAGTTGTTTGGGTCTATCTTGTCCTCCTAGCTTTGGGACAGAGAGACTAGCATGTTCTGCTAAACCTGTCCAGTCTTTCCAGCTCCCTTTTTTGTCTCTAAAGGATGTTAAATTTTTGATGCAAATGCTTCTACCAGTAGGTTATTGTGATTTTGCAGTTTTTGCTCGGTTGAGTAAGCTGTCCTGTATGTGCTACAGGGTCAGGTCAGCTGCTGGTGTGCCCTGGCTTAGGTAGTTACACCTATGCTAAAGGATTTGTAAACTCAGCAGAGCTGCTGACCTTTAAAATGCATTTAAATACACAAAAGTGTGGGCCTTGAAATGGGAGGGAGCTAGAAGGCATGGCTTATGGAGGCTTACCCTGAGCCTCTGGCTCCCCCGGCTGGAGCCGTTGTGGGAGAAGGCACAGTGGGGTCCCAAGGGACAGGAGTCAGGCTTGTCACCCAATGATAAAGGCATCTACAGTATCTGCTTGCTCGTCATTGAAAACTTTAAGTACCTTTCAATACCTTAAAATACACTCTAAGTACTATCTCCTTATAGGTTGCTGTACAGTAAATGGGTACAGTTCTGTGGAATGATTAAATTAAGTGGTTTGGGATCTTTTTTAACATGCTTTTAAAAATCAAGTTAATTAAGCGGGTGTAAACACGAGGGTGAACACTTGGAAAATGAAGACTGACCGTGCAGAAACCAGGCTGAAAGAAGTTTCAAGGGAACACATAAAGGGTTTGAGCTCATTTAAGTAAAGTAATGTAAAAATGTGGTTTAGTGCTAAGCCTAATTTAGCATGCCTGCAGGCTGCTGTGCGCAAAGTGTTCTCAGCCTTCCTCATCATCTCCAGATACAGAATCCTTCCCTCTCTGTGTGCTGCATCTGATGATTTATATAGCCATGTAATGAATCCAATCAGCCTTGTTACCCAACAGAAGACTCTCTTCATGTTTATTAATAGTTTACTGCCCTGTCAGATCTGAAGATTGGACTGTGCATCCCATGATGCCCATCCAGCACAAGGAGATGGCAGCAGTGTGCAGTCTGGGTTGAGAGGAGAGGGGAATGTGAGCAGCCCATCAGTAGCAGCAGCAACAACTTTATATCAATTTTGTTGTAATGTGAAACTGTACACAAATACAGTGCTTATATGAGGCCTTTTAATCCACAAGAATGGGAGGTTTTGCAGATTCAGTTCTTGCTGGTTTAGTGTAAGGTAATTTTCTGCCTCAACAGAGACTGTAGGGTGGCTGTGGCATGAGTTGTATGCACAAGTGCCACTGCCCACCCAGAGTTATATGAGTTTACCTGGCAACACCACAGGAGTTGAGCACGCTGGAAAGCTGAAAGTTCGGCTGTTGAACCTTGTACAGCAAGTGCATTCAGTGGAATTTTGCTAATCGATTGGCACACCAGTGTCATTTATTTTAAATAACTTTTTACTGTTCCTAAAGGTTCCATTTTGAAGTTTCTACTTCACAGGATGAAAGTGGTGCCAGTGCTCCTTAAATCTTGAACAGACAGGACTAACTCCCAGCAAGAGCCTACTTTTCCTGTAGTCGTTTTTGTTTTTAACGCTCCCTGTGCAATACTTTGCCAAGCTCCAAAGAATAGAAATAAAAATGGAACATTTTGGCCTTTTGGTGGCTGTTTATCAGCAGCAAAACAATTTTCAGACAATTACCAAATCTTCAGGCCCTTTGGAAGCTCAGATGCAGCTATTTCTGGGTTGTCACATGTCTAATTAATATAAGTGGTAACAGTAATACTCCTGCTGGTATTCTGCTTTGGCCAAGGCTAGGCTTCCAAGTCTGATAGCTGATCTTTAGGAGTGTCTTTATATCCAGCTAAAACCTTTCTGGGGTCGGTAAGAGTGTGGGAATTAATTGGCACAGGTAGCATTTATCTCCTTACAGTGACTTCAGGCAATAGCATTGTACCGCATAGGAGCTTTCTTTACAGTCATCTGGGGTTTTAGAAGCCTTAGTTTTGAATGCTAATTTTAAGCAATTAGGGTTGTAGGAGAGGTTGCAGAATAAAATGCTGTAAAATATAAGCTTAATTTTAATTGTTTACAGCTGTATTAGAAAAACTTAGAAAAGGAACATTTTTGTTTTGCTTTGTTATTTAGCGAATTGCACTTTATATCACCAGAGACATATGCTGGGAGAGTCTTTTTAATTCTCCTCAGCTTTGTACGTTTCCTTGAAGAAGAAAAGTTGTGTGCGATGCAAAGCGTTTTAATTCTGAATTTCTTCCACCGCTGTACAGCTGCGGTTGGAGCTGTGCTGGCGTGCATTCAGGAGTCTGTCTGTTTTCATCCCTTTGCAGCACACTAATATCTCCCATCTGAAGGGCTGAAATGGAGGCCCTTCATTTCTGTAATTTAGGACTTGATCCAGTGCTAAGGAAACTTCTCCATCCAACCATCCAGGAGCCAGTCTGACAGTCACTCTCTCACCACCTGAGCTGGGACCAAAGCCCTTTTGTAGTTACATGCCCCACACTCGCAGACAGACCAAGTTTCTGTGCTGTCTCAACCCCAGGTTTCCCACAGCAGAGCCTTAGACATCCCAGTCCTTCAAATAATTTAATTATGGTACAATAACTAATTAGCAAAATATCAGCTTGAGCTGGTGTCTTCAAGGAGGGACCCCAGACAAAGGAATCCCTGAGGGTCTAAATGCAGGAAGGTCTGGGGGTCATTGGCTCCTGCCATGTCTCTGAGTGTCCGGTCACCTGGCGGGGCCACAGGTACCCAGGCCCTCTGCTGTGCAAAGGGTTGGCAGTTCTGGCCTCTTGGCTCAGGCTCTCCCCACACACAGCTCATCCTCAGCTCCACTGCAGCTGCTCCACCAGCTCTGGGCACTGAGCGTGTTCCTCAGCACAAGCTGATGGTTGTGTTAGTGTTGGCTCAGTCTGAGCTGAACTATTTAATAATGAGTTGTGTACGCTTTGGTAATCCCTGGTAATGGCAGGGAGAACAGGTTCTCTTAAAGCATTGCTGAGGGCTGAATAGCTGAAAGTGGAAAGGGTAGGAATAGTGAAAAATGCCTGATACGACTGTGAGCGAGTGGTTGGACCTGTCAGCTTTTGAACTTTCTTGGGCACAGTTTTGATACACTCTGGTGTTTCTCTTTACAGCGCTTCCACGTCGCAGTCGGACCATTCCACTCACACCAAATCTGCTTCTGCTTTGTCATCGGACTCCATCTCCACCTCAGCAGACAACTTCTCTCCGGATTTAAGGGTATGTTTTGTCTTGAAAAAAATACAAAAATGTGACCCCCTTCAGAGAACATCTTGCTTCTGTGAGTTGGCTATGGTAAAATAATGTCAGCTTTCAATAATGCCAAAATATATTTAGCCAAATTACTGAAAGGACCTGAAGTCAAACAGGTGAAATGTAAGTTTAATCTCTACCATATGATGTCTTTCTTTATAAAGTTGTTTAATCTTGAAGAAGCTGACTCTGCAATCCTCACTTGGAGATGAATTTTCAAAGCTGCTCCATTTTCTTTTAGGTGCTTTAAGTAAGTGAAATCCTCAATCTGTCAGTTGTATATACTTTTTCTTCCTCTTATGTGTATGTGTGTGTATACACACACACACACACACACACACGAGGTGTTCTGTCTTGAGGGCTTCTGCTTGCTTGTAAACCCTGAGTCCTTGGAAGTATCTTCTTTCAGAGAAAGATTGCAATCTCCAAGCTGATAAAAATAATCTTTTGTCACAATTAATGCTCTGACATAAAAAGGTCCAAACAGGGCTCTTTTAAGTCTGCTATTAGATTAGTTATAATTATAAATTCAGAGTTCTAGTTCGGTGTCACAGGAGTTTTGAAAGCTATCTGTATGTTCCTCTTATGAAGCCAAGGGGTTTGCTGAAAAAAAAATGCCTGAGTATAAAACTGTTGGTACTGGTACGTTCTGGTAACAACTTCAGCATTTCTCAGCTGTGGTTAAGAATCTTTGTAAAGTGTAAACACAGTAAAATTGCATAAAAATCTCAGAGTACAAAGCTAATTCCTTTGACAACCGTGATGATTTTTCATCCCATGAGTGTTGTCTCAGTCATCCATAATTAATAACAGGGAGTCCACCTGTTCGTAAGTGACAAAAATATGAATGTTTCTTTCTAAAGGCAGCTTATTAGCCAATTTTAAGCTAAGATTTGGAAATTAAGCAGTAGTTTATGTGCATTCTATGATATTTTGCACCTTTTGCCTGTGGATAGAAAAAGTTACCTTTTGAACACCCCTGGGTACGGAAATTTGTAATATGTCTGAAGTTTTTCCCTGTGAAGTCAGGGTGTTCAGTCACTCTGACGTTCAGAAAATATAATTTTTAGGCTAAGGCTAAGTTGCTTATTGATATGAATAAGATTGCAAATTCTCCCACAGCTCTAACTGAATAATATTATATTATATATATAATATTATAAAAATTAAGCTTTTTTCTTATTTAATCTTTTACTGAAGTTTGCATATATGGAATTCCTTTTTAAGTTTTGATGCACAACTCACAGTTCTTGTGACACTTGAGGACTACTTTTAGAAGGTAGAGGACAAGCCAGTATTTCCTTTTTAGAATAGAAGTTGCCTTTCCCTTCCAGTGGTTAAGATGGCTCAACATGTTTTCTTTGCAATCCTTTGTGTTTTGTGACTCTTTTCCGCCCTTTTGTCACCTTGTCTGTGTGAACTGTAAACTGTCTGGGCAGGGATTCCAGTTCTCCTCAGCTTGTCTGGTTTCCTATTCAACAGGGCCTCTGTACTCACTAGCAATCAAAAACAGTGTCCACAGAGCAATGTTCACTTAGCTGCATGAGAGATTTTGTTCAAGCAGAAGATGCCTATGTGTTCATGGAGGCCATTAGGAGCCCATAATTTCATGCTGTGCCACAGTTCCTGTAATATGCAGGAGTGATTTCTTCACAGCCTGCCCGCTTTTATTATTTCTAAGCAATCTAAAGTTCTGCCTTGGTTGGAAAAAATGCTGCTCCTCTTTCATTTTAGAATAGTGTTTCAGGAGAGCTGGTAAAGCAGGGGATTACTTATTTACAATAAAGTCACTGCAGGCTAAGTGTGAGCACCTGGTCCTGCTGGCACAAGGCTTCTTGCTCTTCACCTGCATCAACTCTATGCGAACACAATTTGGCACATGCCTTCTGTGCTTCACCTAAAGCTTACTCTTGCAGAGGTGGTGTCCGTGGCTGCAGTGCAGCTGTGTGTAGGTGTAAAGCTGGGCCATTCCTTTACACTTGAGTAGCTGCTTGTCAATGGTAGGCAGACCTGGAGAAAATGCATTCCCATGCTCCTACTTTTATTAGAGTATAGGGAGAAAGGGACAGTTTCCATTGCTGCAGTTGACTTAATTCTCCTAGAGGAACTCATGCATTCATCATTTCACTCATCATTCCTGAGAGTGTCCTATGCTTGGGAGCAGTTCTTGGGGGTCAGATGCTCTGTTCTGTACCTGTGTACAGCCTCTCATCTTGGTACTGCCAGTGCAATTGCAGACCTGCCATCTGTCCTCAAATCATCACTGTCGGTGCTGGTGTGTTACTGTTTGCTCCCTGGGCTTCCTCTTGCAGCCTGGTGCCAGCTCCCAAAGGGAACTTTTATGAGTGATGGTCAGCTAATGCTGATTTCTTTCAGGTCTTAAGTCAAAGACAATGTATGTCCTTTCCCAGGGCTTGTGATTCTTTTTCTGTTTTTCTTCAAGTTGATATCTCTGTCATGTGACAGTTCCACAAGTTTTGAAAGTCAGTTCTATGAGAGACTTTTGTAAGGTCCTGATTGTTTTTACTATTTTCTTTGAACTTTCTGAGATGTGGCCTTGCCTTGGATATTGCAGATACCATTGTGGTACCATTAACTGATACAGTGGCACGAGCATGTTCTCTGCTCTAGCTCTTTCCTTACATGCCTGAGCATCTTGTGCAGCTTTCATTGGCACAAGACAGCAGGAACCTCCCAGTTGTTACCAGGTACTGAGATTTGAGCTAAGCATCTCACTTCTGTGGGACAAAAAGAGGTCCCACATTGTTCATGAAAGAAGGTAAGAGAACAAGTCCTGAAGAGGGAACTGATGCATTTTGTGGTAACTCTGTGGTATGGGTGGCAAATGCCTGGGCTATGCAGTGTTCTCAGGAAGGTGTTGCATCAGTTAGCTTTAAGAGGCTGAAAATAAGCTTTTCAAGATTTTCATGTGGATATGCCAGTTATGGGATTATGATCTTGCTGTGTGTTTAAATTTTTCCTGCTAGAGTGAATTGCTACATGGATTCATCATCACTCCTACCTCTATTTGGTCTCTGCCTCTGCGTGTGCATTGGCTCAAATTTAGGAATTAAACTTCTGTGACGATGGAAAAACACTTTGTGATAGCTACAATTAGCAGTCTCTTTTTCTGTGGGGAATTTTTAGAAGAATAGTAGGCGTCCATTGGGAGGAGGGAACCAGGGGAAGGACCCACCTAATTTCTTGCAGTCTGTGCCTGCAGTTTTCTTTTGGAGTGCAATTAACG
The DNA here is from genome assembly GCF_052056855.1 of Sturnus vulgaris. Taxonomy (NCBI): domain Eukaryota; kingdom Metazoa; phylum Chordata; class Aves; order Passeriformes; family Sturnidae; genus Sturnus; species Sturnus vulgaris. The sequence goes on along the minus strand of NC_142244.1, from coordinate 41,967,325 downwards.
CTCTGTGTGTGTGCGCGCATGTGTGTAATGAGGTAAATGAGACAACCACTGGGGATTCCTACTGAATGCATGTGCAGTATTTTTCCTAAATCTTTCTCCAAAGTATTTAATAATAACCTTTATGAAGGTATGGTTTTGGGGTTTTTTTCATGTATATTGAGCATGTCAGTATCTGGAACTGAGATTAAATTGCCTTTCGAGTAGAAAGTTTACAGACTTTTCACTTCATAAACTAACTCTAAATAACTTTTGGCTTCTTCAGTTAGTTTCACTGAGGAAAAAAAGAAAAAAACCCAACAAACCAAAACATCAACAGAAAAACAACAAAGCACTCTTAGGTTCTCCTTCCACCCCCTTCCTGATCTCAAATCCGAAGCTGTTTAGAATTGATTTAGGGTATAAATCTTGGAGGGATTTTTTAGCAAATACACTGCCATATGTTTTAACATAAGTTATAGGTCAGGCAAGAACAGAATTGAAGTAGTTGGAAGTGAAAATGGAGTTCGAAATCCATATATACTTTGTAATTTGAGTTGAGATGTTAAAAACACCTTAAAGCCAACTTTGCCAAAGGGATTGGAGTGTATAAATAGCTGTTACAGATCTGGGAAGTTGGTGGTTAATAAAATACAGTGAGTTTCTTGCTCCTAAGTCCTGTAGGCAGTATTTTCTCCTGCGCATATGAGGAGATGTGTCTGTGCGTTTTATGGTACTTAAGTCTTCTTGCTGATGTTCTAACTTTTATCAGTAGGGATTTTCAATTTTAGGTAGCTGTTGCTTTATAGAAAAATGCCTGAAGTTTACTATGTTCAAAGCTTTGGCATAGCCCTTATAAAAGGGTTGAATCCTGTTTATTTGCAGTTGAGAAGCAGTGGGTATGGCCAGCAGAGCCTGCTGCCACTTCCCTTAAGAACAGTACCTTTGCCTGATAATTTGTTAAGGCCTATTGTGTTTGCCTTTGGATTGTATGCAGCAAAAGCTTAAACCAAAGGATGGAAACTCGTATGTTGTTTTCTTTATATTGCTTCTTGCACTTAGAAGGAAGGAAACTAACTAGAGCAGATCCATATGTCACCTGCTTAGTTGTGAAGCATTCAGAAAAACTGGTTCAAATCTTTGTTGTTAGTATTGCTGTTGTGACCACTAAACCATTCTCCACTTTGAGGGCAACAGTAAGATCCACAATTCCTATTACTCCTCTGAAGTCCAGACAAAATATTGTACAAGCATATGACTCATCCTCCATGACTGTTTGTTCCCTGCATAGTGATTTTCTTCTTTAAAATATGAGGAATTGGTGAATTTACAGTAGGTTTATGCATGAGATGCAAGAATATTATTGTAGCATTCCCAGGACTTGAAGGTTAGAAATGGGAAGAAACAGAGTGGCTTGAGTTACCTTAATTTGTTATCTATTATGTGTATGGTCAGAGACTGTAGACAAGCCCATGTGGTTTATTTTGTAAGATACATAACTGGTGCATGACAAAAGGTATATGAAAATCTATTTCCTTCCAAGACAGTAAATGGATACTGTTGCTGTCTCCTTAGGTTTCCTGGATTATATCTGTTTGGGCAGACCTGCATTCAAGCTAGCCAACCACAATTCCTTTGTGCTCACTGGAAGGACATAGAGCATTTATGATCTGATCTATCTAAGCTTTAAAGATGTGCCCATGTTAGGTGAGAATGTCGTGGAGCTGAGCTAGAGAAGTCCTTGGTGCAGATGTTGGGAACATACTTTGAGGGGCAGCAAGTGATTCCTGTGGATCCTGGCTTTAACTGATCTTGAGTAAAGGTGCAGTTTTATCTGTTTTTAGAACTTAATGTGTTTCTCTTGGAGAGAGTGCAGAGTAATATCTCCAGATACAGACTTCTAACATTGAGGTAAATCCTGTCCCTCAGGTGATATTGGGCAGGATTAATTGAAACGCCAGTCACTGACTTTGCCACCTTTGTCTTGCTTTATTCTAGCTTTAGTGCAAAGTAGCTTAGACTAGTTTTATGTAGAACACATATATTGTTAGTAGAAAAACATATTGAAGAAAGATGTGATTCGCCCCCCTCCATCCTTTGCTGTAAATCACTAAAACTAGCCTCAGTGAGCTTTTCCATTACTATCTCCCTGCCAATGCAGGAAGTGTGTCAGGCTTTGGTTATGTGTAACACATGTTCAACAAGAGCTGGGTTTAGAGAGTGACATAACGTTTTAAACTCTAAGCGCTCATTTAAGCAATGTTTTTCAGTTTTGATTTTAAGGGACTTTTCAGTCAGTGAGTGATGCTAGCTTGGAAGCACTAAATCATGACAATACCTCTGCCTAAGCTCCTCCATGAAGTTGAAGACTTTCTGCCCTGCCAGTCGGCTCCGTGATAATATATGGAGATAAATATTCCTGTTTCAGACTAGCCCTTGACTCTTTGCATGGGACTGCCTGTAAGCAGCCTAGTTCATAGCAAATGCAAAGATGTCTTCCGTGTTGGGAGCTTTCCTTCCCAGTGCACTGGACTATGACTGCTATTAAGGTATAGATTGTATTGCACAAGCCACCAGATGGTGAAGATAATTGACCTGTGGTCACAAACCACTTGGCTAGATGTGAGCTGGTGATGCAGCAGTGAAATTGAATAAACTGTTCATCTTCTTACAATCACTGTGTGAAGACTTGACCTTGTATTTCTCTGCATCATTACATGGTTCCATTCTCACATGGAGGTGCACTTCACATTTTTGTGTGTCTGTACAGGAGTAGAAGCTATGCAGGCAGAAGTGGCCTTTACCTGACCTGCAGGTATTTCCATAGGTCCCTTTGTACACAGGGATGAAGTCCAAGGGCCAAATCCAAGAACAGGCAGTGCTTTATGTTACCAAAGTTGTCAAACAGAGGGACTTAAAGAGCAGCAGAAGTAAGGAAGTCTTACAGGGAAACATATTTTAACTATCTTGAAATTCTGATTTTGACCATACAAATTGCGTGTGTGTTTCTGGGGGAAATAGGCTTCCTTTCTTTGGAGCATTAAGCTGTTGATGAACAAAGGCACAAAGGACTGGCTCTGGAGAATGAATGATGCTCTTGTCCATAGCCATGGTCATACCAGGACAGCCCTATCAATGACTGGAATTTAGCCCCTGCCATTGCCGCATTTTTCAGAGACTCTAGTTTATAGTAAATGCTGCATATTTTGTAAGAATTATAGTAATTTTCATTTAAAAATATCCCAAGAGATGGAAAATCTTGGTTCCTTCCTTGCACCTCTCCCCAGTAAGTCCTTTTCTGCACCTCCCCCTTACAAGGAAATAAACCCACAGAGTAGCCAACCTCGGGGTTAAAAAATATTGATTTCATGCAAATTAGATAGGTGAAAAAGCCAGATGCAGTCAGTTTTCTGTCTCCTTTACATGGAAATAATACTCCCTAAGTGCTCATCTAGTTAGAAAAGAGCAAAGACAGCAAACATTGCTAATTTTTCTTCTATAGAGGTAACTAAATGCTTGAATATGGAGTAACACACAGTGAAAGAAATCTCTGGAAGCATTTATGATTGCCATCTATTAGGAATGGAAAGCTAAGGAGAACGAGCAAATGGCCTTCATATGTTCTCAGAAATATTTTCATCTCTTCCTAATGGACTGCCGTATTTCTCCTAGCTACAAAGTGTAGGAATTTTCTTTTTGTTGAGTTAAAACCAGGTAAGAGGTGGCTTCCCCCCCTGCCCCTTATTAGTTACAGTTTTGTAAACCAAAGGACAGATCAGGCAGGAATGAACAAGCATGGTATTTAAAGGGAGTACATGGATTTATGATTGCATGCAGTGCCTGCCAAGATTTGATTTTCTGTAGATATTTTTGCACGGAATGAAACGTCTTTGTTCCCCTCTGTAGGATTGTTTGCTCGTTATAAATATATAATTATCTGTATCAAACTCAAAAGTGAAATTCTTAGTAACGGAGGCAGTATTCTGTGACTTACTTTAGTTGGTAGAATTTGCAACTCTGTTTTTGGTCAGAGTGTTTTTCTGTCACTTAAGATTGTTGATATGAAATTAATTGAACTACTTTTAATGGTTTCATTGAAACTTATAGTCTTCTTTTTGCACGTTAGTTGTTTGCTAAGTAAAATTCAGTAAAAATAAAGGGTAGAGTCAAGCTCATGTGCTGTCCAAAGTTTTTGAGCAGCCCGTGGAGAACAGAGGCACTGTGGTTTGAGACGTATGTGGAACCCTTGGCAGTGAGGAAGGTTCTGTATTAAAAAATGTTGGACTTGTCTGAATAGATAATATCTGCAACCTTCTGTGCCAGGGAGTGTTGCTGAGTTGAGTCAATGACGACTTTCTGTCAGAGCCTAATGAGAGAATTGTCTTGAGGCACCAAGCCATACAAACTTGAAGAGACAAGTCAGCCGTGGTTGAACGAGTGGCCCTCCACAATGTGTTCCTTTGAGCTTCTAAGCTTTGCCTTGCAGTTGTGCAGTGAAGGCCCAGGAGATTCACCAGCCCAGGGAGCCCAGAGAGGCTGTTCTTCATCACTGGGCATTCGGGTCTGAGTGGAGAAGAACATCGTGGAAAAAACAAAGCAGAAAACACCAGGGAAACATTGTATGGTGGCTGTTTCCTCCTGCAGGAGTCCCTTTATATTACTTTGGGGGACTGTGGTTCTTTTTTTTGAATACAATAATCTTCAACTTCTTTTTAAAGATTTTCAAGACAGTGGTAAGTAAGCAAGTGATTTCTCAAGCACTTTTATACTTTCTCAAAATATATATGGTAGGTAGAGATCAGTGTGTAATTTGTTTTTTTAGTTGTGTCAGGAAGGTGTAGTTAAAAGGCAGTTGCAGTGTACTTTGTATGTTATTACTGTCTTTAGAGTAGTGTAATACGTGATCTGTTGTCAGAACATTTTTTGATAACTTAAGTACTTCTTGTGTTGTTTTTTTTTTTTTTCTAACCAAGCTAGGAGGTTGCCTTTGGCCAAGTGCTCTCTTAGGAGCTAAATGGGCTTGATGTGGTCTTTGGACATTTGGATATTTGATTCTTTGTGTACTCTTCTGAAATTATCCATGTGTCCATGGTGTTTTGTCTTTTCCCCTTTGAACTTTTAATATCCCAAAGGAATAAGACATAAAGCATTTCCCTGCAATTAATATCTTGCAGTTCTGAATGCCTCTAACATATTTTTTCAAGCCATCTGGTCATAATCCTCAGAAAAGTCCCTGTGCCTCAGTCAGGCAGAGATATTTCTGTTCTTTTCCTGTAGTCTTTCTGCTTTGATATTCTTAATGATTCAGAAATAATCAAGAGAGTCCATTTACTTGCTCGATTTATGTTTTATTGCATTTCCAGTAGGATTCTTAGCACACAAATCTTCTCCAAGTACACTTGAACTAGCCATAAATGGCAGCTGAAATTCTCCTCAAAGCAGTGCAGTCTTTGCAGTCGAGTAAGCATGGCTTCTGTTCCACAGTCCTGGTGGTTGAGCACTGCGAGGACAGACACACCTCAGCAGTAAAATGCTAGGAAAAATGTGCCCTTTTTCCCGTTGTAAGAAATGTTTCATTTAGAGAAGAAACCTGTGCACCTGTGTAAAACTGTCCTAAAGAAGCATACTCAACTTGTTTTTGCACAGATTTGTGTCAGTTTTGCAGCTTCTGACAGTGTCAACTGGACAGAATTAGACCAGTGTGGGAATTTTTTTCTGGCATGAATGGAAAGAGCTTCTCTGTCTATTTTGTTTCAGGCATTTTTACACCATCATTGGAGTAATGATAAATCTTGATGCACCTGCCATAGTGGCACTGTCCTTCATTGATTGACTTATGGAAATGGCCACAAAAGAGGAAAGGGATGGAGTGGTAGGGCAATCCAGGGGAAGTAATAGGTGAGCATGGTTTGAGAACCTCAAAAGGCATTTAAAGCTATTAATTTACAAACTAAGTTAATAAGTTAATCAAGTATGTAAAAGTAATCCTATGGCTAAGTCTTTGCAGGAAGGCTGACTTCTTTTATGTGGTTCTTTGTAGCAGCAGACAAGAGCCAGCTCTGACACAAAAGCTGTCTTTTATACCTCAGCTAAGACAACCTGTCCTGCAAGCTTTGGAATCATGACTTTTTAAATTAAATCCATGCAGTATTTGTATCTGACTTGGCTGATTTCTCTGCTGCCTCTCTGCACACAGCACATTTGTACTTCTCTGAAAAGCATAGGATATGACTGCTCAGTTGTTTGCGGATGTCCAGGAGATTGGATTTTTGCTACGCTGACCACAAGGAAAGACCAGAATTGGGGTTTGCCCTTCCAGATCTGCACTGACATTCCTTTACCCTGGTTCACTTCAGTGGGAAGAAGGGTATTTATCCTAAAGGTGCATCTCCTAGGTATCCTGCTTTCCACCTAGTGGTACAGAGTGCCTGGGGGGACCAGTGCAGATGTAGATCTCCAGTTTCCAGATCTCCAGGTGAAATGGGTATTCTTGCAGCTTACTGACTACCCTGCCTGCAAAGTGGCAAAAAAGGTGATTAAGGAGGGCATTTAATAATTTTTCATTTCTTGAGACAAAGATATTTAAAAAAAAGGGAGCAAAGGAAAGTTTAGACATGTAAGGTACAACCAGGATATTCCCAGGTAGTCCTTTATATGTGAACTATCAGAGAGAAATTTTCATGTAGCAGATTAAACCTCTCACTTGGCTGCTGAGTTTCAATTCCATATTTCACACATGATTTGAAAATATACATTTTTTTTAAACTCCACTCATTCTCTCTCTATGTTTTTGTACATGTACAATGTGCATATTCCTGTCCCTGCAGCATATCTTTCACCTGCTGCTGCCGACCAGTGCATGCTCACAAGGTGGACAGAGGCAGGCCAAATCTAAACTCAGGGGCTGCAGAAGCAAGAGGACTTTGTGTGTGTGTAATGTTTGTCTGTGCAGGCAGGTTATAGATGTTTATGTCAAGGGACCAGTTAAGCGACTGCCTTCCTGCTGTAGGAAACATAAAACAAGAATGTGTAGCTGGAACAAAAGCAGTTCCCAGCTTGGAGAGCTTGTCTTCTCAGTAGATGGAGCAGACATGGTTTTGGGGAAAGGAGTAATGCAGGAGCAAGGTGTTCATGCTGTCGGGTTGAACGTGTCATACCAGTGCTGTGGTTTTGTGCACAACAACTCTGTTCAAAATGTGCAAAGTGACTTGGAGTGTGTAGGAGGTTACCAAGGAGAGATTAACTCAGAGGAAAGAAAAAAAATGCAAAAAGGGTACATTTTAATATTGTCTAAGCTCAGAAATATTCCTTTTGCTCATTTTTATTGTGATTCAGGATAGAAGAATCTCTGCAGACTTGGGAAAACTGTTACACAACAATTTGGTAACACAAACCTGTCTCCTCTTAAATTGCATGAAGCCAAACAATCTGACTTTTGTGGGTTTCAGGACTCAAGTATTCAGGAGAAAGTAAAAAAAGAATAGCTGGTAAATGGCTAGGAGCGACCTCAGGTGCTCTTTTTTTTCAGGAGGCTTGTCCAGTGTCCAGGGATAAAATTCTTCTCCCTGATTGGTTCAAGCTGCAATCTCTCTCTTGCCCAGGTTTTGCTCCCCTTCACTCCTGCAGTCACACCCTAAGCTAGTCCTGCCAAAATGATCCAGGTTTATGGGAAAGCTTCCATTTTAAAAGCCAGAAAGTGGACCCAGGCGTCTTGACTGAACTAGACACGGGAGCAATGAGAGCACTGGCAGGGTGGGCAGGAGGAGGCAGTGCTGGCTTGGCCTCAGCCAGTGCAGGACGGGGGCTGGCAGCCAGGCTGGGCACCACCGCTGGTAGGCAAGCGCCTCACCAGGCAGTACAACAGGGAAACACATCAGCTCTTTTGTTCATGGTCAAAAAGCAAACCCTGAATTTAGAGTGTCATGTACCCTCTCAGCTCCTTCTGGAAAAGTGTTCAGTGGTGCACAGACCTCTAAAACCCTGTATATAGAGTGTGCTTGCAATTCAACTCTGTACCATCCCGGCTTGGCTGCAGATGCTCAGGATGAGCTGCATGCACGAATTGTGCAGGAGCGTCATCCAGGAGAAGGATTTTTGTAGCAGCATGCTGGCTGCTGTGTTAGGAGGCAGTGTGAACATGTGGTTGGAGAGACTTGCCAGAACTGCAGTACCCTGAATCACAGCAGTCTTACCTCTTTAGCAGGACCTGAATCTCTTTCCCTGACCCCATACGTGCAAGCAAAGGAGATGACTATTTTGTTGCTCAGATCTGGAGGTTGCCTCAAAAAAACAGCAGTTTCCCTCCCTGTCTTGGGGGCAGTAGTTGAGAGGGCATGAGAGAGTTTTGCACCTTCAGCTGGGAGTGAAGCTGGAGCTTACACAAGGTGGGATCCTGGAGCAGAGAAGTGGCTGTTGAATGTGGTAGTGTGGGTTTGTTCTGCCAAGTCACTGCTTGAGCAGAGGACAAAGGTAGGTGGTGGCACAAAGTCCTCACACTCTCTGAGCTGAGCCAGGACTTGTGTTTAGGTTCTAAGGTACTCCCATTCTCAGACTCCATGAGAGCTATTTCTCCTAGAGGGAGAGCTGCTAACAGATGGGATGGGTACATGATGTGACTTGGTAAAAGAAGGCAGAACTAAAGGCTGTTCTGATGTGTAGCAGGACTTCATTACTCTAGAGATTCAGTTACCAAGCATAACATTTTTGTGGGGAAAATATAATGAAGATCTTGTTTGACTTAGAGGCAAGGCAGAGTATTCCACTGGTTTTTGGTCATTGTATCTGTTTCTTACAGAAAACATCTTAGTGATGATTGTGACGGAAAGAGTCGTGTGTGACTCTATGTCATTGTGGTCCTATTCCTAACTGATAATGATTTGCCCAGCCCTGGATAAGTTCTTCATTGCAAATCTCTAAGAATTCTTTGGTTTTGTTCCCACTGAACAGTTTAGAAGACTGAGGCACACAGAGGTGGCACATTTCAGCTGCAGGCGTATGTGGTACCTGCCTCAGTAGCATTTATGTATCAGCAACTGCCATCCCCCCTCTGCAGCCAGGCTGCTGCAGTCATGTCCCTGGCTCCCTTCCCTGCTTCCTCGCCTTACTGGTGCTCTTAATTTAATTTTGTAAGGTTTGCAGAGGGCTAAATTTGGACCCATGAGTTATTTTTAGAGTCTTGAAAATAGGCTAATGTACGAAAAAAGATTTTTCTCACAGTTTAATGAACCATTTTTGGATTTTGAGGAGGAGAGGAGGATTGGCAGTAAGATGGAAGGGTTTTTCATGTCATCTCCTTAGTCATATAAGGAGCAAACGGCCCATTTATGACACTGACGTCATTCAGAGCTTCGTGTGCATTGTCCCATACCATTCTTTCTCCTTGATCTGTTTCCAAAACTCCTCTTCTCTTAACCCACTTTTCTTACCTGCTGCCAGCCCCTGTCCTTCAGTGGTGCTGCAGATGTCTCCTCCTGCCTGCTGCCTGCATTTTCAGCTCCACACAGCTTGCATTTCCCTGAATCAGTTTTAAGGAGTCATTGATGGAGGTGGGTTTCAGAAAAATGCCTACCATTCATTTCTTAGTTTCTGCCAGGATGGGTTTCAAGTGCCCATGTTCCTACTAGAGGCTCATTCAAAATCTAGTGCTGAGCAGATAGTGCATAGACTGGCACAACAGAGAAGTGTTTGTCCTGGGCTTTATGACCATGTCTGTCTCAGCGTCGTGGGAAGGAAGACTGTTGTCCAGGGCTTATGTGCTTGCACCGGCTTTGAAATCATCATGGAGTCAGTGCTTTATCTGAGATAGGTACTGTGCTGAAGTCACTTGAGGGGTGATGAAAATGAGTTTAGTCCTCAAGACTGCAGCAAAAAAAAAAAAAAAAAAGAAATAAGAGGGGAGGCAAGGAGGCCGACCTTGAAATGATGCACTTCCAGGAAGCCAGCCATCTGCTGCCCTGTGTTGAAGTGAGTATAGGTTTGGATTGCTAATCCTTTCCTCTGATCCTGGGGACATTTCAGAGAAGTATGAGTGAGCAGATGGATTTTATTAGACTTAGAAGAGACACTTTTTGAATTGAAAAGGCTTTCAACCCTGTCTTTAGAGAATGGTGTTAACATGGAGGTCCTTGTCTTTCATACTGCTTGCCTATTCCCTCCTACTTTACCCCACTTGCAGGACAGGGTTTAAAACCCACCTGAGCTCTGCCCACCTCTGCCACCTCAGCAAATGTTTGTCATACCGAGGATTTTCTATGTGTCTTACCTCATATTTGTTTTGGCTTGAGATACAGCCCAGTCCCCCAAATGTTTACTGCTGGACGTGCTCCCGGTGACATCTGCAGGAGAGCAGTGAGTCCAGCTGTTGACCGAAGTGATCCTGGCAGGAGCTGCTGCCCGCGTGGGGTACGGACCTTCTCAAAGAAGCTGTGATCATGTTCTGAACACAGACTGCATTTTCACTAATGTCCTTCCAAGATAAAAGGCCAAAAAGATGACCACCACTTATAGGCTAATTAGCCTGAAGTCTCGTTTATCATAATCCAGATGTTATCCTGCTAATTTCAGGGCTGTTACTCAAGTGCAGGATTGGACACACAGGAGTTGAGAGTTCGTCTACATCACAGGCTTTTGTCAGGGAGGCCCTCAGTCATGGCTTTGATGGGGTGTGTGATCTTTGGCCAACACAGCTGTGCTGACAAGAAGTCCTCAACATCGATTTCTGCTCGTTATACCAGCAAAACCTTATTTTTGCTGATATTGCTGATGTGGGGGAAGAGAAGCTTCTCAGCATATTGCTGCCAGTGTGAGTTTTGTTAACAGTGACCTCTTCTTGCTCATCCTGTGGACCCCAGCCCAGCTGCTCTTCCAACCTCTCTTGGTAAGACCTGATCTAAGTGGGTGCAGTTGTGAGATTTCTGTTAAGAAGCTGGGACTGTACTTGCTTTTATTATTGATTTTTTTTTCTAAGAGTCTTTTGAATGCATTTTTTAAAATGTACATCTTGTTCTCAAGAAGGCTTTGATCTTGTTAATCTTTTCATCTATGCATCAATCTGTTGTGTGAAAATGCTGGAATGTGCTCTTATTGTGGCAAGGGCTTTCTTTGGGTTTGTTTCCAATTTTTTTCACATAGTTTAGGGAATTTTTCTTCCCTGAGGCTCTCCCTCTGGCTTGATCCTACATGAAAGTTGACCACAGACGTGTCAGGTTCTAGAATGCCACTTTAGGCTATGTCTTTGAATTGTCTTTGCAGGGATTTACTGATACCAAATTGAAGCAATTATTTTTCTCTTTCCTTGCATTATGATAAAGAAAACATTTTGGGCAAGCCTGCACATTGAGCTATAAGAAGCAATGAGCTCCCTCTGCCTGTATTCACCAGGTGGGACACACACCAACCTTGAACTCAAACTTTTGTGGTTGCTATAGCATGAGGCAGAGTCTTACCTGCTCTCTGTCTGTGTTAAAGAGGTTGAGCAAACTGTACTGCTGAGGTTGTGGTAATCTGTCCAGTTCGAGGCATGGACAACATGATTAAATCCATCTGCATTTGGCCACATAGACTTAGCCTTAATCTTCATCACTTACATTTGCTTTTCTCTCCTAGTTCTCGTGGGTTTAGACCTCAGGTTATGCTTTCCTAGTTACAGCCATGCTTTCCTAAAATGTCCATAGCAGCTATTCTTGTGAAAGCCCTTGTGTAAATGCAATCATAGGTCTGAGAAGTCATGCTCTGTGGTATAACATGAGCCCTAAGGAAAGTGAAGAAGGGGTCATTTGGCAGCCAGAAAAAAAAAAAAAAAACAAAAAAAAAACCCCCAAAAACCTGTATCTCCTATATATATATGCCTGTCAAAATAGTACTTTTGTAACTGAGTCGAGTCAGGACTTTTGCAGTTGTGGGACCCTCACTGAGCACAGTGAAGTGACTAAGGAGTCCCTTTCAATTTTCCTCAGTGTGAACTAGAAATTGCTCTGCTGAATAGTTGATGTCATTGTGGTAGTTGCTGAGCACTTCAGCTGGGAGAGGAGCTGATTCCTTTGGCTCTGTCCATAACTGAGAGAGAATTTGACTTGTGAAGGTGGCCCGGGCAAAAGAAGGTTGGAGCATGAAAGGACACCTGGGAAGTGTGCTGCCAAAGCACAGAGCCTGGTGGTGACCTCTGAGGAGAAGACCTTAGGCAGTACTTCAAGATCTTTGAGTATTTGTTGTCCTTGATACTGTTGATCTGTAAGTGTGAACTATTTGGTTTATGAAAACATAATGAATTTCTGTTTGTACTTATATCTTTTGCCTAGGTCCTAAGGGAGGCTAATAAATTGGCTGAAATGGAAGAGCCACCTTTGCTGCCTGGGGAAACCATTAAAGACATGGGTACGTGAAGAGAATACTCCATATGGTTTGCTATATCCATAGAGCAAAATATCTTGGCAGTCACTGACCAACAACAGCAAATTGCAGATGTTTTGGGAACCATGATCAAGTTGTTTCATTAATTGAGCTATTGCTCATCACATGGGCCAAGGTAACTGTGTCTTCTTTTAGCACGTAGCAATTACAAAGTAATTTAATGTTCTTACCAGGAGTGATGGGGTGAGTTGCATTTGCTGCCTCCTGAGAGGACATGGATCAACTTTTCAGTTTGTCCTTGCCACAGGGTAACTTCCTAGGCTGACACAGCACGATTATGTCTTGGGCTCTAGGAAAGGATACAGTGTTTTTGTAGGGAACTTACTGTGATGGGGGATGGGCCTTTTCTTTTTTCATCCAGACATTCTGACATGCATCAGATTTGCTGATACTCTCCATTCTGAAGGCTGAGTAAGCCTCTTGATTAATTTTCTGTGAAAGATTTTGCATTTGCTTTTTTAACATGTTGCCTTCCTCTGAAGATCATAAGGAAGTGTGCAACTTCAGTCCTAAAAATACAAAAATCAAAAAGCAAAAACTGAAAATACTTCACAAAAATAAAAATGCACCCATCAACAATAATATAAAACCCAGGCAAGAAAACCTCCAAACAACCCACCACAAATGATGAATGATTTTTCTCTACCTCTTTCCTAAGGATTTTGAACTCATACTTCAACCATACACTGCAGTCTAATACCTAACTCACTCCACAGATGCAATCAGCTCTGACAGTGAGACAGTATTTTGAAGGGTTCCTAGGGAATGGTTTAAGAGATCAGAATTACCACCGTTTTATCTGTTGGCAAATGTGTGATGAGCCACATAAATCTATAGGACTAGGTGGCTTTTGGAGTAGCCTGGACAGCAGCTGTCTGTTCCAGCAAGAAGCTAAAGGCAGCAAAAAGGAAATCTTTGTTATTCACCAGCAATAATTGTTTCCTGTTAAAAGTGTGAAGAAAGGCAAATGTAATTCTCCATGTATTTTACAGGGAAGGGAAGAAAAAATATTTTCAGCCAACCCAATAATCTAGGGTAAGATTGGCCTGTAAAAGACAGGAATTCCACAAGCAGAGGAATTAGTAAATCTGGTTTCCAGTTTCTTTCTCCCATATGTATTCTCTTATACATACCAAAGGCTGAGCTCATTAGGCTTTCCCGTGGTGATAGCACCACTACAACCTCTCTATTATACCTGGCATTCGTTCTCACAAACAGTGAAGCACTTTAATGCCTTGGAGATCCCAGTTTATCAAGCAGAGACTGCTGAAATCATACAGCTGTGGCAGGGTTAAGGTCAGACAAGCCATGTGTGTAGGTACGTTTGTACATGCGCAGTGTAATTAAGTAAAATTGTTTCCTTAGGAAACCACGCTAATAAAATGCAAATGTGAAAGGTGGTGTGGCTTACAAGCTGGCAAGGCCAGTGTTTGAGATCGTGCCTGGGGTTCCTTACCTGGAAAACATTTTTCTAGCACCTTTCCTCTTTACCCAGAAATCCTGTTCCTTTTCAGATGTAAATGCACGCTTTTCTTATTAGTGGATTTTGCTGGGGTTTTTTTTAAGCATTTCAAAATTACATTTTGAATAATGGGAACTCCAGTGGAAAAACTAGGCAGGATGCCCTCACCCTTGTTATGCTTCCTGAGTCTGCTTTCAAACCTCTGTCAAACTAGTCTTTGAAAAGAAGTGATTAGTAATCAGACACTAATGAAACACTTGGTTTAATTAGAAATGGCTATAAGCATTTTGTGTTTAATTGTCCTTCAAACAACTACATGTAAATTTATATAAATAAATGAAGAATGGAATTGCTAGCATGTTTCTTATAGATATGTGTATTTTATTTCTTTTTAACCAGATATTGTGTGCTACATATTTTTTTTTGGAATTAGTCACCTCTGATACTTTAAGGGTCTTTCTCCACATCCAGATCTCGAGAGTCAATGAAGACAATGCAGAAGCCAAGCTAACTTGAGAATGATTTAGTTATATGAGTTGCCAGTGCCCTGGAATAAGGCAAACTTCTCTCTCCCCCTCTGGGCTAAATCTCATGGGATAAAAGTGGAAGAAATGTAGGCTCCCCTTCTGACATCCCAGTAGCCTCACACCTCATGTTCATGGTGACTGTCTCCTGGGTGGGGAGGCGAACCATCCTCTTGACAAAGCTCTTGCAAAATGGGTCTCATAGGGCTTGGAGGCTTGAGGTTATTAAGATGATGTAGGGAGTTTATTCATGGATCTGGCAGCTCTGGTCAGTGGGTCTCCTCTATGTATTGAGGGGTGTCATTACTTGTTGGTGATAGTGTAAACCATTGCCACGACACAGTTCAGTGGCAGAAGACTTGATAGGCGGCAGAGGTGGGGAGGCAACAGCTTAAATCTTGACATTTTTAATTGATATAAAACAGAAGGGCAGTTAAGAGAGGTGTTTGTTGTGGAAAGCCAGCAGCACCTCTTGCCTTTTGCTGGAACAAGTGAGAAACATTTGAGGCCTTTTAAGAAGGGGACTGTTTTGAGTCACCATCACTCAGCCTCAAAAATAATTGAATTGTGCAGAGTAACTTGATCGCTGACTTCAGACCTAAGATCACCAGCAGCTGGGTGTTACACAGATTCATGGCTCCTGCAAATCACTGTAGCTCTGCTGGCTTTTAGCATGAGGGCCTTCATCCCAGGGCTGACTCCATGTGCAAAGTTGTACAGAAGGACCCACACATCCTAAAAACCACATGTACAAGAACTACCTTCTTCTGCCCCTTGTGGCACAAACCATCCTGGGCACAATCCTTAGCTTTTATGCAGATTGTTGTCAGCTTCAAATGTGTGCATCCAGGCAGTAAGAGCAAACAGTTTGCACCAAACACTGGGCTGTTGACAGGGGTAGCAGTTTTGTGCAAATGTAGGATTCTGCGTGATGGTACTGTCTCTACCCAAACTCTTACCTTCTCCACAGAACTGAAAGTTGTAAGTTGGCTCTAGGCTAGAACCACAGATTAAGTTTGTTTTAATTTCATGATCTGCAAGGTTGAGCCCACAAATGTTGTTGCTGGCATAATTTTTCTCACACAAATTAACTGTGAAATTAACAATTTCTTTTCTTTTTTTTTTTTCCCTTAAGCTAAGGATGTTACTTACATCTGCCCCTTCACTGGAGCAATCAGAGGAACCCTTACTGTTACCAATTATAGACTGTATTTTAAAAGCATGGAACGGGTAAGGTTTTGAAATAATCTGCTTTTGCTACCTTTTCAATCTTTGGACCTAGGTGTTGTTTGAGAGTATTTCTGTGTAAAATGTAGCTATATGAATGGGAATGTAGACATAAGGGAGCAGGAGCTGGGGATTTTTCCCCCTCCCTTTTTTAAACTCACAAATTTCAACTGTCTACAGGACCCTCCTTTTGTCCTAGATGCATCTTTAGGTGTAATCAACAGAGTGGAGAAAATTGGAGGTGCTTCCAGTCGCGGTGAAAATTCATATGGGCTGGAGATTGTATGCAAGGTAAACTTTTATCTGTGTTTTACAATAAGGGAAGGTGAACATATATTTTTAAAGGTTTTTTCTGTAATACTGTAGGAAGTTCTGCAAAATGTTTCAGTCAGTATGACTTCACAGGTGTCAAGAAACATGATTTTAAAAGTAATTTTCAGTATCCTCCAGTTCCACTCATTTGAGAAGAGGTCCAAACCTTTTTTCAGACTTCATTCTAGGCAATGGGTTTTCTTCATTGTGGAAGTGTAGGCCTGCATCCCCAGTTCTCAGGGTTGCCCATCAGACTTAATCTAGGTGTACTCCAGTTACTGTGGAATTCAGTAGGCCTTTTGCTCATTTGCATTTCAAGAGCAAGAAAGGGGCACGTTTTCCTCCAAAATCATTAGCTCATGTCCACCTGCTGCTGTGCTTTGCTGTGAGGGACTGGTGAGTAGCCTTCATCAGGGCTGTTCTGTTTTTTTCAAGGCAGCACATATTTCACATGTGCCTCTCAAGTGCCCTTGGAATAACTAGAAATACAAACTGCAGTAAAAATTAACAATTTACTTCCTCATGTCTGCTTCCTATAGACCCACGAAGTAGATAAAGCCACCATGTCCCCTCCTATATCCATATCTCTGGACGGCATGGTCCTTCAGCTTCCCTCAGTGACCACATATGAGGAGCTGGATTCAGAACCTTGTAGGTCTTGGGCTGCTTAGACCTTGTCAAAGCTCCTCAATGCTGAAAGGATGCCACTTGCTGGATAAGAGCAGATGGAGGAATGAAAAGGAGTCCCAAACTGCTCTGGTCACTGCTGTGAATTTAAGGCACCAGGAAGCTGAGCAGACTGTCAAGCTGTGGGTGTGCTGAGTCAATACCAGTTACTGCAATCTGTACCAAATCATCCAGCTGCTCCCTTGTCCTATGGCAGCCATAATCTGTCCTGGCTAACAGAGGGTGGGGTGCTTGTGCTGGCAAGCTAATTTGTTCCCTGTTTTAATCTGGATTCTTAGTCATCAGCTGTTTTGTCAGTAAGCACACTTGGTCAGATTTGGAGTGAACTGTATCATTTCCCTCTATGGGGAACTCAGGCACAAACTATAGGATGGGTTTTTTGGCTCTTTATAGCATATTTATATATGTCAGCCTGCTTCACCAGGATATGCACATCAGCTTAGTGCAATAACAGAGTGGTACAGTTACATCTTATGCATCCTGAAAAGTTCTGAGACCTGTCATGTAATCCCTGTGAGGAAGCAAAGTCTTCAGCTGTTTATTTCATTCTCTGACTTGCTCTACCATCTTCATGTACTTGATAGCTCATTTCCTGTTGATGGGTTTTAGACTCTACTACAAGCATTTTAGTTGCAGACTTGGCTGGAAAAACTTAAGAGTTGCTTTATTTAGTTTCCAGATTTGCCTTTGTAGATGACTATGGAAAGGAGGTCCTGAATGACCACTTTTTGTCTGAACTGTGCCACTGTGCAAAGTGGAGGAGTTCTTGGTTTCAAGACATCCTCTTGAGTGCTCTGAGAGGTGGAAGCTTTAAAGGGAGATGGCATTTGATGCTTTGCACCCAACTGGCTGTTTTTGGGTCCCTTATGTGCAGTAGCTCTGTGGAGTTATTTGTTAGGCCATCCCCTCCAGTGGTCTTAGGTACTGCATGGCATGAGAGCTCACTGAGAGACAAGGAGGTCTGTCTCACAAAGTCCTCCTGGTCAAATGTAGCTTTTTCATGAGCAGGGCTCTCCTCAAGACTTTCAGCAGGTGGAGAGCTTCATGTGAAGGCTGGATGCTGTGGTCAGGCACAGCTGTGCCTTCCCTTGGGTGCTCTGCTGTTGTTGGAATCTGTAGACAACCCCTGAACCAAGCCAAACATTGCAATACAACGTTGTTCAAAGTACAGTATTAAATCAGTGGTAGAAAGAGCATTGTCATGTGAACCTGTTTTGAATTCTGGCTTTTGGATTTTCCTTGGATTTTGAAGTGGTTCAGAAATTTGCAACTTGATTTCCCTCTTTTTTTCCTCTAGGATATTCGAAACTTGCGGTTTGCTCATAAGCCTGAAGGGAGAACTAGACGATCCATATTTGAGAACCTAATGAAATATGCTTTTCCAGTTTCAAATAATCTAGTAAGTGTTTTCTCTTCAGCTTTGTCAAAAGACACAGAGTAGCAGTAAACTGTTCTGTTCTGTCCCATCTACTTAATGCAGCATTCACATGGGGTGCATTTTCTTGAAGGATGAGGAGTGCTGTTTTTCAAATCTGTTTTAAACTTAATTCTATAGGAGTTTAGATCATATAGGAAGCAGGAAAAGTCTATTACAGTGCCTTCTTTCATGCATGGGGAATGACTTACTGGTAAAGCCTTGTAATGAAGGGAAAATCCTCAAATCACAGTGACATCCACCAGAGGTTTGCAGCTAATGGTGACTGCACTGCCCCAAATCTGGAATGCACCCCCCCCCCCCGTTCTCTAATGTTATGACATTGCAATTGTTGTTTCAAATGCTGGTTGAAAGCATCTGTTTGTTAATCTCTAAGTGCATTCTTGCCTAAGTAGTTTTATCTTCTTTCTTTAATAACAAACTCCTTTTGTCTGTGAAGTACTAGGTAATAGCCAAGCAAGATCAGGGACATATTGGAAAGTACATTGTTGTACTAATTACCTGCTACAGTGAGAGTGTTAATCTTTTTTATAGAGCCCTGAAAGAAAAGTGATGCAGTGAGGAAAAAGAAGGGTCAGTCATGAGTTACTCTTTGAGATATCAAACATCCTGTAAATGGGCTCTGAGTGGGCTCTTAATGGTAAATTTTCTTTCTTTCAGCCACTTTTTGCCTTTGAGTACAAAGAGGTTTTCCCAGAAAATGGATGGAAAGTGTACGACCCAGCTTGGGAGTACAGAAGACAGGTGGGTATTGTGCCACATCCTTCCTCATCATCTACTCTTCAGGAATGAGGGTCTATGCAGTAATATAATTGCAGGTGACATGGAGCAGAGACTGATTCTGCTGACAAATGTCATGCAGGCTCAGTTAGGATGTTGTTCTCCACGCTGCAGTGCTTGTTGGGAGCAGTACAGCTTTAGAGATAGAAGTATCCACTGATGGACATTAGTGTGTGCTTGTATTAGTTTTAATTCTTTCCAGGTTTTCCTGTTTTAAACAGCAACTTCGGGGGGAAAAAATTAAGTGTAGAATACCTTCACTATCTTTGGCATGGTTTCTCAGCATAGGGATCAACCTAGAGAGTACTGTGATTTACCATGATTTAGAACACAGTTGCAGTGTGTCCGGAGTCGACTGAACAAAGCTATTAATGATTATGAAGTGACAGGCTGTTAATTAGGAATACTTTGGTAAAAACTTGAGTAGTCCTCTCTGGAGTAAAAGATGGGAGAGTTTTGATTTTTATAAAATTACTCCTGTCATAAAATGCTGAAGTAGAAGAAGGAGCATGATTTGGTGACACGTTTGCCCTGGACACAATAAGCTTCTGTCTCTTCCAGATTCATCAGAATAAACCCAATTTTCCATTGTAAAATTAAGAAATTTTAAGCCATGCAATTTAAAGATTTATTTAGGTCTTTCTCATCAAATCAAACAAAACCAGACCTCTGTCCCAGCCTAGTTATTCATCTGATTCCTGGAATCCAAAACCTAAGGATTTATTTTTCTAGCTCTAGTCTTCTCAAAGCTGGGCATGCCTTCTAAATTGGTTATCTAGGCCTGTCATTAACAGATGGGAGCGAGCGCTTCACTGTTGGGGGTGATTTGTTCTCTCCTAAAATAGCTGCCTAAGATAGATCGCTGGCTTCTAGGCTGCTAATGGGAAGTGAGATGTATCTTACTGTATCTCACTGTATGCTGCCTTCATTGCAAAGAAGTATATGTTCTGAAATGAGATGCCACAATCTAAAATCCTGGTCGAGACAAGCTCCAGTCATTTGTAATCACTTTGTGTCTAAGGTCAACTTGACCATAAGATCAGATAATACAGTGATTATTGGTTTGTTTAGAATTTACCTCCTTCTTGGTAGTTATTTTATGGGAAGATCTGCTTGCAGAGAAGGATTTGCAGCCCAAGCTATTTGAGTAAGATGCTTCTTTGTAGGGCTGAGAATTTTGGAGTAACATCTAAAGAATACCTGCGCTATCAAAATAATCTCCATTGGAAAGCACAGCATTCACTCAGCCAAGCATCAGTCAAAACAGGTGAAGTACAAAAGACATTTTTACAGCACCTGGAAAGAAGAAAGGGTGACCTTAGATAATTTCAGTGTGGATTATATTCCACTTTCTAATTCTTGGCATGTTGGTTTTTATGATAGAACCTTTTCTGTCCGTATTAGTTTTTATACTGTGATTTGGTGCACCTTAAATTTGTCAGGAATTTGATTACATGGTGAAAGAATACATGTGTTTGCATGCCTGTGATTTGCAGCTCTTCATGGCCTTTCTGTAAAGAAAATGAGCGTAAAACATGACACAGCTGAGGCATTGCTGCTGTGTGTACTTGTGCTGTGGCCTGCTTTTCTGTTGTTTGTGAGTGGGAAGGACAAACTTGCCTGACTGCTGCTATGTCAAGAAACCAAAGTAATATCCACAATGCCCATGGTCATTTCCTTACATTGGTAACTGTAAAAGCAAATCCAAACCAGGATTTTCTGCAGCCACAGCCTTTCTGAGTTTTACCCATGATGGGCCACAGTCACTACCATTCCAGATCACACAATCCATCTGTTCCAGTTCCTTATCTCCAAAAGTGACCAACACCAGCTGCTGAGGAAGAGGCAAACCATACTGCACTAGATGTTTATGTTGTGATCTGGCCAGGAGGAGAGTTTCATCTCTTTTGTTAGATTGATTTAAGTCCTGCAGCATGATGCAGGACCCTCCAAAACTTTAGGTATTTCGGTCTGTTTATTTAATTCCGGCATTTGTAACTATGGATGTTCAATTTATCTGTGTGAATGTCGTAGCCTTTTTTCTTAATCCAACCAGGTTCTGCTAAAGCAATAACAAATAGTACAGTAAATCAGGATTATGTCTTGAAATGGCAGCAGAGATTCGTTAACAGTGAAACAAAACTGGCATCATCAAATCAGATAATGGGATTACCTGTCTCTGACGCTATGAATTGTGATCAGAAATAGAAAAGCAGAACATATGCACTGTCAGCAGGACCTTCTGGAGTTGGTTTAAAAAGTGTTGGAGGAGAGCTGGCCTAGGGCAGCCCAGCAGGATGGCCAGGCATTAACTTGCTATATCTTAGGCCAGGTCAGTGTTTTTGCTGTGGGAGCAGGGACACACACGGAGAGGGGAGTGCCACAAAAGTAAACTCCAGCTACCAGGCATCCAGGAAAGACTTTGAGACCAGGATCCATGGCAAGATCTATGTCCACATTGGTAGACATGGCAAGTTCGTGGTTTTATTTATTTATTATATTTTGATTAAAATTAATAGAAATATGTCAAGATGATAGCAATTGTAGCAATTAGGAAAGATACTCAGTAAACCCCCAACTTCCCTGTTAGCATTCTTGGGAAGGATGGAAATATGTAACTTACTAAAAATCTGTGATTGTGTAAAACTATGGGGAGTAATAAACAACCTGTAGAGAACAAAAGGAACTCAGAGAGGTTTGAGATTTAGTTGGTAAATGGAATCACATGTAGCAAATGAAATTTAAAACTGAAATTGCTCCCTGATTTTTATTACACATGGGCTGGCAGAATATAAAACAGAATTGCAAAGTGAATAAGACTCACTTGAAACCAAAAGTCCTTAAGATGCCTTTGGAGTAACTTAAAGCTTTATTTTCCTTAATAAGGTGAGGAGCATTTGGAAAATATTACAAGAGGTTGTGAAGTTGTGTGATGTTTCCCTACAAAAGTCATTCTTGTCCAATATCCTTTGCTCTGGTCGTATCTACTGGGGAGCCACAATGTAGGGCTGTGGTTGCTGCTTTCAGAGAAAGCACGTAGAAACTAATAACTCAGAAGAACTGACCTGTTTTTAGGATAAAAAAATGCCCAGCATTAGTATACAACCAGAGTTGGAAAGGTAGAGCTTGATAACATCATCCTCCAGAGGACTGTTGGGTGTAGCTTAAGGGAGCAAAGTAAGGATTGAACTGTTAAACGTCCCATGGTTTAACTGAGGTCATGCTTATGCTGGGTATGTCTCTACTGCAGAAGAGATCACAGCTTTCTGGGGCTGAGTGGGCACAGTCTGGGCTCAGTAAATGGCAGAGGGACCAGCTCGGCTCTGCAGCTGTGTTCTGTGTTGCTTGCTGCAGATCAAGGTGCACTTACATATCTAAGCTCAGAGTGGATCTGCTTGATCCCATAGAGGGGTGTGACTACATGTAACTACAGCAAGGAAATTATTTTTTTCCTGTCAGTGAAGGATCCTTATGTGCTTGACCTTAACCATGTGATTTGCAAGGTGGTGGTGTTCATGCTGTGCTGGTGTGGCTTCAACAGTTTTTCCCTGCAAACAAAGAAACTGCATCTTGTACAACATCCAGTGTAAATCAAGTGATAACCAAACCCCAGTCATTACAGTAAGGCATGAATGTCTATCTAGAGAGAAGCCCAGTCTAGTTTGTGTGTGGAGAGGACACAAAGGCTGTGTCTCTATGGTTAGATGATGCAGTTGTAAGGAGTGTTCCCAAGCACAGGGGCAAGTTTCAGACATAGCTACAGACCAGACTGTTACCATCCATCTTTTGAGTGAGTGTGTTTGAGCATCTTTAGCCATGCACAAAGGTACTGTGGTGCAAGACAAGGATGACCTGTGGCAGTTTGTACAAAACGTCCTGTTTGGAGGATAAATGAGTTCAGATGTGAGGTGCGTTGCTTCAGCTGGGCTCACTGAGAACGGTCATGGGTATATTTATTTTATGACTGTACATGTGGCTTTGCTGCCTTCCTTAGTTTGCCCTCTGGCAGCCACCAGAGATATGAATTCCCCTAGAATCAGGGGCTGCTAGCAGCATTTATTTACCTGAAGACAGACCTGTGCAGAAATCTCTGGTCACTAATGTGGACATGCTGTGTTCCTTGGCAGCTTCAGGATGATCACAAACTGCTTTTAGTGAGGCATGCCTGAGTTCCTCCTGCAGGTGCACAGGCAGGCAGCAACCAGAGCCACTCCTTAGCCTGCAGAGGCTTACTGAGTTACATCTGTAACAGTTTGGTTTTATAGTAGGCTTTTGGGTGCTTACAACTCACTGGGAAGCAGTGAAATGCATCTTAGATGAGGAAATACCAGTGTGCTTTATATCACGTTCAGCTTTTTCTATTGATTCCAGCTGGAGAAAGGGCAAATCTGAAGGAGCACGAATAAATGCAGAAGCTACACTGCATTATGGCAAACGTCCAGGGAAGATGCAAATTCAGCTTCTCTTCTAGCCCACTTGGCTTATTTCGGTTTGCTTCCAGTCCTTAGAGAAAGTCACGATCTGAATCCAAAGTGTTCTGGGCGGTGCTGTGATTCAAGGCCCCTGGGCCAGGGAAAAGCAGACATTCCCCATGAGTCAAAAGGAACTTGAATGTTGACACACAGCATCTTTTCTTTCTCTGTGGGCTTGTCATGGATTTTTTTCTGGTCTAGGCTATTACAGAGGAAAGATTTCCTTCAAATTTGTCAGTGTGGCAGCTGAAAGAGCTTTGGAGAGCTTTAGATCTCAGTTCTGGCCCGAGCAGTGTGCTCTGAAGCCACACTGCCCAGCCCTGTGAAGAGGGTGCTTTCCAGGGCCTGCTCCTCGGTCTTCTCCATGAGCATTGGTAGAGTTTCTGGGCAAAATGAAAAGGAGCTTTTCTTCCATGTAGCTGCTTGTTAGCTCTCATTTTTCTTGCCAAGGCTGTGCTGACAGTGTAATTTCCATTCAGATTTGGAGGAGGTGCAATTTTCTGGAATTGCTTATGGATCCATTGCATGCGCTTATTAGGACACGACTGAAAACTAATTTGCCATTAGTCCACTTCCAGGTAATAAACAGATTGGTCACTGGCAAGAGTCTAGCTAATCCCTGGCTGGCAGCAGAGCTGGTGAGCCCAGCAGATTCCATCCTTGCTGTGTACAGCAGGTAGACCTCTGAGCATGTTTTGCCCATCAGTAATCTTGAACTGTGTATACACACTGCTTGATGTCTGGTTCTGCCAATTCTTCGGCTTCAGACAGTGCCAAAAATAGCTTTCCTTCAGGCTTTTGGGGTGATCCTTGTAGTAACATTTCCTTCCCAGGGAGGGCCAAAGGACAGCAGTGGTTCACAAAGCAGGGTGTGTGACTGATATTAGACAGGAGGTCTGGCCTCCCCTCAGATTTCTAACCATGACCTCTTTTGACAGCGTGACTCACCACTGGGATGGGGAACCGGCTGCAGTCTGTATGGGTCAGCCCTAATTATCACAGCTCGTCTGACTCGTGTTAGATGTGTCATTTATTTCCTGTGGGAGCCACCACAGGGTAATCAGTGTCCCACCACCCTCCTTTAAAATGAAGTAGTGTTTGTTAGAACAGAGGCATGTATTGTATAAAGAGTTGATGTTCCCCTAAAACACACTTGGTGCTTCACAGCCTGGCCGTGTTTGCTGCAGCAGATGTGTCTTCCCCACAGAGATGCTTTGTGTCAGTGCTCACCCCTGCTGCAGTAGGGGTCTTTAAATTCCTCTTTGCAGGCAGCTGCACCAGCCACTCCTTGTTGGTCTGTTCTCTCCCAGCATCAGCCAAACCACGTGTGCAGGTTGTCAGGGTTTTGTGCTTCAGGTGTTACTTGGAGATTGTTGTCTGGGAAGCTGTTGAGTGGCTTCCCCATCACAGCATGCTGAGCTCTGTGATGTGTGTGTGGAGATTCCCTGCTCTCCCAGCCCAAGTCCTTGTACAGTCAGAGAGCTCAGTGTGATGGGAAACATGGGAGTTGCACATCGCATACAGTCATGCAGAGACCTACAGTTGTTAAGTTTTTGGTGGTTTAGAGGTTTTCAGAGGTGTGCCACAAACCAGGTTGATTTTTTTGGGTGTTTTACTGCCTGTTCTCCCTTCTCCCCCTTCCCTCCATCCTGTCTGGTAACTCCACTTCGTATCCCCAGTTTTCACCCAACATGTTTGAACTAAGTGCCATAAGGGGACTGAGTGTGTCACCCATTCTGCCCTGCCCCTGGCTCTCCTCTAAGTCCCTGATGAGACCAGGAGATATCTTAAAGATGGGCTCAGGGGGACCACCTGTGTTGCTACATCTGTGGCCTCCACAGTTCCTTTGCCACAGGTGACCCTGCCTGAAGCCCAGTTTCCCTGCTCTTCAGTGACTTCAGCAAAACATCCACCTCTCTGGGGGGAGACATGAAGTGCAAGTTATGAAGATAATGCATTCCCAGGTGCCAGCCCTGAATGCCCTTCATTAACAAAAGTTGCCTTGAATTTCAGGTTTGGGGATTTGTCTGTGCTGAGGTCTCAGAGCAACTCATTTGCTAACCTGCAGTTTCCTCTTTAGGGAATTCCCAATGAAAGCTGGAGACTGACCAAGATTAATGAGCGCTATGAGCTGTGTGATACATACCCCGCCATTCTAGCTGTGCCTGTAAACATTCCCGATGAGGAATTAAAGAGAGTGGCATCCTTCAGATCCAGAGGACGCATACCAGTGAGTGGGACAGAAGAAGCCACTTTGATGTGGTTTTGTTACACATACCTTTGGGCAATAAGTAATACCAAGATCAGACTGAGTGGATTCCAGGGAGCAAATAAATGGTCAGCGGATAATAAAAGTGACAACAACATGTTTGAGGACATAGAAAACAACAGTATCTGCTGAAACTACTGTTGTGAAAGAGATGTAGACTAAACCAAAACTAGAAGATAAGATAATTTAGCACAACTCAGACCAAATCTCAGTTCAGTTCCTGAACTGGAAACACAAGGCAGCCCTGTTTGGCTGTTTACAATTGTCTGGGACAATTTTCAGGGCAGAGAAATACACAGTGATAGTCTTGATGAGAGCACTTATTTAATGAAATTAAGACAAAGCACATTGTTATGATGATTATTTCAGGGGTAACTGAAAAGTTACTCCTCAGGTTTATAGAGGTTTACTCCTCAAGTCTATAGAAAATTCAGTCTGTTCCTAAAATGCTTAACTTTTACGTGGTGTAACATAAAGTAAGACATAGTCCATATACTGACTCACACAACAGCCAGAAAAACAGTCTGCATTATATTTAAAGGTCAGACTTAAACAATTAGATCACCTTTTGTTTGTTCAAACTTTGAGAATACCACCAGAATGAATAAGGACAGAAGAGTTCTTTCATTCAGTTGTGATTTAATAGAATCCAGCCTTCTGAAACCTACTGATAGAGTATCCCAGAGCAAGCCATTACAGGTAATTCACTTCACTGGTTTAATGAATCCAATTTTTCCTTTATCTATTTCCCATTTGTTTCTGAAGGTCTTGTCATGGATTCACCCAGAAAGTCAAGCAACGATCACTCGCTGTAGCCAGCCCATGGTGGGAGTGAGTGGCAAGCGGAGCAAGGAAGATGAAAAGTACCTTCAAGCCATCATGGATTCTAATGCCCAGTCCCATAAAATCTTCATATTTGATGCAAGGCCTAGTGTGAATGCTGTAGCCAATAAGGTTGGTTACTTTCTCCTCTCTCTAAAATTGGGAATGTAATAATTTAAAGCACATTTCCCACCACCATTTCATACTATTCTTAAGGATCACAAAAGGGTTTTCCACTGCAGAAGAAGTCTACATGAAATGACCTGATTCTCTAGACATACTTTTATACCTGCACTGGTATCTGTAACATACCAGTGTGGCTGCTGACAATCCTTTATATTAATTTACAGTGGGAAATGAGATTGGAAGGGGAAAAAAATTGAAGTAGTACTGAGGTCAGACTCTAGTACCCTTGACTTTGTGTATCACCATTTTTCAATTCACATGGTTGAGAGACTGCTTCCTCTAACAGGGCTCAGAGCCCTGTCCAACCTGACCTTGAATGTTTCCAAGAATGAGACATCTACCATTGTTCTGTAAACCCTGCTCCAGTTTTTTACCACCCTTATTGTGAAACGTTTTGTCTTTATGTCTAGTCTGAATCTACCCTCTATTACTTTCAAACCATTCCCCCTTGTCCTATTACAACAGGCCCAACAAAAACACCTGTCCCCATCTTTCTTAGAAGCCTCCTTTAAGTACTGGAAGGCTGCTATAAAGTCTCTCCAGGGCCTTCCCTTCTCAGCCTTTCCTCACAGGAGAAGTGCTCCTGATCTCTGATCATCTTTGTGGATTTGATCCAACAGGTCCCTGTCTTTCATGTGCTGAGGACCCCAGAGCTGATGCAGCACTGCAGGTGGGGTCTCAGCAGAGCAGAGTGGCAGAATCCCCTCCCTGGCCCTGCTGCCCACACTGCTTTGGATGCAGCCCAGGACAGGATTGGCTGCCTGGGCTGTCAGTGCACATTGGCAGCTCATGATGAGCTTTTCATCCACCCACACCCCCAACTCCTCAGCAGGGCTGCTCTGATCGGTTCATCCCCCAGCCTTTGTTGATACAAGGGGTTGCCCCAGCCTAGGTGCATCACCTGGCACCTGGTCGTGTTAAACCTCATGGAGTTCCCATGGCCCACTTCCTGAGCTTGTCCAGGTCCCTCTGGATGGTGTCCCATCCTTCAGGAGTGTCATCTGTGCACCTGATGAGGGTGCACTTGATCCTTCTGTTTGTGTCACTGATGAAGATATTAAGTAGCACTAGTCCCAACACAGACTCCTCAGGGACACCACTTGTCACTGCCTGGCCATTGAACAATTGGCCCCTTACTGTCTGGCTGTGACCATCCAACTTCTCATCCATCAAACTGTCTGCCCATCATCTCCAGTCTAGAGAGACGATGTTGTGGGGACTCTGTCAAAGGCTTTACAGAAGTCCAGGTAGATGACACCCATAGCCCTTCCCTTCTCTGCTGCTGTAGTCTCTCCACCATAGAAGGTCACTGGGCTGGTCAGGCCGGATTTGCCCTTGGTAAAGCTGTGCTGGCTATGATGAATAACCTCCCTGTCCTCCACATGCCCTAGCACATCTTCTGGAAGGATCTGTTCCATGATCCTGCCAGGCACAGAGGTGAGGATGAGAGGTCAGTAGTTCCCAGGGTCCAACATTCTCATGATTCTACCCTTCTAAAAATTGTGTTCCATGACATCACTTTAAGCTTTGTTTTAATGGTGGAGCTGTTTTGTTGCAGTAAAGATTTTTTTCTTTTATTTTCTTTTTTTCTTTTTGTTTTTTTAATCTGCCTTTCCCACTTAGGAAAGGCAATTAGTGTGTGGGTTATCCTCCTCTGTAATAGTACGGTAAATTTTTAAATGATAGATTGGCGAATGTAATGAGTTAACAGCTTGAATGGGGATAAATTATAATTACAGAGGAAAAGAAGGCTTGTAATGTGATATTCTTTGGTAAAAATTATAGCATTCATTAGGTATTGCAGAAGAGAGACAAAAAGTGTGTGCCTGTACGTGTTTGCTCCCAGCTGTAAGATAAAGCAAATGGTTTTTACTACTTTAGATAGCCCAGCCACTGTGGTATTCTGTCAGCTGCTATTTGCTCAGGACAAATGACTGGGATAAACTACAAAATATGGTTTTGCTTAATGATTTCTATGTGAATTTTGTTCTTCAGGCTAAAGGAGGGGGCTATGAGAGCGAGGATGCCTATCAGAATGCAGAACTAGTGTTCCTGGATATTCACAATATTCATGTTATGAGAGAGTCGCTGAGAAAACTGAAAGAAATTGTGTATCCCAATATCGAGGAGACTCACTGGCTGTCTAATTTAGAGTCAACTCACTGGCTAGAGCATATCAAGGTATGCATGTCTGCATCCACTGCATGTGGCTGAGCAACCACAAGTCCTTACCAGTCTGGGAAAGATATCCAGGGCTAAGCCCAGGGTTTTCAACTCCTTGTAAATTTAAAGACTTAGAATTTGTTTTCCATTTATAAGCAATTAAAATCACAGTTTCTTGGAGTGAGGAATCTTAAGGAGATGAGAAGGACAAGAAAGGGGGCTGAAGTACTGAAAGATGGTGTTTTGGAAGTGAAGGATTTTCCTGGGTGATGTGTAACTTTGAAAGCTCTGCTTAGAACTCAGGAGTCACAGTGTTTCCAAGTCCCTGACATCTTGGCATTATTGCCTGGTCCAGATGAGCAGATGCTGCGAGTTTGGGCCCTCTCAGCGTTTCTGGAATCCGAGCAGAGTCAGAGTAAGGAGGCAAAATGTTTTGGCTTCTCCAGATGCTGGTTTCTAAATAATGTCCTTTCTGTTCTAAAAATGTCCAGCTTACATTGTTGCTCTGCTGTTGCAGAGGGCCAGATTTGCTCCTGGGGCAGCTGCAAGGTGACACAAAATGCTCCTGCATTTAAATCTTGACTTGTCCAAGGACTGAGCTTTGTGCAAGAGCTCCTCTAGAGTTGTGCCTACACTACAATTTAGATGTGTCGTCATCTTGCTGGAACAGAAAATGTGTTCACCAGTTTGCTGTCCTAGTTATAAAGTAGTTGGAACTGATTCTCCTTGAGGCAAGCAGAGCCCTTGGTTTGTCCTGTGCTGTCACTAGCCATTTTTCATGTATAGTTTCTGTTCCAAAGAGATTTTGTAATTCGTTTTTTCTCTTGTCCTAGCTCATTCTTGCTGGAGCCCTTCGGATTGCTGACAAAGTGGAATCGGGAAAGACATCTGTGGTTGTACACTGCAGTGATGGCTGGGACCGGACAGCCCAGCTCACCTCTCTCGCCCTGCTCATGCTGGATGGCTACTACCGAACCATCAGGGGCTTTGAAGTGCTCGTGGAGAAGGAGTGGCTGAGCTTCGGCCACAGATTTCAGCTGGTGAGTCACAAGCCCATGGAAGGCGCTGAACAGAAAGTTATTGTGCCTCTTGAAGGATTTCAGAGGAGTTTAACATTTCCTATGATGTTTCCTGGCTGAACTCACAGATGAGAGGTAAACGCTGATGTTACTGTTTTCTACCTATAATTCCGTTCATCTCTTAACCTCCCTTGGGACTGTATTGGTCAGATATAAGGAACAGGTGGTATTTAAATGTCTCAGATATCTGACTGATAATGTCATGTTCCCATGCTTAGGCTTAAACTAGCAATATACTTTGAGTTCAGTGCTGGCATTTCTGTTTGGAGCTGGCAGAGACCACTGGGGTATTTTTTGTCTTTGTTTCCAGTTCAGTCCATTTTCTCAGTCTGCTTGGGCACTATCATCTAAGAATTGCTTTGATATTGAAGAGGTTGGGGAATTTGTTTATAGCCTTGACCTCACATTTTCTTCAGGCACACTTTATTTTTGGACAGGCTTCTAATTATTTAGGTGAAAGAGCAGCAGTTTGAGCCTGGACCAAGAGTAGTTTGTGGTTGTGCCCTTGCAGTTGGCAGAGAGGCAGCTTTGTGGGCTTTTGACACAGCAGTTTGTTATGGTTTGCACTGATGGAAATTGAGATACTCTTTCACTGGTATCCTTTCAGTCTTTGTTCCTATTGTGTTTTGCTTGTAGCTGTTCTCCAGTAATTTTGCAAGGGCTAGAACAAGGTCTGTGTACAGCAGCTGCAGTGGTGGGTTTCACTCTCAAATTCTTTGAGGAAAGTGGGGAAACTGAGGCACTAAAGCAACTGTGGTTCTGCTGCAGCAAAACTTGTTATCTGGTATTTGAACAACGAGTGTTTTAGCTTCTTCACTGTCTAGACAAGGAAGATACTGACAGTGATTTCCTTGAGGGGAAAGCAGTATTAGGGATCTCTGTTACTTACATGTTCTTGTTCAATCTTTATGCAGTACTTGGGTAATATGTAACCATTAATGTACTCCACTAGTTCTGCGGAGTCGTGCCTCACATGTGTTGGCCACACAGCACGGCCAGGGTTGGAGGGCTGCTTCTGGGAACACTGTCCCTGCTGCCTCTCTGGAGGTGGCAGGAGATGGGCCGCGCTGGTGTTTGTACAGCTCTTGGAAGCCGTGAGGTGTTGTGTGACGGTTATCGCCGCATGCCGTGCCTGTAGGTAGTGTTTGCATCTAGCACCCTCTACTACTGAAGTAGCCAGGACAACAGCTGCAACTGAAGCAAAAAGCATTCGCGTTTTTTTTTTTTTCATCTGAACTTTAGCTATTAACTGAAATCAGTGCCAGCATAGCATCTGGAGCCTCTACTCAAACAACTCTTGTTTTAACTTAGCATGAAAATATCCCCATAAAGAATTTTCACTTCAAAGACAAAGAGAGAGTAGCTGTCCTTTACTCCTTTACCCACTGATATGGACAAAGGAATATCAGGACCCATCTGAAGTTTTTTAAAGCCGTTGGTAAAGGTTTAGGTGGCTGAGAGCAGACCCCAGCAATTCCCCCATGAAGCCCTGTGTGACTCGAGTTCTTTGTCCTGCTGTTTCAGAGAGTTGGCCACGGGGACAAGAATCACGCGGATGCGGATCGCTCCCCCGTCTTCCTGCAGTTCATCGACTGTGTCTGGCAAATGACAAGACAGGTAAACTGCTGGGGGGCACCCGTGTCCACAGAGCCAGTGCACCCAGACATGGCACAGTGTCTGGACACAGGAATGGTTTCCAATGTGCAGGCTCTCCCTCCTGGGCTTGTATTCTTGCTTTGATTCCAGCAGCAGGCTTCTTGGGAGTGTGTTTAGCAAACAGTCTGAAAGCACTTGCTAATATAAGTCCCTAGCACGGTGGGTGCAGCAGATCCCTGCTCAAATTGCCTCTGCTCAAACTGTTCTTGTAACTTCTTCTGAAGGCAAATGTACTGCTCCCAATTCATAATGTGAGGTACAGAGCTGAGTGCCTCACTTCAAACCAGGCATGGCAGAGGTACAGTCCAGGAAAGATCCCCTCTGTGTGGGAGGTTTTTCCCCAGGCCCATGGTTTCTATGGAACCTGGAAGACTTTTTGTATCTTCTGTGACACAAAAGTCAGCTATGGTCAGCAGTTCACTGGAAAAAAAGCTAGACTCCACCATGGGTTAAACCAGGAGAAATGGAAGAGAAGGATGGCACTATATATGACACTGTACCACATCCATGCAGAGAGAAGAGGAGGCTTTGCCATCATGAAAAGTCACTTTCGTTGTGGTCTCCTTAGATTGCTCCTACAGCTGGGCATCCTGACCTGCAGCTGGCGAGGTCAGGATGTCACAACTGGGGCAGCCTGGGAAGAGGAGGGTGGTTGTGAGGGAGGAAGGTCTCATGCTCTCCTCTCCATCACCCCTGCATGTCTTTGCAGTTCACTGCATTTATTCTTATTGACCCTTTGTGGAGCTTCAGTCGTCCCTGTCTCGGGTCAGATTGTTTCTGCACAGAACTCAGCAACAAACACGGCCTGTGCCCATAGACCTTTTGCTCCTGCTGACCTCTGTCACAAGGTGCCTCCCTGCTGTTCCCTCTGGGAAGTACTGTGTTAGGCTCCCAGGTTTTTTTGATTTGGCCCTGGGAATTTTCCACTTTTTGAATATATTTATTTCACGTGTGCCTTTTGTTCACAGTTTGGCTGCATGGCTTGTCATGAGGGACAGGCATAGCAGAACAAGCTTCAATTTGAAGCAGCACTGAGTATACATAAACACAGTGCTCTAACCCCTCAGACCTCTGGCTTTTGCTCAAAATTCCTCTCTGAACATGCAAAGCAGCTTTCCAAGAGGGAAACTTGCTCCTGAAAGGAGCAAATATGACCCTGAATATCCAGCCAGGCAGGGAACAGGGACAGATCCTGTTCTAGAAATCAAGAGCCAACTCCTGACCAAGACCACAGTGTGGGAGAAAGTTCATTTTCCTGTTTTAAAATCCCAACCTTATTTTCTGCCTAAAGTTTCCTACAGCATTTGAGTTCAACGAGTACTTCCTGATCACCATCCTGGACCACCTGTACAGCTGTTTGTTTGGAACCTTCCTGTGCAGCAGTGAGCAGCAGAGAGTGAAGGAGGTAAGACAGCTTCTCTCCGAGGTGAAAGCCTGTTCCTGATTGCTTTAGCTGGCCAGATGTCGCTACAGAAGCTGGTTCCTCACTCAGAGATAGTTGTAGATGTGAGTCTGGGAAATGCCAAGCCCCCTTCTCAACAGCTGTGACTTGGGGCATTTTCCTCTTTGCATAAAGTGCTTTCTATTGGAGGCTTAATGTTTCAGGGCAACACCATCTCCCTTCTGGACACTGTCTACTTCAGTTAGTCACTAGTGGTTGAGTAGCTCCTGGTGTCTCCCAGGTAGTAGAAACACAGTTTTGCTTTGAACTTGAGTTTACTGTAACCTTCTCTGTGGGAACTGGTACTATTTTGTCATGCCTTTTCTTTGAAGTGGTCCCTTTAGGGTGCTTTAAACTACCTAGTGTGTGCTGTCATTCTGCACACACGGGTTACAGCAAGTAACTGGTCTTTACGTGTGTTCTTGCTGTGCTTGCATCTTCCCAGGAGAGGACAACTCTCCTGCTATATTATTAAGGACGTGCCTGTCTGTCCTGCCACAAGCTAGCTCTGCCCTGCAGTCTGGCTGAGGTTTGTTTGCCCAGGGAGGAGCATAGAGATGTGTACATCCAGCCCCAGTCTGGAATTAGAAGGAAAACAGTGGCACTCATTCTGTCTCACCTACCTGACAATGAAGCATTCTGTCACCAAAGGCTGCAGCCTAACAGCACAGAGGTACATGAGGGCAGTGCTGTGTGGACCTGATGTGATTACATTTGATAGAATATCAAGTTAAAAATAACACTGGAAAATAAAAGTGATAGCATTTTCCTACAGTGAGATCAGTGTCCCTGTCTCTCTGGAGTCCGTAGTGATTGAATAATTGTCATTTCCAGGGAAGAAAATCTGCATGCTGTTTGCACATGGGTTTGGGTTTTTTTTTTTAAAGGCCTCAGCCTAGTGAAATACTTAAACTAGAAAGTACTTCAGCACTGGTTTTAATGGGAGTATTCACAGGCATAATTACTCCACTAGATCAGAGCCTAAGTCAAATGTTTTCTTCCTTTGCAATTAAATAGTCCAGCAAGTCCTCCAGGAGCACTTCAGAGAAGTGAAGTTTAACTAAAGCACGGGGAGTTCACATGCCGATGTTCCCTCGCTGTAGCAATGGTGATTCCCGGTCTGTGTTGACAGCTGGGTGGGTCAGAGGGGTTGTTCCGTGCCAGGGCGTGTGTGCCTGCCTGCATCCATGTGCTTTGAGTACAAGAACCACATCAAAAGAACAGTTTGGGGTTTTTTTTTTTAAGCTACAAAAACCAGCCAGCTCCGTATTAATGACAGGCATATGTCTGTGCTGCTATAGTTTGTAGATAGCTGGGATTCGTATGGCAAATAAAGCCTCCTCCACCCCCTTCCCTTACAGAGCCTTCCAAAAAAGACTGTATCACTTTGGTCTTACATCAACAGCCAACTGGAGGAGTTCACTAACCCCTTGTACGTGAGCTACTCCAATCATGTCCTGTATCCCGTGGCCAGCATGCGCCACCTCGAGCTCTGGGTCGGCTACTACATCCGCTGGAACCCCAGGATGAAGCCTCAGGTACGCCTCTTCCCACTCCTGCTTCCCTCTCTGCTAGTACCAAGAGTGCTACTTCAGAGGTCAAGACCTTTAGGTACTGCTTAAATCTGAAAACAGACGCCTAAATTCAAATGCCAGCAAGAGCAGGCAGCACCTAGAGCTGCCTAGTGCAGGTGCCCAGCTGGGCATCACCACCTTGTGAAATCTGCAGGAGCTGAAGATTCTCAGCAATCTGGGAAATTTCTCACTTAGAAAAATGATCTGAATTCTCTTTACAAAAGATCTTAAAACCCTTAACACTTCTCTGGATGTGGGGTTCTATATAGGAATTTTGGGGCTGTATTTAAATTACTGGTGATGGGAACCTGCTGCTTGCTTTGGCTGCCTGAGGCACAAGGGTCTGACCCCAGCCAGTAGGGAAGCTGGCTTGCCTAGGGCAGGCACTTCAGACAAGCAGTCTGAGCAAGACCCTGAATGCTGGCATCACTTTTTAGTAGGAAGAGACAAAAATTCCCAATTGCCTCTGTGCCTGTCTGCAGGTAACAGTTTTGCAGTCTGTGGTGTTAGAGACAGGAACCCAGCAAACACTTTGCAGTACTGACAATGAAACAGTCAGAACTGTGTGAAAGTATTTAGAAGAATCTGGCTAGCCCCTGAAATTATGTCCAGGATGAGATGCCATGGCCAGTGTTCCCCAGGAACGTCAGAGATCAGGATTTGGCAATTGTCATCTTTCAAAATACATATACACTGTTTTATTTAGCCACCATTGCACTGTGCATGTTGGATCCAAATGAGCAGCTGAGAGCCAGAGCAGACATTGAGGTACCTGTGGGCTGGGGACTGATGAAACTCATGTACCTCCTTCCCTCAGAGCTGTCTGTAAGGTCAGCAGCAGTTTTGTGCTTCAGGCTCCCACTTCCACGCTGACCTCCCAGTGCTCAGCTACCCCTTTCCTTGCAGGAACCTGTTCACAATCGCTACAAGGAGCTTCTGGCCAAGCGGGCTGAGCTGCAGAAGAAAGTGGAGGAACTGCAGAGAGAAATCACCAACCGTTCCACCTCATCCTCGGAGCGAGCCGGCTCTCCCGCACAGTGCGTCGCTCCCGTACAGACAGTTGTATAATACAGACTTTTTTTTTGCTGACTCCCTTCCCAGGACCATGGGGGGCAGCTTTTCGGAAACCTCCTGGATTTCCAGCATGGTGCCTGGGAGATGCCAACCTATTTATTTATTTCTCTCCAGGGTAATTTATTAGTACTGTAGCACTAGAGAAAGCTTAAAGCAAAAACCAACAGACAAGGCCCCCTATGCAATTACCCTTCTCAGTGGCTAGCTTACAGTACAAGCCAATTGCACTTGCCACCTGTAAGAAGCCTGGAGCTTGCTCTTTGTTCTCTGATGTGCTGGAAATCACTTGGCTTGAAAGAGTCTGTGCATGAGCATGAAGCACCATGGAGGAAAAACGTCTGCTCAGAAGTTTGAAAGGCCAAACCTGACTTTATATTGGAGCCTCAGATGCAGCTGTGCCATCACACACCCTCCTGCTCAGCGGAGTGAATGACGGCGTTTGCCAGCACACCTGGAAATAAGCAGCAGCAGTGTCTGAAACAAGTCATTCCCTTCACCTCGACCTCGATCATAGGAAGCCATGTAAATGATGCCTTATTTAAAGAAAGGGCAGCTTCTCCCAATAAAATACTGCGGTAGAGGAGCAACACTACAGGACTTGATTTTGTAAGACAACATTTACTTCCATCTCTGCAACTTCAGAATCTCACTTGTGGCTTACAGTGGGTGTGCCAGAATGCAACCTAAGCACCTTTATTTCAGAGGGGGAGCAGAGTGTGGCTCCCCTGGGCTTTCCACAGCTCCTCTGGTCTCCAGTGCCTCATCGTCATCAGGGGAAAAGGTCGTGGAATACCAAGGGGCACATGTGAACTGCTGGGATCAGCCATTACGTTTTGCTTGGGTAAGCATAATTAGCAATTTTAATGCTTCTGTGCAGGGTTATAGTGGTGTACTTACGGTATTTCAGCTTTCTGCTAACTAATGGAAGCAACTGTGCATCAACCAAAGACACCTTTCTGCCTGCATTGCAACTGCTGCTTTTAGGTTTTTCTGGCAGACTGAACAGCTTAGCCATTTTCTAAACCCTACCTTCTTCCTCATAGTCTGCTTCAAGAACTGGTGTCACTCTACACTTAAGCTAAAATTCAATTTTAATACAAAAATTTACTGTAGGAGATACAACGCAGGCTTGGTGAAACCATGACTGCCCCCTTGCTCTTCCAAACAGGTAAGCAGGGTTGCAGAGGGGTCTAAGAGCAAAGGCAGTTAAGTATGTGCAAGGTCTTCTGGCTGTTTCTCCACCTCTCGCTGAGGAGAAGGGGTCCTGCTTGGTGTGGGTTCCTGTGTTACTCTTTTAGGACCGGATCCCAGACCGTGGTCACCTGTTTAATACACCTGGCAGCTGCTTCACTCAGCTGCTATTCCACCAGAGAAGGATGTTTGGAGGGAATGTAAGAACAGACCCATTTCCACCTAAGAAACAGCCTTTCAAAAGCCACATTCCTTCCAAGGCAGTTAGCAGTCAATTCCTCCTGCAGTCTCCACTTTTGCCTGCTCTACTGCTGCCATCACCACACCGTGCTTACAGAGAAATCCACAGCCACCTTCCGACAGGATGAGTAACAGCCTGCACAGCATCACCACGTTTGTTATAGGGTGGCCTGACACATTATGGTTCAATAGTGCAAAGAATCCACACAAAATACTTTCTAAGGACTTGGATTTGCAGGTCTGCTCTTACATACAATCACTATATAAAATGGTTAAAAGCATTATTCTGTATTAGCAAATTGACTCTGTGTGTATATTTTGTTTCTGGATGAAGGCCTTTTGGTTTTCTTAACATTAATAAAAACAGATAAATGGATCAAGTTTCTGTGCTCTTATTTTCAACTGTGTGGTTTTTCAAAGGACTTGCAGGACATGCAGACATTAAATAAATAGCACTGCAAGTTCAGTGTGTTAAGTCCAAATCTCTCTTACTCTTCTGTAGAGGGTCTTTCAAGTTGTTACTGTTGAAAACTCTGAAGTCTGGAATGACAGAAAACCAAGATTCATCTTTGGACAAGTTTCATTTATCCTGTACAGACCAGTATTAATGCAGATACAGTGCTTTGCTGCTCAGTATTATAAAAACAGAAGCACTGAAGGGACCTTTAAAGCTCATCCAGTTCCAACCCCCCTGACTGGCAGAGACACCTTCCACTAGACCACGTTGTTCAAAGCCCCATCCAACCTGGCCTTGAACACTGCTGTGCCAGTGTCTCACCACCCTCACAGTAAAGAATTTCTTCCTGATACCTAATCTAAACCTGCCCTCTTTTCGTTTAAAGCCATTCACCCTTGTCCTATCACTACATACCCTCTCCAGCTCTCTTTATAACCCTTTCAGGTGCTAGAAAGTCTCCCCAGAACCTCCTCCTTTCCAGGCTAAACAACCCCAACTCTCACAGAAGCTACTGTCTAATGCACTGTGCAGAATTTTTTTTATTGAAGTATCTTGCTCAAAGTATTCTGAAATATGTTCACGACTAAAAAAAGCTTCCACAATTTCTGCACCTTACAGTGCATTGGCACAGTGACTTCCATGTAAAAGGAAGACTCACATTTTTGCATGTAACTTATGCCTAAATTCACTGGGATGATTTGTTACCAACTCTGTGGCTGGTCCCTGATGCTCTCAACCCACGGGTTTAGTTCTAACTTGGGCACCTCATTCATTCACTGTAGGCAGCATGGATGGAGCCTGAAATACACCTAAGCCCTCCACCAGTGAGGAGCTGCATGAGGAGAGCCTGAGGTCATGCTGAAGTTAATCCATCTTTGAGCAAGCTTCTCTCCAGAGGTTCTTCCCAAGCAAAATGACCAAGTTTAAGTTTTGGCTACTGATTTTTCAGGACCCCGACCCGAACTGCTCTCTAAGTGCTTACTCCCTCTATACCTGGTTAGCAGCATCTAACAGCAGCTAACACCTTATGTGCCTCCTGTGTGAGGAGACAAGCTGGGTGAATCACCTACAGGCAACAAACTCAACCTCCTTCTGGCTGTGTTGACCCTGCAGAGTTCCTGTTCAGCCACAGGCAAGGGTGGACTACTCTGACTCTAACCTTACCTGCAGCTCTCATTCATCACCCTGACCAGGGAGAAATCACCTTGCTAGGAAAAGCTCACTGGCTGTGACACAGTGTTGCAGCAAACACAAGCTAATATAGAGGAAGTGCAGCTTTCCCACAATTCATTCAACAGGCAAGTTGGCTTTATTATTTTTCAACTGTATATACAGGTAATCTGGGCCTTCTATACATTCCATTAATAGGAAATTCTTTAAATTATTAACATAATAAATAACATTTAATCAGCTGTGCAAGTCAGAGCACAAACTTAATTGCACTACTAGCAAAGCTGATAGCTCATCAAAGCACATACTTCAAGTTAAAAGCAAGATGCCAGGACCAAATGGCACGATTGAGGCACTTGCAGTTTAAAACACTTGTAGTTTCTCTTACTCCTTTACCACCCAGGGCTGTCAGCTAGAGACAGGGTATTACCCCCTACCCTACAGCTTCTTCCTAAGGCAGGATTGCTGTATAAAAATTTCACTTGATCATTAAACAATGTAATTCATAAGTTACTTTGCCCCTTTTCTGAGCACTCAAACATCCACTGCCACTGATGCTGACAAATGCAGCATAGCAGAACAAGAACCAGGGATGCCTTTTGAAGAGAGCCCCACAGAACAGAAGGGGTTTACCTGTTCTCCCTCAGACACTCCCAGAGATGGAGTCATTGCAGCTGTAGACAGAACAGAACTGACAAATGCCCTCAACAGCCAGGGCTGCAGCACTGTTTTCACACAAGCTGCAAGAGACCTCCCAGATCAAGAGCATGAAATGGCACTGGCACATCACACACACACCAACCCACGTAAATGTGCAGTGCTTGGTGTGCCTGGAACAATGCAGAGGGACTGCTGGAACCATAACATAGGGAACTGGGGGAGCCCTATTGTTAAGATTCACTGGCAATGTACCTTGAAAATGGAACGTGATTTGAGCTAGACCATAATATGTACAATCAAATGCAAGGATGGAAAAACAAGAGCCGGTAAGCCTGTATTTCAAAAGTGTGCTTAGTCTACAGTAGTCTCTCCCACACATCAAGAA
Organism: Sturnus vulgaris; assembly: GCF_052056855.1. Lineage (NCBI taxonomy): Eukaryota > Metazoa > Chordata > Aves > Passeriformes > Sturnidae > Sturnus > Sturnus vulgaris. The sequence goes on along the minus strand of NC_142244.1, from coordinate 41,927,675 downwards.
AGGCAGCTGCTTTAGATCCAGAATGTAATATGGCCAGGATGGTTCAAGAACATCTGCAGAAAGAAGATTCAGTAGTCCCAGCTGATATCATCTTTCTGTAGTGAAGTCTGTATGGTCTGCATGTCCCTCAGCAACTGAAGATTTTTCCGACTCTTCTCTCCAGGCTTCACTTTGATGGGACCAGCATTCTTTCCTTTTGTGGTTATTGTAGTGGTTACTTTAACCTCACTGACAGGGAACCTGCTGTCCTTTATTTGTTTAGCAGAAGTCTTTCTGGACTTGCATTCTCTCTTAAGTCTCTCTAGCTGAAAGAGAAGCCCAAAGAAAAACATTAAGAAGTGATCTTGTTTCAGTTTTACGTTCAGTAATTCTTCCAATCAGCTGAAATATCCCAACACTTATCTCACCCAGGTAAGCAAATGGTTGTTTCCACGGCACACTGAACAAGAAATAATTTATTTTCCTTACAAAGCATTGTTGTATTTACATCTTTAGAGCTGTGTTTACCTTACAGTGATCTACCACCTCTCTAAAAACTGAAAAGTTCATTATGGGGGAACATTGCCATCAGGAATGTAATATAAATGCAGATGAAAAAAGTTGATTTATCACTGTTACCATCCAGTGATTAAAAAAGAACACAAAAACAAAGGTTTTTACATACACACTACTAATTTTAATAGCTAGTCACTGTCAGATGTAGCTTTGAAAGAATACCAGAGCTCTGCTGTGGTGAAAAGGTGTATCCACAACAGCTCTGTAAAATCACAGCACATGAGTCTCAGTACACCCCAGCAAAGACTGAATGGGGAACTGGACAGTCTGAGGTTCAGACACATTCATACACCCAAACCACAACATGGGTGGCTTCTACAGCTCCCCTCTCTGCAGGTGGTGGTGCTCCTTCCTCCTAGCTGACAGCATGCAACATTTTTCCTAAGCCCCAGCTCCTAAAACTTTTGCCAACAGCAAATACAGCATCATTACTGCTGGGAACTATAGCACATCTGCTTCTCTGCAGCAGTTCCTCTGAAGACCATATCAAAAGTGAGAGATGTTTCTAACAGCAAGCATTTCACAGGTTCATTCTGGATGTCAGGTCTCAGCATGTGTTTTGTGCATAAGTTACATCAGGTGAGGGTGAATTGTGGTTTGTATGAACTGAACCAGATTAAACACATGGGGTTAAGCTCTTTGAAAGAAATTCACTAAAATTAATGAAGACAAAAGAAAACAGGGAATCAATATGTTTTATAGCTTTGAATGAAAAGGCTACACTATCCAAAACATTCTGAAAGTTATAAGCAAAACAGGTATTTTGAGTCTTAAAAAATGCAAATCAAAACATAAATAGGTCCTTTACTCCAAGTAAAGTTCAACAATGCTCAAGGGACAAGAAGTGTGTAAAATGCAATGTCAGAACAGATGTGAAAGCTCTGTCCAGGACAGGGTGAAGAGTGGGAACAAGATTGACAGAAAGTTTGTTTCTGCAAAAATACTGGGATAGATGGAGGTATGCAGACTAACTTTGGGACATCAAAGGTAAAATAAGATTAGTTATTTCTGTTTTATGCAATTGCTGCTAGATTAGGATATAACATCAAAAAACCCTGCTTAAGTCAGCAACTCTACATGAGCATGAACACAGGCAAAAGAAACTCACCTTCAAACGATGCCTCTGAACTTTGCCGATTTGGTCTGCCTTTGCTTCCATCTTGCCCACCAGTGCCTCAAGTTCCCTCTCCAGATCTTCCCTCACTGCAACAGTTGGGGCTTCCTGGATGAGCTTTGACAGCTGCTGGTGATCACTAGCACACAATTCAGACAGAACAAGGCTTGCATCAGGCTCCATTGGCTTCTACATCTTGTACCCAGTTCAGAAATAACACTTCTAGGAAATCGTAGCATCAGCAGCCAGACATGTTCAATACACATAACAAACCGTAAGAACAGTTATGCTGGTTTGCAGCATTATTACAGTAGCACATCATGGTGGCAGGCTGCTGCAACACTGAGTCTCAATAATCTAAGCGGCTTCCAACTTCAAAACGTATATTCAAAATGACCAAACAACCCCCTGAGAGCTTGAGCTCAGCACTCATCCAGTTAATATTTTGTGTATCTGTACCTACTGCAGCTGTGCAGTACAGTAACAATTCGTGTTCTGTTAACCAGGACAAGCAAAACACACAGCAAAGCTGTCCTTTAATGGACTATTTGTCCAGATCCTGCTTTTGGCTAGGATAGAGTTTTCATTTTTAGTAGCTGCTACATTGCTGCGTTTTGGATTCAGTACAAAAATAATGTTGGTAACACTGATGTTTTCATTGTTGCTCAGCAGTACTTACCCTAAGCCAAGGGCTTTTCAGTGTCTCCTGCTATGCCAGTGAGCAGGGGCACAAGAAGGAGGGACAGGGAGATATCTGGGATAGCCAAAGGGATATTCCATACCATAGAACATCATGCCCAGTATATGAACTAGGGGGAGTTAGCCATGAGGGGGCAATTGCTGCTGGGAACAGGCATCAGTCAGCATGTGGTGAACAACTGTACTGTGCACCACATGCCTTTTTACCTTGGATTTTATCTCTCTCCCTTTTTCATTGCTATTATCATTACATTGTACCTTATTTCAGTTACTAGCCTGTCCTTTGGGTTTTTCCTTTTCCCGATTTCCCTCCCCATCCCACCAGAGCAGAGGGGTGGGAAAGCAGCTGCATGGTGCTTAGCTGCCAGCTGGGGTTAAACCAAGACAGTATTTTCTGCTACCCAACGTGGGCCATGAGGGGTTAATGACAGGCCTGACCAGGGTGTGTGAAGACAACTCTTTTCTAGGCATCGTTGTATTGGTTTAGTAGTGGCTGGTGGCAATGCTGGTTTATGGTGCCACGGAATCCCTGGCCACGAAATTCCTGGGGGAATGGGTGTCCTCCGCGCGCTGCGGGAGCCACCTACCGGGGAATCGGTGCAATTACACCCTCCTCCTTCCCCGCTCGGCCAGCCATAGAGCGCACACGGTCCCCACGCCTTCCTTCTGCTCCAGGCTAATTGCAACAGCCTTTGAGAACTCGCAGTACCCCACTGGAGTTAAACCAGCGTGGTCCCAGAGCTAGGATCCAGCATGGTGCTGAATGGGGCTCAGATCAGGGGAGGATTTGTGTCTGGGGGGGGATAGAGTTGCTGGTTAAGCCACAACAGAGTAAGCTACCTTCTGCACAAAAGACAGGATATAGAGGGTACACACCACAGGGAATCCCGAGTTTCACCTGTGGGACCACAGGGAGAATATGAAGGGGGATGGAAAACCTATAAAGCAACTCCAGAGGCGCAGGTGCATGAATTGCAGGAAAAAAAACAAGCACAAGTAGGAATTCTTGAAGGAAAGTTGCTGCTTAATTCTTCAGTGGACAGTTCCCAGACAGAGTGGCAGGGCTGATCTTATTCCTGATCCTATGGAAAGGAATTCTAGTTCTTTTTTACAGGAAATGGAGCATCTTAGGACCAGTATTAGAGAAGCCCTGTCTCCAGTCAGGTGCAGGAGAGGGACAACCAGGTTTACTGGACTGCGTGGATCAGATGGGCACATCAGCCCCATGGGAGTACAAGGCTTTAGCAGTGTACCCTAATGCCATCAAGTTGTACAGGGACAATACTCATTTGTATTTCTGGAGTGACAGGAGCATCCCAACAGCTGATGGTCTTGGAGGCTGAAACCAGCCTGACAAAATGACTGGCAAAAGCATCCCACTGTGACTGGCCCTGAGGCTCTGTACACTCTTGGCAGAAACTGTCTCGGGCAAGGGAATTTTAAGGACTCCAAAGGGTGCTGGTGAGCTTTCCACATAACTGCCTTGGATACAAAGAAGTTAAGCATCTGTCTACCCTGCTTTGTCTCTCAGAGGACCCTTCTGATGTGGGGCTGCTGAAGGTGAAAGAACAAGAGGTGATAGAACGATTAGGGTTAGAAGGGACCTTAAAAACCACTGAGCTCCAAACTCACTAACATAGGCAGGACACTTTCAACTACAACAGGCTGCCCACAGCTCCATCCAACCTTACCTTGAATGTTTCCAGTAATGGACATCTACACCTTCCCTGACACCCTGTTCCTGTGCCTCACTATCCTCACAGTAAACAATTTCTTCCTAATACCTAAGCTAGGTCTGTTCTCTTTCAGTTTAAAGCCATTACCCCCATGCAAACACTACACACTCTTGCCAGCTCTCTTTTAGCCTCCTTTGAGCCCTGAAAGGCCACAATGAGGTCTCCTTGTAGCCCTCTCCATGCTGAACAACCCCAGCTCTCAGCCTGTCTTCAAAGGAGAGGTGCTCCTTCTGATTGTCTTTGTTGGCCTCCTCTGGACTCACTCAAGCAGGCCCCACATCCTTCCTATGTTGTGGGTTCCAGAGCTGGATGCAGCACTGCAGGTGGGGTCTCTGCTCACAGAGCAGAGGGGCAGAATCCCCTCCCTCCCCTGCTGCCCACACGGCTTTGGATGCAGCCCAGGACACGTTTGGCTTTCTGGGCTGTGAGTGCACATGGCTGGGTCATGTCCAGCCTCTCACCCACCAGCACCCTCAAGTCACTTCAGCCATTCAGCTGTCCACCTACCACTTTTTCATGCCCTACAAGACTCTTACAACAGTCCAAAGTCATGGACTAAATTAACTCAATGGACTAGTAAAGGGATAGTCCATAGACTACAGGAATGATATCTGTGTGTACCTACATCAAAAGATTGGAAAGGTGACGATGGTTAACTGGGACATACCAGAAAAGTGTGGGGCTTGGGCAGGATGTAAATGGTGCAGTATATGGGGTCAATACTGCCCATCCCAGCACAGGGGAGGGATGGCTGTGGGGGTGTGTGAGTGGCAGCAGGGTCCTGTGCTGGCTGGGTCCACACCACAACAGTTCACTGTATGGGGCTGTGACCACACTTCTCCCTTACCTCTTCTGAAATTAATACTGCTGCACATAAGCACAGGTCTGGTGTCCAGACTGTTTAGCAGAGCCTCTGACTGCAAGAAGAATTAACAGCCTCTGCAGTCAGCAAGACAAAGATTACATTCTAGAGATTTCCCAAACTAAGAACTTTCTCAGGCAGAACCTTCCAAGTTCAAGGCAACAAGGCAAAAATATTAAACATCTGCATTCATAATCTGCAGAAGAAAATATACTACACTCACAAACTCATCTGTCCAAATTCATCCTGTAAAGTGAGCAACACTTCTGAAAGCTCTTCCTGAGACGAGGACGAGTCGACCAGCAGGGATGGCCTTCTGCTGCTTTTGCTGGCAGGACGACTAGTACTGGTGGGTTTTGCTAGCAGAGTGTCGTTTACCACATGTTTGTTACACAAAGCTTTCGTGTGATGTTTCATCAGGTGTAGCACGTGTTGCACGTTGGCAGCAACCGAATGACTGGGACTGGTAGACTGAAAGAAAAAGAGACTTCTTTTATCAACAACTCAGTAATACTGGAGAGCATTTAAAAAACAGTGACACTTTTGTCTTGCTGACAAGAATGTGATTTTTGTTTGAATTAATATACACTAACAAGAACATCTTGTAAAGCAGCAGGCTCTTCTTTGGAAATACCAGTTCGGCTATTTGTCAATATCCAGCAAGTATTTCAAAGACAATATGTATGAAAAGTGTCAAAGAAAATTAGATCATCTGACCACTGGGTGTCAGGAGTGCACCAAGCCAAAGTCCCTTAAGGAGCTGCAGCAACTGAGCTCTAAGCTTTGGAATTAATCAGCTCACCTTCCCAGCCACAAAGGGTACATCACCCAGACACAATCTGTAATGGGGCTGCACAGTGGGATGTCTTACAAGAGAGCGCTTCTGGAAAGAAAGAAGAGACGAGTATTTAGCAAAAATTGTACTAGAGCAAACCCACTTTCCCTCTACTGCTCCCTGATCACATGCACACAACCTTATTTAACTCTTCAGTAATTGCCTCTCTCTTCCCATATCTTACCTTCTCTGGTTGCTTTGCTTTTTTCCTGGGTTGTCTTGCTTTTGGAGAAAGCAGTGGTGATGCTGCTTGAATCAGTAGTCTGTTAGTTTCCAGGCCTGTCTGAAGCTATAATTGAGAGAATAAGGGGAGTTACTGAAATTATATTAATAAATAATCAGAGACAAGCAGAGAACTGCAAGAATTGTTAAAACAAGCTCTCCAGAAGCAAGGAGAGCTTGCTTCAGGAGAAGCAAGCTTGCAGCAAGGAGAGCTGCAAATTTTTAGGGTATTTTTGCAGTCTAGTGTCAACTTAAACATTAAATACTTCCTCTGTTAACACTACTCCTCAGTAATCCTAGTAAATTAGAGAATTAGCCTTAGTCCATTAGTCCCATGCAGGCAAGTGCCAAAACATCAGCTGTGCTTTACACTTGGCAAGGTATTGGGGAGCTCAAGCCACCCAACCATGATCAATCGATCCCATGACATATAGCTGCTAGCTATATAACTACTCCTTCTGTTCCATTAAATTTGACAGTAAAAACCCTCCAAACAAACAAACAAAAAAAACTAACCACCAAACCATCTATTGAAAGAGTTAAGGTCAGAACTCCCTGTCGGCAGTGAGAATCTTAACACACTTTGCTGTTCAAGAGGAAGATATGGCATGGCTTTAGAAATCATGTCCTGAAGACTCATTCACAGCATAACTTTTCATTATTAATTTGAGATATTCCTTTCCCCATCAGACCAAACTCATGGCCAAGGTTAATGTTAGAGCCTAACACATAACCTCCATAATTCTCCAGCATGCAATGAATGGTTAACAAACACCACACTTCCAGGTTAGATGTGCCAACATCCTTAAGGGCTCATAATCAGGAGTATGTTCCCTTTTTTTTTGCTTCCTTCTACAATATTTTAATTACAATTATGAACAAGGGAGCCCATTTGTTGACTTTGATACATTGAGAGGTTCCCGTGCATACTCAATTATGGATTAGTCTGAATTTCTACTCCTCTTTTTCAACTTTTAGTAAAGAAATCAAAGCTTCAGTGCATATGCGGTGATAGAAGAAGGTTTTCAAAAAAGCTCAGAAGTTCAGAACATTTGGTACCTCAAGAAGGAGGAAAAACAAAATAGAAAAAAAAATACTAAACCCAGGATTTCACTATTCTGTGAGGCATACGGGGGACACTTTCAGTAAGCTTAGCTGAAAAATTGAAAAAACGGAAGAGCTAATTACAGTGCATACCAGTACAAAAGAAATTTCCTGTTGGTTACCTCAGCTGCTTTTTCCTGAATAAGCTTCCTTGCATGTTCTTCCTCATGAAGCTTCTGTTCCAGCTCTTTCATTTTTTTCTAGTCAAAGTTGAATTAAAATAATAGTGTTACTAATGAAACATTTTTTTCTTCCTGAAGAAAAAGTAAGTCTTCCTACAATACTACAATATTAGCAAAAACTGTGTTACAGCAAACCCACTTTCCCTTTACTTTGTAGTAAAAGAGGCAACCTGCTCCCTGATCACATGCACACAACCTTATTTAACTCACATTTTTGCACAAAACTGAGTTCATCTTATGACTTAAGGATAAATGAAGACTTGAGCATTAGCATGACTGCTGATGCTTTGCCTGTATAGGCATAAATACAGCAGTCAAAAGCTTATGCTTAACATTTAAATTGATTTTTCTATTCTTACTTTCACAATTGGTATCTGAAGTGAAGTCACAGCCAAATACACACAGAGCAATACACAAGGCTCTTTCTCTTCAGTTGTAAAAACACCCTATACAGTAGGTTGCTTTGTGTTCATTATCCTCCAAGATTCTGTACTACAAAAGAGCTAACAAAGACATGTCATTATAAGGCAAGAGATGACTTGCTTTATTTAGACCACTAATGGCATTTTTGCTAAAATCTGTAGCTTACACTCTTACAAGAAAAGAATTTTTGAACATCTAGCCACCTCTTCCTAATAAAGAAGAGGGAGGAAAGGTTGTATGATACCCCTGAGATACCCTTAAATCAAAGTGAAATAATTTCATCTTTTATCACAAAAGCATGTAAGAACTCTGTTGAAACTTTTTCAAATGAAAAGGTTAAGGGGAAAGCACACATATCTTTGTAAACCTCCAACAAGTATGAAAACATTGTTTAAACAAGATACATTGAAATTCCCAATGTGAAAGTTACCAAATAACTTTCTGGCTTTATACAGCAGTGAAAGAACAATCCAGAGCTCCAGTACCCAAAACAATTTCCCTTCTCTTCCCCCAAAAACTGATAATTCACAGAGCTACTAATCAAACTTGAGGCAGAAAAGCATGCTATACAGAGTGACAGGTGTATTTGTACACTTGTTTGTTTATAAACCCACTACATTGAGGTACTAAATATTTCAGTTCTGCTTTACTTAAGCATTAACTGCAAGAATAATATAACGAGCTGTTATACAAAGGTGTTAAAAGGCAAAAGCCTGGATAAACATTGAAGACAAAGGCACTATATAAAGGAACCAACCTTTTCTTTTGAATGAAAGAATCGTTCTGATGGTATTTTTTTTCATTCAAAACAAAGATATTCCAGGTAACTTAAAATCAACTTCTGCCCTTTAGTAATTGGCACAACCCTTGATATCCATGCGGTCAATCTCAAAGACCTTTTATTAACCTCTTAAGTCTGAAAGAATTTTTAGTATGAAAATATTGAGGAAAATATTGTTTAAACTAAAGATTGACACAAAGCTAGGCCAAAGCTTTTATTCTGAAATGAATGAGTATTCCCTCAAGCACCTGTTCAGCTGCAGTATGAAGCTCAAACTACACAGCAAGTACATATCTTACTGCATCATCTGTGAAAGACCCTGTTAGAAATTATATACCCAACTTAGATTCCCTAAATTTTTTTTTCTTGTTTATAGAAGAAGGTATTATGCAGATTACTGGAATGTCACTGAGAGAGAGGGCACAGAGCCAAGCAAACAGACCCTGCCCAGCAGTGCTGCCCATCATGTATGACAGCACTGCAATCAGCAGCAAGCAGACTGCAGGTCAGCACCAGGCTGTCTGAACGTCCACTCAGTCACCAGGAGCCACTGCAAAAAACTTTAATGACAAAACAGAATATTTCAATGTTTATTTCTGACCTGTTTTCTAATGGAAAATGAATTTCATGCAACCACCTACTCATAGAATCCCAGAATCATAGGATGGTTTAGGCTGAAAGGGACCTTTAAAGGTCACCTAAGTCCCAGGGACACTTTCCACCAAACCAGGTGGATGCCTAGAGCCTTGTCCAAACTCATCTTGAATGTTTCCAGGAATAGGGCAGATTGTCAGTGGACAATCTGTCCCAGCGTTTTGCCCACCCCACAGAATTAGGGGAGGGTGGAGGGGTGTAGTTTTAAGTCTCATTGTTAGCATTAAGATCAATTACTATGAACTACAGTTGTTGAAAATGTCAACCACACACACATTCAAATTCTGGCCATCTGGCTACACACAAGGCCACAGCCCAAACTGCACTGTTAGGGAACAGTCACATTTCTTTACTCCATCTTCAGACACAGACATGTTCAGATCTTCTCAGTCAACTGTCCAGAGAGTGCACTGCAGGACTACAGTTGAAATAAAGATGTTTCAAAAGCATTTCCAGGGTAAATTCTCCACATAAATAGGAATCTCAGCATTTCCTTTTCACAGCCACTACTGACATTAGTGCATTACTTGAAGACAATATTTACAGGGCCAGGCAGTGGCTCTGGGGAGATTAAATGCTCTCAGTAAATCCCCCACACAACTAGTGCTCTGGCAGTGTCTGAACTCAGAGGCAGATACATCACTGCTCACTCACGAGTCACATCTCACCACTTCCCATCCATTTTAGCACATTATGTATGAAACAGTCTCTTATTTCTTTCTTCAAATTCAACTCGAAAACATTTCTACAATCTTGCCAAAATTACAGCAGAGATCAAAGAGGGAACAGATGCAATGCTTCTGAGTAGAGAGTGCAGCCACTCTTTGAAGATATTCAGGTAATACCTATCACACAGATGCTCACATATGAACGTAGCTTATAACCACAGAGGCAGGCAGACCTGTCAACCAGAAAATGGCTCATGACTTCATAATGACCATAAGAAAAATGACTTCTCATTACAGCTAAATCCAGATTTATTTCAAGTCCTAGAATTTCTTCAAAATTGTGTGAATTTAACATCCAATTCCTCTAAAACATATTTAATTGTGACAGCTACTAATTCCTAAAGAATCAAAGACCTCTGGTTTGATCCAGAAAAGAAAACAAAAAGAACCACAAGGCTGAAATTATTTTCACTGTCCAGGCAAACAATCCAGTCCCACCAAACTTCAGCTACGACCAGTCAAAAGCTTGGTAAAAGCCTTTCAGAGGGAATGCCCATTGCTGAATGGGTTATTTCAACTCTAACCCTGGAGGAAACTACAGCTACTTTCAGAGTGCAAGACCCAGGAGACTCCTATTTTTCTTTGCAAGTTTTTTACCTTAGTAAACAATGCAACCACTTGTAGTCTACAATTGCAGCTCACCACAACAGGGTGTCAAGATCTTAAAAAGCTTGTTGCAGCTGCTTTGGCTCGGGGACTTGCAAGAATAGTTGTAGAATCTAAGTGTCCTGCAGCAAGCCAGGCAGCTAAAGGTTTACTACCAAACATCTCCTTATGTACTTCTGGAGGAACAACCATCTACTTCACCTCCTGAGGTAAGGGCTGGTGTGCAGGGTGGCAAGCCTACGATTTTGGTAGAATCTAGAGCTGCTATCCACAATACCACAATCTAATCATGTACTATCTGCTCCTTTTGGGCGAACAGGGGAAGAAATTTGCAGAAGGAAGCCTCTCCCTGGTTAAGGTCTCTGCAGTTTCCAGGCTTGGGAGACTTATGGTCTCTTACAGCAGCAGAGAGAGGTATGTGGATAGGACATCAGAGGCCAACACCACAAAGGGCACACAGAAATGTATGGGGTTTGTGTGGTAAGGCACTGGTAGGTAGCCATGGGGCTTCCTTCTCTGAGGAGCTGCCAGGAACTTCCCCATGTCAGCAGAACCAATGCCAACAGAGCCAATGCCAGCTGGCTCTAAGACAGACCCACTGCTGGCCAAGGCTGAGCCCAACAGCAATGGTGGTAGCACCTCTGGGATCACAGACTTAAGGCGGGGAAAAAAAACCTGCTGGGGAATGGTAGCCAGAAGCAAGGAGTGAGAATATGTGAAAGCAGAAGCCTTGCAGACCCTAAGGTCAACAAGGGAGGGGGAGAAGCACTCCAGGTGCCAGAGCAGAGATTGCCCTACAGCCCATGGTGAGAATGAGTTTTATTTCTCACCACAAAATTATAAAAATTATGAAAATTCAAGGGTGAACCCACCATAACAGAACATGACCAAACACAGTTCAGTTTGCAGAAGCTACTTATTCAGAGTCCTGAAAAGGCAGACTGTCTCAAACCCACAAGGAGTCAGTCAGTTCTAGAGGCCTTGCAACACGAGGCCACAGAAGTCTGCACACAAAATAACTAATAATAACTGTTTCTTAATAAGGAGGGCTAAAAGAAAAAAAAATACATCAAATTCATACAAGTCAGGGTGAATCTGGATAATAACAGAATATAACTCCTAGCATTCAGTAGCATGGAAAGCAAGTCAAGATCTTAGGAATGGCCGCAATCTTACAATGCCTAGGCATCAACTCAGCACAAAAGAGGAACACCAACAGACTGTTAAGGCATAATAAAACTACAACTCTTGCAGTGTATAGTGACCCAAAGCCTGCCTGGACTTTCATCAATAACTTCAAGTTTTCATAATGTCTCAGTTTAAAATTAAGTTTAGTTGCTGTCTTACTCTAAAAGCACCAAGTTTTGCTCAGCTCTGTTACTGACATATAGTTATGAAGTACAGATGACAAGAAACAACACAAATCTGATATAGTAGCCAAGAAAATAACAGACCTCTGCTATGGACTGCATTGCAGTAAGTCTGCTATACTCCTTTTCCAGTATATCCAGCTTTTCCAATTTAGACTGAACATGCGATTGGTCAAGAAGCCGATCTCTCTCCAAGGAGCCCTTGAAGGGAGAAGTGAAAAGGAAAACCATTATAAGCACAAGAAAACAAGACCATCTGTAGTAATCCTTGTGTCTGGAGCAAAAAGTCCAGAGAACTACTACTTCCTCTGTGCAATTTTAGATGGTGCCACAATCAGGGAACAAACTGCATCACTGGTCCACCAGTGTTGGGGAACCAGACATTTAACCACATCTGAGAGAGGATTCTGCAGTCTTTCCTTCCTCCCAACATAAAACATTAAAAAAAAATTATGCAGAAATTAGAAATAGTTTTCTTGATTATTTTCCCTTCAATAAATATTTAAGAGACTGAAATAGAATAGCCACAGAGACCAATGAACAGACAGCTCTAGGTGACTCATATGCCTATAAAACAGAATTCAAGGTCATTTTAGATATAGGCCAAATCCCAATCACTGATGATGGGAAATGGAAATTTTACTGCTATTTCTACAGAATCAGTATTTCAGGCCAATTTAGCAAGAGTAGTGCTAGTAAAAAAAAAAAAAATCCCCAAAGGCCTGAAGACTGTAAACACAAAAGGGAGGTTTTTTTTCCCAGTGGCACACAGGTATAACACTGGAGGATAAGGATGAGCTACTGCAGTAAGCCAATCATGCAGAAGCAAACAATTCATATTAATACCTGAGCTTGCTATTGCCTTAGAAACAGGTGCACAAAGAAAATACCAGGGTCGTGAGAGACTAGGAAATTTAAGTAGGGAAGCTATCCATACCTAAGTATGTGAAGGCCAGTTGAAGTAGACATCTACACTTAAAGGTATTAAAATTACAGTAACTATGAAAAATCATTACATAATTAATGACTTTTATGATTTAACCCTGAGATAGTTTTGGGAACAGACCTGTTTTCCCAAGAGATGTGACTTCTCGCTTTCTGCATGCTGGATCATTTTTCTCATGTAGCCCAGCTGTTTCTCTAGAAGGCTGCATCGAGACTCAGCAGCTGCCAGCTGAGAAGACAGTTCTGAAGATAACAGAAGGCAGAAAGTAGAAATCATGCATTGCTCGTTCCTGGGATTTTTTTGTTTGTTTGTTTTCAGGACAGTTTCAAAACAAACAAGAAAAGGACCTATGTAAGAAACTTAGATATTACGCCTAATGAACTTTATTATGCATAAAAATCCCTAAAACGAAGAATATCTTAATTATTTCTTTGTAACTCTCCATGTCATTGCAAATTAAAAGATGTTGAACAAAGTAAATTAAAATTGGTTATGCATTGATAGGAATTAAGTTTCATCCACACCAATGTTCTATAGTATCTATATATGATTTGCAAACAACCTTGATTTTTCTTTGACACTTCAGTCTTGTCATGTTCTTTGTGTTGCATTTGTTCACTCAGTACTTTTTTATAGTCTGCTGTTTCCCTGCTGAGGTGCTTTACATTCTCCTCCGCCTGAAACCGTTCCAACTCCAGTCGATGAATTTTTTCCTGGAGATTCTTCAGAGCAGAAAATATTGCTGCAATTGAAGAAGAAGCTTTTGTTAGATTCCATTAAATCACCACTTCAAGACAACACTGAACTTGAAACGTTATTATAAAAGCATGTTAGGTAAGAAGGTCAGAGTGTTCCTCACCAGCATCCAAGAGTCCTTCCAGGAATTAAGACCTGTTTCCCTTTAAATCATAACTGATTCTAAAACTAGTCTCAAACAAATAGATGCCCTTCGTGCACACCCTTCACCTGACACATCTGGGAAAGATACAACTATTTCCCAGAACAAGGCATATAAATATTGTGTCGATTAAGAACAAACAGTGTATCCTCTGACCCTTTATCAAAAGGAAATGAAAAGTCACAACTAGATAGTTAAAACAGTGGCAATTCTCCATATTAGTATTATTCCTACCACAACAAATACACAAACACAGTGTTCCCATGAATGGCCACACAGCATAGTTAAGGTTAACTATGAAAAGGGCTATAAAAGTGCATATAAATAAAAGGACTTCCCTATTAATTCTTCTAGTTTTGCACTTGTGTTCCCCTCCTCCGCCTAAAAACATACATCTCCTTTGTCCTGAACCATTTTTCCTCTCAGCTCCATTCCCAGCTTTAGCAGTTTCTAAACAAAGCCTTTCTATATTCTTCACCACAAAAAGAAAAGCAGTCGTAATAGAACTCACATCACCTAGCAATTAAACCATCTGCTGGTAATCTGATGTATTATGTCTCTTACCTGTGCTATTTAATTCTGTAAAGGGAACCATAACCATAAGCTCTTTCCCCCATACAGTGCTGCTGAGGTTAAACATGAGAATATCTGTACACACAGCTCATATAGCAGACTAATCTGCAAGGTCACATTAGCCCACTCCTTTGTGCTTAAATCCACTCCAGAGAAAGAATGTACCTGTAATATAGCATGCTTAAGCACTAGAAGAGTTGGGACTGCATATTGGTTTGTGCATCAGATAACCCAAAAAATAAAAAAATAAATTAATCAAATCTTGAAATGAATGAGAGTACACATCAATGTATCACATCAACGCAAACCTGTTAAGTACGTAAAGCAGCAACAGCAGTCACAGTTAAGAGGAAGTTATTGATAATTTGGCCATATTTGCAGTATCAGAATCACCAATTACACCCTCTTTATTTACATTACCGTTCCTAGGATTCAGTTGAAATGGGCATAGCTGAAACAATAAACAATTTGTTACTATTATTGTTAAAAGCTACATTGAAATCTCTGTATATGCACAATAATGACTAAAAAAATACAGCAAGGAAGCAACTCAAGCAGTGAACAGAAAAAGGTGAAACCCAACAGGCTAAGTATCATTCAGTCACTCCTGTTAGAGTATTAAAACCAACTGTGTATGCTGACACACATATACAACACAAAGACATTAAACCCATAATAAATAGAAGTTACTGTACTCAATTCCAGGATTTTTCAATAAGTTTTATTTAATATGGGGAACGAGAGGAGCAATAAGGACCCTCAAAAGCAATCAAATCAATCCTACCATTTGAAACTAATTCCCATATCCTTAAATTTACTAAAATATACACTCCAGAATATTTCCGCATTTTTAAAAGCTAAGCAAAAAGAGAAATATAATGAATCATCCACGTATTGGACTCAATTTTCAGTACATATTCACATTCACTTGCACTTCATTTAAACATTTTTTGAAAATATAAACATTTGCTAGTTTTTAAAAAGGGATATAATTTATCTGATTGTCTTCTACCAACCATCCTTATTTCAGAGTTGGCAGTCACCATTAGAAAAAAAATTGCCAAGTGAAAACTTGGAAGTCAAAATGTTATTGAAGTCAAAATGTTATTGCTAATGCAACATGCAGCACACTCTACAAAAATACACCTGCATCAGTAATTCATAAGGAAGCTCTTTCCTGCACTTTCAATTTTTCATCTGTAAAGATTGTTTTAGTTTTGTGTCAACAGCACTCTCAAAACTGATGGCCTTGAGAGCATATATGGCATTTTAAATAGCACTGCAAGAACTGAGATTTCATCTTCCAGGTCATTAACACACAAGTCCCTAGTAACTCAGACATGAATTGAATTGTGTTATTGGAACAGGGACTTGAGGCTATCATCCTGATTTTTTACTTAGTTTGGGTAATATTAGGATTCATCCTAAATATTTCTCACTTTTCTCCATATAAGGAAAAAAATATCAAGTAGTTCATACCTTTAAGCCTCCATGCCACTCCAGTCTTAAAGGGAGCATTTCTGCAACGACCCTGAGCCAAAGAGCTCTTCAAAGGATCAGTCCTGCTCTGGTCTCCCAACTCCTCATGATGCACCCTGTATGTACCCCAAGGCAGCTCTGAAGTAAGTCTCACTACATGACAACCTAATTCACTAAAACAACAGAAAAACTAGCCAAGAATAGGTTTTTTGTTCATGTCCAGTCATGCAAGACAGATCTGTTTATACAGAGATGAACATCAGGACCAGAGTGGGAAAGGAGGGAGAAGGAACAGCATAGAAAAAGGAAGAATAAATGGGAGTAAAATTGCCTCCCCCTTTTTGGTGTTGTGAGCTCTCAGTTCAGTACTTTGCTGAAACCTTCTCTGCATCCTTTAAGGCTCCACTGATACAATAAATACTCAACACACCCTTCGTCCATGACAAGCCTTCCAATTTTAACAGGACCAAAACTCTTCCTTTGCTCCAAACCATTCTGGGGACTAAAGTCTCCTTATTTCTAACTCAGCTATCAACTGAGGAGAGGAAAGGTTGAGGGAGAGGAAGACTAAGGAAGGGACAAAGAAAACACGTCAGTACAATTTCACAAAGTACTCAGACAATTTTACAATTCTCTACTACCAAAGAGGAGCATCTTTCTCCATCTGTAAGATGACTTTTATCATCAGATGTCCTTTGGAAAGAGACGTGCCAAGGACTTACAAAACAGGTGACCTGGATATCACTGGGAATTGATAAAAGGATAAAAAGACTGCAACCTTCGTAGATGTGGAAGCATTTTACCACGATTTGGAAAGATGTAAGAAAACAACTTTGCTGAACTATTACCTCTGCTGTTGCTTTCAGGATATGGAATAACTGGTTTCCATGACGAACGCTGCAAATCTGAATTAATAAATGGCTTGTGCTTTGGATATTCTATAAATGAAGCTGAAGAGAGCCCATCTGTGGCTGATGCAGAGTTATGAGTTCTGTGCAGATCATCCTGAAAACAAAATAAAGCTGTTATTCATCACATTTGTTTCTTTGTCAAAACAACAAAAATAAAGTAAGATTCTATCAAATGATACGTAGAGGTACTTCTACAGGAGACTCATAGCTCAAAAGCGGTACTTCCTTCTTTATGGCCTTAGGATGTAGCATTTTTACATCCAACTCTCCATCCATTAAAAACAGTAGCAAACAGAAGAATGTATTTCCCATACTACTTTCTGATTTACGCTTTTGTTTTCCATTTACTTGTACTGTCTACTGCTTATTGGGAGAAGGCAATTCACAATCAGTTGGAAAACAACCACCTTAATTACCGGTTACATTTACTGCACATGAGATGCTGCATTAAGGTGGCCAAACCTGATAAGGCACACCCAGGACCATGGCTCTACACTCCCTGATGTAACACAAGAGCTCACTGACTGCACATGAAGCACAGGACACATTGCACCTGGAAAGAGGAGGTGAGAGTCCCAATCCTTCTAACTCCACTCGCTCCAATTCACCCTCCTTATCTTTCCTTTAGCAGATGGAACTTCACAAGACACATCCAGATAACTTTATGCTACACCTGATTAGTGGTATGAGCACAACACAGCAAGGAAAGTACCCCTGCCTCTAAGCAGTAATGTACTCTTAAATCAGCTTCAGATTCTTCTGAAAAATGTGGCTATAGAGATCATGGGAGTCTGCTGGGAATTTTGCAAACCAATTTTGCAAACACCTGGTGTGCTTTGGATGTTGCAATGAACTGTAAGGACCACCTAGCCGGGAAGATACTCTTCTAAATAGGGGAGACATGGCAGAATAGGGTATTTATGGTTTCAAATCAAAAACTGTCTACCTGGCCTAAGCTTTACAACCTGTATACACAAATTAAATAAAATACTTATTTTTAACTTCTCTCAACTGCACCCATCACTACACAATCTGAAGGCAACCTAAGAGAGGTGGGCTGCAAGCAGATGCAAAGCTCCCATAGCTTCCCCGTTCATCAATAAGTAAAATGAGCAATTGCTGATCTTGGCAGGGTGTTTTTACACTTTTCATATCTATCAGTGGGAGCATATAATGACCAAAATTAAAATACTAATATTAATTATCTCATAGCAAATTACACAACAGCCCAAAATACATTACAAGGAGCCAAATATGGGGGAAAAAAATTAAGAATTTTTTTAAGCTATTTAAAGTCCATACACAGCTGACTTCCTTTAATAAGCATTCTTCCTACAGTGATTCATTGTGTGCAAGAAAATTTGGACCCTAACTACTCTGAGTGTATCAATTGGTGTTTCTAAGCACAGTTTTATGACTGCTTTGCAGTTTGCATTTTTAACATTTTCCTACACAACATAATGGCTTTTCTCAAAATAACTGCATTTGCACACACATTTGTTACCACAGAAAGTAAATTAAAACACTAATCCCTAATTATGAATATTTTAATAAAACTATTTTGAATAAGTGTCTTATGTATATAAACACTGTTTTACACCCAGCAGCCTCACAAGTCTAACCAGAACACGTGGCTCCATCTGATCGAAAGCCTGTAACATCAAAAATGCCATCAGCATTACAGGATAAAGCATCGATGAGCAAAGAATACTAAGACCAAATGATGGAGTAAAAGTGAACCAAGCAAAGCACAGCACTTCTGCAGCAGCAGTACAGAAATAGCAACATAAGCCTCAGCAACCCAAACAGCAACTATCAATTCAAATATCAGTGTCCTGTCTGCTATTGATTCAAACTAAAGGTACCCCGTGAAACAGTCAAAAGAAAAAGGGGGATCAGGCTGAACCCAAAGTAGGGTTGACAGCATCACAATCCTTCTAGATGTCACTATCCTCTTTAATGTCTTCACAGGTAAAGTCTTGTCTGAGAATTAAGAATAACTACATAAAAATAGCAAAGTAAAGAAATTCTTCTGTTTTTTTTTCCCTGACATTAGTAACATTTTTCTAGCCAACAGCAGACTACTGAAAGAAAAAGCTGGTATACTCAAAACCCTGGAGCACCAAAGTCACATAAAGCAAAGCAAATTGAGGCTTTTGACTAGTTACACATCTTCTAAATTCCACCTGGATGGAGGAAATAGGCACTCATTTAAATAGTCAGTAATAGTAACTTGTAATAATAATTTGAATAGTCAGTACAGGTATCAGCTTCAAATAGCTACTGAAAAAACTTGTGCTGGAATATCATTTATTACATAGGCAATCATTCTTTTTTTCAGTCTAAATAATAATTTGCTACCATGTATATTTTTCTCATCTATTTTTAAGCAAAAGAGTGGCTTATATTCCGTTTCATAAATAGTGACTTTAAATAATTTGACTGAATACTTTGGGAAAGTTTATGAAACAGCTTCACAAAGCTCAAACATCACAGCAATTGTCTGCTCTTTTCCCTTATCTCTAAGGTCATTAAAAACCATTTAAATTTGTTTCTGCTCTTGGAAAGTCTCACAGGGAGTATCATGCTCTGATGCTCAAGAAAATTGCGAAAAACAAAAAACAAACAAACAGGGAACTCCACATAATTTGTTTTGAATCTCAGCTAGATCACGTTTGCTAACTGCATCTCCTCTCTTTCAGGATACTCCTCATAGTCTTTCCTTCCTTAAGCCACACTAAAGCCTCCAAGTAGTAAATGAAGAAGCTTAAGTGGAGCCAAGGAGACAAGTGCACCCTATTGCATAACAGTGAGCTGCGCATATTTTATCTCCATAGGTGAGAACATTGCCTTCCAAAATGCTTGGCTTTCACCGCTGCCTACTCAAGCAGAAAGAAGGGAATATAAAAAACACAGACCAGAGATAATGCATCACCAGCACACAGGGACCTCCCAAAGCTCTTAAAGGCTGAATACAGCAGGGGGGAAAAAAGACACAAACTCGTACAGGAAGTTTTTTTAAAAGGGATCAAATTAAAATGGGTGCTATTGCAAGTTCTCATCTGGGTGCTCACAACCAAAAAAGAAAGAGAAAAAAAGAATGATAGCTGGCAATGCTTTAAGTGGCCTTTGTTTTTAAAGCCAAGTGCAAACAAAAAAAGCAAGCAAACACAGGAAAATTATGTAGGGAATGAGGAAAAAAAAGTCAAAATAATGAGATACTGAATGTAGGGATTATAAAACATCTAAGTATCCAGTTATTCAAGCTTTCATAGTCATTTCAGAAAGACAATCTCAATTAGCAGCCTACCCTCCCTCCTTACTGCAGTACTAGGAAAACGGGGAAGGAAGGACAGCCCCTATCACTGACAGGCCAAGTTAAGTGCTGGATGTGCCTCCTTGATATAGACTGAACCAGGAGCACTCTACGTTTCTAGAACATCTCTAGTTAAAAACAAACATTAAAAAAGTTAACTTAGTTAAGCAATTACATCAAATGGGGAGGAAAAAATGTTGGCACAATACAGTAATTTTTGACAACTATCTGCTGTAGAGTGCCAGATGTATTAAAAGCAACTACTTTCAAAGTTCGGAAAAATATAAAGTTAGGGTTTATTTCTTTTTTTGAACACGTACAGAAAGTCTACAGTGGGCAACCTTTTTCCCCAAAGGTTTTCTTTGGCTAACTAAATTGATTAAGCAACCTACATTTAACTACTGAAGACTAAAAGGAGTCTTCTGACATCTTACTCCAGGCACGCTAGAAACAATTCCAATCAGGAAAGAGACAGGAGTCGTCAAATTCCTCTTGCTGGCCCAGATGTGAGTATGGGAGTACACTGCAGGGCAGGAGACACACAAGAGAGAACCCCAAGATGGGTGCACACCACGCAGCCAGTGAGATCCCAAACCATGAATCCCCATAGGGGTGACCTCGCACTTCGTGCAGACCATCGGGCTGCAGCCTTTTCACCACCTCTGCTCCTCCAAAGCACATGTAAGACACAGTTTCTCACACGAAAAAAAAAGCCAAAACAAGGAAAAGCAATTAAAAAGACAAAACGACAAAGTTACAAACAGCACGCCAAAACTTCCAACAAGAACCCCAGCTGGGAATCTGTCTGAGGTGTCAACCTGGTGGAGGCAGCCAGCCTCCGTCCACAGAGCTCAGCACAGGCTCGCTCCTCGTGTCACCTGCACCAGGTGAGCCACGTGTCCCGCCGCTCCTCCACACCCAGCGCCCGGGGAGCAATGCGGACACGGAAATTCTGGTCCCCGGCGTGTACGTGGTTACCCGGCCCAATCCACCAGGTGCTCCACACACGCCTAAGGGCACAGAGATCTACTAAAGCTAGACCTCGGCTGAAGGCAGCGATTACATCGGACAAAGAAGAGAAACAACCAGACGTGCAATCCACCGCCAGCCCTGCAGTGGGAACTCCGTGCTCGCCCGGCTGCCCCAGCACGGCACAGACAGCGTTTGACTGAGCCCCGGAACAGGTGTCTCCACCACCCCAGGGTATTTCTGAGAACAAACCAAAGTCAACACTTTATTCCCACTCGCTTACAAACAGGTACCGACACTGGTATGGGGGCAGCAAAAGGGCTGGTTTCAATAGCAGAATATCTTTTTTTTTTCCTGTCTCTTTAGAAAGCACGTGTGCACGCATCACGGGTTTATACGTACATACTAACATACATATATACAGGCACATATATGCACGCACATACATATATATGTATATATACACACGTAAGTACATATACACACATAAACGCCTATAGACCTGTAGATTCACACATACGCGCGCACATATATATACATATTACATATAAACATATATAATATAGATATACACACATACATATCATTTAACAGACAAGCCAGCTTCCACAGCCTGTACCGTTCCGGGCACGCTGGTGGCCGGCAAGCCGCCAGCCCGGCACTGCCCGGCCGCTACTCCTCGGATTTCACAAGCCTCCCGCCCGTCCAGCCCCTCATTGCGGGGCCGCCCGCCGTGCCTCACCGTGTGCTGATGGCCGCACGGAGCCGCTGCCGTCGCCATGTCGGCCCTAAGTGAGCCCGCTCCGGCCCATGTCACTTTAAGGCATGGCACCCGCGCGGCAGCTCGCCTGACTGCCAACCCAGCCTGCCAATGAGAAGGGAGGATGGGGTGTAGGTCCCGCCCCATCCTCCTCCCAGGATTGAGTGGCACGGCACATACCCAATAAAAGTAGAGCGGGGGCGCCGCTCAGCCAATCGAGAGGGAGGAGCGGTGGGCGGGCCCCTGAAGCCAGGCGCGCGGGCGGGGGGCGGTGCGTGGGCACGCGCGGAGGGAGGAGGGCGGAAGAGGCCGGCCTTTGTCAGAGGGAGCCCCCGCGCCTCGGCCAATCGCAGAGCAGGGGCTCTGCCACCGCCCGGCGCAGGGCAGGGCGCCCGCGGCGGGATTGGCGGCGGCGGGGCCGGCGGGGGCGGCGATTGGGCGGCGGCGTTCGAAGGCAGGTTTGGCGCGGGGCGGCGATTGGCTGCGCGGGCGCAGCGCGAGCCCGGGCCCGGGGCGGAG
Source organism: Sturnus vulgaris (assembly GCF_052056855.1). NCBI lineage: Eukaryota > Metazoa > Chordata > Aves > Passeriformes > Sturnidae > Sturnus > Sturnus vulgaris. The sequence goes on along the minus strand of NC_142244.1, from coordinate 41,905,433 downwards.
GGAGGGAGGGAAGGGCGGGGGGCGCGCGCGGGGTGACGCCGCTGCCGCCGACACAAGGGGGACGCGGGCGGGCGGGCGGCGCGCGGGGCCCAGGGCGGCACCGGCGGGAGCGGCACCGGGACGGGGGCGGCGGCGGTGGCGGCTCCTCCTCGGCGGCCCCGGCGGCCGCTCCGTCCCTCGCCCCGGCGGCACCTCCCCATTCCCCTCCCTCGGCCCGCCCGTGTCCGCCCCGCCGGATGGCGGCGGCGGGCGCGGCGGCCGCCCCGGCGCTTTATGCCTGCACCAAGTGCAACCAGCGGTACCCGTTCGAGGAGCTCTCCCAGGGCCAGCAGCTGTGCAAGGTGCGGCGGCGGCGGGCCGGCCCGGCCGGGGCTGCTGGCGGGGCGGCGGGCGGGGGCGGAGCGGGGCCGGGGCTCGGCCGGGCAGTAACGCGGCGCTTCCCCCGCAGGAGTGCCGCATCGCCCACCCCATCGTGAAGTGCACCTACTGCCGCTCCGAGTTCCAGCAGGAGAGGTACGGCGGGCGGGCTCTGCCCGGGGCGAGCGCGTTTGCAGGAGCTGGGCCTGGCGGGTCCGGAGAAGAACAGGCTGAGAGGGGATCTCATGAATGCATACAAATATCTCCAGGGCGGGTGCCAAGAGGACGTGCCAGGCTCTTTTCGGTGGGGCCCAGTGACAGGACGAGGAGCCGTGGTCATAAACTAAAACACGAGAAGTTTCACCTCCACATGAGGAAGAACTTACTTCCACTGAGGGTGGCAGAGCACTGGAACAGGCTGCCCAGGGAGGTGGTGAGGTCTCCCTCTCCGGAGACACTCAGGATCCACCTGGACACGTTCTGTGTCACCTGCTCTAGGTGGCTCTGCCTTGGCAGGGGGATTGCACTGGAGGTCCCGTGCAACCCAACTCTTCTCTGAGTCTGTTTACAAGTAATTGCGTGGGCAAGAATGTCAAAGTGCGTGTTTTGTCACCTAATTCAATGTTGTGCCATTTTATCTCTTTAGCAAAACCAACACAATATGCAAGAAATGTGCCCAAAACGTGAAGCAGTTTGGAACGGTGAGTAGTTACTTGGTTCTTAATGCTAAAGTTGAGCTCGTTTGTGCTTCAAACTGAAAAAAAAAAGTTCCCTTACTAATCTTCTAACTAATCTTCTTATTTCCTTTTGAGAAAAAAACCCAAAAACAACAACAACCAAAAAAAACAAGAACAAACAACCAAACCCACACTAGAGATTGCCATCCAGAAGAGTAATGGAAAAGACTGACATCTCTTGATTTCCTCTCTGCGTTACCATTGCTTTTCCCAAATTGAAATCCATTTGGATTATATGTAGCTTAACAGTTAAGGGTAATTTCAGTATAGCTATTTGTAACAAAGCAATGTTATTTCATGCCACACACGTTAAGTTATTCCCTGCATATTCTCATAAGCACACACTTCATGGCAGGAAGACCATTAGCCCTCATTGTTCCTGACTAGTGGTAAATGTGAAAATCTAGTAACACCACGTACTTTTTATTATGTAAGTCTTAAAAAAATGCATGTTAATCATGTTAAGCTAATAAGTATGAAAGATTTTGAGTATTATCTGCATTCATGTTACTTTGCATTTTCTCATATTGAATTTTAGCTTCAGTTCTGTTGGAAAAATGAATTTTTCTATTATGTGAATGCACACATTGTATCTGAGCCACCCTGCAGATACAAGTTTTTAGGAGGTATCAAGATAATCTTGTGTGAAACAAAAAGGCATAACTTCCCAATACTTGACATAAACCATATTATTTGAGAAACATTATAGCTGTTGGCATGTAGTCAGACACTTTGTGAATGTATATATAAACTGAACAAAGAAATGCTTTCAAAAGCTTAAAATGCAGCAAAATAAATTGCAGGACAGATCCAGCAACGATTTTATCAGTAGTTCATCAAAAAACAGGAGTGCACTGAAGATAAGCAGCTACTTCTAACCTATGAAAACTGACATCAATTTTATTTTTCAGCACTGTATTAGTCTAGTTGAGCATATGGTATAAAAGTTGATAACATGACCCGATAGGCCAGATCAGATAGATCTGAACTTGTTTTTTGTTTGGTGGTGGGGCTTTTTTTGTTTGTTTGGTTTTTTAAGTTTTCTGCAGAATTGCAGGGATTAGGATACTAATCTTAGAACTGTAGGGTTATTGAATCTCTGAGCTGTGCAAAGTAGAGGGATGCCATCAGAAATTTTCAGTCTAAAAAAATCACTTGGTTACTCTTCTTTTAAAGTTCTGTAAGTAATTTCGTGAGTAGTGTAGTAAAACTGTGAGAAAATGTCAACATATTGAAAAAAATAAAAAGCTGTAGGTGTAGAGGTTAGTAACCAGATAGATGTGTGTGTTTCTTTTATTGTGTCTGGGTTTTCCTGGAAAGTCCAAGCTGGTTTTAATCCCTGTAGAAATATCGTCTTAGAGGAAAAGTTTAGTACTGAAGATAAAAATGGTTCATGGAAAAAGGTTCTTTAAGGTAGGGTATTTGAAGCCCTACTAGTTTCAAAGCATCATTGTGCAATTTGCAATACCTGTGTTTGTTACTGAAAATACAAATGTATTGACTTCAGTTCAACTTTTTTTTCAGCCCAAGCCTTGTCAGTATTGTAACATTATTGCAGCATTTATTGGCACAAAATGCCAACGTTGCACCAACTCGGAGAAGAAGTATGGCCCACCTCAGACCTGTGAGCAGTGCAAACAGCAATGTGCTTTTGATCGAAAAGAGGAGGGGAGAAGGAAGGTAGGCTTTGTTCCACATCTCTCATGGCTTAGGCTGACAATAGTATTCCTCCTTCAGAAGAGAAAGATTAACAGGAATGTATCTTAAGTTCTCTAATACTAGATTAAAGCTGATCATCTGTGCTTTACAATATTTGAATTCGATTTTGTAACTTGAAATTGTTATTTTAGCTACTGAGCTAACTTTTAATTGAATCATTCTTTTTTAAAAAAAGGGGTGTTAGCAGACAGTTGTAACTGGGGAGCATAAGTTAAGCAGCTCAGCAGTTCTCATGTTTTGATATTCATTTTGCTTTTGTTTTCATATCCTCTGGATTTCGTGTATGTTCATAACTTGAATCTGTCACTTTGCCTTTTCTTATTTGCCTGCCTTGCCTTTAAGTAGAGCACCAGAGAGGTAGACTGCTCGGAGCAGCCCTTTGTGTTCTCTTTTGTTAAATAGCTTTGGTGAGTGCCACTTTCTCATTCCAGAAGGCGCTGAGAAAATGACCTCAAAAGCCTCTTGACTGAACCCAAGACTAATGCTGTTTTTACAGAAGAATTTACTTGGTACAAGTAACATGTTAGGTGGACATCTTGATTCTGCCTGCAGTATGATAGGTTGAAAGAGAGCACGTGGTGTCTGTAATAAGAAAGACTTGACCTTTTAAAAAGTTATCATTATTTCTGCAATGTAGAATAGGTCCAAAAATTGCTAGGCCTCTTTGTAGCATAACTTTGATGACAAGTGGAATAAGATTCACTTTACTAAAAGAAACTTACATGTATTGGAGATACAATAAGCGATGTTTCATACCAAAGATGTCTGTTTTTCCCAAAGATAATGGATGAAGTGAAACAAAATCTCCTTGCAAATACTGAGTACATCTCTCTAGTGCAATGTATTTGGAAGTAAAACCTGAATTATTTCTCAAAAGGTTGATGGAAAGTTGTTGTGTTGGCTCTGTACACTGTCCTACAAGAGAGTGCTACAGAAGACAAAAGAACAGAGGAAGAGCCTGGGATCTTCACATTCTAACTCCTCATCCTCATCTCTTACTGAAAAAGACCAGCATCATTCAAAACACCACCACCATCACCACCATCATCATCGTCACAGCAGCAGTCATCATAAGTAAGTATTTCAAAAATTGAAATGTAGTTCTTCATCTTCTATGTTCTGTTTGTACTGAGATAGTAAGAAAAACTATTTAAAACATCATGTGAAAAGCAGTACCAGAGCATTGTTCTTCATGGTCTGTCAAAATCCTTGGATTCTTAGAGTTTAAATGAAGGTGGTTCATAAAAAAATGAATTCTTGGTGATTGTCAAACTAGCTGGTGTTAAAATTGGTAAAAAGTCTAGGAGAAAGGCTCCTGGAATGGCTACAGAAACAAGTTACTTGAGGGTAAACTTGTATTTGGGTTTCTATGCAGCAACTGCTGTGTGGTATCTGCATTTGCCAAAGGTGTGTATTAGCAGTGAGAATCCTCGTCCTGACTTGCTTCACCCTGACTTATTTGTGTACAAATACTCACAATTAAGAGGAGAAGCAGACACAACAGTGGGATTACCTTCAGTGTAGGACTGGTTTGTACCTCTTTGCTAGTTTTTATAACCAAGTCTTGCTGCTGTAGACAGTTTGGGAGTGGCTGTGATACAGACAGAGGGACATAAGACTGTCAGTTCGGTTACTGTCACTCTAATATTTCACGTCGTTTTGTCCCATTTTCTGCAACTTTTCTCAATGCATCATCTCTCGCCATGGCATAAACAGTGTACCAACCTTAAGGTACATACCAAATTTATTTAGTCATAAACCCCAGAATTCATGTGGGATTTTGTGCTGCTATGATAGTAGTCATGATTCTTATTTTCACTGATAGATTTGTGGCAGCATAACTTCAGAACTATTTATTTTTTGTGTTTGATAATAAACACTATGTTTGCAATGGTAATGACCCTGATCCCAGACGCACTTCCCTTTTAAACTTCACATATCTAGTGCTTATAATTTTTCATCTTGTCTGAAACTTGCCTAAGTGTGACTTAAAGATAGAAGTAAAATAAGATGAAATTATATTGGCAATGAGTAAAAGAGAAAGGCCCATATTTTCACTTTAAAAAAGAGAAAAGTAGGATTTGACGTTTTAGGAGTTCAAAGAAAAAGGATTATTCTTGTCATGCATAGAGGTATTGTACTGTTCCTGTTTTTTTAAATCTCTGCTGAAAATTGAATTACAGACAGTTAAATCTAATTTAATGCATTTGGCACAGGTGCAGTAAGCATTAAATAAAAAAAAATAAGCTCTTTACTGCAGAACAGAGTTTGATATACTCAAGTTATAACAGTACGCATATCGATACAGATCACATTGTTCCTGGTTTCACACTTTTTTTTAAATTTTTTTTTGTAGACTGCCACAGGTCCATTGCTTCTGGTCCAATTAATGAGACTCTTTTTGCCTGTCCATTTCAGTTATTGTTAAAATCAGACAATAGAGACAATGAGGTAGAAATACATATTCTTTGAACTGTTTCACTCAGTGTAATCGTCTACATTCTACCATTCCTTTATCAGTGTTCTTTATTAGTTCCTTTTGAAAAGGTTGAAAGCAAGTAGTTACACCTGAGAAGCAGGTATTTTCAGGAATCCAGAACTTTACTTTTATGGCACCAAATGAGCACCGCTTCAGGCAGTGTTCATCAGGTAGTATGGGAATCCCAGGAGAGCTGCTTTAGACAAGCTTGCTGAGTTCAAAATTAGCAAGACAAAGTTCACAAAAATTGGGAGGTATCACCAGAAAGGTTTGGCCATCAGTCTTGAGGTCTAGTATCTGTGACTTGTAATAGTGTAGATATTTAGCCAAAAGTACTTGTATAGCATCTTGACATACTAAAGCATGGTCAGAAACTTCAGTGTCCAACTGAAAATTCATAATTGCTCACTCTATTAGGAAAAAATGGGGGAATGATTTTTCTCGAGTACAGATACCATTCACATCAACTTACAAGTAATGGCGTATTTGATCAGTTACCAAGTACATTTCACGTATTTCAGAATCAGCAATCTGAGTCCAGAACAAGATCAGGGACTATGGAAACAGAGGTAAATACAATATTATTTATTAATTGTCTTTTAATTTGTCTTGCAGTTTTCATTTAAAGAATTTCTTTTTTTTCTTGCATTTCTGGCTAGTCTGTAGCATTCCACCTAGGAGCATGAGTTAGTTTTTTTACTTGTACCAAATGGTGATATTAGAGAGTTGCATAGTATGAGGCTTTAGGTTTACATTTTGTTTGATTTCAGCCATAAATCCTCTGCAGCTATTCAGAATGAAACTCCAAAGAAAAAACCCAAACTGGAATCCAAGCCATCAAATGGAGATAGGTAAAGTTACATTTTTGTAAAGCTGAGCCATTTCAACCAAAGAGAGCACTGATTTGTGGCCAGTTGCCATTCTTTGTTTGTCTGAAGAATGAGGGATGTGAAACGTGTGTCCTGCCAGATGGATTATTGGGTGGCATCTGAGTGCTGTCAGTCAATTAAATTATTTTATTAGCAGAAAACTAGCACTATTTTCCTGCTTTTAAGCTGTTTGGGGAAAAATTAAACAAAGCTTATGTACAAGGTAACAGTTATCAACACAATGGTGTTCCCTCACATCGGGAATTGTTTTATGAGTTAGATGCAGGGTAGAGCCTGCTGCTGTAAGCTGACCCAGTATCTAGAGAATTCTTTTGAACCTTAATGTGGGAGACTGAATCTTTTTTCTGTCTCTGGCCAAATGGTCAGAATAAAAGTTAAAAGTGGCTGCTTCAGTCAAAAGGTATTTGTCCCACTGAAAGCTAATACTGAATTATATTTCTGCAGGTGTATGTAATGTGTGCCATTAGTAAGGTAATTTGCCAGTTGCATCCATTTCTGTCAGGTACATACTTTTTTTGCATTAGTCCTTAAGGATGTTAATGGAATTATTAATTACTGAATTTGAATTTTTTTTAAGTGTTTTTCTTTTTTTCTTTTGATGCTGTAACTAACTGTTGTTTTTCATTTTTAGTAGCTCTATAAATCAGTCTGCAGACAGTGGAGGAACTGACAACTTTGTCCTCATAAGTCAGCTGAAAGAAGAAGTAATGTCACTTAAACGTCTTCTGCAGCAAAGAGATCAGACTATTTTAGAGAAAGATAAGAAGGTAAAAATTACACCTTCTTAATAAGAACTTTATAATTTTGTTTTCTGTTTTGTAGTCTCCTAAAAATGTCAAAACAATAAGATAAAACAAAAGTCAGATACAAGTGTTTTGTATAGCAGCTTATCAGATCTTAACATTTAAAGGAAAACTTTTGGACTCTTGTATTATGAATATATTTTGTCTCTTAAGTCAAAGAGTAATTCATCTTGCCTCACTTCAGCCATGTTAGCCTGTTACTCAGGCTGCATGCCACAGGTCATGGATAAAGTGCCTGACAGTGGTTTGCATGTTTTACATGCTCTTAACTAAATCATGTCAAAGAGTAGTAACCATTCCGAGTTTAGCATAGTTTTTATTTAATTTTAGACTAAAGCAACTCTAGCCGGTGTGGTTTGTTTTTATAGGACTGGTAAGCATGTATACTGTGGGTTGTCAAGTCTTTGTGGGTAGTCAGAGACTAGAAGAAAAGTTTGGATTAAGTGGCTGTCAGTCAACAAAAGTTAAGTGAAATCCTCAGGGCCCAAGTGCCTGCAGCAAAACTCTTACAGAAGATTCACCCTTCAAACAAACTAATGACTAACAAGAAAAGAGAAATAACAGCAAATACACACTTTGATTTGCATTTACTTTATTTCTCTGCCATCTGAAAAACTAGAAGCTTTTAGGACACTGTAGCAGTGGCTCTAGAATGTCTGTTCAGGATTGAGTAGATTATGGAATTGTATTCCAAACAAATTTATTATATTTTCAGGTAAAATTTTGATTGTGAATTCATGTTGGCCTACTTAGCATTGATGGTTAAGAATGACTCGTTCATACTGAAAGGAAAATGCTTCCACTTTTAAACCATAGTTCAGTATCTTTATTTCTACACATAGCTGTCTTTTGTAGAGGATATTGAACCTATTTTCATTTATGCCACTGTTAAAATGTACCTAGTGTTGGAAGTACTTGCTATTTCAAGCCTTTAAGTGTTTAATGTGAAAGACCTGAACAGTCTGTCATGGGTTCTCTTTAAGTATTTCTTCAAAGGATGGACATTAGGCCCTGATCTCTCTCTCATAAAGCCAGGAGAAGGTCATGAGTCAGTAGGAAATTCACTTATCTCTTTTTATTTTTAATTTTCTGGCAAAGCTAAGGAAAGTGGTAGGTAAGGAAATGTCACCTACTTCTGCATAACCACTGCAGTGACTTGTTTTGTGCTCTTTCCATAGGGAGAGCATCTAGTGATTTTAATATTCCCACTGGTAAAACTATTGGACTTTAGAATTCTTCAAACTTAGTCTCCTTCAGGCATGAAGTCCTCACTTTGAGAATGTCACTTACTTTCTCAGCTGCTGCAGGGAGGAGAAAAGCTGAACACATTACACGATGTTTGCACAGCTGAAAAAATTGCAACGAATTAATATACTGTAGATTTTTTTCTTTTTTACTGTGAGATAGTAAACTTTGAAGACATGTAGTGGGTGAAAAGCCTGAGCTGTACCTGTGGGAGATTGCTATTAAGGTCGTGTCTCAAGATTTGTGAAGGGACAGCATTTGAACAGTTTTGAATGCTCCAAAAGTAAAACCTCTGAATTGTATAGCGTGGCAACAAAAACAGCTCAGTACACCAGCTTTACAGATAATACTCATTCATCACTTTGTTATGAGGTTATCGGCTATGTCATTATCAGTGCTTATTGTTTGCAGTACTGGCCTTGTTTGTCTTTCTAAACAAAATGGTAGTGAGAAACCACAACGTTACCATGGGACCCTGAGACTCATTATTAGGAGAGGACCACAGTTTGCTGAATGTTCATAGGTAGTGTGTTTGCTCATCTGGTTGCATACTTCACTGTGGTGCAACACTATCACTAGTTTGTTTTATATTTAGTGTGAGCTATGTGGGTTTGCACCGGATGCCCTATAGACTGCAACAGCCATAAGTGCATGCCTTGAGCAGCAGTGTGTGTTCAGTGAGTTATGTACCATTGTAGCAACATACCTGTGCTTGACCATTTCACTGAATGTTTTTTGAACAGTGTCTGTTTCACCACGTGTGATTTGACACATGCTAAGGTTGGCAATAGCAGTCGTGGTAGTCACTTCAGGAGAGTGTGCTCTGGTTTGTTATGGCAGGCATCTTTGCTAGGAAAGAGTCTTCATTTCTTAATAAATCTCGAATGTATACATTGTATATATTTATCCTTCTGCTTAGAACAAAATGTAGCATAAAAGGACACAAAAGAATCCTTTTTATTGTCTTTGTGGGAAGATTTTTGGATGTTACCACACCATAAAACTGAGAGATGTAACTGAAGATTATGATCAGCATCTCACAGCTGAAAAAACAGCAAACATCATAAATCACCAGTCTTGTATTTGAATTTTTTTTGTTGAGGTTTAGCCTTTTTTATACAAAATCCTGAGCAAATATATGACTGTAGTTGCTTTCTGCATATAAAATAGGTATACAGACTTTTCAAATTGCTTCTCAAGTGCTGAGCTGTCAGTACTGCAACAGTAAATAAATACAGTGTTTCCTGAGATTCCGGAGCCTTCGCTAAAGATTTCACGTACTGACTAGAAGATGTATCCTGTTGTAGTTCAAGGAATCTTCACAGGATGATATGTGTTTTTCAGTTGACAGAATTGAAGGCAGACTTCCAGTACCAAGAGTCTAACTTGAGGACAAAGATGAATAGTATGGAGAAAGCTCACAAGGAAACTGTGGAACAGTTGCAGGTGCGTAATTGCTTATCAATACTTGGGAAGTACTTCAGATGGAATCATACATTCAGGTATTCAGGCTGTTCACTCAGCTTGTTTGCTCAGGATTGTTCAACACAGTAGTACCAAGTTCATGAGTGGTCATTGCCATGCCTAGCTTTGGATGCATTGTACAGCACCTCTGCAGTCAACAGTCTCCGTATACTGGCCCTTTTAACTTTAAGAAGTAAAGCCTTACCTCACATGCTTTCTCAAAGTTTATTTTTTGTGTCTGTTCTCTGACAATTTCTCAGTTGTCATGGGATACGGATCTGATTTAAGCACTCAGCATTAACACATTGACAGCTAGATGTCTCTTGTTAAAGCATGCTTTATCAGGAAGAAAGCCTGAATTAGTTGCCTTGTAAATCACAGACTGAACAGGCACCCAGTGCAATAGTGGATATATTAAATTTTGCAATATGGGTGTGGTTACTTTGTTGAAGACAGAACATGATATCAAAAACCATATACAGTTCTTTGAAAAGTGATCATTACCTCCTTAGCACCTGCATTCTGAGAATTTGTACATAAATGCAAAGTGCTGACGTTACTATTTCAACTCATACCTTTTTTAATCTGTATTGCAGGCCAAAAACAGAGAACTGCTCAAACAGGTCGCAGCATTGTCAAAGGGTAAAAAGTTTGATAAAAGTGGGAGTATCCTCACATCTCCTTGAGGACCTGGTTCTTTGTGGGGTTTGCTACTCAATGTACATTTGAGTAATTCTGTGAAGCCCTTAAAATCCTGTGTAGTGGAAAAAATATTTTTGCACACCAGATTAGTTGGCATGTTTCCTACATGTTTTTATAATTAATATGCAGCTTTTTTTAGTTACTGTTCAGATGAAATACTTCAACTGGCTTGAAGAATGTTTTTATTTTTTTGATATTGGAAACCTTTTGCCAGCAATAGTATTAAACAATTGCATAGAGAACATAGCAGTGCTCTCTCTGAAAGGACAACATGCAATAACAAACTAGGTGTACTTTTTACAAAGTAGCAGCTGAGTCTTTTAAACTACACTGATGTCAGCCAAAAGTTTATGAATCTGCAGTGACACTGAACACTGGTTTCTGGCAACTGTTCTTTTACTTTGTATGAAAATATAAATTTGGAATGGAAATCATGGTGCTCTCAAGTGGAACTAAAAAGAGGCATATATGTATTGTAAATACAACTGTAACGGTTATATTCTTAGTTATAACAAGTAATTAGTGTTTTACATTCTTGTGATAGGGACTGACTGAAAGATTATCTATTGTACAGTAACAGAGGCAGCGTGGTTTTTGTAAGATTTACTGTAGACTTTTCTTGCAAGTGCCTTTCTCCAACTGTTTATTTATAGGAATGTTGGTATTTTGTACATAAGGTTTTTATGTTTTAAAATCATGTTTAATAAATGTTTTATGTAAATATAAATGTGTGTACAGAGGAATCTGAAACAAAGATCAAAGTGGCTAGTGCAGTGCTCGAGGCAACATTAAGAGCTGGCTAGCTGATTGATGGACAGTGAGTATTTGCTTTAGATAACCTTTGTAGCTTGTGTCTGTGAGGTGTAGAATTTTATTAGTGCTGCTCATACCAAACACTTCCTGAACAAAAAACAAAATGTTTTTTTGCCACACTGGAGTTTTGTGGTTTGTTTATACATTTTTCCCATTTGGCACAGCACTAATTTTAATTCCATAGCAGACATTGTACTCCAATGTTACATCCTTAGCTAGTGATACACACTCAGAGTTTTAAATGCGTTTATTCCCCATTGTCTGATTTAATGTACTTGGTTGTAACTTATGGTGATTCTTCTTAATGATTTGCAACATTCACATCCCCCACTGAAGATGCACATTGAGAAAAGAGTAGCCAAAACTAATGGTCTTGAAATTAACTGAGGGAATGGATGTGATGTCATAGGGTGGGTTATAATGTTCTGGGTGGATTTTCATTCTAAATTACATCAGTTTAAGTTTAGCTCTGCTCCTCATGGACATGAGTCATTCAGAAATTTCTATTAAACAATATAGTATACCCCAAGGTATCTATTCATGAAGGTAAGTTATGAATCAGCATAAAAGGAAGTAGACTTACATGGGTAAAGGTTTAAGTCAGCTCTGGATACTGACTGGTAACAGGGTAGCTGTTGACATTTCAGCAAGCTTTTGTAGAAACAGCTATGCATTTTTAATTAAAGAAAAGTCTATAGACCCTTGGCTGTTCACCCAGGTACTGAACTATGAACACCTTCTCAATAGTTCAAAGGAGTTCCAGCAGCAACAGACTACTGAAAAATATTAAAAACTTGAGCTATCTTGTTTCGTATCATATATGTGTATTTTTATACCCTAAAATCAACTTTGTAAGTTTATAAAAGCCTCTCTTTAAACATATTAAACTAGGGTAGAGAATGCTGCTATCTTTGGGGTTGTTATTAATTTTTTTAGTCTACAAATTTATTACTTTTATTAATTCAGAATTAGTATTTGGGTCATTTTTTTTTCCAGTTTGATGATGACCCATATTCAGTGAAATGAGTTTTAAAATACAGAAATGCATAGCAAAATTAAATATTTGAATTGAGATTACTTAATTATATCAATTCAAGCTGCAGTCAGGACATTTTAAAGAAACAAACAGAAGTTCTGTATTAGAAGTAATTGACTTTATAAATCCCTGTCAAAATAATTTTTAGGGGTTTAGTTCTTATTAAATACCTGTGGATTTTCTTACATGATCTCAATTTTAACATTAATTTTTTAAAGTTCTTAACTAGCCAACTGAATCCCAGTCCTGAGAATTGTGTCCTGGAGCTGTAGATTATTAACATAATAAACTGATGTTCTTTAAACGTGGATCTGCGAGGAGATTGTTGTACTGTATTGTGCTTTTTAGCCTGTTTCCAGATGTTGATTAGCATTGACCAGTAATGGCCATTTTGGCTCAAGTTATTTATGTATTTTAAGCCTGTGAATATTGCAGCCCCCTTTTAGATAGTTTGTCCAAATCCACGTTCTGCAGTGAAGCTGTTCAGCTGTCCACATGTATAGATTATTGAAATGCTGTACTGGCACACATCTGACCGTTGACATTTTGTACCTTTTCTAAATCCAATGTTTCACAATAAAATCTTGTCAAAACATTCATTTGTCCTTTAAAAATTATTCAAAAATCTATATTTTGTGTTCTTCTTGTATCTTTCATGCTATGTTACTCACTAAAAGTCTGTGGCAAAAAAATGGGCAGAATTTAGTATTTCAATTTCTGTTAAGAGTAGACACCTTGGGCTATCTGCAGATTGTAACAAACTAGAGCTACAGATTACTTGTGAAAATATTTTTGTTTTCTACAACAGAATTATAATACATAGAAATATTTTCCTTTTGAGAAGAGAGACACGTGAAGTGACATTGATAATTTCTTTGTTCTTTTTCTTATGTCAGGAGGAGTTAGGTGCCCAGACCTAACCAGCTTCCTGCTGGCTGGCTGTCACAGTGGCTCCTAGTGTTTGGAGCACTGGTGCTCCAAATTGTAAATCTCACTTTATGTTTTTCTCAGCAATCAATCTTCATTCTTCCACAATCCAGAAGAATACTTCTCATTCAAGAATTAAAGTTCAAAATTAAAAAAACTCAGCAAAAAAAGAAAAACAACACAACAAAAAAAAAAACCAAAAAAAAACCAAAAAAAACCCCAAGTCCAACAGAAGAGTAAGATTCTGTATCTGGTCAAGGCAATTACTTAGAAGGGGAGAATCTTTGAGTTTCAGAGCATCTCAAAACTGTTGACACTTCGTGTTATGTATAGTAATGAACAGTATGCTATTCTAATACTAGATTGTTCTCGGTCTCATTTTAATGCAAACTTGCAACAGAAGCTTTGAAGCCAATTATTTTTAAAGCTGAGAGCAAGTCAAAACTCGGTGTGGTGTACTTATTTTAGGTGTGGCTTCCATGTGACACATGCAAAATGTGTGTAACAGGCCATGTAACCAACTGACTCCTGAAAAGAGATTTGCATCATTTGAAGCAAATTTCTTTAATGAATATTTAAATTTACATATAACCTGTGTATAGGCATTCAGGCAGTTCTTAATGGTCTTTAGTACCTTCAAATGTTCAAAATCCACACTGGTTTTTATGAAAACACTGATGTTTATGATTATAAACTGTAGCTATTGAAATGGAGTAAAAGCTTTTCATGTAATTTTTATTCATTCTAGCTATTACTAAAATATTGGTACTGCAATAGAAAATGCATTTTCTGATATATTATGTGCAATTGCTTTAGATTTCCTCATGGAAGAGGTACTGATATATGAAATTACTTGTGTTGAATCCTACAGAAGTAGTAGGATTCAACACAAGGATTGTGTTAGACAAGAGGATTATTGAGGTGAAAGGAGATGTTCGTGGTGCTCCTGGAGAAAGAAGGAGGGTAATGGAGATGTCAGGGCTAATGGGGAAGAGAAACCTCTGAGATACCCTGTTACTTGTTTATGCAATGTACTGAATCACACAGCTAGGTTTTTTTAAGGGATACATATTTGCTATATCTGTAAAATGCAGCATTGCTTAAGGGAGATTTTTGGTCTTGTTGGGAGTTGTTTGTTTTTAGCAATACTAGAGTCCAGATTTTAGAAATTAACAGAATAAACCTTGATTAAATTGAAATACAAAGATGTGCAATGTAACATCCACCTTATAAACAGTTAGTCAAAACTGTAAGTCGAAAAAAAACAGGTAAAACTGCAACAGAGGACGGCATACCATAACCCCAGCTGGGTAATGGTGCAAGTTTTCACTGTATGACTCCAAGTGACTATTCTTACACATTAGACAGAAATTGTCCTTGAAGGTATGTCACTCAGCAGCACATGAATCATTGACATTTTCCCTTGCTTTAACCTAAACAGAAAACAAGTCTGGATTTGTCTCTTTGTAGTACGCTGGCACTGTTCTAACTGACCTTGTTGCTCCTGGCAATTTCTCTTTAGTGTATCTCCTGGTGGGTAAAATTAATTTTGCATTTTGACTGAAGGTGGTTTAAATGCCATGGATGCTGATGTACTAGGCAAGCCAGGGGAAAGTAGAGATTTGTTTTTGAAGTGTCCATTTTCCTTCTGCTAAGGGTTTCTGACTTTGGAGTACTTGGGTAAGTACATTCATTTTCAATTGGAAAACAGGCATTCCAGCTTCTGGAGAATATTGAAGACTACAGTTAAACCCCCATCACCTTTGCATACAAAAGGTTAATATTGGAGGTGTAAGCAGAAGACTACTTTTATAGAGTCTTCTTTTGACTGCAAAAGGTGTGTGAACAAACAAAAATAGAATGGACTAACAAATAGATGAGAGTTCAGACCCAAGTGATCTTATTATGGGTTGGGTCAGAGGAATGTGATGTATTCCTCCTATGGCTTCTGGGGGTATTAGAATTTGCAAATTGATTTTTCCCAAATTGATTTTTACCTCTTGTTGTAACACCTCTCCCACTTTTTCAGTACCCTAGAGCAATTTATTTTGAACTGAGTACTGAAAACCCCAAGATGTTTTCCCTTATTTGAATCAACAGATAAATGTGTTTTGCTTTATTTCAATAAAAGGTGTAGAGCATTCACGATTTGCCCTTCATCAGGTGCATCAACTCATGTCTTCAGTTTTATTTATAGCGGTTCCTTGGGAAACTTTTCACAACCTTCCAAAAAGGGGAGGAGCTGTAAAGCTGTATTTGCTGGAATAACTTAAACCACTGCTGAAAGGCAAACACATTAATTCAAGCTGACTCCACTGAAGCAGTCAAGTGGTGCTCATACAAACTGTTGTAGAGCATGTGACAAAACAATGAGGAACAGTAATTTCAATCATTCCTTCAAGATCTACAAGGATTTGCTTGCTGGTCATTTACCTGACAGGGTGCAGCATTCACTAAAGTTACAAAGAGGCTTTTTGCCTAATCATACAAGCAAAAGATCATGGAGATCCATCCATTAATCCAGCCAAGTCCAGCTGTACTTCATGTCCCTAAGTGTAGAATCTGCACATTTTCTGAAGGGATGGTGATTCCACCACTTGCCTGCATAGCCTGTTTCAGTGCTTGACAACTCTTTCCAGGAGGAAATGTTTCTTTATAACCAATATAAACCTCCCGAGTGCAATTGGAGGCTATTTCCTTTTGTCCTATCACTTGTTATCTGGGAGAAGAGACTGACTCTCACTCACTATAACCTCCTTCCAGGTGGTTGTAGAGAGGAATATTTCCCCACCAATCCTCCTTTTCTCCAGGCTGAACACCCCCAGCTCCCTCAGCTGCTCCTCACAGCACTTGTGCTCCAGACCCTTCCCCAGCTCCGTTCCCTTCTCTGGACACGCTCCAGCCCCTCCATGTCTTTCTTGCAGGGAGGGGCCCAGAACTGAACACAGGATTGGAGCTGTGGCCTCAGCAGTGCCCAGTACAGGGGGACGGTCACTGCCCTGCTCCTGCTGGCCACACCATTGCTGATCCAGGCCAGGATGCCATTGGCCTTCTTGGCCACCTGGGCACTCTGCTGGCTCACATTGAGCTGCTGTTGTACAGCACTCCCAGGCCTTTTCAGCTGTGACCCAAGTGCAGGACCCAGCACCTGGCCTTGTTGAACCTTGTATAGCTGGCCTCAACCCATCAATCCAGTCTGTTCAGCTCGCTCTGTGAACCCTTCCTGCCCTCCAGCAGATCAACAGTCACACCTGGTGTCACCTGCAAGCTGACTGAGGGCACTCAATGCCTTTCCCCAAATCACTGATCAAGATGTTAAACAGGAGTGGCCCCAATACTGATCCCTGGGGAGCCCCACTAGTGTCCAGCTGCCAGCTGGATGTAACTGCATTCATGACCACTCCCTGAACTTGGCCATCCAACCAATTTTTTATCCAGTGAGCATTGCACCTGTCCAAGTCATAAGCAACCAGCTTGTCCAGGAGAATGCTGTGGGAAATGGTGTCAAAGGCTTTATTAAAGTCCAGACAGACAATATCCACAGCCTGTCCCTTATCTACTTAGTGGGTCAGCATATAAGGAGATCAGGTTGGTCAAGCAGGACCTGCCTTTCCTAAATCCATGCTTGTTGGGCCTGATCCCCTGGTTGTCCTGCATGTGTCTCGTGATGCACACAGGATGATCTGCCCCATGACCTTCCCCATCACTGAGGTACATTTCATGATTGCTGTGCACAAGATGGCCTCCAACTATCTTATCTGCAACAGTGGAGAGCACTTGATACTTCCTCATACTGGAATGGCATGATGCTGTTTTGCATAAAAACCAAATTGTCTTATAAGATGCATCTGAAAATTATTTCTTCATTCTTTCATTGAAGAGAGTTCAGTCTTTCTCCAGTGATAAATATGCTCCAGTTTTTAGGGTATGATTACTACAGCGGGGTTTTTTCTCTTAGTTTGCTCAAAGGTAGTGATATGTAAAGATTTTTTTAAAGCAAACCCACTTTTGAATATTGTTTATCAAAACTGATGGAATGCATCCCTTCCCTTACTTCCTGATGCTAAATATATTAAGGGAAAATAGAGCTAAATAGGATGGCTGCCTACCTAAGATTAGCCACTAGATGCTGCTTAAACCCCACAGTGTATGGTTCTGCTTTCTGTGCAGCAGCCAGCACCCACAGTGGATAGCTGTTCCTGTTCAAATACAGCACTGAGGCTAAAATGAGAATATCCTAAATGCTGAATGTGGTACTTTGGAATGCTTTTTCTATGTGAGGATGACTGTGCACTGGAAGAAGTTGTCCAGCTGGTGGTAAAGTCTCCATCCATGGAGATACTCAAAAGCTACCCATGGTCCTGGGTAGCTGGTCCAGGTAGCCCTGCTTGAGCAACAGGGCTGGACCAGATAACCTCCAGAGGACACTCCCAACTTTAACTAAACAGGGCAATAATTTTTTTTCCTTCATCTATTAAAATACAATATTTTTAAATGAAAAAAAAATAGGTAAGTAATGTTTTGATGTGTTCAGTTTTTGTAATAGCCATTCATCTGCTAGGCAGAGTGCTGCAATAGGGAAGCATATCAAATTATATGTATGATTGTTATGTAACCATCAAGATAGTTTGCTGAACTTGTAAAAGAAAGAGCTTTTCATGAAGACGCATTTCTAAAAGCTATTTTTGGTAGCAAATTTCAAGTAAACAGAGCAAGGAGAAGTAACTTCCCATCTACTTCTTTCCTGTTAGTCTATTGCCAACATGATATAATTTTTATACTATGCAAAGTCAGAAACAAGTCTATTTGAAAATAGTAAAATTCCCAAGAGTACTTATCTTGCTATCCAGATCTCTAAAGCCCTTTTGCACTGTTTTGTTTTATGTTTAGCGACAGCATTCTAAGTAAGTTTGGTGTGAAGTATGTCGGACCTCAAGAATATGTGTAGTTCTCCTTTCCTTTTATTCACAGATTTTTGCACAATATTTTTATTATATATTTTTAGTTTATTAATTCAGTTGAAAAAGCAAACTCACAGTATAGAGTAGCTCTTCACATCTTTCCTTGTGTCAGGAGAATAGTCCTCCACTTGAATAAGGAATGAAACTTTCTTCTTGCCTTGGTATCGTGAGGACAGGTGCATTTATTTTCCTGAAAAGTATCCTTGCAACAACTCACTGAATATTGTTCCTGAGGCATACAGAAATCATAGCAAAAATCAGATACCATCTTAATACATTCATAACTCTGTCATAGTTAACATTTTAAGTTGAGTAAACTAGGTGATAGTGTGGGGAAAAAAGTCTATAAGCAATTGAGATAATTTTAAAAAGCAGCAAAAATGAATTTTATAGTGATTCAGAATGCACTTATAAACTCGATTCTACTGTCAAGATTGCTATCAGGCTGATAAACATGCTTTATCTTATAAAGACAAAAAATGAGTATGCTTTAGAAAACAGAACGAAAACATGCGTTTCATTCTTCGACTATAGTTAGGAACACAAATATTGATATATTATTTACTAAAATAGCATCGAGCTTATAAAAACAGTAATTTATGTGGTTAAAAATATCTCTGCTTCTTCAGTAGAACATGAAAGAATTTTTTTGGTTGTTGACAGAAAATGATTTCTCGAGAGATAAGTTTTCTTTTTAAACCCATTGGAAGTTTCCTCTAGCTTAACTTCTGTTTCCTAAATCTTACTAGTGTAACTGTAGTAGTTTTTTCTGGCAGAAAGGTCCATAAATTGATCAATTTAATCACAATTTCTGTGATGGTTTTTCTTTGTTAATGCATTCATTGGCTTAGGATTTAAAGACTGTGACTCTGCCCTCAAGGATCAGTGTACTCAAAGATTCTCCTAGCACTCTTATTCAATTATACCACTTTGTTGCTAATTAGCACCATTGACTTTTCCTCTTTGCAGTAAGATTTGTTCTTCCAGGAGTCAATAAGTTAGTCACCGTAAATCTAGGGGAAAAAAAAGTACCATCAGCTCCTTAATGTAAAATACACTTCCAGCTGTTGTTCTAGTGCTATTTTTACCAACAGTAAAAATGCCCAGTTTTGGGTGCTGGCACTAGTGAAAGAGCTGTTCTGGCCCACCCTGGAGCAACTCTATTCTCCAGTTCATCCCACGCACTGGGATGGCTGAGGTCCAGCCCATGTCCACCCACAGCCGTTCTCCAGGAGGCTGGCAGAGGTTGTGCATATCAAGCCACCACATGTTACCTCACAGTGGAGCACAGGTCTTCATGACTGGCAGCCCTGCACACCCCAGGAAAGCTTGGCACGGTGCTGCAGCAAGGGCTCTGTTTTCTTGGGCAAGAGAGAGGGAGTTAGAATTGCTGGGTGCTCATCCTGCCAAGGATTTTCTCTCTCAGTCCCTTTGAAGGGGTGTTAGAAGGAGTGCTGCCAGCCTCACAACAACCATAACTGGTGGCCAGTCAGAAGGTGGAAGCCTTGAGAAGGAAAATACATGAGGCTCATTGGAGAAGAAAGAGGCATTGCAAATAGTTGGACCTCTGAGGGGTAGACCAGAGCTTGCTCAAATTACATCTTTGTTAGCTTGTTTAAGATCAAGCTGAGATGTTTTCAATGACCAGTTCCACCAGAATAAACGTCTCTGGCACTTAGGGCCATTCACACTGCCCACGAGGGGGTCAGTCAGTCTAGGCTTCCCATTGAGTCACCAGAGAGAACTTAGAGTAAAAAAATGAGTTTTCATTTTTGTCCTCTGGATGAGCCTATTTTACATCATTATATATATCTTAACTTCTTAACAGAGGAAGTGTGAATGCTCTTAGAGTACCTTTTCCTAGAGAGGCCTCTGACTTATTTCTTAGGGTTTTGCTGCACAGTTCTGGCCAGAGTATGCTAATGTATATTACCTCCTGTATCCAAGTGAGAAATGCTTGCTTCTTTTCATTTTCCCAGACTTTCAAGATGCAATTGCACTCATTGGTGCAATTTTGAGGCTTAAAGGCAGAATTCTATGCCTTGCTGACCCTACAATAATATTGCTAAACAGACCTTAGAGGGGAAAATAAAGAAAGAAGAAATGAGTAGCTCTAATTTATATAAATTATATATATCATCTATATAAAACATAATTATGTGTAATAAACTATAATATTATACAATACAATGTATTGTATAATATTTTTTATTTAGAATATAAATGTACTTTCATATCTATATAAAACGCCTTGTTACTTGTCTTTTCTGTTGCCTAGTGCAAAGCTGATGAGATCAGTAGCGTGGGTCCTAGTCATGCCTTCTCTCCTTTTATGGACTTATTTTCTCTTAAAACCAGGATGTCTCCTTCCATTCAGCCCACCTCGAATCAGTTGGTAGACATCAGTAGGATTGTTCTTTGGTTTGAAACATAAATGGGTGGAATAGGGAGTGGTTTGTGGTTTGGTTTTGAAGTTGTTGTTTTGGGTTTATTTTGTAAATACCTCTTTTCCAAACACAAACCTGTCATCCAATGCCAGGTCTCTGTTCCTTGGCATGGGTGGGAAGAGACTACAACTTGTTTATTTCCCTGACCTCTCCAGCAAACCTCACATTTATGACAGTTCCCACTCAGCACTTCCAAAGCAATCCCTTGATAAGCCTCTCCAGGACACCTCCATCTCCAGTTAGGGTGAAAATTGGCAAATCCTGTGAGGGCTGATATCTCAGCACACCAGAGACTGCTTAGGTAAAGTGATAAATAGTTTATCTAAGACAATGAACACTCCTGAAATTAACAGCCCAAACCAATCTCAGTACTGTAGTAGGGCAAAAAATCAATAAGGCAACCCCAAAATGGAGGAGAAAATGCAGACTAGCCACTCTGGCACATGTAGTAAAGATATTTCATTTCCTAAGTATGGCTGTGCCATAGTTAACTCATACCTTTGTTTTTAATGGGGCTTTTACTGGATGTATCATGCTGTTTTCCACTTGTATACTTTCCATTATTTCATTAACTTGTTTTCAATCTAAGAAACAGAAGTGAGCAACTTTTTGTTGCTGATCTGCAGCTGTTGAGTGTGATGCTGTGGTCCTAAAAAACACAAATTCAGAATTATGGTATTAGCTAGTAGCCAAGCTTGATACTTCAGAGCATTTCTGCTTTCTGCTCTGCAATACAAAACATCATATGTGTTCTGCAGTAGTAGCATATTTCCAGCCATCTGTAATTGCCTCCTACTTGCATATGCTTAGTCACTGCATACAAACACACACCTTCTGCTGAACTTTAGTAAAGCTCATTATGTTTTTAGCCATATGGTATTCTACAAAGGCTCTTTTTGACAATACTAGAACTCAGTAATCCTAAATTACCTCCAAGGAGGACAGAGGAGATAATTTAACCAAATCATTATTGTAAGTATTTACTTTCTCATGTGATCCAGTGACAGATTTTGACAGAACTTTTGTTGTCATCACTTTTGCCAAGTGAATGGAAACATATTAGTATGAAAAACAAATAACAATTTTTTTACTGTTAAACCTAAAATAACATCACAGGAATCATCTAAACCAACACAATTTGATAACTTTTTTATTTCCCCAGTGTTTTTAATGTGTCTTAAATGACCCTTCATGCTATTGGTAAGTTAATACTTATCAAAATCAGGGAGTACTCAAAGGTGTAATTAACCTTTCCCTCGTATCACCAGCTGGAACCCAAATTGGTTGTCTATTGTTATCTGGTCTCTGAGTCTGGGATGGAGCTAAATGACAGGTTGGTGTACTTGGAGAAGCCTATGTCTCCTGAACAGATGGCTTCCTGGCATTCCAACCAACAGCTAGAAGTGGGCAGTCTTACCCTGAAGGAGCCGTGAGATGGGGATGATGTTAGTCTTCTAACAAAAATTAATTGTATTTGGGCAGGGAAGGGTCTTGGAAGGTTGTCTTACTTCCTGCTAAGACAGGATCCCAGAAGAGGAACCAGATACTGATAGGCAATCACAACTATCTGGAAAACCCAGAGTAGTGAAAAAAGTCAGGCTGCAGACCATCTTAAGGAGTTAAGGATCTTTTCTCTCACACAGTTTGATAGCATGAAGCTTTTTAAAAGAAACGCCTTTCACCCTAAATTATTTTTTTATCATTTCCATATTTTTTCCAACCTATGCCATTTTATAACAGCTGAACTATTCCTGAAATTTCTATCTGTGTTGCTGATAAGCTCTTCCAGTCCCTTTCCTGTGGGGCTGAAGTGCCAGCTACACAATCAGATCTGCTGTCCTGGGGCATCCTGAGAGGACATCATGAGATCACTGCTGTATAATCTTGCTCCTCTTTCCTGCTTCTGGTAATAGAATAAATAGCCAAGTCCACAATTGGCTCTGCCAAAGAGTGCAAAGAGGCTTAGTAACCTGATTAAGAATTTATAGTACCTGTTCATGACAAAGAGGAGATCTATTGCTGCTTGCTGTTTCTGTTTGATCTGCATCCTGGCTTTGTGAGAAAGATCCAGCTTGTTGCCAATATCCAAAATGATTTGGCAGACTTCTCCAGGAGAGCACCATGCATCTTTCTAGAGGAGGACTATTATTGCATGCCACATCTTGCAGGCTGAACCAAATTCTATAGAAAGAAAATGAATCCCTGTCAAATTACAACCACTTCACAAGACAGAATTTTAGAAGCTGTTTTCATGGAATCATTTGGGTTGGAGGGAACCTTAAAGATCATCCAGTTCCAGATCCCTATCATGGGCAGGGAGGGACACCTTTGAGTACACCAGACTGCTCAAAGCCCCATCCATGCTTTATGTGACAAAAAAAGGCAGAAGTATTCCTGATATATTCCCTGATACCCAGGGAAAAGCAGCTGTAAATTCAGTGTCTGGGGAGCCTGGCTGGCTGCACTGTGTCAGAGCTGATGCTGACACAAGGAGCCTGGGAGCATCCTGGGCTGGGTGTGTGGGGAGACAAGCTCAACCCCCACCAGTGGAGCAAATCTGGATCTGTTTGTTCTTTTGATGAACTCTCCAACTTTGCTTCAGTTCTCTACCCAGGAAAATAGCTCTGCCCTATGAAAATACCTTAAGCAACATTAGATGGTCAAACACAAAATTATTGGGGAACACTGAAGCACTTAACTGGGTAAATGGAGAATGTTGTAGTTAAGATCTGGATTTATGTTGGTATTTATATAAAACACTGTAATTATGTTGTGAATTGATTAAAATACAAGCCCTTCAGGAAGAACAAGAACAAAACATCTTGTCTCTATACTGAGGCAGAAAAAGAATTCTTAAGATGAAAAATAATAAATGTCTTTTATAAAGTAACAATATAAACAGTTGGATAAAATAATGAGCTGTTTTGAGAAATTATCGATGGACAAAGCAATCCTAAGGGGAAAGAGGCCTTAATTAACGGAGAAATTAATGCCATGCATGACAGCAGAGGGAGTTTCTGCTTATCGTTCTCTAGGTTTGTATTCATGAATTTTACCTCAGTTTGGCTGTGGATATTAATTTTGGTTTTGCTTTCACATAGTGAGACCAGAAAAGCACAAAGATAAGACAAAGAGAGCAGACAATATTGGAAAAAAGCCCCTATAATTACAGATATTTTAGTAAAATACAGATCCTTATACTTGATAGCTAAATGGACTGAGTCGTATAGTAAGGAAAAAAATAGATCTCAGTAAATATCTGACATTAGATGTAGGAAACCTGATGAAAGATGGAAATTAGAAAGGCTTTTGAAACATGTCTGAACTACCTGCTGAAAGCTGATTATTAGACCCATACTTAATTTCTTTGCATTAAATCTAAAATGCTGCAAATAAGATTTGAACTTGATACTGCATCACTTCTAGGAGAGATAGACTGCTTTTCTGCCAGCCTTCTTGGGACTTCACCTCTGCTTTTAGTTTCTCATTTACAGATGGAATTCAGATTACTTTTTCCCATGCTCTTTTTTCCTTCCTTGACTGTTTAGACTAGAGATGTTCTCACTTTTTCATGTTCTCCTTTTCCTTTTGGTTTTCTCCTGTTCATTGTCCACTCCTCCCAGGGTGGATTGTGGAGGAGATGTTCCCAAAGAGCCTCTAGGAGCAGGGTAGTAGGTGCAAGCTGAAAGGTTCTGTGGAGGCAGGATTATAGCCATGGGAAGGATCAATGGTTACAAAGGAGCTGAGGTAGAAAGAGGAGAAGCAGCAGAAGGAATCTTGTGCTTTCCAGCATGTGTCAGTGTCTCCATGGGAGTGGGGGATTTTGAGGGTCCCCATGTCTTTTCTGCACAGATTTCTCGGTGCTCCTCTGTCCTATGGTCTCACTTCTGCCCTTCCCAGTGCTTCCCACCCTGGCTCTGGTTGACCTGAATGGCTGAGAGACTGGGTTTGATTTTCTTAAGAGGCATATTTGGCTCACCTTTGCCTACTTGTCTAATTACAGCCCTAAATGATTAGAGTTTACTGCAAGGATGACTAACATCATGCCCTGGAATCTGTGAGAGAGGTAAGATTTGTGTATACAGATCCTTCCTGTTCTTATCTGTGTATGTGTAAATGTTGGTCTTACACAAAATGGTGGTGGTGTAGTAAAGAGTAGTTCTGGAATCTGCTTCATGTCCCACTGGTAAGGGCATGCTAACTTCATTTCAAATTAAATGCACTTTCTCTGTGCTAGTCTTCTGTGGTCTTCTTGAATTAGCTGGTGTCTATCCCCACCTTGCCTGTGAGCATTGCACAGCATGTCTGCTATCATCCTTGATTTCCTGATTCTGAAGCACTGGCATCATTTAAGTTAACACACTGATATATTGTAAGGGATAAGCTGAGCACATAAGCCGTGTGCATAAGATGTGTATATCACTAGAAGTAGGCCAACAAGATCAGAAGAAAATGGAGGCACCAACACAACTTTTCTTTCCTTTAAAGTGTTTATCATCTGTTTTTCTCTATTTCATCATATTTTACCACTCTTTGCAAAGCAGTTATTTGGCATTTCTTTGTACTTACAAGTGTGCAGAGTTAATTTTGCTTGGGTATTAATGTTTTGAGTCTGTGCTGCCAGTTTACATTATGTGTATCTATGCCAATACCACTAATGGCTCATAGTTTCCAGCATTTCAGTGACTACTCTCAGGACACTCTTTTTCCCAGATAAGCCAAGGCATGTTTCTATGCCTCCTGGGCACTTGAAGATGTTATGTACAGTCTGGAAAACTGAAGATTATGTTCATTTCAGAGACTGAGATAAAAAAGACAGGGGAAATATTTCAAACTTTCCAAAATGTTCAAAAAAGAATCATGGAATACCCTGAGTTGGAAGGGGCCCACAAGGATAATCAAGTCCAAAACCAGCCTCTGGCCCAGAAGCTTATTTGAAAAATGGGTCTAAATTAACTCAGCACACTTTTTCTTGCCCCAGATATTCTATTTCGGCTTCAAGTCACTATGGTAGGCACAGGAGGCTAAATTCATCCATTGAGAGAAGCCATTATAAGGCTTTTCCATTATTTGTGTCCAACTCAAGTCTTCTAAACAAACTGGCCTTTTCTTCAGAGGCAGATTTTACCCAGCAAGAGTCACTGCCTCGTCCCACTGTGCAACCATGGGATGCTCACACAGCCAGGTCCTTGTAACAACATTTATAAGCTCTTCCACCTCTAACATAATAGTTTACTCTCCATGTTTTCCTGGGTTGTTGTCCCCCTTCTCCTTTATCTGTGTGGTGCTGAGTAAGTTGCCTTAGACATTTGAGTGCACACCTGGCAGTTCTGATGGATGGCTTTGGAAGCTGGTGGCCTCCCAAGCCTTGTCCAGATGTTGCTTTTTTGCCTGGTAAGTGTTACTGCTGAGGTCTCCTAGGCATTTGCTGTTCAGTTTTGGCAAAACAAGGTTCGTGCTTCTTTGTCCTTTTCATTTTCAGTTTTCTCTGAAATTTTCTAATTCACACTTGATACAGAGCTCAACTTTCCCACATCACGGAATTGTTTTTAATCATGTTTATGTGTATGGAAGTTACAGCAGTTTCTATTGCAAGACTTTGAGTCATGCATGTGTTTTCCAGCATTTAGTTTATTGTTCTTTTTTGTTTCCTGCTTTTCTTAAAATTGAAATCTGATCTTAAATCTTCCAAAATCTTTTCATCTCCAAGATAATAGATTTTGCAATTAGTCATTAAATTACCCACATAACGCACTTACTGGAACTGTGTGGAAATTCTGTTTTGTTATTTGAGTGTTTTCCTCGTAGGTATCTCAAAGGTATGCTGATCTCATTTATATCTGCTTAAATACAGAAAGACTATGCTGAAGGCAGAGGAGACATTCTCCTCTTAAATTCATGCAACTAGGATAAGAATCTGGACCCACCTTGTTTTAATTTTAGTCTTCTTTCTTTGTAGTGGAAGAAGTCACTTCCCTGTACAGTGATAATTAATAATTCATACATCCCAAAACAGAAAATACATTTGAACAGAAGCAGTAACATAGCTCTTGCTATTATGTTTTTTAGAGGTGATAATTTGTTTCAAATTTATTTCTTTCTCATAGTACATATCTGCCATGGGAGCCATAATAAAAAGAATTTTTTAACTGCAAAATAGCATGATTAGATGCTGATATTTACTGCGTACTTTGTTTGCATTTGAAAAAAATGTTGACTTTCACTACAAACCTGCACACCCTGAACGTGATGTGGAAAATTATGTTTGTTTCCTCGGAAAAATACATTGTCATTAGAACCATTTTAGAGCTAATTTCTGTCTTCCTGACACTCCTATCAGAAAGTGCAGAAGAATCTTCCAATCAGTGCCTTATCTCTCTGTTATCTTGGGACATCAGGTTTCATGGAACTACTGACCCTTAAGTGTTTTTAAAAGTCTGTGCCTGTGTTTTATTCTGAAAAACACTTCAAAAACTCTTGTGGTAATAGCATCACAGGCTGGGTTGATAGGCTAAATAATCTGTTTGGAACAATAGATAGAAGCACAGATTTTAAAAGTATCCTTGTGTATGGAAATGGAGCAAAACGCCTCTTTATACATGCTCACAAATGGTGTGGAGATGATTATGTTGATTAGGTGAGCTGTGGAAGAGGATGGAGGCAGAGTGCTCTCAATCACTGCTAATATGACAGCACATTTATGTCAAGCCATGCTTATAGCAAGTCAAGTCAGAAGGGTTGCATGTAATTAATTGTTCATAGGTCTTCACTCTTCCACTCTGTGCTGTTTAAAGCTTCTCCTTCTACCAGTATTGTACTTCTGCTTCATCCATGCCTCTCATCTTCTTACAGCAACCATCCCTTATGGTTTGCTAGTGGCATCAGCCTTGACATTTCATTTGTCCTCATCTCCCAGCAATCACCTTTGCCTCTTCCTACACTCTTTCTATCCATGTGGCCTCTGCCTGTTTTTCATGGATGTCCTTCCATGGCTACGGGCTGAGTACAAGGCTGTGTATGGGTCTTGACTGTTAAAATAATTTTATTTTTTATTTAAATTCGTGCTTCATTACATCACTAAGACTGTATATTATCTGAAGCAGAGGTAGTTATCATATAATTTCAAGTTTGCTTTTCCTTTTGTCAACCCTACACTTCCTTTTCTGTGGGCCAGACCTCTGGAAGCAGTCACTGCATAATATATAGTTCCCAGTTCAGCAATGTACTTGGCCATATGATTAACTTAAAATATCTACTTAAGACATATGCTTGTGTGATTTGATGATTGCTTTGCCAATTTCTGTGTCTTGCTGGGAAAAATTACAACAATAATGTGCCAAGATTTTGACTATATGACAGTCGTTAATGAATATATCAACCTGGAACACTTGCTTTTCCAAAGAAACTTTTGCTATACCTTCTCTTTTTTGCGTGGAATTTCATAACATGAAAATTTAAGTGATTTTTAACTATTGAACTTAGTTATGTTAGCTAATAGTAACGTGGCAGATCTCTATATAATTGCAAAGGAATAAACTGCAGAGAAAGACAATCACGAAGGAAGCAGTAATAAAATGAGAGATGACTTTTCCACTTTGATTGACATCACTCCAGCATAGCCAGTGCCAAACCTGTGCAACTGAGGAGAATCCAAATAACATTATTTAGAATTTTGGAGTCCAAACTGAACAAACGTGCAGATTTTGTTCCAGCAAAGACTTTTAGAATGCAAGTATTTCCTTCAGAAGTTACTGCAGGAAAAGAGAGAAATTAATTTTATCCACGTGCTTCAGAGTGGAAGCAAGTGAGATGAAATTTACATTTTTTCCCTCGCATGGGTTACCTCTGGGGTTATGTTGGAGGAAGTGTTGTGCTCTTGATGAAAAGATCCTCACTCGAGCCCTGCTCCTGCTAAATTCACATCCACATGAGAATATGGATGATGCTTCCCCCCTTTTTCCCCATGAACCTGCCCACAGAACAAAGCAATGATAAAGAACTTTTATCATTGTACCGAACTTTTTTTCCATCTGGTCTGGCTGCTCCTTGTCACTGTTGTGGGACAAGGGAGAAGTCAGAGCCAGCTGGGATCTGTGAAGAGTCTTGTGCCACAGCTGTGTCTGGGACCATTCCTGCAGCTCAGACTACTGCACTGTTCCAGTGCCCTGCAGAGGAACATGGATATTTTTGTCTTTCACTGATCTTTGCTCCAACAACCAGTGCTCTAAATGAATGGCACATGTAAAATGCTCATCTCAAGATTATGTTCTCCCCAGTGCATGGGAAAGAAATCAAAAAAAGGAAATTAGTGCAGTGTTGCTTAGAATATTATCCACCCCAGAATATCAGATAGAAAATGGAATCCCCAGGGCATACAAACTAAGGCCAGCAAGTGCAAACTTCAAATGCACGAGAAAAAAAGGAATTATGCCATCATGACAGACCTGACTCCTAGCAGATGCTCTTCCATGGTGGTGATTGCCTAGAGCAATATATGGTGGTGTGATAGGAGTGGTGGAAGTACTGGTAGCACATTTACAGAAGGCAATGCAACAAGTCTCTTGGTGTTACAAGTGCCTGCAGACCCTGAAAGGAATCTGTGGACAAGAAATAAACCCCTGGATGTCTAGATTTTTTTACCTAGGAAGCATCAGTTTTCCCTAAGGGTCTTTAAATTTTATTTTTGTAAGAAATGTGAGGAAATTAGGTGCAAAAGGTCTTGCAACAGAGGTAACTAAGCAGCTTTCAGTCACAGAAATGGTGAAAAAGATGTGCAAGAGAAGATTAAATTGTAAAATTCAGAAAAGGTACAGAATTTGGCATTAAATCTAGGAAAATGTATTTTGTTTAATTTTCTCATACAAGAGTGGTAATTCTGAGAGGTCCTCTGAGGTGACATTCAACCTCCTCCATACTGTGTACAGATTTAGGAGTGCTGGGGAGGTCTGTATCAGAAATTGGCGTGGTGATTCACTCAAGTTGGAAAACTGTGGGTTTTTTTCTTTAGGATGCACAGAGCACACCACTGCTGCAATCTCTCCAGACCATTGACCCAATACAGACCTTCCCAAAGACATGATGCAGTTCAGTTTCCCAGGGTGGATCAGAAAAAAGTCTGAAAGGTCTGAAAAACTGAGTGATATGATAATGATTTGAGGCCAAGGCAAGATAACCAATCTACATCCACTGATTGACCTGGTCTCTGGGCATCTGAAAGTTCCTTTCCAGGTGCTGCAAGTTATGGAGAAGACTTGCTCTTATGTGTAGCAAGCCCTCCAGAGAACATCTTTTCTCTTCTTAATTTTCAACATGGCTCTGAAAGGCCTGGTTGGGCACCTGCTAATTCAAAAGGTGACAGGAGAAGACCCAGGAAATACTGCAGTATGTTTCTCATTGAAGAGTGGGAAGCTTGAAAGCCCTCTTCTGTTCAGGGTGTTTGAGACCTTGATGTTTCTGCATTGCAAGCATCTGGCATATAGCAGGCTTTTTGGGATATCATGTTTCTTGCAGGTGGCCTGCAAGAATTGAATCCAAGATGTGAACCCTGAAACCCAGCCTAGGTTTCTCAGAAAAAATCAGAATAGCAGGATGAATGCTGGCAGAAACATGGCTGGACTGCCTGAAAAGCAGACTGGCCAGCAGGTCAAGGGAAGGGATTCTCCTCCTCTGCTCTGGTGAGATCCCACCTGCAGTGCAGTGTCCAGATTTGGGGTCCCAGCACAGGAAAGATGTGGACCTGCTGCAGTGAGTCCAGAGGAGGGCACAGAGTTGGTCAGAAGGCTGGAGCACCTCTCCTGTGAGGACAGGCTGAGAGAGTTTGGTTTGCTCAGCTTGGAGAA
This sequence comes from Sturnus vulgaris, assembly GCF_052056855.1. Classification (NCBI taxonomy): domain Eukaryota; kingdom Metazoa; phylum Chordata; class Aves; order Passeriformes; family Sturnidae; genus Sturnus; species Sturnus vulgaris. Next base: position 41,875,014 of record NC_142244.1, on the reverse strand, counting down.
TGGAAGGCTCCAGGGAGAGACATATTGGGCCCTTTCAGTACCTAAGGGTGGCCTGTAGGAAGGATGGGCATCAAGGAGAATATTTTCACTCTAATTACAAAATTTGTCTGCAGGAAGCATAGGGAGCAGGGTTTTCCTCCCTTGGAGACTGGTGATGCTGTGGTACTGTGTTTCAGTGCAGGTATTCTGCTGTAGCTCAGAATCCTGGTTTTGCTAATTTAATTCTCCAATATTATGATTTGGGATGAGAAATTTGCTTTCACCTCAGATTGTCAATGACTCGAGGGAGAAGAGTTGCCTTCCTCTATAGTATGAGGTATCATTTGCTTAGAAGAGCTGGCCTGCTTTTTATGTAACATACCCCTGCCTTTGGAGGGGCACACCATTTGTTTCTCCTGCTGCCTTATTCTGGCCAACAAGACCTGGCCTTTCACTAGGGCTAAAATTTGGTGACAATGGCTTGCTCCATGGCTTGCAGCATGGGAGCACACTGCATCTGTGATTGATGGGTCTGTGTGGCCTGGCTGTGATTACTCCCATGCCAGAGCCATCACAGGGGGCCAAGTTCTATAACAGGCTGCAGGACTGATCCATTCACAGGCTACACAAGAAATTCGTGCTGCTGCCACTTCTCCCTGAACATCTCCATTGCTTCTTCTTGTCCAGGAAGACAGCAGTTTGTCTCTCTATAATACAAAGCTCACATTGGAAACCTGAGTGAGAAAAATGAATGTTTCCTAGGGAAGAGATTTCTCTGGAAGGTTTCTGACAGAGAAATATGAAGGTAAAATCCTGGAGTCATGCCTTTGCTGAAAAATAATCTTGACTGCTGATGATGGCTGCATAAACCTCCTTAAATCAGAGAACAGTGAAGCATCTTTATTTTTCTCTCTTTCATAACAGAACATTTAGCCCCCCATAATTTCCAAGTGAGTCACTGGAACAGAGCAGTTTTCAAAGGAACCACCATGAAGTTTGCAGCATGTGAAAGGAGTCAAAAATGAGACAAGGGTGAGGCATTTCGTGCTCATAACACAGTCAAACACCTCAGCCCAGTCAGCTCGTGTTCATGTTGTGTTCATGTGGGAGACTGTAAAACATAGTGCAGTTTTATGGATTGAATGAAACAGGAAGCTTCAGAACTATACATGGGCTCTTAAGCCTCTTAGCTCATAACTTTATTTCCTTCAAAAATATTTCTTTTTAAAATACACAGTTATTAGCTGGCTTTGTCAAAACATACATTACCAGTTTGCACAAATTTAAGAAGACATTGATACGTGTTTACAGTTTGAGTAAATAACTGAATGTGAATAAGTGTGGTGAATACTTCATCCTTGTACTTTTTGTATCAAAATTGTACATCTCTTTAAAACAAATTATCTAATTACTCCAATGAAAATTTATACCACAATATATAATAATAATAAAAAAAATAAATAAAACTCTTTGCCATGTTTTAGCCTGCAGTTTAGATTTGATAGTTTTACCTTGCCTTTTAAATCCTATAATCTTTACAGCAGGACAAGATTCCTCAGCAAGCTTTGAATGCCAATCTATGTGAGACCAGATCCAAATCTCACTTAAATTAGTGTGAGTAATTTCAATAACTTTGGTGTTCTAGGGAAGAGACCCTCACACTAAGAATATGATGCTCAAGCTATTTCATCTTGCATGACTTTATAGAGATAAGAGCACGGTCAGTAACACGGAATCTTACTCAGGCTAGTGTTGGCATCAGCTCTGTGGGTGCCCTGAGAAAGCCACAGTCTCAGTGCCTACCTGCCAAAAGAGCAGGGGCTGAGGCAAGTGCTGCAAAGGCTCTGGTGAGAGATTTTAGCAGCATCATCCACCTCCTGATTGCTATTGAAAGCTTAAGTGTAGCCTTATGTTGCTTGGGCTGATTGCTGTTTTTTGAAGCATGTCATGTGAGCAGAGTTAAAGGAGCCCTTTGAAATGTCCAAACCAGAGCCTCGCCACCATGAAATGAGACAACTGCAACAATTATACATCTCGTGGTCACCAAAAGGGGCGTCTGTCTTTTTTTTTTCATCTTCTCCCTTACTTCTGTACTTATGGCACTGAGTGTCACCCTGCAAGGAGCCAAATGAGATTATTGACCCACCCAAAAAAATCCGCTGTTCTTTGTTAGATTAATTCTCTACCAGTTTCCTGAGTTACTTTAGCTCACAGAGGCTTTGAATGAATGCTCACAAAAAAAGAGATGGGATAGTGGGGTTGGAGGCATGAACCTGTGGAGCACATCAGCTTACCTCCAGAGATATAAGGAAAGACTCATGCTTGAAGACTTCTCTTTTCCCAGCTATATTGATTAGTCTTGATACAAGATGACACCTCCCCCTACAAACTTGTGTGCTTTATCCTTAGACCATCACAACTGCAATATCACTGCTCAATAATGCACACAGTGATCCCTTTAGTGATTAAAGGAAATCCCCAGGAGCCATCCTGGACTGAATAACCTCTGTGAAGCCCTCTGGAAAGGCTAGTTATTACGTGGAGTGGACAATAAAGGGAAATGAGGTTTATGTTTGCTTATCCAAAAGGCCAGGGAGAGTTCATAGATTATTCTTTGCACAGATAAGCTAGACCTAATGTAAACATTCCTCGCTGGAAAGTATCTGCTGTTTGTTTTCCTAACTTTAACCATGTGGCTAGCAAAAGCAGAATAAATGAAATAAAAGACAGGCATTTCGATAATAAAAAAGCCAGTGTCTTTGAAAACTCATGTTACTGTTCCCTGAAAAAAAAAATATATTAGAGTTGTCTTTTCTACTCAGTGCATGAAACACGTACTGATGTGACTGCAAACCTTTCTTATAAGTGAAAAGTGGTGAGATTTCAAGCCCATCCCAACAGATATTCCTCATTACACTAGAGCAAAGCAACCTGCTCATTTTAGTCAAAACACAGCTCAATGTCTTTTATTTGTACAATAGTGAAGTTATAATGGATTTTCAATGAAAGTAACAGATATTTGTCCATAGGGAAGCTGGAGGATTGGAGGGAAATGTTCTAATGCTTTCCAATTATGCTATAGAAAATGCAAAAATCCCTGATGAATATAAATTAGCATAGAGTGTCTCTTAAAAGTCTCACCCACTACCCATCTGTATCTCTAGGCCCATATATATTTGAGGAAAAAACCTCTCTGTCCTTTCTGGCAAAGCTGTTTACAGATTATTTCAAATCAACTTGTGATTAATTAATTTTCTCTCCACTGTCTTTTAAATGTGAGTAAACTTAAGGATTTATATCACCAAAGTCTCAACTCTCCATAGTCTCTTATCCAACTCTGCCTGAGTATTTGAGAGCTAACAAGTGTGGGGCTTTTTTACAATTAATCCTCCTTGATAAAACTCTCCACTCCCAAGAATAAAACTTAATTTTCTCTTTGTTCATCAAAAATTGGAGCAAGTTGTAGAAGAGCTGGAAACACAGGGCTGGATGAGGGATAAGAGGACTGGCCCCAGAGTGAAGACCTGGCTGTTGGAGCTGCTCTGATGCCACCATGTAGTGATATTTGTGATAGCTGCCGTTTCTATGGCAATGTGACAGCGTGATTTACTGCAGCAACAGGGAAAGCAAAGGCAAAGCTTTTGTTTAACTCCAGTGCCATGAGCTATTTGTTGATATTGGGGAGGAGGGAGGGAGAAGTCCTATGGCTTCCAGTTAAGCACATTACTAACATGTCTTAAATACAAAGAGAAGTCAATACAGGTGACCACGGTGCTCAGATCTCCCTGCTGTGCTCCTGGAGCTTGCACACACATGCCAACATGGCACTCAATTCCCTACAATCTGAGCACAGCAGACTTCTCTGAGCACATCACAGTGCCCATCCATGGGCCAGCTCAGCAGAGGGGGTGGCTCAGCCCAGGGCACTGAGCAGGGGCAGCTGCTGGCTCAGGCTTCACCCTGGGCTGGCTCTCTGGACAGTGGCTGCAGATTGAAGGTCAGAGGAGTCACCAGCCTAGGGTGGCTGCTGGAGTGTGTTGGCAGAGGCGTGTCCAGGAGTGCCAGTGAGCAGGAGGAACGGCAAAATTCTCAGGAAGTCCAATAACAAACTTTTACTTATAAACTTTGTAGCATCAAGGTACAGCAAGGTTCTTGGCAAATTTTAAAATGTAGCCATTTTGGTTAGAAATGCAACAATATAAAAGCACCAAAAAAACCACTTAAGAAAACATATAAGGGAAAAGAAAGAAAGGCTAAGGGTGGAAAGATACATAGTCACCACCCATGGATCACACAACCAGAATCATTGGTTGAAATGATGGTCTTGATTCACCAGGGATCCATGACTTTTCCCTAGGCAGAAAGACAAAAAAATTCCAGAGCTCCAAGCCTTGAGAGGTACAAGGCCCCTATGCTGTCTTGGTTCTTCCAGGCTACCAAGGTTGCCAGCAACTCTTTGAGATGCATTTCCATGGACAAAGTACAGCTAGTGCCAAGTTTGATCCATCAGGGGTGGGGGAACCCCACAAAACACCGAGTCTGGTGGCTTTATATTATGTTCAGGCTGAGTGGGAATGCCCAGTTACCTCTTCTAGGGAGTTTTACACTGGATGATGTAATGCTGTGGATCATGGGACACTTCAGGGGCCTTTGACACCTTCTAAGACACCACAGCTGCATTTTACATGTAGTTGAGTCAATTTTGGCCCACCAGAAGTGATGAACACCTTCAGGCTGAATGTCCTGGTACCTCTCTGGAGGGTAGTTTCCACGGCTAAGCCACTTGTGTAAAAAGCACTACCTCACTTGGCAGGATTTGCCTCTTCCCTTATCTTTTTCAACACCCAGCTGTAGCCTCTGGTGGTGGGTGTGCTGATTGTTTGAACCATTAACCATTAACAGTCTAGCCTCTCACAATATCTGATGCCTTAATCATTCTTTTTCCTATGTAAATAACACGTATATCAACAATAAATAGCTTTGTTGGAATGACAGAAAGCTTGGGGATAATTATAGGGAAGAACTTTATTTTTTACCTTCTTTCTACCTTGCAATCATGGAAAAGTGTTCATCTGTTCTTTTAATCTGCACCAGTTCTTATTCCACAGGACCCTTTTGTGGTGCATGCTGCTGGAGTGCATTTGTAAAACCAAATTAGCAAAGAGGACACAGATGTTGCTTTCCATTCTCTTTTTAGCCATACAAATTATAAACAATGTCTCTTTATATTAAGATGCACTTTTCTGTCTCATATTGGTTTTAGAGCTGATTCTTTCAGTATGTTTTCTGCTTGGAGCAGCCTGTTCTTGTTTAAATACCCCCACAACTGTACTCCATCTGAAAACAATGTTGCTTTCACATTCAGCACACATATCTCAAATCCATACGCATATTACTGAACCGCTGTGAGGACAGAAGAATTAATAATATTGTACAGGGTCACAAGAAATGAGCAGCACGTTTCTCATTAAAGTCTACACTGAGTCATCAAGTGGACTCTGACTTGTGTATAACGAGGTAACAGGTAGCAGCCCCTAGAGCAAAAGTTCCTTCACTGCTGTGCCCTTATTTTGTTCATGTTAATGGAGAGTCCAAGAGCTGATGGTGGTGGAAGTTGAGTTGTTTTTCACTAAAAATTTATTGCAAATAATTCTCTTCTACTGAAATACGTGATATTCAAAAGACTTAATGCAGATTTCATAGCGCAGAGATTTTAAACTTTTTTATCTGTCCAAGACCAAAAGAAATTATCCATATTTTTGGTATCATCTTTTATAACATAGATATGGCATTCTGACTTCTGTCAAATTTTGATTTGGTTGACTGATATGCAGATAAGAAAATGTATTTAAGGTGAATGCTTTCTTTCCTTAAAAAAAAATCTATAACTAGCTCACGTTGGCTTTAATTTAATACATGCTCCCACCAAACATATGTTTTAAGACAAATATATTATGTTAAGATAAACTGTGTTAAGATCATTCTCAGCTTCTGAGCAGACATCAACAGATAACAGCGAAACAACACTGTGTGTGCATGGGGGAGGGCGGTGCTATAATTGCCCCAAACTGGAAGAAGTTTATCATGAAAATGTGAACAGCTGTTGTTAAGACTCATTCTGAGCAGAAGAATGCACCTCCTGATGTTTCTGTTCATTCAGAACATTTCTGTGCCACATGGGGTCCATCATGCTGAATGCTCTGCCTATGGGCTGTGTGGCTAATAAAACAGAGTAAGCTTTATGGTCAACAGTGAGATGTCTTGAGTCAGCATGTCAAATGCAATAAAAAATTATGGACTTGAGTGGAAAAAATTAATTCAGGATACTACAGATTGCAAATAAAAATTTTTTTCGACAGTGACCATCATACGAAAAAATTATCATCCTGCTTGATCATTGGCTTATTGGTTGTTGTTTTTTTAGTCTGGGGAATAGGATATTATTTGGGACTTTGACACGTTGTATAGTAGGACTTGAACTGGATTTTTTAGGCTTTTTGGGGAATTAAATTGCAGTTTGAGTTTTTAGTGAGGGCATCAGCCTGTAACAGATCTTGGAGCTGTGAGTCCAGTCTCTTGTTCGAGAAACTGAAGAGATTGAGAATAGGCTGGAGGCAAACAATAGTCTTCTTGGTGGACTGTGATGGATTTATCTGTGTTATCAATGTAGAAGTTACTGCAACTGAAAAACCAGCAACCATGGATAATTTTGGAGAAAAATTTAATTTTACCTTTCCACTTGTAAGCAGCATACTTCAGTTTTAAAATTGCAGAAAACACTTTAAAGGAGATCATAACCCGAGAGTACTTTCAACTTCATTTTTTGAAATACAAGACTTTTTGTCTGCACGCCCTATGATTTCTCTCCAAGTTTGGCAAGACAATAGACCCAAAGCAGCCATTTTATAACCAACAGCTGCCTTTTCCTAGTCCAGCTGGCAAGCACCTTCACCTCTGCCTTTCTATTTTTTTTATTGCTGATAGGTTTTGTCTCATTATGTCTCCTGAAAACAATTAGAGACTCATCAAATGGCAACCCTTCCAGTTTGTGTTGGAGCTGGACTCTGGTGAAAGGTCAAACCATTTCAAATCATCCCCTCTCACATACAGCCTTCCTTTAAAGCAGACCTAAAAAAATAATCCAATGCAGGCAAGACATTTGCAGCTGGCTTATATGAAGGAGCATTCATTACATGTGTGTGTGTGTGTGTGTGAGTTTATATAGCTTCTCCATGAGGAGAGAACAGGAGCTGGAAGAGGTTCAGTTGGTGCCTTGTGCAACTTGTCATGGCTTGGTCAGCTCCTTCCCTTGGGTCTTCCTCCTGTCCCTCTTTTCCTTCCTTGCAGCCTCTAGGCCTTATGCTTTTCCAGCTCGCTATCATGGGATCCCCTCACTGCCAAGCTTTGGATGAGATGTGCTGTGCCTCAGAATTATCTGTCCTTCTACATCAGCTCTCTAGGAAGCTGAAATGACTGACTCCCACATGAACATCTATTCTGGAGCCATCTGGAGCCAGGACAGAGATGGCACCAGCCACAGCTCTCTGGAAGCGATGGATTCATAGACAAGCAGTGAAAGCAGTGGAATGGCACAGGGCTTGCAAACATTTCATCACAGCACAGCATGAGGTACTGCTCTGCTTTGTAAAGATCGGGCATTTGTCACTTGCTTAGAACAGTTTATCAAAGAACCAGCAACTAAGCTTTTTTCATTGCACAGCTCAGCTCAATGTCATGGCAAGTCTTTTATTGCCCCTTATATTTTTTAGCATTAGGAGTTAGCAACTAAAAGGTAGGGATTTAATAAACAAATATGGACCCCAAGGAATATGTTCAATGCCTGCCTCTCTGTGGATTTCCATCAAGCTTTTTTAAGGAGATAAATGTCCAGGTCCTTAACATTTTTTCATGTTTTGTTTCAGCAGCTGGGATAAAACCTGCAGTCCTACTGAGGCTTCAGCATTGACTTCAGGACAGAGAGGATTTCATTTTCTGTGTGTCCAAACCACAGCTGAACATCTGGAAAATAGGGGACTTTTCATTCCCATTTTGTTTTTTAGATCATCAACTATTCAAGGCATTTTCTTACTAACTAATAAAACAAAAGCCTGCCCCAGCTCAGCCCACAAGGCAAGAGATTGTTATTAATGCTACTTCTGACAGCCTGACAAAGAGAACACTTAACACCTCAGGTAATGAAGAGGTGACAACAGGTGGGTATTACAACTTGCTCCACGCTGAAATTTTCAAAAAGTGTAGAAGAATCGTTCCCTAAATACTCATTTTGTTTACTCATTGGAAGGATAAGAGCAAAATCTGACCTGTATGTGTGGGCATACAGGCACGCACACACACAGGGACCTGCGTGCCTTGGAATCTGTTTGCAGTTCCATAATGAAGCAGCCTCCTGGAGCTGAGCTCTCCTGAGATCCTCAGGGGAAATACTGACTCTGCCCTTTCCAATCTGCTGAGAAGAAACTTTTCATTTCTGAGTCTGACTCAGTGAAAAGGCTGATAGCAGCTGTACTGAAGAGCCTGTCTTTTGAATAAACACTGACTTGCTTATCCAAAAGGCAGTAAAATCACCTTTGGTTTGATGGATTCAGCTGCAACATTGAGTAATGAGTTGAAAAATAACATTGCACAGACCTGTCAAGGCACCTCTACATGATCAGACTCAGCATTACACAAGTTGACAGCAGTCTGTGGTGGGAAGTTACCCACTGACAAACTTTTTCAAACTAAGTCAGCTCCTGGCTCATATAATACAAGTTACAATTGTCTCCCTTAATCCTCTCTCAGAGTGGTTTATCTGTAAACCATTGGAAGCGCTTCTTGAGCCTTTTCAGCTTTGATCTCCCTATTATGACAGCTGTGACCTGGGCTATGTGGAAATGTGGCTTGCAGGGGTGCAGACACGCTCAGCACAGCCCATCTGTCCTGGCTGGGAGATGCTGGTTGAGGTTCAGGGACAATGCTGAGCTTGCTGCTGCACTAGCACCCAGTGTGGGCCGATGCCACTCTAACCACATCATGTGCACAATGCTGGGACTTCAAACAACCCTTGACACTTATTTTTTACTTCCCCTTCTCTCCAGGGCGGTAAATGTGGTAAATGGCTGCCTCTCTGTCTACAGCCAAAACCAGCAAGCCCAGAAGCAGGGCAGCATTTGCACATCTCATACACCAGCATGAAATGCTGCTGGTGGTGCTGCAGGTGAGCACACGCACAGCTGAGCTACTTGCTGCTGCTGTGTTGCAGAATAACATTAATATAAGGCCTTTCTGGGCTCTGGGCAGTGCTGGATCCTGGTGTGCTGAGACTGCTGAGTCCAGCTCAGGGAGGGGCCAATGCTCTCGGGGCTGCCAGAGCATCAGGAAGTTGTGGTTGTGTTTCCACCAGCAGCATGCAGCTGGGGACAGACATTGCTGGGCTGTGCCCCACTGGTCACCATCCCCATCCTTGCTCTGCTCTTCTGGCCGGGTGCTGCAGGACACTGCCCTGTCCCTCACCATTGCCCTGGGACCCCGGCTGGCCTGTCCTCTACTGTCACGGTGCACTTTGGTGGAAACACTCTGCCACTTCCTTTTTTAAAACACAGGACTGTTCCTTATGAGGCTGCCAAGCAGGTGTGGGGGAAAAGCAGTGCTGTGCTGTAGACACGACTGCAGCATGCACCCAGGCTCCTGGCAACGTGCCCTGGCATGTGTCCTGACCAGAGGAGCAAAGAAAACAGGGACTTGGAGAAAGGCTTGTGTGCCTGCCTGTGAGCTGATCCCCTTTTCCAACTGCAGAAAAAGATGTAAAGACCAGAAAGTTGACTCAATAAAAAAGTATTGCCTCTGTCTATAAAACATGCCTTGTCTAGGTCCTTAAACTATCAAGGCTGCAACAATATTATCAATAAACACACCTGTATTTCACCACATAGACATTTTATAAAAACCCCTTTTTATTTTGTGAGACTTTCCTCCGTGCAGTACAAGAAAAGTAATTCAAAACAGAGTCAGGAATAATGGGATATGGTCTCTGCAGAAAAGCCAAGGTGACCCTATATAGAAGCTTTAAAACCTCAGAAAATTAGACATTTCTTTTTACTTGTGAGGACTGAAGCTTTGAAAACCTGATCCCTAACACAGATAACACACATGAGAAGTGTGAACATGACTTAAATTGATTGATGGCACTCCACATTAGGCTGTGCTGAAACATGCTAGGGCCCTGTGCACTTGTAGTTTATAGAAGCTTATGTGATTACTATTGTCTGTTATGAACATATATGGACATGTTAAATGTGTTACACATGTTACAGATGGTATCACAGATAGATGCAAACCACTGCTGCAGGTAACCTATTGATCCATTAGTCTTTGTAAAAAACCACCAGTAGGAGCCTGTTAGAAGGGAACACACCATGAAGGGTGACCTAGCCTGCCCTAGGATGGGGATGTTCTCACTGCACTTGTTTCAGATCAATTCTCTATAGCTGTCAACATATTTCAATGCTTGCTCACCAGTTGTCCTCTTAGCAGTCACCTAAACATTTTATATTTACCTACTTGTTTTTGAGGGGGAGGATAATTTCCACTTGGCTTTACTGCAATGTCCCAAAAATACCCCCACTATCTAAGTGCAGTCACACAGAGCTGGTCTGCAGGGCTGTGTGCATGGAGCAGGAGGCAGCATGGGGCAGAAACCTCCAGCCCCTTCTGGGCAAGGTGGAGCAGGTGCCAGGAGGAGCTGCTCACCTGCTCACTTCCCAGCAGCAGAGCTCTCTGCAGGCACTGTGGCAGCAGGCAGAGGAGCACCAGCATGGAGAGCACCATGACTTTCCATCCAGCTCCCAGGCACTGCTTGTGCACAGGGCTTCTTATACCAACTGAGGAGCAGTTCCTAGACTCTCCTTTCCTAAGAAATCCCAAGTCTCTCCAGTCCATTGCTGGTCTGCATTCTTGGGTTCCTTCTTATTTAATTCTGGTCTGGTCCCAGCATCCTGGGTGGCCTCTCCCCAGCAGAGTGATGTGGGAGCCATGTGATGTGGGAGCTGTGGGTTCAAAACCCCCAGGCTTTCCAGAGTTTACATCTCCTGCTTCCTGGGTGTGTTTTGTAACTCAGGCTGTGAAGAAACACCTGTCTCCATACTCTCAGATGGACCACAGGAAACGAAGATGCTCAGCCTCATCAACGAATCTGAAGAAAGGTGAGATTTCAGAGACAACCCACTGCTTAGCAGTGCTGCTGGCCTGAATCTTTGTTCAGTGTGTCAACTCTCAATTGGAGTTGCTGATCTTTAGTATCTCCCTCTCCTGTAGGGGTAAGAGACATGATTATACATTCGTACACTGGGGTGCCTGTATCAGCTCTAGACATCACTTGAGTGCTTAAAGCTTTAATGCTACCATAAGAATTTATCTTGAATGACTTTTACATGAAGGGCAAACAGAGACTTATCCCCAGTCCGAGTTCCTTCCTCATCAGCCTGTATCCTCCCTGAATAGAGAACTCAGGACAATATTTTGTATTTTCTTGAGATTCCCTTAAACACTGGTTTGAGCTCTTCCTTGGAGCCCAGCTAAAGCATCTCAGTTGTTGACTATGTCAACTATGAGCACAGTACAGTCCAGGTTCTGAAGCTAGCCTGGCCTCAGGTGAGGCCAGAATATCTCCCATGGTCCCTATCAAGCTGCATTTTTCCCTCTGATCAATGAAGAAATGCTTATAGGCTCATTTGGTTGCAGAAATTATGCTGGGGACACACTGCGACCTGCACTGTAATGTCAAAGCAAAGCCCAGATAAAAGTTCATCTGTGCTTCTGAGATTAAGGTCCAGGTTGTTTTTTGATTGTTACAAAACCCAAGAGCACTGTCAGACATATCCTGCTATGTAGGATATCGATATTATCACTGACAATAGTGTTAAAAAGGCACGACTGATAAGGAAATGCCTAACTTCCACTCAAGTATTGATTGCCATTTATTTATTCTGGAAATGCCAGTATATTTGGAATAACTTAGTTTTTTTCTGGTTACCTGATAGACAATAAAACCCCCACCACTTTATTTTCTTTACTTTTAAAGTATTTGTAATCAAAACTTGCAGAAATCAGAACAGCCCTCACAGCTGTTAGGAGATCCATGCACATGCAAAGCTTGAAAAATAAATGTTTTGCAAAGTGCCCTATACATTCCAGATGTGGGCTGAGAGAAGGGGTAGGATCAGCACCAAATTTAACTTGTCCTGCCTCCTCTCTGGGGAATATCTGTCAGGGACTCACACGTGTGTGGGGTAACGTAGTGCTCACTCACATAACTCTGTCAAAGTTGCAGCGAGGTGGCAGGGGAGATGTCATCTCTCCAGTCATTCCAAGGCTCAGAAATTACCAGCCACACCTTGAAATACCATCTTCTCATGAGCCAGGCAGCCAGTCAGGATCCTGGAGCATGCTTTCATGTGTGGTCAGCCTGCAACTCTGATTTATGAGCGAGGGCTGCATTTTGATCACAGATGCCTGCCTGGTTTTGACAGCAAGCTCTCATTGCTGTTTAAGTGAAAGATGACTGCTATGTTATACTGCTGGTAACCAGGAAAACTGTGGTAGAATGTAAAATGATCAAGAAGTTATTCTCCATTGCAAAATCCTGTCTGGCAGGCTAGTGGGATGCTACTGTCTACTGGAGATGTAATTCCAACATCATACTGGGGCAGGAGCCAGTACTGAGGCCCCTCTGGGAAGCAGAGGGCAAAGCAAACAGGCAGCCTGGCAGCCTTTCCTGACTGAGCACAAGGAGGCAGGTTGTAGAGATGTTTTTTAACAAAGAGAGAGATCTGAGACAAGAAAACCAAGTTTTGCAAACCAGTACAGTGTGTCCTAAAAAGCAGTAAACGTCATTAAGATGATTTAATGCTTTTGTGTGTATACATGCTACCTTCCTTCTGGCCAGACTGCAACTGTGTGGCTCCCATGCTCCTACAAGAAACTGGGCACTACTTTGTCCTTTGCATCCATCCTTCTCATGTTTTTTTTCCTTCAGTTTCCAGCCAGTGTGCACTTTCTTCCCCCTCCCTCTAAAGAAGTCTCCATAAGAGCTTTCTGGCTCTACAGCAATAAGCATAAGAGATGGTCTCAGAGTAGAGATATGAGGTCCCACAGAATGCTCCAGCTTTAGCACAGTTATAAACAGTTATCCTGCTAAAGATGCTCCCAAAGACTTACTCAGTATGATAACATAAGGCTGAAAGCCAAGGGTGAGATAATACAGCAATTATTTTACCAACACAATAGCTGAGCCAAATGCAGAATGCAAAGCAAAACTCTTAAAATTAAAACTTTTCGTGGAAACTTCAGAGGGCTCTGATCAGGATGTGAAGACCATGTGTTTGCCCATTGCCTCACTGTACTTCCATCACGATGCCCTCTTCTCATCAGGGAGGCAGGAGGGCCCAGGAGAGCCACCTCAGCATCAGGGAGGGGAAGGAAAAACTGGTTCAACTCTCACCCCCATGTCAGTCCTTGGGTACTAGGCATTGATACCCTTGGGATGGCAGGAACATGGTACCTGGATTGTGTCTTAGGGCTGATGGTGTTGTGCCTTTGCAGGATTTGTTTTGGTTTTTCCTCTTCCTCATATTTCTACAGGTGTGTTGGAGAGAGTCAACACTTTGAAGTGGTTTGGGTGGGCCCTGCAATGAGCAGGAGGATCATTCCATGCTCTTGTGTACAGAGTTCATATCCTGATGAGGTGAAGATTTTCATCTTCTGGTTATATAACCTCAAGTAAACAGAATTGTGCCAACTGATAGCACCTGCAGATCTGACCCAAGGCTTACACCTAACCTTGTGTTTGGAAAAGTAGGGGCTAGATGGATTCTTCCGGATTTCAAATTGTTCTCCAGCAGATAATGGATAATCTGCTGTGTAGTCTGCATTCTTAAGTGTTCTAGTATGAAAGATCAGATAGGAAGAGAAAATACATATTAACTTATGGGCCTGTACAGAGTTGTTTTTTCAAATGTGGGATTCACCTCAGTTGGGCATCAAGGAAGTTGTAATTTCATTAAGACCATCAAATTATATATTCCCTTGTCTGAGTCCTCTGCAAACGTGAACCTCTAGATGTGCTTCAGCCATACACACGCTTTGTCCTTGATCTTGCAGCTTCTTTCCTGAGCTATTCTCTCAGGAGGGTCAGGTTGGAGAGGCTGGGTTGGCCTGGGGTGTGACCCCATCCCTGTGCTTCTGGACTGGGATTTGAGACACTGATCCCAGAGGTGGGAAGCATAGGTTTGAGGCTGTAGGTTTCCACCCACACCCCAGCATGCCCAAGCTGCCCACTGACAGACTGGGGGAAGCTGAGGGATGCACACAGATTCCAGTCTCCTTTGGAATCTGTGTACTGGGAAGCACACACTGTTTTTTTATGTACCCCCCTGTTTCCATATTTTTCTCAGTGTCATTTACTGGCTTTGCCTAGGGCATCATTACTCAAAAGTCCTCAGTGGCTGATGAGACATCTCCAGGTATAATGTTACTTACTGTTCAAGTTTTAGCACTCAAATGTCCAGCAATGTGGGAAGGATTTAAAAAAAAGCAACAATTTAACATGTTTCTCTGTTTGCTTTAAAGATGTTTTCACAAATGGGGTGTGGGAGTTATTTTGTTCAGACTGAGTGGGCGCTGGAAAATGATGCCAACAGTTGAATTTTGAAAGACATCTGAGAAAGACCAAAGGGGTCATTGGCCAAACCAGCAAGGAAGAGCCAGCAGTGAGGAAAGTGTGAGTGGGAGAGAGTCTGAAGGCAATGCAGGTGTTTCATTGTGCTGTGCAGGAGAGCAGGATCTGGATGTGACACAACTGCTAGAAGGAAAAGAAATGAAGACTCAACCAAGCCAAGACTCAGGTCTGAATACAGGTTTTAGAATAACAAGAGGAAAGAAGGGACAGGATGAGACTAAAGAGGGAAGGTGCTGCTTGCCTTTTCTCAGTGAGTAACAGCAGTACCAAATCTTCCTTATGCCTTACATCTATCCCACATATCTGTTATGGATTGGAACATTAAGGTGTTCATGGCAGTCTGGTTCCCAATTCCCACCTAGCTTTGAAGCAACATGGATGCTCAGCTGTCACAAAGTGACCTTGGGAAATCTCATCCGGAAAAAAAAATCCCAACCTCTTCCTTCAACCTTTTCTTGAACTGCACCTTCAATGGATGTGCAATGCTCACTGGCACCAGGCTGGGACATAAGCTGAGAGCTGACTCAGGAAGGAGATTACCCCCTCCTGCATGACTTCACAGCTTTCAGAAGCCTCCAGGTGTTTCTTGAGAGGCTCACATCCACCTTACCAAGGCTGGTGGGAAGACAGAATGGGGAAGATCACTGGGAAAATTATCTACTTGCCAAAATTGATCTGTATGACACACTGTGGGTAGAAACATCTCTGAAACTTGCTCTCTTCAGATGAATCAGAGGAAAATTCAAAACAAAACAACACAGAAGAGACAAGGCTAGGATTTATGGTTTTTTAACAGTGTTTATAATGCAGAAATATCCAGTAGTTCTAGGGACCTCATCTCACACTGAATTGCATACAGAAATTCATACAGTTACCCTGTAGTTTATGAAGTACAAGGCAGACATTGAAGTAGAAGAGTGGGATTTGCAAATGGTCTTGAAAGTTATAAAGCAGAGATTCCCCTGTTTCAGTGGGGCAGTACCTTGTATTTTCAAAACATTGAAGACCTGGTAGAAATCCAATCCATGTGAATGTTTTATGAGGAGTATTGCACTGGTAAAATGCACAGATGTGATGTAAATTTAAAACTGGACCTTGCTTGGAGGCTGTATAACATCACTGCTGGTATCTCATCAGGTCTGATGTGGGAGAAGCTTCTTCACTATGGTCTCCACCCTTTCCTCTACCTGATAAATAGCCTTTTCCAAAGCAATTCTCAGCCTGTGCAGTGGGGCTGCAGTGAATGCATGGCGTGTTTGCGTGTTTTGCCTCTTGGTCAGGTGAAAAGCCCGTGGGAAGGTGTTGTGTGTCCAGGAATCTGGAACCTTGCTGAATGCACTGAGGCAAACAGCCTGCATCCATCAGCACAGAGGGCTGTGGGCAGGGATGAGACTCTTCCCACAGAATGGTCCTGACCTGCATCCTGAGCCCTGTTTTAATGCACATCTTGTTTGTGATGGGCAATTTCAGCATTTCTGCTTTCTCGCCATTCCAAATAAAAACCTTGTTCCAGAGACTGAGAGCCTACCTGTGTTTGGTAGGCAGCACAGATACAGGCTGTACCTGTCAGCTCATCCAGACCCTGTCCTGGCCTGCTTCATGGGTATAGTGGCAGATGGAGATACACTGGCTCCAGAGAGGAGAACCTTGCTCCTTTGTTCATCAGCTACTGTGCTTCTGGAATAAGGGATCTACATGTAATAAGGGGGTAATAAGGGCCAGCTCTGCACAGGAACAAGCCTTCCCCACAAAGTGGGGAAATGCATTCTCTAACACAGAAATGGCCTCTAATGAACTGCAGTATGTATGTCCAAAACCAGAACTGAGAGTTTTCTCTTGCTAGTGCCAGAGAGTTTTAAAGGAAGTGCAGCCTTGCTCAGATGAGCCCTCTGTGCTTGAATTTTCTGGTTGAATTTCATCAGTGGCAGTAACAAATGGGCTGGTTTCTGGCACCAAGGACTGACCCCTTTCAAGAAGCATGAGTTTGTGAGAGGGCATTTCAGAGGCTGCCCAGCTGCTCAAGTATCAGCACAGAAGGAAGCTCATGACATCCTTTCCTTAAAATTTCAGTATTTCCTTCATCCATGCTGGTGCCCCGTTCCTCCAGGGAGGTTACACAAAGAGCAGAGTCAAGTTTTCACTTCAGGTCCATCTAAAGGGTAAGAGTCAAAATCAAGTGCCTGCTGCAAATTTTGGATATACAGTTAGCACAACTTGCCATGCATCCAGCATCCTACAGAAGAGATTTTGCAGGCACACGTGAGGAAATAAAAGGGAATGTATTAAAGCTTACAGTGTGAATGAACAGGATTCAGGGTCAAGCAATTTTAGCACTCAGAAACTGCAAGAGGAAACATTCCTCATGCTGTTCTGCTCCTTCCTGCCTACTGATCATATTCATTTGGGGCTGGCTCAGTAAATAAAAGCTGTGAAGCATTAGTCCAATGTTGCCTGAGGTGTCTGCAACTCCTTGTCTCACTGACACTTAACAGCCACCTCTGGTTGTAGTCTCGCTTCTCTCAAATAAGCATAAATTTCAGAAAGGCACCATTACTCTGCCTCTGGCCTCTCCCTGTCCCAGTCCCACACCCTCATCTTCACAAGGCTGCCAGGAGCAATCAAACATAGGATGGAGGGGGTTGGGAAGCAGCAACTTATAAAATAAAGGCATGGAAACACTGTTGTGTAGTATTTAATCTTTTTTATTTTCTCTTTAATTGAAGCCTAAATGATGCTGGGTTTTGCTTGAAGAGGTAGTTAAAGCATCCATAGCTTTTAATCAACACGACGCCCAGCTGGAAGGGCTCAGCCCTTGTAAGCAAGGGAGGTTTGGTATCAGTATTTGTTGAATCATCATTAGGAACTAAAGGTGTCTTCTTTGCATTATATTAAGCAAGGCAGTGTTAGTGCTACACTGATCTTGCAGCATCAGAAAGCAGAAATGGAAAAGCATCATTAAATCATACGGTCTGGCAGAGGAAGGTTGACAAACAGCAGCTTTGTGAAGGATGTGCAATGACTGGATCTGTAAGGAGAGCAAACACAAAATGAACCTGAAGATATGTGCCAGAGCATCCACACATGGGCAAGTAGAGTTGCTTGGGACACCCCTGTCAGATGGCTGTCAGATGTAGCACAGGATGTGGACACCCATGCCATTTTGGATCAGCAGCTACAGATGAGATGGGGATGCCTTATAGCATCTCAAATGGATTTAGAATCAAACGAGTCCTTGGCCTCCAGCAATTCAAGTGGGATCCTCAATATCAAGATTGGAAATAAACAGCCATACAGTAGAGGTTTGAGGCTTCACCTTAAATGTTATAGAATCATAGAATATCTTGAGTTGGAAGGGACCCACAGGGATCATGAAGTCCAACTCCTGGCTCTGCATAGGACAGCCTCAAAAGTCACACCACATGCCTGAGAATGCTGTTGAACACTTGTTGAATTCTGGCAGGCTCAGTGCCATGATTAGGGATCCTGTGCCAGTACCTGACAAGTCTCTGGGTGAAGAAACTTTTCTTAATATCCAGCACAAACCTCCCCTGACATAATGCCATAAATGTGTTTAGGTCCTAATCCATAATATCTCTCTCATATTCGTACAGGCACTCAGTGCTGCATGTAGGAAGTGCCTTTTGCCAAGAAAGACTGGAATATTCTCTGGTGTAAAAGACATTGTGTAATTGGTGTAAAAGAAATTCAAAGTGTTTCAATTTTGCATATTTCTGTTACACTGATGTAGCTACACATATTTGGCACACAGTTGCTTCTTAAGGAAGTAAAGTAAACACGTGCTTGTCTGCCACAGCCTCTGTGTTTACCCAGCACTGAATCCGACAGCACAGCCAGACACTCACTCTGCTGGAGTATTTCCTTTCTGAATGGATGGCAGAGGAAGACCATGCTTAATCTGCTCTGTGATGTGAGCTGGTCTGCAGGATCTGAGCCTGACTACAGCATATTTCTCCACTGCAGCCCGAAAACTCAGATTTCCTTGGTGAAAATAAATGGGGAGAAAAAGGGGATTCTCACCTTGATACAACTTCAGAATAAAATCAGAGTCGGGACCTAGATCCAGGAGTATGAAAGCACCGCCGTCTTCAATCTGTGCCTGTACAAACCTTCTGTCACCTGTACTGTGCCTGCACCCATTGGATCGACCCTATTCCCATCTGCCAGCTACAGGCACTGCCAGGCTGCAAAACAGGCCAGGTCTCATACCCTTCTTCTCATCCAAAGGAGGAGCTGTGCTGCCTAATGGCTTAGGAAATCTGATTTTTCCTTTTCTGGCATAACTCCTGACCCACTGTATGACATTTGCTGAGCTATATAGGTGCTCCAGAACTCATTCTCTCACTTCAAAAAAGAAGATTACAATAGTTACCATGTATATCAGAAGAGGGCTGTAAAGCTGGAGCTTCTGCTGCAACACAGACTTGTGTTCAGAACATTACTTGATACATTCACAAGTACGATTTTAGGACACATTTCTGTGAGCTAGAAACTCAAAGCAGCACACTCAGTTCTGTAGTCCCCAATCCTGGCTATGGAAACCACAAATTTTCATCTTGCAAAAGGAGTACAGCCAAAGGGAAGAGCTGTTTGATTAAGCAGCCCCTGTCTCAAGCACCAAATATATCACACATGCAAACAGACCCTGAGCCCAGACCTTGGGAGCCAGTTGCCCAGATGCCTTTGAGGATCTGGGCCTAAGGGCTCATTCCAACCAGCTGAAGTCAATGGGACTGTCCCTATATTTAAGTTTTTGCTGGATGACAGCCAAAGGCTCAGCATCTTGCAGAACTGGCTCTCATGATGCTGCATTCCTTAATAGCTGGGAAAGAGAGCAAAGCAATGTATAGCAGAAAGTGTCCATCCATATTAGTGGGTATTAGTAACCACTTTTAAAGGCCTAATCTATGTAGAAATGTTTTCACCCCACCATCAGCAACTTCCCGGCGAAGGCAGGGATTTCCCACGGCTGACGTGCCCTGAGCAAACAGAAGGGCTGAAACAAAGAGCTGGATAATTGGCTGGGAGGGCAGGCAGGAATTCCTGCCCCACGCGGGGCAATGCCTGGCACAGCAGCCATGGGGCTTCATGGAGCACCCTGGAAAACAGACCTGCCTTTAAAAGTGCACAGGGTGAGGGTTTTACCCGTGCCTCTTTAATTTTAAACACTGATGCCTGTGGCTTTACAGCTTCATGCAAAGGCAGGCAGACAAACTGAAGTATGAAAGGAGCCTTATTAAAACACGCCATACATTATGTATGAACTTGAACTCTTCCTGACCTCTGTAGTCCTGGATCCGCCCCAATCCATAAACAGCTTGGTCCAAATTTTATGCTGCTGCAGTAATTTGAATAAAATCACAAGCTGATTTTTTTTTCAAGGCAGTACACCCAGTTAAGAAAGCTCAGGGTGCCACTTTTTACAAAGATGTCTGTCTCAGAAAGGGTCCTAGCTGAGTACCCTAGCTGGATGTTAGCACTTGTCTGTAGCTACAAGTCCACTGTAAACCCAAGCACAGCCCCCTTCCAAGCAAGTTGTTAACATTTTTTCATTGCCACTCACTATAAAAATTATATTTAGAATGTCAGATGTATAATTGCAGTTAGAGCTGGCTGAGATATTCAGCATGATCTGGTATATTAAGCTCTCGCTTGAGCTACAAATTCTTTAATCTGATCTGGATTATTGTAAAATGCTCATATTCTCATATTTAGCGTTGTGGGGCTGGTTTGGTTTGGTTTGATTCTTTTGCTGAACATGAGCAGACTGAGCCACAAGGTTGTTTGCCTGTTCCTCAGCTCAGCTCTCTGCTTCTCCTGACACAGGCCAGGTCACCCCACCCACAAATTGCTGCTTTTCTTCCCTAATTCTCAGCCTTACATGTCTCATGCCTGAAACGTTATTCTGGTTTCAGTGCAAAGTATCTTCATTAATATGCAAATAGACTTTTGGTGGAAGGGAGGCACCTGGCTCCTCCTTGGAGCTGCTCAGAGCCCCCCAGAGCCGCTGATACCAAATTCCTGGACATCCCTTCCGCAGGAAAGTGGCTGTGATCACACTAAATACAAGCCTTGCCTTTCCCCCACCAGCACTGTGTTGTGGACTCTCTGATGAGTCTCTTCAGCCATAAACGCTTCTCTGAAGGGCAAATGTTTGCTGGGTATTGGCTTCAGGAAGTTAAAAGAGGAGGCTGGGTGAACTGGGATGGATTTCACGGGTGGTTTGCAAAACCTTCCCAGTGAGTCCCAAGCCAGCCAGCAAAGCCATGTCATCAGTGCAGAAACAGCTCCTGCCCCAGACCTGGTCCCTGAATGAGAGGCTGTGACTGCAAAGTGAAAGAGAAATACTGACTTGTGTTACCCGGAGACAAAGAGACGAAGCTTCCAAGAGAACTATGAAAATTCAATTAAATTGGAGGCATCTCTCACACAGAAACATTTTGAATGCAAATTAAGGCTTTTTGGCAAGTCCTAAACTTCTGAGATATTGATTGATTCTTTAATTTTTTTAGCAAATTAATAGCACATTTCAGTGGTGAAGCGTAAAAGGTAATTTTCAAGTTTGTGTGTTATGAAGTGGAGCCTGCAAAAACAAAATATTAAGTGTCTCCGGAAATAACTATCACAACTGTGATAATTGCAAGCAGTGGCTGTAATTCCCAGTAGCTGGCTGTACTCAGCTTTACACGAAATTGATTTGACTTTGCATTTACTTTTTGACCAGGGCTCAGGTGATTTAAATCCAGGTTCAAATTAAATATGGTTTCCCCGGTTAGGATGAAGCAATGTATCAAATGCCTGTGGGAAAAGAACAGAAGGGAGCTGGAAAGCACTTTGTTCAAACTTTTAATTATTTTACCTCATTCACAGTCTGAGTGGCACAAGGATATGTTTTTATTTGATCACATCAAACTTTCAGTGCACTACTCTTTCTCTGTTACAGCTAGCACACTGCTTACACAGCATGGAGCTTTTTTCCCCTGACATTCACAGATGTGAGCTCTGATCCCCATGCTTCAGAGCTAGAAGCTGAAAGCAAAGGGAAAAAAAATTCCCAAGTACTCATTTCTTTGCCTGCAGACCCAGATGCTGAAGCACCATGGCAGCTCTCAGCCTCTACCTCACCATCACTGCAGGCTTGCTTCGAAGAGCTTGCCTGGTAGAAAGAATTTTCCTTGACCTCCAGCTGCTGGGCTTCCACTGAGAAAAACACCAAGTTTTGCTTACACATTTCCTGTGAATAAGTCAGCTCTTTGTAATGGCCATGAACATGCCAGGTTTGCCTTTTGAGAGATGAGCAACCTGCAGTGCTCACTGGCCTTTCAGCTTCATGGAAATCCCTAAAGGCTCAAGTCCAAGGCTATCTCACCCTGCCTGTGGCTTCAGGACAGAGCTCCATGGCAGGACAGGGCTCCTCCTCGTGTCTCCATCAGGCTGGAGCTGTTCTTAGAACTGCCCTCTTTTGGCACAATTTGGGAAATTGCCTTTAGGAGGTACAACACAGGCAAGGACACAGAAGTGAGCTCTAAGCAGAGAGCCAGACAGCACCCAAAGAAGGGGTGTCTGCACCCACCTTGGCTCCCTTACTCTGGAAAGGAGACAGGCAAGCAGCTTCTCTGCTCTCTGCTCCCTGTGGGGAGAGCAATGCTGAAGGAGTGAGAAGGTCAACGACAGCCACCCCACCACAGGCATCCTCTACCCCTCTGCGTCTGGCAACAAAGATGGGGAACAGACCACTTTCCAAAACTGCCTCTCTCAGAGGGACTTTTCAATGTGGGTCTTTCCTTGCTGCTGGTAAAATTGCACGTTGAACTCACAGCATCATCCTTTTCTGGCGCAGGGAAGAGGGGTTTCACTCTGGCTAAGCTGGACCTCAGTGCCACCCTCCCTGAGCTTAGCCCACTTGTGCATAAAGCAGGAATGAAGCCAGAGTTAAGCAGAAGATAATACACCCAGGCCCTCCATGGGTAGGAAGAGTCCTGATCATCAGAACTATTTTTGGAGGGATCATTTAACTTTATCCCCCTTACCCCTCTGAAACTGGAGAACAGAGCCAAACACCCAGAGGGAGAAAAGATGATAAAAATTTTTCTTTGTAAGGGGAGGAGGGACCATTATCAGAGTCACAGAAAGAAGATCAAAAAGAGCTGCACAATGCAGAGGGGCAGGCTCTTTCAGTCCAGAGGAATGAATTATGAGCCAGCAAAATACCTTTATAACAAATTTCTAAGCCCCATATATATGTTAATTATATCCCACCAAAATAATATTGCATCAGCATGTCTTGTCAATACGTTAGAAATCAGAGCTATAATACCTCCAAATTCTGGGGATCTGTGATAAACTGAGTGAAGAAAAACTGAGTAGCTGTGCCAGGGGGACTCAGTAGGTGTCCTAGATGTAGTGGCAAAATGATCTGAGCAAGGGGCAGAGCCACTAGTGCCACTTTCCCTCACCCAGGAGAGGGTGCAAAATCTGAGAGAAGCTGTGTGCAAAATCTGCTCGGCTTGCAACTGCACGTCTCCTGTGTGCACATGCAGCCAGTCCACGAGGATGTCAGCTCTGCAATCAGTATGGTTTTCATCAACAAGAACAAAGACATGTGAACAGCCACTGGCAAGCGGCCAAAACTTTCCCCCATCACATTTTTCACAGTCATTTTGAATATGACCTCAAGAAGACCTGTTTGTTTTGCCATAAAAGGCAAAGGGTCTAATCCTAGGCAGTTTTGTGCTGATGCTTCTAGTTTTTTTGCAGGCATAGAAACTTCTGCTTGAAGGCATTAGTAGAGAAAAGGGAGTCAAGATTGGTTATGTCCTGGTTCTTCACTGGATAAGGAAAAAATGACACATGGACCCAAGAAGGAGGTGTGGTACTTAACACATCAGCACTTGCTAATAAATACAACCCTGGCTTAGATAGTAGAAATGTGTGTGTGAGAGAGCATGTCTGGTGACAAGAGAAATACAGTGTAATTTATTAGTGGTGGTTGGCACAATTGACTGCTCTTTGCCACTGGAGAAAGTAAGAAATTGCTCCAGTTGCAGTTCTTGCCACTTGACACATAGAACAAGCTTGGAAACTTCCTCCCAGTCGAGAGGTATGCATTGTTCCTGGAACAATGGTTCTTAACAGCTAACACCCAGTTCAGGACCACTTAAATTTATTACACTGGGTCTACAGGCTTGTCCTGCAGTCAAGAGGGACTGCCCCTCAAAGGACTTCAAAGCCTCTAAGCTTGCAAGTGAGGATTCAAACCATGCATTTTTGCCAGCTCCATCCCTTAATTGCTGAGTGCCTGGAAGAATATTGCTTCACTTGAGCTTGTGGGGATTTTTTTTCCTGCCTTTTCCACTCCTTTATCATTATTTTCAAAATGTAAGCTCCTTGGAGTTTACATCTAACACAAAATACATCTGCGAATTTCTAAGAGAGAAATAAGTAAAGCCTTCAGTTCAATGCCAAGCAAGAAGTCCCTCCCCTGAAGGGAAGTTTGCTGTTACTGCAAAACTCAATTTTGTAGAGATGTCACAGGCTACATCAGAAAATTTTTGCCTGCCACTGATGCTGGGATAAACATGAACTAACTACAGATTATCTACTCGATGGGATAAAGTACATTCTACTCTGTATTCACACGATTGTCTTGCACATGAGCTGCTCAAGTCAAAGATTTTCTGGGTAGGACTCATTTGGAAAACTGTTCTTATGGTGTTGAGTGGCATGTGAAGATGAGCACCAAGAAAGCAAAAGTAGCCTTGTAGAGAGTTGTTAAAAAACCTTCAAAGGGAGAAAGTGCAAGTGGGTGAGGCCAGTATCCAAGGGTTGGTGTTGGAAAGCAGTCCCACGTATTGGATTCATTGTCCAGGAAAAGTACATTCTTGTGAGTGTATTTCCTCCTTTCAGTGCCAAGACCAAGCAAAGCTGGAGTTACTGGTTGCAGGAGTTCCAGTAGACCTTGGTGGAGGCTTGTTTCAACTGGCACACTCTCCTTTTTGAAAGATGTTCCACTTGTTTTCTTTCATTGATTGCTGTTTGGTTGGGCTGGTCCTGTTTATCCATCATAGGTACTTGTTCTTCTCATGATCTCTGCTGTTCTTAAGTTTCTCAAGGGATACTTAGTTTTTACCTGGACTGAATGACTGCACACACAAACTGTCATCAAAGGTATTTAAATAGGTGAAAAGATAATATAGTGACAAAACTGAAAACGCTGCTGCTATGCTGAAAACTGAATGTACATTCTTTTAGTACCCTTTAAGGAATGCTTTTGTTTAGATAATTACTTATGCAGAAAATTAACTTACACAGGATTATGCTGGACAAGAAGTACCTTGATCCTTTATTTTCTATGCTATAGCATATGCAATTTTAATTTTTGAGATCTTTGGAGTGATAAAGTTCCTGAAGTACTCTATTTATCTTTATTTAACTCTTAAGGTGCAAATGGAATGACCTGGTTAAAACTGAGTCAGTTGCCCTGACCTTCACTGGAGGGAAACAGAACACTACTGCTATAGGACTTTACTAAGCAGTTTAATACAAATGATGTTCATCAATTAAGAAAAGCAGGTTAACAGTACAGGTGATATTTAGGAGTTTCCAAAGGTAGCTGACAAGGGTAACTCCATAAGTATAGTACATGCTTGCAATTCCATAAAATATTTGATTCTCCATACACTTCCTAACCAAGAAGCTACAGTGATAGAATGCCCATGAGATACACATTAAGAAGAGAAATCCCAGCAAAGTCTCAAAATATAATGGAAGATAACTGGAGAGTGATTGTTAAGTAGTGCTTTCTTTAAAAATCTTGCAGATATCTGGTACACATGCCCTTCAGTGGGATTTAAAGATGTTGGTCTATTTGTCTTGAGCACAAGGAGAGACTTGTCACTGTTTAAAAGAGTTTGCTTAAGGAAGAATACTTCAATAACATAGAATGTTGTACCCTTATAGACACAGGCATAACTAGATCCAATTCTGGAAGGTGAAACAGGGGAAATCTATATTTGAAATAAATCATGATATGTCAATTTTGAGAAATACCAGTCACTGAAATCACTCACAGAGGCTTCTGATGGAAAATCCATTAGTTACTAATTTCTTTGAAGCCAACACCAATATTTCAAAACAGGACATCCTCCAGCTAAGCATGGTTTCTGAACCTGTAGCAGATGCTAACTGAGAAGGACGTGCTAAGCAGGTCATCTAAGCCATGGAACAATTAATTCTCTTCTGATCTCAAAATGTAATGAGCATTACATGTAGGCGCTCTGTGTTCCAGAGATGCCCTCACCACTGTATGGGTTTATGTGGCTCATCTACATCCTGCTCCTCCACCTCCTTCCCCTAAACTAGTTTAGATTGGCTATTTCATTTGCACAGATTTTCCTGCCCCTTGCCCTTGCTTTTCACTCTTATCCACCCTAACTTTTGGTCAAACTCCAGAAACATTTGACATATATAATCTAAACATTTTAGTTCTTTGATCTTTGCAATGATTGTCAATAATGGTTAATTGGTGCAGAAATTAGTAAGAGGGGAAAAAAATCCGTTACTGACATAATTTTTTTAAAAAGACACCTGCCCTGTGTCAGACAGAAGGATGACATGACTTACTCACCATCAGTGTCTGTTTACCAGCACTGAGTCTAAAAGGCTCCTGGAGGGAGCTGTGACCAGTCCTCCTGATGTACCCACACTCCATCCATGGATTATTATCATGCTCTGCCACCTGATGCTTGTTGGAGTTGCTGGGTCCTCACACGCAAGGCAACATAAAGAATTTGCTTGTAGGGTGGGTTTTGGGAAGGAGTTTTGGGACCTTTCCCTCATGCTGTCACTGATACATGCAGGGCCCTGTGGGAGACTGTTATAATCTCTTTGTGTCTAATTTTACCAAATATCAACAGTTCCCTGGTACGTAAATTGAGTGCAAAACACACTATTATGGAAACCAAATCTGTCTGTGGATCTTGTTCATTAGCTTTGATGAAGTCAATTACAGTTCCTTGGCCCTCTTTACTGAATGTGTCTTTTTTCATCTCTCGTTCTACTAATGTCTCAGCTGGTTTGCTTGCATGAGTCAGAGCTGGTGATAACGTAAGAGAAAATATCAAGGTTCCCACTGCGGGGTTTCATGTGAGGATGAGGTGTCCAGCTCCAGGCCATACACACTCAGGCACAAATTGCCATGCTTAAGGAACTTTACCCAGTGACATAACTGACCAAACACCCTCCAAAAATCTTCACCTGGAAAGAGAAAACCCGCTGTGATTTTTGTAGCTGTACTCAAGGCAAAAGCCTGTCAAATTAAGGGTTGCTTTTCTGTTTTTCTTCAAACTCTCCCTTGCTTCATCTGACTCCTTGACCTTTGCATTGGAGTGAAACTGGTCCTGCCTCTCCCAGGTCTGGAGTCTGGGGCTGGCCTGGCTGGTTACTGAACTGTGGCAGTGGCTTGGACAACGTGAAGAAACCTTGTGGGGATTTTGGCTGTGCTCCAGCACATGTGCAAACTGCAACTCCAAAGGCACAGTTTGGACAACTCTGTGAAGGTGGAGTTCCACGCAGGAGGCAAATGGCCCATCCTGATGTACAAGTCGTTCTCACCATCAACCTGAAGACCCCATTCCAAAACATAAATACATTTGTTTGGGATTTTTTCTCAGAAAACAGCCACCATGAGTGTATTTTTCTACTTTCAGCCGTTCATGTAGAAATCAGCAGAGAATAGACACACGGAACCGAAAATCTCAACAGTTAAATTTGGACCATTGTATAAATAACTGCAAACAGGGATATGTAAAGCAAACATCACAGTAGTGATGCCCAGGCAGCCTGATGATAGACAGGAACCCAGTAACCTCTGAAATGCCAGAACAACTTTGCATCTTGCTACAGCTTCACTGCTTTATAGACCACAGTTGTTCTAACCAAAGAGGGCATTTTATTACATTACATTACATTATATTTTATTATGTTATCTTAATTCTGTTAGCAATTGTTTGGATGCTTAAAAGAAGAACAAAGTCTCGCAAAAGCCTCAGTCCCTTGCAGAGGGAGCCATACGAAAATCACCTGATAAATAACAGTTGCTGAGAGCAATTGCTCAGCCCACACGCTGCTTTGCACAGAAATGATCATCGACAGAAAAACTCTAAGAAATCGGGAGAGTGCCTCAGAAAAAGCTGCAGGAGGGATGGAGGAGTGGGGGAAATGGTGTACGGAGGCTGGAAACTTGTGCCAAGCATTGCTGTGCAACTGCTTGCCTGACTCAAGTGGGTTTTCTTTAAATATTTGCAGCTTCATGGCCTGGGCTGGTAACTTGAATATTAATGTAGTAGATCAGAACCTTCTAAATGAGTGCCTGAAAGTTCCCAGGGCACTTTCTGTATGTGATCCTTCTCCTTCCCAGCTATCCCCACTCCATACTGTTGTACCAGGTCATTTTAAGCAGGAGGGAGAAGCTCATCTGGAAAACTGCTGCATATTTATAATAAGACCATCTATTACACCAGTGCAGGATGGAATTGAAAACACATGGTTCCCTGGGAGCAGCTGTTTCTTTTTTTAGGCCTCTTATGCCCTTCAGAAATGTCAAGATAGAGAAACGAAAATGTCAGGAAACTGCAATATGCTTACTCTAAAGGCCTCCCGTTGGTGACGTATTTATAAAGCTGTTGGAAATTTGATTCACACCGAGCACAAGGGACGAGGTTTTAAAGACCCCATTACCAGAGAGGTCTGCTAAAACCAATCCTCCTGATGTGCATCTCAGGGGGAGTTTCTGCTGATTGGACACAGATGCCCCAGCATCTCTGGAGAATGCCCCCGGTCCTGTAGTGGTGGTTCAATGCCTCTTGCTTGTAGGGGTCTGGAGGAATGTCCCCATGCCTTTGCAGTTGTGTCCAGAGAGCTAGGTGTCTGAAACTTGTGATGATTTTCTGCAGTGGATGGTGATGGTGGACCTGGATGGGACAGTTCAGTGTGACCCACATGCAGAGAGGGGTCTCTCTTCTGTTTAAAAGGCAATCAAGGTGATCAAACCAGTCAGCTGGCAGGCTGTGCCCTGGGACTGTTTCAGTTCATTTGTGAGCATGCAGCCACAGGGACCGGTTATAGGGGTCTCAAAAATCCTCCCTTCATTTTGTTGAGGTTTAACTGGAGTTCCTTTACATCTGGTCACTTTTTAAAGGCTCAAATCAAAGCATCAGTGTGGCACCATATAGACATATCGGGTCCCCCAGACTAAGTGGGGCAAGCAGGAAAGGGACAACTAAATCCCATTTCCTCCCAGGGCTACGAGACCCTGCAGAACTGGCTGAGAGATTGATCTCATACATGCACAGAGCAGGGCTCTGAAGGCAGCTGACAGGAGCTGCCAGTGGAACAGAACTGTCTCCAGTACAAGGCAGACTAAATCTGCAGAGATGCTTTTGCAACCGATTGCAAATGTGACCTGCTGCTGTTTCAGATGCAAAACCTTGGCTGTGCTCTAGCAGCAGTGACTCATGCTGGGCTGAACTGTGTCCAAGGTCCCCTCTGGGGATCTCTTCCCAATTCTCTTCCAGCTTCAAGGAGATCAGAGCTCTCAAGTCATCAGTTGGCGGCTTTAAAATTCCCAGGCAATCCCCAGTGGAAAAAACATTGGAGTTGGGATTTTGGTGCCCTCCAGTTTGAGGAGAACAAGATCACACACCCAGGTGGCTGTGCTGGACTGCCCATGCCATGGGACAGCAGTAAGCAGACATCTCTGTTTCCTTACTCATGGCAAGCAACACAGCCCAAGAGAGAGACAAGGAAGAGGCTTCCAGAAGTATGCTGGAAGAGATCGTGGAAATATTTCAGTCAAGCTTCTCAGGGTTTTGAATAAATTAGACTTATCAAATACTGTGGTTTGGTTGGGTTTTTTGTCATTTTTGGCAAAAATTTCTGGCGAGGAGCACAGAGCTGTGACCATATTGTAATTCTTTCTATGGGCTGTATTAGAGGAAAAGGATGTGGGAGGTCTTGGAATAGAGAAAAGCTCAAGGAAACAGCTATGCCCTGTTTCTGAGCCCGGAGTCTGGGATGTGGGGTGGAAAAATGGTGAAGTGTGGACAGATTGTAGAGATCCAAAATGTTGGACCACTTGCAGAACAGGGCTGAGGGGGAAGAAAAAGGATGAGTCAAGGAGCTTGCCTCTTGAGCAAGGAGTTGAGCACCTTTGACATCCTGGCAGGATGGGCTCAGCAGATTACCTTCTATCTGCAGCTCACACACACACACACACGAGATAACTTATTTCTATTCATCATGTTGAGGAAAACAGACAGACACTTTTCCCAGAGTGAGTGGATTTGAGTAGCTCATTTGGAGGTGAAAGTTGGGCCTGTACCTCCAGCGGGAATGTAGCCATGCAGACCCTATTAAAGGCCCTCTTCTAGAGAAAGAGGCACCACTGTGGAGCACAGGGTTTGAGATATAGGGCAGGGCACAAGCAGCCTTATGGGAGGGGATAACAAGTCTAAACCCTGGTGTGATGAAAACTCTGTGGTTTTCATCCTTTCTGCATGCTCCTGCTAGCAGCAGGAAAGACCAGGCTGGAAGTCCTATGGCAGAAGTGGGTAATAAATTGAACACCAGTTTATGCAGAGCAGGGAGCAGAGCACAAAAAAAAAAAAAAAAAAAAAAGGATAGAAACATGATATTAAAGATAAATTAAGGAGAACTGCAGAGCAAACTCCTGGAGAAGATTAGCATGTGAGCAATGGTACATGAAAATTCAAACAACCTACACTTCTGTTTGCAGGAACAGTCTCTGCTGGTCTTTCACGTATTTGTGTCTCTTCTTCCACCTCAGTACCACTCTGCACATTTCCAAATGCAGAAATACCTTCTGCTGTCTGTAGGAGGAAGGTAATGAGCTTTATTTGCAGCACTTGGGCTCCACTTGGCTGTCTGAGAGAGGGGAAAAAAAGATGATAGCGAAAGATAGATGGTAGTGGCGGAGACTGAAGAGACTAATGTTGGAGATGAGGAACAATAAAGAAAGAGCAGAGGGACATGGAGACAGGAATTGTCTGGAATCCAGTCAGCTCTTGGACAAGCTCAGATTTGTATAGATCTCTGTGGGTGCTGGGTAACATATAAATTAGAATATACCAATGATAAATGCAGTGACCCATGTCTTTCTGTTCTGTAGCCCAGGCAAGGGATAAAGTAGCTCCTGTGCCTATCAAGTGGTATGATCGAATCCCTCTGTTTGTGCTGCTGCTCACTAGCTTCAGACAGATAAAACAGTAATTCATCTCCCCATTGCAACTCCAGGCTCCACCAGCAATCCAACTCAGATGTTGTGAGGCTTCACTGGCACAGATTTCTGAGCATGGGGATAAGAAATTTGGCCCACGACTTGTGGATAGCATGGTTTGGAGTGGGGCTGGGGGAACGGTGGATTTTCCTCTTCATTTTGCTGTTGGTTTGTAGCCAGATGGCCATTGCCCCTCCTAGAAACCCTCTCCCTTTCCACTGAAACCTCATCTGGGTGGGTTGCACTGGCAGGGAGCCCACGGCAAATCATTCCAGGGTGAAACTTTTAAAATCAGTACAGAGAAATAGGATTTTGCATCCTATTTCAGCAGAGATTTCTGTAGTTGCAATGAGACATCCTCCTTCTCAGAGGAAGTGTAGCTTGTCTGCTGGCTTGGGGGGGCCAGACGTGTTGCACAGGGCAATCAATGGGGAAGATGGAATCACCAGCTGTGAATCTGTACCCTGGGAACTGCTCACCTAGAACGAGCAGGATGCTGTCAGCCAGCATGGGGACACTGCTGAGGTGGCTCCACACCAGCCAGGACAGGAACTGAGAGAAAACAGTCTTCCCTATAAACCTGGAGCAAATCATCCCCAGGCAATTCCCATCATTCTGGCAGTTACAGCAAGAGGAACTTGGTCTGGTCATCTTCAGGTGGGGGTAGAGGTGCTTCTGAACCAAGCTCCTTCTGCTTGCAGGGGCAGCAGGTGTTACATTAGGGGACCTCACCTCAACAGCAGTAAAACCACCTGGGAGACTGAAGCCCTTGGGAAAACATGACCCTTGGCCTTTCTCCCTTAATTTCCCCCCTCAGTGTGCTAGAGATAACTGTGCTTATCTGCCTCTGTTGAGCACGTTGAGATTTGCAGAAGAGGAGCACTTGGGTGCATGACTAACACCAGAATCATCCTCATCATCCCTTTGCTGAACCCCATCAGGCTGAGGTTGCTGAGAGTCAACTTTGCACCAGTTTAACTGTCTATGCAAGGAAAAGTCATGGGCATTTCAGTCTTCCTAGGTTGGAAAGGGACTACTAAAAATCTTATTTGGGGGATTCAAGCTCAAGGTTTTCTAAGAAAAGTCAAAGATACCAGCAGAAGTGAAAAAGAGAAAAAAAATAACACGGAGAAGTTAATATTTCTCAGTTAGTATACAGCCTATGTGAAATGTGATCATGAGTGGGAATGTGGGTTTATATTTTTTCCTAAATTAAAATAAAAGCAAGGCCAAAGCTCCAGCAAAATATGGAATTGGGGAGTTCTGGTTTAACGTTGCAGCGAAGATTGTCTTTAATACTAATTAAATCTTCTGCTGTTGTTCAAGGAAAAGTATCAGCCAAGAGACTGTCTCTGCCTCCAGAGCTTTTGATGTGGTTAATTTTTGGAACAAAGAATTTGAGACTCAGATTTTGCAGTGCTTCACTCTACTATCCTGGCCTGTAATAAATACAAAAGCCCATGCCAAGAAATAACAACACGAAAAATATTTTTGTGGGTTTCTGCTGCAAAGCTGACATGGGGATAGATGGATTGATTTGAGGCAGGTGATGAGTCTCCAGGGTGCAGGGCACAGCCACCATGGAGGATAAGTCAGTAAGCATTGCCCTTGGTAACTTAGAGCAGATGCCATTCAAAAAGAGTTAAAAAGGTGCTGGTGCCGGCATGGCAGAGTACTTTTGCAATTGAGCTCTTTAAATGAAATTATTTCTTGGATACAGTTCTCAGTTTTCTTGGACTAAGAAGGAGACTGGAGGGAGGATAAAATTCAGAATTAGAAGGAGTTAATGCATTTCAATGGCTAAAACCTGCACCACTGGGATAAAAGCAAACTTAGTGACTTCATTGCAACTCAGCAGTAAATCCGGAGTCACTATTTTCTGTGGAGTGCAGATGTCTGAATACCATCCCTGGATGGGAATAAAAGGAAATGCTGTTTACTGTGAACAAAATGCATTATGAACAAATTCTGACACACCCTAAACCAACTTTCTTTTGAAAGCAAGCAAGGGTTTCATTAAAAGCAAAATTTGTGAAAAGAGATTTACAGGATATGTGGGAACTTGCTTGAATGATTAAAAATTAATTATAGCAAGGGGGAGGATGTACAAACACATTATGTTAGGATGCCACTGCATGGCCCAGACAAATCTGTTCCTGAGATTGTAAATTCAGCCCCTTTTCTCCCCTTCCCCCTCATCCATCTGCTTCTCCTGGGCTGGATGGACATTGGAGCAGATGCACCTACGTGTGAAAAGCACAGATGATTCAGTGGTGCAGTGTTTCACATTAAAAGTAGATCTTCCCTGTCACCCAAAGCACTTGTACCATCACAGAGCCAAATGCTGAGCTTTCTGTACCTAAGAGAAGGGAAAAAGCTCCTTCCAAAAATGGGCTGCAGGTGTCAGAGCCACGGGACATTGACTCTGCCCCCACCTACATGCCCCACTCCTGCCTGCAAGAGAGCCTTTTTTTCCCCTTTCCTTTTGGTATGTTTCAGCGGTCTTACACCATTCTACCTTGTCCAGGGAACCACTCAGACATAAACCAGTGATGGAGTAGACTTTTTTCTGCTCTATCCTCTTATATTTTATCTGCTCTTTCTCATCTGCAGTAACCCCATTGTCACTCAGCATTTGCAGCCATCTTTGCAGCACATCTGAGGCTTAGCAGATGCACAGTAGAGCTGCAGGACTTTTCTCCTGCAATTCCGTTCCCATTAATATCCAACTATTTCATTTTCTCCAGCCCCAGAGCTGTTTATCCTTGCTGTGAGCTCCTCAGCAGAGGCTGATTCACCCCTTGGGCAGTGCCAGCTTGTGAGAGGGAGCCGGGTGCTCGCCAGCTGGCAGCAGC
Organism: Sturnus vulgaris; assembly: GCF_052056855.1. NCBI lineage: Eukaryota > Metazoa > Chordata > Aves > Passeriformes > Sturnidae > Sturnus > Sturnus vulgaris. Next base: position 41,841,134 of record NC_142244.1, on the reverse strand, counting down.
TCCAGAAGCAGATGAGCTGGCCAGGAGAAGGACTGAGGTCAGGCTAGCTGGAAGAGGTACTCAGTTACCATTTCTCCAGGGTTTTCTTCAGTTGTGGGGCTGGACAAGAACTTGGAGGGAATTTGAAGCACTTCTGCAAGAATTCCAGGAGAGGAAGGATAGTTTGTTGGGGAAAGTGCTAACTTTGGATTAAAGTGCTTAGCTTTGAGCTAAATGTTTAGCCCCTCTGTGCTTCATTTCTTGCACTTATCCAGGGGCGATGCTACTCTTAGGAATTAAAGCCAGTGCTTGGCTTGGCATAGGTGCTGTGTAAGTCCCCAAATACAGCCTAGTGCTGGGCAAGGCTGTGGCCTTCTGCATGTCAGAAAGGTCTGTCAAATGCAAGCTGCCAGTTGTAAGATCCCTGCTGACCTGGGGAAGGGCCAGCCATGGACTCATCTCTTTTTACCTCTGCATTCCTCCCTACCTTGTGTTCCCACTCCACTCCAGTTCTGTGGTGGTAGGAATGAAGTCAGGATCAAAGACAAGTTGTTATACAGATTTTCTCATCGTTTTTGGGAGACAGAAGTGTTGACTGGAAGGAACTACAGGGCAGTGACAATCTCGTCCCCTAACAAGTAGTATACCCAGCCGTTACACAATACAGAAAAAAAAATCAATCAATGAAGGTATTTTTGCTCCTTCCAAGTCATGGGAATTTGAATCCCTGAAGATGTGGGTGAGGTCATGGATATGTGCTTGCTCTGTTTGCGTAGAGAAACCCCCCCTGCTAGGCTCTGTCAGCTCCTGTGAACTCTCTTTGGGCCTTTTTCCTTCTTCCTGTGTGTTTTCTCTCTGGGACCTCCTTCTATCTGTATAATTCACCTTCCACACCTCTTGCTTTTTCCATTCACCCACAGTAGCGCTCACCCAACAGCTCTTTGCAAAATTTATCTGTGCTGCAGATATACTTTACTCGGAGTAAAGCCATCCCGTGGAGGGGACAGCAGTGATCACCTCTAAGATCTTGGCTTTCATGTGACAGTTCAATGGCAAGAGAACTGGAGTCTGTGCGAGGACTTGGAGAGAGGCAGCTTGTTTTTTTCCTCCAGCATATGTCTGTGTGGGAAGGAGGGCAGTGATCCACAAACAGTCTGCTCACGGTTTTGTCTGCTCCAGGCAGGGTTTGCAGGCTGCACCAAGGACTTCTGGCCCAAACTGTGTCTCCTAGGAGGCTGACGTGGGCGCCGTGGCAGACGCTGCCATTGTTTCATTCACAGTGCATGTAGGGGAGTAGCCAGCTCACCCTCTGGTCCTGCTCAGGACTTACACCCTTCTCCAAATATGCAGACCTGCACAGCGTCCCAGGTTTGGCACCCCAAGTCCACCACGGCATCCCAAGGCCAGTGCATTTGGCAGATCAAGCCTGGAGCCTCTGAGCTGCCAGAGGAGCACAGCTTGGAGGGGCCCCCCCAGGTGCAGTAAATGGGGTCCTTTCCCTCCTGGGGCCAGGGTGTCAGTGCTGAGGGCAGAAACACGTGAGACATAGGATGCACTCGGGAGAGAGTTGGCAGGGACAGCTCCCAGGGGCTTGAGAGCCTCTGTCAATGCCAACTGACCTTAGCTCTGGAAAACACCCACCAGAGTCAGGGGAAGTTCACTGACTCAGTGAATAGAGCTGCTGCCAGGTCAATATTGCAACTGAGACCCACATCTGTGCACCCATAGTCAGGTTATCTCAGTTTTCCTCTTCATGTGATATTAATTTCAGTTTTAGCCAGAGGTCAGAGATATTTCCATCCATCTTTTTCCAGGGAAGTCCCTCTTACTGAGAACCAGGATAACATTCTTTTATCTGGGAGCTGTATAATAATTCATACCATAGGATAAAAAAAATTACCTTCTTTGCTATCTTTCAATTGATCTTTCCTTATTTTCTTCCTATTTGAGTTGCTCAATCCTGTCTCAAAAGCATTCCACCAGGCAGCTCTTACCACTGCTGATACTGAAGTATCCATTGTAGAAACCTCCCCCTTTCCCTCAACATTTTGTTCACTGTTTCTCCTCTAGTCCTTGCTGCACCAAATGTATGCCCAGGTTGCTTCTCAGGACACTCCATTGCTGATCGTATTTAGTATGTCACTTGTCAGTCAAGTCAGTATTGTCTCATCCCTGGAAGTGTTCAAATCCAGGTTGGATGAGGTTCTGAGCAACTCAGTGTTGTGGAAGGTGTCCCTGCCCATGGCAGGGGGTTTGACTAGATAATCCTTAAAATTACCTCCCAAGCCAAACTATCCTATGATTCTGAGATTACATGATGTCCGTATTGTTCTCAAGGGATTTTTCAGTCTCCTGGTATTTTGTTCCCATTGGATTTAACTCACTCAGCTTCACAGCTCCTCTATGAAAGGTAACAAGGTAACAAACAACCACTTTTCTTTCTTCTTTTTTCTTTTTGAAGTTCCCATTGTGTTTGTTCTTGTTCATGCGAATATGCATAAGCAGTTAACAAGAAGAGTTATTAAAAGATCCTGGATGGAAAATTTCTTCTGAGTGGCCAAAATGGGATTTTTTTACTCCTCTAAAGAAGATTTTTATTTTTTCTTCTCAATAAACTTGTATGAAATGGGCTTCCTTATCCCTTATGTCTCTACATGGCAGTGTCCCTCAAGATTGTCCCAAAAATGCCGCTGCAAAATTTATTTAATCTATAGAAGAGAAATCTGGAGGGATTGCACTGCACTGGGAGATATAAAAAAGCCTTTTTTACATCCTCAGAAGACAGAACACACAGTGATCAGATGAGGTACATAGATCCCAGTAAAACATTTTCCATCCTTCGAGGCTTTGCAAACAGGTTGGGGACACTCCTATCAGGGATGACTTGGGAGATAATCCCACTCATTAGTAAGGCAGTGCAGTAGCCAAACTCCCAAGGTTTGTTCCAGTCCTCTTTTTTTTTTTTTTTTAATCAATCCTAGTTTTATTGTATAGCCTCACTGGAGAGTTCTCAGGGCATGCTGGAAGCTCTGTGAATGCTGAAATGTTTTCCCTATGGGGGTAGGTCTCTCCAGCAGTGTGCTGGTGTGGTGTATCTTTTCATATGCATTTTTTAATGAGTTGAGTATGAAGGTCGGGCTCCCAGAGTATGGATTTTTAAAATCTGGAGTCCCTAATGAGATATGCTATTATTTCTAGATTTAGGTAATAGACTGGTAGCAAAATAGAAAGTTGCCTCTTGCTGCAAAAACACTGGTGACTGGGATAAATACTTGATAACTGGTTTGTATTTGTTGAATTCACTCTCAGTGACTGGGCACAGTAGGGAGTTCTCAAATGCAGGTGATGCAGGAAAATTTTCTACTATTTCATCACGTTTTCACCTTTTTTTCCCATGTAGCTGGAACAATGCTCTGCAGCTTTCTCAATGGTCACCATATGTTCTATCCTGCAGACACAACCAACAGGGTGTTTAGTGTTCAGATCAGGGCTGTTTCTCATCACAGATGGCTTCACCCAAAGACAGTCTTTGGGCAGCCCAAGGGTCAATCCCCCAGTCAGGGTGGGGAGCCCAGATTCCTGTGCTCACTCTGAGCAGCCATTTCTGCCCCACACACTCTGTTGCTTCAGCTCCTTTGCTGGGTGGCAGTGCAAGCTTCCCAAGGTTGAGTAACACCAGAATACATCTTATCCAGCAGGCCAGTTGAGGCCAGAGATAATTTTCCTCAAGTATTCACACATGCTCTGCTGTACAGCTGGGATGTCTGGGGAAGGTAAAAAGAAGAGCTCAAAAACACAACTGAGTCAATATTTGTTTTTTGAATGTTAATGAACGTCTGCGGGGCAATGCTCCTGCTTTATGCTGTGCAGCTGCTGCTTTGCTGAAGGAGTTCTCCTTTCCCTGGTTGCTGCCATGAGCAGCACCTCCAGGATACCAGCTTGCCCTGAGGGCCACCACCAAGGGCACCAAATTTTCCTGATGGTGTGGAGAAATCACAGGGACAATTGATTGCTGTAGGAATTTGGTACCTAGAAAACTTTGGTAACCAGCCTGAGTGAAGCTGATAGTTCCAGTTTAGCAAAGCCAGCACTGGGCTGGTGCTGTTAATTGTGCAACATTGCATCGGCAGTCCCTGGAAAAACATCAGCATTCTTATTTCAAGTGAGATATTTTAAAAATGTGTATGGTCAGCTGAAAGCTTGGAAGGTAAAAATACATGAACTTGATGTGGAAAATGGCTATTCTGTATTTGTTCTTGGGATTGTTCTTGAGATTTTACAGTGCAGGATATTTTGGAGCTTTTCATGGCAATTCAAAAATCATAATAGGGTTTGGTAAGCAAAACCTGGGATTCTTCTATACACACTAAAATCATGCCCTTAAGATCAGAATCTCCTGTGATGAGTCTTGCTTGCCATGAAACCTGTATCTGTGGCATGTAGACAATGAGGTGTCCATCAGCTCAGGCATCTCCAGGCTGGCAAGATGCAGATTTCTACAGCCAGGCCTGCAGTGACCTGTGGGCAGCATCACCCTGGTCTGCTGGACCACAGGGATGTGCTGGCCTTCAAACCAGCTGACAACACAAATGCTGCAGATGCTGATGGCTGGAGGTGGAATGCAATCAAACCCTTCAATTATACCTTGGTGATTTAATCATCTCCCTGCCAAATGCTACTTGTGTGTCCTGTGTACTACACAAATACAGTAATTACTGCTGTGCACCATTTCAAAATAAAATATAATTTACCTGGGTTAGAAAACACCATTCTGCTGTCAGCAGTCTGCAGCCCATTGATAGACACTGCAGACCTGTGCATGCAAGGTGTTTCTTTGAGGCTGCCACTGCTTCACTTCAACAAAACTGGTTTTGTCCTGTAGTATTAAGTAATTTCTTTCTTGTTTATGAGATTAGGAAGTGTTGGGAGCAGCTTTCTCGATAAAGCTCTGGCTGAACTGAGCCCTTATACATCAGAGGATCTGATTTGAAGAGGCAAAAAAAAAGAACCATACAAATGGCCAACACACAGAGCTCAAAACAAGAGCTGACTAAGGCGGTTTTTGCTGCACACAGCCCTGGAAGCACAGATGTGTTTCAACGAGTGTGATTTGAGAGGGGATGAACTCATCTGGAAGTCTTGTTTGTTCCTTTCTGCTCCTCCACCCACCCGTCACCCCCAGGAAAACAGCGGCTGCTGCTCTCTGGCCCTGCAAGCACTCAGGCACTTGCCTCGCCTTGCATTGTCCTGCCTTGCCTTGCCTCGCTTTGCCTTCCCCCTGTGGACTGTCTACAAGGACACAAGCCTTTTTGGTTTCTGACTGCATCTCCAAGGTCAGTGGGATGGGGATGCTGAGGTGCCACGACCCCAGCCCACTTGAGTTGCCCCCAAGCAACTGGGATGCACCTAAGGTCCCTCCCATAGATTTCATGTGGCTGATGCTGGCTGGAGAAAAGACTTGATTCAAACCCAGGAGCAAGGTCTTGTTCCTGCTTTCTCCTCCTGCAGCAGCAGCAGCCAAGCAGCACTTTGACAGGGAAGCAGGGAGAAGCAGGGGAGGGTACCACACCCTCCTCTGGCAGCACAAGGACCCCGTCTGCTGCAATATCTTGGAAATATTTTCTCCTCCATCAGATGCTGTTATGGTAGAGCAGTATTCTGGGGTGATTTTTTCGATGTTGGAGGATATATATGCAGGCAAAAACAATATGATTGTTTCATTTGAGCAGTGCATCATTTCCTTAGGAAACCAGGCTAAAATTACAAAGCAGAGTAAACATGAAGTAAGAAATGTGACACCCTGGGGAAGTAAGGACAGATTAGGAGAAGTACCTAAAATTATATCAATCTGGAAACACTAAGGGCAGAAGTGACAAGATTCAGCACAGAAAGGAGTCTATTTTCTTTAAGGAGGAGGAAATCTGGTGCTGGGTTAGGAAGGTACCTGCTGCTGCCATTGGAGTGGGTATCACACCACACTGCACACCAACACTGCAAGCTCAGGACAGCTTTGATTGCCTGGGGCTCTGTATGAGGATGGAGAGCCAACTACTTTTGCTAACTACTTTTCTCCTCTCACCCCACAACTTGTCTCTGAAGTTAGGAACTGCTCCATAAAAATTGTCCCACTGCCAGTGCAGAGATGGTTAGGTCAGGCTGTGGGAGGATGTCAGGCAGGGTTTGAGTTTACCACTGAAAGCATTTCATGCACGCTTGCACTAAACAGAACATATTTTTATTTTTATTTCTTCTCCTGGAAATAGGTAATATCCATCCCACTCACTAAACCTGGAGAGGGATCTGCTCACTGCCCTTGTGTTACCTCCCTGCAGCGTCAAGAGCACTCTTGACACAGCCAGACACGTGAGGACCAAGTGGGTCAGAAAAAAGGGAAAAACATCTAAATCCTCCCACAGATTTATTCGTGACAATGGATTTCATTATTACATTATGTCCTCGACTTTCCACCCCCCCCTCCTCCACAAACGCGTAATCACATCTCAGATCTCAGCAATAATTGCTTTGCCACACTGACAAACACAGCAAAGAAACAGCGTTTGTTGAGGGCTAAGAAAGCTTTGCAAACAACACTGATTAGCCAGATCTCCCAGCTTGGGAACGAGGGGCAAGTTCAACTGGAGGTGATGGGGAAATATCCATGGGGAAAAAAAAATAATTAAAAGTAAGATCAGACTTCTTAATATGCTTTTTGTCGCTGTGCTGATGTTTGAGACAGACTGCTGCTGCTTGATGGGACTCACCAAGTATAGCCTTCGCGTTTGCACAGAGTTTGACTTCGCTTGCTGGAAGCAGCGAAGGGTGCAGGCGTGCCTGGGGATGGCGGGGGCTCGGAGCTGGGCTTCGAGCACGGCGCTGTGCGGCACAAGGCACATGATGCTTCTCCCGGAGGGCAGCGCCTCCCACGCTGCAGCCGCCTTCACCTTCCCGCGGAACACAGCGCGCTAACACCGACAAAACCGTGCTCGAACAAAACAAAACAAAACAAAATGGTGGTTTTACTAAAGCTGCCTGTGTGTGCATGCAGGCCTGGTGCTGCTGGCACCCTGTCCTGGGCTCCAGGGGAGGCAGGGAACTCCGTGGTGCCAGCGCTGGCTCCACCAAAGAGCTTACACCTAAGGAGCTTACATCGCCGCGCACGGCCGCACCAGGAGCCAGGGTTTAAGTTAAAAAGCATCACTGTGTGGGTCTGGAGACTTGCTGAGCTTCAGTGGGGTCGTTTTGTTGTCACTTTCCACTCAATGGCTGTTGTTTCCTCATCCCATTCCTTGCACCCTAATTTTTAACACCTTGCTGCATCCCTCTGAATTCTGCTCCATTGTTCCCCGTCCCCTCAACTCTGGTGCTTCACACTACTTGAGATACTGTTTTCCATGCTGCAAAAAGAGCAAAGAATAGTAACAACGAGCAAACAACCCATCTACAGATCACTGCACCCCAAAAGCTGATGGCTTTCAGGGGATTCACCTTCTTGCCTAAGCCACACATCTGGCCCCTGCTGTCTCATGTCACTTTCTCCTGCCTGCTGCAGCCTCATGCAGCAGCTCCTCTTGGCTGCTTCTCTAAGCAATGGGATGAATATGGAGGGAAACACCAAGTTTATGGTGCTTGATCACTTTATGATGCTGGGTTCTTCAGAAACCCCTTAGCTGTGGGGAAGAGTCTGTTCTTTTATGAATGGTCTATCTGCTGTTACATGTACCTGCTCAAACCACAAATCCATCCTTAAGTGTATCTGCATCAGGAAGACAATACAACTGATCTGGCAAAGAGCTGATTTCCAACTGACTACATATCCTTTCTAAATTAAGGAAGAAAAAGCAGAATTTTTCACTGATGGACCAAGTCAGTATAACTGACTTGGTCAGGAACTATGCTGCAGACTAAGAGTTTATGATAAGATGTCACCCATTTTTAAAATCAAATATTTTTTCCAAAGAAAATTCAGGTTTTCAGTTCAACAGAAGCTTTCACAGGAAGTGCCTGCTTAAAAATTGTATTTTTTTTCCCCTAAAAGGGATCTACCTGCTAGGCTGTGGCTCTTCGTGGCACCCCTCTTTCCAAAGCAGGATGGACACCAGGCTAGGTGTTTATTGATCTTCAATGGCAAATCAATGAGTCCCAGGACCTGAGTGCACTGAGTTAAGCATGGTATAATCTTTATGCTATCATAAATCTCTTTCTCAGGCTCAGGGTTGTCATAAGATCACCGTGTTTCAAAACATTTAATTCATGTGGGAGACAACATCAAAAAGCAAGGCGGTTTTCTCTGACCTTTGTGTGGAAGGTTTTGAGGTTGCCATGGGCACTGCTGTTGACCTGAGGAGCACAGTCACTTTTCCTGTGCTTGCCTGCATGTGTCTGTCCTCCACTGGCTCTTGGCACATGCACTGTCCCTCTGAGGATGGGCACACACTCCTTTTCCGTACAACCCCCAGCACAAGAAGATCCATGCCTGTGAGCACTCACAAAGAAATAACTCTCACATCTGCTGCAGAGTGGGGGTAACAATCATTTTATTTCAGGTCTTTAAATAGAACGCTACCTGAACATTAAGATTGTAGAAGACTATTTTATGAATTTATCCTCTATTCCTTCTAAAAATGTCCTTCTACACATCATATTCCCCTTTGAAACAAATGGTCAGCAGCAATAAAAATTTTTACTGAAGCAGCAAACCTCCACACAAGGTCGGAACAATATCTGTGTTATTTACTCCAGTGTGAGTTATGATCTGCCTACTCCATACACTGTTTTCTGTGTTTGCCATTGATGCAAATCAAAAGCCTGTATTGTCCTTTTGCTGATTTAGTGCTTCATAGACTCATTACACCAGGACTCATTTATTCTTTTTTTATATATGTGTATATTTCAATGCCACAAAAGAACCCATTCCTGAGTGAAAGGTCTGACACTGTTTGTGACTGAGGGCTCTACTCTGTGCTGTCCAGCTCCTGTACTGTTCAATAAGTGTGTTTCAGTGGAAATAAACAAATCCATCACACCCAGAGAATGGGAGCAGCAGGTCCAGGAGGTGCAGTAGGCTTGAAAACTGAGCAGCAGGATATTAGCAGGCCCTGGGAGGAATGGTAGCAGTGAGAGAAGCTGAATCAAGCCCCATGTAGGACAGGGCATATGGCATGCCCACACCCATGTGCTGGTGGCCACTGTGCTGGTACAGGTGCCATCACACAGGAGACCTGTTCTCATAGTATGATTTGGGTTGGAAGGCACCCTAGAAATAATCTAATTCCAACCTCCCTGCCATGGGCACGAGTGCCACCCACAAGACCAAGTTGCTCTGTTCTTGCAGCTTTCTTTGCTTCTTGTCTCTTTCTCCACCCAGGAGCTCCTGGGCAGCCTCAGGGAGGAGCAGGGGGGCAGCGGGACCTTGGGGGCAGATGGCAGTGATGTAAGAACAGGGCGGGAGGCACAGCACTGAGCCCAGCAGCTTCTGCCCAGGTACAGACATTGGGAAACAGCTCTTGGGACTTCTCTGCTGACAGGGTGATAGGACACACAGATCACTGTTGATTCAGTCAGCAAAGTCTTATGGGGAAAATTTCCCAAGGCATGATGTTGATGGGACTGCCTAACACCCATCGGAAGTAAGCTGATCCTTCAGGCACCAGGAGGTCTGTGACAGTTGCTTGAAAGAGCTTTTCAGTTAGGGAGATTAATTCCCTAATTATGTAATTTTCTATTACATGATTCCAGTGGGACTGTGTCCATGTACTGCAAGTGAAGGCAGCTCACACCCAGCAGCGTGAGTTCATGTAAATCTTCAGTGCTTTGGTTCCATGTGCCCCAGACTGCTTGAAACCTCTCATATCTTAAATGAATTGAATGATGGAGGGTTTCATGTGCAGCATGACTCAGTACTGCAGGTCTGCCTCACAGCAGTCCAGCACACCTGTAATGCTACAGAGCAGAAGAAACAGTGGGTTTACCTCATCAAAGCACTAAGGAATATCATCTATAGATGCTCATGAGTCTAACCTACCCACAAGAGTCCTTTTAATTTGTCATCCACTCACCACCAAGCACGAATCTCTTGACTTTCTCTCCTCCAGCCTGTATCTTGACAATACGGACTGCAGTAGTCATACTGCTTTTTTTGCCCATTGTTAATTTCAAATGGCTGAGAAATCCATCAAAGGCCCAGGCATCTACCCACATTCTCACCAGAACACAAAATATTTCCCACTGGTAATATGAATCAGTTTCCAGTTGTCTGGTAACAGTAACATTACAAACAAAGATGTTTGGAAACTACTAGAGAGATTAATACTACCAGGATTGTTTGTGTAGTGTGAAATTTTCCTTTTTTGCTCATATAAATGGAAGATCTAGTGCTACCAGTAATGGTGGTGTCTGGGTTTTCCAGTCAGTGACAACCAGCAGGGTTCTTTTAATGACATAATCATTGAATCAAACAAAGGAATTGCTATTTTAGCTTTTTTTCTTGCTAAATGGTCACAAAAATCTTAGCCCATAAATGCATTCTCAGATAGAATAAAATCAGAGGCCTTATCTGAACTTCATGCAAAAGAAAAAGAAATAAAGGTAACATAAAATATGCAATTTTCTAGGGGCAAATTAATTTCAAAGGAAACAAATTAAATTATCTCAAGGAGCTGAACATCAATGAAGCCTGAAATGTCTTTACATAAAAGGTGCAAGATGATTCTCTGGAGAACTGAAAATATATGTTAGTGTTAGAAAGGAAAAAGGGGAGTTTATAAGAAAAATAGTTGATTTAGACCTTGCAGAAGTTGTTGAAAGAAATAGGCAAGTTCTTCAAATGAAAAGATAATTGAAACAAATAGACCTGTGTGAAGGTAATATTAAAGCTACATAATGAAATTAATAATATGCTGTAGTTTAAAAAAGGCTGTTGTTGACTATAGAAGGAAAAAAGGGTAACACAGGAGTGTGAAAACAGAAATGTTCATACCTGATCTAGAAAAAAGTTTTAAAAGCTATTAGGTACTCAAAATCTATAGTGTGATATCTGTATCTAAAGGATAGAAGAGCCAGCATACAAAACTGCACAAGCAAAGCAAAGGAGACTTGCAAATTAGACAAGCTGAGAGTAAGAGCAAATTAGTGCCTGCTCTCAAGAGAGAAAAGCAAATTAATAAAGGCAATCCTCTTACTTCACAGCAATAGTGTATCAGGCAGGAAAATAAACTACATGGAAAGAATAATTTTTAAAAGGGACATAAAAGGAAAATGGATTAAAAAACATTTGGATTTTTTAAAGTCATGCCAGATTAACTTGATCTCTTTCTCTGATGTAGCTGTTTTCTACACAGGGATCTGCAGTAAGTCTGCTATCTGGTGTGATGTCACAGGAGAAATTGTTACTTGGACTGGGAAAAATGGGGATTAGGCAAAGAATAGTAAAGTGGGAAGAGAGCTGATCAAAGAGGGCAAATCTGGACAGAGAGTAGTCCTGTTAAGACACAACACCTGCAGGGAGGAAGGTCGTTACAAGAGTTCATCACAGAAGATCCTTTGAACTGTTCTTACTGAATATTTCATCAATAACCTCAACAAAAATGAAGGAAAGCATTGGTGAAATAACCTGATGTCACAATGTCAAAGAATAGTGTGGATCAATAGGAGGAGATGAGTATCATTTAGAAAGACTAAAATCACCATGAGGAAAGGAGCAAGAGAGGCAGAAATATGATTATACAGAATTGGAGGACCTATGCTCAGTGTAAGGACAGATCTCTGCAGACTTCTACAAATTTTCTCTGAATCAGCTGAAAATCCTGTACTAAGGCAAAAACATGGATGTACTAATCAACTGGAATAGGTGATAAATATAGTAAGGCTTTGAACAAGAGAAATAAGGCTCAGATGCTGCTGCAGGAGCATTTCCAGTAGAAGGGGAGAGTTATTATTACTATCTGGGAAACAGTGTAGACTTCTGGCAAGTCATGTTCAAGAAAATGAAGTCAAATATGTGGAGGTGTAGAGGACTGCTGCTGGGAGGAAGACACAGCTTTATGAGATTAGATCAAAAATGTAACCTTAGTCAGGCTGATTAGCAGTATAAAAGCTCACTATAGATTCATTTGAGGTAAATGTGGGCTGGGGCTAGAAAGATCCACTGAATTTGAAAGAGAATACTGGCATAAGAACAAATGGGAACAAACTAACTGCAGAGAGCTGGAAATGAGGTTTCTTCTCAGAGGCATGATGTTCTGGAACAGCCTTCCAGGAGAAGGACTGAGTTCAAAAACACAGCTGCTTTCAGGGCAGGGTTAGTCCAGCCTCTGGAAGGGGTCATAGGCCATGGCTGCTCCTGGTAGCAGAGGGAAGGCAGGGGTTAAATTTGGTAAGGCAGAAAACCTATCTGCTACTGCAGAACTTGTTAGCAACCATTGCACCAGTAACACCTCAGTTTCAGCAAATCCCCATTGTGCCCCATAGCAGTGGGAATACACTCAGCAAAGGGAAAAACCTTTACTGAGTGTGTGTCAGCATGGTAAAAGTGCCCCTCTGTGTGTATCTGTCATCTCTGATCCCAAGCATCAGGGTGATTTGTAAGGTTTCAAAGATTCTGACCAAAAAATGGTGTCTAATAACTTCCAAAAAGTGCTGCAAAATCATTGAAAAGATGGTTTTAGTGGTTCTTCCTTAAAATGCAGGTCACCAAAAGTGCCATTGTGCAGGTATGACAAAGGAAGTATAATTAGACATAAGAAAGGATCACAAGCTTTACTGGTACAGATCCAGCTAGGAATGAAAATTTAAAAATAGTCATTTCACGACAAGAAGAGCTAACATTGCAAACCTTGTTCACAGAAGTAGTGATGGGACCTTACAAATAGGGGCTCTCAGGACAGCACTCCTACTTGCATGACCATACTGAGAGAGCCACCACTGGGAGCAGTTCATCTACAAACAGCTCTCTTAGTTCAGCTCTACTCACCTTGGGAAGACAATTTAAAGCACTGACCCTGTGTAACAGCAAGGTTTGATTCAGACTGAAGACATGTGAGCAAAATACCTCCCTCCTGTCAGCTGAGCAGCTCTCCAGACTCTACTGAGCTCACCAGCTCGACCTGGAAATCTGTTTGCTGATGACAAGTGCCTGCTGAGATACCCAAATATAATTCCAGAACACATGGGCAAGTAGAGACCTAAGGGAAGAGTGTTGCCTTCTGGATAGAATATAATGGTTGGGTGGGATATTCTTTGCTGTGAGAGCAGTAAGGCATTGGCACAGGTTGCCCAGAGAAGTTGTGGGCATCCCATTTCAGGAAGTGTCCAAGGACAGATTGGATGGGGCTCTGAGCAACCTGATAAAACAGGAGGTGTCCGTGGCCATGGCAGGGGGACTGGAACTAGATGATCTTTATGGACTAGATGGCCTTTTCCAACTCAAACCATTCTGTGATTCTATGACATGGCTACTCAAAGCACCCCAGTTGTCTATGTGTGACTCAAACCCTCATTTCCACCACCTACAGCAGGACCTTAGAGATCCACCTTGCAGAGAGGTACCTTCAGTTAGAAGGGGTCAAACTATCTTCACCTAAACAAAGTTGTTCAATAATCTGGATCTGGCATCTACCCAAAACATTACTGCACAGAGCAGTACTCTTTGGGCTTTGGAGAGAGAAATAAAGCTTGTGAAAGTGCAAGATTACTCTAAATAAAAACAATTAGGCCTATTTAATAAGTTTGGTAATACTCAGAGATAGACTGAGTTCACCGATCAAAAAGGTTTAAAAGCAAATGAAAGCCAGAGTAGTGATGTTCCTGGCAATTAGTTTTTACCATACTGTTAACTCAATGGTCCCAGCTCTTGCAATTTTATGGTGATTATCCCTGAATTCCAGTTTCATAACTCCCAGCTCCCTGAGTCTTGGGAATCAGCTCCTGAGAGTGCCAGCTTCTGTTTTTAACAGTTACAGGAGAAAAGCTTGAAAGTGTGACTTGAGCATATGCCAAAGACTGAAAAACAAAAAGTAAATAAAATGAATGCCAAATTTTAATGCTTGTTTTTTAGAAAAACCTAACCCACTCTCTATTTTAAAGCTAATCTCATGACTTCGGGGGCCTGGCTTCTTATTCCTGAAAGCTTGATATTGGCACGCTGTTAACTCAGACACTCTTTCAAGAGGATTTGCGGAAACAGCCTGAAAGAGCTACAGTGTTCTGGAATAATGGATCCCCGAGGAAAACCCAAGGAATGCTTACACTCTGTAGAAAAGCTGGATAAATGGATAATTCTTGATCTCTTTCTCTCCAGATTAAAATAGCAGAGGAGGGAAAACAAAGCTATCAGGAAGATGTGCCTAGACATGTGAGATGCAGAGCTCCAGTAAACAGGGTAGCTGTTTTGAACTGTCTTTGCAGCAGTTCAGAATATTGACACCATGCAAGCAGGAGCAGCGTTTCTGGTGGTTGGTCTCCCAAGAGGGAGGGCATTTGAGAGGATGCCTTCAGCAGTGAAGCATCCTTCCTTGTTTTCCCTGCAAGCTTGAGTTTGACACATTCAGAGGTGAGGCAGAGACCACCAGAAAAATAGAAATTCGTGTTCCCATCAGTCTCCACTTTCCTTTTTCTTTGGCAGGCAGCTCTGTGAATCTCAAGGTGCTTATGAAGATCATATGCCTTCAGAAGAGATTTCTGTCTCAGGCACGTTATGACAAGAGCTCCACAGAGATTGTACAAAACTCTGAACAAATTCTTTCCCAGTGCAGATGAAAGCCCTAAGACCTGCCATGGAGTGAGGGACATATTCCACCTGTTGGATCATATGGAGCCACAGCAACTGTTCAAGGAATGGCCCACTCTCAGGGCTCCCTTTAAGCCTAATGACCCTGACTGTAGCTTGTCCCTACCAACCACTTTCTTCTGCTCCAAAAGTCCACATTCCAGATGCCACTTGTCATCTGCCAAACCAGCTGCGGAGCAGATGGAGCCACAGAGCAGGAGAGAGGTTCCAGCACTCTGTGAGACGTTCCAGCACTGTGATCCAAATGCAAGAGCAAGCCACTCTGAGAGAGAAAGTGGGGAAGGAGACAGCAGCACGAGTCTCACAAAGAATGGGATTGCACAGCTATAGTCCTTGGAGGGTGGAATATTCATGCCAGACCTGGAGCTGATTGCTGCCACTGCAAATGAGGAGGAGGCTCAGGACCCCATCTCCAACCCACATAAGCATCCCAGGTTGCTTAATATGGATCAGATGGGGAAAAGGGCTTGGATTTGTTCCTTGGAGCAGTCAAGCCATGGCACATAGCAGGAAGCCTTCTCAACATGCCTGTGCAGAGGATGAACTTGACACTTCTGAGTTTGTAGCTGAGCACTAAATGGAAAACAGAGACTTTTTTCCACCTCTGGTTTTGTGGGGGAGAAAACTAAAATTTTGTTCAAAAGCAGTTTTGTGCCTGCAAACAGGATTTATTTTTAGAAGATTTTATAAGATTTATTTTTAATTTCATCCAGATGTTTATTTATAAAATAATTTAAGACTTATATCCAAACAGACATCAAAGAAACCTTTTGGGAGTAGCACTGTCAGTAGCAAGGGGTTTTAATGATCCACGAGGCGAGTGAATGGGTTTGAGGAGTGTTGGAGTGCCTTGGGGGAGCACATGCATGGATCCAATTAGGAATCCATTCTGAGGTCACTCAGACACGACAGGAAAGGTGATTCCTTTGGGAGCAAGCTGCCAACTATTCCACATGGTATGATGTGGGGAATTGTAGAGCACAGACACTTCCCCAAGGGCAGTACCAGGAGAACTCCTTCTTAAAGAGTGCCACATAAGATTCCCAGCACAGCAATTGTCTTGGGTCATTTCCAAGCCCTGGAGGAGATGTATGTCCTGGGCAGAGCACACAAGGCACAGCTGCTGCCCCACGAGGATGAGTACTTGCTGCTGCCAGAGCCCCCATGCCAACATGAAGCCAGGGCTGTGTCCTGCTGCTGGGAGCTGGAAGGGGACAGATACTCCCAAGCCTTTCCATTATTTCCTTAATTGCCTCTCATGCAACATAAAAATTCCACCTGTCCTCACAGGCAGTGACATCTATTCTGTGCCCCAACCTGAAGATACATCAACAAGTCCTATTATCCCTCTACAAATTTAATGGGACAAGTACTGATGTACTTGTACTGAGCACCTATTTACATCTCATCTACATTAAAATGTGTAACAGTTGGCTTGGTTTTGGGGTTTTTTTTCCCTTTTCTCTTTTTAAATGTTTATTTACAGTGTTTAAACTTTGCACCTTTCAGTAACTGGTTCAGGTAAGTCAATACAAATTAAGCCTAAGTTGCACAAGGTGTCTACTCCAGCTTGACAGCATACAATTAAATAGATCCTTTATCAAATCTGTGCAAATTTGCTCGTAGGTATCTCTGTCATTGACATCAAATTGACTGAGTTAAAAGATGCATGCTGGTGTTGGAGTCAGAGGCTTCCATTCAGATTTGTGCCTCTGTGATTAGACTTTGGCTTTTGATGAAAAGACACAGCTCAGCATTTAGGACTTTCTGTGTCCTCCAGTGCTGTGCCCCGTGGTGTGGAGTTGGCATGATACAGGAATGGACCAGATTCCTCACTGATGGAATCTTGTTTTCTGTGGGTGGGAGGCAGGAAGAGGCAGAATCGCTTGAAAGAAAAACAAGGGACACCCCAAGCTGGAGCAGAACTCCTCAGCAGCACTGGGTTTTCCTCTGAACATCTGCATCCCCCAGGGCAGTTCCAGCCAGCATGGGATGGCATGGACAATGTGACAGCTTCCAGAATAAACTTTCTGCTGCCAGGGGACCAGGACATCCTCAGGGGCATAGCCCAAGGAGCTGGCATCTGCTGGCTCAGCTTAGCTTCACAGTGCTGCAGGAGCCTGGCCAAACTGGCTGTGTCCTCACAAATAACCTTCTCCTGCCTGCCTGGCCCTCAGCTTGTGGGGGGAAAAACACAGTTTGGAAGAACTTACCGCTTTTGAAACGGGGCTGCTGGCAGGCCTGGGCACTGCAGTGCTGAGAGCAGCAGCAGGAAGTGTGGTTGCATGTGAAAACAAGCAGATTTGAAACAGTATTCACTCCGAGGGATTACACAAATAATACCCCAGTGACAATGGAGCTATTTACTCAGTTGACAGTAGAAGAAAGCATCTCCTTTTATCTACTTATGGTGGTTAGTGGGTTCATCTCTCTCACAGCCTCTGTTGCTACTTGCAGCTTCCCTTGATGCTTCTCTCTGGTAGTTTTGTTCCAGCTTTCTTTAAAAAGCTGTTTATTTGAGGAGGGCGTGGGCTTTGTGCCGCAGAAGGGCAGCTGCAGAGATGCACAGAGAGCAGCCCCACAGCTGCCTGAGCCTGTGCACATTTGGCTGCACGGTGAGCAAGGAAAGCCCACACTGAACAAAGGTGAACATTCCATCTCGAATTTGCAATATGGGAAGAGCTGGGAGTATCTTCCCATTAGCAGTTGTCTGTCCCCTGCCCTGGTGTCTGAGATGACCATGCCAGCCAGCTATGACTCAGAAGGTTTCTGAAATAGCTTCTTCTACAGTGAAAGAAACAGAATTGTGCAAGGTCAAGCATTCATGTCCTCAGCATATGGGGCACAGGCAGGAGTGTCTGAGCACACGGTAGGGATGGGACCGAGGTGCAAGGCTGTGGCTGAGCAGTTTGCAGCAACTTGTGTCCCTGCAAGTGATGCTTCCTTTGGCTGCAGCACAGACCCGTACCCTGTCCCTGCTCTGCCAGACTCAGCCAGCTGCAGGCCACCCAAGAGAGCTGCCTGGGTGCAGGATGCTGCCCCAGGGCTGAGGCATGGCTGGCGCTGGGAGGGGATGATGACCCCACAAGCTTCCTGTGAGATGTGAGAGCAAAACTGAAGGTGAATCTTCCTCAGATGGCTGAAGTATTCAGCACACGGCCTTCCCCACACCTTCAGGAGACATTTTTGCTTTTTTTTGTTTGCACATGTCTATGCTTGCCCATCCCCTGTAAGTGTCACATATTGCCTGTGGTACCTCACCAAGGCAGGCTGTGTAATGGTGTATGAGCAATCACAGCTACAGATTAGGCTTTGAAATCCATACTTGGGGGATCACTGCACAGTACAGAGTTCTGCCACAAGCACCCTACAGCTGTGTTTATAGAGGGGCTATCAGAGCATTCATAGCATCAGACCTACAAACAAACCTACTAAAAGCCACCAGACTGAAGCACCTCCCTCTCTTCAGGGGAGGTACAAGGTAGACAGATCTGGAAGCTCTTATATTTGGTGGTAAAAACTATCCCATCATCTTTACAAAACACAGACATTACTGAAGTGTGCAGACACTGTCCATATCTGTCCAGTTCAAAGATTCACCCCAGGCAGCTAATCTGACCACTGACCTGCTGGTGTGCCTGGTTTGCATCTCTGCTCCCCTGACCACGCTGTCCCATTCACAGACAAAGAGCTAGCTCAGTGTCCATGCAGCTCAGATGGGACCAGCAGCCAAGAAGGATTTTTATTATATGATCCACTGCAATGCCAATTCAAAGCCACCAAATCAGTCGTAAGGCAACAGAAACCTTAGCAGCTACAGGTCTGGGTAATAGGAATAGGATTTATTGCATTAAATTTAAGCAATCTAAAAACTAAAGATCAAGGCTAGAGTAAGAATTTTGGATTCTTGTCTGGACAATTTGTAGTTACCTTCAGAGGGAAGCTTAAGTAAGCTCTGTGACATCTAGGCTGAATTGTCCTTCCAGAGTGCCTTTCTCCATTGCCCAGAATCAAAAATTTTATACCAAATTTCTAATATTCAAATAGTCAGACGTAGATAAAATGAATTCCAGTGACTTCCAATGGAACCCAATGAAACATAAAACATTCAACCATCCATTCACTGACTACAGCGTCATGCAGTTAATTCTGTCTGTCTGAGGTTAAAGACAACTTCTTTGAAATTGACTTTCTTGTTGAAAATATCACCCAATATCTTAAAAGTCTACTTCTAGAAGCTCTTTAATACTTTATTTTTTTATACTTTATTGTTTTATACATTATTGATTTTTAATTAATGACAAAGGAAAAAAGAAATGGCTAGAAGCACCAAAATTAAAAAGGAAGGTCATTATGGTTGTTCCAACAAACTTACATGAAGCCAAGGCAGATTTTGCTAAAGTGTCTTCTTGTCCTTCTGCACTGCTGAAAGGATTCATTGAGTGTTCTCTGACAAGGAATGACCTTCTCTCACCCACTCTCTCAAGCAGAGTCCTGGAACCAGTTATAGGTTGTATTAGGGAACCGTAAACACAAAGAAGTGCTGCTCTTTCAGCTACTAGAGACCAAAAAAAATAGATCTTATGACTTCCTGCTAATAGAAAGGAACATGTGTTTTCTATCTGCTGATAAAGAACCCAGTGATACCAAGCCTTGCTGGAGGAACATCTGTGTTTTTTAATGGACACTTAAAACTTTCTCTTTGTGACCCAAGATTCATTTCACATCTAATATGTAATTCCACCAGCCTGCAGAGAATTCTTCTGTGGCTCACTAAATATTTGGTATGTATTTTTCAATTCCAAAAGACAGATCAAGAAATGAAAAATTTCTGCTCCCCAATCCATTCTTTAACTACCCATGAGTAGTTAGGGGAGTAGTGGGTATGGAGAAGGAAAGAGGTGAGCTGCTGAGCATCATGGAGCAGCAAATGGAGAATCCTCACAGAGCCGACATGAAAAGGCATAAGTAAAAGGGAATGAAAGAGTCGGGCCCTGCCTGGATAAAGAGAGAAAAAAATCTCCATCCTTAATAATGGGGTAACTTGTCAAGCAGAGGAAAGAAACTAAGACCCCATCCTGTTCTTGCACACATCCAGAATTACCCTGCTAAAGATAATTGGAGATGATTCCTGGAGAAGAGGACAGTATATTTTGAAGTTCCATAAGTGTTTGGACAACACTCTCAGGCACATGGTATAATTCTTGAGGTTGTTCCCTGCAGGGCCAGGATTTGAAATTGGTGATCCTTATGGGCCCCTTCCTATTCAGGATATTCTATGATTCCACACTATCTAGAAGAGTGCAGCTCAAAGGGATGTGAATAGATATGTATGCTTGGCAGTAGCTTAAGTTGGAGCTATGGTGGGGATAGAGTTTCTGGGATAAGAAATGCAAACTGATATGAGAAATCCTTTCTCCAAATGGGAGTGACTGACCAGAAGTAGTGATATGATGAGGAGATGACTAATAATATGAGATGGGCCCAAACCACAAGTATTAGACCTAAATTCAAATCTGGATCTAAGTACAGTGGCAAGAAGAGCCAGCTCATACCAGGGCAGGACTTGAACGGCGAAGGCTGGATACAAATGAGGTCTTCTACAGTTTCAGCCCAGAGATTTGGGATTGGCTTCTCCTTCTCTTTACTGAAAGTGACATTTATTAAGATAAATGGTGGCTGAATCTCCAAAAGTTTGAGGCTGAAATCTGTTCCCACTCCTGCTATGTTTACCTTCAACAAAACTGAATACCTGAACTTGAAGCACAGCTCAAGAATCCCACAGGAATACTTTTAGTAAGAAGCAGAAATATGCAGGAAGCACAGCTTCTTTGACAGAAACAGGCTCTTTCATGATGAATCCTATCCAAAACCCCAATATACAAAGGCAAGTGTGTAAGGGCAGAGACTCTTGAAGTTCACCTCAGGGTCAGTACTTAAAATGGTGAAAGGGTGGAGGAAGAGACACCCCATTTGAGCTAAAAATTTTATTCTTTAATACTTACCTTACATTATATATTTTCAGCGACAGATGCAGGAAAAACATCCCCTATGGCTGCATCCATATATTGAGTTACAGCTCGTTATGTGGAGGAGAGGAGCTGCTAGCCTGCAGCATTCTCCAACTATCCATACTGTAGTGATGAATGAATTAGGTGGTCTCTTTCTGTGACTCTTTAACCCTGAGATGCATGTTGTCATGAAAGAACAGGAGACATTCTTCAGTTAAAGAGTTGATACAGTTTTAATTAAAGAGAGGTCCACACTGAGGCATCTCAACAAGGATCTGAGCCTTCTGGAAGCTCGGATAATCTGGAATTTGCCTTTGAAAGCAGCCGCCTGTGTTTCCTTGAGTATCTATAGGAAACGGCTGCCTTCTGCATAACCAGGCAGATATTCATTTCATCGTGCATTATTTTTATTGCCAACTTCATAGCTTTTGATTGCACAAGGCAATAGTGATAACAACACTGCAGGGCAGCAGGATGACTCATTAGGCATTACTGCTCGCTGTTAGCAAAGCCTTTTCTATTTACCTAGGTGCTTATGTGGCCTTCATCTCCATGGTGTTTGAGTGCTTCCCAAACAAATAAAACTCTGTCCCTACCCCTGCTCCCTCTGCAGACCCAGCTGCAGTTTTAGACTGCCTCACAGCAGTCTGGAGAGATGTGGGGTGACCCGGGACTCCTTGCTGTGTCCCAGGGTGTTGAGACTTGTACAGCATAATGCATGTCCTGTCCCTACTAGACGTTTACCAGCTGTGAGATGGAGACTGTGAGTACAGTCCCCCAGCAGAGAGGTAAATAGAGAATTCACATGGTGCCTTTTGGTTGCACTCACACACATAAATAGCCTGTCTCCTTACTTTTTTTTTAGACTAATAAGCCTGATGTGCTCAGAAAAATCTTCCCTTGGCACAGATTTTACAAAGGGGAAGAGCCAAACTTAGCTCCTGACTCACTGGACATTAGGTACACCTTGCACCTCATCCCAGGCCAACAGCAGAGAAAGCAGTGCATTTTCAGCTTTGTTCTGCATGGGAATGTTCCTGGAACTTGGGTCTGCAAGGAAAAATGAGGGTGGTAGCAAATGGGATTACCCCCACCTTGTCCCTTGGCAACTGGCAGGAAACAGCCGCCTGCTGACTGCTGAAAATAGGAACAAGTTCTCTGGGGACAGCCTCTCATACTTGTGCATGTTTGCCACCACCCCCTTGGGATGCTGGAGGAGATTAATGCCACTGATCTGCAGTCAAAGGAGAGGACAGTTCTTCTCAAACCCAGGCCCACCTGAACTCTGGCAGCCCTAGTGAAGAACAGGTTGTGATGCTCCTCCCTTGGCCCTTAGCTTATAAAATCAACACTGAACCTAAGCTGTAGTTTTCAGGCAGTTTGGAGTGAATCTAAATCCCCACTGCAGTCATGTCCAAGCACATGCTATTGCAACTGGGCCTGAACCAGGAAATGTTGGCACAGAGGCTGATCTGTCACTGTGGAGTTGAGGCAGGCCAGTGCTGAGGACTGATCCAGCCCTGAGCTATCCTACAACCCCGTGCATTCCATGCAGGGCTGAGTTCAGGCACTGCAGGGACCGTACAAAATCTGCAATATAGTCTTCTCAAAAGGCCAGATCATCCAGATAAGATCCACCTCTGATGAAATGATAGCCCAAAACTCCTGATGACAGCTACATATGCCACGAGGGCTGATTTGGACAGCATAGGACCTGCTTTGTCTCCTCGGTCTCCTTCAGATCTGTACACAGGGACTGTGACAATGCCAGGATGTGGCTCATAGTGGTCCTTTGCCCTTTTCCGTGTAAATCCATTACCCCTTGTTCTATCACTTCATGCCCTTGTCAAAAGTTGGCAAGATCTTCATAGC
This sequence comes from Sturnus vulgaris, assembly GCF_052056855.1. Taxonomy (NCBI): domain Eukaryota; kingdom Metazoa; phylum Chordata; class Aves; order Passeriformes; family Sturnidae; genus Sturnus; species Sturnus vulgaris. The sequence continues at coordinate 41,818,490 of NC_142244.1, read as the reverse complement.
TATGTGGCAAGGATTAATAGCTTGAAGTTTCTAACCAAATTTTATGCCTCCCCAAGTATCTGCCCTTGAACTGCACAGGGCTAGAATTGTGTCTGGCTCTGCAATGGACTGGAGCCATCTCATGAGGCTGGCCTTAGCACAGGGTTCCATTTGAGTCCTTGCAGAGGAGGAGTAATGTCAGCTCTGCAGGACCCCATAGATCTGCACAAGGACTGATGTCACCCGATCCTGCTGCTGAGCCACTGATGAATTCCTTCCTGCTGCAGACATCAAAGGAAAATAAAGCTTCTTGATTTGCAGAAGAAAGAAGATGCTGAGATGTCCATGTCCTCTGCAGAGAGGCACTAGTCTACACTTATGAAGCTCAGGAAAGAACTGTTTTGGTTTGTTTTTATGAGAAAATCAAGTTTGAGGTTATGGGAATTCCGTAAGGGACAATGTCTCACAGTAGTAAAAGATTATAAAAGAGAATTACAGTTCAAACCAGTAAGTGTTACATTATGCACGGAGACACGTAGACTGTAAGGCTTAACAATACACCAAAGCCGCCAAGACCAGAGCAAGGCAAAGGGCCTCCTTTTAAAATTCAGTTTAGCAGTGCCTGACACAGAATGAGTAATGATGTTAAGCAATGCAGAATGGACCATAAAACACTGCTATATGCAATAGCTATTATCCTGTGCTAATCTTCGTATCACATTATTTCCTCAAATAATCATAATATTGTGCCAACAGCCCCCTTATTCTTGCTCATTATTTCTCAGGCTGGCTTCCTTCAGAAGGAATGGGGCTTGCACTAACAATGCCCTCGGGGTTTGCAAGCGAAGCCGCACTCGGCATACCCAGAACAGAGGAAGTCTTTTCTTGGTCCATTTCTTCAGTTGTCTGTGCTTTTTCCTTCATGCAATTACAATGTAGTAGGGGAGATTTTCATGGAGTAGAATAAAGAAATCCCTTATCATTACAAGTCTTCCAGGCACTGACCATTCTTCTGGTTTGTCCCCATCACATGTTTATTCCCCCTATTCTCACTTCTTGTCAGTAGGGTTCTTATGTTTGCATCTCTCTTGGTGCAGTCTCTGCTCTAACATTGTACAGTGTGTTCCCGCTGAGAACTATCAGCTTTGACTTTCTACAAATAAAAAACCCTCTTGTAAGTATTTTGTCACACTTTCAGCTTCTTCTAAATAACTAATTCACAACAATAAACCTCCTTTTTGCCATTACAGGCTGGCTGCCAAGCAGTTTAGATGCAATCTTGTGTTATGTTGTTTTTATAAAGGTTTCCCAAAATCCAATGTGACCTGGAGTTTGTGACTTAAAGTAAAACATTTTCTTAATTTTATATTCAAAATGTTACTATCCAGAATAGTATGAATATGAATGTAATGATTTGAGGCTCCTATGCCAGCACAAACAAGCTTCTCATGGAACTCATACACAAACTCAAATGTCTTTTGTCTACATGAAGTAAGTTAAAATAAATAAGATCATCTACTTCTTAGCATGTCCCCATCTACCCATGCATGTGCCTTGCTCTGAGGCCATACATTACAATTCCTGGCACATGATCTAGGGGGTTTTGGGGAAATTTTTACAGCACCTAGGACAACAGGAGGGGAAAGTAAATATGAGTGAAGTGGCCATTTGAGACCATGATGGGCATGTGCATCTTCCCTGTGGCCTGTGTCAGGGCAAATGCATCGTTTCTGCCATGCAGAAAACAAAGCCCTGGACGCTGATCAGATATGAGGGCCAGGCATAACACTGATAAGGTAGAGGGAGGAGGGGAGCCCAGGGTGGGAGCTGAGCAGCCTCTGGCTGGGTTGAAGGAACTAAAATGGTTTTGAGCAATGCCAGCAGCAGAATTCAAACTGTGCTTTGGAAAGCACTTGCTTGAAGTGGCCTCAGAAGCTAAAAAAATAATCCCTTTGTTTTCCTACACCCCTGTTTATGGCTTACATCACAACACTGTCCCATCAATGAAGAAAGAATGGTTCTAGCAAGATTCCTCTTCCACTTGTGTACTAACCAATTTATTGACTCATGCCTGTTCCATCCATCTAATGACAACTCCATAGGTCTTTGCAGATTCCATGCAATAAATGTGTCAGCCATTAACTTTCCCTCCTGTTGGGCTCTCGAGAAGATAAAAATCCCCACTTTCTGCAGTAAATTTCTGCTATAAATCCACAGATGTAATTGCACACAATCTAATTTCTGGCTCCTGGGCCTACATTCATCCTTGTCCAACTATTCCTCTTGACTGAGTTGATTAGATTATAGACAAGGGCAGGCGCTCTAAATGCAAGGCCATGTAGCTTAAATTAAATCTAAAGGAGCTGCAGTAACACATCTATAATAGAACTTCGACATCTTTACTATTGAAGAGGAGGGGACAAGGAACTCAGCTGGCTCCATTCTGGTATCACTTGGCCTTGAGAAGGGTAAGGTGTCTTGGCCCTCCTTTGGAAATCCCTAGGGACCCGGTTCATGCTAAGGTTGCTCCCACAAGTCAGGTTTCTGGAGCCACTTGATGTTACCACAAGTGCTGTGTAACCCATGGGTGACATGCTGTCCCCACCAGTGCCATTGAACAGCCAAGGAGAAGGAAAGGGAGTGCCTGAGGAGCAGGCAATAGTGCTGTCCTCTCTAAGGCACACTGTGACTCACAGGACACCGTGTCTGGGCTGCCAGGTACAGCATTGTGTAGGGTGTCACACTGGATGCGGAACAGGTAAACTTGGACCAAAATCCAGAGGTTTCTTTCGTACACTGAGGTCCTTGTCTACTGCAAAACAGGTTTAAACCTCTTATATTTTAAAAGGCTTGTTAGCTTGGTGTACCAGGCAGTTATCTTATGCTACAGACAAAGCAGCTTGCAATTTTCCGGCTATTGTCTTTTTTTTTTTTCCTTTAGAAAAAATGGATTAAGGAGTTACACAATGTGACACACACTGCTTATTTACCAGGAACAAAAAAGGCCCCTATTTCCCAACACAAAGAAGAAATTGAACAAGCTTCTGTTTCCAGCCTTGGTCTGGCCAGCCATCAGCCCAAAAGTGCTTTCTCATGAGTACTTCTCTAGCTCCTCTTCACTGCCTTGTTTGCCCTCCTCACTGATCTTTCTGCTTCTTCTCAGCCCTCTGCATCTACCTTTATCCAACCAATGATTTTCATGTGGATCCAAGCAATATTGTCCCTGTTAACAAAAACTAGAAGCGATAAACTGAGAATCATGGGATTTAGAATGAGAATGAAGTGATTTGGCAGAACTAGAACAGGGCTTCAGCAGAAAAGCCAACCTGACAAAGCCAGGTGAACAGGGCAAGAATGGTATGGAAAGGGGAGCTAAGCTGCAGTTTTCTAATCTGATCTAGACAAAGAGCCAGGAGAAACAGCTCCTCAAGCAGAATGAATGCTGAATGCTCAGGCATTTCTTAAATGTCCAGTCATCAGCTTACAGCTCAAAACCAGAACAGCTCAGAGTATTTAACTAGAAGCAACTAAAATTCTAGAGCTGAGTGTGAAATTCTGTTTCCAGGTAAGAACTGAGGAAGAATTAGAGCTGGCCTGCTGCATGAGGAGTAGTATTCTACTGCCCTGGCTCAGCCCTCGCTCCAAAACAGCCTGTTTTGGACAGCTATTGCCACTATTCAACTGCATAGAGTGACTTCCCCACCAGTCAGGGTGGGGTGATTCAGCAAATGAACGAAAGGTACCTGACACTTAAATCCTGGGAAGAAGCCAGGACCTTCTCTTTCTGAATCGAGCTCTTCCTCCAAAAGAAGAAGTGCAGAGAAAGCTGCATGGCCTTTTACAGATTAGGAAAGTGGTGAGCAGTAGCAGACAGGCTGGAGTTAAAAATTGAGGCTCGTCTCTCAAGAATCTGAGCTGAAGCAGAAAACATTGAAGCATGTGTTACCATGGGATACGGGATGCAGCAGCAGGGCCCTGTGGAGATAGGGGCACTGGTCTCCCTTGGCAGAAGTCTCAGGGTCTCACTAGGGCTATTTGTGGGAAGGCAGAACAATACCAGGCATTAGGGCAGTGTCCTGGTGTTTCACCAGCCACCTGGGTGGATTTGTACCAGCAGGCACAAATGGCACTGACACAAATGCTGGAGCGATGCTCTTCAAAGCAGAAAGGAGGAGGGCAAACAAGGAAAGGAGGAAGAGTGGAGAAGGGCTGACACACACAGAAACAAAGGAAACATGATATGAAAACTAACAGAAGAGACAGGGAAAACCTGCCTTACAGGTTGGGAAGGAGCCTTTTCTTCCCTTTCACCTACATGTGTCTTTTGACTACCACTGTTGGTCAAGATCGAGATTAAAAAGTCACAAAATCTGTAGAGGAATGTTCAAAGTCCACTCAGCCAGATCAGCAAATACCTTGATCAATTAGTTCATTTGATTCAGGTGTAAAGGTCACCCTGAATCAGAGCCTAGGTCAATCAAAGGACACAGCACAACACACTGCCAAAAGGAGCATATTCATCCCTGGTGACTAATGCACAAGGTGGCTTATTATTATTATTATTATTATTATTATTATTATTATTATTATTATTATTATTATTATTATTATTATTATTATTATTATTATTATTATTGTTGTTGTTGTTGTTATTTTTCATACCCTTTATGGGATTAGACACACATTCTGTCTTGGGAACAGCTGGTGGCCGCTGATACATTGCTTAATGCCATGTCCTCACTACATCATCGTGCCAGCTCCAACCCAGCCAGCTCAACTCCCACCCTTCAGATGCAACTTCACCCAGCATCACAGTTCTTTCCTCAGACACACTCTTTATGCCTGTGGTGATAGACCCTGAATGGTCCCATTCATTTTTCAGGAATGCTCAAAGTTCACCCAAAATATGCAGTTTATCACACACCAAACCCATCCATGTGACTGCTGGAAGCATTTGTTTGCAGGAGTTTGACTGCTGGCATCCATGTGAACAGAGTATGGCAGAGATGCCTCTGCTTAGGACACCATGGCAAATCTTCATGTCCCCATAACTCTCTGATGATGGCTCTGTCCATGGAGCAAACTTTCATAGGGATTGCAGGGTGAGAAGGGTGAGTATAAGGACCAGCAGAACTCCATAGGGCTGTGCTGGACAAGGTCCTGGAGAACTGTAGAAACCCAGCTGAGTCCTGGAAGTCAGGGGCCAAGGGGGGATTTGTGGCCCCCAGGAGGGGCGCAGGGACTGATTTTGCCAGAACAGACACTGCTGGGATCAGGATTTGGTGGCCACAGGAGGTGACTGTCAGCCTCCAGGAAGGGGTGATGGTTTGGGTGCGAAGAACAAGAGCAGGGACTGTATTCAACAGCATACAAGCAAAAAAACCTAGGTGTGAAGACAGTCAATACAGCTGTAAATGCTCTGCTGTGCAACAGATGCATGTGGAAAGTCTAAACAACCTGGTGGGAAGGGGCTGAAGTCCCAGTCCCACATAGGGGGCACAGTTAGGGACTGCGCTCCTGAACCCTTGCTCACAGGATGGGAAAACTTGGCACCACCAGAGGAGAGGCAACCTGTAACAGCCTGGAGCAAAACCACTGTGCAGTACAGGGAGTAACTGGAAGTGTGACCACTTAAACTGAGGAAAGCAAGGCAGATCCAATGGAGGGACCCAGGGGGTTTGTTGCCACTTGTTTTTTTTATCCCACAAAGAGCATAGACATGCTTCCTACCTACTACACCCCTGGGTGCCAAGCACCAAAGGGCTGAGCCCCTCATGCTCTGCACACCAGGAGGCTGTGTGTGCCCGTGGGGCTCTGGGCCATCCCCAGCTGCACCCCAACAGCCCCTGACAATGTCTGGCACAGGCACCCAGAGAATGCAGACCCTACAAGTTACTAAAATGCAGTTCTTCTCCAGACCATTCCCTGCTGGGATTGTCCTGATGAAAACAGCCTCGGAAACACTCCTGTTTGCAGCTTGATCATCTGCAAAACAAGATGAATTGGCTCTCCTGTGCAAAACTGTGCCCCTCATGTGGCAGGTCCTCCTCCTTCTGTCGCCCCCCGGCACTCACCCATCTTAATTCAGGTTAAGGCTGGTGGGAAATGACAAATCCTTTCCACATTAATCTTAACACTGGCTTGAGTTTGTTGAGAAATGGTGGTGATTTATGGAGGATTAGCAGATCAGAGTTGAGGAATGTAAAGAGGTTTAGGCTAACTAAGTGGAACGCTTAGAGCTGGGTCACGGAGAATTTGATGTAGGCTTAGGCCTCTATAATGGTGTGCAATAAAAAGTACAAGAGGGAAGCATGAATTTCCAATGCTCCTCGTAGCATGGGAAGTTGTTTTCCTGTGTTACAATCTGAAGAAAAAGTTTGGCAGCCTTCTGTATGTTGCAATATTGCAGGTTCCTGGTTCCTAAAGGCTAGCAGAAAAAAAACACTAAAGCTAAAGCTGCCCAAATTTTTTTTTTTTGGGTGTGTGTGTGTGTGTGTGTGTGTGTGTGAGTGTGTGTGTTTTTATTGCTTGCAATTATACTCTTCCAGCAAATGGGGTGCTAGTATGGTAGAAAAGGTAGTAAAATCAGAAGGCAGCAAATTTCTATGAGATTTGAAAGGCAATGCAGTCAAAAAAAGGTTAATAGGTCTTTTCTGTGGGACAAGAAATTAGGAAAAATAAAAAGAACTAGTAGGAAAAGTATCCTTTTTTTGAGTTAAGGTGGGTAAAGTGAGCAACAACCACCTTGTGCCTTGCTTTGATTTTTTTCTCCTTTTCTTTGTGGTTCTTGTAATTTTTACAGAGCACTGCATTGTAAGTAAGCACATGACACATCCTGAAGCTTAGAGCTTAATTTCAAATCCCCAGACTCTTAAACCAGCAGCTCCTCACTGAGCTGTCAACAGCTGCCTTCTACTTTTGGCTCAGCCCAAAACTTCCAGGCACATCACTGGCCCTGTCCATCGTCTGCACATCTCGTCCCTCACAGAAGCAAAGTCCTGGCCTATCCCTGCATGGGACAGGAGTGAACAAGTGGTGAATATCAGACAGGCAATCAAATGCTGAGGTTCAGCAGGCCAGGTGAATAATTACAAATCGGCCAGCTCGAGTAAAATTATTTGGAATGACGCAAGTTGGTGCAAAATAATATTCTTGTTAGAAGCCCTGACAAAGCCAGTGGTCTCGCTGCAATTACTCATGGGAATTACATTACGCAAAACAAGACCCTACTTATTGCAAAACATTTATATATTTTGCTTCCCTGTATTAAAATAATCTATTTATCCAACTAGAGATTAATATTTCTTATGCATTTTGCAATAAAACTTCAGAGCACTGCCAGACGGTTCTCTTCCTGAATTACCCTCTTTATTTTTTTGTAAAGCCAAAATTTCCTTTAATTTCACCAACTGCAAGACAAGAAGAAGAGCAATTAAGTTTAATCATATAAGCTTTTTAATGTGGTTTTAGGGGATTCTTTAATGTTCATATGTTAGCAGATAAGCCATGCATCCACCCATCCACTTAATTACAGGCCTAGTACCTCCAGCCATTGTGTTTTTACATTTAATTTGCTGCCCAGTTAGAATCTGAAGAAACCTTTGCCATAACATGCCTACCACCTGCAACTTCTGCCATCTTTGCTATAAAGTTCAGAAATGAGCAGTCCTTTACCACTGTGAGACACTTTGAGAAGGTTTATTTTACAGCATGTCATCCTTCATCCTAACCTAGAGGGCAAGAAACAGCATTTTTATATTCTGAACTCCAAGCAGAGATAGATACAGAGAGTTAAACAATTACCTTTCACCTCCACTAAATACAATCAGTACTTTCAAAAGTGACCAGCGATTCTCATTTGACTTTGCTTCCAGGTGCAAAACTCAAGACAAATTAAGAGGACATGTTTTTTGAGACTGGGGTGGGAACAAGGAGCTCTGAACTTCTCAACCTGGACACCTTGCTGATTCACACTCATCTGAAAAAAAAGTAGACCCAAAATAGACACAGAAGAGCCAAGCAATGAAACCAATCTTCCTGAAGGAAGCCCTCCCTGTCTAATCAGGCAGGGCAGCACTTCTCATTCCAGCCCTTTGGATCATTAATTGCAAATAATTCAGTCAAACTTCACTGGCTGCAATATTTCAAGCCATCCTTCAGTGACAGGGCAATGTGTGTTTGCATAATAATCTTTAAATTACCATGGACTTTGACTGAGCAAGGCTTCCATAAGTGGACATTAGAAAAAAGCTTGAGCACAGTGTAACAGGGTGAGACATTCACCAGCTAGATGTGAAGGTTAGTGGCTGCAGCACAGCCAGAATACTAAAAAAGAAACAGATCTAATTAACATGTGGCTCTTGTGCTCACTTATTGGGTCACTGCTGGAAACCTCAGGGATCACTTATCCGACCTCAAAGAGGGCAAAAACTCATTGAAATGCATTTCACTTTGCAAAAAAACCAAAATTATATCAACACAAGTCATTAAAAACCAATGGGGCTCGAATGCAGTGCCTTAAAGAAGCTGCTGAACGCTCATCTGTGATACCCCTTACAGAAAACTGCATGTCCACCACACAAGGGGAATTTCTGCCATTTGACACCAGTGTCAGTAGAACCATGGCAAAGATGAGAAACTGGCCTCTGGCTCCTTGGCTGCTGAAGACCTGTGCCATGCTGAAGCAGGTACTGAAATCTTTTTTTAATCCCCTCTGCATCATCTACTCCCAGAGCACCAATGCAAAACTGTCTTAACACAAAACCCATCTGAGGAAATCCACATGGCTTAGTGCTTCAGACCCAGAGTCTGCACGGCCAGTGACACCTGTACAAACCTCAAAGCCGGCGTCACTGAAGCTTGTGCTTGGCCTGTTGGGACACAGCACGGGGCAGGAAGGATTAAGCACAGAACTGGATCAGGCAAGCAGCAACGTAAAGCTCAGCTTGGCCACAGAGAGGGAAGTGCTGCAGCGGCGTGTCTGTGTAACAAACCGCAGCTGGTGTCACTGCTGCAACACGCAGAAGGGCTTGCAGGATGGACACTCCTTCCCTTGGGGGGGCATGCTCCAGCCAGAAACCACCTCGCTCCTGGGATCTGCACTGGGGGAAAAGTAAGGCCTTCATAATGCTTGGGCATGGCCCTCAGGGCACAGCAGCCCGGACTGAGTAAAAGAGGTGCTTTGCATTAGGAAAGGCGAATGGTAATGATACAGTGAACACAGGGAGAGCCGTCCCAGCCCTGGACCTGCTGCTAACACTGGCAAACGATATCACCTCACAGGATGTGCTCCCCCAAAAAACCTCATTTGTACATGTGGAACCGGGACAGAGCCGGCAGGAGACAAAGCCTGGCACCCTGTCACATGGGTTAAGTTTCCATGTGCCAGAAATGCTTTCACTTTCAGGCTTTCCCTGCCACTGTGCATGTCAGGATGTGGTATTTTTTGTGAAAGGTACAGTGTTAATACATTCCCACAGAGATAATTTTGAGGCACATCTAAGCCAAAAGCCATCCTTCACGGGTATTCAGAAGCCCAACAACTATGGACAACTTATGCAAGGTCACACAGGGAATATGTGGCAAGACAGATGGGGACTTTGACCAGCCAAGCCCTAATTTTGTAGTGACCAGCCAAATTACTGCCCTACATGATGACTCTCAGCTAACAGATACAACTGTTGCAAATCTTAATTAGTGAATATCTGTTAAGACTTACGTGGAAGTTTCTCCAGATGTAAATAGTCCCAAATCAATCCCATACTTACTCATCAGAAGGACTATGGTAAGATGAATATGTTTGCATTGCACTTAGTGACCAGAGGCTCAGCTCCAACTTGGGATCAGGGTCCTATGGCAGTACGAACACAGAAGAGTAATGATTACCAGGAGAGAGGTTCTTGAAAGGCTCCATCTCTCACAGCAGAGGTTTTTGACAGTCAGTGACTCAATATTCTGCCTTTCACAACCATTATGACTCACAGCCCCAGGATGGAGAATGAGTGCAATACAGTGAGTACTATTGTCCCAGAGCCCATCAAAATAAGCAAGGTCATTTTCAACATTTAAAAGAAAATGACAAGCTGCTGGATTAATGTGTGGTGGGGAAAAAAATGCACAAAATAAAATAAGAGGGATGAGTAAATTTTCAGATAACAAAGTTCACAAGGATTTGCAAACGCAAATTTTATAACCCCAAGCAAAACAAATCAGAAGCTTGACTTTGATACCATTTGCTCTGCTATAAATCAAGATTAACCCCATGTGGATTTATAATGGGGTAAGTCAGCCATACAACAAGAGAAGCATTAGGCTTTGAGTGCCAAGTGCATCTGGGTACCTTCTGCATTGCCTAACACCGTGAGGGTGAGAGAGACTGTGCCTCACCACTCTGCTGCCATACAGCTTAGAGACACATCTTAGGATAAATTAATTATCTCTGAACATGTAGGAAGGATGACTTGGACACAGGAGGTAGTTAGAAGCTGTAACAATCACCGGATTATGTCCCAAATGATCTGCAGCTCCTCAAATCAGATGTCAGGGTTAAGAGTTGAGATGGCTGATGCAATGCAATCTTGAATTAGTAAGGTGGAACTTACACAGCTGGAGCGCTATGCTGACTTCTGAACAAGGTGGACTGTGATTTTTCATGTGTTCCAAAAACAGAAACCCATTTGGCTAAGGGGTTTCTCAGAATTGTTGAGTGCCTGCCAGGAGGTCACTGGGTACTCAGTATACCTGAAAATCAGACCATGCCAAATGATGCCATCAGGAAGAAGAGCCTCTTCTAGTGGGACTGATTCTGTGGTCTTGTCTGATGCACAGGATTTCTGAAAATAACTCCCACAAGAATGAGTTTTATGCATGGATGTTACACACAAGTGAGTCTCATCCTTCTCTTTCACAGAGTTCCTGCACACCATTTGGTTTCTGTCTTTCACATGGTAAGTCATAGCAGAAGGGACAATCGATCCATCTCATCTGATTGACAACTGGATGACATTTCTATCCTTCCAAAGAGGACACATGATACTCTTTCCCACCAGAGAAGCATTTCGGCCAGTAGCATGCCAAGATCAGTTTCCCAGATCAGAGGAAAGCTGTTGGTGTCATGTGGCCTGATCCGGGGTGCCCCTGCTCAGGCAAAATGCCACTGGTGGATACTCTGCAGTTCTGGGGCTCCTCAGGGGAAAGGGTCTGCTTTGGAGCATGGTGACAAGTGCTGAGGGTGAATGCTGGGTACAGCTTTGCAGCCTGGCTGGAAGAGCAAGCATAGCCCAGCATGCCCCAGAGGAATCTGTGATTTGGTTAGAGGCAGCTTCCACCCAGACCCCAGACACTGGAGAACGCTTGTTTGACCTCCTGCTTGCAAAGGGGGCACTCTGATATCTCAGACAGAAGACTACAAAAAGCTGTGAAATGCAGCCTGCATGGTCATTGATGTGTGATGCCTCTTGGTGTCCCCTGGTGCTGCATGTAGAACCACGAGCCTTTTGCATCACACTTGGAAAGAGGAAATAGCACCTACAAACTTTAAGCCTGAAGAAGAATAAGGGGCAAGTTTGACATTTGACTCTTAGTGATAGCCAGTACCTAGGCAAATATTTGTCAAAGATAGCTGTGGCTCTTTGAACAAGGAAGGGAAGTGGAGGGGCAGGGACTTGCCCAAGGTCAGCCAGGCAATCTGCAGCAGATCCAGAGACCTTTGGGTCCCAACCCAACCCCCACACTCCAGACAGGGCTGCATTTCACCAAGAACCAGCACCTTCACACCTCACTTTGCCTGTCTTATATTTTCTTCCTCTTCTGTGCTTGGAAGACGCTTGCTTGAAATCCTGGATGTTATCCAAATTTCTCAGATCATGTTTCTGTTGTTGTGACCGTGCTTCTGGGTGCAGTTCCTTGGATCACCGAGTCCAAAGAATCTGAGATCAGGGAATAATGTTGTCCTTCCAAACATTTAATCAGCAAGTCATTCCTCTCACCTATAGAAAACGCCATAAAGCTTATACAGTCCTTTGCTACTGATTCACAGACCACCATACAAATAAGTATTTACTGGAAACCAGAACTTACTTCTCTATAACATATAGAGTAGGTCACTGAGACTTCCAAGACATAGTGTTCTCCCTGGAATAAAAGGAGGGGCACACATTAATACTTGGTATATTGTTGACTGAAGCTTCCCATACACCAGAAAAGAGTCAACTAACATTTGGATGAAGAAGAAAGTAAGCCATACTTTTCCCATTAATAAGTACTTGTCAAAGGTCTAATATGACTTAACACAGTGCTTGCCAACAGTCAGTGACAATTGTCATTCTCTTTTCTGGTCTTTGGGCAGGCACAAAGTCTGGAAGCATCAAAATGGCCCCAGCTTGATATGGACATTTCAAGACCCCACGTGGACATTTTACTTTTGGTTTTCAGTGTTTTCTTAGCGGGAACCAGGTGCTACAGAAACAGTACAGAAACCTCGTAAAATCCCACATCAAGCCTTGCTTATCTAAATATGAAAAACAGCTCCTGCTATGTGATACTTTCTGATCTACATTTTACCTGAAGCCTGCAGATAATTTGCAGTGATGTGCTCAGTCTGCACACCAGCCACCCACGCTCACCTGCCCACTCCCTTACACACAGGAGAAATGATCAGCAGAGGCAGAGCAAGGAGAACTCCATTCTGCTGGGAGAAGCTCCCAGAAACCAGTCTTTTATTACTAAAATAATTGCTGCTTATCACAAGCCTCTTTGTCCTAGCAAGAGTCCTCTTTTTTTTCCAGATGTGAGGTGAAGAACGTCAGCCATGTTGAATCAGCTGATGCACCCAGGTTATTTTTGTAGAGCTTCACACCATCCTTGGGGTGTTACTGTACCCCTGGTGTGTTCTCGTTGTCTCCTGCTTGGCCTGGCAGGCTCTTTGAGGCACAGAGCATATCTGGCTGCTTGGGGGGCTCCTTCCCTTCCTACCAGCAAGGGAGGGCTGTGAGAAGCTCTCTGCATACCATGTTTCTGTGGTCCAGAGCCTGGCCAAGAAGCCAGCCACAGCTCCTGCCCCCGTGCTGGTGCTGCCTGGGGCTGCCAGGGAGTTTCCCACAGGTCCTGGACACGATCCACTCTGACAAACACAACAGCAGTGAAAACAGCAGAGACAAGGGCATTTCTTCTCAAAACTTTGGTCAGATTTTGCCTCTTCATATTTGTAGCTTTAATCTGCGGACATCTGGGCCTTTTCTGACTGTATTTCACTAGAAATTAATAAAACAATCCACACACTTAATGTTTGCAGAGTGAAAATTCAATGCAGGGAAGGGTTTGGATTTTTTGAAGCAAGAAAGTTCAGTGTTGAGATGGAACAGCCTTGGGGAGATAGAAAGTTTTGCACATCCCTTCCCAAAGGGTGTAAGCCTCTGAATTAATGTGGAGAGGTTCATTAGTGAGACGGCTCTGCTGGTAACCTCAATGACTTTATCCAGGTCTGCCAACAGCTAAGAGACTCCACCAGGAGAGCAGGATGGATGCTCGGCTAGTGACCCAGTAGAGCCATCAGCTGTCCGGAATGAGCCATGAAGGCACTGCTGATATGACATGTGGGTGGTCCAACACAACCAGGACAGTAAATAATGAGACTGTTATACAAAGCAATTGGGATCCATTCAAACAAAATATGATCTAGTAAGGCCAGATTTATATCTGCCAGTGTACTGAGCAAAGCTCAGATGATTCAGATCATCTAGGACCAGAAAAGAGAAGCATCTCTCCAAAGCAAGATGAGTTAAATGACCTTTGGATATTTAAACAAGAGAATGGTGATTACAGCGAGGAAGGTGATTTTACCTCTTCATACGGATATGATAAGTACCATAAAACTTTATTTGAGTTAAAAGTCAGCATTTTTAAAGGGCTTTTGAAAAAAATTGTAGAGGTGACAAAAAATACTAACATTAACAATATGAGGGTAAGGAGGAAATCCTGCAAGGAGAATTATGTAAGTCTTGTGCTGCACAATTTGTTAAGAAGAAAATTGAGAGGTAGCTATGACTGGAATGGGTAAGGACCCTTGCCAAGAAAAATGGAGGGGTCTCAGCTGGCTATTGTGCCCAGCAGGACCTGAAAAGACATGAAAACCTGGAAACCTCTGCTCAGGAGAATAAAAAAGGAATCAAAATGTGCGAGGTGTGCTTTATCCAGGTGTAAGTAACTGGCCTGAGCATGGAGGTAGTGAGGTGATTGCTCAGTGGCCTGGGACACGTGACAGACCAGACTATTTGAAAAAATGCCAGACAAGGTTTAATCCCAATTATCTGACCTGCACCTCAGAACCCGACACCAGGGATTGCTCCATGCAGCACCAGGTGCTGCTGCAGTCTGCAGAAAGGGAGGAGAAAGGTGCAGAGCAGGGTCAGATGGGCCCTCAGGAGAACAGCTTCACATCTGAGACACACAGAATCAGCTCTCCCAGGCTTGCAAATGCAAATAGCAACACCTGGGAAGCAATTAGCAGTGCTTTTTAATTTTTGTTTAATCCTTGAAAAAATTTAATCCTTGAAAAAATAATAAATGCGTTTTATATCAAGTAGCTAAAGTTACTTCCCTGGCAAGAGGATGCATTACTCATGCTCTGGTGGAAAGGGAACTTCAGCAGCAAGGGCAGAAAGGGAATTTTTCTTCTGCCTGTGATAGGATGTACAGGCATCTGTGGCTTCTCCAATATGCCCTGTACTGGTCTTCTGGATCACTTCTAGCATAGTCTCACACTAGCAAACCTCTGAAGCAATTGCTAGACAGAAATCAGATCATGAATGTAGATGGAGCTGTTGGTGTGTCCTGAGTGGTACAACAGGATTTTGAGGATCCTTCAGTGGAGAAAAAACAGATACCTAAGCTGATTCTGAGCTGGCAGCCTACATCTCAGAATACTGAGAGTTAGAACCCAAGGGCAAAAGCAGCACTGACAATAATTTGGGGAGTTTTCCCACCAATTAAGCTAAGATTTTGCTGTGTACTCCTGTGAACAACCTCATACACCCAATCTGGGAGATGCCCAAGCCCTTGAACAAGAATTGTTTGCTGTGTTTACTATGAAAAAAACCTCACTGGTGAAAAATCCAGTGCAGGCCAGTAAAATATCTGAAACAGTTAAACTGAGGCATATTCTTCCTGCCCACAAGGAAACTCCATTTTGCCTGGAGCCAATGGCAGCAGGCAGTGTATGTTCTGCTGAGGGAGTTTAGGAGGACAACTGTTCAAAAAATATCTAAAGGTCGATAGAACTCAGAATTCACAAACTTGAAGCAGCACAAATAACACCCTTTCTGCTTCTTTCAAGCAGTTGGTGAGGACAGTAACAGCCTCCTCCCTCACACACAGAAGTTTTGGGGTTCCAGGTCCAAACTACTGGCACATAAGTTAGGAACCAGGTCCTCTTGCTCCAGCTGAGTCTCTTTCCATGTCTTGTTCCACCTGAGCGCCTCAGGAGCTGGGCAGAGCTCAGAACTGATCCTCCACCACAGTTGGTTGGATTTTATCTTTAAAAGTGGGATGTTTAAGTCCCTGCCTAGCCCTCACTGGTTACAGCAGGCCATCAAGTCTGAATCCGTGCAGGAATGAGACAAATATTTGAAGGACAAGTTAGTCCTGTTTCTACAAAAAACAATGGTTTCCTTCAAATTTCATCATATATGCATGCAGGTTTGGTCAAGAAGCAGCAGCACTCATCAAAACTAATGTAACTAGCTTGGGTGAACATGGCCATCCTACACACTACCAAAATTCCTTTATGTTCTGTGCAGCAGAACCTCTCTGGTTACACCTCTACCATCCTGCCAGGAGAGTTGGGTCTACTCTAGGCAAACTGCCTGGTAAAACCAGACATTGCCTTCACACTACTTAAAAAATCCCCCTCCAGCACATGCTGATCCCCAGTATGGCTGCTACCCCTTTCCCAGGCACTAAATGACCTTATTTACTTTGGTTCCCCTTTCTTCAGCTGCTGGTCTTTGATTCCTTATGTCTGCTCCAAAAGAGAATCACTGCTGGATCTCCTTTTTCACTGTGAACCCAGGTGGTATTCAGCAGGAAGCAGGAATTTTGCTGTGGTAGCTCACAGGAAGCTGAGTTCAGAGCAGGTCTCAGCCAGCATCAGCCACAGGCAATACTGCAGCCCAGGATTGTTTGCATTTTCCTCACAAGGGACATCTGCAGATGGAGATTGGCTTCTTGCTCCCTTAGCCCTGAAAGGCTGAATGACTGCAGAATAGGACTACAGGCTGATGTTTTTCCTTCAGACTAGAGATACTTTTATCCAAATTTAGCTGGCATCATCTGCACTGGGACCTTGTCTAAACTAAATGACGTTTGCACTGGTGGTTTTTACTTGGTCCAACCCTCAAGATCTTTTCACAGCTGCCATGGACATAAAGAAGCGACAGATTCAGTGAGTGGGCTTAGGAAGCTTCAGCTTTCTTAACAGATCACATCAGTGATGTGCTCCTATTCATATCTTCCCTGCTTGCCTCCAGTTCCTCTACACTGTCTGTTAGACTTAGGCCACTTCCGTGGCTGACTTTTTCCCTCTTCTCCACAAATCAATTCATGCAAAACCAGCACAAGATGGGAGCTGTTGTGAGCTACCAGGGAAATAGGAGATGAAAAACCATGGAGTGGTTTTGTGTCTTTCCTCAAAGTTCCACTCTGCAGACTGTTCCTTGCTAAGTGAGTCAGTGCGAGGAGGCTCCTGTCTCTCCAGGGATGTGGAAACTCACCTCTTTCCTTCTTACTAGGGCTGCCTCCCTCCACAGGCTCACCTGTGCTGTTTACTCACGTTTAGGTCTCAGAGAAACGAGACCATTTCACTCTTCATCCTGTGCCTTCAACAGAGTCAAACTGGAAAGTGTAACCACAGCATGGTTATCTGCTAAATGTAAGCTTTTGGCTCTCTCATATTCCACATTCACCACTAAGCACCAGTGTCCCCCAGAGCAGAACTGGTAAAGAGAATGTCCTCCCAGCACTGTCCTTGACACAGCTGCCTCTGTATTATCCATTGTTTATGGCAAACAGACACCTTCCATTCTGTCTGAAGGAGAGATAAAGACCATTCTGTGAGGAAAGGAGTAAGAGTAAGAGCCCACCTGCACGATGCCTTCTTTACCAGAGGGATTTGGGGCTTTGGAGGAGCACAAGGTGAAGTGCCTCTTGTTCAGGACAGTGCACCAGCATAAGGCTAGTCTGTGTAATCCATATGTTTTCACGTCTGAATGGCTCCTGTCCTTGACCCAGGGGTACAAGCTTAATGCTTCATCTTGGTTTGTAGCTGTACCACAGAGCCTGGGCTGGACAGTCCAAAGCAGATGGACAAGCTAGTAACACTCTTCAGGTGCCAACATGTCTCCACCACATTGCTCATTAATCTTCTAGGCTTGGGATATCCTTTTGACCAATCAGACAGTTGGTATAAACAAACTACTGCCTCAGGAAGTTTAGAAATAGATTTTTCTCACAGTCAATTTGACCCAACAGGATTTCTTACGCCTTCTTGTGAAGCAGCTTAAGGTGGTCTTTCACTGTCATTCCCTCATCTGTGCCAAAACCCCAAAGGGACAGAGACCAAGTATTCATACAAATGGCAAGCAGGACTACCCAAAACTGGTGATGCTAATGACCTACAGCCCCTTGTCACCTTTAAACTTCCATGTCAGCGACCGCTGCCTCTTGACTGCTGTCACCTCACTGCTGTTCTGGGGGCTTAGCAGAGGACCTAATGGAGGAGCCAAGAGTACCACAGTCATCTGAGTCAGTAGGATAAGGCAACCATCCAGACATCCTCAGATCAAAGAGGATCCAGGAAAAACCTCACATTTCTCATGCTTCCCCCCAAGGCTGCTGGACCACTCTGTTCATCCTGCAGGGTGGAAGAATGCAGCAACCTCAAATCTAATTCCAAATATTTCACCACTTAAATAGTCTTAAAAGCAAATAGTATCAGCTAAGCACCAAGTACCAGATCCTCTGTGATGATTTAGCTGAAAGAATACCAGACATGTAACAGGATCTCTAACTGCAGTCTGCAAAAATATTGGCACTCTGTGCTCAGATACTCGGTTCCTGTTCTCAGATTGCCACAATATAATACACTCTTTTTTTTCAGTAGTGGAGAGATAAACCCTGTTTGTAAGAGTTGTTATTCCCACTTAGCTTTGCACTATGGTGATGAAGCCAAGTGGGAATGCATAGAGCTGCAAGCAGTCTTAATTTCTTGAGCCAAACCTGAGCTCCATAAAGTCAAACTTGGACTGGCAGTGTTTATGTAGGACAGCATGTGGTCCTGCTCTGGTGTGTGAGGTAAGCATCAATACTTCTCAGCTCTGTAGAGCGGAAATAGGAAGTACTTTAATTGTATGCATCTTTACTTCCATTTCCTTTATTTTTTTTTTTAATATTATGTGAGTCAAACCCACTACAAGTCACAAAGTTTTACATTTGTTACAGCCTGCCACTTCTAGCAGAGATCTAGCCTTTCAATGTTCTCCAAAAATTTCTTGAAATATTTTGGTTTTCTAATTTCACCTCTCTTCCTGCAGGTGAAATTTAAGCACATATCTTCAGTGACTTCACAAGGGCTCAGAACTGCACCTTGCTCTCTGTGTCTCATTCTGCCCCACAACTGTAAGGCTAGAGCAAGTACCCCAAGGTCAACACAGTTAATTACCTTTGGTTGAACTGGGATCAGTATCTGTCCTTCACATGCACTTTCCACTTTCTGTTGAAAAGTTCTTTATGAACTGCCAGGGTCTCTTCGCTGGTGGGCTGGCTTTAAAATGTTTCTCTTCTTGGTAGTAAACTGCCTTTTCCACCGTTTCCACCGTAATATCTAGATTTTGTAGGCTACCTTCATAGGTGGTCTAATTTAGGCCAGATGCATGCAGTTGTTAACAAATCCGTGATGATGTATAAAAGCACTACATTTAGAAACACCTAATAGGGTATTTGAATAGTAAAAATTAAAAAGAAAATAAAATGAAAAAGTAAAATGAAGCTCTGTTCTGTAAGTCTCTGCCATGCCAGTAAAATAACTCAGGAAAAGGTGGCTTTTGCTGACTGCTGAAACCAGCATCAGGATTTAGGTACAACAAACAAGTGGGAAGTAATCCTGATAGTAAATCACCCCAAACACAGATGCCCAGCTGAATGCTACACAAGCTCAGAGGCACTTTGAGATCCAGGCTCAACAAATCACTCCAGATTCAGTTGTCATATTCATTGGGATAACACCTTAGGAAACCTAGGGAAACAGAGCAATGCAGTTTTTCAATCCCATTTGAAGCATTCCAGCTGTAATCCTAAAACTCATTTTCAGACAAGCATTTGCTGACCTCAAAAAAATACCTACTGCAATTGCTGAAAATGCTCGGTAGTCTTCCTGAGTCTGCATCCCCTGGGATGATGGACTAAATCTGGGCTCAACCTTAATAAAGAGTTTGTGACTGCTGACTAGCAAGCTCACCTTCACCTACCTGTTGAGGCTAGCTGTCTAAAGAGACTGTTCCTCATGGTGGCACAGGAGCTGTTCAAGAAATGCATGAAATTCATTAAGTAGCAAATACTTCCCAAGCTGTAACCACCTAAGCCCCCAACAAACATACTTGGAAGGTGAAGGCTGACATTCTATGATACCAGGACTGAAACATTTCCCTAAACGGTCTTAAAATCTTGGAAAACTTGAGTTGCCCTTCATAATATGAAGTTTATTGTGAATGTACTTGAAAGAATCCAGAAGGGCCGAACACAGGGTCACAGCCCACTTTAACATTTTGGTGTTTCTTCCTTAAAGGACATAGACACTGAAACCCAAAATCTAGGTAAGGATATCCCAGGGTTTGCAATAGTTGAAATACTTGTAAACTTTGTCAATAAATTCTTTCCTTCTAAAGTCAGGAAATCAATCATCAGCCTTGGAACCACCCTTTCTTACCTTACCTCACCTTGAATGGGGTAGTCTAAACTTTTATCTGGAAAAAGCAAGTAGGTGGTTTAGTAGACTTCTTTTTTTTTTTACAAGTAGACTTCTTTTCAGCTCTATCAGTACATGTAGAGAGCTAGAAACAAAACCAGAATACAACCATGAACCTAAACCAGGTTTATCAGCTAAACAAAAGAAATGGATGAAAATACCACCTGGCTGGCTACTCAGCAGGGACTCCCTGAGCTAACCTCCATGAGCTCTCAGGATATGCTTTTTCCTAAAGTGGTCTTGAGCTGCCATAGGTTGGAGTAGCACTATCTTAATTTACCCCAGATGGAGATCTTCATTTCCACCCCTCCTCCTTTCTCTTTTCTCTGCACTACAAATTTTAAGCAAGTCTAGACTTTGAGAGCCTCTGGCACCATTCCTATAAGCCTGCAAAATTTACAATATTCAGAAGCTGCAGTAAACAGAAGCTGAAGATAGTGATGTTCACTGCTGATCCAGCGAGGATTCACAAAATAGCAGGAGCCTTATGACAAAACCATGTGAGCACAGGCAGATGACTGTAACAGCACTGCATTCTGATACCATCTATGATTTGTTAAGTACCCAGTTGCCCAGATGGCTCACAGAACCAAAAACACATTTTCAGGATTTTAAACCTTACTATGAATTTTATGCATGTAATAATCAATTGCACTAATAACATATATACCTTTGATTTTTCCCGTCCTCCTTCCAGGTCCTAGTAATTTACTGTACATATGATACATTACTGTTATTTTAACCAATGCTCTTTGTCAAATTAAGCTTGATATCATGATTTTTCTGTCTGTGTGCTGAAACGGTGCAGGGAAATAGTATAATAATGTGAATATTTTGTAACCTTTTACTCCCACATTTTCCATAACCCTGCAATTATTCAAACTGCATGACCAAAGTTCTACTGTGCCTCATATCCTAAAGACTGAGTGTACACCTGAGATCCAGCCCTCTTGTGATGGTCTTTTTCACACCTTTTAGCACAGAGCTGTAAATTTATGCAGAGCTGTGGACTAGCACTGATTTAATGGCAATAACACTTCATGCCTTTACAATGCTCTGCATTTCCAAAGGGCTGCTTAAGCAATAATTAACTTAGTGCAGCATCAGAGTAGAGCAGGTGGGTTGATATTTGCCGTGACTACCTGGCAGAAGGGGAAAGTGCAGCACTGGGGCTGAGTGAGCTGTAGCAGTGCCCCCCTGGCCCATCTCCCATGGCTGTGGTTCCACTGAGCTGAGCCGTGTTTCAGCAGCATTCCTTGAGGAGCAAGAAGGGCGAGCAGCCCCAGGAAAGCCCTGTGAGGATGAAGCCCTCCACTGCCACCCAATTCGGCTTGTGCATGACAAGTTGCTCTCTTCTGCGTGTCCTTCCTCCAGAAGACAAGGAACAAGACCATCCTTATTGAAAAGGAAGAGGCACTGGATACAGAAGGGATTCTTTCTCTCAGGATACTGGTACATGAAATATTATGACAAGGTATAACTTGCTAGCTTTTATTGATGGAATCACAGGTTGAGTTGGTAAAGGCTGTAATGCTCATCCAAGAGATTCCCAGAAAGCATTAGAATGGCTTTACACATGGCACTTAGACTCACAGGCCCAGACAATGAGAAAAAACAGAACAGCACATGGTTGGACAAGGGTTACATGCTAGCAATGACAAATTTCAGATCCAAGGGTAACCAGGGAAACATCCTCAGACCAGATCCCATGAGACTTTACTGTTATTTAACTTTTTTACTATGACATGGAAAAAGAGTTATTTAATACAGTTGATAGCATAAAGATATGCACAAGAGCAACTAATGAGGACAGTACATCATTGACTGAGTAAATATCTAGCAACAAAGACTATTGGTTTCATATAAAAGCAGGGAATGCTAAGGAAAACAATTATTAAGACCATGCGTGGGTAAATAAAAACTTGTGGCCAAAAGCAAATGAAGCCAAAGTGACTGAACAAACACAAAAATGCTGAGTGCCTCATGCAGGTATTGATACAACAAAGTGTTGGCTACTCTCCTGGGCAAACCTACAACATGATCCAATGTCTATAAGCTGGCATTTGGTACACCCAGAGTAGAAAGATTTAATAGTGAAAGGGTTAATCAACAGATCAGGTCACTAATTGCTATGGAGAATTCCTTGGCAAAGGAAAGTGTAAACTCAGGGCTCATGTTTTTCACAGGAGCTGTGCCTTAGTTCTGGTGGGTTCATGGAAGTCACAGATTTAAATGTTCTGGCTGCAGTGAATGACCAGAACTTGTAATAGGCCCTGTGTTATGCAAGAGATGAGGCATTGATATAATTTCTAAACTTTGCAGACTCTTAATTGAGAAAACCAGCAGATGAGTGTTCTCCAGTAAATGAGCACTGGGTTTGTAACTGTATCCTGAATTGCAGCTAACTTCCAAGGTAACTCTTCCTTCTCAAAGCCCTTAAAAGCATGAGAAGTTAGAAATTCAGGGGATCCTATGAAACTAACATGAGGTCTTTAGGGTAAAAATCCTTTCTAAAAGTGGAATAAATTTCTTATTTTTCCATCTAAAAGTTAGAAGTGAGAGGAGTTGCAGATTGAGGCAGCTTTATGAGGATG
Source organism: Sturnus vulgaris (assembly GCF_052056855.1). Classification (NCBI taxonomy): domain Eukaryota; kingdom Metazoa; phylum Chordata; class Aves; order Passeriformes; family Sturnidae; genus Sturnus; species Sturnus vulgaris. The sequence continues at coordinate 41,795,903 of NC_142244.1, read as the reverse complement.
TCTGCCACATAGGGTGCACACGTGAGCTGTGTGTCAAAATTCTTCCATACCCATTGAGATCTAGAGACTTGATTCACATGGTGCAGGTATTTGGTACATCCCAGGTTATCCTGCCTATCCTCCATCTTCTTCTCCAGAAGGTCTCAGGTCAAGCTCCAATCTACCCACCCTGTATGGGTATCTTGATACTGCAAATCTTCTGATATAGCACTACGTGTCACGAGTAGACAACCAAGTCCTACCCCAGCCAATGGAGACTAGAGATAATTCACGTTTCCTGTAAGTAGCTATCTGTATGTGCCCACCTGAATCTCTCTCTAGGCTCCATTGATTACAGGGATCAGGGCTTCCATGATTACAGTGAGAGTTGGGACACCCAGCTCATGTAACCAATATCTAAAAGCAGGTGTCTGAATCAGCAGCTGCACCCCACCCTCGGGGCTGAGTTTCACTGCCCATCATAAATATCTTGCACCCTGTGATGTGCCCCTGACTGTCCTGCCTGCCTTCCAGCCATCACTCATTGGGGCACTCATATCCACCAGCCTCTTGCAGGTGTCTCACATGCCCTCAAGGGTCTCAAATGGCACAAAATGCTGGTTTCAGGTAACCTAATGGTGACTTAGTACTCAGTGTAAGGTACTTGGCTAGGTCTTCTGGGCCACTGGTGAAGAGAAGAAGTAAAATCAGGAGGTAATCAACCCCATCAGCTTTAGGCATCTCTTTTGGCATAACTTGTCTTACAGTACACCATCCTCACAATATGCTATTGTTTTAATCTAATCTTGAACATTACATGCAAAACCTTTTGTACAACTGCATTTTCCTCAATTCTTATCCATGTCTTCTTGTCCAAGAACCTGCCTCACATTGACAGAACAATTTCGTATACTCCAACAGTCAGCCAAATCAGTCAAACAGGAGTTGACATTTGAAACTTTCTTCCTTTTCCTTTTCAGCTGTTGGGAATTATTTGCTGACCACACAGAAATGGATCCAAGCACCTTATAAAGGAGGTATGAAAAAGGGAAACCACTCAACAGAAGGCAAGCATTTGGGGAAATATCCATTTCTGTGGTTAAGCCAAAGCCCTCTCTTAAAAGCAACAAAATACAAGAAATAATCCTTCATCAAAACAAAATGGAAAAGGAGCCCTATAGTAGATTCCTTCATCTGATGATGGGTCTTCATGCAGAGATTTCCTAGTGCTCCAGGTGCCTCCAAGCCATGCCCAGCATGACATGGGCAGAGGGAAGAGTGCAGCCATGGCAATGCCATCCTGGCCCAGGAGCCATCCATTAGCACAGCCAGTCACCATCCAGATCATCCAGACCCCCATCCAGGGCTGGGCTGGGCGTGCTGAGCCTGCACACAGCTGAAGCCTTCACTAGCTCATCTCAGAGCACAGACATGCCCTATACATTCAGTCCTGGCCCTAGCACACAGAAATAATGCTGACAGCACTTCCATGGCTCTCAGCCGAGAGTTACATCATTCCATTATTTTTAATATGAAATGTATGTCTTTCTTCATTTACTTGCTGGCATCCAAGATTTTAGGGCTCCTCACTTTGATTGCAAGCTTCAACTTTAAAAATCAGACATTCTTTTAAAAGGCAATGGTTGATATTAATGCAAGGTCACTTGTCTTCTTAACAAAAAGCTTTAATCCTTTAAAACAGCAGATCCTCAGAAATAACCAGCAACTTGAGCTCTGTCTGCCAAGCACCCACTGGGGTCAATGTGGAGGAAGGATGAAGAGAATTTGGTCTACAGTCCTAAACCCAGGCATGGGTTCCATGTAAACAGCATGTCCATCTGTAAACAGCAATTCTCCTGTCCCGTGTTGCCTCTTTAGCTAATGTTAAGTAAACTGATTTGGCTTTAAACATTTCTAAAGATCTTACACCATAGCAACTTCGTGCTGGAAGTGACAGCATTTGTACTAGTTATTTTCTAAGCTACTGTGAGTGTGTCTAAGCACTTCAAGCACATACACATTTATGAAAGAGGAAGGGAAAAGTAAAATTTCCCTCCTGCCCTGTTGCTTGAGACTAGTTTTTCAGGATTAGCAAAACAAGGTCTCAATGAACCACAAAATGCGATGATTGGGACTATGATAATCTGTATGCTGAAAGTTGCACACAAAGCTATAAATACTGAATGGGAAAAACCAGTGATCTCAGCAAGGCAATTGCCAGTAGGTGAACTAAATGAAGCAGACACAATATTAACATCACTTCTGCAGTCCTGTCTGAGTGCTGGTTGAAATAGGAAAGGCCATTATCACATTGACATCATCTCAGTCCTTGCAAGCACACTTCTAGAGAAAAATAAGCCAGAAGGGTCTGCCAAGCTTAATGCATCTTTGTTCATGAGTCTTTTTGGTGTCTACCTGAACTGCTTTCTAAATTATGGAGGTTAAAAGTGGGTAATTCTGTGAACACAGCTCTGAGGAGCCTTTCAAACCTGTGTCCAGACACTACTTGAAATCCACTCTCTCTGCAGCATAAGGCACAGCATAAAGATTTTACTGCACAAATGCTTGATGCCACGTGTTGTACATGGCAGAGCAATGCTTGGATCCAAAGTCTCTGTAAATCTTTGGAAACTCTTGGTTAACACAATAATCAAGACCACTCCTGTGAGGAGCAGCTGAGGGAGCTGGGGTGTTTAACCTGGAGAAAAGGGGGCTCAGGGGAGAATCTTTTGGCTCTCTACAACTGCCTGAAAGGAGATATGGGTCAGTCTCTTCTCCCAGGTAACAAGTGACAGGACAAGAGGAAATAGCCTCAAGCTGTGCCAGGGGAGGCTTAGATTAGATATTAGGAAAAATTTTCTTCATTGAAAAAATAGTCAGACATCGAAATGGCAGTTCAGATAAGTGGTGGAATTGCCATGCCTAGAAGTATTTCAAAGGTGTATAGATGTGGAATTTGGGGGCATGGTTTAGTGGTGAGCATGGTGGTGCTGGATTAATGGTTGAACTTGATGAGTTTAGTAGTATCTTTCAACACTGATGATTCTATGATAAACTAATTGTGGAAGGAAACCTAAAAGGGGCCAAACAACTTTATGTCACCTAACTCTTAACATGCATTTTGTGCATCTTCCTTCAAAAAGAAAATCCTTTGTGCAGTTGGAGAAGGTAATATTAACATAAAATATTCCTCACAGGCCCTTTTTTGTTAAGTTAAATCTTAAGTTCAACTGCCCAGGAGTAACAGAGGAAAACATCCAATTAATGAATTTTCAACATCTCTAGTAATCATGTAAATTACATTTGCTGGAGCTAAAAACATCATGAATTTAAGGTCTGCTGTGTCTCAATTTGACAGCCAAAGGTGATGTCAGTGGTCCTTGAAGAAGGCTGAGAATTTACCTTTTCCTGTCATATAGAATTCCCTTTTTTCTGTCCTGCATGGTCAAACAAAAATTCGACCTCAACCTCATTTTTGGTCCAGAATTCATAATATTGTCTAGTCTGCTTTTCTATGTGTAATTTTATGGGGTGGGTAGGTATCCAATGTGGAGTAAGGAGTGAAGCAGTTTTGTGTCAGGTTGATCTGACTTCAATGGCTATCTCCTGCTGACAGCTTCATGGAAATTTTAGGAGTGAGAGGAGCACCCTTAGGAGATGAAATAGTGTGGCTGAGCAGAGCAAAGGTGATGAAAGGTACACAATCAATTTATCAGAATCACTGCCACTGATTCTGTGTGTGTGTAGGTGTATTATTTATATCCATACACAGTGTAATACATGCACATTGATGGTTAAAAGGATCGTTGCCATGTAGCCAAATATTTCATGTTTTTTTAAGGTTCTCTCAGCCTTGGATCAGCAGATACATTGAAACATACCAGTAAGTGCTGTCTAATAGGTTGCAGACCTCTGTGAAAACCACTATCAGTGTTTCAGCTGCGCATGGTACATGTGTCAGAGAAGTGCACTGTCAGCAGGACAGTGTCTGGGCATCTATCCACATTTGCCTTAGTTTTAAAAGAGCCAGAAACCTTTTAGAGGCCTTGATCAAAATAGGATGAATAAAAACTAGGTTAGGCATTGTAGTTCTCGGTGCAGCTTCTTTCATTGTGCATAAAATGGTCTGTGTGTCTATTTGCAGGCACGAGGACTGAGTCTGAGCACTTCTTGGGCTCTTAGTGGGAATTCATCCCCACAGTCTCCTATGCTGCTGCTAAGGGCAAACTGCACCTCCTGTGACAAGCGTCAAGGAAAGGATCTGCAAAGCTAGAAAACAAACAAGTGAAAAATAAAATACACCTCCAAAGCACAAGACTCTTCCCACATATCCAGATTTCTTTTCACTTTTGTTTCCTGCTTTCTTCACTCTTCTGCAGCCTTGTTATGCAAAGGTACGGGCAGAGTCTGCCTGCTGCTACATTTTGGGTGTGTTTAGAGCCAACCTGCTTCCACGAGATATAAAAAGCACTGGGTGCAGGAGGAGAAGAGGCAGGAAGTCGAACAAGAAGGAGGCTGAGGGGATGCTAAGTAAGGTTAGACGTACCCTAGATACCTGGAGTTGGATGCTTCTTCCCAGAACTGGGAATATGGTCACTCAAAAGCTGCCAAAATCATGTTATCAGCATTACTGAGGGACAAGATATGCTGGGCCCACGGGGAGGAAGGACAGAAAATGGACCATGAAACAATCCTTTTAGGTCTGAAGTTCTTCAGAGCCAACGGAAATTCTGTCACTGATTTCTCTGACCTTTGGATTGGGATTTCCATCCACTGAGGAGCACCAGCAGTGTCACAGTTGAAACAAAAGCTGCAAGATTTCCCATTAAGCTCAGTTGGACAGATTGCTGTACCAGAGTAGACCTCCCAGCTCCACAAGGACTGGCTGAACTTCTCAAATTGGCCCATGTATTTGCCCAAGTTTTACCCAAGTGGTAACGACTCAGGGATCACCAGGGATCAGAAAGGCTGACCAGCATTAAAAATCCTACATCCTGTCTGGGCATAGAAACTGGTTCCAGCTACCCTTGGTGAGAGAGGAGGTATCAGAACTTAAATCTCTTGCTTCTTGGTCTCGTATCTTGCATCTGGATCTCCCTTGTGTTTGTTCTCAGCAACTCTGCCTGTATTCCAGCTTGGGAAGGAGGCTCAACCACCCCATCCTGCTAGGGTAACTCAGTCTCTGACCTGCTGCTGAGCCTATCAAATATCTGGATAGTGTCCAATCGTCTGGTGTAAGTCCAAACAATAGACCTAACTTCTTCCTGCATCCTGCTCCCTTGCTGCTTCTGTAGTTTCTGTCCTGCCCTGTGACACAAGCCAGGCATCGACTGGATCTGGGACCCCTCTGGTGTCTCAGCATGGGTGCCAGGGACCAGCAGGGAGCATGTCATCTTCCAGGGCACCACATGCAGTGATCCTTGCTCAAAGGCACCCTTCACATCCTAGGATTATGGCCTTCCCTCAATGCCTGATTTGGAGCAGCAATCCACACAGGGATGGGTGACAGGGTCCATGCAACACCAGAACACTTCATACCCCCTTCAATGGCTTTCTGCAGTGCACAGACTCCTTGGTGGCTGCAGGGAGGAACAGAAGCAGAGGGAAGGATCTGCAAATGGCTTGAAGGGATGTATTGCAGCCAAAACTGAAGAGATTCCTAGATTTTTTAGGAGGCAGATCATGCTCAAAGAACACATGGAATTAGAGGTTCTTTAGATTGGAGAAGCTCATCGTATTGTTGAAACACAGATGATAAATGCAGTTTTCAGAGCTTTCTAATGAACTTGGAAGCATGGGAACGGGCAGGGTCCTTAGCACATTGCAGGGCTTAAATTACATTTCACCAGTAAGTCCCAAGGTTCTTCAGGGCAATAATCCCCACTCACAGATAGGTAAATTGAGACAGGGATAGAGACAGTTCTGCAGGGTGGTAAGCACGAGGAGGGGATGCAAGGGACTGCCACACTCAAGCCTTCTGCTAGGATTTATGATGGCAAAAATAGGCAATCCCATTCTAAAAGGGAAAGTGCCCCCTTGGATTTAAACACTAAGATTAAACAGATCCTCCCTGCTCATTGCATCCCAGCACAGAAAAGCAATACTCCATTCCTGAAGTCATTAGTTCCAGAGGCTGCATCAATAAAATGATAAAAAGTAGCTGAGCTGCTGACTCTAACACCATGAGCTGCCCAGGCTCCCTGAGAGATCAGGATTACCTGCAGTCCCCGAGGAAAAGCTCAAGGTGCTACTGAAATGAAATCACCTGACAGGGTATGGTGGCACACATGGCTGCAAGGAAGGGAAATTTAGAAACTCTGACTCAGGCTGCAGGTTTTGTACTACCCAGTTTGTTTGATGCCCTTTAAAGTACTCTCTGTAAGGAAATGGCAAGGAGAAAATAAAGGCAGAAAGGTCAGAGGTTCTTTCAGAGCAGGAGAGGATGGATCACTGGTCAGTAATGAGGGGTGCAGAGCACGTTCCCAAATGCTCTTTCCTGTGTAGTGTCAGAGCCAATGATTCCTGTGCCCCAGTGGGCCAGGCATCACTCCAAAATGGGTTATGTACTCCCAGAGGTACTGGCACTCCCTGCTGGCTCTGCTGGGCTGGTTAGCTAATGGACCATTCTTGCAGCTCCAGGAGCAAAGGAAGTTGGTTGAAATAAGGAAGATGGATGTTTTTCAAAGGAATTGATTTTTTACAATGGCTAAACAGCCTGAAGAACTTAGAGATACAATTCTGTCAATAAGCTTAGCAGAATTAAAAATCACAAAGCCATTGTATTGATAAGTGCTCCATCTGCAATTAGCAGAACAACTGCAATTACTAACAGGCTCAAACAGCCTTCACTTCAGGATGTTGCAGCCAAGTTAAGGTAGACTTGGAAAGAACAGTATTTCTTTTGCTGCAGAAATTACTAAAATAATGTAAAATTATTTTGTCTCAAAGTGGTGCAAAATATCAAAATCTCAAATATATGTACATCTAAACAACTCATCCAGACCACCTCAACAGAAAAACTTGTGCCAAGGCACCCTGCAAAGTTATTTCTTTAGTATTGATCATGATTATATTTGTGTGCTGAAGCATACCAGCATAAAGACAGCCTCCCTCCTAATGCTGGGGAGCTTTTATAGGACTGTACTAAATAATATGGAAGATATTCCATGGACTGGACTCATCCAAAAAAAAAAAAAAATTACTTCAGTATATACCTTGGCAAATCAGCTTGGAAAAGGAGGTCCAAACTCCCTAGAGACACCACTGATGTCCATTGAGACTCTGAGCTGTTGACCACTGTCCTGTGGGTGTGACCATCCAACCAGTTCCTCCACTGAGCAGTCCACCAATCGAATCCTTCTCTCTCCTATTTAGAGAGATGATGTTGTGGGGGACTGTGTCAAAGGCTATGCAGAAGCCCAGGTAGATGACACCTCTAACCCTTCCCTTGTCCAGTGTTGTAATCATTCTATCACAGTAGGCCACTAGGTTGGTCAGGCAGGTACTGACCTTGATGAAGCCATGAAGAAGATGATCTTGAAAGTCAAACAAAGTATTTCAAATTACATTTGAAATGGAAAATCCAGCTTTCTACTCCCAAACATATCTCAATAACCATTTGAAAATGTCTCATCACATCCTCATCAGAGGCTGCCAGCACACACCCTCTGCTGCTCTCTCACCTTTCCATTCTTCTATCCTTCTCCTGGTGTCTTCTCCTCACTTCACTTCTCAATCTTTGGGGTTGCACAAGTGTCCCTGCCCTGCCTTAGCCATTACTTGGTCATACTCTCCCCATTCTGTCCCTCTTGGGTGTTACCACCTCCTGCTACCCAGCACACTGCTTGAATCCAGCTAGCATTAGCTTCTCCTAATGGTGAGGTTCTGGGCACATGATGGGGCTCTGACTCACTGGGTTGGTGTGTACCTCTCCTGGGCACTGGGCTCTGCTGCCCAGCCCTTACAGGGGATAGCAACCTGATACTCGAGGGCAAAACACGACATTATAACATGGAAACCACAAAGAAGAAATCAAGAGGTATTTTTGCCAATGCCTTCTGCAGGGTAGGGCTAGGCCTGTCACATTCGAGCTGATTTAACTCTGTTTTCTTGGAATGCTGCTTTTCAGGCAATTCTATATTCTGGCTGTAAACGTATGGCAATAGGTCTAGAAAGATGACCGGGGTACGTGCTCCTGCAGAGCTCAGCCATGCCAGGAATCTCTCCATCTTGCAGAGTTTATTTCAGTTTCTGTCTGACAGGCAGAGTGCCATTTGCTCTTTTTCAGTGAAAGAGGCTTAGAGGTAAGTTATCCTTTCCTGACAACATGCTCTCCCTCCTCCACACTCCCCCTTACCCCTGCCAAACTGGATGAACTGGATACCTTCCCAAGATACACCCCAACATTTAAAGCACTGCACTGCTGACATGCTCTAATTCATGTCTCCCTTCAGCTCCTCCATGTGCAGGGACACAAAGTCTCATGGACTCCCAGGAGGGTGAGCATCCCGGCTGGCCTGAGGTTTTGCACAGCCCAAAGGCAGGCTGTGTGCCACAGGAGCAGCTGTGCAGAGCCAGATAGATGTTTCTCTATGGGGGATGAGCCAGCAGCAGAGCTGCCCCTCTGCAGACGTGTGCATTCTTCATGGGAAGCCCATTCAGGCTGTCAATCATGCTCCTTTTCTATAGTCACAGTTTCCACCAGCACCACGGGAGTTTTAGGACACATTGTTAGAAGAAGCTGGGGGCTGGAAATTCCTGTAGCAGCAAGAGTGGCCCATATCCTTTCAGGATGGGTTTGGTGCCCTTGACTGGGAGAAGACGGTTGCTTTATACTGGTGTGGGAGAAAATTGATTCAAACTTAAATAAGGAGGCCATGGGGACTAAAGACAAGCTGCTCCACAGTATCTGCCTCTCCTCCCCTTGGGGTCTGGTGAGAGCCCTGCTTTGCCCTCATCCTTGGAAACCCTTGTCCCCTGCACCCAAACTTCCCCAAGGACAGGACTGCAGCACTTTGGTTTTCAGGCCCTGCACACGCATTGGTCTCTGGACACTCAAATATACAAGAGCCAATTTTGTCACACAACCTCAGTATTAACCTATTCAACTGATGTGGAAAGAAATTGGGTCATATTTTCAGAATGTGTGTGCAAATAACAGCTCTGAAAATCTCTTTTTTCTTTTAGCTTTTGCTCTATTTGATCTGTGATATGCCAGTACCCAGTCTGAACTTTAAAACAAATGAGTAGGTGTACTTTTCCATCCAACACATAATTAAATTGTGGGACTTGGTGGCATGAATGTTGGAGGCCAATAGTTCAGACAAGTTCATAAAGGACAGATCAGGGCTGCTGAAAGTAATGTTCTGGGTACAGCCTCCAGGCCAAGAAGATCTTGTCTTTGCTTTATCTCTTTGCTTTTATCTCTCTGCTTGAACTCCTGTTATGGACCAGACTGTGCATAGACTCTGGCTGCAAAAAGTGGTTCTTCCCTCCACACACAGCATCTCTGCCATGAACATAAAGCTCATTTTTCTCCAGTGCACCTTACTATGTAAAGCCACACTTTAGGTCAGACATCAGCTTGTTCCGGAGGGGTATTTGTTTGCCTGGGTTTGTTTTGGTTTTTATTTAACCGATGTGGTTAAATAAAAAGAAATGCAGGCTGGACTCTTCCATTATTCATCAGAGTTAAGCAATCCCAAACAAAAGCCAGGTTGGCATTAGTGGGAGTTTTGTGTGTTACTCGTTCCTCAAGGAGATCTGCTCCAACAGAACTAATCTGTAGCCTCAACACCAGGAGCCCGTGTCTCTGTCTCTGACTTTCCCAGGGTATGATGACATGGAAGTCACCCGTGGCTGCTTCAGCCACCCTCCAGCATGCACCCACTTCTGCCATGGGCTCAAGGTGGGGGATGCAGGAATAGTGATGGCACAGCATGAGAGGGACTGCCAGGCTGCAAGGAAAAGGAGAGGAAGGTCAGATGGAAGAGCGAAATCCGGATAGGAAATGGTACGTTAGGTTGGATTTTCTCTTCACAAACAGTGGCAAAATGTGCAGGGACACAGGGATGGTGATAGCCCAGCAGAGAGCCCTTGGAGCCAGTGGAGATGTGCTCAGCTGTGCCAGTGACATGCTGATGTGTGATGCACCCTGGGGCTGACTCATGCTCATGCCAGTTTGGTGGATCCCCTTTGTTGTCAGGGGAGCAGCATCAGCACAAAACAAGGAATCACACAGCAGTGATTTTGGGAGCAGTGTTTCCACTAGAATTGACCTGTTTGCTATGGTCTTTGCTGTGAAGATAAGACTGTGGTATGAATTGAACTTTTAAACCCAGACTGTTCAAGTGGGTTTGAAATTAGGACTGTCTTAATTAAAAATGAAAGGCTATTTACAGCATTAAGCTACTCTTTGATACAGTTAAAGTTATAAGAAAGGAGACAAACCAGAACCTGATCTTAAGTTTGGAGAAGTAGTTGTTTCACCTCAGTGGAACACAAGTTGTTTACAAAACTGATGTTTACAATAGGAACAAAGCGCCCTCAGATAAAGGCAGAAAACCCCATTTACCTGTGTAAAGAACTGGTAACAGGATGCTTGAGTTAAAATCTCTCATTCAGTAGGGCATACCAAAATGAGTTATTTTGTGCTGCTTTCTGTTGATTTAAAATGAGATGACACAGAGACAGATTAGCTCAAACCACAGACATTATAAATTGCAATTTGGTCTCAAAAGCTGAAATGCTTTGATCTGTGATTCAGTTGAGGCCAAAGTGAAGAGCATTTAAAGAGGGGGCAACACATACAAGGGAAAAAGAACTTGGACATAAACAACTTTTTCTCAAATTACAGTAGCTGACCTGAATAAGTCTTTGCCATTATTTTCATCGGATTTTAATCATGTCCACCAGGGAAGTTGTATAGCAGCATCCCCACAGGGAAATTCTAAGACAAAACATGGCAGTCTCTAGTATGTTTATTAACTACAGGTCTAGAAAGAATTTCCTCTTTGCTGCCCAGTTGGAGGCTCATATTTGGTCTGGTCTTTCTGTGAGAAGCATGGTAAGAGATTCTGTAGCTGATGCAGAGGCGATTTTTTTTTTTAATAAAGAAAGAAGATCTAGGATTTAGGCAGCATGGAAAAACCTAAAGGGTTAAGAATATGCTTAAAGTTAAGTAGGTGAGTTGATGTGTGCTGAAGCAAGAGAGAAACTCTCCTGCTCTCTGGAGAAAAAGATTACCCATTTCTCCTTTGCTCCCTTTGGAAAGGTGTCTACTCCAGATAGCTCTCCCCAATCCACACATCAGGTTGTGGGGTAAAAATCTGGCTCTCTTTCCCGTGATATGAGCTCCTCTCACTGCTCTTTATACAATCTTCTGATCTTATTAAGTCTTTTGCAATATCTATCTTTTAAAATAATGTTTTGTCTTCATCCTGTGAGCAGACCACCTTTGTGCTCCCAATTGCCTCACTTCTGCCTAGCAAGCATTAGCACAGCCATGTGGAGAACCTTTCCAGATCCACCAGTGCTACTTTTTCCTTTATTGGAGCTACAGTCATACCTGTATTTGTTTGTACTGCTTTTCAGAGGCTTACCAGCACAGTGTTGCAAACATTGCCTTTCATCACAAGAATGTCCTTTCAGATGAGAAAGGAGCCCTGGATTGGCTGGGATTATCCTGGACTGGAGGCAGGAGGCTTTTGGCTGATGTTTCTGGTGGTGGCATTTTGTGATCCAAGGGTCTGGTCCCGTGTCTGTCATGGAACTGAGTCGACACACATTATAACTCACTTGGTTGCTTTGTCTCAGCTTCCCTTTGGCAAGAAACCAGCACTCATATATCCCAGGATAATTGCACAGTTTAATGAGACATGGCCCTTGTCTTGCTCCTCTTTCTTTAATTGCTCCTACTGAGGACAGACTCGCCTCAGAGTAGGATGAGCAGGATTTAATGCAGTATTTGCACAGACCTGTGGTATGAAATCCTGCTGGCAAAGTGTTTGGGTGGGAGAGTAAAGATGAACTACTTCGAAAAAGGCTCAATTTGGAGAGATCAATAATTTAAATTTAGACACCAATTCAACATATTGCTGAACTACATAACACTCTTTTGTGTGCAATTCCACTCTTACCGCTCATGTGCTTAAAATTAAGCATATGCTTAAATGCTTTGCCAGAGGAGGTCTTCAGAGCTCCATTAGCACTGTATGTTTTTGCTCTAAATTCACTGTAATTGTTTCTCATTGAATAGATGCTCACTGAGTAAGATATAAAAAGAGCATGGGAACAAAGGGGCCCTCAATCTGAGACTTTGATCCACATATTATTCAAATACATAATGACTGCTTTGATTTATGGATTTATAATTCTATTGAGGCATTCCAGAGATTACCCAAAACATTCCAGATCCAGTCTATGCTGGAGGGTGATACCAGAGCCCCTGCCTGGATTAGATGGATAAAATTTAGTTGCTTGTTTGCTGCTGAGATTACATCACAGATTGCAGGATAAGAGCAAGCTGTATGGCCATGCACTACCTTATATTTGCTGCTAATTCCAAAGGTTTTTTCCCCCTGTAACCTAAGAAAAGCATCTGAAAGTAGAGACTATTCTACCCACAGTATATAGAGTTTTGGCAGTATAACAGGACAGCAGACTACATAGTGGGTGTTTTGAAAGAAGGAGCAGATGGTGGATTGCTAGCACAAGGATTTAGCAGTGCATTTAGAAAACAGATTATTTTGGAAAATGAGAAATTATGAGTATGATTAGCCCCCTCCCTCCCCTTTACTCCCACTCCCCTCCCCAAACATATCCCCACAAGATGTTAGTTTGGCCATGTACTGCAGGAGTGACTCAGCTCTGACACTGAGTAAGACTTCTGCAAAAATTCAAATCGGTGACAGCTGTTAAGAAAAAAATTCCCTGTTTTCATTTGCATCAATAGCAGTTTGGATTTCTGAATTCATTTCGCCTTACACAGCAGACCCACCTTGCGGGTAACAGAGAGGATTACTGGTAAAGGGACCTGGCCTGCAAGAGGAGCTCTTCCCAGTCAGTGGGGAAGCACCACACAGCTCAGAACCTTGCCTTGCTGTTTGCTCCCTGTCTACCAGCACCCCAGTGGGTAGAGGAGTTTCTCAGTTAGTGGGAACTTAGATCTAGGATGAGGACTTACCTTCATACCTCCCTGGCTATAAAATTTCCTTTCTTCCAGTCATTACAGATTGGTTATATTGAGAGACTCAGGTGTGGTGGTTCTGCTGTACAAGCAAGAGGAAAGACTTCACAGAGTTCTGAATCTCTAATGCAATCCATATAGTTTGGCTTCTGTGAGAGAAAGAACAGCAGTAGAAATGGTGGTAACTGGTACTGATAGGCTCTAGGGAGCCTTCTAGTTACATAAGGAGTCCTCTCTTTCTTTAAAGGTGGTCTTATCATGGAGAGAGGAGTGAAGAGCTTGTACTGCAAATGGGTGAAACCCCTGGCAGTGTGAGACAAACCAGTTTTGACTTCCCACTTCTGGGACTCTGACAGCAGGACTTAGGGCTTAGCCAGAGACCAGCCTAAGGAGTGACCACATTCACTTTTACGTCTGCTTGGCCACAGTGACAAAAGGAGATTTAAGAAGGGCATAAGAGGGGCAGTAGTATAATGCCTGGAAACCCTTCAGTGTGATACAAGGAGCAGGAGCTGGGCAGAAAATATGAGTTCTTTTCTGGTATAGTGATACAGAGTCACTCTTGCTATCAACTTCTTTGCTTGTCCGCTGCCTCCCATCAGAGGCTGCTGTCACTGGTGCAAAAACACTGACCTAAGATGAGCATCAGCAGCAGAGTCTTGTGTCTTCAGTCTCAGTGGCACCTTGAAACCAGGTAAGGGAAACCACAGAGACAATACATCCTGCACAAAGAGTTTAATTTTGGTTTTTACAGTTCATGCTCTCAGGATCTTAAATCCTTGCAATACAAGTGTGGAATTCACCTGGAGACATAGAGATCACTTTGGATTGTTTCAATTCTAAATAAGAATTATAAAGTAAAACAGGTACATTGTGTTCTGAAGGTACCTGTTTCTTCCAACAACCATCAAAAGATTCCCAGCGAAATCAGCTCAGATATAGACTATTAGTGTAGACTTTTAAATGGGGTGAGATAAATGCCACCCAAAAATCCTTGTTAACTACGAGAAATGTTCTCTTGGTGGAAAAATCAGCAACCTGCAATCCAAAAAATAGAAGTAGTGTGTTACCTATGCACAGGAATGGTATTGAATATGCCTGTAATTTAGCAGTAGACCAGGATTTAAGACCACTAGGGAGAAGAGGAGGCTTTACTGATCACTGAAGGGAGATTGTCTTCAGAGATGAAAATGTCTACTTCAACATGAAATCACACTGGATTTAGTATGTTGTTTCCCCAGGTGTACCATCAGCTTAGTTCATGTCACTTCGTAACTTAAAATGATTCTTTGATGCAGTGGCACTGGACATGGTCACTTGGGGCAGTGTCACCTGCCAGGAGCTGACAGGTGTGGGAAGGCAGATGTGAATTTTCTGTTCACCAAAGCAGCTATGCATCAGTGATTACCAACACCTGAATGTTTGGATCTCATTTTTGAGTGGGGAGTGGAGAGTAGTAAATTAGATCTTACACTGTGAATCAACCACTACCTCAGCATTTCAGAAGGGAGGCACATCCCTCCCAGAAACAACCTATTTTCTATTCACACTATGGCTTTGTTGTTTTCCCTATCCAGAATTCTGATTCTGACAGAGGTTTCCTCTGGTCTTACATAGACTGGTAAGTCTGGATGGTCTTGCTCTCACAGCAAAGCCAGGTTCTTATAATGAGGAAGGGAATTGTTTTTTTGTGGATAGGGCTGATTTGGTGGTGGAATAAACAAGGTAACACAGTACTCATCTTCTCCTGCAAAGTGTGGACCACAGGTACTCCCTAGTTAGTGTAGCTGTTGGGAAAAAAAAAAGAAAATATCTTGCATTTGTATCATCTGTGGTAGACAAAAGCTGGTGAAGAACATCAGGTCCTTGACTTAGAAATGGTCATCATTGCTTTTGAGCAAGACAGGCTGATTTTGCTTTGAAAGAGACAATGAAGTGTCTTTTGCTCAAGAAGTCATTGCTGAGTGTTTGTAATCCTGCACACTCAGCTACAGAATTTTCTTTTTGGGATCAGATTGTGGAGAAGTAGGTCTCAGAGGAGCCGAGTGCCTTTGCTCTCTTTCACCCTCCTCAGTCTCACTATGGCCCTGTGTAAAATGCAGAGTTGGCTTAGAAACCTCCTTTTGGAGACTTGTGAACACCAACAACATACGGCCATTGGGCTGACTGCTGGTTGAAAACTTTCCAAGTTTTTTTTGTTGTTTTCCTTGGGGTTTTTTTTTTTTTGGTTTGAGATTTTTTTACCCTGAAAATGCTGACCTGACACAAAGAAAACATACTTTGAGAATGGGATGATTTTGACAATACTTTGACAGAAACCAGGCAATTTTCCAATACAGTCCCACTTGCCAGGTGGGTTTCCAAACCCTCCCTGTTTCTTGTCAGCTCACGCACAGCACCCCTGGCAGGCTGCCCTGCTGAATCCCAGGCACAAGGACCATGGGCACACCAAGTTCCTGGAGCTTCCCTCTGCTGCACAGAAAGGCCCTGGCAAAGGTGACTGATCTTAGGGCTGCCATGCTAAGAAAGCCATCCTCCCTGAGCCTTCTCTCTGAAAGTCTTGGGAATACTTGTAAATGGTTATCACACAAAATACTGTCTAAAAGTTTTCTCAAAGGACTTTTGGAATTTCACCATCACGAATGTTTATTTCTTTTGGAGTAAACTCTTTTCAGTCCCATCTGTGGACTCCAACTGAACATGGAATAAAATGTAGATCCATCTGCTCAAAATACTGGTTATCTCTGACTCTATTGACAGCAAGGTGTTGCTGCACTGCCTGGAGTAGACACCACCTCTTCTCAGCAGCTTCATTCTTTCTCCCTGGGAGATCTCCACAAATGGTCCCACCCCCCCCCCCCACCCCCCCCATCCTCCCAAAGGGCTCTCGACTGTGGGACATCTCAAGATGTTAATCCTGACAATCTCCATTGTTCCCTGTGACCAAAAGGAAAGGCTGTTCAGCAAGATGCAGCATTCTTTTCTTTTTATCAGGCATACAGTGGCCAAAGCCAAGGTGCTGTATCCTCTGGTCTGGAGAAGGCAGGTCAGCTTCTACATGGGACCCACTGGTGCACTGCCAAAGATAACCCAAAGGGAACCCAGTGAAGGCAAGGTGAGGGTGATATGACAACACAGAGATGTGGTGAAAGCCATGCCAGCTCATTTTACTACTCTATTACACATTTTCATAATTCAGAGAAAACATGCAATTCAGAACTGATTTTAGACTCCCTGACTTTTCCTTGGTGGTTTGAATACAGCTGAGACACAGCCAGATTTGCAGTTAGGGTCTGCCCAGCAGGCTGTGAAAAGGGGCAGCCCATCTTTTCCATTCTTTTCTCACCTGTGATCAGGTGACTGCAATGCCTCACAGTGTTTGATGTATGCTGCTGTCAGAACCCTGCAAGAGCTTGACTCTGCTGCACAGCAGCTTCTCTCTAACCAAGTGTGTGAAACACACTGGTTCCCAAGGGGAATTTGAGAGGGAAAAAAAAGAAAAAAAATTAAAAAAAAAAAGAAAAAAGGAGAAGGAAAAAATTAAAAAAATTAAAAAAAAATTAAAAAAAAATAAAACCAACCCAAAAACACCGCAAAAAAACAAACAAAAAACCCTCCCCCACTTAAAAAAAAAACAAAAAAACCCCAACTTAAGCCAGTCTGACATTTTTGTATTGAGGGAAGAGGATCTTGGGGATTTCATATGCTGCAATGCCAAGCCAGGGAGCAGCCAGGAGCCCCTCACTGCTGCAGGGCTGGGCTGGCAGCTGATTGAAATCACTTGGTCCAGTCCTTAAAGAAAACCTTGAAAGGCTCCACTGTGGGGGAAGAAAAATACAAAAGCAGTGGCATGAAGAGCTGGCTGAAGGGACAGAGACGGGCTGCAAGCTGGGGTTTAGCAGGTGAAGCCTATTAAATGGGCAGATCAATCAATATCCCTTTTAATGGGAGGGAAAGATCAATCTTTTTCTCTGAAAGAGCAATGAAGCTGTTGATGTTTATAGAGCAGAGCTCTGATAAGGAGTGGCTGAGGGAACTGGGATTGTTTTACCTGGAGAAAACATAGCTGAGAGGCGACCTTATTGATCTATGAAAGGAGGTTGTAGGGAGGTAGGGGTCAGTCTCTTTTCTAGAGGAACAAGCAATAGGAGGGGGAAATAGCCTCAACATGCACCAGGGGAGGTTTAGTTTGGATATTTAGGAAGAATGGGTCCTCACTCCATCCCAGTCTAGCCAGCTGGTACCTACCAGCCCCTAGCACAGAACCTAGGGCTGTGCAATATCCACGTTACTTGGGGCAGGGAGGAGGAAAGTGTCAGCCATGCTGGTGTAACTCATTAAAATGTTGTGCTGTTAGACAACAGGGTTAGGTACAACATCTGTTTTTCATCAAAATCAAGTGAAAGTGAGACATCCTTATGATTTATACCTGAATTTGAGGAGGCCAGTCTCTTGTTTCCCAAAAGAGTCAAGAACTTCTTTCAGTAAGCAGATGTGGTCTCTCCTAATTGGGGATTAGCTCCAGCCCTGCCATGTTGATTCAGAAATGTTCCTAATGGTGTTTTGTAAGGATCCCTGTCCAGGGGCAAGCAGAAAGCCCATAAGCCTCAAGAGACTGGCTTTCAATAGTGGCTCATTCTCTACCTACTTAACTCAGAAAGCTCCCAGGCACAGGCCAGTGTGCCTGCCTGCTTGCACAGCCCCCACAGAAACGTGCAGTGCTCTAGACATGATTTTTATTCAGAGTCATGAAAATAGCCCATCTAGTCAGACAGGCACAGTTTTGTATTGTTAGGAGCTGGTTCCACTGGGGAATTTTTGAATTCAGATTGCCCAACTCTAGCTCTGCAGGGCTGGGTGCCAAGGTATTTGGGCACAAAACGGTCAAGTGAGGTTTCATTCTTTTTTTGTAGACAGACAATATTTTTATGCCCCGTCATGGCTGGGCAATCAAAACAGCAATTAGGTTGCATCAGCAGATGTGCTTGCTTTTAGTGACTGTCGGTCTCAGCAGCACACAAGCTATATTCTGTTTGGTACAAAGATCTTTTCATTTCCAAATAAAACTTGGACCTTTACAGTGCTTTGTCAACCATCTGAAAAGCTGAGCAGGGGTGGCATTTGCTTTTAGCACTCTCAGCCTAGAAAAGTGCAGCTGTTTATCTTTAGAACTCCTGAAAGGTGAGCAGAAAATGGAGACCTTGAACCTGCTCGGTGGAGGCAGAGCACAGCGTGTGCCCTTGCTCACATCCCTGGATGGGAACAATAGAACAGATTCTGTTTTCACATCAGCTGAAAACCAGCCCAGATTCCTAGGTCTGACCAGCACAGCTCCGTTCTGTTACTCTTTCCCCTAGTGTGGTCTGGCCCAAATTTAAGCAGCTGTTCTGAGAGTCACCTAATGTCCCTCTGTCACTGGGGACAGTGATGGTGCTGCAGGACGAGTAATCTGTCATGAGCCCTCCAAATTCACAGAGAGAAACGGTGACTCACATGGTCCTGAGCATCTGAAACAGAAGGGATAAGCCATCTGCTGAGGATTCCTGCTTCTGCAGGTGACCAGAGGACATGTGCCACCAAAACACATCACTTGGCTTCGAGATTACCAAAATTAGATACCATGAGTCCTATCTTCTACCTATACAGATCATCTGCACCCAATTTCCCAGCGATAATTTCCCAATCATCTTGCATTCCAAAATCCACCAAGCAGCAAGGAAAGTTGCTGGTACCTGTCACTTTGGAAAGCTAAGTCTCAGCCATGCCTCAAGCTTCACAGGAACTTTTGCAGGTTGGAGCAACTAGGGGATTAAGTGCAATAATACACATTAATTGCACTCAAATTAGATGAGATGCAGCAATGAAGAAGTCTAGGAGAGAGATTTGTCTCTGCTGGCTCAGGTCATCATGGGTGCAGCCACATACCCATCCTGACACCAAGAGAGGAACACCCACCAAGCAACACAGGCACCTTGGAAGCAACTCACCACCCTGGAAATGCAGTGCAAGGAGGCAGTGCAGGTAAGACCTTGGCTTTGGAAAGCACATATGAAAATGGGGCTCCATTTTCATTTGAGCTTCTTTGGCATTATTATATCATGAACAGATTTAACAGCATGGTCATCTTTGGGGTGCCTGTAGGCTGCTTGTGAGGGAAACAGTTTCACCTCTTCAGGTTATGTAATTTTATGTAATTTCTAATAATGTTTGAAATTAAGATGGAACCCTTATTTTTTTATATTGATTTACTTCTGTTATATTCACTTTGTTTTTTTTTCTACCTCTCTCTCCTCCCAGATCTGTGTTTGAAGTGAAGATGGTCAGCTTGTATGAAGTACATCCTTCATTGGATGCTAATGGGACTGGCTCAAAAATTAATTTCAAATCTGAGGTCTGAACCAAGGCAAGTTAAAGTCACCTGAAAGTTTCTTACTGACTTTAGAAGAATGCTGAATACTTCTTACATGTAAGAAACTAAATTCTGAGCCTTCCAGTTTTGGCCTTGGCCCATAAGTTATTCACTGCCTGTTGCAGTGGCCAAAGCACCAGCTTTGTGGTGAACGTGGGATGAACTGGAGAAAGGGTTCATGAATGCTGAGAGGGCAGGGATTTCTCCATGTGAAGATGAAGACCCTAAGCTAGGGATTAATGGAGTGGCTGTGATGTATGAGCCCAGCACTGAGAGCCAAAAGGCTCCCAGGGAGCCAAGGGGACTTTCTCACCCATGTGGCCATTGTGGCAGATTTCATCAGATGCAATTTAAAAGATATCAAGCTCTTTCCTAATATCATTTGTCTTTATAAATAACTACTGCAGTTGACAAAGGGTTGTTCTGGGATCTCAAAAAGGATAGGAACTAGAATTCAGAGCTGGAAATGGCAGGAGGGGCTTGAGACAGAGGTCAGGTTGGCTGTCTGGGGCACCCCTTAAACTTCTGCAGCACCCTGAATTCTCATCACCTCCTGCAGGGCTGGGGCAGTCAGGCCAGGTGCAGGGGCTTGGCTGAAGATCTTCCATTTATTAAATGGATGGAGGATTTCAGCTGTTCAGCCTCCTTTGGGTAGAGTGGTGTTTGGGACTCACTGCTATTCATTCCAGGTTAGTGTGCTATGTATCTGTTGAAATCCATACCACTCACCTTCCCTTCACCAGCCTGTGTGACCTCCTGCTGAAGTAAGGCCACCAAGGCTCAGGCCAGTAGGTGACAAT
Source organism: Sturnus vulgaris (assembly GCF_052056855.1). NCBI lineage: Eukaryota > Metazoa > Chordata > Aves > Passeriformes > Sturnidae > Sturnus > Sturnus vulgaris. The sequence goes on along the minus strand of NC_142244.1, from coordinate 41,775,529 downwards.
CAGTACAGTCTGCACTGCACTGTGGCTCCTGATTTCCCCTGCCTATACCAAGACAAGACTCACCAACACTCAGGCTTGGGTTGCCTTCCTGCCCCTGACCCATGGCTGGAGCATGGCTGCCAGAGGTGACCTCAGGTGTCCACTGAGCTTAGGTGAGCTGGATAAAGCCCAAAAGTTGTCCATGAACCTGTGTAAACACACGCTGAACTCCTGAGAGGAAAATGTTCGTTCCTTGAACCCTTACCTGGTGCAGTGTGAACATTAACACAGGCCAAGGAATTCGGCTCAAGAATAGTGATGGACAAGGAAAGGAGATCAGCTTTGTGTGTCAAACAGGGGTTCTTGATGCAGTAGCGTTTTGAAACAGGCTATGAACCACAAAGGAAGATGCAGTTTGGTTTGAAAGAAAGCCTGAGGCTATTTTTTTTTTCCAATATAAATTCAGTTTTGAAGTTGCCTAAGCATCTTTTCTTTTTATCCTATCTCATTCTTGTGTGACGGACAAATACAGAGAGTAAGAAGGGGAACTGCAGCACTCTCTAAGTATTTTGTGAGTCATTTGTGTCCCTCACCACCCTCTATATATCAACAGCTACAGCAGAAGTGACCAGACACCAACCAGAGCAGCTGGTAGCAAAGTCCTGCTGTTGCATACATTCAAGGAAAGCAGCCATTTCAACACCTTATTCCATTGTGGATTTTTCAAATAAGGTTTACATCCAAGGACATGCTTTATTTGCAACAACTAGGCAGAAACACGAACAAGAAATGCTTCTCGTCTAACAGTGGTTGTAATAAAAACACTGTTGTTCAAAATCTCCATTTCACTTGTTGGATAATATCCCTTTAGATTATGATTTTGCAGTATCACTGGTATATCCTGTGTGATACCCTTAACAAAAAGCATCTCTGCTGGCAATTGATTTTTTCTGCTGGTGGGAGAGAGCTCACAGTACAACCTGAGTAAGGGTACAGCCAAATCAAGTAGTTTCTAGAGTGCACCACTTTAGAAAGACAGATTCAAAAGTTCTATTCTGAGCTGTGCCCATGACCTATGCTGTGACCTGTGCCAAGTCACTTCATCTTCTCATGCTTCCTTTTCCATTCCAACCTTTTTGCATTTATCTCTACAGCTTGTGAGCTGGGCAGATGAGTTTCATTGTGTTTGTACAATGCATACTAAACCAGAGCAGTCAGACTGATTTGTGCCTCTTGGCACTGCCAATGTTACCAGTTCTTGGAGATTTACTGAAGGTCTGCATGTTTGGAGGCTGTTATGAAGTCCCCTTTCTTGGGATGTTGCACTGAATTAATTTTTCATTTAAAAGAAAAATAGACTTTCAGGCAAGTTTGAAAATGCATGCACTAGAAATTAATACTTGAGAATATATGCAGAGGTGAGGTGGTGCTGTTTTTAACATTTGGTGTTAGCAGAATGGCAGTAACACAGGAAGGGTATTAATGACATAGCCACAACAGTAAAAGCAGTAGAGAGTCAAAATGTTCCTGTTGCAAAGGCACTAGACAAGCAAACATCTAATTGCCATGTTTTAATAGTATGGAAAAACAGTCAATTTACCAGGAGTTACATAATATATCTGCATACTCTGTTCACAAAGGAGGATGCTGCCATTCAAAGGTACCCAAAGGCTGTGGGGTTTTCAGTGGGGCTTTTTTACCCTTTTTATCAGGCCAGCCCCACATTTCTCTGCCGCACACGATGCTGGTGACCCAGCGCTCCTCCCCTCCTCCAAACAGCACTGCTGAGCCAAAATCTGCCTGCTCCCTATGTGCTGTGCAGGGCAGCCCTCCAGGGAGTAAGAAAAGGGGCTAGCAAGGAGGAAACATAGACTTTCTATTTTACTGTTGTTGATTCCATGACTAGCTTCTTATGGAGTGCGGTGGCCTGCTAGCCTGCCACTAAAATGGGGATAATGAGTCATCATTCTGCCAATAACAATGTGCATCCTTATTTGATTCTCCTCCTGGAGCCCTGGTTGCCAGCAGGTGATGCAGGTTGCATAGGGTGGGTGCCAAGGAGTGACCACCAAGCAGCTGGGGTCAGTGCTGGGGGCCCTTGGGAGGTGTATGTACACCACGCCACCAAGGTGACAGCACCCAAAAGCCACCTCACACATGGACCTTCTGGAGAGGTTCTGGGGAGGGAATCACCACCCCCGAGGGCTGAGCACAGTTTAATGCACTGGGGAGAGGTGGGAAGCCCAGGGGCAGGGCTCCAGTCCACAGCCAGATGCCTGCTATTTTGTTCATTTACATTAATAAAATACAAAACCGGGTTTCTGGAATTGCCCCTCCCAAGGTGAGAGGTGAAATTACGTGCCCTAGGGTCACCTCTGGAACCTGTGGCAAAGTCCAGCCTGCAGGCAGATTTCTGAAGGGAGAGAGATGAGACCTTCCTCAGATTTTATCCACCTGCATATTGAACCTTGAGACTGCAGAGGGAAAAAAATTGACTTAAAAATAATTTGATAAATTTAATATGAGGTATGCAATTCGACAAATTCAGTCTTGAGGCAAGCAAGTCAAATGGCCCACTTTGGTAGCTTTGTGCTCAGATCCACCCTACAACTTGGTAGCTTCTGAGTTTCCCATTTTATCTGATGCTGAGGGGATGCCCAGTGCAGTACATGCAATAACAAGTAAAGCACTGCTTGAACCTTAGCACAAAGTAGCAAAAACCAAGAAAATAAATGCATTTTCCACAAGGGCAGAGACAGCAGCCTTTCAATAGGAATTGCTGGATTGGCTTATGACTCAGCTGGCTGCTCCCAGAGCACTTCAGCACATGCTCAGCTTGGGATGGCAACCAAGGCTCTTTTGGCTTTGCTGGATTCCGAGTGAAATGCACGCAGAGATGTGGTGTGAAGGCGTGGGACACGGGACAGGCCTGCAGCACTGGTAGGACAGGGGGATGTGTTTCCCACCCATCCTCTTCCCCCAAGCCAGGCGGTCAGCCCAGAGGAGGCTGGATGGGAAGTGGGGAGTGAAGGGCAGCCCGTGCTGCTCCCGGGGCTCGGGGTGACACACACGGGGCTCGCGGGATGCGTTTCACCACTCGGGTCAAGCCCTGCTGGTTGGAGTGGGAGGAGGGAACCAGCCCAGGCGCCAAAATGTCTGTGACTCTGCTTAGATCATAGTTATAATGTTTTTCTGCATACAGATCTACGTAAATAGAAAGAAACCATTCATCTCAGCTGAGAGGACTGGCAGTCTTTGGAGTCACCCTGTCCACTGATATCCAGCCACCTTATTTTTTGCCCACTCTTTGATTTCTGCCCTCCTCCCCCCACCAGCACTGTTCCCAGGGCATCCTCCATGAAACAGCCTTTTGTTCATAGGTGCCTGGAGCCAACGTGCCTCCTTGCCTGGCTGCCTCATTTCACACCGACACCCCTAACTGCTGGTTTCATCTTCCGGGTAGCGATTGTCTCAGATGAAGTTTCTGTATCACTGTTTCTCATCTGAGGCTTGAGAGTCCCATTTTCACCAGCCAAAAGCCAAAAGCCTTGCACTTGCCTGACCTCTGCAATTACCAGCAGAACTCTTGCTTCACAATGCTGCAGCCTCTGGCCATGGGAAACCTTTGGATCAGGGGCCATTTGGATAAGTCACAGGAGACCTAGGAACAGCGAGGTTTGCTTAAAATGTCTGGTTCTTCCTGCAGTTTCTCTGAAATTCACTGCTGCGACCTCACTCGCTGTGAAGTACAGTTTTGATTACAGTATCATTTGAATGCTGCCTGTGATGGCAGAGTGCCCGTCCTGACCTCTGGAGGGTCTTCCTGTTTTCTATTTTTTTGCTTCTTAATCAAAGAGAGAAGTAGCTAGCCACCCCCAGCTGCAAGTCTACCATGAATCTTCACATACAGAAGTGCAAAAGAGAGCGTTAAACACAACTGTTTGAGGATTTCTTCCTTTCAATGCATATTTGTGCAAGAACTTTATGCAAATCTCCTGATGCTGCTCAGGATATTCTCCTAGATGCCCACTACCTTTGGTTTTCATTATACCATGAGCATGCATCTGACTTCAGCCAGCAGTTTTTAGTAGCTCTTCAGCAAACCCCAAACATTTGCCAATACCTTCAGTGGTGTGAGGAGCCCACAGCACACACCTCTTCTTAGAAGATGAAGAGCAAGGCATGGCAATACAACAGATTGTGTGGGAAAATGGCAAGCCCATCATATGCCCATAATGCTACTGCACAGGGTAGGTCCATTTTTGATTTCAGGTATCACATTTCAGCTGCAGTGCATGGGAGTTGGGGCCGGAAACTCCCTGTCACACCATAGCCATGCTGCAGGTGTGTTCAGGTCCAAATGTAAACTTTGCAGATCAGTAAAACACCCAAAAAATTGGTAGCCTTTGCAGTTCTCATGGGAAGCTTGCCATTGGAATAGATTACCTTAACTCCAAGTCCCCTAGAAATGTTGCAGCAATTATACAAGGCATGCAGGAAAACTCAGAGGCTCAGGACCTGCCTGCCTTCCTACGGGCTCTTCTCAGATAGGTGTTAGTCCTCTCAAGGAACAGGATGTGATGGGATTAAGGCTCATGGTGCTGCTCGCTGGCTCTGCTCAAGGGCTGGAAGAGGGTTTCAGAGGCATTCAACCCAGGGCTGGGGAAGCTAACTGGCTCTGTTCATTAATCACCCCCAGCACACCACTGTCCTGAGTGTCAGTACAAACCCTAGGAAACACAAGCTTGTCAGTTCGGGCACCATTCTCCAGCACAGGCTATGGCCATGCCTTGGCTTCCTGAAGACAAGAAGTATTCTGCTCTTCTGAGAGCATCTCAGCTTTCAGGGATGGGTGCAACTATGGTACTGAGGCAGAGAGAAAAGCTGCCTCTCAGCTTTTTCCCTGCATTAACCAGTGGCAGGTAATTAGATGGCAAATGTCCTACAATGCCTTGTGGTTCTCCTAGGAAATCCTGATTTGGCTAATCATTTTAGCATAAACTGCAAGAAAATTCTGGATAGCAGAAAAAAATGAGCTCTCATTAAAACTATCACACTGCCTTTCTTGGTGAGAAGAATAAAACTTCCTTCTATTGCTCAGATAACTTCAAACACACTGTGCATGAGCTGTGGGTTCTTCCCCTTCATGCTGTTATCAAGAGTTTAGCAGCCACATCAGCTTTGTCTTCAGTTTGAGTATTTTCCTGTTTCACTTTCTCTGCATCTTATTGAGTACAGACTGTTCTTTGATAACTCCACAGATAACTGCTCTTTCTGGACTTTTATTTTCACCATTCATGAAACACCTTATGTGAGTTGATCTCCATACACTTCAGGAAGCTCTGGAAGGGAATATCTGGAGGCAGATGTGGTTTGATTCTCCAGTACCTCGTGCTGCCCTTCATAATAAATAAAGCTTAAAGACCTGGAAAGCAATTTGAGGTGTGGGAAAGGAGAATCCATTTTCACAGAATTGCAAATCCCATCTGCTTTTCATGATGAAGTTGTATGCTGGTGAGCATTGTGTCTCTAGAAAGTAATTCTCACACAGAAGGCACAAGAAGTCTGTAGTAGTTCCAGAAGGCAGCAGTCAGCTGTCCCAGCTCCTCACGCCTTGTTTTAACAGTGAGCCTCACACACAGAGGCAGTGGAGACTTGGCCTCAGGCACCAGGTGGCTTGGGAAGATGACAGGTTTTTTAGCACTTAGGATTTTCACTGCTGCTATGGTGCCCAGGTGCCCACCCCAGACAGATGCCTCCAAAGCAGCTGAGCAGCGTCCCTTTTTGTTTCTGAATAATCTCGCATGTCCATCATCTCCTTGGGGAAAAGGAAAATATGCTACAGACAGGACATGCCTCGATTTTTTTTTTACCAGACAATTTATTTTCCAGTCTTTTTCATATTTAATGTCAGTTTCTTTGCTTTGGGACAGCTAGCTACAGGTATGCAAGCCCAAAGATTCAATTTATTCACGTGTGACCCTCTCTCCCACCCATATCCAACAAAATTGTTGATGCTTTAACAACAACTGCATGTGGCAGCTCAGAACACAACCAAGAAAATTACCTGGCACAGCTGCAAGTTGTTCACCACACTGACAAACAGTTGCCAACCACTTTCTTCTGCTCTCCAAGCTTAATCATGTTACAGACACCGCTTGGAAACCACATCCTTCTGTTGCAGTATGACTTGTCCCCACCGCTTACGACACACTTTCTGATTAAAGGCATGAATGCCATGTTTCATAGCAGAGAGAAGTCGCTGTGGGTGTTCAGAGGATCCCCAGTCTGCACAGAAGATCCTTTGCCCACCAGCTGCAGAAACTCACTTCAGGCACCAGGACCCCCTTTGCCTTTAGCCAAGTGCTATCCTCATCCAGTAGTGGACTGGTTGGCACTCTTCCTCCAGCACTTTTGGCTCACACATTCCTTGCTCAATAGCACATCACTGCTACTTTACTCAAAGGAAATCAAACAATCCTGCCAGGGATGTAAGGGAAGAAATTCACTTCTCATAAACTGACTAGAAAGAGGCAAATTCTCTGCCTACCAGCAGGAACGTGCCTATGAATAGCCACTGTGTAAACACAGATTGCACATTGCAGAATGACATCCAGCGTAGTTACCGCCAGCCATCTCTTCCTGAAATTCAATAGACATTGATATTTATACCCAGCCTTTGAGGTTTAGCATGCTTCAGCACAAATATACTTTTATTAATACCACATAACACTGGGCCTTATTGACTCTTATTGAGTCCTATGCCACTCACAGGTATACATTTTTTCCTGGACTGTCATGCTTGAAATAAGTTAAGTCAAGAGTGAATGATCTTTTAACAGAGTATGTAATATATTTAAGGCCACATTCAGCATTATGTTCCTTACTTCCCTTCACCAAAGTGGTATTTATAGAGGAGGCTGCATTCTGCTCAGCAATAGATTAGTGCTAATGATATATGACTCCAGGGGTTATAGCAGAGTTGATCTGGACATATATTGACAAAACAGGGAGTGGGAATTTGGCCCAACATTCTCAGAATAGGAGTACTAGAACTGGAGTTTATGCCATGGAGGAATTTGGTCCATAATCTTTCTGAAACAAGGGAGCCAAATAATGCAAAAAAGGAAGCTGCTCTAAAGTCTGTTTACAAGAAAATCCATGATCTCCAGTGATTTAGAGTCCAGCTAGAGGAAGGTTAAGTTCAAGAGCAATACAACCTGACTAAAATAAGTTATTTCTCCCTGTCAAATGACCTTTTAATAGAAATAAGGACAAATAAAATTCTTAAGACATGACCTTGCTGTGGAAATAGAATCCTTTTATGTTTTCCACCTTAGACTCTGTGCTGTACAAAGACATCACTTCACCTCTAAAGCAGTCTCTGCTTCTACTGTCCAAGTATTCTCATGAATCTTCATCAATATAAATTCTTCAGTGGCCATAGCAAAGAGTCTGGTCTGTGTGTCTGAGGTTCAGTTATACCAGACAGGTCTGGAAGTTAGCAGAGCAAGATGCAGTGATCCATGTTATTATTCATTTATTTGCCCAAGCAGGAGTTGGGTTCTGCCATTTCCAGCTCAGAAGACCCAGCACGGAAGCAGTGACTGCCAGGGTTTCAGCAGCAGAGCAAGGTGCATTGATTATACCCTTTTTCCCTTCCAGACTGACCCTCCCTTTCCCCTCTCCCGACATTACAAATAGAGCTCATCTCTACTGCAACACTGGGCTGAAATAGGTCAGGGAGTCTTCAAAGAAAAATCTACATGCAGGAGTCACAAATTTCCATCCAGTGGCAGACAACCAGCAGGCTAGAGGAGGCAGGAGCAGAAAGGAGTTGGCTGATGTTGGTCCAGGGAAACTGCTGCTCCTTTTCTCTAGCTCTGCAGTGCCAGATGGCCGGTCCCATCCTGCTTGCTGCATTTTGGTGTATCACAGCAGGCACTGCCTAGCTGTGCAGGAGGGAGGGAGGCAGAACTGCCAAGGTTAGCAGGTTGTGAGGCTCTGCACAGGCAAATTGTGCTGCTGATTCAGTCAGCCAACTCCCCTGCAGGGGTCTTTCTTTAAGGCTGAATCTCAACGCCTCTCCTCTCCAAGAACGTCCCCAGCATCCAGACAGAGATGAATGAAAGAAGAAAACACACCATGCAAACAAGCCTTCAGCACTTAGCTGATTTTGCTGGGGAAGATCCCACGTGTTAACTGCCTCCACTCACACGCCTAATTGCTTCTAAGTGTGATGCTTTCTGAGAAAATCCCACTTGCACTGACACTCTGGTTTTTCAGGGTGTAGCCATTGGAAAAATAATGAAATAGGGTAAAAATATTTTTTAAATAAAAATAAGCCAAGTCCATAAGAGATGCATATCTTTCAGCACTTCAGTTCTTCTTTGTCTAAAAACGAGAAATAAAACTCTGCCATAATTTAGCCTGATCTTCCAACATATTTATGTTCATATCTCATGGGTTTCAATGAAAAATGGAACTAAACTATGTACCATATCCCAACAGCTGCTAAGGCTTGTATTTGTTTTTTTTGCACTTGTATTTGGTTTTTTGCATTTGTATTTTGTATTTGAAAATAATGAAAGCCATAACTTTGCCAGTGAATACAGGAAGCTAATTTCACTTATCAGCTCCATCCTTAATGTGGCAGCATACTTACCAAGTATTTCATTTGCAAAATGCAAACAGACAAGTTCTGCTGCTTGAGAAGCATTATGGTTTTTCAGTCAGACAAAGACATTTGTGTGCTTTGCACTGGCCAGGCACAAAACTGAGCCAAAGCAGTGGGAGGAAACAGGCAGCAAACCCCCAGCTTCCAGTTCTCTTCCCCAGCCAGCTGCCTCCTGCTTGCCCTCCTCTGGTTTCTTGGCTTTTGAACTCTCAGCCTCATGGCTGCAAAAAGGAAAGCTCGAGGTGTTTTACCCAGCCTGACCTCCACAGTTGTGGTTCAGCTGTGCTCTTCAGTGATACCCAGCATTGTAGCTGGGAGACAAGAAAGGAACTCCCAGTTTCCACCCAAAGGCCAGCAGCTTTTCTGTCTTCTTGAGGAAATCTTGCCACTGGTTCACAGTGCCAGAGGACACTTGCATCTCACAGAGATGTCACAACTGCAGCCTTGATGCAAGCTCACATATTTAGGAGAGGGATGAAACCTTACATCCTTACCAGTGCTGGAACTGGTGCCTTTCATTGTGGCTGTGCAGCCAGTGCCGAGACCTGGACTTGTCCCTGCTCCACGTCCTGCCTGTCCCCTGGCATCCCTGTCTGCCCCATGAACCCCACCTCCAGTCCTGCAAAGAAGAGCATTTTCTGTCCCCACAGGTAGTCCTGCTGCTGTCATTAAATGTGTTTTGTAGGACTACTGTCAATATTAATAGGAATACATTACAAGGGATTACTTGCAATTCTCCTTTTGCAGGGAGCTAGACCAGGCTGCCTTTGTCCTGATTTTCAGACACGTTTTTTTTTCATTTAATATATTTCCTCTCTGAATGGCTCTCAAAAATTGTAAAGGCTGAAACACTTCCAACTTTAACTTGAAGCATAAAGTATTTTTTTCCAGATGATCCCTATTTATGGGCTTGCAGCACTGGCCAGTGTGGTCTCAGAAGGCTGAACTGAAGTAAACAACATGTTGAAATATATTTAGTGAATTATCATGCAAACCACGGAAGAACATGAAGAGAGAGAGAAAAGGTTTCTTGGTCGGGTAGTGATTTAATGTTTTCTGTCAAAGAAATCAGATATTAAAAAGGCCTATTAGGTCACTGAGGTCAGCTTTCCTGGGCCACACCATAATTGTTTCTTATGATAAATTTAATTTCAAGTGCTTTATCTAGTTAGAGTTTAAACCCTGCAAATGAAAATGCTTGTACCCCCACCCTGAAGGAAGAATTCCACAAAGTATCACATCTCCCTGTCTCACACAACTATCAGAACACCCATTTGGCAGATTAGGATGTATAATAGTAAGGATGAGAAGTCATTTTATGGTGTCGAGAGTGTGCATAACATCACTCAGGGTACAAAGTTATTTGTTACTCTTCCTTCCTTCCTCCAACAACATAATGTAAATGCTGTGCAAATGATATTAGAACAGTGCAACAAATATTACGATAGTGAAGGCAGGATTATCACTCATTTGACATAATGTCAATGGGCTGGATTTTTGGCCTGAAGAAACTACATCTATTTGCCTGTGTATACATGTTCAGTAAGGCTTTACCGAATGACTCATGGAGTCATGAAATGTAAGGCATGTGACATGTGTCAATCAGCTCATTTAATCACAGCACTTCACTGTGGCAGTCAGGGAGCTGGGTAGGGCTACAGAGCTGGGCCCTCAAGTATGCTCTCTCTTCCTGCTTCTGGGCAGAACTTGAGGATCTTTTAATTTCACATGGGATTTCTAGTCTTGCAGCAATCCAGTCAGAGCTATTGCATGGCAGCTGCCCCCTCCTGTCCTCTCTCTCCAAGCTCCTGGATGTCTATGAATAACAAACGTTTCCACTGCATAACAAGTTCAATTTTACAGCACTTGATCTTGTCAATCTAGCCTTTTCAGGAAGCATCAAGCTGTTCAATAATGTATGAACAACAAAAGCACTGCACACTTGTAGAGTAGGTGCATAATTTAGGGAAGGATCGTGTAGATTTTGTGAGATTCTTACAGCACCTGCATAGCACATTGCCACCAGGCTGACTGTTCTGGGACATACAATATGGTCAGTGCAGTCAATCTACAGATCGTCTTCTCATTGCTCTTGAAAAAGTGTATTTTATTGCTCTGTGCTCCCTTACAGAATGGTTGTGCAGCAGATGGTTGTTGGGTGTGATGCTCTCTGGAAGACAGTGGACATGCATTTTGGCCAAATTCTAGGTGGAAATACTGCTGCCTCAGCAGGAGTTCAGAGCTGGTATCACACTGCTAAAGCACAGAATGAGTATATGCTCTGGAGGATGAAGGCAGCTCAGTGTTTGGATGCACCTGTGTCTCTCAGCCAAGTTGTTTGGACAATGTTAACTTGAAGGCTGCATAAGGCATTAAGAGAAATTTGACCTTCTAGCAAAGGCCATCACATCTCAGCCACTCCTATGGCAAGGGCAGCAGTCCATTCCTGGCTGCAATGTGTCTGCCAAAAATGTATCTGATGATTTCAGGAGGGACAGTAATCCTTACTTCCTTCGGAAGTTTGTTCCTGTCTTGTTGTTTCATCATAGTGTTTGTTTTTTAAACTTTGAAAAAGTCATGATCATTGATGATAAAAATCTGTTTAAATCAGTAACCACTTGTGTAAATTTATCCCAGCAGGTCAGTAATCTCTGTGAAAGGATGTGATGATCTCAAGCCAGTAAGCTCCCTATCATCAAGATTTTAAAAAAAAAAAAATCTCCACCTTACCCATACACAGCAAGAGTTCACAGCCTGTCTAGGTGACCTCAGCAGAGACACCTGATTGGGTTTACAGAACTGACAATCTTTGTCAAAATTTTCAGGCAGGTCAAGATGCCATGTTGCTTATAACTGAAGCAACAGCATTCTGCTTTCCTTTATGACTCAGTAGCCAGGCAAAAACTGAAGGAAATCCACAGCAGTGGTTGGCAAGCGAGGTACAGTTGAACCATAAAAACTGACAGACAATTGTGAAGGGGGCACTGAATATTTTTGCATACTTTGTTTAAGCAATAAGTTTACAAGGAGAGCTTTCAAAAATGTGGATATGTTCACCAAGAAACCAGCTTGTATAAAGACAGGCTTTTATTCTGGAGAACTTACATACATGTTTAACTCAAAGTGGAATAATCCAAGAGCTCAAAACCAGGCCCACATGAACAAGCCTTTGCAGATAGCAGGACCCTGCAGATGCTGTGAACAGAGCACAAAACCGGTGTTTTACAGGAACATTGCCACACAGAGACCAGCAGCAGTTCATTTCCAAATACGACATCCAGAAAGAGTTCAGGTGTTTTGAAAATTGTCATATTGTCTCTAGTCTACACATTAACTTTCTAAGACTGATACTGGATAAGCACTGGCCTTGTTAAGTACATGTCTGATCTCTAGAAGCATTAAAACTCTTTATTAAAAAAAAATTCAGAAAAATGAACTCCAGAAAAGATATCCAATAGACTTTTTGTTAAGGGCAAAAAAGGGTTTTAGGCAACTTCTATTTGCTGTATTGTTTCCAAAAGGAATGAAACACTTTCAAAGTTTATGTTTCTCTTGACATTTCTCAGATACTAAAGTACTGAAAGGCAAGACTGGGAGCCACAAAGGTACTTAAGTGCTTCTTGTTTAATTAAGGGTTAGTCAACCAAATACTTAAGCATCTAGGCATGCATGTCCTGCTTTCTTTCACAAGACATTTGCAGCAGAACAGAGACTAGATATGAAATTTCTTGAATTTTAAACTGCCTTACAAGTCAGCCTAACTTTCACACCTGGCTAATGGAAAATTTTCCTGAGTTTAATGGACTATGCTGAAGATCTGAAGTTGTCACTCAAGGCAGAAATTTCAGCAGGGGAATGGGACTCAACCAGGTTTCTAAGAATGTTTAGTCATGTGTACTTGCCACTGTGGATATAAAATAAATGAATAGATGCTATTACTGAAATCTGAGTATTTGCAAATGTTCTGATCTTAAATATTAGGAGTAACTCAGCCAAAATCTTTGTCTTACCTGTTTTTCAAACTTATCTGCTACCACCCTTGCTAATGAGTTTGAGTTTTGAACCAGACACTTTAACAGCAAATCACTCAAAGTGATCTTACTTGAGCTGAAGAGTAAACTTCCCTTTGCTTGGGGCTTAACAACACTGATCCTCTACTGCTTCTTTGAAAAATTCCTATTTCAGATAACATTATCATGGAGTTCAGCAAGAAATAAAAGGCTGTTTACATAATTCATATAGTTTACTTAAATTTTAGCATTGCATTCAGATTACATGATGAAAACTAACCTGTCTGGCTACCCTTTTCCCCTGGTTTAAATAGCACCATGCTGCAGTGTGTGGGATTCAGACATGGCACAGCAAGAATGCACACTCAGGCAAACAAACTGTTTTCTCATGTTGGGATGCCATTTCTAGTACACCATTTGGGGGGGAAAAAACCCCAAAACAACAAAACAAAAAACCCAACCCCCTTCCATATACTCCTCTCCAAGTATTTTGTATGGCTGCCTGTGCCTGTAACATTTGGATGCATTCCCAACAGTGGAGTCCAAAGTGTGTCCGTCTAGTTGAAAGCTGCTCTGCCTGAGGAAAAGATCCCTTTTCAAACGGATAGAAGGGAAAGGATGGAGGAGAATGTTTCTGTGGATATGGTTTTACTTACAGCGGCAAAGTCTGATCTCAGAAACTTTTCGGTAGTTCTCAAAGACAGATCTAGGTTCAATCAGTCTCCTTTAAGATATGCAAATTATTAATTGCATTGTGCCCTTTTTAGCCAGCCAGCCGACTAAATTATACAACGCTTCATTTTGCAAAAATAGAAAGTATTCCCAGGCAAAGCAAATCAGTTCTCAAGCAGCTGATTTAAAATTCTTTCTCCGAGAGAAACCTTGAAAACAATGTAACACCTTAAATCTGCTTAGAAATTTTGCGGAGTAATGTTATTCTGTTCCCATTAAAAAATAAAAAACAAAATCCTTCTGTATCATCATCTTTCAAAACAGGAGTTATATAACGCTCGACATTTAATGAACTTTTATTGACGTCCGTGGGACTACTTATGCTGAAGCTCGTCTTTGCGCACTTAAAAGCTAAAGAGCGCACAGGCAAGGGAAACTGCAGTGATGCCGTGACGCAAAAAAAAGAGAGGTTCATACCCCAGCTCTCCGAGGCTGCAGATAATAGATTTGCCTCTGTCCTAATTATACACTCCATCTCCGTGCATTAGCATGGAGCCTAGAAAACCTGACTCATCATCCCTAACAATCCCGGAGACCTGAGGCAAACACACACACACACACACACACACACACACACACACACACACTCTCACACTCTCACACACTCTCGCATGCGTGCTCCCAACTTCCCCCAGAGCAAACACCTCATCCCGCTCCGCCTGGCAGCAGCGCAGCCGTGTCCCTGCACGCGCACCCCGCCGCTCCGGCAGGGAGAGCGCCTCGCTCCCCGTCCCGGCAACCGGGCTGTCTCCAGGGGATGAGGATGGCGATGGCCGCGGACTGGGCCTGGCCCCGGGGTGGGGAGCTGAGGCCGGCACCCCATCACACCGGTGCCCAAGCTGGGACCCCCGGGGCCGCTCCAGGGGGATGGGAATCGGGATCGGGATCGGCCCCGAGGAGCCGCGGCCGCAAGCCGGGACCCCGGCCCTGGGGGCGTGGCCTCTGGGCCTGCTTTGCATGGCGCCCACCCTATTGGCCGGCGGAAGGCACGCGCCGAGGCGCCGGCTCCGCCCCTCTCTGCCCAAGGCTGCCCAGAGACGCCGCCGGTCACGCCCCTTCGCGGCCCCGGCCACGCCCCTCACCCCGCCCCCTCTCTCAGGCTGCCCGGAGATGGGAGCCGGAGCGGGCGCTGCCCATTGGCCGGCGGAGGGCGGCCCGTCGCGATTGGCCGGCGGCGGCGGCGGTGGGCGGGGCAGGCGGCGCGGATTGGCGGGCCCCGCGGGGGTGTGCGCGGGGGGCGGTGGCGCGGAGCGGGCGCTGGGGCCGCGGCCGGGGATGGGGGCGGCCGGCGGCGCGGGCAGCTGAGCGGCGCGGAGCGTCCTGGGCCTCCCCGTCCCGCCCAGCCGTTCGCCGCCATCCCCGCCACCATGAACCGCCTCGGCTCCGGACCCGTGGGCAGCGCCGCCGCCGCTGCCGCCGCCGCCGGGCAGTACCGGGTGTGCGGCAATTGCCGGAAGGTGCCGAGACAGGTATTGGGGGGAGTCTCGCCGAGGCGGCGAGAGCTGCGAGAGAGGCTTGTGGGGGGGATTGAGGGAGCCAGCGGCAGTGGGACAGAGCCTTGGCGGGGTGGGACACGTACGGCGACAGTGGGTGAGGGGAAATGGGAATAGGGCAGCAGTGGGGCGGAGGGATGGAGGGAGGCAGTGGGGGTGCGGACTCTCCAGGAGGTGAGTGCCCGGGGAGTGCGGGGCCGGGGGCAGCAGAGGGGTGCGGGGCGAGGGCAGCTCGGAGGGTGCCGAGGGGTGCCAAGTCCCGCGCCCCCATCGCTCCCGTCCGCCTTGGGACGGCTGTCATTTGCCCTTGTCTCAGGCTGTCCCCTGCATCCCGAGGGCTTGGGGGGCACTCGGCCTCCCCGATGGCATCGGGGTCTTGACTTGGGGCCCAGTCGCGCTCGTAAAGTTTATTATCCACATATTTCGCCGGCGAAATTCATCACCGCGCTCTCCGTCAAGTCTTTGTGCTGGGGAGGGGGGGATCCGAGATCAGAGGTTTAGAAATGTAAGAAAAGCAGCGCCGAGCTGGCAGCCCCCCGCCCCCCAGCCCGCCGATCCACATCCCCGGCGCTTCCCTGCGGATCCCCCGCGCCCGGAGGGGTGCGGTGCCCGCGCCCCCTGCTCCGACATCTGCCCCGCGGGGAGCAGGAGCGGAGGTGCTTTCTGTTTGTCCAGTGCAAATGAATTAAAATTGCTGAGCTGTTCAAATGCGCCGAGGCTCCGAGTGCCCAAGATGAACGCGATGCCGGTTTTGGTTTTATTTTAATTCAATCTCTCCCAGCACATTTTGCTCCAGGTTGGTTCTTGCAAATGCTAAGAAAGCCTGTAAGTCAATGAGCTCAAATATTTGCGCTCTTTGTCCAAAAACTGTTTTTCTTCCTCTGTGGGTCAGGCCAAGTGCCAATCAAAGTTGTTTTTCAAGCCTCTCTTCTCTGCAGTAGGACTGCTTTTTTCTTTCTTCCTTTTTTTTTTTTTTTTTTTTTAAGGGTTTGGTTTTTTGGAAAGGAGGTGTGTATTTAGGGGAGGGGGAGGAGAAACGTTAAAAATCGGTCAGAGAGAGAAGCAGATCTTAAAAATCATGTTTCTTGAATATTTTAATGGAAACAAAATCTTATTAAATGTGCATGCTTGGTATGTGCAGTTATTTTTTCCATAAACTCTTGGATCGTATTACAGTTGATACTTGGTGCTCAGCTCTTAGCTCAGCTTGCGAGAAATGTAATGGATCAGAGAAGCACACATCAGCAGAGTCTGATTTTTAACCATTTCATTGCAGGACCAAATCCCTTTTTGGCTTTAGCTTGCCGTTTTTCCCACTTTAAGAAAAACAAGTATTTAAAACAGGGTTAAAGCCTGAAACAGCTTCAGACTTGACATATGTCTAAAGACATACAAATTAACCAGTGCCAAATATGTCTGTAGAACAAGCAGAGAGGGAGCTTGCTTTGTTCTGCCAAATAATCAAAATGTTTTGTTGACAAATAAAGTGGTGCTTGGCAGCACTTATAGATCTAAAATTAAATTTAAGTTACTGAATTTTTTTTTTAAATCGTATTCCCATCCTGCTGGGTAGGACTTTTTTTGTATACCTCTTTAATACCAGTGGGAGGTAGGAGGTGGGGACAGGGTTAGATGGTACTTTTCTGGTAATGAGAAACTTGCTGGATTTGATTTATTGTTGTATTTTTATTTCATTTTAAAGTAGTTTAGGGATGATGGTGAAACATAGGAACCCAATTGGGTGTGTTGGGGAAGGCAACTTAGTGCTGCTCTGCTTTGGCTGTGGTCATTTCAACCATACAAAATTGGGCAAGAATAAAGAAACTGAGTGACAGCCCATGAAACCCTCTTGAAACATAGGTGTTCTGTGCTTTCAGTGCTGGTACTGGAACATCATTCTGTCTCTGTTGTAGGCTGGACAATAAAATGAAGTGCAAAGCTTCTGGCTACATCTGTCATTATTTAAAAGTTGGTGTAATAAAAATCATTGTAAATTTTAACCTTTTGCTCCTCATTGGCAAGCATGCAATTAGAAAATATGATGAAAAAAACAAAACAAAATGTTTGATACAAGTGAGATGCAAATTTGATCTGAGTCTCAGAGTAATAATCTTCAGATAAGTGCTGCCTCATCTGTTCTTTTGATGGTATTGGGTTGGTTTTTTTTTAATGTTCATGTGATAACATACTGGAAAAAATGATTGGCCTTGAAACATGTTGAATCTCTTCTGCCCTCCTCTGTTTTAAGTCTTTACTTGAAGTCATTTGAATGCTCACAGTTTAGGTAGTGCTGCTGTCAAAATCATAAGGGGCAAAGCAAGCTTTCAACTCAGTGGCATACAATGAAATTTGAAATAGTCTAGCAGGTTTTGGATTCTCATGGTGAAGGTAAGTTTCTCTTTCACCTGGGAAACAGGAAAGGCTAGATGCAGCACTTTATGCTTCATCCAATTTCAGATTAAACAAAGTAACATTTTATTATGGAAAGTTCTGTGAGGGCAGCACTGAGGATTCATGGGTTGAATTTGCCTATGAAGAAGGTTTCTTATATTAAAAGGATTCAATTTCCAGTTGGGTTTATTGTTATGGTGCTCTTTAGATAATCAGATCTGCTTCCAGAACAATTGTTGCTAATCAGAAGGGCTTAGACAGCCACAGATACAGCAACTGCATCATTATTTGGTTTAGGAGAAAACAAAGAAAGGACAGTCAGTCATAGGTGATGCTGTCTTGGGTTTGGTGAGTGAGCTGGTTGAACAGACAACCAAGGCTAATGGTTTTAATCAGTTTAAAATCAATGGAAGAATGACCAAAGCAGGACGAGTGGCTCTGGTTCATGGGATGGACGGGCAGCCTTTGTAACAAAACTGTGGCATACCAGGAGGGAGAAGTGCTTAGCAGGGCATAGGAGTGCTGTTGCCACCTCTTTCCTAGAGGTGGTTGAGAGTTGCTGCCACTTCAGTAACCGGGACAGCTCCAGTTCTCCCCCTTGGAAATGCAACATGTAGGGGAGTCCCTGGGCAGGTGAGCTCCAGGGTGTTATCCTGGAGCCTGATGGAAATTTAAGTTTCTCCTGCCTAAACAAAATCAATATCCTAAGCAAGAAAGAAGAGAATATTGATACAGGAAGAGCTCAGTATTTCTTTGGGTAAATAACTGCTTCAGGAAGGCTTTTAGGAATAAGCAAAAAGTCTTCAGGGGATGGAAAAATCCTGATATGTCAGGAAATGTAGGAACAGGGAGGATCTGCCAACAGTTCAAGCCTGGTTGCAAATTGCAAAGCATGTGAAGTAAAAGGTTCTTTTACATGTATATACAAGTTGGTAGGACAGAAAAGTATAAACATGGTTCAGGGATTAAATATTTGGTTTATGTTAGATTTCAGTGAGGGGGATAGAAGGGCAGTGGCAAGATGTGTGATGTGGGAGTGTGGTTTAAAAGCAACCTTCAGTGTTGGCAAGGTGGAAGTGGACCTGACTTAGCTGACCCTCCTGGCTTGAGCCAGTGTCTTTGCTAGAGTGCAGCATAAAGGCATATGAAATCCAGGACTTTCCTGGTATTTATAGACCTACCCAATGAGGGGTGAGAGGGGAAATACTCATAAAAATGATGGACATAATTTGCTCCTCATCCTCCCATGCCTGTCTCGTTCTTTATTACAACTCTCAATACTGTACAAAGTTACTAAAGTAAATATGAAAAAAATATGTATGACATGATATCACCAGAAGTAGGTCATGCTAGACTAATGTAGTGGTCTTCTATCGATAAGACAGCTGCTAGAGTGTCCTCTTCCAAAAGCTATGAATGGACTAAAACTGCACTGTAGTCATTAAACATCTGAAGTAACATCAAAGGCTGAACTTGACACTGCAAGTCAATGCAAATTAAACGTTTGTATTTACTAACATCAAATGTCTTATATATCAAAAAGTTTAACTGTGTTTGAAAACTATTTGGGCAAACTCATAACAGAAAAATTAAAGAACACATGTAAATATGAAATAGCAACACCTCTCAGTATATTTTCTGTATGCTTTCCTGGCTGTTACATGTATCCTAGTGTCCCTATTGGCAATGAGAGGTTACTGGGCAGGAGGGACTTTTGATCTGACACAGTTTGTCTGTTTTTCTGGTACTGTTAATTACAGTGATTGGGAACTGATGAGAATGGGAATTACCGTGGGTCACGCTGAAAGGAGAAGTCACTGTGCTGAGAATACGATACAAGTGATAAATGTTATTGGAACAGGGAGAGAGGGACATTTCATGGAGAGCTGGGAGATCTTGAGCACTGGCATAGTTAAAGTGATGTGAAATGCAGTGGTGTGAAATGTGAGAGTGCAGGCTTGGCTTTTTGCTGCTCATCACTTTTAATAAGAGCAGCTCCTTGGAAGGAGCAGGGAGAAGGATGTCTATGCAGAAGGACGAGCACCTTACTGTCACCCTGCAAGGGTGGTGGTGTTGAAGGGGAGGGAAGCTGGGAAGGATGGACTCTAATTAAACAGGCACAGAGGGGAGCTGGCTAGGTGCTGGGAGAAAGGGCATACTGATTTTGCAGAAGGAAACTGAAAAAGTTTGTTTTTTTAATGCAGCAGAAACAAAGACAGAGAAGGGATATGATCAGTGTCTATAAATACATCTCATGGTGAGAGCAAGTGAGAAATTAGCTCAAGAGTAGATGGATGTAATATGGTCATAAATACATTTAGGCTGGAAAATTGAAGTGTCCACAGGTACAAGAATCTGGAAGAGTTTGTTCTAGGTCTGATGCTGCCAAAAAAAGCACCCACTTTTAAGATAGAAAAATGAGTGAACGTCATTAAATGAGTGCTTACAATAGCTCTAGCCTAGGCTCAGGGAGTTGAGGTCATATCCAAAAAAAAAAGGAAAAAGAAAAGACACTTTCATTCACAGTATTGTTCTGTGTGGGTAAGTAAGAAAGGAGCCCAAAAGTGAACCAAAAATAGTTTAATGTCAGGTCTCACAGGCCTGTGTAAGCTAAAATATGTGTCACCATGAGTCATGAAGATGCATGGAGATGCTGTTACCTGCACTGTAAAAATCAAGAGGCCTTTCAAGGATATCTCAGCTATTTTGAGGGGAGTCAACCTGGTTCAATCTATTCTGAGCATAGGCAAATCAAGGTTGCTATGCCTTTGCTTGGAAAACACCCTGGGTTTTCCACAATGTAGCATCTCTGTTTTTTGTTGAGTTGCATAGTCTAGTTGGCTTTGGAAATCTCATCAACCAACCTTGGCTGTCACAGAGAATCTTAATTTGTAAAACCAAATTATGTCTTCTATGATTTGATGCCTCTTAATAATAATCTCTCTTCACATAGTAGGGGATGTGAGGAGCTGCCTAGATGGCTTTAAATCTCCAATGTGTTTCTTCCTAAAGGAGTTCTGAAAATGATTTGCAAAGTCTGTCATGAAAAATCAACTCTGTTTGCATTGGTTCTAATTTTAGCAACGTTCTGTTGTGTAAAACATTGTGTCTGCCCTCAGTGTTTGTGTCTTCCAGTCCCCTGGAGCACTGGTGAAACATGGTGAAACCAGCTCAGGTCACTCCAACTAATCCTGCATGCACAGCTGGGGGGACAGGACAGAATTTTTTGGGATCCAAAAGTGTAAAGCTATAAACCAAGAGCAACAAGCCAAACTTTTTAGGGCAGTTAAAATTGATAGCAACAGGCCCCTCACTCTCATAAGTAATTCTTACTTTTTCTTGAAAGCTTTGATTAAAAAAACTCCCAACAAACTAACAACTAAAAATAAGGTTCTTCCCTGTGAAATAAATGCAGTGAAAATCCAGAGTTGACCAGTTTCTCTCCTTCCCCATCCTCATGAGTGTTTCAATAATTTGTATCTTTTCAAAATCTGATCCATTTAACTGATTGTTCTCCCATCCCCTGTGTAGTCTTTACATCCTGGAATCAAAGGGCTTGCACATGTGTGCTGGTCCTGAGGCTGCCTGGGTTCTCCTACTTTTGCCTTTAAAACTACTGTAAAGAAATGTCCTTGTGTTTTCCTAGTTTTACTGGCTGAAAATGAGATGGCAGAACTATTAAATTTTCATTAGACCTGTAATGAGAGTGGTATGAGTGAAATGAACCTCTGGTGAACGACGCTGTTTTGCAATGAAAAGCTGTAAGAAGTGACCTTGTAGCAACCATGCTCATTTAGAATAGTTCTGTTTTAAAAAACAAAAGCAAAAACACAGTCTTCCCTGAATTACAGGGAGGGAATGGAGGTGAGAAAGGAAAGAAAGTGGGCAGGAGGATTTTCTTCAAAAGAAACTTTGAGGTTTAGTGTTGGGAGTGGGTTAGCCAAGTGTGGAGGTTGTCCTCTGCTAAGACTTACTTCTGCTGGTGGGAGTGGAGCATTGCATTAGCCAAATCACAGGCTGTGGTTTGGAGATGTGGACTCTGTGAACATTTGCTTTAAATTTATGCATATTACTTAATTAGGGCTTCAAATCTCACATCTCTTTAAATGGCAGTGTTTTGAAATCTGAAAAAAGTAATATGGTTCATTAAGAATCCTTGGTTTTTCCTCTCTCCCACATTGGTGAGGGAGCTGCTAATACTCATTTAGTTCTTTATTTGAACAGTTTTTTTCTGGCTAGGGAGATTTGAGAGAGAGAAGATAGTGGTATAATTCTCCCCTGGCTGTGCATAGCTGGGGTCTGGAGATTTTATTATCAGATTTCCATTTACAGGACTGGAGAATAATGAGGGATCTCAAGCATAGTTTGCATGTCCAGGCTGAATACTGGCTTTTGTCTAAGTGGGTCAGGATGGACCGGGGGGGAAATGGGGCATTTTCAGAAAAAAAGGAATTTGAATTGTCAGGAGGGAGACCTCAGTTAATGAGAAATCACACCTCATCATCTTTGGAAAAACCTGTATGGAAATAATTTATGCTGTTTAATTTCTCTGTTCTTTGCAGGTGTTCCTGTTTGTATGCAGAGGTGCTTCCCATTGTTGTCTCTGCAGCCCAGCCTGGTAGTCTTTGGGCTTTGAGTAGAAGCTGTAGGGAGTGTAATGCAGATGAATCAAATTTTGAAATGCCATTACAGGGAGGTAGGGACACTCTCCACAAACAATTTTTTTCTGATTGTTTGCCTATCAGTCAGTCCATGAAATATATTGCAGATACTTCAAGACATTTTATGCAGTTCTTGGTATGCCATCCTGGGCAGACCAGTGTTACTTGTAATAGGGGAGGCCATGATCAAGGGGTATGAATTTTAAATGTCTCTCTTAATCACTAGTTTCAAATTTTTATTATAGGATGCTTCTTGCATATCAGACATTAGATAACTATCACTTGGGACAAAATACTGGTATAGATGGTAGTTAATATTATGTGTTTATGAAGCTGAAAAACTATTTTGTTCCTGTTACAGACCATATCAACCACTGATTTATTCAAATATCTTCATTTTCGCATATTTCTTAAATTGAGAGGGGCTTATTTCTTGTAGGGCATAATCTTTGTGGCAGTCATGAACTTAAGTTGGGGAGAGGCTGAACTGGGTGTAAGTGATGGTGGTCAAGGTAAGAGGCAGAAGTCAGTGCTCTTAATCTAGCAAAACATCTTAATTCTTTCCTGAATGTCCCTGGTTACCTGAATTAGGGTAAGATAAATAAAGAGATACAACCTTGTGATTGAACACCTTCTGTTGTTGTTGTTAATGACTCTCATATTACTCTTAAGGTAAGCACCTTGTTTTATTAGACTAGCAATGGATTTCTAATGAATTCTGAGCTCAGCCCCCAACCTTTTGAACTTGGTAATAGTGTGAGGCTACCTGCAGTCCCCTTCCTCAGGCGATCAGGTGGTAAAAATTAATAATGGAATGGAATATGAAGTATTCCTGGCTTCATGTGTTGGGAGTAGGCTGGAACAGAAGTAATAAGTCTTTAACACAAGGGAATATGGTGTGGTCAGTGTGTGGACCACCCTTTGGCTTGTGGTTTAAGTCTTCCAATATACACAAATGTTAGGTTAATGTGTATGAAAGCCAGGAGGAATCGCATCCATGAGAATTCTTTGGAGTCATAGATCTCTGTTACCTCTGCAAGTGCAAAAGACATTTGGAAGAAAAGTAAAAGGTAATTGAAAATCAGGTTTTCATCTGTTCAGAATGAGCAATAAAGTCATAAATACAGTCAATGTCTCAATTGCTGCAGTTTGGAATCAAAATGAGTAATTGTGTATCTGTTTTAAAGCATATTAAATTTCAAATTAGTTTTGTCATGAAACTGGAGAGAAATGTAAATTCCTTCAGAGTCATTTGACACTTGATAGGATGGATCAAAATTGTTCCTTAGAAAGGAGGAATGGTTGCAAGAATGACTCCTCACTTAACATTTTCAAATGAAAAATTCATGCTTCTGAGCAATCGCACATAACCTCAGTAAAACAAAGTTATGTTCATGACAGTGAAGGAATACAAGCTGTCTTGGTGTAAACCATTCAGAGCAGTACACAGCTGCTTACTCAAAATCATCATTTATTTGTCTCTGGGCAGTTTATTACTGCATTGGATTTGCTCTGGCTGATACTAACAAAACAATTGAACGCTAGCATATGTTCTTTCCTCCATATGAATTCTGCAGTTAGAAACTGTTTAATAAGACAGTGTCTTAACAGTGTTGAACCTAATTTAATAGCACATGCTTGTAAATATGTTTAATATCTCCTGCTGTAGCATGTGGTAAAGGGAATATAGTTACATTATTATCTAAATGTATCTGGAGGGGTTTTGGCCATATGGTTCTAAATCTGTTTTAAAGTAATTATGCCTATTAACTAAAAAAATAAAAAATATTCCCCTCTGAGTTGATTGACATTCCTCTCAGTAAAGCACCCTCACTGCTGATGAGAGGTGTGGAAATAGTAATTTGTTCTAGCATTTAGAAATTTGATTAGACCTCTAATGAAATGGAGCGCCTACATGCTGTCTAAATATTCTACCTGACACCAGCTGGATCTCATCCAGTGTGGAAGAACACTTGAAATGTTGCTGTACTACAGTATGTTTTGTGTCTTGAAGTCAACGTGCTGCCTGCATGCAAATACCCACTGGCTATTCAGTAGGCAGAGCAAACCTTGTGCCTCCCTGGAAATCAGCGTCAAGATGTGATTGTTCCAGTGAGCACTGATTGCCTGACTGCAATATCTGGCTTAGAGTTGGAAAATTAAGGCAACTGTTTATAGAGAAAGACCAATACTACTAACTCTGGACTTCAGGTGCTTGTGCACATGTTATACACAGCTTGATGTGTATATGAGGGAGAAACATGCTGAAGTTCCCCATTTGTCTCTGTTGTTGTCCAGTAATGAGGTGTCAACAACACACTATAAGTAAGAATTTAAAGTTGAAGCACCACATTTCTCTCCCGTGTTCAGTTCCCTCCAGAAGCTGATTGCAACAGCCATTACGTGCAGTGGCAGGTGTTTGAGCACCCATGTTTTTTAAGTCCTCTTTAATTCAGTTGCAGCCATTTTCACTCTAGACCACTATGGCTAGAAAATTCTAAATTGGGACTGTGTCAGTATCCAGTCCCTAGTGGTAGGAGGCATCAAAATACTTTAGGAACACTTGATGTACTTGGTGTTCATTAGTCCACTGTTCATTTTGATTGGTTGCCTTCTCCCTATGAAATCCAGAAGACAGGCTTTAATGCATCTCACTAGAATCAGACATGGCATTCTTTCTTGTGTTTTGGGGGTTTTTTTGTTTTTTTCAGTTCTGTTTCTCCACCGTATTTAATATTTTTACATTTTGCAGTTGCCACATTCGAACAAATGCAGTGGAAAGGTTGAACCAGAAAATCTCCTGACTACTTTATGCCATATTAATGCTTCTGAAAATATTTTCATCTTCTTTTCCCTCCAGAAAACCCAAACAAACTGTCCAATTACATTAGTATTTAAAGTTTTGTGTTACTGGGAAAAGACAGGATGAGGTGGTAACATTGGGGGTCATTCAAGTAGAATCTGCTTTGAAATAAGTGACTTTTATTCCAGCAATTTCAAACTTGTCTCGCTTCTGTGCTGGTGCTCCACAAGTAGTTAGGAGGCAAGGTGTGTTGGTTGAAAAGGTCAACGTAATTAAAGGTTGAAGGAACCTGCAGCCAGCATTGTAGCTCTTCAGGAGAGATGGAGCTTGGTGCCTCTTCCACCAGGGCAGGGTCCTGGAAGTGGAAGGAAAGCAGGCTGCAGCCATGGAGGGTATGCTGGAAACATCTTTCATGCGTGGCTTAGAAAAGCAAGAGGGGAATGGGGAGGGGAGGGAGGGTCTCCCTCCATGCCCCTGCTCTTTAGGCCACTTATGCAAAAGGTATTAGATAAAGGTGTAGTTACTTGACCTATTTATCCAACAGAAACTTGTCATACAAGCAAAAGCAGTTTGACTATCCAGTGCTGTTGCTGTTTTGTATGGGACACTCCTTTGAGTTAAGCAGTGCCTCATGAATACATAGAAGCAGCATCCAGCCATCCGAAATGATTAATTTGTCTTGTTTGAGAAGGTAGGTCTATGGCGTCAGCTCTTGTTTCCCAGAAACGTTGGACAAAAAATTGCATGGTCTCACCTCTGTCTGTATAGAGGTAAGGCTGGTGCAAGTAAAGGCTGTGAATGTGTCTCTTAGGAGCTGGGCTTGCTTTGTTGAAAAGGTCTCAGTTTGGCTTTGGTGACTTCATTAAGAAAAAGGGCAAGCTGACTGGAGGGCAATGGAGAACCTTATTAGGCAGTGAATGTTAATCACTCTTCCATAGCTACAGAAGTCTTTATTCAAGCAGGGTATAAAATAAGTGAGTTTCTTATTTATTTATTTATTTATTACTTGCTGGTGCTTTTTTTTGTAGAGTCGTTAAATCACCAAACTGCAGCAAAAGTCCTCTTAGTAAAAGTATAGGCAGTACTCTGAGAAAATGGTAGCACCTCTCAGCAGAGGCTGAGGATGAATCTGAAGTTCTGTCAATCTGCTGGCCTGGGTGGCTGGAGAGAGCAGGAATAGTTGGTTTGTCTCTGGACAAGTCTTGTATTTGCATGCAATAAATCTTCTCTAACAGTTAGGAGTCTTCATTTTTGAAAATCAGCATATCTTTTAAGCTCCGTCATGAAAATACATTTGTATCTTAGGTCTTCTACCACCAGCTCAGCTACATTAAGTCAGTGTATTTTGGAGATTGTATCTCACTAATGACTCACTTTGGTAAGATGCAGCTTAAGATGCAAAATATACTTAAAAAAAAAAAAAGAAGAAGAAGAAAGGGGAAGAAACTGCCTGACTACAAGAATTCTTATGGTTGTTCCAGCAAGTCAGTGGCTTGCAAACGTGCTACTGAGATGAACCCTTTCCCCTGTCTGTCTCTTACCCAGACTTTCCCAGACTAATCAAGTCAGCTCGCTGCTCATTGTAAAACAGTCTCCTGCCTTTGCAAACAAGACTCCTTGAAGAAATAATTTGTTCTAATTGGTGACCATTTTAGAATTTCCTATCAGGTGAAAAATCAAAAGGGCTCACCCATGGTTTTCCATCTGTGTCCCTAGCACCTGTAAGATTTTTCTGGACTTCCTTCAGGGAGACTGTGTAAGGAGACTTACTGCAATAAACTCAGAGGCATGGTGTGGATGCCACCTCCTTCTGAAAAATGCTTACAAGTCAACTAATCAAAAGAGGCTTAAACTCCTGGCTTAGACAGCAAGGCGCTTGCTCTTGGAAATTGTACCTTTAGG
Source organism: Sturnus vulgaris (assembly GCF_052056855.1). Lineage (NCBI taxonomy): Eukaryota > Metazoa > Chordata > Aves > Passeriformes > Sturnidae > Sturnus > Sturnus vulgaris. The sequence continues at coordinate 41,748,881 of NC_142244.1, read as the reverse complement.
CTAGAGGTAAAGCGTGTTAGTCAGGGAGATTTTATTTTCGTCTGGCACATTCTCCCTGTTTGAGTCATCAGCCAAAGAAAGATGGCAAAAAAAGGTGCTTCTCTTAAAGCAGGAGGATATTGCTCCTTTTGGATGTCCAGGAGGGCTATCCTTTCCCAGGCATAGAGAGGAGAACAGCATCAGTATGCCTTACATTATTTGAACTGTCACAAAGATGGTCAGTGATCATCAGTTGTACATACACATTTTTCCAAGGAACTTGTGGCAAGGGGGCTTCTCATTTTCTTTTAAAAGCTTTTCAATGGATTAACTTAAAACTTGAAGGAACATTGGCCACAAATTTTGCTATAAATTAGAAACCTTATAACAGGCTCGTTTTAATATTTTGATGTTGTCTTGAGGGTTGACACACATGGCTTAATTAAAGTTCTTCATGATGAGGTAGCATAGCCAAAATGTGCTTATATTCTTCCAGTACCATCTTTCTAAACAAACACTGTCTGCCCATTAGATGAGTAGTGAGGGTCGTAAGTATATTGTCTTTATGTTTTAAGGCTTAGGCATTTCTTTTCTTCACCTTTATCAAATCTAAATTGAGGAAACTTCTGATGAGGTGCATTTGGAAAGGGGGAGTAGTAACATTGGCTTCCTAAAGCTATTTTAGTAAAGAACTGAAGTGTAATGTACTTCAGATTCTGAAGTAAATTATATGATACCACCTGTAATGGACAGGCATTGTAGGAATCTGCTCATCCAGGCACTAAGGAGCTCCATAACATGGCCTGCATCATCTACACTGGATTAGCACAATGCTTGTTTTTGTAATGGTCCAGTTTAGCTAAAATGCTTCCTTGCTTGGAGGATGCCAAATCCTATCTCTATTAGAAAATAGGTTCCATTTTCTAATAGGACTTAAAGAATAAATAGTATTTTTGAACCAATCTGTTGCAGATAGATGACAACATTAGAGCAGATACAGTGGGTTGGATTGAAACTCAGACTCTGGTCTCTGACAGTGGCCAAGGGAAGATACTGATGAGAGGAGACACAAAATGGAGTAGTTTGTTTTGCACTCCCACAGCACTATCTCCCAGGCTCCAAGTATTTGCCATTTGAAAACTTCCTGAGCTGGAGGTGAATTTTCCGTATTTAATAACAGTTCTTGTATTTCTCTTCCATGAACTGGAACACTTCACTTTTAAACACACACTGGCTTTTTGTCCATAGCATCTTACAGCAAGGATTTCCACAGCTTAGTTGCATGTTGTGGAAAAGGCTAAGTACCTCTGCTTGAGCTTGTTGCCTGCTGGTTGGTTCATAATCTTTTTATTGGAGGTGGCAAAAGCACACTATGCATGGACTGTGACAGCAAGGAGGCAATCAGTTGAAATTATTTGACATGCTTTGACATGATAGCAACATCGGCAGTTCAGAGTTGCTGTTTCTAAGACTCAAGCTACTGTGTTTCACAATCTTATATGGAAAAGATGGCAGAAAACGAGCTGAGGGAGCTCTAGTACTGAGCAGAGCACATTTCCCTCTAATCTGTGTGAGAGGATTTTGTTTTCTGAATTTTGGCAAGTTACTTCCATGACGCTTAAGATAATTCCTGCACGCAGATTCAAAATAACTGCTATGATCATTTGGTACATAAAAAGTATGGGAAAAGCAGTTTGAAAGCCCATGCTTGTGCCATTTGCTTGACTTTCTTATGTCTCTGAATAGAATTTGGTTTTCTATAGTGCTTGGTTAGTGAAAGGTGCTTGGGAGTGTATGTCTGCAGCAGCATTTACTACTGAGCAGAGATGGTGTCCTAGAAATTTTTATCGAGCTGAAAACACTACAAGGACATAGACTTACCAAAAGGGAGTGTTGGCAGGGACACATGCTAAGTTTATTTCTGGAGTGTGGGGCTTCTGCTTATGTACTTATTCCCTGAAATGCAAAGAAGAAGCATCTGTGATGTGCTCCAGGTAGCAAAATGTGTCTCTGCAGCAGGTTTGCTGCTCTTCTGATAAAAATGAGACTTCCCACTTACATATCCTGGTTCAATGGCCAATCGGGGGAGCAGGCAGAGTGCACCTCCTACTGAATTTTAGAAGAACAGCTACAAGAAGAGTAAGCTGTGCAGTGACATTGCAGGGTGAAAAGTAGTGGAAATGCCTGGGAACCTGGGTTGTGTGATCTAAAATCTCATAGTTACAAGTCAAACAGGTTTTCAGATTGAAAAGGTCCTCAACCTTTGCCCTTTTGAGTTAAATTCTCTGGTGGATTTCCACCACACTTAGCTTGTGAAGATTTTTTGGTGTTTCGTAGTCAGTAAATATGAAGTCTTTGACATTAGTCACAAACATTGCTTGAATAACACCTCAGGCAGCAAAATACTTCGTGTGGCCTGGAGACCAGTGCAGGAGACCTTGCTGCTTTTGATATTCTATCATGCAGGTAAGTTGAAGCTGGGAAGGAAACAATTTTAGTGAGCTGGTGCAGAGGTCAGAGCCCTGCTTCCTCCCCTGCAGCTTGGGGAACTGAGATGCTAATCAGAGGAGGATATTGTTATTCTTTTTTCTATTAAAGTGCCAAGGTAGGACTCCATACTTGCTGTGAGCAGATCTCTTTATGTTCGCTCCGAGCTGTCAAGCTTCATCCTTTCAACTGGAAACTCAGCAGTGGCTGACTTAATATTTGTCTGGTTTCTCAAGCCTGTTGTGCAGCAGAGCTTCATGTGCCTGCCTGACTTAGGAACTGTTAACCAAGGACTTCTTCAAAACCAGTGAAGCCAAGAACTTCTTTAAGGCTGATTTGTAGAAGAGCAGCGTAGGCACAACATCAAGAGTCTCGCCTTGGTAAAAATCCAAATCCTAATGTTTTAGGGCACACTGTGCCTAAGATGTCTCTCTGTTCATTGTCATAACTAGTAACAACGAGGAGAGACGAGAATGCAGCCTCGATGATGGTCTCTAGTTAAAAATTCACCCAGTCTGTTTTTATAGTAACATGCTGTTAAATGCATCTTCTTTTCTGTAAACTCTTGGTGATGATGGTGTCTGCTGAAACACTGTAGAACTTGAGGATATTCTAGCATGAATTGCAGTGGAGTCCTTTCAAGACTTTCTTTAAAAAATTGTCCGAGAGTTGTGTAGTTTACTGCCCTTTCATTAATTTAGTGTTTCAGTCATTTAGCATCTTTGAAATACTTGGAAAAACCAAACCAAACAACAAAACCTACCACACCCTGGGCCACTTTCTTAACAGTAGGAGGATGCCATTATGCATTTACAGTATGGATGAATACCATTCTATTTTGCTTGCTTACAAGGCATGTCTTTTTAGACAATACTTCTATTAAAAATTCGGTAGAGCATTCTTGGGAGACAGTTCTGCCAGGGATACATGATGGATCTGCATAACCCCAGGGGTCTTTCTCTCTTTTTGTTTTTTAATCTCCAGTTGGCAGGATGCCCAATAAATCAAATGTGTGTGTGTTTATGAATTGAAGTATTTAACCATTTGATTACTGTATTGTAAAGAGACTGTGCTCTCAGTCATTAATTTAGGTATTAATTCCAGCCTGTCAAAGCAGCTGCTGTTCTATCTGCACTTTCTAACAAACGTTTGTTGTACCTGTTGGCAGTGTTCTGCTGTATGGATCCAATGGGAAGTCAATCAGGTCTCTCTGTAAAAGGATGGAGGCCACATATGTGACCACAGCCATTGCCCATGCCCACAATGAGCCTGCAGCCTTGAGAGCACACAGGACTCTTCTGGCAGAGCAAAACCAGGCTTGGTTAGCTGGACTGTGTTCAGGCAGGACAGGGCAGCCCTCTGCATGGAGGCAGGGGATTAAAGGATATGCTGTGCTGCTTCAGAGAGCCTTTCTTAACACGCTGCGCTCCTGTCCTGGCTGATGAGGAGGCAGATTAACTCAGTGCAGCTTTGCCAACTTAATGGCTAAAGGCTATGTTCTCCAAACCAGATAATACTGGTCTGTCTCAGTATGTCAGATGTGGACTAAACCTGAAGGTGGAAGGGAGCCAAGGTACAGAAGAAACAAGTCCCAGCTAAAACCGCTGAAGTTTTCTAACTTTTGCTCTTAATATCTGGTGCTGTTGAAACATAGAAAACGTTCTTCTGCTGTGCTTGTAGTGTATTGAGTCATCTAGACATTCACTCACAAGATCTTCTGTCCTGAGGGCAGTTCTTGAGGAGCACACAAACTGCAGTGTTACTGCTGGGTGTGCAGGGAGGGAAGGAGGTGAAGTTCTCCACGAATGGATGAGAGAAGCATTGTTTCTCCTTTTTTTATTCTCCCCATATTTTGTTTTTTTGTTTGGTTTTTTGAGCGTTTTTTTTTGTTTGTTTTTTTTTTTTTTTTTTGAAGGCTGAAGTAGACCAAAAGACCATTTGTTTTCTGCTGGGGATACGTGTTTTGCTGGTCTTCAGACCAATACCTTAGTGATGAAGTCCTTTTAGTCTATGGTGGAAATTCCGTGAAATTCCATGACATAGTTGTTCTCATCCTGAGTTAGACATCACCTTCCTTTTATCATTTTAACCAGCAGGCAGCTGGCTAAATGATTTGGGTTGCCTGTGTTTGGTCAGTTGAGTTTCATCCTTGATATCTGAGAACCATTGGGGCATGAGTAAGGAGTCAGACTTTGAAGTTTGGCTTACATTAAATGGAAGTGATTCTCAAGCAATAAGGAAATAGAAAGAGTAGCTGTTTGTCTCTCATCCTTTTCAGGTGTTAATAATCAATGTTTAGTTTGACCTGGCAAAATTAGTTGAGCAAATTTTCTTGTGAAAGTCTTTCCATTTTTCTATTTAGGAGCCTCAGACTTACTTACACAGCTAGATGTACCCTGAGCTTCAGTCAATATTAAGTTACAGGTATGTCTTTAACTTGATATATTTAGATCTATTCTGACAAAAAAAAAATTGCAAATACCATTCAGGTTCCTTAAATAAAGAAGTGTTTTCCAGCATGCTTGTTACTCTGACGTTTGACCTGCAGTCCTTGTCTGTCTGCTCCCAGTTGCAGTTGGAGGTTGGTTTTGGTTCATAGAATGATCTCCAGGGCAAGGAGAGAGATAGAGCAGTAGGAGTAGTAAGGATGAAGATGTAGGTTTGCTTTATGGAAAAGGTGATAGGCTTTTCTGGCAGTAACTTCGTGTTCACTACTGAGTTTTTCTCCTGTGGGTTGAGTGTACCAGATATTTTTCAAAGAGCAAAAAACCATTGTGGAACTTCTCCTTCCCGACCATCCATCTTGGATTGGGTAGAAATTGCTGACCTTTGGTTTCTAATTAGTGTGGATTGTGTTCTTAATAGCTGGTAGAGGGATGGAAACTTGGGATAGGCTTCCTTTTATTGTGTGAAATCCAAAAGGGCTGTAACCTGTTACCAGAGCAAAAGCTCTCCATCAATTGTACTACATTGGCTCTCTTCCCAGCTCTTTGCACCACTTCATCAGCTGTGAGGCACAAAGATGCCAAATTCTTAATGTTAAAAGTTACTGGTTTAAGTATTTTGAAATGCTGTTACATTAAAAAAAAAAATTTCCTGCTGTTTGACTTCCTCTGCTAATTTTCATCTTTATGCCTTAGTTTGCATTTTTTGAGTTGAACAGTCTGTTAAGAGGAAGAAATCATTGCAAAATCACTTGAAATACCCCTAACAAATGACTGTAGGCTAGGACTTTTGCTTTGTGAACTCTCAACTTTTTGACATTGTTTGTTCTGAACATTTCTTTTATTGCTCTTGGAGTTATATCCTGGGTTTAATTATAGGAATGGGTCAGCTGTAAGGAGGAGTTCTGCACTGTCAGCAAATAAAGTGTTATGCATCATTCAAATCATTGCTCTTCACATTTTTGTATTTTGGCTTTTCTTTTTCTACAGAAATGGTTTTGAGCAACAAGACACCAAGGTTTACCCTTCAAGTGTGTATCTAAGTTTTTGAAGATTGCAATGCAAACTTCATGTGAGATGAATTGTAGATATGTTCTGAAGCTATAAAGCTCCCAGTTTTATAAATTAGATGCCATAAACAGATTTTTTTTTCTTTAAAGAATGATACATCAATAAATTGTTGAAAATAAATGTCAAAATTTTACAGCTTTGCTGAATATACTTATTTGTTCTTGTCGATCCGAGTCTCCCAGGAGAACTGACATGTGAAGACAGGTAAACTGTGAATATTGACTTTTCATTTTAGTCAGCAAGACTATGTGTAGTTTTAACTACTACATTAATCCTCTGCAAATCTACAATAGTAATAAAGTTACCACCTAAAATTAATTGGATGCATCCTAAACTTCTGCCACATTTCTAAACTGCTCTTCCTCTGCCAAAGTTAAGTGGCTAAATTAAAATGCAACTTGGCATGCACAGAAATAAACAAAATCTCTCCTGCATCCTAAGGAAGAGTTTGAATAAAAGTGTGTGCTAAGACACAGCTAGTGTTCAGATAACTTTTTTTTAATGCTTTCTTCTGTTTTCAGTGAGGATGGAATAAGCAGATGGTCCAGTATGACTGTGTGACTAAAATTGTGTTACAATTTACTGAAAATCAGAGCATTTGACTGTAATTAGAGGCAGTCGAGGTAGACCCTGTTCCAGGATCCAAGAACCAAAAGTGAAAATGTATTCAGTAACAACAGTGGGAGTAGGAGAAACCAGTTTGTAGGCAGGGTTTTAACCATCAGCAGCAAATAATGCTGCTTGTAATGTGAACTAAAATTCAAGGCATTTGCATCTGTCAACTGGAAAGCAAATGTGGGCTCCATAACATTAAGTCTGTGAGATTCAACTGGTATACTTTGAGATTGAAGAACTGTACAATAAGCTGAGGCTGGGGAACAAAAACTGTTCCTTCGAGAAGATTCAGCCTCAGATAGGGAATCCTAAATCCAGTTCTCCACTCCCACCCAGTGACAGACTTGACTCAGATTATTGCTGCAGATGAGAATGAGTATTTTAAAGAGATAGACCACTGAATTTAAATAACAAAGATACTTTAAAATGCTAGATGGTAGCAAAAGTGCTTGTAGATTATAATATAAGAAACGGTGTAATAAATAATAAGTTACTCATTACCTTCCCCCCCAAAACATTTCTGCTTGTTTAGGAAAAAGAGTTTGTTCTTTAAGCAAAGCTAATTTTGGGATGCCCTTAGGATTTGTATTTGATCTGGTGTTGTTTATTATCCTAATGTCTTTCTTGGCAGTGGTGTGGCAGGTGTTGTGAGAGTGGAGGCTCTGAGCCCCTTCATGAGTGTTTCCCAGACACTTGCATGCTCTGGGAGTTTGTAGGGACACAAGTGGCAGTATTGTCATGGTTCACAAAATTCCCTCTTAAATGTTCCTTCCCTGTGTTTCCCCCCATCCCGTTGAAGCATGACCACCTTGATGTCAAGTGCAGAATGAATTAGATTTTATGTGTAAGAGGCCCCCATGTACCCACGTAGCAGTGCAGCCACTTGCTTCTTGCCTGTGTTTTCTGAAAACCTCGATATTCAGAAGTACTTCATAGAGCAGCTGTTTGATCAGCCCCACCAGCTAGCACTTCCATTCTCAAACAAAACAGCCTCCTTTTACAGCTTGCTAAAAATAGCCATTTCTTTAAAGCCCGAGGACATGGTGATTCATGTGGTGGTGAAGAGGAAGAAAGGTTATTTCTTTTGCTTTAGGCTTTGGGAGGAAAGCCGCTGTGCTGTCCCAGTGCCAGCTGGGCTCATGCTTGCTCCCCCTTGGCCTTCACGGCCACATCACCAGCCCCAGTGGCTCTGGCATTGCTTGCTCTGCCACCGCAGCCTGGCAGCTATTTGAGGTGCAGGTGCCACATCCCAGTGCCCATCTTGGCTCTGGAGGGAAGGGTGTGCAGTCACTGCCACGGCTGAAAATAAACCCGTGAGATGGCAAGGTGCGGATTTGTGTCTGTGCGTTTGTGCAGAGCTCGCCCAAGGACGAAGGTATTTCTTAGGGTTTATAGCTGGGCAAAGGGGAAATGCTCCTACTTTGTCACTATTCAGATTCCTGATGAAGCTCCTGACACCACTGCAAGTGCAGTTTAAGGACAGGAAGAAGTCACAGGTAGAGCTTACATAGGATTTTCCATGGATTCCTGTGTCAGCTGTCCTGTGCTCTGCTGAGGTTTCGTTCTGCTGTGTGACACCGCAGCGGGACAGTGACACTGCTGCTAAACCTGCTCCAAGGCTCAGGCTTGCAGCAGTCCCGCTCTCAGGAACATGCTCAGGCACACATTTTTCTGTTTTGAAGCCCTTTATCATATCTCATTCCTTCTGAGGAAAGAGCCCTCAAAAAAATACTAGTTTTAATGTAAATGGAAATAGTTCTTACTCCAGCAATGTGTTTCTGGAGGATCATGAAGCAGAAAATTACTGTAGATGTGCGTGCAGCATTTTAGTTGCTGAGCAACGTGTTTCTTGCTTCAGCCTCTTAGCAAAAGAATCCAATTTCAAGTAAGATATTTGGGACCCTGACTGACTTAGTGATAATTAGTGTAAATTGCAAGCACTACTTGGACAGGAAAACAAAACGTTTTTCTCGGAAAACAAGAAGCTTTGCAAGAATTTTCACCATATATCTGCACTATTGCTTTCTAATTCCCATATACTGTTTTTCATGTTTGGGATCTTGGGTAGACCTTAAATCATTGCTCTAGATAAAGCAGGCCCAGAAGCAGTGGTTCTTATCTACAGCTCAACAAAGCCAACATTATCTTTCAGTGCTTGTAAACTTCACGTTTTTATTAATAGCATCCTGAGAACTTGTGCAACCAGATGATGTTTGCTCCTTTTCTCCTCACAAGCTTGTTTTAACCAGTTTTAGTAAAATAAAAGCTTTGGCAAGAAGGCAAAATAATTTTTCTTGTTGATGGAATGGAAGAATATACACTTGTAATATCAAAAAAACCCAACTCCCTGTAAGTGTCTAGTGATAAGACTCGTCAACTTGAATGATCGTGTTCAGGCTTTTGGGGTTTTATTCTTTTTTGTTTTGGTTGTCTTTCTTTTTCTTTCCCAGGCTTGTGGTTTTTTTGAATTGCCACCACCCAAATGGAGTTGGATTTTGTTCTTTTTGTAGTAGATTTAACACACATTTTTCATGCCTATCTCCCGGATTTTCTATTATCATTCACAGGAATTAACTGTTGATATTTGCCTATATTCATCCACCCAAGTACCGTTTCCTCCTTTCCTCAGCAGTAGCTTATCTGCAGGCTCAAAGGAGTAATAGAAGTCACATTGAATGGGAAAACAGGGGAATGGAGCCCAGATCCTGCTGGAAGCAGCAAAGAGATTTTTTTGCCATGGTCTGGCCTCAAGGACCAGCTTTGCAGAGCCTGAAGGAGGTAGAGATCAGAGAGCAGGATGGAGAAGGTTCAGCTCTGGTTTAGACCTGTGCTCCAGCAAGAGCTGACAGGGTTCAGGTATCCAAGTTGTGTCACTCACACAAGCTGCTTCCTCCAGATTATTTAGTGTGAAATAAAGGTTTTAAACTTTAATTTCCAGATAACCTTCATAAAACAAGTGAAGTCTAAGCTTGGATCCAATCTTGGAAAGCATTTCTTTTTTTTAATGTTGGCAGAAATTACTGTCTGCTGGCAAGATTCTGTATCTGGGGGCAGAGGATATCTTCCTGTGTCTTGTGTAACTGTGTGAGGAAGGGCTTGCATGTGCAGATACCAGGACGCTCTTCACTGTTTCTTCATACTTTAGATTGAGTACTTTTTATACATGAAAAGTCTTTTAGAGGATTTTTGGGGCTGTGACAGTAGGCAGCAGATGCAGGAAGTCGTCTCCTGGCTGCTGGGCCTCATGCAGTTGATCCAGCTTATTTCTGCATCTTTTAGCAGCTAATTGTTCCAAAGTCACAAATTCAATTGTCCTGTGAGAGTTTGCTTTGGAACATCTTTCCTGAATAATCGTTGCTGATTTTTGCATATTATTTCTTAATCTAATTTAGCAAGGACAGGATGTTTTTAAGGATCAGGACAATAGTTACGCAGCTCCAGTGGCTTAATTTTCCTGTGTGGAAATCAGTGGCACATTCATTATGGGACTGGCACTGCTGTTTGTGCACACAGCAGTTAAGCTTAAAGCCCCCTGGTAGAGGTATTTAAGAGTCATTTGTTATGGAAAACTTCAGACTTTTATGTTAGGGGCACAAAATAATTAGTATGCAAATCCAATACTGCTGTTTATGCATAACATATTAAGAGTCACCAACACTGTGGTTGCAATTAGGGACTTAAGACAAGTGTGCAGCCAGCCAGATAGGTAGAAAATAACCATAAAAAGGAAAAGAAGAAAAGACAAGAAGCAACTGCTTTAAATTATTGCACGGGACATTTAGATTAGACATTAGGAAAACTTTAACAGTCTGAGGGAGTTAGTCACTGAAATAAATCACCCATGGAGAGGAAGGAACGTCCAGGAGAATTGGACCAACACTGGGCAGGAATCACGTGGACAGTGTTAGTCCTGCCCTTGATGAGTGGGAGGAGCAGGCAGCCTCCCCAGGTCCCCTTTACTCCTCTGGCTGGCAGCACAGTTTATCTTAGTCCAGTTTCTTGTCCCTAATAAATCAAAAACGTCCTCTGGCTCTTGTTACGCTATCAGCTTGTTCTGTACTAAATGCATCCTTCTGCCTTGTAGCTGGGGTTTGCACACCAAGGCTCCTGCTGCGTGCAGTGTGCTCCAAGCTCGGCAGTGAGCAAGGTGGCCTTTTCATCACGTTTCTAGAAAATGCATGTAACTGGGTCTTGCTGGTTTGCTTTTCATGCCAATATTGGGCACATAAAGTTCTTATGCTCCTCACAACACTAAGGATCTCATCAGATGCTGATGGTGGAAAAAAACAGCATCTTGCTTAAAATTCCCCGAGTGTGGGGGTTTTTTTTTCTCCCTCTGTTTTCAAACTTTCATTCAATCCAGTAAAATGGCTAATTTTAGCATCATGCCAGATGTTTTGTTGCTGTTGTCCGTGTATCTTCAAACTGGTCTGTAAACCAACTGGAATTCAATTTTTGGGGTTTATTTGTGCCTTACCCTGCCCAAAAATGGTGCTGTTCCTTGCCAAAATGAATGCCATTCCTTCATGCAAAGTACAGGGGCCACAACGCTGATCTAATGTGGTGTGGTGCCATACATCCTCAGTGAACACCCAGGGGACTTTGAGAAGAGAATTTAATCCAGACCTTGAAGATGTTATCTTGTGAGGTGAGTATGTAATTCCTGACAGTGACTGAACTATGTGACTGTTTTGCAGGAAAAGAGAGTACAAGTCTCCCCGCCATTGACAAGAGGACCAAGTGCCTTTATACCAGAGAATGAAGTAAGTTTGCAGTTAGCTGGGCTGGGTGATAGTTTTGAAAACAATGACACTGAAGGATGGTTCTATGACCCTGCTTGTTCCATGGTACCTGGATGAGCTCCCTTGAAGGCAAAAGCAGTGGTTTCTCTGGAGCAGGTTCCAGTGTCTAAGACCCACCCCTTCCTTTCACATAAGTGGGACTGTTTGACATCTTTTCCATCACCAGCATTCCCAGAGATAGCCATGGGTGACAGCTCTGCTCTTCTTGGGTGGGTGTGAACACATGATTTATAATGCCAGACCTGAAGGAGGGCCTGTCCAGTAGTGCAGCAATGTGATTATGTAGCTCTCAGGGCAGTGCCTGACTTTCAGCTTGAGAGAACCTGCAAATATGACTTCACTCCTTAGACTGTAGCTCTTGAGAGAATTTATGGTTGAAAGGTAGGAGTGGATTTCAGACTTGAGATTTCTACCGTGACGAATGCTGACTGGTTTGTTAAACAAACAACCATCTTTCTCCCTCATTCCATGCCATGAAATAGTACAGTTCATAGAGAGGGTTTAGTCACACAACAGTAATACACTGAAGTGATAATAGCACTGCAGGTGTCAAAGGCTGCTTTATTGTTGCAATGGAAAGAATATGGGCAGAGAAATAATGACTTAATTGTAAAGATTCCTATTAACATGCCACATGGCTTTGAAAGCAGAATTTAAAAAAATATGTCAGTGGATGGAAATAAATCAGAAGGAAGTGCATGCACAGTATGAAGACGATAGTAATAGAGATGGAGATAAAGCTTAGAAATTATCATATGGCATATTGCTATGCCTAACGTAGCAACAGCAGAGTCCTACAGGATTATTTTTTGATTCTGTCAGAAGAATTTCTTTCTATAACTTGCACTGTTACAAGGAAAATTCCTGACAAGCTGGAGAAGATTAGAAACCTTACCAGAGACACAAAAAATATTATTTCCCCAAGAAACCACTAAATGAGACAAGAATCTCTTAAGTACATGGGAGATAGACCTGCTGAGGAATAAGGGGGACTCCTAGGAGTGAAGCAAGTATATACAGGGAGATAAAACGGTGTCTAATGTGTGAATAAAATTCTGATGGTAAAAACACTATTAAGGACAACTGAGAAGGCATCAGTTTGTGTAGAAAACACAGAAGAGGTGCCACAGTGAACATACACATCTAAAAATGATGGAGCTGCCTAACTGTGTAGCTGCTTCTCCCCTTTCTTTCTGGACCCACAGATTAAACCAGGAAGGTACAGTGGTGAGAAATGAAAATGTAGTATGTTTTTTGTATTTCTTTGTATACAACTGCCTGTATAAGATCTGATAGAAAAGTATTTGACACATGGTCCACTCATCAGCCCATCATATAGAAGAAAACATTTTAAATAGAATATTTCAGCAAAAGCATTATGCTTCCTGATTTTAGGCACTTTCTAGCTTCATGTGCATTAAAACAGGTAAAATATGCTCTCATTTCATGGTATTTGCAATAGTAAGCTGGCTGGTTTATTGCTGCACAGTGTCAGAATAAATACTGGGTATTCTAGTCTTGTGCTTGCAACTTCAGTGGTGAACATGTTGAGAATGGCTGTTCCTGGTGATAAACACTGAGTAATAGCACTCATACTGTGTCAGGGCTTGCAATGCTAGAGCTACTTGCTGTACTGTTGTTTCATTTCATCCTGTGCCCAAGGTTTGGATTGGTTGGAATAATTAAAGAACAGCTTTTGTTTAAAGAAAGCATTAAATTCCTGTTCTAAATAATACCTGAATGTTATGGACAAATTAGCATTTGATCTCCTCTTCAATTATACAAGCACAGGAGGGGTAGATTGCCAGGCTGTTTCTATAATTTGGTTACATAATCCAGTTCCTCTCCATTAATTTTGAAATTGATTTTAGGGCTGAGCACTCAGGTGGTGTGTATCTATACAGGGGTTGTCTTCCATAAAGAATTTACTTTCCATTTAGCTCTTACTTACTTTCAGTTCTCTGTACAGGTTTGATTTCAGCATCTGTAACTTCCTCTGTTTCAAGAAGATATATAAAAAAATGGGTTTGGGTTTTTTAGAAATGTATAAAAAATAACAGAGGTTCAGTGTAAAGTGCTCTTCAGTTCTCAGTATGCAAGTAGGATCTGTGTGTGTCTATTTGCATTCATGCAGGCATGTATGTTTGCAAATACACATCCAGAACTCCACCGTTGTCTTTAAGTCTGGACACAGATAAATCTTTCATACTGCAGTGTGTTTCTCCCCAGGGTTAAAGCTAGAGAAGATCTCTCCCTCTGTTAATATTTCTCCATCTTATTTTCAAGGTTATGCAAGCAAACGGTTTGGATGAACGTACTAATCTTCTTGTGGAAGAATATTCTACATCTGGTCGCCTGGACAACATCACACAGGTGATGAGTATCCATACTCAATACCTGGAGTCTTTCCTCCGCAGCCAGTTCTACATGCTGCGCATGGATGGGCCCCTTCCTCTGCCCTACAGGCACTACATTGCTATCATGGTATGTACCAACAGGCTGTGCACCTTCTTCTGCAACTCAGACTAATGTATTTTGAAAATGAAGATAAAAGGGAAGCGTTTAGAATGGAGAAATTAGGGTGGTATTTTGACAGAGGCTGAATTTTTATTGTGTATTTTTATCGCAATAAAACATGCCTAGCTGGAAGGTTTTCAGTGAGAAGGGAGAATTGGCAACCTACATCATTCCCTGTTTCCCACAGTGATGCACCTCTCACATGCCCACATCACTGTGCAGCAGTAGGATGAGGTACAGTGGACTCTAAGTCACCCGAAATTTCAGATGGACACTAGGAACACAATTCTGCTTGCAAGGACGTTGAGACATTGCAGCAGGAACCAAGAAAGGTTCTGTGATCTCTAAGGGTGAAGATCTTGTCTGGACAAGGCTCTGAGCAGCAAGTTCTAAGTCAGCTCTGTGAGTGGAGGGTTTTTTGGAGTGATCACTTCCAAATTAAATTATATTTTGCAATCCAAAGTAATCAAATGTATTTTTATTGGAGAATTCTCCATACTGTATAGAAATGTATTGCAACGCATTTGCACAAAGCCTTTTGGAATGACCTTGTACTTTTGTTTTGTATTATTAACCTGTCTCCCACCTACAGCAAAACCAGATTACACACTAATGTGCTGCACTGTTCACTCTGTGTTTAATTATTCCAGGCTGCTGCCAGACATCAGTGTTCCTACCTAATAAATATGCACGTTGATGAGTTTCTGAAGACTGGCGGGATTGCAGAGTGGCTGAATGGTTTAGAATACATTCCCCAAAGACTGAAAAACCTGAATGAAATAAACAAACTTCTTGCACACCGTCCCTGGCTGATCACAAAAGAGCACATCCAGGTACCTCTTCAGTCATGCCCTGTAAATACCAGTAAATGGCTGGTAAAAGAACTGTGTAAATGCCTGGTTAGGCTTCATTACCCTGTGTTTCAAAGATCAGGGAAGTACTAGTGCACCGAACAAGCTGATTCTCCTTTGTGACAAAGCCAGTAAGATTTTCTTCTTAGGAATACCATTGGCTAAAATAGCCCAAAAGAAAAGAAGTAATATATTAGGTGTCTCTTTTTTTATCCAGTGATAGTTTGTGTGCAAGGGGAATGTGGTATTATTGGAAGAAAGAATTGATCCCTTTTTGAAATGTGTAGTGTTTTATAGAAACGCTGGGGGCCAAAAGAAATTTTATATTTACACTTTTTTTATTCTCATTTCAGAAACTTGTCAAGACTGGGGAAAATAATTGGTCTCTTCCTGAACTGGTGCATGCTGTTGTCCTGTTGGCACATTATCATGCCTTGGCAAGTTTTGTATTTGGTAGTGGCATTAATCCAGAGAGAGATCCGGATACATCTAATGGAGTCAGACTTATAGCAGTCAACAACTTCTGTGTCTGTGATCTTGCCAATGACAACAACATAGAAAATGCATCCCTCACAAGTAGCAACTTCGGGGTTAGTGTTGCAAGAAAATTCCTTTGCTTGCCTCTGTTTTGCATTAGAAAACTTTCTTCCATTCTTTCTGTTTTAAATTTTAGTTTTAAATTTTTTTTGTCTACTTTACAGGAATACTTGAGTCTGGTAATTCTTACATGCACTCTGACAATTTCCAGTGTAATCTGTTGAAAACCTCACTGTAACAGTGAATGGTAGTCAGAGCAATGTGATTTTGGTAGCTAATCCCACTACCCATCGAGCAAGACTAAAACTTTGCTTGCAGCAGAAAGCTTGAAGTCCTAATTTCTTTAGACAGCATGGCATTGCCTGGAGCATTGTTCCATCCCTGTTCCTAACATCAGGAGTGAAAAGAGAAATGGAAAAAAAATAGAAGTAATAGTAGTAGTAGTAGTAATAATAATTATAATAATTTTTACTTCAAGGCCTACAGTCATGAAACACTTTGAAAGACTTCCATGTAGGTGGGAGGAAATGTCTGAAATAAAATTATTTAATTCTTCATGCTGGTATTCCAGTCTTGAATCAACAAAGAACTCTGATTACCAATTAATTAACTTGATTAATTTGATTACTCATTAATTAACTGGACATTTTTTCCTGAAAGGTGCTCTAGAATGCTTTTGAAGACACACCCTTGAATTAATGCCGACAGATGAATTAGCCTCATTGCTTTGATGGAAGATCAGGATTATGAGCAGAGTTGCTAGATACAATTTTTACAATTAGCAGTAGAATATAAGCATGTCATCCCTCAGTCCAATCACTGTGTCTAAAATTTCTGGGCTGTAAAACATGCCAGCTCATGTCATGGAGGTGCCTTACTCCCCATTCGTAGTGGGCAGAGCATTGCTGCTGACTGTGCTTATTGCTAAGCAGTGAGGAGTCTGCTAGAAACAGCTGTAACTGGGCAGAAGAACAGACTCAAAAAGATGGAAAAGAAAAAACAAATAATTTATCTTATGAAAAAATCTGAATGATAGGTACAGGGCACCCGAAGCTTTGACATATTTCTCGTGGAAAGAGGTCTTTCTTCCTGACAAAAGTAAGAAAAAGGGTCAACATAGTGGCTATTTTGGTCATGCATAGTGAAAGAAAAGTCCTGATTTTCGATCTCAGGTTGTGTTTCTATAAGGCAGTGTTGCACTGCAACTCTTCAGCAGCATATTTTGCATTACCAATGGACTTAATATAGTTACCTTTGTATGAAAAGTTGTTTTATGAGAGATGTAGGGATCAGATGGATTTTCCTGAGCTATCTGTGTTGTGGAATATGAGTGACTTTGGTTTCCACACTCAAACACCACCTCTACGCTGTTAATCTCACTGCAGTAAATTAATGCAGCAGGCTACACTTCCCAGCTCCAGTCTTCCTGCTGTCTGAAAGCTGTTTATCTGCACTGGCAAAATGTGGCAAAATGCATTCTGGCTTGAGGCTTTGTGTTTGCTGCTGCTGTCTGGTTTTGAGAACGTTTGTTGTCAAGCATGAAATCTGAAGATGACACACGTTGTCTATCTTCTAATTTTGCAGAATGTCATGGTGTTTTTGCAGATTGCAGATTCTTTAAGTGAGCTGGAGGCCCTGATGGAAAGGATGAAGAGACTACAAGAAGATAAAGAGGATGAAGAAGCCTCTCAAGAAGAAATGGCAACTCGCTTTGAGAAGGAGAAGAAGGAGAGTCTGCTAGTGATTAGTGGAGGTATTTGTGCTTTTCTGGTTCAATTTTGTTTGTGCTTTTTAAGAAATAAATGCTTGAGGCTAGCTCAGTGACTGAAACTGTTTCTGTCTTTTTCTTTATTCTGGTTCTTCATGTAGGAGGAGTGTGGTAGGGTGGTCTCACCTTTTGCTTCATCACCTTAGGATTTCTTGATTGACAAATAACATCATCCTTTCTACTAGTTGACATTTAGCTTTTGGTATATTTAAAAAAAAGGCCTGTAGGCTTCCCTAAAAAGTAGGGAAAAGTAGGATGTACATTTCTCTTTCTTTGTATGTTCTGTATCATCAAAAAATTAGTTTATTAATTATAATTAGTAATAAATATTCAGTAATATCTCACAGGTGTAGGTTCTGTGGTGCTTAGAACTTCAATCACACTCATAAGTAGCTTTCAGATATGACATTTAGTTTAGGAATTAGATGATGAGACTCAACTACTTTACCATTTACTGCCCACCTGGAAAGGACATTTCCATCTTGCTGCTCTGAGTGATCATACTACTATGTTGTTTCACTGCCTATCTTGTGATAGAGATTGATAGCATCTTTTTATTCTTAAATGATTTTCCAAATTTTGAGCTGAAACCTTCTTTTCCCATATTCTTTGTATGCTCTGGAGGCGTTAATCTCTAACAAACTACAGAACGAAGTCTGCTTCATACAGACACAAATGTGGTTTTTTTCCTAAAGAAAGTGTTAGAAGAAAGAATATTATTAAGACAATCAGAATCTCTAGCTATTCCCTCATAGTAGAAGCTACTTGAAGATGACTGCTTGTGTCTTTTTAAAAAGTGGCCACTAAAATGCTTCACTTCTTACTGCACTGTGAATTTAGGTCTCTGCAGCTTCAGACCAAAATGTGTTTGAAAGAATCAATAGGTTAGTGCAAAGAGCCCAAAAGGGAGGAAGAATGTACTGAGGATCAGCAGAGAGATTGTTTTGTTGCTCTCTAGGAACATGGAAAAATCTCTGAAAGAAGATACATCCAGGAACAAGCTGGATTTTTTTTAAATAGACATTGTAAATTCTTGCCGTATTTTCCTCTGGCCAGGCAGTATCAGCAGTGCAGATAAACGGACACTCATTGCAGTTTCATTATCAAATCAGGATGTCCATGAGTCTGTGCAACTCCAGGTATTTAAGGAAAAGGGGTCATTCAAACAGGAGGGATTTTTGGATGGGGTTGCTGATAGTTATGTTGACTTTCTTCCCTCTTTACTATTTGCTGATTTCAGTTGAGGAGTCTATGTGTTATGGATCTTTACCATTTCATGAAATCCAGTCCTCCTCTGGGCAGAGGAGTGTATGTGTACAGGTTTTTTATTCTTCACTGAGAATTTACTGTAGCAGATGTTGTCCAAGCTTCTTCCTACACAGTTATGTTTTGATTGTGTAATGAGGCAAAGAGGAGATAAAGCACTTCTGCAATTCTTAGATTAACTGACTTTTCAAGGTGCTAACAGTGGACATATGGCAACTGTTCTGTCAATGCTTGTGGAAGTGAGCCATGATTTTAACATCAGGGTCAAATGCAGTCAGCTATGCAGCAGTCAACTTGTGCAGAGGTAGTTACACAATCCAGCCACCTGTTTATTCGGGAGGGAAAGATTGATTCCTGATAGAGAGCCTGCGTGTGCTTAGCGATATGTTTTGGAGCTCTTTGAAGATGCTTAGTTACTACAGCTTCTGGCAGAATTTCACCCTGATGTACTGTAGAGCTCTTTGCTTGCATATAATCTTCAGCTGATATTTACCAATGGAGTGTTGTGTTGCTTTCTGGTGCTCATACTCCAGCTTACAGAACAGAGCCAGACAATCCTGCTGTCAAGGATCCATTTTTTTGTTCTTTATGTTAACATGGTGACTTTGCTAATGATATTCATCTTCCTGACTTAAAAAACTAGCCTCCCTCAGAAGTCAACAGAGAGAAAAGGAAACCTCCAGACAGAAGTGTAGCCCATCACTTCTCTTTTTGTAAAAGTACATTAGATGTCTTGTATAGGCTGACATTTAATGGGCTCAATGAAAACAATGTATCCCATACAAGCAGATGAAAATTGAAATGCTTCTTTCCTTTGTACCACTTTTCCTTTGCATAACTTCTAAAATTGTCCTCTAGTCCTGCAGTAGAGTGGTAGTTGGAAGTCAGCATTAACTCATGTTCTTGCCTAAAGCAAAGCATTTTGCTGTTTTATTCCCAGCATTTGATGATGAAATAGTTTCTACAGATGTCTCCCGTTATGTTGAAGATCCTGGGTTTGGGTACAAAGACTTTGCAAGGCGAGGAGAAGACCATCTGCCAACATTCAGAGCTCAGGTACCATCTCTTTAAAGCACATTCACTCAAAGAATGTTTATATATCTCACTACAGAGCACAAAGTGGTTAGAGTGGGGCATGTTTTCTTTAAATTCATTAAATAACTCACGACCTTGCATAAATCACCCTGAGATGGAGTCTTTCACTATTTGTCAATCTCTGGAAAGGCAATGCTTGGCTTTCCATCTGACTTCAGTTATAACTAGTACTGATGTTTGAAAATTGTAAAGCATATCTGAAATAAAAGGTAAAGGTAGAAGAGCAAGAATTTCTTTCCCATCCCTCCAGATATTGTAGAAAAAAATCCACTGGAGCAACTCTTTATTCCTGTCATTTTACCAAGTACTCTCTGTCCAGTGGCTACCAATACCTGGATACTTATAGGTCTGTGAGAGTGATTTGGGGAGTATTGTTCTCATATGCCCACCAAATCTCTGGACTTGGAATGCTGTGAAAGAAAAGGAATTCCTAAATATGATTACTGAAGTTTTTGCTGTATTTTAATACATTTTTCTCAGTGCTGTTGGAAGAACAGAATATACATTTTACCGGTACATTGTCTTATATATTGACATCCTTTGCCATGACCAGAATCATGAACTTCATATTATATGTAACAGGAGGGACATTCCAGATGGTTCAGTTCTATCTTACAGAGCACATTCATAAGCAGTCTAGAAGTAAATGGAAAGCAATGGAAGAAATCTTCAACCAAATCAGAGAACTTCAATTAAAATGACAGTGAGTGCAGAAACACTCAGTGGTCAGAAAGATGTATCTGAGACTGTAAAATATGGAATCCACAGTCGACCTCAGGAAATGTATTTAGCTGTATAGCAGTCTCTGCTGAACTGGATAATTTATTCTGTGGTCTTTATATGAGCCTGAAGTAGGTTATTACTGCCAAAAAGAATAAGGCATAGTCAGTGCCTATAAATCAAACAATCTGCCTAACTACTTTAGGAGCAGCAGGCTCACTTGGAAAAAAGTTCCAAAGAAGTTGAAATTGGAACTGAAACATCTCTGCTCTTAAATAAATAGGACAGCTTCTGGCTTAAATTCAAAGGACTCACCTTGATAATTTAATTATGTCCTACTCTTAACAGTTGGATGTATATACCCACAGCCTCCAAAATCTCATCTATTAATGATACTTAAATTGCAGTAACATCCCAAATACTTGCAATAAGTCTAATCCTTACTCTGATGAAACAAAATTGCCTTTGTCTCTATGGTTTTAAATTTATTAATAGAAAAAAGGTATTCTATACCCAGCAGAATGTCTTTAGGCTTGTCTTTGGGGGGCAGGTTTCACTGATAATAGGGATCAATTGCAGTTTGTCAACAACACTTTCCCCTCTCTGGGCCTTCTGGCTCTCAGAGGCTTTTGTGATGTCCTGGATACCTTTCCAGGGCTGTATGGGTTTGGCATATTTCTCACAAGCCTTACAGTCCTTTGTACTGGCAGCCAGAGGCCAAACGTGATGTTGTGACATGTTTTGGATGTCACTGATGCCTCCGTGAGGCAATGGAGCACTGTTCAGCTCTTCCCTGCTGTCCTACTCAGGGGGACAGCACAGCAGACCTGCTTCAAGGTGCCCAGGTGAGGATCCCGGCCTGGCAGTGCCTTTGGAAAACAGCCAGAAACAGGAAGGACATGGAGATGATGCCTCAATTGTAAAGATGCCATCAGTGATGGGATGATAGAGCACTTGACAAGGATGTGGGCACATTCTCACTTTCCGTGTGATGGCAGTGTGAAGCGCCCTTGCTCCCTGCTCTGGAGCAGGATGGTTCTTCCTGCTGTGCCACCACTCTGCAAAGATTTCCCATTCCTCATATGAGCTGATAGGCTTTTATCTTGCAGTCCAGGTGCTCATCTAAGACCAAAGCAGCCTGGATTTTATCAGTTTTTTCAGGGATGGTTCAGCACTTTACCCAATGATTGCACATTGTGGCTGGAAGTAAAGACCCCATCTCTGCTTGGAGCTAAGCACCAAAGCCTCTAAGAAGAGCAAGTTTTTAAACTTAAAGGCCAATCCCACATGGAATGATAGTGGTCAGAGTGGCAAAGCAGAAGATTCCCTAAGCAATTCAGGAGAAGCTTGGGGTTTTTTTCTCCTGTAGGCTAATGATATCCAGGGTTGGGGTGTCACAACATGATATTCATTGCCAAGAATTCTGAGGGAATGGAGCAGGTGATGTGGATGAAGGATTCAAAATGCAAACCTTTGGAAGAGAATAAAGTCATAACTATCAGACAACAAAAACTGTTGAGTTGTAGAGAAGATGACATAGGGAATTCACTACATGTGTGCATTTATTTATTTTCTTCTCTTCCTGCAGGACTATACTTGGGAAAATCATGGCTTTTCCCTTGTAAACAGGCTTTATTCTGATATTGGGCATCTCCTGGATGAGAAGTTTCGGATGGTGTATAACCTCACATATAACACTATGGCAACACATGAAGATGTTGATACAACTACGCTAAGAAGAGCTTTATTTAACTATGTCCACTGTATGTATGGAATCAGGTATGGACAGAAATTCCCTAGCTTAGGAGTACATTTTAAAACTATGTAAACAGAAAAATAAACCAAGTGTAAAGCATCATTTTAGACTGAGTGTTTAAAGTGGAGATGTCTGGAAGTTAGAGTGGTTTTGCTGGCATATCAGTATAATTTTTCCTTCCAGTGCAGAAAATGAGTCAGGATGGAAGTTTTTACAGAAATGTGTTCTCTGAAGCCAGCCTGTATCCTTCATTCAGGAAAGACAGCATCCCTAGGCTGAGCATCACTAAGTTGGGCAGGAGTGTTGATTTGCTGGAAGGAGGTAGGAAAGAGCCTTACAAATGGCTCTGGGTAGGCTGGATCAGTGAGCCAAGGCCAATTATATGAGGTTCAGTGATGCCAAGTGTCAAGTCCTGCACTTGGGCCACAACACCCCCAGGCAGCACTGCAGACTGGGGGCAGTGGCTAAGAAGCTGCTCAGTGAAAAAGGACCAGGGGGTGCTGGACAACAGCAGCTGAACATGATCCAGGGTGTGCCCAGGTGGCCAAGAAGGCCAATGGCATCCTGGCCTGGATCAGCAGTGGTGTGGCCAGCAGGAGCAGGGCAGGGATTGTCCCCCTGTACTGGGCACTGCTGAGGCCACAGCTCCAATCCTGTGTTCAGTTCTGGGCCCCTCACTACAGGAAAGACATGGAGGGGCTGGAGCATGTCCAGAGAAGAGCATTAATGCTGGGGAAGAGTCTGGAACACAAGTCCTAAGACGAGCAGCTGAGGGACCTGGGGAATTTTAGTCTCAAGGCTCAGGGGGCATCTTACCACTGTCTTCAACAACCTGAGATGAGACTGTAGCCAGGTGGGGGTCAGCCTCTTCTCCCAGATAACACGTGGCTTCAAGTAGCACCAGGGGTGATTTAGTTTGGATATTAGGGAAAATTTATTCGCATAAAGATTTTTAAAGCATTGGAACAGCCCACAGAGGAGGGAGAGCAACCATCCCTGGAAGTGTTTACAAAATGGTGGATAGGGCACATGGTTTAATGGTGAGCATGGTGGTGGTTTAGGGTTAACCATTGGATTCAATGATCTTAAAGGTCTTTTCCAACCTTAACAATTCTGTGATCCTACTAAGCCTTTCAGATCCTTTAACACGTGTTTTTTGGTCATGTATGATAAATGTTCCAGTTCTCAGGCTTAAGAACATAATGCTGCAAAAGACAATGCTTTTAGGAACTTATGGCAAACAGAATGATTGCTTGTGTTACGTAGGTATGATGACTATGATTATGGAGAAGTTAATCAGCTACTTGAACGCAGCCTGAAGGTTTACATAAAGACAGTGACCTGCTACCCAGAGAGAACTACCAAGCGCATGTACGATAGCTACTGGCGTCAGTTCAAGCACTCGGAGAAGGTATGTGTTCCAAAGCCAAAGGGCCTTCACAGAGACCCCTGTGCTGTTTGAAAACTAAAATGTGGGGACACCTGAAATGGCAGCATCTGACACATGAACTGTTTTAAATCAGAGAAAAACAAATGAGAATCATTCCTTGAGTGTTAGATACTGGTTTGGCAAATATACTTCTTAGTGTGTTGGCAATACTTTATTATTATTATTATTGTTGTTGTTGTTGTTGTTGTTATTTGTTATTATTATTAATAGTCACTTCTCCATAAAATTGAATGGAAAACTGTAAAAGAAAAGTGGATAAACTTGAGAATGCAAAAGTGGTCAACTATGCCAATACTTGGCGATTTGGAGATCAAGGATACTTAAACTCATATATATATATATATATGTATATATATATATATACACACTTTATGGTGTTTTTCAGCAATAAAAATGTCAACATGCCTTCAGATATCACATTAAATGCTTCCTGAGAAGGGTTCAGTGCATGTGATGTGTGCCTGCTAGCCTATCTGGCATGGAAACTGGTCCTTATTCTGTGCTCCTATATAATGGTGACAGGTAGTAGTAAAGAAAACCAAATATGATTTAGAAAGAACTAATGACATTGGGGTACAAAAAAAGGTTTAAAAGTGGCTTCTCAAAAGGAAGATTGCTTAAAGCAGCAGTTGAGACTGGTTCCTTCAATCCTGGGATGTTGTCCATATTGGTATTACTACGCAGCTGTCTCTAGAGGAGCTGTAGTCCTGCAGCAGGGTACAGGGAGAAGAGACAAAGTTTTCTTGCAGCAATACTTTACTAAAGGTTAGAAATTTGAGCTTGGATGACTAAACCGTGTTGCATTCAGAGGTGAGCTAAATGGCCAATGTAATTTTTTTCAGGTTCACGTCAATCTACTTCTGATGGAAGCTCGGATGCAAGCCGAACTTCTGTATGCCCTTCGTGCCATAACTCGTCACTTAACCTGAAGCACTCGCTGGCCAGGAGTACAGGGGCTTTTACTGAGTATGTAAAGACCTTTTGAAATAGATACACACCAGAAGCTGTTTGTGATGTAGCATCAGGTTATTCAATTCTCTAGTGTCAAAGTTTAGCCGTGCTTCTTGGCGGCTGTAATGTGCAATGACGTGTTTTATTTTCTTGATGCTTAACATTACTAATGATAACAAAAGTAACACTGAGGAGCGCTACTCTGCATTGTTTCCGGCTGGATTTCTGCACAGCGGTCAGGATCCTGAAACTGGTTTTATTGTATCCAATCCTAGCGCTTTGTTCTTTAAGCACTGGAGTGAAGTGCTTAGAGACTTCTTTTTCCAAGCAATCATTTTTCAGATGAGTGGAGTCCAGCAGAAGATCAGTTCTGCCTGTCCTGAGAAGGTCCCACCACGTCGTGACTCGCAGCAGAGACGCGCGGGCTGCGCTGCATCGAATTGCCCACTGGATTCTCCTGTGTGTCCTGGAGACTGCTGCCAGTCACTGTCTTACTACAGCAATTGGAGGTGATGCAAGATGTGGATGCAAACATCGAGCACACTTTAATGTGAAATTAGTCTTGATAAATCCTACAGCATGCTACTGAAGTGCAAAATTCATCCGCTTTGTCGTGCCCCTTCACAAAGAGAAGAGGCCTCACGATTTGCCATTTCAGCCACACTTACTGTGTTTCAATCATGCATAGTCTTGTTTTACTGACAGTCACCCTCAGTTGTCCTGACAATATCCATGCTCATCACGTGTTGCAATTTGTTTAGTTGGCACCTATAAAATTAACACACAGGCTGACCAAAAATAGGGTTGTGGGGTTTTTTGCACTCTCTTCTTTATCAATGTTTTAACTGAGGAAAGTAAAGGAAGGCTAGTATATCTATTCTTTCATATTGGATGTATAGAAATTATTTCCCATAACTTTTTCATAGCATGAAATTGTAATATTCAAAGTTTTAAAAGTTTCTATGCATTAGTGTGAATGAACAAAAGAAAAGTGCAATATCTAAAAAGAAAGCAAGCTTTTTTCCCTGACATGCCACTGCTAAAGTGTCCTTCTTATATAGCCATAAAGAAATTTTAAAACCAAATTTCTTTATTGTCTAAGGCCTAGCAGTTTTGTTTTAGCTTTTACGGCTTAAGACAACCTGATACTGAGATGCCAAAGCATCCCCAAAACAAAGCATTTTTGGACAACCAGGAATATTGGGGAAGGGAAGAAATAAGCTGCCAAAAATGTCACACTTTTGTGCTGTTTTCTGTTGCTTTTGACTAATTTTTGAGAGCACAAAATGTTGATATTTATAGCTTTATTTTGTATTGCATTTAATGAACCAGTGAAGTGCCTAAAGAGATGCTTAAACTTACCCAGTAGAACACAAGTTAACTGCTTCAACTTTCGTCTGTTGGTTTGGACTTTCATGTTTCTTTTGAGGAGGGTGACCTTTATTTCTGTGGTATACATTCAAAACTAACTGGACAGGTTTATTTTTAATGTTCTGTTGGATTGTAGAAGTTAATGCAGGACTTTTTTTCATTGGTGATTGCAGAATCTTTAGAAAAAAATACTACCAGTCATATTTTGACACTTTTCATTTACAAAACCATGGACCAGTACTTTACTAAAGTTAGTTTTCTCTCTTCTTACCTTTTCCTGATCCTTGCTTTGACTTTGCATGTTGGTTTTTCTGCTTTATCTGTCCGTTCCAGATTGGAAAGCCCAATGATTGTACACTTTTCTGCACTTTCAGACTGCAGACTCTGCATGTGAAAACCTTTTGAGGAAGAAATCAGTAATTATTTTTTTTAAGTGTCATGTTAGCTATTTAGAAAACTACCCAACAGACAGCACTGATCTGTCTTCAAGAGAGCTTTGGGTAGAATATCAGATTTATTTATCTTGTATAGCTACCTGCAAAGATTTCTCAGAAATGCTGAGATGCTCATATGTGTGAACTTAGATTTGCTTTCTAAATTGTTATGATCCTTTTTCCCCCCACTCTTGTGATTGTAGCAGCCAGACCTAATGGCTTCTGCTGAGAGAAGTTTTCATGCAATACTTTTGTTCTTTTTCAAGTGATTGGAACTGTTTGGTACTACTTTAAATTTCTTTGCATTGAAAAGTCAAGTAGTTCTCAAGAAGCACAGTTGAGCTCTGGAAAGGAGGTGAAACTAGATTTGGGTAACTAATATGATGGCTTCGTTTCCCCTCAGAAATGCAAAGACTTCTGGAGTAGGTTGAGTTTTACATTTGGAAACATGAGTGCCTTTACTTCTTTCCTTATGAAATATACTTGCCAGCTCAAATGCCTTCGTGAGCAAAGTACATGAGCAGATTTGAAATACAGAAACCATAAATGGATTGCTTCATAAAACTAGTAGTAAACCAGTGTTTTGTTTTGGATTTTTTAGTGCCATATCAAGTCCCATATGGCCTGCAAGACATTCCATCATAGGAAATGTCATTGTACGACTAGTTTGCTATTTCTCTTTTTTTCTTTTCTCTTTAATATTAAATGCAAACTTGAAACATCTGGAAATGTTTTCCACGTGGCATTTTTTTTTCAAAGTATTGCATTTACGGTGCAACAATTTATAGCCTAGTTTTTATACACAAATTTGGGATTTTTAATAGATGTTCGTTCAGAATAGGTTCACACAACGCTACCATACACTTTATGTGCGCTTTAGGTTCACACTGTGCCAACTTTTAATCTGCAAATGTTCTTGGACTTTTTTGCATTTTTAAAGCACGCATGAATGTGAATCTTCACACCTTGTTCATTAATATTTTTCTTAATAGTACCATAATCATTGAAGTGTAGATCCTCCCCCTCTGTGTTCCTTCATTGGAATTGGTAATTACCAGCATTCATGTTAGTCTACAAAATCCCAGCCGTGACCAACATAAAAACAAAGTGTACAGTCTCCTGTCTGCTGGAAAGAAAGCTTGATAGGTACAAATTAACCAGCTAGCACAGGGAACACTGTGAGTAGGGAACAGAGCTTTTGAGCATGAACAGCTTCTTATCATTGTAGAGTCACTTAAAATGTGTGTTGCTGTAGAGTATGTCCTTGCTGAGATTGCTCTATTTTCTTTGGTAATGAAGAGAAGTCAAAAAGGTGCCAACTGGAGAAAGCATTTGCATTTCCCAGAACACTCTACCCACAGCTGAACTTCATGAGAGTATCATCATACAAGAATAGAAATAATTGTTAAAACAGAAATAATAATTTTAAATTTAGGTGCAGTTTGTGCAGATAGCTACTACAGCTAATGCTGTGGTGTCCTATGAGAATTTTGGTGAGCTGTAGATGGATTTATTTTCATTAAGGCTGAATTGAAACATATATCCTTTGTCCTAAAGCCTTCATTAAAATGAAAAATTACAGAATCGTAGAATTTGCTGAGTTGGAAGAGGCCCACGAGAATCATCGAGTCCAATTCCTGACCCTGCAAAGGACAGGCCCAAGAGTCACACCACGTGCCAGAGAGAATTGCCCAAATGCTTTTTGAGCCCTGTCAGGCTTCCCTGGGGAGCTTGTTCCAGTGCCCAGCCACCCTCTGGGGGAAAACCTTTTCCTAATATCCAACTTAAACCTCCCCTGACACATCTTGAGGCCATTCCCTCAGGTCCTGTCACTGGTCACCAGAGAGAAGAGATCAGTGCCTGCCCCTCCTCTCCCCTCAGGAGGAAGCTGTAACTGCAATGAGGTCTGTTCTATAAATTTAGAACAGATCAGAAGAGAACAAAAAGGAAAACATTTTGTTGCTCTAGTACTTGAATGCAGAAAGTCAAAGCACCAGATTCTTCAAGTGCGTTTTTGTTTGTAGTGATACTGATATTTTCATGGCATTTGGAAAAAGCAGCTAGCTGCCTAAATTTCAATGGGGATTTAAGCACTCAGGCACTCAGCAAAATCCTGGAAGATGCCCACTTGAATGTTTGAGTCAGATTTTTAAAGAAATGGAGTCACCTAAATAAAATGGAATAAAATTAATTTTCATAGAGACTAAAAGAATAATATATACCAGGTCCATATGATTTGCAGTGATTGTTAATGAAATTAGTTGTTTTGGGGATTTAAAGACTTAGAGAAACCTCTCCTAAAGCAGTTGAACAGTAGGCCACTGCTCTTGCAGAAGAGGTTCTCAGTGTTTCTCATACATGTGTGTTTTCCATGAACATAGGCATGCATTTCAGGCTCATGATCCAGAATTTGGACTCCCTTTCAGAAGAGCTGGGTTATTTAACCTCTACTCAGAGAAAACGTTCGTTGGTAGTAGTAAGTGGATAGCATGTGCCTGAACTAAAAATATTTGAATCAAAAGAAATACTCAAATCTTGATCTCAAGTGATGTTCTTTCAGTTACTTTCTATAAATGTTTGGATCCTTCTCCCATAAATAAGGGGTGATGTTGCACAAAACAAAGAAAGAGGGGAGTGGGTTCATTGTAAATTAACTTTCCCAGAGTGGATCTGACTATAAAGCTGTAAGAATTAGTTGCTGTTAGCAAATCATTCCAAGAGCTGGACAAAATGTCAGTTTTCATTACCTAAACTTCAGGTTTACTGTTCCTCATGTCCCCTAGCACTATTGTGTCTAAAGAGATGCATCCACCAGTTTTCCTATATTTGGGAATTGTAAATGAAACATTTTATCTCCAAATGAAAATTTATACAGTATTTCATACCTACTGCATAGATTACAGGTGTGAGAGATGGAGAGAGCACAGCAGTATGAGGAAACTTCAGGAGCATCTTGATCAGTGTTAATTTATTCCTTAGAGCACATTTCCTGGCAGATGGTCATGCTGCTGCTCCCCCCAGTACGTGTCAGGTCTCTCTTGCATGTATTTAATCATTTGCTGCTCATCAGGGGAAAAATTGTCATTTTCCAACCTGCCACCACCCCTGTCCTGCATCAAGTGCTTCCTGTCTTCCTAATTCCCAATCCCAAGCAGCCTCCCAGCTGCAGGGACCACCTCCCAGCCTTAACCTTGAAAATAAGGTTCCTCTATCACTGCTTGTTGTTAAGTGCAGAGGCTCTTTCTCACATTTAGATTAATTGCCGTAGTAGATTATTTCTGGACAGGAAAATGCTAAATGTGGTTTAAAAGGATGAAACTCAGTATTTGCTTAGTAATGTGTCAAAGCCTGTCTATGGAGTTACAGTAAAAATCCAGTGGATCCACTAAGGAAATGCTTTCTGTGGTGAAACACCCCATGCTTGAGCTATTCAGCTGTGCAGGTTTCTCAGAGGGACATCTAACAGGGAATTTGAGGTCCTCTTCTGCCAGGCAGCCTTACAGGGCCATCAGGTTGGCAGCCTCTCGGGTGCCCTGCAGCCTCTGGAACAAGTGGATTTGGGTCTTTCCCCTATCTATGGGAAAAAATCCAAATGCATGTTGTGGAGTAGATGCTGGAGACGGAGTTGGGTGTTCCTAGGGTACTGAATATCATCAGAGCTTGTGGAAAATAGAAACCTTGTTCCTGACAGTAGTTAGAGGTACTGGAGATGCCAATTGTTACAGTAATTGTGGCATCAAGAGGCACAGACCACAGGCGCTCCCAGGGGGACATGCCCAGCACAAGGAGGAGTTGAGGTGTTGGTCAGCTGAAGCAACTTCACTGATGTGTCTGAGAGGGTCTTCGTGTGCCTGTGCATAGGAGGGGTGGTGGAGAATGCCTCCTTCTAAGGTGTCAAGAGGGCTGCTTTGGAAACAGAGCTGGGACCCTTTCCTTACTCCAGAGATGGAGCAGGGGAAGGGAACCATTCTGCCCAAGAAAAATTTGCTGCTGTTGAGTTGCATTTTCTCATCTCTATCAGCCCTTTGAAGGAAGTTTTGAGGCAAAATGGGTCAATCACTGAGCACCATGTCTCCAGCTGAGGATTCTGGGGGGCAGCAACAGCAGCAGCTCCAAACATCAACAGTCCAAAATTGTGTCTCATTCCTCACTTCATGCTCATGTCGTGCCACCAGACCCAAACCTCTTCCTTCCAGCCCAGCTGCCACATGCCCAGGTGGCTGCAGGAGTAGCCTGCTCATGGTGGTGGGTGATGTGGCCACTTTGAGGGGGAAAATAATAATATTTAGGCTACAGTCCTTGGACTCTGCGAGGCAGTGCAGTCAGAAGTCTTTTCACGACTGTGACCAGAACTGGATATGAACTGTAGCTTAAAAAAATAGGAAATTTGTAAACTTGAAATCTCTCGGTTTTACCCTTTTCTCCTTTTGCTGGAAAGCCACACAATGAATGTATATGCTTTATCTTTCTATCCGACATAACTGAAAATCAGACTCCCAACTCCTTGGTTTGTATTAGCCTTTGTTTTTAAAAAAAAAAAAAAAAGTTTGTGAGCAATATATGTAGCATGCTGTGAACGTCTGTTTTGATCTTTATAGTTACTCTTTAATCCATCAGTATTAACACCAGTTCTTTTTTGTGTTCCCCTTGGTACTTCGTATGCAGTGTAAGCAGAAGCTGTGATCGGCTTTGCAGTCCTGTGCCATGTTACTGTAACTCCTTGATTTTTTAGGAAGCACCTGACTGTGGGCCACCCTGGGGCAGGTAGCGTGCCCATACACGACTGCCACTTTTCGGTCTCTTGTACTATGTATAGTTCTAAGTAGAATAAGCTTTTTAACAGAATATTGATGCGGTTTATGAGTCACGCAGGCTGCAAGTGTCTGGTGTGTGAGAGTCTCTGTATTTATAGTTGTTGGGGTTTGGTTTTTTGTTTTGTTGTTTTGTTTTGTTTTGTTTTTAATTCATAAAGTAGCAAACTTGATAAACATAGCCACTTTAAACTGCTCTTGCTAAACAGACCCTGCTGTAGATAAGATACCACTGTAGATACAGGGAGAAGCACCAGCCGACCTCTCTGGACTGTGGGTGAGCTGAGCCCCTGTCTGCACAAAGCACGGTCCGAGCCACACGGCCACCCTGCGTGTGCCCACACATCGACCCAAAGGTGGCAAAGGCTGGGCCCTGGTGTCCATTTCAGCCCCTTGTGCCCATAAGTCTGCTGCTGGCCACCTCCCACTCTCTGCTCACCAGTGCACGGGGCAAGCGAGAGCTCGCTGGCGTGAGAGCGATGGACAGACCAGCTGCTGGACCACAAACATGGGCACGGCACTTCTGCAGCCAGAAAGCTTCCAAGCCTCTCTCAAGTGCAAAAATCAGCTCTTGATTTGCAGAGCCTGGCACATCGGGGTGAGAAGCAGCATTGGCTCCCTCTTGGCAGCCGTGGGTCTGAGCTTGGCTGGGGCAGCAGGCGGGGCAGCGCTGTGCCCAGAGAGGGGTTTCATTGCATCTCCCACCTCTGGCCCTCTGGACAGGGGGTAAATTGTACCCAGCCCAACCCAGCAGCTGTCAGCTTCTGGCCTCTTTGTGCTACAGCCACGCAGGTGTTTTGGGACAGAGGGTTAAGGACAAAGCTCTGATACTGCAGCTCCCTCCCACCACCAGGAGGTGAGTAAGTGTGGTAGCTCTGTGGGTCCCACAGTCCCTATAGCATCCTGTGGGCAGGTGGCACATCTCCTGTCCTGCCTCCCAGGTCACCACCTGTCCTGAGCTCCGGAGATAGGTCATGGGTTCCATGTTTCACAGGAGGTTAGCCTGCAAGGTGAGGCAGCTGCTAGGAGCTCACTGTGGGTTCCCACAGCAGCTTTTATCATTTCTTTCCTATTGTTGCTGGTTGGGTTTGTTGTTTTGTTTTGGTTTTTTTTGAAAGGACAGACTGACCTAATGGGATGGAATTTTTTGTGTGTGACTTTTGTTAGTTTTTAAGTTACCCGACTTGAATTTATCTGAACAGATGCAGAAGGAACTTTCTTTTTTTGTGAGTTAAGAGACAAAAATGCATTTTTAAACAAAGGAATCACGTATTAACATTTTAACAGCAATTCATAAATCTGCACTTTTTATGAGGTTTTGAAAAATCTATTTATAGGTACGGAACAATGGGGTTTGTTTAAAACTGTATCGCATTTATACTTGCTGAAATTACTTTCATTGTTATCAGTAGGAATTTCATTGGTTAAATAAAATGGATAAAACCTGACTCCTGTTTGAGCCATCATTTGCCACATGCTGGGGAACACATCTCTAGAGAGCATCCTGTGTTTTGGGACAAATCCAGTCCTCGAAGTGTCCTTCCTCTCCATGCCTTTATAGTGGGTTTTAATGTATCTATCATTCAATAGGGAGACTATTTAATCTTTGAGGGAGACCGGATCAAACCCCAGAGAAGTAGTGGGTGAGAGCCATAAGAGCAGGAAGGGCATGTGAAGGCAAGAGGAAACGTGTGCTGAAGGTGCTGGTTCAGGGCAGTGCCAAGCTTATCTAGCAGCAAATTGCCCCCAAGTCCCCAGGTCCTGTCCTCTGCCCCATCCATCCCCAGAGAAGGGTGACTTAGTGCTGAGGGTTCACCAGGGAAGTTTGTCCTGGGGAAGATGATCATTTCCCCTCAGAAAGACTAAACTAGACTTAACACAAGCTGCAGACCTGGGATGTTTTGGGTATAACTTTACCTCCAGCTGCAGGATGCACAGATCACAATAAAATAAATACATGTATATATATAAATATCTCCACATAGTGCTTATTTATTTGCTTTCAGTGGGAGTTCCAAAGCACTGAAAATATCTGTCATCTTAGGTCTAGGCTCTTTGGTACAGGTAGTGTGGCTGTCACCTCCAGTTGCCAGAGCAGCTTGGGACTGGGAGGTTGACCATGTCACCAGCACCATCATGAAAAAGGTAAAATCTTGCAGTATTCCTCAAAGCCAAGGGCTGCTGTGGAATTCCTGCTGTAGCCCCTAGAAGTCCCAGAGCAGGGTAGGACAGTGCCATGCTCAAGTGAGCCCTGCCCTGATTTTGGTTCCTGCTCACACCCAGTGTGTGATGTGAGTGCTCAGATGGGGGCACAGGCACAGACAGAGGACATCCCTGCTCCCCTACACCCCATCCTCGCCTCTCCAGCTGGTTTCCCGCAGGAAATTCAGAGCCAAAAACATTGTGTTGGTGATTCCCCAAGACCTCCTTGACCATTCTCCCGGGCCACCACTCTGCTGCCATCATCCTGCCCCTGCACCCACACTGGAGACCAAAGGGTGGTGGCAGACCAGGGACCATGTCACAGGGATGCTCGTGTGCCCACGGAGTGGCTGCAGGACAATCTCCCTGCAGCTCGTAGGTGACCACTGTGGGATGTCCCTGGAGCCTGGCAAAGGGCCATGGCTGAGATAAAGCCCTGCATGGGCAGCACATCCCTGGGGAGACACCTGGCTGGGCCTCACCAGGTTCCTCCCTCCTCATGGAGCACAGGGGGACACCCTGGTGTGCCCCATGACCATCAGCTGGGAGTGTGGGCACCCCCAGCTCCCAGCTGGAGCCAAGAATCCATGAGCAGGGCAGGGTGGCCAGCAGAGTGGTGTGCCATGGCCAGTGGAAATTGGCTGCCCACTCATGGCCCAGGCAAGCCCACAGCTGTAGGGTTGGATTTCTGCTTGTGCTGGGGTCTCCTTTGCTCCTTCCTAGCACCACCTCAGGCTCCTCCTGCCATAGCATGGGGAAGGAATGGTGACCAGCCCCAGATCCCTGTTCAGAGCCCTAGATGGATCTGCTCTACCAAGTGTACATTAACTGAAGTGTACCCGCCTGCACGACTTCATTTCAGCACTACACGCTAAATAACACCAAATTATAGGCAATGTGGGAGCATGGAAACTCCCCCCAAAAACTTTTAATTGGATTGTGATGGAGTTATCTGGTGAGGCACCTGAGCAGAAGACCACAGGCTCTACAAACCCAGGCTAGAATCACATTGATTTTCAATACCATCATTCATCATGCTAATGAGCTCATGTAAATATAATTTAATTTTTTGGTAAGCTTTTCAATATATAAGGAAGATGATCACTGCATTTGTATTTCCTGCTAAATTAAAACCCTCCTCATCTTCCACGTGTGGTTTTTTTCCCCCCTCAGGATTTTCTGAGGCTCTTGGAGCAAAACTGGAACCTTTCTGACATGCAGGAGAGTGCTTATGCAGAAGGGAAGCCCTCCTTTGCCTCCTTCTCCTGCCTGAGGCTGGTGTTCAAAGTATCAGTATATCCAGGCAATAAATAAAACGTTGCCAAAAAACTAGACGCAGCAAATGCAACAAAACGTGATTGCAGTCAAAACAGAAGTGTTTTAGCCGTGGTGACCTGCAATATTCAGTGTTGACTCGCTCAGAAAGGAGTTCCCCAGCAGTTTGCTGCTACCATGTGCAGCCCAAGGAGGAGGGCTTAGGTTCAGCCCAGACCACCTCTCCCTTGCTGACCTTTGTCCCAGCATCTCTGAAAACACCAGAAGGGCTGGGCTGGGGAGGTGACGCTGCCTGAATACAAGCGTTTAATTTGCCTTGCAAAATTACCTGGCTAATCTCTCCTGGCTCCCTCTGCAATGCGTGGAGAGAGGCAGAGACTCCACCAGAGGGTGACATCTGCCCTGAATCATCTCCTGGCGGACTCCGATCCACCTCCAGCCTCCACGTCTGGGGAAACACGGTTTAGGATGCAGCGTTCAGCTCGCAGAAGATGAAACTGCACCTCACGTCTGCAATACAGCACAGTGCTCCTGAAAAGATCAGCTGAAAACATCGTATTAGATTCAAGCTAACCCCTAGGCTTTTTCTTTCTTTCTTTTCTTTTTTCCTGATGAAAAAAACCCAAAACAACAAAAATACATTATTTTTGTGAAAAACAGGAACAGAAGCAGTTGGAGGCATCATTACCAGTTTTAATTAGCAGACCTGAGTGCAAATCCTCACAATCACAGAGGTCCAAAGCCTCAGTGCTGTGTCCACAGGAGTCCCAGCAGTGCCAGCAGGACACATTGCGGGAATACCTGCATCTGTTCACAGCTGGAAATGGGGGATGGAGAAATAATGAGATTTTGAGTAAGCTTCTGAGAGGAATAAAGAACAGAGAACAGGTTCCCAGATAGATCCTACACCTCTAAACCTCTTTTGGGTTGGGAATGGGGGCATGATCTGAAGCATTACAGGATCTGGGGATGGACAAAATTATCCTTCATCACTGGAGCCTGAAAGCCTGACCATTTGTCCTTGATTGTAGCCAGGTGCAGGTCAGTTTTTTCTTCCAGGTAGCAAGTGACAAGACAAGATGAAATGGCCCCAGGTTGCAACAGAGGAGGTTTAGTTTGGTGATTAAGAAAAATTTGTGTATTGAAAGGATGGTCAGGCACTGGAGCAGACTGTTTAGGGAAATGGTGAATCACCACCTTGGAAGAGTTTAGGGTGCATATGGATGTGGCACCTGGGGACACAGTTTAGTGGTGCATTTGGTAGTGCTGTGTCAGTGGTAGGACTCAATGATTTTAGAGGTCTCTTCCACCCTTAATGATTCTACCTTAGTAGTCATTCTCAGCTGCTGGTGATGAGCCTCACATTTGCACCTTCTGACTCCAGGACAGCCACTGTTTTTTTGCAAAGTGCAGTGGTGTTTTCAAGTGCAGGCTGTCACCTCCAGCACAAAGGTGTATGGTTACCTCCTGCAGGTGCCTCAGGGTGAGAGATGTCCACACATCCACCCCACAAATGTGCATGTTTTCCATGAACTAAAAAAATTTGGGCCAAGTTCTCTGGGAGCTGGATTCATTCCACACAGGTCAGGCCAAGCCTGGTTGAGGTGCACACAGTGGTTAATCCCGTCTGTTTCAACAGGGCCACACAAAACCCCCACCACCACCCAAATGTGGCTGTGAATGCTGAGGGTCATGTCCAGCAGCACTCAGGAGGCATCAGACCCTGATATGAGTCCTGCCTGGACTAATGGAAGGATTTAGTGACCCAAGAGCCTTCCAAGGGGCTGTGGGAAAGACCATCCCACCTGTAACATCATCTGGGTGAGCCACGTCAATGGACACCTCAAGGGTGGGACAAGCCCCATCAGCCACCAACCCCAGCTAAGTTTCACTGTTCCCAGCTTCAGGCATCCAGCTGAGGTGCCCAGGTGAAAGCCAGGTGACATATTTATACTGAACACAGGGACCCCTGTGCTTGCAGAGAAGAAATTTTAAATGCCTACTAAATTTAAATGGCATAAATCCAGAAAGCGATGTCTCCATGAGTCTATTGTATCATCCCTCTGGAGCTGCTTCACTCACATCAGCAGCTTGTTGGTGTCAGGATCAAGCAGAGACCATTGCTCAGCCCTTACTGTTCACTGTTTAGTTACAGGCCACTTGGTTTCACAGAATCATAGAATGCTTGAGGTTGGAAGGTACCTTTAAAGGTCACATATTTCAACCTGGGACATCTTCAACTGGATCAGGCTGCTTGGAGTCCCATCCAGCCTAACCTTGAATGTTTCCAGGGCTGGGGCACTTACTACCTCTCTGGATGACCTGTACCAGGGCTTACTCATTGTAATCTACTTTCATTTTAACAGAAATGTCTTTCTTTTATTTAGACTGATGTTCTCCCACATTTCCTTCTCTGCCCACCAGCATGGTCCTGTCCACCTGCTGCAGCTCCTGGCATTGGTCCATAACCATCTTCTACCAGCAGGTACTGGGGATTCGGAAGTCACACAATAACATCTGCTCCAGATGTCCATTCTTCACCAGGTTAAATTAGATTAAAACATCAACTTATTAATGAAGATGATACTGCAGAAGAATTTGAAGCTTCTGCTTCAGTTTTGCAGGTAACTTTGCTGCTGGCTCAGTAGGAAATGGCTTCTACCTCCCAGGAATACTGTCACAACTGCAGTATTTTTGGAAAGGAGACAGTTTTTTCACCCTTACAAATGGAAGAAAATCACACATATGCTAAGATGGGCCATGGCTGAAGGATATGCCTCTGAGACAAAAAGAGCCACGTTCACATGCCGAACTTGCTGTTAGGCAGGAGTGGGTACTGAATGTCTACATCCAAACCACTAATCCAGACCCTGGGCTGCTCTTGGATGTTTCCTGTCCTTGTTCCAACCTGGACTTGAAAAATATTTTCCACTAAAAGTGGTAAATTGCCATGAAAAGAGCCCTGTATGATAAACCACCCCATTCTGACAGAATATAATTCCTTGGAGATTTTCCAACCAGCTGTAACACTAACACCACTGGAAAGTCTTTAGGCGTTTCTGCTTGGCTGGAAACAGCAGTTCTGTGGAAATCAATAGCAGATGTTACCCAGTGTGAGATCCACCGAAATAAGTCCAACAGCCCAGGAGTCTGTGCAGCAAAGAGAAATCATCCCATGCCAAACCCACAGTATTGCAACCTCACTGATACACACACACCCTGGACACACCTCACACTCCTTGCTCCCAGACAATCCCTCCTGGTCAAACGAGTTACACGGGTATTTATTTTCCAATACGTTTTCCATTTTCTGGCACTGACTACGCTGGAGAGATAACCTTGAGCAAGCATGACACAATTCCCTGCCAAACGGGAGCAGCTCCCTGGTCAGAAGGAGGTATGGAGCTGCTGATGGGGTTCCATGAAAGGTGAGCAGCTTCAAAAAGTGCAATGGTAGCAGAGGTGTGACCCAGAGGGCCTGAAATTGAGGGGCTGTCCTGCAGGGCTACTGAGTCCCTCTGCCATTATGGAAGGATGCAGCAGAGCCAGGGGTCACCTCGAGGTGCAGAAATCCCTGTGTCAAAAGCTTGGGGTGATCTGGTTAAGGCAGGGACACCTTCCACTAGACCACGCTGATCAAAGCCCCAACCTGACAACTTGACCTTGATCTTTTCCAGTGATGAGGCATCCATAGCTTCTCCAGGCAACCTCTACCCGTGTCACATTTGAGACAGATGCACCCAGCTGCAGGGGTTCCTCTGCCTAAACAGAGGTATCTGCAAAACAGAGGTGCCAGCATCTGGTTAACTCATCACAGGACCTTTATATTTCAGTGGAGTGTAATTACAGTTAGAGAAGGTAGGGAAGTCCAGGGACCAGCTCTGCACAAGAAGGAGTTTGTCCCTGTGAGCCATGAAGAACTGTGCTGCTGTGCTGGGATTTCTGTATGAAAATTGGCTATCATGCTGCACTCCAGTTGCATCTCACTGCATCTCACAAGAATAAAACAGTTCCCTCTCCTGGCACACACAGAGTCGTATTCACTGCACAACACCTCAGCTTTCACCGACTTATTCTGCAGCTTAATTAATTGAGTCTTAAAGTGCTTTAAGAGAGAAAAAGTGTTTAAAAAGCACAAAAGAGCCATTAATATCAGATGTCAAGCTGTTACAAGGAAAAACTGTGCTGCTAGTGTTTTCTTGATTAGTTAGAACACCCTAGGTTGTATTATCTCATTTGCAACTGTGATACAAACTGATACCAGCCTCTCTTAGGAAAAGTCATTTTATTTTGTTGAAGCCATACGTTTCCAAGGATAGAGTAAAGCTCAGGAGCTATAAATCATGCCTAGATAAGAAGAATCTCAAACAGTGGTTTTTTTGCAGGATGTAGCTTGTTCTGTGGTAATTGCAGGACGTTCAAGGCAGATTTCCCACTGCCTGCTCAGACACGCAGCACAGAAGAGAAATGCCAGCTACTGTTCTTAGTATTTAAAATCTGAGCAGGTTAAGACAATTTTAATAATACTGTTGCACATCTGCCCAAATCCTATAGAGCTGCAGTGCCTCAGATTTCAAGGACTGTCCCCTTGCTGTCAGAAGTCATGGCTGCAGCAGAGACATACTGGCCTGAGCTAGGTGGGGTAGAAAGGGTGGTGGCAAATTGACAGTGCAGACCTCCTGGGTGCCTCAGCTTTGCTGCTTATCAGCACATGAGCTCCCACATCACTGAGACTGCAAAGCTGCACCGGAGATGCTGGTGGACCTGGGATGCAGGGGCTACTGGGTTCGGGTGTAGGGAAGCTGCTCTGGGTACAGAGCCCCAGAAAGTGCATGGCTGGCTGCTGTGCAGTGCCACACAGCTAAGCAGGGTCAGAGATAAGGCCACACAGAAGGTGCAATACAGCCGTGGGGGGCAGCTACCCTGTCTCACCGGTGCTTGGGCTGTACTTGAGAGCTGCTGCTATCATACGTGCCTTCAGAGGCTGCTGGGGATCCTGGGCCCCTGTCACCCCATCCTAGTATCCCCTGAGCTTGAGCTGGCTTCTTTCCTGCCTTGACAGCTGCCATGTAGCCCTAGAGGAGTACCAGGATTGAGTGTGCAGATATGCAGAGGTCGTTTGGAGAGCATCCACTGGCTGCTCTCCGCCTGTTAGGAACAGTGACCTTGCCCCTTGCACCCAACATTCCTATAGCAAAACACCACTGACTTTACCCAACTATAACCCTGCAACCCATACTGGTACACAAAACCTGCCTTTCCTTTTGAACAAAGCCAGTTCTGCTTGCAGACAGCCTGTCTTTCTCCATAAACCAGCAGTGGCCCATGAAGGATGAGACAGGGAGTCATCCTCTCTTTCTACTCATGCCACTGCTTCCCCACTTTGTCACCATTGTTGGCATCCCCAGCTTTGCCATTTGCATCACTGCTGAACAGGGTGCCACCTGGCCAGGGTGTGCTGGGCTGGGATGTGCACACACATCTGGTTGCATTGAGCACAGCCCCTGAGCTAAAGAAACAACTCTGTCCCATCATGAACCAGCCAAATCTCCTTTTCCCTCTGAATCCATCCATGCCAGCTCAGCCTTGCTGCAGGCTACATGATGCAGAGAGGCAAAGCTGCCATGTTAGTAACAGAGTTTTCTTCAGCCCAGGACAGGCCACCATCAACACAGCACCACTGAGATGGCAGCATCAGCTTGCTCACTCCTGGGACTCATTATGGGATGCTATGGTAGATCAGGGGTCCACACCAAGCTAGCACTGCAGGGAGAGACACAGATGGGGGTGAAAGGAAGGAGCCATGCATGTAGGACTCCCAAATGCCTCTTGGAGTCCAGCCAAAGTAAATGCTGCTGAGACAGGAAGCCTCCCTCTTGCAGGCAACTGCACCAAGAGATCCAAAGCCCCTTGCTGAGCCAAGTCCCAGGGAAGGGCAGCATTCCTATGCCCTTCTCCAGCAGTGGCAGATGTCTTTGTGCCCCTCATCTGGCTGGAAACACTTGCTGCTCCCCTGCAAAGCCCTGATGTGTGCCCCGGCTCCAGCACTGCAGATGTTGGGGGACATGGCTCATGGTGGCAGAGGGGAGAAGGGGTGAAGAGTGAGCAGAGAGGAAGAGCAGTGCAGAAGAGGAGTTAGTTCCACCTCTGACATTAGTGTCTCTTTGTGCATGGGCTCACCAGGTGGGTCTTCACACAGCAAAGCAAGTGCTGCAGCCCAGGATCCCTCCTGCCTCTCCTCCCACCTGACAGTCCATAGTCCCCTGTGTGCTTCAGCAACAGTCAGCTCTCAAGGGAGACAAGGCAGGTGACAACAGATTTGAATCCAAAAGTGCAACTCTCAGATCTGCTAGGCATTGGAGCAGACACAAGGGCTTCATTCATGGGCTTAGACCTTCAGAGAACACCACATCTTGAAGATTCAGGGCTCTGACCTTCAGTGGTCACCAGACAACAGGGAAGGACTGGGAGAAGATAACCTTGGTATGGCTAAGAAAAAAATGCTTTCCCACCATGCAAAAAAAATGGGCAGTGGTCTTTCCTTGCAGCAAGACCCATGCAATTTCAGGTATCTGGAAAGGCCTGAAGACTATGAGATATATCCAGCTCCATCCCCTCCACCAGTGGGACACCAAAGAAATAGGCAATGCAGCCAACAGCAGGACCTTGCTTCCATTCTACCCTGCTCCCTGCTGTTTCCCAGTCCCAAGTCCTTGCACCCTTGCCTCCCTCTCCTTTTACCAAGTCCCAGCAACCTTCTGTAACTCATGTCCTCCCCTAACCACCACCACCACCTGCTCCTTGGTAGGGGTGGGTTTCTGCAGAGCTCACTGCCGCTGCATAAGCCTCAGTGTCATCATAGCCAGAAAGAAATTGCCTCCTACCACAGTTAATGTGCATTTCCCAGAGGAAGCATCTTGACACCTGCAAATCAGAGAAACTTTGTGGTCTGTGCCGATAAAACCAGAACATTTTACAACAGACAGAACTCGAGTTACAGTGGTGGAGGCCCCGAGCGACATTGCCTTGGCCCTCCTTGTTATTCCCCAGTGAGTTCATTATTATTAATGTCACTACAATAAATACCAGAATGAAATTGACAGCATTTGGCCACATATCTTAAAGCATTGCCCCACTCCTCCTTCATTCCATGTGTTTGCAGCCTTGGTTTCTGTCCCTATCAGTCGTCAGAAGAGCCTTTAGGGACAAACCGTTTGACGATGTGACCAGCTAGGTAATAGAAACCATGCAGAACCGTGGCTGTGGCATCGATGACCAGTGAGAAGGTGCCCCCAATCCCAGTGGCCATGTCTTTTAGGACAGAAGGAATGGCACAGATGGAGTGGTAAGGGAAAGCAGCAAGGTGAAGGACAAACCCCACGGGGATGCTCAGGATCCTGTAGGTGAGGGACAGCACATCTTGAACAATTTGCAGGAAGCCCAGGAAGATGTTGATGATGACCCTCCCAACATCATAGGGGATGCTGATGAGCACCATGCTGACAGCTTTAAGGTAGGACACCATCCCATTCCACAGGCTGTAGACTCCATCCAGAATTGTACCAACAACTCGCTTTACAATAAGCCACAGAATATAAAACACAAACTTCACCAGTTCCACAAAGATGTAGATGAGGAGTTCCAGAAGTTTGATGAAAGGGGTAGCAATGATGCCAGCCACTCTTCTCACCCAGCCACTTTCTTTGGTCTCTTGGTTGTTACTTGTTCCTACTTGCTCTCCAGAGCGGATCTGACTGACAACTTGCAATACTGCTTCTCTTTTCTCCTG
The DNA here is from genome assembly GCF_052056855.1 of Sturnus vulgaris. Lineage (NCBI taxonomy): Eukaryota > Metazoa > Chordata > Aves > Passeriformes > Sturnidae > Sturnus > Sturnus vulgaris. The sequence goes on along the minus strand of NC_142244.1, from coordinate 41,706,690 downwards.
GGTTTGTTTGTCTTCCCCACAGCTGCCCTTGAACAAGTGAACTCCTGGTAGAAGCTGCTTCTCCAGTTCTCTCACCGTGAGGTCTGCCAAGCTGTTTTCATCATTGATTTTTTTCACTAATCCCAGGGACCATCCCTCTGGAGCATCACAGCAGGCTGCTAGCCAAAGGCTCTCTGGCACTGACACCTTGCCTTTAACTTGGACACTGGAAGGAATTGCACCTGCAAGGAGATATAGATGATCCATCTTGGAACAGTGAGGGATCAGAGCTTGCTCCACAACCTTCCCAATGTCTCTGTGCCAGCTTTTGCTCAGAGCTGGGCTCAGAGGGACAGCGTTTGTGAGTGTATAAGTAGCCACCTGGAAATCCTCCTCATTAAGCAAACTGGGATTGAGAAGGCCTCTCTCGTAGCCAGAGCCCACGTAGTCTGAGGTCAGGGCTTGATTTGCACCAAGGTTGGCCACAGTGCCACCAATATTGGCTTCATGAACCATTTCATGCAAGTCATTTTCTGGATCATCTATCTGAAAGAGTAGAGAGAGAAGCATTACTGCATGCAACTCACTTTCCTATTAAACAATGTGTAAACTTGGCCTTTATGTATACTTTTCATTAGGACTACTTGTACATGCTTTGGATTATATCCTGCACCCTCTCCTTACTTTCCTTGAGGTGCTTCAGAGAAGTGTATTCTCTATTTAGCTTCTCTGCCAATCACATTGGTTTAGGCTCCAAAGGACATTTGCAGCTCTCCAGTCTGCTGCATAGCACAGAAATCAAAATCTCACCAGGTACCATATACCAAGTCTCTAGCTTGCAATTTGTCCTAAAAGAGATTTTTAAGACCAATAGATGGGTCTTAGATGGCTAGATTCAGGGTCATGTTTCCACCTCCTACTGTGGTCATACCTGCAGTTTATTTAAGAACTTAACCATAGTATTTTAAGCCCCCCTGAACTTTCAAACCCAAGCCATGGGGAAAGAAAAAAACCAAACAAGCCATAAGATGTCTAGAGAAGGCATTTACTTCTCACCATTTATTGTGTAAGGAGCAAGAATGAAGTCAGACATCATGTCAGGTGACCTGAACTACCCCACCTTGAACAGGAGACATAGCAGTGAGCTCCTAGGGCTGCAGGGCTGGTCATCAGTAACCTGACCCTCATGTCATTAATAATCTGAACCTCATCCTTAATGACCACAAAGCTCCTGGTGTAACAGGGGTGAGGGTGCCATCACCCAAGGTCCTCGATGGAATCTGTGCTACCTGCTTGTGTCTGTGGTTCCCATGCAGTGGAGCCAGAGGTAGCAATTACTGCAGTGGGAATTTGTCCTGGAGCCATGCAGGAGGGAAGGGGACAGGCAGAGGTGGTAAAGACCAGTGGGAGGAGCAGCACTAAATGTCAGGGTGTGTTTAGGTCTTTCTCAGGTGGCCACAGCTCTGTCTGATCCATAGTCATTCCTACTGATACTGCTTGCAGCCTCTCCAGAGGGCTGTGTCAAATTGTCATTTTGTCCCTCAAATTAGAGAGTGAACATGTTAGAAGAAGTTCAGGGGTGGCAGACGATCTCTGGCAGCCACTGCCCTCTCTAGGCTCTGTGGCCCTCAGGTCCCAGCACTGTGCTGGCCCAATTAAACCTTCTTCCTTTGCCCCCAGCCTATAAATTGTTTACTGCACTATCTAATAGGCACTTTGGAGACATCTAAGGCAGACAGTTCATTGTCTACCTTGAATCATTGCCAGGTCATCCATCCCTGTCTCTTGACCACCCTGCACGCACTTGGACAGATATCCAACTATGTCCTTGCAACCTTACACAGAGTTTGCATTCTCTTAGTGCCACATCACATCCTCACAGCTCTGCACCAGCCCGTGCTGAGGGTCAGGGTGAAAGGGCCAGTGTCAGCACCTGTCCATGATCCTCACCTGGGAACTGAGCTCTGGCTGCTGGCTGCAGGAACTGAGTTCCTGCATCAGCCAAACCCCTGCAGTCAAGGTGCAGGGCTCCCTCTGCACCAAACCTGGTTGCAGTGCCAAGCCTGGCCATTGCAGAGGGCTGCATTGCCCTACCTCCTGCTAAGGAGGGTTCTTGCTCTTTTTTTTGGTGCTTATTGCTTCAGGACTGGGAGGATCATAGCGAGTTCTGCGTGCTGATGCACAAGTCACAGCTTTTTCTAAATGCACTGCTTAAAAAAGACTTATTCTGCATTTCTACTACCTTATTCTGCTCCTCTTGCTCAGTCACCTCAAACAACAGGCTGCAGCTGGCTGATGAGGCCAGATATTTTGCATTCCACAAAATTGCCTTTTCCTGCCCCCCCTTCCCTTGGCATTCTCCCCTTTTGATGAGATGATGGTGTGCCACGGGACAAGGGATGCACCCAGTGTGTTTAATTGCACAGAAGAGTGATGGGGATTGGGCATAGATGTGAGGCTGTGCCTGGGAACTGTCGTTAATGTCCTTAATGCTATGACCCTATGGAGTTTTACACCCTCTCAGAGACTCATCCCATCTCACACCCATGGTGAGTGTTGCCATACCACAAGGACACATAAACCGAAGATGGATGAGCTCTGCCTCTTGGCAGAAATTGCCAACCTACACGAAGCAGAATAAACCTAATTTCTCTCTCCCTATGAGCTGCTGCAAGCAAACCTTGAGGAACCTATCAATAAAATATGTCCCTGGTTACCTGTTTGCAGACCTTTGCACATACTATCAAGATTGTTTGGGTGCAATTAAAAATAATTGATAAAAATGCAGCTGTGTGCTGTTCATGTGTAAGGCTCTGACATCACCTAAACTATGCTTATAATAATTCTTGTTATGGTTTGTAATAACTAATGCGTACCTGAGGTTTTCATGCTTCCTACAGCTCAGGCCCAAAGGCAGGCCACTGCATCAGCACTGCATCTAATCTGCGTTGCAAGATACCTTTCCTCCCTGCTTCAAAAACCTTCTGGCTTGTGTCACCCCAAAACTTACCTGTGTTCATGGAGCCAGCCATGAAGCCACCTGTCCAAATAACCTGGAACAGCTCAGGGCAAAATCCAAGTAGACGGTAAACTCCTTATCATAGAATGGAGATTTAAAAACAACTTACGTGCCTGAAGCCTGTATGATGTTAGCACATAACAATATTGACGTGTGTCATTAAGTGGAGGGTGCAGTTTCACAGATGGGACAGAGGCAGAGGGGGATTAAAAGTATGGTAACACACAGTTATTAGGGCAGGCAGCTTCCATTGAGTTTGGTCATTTAACAAGGCAGGACACTGGCACTCTCCACCTTCCTCACCCTGGTATGTAGGATCTCTGAACTTCAGCTTCCCTCTCAGGCACCCTTACACCTTTGACTGAAGTGGAAATGTTTGATCCAACCTTAGTGTGGGATTCCATAGCTCAGTGCATCTTACGCTGAAGTTTCTGTAGTAGGAACACTCACAAGTGGCTCTAGAAGTGCCTGTTCTCTTAACTCTCTACCAAAAGAGATTTCAAGAGCAGCTCGAAGGTAGCTGCACTATAGCTGGGCAAGAATCCCACCTTGGTCGTCTGCCTGGTGGTAGCCATTAACCAAATGAAAACATACGGTAATTCATCCAGCCCCTCATAAATGAGAATGGAAAAAGCAACTCTGGAGTTTTCCATCTCTCTCTAAACTACACAAAGAATCACACAGATTTTCAGACAATCAAAATGGAATGAGATAAAAGACACCAACCTAAGTGACTTGTTCTCAACCCCTAGGAAATCTGTGTCAGAGCAGGTTTTCAGACCTGCACCTGGGGGAGTCCCATCAGTACCCTGCTCATCAGCCTACCCTTCCTGCTCTCTAATTTTTCACTAATTGCTGAATTAATTCATTGTTTCCAGCTGCCAATCCGCAGTGGGTGGCACTGACATTCCACACACTTCTCACCCAATTACTTCCTCTGTGCTACATTTGGCATTTGTTTCTCAGGCAGACATTCCTGAGGGAGTGAGATGGTGCCCTCACCACTTACATCATTATTCCCCCAAAAAAGCATATGACAACCTTGAGGCCCTCACTGGAGTGCTGAGAGTGTTTTTGTAGTGATTTCTTTCCGTTTGCTGTGTGTCTGTATCTCCATGTGCAGCTGAGCCAGCTCATACCCAGCTATCCCTGTATTGGCAAGGAAATTACCCAGAAAATCGATGATATGAGTTCACTGGGCTGTGCTGCAGAGCAGGTGTTGCTAAGGGTTCCCTTCAGCAGCCATCTGACCTAGCCGTGGTAGAACACGCATAATGGGTGTGAAAGCTCTTCCTCACTCTCTCCTCCAAGTGGCAGTGTCTGAGAGGGCTGGATGCACTTACTTCTTGAATTATAGGAATTCTTCATATTCTTGATTTCTTCTCCTTACCATATTCTTATGCAGGTTTTGTTTTGTTTTGTTTTTTGTCCTAGTACTTTTCTGTCTCAGTAAGAAGTTCTTCCAGGGAAGAACTAACTAACTAACTAACTAACTAACTAACTAACTAACTAACTAACTAACTAACTAACTAACTCCTGTCTTTGAGACATCTGCATTTCCCTAGTGGATGAACTATTGTCAGCCTGTGAGGCTGCTCTGGAGAAGCCACAGCAAATAAAGGTAGCACCTGCCCTGTTATTTCTGAGGCTGCAGAAGGTTTTGCTTTGGGACTCTGGAGTGCTGGCAGGAACCAAGAGAAGATGAGGGGTCAAAAGGGATGGAGCAGGAAGAGCAGAGAAGCCAGCTAAAGGGAGGTCTAGGGGAATCAAAGTTACTGGGCAGGGGGTAGGCTGCCCACTTCTCCATGGCAGGAACAGCTCCTGAGCCTACCTAGGTAGGCTGGGAGAGATGAACCACAAGAAGCAGGAGGAGATATGGGGGCTAGAGGTGATGAAGGGTGTCACTGGCCAAGGCAAATAGGAAACTTTACCTTGCTGCCTCCATGGCACTGACCAAAGATTCTTGCCAGCCTAGGCCCCCTTTGCACTTTAAAAATCTGCCACCCTTCCACAACTCAGTAATGACAGAGTCTGCAAAAGGTTTCCTCTATTTTAAAATGGCAAGCTCCCACAGCTTTCCTGTGAAGTGGAAGGAGCTCAGATCAAATGGTCCTTAGAAACTCCTGCAACTCAAAACTCAGCCCAGAGAGCCAGAAGACAGTCCAGGCTGAATATAACCACTTAATATCTCCTATCTTCAATGCTTGTGGCCTTGTGACCTTAGTATCTCATCATCACACATGAGAAAAATAAGCACAGCTTTCTCCTGGCAGAGGGGTGAGCTTTGATTGTGGCAACATCCAGTAGCTGTGGGGCCACACTCCTAGCACACTGTTCTGACACTGCAGCCATTCCTGCCCTAACAAAGCACCCTTACACACTGACAATCTTTCCTGAGCTCAACATATGGGGTAGCTTGATGTTGCTACAATATTCCTCATTATCACTGCTGAAAAATCTAAAATATGGGGAGGGAAAAAAGGAGACCTAAAGTTCTCTTAGGGCACCACCAGTTTTTAAAGGATTTCCTTTAAATTGAACAGCCTGAAGGCCTTGCTTAAACACGCCAAGCGTCAGGGAAGAGAAAAAACACTGAGGCTCTGGTAAAATTAATTTTATACTGCATACTTCTGACCTGACTGAAGCCTGCACGCCCCAGGACACAGCAACTCATTTTCCTACCTCAGTCTGCAACACTGGGACACACTGAAAAGCTGCAGCATCAACTTGGTGAACCACAAATGGATGCTTTATCTCTGCTCAGTGAAGCTAGAGAACCCCTATCAACACTGTGATCATACTGGCAACAGAACAAACTTGAACTTGACACTGCGATGTTTAACCCACCAGCAGCGCTCCCTGCCCACAAGAGCTGGCTAGGCAGGACAAACACATCACTGGTGTCAGAGAGGGCTTTCCTCTCTCTCCCCTGCCACTGCACACTCATGCAGCAGCCTCTCAGTTTTCGTTATAAATTCCCTGGGACAAGAAACTATTTGTTTGCACACTTCCAAGCACAAAAATAAGTTCTGCTCCTGCTAAATTCATACCAACAAAAGTTCAACAAGCAGAGTTCCTGCCTCCTTTGCAAAATTCTAGTCCCAGCTTCACCCCATAGGAAATGTTCTCCAGGAATAGTTGCTTTACAGCAAAGGAAAAGCCGCCTTACCTGTGTCTCAACCAGCCAGCTCTCCTCCTCACTTTGAGCTGGCTTTGTAAACTTAAAAGCTGAATAAAGAGGGATTTTGTCCTTAGTACTGTAGAGGGTTGCAAAGCGTGGCTCTTTGTTGTACTGCTGACAGATTTTCACATGGAACGGCTCCGTAAATCCTTCGGGTGGGACTTGTCCAGGGAAGAACACGTTACATTCGGCAAAACCAGTTTCATCCTCTCTGACAACTCTGCCCTGGGAAAAGCCTGGGAAAACTGAGATGCAAAGCAAGAATACAATTGACGTCTTCATGGTCCACTCCCTGGAGCCGAGGGAAGCCCCCTCTGCCTCCGCTGGGTACGGCGAAGGACCAGAGTCCATGCAGCAGCGAAGCCAGAGAGCGTCTGGAATTCGGGTGTAGCGTGCGAGGGAAATGAAACACGAAACCACAGCCGATCCCTTCGGGGAGCCAGCGCGTTCTGCAGGCAGCACGTTGTGAAACCGAACGTGCGCCAGGCTGCTCTGACACACGCTGCGGACGCCAGCTGCCCCCGGGAGGTGATGCCAAGCAACCTGAAATCATCAGGGCTCCTTGGGAAGAGGAGGAGGGACGCCTATGGCAGCGGCAGGGCTGGAGCTGAGCAGCACCGGCTGTCCAGGCTGGGGCTCAGCGCCGGCGGGGGTGTGGTGTGCTGCATTGCAGCAGTCCCCGGCAGGAATTTTGGCTGACACAGCCAGAAGTGTTCCTGAGGCTGTCAGAAGAGATGCTGCAAAGTCAGATTCACCACCCCAAAGAAGGTATTAGCTGTCCTCTCCAGCTGTGAGCCCGGCCAAAGGAGAGGAAGAGAAAGAAGAGAGGTGGCAACACTGGAGCTGCTGGGAACCCCCTTTGACCCTTTTTGGGGTGTCTGTCATCACTTTTGCCGCCACATACTGCTTAGATGCTTGGGAAAGGGATTCACCTTCCATCTCTCCTGGCGCTGTATGGGCAATTCAAAACCCTCCAGTATGACCTCATCTTGGGAGACCCTCTCTCAGCAGAGATGAGCAAAAGGCAGAAGGCTGAAGAGCCTTGGATCACATACCCCTAATCAGCATCCTCTACAGAACATTTTGGCCAAACCTATGGAACCGCAAAAAAGGGAAATGAAGCTTCTCCTCTGAGTTTATGTTCAGCAGAGTAACCATCCACCCAATAAACAGCTGCCTGTGATGCCTTGGCTACTGCTGGGTAAAAACAGATTCCTTTGGTGACTGGGAAAATTAATGTTTTCAAAATAGTGGAGATGGAAAGGAGATTACAGAGCAGTACCTTGGAGTCCAGAAAAAGTAGTATTTTCCCACCCAAGAAGTGAGATGTGATCAGCTTTAGATTGTTTTTTAGATTGTTGGCAACAATCTAAAAAAATCCTAGATGCCAATAGGGCATAAGTATAATACAATTCCATAATTCTTCTATAATACAATTTCCAAGCCAAAAACCTCCCAAGTGCTACCATTCCACAGGTACTTTGCAAACAAGGTAGGATCATGTCCGTATTGAAAATGATGAAGTGGGACAGTGAGTGGTTAAAGTGCCTGCCCAAGGTCAGAGAAGGAGTCTGTGAAAGGCTAAAAATAGACTGCACTGTATGACTATCATTCCTCTATTCAGGGATGACTTCTGGAAGTATCAAGACATGGAAATACGTCAACACCTCTTGGTATGGTGATATCAGCTAGGGGAGACAGAGGCAGGCTGGGCAGGCTGGGGAACAACAGGAAATGTAATAAGTGGTCTTGGGTTTGGTCCAGGCAAATGACTGGTCACCCAGCCCTGCCAGAAAGAGTTAGTCATGTTCAGGAAAGGTGATGGAAAGGAAAGCACAGACATAAAATTCCATTTTCCTAGATGTAAAAAAGGCTCCTGGAAAATCAAGAACTGAAGCTGAACCTTTGCTGTTAGGTGTTTCTCTGATCCCAGACTTGCAATTACCTGGACAGCAGAAAAAGTATTTTCATAAGCACGGTAAGCCCTGCTACTCAGGCAAAGCTAGGTCAGACCATGAATTTGAACACCCCACTTCAAGGCTGACATGCATTACCTCAGGATGGGCATGGTCCCGATCCAATGGAAAGGCAGTATGAAGTATCTCAAGATGTGCATGACAACAGGCACTAGCACGCTGAACAGATCAATGTTTTCCACCAGGAAAGATCTGCCTTTGTCCTAGACCTGTGAATCAACTTCTTGCCTCAAAGTGGCAACTCTGTCTCATCAGGTGTACAGCGCCAAGTTGTCTTCTGAGCCTCAATGGTTTTTATGGGCTTTTGGGAAACTGAGGGGTTCTTTCCTTTCAGGGTGTGAGGCTGGGGTCTGTCTGCCAATTTAGCTCTGCATGTACCAGAAAACAGATAAACCTGACTGAAGAGCAGGAGTTTCAGGTTTTCATCTCCTATGAGGAGCATCAGTTCAAAGCCAGCATGGAGTTCCACTCCTCTGCTCCCAGTTCGATTGTCCAAGCAAGGTGCCTTTCCAGTTTCAAATTAAAGATAGCTGTTGTGAGCCTTGAACACAGAACTGTGTATTTTTTTCTCTTGCTAACATCACTATTACTAAAGGGACTAGTGCCATCATTATGCTAGTGCACTCACTGTGCTGAAAAGATAAAGGCAAAAAGACTGCTCTGCCCTAGGAAGGTTACATTCTCAGCCAAGGAACCACAGACAGAGGACTCAAACACAGGGAGATGGAGCTGGCCAGAGGTTTTGATGAGTCAGTGCTGCAGTAGCTTATCTGCTGTCAGATGCTTTTATAGGCATCACAGGGAGTGATGCCTATAGGCAGTGATAGGGAGCAATGCTTATAGGGGCTGATGCCAAAAGGAGTATTAAGATCAGATTCAAAACAGCCCTAAGGCTATTGATGTGAGCAGAAGGGTTCTGGAAAAATACACATTGGGATGGCAACGGGCAGTGTGAGCTGGTGGTGTCAGCATGAACGGTGGCAGCAGTGTGGCCTTACAAGACCTGGGGCTGCCTTCTCCAAACCTATCAAGGGGTGACAGTGAAATAAGCTGAACAGTGTCAACAGTGCAGGAAAGAACCTGATGTTTCATGTAATGGAGCAGAGGGAACCCAGGGAGGATGCAGAGTGATGTGGCCAAAGGGACACATGAGAAAAGTGATCATAGAATCACAGAATATCCCAAGTTGGAAGGGACACACAAGGATCATCGAGTCCAACTCCTGGCCCTGCACAGGATGCCCCAGGAGTCACATCACGTGCCTGAGAGCACTGTCCAAACACTTCCTGAACTGTCAGGTTGGTGCTGTGACCACTGCCCTGGGGAGCCTGTTCCAGTGCCTAACCACACTCCTGGTGAAGAACCTTTTCCTGATGCCCAACCTAAACCTCCCCTGACTCAGCTTCAGGCCATTCCCTCAGATTCTGTCACTGGTCACCACAGAGAAGAGATCAGTGCCTGCCCCTCCACTTCCCCCCATGAGGAAGCTGATCACTCAGTGGCAGGCAGAGGTGCGTGGGAGAGAAGAGAGGCTGTAGACAACAAACTGTATAGACACAGAATTTGCAAACCATGACAGTGGTAAAGTGTGTTGGGGAAAATTAAGAGAGGTTGGAGAGAAGGAAGGGCAAGAAAAGAGGTAAAGATCCAGAAAATTATATTGACCAGCAGGAAAAGGAAGATATTGGGCAAAAATTAGAGTTGAGGAGGATTTGCATTCCTGAAAATCTGGGGTGCTAAGAAAAGGTGAAGAAGGAAAACAAATGGAAATAGGTGTGAGGAAACCGAGGAGGCGGGTTGTGACAGGTCAAGTGAGATGATGTGAGAAATCTGAGGAAAGTCTCTTGTGATAAGAAAAAGAGGAGAAAGTATGAGGAGGAATGGGGGAAGGGAGAATGAAAGGTTTAAATCCATCTTCATTGACTTGACATAGATGACCAGTCTTTCTGTTCTCCAAGGGTCACAAGCATCAAGAACAATGTCTCAAAAGGAACACCTCCCTGCAAAACAAACCTGAAAAGCATGTCAGCATCCAAACTCTCTAGCCATTAAGAAGCTGCCAGGCTTGTCTGTCTGCTTTCCCACACTTCTTCTCCAGCCCTGTCTCTGTTCACACGACTGACACTGGATTTGCTACAAATAGAAAATCTATCCCCTCACATGCTTGACCCCTCTACCCTAGTCTTTCAAAACATTCTTGACTCCAAATATTTTTCCAGGCTGGATCTCCAGTCTCCTATCATGGCCTCTGTGAGACTCCAGTGTTGTGTGTGACTGTCTCTTTCTCCAGTGAAGAAAAGGAAGAACACAGTGTCTCCAGGGGCAAGAAGTCTCATGAGAGAGACACCATTTTTTACAGTAGGCATACCAAGCTTGGACTTGGAGTTCAACAGTGCCAGCAGACATGCCATGGCATGTCAGAGAGCACATCTGCCTCCTCACTGTCTCATGGGGAAACAGTCTCTTTTTAAAATTAGTTTAAAAACTTGCTCTGGGAAGAGAGCCCAGTGCTGAGCTACAGCGAAAAGCAAGAGTGAAAAAAATTTTCCTATTGTAATTAAGAAATTCAAGGGCAAGGGGAGGGGGTGGGCAGAAGGGCTTAAAAATACATTTTTGGGATTTTGATTCCCACCTAAAATGATGTTTTGATGCCAGTCTCTGCTGCCTTTTGTCTTTACACCTTGCCCACCATGTCCCTGCTGGTGAGGAATGGCCCTCCACTGGCAGTGCTGCTTTGTTGCTCAACTCTGCCATGATGCTCACTAGCAGTGGTGGCCTGTGAGAGGCCATGAACTGCCTCAGACTGCCAGGGATGCTGATCTGACTCCTCTGCTTCTTCACTTGCATTTTCTCCTGTCCAGGCTCAGTGTCCACTCACAGCAGACAGTGGATGCCCTGAAGTGGTGTCACAGCTGAAATCAGAAGAGAGAAAGGGCATGAAGTTTTAAACAAAAAATTATAGAGGAGGCTGTCCATGGTGTACAATCAGAGGAAAAGGGTGGCAGCTGGAAGAGTGAAGCACCCAAACTGTTTTATGGACGTTAACACCATTAGGACAGAGACATATTCTCATTTTGTACAAAAACTTGCACAGTGGAATTCTGACAGGCACTTTGTCATGAACCATGAAGTATAAATGCAAAGCATAAATACTGAATACAATTAATAAAATCCAGGCTGCGTCCTTTGGCATTTTATCACAGTCTTCATACCCAAGAGATCTCTGTTAATCTTCAGACTGTTTAAAAGAAGCACAATGACGATCCCATGCTAGACAGCAAAAGCAGGATGGATGTAGATTAGCAGTATAAGGCAGTGTTTCTAATAGTGCAAATGATTATCTGTCAAAATGAGCTATTTAGAGATGTGCTGAAAGCTCCAGTACCTCCATTCTTTAAATTAGGAGGTGCTTTTTAACATGATAACAACTAAAACAAAGGAGTTGATGTTTCAACTGTAATGGCCTTTGTTTTAGACTGTCAATTAGTCAGAGCCACAACAGGTCTGACACACCTTAAATCTGTTTTGGACAAGGAAGTTATCCACTTACATGCTTTTCTTCTAGGTATTAATATTGATTTTTTACTATTTGTTTTATTTTATATTTTCAAAAGAGCAGTGTGATTCAGTCAATGCTGAGAGCTTGCTGTGCTACATGCTGCCTAAAACAAGGCGTGACACAGCTCCTGACAGTCTGCACTGACAAAAGACTGGTGAGTGGGAAGAAAATTAGAGGTACAGGCTTGTTAGGCTTGCATCATCTTCAGAGGAGGGAAGGAGAAACCCATAACCCTTGAGAAAGCTAAACCTGCTGGTGGGACCCAGAACCTCTAATCAAGAGGCAAGATAGTAGCCCCACCCAGGACTGTCTGTCTCCAGAAACACCACTGTATTTTCGAACCAAGGAGTAGTAGGAGGAGTGACATGTTCTGCATTGAAGGTTTGGCCAGACCTGATAGATGGATATGCAGTTCCAGAACCCTCTGTGCCACTCAGATTGGCAGTGGAGATGCCCCTATGGAGCCCAGTCATCTCAACAGCCAAAGTAGAGAGGCAGGCACCACAAGGCTCTGACTTGCATAATTCTACATGGCCAGGTGAGGACGAGATGGCATCCTACAAACGTACCTCTGTCTCTGCACCAGCTTTAAAGTGAACCCAGGATGTCCACAGATGGTCAGACAAAGCTCAGGCAGGATCTAATGTACTTCTGCCACCACAGAAACTTAGCCCATGAAAAATTAAGTGCATTGGCTGTGTGAGAGAAGAGCGAGCAGCTCTTTCTCCATTCTCATTTCAGGCCTTGGCTTGCTACTGAAATACATAATGCAACTGCTCTAGGCATAAACATAATATCATATTTTCCACATATGTTGGTTCTTGGCCAGCCCTGCCTAGGGAAAAATTCAGATCTGAAAAACACAATCGCCAGTCCCAGGATCCTGTCACAACCATGAGTATAGGGCTCAGATTGTGCCCTTAGAGTTCACAGAATAGCATCAGTCCATGACAGGACAGGGTATTTCCTCTAAAACAAAAAAGCAGCAGCACTTTTAGTCATACTGACACCAGGGTGGAAGGAAGTACTGGCCTCAAATTAGACCTCTAAACAAACAGGTGGCTGGTTGGGATTGCAGGTTAAATTACAAGTGCAAAACCCAAAGTCCCTGAGGAAAGGTAACTTTGTCTCTCTCCCTCTCAAGCTCAGTTCAGCATCTAGGAAATTGTGGTTTAGATGATATCTCCATCAGGAGGTAGAAGAGGTTTGGCCTGAACTGTCTCACGCCTGGAAGAGCCAGTGACAGGAGTCACTGTTCTGCTGTCCTGGGCTGCTTGCCACCGAACTTTGCACAAATGGTCAGGAGAATCACCACCTTTTTGTCCTTTAGTTCTGTAGTGAAAGCACAAGAGCAAGAGTCTCACAGTCCAGCCTGGATCACTCTGCTTACAGTCCCTCTGAGCAGCAGCCCCTGTGCCTGTGCCAGGACATAGTGCTCTCAATCTCCTCTGTGCAGCAGCCAAAGGAACCAGGACTCCCTTGAGAGCACCACAGCCTTCTAACCTCCCTCCAGCACAAGGCCTGCATAACCACTCCACTAACTGACCATCCTTACATCTGATGGGAAATCCTTTGAAGTCTACCAAGCACGGACTACAGAGCTCATAGCTGATAGAGACTGCAGGAGCTGGAATTGCTGGAGTAGGCAGGCTCCAGCACAATGAAAACTTGAAGGCGGGAGAGATGTAAATAGTGAGGCACATTCATCACACGCCAAACATTCCTTTTGCAAGCCCTACCCCCACAGGCACCAGCTCTGTCGGTCTTCCCTCCACAGCTGCTCATGAACTGCTGTGCTCTGCTGGGTGAGACTCCCCACCAGTGGGATGCAGCACCTTGCACAGGTCCAGGACTCCTCCCTCTATTCCTGCTTAAATTTTTACCGAGGATAGCAAAGCCAAGTCATTAGGGGCACAGTAAGATAGTACTGGATAGGAGCAATGAGGTCAAGCTGCTCAATGTGCATGTTTTTGCCAGGACAGACACGAGATATGGCTGCTTTCACCACGCTCATGGCAGGCAACTGGACAAGAACAGGAAAAGGGAGGGAAATGCATCCAGGAAAGCCTGGATGCAATTACTAATCCTCAATAGCAACGATACAGAAACAGGCAGTGTCGTGCCAAGATGAGGCATGTCTGCAGAGGAGTTTGCAGCACACACACCTTCTTGATGTGTCCCAAGTCTTCGGGGGAGCATGCAATGCCCCGTTCAAAAGGCCTCCTGCTTACACTCATGGTGGAGGCTCCAAGTTCAGCTGAAGGAACTGGCCACCAGAAATCCTGAACCAACCAATTCTGCTAATCGTGGTTTTATACTCCTAACCAGCATTAACCACTTCAACTGAACCCCTCCCGTCTTTCTGCACAAATCAAAAAGCAGAGATTAAAACCCAGGAAGGGAACAAATTCTGCCAGGATGGTGTCATCCATAAGTGGCCTCAGTCAAGATTACTGATCTTGTAGGAGAAACCTGCTTTATCCTTAGTCTGAGTCCCACAGCAGGACCCAGTTTACAAACAGAGGTGATGGTTCTGATGGGAAAAATAAATGTCAAAGCCCTATGGACTTTTTAATATAGAAAACCAAATATCAGAACCTGCTTTTAAATGGGACATTACATCTATAAATCACAAAAACCTTTAATCCCTTATTTGTGGTTTTATAAAAAGGGAAATGCACAAGACTTGAGGAGAGTGGGTGACTTTGTGAAGGTCCCCTGGCTAGTGGCAGTGCTAGGAAGAAAATGACAGTTGCGTGAGTGCCAGCCCTCTGCACTGACACAGTTCCTCAAAAGCAAAAGGCTCCCTTGAGGACTCAGCAGCTAAAATACTGTGAATTTGCAATCAAGAACTAAAAGAAAAACAACCTGGTTGATCCCACTTGTGGGATTGTATTTCAAGCTCTTGTTCTTTGTTTCCATCTGAATCAGAATAAACTCACTTCAGCCCACGTCTGAAAGAAACAATGTGGTTGGTTAAAACTCTTCCAAAGCTCGAGTGGCCTCATTACTGGGCGAACTCTTTGCACAGTGTGCCAGTTCAGTAAATAAAGGATAACTAAGGATAACTAAAGGTTATCACAGTGGTTAAAAGAACTCACTGCTGGCTGATACCAGCTAAAACCCTCTTAGGTAGGAACATATGTTATATTCATGTGGCATCTTTGGAGGTGGTAGAAATTGATCCTATGGCTGACAGTCTTTTCAATTGGTTTGAGGACTGAGATGTTGCTGGAAAGGAACCCGAATTGTGTTTTAACTTGTCAGGATAATATACAGCTGTTTTACTTTTCTTATAAACTCTTCCTTGTATTCCTGGTTTGGAGACTGGAGATAAATTAGGAGATTCTGTGCTTCCACACTGGGTTCTCTATTCCTTAGAGCCCTGTTTACAAAAAGTACTTACCTGCATCTTGAAGCTTTCAGTAACTGAAATTTTAAATCCAGAAGGATCTCATCTAACTTAACCTCATCTTTGGAACATAACTACTTAGAGAGTTTTACGTTTAAACTCCACGTCTTCTTCTTGCCTAATGAAATATAGAGCAGAGTTTCCTGGGATTGCTCAAGCAAGCGAGTGAATCACCTCCCAGAAGAACCTGTCACTGTCCACTGAACAGATAAAGGGCCCTAAAGATTTGCCTAGACTAGATACCTCACTTACTTAGAGCTTTATGAGAGTAATCCTAAAACTAAGAGAGAGATGCACATAAACTGAGGACTGATTCAGATAGAAAATATTGATAAAGCATTAAAACATTTAAAAACTTACAGAGCAATATGTGTTGCAGATCCTGATGTTATTGCTAAAAAGATATAGCTGCAGCTGACTCTTACAGAGACAAGGCCATCTCCACTCCATCCTGCCTAAAAAACTCACTTGTTTCTTTATTCCACATCTACACAAAGAGGGAGGTAGAGTGAGCAGGTCCAAAGCCAGAGCCACTGTGGTATGTGGACAGCCAGCCCTTCCTTCCGTATAACACCGGTTTTCAAAATCTGAGCACCGTGCTACTGAGACTCCTCCCAGCCCGACTGGGTCATTGTCAGCCAGCACTAAGGAAAGGATAAAATTAGCTTGGTTATTCAAAATGTTTGGTTAATAAATAAAACAGTAGGACAGTTTTGCTTAACAGTGGATGCAGCCATAGACAGAGGTATGTCCTGGCTGCTTGCCTAGATGTAAATAGTGCATGGCTAAAATTATTTGCTTTGTCCAAGCTAAAAAAAAAATCCCTTCAGTAGAAACAAGAGAGCTTCCATGAAGCTGAGCATGCATCCAAGACTGAGTCCTGGAAGCATTAGCTGTGTGTGTCTTGGGGTGCCACTCCTTCCTGCAGCACCCTCCCTTTCCCAAGTCCCTGAGTGCCTTTTGGCTGACATCATGTCTCACGTTGGAAAAGCACGGGGCTCTCGGCGGAGAGCCACGCATGTGGGGAAGCAGACGGAAAAAGACACAATTAACAGAAGATATATTCAAAACCAGTGTGTTGGACTTGCAGCGCTGGTCTGGCTCGTTTAATGGCTGGCTGAGGAACCACAGTCTGCGGTGTATGATGAAGGTCATCACTGCCTCGGGGAGGATCAGCTCCGTATCCTGTGTCTTTTCTTCCAGGGAATTCCTACTCATTCCTGAAATTTTCCTTCTGTGGTGAATAGGTAACCATCTGTATCTGTTGCTGCAAAGCAAGAGTTTGCAGCTGCTAAATACACCCATGACTAGAGTACTGAAGGCACAAAAATCCCAGCAGCCCAGGGAATGGAACGGAAAGGAGCACAGATGCAGAAAGCTGGAGAGACGGTGCAGTGGGAGGCGTCAGGGCAGAGGTTACGAGCTGGAATGACTTTGTGAGCAAAGAGAAGCATCAGTAAATGGCATTTACTGTCCCATGGCAGGCAGCAGGGAAGGTGTGGCAAAGAGCATAAGAACACAAGATGGCCTCATCGGAAAGCAGCCCCTGCTGACTCACCAGCTGAGTCACAGCCTTGCCCAGCTTCTATTCTTTTTCCAATCAAGGAAACGGCAACTCCCAACGGACTTCTTTTAAGGCTGGTTTGGACGCTGAGCATGCCTGCACCAAGTTTCCACTCTTGACAATCCCCTGTGCCCTTCTATATCTGTTTCCCAGCAGGAGACACAACCCTTCAAAGCACAGAGTGTCCTGGGGGAGGAAACGGTGCTGTGGGGCTGTGGCCTCTCCAAAGCAGAAACAGGATTTACAATTTACTGTTGATCGGCCACACAAGCTGTGCCTCAGATGGCCAAAGACAGGCTCTCACAAGAAAGGGGAGGCAACAGGAAAATTCAGGCTGAGAGATTTCCATTCTGAGGCACTGAACCTCTGCCCTGCTGGGGAAAATGCTCACCTTCAGAGCCCTGCTTTGAAAGAGGAGATTGCATATCGTCCTGCTGTAATTTAAGGGTTGGAAGAAGGCAGCCTACAGTGGGAGACATGAACACTTGGGAATTACAATTGCTTCAACTAAATTCCTTCCTGGATTCAGAAAAAAAATCAGTGAAAATCAATAAGTAAGAGTAATGCTAGAGATGGAAGAAAGGGGAACTACAACCTAAAGAATATACATTTAAAAATTTAAAGAACAGAAAAATTACACAGGAAACAGGAAAAAAAGCCCTACACTGGCAAGGCTAAAAGAGAGTTTTTGAAGTCCATTAGGAACATAAACAACCTTCATAACACTACAGGCCAAGAAGTAGAAGAGAAAAACATTAACAAGGCTCCAAACAGGCACAAGGTTTTTAGAAATGTTTTTGTTCTCTTTCAGGACACAATGTCTTTTGCAATCTTGCCATGATCTCAGAGAAGGACCAGCACTTTGGTGAGACCTACATCCTAAAGCACTGGGATACCAAGGAATGTTGGTCTCCTGGTGTGATCCACAAGTAAATACAAAATTGCACTGAGAGTGTGTACAGGTACCATAAAGGATTTGAGACACTAAGAGGCTATGCCAGTGACACCAGCAAAAGATTTATTTTTAAGACCTATGCCTGTAACACAACCAAGTATGTTTATTTGTTGCAGCTCAAAGACTATATGGAATTTTCTAATCCAGAAAATTACAACCCTGAGAAGGATTAAAGAGTCACCACGGACACGTATCTGGATTCAAGCCCCCAGTGCAGTAATATGGGTAAAAAGGCCAGTGTAATCCTCAGATAAACAACCACATAGAAAGCAGTGGGAGGAAAGTGGTTGTATCTCTCTAGTTCATATTGATGGAGCTGATGCTGAAAAAGTTTTTTATATTTTTGTTGTTGATAGATGGATAGAGAGCAAGAAAAAGCTCTCAAATAATTGGTGTGAGGAAGAAAATAATCCCAAGACTAAAAGAGCCCGGGCTGTTTACTTTATCCAAAGGCAGCAGCAAGACTAGATTACAAAGTATAAATACTTAGTGACAACACAGGCTTTTAAAATTACCACAGACAGGCACAAAAGGCACCTGTGGTTGGAAACAAAGATGACTGAAATTAAAAATAAGGTGCAGTTTTAAACTGCACACTGGAGGAAATGCTCAAGGGAAGTGGTGACTTCTGCTTTTCATGTTTTCCATGCAGCACACAATACCTTTCTAAGGGTTGCCACAGCAAATTGCTCAGCAAAGATTGGAGCAGCTATGGGAAAAGATCTGGGGTTTTGTTATTGTCTGCTTGTTTACACTATCTGATGACATTACAAAGTATAATCCAGGAACACAGGAATTCACCCTTGCCACCTTTACCACTGAACTTGAGTGGTGTCCCCTTCTACATCCCTGCACTTCGGTGGATATTTAACCCCTTCCCTTATGCTTAGCTAGTCAAAAACACATGGAGAATGTCCCTAAATGTCAAAGCCTGCCTGGTGAGGCAATAATTCTCCACATGTGGGGTGAGCTCTGCTTGGGAAAGAGCTCTGTGATGTGACCCAGAGTGACTGAGAAGCTCATGGTGATATTGATGACTGTGGACATGCACTGAGAATAATTACTGGATGAAGGCTCTCTAAGCACTTGAGCTGGGGAGTAGACTAACTCTAAATTAAATTAACTCCTAAATTACATTCAAACAAGTTCAAGATTGGGAAAAGCTCTGTATGTTTAGAGATCTTTAAACCCAAAAGTTGTGGACCTGTGAAGTTAGGTGCTTCTGCAACAAAATTGAGTTTGTATTTTTAAGAGTCTGGGCTCAGGCACCTCCACTTCACCAATATCCTTCTTCACTGCTCAAGTTTTCTAAGGAAACCAAACCCCTTACCATAAAACACATCTTCACATTGATTCAGACAATCTGGGGGAAGGGAAGCTCCCTGGGAAACAATTTTGGCCAAAGACACAAAGCCATTCCTTTAGTATTTGAAGAATCTTCCAATCTGTTCAGAGCAGGGACTGTGCTAGTTTTTAACATACAATGCAATGCTCGCATTTTCCTCTAACCCAAGAGCAGGAGAGGTCCCTTCAGTTCTTGAGGTCTTTAATCAAGACCTGATACCTTCTGCCAGATGGATACTACAACTGATCAGGAGACACTGCCTTCAGGACATGCTATGAGCAATACATAACATTCTGCTGCACCACGACAGTCACATTAGCCTAACAGTCAGTGCCTCTTGATTTAAAGTCCACGGATTTGAAATCTAGGAATAACACCCATCATCGCAGAATGATATGCTCAATTCAGGCTGCTGTGGTCTGTAGCCCAACATCACCAAATTCCCGAAGCCAGACTTCTTTGCAAGGTTTGATCTTCAGTTTAAACTGCCTGTAGTGGAAGAAATCATAAACCCGTTTCACAGGGTGTCGACAGAGGCTTGCAGATGAGAAAATACAATGCTGGATACTTGGTTACTTACAGGTGTAAGTAAGTGAGACAGTAATTACTGTCAGTATTTATCCAACTTTAGAGTGAAGCTTAACTTGCTTAAAATAATTGGTTTCTTTCTATACTAAAGGCCCACTTCTCCCAAGTGCTTTCTCTGATGGCTCGTTGACACAAAGGGTGTAATTTCCATTGTTGCTGTAGCTCTCCGGATAGCAATATCTGTGGGACCTCTTGTGGGCTCTCTTCTAAATTGCATATTGGGTGTCGAGTACTCATGAAAATGTTTCCGTGTTCATTTGTAGATACATCAGGGAGCCTTTTACTTCACATGCCTTAGTGTGGATTCGCAGAAGTTTGGTAATAAAGCGCATCCAAAAGGAGCAATAAACACAAGGAAGGAGCTACATTTTAAGAGGGGGAATTTAATTCCTTAATGATCATTGTTAGAGCTTTGGCTTCTTTACATGAACAGCAATGATTATAGAATCACAGAACAGTTTGGGTTAGAAGGGACCTCAAGGAGCATTTCGTTCTAACCCCCCTGTCATGAGCAGGGACATCTTCCACCAGATCAAATTGCTCAAAGTCCAGTCCAGCCTGGCCCTGGACGCTTCCAGGGATGGAGCATCCTCAGCTTCTCTGTGCACCTGTTCCAGCGCCTCAACACCGTCACAGTAAAAAATGCCATCCTTATAGCCAATCTAAACCTTTTGTATCAGTATCTACACCATGTAAAGGACTTCTCTACAAGGACAAGTCAGACTACCTTATAGTCAGGCTGATGTTCCTAATACACGTCCTCGAATAAAGAGAATGCATAAGGTACTTCCTTTTCCTCCACCTGCCATTATTTCTGTCCTCCTCTATTATCTCTCCAAGGCTCCCTCCCTCTTTAACCCCATCCCTCCTTGCCCGGATCCCCGCAGCGCAGCCGCCACTGCTACCGAGGCAGCCCCCACCCCTGCACACTTCCGCCCCGGCACCATCATGGCGGACACGCTCGCGCCCCTCTCTATGGTCAGCCCTCCCGTGTCTATGGCCCGCCGCGGTGCATTGTGGGGGCCTGGCGGAACTATGGTGGCGGTGTAGGGCCCGGGTGTGCAGGGCAGAGGAGGCCGTGCTGTGAGTGCCCGGGAAAGGGGCAGGGAGAGTGCGGGAGGGCCCTGAAGGCGGAGGGGCAGGGGGTTCCTGGGGCAGGGGGTGTCGGGGGGGCAGGCGGGCCTGGCGAGGATACAGGCTGCGGCCGGGCCTGACGCTGCGATTCGGGCGCAGCCCGGCAAGGCTGAGGCAATTCAGCTGCAGGCCGAGCTCGGACACTCCCTCTTGGCCGATAACTCCTGGTACCGCTAAAAAGGCTTCTTCTGGTGTTTTTGAAACCTGGGAGGTTTCAGGTTGAGTCTGGGTCCTTGAAGATCATGCTGAATACAGACTGACTTAGTCTTGTGAGAAGCAGCTGGGGCAGCTGGGGTTGTTTAGCCTGGAGAAGGGGAGGCTCAGGGGAACCTTATCGCTTTCTACAATTGCTTGAAAGGAGGTTGGACCCACGTGCGGGTTAGCCCCTTTTCCCAGAACAAGAGGAAGTGACCTGAAGTTGTGCTAGTGGGGGTTTAGTTTGGACATTAGGATTAATTTCTTTACCGAAAGGGTGATTAGACATTGGGATGAGCTGCCCAAGGAGATGGTGGAGTCCTCGAGGACTTAAACACCTTGAGATGTTAAAGGAAAGACTGGATTTTGGCACTTAGTGCTCTGCTCTAGTTGGCAAGGTTGTATTCGGTCATAGGTTGGACTCAACAATCTCAGAGGTCTTTTCCAACCTGATTGATTCTGTAACCTAAGAGAAGCAGAGATGCTTTCCAGACCATTTCTTAATGCTTAAAAAAACTACTGCAGCCACCCCAGATCTCATTCTTCACTTGATTTCTTGGATCTCCCTGTTACATATAATTAGCACAAATAAGTTATGGGAACAAGTGACTTTCTTGGATCATGGGTCTGGCAGAATGTGTGCCAAGAGATCTAAAATGGCTCACTGAGCTTCAGCTGACTTGTACAGCATCACTGAAAAGTGTCTGCTGTCCTTGATTAACAAGCTAAGGCTAGTTACTGTGTCACTTCTTTTTAAAGGTGTTCCCCTCTCTTAATTTTGGTTTTTGAGTAGTAGTGGCAGTAACTATTCTGCCTGATGGGATGTTACTTTGAGTCATGCATTATATTACCATTTTGATGCTGAACTTGGGTATTTTGTGCTTTCATTCAAAGTGACAAACTAACAAAATAAGCAGAGCATAAATAACTTTTGTTTGTGTACCACAGAAGTATATGAAATTATGTCATGTGTTTCTATTTTGCTTTTTAATATTTTTAATAGATTCTCTTGTCACCTTTCAACATTCAGCCTTCTGGTTGGTAGGACTCATACCTTTACAAATCTCTTCAGATTTCTCTCTCCTGTCCTAAATATCTTTAGGCTGTGACTAATGGATACACATGCCTTGGTGAAGCAGGAATGAGAATTGTTTCAGAGAGAATATTTAAGGTCACAGAATAGCCTGAATTGGGAAGGGAAACACAAGGATCATCCAGATCTGTCACAGGACACCCCAAGAGTCACACCATGTGCCCAAGAGCTCTGTCCAAATGCTTCTTGAACTCTGTCGGGCTTGGAGCTGTGACCACTGCCCTGGGGAGCCTGTTCAATGCCCAGCCACCCTCTGGGTGAAGAACCTTTTCCTGATAGCCACCCTAAACTCTGCCCAACACAGCTTCATGCTGTTCTCTCACGTCCTGCTGATCACACAGTGTCTTCCAGCACTGATTAACCATCTCAAACTCTTGGCTGGCACAGGGGTTTGGGCTTGCAGGGTCTCCAGGCCCTGTCAGGCAGTGCTGAACACAGTGCATGCTCACAGGCTGTCTGTGTGGCTGAAGCAGGTTGGAGCCTGTTTCACTCTTATACACATAAGAACTGGTAGCAGAAATTTGGGCCTCTTCTGGCTTGGTTTTCAGGACATGCTGAGTTCCTGCAGTTTCTAGGGGAGAGCTGGTGACAACTTCTCCATTTATCCAAGGTTTTTTTCTTGAACTTTGTTTATGTTGCCTGATGTTCATCAGTGGTTAATGAGCAGTACCATCCTAGGCACGGATGTGGGCTGGCATCTCTGGTGGTGGTACCTAGCAATGGTCTGGGGAATAATGAAGGGGTCATCCCAGTAGGCAGTCATTTTTCACTGCAGTTTTTCAGAAGGGGAAAGAGTTTCATTACAAGACTTTACTGCTTGCTTTAAGGATGGGAGATCAGTTCCTGGCTGGTGTTATTTACTTTATGAAGGTAACTTCATATATAAGTTAGAGTCCATGTGTCATCTTTCAAGCATATTGGAAAAGATTATTTTGAAACCTGAATAGATTCTGTCAATAAAATGCTACTTAAATTTTGAGGATCATGAGCTGAGTGACAGCTGGGATACTGTAGTAGGACTTGTCACTGCTTCTACGGTTCCAGGAGCAAAGTAGCTCCTAGTAAGTGTCTTGCACTGTAAGTTGTAGTAACAACTTGTTTTATCCCTTGGTTTTGTAGGAGTGAAGATGACGACAGCAGCAAGGCCAACGTTTGAACCTGCAAGAGGAGGAAGAGGAAAAGGTGAAGGAGACTTAAGCCAGCTATCCAAACAATATTCTAGCAGAGATCTTCCTTCTCATACTAAAATCAAATACAGGTTGGTATCATTTTTTGAGTGTGAGGGCAAAGCAGGTTGGGAATGACTGTTTTGTTATGAGTGGTACTCTGAAATTTTCTCAATACATGGTGATGTGCTCAACGCTGAGCAAGGTCCAGAGATCGTGCAACAGTGCTGAGCAAGTGGGCTAAAAGTGAAAGTTTCAAAAGCAGAGTTAGGAGTTCAAATGCATTCCAGGTGATTTGGGGAGGTTTAATTTTACTGGTATTTTGTTGCTGTTTATGCACATGAATTATCAGAGGAAGACAAGCTTTGGAGACTGAACATCTTGGGCAGAGAAGTGGGAAGTAATTTGGCATTGGGGCTAAGCCACAGGGAGTACTGTCACTTGCAGAGCAAGATGGGATGAGAGAAGTTGAGCATATCTTAAAAGCAGGAAAACCACATCATGTATTTGGCAAAGGACCACTTGGTAAGGGCATTAAGAGGAGGCAGGGGAGCCATGGAATAGCACTCAGGTAGTGGGATGTGTTGGAAGAGCTGATGTAAAAGTGCAGATGGTTTATTCAGATCTTGGGAGAATAAATTTCTTTAACCAGGGAGAAAGATAATGTGATCTTAGAAATATTTTCCTATGTTTGAAATGCATAATCAATTTCTATCTTTTTGAAAGATTAAATAAAATCTGGAGTCAGTATGATAGGATTTAAATTAAATGTGTCAATCTAAATATGCTCATTTTATCTAATTGATGTTACTCTTGTCAGTGAAATTACTGTTAAGATTTTACTTTTGCACTTTTTTGTGTAGATATTTACCCTGTCACTTCTTCCCTCCTGCCCCTTTGATTTTTAAGAATACATATTCATAAGGGAGATGAGTGTTTTGGAGAATACTAAAACAAAAAACACAGAAAATGTTGTCAAATGCCTTTTGCTGTTATGGGGAAAATTGCTGGCGGTTTGTTTAGTAAAAAAAGTGGGGTTTGGAACACCAGTCTGCTGCTTTGAAAGAAGTCTGTGGGGACAGGTATCTATGGGATGTTTTAACAAATCCCTCCTTTTGTGTGAGATGGAGGGAGCATCAAGTATCTTCTGTTCTTCCTCCCAAATACCTAATATAAAGTCGTCTTTGTTAAATTGCCAGGACTGCATCACTACAGGAAAAGTCCAGTGTTTCAATCTCACTCGTTTGTTTGCATGGCACAGGGTTTGGGGAGATTTTGCAGCTCTAACAAGGATTCCAAATTCAGGTTCTTAATTACAAAAGCAAATGAAATACTTCATCATAAAGGCAGGCTGTGCACACAATGTGTTTATAATGGCTCAAGTCTGGGTTTCTTCCAGGCACTCTTACTTCCAGCACTGGCTTCAGAGAGAGGTGAAAGCAATTGCTGCTTGTTTTTATTCACTAGTTCTTTTCAAGATATTCACAAAAATTTCAGCAGCCTCTAGGTGGAACTTAATGTTGCTCAGACAGATGTAGTTCATTGCTTTTTGCCAGTGTGTTGTTATATAACAGAGGAGTGGTCATGTATTTACAAGGTGTTTTGCCTGTTCTCCCAACTTTTTTATTATTGGTCATGGTCTGGGCTCGTGGAGGAAAAAATGGTTTATGGAAAGGATGTTTTAGTCTTGGTCTTACCTGTAAGCCTTAGAGATTGGATCTGCAGCAGCAACTTTGGGCGGTAAAACAGTGAAGAAAGATGACCATGATGTTTGTGGACACTGGGATTGGACTGCTGTAGAGCAGAATATTTCAACATAGTGAAATGCAGACAGATGTCACCATCCTGTTTTGTAGGAATTTAAGTAGGGTCTTGTCATTCATTCAAGAGCCATCAGAAGGAGCATGAGCGTGTGGCGTGGCAGGTCTGTGTGTGCAATGCATGCACACGCAGGTGGGCTCTGCTGAAGAGACAATAAACATACGTTTACATGGAACCCAGTTTTTGTTCCCTATCCTTACCTGTTCACCCCAGGATTTACTGGCCTCCATGAAAAAATTGCCACCAGCGGCAGACTGTCAAACTTGAGGCTTTTTTCATTTGTTGTTTTAGACAGACCACTCAGGATGCTCCCGAAGAAGTGCGTAACCGTGATTTCAGAAGGGAGCTGGAGGAGAGAGAACGAGTTGCCGCAAGAGAAAAGAACAGAGACAGACCAACCAGAGGTAAAAACCAAGAAACAAAAATCTTAATGCCTTTGTGAATCATTACTCTTGCATGAAATTTAGTGTTGTAAGAAGTTTGCAGTTCAGACAGCATGTCATGAGAGTAGAATTTAGGGTATTGGCCTGATAGTTCAGAACTATTGACCTGCAAGGGAATGTCCACTGGCTTTCATGCTGGCTTCATGCTAGCTAGAAATCTAGGCCAGCCAGTAGAAAAGCATGCCCAGCTGATACAATATAATTGTAATGAATTGGCAACAGCTAATAAAGGATTTTTTTTGTACTTGGACAAGCAAGGCAGGAAGGAGAAAGGGTAATGACTCATCTTCTGCTGTCACAGCACTGGTGTAACAATAAATCTGTTTGAAAGTATGCAATTCTTTTCAGCTATGGTGAAGTAATGTTAAAATCAAAGAGCTTTTTGAGAAATACTCATTTTTAGTATTAAAGTACAACCTCTTTAGGTTTTGGTGTGAAGCTATTGCATGAGTTTCAAATTCACTGAAGGAAAGTATATGTAGTTTGGACCAAAGTAGCGAACAGTAATGCTTTGGGATGATCCTAAATGGGGACTCTCCAGTTGTGTATATATAATAAGAATATTTCTCCACATCTGTTTTTTTCCCTGCTTGAAATAATGACTTCAAAAAACTTCTGAAGGCCAAACTGTAAATTTAAGAAGTTATTGCTGCTTTTGAGGCTTCCTAGGGGGAGGAATTAACATGGGCATTAAGATTGAAAAGTGAGGGAAAAGTAAGCATATGCTTGTTTCTCTTACTCTAATGCAAGACAAATTGTGAAGATTTTTGCTTTCTGACATTAGATGTTGTTAAAGAAGTGATTTGGACACTTTTTCTTTTAACTCTTACACCATAGAACATACAACATCATCTTCTGTGTCTAAGAAGCCTCGACTAGACCAGATTCCTGCAGCAAATCTTGATGCAGATGATCCTCTTACTGATGTATGTATCTTCTTTTCTGTCTTCTTTCCTTTTGTTACCCTGCCTTAAGGATTTGCTGTTAATGCAATATGTTCTTCTAAGTTGCCTAAAGATTTCAGACAGGTTCCAACGTATTTTCCTTTTACAGCTTCTGTAGTGTGGTGAAAGTCCAGAGTGATTCAGAAGATTCTGGTCTGTGCTGTAATGGTATTCTTGGAAAGCACAAAAAATCTAGGAAACTGAAAATACCGCTTACAGTATGGGGAATTTACATTGGCCTAGTAAGAATTCCCCAAAGGTAGAACTGTTGAGATACCTGAAAATGACTGTCTGCATGAGCAACAATGCTTGCCTTTGACTATGCTTCTTATTGCTGACATCTAGGAGTTAAGTCAAAGGCTCGATAATAAGATCTGTGTTTTTTAATCCTGTAGTATTTGGTCCCTGCAGTACTGGACAGAGTAATCAGGCACACAGAATTTCTTGTCACAGTGATCAGAGAGTGGCTGGGGACAGCCATTCTCTAGAGTCTATCAGTTACATAGCATTTTCAATTGTAGTCATCCTAAAAGAGCAAACATATTTTTCTCTTGATTTTACTATAAAAGAGCAAAAATCCTATTTCTATTGTATTTGTTGCTACCCAAGTACTTCAAAAATCAGCCAGCAGCAAGTTGTAGCCGTAGCTGGGCAGCCCAGGGTCGTTTTTTATTAAATTAAATGAACGAGCTAATTCCTGCCTTCCATTTGCTGCTATTAGGAAGATGACGAAGACGAGGACTTGGAAGACAGTGATGATGATGACACTGCAGCTCTTCTGGCTGAACTAGAAAAAATCAAGAAAGAACGAGCTGAAGAACAAGCTCGAAAGGTAAAATCTCACACTTTAAAAAGCCCTTGTTTTTTTGTGAACTGGTGTCTATTAAAACCACAAGTGCTTAAGTACCTAGGATGAGCACAAACTGGCAAACAAAGTGCTGTTCAAACCTCCTCTAAGGTATGATGGATTTGTTCTTCTAGGTAATAATTATTAAGAATTTTTTTCTTTGTAAGGCATACTGAATGTTTTACTCACTGAAACATTTTATTCACTTTTCGTACACTTTGTACGGGCTCTGAGTCAAGATAATCTTGATTTCATGTGCAAGTCCTCTGCACTCAGCTGTTATACCAAAGGATATAGTGGCATTAGTGAGCTGCATGCAATCCGGTGTAATTTAGCTTGTTAACTAGCTTTTATGAAACAAGAAATATTACTTTTATTTATGAAATAAAGATGTGTGCTTTTTGGTGCTGCTTCTTATGGCTGCAGGTTTTAAACAATAGTTGTCCTTTCACAGCTTTGGTGCTGTGTTGCAAGAAGCACCAGTTTGAACTCTAAGACCAGAACTATTTTCATGTGATTGTACACAGGCAAATTCATTTGAAAAATGTCTCTGCAAAACCAAGTAACAATACAACAGTCTTTTCAGAACTGGGAAACTCAATTCACATGTAGCTTTCATACCTCTGTTCTCTCTCTAAAGACAGAAACATCGTGTTCTGCCCTTGAAAGGGGAGGAAAGTCTCTGTAGTTACAGATGTTTTCCTGTGAGTGGGATTAAATCCTGTGTTGATGGTGAAATTACATCCTTGGTGTAAGAGAGACTGTTGGGATGGAGTATATTAGCAAAATTCCTAACTATTGATTGGACTTCTAGGGACTGGTAGTTTAGACTAGTTTCTGGGAGTGGTTTGTGTTGTCAAACTTAAGAGGAACACTCCTATGGTGGTACTTCAGAAGTAGTGGATATGTGCAGCATTCCCTCATCTGCTTTTACTAAGTGCTTTTTCTATTTAAGTAGGGCTTAATTATTTATACTGCTTTTGTGAAATGTTGGTTCATTCATCTGGAGTAGGTTTGTATGTTTTTATAAGTATACTCTCCATGAGTGTAAAACAAAACAATAACCCCAAGCCAAACAAAGAGTCTGTCGGAAAACCAAGCCACCTGTCATCTGTGTATAAACTAATCTGAGGTATTTTTTTAGAACATGCAAAATAAACAAATTGGATGCTGACCAGGAAGCTAATCAAAGGCTACTCTGACAATGTAATGTTTTAGTGCCTGTGAGCTACTTGTAACCTTTCCTGTAGCTTAACATACACATTCATAGTTTAATGTTTTTCATGAAGGCTTAGCTGGCAGTGAACAGGGCTGAGCTTCCAGCAGACACTAGGAACAGCTAGGAGAGGATAATGTTTTAACTGCTGTTGGCAGCGTTGTAGTTGCGAGTCTATTCTTGCCTAACAATATGAAAATTTACGTTTAGAATCAACAAGCCCTGTAAAAACAGTGAGCTCTGCAGTTTTGTACTTAAATAGTGTGCAAGGCTAAAAGCTGTACCATGCTGCGTCACTGCAGAATTTGTGCTGTAGAATACTGTTGCTACCTGATTGCCCATCTGGCCTATAAGAAGTTTTCTGCATTGAAGGATGTCTGAAAGCATCTCTTGTCTCTTTATCTAGGCATTTGAGGCACATCGTGAAGCAGTGAAATTGTCTTTTGTAGTAACAACGTGGTGAAAATTACTGAAAAACACTGTCAACGATTGAACCATGTATTCCTATGTGAGATGTACTAAACTACAAATTAAGTGTAGCTGTGTGTAGGAAAGATTTTGACCTCAGCTGTCCTTGCACAGTGCTTAAAATGAAAGCTTACATCTGTGTGGATTTTCCACTTTGCTTGATAGTTGAAATTATGCATCAAGATTAAACAGCATAACTTGTTACAGTTTAGTGTAGAAAACTTGCATTAGGAAAATAATGGTTAGTAAATTGCAGCTCAGATAACCAAGTGCCTGCTTTCTTTATCATGTGTGGAAAGTAGGAACATCATAATCTCCGTGAAATTCTAATTTTGTCACTAGAGGGTGCTAAAAACCATGAAGAATTTGAGATAGCACTTGTTTTATTTTGCTATCTCTTACAGGTATGATGTGTTACCTTCATGGTTGTTTTCCTTTACCCCAGCAGCAGAGTGTGTAATGTCCAGTGCTGCATGCATACTGAATAAAATTGTGTTACTTATTTGCAATGGTATCCACTGTTGCACACTCAGAATCTAGACCTATGGTGTTCATCCTTTCACTGGTTAGTGGCAGGTAGACTCGTTAAAATTGCCATCTTCAATAAACAGAGGGTGCTCTACAGGTACCTGGAATTTTATTTTCTTGTGGTTTTCTGGGGAATAGGAAACTAAGGCTATTTCGATGGAAAAAGTAAAAGCCAGAGTGGGGCACCGCCTTGGAAAGAGTCTTTAGGAGTAAGGGTCATCTTTGGAAAGAAGTCTTGTGTTTGTTGGCTTTAGTGTGCAATCTGTTTAGATTATACCTTGTTTTCCACAGCTTTGAAATAAGGTGTTACTGGCTAAGCATTTTAGAGTTATTTTATAGAAATACCTTTTCCCTTCAGATGCATGGAATTTCATGTTACTCTGTACTGCAAGCCATAATTTAGACCTAATTTTATAAGTAACCTTGTGTTAATAATTCAGATGACTTCAGGATAACATCTCATAAAGTCTTAACTGTGTAGTTGCTGTTAATCCTAATCCATGTACAGGAATGCTTTACTTGCTGAAATGCTGCTGTCCACAGTAGACAACGTGGGTAAGCCAGTGGCCAGGCAAAGGGAAGCTGTGGAGTGAATACCTGTTCTCTCTTCACACTGATCATCATTCTCAAACCCCATTGTTATACAGACAGATTGATGTTGCTCTACTTGTCCTCTGCCTGGAACATCCCAGGATCTTAGCAAGATTAAGTGGGTAAACTACTGTAATATATTCAAAACCTGTGCCATATATAGATTTTCCCCTGATATTTAGTTATTTTGATTTGTTAAAATGCTAGTCCAGTTACTTCTGAGACTTCATTTAGAGTAAACTGTATTTTTGTTAATAGTCTTCATTCATCACTTCGGTATTCATTTTTAAAGTTACCATTAAAGGAGAACAGCTTCTTTCCAAATGCATCTGTGGTGAAACAGCAGTTAAAAACAAAATATGAGAGTCTGCTTTTTATGGGGCATCCTGTTCTCTGTTAACTTCCTTATAGGTAACACCAACATCCATAGAAATCCTCTAAATCTAATTTTGACAATATTAAGAGGTTCTAATAGTTTGTCAGCCAAATAAACAGTTCTTCTCAAAGCTTGTTAATTTCTCAAAATGCTTAAGTTCCCTGAAGTTATGTAGAATCATTAAATCAATACTGTGAACGTTTTTTAAAAATTGCTTGAGCATGGGAGTCCTCCTGACATTTCCTCTACAATTGTAATTTTAGATTGTTTCTAGTAGACACTAAGCTGACCAGGAAATTCTAGTTTTGAAAGCCATTTCTGTGGAACAATTCGAGGTCTGTATAAAACTATGCAAACACTAAATTGCTGTCTGTATTAACCATCCATGGATAGGTTTCAGGAAACATTTCAATAATCTAAATTAAGCTTTGCAATGCTCTTGTTTTTCAAGAGCTTCCTTAAAAAGTAAAATGAAATAAGTAAGAAGAAACTTCAAACCAGTGAGCAGTGAATGTATGTGTGTAGTTCTGGCAAACGTATTTTAATATTCAGTCATTTTTTGCTTAGCTGAGACCAGACTTAAAGTTTTTGATTTGTTTTCTTAACAGTTTATTTCACCAGGTTTTTCTATAACTGAATATTACTTTACCAGTGATCAGAGTAAATCTTAGCTCTGCCCCCTGTTTTAGCCATGTCACAGGCTTTCAAATAAAACATCAGAAAATGAGTCTTGATAGATATTAAGATTTTCACTTTAATCTTAAGGGTCTGACTAAAACTAGAAGATCAAATCAGTGATTAAGAAAACTTCAATAAAGAGGCAAAGGCAGATGGCAGAATATGTTTCTTCATTCAGTGTTTTTATGACATGCCAGGAACACTTAACCCTTGCCAGGAACTATGATAACATCCCTTTCCTTGTAGACAAAATCACAACAAAGCTACGTGTGGACACTGCTGTTGTGATTACTTGGTGCTCTTTGTGAAGTTTCAATGAATTATTTGAATTTCTCTGTTGCATAGAGTTAGTAACTTGCACAGGATCAGATAAGTAGAGTGGATCTCTGCATTCTTGAATTTCATTCCCTTCTGCTAAGGGCAGTGTTGTCGTAGTTGGTCATTCAAAAACTAGAAAAGTAGCATTTAAATCAGGTTGTGCAATTTTTTTATTTTTTTTCAGCCTTCAATGAAATGTGGGTGTTTCAGGTTTTCTGTCAGCTGCTCAGTATCTATAAAAACTGAGTAGGATAATTAACTCTAATACAGTGGAGTCATTTGGAGAATTTCAGCACTTTCTGTAAAAGTAATCTTGCTCTGTGCTAAGGGCAGGAACTATGCTCAAAATAAACATGGTAACTATGTTTTTCTTTCCTTTGCAGTCAGAAACAGATATGCCATGGAAAGAAATTCCCAAAATTGCCTCTACTACTCAGTTTATCTGCCACTTTCCAGTCCTCTGCAACTGTAGTTGACTTAAGATAATGCAGTTTTTTTGCTAGCAATAATCAGCTGTAGACAGAATTCAGTTGAACCTGAAATGCCAAGTTTTTGAGGCCAGTGTGCAAGTTATGTATCCTAGCCTGCATGGTGGTGCAGTGGAGATGCAGTCAGTAGAGCCTGGAGTGTGGTTGGTCTCCTGTGTTATAATTTAGTGTAAGCACAAAAGCTGTCTTGGCTCCCTGTTGTGTCCTCTAGGTCTCTGCCAAGATATGAGCTCAGGTGCCTATGGGACCATGTCCAGCAATTGGTGTCTTAACCCAGAGCTAAATCCCTCTTTTAGTCTTAGACTAGTGCTTGCAGTATAACACTTCTTAAAAGTGTTATCTCAGCTTTGATTTTTTTTTTCAATCATATCTTATCACTTGATGCTTTTCTTTGTTACCCAAAATTGTACTATGTCGGGCTGATTGAGGCTGATGGATATTATATGGGCTATGTCAAAGCAGATAAAAGTTAGGATGGTGTGTAATATGGCTTTTAAAAACTTTAGTATAGAAAATTAGAACGTGCATGTATGTGTTGGAAGTACATTGGAGTACTGAATGCATATTTTTTATGATTCTTAATAGTGGTTTTATCTTTCTCTAGTGATTCTATTTGCCATTCAAATGACTGAGTGCTATTTGCTTCTCTTCATGCCTGGTGAAGAGCGCTGGAATCATCAGCTTTGTAGGAACTGCTGAGATTAAACTTGAAATGGGGAAAGGGAGGGAAGAGGAACTGCAGTTCCTCCTGAAAAGGTGCTGGCTGACTCCAGTCAGATTTTTGACCACTAAAAAATCATCATATGTGGAGTGCATTGTAGTTCTCTATATGTCAGTGGCAGGTGGATGCATTTTCATGCATCATAAAAACCCAAACCAAAATAGTAATATCTGCCTCAGATAAGGTAATGCATGATGCACAGATTCAGTAACTTTGGGTCATGGCTGAAATTTATGTCTTAGAATTTTGAGGATAAGACTGTGCTGTGCTCTACCTGCCACCTTCAGAAGAGTTCACCTGAAGTCCAGCTCCAAAATGAGAAACTGCTGCATCTGTTTGTGTATATAAACTTGGAAGAAGTTCTTTCCACAAAACCATTTTTCAACAGAGGACTGTTAATTTCTTACAATGGTCTTAGTGGTGCTAATTTCTCTTGATTAGGAATTTTTAGTTTATAGCCTTCTCATTTGCTCTCAGTGTTTTTTTTTTCCCAGGCCTGTTGTGTTTTCAAAGCCTCACTTTTAATGGAGCTTTGGAGATTAAAGTTAATGGTGCAGAGCCCATCTCATTTTGGACAACACAGAGAAAACTTCGCGTGCTTGCATCTAGCTGTAATTTGCTAATAATTGTAAACAGTATCTGATCACCTCCTGGGAAGTACCTGAATATCAGTACTTTTTTTTTATCAGTACAGGGTTTTTATCTGTTCCAGTACCCAAGATTCCAAGATTTTGCATGGTTTCAAGGCAGTGCTTTGCATGCATGTGTTGTACAATAATCTGAGGGCTGCTGGACTTCTGGTGGGAACACATGGCAACAGACTGCAGTAAATTGGATCTCATGGCTTGACTACTCCATGTTTTGGGCAAGGGAGATGGTAAATCAAAGGTTGGCATTCTATGCAGAAGCAGCTGCATACGTTTCTTGTCACTGATCCACCGAGAAAAGTTTAATTTGAGTTTATATTTCTATTTGAGAAATAGAAAATTGCTGTTCCATATCAAATATTTTCGTTCTCCATGTTTCCATACTTAATGGGGTGATAATAATAGAAGTTGGACTACAAATGTTAGATTTAGAGCTGTTTGAAAATTCAAACAGTTGAGTTGTGTTAATAACTTTTAATTGTTGTGGTTTGAGTTAAAGCTCCATGGATACAGTAGCAGGAAAGAGCAATTTTTTCCAAGGCATATATTTTATTAAGGGCATTACAGGGCTTATCCTGAAGCTGTGCTTTGTTCTTGAGCAATGTGCCCTTTTGGGGAGCTTTTTCCATCCCACTGTCAATTGATTGCAGCTGGTTCTACTTTTTTTTGTGAGAAACAATCTAATGGTAGGTGTTTTTTCATAAGTAGATTTTGAAAAGTAAAATCTTTACCAGTGATCCTGCATCATCTGGTAATCATGCGAACATTAAATCCATGTTCTTAAGAAAGCTGAGCTATTTTAAAAGAATATTTCATAGAATCACAGAATGATTTAGGTTAGAAGGGTCCTTAAAGGTCATCTACTTCCAACCCCTTTGCTGTGGGCATGCATGCCTTCCACTAGACCAGGTTACTCAGAGCTCCATCCAGCCTGGTCCTAAATGCTTCCAGGGATAAGGCCCTCATCCAATCAATTTAGTGGAAAAATATTGTAAATTGTAGGTAATAATAAATAACTTAGTATTGATTAAATGTTTGAAGCTAGAGAACTCTGGCTAGCATCAGTATCAAGTTTGACATTTAAACCTTGTAAACTCTAGCAGCAAGGAAAGTGCTTCCTCTCTTGGGATCCTATAGAAGTCCTCAACAATTAATTTTCTGCAGGGTTTTTTTCCCAGCTTGGGAAAAACTCTGACCTCATGATATCTTTGTTTTTAGTTTATATAATTTTTAAATGCCATGGTTTGATTCTCCTGCAGTGCTAATGAGGCTTCAGTTCACTTTTTAACCAGAGCCTTCAGACCATACTTCAGAGTAGGGAACCTACTTAGTCATCCTAATTTAAAGAATTACTTCTTTTTTCCTGGTAGTTCTTTCATCAAATAACAGTCCCTGCAATATTTGTGAAAGCTTGTGGAAAAATATGTAAAATTAATATTAAACATTAAATTCAAAGTCTGTAAACATTTAAACATCACTAGATGTGCTAATAGAACTTGGAAGTGTGGGCAGTGGAATTACTTTGTGTTGTTTGTAGTGCATTGCTTCACTTAGGCTTGAGTTATGCATTTGACAGTACAAGAACAGGAAAATTTGTCTGCTTCTTAATATTGAAACTCTTGAATAGTTTTATGACATCCTCTCTTCATTTCACTGTGGGGTTCTCAATATTCTTTTTAATTGGTCCCTAGGGAAGTTGGAAAATCCAAACAGCTGCTGAAAATAGAGACGTTCCAACATGCTATATGGCTTCTTCAACCTTGTGAATATTGTATGATGTACTGTCTTTTCTCATGGGGATAAAGAAAATCTATGTGTATGCAGTTTTTAATATAATAAATATGTATACAGTAAAGCTGGAATTTACCTGAATATTTGATGGCGTGTCTGAGCTAACCAGAGCTGATATGAGTGTTGCTAGTTTGACAGTTTATTAGCAAAGTTAAGCTCTGTAGAGTATCTCTGCTTCTCTCCTTATTCTCATACATAAGTGCCAAACACTCTGAAAAGTCTGAGCTAAGAATTAAAGCTCCATCTATGAATGTTCAAAGCTAAATAATGTGTATCTCCACCAACTAGAGGAGAAAAGCAGTCTAGAAAAATAATATATCCATTTCTGGTTCTCAGGAACAAGAGCAAAAGGCTGAAGAAGAAAGAATTCGGATGGAGAACATCCTGAGTGGTAACCCACTGCTGAATCTTACTGGGCCAGCACAGCCTCAGGCAAACTTCAAAGTTAAAAGGAGGTACTGTCAGTCTTTTCAGTGACACCCATCCCCTTGCTGATTCTCTCTCTCCCCTTGCTGGGGTAGAAAAATGGATCATCTCTTCTAAAAGACTAAAATCCAATCCTAATGACTAGTTATTCTGTAAGAGGGTCAAACTCCATTTATATGTTTTTGTGTATTGCACCTAATTTTCATACAAGCTTACTGAAATGGAAAACTTTTGTTTTCAGGTGGGATGATGATGTTGTCTTCAAGAACTGTGCCAAGGGGATTGACGAAACAAAAAAGGACAAAAGATTTGTCAACGATACTCTGCGATCAGAGTTTCACAAAAAGTTCATGGAAAAATATATCAAGTAGTGCAGTTTTATGTGCAGTAGTGCAGAAGGACTTGGTAGGTCACGGCCGTTCCCTCATTTTCACTCAGAATTTAAGGCTGAATGTTTGATCATGCAATAGTACATGTTTTTCCAAGATCAACAACAGCTTCATAATTAATAAGTGCTGTGTATCTGGAGTTTTTATTCCTGCATATTTTTTTCCTTTACAGTTTTAATTAAAACAATTTGTGTCTCTTTTAATGTTTTTTTTCTTCATGTGGGTTTGCTTCTACTGTCTACCTTGTACATGGTAAAAGAGAGACGCTGATTTGCAATAAACGCTGCTGAACGATTGATAAATTGCTTTCCAAAATGCCCTGTATTTGTAGTGATGGTGGTTTGTAACTTACACAGCTTAGATAGATGTCAATATTATTAAAGGTGAGGAAGAGCTGAGTGTGGTAAGCAGTGTGAACTGAAAAGAACTATACTTTCTGTAGCAAACTGGACTTCCTCTTAAAAGCTAGTTAGAAACTTAGTTAATCTTCGTGTTTAGTTTCTTTTTCAGTCTGTGTGTGTGGTCCTTTAGTGGTAATAATAGAATTGTCAGAAACTTGCAAGTGTTTTTATCAAACAAGTGATACCATAGTACACTTTGTTTACCTTCTAACGTCCATGCTAACCATAGGACAGTAGCAAATATGTATGACTGCAAAAAAAGCTAAAGGGTTTGATTTTTTTTTTTTTTTCTATTGTCCTGTAATCTTGATTGCATTTGAAATTTTGGCCAAGTGATGCACTGGATAGGAACATAACATTTTCAAAATGGAGTAGTTCCCTCCCTGCCTGAGAGGTGACAGTGGCAGAACTCAGATGTATTTATGTAAAATTTTTGCCCTTTTCCTTGCCTATTTATGCTCAATT
Source organism: Sturnus vulgaris (assembly GCF_052056855.1). Taxonomy (NCBI): domain Eukaryota; kingdom Metazoa; phylum Chordata; class Aves; order Passeriformes; family Sturnidae; genus Sturnus; species Sturnus vulgaris. The sequence goes on along the minus strand of NC_142244.1, from coordinate 41,669,966 downwards.
GAGTTTGTTCTCACAGATGCTGTTTCTTAGTATTATTTTCAAGTTCTTAATTAGAAAACTTACCTGAATTGCTTTTTAAGAGAGTAAATGTAGAGCACAATGTTTCAGATTTTTGTTTGGCATGACTGGTATCCTGTGAAAGCTTTCCTTAGATTTACCTGTATTTGCCACCATTTCACTAAGCTATGCATAGTGTACTAATGCCAGCAGTTCATACTTTTTCTTGGAAACAAGATTTTCAGCATGCTTATTAGGGTCATGTGAGCTTCTGAAGGAATATGCTTTGTTATTTCTGCTGCCTGCCTGATGATAGAAACAATTCTTGGGAAGCAGAAAAATGGATGTAGTTTGTAATTGTCTTAAAATAAAGTGAATAAAATCTTGGTATATAGGCAATATGTTTAGAAGGTGGGGAAAAAAAGAAGTTAAGGGATGTACCTGTCAGGGCCTGGCAGTGGAGAAGCCAGCTGTTGCTTTTGGTCCAACCTAACAGCATAATTGTCATGGCAACAACAAAAAAAATACATTGGTCTCACAGTATTCCGAGATCTAATTGCTGTGCCAAAGTGAATGTAGAGTCTTACTGGATGGGGGAGATATAAGATGAAACAATGCCCTCATGGAAAATCACAAGTCCAGAGTGATCATCATTTGTGTTCCTGAAGTAACGTAATTTTTATTAGAAAAAATAACACTTTAAAGAAGTCAGATGGCTGGGGTTGAATGAGGTCTTCCACAGGCATGCAGGCAGCTGTTCTGCACAGCTGCAGGAGCATCCTTTTCTTAAATGTAGGCATAATGCATAGAAATGTACTGGGTCATTTCTCCCAGCAGCTCCCTCCCTTGCAGGTTCTAGAGAAAGATCTGTAGGGACTGTAGAGCTCCAGGCTGCAACTTCATCTGAGTTTATTTGTTGGCATTGTTCTTCAGCTCCACCACAGAATTTGCAGATCCTGTCTCTGATGTTCTCCCTCAAAGCTTTTGTATTTTAGCCTCCTGAAGTGTAAACTGAGTGTAATCTGACAACACAGCAATACACCAACACAATATGATAATTAAGGAATCTCAAATTTTACCTTTTGGTGAGTTTTGCATCATTAATTACTGAACTTTCTTTACCAGTACTGGAAAACCTGAAGTGCTCTGGTGCTCTGTGCTTTTTTTTTTTTTTTTTCTTTTTCAGAGAAGTGCTTTCAGTATTGATGCTGTATTGATGTTTAATTTTCTATTGTGTTTCTTGCATGCATCTAGGAAAAATAAGCAGGTCATTTGTTTTTGTAAAACTGTAGTGTGACTATGGGTTATTAAAAAAATCAGATTGACATCCTACACCTCTGCTCTCAGCAGAGTTTTTTTTTCCCCAGGAACCTCTGTTCAGTATGACAAATAGCTTTCAACAAGGACAGTGGACCTGGCAAAGGCAACTTATTCCAGAAGGTGAAGTGGAAGAAAGTTAATGTTCAGCCTTTCAAGGAAGGCATTATTTTGCAGTTCCTAGTAATTGGGATTGTTTAATCCTGTGTTTTTGTAAGCAACACCTGAACTTGCTGTAACTGGTAGATACAGACAAAGCCTATCTGCTTTATAAAGTTTCCCCATTGTTTATGGCTACCTTTGGAATAGCATTGCAACTGAAAACTAGGATCTATTTTCCATAGACAGTTAAACTTCTAAGGTCTTTTTACAAAGCCTCATCTTTCAGATTTTTCTTGGAGTATGTTTTATAACTCGGACAGGATTAATAGTATGAGGAATAAAGCCTAATGATAGTCCTGCAGCTGGAAATAATTGTGCTGTGTGTATACAGGGTTCTAAAATGTTTAGCATCTGTCTTCCTCAAGTAGATGGCTGGATATTACAGGCTTCCTATTGCAACCAGCTAGATTGCCATCTGCATCCTTCAGGATTTCACGTTGTTATAGGTACCAGGCAGGCATCCAGTGAATGCCTGGAAAGAGTTCTTTTTTAAAAAAAGAAGCCAACCAAACAAACGTTTTTTGGTGAGCTCCAGTTTCTCTGTTGACTTGTATTTTGTTTGAAGTAAAATCCTGGGGCAGGGGTGATTGGTACTTGCTCTGTTTGCCTTGGAGTGTCTCATAGGTGGCTGCCCAGCTGGTGCCTGCTGTGGTGACAGCCCAGTGTCACCTTTCAACTGGGCAGGTATCAATTCCCACTGAGGTGTTGAAATTTCTCTCTACAACTACAAATACCTAGAAGTCTTTTATGCTGGAGGAGAGATCTGAACACAAGGTCAAAGCATCAAATGCATGGGGGATGTTGCCCTCAAGTGCTTCACTTCAAAGAAATCTAGGATTCAGTCCTTGAAGGGATGTCCTGAAGCTCAGAAAGTGCTTCAGACTCAAATGTTTATTTGTATCTGTAGCGAGGGCTAGTTGGAGTCTAAAGCTTTTTTTATTTTTTCTTTTAAGGAAAGTCAGAATCACATGTAAGTGCTTCTCTAATTTTCTTTCTTTCTCATGGCATAGTGCTCTGCGATACAGATGCAGGAGCAGGGAAAGGAAAAAACCCACAGAAATGTTTCCATCTGTGCAAGTCCTCATTCCATCTCCTGTCAGCTTCTAGAAGGAAGTTAAATTGGTTGTTATTCAGAAACAAAACTCCATTTCTAATTTTGTCATTCCAGTTTGGAAGAAAAATTTTGGGAAGCTTGTTCCAAGTAAACAGTGTCTTGTTGTGAGTTTTGTTGTGAATTCAGCAATGCCTTCATTACCAAGGCAGATTGACACATCATATCTAGTGATAGAAGCAGTACAGCCTTGCTACCACACTTTGTCCCCCAAGATACAGTGCAAGCAGAGCATAAATGGGTACATTTTGAAAATTTGTTTCCTAAGAAAGGCTTCTTTGAACTCTCATTTTGAATTGTGGATAAGAAAGAAGTGTCTCAGTCACTCAATTGAAATAAATTTTAAAAAAAATAACCCTACAATGAAAAAAACCCCAAACCACATTGAATTCTTATGTTATTCAATAACAGATAAATTTTACCATTGTGCTGCTTTCCTCCTTGGACTGAGGTCAGATAGGTTGGCTTTTCTGTATTTCAGACTTGACCTTGTTGTCTTGGCATAGGTGAATGTATCATGGGATGTAGCCCAAGAATGACCATAATATTGTGTCTGATGGGGAAGTAAGATTGAAAATTAAATAGTGACTATGTCTAGTTTTTAAATTGCTTGAGAATTGGAATATACCAAAGGGTTGTGTAGTGTTTTTCTTTGTTGCATCTGACCAGTAGCTCAGGACCAGAACCTTCATGTCACTGATTTTATCAAAACTTGTCATTTCAAGTGGGAAACTTTCATTAAAAAACAAAAGCAGCCAAAGGAAAAAACAAGCACAAAATTGCTTGGAATTCTAATGTGCCTAGTGCAGCTCTAATGAGAAGAAAGGCTCATGTAGATCTAAACAAATTGTAACTCCTAATCCTAATCCCTGTGTCCTAGTTTAGAATGCAAAGATGTGCCCAAAAGTATGTATTCTATCACTATCTATTGACACTAGGTGGGGCAGTGATCCTTATCTCTGTGGGAGATATCTTCTGCTAATGGGCCAGCTGTTGAAAACCAGGTGGGGCAGTCATCCTTTATCTTTTCCTCCTCCTGGAAGAGATCATCTCTTAATGGGCCATTGAGCCCCACTGTTTGACTGATAAAATTACATCACCCCATTGACAGATGCTCCAGGCAGGGGGAGGAGCCAAACATTTCCTACCTAGATAAAAACTGAGATTTGGAACACTAAGTCAGCCCTTACCCACTGGTTTCCAGAGGACAAGAGCTACCAGACCTTTCTACAGGATCACTACTTCAACAAGACCACCACCCTAACTAGCGGGGTGTCAGGTTGTATTCTGACTCTGTCGGTGGTTTTTCTTTTGTACTATTGCATGTATTTTAGTTGGTTTTTTTTTTCCTATTAAATTGTATTTCTGACTTGGAGCCTCTCACTGGTTTTGCTTTCAAACCAGCGCACCCAGTTTGCCACCAAGCCTAAGAAATACATTCTGAAGTAGAGAGAAGCACTGTACAGAGGTGAAAGAATGGAACAGAGAAATCTGATTGCTCTCTGTTGAAATCAATATCATCTGCATAGGAAAAGATTATTTCTAAATTGTATACTAGAATATCACTTAAAAGAACACAGTGGGCATCTGTTATGATAAGTTTTATGAAAAAAGAAGCTGTAAAGCAGGCTGTATTCTGAAGAGCTTAAATGCTCAGAAGTTAGGGTGAAGGGCAGAATGCAAACAGGGTGTTCAGTCCTATAAAAGGTTGTATTTGGATGCTGAATATTGAGCTCTTCTCCCTTTGGTATCTGCATTACTTACAAATCTGCCTCTCCAACAGTTCTTGTCTCAGAAATACTCCTGTTAAGAAGTTGGGCTATTTCTGTTTTTTCTGGGTTGTTTCTTGTGGATGGGATTTCAAGGAGTTGGGCTTCCTCCAGTGAAAAATGGTTATTTTTCCTGCTCTGGGAGAACAAGCTGTGAATTTGAGTTGGATACCTCTGCCAGTTAATCTGCTTACTTTCAGATGGGGTCCCTTGTGGTAAGTCTCTGTTTCGGAGTTGCCAAGTTGAAGTTGGTAGCACATGAGTGGTTGGGATTGGTGGTGAAACCAGGCAGCAATGGAGGTTGTCAACACCAAACACAGAGTGGAAGAAGTTGGGGTCCTGTTGGGATTCTTTCTTCCGGTGACTTGCACCTCTGAAAGGACTGCATTAAACCAAGTTCCCCAATTACTACTCCTAGCAATAGATGGATTCATCATATTTCTCACTGCAAGACTTGTTCTGGGTAGTGCAGCATTATGTTTTATTTTAGAAGGTAAGACTTCGTTGTAACTTCTTTGCAATTTGAAACTTTGAGGGCTGAATTCATTTCACTTGGAGCACAGATAAGCTGATGGTAACAACAATAAATCATGTTTTCTGAGAGCTATAGAAATTATTCATAGATGTTGAAATCTCTAGATGCTTTATGCTCACCACATATTTTAATTTATGCTTGCTTTTCAAGCACCAACTTTTAAAAATATATATTCTCTTTCAATACATCCTCTTTTCAAGTGAGAGAAGGAATAATTTTAGAAAATTCTGGAGCCAAATAATTAAAAAATAAAAAGCAAATGAAGGTTCTTCTTTATGTAATATCCCTTTCTACCATTTGTTCCAATAAAGAATAAAAGCCAGATGGTGTTATGTAGGTGTTAGAGCAGGGAATTGTAATCAGGGCTCTGGAGTCTCTTTGCAGCCAAGATGGTGGCCCAGATTTTATTCCTCTCGATGGACTTGTGTTCCAGAACTTGTTATATTCATAGAGTTGGTCATGAAGCAATGCTTTTAGCCCTGCTCTGAGATGGGAGGGAAGCAGGGTTCAGGTTTTGGCTCTTCTTCAGCTTTTGTGAATTTACAGGAGTGGCCCAGGCATGTAAACTCTTCCAGTCCCAACCCTGGATCTGAGGAGAGAGCAGAGTGCTGGCATCCCAGCTCTGTTCCTGAAGGAAGTGGGTGTGCCTTTACCCTTGTGGTGCTGAAGCACTTGGAGCAAGACAAGGACCCACCTTAGAGCATAGGGTGGTCACAAGAGAGGTGCAGATGATCTGAGTTAATGTTGCTCAGGGCAGTGGATGGCAGGAGAAGTGCTCAGCGTTGGTCACTTGGCTAAGTTCACACTTTACAGGTCAGATTCCTGCAGGAGGATGGAGCTTGGGACATGCCTTTGGCTGCTGAGATGCCTCTTAGCTCAGCTGCATCTGCAGAGCATGAGAGCATGTCTGGATCCAGAGTGAGCATGAAGATTTCATTAAAACTCCACATTTTCAAAGTCAGTATTTTTCATCAATTAGCAGTGATGTGTATCAGAAACATTGTTAATTTTACTCTTCCTTTTAATAGAAAGCTACTAGCAATTGCTGATTGCAAATGGGAGCATGTATGGCTAAAGCTTTTCTGTTCCTTACTGCTGCAGCCTTGCTGGCTCCTCTTCAGCAGTTGTTGGTTTGGAGTGGGTTTGTTATTTAATTTCATTCCCCCCCATAATTACTCCTTGCCAAGAGTATCAAATCTGAGAACTAGGGTGAGTGTGTTGCAAGAAAATGGAGAGATGCCACAAAGGGAATGTGAGGAAGGATTTCACAGAAGACCTGGGGGGTGTTTGGACTGCACTCAGCTGGAGGGAAACACAGTGCAGAACTAGCAGATGCAGAAAGGAAAAAAAAGATAATAAAATGCTGGTATTAAGTAAAGGGAAGAGATCTTGAGACCTATAGGGAATAGATGGGAAGGAGGGTGATGGATAAGCAGGAAAGATGAGGAGAGTAACATGGACAGAAAGGAGCTCTTCCCATTCCTGCAATGTGCTTTAGAGAAAGAGGTGATAACTCACTAAGTGGGACCAGGTGGATTCATTTGTCTGCTCTCCACGGCTCAGCAGCACTTGTTCCAGCTGCCCCAAAGAACGAGTTTCAGACTCTCAGCACAGATAGTTGTTCTTTTGACATCCAGTTCAGGGGCCTGTCAACAGGCTTACCAAAGCACTCAGTGTCTGGGAAAATCTGAGCAACATCTGAGATGGTGGTCAGTTAAGAGGCATCTGAAAGGGAGCTGGAAGATTTTAAAGCCCTAATTTCTGTCCTAGAATGCTCAAAAACCAGTGCTCTGAGATGTTAATCCTGTGACTGGCATGGCTCTGGTTTTATCCTAGCATTATACTGCTGGCTGTGGTGGAGTTAGTCTTGGTCCTTGCTGTTGTAAATGGGAGAGCAAGACCAAGATGTTTCTAAATACCTTGAATCCTTTTTTTTTTCAGTGAAATCAATTTCTAGAGTGAAAATAACAATAAACCAAAGAGGTTTTTTTATATCCTGGATGTCCTAAGAGTCAGCTGTGTATTTTCCTGCCAAGTGCAGGGAGTCTGGTAGGATGAGCTGCCCCTGCCAGCTGCAGGGACAGCGAATAACTGAATGTTTGAGAATACCAGCTCCAAATCCGAGGTGGCGAGCTGGCATAGGAGGGGTGGTTTGATGCTAATGGCATCATTATGGACTAACCCAGAAGCTTTAGCTTCCTGAGAAATTCATTTTCTTAGGAAGAGCAAACTCCCCACAAGTTTTCTCGGCCAGTGCAGCAGAAACAGAGGAAGTATGGGGGCAGTGGAGTGGGAGCATGAAGGAAGCAGTGGGACAAGCACTGGGTCTTCAGCAAAACCAGCTTCTGGAAATCCCCGGGGGAGTCCAAGGCTTGGTCCTTTTGGGGTTTTCTCATCCAACATTCATTAGGCCAGAATATATATTTTTCAATTTCATTTTGTGGCATTTTATTTTCTTTGCTGTCTTTACATTTCACTTCATTTCTTGATTCCTCATTTCATTTCATGAAATGAAACCTTGAAATTTCAATTAAATCGTTTCAAGAAATGAAGCATTTTTGTGGAGAAATTATGTGAAAACAATGAATTGGAATTGAAAGGAAATGCATCAAAATGAAGCAAAAATCATGAAGCAATTTTCACTGAAATCTCTAGATCTTGTTTACTTTCATGAAATGAAAGATTTTTGTCATGGCACGGTACCCAGATTGCTCACTCTACCCTTTTTAACTCCAGCCATGGTGATGTAGATTTCAGCAGCAGCAATAAGCTGCCATTAGGGTTTGGGTTAGGGCTCAGATTGCTGCAGAGCCTGCAGCACCAGGGACACTGGCACTCGAAAAGGGCATCACGGCAGGACCTCTGCCACAGTGCCAAGCTGCTATTAAGGTTAGGGTTTGTCTTAGGTTTAGGCCTAGGTTTAGGCTTAGGGTTACAGTCAGGGTTGAGAAAGTAAAAGAGCCTAGAGCCCCAGTGATACTGATCCAAGAGGATCATGGAAGGGCCACAATATTTCTTCTAACATCCCACAGTGCCCAAAAAACAATTCACAGTGATGCCTGTTCCTGCCAATTCTCCCTCTTTAGATGGTGATCTGCTAAGAGAAAACTTAACGCATCCAGCAAAATAGTTCATATAAATTACTTTAGTGATGGCTGCACACTCCATGGTACTTTCCTGATGGTCCCCTGCAAGGAATACACGGAGCTGATGGGGTAAGGAGGAGATTGGCCAGCAGCTGGGAATCCCTTTGGCAGTGTCCAAGCAGTCCTGGGCTGCAGCACCCTTCTGTGCCAGCTCTGCTGGGATCAGGAGGGACTAGCCTTGGGTCAAGATTTTTGCATATGATGATAGCACAGCACTGCTGGGGCCTCTGGGACCCCAGAGCATACCCCACCATCAAATGCCTAGCACAGTGCAACTCTGGAGCTGCTCCTGAAGGGGGCCTCGAAATGGTATTCCCCTCTCCAGCAAGCTGAGGGACAGCTCCTGCATTGAGAAAAGTCTCTTCTACTTAAAAAATTCAAGCACATTTTTCACACGGGAAAAATCTTGCTGCTGCTGAAAGAGCCAAGGAGAAAGCTGACGTGTGGGATAAAGGCTGTCAAGTGTTGGTTAATATTTGCTCTAAAGTGGTGTATGAAATTCCTCTTTAAAACTGAAATGAACCTGGTCTGTGGTAGCTGTTTTGGATCTGAACAGTTCAAATGGATGATGATGCATAGAGGACTTTTGCACCCAGGGGCTATATAGTAAAATAGTTTTCAAATGCAGACCCAGTTCCCACGAGCACACAATCCCATTTTCCCGCTGCAAGCTCAAAGCCCTGTGCTTAGATCGAGCTTTTTTACCTGGAAAGGCCTACATTTGAACCGGCCTGGCCATAGCCAGGGGTCACTGGGGGATAACAGAAAAATTTCCCTTAGCATGAATGCCTAGCTCACTCTAGAATCAAATTCTTCATACTCAAACTTTCTTTCACCACTAGAGGTGACCAGATTTCTTTTTCTTCTTCTTCTTAATTTTTTAGTTCCCTGTAATTAACCAAATTTTTTGTTACGCTTCTTCCTATTCCTATTACTGTTTTTCTTATTTTCTTGTTCTGATTCCTATTCTTATTTTTTATTTATAGCCTTATCATAGGATGGTTTGGATTGCAATGGACGTTTGAAAGCCATCTATTCCAACCCCCAGGCAATGACAGCCGACATTTTCAGCTAGATCATGTTCCTCCTAGTTTGAGTCTTACTCCACTTGCTCTCTCTCTTCATCTACTACTGCAGCTACTATAATTACTGTAACTATAATACTACTGGTATTAGCATCATCATTACGTGCTGGACTCACCAAAGACCAAAACCCCCATCCCAGAGCCTTCCCAGCTTAAGCACCAGGCAGGATGAGCCAGCAGAGGGAGTGGTTCCCACGCTGTTTTGGCACAGGGGCAGACACCTTGTGCCGGCCGGCTTTGCCCAGGAGTTGCCCATGGCTGCTGGAAAATGGCACGGGGGACCTGTTAGTGTGAGATGGGGACATGGGATGATGTAGGCTGGTAGCGCAGTCCTATTCGGGGTCGGGTGAGGCTTCAGAGCCCTGCAGGCAGAAGAGCCAGCACACACAGCCATCTGGGTAACACGATAAGGCACTCATGGCATCTGAAAAGAAAGGCTCAGCCATCTAAAAAAAGCCCTGTGGTGGGGATAAGGCATTATTTAACACCTTAACTGAAAGGGCTCTGACCTGCACACCAGATTTAGGCTTGAGGAATGTGTACAATGGTTTCATTTTAAAAGCAGAGGTGCACAGAGCTGGCATGCAGTTAATAATCATAATCATCAACAAATATTCTTATATACAGCTTGAGAATATGATTTGGGGCTACCACACATGGCCCCACTGTGCAAGGCACTGTACAAGCACCTAGATGAGGGTAGCCCCTCCCTCTTAAGCTGTTCAGACTTAAAACTGAACAGTAAAACTTGTGGCACATAAGAATCTGACGGCCTGGGCTTTCACTGCTTATTTCTGGCAGGGTTGAGCTGGAAAGAGATGTTGGAGGCAGCAGCGTGAGAGGGTGCAGCAGAGAAGCAGGGTAGGATGCGCACTGAGAGGATGAAAGCCAGAGCTACAAGAGGAATGCTACCAGGAAAGCCAGCGAGGGAGTTTTTACAAGGGCATGTAGTGATGGGAGAAGGGGTAATGGCTTTAAAGGGAAAAAGTTTAGATTGGACATAAGGAAGAAATTCTGCACTGTGAGGGTGGTGAGATACTGGCACAGGCTGCCCAGAGAAGCTGTGGATGCCCTGTTCCTGGAAACCTTCAAGGCAAGTTGGATGGGGCTTTGAGCAACTTGGTCTCATGGAAGGTGTCACTGCCCAGACTAAGGGTATTGGGACTACATGTGGTCTTTACGGTTCCTTATATGAATTCAGATGCGAGATTTACACTCAGCAGCAATTTTTTGCACACTAAATTGCATTGCAGTTTTAATAGCAAGCCTATTAAAGGGTCTTCTTAAAAATGCTCCAAGTAACTGGCCAAGCAAGAGGACCTCCATCTCCTCACACCTTACAACACCCTTCTTCCTCCTGGAGCTTCCTTCCAGTAGGATTTTTCCTACCTGGGCTGATCAAGGCCCAAAACAGGGACTGGCAGAAGGATGTCAGCTGCCATCACAAGTCCCCTGTTCTCATTCTGAGCCCAGCTGTCCTGGAGGAAGCTTCATATGCCTGGAGGGTGACTGGCTGTCCACTCTGCTTCTGCCGGGGACTGAAGGTGCTCCTAAGGCACGCAGGCACCAGGGGAGCCAAGAACAAGCAGTCAAGTCCACCAAGCAGCTGGAGAAGCCACCACAATGATCAGGTGTGAGTATGACCTCCTGACAGGGTGGTGGCACTGCCTCCGACTTTTAGCTTGCCAAAACTCCATTTCTGCCTCATCATGTGGTACCAGGGAAAAAAGTTCCCTTTCAGCTCTAAACTTTACTACAGGTCTTCAGCCTCTCAGAGGATGGGGGGCCAACATGGACCTAGGTCTCATTTCTTAATTGCTGCCCTGCTTTGTGTCAGACTGGAGGTCACAGGACCGAGTTCTGGACTGCAGCAGGGCCATGCAGGGTTACTCTGGAAAATATGCACACTGATATTTTGTTCATCTAAAGCTGAAGTGGTCGGTATGAAAGAAAATAGCTTGTGGTCTTCATACCTCGAGTCAATGAATTCCTGGGCCTTTTATAGCTCAGGAATGCTGGGCACTCGTGTTTGGTTTTACAAGGCTTCGAAGCCGCAGCTTAAGGTCTGGATGAACATTAATCACAGTGGCACAATGACAGCTGCTCGTGTTTTTACCCCTCTCTCAGGTGGGACTGCACTGTGGACATTGGGCCCTGTTTTCCCCACTTGCTTTGGTTTGCAGAAAGGAAGGTTACCACCCTCAGGCTGACTTACCTGAATGAGGAGTCGAGGAACACAGTGGGGTGCTCAGACCAGCCTGGTTTGCTGGACTGCATCCAGACCCCAGACTCGGGATCCTGATGACAAGCAGACACCTGGAAGCATCCTTCCTGCCAGGGAGTGAGATCTGAACTTTTCACGTTTCACTGCAGCGTACCTTAAGTCCAGACCCAGAGGGTATTTAAGGATGTCAGAAATCACAGCTTTTTCCCAAGAATGCACCTCACAGCTGTTTGTATGTTTGCCCCTCTCAGACTTTGGGAGTAGAAAGCCCCAAACGTGGTGACAAACTAGTGCAGAAGAGACGTCACAGCTGCACAGTGCACTGAATCCAAATGAATCCTGGAAAAGTGTTGTCATTTTGAATGGGACTAGATTTTTTATTGCTTCTAAATGGCAATCTTGCTAGTATTTTTAGCTCTTCTGAGCTTTTTCTTTACGTGATGCAGGTCTGTTACTTACTTTTGGAATAATGGATTTTAATGTTTAAACACACTGACTCTGGAAGTTTCCTTCTTTTCATGTTTATTCCTGACATTAATATGCAAAATATATGTAACCCGCAGACAGTGTTGCAATGACATTCTTTTTTTTTTTTTTTTTTTCCCCGGAGCATCTGTGGTGAAGACACAACCCAAAAATGGAATAAACTCCCTCTTTGTTATACCTGAACACAGCTGGCCATGAGGCTTTTCCCAACCTAATACTGGTTTGGCCTCTGTTAGTTTCTTTTCTTCCATGGCCTTGAAAAACAAAATACATACCAAATTTTGCTGTCAAATCTTGACTTGAAGGAAGTCAAAAAGCCACAATCTCAACGATCACCAAACTTTTGTTCTTGGCACAAGAAATAATACCAGCTGCCATGTCTTGAAGATGGAGTGATCAGATGGGTCAGGCTGACCTGTGCTTGCATGGGGAACACACAGTGCTGGGATCTGGGTCAAGCAAACTTCTCCTCAAGCTTCTGCAACCCCCCTGGACCTTTGCTGACACACTCCTGCTCAGGACAGGTTGGATTTTTACATGTGTGCAAGGATCTGGGGAGAGAAAGTTGGGACAGGCAGAGAACTCATAGGAGAGAGAGGCCCTCAGTGGCATTCATGCCTTTCATGCCTGCAGCTCCCTGGGACCTGATTCAGGAATTTTTTAACAGACACTTTCAAGAGCATGTGAGAGCCTGCTGAGCAAACCTCCCCAACTCAAAGCCAGACACTTGGCTAACTTTTGCTCCCTTCCCCCTATTTATTTCAGTTGCATAAACAAACATAGGACCAGTATTTCCACTAGGCTGGAGCACTCCTCTCGCCAGCACTATAGCATGAAATGGGATCTGATCTTTATTCCTTATCGAGCACAGTATATAATTCAAGAACATCTAGATCTAAAAGATATTTAGGTACCTCACTCACAACATCTGTCAAATAAAGAAGCCCCAGACCCTCAAGGAAAAAAATACAAAAAAAATCAGTGGGAGTTCTATGCTTAGCAGGAACATAGGGCTAAAAAATATTCGTATCTTCACCAAAGTATCTCATTAAGTTTCCCCTCACATTTCCTTCCAGTGAAGACGATCTCACTAAAATCATCTCTTCTTGATCATCTCTAAAATCATGCTCTTTTTGCTTGGGCAAGGTCCCAGTTTGATCCCCTGCCTTGGAGACCCACTGATTTCATGCCTACATACACCTACTGGTGTCACCTGCTGTGGGGCCTTTCATTAACAGCTGTGAAAAATGGAGAAGATGCAACCTTAGAAGTCCCTGAGGTATCTCCTCTTAGTCTTAGCACATTGTTTGCAAAGCTTAAAGATTTTTTTTTTAAAGTCCTTTCTTCTGGAGGACTGAATGTATTCACACTGGAAAAGTGAGAAAATAAACGTGTTTATACATTTATTATCTACAATAGTAAGGCACAAATTTAAACAGCAAAGAATAAGAAATCTTTGGCTGACCAACGATATCAACATTTGCTGGGGGTGACACATAACGTCCTTCATTTTCCCCCCTATGTACAAATAACCCTCCAGCTGTACAACACTGTACACAAACTTCTCTATACAACCAACAATAATAAAAAATGACAGTATTTTACAACTAGTTACCACCGACATCACCTGGAATGGCTACAGCACAATCTCCCAAAACCACAAAACAGTTCAAAGAGCTGGGAAAGCCAGCACAAATGGAGCTGTGCTGCTCTGCTCAGCGGGGCTGACATATGGCAGTAGTACTCCATGCAAGTCCTGCTAGTGCTTGGGCTGGAGAGAGACACACCAGTTCTCCAGAGCTTCCCTCCAGGAAAATTAACATCTCTTGAATTCAACACAATTGGTAACAATGAACCTTTTGGTTTATTTGAGCTGTTGCCTATACAAGAGTTGCCTACACACTGTCTCTAACAGTTTCCTATATGTGACTGTGAATCTCGGGCAGCATCAAGTGTAAAGCCAGTTTTGGATAGTAGAAACTGGAGAGATTGCTCCCCAAGGAGCAGTGCTGTACTCTAGCTGACTTGGAGAAACCGAGCTGAACCACTACCAAACATAACTGAGTGCTGATCCATGCTGATCCAGCACTGTTTCTCCTGGACGCCGCAATGTCTGCCTGCACAGAACTTACTGAAGAGTTTCAGCAAAAGAAATATTACAGCTGGTAACGAAATGCTTTGGGACTTCCAAGCACCTGGGTATCCTTATTTCTTAGATAAAAACTGATGCAATTAAAAATTCACCAACATTTTACTTGCAGTCCCTTGATTCATCTTTCTCCTGCCCCATTCCTACCACAGACGCTTGAGGAAGAGCCACGAAAGTGGGTCAGTGGTGATGTCACAGGCGGTCCCAGCGTTTATGCAAACAATTACAACGTTTAAATTAACTTTAGAGAAAAAAAATTATCTTACAAGGCATATATTAAACTGCATAACATCTTCCAAGGGTTTTACACCTTTGGTTTCACAATGCAAAGCTGCTAATACTTGAAACACAGAGTTTGCTTCCTGCACAACCTACCTACCACTACTTTAACAAGTGCGAAACTCAGAAAGAGGGTGACAACAGTATACGTCTAATTCTAGGTACACGCAAAAATAAGTGCATAGCTTTAATATAGCAATTTTGTTCTGTTTAAAAAAAAAAGTATCAGCCAGGCAGCATTGAGCACAAGGCTCTGGCCTTGTGAACCTGTGAAGGCCTTGAGTTCACAAGGACTTCAGTTTTTGGCGAAAGCAGAATTTAAAATGCCTGGCGTTCTCAAGAGTCAAGGGCTCTGATTTGTCACCTACAGGAAGAGGTGCCCTTGAGCCAGCCCTGAGTGCACCATTACTTTTAGCACCCATCACTGTTCCACTCCAGGCAACTTCACATTAGATCACATCGCTCTTTTTCCCAAAGCCAAGCTCTCCTTAAAGTCATTGTGGTGCACCACAAGACTCAGGAACCACAAAGCCAGTACAGAAATGTCTCACAGAGGAAAATTTCCCCATTGGCATGTGCAGTGCACAAAGCCACGAGTAACACAGCGAGTGAGTTGGCTGCCTCTGAATTCAGGGACAAAGCTGAAAATAAGAAATGTTCCACCCTGGGTAAAATAAGGTGAAAAGAAACCGCAGCTCGGCACAGAAAACGCATGATACTCACATACTGCTTTGCAGTTCAAGCCTTCCCAGCCTGCTCCTGCACTCCTTAATGTCCAATCCCACATCAGCTTGAACAGCAAGTTTGTATGCTCAAGGAAGGTAGGATTTGGCTATTAGAATTGAAAGTAAGGAAAAATCTTGTCCTTACCACAAACACACTGATTCTTCCAATATTATGAACCAGTGCCCAGAAAGAAATTATCTTCTGATCTCACATGTGAACCCAGCTTAACTTCTCTAAAAACAAACCTGTGCAACTTCCCTCTGAAGGAACTCTATAATGCACTCTATAATTTAGGAAGCTGCTGGGATCCTCCCCCAACTTTCCATCCTGAAACTTTCCTATGGTTACAACAGGGTTTGCTCAGGCAGGGTCCCCCCTCCCCCTTCTACATTCATCCACCAGGAGAATTCCAGCCAACAACTGCTCCCATCAAAAAAAAGAAGTCTCAGCAAGCTCTTAGGTTGCAAGACATGAATATTTGTACTGTAAATTTGGCTCCAAGAGAAACACTTGTCCAGCCAGGAAAGAGGCACCTGACCTGCCTGCCCAGGAAAGCCACACCAATGCCACTTCAAACAAATACTTACAAGAACCTGCTGTGTACATCTACAGACCAATTACTCGCAAAAATTAAGAAGTGAAATTTTTGAGACTGAAGCCTTTGAGAAATGCATTGATACTGAGGAAGATGCAAGTTTTTCCTGGATTACTCAGAAACTCTCTCTGGCCTCCAAAGAGACAGGACTTCCCTCCCTGTCCTGGTTGCAGAGGCAGGAAAACAGAGCAGCAGCGTGCAACCAGTTTGTAACTTCACTACTTTCTGTTTATGCCAGAAAACAGAGTTTCCTTTTTCCTCAACACTCCCCTTCTCACACCACTTTCCATTTTCAACAACCCTTTCTGTTCAGAAAATCTCAGACGTTCATTTCATCACTCCTCTTCAGTGCTCTTGACTTCTTGCCTGGTCAAAAGTCTCAACATGTCAGACTTTAGCTTCAATTAGGGAATACACTTTGTCTTTTTTCAGACTCTCAGGGTTAGTTTTCAAGGTTGGCACACCGAGAACCATCTTGGGTCTGGCTGTACACACACAAAACCCCAGAGATGCTGTCCTCTGCTCAGATGAGGACTTCCATCATGTCTGTATCTGGAAACTCAGGCTTATGGAGCAGGCTGCTCACTCTGCCTTTGCTGTCAGGCAGCTTCCCGTGGCTGGAGTTCTCTGCAATGGAAAGAAGGGAAAGTTGGTCTTCAGTCCAAATTCAACAGCAAGTTGTTCAAACCAAATTTGTTCAGGACACTAAGAACGTGTGATGCTGAGTTCCCTGCACAGTGACAACAGCTGCGTTAGTGTGCACAGACCCCGAGGACAGACACAAAGGGAGTATTTAAGAGATACAGACCAAAGAACCTCATTAGTTAAAATCATAGAATGGTCTGGGTTGGAATGGACACTAAAGACCATCTAGTTCTGTGATAGTCAGCCCTTTTAATGATACACAGTATATTTTTAGAGGGAAAACTTGTTTTTGAGAGGAGATGAATGTGTAAGAAACAGGGTTTTTCAAAATAATGTGCATAAAATAAATGTCTCCTTTGCTAGGGCTGCAAACCAGCAGTTTCCACTTTTTAAAAATAACTAAAATTGTACTTCTTCATCTCCCCCCCAAAAAAAAGGTCTCCACTTTCTCCTTACAATTCCACCCAGCTTTCCTTTAAAAATTAGGGAGAAAATGTACTTTAACTAACCATGGTTTCAGTTAAAAAAAAAGAGAAGGGTCTGAGTATGTGAGCAGGTGTGGAATGTTTTCAAGGTGTGAAACTACAATTTTGTATCTGGCAGCATGAATAATTGTGAATTCTGCCTGCCACAGACGAACAGAGCTTTACAGAAGCTGTCAAGCACAAAGCTCTGCAAAGCCACTCTGGGCAGCCTTAGAAAGTTCTCTCTCTACAATTTTACTTCCCCTGAAGAAACCTCCACCTTACAAACCGTGGCAGCATCACATACCCACACCTTGCCCCCATTAATACTGATGAGTCTCTCGGGATTGCTGATAGCCCCGGGGGTGCTGGCATTTTGCCCTGACAGGGGATCTGGCAGAGCTCACCCAGTTTCTCGCTGGCCACTCGTGTCCCCAGGGGCCGTGGGGCCGGGCTGTGTGATGGGGTGGTACCCAGGCGTCCCCGGCCAGGGAAGGAGGCAGTGGCAGGCCAGAAGAGCTCAGCAGTTTTGTCCGTCTGGGTGCTGCTGTCCTTGCTGCCCGTCTTTGCATGGGAGGCTGCCGGCACTGGGACGGGCATGCAAGACAAAGAGGGCAGAGGTGGAGGCAGTGAGGGGCCTGATGGGTGGTCATGGTGCTCCTTTCCCAAGAGCAGCCCTGAAAACACAGAGAGGTCAGTCACATCCTGGCTCAAATATATGTGCTGTTCCCCATCCCACCCCACAGCTACAAGAGGCTGGATATGGCTCCAGTCATTTAGTTTGGCTCACCTTTTCCCCTTGCTGCTGCTTTTTCTGGCAGCCACATGGTACTTTGCTACAAAACAGCTTTTTGAAAGCAGCTTCCCCTCCATGCCTCCCCTTCTGCACACCCACCCTAGTGGCACTTACTCCAGACACAGCCTTGCACACCTCCACACCCCCATCCTATGTGGCCCTAAACAACGGGCAGTCCTGCACTGATTTTCCCATTTATCTGCCATATCACATCACGCTGTCCTATCCAAAGCGATGCTCATCCTCTTGATTAACTTTATTCAGGCTTTATTTCTAGCCCAAATTTGTTATTTACTCCCATAAAGTTGCAAACATTACGTGTTTGTATCTGGGAGGACTTCTCTCAACTATGGCTTTCTATAATCAGTTCAGAATACGATGCAAGGGTAAAGAATGACTGGTTTTTGCCTTAAGCACAAGAACGCACGTTCTGCCCATGAAAAGTGCTCTGGAAATGAGCTGTCAGGGCAATGCGTGCCAAGGCACTTTTCCTAAGCCTAAGCAGAAGGATTAGGATGAAGTGATGGATAAACCAAAGCTCAAGCAAAAGCTGAACTCACCTATGCTTCCCTTCCAGAGCTTTTCCTCCTTCCTCTCCTCAGCTATCTGGTTGCTGGTGAGTGAGGTCTGGCGTGAATGTACGCCTGTAGCCGCGGCAATGGAGGGCACGGACCGAGCCGGTCGCAGGCTGGCGCTGTCAGCTTTCCCAGGGTCCTTTCGTGACCGCTGCTGAAGGACCTTGATCATGGCATCCTTCTCGATTATTTTGGCATGGAGATTCTTTATTCTGCCAAAATATGAATGCTCTGCTTACAGGAATGGAAAAAACATTCATATGGGCAGGTGTCCACACCTGGAGGCAGCAGGGAAGTGCCCAGGCAGATGCCCTGCTGCTCCGTCCTCTCTGGTTTTGGATACTTGGACAAGACAGCCCCCAGCAGTTCCTCTAAGGATAACCATGCACTTCAAAGCAGACAGAATTTCTAGCTAATAAGCCAAAACTTTTCTGCAAGGTTAACTGAACCCATCTATGCTATGGTTTCACTAACCCTGCAGGAACAGTGGGCAGTATCCTGACCAGGCCACACGTTACCACCTTTACAATACAAACACAGGCAATTTTCACCCCTGTAGTACATTGGGGCAAAATCTGGAAACTATGCTTTGGCAGACTGAGTCAACCTCAAGATTCAGATCTGTTGTCAGCTGGAGTAAAGACCTGCTGAAGTGAGTTCCTTTTGGTTTCTCTAAGAGGTGGTCTGGGCTCTTCCTTCTCCCTCACTGCTGCAAAAACAATCAGCACGTGGTGTTCAGAGCTGAGCAAAGCTCGCCACTTCTGTCATACAGGCCCTGAAGTCAACTCTCAAATCACTAAAAAAACCTGGATTATCTGAACTCTTCTACAGGAATGAATAACACCAAATCATATTGAACAACTACAGAACAACTACAAAAATTCGTATGTTTTGACAGTCAAATGATTGGCCTGACTGTACTGTACAATATATAATACAGTGCAGGTGCATTTTATGAAGCAGTGAAATCATTAGTTTTCATCATCACACATTTAACTAGCAATGTAAACACAAGATGCTAATCTATATTTATGAGGCAGTGGCAAAACACCACCACTTCCCTGGAAACAGGATTAGCTTGCATCTGTGAGTGAAAAACAAAACCCAAACCCATCAAAAACAATCACTGGTGTTTTCCACAAGCAACAAATACATCTTTTTCTATAAAAGTGTCTGCAAATTTGTGTCCTTGCATGCCAGACTGCTTTTAACAGTGGAACAGCGCCTGCTCTGTAAAAATGTTGGGTTTGCCACAGAAGGCTTAACAGGAAGGTAGGGAGGAAATTATCTAATGACAACTCTTTAATCCCTGTTTGAATGCTGAAGAGCAAAACCAAGTCGAAGTGAAGCCAGGCCCATCCTTTCCAGGCATGTAGGAAGGAACAGAAGGGCATCCTGGTTTATCTGAACCCAGCCCCAGCACCACAACAAGCAGGAATGGCACAGCATCCCTTACGTGTACTCCATGTCCTGGCAGCGGCGGTTGGCTTGCACGATCTCCTCCTCCTCCTGCCAGCCCCGCACCTCCAGCGCCGTCTCGCCGTAGCTGCCATTGCGTGAGTGGCTTGGGGCCGAGGCATCCCTGGAAAAGAGGTTCACCACGGTGAGTCGGGCTCCTGAGACTGTGAGGGTGGCTTTTGCAAGTAAGATTGAAACTTGCAAAGAAAAACCCCAAACCCATGTTCAAAGAGCAAGCCAGCAACAGCTGTCTGTCAAGCGGATGGCTGCCTGGCACTGGGGCATCCTGCAGGCTACTCTTGGCTTGGGCTGGGTCATTAATGCCATTAATTTAACTGGGTTAAAGGAACGGAATCGTGGGTGACCCACACAGGGCTAACAGCCACCCAGAAGGATAGGATCAGACATCAGAGGGACTCACCAGATCCCAAATCAGCAAGACTACATCACGAACCAGTAACAAAACTCTACACTTTGGAAGTTGAAAAACAACACAGGAATTTCTGCCTAGACTGGTGTTCAAAAGGAAAGTCCATCCTGAGTCACACACTGAACACATTTCAAAGGGAAAACTCTTTTTAGGATGTTTTCTGGGGATTTGGTTCCTAAGAAACTAGGGTGAGAAGTTAACTATCCCATCCTCCTGATCACTGGGAAGTGTCACTGCCTTTTGTGGTTTTGGCCACCATGCTTTGACACAGACAAACTGGAGACAGATAGTCTAGACGTATGCAGTGTGAATGGGAAAGGGTTTACACTAGGGTATGTCAGGAATGGCTGAGGGGAGAAGCTAGTTCAGACAAGGAAAAATACAACAGGGAATATCTGTCTTCCAATATTTACAAGGCTGTTTGAATACCAACAGTGGTTTGTTGTTCATCCTGTATGCCTGGGAAGGACAAGAATCAATGGAGGTAATTTGCAGTGAAGAAGTTTAGCTTAGCTATCAGGTAAAACATTTTAGTTTGAAGATTAATGAAGTGGTGAAAGGGGGTATTTAGGCAACAAAATTTCCCTTATTACAGGTTTTTAAAACTAGGTTAAACAACCTTGTTGCAGGCCATGGGATGGGTGCAGCCATATACCAAGTCCCTGTTCACTCCACTGGGGTACTGAGAGGAGCTGCCTTACCTGTGCTGTGTAATTTGGCACCTTGAGACTGCCAGAGGACATTGCTTCAATCTGATGCCTAGATTTGATGAACTTTTGGACCCAGACAGAAGGATGAATCCTGTCAATCAACTATTCTATTTTACTGGCATGACACCCTGGAGAAGTGCATTAACCCTGGCAGTGCAACTCAGCAGGGAAAGGCAAGCAACATCCAGCCGTAAGAAAACAACCATTCTGTATAATTTTGCCATGCTTTCCATGGTGAACAGAGCTGCCTGCTTGCAGCAAGGTCGTCTTACCTCTCCGTTGCAGCTGTGGCTGCAGCATTCATGGCAAAGTGCCGGATCGTGCTCTCCTCCAGATACTTCTGCTCCCACTTGGTCATGTCAGCTTCCAAGGCCAGGATCCTCTCCTCCTTCTCGCGCACCAGCTCCATGAGGGCTGGGGCATTATGCTCCGGAAGGCTGCTTGCCTGGTAGCTGCCCTGCCTCTGCCAGTGGAAACAGTGATAGATATTCATGCCCTGCCGAGCATGGCATGCTGAGCCTTTTTTCCTCAGTTTTCTGGCACATACAAAGACGTCCCCATGTCTTTTGACAGGTGGAAATCCCAGGCTAAACTCCTTAACTTGCAGGAGAACAGGCGAGGTGACCACATGTGCAGCCCTAGTACGTGCTTCCCCAGACCATGCTAACAGAAGCAGGGATTTGGCTGCTACTCTGGATGTGAAGAGATTTCCTGGGATACCCCAAGCCAGGGGAAAAAGTAGGGAAAAAAGTTGGTAGGAAAAGAAGCAATGAAGCTTTAAAATATATTCTTGCTGGGACTTCATACCCATGGCTGGGCAGTGCTTAGTATGGACAGGCAGTTATTACCAGAGGGTTTATAAATTAAAGCTGAAAAAAAAGCGCCTTGTGACCTAGTTACATGTACCCTGTTTAAAGCAGCATCTGGGAAAATATCCCAGCCATGCATTTAAGCGTGTCCCTTCTGGCATATTAGTTGTCTTGTGCCCTCAGGGGATGCTTTCTGTGGTGTAACAGCTAACTTTCTAACTAGAGGGGCAGAAGCTCCCCAGGCACCTGTGGGGTGGCTCCCAAGGGATGGTGACAAGCAGCAATAGGTGCATAACTCTTTCCATCTATGCTGCAAAAAAATGCTTGTCCAGGCAGGATTTATTCCACCCAGTTACAGCACTTAATTAAGTCACCTAAGCAGCATGGGTAGCTACCCTGAGCTCTTTTCGCTGCTGATAGAGAGCAGAGGCGGAGGAAGATCCAGTCCTTGGCTCAGCAGACAGATAAGTGCACACTGAGGGGAGAGGCATGAGGAAGAACTCAGCAGAAAGAAATTCATTTTAAAATAAAAAATGCAAGAGATCTGTTATACTCCATGGTGAACAGTATTGTGCTAAAGTGGAAACCGTGTCTCAGGAGCACTAGCTTTTCACTCATGCTGCACCTTCAAGTTCCACTGGCAAAGCTTTACCATTGAAACTAGAGATACCAGGGAAGCCTTTGCCTTTGGTGCAGTAACAACATGTTTGGAAGATGCTTTCTGGAAATGGAGTGGCCCTTGGGAACAAGGGCTGTGACTCTGCTCCTGCAAAAATACTGTCAAACCTCTGTCAGGAAGGTAGTATTTTGGAATTGTGGTCCTGATCTACAAATGGTATCTTGGGACATCACAGTGCTTGTCATCTTCTGCATCAAAACATCTGCCAGCCCTGCAAACTGAGCCTGCAGTGATGACTGACTTTGTTTATTGGTCCCAATTCATGCGTCAGTGATAAGGAAGGTTTGCCATTTGGACTCAGCAAGCCAGGGACAGAAGAGAATCTGGCTCACTGTCTCCTTGTGTGCTGGGTCCCTTCTGCTGACTCTGGTAAAAATGAGAAAAGAAAATCTCCTTTTTTTCTTTGCAATGATAAAATGTTTCAGTAGCTACAACTTTGGTTACTCAGAGAAGACAGCTCTGAAGCTAAAAGCTGGGGTACTTTGATGCCATGTGATTCTCGCATTGTGGCTCATAAAAAAACAGTATTGATAACAATAGTAAAAATACCCCAAAGTTTTCTCTCAAAGCTTATAGGTGATTAAGTTAAAACTTACTAGATAGAATGGGTGCAGGCATTTAAAAACTATGTCAACCCAAAAGTTAATTGCTACTTATAGTACCCAAAAAATTTAAAAATTAAACTATCTGTAAGTTACAGAGGAATTTTCTGCCAAAATGAACAGACACAGCCTGAACTCCCAAGACAAGGATTTCAGCAACAGTCCATCCCTGTTATTTAATGCATTAATTTGTCTCTGTATCCCAGCCTTTCTTAGTTCTAGTTTTACCTTCACTTGAATTTGAATTGTATTTTTCTCAGATGTTCTTTTCTCAAATGGCATTAGCATGTCATATTCCATGTAATTCCTTTGTTAAATTGGAAGAGAGCTGGCTCAGGGAGAACTGAGAAGACTTGAACACCAAGCCTATGGTGGACTGGGCAAGAGAGACTTAAAATACTTCTATGGCAGCAAGAAAGAGTAGAGATGAATGAGAAGCGTCTGCAGAGAGTAGCAGCAGCAGAGTGATACCTTGGGAAGGGTGCTGTGGGACCTGCCCTGCCCTGGGTCTGCCAGAAGGAAGGGATGCTCTCAGGTCTGGCTGCCTCATGACTCTGCAAACCACTGACACTGACCCTGACCGTAGAGCTATTTCCCAATGGCATCCTGCCAGCAGGATCAGCCCCTCTGCTTTCTGGCAGAACAAGTTCTGTGAAACAGCTGCTTTGGTGTCCACTAATGGCTTATAAATAAGGAAAGGTTATAGTAGCAGATGCATGCGATGACAGATACAAGTGAGCCCTTCAGGAGTTCCAAGAGCATCATGCTTTGCTTATGTTGCTGGTTTTTCCCCAAGCTGTAGTTTGATACATTTAGCATATCTACTCACTCTCCTCCAGAGTCAATGCCCATGTATTTGGTACTTGGTGCAGGCTTCAGCCTGGAAATTCTCCCTGCAACCTCCTCATTGTTTTTTGTTTTTTATCTTTTCAAGATGACTGGACTTTGTGACTTAGGGATTAAGATGCTATAACAAAGGAGTAATTGCGCATAAAATACAAGCATAACAACACCCTGTAAGGACACAGGGCTGCTGAAAAACAAGGGAACACACACAGAAATACAAATCTATACTCCTAGCCCATTCTGGACTGGACTGGACTGATATATAAATAATTTATTGTCTGAAGATGACATCACTTGGCCCCAGAACTGTCAAGTTTCTGTGAACCACGTACATGAAGCTTCACACAAAACAAATACAGACCTGGGTCTTGCTCCTACCAGATCCCATATCATACTTGGCCTTTTCAATGAAACATCAGCTAAAATTTTTGGAGTGAATCTCATGTGTACCACACCTTTACTCTCCTCCTTCTGTGTGGAGTTGGTTTTTGCACAATCTGCCATTGCTCTAGAGAGAAACCTGGAAGGACATTTTCTCCTGCTCATCCTTGGACAGGGGAGCCAGGATACCTCAGCCCAACAGCAGGCAGGGCTCAACTGTATCCAGAGCCCCAGAGCAGAACAGCCCTATCCTCTGCTGAAGATCAGGAATAAGAATCATAGAGTGGTTTGGGTTGGAAGGGACCTTCAAAGATCATCTAAATCCAGCCCTCCTGTCATGAGCAGGGAAAACTTCACAAGCTCAAAGCCCCATCCAAAATGACCTTGAACACTTCCAACGATCCACAACCCTATACAAAGGAATGGTTTAGGAGGAAAGCCCAACAATCCAAATCCAAAGACACGGTTTCACCTGGCAGGGCTGCAAGTGATCATCTCTGTTAAAATCAACACCAAAGGCCCCGTGCTGGGGTCCTGCCCATATCACCCTGTCCTCACCTGCTGCATCCTCAGCGAGTCCAGTTCTCGCTCCAGGCGTGTGCGCAGCCGCCGCTCCATCTGCTCCCTCTTCTCACAGGCTGCCTGCAGCTGTGTCAGCGCCTGCTGCAGCTTTTCCACCTTCTCCACATAGGCCTGCTTCCTGCGCAGCTGTGGGGTACAGGGGGTCAGTCTGGAGGGCACTGTACCCTGCCCTGGGCTGCTGGGACCCCTGTTAACTTGCAGGCACACACTGGGCTTCAGCATGGCTTTGGTCATTTGCTTCCAAGAGTTTCTCTAGGGAAAGGATGGTGTCTCTTTGATGGGCAGGGAATGTGCACAGAAGGCATTGCTGGGGCAGAGCTACCCTCATCAGAAGGAATGCTGCCCCAGATCTTCCACCCACTGGAGATCTGCTAACCATGAACCTCCCAGGCTATTTATAAGCAAGAGCTGTCATGTTGGTGGACACTCTTTGGGAAAACACACAGGATGGACACAGTTAAGAGGAATCCCCATGGGTTTCATTGACTGCTGACACTTGGCACAGTGCCTGCACCCAAATAGAGGGGCTCTTTCTTCATTCCTGCATACTTGCTCAACACAGGTGGAACAAGTGGAGTGCCAGCATCCAGAAATGTTCCACCTGCTCTATCCTGCTCACAGGTTTGTCCATGCTGATCTGTAGATGGGATGTCCCAGCAGCTAAAGCCAGGCCCTCTTTATGTCTATAATGCAATTACTGAAGGGCTAAACATGACACAAGGATTTTGCAATGCAGGGTTTTCCAGCCAGAGATTGCTCAAGCAGCATACCCCAAAAGGGGTATGAATTCCTCTTCTGTCACCCTGAATCCATCCATGCCACAGGTGAAGGGAAATACAGACTTGTTCACAGCAAAAGCATAGCTTGGTCTAAACAAACCTCCCTAACACCTGGCACCAACAACTGGTAGAGTGACCTCCTTAGCCCTGTTGCAATCTAGGCTAATGCTTACAACTCCCTGGGCTTTCCATGAAAATTAATGAGATTATAATCCCCACTAGTCTCTGGCAGCAGCATGAAGACTGCATTCCTCAGGAGCTCATGACTTGGCAAGACCCACACAGCAGAGACTTCTTGTTGAATGTGCTATTTTGGCAGTAGGAAGGAGTTTGTGTCACCTCCAACCACACCAGCATGGATAGAGAGGGTTAGGGAGTGCTCCCATGGTCTCTCTTTGGCAGCAGACCTCATCTGCTCTCCCACGTCTTGCCAAATGTTGCAGAGTCCTGTGTCACAACGTGGCTTTGGAGCAGCCCTGTAGGCCCCAGAGTTCACATTCACACACCTCTGGGTGTGTGGGTGAAGCAATGCTCACATGCCCACCACCTTCGAAAACAATTTTGCAGGAGATATGCAACAAGACAGTTCTCTTATTCATAAGTTTATAGGGAGATTCTCAAGCCAATTCTGACTTTTCTATTTTGCATGTAGATTCATAAAGAAAAACAAAAAGAAACCACCAATGCATTTAAAACACAAAGTATAAAACGTTGTAATTCAAATTAACTTGGGTTGCCAGTGAATCATGGATCCATAAGGGAGGAGTGACTACAATCAGAGACATGTTAACACTAAGGTCCAACACCTCACACGCACACAGACTCCAAAAAACCCCAGAACTGGATGGCAATGGAGAGGTACAAATCCATCCTCCTGCTGCGTGGTAGGATCAACTGTACATAAAACCTGGCACGTATCTGTATAAGCTGTTTACAAAATCACCCAGGGGTAGCAATTACACGATCTATCCCTGCAAACTACTTCACAGCTTATTTTCCTTTACTGCCAGAAAACCTTTACCCTAATACCTAATCTGGCTTTCTCTTATGCAATTTAAGCAAATTACTTCTTGTTCCGTTTCCAAACTGTGATCTACTAGAGCAAGAAGCATTTCATTAAACAATTCACTTCCTCACTAGATCAGCAAACTTGTCTGAAAACACTGCCCTTGTTCTGGGGATTAAGAAAATAAAGATGAAGAAGAGCTAAGGCTAAAAGGGGATCATCCAAACAAATAAATCTGAGTAAAGATGAGTAGATCTTGAAAAATATCCATGCTAGAAATGTAACTCTGGTTTGAACAATTGATTTCTATAGAGATTTGAATGAAAGACTAAGAGATGGAGAATCCACTATCACTCTAAGTAAATTGTTTCAGTGCTAATTACTCTTAACTCTTTATTTTCAGCCTGATTTGCTCAGCTTCAGCCTCCAAACGCTGCATCTCATTATTTCCTCTTACGTTAAACAGCAATGATTAATCTCTCTGACAGCAATCTCTTCTTCCTCCATCCCTGGATGGATGAAGGCAGAGCAGTGGATATTGTCTGCTTCAACTTCAGCAAGACTTTTGACACTGTCTCTCACAACACCCTCATGGGTAAACACGGGAACTGTGGGTGAGTGGGCAGTGAGAAGGATTGAGAATTGGCTGAACAGCACATCCCAGAGGGTGGCACATGGTCTGGTTGGAGGCTTGTCACTAGTGGTGTTCCCCAAGGTTCAATATTGGGCCTAGCATTGTTAAACCTATTAACCAATTACTTGGGTGAAGGGGCAGATGGCTCCTCAGCATGCTCCCTGCAGACACAAAACTGGGAGGAGTTGGTGATACCCCATGGGGATGTGCAGCCCTCCAGAAGGACCTCAACAGGCTGGAGAGACGGGCAGAGAGGAACCGTCTGAAATTCAACAGGGGCAAATGCAGAGCCCTGCTCCTGGGGAGAAATAATCCCATACTCCAGGACAGGGTGGGGGCTGACCTGCTGGAAAGCAGCTCTGCAGAGAAGGACCTGGGGGTTCTTTACTCTGTGGGTGACTGAGCACTGGAACAGACTGACCAGAGAGGTTGTGAAGTCTCCCTCACTGTAGATAATAAAGAACCATCTGGACACAATCCTGTGCCATGTGCTGTAGGACAGCCCTGCTTGAGCAGGGAGGTTGGACCAGATGACCCACTGTGGTCCCTTCTAATCTTACCTATTCTGTGATTCATGTTCTTGTGCACAGATCGAAGCTCAGACAAGTTTTCACTTTAATTCTTCCCAGCAAAGTACAGCTTCTGGATCCCAAATAAATTGTACAGCTGCTTTTTGAGCCCTCTCCAGTTATTCAGTTTTCTATTCAAAGCATGGAACAGACACATGATTCCAGCAGCAGTCTGCTAAATGACATGTGGTGATAATACCACCTACACATTTTGAATTAGATCCTTCTACTAGCAGGCACTCAGGATAATGCAGATTTACATAGAACAGTATCTTATGTTAATTCAACTTAGTAGCTACTGCTTATTTCTCAAGGCTTGATTTAAAATGCTGTTAATTACATGCTGGTGGTAGAAGAAATCTGGGCGGATTTACAGAGCAGTGCATGAGCTAGAGCTCTGCTAACAATAATAACAGTCATTTTGATTTGACTGAATTTGTGTTTTCCTCAACATATTCCGAATTATAGTAAAAATCCCTGGTTTAAAAGGAAGGTTTAATACTACTACTTATCTTCTGCCTGTGTCTAATTAAGATCCAGAGACACTGGAGACTGTTGAAAAGGTGTTCTGATTCAGCTATGAAACAGGACAAAAGGGGAAGTGAGTGCTGGAGCTTGGGCACATGCTGGCAGCCTCAAGTTAACTGCACTTCACCCCAGCTGCGTGACACTGCCTTGAACAATTAAAACACAGCAGCTGGGCTAAAATTCATTTGAACTGCCCCTAGAATGAAAAAGTAAGTTAAAAGATACTAGATCAGCATGGGTTTGTCAGACTGAGGACTCTGATATACTCTGGCAAATACCATGGTATCACTTTCATATATGTCACCTCTGACATCTACCATGCCCCAGGCAAGAATTTACCACCTTCATAACACCTGCCATGCCCAGGGCAGGTTAGGAGTTCCCTAGAGGGGAACATCTAACCTCCCCTCAGCTCTACCAGTCCACAATCCAGGATCCAGCAGAAATACATTTCTGTTGGATGACTAGACTAAAACCCGATTACTGAAAAGCTCTTAGACCCCTAAGGCTGCAAATATATTTATTACAATACAGCAGGCACAAGGTAGGTTCTTGAACCACCTGCCTGGCAATCACTGTATATGCTTCTGCTTTCACTAGTCTCTACTCAGCAAGTCAATGTTACCTACCAGTACCACACTGACAGTTTAGACACAAGCTAAACACTATTTCTTCCCATCCCTTGCATGATGCCATGAGTGTAGAAGCAGGCATTGCCACCTATAACATTCTTTTATTCAGCCCTTTGTAATGAAATGCAAATGGAAAACCTCAGGTTGCCTCTCAGCCAAAGAGTGTCAAGTGAATTATGTACAGATTAAAGATATGCTGGCTCCTGCAGCTAGCCCAAAAGGGACTGCCCCAAATACACCCACATAGTGAGCAGGCTTTAGTCTAACTAACAAAGGAGTAGTTAAACTTAATGTGATCTTCTTGCTGCTAAGTGCAGCTGAGGAAATGGAGCTTTTAAAATGTTTCTAAACATGGAGTTAGAATGGGCCAATGGTCAGGTACAAACCAGAATGCCTTCATTACCCACTTTAAATCTTCCAGACTCTAAGTAACCATTGGTTAGCCTAACAGGGAGTCTGCCATTGTCATTTTATTGTCACTAAAAAACATTCAAAAATCACAGAGGTCAATTCTCCATCTCTCCAAGATAATGAATTAACTTAAATTAATTGCAAGTATTTGGGAAAAGCTTTCTCTGCTTCCCACAAGACCCCTTGCATCCCCTGCTCCCCTGGCCAGCTCTGGGAGGGGCGCAAATGTGGTGGAAAATGAGGCTCTGAAGGGGAACAGAGCTGCCCAAGATCATGTCAACAGTCTGTGCCAGAGCCTGAACCTCTACCAAATCTGCTAGAGCAGAGGTTCACCAACAGCCTTCCTGTCGCCAATGACCTGGCCACTTAGGTAGTAAAGACCACACTCCTTTTACTTCCCATAAAACATTCTTCCTCTGTTGGTTCTAGGGACAGAGATTTTAGGGGTCTAAAAGATCAAAAAGGTCTGTTTTGACAGTTTTGTCCAATCTGCTAGAATGAATAGGCTTTCAAATAGTTACTAGATCCACAACTCCTGATTTGAAGGTCCTTCAGGAATACAATCAATTGAGACTTCCTTCAGCAGTAATGGAGAACTGATAATGTCACTCCTAGTTATAGTTAAAATTGAGCATTACTTCCACTTTGAATTTATCTAGTTTCAGCTTCCAACTACTAGGTATTGTCCTGTCTGTCAGTTTAAAGAGCCCCATGTGCCTGGGATTTCTATTCCTATCTGAATATCTATTTTCACTATCAGGCTTATATGATTACTGCTTAAAGACCTCCTGAGAGTTTCACAGTATGATAGGTTCTCTTTGGCTCTCAAATAAAACCTGTAGCTCTAAATCCTGGTCACTCCATCTGCTTCCAGCCAGAGCAGCCAGATATTTTAAGATGTGAATTCACCAAACCCTGCACTGCTGTGTTGCTGTGCATCTCAAAAGTATCCTGGTATTCCTTGGTGAGAAATGGGAGGCGCTAACACCACACGGCTCTATCACAGTCCCAGGCTAGTGAGTAGTCAGTTTTTTATTCAGTTTTTCTGTTAAATCCTACCATTACCTCAGCTACCAGCTAGTTGAATTTGATCTTGTTCCTGGTTACATGTTAAAGACTTTGCTCTAGACACATCTATTTGCTTGCTTGTTTGGCTCAGTATTGTGTAACTACACATTTTGTCTATAAAAGGAAAAGTGCAAGGAAAACAGGAAGACCTAGCACCCTGTGGGTAGAAGAGAATCAGGACTCGGATGGAGAAAGGTCTAACCATTAGCCATATCTATCCTTAGAGCACAGAAATAATGTCCATGCCTCACCTCCTCTTCCAGCTTGATAACCTTGGCTTGTGCATTGCTTAAGGCCTGGTCAAGGATTTCGATGTGCCTCCGCTGGTCCTCATTGGCTGAACGCACAGCTGCCAGCTCCATCTCCAACTTTTCCTTCTCCTTCAAGTGCTCTTTGTCTGAAAGAAAGACAAGAACAAGAGCCACTCCATGAGGACAGCTCACAGGCCAGGCCATACACTAGAGGTCACCTCCCAACAGAAACAAAAATCATGAAAAGCAGCAGCAAGTAGGGCCTTTACAACACAGCAGGCAAGGAGCTTCTACTGCCAGGGCTGAGCCCCTCAGTGCCCAGCCTTACACCAGCAGCAGAGACAAGTGGCAGCTTGGGCTGCATCTGCACTAGCAGAGCTTGTGGCCCCCAGCACTGCCTCACAGCTTTCCATTCGGCCGAACTGCTAGCACATCACTCAGCAGAATTTCGGCTTGCACCAACAGCCCATTTTTTATACAACACCCTACATCAAGAGCTGCTTATAGCTGCCAGCTTCAATGTTGCTGCCTTCTGTAATAGCCCAAGAAACCTCAGCCCCATGGATGTGGGCTGTGCTATGCCTCATGCTTTTTATTTGCAAGGATGGCAATCATGACATACAGAAAATGTGAATAAGCCAAATAGTAAACACAAATCTGTGCTGGACAGCCTGAAAATAGAAAGAGGGGAAAACGGTAATGAAGAATATGATAGGAGGCCTCTGTACACACTTTCTCTGACCATGCAGAGAAAAGGGAGGCTATGGGAGCCATTTCAGGCCTATGGGGACCCTGGGTGACCTTCCTTAAGTTCTGCAGGACTTAAGGATCCAGTGACTAGTGCTCCCCTTCTGTTAAGCATCACAACCAAGACTAAAGCACATAGATAACCTCTGTGCTGAAAAATCATCCCTTTTTTGGGTAAGATTTAAAACAACATTAAAAAAATAAACAACTGGCTAAATTCAGTCAGCTCTGCTCGCATCTTTGTCTTCAGCAACAAATTGCAGGCCCACCATTGACTTTTCTGGCAAGCTGCCTGGGGAAATGCTTGGCTCCATCTGCTTCTGCCCTGACAGTGCTGAGAAGCCTTTTCTGGGAACACAAGTGTCACAGGCCAATCACTTGATCCCTGATGTTAGAACACAAACAGTTAATGACTGGAGTGAGCGGGAGATCGAGGTTTCTTTCAGTGACGCCTGAAATTTCAAAATCTGGCCTTTCTGAATGACAACAAAAATAGGTACTTGGAAATCCTCCAGTAAGCAAAATTTCCTCGAAAAATTTATTTGGCATCATTTAAATGTTGTTTTGGTTTTTGATTTTTAAAACATAGCATTACATAATTTATTATTTTTTAACTGAAGTGAAAAGTTGCTTCAAAAACACTGAAACATGAGAAATCTGCCCCAAATATCCAGCCCATGCCACCCAAATGTGACCACTCAAGCTGGAAGACCGGCCATCCACCTTCCCCCAAGCAAGATCAGAAAACTTCATATGGCCAAAGCCATTCCATTCCCCACCTGAACTACCCCAAGCAGGGCAGGTGGGATGAGAACAGGTTTAATTCATGCACCATCAGCAGGTGCCTGCAGTAAGGTGAGATGTACACAAGCTGAGCCATGTGCAACAAGGCAAAAGTGGACGAGGTGAGTCCAAACCCACCCAGCTATCTTCTCATTTATCCTAAAAGGAGGAACTCAGCACCTCATAAAAACTCCTGGAAGCAATACCATCATGCTGGTTACTGCAAAGCCCACAAGCAAAGCCCAGTGTGGACACTGCACCACTGCCTGCCTCCACGAGACATCTTGGTACAATGGTGGCCTTCTTCTTCCCTTTTTGGCAAGGGATTTTATATTAGACATGCAGACCTCTTCCTTCAATGCAAAAATATTTACTTCAATCAGATTAGCCAGAAGGAACAGCAATATCTACTGTAGAAAAGTGTAAATCTGGGCAAATTATCAGGGAGCTAATGTCATTAGAGGGTAAGGAAGCTGGAAGACGAATGCTATTTCAGACCTGCACTCCATCACCTCATGCTGGGACCACACGTGCTCTGCTCTGGACTTGAAACCTGTGTTTCATGTTACACATGAGGATAACACATAGCAAAACAGGACTTGGGATCTTAATTTTCAACTTCCATGCATGGAACTTGGAAGTCCTCAGCCTACCCTGTTGTATTGTGCTTTCTATCCTGCCAAAAGAGGATCAATTACACAAACATACAAAATAATCAGCACTAGAGAGCTGGCAAGGAAAATTTCCTGAACAGCTCTTAACACTTCTCCATGTCAGCTTCATCCTGTAAAATCCTGCAGGTACATTTTATAAGTAATTGACTTGCATTAATTTTAGTGAAGAATGACTTCGTTGAACATACCTTAAATTCTCTTAAAGTGCAAACAAGGTATCCTTAGAGTCTAAAAACACTGTTTTACTGCACTACCTTTGCATATACCTTTTTAACTAAAGGACTCGAATTAATAACTATTTCTATGTTCTGCTGGGTCACTGCCATAGCCCATTACAGAACAGTTCCCAAAAGGCTTCACTGTTGCAGCTCACAGTTGTAATCTCACAGCTTTCTATACACTGCCTCTGACTATTGTACCTCCACACTCTGTGGATATTACACCTGTACTCTGGCTGGGTAGAAGAAAGGGGATAAAGCAAGGGGGCTGCTTCAGTGCTTCTCAAACAGGCCTTCTGACTTGCCAGGCTGGACAAGTGCATCAAAAGTAGACAAGTCTTGAATCTGCTTCGAAATGAAAACTTTAGACAAAAAAATACGGGCATGAGATGACACAGATGTGTCTGAGATGTGACTCCCACATTAGCACACATTACATCCGAGTATCAAATTATTTGACCAATTTAATGATCATCTCAATATATCCCAAGCTGATTTTTGCCTTGCTCTGATGCTGCAGAGTGGCAACATGGACATATTTAAAGACAGTCCTTCCTACTACAA
The DNA here is from genome assembly GCF_052056855.1 of Sturnus vulgaris. Lineage (NCBI taxonomy): Eukaryota > Metazoa > Chordata > Aves > Passeriformes > Sturnidae > Sturnus > Sturnus vulgaris. Next base: position 41,636,544 of record NC_142244.1, on the reverse strand, counting down.
AATGACTACTGTTGGCAGAAGAAAATGTATCAAATTACGGGAGTCAGAGACTAATTTGGCTGCAGGAGATTTCCTGCAAACAAGAGTAGTTCCCATACCACATCCCTTGCAGCACTTCCAATAATTTCTCTTATGCGGGTTTTCATTTCCCAATGGTGGCTCTTCACTCACAGCTGTTAATTCCACAGATGCTTTCCAGCAACCATGCCTTTCCTCAGTGAAACCTGAGGGATTTCTTTAGCCTCTTGTCAGTCTTGCAGCTCCTGACTTGGCAAGTGTGTGGAGGAGCTCTGCCACCCACCACCCCTGGTCACAGGTGTACACCATGGCAGCTGCTGCCAGTCACCTTTGGACCAGCTGATATACCAGGATGGGGCACAAGAGTCACCTCTTCTGCTCACCTAGATCGAGCTGTGTCCCAGCCAACTCCAGTGGCCCAAGCTTCCTAAACAGCCATGGCTGAGACAGGGGATCAAGCGCAGGATAGGCCCCCATGCTCTGACAGTGTCCCCAGACTGACAGTCAGAAGGAATCTGAAGTGAGGACAGGACCTTGTTGCCTGCTCTGAAGACCTTTCAGCAGCTGGTATCCACCCCATAATAATAAGCAAAATAAATGAATCAGTATTTACACCAAGCAGCCAAACAGGAGAAGGTTTCTCACAGCTTTACTAAAGTCTCTGCACATGAAATAGGGCCAGGTTGCCAGGCCCAGACATTGATGTTTCCCTCCAGAGGAGCAGCAGAGCTACTGTCCATCTGCCCAAGCCTCACTCAGTCCTCTGCAGCTGTGCTTTGATGCTGACAAAGCTTAGCCAAGGGAGGCCTGGAGCAGCAATGCAGATTATTTCCTGATTATTTCCGGTCTGGAAATGGGAACATTTCTTTGCCTGGGATATCTGGGACAGAGATATAGGCACAAGTTCACGACACATGAACTGAGCACTCTAACGAACTGTAAGGCTCTATCAACACACTGCTAAAACTGTCCACACATCCCCACTAAATAATGCAGAGCCACATGGATGGGCACAGGCCTCAATCTGTGTCAGACACCTGCAAAAACAGTGCTCCCACAGTTCAGAAAACCACACAAAATTCTCACACTCCACCAAAACATATTTTTCCCAAGATATGACATTGTAAGCTTCCTCTCAGCCCTATGCCCCTGAAACCATCCTCAATCTTCCTGCCTCTTCCTTTCCACAGCATTTCTTAGCCTCCTCCTGTCTCTTCTCCTGCCTGTACAGGCCCATATGCCTTCATCAGTCACTGCTTCATGACTTTCCTTAAAAAAGCCCTTTTTCCCTGACAAAACATCACATAATTATCTTGAAACGAATATGGTGTGAGTATTTTCCAGCCCCCAATAGAACAGTAGCATTTCTCCTAGGCACAAATACCTAGCACTCAATACTTAGAGGCATGTGGCCTGGCTTTGTCTATTATTGCAAAGAATAAGATTTTTTTGTCACCTGTAGTCTCAATCTCAGTGCATGACTGCTCTGTATTGTTGCACTGCTAATGGAAAGCTCTGTGAGCAACTGAGCAATGATCCTTGAACATCCTGCCTTGCCAGATTTCTTTTCCAGGGAGTTTTTCCCATTATTTGAGTCTTACCATAGAAAAATTGGTATTCAGTATTACCAACCTCAAGAATCTTATCTTTCTTTCTTCAGCTCATCACCAGAGTAGCTTAAAAATGACAGAATTTAGGAAACTGGTGATGTTGGAGTCTTCTTATATAACTTGGGTCATGTTTCCCAGCTGTCCTCCACAAACATAGGGACTAGAAATCCGCTTTTGCTTTCCTAATGAAAATTAAGATTTGCATTTACTAACCTGAATTTACTTAAATACCTGCTACTCTTAGGAAAAAAACAAAATATCACTTTCACAACAAACTTTTTTCTCTTCTTCTAAAAATTACTATTTCAATCTCAGTGCATATAAAGCAGCTAAAACCCAGTTTCCTTCTCAATTTTCTGCCTGTGCACCCCCTTAAAAGACATGAGGAAGATACAAACTGTGCTTGCAAAAACCCCCAGGTCAGAAGTGAGGCACAACCAAACCCCAGTCATAGACTGACCCTGTCAGAAGCACATAAAAATCCGTGTATAAATGCAGTCAGCAACAGAGGACTTCCAAGCAGAACCTTTTATGGACTCTGAGAGGGGTGTTTCAGGCAGACACCCTGATATCCAGGTCAGTACTGTGCATGTCCCAGCAGCCCAAAGAACATGACTGAAGAGGACCTGCTTTACATGTGCCCATTTTTCTATTCTTGGAAGCACTCTGCATTGCATTAGTAACATTTAGCTCTCTGGCCTAGCCAGGAGACACTCCAAGCATCCAGACCTTCTTATGTGATAGGATCCGAAAAGCTATATTTGTTTGTAAGCTGTGAATTGATTGCAGCAATATGCTGAGTGCACAGCACAAAGTTTCACTGCTAGATACTTATCAGTAGAAGCACAGAGCATGTTTATGTACTGGAAAAGAACTCAAATTGAGTACCTCTTGGGGATTTAACTCCTCCTTGTAGCTAATAGCATATAGCAACACTGCCAGGCTGTCTCTACATGAAGAGAGCAGACTCCAGTCTGCAATTTCCACTGAGCAGCCTATCCCATCTGAACTCTTCCCGAGGATGACAAGATTTATGCAGCAATGCCATTTCCTTAAGACATCATCCCGTTGGATTTGCAGCAGTATCTACACACCTTTAAGCTATTTGCTAATATGGCAAAGCTAACACGTCATGGAAAAGATCACTGGATTATTTTCTGTTTTGTGTACACATGTACCAAACAATCAGCCGTGCTGGCATCACTGCTGCTGGGGGGAGCCAGGAGAAGGCTCTCCAACATTTGGAGCAGCTGCTGGACATTACAGGGCTGGTGGTGAGGCATGTTGAATAGTGCCAAACTCTGCAGTGCTAATGGAGGTGGATGGTTCTCCACTGCAGTTGCAGCTTATCTCCCATGGAAGTTCTTGGTGCAATAAAAATACAAGGATGAGCTGTACACAGCAATAAGCTTCACTGGGATTTAAGCTCACAAGATATTGCACAGCTTCCAGGTGGCAAAGCCCCTCTGGAAAGCATGCTGAAGATGCTTAGGATACAAAAGAAGCCACACACTGCCAGATAGCATCCAGCTGCTCAGGTTGGATGGTCACACATTCATCAGTGTATGGCAAGGAAATCAGCAGCACTCTGGCCAGTCAGCATGGGAGCCTACAATGTACGGGGAATGGATGCTTCCATAGCAATAGAAGCTGTAAAATCTTTGTCACTTCAGTCCTTTGGTTGAGCTCTGCTCTTTCTGCTGTTAGTCAAACCATGGCACTGACAACTAGTCAGCAAAGCTCACTGTGGGCTTTTCCCAGCCAAGAGAAAAGAATCTGGCTTCTCTAAAAAGCATGCATCCCTAGAGATTATCTCTGCAAGCAACACTTCACAATTTCAGATAAATATTTGTCAAAAATAAGCTAAGTTGTGTTACCATTAACTCCCAATGCTTGGTTCTGGTGCTCAGATAGAAATAACCCTACCCTAAACAATCCAGTCTGCAGCTTAAACAAGAATATGTGATGAATTAGCTGAGTAAAAGCAAGGCACAAGCAGGACAACAATTAAAACCAAAGTATTCACCTCCACTCCACCACGTGTATGTGTGTGCACATATATATGCATATATATATTTATATATATCTGCATCTGCCAAACAGATAAGCACAGTACTCACTTTGAGTGGCATAAAGGCCCTCTGTTGCCTTATCCTCGTGCCCATCGAAGTCTCTGCTGGCCAGCTGCCTATTGGCTGTCTCCAGTCGTTCTGCAAAAAACAGGAAATACTTCAAGCATAAATATATGTATATAAAATTGTAGGCAAACCAAGAAAATAAGACGCTTGCCAGCAGAGCAGTATAAATAGACTCTCTGAAGGAGGATATTAAAATGGAGGCTGACACATACATAAAAGATGAGGCCTTTGACCTCTTCCATGAAGCTGTGTTATTCAGATTCGCAGAAACTGGGAGGAAAGCCTCTGCCATTCACAGCTGACATGCCCAGGCAATCCTCTCTCACACTACTCAAAATGCACAAGGCATCTGCAATCTGAAGTACCCAGCTTTGCAAGAGGATGGCTTCTTTCCTGCAGTGAAGAGTTGCCCTTGGTGCAGCAAGACATCCTGGGGAAAGGCAGCCCCCAGCCCAGTGACACCACTCCTTGGGGATGCCCTGGCAAAGAAGGCATTTTCTGTAGCCAAGGACAGTTTCCCTGGGAAGGTACTGCCTTCAGAAACTTCCCCCCTCCAAAAAGACCACAACCCATCTTGCACCATTGCAAAAATCATAAGTCAGCTTGCAGAAGGCATCTCACTGTATGAACAGTGAGTACCAAAGTACCCCCCATCAGGAACCTGGATGGGCAACAGTTATCCAACATATCCTCCATTTCCTTTCTCAAAAGGACACCCTTGATTTTAAGTTTCTTAAAAAGAGATACCCTTTGATACTCGTTACTCATCTGTGAAGGCACTGACCTTGGGGATTTATGGGTAACACAGTAATGTAATGTTCTACATTACAATTTGCTCTTCAGCTCTTCAGGAGTGGACAGAATACTGTGATTGGTGGCCTTGCTGTCAAATCCATATTTTCAAGTGCTCAACACAAAGGCAGCATCTGGAGTTAATTCTTACACTTTGCCAGAAGGTCTTTTTGCCACCGGAGGTTGACAGCAGGTTGTCTAATGCCAATGAGCAGGGCCTTATTACGTGTTGCTAAATATTGTATGAAGCCACTCCTCTAAAGCCTGCTGCTCTGGAGCTTGTAAGTGAAACATCAGGCCAAACAAAAAGGGAAATAACCACAAGCAACTGTAACGTACCACGGAGATCCCTGTTGAAGTCATGAAGTCTCCTAATTTCTCCTTCAAGTTTGTTTCTCATCGCTTTGTCCAGGGACTCCCTCTTAGTGGTGGTCTTGACCAAACCCTCATAAGCTTCTGAAATCCTCTGAATCTCAATTTCAAACTGAAAGGAGAGAGAGTTCCTGTTAAAGCCCTGTAGGAATGTGTCCCATCCCAGTGTTCGCTCAGCACATTCCAGTAAGACACAAGGGGTCAGGGCAATGCTCATGTCCAGTGTCACACCAGTCCCCAATTCTGCAATGACCAATCTCCCTGGCAGAGGATAACATGAAGCCCCAGCAATGCTCGTGGCTCCTGCAGTGGGGACCCTTGTAAACACCCTGTGGGGCAGCTCACCATGTCACAATGTCCCAGGACACCCCATTGGCAGCTCCCAAAAAAGCTTGAGGTGGACTAGACTCGATGGAACTGCTTGTTTGCCTTAGGTCTATGACCAAGGTGACTGCTTTAAAGCCATTCAAGAGGAGAAAAAACAAGAAATGGTGTACTTGTGTGGGCTGTATTCTCTCCTAGAGTGCAGGAGACAATATATATTATTCAACAGGTCCCTGATCCAGAACTTATCTCTGAGCTTTGAATGCCGCCAAAAGTATTTTAGGCTCAGCTCTGGCTTGTGTCGCTTTTAAACTACCATGATCCATTCCTTTCCATCCTTGACTGAAGACTGCTTTATACAAGAGAAACTATAACAGACAGAACCAATTGTTTTGGGTTTTCAATCTTCTTAACTTCATCTCCTTGAAACCTGGCAAACTGCAGGCTTGGTATGCAGAGGAATCCCTTAGTGGTGAACTTGCATCTTAAGACCTGAGCCCAAAAGACTGACAGAAGAATAGTCCTGGGTAGAGTTTTGCTGTTCAGTTCAATCCATCCAACCCTTTTAATAAGATAATGTCATGTTGAGTGATACAGCTTTGGTAAAATCATTGCTGCAGAGATGATCAGTGCTGATGTGGGAATCTGTTCTTGCATGCCTGGTCCTTGTGTTTGTGGAGAAAGGCTTGATAATATGCACAGGCTGGAAAACCAAAAGACATATGCAGCCTCCTATTGTACCTTTCTAAATCTGGCGGTTTTTTGGCCTCTTCAGTCACGGATGGGACAGATTCATGATCTTTGAAGCCAGGGTGTGAGGTCACCTCCACTTGCTGAAGAGTTAGCAGTAAGCTTCAATAATGATTTTCCACCTGCAGTACTTGCAGAATGAAAGCTCCAGGGACTCTGAAGCTGTCACCCCACTGGATGTGTAGGAAACTGCAGCCAAGCTCCAGCAGCCTGGATCTGCACTTCTCACAATGCTGGAGCCACTCTGTCAAGATACAGCCCATGGGCAGGCAGCACCTCCAAACCACACACGACAGAAAGCCTGGCAGAGCCATGATGGGGAAAACAGATTGCCTTCCCCAGTTTCTGCTTCCAGCTTGTTCAGAAGTACAAAAGCTGAAACAAATGGGGAGATTGAGACTAGCCATGAGAAGGTGTTTCTTTTCTGAGTGGGTGGTCAAACCCTGGAGCAGGTTTCCTAGAGAGGTGGTCGATGCCCCAAGCCTGTCAGTGCTTTAGAGGTATTTGAACAATGCCCTTAGCAAGATGCTTTAATTTGATTCACTCTGAATTGTTCAGGGAGTTGATAAGGCACTGTCTGCAGGAGAAGATGCTTTCTCCAGAGAGCTCCTACCACAGCCAAGCAGATTTGCCAGCACAAAAGTGGGTTTCCACAGCCTAACAGTCTGGCCCAGTGCTGCTTGGCCCTCTGTATATGCTGGTATCTCCCAAAACACATCACCGCATAGCCTTCAGCCCTGAAGGCAAAAACTTGCTGCAGCAAGTGCTCCATCAGCACTGAACAAAATTAAAGCAGAGCAGAAGAACAGCCATAAATTGTGTTCGCGTTTCTCAACAGCTCTGGGATTTCCTTCTCCTTCTTCCATAAAGAAGAAAAAAAAACAATTCAGCCTTTTCTCTGCCTCATAGCTCCTGGAGCCAACCCACTCAAACAACCCACACATGTGGCATGGGGAAGAGCCAGCCCAGCCCGGCAATTAATCTTCAGCAAGGTAACACCACTCCGAAAAGGGAAAATCATGCAAAAAGTTCAAAATTAAATGCACACAATTCCTCTTCCAACTCTTTTTAGGTGAGAAAACAAGGCAACTCATCAAACACAGCAGGGATTCATCACCAACTTGTACCTCTCTACAAAAAAAGCTGTTCACACACAGCTGAGAATGTGACCATCCTCAGAACTGATCTGTTTGTACAAATGCCTAGGGAGTCCTACAAGTCAGGCTGACTTTCCCTAACTTCTCCTATTCTGTAACAAATAAAAGTGATGGGAAGGTGGTGCTACCTAGAATAAAATTGTTACCCACAAACAAGAAGTACTCCTTCCTGACCTTTCCACTTGCAATAAGAGGGAAGAGTTTTCACATCCAAAGTACATAATTTAACTCAGTCACATTTTCAGAGGCAATGTTTGTGGGAACGGAGGAAGACCTGCCCTGACCTTGTGTTCAAACACAGCAAAAGCAGCATGGGAGGGATACCATGTGTTAGAGATTTGGTTTCCTGAAGAAAGAATGCACTTGCATGTGTGTTTCACTTTAATACTCCGCTTACATTCCCCCAAAGTCAATGGGACTCAAGTCCACACTTTATTGACCAAAGTGAGACTTCAGCCCATGCTTGAATACCTTTCTGTTGGTGTCTGATGCAATAGACTTGCAGGGCATCCAAGATAAAGAGAGAGCCATTTCCAAGAGTGAAAGAAAACAGAATATTTATAGGGCATTACACTTAAATACCTTTCACTGAACAACGCAGCTTTTGTAAAATTAATAGCTGGAATATTTCTTTTTGCCCACAAAGGCCACAGGGAAGTCAGTATTAAAGTTTTTGCAGATTTCTTGGGGAATAGTTCATGTTGATGTGAAAATTTTTAAACTAATTTTAGAAAATTCTGTGAACAAACTCAACACATCTTGTTGCAGAGAAGGAGGCAGAAAAGACAGCAGCTACAAAACACCTGGTCTTTTTTCTGCTCTGTTTCAAAAGTTTGTCACAAATTTCTCCCAAAGCTGAGGCTGGGACATGGTCTCTCAGAGCTGCTGCTTCTTCTGTGAAGGGTGTCTCCAAGAACATTCTGATCTGCACAGCATACTGAAAAACTGAGCTCCTATATAGACTCCTAAATTCAGAGAGAAAAGACCTGTAGTCTAAATTCATTTGTGTATAAGTGGTGGGAAGACATAAATGAAATAGTAGTGCAGGATCCTAAATAAGTTATTTGGTCTGAGCCCTTGGGACCCAAAGCTAGCAGATCTGGGGGGCATCTCTGATTTGTCTTCAGTGAGCCTCAGTTTTAAGCAACTTCTACTTCATTTGATACAACTCTTCATCTTCTCACCCCACGCAGTGTGCAAGACATCACCCTTCTCCACTGATAAAACCTGCATGCTTATAGAAAAGAAAGAGCATGCAGGATCTCTCAGAAAAATGGGGTTTGAGCAAAATCTTTACCAAATGGTTCTTTCGGATAAGGGGGCAGTGCTTTCAGAACCAACATGTTCAAATGGATGTCTAACATTATTTCTTAGAAACTCAAGGAGCAGTAACTGAAAGCCTCTAAGACAACCCATTTCCAAACAAAGGACAACCACACTGACAGCTGTTACACTTCCAAAGAGTGTGGAGCACCACATGAGCTTATTGAGGTGGACAAAGACTGCTTAGGACAGATGAGAACGTGCTCTTCATACGGTTCTCACCTGCATCTCTAACCCCTGTGTAGATGGTGCAGGACCCCACTGCACCAGGAATACACTGCCCATGGGAGACTTCCAGGGAAAGCTCCAGTGAGGCCAGCATAGAAGGATGGAAGGGGAAAATATCTAGTTGAGAGATATCTGATGGGCTGCCCTGTCTCATCCTTCTGTAAGACCACCATGGAGAGACAGTGGTTAGAGATGGCCAGTGGTGCATCTCCATTGCTGTGACACAACTATGAAGAACAGCTGCCCAAGGGCAGAAGCACCAAGATGGTTATCCTGGCCAGGCCCCACCCCAATCTCCACACCTACCTTCTGCAGCTTGTCTGCCTTCTCATAGTACCCCTCCAGCTCCTGGCGCAGCACATGGTTCTCCTCGGAGAGCATCTCTACCATCTGCTGTGCCCGCTCCACGATGGCAAAGGCGTCGGGTGTCAGCTGCTGGCCCGGCAGCGTCGGGGTCTGGGAAGCTGCAGGAGCCGGCAGTGGGGGCAAGGAGCCTGGGAGCAGAGGGCCAGCGGTGGCCTGCGAGGACATGGGGCTGTGCTGCTGGGCCGGCGGCGGCGGGAAGGGCGGCTGGCATTGTCGGCTGTGGGAAAGCACACATGGGCCAAGTGTTAGAGACGCACGCCCTCGAAATGCTTACGGGAGCTTTCACCTAATGACTGCGTGGTTTATTAACAGTGTTATAACTGGACAGTCACGGCTCCTAAATACCAACAGTCGCAGCAGAGACTGGGTAAATTGTCTCCTTGCGTGCTCTTGACAGTGATGTACACATCTGGTATGAACAGATAAAGGAAGCACTGACTCAAAACCACCATTTTTGCCTAGGTAGGCAGCTAATACTTCAGCAGCAGCCAGCCTCTCCCTGCCTCCCCTTCCCACAAACACCATGGCTGAGAAGCATAAGCCTGCAGGCTTGAAGAAAACACAAGGCACGCATTACTCACCCTTCAAACACCACTCCCTACCCAGAGCAAGACCAGGAGATCAGCTGAGTGGGGAGGCAAGAGGAAGTGATGTGAACAAAGCAGAATCCCTGAGTGGCTTTAGCAAGTGGAAGAGCGAAGTGCTGCTGCAGAACTGCTGGAGGCACAACCCCGTTCAATTACAGTGAGCCATGAAAGCCATCTTCCAGTGGGAAACCTCATTGTGTCACTCCCCGATTAAGGGCATCTATCACTCACCAGACTCATATCAGGGAAGAATAAGGAGTGAGCTGGTAGTGGATCTGCTTGTGAGTGAGGCTTGCTGTCAGCAGGCAGCTCTTTAATACACCTGAATCACAATTTGCAATGGCTGGAAGATAATCCAGGGCGGATGTCTCAGCAGTGAGGGTAAGCCTGCAGCTAACAGCCAGGTCCTCCACCCGACCCATCTCCATCCCTCCATCCATTGCACAGGCAGCCCTTGAATCATCAGCCAGGGGAAGCAGCCCCAGGCAAAACCTTGCTGTGCATAGGCTGAGCCACTCCTCAGCCCTGATGCCAAAGTTCTGAAATTTCTACACTGATCTTGTTAAAGAGACTCAACCCAGACCATGTGGTACCTCAGCATCAGGGCCCAGTTTGGCTGGAAAATAAGCCAGCTGCTAGACCTCACCTAAGTTTGCAATCAAGCACCTTCTGGGATTTGTATTTAAACGTAACTACAAGCTATTAGGCCTGCTGTTGATATTACCTTTATTTCTGTACCCTATACAAGGTACGAGACATAATGAACAGACATATCTACCCCACTGGGCCTCAAAGATCCATGAATGCTTTTTCTTAGACAGACAATTTCCTGCTATATAAATACATAGTAATTATGGTTACTGCTGTCTTCAGCACCTACACAGCTTCTCAAAACAGGGTTTTCAAAAGCCTTCAGTGTTGGCCTAATTCTACTGACAATAACCCACCACTTACTTCAACTGCAGCAGAACAAAGCTGAAAAGTGAAGGCAATTTTAAAATCCTGCCCTAGAAAATGAACAGCACTGCTCTAACAAACTTGTCCCTGCCAAGCCACACGACAGCAACACAAGCCAGCAATTCAGCCTTAATCTTCTGTCCAAACTAGAGTGAAAGTAAATCGGGCTCTGCAGGCCCCCAGACACAGCATACACACAGTCCCACACTCTCATCCCAGCTTTGCCCAATGCATCCATTCTGGCACAGAAAGGTACTGAAATGGAGGAAACACCAAACACAAGCACCCTGCTAACCTGGTCAGAAGTATAGACCAGTGTCCCTGGGAAGAACATCCCAACAGTCAGCATTGAGGAAAGCTGTGCTGAGCTCATTCTTGAGATGGCTTTTACCTGCCTAGCATAGACATGCTCTAAGGCTGTGTCTCTCCTGTAAATTAAACATCCATGGAGGCAGCTCAAGAGCACAGGAGAGGTGCCATTCCCCCTGGGCAGCTCCCAAGGCCAGAAGGGTTTGCTCTTAGTCCCAGGCATATTAGTTCTCTGGCAGAGGTGCAGGCTAATACCTAAGGAGCTAAATGTCTACTGAAAGAGGATAAACTTTCCAAAAGACAGGAAACCAGGGAAGTGCTGTGTGACACTTCACAACAAAACACACAGGAATTCATAGAATCACAGAATAGTTTGGGCAGGAGGTGATCTTTAAAAACCATCTAGTCCAACTACCTTGCCAAAGGCTTGGACACCTTCCACTAGATGAGGCTTCTCAGGATCCAACCAACCTGGTCTTGAACACTTCCTATGACAGAGCACCCAGAATTCTCTGAGCAACCTGTTGCAGTGCCTCACTACCCTCAGCATACAAAATTTCTTCCTTATATCTAATCTAAATCTACCCTCTTCCAGTTCAAAGCTATTTCCTTTTGTTCCACATCTACAGGCCTGCTTCAGCTTTCTTATAAGCCTCCTTTAAGTATTAGAAGGCTGCAGTAGGATGTCTCTGGATCCTTCTCTTCTCCGGGCTGAACAACTCCAACTCTCAGTCTCTCTTCATAGAAGAGGTGCTCCATCCTTCTGATCATGGGTATAGTTCTCATACTATGCCCACAGTTCCCCTTTCCTTCTGGTGCTCCAGTATGAAAACCTGAAAAGGGATCTGATGCCCATCATGAGACTTGAATATTCTTTTGCTCAAAAATCTGAACAATAAATAACATCATGAATGAGAGATGTCACTCAAAGTGCAAAGGATGCTCCACAAGTGAATGTGAACTCAGACAAGCACGCAACACCTCCTCAATGCTGCTGACAGCCACTTTGTGCTCACATGTTTTACCACAGCAATTAATTCACTTAAGTGTGAGCTTGTTCGTCTTTATCAAAAGAAAAGGTATGATTAGTTTTATGCAAGTAAAACCCCAACTGTCTGGGTACAGCTACACCTCTACAAAGGCACTTAGTAGCAAGTTGAAAATTTGGAAGATTTGCTGCAGATCTAGATTTTCTCACTTCTTTATGGGAATAGTGTAGAGCAATAGAATTAAATTGATCTCTGAATCTGAACCAGTGGAGATACAGCAATTTTTCTTTTTCATTATGAAGCACAGCAATCTTTGTCCATAGATACACCCTTTAGAACCTTGCATGAATTTTTGACAGTGTACTTTTGGGAAATCTTAGCCTTTCATCAATCTTTTCTTGTCACTGTAGTCTGTCTAGCTTTACACTACAGAGGAAGAAAACACCACAGAGATCTCTATTTTCTTGACCTGCAAATGATTTTTTGAACTACTAAAGATTTACACCCTATAGCAGCTGCCAGCCACCAGAGTCTCAGCAGCCATGGCCACAGGAGAGATTCTCCAGTGTTTTCCAGCTTGGAAACCGAACAGGTACAACTGACTTTACACCTCTTGAAGCACAGCTGTTCAACAAAATTAATGTTTCTAACTTTCTTTTTACTCATTCAATCTGTCCCAATTTAGTTGTGACTTATCCAACTGCAAAATCTGCGAGTACATATGCAATAAAATAAATGCAGCAACTCACATTTTAACAAAACAGCATTTGCAAAAATAGGAATGTTATAACATCAGCTTAGTTCCTATCCAAATTCTCATGTAAAGCTCCAAAGAAACGTAGCAATCAGGATTATCCTGAGGTCCTTTGGGCTTAGTAAAGAATGACATTCTCACAATGCTTCTACTGTATTTTAAATGTTGATCTTACTCTGCATTAGAGCAGGTTAAAATCTTTCAGCCAAAAACCATCCTTCTTAAAAGCATGCGACAGTGGAACATTAAGCGTTTTGGCTCTCTGCAACGTTTCAGCTACATAAACAAAAACATTTTTTTTTGTTGACATTATTGTAGAAGTAGGGCTCCCATAAGCTTCTGCAATGTATTGTAAAGGAAGAAAAAGAGGAAAAAATTAAGGAAAGGAGCTTTTTGAATAAAGAGCACCAGCAGGCAGTGAGGCTTTCAAGAGCTACTGTACTGGGGTCACCAAACACACTCTCTTTTCACAGATATACTTTGTGATACATATATAATAGCTTACTACCTATAGATTGCAATACAACGTCTTCAGCAAAATACTTGACAGCAGACCTCACTTTTATAAGAAATCCCTCAAAATGTTGGGGCTGCCCCAAATTTAGGCATGGTCTAAATACTCCTCTTATACTGGACCACCTAGGAGCAAGAATTACCAAGGCAGAGGAATCTGAGGAGAATTTCTAACTTTATGCAGGAATAAAAAACCTGGAAAGGAAAATTAATTATAAAATCCACTTGCTGTTGATGACCGGGAAATCATAAATACAAAAGAGCTTTGCTGGATAAAGCAGCACAGTATTAGTAATAACATGAAAATGGCTGTAAGTGTTCTGGAAAGGAAATTCCACCTCAGCCTTGCTACAGGTACAGTGAAGCTCTCCTCTGTCTAGGGATGGAAAGGGGCTGGTGTAGGGCGGACTTTGTTTCCAACACTCCATGGCATTTACATTCATAATTAAAATGCCCTCCTCTAACCTATTTAGCTCATCTTTCTCTGTCTTCCTTTGCCTCTAGGACAGACTGGCCTATTTCATCTTTCAAAGACTCTCCCAAGGAACTTTATCTCACAACTTCATGCATCTTCTGTGGATGCTCTGGCTGAGTCAGCGATGAGAATAAGGCGTTTCTGAGGTGCAGCTCTTTGAAGTTGCCTTAGGCTTTTACCTTACAATGAGAGTAAAAAAATGTGTGAAATGTACTTATTCCTACCCATTGACTGGAAGCCTTCAGTCTGGATACTAACCTCAGACCAGGTTTCATTATGATTTCTGCAGTCACAAAGCAGACTTCAAATGCTATTCTGTCTCACTGTGAATAACATGGAAGAAACAGTATTATGACCATGCAGGAAAAAAACAGGATCCTGGGAAAGTCAGCAAGCCCAGTCTGATGGTCATGGAGCAATGAAACACAATTATAGATCCATCACTAAATGGTGATACAGAAAGAAATGGGAGAACATTTGCCAAAGCCCAGACATGGCTCTCATGGTATTCTCTGTCTTAGGGAATCAGCAATAATTGCAGCACCTCGTAAACACAAGTGTTTGTTTCAAAAAACATTCTCCAGACTTGAACTCACATCTCTTGAATTCACTATTTTGTTCGTGACATTTGTTAGCTCTGGAAAGACTTGGCTCAGCTTCTTTGGCATGATTACATACAGATTTTGCAGGGGAAAATTATAATCTAAAAATACATATGCTGTATCAAACATACCCTCGGTAGTTAAGAGAGGGCCAGGACATTGTATTTCCTCAGAGATCCACACTCAGAACAGATTCTCAGCATAAGGAAAAGGTGCCTTCCTCAACCTCAGCACTTCTAGAGGAACCAGCTGGGATAATAACAGAGAGGGCTAAGGGGAAATAACAAGGCATAACACCAAGCTGTGGAAAGAGTTTCATTTCTCTTCCATTTATTTTAATGTAAGGCATATTATACCAGAAGGAGAGAATACAAAGCAAAGCTCCTCTGCAGGGCTGACAGCATTCACGTCAGATGGAAGCGCAGCCTCCAACCCACGCTCATGCTTGGGTTATCCTTGCACAGAAAAGCCAAGACAAGTCAGTTTTGGTGTAACATCCTTCAGCTTGTCCACACTGCCAGCAAACCTGCCTGCCTTGGGCTATCTCAGGGAAGAAAACGAGATCCTTGTGTCCTGTCAGCAGCCGCCAGCATGGCTGAAATACCAACAGGTTGTCTGAAAACAGCAGCAATATGTGTGGGGGGAATAATTACACAAATAACTGGAGAAGCAGCAGACTATTTCAGCAGTTAATTATAGACTTCTACATCCTGGCAGGGTGGAATTCTGTGAGGCACATAAAAATGGGATGTATTTAAAAACAGCCCAGATTTATTCTTTTCATTGATTCTGCATGCTGACTTTCAATATTCATGGATTAAATCAGAATGAAAAGGTGTCTGCATGATTGTCTTCTGCACGTACCATAAATTAATTCCCCTCAGTAAGAAGCAGAGTTTCCAGTTCAAGGCTTCATTTGCATTATACATGCTTTTTATTAATAGTGCAGAGAAAGAAATCATTCTGAATAAAAGACAGCAGGATCTGACAAGAGCCACTGGGATCAATGAAGAGGATTCATTGCACTGAGTGGTCTAGGTCACTGCTTAAGCAGGACATGGAGAAACAATACTGACTTAGCTGGTCCAAGTTCATCCATCCAGGAATAAATACAGCAAGCTAAAGTACAAGGGTGGAAAATACTGTCCTGGGCTGTGACAACCTTCACATGCCTGACTGGGTAACAAGCTGTATGAGGAGATCCCAGGGTGCCAGCTGCAAGTGTTAATGAGCTACGTAAACAAGGAACACTGAGTCAAATCAGAGGTGTTACTACACCTGATTAGCCTCTGGTCCAGCTGGTACTGTACCAGTGTTCAGGCTGGCTTTCCACAGTGAAAAAAAGGGATTTTGACAATAAAGGAATAAATACAGGGCTCCAGGCTCCATCTGTTAAATGTATTAAGGGACTGATAGCACAGATCTCCTCACTGTATCTGACGAAGATTTTGCAAAATCCCTGGTTACTAGAAAATACAGGCTGAAACTAAAATGGGGATCCATGCCAGAGATGGCAATTAGCTAGTGGAACAAGGCTGTAAAGGCCATGATGGATTCTCCAGATGGAGATTGTTATACTCACCAGGATTGAATGTTTCACAAACTGGAATTAATTCACGGCATTGTGCAAAAAACTAAATTAGATTAGTTCCAAGCCCTTTTACCTAACAAACTGTGACTTTCTGAACCTGTACCTAAGGAAAGTTAGCAAAGACACCATTCAGGAATAGCTGTACATCTAGGAAAGGAAACGTTTTCTACAGATTATTATACTTGGCCAACTTAAAGCATTCAGAAGTTGTGAGTCAGGGCCCCAAGCATCAAGCAACTGGCTAAAAAGTACTGGTATTTTAAAAGGAAAAAATTGGTTCATTTTTATTTGCTTTCTGGTTGTTTTGTCCTTTAAGCTTTGAGGTTCAAGCTCTGCTCTCCAATTCTGATATCCATAAAACAGAAGTCACTAAATCTGATTTATATAAATGCTGAGACTACCCCTACATCTTATGACTCTAGGAGTTCTTCAGTACAACACCAATTACCTTGACATTTACAATAAATTTCAAGATTTCACCCTGATGATTATAAAGGCAGTGTTTCCTTTAAAACCAGTCATGTGCAAAAGAAAAAGTCAAACCAAAAAAGGAAGTTAAGCAGCAGCTACAGTTATTCCATTATCCTTCAACAGCTCCCTGCCAGCATTGGTCCATTTCCAGCTACGCTTCTCTTGTCAAAGAAGGACTGTGGGAAGAGGGGGCTCAGTGACTCTTTAGGTCTTTTCCATCCTTGGTGAGTGCTTTTCCTGGATCGATGCACTCCGTGTTTCTTCTCTTTTCTGGAACACAGAGGCCTTATGCATGGTCCCTGTCCAGAGGACATCAGGATCGATGGGCTGGGGAACTGATATGACCAAGACAGAGGGAAGAATATGCTGGGGTCTCCCAGACCCCAGAATATGAGATTCCTGTCTGACCATGAGCAAAGTTCTGTATCCACCAGCTTCTTTCCCAGACACTCCTGATGAAATGAAAGCTGAAATTCCTCACCTCACTTGTTCCTCTAACATAAAAACCAGCCTCTCCAAACCCTACCCCTACTGCTAACCTTATGAAAGCAGGTAGTCCACTATCTCAACCTCTTCTGCCAAGGTTCTCCATCTCAGCCAGATGCCTGGCAGTGAGCCTCCCCAGAGCCCAGGTAAGGGGAGAAGCATTGAGCAAGTGCAGTCACAGAAAGGTCTGTGCTTTGGAGTAACCCAGGACTGTAACACAGAACTCCTCCCACCCTGCACCCCACTCCTCCAGCAGGACTCAGACAGTGACTGCTGCCCAGACAAATCCTCTAGTAAAGACAGGGCTGACATCCCTGAACAAGTAACCTGCCTTTATCCTCTCCAAACACTGAAATATTTGGTGCAGAAACCACTTCATGAAATTGCATTTTAACCATCCCAGACAAGGGCAAGCCCATCCTGTCATGCAGCCCAAGATGCACGCAAGGATGCACTGGAGCACAGCCACTGCAGATAAAGAAATGGCAAGTGATGAATAGGCACACAGGGACTACAGTCACCTCCTAACTGCTTTTGTCAACCAAATCTTTCTGGTGACAGGACCATACAGGGATCCTACAGACCATGGGATCAGTTATACACTGGGATAAGCACAGAATAAACTAAGTGAGTTTATTTCCTGGATTTTAGTGACAGCAGTTCATAATAATTGAGAAAAATCCCAAGTAATGAATATTTCAGTGTGCCAAAGGAAACTGACAGGTCAACATTCCTGTGTTAAAAAATATAGAGAAGCCTGAGATGAGGATGAAGACCATCACTTTGCTGAGACCCAGAGGCTCACTGTCTGACATCTGAACACAGCCAAATGTTCCTCCATCACTGACAGGAAACTCCCACAAAATCCAGGCATCATGTGAAGGGAGCCAAGAATGACCTGAAATTAACCACCTGTACATCAGGATCCAGAAATGCCTGAAATAAAGCTCAAGAGACACCACCCACCTTAGAGCAAACCTAGCTTTGGTGAAATAACCTCCAGCCATGTCAACCTCCATAACCTACATCTGTACAAGCTTGCTGGCATAGCCAGCAGGGATATATGCAGACTGAGAAGTATTAAGGCCCTTGCTGAGTTGCAAGAAAGACACCAACGAAGACTTTTTAAGAAAGTGTGCAAAACTTGGCAGCTCTGCTCTGTCATGCTGCCAGTCCTCTGCTGCACTGCATATCCCTCCTCCCAATACCTGACAGGAGGGAGATTCCTCCAGCATTATACAAAGAAAACAGCACACAGGGGTAGCAGACATCTCCCCTACAGTGTGATTTGGGGGTAAACAATGCTGCCTTGCCCAGAACAAGTAGTGACCACTATCACAAGCCAGTGGATTTCTCCCCACAGCTGCTGGGGTGATCCAGCCTTTGTTGAGGACTGGCAAGGAAATCTACACTGAATCAAGGGGGTTTCTCAGCATTAACCTTGCTGAGCTGGGAAAAGCTCTGGAAGTGGCCCCAAAGGGTTTCCCCACTTAACCCCAGTGACGTTCCCAGTTAGCTGAAGCACTGCACGCAGCATCCAGCTCCACTTACTTGCATAGACTCAGAATGCTCTGTGTGGCTATTGAACCAGCGTTTTCCAAGAGTGATAAAATGCCCAAACCAGTTCCTTTTCTGTGGGGATGAATCTACTCAGGCTGAAGATGTTTGTTAGCACCATAAACAACTGCAGGAAAGCATGGCCCCAGTTGCCTTCACATCCACACAGGTCTTTCTTTGTATAAACAGGCATTTTTGCTGAGGTCTTAACAATACCATCTTGCTCTGAAAAAATTGCATAAACTGCATACAATGGCCATGCATGTAGCTGAAGAAGGACTCAGCACAGGCCTGCCGCTTGTCACACTCACCTTGCCCCTGTCACTGAAACTGCACTTTGGGTTTCCACCTGTCTTGACACAAAACCCATCCTTTCTGCAAACATGGAAAAGCAGAGCATTCCCTCCTGCATTTCATGCCTTACACATTTTGGACAGAAAGAGCAGGTCAGTTGTACCTGTGCCTCTTTGTGCCTGTGCTGTAGTAAAATAACTGTGTGCAACTTAAGACGATGCCAACAAAATCTGTGAGGATTCTGGGCTCAGTAAAGACCCAATGAGGCAGCTTGCAAAGTGGAAACTGCTCACATTCACACCAAAGGATTTCAGACTTCCAAACCCAACAAAGTAACTGACTGAGAGGTCAAAGAAGCAGGGATGAGATAGAAAAATATTTGCATTTAGGTACAGCAAGGAAAAGGAGCCTTTAACACTCCACCTCATCCCTGAAGGTAGGACCCGCACCACACTCTCAGGGATCAGCGCACAGCCAGCAAACACTGGATTATTTTTAATGGGCTTGGAATAAACCTTTGCTCACAGGGAGGCCTGGCATGAGGGGCCCAGTACCGTGAAAGCCCCACGTGAGCTCTGTGGGAAGATTTAAGCAGCACATAAATGGAATATAAGCTTTCTAGAGTCCTTGTGGGAGATGCAGGTGCCTCCAGCAGCCGGGCCTGCCATGCCAGCCACGGGATTTTACATCCCCACAGCAGGCAGGGTGTGATGTCTCCAGAGCAGGGTGTCATGTCCCCACTGCGTGCCTGGAGCTCACAGCTCACTCTGGCCACGTCTACATGAGGCCCAAGCCCCACAGACACCAGCATCTCCTGGGCAGGACCAGGCAACCCTGCAGAGCCACCCCAAAGGCCATTACCTGCTGACCCCGTACTCTGGGGGTGGCTGGTAGCGGACGAGGGCCAGCTCTGCCCGGGCGGGCTGGGGGGCGGCGTAGGCGGCCTTGAGGACATCTTGTGATGGTTGTTCGCCATAGAAGAGCCCGTGCTCCTGGGCCTTGCTGCTTGGGGCTGCTGCCTTGCCTTTGTAGGGGTACTCGGGAGGTGGGCCCCGTGGGTCCGTGGCCTTGCTGGCTTGTGGGGCTGCCTTGAAACCCTTCCCACCTCCTGGGGCTGGGGGGTGCTGCTTGGCCCCGTTCCTCTCCAGTGAGAGCTGCATGATCCTCTCACTCAGCGAGCGGACGTGGCCCTGCTTCAGCTCCTTCAGCGCCTCATCCTTATGTGCCTGCCCACTGTTGGCCCGGTTCACTGTGGGCCTCCCCTCCGTCCTGGACTTCTGGCTGGAGGAGCCATAAAATCCCGGTGTGGCGGCGGTGGCTGGTGGTGCGGGCTGGCCACGGAAAAACTGAGACTGGGCCTTGGCTTCCTCATAGGTAGGGAGCTCCTCGGTGCTGTGCGGGGGCTGCGGGGCCCGAGGCTGCTTCTCCATGGCAGCACCGTCCCCCTGGTGCTCCTGCCCCTGTGGTTCCTGCCGCCCTGACGGCTGGACCATTGGCAGGTCTTCGGGAGCAAGGTTTTCTGCGGAAGAGAGAGTGCTGGCAGTGCTGTTGGAGGGGCCGGCGCTGCCCGTCGCCTGGTGCTGTATGGCCAGCAGGTTCATGTTCTCGCTGGGGTTGCCATACCTCAGCCGCTCCTGGATCAGGCGCTGCAGGACGGTGCCGGCTGCCACCTCCTCCGCCCCTCGCATCTCCGCCTCTGGCACACGGCGGAAGCTGGGTGGGCGCAGGGTGCAGAGGGTCTCCTCGGCTGGGCAGGGAGAGAGAGGTGGCCATTAGCTCTGCTGTCCAGGAAATCTAATTCCCCCTGCTGTTTCTTCCCTTCCTACGTCCCACAGCGGTGATCCCATGCTCAGGATGCACCCTATGGGCAGTGTCTGGTTGGGATTCCCATGGCAGCACAGGGGACACGGCTGGATGCCAACAAAGGAGACAGAGCACTGCTCATCCTCCACCCCTAAACCCTAATTCTGTTTGGCAGTTACCTCTAAGAACATATTCCAGTCCCCTCCCTGGCTTCCCCCTCCATAATATTCTATGTGTCCCATACCCACAGCTCTGAACCTCCCTCTAAGTCAACAAGGGACATTCCATGTCACAGGGAAATTTGGTATTTTCTAACTAGGATAGGAGAGGATATAGGATAGGATATAGGATAGGATAGGATAGGATAGGATAGGATAGGATAGGATAGGATAGGATAGGATAGGATAGGATAGGATAGGAGATAGAGGATAGAGGAGCCTACAATGGTTATCTCATCCCACTGCCTGATCAATTCAAAGCTCACAAAAAGTTAAAGCATTTTATTAAGGGCCTTGTCCAAATGCCTCTTTAAACTCTGACAGGCTTGGGGCATTGACTGCCTCTCTAGGAAGCCTGTTTCAGTGCTTGACCACTCCTTGGAGATGTCTCCCAAAAGTTACAGAGGCAGCCTGCATGGCAATACCAACTGCTGTATTTTTGATGACCAAAGGTGTAAGTGTACTGTGTGCCATGACAAAATAAAATGTAAAATATGTCACAGAAAAATTGTGAAATAGAACTGAAAATGAAATAGTCCTAAAGGTCTGAGAATAATCTGTGCTCTGGCATCTTCCTCTAAAACTGCAATTTCCCTTCTGGCTGAAAAAACTATTTCTAAGGGAGTCAATACTAACTGTTGTAATTTTGCTAGGTCAACACAAGGAAGGCATTATGGTCATAGACGTAATGCCAGCATTTTTTTAAAAAGCACAGACAGATTAGTTACACAACCCTAACACAGGCTACTGAAGTCATTCAGAGTCAATGGCACCATCTTTGCACTATATATGCAGTGGAGCTTGCCTAGAACTAAGCACCTAGAAGCACTTGGACAAAGCTCTCAGGCACATGGTGTGATTCTTAGGGTGTCCTGCATAGGGCCAGGAGTTGGACTTGATGATCCCAATGGGTCCCTTTCAACTCAGCATATTCTATGATTTAATCATGGATGAGACCTTTGGATCCCTCCCTCCCTCCTGGAGCCCTCCTTCCACCCAAGAAGTACTGTAAGATGTCTATCTAAACACTGTCTGAGCTCAGAGGAACGTTCCTGAAAGACTCCATCGCAGACAAAAGTGAGAAGAGTCTTCCAGTGTCCCTAGGCAAGAAGGAGGTGCTTTCTGCAGTTTGGTTTCTTGAGGTCACTCTTGGCAACTTTCTCTCTCCTGCTGTTCCCAATTCTCAGAGGAGTTTGTCATGACTTACATTTGTTTTTTGGCATTTGAAAGCAGTTTAAAAGCAAACTTTCTCTTGAGGTCTGTCATTTCCCTGAGGTTTCATCAGTTACTGCACATGCTGGGGGATAACTTATATACAACATGGATGCCCCAAAGGGAAAGAAAAGTCTTTGACTCTTAACGATGATAAGAGGTCTTTTCGCTAACATTTCTGTGGCAAAGCCTGAAACATCAATGTGAGGCTCATGAGGGAGAGAAGATTCCCTGGCTGTTTCATTCCACATCTGCTCTAGGAGACACACCACTCCTACCTTCCCTGAAACAATCTGCCTGCCAGCCTCACCTGCTGGGGTTTGCAGCCTGGCCACCAGCTCTCAGAAGGTCTGTCAGGTTCTCTGTCAGGATGGTGTTTGGGCCAGGAAGATGCACAGACACACAGTGCATCTCCATCTACCTGTCTGCTCAACAGCCAAGTATCCAGCTGCTTTATATGTCCCTGCAGTTACAGCAAACTCTTGCTGCTTTGTTCACGTTATCAGAGCACACAGAAGCCTCACCACATTGGACATTTTTGCAGACAAGCAATAATGTCTCCCTAACACACCAGAAAGCTTACAGTCTAGGTTGTTAGACAACACCAGAGAAAAGCCTAAGGAAAGGGGATAAAGCCAACATCACTCAGTCAAGGCAATTTTTTATAATACATCAGGATTTCCACTTCCGTGCCTTCTGAAGTCCAGAAGGATTGACCACAGTGACCTTTCCACAGTGCCTATGATCTTGCTCCATCAGCAAAAGAGCCATGGAAATTGGTCCAGCTGTGCAGTGAAACACAACGGTATCCTGAAGAACAAGTGGAAATTATGTACCCTCCACAAATACAGGTGAAAAGTGATGGTGGGTCACAATACACAAGTCAAAGATAACTTTGACTCTATGAAGGAAGAGAAGTTGACTCTCAACTCTCTAAATATTACTTGCAAATGGTTTAAACTGCTCGATTTATACTTTGGGAAAAATCTGGAAGTAAATACAGTAGGTTCATACAGAAGTGTGGCCGTGCACTTACCAGCTTTTTCTTTGGTACTGATCACTTCAGCCGTTAGCGGGGACACTTCATGCCTGCCAGCAAACAACTGGTGATCCTGGTAAAGAAAGCCAGCGTCTTCCAGCACTGGGACGGGGCTGGTAGGCTTGTAACAAACTGATGTGGAGCCTGTAAGAAAGAATAACAGAGTGCCAGTAAAGAAACCGCATGAATGACAAAATATGAAGCCATGACTTATGATAGTAGACCAAAAGAATTTCTTGAGCATGGCTAGGTGCTGAGAAGCCCTTCCGAGGCCAGTGAGCAAACCACCTCTTCAGTCTGCACTTCCCAAATAACACATTAGCTCTGAGGAACAAGAGGCAAAACACCAAGTCACCAGCGCTGTTCCATGCATGGACCCAGTCTGGCCTACAAGGTCCTCAGTCCAGGTACAAAGAAAGGTTTGTAAGAGCTAACAGTGACAAATCACAAGCTCACAAATCAAGGCATAGCCCCAGGACATGAAACCAATAGAGCCAGCATAAAACTGAACAAGAGAGTGGGTAAAAAGAAGAAAAGGTGAGGACACAGCCACACATTAAATAGGGCTATAGTCTGGGAAAGGCCTTACCACAAAATCTGCTCATGTATAATAGCTTAGCAATACAGAAAATTGCTGAGACATAAAATACAACCAGTGCTATCAAGGGAGAGAGTTTATAAATCATTTTGTCCAGATGTTCTTAATATGGTAAGGAGCGGATGTAGCTGGAGGGCCATGGGAATTTGTGTTGCAGACCCACAGTATCCCACAGATACTGACGGCTGGACTGTGCTGGTTTTGCTAGGACAGAGTTAATTTTCTTCTCAGTAGCTAGTGTGGGGCTATGTTTTGGATTTGTGCTGGAAACATTGTTGATAACACAGAGATGTTTTAGTCTCTGCTGAGCAGCGCTCACACAGCATTAAGGCCTTTTCTGCTTGCAACTTGGCAAACAACAAGGCTCGTCCTAAATCTGTTCTCAGAGGTGCTTGTTTTAACAAGCTGAGACAAAATGCGTAACAGCAGTGTAAACCAGGAATGACATTGGCTTGACCCTATATTTCAAGCCACAATCGACACTGGCATAATCCTACAATTCAAGAAAGATACAGACGGTACAGGGTCCAAAGGAGAGCCACAAAGATCATCAGTGGGCTGTAGAACCTGTTATGTGAGGAAGGGCCGAAGGAGTTAGGTCCTTTCTCCCCGGAGAAGAGCAGGCTGTGAGGGAGCTCTCATTACAGTCTTGCAGCATTTAAAGGGAGGCTACAGAGAGGAAAGAGGCTCTCTCTTCACAAGGACCTACAGTGAGAAGGGGCAGCATGCACAAGTTGCACTAAGAGATGTTTTATCTTGAAATGAAACTTCTTACAATGAAAACAATCACTAACTGAACAACCTCCCCAGGGAAGTGGCAGACTCCCCATCACTGGAGGTTTTCAGTATGTGATTAGACACTGTCCTAGATAATCTCATCTAAATTTTCTCCTTCCCTCAAAAGGTTAGATGAGATGATCTGTGAGATCCCTTCCAACCTGGTCTGTTCTACAATTTCATGATTTTTTACTTTCTCACTTTTTCTGAGAACTTACTCATTTTTGTAAAGAGAGGCTCTTCGAGGTTCAAAGTTTGGAAATTAGCATCTCCGGGCAGCAAGTTCCCTGGCACAACAGGCACACAGCAGGCTCACTCTCCACTCACCCACTGGCTGTCACATGTTTTAGGCTAAGGGAATGGCCATCAACTTCTAGCACCAGCCACTGCCAAGGACTTGCTCGAGCAGGAGGCAGAGTGCTCAAAGTGGCACTGGTGATGCATCCAGCCATCCCTGTGGGGCAGGAAGCCCACAAGCACAGGGATCTGCAGCACCCCACTCTGCAGGAAAAACAGCCATCCACGAATGACTGGATTTATTAATCCTGACTGCTTGATTTGTACTCAGCTAACTGCATGCTCCCTGCATATATTACATTGCTAACCCCATGCAACCGCACGGAGCAAGGCAGCAGGGGAATAACAAGGGGGTAGGATCCAGCCTGTCATTTCTACAGGCATGGAGATACTATTTTCTTCTGTGCCAAGATGAGAGGAAATAGGCATTTCTGCAAAATGTTAACGAATTCATCACTTTACCATTCATATTATGCATGAATGTGTATGGCAGTTATCTATATTTAGAGAGCAAGAGGGAAAGATTGCTTGCTTGAGTTGATCTAAGCCATATATGTTTGTGAAAACAAGCATAGCAGACTGGTTTGTAAATTGTGCTGATGCTGATACAAACCCAAGAAAAATCTCAAGTACACTAATTCCCAAAATTATTGGCCTATTCTGGTAGAGAATAGGATTAAAGACACCCTTCATTGCTCCTACACACACATACAGTCCTGCCTTGGAATTTGGAATCCTGTATGTAACCAGTGCATTTCAAACACAAGCTTGTTTTATGAATAAAAAGTAGATTGAGGTCAAGCAAAGAAAACCTGCACATCCAAGGAAGAAGACAAGCAGCTTCAAGGATTATAGGCAACCTGGGCAGCCAGCAGATACTGGATTGGCCCCACCACTCGCCAAAGAGAATTCAAAGGAAATAAACTGTTAGTAAAACCGCATTTTTGCATGGTTTCAAATTTTACAATATGGAGAACAAAGACATGGCTTCTTCTTTAACAGGAGCAGAAATTCTCACCCAAACACTCAGTCCTTGGTTGTTGTGGCAAAGCAATATTCTACTGAAATCAGGAATGGTAAATGCCAGCATCTGCCAAACTGCTCAGTTTCTGATCTCTGTTACATCAGAGTCAAAATCAAGTAGCCCCAATGCAGGCAGAAACTACTGGACTGCGCTGCACCCACGTTGATGTTTTATCATCATAAAATGATGTAATGATGTTTTATGATGTTAAAAATGATGTAACAATATTTTATGTTCATTCACAGTAGGTTTTAATAAAACGTCAGCTATAACTGACACAGAAAACCAGTTTCTGTGTAACACAGAAACACTTGCCAACAGATCAGTACTTGGCAGAGAGCCACAATCCAGATCATGGGCAATAAGGCACCACTTGAAAGCTTAGTGGAACCTCACAAGCCATTTGGAGCAAGGCTGATTTCCTTCTCCCCTTGCTGTCACTAGAGCCTTCCAAATCCCAGCTCCCTTCTCTGAAGGAAAGGCTTTTTTATATCCAGCTCTGACATGGTGCAAGGCACCCATCCAATGGTCAGGCACTTGTTCCTTTCCCAGAGCTCCTCATTCCTCTACAATGCTCGCCAGAAAAGCAATTTTCATCCCTATAACTGATTCCTGGTGCCAGAGCAGTGGTGCCCAGCAGCCAGGAGCAAGAAGCCAGTTGAGGGCAACCTAGGATGAAGATCATCATCCCGGCAGAGGCGTGTCCCTGAGGAATGGCTTTTTACCCAAACTAGACACAAACCACAGCTGCTGCAGCTGCTGCCCCATATTCTGGGACAGCCACTGCCAAGAAGAACCAACTTCATCATGTCTGTAGGTGCCCGCAGGCAGCTGCCAGCTGTGCTGAGCCCTCTCCTCTTTCTCTCCCAAAGCCAGCCCAAACCCCTCAGCCCCAGAATGCCAGGATGCAGCCCAGTCCATAGACATCATGCCTCCAATTGCCATGTATCTAGTGTTTCTTATGGCCAGCCCTGCAAGACACGATCATATTTCTGGCCCAGTTCAGTCCTTGCTAAATTGGCTAGCTGCTCCAGGCCTTCATTTCTGCATCTCCACTGACTCTCCTACATCTAAGTGACTGCCTGAGACAAATCCGTTTTCCTTTTCTTTTAGATAAGCATGCATTTCACTGTACAGAAGCAGCCATATTATCCTGGAGGTTACTGCACAGCAGTGCAATTCATTTGAAGATTCAGAATTATTTAAATGAATCAGTTGCTAAGATTAACACCAGACAGTCAGCCAGGACCCAGAGACAGTGGAGCAACACTTAAATATTTCCTTTTTCTGATGTGGCTTCAATCTGGTTTTGAAAAGGATCTTAAGTAAACCACACAGGAAGCTCATTGCTGTGACATGAGAGGAAAGCCATGTTTTTAAAGCAGTAACAGCATCCCCAAGAAACAAATTTACAAAAACAGTCAGAGAAGATGGCTTTCTTACAGCCAAACTGTACTACTACCCTCATCTTCAGTAAAACACGAAAAGATGCCAGTTGTGAAAACACAGCTTCCTTCTATTTACAGGCAACACCTCAAGGCAGAACCCAGGTAATGAGTTTCTGCATCACACCCCACTGCCCACCCAGGTAATATAATGTGGCTGCCCACAGCACAGCCCATGCTGCTGGCACGTATGACTCCTCCTCTACCATCCAAAAGCCACCCAGCAAAACTAAACCACAGAGCTGACCTCCAAAAAATCCTCTTTCAATCTGTACCCTACTGACAGAGTGGTTCAAAAGAGACTGAGGTGTTTCAAATATCATCTGAAATTAAAAAGTAAGTAAGGCAGCTTTACATTTTCCTATAAACCCTGCCACAGTATGTAAGGGGAGTCCAAAAATGACAGAACAAAAATTACATCGTTTCCAAACCCACATCTGTCCTTCTGTATCACAGCCGTGCCAAAAAGGAGTATAAATACCTTATTCCACATTTAAAATCTTTTCTCTGCCCTGTTGCTGCATAAAAATCTCAGGTCAAAAAAGGAAGAGAATTATTTAAGGGAAATAACTAAAGGGCAGTAAAGCATTCCAAGGTCCCAGGGGCTGCACAAAGGTTGTGCCATGAATTGCCCAGGGTGGACCAATCAGTCCCTGCAGTGGGTCACAGGGACCCCCTGTCAAGGTTGGACACCCCTCCATGTCCATCCTGGTCCATGAACCCTACTTTCTCTCCTAAGCATTGGCCCAGTCTTGAGAACAGGGATTGCCATACCCCTGCCACACAGCCATGCCACTCTCCCAAAGCTGGGAGGAAGACTTGAGCTTCCTTTGGCACAGAAAAAAATAATTAACGTGTCTTGCTTCTTGGTTTAGGTCTAAAAACTGGACTCCTCACAATGTCACAAGTGATGCTTTTGCTACCTCCAGCAGCACTGGGATTCTTTTGCAGCCAGAGCTCTGATGAAGTGCAGGGGCTCAGGCAGGCACTGGTGATTGCTTTCCATCAGCAGCTCCCCAGTCAATGCACAAGTTTTCTAGGTCGCTTCTGGGGCGGCTGACTCATCCTCACACCCCATAATTTTGCCTGTGAACCTTGCATCTGCTGCCAGGGCTCCTGAGCCCTGCAAGGACTGAACAAGCATCACTAGTATTATTTTCACAGGAGCAGAGCAGTATCTTGCAGGACAAAAATCCAACACATATAATGCACACCAGATGTGAGTGAGCAGCATCTCTCATTTCCCACATGAAAGCAAGAGAAGCTGCACCCCTGTGCCTGACAGGATTATCAGACCGAGATACACCTCCACAACTCACCGCTCTGGGGAAAGAAATCCTCAACCCAGTATCAGCTCCAGGATCCTCATTCTGTTATTCCCTTGCTCAAGGAGAGGTACTGGAGTCACCCACTCTTGGTACTGTCATTTCACTTTCCAGAAAGTGCATTGTCCAAGAAAGCACAAGCAAGACTAATGGGAATAGGCAACAGAGGCAGCCAAACCCCGTCTCTCACAAAGAATTGTGCTAACATGTCCAAATTTAACTGCCTACAAGGATGAACATTCTCCATGAAACTTCAGCCTCACATGCTTATTTTCATATATGCTTCCCTTCAGCAAAAACCAAAGCAGGGGAGAAAAAAAACCTATGAGAGAAGCAAAGCAAATGTGCTTTGAAAGCAGCTCCCAAACCTGGCATGAGATCAGATGGATACAGGAAAGAGTGGAGCCAAGCCCGTCTCCCCAGGAGATCCCCTCAGATGCCCACACTTCTCCGCCTTCCCGATGGAAATTAGGTGTGCTGGCGTGTAGGGGCAAACCGTGCCCATCACCACTCTTTCATCTCAGATGCTAACAGGTTTTATAATGCTAGAAAATAACATGCGGGTTTTTTCCCCCGACCCAGGCTCACCCCATAGGAGAGGCAGGATGCAGGCAGAATATTCTCATCACACCTCCAGGTGCCAAACAGTTACCCGAGCATTAACCCGATGGAGTAAGAGATGCATATTCCTTAGGCAGCTGTGCTAGGCTTTCCAAAAATATGTGCATTATATGGTCTCTCTACACTCTACACATTTGCCTTCACAGCTACAACACTGAGTCTACAAATATAGCCAGCCTAAATTTATTCGAAGAATTGAATCAATAATTGAAACTCCTGCTTTGATCAAAGTGCCAGTGGCACAATGACGACTCATGTCAGCCATGTTGCTCTGAGATGAAAGGATAAGTATTATTCAGAGCTGAAAGTAGGGGAAGAAACTCCCAGTAAAAGAGTGAAATACAAAGGCTGACATGGAGCTTGTGAGTGAGACAACACTTCTGCTACAGCCACTCCGCTTGTCAGCCCAGCAACTGTCTGCAGACATTTTCACTACACTATAAATTCTGATTTCCAAGCAATAAAAAAACCTCCAAGATAAAAATTCATCACATAAATTCTTAGGGAAGGAAATCTTCTTCCACTGGGGGAAAAGAGCAAAATCATCAATCAGCTACAACACACAGACAAGACACTTGTAGAGCAGGAGTTTAAGCCATGATAAATTTTGCTGTACTTACTGCCTTTAAAAATGATCACATTACAGAAAAGCACTGGCATGATCCGTGTCCCTTGGATATTTAAGCCCTTCCATTAATTAACCAGAAGTGAAATAGGACCTAGGTCTGTGGAGCATTCAGTCTTAGTTCCTTGTTACTTCAAGCAACTATGTTAAAAAATTCTCTTCTTGAACTGAATAAACAGCATCTTAAAGAAGAGGAATTTTTTCATCCCATTTGAAGGAGGTTTTGGGATCTCTCTTTCTCAGACGCACACAAATATTCCTCTTGGTTCCCACTCACAGTCACGGACATTGCTCTTTATCCATCTTTCTTTTTTTTTTTTTTTTTTGCCAGTGGTGTCCTTTAGGTTAAATAGCTTTCTCCCTGAGTCATTCCCACAAACTTGCAGCGTACAAAGGAGCCCGGGATAAGGACAGAACAAAAATAGTACAAAGGCTGTACAGTACTCTCTAACTGAAAAGGCGGGCATTGAACTCTATCATACGGATTTCTAGAGTTTTTTCCATTTTTTTAACACAAGCAACAAACCATCCTAAGGATCCACAGCTTTTCACTTGATCTGTGTGAAGAACTGCTTGTGATAACCCTACACACTAAGCAGAGTTTTTGCACAATTCTTAAGTGCCATAACTTAAAGCAAAAAGAAATTAAACCTTCTTCCCACCAGAATATATATTACAATTATGATCCTTCCATTATTAAATCATTACATGCAATTTATATTCAGCCACTTTCAGAATGCAGAAATGTAATAAAGGTGTTATACACAGAAGTGTTAACAAGATAATTGCCTGTAGTTCTTGCTCCCAGATGGTTCAGCTCAGATTTAGAACAGAGAAAATCACAGCAACAGCCACCGGTGTGGAGCCATCATATCAAAACCAGCCTCAAAATGGTGCTGGTCACAAGCAGAGGGACACATCTCAAGGGATGGGACATGTTACTAGCAGGGTCCCTCTGTCCAACCCAGGCAGCCATCACAGGGAAAAATTTCACTAAAAGCACTTTAAATCATTAAATCATTCATTAAATTAAATCAACAATGTCATTACTTTCCAGCCTGAGACTTGACCACTGGCGTTACTGTTGTCTAAAGCACATTTATATTTGTGTGAGACAGCATGGTGAGAGCAGATAATCCCAAGTGCTGCTCAATGATTTAACCCCGTGCTATGCGTCCTTGAGACGTGGCATGTCCCTGTAGATCACCCCTCTCCTCGGCTGGAGCTGCCTTGACGTGTGCTGCCATTGCCTGGTTTGCACAAAACTGACGTGACTTCAAGATGTGGGGCAGACGTGCATCAGGAAAACCACAGCCACACACCGTGATGGGACACATCTGACCTGGACAAGGCCACTGAAATCCAGCAAACATGGCAGGGATACACCTTACTGTGTGGCCAAACTCTGCTCTCACATGCACCAATCCAAGCCTGGAGCAGTTTTACCAGCTTCTACAGATTTACTTGAAACTTACACCCACAGTAGCATCTCACCTACTCAAAAAGTCACTAGAAGGACCAAAAATGGACATACACATTTCCTAAATGCAACATTTGAATAGAAAAGTTGCCCTGAGAATTTATATTTTTTTAGAGGTGATGTTGTTTTTGTTACTATTATTTTCTACTTCTGCCCTGAGTGGAAGGCAGGCCATTGCATTTAAAAATTCAGGACACAAACGGGGACCAGATTACATCTATCCCAAAGCTGCCAAGAAGCAATTGCTGTATGAAACCAAAAATCCTCCTGGGATTTTTCTCCAATCCACAAAATATTCACGAGCACTAAACTTTCCACTGGGACTATTACATTAGCAGATAGTCTGTGTGTGAAAATCCAAGTATGCAGCCGTCCTCCTAATGGTTTCCAGGACAAGAAGGCTGTACAGGGCACACACTCCTGCCTTAGCACCAAATAACATTTATACCGATCTGGCCTTTAAAGAGAGTTACATGCCTATCAGTGAGAAAAAAAAAGGCACTGTGGACTCAGGCTTTCGTTTCCTGAAGGAAAGCTGCAATGGTCAGCAGTAACATCTCTGTATAATCCTGAAACACTCGTGTGCAGAGTCTGGCTGTGCCTGACCCTTCCCGGGCTGCTGCTGGGATCACTTTCAACCCCCTTAGATGTGTCTTTGCCGGAGAAATGCAAAGCCTTTGGCTCTGTGCTGGTGTTTCCTCACAGAGGAGCTCTCGCAAGGAGCTGTATCTGTGCATCCATCCCTCCATCCAGGGACTAATGTGCAGAGGGTTTGGTCCAGATCGCCGTGGGAGGCCAGCCCTCATGCCTGTCACCAATCCTGCAGATATTTGGACTTAGGAGAGGCCACAGGTGCTCTTTTTTATTGAAGCTGCCCTCCTCCAGCAGATGAGTGCTTTCCAAAAGAAGAGGAAAAGCAAAGAGTTTCCCCTGCCAAATGCTGACAGAGGGAAAAGGGGAGCAATGGACATCAAGACAGATGAGAATGGACATGCAGGTGACTGAAGGGTTCCCACAGAGCCTGGGGAAACTGGGAAGCCCAGCATAGCAACACTGTGGGGCACAAACCTCCCCTATTTAGCCACCTAAAACCAGCCTCCACGAATTCATCCCCTCACACCACTGCTCCAGTAGTGGCTGCGGATGAGGAAGGCACAGACCCTCCATGCAGGGCCATACCATGCACCCAGCACAGCCTCAGAGATGGTTTTACTGTGGGCTCCTGCCCACCCAATATTCCCTGCCCTCACCACTTAGATATTTCTTGATAAGGTATTTATAGAACCCTTGGAAAAGCTCTTCTGGCCATTAGAAATGACTATGTATATATACACATACATATGTATAAAAGTAAATCTATACATATGGTCTATATTTTATTTATATATAATATATGCAGCCACATATGTCTATAAAAATACACAAATATATATCTACATATATTTATATATATATTAAATATCTATATATAACGATATACATGCACACCTGTTAGCACGAATGGCGCTGCAAGCTAGCTGTGCTCAGAAAAATTCGCTGGACTCATGTTCACTGCCATCCTTCTCTCAGGAAGCTTTTAGGCTTATTTCCATACATAAAAAGATGTAACCTGAACTCAGTGGATGCCGGAGAAGGGCCTTGCAGACCCTCAGCCATCAGATCCTCATCTTTGGCGGCAGCTGCCCACAGCTCTCGGGATGCTCGCACAGCACCAGGAAAGAGAAAAAAACAAACTCTTTCCATCGAAAGAGGAAAAAGCCCAGGCAGCGACCTTCCTGTACTTAAAGCTATGAATCACAAAACCTGGCAGGAGGATTCGGGTTAAATTCACGTCGTGGGTTTTTTTTTCCTTTCAATGCTGACTTTTTTTTTTTAAACCAGAGTTTATCTTTGTTCCCTGCATGGGTAGGAAGGTTAAATATAAAAAAAAGTTCCCTCTCACGGTCCCCCTATAACAACAACGTGAGAAAGCTCTCCCCCGGTGTGGGAGGCCCCTCCTGCGTGTCCCCATGTACCCGCGGGACAGGACGGCACGGGGCCGGTGTCCCTGCTGGGTGTTCCGGGGCCGCTCCGAGTGACAGCCCGGCGCTGGGGACCCGCGGGGATCGCTGCTGCGGAAACGGCAGCGGCCGCTCCGAGCGCCGCTGGAAACATTCCCCGCGCTCCCGGCCGGCGCTTCGCTCCTCCGGGGAGCGCCGGGGCGGCGGACCCCCGGCGCGTTCCTCCTTTCCCAGTATACTGAGGACACCCCGCTCAGACCGGGGCTGTTTCGGGGCTCGCCCCGCGCAACTCTGCCTTCCCGGAGCGGGGAAGATTCCCGGGAGCGGAGGAACGGGAGGAGCGGCGGCCGCCGGGCCGGCGGCTCGGGTCTAAGGGAGCGGCGGGCCGGCTTAGCGCGGACTCGGCCCCGCTCCCGCACCGCCTGCGGGCTCGGCGCAGCCCGGGGGAGCGGCGGGGTGCGCCGGGTCCGGGAGCCGGCGGAAGGCTGCCCAGGCCTTCCCGCATCCTCCCGGGAGGGCGGCGGGACACGGCAGCACTCACGGGTGGGCATGAGAAGCGACATCTCGCAGCGGCACCCCGCGCAGCCCGGCGCACACGTGGGCACGGGCACCCGCACCCCCGCGCACAGACACACGTGTGCGCAAACATGCACGCACGGACACAGACACGCACCCGCGCGGGGACACACGGACACCGTCCCCCTTCCCCGCCCGTACCTCCGGCTCCGCGCCCCGCCGTCCCCGGCAGCACCGCTGCCATCCGCGCCGCTCCCCGCCGCCGCCGGGCGCGCTCCGCCGGCCGCCGCGGGCCGGGCCGGGGCGGGGACAGCCGGGGGCGGGGGCAGCCGACGGGGCGGGGCCGGGGGCGGGCCGGGCACCTCCCGGAGCGGGGCGGCCCTGCCCGCCCCTCTGCCCCTCCTGTCGGGGATGTGCGGGGGGCACGTTCCGGGTAGCCTCTCACCCTGGGCTGGAGGCTCGCAGCACCCCCCGGAGCCACTGAAGACACCTGGGTGCGCCCGGGGTGAGCCTGTGTGACTGCACGGCTGCCCCGCCTCATGGCTGGGGATGCTCGGGATCGAAATCCCGACCTAGGTACCGGCACAGGCTCCCTGGTCCCTTGCGGGACTGTTCGTGGGGGTTACGCCGAGTCCCAAGCCCGTGAATTAACCCTGGGCATCCCCCTCGTCTCCCAGAGCTCTAGCTTCTCCCTGTGCATGGAGGAGCCGATGGCTGTTCGGGGTTTGACTGGGGATATAATTTCGTTCATGAACTCAGCTGCCCGTTCCTAAACTCAGCGCCCCATTCCACTTCAGAGCCCCTTGCCCTGCTGCCCACCTGCTCCATCACGTCTTTGTGGTTTGGCACACCAGCTCCACGGGATGAATGTTCATTAGGGCTGGAGTGACCCACTGCTCCATCTCCCCAGACCACTCCAGCCCTGCTGCCAAGGGTTTGACGGAGAGGACATGGCAGAATAGCTCCTCTGGTGTTTGCACAGCACTTCATTCCCATCCCTGCATCCATGTGGGCACAGACTCAGTTGGACAGTCCCAACGCACCCTATTCCCAGCACTGCCCCATAGCGTACGAATCTTTTGGGATGAGTGCACTGCTTGGGTTTCCCCACCTCAGTGCTTCAACCTCTTTCAGTCCAGCAAGCTGCCCAGTATACCAGGATTGTCCATTGTATTTGTACTTCTTTCTCCCAGGGGCTGATGGTGGCTTCTCCCTCCTCAATACTGTGCCAAAGGCAGGTAGGAAGAAATGCAGCAACAGGCTGCAGAAGAAACCACTCACTGTCACCACAGCCCCATAAAGGGACACAGCAAGACAGGAGCTGGCCCAGTGCCGTGGCCACAGGACTGGATGGATGCAGAGAGGACTCCCAGCAGCTCCAGGCACTGGGAGTGTGCTGTGGTTCACAGCAGTCTGAGGCATCACAAAACACAACTTTGCTTAAAGTTCGGGCTTTGCTCAGATGCAAGACACAGGGAAGCTATAGGGTATGGGAACAGGCAAAGAAGGAGAAACTGGTGGTGAAATCGGATTCCTCAGTTCCTGCATCTGTGCATCTCCCAGGACAGAAGTTACCCCAGAACAATGTTTGCCATGTGAGCTGGGCATCCTCGGAGGTGCCCTTCCCTCATGCCTGTGTGCAAGGCGAGGTGCCAGTCAGGTGCTGTCCCTGCAATGTCTCTATAAAGCTTTGGAACTGAAGCATCTTTTACCTGTCTCCCTGAAGTTGCCTAATACAGGCTGGGGCTATGCTCAAACGGGGGAGCAGAGAATTGCAAATATGCTGCTTTTTGAGGTGGGGGGCAAGGGGAACCATCACATCCTTGACCTCTTCAGGAGAAAAAACTACAAGCCAGTGCTTAGGGTACCAGACTTGGATTGGAGATAGATGTTCAGTTCCTTTGTCATCTGCAGATGCCCTGAGTATGTGGGAGAAGATTAAGCCCAAACTCAGGTTTTTGAATGCCTAAATCCTCTGCAACAGGGAACCTGGACAATAGAGTTAGACACTTCAGTCCACAAGAGTAATTTGCCTTGGATTTTTCAGATTTTCCTACCTCCCCCAGAGAGGTTAGCTTTGCTTATAAGCACAGGTGAACCATGAACCAACTCAGCTGTAAGTGCCTGTTCACTGTGGCAGATGAAGTGGGATGAAGGCACTGCTGTCCAGTGAGTCCACTGAGTCCAGTTCAAAGTGGCAATTCAAGCACTACTTTTTGTCACGTTCCAGCTTTATCACTTGGTTGGGCAAAATGGGACACATTATTTTGGTTATTCTGCTTCCCATCTGTGTCATAGGGGCCTGGGAGCAATCTGGCTGTACTGCCCTTGGCCAAGCAGATCCAAGCTGTTCAAGGGCTTATTTTGTTTCTCATTCTGGCCCCAGAGTTTGTACTCCCCTTTCACCTATTGCTGTATGGTGATCAGTGGTGATTTTGGTGCTAGAAAAACAAATGTATCAAGAAAAAGATTATCTGCCATCTTGTCTTTCAGCAGAATTGCAAGGACCTGGTGAACCATGCTGTTATGTTCCCAAGGAAAAGACTTTTTTTTTTTCCTGCTGAAGTTAAAGTATTATTTCAATTTTCTCTCATGCTATTAATTTTCTGGTGTGTGTTTCTACATTATTTTCAAATTCTTTTTTTCTGTTCAATTCCATTTTGATTTGATAAACTGTTGAGTGGCCACAAAGGATGGCAGATTGGAGAGGGAGTTCCCTAACCCCTTGTGGTTTGATATGTCTGATAACCTCTGCGGAGCTCTGTCTGTCCAGGAGGGCAAGGCAACTGCCACTCAAGCTTCTCCCCTTTGCAGCTCCAATATTTTAATACATTTCATATGTACTTAGTAATTTGTTTATTTATATATTTTATTAAAATATATTGTTCCCTCAATTTGGGAATAGTTCCAGTATTTTAATATTTTTTGTGTGTTTTTTTGTTTTATGTCTTCTTCTAAGGAATTTGGGGAAGGAAAGAAGTTAATTTTTCATCCCTTTTGATTCTAACCTGCTCATCCAGGACCAAGTGCCACCAGAACTCCAGTTTTAAGGTCAGCAGATATGACATGATGGTGATATCTCTTTTCAGGATGACTTTTCACTGCCTCCCTCCTGCTTCTCCCTGGTAGCCATGGATTCGGGACACCCACATTATCCACACATCCCATGTCTCTTATACCCTGCTAGGGAAAACAAATGCCTCTCATGGATATCCCAAGCATTTTGGTAAGCCACATGGGAAGGGAGAAGCATTTCCAGGTGCCACCATGGCTTGGTCCATAGCAGCCCCCTGCATCACTCAGCATCCCTGCACCATCCCAAACACCTGCTGGCTGGGGAGCTCTGAGGAATTGCTACTGGCAGACCTGGGGCTGGCCCCTGAGGCCCTGCAGCAGGGATGTAGCCATCCCAAACCACGAGCACACCCGGGTATTGATGCTCGTTACATTTGCAGCCAACCACGCGTGTAATCCCAGAGATTCCAAATGCTGCAGGCAAACAAATAATTGTCCCACTCCGCCTGACACTGCGGCAACCCCAAATGCCTGCACACAATTCCACTTCTTGCTGTCACTGCTGCTTTTAGCAGTGGCTGATGGGCAGCCAGAGGGTTCCAGCCCCATTAACACCACCACTGGGGATGGCACAAATTGCTGCCCTGCAATGCAGAGACCACAGCAAGAGCTGAATCAAGGAATCAGAATACACTGCACAGAAACTTCCACCCAAGCAAATTTAGAAAATAAAAGCCACAAAGCCTTTGACATAAAAGATGTCCTTACCATACCTCAGGTGGAGAACACTCTCTCTCTTCTTGATAGTCACAGGCTCTACCTGCCCTGCAGAGACTTGTAGCTACTGGGCAGAGGCAGACCCTCTTACAGCATTGGAGCACCACTTTCTAAATCACATCTGCTGAAGGGTTTTGAGTAATCTTGTCACCTGGCAGCCAGTAAACTCAGCTCCAGTAAACGTGGAGCCTCAAAGAAACCCATCCTGCTAAATAATTAGCCACTGTTATGATTTCTACCACGAGAACTGTGCACATTTATCAGATTGCCTCTGATACACATTTCATAGGCAGCATTGTATTTGGAGGCAGCAGAAATATCTCTGCACATCTGTTTTTCCAGTTTTGCCAAAGAGCTTTCATTTTTCTCTAATAACTTGACCTCTTTGGTTTCTGGCAGAAGACAGCTAAGCAGAGCACTCGCTCTCTGGATTCGCTCCAGTATGGGATGAGGTCAGGACAACAAAGAAAAAGAAAAAAAACAGCTGGATGGTTATGAAGCAGTGGGAAGAAACAGGGCAGGGACCAGGGCTTCTTCTTTCCTTCCCTTTTATATCCAATGGGATTTTGTTTCTGGGCATGTTTATTCCCCAGGCAGACAGTATCACCAAAGCAGTATTTCCTGCAAGCTGCTGCTGTGGGGAACCTCCTCCAGCAGCTGACCATGCCCAGGGTGCACTTATAAATAGAACAGCCGGCTAATTCCTTCTCTGGTCGGCTGTCAGGAAATGTGAGGCACAGATCCTAGGGGTTTCCACTTATATATTGCATCTCCCATACATATTCATCTTGATTTTGGCAGGGTGAGGTTCATACCCCCACTCCCTCTTTATTTTTCCTTTTCATCACATTCTCATTACTCTATCCACGGCTTTCTGTGCTGGGGGTTTCCACCTGCATTTTTTTATTCAGTCTGCTTCCTTTTTTTCTGATCTTGAATTATATCATCTTTAAGCAGCAAGTAGAAGAAGTGCCAGTGGGGTGGGAAGAAGGTGGAAAAGAGAGGAGGGATGAGGAAATGGAAAATGGGGAGAAGATATGCCAAGCACGGGAGAGACAGAAAAGCAGTCTGCATATGTTCCTCTGTTAGGATAGTTTTTCTCTCCCTGATCTCACTTTCTCCATAGCCAGAAATTCCACCTCAGGATTTGCCAAGGCGAAAATGTAGCATTTCTCTGCTGGGCCACAAAGCAAGTGTGAAATGTTCTGTTTTAATCATTTACAGAACGAAAGGAACACAACAGTCACCATCTGATTCATATCTGCTGAAATCTAGCAGCTAAAGCTGTGGGAGAGGAGATGAAGAAAGGAAAGGGTGGTGGTTTTTTTTTCCTCCTGGTTAGTCACTGTTGACCTAAGACAAGAAGGACCACATTGGATTATTGCAAAGTTTAAGAGCTCCTAGTGTCCACTCCAATAGATGACCACAGAGAAAATACATAGAACATTACAAGTGCTGTTTCCTCTGGTACATGATCCCATTTCCCTTCCTGAGACAGAGGTTTTAGCTGCGTCATCAAGTTTGAGACCCCTCCATAGACCTTTCTCCCACGATGTTTTCTAATCACTTTTTGAGCCCATTCATACTTTTGGCACCCTGGACATTCTGTGGCAGGAAGCTGCACAAGGAATTGTGTGCTGAGTGAAGACGTACTTCCTTTGGGCTGTTTTAAGCCTTTCCCTCTTTCACAGAATCTCAGACTGGCTGAGATCAGACAGGGCTCTGCAGGTCATCTGTTCTAACCACCCTGCTCAGGCAGGACCACCTAGAGCCTGTTTCCCAGAACCATGTCCAGACGGCTTTGGAATAACTCCAAGGATGGAAAGTCCACAACCTCCCCGAGAAATATGTGCCAGTGCTGGGTCACTGTCACAGAAAAAAACTGTTTCCTGATATTCAGAGAGAACCTCCTGTGTTTCTGTTTGTGCCCATTGCCTCTGGTCCTGGCACTGGGCACCACTGAAAAGAGTCTGATTACAGACTCTTTACAATCTCCCTGCAGGTATTTATACACAGTGATGAGAGGCCCTAGAGCCATTCCTTCTCTGTGCTGATGAGACCCAGCACTCTCAACCTGTGCTCACAGGAGAAGTGCCACAGTCCCTTCATCACCCTTGTGGCTCTTTGCTGGACTACATTCACTATGTTCACGTTTCTCTTGCACTTATTTACTTCTATGTCATTTGTAATTCTTGTACTGCTACTGTACCTTCCTTCAAGCATCTCTTTTCCACCTAATTCAGCTGTATTTTACTCAGAGCCTGCTTTCATGGAAGCTTCTCTCTCCCTCACTGGGTACTTCTCCAGGGAACGTCAGAAATGTTCTTACTGCACAAAGTACAGGTGAGCCATGCACTGGCTTATACAGCAGCAGACCACAGAGAGGTTTTCAAAGGTCAGGCACGGCAAAGCAGAGCACAAATCTTTAAGACAAGGAGAGAAAGAAGAGCTAGGAAGGGATTTCCCATTAATTGTTAATTCCATCATGGGAAGCTTTGGAATCACCACAATTTTTCAAGCATGTAGAAAACGAGAGTATGAGTAAGATCCAGCACAGATTCAGCAAGAACAGAGCTGTCAGAATCATCTGACCTGCTGCAATGAGGTGACAAACCTGGTAGATGAATGAGAAGGTGCAGACGCTGTGTTGGTGTATAACCGCGACTTCTGGTACTGTGTCATATGGTGTCACTATATGCAAGATAGGAACACCCAGGCTACAATAAAATACGAAAAGATGGATGCATGGCTGGTCAAAACTTTTCTTAGAGGTCAGTTACTCATGGTATGATGTGATGCAAAAAACCTCTCATGAATCTGGTCCCAATCAACATTTCCGCAGATAACACAGAATCCAAGCACAGCTTTTTATATTTGCAGTTGACAGCAAGCTGGGACAAGCTGACAGAAAGCTGGGCACAGGACTAGAGGTCAAGGAAGACATGATGACCAAGAAAAAAAGGATACACTCCACTGATTGTCCATTGGATTCTCCCTTCAGCCCCTGCAGAGTGAGCAAGAAACTCTCCGTCTGACCCATGGAAGGCCTTTTCCCTGCTTATGCCTGCCTTTGGCTTAAATGATGGAAATCTAATTAGACACTGAGGAAACACTTCTAGGGTAGCACAGCACTGGGGTGAGTTGCCTGGGAAGGCTGCTAGGATGACCTGGCCCTGCACACAAGGTGATGGGTGAATGGGAGCCACTATCCCTGCCTCCAGGCAGAAGTGGGGTTTATCTGTCTTCCTGAAGTCCTGCTCAGACCTGCCTTTCTGTGATTTTTATCCTGGTGATGCTTTGTCACAATATTGATGTTTTGCCTCAGCATGTTGTTATTATAATACTCCTTTACCTGCTGCTTCTCTACTAAAAATTCCTGCTTTTCAGGTGGCTGGTTTGACCAGGGCTGGGTATTTTTGACCTGGTATTCTTTGGTTACACGATCACTTCACACCATAAATCCAAGGCGCTGCTGGGATGGTCTTGTCCTCTACCTCTCCAACCTGTGCTGGGTTATACTGCCTGGCTTACCTGGCACTGCAAAGCAGACAGCTGTGCCTGACTTAGGTCAGGGGGCTGATCCAGCTGAAAACTCACCAGCTGGAAGGAAGGCAAGAGGAGAAATCATATTTCCATTACTTGTTCTGCTATCTCCTTTGTCTGTCTCCTATATCCTTTGTCTGTCTTGTCTACCTTGGATGGAGTAATCATGTCTTGGGCAATGTTTGGAAAGCATAGTGGAATTGTAAAGTGATATAAGCACTGGTTTAGATAATCTTTTCCAGACTTTGGGATGTCTATACTCTTGTGCAGAGGAAAGTAGCATCCAAGGAGTTCCTTCTAAAATTGACCACAACATGCTATTTGGGACAGGGAGCTTTTTCTTTGTCACTAAATACTAAGATCTAGAGGATTTGCCAAGGTGAGGAGAAGTGGGCACATGCCACTGAGGAAAGGCTCCATTCAAGGAATAAGAGAAGGAAAACCAAGAGGATAAAAGGAGCTGGTCTAAGTTCTGTCACAGAAAATGCGTTTTAAAGTTATTTGACATGTTTTAACCACAATCAGGTAAAGAATGAGGCAGCCAAAGAAGGCTCTTGGCTTTATTCCCATTTTCTGTTAAGATACTCCTCGAGGTGAATGCATGTCAGAGCAGTCTCTATCCTGACACCAAGTGGAGAGAGTTCACATGAACTACTTTAAAATGTGATCAAGTGTATGTTCTCACTGGCAGTGAGGCCAACCACTCGATGTGCCACCCATTCTAGAATCAGTGTGGCACCTACCAGTTTTTAAGCATTTTTGTATTTCTAGGAATTTTTTTCAAGAACATATCTCCTAGCAGCAGAAACATACATTGGAGATAGTTATACTTGATAAAAAACACTCTATTGGCTCCTGCAGTTTTATCCTCCTATCCCAAGTTTACACCAGTGCCATATGTGGTGAGTACCCACTGGGTGCATGTGAATCATCTTTACAGGGGCCAAGGTGGGTTTCAAGAGTGGCAAGGTAGTCACAGAATCACAGAAAGGTTGAGTTCAGCAGGGACATCTGGAGTTCATCTGGTCCAATCCCCTGCTGAAGCAGGGCTACCTACAGCCCATTTCCCAGGTCACATTTAGAGAACTTTTGAGCGTCTCCAAGTATGGAGAAAATGAAGAGGAGGGTGCCTTTTCTTTGAGAGGAAGGGCCAGTGCTCAATCATGTCAAGGTGATGCACATTGCAGTGTGCCCAAGGCAGGGTACCTAGTCATGAGACTGGGATATCTCATTTCACACTTTTCAGCATGCTCTTCTCAGGAGGCGTTTGGAGCTGGTCAGTTGTGGCTCTTCAGTATGAGAGAGACGTGGAGCTCCTGGAGCAGATACAGTGAAGGGCTACAAAGAGGATTAAGAGAGTGGAGCATCCCTCTTACAAGGATTGGCTGAGGGCCTGTTCAGTCTTGTTCAGAAGAGATGACTGAGAGGTGACTTTATCAGTGTCTGTGAGTATCTGAAGGGAGGGTGTCAAGAGGATGAAGCTAGGCTCTGCTCAATGGAGCCAAGCAACAGGACAAGCTGCAACAGGCAGAAACTGATGCACAGGAAGTTCCACCTGAATATGAGGAAAAACTTCTTTACTGTGTGGGTCATCGAGCACTGGAACAGACTGCTCAGAGAGATTGGGGGATCTCCCTCACCAGAGATATTATGGAACTATCTGGATGCAACTCTGTGCAACTGATGGCACTTGAGCAGGGAGGCTGGACCAGATGACCCCACTGTGGTCCCTTCCATCCTTACCAATTTTGTGATTCTGTCATTTTCCCCTTTCCATGTACATCAGACCTCCAGTGCTGGGTGGCCAGAAGCCCTCCTTCAGAAGCTTCCCATCCTGCAGCTCAAGTCCTCACTACACCTTACCTAGAACACCTCTAACTTATCCTGAGAATCACACCTCTTTTGACCTTGGCCCTGGGATAAAGGGGAGATCACTGCCATGAGGTTTCCCCATGGATTCAGCCTCTGAAGCCTTCAGCTTCCCTTGCTCATTTGAGGTGTTTTCTCTCCAAGTGTCTTCTCTCTTGCTTTACACATCTCTACTTCTGCTTCCCAGATGAAGAAAAATCCCTCATCATTTTGCAAGGTGCCAGAAAGTCACAGAAACTCCAGTACCAGCCGCTGGCTAAGCCTCAAACCCCCAGCCAAGAAGCAACAGCATCCTATAGTGCTCTGCACCAGAAAGATAAGATTTTCTCCCACAGGAAAAAAAAACTGGCATCAATTTAACACAGAAAGCTATCAAACACATCTAGTGTCAAGCTATTCCATCCCTCTGATGGATGGCATTCAAAAACAGCACAGAAAGGAGGCACTGGTGCTGATAAATTTAAAATAATTTAGCAGCTGCCTTGTTGTTTAAGTCGTCTCCTAATTACTCAACATTAAAAAAAAAAATACAGGCAGAGGAAAATTTGTCATGCATGGACTTACCCAGCTGATCCAGAGCAAAGAGGGTTGGGGCACCTTCGGAGAGCTCATTGTCTGAGGGAAGAAGAAAAAATGCTAGGGAAGTCAGCTGGAGAGGTAGATGAGGACAGATGGGGTGACAACGTTGTTTTAATCACTCTACAGATAAGCCCCTGCTCAGCTTGCTTCCAGTTCACCCTGACAGCTTTCATGTGCGTGTTGTGGATTTTCTTTTAATTCAGCTGTTACTGAAAAACCTCAGAACCAGCTCAAGACAGAGACTTGTCACGATGAGCCCTGAAAAGCAGCTCCACTGCCCCATCTGTAACCTCCCTGGGATCCCTGGCAGTGCTCCCCTTTTTGTCCATACCACAGCTCTTCACTCCCTTTCTTCTATTTACCCAGTGCCCCAGGGCATGGCCAGGAGCACCCTGCCTGCAGCAAAGCTTCCCTGTATGCTACAGTCTCCTTCAAAAACAGCAGCTGGAGAAGGTTTAACCAGCAGGAGCAAGAACTATTCACAGACTGACCAAACCTTTGAGTCATCTAATAACAGCACTGCAGTAACTCAGTGCCCATGACAGGTGAGGCCATGGGCTCTGGAAATCTCTGAGCTGGTGGCATCTCTCACCAAAAATGTGTAGGGGTTTATTTTGCATCCCATAAATGAGCCCACCCAATCTTGTCTTCTCCCAGCTGCACAGCACAGCACACACAGATCCCTCACTGCCAGTAAGATCCACAACCACACAGGAGCGCATGGCCAAGTGTTGAATTCCATTTGTACCTTGTAGTTCGTGGGGATTTTGCTATTTTCAAACATTTCTTGTAATGTCAAAAGTACTGCTAAACTGGAAAACCCAATGCAAATTTAAAAAAAA
The DNA here is from genome assembly GCF_052056855.1 of Sturnus vulgaris. Taxonomy (NCBI): domain Eukaryota; kingdom Metazoa; phylum Chordata; class Aves; order Passeriformes; family Sturnidae; genus Sturnus; species Sturnus vulgaris. The sequence goes on along the minus strand of NC_142244.1, from coordinate 41,592,276 downwards.
ACTAAATTGCAGATGGTGGGGGTTTTGTGGTTTGTTTTTTTTTCCCCTTTACAATTTGTAGCATTTTTTCAATGAATGGGCTTGACTTAAAAGACTTTTGGTCTGGAATCTGTGGATCTCTGTATTCCTAGGGTTTCCAGGAGGACATTTGAGAAGGGCGGGTGCATGATGCCCTATAGCAATCCCATGCCTGTGCCCTAAGAGATCTTGCCCCCTGTTATAAAATGCTCTTAGGCCCAACAATTCGAAAAAGTTGTGAGCCACAAGTTTAGGATAGCAATGGGCTGCATACAAAACCAAAAGCCAATGTATATCCACATCCAATTGTTCGACTGGTTTGGATTTCTATGATGGCAGTGGTTCTGCCATGCAATACTTGACAGACACAAGCACAGTGAAATCAACAGACATTTAACCAATACTGTTATAAACAATAACACACATCATGCACATAGCAAAGACTTTTAAGAAACAATAGAAGCAGAGATTGTTCTAATGGGGAAGAAGAGTGGACTGCAGCAAGCATCCCTGTGCTGTTCTCCTGGAGCCACCCTGGGCTGGTACCTGCAGAAGCAACAGATGTTCTAACATAAGGATGTGCCCAGTGGTGCTTTGCTGGGGATATTGAGTCCAGGGCCCAAAAGAATAAATCTACTTATGGGTTCAAAAGCATAAAGCTACTTATGTAATTCAGCTCTCACAGAAAAGGAGGCGATGCCACATCTTGATTTGTCCCTTTCCTTTCCCCCAGCATCTGGGCTATCAGCGGGAAGCCAAGGGAAACAGATGGAGATAAGCGAGTGCTTTACCAAAGCAAAGTGTTTCCGTTCCCAAGGTGCTGCCATCTGGAAGGCTGTGGGTTTGTTTTGGTTTTAGTCTGGGGCACAGCACATCCCAGACAAAGTAGGAACTCTGCCCAGGGAGGGACAGCTTGGGCTGGCCCAGGGGACAGGCACCTCTGGTAAAAAAGATGACCTGAGGCTAAGCAAGGAGCATTTGTGGCTGCTCCTGCTAAATGTTCAAATGGGGATTAAAAAGCAAGTAACAGCAGCTGACTGGAAATTAGGTAGAGATGAATTGATAGAACAAGTAGGACTGCTGACTACTCCTCATTGCATCTGCACCAAGTGCTTTCCTGAAACAGGGAATCTCTAGAGAGCAATGAACTCTAGACTTGAGGTGGGATGTCTTGTGTCTGGCTAAGGTGGGCTGAAGCCATGAACAGCCCTTGCACAGAGCCCCAGTTGGGGCAGCCCCCCTGTCATTGCCAGGACAGCATGTATCCCTGCAGCCAGCCTAAACTGTCCCACACAAATATGATTGAAGAGAATATTTTATCAGTTCTCCTGTCACTCCTTCCCAGCCATGGTCATCTGCAGAGTCCTACTTGTGGAGAGTGAGGGTGGTTATATCTAGCACAAGTGGCACTTTGATTGGCCAAAAGATGGGTGTTGGGATATTTTATCTTTCCTTTCTTTCCCTTTTTTTTTTAAAGTCCACTCCAAAGAAGGAAAACAAGCCACAGACCAAGTGAATGTGTCAGTGTGATAGTTTGGATCTGACCTTTCCCACCTTCATACCAAGTACTGCCTGGCTCTGGATGTAGCCCAGCAAAACCCCTGCAAGCACAGTGAATGGCAGCAGCACATTGGGAAGGCTCTCAGCACTCTCACTGGATGGATTAAGAGCCAGCAATCATATCCTACCTCCTTTCACATTGGAAAAGGGGTGGATCCCACCATGAGACAACCAGTTTGTTTCATCCAGCTTCCAGTTTTCACCAGCATCCATCTCTGATCCGCAGCATCTGATCCGCTTGCAATGGCTCCTGCTGCTCTCTCTGGGGAATAATCAAAAGATATTCTGAGCATCTGTCATGCTGCTAGACCATAGCCAGCTGCTGAGAAGCTCACCTCAGCAGAGGAAAATCTTGTCAATATTTCAGGAAAAAAAGAAAATAACTTTTAAAAAATTAGAGGAAAAACCTACATGGCTCACAGGGAATTCTTGGACCAAGGAGTTGCTGATTCTACTTAACTTATCACATCAAGAAGCCTCCCCACTGCATCAAAAGGCCACCAACACTTGGACCTCTTAAATTTCTGTAATCAATCTGACTAACACTTATAAGTTCCTAATCCATCATGACACTTGCAGGGATGGTGCTTTGCTTCTGAGTGAGGTGATGTTTCACAAGGATATTCATCAGGGATGTGTGTCTTAGCTTTACATGCCCAGCCATCAGGTCCTGGAAGGTGAGAGGACTGGGCAGGCTCACTGGCCCTTGTTCTCATATCTCAGCTCCTCCATGGATGGGAGTTGCAGGCTGGAAGTTTCAGTCAGATGTACATTCCAAGGCAATGCTACCACTGGCCACTTGGCTCTCACAGCTGCCCCAGCCACAAAGTGGTGGCTGTGAGCCACCTGGGAAGGATGGGGATTATTGAGCAGTTAACACAGAAGGTCTCCACTCTAAAAAGTTCCTTTCTGGTGTAGACACTAAATTATTTTCTTGACTATCAGTCATTCAGTGCAACCCACAGGTTTGTTGCACCTGGGAATCCTCATGGAGACATTTTCCTTACCTTGACTCCTTGGACTTGTGCATCTGGGCAATCCCAGATGTGAGCAAAGACTCTGAGAATAACTCATGGAGAGCAGCCCTGTGGAGGACTTGAGGTTCTCATGGATGAAAAGCTGGACATGAGCCAATGGTGTGTGCTCAGCCCAGACAGCCAACCTCATCCTGGGCTGCATCCAAAGCAGTGTGGGCAGCAGGGGAGGAAGGGGATTCTGCCTCTCTGCTCTGCTCTGCTCTGCTGAGACCCCACCTACAGTGGTGTCCAGTTCTGGGGTCCCAGCACAAGAAGGACAGGGACCCGTTGGAATGAAGCAAAAGGAGGGCCCTGAAGATGATCAGAGGACTGGAGCATCTCTCCTGTGAAGACAGGCTGAGAAAGTTGGGGTTGATCAGGCTGGAGAGGGCTCCAAGGAGACCATATAACACCTTCCAGTACCTAAAGGTGGCTTACAAAAAGGTTTAGATTAGGTTTTTGGAGGAAATTATTTACTGTGAGAGTGGCAAGGCACTGGAACACGTTGCCCAACTGAAGTTTTCAAGACCAGACTGGATGGTGCTTTGAGCAACCTGGTCTAGTGGGTGGCACCCATGCCCACAGCAGGGGTGTTGGAACTAGATGATCCTTAAGGTCCCTTCAAAACCAAGCTATTCTATGATTCTACGGTTCTATGATCCCTGGTGGAGTGGCACATACAGACATTTTATGCACCCCTAGGCCTTCAGGATTACATGGATTTGGAAGGGAATAGAGTCCTTGCAGTATCAGCAACCTCTAATTTACTAAGGAAGTGTTGTGATGCAACAAATTTTTGACACTGTTGGAAGATGCTGAAAAGGAGGTGACAAGGATTTTCCCTAGCACTGTCTGAGGTAAACCCAGACCCCAAACGGCAGCAATGGAGCTTATTTCATGTTGAGGTGAGTCCCATGAGACCCACCACGCTGGCAGCTGGCCATCACTACTCCACCTCTGATTTTCTTTGTCATAATTTGTAGGAATTTTTAAAAATTTTATTCTGTCACGACCCTAATTCAGAGCACTTCTGGGAGGAACAGGCAGAGACCAATGGAGGGACACCATCACACCAGCAACATCTCCTTAGGAAATGAGGTCAAGAAAGAGATGCCCTGTCTCCACAGGGAAGCAAAGCCTGGCTGAGCCATCCCACTGCACTTCTCAAGCACTGGTACCTCTCAGTTAACATCTTGCTGACAGAGGCTGCAGGAAGGGGCAGGTATTTGGCTCCCAGGGGCTCCCAGCATGGCACAGCCCAAACCCCTGCCTCAGCCCACTGCCAGGTCTCACCAGCATGAACTGGGAGTGTGCTGGCACTTCCCTGACCTGCAAGAAGTTGTTTCACACATTCTCTTGCTCAACACCTTAATTGAGTAGAATTAAATACTTGTCTGTATATGTTTGGTGAGCAGGAAGCAGGACAGGTCACTGCATGTGCAGGCAGAGCTGGACTGGAGATTTTTGATGTAGCAAATTCACCTGAGTTGCAATTAAGAGGTACTGAGACTTGAGGCAAATTTGGTAGACTAAATAATTAGTTGAAACTGAAAGAAAAGGAAAAGAGTCCTGAGAAGAGCAGCAAGGCTCCATTTTGACATTTTAAAAAATGAATTTTTTTTCTTGTTCTTTCAAGTGCTGGTTTTGGTTTGAAAGTGACCTAGTTTGCTTTTTCTTTTCTTTTTTCTTATTTTTTAAAATCATGAAAAGCAGTAAATAGTCTCAAACCAGAATGTCTCATGCTACGCTTGTGAAAAGAAATCAAAGAAGAAAAGAAACATTCTCCTTTAGGGGGTGATCCAAACCAAAAAGTATTTTCAATTTTTCCCTTCAGCCACTGAAATGAAAAACCTATTATTTGTACAGCTACACTACTGAAAGGCATTACTTCAATGTGTACTGCTGGCAATTTCTCCTTTCTACCTGCCAAGGGAGGGGTTTGTCTGCAAGTTTAATAAAAGTGTAAGAGAGAAAGAACGAAAGGGCAATTTATCAATGTAGCATAGAAGACAAAATGGCTTTTCCATGTTTACTTGTTTCTCTGAAAGAAGGAACCTCAACTCTTTGCCTGCTGCCCCACTCTGCTCAAAATTATATAGACATGAAATTGTATAGACATGAGTCCTGAGTTCTCATCACACAGCAGATTAATTGCAGATGTAAAATCTTATGACTTCACTGACATGTAAAGTCTAACCACCATTAAAGAAAGCAAAGGTCAAAATTTATTTGGGTCAATAACACCAGCAATGACAACCACCCAGAAGATTATAAACCTCAGTCCTTGCTCTAGCTTTGGAGCATCCATCTCTTCCCTTCACAGCAGAATGTGATGTCGGCAGAGCTGGTGTCAGCTGTTCAGTGCCAGCGTCAGGGATCAGAGATGGGTTTGTGGTCCCTGTCTCACCACAGTGCATGCACTGTGCCCACCATCTGCTGTGGCTGCCCAACAGCATGGAATGTGAGGGAAAGGGATGGATGAAAACACAGGACAGGGCCCACTAGCTGCATTTATATTCATGCAATAGACCTCTTGCTAAAATGCAGAGCTGGAGAAGGAGGCGTTGCTGCCCAAGCTGGTGTCTCCAGGGCTGGGATGACAGCTCCAGCTGCTTGAAGGGCTCAGCCTTGCTACAGTCAAAAACCAACAACTATTACCTCCATCTCTCAAGAAGACAAATGTGAGATTTTCCAAAGGGTTCTGTGTGCAGTCCTCACCTAGGGCAAGGAGGGCTCATTTTATACACCTATAACTTCCACTATTCCTCTGAGGAGAAACAAGGTGAGAAAAGACCCACATTCCTCCTATATCCTGATACAATATTAAAAAAATAACAGGGGCTAAATACATTAAGACATCTTTCACTCTGCAGCTTTTACTGTACCTTAAAAACAGCAAGGCAAATCACAAAGCACTGTACATTTTCAATCTACCCTGCAAATCTCTTCCAAGCTGCAGGAAAAAATAGCATAATATTGGAATGACCATTTCAGCAATGTTTTACAATCCCTCTAATCTGTCAGGAGTGGCTGCTGGAGGACAAGCCCCAGTTAAACTCCTCTTTTGAAGCATTTCCAGCTCAAGACAATCTGCCGCACAGCCTCTCAGGGCACTCAGCAACTGCATGGGGATATTTTTTTTAGTACTATAAACTGTAGAATGCACATGGCCAGAACAGCAGGAAAATAAAAGTTAATGACCTGAATTAACCCAGACAGACAAGAGATTAAAGCATCAAACCCTAAATGCTACAGTATGCAAGGGCTTGATCTGGTGGACAAGTATAGGCTGGCAGTGTTTGCCCAAACACTGCCCTCAGAATTGGCTCCATTCACCTGGCTCAGGTGCTGCTGAGTGGAGATGCAGATGCTGTAGAAAGGATCTCACATTTCTCTGAGCTATCATGTCTCCTTGCATATGGTTCAGCTTTAGGGCTCTAACTGCATCCACCTACTTGAGTGGGAGGAAAATTCAGTGACTCTTCTGGAAGACACAAACTCAGCTACTTCTCCTTTTCTATATGAGGAGCAAACAAAGGCACAGTGTCACGAGATACTCAATTCAATCTGATCCAGCTAGATCACCACCAGGGCTGGTGACCACCTGAGGATGGCGATCACTTAGGGCTGGTGATACTCACACACCACCTTGCTGGTCTGAGCTCCCAGAACAGCACATTAGAGCCCTTTGCATTTAATGATTTCTTGATTTAAAAGAACCTTTCCAACACCTAGTAGTTCCTAAGAAGAGTTCACTTGTGATCTCTTCTGGGTAGCATCTGTCCTGGGAGAGCCAGGCAGCGTGGGTTGCACACAGCTGGTTCCTGGGATCAGAGCAGCCCCAAGCCACACCATCCCATTGTTTGGTGGCCAGTCTGGTGACTGCAGAGCCACCACCAGCTTGTAGCAGCCTGCTGTAAGAGTGAGCATGAACAGGGTCTGCAGCAAGAGAAAGGCTACACGGCAGCTGAGGTGGTCACAGGTCACAGGAGGTGTGCATGGGGCAGCAGGGAGCACACCAAGGAGAGCGGGATTCAGTATCAGTTTGGAGAGGGAGGCTGGGACAAGGGACAAAGATCTGTTTCTGTTCATATTGCAAACCCGACAGAGGTGGCTGGCCAGTGCTAGTGTGTTCTCCAGCAAGAGAGGGCACTGACCCTAACACGTGCTTCCAGGCAACTTTTGGGGCTTGAGATTGACATTCACCACACCAAAGGGATGATATGGGCAGCCAAGGCAGAACTTAGGCTGAGACAAGAAGTGAGGACTGAAGAAAAGAATTGGTCCAGCTGGAGAAGAGGAAGAGAGCTTGGCCAGACTGTGGGAGAAGGTCTCAGGCAGCAGTCTTGCAGCAATCACATAAGGGATTGAATGCTATGAGACAGATCCCTTTACCTGTGAAGTTTCCTAGCACCCTGCAATAATACAGGGATGGCCTCCTTTCCATCAGGCATGCACTGGGAGCCTCCCTCCCCATGTTCACCTACAGCGCCTTATGGTGCCTGCCCAATAACCCAGATCCTTCCCAATCCCAGTGAGCCCAGAGAAGTTAAACCACCCCCTGATCCATGGTTTTGGCCAGAGTAAAAACTGAGTAACTTTAGCCAACTTTTGTGTCAATAAGGCCATATGCTCAGAATGTGAGAGCAGTGCCAAGGGGAAGTCTGGTCGCTTGAGCAAGCAGCAGCTGCTCTTGGGCAGGTATCACTGCTCTGCGAAGGCACTGCCTTCCTGCAGCTGTTCATCTGCCCAAAGGCAATATGAGTGGGAACGGGAAGGTCTGACTGAGCCTTACACAGCTGAGCAGGGCAGGATCAGGACTTTGAGGGGGACATTACAAATTCATTTAACCTGGAGCAGTGTGGGCATAGTGAAAGGCACAAGGTGATAAACCACTTCCCCTGTACCCCAGAGCTCAGCCTGACGGCTGCCTTTAATCACCCACAGCTGTTCTTTACTGCCTTGGATGTGTTCTCCTTTAATTAGCCCAAAAGGTGACTAATGAACTATTTGTTAATGTCATCAATCAAAAAGCTCTTTTTGTAGGTGATCTGAAAGAGATTTTTTTTTTTTAAAGCATTGAGTTTCAGCCAACTGGCAGGGAGCATGATCACAACCTAATTACATGATCTCATGGCAGTTATCTCGAACTAATACATCATTAATCTGATTTTACGACAGCTAAAGGAGAAGCCCAGAGCCAAGAAGCACTTGAGCACTCCACAGTTCTCAAGACAGGAGCCCTTTTTATAAAAGCTGCAGGTTTACACACAGCAGGCACATGTCAGGGCAAGCTGCAAGTTGTATTGCTCTCCTCACCCTGACAAACAAAAACATTCATAAGCCAGGAAACACGCGATCTCCTCCAAAGGGAACCTTCCCCAAAACACAGCTACCATCTCCCTGACTCAGTTCAGGGCTGCAAGGATGACCAGAGAGGGAAGGGGCTCAGGGACCCCAGCATTGCTCAGGAACCCTAAGGCATTTTTGATAAGCCTTCTGTTTTGGAGGACCTGTCCCAGTCTGGTCTCAGGGGACATAATAGCAGGTGGGTAGTTTCAGGTCACCTGCACTGATGGGGATGGGCACTAGAAGTTCCTATCTATCCTCTATGTCCCTTTGGATGTAAAGGTAGGAGGCAAATTAATAAAAAACCTCCTATTTACCTGTCATGACTTCATTTAAATAGTTCACCTTTAACTGGGGACAGCCATCTACACAGATAACCAGACAAAATCTTGAAAACCTTTGAAAATAGTATCCTTGGTTTCAGCCAAACTCTTACTCTCGCTCTTGAGCAAGTGTACCCCCCAAAATGGTCCCAAAGTAGCTGCTCACAAACCTGTCCCAGCTATCTCACAGGTATGGCAGGACACCTGGGCAGTACTACAGGACAACTGCTCTGATGACACAGTACAGGAGGTGCTGGGTGCACATATCAATAGAGATTTGGGGTGGGTTTGAGATCTGAAAGGTCCTGCAAGTCACCACGTGGAATAAAATTTCTCTTTTTTACTTCTCTAGTTTTTTTCCAAAGTCAGAAAATTTAATTGCAACTGAACAATTCAAATGTTAAAACTCTTGAAGCAAACCCTGTGTCTCTTTTTGTGTCTGTTTGCAGAGCTGTCTGTACTAAACTAGCATCACCAAATGCCACCACACCTCAGCTGTGCCAGTTATCTTCACAGGCAATTAGTTTCCAGGATATTTTAGCCATAACAATCACTTACCTACTTAAGAGAGGATAATCTCTCTATGCTATTTCCCTGACCTCTCAGAAAACACACAACTGCCCTTTTTTTGCATAGTCATAGGAAAAAATGTTCCTGCTCCAGCTTCAGTTCAGAAAACATCTCAAGAAAATGGTAACGTAGCAATGGTAAATCTTACCTGAAAAAACACCTGTGATTTCTCTGGCGACAAAAAGCATCTGTGCCTTGGTGCTGCAAGACCAAAGCTTTCCTGGGAAATGTTTGTCCTCTGTTGGGTAAGAGCTCCACAAAAACTATGTAGCCATTGCCTGGACTTGCTTCAGTTTGGGTAGGTAAGTCACGGGAATTCAGCTGCTCTTGTGTGTTCAAAGAGCTCCAAAACGCTCCACACCACCTATCTCATTAGGTTCCCACAGGTATGCCAGGTATGTGTCTGTCTTCCTGAGTCACATAATTATCTACAGGAAAGCAACACGTGGAAACACAGCAGAGGGGAAAAAAAAAACCAACTGGCTGTCTAAATCCCTCGACAGTCAGAAGCAGCCCTGCAAGGAGATCTTCTCAAACAGAGGCTTTGCTAATTCCTGTGTCCCAAATGCCAAAGCTAGCGGAGATGCTGGGCTGTCTGCTTCCCACCTTCTTCAGCAGTTTGGAGCACCACTTGGGAAATGCCAAAGAGAGGGAGCAGCCCAGTCTCAAAAGCAACGACAGCACTGTAAGAGAAAATCTGAAGCTCATTGGGTTGCACAGGTTATGGGATGGCCTCTAGCCAGGAGGAAATGCAGGGTGAAATAGTCCCTGATGACTGCTGCTAATGAAGGCTGAGTCATCAGTGACACGGAATGAAAAATGGTGTGATGCAGCGGTGTCTGGGCTAGTTACATCTTGATAAGGATGGTGGATTTCTTCCTAGGTTTTCCCTTGAGTCAGAAGCACCTGGGGAAAGTGATACCAGGAAAGGGATATCTGCCATGATTAAATGCCACCTCAGGCAGTCTCAGAAGAGGAATAAATAACACAAGAGAATGGGACACCTTCTAAGTTAACTATCCAGAGAAGCCATCTTTCCAAGTAGATGGCAGGTGATAAGGGTGACAATGAAGAGCAAAGAGTGAAGGGAGGCTTGATTACCCCACCTTCTTGCAAGGAAAAATATAGTTTTACCAGGGTGAGAATGGCTCCAGCAGATGTTCACACTCTGCGATCTTTGTTCAGAGTGAACAGTTTTCCCATATGATTTACAACAAGGACATCCCAGAAGTGAATCTCCAAGTCCTATACAACATCCAAAAGCTCACTTGAGCATAGGCAGCTCACACACCTGCAGCAGATGTGAACAGATCTTGGTTTTAGCTCCAGGTCCTGAAAGACCATCACCATCCATCATGACTCTTGACAGCTTCTGTTACTCAGGAGAGTATATAAATTTTTGAGCTTTGTTGTTAAGTGCTTCCAGCTACCAGGTTAGACAGAAAACCTCACACCTAGGAGGCAAACAGACCCCATTCTCAGGGCCAGGAGGGCTTCAAGCACCCCTGTGTACCGGATGACAAAGAGAAATGTGCTGTGCAGCATTCCAGCCAGCTCTGAGGCTTGGTTTTATCACCCATTCCAGTGGCCAGCATTGCCTAAGGCATCCATCAGTATCTGGCTGTGCTTGGCACCTTCATGTGAGCAGGTTGGGATGCTGCCAGGCACCAGGTGGATTGCAGACTGCCTGTGTATTCAGGAAGCCAGCAGGTCCAGGAGCATCTGATATCAGCCAGGGAAAAAAGGCTCGTATACCCTGCATTCCCATTTCTTCTCCAATGGCATAGCTCTGGCCATGAAGGAAAGCAGGAGCAGCACCAGCAGTGTCAAAGCTCTCCCAGCAAGCCCCTGACATGCTGATGCACCAAAACCCATCCTGGAGGATGAGGATGCCACCAGGGTTCAACTCTGTAGTGGGAGAAACTTGGAGAAATCACTGGTCGGATAGAAGTCAACTGATGGACATTTGTGTGATGGACGCTTTGGGTTAAGCTTGTTTTTTAAAAAAATACCAAATAGTAGCCTTGTAATTACAGGGATACCAAGTCCAGATAGCTTTTCCAGGCCTGTTGACTCGGGGCATGCTCTTACCTTCCTCCTGGCATGTCTGTGCAGGGCTGTGGTCGCCCCACCATGGCACAGGCTCATCCACTCCTGCACAAACATCCTGGGGAGCCAAAACCGCCTTCAGGAGGGTGAGAAGCCAGTGCTGCATAATTCATGGAGCTCCACCGCTCTTTTGCTGTGAGTCATGAGATTCCCAGGAGATTTACAGCCAGAGGCACCGATTTGCCTTGGATCAAATGGAGTGGATGGTTTCAGCCCAAGTCAAGCTCCCAGGTGAGTCTAGGCGAGGAAGAGATGAGCAGTCATTGTACTGCATTGCATCTGCTGCAGGAAGGTTTACTCACAAAGTGGATAAACCCACTCTTTCCTTTCTTCCTACGCTGTGCTGAGGGCAAGGGATGGTGCTGGATATCACCAGCCTCCTACCCTTTCTCCACCCACATCAGCTGAGTTGTGCTCCTGGGTGCCCATGTAAAAGCTCCCATCCCTTGCTCCTCATCCTGCTCACCAGTTCTGAACTGGTGGGAGAAGTCTTCACAATGGAGCCTGTCTTCTGCTACACATCTGCCCAGATGTAAACATTGCCTTCCCCCAAAAGAGTGGAGCAAATAAGAGACAGATGATCATACCATTCAACAGGATGAGAGGGGCCATCCCACTGTTGGAAAATTGTCTGAAAACAGATGCTCTTTCCTAGGAAAGCCTTTCTGAGCTTCACCTTGCAGGGCAGCTCAGGCATGAGCGAGGTTGGGTGAGAGGTTTTCCCTACCCTGAACACTGGTGGAGTCCTGCACAGCTGCCTCTTGAGAACCAATGGAGTTTCTTGGCCGAGGGCTGGTTTGTCCTAGTCCTCATGCCTAGACCATGCTATGCCTATAATGCTGTCTTATTCAGAGACAGTGCTGGGTTACCTTGGAGTGCTGGGCTGCCAGGGAGAGGAGGAAAGTGTGACTGGTGGTAGGAAGAAGTAAAGTCCCATTCCTGGGGAGTCTCAGGCTATTTGTGGGGCAGGTAGAGATGGGCAGCAGTGCCTGGGTTATTCAGAGAAGAGTTCTGTCTCATTGAGACCCTGACAGACAGCACAGCCATAATCACCATAATTTTCTCCCTGATGAAGGATGGGGCAGGCTGAGGAAGCTTCTTTGCTCAAGTATCCACATACATCCTTCAATGCAATTGAGGCTCAGGCAGGATCTCTACTGACAGGTAGGAAATACTTTTTGCTGTAGTATTTTCCAGAGGACTGACTTAGACCTAATATATTTACAGCTCTCTCTTCAGAGAAACCTGCTTTTGGGGAAATCTTCCTGTGCTAAACAAAATCGGAACTCTGAAGAGAAAAATACAGAGGGAGTTACTCACTGAATTACTTTCCTCAGGATCAGACAAGAGCAGAAAAGAGGCTGGTAAGTTGGTGGTGATGTTGGTGACTATGGGAGGAATTGATGGTAAAACCAGACTTCAGTGGCATGTGCGAAGGATGCTTTGTCCATCCTTCTCTATCTGACTTCTTATAGGAGTTATGGCATCCTGCACTTGGTCTGGCTCCTAATCCTTCCTCATTCAGCTCAGGGATGACCCAGCACCTTTGCTTCCTCACCAATTGACTCACCAACGTGCAGATCTGATATCCCCCAGCCCTGTATTTTTCCATCCAAAGGCAAGCCCATTCTTACTCCCATGTGAATGTCAAAGTCCTGCTGTGGTGTTGGGGAGAAGAGAAGCAAATCTCTTTTGTCTCCTTTCACCCAACATTCTGTTGCCATTTTATGATGGTGTGATGATCTCTGCCTCTGGGGTCAGCCATAAATAACACAGACACCTAATGTCTTGCCATTGGGATCACAGAAGTGCAGCCAACAGCTGCTTTCTGCTGATTTCTCCTGGCTGCCTGCTCTTCCCCGTGAACTGTGTGGTGGGATGCTGTGGTCATTCTCTGCATGCCCCTTCTCTAGTTGCAGGAGGATCTGGATGCATCCAGGGCAGAGCCCCACCTGACACAGGGTTCCCTCTACCCACAGGGGAGCTGGGGCTGCTCCCAGGGTGTGAGGATGGTACAATTATAACCCCCACCACTAACTACACTGAGCAAGATTTTGGCCCCCAGTTTTACCTAAAGCATGGTGGTGGGTGAGTCCCTGGCACCAAGTCCCTGTCTCATTCTCTTTGGTTCTCATGAAAAACTAGAGAAGGCCCCGCATCAGAACAAACCCAAAAAATGAAACTTCTAAATACCTCAGTAAAGAGTAATTGGCCATTTTCCAGCCAGGTCTACTTGCTACTTAAAAAAACCTAACTCCACCAGAAAAAATAGCAGCATTGCAGCGGTATTTGTCCCAACTGAAATGTGAAGCACGTCATCTCCTTTCAGGTCACCTCCTCCGTGTTCCTTAGACTTTTATTTTGTATCAACAAGGGGGTTTCAATTTGTGCCTGTTATTTAAACTCTCAGCAGGGAACCAAATTAACAATTATCCACCTCCTGGTTTGGTGATTCACAAGAGGCTCTGACGAACACTGATGTCGCGCAACCAGTATGAGCTATCCGTGAGGAACAACCATAAAAAAGTGTCTGCTCAAGTCAATTATGGAAGAACAGAGTCTCACAGGATGTATCCAGCTGCATCCTGGAGTCTGAGACACCTGGTGATTTAATCATCCCTTGAGGTAATATTACTTTCATGCACACATTACTGAAAAATTCATCAGCAATCCAACATTGGTGGTAGTACTTCTCAAATGGAAACAGCCCCACGTGTGAGGCAAAGAGAGATCTGATCTGGTCAGTAATATTTTCCCTGACTTCAAGAAATGATGGAGCAGACCCCCCATTTGCAGCAAGTAAATGGATGGCGATAGCTCTTTTTTTAGTGCCTGGTACCAAATAACTGCCCTACCCTTCTTAATAGCCCAGAAGATACCTCCATTAATACTGGCATATTTGTGATGTTGCAAATAAACTAAAAAACCTTCCTGTGGCTTTGTCATGCACTTAATTGTAACAGTCAGTCCTACCCATATTAGCCAATACGATCCTCTAATCTTATCATAGCTATGAACTCTTTTAGGGGGTGCTTAGGAGTTTTTTGCTACCATGAATAATTGAAGAATAAGCTTTAAATTCTATTAAATACATTAATTTTTTCCTGACTCCCTATTCCTCAAAGAAAGTAACTGCTCTCAGGCCTCTTTCTGTTCTTATGCTGGAAGCATTCTCAGTAGGTCTGAGCAAGTTGGGGGCACCTTCTTCTAGGGTATGGAGCAATTCCATGTCTCTTCCCAAAAAGATGGTGTGACAGAGGCTGCACTTTCCCTTTTCTTTCCTTCCAGTAAGCCACTACATTTAGGGTAATTTTCCCCCAGAAAATTATGGCAGTCTTTGATCCCCTCCATATCTCAGTTTTGTCTCTCCCCAGCAAACAGACACGGTTCCTTGCAAATCCATCTTCTCCCCCTCTATGGGGACACTGAACCACATTGAATGTACAAATGGATTATCTGCAACACCAAGATTTAGGCTTTTCCTTCAGGATTTTTCATGATGGATGAAACATTTCTTAAGTTCCATGGATGGGGCCATAAGGAGACCAAATCTACCTCTTTTCCCTCATGAGCAAGCTGTGACAGCCATTCTTGGCTGTCTGTGGCTTGGGCTGTGCCAGTGGGTTTTCCATTGCTGGTTTGTTTTTTTTTCCCAGGTGCTGGAGCTTGCCCACCAGTCTCTGCAGTTTTCCAAAGGGCTGTCATTTGTGTCTGCAGTGGCCAGGACACACAGAGACCTCAGGGATGCTCCTTACCCGTGGAAGTGCCTTGTCCACTCAACACTTGGACTCATGAGGATCAGCAGCAGCTCCTGTGGCCCCTCTGCTCACCCCACTGCCTCCCAATTGCCAGAGGAATCAATAGTTTCCTGGAAACTATCAACTAATATTTTTTCTTTTCTTTTTCCCCCTCTCATTTCAGGAATGTACCACTTTCAACAAAACTTCTGCCAGGAAACGTTTCTTAAGTTGGAACTTTTAGTCAATGTGTGGAAAAACCACCTAGGAGGCAGCAGCAATCAGCAGTCAGGGCAGGGCAGTGGTGGGACCTCAGCAGGCCTGTTTCAGTGCAGGTCTCTGACCTGAGCTTCCTACATCCTTAACCCTTTGGTTACAGTCTTGGGCTCTAAGTCTTCTTCCAACAAAACTAATAAATCAAAAGACATGACGATGAGATTTGATCCTCCTGTAAAGCTGGGGGAAGGGGCGGGGGAAGTTATATAAAAGCTCGAAAAGTGTTTCTTCCCAGCCTTAGCTCAGACTATTTTACTCCCAGGGTAAGTTCTCCACACATTTCCAGGGATGCTGCATGTGCCATGCATTATCCACACCCCCTGCAACTCAGCTTTGGGAGATGAGAATGGCTCTGGGCTCCAGGGGGTGTTTAACAGCCTGCAGCCAGACTAAAATGCAGTGGATGGATGTTCTGTGCTAACTTGGCTCAGCCTTTCTGCCCATCCATGTCCTGCCCAGGCAGCAAAACATCACATATAGCTGGGACTGCTTTTCCCTACTAGCACTGAATGAGTCCATCCTCACAAACAACAGTGCCCCACCAAATTTCTCCCTGGCAAAACTCCCATTCCTCACATCTCAGCCTGCACACCAGTTCTTCTGAACTGGTAGGGAAAAGGTCTTGTGCTAAACATCTGCCCAGCTGCAAGCACTACTCTCCTCCAAAAAAGCAGACAAATAGAGAGAGAGGTGTGTACCCGGCAATAGGATGAGAAATTCTGTGGCTGAGTAATTCTGTCTGAAAACAGACACTTTTTCTAACAAAGCCTTCTGGGCCTTTGACATCACTTCTCAGGGAGGAGCTGGGTGGGGTGCTGCACCGCTGCCTCTTGGGATCAGGAAGGGAAGGATTGAGGTGGATGGGAAGCTGGTGGAGGGCTGCCATCTATCCAGCATTTTGTTTCCCTTGTTTTCCTTTAGCCAGCACCCAAAGTTAGACAGGTATCTCCAGCACCATCCAACATTTTGTTTTGAATGGAACTTTATCTTCTTTACTTTGCCATTTCACTGACAAAACCAACAACAGAAAGCAACATCGACTTAGATACACAGCCGTGTGTGTTTCCTTTCCTCTTCCAATTCATCAGTTCAGCAGCCAAACCAAACACAGCCATCCCCATGCCTGCTCTCTGGCTATCACTGCATCAATAAACAACAGCCCTCCATTTCCAACTTACCTTGAGAGGTCTCTCCTTGCGCTGCCAGCCGTATCCAGCTCTCCTGCTGTGAGTTTTCCCAGCCCCAGTCTTCTTCCCACCAGCTGTGTGGCTGAACCACCCGCACAGCAAAGGCTTAGGGGTCTCTCTTACAAAACTGGGCATTGGCTGCCACTGCTTGGGACAGGATTCAAATCTGCGTGGTGGTGGTGGAGTTATTCCTGGTTTACATCAGTGTGTGTGGGCACAGGGAGCTAACATGAGCCTTTGACATCACTGGTTAAATTAAGGGAATTAGCACAGTCCTAAAATGCTCTGGAGGGAAGCTACTGCCAGGCTGGCAAGAGAGAGACAACACCCTGCAACCTCCTCCCACTCAAACACAGAGCAGGGGATGGAGCCAGGAGTTTCTACACCAGCCCTACCACTGTGCTGCATCATCCCTTCAAAAATAACCCCCCATCAAGGTACCCTCAGCTCTGCTGCAGCACAAAAGCAGACAGCCTCCTCAGGCTTGCCAGTGACATGGACAAAGGGACCCCTCCTAAAATCCCACAGCCCCATGGAGCTGCTGGCCAGGGTAGAAGGTTGTGGAGTGTCACAGGTGCTCTCACATGGTGGGCATAGGGCAGGGGAGGTAAAGCTGGGCAAGTTCCAGCCCATGGACTCCCCCAACACCTCGTGCAGCTGCAAAATCCCTGCCCCAGAGGATGCTGCAACTCTCACTAACTAGAGCAGCCACAAGAGTACCTCCAAAGAAAAGGAGTGGGAAAAAGTCATAAGAGAAGCAGCCTCCCCCAAAAGATGAAGAGGAAACTGAAACCCAAGAGGAGTCTCTGAACCCCAAGTCTGATGTTTGTAGGGCTGAGTGGAAGCTGTAGCTGTGTAACTGAAATTCAAGTTGGTTTTGGCAACCTCAGTCCTGCCAGAAGATGGCTTCTGCAGTTTGTGGTGCCTTTCATAGACACTCTACTTTTCTCTTGATTCTTTTGCCTCTAATCTCTGTGTGAAGCACATCCCAGAAAGCTATTGCAATAATAGCTTTGAATTTTCACATGCCTTCTGCATGGAGATTTTGAGACACCCAATTCAACATGACCATGAGCAGCAGCTCTCTATTTCTGAGCATACCATCTTGCTGGAGAAGCTGCCTTGGTGTGCTGCAGTCTTGTGGCACCTGAAAAATGGAGACTGGAGTATTTTGGGTGTGAGGAAAGAACATCTGTTTGTTTCCCTGAAGGAGTAGTTCCTCAGCCACCAAACAGACAGTGAAACTGCAGCCACAGGAAGCACCTGATTCCAAGCCAGACTGTGAGAAACAAGAGAACCCTTAATAGCTTTCTCAGTACTCGTCCCCAGCCCCTGCTAATTGCAAAAGGCAGTGGAGCCAAGCAGGCTGATGGCCCTCATGTCAAGCCTCTTGTTTTTGACATTATTGCTGCCTAAGAGTACACTAATATAATCTGCAGAGCTTACTGTTAATACAGTGAAATCTTCCTCAGATCTTAATCAAATTTACTGGATATGTAGAAGGGCTGCTGAGAGTACTTCCAAATTTCTCTGTCTCAAGGAAAATCATCCCCATAGCTTTGGCCTGGGAAACTGCACCGTGCCTATGGGATGTGGAAGGTTCAAGTCCAGGATATTCCCTCCAGAGCAGAGTGCAAACAGGCCCCTATCAGCACTGTACAGTGGAATAATATGTGTGCTGCATCAGGGATGATGTGTTTCTACTAATTATCGAATAGTTGCAAAACTCGAATACTGTTCAGAGAAAAGTCCAAAAGTTTCACTCTTGGAATACAAGCACCTGACATTTTCCAGGATCAGGTACCATCACTTTCATTTTCTTTCCAACATTACTCTTGTGCATCCAGACATTAATTACACATTTCACAGCCACTTTCATTGTGCATCATCAAGCTTTCAAAGTCTGTGACCACCGAGAACAGCTGCTGCAATTTGACTCTCCAGCTAACAAGAAAGACACGGCGTTGTTCTCAGATCAGTCATCCCTCTGCCCTTTGTTGTTCCCACTTTGATTAATGTGCTCTCTTTGATGCTGCTCAGGGACACGTTGCAAGCACCTTCATCTTCCCACCTCCCGCTGCAGTCCTGGAGCGTCATCAGCCTTTCCCACCAGGGCAATTACCTCTGCCAAAGGGCACCTGATTCCACCTCACAGCTTTCATGTCCAAGCTTTTGAACATAATTAACTCAATGGTCATTAGTGTAGGTCCAAGCATGCCTTGTGAAGAGCCATGGTGGTTATTAACATAAAAGGTACTCATTATATTGTACTAGAACCAAATAATGCCAGAGCAGAACTTCTGTGCCATCACAGTCCATAGCTGTCTGCCACAAGGAATCACATCAGGAGATTGTGCTAAACCAGCTGAGGTAGATCTCACAGCTAGTTTCATTCTCTATATCCATTTTTACTCTCAGAAGGATGTTTTCATCCTCTGATGGTTAAGGACATCCTTCTCATTCCCAGCCTAAATAAATACGTGAGTAATTTATACCCATTTATTATAAAGCCTACGTTCTCTTCTAGTTTAAATAGTTGGGTCTCATTCCCTTTTCTAATCCAGGAATCTATTTTTATAAGAGCAATTGTAACCAGTATATATGGCACTAAGCTGTTTTATATATTTTGGCTGGTATATACCAATAACCTAAGGCTCTGACATGTAAACATTAATCTGCTTAATTCTATTGTAGCATGTAGGTGTATCAAAATTAAAGAGGCTACTTGGAAACAAATGAAACATAACTTTGCAAGAAAAATAGTTGTGTAATTAGCTGCATCTATGGGTATTCTGCATCTAAAAAGTACGTTCTTCTTTTCAAAAGTATCATAACATGTATTTTCTGTTAAGAGAAATTAATATCCTTTGATTTTACTTCTTTCATTATGAAATTACAGAGTGCTATGACAAATTAATACAATTACTTTGGTTTAAAAATATCACAAGCATATCTGAAGCTGAAGTGCTTTTTCCACTAATACTGTGTTAAGTAATACAAAAGCAAAATCAAAACCCCTCATCCAGAAAAACCTTTCATCCAGCAAGATGCCAGGATAGCAAAGGATCTGCATCTTTAATGGTAACAGTTCCTTCTTGCTCAGTGTGCAGCACTGTGTCATTTCTGATTGCTAAGTATGGATTTTGTATGCAATTTAATAGTGAAAATCTAAGAAAACTTTGGTCAAGTCAACACCATATCACCCATAAAAGTAGAATAGGTGCTGTTTTTACATACACATGGGTTAGCCTGTAGCTAACAAAAATGTATTTATTGAGTGATAGAGCAACAAAAACTTCCTATCATCTTCACCTACACAGTACCTGGGCACAAAACTGAATTATAATCCTGCATTACAATAAACTTCTGATACAAAAATACCTATTTCAGATAAAACTGCTTGCTGCTTTTAACCAACATGAATTCCTAACTCTGAGTGCACAAGCACAGCCTCAGCTTGGAGTAACTGGCAATATGATGTTTCAGTGCAGAAAATTACTTTGTCTTGTGCAATCGTACCGAGTTCTTTCCTCTTCTAACCTGTGTGCTGGAGCATAAAGTGAGCTTCAGCAGCTCCTTCCATCTCAGTTCGTTTGATTTCTCTCTGTGTGTAGGGATAGGCAGAAATCTTTCTCACTGTCTCATTTCCCTCTCTCTTTCCCCTGACCCAGGGTTAGACGCCGGCTCGTAGGTAAACACCTTGGCTCAGGTGTCAGCTTCCAATGTCCACTGCTGCATGAATACCCTGATCAAACAGTGTTTGAAGTCCCATCCTCAAGGACTACTCTGGGAGTCACACTCCTCATTTTATCCAAGATCAGAGAACTTATGGGATTTTATTTGTCTGGCAGATGTGTAAATCATCTTAGGGCTCACTTTCCCTGCGCTTTGGTCCAGTGCTTTCAGCAGTGCAACTATCAAGCCAGCTAGACTGTCTCCCTGCTAGCAAACCTGCATTTTTAGCTCATAAAACAGTCTCTGTATTCCCAATTTTTTTTTCTTATTTTCAAGCAGTTTTTGTAAATCTGCTTTATCAGAGGTGTAAGCATTTCCAACGGATCATTCAGCCAACCAGCCCATCAGCTCTCCCAAAACAGATGACTGTCCCACTAGAGTTGCCCATTCTTCCCCACTGATTAAAAAGAGAGCCTAAAGCAACTACTTTAGACTTGAATACATGATTTCTAAATGCCCTAAAGCAGGGAAAAATGGTTTTTACCCCCCCAAAAATGGACTTACAATGGCACACTACTTTCAAAACTTTCTAACCAGGAAAGGGTACACAGATGGGGTTAGCTTTACCTGTTTTAACCTCTAAAATTCATCCCAGGAGAATTGAGGACCTACTTTCAGGATGAGATTAATGACACAAAATTTCTGACTTGGGACTATCACCCTCAAAAGCTGCACCCTCTCTTATCTCACTGACACCAGCAGATGGACTGTCAGGAAGAGCCAGATCTGGGAGAAGGTGGCCACTCCCTGCAGTCCCTGTGCTACAAGAGGGCTGGAGCTGGGGCACCTATGGTCAGCTTTGGTTTGTATTTTTCGTTTTGATCTTCTAAATTCTTATAATGTCTTAAACTTTAGGCAGATTTCCATCCCAGTGCCCAGTGACTTGCAGAGCTAAATTAGGCATATACACGTCCCTCCTGTGCCTGTGAGGTGAGGCGTGCTGATGAGCTATGAATATTTTCTCAGGAGGAGATGGTGTTCTGCAAACTATGTTTTCTTCTGGCATTTTTAGATGCTCTGTGGTTTCCCTTTGGGTATTTTCTCATCTGTTTTTGCTGCTGGCACGTTCAGGCAGACTGAAGTGTCAGTGAGCATGGCAGAAGGATACTGCATGCCGAGCTGCATCTGCACAAAGCAACTGCCAGCTCCGGAGAGAAACGCTTCCCTACAGATAGGAAAACGTTCCTTTGCCTGCTGTTAAACAAAAATATCACAGTGAGTCATCCACAAAACTCTAGGAAAACAAGCAGGACATTGTGACTATTTTCCGGGCTGCAATTAGCCAATGATTTTCATAAATCTGAAGTCACCAAAGCATAGAATCACAAAATATTTTGGATTTAAAGAGACTTTAAAGACCATCTAGTTAAAACACACCATACCATGGGCAGGGACACCTTTGACTAGACCAGATTTCTTAGGGCCCTATCCAACCTGGCCTTAAACACTTCCAGGGATGAGCCATCCTCAATTTCTCTGGGCAACCTGTGCCAGTGCCTCACCACATATAGCATAAAAAATTTCTTCCTTACATTCAATCTAAACCTGCTCTCAGTCAAGCCATAAAGCCATACCCCTTTGTCCTATCAGTATCTGCTCAAGTAAAAAGCAATCTCAGGAGGATGGATCAGGTGGAAAACAATTCCTTTCCATAGCATGGACATGTCTCTGTCTCCCATGCATACACACATGCATTTTGTTATCTTTCTCCAATTCTTGCTTTTGCACTATGCCAGTGGCTTCAGTTCAAAGACAATTCACACTTTCTCTGCTTCAAAGTTATTTTTGCTTTACAGCTCCATGACTGCAGGGACGATACCAGTTTTTCCTGACACTTTACTGTGGAGCTTCATAGAGGGTTGCTTCAAACACAGGAGCTGCAGTTTGTAGCTCATCTGCAGAAGATGACCTCCTCTGGAGGAGCAGTGTGGGTGAGTGCCCTGCTTTGACCTCAGCCTTCTGCATCTGCATTCAGGACCTGGAGGCAGATATTCTTGGCCACTCAGGTCAGATTGGCAAAGTTTGACTCACAAAATCTGTGACAGCCACTCTTGTCAGTGGTGTGCACACCCAAGGTTGTGCTACATTAATTATACCAGTATAATGCTGCATGTTTAAGCTGATACGCGTTCCAGTTTAGCACTGGACATTTGACATGACATAGCTGGGTCCACACTCAGTTTTAACAAAGTCAAAAGCAGACCTCCAAAGACTAAACTCTTGTAAAATTTAGAGTTGATATCATGGGCCTTGTTCTCTTCTGTTTTATTCTGTTAGTTGTATCACAGTAGTTGCACCATGAACTTCAGTCATGGTTCTAAGCCTGAGGAGGGAGGGAGGGAGGGAGGAGGGCTCACACATGCTTTGTAACTTGTTTGGTTGAAGTTACAATCGCTAAAAGCAAAATTGGTCTCTGTTTTGATTTCCCAGAACACATAAAAACAAAGCAGGAGCTGAGACTGGTGTGATGAGTTTGAGAGACAAATCATCCGGGGATAGGGCTGACTGTGAAGAGCAATTTTCTATTACTATGATATTCATAATTTTCTGGAGGATCTGAGACGGAAATCAGCCTGAATTCTTCTATTTTGCTTCTTGATGGAGGAAAAATTCCTGCTGACTAGAAATAGGAATGAAGAAATTATTTTTTTCATCAAGTGTCTGCACACTTGCTGCTTTTGGAAATAAAAAACATTTTAACTTAAGCGCTCATATGTGCAGAAAAACCATGAGCAGAAAGCCAACATGCCATGTTCTAATACAAAATGAAGTATGACCTTTTAAGAAACCCTAAACTTCTGAAGAATAAATGTTAAATCTATATATAATTCAAAGTATATCAGCTAAATTAGATGCTGGATTCAAACCTGTCCTAAATTAAAACCATTCTTGCATTCTTTGCTTTGCTTTTTTTATTCTCCACAGTAAACTAAAAGACTTTTGAATTTTTTCTGTTATTAGCCAGTTTAGTGCATGGGGAAACCTGCTGTCAGAAGCAGAGTGGCTGCTGTGCCTATGCCCATATGCAGCTTCCAACAGCCAAAGTGCTCAAGGCTTAATCCAGGCTGGAGTGGGGGTCCCAGAAGTCAGATGCTTCTAGACCCAGCTCTTGTACTGGGACTGCCAGCACAGAGTCTGGATCAGGTCATGGATTAAATGCAAGGTGAGATATTGCAAGGTGATGCACATTTCCTGGTCCTCACCACCTCTGCTAGTTAGCTGTTTGCTGAAAAGTTAAGATTCATTTCAATAAAAATGTAAAGTATTGGATACAGGTTCATGAAGTTCCCATAGTGTTCCTTGACCCACAAATTACTCTGCTGCCATGTTATCGGGGAATAAAAACATTGAGTCAAAACCACTTTTATGATGTTAAAATTCCCACTCCTACTTTGAAATTAATTTACTTATTTGAAAAGAATTTTAAAGGAAATACACAAGTGTGCATGTTGCCTTGGTAGGAAGTGTAATACATTTGCATGTGTTTAACAGCACCACTGATTTAAAGGAAGTCTGATCCAACTGAGTATGACAAAATTACAAGGACTTAATTAAATTTGGATTTTGAGAGATGTTTTACTGATGTATCACTAAGAACAGGTACCCCTTGGCCTTGGCAGTTCTCAGTAAACTCATGCAATCCCTTCCCTTCACTCCTTCTTGAAAATAATTTCCACAAAGTTTTCTAACTGTTTAAGAGCGTATCAGCTGTTCATGTGACAGCATTTAAACTCACAATCACATATGGCTCAGGTGTCCTGTAAGCATCTTATGGAAAGCAATTGAGGAAAGACCTAGGACCAGCATGTGGACAAAACACGGGGAGATTGCCAAATACAAGGAACAGCAGAGGTGGACAAATGTGGATGCCAGTATCACCAAACCATCTTCAAGTGAAATTACCAACTTGTTACCTTCCTAATATTTGAAATATCAGCAGGAAATGAACAAAATACTGCCATTTGAAATGTGTGACATGATCATTTCATCCCCTTGGATTCATCACCTGAACATCAATGCTTATAGCACAGAAAATCCAAACCACAATAGGAGCATTCTTCAGTGCCACATTTGTATGGCCAAAGGCTGTGCTTTAGATGGGGAAACAGTTTGGACAGACACTCAGTTGTGTCCATCAAGGCTGGGCATATGGGGAATATGTAAACTTCTTTAAGAAATGGCTTAATCAGAGTTTGTCTTCACAAACCATGTGTTTTGGGAGTCAAAACTGCACAGCAGGCCTGAGGACAGCTCTCCTTCAAATCACTGGTGGGGGCACAGCAAGACTAGAAACAACATTTGAGTTCACAGACTGGGACCAGAGCAAGACCTGGAGCACTTCCTCCATTTCCAGCCCATGTGTCAGTGGGTTTTATGAGTTCATCTGCTCCTACACTGCATGGCATTGACGTCAGAGTTCATTTTCCAAAGCACCTGTGCCAGTGCCTACTTCCTTACCTTGGTATCCAGATTAACAACGAAATGAGTTCAGCAAAAGCTTCAAAATAATTTATTTTTGTAATCCAATGTTCATATGTATCAAAAATATTCATATGATGCAATGAAGCTTTATTTCTTAAGAACTGTTTGAAATTTCATGTAAGCAGACCGTAAATAAGTTGTGTAAATGGAAGAGTGACCTTGAAAAGAAACCCAGAAGTCAAGTGTATGTGCCTGCAGAGTAAGATGTGGTCTATTTATGCCCCACATCTCAGGGCACTAGTGGGGACTTTGCCCCTGGACATCAGAATGTGTATTTAAATTTCATCATTCCTGATGCTCTGCTACCCTGGGCACACAAAGTCCTCAGCTGTCCTAATTTGGAGAACAGATTATTCCTCATTTTAAATGTAAACCCAAATGTTTTCCTCTCACTAATGAGAGGGGAAGTGATAGATGCGAAACAAGACTTTATTAGCAGCCTTGAGATTCCAATGAGATTTCAGAAAATCATTTTTACAGTATGAGGTTATTCACTTCACTGGGCAGAGAAGCCCATCAGGCAGCTCCAGGCTTGGCTCCCCATGGCTGCTCTATCTCCCTGTTCATGGGCATGGGGTGCTCACAGGCCAACCAGACCCTGTGAAGAAAGTATTTGAGAAAGTAAACAGTCATTTCTTATCTGCACCAGTGTTTCTTCTTTTTATCTTTTCCCTTCACAATGCTGCTATGGAATTGCTCTCCCTATCACTGGTGGCCATAGACCACCCAAGGTCACACTCTACATGTTCAGCCAGGGGCTCAATTTCACAATGAAAACTGTATTTTTTGGACATGATATATCTAGCTGGTGGAAGGAAAGACAGTTTTTACTATTTTTGGATTAAACATGCCTAAAAGCTCCTTAAAACTCGGCTGAGGAGCCGGAATGACACCTTCAGGATTCCTCTTTCCTCCAGCAATTGTTGGATGCTCTCTGAGGCTGCTGCTTCTCCGTTCCTGAGCCCTTCCTTAGCCCACCTGGGCTAACCTGTGGGGGATCAGTCACCTGCACTGCCTGTCTGCCCATGGAACAACCCTGCCTTCCCCATCTACCTGCCCCTATCAGGCTCAAAAACAGAGCTGGCAGCAAAGACCTCCCTGTTGTGGTTCCTGCTGCAATGTCCTGATGAGATGCTGTGGAGAGATGTCTGCTGGTTTGCCCGCTGGGATGAAGCAGTGGGATGCCTGCAGTGATGCCTGCAGTGCCTCTGGGGTGGTGCCTGGTGGGGTGTCAGCTCTGATGCACATTGAGGCACTGTGGTGGGATGCCTGCTGGGCTGCCTTCTACATTTAGCCATCTTTCAAGACAAGTGAGACCCAGCATTTAAATATTTGTAGTTTATTTTTCCTTCGCCACAGTGCAGAGTGTGTGCTCTGTGTAGATATGCAAAAGTATTTAAATTTTTGTGTTTACAGGCTGTCTTGTTCTGGAAGGAATGGTTCCAAATGGCCCAGGCTCTGCAGCCATGTTCCCAGCCAGCCCTCCCCAAGGCTCTTGGGCTCCCCTGAACACTAGCAGAGAAAGAGAAGCTCCTAGCTTAGATTCTCCCCTCTACCAGTGATGCTCTTCACAGCCAGCAGCTCTTCATGGGGACACTAACAATAGGTTCAGAGCACAGGTACATTCCACAGTTTTTCAGCAGTTGCAGGCTTTCTGGGAAGACTTTGCAGTGCCTGGCAATGTCCCCCTTCCCCATGCCCACTGCCAGCCTGGACAGAGGAGCCTGTCCCATACCCCAGATGATTCACTAGGACCTTCATGGAGAAAGCAGTGTCCTGCTCAGCTCCCCCAAGGCTCCCTTGGGCCCCTTGGACACCTGAAAGGAGCTTCAGCACTGGCAGCACTGCTTGTGCCCTCAGGACCTGTGCTGCAGGAGGTGGAGGAGCATTTTGTGCATGTGAGCATGAAATGCCTCAGGTGCAGAGGCTGCACTTGCAGTGGAGTGTGTGTGCCACAGTGTCACACACAGAGTGCCTCTGTCCCTGCTGCTGGCTCCACATTCACCTCTGTGGCAACCCTCTTGTTTATTTTCTAGGAAAGTCTTTCTTCTCCAGGATACCTCATATTCTGATTTTGAATGTTGTGAAATACCCAAATGCACACTTCTTCCATGCAGGATTTCACAATACATTGCCTGTTACAATACCTATTTAATACAGTTTCTTGCCCATTAAGGTTATTGCTACACTTCACTCTAAAATTGTGCTGGCAGCAATGCAGAACTGTTGTGAGAAACTGTGGAATCAGATTTATATGGATCACTTAACGGGAAATTCTGCAGTTGTATTTTTCTCTTCCAGGAGGAACGTGTATTAGGAATTACCTTTAAAACCTAAGACTGTGTATGTGAAATTGTTCTATATGCAATTTATTCTATTTTTAATGAGCTGTGATATCCTAAAGCAATAAAAAAAATTAATATGGATTGCTATGCACCCTTTGCAATGCAGCTAATGACTCTGTCAGCAAGTTCCATACTGGAATTTTAATTTATACCTGGAGTTTTAAAAATATGAGAATTTTTGTAAAATAGTGTAGGCAAGGCAAGTTTTATTAGATGAAGAAATGGTAAAAATAGTCATGTGCAGCTTCATTCAGTTCAGGTTTATGGTCTGGTTTTGAATTCAATCTTTTCTCAGAATGAGTGATGGCACATACCCCCTGAGCCACATATTCCCCCTTAGCTTGGCTCTCCACACTGGGCCATATGCAGATGCCAAACATCTGCTCAGTGGGGTGTAAATATGTGTGGTTACTGCACTGCAAAGAGAGAGAAAGGACAGCAACACATACGGACCTCTTTGGGGAAAAAAGGCCAACTTTGTTGAATTGTCAGCCTGTATTTAAAGTGTGTTATGTTCAGCTAGGACAGGACAGTAATTCATTGGACGATTGGGACAAATATCCCCTGGGACAGCATGTCCGGATGTCCCATGGGAAAGACACCAGGTGTTAATCTTTATTATGAATTCCACTCTGTTTTTCACCATGTTATCACTCTGGGAGACTGCTTCCCTCAACTGAAGCTGTAGTCAGCTTGTCAGCCTGGGAATGGACCTGAGAGACAGGAGAAATCCAGGCCTGAAAGGAATTGCCAAGCTGTAATTTCCTAGCTCTCTAAATGTGTGTGTCCACAAATATGTCCTTGGAATTCAGGGTGCATGCAAGGAACCAAGGCATGCACTGGTCCCAGCCCACAGCTGTGACAATTTGGGTCTTGAAACAACAGAGAAAATAAAGGCCACATATCCAGGCACGTACATGTGTATATTTTCTAATTATAAGTGAATTTAAGCTCAGGTTTGTCTCATATGCACTTGAAGCACCTAAGTCCTAGGATCCTGTCCTGGCCTAGGATCCCTGTGGAACTACTGCATGTGCTGATCATCACTGAAGATGGGCTCAGTCCTTGTAAGGTCTGGTTTCCCCCCAGGAGCTTCCTGGCCTTCTTCACTGTCTAGCAGTGTAGCCTACAGCAACCACACATTCTCATTGTGAACGCAGCAATTTGGTGGGCATGGAAGAGGAGAGACATCCAGTGATATAAAACCAGGCAGTGCCTCTCTACATCTGATTGCCTTAGAGAAGTAAGAAACATTAGGACTTAAACATTTCTGTATATATGTTTTTTTGGGAAAAAGAATCCAGACTCTCACAGAGCAGGTAAGTGTTGAACCTGCTCAGGCTCCTAGGGTGTGAAAAACACCCCAAGAAACCTCATGTATCCTGTGGTGACGTTTAGCAGTGGGGGAATATCAATACCTATGGCCATCTCTGGCTGATTTTGCTAGCAGGATAAAGAACAGAATGGGTGTATAAGGTATGTGAGTTTATCTACTGTTACATATGCTATTTAAGATATTCCCATCATTGAAGATGGTGTCATACTCTCAGTTTATTAGAAGGCCTGGGATATCTGATTCCTGGTTAGGGCTGTATTTCTTCATCCCATAACTTCTAGATGAGCAATTTCTCGTGATTCTGCTTATCCATCTGTGCTTCTCAATACCCATTCACAACTCAGCTGGCAGCACTCTGTTAGCTGGCTGTATTCATGGCATCACAGAACCACAGGATACTCTGAGCTGAAGAGGACCCACAAGGATCATCAAGTCCAACCCTGAAGTGAATGGGCCATACAGGGATTTAACCCACGACGTTGGTGTATTAGCATCATGCTCTGACCAAAGTAATGAAGATTTACAACCACTCAGTCACTGTCAAAGGTATTAGCACAGGAAGTTTAATATAAATTTGTGAAAGTTGAACAAAGTTCAGTGGCAAGATTCATTGTATTACTTACTGTATAGGTGAAGCACACATAGAATAATCAGTTTAGAATGAATCTAGAATGATTTACACAGGAATGCATTCTAGTAGCTGATGCAGGCCATGGTGTAGAAGTAATTTCTTCACCAACGTAAGATTCATTCCAAGGGGCATAGGCAGTAATACTGGATTGTAAGAATTGGTGGATTGCAAGAGGACCATCACAACAGGCAGATTAAAATGTAAATACACTTTTCTAAATATAAAAACCTCTTGAAAAATCAAGCCTAGGGCTGCAAGGACCAATGTTACCATGAGGAATTATGCTCAGTGTACTGCTAGTCCTCATCATAAGTTCTTATATTCAAACCATTACTTCATCCTTTTTTCTCATAAAAATGCTGGAGAGTCAATTACTTAACATTGAAATGTATTTAAATTTCTTAATGAAAAGTGCTCTAGAGTGGAGTACATCTCAAGAGCTGGCTAAATATGCTGAGACAAAGGATGTGTATTTTCTACTGTGAGCTCACATTAAGTTTGTATTATTTGAAATAAAGGTTAAGCCTCTGACTGTCAATTAGTTGCAGCACTGTAATGCTCGTATGTGGCTCTCATCAAAACTGCTTCACATTTTGTGAATTACAGAGAGATGAGTAATGAAATGCTGCATTTCAGTGAATCATTGTCTGTATCTGGCAGTTGCTAAAAGTGAAGTATGACTGCCCATATGACCAAGGCATGGGAACTAAATGCAATTTAAGCTGCTTCTTGATGAAAGAAGTATTTACACTCTTACAACAACACTAAGTATTTTGCTGAATATCTGTCCGAATGATGAAACAGATCATTGGAAACAGAGCTGTGGTTTTATGCCAGGCTCTTGAATGCAGCTCTGTGTGCCTTCCCTGGGCTCTACTAGACCAGGGAATGAGGACAGCACGGCTGCTCAGGTCCACCCATTCAACAGCCACAGCTTGCATCAGGAGGGGCAAGGGACTCACCTGAATGCACTTTCCTTTAAGGTGGATCATATCTATGAAATGAATGTATTTGATGTAAATACAGCAGAGGACTGATCATAATCCATGGCAACATTTTTTCCAAAAATTAGAGAACTTAATAAAAAGATTTATTAGTGATTATTATTGACCTCTCTCCTGAATCCATCTAACTTTGACTTCAGTCACCGGATTTTGCTGTGACTTTATCTGATGCACTCCACAATCCAATTTGTTCCTCAAATAAACAGTTACAGGGATCAAAGCTGACTCTCAATCTTCACTTCATTAAGCTAAGTAGATGAGCTCATTAAGAGCCTCACAACAAAGGCACTTTTCCCAATACTTCATTAAATCTGTGACTCACCCCTAAACTGTCCCAGTGTTAGATGACACCACAACACTGCCAAATGAGAAGGTGCATTAGCTCATCTACTGGATATTTTCCTGCACATATATATGCCTGCCCACATCTCCCTTGGTAGCACTGGGCTTTTCCATAATATGTGAGAAAAATCCAGGCTAAAAGGGACTTGGGGAAGTCTACTCCAAGACCTGCCTCAGCTGCTCGGTGTTTCACTCAGGTCTTGACAGCCTCCAAGGAGGGAGGCTGCAGAGCCTTTCTGGGTGGTGGGGTGGGTGTCCTCATGGAGAAAGGATTTCTCCTTATGCCCATCCAAACCTCTCATGTTTTAGCTTTTGCTCATTGCCTCTCATCCTCTTGCCTTGCACCTCCATGTAGAGGCTGATGTGGATTCTCTATGCCCTCCCTGCAGGCTCTGGAGGTGCCCTTGGCTCCCAAAAACACACACTTTCGGGCAGGACCAAAGCCCCATGAGTCACTACTTTCTGCTATTCTCCAAAACTTGGTTGTGGCTAGAGGTAATTTTGGCATCTGTAGGTTATGCTCCTTCTTTCACCCATTTCCTGAAGTTTGGGTCAGCTGCAAGTGATATGGCAAGGGTTTTGCCATCTTCCAGTTCAGCAATGATCTGATCTGTCTGGGGCAGTCCAAGGAGAAATGAAACCTCAGACTTCCCTAATAAGGAAGGCAGACACAGCAATAATAGCAGCAGTGTTAGCAAAGCCTTACCTCACGATGCTGGAATTAGGGTGGGTCACCAAGCCCATTACCCAGCCTCCTGCACTGGCGGGGTCTTCACTAGTATCCATCAATAGGAGTGATGTGAACTGTGAATTAACATATTTAAATTTGGAATTACTTGGTGATAAACTGATTTTAATGATCTGTTAATGCATTAGTACATTTTCTACATTACAATTTTTAAAATGCCTCATGCCACTTTCTGCACCTTGTACAATCCCTGAGTGCTGATAGAGGTTGAGAAAGAAATAATTTGGTTTATGTCTGTAACTGAGGCACGAATCTTGCCAGTACTGTAGCTGGCCCCTGACATCCCCATGCACAGAAGTCAAACCAAATGGTCAGATTTCAGTAATGAGGCAATACTCATAGTGAGGGATCACTTCAAATCAAAGTGTGTGACCCAATTATACTGGTAGTTAGACTTCTACAGTGCTGACAAACCTTTTTGAAATAATTAATATGGGGGAGAAAAACAGTAAAGAAAGACAATTTTCCTGCTGATGTGTCAGCAACATAGGGGCAAACTTTTCCTATTACTAATACACTGATAAAAAGTACAATATTGTCAAAATAATAGTCTAATTGTATAACTAAGCCACCTGCTTACCTTTGAAGACTAAGAAACATTTTAATGTGTGCCTAATCCACCCTTAAATGACCAATTAGAACAGGAGATAGAATTAACTTTTGATCTATTGGTGAACAGAAAGAACTAATTAGTAATAATTAATAATTTACAATATTCTCTCATGTCAGCTACTTCATATAATCTGGCTGAAAGACCCCACACACAGAGATGCTTTTGTGTTTATTATTTATTATAATTAAATCTTTATGTAAATTTCACAGAACCCATGGAGACGTGGGTTCCCTTCCCAGGAGACATGGAGGTGGTGATGTAGGTCTCTACTTCCACACACCTCCCTGTGGCAAGGTTTTTCCACTGTTTTAAACACACACAGTTATGCTCATGAAATGGGAAGAATTTATCAATTCTGACTGATCTGGTTACCCCACGAATTTCTTTTTCATACAAGGTGACAGCTGGAAAATAAGATACATGTAGCAGAGCTGAAGATATCTGCCCAAATGGACTGTGCTGAATAAGCTGGTGACAGCTCCAGACCAAATCCTGTTAGGATCAAACAAGCTGAAAGCACTGGAGGGGAGACCTTTGTGGTGGCTATGCTTCCAGAACAGGGAGAAAATGTAGCATGCTCACTCTTACCATTTCTGGGGGAAATAAAGCAAATGTACTTCATTAGAGGTGCAGCAGGACAGAGTGTCCCTGTAGCTGCTGACCCTGCACCTACTGCACTTCCATCCCTTTCCCTCCTCAGCCTCTTCACATCTATCCTAAAAAATGAAGAAATGACTGCCCTGTGTACAAATATGCCTCACACAGCTTTCAATTAGCTACTCTAAAACCAATCACAGCCCAGCCATGGGAGCAAACCTCCAGAGCAGGTT
The DNA here is from genome assembly GCF_052056855.1 of Sturnus vulgaris. Taxonomy (NCBI): domain Eukaryota; kingdom Metazoa; phylum Chordata; class Aves; order Passeriformes; family Sturnidae; genus Sturnus; species Sturnus vulgaris. The sequence continues at coordinate 41,560,065 of NC_142244.1, read as the reverse complement.
GCAGGGCAGCACGTAGCCCCTCTCCCTTGCAGTCATGCTGGTACCAGTATCCAAAATAACTGCTCTAAGTTTTCTGATCTCTGCACTGTCAACATTCGCTTCCCTCTCTGACTCTCCTCCCTAAGGGTCAGAAGTCAGGCTGCATTTTCTTCAAGTGCAAAACAAATAGGTGCCTGAGTAAACAAAAGGCAGTAGCCCCAGCTGTGCCTCAGATTTGAGTGTTGCTGCCTTGTTGTTGCCCCAGGAATGCCACCCTGAGCTCAGGCACTTGTAATCTGAACAAAACCATGTGCAGTAAACACATCTAGCTGTGCCCCAACTTTGCCAATACCAGTCTGCTGCTCATCTTCCAAGACGAGGACCAGTCACCAGTGTGACACCACATCTATGAAATATAATTCTCAGAAAACCTGTTTTGTGGTTGCATTGTTGGGGTTCTTTTTGTAAAATCTGGAATTTTGGGGTAACTAGTTCAATTGCTTCCAAAATTAGTCTATAAAGGATGCTGCAATAATACCTTCATGCTGTAGCATGCTCAGCATCTTCTTCAGGTGGCAGCAGATACTTTGGCCACTGTAACCCTGGAAAATGACTGTCTGCAGACATAGATGCCTTGTTCAAACATGTATGTGCTGAAGTGATCTCAGAGAGAACACCTCTGCTCTAAGTAGAGGCTGGAAGAACTGGAGTTCTTCACTCTGGAGAAGAGAATGCTCTGATGAGACATTACAGCACCTCCCAGTGCCATAAGGGGGCTAACAGAAGAGTGGAGAGGGACTTTTTGTAAGGATATGGAGTGATAGGACAAGGCAGAATAGCTTTAAACTGATAGTGTACGTTTAGATTAGATAATACAAAGAATTTCTTCACCGTGAGGGCAGTGAGGCACCAGCACAGACTGCCCAGAGAAGTTGTGGATGCCCCATACCTGGAAGTCTTCAAGGCCAGGCTGGAAGAGGATTTGAGTAATCTGGTCCAAGGGAAGGTGTCCCTCCCCAATGTAGAGGGAGTTGGAACTAGATGGTCTTTAACTAATCCATACCACTTGGTGATTCTGTGGTCCAAAGCAGTTACCCCAAGTAAGCCCAGCTCTACCAGGAGCTTAACCTGTGAAACGTGCTGGGTAATGAGCACCAGCAAAGCAGAGAGATGCCAGCACAGCACCAACTGATGCCACTCATTTGCCTCCCCACACTTCCACAATCAGCACAGCTTCTCTTCACAAACAAGCTCCTCCAGCAGCAGACAGGAGCTGTCATTCCCTGCACCTTGATAAAGAGGCAATCCAGTGTCATTCCCTACAGAGCAGCAGCTCAAACAGCCCCTGCAGCCAAGGAACTTCTATTCATGGAAGCATACACCGCAGATTCAAACTGTGTAACACTGAATAGCAGCCCCCTACTACATTAAATCAAAGACCATCTTTATTTTTCTTTATGACTGAGACAAGGACGTAGCTGTCCTTTCTCCAGTAGCAGGCTTTTCTCCCCATGTTTTGAAAGCCCAGATGTGTTATTACAAAGAACTCTTGATGGGCAGTTCTAGACTGTGGAGACACACAGAAATAGACTACTTAAAGTGAAAGTTAGATCTCTGCTCTTCTAAGATTTGTCATTCTGTGAGAGCTTGTTCACTCCAACAAAATTGGTACACAGTCTGCAACATCAGACAAGCCTCTGTTCCTGCAGAAGCATTTTATTAGATATAAAAGACAAGAGCTTAAGGGCACACTAACATAATTGAGAAACAGCTATCAAATAAGCAAGCTTTAGTTTTCAAAGAATCTGATTGTATTTCATGCAATTACTTGAGAGAAGCAACCCAGTACCAGATGATTAGATTGGGTGGCAGCATGATGTGACCCCTCCAAAGAGCCTCTTAGGACACTGCCTGTTCTATCAGCTGCTCCCTTCAGAGTGCAGATGAAGCAGCAGCAGGAGGCAGCTGAGAATCACAGTGCTCTAACCCCATCTAGGGGACTGAGCCACGGCTCAGCTCCTGCAGAGCCATGTGCAGCTGCCAGCCCAGGGCTAGCTGGGAAGGGCACTGCCTTTGAATAAAGAAGCACTGTTCAGCCACAAACCCCCACTTTCCCTGCCTTTTCTGTATAACTCATTAGTCACACAGCTCTCAAACCCTATTATACCTGCACTACGTCACACTCTTTTTGTTTTCAGTTTTCATTTAGTTTACCATGTGTTGTGCTACTCTAGTCTTCATTTTCCCTGCTTGCTGCCCCCAATAAGTACTGATTATATATAAACCTAAGTATGTGCTTTACAAAATCAAATACTTTATGAGGGATTAGACTGGTTAAACATGATTGAAACAAACATTATTTTTAAAAAGCCAGTAAACCCCTGAATTTGCTACAATAAGAAAAGCCAATTCAAACATGACTTTGAAAATGAAACATTCAGCTTCTGTTCACATCAAGATTAGCACTGAGAAATACACTGCATCTCCCTCTTCTTTCTGTTCAGACTTTACTGAGTGCTTTTGCAGACAAAGTCCTGTTTTACATGCATGGGCACTGTGGGTCCCACTTTTTCTGAAAAAGCTAGAATTATAGAATGGTTTGTGTTGGAAGGAGAACTGAGGTCGAAAGTGTAATATTTAAGGTGCTCAGAGAGCAAGTAAGTAATACTTTTTAATTTTTTCTCTTGCCATACACACATGCAAAATTGCATGCCTATTTATCTACCTCAGCAGGGCTAAAATCTTCTAGGCTTTGTGACAGCACCACCAGGTGCTCCTGCTTTCCTATGAAATTCTGACAGGCTGTAAAGCCAAGCAATTAGCAGGCACACTGAAGCCAGTTTTGAGTCTATCATTATGTAGTATTGATACAATTACAGCCTCCTTGGCAAACCTTACACTATAGAGGCTTGTTCTGCTTTCCTTTCGATTCCACTAAGTGACTCCAGAAGTCAGTATTAAGTGAAAAAAAATGTTTTAAGACATTGTTGGTAGAAATATCTTAGTTCTTATTGGTCCATGATAACAGTATCTACCCTGGGAAAACACAAGAAGATTTAAGAAGCCTAAAGTAAGAATAAAAAAAAATATTTTTCCACAATCAATATGTACTACCTTATGGAAATTATGAAGACAGCAAAAATAAGGGGAAAGAACGTTAACTTTAAATTAAATATGTAAATTGACACTGAGTTAACATTCAGGGGTCTTCTGAAGGTCTATGGAAACAAGACTCAGAATCAAGAACCAACTGCACTGAAAGCAAACCCAAAGAGCCCTGCAAATCTCTGTCACAGAAGGCAGACGCCTGTAAAACATTCATTTTCAACACTGTTAGAATATAACAGAGAACTGGGGCGGAACTGAAGAGTTCAGCACAGAACCCAAATTCCCAAAGGCATTGTAAGAAGCACACAGATCTCTCGTAGCTTCCAACATAATGGGTTTGCTGTGGCAGAGAGCATCTTCCCAGTAAAAATACTACTTTGCATTTCAGCATCATCCAAGTCAAATCTCTCACGTAGCAGCGGATTACACCCTCCAATGCCCCTCAGGAAGCACAATGCCATAATCCCTTCAGCAAGGATTAGGAGAGGGGCCACCCCATCCAAACAGCTCCTGCTGGAAAGTCAGCAACAGAGCACAGCCTGCCCAGCTTCCTTACACCATCCCATTGCACCTCACTGATTTTCAGCGGTATCTCCCTGCAGAGATCTGATCAAAATGTGCTGCAGGTACCTGCTGGTGGGAGCAATGGGCCCTGCATTTTCCCCCTGCACCACACCAGAGTGAAGAAAACCAACCATAGTCTTCCCAGAGATTGCCATATAATTTGAGCAGATTAAAAACCCGTTACAAGAGACAAACAAAGGGATGTTCACAGTGAAGAGAACGCAGCAAGCATTTGTTTTTATGGAGCAAAAAGGCTGCTAATGGGCTAACATATCAGGGTTCCTGATGGACTTGGGAGGTGCTTGGTGTTTGCCAGGGGAAGGTGGGTAACTCACAGGGGATCAATCACCCTGATGCTGTGTGTCTGAGGAATCCTGGCATTTCATTCTGACTCGGAGCAATGCTAGAACACAGCCAAGATGACAAGCAGCTGTGAATGTAAATGAAAAAAAATTAAATTTGTATTTAATACCTGTATTTTAAAAATACAAATAATGTTTGCAAAAAAAATAAATGAAAGTAGAAAGCTTTCTCTGCTACTTTTCAAACAGGATTTTGCCCTTGCTGAACTTACTAAAAACCTTGAACCAAAAAAATTACAAATGCTCCGTACAACTGTCTTGTCAGGAAGGAGTTGAAGCATGGAAAGAAAATTGGATTGTCAAAAACCAGACACCTCAAATACTCTCTTGGCAGAGGGAAACTCCTACACATGTTCTGAGCACCCTCTCGGAGGTAATGACTACCTATAACCAGAGATGAGAACTTATCAAGAGTGCTTTTGTGTTTTCAGGAGCTGATTGAGTCACTTACGAGTCACTGACAGCAAAAACGGCAAGGTTACCTCCTTCCACTGCTCAGCCACTATCCCAACCCCATCCCATAAATGCAGGGAAGGGCAATAAAAAAAGCCTTTATTCTATCCAGCTTATGGCCTCTGCCATCTGACACTTTATTCCTGGTATTTATTGCTCAATCCTGAACCTTACAGTGAGCCTTCCTCCCCTTCTCTGCCATTGGGAAACTCCTCCCTCCTGCAGCATGGAAGAAGTGCAGGGGAAAATGGAAATATGGAGTAAAACCTATAATAATTCTTTTTAATGGGTCCAGTGGGATTGATGACGTTTAGACACAGCTAGCATTCCTGTCTTTTTTTTCCACTGGAGTAGCAAGTCTGAAGGTTTGTTATAGTTAATTGTTTGTTATTTGCCCAGCAGAGTACTCAGCACTGGAATGCAAAATTAATCTTACTAAACTTTCCCAATCAGTTTAATGACTATTGTGGCATTAAAATATATTAATTCCTTTTTTTGAAAATGCAAAAGACAAATTACTTTGCAAAACACTGCAAAGTTTTATGGAATAATAAACAATAATAAATTCTTTTATAAACAAATGTAAATTATTTTACAAAACAAAAGCATTTCAATTTTACACACATTGAAATTAATTTATTTATGGTACTCTTTGCCTAAAGGTCATAAATACCAATACCTTTGGTCAGAAAATACTACGTTTCAGCAATCTGGTTAGATATTTAACGACAGCATTATTATCTCTACTATGATAATATAGGAAATAAGGCAGAGAATGAGAGAGAGGACAAAAGAGATGTTCCCTGCCCTAATGAGCTTCTAATGCTGTTCACTATTCATTTGCTTAGGCAAAGCAGGGCAGCTGGTTGCACGTTCCCATTCTGGAGCCAGGTTTGATGCTCCCCCTTGGCCAGACCAGGTGGACTCTCCTTTCTCAGGCTGCAGGACCTGATCAGTCACTGGTTCAGCACGTCTGTAAATCCATCTGTGAAAGCACAAACAGCAGCTGGCCACATCTGCACTGTGCCATGCCCACTGCACCCTCCCAGCACGCTGCTCCTCCAAGCAACTTGAGCCTACCTCAGCACACAGGTCCAAAACGGGCCAGAAGAAGAGAGTTTGGAAAACTCTGTGTCTCCTGCCGGGGATGGGAAGGTTTGCTGCTGGCAAGGCAATGGGCAGGGAGAGCCGTGGTACTGACACACCACCCACTGCACACGAGAGATGCCAAAACACCCACCCCAGCACCCATGGCTCTGGAGATGTCTGTGGGGGTTACCTCATCGCCTACAATTGTTTTATAACCTCTAGATGGAATTTTATTATATAAAATCAATTAATTCTGCGTTTAGTTTTGGCATAAGTGAGCTGATGTCTGGTTTACAAACCAGACAGGTTTTTCTATCCAAGCTGTGAAACTAAATTAAGGAAGAGTAGTACAACAAAAATGGTCACAAAAAACACCTGCATCTGAGATGGTCATTTAAGACTCCTTTTATAGTCACTGGGCAGAAGCAGTCCATGATTCATCTCATCCTAAACATAACCAGCTAGAGAGGCATGGATAAATGATGTTAAAAGATGAGAAATAACCATTCTTCACATACATTTTTGTGCAGCACAGAAAAAACACGGTGTTCATCCTATATTGGGTATAGTAATGTTTTTCAAGAGTTACAAGAAAAACACGTCTTCCCTAAATTAATACAGTTGTTTGCTTTTTTTTTTCGTTTTTCTTTCTTCTTTGTTTTTCATTTAGAGGTATGAAGAGTGGACATCAGTGTAAGAAGATAGAATTAATTAGGACTGTCATTTCTACGTATTTACACCATCCTAATTCATGTTGTTCTTGCTTTATGTATCTGTATCTGGCTTCTGCTGCAGCAGGGAGAAGTGGGGGAGCAGAGCTGGCTCTGCTGTCACCTCCTGCCAATACACGTGAGCATGGATTCCAGCTCCCACCCAGACTCCCACACTCCAGCTAGAGATACGGGACACTAGAGAAGCAGTGAGCAAGGAAACCAACAAACCCCAGCTTTACCTTGCTCTTCACTGAAAGCTTTAACGCTCCAAAAGCAAGACAGTGTGAAAGCAGCATCACGACAGAGGCAAAGCAGATGTTCAATACACAAGGCTTCAGCTAAACCAGCAAGCTCCAAGAGGAGAAATCAATAGCAAGAGGAAAGAGGTTAAAAACTCCTCTCCTGCCTGTCCTCAGCTGCATACAGACATTAATTACTACTTGCAGGATGCCAAGCTGTTGCACTCCACCTCCTGCACTTGCAAAAGCCTGTGAACCCAATGCCCCTATCCACTCTCACCTACGCCTTGTACCCAGCAGAACACATACTTCTGTATGAGAGGCAATTTTAGCACCCTGCTAGCTGCAACCTGGTGACTCTGCCTCTACAGAGTTCTAGAGATACACCTGTAGGTACACAGGACACCAGGCTGGACCACAGGAATTTGTAGCTTCGTTGTGCTGCAGAAAATTCCAGATCCCATACTCTGTATGATGGCATGCAGACTAGGAGATGAAGTTTGAGCTGTTTTCTATGGAATCTGAAATACCTGAAATCTGAGATCTCTGAGCTATCTTGGAAGAATTATGGCAGAGAACATGCTCTTGTAGCAGCTCAGGCAGGTGTTGGTGGAGTGGATTTTACAATCTGACATTGGAAGTCACTTCCTCACCTCTCAAAACCAAAATTACTTGAATCCTGTAACATCCAGAGCCTGCTGTCATGCTCATCTCAGTTGCTAGGCTTTTAAGGACAACTGAACAAGCTGAGCACCTCAATGAAAGGCTGCTGTAATTAAGATCTTTTTTTTTCATTTTAGATTTCAGGAAGTCCATATGGTTTCTTTTTTGATACATGCAATCTTTATATTCTTAATAGATGTCAGAGGCAGGTCTAGAGAAATCCTTCACTCTTCTTGTAACTCCTAATGCACACAGGTAGCAGAGGGCTTCAAAGCACAAGAAGTACAAAGTTTGTCTTGGTTTCAGCTGGGATAGAATTAATTTTCTTTCTAGTAGCCGGTACAGTGCTATGTTTTGGATTTAGGATGAGAATAATGTTGAGAATAATGCTGATAGCACACTGACGTTTTAGTTGTTGCTAAGTACTGCTTACACTGTGTCAAGGACTTTCCAGCTGCTTGTTCTGCCCTGCCAGCAGGAGGAGGCTTGGGGGTGTGCAAGAAGATGGGAGGAATTACAGCCAGGACAGCTGAACCCAACTGGCCAAAGGGACATTCCATACCATATGGCACCATGCTGAATAACAAAACTGGGGAATTTGGCCAGGAGAGACCAATCTCTGCTCAGGGACTGGCTGGGCATCATTCAGTGAGTGATGAGCAACTGCAATGTGCATCACTTGTTTTGCATATTATATATATATATTTTTTCCCCCTTCCCTTTCTGTCCAATTAAACTATCTTTATCTCAACCCACAGTTTTACCTTTTTTCCAAATGTCTGGGTGGTGTTTAGTTGCCCAATAAAATCACTGCTCAGCTACATTGCTAGAAAACTTCTAAGCAAGTGAAGAGCATTTATCAATGGATACATGGATAATGGATACAGCAGAGAGAAGCCGTATCTTTTGAGTTTGAACAGAGACCATTCTTTTTGCAAGAGCATGCACACTCCAGCTGTCCTCACTGGTGACACTGTGACAATGAGAAGAAAAACAAAGGAAATGGATATTTCTGAGTATTTCTCCATGGATGCACATTCTATTTAAACACTCATGCAGTTAACTGCATGTACGGTTGTCTCCATTTAGCACTTTAATTATACCAAAATGTTGGTTGCTAGATGAAAATTTGACAAAAAAAAGGCCCCATGTGATAAACCTTTTGATGTCATTCTCTTTTCCTAAGGAAAATAGGTTGCCAGTAAACAGTGATCTGATTATTTGCTTCTTGTCTGATCAAGGAAGGGCAGTGGAACAGAGGATTCAGTGTTCAGGTGAGTCCTGGCCTCACCTGGCAATGCCTCAGCAAGGACTGAGATAGCCTAACTCTTTTCTGCAAAGCAACCAGAAGCAAAAGTGACAATTATATCCATGTACTCGACTGCTGGGAATTAGCTGCCACTTATATTACAAGTACAGAACAAAACAGAAGCACTATGGTAGCCTGACCTACTCTTGGAGAAGGAGGAGCTCTCTGTGTACCTGGGCATTTTTCCAGCCAGGCTTTTTTCTATGTAGGCTTTGTCTTGGTCACCTGTGCTTATCTTACTTTAGGACTGGATCACAGCAACAGAAGGCTACAAAATTGCTCTCAGGTCATGGTATGAACACCTGCTCAACTGAGATCCAGGGTGGCCTCCCAACATTTCCCAAGGTGACCCCTTGGGCCTGAATTTCACTTCTGGAATTGAATTACACCTGTGTCTTTCACCCCTCTGTCCTAGGACACACTTCAAGTCCCAGATAAAATCCAATACGCTTATTTTTACTCAAAACGTCCAGAATAGTCTTAGGAACCTGGTGGGCTACCAAAGACCCTGCAATTCTTTATGCTCAATGCAGTCTTATTTAAAATTGGCAGCAGCTTTTGAACTAGAAGCCCACCTTCACCATAGAAGGACATTGCCTGTAGTGAGCTCCATTAGCTGGTATATGTATTACTCGTCAGGGCACTTTTATCTCCAAAGCTGGGCTGAGGATCAAGGAAAGTTGTTCTTTACTTGTAGGTCATGTTTCTTCTGTTCACTTTAGCCCATTGTTTTGAGGTTCTGCTCTGGATACCATGCATGTAAGAGCAAACTAATTTTCTATTAGCCTTTGAAGAGATTAGGGAACACCACCTTCAAAGATGAGGAAAATCACCTCATTTTACCCTAAATTTGCAGCAGTCTGGACAAGGATGGATGTTGGTGCATGCCACCACTGCTGCTGCTGTTTGCCCCAAGAGGCAATGGCCCCTTGCTCTGACACAGCACCTCCTCTTCCCCATGCCCCCCCTTGACTGAACACACTTTGCTGTGTGCAGACACAAACACATCCCTCGTTGCCAGTGTGTGTCCCCTGCGGGGAAAATGAAATGTAGCATATGATGGGTAGAGCATCAGGTTATTGAAAATCATGGTGTGTCCCCTGAAAATCAGAACACAAGGCGTGATCATCTGACACCTCTCCTTTATATATATAAAGAGGTATATAGAAGTGGTGAAGAATAAAAACCTCTCTTTTGCTCTGGGGCTATGGGAGTCTCTGGAACTTTGAAATACAACCGGTGAGGTCATGCTCACTGCAAACAAAGGCACACAATGCACTGTTGTTTCTTGCAGACCCTGTTGTCTTTATGCTGTAGTGTGTGAAATTGCAAAGATAAGAGATGCAAAACAGCAGGGGTATATAAACATATTACTACACTAATGCAATGCAAACAGTACAGGTGGAAAGAACAGTTTTAGGCTATTTCACTTTCTTCTGCTTTCAGAATAAGCATCACATCAGCATGGTCACTCTGGTTGGTGTTGGAGCAGTCCTTTTGTTGTGTCTCCTGTGATAATTTCTGTGGCTGTGTAGGTAAATACAGCACTAAGATGTAGGGTGATATACCAAGAAAGTCACTGGACAGATTTCCCTTGTGCCTTGGTGGGACATGGGTGAACATTTTTATCTGAACCAGGTCAAACTTTCAGGCTAGTTCTGACACAAAGGAGACATTCCTATCTCCATCATGCTTACAATGTTTCTCCCAAAGACAATACACAGAGGATGGGGATGGGAATAGGGTGGGAATGGGGATAGGAATGAGGTTGCTCTGCAGTCTCAGAGCAGAAGTGACAACTCCTACTAGAGCCACAGGTCAGCAAAGATGAAAGTGACTTATCCCATAGAGGTCACAAATCAATCCAGGCTGCTTTAATACAGCCATCTTCTCATCTTATTGACTGCCATACACTCCTTTAGTCTCTAGCATCAGCTCCTTCATACCACTGTGACAGCTTTTTTGTTTCTAGACCTCAAAGTACTTTATTATTGGAGGAAAATACAATTCCCCTCGGAAATAAGGATAATGGGTGCATTTACCAAGAGAGGGGTTCTTTGCATACTGTAATCAAAGTGAGGGGGAAATGAGAACAAGGAATGGTTTGGGCAGATTAGAAGCAGATGCTTCTAATATAAACATAGAATCCTACAGATGTACAAATCAGGTCTAATTTCAGAATCAAGTGAAATGCCTGAGTCCTTCTGGGTCCAAACCTTAATGGTACAGCTGTCTGCTTTGCCTGTAGGATCTCTGATGGTGAAGCATCTTGCAACACACACATTTGTAGAATGTAAAAATTACATCCACGTTACCCTTTCATATCACACCTCAGACTGAAGTCTGTAGTTAAGCCATAAGGTATCCACATGTGCATCAATATGACACATCAGAGCTGAAAATAAATAAATAAGCACTGGTTAGGATCTCTGGTTTCATCTGGAGAGCAGCAAAAATGAGCAAGTGATGAAATCTGTTGTCCACCTCTCACTTGTATTCTGTCAAGCCAATCCTGACACTGTATATGGGCTCTCATCCAGTCTGTCTTGAAGCTGAAAGGGCCAGGACGTGGAAGTGACAGTAGACTCACTCTAACACAAGACAACAGGTTCCCAGTCCCAAAGTTGCCTTTTATTTATGTAACTTCAGATAATTTGAAATTACCCCCTACATTCCTAAGTTTTAACCTAAGGGTTATAAAGTGACATTTTCATCTGAACTCATGAAATCTATTATATTTGTTTGTTCACTTGCATTTATTTTTGTGGCAGCATTAAAGCTGCTAGACCATGCCAGATATGCAAAAGCAGCAGAGCTTAGTATACCAGTGCAGTAAGTGTGCTGTCCCAGCAGGATTTAAAAAATAGACCCCAATCTAGACCAAGAGAGTTGGACATGACATAGAGAAACTTACCTATTTTTAAGTCTTGCTCTAGCTGCTGGCTTCGTAGCACATACTGTGGTCTAGAACAATAAGAAGCAGAAATTCATGTAAGAGCTGATGACACTTTATATACTCCAAAACTACTTGTGAAATCCACAGAATACATGGATGTTGACAAGGCAATACAAGCAGCATGTGGCTGAACAATATCCCAAGCAACCAGAAATTTTTGGCAGCCTGCACATGCTCCAGTAGTTAACATCAAGGGAACAAAAAGCAGACTACTTTCTATTTGGTCAGTATAACACTCTGCCTTTTTAAAGGGGCATTTGAAAAATAAATTAAGTTATTAATGAGAAAACACACAGGATATGGCCTAGATAACAGTCTTTCTGAAGTATCTGATGTCTCATAAAAGGTGCACCTAGAGATATCTGGGTTATTTTGTGGGTTTGGCTTGTGGACCTGATTGAGGATGTGGGGCCAAGATATGATCTGCTGTTGTCTCATGGCTCTTCTGTGCAGAGCCAGCATAGCCACAAGCAACGCTGCTCAAGTATTAAGACGAGTTACAAGGTGCAGGGGCACAGGGAGACATGGGAGGAGCTGAACAGTATGGTCAGGTCTGTCTCTGCATCCCCCAGGTAGATTGAGCATGGGATCTGAGATGCCAGCACTCACACATCGAGCTCACTGCCCCCTCCAGGCCCTACACGTCTGCCAGAGGAAAGCAGATGGCCTCAAGGGCAGGTTAAAACAATCCAGATCCCCTTGCAGTTCAGCAGGATCAAGCCGCAGGTGAACAAGCCACGGCACAAGATGAAGGAGTGCTCTGAGGCCGTCTAGGATCAAACCTGAATTTGCAGAGAAGCAGCTGTTCAGAAAATTAGAAATGAAGATTTCTCCATCTCCATTTCTACCACGGTCATGGGGAACATTATAGGGCAAACAGAGAGAATTTTTTCAATTTGGCTTTTAGAGACACTTATCTTCCAGAAGCTCTTACATTCTTTGGGTATAATTAGGTTTAGGTAAAGCAAGAAAATACATAATTCAGTTCTACATTTCACTTTTCTTTTCTGCCCAACCCCAGCCTGACTATCCACAATCCCAAAAGGCCACCAAAAGATAAAAACCACATACAAACCTTTTGTTTTTTGATGCCACTTTTCTGTTAAGTATCAAAACCCACCAGACTAGGTTAACCTGCCCAAGCAGCTGAGCTGGCCAGCAGTCTATTGAGAGGGAAATGAGAGCAAGATGTGGAGATTGATCCATAGCAGAAATGTGACAGGTAGACACATCAACCAGTAGAGCAAAAGGAATAAATCAAGCATTTTAAACCATAAAAAACCCATTCGGATGCCTAAATAGCATGTGTAGATTCCCACAGCCAGCAGGCAGTGTTTAAAGAGTCCATGGCTCAGCCAGCTGGAGAGGTTGGACAGCTGTGAGAGCTTGTCAAGTTCTAAGACCATTGCTTGCAAAAAAAAGGTTGGCTAAAACCACTTCTGCCCTTGAGGCAATGTTTGGAAAATGTTTTTTTCCCACAGTATGTCACAAGTCATTAACCATTGCAAGAAAAGCAGCTTATGCCTCTGCCTCACACACCTACAAGAAGAGGAGTGAGATTCATCTTTCTTCTGAAACGCTGGAGATGCACCTTAACATGTTCCTTAGTGCCCTGATGGTCCTATTGATGGTATTCAACCCAGCTGAAAGGATCATGTATCTTGCTTCTGTGCTCAGAGTAAAATTATTCCAGATGTGAAATCCAAATGGAACCCTCCCTTAGCCCTTGTCCTTTTCAGGTCACTGGGGCTGCCACTGAGGCTGCTGCAAACTTTTCAGCTAACACATTTCTTTCACAGCCTTGGTGATGCCCTTGCTTTCTTCTGCTCTCTTCTGGCTGCTTACCTGGGAGAAAGCTTATGGGGCCTTTCCAGCTTGTTTCTGCAGCTTTTAGCCATGGAACATTTTCAGACTATGGCAAAGTCTATGGCTGTGACCAAAAGAGTCTCCTTTTGTGTTCTGTTGTGAACTGCCTTGCATTTCTCAAATGCTTTAGGCAATGAGGTTCAAAGCAGTTTAGTAACTTCAAAAAGAAAACACTACTTTGGTGACATTTCCTTATCTTCTCCATCTCCCTCGAAGAGTCAAGCCCAGGTCTGCTACTCATTCATACTGCCTGCAGTGATGGTGCCTTTGGGCTGCTCCAGAATGCCTCTCTCCTTGACTCTGAGCAGGAGACCAAATTTCATCTCCTTCCCATAAAAATATCTCAGCAACTCCTGCAGAATAATTCTCACTTTATTAAATACCTCAGCAGTAGCAACAAAAATGACTAAACTGTAGACACCACAGAAAACATTCCTCACCACAGACACCCTACCACCGTCACCACAGACATTGTGGTGAACCTGTTTTTTTTTTTTTTTCATTAAGGATTCTCATTAATACGTTTTATCAGAGCCTGAACTCAGGACAAATTCTGCTCTAATTAACCTGACAAATTTTGTATTCAGCCTGTACTGCTCACTTGCACTTACTCCAGAACTCTTGCAAAATACAACCAAAATTCCCAGCAAACATCCATATATTAACTTATCTCGTCTCAGCTCTCCTGCTCTAAAGTTACAGGACATTAAAGAAGACATCCTCAGGTCTGTGCATATTTGAGGAGTAACATGTGAATGACAGAGAAAGGAAACCAACAATAAGGTAAGCAAAACATACACTTGGGACAGGAAGAGGAACAAAAATGTTCAGAGCTCTGCCTTAATTTCAGGAGGCCATTCCTATTCAGAAGTAGATGTAAGCATGAGCAGTAGCATGACTCTGAACCTATGTTTTCTGGTTTCAATTTGGGCTGGAGTCAGCAGTTCCAAGAACATTCTCTGTTCCCATTTAACAATTCAAAAATGTCTACCCGTGCTTTCCCACAATTGCACGCTTTTTTTTTTTTTAATTTCAGTATCCTTTTTTTTTCATTTTGAATCCAACTTTGCCTCTAGGACAATTATTTTGCTGTATTTCACGTAGTCCTGTTGTGCTTGCTTCAAATAAATCAATCATCTTTATACTCTACAAAGTTGTTTGGCAGCATTACAAATGCACCGAAATATATTCACAATCCGATAATCTATGCTTTCTATTTGCAATCATTTTTCTGCCTTCTGCTTAAAAGCTAGATGGCCAATTTCCAGTCATAGGCATTCATGTCATCAGGATCTCAGAGCCATAGTAGGCCACAGCTTAGGCACTCCTAATGCTCTGTGTTTTCCTGGATTGAGCTTCTCATAATCCAAAATATCTACAGTGCCTTTTTCATCAATGGGAAATTCAAGGATGCAAATGCAGAATTTTCTTCCATAATGCATACAGCCAACCTATGGGTTGATTAACTTCAAAAGATGTTTTGATAAATGGAGAAAAATTCAAGTTCCAAATTTGGGGGCATTTTTCATAGTTATTAAAAGAATATTTTTAAAATATTGAGCATTCCTGAAATAAAGTCCAGTTTAAATCTTGCAAAACTTAAACCCATGCAATTATAAGGATCTAAAATAATTGAAGGAATTCAGAAATGTACTCCTTTAGAGAAAATTTTTCACTTAAAAGGAAATCATAGCTTCTCAATGCTTTCTGAATACATTGATCATCTTTAGCACCAGCAGTGAGAAATCCCTGCAGCTCTCAAAGCACTCCTGAAAAACAGGTTCGACTTTTTATCTCAGATAATCTTTGGGGTGAGACTCTCAGGAACAGCTGCCATTGTGTCAAAATTAAGCTTAAGTATTTAGCTTAAGACCATTTAAAAAAAAGTCTGCAGAATGCAAAGAAGAAATAGAAATTCTGGCCTGGAGTATTGGTTTTTAAATGACCACACAGAACAAAATACATAATTATGCAAATTGTTAAACTGAGCTGGTTGCAAAAAACAATCTGGTTACAGGCAAGTTATTCAAATACTGACTTTTTTTTTTAACTGATTAAAAACAGGCTGTTATACTTGGATCCTGAGTTATCTTTAGTTAAACACCACTTAAATCCACATTAAGTCACTGTGTTCTCAACAGATTTTAGATTGAGTCAGCTCTGTGCACCCTACAAAGGGTTATTTACCCTCTTAAAACAAACACCATTTTATATGACTGTTGGAGAGAGAGCTGTGTGAGTTTAATCAGGCATAACTCACTCAAGAGTCACCAAACAAGCTTGAACAAATGGTACCCAAGATTTGTCAGAAAAATATTTACATCAGTTTCCCCAACCCAGTGTTCAGAGCCATCTGGAAAATGAGAAAAAAAATGTTTCCCCCCTCAGGGAGGAGTAAGCAAGCAGTCAGTTTAAGCTCTTCTTGCAGAAGTTAAATGTGATAATGATACAACATCAATCACCTTAGGGGTGTAAGCAACGTCTGTAGCTCTGACCTCTTCCTGGTTGGGCAGGAATTTTCAGAAATGCTTTCTCAATACAGTGCACCCAGCCATACAGAAGATGAGTGAAGAGAGGGTTAAGCCATCACTTGTGCAGTAATCAGTGCTAGCACAAACTTAGGGAAAACAGCTTTTGGCTCTTGGTCTTTCATTGCTCAGTTGAAGACAACCATGAACAACTGTGAAAAAATCTGTAGCTAAAAAGTTAGATACAGCACTACATGCTGAATATCAAAATAAACATAGTCTCATCTTGAAATTTAAGGAGGGCAAAAAGAATCCAACCACATTGGATGACATTTTTCCAACACCCAACTTCAATAAATGCACCTTTTCATATAGAAAATAGCACAGTCTCTCCTATGAAAATATTTTTCTCCTGGCAGAACCAGGTTTCATGCCTAACCTCAGATGGTCTGAATACTTTGAGAACAATCAGCCACTTATTTATTAAAAAACATGAAAAGACATTGATTTTCTTTAAAAAGCAGTTTTCTTCAGCCTTCATAACACAGACAACAGAATAAAAAAATAGCGTTGTTTTGCACTGCTTCCTTTAATTTTATTGAGTGTCAATCTATATAATTAATATAAAGTTATTTCATCATATGAAGATACCTTACAGTAAAAAATTCCCTGAGATACAATATGCAATTTGAGGGATCACATAATTCTCTATTCCATTTACATCATAATCAAAAAGTAATGGTAAGTCTTCACCTTACAAAACCCAGAAAATAATGATCTTCCTTTCTCTCCCTCCACCCCAATATTTTAAGGCATGGAATAAAAACTTTTTCAAAATACATTTAAGGAAACTTTTCTACTTAAAATAGAGACTAGCTTTCCTCAATTTTTACAACTGGATTTTATACACCATCTGCAATGCCTTGTGGAGTCTGGTACCCAAGGTACAAATCAATTCATTCAGGTAAACTTTATATTCGTCATTGAACTAGAGCTCTACAAAGTGCATTACAAAAGCTGGTCCTTTGCCTGTAACAGTACACTACTAGCTTGTGGTGGGATGACACCAAAAACCAGAGATTTATAGAAATTCTGTAACATTGACTTCAGCAGCTATAGATCTGGGCTGAGTTTCCTCCCAAACGGAGAGTCACAAATTTGCAACATCCATGTAAGAATGATGAAATTAGGAAAGGTTTCTCTTCTCCCAAACCAAGTGCTCTGCAATAATTATTACAAATCTGCATTTTGCATCATACAGTTCTTGAAAATCCTCAATGCACAATTTACAAATACTGTGCAATTTACAGTTGTGCAATTGTGCAAAATGATGCTTTAATTGCTTTGTAGCTCTTTTCTGAATTTTACAAAAATATTTCCTCAAAGATTTTAACACTTTTTTTTAAGAGAGGCTGAGAAAAAAAAATTAATGTTTGCGATCTCTGGAAATTCCCATGCTCCAGTAGCCTGACTTCTGCATGCAGCATTACTAATGACTACACAGAAGAGTTGTGTGCCTGGAAACTTTCAGAAAATGCTAAAAAAATTAGGAGGACTCAAAAAAATGCACTAGTTTCAGCAGACTGATAAAAAGTAGTGCAATCTTAAATATTATTTCATCACTTTTAAGATCGGGTTTTTGTATACAGGTATGTGAACTCTGATAAAAACTGAACAGAAAAAAAAATTATAAATTCAAAGGAAAAGAGGGAACCTATCATCCTGACACTTAGGTATTACTGTTAATGCCATACCGAAATTGGAGTTTTAAAAGTATCAAACCCAGTATTATGGGAGTAGTACCTACTGACAGAGAAACAGATGACCATGCCATGAAGAACACTCTTTTACTTTAGACAATCACCTTATGCCTCTTGAAGTGAAAGTGCAGCATTAGGAATCATCCCTACTATATCCCACATTGCATAGATTGTTTTCACTCACTTCCCAATAAATATTCTATAGCAACTCTGGCACTGACAACAAAAAGGTTCATCAAGTACTTTCAGCCAACCCTCCCTGCACAAAAGCAGAAGGGAATAATTGCAGAAGCCTGCAAGATCTGAACCGGAAAAACTGTGAAAATTATTAATGAATTTCATTATTATTAGTTTTTTTCCAATAATCCTTGGCACCATGCTTAATCATGGGGAACATCTATCTAGAAATAAATTACAGTAGACTGTCATACATCTTAAAAGCACTCATCCAGCATCTCATACTGCATTAATCAAATCTAATCCTTTCCTAACCTAAATATGACTCACAAATGGCAGTGAGGTTGCCTGTTCTGATGCCCCTCTTTTATTTGCACCTGTTCTGTTGCATCTTTTCCCACCTGTTCTGTGCCCATGATTTTATTCTGAATGAAGTCTCTGAGGAACTCCATGGATTAAAAAGCAGTGGAATTAATACCTTATTCATTTGGGCAGGTCTCTTGTAGGTTGTCATTTTTTGTCACCAAACTCCATAGCTGCAAAAGACAGGGAGACTGAGCTTGGCAAGGATGTGCAATTGTAACTGAAGTTTCTTTCTGGCTTTGGCTGAGCAAGATCACGTGTAGCCAAGAAGTAACCACACATCCACTGCTAGGATGGCTCCAGCAAAATGTGGGACTCTAAAAGAGAATAACTACTATAAATGTTCCTGACAGGCACTGAGCAAAGGGAGCTCGACCTTAAGAACCTATTTCTTGATTAAAGAACTGAGCCAGAAAAATACCGCAAAACCAAAGGAAAATAGTAAATCCTTCCCTTTTTATATTCTTTCCTCACACAATCTGTATTTTTCCCACAGTGTGGATCTTATTCTCTACAGTAATTTTCTTTTTGAATGAAAATTATTTGGGAGTTTGGGGATTTTTTCTTAATTATTATTTTAAAAACAACAAAACAGCATTCTGACTAGTCTGTCTCCCAGCAGAATTTTTAAAAATGCATGCCATAAACCAAAAGAGTTGCTACACAACAGCACTGTCTATTGATACTTGAGAAAAACGTAAGCCTTTCTGTATATATATTCAATACAGTAATAAAGCCCCTGCCATTCTGAGCCTTTCCCTGCATTTTCCTGTATGGCAATTATTTTGCAGAGAAAAACATGCAGATATCCGTAAACATTTTCTAATTCCTGAATAAAGGGAGGGTTGAAGTGTTCCAACTTTCTTCCCCATAGTCTGTGTTTGCCTGTACTTAAAGTTCTACTCTACTTTCATACAGGATAAACATGCCTATGGTTTCAGCAGGTAGTAGGAGAAATACTTTACATCACCTGAGCTGTTTGTCCACTCAGATTCAGCCCCCTCCATATGCTTTTTCCTAATCTGAATAATTATTTGGTTCAAAGCATTATTAGCGGGCTGCTGGAATTTCAAGCATTGCTAAAAGGTGCTACTGTATCCTAAGATTCTTACATTCAACACTTGCGGCTCCGAATTTGTCTGTAAATAGCTTTCACACGCATAAAAAACAGTTTAAAACATTCATTTTTGTCTTAGTATTACAGAAAACCAGCACTGATCATGTATCCTCTGTGAGAAGAGGAAAGTTTCACGGTCCAGGAAGTTGTCATAGCCGCCAAAATTGGTTTCAGCTGTACAGCTGAGGAATTTGGCATTGGATATTTATGTTGAGCTATGCAGAACTTTGAAAGTCCTGTAACCGTACAACGTGTGGAAATTTAACTTTGCTCTTTAGGAATCATCTGGCATAATGTCTCTTCATATCTTCATAATTTTCTTTTTAATAAAAATCTTCCTTTTGTAGGCTTTTCACAGCTTGTTTTCCTGTATTCGTATGCTTCTCCAGCTGATGCCAGTGTTCTGTGCCTAATGCCGACTGCCTGGGCTAATGATCTCTGTGGCACCCATGCTTCCCAACACCTTGGCGCTTGGCCCAGGCTGTCCAGGCAAGCCTCACCCGCCAGGAACATCAGCTTTCGAACCAGCTGGCCAGATTTCGAACAGTCTTGATTTGATTCCCAGCTGCCCTAACAGCCTCGCAGACCTTGCAGAAATGCTCATCCCAGAACGAGGTGACGTGGACTTCGTACTTCTTCCTCCAGGCAAAGTACCGCCTGTAGTTGGGTTTGTTCTTATCGAGGAATTTCAGGTAGGTGGCCAGCAGCCGGGGGCTGGGGAAGTCGTCAACGTGGATGAAGGAATCGGGGGGGATGAAGCGCTCGTAGTTGGCCCTGCGGGGTCCGAGGACGACGGGCACGGCGCTGGCGGAGAAAGCGTTTCTCCAGAGCTTCTCGGTGATGTAGTCGGTGTGCTGGGAGTTCTCGAAGGCCAGGTAGAACTTGTAGGCTGACACGGTCTCCACCAGGCCGCCCTCTGCCAGCGCCATCCCCCGCGCCCCGTACACGTCGATGGGCAGGTGCTCCTTCAGCTGGCGGTAGTAGCGCACCCGGGCGTGCTCCTCGTTCCAGTTGCTGATGACCCAGGCCACCAGCCGCGTCTTGCGGGGCAGGACGAAGGGCCGGGGCGCCGGCGGGACGTAGAGGTACCCGTAGGGGACGAACACGTCGGAGTCGCGTCGGTAGGACATGGTCCAGTTGAAGAGCCCGCCCAGCCCCCGCAGGCCGGGCGAGTGCGACGGCGACTCGAAGTTCATCCACACCCAGCGCTGGCGCGGGGGCCGCGGCGGGGACCCTCGGGGCAGCCCCTCGGCGCCGTGCCGCGCCAGGTCGCGGTGGTGGAACAGCACCGCCTGCGCCTCGCCGAAGCGGCTGCGGTCGGCGCTGAGCCGGCAGCCGCTGATGTTGTAGCGCCGCCGGCAGTCGGGCAAGCGCCGCGGGCGGCCGAAGGGCTCCCACCACAGCAGCACGGTCACCGTCTCGCCGTCCGCCCGCGCCGGCTCGGGCAGCGCCGAGTACAGGGCGAGCGCGGCGGCGGCGCCCAGCAGCCCGGCCGCCAGAGCCCACCGCCGCCCGCGCAGCCGCCGCCGCCACCGCCGCCAGCAGCAGCGGCCGCGGCACCGCCGCGGGGCCGCAGCCATCCCCGCAGCCGTCCCCGCAGCCGTCCCCGCAGCCGTCCCCGCAGCCGTCCCCGCCGCCCGCTGCCCCCGCTCTGCCCCGCGCAGGGCACCGGCGGCGCCGGGGCCGGGCAGCGCATCCTGGGGCTGGGGCTGCTGCCGCCGCCGCCGCTCTGCCCCCACCCCCGGCCCCGGTGGCGGGGAGGTGCCGGTGTTGCTGCCACCGCCCCTCCCGGCCATGCCGTCCCGTCCTCCGCCCGCCGCCTCCCGGCCCAGGGGCCGCCCCCAGCCCCTGGCTGCCACCTTGCTCCGCCCGCCGCGGCCGCTGCCGCTCCGCCCTCGGGGAGTGCGGTGCTCGGGCTCCTGGGGGGATTTCGCGGCACCGCCGCCACCTCCGTGCGGCAACGCAGCCGGGGAGCTGCGGCCCCGGCCGCTCGGTTGCTCATGCCCGACTCGGGGCCGCAGAGGGAATTTGTGTCCCCGCACTCAGGAGGGATCCCCGGTGAGAGCTCAGTCCCCAGCACGCACGGGAAGGGTTGTAGGGGCGCTCACAAGGGGTCTCAGGGCGCCCGCACCCTGGCACCTCTGGTGGGTTGACCCCCACTTGGTGCCGCGTATCACAGACTCTTTGTCACTGCCTTCATCAGCAATTCAGATGAGAGAAAATATAACGGAAGGCTCTCTGGTCGACATAAGGACAGCGAGAGATCCCTCAGCAGTTATAGTCACGGGCAAAACAAAACCGATTTGAGGAAATTAATTTATTGCCAATCAAATACGACTAGGATAATGGGAAATTAAACCAAAACTGAAAAACTCCCCACCCCTCCCTTCTTCCTGGATTCAATGTCGCTCACAATTTCTCTGCCTCCTCCCCAAGAGTAGCACAGGAGGATGGGGAATGGAGGCTGCGGTCGGTTCACCACATGCTGTCTCTGCTGCTCCTTCCTCCCCAGGGGAAGGACTCCTCACGCCCTTCCCCTGCTCCAGTGTGGATCGTGCCACGGGAGACAGTCGTTTGAACTTCTCCAACGTGAGTCCTTCTCAGGACTTGCAGTTCTTCATGAACTGCTCCAGCGTGGGTCCCTTCCATAGGGCAGTCCTTCAGGAACAGGCTGCTCCAGTGTGGGCTTCCTTTCTCCACGGGGCCACAGATCCTGCCAGGAGCCTGCTCAGCAGCGGAGCCTCTTGTAGGCATCCACCTGCTCTGGCATGAGGTCCTCCATGGGCTCCAGGGGAACATCCTGCCTCACCATGGACCACACACTGCAGGGGAATCTCTGCTCCAGCCCCTGCAGCACCTCTGCCCCTTTCTTCTGCAATGACCTTGGTGTCTGCTCTCACGTATTTTAAATTCCTTTCTTCTCTGGATGCAATTGCTTCTGTGCAGTAACTTTTTTCCTTCTGAAATACATTATCCCAAAGGTGCTATTGCTGTCACTGAAGGGGTCAGCCATGGCTAGCAGTGAGTGTGTCTTGGAGCTGGCTGGTATTGGCTCCACTAGACATGGGGGGAAGTTTCTAGCACCTTCTCAGATAACTCACCCCTGTCACCCCACCACTACCAGAACCTTGCCATACACAAATTCCATACATGAGCAGATGTAGGAGCATGGGGCAGAGGGTCATGGGGGGAGGAGAGCCCTGCCCATGAGAAAACAGGACTGTTCTGCTGCTTCTCATGTGCGTTCTCATTTATTTCTCCCAGTCCACACCTGAAACAGCCAGAGGTATAAAGTCTGGTGAAAGGGTTTTCCCACATCAGCTGGGCTGTGATTTGCACACTGTATCCTGTGGCCTCACAGGGAAGTACATCGGAAGATGCAGGGGATTTTTTTAAAAACATGTAATTTAGAGAGTGAGGTTGAAAGCAAGTTTGAATAAGTCATTTAGGGGGAAAAAAAAGAAAAAAGAAGTGGCAGCTGCCACAATAGCTTTGAATTCCTGTCAACTTAAATCAGTTTCAAAAACCTCTAGGAGGAGTAACAATTTGGAAAACTAAAAGAAAATAAATTTTAAAAGAGGATTCTTTTTGCTCCTTTACAGCTTTCTTAGAATCATACATGTTTACTTTAAAATCTCAGTTTTTCAAAAACTACAAAACCTCATGGTTACCAGAAAATTACATTTTCCAGCTCTACTTCTCAGAGTTGCTGTGAAAAAGTACACCACATAGGCTCAGAAATTCTTTCCTAAGTAATTTGCTTCAGTGAACTGAGAGGTTGTTGAGTCACACAGTTCCAACAGTGTTTGTACAGAACTGAACAAGTTTTCAGCTCTGACATTGCACATGCTCATATCCAACAGCTGTATGTCCAAGGTCCTCTCATATATATCTACTGAATGCAGCAGAGTTACACCAGGCATATATTCTCACTGACTGTTCAGATTTCAGCACAGCTTTTACATACTGCATACAATCAAGGCCCTGTGACTTGACTCTATATTACTAAAAAAGTGATTCAGGCCTGCTTACTCAAAAAAATGAAGCACAGTTGTGTGTGAGGGTGGTGTTAGGTTAGAAACTAAGTCATGTGCTTCTATAAACCTATTTTACATAGTCATTCCACATTGTGTACATAGTACTTCCATAGTCCATGCTGCAAGCACTCCTAAAATATAAGAAATTCCAACAGCAGTGGTTGGAGTTGGTATCTGGCTGCCTGCTTCAACACACAGTTGGTCAGAAGGGATCTCCAGGGAACGCTAGTCCACCCTAGAGGATGAGGTAAATCATTGCCAGCACTAGCACCTGTCTTGATAAATAACTGATTTTAGTCACAAAATGGGAATATGGGAAAGTTACTTTGCTACAGTAGAAAACTGAAAAAAATACAGAATTGTATTTCTATAAAATGCTATGGAAGAGAAGAATCCTGTGAAGCCTTAAGCTGTATGTAGATTCAATTCAGAGCCCACCTGATACAATGAACACCACATAAAACGAACACAATCCCTAGTCTGCATTAATCAAGGATTCAAAGTGGTCCAAACTCACAACTGATTGTTATTTTGTTTATTCAGACATTTTTCCAATAATATGAGAAATCTGGGACTTGTGAAAGTGAGTAGGAGAGCTCAATTGACTTCTGTGGAATTCTGATTCACTCAATAAATTTGATCATATCAACTACAATGACAGTTCTTATTTTCCTTCAGGAGCTTTCAGCATTGAGTCGTGACTTCGGAGGAGTCTTTATCAAGTCGTGTTTTCATATCCATTGCTTGAAGATTTGCTGCTAAGCATTCCAAATTCAAAGCCTGGCCAGTTACATTGATGATGCAAGGCCTGATCCTGCCTGTGGTAAGTCAACAAAAATGTTGTCATTAATTCGGCATTTATGAAATGTTTCATGACAATGTAATATGGAAATCTTTATAAGCCAAGTAGTGACAAATTTGAAAGACAAAACAAACAAACAAAACCTTCCCTTGTGAGGATTCATAGCAAGAGTTGCCTAGTTACTTTTGAGTTTTTGCAGTCTGAAATTGTGACTTTCATCTTCACTTCGGTGGCATCCATATTAAGACTAGTTATACCGAGATAAATCTTTTGAATTATTTAGCATGAAATCAAAACATGGTTTTCTGTATTCCTCAGCACAACATCAGCTAAAGCTCTAAACTGCATCTTAAAAAAAGCTACTACTGAAATCCACAGTAAGTTATGGTTGTATATACAACATTGATATCCAGAACTATAATAATATTTGGTTTATTATGGCAAATGAGAATTTAGTAATTTCAAGATGAGAAGACAGTAGCCTAAATCATTTCTATGAGTAATATTGTGACCTTAATTTTCCTGTTACACCTGCCGCTGTGGAAACTAAATATGTGTTTACATTTACATGTTGTATGTAGTCCTCTAGTTCAAAAATCTTTATAGAATTTATATCTAGAGCATGATGAAATGTATTTGAGATATATTTTAGAATTTTTACAAATTACAGATCCAACTGTTTTGTGGCTGCTGTCTTCAAACCCTCCCAATATGGGAAATCGCAGAAATACATTTTAATTGGATAGTCATCATAGTTACTAGTGAAAGTGATGATAGGTGTGCCTTCATCTAAAAATCTAGTAGACTCCTAGAAATCTTGGTGTAGTAAATTTGACAGCCAGATGTGATACGTTGCTGTAGAGTGACTGATACAGGGAGTGACTTCACTGTCAGGACCAAAGTTGGAAGTCAGGTGTCCTCAGATCTGTGTGTAGGTGAGATTCCCTTTTTAATGTCTCATTTCTTGACTAGAGAAATAAATACCAGCCTGGCAGTAACCCATGTCAACTTCAGTTTGCCTCATTTCTGCCATAATACACAGCACATCCATGGCACAATCACATCAGCTACTTCGTGCTGGCAGGGTTTTGCCAAGCAGTTTTGTTCAGGAAAAACTCCATGGACATCACTGAGAAGTACAACATGATGAAGGTTGAGTAGTGTTGCCAGGTGCCTGAAGACCTCCCACACGGAGCACATCTGGTTTTGTCTGCTTTGGAGATAAACCAGTCCAGGAGATAGCCCCATGGACTGAGGACCACCCAGACTTCTTGGCACTATGTATGCAACTTGGGAGCACTTTAACCACTCCATGGAAATCACAGCAAGTTGTCATGTTGCTGATAGTTACAAATTTAAAATAATATACTCTGTGTTAGTAATGAAGCTGTTGCAAAATAAAAAATATTTTGCTTATTTGAAGGTTGAATATTTGCCCTCACTAACAGAAGTAAATATTTTTGCCTGGAACTTCCCAGCTGGCTTCCTCCTCTACTCTGACTCACTCTGTTTTGTCACACTTCAGAAATATTTAAGCCTAGAAAATTCTTTGAAGCTATTTGTCAACTGTTTTACAAAGGCAGTTTAAAGATACTGTAAGACATGGTTGTGTTTTCAGCCACAGCTATCAACCCAGACATTCTGTCAGCCAGGGAAACCTTGTGGAGCTTTTCATCATAAGAAAATGTGATCAGCTTCAAGGCATAGGAGAATGCTATCTGGTACCAAAATGACGCTAAGAATGATGTTGGAGACTCTTCTTCAGAAATAGTCCGCATGGTTTCAATGCAAGTTTTGCCAAGTAAGAACCTAAATTCTCTTTGAAAAGGCATGATAAAAGTTTTGTTCTATATAAATGATACACTTTGTATTTCAGTGTGAAGCTGAAATGCCTGTAATTTGATTATGTAGTGTTTCATATGCAGGATTATGATCTTTCTGCTCGGAAGCTTTAAATTCGGAAATACGATGAGAGATAGAAGATCCAATTAAAGCTGATGCCTGAACAGTTTCTGGACAGACAAACTGATGTTTCTGCATATGCAGCAAAGGCAATGTTAAAATACTCTGCCCAGCTCCAGTTTCACTTGTGACTGTGAGAAATGTTGGATTAAAACCATGTGAAGTTGATATTTCCAGGTCAAGGCACAGGCATGAACAAATGTGCTGTGCACACTGTGAATGAAGGATCCTATCCAGGACACTCTTCAGTCCTCCACTGAAGCACACAGTTTTGTTGTTCACCAGTGTAGACCAGAGCGGAGATCAGAGCAGAAAATTTTCCTAGTAGTCCCACACGATCCTCAGACACTTTGACACACATATGGGTACTAGCAAGCCAGAGTTTGGCTCTGTGGATATTTGTAAGCAATTATCAATAATTTCAATCTTCCTTGGGTTTTTTGAGCACTGTACTTCATCTTATGCAGCCACAGTGGCAAGAGACAGTGATGTGCAGCCTGCGCTGATGCTCTCATTTTACACAGTGAGCATCTCCCAGGACAGAGAGAAAAGATTTGTGGTAAAACTTCTCTTTGGACATCTCTGAACATCAGGGATCAGGGTCATATCTCAGTCCATGAGACAAAACTAGCTCTAATTTGAAGTAAATCTCATAAAGCAGATATAATCTAGTTATGGGGTTCTCAGTACCAACTGCCTTAATAACTTGGCTCCCTCCTGTTGTGGTTCATTGTTTAATAATGTAGATGTAGCCTTGGAAAAATGTGTTTAATCACTTTATAGGCAATTATATAATGATATAAGCGATGATAACAATTGTCTTTCAAAACAGTAATGTTGAGTTTGGCAATGAAATAATGGAATATAAAAAGAGAAAAGGAGAGCTGAACAGTTAGACAGTAAAAGGTCACCATGATAAAATGTGAGCACAGTTAATTTAAATCACCCAGCACCCTATTTAATGAAATATTATAAAGATATTAAAAATATTGCAGTAATATTATTATTCTGCAATATTATATTTAAACAAATTGCTTTATTTTATTCGAATGAAAGAGGAGACACATAAAAAGGTCACAAACATGAATATACCAGACTAGGTAAAAATTAACAGAGCCTCATAATTGAGATCATATATTCAGTAGAAAAGATCTAATAGGGATTTCGCTGTTGTAGAAGATCACACAAAAAGGAAGAGGGAGAAAATGAGCACCAAATGCTGCACCAAAACTGAGTTAGTGCAGGAATCCAGGATAGAGCCAGAAAGTCTTTTCATTTGGAAAAATTTAAAATATGATTATGAAACAGAATGGGAAAGCAAGGAGAGGAGAATAGAATAAAAATGAAACTAAGCAGAAGCAAGATGCAACAAGCCTAATCAATTATGTGATTCATGATCAAATTTGCATCTAAAAAGTGAGAACAGTATTTTCAAAAGGACCTGCTCCTCTAGTGCCTCAGGAACAATATTCAGTACAATAACGCTTTTCATTTAGAAGTCAGATGGAAACACTGACAAGAGTTGGCTTGAAGCCAGCTGAGAGGCTGTTTTGGTTTTGGTTTTTCTCTTTTTCCCTTCTCACTGATACAAAAATAAAATCAAACTTTTAATGTCAGAGAAGAGATCCAGAAAATCAAAGACCAAACATCTGATTTAATTCACAGAGAATTGTAAAAAAAACCCAAAGGAAATAAAAGTCCAGTTTCACAAAGTTGGCACTGAGACTTCTTTTTTAAAAATATTCAGTGTGTTATAGATACTTTCAGAGGAACTGAGAGCCCCAGAAACAAATCCCTTCTCCACCTCTTAGGCAAGTCTTTGGTAGAGGGGGGCTGACTACAAGGGTGACTCCTGTGGGAAGTTTTAGAAGCTTCTCCTGTGTCCAATAGTGCCAATACCAGCTGGCTCCAAGACAGACCCGCTGCTAGTCAAGGCTGAGACAATTAGCAACGGTGGTACAATAGCTCTCAAATTTAATATGGAAAAAGTTATTGCAGAGAAGCAATTTCAGCCAGAGAAGAGAGGAATAAGAATGTGTGAGACCAGCCCTGCAGATCCCAAGGTCAGTGGAGGAGGGGCAGGAGATACTCCAGGAGCCAGAGCAGCCTGTGGGGAAGACCATGGTGAGTCAGCTGTGCCCCTGCAGCACACAGTAGTCCATGGTGAAACAGCCTCTGGAGGACTCCATATCTTCTATGGTTTTATACACTATGAAGGATCCACATTTGTTTCATAAGTGGCATGATAATACAAAACAAACTAATATTCATTTGATGTTACCTCACTGTAATAATGGTTTAAGAGTGAGAGTGGCAAGTTATTTCAGGTTCCATACTGTCTCTGTGATTCTTTGATACTATGATAGCTCTTATATGGAGAGAGGCTTATTTATGTTAAATCAGGCTAAGTACCAAATCACAAACTCTTGCTTTCTAAAATGCTCAGCTTAATGGATGAACTCAGCCTAAAGCATTATGAGGCATTTCTTCAATCACATTAAAATCATCTGCTGGAACTTAGATTCACTTGCAAAAGAGAAAACTATGAAAATTTTCACAGTTGCACGTTTTTCAGCAAGAACATCTTGTAATCTTTGGATTGTGATGTTTTCATCACTGGTGGAAATATGGATCAGAATTGGCTACTTACAACATTGGATTAAAAAGTAGTATGAGGATATGAATAAAACAATGAAAAGGAAATAGCTCCATATTCAAGTAGAACTTTATTCAAAATCCTATAAACAAACATCTACATTTCCAAAGGTAGCTATTATGCTGATGTTTGATTTGACACATCAAAGCAGGCTCAGGTCTTCACAGCACTGACATTCAGCAATCTGTAAAAAAGACAACATCTGCTCTAAGGATGGATGAAACACCACATAGTGAGCCCTCCAAACCACTGGTCACTTTTAGGGAAAGGCAGTAAAAGGAAGAAGCAAAATGCTTACTTAAGTAAATTCAGCAATATGAATATTTTTTTCTTTTTCTCTCCTCTATTTATATGTCCCGCATATTTTCCCTTCATTTTTTACAATTTCTGTCTCTTTGTTCCTGAACTGTATTCTCCTCTTTTCTGTTTCCTTCAGGAATTTCTAACCTTCTGTATGTCTCCTCTTTCATTCCCCTTATCAGAACTTCTTCCTTTTCCTTCACTGGTTCCTCTCCCTCTGGTGGGCTCTTCTCTCATCATCTCTTCCCTTTCGTCCATTTCTATAGTCTGTACCCTCTCCATCTCCCCACTAGTCTTTCCTTACTTCCCCAGATCCTTACACAGAAAAGAGTGCACAGAGATGGTTAGGTGAACATAGGAGCTGAAGCCAGATTGCTCCCAGTTTTTCTCCCATTATATAACTTTTTTGCCACCTCTTCTCTCATCAGGCCTGCCTGCCCACTGCAAAACAGGCAGCATAGCTAGTGAAGAGGGCACCACTTGTCTCTAGCAACAGACCCTGAGAATGAAGGTACATCCAAATTCCCAAAGAAAAATCAATAGATTTTCAGCACCTACATCAATCTGAATAAACTGCTTTGTTTTAAAGCTCTTCTTTCTTTATGGCTCTGAACAGGAAATGGAGAAGATCATGATCTTTGAAAACTGCTTGCCTTCACTGGATGCCTGAGGTACATGAGCTCTAAAATAATGCCAATATGTCAAAACTCTGAGTCATTCTGTAGTTGTTAGGTCTGCTCTATAACTAAAGTGTTCCTACAAGTAAGTAACTCTAAAGTAAAGGCAGCATAGCAGAAGGCTCTACTGGTTAAACACTTCTTATACAAGTAATAGCTTAATCCATGCTGCTCTTGTAATTAAGATGCTTCTATCTCCTGATCTGACAAGATCAAGATAGGAAGAAAGAGGTACTAGTCATGCAGCTTCCTGTATTTTTAAACCACTATCCCCAAAGAATGTAGTAAGGAGCTTCATGTAATGGCAAAATATGCTGAGTTATATATTCTGCAAGCTCATGGCACTAAAAATATTCCTCTTAGAAAGCAAACAAACTTTGTTTCCTTAGGGTTTAAAAAGAGTTAGGTTAGGAGAGAATGTGCACACACTAAGGTAAAATCTATAAAGAACAGGTCTGCTCCACAAAAGCCACACTGTACAGACTGCAAAGAGAGAAACACATTTCCCAGAGCACCAGCTGACCATTACAGGCAAATACTAAAATGCCTGAAAGAATACCTAGATCAAGCTCTTTTCAGGAGGTGAGCTGGAGGAGTGCTTTTCTGAACAACTGAAATTCTTAAAGTGGGATGCTAAGAATAGTAAGGTTCATAATGAACATGAAACCAACACTCCCCATCTATCTGTAGGAACCAAGTGATTATTCCACAAAATAGATGTGGAACCTTTACAAAAGGTTTCAGAATATGAAATAAGGTGACTCAACATAGCAGTCTTGAACAGATTTCTTCTGCAAAGATTGCAAAATCTGTTTCCTACTTACTAAAGGAAAAGATGAGTTAGCTCTTCAGAAAGATGCCCTGCAACTTAAAAATGAGGTGCTATAGTAAAAGTTTCTAATTATTGACTCTTACTTTTCATTCTTGCATGTCTTGAGTAGAATTGAGGCTGTAAAAGTAAATTGCTGCTGTTCTGTGACACTGG
Organism: Sturnus vulgaris; assembly: GCF_052056855.1. Taxonomy (NCBI): domain Eukaryota; kingdom Metazoa; phylum Chordata; class Aves; order Passeriformes; family Sturnidae; genus Sturnus; species Sturnus vulgaris. The sequence goes on along the minus strand of NC_142244.1, from coordinate 41,529,460 downwards.
TTTAGGGCTTCTAATGGAGAAATTGTTCTTCACATTCCAAACTTCTTCCAGAGCCACTGTTAACAATTTGGCAAAATAATAGCTTTATAACAGATTAATTCAGCTTTTTCTAGAATTAATATAAAACTACACAATAATATTCTTCCATAGTTAATTAAAAGAGATTAATATCTTCAGAGAGTAATTCAGATTGCTAAAGGTACACAACACTCTGTACTATTTATAGAAGCTCTTAGGACTACTCAGGCACCTAACTGAAGCAGGATACAGCTTGTCTATAATAAATAAGAAACAGAAGTAATACAACTGATGCAGTAAGCATCCTTTTTTGGTCATACTGGCATACCAAATGCCCTCATAAAAATATGGAAAAAAATAACACCCACTCCCCAAAAAAACCCCACCCAAACCAAAAACTAACCAAACAAACAAAAAACCAAAGCCATCACCATCAGAACAAAATTAAAAGCTAATTTATTTTGTGGAAAGGTTACAATTTACTAGCCATCTAATTTATTTTAAACAATACACTTTAGCAGTCTAAACTGTGTAAATCAGTTACTGTCCAACCTGACAACTGTTGTCTATCAGAGCCCAGGCCAGTTAGTAAGCATCTCTAATTGTCTACACAGATGAAAAAGGAATTCAGTACTCGCTGAATAATCTGTACACCAGCATCTGTGTAAATTTATCACATTTATTATTTATCATTGTTATGCTATGCCTATAACATTATGCTGTACATACCACTTCTGTACTGAGTTTGCTATAGATCCCTATTATACAGTCCTGTAACAAATATTTGTGTAGTGTTTCTCTATTATCTTTAGTACTTTAAGCCTTTGTAACATACATTTCTTTGGGACACTCCTCGAAAGTCATGAGAGCGTATAAGGTTCCATTATATAAGCATCCATTTATTCAACCAGACTGAAGTACTCCAGGCAATTCAGACCCATTGGCAGATGAATGCAGAAAAAATAGTTTTGTTCAGCTCTTAGTAACATTAGGCACATGAGCAGATTGAGCAGTAACATCTACAACTCAGCTCTGTGTTTAGGACTCCTTTTCAGTCAACAGGAAAAGAACAGGCACTTTTAGAGTATGACACATGCAATGACAGGTGTCTAGGACAGGTCAAAAGAATGTCCAAAGTGCCTTTTTTTCCTCTGCTTACTACACATAGAGGCTACCTAAGTCAGTCATTTGCAGGTGTGTGCTGTAATTCCCTACAGAGCCTTATCACAGTAATAAAAATTACAGGCTCAAATGGTCTTTATATCACCTAATTTAGGTACATTTTTGTCTGTGAATCCAACTGTTTTAAATTCATTTTGAGTGAGTTTAGAAAAGGGTCTCAATCCTACACAAGAGAAACAGTATTCTAATAACCACAGCATTTCTTTCAAAGAAAAAGGTAACAAAACCTCCCTACTGCTGGCAATTGTTTCTGGTTTATTACACTGATATATCATGTAGAATTGCTTGCGTTCTCTCTGGTCTCATAATTTCTGACCAAAAAAAGAGAAAGAAGTAAAAAAGACTATATTCAATTTTGCTGTTTCTAAATGTTCTGCACGCTATTACATAAATGTTCTGTAATTTTGCCACAGTTCCTCAAAACAATCACTTTGTCCTGACAAACACTTGCCATCTGCAGATAAAGAGGATTACCTGCAGCTGGATGTTTAACGTTGCATTCTTCTCTCTGAAAATGAAAGTGCTCCTCCAGTATTTCTTTAACTCTCCTAGGTGGCTCAACATATACACATTTCTGCCCTGTTAGTAAAACATATTACAAAACAACCAGTTATTATAAATCCCCTGAGTGCTGATGTACTTTGCTGAATGCAGTTGCCAAGTCATGCTACTCTTGACTACACTGTGAACCCAATCATTTACAAATACATGACAGTGTTCAGTCAGGCCCTACTCCCCAGCAATGAGCAATTCCTCAGGATAGGAGGCTGGTACAGGATAGGACTCCGGTGGGTACAGCCAGACAGGCTGTGTTGGTAGCCAAAGCCACCCCAGGGCTACTCGGGGACACGGCCACTGTTCCTCCCCATAATAGACATCCCAAGGCAGGGCCGTAGATGGAGGAAGTCTCCAAGGAGCTGAAGAGAGATGCGAACACCCCACGGCAACAGGGCCAGCACCTGCCGCGGTGCTGGCGGGCATCAGTGAGGAAAACCGCGGGGAACGGCCGGGCACAGAGGGGACAGCGCGGGGTGGGCCCGGGCTGGGGCAGGGGTGGCCGGGGACCGGGGAGGGCCGTGCTCACGGGGCTGCTCGCCGCGGGCGTCGCTGCCCGGCTCCCCGGCCGCCGCCGCGGGCACCGCTCGGCCCGCCGCGCTCATGGCCGCCGGCGCGGGCGGTTGTGCCGGGCCGCTCCGCGGGGTTGCCAGGCTGCCCGGCGGGCGGGGCCGCGCCTCGGCGGCTGCGGGTCCCCAGGCGCGCAGGTGGCCCCGAGGGACAGCAGGCCCCGGCCGCCGCTTGGGGCACGGCGTGGGGGACAGCTGTGGTGTCATTGGCAGACACTCCTTTGTGTAGCTCAGCATGGCCACGGGAGCGGGGCACGCACGTCGCGAACTCGGTACCACTGCGGGCCGTCACCACGGGCCTGCCGGCGGGAGGGTGACATGTCATCCTCACCCGAGGCAATGCCGGACTGAGGGGAAGAACGAGAGTCCAGTTTAACTGATGTATATCACCGATACTCAAATGTTTGGTCATGAAACGAGGCACGTTCAGACACTGCTTATTGGACCGAAGGGCCTTGTAATCCACATCTCTATTGATGCATTTCAAGGTATATTCATCTTCTTCCACGGATGTCCTGAAACCAAACTTTCAAAAATAATAAGCATTAAAATCATGTCGCACCATTCATAGCTCAGAAACTGTGCTTCCATTTTGCAACAGAAAGTGCTGAACATTACACACTGCTTCTATGAGGTGGGCGACCAAGTCACCCTCCACAGCAGCTTGACCAGAGCACCGAATGCGGGCCAGCATTCCCCAACCCTGCTGCTACTGCTACAAGTGTGCTGTGGATATGTTAGTGAAACGAGCTTGGGATCACTCAGTAAGGCATCTACATGGGACAGGGAAGTGTTTATTACAGCTCTCATAGTGACAGTACTTCAGCACTTACATTCAATTTTCAGTTCAACTCGTTTAACAGAGAAGCAACTTTCTCTTCTAAATTACAGACAGTAAAGTTGAAAATCATACTGCATGCCCTTACCATGGGGTAATTTTAGTGTACTAACTCAAAACTACAAAAAAATACTAAATTACCTGTAACTAAATCAGACATAACAGTATGCTGGCTGTTTATCCTCACATGGTTGTGGCTCATTTTTTACAACTAATTCTACATTCTTGACATTAAGTCTTTATGCAACTTAATTGCAAGGGAAAAGTAAACAGGATCTTGATAGAAAGTCACTTCCTTGAAAAGCACTGGTGAAAAAATAAACCGAAACTACTTTCTTATCCTATGAACAGTGTGTTTGATTTATGAGCAGGTGATCGCATTGATAAATGGGCTTTAAATTAATATGACTAAATACTTTGGGTTAAATATTTTATTTTATCATAAGCCTTGCATTAGGTTCATTAAACGTTTTGTGTATCACCCAAATAAGTTACATTCATTCTGAGCTTTCATGCAGTTTTTAAAAAGTTTAAATTTCTCAAAAAATAATTTTCAAGTGAGCAGTAATAAACTCTGCATAACCAACCCAGAATTTTTTCACATCAAGTAAATATTCCAGTTTTCCCTCCTGCTTTGACACTACAGACAACTTACAAAGGCCTCTCCAAATCTGCACTAATTAAATAGAAACTCACAGAAATTACTGAGACTTTCTGAGTAGCTTGACTAACATCAGTAACGCTTCCAAGTACGAGCGTGACCACTGAGCAGTGCTGCAGGAAGCGACATTTTGCCTGAGGAGAATACTGAAGTATCTTACATAAAAACCTCGCTGCAAAGAGACAGACCACCACCGATGGGCATGCAGAACACTAACAAGGAAGAGGCAGAAAACCTCACATTCACAAGCTTTTATGGGGACACAGCATTTATGCAGTCTTCTACTATTTCAAAAAGGTAGTGATATATATCAGTCCTCCTTGCAATGTCAAGGGCAGTTTCATCCAAGTTGTTTTTCAAGTCTGGCTTCACATAACGATTCATCAGCAGGAGCTCGAGGGTTTCCCTGCTGTTTTTGTTTCCTGCAGCAATGTGCAGGGGTGTCAGCAGACCGTTTGTCTGCGCGTTTATGTCTGCACCCTGCTGAAGCAGGAACGCAGCCACCCTGGTGTTGTTCCACTTGCAGGCGCTGTGCAGGGGCGTCCAGCCGTCCACAGTCTGCGCGTGAACGTCGGCCCCTTGGGCCACCAACTCGTGTGCAACATCCAGGTGCCCGCTGTAGGCAGCTCGATGGAGAGGAGTGTATTGATCTTCATCACGAGCGTTCACTGGAGCCAGCTTTTCCGTCAGGAGCCTCTTCACAGTACTCAGCTGTTTAAAGAAAACAGGGAACTTCACGTGATTCTATGAAACAAGATCTATGGCTTCGATGGTCCTGAAAAGCTTCAGGAAAAGCATTCTGTCAGTGTCAAAAGCACTCATAAAATCTCAGATACGTCCTCTCCATCCCAGTTAAAAGGCTTATTTGCCATGAAGAGCTTAGCATGCTTTCAGTTCATAGAAGTTAAATAAAAGTTTAAAAGTTACTTGAACTTTGAACTGGAATCAAAATTTGTTCTAAAAGTCAATGGATCCAGAGATGTTTTAGTGTGTATGGGCTACAAAGGGGGATGTTTTACATACACTGGCTTGCAAAACCAGATCAAAACAGCTCAGAGAAAGAAAGAAAATTAGAGGTAAATTTTTGTTTGTGGGTGAGACTACAGATGTGTCCTCAAAATAACATTCTTATAAGTTATTTATATGAACAGAACAAGTGCCTTACCCGATTGTTTTCAGCTGCCCAGAGTAGCAATTTCTCTGGATGTTTTTCCATTTTCTTTTCTTGCATTTCATACCATTCTTCTGTTCTTTCTTGCTCATCGTCGTCATCATCAGACTGTCCTGACCAACAGCTCTGAGTTCCTACAGGAATCAAATGCCTGTGCGTCTCCAGCAGTTCAAGTTGGTTGAAATGCTCTGTGAAGTCTTCGAACAGCTCGCTGTCATCATCGTCTTCATCAGCTTGCTTGTCTTTATTCATTTTCAGTCAGCATCTGTGAGCAGGAGATGTACAACAATATTTTCACTAACTGTAACTGTTATCAATACACTAACTGTCAATAAAACTATCTGATGGATGATGAGGGTGTCAACAAACAGCAAAACTTAAGGGAAAACTCAGCGATTCTCCGCTAACGCGGGCTTTGCCAGCTTTGCCAGGACTCACAGATAAATTCACGCTAGAAAAGCACCGTGTTACCCCGACCCCCGAACGGTACCACCTTCGGACTGCAGTGCAACACTGCGCGGGGGTTTGCTGAGTGCACTCGAAACGCTGCTCACTTTACCAACAAAAGGTCTCCAGAGCAGCCCGGACTTTGGGGCCCAGTCTCTGCTCTGGCCCGGCCCGGCCCGCAGCACTGCCCTCGCTCCCCTCCCACATCACCCCGGGCAGGGCAGGCCCCACCGCCCCGCAAGAGCCCGGCCGATCCCCGCCCGGCGCCGCTCCGGTACCTGAGGCCGCAGCGCCGCCGGTGCTTCGGGGGAGGCAGGGCGGGGCCCGGCGAGCGCTTCCGGGCCGCGCCGCCGCCGGACGTGACGGAACGGGCCGGGCTGGGCCGGGCCGGGCCGGGCCGGGCCGGGGGCGGTGCTGGCCCGAGCAGCGGCGGGAGTGGGAGATGGCGCGGGCTCTGTGATAGCCTTTCACTGTGCCCGTGCCCTGGCCCAGAGCCTGGCTTGGTGTCTTGCGCTTGGCGTCTTGCGCTTGGCGTCTGTGAAGAGAGAAGCTGACTCCCTGAGCTGTGCCAGAGCCTTCCCGTAGGAACCTCGGCACGAGGATGAGCACCATCAACTCACAGTAAGCTCCTGTTGTCTGCATTTCCCTGCAGTCCTGACACAGCAGGCAGCAAGTGTTTTGTATGTCCGGGACGAGTTAAGAAGAGCTGGGATCATCGGTTGTGTTTTCCCTCCGGTCCTTACGATCGCCATGCTTGCCTTCATGCATGCGTAGATTACCAGTTCAAAGAGGGAATTAGACTGTTCAACAAAAAACAAAACACACGCAAAGGGTTCTTTAGTTTTTAATTAGATACTTCAGAGGGATGCTTGCAGCCCTTCACTGGAGCAGAATGACTGAGATAAATAAATCTTCCAGCTGGCTGGTTTAGCGATGTGCCGTTTGCAATACAAGTAGTGAAGTATTTTTTGAGACTCTTACAGGACTGATATTTGGTAGAGTTTTATGGTAAATCTCCGTGTTTCATTACTTTGGACAGATAAACTTACCTTAGTAAAGACTGTGTAGAAATTCCGTATGTGTATTGCTCTCTGACACAAGTTTTACTGTCTTGTTCAGGGATGATGGAGACACCTTTAAAATACTCGTTGCTACTGATATTCATCTTGGCTATTTGGAGAAGGATCCAGTGCGCGGAAACGATACATTTGTGACTTTTAATGAAATACTGGACCATGCTAGAAAAAATGAAGTAAGTGCTACTTTTTGGAGAGGGAAGGACTGAGGCTGTTAAAAATATGGTCCAATCTGCCAGAAGCTGTAAAGCTTAGTCCTGGTACTGTTTCTAATAATATCAAGTGGCGGGACTATTGGTTGCATTCAGTTTCATTTCTGATTTAGTAAAAGGAATGCCTGTTTCTTTGTGAGAGCGTTCTTGCTGAATCATGACTTTAGTCGCATTTAGCAGTGTTTTTTGATTGCCTCCACCAGTTTCAGTGGTATCTAGAGAGGGTTTGTCACTGCAAGGAGGAAAAATAATTGAGGAGAGCAAGAGTAGTGATATACAGTCTTCTAATAAATCAGTGGAGATTCGTTTGGAGCTTTTGAAGTGTCGTGCAGTGCTGAGTCGCTGAAATGAGCAGTTCTGGTGCCGAGCAGCTCCAGTGCCTGCACAATCGGCAGCAGAAGCCTGCAGTGGGGTGAACAGAGGAGCTTCCTGAACTGGGCCAGCCTCGGAGGAGCCGAGAGTGGGAGCCGAGAGCCGCCAGGAGCCCTCAGCAGCTGATGGGACCTGGGTGGGGTCAGGAGCAGCCAAAAACCCTCCCACACTTGTCCAAGAAGCTCCTGGGGAATGGCAGCAAGCAGGAGCACCTCCAGCACGGCAAACAGACTTGCCGTGGCATGGCTTTTTGTGCAGGAACAGCACTTGAGCTCTGCCAGCTCCACCAGGGAGTAGTGGAATCTAGCTGGCAGAAAGCTGGGGCCTTTCTTCTGCATCCACCACGGCTGACAGAGCTGCCCAGACAGAGCTCTCTATCCAGACACAGCTCGGGCTGACAGGTATCAGGGAATGTGTATGAGACAGAGAGAGACTACTGGAATCACACACTACTTTCCTTGGGGCAGGCCTAGCAGGCAGACAGGACACATGATCCAGGGGATTCCCTATCCTCACTCCCTCTGAATGAACTCACTGAATTAAGGGACAGGGGGCAATGGTAACAAGTTCCTGCCCTGCACAGCAGGTGCATCTCCTCCATGGCTGCTCCACGTGCCCTGCCATAACAGATGTGAGGCTCTGCAAGTGGAACTGAGCAAGGATAGTCGTTCATCTAGCATAGAGGTGTTGCTGAGGTTGTTGCCTGTGCCCAATATCAAAACTCATTCCATGAAGGAAGAAGATGGGTTGTTAAAGGAGACCCCTTTCTGATGGGAACAGAAGGCCCAATATGAAGACTGGGTCCACTTCTTAGGGAAGCCTGCTGCATCCCTGGAGCCTGAGTAGGTTGACAGCAGCTGAACAGGATCCAGTATGTGCCCAGGTGGCCAAGAAGGCCAGTGGCATCCTGGCCTGTCAGCAATAGTGTGGCCAGAAGGACCAGGGCAGGGACTGTCCCCTTGTACTGAGCACTGGTGAGGCTTCATCTCAAGTGCTGTGTTCAGTGCTGGGTCCCTCACTGCAAGAAAGACAGCTAAATATATGCAATATATGCAGAAATTGCATCTAGTACCTTCTCAAAATAATATGCTGATAGCTACTGTTTATTCGCACTAGATAGCGTAGGAGTGGGAAAATAATGTCACTGTTTTTCATGCCTGTCAAAAAATGTTCAGGAGCCAATTTGGAGACCCTTATTATAATAGTACACTAATCTTTTTTTTATCACTATCAGTTGTTTTCTCCTATGACTCTTCATAAATGGGTCTTTTTGGGGTTGATTTTGTTTTAGTTAACAATTTAATTACTTTCTTTTTCATAAGGAAGTTAAATATTGTTTCTGTTACTACTAACTACCTAGAATTGTACATCTTCATATTTGAGGAAGTATGTGTCAGTCCCTAGAAGAAATAATTTAAACAGTTTGCTTAGAAGTCTTTCAAGGTAATAAAAAATGCTGTATTGAAGTAAAATAATAAGGCTTTTTGTTGCATACAGGTGGACTTTGTTTTATTAGGTGGGGACCTTTTTCATGACAACAAACCTTCCAGAAAAACAGTACACTCTTGTTTGGAATCACTAAGAAAATACTGCATGGGTGATCGTCCTGTTCAGTTTGAAATTTTGAGTGATCAGGCAGTTAATTTTCATTATAGCAAGTAAGTATGTTACTATAAATTATCATCTAAGGCTTGGTTTGTGTACTGGGTGAGTGTGTTGTGATTTCTATTTTATACCCTCCGTGACTGGAACCTGGAACTTTTAGGTCTAGCTGTGTGGGACATTTTACAGGATAACTCCAGCTGTCATCTAAATCTGTAAAGTAATGCATACAATATTTTGAGAAACTTCTGAATGTGCTGTGACTCTTGATATATTTATTTAATATATAGTTTCCAATTTGTAAGTACAGTACAAGTAAATCAGTTCACATGAGTTGTTTTAGTAAAATCAGCAGAGTTCCTTGTGGGTAAGCAAGGGTTGCACAGCCTAATCCACTACTATTATACTAATTTTTGTACAATTCTTTTCGTGGCTTGTTCTAAAATAATAGTCTTCTTTTGTTACCGTATTCCCCATGGAAAGTGCCATTCCAGACCATGAATAAGAATCTTATGTTTAAGTTTAACCTTAGGCTTATTCATAATCACTTCATTCTGATTTGTACCACATCTATTTGTGATGAATTTGAAGACAATATTGAGAATCATACACAAATTTGCAGATACAGTTTAACTTATTTTCCTCTTTTTGCTCAGATTTCCTTGGGTGAATTACCAGGATGAAAATCTCAACATTTCTATTCCAGTTTTTAGTATTCATGGCAATCACGATGATCCCACAGGGGTAATTACTATCATAATTATACTGTTGCATGACAAAGATATAGAAATAGAAACTTGTATAAAAATGCAGTTCTGGGACATCATGCTAGTTTTAGTTGTTTCACTCTGTAAATATTTTGTGTATCTTTAGGAAAAATGAAGTAAGTTGCAATCCATATGAACTACGTTTAATTTCTTAATTTATATAGGTTTCTGTCATTGATAATAGAATCACTTTTCGTGCTAAGAAGTGTCAGTCTTTCAGAACGTTTCTAAAATATTCCATCTGTAGAGATTGAAAGGTTTTTCCTTAAAGAAGGAGAATTTTGATACTTTGATTTGTGCATATGTAATTGATATGCATCATGCATTTGCAAGAAGATATTCTAATAATAGTGAAATGGTAGCTTAAAACAAGCTGCAGGAAATAAGCAGGAAAAGGATGTTTAGAAAGTATTACAATTCATGTGTTGAATTAATAATTTTGTATTTTATACAAAATAGCAGTGTATCATGGAAATGAGTGTTTTAGCAGCAGTTTAACTTTGAATTTGTTATAAAGTAGTTACCTTAGCCAGATAATTTTTGTAGTAGTTTAGAGACTGGCTGATTGAATGGGTTTTTGTGGTTTTGTTTCTCTGAATGATTTAATGTTTAATTTCGTATTGTTCAAATGAAGTATGACTTGTAAGGAAAAGGGATTTGCTTCTGTACTCTAGAGTACTAGCAAAACCCCTAATATATATTATGGGGCTTTTCAGCTGCAGAAGTTATTTAAGGAAAGATGTTCTCTCATACTTTTGAGACTTTCATTTAGACATGAAACACTTAATGTTCTATTCAAAGTTTTGTATTTGTTTCTTATTATTTGTTGTAGGCAGATGCACTGTGTGCATTGGATATTTTAAGCTGTGCAGGCCTGCTGAATCACTTTGGACGTTCAACTTCCGTGGAGAAAATAGATATTAGTCCCATTTTATTGCGTAAAGGTAGAACAAAAATTGCACTGTATGGCTTGGGTAAGTATTTGTCTGCCAGACTGTGACTAGACTGTTAATGTGTTATTGAAATTTAATAGGTCTAAATAAAGTTGGAACAAATATATAAGGCTGCAACAAAGATGAAGGTCTACGTGATTCTAAATTAAAGCATATCAATTCTGTGACAGTGTCAGGTTTTTCCTCCTGCTTTGTGTCACTGACTGACAGGGTTTTTTTGCTCATTTAGATAAATCTTCCTAAACTTGATTTTTGTACCTTTATTGGTGTTAAATGAACCCTGCTTAAGTTAACCATAGTGCCAGTGTATCAAATCAGAGCAATCACACTCTTAAATTCTCTCTGTTGTGTATTAAGCTTCTTTCATCCTACTTAGGCAAAACTTAAACACCCTATGTTCATGTGCCATTTTGGTTATATTTAAAAGCATAAGCTGCCTGAGCAGAAACCTAATATCTTACGTGTCTGTCTGAAGTGGTTCATAAGTAACGTTTGCCATGGGGAAATCTCAGTTTCTTTAAAGGAGCTTAAGAGTTTCATAGTTTAAAGTGGTTCTATGATAGGTTTTCAGTTTCAGGTTTGTTCCTTTGTTTTTTCTCCACTGAATTCCCCTCTACCCTCACTCCTTACATAGAATGGTTATTTTTGACTGCTTTATATCTAGAGAAGTTAACTATTAAGATCTTGCTTTTTCACCCTTATTTTTTATCCTATCATGAGTGCTTAAACACCTGATTCCAAGCAACTTTTATAGCTCTAAATTAAGTCCTTGTTTGCCATTATTTTGTGTGTTTAATGAGATACTTTGAAAGATTGTTAGATGTTTGAAAGTTTAGTAGTTAGTGGAATGTTCTTATATCAAAATATAAAAGTTTTCAACACCCAAGTTGTTACTGGGAAATGCAACAACTTTCTAAAGTGCCAGTGTTGCTGCATGAAGATGTTCATGACATGTTTCTTTGTGTTTGTGCCAGAATTATTTGTACCTTTTTGACTTTCTCTGATTCAGAGAGCATTTGTTCTTATACAAAATATGAACACTCCATACGGGATTTATTGATATCTATCATGAGCCTGGCTAAGGATAGTTTAGGGGTTTTTTTTCCTAGTTAAAAACATCAAGGAAATAATCAGTGACTTCCAGGGATGGGACATGCGCAAATTTCTTGGGCAAGCTTCTTCCAGTGCCTCACTACCATTACAGTGAAGAACTTCATTGTAATATCCAACCTAAATCTGTCCTCTTTCGGTTTAAAGCCATTCCCCTGTCCTATCACTGCTTTACATTCTGAAAAGTCCCTCTCCAGCTTTCTTGTAAGCCCACTTTGGGCACTGAAAGGCTGCTACATTTTTGTTCCTCATGGTTTTTTTTATAGAGTTGCTGTAAAAATGCTATGAAATACAGACAATTTTTTTTTCCCGTTTGTTCACTTCAGGAGCTATTCCAGATGAGAGGTTGTATCGTATGTTTGTCAATAAGCAAGTAACCATGCTGAGACCAAAGGAAGATGAAGATAGTTGGTTTAACTTGTTTGTGATTCATCAAAATAGGTAACAGTACTAAAGGAATTACAGTAATTTACTGTGTTACTTCGTTAAACTGCCTGGAAAAGGATAGGTGAGCAAGCCAGTTCATACTTCTTGTGAGTAGTTGGGTTCTTATGAGTTTTACAAGTGAAAACATTGTTTTACAGCTCTTTTTGGAGAAGTATTGTAAAGGAAAAGGTTTGAAATAAATGAGTTAGGGGAGCTGGGAGATTTCTTCCCAAACTTTTATAGTCAAAAGCAGTGGAGGCTTTGTAGTGTAATATGCATATAATTAAGTCCTTTCTGCTTGTTAAAGCTGGGAGAACTCCAAATTTCATATTGTATTTCCTATTCTTGTTTGAACCATAGTTCAACAAGTACCCCTATGTTCCCTTGCACTGCTGTGCTTTACAGATAGGTAACATGTTCTGTCTGCCTGCAGGCTTCTCCTAGCAGTGGTAGTAGGAACAGGCAGAGTTCTTTTCCATATACTTTCTTCTGATTTTTCCTGAAGAAGAAGGCAATCCTCATGCTCAAATAATGGTGAGGCAGACGTAAACAAATACAGCTTATATTACCCTGTGTAATTTCTGTCTTGTAGTCTGAAGGACCTCACTCCCACATCTCCCTTGTCTTCCAGAAAGGGATTGGGGGTGGCCTGTCTCATGTCTGTTTACTTCAGTGGGTTTTACCCCACTGTTTAAAAGCAAAAACAACCAAAACTGATTGCTATGAAATGCTATAAAAGCATTCGTACAGAAAAAAAAAGAGGTCTTACAAGCCAAGTAAGGAGGAAAGGGGGATCCAAATAAAAGGGGAGAGCAGAAAACAGTGAACTATGTAAAAAAGTGAGCCATGTAAGTTGCCCTTTTGATTAACCAAACACTAAACAACTATGTAAGGAATAAATGTGAAGAAGACCTGACATATATGTCTGATATCATTGCTGGAGTTCCTCTATCATTTTAAATCATACTAACGCTTTTCTCCTCCTTCACTCTCTCCTTGCCCATCCATTATTCTTCTCTTCTCTCGAACAGGAGCAAACATGGAGCTACCAACTATATTCCAGAGCAATTTTTAGATGACTTTATTAATCTTGTTGTGTGGGGTCATGAACATGAGTGCAAAATAGCTCCGTTCCAAAACGAACAGCAACGTTTCTACATTTCTCAGCCAGGAAGTACAGTGGTGACATCTCTGTCCCCTGGAGAAGCTGTGAAAAAGTGCGTGAGCTTTTCTTTTTGTTCTTGTTTATCCCTTGTCTTAGATGTCTCAGGTGTTCTCTTGAATACAGAAAAATTCTTGTATACAGTATGAAAAGACTGTATTACTATGTAGACTTGTATTACTGTGGATTAGCTTCAGAGTGTGACATAATAAGCAAAGTAGATGGAATGAGTACCTGGTATAACTTTTACTTTTCTTGCAATTTAATCTAACATTTGAAGCAAATGGAACTTGGCTAAGAGGAGTTACATGCTGATAAATTGGAATACAAAATTAGAACTGAGTACAAGTGCTTGTATATGGAACAAGCACAGTCTAAATATAATAAAATGGAAGTTTTATAGGGCCAACTCTGAAGTACAGATCTTCCTATAGCTTTTGAAATTTTGTCCCTGGAAAGTAAACATGAATTTGAAAACAAATCTTTATACTGTACTTCTCGTAAGTTTATCTTCTAGTAAGTTACCTTTCTCCTTTTAGACACATTGGTTTGCTGCATGTTAAAGGGAAAAAAATGAAAATGGAGAAGATTGCTCTAGAGACAGTGCGAACTTTCCATGTAGAGGATATTGTTCTAGCTGATCATCCAGATCTTTTTAATCCTGACAATCCTAATGTTACTCAGGCAATACAGGCATTCTGCATGGAAAAGGTAACTTGTGATGCTAACAGTGGATAGCAGAATATGGATATAAGGGGATAAGTGTATGGACAGGGGATGGGATCTGTTACTAGTTTTGAGACTGGAAGATGAGAAATCTTGTGTCTTGCCCCATATTAAAACAGACTGAGACAGTGTTTCCATAGGAAGCTAATGCCATGACATTCACTCTGTAGCCTTGGCTTCCAGATTCCTTGATTGAGATGACTTATTGAAGTAGGCTGGAACTGCTTTTTGGATGTCCATATCATCTTTGTACAGAAGCTTGCACCTGAGAGTGGGGCAGCGTTGGATGTGCACTTTGGAACCAGCATAAATGCATTGGCCTAAACCCTGAGAGCTCAGCCATGCAGTCTGAAGTGGCAGAAGTAACTAAGCAAGTTTATTAATTGCTTAGTTCCTAGGTTTATATGGCTCAATCTACTTTTCCCTGGGACTAGAAATTTAACAAAGCATAGTGGCTATAAAATATGAGAGATCAGTGGTGTAGATACTGCTGGACTGCACTGTATCTGAAGGATAAGCCTTTCATTGTCGTGTTTTTCTCAGTCATTCTTAATGGCTTTTGGCTGCATACTGGTACATACGTGTTTGGGAATGAGAGCACATTTGATTTATTTTGATATCTCCCCTTGCAAATGGATGTATTTTAAGTTATACTTGAAACGTTCAGGCATCTGTAAGAGAACAAAGTGGAACTGAATTTATAATTCTCCTTCACAGGTGGAATTGATGCTGGACACTGCAGAAAGAGAAAGCTTGGGAAATCCCCGCCAGCCAGAGAAGCCTATCATAAGATTAAGAGTAAGAAATTGTTCAGCTTGGATTGCTTTGTTTTTAAGAATTACTGTGAAAAATTTCAGAGCAAAGTCATACTTTTTGTGTAAACACGTAATATATAAATTATTTTGCTGTGTGCAGGCAAATATAAATCACCTACCATACTTCTGTTTGCCTGTGTAACCAGTACTCTAAGGAAAAGGTTGAGATTGGTCATAAATGCACTTCACTGCTGTTCTGAGTAAAGGCATAAAAGTGGCTATTTACTGTGAAGTTCTTTTAAGTCATACTATCCTGTGTGCATTCCTAGCCCAATCAGAAACTGTTGTGAAGGCTAGTAAATGAAACAAATTAGGAACGAATTATAAATATGAGCTATTATATGTATAAGTAGAAATAAATTTTATGTATATATATAAATATGAGTTATTAGCTATTCTGTTAATGTTATTATTAGCTGTAATTAGCCATTAACTATTCTGTATAGTAAGGCATTAATTTTAAGTTGACTTATTTCTTACTACTGATTTTTTCCTTTGAAGCATAACAAATTTATTTTGAATTGTGTGGCTTCTCTGTTTCTGTTTGTTTCATATTTGAATTTGTCCTTTCTTCACTTAGGTTGATTATGCAGGTGGCTTTGAACCATTCAGTGTCCATCGTTTCAGCCAGAAGTACATGCATAGGGTGGCTAACCCAAAAGACATCATACACTTTTTCAGGCGTCGTGAACAAAAAGAGAAAAAAGGTGATTATGAAAAAAGGAATCATTGGCATTGCCTTTGTTTTCATTTGTCTGTATTTTGTTGCCCAGCACTTGCAAAGGCTTGGTGCCTACCATCTAATGTGTTATAGGAAAAGTAAAGATTCATTGTCTTATTTAAGTATATATATTGCACAATTATTTCTTTTCAAATTCTCAGTTTGTCAGAAATTCTGATATTCAGCACAACATCTTCTGACAGTTATTCATAAACAGCTTCATTTTCCTTTGGCCTCAACTTACTGAGTTGCTTACAGTAATACATAGCCCCATGCCACACTGAGTTACTCTGTGGTTCTGTGATAATTACCATGAAAGGCATTAAGTGGCTCTCTCCCGAGACTTCTTAGAATAAGATGATTTGGTTTGAACACTGAAGGAAAAGAGATGGGTACAGTGCTTTTTCCCTTTATATTTTAATTTTATTTTGTAGTAGTTCATTTGTTCATACCTAAAATAGTAATGAAGGATATGGGCTTAAGAGATGTTCATATTTTTTTTTAAAGGGTCCAAATGTAGGATAGCATTTTGTTTTCCCTAATTAGTCATATGTATGAGGTGCTCTTGGCTTGTCTCTTCCAGGTATGTTTCTGTTCAAATATTTGTGCAAAACCAATAATAGCTGTTCCTATTGCAACATTTCTCACTGCTGCCTAGAATTTTTAATAAATGGTTAATAGATGTTGTCCAAATACTCGATTTGTAATAGTTGCTAATGAAAATTCAGCTTGTACAGGAACATAATGTGCTAAAAAACTCTTACTAGTTTGCATTAGTGCATTGTAAGTGCATTGTCTATTTCCAGTGACAGTTTTTTATGAATACTGTCAGTTCTATAAAGTTCAAAGCATCATTTCATGAATAAAAACTGCTTTTATTGAGACATTTTTAAAATTATACTGTATTGATCTTGGTTTATTTTGCTTTGGTTTCCTTTTTTATAGTTGTGTAATCTCATTAACATTTTCAGAATACACAGTAGCTACCACTTCTGCCACCATGTTTCACTAATTTACTTTTCCTCCTTAATGGGCATGTCAGCTTCAGGAGGGGAATATAAAAGTACTGCCATGGCTTTTGCATTCCTTTATTAGACAGCCTCCAATACAAGGGGAGTGGCTAATGAAGCACTCAACGTTTTCATTACATGTGCACATTGTGGTTCAGGACAGGTGATGTTAAGACTTCAGGAATTCAGTCTGTAGTCTAAAGCAGTCTGTAGTCACTTTATGTTGTGTGGTATGTGCTAACCTAGGATGATTATCCCTCTCATCCTTCTGTCATTCCTACCTTGCTGCCTGAGAAAGGGGGATGAGCTCTGAGCATTTTCTATTGAAAATCAGTCAGCATACTCTGGAGGAAAATGAAAATCTCTTTTCTAGTAAACGGGTTACTTATAAAAAACTTCTGTGCTTTGATGGCTCCTATGATTTTCTTTCATTTGTGATCTTCTAGAGTTCAATTATAACCTTTAGAACACAGTGTTCAGTATTTAATTCCTGACATATGTTAGTTAGAACTCTTCATATCTGGTAGAGGTGGAGTTGTCTGCACAATTACGTTTCTCCATGTTTCCAATGAACAGACTCTAAAAAGAGCAAAAAGCTTTACATATAAAAGGGACCACAATTCTTAGGAGGCCTGCATTAACCTCTTTTTCCTGCTACTGTCAGTGGGAAGGTAATAATTAAAAGCTGTAAATGTCTATGATGCCACTGTGCTTTTCTATTCTAGACATTGATCTTAATTTTGGAAAATTGGTTAGCAGACCTGCTGAGGGAACAACACTCAGGGTGGAAGACCTTGTAAAGCAGTATTTCCAGACAGCAGAGAAGGTATTTTTCTACTTTTTATAATTTCCTTTTTTAATGTTATATGATATTTTTATCTTTTGCTTTCTTAATGGAAGTAATGTGCCCTGGAAAGACTCTCACATTCACGAATAAGTGAATTTATTATCCAAAAAACTATCTGAGAATTACCTTATGAAGTGTGTGTCTTAGATTAACAAGTAACTGTTGTATATAGGTTGTGCAGGTATGTGAGCACACACTCACATTTGAGAGTGTGAGAGCATTTGAGGTTTGAGAGCACAGCTCTTTGTGTGAACTTGGAGTGTGCGCCCTGTACGAAGTGATGTGTCATGTACTCAAGTACAGGAGGAAAATGTGAGGGAAGGGCTACCTTAAATTACTCTAGGGCCAGTGTGAGACTGTAGCATGTACTATTACTGACTTTAAGTCACTTGTTACTTTGCAGTATATTTGTGTCCTCAGATGTAGTGCATTTCCACATTTTAAAGCAGACCAGGGAGAAGGGAGAACCCTGATAATTTGCTTTCTTCCCACCCTGTTGTTAAATCTAGTATATTTCCCTTTCCCAACAACAGTGCAGTAACATCTAAGAGATAAAAAAATAATCAGTGAGCCAGGTGCACAAATGCTTGATGTAGTTGATCAAGCATAACTTGCAGAAGCTATTTCAGTTGTAGAATGTCTTTAGAGCAAGAATTCTTGAGATAAAGATCCTTCAAATTACATCATCCTGCCTAACCTTAGACACATGCTAGGTGTCAGTATTAGGACAGCATAAATCACGTTCCTTTGTTCTACTTATTTTATTTAAACATTTTATTTTATAACAGCTAGAAAGTTTATTTCTCTGGGCACCTTTATTTCCTGAATTTTTTTTTTTAGATATTACTAGCATTGCCGTTTCTTTACCGTTCATAAAGCCTTTTGCTTTGACTAGTTTGAGAAATATTCTGCAAAGTTGGTGTGACATGCTAGTAGGAAAAAGTTGTAACTGGTTTATGACAAGTAACATTTGCTTATTGCTGTGCTTTTCTCTGATTTAAATATTCAATGCACATTACTGTTTTTGCAACCAACTTAATGTAATATTTAACTGAAACAACTGGAATATATTGCTTGCTTTCTCTAATGGCAGATGCTTCTTAACAAATTATTTTCCCCAATTCTAAAGAAAGTACAGCTTTCACTTCTAACTGAAAGAGGAATGGGAGAAGCAGTGCAAGAGTTTGTGGACAAAGAGGAAAAAGATGCCATAGAAGAGCTGGTGAAATATCAACTAGAAAAAACGCAGAGGTTTCTCAAGGAGCGTCGCACTGATGCAGTAGAAGAAAAAATAGATGAGGAGGTAATGCTCTGTTAATGTTGATTCCCCAAGAGAGGTCAAGACAGTAGAAAAATCCATGCACAAACATGGTTGAATAGATTTGCTGGTATGTGAAGCGTCTGCAACAATTGCTTCTAATCATTTTCTGCAATTAATAAATGAATAATTAATTTATGATGAAGTTTCAAGTACATGATTTCAAAACTTGTACTGAAAATGGAGTTTAGGTTGCACACATGTTCATAGAAAAAATCTGTCTAATACATGTAGAACTACATATTTACCACTATTGTGAGAAAGATGGTAGATATAATCTCTTTGTAGCTTTTTGTATTGGCTTAGGGAAGAGTACTAGAGCAGGACAAGCATAAAGGAAATTTATCCTTCAGGTGCTCTACTTGCTTCTGTAGCTCAGGGTATCTCAGAGACAGGCCTTTATGTGTATTGGCTTATGTGTGTTGAGCAACTCTTGAAAGACATTTTTGTCAACTTGTTGGGCTTCCACATGAGCCCATGTATTCAGCTGTAATAGTCAACATTGTAGAAGAAGTTGTTCTGCAGCTTATCTGTGCACTGTTTAAAGAATAATTTGGTAGGGAAGGAAGGCTGCATCTATCTGTTTTCTTACTGATTGTTTTAATGCCTGAGGGGTTGAAAGACACCATAAACAAGCAGTGCCTGCAGGCTTTCTGTGACACTTTAGGGTGTTTTATTGTTGCTGTTTGTCTTTAGAACTAATATCTTCTTTCTGCCACGCCCCATGTCTTTTTCCCTATTTGTTAAGTTGAGCTTCCTTAGTTGTACACGTACTGCAACATGGTCTCTTCTCATAATAGTTATTTGCTGTCTTGATTCTTCATCTCTACCTCTTTTTCCAGTTATTCATATTTCAGTGTCCCTTATTGTCAAAATTACTATACTCTTCTTCTCTTAAACACAGTATCTCCATCAGGTCCCAAGCTTTCTTCCTCCCCAGTGATGTAGCTCCAGTTATTAACAGAGTGTGAGATTCTTAAACCATAGGACAGCATGAAAGGGCCCCAAAAAAACTGTTCAGTTATTCTTGGACTCTTCACTTCTCACAGCTTTGCACTTACTGTATTTTCATTATTGTATGACATGAGCTGTTATTTTGACAGGAACTGTTTTTTGTTTTTATTCAGGTGCGAAAATTCAGGGAGAGTAGAAAAAAGAATACTGAGGAAGAGGATAAGGAAGTCCATGAGGTAATTACTGAGTTTTGAACATAGGCTGAAAAATTGAGTGGTGACTTCTGCAGTCACTTAGCAGTGCTTCAGCAATACTTCAGCATTATCCTTGCCAAAAAGTGCCTGTCTACCTTTAAAGCTTAGTAAGTCTGTTTTAAATCTTTGTTAGGATAATATATACGTAAGCTACTGCTCAATTTGGCTTTTGAGGTCTTGTCTCTTGTACAAATTTGTGAACCTGAATGTTCATTATTTCTTGCTTTTAACTGACGTTAGACTAGACAGGTGACTTTCAAAGATCTTTCAGCTTAAGCTCTTTGTGATTTCATCACCAGTGGACATGTGGATGAACTATATTGGGTGGTTTTACTGGAACAAATGAGGAGTATTGGTAAACTTTTAGGTACTGTGTCCTTATCAGCAATCTTAGACCTCCCACATACTCATGCTGTGATTGCATTGTATTTCCAAAGAAAATTGCCAACTGCTGATAGCGTGGGTGCTCCTTTGTCTTTGCAAGTTATGTGGGACTGGAATAAAATTTTGAGATAAGGACATCTGGGCTGAGATTCAGTCCTCCTAATTTGGGATATCATCACCTGAGCTAGTTGTCTTAAGCACCCACTGTCATCAATGAAGTTTGTCAGGGGAGCCCTTAGGGTGCTTCCTCTGAGCAGACACACGTAGCTGACAGAGGATGACCTGAGCTGTTCACCAGACTACATTGACAGTGTGTCACATTAACAAGCTCAATTCTGTTATCGTATCTTAGCTAACTACTTCATATGTACACATCTAATTAAATAAACTAAGTATTTTCACAGATGTCCTCTCCTTCCATAACACTGGATTTGTGTCTTCTAAGCCTCACTGGTTTAGAATTACACATTTTTATTTATATTATATATTTATTGTACATAACTAGGATTTAACAATGGTGTGTTTTATGGTTTAAGATTCTTTTTCGTAATTATTGCTCCATTTCAGGCAATGATGAGGGCCAGAGCCCACCGATCTGAGAATGAAGTTCTGGTCTCAGCCTCCAGTGATGAAGATTCCATGGATGTGGACATAGCAGGCACTAATAATCCAAGTGATGGCCTTACATCAACACTGAGCCGAGGAAGGGGTCGGGCAAGAGGTAGGGCAAGAGGTGCAAGAGGACAAAATTCAACAGCAAGAGGTTCATCTCGAAGAGGAAGAGGTGAGAAAAACTTTGCAGTCTTTGTACTGCAGTTCCTGACTTTTTTTTTCTTTAAAAAGTGACTCTCTTCTGATGCTTCCATCTAGTGGAAATTTGCTGCTTAAGAACTCCTACTGGGAAAAAAGCTCTTCTCAAATACTTATGGTATCCTATTGCATACAATTGACTACCTCACACGGCTTAAATTGTGACTTTTTCACTGTAATTAAAAGAAAAATATAATGTTTCCCAGCTGTGGAAACATAGTATACTCCTAAAAGATGCAGTATTGGGAAGGTCTGTACTATGAAGTGCATGGATAGACCTTTGTCACTGCTAAAGGTAAAGCAGTGTAAAGAGTGTAAAAGTGTAAATTTGATCAGTGTAAAGAGGAGCTACAGAATGTCTCTATCCTAATATAGGTTACAAAAGACTTTAACGTTTCTAGTGACTGAAAAAATGAGGAGTGCTTCTTAAGCAAAAAGAGTTAAATATCTCCTGGACTGAGTGTGATTGTACACTTTGCAGTGGTATTTCCATTATAGATGTATTTGCACTGTATATATATATATATATATATATATAAAAAGAAATAAATAACTCCTTTGAATTGTCTCAGTAATATGTCCAAATATCTGAGAGCAGGTTGAGTTGAAACAAAGGGTGTCATTTTGGGTCTGATTTGGTTAATGCTTTTAAACTAGTTCTGTGAGCCTGAGTGCTCCAACACTGTTGTGGTCCCATCAGAGTAGAGCCCTGTGTGTTAAGAGGTTGTGTCTGTGGACCTTTGAATACTTGACCCAGGGCAGCTCTTCTGCTTGTAAGGAGGGCTTTAATTCAAGGAGAAAGTGAGGAGTAAAGAGGATTGTAGATTTTTTTGAAGTGGCTTCCCACTCAGTAATGATAGAGTAAAAAGGAAAAAGAATAACTGCTTGACAGGTTTGCATTTTGTTTCTTATCTCTACAGGAACCACTAGCCAAGAGTCAGCTTCTGGCAGCAGATCCTACAAATCTGTATCTGCGCCTGGCAAGACACCGTCTATCATGGATGGTAGGCCTATGATCTGTCTCTTGCTCTAATCTGCTCTCTTAAAGTGTAGTGAAGGTGCTTGTTTAATGATGAAGTGCTTTAATTGCCTTTTATTCTATTAGTCAGTTACAGCTGTGAGAGATTCTTTCAGCGCTAATGAAATCGAATAACTAACAGTGATGAGAGAAAGAAGAGGGAAAAAAAATAGTGATATTCTTCTGTCATGGGGTAAAATGGAATGTATTAGGAACTTCTGGCTAGAGCTGCAAATAGGAAACATATTACATAGTGCAGTTTCTTAAGGAATAAGCATAGAAAGAATACAACTTAACATTTTAGGCAGAATATTCCTCAGGGGATAAAAAGTTAAATTTGACTGATGTTTACACGTTAGTAAGCTTTAATGCAAGTCCTTTTAGCCTTACATTCTAGTGAGTTTTGGAAATCTAAATGCTAGTTTTTACTAGGGAAGAAGACCTTATCTTTAAGCCACCTACATATGTGAGAGTAGCTGTTCCTTGCTGTAGAGGGAAGGTGCTGAGGAAACAGCATAAAGAATCTAAGAATTAAAGAAAAAATTACCAATCACTAATCTACACATAAACCCCCCCAAAATACCCCAAGGTTGGATTGAATTTTAAATTAAATGGCAAATTACCTTAATTTTAAATTGGTCAGGAAATGACCTGAAATACTGCAGAGAAATTAATTTTAGCAGCTGTGTTCATATTTAACCTGTTAGATATACAGGAATTTCAGTTACAGTAGTATTCTTTGTGTGTTCTTAACCAACGTTATTGATGGTTTTTCAGCCAGACTGGGAAGCACATGCAGCTGCACAGAGGGTTATATCCCTGGGTTTATAGACTTAATTTACGTTTTGGGTTGGTTTGTTTGTTTTACAGGGTGTTTTGCAGTGGAAATGCATGCTAGGCAGATCTTAAAAAAAAAAGGAACTGCATAATGTTGTTTGCATTTAATTGTATGAGCATTTTAAAAGTATTATATGTGTTTTATTCCAGCCTTTAGATCTTCAAAAACAGGACACTCTTCAAATTCATTCCAGTCTTACTCTGAGGTAAGCACCTTGTTGTATGAGTGAAATTGTGCTGTGTTTTACTGTTGATTTGAAAAATAAATACACAATCAAAACATTAGCCTAAATTAGCAGATGTTTCCAGGCTATCAGTTCCAGCATTAAGTTTCTATGTGTTAATCTGTAGACCTTTTGTATCCTTTTTTGTTACAGTGATTGTCTGAGGAAAACCATGTTTTATTTGTGACCGTAGTCTAAGATCCAAGGTGTATAAGCATGAGTGTTTTCCTGGGTTCTGCAAGGTCAAAGATGTGAAGAACAAATTTGTGCTGTATTTGCAAATTTGTGTAGTTCTAGCCTGGAGCCATCACAAATGTGTATTATTCTAACTAAATAGGTGTATCGTTGGAAAAAACCAGAGGTTCTGTGCTGTAGTACTCGCACATTATGCACTCTCTGTACAGGTAAGTTCTGTGGAAAATCTTTATAATTTTTTTTCAGGATATTATAGATATTGATTCTGATCCAGAAGATACTTCTTTTGTTCCTCCTTCTTCCAAAGTAAATCAAAGGTCAGTATGTTTGCTTCATAAATGCGATGTGTGCCTTATTTCTGACTGGCAATCAGCAGAGTCCAAGGATCTGACTGACTACTAGATTTTTAGGAAAGTCATAACACTGCTTAGAGAATTTATATAAATTTTTACTTGTTAATATAGGTTATCTTTCTATAACAGAAAAACTTAGTTTACTAATTGAGGTAAATGTGATCAGAGTTTTAGTATTAATATGTTATTTTAAGAATTTGTATTGTTCTACTTATTGTTATATCCGTTTATTTTTACTTTGTGTATTGGTGGTCCAGCTCTAAGTTAAAGGGGAAGTTATTGGAATGTCTGGTGACTGAGAACATGCTGATGCCATTTTTTTCTCTTTGTATGTTTCAAGGTTTCTATCTTCACTTAGTAAAAGAGGTTCACAAAGCCAAGCATCTAAAGGAGTTGATTTTGAGTCAGATGAGGTATGGTATATAGTACTATTTTTTAGTTTTATTACACTACCTGCATAATTATCAAAAATAAGGCTAGAAGAGACCTCAGAAAACTATCCAGTCCTTTTTCCCTTCAGTTTTTAATCAGTGAATTGTCATTACTGAAATGTGAACCTGGAATTGCCTGGGAGAGAAAGTAATTATAATTTCTTCTAGTCCTTAGCTGTATCCTTTCATTTAGTTATGTATTCTATTCTTGTAAAAAGGAAGATTTTTTTGGTTTTTTGTTTGTTTTGGGTATTTTGTATTCAGAAACGGTTCTTTTCCAGGGCATTTTTTTGTTGTAAATTATCTAAGTACTAAGTATACTTCTTAAAAATTTAAAATACTCTCTTCAAGTCCAATATGTCTGTTCTTGCTGTATATCTTTGAACTGGTAGGAAATGGTTTCTTCCACAATTAAACAAGTAAAACTTTTTACACAGTTTTGCACTGAATAGAAGACACTCTATTCTGTCAAGCACTGTGCAGTGTTTTCATAGTCTGTCATGCAAGGTTAGAATCCATTCCTTAACAGTGTCAGATTATGGCCACTTCTGAGAAAATACTATTTTCTTGTTCTTCTCCCCACTGTGCTATCTCTTCTTGTACTTTAAAAAAAAAAAAAAAGAAATAAAAACATGTAGGAAATAAAATCCTACATGTTTGCTTGAATATGCAAAAAGAAACAGTATTTTTTGATTCATACAAATATCAGTAAATTGTGGTGTGCAGTGTGTATATAGACATAATTTTACTTAGGTATGTGCTTCACATTTACAACAAATATAGATTGTTCCTTCTTTCAAAGCATCGGGTCATATTGACATAAACGTCACATGGACTTTTGAGTCAATAAATGACCTCTTTCATATCAAAACCAACAAAAACTGGTCTGTCAGAAAACATGACGAGGCTTTCTAGATTATTCTAAAGGTGACTTAGTTTTTTTATGACTTGAAATGCCTGCTAGTTTTAGTAATGTGTATCTCTTTAAAAATTTCAGGATGATCCATTCATGAGCCCTGCAACATCAAGAAGATCTAAGTGATTTCTGGCTCACTATGCAAGAGAGACTTTATAAGTTTGTGAAGAAAATGGAAAGCAGTTTATGTGATATTTCTCTGTAAATGATGACTTGCCTTCCATTTTCACTTCTGTGAAATGGTTTGGTTTGAGTTTGTTGGTTTTTTTCAGTGGCACCAAATTTGGTATAATGTCTGTTACATTGCTTGATGTGCTAGTCTAGAAGGTTCTGAAGTACTGCCTGAAAGTGCAAGTTCTTTCTAAAAATCTGAAACTCTGTTTTCTTATTGGGATGATAATAAAAATGACAGTTATATCTTTTCTATAAAACTCCCGTCTTTTTGGTTTGAATTTTGCAGAGAAATAAATTTATAATAGTCTGCAGGTACGAATATGGATGCAGTCTCAGCATAGTGGAACTTGTATTTACTTGCAATTTGCTGTGAATACAGTTGAAAATTCTGAATTCAGAGTCGAAGTTGGACACAAGAATACAGTTTTCAGTATTGAAGCTGTAAAATGTCTTAATGACTTCAATTCTACCAAGAGAACTTAAACCCAGTATTGCTCTCTTATTAAACATCATAGTATGTGGAATGAATTCAGCTCTGTAATTCAAGAAGTGCAAAAGGAGACTGTATTTTGATGTTACAAACATAGTAGGAAAAGATTTTAGCTGAGTGTATATGAATCATAGGAATCATATCAAAGGCTCTTTCTCCCCTTTCACAATTTTTTTTTTCAGTCAGCTGTCAAATTCACAGTGGCTTTGTCTTTTATCTATGGAAGATAAACATAGCAGCCTTCACTTCAGGGGAAAACGTGTAACTGGTGTGTGGAGAAAGACTGTATTGTTAAGAGTTACTTAAATGCTTAGATGTCCTAAATGTTGGTGTGATTGGTTATAGGAGAGGGTAGGATGCTCCAAAAATCAACATGATTTGTCAGAGGTCACACTGGATAGTTTTTGAAAAATCACTTCTCACTCATGTAACTTCAATTCCCCTGCCCCAGAAAAGGTAAAAAATTCATTAAAGCCATGGTAGTGAAAGATTGTTCGCAGGACCAGGGAGAAAAGCATACTGTGCTGTGGATTTAAAAAGAAAAAAAGGCATTATTCCTCTTTTTGAATGCTTCCAGACTTTTTGGCATGTCTAGCTGACTTTTTTATATTCTTGTTACAATCTTTTATTCCCACCAGGCCTGTTTTTCTAATTTGTTATAATCTTGTTAAGTGTACTCTTGCACAGGTATTTTTAATGACTTTTTTATTACCTGAATTCATGGTCCATCCATACAGCTTAATTTCAAACATTTTTTTTCACTTTAGAAATGGCATCATTTCACAGGTACCTTTTATAAAAACCGCATTCAGCATGCCAAATCCTGACATTCCTATGTAGCTGCTTGTTTTACTGTTGGAGTGCTGGGGATTGTTGAACAAGGGTGAAGCTGGCAGGAGCAGGTACCAAGCTGCCAAATCTGCTATAGCCTCTTCTCTAGTAACAACCAAACGTAGGTGAGCTGCTTAAACAGCTCAAACAGGAGCATGTTTTAAATGCAAATTAAATCAGAAAGGTGATGTGAAGCAGAGAAAGACACACCAGCAACATATGAGACACCTGTCACAGAGAGCTTCCCCTGGGATTTTCCATGATCCTTTGTGGGTATTTTGGGTGTATTTGCCCAGTGTGTGGTTGGACTATCTCCTTTGGATCACAAGACACAGAATACAGCTCAGAGGAGGGTGGGCTTGAGCTGTGTGTGGGGGAGATTCCCATCCTACCAGCAGCCTGGCTTAGGAGGTGAGGAGATATCCTGCTCTCCTGGATGCACCTAGTCTTCAAAACAATGGCAGCCCTAGCAACATATGCAAGGGTACACTGCTAGAAATTAAGAATTAGATCAAGGAGGATAAATAAACAAAGCAGCTAATTTTTGCTGGAATACAGATTATAGTACAGGAGAACAGGATGTAATAGATGTGAAACAATAAGAGCTGGTGTTTGAGTGGCAGAAAACAGAATGCCCCTATGCACTGGCCAGCAGCACTGGAAAGGAGAGGGACTTGGGAGCTGCTGGAGCAGCTTAGCAAGCAGGGGGACATATGCCACTGACCCCACTGTTCTCAGCCCAAGCCTGTAAGAGCACTGCTCTGTTCTAATTTCTACTATTTTCTTGGGCCTTTATTTGAGACTGGTTTCCTGACAGTGCTTCTGAGTGGGACATGTTTCTTCTCTCTGAACGATCAGATGTGACTGCCACCTTAGCAACTCCAGCAGATTCACTGGAAAGCTTTCTCTGAGACAGGTGAATTGCCTAAAGAGCTCAAATTGGACAATTTTGTGGAAGACTGGCAGCAGTGTACAGAGTAGCACTGTGGTCTGTCCATTCTGCTTGTCCTACTGTGTCCAACACCTGAGGAGTGGTGAAGAGAAGGCAGCCCGAGCAGTTCACTGAGACAGTCACAAACATCTTTTGGAAGAGTTTTCCCCAGTGAGTGACCAGCTTATAATACAATCTTTTCAGATAATGGTCATTTAATTAATGGTTAAATAAAGCCTTTTATATATAAAACCAGCTAGTGTTAGTTAACCACCCAAGCAGATCTGTCCTCAGCAGAGGTGCAGCACTGTACATGTGCACTTGGGAAGTGGCACATCTTTTGGTGTAATATTTATGGGTGTTGATTTCCTGGTCCTGATTTTCTATTTCCTGCTGTGTTTGGTGGG
The DNA here is from genome assembly GCF_052056855.1 of Sturnus vulgaris. NCBI lineage: Eukaryota > Metazoa > Chordata > Aves > Passeriformes > Sturnidae > Sturnus > Sturnus vulgaris. The sequence continues at coordinate 41,501,693 of NC_142244.1, read as the reverse complement.
GAAGGCAGAGGGAGCACACATGCTGCCATTTCATCAGTGCTTGGGACCAGCATACAGCTGCCTTTTGCTTTGGATACTGGACTCACTGGGCTTGGACATTTCTTGTTCTCTGTCCTGTATAATCACATCTTCGTAACTACCTCTATTTCTACAAATCCTAGAAGGCAGTTTCACATCAGGTTTTTATTTCTTTGGCTGAGAGAAGATACCTGCCTAGGGAAAACTTGATTATTCCATGTTTCTCTGAGAGAAAAAAGGTCTTTGGAAAAATACTGTAAGTACAATAAGGCAGCTTATTATTTACAGTTCATCTGTTGCATCCTATCCTATCCTATCCTATCCTATCCTATCCTATCCTATCCTATCCTATCCTATCCTATCCTATCCTATATCCTATCCTATATCCTATCCTATCCTATCCTATCCTATCCTATATCCTATCCTATCCTATATCCTATCCTATCCATGCTAAGAAATAGGTTGAAACTTGCCTGCCAGACCTGTGAAACAGCTCAGATTTGACCTGTCCTGGGAGAGAGCAGAGCTGGCACACACGCTCTGCTGCTGGTGTATAGACAGCACGGAATTTGCTTGAGCTGGGCTGCTGGTAGAGAAAACGGATTCTGACATTTGAACGGAGTGATTTTGCCTTTCCCACAGATGTACTTACCCCGGAGTAGCGCCCGGGAGCGCAACTGCGTGGAAAAGCAGCGCGTCAGAGCACAAATTATGTCATGCAGCCCAATGACTGCAGAAGATCCCGGCTCGGAGCTCGCCTGGGGATATAAAGCTGGCTGAAGGAGCAAAAGTAGCGGCGAGCTGAGCGGGAGAGAAGCCCATCCTGGGGGACAGGAGCATCTCCCCGCTCGGGCTGCTCGTGTGCCGCGTTTGCAGCCCCCGAGCGCGCCGGGGCTGGGCGAGGCGAGAGCGGCTCTCGCAAGTGAGCTCTTCCACAACTGGAGGGGCACAGCAGCGTTCCAGAGATGCTATCCTGCTTTGTCTGGCTCGCCCTCCCCGACTTGGTTAACGCCTTTGTGACCCCAGGAAAGTTGCCCCTCAATGGGAGCCTGGAGGAGACTTTTATAGTCCCGAACGTGTCGGGTTTCTTTTCCTGGGACAATGACAGCCTGGCCGACTGGCAGAGCTTTGTGGACAGGAGCCGGTACGGAGCGGAGTCGCAGAGCACCACGGTGAAAGCCTTGCTCATCGCGGCGTACTCCTTCATCATCGTCTTCTCCCTCTTCGGCAATGTCCTGGTCTGCCACGTTGTCATGAAGACGAAGCGAGTGCACTCTGCCACCAGCTTGTTCATCGTGAACCTGGCTGTGGCCGATATCATGATCACCCTCTTCAACACACCCTTCACTCTGGTAAGAGCGGGCAGAGATGCCTGGGACGCGCCATCGCTGAGGGAAGGGAAGCACCTCAGCAGCTTGGCAGGAGGGGGATGCATCACCACCATCCACCCCATGACTGAAGTCAATTTCTCTGGGCCTTTGCAGTGCCATCAAGTCACTTCGGTGGCTTTTCCTGCTTTACACTGCTATAGGCAGTGTGTGCATGTTCTGCAGATAGCTGGCTACTCCTAATTACAGCCATTGGAGTTGCCTTTGGAAAACTCCACATGTATTTTTCGTCTCTGATTCCTGTTATCTAGTTGAAGATCCCATTTGTTAAACTTGGCCCTGATAGTAATAATAACCTTGAGCAATAATAACCTTGCAGTGATTGCTTGCTACTTTGTAGCATATGATCTTTTTTTTTCCTCTTCTCTTTTCTAAGGTACTTTGAAGGCAATGCTATAAACCTCTTGAAAAAAAATTAATGCTCAGCATCATCTAACAAGCTGTTTTGAAAAGCTGTAGTTTGCCTGAAGTGAGATAAGATGAACAGGTCAGCTCTATGCCATAAGGAGGGATTAAAAGGAAGAGTAAATGTATTTACTCGATAGTGAGGCTGCAGAAGGACACACTGTAAATAAAACAGAACAAATGTCTTTGGTACTGCACTGCTGTATTGTTCTGGAGGATATTGCCAGGTCACTGAGCAGCAGTCACTTACCTCTTCAGAAGCCAGAAAATTATACAATTATACAAAGAACCATGAGTGTCTTTTAAACAGCACAAGGAATTGTGTACTGGAGGTACACCTATAAGCAATTGTGGGGGGCACAAAACTAATGGTCTTCTTTTTTAGGCTCGTTTTGTGAACAGCACCTGGATCTTTGGGAAGGGGATGTGCCATGTCAGTAGGTTTGCACAGTACTGCTCTCTCCATGTCTCTGCCTTGACCCTTACAGCCATTGCTGTGGACAGGCACCAGGTGAGACCTCTCTGAAGAGAGATGGAAAGCTTGAGGGGGCATAAGGGAACTGAGGAAGGATGAACCAATGTCCTTTCCCATTCAGCTCCCAGAATATCGTAAGATTCATGAGGAGCTGACAGGGTAGGGGGGCAGTTCCTGTTGTCTGAATAGTTTCAAACCCACAGCAAGGTAGGAGGTATCCATCACCTTGCTATCTCTTTCAGCTGAGTAAAGGGAGCTTTTATGCAGTAGATAATCCAGTAGCTCTCAAACAAGGAGAAAGATCAAGGTCCTGATAGGAATTCATGTGGACAGCTCTCCTTTGGGGTGGCTTGGCCAGCACCAGGGTTGAAGGGACATCCTAGTTAATTTTCTCAGCTCTATTTCCTGATGTTCTGGGATGTCCCACCTCCTGTTACCCTGAATACTGGAGATCTGACTGTAGCACACTGAAGTTTGTCACAAACAAAGCTGTGGCTTGCTGTTGATAGTGGGTATTATCAGCTTGGAGTCACCCAACAACCACACAAAATTGTTTACAGTTGGCATTTTCTGCTAGAAAGATTGTTTCCAGAAAAAGCACTGACTATCAAAAGCATTCCCATGGAGGTCTGGTTAAACCCTTTGGTTCTTTGGGTCACTGATACTGAAGAGTTTGAGACTTTTTTCTCCTTTTTTTTTTTTTTTTTTTTTTTTCCTATTAAGGAACTTGAACCTAGTAATGAACATGTATTAACACCTCCTGGTACACTTTTTCCTACCTAGATGAAAGTACTGAAATTTGAGGGCAGGACTAAGATCTGACTTGAACCATATTTCATGGTGTTAAAACTCAGGTTTTGGTGTACAGCTTACAGTCTTTGGGAGCTGGGACTGTAGTGCTTGCATGCTAAATTACCACATTAGCAATAGATTTAAGGCTGGAAGACTGTATGAAAAATAGTATAATTTTGTAATAAATGTAATAAGCCTAGGTTTTTGTTTATTTTGCACAGGTTATAATGCACCCCCTGAAACCTCGCATATCTACTGGAAAAGGTGTTATCTACATCTCTGTAATCTGGATTATGGCAACTTGTTTTTCCCTACCACATGCTATCTACCAAAAGCTCTTTACCTTTGAATACAGGTAAGGATGTGCCTTGCTTTCCTCCACAGTTTCCCTGGAGGCTAAACTCTGAAGAGCCATACTTTGGTATATTTTACTGAAAGCCTTGAGCATATGTCAAGGTCAGCCAAATATGGATCTAAACTATATTTTTCATCCAATTCCTCTTGCAATGTCTGATATCCTGTCCTTTTTATTTAAAATGTTTTATCTTTATTCTGTCCCAATAATCACACAAAACAGGCTAAGACGTTAGAGGATCTGGCTTTACCCTTTACTTCAATACACTGGCATTTTATGCCATATACCTGTTTGGCAGGTATAATAATGGTATGATCTGACCTATTTGGGCAGACCAGAAATAGGGAACAAAAAAACCCAACCAACCAACCAACCAAACAAAAACACACTAAAACCCAACAGGTTTTAATCTACTCTTTAGCCCTAAGAAAGTAGATAAATATGCCTCAGCTGTCAAGAGCCTTTGTATTTGGAAAATACTTTAATGAGGGAAAGGTCCTTAATATGTGCAGAGACTGTGTTCCTATTTGCCAAAAGACAAAAATTAAAAACCTGCTTATGTGCAGCTGGAAATTTTGTAATTGGTGAAATTCATAAGATTATCATAAGGTCATGAATGCCCATAAGAAATTATCACCACGGTGCTCACTGGCTGCTCCATGGCTCAGATTCTTGAAGAGCAGAGCTCTGCTCAGCTGTGACATTTGTGAGATAAACACAGTGTTTGCTTTCAGGCCCTATGGCAGGAGCTCTCTCCCAACTGCCTCCTTGTTTCTGATGTACTTATCCCACCGTGCCAGGCCATCTGTGCCTCTCATCCTGTCCCATCTCTCCATTTGCAGTGAGGATGTTACCCGGTGCCTGTGTCTGCCAGATTTCCCTGAGCCTGCTGACCTCTTTTGGAAGTACCTTGATTTAACAACCTTCATTTTGCTCTATGTCCTGCCCCTTCTGATCATCTCTGCTGCCTACGTGACGGTGGCCAAGAAGCTCTGGCTGCGCAATGTCATCGGGGACGTCACCACTGAGCAGTACTTTGTCCTTCGCAAAAAGAACAAGAAGACCATCAAGATGCTGATGCTCGTTGTCATCCTCTTTGCAGTTTGCTGGTTCCCCTTGAATTGCTACGTCGTCCTCCTCTCCAGCCAGACCATCCACACCAACAACGCCCTGTACTTCGCCTTCCACTGGTTTGCAATGAGCAGCACCTGCTACAACCCCTTCATCTACTGCTGGCTCAATGACAGCTTCCGATCGGAGCTGAAGGCTTTGCTCAGCGTGTGCAGAAAACCCCCCAGGCCCACAGAGCACAGGCTTCCCCCCACAGTCCCTTCCTACCGACTGGCTTGGCCAGAAAACGGCAACTTCAAGAGGTTGCAGGCCTCCTCCCGTGTCCTTCCACCATCCTCCACCATCCAGTCAGGAAAGACAGACATTTCTGCAGTTGAGCCAATAGTAGCTGTGAGCTAAATGATGACCTTGGACTGCATATAGATTTGGCAAGAGCTAAAAGGGTAGGAAGATGTGGAGCCCTGGCCACACAACAGGTGATAAAATCAAGAAGGAGGTTCTGCAGGAGGCAGTATGAAAGAGCTGTGTGTTTGATGCAGGCTGATGACAACGGTGTGGAGAACCTAGAGAGGAGAAAGTAAACTCTTCCCAGGAAGGAATTTTTTGTCTTTGTCAAGGTGACTTTGGACTGGCTTGCAGGATGGGATTCTCTGCATGTGTGTCGCTGTTACCTGCATGACTAAGCCTTTTTAGAACTAGAACTCTGGGTGTGTTTTCCTGGTACTTAAACAACAGTGTCATCACATCAGATCTCTCTTCCCCTTTTCTGAGTCTCCTCGTGGCAACATGGAAATGGTTGAGATGTAGACCTTTTGGTTGCTATCTGAGATTCAGTGCAGCTCATTAGGAAAGCATCCTTTCCGAACTGGGGTCTGAAAAGTCAAGACCTGTTCTGAGTGAAAGAACAGATCTCTTCCATAAATCCTTTTTTAAGATCGATTTGAAGAAAAGTGGATGCCTATTCTTCAAGTAAGTAGATGGTTTTTCTTCAAATAGATAGCTAAACCCAAAAAACATGCGAAGTGTTGGACACGCCATTCACCATTGGAGAATGGGTAATTAAGTGCTACTGTGGTTTGGACTAGAACCTTCTATCAGAGCATCTTTGCATCATTGTCAAGTTGCAGCTAAAGGATCACACAGTTTTACTTTGTAACTTGCCTTTGAATGTTGCTCTCTTACCCTGTAAAGCACCTGTGTACTTGTCACTTCACACATTTGGGACATTTCATTCCAACTAAGAACTTAGCTCTCTGAAATGAGTTCATAAATGAACTGCTTTGAGAGAAGAGATGATATCTCTGACAGCAAGTAATAAAAGTGGAACATTTGACTGCAAGTTATCCTGAGATGTGTCCTATTTGGAGTAGCTAAGAAAATTCACGGTTACAAGCATCTGAAGTAGATTTCAGAATGTAATGTTCTTAGCAGAAGAAAATAGGGGTTTGAACAAAAAAAAATGGTGTTCCAAAACCTGTACTTTATATTGCACAGAAAAACAGTATCTCCTCATGCTGTGGAAATTAGCTTGAACATCACACCAAGATGCCCCATTCCACATTTAACTTGCAGCATTCAGCAGCGAAGTGAGAAAATCTTGTTATAAATGCAAAAAAAAAAAAAAAAAAAAAAAAAAGTTAAGCTGTTTATCTCAGCGTCCTGTAATAAACTTACAGTTCTGAAGTTACAGTTCTGAAATCATTTTAAGCTTTGTGCAGGGTTTTCACACTTGAGTATTTAAAGAGACTGAAATATCTAATACTCCTTGCAGCTAACCTGACCTGCCCTTGCACAAGCGGTTATCAGTCTCTCACTGTGAATCCAGTGCTATTTTACTTCCCTTTATCAATGGCCCTGGAGTCAGAATATTTTTTAGCACTGTTCTGCAGAGTCAAGTCTTTCCTCCTGCCATCTTTGATCCCTTACACCAAGTCCCATTTCCTCCCTCAACATTTGCAACACATCAGCCCTGAATTGTTCAGGGAATTGAACTGGATGATCATTGTAGGTCCTTTCCAAATAAACGATTCTATTCTATTCTATTCTATTCTATTCTATTCTATTCTATTCTATTCTATTCTATTCTATTCTATTCTATTCTATTCTATTCTATTCTATTCTATTCTATTCCATTCCATTCCATTCCATTCCATTCCATTCCATTCCATTCCATTCCATTCCCAATTGTGCAGAGCTTGTGAACCATGCTCCCCATTCCAGTGGCAGCAGAATCCAGTACTTTACTAGCAAATAAATCTCTGCAAATGCTGAGTACCTCAGTAAGGTGTTCTTTCTGAAGCTGAAGGAAACATCTTAAGATTCACCATTTTTGAGTGCAGTTGCCATCCTGCTTTATATGAGGAACATTGCTGTAACTCCAGTAGACAAAATCCTCAAATGCCCACTCCAATGCTGCTGGTGGGTCAGAGCAGGGCTCCTGCAGTTGCAGCTCTGGATCTTGCACCCCTGCACTGAGTGGCAAACCTTTCTCCTCCAGGCTCTGCTCAATCCTGAATCTGGGCACTAGGGGGGGATGCAAGCAGTTGAAGCTGTTTGATTTAATTCAAAGGAACAGGATGGATGGACTGAATAAAAGGAAAAGAGACAGATTGGAGAGTGAACCTCAGGAGCCTGTCCAGGAATGAACAGGTGGCTGGTGGCCAGCAGAGGTACAAGTCTCAGTGTGGAAGAGGGGGACATGGCTAAAGCCCTAGAAATGGTGTCCTTGGAAACTGTGTGTCATACACCTTGTGTGCTCCAATGTGCTTATAGTGGTACAGTGTAATTTCTAATAATTAGCTACTTTTCATTTACTTCATGTCTGATTTGGGATTCTGGACAGACATTTGGCATTCACCAGTGCTGCTGAAATCAGTGGGAAGGTTGTGCTCTGTGCACACAAAGTATAGTATGATGCAAAGTACTCCAAAATAGTACGCTCTGGGCAATTTACTTTGAGCATCCAGGCTTCATGAGCATTTTTTCTTTCTACCCCATCTCTCTTGCAGACCAGAGGGTTCTTTTAAAATTCTACTACAGCCATTGGTGCACAAACTGCATTCAGATGTCATCTTGGTGGGCGTGAAGGGAGGATCTGAGCGTTGATAAAATGAGATACAAAGTATACAGGATGGAGATTATCTTTAATTTTCTATTTGGTGTGTGTTTTCCTGCTGTAGCTGGAGTTTTTGGTATCTTTTGAATTTGGGAGTGCAAAGGCACTGAACAGCTGTTCATTGCAGAAGGTCTGCATAGCCCAAGAACAGGCGTTTTGTGGGAAAATGAACTGCATTTAAAGACTACAGTATCTGGCACATGAATAAAGGAACTCATTTAGGGTTACAAAGGTAATGCTGGCATCTCCAAAATTTTGAGTGGCTGACTCTAAAATGTCTGTGATTTAGTTTGTTTTGGGGTTTTCTACTCAAAAGTGAATTGTTATTTGTATAAACAATACTGTTTTATTACTTTTTTATTTCCTAGAAAAATATTATAACAGGCCTAAGAAAATAAAGCTGCAAATTCTAGGAATTCATGAATATTAATTTTCAGTTTCTAACAACATTCCTAGCGTTTTATTAATTTTCTCTGTGTAGAATGATGCAGAGACCTTGCAAGGGAACAAAGAAAGTGCTATGATGTATTTTGCAGCTTCTGCTATTCTGAATAGTGCTCAGGGGAAAACAAATCCTTGATTCCAGCTCTTGCTTTTACACATAAAGGGAGGACAATTCTTCAAGGCACACTGAGATCACTCAAAGAAAAGATGACAAATTTGTCCTGCACAGAAGAAAGGAACCTCAGCTTTGGTTGGTGTTGTTTCTGTCTGCAAGGCAGCCCATCTTTTCTCCTGTCAGTGTGGGATGAATTTCTCCTCTCAGCTGATGAAAGATGGAGGTGAAAAGGCAGCTGCTTAAAATATAGCAATGTCCTGTAACTTCAGGGATAGTAATTCCATTGTCTCTCTGGCATTTTCAAAAGATATCAGACATCATCTCCAAGCTATCTTCATTTACTTCCATCCTTCTTATAGAAGGAGTGCTGGGAGATTCCGAAGACTTCAAAGTCACAGTTTTCTGAGAAGCATAAACCTGTGATTTCTTTAATGAATATATTAACTAGCCACCATTAGCTGTTACAAACATGGTTTTTATCTCTGGGAAGCTCTAATCTCTTCTCTCTGATGACCAGTGACAGGACACAAGGAAACGGCATGAAACTGAGTTGGGTATAGTCTAGATATCAGGAAAGGATTCTGCACCCACGGGGTGGCTGGGCACTGGAACAGGCTCCCCAGGGAAGTGGTCACAGCACCAAGCCTGACAGAGTTCAAAGAGCATTTGGACAACACACTCAGGCACAGGATGTCCTGTGTTCTTTGAGTGTCCTGTGCAGGGCCAGAATGATGCTGATGAAGGTCCACTTCCAACTCAGGATATCTTATTAATATTTTGTTATGGGGAGTCTTAAATATTTGCATATTGCATGTGAAACTTCAAGATGTATTTTGATGCACTTTGGGTAGATCACGATTAGAGCAGTCTGGCTGTGAACTGCATACAAGTCATTTATGGATCCCTCTACAAGACCACGACATCATTGCCAGCTACAGATTCGTGTGCTTGTTCCAAATTTCAGGCTACAATTGTGCACTGAAGCTACTGAGTAGGGAGCTTATGCTGGACTTAGCACCAGCTGGATGAAGCTGTACAATTCTTGGATGTGAACAGATTAATCTGCACGGCACTGAGCTGTGACCCGTGTGTGCACTTAATTGTTTCGAGAGCTCCAGGGATGCCTTAGTCCTCTAAGTAGACTGACCTAGAAACTGAATGTGGACACACAGAGAGAGCTTTAGAGTAGCAGTTTCCCAGGAGACTGAGTATAACTATTTTTCACATTTGCTTTATTCATGAAGCTCTTGAGTGCTGGTGGGAGCACAGCCAGGTCCCTGCTGATGCAGTCTGCCAGCCTTGTGTCGAAGCCACGGGGCTGTGAGCACTCTGCACCCACGAAGGCACCTACACCACCTAACAGCTCTTGGAGGCTTGGCTGGGAGTGCTGTGCCCTCCCACAGCCTCGGTGTCCCGTGCTGGTGACTGGTGGCTTGCTCTCTTATTCCTGATCTTCCTTGTGCCACCGAAAGGGAATGAGGATGGGATCCTCCTCTGCTCTCCCCATCCTGCACAGCCCAACAGAAGAGCAGCCCCTGCTCCTTCCTGGGGGTGGGCTTGGGAGAAGATTTGGACTGGCATTAAAGAAAAATGGAAATTCTTTGGCCCATTCTTTTTTCTTCTTACAATGTCCCCCATAGGCTGTTCTTTGGCTTGCAAATTTGAAGGGATTTCTGAGTCATGGTGCAATGAAACTTCCCACCTCTTGCTTTAGGCTCAAAGCCATTTAATGATAGTTAGAGAGGCAGAGGTGACTCCAGTCATCATCTCAATGTCCTGACCAGGAAAAAACCTGCCTTTATCTACAAAACAAATCAGTGTCTCCTGGCCAACTGCCACAGATTATAAACTAAGTGTGGATTATCCCTTTGGCCACTTTGGGTTAGCTGTTCAGGCCATGTCTCCTGCCAGCTTCTTGTGCACCTGCTCTTTGGTAGAGCTTGGGAAACTGAATTCAAAGTCCTTGGCTTACAGTAAGCACTGATCAGCAACAACCAAAACATCAGTGTGTTATCAATATTATTTTCATACTGAGTCCAGAACACAGCATTGTGCCAGCTGCTAAGAAAAAAGTAACTGTATCCCAGATGAAACACGGACACCAGTTAAATAACTAAAGGTCTAACAAATGATTCCTGGCTCTGAAGTGTTAGCTCACCTATTTCCACAGCATGTAGGGTTAGGTCCATCTAGAGCAGACCAGATATGTGGTGGTTCTCTCTCTTAGCTCCTAAGGTCACAGGGATATGAGGAGTTTAAGACATAATTGCATTTTTTGTAGGCTTTGTTCCAGTTAAAAGCACTATGATGCGACAGGTCTGTCAGAGGTCACCAGTTTTTAATAATATGAAGCTAAGGACACGTATCAGATGTTCTAAAAGCACATCATCAGCCTCTGAAGCTACAAAACTTGGTGGGATATGTTGGAGGGGCATGTAGGGTAGTGATAACCAAATCGTTATAGTCTCATTTCTAAGTGATTTTTGGAAGTTGCTCTAGAAGTAAACTATTTGCCTAAAATTAGGCAAATTTGTCTTGAAGCAGTCCTGAGACAGGGCTGGGGAATGATCTGACACTTGAACAAGGAGGACAGCAAGGACCAAACCCTTCCTGTTCCACAGTGCAAACACATTCCAAGACAAGCAGACAGTAGCCTTAGGCTCTGCTTCTCATCCTGCACCTCAGATTCCCAGCAGAGAGGCCTTGTTCTGAGCTGTCCAGCAGCATGTATTTCTCTCATCTCAGATAAGCTTAGATCTGAGTTCAGGTAAGAGGGAAAAACAAAGGCCCCAGTTCTTCTGTTGCTGATTGAGAGATTTCACTGCAGTTGGTTTAGGTACATGAAGTTTGTAAGTGTGCAAGAGCTAAAGCAATTCAAAGGTAGCACAAGCAGGGTGAGCTCAGGCAGTTTTCATCCCTGGACTGCTTACCCATTCAATGCCTTCAAAGGCACCTAGCACTTTCCCTGGACTCGGTAGGGAAGCAAGAATCTGACTTAAGGGGATTAACTCAGTAGCCCCTGGGTTGGGTGGGAGTTAATTCATAGGCCAGGAATGTTGTTTGCATGGTGTTTGGTTAATCTCAATGATTATAAAAAGTTTGAGATGACTCACATCAAAGAATCTGAAGAAACAAGAGAGAAGACACAAATTTTACTATCTAAAAAGATTAAGTAGTGTTATAGTGCGAGTTCTTTGTTGCAGTCCTACAGGGGTCAATAACATGACACGAACCAAACTGATGTTTGAATATTTAATGATATAAAGCCATAATATTTTCATTACATTGTGTTACTTCAGAAATACCGTTTTTTAATGTTTAATAGGAGTAATTACTTTTTAGCATTACACTAGTAATTTAGTGTATAAAGTAAAACATTCCATTATGAGGAAAGCAGCTTCTGGCCACACAACCTGTGTGACAAAAACACACAAACTGCCCTGAATCTACAGCTAGGTTTTCATTTGTGCCACTCTCATGTGGTCTGTGCAAAGTGGTGGTCAAAGAAAAGTTTAGAAGTTTATTGGTATGACACAGCTTTGATTCTCCCCTGCTTCTGTGACTCATCTGCACCTGTACTGGGGATTAAAGCCCTCTTACCACTTCCATCCTCAGAAAACCACTCCCAACCTGTCCACTCCCTTCTGTCTTTCTGTTCACAACGTGCAGTCACGACATCCTTTGTTAATGGGGTTCTAGGCTTAGGCACTAAACTAGTCATCAAAGCTGCTATTAAAACATCCACTATTCCCAATAAGGAAAAAATAGACATAAAATATATCTTGATTCTAAAAGTGACTGACAATATCCAGAGGCAGAAAAACAGCAGGGTGCAGCTGCTTTTAGGGGCACACCATCTGCTACTATAATAAACGTTTTTACCTTCTCTCTGCAGTTTAAATCACAAGTTTTAAATCTCATAAGAGCATCTGTAAGGCAAAGCCTGTGCAGAGGAACAAGTTGCAACTTGCTTGCATTTAGAGGATGGTTAATACCCAAATGGAGGAGAGAGAAGGGGCAAGAGGGAATGGCATGGATGAAACCTGAACCTTGACATTGTCATTTTACTTTCTGGAATATTTAAAAGAGGACAGATGTAGCTGTTCCTAGAAAGAGTGCAGTGAGGAAGAGGCTGAAGATGGACTCTTTCATAAGGCCTTAATTGGAATTCAGCCCATTTTTTGAAAATGGCAAAAAACAGCAGGAGCAGTGCTACTAAGACATAAGTAGAACTGAGCTGGGTAGTTCAGAAACACAAAACAGCTGAAAAGTATTTGCTGAGACGTGGCCAAATTGTAGATAGTAAATTACATCGTGGATATGCTATTTATCATGTGCTGACATTTTCTGAACAGTTTTTCAAGGTTAAACAGATTTGGAAACAATTCATGTTGCTCTGACAATTTTATAAGAACAAAAATTAAGAGCAAAATTATAACCACTGCTGCCCTTTCCACGGCTACAGCATTTTATTAAACACTTTAGAAGACAACAACAGATTTATTGCAGCAAGTAATATTTTAAAATACAAAAGGGGAATTAGTAAAAAGTTAGGTGCATATCCAACACGAAACATGAACATGTGGCTTTCAGGAGCTTTGAATTTTAAGGACTAAAAACTCTACTTACATCAAACAATTCAAACACATCCACATCACAAAATCCCAGTATTGCACTACAGCTCCTTGTCCAAGACACACAATGCACAATGTGCACCTGCACTGCCTACATATAACAGGACCATCAGGAACACATCAGCACAGCCAGACAGAATCTAGGAAAGGTCAGAGGGATCATAGGCTTGATAGCAAAAATATGGCAGTAAAATTCAGCAGTGTGGACCACCAGTGTCCAACATAAGCCCTGTTTTGTGCTGGTAAAGCAAGAGACATTAGGATTGCAGCTGTGCTGCTGTCCTGTGCAGAGGTAGCATAAAATTATGTCTCTAAAGACTTCTTTTAAAATAAGGCTTGTCTTAGTTGAAAGCCATAAGAAAACTGAGACTTCTTGCAATGCTAGCCCTAAGTGTAGCAGCATCACTTTCAGATCCACTTGTTCAACAGCAGCTGCCAGATTCAAGATTTCTCTGAAATCTGCTCCAGCACACGAATAGTTCTGTGCAAAAATGGTAACACCAATTACTCCTGTTTGTCCCTCGTCCACAACCATATGGAATGCTAGCGGACGAGAGCACAAAAGTGGGTGACACTAAGGAACTGGAAACTGGAAGACCCACCTAGCTATAAAAGAAGTCCTCTTTTGTTTAAAAAGCCAACTTGGCAGAGGTGACAGGTAAGTCATGTCACTTACATGGACAATACAGAAAAATAAGTCAGTATATCACACTTGTGAAAAGATATACACTGCCATTGTGGTGCTTCACCCCCCTACCCACCTCACCTTGCATCTAGTATTTCAAGACAAAAGTCATTATAATACTCAGTGAAGGTTGAGGTCTTGGGCAGAGGGGACAACACTCAAGCTGAATTCTACTGTCCCCAAATGGCCCAATAACAAATCAATGTACAAACACTCCCCCTTATCTTGTCTGTTCCAATACACTTAACCATCTTTAATTAAAGTATAGCCACAATGTGTGTGGGGAGAACGACCTTTCATAGTATTTACATCTACTTCACCTTGGCTATTGGGTGCTTGGCCCTGCAGAGGCATTTGGGTGCTACTTTAATACAAGTTAGTTTGTCTTCTAAAGTGGTTTGGAAAACAGAACAACTAATAATGCATTTGATACTATAAACACGAATTCTTGAGAAAAATTCTACACATAAAAACAACTTTGACAAACCATTATAAAAATAGAACCAACTTCACTGATATCCAGTCTAAAACTCCAAGGTGGATTTGTTAGACACTAAGACCAAAACAACTGAGAGATAGAAATTAAACCAACACTTAGCTTACACATAATTACATTTTGTAAAAAAAAAAGTGTTAAGACATTATTAATATATTAATACATAGAAAATTCAAAATCCCTAATATTTACAGTACCTTTTTAACACTAGAACTGTTTGTAGTTTCTTTACCACCAGTGTCAAGTACTTAATCCTAGACATGAAAGTTGGGATGACTAACCAAGACATCTCAGGTTGAACAGAATAACCTCTATTTTTCCCATGAAGACACAGCCAGTATCAGTGGCAGCCACCATCTGGGACAGATAAACCAGATTCACTATAAAACCCCACCCACCCCCAGCCCCTCTTTTCCAGGTCAGAGACCCCAAAGTTACTTTACTTAAACCCCAGAACTGAGATGGCCACTGCTGCAGAGCAACACTTCAGAATGCAACGTGGCTGTATCTTTTTGCTACCTGTAGGGTATATTTCCCATCCCTGTCCAGCATGGAGCAAGCTCTGTCCAGCTGCCAGCTTCAACTGCATTCAATGCACATCACTTTTTATTCATGACAGAGTTGTTTTGTTCTTGTACCTCCTTGTGTGTTGATTTTTTTTTAATAAATAACGGAAGTGTAAACATGATTTTTCTGGCACATAACTCCTGATCATTATATAACAAATAGTCTGTAAACCAGTTTGGCCTCTGGGGAGCTGTCAGGAGATTGAAAATGTTGCATTCGAAGAGCAGCACCTTGCGCTGAGCGCAGCGGAGGCAGAGGAGGAGCCTTCCCAAAAACGGGCTCCGGGCTCCTGCAGCTGGGAAGCATCAGCATGAGGAATCTACAAGTCTTTGGCGAAGCCTCTTGTCTTCTCTCGTGTTCACACTGCCACTTGAACCACGGTCTGTCAGAACTGAGGAGAAGGCAAAGTTTCAGAAGAGGAAGGGCCACAAACCACTCGACGCGTTCTGGCTCACAGAGGAGCTGCCACCACGCCCGTGCTGCACTGCCACTGTCCCCACGGCCAGCACCAGGGTGCCCTGCACATCACTCTCCCAGAGCGAGCATGCACCGCTGGTTTGCCAGCACAGCCCCTAATTAAATCACTCTGACACCACAAGGGACAGAGGAAAAGATGACGACTGTGGGTGAAGCCTGCAGCTGTCCCCCCAGGCAGAAGGAGAGGGGCTGCACCAGCCCCAGCTGGTCATGAACTCAGCAGCTTCTTTCTGCAACGCATTTTAACAGAGATTCAAGCATGAGTTTGTTCTGATCTGGACAAATAAAAAATAAAAATCTTTGTTTTCATCTCAGGAAAACACTTCAATCTCAAAATTCTGCTTTCAGATAAAAATGAGTCAGATTGTCTATTAACTTTTTCAGCTCCTTGAGCCCAGATCTCCACCTTAGGTTCTTATATTTTACTTTCAAACCCACTTATCATTTCAAACATGGACAGATTTGAGAGGAAAACTATATGCTGTCAGAATTACTCTGAGCTGTTGCACAAGAGCTGGCTGCCAAAAGGGCTTCTTCTGGTTCAAAAATAATTCTGCTTGATTGTTCTGAATTGTCCTGTTGTATCAGCTGACTTATCCAAATCTCAGCCTACCACAAATGCTTGACCCAAGTACAGAGGAACAGCTAACCCCTGGGTACTGATGCTTCTTTTGTATTAATTACAGGGCATAGCTTTCTGAAGATAAAATCGATTTATTCTTTTCCTACCTTTGAAACAGCTCTTTAACTTCCCCTCAGCATTGTGCTTACATACTCAGGTAAGCTTCCAAATGTTTTAAAACATCACTTTTGGTTTATACCTCTCCCTGGATATTTGGCTTCTCTAATTCTGCACTTGAGGAAGAAACTGGTTTTGCAATTAAGATATGCCACATTTTTCAGGACAAAATCCTAGACTGTATCTTATATGAGTGATTGCTCAAGCTCACCATGGGACTGATGGGATATCCACTGTTGCACCAATCCAGACTGGCTTGGACCATTTTGATAAATATCTCTTTACAGTCAATCTTCCTTGCTCTCTATCAAAGCAGGAACAGGAGCATGTTCACTGACCCCAGTCCCATTTCCCTTCTTTTGTTATTTTCTGTTCCTCTGCCAGCAGCATTTCTGAGCATCAGACATATTTTTATATTCACCCAAGACTACTGGCAAAGCCTGCATAGAAACAGAAGCAGCAGCTACTACATTTTGGAGCTAATTTCTGAAGAGTCCTGAAGCCACCAGCTTTCTCACCACAGCTGCTTCAAGCACAACCTACCCTAGAGCTCTCCTGCTGTGTAGGGGGTCTTAAACACTTCAAACAGCTGAAGCCTCTTAGTGCCAGAGCAGAGATGTCAGCAAGGACCACCAATCTAACAAACACTTCAGGGTTTAGCTGTGCCACAGACCTACACCACCACAGTCTTCTGAGGTTACAGCACTCACACAGCAGGCAACATAGCAAGGACTAAGCAGGTCCATTATCTTATAGAATATATTAGTGAGTTTTTGGTAGGAATACACATATTGATCAGCTTACCTTGTAACTCTGTTGCATCTTTTTCCAGCCCTTCTGTAGTTGTTTCTTCAGGCTTATCCAACTCAGCGGTCCCTGGCTTCCCATCTATGGTGTCAGTCTTAATAGTACCAAGGTTTACCAAAAGCTGCATGACATCAAACTTCTCAGAAACTGAAATGTTCTCCAGCACTTTAAGGCATTTAAATGATTTAAGTTCACTCACATTTTCCTCAAGAAAGAGGAGGTAAAGGCTTAAGTCATCAAAATGCTTTGACTTAAGTTTCAGAACATCAAAAGTTGGCAAGATTTCATACACTTTGAGAAGACCTGAATTCCACCTCCATGGAACAAACATTGCATACACTACCAGGGGCATCACCAGCAGATAGACTATGAGGTTAATATAGCTGAGTACTTTGAAGACACCAACAGCAATAAGCTTGCACTGAATAACTTCTGGAACAGTTGTGTCATTCTTTAGGATCCCAGTTTTGATAGTGCAGAGAAACTCATCACTCAAAGAAGAGAGACTAATGTAGTAGCCCAGATAGAGGCATGCAATGATAATAATTACAAGTGTGAGCAAACGGCATGTAATGTATTTAATTATTAAGCACTTGGAATTCTTTTTTGTCTTCAGGTACTGCTCCACAATTGGGTATTTAAAGTAGCTTTCAGATATTTCCCACAAACTGAAAAAGAGAGGAAAAAAAACATCAAATCATATAGATCAGATGCTGCAGCATTCACCTACCTCAAATATCAACAAAACCTAGTACTCTAAAAGAGAGAAAATATTGGAAAACTTCTTAAAATCATAGAACCACAGTGGGGTTTGCATTAGAAGGGTTCTTTAAACATCATCTATTTCCAACCAATCCCCCTGCTCTGTCATGGACAGGGACACCTTCCACTAGACCAGGTTGCTCAAAGCCCCACCTAAGCTGGCCCCGAGCACTTTGAGAGATGGGGTATCTACAACTTCCCTGGGCAACCTGTGCCAGCCTCACCACCCTCACAGGGACGAATTTTTTCCTAATGCCTAATCTAAGCCTACTTTCTTACAGTTTAAAGCCATTCCTCCTTGTCCTGTCACTACATGTCCCTCTAAAAAACCCCTCTCCAGTTTTTCTGTATATCCCTTTTAGGTACTGGAAGGTGCTTTAAGGTCTCCCTGGACCCTTCTCCAGGCTGAAGCACCCCAGCTTTCCCAGTCTGTATCTGTAAGAGAGGTGTTCCACTCCTCTAGTCATCTTGATAATCCTCCTCCAGACCTACTCCAACATGTTCACGTTCTCTTATTAAGGTAAATCAAGGGTAGTTTTATTGAAGCCAATAGAATAGCAGACAAATGAAAAATATCAATGTTCTAATACAGAAAAGTTGCAAACATTTTAACTTTCTTAAGAAACAAAGAGTTCAAACACTGGAAAATGGAAAAAATGTATAGCCCTCATGGCAAAAAATTATTTTTGTTCCAGTACAAAACAGGAGCAGAAAGCAAATCCATGTGGCAAAGCAGATTCTCCAAGCACTTGTTCAATAATAGAACACTAGAAGGCTTTTTACTTCTCAAGACCTAACTCCACATTTCAGAGAAGAAACTGCACTACTTGTACCCCCACATACAGAGAGAAACAGGTACCCTGACCTAGAAGAAGGCAGGAACTGGATCTGGTTGGGACAGTGCACCAACTTGATCAGAACGGGAGGGGGTCGCTTTTGTGGGTTTTTGATGTTTGGGTTTTTTAATAATATTTTTTGACCAGAAGCTTTGCAGACCTAGATCTCAAAGAACAGGAGATGACAAGTAACTTGACAGCGTGCAAGCAACTGTCAAGAACATTGGGAACTGAGGACTGAAATATCTCTTTTCTTACACTGTGATGGGCAAAACTACTTAACACCTACTGCAACTAAAGATATCAGAATGTCTCAGGTAATAAGCAATCTGAAGAGCACATTACATGTCTTCTTTGAAAAAATGAAATGGTAAGTTCCAGCTCCAAGTGCCAAAGTAATCATTTCAGATATCTTTTTTTTTTTAACCAAACTTAGAATTGTGTCAGGTCACTATTCAAACCTTAGCAATAAATTTCTAAGGGAGTACAGATGTCACATCTGTTACAAACTTGAAGAAAAGAGCAGAGAGAGCCAAGCCCCAACATTTTACCTCTGTGTCACGTTCTCATTAGTAGCTGGAATCAAGTCAGTAGGGTCCCTGGGGTCTCCACTTCGAATGCTATTAGCAGCTTTGATTGCCCTGTTATAGGCTTTATCAAGTTCTTCCATGATAAATTTCAGGTCTGAGGAAAGGTGAGGTGCTGCAGTGAAGCGCCAGAACAAACATGGTAGATAGAGGAGGATAGCAACAAGCAGAAGGATGTATGGGAAGAACTGCAAGGAGAAAAAAAACCCAGTTAGGCTTCACCTGCATAAGTAGTAAGTCAGCCAATCACCATCATTCCCCAAAAGCATTAGGTTTCCTAGAGGCCTATTAAATCCCTATAATTTTATTTAAATTCTTCTACTAAAACCCAATTTTGTGATTATTTGGGATATGCAGGGAAGCAAAATCTCTTTTCAAACAGCTCCAGTAACTTTGCTGCTGCTGAGCTTTCCCCCCACCGAAGGGCAAAAAAAGTATGCAGAATAAAGGGTGCCATCATCCTGATAACACTTTCAATCCTCTGCATATTCAGAACTGCTGGAGATGACATTGAGAAAGACAGCATTAACCTGGAGAAAAACAAATAGCAAAGCAAAGTACCTATCAGAGAAGCTGACTGAAAGAAGATGATAGTGTCACTTAACTCTTGCTCTTCAATGTGTCACCACTGCTCATAGAAACTAATACACTTCAAACACCAGCAAAATCTTTCCTGCTTTCCATTAGCTGTCAGGAGATTAATGGATAGAGCTGCTACAGCTCTGCCTTTGCCTGCAAACACATCTGTTCAGAGTGCATGACATCCAGGGATTGGATCTAAGTGTGGCTGTAACACTTCAGGGTATTTAAATATTTTCAGATAACACCTAAATGGAAACCAACACACAGCATCAGAATGGTCTGGTGTCAATGCAGCACTGAGAAGTCAGCCCTTACATGGTCACAGCTGCTTAGGAAAGGGCTGAACCAGGTATAAAATACAAGTTTTAAGTTTTTCCATCTTTCTTCTATTTGTCAACAAGTAGTTTTTGTCATGCAATTTTAACTCCAACTCCTTCCAGCTGCAGGAAAGATGGTGTTTTCTACATACTCAGACATTATATTCCAAGTATAAAATCATACATAACATTACCCTTACAGAGACATGATGTAAGACTCGGTTAGACAAGCAGTTCATTAATGAAATGTACTGCAAATTTGGCCAACCTCTGATTCATTACATTCAGCTGCTGATAGCAAGCATGCTTAACTCAAATCCAGCATCAGTTCATAAGGAACTTTAAATTAGTTGAACAAATATGAAATAGCTGTAAGACATCACAAGTGTTACATGTACATGTTCCCATACACATTCATTGGCAAAGCCAGTGGAGATTCTTAGAGGAAGCTTCAAGTCATTAATCACTGCAAGTAGAAAAGCTACACGTACATTTGCAGGTATTTAACAAGATGAAAATCTGAACCTAATATAACTATGTTAACTTGTGTTTGCATTAATCAGGAGAGACTAAAGTTTTGCATGCACAAAGTAAGTAATTTGATGTTATGGAACATTTTATTCAGGAAAATTACTTCTAATATCACCTACCATTAAAGCAAAATCCTGTGTTATTATTGGCAGTAGGAATGCATATGATGTATTAGACCTTTAATGACCGACTTCCCCTACACACAGCAATCCATAAAAATTATGCAAAGTTCTGTCCTCACTACTGCCTCTCGTTCCTCATTACACAACAGATTACATCACAGATTCCTTCTCCCAGGCCAGAGATGTAAAACTCTGCCATGTCCAACATGTTTTGGACATCTCATCAACAGCACAAGAATTTGGTCTTCTTATTTATCGCTGTGAACAATGCCACCAAGTCTGAGTCCTGATGCCTTGGTTTACCCAAAACTTCATGGTTTCACATCATATTTTCACATCCAGGCTCTATCAGTCCTCTGAATTCTGTATTATGTAGAAATAGAAATGATCTATCTTTGAACCCATCTTATCTAAGCTCCTCTAAGCTGCTGCAACCTGTAGCATTGAAGTAGAAGGAAGCATCACTGATCCCAAGAACTGTATGGTCAAAAGTATGCCAAGGAAAGATACTGGCCCTGAAGTAAAACTCAGTTTTTCTTTTGCTGTGTAGTTATCAAGTTCCTTTTTGACATATTCAGTATAAGACTGACAAAACGAGTGGTGTGTGCAAACTGCAGTGCCCTGGTATGTTTTCTGCTATGTATTGCTGAGCTCCTGAAAGCAGGTTCTCCTGCCTTGCTTGGCCCTTAGTCTGATGGCACCCTGGAGGGGACAGCAGGCTCCCAAAGAAGCAGAGCACTTGGAAGCCAAGAGACTGCTGCAGGTCACGTCACTTGACAAGCCTTTGAGTCCTGTGCACATTCCAGGCTGTTTAAGTAAATTTGTTAAGACTCAGTTACTGTTCAGCAAGAACATGTGCATGGGTAGAGAAGACGAGGCATTTGGGCAGTCCATCTGCAGAAGCACGAAAGGTGCTAGAATCCCAAAACTGACTTTCAAAGATGCATGAGGACCACACTCTCCCAAAGGTAAAAGATAAAATTAGACTAAAGCACAAAATAGTCTGTCATCACCAGCTTCAACTCTGCTAAGATGAAGTAAATACATAGCAAAGTTAAAAGTGCATTTAAAATCACCGCATCATAAAGTCAAATATACTTTTATCATGCAAAAAGAAAAATAGCTGGAATTGGTGGAGTGACACAAAAGGCATTTTCAAGGACCTAATCTCCAGAAAGCGTGCCAGGGTATGGATAAAAATGGCTAGAACATGAAAGTAACTTTAATGGAATTTAGAAACAACAGCTTTCTAATTTTAATGCATCTTGCATCTTCAGTCCCTGTTTCCCCTGGGCAAACTATACAAGTGACTGAAAGCATTCTGACTTCCACCTACCCGACAATGGTCAAAGAGGAACCTTAAATAGCACAAAACTTTAGCTGCACAGGTCTGGGTAACAGCCTTGAGAAAATTAATTGACAGACAAAAGAATGAAGCACTGACATGCCTTCACTCATCTGACATTAAAATACATGAACATAGTGAGATGTCTCCCTCGGTTCCAATTTTTGAAAGAGCCCAAGTAAAGACACTAGTCCCCAAACAGGCTAATGACAGTAATTACACGTTTCCAGAAGCAAAGGCAGTAAACTTTCTCGGGATATGATCCTATTCCTGTTTGCAGCAATGGGAGGTGTCTCATTGGTGTTCAGCAAAAACAGCTATAAATGACTGATCATTCTAAATGAGATTCTATCCCATCTCCAAACCTGCAAGTGAATCTCAAACCCTACGTGACCTTTATCCTGCCTGTGACATACTTTGTTTTGATTTAGCTTCAAAATTGTACTTCTCTAGTTTCAATTAGCTCAAGCCATGATCACCAGTGGAGGCTGTGATGGCTGTATCCAGTTTATTCTGGACTTTAGGGGATAGATGGCAATGTGGTAGTAAAGGGCTGCCTGGAACAGTAACCCAGACCTCTTTCTAGTGTACACAAGTCAATCACCACACTCCATAAAGCAGTGGGCAGCCCAGGGCCTGTTAAGTGTTCCTGCATGGCTACAGAATGCATGCCAGGTTCTCCCCTTGAGCAGGGATACCTCTCAAGGTTACTCCTCAAGGCTGAGAAATTCCTTGCTGTAACACACTGTCTATAGGTGATTAACAGCATGCTTGAAATCTCAACTAAGTGATATAAAGGACTGACAGTGCACATATAATCAGATATAAACTGTTGAGAAGTCTGGGACTAAGCTTGAACCTAGCCACACCTGAACTCCCCTCTGAGAAGTTTAGATTACAAAGGGTCCTTTCTGAACCTCATGACTCAAGAGGGTCTCCCTAACAATTCTCATTCTATCCTCCATGCACTAATTAATGAAGTGTATCTTCCCACTGAATCTTGATGAATCACTGTCACATTTACCATTGAACTGTATTAATTCACTGTTTTTTACCAACACATTGCTGCTCATCTCTTATGAGTGAAGTGGATGACTCCATCTGCAAGAGACTGAAGTAGCATTACACTTTCAAAGAATTATTTATAAATGCATCTGCATATGGGTATCCTTGCTCTGGCAGCCCTTAATCTCTCTGGGAAGGGTTTACAGGTGAAACACGAGGAGCTCTCAGTCAATTAAATAGTACAAACAATGACTAACTAGAACCAGATAAAAATCATGACTATAATGTATCATCAATACAAGGAATAACCCCAAGGTTTGTTTTGGTGTATTCATAGAAAAGTGACTCAAAGAACAACTCAAGGGTTCATGGTAAATCCTACTTCTTTTACAAAAAGTGAGTGTTTTCACATAATTTTACTTCATGCATATACAAAGACTACAGACCCATTCTCTGCAATGCTTTCAGTGATCCCAAAGCACTTGTCCTGCACTTTGAAAGACCTGAGCCAGACAACTGACCTCTCCTGGCTGTACCACATGTGAAGACCCCTTCTTTCAGTTAGGTGAACTGTTTGCCTGCATTTCATAGGAGTACAAATCTCCTTCTGAATAACCTCTTCTTTGCTTACCTTTATCTTCTTTGCTTCTCCCTAATTAATAGCAGCCTAGAAAATACAGTAATTAAAAAAATCCCTAGAAGACTCTTGATTATAGGCAGCTCCACCCGAGCAGTCCAAATCTCAGGGCTATAAAGTGGTTATCACTCAGTGTTCAACCACCCCTCAACTTGCTTGGTTGCTATCAAGAGTCAATAAGATGATGCTCACTGTCCTCCTGCTTGAGTTTTTATAAATTTCTCTGTGCACTATGGATTAAAAAGTCTTCACAGTGAAGTCTCCTCCTCTTCTCCTTCACTAGACTGTGAGGACTGCCCACACACAATGGCCAAAAGCTTATCTTCTCCTTCCAGTTAAGGATCAAGAAAAGTTCTACCAAAATAACTTGTCAGGTGGAGCATTCATCTTTAGAGACAATAACCAAACTATCTGCACAGGGCAGGCAAATACAAAACTCCTCCATCCCCCATCACCACTGACTGTCTGTCTTTACTACTCACCTCTAGAAACCAACATCTGTGTTCTGACACTTCAGACAGACACAAGTAACCTCTTAGGGGAATTAAACCTGAATGGAAAATCCCATAAGAAAACAGAGGCAACAAAATAGTGAAGCCTGACCAGGGTAAGTTTCATCAATGACAAACCTGAAGAGGACTCTTGCCAAAGGACTCAACCATATAATCATTTTGACAGCTCTTCCACTGACAAAAAGGTGGAAATCTTAGCACTAAACTAAGAATGCAGACAGAACCTACCACAGTCTCTTTACATTTACCTATCTGCAGGTATTTTCTTCACTGAATTGTGCATTTTAGTACACAACTCATTTTGCTTCCTGATAAGGGTTATTCAGTGTGAAGAGTTTCCAAGATCACTGGAAATTTCAGAACTCTTGTTCTCCATGGAAAGAGGTCCTGGGCACCCTCTAAGAGCTCACTGACCACTAGAGAGTCAAGGAATGCAGAAGTTTGCAGTATGCTCGTTTTCAGTTTCCAAACTGATAAATTCGACCCCCGGGAGAGATCTCCTAGAGTAGAAAGGACAACCAGTAAAGGTGCCAAGCTTTGGGGAGTGCCCAGAACTAAAACTTACATTTTACTGTTCAAAAACCCAAAAATCCCAGAGCAGACTTGAACTTGAAGGGAGATGGCAAGGTTTCAGTTTTCCTGTAATGCAACCTGGGCTTGATAATCCTCCAGAGCAACCACGTGCTGAGAGCAAAAGCAGTGCAGGTTACTACAAGTTGGCTTCTTCACCAAAGAACTACCTGCTCCTATATCCTCTCTGTGCACACTGAGTACTTCTGACAGAGCACAGAGAGCATGCCAGAAGGAAATCCCTCCATTTTAATCAGTAATGGGGCCTATAATCTCATTCCCCCAAAAACCTTAATATAATGCCTCCTTAGGCAGTTTTTATGGAGCCTTCCAGCATGCCAATACAGTGAGACACTAAGTGAGTCAGTTTTGGAAAGACCCTGAGATGTCCTGCAAATAAAAGCTCTGCTTCCCAGAAATCAGGAAAAAAGTTTTAAGTGTTCTTTTAAGAAGAACTGGGCCTAACAACCCCTGCTGTTCCTACGTGTGCATCCTCTGCATCCCTGCAGAGTCAGGTCTCCACTGACCTGAGCACAGCAGTCTCCCTTTTCTCCTTAATATCACTGTGCTCCCAAAGGCTCTGCTCCAGCCATTTTTAATATTATTATCTAGCAAAAATCTGTAGAGCAATGAGCTTGTGCATACTTTGCAGTGCAAGGCTGGAGGGAGAACCCAAGTCTACCTGCAGAAGTGAACCCAAGTCACTCAGCAGCTGTTGGCCCTGGATGCAAAGAACAGCCTTCAGATACCAGAGTGGGAACCAAAGTTCACTGTCAAACAGCTGTAACACCACTCCCTCCCTGTAAACTTTTAAAGGATGGAGGCTGGTGAACAACCAAAAGTGTATTAGTTAATACTGAGCTCCAAAGAGCATCTGCAAGTCCCAGTGTCTGGGTCAGAAGGGTGGGTGGCTAATCATAGATCTAGGAAGATGAGTCACCAGCCTCTGTTACAGCCCCTGGCTCAGCTGGGCAGATGCACTTGCAGCAGACAGTCTGCAGGATATTTACAAGGAAACATCATATTCCATACACGTCATGGACAAACTGCAGCAATTTCTGATACAGCACTCATCAGCAAATTAACATGGGTTGCATCATAAAAGTATGAGTGTTTAAGCTATTTGTGGTTGGCAAACAAGCAGACTTAGTGCTATCAGCAGGTGACTACCACATGAAATTCAAGATAAAGAATTTGGGTAACAAGAGCTCATTCCCTCAAGGGAAAGGGGGGGGCAGCAAGACATCCAGGTTTGCAGGTGGAGTTTCCAGTGCTGTGAGATGTTCCAGCAGCTTTGACTGGTCTCCACAGAAGGTCTGGCTGAAGTGGAGTCCTAACTGTGCAAGGAAGAGTTCAGGCTAGAAACCAACAAGTTTGGCTTTAATATTCATGAAACACATTGGGTCAAGGTTATCAGTGAAGCTAATTGGAGAAGGCAGCAGTAAATCCTCAACTAATGATTTGAGTCACCAAACAAATCAGAAACAGCCTTGAATAGTCTGTCAGCGATTATAGCACCAGATGACTGAAAATAAAATCTGAGGCTCAGGATACAGAAGTAAAAGCCAGAAATACAGGTGCTGCAGGTCCCATACCTGAGCTCCCTCTAGCACTGGGTTCTCCTCTGCTCCCAGGTGCCAGGGGTTTATTTGCTGGGGCAAGCAATAAAACAGCTGAGGAAGGCAGAACACAGATTTGCAGAGCCCAACAAGCATTTCTTACTTTGGCATCAGCCCTGCTCAAGCAGGCCAAAGCTGCCTCTCGAGTTGAGTCAGCTCCAGGCACTGGCATGGCATTAACTCAGTGTGTAATTCCTGCCAAACCTCAGCTAACTGCTTTGAGCCAGCTCAAATATCTTAAAACCCACTGCACTTTTAACCCATAGAACAAATCTCTTTCTGTGCTTTATATGATGCTGCTTTACCTGAAGCAATGAAAGCCAGGTCATGGTTTGCCTGTGGACATGCAGAAAAGCCTGCTGAAGATAGGGGTTAAACCTGTTGGTACCAGTGAATAATTTCATCTCTCCCAAAATGTCTATCTGCCACAAGTCTCTCTCCATGCACAACCAGCCAGGAGTAACACAATAAAAATATAAAGTGTTTTTATTATTCTGTTTTCCTAAAATAAGCTTTTGATACAAGCATTAAGGCAGTTGTCGTGTCCTGTATTCCAGTTTTAAAATAGTTCCTGACTAAAGCCAAATGAAGCATTCACTCCAGGACAACATAACAACATTAATATTACTCTTCTGTCAGACCCTTTATTTTAAAGCAGAAAATACCTTCTCTAGTACTACCCTCTTTGGACATAAGGGAAAGAAAACATTCTAAAAATAAAAAGCCAAGTCAAAGGCAAGGACTTCAACACAGCAGAGAAACACGAAAAGTGAGACAAAGGTAGGTTTCAATGTGGGAATAACTTTGCCAGGAGATGGAGATCTATACATACTTTATGCAGCCACAGGGGTATGTTTTCTAAGTTGTTGTGGGATGGTTGCCTCTGCTGCACAGCTGCCCAGCAGTAGGAGTCCACATAAGCAGCTTGTCGCCAGGAGAAAGAGCTGGGTGCAAAACAGCTTATCTGAGCACCTGGGAAAACAAAGCAAAAGTTATTGCAGCCTCGAAAGATTAAAAAAAAAATAAAAAGCAAGAAAACAAGTTGAGGAAGAAAAGCGCACATTTACGATGTTATGGTATCCAAGGTTATCAGGTTAAACGATCAGACAAAGCACAGCAGTTCTGCAGGGAGGAGGGTCCTGATCTCCCACTGCACCCAAAGGCTGCCACTCCCACAGGGATCCATCTAAGGATGACTCCTAAGGCTTGAGACAGCATATTAGAACACCTATCTTTTAGGCCTATTTCTGTAAGTTTTGTGGGGAATGTGATCTTAAAGACCTTTCTCACTTGCACTTAACTCAGTTTGGCCAAAGAGAAACTAAAAAATACAAAGACTGACCAGATCAGGCCAGAGGCAACAAATGCCATCACATACCATTGTGTCAAAACTTCCCAAAAGCACAACCTACAGCTCACATGTCTGTTTTAATAAGACCTCAAACACCATTCTTGCAGCCCAGAAGTCCTTGCAATGATGGAATGGCAGATTTTCCCAGGGTGCTGCCACTTCTGCCTCTGAGACTGCAAATTATTTGGAGGGGTTCAAGTTATATCTGTGAAAACAAGGATTTCCTCCTGTAATTTTTGGCAGAGAAATTGTGGCTCCAGACACCTCCAAAGGGTGCCAGGCCTCTCCTCATCAGTGCAGTGATGTGCTGTGGCCAAGATTACACATAGCACTGTCATTCCCATTTATTCCCAGGACCTCTCCGGCTGCTCGGGAGCTCCAAATTAAGATCAAAGCCCTAACTGACAGCAAGGGCAGCTATTTGCCAGCCTTAGGGTCAAATTCTGCTCTGGCCAGTCAAAGGCACCAAGTGACTGCTCCCACAGCATACCTCAACCAGGAAGAGTGGCTATGGGACATGGAGTATCAGTGGCTCCTCAGGTAACACCAGTAAAAGAGGATGAAGGGGTTCAACTTTCTTTCTGAAGCTTTGATAGTGAAAGCAATTCCCTCAACACACACACATTTCCACCAGACTTTCATAAATGTTGCAACAGGATAGTCATTTCACCAAATAATTGCACAGAGTGGACATGGCTCTTCCATGAACATTTCTTCTAAGAGCAACACTTCCAACAATTAGCCAATATCAAAGAACCAATGGAGAAAAATATTGCTATATTTTTTTCTCCCTTAACATATTCATCTAAGTTATGCTAATGGCATTGCTGTGTGCTTTATGGGAGTACGTATGTAATATAAGACCATCATTTGTCGTGCGGTTCTGCTAGTTTAGTTTCCAGAGAATAAGAACTTCTTTCAGAAAAGGAGCCAACTGCATTGGCCTTGTAACTTGTACAGCCTCTTTACAATGTAGCAGATTCAAGGACCTTTATGAATGAAAGCCTTTCCATATGAGTCACTATTATAATTCTTTCTAGGGCTGTAGTATCATAAGGACATGGTTTGATCGTCATGGTTGGACCTGTCACAAGTCTCCCTTATGGAAACCAAGTTACTGTTTATCAGAGCAGAACTCAGAGCTCATGTGATTTAGCAAAGTTAGCACCAGACCAGCACTTCCACTCCCCCAAAGCCTTGGGAGTTTCTGTTTTCCAGATGATTTCTATTAGTTGTGGAAACCCAAGAAAAATACATTGCAGGAAAAAAAAATAGGGGGGAGAGAAAGAAAGAAGAGAAAAAAGCAGGCATTTAATGTCTGCTCTGCACTGGATAGGGACAATTCACACCCTGCTCTCATTACTTAACCAATCTCCTGCTGGTGGCTGTGCACAGTGTGGAGCAGCAAACAAGTGACCCTTTCAAAAGAAGAGCAATGGAGTGTTCAGGAAGATGCTTTGTCTTATTCATGTTTGTATATCCACAAAAAGAAACACATTCCATGTGTTCATTCTCATCAACGGGTGGAACACCACTTAAAGTCATGGAGTGTTTAAAAGGCAGGAGGGTGAGGAAAAAGGCAGGCGGGCCCCTTCTCCAAAACCAGTGCTGAAAAAGGCAACCAGCCTCCAAAATGTCATGTGCACAACATCACACCAGAATAGCTACAGCGACGCCAGAGCTGCAGCAGAGCAGTGACCATCACTCACAATCCCCTGTGTCTCAGCAGGGACGCTGGAAGCCTGACTTGGGAGTCAAGCAGATAGAGTTCAGCCTCAAGCAGGGAGACACTGCAGTTGTTGTACTGGTTTTTGATTAACTGACTGCAGTCCTGTTTGTAAACACTTGTTAATTCAAATTACAACTTTGCAGTAATGGTAGTAATGTTAGGACTTATACAGGGAAGATGTTTTTGTGCATCGTCCATACAAAACACAGACCATTACATGCCTCCAAAAATGGTCACCATTTTCCACCTTTTTTTCCTTCCTTCCTTCTCTCCTCCAAAGGAGTAATAGTAGTATATATAGAGAGAGATAATTTACTTCATGTTGGACTGTTCTGGAGGAAGTTGAAAAGAAAATCTATAGTTCCTATTGGAGAAATCTGGCACAGGGATACTTGCCTTCCTCAGACCTGCTGTGCACACAGCTATGCACAGGGCTAGTTTATGAGAGCCTAATAGTCCTCTGCTATCACAGGAACAGCCTCCTGGCTTGGTGACATGAAGCTATTCCTGTCCTTTGCTCACACAAATAATAGCTTGGGAAAGAGAAAAGCAGCAAACAATCCCATAACATCAGGGAGATAAAGCACACAGCAAGAAGGATGAGGAATAACAAATGACTGCATTTGTTAAGCAGTTGTCCCAACAGTCTTTGGCCAATTTATCATTACACTTGGCAATGAACCTTTTTTGTAATAATTTCCTGATACTAAATTAGCTTTGGAGAGGGAGCAATAGGGATTTGACTTCTACTTTTGCAAAGAAAGGAGGATAAAAAAGGCAGCCCTAAAGACAGGCCGCCCAAAAGAGCTGCAGAAAACTAAGGCAGCAACAGGTGTGCAGCCACATATGATGAAAGGACACTTTTCCAAGAGTGCTAAGATTACCAGATGGAGCTGGTTGGTGGCAGCAGGAATCACTTGCCGGCATGCAACTGAGTGCAGAGCACAAGCCTGAGTCACTGCAGCCAGTGCACAGGAAGGGTGAGCTGTCACCCCACGCAGCTGTGGCACATCTTAATGGGTGCCTTGCCAATAAACCTCCAGCTATTGCCCCCATGTCTGTACCAGGAATATCCTTTTTTTCCCTGCAACTAGGTCTTTTGCAACTCCTACACAGGAAATCTATGTATGAGAAGAAACTCTGGGAAGCCCAAGGAAATCTCAAATTGAAAGGAGAATCCCCATTCAGTACTGGACTGCTTTGCTGAATCCAATGTAGGATGAGCTGAGGGATCAGCACCCTCTGGCTGCATTCTTTACAAAAGAGAGGGTAAAGCCAGCAAGCCAGACTGGTTTCCTCTTCAGTGGCTCAAAACCTCTCTGCTGACTTACACAACTAATTAACAAACTGCAACTAACAGACAGGACTTTCAGGAATCAATGCTAACCATAGGCTTAGCTATTTTTCTTGAACCAGGATCAAATTATTACAGTTGACAGAATTAAACCTTCAGTAAGTAAATATTTAGATTGCAATACACTGCAGTCACTGCAAAAAGATTTGCATACACTTGGAGGAAAACCTGGCCATTAACTATTACTATAATTTCCCACAAGGCAAAATGAACTTGCCATGATATCAAAACATCTGACTTCACTTAGCAAGAATTATGCTCTTTAGTAGCCACTAAAGAAAAATCTAAACAAGAAAATCAAGACACACATAAACAATGTACAGACTGCCAGGCACGGCACCATCCAACGTGCATCCTCCACACCAATATTAAAAAAAAAAAAATAAAGAATGAAAAAAGGAATCCCAACGCATCCCAAAGAAGAAACAAATGTACATGTGAGTATACAGGTGTACACGTATGCAGAGCAGACCTGAAGGAATGACCAAAGTGGAAGTTTGGGTGAAACAGAATCTGTTGAAGAAGGAAGTATGGAGCAAATGGGTGCACTGGAGAAAAGAACCTCTTCCCAGAGGTACTTTTGCTGTGGAGTACTAGCAGAATATGAGGCTCAGGTGATATAATGTTTAAATGAAGTGGGTCAGAGGAATTAGCAGGTATAGTTCTCTCTCTACCAGGCTGCAAGTTACCCCTCAGAGAAGTCTCAAAGTCATGCAGTGGGAAAAGAGCTAGGTATTTATCAAGCACAACCTTCAGAGTGAGAAGTTTTTTGATTCATGGGGAAAAAGAATTTTGAATTAAATTTCTACCACCGAGATTTAAGGAAAACAAAAAAACGTTTCCGTTTGTCTTAAGGAGAAACATTTCAAAACAGTTGCAATGACTATCTAGCTTCCCTGCCAACATGGGCGGTACCCAAACCTCAGGCAACACCAGAGATTCTTTATACACCAATGATTCTTTCTACATTTACTCCGGCAGCTCAAGCAGCTTACCATCATTTCCACAGGAAATGTAAAGCTGGCTCTATTGGAATTAAACAGAAAAAAATCTTACCAACAGCTGAAGATGCCCACCCAATGACAGTTTAGAAATTGATATTACAGCAAATCTTTGTACAAGTTTGTCCTGGCTGCCCAGGCAGGAACTGCCCGATGCTGGAATTTCTGTTCTCTCCTGAGTGCTCCCTACATGCCAAAGAGCAGCACAGTACATCCTGCTGGGATCTGCCCCTCTGCTGACAGAAGTCCTCAGCCTGTCTGGGCTGAGACTACCCACACACTTGTCTCAGTTCTTCATTAATGCTCTGGGTTTCACAGCATCCTGCTGAATTAAATGCAAGGTGTGCAAATGTCAACTGTTAGCACACAGCCTGCTTCAGCAGCACTGGGAGGGGTTTTTCCAGCTCTCAGCCAGCAGCTGCCATAGTCTTTGGCTTAATTACACCCAACCCAACTTTAGCCTCTAGCTCTTACAAAGTCACAAGGTAGAATTATTTCCTAAAAGCCTCCCCATGAACTTGTGAGCATGAAGGGAGAGGGACATCAGCAAGGAGGATCAGATGGAGCAGGAAGAGAGGAAAGGAGCCCGATTCAAGACTGGTTTTTTTCAGTATATTTGCTGTGATTTAGTCTCACAATTGGATTTTCTTTGTTCCATTTTCTATACATTTTATTCTCATGACTGCTTCAGACACATGATTAACTTATACAGAAAGATACAGGCCCAGCTGGATGTGCATTAAGGGGCACTGATGCCATCATGGCTCCTACAGAAGCTTCTGGGATGCAGCACCCCAGAGTTACCCACTAACATCCTTCACTCTGGTTTTCTGCCAGCCAAAGCCCCTCAAACCCCACAGACAGCCAAGTGCAAGGATGGAAGCTAAAAAAATAAACTGGGTGAAAAAAGCACCCATAAATTAGGTGGAAAATGAGCAAGGAAATAAGGATTGTCACCACTGGGCAAGTCCAAAGTGGTCAATGAGGACATTAACCCCATGGTGTGTAGAGCATGAGGCAAGGCTCCACCTTCCCACCTCTGAGCACCCCCCAGCATGGTAAGATGCACCAGAGAGAAATAAGATGGTTTTAGTGCAGCAAATCTCCACTTCGACAGATTCATGCAGATGCTGTGGGTTGGCCCATGGTCTGGTACTTCCTAACCCAGTATCCTGCCACAACTGATAGGCCAGGAGCACTACCCAAGCCTTAATTACAACCAAGTTTCTCAGCTGTCATTACTCAACATGTGATGGTTTCTGTGCCCTGTAATGATTTACAAGGTGTTTTCTTATATGATAAAACAGAGATGCTAAAACATGTGGATTACTTCATCCCAGCCACATATGAGCCATGCACAAAAAAAACCCAAACCAAACATGTAGTAAGGGTTGCTGTGGCCACCACAAAATTCCATTCTTCTTCACTCTCTCCCTCCCTTCTTGTGTCCCTTTCCAGCAACCACCTCCCTGCAGTGAATGCAGCCAGTACGGGCTGCCCATTGCACAGCTGTGCCTGGAAGCTGCTGTATGCAGCAGGTCAAACATCATTCGGTAACAAGCACAGATGAGCAGCTCACTGTTGCCTTCCTACAGAAAAAGATGGAAATATTTGACGTTGAGTGGACAGCTCTCACATCTGCTTTTCTTTCAGCTGCAACCCGAGACAGCCATTGATAGTTTTTCCAGAACTAAGCCAAATTTAGCCAGAAGCCAAAATGAAGCAGCTTGTTTCGATTTCCTCTCTGCTCAGGGCTGCAGCATCCTGCTCCAAGCAGTACCTTGGAATAAATATCTATGTTTTCAGCCAACCTGTTTACAGCAAGAAAACACATCTTGCAATGCACACAACCTGGGTTCAGAAACTGGAATCTCAATCCCGACTCAGAGCTGTTCTTACTAAAAATGGCACAGATAAAATTCTATTCATTTCTGGCTCATACACTGCTGAGGTTACCCCATCTTTCAGAGGTTTTTTTCCCCCTTTATAAGAAGAATTGCTGATTTAGCTATATATAGATGGTTTCTGTTACCATACTATCTGACCACCTCTAGTATAATTTACCCAAGAACTGCAAAATAATAAGGAAATAATATTAAACAACAATAAAAGGAATATACAGATACAACACAATCCTCACAATGCTATTGTTATTTCCATTTTCCCGTTCTCAGTATATATATAATTGCATAAAGTTATGTAAAATCGTGTAAAACAAGGTCTAGCTGCAAAGAGGTAACAGGTGCAGGACTTCAAGCAGCAAAGATTCCCAGGGATAGCAGACAACAGCTCAATCACTGCTTAACTACTACCAGAAGCAGCTTTAAATCCTCACAAAACTACAGCTCACCATGGGTTTCTAAAATATAGCCAAAAGTGAACTCAGGTTAGTTCTCCTCCTGCCCCTGGAGAATGCCAAAGTGGATGCAAGCACTAATCCCAGAGTTTCAGCAGTGCTCACTGGCTAGGTGCTGCAGGTGAGTTTTCCACACCTCCAGCAGAGAAATCCTCTGATTCAGCTGGAATCTCATTTATTTCCTTAAACTCCCATAAAAACTAGAAGTTACTTGGCGGCTTCACAAAACTTCCATAGCCTTTGTAAACATTTTAATAACTTTGCACAATTAAGAGCAGCCATGTGTAGGAGGAAAATTGCAGGTGTCTGACAGCACACTGCAACAGAACAGGAAAGCACAACAGGAAGGGAAGGTGACAGGATGAAGTGCCAAGAGAACCCGAGGTGGGAAGAATGCAATTATCCCAATAAAAATAGGAGCCGAGCATTCATTTTTGGAAAGGGTGTTCAGTTTTTGGACTCTGAGGCAGCTATTTCCACCAAACACTTTCACATCCACCTCCGAGTTGTTCTTTTTCAGACCTAACAATGAACCCTGACATCTTCCCCTCAGTTTAGCAGTCCTGAGCTTTTTCAGAGCATGATTACATCACAAAGTGTTTGAAAACAAACCTTGCTGCCTATTTTATTGCTGGTTGAACACCACAGCACAGACAACCAGGCATTCCCAGCCCCTCAAATCCTCAGTGTTCCCCCAAATGCCTTAATGGAAGCAGTTTTGGGCTGTCCCATAAGCAGCCAGCCTGTTGAGCTGCAAGGACTGTGTGGGAAATCGGTGACAGCTGTCACAGCAGCATGGCTGATTTACTATCACTTTCTGTGTGGACACCACGTGGTGCAGTTTCACACATGCCCGGAAATAACAACAAAAAGTACTTCTCATATTTACTTGCATATTTATTTTGCAAATAAAGAAGTTCAGTTTTCAACCCAATGATTTCTAACAGGTTCTCAGGATCATAAACAAAAAGAAACACTAGCAAGATGCAGCCCATGTTTCTATTCTTGCTTTATGAATCTACTGCACTCACAGATTCAATCTGAAGCAGTTTTAATATTGAAATAATTGAAAGACAGGAACTTAACTCATCTGAAAGAAAGACACACTTCACCGAGCTCTGCAGTTCAACTGTGTGTTTGATCTTTGTGTAAGGGAGGAAAATGAAAGAAATAAAAGAGACATTGGTGCACAGGCACTGTTTCAAAGGATCTAGTACCTCTAGAGTAGAAGAAGAAAGAAGAATTAAGGGGCCCACATACAAACTACTGTATGGAAACGCAAACCCTCTTTTTCTTTGTTTTAAGAGTAAGAAGTATGCATATATCAGTAACAGATCTAAAACTAAAAGAAGCAGGTTAGAGTACAGAAATATGGATGTATCCATCCAGTTTCTGGATGAACAGAGCTGCCACGGGGCTTAGACCTGGTATCAGCATTCCCAGTCTGGATGTCCTCCACTCCCCTGCACTTATTGCAGGCCACAGTGACGTGGTGCACATCTTGTGCAACAGGTGTGTAGCCTTTTGTAAATATAGCAATATGGGGCATCTTATCTCTTAAACAATCTGGTATTTGACTAATGCTGTTCATGATGGCTTTGCACAGATTCAACACTCATTCAAAGTCCCATTCCAGTTTCCACTCTCCTGATATCCACTTAACTCAGTCCTGTAGACAGTGGAGATCAGGTATGTAACACTGAATGCCAATGAACAGGTACATGGAGTAAATAGAACCAAATCTTTGAAAGGCTGGAAACCCTGTGATTCACTCCTGTCTCAAAATGGATAGCATTGCTTATTCACCTTTGGAATCTTCATTTATATAGCGCTATTCTTAGCAAATCATAGAAAGGCTTGGGTTGGAGGAGACCGTAAAGATCATTTAGTTCCACTCTTCACGCCAAGCGTTGCTGCATAATCACTTTTGTAACTTGGGGAGGTGGGTAAATAAAAGCACAGTAAAATAATTGTGGAATTTGGCCTTTTACCTGCAAAGCATAGTTTCATCTACCGAGTCACAGCGGGAATTGAAAACTGAACTGGAACAGCTGCAGGAGGGCAGAAGAGCAGCGGAAAGCTTTAGAGAGCTCTCCCACTGCCCGTCGTGCGGGTGACCCCACCGAGCCGCCTGCAGCACAAAGGCAGAGCTCCGACAGCCCCTCTCCTGGCCCTGACAGCTGCTGAGCGACACCGAGATCCCACTGCCAAACACAAACACTCCGAGCTCCGGGAGCGGCAGCAGCCGGGCAGCTCCGGGGCACATCCCGGCTGGCTGCTCCAGCCCTGAGCTGCGCTGGGAAACAAAGAGAGCCCCGGCTCCAGCGCTCCCCATCACTCCCACGGGAGAAGATGCGCCGGCTGCGCTGACAAAGCTCCGGCTCGGTGCTGGCAGAACAGCGGCGGCCAGGGAATGCCCAGCGAGGAGGAGGGCCGGCCGGGAAGCCCAGCACACCTGGATGAGCCTGCTGCCAGGGATGCTCTCCAGGACGTCTGTTTTCCGGGAAGGCAGCTTCCCTTCCCGCGGCCCAAAGGCGCCCTCTGCCCTGCCGGCAGCCGAGCCCCCCCGAGCGCCGCGTTCCCGCCCCGCCGAGCCCTTTGTCCGCCGCGAACCGGGAAAGGGGGATTGCCGGAGTTACCGATGGACACCTCCTGGGCGAAGGCGAGCGAGATGAGGAGCAGCGGCAGCCCCACGGCGATGCAGGTGACGATCTTGTCGAGCGCCAGCTCCAGCCGCAGCCCCTTGTAGCGGGTGTCGGGCGGCTCCTTCAGCAGGAAGTCGGAGAAGACGTACTCGGTGGCGATGTGCGCGATGGCCATGGCGGGCACGGCTGCGCTGGGCCACGCTGGGCTGGCCTGGGCTGGTTAATTGGGCCGGGCCCCGCCCGGCTCGGCTCGGCTCCGGAACGCCCCCGCAGCCCGGCCCGGCCCCGCCCAGTGAGGGGCGCGGAGCGGAGTCCTGCAGGTCGGAAGAGGGACTGCGAGCACGGGGTGACAGAGTGGCTTGGCTTAGAAGGGACTTTGAATATCATCCTGTTCCAGCCCTGCTGTGGGCAGAGACACCTTCCACTAGACCAGATGCAGCCTGGCCTTGAACGCCGCCAGTGATGGGGCATCCATAGCTTGTCTGGGCAACCTGTGCCGCCTGTGCCACCACCCTCGCAGTAAAGAATTTCTTCACGAAATCTATTCTAAACCCACCCTCGTTCAGTTTAAAGCCATCCCCCTTTCTCCCATCACTGCATATCCTTGTAAAGTGTCATTCTCCCAATTTTTATAAGCCCCCTTAGGTACTAGGAGGCCCCAGTGGGGTCTGTCTAGAGCCTTGTCTTCTCTGGGCTGAACAATCACAACTCTCTCAGCCTGTCCTCTAGGGGAGTTCCTCCAGCCCCTGCACAGAGCCTCTTTGTGGTCTCCTCTGGATGTCTATGTCTTTCTTGTGTTGGGGGCCCCAGAGCTGGACACAGCACTCCAAGTGGGGTGTCAAGACAGCAAAGTAGAAGGGCAGAATTACTTCACATGGCCTGCTGGCCACACTCTGTCTGATGCAGCCCGTGATGAGATTAGCTTTCTGCACTCTGAGCACAGTCTGTTCATGCGCAGCTTTTCATCCACAAGAACGCCCAGTGAGGGGAGTTCCCAGTGGGTTTTCCCAGTCTGTACCCATGTCTGTGGTTGCCTCAACACAGGTACAGTGTGTGAATGGAGACTTCTTGTGTCAAGTTTGTGCCCATCAGCTCAGGTCATCTTGGCAGGCACTGCCAAGAACAACCTGACTCTGTCCATGCTACTCTTCCATCAGCTGTTTGCACAAGCTATGGAGAGCCCCTGAGGCACGTTCTCCAGGCTGATGAGCTCCAGCTGTCTCAGCACTCATCTCCCCACCACAGGCTGACAGATGCTCCAAGCCCCTAACCTACCTAGCACATGTACTGCAGCATTTCCCCACCCAAAATGTTTGATCACTGCTTTCCAGGTCAGCTTTTTGGGGAAGTCACTGGAGTGCCTGCACCTTTAATAACCCTTAGTTTATTTGCCCCTCTGTACTTTTCCTGTTGGCTTCTGGACTTCTGTGAGCTTGGAGTATCCTCAGCCCAGGAGTCACAGAAGAAGTCACATATCCTCCCCATGAAGAGCCACCTCCTGTGCTGTGCTTTCACATATCACTCCCCCAGCTCATTGCTTTCTACAAAAAGGACAAACTATTCCCTTTTCCACTCTAATTCCAGTTTATAAAACTGCTATCCTATCTGCTTTCAGTTGTCCTTCCTATTTTTTCCAAGCCATAAGCCAAGTTTCCTCATATGGAAACTGTTCTGCAATACTGGTTTCCTTTCTTTGTCTTTTTGTGCTGTCTTGTGCTGCTTTGCTGGATGAGGCCAGTAGATTTGACTCATACAGTGTATAAGATGCAGGTGCCCCAGATATTTGTGTAATGGGACTAAGTGGTTTTCTGTTTTGCTCTATTCTTAATTTGTACTGATTCCTAATATTTAATTGCCTTTCTGCCCACTAAACAACACTGGAGCTAATGTTGTCATTAAAGTATGAAAATAAGATCCCATTTCAGAGATGCTTAGACAGTATGATAATCTAACATAAGATTAGGATTGCTTTTTCCCACATGTAGTACTGTAAATGTATCTGTAATAAATTTTGTCCTTTTTTTCCCACTCATTTTCATGCTACATGTGCTTAAGATTGTCACTCATCTTGTCCACTCTTTTTCACAACATCTAGATAAAATAGTGAAGAGCAAGGACAAGCATGTCCCACAAGTCATGTAGCCCCATGAGTGGCTTTCAACATGAAATCTGACCACCTTTCACTGTCTTTTAACCAGTTATTTAACTTCCATGGACTCCTCATCCCATGGTGATTTCATTTCCTTAAGAAGCTTTAACTGAAGACCTCCTCAAATATCTTAAGGAAATGTAAGCAGATTATATTCATCCACGTTTCTTACCTATACATTGAGTCTTTCAAAAACCCTCCTAAGGCACAATTTTCTTTAGGGAAAAAAAAAAGTATAAATTCTTCCATGTTCTCTTCTGTTTCTTTGGACACTTTCCTGGTTTTGTTTTTAGAACAGTTTCAGCCAGCTCCTGTTGTGTGGCTGACAGAGCTGTTTAGTCCTCTGGAAAATTTTTAAAGATTGACCTTGTATATGTCACCTTTCAAGCATTTGGATTTAGGACGGTTCCCAACTGCTACACCAGTTTATAATCCAGATTTTTCATGCTTGAGGGCCTGTAGCACTCCGTGGAGAACATCCCTGCCTTGGTGACTTGATCTTCTGTTCATTTTGTTGCTTAACTCTGTCCCTGCCAGTGCTTCAGCCCAACACAGATGCTGTTCTTCAACACAGGTGTCAGGGCACAGCTGGCACAGGGCTGCCTGCACCAGGCAGGCAATGGTAAACTCATTCTTTTACGCTTTTTGTGACGTTTCATGACCCCTGTGGCAGGCTGTGCCACTTGGTGTGGCAGCAGTGATGCCCTGGGGCCCTTTGGAGCCTTCGTTCTGCTTTCACAGCCACTGTCCAGCTGAGGAGCAGGACAGAGGAAATGAGCTGTGCCAGAAGGTTCATACAAATAGCTGGATTTTTTTTATTATCAATGTAATCACTTTGGCAAACTAGTTTCTACAGTCAAAAGATACTTACGACTCTGTTTCTAAAACATCAGGCACATTAGTTACCCTAGAAGTGAAGTACGAAATAATTTCCTTTCTTAATAGTGCATTTTAGGTGAAAGGCTTTAATTTTATATGTATACAGAGAACAAAAGTTCTGCACAGACAGTATTTTTGCACAGAACAAGAGACCCAAATTTCAATGTTTACAGGACAGGAAGATGAAAGGGTTTAGAGGATCTGGTTTTGGCAGCTCAAATGGGAGATTTCAATAAGGAAATTTTGTTTGTTGATATGATGTAAATTCTATAAGGGCTCGGTCCTGCATTTCTACTTCATGTGTGTTCTTTCAAATGACTGAGGAAAACAAAGAAATTACTGAGAAATATCCAAGAACTTCAACATATTGTTTGACTGGACATCAATGCAGGACACATTTAAGATACGGTAAGAATGTTGCACAGTAAAATTTCCTACCTTTGAACCTACTTGAAAGTACAGAAATGGAAAAAATAAAATAAAAAAAAAAAAAAACAGCAACTAGAATTTACATTCAAAATCAAATTTGTGTAAACAGTTTTACAAAGTTGTTTGTTCTGGAATTCCTCTGCAAGAGCTATAGCAGGAATGAGCAGGCAAGAACGAACACAGCCTAACAAAAACTGAGCTATAAACATTCAAGTATCACTAAACATGTCCTGATTCTGTCGATCTGCCTTGCAGAGCACAGAGATCATCCTCCTGATGGCTTCGTTACAAGTAGGGAGAGAGGTGTTGCTCAGTGCAAAGAAGAGGTACAGAATCAGGACCATAACAAGCAGCATTTACAAAGTCAATTAATCTCTTGGAGGTTGTTCAGGGCTAGATTTTTAGAGATAGAAAAAGCTGTTAGAAACTAACAGCAGGGGCACTGCTGAACCCGTCAGGTGCTAAAATTTATTTGCAGGTCTTCAGAAATCTGTCCCTGGTGCACAGTTTCCTCATTTAACAGGGGAAAAAAAAGGGACAATCACTGGTGGTGAATTCATTGAGCCAGGCTTTGGGAAACTGCAGGGACTTGGAGATTAGCACCTGCTCCTTCAGAAGCTGACAACTTAAGCCAGTCCCTGGTGGTGTTTATTTCCTAGTGTGAACCCCAAGTTTCTGCACAGAGCCCATGGATGCCATTCTGCCTGCTCCTTACTCCTGTGAAAACCCTATGGATGCCAAGAGGTGTGCTGCTCTGCTCAGCTGCTGGATTGGATCTTGGACAGAGCTCATCTGAGCTCCAGAGGAGTGGAAATGGTGACGGGTGGTACGTGGCTCTTGGAGCTGAGCCCTACAGCTCATGTTCAGTCTTGTGAGCACTGGCCATGGGGTAGGACTGTCAGCATATGCCCTGCTCCAGTTTTATTAGCAGCATGTTGCCTGGCAGTATTAGGTTAGTGGTTGGACCCAATGATCTTAGAGGTATTTTCCAACCTTAATGGTTTTATGGTTCTATGTTGTGAAATCCAGTGAGTCCCTGTGAATGATATTAGAAACGGGGATTTACAGGGAATCTGCCAGAAATGCACTTTTGTCATGTAGAGCTGTGTAATGGATTCTATTTCCTTGGTGAGTGATGAAGCAGAAGAAGATTAATGCTGTTGACAGTAGAACAAGTCCAAT
Source organism: Sturnus vulgaris (assembly GCF_052056855.1). Classification (NCBI taxonomy): domain Eukaryota; kingdom Metazoa; phylum Chordata; class Aves; order Passeriformes; family Sturnidae; genus Sturnus; species Sturnus vulgaris. Next base: position 41,460,610 of record NC_142244.1, on the reverse strand, counting down.
ACAAAAAAAAGCTGCGAGTATCAGGCTGGCTTCTCCAGGACTCAAAGTTTTGCCAAAAAAATTGCCCACTTTGTTGTCATAATCTGTTAAAAGAGAGTCATTAATGAGAAATCTGCGCATGAATCAAAAGAATTTTAAATGATATTTTAAAAAAATACTTACCCTTTGCAGTGGTTCCATTTGTTGCAGTAGTTGTATTGTATGCTCCAGTTGTGTGTACTACTTCTGAAGGAACTTCCCATTCTCTTCTCTCTTCTCAGAGAGAAAAAAAAGCACAGTTAAGTTGAAAGCCTTAATAAATATTTTTTTCTCTTTTGAAAAAGTAGAGTTGACTTTATTTCATTATTTCTACCTTGTTGATCTGAACACAAATTGCGATTAGATCATCACAGCTGTTCCTGTGGGCAGCTCCACAGGCAACATTCCCCTTCTCTGGAGGCATGTCTGCTACTCCACTACTTACTGGAGTGATGGGACAAGGAGTAAATTTTAAACTGAAAGAGGGTAGATTTAGATGGGCTGTAAGGAACACATTTTTTATGATGAGAGTGGTGAGGCACTGGCACAGGTTGCCCAGAGAAGGTGTGGATGCCCCATTCCTGGCTGTGTTCAAGGCCAGGCTGGATGGGGCCTTGAACAATCTAGTCTAGTGAAAAGTGTCCCTGCCCATGGCAGGGGGGCTGGAACTAGATGAACTTTAAGGTCCCTTCCAACCCATACCATTCCATGATACAGTTCTGCACTTGTTTGTCCATTTGAAATCTCACAGTCCACATGAATATGTGGAATCAAACAAATTCCTCATCTCCAAGGAAGGAGTATTTTGGCTACCTTTGGCACCTAAACTTGTCATTGTGCTGCTACAGGGTTATAGGTAGGAGGTGTGCCTACTAGCACTGTTTCAACTCTTGTAGAGGAGTGTAGCCAGCACAGTGGGGACCTAGGCAGGAGATACTGGATCCAGATGCTTAGTGAAGTGATGTGATGTGGAGAGGCTCACAAAACACTTTTGGGTACACTCACACGTGTTGGAAGAGACAAGCACCACTCAAAAAGTTTGACAACTTTTCTTAGTCAAGAGATCACCTGTTTCTTGGATAAGATGAACAACCATTTTCTGGAGCTCCTTTTATCCCAGATGGTGTCTGCCTGTGCAAGGAGGAGCCCAAACAGCTCTGCAGGTCATCTGGGGTCACAGGAAGGAACCAGCACCATGCCAGACTGTAGGACCACCCTTACAGTGTGGCAAAAAGGCTGAAAAACAGCTTTGCAGATGTTTTCTGCATCACCTTTAAATGGCAAATGGTGCCTAGGCTGCCACTATCTTCAGAAGGGTACTTGTGAAGCACCAACTGCTTTCAAGTGGCAGCAGAGTGCACCAAAGACACCAAAGATTGCTGTCTTTGCTGTCTTTTGTCATTAGGGGTGTTTGTCTGACTCTTATCACTGCTAATTGGCCATGGCAGTGCAGGTGCTTCCCACCAGTGCAAAGGTGAGCTCTCTTCCTTTCACCCCTGCCTTCCATCCAATTGTGCTGCAATACCACCTCTGACTCCTAGGATGTTTCTGATACTGCACCTGATTTATTGATGGTGTAGGTTGTCTCCATGCCAGCATGGATGTGATCAGCCACATGACAGTGCAGAAGCCAAGTTCCAGGATTTTCTGCTACGAGTTCAACTGTCTGGAAAGTCCCAGGGAAAAGGTCATATACATCTCCTCTGTGGTCCTTATCTGTCTGTGGCAAAGCAAAAACAGAATTGTGAGAGTCGTGCCTCAAATACTTCCCCATGGGCACTGAAATATTCCAGTTAGACTTCCAGCTCCTTAAGGTAGAGCAAATGCTTCTTGTACATTTCTGGTGAGCATCATCCAGAGAAACTGAGGTCTGTGGACAGCTCTCATTTAATCCATTATGTTACAACAGCAGGCCTCTCCTGATGACTCTAACTGTTGGTTGAGGAAAGATAGATTCTTTGAAAGACAGATTTTTCAGTAGTCCTGCCAGTGGCAAACTGTCACAGCATAAAACCATACTCTAACTCAGCATAACTCTAATTTCCTCCCTATATCTTCCCTTACACCTATGAGTAATCACATATTTTAGCTCACCTAAGTATGTCCTCTACTAGAGTAATAGAAGCTTTCAAAGGGTCTCATTCATTTAGTATTTCCTTCAAATGCAAAACTCCCACCAACCTCAGCATCAGCCCAAGGCTTTGTGCCTAAGTGACAAAACCAGGCAGAAAATATGGATTTTTTTGGTAATTCTTATAAATTTCCCATCACACTACAAAAGTTTTACTTTGATTTATTTTACCAACCTTGAAGATGAAGGTCTGTGCATGGAAGTGAACTGTGTGGATATCCACTTCATTGCCCATTCCTATCAAATACCAGTTTGTCCTATCACCTTCATTCATCGTTAGGCCCAAGAGACTGTTGTAAATCTTCCCATTGATTGCTGGAAGAATGTCAAAACAGGAATGATTAATAACTGGCCATGTTGTGGGTGATTATAACCTCTACTTCAGGCACTCTTTGCACTTTCAGGGGAGAAGGAGTGCTCAGGCAGAGAGGGGACAGGCATGTGTGGTCAGGACAAGTGCTCTCCACGGTGACAACTGCCACTGCAGGGAGACAGTCAGGCTTTTGTTTCAATTTCCAAATTGTGTATGTATACATCAGCAAACATTTGTCTGTCTTACAGAGCATCAAACTGTTTTTTTACTTATTGAGATTGAACTCCTGAGAAAACTGGGTTTATGCTGAGAAGCTACATGGAAAAAGAGGGAATAGAATTGTTGCCTAAGATGGGTACCAGCTGTAGAAAGAAGAGTTTGCTTTGCCAGGGCTGTGTGTGTCCCCATTCAGTCTATTCTGCCTGGCTCCTGGACTGCAAATACAGCCACAGTTTTAAAATATCATCCTTATGCTCCTAAAACAACAAGCCTTGGAGGAACACAGCTCCCAAATGACAAGGGAATTCTGGCAGGGCAGCCTCTTCCCAAAAGTAGAAGAGTAAACTATCTTGTTAGAAAAATATCTTGGCTGGGCCTCGTGAAATCTTTTTGTATCCAGCATTGCAGTTACGAAGTTGACACATGGTTGAGTAATTGCAGGCTAAGTCCAATGTCTTCCTAAAAGGGCTATGAAAAATAAACCTCTTTCCTCTTGGCTGCTGCTGCTGAGTCCTACATACCATGCTTGCTGTTGCCTTCTACAAAGTTCTTAGTGAAATTAAAATCATCAGGATTCTTGTGAAGGTATGTTTCAATATTGTCTTTCAAATACCAGGATTCATTTTCATCAAACACCATAAACAGAAGAGTAAATTCACGATCGATGTCCTTCCTTAGACCTCTTTCATCTAAAGTTCCTTTTCTGCAAACTACAAGAGGCCCAATCAGACCACTGTATGTGTCCTGAAATAAAATAAACATATGTGTTACAGATTTTCAGTTCATCCAGTTATGAAATAAGCACAGATTAACTGAAGATTAAATTGCTTTTTCCTAGTAGAAGAGAAAAAAATCAGTCTGATTAAAAACTTTTTCCTCTGTGTGCCTCTTTGGTAATTTACTGAAGCAATGACCTCCCGTGGCCCATTTCAACCTTACTCATTCTGTGATTCTGTGATTTTATGTAATGTTTTATCTTTACCCCCAAATCCCTTCAACTGTTCTTTAAGGAGGAAGTCACTTTACTGTGGTGCATGCCTTGGGGTTTCTGTAGATTAAATTACCCAGGCATGTGCAACTGTTAGTAAAGAGGACAAAGCATCTAGCTCTGTAAATGGTTTCTCTAGCCTCTGGGACAGCTGGGTCCTCTCCCAGCTGAGAAGCAGGATCCTTTCAGAAATATTACACAAGGCATGACATGTTAGCCAAAGCACTGCAAGCTTTAATGGCCATTTCTTCTTTACCTTAACAAAATTTGCTGTTGAATAATAAACCCAAGTGATACAATTCGGGTCTGTTTTGCCAGGACCAGATCGTTCTGGGACGTTCCACCTGTAGGTGTTTATTTCCCCTGAAACAGAGAAAATAGTTTTACCTTGAGCAGCTAAGTATTAGAGGCTTTGAATAGTATCTAACTCAGGCCTCCTACCCTCCTCATCAAAAAATTGTCTGCATCAAAACTACCTGTGGAAGCATGCAGCAATGGGATAGGGATATGATTCTGCCTTCCAGGAGGTCAGTGAGATTCCAGTGGTGTAAATGAAGGCAGATTGCTCTGGAAAAGAAGATCTGCAAATGATACTGACAAAAGTGGCATCCCACAGAAGGAAGTTTACAGACAGGACTCTTCATTTTTCCACTTGGAAAAATTTGTAGTAATTAATTCAGTGATCTTGGCTGCTAATGCTTAAGTTCAGTCGAGGCATTGGGAGCCATGCCCAGAAAAAGTTTCTTGGACCTTTTCAATTGAAAAGGGCAAAAAGAAGTAGAAGTTGCCACTGGGATTTTGCAGAGGGTGCTGCAGAAGTGTGTCAGCTAGAGGCCCAGATGGGAGAGATGAATTTTGTCTGGGAGCAGCAGGGGGGTTCTTCCCTCTTCCAGATAAGCCCCTGCTCCACAGCAATTACCAGGGAACCTCTATCCCTTCCCAAATGTCATAATCTCTGCCACATCCTCCCTGAGCAGAAATTCCCTGACCTCTGATTTAAAAAAAACCATAACAAATGGGTGAGGAAATGATCTATTTGAGTGAGTATCATTTCTCTTCACTGAACACAAACATCTGTGTTCAGATGAACTGCCTGTGCTGTGTTTCCCTGCTTTTTTTTGCTGGTACTACAGGAAAGGGTAGGAGACCAAGATGTGGTCAACACCTTGCCCTTTTCAGTGGTGGTGAAATGTTGAACCAGGCAATCTCTGTCCCAAAAGTCTTTCAGAGTGTCAACAGCCAAGAGCATCGTGGGAGACATGCTGTGAATCAGGTGAAAACCAGGAAATCACAGATGATTTTAGTACAGCTACAAGCCAACAGCTGCCAATAGCTGTGGGCATCCAGGCAAGGAGAATCCTCAAGCTTAAAGGTTGGGAAGTGACTGAGCCTAGTTTTGTGTCACTGAGCCACTACACTGTTCATGCATCAGGCAACAGTGGGTTTTATTGTACTGCAGTAACCACAAAAACAAAAAATTGTGACTCTTGACTCTTATACAATATGAGATGGGTCTCATGTAAATGGTGCAATATCATTTACTCTTACAGGATAAGCACCATGTCACGGAGACAATAATTCCATGTCATGGAGACATAGGCCAGGGAAGTGTTTCTCATCCCCCTGTATCTAACCTACATTACCTCTTTTTAGGGAGTGTGATCAGAGAAGGGAGGCTGGTCATGGTCCTCCACTCCTTCCTTGCTTTTCCCTCCTCACCTCAGGATGTTTGGAGCTGTACATGGAAAAAAATCTCCACCCTACTTAAAAAGCTGACACACTTCATAAGGCGTTGAAGACCCATCTTTGAAGTACAAATAAGGTATAACCCCTGAAAAGAGCTACAAACATGAGGAAAATTGATGTTTTCTCCCCTTTTTTCCTCTGTGTAAATGGAAAAATGGACAGGGAGAGAACAAAGCTGTGACAGATGGGAGCTGGTTTAGCATAGGCTGCTGCTCTCTGCATCTATTTACCATGCCCACCCCCCACCCTCAGTTTCTTTAGGATCTGGCAGTGTGCTTAGGAGTACAGTTTGTCAGGATGCAAATCTGTCTGACTTAGGGTTTAGTAGAATTAGACAGTATTTGGCAAGTTTGGGGTAAGCAGCCCAGCCTGGCCTAGGAAGACAGACAGTGAGGATTTCTTGATGATGGCGGTGAGGACTGAGGTGCCCAGAAATTTTTCCTGTTTTCAGGGATATGTTAACTGCTCTTTCCAAACTTCTAAGGAAAAGTCAGCCCTTAGATCTTGCTGAAGAATGCTTTTGGCTTACTCTCAAACACGGACACCTTCCCTCATCTAACTCATCCCAAGCCTGCTCCCATGTGGACACAGGAGACATGACAGTAGAGTTCCCACTGTTACACCTCAACTGCCAGCCTAACTGCAATATCATAAAGCAAATAATAAAACAAGGGAATTGCATACAGATCAGTTTCTTTTTTTTCCCCTCCCCCATGAATTACACCTCAGGTATACATTCATTAAACTCCAGCAAGGCAGATGTTGGCTCGTATTTGGACATGGATTTCTGTGTATTTGTACTGTACAAATACAGCTGCTCACAGGAACAAAACTTCAGCTTGCAAAGAACTTTATTACATGAAAATTTCTTTTAATTTAATTTCACACTGAAGTTCACAAATATCGTGAAAAGAATTGCATGAGTGTTGGAAAAGCAAAGGTGTGTACATTTTGGCCTGGGTTTGACTTCCTACTAGAATGTAAACCCAACAAAAAAATTGAAGTGCAAAAAGTTTAACTGGAATTTTTCTATATGAAAAGCTATTTTCCACTGTTTTCCTCAGAAGAAACTGAGGCATATTTGGTACACTTTTCCAAAGATTGTTAATTCGCATGACAGCTACATTTTGCATTTTTATGCATAACTCTGATTGTAAATGCCAATTCTGAGTACCTTGAGAGAGGCAGAGTTAATATTAACATCTACAATTCTTACCTCTGAATTTGAAAGTTTTTAAAACATTGTTTGAGTGTCAGTCTGGAGACAAATGCAGCACTGGCTCACATTTCTCTTGCCATGATTATGGGCCTGCATCTCTCTCTTTTGGAAGTTGTCCAGTGATATTACCTTCCTGTTTCTACCCCTGATAGGAATGAAGGCTCATTCTGTGCCCAGACATGCTCACTTGATCAAGAACCTACATGTATAGCAACTCAGAACTGTAGCTGAATAAGCATTGAGCATATTATGCCTGGGAGAACATATAGCTATGGGCAAGTTTGAAAGAGAGATTATCATTATATGCTAAAATGCTTTTATATACAGCCTTTATAACTCAAAGAAAAGAAGGGGGGGCGGGGGGAAGGGAGCCTTACCAGGGAGGGTAATTGGTGTCTCAGGCTGTTCTTCACAACCCACTTCTTCTATACCATGTGCACTTATCGAGTAAGGCCTGCTGGCTTTGTTCTTGAATACAATCAGCACGGAGTCACCAACCTCAGCATGGAGTAATGGCCCTAAATTCAGATAGAAGATGCCTGTGATTAATGCTGCTTTTCTGAATTCAACAAACGTTCAATAGCTTGGCCTAGGAGTGGAGCCAAGGTCTCTATCAAAACCCCTGGGCTTTTCTATTCTTCCAGTAAAGCCATCAAAATTGGTTCATCCCACCTGATTAAAAGCTTCATATGTATAAATAATCCCTTTTTGAATCTTTCACAAACATATTTCTTAAGCTGGTAATTGCCACTTTTTTTGTTTTACCTTTTTTTTTTTTAACTCTTGTTCTTCAGAAAAGGAAATAGCAAATATATTCCTAGACAAGGTTATCCCAAGGGAACAACATGAAACTGCATCAGGGGAAGCTTAGATTCAATATAAAGAAAAAGTTCTTCACCCAGAGGGTGGCTGGGCAGTAGAACAGGCCCCCAGGGAAGTGGTCACAGCACCAGCCTGACAGAGTTCACTTGTGTCACAAGTGTTTACTCTCAGGAACATGGAGTGATCTTGTGCAGGGCCAGGAGCTGGAATTTAATGATCTTCCAACTCAAAATATTCTATGATTCTATGACTATTTTATGACTAGCTGTTGCCATTTTTGACCCCGTAAAAAACATGAGCTGATGGTTATTTTATGAGGGGTAAAATTCTGTCTTGCCCAATTGCAAACACAAATCCATCTCCTTAATATTATCTTAATCTGTTTACAAGAGTCTCTCCTATGTTACAAGCTCTGAAGCTAAAGTGAATCCTGGAGTTGCCATTATAGCACTCCCTAGGATACTCCTTATTCATGTTCAAGAATGAATTCTTGGATTTGGAAAGGATCTTTACATTCAGCAATTACATAAATAGCATGTAAAATCACTGATACCTGGAATAGGCATCAGTGTTCCTTATTTTCCATCTATAAAAAGCTAGAAAACATCCTAGTTTTTGGAAAGCAATCCTCTTGCTGACCACAGGCTTGGTCTGTGAGACATGAGAGCTACTTGCCCAGGATTTCCAGGTGTTCCTCCTCTTCTGTCCTCGCTTTGCGCTGTGTGAAGTTGCCACTTGTGTACTCCCTGTAAACCACCTTCTTGTATTTTGAACCGATCAGGTCTTCTGCTTGGCTCAGAAAAACATGCCCATAGCTGCAAAATAAAAAGGCAATAAAAGCACTAAAGTGTACATATCTGAAAGCTAGTAGCTGCTGTGTTAGTCACAATAGATTCAATAGGAATACACAGCTTGATCCAATGTGCTGATGGATATGAAGACCCTGAGAGACACAAGAGGTTTTAAACAGCAAGAGTGATATTCCTCACTGAATGCACACCCTCTTCAAACAGGGAAAGCTGATGATAAGTGGCACTCTCCAAGAATTTTGGGAACACAAATCCTTCACCAGAGCTGTCAGAGCAGAAGTAAAGTGCAAGATGAGAGTGGTTTCAGCTGCCCTCTCCAGCTGTATCCTTCACTCCAATAAAAGATACTGCCTGTCCCTGGAGACCTGAATGCCCTTATCAGGCTGGCTACTTTTGCTATCCTGGCTATTAGGCCGCCGTGGGGAGATGATAAACAAAGCTTGACCTTCAAAAACAAATGCCATCATCTGAGATAAGAGAGAGCTGCTTTACCCTTCCCTCTTGCTGCTGTGTGCTGCACAGGTTGGATGCTTTCCCAGCATGATGATAAAACAGGTTAGATGCTTTCCCAGCATGATATTTTCCATTCTACACCTTGAAGAGGATGCTTTCCAGGTTTACCCACAATTTGTTCTGCTCCCATGGGATTCCAGAGGGCTGACTTGCCGGCAGAGAACACTCACAACCTGCTGTGCAGCTGAGCAGCTCTTCTGGGAGCAGCTGGCTCCTGGCAGCTCATCTCCAAGGTGCCCCTGGCAGGGGAGTTGCAAGGTTGGCTCACAATATACTAAATAAAACCAAAAAACTGCCCCAGGTATATACTGCTTACTCTGTAGTGAACGATGTGTGCAACAGCAGCATTGGACAGTACTGGAGTTTATGTTTTCTTTAAACTCACATCATCACCTCTGACTCTTCATGTGTATTTTTTACAGACTCCTCTTCCTCTTTACAAGGAGCAGTTTCCCAAATGCTTTCCTAAGGTTTATTTTTGACATATGTTCCTTTTTGCTTTCACCAAGGTGTCCTCAGAGACCAGTCTATGATCTAGAATATGTATTTTTTTCACAAGTTTTTTATGCCTTAACATAGTAAAGTGATTCACTTGCAGGGTTACTTATAATCTTTTTGGGGGATCTAGGGGCTGCCATGCTGCAGGAAAGCAGGCTCAGCACCCCCTACATGCATCTGCATTGCCTACAGGAGCTCACTTCTGGAACAGGTGCGTCTATAAAAACCAGAACTCTGGGATGGAATGGCTGGAGAGAGTAAGGGAGAGGAGAGGGTTGGAGGGCATCATTATAAGGTTGAGCCAGGGCTGGAACACAAACTTGGAAGCCTTCTTGAATTCAACAGCATTACAAGACACTCTGAAATGAAAGCATTTGAAACTGGTACCTATGAACTAATCTAGACTGAGCGGCTGTGACTTCGTAAATAAATTTTCTCATATTATGTTTGGTGAAGAGTTCCTCCTAAAAAATACAAGGCTGGCATCATGAAATGGTGCTTCAAAGCTTCCCCTCCACTCTAAGTGCGTCCTGTGCCCACAGCTGTTTTTTGGGTTGGGTACCTTTCCTCATAGCTGCTGATGTTGTAAATCTTTGGTGCTGAGCTCTTGTTTGAGGCATAGTCCCACTCAACTTCCTCTGCAGCAATGTAGTAGAGCCTGATGGCTCCACGCTGCTGCTGGGCTCGGCTGGGGTTGCGGCAGCTGCTGACCTCGTAGAGATGTTTCATCCCACCAACAAAGTGATCAAAAGTCCTGCAGACCACTTTGAATGTGCCTGCAAAGAAAAGCACATGACATTTGAGCAATTAAAAGAACCTAACAAGCAGCTGGGCAAGTTAGGTCCTGCGTACATCTCTGATCTGTCCTCAGACAATCCTAATCTGTGATGCTGTAGGTCAAGCAAGGGGAGATTTAAATAGAATGATGGAATATTCTAAGCTGGAAAAGACCTCCAAGATTATCAAGCCAGCCATTAACCCAGCACTGCCAAGTCTACCACTAAACCATGTCCCTAAATGCCATGTTTACAATCTTTTAACCAGGGATGCTTACTCCACCACTTCCTGGGCAGCCTCCTCCAACGAACTGAAACTCCCTAATGCAACCTGACATTATTTCCTCTTTTTCTGTCACTTGTTACTACTCGGGAGAGGAGACTAACACCCAGGCAGTTGTAGAGAGTGAGAACATCCCCTCTGAGCCTCCTTTTCTCCAGGCTAAACACTCCCTCAGCCATTCCTCATCAACTTTGTGCCCCAGACCCTTCCCCAGCTCTGTTCCCTTCTCTGGACACGCTCCAGCCCCTCCATGTCTTTCTTGCAGGGAGGGGCCCAGAACTGAACACAGGATTGGAGCTGTGGCCTCAGCAGTGCCCAGTACAGGGGGACGGTCACTGCCCTGCTCCTGCTGGCCACACCATTGCTGATCCAGGCCAGGATGCCATTGGCCTTCTTGGCCACCTGGGCACACACTGGATCACGTTCAGCTGCTGTTGACCAATACCCCCAGGTTCTCTTCTGCTGAGAAATTTTCCAGACACTCTGCCCCCAGCCTTTGGCATTGCATGGGGTTATTGTGAACCAAGTGCAGGACCCAGCAGGACTTGACCTTGTTTTGCTCCATAGGAAAAAAACTAGCCTGCTCCATCTTTGCTCAAAAATCACCATAAATTACTTTTAACTATTTGAGTTACAACAATTTGGCCAAGGAAGCTCTGAGAAGCCCTTAGATGTCTGGCAGCAGGAATAAGCTTGCCAGCGAGCCCAAGCTGCAGACATGTTCATGAGGAACACAAGAAGATGTAGGAGGAAGCATTCATTGCAAAACTCAGTAAAGGCATGGAGAAACAAGGGTTGTGTTTCAGAGATGCTGGTTCCTTGTCCCTGAGCACAGAGCCACTTCAGTGCAAGGGACTCTTCACTGAGCCCCTGCAGTTTGTCTGCTGTAATCAGACTAATGAAGGGCTCTGCAATACAGATACAGACCTACTGTACAGGAATGCCTGCTTATGACCATTTATCTATATGCACAGTTGAGGTAAACTGTAACTTTGCATTCCCTCCATGAAAGGCCAAACCACCATGGGTCTTTTTTTTTTGGTAGCTCTGGTGGTCAAAGACAGTAGTGATTGTGAGAGCATATTTTGGTATGTTCATGGGCAGATTTTAATACTTATACTCTCTTTCTCTCCTCCCCATTTACAGGCATCTGCAACAGAGTTCTAACCTCGCACATGCACAACTCCACAACCCACATTTCTATCAGGTGCCCTGGCCATGGATGGCCCTTGGCATAGCCTTGTACAGCCCGGATGACTCTGTTAATTTAAACAGCGTTGCACCAATGTAAAGTAAAGTAATGTACTCTATATTATGAAGATTATTTGGTGTCTCCAGCAAACAACTCATACTCTCCTAGTTTGAAGTATGAATCATTGGATTACCCATGAGATTTAAAAGTACCTTTAATGTATAAGCTTCTGAAGAAACTCCTAAAGACTGACTATTATTGAAAAGCTTTTGTTGAAGTCCTACAATACCTGAAGTGATGCTGACTGTCCACATGGCAGTGAATTTGCTTTTCTAAAAAGTCTGTTTGAATTATAAAAGATAATTATAAAGATAATTATAAAATTCTGTGAGCATCCTGTTAGCTATCTCTCTGCCTGCTGCTCTCCCCATCCCCAGGTCATTAAAGCCTCTGGACTTTGGTGCATATGCATATTGAATTTATACACCTTCCCAGAAAAGAAATCCAGCCTGAATTCTCAGCTGTGCCGGGTCCCCAGGGTCTCTCTTCATGCTTTCACCCTCCTTGTGCAGAGCAGAGTATCTCACTGTCTCTTATTTTGGCTGACTGGTATCTTCAAGTGGCACACAACCAAAATCAGTTCATGAACGTACCCACACGGTCTGGCTGCATTAGTGCTGTCCCTGATAAATGAGGAAACAAGGCCAGCCCATCCCTTGTCGTCCCACTCAAGTCGATGGTGTTTCCTTGGAAATGAACCCCGTGCATGTCGTAGTGACTGCCCAGCCCAATGAGGTGCCAGGAGACCTTGTCATTCTTGCACATGGCCAGGCCTGGCAGATTGCCATACAAGTAGCCATTGACAGCTGGAGGAGAAGGAAAAATCCTGGTTAGCAGCAGGTCCACAGAAACACATCACAGAGCCTCCTATCACCTAAGTGGCCAAAGACTCACAACTCAGCAAGTCACTAAAGCGGCATTTTATGAAGCAAAGGTATCATTAGAGGACACCAAATTAGCATCTGAGTGCTATTCCTATAAACTCAGAACTTCTACCTCTCTGGTTTTAGCCTGTAAAATCTTGTAATAGCTCTTTGCAGTGATGTAGCACTCCTCCTCCAAGCTTTTTAGTATACCTCCCATACACCAGCCAATTTGGTACCTCCTTTCAGCCTGGAGAATATATAACCAGGTCATTAAGGCTATGGAGAGGGCCATAAAGAGTCTGAGTTACAAATTCAGTTCTGATGGAGCCTTTTTATGTGATTTTGACCTTTGATTTCCACCTTTACTTCCTAACTGTATACTTTTCTCTAACAAGGGTGTTATGAGGCTAAACTCCCTAATCCTCAAATGTTCTCTATGATCAATGTTTGAAAGATGCTATAAAAGAACAAAACTTCACTATGAGGTCCATCTCATAGCAGAAGAATAAAATAGATAGGTCCAGAAAGCCCTGGAGTTCTCTAACAATATATATCTAAAGCAAAGATGGGATGTGTGATTTGATCAAGTATGTCATCCCAGGGATACCTTGGAGGAGATCCATGCTGAAGTCAGATACTTGCATCCAGAAATGATGCTGTAAAATGTTTTTGGCCATTTTCCTGGACTTTGCCTTTCCTCTTCCAGAGGTGGTCACTGCCCAAATGGGAGATGGCAGACCAGGGCAAGTAGACTTTACTGCCTAAGTCAGTGCCAAGCCCAGCAGTGAAATTTAAAACACTGGTGAACACTGGCTTCTTCTGCAGCTGATGCTTGTCTCTGGCATTGTGCCTTTTTATAGAACTAAGTATTGTATCTAAAACCAATGCTCTGTTCCCTTTTTCCAGATGTAGTTGGTAGATGGATGCATTCATTGCCATTGTGACTGGGGTTTCAACATGCAACAAACAACCAAGGGCATCAGGAGCTGGCCATAAGCTGACTGACAGCTTTCCAGCTCACTCTCCAGGGCAGTGCAGAGAGCTATGAATGATGATAAAACCTTCCAACTCATCTTCCCAATATGATTGAATAAAAGGTATCATTAACAGATATTAGATATTCTATACCATGCATTTTGTTGGATTCTATGAAATCAGGATCTTTTTCATCTACTTTTGAAGGGTCTCCAGTAAATGCTTCAATATTCTTGTTCAGATACCAGCTGTCATTCTCATCAAAGATTGAAAAGAGGAGGTAAAATTCTTTGTCTATTCCTTTCTGTAGACAAGAAAGAAAACAAGACATTAAAAAAAATAGTCTATTCAATAAAAACGAATTTAACAAAGCTGTATAAGTTATATTTTTCATAACAACGCTTTCTTTTCCCTGAAGCCACCTTCTTATTAAGTCAGCATAGAGAAAGGAATTGGCACCTTTTCATCAACAGGAAGGATAAATAAAGTGTCCATAAAGTGGTGTGAAAAGAGTTATCATTTGCATGAAAAAGACAGAAAAGCTAGGGAAGAGCCAGGATATTAGGGAATGATGATTTTGTCTCCTTAACCATCTGCTCAGATCAGCTTTTACCCTGAGGAGTGGCATTAATTTAATCTCTGTAAACTGAGCTGGGAACTGGGCACGTTGCCTGTATGGGAGCCCCCAGTGCAGCCCCCTGCTCTTAGGGACAAGCAGATGTTCTTGTTGGGCACCTGTGTCCCGTCGTGATTCAGGGTGTTCTTCCGACAGACCAGCAAAGGTCCCACGAGGCCAGAGTTGGTGTCCTTGACAGCATCTGTGGCTGAGTAGTACAGGTAGGTCAGGCACGGGGGGTCACTCTCCGATGGACCTCCATTCTCAGGCACCCTCCATTTGTAGGTGAAGGTTTCACCTGGCTTCACGTGGGCTCCTGGCTTCAGGTAGCCTGTAGAGAGAAAGTTGAGATGCACCGAGATTACAGGAAGGCTTTGTCTTCCTGATGACGAGAGTTTGATGGAAGTCAGGTGTAGCTCCTGATTTCTGCAGAAATCCCATGGTTTGGGCAGTTATGCCATGGGAACATCTCACCCAAGTCCATGGGGACAACCAAGCCCATTCCCTGCAGAACAAGCTCAGCTGCTCCACTCAGACACCTTCCAATGCCACACTGGATTATCTGGCTTCAATCAGACAAGACATGCAGAGCTCATCCTGGTGCTTAAATGGTTTCCTCTAATGTTTGTAGCTTACTTGCCCTAACATGGCATTTATCTGTGGCACCAACTCAGACTCTGCTTTTCATTAAGCAACAAAAAATGAATTAGATTAGTGAGTGGAGCTGGAGCCATGGCTCTTTGGAAATTCAAAACAAATCTGATCCTGGTAATTGTTTCTTTTTGATTTTGTAGCAATGCACAGGAGCCTTTGTCAGCATCTCCAGAGAGTGGATGATATTGTTCTTTGTTGGAGGCTACTTTTAAAGGATTTGGGCCATTGTCTGCTACCATGCAAAGGATAGATTTAGATTTTCTCTGACACATAAGCATCCATTGTCTATGTTTTCTCAGCACAGTCAGTCTCTACCACTACAAGAAAATCTTAGAAACTTAGACACAAGTTGTAGCAGTATTACATCTGAGCACAGCTATTTGCTTCAAACTGCAACAGAAAGCAGAGCATAGCTTCCACAATATCTGATACTACTGGATTCATCCTGCAACAGTCCTCAATGAGGAAAACATTGTCAAAAACTCTGTGAGACTGACAAGTGTCAAATGCAACATGCAAGGGTATTTCCTAAAAGCACTGAAAAAGACATATATCTGCAGACATCTCTAGATGTAAGTATTTTTATTTACAGTATTTTCACAAAAGTAAGCTGAACTTAGATTATGCACTTCCTCTGAAAAATTATTTACCCTCAGCATAAAACTACAGCCTCTGCATATATACCTACAGGATTTCTGCATGTAAACACTTGTAGATAGATGTAATGGAAATCCACAGCACAAGAGTTAAAAGGAAAGAAGGGGCAGAAAGATTATTGAAGAATCTGGAGTCAAGTTTCTCTCCAAAGACCCAGATGTATGCCAGCTCACATGGCTGCTGAATTGTTTGGGTTGATTTTGCTACACACTAAAGTGTGCAGTGCTGAAGAGTACTATTACCAGGGACTGTTAAATGAAAGCCCAAGAAATCTGCAAGCAGGAAGCTGCACTTCCATTGCAGAACTATCTCTGACATGGGTGGCATTAGGATCTGTGCAGATAACTTCAAGGCTGAACTCACACCAGTTGTTTTTTTGTGTTTTGCCTCCCGGCAAATTTGTTGAGTTGAACGCTCAGGAATAAGAGACAACAATTTAATAAAGCTTTTTGCATTGATTTTATTGTATGATGGGTTTTACATGCTGACCTAATTCTCTCTCAGCACAATTTTGAAAAGAGGGATTACATCCCATGAGTTTCTTTTGATGCATTGTAGTGGAAACAAAACAATTTAGGCAACAAGAAAACTACATTTCTTTTCAGTGCTGAAAATGCAGCAACAACTTTATCAGAGACCACAACATTATCTCTGTAGATGCTATGAATGGGATTAATCTCACCTTAATTGGACCATCTCAAGCTTAGTCCCTAACTCAAACTTTAGAATTCTGTGGTTGGTGGAGACAGAATCACGTCTCCAGAAGGTCTTCGTGTCACTGACTGTAAAAGGTGCCTACCAATTAAACATGATATTTAACATTCAATAGTTAAATTTAGATGATAAGACCTGTTCTTGCACAAAAGGAGAGGAAGAATTTCATAAATGCTCCATTTCAGCATATATATATTTATGAGAATTAATAAGGATTATTACTGCTTCATGTTCCAGGGCAATTGAATAAAAGCTGCCTTTGAAACTAGCTATCCTGACAGGAAAGCAAGGGCAATGGCCAGCCTGGATTAGAGAACTGGGAATGATGCAGCTGAGACCATATGGATAGTTATAGCCAGACTCAGCAGGGCTGTCATGCCAGATCCTAAGAGTCGTAATTCTGGAGCGTGTCCAGAAGAGACCCACTCCTTGGAATGGAGCAATATTAGATTAGAACTAATAAAAATTGTATTTTGCTTGTGACTTTTGTTCAACATAGACCTCAGCTAGTTTTAGATATCTTGTCTGTCACATAGCCGAGGAGAAGACACATTTGCAGACTTGTGGAGTGCCATTGATTGTGACATGAAGGGTAGATACAAATTAATCAAATCATTCTTTCTGTGCTTTAACATCCACAGAAGGGCAAACCTGCAGAGCTCAGCAGCAGATTTTTGGACTCAAGTATTCTGGGTGTTACATATAGTAGTGCAGCCAAAACTTACCATCTAAGTAGGGAGCACCTTCTGACAGCTTGCTGAAGCTTACACCGTGGGCCATAATGCTATAGCTTCTTCTGGCATTGTTGGCAAAAGTAACCAGCAATGTATCTCCCACTTCAGCCTTTATAACGGGGCCTTAAAAAACAGAATGAGGGAAAATATTAGAAGGACTGCTCTCCTGCATGTTTCCACCAAAAGAAGAAAGACCTGTGTGCACTAAATTCCCCTCTCAGTCCAGATGGTTCTACATTCAAACCTGATGTAATGACAGGAGGGGAAAATATTCACTGTACCAAGTATTCCCAGGTGCTTCATGTCTTCTGACCAGATTTTCTTGCTGAATGTTGCATCAGTGTATCCCACATAGCGAGCTTTCCAGTATTGCCCTCCTATTCTGTCAGTCCCTTGGGTGAAATATGTTGCAGATTCACTGTGGAATTAGCAAATCGGACTGGTTAAATAATTGAAGGTTCAAGCAGAACCCTTCATTTCAGATAAAGTTATTACTCCAGACACAAGAGAAATGACCCCCAAATTACTAATCTGCATACACTTTTCTAGCACATGAAGAAAGACATTACTGGTTTGAATTAGCTGAGAAATGAGTATTCATTGTACATTAGGCTTTTATGCTTAACCCTGATTTACTTAGGGAGGCATCTATATCAGCTTATCTTAGGGCAAGAACTGTGAACAGTGTGTGCCTAATCCTTGTTGGCTTTTCTGGGAGACACTGTAATGCAGTTTGTCCTCATCAGAAATATCAGGGGGAAAATTCTGCCACTGTGGCACCTCTGAACTGCACTAATTGTAAGTGTGAAAGCTGCCTGAAGATTCTCGATGAAGGGTCATTAACTGTGTAGAACGTGGCGTGCCTCACTTTCCCCATGGATTTAATGGAGTAAGATAAGTGCTTCCAGAAGGCAGCTTGAAGCATCACAGTTATGCACCTAGCTTCCTGAAAAGGCTGTTCAAATCCATTCCTCCCTGCCCCTTTCAATTAAAATTAATGACAGTGCAGGACCCAGCCCAAGTGAATCACTGGGGCAGTGTCACACAGACTCCTGAAATTAAAGCACAACGGGAGTTGACAAGAACCTTACCTGCCAGTGGCGTTCAAACCCTGCCCAGTGAATTTATCATAACCGTCAGGTCCATAATTCCAGAGCACTTCTTCAGCAGCGATGTAATATCTTCTCATATGACTGATTGGTGAAGAGTGAGACAGGTTTTTTTGGCAGATCTGAACATCATATAGTGCCTCCATGCCACCTGGGAGGAGAAAGAGTCTGGAGACAGTCCCTGACCAGCTGCAGAGTCAGCAATCTCATGGATACAAATGCACGTTCAAAACTCTCTAGGAGCTACATGGATTGGAAACAATTACTACAGTAAATTTCTATTTCAAAATACATTCTCTGCCTACAATGGGCCAGATACCAACACCTTTCCTTTGCAAGGAGGTACACTTTATACTTAACAGATGAAACCCACGGATATCAATGACACTCTTTAGTGGGTTTATTTACTCAATTTTTTAATCTTCATAAGGATGGTAGAATGATTTTCTAGGTCAGAGTGCCTCCAGAAACCTGCAAAATAGCCCTGACTTCCATTGAAATACGGACTGGTGATTTCTGATGAAGGTATTTCCTTGCCAGAATCAAGTCTGTTTTGCCTGGTGCAAATCCCACTGGAATCAATATGTAAAAATTCTCCCAACTATGATATTATACACTGCCTGCTCCCATGACACCTAATTTATGATATATGCTTTTGGGGTCTTGCACTGCACAAATATCACAACATCACCAACAAATTCCTTCACATAATGGTTTCTGAAAACACTGCACCAAGTTTTGCCTGATTTCCATAAAGCAAAAAGCTATTAAGCGTTCAGCTGGCATGACTTTTTTTTTATGTGTAAGTACTTATCTACAACAACAAAAAAAACTGTGTTGAAAAATTGGTGTTGAAAGCTCCTCCCATTGCTCATCAAAATCTCGGGTTTACCTAAGGAGAAGCATGGTGACAGTGCTGGGTCTAGCAAGTCTTCTCACATGAGTTACATGGCCAAGTCATTCATACCAGCCGAAGATTTGGCCCAACATATATCATTTCTGGTGACTAAAATCATAATCATCATGCTTATCTGGTGAAACAGTTGCAAATAGTTCCAAAGCCACCAAAAAAAAAGTGTCAAATCCCACTTTCCCGGGAAACATCTCCCAGTTTTCTCTTCCAGACCCACCAGAGGCTGTTTGAGGGAGATTCCAGCAGCGTACCTCGTAAGTGCTCATTGACCTGGCAGGTTATCAGCCACCTCCCGGGGCTGCCGGGAGTCATCTCCGCCGTGATGAATGTCGCTGGGAACAGCCCCACCACATCCGCTCTCTGGTCCCTGCTGGTGAACGTGTGGCCGTAGAAATAGGCAGCGTGGATGTCTATCTCACTTCCCATGCCAAACAAGTGCCAGGACATGGCAGTGTCGGCACACATCTCCAAGCCGGGGAGATTGCCGTATATGTAACCATTAATAGCTGGAAACAGAAGTATGAGCCTTTATGAGAGGTGGAAGGAAAGTGCCTCTGACCCCATTTCTAAGGATGATCCTCTCCTGGCCCAGAAAAGAAAATACCTGAATGTTCACACTGAATAAAGCCCTCACAGGGCCTTGATGAAGAGTAGCATTTTGAACATATGTGTTACTGCTCTGGATGATCAAACGCCTCAAATTCTCTGTCTATGTCTGTGAAAAACATCCTGGGTTATATCAAGATGTTGCAAAGGCCAACTCATCACCAAAAAGGTCTGATAATGAAGTTAACTTGTTCTGCAGCTATTTAGCATGGCTGAAATCTATTTCCTCTTGTCCTAAGTCATAAATATACCATTATATGCCAGGCTTGAGCAATTTAGATTTGAAAATTATATCAGTCAAATCAGTGAAGTCGGCTGTCTTCCTCAGCTTCCACATCTGATAATGTATCAGGACACTAGGAGAATGAGACTCATATTTTGCAAAACATTTTATTTCCTAGGCTCACTGATACAAACAAAATACACAGAAATATCTGGAATTAACTTCTTACACCAATGTCCAATGTCCAAATAACACAAAGTACCATTGGCCAATATATCTCAGAAGGGTGGGAGTGGTTGTACCGGCCAGCCCATCATCCACAAGCCTTTTGAGAATTCTTTCAATACATACATCTCAAATTGCTCTGCAGCTTTCTTTGCTCTTTTCACAGCTGGACAGAAAAAAAAAATAGGCTTAAATCTGTTGCCTAAGATAAAATGCTAAACAAATGTCAGAGCTGGGCATGAAAGCCAAATCTCCTTTCTGCAAGTGTCCTGCTGTTTTTAGGGAGAGGTTTTTTATCAATACAGTACTTCAACATCCTGACCCGTTCCTTGCTGACACAGATAAAGGAGAGACATCACAGGGGACAGAAAGTCCTTCTGAATTGAAAAGATTCACTGCTGTAGGTCACCATTTACCCAAAAGTCGTCCTCACCATGCATTCGATTGCTGGTCTGGAAACCTTCATCCTCTTTGTCAACTGTGTCTGGTTCTAAGCAGAAGGTGTTTATATTCTCATCAAGGTACCAGCTGAAGTTTTCATCTACAATGCTAAACATCAGGGCAAAAGCATTAGCAGCACCAGTCCCTTCTATTGTGGTCTCATCTGCAGTTCCTAAATTACAAACGAAAAGGAAAGTGATAGAAAAAGCCTGGGACGGGATTGAATTTTAAAATGACAATAACCTTGACACACTCAAGGAAATACAGTTCTTTGCCCATGGTCTGCAGGGCAGTGTGAATTTCACCTAATTTTGCTCTTCTAAGACATTTTGGCCCCCTTTGAACAGATGACTGCCTCCAGAAGGCAAGGTTAAGCTAAATCAAGCTGATATTTCAGTATCTCTTTGGTCCAACATGAACACCTGCTGATGTCTGTTGTCCCATTTCCCCACTCTTTGGCCCCTTGCACCCAACCCTGTGCCTTAGTCAGTGCTAGCATCTGTGTTCCTGCACAGTCAGAAGCCAGGTCATGAGCTAGATCTATCCAGAAACCAGTGACTCTTGTTTTTTTTGGCAAGGAATTAAGGAGTGATGAGTGGTAACCTGCATTTCTGTTGCACTGAAGTGGATGCTTCATACCGCCAGAGTGGCCCTCTAAATGTGGCTCACTCTCCACAGACAACAAGGAATCCATGAGAGTTATCTAGGACTAGATACTTAAATTTTAGAAAGGCTGAAGACAGGATGAACAGAATTTTTTACAGCTAAGTTCAATATCTTTATCCCAGAATCTATTTGGGGAGCAACCTGAGACTATAGGACTGGTGATACTGAGTAGTCTGTTATTATCCACTGGTGGGTGTAGACTTCATTCCAATTAGACTGTCTCTGATCCCATGAAAACTTTCACTTCCTCTGTCTTCTACCAGAGAAAGCTCTAAGCTTTACTCTCAATCCTTTGTAAACCACCACTGGCTGGAGCACTAGAGCTGTAACATCATGTAGATATCCACCTTCATGAATTCAAGGCCAAACATGCAGATAATCTGGCCTTTCAGGCTAGGATTTGTTTGGAATATACTGTCTCCTAGCTTCATGTGTTGTCTCGTAGTTATCAGCTCAGTGTCACATATTCACTTCTGTGGTTTTCAAAGGCTCTCGAGGAGAATGTAAATTTGAGACATTTTAATTGTGTGAGTTAAGCTGAAAACCAGGCCTGTCTTTTCCACATTCAAGTCTTTGTCTTCTTCATATATAGAACCTACTTCACTTAGAAGTACTGTATATGAAATCAGGGCTGATTTTCTGCTCTGGGAGTTACTGAAAAGAGGTGGCAGAGTTACTTGTACCCAGGGGAGAAGTGGCAATGACTCAGCTGATAAAGAGGAGAGGGCAGGCTCATGATGGCTCCAGCACAACATTAGTAGGCTATAAAATACACAGGACAGGCTGTTCAGTGTACATCCCCATATGGCTGTGAGATATAACTTGTAAACAAAAATAAATATATATTCTCTATGTGGAAAAAATTACAAAGATTAGGCTTTCAAATATGTAAACCCTAATGCCAAATTCACCCCCCCAGCTCTAATTTGATTCCCTGAGCAATAAGTCCTTTGTTCATCCTGAAACTTCCCCAGCTTGGGAACACCTATTTTTGGTCTCGGCCACGACAGGGTGGTCACAGAGCATGCTGCAGTCCCTCCACCAGCCGAGGCAAATCTATGGTGAAGCCAAAGGGGAGCAGGAAGGGGGTTATCCCAGAGCTACAATACCTACCCTGGGATGCTCCTGGAATGGCCCATCTATTCCTTGCCCCTTTTTATGGGCTATGTAGGGATAGACTCTAGACCATCATGTTTAAACCTGTAAGCAAAAATGACTGTTAAGATGCCAAGCTTGGCAGAGGGGCTTGCTCTATCAGTGTTCCCAGCTCAGTACCTTTTTTACACACCAGCAGAGGCCCAATTAAACCAGATGCAATATCTCTTGGTGTGTCAATGTGAGAATGGTAAATCCAAGTCAAGCAGTTTGAGTCTGCCAAGGTTGGGGAATAATCTTTCCTTACTGGCCATGTGTACGTGTAATTTCCACCAGGAACAACAAAGTCGTCCTCTTTGCTTTTACCGCCAGTTCCATCAGGGTAAAGTGCTCCTAATACATAAAAAGGAAAAAGGAAGACTTTAGCCATCTCTCAGTTGTTTTTCTTAAATAAATGTGTAATTTATTCTAACTTGTATTTATAAAATAATAACAGCGCTTACAAATATGGAGTCACTGAGAAATTATAAAAAAACTCAGCATTTCTGACAATCTCACCACAAATGCAATGGGAGTTAAAATCAATTTTTATTGGTAGATAAAGCTTTTAGAATGCATTAACAGGCTCTATTTTTTTCCAGTTTCTTTACTCTTTTAAGTCATCTAGAATTTTGTCATCTAACTGTGTATTTTTTTCACAGAAAACTGATGAGAATACTGACTGTAGGCACATCCACATAATCCTCTAACAAAAATACACATGCATAGGTCTGGGATTCTGAAAATTATATCGTGTCTGTTATAGGCCAAAAGAGAGGAAAACATTTAATTGCAAGAACTCCATCTTTTCAAAAAGACTAGAGGTAGAAGGAAGAAGGAAAGATGTTTCGGTGACTTATGATTCAGAAAAATAATTCAAGCAAAAAGACCCATCTAACCTGTTTCAGTACTGGATTTATCCCAGGTGTTGAAAGTTCATGGAAAAAAGTTTTGCTATGAGGCTGTTCCTGGTTTTAGTCATCAGCTGCAATTACTGATGAGTTTATGAGAGGGTGATCTAAAGTCCTCTGATGTCAATGTCAATAACAATAAATACTTGGACAGAATTGTAGTGATGATATTAGTTACTTCAGGGAAAAGGAGAGGAAAAGGCAAGCCAGATTTTACCTTCAGAGTCCTTGTCATAGAAGACTCCATGTGGGTGCACAGAGTATGGGCGGGAAGCAAAGTTTTTCAGATGGATGATAAAGACATCCTCTTCTTCTGCCTTGAGGACTGGGCCAAGGAACCCCAGCCATGCTGCTTTGGGGATCTCCTGGGAGTAAGTGTCATCTGTGAATTGCCTAAAAATAGCCTTTTTGTACACACGTCCTATCCGGTTGGCTCCTCTGGTGGCGTACACGCTTGCAAACCTAGTGTCAGGAAGGGAAAAATTGAGAGACAGTAAACCTATCTTAAGAACTGATCAAATAACTGGTGCTTGCAGTGCAGAAAAACAGTTCCCTGGGACACATCTCATGGCTGGTGGAATTAAGGGTCAGGAGTAGATCAGGACAGGACTAGCAGGGCCCAAGCCCTTTTCTGTACAGTATCAACCATCCCACTTGCAGGTCCTGTCTTCAGCACAGTTGATCCAAGCCTTCATTGAGGATCAGCCCCTCAAGCTTCAAGCTGCTCAATTTTAACGGCTTCTCCCTCTTTTGAGGGTTCAAAACCTCGCTTCTGAAAGCATGACTGTTCAGAAGGAAAATAAAAACAAATAAAAACAAGATTTATCAAAAGCCAATAAGAGAGATTCTAATCAACCGGTTCGACTCCCTGGAAGAGTAGCATTAAATGTGTTTTGCATGAAATGTAACTTCCACATTCCACAGTCTATGTTTATAGCAACTTCAAGTGATGGAGAACCCACCATATGGTCAGTGGTTAACATATTATAACTTTTAAATACCTGCTCCCTTCGAAGCCTAAATTGCATTTGCAGTCTAATATCATCCAGTTCCACACTACAACCACTGGTTCCAGTCAAGTCCTCTCTCAGATCAAAGGAGCCACATACCATCAGAAACTTCTCTTCTATGCAGACACTTGCATAAGTTTTAATTAATTGACTAAATTGCCTCCTACCCTTCTTCTGGACAATCCAAGCACACTGACACTCTTTATGCCACAAATCTTACGCAAAGCTTTCTTTTGAAAGCAAATATTTCTCTATCTCTGTTGAAGTCTGAACACAAGAACTCACACAATAGGCAAGTAATATTCCAGCTAGGGCCAGGGATGCTCCCAGTCAATACTTCTTACATAACTGGGAATCAGTTCTGCCTTTTAACTATACATCATACTGATGAGCCATGTTCATCCTATCTGTGATGATATAAAATCCATTTTTTTAATTCTCTCCATGTTACAGGTGGTAAATATGATATACAGTCTTCATCCCTAATTGTAACACTCAATGAAGGCAGAAATTAAACCCTTTGCTACACATCAAGCAGGGGATTGTGTGACCAATTTCACCATAATTGACCATGAACTTTTTCACCTCCTGAAGATTGTTTGAACTTTCATGCTTTCTTAAAAACTCATTAAAAAGTTGAACTAAATTTTCCTGAAATAAAGCAATTTCATATTTATTCTGAGGTTTTTGACTGATCAGTTAACTTGCTTAACCAATTTTTTTTAGATTCTTTTGTGAATGCAAGCAACTAAAGTGGTGGATGTCACATAAGCTCAAAGGCATGGTTTGCTTTAAGTTCTTCACCACAACATCCACTTCTCCCTCTACCCAAACCTTTCTATGATTTCTATGACACCATAAAACACAACATCCCACACCAGTGGTCATTACACCTCCACGATCACTGCCTAAAACTGACCCCTGAAGTGATCCAGATAAAAAAGCCTCCAAAAAGTACACTTTTTCCATTTGAAATGCGCACTTTATAAGAAGCCACAAGTTTTGGCAGCAATTAAAACATGATATTTCTGGGGCAGAAACAGTGGGGTAGGATGGGGGGGAAGGGACAGAAGCTTCTCATTTTGCTTCTTCACAGAATAATGTATGCTGGATACATTTTTGTAGGGTTAAGGAATGAGTTATCAAGAAGTCTGGACTTTCAGTGAATTAACAGGTCTGTAGTCTGTGCACATAGCAAGACCTGGCAAGTCACACCACATTTACCAAGGAGAAGATACCTTCTATTGCCTGGGGGAAGAGCTGCTACCAGTGTTTACCATGGAGTGGGAGGTGGTGTCAGTAGGAGTGCAGTGTAAATGCACACGCTTCTTTACCTCGTGGCAATGTATTCATATGGCTATGACCTAATTCGAATTATGAATTGATTTTTTAAATGGTTTATAAGAAATTTTCGCTAGAAAAAGATCAAATCAATTTTTTTCAGAAAGTCCCTATTTTCAGGAGATATTTTTCATCAGGTTTTCTTCCAATTTCACCAGCCACCAAATATTTTGGTGCAGTGGTGCTATGCTTTCTCCATGATGACAGTGTCATTATGTCCAGAAAACATTGCATGCTCTCTCAAACACCCCTGGGATGCACTGTCTCTTCTGAAGAAGGAGAATTGTACTCCAGA
This sequence comes from Sturnus vulgaris, assembly GCF_052056855.1. NCBI lineage: Eukaryota > Metazoa > Chordata > Aves > Passeriformes > Sturnidae > Sturnus > Sturnus vulgaris. Next base: position 41,434,933 of record NC_142244.1, on the reverse strand, counting down.
ATAATGCACTTCTTAGTCAGGCTTTGTTAAAGGCTTCACACGAGCCTAGCTCCTTTAAATGCATTGATTGTGATCACAAAATCCAGTTAGTTAGTTCAAGAAATTACCATGAGAAAATCCTCTAGGCTTAGGCACTGACAAAGTCTCAGTGCCTAAAGCTATGCTACAATATCTGGATCTGTGCTTGCCTCCTACTTAAAGCCATCTCTAAGTCAGGAAAATAAACCTTTTCGTGGCAGCTTTCTGAAAGGAGGGCTGTTCTAATGGATGCCATGGGTATCAGCTGCAGCCAGTCACAGTGTAGGTGATGCTCTGTGTCTATGGAGATGTTTTTTCAGCACACCCTTTCGGTTGCCCTCAGTACCTGAAAACAGGACTCTGGTTGTTGTGAGTCCCATTCTAGGTGCCCAGGCTGCCCCATTTCATCCAGGAGGATTTTGGGGCCCCACCTCAGCCTTACCAAGCAGCTGGTAGCTCCTTGCCTCTTTAAAGGTGTTGCTGTGCTTCACATTACAGTGCTTAAAGCCATTTTGCAGAAGGAATATCCACACTGGACCTAATGCCAGAATGTTTCCTTATCTGTCATTCCTCTCTTGTCACAGGAACACAAAGCTTCTCCCTGCCTGTTCATACTCCCCTGCTCATTACAAACTGCTTCATCCTCCTAGCAGCTTTGTGATGCTGCTGTCTGAACCTCTTCCATCTTTCTGATCTTCTGAAGATGTAAGAGCTGCTCTCTAAATTTTAACTATTTCCTTCCAACTCAGTTGTCAGCCTGCACTTCATATACTTAAAACAGCCTTTCTTCCTACAGTAAAGGGGAATACTCCATCCTCTGGGGCAGTACCCATGCAAACTTCCGAAATTCCTTCCTTCATCTCCTGCAGACTTGAGGTTACATATAGAGATAAGCAAGTGTGCAAATCAGGATAAAACATCTTGTTCCGACTAAGAAAGCCATGCAAATCCTGCCTTCATTTCTGTGTCTGATTTCATTTTGGTGCTTGACCCCTCTCAGCCCTTACAAAACTCCAAGAAAAGTTGGAAATGCCCCTGAGTGGAATGGGGAATTATTAACAGGTAACTCTAGTTCTTTAAAATAATAAGCATAATGATAGACATCCAGTTTCCTGCAATGACAAGAACAGAACTCTTCCACAAAGAGAAAGAGTAAAACAAGAGTCATGTAGATTCTACTCCAAATCAAGACTAGACATGCAGACAATCTGCCATTTCCAGGAAGACCTATGTGTGAAGTGTAATTTCTACACCCATTTCTTTTATCACACAGAAGAAGTGTTTTGCTGTAATTTTCACTGTGTTTATGTTACTTTTGATCTCAAGGCTACAGCCTAACAGAGGTTATGTTTTCCAAGAGGTGCTTACATGAGCACTGTGTTACAGAGAGCAGTAAGGAATGGGAAGACACCTTGTGTATGGCCAAGCAAACAGCTCTTCAGTGGCCTGGAGACAGATCCTCACAGATACTCTTTCAAAGCCTCCTGAGCTTGTTTGCTGCTGTAATCACCACTGAGTGCCAAAGAACAGCACTCAGAATAACTGCTAGATGTGGAGTCCCAAATTTTCTCCTGTAGTTAACATTCTCAATAGCTACTGTACACTCCTGGGTGCAGATGTACGCAAATGCAAAATTTCTTTTTATTGTCATTATTCCATTAAAGTCCCACACACTTTACACTCCTAACCATTTAAAAAAACATCTTTATGGGTTTATTCCCTAAAATCTGTGGATGGTGAAACCTTCCTTACTCTCCATCCTCTTTACTTACTCTGAGTTTGAGTTTATAACCATTTTATTTCTTCAAAGTCCCTGATTTTTCCTGTGGCTGAAATAAGCCAGGACAGGGCTTCAGACCACACAATTGTTTTAACCCCTGGGTCACATAACCTGTTCAAGGTAACCCTCCAAGAAACCATGACTCCAGTGCTCAGGCCAGAGCAATGTCTGTGCTTGAGGGATGGCCAGGGAAGGGGGACCAGCGGTGCCAGCTCACCTTTTTAGATGGCACCCTGACCACAAAGCGTCAAACAACAAAGCTGAGTGTCCTCAAAAGACAGAGACACAAAGCCCACAGAGGATGTTTTTAGGCTTTTTCTGACCCATATGAGCCACAGAGGTCAATAAAATCCATAAAATCTTGGAGGAAGCTCTGAGGTGTCACTGGTGTGGTATGATGGCTTCCCTCCTACAATAACCTTGCCCCTGAAGTCAGTAACAAAGCTCCTCTCAGGCTTCATTAGAGCCAAGATTTCACCTCAAATACCCTTTTGATGTTGACCCTTCCCACAATGATCATCTCTGCTGTTGCAATTGGGTTATTTGGCCTCATAGTGACTCAGCCATTACTGTAGCATCTCTGACGACAGTTTCACCGTCATTTCTCTGGGTGGGATCTCCTCATAGGCAAATTGCACAAACTGTGTTTGATGCTGTGGTAACAAAAAACACCCGTTAGTGTTACTGGGTGCAAGACTGGGCCCAGAAAAATGTAGGATTGGTGGCCTAAAGAGATGGGATGAGCTGCTACATCAGGCAAAACTTACATCTACCATGAAGAGAGCAAGATTTAAGCGTCTATCATATAAACTAGAATCGAGTTAATTTCAAGGGATTATCAACTACACTTTAATCCTGAGGGCGGAGCTACAGTGGGAAAGAATGATTGGTGGATGTCAAACCACAACACTTAGGTATATTTTCATCTTGAAAGGCCATTTGACCATTAAAGAAAGCAGAAGACATCCAAGCTCACCCTCCTGCAGCAGCAGTACTGATGCCCTAACTCACAAAATCTCGCTGAGATCTGACTGAGCACTCACAGCTCCGACAGCACCTTGCACCCTGCGTGTCCAATCCAGCGTGGTTTAATGATGCCAGCTCTTCCATCAATTGTGTCAGGTGGGAAGGGACGCTGACCACCTTCACAGCTCCCCTATGCTCAGTGGCCACAATCTGGACCTGCGATTTCCAAAGCCCTGTGTGCTCCAGAAAATGTAAGTTTAATTTCTGAAGGGAGAACAGAGAGTGAGATATCTTGGTTTTACTCACAGCACTCCAAATTATGAGAATTAGTGGAACAGCTTGAGGCCTCAAGTTTAGACAAGACAAAGGGCAGAGATGAACAGCCTCATTAGTTTTTTTACTTTAAAAGTACTGATGTCCAGCAAGATACTTATCCTGTGCAAGCAGCAGGCTGGCTCTGGAGCACTGCAGTAAGACAAGACATAATAAAAATTATCATCCAAGCAGAATAGTTCTGCAAAGACAGGGCTCATTTGGGCTAATCAGCTCTGATGAGAGGCAGTCTTTTCAGCTCACACCCAGGCAGGTTCTGATGCAGCACTAGGATTCCTGGCTCCAGAGGCAGCTCACTCAGCACCAGCACAGCGGGAACTGAGCAGCATAGTTGTGTCAGGTGCCAGGATGGGCTCACCTGGTTTCTAGCCCCATGCTTCAGCTACCAGAGCCTCCTTTGTCCTCTTTACTGTTAAAAACTAAAGGTTGAGGATGATATTACTGACTTTGGCAAGCAACATTGAAAATAATCTCTTAAATATTGTCACTATCTGATCCAGGTAATGTAACATTTTCCATTGCACACTTGCTAATTCAGGATTTTCATTAAGTACTGAAGAATAAGTGGGTTTGATTATATCTCTCTGGGCTAACTGGAATCAAAGGGAACATTCCTTTTAGTGTATGCACCAATTCTTTTAAAGATAATCAGCTTGTCTGCAACCTCTTTATCTTCACTTTGCTCTCAATAAAACTGGGATAGTGCCCCATCAGATGGGTGCTGTGAGGGTGCTTCACAAGGTGCTTGGCTTGAAGTGCTTGGCTCAGCGAGCCTAAGTGTTGCTGCTTGCAGAACAGAGCTGGCTCAAAAGGCATTCCTATCCCTACCTGGATACTGATCCTTAAATTTTGCTTATCGAACTACTTTTTTATAATATCCATAGGAACCAATTAATTAACTGAAAAGTAGCCCATTATTATATTGTTTTAATTTTAAATTAGAGATTATCCTAAAGAGCTGAATAGTCAAAATAGTTCTTTCTGTTTCACTATTTAAACCCCATGCTTATTCAGACACACTATTATTCCCGAATACAGCACTTTACCCTGGGTCAACTCAATACAGTTTAAAAATTGAGACAAATAACAAAAATCACTTAATTATTCTGCACGTAGAGAGTTCATGGCAACTTTGAATGTGTAGTCTAGATTGAAATCATCTGTGGGTAAACCTTTTGTAATTAGCATTCTGTAATTATTACATTGCCATGATGACTGAAGGCATAAGGTATCTTCTGTCCCTGTGTTGCCATTTAGTAAAAAAAAATTGCATTTATGCCACAGACTTAAAAGTAAATGTGCCATTTGATGTTCAGGGAGCACAAAGTGCAGACAGCCTCAAAAGCACAATTTACAGAACAGATTCCAATCTCTCAATGGTATCTCTCTACTGAAGCCCTCTCTGTTGAAGTGGATTTATAAGTAGCTGCTCTTCAGTTAAAGCTGAACTACTCTATAGTAAGAGATCTTCTAGTTTAGTGAGTGGAGAAAATTATCCTCTGCTATAAAGACTAGGAAAGTGAGAAATTCAAGTATTTAATATAAATGAAGAACAATTCTGCCGGTAAGGCTTGTTTTCATGAACTGGGAACAAACTCTTACTCTTAATTCTACCTATGAATGTAATACCTATTGACTTGGATGCCATCTGGGACCTCTAGCTATTAAAAGCTTTAGCAGAAATTTCCGTGGAAAAATAAAATTCTTTCGCATCTCCTTCTTGTGACAAAATAGTTTCTTTTATTAAATTCATCTGGGAGTGATTCTAAAATTATTTACCACTAGAGACATGTCCAAACTTGCTTGGGATTTCCTGAAAAGTCAGAAAGTACATTTCCATTTCTAGCTTCTGGGATGCAGTATCTAGCTCCCAGTCAGCCTCCAAACCTTGTGCAGAGACCAGGACCTCCTCACTTACTCACAGCTCCCACTCCAATCCCAAGCCTAGACACTGAGGAAGGACCCCCCAAAATACCTCTAGTGTGACAAAAATATCAATGTGATGTTAAAAATATTCCCACACGTTTGAAGCCCATGATGTATGAAGCAATGGTTTTAAACAAAAAAAATGAGTCAATTCAGATGTAAGAAAAAAGTTGGTTTTAACCATGAAGGTGGTAAAACACCAGCACACATTGCCCAGAGAGGTGGTGCATGTCCCATCCGTGGAAGCATTGAAATTCAGCTTGAACATGTCCTGAACAGCCTGACCTAGTTGAAAATTACCCTGAACATTGCAGGGGAAGTGAATGAGGACCTTTAAAGGTCCTTTCCAACCCAAATCATTCTTTAGACAGGCACCAGGGATTAGAGCCATCTCCATCCAACATCCAGGCCAGCTCTCCTGCTGTGGGAGGACCACACAGCCGGCCCCAGCCCTGTGGACATGAGAACAGACTCGTGTTTTCACTGGCCAGGGCTCATCACAGTGCTCACCTACGCTTCCCAGCTTCAGAGATCACCAGGAATTCTGTCTGACCATTCACTGTTGTGTATCTCAGCTCTTATCTGAACACATTTCCAAATATCTGATGTTTTTTGACAAATATCAGTTCATTAACATCCTCTTCAAATACATGACAACTATCACCTTGCTTAATCAACCACAATGGAAATCAGTCAAAGCCTACTCTTGCCTTGAAGCTGAATTCCCACCTATGACAACATCACCAGAATAAAAACATGGAAATGGTGATCTTAAGATATTTTCAGCAAAATAACCACATTAACCAATTTCGGTTTGGAGTTGTTGGTACATCTCCAGCTTATCAAAGCCCCCAGTCACTTACTTGTCCTCTAGGAGGCTTTGCCCCGTGATCAGATTTTTCCCAGACGGTGCATAGTCCCAGTTCTCTTCCACAATGCCGAGGTAGTAAGTTCTGGTCCTTGCTTCCACCAGTGCCCAGAGCCAGAGGAAGCCCAGGGCGCAGAGGTGGCCACCACGCTGGGCAGGAGGCATTTGTGGTGCTGGCTGCGAGGCTGGCACCTGGCACGGGCAGGCAGCAGCAGGAGGCACCACAGGGAGCTCACCCCTCCCTCCCTCCCAGCTCTCAACAAGTTATAAATAAGGAAGGGACAGAGCAAAGCTCCTCCTTTCCAGCAGGTTAGGACTGGGATAGGTAGAGAGCCAGGTTATGCAGAGCAGGGAGAAGGTTGCTGTCATGGCAGGACCTTTGCCAATCTTTTGGTTAGTGAGTAAATTACTGGCTTACCTGTCCAGGCTAGAGCCAGTTGGTGGTTTTTAGAAGTTTGGATGCTTTTTACTCCTCCTTTTTCCAGACTAGGTGATATGGCATACTGGGGCAGAAGAGGGGTTAGTGTTTTTGACATCCCCGTAAAGACCCTTTTTAAAAATTTTTTATTTTAACTTCTTTATCATGTCAGAGATTTCGAAAAATAGCATCTTGCCACCTTCATTGTTTTGGGTTTTTTTAGGACATAACACTAAGGTATAATCCAACATTATCAGAGAGAGCAAAAGAAAGGGCCAGAACCTCTCAGCATTTTCTGATCTATTTATTAAGACTGCAATTGATTTAATTATATTCAGTTTTAGAGTGCCCAAAATGAAGTACATTTTTACAAGCATCCCTGGAAGTTGGAGCCCTTATAAAAGTCTTTCCATTTGGACACCTAAGAATTGAAGCACACAAAGATCACCCTTTTATTAACCTTGGTAATTAACATGCCCACGTAGTTCTCTAGAAAAGCACTCCCTCGCTTTACAGCTTAACCTCTTCTAACAGGATATCTGTGTTACCATCTTGGCAAAGCCTAGTGTAAACTTATACTTGATAGGATAGGATATGATAGGATAGAATATTTTAAACCACTTAGGAAACATCCCAAAGAATATCATCAGGGTGACAAGACATTTTGCAAAATCATACTGCTCTGATCCTAATTTTTAAGTGACTACAGGTATAAAAAAAGTTGCATTTCTGGAATACATTGCAGTTCTTGAGACTCATTGCAAGTTTTAGCAGTTGTGAAATTCCCCTTTCAGGTCCAGAACCATCTGACTCTTCCTGTGGAAGCTAATGGTTATCCGTGACTAGGGGTGCAGGAGGCTTCAGGAGCGGATTTGGAAGTCACAGGTTTAATGCTGTCCACCAAGACTTAGCTCAGTGATGTGAATTATGTGGTAGTCGGGTGAGGTTCACCCTCTGGCATGTGGCAGTGATGGCTAGCTACATCTATGGTCAGCTGTGCTGAGTTCCCCCCTCCTCACTGTGTGCAGGTGTCTCTGAAGTCACAGAGAATCACCCCAAAAAACAGGTCCTGTTCACAGCAGCCCAGCTCCAGCCACCTGGACCTTGATAGGTCTCATCTAAATTAAGAGCCAAGGCACACAGACACATGCAGTATCGTGCTGAAGAACCTTTTGGTGGTTTTAGGCTATGCTTTCCATCTCTTTAGCTATGAGGACTGAAAGCCCAGTATATGTGGGTTGAGGATACAGTCAGACAAACTGCCAATGGTCAGCTTGACACAGTTACAAAAGCAGGAGTCCCTTGGCCCCCAAAATTCTCTCTGATACGTGCTGATGTTGATCTCTCTGATGTTCATTTTCTCATGTCAGTTAACCGAAGAACAACGAGAAAGAGGAGAGGATAGCACAGGTGTTGTGCAACAGGACAGTACAGGTGTTGTACAGCGATCCTGATCCTCAGAGGCAGCACCCACAGTGTTCTTGATATCCTTGGACGCTTCGCTGATCTCCTCACTATTCTGCTGCAAACCACACGGCGCACAGCCTCTTGTCTTCTCACGTCAATCTGCATCCTCTCTTCCAAAACACTGATACTTAAAAGCCATCTTCCTTTTCCACTGCTTTATTGTGTCACTTTGCTGCGTTACTCAAGCGATGATGACTAAAAGCATTGTGATTCTAACAGGCGTAATTAGAAAGCAAAAGAAAACACAATGGCAGCGGGGCAGAGCTTTGCCAGCCCGTGGCACAGCCATGAACATGCCCCTGGGGTGGGACAGACTGGTGGCCAGCTGCTGGGCTACAAACCTGAGAAAAGGCCAAGGTGACACCTGGACGCTACCAGGATCCCACTGTCATCTTTTCACAGAGCCTAGGAATACTTCCACTGCCCAGAGGAGCTCTCCTGAGCCCAGGGGAGTTACAAACTTCATCACCTGTCACTCAAGCACCGGCATTTACAGGAATTCCTGGCTGGTATGCAAATATTCATTGTCATAATGTAGCAATCATTTGCATTCGAGTAGGAAATATGTTTATTTATAGGGTAGGGTGCTCTTTGAATGAGATTGTGTGGAGTTCAATTGCTTAAATCAGCTTTTTGCATGCCATTAGAGATACTTAAGGACTGGGTACAGGGCCAATTTAATCTAGACAGTGTTGTTACGACTTCCTGCCTGTGTGTTTTCTGTTACTCAAGAATTCTGTTACATATGTTTAAATCTCTGTATATGCGGACTAATATAACACAAATGCATCAAGCTAATAGGGACTAGGAAAGAGGAGCGTCCAATACTGAGCTGGCATCTGACTGCATTATAGTCATTTAAATAATAATAGTGCTACGTCCTAGTTCTTCTATTGCTTCTCATGCACCTAGGATTGGGTCCTGACTGCTTTCTTGTTAGAAAAACTCTTTAAAATTCAAATATGAAGTTAATTTATTTGTCTATTACCGTAAAATTTACTTGTATAGCAGGAATAATGTGTAGACATTAGCAACCCTATATCAGCAATGTGTTGTAAGCCTGGTAAACGCCTTAGTTTGGCTTCAGCACTTAGTAGATCTGGCAACTTGTATACCCTTTGCATCCACGCATTAACACTTAATTACCTTGTCACATCATTAAACCCAGGCACATTTGCATTCCGGGGAGGTGCTGTGGGCGTGACTCAGAAAAAGATGAAAGAACAGCTCTTTTGCCTTTGCATCAGGAAAATTTCTGGGAAGCTCCCTTCCAGCAGTGAGGTCATGGAATTAAATTTGTCACTCAGTCCAGGATCCTTTCAGCAAAGGGGTTGGCTATTGGTTACTCTGAGATTTTCTGTCCCTCTGAAAGCTAAAATTAAAGCATGGCTGGGTTTCAAAGTTTTGCAATGAGAAGCAATGTTCATAGGACTGAAGGGTGAACATCTTGAATACCAGTTTGCAAATGAGCCCCAAAACATCACCAGTAGAGTTTTCTTTTCAAGCAAGCCAGGAATTATTGTAAAAATTAGCTTAAGTGAGTGCACTAAAGCCCAGACTTGCACCAACTAATGTTAACGATTAAACTAAAATACTAAAGTTGTGATGGCTGTAAGAACAATGAAGAGAGATGATGGATATGCTGACCTTTGTCAGTTCCTTGAAATTAGCTCATAGATGAGCATTTTATTCAGACTGGCTATGATTGAAGCCCAGCTTTGATTCTCCATTGAGCAGATGATGAGCTGATGTTCATGCAGATTGTCTACTCTGTGGTTGTCTACTCTGTTTCCTCTGCTTCTTAATAGTAGTAACTCTCATTCACTGCTGATCCTTCCTGATGCCTCTGCTGTGTTGGTTTGTGTCTCCATTGCAATCCAGGTTGGGGAATTATTCTCTGTTTCCAGCATAAGATTACCCTTAGCTAGTATTGCCACCAGTCCTGGAGCTGTGCCTGTAGTGACCATCCCAAGGTGACAAAGAGTGTCTGTGAAACATCTGGGAACTGAACTCTCCTAAGTTTTATATCAACCAAGACATCATCTCCCTTCATCAGCTGTCCTACACTCTCCAGACACAAACACACATTAATATAAAACTCTCTTTGTACATCACTTAAAACCAGTTTCTATTGCACTTTCTAATAATTTTCCGAGTTGCAGTAGTAGTGAACAGAATATAAACATCCTATTATCTTGGGTAATCACACAAGGTGCATGTGAATTATTTGAATATTTTGAGTTCGCACTGGTAGGTGGGAAATCTCAAAAGGCATTCAGGATTTCTGTTTGGAGTTCTGGATAGGACTTTGGTGAGAAAGGCTTCCTTGTCATTTCCCTGGCGCATTCCAAGTCTGAGTACTGAAACTGTTGGAGACAGAAAGACAAAGAAGCTGCTGGAACTCCAAGAATAACAAGGATCCACAATCAGTGAAGATATTAGAAATGCAGCTATATCCCATATTACATGTGACATGGTGAACCTGACTCACACCTGCCCAGAAGTCTTTGAGGCAGGATGGAAACTGAAGCCATCCCTCCAGATTCCCATGTCAGAGCCCACATGGCTCCCTGCCGTTGCCATCCAGCCATTTCCAGTCCATGCACCCAGCTCAGGGTCACACTTGGGCATTCACCACAGTGGTTGTCTGGAGATCATTAGCACAGAATAATTTTCTCTGTACGCTCCTGTGCAGACAGTCTCCTTGTAGAGCAGCTACTTTGGTACATTACCAGTGGACAAACCTTGTGGCAAGGTGTGAAATGGAAAAATGGGCCTCTGTTGTATCAGAAGCAGCACACAGATCCTTTCTTTTCTGTCAAGATTTTGGGCCAAACCCAGTATCTCTCACACCACCAATAAAGTACGATAACACAGATAATTTAGATTTCAGAGAAATCAATTTTACATTTGTAAAAAGCTCCTAAAGATATTTTAATTTGAAGAATGTAAAGGAATGCAATGATGAGAAGAAAGGCATTTAACTGTGTACTGAAAGGAACTACAAGCTTGAAGAGATTACAATAAATTGCCAAATAGGCTGGGCAAGTAAAAATTGTTCATCCTTAAAAGCCATTAAAACAAAGCTAAAAAAAGTAAGTTTTGATCTTAATTAAGAGAAGCTTCTTGTGTGTGGTAACTCATGTAAATCTGCACTGTTAAAACAAGGTTAATACCTCGACAGAACTTCAAGGTACATTATTTATGAGTTTCTATGGTGCTGCCTATTGTAGCACTTAAGAAACATGAAAGAGCTTAGCATTACGTCAGCACTGTGGGGCAGAACATGTTTATTAACCCTATTACACAAATGAGGAAGGAGGAAGGGTACACAATGTCCAGATGCTCACAAAGCAAGGCCGCCGGATCTCTTGACTCCCTGTCCAGAGCTCGGAGCAAGGCAACAGCCCTCCTGGCCCCCTGAGCATGGGGCTGCTGGAGATCAGGGTCTTGTTGGACTTCCAGAGTTTGTGGAAGTGATGCTGTGATTGGTTGCATGGTGAAACTCGCACACACACCTTTGCTGCCTGCCAGCAGGAGGGCCTGTGCTGAGTCCACCTGAGCTCTCCTCCAGGCATCTCTGCTGCCTGTCCAGCCTCCTCTAGTCACCCCTGGGCATCATGAGATCCTCTTCCATCACGTCTCGTGGCACTGACCTACTTACTTACTCTAGAGGAAATGTGACCCTTTTGTTTTCCTCCTATGAGCTCATTGCCTCATTTTGTCTCTGGGTAAATAGGAGAGTTGTGGTAATAAACCCCAGCACTGGAAACCTAACCAGGACTATTTAAAGTAGGCAGCAGAAAGGAAGGTATGAAGCATTGTAAGCAGAAAAGAAAGAATTGATGTGATTGCATCTGCACAAGTGGCTTCCAAACTGTTGCAACTCAGTTCTGTCAGGCAACACATCCCCAAGAGTGATATTAAACTGCATACTCCCAGCAGGATTGGGACACTTTGCTAAGGGTCTGCTGATTAAATGGGAGGGTGTCGTGTGAAGTGGAGGAGCTGACAGGAGTTACCTGATGTCCAGACAACAACTTCTGGCCAGTTTCTTGGCTGGAAATGAGAAAATGTGGAAAATGTCACTACCTTGTGGAAACCTAGATGACTGCCCACAGTGAAATCATGTGATTCATGGGATATGCTGCCAACACTATTAGTGTCTTTCATCTGAGCCTACAAAGTTTTGCAATAAGGACCAGCCCTACTGTTCTTCAGCGACTCTACTTCCTATTGGAAAGAAACTATCTTACAGCCAGAGCACCATTCCTGGAATGGAAGCCTTTCAGGTCTGATATTAAAAAGGAAAGTAATTTCTGCAGCATTAGAAATTCCTTAGTCTATGGAAAAACCCTCTCATCCACCAGCCCAGTTACCACTTTGAAGAGTTTGCTGTGGTCTTTTAAAACATCACCTGCCTTTGTTTTATAATCTCATGTCAGTACCAGATCTTACATAGTGGATACTGAGAATTTCTTCCTTTCTCCTGCTGAGTACAGTCCTGGGAGATGCAGAGCACCCTTGTTTTAACAGAGATCTATTTAAGACTCCAGATTTGGGTCAGGGCTTTCAGCATCTTTCTTTGAAAGAAAGGGCTGTGAACACCGTGGCAGGGCCTGATAAGCCCATGCTATGTATATAATATCAATCAAATTTGCCAGTTCTGGTACAGATTCCTCTCCAAAAGGGTTATGAAGTGAAAGGCAGCACGATGCAAACCTGGCTGCACCACCCCTGGGTCCAAGCTGAAGGGTTTCTGTGCCAGGGCCACTGACATTTCTGAAATCAGGACTAACTCAGAATCACTCTGGCTTTGCCAACACGGTGTCAGCAGAACTTCCTTCCTTCCTTCCCAGGCCAGGTTAGTAGTTCAAATGGTAAACTTCACGAATGATGTACATCCTCCAGCTCCTGCAGGGCACATCACACAGCTCCACAGCCTGTATGCTTTGGAAGTAAAAAGTGGACATCAAACCCCTCCTTTGGACACCTCAAAAAGCAGCCTGAGCCTCCTAAGTGCTGAGCAAGCTCCCCCAATGCAGGAAACTTGGTTTCAGCTGACTAACTGTAAGTACTCAGTTAGCTTAGCTTCTCCTCCTGTGTGCTCATCTAAAAGTGGGGATGATTACATCTGACTCCCTCTCCAGGTATTTGGAAGCTAATTTAGTTAATGCTTGTCAAGCACTTTCAGGTCTTCAGATGAAAGGGGCCGCAGATAGGCAAAGCACAGTTATTACTATTAATTATTTCTATTGTGCAAGGAGACATGAAAGCAGCAAGAGTGATGATTACTCGCTTCCTTTACAAGTGTCAAGACACAGCGCAAATACACAGACAGGGATCCTCCCTGCCCTGCAGGGCTCCTAATCTCAGCAGCCAGATCAACCAGACAAAGAGAGAGGAAGGGAGCACAAACCCAGACAAAAAGCAGAGCATGATGTAGTGACTTACCGCACAGGGGCTGGGTTTTGCAACAGCTGCTCTTTACCAGTGTCCTCTTAGCCAAAAAAAGCACAATATTACTGTTCTGAGGTATTTAAAAATCTCAAGTCAGCATCTCAAAAAAGGAAAAGTCTTTTACAAAAGGTAGCAAATGCAACTCCCCTTGTTTGCCCTCTAATTTTTGAGAAAACCAAGCTTTGAAGTTTTTCTTTGCAGTCATGAGTACTGAAAAAATTTCATTAATAAAGAAGAAGTCAAAACTAACCACGAACAATTTGAAATATTTGGATAGGTAGGAAAAATTCCTGGTGGTAACAGGTTGCTGTCAATCAGCTACTCTGCAGGAAGGAAGTGAGCATGGGCTTGGTGACAGCTCATCCTTCTTCCCTCTCATGTACCCTGTGAGCCTCGCACAGTGAGTTTTCATTCTCCCCAAAGTGCCAGGGGCTGGGTGTTAGGAGGAGCTTACATGCAGTGATGAGGTGCTCCACAGTAATTTGTTTCTTTATCTAATGTCTGACTAGACAGGTACAGAAGTAAAAAACCCAAGTGGGTCCCAGACAGATGCTGAGAACTCACACATGTGAAAGGGCCAGCGCTGGCTCAGTGGAGGCAGTGGGAAACATGGCCAGGGCCAGCAGCATAGCTGGAGTGGGATGCTTTGGCATGAGATGTGTCAATCTGAGCCATCACACCTTTCCTTCAGAGCGTGAAGGGTTGCAGAGGCAGATCCTGGGTCAGGGAATACCAGGTTAGCCCAGGGGTCAGGCATCTGCATCCCTCACCTCCTTCAGGGTCTGTTTCAGCCCATCAGTGGAATGAGGTTGTAGCTGGACCTGCAATGTCCTGGGTGAATCCAGAAATTGCTGAACCTTCCTATGATTGCTGTATGAATCCAAATTATAGTCTTGTTTACTTTTTCCCAAGTAAAAGCATCCAGTTCACTTAATAACAGCTAGTGAACGTGCTTGGGACAACATCAGCTGCATTTTTAAAAATTTTAATTTATCATGGGATGAGGATGCCTGATGGAAGACACCACCAGACATGTGCTTTAATTAAACTATTGAATTGTTCTTAAAAGAATACCAGCCTCTTTCAAAAAGCAATTCGTCCAAGAAAGAGGCAGATGTATTTCTTGGAGATCATAGGGAAATGCCTCCTTATCTCATTAATCATCTCAGGGATATTAAAAATAGGTTTAAAATGCTGAACCAGCTGTCTTCCGTACACCGTTTCTGCTTTCCAGGGCTGCATTTCATCCTTGGGCTCCTCCAAGCTCCCTCTAATGGCCATGGACATGGTGGGTCATTGTCCCTCTGTGCCATTGCAGGGGAAGCACAGAGGCACGAAGCCCCAGCACTGCACAGGGTGAGATGTGCCCCCTGGAGGAGCCCCTCTAGGTTTTTATTTTGGTAATATATGTGGCTTCATCTTTCACCTAGCTCTTTTATGATCCTGTCTCCACCCAGTATCTTCCCTCTTATCTCTTCCCGCTGTTTTTGCCTTTCTCCCAGCCTCTGGGAGAGTTAATTTGCAGGTTTAATGCAGGTCTTGCCCTTAGCTCAGTTCAGGCCACACCTAATATAAAAAATGGATTACACCAAGGAATGACAAGAACATACTCCAGATGGTTTGTTAATATTTTTTTAAGTCTAGTTTTCAGATGTCTTCCATGTCTTCCTCATGCTGGCTCAGGTGGGGCTACCTAGAGCTGCCTACCCTGGACCATGCCCAGACAGCTTTTGAATATTTCCAGGACTGGAGATTATATATCTCCAAGGATGGAGACAGATAGTTCACCCCTTATCAGAAAAGACCTTTAATTCTGTCTGCCTAATTTTACACTCACACAAAAAAATGCCTGCAGCCCACTTTCCTCAACATCCCCTCACCCTCATAAAAGTCTTGAATCTGACTGTCAGTGGACATAGAAACAGTAAAAATAAATCATTTGAAGATGAAGATTGCTTAATTTCTGGGAAAATCTGGGATGTGTTTGTCTGTGAAAGCAGAGAATCCCTTTCAGAAACCCATGCAGTGTTAAGAAATGCCTGAAAGCACTTCTCAGTTTGGGAAATATTGGCTTAATTGCCTCAGGCCCTTCTGCTATGCTTAAGAGATTTTAAATACTACCTTGTCCCATAGTGGATGCAAACAACTAACAACTTTGGAGCCAGCAAGGAGATGGATTGTCCTTTCTTCAACCAGCCAGCACCAGCTGGAAAGAAACAAACCTCAGGATCTGAAAATCAGCTGTATTTCCAAAGGCTTATCCAATTTTTCCACATATATTATTTTCTTTAAAACAGGCAAAGTAAGTAGTAAGTCTTGCTTCTACTAGCAAGCAGTAATTCTGGCTACAAACCTGGCCTCATGTGCATGTTCAAAACATCACAGCTACACACACAGAGATAGTATTGATTTTCCTTTTTTTCTTCTTGACACAAAAGCAGATGGAGATGATGAACGAGAGGACAGTGCCCCTTGCAATAACAAAACACTTAGTGGTCACTTCTGACCTCCTGGGTGCTGCCCTCCTCTTTCATTCTGGTGGGAGTCACTGCCCCAGGTGCATCAGCCTTGCATGGAAATTTGTAATCTCTTTCAGGTTACCTGGATAAGTTACATCTCTGTCTGACCAAAACCAGCACTCTGGACTACAGAAACCTTCCCTGCTGACAGAGTCAAACATCTATAAAAATACAATGAGCATTTTTGGACAAATCACATATCTCTTCATCATATTGCCAATATTTGTTCTTCATTACTGAAGACTTCCTAAGAAACCTGGGGCAGTTCAGGGCAAGAGAGGAAGGGAGAAGAAGGATCACCAGTAAGATTTTTCCTGTTTGCTCAGGTAAAGAGGGGCATTTTCCAGTCAGTACTACCTTTAGCTCTTAATTCACCCTCTCCTAAGCACATTCTTGGGCAAACCCCAGTGTCAAAACATATAGATGAGAAATGCCTTTCAGCCAAAATCAGAAAGAAGTGTTGCATGAAACCAACAAAATGAAAGCACAAACCTCTAATTATTTTAATATTGGATAGTGACAGCGTTGTTCTGTGTTGGGAGTACAAACAACCCTTGGCCACAGGTCACAGTTCATTGCTCTTTTAGAAAACATTGGGGTTGGTACAGTGCTGTCCCTGGGCAAACCACTCAGGTAATTAAATAAAGCAAGCTTTGTTATAAATCAGATGAACAAACATACACACAAGCAAGCAATGGATAATGCTTTGTTGGATGGGCAGAGCTCGCTGGGTGTTGTCTCAGGATCATTCTCCTTACCCCAGAAGGTGCTTCTGCAGAGGGCTGGCTGTGCCACCCTGGGGTGCCCTGGGGTCACAGAGTAACTGATAATGACGGGGTTTATTCCCAAAGCACTGTGTCTTGGTAGTGGTGCAAGTGTCCCCAGGGGCAATGATGTGCCGTGCTGCCATTGCAGGGGGAAAAGTGTCATTAGCAGGATGTCATCTCAGGGAGCAGGGAGAGTCTAAGTATGTAGGAAAGGGGATCATGCATAAAAGGAGAGACAAGAGAAAAGAAAGAAGGGAGGGGAATGAAAAATAGGTGAAACACAAGAGAAGGAAAGACTCACCCATGTGACTGTTATTGCTGTGAAGCACATGTCCAGCATATGCTGTGTTGGGACCACCAGTGCATGATGGTGCAATGCAGTGAA
Organism: Sturnus vulgaris; assembly: GCF_052056855.1. Lineage (NCBI taxonomy): Eukaryota > Metazoa > Chordata > Aves > Passeriformes > Sturnidae > Sturnus > Sturnus vulgaris. The sequence goes on along the minus strand of NC_142244.1, from coordinate 41,418,026 downwards.
TACATTCCCAAAGAGTGCAGAGAGCCTATTTCAAAATTTCTCCAGAATAACTTCCATTCCACCTCTTCAGACTCATAGGTATCCTTAATATAAAAACCTTAACTTGCCCCATTCAGCCACTGAAAGTAGTTGTTTTCTGGCTGTCTCAGATCTGGTTCAAGTTATGAGCCTTTTTGTACTGAGCTGTGTCTCAGCTTTCTCAATACCCTTGCTGTGCAATGAGCTCTTTGTGGCCTAGGTCATGTGGGTCTTGGATACTCCAGATAAAGGAAACCTGAATAACACTGGTAGTGCCATTTACATCTTCCTGTTTCTACCTTAACAGAGCATCTGCATGCTCCTGGATACAGGCAGGCAGGTTCAGCTGGGCACCTGCTGCAAGAGAAGCAGGGGCAGCTGGTGCTCCAGGCCAGGTTAACTACAATGCCCAAGCACATGGACCTTCTCAGAGCCAGCTCATCTCGGAAAAGGCTTCTTAACAGCAGTTAAATTTCCTAACAGCAGTCTGTTCTCAGGAAAATCAACCTCCCTTTTCCTCAGTTGAAGGGAACATTAAGAGCAGCAAGAAATAACTTGTGTCAAAGTGGAATAAATTAAATTGAGTGGAGTGTCACTGTGTACTCAGAACAAAGCTGTGACTTCATAGCAACCACTTAAGTTTTGTACAGGAATAGATGGGAACAGAGCTGCCTTGCTCCTTTTTCCACATTGTATCAACAGCAAAAAGGCCATATTTCCTTAGTGCACAGCAGCCAAGCTCCAAATGGGGCAGATCAATTAATAGAGTAAGTGGGCAGTCAGATATGCCCTTCAAAAACTGGCATGGGGCCATAATTCTTCAGTATCTCACATTGCACCACTCGGGGAAATTGTGGGGCTGGAACTGTTTTCATTACTATCATGATGAACAAGATTGTTCACATATTTACAGTTCCTCTCTCAGTTCCCATGTACCACTGTAACTGGAAAATTAATCAAGAATATATGGCTAAAAGGGTAGAATTAAAAGGAAGATCAGAGCTGGTGTACAGAAAGTCAATATAATCAGGAGACATTGATCAGTGGAACACAAAATGTTTTCATTGCCTTAAAAGTCAATATTGCAGGGGGAAAAATAGATGTACACAATCGTATACACTCAGCTTAGCCACTAAACACTTCACAGACAAAGCTCAGTGTTTTTAAGTGTTTTAGAGGTTGCTTGCTTTCATTTCTTTTGGGTGAGTCTGTCACTTTAGAAAAACAGGTAGGAGTCAGGATGCCTGCTGTTAATACAGATTTTTATTACGTTCTTTTTGGCATTCTTCCTGTGTGTCACAATGAGCACAGAATTCATCAAAGACTGAATGTAGATCCTACTCAATAATAAGCACATCTAAAGATATTCTTGAGCCAGTAAAAGAACAGAGTTCAATATAGCTTACTAGTATTTTATTTTTTCTGTAGTGGCTAAAAGCACTAGTCTTTGGTTAAGCCCCTGAACACACAAGTGTTATACTAATGTGGGTGAAAAAACTGAACTTTCCCCCAACATTTTAAAACCTACATTGTCGACAGACAAACTTTGGAAAGTGCAGGAAAGAAAATGAAAAATGTCAGTAAAAGAATGTGTAATGCTGGGGACACAGTATAAGTGAGAAACTACAGATGTGAGGTTTGCACATCATCCTGAAGGAGTATGAGCCAGGCAAAACCAGAGAAAAGCAGAATCAAAATGCAGATGCTGAGTCCACCTTAGGGTGTTGGATATGTGAAGATGGGAAAGGTGGTGCCTGAGAGACATTACGGAGTTAAACTCTATAAAAACTCCAAGCAACCGGGATATGAGGTTTAGGAGCAGGGTTCATCTTAAGTATCATTATGAAGTTCCCTTATTTGCTTCTTAACTCTCTACATAAGCTGGCAGGTCCCTCCAGTTGCTCCAGCTGTCAGTACAAACTGCTGATGGTCTTCAAGTTGTTCTAAAGTTAATTCTTCAGCTGCTTTAAATGTCACTAGACCTGGTGCCTTTGTCCTGTCTGAAGATTGTATGACACTTGCTTTGTTCCTTTCCCTTGGGGTTGAAGCACTGTCACAAAAGACATGGTTAAAGGCTGTTGCTGCTGATGTGAGTTGAAGTTTGGGGCATTGGATTCAGTGAGTTCGTTCAGTTTTCCTCGTTATCATCTTCATTTTAATGAAGGTTCTTTGCCTGAGATCCCTCTCAGATCACTTAAGATTTTCACTGGCTGTGAGTCAGTGATTATTTGATATTATTATTTATATTAAATATTCAACCAGAGACTGAATTCCTGGTGCTTTTGCAGTCACTATGCCATGCTGGTAGTCCTCATGGATGTGATTCATCTGACAGCAAATTCTGACATCTAGACCTGAATAAGTGGTGAGATTCTTTTACCATTAATGATTTACTGTATCCCTACAGTAATTCCTAAAATAGATCTTGTGATTTTTCTCCTTAGAAGTGTCTGTTTCTCTCACGAGAAATAAGACAGCCTAGGTTGACATCTACGCCCAAAGTCACATGAGATGAATTCCTCCCTTCACAACCAATCTTTCCTAGAGAGTTTAGAGGATGAAGGTGAGAGGTGAGGATGCAGATGCTTGTCAGAGGAGGGATGTTTTCAGTTGAAGGGAGGGATCTGAGTACATTCCCAGCACAACTGGGGCCAAATCTGACCTACCAAGTAACATATATATTTCTATGTTTTGAAGTTTGGACATATTTAACAGTTATTATTATCATCATCACAATTTCTACAAAAGAAACACCCTTTCTCCTCATATGAGTCTTCTTCCAGTTCAATTTAATGTCATAATATTCTTCACTGTGTTTTACATTTCTTGGCCCATCCCTAGTGTCTCTTCTACCTTTATTTTCTCCACTGCCAAAGCAAAATTTCAGTTTCCCTTCCATATTCCCACTCTCTCCTCCTTGGAATAGTGTGGGGTTTTTGTTTTGCTCCTTCCCTTGGTCACATGCCTCTTTTCTCCCCAGCCTGTGTGTCCTTCTTTCTCCTTTTTCTCCTGTCTTACTGTGAGTCTTCTTCCCTTCCCATCCACATTCTCCTCACCTAACTCTCCCAAGAGCATGCTTTGGAGCATGTACTGAATTTTAACAGCCACAGCCCGGTGTGCAGAAGGTGATGCCACACCAGTGGCCAGACTGCTGTGCCATCACCTCGTGCTCCAACAACATTTTCTGCCAGGTACTCATTGTTCCCCTGCCATCTCCTGCCTTTCCTCTTCTGCCAAACTCCACACAGTTGAAATGGTAACAGCTGTAAAAAAGTCTCTGCTGCTCCGATCCACGTGTCCCGGGGGCTGGGGCATTGACCATTGGAACACTGCCTTAAAATAATCAATAACCGCGGGTGACACGCCAGCCTCACACTGGCCAACCAGGGATAACTTGGGGTATTTCCTCATTCTCAGGGAGAAACAGCTATTTGTTTAATAGAGGCCGTCGCCCAAAAACCTCGCTGTGCCTCGCTCAGACGGCCACGCTCCAGGAGAGAGGAGCTGCAAAGCCTGAAGCCGGCTGTGGGGAACTCTGGAGGCCATCTTAGCCCTGCTTAGAAGGTAAGCAAAAGTATTTTCATGCTTACTGTAGCATTATAGAGCAAAACTTTCTAAAAACCTCACTAAAAATTAGAAGCTTGCTTTAGCCACCTTGCTTAACGAAGCTGTAGAATGTGCTTTTGTTTGGTTAATTAAGAAAGTGGTTTAAGTGCTTCTGGCAAACCGGAGTGTTTTCCTAAGCTGTAATAACACATGCAGATCCTCTGATGTGCGCAGGTGGCAAGGCGGCATTGATTTTGGTGGTAGAGGCTCTCACTAGGTCTGGTGATTGTTGTTTAGGTTAAGTTCTCCCTGCAGTTTGAAGTGGTATTGAGATAGGTCAGAGAGAATGGGCTGGAACCCCCAGTTCTTCCAGACAAAGCAGCGTCATGGTGCTTTGTGCCGTACAAGAATTGGGCCCTCCAGCGATGTACGAAAGATGCAGAAGAGAATTTATAGCTCGGCTACAAGGGTCAGCTTTTGTAGAAGGACGTTAGGCTGTGCCTGTGCTTGTTGGCTTCTTTCTGGGGATGGGAAGTAGCTGAGGTTGGGCAAACAAATGGAAAAGCTAAAGCTGAAATTAGATGGGAAAGCAGGTAGGCAAGAGTCAGTTAAAAAAAATAACCTAGACATTGGTTATTTGAAAGACAGGTGAAATATCCAGCATTCTTTCCATTTTCTTCCATTCTTGTTCCCCACTTCATCTTTCATTTGCACATTGTTGGTCTGTTTAGATTTTTATCTGTTTGAGCCAAGGTTTTTCCCAAATGCTTGCAAAATGCTTTGCCAAATATTGAGCACCGTGTAAACAACAGGTAATGACCATAAAGACAGTAGTATATCTGTTAAAAATGATCCCATCTAGAATAGTTCAATGCCTGATAGCTTATTTTAAAGATGGATTATAAAGCTCAATATGACTGCAAAGTTCTCAGAAGAAAAGGCATATAAACGCAGTGTTCTTGTTGAGCTCACAGCAGCAGAGAATGATGCAATTTTTTTGCTATAGAAATGCAAACTCAGAAGTCTCTCTGGAAGCCACAGCTGCTTCACAGCAATATATGGCACCCTATAAAGTCTTTCTGTTTTCCCTCTCAGTTGAAGACGTTTGAGGACATCTCACCTGTTATCTTACCTTATCTCTTCACTGTCTTCATTCTGTCACCAAAGTCTGTTTTAGCCTGTCTTTAGCTTTCTCAAATGGCTTCAAGCTATCGTTCACCTGGGCCTTTTTTCTTGCTTGAGAATCCAACCCTGATTGATTTCTGTGTTCCCAGTTTGCTTAATACCTTCTCCACACCAATCTTTGTCATAAAACTTTCTGAATTAGCCAATGCACATGAGTAAATTGAGGGACATTTCACTGCTGACTGCCACAGTTATTACAGAAATTGTTTGCACATAACAAGCAAAGGCATCTGCATGTGCATGTCCACATCTTTTCCTTTTTCTTGTATTTCCTAACCTATTCACAGGCAAGCAAAGCCCTTTTTGTCATAAACTGACAGTTCTCTCTGAGGACAGAAATAGACAGCTTGATATTTTGTATTTTCACATACATTTTATATTTTTATGAATTTGAAAGCCTTGAGCTGGATGATAAAACATCACGAAGAAGTTGTGATCAGTTTGTGCCATAAAATTGAAGGTAGTATGTAAATTCAATAATCTCTGACCCAGTAGTCTGAAATTTCCAAATTGACATGGAGATTTATCTGTGGATCCACTTTTGTACTGATCAGGCTTTTCCCTCTGGCTGTAGATCACAGCAGTGATCTACAGGGTGCAGTGTGAGCTGAGGCTGTAGACTTTGGTGAAGAAGGGTCTAATAACAGCCTACAAAAAACTGGGAAGTGACAGAGGCAATGGAGTGGTGTGAGAGGATTTAATAAGGAGCAACAGTCCTGTTTGCAGCTTTGGAGATTCAGATTGGACATGAGAAAAGACTTTTTCATCAAGAGATTGGGTCAACCCTGCAACAGGTCACCCAGAGAGGAGGTGGTGGCTCCGTCCTTGGGGTGTTTAAAGCTGAGCTACAGAAAGCCATGTCTGACACAGTGACCTAGTGTTGGTGGCAGTGTCCTGCTTCAGGAGGAGGTCAGACTGGACACCTGCAGAGACCTCTCTCTACCAGTGCTTCATTTATATTGATTCTCTGATTCAAGAAAAAAACAAACCTGAATGCTATGAACTACTAAGCTACTGTATGCTATGACAGATCTCTGAAAATGAGATGGGATGGCTTTTTGACCTGCCCTTAGAAAAGAGACACAGAATTAGACAGATTGCATCTTTGAGATATTTTAGGGTGGCTGACAAACAGGCCCGTAATCCACAATCTTATCTACCCTTATGTGCAGAATAAGCAGGTCACAGTAAACAATAATAAATATTTCTCCAATTCTTGATGAGGGTGTATTTTTGACTGAAATAGAGGAAATGCAGCTGGTAGGCGCCCTGGGGAGGCTTTCCTGCTTGTCCCAGTGCCAAGGCAAGGTTGAATATCCACATGGTATGCTTGGTAGCTGTAGTGGGTCTAGTGCTGGCCAAATGCTAGCACACCCACTAGAATTATTTACTAATTTTCTGCTGCAATATAAGGATTAGGAGAAGAGCAAGGCAGGCTAAAAGGGTATAAAGAAAATTTTAATAACAGAATTAAAAGAAAAAATAAGAAGAAAATCACAATAAACCTTCAGAACACTTCTCCTCCCCCCACACCCTCTTTTCTTTCCCACTACAACGTAAAGAGACAAAACCTGGGACTTTCAGTCAGTTTACCACCTCTAAAATAGTCTTTCTTCAGTTCACTTAGGGAGAGAAGTCTCTCTTGCCATGCCATGGAGACTTCTCCACAAGAAACAGTTCTTTCTTGGCTTCAATGTCACAGCAATTCAGCCGCCCAGGGAAGGAAAATGTTTGCAGTGTGAAAGTCCCTCTCATGCTCTTCAGCTTTCCCACAGCTGCTTTCATGGGCCACGTCAACTTATTGGGGTGCTATTTTAAGGATGAGCTGTTCTAGCATAAAAATAGAAGTTCTCTTCATCCATCCCTGGGAACAGAGGTTTTCTTCTTCTGTTTCTGGGGCAAGGTTTCTCATCTCTCTCATCTCTCTCATCTCTCTCATCTCTCTCATCTCTCTCTGTTCAAGTTTCTCTTTGGATTACAGCTACTGCAACATCTGCTTATTTCAACACTGATGCTTCTGCTCACAGCTGTAGTTAGTTTCCCTTAAATGCATTCCATGAATTACAGGGAAAAAACAAAGTCTGATATAACAAATATGTATCTTCACTATAGCCTCACAAAAGAATTTCAGCCCAAGAGTAAAGCATCTCCTCAATCCCCTCCCATCTAGAATTTGACTCCTTCTTCACTGATCTCAGTGTCCCATGTTGTTTTCTCTACGTGTCTTCACCCTTTCCTTTTCCTGATTCAGGAGAGAATTGGTGTTCCTAGGTTCATTTGTTCTCAAGCTTTATCAGTTGAAACAGTTTTTATAGATTTCTGCAGTGCTGAAAGGTTGATCTCATCCAGGCTCTGTGTCAGAGAAATCACTCGCCATGCCTCTCGCTGCTGGTCACTTGGTCTCAGCTGACACTGTGTGAGCTGTGCCAGCTGCCAGCTCCACTCAGCGCTTTTTGCCATGAGGAGCACCGAAAACAAGAAAAGCTGACACTGTTTTTGTCCTTCTGTCTGCAGCATGGCTGGCTAAAAGCGGCCAAACAAACGAAGTTCATTGCAAGCCATGCTGAGATAGCCACAGCTGCACGCCTCTGTCGTGGTAGCACCAATTTTGGCCACGCAGTCCCGGCCATGTGGTCACTCCCGGTCCAGGTGGCAGTGGCTATGTGGCCACTCCTGGCTCCAGCCACTCCTGCCCTCTTGGCCCGCCCAGCACTGACCACGAGGCCACTCCTGGCCCTGGTCTCCACTGCAGAGTCGCTCCTGGCACCAGTATAGCCTCTGCTGGCATGGCCTGGTGGCACTGCTGAGAAAAGGACTGGTGGGGTCCCTGGTGAAGGGCTCAGCAGCCCGCTCATCACTCCTCGGGGCCAACTTGGCCATGCAGGGCCAGCCCTGAAAGTCACTTGTTTGAAGGCTGGAAGCCAAGAGAGCCTTTCCCGGGCTTTGTTAGTTTTTAAATGTGTTTTTCCACAGAGGCATGTTCAACTCTTTTAAGTGCTTTAACCAGCTTTCAGTCTTCAAACCTAGCCAGCTGATTGGCTCTGCCAGATCTCCACAGGGAATCACTCCCCTAGCTGAAAACCAGATGTCATTAAACCATGACAGAAGCCATTCCCTGCTCTTCTAGACCTTCTGTGCAAGAGAATTCAAATCAGCTTCCTAAGACAGTGATCCCAGAACACCCAGTGCATCCACTTCCCTGTCCACTCAAGGCCTTAACCCTGACTACCAGCCAGGGTATCTGTTTGTGGGGTCATGGTTTTGTTATTGATATTCCTAATGGACAGACAAATGTCCATTAACAACTAAAATGAAACTCTCCGATAATTTCCTACCAACACAGGTTGAGTCCTACAATTTTAAATATATTCAATTAAGCATCCTAGCTTTGAATAATTCAATTTTAAATAAATTGTCTGAAGGGGAAGGGTCTGTAGAACAGGATTATCTGTGTAAGTCTTACCTGGAACATTTCTTTCTACAAAATTGATTCTTCTTTCATTAAAGAATAAAACTGCTGAAATCTGGCGCTCCCTGCACTGCAGTAACCCACACCTCCTGTATCTTTCCTGAGCAGAGAGCTGCCATGTGCACAGGGAAGTGCTCGAAGTGCATTGGGATCACCCTCTTCCCACTGGCAGTATGTGCCATTGTCTCCAACATCCTCCTGTACTTCCCCAATGGACAAGTACTGCAGCTCAGCGAGATCACTGATTTGGTCTGGTTTTTCCATGGCATTCTGGGAGCTGGCATACTGGTAAGAGATGAGTGTGTCTTGTGAGTTTTGTTCTGTTTTGTTTTAAATTTGGGGCCAAGAAAACCTCCATTTAAAAAAAAAGGTCATAAAAATGTGTTTTGCATAAACATGTGAACAGCTTAAATGAGAAGTTGGGTATGAAACTGAGAAAATGCATTTAAGGCAAAAAAAGTGCCTAGTCAAAGAAATACAAAACATTCCTGAAATAAATATCTGGACTCCAAGTTAGGAAGAAGCACTAGGCCTGACTGCTCACTGTGGAGAAGAGTTACACAAGTGTTCATCCTCCAAAACTTAAAGCAAAGCTGAGGTCCTAAGCTCAGCTGGAAGTGGTGAGTTTTCACTACTGTCTGCACCCCCATGTTACTCCTCCAACTGATTTTATGTACACACATTTGGGAAAAACTGAAACATGTTTCAGCAGGTGTTAGTTTGAGACCCAGCTAACACTTTACAAATGTGGAGTTGCAAATGGCTTAATAAGCTGAATGCCTCCTGTTCCCACACTCCCACTCACCTTCTTTTGGGTTGGATCTGGTTTGAATGCGCTCTTCTATAACTAGTTCTGCATTCTGGGTCTCAGGAAAGATCACTTTTATGTGAATATCCGTGGCTAGAAGGGAACATGTTAGGGTCTACTTATCTTTCCAGTTCATCAGACAGCCTGCTCCCTTTGTGCTCTTTCAATTATCTACCCAAGTGCAGTTAAAAAGCTGAGCAAGTAACATATATGATCATTACTGGGCAGATGGCAAACTGGCACAGAGCTGGCCAAAAACTAAAAGAATGTTTAAGAAAAATTAACTTAGAAAAAAGTAAATCTCATTCACAGTCTGACTATGATGCAGCTGCCACTTAAGCCTATGGAAAGCCTGCATGAATCTGCTTCATACTCATAATTCCCAAAGCAGAAACATGGTATAAGATCATTCAATAAACTGTTCTCCACCAGCAGCTTGTCTGCTTCTTCCTGTGGCTACCACTTGGGCTTATTACTCATGCTGTGCTTGAACATAAGCATGAGCTTGTAGAAGGAGGAAGCAGAACTACATGAGAGACCTTGTGGAAAATTCGGATCACTGCAAGCCCAGGAGTCATTGGCGTTCAATGAAAGGAAAGGCAGGTGTTAGACGTGAGAGCATCATCAGCTCGTTGAAAACGTGCCTTCTTTTAAGGCTTCCACACAGAGTTGCCTGTGGCCAGCACCACATACATCAAAAATGAGAACAGCTAGTCAGAGGAAAGGAAAAATTTGCATTGACCTTCAAAACATGGCATTAGGAGTAATTATTGATCCATAAACAATGCTGTTGAGTGTACACGTTTTCCAGAAAACAGCATGAGAAATGCCCACAGGGTAAGGGGAAAGAAAGCATTATCATCAGCTGCATCTTCCAGGTGCTGGAAGCATGAGAAAATGAAGATTGGCTTCTTGGTGTCCTAAGGAGTTAAAACAAGGAACAGGATGTCTCACGACTGGAGTCTGGTCCATATCCTGACACTATAGTGAGGAAAGATGAAGCTGCAATACATTCCTCCATGCACCTGGCTTCCTCCCAAAGGAAACTGAGGCAAGTCATGCCAACAGGTTGCTTGATCTTGGAGAATCTCCCCAACAACTAGGACACAGCCTCCAGAATCAAGACTGTGGGAGAAATTTCAGAACAGCTTGGCTTAGCTCTGTGGGCCAGTAAACCTCCTTCCACCTGGGAATTTAATCTATAGGCTGATACATAGATCATCAGCACGCTCTTTGGCTGAGTAGCAAGCTCCACCCTTTCCTCCTCCTCTGCTGAATCTCAATAGAAATTATAAGACATGAAAACCTCTCAATTTCCTTATTTCAAATATTCAGGATGCAAAGAGAGTAAGACTGGCTCTATGTGTCATAGTAATATCTTTCCTCATGGAACACAAGGAAATGCCTGACTGAGCCATGGCTCACACGCAGCTCTTGTTTTACTGACAGCAGCCAAACCCAGCAAATTCTCATTCCCATGTCAAAAGGCAGGTATTTATAATCAGGCACTGCATAAAAAGAAAGCTGCCAAGCAAACCCTTCATCCTGAGCCAGGCTATAGATGGCACAAAAGTGTTTGCCGGTTAGATTGGAAACCTCGAAAGAAAAATTACAGCCCTGAAGGAAAAGGAGTGTTGGTTTGATGGGCAGAGGTATTAACTCTTCTTCTAAGTGCTAGATAGTTGAACACTGGGGCTGAGGCTGCCTTGGGGACGATTTGTGATTATCTAAGGGCAGATTTCTTTGCAGGAAGAGGAGCACCTTTTTAACCTCAATGCTCTACTTCTGCAGGCTTCCAGATGTGGTCCAGCCACCACTGCAGGTGCTGTAGGTTGCCTCTGGGGTGTGCATAAAAGGCAGCAGAGAATAAATCCTTTGAAAAATATTTAGGAGCCTACAAAGCTAAGCAAGTTTCATAACACTGTCCCACACTGTTCAACAGAGATATTCACACTACGCACATAAATTCTGTGGGCTTTGTTCATCATGGTCATTATGCTCTTCCTGTCCTTCTTGAGAAGAAATCTTGCCAGCATCTAATCAGGCCATTTTTACAGTTTTTACCTTTTTTTTTTTTTTATTGATTGGTTGATTAATTGACTGATTGATTTGGGTTCTCCTCCTTTTATTAACTTTATGGTAACCATTTCCTACTTTCTTAAATACTTCTTTACTTGTTCTGCTCTTTGAGATGCTTTAACCAGCACTAGTGTGTGGAGACAAGGCAGTGGGAGTGTGCTGGCTGCACAGCCAGACCCACAAAAGCTTTCTTGCCCTCTGGCTACCAAACTAAAGGCAACTTTTCCTAACTCCAGAGTGTCTGTAAGGCAGCATTATATCCCGAATCACAGATAGTTACTGACTGTATTGCATTGGTCCAGCTCCACTTGATAATTACCACAGAAAAAATTGACATGAACTGGAAGTTCCTGATTGACTGAAGTCAATCTTGTAGGTTTTCCAGAAGTTTAGCACAAAAAAACCCCAAAAAATAAACCCAAAACCAAGGTCAGATCCATTTCAAGGAGATCAAGACTGATTTCCTAATAATAATCCAGAGCAGAATGGTCAGGAGGTTTAAACTGACATAATTTTTAGTATAGCTATGCCTCTTTTCTGGGCAGAAATTTCATTTTCTCAAAACTGACACATCTTTTCCAAACAAAAAAACCTGAACAATACTGTGCTGCACCTTTTTATACCCTGAAGAAAGCAGTACAGCTTCAGCAATCAGAATTAATGTACCAGCAATTTGCCAGACAGTTCTAGCTGTAATCCCACACTAATTTCTGAGTAACTCTTCAGCAGCACCAACATCGAAGCAGGTGTAACTTCCAGAGAAGAGTCAGAAGGAGACTTATATTTAAAGAACATAATGCTCAAGCTCTTAGAATTTGAAAACCACCCCAGCAGAAGTGCAGCACACCAATTCAGCCTGTGCTTTTCTTACAGGTTATTTTGCCGGCATTCATGATGCTGGGAGCAGGTGGAGCAGGATGTTGTGCTAACAGATGTGGGGTAAGTGGATATTTATGTGTTGAAATGGCACTACAGAATTTGTGCAATAGCTCTTCAAATGGCTGCTCAGCAGGTGCAAATGTGCAGTGACAAACCATCACACCACTGTCAGCAGCCATGTCAGGGAAACGTAGAAGAGGAGCTTGATCTACAGCGTCCCTGGGCTGGGGCTGAGAGCTCAGTTAGCCAACAGGAACGTTATGATGCTGCAGCTGCTGATATGAGGGAAATCAGCCAGGGACAGTGCTGGAGCCCTTAGACACAATGCTGAGGGCAAAGGGGACTACAGCACATAAAGTAAAATGTGGCTCCAGCTTTCCCTGTTCAAGGCAATCCTAAAGACTGAGACAGCTGCCTGTTCCTCCTGCTTCCACAGAGTCCTGTTTCCTCCATACCCTTCCGTGGCAATCTGCTTTTCCACAGGTTCATCCCTGCTTTTCTCTGTAGGGACACACAGGTCCCCTATTTGCAGATCCATGCCAAAAGCATGAGCTGCTGCATCTGGCACCAAGGAGCCAGCACTGCTTCCTGCAGTTCTGACCAGGAGCTCACATGTGCCCAAATGTTATGCATGTGAAATGTGAAAACACAGTTTAGGCTCTCTGACATCTAAAGAAAGGCTAGAGAGATTTTCTTCCTTGATAATTAAGAATATTATAAAGCAATGTTATAAAGGCATTCATCCTCAAACCCTGGGCAGAGACTTCTGTGTGACTATCACTATTGGCAAGAATAAATTGACTTGGAAATTTTTTTGAGTCTGCATCCTTCCCAGAAGCAGCCTGGAATGAGAGATTCCATGCAATAAAGCATGTCTCTTCTGTACTCTTCAATTAATATTTAGTCTGGTCCATGAGAAAACCTTTGCCTCTTTAAAACATTTACTTAAATAAATTCATTATTCATAATACCAAAATAGCATTCTTTATTAGGATGTCAGCAAGCACATCCCAAAGGACATGCTATTACATTGATTCTACCAAATGTCACATGCACAGACAGGATGCTAACACTGGCCAAGCAGCCAGTTGCAGAGCTGGGGTGAGATCCTAGGCACCCTGCAAACAGTGCCTGAGCCAGCTGCTTTCCTTAATTTTGAGTGACATAGAAAGCAGTGATGAAAGACAGCCACTGTAATGTTTCCTGCACTCACTGAATCTGGTAAGTCACAAGGGGAAACCCAGCTGAATTGGGCTGAGGTCACAAAACATCTCAGGTGTCTCTTCTCCATCCTTCTTCCCAGCCATAAATATTACAGAGCTAAGAGTCAAACTTCCCCAGGCTGGCTGGGTTCACCCCCCAGCCCAACACAGGCAGTAGCACAGTGTCATCCAGCAGCCCACATCCACAGACCCACCACAATCCTCTGTTCTCCTCCTCCTCTTTCACTGTCTGAGCCGTTCCTAGCAGCAGTGCATCAATGCCAGATACCCTGTCTGCATCCCAAGATATCCCAGATACCCTTCCCATCACTGATTGGTTACCTACAAGCTGTTTCTCCTCTTCTTTATTTGCTGTTATGGAGGAATAAGATAAATGTTAAGAAAGTAAATTGATTATGCATATGGTATGTGGTATTTTGTAGAATCAGGAAAATCACAGAATCATTAAGGTTGGAAAAAACTCCAAGTCCATCAAGTCCAACCTTCAAATGAATACCACCATGCCCACTAAACCATATGAGGAAGTGGCTGATGGCCAAGTGATGAAGCTACTCAAACCAAACTGGAAAATAGGCTCAGTGAGGACAGTCTATCTATGAAAATGCTGTCTTTTTGAACACACACCCCTCTGGAGTCATACACTCTGTCAGGTAGACAGGGTGAAGCCCTACCCCCTATGTTTTAAACAGACTGTGGCTCAAAGTAGGGATGAGATGGGGACACGAACCAAGAGTGAGTGGCTGCAAACAACATTCAAAACAAGTTTACCCTGCACAGCTCCTGGGGAAGTGTGTTTTCCAAACATTCAAAAACAGTGAGTGAGTGTTACAGGGAGATCTGAAAGCTGATGATCTGATTTTTCAAGGGAAGAAACCTCAGGCAAAATTTGATTTGTGGAGAGTGGAAGAAAATGCACAGACATCCACAAGCAGGGGTACTCAGATGTCCTGACTACAAGGGCTGTATATGCAAGAGAGGGTATGGTGTGAGGCCCTGGAGAGCAGAGGACTCCTGAGATTGGTTCAAACTTTCACAATATCAGCAACCTCCCCAAGTGCCAGAGCTCCTTGGGAGGTGGGTCTGGATGGATGTGCTAAGGGGTCCCCAGCTACTTCCACCTACTGGCAGAGAAATAGCCCTCATGGAACTATTCAGGAGCCTCTGTAATCCAAAGGCTAGTTTGGGCACCTTTCTTCTTTGGAGAGCTTAGGTATAAAATGATAACTTGCACTGAATACTCAGAATTGCTTGTCACAGTAAAGAAAAACAAAAAACAACATTAAACATTATTACTGATCAGAATTACTGTTCAATCAAAATGTAACATTTTCCTCAAGGCAGGGACTGTTCTATTTTATTTTGTGCAATTCCTGGTTTAATGGTTTCAGACTTCATCAAAGCCTTTACACACTGCCAAAGTACCTTCAACAGTAATAAAAATTACTATGTTTCTCATTCACTTTGGTGAGCTTTCCAGTTCTCGGTGATTACATGCTACAGTAAGTTTTTTCATTAATCAGCTTTAAATTACTGCTTACAAACATACATCAATGGCTTCTTGTCCTTGCACTATGGAGTAATGAATTTGGAAAGTAATAGATTTATAAGGCTTTAGTGTCTTGCAGCTTAACACGTACACATCTGAAATAATCCACTGCACTGACATGATGAGAAAAAAGGCCCACCCAAAATACAGCTTTTCCCATTGCATCAGCAAACATATACTCCAGTATTTAAGTCTTCCTTAAGAGTTACTAGTAGAACAAGAATAGCCACAGCAACTTTCCAGACAACAGACCTAAGCAAAGACATCCAGATAAGCAGACAGAATAACAATTCAATCAAAAAAACCCCAAAATTAAAAAACCACTTCCAGACAAAGAAACAGAGAAGAAATAAATGTGTATGGAACAAGAACCAGGGTAAAAAAGAGCAACACAAGCTGGGACAGGAGGAACTTGGTAACTTCACCAAAGTAGCTGATGCAAACATTCAAATAATGATTTCTAAGAATCTTCATCAACTCATCAGGGACAATTGAATTGTGTGAAGGATAAAGGAGGGAAAATCAGAAAAAAAATATCAGCAAAACCTTTTCAGGAGTACAGAACAGGTCAACATAATGGGAAACAAATTTCAACACACTCAAGCATCCCAGCTTAGGCCTCCTGTTGCAATTAAGGACACAAATGAGGAAATGAAATATTTCAATGAGAAGTACAGCTAGGGAAAATGCTGAACGTTTGAGATGATGAAATGGTTAATAAAAGTCTTGGATTTTCAAAGATTACGAGGCAAACCTCCAGAAAAGTCTCCAGATCAGTAGACAAAATGGGGAAATGCCCCTGCATGTCTAGAAAATGCTGAGGAGAGCCAATCTAACAGCTGCAACAACTTCAGACTCCTCTTTCGGTGACAAGTCTCTGTCTAGATGATCTTGTACACAGTAAGGGAAATAGTTGGGATGAGGCTATTCATAGAGTCAACAGATTCCAAATGAGACAATCATGTGACAGAGCACAGTCATCACAGATGGCACTGACAAGTACTACTAGTACTAACTGCTATCACAAAACATTGTAACACCAAAAGATCATTTGACTTTTTCTTCATAATTATCTTTGAGATGCCCTGTACTGCTATGCTGTACTAAAATGAATTGTTAATATAATTAAGGTCCTTCAACCAAGAAGCAGAATGCACAGTTGAAGAAAATGAGAAAACAAGTGGGGAAAAGTGATTCAGAATAGGTAGGAGTTTTAAAGACAGTATCAGTCACTCACCTTCACCACAAGGCATGGTTGGTGATCTTATTATGAGAGACAATGCATCAGCTACAACCCAGACACTTCCAGGACGACTAAATTACCTACATTTTGCTGACAATGGAGCTCTGCTAAGAGGCAATTCAGCCAACATGCAGATAAAGACTAAAGAAAGAGTATCCAGCTTTGCAAGAAAAGACTGAGTTGTTAATCAGTTAGGATTAAATAAATCCCATGAGAAATCCCAGCAATTTTTAACTCAAGAATTACTTTAGAGTCAAAACAACACACAAAATTAACCAATTCACACACCAGCATCGTGCAAGGTACTACAGAAAGCAGTCGACTGGCAAGCTGGAAACTGCATTCTCCAGCTTGAATGTGTTCAGACAGGCTTTGTCAAAAAACTCCAACGTGAATGGTGGATATTTCCATTTGACTCTGTAGTGCAGTCATCTGTGGAACAACTGGGACTAGGAGAAGGTTTGTACCTGCCTTGTGGGCTGGTGAATTTCACCTGGTATTTGCTGGCAACAGGAAATTATCAGACTTGAGATATTTGGCTTCAAACCTGAGTCATGGATAAGAGTATTCTATAAGCGCTTCCTTGGTCATGCCACTGCCCTGAATTTAAGGCAGGTCTGCTGCCTTCTCCCTGCTCCGGGTCTTCTCCTGGATCTATCAGTCTGCTCCAGAGTTTCTTCCCTCACTTGGCAGAGTTGTGAACAGCCACAAGCAGTGATTCTTAACAAGACTATTGGGAAGCCAGTCCCAGATGCACTACTAGTAACATTCTCCTGCAATTTTTGTTTCTATAGACAAACAGCAACTGGATACATCCCATTCATTACTAGAAAACTACTCCTACTAGAATGGAGTAAAGGTAACATTTCTGTGGGAGTGGCTGGTGTAAAACATAAGTGCATTACATACAATTTGAAGTCACTTCTGGTTTGTTGCCACATGCAACACAATTAGATTTCTCAACAGGAGAAGTGGTAATCACATGTCATGATGTTGCAAAATGAAGGAAAGCAGCAAAAAGAGAGGCTCTTTTGCATTCCATCAATTAGCAAAAGCAATTAACATATCTTCTGTTGCTTTCATACCTGGTTGAGTATTTGCTTTTCTCTGTTGGTGCAAGGGCCAAGAAAGGTGAAGAGTTGGAAATGCCAAGGCACATGATACAGAACAGACCAATCCAGGACTGGCCTCATACTGGCTTTTGAAAGAAAACTCACCAGATTTTTCACAATTGATCGCTTAGGCATAAAACTCTGAGTAAGTTTTTTAACATCTAGGGCAGCTACAACAGTCAGAAAAAGCTATTTTTTATTCCCACAAATTTAATAGCAGTAGTATTTTCAGCACAAAGGAAGTGACAAGAAAGAGAATTCTTTCTCCTTCATTGTGAGCTCTCTATGCTACTCAAACCTCTGTGCACACAATGCTGAAGGTCTTTTCCCTTTTAGATGCTGCTGTCAGTGATCCTGTCTGTGCTGGGATTTGCAGGAGGAGCATATTGTGTGGTCATCTCTTCCTTGGGGCTGATTGGGGGTCCTCTGTGTGACACAGGTGATGGAGAATACCTCTATCCTTTCAGGAATGACACTCTAGAGTGAGTATGGCTGACAGGCTCCTCCAGTTTTGCTTTCCCTGATCCCTCCCCTATCTTTTTAAAGTGAACTTGGGTTCTTTTCCAAAATGAACTGATGGTTCACCCTGTGTCCACCTAAACTCACACTTCTCTGAGTAGCATGTTCCAGCTGGTCATCTCTTTGACCAAGGAATCATCCTTGTGCAAATTGACTGAGTTTCATATGCTGTGCTTGCCACAAACCCCTTGTGCAATTTGCACCATGCTTTCAAAACGCCTGTGAGCTGTGACTCCCACTGGAGTCAAAGGGAAATGTTTGCTTGCTGTGCCACATTAATCTGTTAAATTATCAAGAATTCAGCCAGCTCCACCCACTTCTGAAAAGCAAAGCAAAAATCTTCCTTAAAGTCAACCTTGACAATCATGCTCTTCAAACCAGAGCTAGAGATAATGAATGGACTGGGCTGAGATAACACAGAAGGAATGGAGAATGTGGAGACACATTTAAAACTATTATAGACCTTTCTCTTTAGTTATTAACATAATTTTGTCATATAACAAAGAGGAGATTCTTGTGCATGCAGCAAAGTACAGATGTGGCTCTCCTCCCTAATTATCAGCAAAGGAAATTCTGGGGAGGATCACCAGCTTTGAACAATTATAGCACCATCTAAGACTCACTTTGTGCAATCAAGTTGAGAAAATAAAATGCCAGAAAACACAGAAAGCATTCTCAAGTTTTTACTTTCTAATACCTTGCCATTTATTTTCCTCTATCACAGAGACAATTATTTGTTTAACCAGACAACATGGAGTATTTGCAAACAACCTGAAAACGTCATCCTTTGGAATATCGTCCTTTTCTCTATTCTCCTGGTCATTGGTGTGATTGAAGCTATTCTTTGTTTCATTCAAGTCATCAATGGACTCACTGGTTTCATATGTGGCACATGTATGAAGAGAAGAAAGGTTGGTATGCATTAAAAGGGTGCTTTACGTTCTTTCCATTTTTATTTTTCAGGTTCTGGTCATGGTACATGAGATGAGAGATGTGCACAGTCCCCGGACAAGCTCCTGTGGGCAGTACAGATATATTTGCACACTCTCTTTCTGTCTGTCACATTATAGTCAAGGAAAACCTGGTCCTCAGATTTTTCTAAACAGCAAACCAGTATGACATATTGACATACTCATTGCATGGTTCTGTTCCTATTTAAGAAGCCTTTTTGATAAAGTGAAATGACCCTCTCCAGCATTTGTGAGAGACAAAAAGTAGAGATATTTTAAATTGGACAAACATAGTAATATTGTTATTTTACAGAATGGAAGAAAACATCTTCCAAATTTCATTTATCACTATTGCTTCCTTTTCATCGTTTATTTTCATTGTACAAGATATTTGCAGTAAGTCAGATAACCCCTGGAATATTAATTAATCATCTTGCATTAATTGCCTTTCAGACAAATATTTCTGGAATGTGAATGACCTACAAGGAATGCCAAGACAAGCCCCGAACTGCCAATTCACATACAATAAGGATAGTGCACTGTACTGTTTTATTTATGGGGGACAACAAAAAAAAAATGTTCAGATGTTTCACAGGGCAAAATGATTTTTTTATGAAGAAGTCGGGGTGGAAAAGGGCTAGATCATTTCAGTCTGAGCCTCCACATTTTCATTTCTCTAAACATACCTGCTAAATCTCAGGTACTGGCAAAAACATTAATCTATCTGGCTCTTACTGCTGTACTTGTGTATAAAGCACAACAGTTCTCAGATAAAAGATCATCACCTGCCCTCTCATGTATGTGAGAAATGCAGCTGTTGTTAATGTATACATTTATCAGCTGCATGAAGCAGATGCTCTCTGGCTGATGTAAATAATGTCCCGTCCTCCCCAGATCCCACCGTGAGCTCACCTGTCTGTTCCTATTGATATTCGAGTGGGGCACTCACAGATTTGAATGAGGATGAGCAGAGAATATACCCAGCAGGCAATTGAAGAACATGGTTTTCAGCTCCTTTCTGCCACCCTGGAGCCAGATCCCCTTGCCAAAGCCCAGTGCACTTCTAAATCAGTTCTTCAGGAGCATCTGAGATTTGTGGCAGCCTTAGAGGAGCATTTGGGTCAACACAGACAGTAGGGTTTGCAGCAAGAGTTTAAATTGTCTGGTTCGACAAAAGGCTGAAGAACCTCACCACCAGTTTTGCCTTCATGCAACTGCCTAAGAATTTCACTAACTTCCACACAGGTCTGTAGGGCAATTCTAGAATAGAGCATACAGATCAAGGAATTAACTCACCAAAGATAAACAAAGATAAATGTAGTAATTATGTGCAGCTTAGTAATAAGTAGAAGATATAATCTGAAGGCAGCAGGTTGCATCAGCTTTAGTATTTTAGCAACAGTAATACCAACCAGGAGCTGCATAATTCCCCATCATCACTCAAGATCCAGCTCTTGAACTTGAGCTAATGTCCATGACTGGGAAATTCCAGAAAATTCATCATTTCAGTGACTTCCTCAAAGGTTAATTCTTGGACATGAACTGTCTTTCCTCTGTCAGCCAAACCGTGAAATAATCTTTACCCATCCTGAATGCATGTGGGCAGCTATGAAAACCTGAATATATTTAAAGCACTTGAAGTTTATTTTTCCTGATTTATGTTTTCTCAAAGTTGTCCATATTTCTGCACTGTAGCATGGGAGCAAGCTCTTTATTGCATATATACATGGCTGCTTGTGCTGTTCTCTAATGCAGCACGCAAAATGCTTCACATTCTCCTTTATATAAAATGGAGAAGAAAATGTCAGTTGCCTAGATGAGGAGCATATGCACCTTGGAACATGGTTTCACCCCTAGAAGCAGGAAATTGAACGTATAAAGCTTAAATGTCACTTCTTAAGACTTGTTGAAGTTGGCAATCCATCACAGGTGCATCCAAACCTGCCAGGTGGCTTAAAAAGCTCCTGTTCATTGCCAGCAATGAAGCATGGACAGTGCAACCACATACAGCAGACAGTAAACCAGGAAAGGAGTTAAAGGGACAGTGGGAAATAAGGATATTCACATGTAGTCAGATGGAAAAAGACTCCTTCATCAGCACAGGGGCTCTGTGAACTCTTCACAGTACCTAAATACCCACCCTCCCTCATCCCTTAGTTTTGACTCCCTGACTCTCACCTCTGGGGTAAAGCCTGTGCTTGGCCGTGCTAGAACCAGGAGAGGAAGAAATACCCACTGGCATACCTCCAGCACAGAAAAATAAGTGCACTGTGCTGCTGCCATTTGCTTGTTCCAGGCTCTCCTGCCCTGGAGATGTCTGTGTGCCCCTGGAAACACCCTCTGTCCTGCCAACTGTGTGACCACTGGCCTCACTGATATATGTAAATATTAAATATTGCTATTCTGAACTTATTTTCTGGCTTGATTTGTGTGGTCTAAAGGACTTGTGAGTTCCAACTACCTCCAATAGGAAGATAAACGGAATAACAGAGAAAGCAGAGTTAAATTGTCTGACTTGAATCACCATGAAGAAGTCTCTTCTAAGGTAGGCATCAAGATACAAAGGTCATGGGAAGAGGCAACCTTCCCCCTCCCCACACTGAAAGAGATGCCTAAGGCAAGTGGGAGGCATTGCCTTTCCGAGCAAGGTTTAGTTGTCCAGCATGGACAGGAACATCTATCCACCATGGACAGGAACATCTAGTGCCATTTGAAGTGCAGCAAAGAATCCACTCACAGATGTCCAGAGATCCAAGAGTCTTATCTGGAGCTAACAATGCAAAGGTATGGATGACCAAAGCAAACAGCTGTCTCTTGCAAACGCAAGGATGCTGAAAATGCATTTAGTGAAAATACATAAAGGTGACTAAAATTAGATGAAATTTGATCCACCAAATCACCTTTTACATGAGTCAAAGCCTGTCCTCTCAGAAGTGTCACCAGAGCCTTCTCCAGGAGCTGGCCAGCACATTGCAACAGGAGCAGCTTCTCACGCTGAGCAATGCAGGGAGACCTGCAAACCCAAGCTCTTTTGGTGGTCAAGGCTTCAAAAGAAAATGTCTACATAATATTAAATTTAATAAAAGCTTTGATTTAAACAGAGAGTTGCCTTGACTGAAGATATAGTGCTTCAGAATTAGGGTTACTACAGATTTTAAGTTATTGGTTTGGGTTTTTTTCCCAAAATGGAAAGAACTCTTTCAGGGACATTTCCTAGCAAAGGAAAAGAGTAATTTTGTCCTTGAAATGTTTTTTGTATTGTATACATGAAGAACTTAGTAAAACTAAGGAACTCATTCTTCTATAGCTAACTTTTCTCTGTATTCATCCATCCATCCATCCATCCATCCATCCATCCATCCATCCATCCATCCATCCATCCATCCATCTTTTCCATACCTTTCAACTTTAAATAATTCATAGTCAAAACTTACCCAGACATAAAGACAAAAATATTTGTGTAATTTTTATATTAATTCACTGTGCAATCACACTACATAGGCTGTGATTTAAGGACTTAAATATGCTGGGTTTGCATCAAATTATCCCTCTCTGTTCTGCATTTGAAACTCCTGCAGGAGATCAGCCACTTGCAATTAGGGCTAACTTGGGATAGGAATAAAAATTTAGACCAAGGATGTCATCTGAAAAATGTAAATTTTTGGAGACCAACAGCCCCACGTTTCTGCTGTCAGGATCAAGGACACAATCCAAATACCTGGGATGGACGCCACAGACTAGTTCATACCCTCTCATTTAAAGAGGAATTGTCAGTTCATTTTGATGCAAATGGCTTAGATGCCTCAGGCCCTGGCACTCAATGTTCTCAGTTTTTTTGGTTTGCAGAGCAAAGTAAACCAGTGAGAGGTTGATCCTTCAGAGTGCCATGGCCTCTGCTCTACTGTCCCTGTCCCAGTCCTGTGCCTCTGCTCCCAGGTGAACTCTTCTGTACAAACAGACTTTAGAAAATCCCAAAGGGAATTAAAAAAACCCAAAACCTTTCCAGACTCTCAGAGTGCTTTATTTAATCTCCTAAAGCGCACCATCTCTTCGGGCTTGTCCCTTTCCAGAGGAGTGACAGCTACCCTTCGGAAATGCCCTTCCCTGTAGGACCTCTCACCTGGAAGCACTCCTTTTGTCCTAAGCCCAAGGGCCACAGAGAAAACTCATCAGCAATAATGTAGCACATTTGACCCAGAAAGGCAGAGCAAAGGCATGGTCTTAGGCACAGAGGCCATGCTCTGTCCATCTTTATTTCTTCCTGTGGGGTCAGCTTCAAAGCTGGGTAGCTCACACTGTAAGTGCTCACTACAGGGCAGATCATCTCTACACAGAAATGCATAGAAAACTTCACTGGTACACAGCACTCCTCACTTTCTCTGTTCTTATCAACAACTCATGTCAGAGTCTGTTCCATCAAGGTCAACTAATAAGGTGTAAGAGTTAAGAGGTCAGATGAAGAATGGTTTGAGTTAGAAGGGACCTTTACAATCACCTAGTTCCAACGCCCTGGCACGGGCAGGCACACCTTCCACTAGATCAGGTTGCTCAGAGCCCTGTCCAACACAGCCTTGAGCACTTCCAGGGATGGGGCAGCCACAACTCCTCTAGGCAACCCATGCCAGTGCCTCAGCAGCCTCACAGTAAAGAATTTCTTCGTGATATCTAATCTAAACCTACCTTCTTTCAGTTTAAAGTCATTACTCTTTGTCCTATCACTACATGCCCTTGTAAAAAGTTGCTCCTCAGCTTTCTTGTATTCCCTTCAGGTACTGGAAAGAACTTGTATCTCCTAAGCTTAGAACCATTGGAGATACACTAGAATATCTTGGCTGCTGTTCCAGGAGGGAAAGGTGCTTCCAACAGGGACTGTAACCTCTGCTTGGCCAAGTGGACATCTCAGAGGTTTTACAGCATCTCAGGTGACACCAACTATCTCTATGGCATTCCAATCAAGCTCTGAAACATCTACTGGGTACAGTGGCACTGCTCTTAGAAGTAGCCCTGAGTTCATCAGTCTGAGACCTGTGCTCACTCTGTCCTGCCTCACAAGACTAGAAATAGGTCAGTCAATCACCTCCTAAAATTTCTCCCCATGGGAGCTTGAAGTGAGCAGCACAGGAGGTGGGACCCAAAGCTGCAGCACCCCATCATGAGCAGGGAATAAAGCCCACCTCAAAAATCTCTTCATTAGTGAGTTTTCTTTTTTTTTCCCCCTTAAAATAGATGCATTAGCTGAAAGTCATTTAATGGCCAGAGAGTATAGTAACAGATTCAGTGAGGAACTGGTCTTCTTGGTATAAACTTGTATTTTTACAATCCTTCTTCCTTGCACTGTATACCAGCAAAACCATTCCAGATTCAGATGAACTACCTTGCACATCCTCTTTCTCTAAGTCTCCTTCATCCCATCATGTAATGTTTTCACTTACATTGTGTCCTACCACATCTACCCTCCACCCCTCTGAGTCTTTAAATGAAGTTTCTCTGGAGAATTTTATGCCTGACAATTTTTGGGGTTTTTCCTAAGAGGTGAAAAAAAGCAGGGTCAGTCCAAACATTCTCTGCAGGTGTCAAAGAACAAATTCAAATCCTGCTTTGGGCATGTTGAATTTAGTTGTCCCTCACATGAAGGGTGCAAGGTCAGGGGTGTCCTCCCAGGACTGTCTGATTGCAGACCAGGCTGAGACCTGGCAGCATTCACCCTCAGCCACATGAAAGTTCAACCTGTTCCTGTTCCTGCCTATGCTGCAAAACATTTGCTAGTAGAAAAAAAATTTAGTATGTGTACACTATTTTAAAAGTTTGTGGAACACCCATTTTGAGCAAGGAAGGCAAACCAGAGAAACCAATGGTTCTACTGCCACTGGCAATGGAGCTGCAGTTTCTATGACCTTGTAGCAGGTTCATTTAAGGTGGAAGGGAGTGTTTCTAATTACCACCCCAAAAAATGTGCCTTCAAAATGTACAGTGTCCCTTTTTGTACTTAAATTAATTTTGTACTTAGAATAATAATTGTACTTTAAAAAATTTAAAAGTCATTACTCAGCGAAAATAGCATTTGATTATAAATATAAAGGAATATTTCTCCTAAGGTAGGTTAAGTAATCATCTGGTTATCAAGCTTTTTCATCTCTTTTAATTTTCACTTCTTTTTAAACACTAATTATAGAGTCTTCCCACCACACCACTGCATATCTTACCAAACCCTTTACTTCCCCTTGTAAGAAGAGATGTCACAGAAAACATAGAGTTCCTACACTTCTCCCCTTTTCTTCTCACAGCCATCATCTATGTGCCTGTGTGCTCTTACCATGTCCTGCTGACAGGATATGCTTAGCCTGTGCCACTGTCACTTCCATGCACAGCTACTCCTGTCTGTCTGCAGGAGCTGGCACACTGCAGAAAACCTTCCTAAAGATTTGGCCTGTCACTCAGAGTGCATCTGAGAAGAAGACATCTGAGATTTCCTGGTGGAAAGGAGCTACCCACTCCACAGATGAACAAAGGTATCCAGGAAAGCCATACATGTACCCTAAAATGGGCAGATTTTACTTAGAATTGGTTATAAAGAGCCATAAGTGGACAGATGGTAAAGACTGACAGAGCACCTAAAAAGATATCAGTGTGGCAACCCTACAGTAAATGTAACCAGCTTAATTCCATAATGCATATATGAGGTTTTTTTCCCAGAATTATTTCTGTTTAGAAAGAGCTTCACAAAGTTTAAAAGTCTGGATCATTCCTATAGTTTCACTGAAGAGTCCAAGACCACCTCACTTTCCTACCACTTTCCAATGATTGCTTTGAGTATCATCATGCAGCTCCTGTCATTGGTCAATGGTAAATATTTTTTTACTTTTTTTCTGAGGTTTATTTTGATCAGAGTTTAGTTTAGTCAACTTTAAACAGACAAATTCTTACCCCTATCTTTAGCCTTGTGCCTAGAACCCAGAGAAATATGGATTATCTTCATATCATTTCATATAGACAAAACATAACATTTCCCCTACTTTAAGCCAATCTGGTAATACCCCTCACATCAGTGGTCCATTATGCATATCAACAGTAATTCCTATGCTCTTAATCTTTGCTCCTCACAAAAATAAGATTGGATTTCTAGTAGAGAAGGGGAAAGGCTGCAGAATTGCCAGTGTTCTTCCAAAGACTGAGACTCTGCATCCAGCCCTCCAGACTTCTGGGTTTATTGCTCTGTTTCATACTGCTTCTTTTGTTGCAAAGTCCAGCAAATACTCAGCAGTTTCTTTACGAGGCACCACTATTTCCACTGATTTTTTCTGATTGTGTACTCGATCAAAGAACATTATCATCACGCCAGTATTCCTCTCTATAACCTAAATTAAGCATCAGAAAATGGCTCTGAATATATCAGGCTTAGTGTCTCTAGGTGTATTTTTTACATTAACTTTAGCCACTGGAATTTGGGCTTCTTGGAAAAGCAGAAAGGATCAGCAGAACAGGAACCCAACAGAGATGGCCATGGTTGGAGGCAGGAATATAAATGTTTTCATTGGATTGTTTACTGCAACAGGTAAGTTTTCTTAAAAGACTTAAAAATTCTTCTTAAAACACGTGTATTGCATAGATCTGTGTGACTTTTATTTCAAAGGAAGTGAACTCCTTTAATGTCAGGGCAGATTTTGCCTAAGTGTGACTTTAAAGGAGTATGGTTTCATGAATCATTTTGGGATGGATTCTTACAAACCTCTTTACACTGAGCAGAACCTAATGTTTATGTAGATTCTCTTAAATGAAAGAGATTAATTTAAGAGTTTAGTTAAGAGTTAAGAGTTTAATTTAATTTGACAAAAGAATACAATACTTTTCATTAAGGAGGACTGTGGTCTTAATTGTGAACCAGTTTCTGTTATCCAACATAACAGAAGAATTTTACTCACAGAAAAGTCCAGTTCTGTGTGAAATAAATTGTCACTCAGTGAATGTTGGTCTCTGTCTTAAAGAGAGAGCTTCCCTCAACTTCCCTTTTCTCTCCTTGCTGCTTGGCATAATCTGAAATTTGCTTCCCTGACCTGTTTTTCGTAAAAGCATACCCCAGTGGCATTGGCTAAGATACTTAAATCATTGTTGCAGGTTTGTTACCCAACTGCATTGCCTGTTTGCATTTGTTTTCCCTAATGTCTATTTTCTTAGACCCTGTAAGTAATGCTCTTGGAGGAGGGCAATTCTATTTCCTCTAGTAAAAGTCTTCCTCTGAGAAAAAAAATATAATTAAAAATCACTATATTCAAATTGCCTCTAAATGTTTAAACATTGAGCTTTTCCATGCACACACAGATATCTATTCTTGAAGCTGGAAAATTATTTAGAATGAGATTCTAATACTATTACTATAGTCAGCAGCACATCTCTGTATGGCAGAAAACTGCAAAGAAAATAGAGGTGTGATTAAATATTTTTATAAGAAAAATGATTACAAGCTCTCAGAGTGTCCTGCAGGGCTAGTTGAGACTATATCTCTCAATTCTGACCTTTTCATCTTCCATGATTGCAGCCACCTGGGTAGGAGGAGCATATATCAACGGCACAGCTGAAATCGTCTACCTGCCTTCTAAAGGATTACTGTGGGTCCAGGCACCTGTGGGATTTGCCTTGTCCCTTGTTATTGGTAAATAATTCATATAAGTAGGACACATAAGCCTTAAAAATATATCATAGGAGTATATTAAGATATGTAACAGAATATAGGGTATATTTTAAATGTGATTTTGTTTTTCAGTCTCCCATATATCGAGAATAAGCACTTATAATGCTATCCTCTCAACTGAAACATAAGTTAGGGTAGCTTGGAGCTAGTGTAGAGTTCTGTCTGCTTGTAGTAATTTATAGGACAAAAATTTATAGGACAAAATATCTGAGGATTTAGAAAAATGTGTTTGTGCATATTGCTTTTTTCCCATGGTCTGTAATTCACAGACTATTGAGAGTATTGGTATCTAATCTTTTTATTGGAATTTCTGTGTGATGAAATAATAATATCTTGATTTTTTTCACTACAATGCATACTTCTGAGTAGTCTCGTCTCAGGATGAATGTGTCATGCATCCAGCTTATGCCACTTCATAGCTGGTCACTTTTCTGTTGAAACTAAGCTAAGTGTGTAGTGTTCTGTACCTGAGTTGCCATTTCTAACTCTGAGAATTACTGGGCTCATGCTGAGGTTCAGCTGTCTTGCCAAGACCAAAGTTGCTTTCAGCCCACATTATGTTATACCATAACTCTCTAAGCACACAGGATGATGCAAGCAGGGAGACCTGTGATGACCTTACACAGGAATTTCTAAAAGAACAATAACCTTTATTTTCAAGTCAAAGAAAAGAGTCCAACTGACATGAATATGAATCAGGCTTGGAAATATATTGCCAGCACTGCTTATGTGAGTAATTCTTACTAATGAAACTAAGGAGTGCAGGTCTGATCCTGCAATCTTTGCTCCGGTCAGTAGTGCCCAGACAAGCAGTCCTGTTGGCTTCAGGGTTAGACACAATACACATTCTTTGCTTTTAATGAGATGGCTGCACATCTAAGGTCCAATATTTAGATGAAGGTGGGTGGGACTCAGCTCAATGCACAGATTAAAACAATATAGTTCTGGGAAGAGACAATGAAGCCACCAAAATGAAAAATGTAATCAGAAAAGGACCATATATCAACAGGTTGTATCACATAACCAAGGACAAAACTTTCCCTCCTTTTTAGCCAAATATGAGTCTTCAATGCCTCACTCTGTTTACTGACATCTTCCACAGGATACTTTTCAGAAAACTTTGTCTCAGATTAGTAGGTCTTTGAGGATGCAGAGGAGATTATATATGGGTATCCACTGAGCTAAATTCCTGTTACAGTCACACAGGTATTTTATGCCACTTGGAGTGCCACAGAGGGTCCTCTCTGGCCTTCAGTAGCCACACCAAAAAGGTCATATATATCAGCTGTGAGCAGATATCCTTTATAAGATGCGACCTCTCAAATGGATGAAACCCCACATTTAGCAAATTAATGTAAAACGTGGTGTCTTGTTGGCTGCATCATTTTCTAGGGGCCTTTACATATGAATTCCACATTCACTAGGTGAGTCTGAGATGCATATACCATATTACTCTCACCTCTTTTTTTTTTTTTTTTCCTGGAATATAAAACATGCAAAACATTCTACCAAAATGTCATTACTTTCTGATAGGTGGTTTTTTCTTTGTAAATCCAATGAGATCAAAGAATTACGTGACAGTGATGGACCCGCTTCAAGAAACTTATGGGAATATGATGGGAACCTTACTCTTCATTCCACCACTGCTAGGAGAGGTGTTCTGGTTTGCAGCTATCCTGGCATCTCTGGGTAAATACTTGTTTTCCTGTTATATTTGTTCAAGGCCGTGTGGACTGACAGAGTGTGACACACACTTGGATTTTGTGGAAAGCTGTGCTTCATGTCTCCTTTGAGAGGAGAGGAACAAGCATTTCTCATTTCTAGAAATTGTTTCTAAGTTTAAAACAAATAGTGCTATATATTCATTATATTATAATAGAGAATTCTTCCAATGTGAGTTTGTACCTTCCTCTTGCTTGTGGGAGAGCAGATGTAAAAAGGCAGAGTGCTTTGGCAATGGCCATGCAGCAAGGTGAAGCAGTAAGAGCAGGAAGGAATCATGGGCTCTCTCAAGTTCCCACTGTGTATTTTTCATACAGTATGTTGTACTGGCATCAGGGAAATAACATATCCTTATTTATCCTGTATTCTGCACATATGAAACCTGTCTTAAAATACTTGACTGCTGTCCTTGCCTGCAGGAGCAACAATGAGGGTCATCTTGGATATTGGAGGCTCTTTGGCTATCACCATCTCGGCATGCACTGTCATACTGTACACTCTGCTGGGAGGCCTCTACTCTGTTGCCTACACTGATGTCATCCAGATGGTTTTCATTACCCTCAGCCTGGCAAGTCCTGTGCATTTCTTTAGTACCAGTTTTCTGACTAAAGGGAAAAGCCCTGCTCTTCTTTTCAAGCATGTTTCAGACCAAAAATAACTTCCTTGACCTACAGGTCCCCTTTAGGAGAGCAGGTTTCCTGAAAAATGTTAGTCTTTATAAGTCTTTGTACCTTTGCATTTCAGACAGTGCTCACACAAGCCACTGGCACTGTGTGCTGGGTGAACACAAAAAGGTCTGCACAAAAGTGAAGTTTGCAGAACCTGTCTAGAGACATATTGAATGGAGAGAGATCTGTCTATAGAAAATACCAATTAACCTCAATTACAGACTCGTGTTCTTGATGCCATGAACAAGAACTATGTAGATTTAGAGTAAGGAAGGAGAAGAAAGGAAGTGTTGGATTTTAGGAACATACACTCCCACAAGGAAGACTCTGAGTTTAGGTTTAATCTTACTTAACTCTGCATTCTACATCTACCTTAACTTAAATATCTGTTCTCCAAGAACAAGGACACTGGGAAAATGGTTAACAATTTCCATTTCTATTCTAGTGGATCTGTATCCCCTTTGCCCTGGTGAATTCTGCAACGGAAAGTATTTATTACACTGCAACCCATCAATCTTACCAAGACCCTTGGATAGGGAAGATAGAAAAACAGTATCTTGGAAGGTGGCTGGATGACTTCTTCTACTTGGTATGGAGTATTTCTTGGACAAGTGGTTGGGAGGAGGAATTGTGCAAGGGCTTTCTGTCTGGAAAGCTTGTGAATTCTACCAGCCAGGATGCCTACATTGCAAGGCCAGTTGACACAGGCTGGAGGTGTAAAACTGTCTCTCAGCACCACCTGCAGCCACCTAAATGGACTGGGGAGACCCAGGGCTCAGCTGTGGGATGAAAAGAAGCAGTAGGGACACCCCATCCTTTACCCACATGGAAGAACATATCTCTTGGGTAAGAGCATCCAGGCAGCCAGCTCCTCTCCTGGCACCTAATGAGTCATTTCCTACCTTTTGAGACACTGGTCTTGCAGCCTCAGTAGTGTGCTCTTAACATAAATATGTAAAATTCCCTCTATTTGAAAAAATAATAATAAATTAAAATTACATGACTGCGGGTCAGCAGCAAGCACAGTGCAATTGGCTTCACTGCACAACACAACTTTTGAGTTAACAATATAGCCAAGACTCCAGGAGGTTGTTCTGCTCTTACTAAACTGATAATAGGGACACACAGAAGCTTGTTTGTTGAGGAGAGAATCTTCAGATTTTATCTGATTAATTTTGTGTGCTAAGAAAGTGAAAATTATGGGTTTATTTTCCATTTTAAAAGCAGAATAGCTAAGTTTGGGTAGATTCATTTACAAAAGCTGCATTCCTGAAAAACTTTCCTTTCACTTCCTCTGTGCCTGATTCACAATTCCAAACAACCGTTTTTCAGTTTTCTCCATCTGCCAAACCATGAACTTGTTTTCATTAAAATTTCACATCCATTGCAATGAAAACAAAGGAAAAGGGAATTCTCGACTATCAGAAATATTATCCTCAAGAGTTAGAGCTGGGCAACACTTATGCACTTGAAATGAGAATCCGATAACACTAGAGATTATTATGGATGATGCCCTACAGCAGCCTGGTGGGTACCACTGGTAACTGATGAATGTTTCAGGTGCTTGGGAGCATCCCGTGGCAGACTTTCTTCCAAAGGGTGCTCTCTGCTGCCTCGACAGGACAGGCAAGGCTCATCTTCTACCTCTCTGGACTGGGGTGCTTTGCAATGGCCATCCCCTCAGTGCTCATTGGGGCTGTTGCAGCATCAACAGGTAAAACAATTAGTTTGTCTCTGAGTAATTAATGTGGTTTTGGCAAAGGTGATTAAAACAGGATCCAAAGAAGTCCCGATAGAGACTTCAAATTACCCTGTCCCATGGTCCTCAACACCAAGATAGGTGATCTGTACCAGAAAATGTGGAGCCCTCTGAGATACATTACACAACTACATATGGGCATTTAAACAGCCCTAAGACCTATTTAGAGCTATTTCTTTATGATGAAATTACTTTTCCCAGACTTTGTGCTAAGGAAAGATGAAGGCAGACTCTCTAAGCCTTGTATAATCCTATTTTAGAGGAAATTTTATGCTTCCTTCTGTTCATGCCTTAGACATGTAAGACACAGCGATATTACTGCAGACTGTTAATAAGGTTCTTGCTTGAAGGACTCAAGAGGTTCAGTCCTATAAACTCACAGTCTCCAAGCAGGGAATCAATCCTGTGTTGGCTGTGAGCAAGAGAAAAAGTGCAGCCAGATCACTGATCATTCAAGGAAATCAGCTGAAGTCATGACTTCATCCAATTCCCTTCTCCTCATGAGCAAAGTTTGACCTTTAATTGAGCCAATTCTGGAATCACACAAAGCACACCTTTTCTACAGATGCTGCTGAGGAAAAGGGAAATTTTTGATCTAGTGGGAGCTGCAGCATGCTAAAGGGAATCACAAAAGTTCACAAAAGAACCCAAAGAAGTCAGTCTAAGTCCTAAAATATTGCATGGATCTCAGTTCTTAGCCCTTCTGTGACTGGCCTCTGTGAAAAGGTAATTTCAAAGTCTGCAGAAATGTCCACTAAGGATTTGTTGTGACTTTTCCTTGTTTTGTTTTAAAGACTGGAATCAGACAAGCTATGGTCTTCCAAGTCCATTTGAGAGAGGGGAGTCAGCAATGATACTACCACTTGTTTTACAACATCTCTGCCCAGCATACATCTCCATTACTGGTTTGGGAGCCATCGCTGCTGCTGCGATGTCTTCTGCAGATTCAGCTCTTCTCTCCACTGGCTCCATGTTCGCTCACAATATCTACAGGAAAATCCTGAGGAAAAAGGTACCTGGTTGCAGCATCCAGTAGTTTGGGTGTCAGGAAAGGCAATCTTGTTTCAAGGCTATTTCCAAACCAGTCTGTGACTGGAGGTGTGTGTTCTTCAGCTGCTGAACTGATTTCTGCAGATAGAGCTCCAAACATAAGCTGGGGTGTTTATATCTTTGGCAAGGGTACCCATACTGGTGAGCTTTGCTCATTCTAACATAACTAGGATAAAATTTGGACTAAGATATTAATGGAAACAGCATAAAACCATGACCCTTAAAATCAGAGGGGCTCTCCAGGGATGCCTACTTTGCCTGGCTGCGGGTGGCAAGTGGTGTCTGAAAGCATCAAGGGCTTGGGGAGAACCAGCTTAGGCCACAGCCAGGGCAGTGCTGGCCATCCTGTCTCTAATGCTGCCATCTCTGCTTTACAGGCTTCAGAGACAGAGGTGCTGTGGGCCATGAGGACCTCCATGTTGGTGTTTGGGGCCGGGGCTGCTGGTCTGGCTTTTTCCTCCAGCTCTGTCTATGACCTCTGGCTCCTCAGCGGGGAGTTGGTGTACGCCCTCCTCTTCCCCCAGCTCTGCTGTGCCCTTTTTGCCCCCTGCACGAACACCTATGGATCTGCTGCTGGCTTCTTGGTTGGGCTCCTGCTGAGGCTGCTGGCAGGGGAGCCTGCCCTGAGCATCCCCCCTGTCATCTGCTACCCATCCTGCTCCTTGGTGAACGGGACCTACAGCCAGCTCTTCCCCTTTAAAACATTCACCGTGCTTCTCACCTTGGGCACAATCCTTGCTGTTTCACACCTGGCCAAGGCTTTGTTTCAGAGAAACCTCCTCCCTCGCAGCTGGGATGTTTGCAATGTCGTGGGGGGAGCCGCCATCCTCATCCCCTTGCAGCAGGTGGAGAAACAGGAGCGTTTGCCAACCATTGCACCAGGAGAGAACCACGATTAAATGTGGGGCTTCATTTGAAAGGCCACGGTGTGTTCAGCAGTTAGAGCATGGCACAGATAGCATCGCTCTTTACTTTCTCCACTAATGATTTATTTAAATTCCTCACCGAGAAATAAAGAGGCATTCTGTTTGTCCAAGAAAATGTGAGTTTGAAGTCAGCAGTGATTAAAGTCACATGGTGATGGAGCACAATATTGTGGTGGTGACCACGAGACACCTTGGGCCCCAGCAATGGTTGCCTTGAGGTGCCCCTGGTATTCCACCTGACAGCAAAGCTATAATCCTGCTCCACACTTAGGGTGTTCCCAAGTCACATATTTTTCTCACCACAAAGAAGACAAATTAACATCTGATAGATCAGGTAGTCTTGATTAAAAAAAAAAAAAAAAAAAGGTGAGAGCAGACGTATTTCCATTAAACAATTAAACAGCAAGTGGTTTAGCATAATCATCCCTAGGGAGCACATCAAACCTCTGAAAACACAAATTACTGAAAGCAGTGCAACTGCCACAGCAGTGCAGCAGTAATATCAGTTCTGCGCCATTCCTTGTATGCTTTACAAAGTTTTCCTTCATACTGCAAAAGTTTTTGCACATCTCTCTCCACTGCAATATCTGCCAGTGGATCACTCAGCCTGGGAATGTGTGAGACATCCCCTCTGTACAGCCTGGCAGGACAGCAACAGGTAAGGAAGATAAAGCAACATTCCTTAACTATTCACTAAGAAAGAATTACATAGCCACTATTTACGAAATTGTAACCAGATAGAAAAACAGAGGTGCCAGACAGACTATTGGATGAATTTTGTCTAAAACAGGATGGTGTGTGACATACACAAACTGGTGTGTGAGAACTCAGAGGACTGTGATGACAGAAAGGTGCTGGAAACTGATCCTAAACTTTCCTGCAGGGGCACAAAATCCTAAAATCCTGAAGGCAAGATCCTAAAAGATTCAAGCCACAGATGAGTACAGAAAAGCCCTCAATAACTTGTTTGCATAAATTTTTAATGGCGTGGAAGACAAGAAACCCAGATAAATAGTGAGTTTGGATTCTAGCCTGAAGTCTGATGGACTGAGAACATCCCCTGTGAGATGTATCATTAAGATGTGAGCTAAATTAAAGATTCAGGAGGATTCTATAGTAGTGGCTCACAGATGGCTGTCATTTTACCCTCCCCTCAGTGGCTGTGCAGCATCTTACTGGGGTCAGTTGCAATCCACTCACAAGAGCCAGAAGGAACATCACTCAGTATCTTTCCAAAGTGGTTGAGGGAGCTGCTGGGAGTGGAAACACCTGGCACTATTGAAAGGAAGATATTTACTGGCATAACCAAAATATCTTGCAGTAGAGTAACCCTCACAGCCAAGTGAGCTGCTGAGGTGAAAACAAGGTGCTGCTCTATGATTTACTTCCAGCATGTGCATGCACAAGGTGAGATGCTCCACCAGTGCCACTGTGCACTACTGCAGCAAGGAGCCATGAGACTCTGAATTGTACCAAGGCAACTGCCTTGGCTTGGGAGGAGGGCTGTCAGCCCTGCACTCTAGGTATGGCTTTGAGGACTCTGCTCCCTGTGGGCGATCATTCATCTCTTTTAAAATATCCATCCTTAGCAAGGTGGAGATTCTGCTCCTCATCAGAAAAACGTCACATAATCATAATGTTTTGTGCTAGTGTTAGTGAATACGTGGGCACACTAACCTCCCAAATGCACAGCAGTCCTGTTGATATAATTTGTTAAACCAAGACCAGAAATTCTCTCCTGTGTCTCTAGAGACTGCCATGAAATATTAATTATAATGTGTCTAGAAAAGGGAATAAAAGACTGGTTTAAAAATCAAAAGCTTTGCCATTGGCTATGACCCTAGGCAGTCACCCACGGGAGACTTTCACATAGCAGTGATTTGAGTGGGAGCGTGTGAGGTTGTGCTTAGGCAAGGGAGGCACCAAAGCTGTCATTACCTCAGCGCCAGGAGAACAGAGCTCTTGTTAAATCACAGTTGCTGGATGCTGATTCAAGCATACTCTCCTGAGAGACTCAGGGGTGACCTAGTTTGGGGATCTGTCCATCCCCCTATGTGGAGCAGATCAAAGCTGACCTGCTGCATGACCTAGATAAGAGTGAAACCCCAATGTCCTCATGCCAAGGTCACCCTACTTCCTGACCCTAGAATCATAGAATGTTAAGGACTTGGAAGAGACTCTAAAGATAATCTAATTCCAAGCCCCCTGCCATGGGGAGGGATGTCACTTACTAGGTGAGGTTGGTCAGGGTCCCATTCAACCTGGCCTTGAACGCTTCCAGGGATTGGATATCCATGACTTCCCTGGGCAACCTGTTCCTGTGCCTCACCAACCTTTGAGTAAAGAATTTATTATCTAATCTAAAGATACCTTCTTTCATTTTAAAAATACTGGCCCTTATCCTGTCACTATCTGTTCATACAAAAAGTCCCCTTCCCTCCTTTTTATAAGCCCCCTTAAGGTACTTGAAGGCTGCAATGAGGACTCCATGGAGCTTACTCTTCTCTAGGCTGAGCACCCCCAGATCTCTCAGACTGTCTCCATAGGAGAGGTGCTCCATCCCTCTGATCATCTTTGTGGCTTCATCTGGACCTACTCAGCACATCTTTCCTGTGCTGGGACCCCAGAACTGGATGCAGCACTGCAGAGGGAGTCTCACCAGAGCAGAGGGGCAGAATCCCCTCCCTCACCCTGTAGGCCCTATTGCTTTTGATACAGCCCAGGATCCATCCCATACAGCAGCTCTGACAGGAAAATGCCTACTTCTGGAGATACCTTTTCACTCCACTGTTGTGCTCAGCTTCTGCTGTTTTTACCCTGCAGAGACCCGAAGTTTGATATTGCAGCCTTTCTGTGCTAACAGGCTTGGCATGGCAGGCAACAGATCCATAGGCAATAGCTTCCTGAGAGAGCAGCAAAGGACACTGCTGAGGAGTGACACCACCATGTTACCACCCAGCATCACCACAGAAACTCACAGACTTCAAACACGAGTCTTTGCTGTCAGGGGCATCTGGCATACTCAGCCATACTTGGCCTTTGCAAAGCTTCCCTAAATTTCTACCACTAACAGCCCTCTGCTTTGTGTGAAGAGAGGAATATAGCAAAGACACAATTACTGTAACTTTCATGAATGTTTACCATTTTCCACCCTTACATGACTCTCTCCTCTGAACATCCCCCAGCAAGCTTAAAAAGACAACAGTCATCAAGGTCGGACAAAGTTTTGGAAGCAATTACCTGCAAGCAAAATAAATACAAAAGTACTTCTGTCCTGTACTTAATGCCCAAATGCCTAGTTGTTCCAGTCCAGCAGACCCAAGGTCCTTGAGGTGTTGTTAGCATGGGGGATAATGACCCAGCTCCCATGAAACCATTATGTTCATGGGTTACAGCTTCCAGTTCAACATTCTTTTATTTTTCTGTCCCCCCTTCATAAAAAATTCACCTGAGCACTGGAGGACTCCAGTTTACCTCTCCACATGTGGATTTACCTCCTCTGACCCTTAAAAGTGTCCATGACAATGACTCTATACCATTTCAGCTTTCATTAACTTTTCTCAGCCTAGACTGCTGCTACATAAAGCAGCAAGCACCAGCATCCAGTAGTACACTTGGAGCCTGGGCTGGCAGGATCCACTGAGATACCCTGAGGCTTCCACTGTCTTGCCTTTTTTTGACATTTTACTGTTCAACTTCAGAGCATCTGAGATGGTATCAGACTGAGATTTGATTAAGAAAGAAGAACCATACAACATCAATGCCATGTGCA
Source organism: Sturnus vulgaris (assembly GCF_052056855.1). Lineage (NCBI taxonomy): Eukaryota > Metazoa > Chordata > Aves > Passeriformes > Sturnidae > Sturnus > Sturnus vulgaris. Next base: position 41,380,866 of record NC_142244.1, on the reverse strand, counting down.
TTAGGTAGATTAACAGCTGGCAGGTTTGAAATGTAATTACAAGTAGGAAATTATCATTCAGTATCCACCCTCTAGTGAGGGTGATTCTTGGAATTGTGCTATGGAACTGCACTTAGCAGTGACAGGGTGGGCAATGAGGAGCAGTCCACATCATGTGCTCAGCTGGTCAAACGAGCTGCAGGTCAGTGTGGGCTCATGGACAATCTAATGCAGGTGTCTACAGACACATCAAGTGTATCACAGCCTAAAAACAACTGTTGGCTGTGTTGTCCTCAAAGGAAGGTCTGAGTGATGCTATGCACTGCAATGTTAAGATTTAGGTGAGATCAATCTTACCCAGAGCATGCTCCTGCTACTTTGTCTCTTTTTTTTTTTCCTTCCAGGCAGGATTTATGGCAACATCCAGGGTCTGGAAGTAAAACTAGACAAATTAAGACTACAAATGAAGCTCAGCATTTTAAATGTAAAGTCCATTAAGTAGAGCAAGTTGGCAAGGGCTGAGGTGGACTCGCCATCACTGAAAGTGCTACAGCGAAAATAGAAGCTTTTCTCAAAGTTATCCCTGTGTTTTAAGAGGAATCCATTCAGTGTAGCCCTAGGGTATCTGATGTCCAGGCCGGAGTTCAGACTCACAAATCCCAGTAGCATTTGTTCCTTACTTCTCTCAGCCCTGCTAGCAATGAGCAATCAGGTACCACTGAGATAACCACTTCCACTTCTGTCTTAATACTGACATTACTCAGAGTCCTGCTTGTCACCCTTGAACTCCAACAATAAGAAGTCAAGAACACAGTGTGATTTGGATTTCTAAATCTAAACTGTGTCCTCCATCAGCAAACTCTCTTATCCTGAACCCCAAGAGGTCTGTTCAAAGATGACAGAAGAAAGTCTCCTACTCTCAGTGGTAGCAGCACTGCACAACCTCCTCTAGCAGCCACCTACCTACCCATCCTGCACAGAAAAATCAAGTTTCCATCCCTGGTGTGTGGGGAGCAGCTCCTAAATCCCCCCCACACATAGGCTGAGGTGGGGTGTAAGGCCAAGGCTATAAGTGGTGTTGTGACATCTGTGTGTGGAGCTCCAGGGGGAAACCACCCCCTGTGCCTGTGCAAGGGTCTGAGCTGTGACTGCCCTGAGTTACCCGTACTTGTTTCCAGGGGAGACACCATAATTACACCACCATTGCTCAATCGCAGTCATTATTTGACTGCCACATGCCTGACATGCTTCAGCAGCTGTTCTGCAGGACCAGAGGGGCTCGATTCAATTCGCTTCAGTGCTCTGTATTCCCAGCTGCCTCGCAGGTGCTGTGTTCCGGCACGGGAGCCAGCACAGACCAGGAGGTTGCCTGCAGTGAGGATCATCAAGTCTGGCTCTCTAGAGAGACCCTGTGGCAGCCCCTGCTCAGTGCTTCAGCAAGCCCATAGCGAGCCTAATCAGTGGTAGAAAAAAAGAGTTCTGGTTTTGGCAGCTCAGACACCATCAGGACGCAGCTGTGTTGACAGGGCAGGTCAAAGTAAATACTTCGCACCAAATTTAGGCCAAATAAATTGGAAAGCTGCTTAGACAATCCACATAAAAAGTGTGGTTAAGACTGGAGTGTGAATATTTAAATAATCCATTTCAACTAGACCAACTTAATCATGCTTAATTATTGCTTTTGTTAATTATTACTCATGTTTAATTTTACTTGTCGCCCAACCTGTACATATCAGATTAAGACATAATGCACATATCCTGCTTAGGACAGTGATCAAATCAGAGATGAGAGACAGACTTGAGCACCTGGAGCATACCAAGATTTGAGATGAAAAAGGCTTGCACTATTCTGGTAATGGACAGCAATGGAGAGAAGAAGGGGGAAAAAAAGAGGGGAAAAAAGAGGGGAGAAATGGGAAGATACAAGAGACACTTTTGCACTTGTCCCTTCCCTTTTTGAGATTGTTTTAATTCTGCACACAGTGGATAGACGTGCCATTCAATTTTCTGAATTCTGCAATTTAAAATATTTATATTGCTAATAAACAACAGTGAAAAATACTATGGGTCAGCAAAGTTGAACTAGAAACTTGGAAAATGGTCAGATTAATCTTCCTTGTGATAAAGGCTCCTCTTCTATGTTCTTTGTATGGTGTGACACTAACCAACAGACAGTAATTTGGGACACTGATGTGAGGTGAAGGGTTGAAGGAATGGCTGACCTTCTGGTGTCCAAAGTGGAATATAATTATTTTATTTAATTGGAATTGCATTATTATTTTACTTTATTTTTACCACTACAACACAAGTTGAGTTAATCAGTGACATCAAGATCGGAGACAGCCTGAGCTGCTAATGCACTAGCAGAGTTCACATCCTGAGGGATAAATGTCAGGCGAAGAATAAAATCAGGACCCTGAATTTTAGGAAAAAAATCTTTCAATCCTTCAAAGAGTTAGTCAATAGGACCTCCGTGGAAAACTGCCCTCAGGGGCAAGGGAGCAGAAGAGAGCTGAGAGATCTTAAAGGATATTTTTCATAGAGCATAAGAGCTCTCAATCCCCAGGTATAAGAAATCAGGAAAGGAAGGCAAGAGACCAGCATGGCTGAGTCGAGACCTGCTAGAGAAACTAAAGGGCAAGAAGGAAATGCACAGGTAGTGGACAGGAACAGGTATCCTGAGAAGAGTATAGGGACACTGCTCAGGTGTGTAAAGATAGGGTGAAGAAGGCTAAGGAGCAGCTGTAGTGGAAGGAAAAGGAGTATTGGTTTTAAATTGGAGGAGATTCAATTTGGATTAGATATAAGGTAGAAAATTTTTACAGTGAGGTTGGTGAAATACTGGAACAAGTTGCTCAGAGAGGCAGGATAAAGACCACCTCAGAGACTCAAGATAGTGAGGATTTATTTTCTCTGTTTTGATATAAACTTCCTAGAAAAAAAAGCAACTTTGTGCTTTGGTTTCCCATTGAAAGAACATGGGGATATTCCACTCTCTGTGAATACAGAGGGAGGATGTATTGTCTCAGAAGATATTTACAGCCACAACAGTACCCCATGGGGAAATGTCAGCCATCCCCCCTCAAAGGTGTGCTTTGAGCACCTCCCATTTGATAAAAGCTGTTTCCAAATGTCTCCCTTCTACTAAGCAGGTGTGTATTCTCAGATAGACATTTCTGCATCATCACTTGATTTTTTTCCTCTTTTTCCCTAACCTGCAAACTCCCGGGCCAAACCCACAAGAAGATTTAGGGAGTCTAGGCAGCTTAAAAAGTGGATGGATGCTGACAGACCAGAGCTGCCCATTGTCTTTCTTCCTACAGCTACTGACTGATTTGAGGTAAGAAAGGGGCTTTTTGTATTGTGCCTCTGCAGAAAAAAATAAAAGGCAAAAAGAGACCACTGACATGCAAAGGCAGATTTGACCAGGTTCTACTTCAGATGCTGAAAAATCCTTTTTCATCTTATACAAAGGGAAGGAAGTTTTTTACACATCAAGACCTCACAACAAATGTTCTTCTCACTCCCAGAAGACTCAAATGAGATAAGCCAGGGTGACTAACAATGTGAAAGAGAGGCCAGAAGAATGTTACCTATTTTTGACTACTCCTGTGCCAGGAGGATGTTTTTTTGCTGGTTTGGAAGCTTGTAGCTCTCTCCTGGCCTCTACCAGCTGTTTGCCAGCTCATTGCATCATCAGCCAAAAACAATGGTGAGCAGCCTCTGCAGCCAGGCACATGCAATGCCCTGCAGTCGCTGTTAACATTTCTTTACTGAGTTTTCTCCTATGGTTTCTTGCAGGATTAAATTACCTCTAAAGGGCCATCTCAAGTCTGTAATCTCTTTGAATACTTAACTCTGGTGACTTTTATCTTTTCTTCAGCAAAAGACAAGGTCAAGCATTTTATCAAGTCCGAAAAAGATATCAATGCAAAAGAGTGAGAAAAGAAGAGCAAACCCTCTGTATAAAGCACTTCAGTGTACTCATGCAGCATATTAGAGAGCAAAAGGAGCTTTCTGGCTCCTATCTGGCTGTTGTTGCAATCGTTAATGTAGTTTTGTTCCATTATTAATGGCACCAGAAAGAGAAATCAGGCTCTCCAGACAAACTTGAGAGACTGTTGTTTCACATTTGGCAATGAGAAGAAAGGAAAAAAAAATTAAAATGAAAATAAGCAAAGGGAAGGGGAAGGAATACTTAAAATATTGAGTATGTAGCAGTAAAATCTACAGATACCTACAGCAGGATAGGAATGGCAAACTAAATCTTTTACAGACCTTGTAAATCATTCCCAGAGCCTGATAGTTTAAGGCCATTTTGTAATTAAACAAAAACAATCTAATTTTTTACAGTGCCTATTATATAACTTGATACATTTATGTTTCCTAGAACTGCTGATTGACAAGCAGAGAAAAATAAAACCAGAAGAGCACCATTAATGGATGAAAAATCTACAACTTGGAGTGGCATATAATTGGCCTCATCTGAATGTGTTTGGACAGGATTTTAATAAAAAACTTTGTTAGGAAAATGCACCATGAATAAGCCAAGGTAAGTAAAATTAGGAATAACACTCCAATCTGACTTCTCTGTAAAGTTACCCTGAGTTAGCTACCAAATCCTGCAGAAGAGCCAGGCAGGGTGCATCCCTTCCCTCACACCTGGCAGAAACTGTTCCCCTGCTGAAGCCTTGCACCAATGCCCAAGCACCAAAGCCCAGGATGTCCACAGCATCCTCTTCAAACTCCAGCCCAACAGCAGGTGATATCTGCTGAAGCTCATCCCCCATTGCCTTTGGGGTGCTGGGAGAGAGGCAGGTGTTGGGGGGACTCAGAGGGGTCAAGCATCAAGGTTAAATTCAGTTAGATTGGTTGCTTATCAATAATCCAGCCATCATCAGCACAAGAAGAAATTACTTCAGGTTATGCCAGAGGACATTACTAAAAATTGCTTCTCTGAAAGGGCTGTCAACCACTTGAACAGGCTGCTCAGGGAAGTGATGGAGTCACCATCCTGGAGGTGTTTAAAAGTCACGTAGACGTGGTTCTTATGGGCATCGTTTAGTGGTGGACTTGGCAGTGCTAGTTTAATGATTGATTTGATGATGTCTTCCAGCCAAACTAATTCTATGACTCCTTGAAGGCAAGTGATTCTCTCTGTAGTCCCTTTTTGATGGGCCTGCACCCCATGGCCTCCAGCACCAGCCCCCACAGTGCAGTTCACATGGCCACACTTCTCTGCTGGCTGCAGGCAAGAAAACTGCCCTGAAAATTGCCCCCACCCTCTGCTGCTCTCCTGCCTTGCTGAGGGGCCCCTACCCTGCCGAGCTGTCACCCAGCACTGCTGTTTCACACCCCAATGCATTTCTGCTTAAGAAAAATCTCCTCCCTTGCAGAGGGGATGTTTGCAGCACAGAGTGAGGAAGCATTGCTTCCACGGGGCTCTAAGGGAGAGAGGAATCTGCCAGCTTTCAAATAAATATGGTTTATAATAGCTCAATTAAATGCTTTCTTAATGCTGAGCACTTTGTGATATGTATTTCTTGAGGTGCAGTTTATATTTTTAAAAAACCCAACCTCTAGGCGTTTTATAATTTTTCCTTTAAAAAGAAGGAATTTAAAAGTTCTTCTCCGTTAATTATTGATGCTGAACACAGGACTTCTTTTTATCACAGGACTGAACATTTGACCTATGGTAGCCAAAACTGCCAAAATTCGTATTTCAATTTCATTACTAACATCTGTCTTTCCATTTATTCAATGCAAACAATTTGCTACATTTAAAATATGCAGCATTAAATTAATTTTATATGAGAATATAGCTCATAAGTTGTGCTACCAAAATAGTTCACTGGGCCACGAGCTCAAAAATAATTTAAATAAAGGCTGAAAGAAATAAAAAAGGAAAATTGCATGAAGTCACATCACCATGAGACCTTCTTTAATGCTCTGAGGAAAAAAAAATGACATAAAGCAGTGGGATCAGGAAGAAAGTTCGTTTGACAGAATCTCTCCCAGGGGAGGCACTGCACACTTTTTCATGCAGTTACATTTTCAGCAGGGACACCCAGGCACGATGTTGGCCTGACACAGCAGAGAGGATTTGGCAAAGCACAGGAGCAGCTCAGACAGATGAGGCAGAAGGGAAGCACTTCATGGCCTGCATCTGCAGATGGAGTGCTAACAAATTTCCAGGCAACCCCAGCAGCACGGCAAGCTGCAAAGCTGTGGGATCAAAGACTTTGGCAGTACCTGACCTCCTCCCATCACTGACCTCCTTCTCTGCCTCTTCATCTGAGTATCACCACTGAAGGTTCAGGAGATGCATCAGAAGTCAATGAAGCTGGAGATTTTTTTGTACCTGAACAAAATCTGGGCCCTGGAGTCCATGATGATGGTGCATGATAGCATCACACTTGGATGTAAAGCCCGCACAGGAGTGGGTCCCCTGCAGCTGAGCCCTGCACAGCCCCCCCGCCCACCCAGAGCTGTGCTTCAGCCCTCCAGACCCCCTCGGGACTCACCTGTTCTCCTCACAGACAGTCAGTACATAAGGAAACCTGCATTATTCCATACAACGCAGGTGGCTCGGGCAGATTGCAGCTGTCCCCCCTCACCTGGGTGATTGCTCTTTCCTCCCATCACCCTGGGGAGCCCGTGCTGACCAGCATGCTGAAACGTCTCTCTTTAACCCAAAACTCTACTAAAGAAAACTTGAGGAGAAGGAAATGCAAGAAAGAGTACGGGAAATCTGCAAAAAGATTGATCTGATGTGTAACTCTTTCCCTTGTCAGAGAGGCAGGTTTCCTGGGGTGTATATGGCTTCTGGTAGTCACATACAAGGATGCCTCTGAGCAAGGATGAATTTTCAGGATTGGGACGATCTCATGTTTTCTGATCATGTTTCCTACTACCTCACAGTGTCCGGTGCTTCTGTAAGAAATACAAGGATTGCTGGGGACCTCCTCTGGACAACAGTAGAAGGGAGAGAGGAGCACCTAGCGCATGTGCCGGGTACAGGTGAATGGGAACCAGGTTCGTTTTCTAGCGTGGTCATCTGAGATGATCTCTGGGGACACAGAGATGCTGCTCTCCAGCCCTCCCCTCATTCCCGTCTCACCTGCGGCATCATCAGACTTCTTGGAGCAAAAAAGTCAGTTTTTAACACCCCGAAGTGAGATTTCTCTTGCGGATGCCAAACCACACTTAAAACCAGCCTCCTCGGCCAGGTGTCCCGATCCCAGGCTCGGCTCCAGGCTCCGGCCGCCCATCGCGCTCATTTCCCGGCCGGGCGATGGCCGGCGGCCCGGCAGCGCCTTCCCTTCCTCAGCCAATTGCATCTCCGGCCGGGATCGGAGATCGCGGGGTGTGATCGCCGGGGGCCGCTGCGGGGGGGAGCTGGGAGCAGCCCCGGCGGCGCGGCGGGAGCGAGACGAAGAGGAGGGAGGGAGGGAGAGAAGCGGGACAGAGGCCTGGGGCAGGCAGCCCCCGGGGTCGGGCCGCTCCGGCCTGCCCGGGCACTTAAATGCAGCCCCTGGGGCATCGGCTTCCCGCTGATGAGACCGCTGCAGGGCTGCCGAGGCCGGGGCGTCGTCGTGGGGACCGTCACCCTCTGCCTGGCCGCCGGGTGGGCTCTGCAGAGTAAGTGTCCGACTCCGTCCCTGCCTGCCCCGCTCCCTCTCCCGGCCCTTCCCTCCTGCTCCTCGCCGCGATTTCCCTCCCGGCTCAGCCCCAGCGCCCGACATCGGCGGGGCGGTGCAGAGCGCTCGCCGACCCCCGCCCGCAGCCGGCGCTCTGCCCAGCCCGTCCGCAACTGGGAGCGGCTGGGGAGGGGATGGGCACGGGACGTACCGACACTCGGGCAGGCATCGCTGCTCTCTGAGGGCTGGGCATGGCCAGGGGAGGCTCGTCCCCGCTCCTGCTGCTCGGAGGGAGCGGGGGAGCCGAGCGGGAGAGGCGCGGCCGCGTCGGGAGCGCCCCATGTCCCGGCCGCACGGCCGCTCCCGACGGGGGCGGCCCCAGCAGCCGCCATTCTCCTGCTGCTTTTCCAGGACACCGAGGGGACAAGGTGTGGAGGGGGAAACAACCCCGGCTAGTCAGCCCGAGGGGTGTTGGGTCACGCCGGGAAACGCGGCGGTGAGGAGGGAAGGTGGGATCCAAGCCAGCACCGCACGGGGGCTGAGGGGGATGGGGCAGCGGGCACAGAGCCGTCAGCTCCTCTCCCAGAGGGCCTGAAGGAAGGAGGATGCTGCCAGCCCACCCTCCCCTGCGGGCCAGGCTGTCAGTGCCGCCAGGGAGTTCGGTTTGGTCACGGCACTCCACCAACAGAGGTGACGCACCAGCAGGACACCAAAGGGTGGAGAATCAGTCCGCAGGGTTTCAGAGGCCCTTTCTAGAGTTGTCTCCCCAGTTTAGAGCTCCTGCGTGGAGGCCCCTTGTTGCCAGCGTTTGTTTATCTTTCCCACTGACTGCCCAGCACACTGCATGCCCAGCTGCGTTGCCACGGCCAGGTACGCAGAGCCGCACTTCCCACTTTGACTCTTGGCCAGGCAGATAGTTTGCAGTAGAGCAGCGTGCCAGGACGGCAAACTCCGTGAACTCTGAGCAGCCCCTGTACCCTCTTCTCCTGGGTGCGTGTTTTACTGGGTGTGAAGGGGCTGGTTTTGCCAGCAGCAAAGCGCAGGCACCTTGCATAGGGCGCTGCATGTGGGTGTGATGTTTGCTCTCCGGCCTGGTGCAGATCTGTTGGGTTAGACCGGTTCAGGTGATCTAGGCACACTACCTACTAAAAATACTTTTGAATGGTTAGATACTGCACTGTGCTTTTTAGCTTTGCATGCCAGATAGGGACAGAATATATTTACAAATCATTTAACGGAAAGGTTTAAATTCACTCTTTTTTTTTACATTTACCTTGCAATCACATGTTCAAAACAAAGCCTCTCTAAAAACATGAAAGGGTCAGTGAGGAGAGACACTCACCTCCTGTCTGGTCAGAAACAGTGGGAAAGGCCTTTAAATAAACACACGGACCAGAAAACAATTGGAACAATTTGCAGTGATTACCAGAAGTTCCTGGCTGTTCTGTTTCTGTAGCTGGCACAAACCTCGTTTTCACAGCCCTGGTTAGTCTCTCCTGCACACAGGCTGAATCGCAGACCACAGCTCAGCTGAGGATACACTGAGCTGCCTGGAAAGCATGATGTTCCTGCAGAGGGACTGGGCAGCATGAGTATGACAATGATCATGAAAGGGGGAGCCCAGGAGTGTTAATCTTGGAAAAATCCTATTTAGTACTGTAGATGAGGGCCTGGGAATTGAACTGGCTTCTTGAGCTCCCTTACCTTACCCTGACCAGGAGAGTTAGTAAATTCTGCTACAGATCCCAAATACAGTGAAGTCAGGCTGTAATTCACCCATCTCTTCCATTTGTGATGGATGTGGAGTTTTGGCCATGGAGAGCTCCTATTTTAAGATTTTTTAAAAATATATTTTTATCCCTTGGAGATTTTTTCTTTGCCTTTCTTAATCATTTTTATCCCTGAAGACTGCAGAAGCTCATCCCCAGGTATCCTGCTTTGCCCTAGAGTGCAGTGTAGCTGAGGGTCTCATTCTCACTCCCCCACTGGGTTACAGACATTTACAGGTCAGCATTTCTTTTTCGTTTTGCTCTTGCAGTCAGGCTATTCCCACAGTAGAGCAGGTGAGCTACTCCAAGCCAAACCAGGAAAAGGCATTCAACCTTACTCTGTGCTTTATCTGCCTTTCATCTACTTTGATTTTTGTGGGTAGGTAACAGGATTTCAGTCTTTAGCCAAGGGTCTCAAACAAGCCATTAATAAAAAGAACACATGTATGCCAGTTAAAACTCCAGTGTTGGTGTTCATCCAAATCTTCATGAAGAAACACCAAATGCAAGCAGAAATTATTGCAGTTACACATTAAACTAAGCTGTCAGTTCAGTTTCACAATGTCATGAACAGCTCCATAATCGCATCAGGAGGAAGTAGGTGAGAATTAAATATTCTTTTATATGCATTTTTGCCTTGATATTATCAGGAACATAAAGTCCCTGGCTTCTCATGAAACTGCATACCTTTGGTGACGTGATTTATCTGCACTGGCTTATTAACTGGCCACCTTTAAGAAGCTGATATTTCTACTGTTGATTGCATATCTTGAAAACACGACACAAATCCTTGCCAAGACTTCACATGCTTACGCCAACTACAGTTCTTGCTTTTGGGGGATGGTAGTTAACAAATATAATAGATTACCTTGGACATGGCAACTAAACTTTCCATTCAAATGCAGGATTTTTAAAGAGATCCAGTTACTGATGAACAAAAGAAAATGGCTCAGTTTTCAGAAAATGTAATGCTTATCCAAAATTCCTTTCTATGTGGATGTTAAAACATTGAAACATATGCAATTACGTGTCTTTTATGGTGGAAGCATTTTTGCTATCACAAATTATAAATGTGTATATAGTCTTCAAGTATGTATGTTACTTTTATAAAAAGCATAAAGAAAAAGGTATTGAAAAGCATAATCAATCCTCTCTTAAAACAGATCACTGAAATAGGTAAGATGAATCACCAGGATCCAGAGGTTTCAACATGCCCTGGGCAGCTGGTGCAGCATCACCTCCAGACTCATCACTCTTCTTTGTCTTTCAGCTCCTGGAGGAGTATCATTAGTTGTCCCGCAACCCAACATCAATGCAACAGTGGCACAAAACATCCTCCTCTCAGTTGAATACTCTTGCCGAGGCGTGGCCACCATTGAGTGGAAGCATGTGTCAAGCTGGGGCACCACCAGCATTGTGGAGTGGAGAAGTGGGAATTATGTCAACATATCCACAGTCTACAAGGACAGAGTGACTACTTTTGAAAATGGCTCTATACAGCTTCAGAACGTGGGCATGAGAGATGCTGGCTACTATTTTGTCACTGTAATGGAGGAGCATGGAACCAATGCCTATGGCACCATTGTAGTCAATGTTTACGGTACAAACTAGACAGGACTTCTTGGCTTTGCCCTGTGTTTAAGCATCAATCTACTTGTAACCAATTTTATAATACTAATTTTTTTCCATTTTCCCTACAGAGATTATCTATGAAGATTTGCATTTTGTAGCAGTTCTCTTTGCATTTCTCGCTGCAGTATCTGCCATTCTAATCTGCTTCATGTGGCTGTGTAATAAATCTTTGCATCTATTTCAAAAGAAGACAACACACAAACTAACAGGTATTTCTCTTAAACTGTAGTCAGGGTATAGAGTCTTCAAGCATGAAATTTGAGACTAAAATTTGTACCATAAACGTGCTATACAGGGCCACTGAGAGCAAGACTGAAGTACTCAGATCAGTTATCCTGTTCTTATTAGCTGAGGCAACTGAATAGCAGGTGTTTAGTTGAAAAACAATCCACAGGACATCTACCTTATATGTTTCACGTTAGAAATAATAAAATACTTCCCAACACTGCTGATTGCAAAACTTGAGGAGAAAAGGCCAGAGCTGCAATAACCCCCCATCAAAGGGCAGAAGACAAAATCAAGAGCATCAGCAACTCTCTCAGAGTTCACATCAGCAGGGTGTATCCTAGGTGAAAATATTCAAATGACCCTTGGGAGTGGCCCCCACCTCAGTTCAATCCTCAGTGGAGGATTGCATCTCCTCCTCTCAAAACCCCTCTTTACCTGTTCACTTTTGATCCAGTTGCAGACTCCAACAAACACTGAGTAATATCAAAACTTGACACTGAAGACAACAGGCCAAGGGAACACAAGGGCTACACTGAGGGGACATACTAGAGAAGAAATTTCCAAGCCACCACCAGGAATATTTGGCCTAGGCAGAAAGACAAGGTGCATATTATGGGCCTGGATCAAGCTCTTAGGCACATCTTCGAAATGGGAGGTTTCCTTTACCACTTCAAAGTATTTCAGATGTTTACCTCCCTTCTTGGTAAATGCAGATCCACTCTTGGTTTGCTGCCCTCTAGGTAAAAGGTCTGCATTTCTTCTGTAAGTGCTACATTACAACAAGCAGCCTAGCTATCAGTATTTTACTAGACTAACACAGATACTCAAGCATCCTAAGATTCATGGCCCAGACTTCATGTCAACTCTGCAGAACCTAATAGAAGAAGAAATTAACTTGGTTTGAGCTGCCTCTTTCTTTCTGTTGCTCACCTACAGCTCTTAAGGGCTGCTGCTGTTTTCATGGTGCATACACCATTCACAAGTTTCTGTAGCCACTGAAAACTCTCCTATCATGCCAGAATATACAGGATTTTGTTTAGATAAAGCCTCTTCCTCCAGCTGAAGCCAATCTTCCTGCAGGGCTGAACTGAATAGACATATTCATGTAACATATGGCAGAGTTCAGGAAAGCATAGTTCTAGAAACTTGTGTGATCTCCCAGGAAATGGTCTGAAGTAGAGACCTAATTTCTGCCCCAGTTCTATCTCAGAAGAGCCCTCCTTTCAGAAGTCATGAAGAGAGATAGAAGAACGGGCCCTGTGGACTAAGTTTTCTTAGTGCCTTTAGCCTTGTACTGGAAGAAATCGTCGTCACTTTAAAGATTGTGAGAACCTCTTTACACAGTTAAATATTTTGAAAAAATGTATTTAAAACCTAATTTTAGATGAGCAAGCTTGAGCTAGTATTAAAAAGTTAAAAATGTCTCAGCACAGTTAATTTTGGAATATTGGCCTTCCAAACCATTTGCCAATCAATAACAATATCCTTTTATTTACAGCAAGTACAACAGAAGAGATTGAACTGGAAACCATTGAGTGTTAGCCAAGGATTGTATCATAATAAAAATAACAATTCTACCTCAGGAGAAAGTATTGTCCAAGAAAGCAAGAACAAACCTAGAAGGTAAAATGTTTGTGACTACTGCAGAAACATCCTGACTTGCAAAGTAATTAAATCAGCAGTGTCTGCTGGAGCTGTTTTGACCTGTTAAGTTTTTGGTTCTGCTAGGCAAGGTCAGAGTAAAAAAGGAGTATGCTTTCATGCTGAGCATGAACACATTTTTGTGGTTAGCTAATAAAATCTACAGCCTCTACCACTCTTAAAATCAACCAACCTACCAACCAAGTCTCTAAGATCAACCCATAAAGGAAATTATCATGGTCTTGAAGGACACCTGCATTTTGGATACAGCAAGTCTCCTATTACAGACAGAGTGGTCATTAGCATCCATCAACATAATAAATTAAATATCTAATTACAGTATTACATTAAAAAATTAATTGCAAGCATCGAATCCTGTTTATTGCACCTATGCTGCTACTTTTGGGTGTAAGCAATTTCCTGAAGCTCTGAAGACAAACAGCAATTTTTCATGAGACAAAACTAACTTTGAAAGAACGCCGAGCTGGTCAAAGTTCTCCCGCTTGTGTTTCTAATTGTTTACACTGCCCCAAGATGGACGTTAACACACATTTGATGACATTGCTAGAGCAGGTGGTTGTACAAGGAACAGTGCAGTCAGGCACTAAAGTGGACACTGTCTATAAAGATTAGAGAGGTCAGATAAAATACTGACACACAACACCAGTGGGGTGGCAAAGTACTAAACAGTTTTGTTGTGAAAGATGTCAAGTCCTTTGCAAACTTAGTCCTGTGATGAACAATCTATCTGAGAAGTTAAAACAGCATTACTTCGAAATACAGTATTTACAAATACAGTTTAAAATTGCTCTTGTTGAGAAGCCACCTTTGCTTTCCCTATGCTGTAAGAAAACATTAAATGACCCAACTAATGTTTTCTTGAATCTGCATATTGCACGTATTGCAATTCTCCACCTGTAGATCTGTTGCGTGGACTAACATTTGTGTTTGTCAGTGAGAGAGCAGTTAACTGACCGAGTTCCAAATTATTCTGTTTTGCTTTTCTAATGAGAATTTTGCAGTGTGAAATAAACTTTGAACTTGGAAGACACCATGGACTAGTCTGTGCCTGTAGACTGCCACATGGTTGTTTGAGTCAAACTGCTGCTACCTCCTTTCTCACACTTATCTCACTTGCTTGCAAAAACCTTTTACAGGACAGGCTGACAGAGCTTTCCCTCTGGTCAGGGACTGGGATGCTCAAATGCAGAGGTACTATGGGCTCCACTTGGAAAAATGTTCAGGGAATTTCTCACCAAGTCCATAATGATGCAGGTAGGTGCCAAACAAGCCAAAGCACTCCGTGCACAGTACCTTTTAGCCATCCCATACTGAGCTGGCCTTTTGCAGTACAAAGGGCCTCTCCCACTCATACGTTAAGGTACCAGGTTCAGCTGTTTGCTCCTTCCTACATCTAGAACATGTCAAAAAACGCGAGAAATTACATAAGTATTAGATACGGCACAGACAAGTAAGAGTTTATTCCAATTCTCTGCTTTAAACATACACTGCCCATCTTTTGTGTCTTTGAGTGAACTAATCTTTGACAACGGGGAAACTCTAAGTGCATCTATTTCAATCATCAAATTTGAATTACTTGGGAAAGCATACTGACAGAATATGGAAAACATTATTAGGGGTTCTTTTTGAGCCCTAAATCTTAGACTTTTAATGGAAAAAACATTAAAGCACTTTGAATGTGAAGCCAGGTGTTCGACTGAGCTGAATATACAGCAGGTGCTCTGCCAGACTTAGAAAGTACAAAAAGTGCAGCTCACATACAAAACCACTATTATCTGCTAACGCTGACCTGAACACTGCAATTGCCAGAGGAATTCAGGAAACATATTCAGACATGGATAACCATTCCAGTGCATTGCTGTCATTGCAGAGGTCACATACACATTTAAACGACTATGTTTGAAAGCTGGGATGAAAGCAGGAAATGAACATTAAAATTCTCCAGTTTAAAATGTACTGCAACAAAAGAAGTTTACAACTAGCACAGTTGTTCTACCTCCTCCAGGTTGGCGGAAGTCACTGCAACTTCAGGCACCCATCCTTGGCTGTTGAACCTGGTGTCAATGCCACTCTTAGGCAGTAATATCCTGTATGAACAGCAGGGACTCAAACAGTATTCAGTGAGAACATCCAGCCTGTATATAGCTTTCCTTATAGACAATTCCTCACCCAAAAATTTTAGCCACAATTTAACATGCTTACTTTACACAGGTAACGTTACTTTAAAAATACTCACATTTTCCTGAAAATGACGTTTGTCAATATGCATTATTAATGTCAGTATTTGAGATACAGAATGTGAGGCTAAACTCTAGCAGTTTCTTGCTACCCTGGACCACCTGAAGTCGTATGGAAGGTTGTTACAGTAGAAATTCAGAAACTAATAGCTGTTCTTACTATAAACTCCCTGCAGAACAGCAGCAAATTTAATATTTACAGCATTCCAGATAATCAAAGGGATTAAGTCATTTTACTTTTTAACTTGAATTAAAGAGAAGTTCACCAGATTGCTTTGGCAATCAATTGAAAAGGTCTTAATCATTCACTTGTCAATTGTCATCATTTCATCTTCAAAGATGCACTACCAAGTTTCAAGACTGTCTGTCAGATTTCTAAACAGTCTGTTTTCCATTAAAATTAGTAAACCCTGTGTATTCAAGTAGAAAACTCGGACTCTCCTCATCTCTAATAAATCTCTTTTTTTTGTTATTATTATTGGGGTTTTTTTCCAGCTAGACCTAGAAATCTTGACAAGTGTTTTTGTGCTAACATGCAGAGCTTGACCTTCTGCAACACAGGAGGTGTCCTTTTCAGGAGAGAAGTCCTGCAACCATGAGATTGTAATAGCTCCACAGTGATCTGATTATTTGGTAATGAAGAAATTACTTGATGAAAAGGCTATTGCTACAGACAGACCTGTCAATTTAGGTTAAGAACAATAAAGTGTAAAGACATTTCCAAGTTTCATGACTCATCTTCTAATTATTAATAAAAAATTTGTTGTGTTGGCAGGAATCAGAACAGCCTCATCTAGCTGGATGCATGAACACATGCATCAGGCTGTTGGCTGAACTGTTCACCAAGGAAAAACCACCCCTCTCTGCCTGTAATCATACAGTGTCTGCTGGCACCTGGCATCACAGGGGTCGCATTAGGCTCAGCCCTGTTTCAAGATCAAGAGACTATTTTCAACTAGGGCTTTTAATTTCCATCCACTGTCTTGGGTAACACATGAGCACCTGAAAGGAAAACTCTTTTTCTCTCTTAGTTCAGTCACACAGAAGCAAGTACTTCGAGGAACTGAAACAAGATGCTCTGTGCTGGCCAACACCAATATAAGTACAAGAACTGCTTTGGATACATGATGAGCAGCAGCTTGCTGCTCATTTTCCTACAATTACTCTTTATACTAGAGAATACAACAAAATAACAACTGTCACCATGGAAGTGTGATGTTCAACTCAAACGTGTTTATGTGCAAGAAGTTCACATAGGTTCATATAGACAGACAACACATAAAACAATATGGACGTGAATATGAACAATATGGACGTGAGTTGACACAGACAGGTTGCACAGACCTTAGCACCTAAGTACCAAACAAAATGAAAGCTTTGTTGAACACCATACTGTAAGTTTCAAGAAAGCTACAATTACAACCAAAACTATACAAAATGTGACTTTTTTATTTTGAAAGAACTCAAAAGAGCTGATATTCAGGAAGATATTATTATTTCCCTGGATGATAATCATGGAGTATACAGGAGAAAGACACAGATGTGCAAGTGTGGAGGTTAACTGCATGATAGTTACCTCCTATCCAGTCACTAAGTCACAAGTCACCCACAAACTAGAATTGTCAGAACTTTGCAAGCCAAGTAAAACCCTTTCCTCTATATTCTTGCAAAAAACAAGGTCAAAAAACAAGCAAAGTAGCTGACATCACACAAGCCATCAGAGAGGAAAGACTTTTGCCATAGGCAGTAACACTCTCAAGTTAAACTGCCAAGTAAACATATTTCTCAAAAATAAAGGGGTCACCCAGAATCCCCATCAATGGACAAAGAAATTCCAACTCAAGAATGCTTCAACTCAAGAACTACCAAATTTAATTTTATAAACAAAATATACATTAATTACTCATCTATGTCACTCTGGACAGAGAAATTTTCAAAGATAAAGCTGAAAGGAACTTCTACAAAAAATTCTATGTATTTTATATGCTACTAAAAAAGGTTTCATTACAAATACCAAAATGGCTATTTCTGTACAGGAAATAAATTTGATTTTGCTTTCTTGAATTGGCACATAGCTCCCATTTCCCTTTGCTGCACCAGCAGTTATCATTGCACAGAGACACTTCAAACCCTCAGAGAGAGGCTGATGCTTCCCTAGCAAGGCGTTAGGGCAGCCATGAGGAGTTCCATTTTATACACAAAGTTACGCCCTTCCATTTTATTCCACTGCACTTCCTTGAATGGTCCCCGGAGATGATTCCACTTGCTGTCCTGCAGGACATCGCCCTTGGGGAGATCCTTGCACTGACTCCGTGGGAACTGAACCATGACTTTGCTGCCGCTTTCCGGACCGTTACGTACTGTGGTGAAAGGAGATTTCAGTGAGCATTTTTTACACTGTATGAATTCCTCATACTAACTATTCTTCCTTGTGTATTCTATACTTTACTCCTACTCAATTCCAAACATGCTGAAAGCAAACAAGGTAAATTAAGTCCCTTCCTTTCTTTTTCAAAGCTTTTTCTCTGGATTTTCTCTCCCACTTTGCTATGATTTTGTTGCTTTAGCACTGCATATTCTTTGTTAGATCAAGACAAAGAAACTTTCAATAATCCCCAAAATGTACACCTTATAAATGCATTTTTTTCCCCACAATGATGCCAGGAAGGGCAAAGGCTTCATTGTTCATTCTTTCCTTGGATGTATTCCCCACTATTCTGTTGCAAAATGTATTGTTTCTAGCGGATGTATCTCAAATAGACAGGATCTAAGTCCCTAGGCAGTTACTTTTAATCACAAAATTTTGTGAGACAGGTGGAGGGGTGTTGGTGCTTCGTTGGCTTGGATGAATTTATGTGTTTTCATGTTGGGGAGTGGTGTGTGTCGGCTTTTTAAATAAAACATAAATAAACAGAGAGGTACCACCTAGCTTTTCCCTCATCTACCAAGGTAACCTTCTATCAGGGTAACTGAACATAATTTCTCGTTCAGAAATTGATGCCAACTACTCCCCATCACCATGTTCTCCATAGTATGTTTAGAAAATTCCTCTGAGACTATTTTTTTCCTCCTCATCTTCCCAGTAATTGCAATGAGGCTGATCAGACTGCAGTTCCCCACATTTTCCTTCTTGAATATAGGATGTAGCATTTTGCCTTCTTCCAGTCCTCACGAGCCCTTCCTGAGCCTGGCCTTTTAGAGATGATCAAGAGGCTTTCTAGTAGCATCCAATCAACTTCCTCAGCAGTCATGGATATATATCCCACCTGGTCCCATGAACTTGTGTATGTCTAAGTCTGTTCAAATGTTCTCTAACCTAGTTTTCCACTACTGAGGCTCAATCTTTGCTCCAAAATTCCCATGGGTCTCATAGATCCATTTCTGAAAGCCAGTCTTAAGACCAAAGTAAAGAAGGTACTGAGTACCTTGGCCTCCTCCACATCCTGTGCCACCAGGTATTCTCTTTGTTTAACAGCAGTCCCATATTTTCCCTAGTCTTTCCTTTGCTGCTGACATATCTGTTGAAGCTCTTCTTGTTGCCCTGTACATCCCTCGTCAGATTCCTTTCCTATCCTTACCAAAGCATGCTTGGATAGTCTCTCTATATCCCTCCCAGGTCAACTACTTATAATCTCTAGGAGCTTCCTTCCTATGTCATGAGTTCAGCCATGAGCTCCTTGTTCATACACACAGGATTTCTGTCACCTTTGCACAACCTCCAGAACATTAGGAATGACCATTCTTGAGCTTGAAGGAGGTGACCCTTGAAAACAATAATCAAACAGCACTCCCAGACTCCTTTCCATCCCATAGGATTCTTTCAAAAAGATCCCTAAAGAGACCAAGCTCTCTTCTCCCTAAGTTTGGAGCTGTGATTCTGTTGTTTATCCCCTTCTCTCAGGATCGTGATGGTTTCTGTAATCTCTTTTTTTAATGCAAATAATAATAATACATATAATTAATTAGGTATATTTATATATTATATAGACAAATATTTATACAATATTTATCAAAATAATATATTTAAATAATGTATTAATATAATTCATATTATAGAATATATATGTAATTTTCCATGGTAACTATAAGAAATATTTTCAAGCCTGTGTAAATTAAATCAGGTTTATATTAAGTGATTTCTTAGGCAAGGTGTTGATTCTATTTAGATCTCAATTCCATACACAAAAGAGAGAGTCTTGACTTTTACAGCATAGTATCAATTTATCGTAAAATATTCTACAAACACTCTCAGAAAGATCTGACTTCTATTTGCAAGAGGAAACACTACCTGAAATGGCATAGTCTCCATTTGGTGATGCCACAGTTATTGCTGATGCATTGCCAATGCTCTCCACCGGCCCCAGACCAACGTGATTACTGAAACTCAGCACATGCCATCCCATAACTTTTGCAAGCTGCTGAACTGCATGTACTTGGTGCTGCGACATCTGAAACAATAAGAGGTTTGTTTTCTGTTCAATATTTGCACACCACAGAATGAACTGTTTATGGGGTTTAGCAAGACTGTTTTCTGTACAATAGTTATTTATAAAAGTGACTTTAAGTTCTCTACTTTCAAAGGAACTTTTTTTATATGATGGTAGAGTTTTGTGTTATTTGAATTTAGACTAGTTCCTCTGCAGAGAGAGAAGACCTCTATTATGCAGTTAAATGAATTTTTCATAGGTATATGAACCTTAGCCATTTTATTTAAGTATTGCTTTTGATTTACAAAAATCTTTTTAGGTCTCAAAAAATTAATTTGTAAACAATCCTGTCTTTCAGGAGAAAAAGACTTCTCCTGTAAAAGATATAAAAATATGAGTATTAGCAGAGAAAATTCAGAAAAAAAAGCTGAGGTTCTCACAGGCATTATTATCTCCAGTAATGCTCAAGTGTAAGCACTGAGCTCTAACAGCTTTGGAGTTTAAATGCTACTGTTTTCCTGTATCATGACTTAACCCTTGTAATAAGTATCCAGCACCCTTCAGCAGTTCTCTGTGAATAAGACTGACAACACTTGACCAAAAAGACACGACCTCAGCAGAATCTGTTTGCACTTGTTTCTGTGTCATGGAGTTTTATATAACTGCAACAGGCTAACCACTGTTATTAAAGACCTGTATTTTGGCTATTTATAATGCATAGTGGGGAGATTGTTACTTCTGAATAAAACCAGCAGGTTGTTCTAAGCAATTAAGAAAACAGAGTTCATTCAAGTATCAGCTGATTTAGTAACAACAGATGCAAAGTGAGCATTAACAGACAATGTTGAAATGACAGTAATTGTGGGTTCATTAAGAACTTGGCTGCAGTAAGTTTCATATATAGAATACCTTATTGTCTGCTATGATTACCACTGACTTGTTTCTCCCATAATGAGCAGCATAAAGAAATGTGTTTTAAATGGGAGGGAAAAATTATTACGACTACTAACCCTAGTAAAAAATGGCAATACATTTTAGTAACAGTTGTTAAAGACTCTACACAAAGTGAAAATTCAGTCACCCAGCTTCCCATCTTCACTATCTTAATTTGAACTTTTGAATATTTTCTACATAGATAAAAGTGAGATTCTAACTTCTATTTCCCAAACATCATGAGAAAGGGAAGAATAACATATGTGAGTCTACCTGAGACAAAAGGAAATCCTGCAGTTCTTGTTCTTGATGGGACAATGTAATAACTCTTCCATCTCTATGCACAACTCTGATTTGTTCAACTCCAATGTTCAGCTGTAGTTGAATGGATCTTTGAAGACAAGATCCATATGTATTAAAAAAGCATTAAAACGCTAATGAAAACTAAGAACACAGAATCCCACCCAGTCATTGACAATAATTCCTAAGACAGATGGTGCAAAGCCTACAGAATATGACAGCAACTCCAAACATTCCAGTTTCATCAGTCACCACAGCAGCTCCCTCTCTATGGCAGGTGACATATTCCGTGGCATGCTCAGACCTGGCCTACCATTTGCTCAGGTCAAGGAAGCCTCACAGCTCCCTGCCTGCCCCTGTGCCCAAGTTTCCTTCCAGTTGTGCAGGGGAAAATGGTGTGTTCTATGCTACAGACAAGACTCGGGCAGCTTATGTACTCTGGAACCAAGACTGGAAATGCACCAATGACTGCAGGTTGTCCCACACTGTGGTCACAGCCAGAGAGCACTGCTCCAAATGGGAAAAAATGCATTGATGCATTAATGAATTCATTGCTAGTCAGTCTGCAGGCATTTATTTCTGGAACATGAAATCTCGTATTTCAGTAACAACGTGCATAATTATTGCATGAATTACATGAGTTCAACATTTCAGTACCTATGCAACCAAGCTAGGACTGAGCACTGATGAGCTTTCCAGCACATCAAATGATACTTTGTATTCAGTCATCTCTACCCAAAGTAAATCCCACCCCCAAGTGCCCCCTCTCATCTTAAATTCCTTCTTTGAAAGGAAACTGTACTATTTAAAGATGTACTAGACATCTTCATTAAAGGGTAAAGAGGGTGATGCTGCCTTTGCTTCATGCTTCTACAACTAAAAGGACATGCATTTTCATACTTACTTGCATATCTGCTCATATCCTTGAGAAGTTATTAGAACTTTAACACTGGATTCATAAACATCATTGATATTGGACCAGTGAGCCTGAATCTGAGGATCCTCAATACGACTTGCCAGACTGTCAATGGTTCGAGCAGTTCTAGAAGATAACAGCATAAAATGCCTGGATTATTATGTGTGGAATATGGCTTTATCTTGCTTACAGGAAGCAAGGAGGTTATTAGATTTAACAGAAACACGTGGATCAAAATTATTTTTCAGCACTGTTCTGGCACTAATGAAGTACGCTTGTTTATTCTGTACATTTTTCATTCATTCTGCAGCAGTATTGAAGTGGTATTACTCAGTATCAGGTACTGCACTACAAAGAAGACTAAAAAAGGATTTATGCAGTTTGAGGTATGTAGGGACAATTATCAGCAGCTTATGTTGCAACTGTCACAGTTGCAGGTATTTTTTTCTTTTTACTAGATGAATGTTGTTTGCTCATATTTTTTTCATAATTTTTGGTTCTTACTATTTGGACACACACATTTAGAGAGCTACGGAATTACAGCTTGGAAATTCTTTTCAGGCCTGGATCTCTCCTGACCCTCAGGTCCATTCCCAGGCTGACAAGCTGACTACAGCTTCAGTTAGGGAGGCAGTCTCCCAGGGTGATAATATGGTGAAAAACAGAATGGAATTCATAATAAACATTAACACCTGGTGTCTTTCCCGTGGGATACATCCTGAGGTACTGTCCCAAGGATGTTTTTCCCAATTGTCCAATGAGCTACTGTCCTGTCCTAGCTGCACGTAACACACTTTAAATACGAGCTGTCCATACAATAAAGTTGGCCTTTTTTCCCCAAAGAGGTCCGTGTGTGTTGCTGTCCTTTCTCTCTCTTTGCAGTGCAGTAACCACATTAGTACTTACAAAATTTTGGTTCTTAGTACTTACAAAAAAAACCCAACTGTATTAACCGTGAAGGAAACAGCAGCTAGTTTTAAGAATACTTAAATTGTATTCTACAAAATGGCACATGTTTCTGTAACAAGAGTATCTTGTGACCTACCTTCGTCTCAAAAAGATATGCTTTGCCTGTTTTATGATCTTTTCCAGAAGTCCTTCATTTGACTGTAAAGAACTGATTTCATTTTTATCAAAAGCCTGGGGCCCTGCAAGTCTCATTCTCTTATGGCCAAAAGGTGCACTAGCTGGATGTGGCATCACTGTTGAGCTCAGAGTTTGCTTGTGACACTGCAACAACCAACAGATATTATGAAAGGAAGGGACCAAATAATCTATCTGCAAGAAATATCATGTATACTACAATATGTTGCTTTACATCAGATTTTTTGATTGTACGTACTTTCAAAAAAGTACAACTTTTTAATTTTATCAACCTGACAGCACTTTAAAGACAGATTTTCATACTTTGCTTCCCCCATTTATATGTATCTTTCAAACCTCATAGAAAGTAATTTAAAAAAAGTGTTAGCTAACAAAAATTTGGTAGTAGCTCCTACTAGTAAGTCTTCTTTATATACATCTATGGAGACAGAAAAAATGGTCACTTAAAAACAAAGGAAGCATTTTAGATGAAAAAAAATTGAAGTACAAAAAGTTTTAGCAACATGTCCAAAGTAAAGAAAGGAAATCCACAGGAAAGGTGGACACTGAACCAAAGCTTCATGAACCCGAAATCAGTGTTTAAAAAACTGGACTGTTCCACATAACTGCATGACTTGCAGAGCCATGCTCTAAGGAGTTGAACACCCTCTGGAACATAGTTTCAATTCTACTTAGAGATGCAGAACTGTGCTTCTTTCCTGAAGAGACACAACCTCAACCTCGTACCCCATGTTATTCTGCTAGAATATACAAGAATTTAAAATGCTGAAGCAGAGAAGTGGACCTTAAAATAAACAAAGCTATTACGGCAATTGATTGCTCCTTCATGAGGGTATGGCCTGACCAGATGCTCACTGACAATGCTTGGTAAGCACTATTAGACATAACAAAAAAAGGCAGAATTGATGAACTCTATTGGAAAAGCTTTGCATGGCTTTTCTGAAGTGAGCAGCCAGGTCTGAGGTTAAGTAAAGAACTAGCATTCCATGAAAGCATTAACTGGAACTCCCAAACCACCCACACCCATGGAAACCAAGCAGTAGGCTGCCTTCCACAAATGGATGGAGAAGGACTGGCCTCTAGTGGCACTCAGCTGTTATACCAGTGCCACACACTAGGCAGAAAGCTGAACAAAAGCCCCAAAACTCCTCAGTACTTCAGCCACAGATGCAGTACCTCTCTGATAAGTTGATGCAAATTATGTTCCAGAACATAGAGATGATCCTCTGGATTCTGTTTTTCAGAAGCAGCCTTTTGTGACTTTTTATCATTGGAAGAATGACACAGAGAAATAGACAACTGCAAACCTGTACAAAGCAGATGGAAAAAAAAGACTTTAAAAAGTGAGCACTGACAATTTTCAAGGTTGCTACTGAGAACTGCTTTTCGTCATGTTTTATACTCAGTAGTTTAACAATAGGTATTCACTGTATGAGAGAAAAGAAAGAATGATGATGGAAAGCACAGCAACAAAGGCAAGTAAAACCTGACATTCACTGAAGTGTTGACAGGTCAACTGTGAACTCACCAGGTGCATTTCACATCAATTTCCATGAATCAATCCCACACAAAAAGGAAAGTCCCCAGGAATTCATTGCTTTCTCAAAGAAGGAGTGATTAACTGTCACACACATTTTAAACAATCCAGAAATATATTCTTTCCATGATACAATCAGTTGTGTACCCCTTGTAAGAACAGAGGATTCACTACTGACTCTGAGCCACCTTAATGATGTTTAATTATCCTCACTCAAAAGACCATTTGCTTTTGTTCTTCTGAGGATCCATAAACTCAAGTCTTAAATTTCTTTTTACATGCAATCCAGGAGCAATGACTTATGCACAGCTCCAAACTGCCACATGCACATGGCATTACAGCTGACAGTTTTAAGTGCTGCTGACAAAGATCATAACCACAAGGGGAAACAGGGTACATTAGAAACTACTGTACATTTGTTGAAATTCTGTTTTTCAAAACCTTTGAAAATCAAGGAGTTTGTTTTTTCTTTTGTAAGGACAGAACATTAATAAAGGTGACAGAAATCAGTATTTAAGCAAGTAACTGTAGGTTAAGTATCTTAAAAAGCTTCCTACCTGGGAAAGGCTGGGAGATTATCTGATTTTTCACTACAATGTGAGGAATCTGTGATTTAATTTGAACAGCTTCTCGTGACAGCTGGGCAAAAATTTCTTTACATAGAAGAACATTCTGTGCGGTCTCCAACTTTGTCTGCCAGTGTGCAGATCCTGAAAAGTATAAATCAATGTTTGCAGGAGGGAAGAGCAAAGAGAAGCCACTTTTTTTTTTTCAGATGCCAGATAATATGCTGTAACCAGGTGTGATCACTAAGATAAAGCAGTCAGTACCTTATACCCAAATTGAGTATTATCAGAATTTTATTCCAGTTAAGCAAGCACTTCAAAGTAAAACTAAAACTAATTTTGATTCAATTTTACATATATGCATATTGTGAAGTGCAACACCTTTATGGAACAGTGTATTACACTCCCAGACCTTCTGTGAACTCTCCTTATGAACCTCTGCTCCTTATGTTGTAATTTACTTTCAGTAACACTTCTGGCTTTATTAAGTTCACTCTATGGTGAACTACCCAATCATGTTCAGTGCAAGAATGTGCTTTCACAGGGTCTACAGGCCCAAAATTCTTGAGAGATTCTGGGGTGGGCAAGCACACAAGCTGTATAACGTACCCTCAATACCATATGAAACACCTCACAGTACAGCACTCTGTGTACGTTCAGGACAGCACCAGCATCTGTATCACACACAACTGTGAAATAAAATCCTGCTAGTTTATTTCTAACTTTAAAGACTAAAGGATGGCTTTTTAATCTAAAAGTTTACAACTTCACATACTGGCACATATTAAATGAATCAATGTACTATCTGTCAGGTGAGCTGCTGGTAATTAACACACAGACCACCAACACAGTTTCAGATCCAGATAAAACATATGAGCAACAGACACCAATGAGATGCATTTTGGGCAGAGTTAAGAGTGAACAATTATTAGTTCAACTGAATTAATGGGATGTAACTGACTGAAACACAACACCTCAGTCTGATTTCAGTTATGGGCTCAAACTTTTAATGTCTAACAAAAGGGGCTCCAGAATACTCAAAATCAACCTAATAATTTTGTTTCAGAACTGAATAAATACATATAAAAAACTGGAGGAGCATGCTTCGAAAGCATGATTTCCAAAGCCCAAGCAGCACCCATACAGAAAATTTCAGTTTAAATAAGGGAAGTCTTATTCATTCTTCTTCCCAGCTGTAAGCTGAAATTTTCAAATAAGCATCATATGCAAACTCATTCCTTGACAACATATTCACAGAACAACATATAAGCTATACCTGGTTTTGATTTTGGCAAGGGTCTTTTAAAGAGATTGACTGTCCCGAGGTCACCAATGTCTGGTGCTTGTTTTTGAATAGAAACCTAGACGAGAGAACAGTGTTTAATGTTTGTTCTCTGTTGCAAGCATACAAATCTGAAACAAAACTCCACTAGGTTATTAGGTATCTCTGACAAACCTTGATGTATGCTGATCCCTCTAAATCACTTGGAATTTGAACATCCAAAGGACAGTAATCCTCAGGTATCTTTTTATCCAGGTCAATGTCAGTGTTCTTTATCACCTCAAATGTGCCATGATGAAGAAAAAGGGAGCCTGAGTAAAGAAGGACAAAAACATACACATTAAATGTTAAGCACCCTCTGCAAATGTTTATCTCTGTTTTGGAACAATATGTATTTCTGAGTCTCCAAACCTTCAGAGCTGCACTTCACTCAAATTTCTTAACGACTTCTTAAAAAAACCCAGGTAAATTAGAAAGCTCATGCCACTGTATCAGCATCTCAATCCTCCACTGTGCAATGTGCAATATTTTACAGTAAGTCAACACAGAGTATTTAATAATTATGGGGAGAAGCCAAGAGTTTTTCAAAATTGAGTCATTAGGTGCAAGGAAGGAGGAAAAGAAGATATTTGATTAAAAAAGACAAAAAAGTAAATGTGTGAAGTTTTGCGAGTATTTAAAGGTACAACACCCTTACTGATTTAAAGGAATTCTGATGATCTTTGGCTAGAAGTCTTAAAACTATGACCATGACTATAAAAGATAATTCTATAGCCAGTCATTCATGAACTGATAAAAGCAGATACCCACATCTGTCCTAGCTGCACACCTTTTTCATTCAGGGCACTGTTCACCTTGTTCAGGGTAAATCAGCTAAAAAAGACACATAGCCTGGGGTACATCTACAGCATTTTCATGAACAAATCTAAATTTGTCCTTCCCTTCTCTCATCTATGACAACAGGAACTCAATACATCCAGTTCTGATGCCTGCTTTGTACCTACATCTTAAGTTCTGTGTGATTCTGTATTTATTTTGTTACTCCATAATGGAATCTAGAACCCTGGGCTGGTCACCCCCTTTAAATGTAATCCATGAATTAAGGCATATTCACAGCATCATTTCTCAACTGTAGGAATAACAGGTATCATAATGTACCTTCAATGTCACTCTTTAGTGATATGGTTTGGTTTTACCTGGTGTGAATTCTGGGGAGCAGGGAGTTAGACATCATAAGCCTTTTGGATCCCTTCTAACTTGAGACATTCTAGGATTTTCTGACCTTTGATTTAAAAAAAAAATGTAACCCACTCTTCACTTTTTTTCAAGTGCTTTTACACATCAAACGTAGATAAAAGCCAAGGATTTACAAAGTCTGCCTGTCAACTGATCAACTACGTTGCAAATGCAGTATTATTTTTGTGAACAAATTCTTAGTAAAATCCTACACAGTTAGCCTTTAAAATCACTTTCTGGATTGAAGACGGCAAGATATTTTCCTTGCTACTAAAACAAGAGTTCTCCCTTTAGAAACCTGTCTCATAAATATAATAAATTCACATTGAAATTATTTATTATGAGATATTCTCTTTTTCCAGTTACAAAAAGACAATGTCATAAAATACCCATTTTTGTGGAAAAGATCCTACTGTTTACCTGCACTTCTGTAGCTCAGATCACCAAGAATTTTATCTCCCACTTTTCTCAGCTTCCAGTGTTGTCTCAGTCTCAGCAGTTCAGAGTTGAAGTCTCTTTGTCGCTTATTTTCCTGATTTTCAGCAACTGATTTGGATAATCTTTCTGCACCTTTCAAGAGAATCTGAGCTGCTCCAGCCAATGACTTTTTTTTTGAAATCAGCTGTAGAAACTGAGGATTCTAGTACCAAAAACAATAACAACGAGATATTTGCACTTTAATTCACAAAGGATTATTTATTATTTTTTTACTATTAATAACTTTATTATTTATTTATTAGTAGTAGAAAGCAGTAGTAGTGGAAACTGATTTATGGTGATTGATAAGTTGTTTTTCCTGGATGTCCAGTAACTTATTCAGAATTATTTTCATACCAGCATTATACAGTTGAAAGCAGCATTTTGACTTAGAGCTTCAGCCAAGAGGCTTCTGAAATTTGCCTCAACTCCCATTCCCAGCTTTACTCTGACCCTCAAAGCACTGCATTAGCACATCAACAGGAACATTTTGATAAATTTTGTACTGATCACATGCGAAAAAAAAAAAAAGCCCATTGGAATAAAATCTTTAGCATCAAGCCACACAAAGTGCTCAATTGCTACAACATACTTGTTTTGGAGGAAGGGGATCCTGCGCGACTGGATCTAGAGTCATGAACTTTTTATCCTTCACGATGCTAAGAACGTCATACAACACACACATCTCAGTCAAGGCACTTCTTAAGTTGTTCCTCACTGAATCCCAAGGCCAGAGGGATGGCTGAAACTTTACCAACCCTAAAAATAAAGCAAGGCAAAACAAAGGAGCTTAAAAAGGTGCGGTGTAAGGCCCAGTTTTGAGCCACAGAGAGATTAAAACGGCACGAAATACAACACGATATCATATCTGCTGTTGTCCTTTCCCACTACAGTGTACTGGGGCTCGGGCACGAATATTCTGAGCTGCACACCACGGGAACCCCTGGGGCAAGGAAGGCAGGCCAGGCCCAGCCACCCGTGGAGCTGCAGGCCGGCACCGCCACAGCTCGGCGCGCCTCCGCCAGCTGCATCCCGGCGGGAGAGGCCCTTCTCACCTTCCTCATCCTCCGTCTCGCCCGGCTCGGCCCAGGGCCGGCCCGCCGAGCCCGGCTCGTCCTCCTCGGAGCCGGAACCCTGGCTGAAGTCGATGCGCTGCGCCAGGCGCGCCAGGTTCTGGGACATGGAGAGCGGCTGGAGGTAGGTCTCGCTGCCATCCAGCCCCACCTCCTGCACCTGCTTCTCGCACGCCGACTCGATGCTGATGCGCACGGCCGGCACGCCCGCCATCTTGGAGCGACCCCCGCCCGCACTCGGCAGGGGGCGGGCCCGGGAGGGGGCGGGGCCAGCGCCGGGCGGACTCGGCCGTTTCCGGAGGCGCTCGCGAGGGAGCGGGACCAGTGCCGGGCGGGCTCGGCCATTTTCGGAGAGCTCGGAAGGGGGCGGTGCCAGCGCTTGGGGGATCGGTTGCCTTCGGAGGCGCTCGGGAGGGGCGGGGCTAGTGCGGTGAGAGGGCGGTGCCGAGCACTAGAAGCTCGGAAATGGTGCCGATTTCTCCTACCGCCTTATTTTTGACCAGAAGTTGTTTTCATGTCCCGTTCTAAATATAATTTCACCTCTGGTTCCCCGTCTTCAGCTGTGGCCACGTAGGAAGCTCAACCAAACAAAAGGAAAACATGCCATAACATTGCCATTAAATTACCATTTGAATTCGGTCGTAACTGCAATGATAAGTACGCTCCGAGCTCTGCCCTTTGACACAATGAAGAAGACGGCAGCTTACTGTTCTCATATTTATTCTTTAATCTGGTAAGCGTGCATAATTGAAAGCATTACAAAAATCAGCATTTGTGCTTGAGGAAGATTAAATGGGCCCGCGGGGCTCAGTCTCTCCCGACCAGGTGCGTCTCCTGGGGCCTGTCGATGCGGAAGAGCAGCTCGGCGGGCTGGAAGTAGCCCAGGTACTGCACGCTGTCCGGGCTGGTGTCCTGGTGGTAGTGCCCTCCTTCCCCGTGGTGGCTGAAACAGTGCGTGTGCTCCACACGCAGATCGAAGCCCTGGACCAGATAGAGGCCCGTCAACAACGCATTCATGGAAATAGCGTTTAAAAGTCACGGGATAGTCTATCCTAATATGTATTTCCACACATCTCCAAAGGGTAAGAAGTGAAAACTGAAAGACACTTGTGAAACCAGTAAGTCAAAAGAATTTAGAAACCCTGACAGCCCCCAGGTTTTGGTGTTAATCTGACTGAACTCTCCTTTTAACCATTTTTTCCCCCACACTTTTCTTTCCATTGAGATTAAATAATGCAGTCACACCAAGGAACCCCTACTGGAAATCAAACCCCTTTGCACTGAATTGCCACAGGCCCATGTAATAAAGGGATTGTCTCTGCTCCACTTCTGAGAGCCAGCTTAGATGAATATGGGAAGAACAGTGAATAGAATAGCAACTAACATCCTAAACCATGAGATCAACATCACCAGTTTTATGTATCATAGAATGGGCTGGCTTCAAAAGGACCTTCATAGATCATCTATTCTAACCACCCTGGCCATGGGCCACGACATCTTCCATTGAACCAGGTTGCTCAAAGCCCCATCTAGCCTGGCCTTGAACACTTCCAGGAATGGGACATCCACATCTTCTCTGAGCAACCTGTTCCACTGTCTCGCTAAAAAAAAAAATTTTCCATATATCCAATTTAAATCTGTTCACTTTTAATTTAAAATCCTTGCCTCTTATTTTGTCACTACATGTCCTGGTAAAAAGTTTCTCTCTATCTTTCCTAAAAGCCTCCTTTAAGTACTGGAAGGCTGCAATAGTGTCAGCTCCCAGTCTCTCTTCATAGGAAGAGGTACTCCAGCCCTCTGCTTATTTCCATGGCCCTCCTTGGGTCCTGCTCTAATAGGTTGACATCTTTCTTGGCACCCCAAAGCTACATGCAGCACTCCAGGTGGGGTCTCATAGGGGAAAGAATCACCTTGCTTGACCTGGCCACATCTACTTTGACATAGCTCAGGAGAGGATTCGTTTCCTGGGCTTCAAGGAGATACTGGTGAACAGTGCTATGGCATTGGAATGCCATTGTCTACTGCTCTCTTTGTAGTGACACTCAAACATTTCCAAAACCACAGGCCTAGCCAAGTGCTGTTGAGCTTGCAGGGAATGAAAACAGGAGAAAGCCAGAGACACCCACCACACAAGTTGCATTGGTTCTGAATGGAGCAGCTGCTGATGGCTGCTTTCAAAGGATGCATCAGTGGATTATGGGAAGATACACACAGTTTAGCCTTAGGCCAAAGGCTGCCACATAATGACACAATAAAATCACACCCTTCAATCTATTTAAGCCTACAGTATGTCCCACTTACCTCTGGAAAAAAAGTTTTTATATTACTTATGACTGCACTGTTATTTATAAAATAGTCATTTTCATCTATGGTTTTCTGGTTACTTTTAAACAAATAGTTTTCCTAATTATGAACACCTTAATGGTTTTTGAAACCAGATTGTTTTTATCCTGAATTATTTGCTGTTGAATTTGGTGCTTGTGAAAGATGCTAGGTAAGTTTCCAGCATGAGGCTTTGCAGGCTTAAGTTTACATCAGCAACGGGACACATGCTTCATGTCTTTTGACACAGCATTAGCAGAGGGAGTTCTTATGAAAGCAAACTACATAAACAAGTGGCTGAACCACCTTCCATGCTCTTGACATTTCTTTCAGTGTGGCCAGCAGTGAATGTAAATCATACTGTTGGATTTGTGATGCAAGCATTTGCACACATGCAACTGGAACAGAACCATGAAGTTAATCCACTATGAACAACCACTAGGTTTCAGAACAGATTGATCTATCCTCAATTCAAACAATTCACAGAAATGAGCAGCTTCTCAATCATTGCCCTAGCTCTAGAAGGGTCGAAAACAATGCATATACACACTCCCATTCTTGAAAGGAAAATCACATCCAAGACAATATTCATCACAGGTCTCAGTCTATACTTAGAAATGAGAAAAAGGGACTCACCGGATCTCTGGAAACTATTACTGGCTGACAAATCAGCGGAGCCTTCATTTCAAAGAATTTGAGCCAGTTATTCACATCCTCATCAGTATTCAGGGGACAGGCAGAAAATTCTGGAGGCTAGAGCAAAAGTAAAAGCTTTTCAAGTAAAAGAAAGACACTTGCATCAAGATGCTTTTTCTCTAGAAACTTTGCTTTTACCCTCCCCACTATTCTGTTCACTTTCCTTCTTGAAAGAAGCTTACCACTGTCCATCACTCTGTTTCTGCCAGAAGCAGAAGCAACCAGAGTATTGTGTCTTTTATTGCACAGGTAGTGAAAGAACTACTGAAGTGAGGCTGTTCCTCTTCCTGGTACATTTTAGAAGCTCAGTTTTTTTTAAAAAGTTTAATGTTTCTTTTAAGTATCATCTGAGTTCATGTATTTAATTATTTAATTTCAATTCGTTTTACAATAGTTCTCCAGTTCTTTAGCTGCACGCAGATTTCAAAAGATAATGGCATTAATGCCAACTAAAACAGAATTAGTTTTGGAACACTGATTTTGTAATGTCAACTCCTTACTTTAATGCAGTGCTCATCCTAATAGTTTATGCATGCATTTAAAAATACAAAACAAAGTGAAGGAGCTAAGATTTACACCCTGATTTATATTTCTGTTTTCAGGAGGACAAAGAAAGTTACATGAATTGAGAACAACATACCATAATGTGAATCTTTGCTTTCCCCTTCTGAATGATAAACGTACCACCCATCCCAACTGGCTTTTCTCCATAGTGTTTCTCTAAAGTTTGTCTCAGACAGGACACAAAGTTAAGCTCTCCGGTTCTTCCATTGGCTTTCACTTCAATCACCTGGAAGATAAAGTCAGTTTGTCGCCGCCTCTCCAGCTGCAATAGTCTGGAACGGTCTGTGAAAACTGTTCTGAAATTCTCCAAGCTGATAACCCAAGATCACTTTTTGAAAAGATAAGCTTCCATGCAAGTGCTGCTGCACTAGCATCTTTCCAGTATGTGACCACCTCTCTTTTCCTTGCTTCTGTTCAATGCTAGCTTTGCCTGTAAAGAGAGCTGGGCAGCAAGAGATTTACCCATACATGAGACAGTGACTTGAGCAACTCCCTTCTGTCGACCAGATGGCTTCCACTTTGTCAGAAAGAAATACTGGCTAACAGAGAAGACTGTTCAGTTTCCATGCAGCTGTCAGGTTTTTGACTGTTCTGCCAGCACCTCTTAGTGCTGGCTGTGTCAGGAAAAGCACTTGTGCAAAAAACTACCTAAGTGCCCACGTCTCATTTACACAAGTACATTGCACCATTACTTTAAGTCACTGCTAGTTTGGATGGGATTTGGATGAATTATTTATAATGGCAAGATTTTAGTAAACGAATACCTATCCCTCAAAAATTCAAGTGCCTCTGTCTCCACTAATTCTTCTCCTCAATCACTGGCATCAGTTCCTTATTTTTGCATGTTTCTCTTGTGGAGTTACTACTTTACTATTATTACAGAACACTGATAGAAGAACCATGAGTTTCCATTCAGTCACAAAGCACCACAAAGTCACCTTAGATGGAAGTACATACCTTACCAGGTTGGCCCTCGCTGGCATAAAGGTTGGCCAAAAGTCCAAACTCACAATCGGTGTATTTACTGCTGTACTTCTCAAGCAGGCACCCTTTATCTGCAGGATTTATCTGAGCAACATAGCTCCCATTTACAGCAGGCTTTTTTTCACTCTTAGTTTGAACAATAGGGATAAGCTGGAAAAAAGAACATAAAAGAATAAATCAGTAAGAACATGTAAGATTCAGCCAAAATTACTGAACTCCTATAAATGTGATTTAAGCTTTGGACCATGATCCCAAGAAAAAATCCACTTCATCACACAGCTCTGTCTCTCAGGATAAGGTCTGTACTGGTAAGAAAAAAATGCACTAATATTGTAATGTAGTGGAAAGGTCCAGAAAACAGGTCTACTTTCTAGGAACACTTAATGTTATATAAAGATGAATGCTAGTGTTAAAAAACAAACAAGCAAACAAACAAACAAAAAAAACAAAACAAAAGAAAAACGAAAGAAAAAAGATCTATAGTCTGCATGCAAGTATTGGAATTCTATGTAACACTCTCTCCACTATTATAGTGGCCAAAATTTAATGCTGATATGGACTATCTCATCTGCCAATAAATCCATCAAAAGGAGACCACAAGGCCAAAGGTTTATGCCTGAAAAAACTGTAATTAACCAAAGTCTCCATAGGCAGTAGTTTTTGTCTCCTACCCCTCCTGCAGTTTATAATTTTCTATGTGATATCTTTAAAATTTGAAACAAAGTTATCCAAGAGGGCAAAAGACAGGGAGTATTTCAAAGATATTTACCAGTAAGTTTGAGAAGCATTTCTAAATCCTGGAATTAAAACCTCTGGTCAGGTCTTAGTCAGTTTCAAAAACCATGTTTCTTGCATGCTTCAAGTTAATGACATGCTTCCTGAAGAATTACAAGTTAATAATTAATCTTCATTATCTCAGGAGTATGCACCTCAGTGCCCCTCATCTCAATTCCTTCTAATATGTTTTATGTCTTTGTGGTGTGTAGGTGTTTATTAAATACACTGGTGTAAATGGGGAATACCCAGCATGATACTGCTCTACTGTTACAATAATTTCATGAATTCATTGAGAACCATCACACTTACATACTGACCTCAGCATTTATTCCAAGAACTCTGGAAGAAACAGCTCCAGCTCCAAGAATGAAAGCTCCAGGCAGCTCTATGTCCTTTGCAACTTTATTTAGATCATAAACCTTCAAAAGAAAAACAATACTTTCAGCTCTGGAAGTGTCCAGGGCTAGGCTGGATGAGGCCTTGCTGGATGAAGCAGCCTGACCTAATAGGTGGCATCCCTGCTCACTGCAGAAGGAGTTGAAACTAGATTATCTCTAAGATCTCTTCCAACCCAAACCATTCTATGATTTTGGTGTGGTGCTCCGATCTGCAATTGTCATTTTGGTCTCTGTAGTCCTGGAAGTATTTAATTCATAACATCCACCGTCATTAACATTTTGATAATTAGGTTGAACATGGCTTCTGAATACAACATAACATTTAGTAATAACAAATGTGGTAGATGTCCATTTGTTTGCTAAAAGATAGATTCTGCCTGTATGTTCCCTGCTTATTTTATTCAAAGACCGAATTATTGTTCTTAGTAGATTTGTGACATACAACATTAGAATCATTCTCATTAAACAATGAAAAGTGTCTTTCAAAAATGTCGAATCCCAGTATCTAGATCCTGGTATCTCTTAGTCCTTAGCTTTGTTTATTGCTTTTCTTTGGACAAATGTATTAAACCCCACAGCTACAGGGAAAAACTCACTTTTTCCTTCTGTGCAAGAGGTATGAGGTAAGGAACACCTCCCACATCTGCTATCCTAGGCTTTCCGCAGATTCCTGGAAAAATGCAGCCAGTTAACTTGGTAAAACCTTTATTCCCAATAATCTTCAATAAGCATGCATTCTAACCCACCAAAGAGTTCCTCAAACTTCTTAAACCCTTGAGAACACTATTTCCCTAGCATGCTTAGATAAAGTGTTGAACTATTAAGAAGTCCAAGCCCTAAAATTTTTCACAGTACGATTTAATGCTGAATAATATGTTGTAAAATAACATTGTCTTAAGTGCAAAAAAAATTGCCAGAGTGGACACCTTCCATTTGCCAGTTCTCCAGTAATGCCTTCACTACACAGTAGAGACCTCTGTTGGGACTACACTTGCAAAATTTTAGCAAAGCCAAAAGCTGTCTCGGACAATTCATCCCACTTATTTGGATTTGTATTTGAAGAAGGGATGAATAACCTCCTGGAGGTGTTTCTTTCACATTGATGCCAGAGGCAACTCAGATGAGTAGCATAGATGACATGTCTGTCTTCCAGACAGCTAGTGTCAAAGAAGAAGCAACCCATTCAGAATAAGACAGTTTCACTTCATTGACATACATGAATGCAAGGAATTTAAAAATTAATGGAGGCACAACTCATTAGGTTCAGATAATGATTGGCATGGTTCTAAAAAATTTTCCCATCTGAAAGATAAAAACTTAATTTCAAAACCTTTTCAGTACGTTAAATAAAGCTTATGAAATAAGTAGGCATGCAATGATAGGTTAAGAAAAAAAATTATGACAAGTTCTTAGTAATGACTTGTCCCTGTTCATACATCAACTAGGAAGTAAATCCAGAAATAAAATGTAGTCTCCTGTCATGTACATTCTTTACCTGAAAAACATTTTAAGTTCTCACAACATCTTCAGAGGATCAAAACTAAGCAGGATCGTGCAGAAAGAACCAGAGAAGTCTTAGTGGAAAACAAGAATGCTAGGTTACCTTTAGCAGGAAAGTTGAAGGGTTCTTTAGTCAGATCAGGACAGTCTACAACAGAGACTTGAGCATCAGCAAAGTTCTCTTTAAGCCCTTTCTGCAAAACTGTAATAAAGAATAATGGCAAAATTATTTGCAGTAAAAAATTACCAAGAGTCTGAGAAATTTCAAACAAGGATAAGTATATCTGTTTGGGCTTTATTTCTGCAATACACATTACTTATGCTTATCCTAAGTAACTCCATTGATTTAAATGCCTGCAGGCACTTGTTACATTACTCTGAGCTTCAGAGAGGAGCTAAAGTTTGTTCAGATAATTGTTTGCCTACATTAATTCATTTTAAGAACTTAAAAAACATTTTCATTGAAATACATTGACTGACTGCTCCAAGTAGCACTGGGAGCAGCACAATGTGAAGTAACATGGGTAAGCTTCAATCACATTCAGCAGTGGGTTTGCTTCAAAGAACAGACAATTACAATCAAGGTCAAATACGATGCAACAGCAAAGGAGGAAGCAAGATTTAGCTGAAGCAGCAATCAGTTCTTTACATACATTAACCAGATGGTTTGCAATTGATTATAATCTCAAACCATCTCTGGCTACCACCAAGGGATACTGCCTATCATGTTTATACTCTTGTGGAGATTTTCTGGCAAGTGCCACTGTCACAGCAAGACAGATAATGAATGGTCTTGGTGATAATGAACCAAATCTAAAATTTTTAGTTTGCTTCATATTGATGTTTTTTAGGCTCAGAATTTGCAAAGTCACTCAAACAACAGGGAGAATTATATGGGTGCATTGTTTGGAAACAACTTCCAAACCTTTCATGTGGGAATGTCTTCACATACACTGCTTCAAATACTATGTTGAAAGGTCCAGGTTCTTTCATGCCTGGGGCTCTGCTTTGACAGGTGTCTCGAACTAAAGAACAGAACATCCAGTCTGTGATCTCAAATCAGGTGGTTCCTGATTTACACAGAAGACTTTCCTGTGCATTTTTTCCCCTCCAGTTAGGCTTTCAGCCATACCTTACTTCTCAAGATCAGATTTACCAAGCTGTTGACCAAAAGTAACAGTAGGCTGGTACATTTCTAATACATCTCAGTACCTTCTGGCAAGTAGACAAGGACAGTAGAAGGGCACTTATCAAATTATACCCAAAATCTGAACAGCAACACAATTCCCAGCTTACAGGAGATCCTCAAGACAGACAGTTCAAAAAAGGAAAATTCTGCTTTGTGATGAAATTTTTCTGATACTCTTTCAAGCTGTTCTACTGCAAGTATGTGGTGTTCTCTGCAGAGCTTACAGCAGCCCTGGCTCACTGCCCCAATGTGACTGGGTGAGAAAAGCACTAAGAACCAGCCAGGGCACTGCTGGCACCACACATTCTCAATTCACAGAAATGTCAAACTGACACAGATTCAGGAAAGTGGCAAACTGAACTTAAAGATCAATCTAAAAGACAAAAATCCTTCAGTGTATCTGCTGCAGGGAAGAGACTGCCAGAAGGAATAATGTCTTCCTACTAGGGCAAGAAAAGAAGCTCATGAGCAACTGGGCTGAGCCCAGAAGTCCCTTCCGACTTCAACCATTCTCTTATTCTGAGCACATCTTGAGAAGGCTTTAGAAAGAAGTAAGCTAAAGAAGATGTTTCCTGCAGCCCTGTTCCTAGGCAATCACCAATGGAGGAACCAACTAGCTTCAAGCAAGAGGATCTGCCATGCTACACTGCATTTTGTCAGCTATGTTTTGAGCAGTCCTGAAAAAGAAAGAAATACTAGAGGGTAGAGGAGGACAGATGATTCTGTATGTGTAAAGAAGTTTGGTGTGTACTGATCAAACTTTTGCAACCTGCACACAAGTCTGCATATGCAGCAGTTTTAAAGGGATTGAAAGCATTTTTGTGTGTTTAAATACCTTGGGGGCTTGGTGGAGGAGTCATTGTTTACTCTAAGAAAATCATCACATATTGAGAAATAGTGCTGTTATTTACCTTGCAGTGTGTGAAAAGCAGGAATTCTGCACATACTAGCTGTAGAAAGACTTGGGTATGAGCTTTAAGGTAAGTTTGAAGAATACATTACAAGTTTGTATAAAGTCACATGTTGCATTACTTACCCCCAGCAAGCTCCTCCAGACTTGGGACATGAAAAGCAAACCTTTCGACTTTGGCCATTTCCTAATCAGTGCTGATTTCTTCAGGTAAGAAGTTATAGTACAGCACACTGCAGAGTGATTGGTCTGCCAACAAAGATAATAGTTTAACAATTTAAACATGCTCCTTTCAACACGTTAATTATTTCTCAATTTTACTCAAGAATACATAGAAAAAATAGAACTGCAGTTCTGTCATCACAGGAGAGACTGACAGCTTCAATAGTAATGTTAAATTTCTTATGCACTTTGGAAGATGTGTCTGTCAGCCCTATAGCTGGCTCAGAGAATTACACACATATTTGTCCTCAAGCTGACAACCAGGTGTAGGGAAAACACATCCTATGCTGAATGCAGTTCAAGGGATCAGGAGATTTGGATGTCTTCTTGTAAGCCTGAAGTCACAAGAAAGTTTTGAAAGAAATCGGAGCCTTCCTGAGCACATCAGCTGCCTCCTAAGGTCTTCCCAACCTTAATGTTTACTTTTCCAGCGTTGGCTATGGTGGACTTTCAACCTCAACTGTGACATGGTCTCCAATTAGTTCTGGCAAGTGTTTCCCCTTCCAGAGAGAAACAGGCTAGCAGCAAAATAGAAATCAACAGCAGAAAGTTCTGCAGTATGAAGCTCTGTACGTGTACACAGCCTGTAACAAAGACTTTTGAACATGAGTTTAAGAGCCTCTTCACAAATGAACTGTACTTCAGTGAGCCTTGCAACAGCAAAGGCAGCTAGAAGGGCAAGCCACTAGCTCAGGGCAGAAACAACTGATTGTACACTACCTAACAATCAGCAGCAGCAATCATTAACTCCTTAGGCACATACTTGCTGCACACAGCAATAAAAAATAAAATGGGTCCCATTTACTCAGATCTCAGGTGTTGAAGGAAAAAGCCAAAATCCTAACTACGTTCCTAGACCTAACTGAGTCTTTGTTAGGAAGGACTACGGTGTGAGACAGCTGCTTATGTATAGTTCTAGCTTCTGTTTTTAAAAAATTCTAACTTTTATGACTGTCAAAAAAATGTAACTGTCCTTACACCATCAGCCTCATGAATCAGCATAAAGGAAAAAAACAAACAAACAGTGTAAAAAAAAAGAAATAAGAAGAGTGGGGAGATTGTAGCAGTCACTTAACTGAAATATTTGAGCTCAATCCTCAACCACCCCAAATTACTGCTGTAGCAAGCAGTAGAGAAAGGAAGAAAGACTGCAAACAGTGTATAGTAATTCTCATCTTAGTTGGTCTTATTTATGTCTGCAGTTGACTTTGTCCCTCCTCTGGCTCTGGAGGAGAAAGTAGCAGGCTGGATTTGGTGCCTCTGGTAGAAGCCTAATGTCAGGAGGATTCAATCATACCCCAAGACTTTTAGTGTGCACCAAGAAAAGCAGTAATTAGCCATAGGCAGAAAGTGAGAACATGGCTTTGGCAGCATTGTTGGAGATGATCCTCACCCCCTCAAGAACCTTTTGCCACATCCAGAAGGAGGCTGTGCCAGCACTCAACACATTGGTTGTCCGAAACAGTCTGAGAAGACAAACTAGAAGTGCTGTTGTGCAAAAGGCAGAGGCGAGACTTGTACAGTATTCAAATAAGTTTGCTCCCCAAAATCAAGAAAGGAGAGAAAGACTGTGGAAAAATTTGATGTACCATAATAAACCCAGTCTGAGTGGTAGACAGTAGTTCTTACGAGGAAAGACACAAAATCTGTGGCCCACCACTGCAAATATTCACAGGAGAGTGAATTGCGTGATGTGGGACAGAGAGAACCTGAGACAATAGCACACAATTAAGATCCACCACGGAGGGGTGCAGTGACACTGAATTGCTAGAGAAGACTTCCAAAGAAAGAACACAAATGCTAAAGGGATGAAAAAATCATTGTAGATGTGGGATGGCACAACTAGAATGGAGGCAACAAATATGCAAAGACTTAAAAGTTTACCTTTGAAGTGGGAAGAAAACATCAGAGAGAGTAGCTAGGTGCCAGGAGGACGCAGATGAAATGTGAACCACTACATTAATTATGTGTGGGGTGTCTATTATCAAAACCTGAATTGAAATTAAGTAAGGGGGTTAAAGCCAAAAAGGAGAGGTTATAGGCAGGCTAGACATGAGTCGGGGAGGGGGGTGGTGGCGGAAGAAATATCAGTGGAAAAAATTTAAGACGGCAGTTGCGAGAAATTTAGCCATGACACCAAAAAGAGCAAGACATCCTCAGAAGCAGAAGCCGTATTTCTCGCCTGGGGCGGTGCGAGGAAATCCCGTGCGGGGCAGAGGAAGGCTGCGGGGGAGCAGAAGCAACTGCTTGAGCGGCTGGATTTGGGGAAGGGACGCGTCACGACAGGGTATTAACAGGCGTGCTAGGCGAGGCGGGGGTCCATAGGGACAGAGAGCATCCCGGCAGGCAAAGGCAGCGAGGAGTACTGGAGCGAGGGAGCGCTAAAGGCGCTAAAGGCACGCTTGGCATGGCTGCCAGGGGAAGGAAGGGGCTGTTCAGGCTGGAGCAGCCAGATCGGAGGAGCCTGAGCAGCGCGGGGAAGCAGCACAGCAGGAACGGCAGCCTCTCACCGGGCGGGAAGCCGAGGGAAGCCGGGACCTGCCCGATCTCTGCCACGCACCGACCGCCGCTATCGCCCGGCCGCACGTACCTGCCCTGCTGTCCGGGACTGGCACAGCAAGGCAATACACGGCTCGGCTCGGCTCGGCTCGGCTCGGCTCGGCTCGGCTCGGCTCGGCTCGGCTCGGCTCGGCTCGGCTCGGCTCGGCTCGGCTCGGCCCCGCTCGTCTCGGCTCCGCCCCGCCCGGCCCCTGGGCGCGGCCGCCCCGTGCCACTCCCAGCATGGCGCCACCTCCTTCCCTCCTTCCCGTCGGCCCGCGCGCCTCTCGCGAGCGCAAGGCGCTATTTAAGAAGCGGAGCCGCCATTGTGCGTCCTTTCCGGCGGGACAGCGGGAGGAGCAGGTGGGTGGTTCGAGGTGGTTGCATCCGCCGCCATCCGTGCTGCTGGGGCCCGGGACCGAGGGACTCGGGGGTGGAGGGTTAGTCCGGGCGGTGTGAAGTCGCGCCCCGAGGATCGGGGCCTGTGGCGGCGGTCGGTGGGGGGGTGTGCCCGGCCCATGGTGATTTGGTGCGTGCCCGCGTTCGAGCGGCCTTCCCGTGTCCCCGCCCCAGCGCACTGCCGGCAGCCAGGCCTGGCGAGGGGTCGAGCGGTGTGCCTGGTGCCTTTGTCAGGTTCTTCAGGAAGTTTAGATGGTTGTTTTTCTTGCCTAAGGGATCTGCGTGCTATGCCAGTGCTCTGGGCCGGAGCTGGTGTAGAGGCCGCGAAGGATGCTGAGTTGCGACTTGTGAATACTAGGCAGAGTCTGTGTGATCAGAGTGGCATTGCTGCCCCTGTCCTGGCTCTGGCGTTGGTTGGTTTTGTTTCTGGGCTTTGCGTTTGTCAGGCCGTGGGTGAACCAGTGTTAGCCGTGTGAAGTGCAGGCAGACAACATGCACAGCCTTTGCCTCATCTGCTAAGTGGGTCACCTGGTCGTAGGAGATCAGGTGGGTCAGTTGCGACGTGCCTTTCCTAAATTCGTGCTGGCTGGGCCTGATCGTTTGGCTGAAATGCGTGTTTTCTCAGGATGATCTGCTGCAAGACATTGGATGAGTTCTGTTATAGTGTCTTCAGATACTGAACTGTGTGAAATTGCATTTGGAATATTAATGGGTATGATGGTGAATTTCTAAAATTCTAAAAAGCACAGTAAAGCTAGAAAGATACAGATCTACAGGGCTAGTAAATGACTTGACAAGCAGGTAAAATAACTTGAGGCTATTACAGAGGAAAACCAGGTTCCTCTGTTGTATTTTCCAGTCCCTTTTGTATAGATTTGGCCACTGAAGAGCTGGATTGGGATGTCTTGCAGATTCAAGTGAAAATTGCATTTTGGCTCTGGGGCTTGCCTCTATGATGATTGATAACCAGTGAACAAACGGGTGATGCCTTGTTAGGAGCAGGAGATTTTAGGTATCTTACAGCTCACAACAGTAGGAAGAGGGCATTACTTCTCATAATAATAACACTGTTTTGGATTAATTTAGAAGTTTTAAACCACAGTGAAGTAAGTATTTATATATGACTTAAAACTGCAGTATCCCTACAAGTATAAGAATCCATTGCCTACTTGTATGTGTGCTTATTTGGAGGAAAACTTAACCCTAGTAAAAAGACTAAAAGTTCTGACCTCAGTTATGCTGTGGCTATGAGTTTGACGTTAGTCTGAAGAATATAACTGGTCATGAATCATAGGAGAACCTCTGCTCTAGTTTGCTTAAGATCGTTCTTACAAGTTTACCCTGTGATCAGAGTGGAGTAGAAGAAATTTTGTTACCTGATTAATGTAAAATTTTGTTTAGTTTCTTGAAATTTCATTGCTTTTTAGGGCAAACTGAAACATGACTGATTCTGATGAACCCCAGGCTTCCGGCTCTGATTACTCTGATGCCCAAGAGTTGATCAGCCATCAGCAGAAGGAGCCATGTGAGGTATATTCATGGC
Organism: Sturnus vulgaris; assembly: GCF_052056855.1. NCBI lineage: Eukaryota > Metazoa > Chordata > Aves > Passeriformes > Sturnidae > Sturnus > Sturnus vulgaris. The sequence continues at coordinate 41,337,826 of NC_142244.1, read as the reverse complement.
AAACGAATACAGGAACAGAGCATTCGGGGGCAAGGCCCAAGGTGGCTGATCCTGGGGAGTCTTCAGATCATCCTAACAGCATGTATAAATCAGCAACAGCTTCAGCTGACGTTTTACTGATTAGCAGTGATTCAGAAACGTGAGTTTTTATCTCTAGTTCAGAATATTTCCTGTGAGGAACTTGTGTAATGTATCATAAAGGTGTACCTTCTTTTGAAAGTAAATACTTTTTTCTTCTTCAGTGATGTCTCTGTTGCTCATCCTGAGTGCTCCATCACACCGTCAAAGCAGAAAAGGAGATCTCAATCTTCAAGGCAACAAATTATATCTGTTGCAGGAGTACCTGACAATGAAAGTTCTTCAGATTCTTCTCTGTCTCCCCCAAGTCCAGGGAAATCCTTGGAAACTTCCAAGCAGCAGAAGTCAAAACTCAATTTGAAGGCCATTTTTGCCCGTCACTTCAGGGGACGGAAGTTCAAAGCAGCTGCACACCGAAAATACAAAACTAGCGCACTGAAGAATAAGAAAAAGTGTGAGAGCACACAGGTGCCCACAGGGAGGCCCCCACTCACAGCCTCCCCTCAGGAACAAAAGAGGAGGCTTCTAGACAGAGGTTTTCAGTTCCCTTTTGTTGAAAAACATTACGGGGAGAAACATGTTCCCTTAAAGATGGTTCTTGACTATGAGGTAAGGCCTCTGTTTTGTGGGATAAATATTTTCTTAGTCTAAAAATAGTGAATTGAAATGGGCTATGTTGTGCTACTAGAATAGAACAATGAAACAGGTTTTACTTCTGTTAAACAGGACACTTGATGTTGTAGTTTTAATACCTTTTAAAGCAAACAGCAAGAATATAGTGTGTTGATAGAACGTTACAATTTAGTTCATAATTATATAAATGCCTTATAGTGGCATTTTTAAGATCTTACCCGAGTATTTTTTTCTACAGCAAGCAGCTGCAAAGGGATATTTCAAGTATATTGAAGTTCTTAAATATGAAGACCATCTTAAAAAAGCTTTAAAAACCCTTCAGGCCAGTGACGACTTAGAAAAAGAATGTTTGGTGTTTCGGAAACACAAATACTTAGATGATGAAGGCCCCATTTCTCCTATTCAGGAGACAGGGTAAGTTCATATTTGCTTGCTTTTTTGTGCTTAACTAACACATAGATGTGCGTATATCAAGTTCAGTGTTCTCCTGTCCTTTTGACCTATGAAAGCATTGTTTATTTTGTGAACAAAGCACTCTACCACTTGGGATTCTGCGTTTGTAGATGTGACTTAAAAGTCCTCACAGAAGGAAGTATTTTTAATTTGATCTGGAGACTGATAATAGAAATTGAAATAAAGTATTTCCTAGAATGCTGTGTTCTAAAACAAAGACTAAAGAACAATTTTTAATACCGTTCTACATTAAAAAACAGTGTCATCTTTGGTCTTCGGGGTCAAGCAATTAGCTTAGGTCAATAAAAAGATGAGCAAATCAGCAAGAATACTTGTTCTTGTAAATAAACTCATAACCTTTAGAAAGCTTAAAAGGCAGTGTGAGGTACAATGCTGTCTTTCAGCTACTGTTCGCTTAAGGGCTTGCAACATCCACATTTTAAGGTACTATAAAAGTACACGGTTTGATCTAATTTTTTTTATTTCAGTGATGATGACAGCTTGAATTCTGATACTCAGGAACAGTTTGATGCCAGAGTAGTGGTAAGTAAGCACTTCTTAACTTCAGAACCACTCTAGCCTTTCTGTTTTGAAGTTAAAGAATTAGTAGATGATGTCTTCAGTATTTAGTTCTTGAGCTTAGATCCAGAGTTAACTGTGACCTTTGTGAATCCTGATCTTTTAGTGTAGAAGGAGGTTGATAGTCTACACTCTTCAGTGTAATGCTGAAATATATAGGGATTCTGTAGAGTTCTTGAAATTCGCAAATATACTACTAAGAATCTTAAGTATCTCAAAACTAGACTTGTGACTACTTCTGTCTTCCATTTTCTTAGGAGAACAGCTCTTTCATTCTAAGCAGCACAGTTCCTAGTAAAAAAAAATCGAAGCCAGGAAGAAAACATGCAAAACCACCTGAAGTGATTGAAATAGTGGATGAAGAAGACAATGCTGAAGAGAGCTCAGTGCCTGTGCAAGGCTCAGCTCTGTGAGCAGCAGATGGACAAAAGGAGGTGGCAGTGGTTGTTCTTCAGATGCCTCTTTCATGGGCCTGTTTGGTTTAAAACACCAGTCTGGAGTCAGTGTTGAGCTCTCCACTCAGCTGCCTAGGCACATTTGGCTTACTGTGAGTATATTTGGCTTGTGTCTGAGACAGTTACCAAAAAAGAATAACTTTCCTTATGCTAAGCTTTTTAAGTGTCTTCTGTCCTATTCTCTATCAAGAGTGTAATATTCCTGGTTCAGTGGCTGATGATCTTGGTGAAATTCTGGTTTTGCAACTTCTGTTAACTAACGGATCATAGAATTTATGTAATTAAAAATGGGAGGACAAGTTCCAAATACTGTAGGGGATACAGCAGAGGATAGAAAAGCATGCATTTATCTGTATGCTCGAGTTAAAAGGGCAGTTTAGATGCCTTTCTTTCACAGCTGACTTCTTTGTGGATGGTCCTTGAGAGATTGTTTTTCTGTCTTAGAGGTGCAGGTTTGAAATGCTTTGGAAGTTAAAGGGTTGAAGACAGAATTTAAGCTTAATGCAAGTCAAGTGCCAACAATAAAAATGTTGATGTGGTTGGTCAACTTTGACAAAAGTCTATTGCAAAACTTGGTTACTGTATTTGAATGATAATAAAATCCAATTTTGTATGATTGTTGTCTATTCCACATGGAATAACTCCTCAGAAAACTAATTCTCTGCTCCTTAATCTAATACAATAATCTGAAGTTGTAAGTTAATTGTAAAAATAACTAGCAGTATAGTGATTCTTGGATTAAAAATGTTTTCCCTCTTGCCCTCCTCTGTCCAGAATGGTTTCTGATGTGAATATGACTTAGCAGAAGCTAAAAGCTCTTTATTAGCAGTACTTAGCAGGCATTGGCCCAACTGCAAATATCTTTCTCAAAGGTGTTTTAGTCAGTAGAAAACATGTCTAGTGTTTAGAAGTGGTCTGAATATCAGAGTCCTACTGCAGCAGTTTTGGTAGCTGAAGTAATAAATGTTTAAAATGTTCATTTGCGAATCAGCAAGGTTTAAAAATGAGTGCTCTTAACCAAATAGCTGTCAGCAGCTGACTGACAGCTGTTCAGCACATAAAAGTAATCTGTGCTGAACAAGTTTCTGTTGTCAGAAGAAGACTGTCTGCTGGTTAAATTTCCTTCAAATGCAACTGTGACAGTCTGAGATTTGCAGTAGGTGCTCAATACTGAGAGCAAGTCAAGCTGTATTATTTAGATGCTTGAATTAAGGTCCCAAACTTTTGTTAAGAAAGTTTTCCAAATGCAGTTTGATTGCTCTAGGACTGCAAAAATTATCTTCAGCATTTAAAGATCACAACTAAAACTGGTCCAGAATTAATGGCTAAATGTAGCTCTTCTAGGTGTCTCCCTGAGAAATACTCAATGGCTTGAAAGACTCATCCTGAATCTTAGGAGTGAGATTCTTGCATGGTAGGGCATAGAGAGGGGTATGTGGAGTCCTGCTCATTCTGCAGTTCATGTGATGAATTTGGCTGTTCAACTGCTGAGTGACTCAGAAATGAACTAAATTTAAATTCTGATTAGAACTGGATAAATACGCATGAAATTAAGCTTATAGCTGTTAAACTGATTCTTGAAATCTAGCTTTCACCTCAGGAATCTTCAGTTATATGACTGTATATGACAGTTCTTAATCACTTTGTTTTTCTTTCCCTTCTAGTTTATGTTGCTTTTGGAAGATGAAAACACCTCGTTTTTTTTGCTGCACAAGGTAAGCTTGGGTTTCAGTTTTGTTTCCTTCAGGTAGCTTTTCATTATTTCACAAAAGGTTTTGAAAAAGTGGTTCATAGTTAAAATAAATACATTACAATGCTAGATAGCTGTGCAGCTTGTGTGTGAAGCTTACAAGGTATGAGTTCAGTGCTACATTCCTTTCATCAGTCTCACCAAAATTATAGCCTGTAGCCTCTCTTGGAACAAAAACTTGTTCAAAGTTCTTGAGTTCTTGAATACTTCAAAGTGCAGTTTTTGTTAGAAAACAAGTTTTAACTGATGTCAGATGCTGCAGAGCAACTTTATCTGTTTTGGTTTGGACAACACTGCCTGGAATTTTCTCTGCTGAAGCTGTTGAGGAACTACTTTCCCCTCAGTGTCATCGTGGTGTCTCACCTATGCTTTTTTTACCTGGCTGTATCATACAGCTGCAGCTTCTGGTGGCTTCCCTGTGGTAAAATTCCATCTTAATTCATATCCCTTGGAAGAACAGAAGGGACAGCAGAGAGCAGCTGCTGAGTCGTGCATGTACATGACTGTGAAAGCGTTTTACTGTAGGATGTTGCCAAGTTTGCATGGCTTGGGACGGTGTAGGAAATAGCATGGAAGAAAGCACGTTGTAAGCATACAGCATAGGAAAACCTCTTTGATATGGGAAACACAGAGCTGAGGGTGGGCAAGTGAAACTATACCAAGAACATTCTTGAGTAAGAGGATAGGACCAGATATCTCACTTGGCCGTTACTGTAGGTAGAGAACTGCACTAGGGAAGCACATCAGGCTGGTACAGTGTATGTGATTCTGAACTCCTCACCCCAATTACCTTGGTCCAAGCTACCTGTGTAGAACTGAAAAGCATGGTCACTGTAATCTGCTTCTACTGCTAACAGTAAGTATATAGTCAATTGGGAAGTAGCTGCAAATGCTGTTTGAAAAATAGTAACATAATGTGTTCAGTCTGTTCCAGCACTTGATCAGGTATTGTCTTTTGCTGTAGACAAAAACCTGGAACCTAGTGCTTAGAAAAAACCCTTCTTTTGCAACCCACAGCTGATTAATGTATTAGCTGTGTTACTTATATGAAGGGACAATATTTGCATGGCCTCAAAGACCATTCATTCAAGTACTGATCAATCTAGTGTTTAGTTTTCTGAATTTTCAGAACTGTAGTTGGGTTGTATCTTTTGTTGCAGATGAGCACACTCGCATTGCAGGAGCAGTTGTAACTTCTTGGGGATCTCTTGAATTCTTATGGCTATTTGCTGACCTTCTGATTCACAAATCCATTACTTCAGTGGACATTTGTGCAACATGGTAGCAAAAGAGGTGGGTGAGCTCTTATGTTTCTTTTGGGCTTCAGCTTAAGACTACTGGATTTCTTCAGTCTAGTGCTATTCCTACAGCAAATAATTAGACTAATTTGTGCACTGTATGGTATCTGCACCCAGCAGTGTCTTCCTGATGGGGTGTTCAAAAAGCAGTGCTACAGCATTTCAACAGCTGGCATCGTTGGTTTTCATGCAGATGTGCTGGTTAAACTTGGTATTTCTGTTGAAACAAGTAGATTTAGTGTTTCTTAGTGGGAAGCTTTTCAAATACAACATCAAAAAACCTGTTAAACTGTTATGGGGTAAAAGTATAGTTAAACTATTGACGTTGTCACAAAGTATTTTTTCTTAAAGGGGCATTCCTGTGATGGATGGAACACATTGGAAAGCCTCTACTCAGATGTAAGTATTGAGGAAATAGCTGGATTTTTTCCTAGGTGGAGGTAGTTGCATAAAGATAAAAGCTCAAGTCTTGACTTCTTGACTGCCTTTTGACAAGAAAAAAATAGCATTCTCTTTTTAAACACAAATCCAAGTTCCAGATGGCCACTAGAGACAGATTTCATTCAAAGTTACCTGGCTGGGCTTAAAAACCAGGCTATTTTAAAGACATTGGAGTTTTTATGCCTCGTTCTTCAGCAACTAGACACAACCTGCTGTGTGTCTGAATTGGAAAACGTGGCTAGAAGAGTAACAGGTTCTGCTTTCCTCACTGTACACTTAATTGCAGTGGTGACAATGAGACCTGTAACAAGTTCATTTAGTGGGACAATTCTGCAAACATACTTGAAAATGCAGCTATTATGAAATTAAGGGTAAACTTGAGTTGACGTGCCTCAATTCTGCATCCTAAGTACTAAGAGAAGTAGAATTAGTAGGTAGAGGAAGAAGACTTGCAGTGCTGAATTCTTGTAGATGGCTTATTAAAAGCATATTTTTAAGGTGTCTTACAATGGTCTCTTCCATGCTTTTTGTGAGGTAACTCCCTTAGTTTTACCCTTCTGTGCCATAGTGCTCCAGTTCCTTTAACTGCAGAGAGACCTTGTTGGCAGTTGTGTGATATAGACTGGGCTGTGGTTTGATTGCAGATAAAATACTTTGTGTCATCAGCATTCAGCCAGTGTAACTGGACTACTGTCTACCTGGCTTCATACTGAGATAAAAGCACCCAAGTCTTGAGGGACTGCTAAAATACTGAGGAAACTTGAAAGAATTACTTAGTTACAACAATTTACTTTATTTTAGGAAGTGCACCTGAAGTCCAGTCTGAACTAGCATCTTGGTAAGTTTGTGTGACTTTTTTTTCCCTTGCCTGTTTCAGGTCAGCCACCTGTCTTTAACTTGGTGAGCTGGTTATACTGCTGCTCCTTTCTTACTGAGAAAGTGCAGTGTTATCTCAGAAAACATGAGAGCTTATCTTCCCTGAACTTGAGAATGCTGTGAGAAAGTTGTTGTGATGATTGGCAAAATGTTCAACTGCTCTGAAGAGAGTGAGTGAGAAGAGCCTTTCTGAACAAATCTACTCAGTACTGTTGTGTAGGTTCTGCTGATTTGCATGCATATACATGCTGGTTTGTAACATTATTTGTTTTGTTTCTGGTGGCAGGTACTTAGAGAAGTGAAGTAAGAAATGTAGGATGCCATTTCACAGAAGTCTCTGAAGCTGCTTCGAGGGTTAGTGTGACGTCCGAAGTTCTGCCTGTACCTTAATGACTGGGGGGCTCTGGTTGTCACGTAGGCCAGAAGTCTCTCAGATCAAACTTACTAATTTGTGAAGGTTTCAGGGACTGTTTTCAACATTACACTACTATACCTTAATGGGCCATAACTTAAGTTTGCTCAAAGAATATTCATGTAAATTCCTCAGTCAAAAACGAAGTAGACAGGTTCACTGCTTAAACTGGTAGTTTTGTGTAGACCAGTAAGTTACATTTAGTAGGAAACTTATAGGGAGGATTCAGCAGAGTTCTGTAGTTAATTCCTGTTGATGTTTGCTTCTCAGGTAATTTGTAATTTAAAAGTTGTTAATATGAAGGAAATGCTTGTGTATAATTTACTCTCTTCCTTCCCCAAAAAGTCTTCAACATAAAATGACAGATAACTTTCCAGTCTGCTTGATTTTTATTTCTCTCGTGATAATTTTTAGTATTGTTATTTTTTAGAACTGTTGAGGTCTATCCCGATGGGATCTTTTCTATAGGTTCATGTCGTTGGAAACGCCTCACAGAATAAACTTGTGGTTTGACTTTACCCACTTAACTACCTGTTAGCTCTGTGGGATAAAACTGCAAGACAAATCTTAGAGTTGAATATGAAGAATTTGGGGATGCCCAGTGTTCTCCTTTATAGGTATACTGAAACATGCTTGCAATACAAAACAAGAAGTGATTCAAGTGGAAAAACTTGTTTGGAGTCACAACTCAGTGTGTTCTAGAACCTCAGGGGCAGCTGTCATTGTGAATTATATGGGCTGAACTGAGTCTTTTGCCCAGGTTCTTGTGTAGGCACCTGACTTGTAATACAGTCTTTTTGCTGCTTGTTTTCTGAATGGCTTCAAACAGTCTATTCCCCCTTTAATCATGCAGGAGTGATTTTTTTCTTATTTCAGTGGCTATAGGTAAGAAAAAACAGCACTGTGGTGTCTATTATGAAGTAACTTTATAAAACAAAAATACATCAAGTTTATATTGAGAGATGTTCCACAGTTTCATACTGGGCAGCAAGACTTGAGTTATTTCTTTAAGTATGGTGTTTAAAGAGTTAATTTCTGAGCAGTTCAGCTAATTAACTGCTATATTGTTGAAAACCTTGGATTCTCTTCTGTAGAACGAAGACTCCAAAATAAAAGACTCAAAGTACTCTGGAAAAAGTACAAATCTCCACATAGGAGAATTCTAAAGCTGCTGTTCATGTTGGTCTGTTACCCCTGTCAGCAACATGGCAGTGTTGTGAAGAATACCTCTTATTCCCTGACACCCACTGGTGCAGGCAAGAAGCTCAAATGTAGAGTGAGCTGTTGTGGTGCAGTACTTGCACCCAGCAGCCTTCTGTGGGATGTTAAAAAAGCAGTGCTACACCAGTGCAGCATTTGGCATCCTTGGTTTTCATTCTGCTGTGTCTGTTAAACCTGGTATTTTTGCTGAAACGATCTTTAACCTCTTCAGGGATTTCAGTGTACTTTGTATTTTCATGTAACAAATGAAAATAGAAGTTTTCATTTGTCTTCGTTTTGATTATCTGTGTGAAAACTGGCTACTGGCCTCTGGAACTCAGCAAGTGCATTCAATTCTTTCTAACAGGTGCTTGAGGATACAGAACAAAGTGAACTGTCCTGAGGTTAAAAAATGGAAGTAACCTATTTGACAGGTAAGCACTCAGTTACTAGTTCAGTACTGTTTCACAGTTGGTGTATTAACTTTGTATGACTGTAAATGTGGGAACCACTAAATTGTTGTAGAACTCAGTGTAGAAATGGTTGTGTAGTCCCATGGATTGCTGGGTAGTGATCACTGCAGATCTTGGCAGTATCTGAGCAGATCACTCATCTGTGAGTCATTCTTGTATGTGTACACATACTTTAAATTGCTGCCGGTTTTGCAGTCATTTGTAGTACTGGTGTCTTAGACTGCTGTTGGTTGTGGGGAATTCCTCAGTACTTGGAGCTTGTGCCATACTTCAGGCTTGTTTGCAACTTGGTTATGTATTGGCAGGATTGACTGGTCCTTCACTGGAAAAGATGGGCAGCTGAGTTATTGAGTCCCATAAGAGCAGTGAGAGGGGTATCTGGTCATTACCAAGGCTGCTAGGATGTTCCTGTTTCTGGTGAGCTGTGGACATGACCATAAAGCAAATCCACCAGACTCGTGTTGTCTTGTCACATGATGTGGCACCAGGTCTGCTGGGAATAGAGCTTTAACATAGGTCAAGGACACAATATTCCCTTTTCTTGTTAAGAGTAAGTTCCTGCTGAGGTATAGGGATGTGTCTTGTAGGGATGGATCCTTGGGCACCTTCAACAGTTAAGCTACAGTGGAACAAAAGTTGCAGTTGGGAATTTTGTAGATTGGATTCTAGAGCTCCTGCTGATAGTGTGGTTCTTTGGAGCAGAAGCAAAAAAAGGAAGCAAAGGCTATTCATTCAGTTTACACTCAAGGTGCACTTTTCCCCTGTACTAACCAAACCAACTCTTTAACTCCTAGAGTCTGCTGCCAAGTTGTTGGATGTCAGAGGCATGAGAAACACCATGTAGGAGCTACCAAAGTGAGTGTGAAGGTAAGGGCACTTAGCAGAAAGGCTGATACTGTAAAGAAATTGAAGGTCACTTCAAAGAGGGTTTGCATGGCTGAAAAACCAGCAGCTCTTAACGCGGTGACCACATATTGAAATCCTCTTCAGGATGCCGTGGCCACTCCATGTGTGCTATGGTCTATTTGTGAGGAGATAACACCTCATGTTATTAGGCCTCCTGGGCTGAAAAAGGGCCTTACCCTGCTGCTTTTGGGGTTTTGATGCTGATGTAGAGGAGAGGCTACTCAGTTCCATCCTGAAGCAAGAACTTGCAGCACTGGACATTAGGGAACAGGGTTGCTTCAGTTGTGGTTTGAGCAGTCTTGCAGCCCAGCTGCTGCTTGTGTGTCTAGAGAGGAACAACGGAGCTGGGGAATGGTCTGGAGCACAAGTCTGAGAAGCAGTTGAAGGTGTTTAGCCTGGAGAAAAGAAGGCACGGGGGAATCTTTTGCTTTGTACAACCACTTGTACGAAGCTTGTGGTGGTGGGGGGAGGGTTGGTCTGCCAAATAACAAGCAGGAGGATGAGAGGAGATGACCTCAAGTTACACCAGGAGAAGTTTAGATTGGATATTAGGAAAGTTCCTTTGGATTGAAAGTGCTAATAGATATTTTTCCTCTCTTAGATCCTGGTGATGTTGCTGCAATGCAACCTGCTGCAAAGAACTGCACAGCTGTTACAAATGAAGAAAACCTCTAGAGTATATTGCAATTTTTTTGAATTAGACACTCATTTTAACTTGTTATTGCTTTGTACACTGTAATAGCACATGTTGTAATTTTCCTCTTGCCCTCCTTGGAGCTGTGGTGAAGGTGCTGTGCTTAGCTTAGAAAACAGGGATAGAAAACCTCTCTTTTTGGAAGAAGTAACAGTGCATGATCTTTAATTCTCCCATTCAAGTGCTTTATTATGTACCTTCTAACTGCAGGAAACCATACTTCTACTATTAAAGTACATAGTGCAAAAAAACCTGTCTTTACAGAAAAAATGTCCTGTATTGAAGAATTCAAATAAAACTTTATTTGAAAGTGTTTTATACATCTATATTACAAAACTTAGTGTCTGTTTCAAATAATATAAGAAAGGCCTTTCAGGCCAGTAACTCAATCTGAGACAAACAATGAAGAAAGCAGCACAGTCCATCTGCTGCTGTGGTTAGCCCTGAACAGGGTCTGGGGTACTTCACTGTATTCCTACAGCTTAAAGCTGAGGATTCCTAAATAGCTTCACAATTCATTTAGGCTGCAGCACGCAGGGGCCTGGATTGTACCAGTCCCACTGTGTGCCCTTGTTGCTCAGTCTTTGCCAGTCATGGTGCTTTCCAAGTCTTCTTGGCTCGCAGTTTTTCCAGCATTTTCTGCAAATACAACAAACCATGAGACTCCAGTACTGAAGATTAAGTGGCTGCCCTAAAGCCAGCATGCCTGGGTACTGTGTGTAACCAGAACATCAGGAATGAGTGCAGTGCCTCCCCTGTTCCAAAGAGGTCACAGTTTAAAGGGCAGGAGGGAAGGTGTGCTTATTTCTCTTTTCTGGTCATGATGGGATCTGTAAAGCAATGTAAGGAGCAGCAGTTCATTCTACCACAAAGCAGGTGAGGTGTGGTCAGGGCTAAGGACAGGAATTGGACCTAGATCCCCCATGGTTGTCACAGCCTCTCAGGATTATTGAGCATTTCTTTCACTTGTCTGAGGCCCAGGAGGGGAATGGGAGAATTGTTCCACAGCAACTGCCATCAAAACGCCAACAAGATTCTTGCACCTTTCAAGTTTGGACAAGTCCAGAATCTTACTCTACCTCGGGTAGCCAAAGCAGCCCAAAAAATACCAAACCCAGAACATTGCCTTAAAATGGAAGTTTGGTTAAGTCTGGACAAATAGAAAGGCTGCCATTCTTTTGCCACAGACGTTCCAGCAGCTGGAGCCTTTTTGCTCAAGCTCAGGTCATAGAAAAATTCAGCCTGAGGCAGACATGCTATTTAGAGGAAAATCTGAGCTCAGTTGTGGATAAGGAAATTCTTACATGGGATATACTAGATCACTTAACATACAGACTGGTTTGAGGGTCTCCATTTCCCCTCCATTCACACCACATCTCAATTCCTCTGATTGGAAGCTCAGTGAAATCACGAGACCAAAGGGCAAGAGGTCACTGTAGCAAACTATTACCTTTTGAAACTCTTTAGCTTTTTCTCTGTTTTTAGCGTAAGTTTCTTGCCTTGTTTTTTCTTCCTTTCTGATCTTTACTTCTGCAAGCTGATTATAAAGTCTGTGAAAACAAAAAAAAAAAGTATCTAGGCAGGAAGGAAGGGGCAAAGATGGAGTAGGTTAACAAGCTTATGCGTTTGCCCTGGCTCAGTTGCTAGCAATTGGGAAAATTTGACTGCACTCTCCAGTAATCCAGAATCACTTCAAATTCTTTTTCAGCTGCATCACACAAACCCCCTCTCTGTTCAGAGCTGCACTTTGTTGCCTGTTACTGCTCCTAAGTACCCAAGTGCAACTGTGAACTTGGCATCAACTTTCATCCCATGTCAGGCATTAAGTGACACAGCTGGCTCAGCAAGGTGACAGCAGCAGAGTGACCTTCCTCAGTGCCACCTCTGCAAGGGCACTGCCCAGCAGGTACCTGCATCAAACACACCTGGCTCCTCTCCCACCTGTTCAGTGTTAAGCAGCACTGGGTCCAGCTGGAAGAGCACAGACTGAGCAGCAGCTTTCACAAAACACAGATTAACTCAGGGTTTTTTTGGGTTGTTTTTAATTAAACTTCTCCCACTTGTGTTCATGCATTACCTGGATGTACGCTTGTGCATTTCAATTTCTCCAGCCTTCCTATCCTCTCGAGAAGATACTTTTACTTCTCCGACTTTTTTCAACTGATTGGTGAGTGCACCATTTTTACCTAGGGAAAAAAAAAGAAGCCAAACATAAATTTAAATCTCTAGTTCAGCTAGCTCAAAAGCATGAGAGATTTCCAAAGATTTTTAAATGACACAACAAAATCCAAAACAAGCTAGCAGAATGGAAGCAATAGAGATGACATCCTGAGTTAAAATGAATCCTCCCAGTCTCACTCTTGAGGCTGCTGCCTGTGCTTTAGGCCATCCATGGCTCTCCCCAGCCAACCTCCAAGTCCTCGGGACCAGGCACTAGAGATGCACCAGTCTGCTAAACATGGCTGTTCTGTGATGAGCAGCTGCTGTTTGCAGAGGCACCTTGTGATGATAAAGGTGGGCTGATTGTGAAAGATGAAGAGCCCCTGTAATGGCCTTCACAACACTGAAGAGGCAGCCAGACAGTGGGGGAAAGCAAAGCTCCCTGATTCCTTGAGAAAACAAATTAAAGAATAGCCCAGTCTGCAATAGCAAACATGTAGCAAATATAAAATCTATTTTTTGATACAAAACAGCAATTCAAGGGATACCTAATACTGCTCCTAGATAAACCTACCAGAGGGACCAGACTCCTTCTGTTTGCTTCTTAGATTCTTAGACTTTGCTCCTTGAAGCTTTCTTGCTCCCAGCTTTTCATTTTCTCTCTCCTTATTTTTTATTGCTTCTACTCTTTTCACAGATTCCTGGATGAAATTCTGCTTTCTTTTTAAAAAAGATTTTTGTAAACTTCCAGGTGTAGCTGCAAACTCCAGCAGCATCACTGTGAAAGAAAAGGAAAAGTCTCCACATTTCTCACTGTTAGCAATGAGCAAGCAGTAAGTCATACATTTCAAGATACTTCTCCTAAAACTCTGAGCTTGACCACTTTTGTAAATGGCATGAGGAGAATGGCATTGAATGATGAGGCATCTTGCAGAACCAGCAGCAGTTCAGACCTATGGAATCCAGTAATGATCAGCAGGTCTGCCCAGACCAATGCTGTGAGAAATACTGCATCAAAAGCATCTGGATGCATCAAAATGTAGTGAAAACCTGACAAGTCCCTAATACAATTAAGTTCTGTGAATTCCTGACATTCACATTACTACAGTTTATCTTGGACAAAAAAAGTCAGTATTTTACTACTGCTCCAGACTATCATCAGAATAGGGAAAAAGAAAGGATAATTCTTTGGCTGAAGGACTTGGGGGACTAAGAGAAAATAAGAAATAAACGAAGGAATACAAATTAGAAAATGACACAGATTTTTTCAAAATTAAGTCATTTTAACACCAAACAAGTGTATTGTCTAGATTCTGAAGTTTCATCAGAGAGAACCTGGCCCAGGAAGAGACAAGTTAATGTGACACACTAAACCTCAGACAAAGGTACTACAGAGCAAGCCTGAATAGCAGGATGCACTTGCCTAAGTAAAAGCAGCTCTAACTTTTCCAAATGAGAGTTGTATTTTGTTGATGATTTTAATACTAAAAAAAATACTTCCAACTTCAATGTACTGAAGTACCACATAATTACCTGCAGTCTGATGTGATGGACCATGACTTTCGTTGGAACTCTGAGCTTTGGAAGAACTGTCAGGCCTTGTGAATGCTGAATATTCTGCATCTGGACTTAGTGGTAAAAATTCTCTCTCCTGTTTCAAAAGGATCAGTGATTGAATTGGAAATGCTTAAAATATGCAACAAACTTGAGTGAAGCAGTACTACTATACCACTAGACCCAATGCAAAGAAAAGACATGCTTTTGCCTTTATGTCTGATGCAAAGAAAAATCAGAAATGGATCTTGGTAATAGGTATGAAGAAGCTGTTTTCTAAAAACATTTTAAAACTTAAAACAAAAACAAAAAACCCTCAAAAACCCAAAAACATCCATTAAAGACTTTCTGCCCACCAGATTTCACTTGCATGTTCTTAATACAGGTCTGCAAATCCAATTTCTTTTCCTTTCCTCCTGCTGCTCTCTCCAGTTCTCCCCATCACTCTCTTCCTGCTTTGTCTTTCCCCCCGCTTTTTCCAGAGGCAGGTGACACTCACTGCAGTACAGCCTCCAGCTGCCAACCTCCACCTCACCCATGTATCAACTACTTGATAAAAACACGTCCTTCGACACTTTAGGAATTCTCTAGATGCCTCTTGCAATTAGTGCACGACTTAATCTCATCTGTTCATCTAACAGACACAGATTACTTGGTTCTACATCAGTGCTTTAGCACCCATGGAGCACAAGGTGAGGGGTTTCTCCTTTTTTTCCCCCGTTTAGTTTGGAGTTTTCATTTTATCCCACACTCTCCTTTTGTTCAGTTCTCAGCTAAGAAGATACGATTCAGTCTTGCAAACACCAGTAAGATGGTTTTGTTTTTTGCAGCAAGTCTTCCCAAACTCTATCTGGATCAATATGACAAGGTACTGATTCTAAGGAATACCCCAAATTTAGGATCTATTCGATCTGTCTGGAAAACAACATTAAACCAAGATGATCCAAAGCAATTACAAAGCTGAAAGAAGCCAACAATCTCTTGTTTTTCAACAGCAGATGAACTGCTACAGTGGGGCCTCTCCTTACTGTGATTAATACTAAGTTCAAAACAGAATCACCTTAGATAATGCTCACCTCTGTAAAAACATTACACTCGGACTGATCCACACATGCCGAGTTACCCATTGCATCCTCCTTAATTTTCTCTTGGTTAGGATCTTCAGTGTTTGATTCTACAATACTGATGTCATTGGAGCTTATCAGAGTGAGCTCAGGTTCTTCCATAATACCACGCCCTGACTCAGTTTCCTAGGAAATAAATTAATCAAGACATCGGTCGGGAAAATAGTAAAAAAAACCAGTATTTTCAGCAATAGCAACAACTGTTGTCAGAAAAAGGAAGCACATTTAACACATAGAAGAAAGAAAACCTGCCCCAAGCAGTAAATGAAATAGAGAAAGAACTTTTGTTTATCAGAATTCAAAAAACTGCAACAAATAACCCAAAGCAACCAAACAACTACAAAAACTCCTCCTCTCCACAAGTTTAAATTACTTAGTTCTAGGGCAAACTTTTTTTTCAAAGCTACATCAACGCTATTTCTTTAAGTTTGCTTAAGCTTTGGTTAATTTATTTACCTCCTTCAGGTTTCTGAATGGAGCCAAGGGCTGTTCAGTGAGGCACCCATGCCATGTAACCCAGCTGGATGAGCTCTGTCACTTGGAGCTAAGAGAAGGAGATGCAGTAGGGATGCTGCAGCTCCTCCAACCATTGTGGGAACTCACTCAGCTCATTTAAACTACTGCTAATTATCTCAGTGCTATGATCTGGAAGAAGGAGTAGGGCAAAACTCCAGGAAACAGGAACTAGAATTGTAAAGTCAACATTTGCCAAGCTTTCAGATATTAAAGGTCTAAAATAACTTTGTGCAACAACAAAACCCCTGCTTTTGGAAATCTGTTCTACTCACCCAAACTGGAATATGACATGAGCTTCTGGGCACAGGATGAGAATGTTTTTCATGTCTTTGGAATAAAGAACTGTTCTGTTGTACAACAGTGCGTAAACAAATGTCTGAGTTTTGCAAGTTGGTTTCTCTGAGAACCCTCAGAGATTCTTGTCCTTCTGGAAAGCTTTGCTCTCGCTCCTTTATATGCATATTGCACTGAGAATGCAGCTCCAGAGCTTTATTTACTTCATCTACATGACCTGATTTTTCAGGAAGCTTCACATGCTGCTTCTTATCAAATGTTTCCAAAGGTAATTTTTCAAAAGTCTCTTTTACTAACTCCTGAGGGAAAGTTTCATCCATTGTAACAGGTGAGGGATCTAGTTGATAAAATGATTTTTGCTCTTCTAGGTGAGTCAGACTTTCATTCCTCAGATTTTCCACTGAACACTGGAGACTAATACATCCCATGCTTCTTGACAGCTCTTCATATCCACTTGCAGGTGAAATACAGTTCTCATTGCCTCGGTTTATAATTCCAGGGGTTTGTTCAAAAGGCCTCTGTGACATAGTGTTAATATCCCCTGGCTGATCACCATTCTGACAGTCATCACTCAGAGTAGAGTCTAATTGCAGTGGGTGAAAAGAGTCTTCAGATCCTGTTTCAAAAATTGTCAGAAGTCAAACTTCTTGCTAACAAAACAGAATTTCCACTTTAAGTCTCTCTATAAGAAGACTTTTCAGTAATGTACAACAAGAAGTCTAGTAAATAGGAAGAAACATTTTGTTTAAAAAACTGCTTAAGTTTCCTCAAACATAATGCCATTAACATTACAGAAAATTATCCCATCACTGTACACAAAATTTAAAAAAAACCCACTTTTTGCTGCTTCTTAGAATATATTTAGGGATGGACTTTGTAATGGTGCTGACATAACTACACTGGAAATCAGAACATTTTACAGTTTATACTCTGTAAATGGAAGTCCTCTGAGTCTCGTTTGGGCCTGCAATAAAATCTCTAAACCAGAAACAAAACAATCCAAAACACCATTACTTGGGCAGAAAATCTTCAAATTAGAAAGCAACATTCAAACTGGAACAGAGACCACTGTTCCTACAAGGTACAGTATTGCACCCTAAATTATCTTTCTTTATCTGAGGATAGAAGTCAAGATACCATTTCCCTCCAGAAGAAGCTGGGAAAGAGAAAGACTGGATATCAGCATTAATTACTGGGGAGGAATTTCAGCAGAACAGCATCTGCCCAACAGATAACAGTGTTGTTTAAATTACTTTTTTTTGTTCTAAGTTTGATGAAATCAGTTGCACAGACTCCAGCAGTGTGCTATCACCAGGCTTTTTATACACATGGAAAGTGCCACAGAATCCTTTAATGGTTTCCTTTAGACATTTTTTTTTTTGCATTCTTTGATACACAGAAAAGATCTAGTTTTACAGGTATAAAGAATATTGTCTGCTGATAAATAGCTGTTCATGGGGAGGGAAGAATTACAGTGCAAGATCAGCCATCAACAGAAAATTCTCTGGATAATGCACTTGCGTATCAGCCTCCTCTGAACAATCCAAAATAGTTTTTACTTGCTTAGCCTATTGCTTATGTTATTTTCCCCCTCCTTTTAAAGCACAACAATAATTGGTTTGGGATTATAAAAAACACTTAAGAGATGGGAAGACTCTGCAGTTATACAAACAAAGATTGTATCTATAAGCAATTTAGAAATAGAATGGTTTGAAGTTAGAATGGAGCTTCCTAAATCCTATTTGATGTGTCCGCAACCACATCTTGAAGTGTCAACCTCTTCTAGCATTTTTTTATTACTTTCTAAGTCACAAATATAACTGACCAATAACATTTACATTATAACTACACCTATTACTTAAATTATTGTGCCACATTTCCAGTTCAGCTTTTTGTTGGAGCATCTTGAAACACTGAAACACCTGATTCTTGCTCCAGAGATATTTAGATTGCTATTAGCTGTATTTGGAATTTCTGGAATTTAGAGTAACATGAAATATCAATTTAAATTTAACTGCAAAACATAAAAAAACTTCCTGCTATAAGATGCAGTTAAGTTAATCATAAACTTCTAATCCACTAAATTAATTATAACACTGTAGCTCAAAAGTTGCTGTCTTATCCTCCACTTTATTTTGTAGAGAGATAAGGCAGTTCTGTAATCAAACCAAGTATTGCAGTGTGCAGTATATTGCTGTGACTTAACAGTGGGAAGGGAAAATGGAATTTTTCTTGAAGAAAACACCATATGTAAAAGACAAATGAGTTAGTTCAGAGAGACTATAACAAATGAACAAAATTTTAATCAATTTTTGGAACCTCCTTACCTTACTCAAACTTACAAAGTAATCGATATACATTAATAAGTATTTGAAAAAGGACAGCTTCAGCCACAGTTGATGTTTGGTAACCAAATCACTGCAGAAGGAATACGTAACACAGTATCCATTACAGTGACTTGATCACACCGGTCTGCTTTTGTATCACCTTCTTTGGAAAACTTTAGAAAATTTAGGAGTTCTACCATTTAAGGTGGTGGAGGAGACTGTGAGAGAGTGCAGTGCAGTTAAGGCATTTCAAAGCAGGGCTGAGAGGAGTGAGATCTGTCCCCATTTCAACACTGCAAACCCACACTTAAGGCTGGTATTTATACAGTGGCACAAAGCTGATTTTGAAAGCACTGATCTGACTACACTGAACATACCTGGAGTAACATTTTCTCTAGCAGATTCTTCTGATGTAATGTTTTGCCCATTTGTTTTGAGACTAGAAGGCAGACTGCTTCTTTGTCCATTCAGACCAGAGTTTTCCCCTTCTAGAAATGTAGACACATCTGGACTTTCTGCTGAAAGTTCTGAAGTCTAGTGGCATAAGAAAATAATTTTGATTTAAGATTAATTTTCTCAGAAATATGAAGGATAAAAAGAAAACAGGTAGTTTTGATTTTTTTGGGTCACATTTCTGCTACAATCAGCAATCTATGCATATAAAAATCCTGCTGTGTTTTTTCTAAATAGTATAGGGATTATCCATTTACATCTTACAGAATCTTCAGCCAAAACATTTCCTCCTCCACAGTTTTTTCTGCAGTACCTTGCTAAATTCTCTACTGTGTTGGGAAATTCTGTATTGAGAACAGGATGATGATGATGATGTATCGAAGTCAACACTTGGTTCCAAAGGCTGAAAGAGCTGGTGATGGAAGTTTCGAAAAGGTCTCTCCATTTCAGGAAAATAGAGTTCAGTTGCTAGAGCTATAAGGAATAAGTTATTTTAAAAACAGACATCATCCACACCCCCAAAACCAACCCCCCATAAAAATAAAAAAAAACCCCAAAAAACAAAAAACCCCCAAACAATGGACATATCACACGTTGTTTCTATATACAGTAAATAAAGTCTATAGAATTCTGCAGGTATACAAATACCAGCTGTAAAAACAAAATCTTTACAGCATCCAATTCTTTGATAGAATACGTATATAAAAAGCAGTAAGAAAGTGATACCCTGGTTCAATTTTATTATTCTTTGAATAAAAAGGTGAAGTCCATAAATTCTCTGTTCGGCTCTTGTGAGACTGCATCAGAAGTAGTGTGGGTTCCTCAGTACAAAACTCACAACAGAACAAGACCAATGAACAGCCACAAGGATGATCAGAGGATGATGTAGCACATGATGTTCAAACAGCAGCTAAGTAACTGAGTTTGTTCAATCTTAAAAGAAGAACTGGGGTGTGAGGGAAGTGGTACAAAAAATGTCTGCTGTCTACTAACCCTTAAGAGACAGCACAGAGAATCCCAGAATGGTCTGGGTTGGAAGGGACCCTAAAGATCATCTAGTTCCAAACCCCTTGCAATGGGACACTTTCCACTTGACCAGTTACTTAAGGCCCATCCAACCTGGCCTTGAACACTTTCAGGGATGGTGCATCCATAACTTCTCTGGGCAACCAGTACCAGTGCCTCAACACTGTACCAGTGCCTCAACACCCTCACTATGATGGATTTCTTCCTAGTACTAAATCTAAATCTGTCTCCTCTGTCAGTTTAAAGAAAATGCAGTTTCCTCGAACATGCAAGAAAAAGAAAGAAAAAAAATTAAGTTATTAAAATGTTGCTTGGAGGTATAGAATCTTTGTCCTTGGAGATATTCAGAACTTGCCTGGACAAGCCCTTAACCAACCTGGTCTAAGTTGGCTCTGCTGTGAGTAGGAAGGAAAATTTGGGCCACATAATTAGAAGGTCCTTCCAGGTCTAGAGTAATCTGTAATTATATGATTTGAGGTTTTCAAACATTCCAGGAGGAAGTGATTTGAATTAAATATTCATGATAGCTAATAATGTTCTTAATTTTCATTAATTGCTACATTTTTCTAGAAAGCATAAAACTCCCACCAGCCAGTCAGAGTTCCATCAGTTATGTGAACCCCTGTGAATAATGAAGTGTTACACAGTATTTCTCTACCTTCCTGAAGTGAGAGCTGTGCATAAACAAGTGACAAAAATGGCACAGGTAGCAAGCAGCCCAGCCACTGTGGCAGGAAGCTACACAGAACTGATAGAGACCTGTCAGTCAATTTTTTTTCTGCACTAGATAATGCTCTGTGAACATACATCTAACATCAAACTCCAAGAACATCAAAGTATTGAATTCTTGCATGTAGAATCCTTATTGACTTTAAAATGTAAGTTGAATATAAATAATACAGATCAACGCCTAACACTGAGCAAGCTCCTCATTCTGTATGATCAGAGAGCAGCACAAAAATGCTATAAAAGAATGAATACCTTGGAAATGTGTATTGTCCTCTGAGTAAGAGTTCAAGTTCCAAGCAGGTCTCCCCAGGATCTGCTGTATCTGCTTTTCTTTATAGAAGTACATCTCTCCTTCAGACAACTGACTTTCAGATGCTCCAGACAAATTCTCTTGCCTCTGCTGCAAGGTAAAAGGAAGTGAGGAGTTCCAAGGGTGGCTTCCTGTTTCTCTCAGAATTCCATCCTCTCTACTATCAGAAGACAATCCTGAAATAAGAAGTTAGATGTTCACGGTTTGACACATAAACCACTTTTATTACATCATTTGAAAAGACAGTGTTTAGTATCCTGAAATATTCATAAAGAGTTCTGGGCTTTTGTTTCTTTAATTGTCTCCTGTCAACACTCCTACAAACCTTACCACACAATTTTCACAAATGCAAGTTGCTAATATCTAATTAGGGAGCAGGCAGTACATAGCACTTTTACAGCTTAGCCCTTTTAAAGAATGTAGACTTAGGAAACACTGAAATTATAACATCAGAAAAGAATTAATACTGCTATTTTATGCTAACTAACATATCTTTGCCTCCTACTGCATATGTGTCAATCCTTTCATGTGATCTTGAATCTTTATGACACCCCACAGTGATTTTATTCGTGCTCAAACAGAAATTGCTTTATACCAACACTAGAAATCCGAGGGATCAAGACAACCAAAATCATGTTCCTAAACAATACACCAACTCTTCTTTATCCATAAGCTTAAAGAAGAATTGCACAAAGCTACCAGAAAAGGCCATTACTAAGCACTGAGTGTATGATGAAGACACAGCCAGACTTGAAAAATTTATTTAGTCAAATAACAAAACTTCTGCTATTTTTCTTTCACAACTAAAAAAGAACAGAGAATAAAAACTATAAGAAAATTATCTTAAAATGGCTTTAGCTCTCTTACATCAATAAAACATAGATGTCTCACTTGAGTTATAAAGTTTACTACTCAAAATAACATCTGTTTGAAACATTAGGGTTAAAATGAGCCATTGAAATCTCAGACTGTAAAAACTATAATCTTCAAAAATTGATTTATAAACATGGAATAACATATATACATATGTTTCTTAAGAAATCAGATGCATGTCAGAGTAATACAGTATTAAGCCTCTAAGTTAATCCAAGGGTCACCATCTAATAATTTCAAACTCACTTCTATGTTCACAATAATAATGTCAGGAGCACTTACATATTTATTATAAAGGAATTGTTTGTGATTTTACAAAAAACCAACAACATCAGACTACAGAAAAAAATAGCAAGAACATATTTCCCAGAAAACAATTGAAAGTCAATATGGCATTCAAATTACATTTTTATAAATAAGACATTAAGAACTACAATGGTGACAAGCAGATACTGGAACAAGTATCCTAGCAGCAGGACAATCATAGCTCTGTAATAATCCATGATATATATTGATTAGGAAACTTTTATCAGTATATCATCTGAAGATAAATTTTTAAAACAAAAATTGCCACTTGAAAGCTGCTAGTGTTAACAGTTATATAATAAAACTCAAATCTTTTGCCAAAGCAGATGTATAATAATATTAAATTATTATAAAAGTAAAAAATCATGAGTACCTAAGAAAACATTCTGATTATACTCAACTCTATAAGGTGTATTCATCAACCTTCAGTGAAGTTTGACATAAGCATATTTAAGAACTTATGTTCAGTGAGTTAGATCCATTCTGCCATAAAATTAAACCACCATTTTCCTTTTACAAGAACAAAACCTGAACACTCACCAGTGTCAACAGGGCTTGCTTTCAACATTTCACTGTTTGAAAAGCTGCCAGTGGAAATTGTTGCAGTTACATCACAGGGTATTTGTTGCATGAAAGCCTCTGAACCTGGTACTTCCTAGGATAAAGTGACACACCTATTACCATGCATCCACATGTTCAGAAATAAAGCTTTAAACCCACACATTTTATTCTGAGCTCAGTTCAAGTGTAGGAGCCTTCATGTTTAGCACAGTCAGGCAAATATAGATTCATCCTTGCTCAGTGCAACACATTCACATCCCAAGTCCCAGGCACATCACTCCCCAACACCCCCTCCCCTCTCTCTCTCATGCACACACACACATACACACACTCAGTCTCATATAAAGCTTCCCAGAACTGCATACAAATCATGACACCTGGAAGATTGTTTTATCTCCCGGTGGTCAGATTTGGCTATTTCTCATCACAGACCCACTTCAGTAGAATTGTGGATCTCAGAGGGACATATATGCAAAACATTAAAAACTCATTAACTTTACAAGTACTTCCAATATTGAGCTTTTTGCATACAGGAGACTTAAAATCTAATTCTATGAAATTAAACTAAAAATATACAAAATTTTCTAAAGCATTATCTTCTTTAATTTTAAGGTAAGCTTTACAAAGTCATGAAGCAGATAATGAGGGTTCTTCTACTTCAAAATTTTGAAGAATTAAATGTGAACAGTTCTCAAACTCTGACTTAAAATGTGCCCTAAGAAAACAAAAAATCTTGGAAATCATGCTACATTTTTCATTAAGTACTACTATATATATATGTATGTATGTATTTAACATATGCATGTAAAACATTTACATCCTAAGGTACTTTCATATATCCATGTTTAAAATACTGTTTTTATTTGCTACTAAAATGATGGAATCTTTGAGGGAGAGAAAGGAGGGAGACTGGTGCTGGTTTTGGCAAGGCTTTTAACACTCTCACAATATTCTATGATCCCAGTTTGGATGTTGCATCCTGGATGGATGGACAGTAAGAAGGGTAAAAATCTGGCTGGATAATCAAGCTCAGAAATCAGTGACTGAAGGTTACACATTCTGTGGAGGTGGGGAACAAGTACACAGGGCTCTGTCCTTGGCAATGACCCAGAGAGGAGGTGACACCATGCTTTTATCAAATTTGCAGCTACATTAAGGCAGGAAAAGCATCCCATGCACTGACAGCAGGGCTGGTATCCATAAGTATCTCGGAGTCTGCCTCTACAGGAATGGTATGAAACTCAGCAAGGGCAAAGTCCTGGGAAGGAAGAAGCTAGAGCACTAGTCCCAGCTGGGCCTGCCTGGGGAGCAGCACTGCAAAAAAAGGAGCCTCAGCAAGCAGAGTGTAAGCCCTGACAGAGGAGCAACAGCATCCCATGCTGCATGAACAGCAACAGAGCAAGCAGATGCATCACAGGGGTTACCTCTTTACTTAGCGTTTGTTTTACTGCTCTGTCTAGAATAGTGCACCCACTCTTAGCCACCCAATATGAGAAAGAAAGATTACATCACAAAATAAAGAGTTATATAATTATTTTGATATGACCAACCATATTATCAAGCCTGAATGACGGTCCAGAACTTGTTCTAAGCTTCTCTCCACCTTCAGCAGCAGCAACTGGTGAATCTTGAGACACTTGAGAATCCTGGGACTGGGCTGAAGACAAAAGTAACAGAAGCAATAAGGAACAAAAAACCATTTTCGAGTTCATAATGAGCAATGCACAGCAGAGGGCAGTAACACTCCACTACTGTTGGCCTCGCTCTTTGGGCATTGATTCTGCCCATCCTTAATCACTTTTCTCTCACCTACACAACAGCTATTGCTTCACCATACCACCAATTTCATCAGCAACCCGTGGTCCCTGACGTGCCTTCCTAAAATTTCTACCTACCCTGACTGCTCTCCACAGAGTAGGCAGGAAGAGCTTGAAATTCATATTTTGGCTTAGCAGAATGAAATGTGGCTTTGCCAGTGTTACTGCAATCATTTCACTGGAGTGGGGGAAATCCTTTACAATGTACCATTACAGTGATTACAAAGAAAAGCAGACATTCCAAGTGAATCAGAGAAACCAGAAACACTGAATTGCTTAACTACAGCATGACTACTACCACGGAACTGAGTCACTTTTGCCATAATGCTTTTACACATAAAAGTAAGATCAGTATCTGCAAAAAAAACCCACCACAGCAGCACCCAAAAAATGCAATTTCTGCGTTCAGTGCTGATAAGCACCTTCGAAGTTTGACAATTCTATGATTATAAATCAATTGTCAGAAACAAATACATATTCTGATTTCCAGTTTTTGAAGAAAGAAGTGCTAAGTATGAAACTGAAATGAAACAAGTGAAGTAGGTATGTTTTCTCTTTCTCCCAATTCTAAAAAGGCTGCTAATGACAGACATTTAAAATCTCCAGCTTTTCTAAGACTCTCTACTTAGGCAGACCTAATGTTTTCTGAATCCTAACACTAGTTTGTACTTTGTATATGCTGAAACTCCGTTTCTTACCAGATGGCAAACTCTGGTTGCACTAATTCATACTATTAAAAAACGGGAGATGTTTCCTCTGTAAAGCAACAGTGATGATTGATACGATGTAATAATAAAGATTGTGTTCTCAATAAACATGGAACATTTTGCAACTCATAAAACCCCCAAGATTTCTTATAGCCATTATTACCCAGCAGACATCTAGGATAGAGTACAAAGCATGAAAGGAAATACATCTAAAACACATTTATTTAGGGACCAAATACTCTGCTCAAGTCTGCTCTTCTTCCTTGGAGTAGGATATAGGAGACAGAGGATCCTGAAAATGAGCACGGCCTTCAAGAAAATTCCTTGAAGAAGCATGAAAACTGCAATCATCTAATCAATTACTAATTAAATATCTTCATAGGAGAAAAATGCATAGTACAATAGATTGCTGAACTTAAAATAATCAAGAAGCAGTGTCTAGAAATGGCTGCCATTCAGAAACTAGAAATAGACTATTTATTTTAAAATTTGATAAAAAAGTAAATGGTGGAACAAGCTACCACGTAATTCTCCATTTCCTGTCCATTTCCATCAACATTAGAGATACTTTTCTGAAAGCAGTTATTTTATTTTCTCTAGAATATCACCTAGGCAGTAATTCAGGATACAACAGAGATGAGATTCAAGCACTTAATAATCTCTTGTATATAAATTCTATGGACAGCTATGTTACAAATGTTTTATTACTGAACTGTAATAATCTGCATTGTTCTTGTGATATTAATATCAGGGATGAACAGTATCAATTTCATGCTATAAACCAAATTATCTAATTAAAAATCCATGCTCATATCCCCATGACTTTATTACATTAATAACCTTTAAGATCCTGTATTTGGTGATTCATAAAAGGAGGGTTTTTCAGTCTTCTCTCCCACCTTTAAAATAATAGTGGCAAGGTTCTTGTTCCCCACAGAATCCTGACATTGACATGGGACTTTCATGTTTTAACTTCCCAGCCACCACAATGTCACGAAAAATTAATGTTTAAAAGCTGACTCTGTAATATCCCAAATGCTTTTTTTCCCTCCAACAGTGGCAGTAAAATAGTAATTATTTTAGGTGCAATTTGAAACACAAGTGACTAAAAGTCTAACCACTCAGTGAAGACAATATAAAACCAGAGATCAGTCCAAATCCAGCCATGCAGACAAACAAACAAACAAAAGCTAAACTGGTACTGGAAAAGACAGTCTGTTGAAATGCTGAATTATGGAAAACTACTTGTGATTACTAAAAGTAAATTAAAATCTTAGGTTAGCTTGGATCACCAAAAAAAGTACTGCTTGGAATAACATCCCTGTACAGAGTAGCAACACATGAAGATAATCACATCTGGAACACTGCTCAAGGGAACCACTGCAGCTGAATAGAGAGAGACAAGCCTGTTGATATGTCCTGAAGGAGAACTGTGGAAGAGGTGTATATATCAAACCAAGTCACTTGATCCAGCTGACTTCCTAAAGAAATTAGGTTTATGCCATCAAACTGCCTGTCTCACCTGCAGGGTTACTCTGCAATTCCCTATTAACAGTTTGAATTCTATTAGCCCATTCTAACTGAACAGGATTGGAAGGAACATTAAGTGTCCAAAGTTCCCAACTCATCCTATCAATGCATCAGTGGCATGTAAAAGAGCAGCTCAGATTTTAGAATCACTGGTGGCACTCAGTGCAACATCAACAGTTACCTGTCCTGTGGCTGCAGTCAGCTGATCGTTTGTGTAGCACTTGTAGTGACTCAGTACTGAGCACAGGGATTCATCCCCCCCTAACCACAAGCAGTCCTTAAGACCCATTTTACAGATATGGCTGCCTATAAATTTGAGAGGCAAACTACATAGGCAGCTAATTACAGACTTTTTTAAAAAACTGCCTGTTACCCAAGGCAACTCACCTTTGGTTTATAAAGCATCTGCATGTAAAAAGCAGATTTATCAACTTTCTCTTTTCATCTTTTATGTCTGATTTGAAAAAGCATGTGAGCATTGACTAAGGATTTGAACACATATAGTGGTTCTGTAATAATGAAAGAGGTACAACTCGTAAGTTGTAAAGACTTACATTATTTGGTGAAAGGTGCAAACCACCAAAAATATAACTTCAAAGAACAAGGTCAAGAATCACACAAAGCACTCATTTGGTCTTACCTGTAGATATCTTGAGAACATGAGAAAAATGCAAACATGTTCTGGTAAGAATCAAGTACCAAAAAACTTTAAAAACCGAATTAAATAAAAATCATAAGCAACAACCTAAAATGAACCTTAAATTTTCCCTTCAGAAACTTTATATTTAAAGTACAGAAGACTGTAGATTTTCTTGCTGAAACACCACACTAGTTACTGAAAGTAACAGAGAGCCTCATAGCTTGCATGTTATCAAGATTATTGCTGGCACTTTTGGTTGCTGATCTGCTCAAGACAGCAATCCTCTTAAACACAAAATCACAGAAAGCTTTGGGTTTTTTTTTCTTTTAATATAGATGTTCACAAAGTTTTCTAATCCTCTTACATAAACTATTGCATTGTTCATATACAATAGTCTATAATGTAAAAAGAAACTGCACTAAGATTTTTTATATTAATTTGGCAACAGCTGCTCTAGCAATGGTTCTACAGCTTACTCAGAAAAATACAAGTATTTTCTTCAAATATTGTTAAAAGACAAAATGTTTTCATGATAATTGAAGTTCAAAGATAGATATACTTCAAAAGGGGCATTCTGAGAAATAAAGAAACAGTGAAGGAAAATGAGCTTGTATGTACTTATTCAAAACAACTCCAATTCCAAGTAAATCCGATTGAATTTGAAATGATGTCTCAGTGCAAACAAAATGAAAAATGAAAGCTTAGGGCTAGTGGTGAAATTTCTAGCAAAACCAGGAGATGTGTACTACATAGCTGTATTGGTTGTAACAATGGGAATATGAAAGCTGCCAAGCTCCTGAGAACTTCTCTGCAGTTCCAAAAATATTTTAGATGGATACTGTAAACTGTATTGGACCATGCAACGCTGCATTCTTGTAATAAGCTTCAAATTGCTTTAGAGAATGTTTTACAAACTAGTCATCTTTGTTCTTTTATAAAGCCAGTCAAGTTACCCATAATATGTTTAGTAGGCTTCAAAGTCCCTGTAACAAAATTATTTTAAACACTCACAAAACTTTCTTACAAAACTTTTTTTCTTGATAACCAAAACAAATAGTTTTAATTCACGGAATCAGAATAACTCTGCCACCTATGAACATGGCCTATCCTCAAAGGTGTTCTTGCTCAATAAAAGCTCTTCACAGACACACAAGAATAGAGCTAAAGCAGTCCTTCTAATATTGCACTGTTGTTCCTTTTGACATATTCAGTGAAACATGTGAAAAGCCTATGATGGCCACTAGAAAAGGTCAAAGCAGAATGGACCTCTCTTGAATAGTGGCTATGCACAGACTTTTCCTAGTCGGAGAGCTGTCACAGATACTTGAAAATTCCAGGTGTCTGGCTCAACTCCAGCATTGTGTTAGTCTCACAAGCTTAGATTCAAGACTAATGAACTGTGAGCAGATAGTCACAACTTCCTAATTAAAGAGAAACTGCAGATACAAAATAATTACCTGACACTAAACAAGGCAATAGGACACAAGGAAATGGAATGAAGCTGTGTTAGGGCAAGCTCAGGTTGGACATGAGGAAAAGGTTTTTCACTGAGAGAGTGGTCAGTCATTGGGATACATTCCCCAGGGAAGTGATCTAAGGCCATCAGAGTTCAAGGAGCAACTGCGCAATGGTTTAGTTTTAGGTAATCCTGGGAGAAGCAGAGAGCTGGACTTGATGATCTTTATAGGTCTTTAAATTTGAAATATTCTACAATTCTAAATTTTTATGTCTGTCACACCTAAGACATGATTCTTTCAAAGTTTTTTTGAACTGAAGATGACCACAGCCTGCTATTTTTCGTCTCAGCCATGTTTTTAAGTAATTTCTTATACACACTGATCTTTCCGTGGACATCTACATCAACACATTAACACTCCAGAGGTCTTTTTAAGCACTGATTTCCTTTGTATCAATATAAGAATCACTGGGTATTGAATCAGGAACGCCACTGGTCTGCCAGAACAGGTTCCCTCCTGGAATACCTGCAAACCTTTACAATTCTAAAGGTTACAGATGAAAAGCACACACCCTTGACAAGAAACTGCTGGCCAGCAATGAAGTGTACTGCAGTGTGGACTTGTTACCAGAATGGTAATGGTTCACAAAAACCCAAAAAATAAAAACTCATTCATTCTGAAATAAGTGCTTATTGAAACACTCCTTTTTACACTCAAAATTTAATAGCATTAAATAGCACTGCATGTTCTTTAACAAGTCAGGTCATATTCTACAAATAAACAGCAACAAAATCAGCAAGGCTGAATGGTGTTTTTGAAGGGAGAGGATTTTCTCACCTGAATCATATGAAGTTTCAGCAGCCATCATCAGCAATTCTTGTAATAATCTCCCTGATGGATTAGTTTGCTTTGGACTTTCATTGGAGGCTTTTCCTTCATAGTTTGTTATGCCCAAAGGAAAGTTACCTTCATGAAGAGCATGACTGTGACGTTTCACATATGCAAACTCCCTAGAGGCTGAACGTGGAGAAGTTTCTCCAGTACCATCATCTGTTTTATCTGAATTTAAAACATCAGTAATCAGTTTAGGTATAAAAAGGAAGTGTTTTGCACTTCATGAGGAACATTAAGATGCACATTCTATTCTACAGAAATAAACAGCTGAATTTGTATGGTCTCCATTTTAATGAATTTAGCCATATCACCTCCGTCTATGCATTATACAGGCTGAAAGATTATAGAGATCATAAACTTCTCAAAAACTAATTCCTATCTCCACCAAAGTATTTCTTAATTAAAAAAAAAAAAAAAACACCAAAAAACAAACTCAAATGAATTTTTTCACACAGCAAATTCAAGAAAACTTGCAGTAACTTCTCCAGATCCAGAGGTAATACAATTTCTCTACTCTGGTTTAAAGACTTCTTTCTCTACAACCCAGTTTTCAAAACAGCCCTTTTTGGCCATGCAATCCAATAAAAATCTCAAGTTTTTACTACCTACCATGACCAATGGTTCGATAATATTGGAATAAATCACCTGTGGATCATAATAGTATTATACAGCTAAGTGTAAGTTACTAAGCCAAGTGCTTTTGAGAACATAAATATATTCTTCCATCAAAACCTTCTCCAACAGAACTTGCTATCTAATCAAGCTATTAAATTGGTCCAACACGAATTGTTCTGCATAAATTGATGCTGACTAGCATTAATTTCTTTTCTTTAATTGAAGGATGTCCCACATCAGCTGATTCATTATTTTGCAATGAATGCCAACCGAACAGGCCTATAATTACTCACATTGTTCTGCTGAGCCTTTTTAAGAACACAACATAAAAAACTTTGTAAAATATGCATTACATTTTTGATGTGAAAAGACACTGAAAAAAAATTAAACGTTTACCTTTAGAAAACATGAGTTTGTTGAACCTATTAAATAATCTTCCTTATAGAGAATTGCAAAGCATTTCCTGAGACTGTAACAAACACACTTATAAAATTTTTAATGCTCTCCAAATTTTTTTTTGCAACGAGTGTTTTTTAACTAAAAGAAACAGCCTAAAACGATGGTCTAAAAGTTGCTGTAGAAGCTTGATATTAACACTTTATTTGAAAGATTTCACAGTCACTTTCTTGGTATGATCAAAAGGTAAACCTTTAAACAAAATCCACCAGTTTCATTTTAGAGCTACTGTACAACTGCCTATCAACACAGATCCTGCCCTAAAGAAAAACCAACAGGGAACTCAGGTCATGGAGTAACTGAATTTTCTTTTCCTGAAGAAATTTTGTTTAAATTATGTTTTTCTAGATAGACAATCACAGAATAAACTTTTCTGAACTACAACTTTGCCAATATATAAGCTATACTTTAAGAAAGGCAACTATATCAGCTATTATTTCCTAATAATCTCAAAGATTCTTCAGAAAATATCATATTCCTCCAATCTACTACTCATAATAGACTTGTTATGTATTTTATACATTACCTGCCAAAGAGAGGCTACAACTCCTCGGTGTGTCTACCTCTGGTATAATACTAAGTTCATGTTGTTGCAAACCAAGCCCTAACTTGACTTTTGTCACTGGTGGTCTGGAAGATCTCCATTTCTGTTCTCTACAGAGAATTTTCTCAGATTGTTCTGTAAAACAAAGTTTAGTAAGTTGCAATGATATGTGTACACACACACCCCTCAAATTAACTTGGAGAGAAGGAAGAGAACTCCATCTCAGCTGTAAAACAATAAAAATTACGATGAAAAATAACGTAACGGCCTTACCAGTTTGCACAACTGGACCAATGCACCGTGAAATTGTTTCACTTCCATGAAATTTATTCCTGCCACAATTCTCCTGCTGGTAGTTTTCTGATACTTGGAAGAAGTCAGTTCTCTTCATCCCGACAGGCTTTTGTGCCTCTGTCATTTCTTCATTTGGGCACATACGTCTCACCTTACAAGGGGGGAAGCAGTTTTATATAAGATTATATTTATACTCATTTATCAAAAGAACATTTTCTCTTGTGTGCATTCCATGAAGGACAATATTGAGCACATTGAGAAAGTAGTTCAATTATGCAGGATACCAGACAGATCTGCTTAGCTCACAAAAACATTTGGTCATGGAGGTATTTTACTGAGCTCTACAAACTAATAAAAAAACCAATTAGTTACATTTTCAAGGCCTTTGTAAGATTAGATCAGAGTACTCAGAATTTTTAACAGGAACAATTCCCGAAATTGTTCAGGAATTTAGTTTTTCAGCTCCTGAATTCAAGAATTTTAACTTCTTGGAGACTCCAAAATCAGAAGATAGGAACGATAGGGAACAGTTATTCATCTAAGATGGCTTCTGTTTAAAAAAAAAAAACAAGGAGAGGCAAAAGAAGGCTCTTTAGAAGCTCAAAAATAAACTTGGATTTTTCTTCTGTTACTGAGAAACAAGTAAATTACAACTCTAGACTGCATCTAC
Source organism: Sturnus vulgaris (assembly GCF_052056855.1). Taxonomy (NCBI): domain Eukaryota; kingdom Metazoa; phylum Chordata; class Aves; order Passeriformes; family Sturnidae; genus Sturnus; species Sturnus vulgaris. The sequence goes on along the minus strand of NC_142244.1, from coordinate 41,305,721 downwards.
CAAACCAATTTCCTAGTGGGTTTCTGAGGAAAACACACAAAAAGACAAGCTTTAAAAATTACCTACTCAAGATGTTTATAATATCCATTCAGGTATTACTTAAGTATTTTAATACAGGAGCTGTTTTACACAGAGTTGCATTTACAGATTTGAAGACAATTCTACCTACAGGTATTTCACACAATATAACAATTTCAATAGGCATTACGTTCAGAGATCAAGCACAGACCTTCACAGTATCTATGTTAGACTTAACAAAACTGTGCTCTTGGAGCTTTACAGAGGAAAAGTACTGATTACAAATCACAAGTCCTAATTAAAATTTTCATTATGGTGAATCACCTAAAACTATCAACACTCCATGGGGTACACTGTAGCATTGACTTGTAATTTGATCACCTACTAGATGATTACCCACGCAAAGTGTTTATAAAGCTTACCTGCTTGTTTAGAAATTCTTTCAAAGCCTCTTGCTGTCTCTGCATCTGCTCCTTCAATTTATCTTGCTTCTGTAAAAGTAATTTTTCTTGTATTCTTTGTTTAGAAAGAAGAGCTTCTCTCTGTGCATCTAGCTGCTCTTGCAATTCTTTCAAATACTTTTGCTGAGCTTGGATGCTTTCTGATGAGGCCAACACTCTGTCCCTTAAATTCAGTATACCAGAATAATTTAACAAAGATGCACCTCCTGCTTTTGATATCAAGAATTCCTCAATACTCTGGGCTTTAGATTCTTCATGTAGTAGAATCATGGGTTCAGAGAGAGTGAGGAGTTGATCAGGGCTTGTTCTGCTGCTGCTCTCTACAGATCCCTGTTGATAGGCTAAAGGATCAACTGAGGCTGATCTCTTTGTTGCTGGCATGAGGGATGCCTTAAATGGATGCTGTTCTCCAGCTTCTGTCTTGGTTTGATAGTCAGATGTCATCTGAGATAACTCTTTAGAGTGTACTGTTTCTGAAGACTCAGAGGAACTTTCTGCAGGCAATACGTATCTAACATGCTGTTGGCGTGCTTCTGGTTGTGTTCTTACTTCAGTCACTTCTTTCCTGTCTGACCCTGATGGTAAATGGGACTGGAATGGTTCTTGGATGCGATTACTGGCAGTTTCAAACATTCCCACTTGTTCCTGTGAAGTACAGTCACAGGGCAAGTGAAACTCTCCATGCTTCAATTCTGATGCTTCTGAAAACCGCACTGATTTCCTAGCACAAACATCACGCGCTTGCTCTTCCTGCTTCTGTGAAGATGGTTTTTCCAACATACCCAACGATCCTGAAGACACAGGTAATGACTGTGCATATTCTTGGGCATGAACTTGCTCTGATGCCTGGTACCGTGTTGGCTGTGCTCCTTGCCTCTGTAGGAGTGGCTCTGAGACAGGTTCTGAATTAATGGATTTTGTTTCCCTTGTGCTTAGAGGTATTTCAGAAGTAGACAAGTACCTTTGCTTCAGTGCATTCTGATACTCCTGTAGATTCTTTCTAGCTTCTTCAATGGTTTGTTTGTGCAACCTGAACAGAGTGAAAATATTAATCTTCCCAGAGCAATGCAAAAAGAAACATCAATTTCAATAATCAAGGTAATTCAAATTACTTTGAACAGGCATTCCATAAAGACACTTAACATTCCATAAATACACTTACCTCTTTTGCTGCAAAAGGCGTTGTTGAAAATTATGTATCATCTGTCTATGACTGTCTTCTCTTGGACTCCTGGTTTCTGATACATTTCCAGTCTAATCAAAATAAACTAATTTTAATTGCATATATACAACTAATTCACAGAAAACTATTATGTCAGCAACTTTAAGATGTATGTTCTTCCACCCAAGTTTACAGAAGTTGCTGGGTACCACCATGTTTGAAGTCTGTGAGATTTCAGCCTGAGGCAATGAAGCTAAAGGAGTTTCTAGAACAGATGGCCCATAGCTACAGTCTCTCTCTGCACACATCAAAGTCAATGGTGCCTACAGCAGCTCAGCCTAAAGAGGTAAATACACCCTGCAAACTCAGGGAGCAATGAGCCAATGTAGCTGCACTTCCAAAGCAATCAGGCTCTCAAAAGAGTACTGGTTGTGCAAATGAGGCAAGATTTTATATATAAAAAAGATTACTTTCCTTCAACATCCTCCATAAATTCCTCTTCTTTAAGCAGCTGTTTGAGATTTAAACAAAGACAGAGGCAGATTTTTGTGTCTTTTTTTTCCCACTATGGATTCTTTTTTCCTTCTTGAAAATGGTTGTATCTACATGCACACTCATTATGTGACTATAATCAGCTTTTACTAATAGGTATTATAAACAGATGTGATTCCCCTCAGACTATAGAGAGACAATACAACAGCAAAAGTCACAATCATAAAAATCACAGAATATCTGAGCTGAAAGGGACCCGCAAGGTCTTCAAAGTCCAGTTCCTGGCCCTGCACAAGACCATCCAAGAGAGTCACAGCGTGTACCTGACAGTATTGTCCAAACACTTCTTGAAACCAAGAGAAGCTTGGTGCTGTGACCACTTCTCTGGGAGCTGTTCCAGTGCCCAACCATCCTCTTGGTTAAAAATCTTTTTTCATAGTATCTATCTAACCTAAACCTCCCCTGACACAGATTCATGCCATTCCTTCGGGTCCAGAGATACCATGTGAAATATAAGCTTGTACACTAGAAAAGGCAGCCTTAAAACATACAAATTTCTAATTCACAGCCTCAGAAATAAAAATTGCCTTAATTGATATAATTTAAAACTGGTAAACAGTGTTCTTGATTTTTATTATAATAATAAATAAAAACCCACACACAATTTTCTATAATTCTTCACCTCATGTTCCATTTGGTTCTGCTGATCTGTGGAAGGGAGACTGTGGTTTTGCACCAGCTCTTCCTCTTCTTTTTTTTTCTTAGCTTGTTCCAAACAGGTTTGCATTTGGATCTTCAGATAATCAGCCTCCAAAAGAGCTTTTTCTTCCTCTATTTTTTTAATCAAAGCCAGCTGCTCCTGTTTCTGTTTCTCTATTTCCTCATTCTATCAAAAAGAAAAATGAGGGGGAATCTCTAGAACTGAATGACAATGAAACCAGACTGCTCACACGCACCATCACACACAAACTTGTGTTCCAAATTACAGAAGAAATTCTCTTGCTTGTGACAGGTATTTCCAAATTGCAACAAGCCTTTAAAAGTAGTTCCAAAGTCTACACGAATAACTTTGCTTTACTGGCTCAATATTTCTAACAATCCCTGAATCCATTTACTATTGCATTATTATCTGTTCTCAAATTAATAAAATGGATAAAATCAGAATCCATTCAAGATATATTATCATTTTCCAAAGACTGCAAAAGAAGTTTTCTTTTTGAACTTACTTGAAAAATCTATTTTGCATCTACCTCAGTTTTTCATCAGAGTTCAACACATCTAAACATTAATTCAAGCTTTACAAAAGCTTCTGAAATAGCTAATGTAAAACCATTTTGAGAGCAGCCCATAAACCTCTGAAGTAGTCTGTTTATTTTCATTCTCTTTCCATGTACCTGTCAGCTACAATTCACTTAGATCCACACTTAGCAACAGCATATGTGCTTTGAGAATGGAAGCAAAGAAAACGTACTGGCAAAGACGAAGTGTACAACTGCCTTTAATGAGAGGCTGAATGGGGATGTCAGGAAATGCAACCTGAGAAAATGCTGGATCTGAGAACAGTTAATGTGAACACAGAACTACGTGCACCTGGCAAAGTGGGAGGAAATGAAGGTTAAAGAAAGTAGCCACACTTTCATAAAGAATCTGTTGCTTGTTTGTTTGGTTTTTCTAAATATCATTATTTTGTCAAATTTTTGTTTCCTTAATTTCTGAACTTAAACTCTACAACTGAAGGCTGCACATAGATCCAAATTTCAACGTTTTTATTTTACTCAGTAAACCGGCATATAACAGCTGGCAGGTCTCTAGGGATACAACAAAAATTAAAATACAATGATATACAATACACAATAGATATAATGAAATCATGCACAAAGTTATTATTTTCTAAATGTAATAAATATAGCATTCTGAGAGACACAAAAAACTTTCTGCATTTGCTTCCTACATAACCTTCCTAGATAACTGAAAAAAAAATTACTCAAAGTTTGTATGCTTTTCCTGTCACTCTAAACACAAACCCATAGAGCTTCCTACATTATTACACAGGGTTAATAACATTTTCAGAGCTGTGTATTGCTGATTATACCCTCCCTTTATAAAACAAAGGTATTCATGTACAACTGGGATTCGCAATTAATCATGATTACCCTCACCTATTAATCATGATTAGCCTTGCCTAAAGCATTTGTTAGATTTGAACAAACTGGAGGTTTCCAACTCTATTCTAAATTCCAGCTACAGCTTCATCATTTTTGAGAAGTATAGAAAATGTTACAGTAAAGGTTTAAATGTTAAGAGTGCCTATAGCTGTTGTATAACCTGAAACATTTTAAAATCTTTTGTAAATCTTTTTTTTACACCGCAACTGAGGTAAGAATAAATACAAACACACTTACCCGCTTCTGTCTCTCCTCTTCTATTCTAATTTTAGCTGCCTCTTCCATTCTGATTTTAGCTGCTTGTTCTTGAGGATGGATTAAAATTGACTTTTCATCTGCAACTGTATTTTCCAACATTTTCATATGGTCTAAAATATACATGTTATTTAGCTGTAATTGCAGTCAGAGTGAGCCTTGGATCTTCTTTACATTTTGCTTTACAGTTTCCCAATTGCTCAACAAAATGCATAAGCTGCTCTTCAAAAGATCTATATCCTACTACTCTGCCTGTCTCCATAAGCTGGAAAATCTGTTTTTTATGTTATTTAAGTCTTTAATAACCCTTTATTGTGTGTCTTTCTTGAAAACACAGTAATGTCCCATTTTCAATGGGATGGAAAATTACTTCTAATATTACTTGGGAGCCCAAAGAGCAAGATCATCCTGAAGAATCAAAAGCCACATATTAACCTCTTGGAACAAAGAGGGTCTAAAACTGGCAGTACTGGGCAGTCTATCTAACATTTGGCTATTGCACAAAAAGCAAGTCTCAATCCTGTACTGTTAGCTTCAAATAGCAGCACATTTTCCCCAAGGCATGGTTTCACTCACACTGCACTCCCCAGTCCCCAGGCACCAAGTTGGCATAGCCACATAAATGATGGAACTAAATCACTTTATCTTGTTTAAAAAAAACAAGCACCCTATGAAAACAAATAACCCAAAAGCAAAAAACGCAAACAACCAAAACACATGCCACAACTTGATCGCTTTAAAACTTCAAAAATCCCACTCAACATACAAGACCAGCAATTCAGCATTAGCCTAACCAGAAGGGCACCAAGGACAAACAAGGGAAGTAACCCCAAGATGATCTGGCTATCAAACAAATTGCAATGTCTAATTGATATAAATTCCAATTTTATAAAAATGTTTTTCGGAATGGTGCCTAAAAGCACAAGAAAAAAATTCCACTCATCTGCTTATGCTTGTCTTGGGCATTTATAGCTGTGAATTTCCAAAGAAAGCAGCTTTTCCAGTTCAACAGATACAGAATTTCAATGCGGATTTCTGCACTGAGAATTCTATCTCTGGAAGCAAACACCTATTAAAGTACAGCAACTACAAGTATGACAACAATTTGAGTGAGATTTGAAAGACAGAAAGATATTTTGGACATCTGCTCTCTTCAAGATCTTAACGGACAAGCTGGACTTAAGAGCAAAAAACCTCTCCTATTTGTGGTTTCAACAAATCCACAGCGGGCACAGATAGGAAACTGTACTTTCATTGAACATGACAAAGCATTTAACACTGAAAGTTCATTAAACAGTTTTGTCACAATCACTGTCACAGCCCCTCCATGCAAGTCTTTTTGTTCCTACAAAACAAACTTTGACGCAAGTATGTACTGTGTACCTTTGGCTTCAGACATTGTATTTTTCTGCTGCTCCTTGTTAAGTTCTAAATCACATAATGGTCTCTTTCCACCAGCAATTGTGCCAGATTCAAAATTTTCAATTTCACTTTGACGCCCTTTCTCACTTTTTGATGTCCACTCCTCTTTTTGGCTTCTAATTTTGTTCAACAATTTCTTTAATGCAAGTTTTGGTCGAGGTTGGCAAGTTTCTCCTTCTTCGTGCCCTATAAAGAATATATACTGTTAAGAGTTTTGGGTAATGAATATCTTCGTATGATAAAAAAAGAACTCTGTTTTTTTATCGCTTACAGAGTTGGACAAATAGCTTAGGTGTATTTTTAAAATCTTAGCAAAATTTTCTCTTACCTGCAAGACAGAAGCAGTAATTTGTCTCTGCAAGCTATAAAAGAATGACTAAGCTGGATGCAGCGTTTTATAGTCAAACTGTAGCAGAAATATACAGTACTATCCCCACACCTGCCCTCTGCTTTCTATCAGCACTGGCAACACAATGCACCACAGACCGAACACCAGACTGTGCCACCCAAGGGATGCAGAAGCGCTTGGCCAAGCAGCAAAGTTCACTGAGACACTTCTGGCTCACATCACATGACCCTGGACATGCCACAAGCAAACAGGACACACTCATGCATCCATTCCAGCCTACTCACAATATGCAGCAGCTCAACCACAAACCTGAACATAAAGGACGCACAATAAACAGACTATAAAGCTTCAACTTTGAAATACCTCAAAATGGAAAATATTTAAGTTCACACATCAGCATCAGTCCATAATTTATACTAATTACACAGGAATAATTATGGCTACTAACAGTGTAGTTTTTACAACTGAAAATTATTCTGAGCATACTAATGAACTGAAGCATATCAGGAAGTCACATTTTCATTTTTAAACTCATCATCATTAGCATATTATCATCTATGCTAACCACAAACCAAATTATACTGAATTATTTTATGCACATTAAGAAATCTTACTACTTAAAGCATTTTACTTAGTACTAAAATGTATTTGATATACTAGACTACTCTTTCCTAATATAAAATGAAAAGGTTTAAGTTAAATATGAAGTTTAGAAGTTTTACTTTCTGGTTCACTAGGGACCTCCTCTTCTATCTCATGTTCTGGTTCTTGTTGAGTATCACAAGGAAGCTCTGGTTGAGTGTCACTAGCAGACTCATGCTCCAAAGAGATATCAAGATCATTATCTTGAGTTCTGTCAGAAGGAGCTGGCAAAGGTTGGGGCTCAAACTGCAAAATCAGGTCTCCTTTCATGTCTAATTAAAAGAGCACAAGGAAATAAAATGACCATTTGGAATACAAATCAAACAACATTGCAAGACCACACTCGCACACAAATCCCCGGGAAATTAAAATATCAATAGGCAATTTCACAACAGACTTATCCAACTTTTTTTCCCCGCCAAAATACAAGATTCAAAACCGTTTAGATCAATAATCATCTATTCACTCAGAACCTCCACAGCAGTTTCTGCTAGAATATGCTACATTTTCAAAATACAAGTTGATGTGATGAAAGGCTCAGTTTTACACCAAAAACAGCTCACAAGAAAAATTACACATGATCCCGGTAACTTCATCAGGGAAAAGACACACCCTGACCTGGCTGTTCACAAGGCTGCCACAGGAGAGTTATTGTACAGTCCAGGTGTGAAATCCCAGAAGACTGCCCAAAAGGAATTCTCCTATGATCACTTTACTGACTGAGAGGGTTACTGCCTACAAGAGATGTGGGACACTTTGGAATTCGATGCTTGTTACATATACTTAGGGGAGGAACTCAAAGCAGGAAAAGGATCAAGTTAGTCAAGGGCAGAATAACCATGAGATAAAAATGTAAAAATGGTGAGATAAATGAGACAGTCAGTACACTTGTCAGGCCATACACTGTGCTGATAATCTGCTCTCTCTTCTCACTAAATTTCAGTTGTAGCTGTTTTCCTATGTGAGGAACACTGAGTTTTGCATGCATGTGCGTGCATAGATACATAAGGGCCAGCAAGTGGAATGGGGACCAGAAGTCACAGGTGCATCTGTGTCTAGAGCACTGCTAACTGCAGAGGTCATAACGAGTGCATTTAAGTGGGTATGAGTATCAGCATGCAGTAGCTAGCACATCACAAGCCAGACTAGCCAGCAAGAATGCTAAGAGGCTTAGGAATCATGCAGCAGGCAGCTGTAAGACTGGGCTAGGTATTGCAGAGGCCAGGGGATCTACAAGTTGTCTAGTGGAGGGATCAGGCAATCCAAGCATTCAAGCCAGCTACAGAGGAGAGGAAGTGATGCTAAGGAACCTGCTAGCACATGTGTGTGCACCTCCAAGACTACAAGAGGATCCAGGGTCAGCTACTGGGTAGACTGAGTACATAAGTCAGTTTCCACAGGAACCCATAGCATGTACATGTCTGTGCATACACTCACATGCCCAGCTGGATCTGTGCAGCAACAACTAGAGTGGAGCAGCAGATCCTGGAGGCTTACATACCCAGCAGCCAGCAAATGGGAAGACTAAGGATCAAGGGCCAGCTGCCAGGTAAGAGCGAGTGTCTAAAGCTATTAGCCAAGTGATCCATTGCACATATTTGAGCACATGTGCATTTGACTGCATACGTGAGTATGACAGGTAACTCTAAGGCTCCAGCAGGAATCACTGGGTAGACACTGGGTGTCTAAGACCTGAGGAAGATCTGTAGTGTAGCAGATAGAGACCTGGAACACAGGGGAACAACTCCTGGATAGACTGGTGTCTTAGCATCTAAGACTGATTGCTGGAGGGATCCATATCATATTACAGACATACATCCCACTAAAATGCCTTCATCTTGATCAGCCAGAGCACTAAACAAAAGGAGGGCATTTGTGCTGTTTGTACTTAATGTACTGTGTAATGTGCTGTGTTTTCCCTGTTGGCCTGCATGGCCAGCTGTATGGATGTGCTCTGGAAGTCTGTGTGTGTGCCAACTATGAATACACACACGGCCTCACTACTGGCTGGACCTCGTAAGAGGAAGCTGCAGCAGCCTCTCCTTTACTGGGTACCAGATTCAGCAACCTCCAACAAAGAACTTACTCCTGTCTTCACTGTACATTTCTTCAAATGCAGACTCCAGTTCTCTCTGCCATTCTTCTTTTATTTCCATGCGTTTGTATGGTGGCACTGAAAGCTGAGGTGGCATCTGTGCAACAAACTGTCTCCTGCGCATCCGATCCTGAGCTTGCATTTGCTCCAGTTCTTCCAGGAGTCTTTCCCTGTCCTTCAAGAATAAAGAAGGGATAACATAAACCTTCCTTCAGTGCTCACATTCAGACAGCCACATATCAAGACTGATACAAAACGCTTCCATTTGGTTATTTAGTGTTTGCTTAATGTTCAAAGTTAATCTTATTCTAGGGAGAAAGTGCTTCCTCAGGAGAAGGCTCTATCAGCCATTTAGACACAAGAGTCATCACTACTACACAGAAGATCTGATGCTGAGTAAAGGATCAGACTCTCTACCTGTTGGCCAACTTTCCTCAAGATAATTAAACCTTCGGTACTCATTCACTTCTTTTGCCAAGTGAGTTTTGTTAGTATATAACTCAGCAGTTGCTACTTTTTAAGATAGAAACAAATACTCTTTGGCACACTGAGTATATGCGAGACGTATTAAAAAAAAAAAAAAGTTTGTTGGGAGGTTTTTTCCTGTTAATTTCAGGAGCACCAGTAATATTTCCAGAAATCCCCATTTTAGCTTGGTTACTCATTCAGGGCTAATCATAGCCCAGCTGATAAAAAGCAAGCTTTTCATTTTCTAGCCAACAAAAATACTTGTGAAACTATCAGACAACAAAAGATTTTTGAGCGTTGATCTCAGTACAAATACTTTTCTCAATAGTTCAATTTTTATTTCTTAAAGGAAACTATTTCAACATTTCCAGCCTTGCATGCAAACAAAATGACAGTCTTTAAATAAAAACTTTGAAAAGATTTCAAAACATTAAACATTCAGAAAACAAAAATTAAGAGGATGTTCCTTCATTCTCACTCCTTCCAGATGCCAAAACAAGCAAACAGATTTTGCCTTTTTTTTTTTTTTTCAAAGATATTCTGCAAACTTTATTTAGTCTATCAATTTCTCTCCTGTAAATGTAATTCCTTTATTAATCACCTACCTACAACTTACTTAGCAGTGGTCTGACATTAAAAACAGGCATAGCTACTTTGCCTACCTTGGCCAATTGGATCTTCTTCAAGGCGTGACTTCCTCTAACATGTGCCTTTTCAAGCTGCTTTCTTCTCTCCCTCTCTGCCTCCCTGTGTAGTTCCTCCAAACGTCTCCCTTCTTCTTCAGCAGCTAAATGAGCATCTGGCTGGCAGTCAATCAATAGTTTAGTCCACTAAGTTCTTTGATAGTTTAAAGTATATTTAACAATAAATAAATGAATAATTCTGCAGTAAAAGCACTTTAAAAAAGACATACAATGCCATATGAACATCCTTGAATGTTTATGTTGCAAGCAGGACCAAAATCATTTTTTACCTTTGGAAAAAAATTCATAGTTACATATTTTGTAAGTTTAGATGACAAAGTGTTCCAGTTTCAAGCTCTACCAGGGACAATCATTTATATGATTTATTTGTTATCACAGAATTATTATTTTTCGTACAATACATGGTAAAATGAATGATATGGCCAACATTACAGATTGAGTACTTCTATCCTTATGGTTTTATTTTAAACAAGGGGAAAAAAAATCCCTGAAATATCTTCAGTATCATTTGGGAAACCAGAAACAATCTGCAACTTTCAAAGAAGAAAAATCTTACTAACATAAAAATATACTTAGTAAAAGAAAAAGTCATTCCAAACAAGCAAGGCAAATACAAGGCAAGTCTGGGAGTACATTGCTAAAAAGAGGGGAAGAGAGAAAAGCAGGACAATTGCAGCTATCAATTCAGCATAAGCCACAAGTCTTCCAGTTAGGGTGTCTGAACATTATACCAGCTTTGTGACTTCACCTTCTAATAAAAGCCTGTTCACAAGAGACTGCCAGGTGTGATCTCCTAAGTGACTGAGCACCTTACAGGCTTTAAAAGCCTGTCCATCTGAGATTCTCTCTAGTAAGCAATGTAACAACTGCTTTCTACAAGTTCATATCTTTAAACAGGTTCTAGAAAATCCAACAGCTGATATCCAGACAATGTGTGCAATGTAAAGAAACATATAAGTAAGACTGTAGCACAAACACTTGGAGTTAATCACCTGCTTTGCATCCACTGCTCTGTCCACCAAAGCTTCAGCAATATGGTAACGTGTAACAGAAAAGTTGCCAGCACCACCAGACTTCATTGCAATGATCTTTTTCACTTCAAAACTCTAGGAAGAAAAGTACAACCACAGCTGTATCACAGAACAGTATCTCCACCAAAGCAGCTGAACAGAAGTGATCTGTACAGTTAAATTACTACTAAAAGAAACCCACCCCACCAAATTCTGTCCTGAAAATGTTGTTTAAAACCTTACATACATGTAATAATTAATAAACCATATCAGCACAAGGCAGATCTAGAGGGCTTTAATAACTGAGAGCATCTAACAGTCTTAGGCAAATCCCTGCACGGAAATTGATGTTCATCAGTGTCATGTTCCAAAAGCACTAATTTGAAAGCACTTGAGTTTAATGCATTAATACAAATCCCACTTACAACAACTGTCACATTCACCTCAGAGCAGGGCAACCACAGACCCATAATATAATTATACCCAACAGCAACGCAACACTTGTCAAGTACAGACTTGCTTCATGAAACTCAGAGCCATTACATCCAATTTATTAGTTGACCGGAGAAAAGAGCACTTTCTGTGACTTCACTGAACAGTGTCTATTCATAGAATGCTACGTTGGTGTGATTTTTTAGTTTTGGGTACACTAACACATTTCAGCTCTTTTCTGGAAGTCTGAACAATGAGCCATCAGACCCCCCCACCCTCTTCGTTGGCACAGCCTCATGTTTTCAGTAGCAAAGTAACGAGGTTAGGTAACTCAATATACTGTAGGACCTGTCTTTGTACTTAACATCTCCTCCATTAATTTTCTCTCAGCTTCCCCTCCTTTTTTCTCCTAAAAAGGTGTTCTTATCCACATTAACTAAATCAGAAAGATTCATAGCTTGAGTGGTCTAAAACTAACATGATCATAAAGAAATGCACACACACAAAGAGAAGCATTAAGTCTCAGGAAATTTTAAATTTATATCTGCATAAGAAGAGGCATACAATATTTCAGTATTGACTAACACTGTTTTATGAAGACTGTAGAAAGTAAAGTCTTTAAATGAAAATCAAGGAAGCACAGAATCATTTATATTGGGAAAAATCATCATCAAGTCCAGCCATTAACTCAGCACTGCCAAGTCCACCAACAAACCATGTTCCTCAGTGCCAAAACTCACATCTTTTAGACACCTCCAGGAATGGAGACTCCACCACTTCCCCAAGCAGCCCTTTCCAGTGCTTGACAAGCCAGTGAAGAATTTTTTTCCTAATATCCAGTCTAAACTTTCCTTGGTGCAACTTGAGGCTATTTCCTCTTGTCCTATCATTTGTTACACCTGAGTGAAGAGATCCACCCTCACCTGGTTACACCCTCCTTTCAGGCAACTGCAGAGAGTGATAAGGTTTCCCCTGAGCCTCCTTTTCTCCAGGCTAAACAGCTCCAACTCACTCAGCTTTGTGCTCCAGACACGCTGCCCTTCTCTGGACATGCTCCAGCCCCTCAATGTCTTTCTTGTCATAAGGGACCCAAAACCGGTAAAACTACTTTTAGCCTCACCAAAAGAACTTAAGTAACTAATTTTATGGTCCTTAAACAATATTATTGCATGATATTCTAGTAGGTAAAAAACCAAACTGCTAAATTTCTTAACCAATAAAAATCATAATAATTGTAATAGATAAGTATTAACCAAACCACTTGGAAACACTGATTATAACTATGAAAACAGAAAAATCCCAGGCCTAAACCTCATTAGCCAGATTACCAGTGCTTGCCCTGTACTGGGTTACTTTCAGCATGTACAATTAAACATCTCTTATGAGTTATTAAAAAAATATTAAAATTAACAAACCAATAACAAATAATTATCTATTACATGTAATCAATCAAACCTCCAGAATTTTATTCAAAAGCTGCAAAGATGTGAGAATTATGTTGGAGGCTGCAATTTTCCAATTAATGTCAAAAGCAATTTAGGCTGAAAAAAATACCATACTTCAATCATGGTTTTGTAACTCCTTCCCCCTTTTTCTTTTCATTCCTTCAAAAAGCAAGTAATTCTATACTAAAATCTGGCAAAACTGGAGCAGCAAAGTATCGTGAAATAGGACAAAAAACCCAATAAAAAAAACATGATCCCAACTCTACAAATGCTATGAATACTGGAGCAGAGTATAGTAACGCTTTTTAGAATTTATTTTCATTCCATAAAAATCTAAAAGATCATGTAAGAAAAAGTAAGTTTACCAGAACTCTGCAACGTTTTTCAATAAAATGGTGTTTACAGCTTAAGTTCAATTAAATAAGTTTTCATTTGGTCTAACTAAATATGGTCTCAATTCCTAAAATCCACAATTCTGAGAACCAAAATGGGTTATGACATTAGAGTAAAAATACTTCTTTTCTAACTGGGTAAAATAACAATAATAGGAGTATCTTTAGGGAATGTTTCTTACATTCTAAGCAATCATGCCATGAACAACAGTGCCCTAGCTCCTTTTTATGAAATTATAGTCAATTGTTACTGCAACAGAGCATCAGATTATGATTATCGTTATATTTAATAAGCTCCTTATGCAAACTGATTCAAAAAAAAAAGCAGACTTATTCAGATGACCCTGTAATTTGCTGTAATTCACAGGATTTAAAGTTAAACAATTTAAATTCAGTGCCTTTTGAGTAACACATTTGCAAGACAAAGCCCCACGTTTACCTTCCCCTAACTGACAGTCAGTATCTTTATTTTCTCTCTCTTGAAGCAGAAACAGGAATAAAAATCTCTCAATCTTTCAATTATTTAACACTTTCCTCCATGAAGTACATGGCATGCAATAACTCTTTGAAGAAAATAGCTTCATTCTCAGCCCTGTGCCCTCCCAGCCATAGGTCTACAACAAAATGATTAAAATCTATACAGATATGAAAACCAGAAGAAAGGCTTAAAGCCAGCTAGTCTTTAAATGGAACAAATTGACACGTTGTGCTATACTAAAACAGCAATCTCTTTCCTCAACAAAAACTCAACATGTCTCTAAAATTACTGATTCAATCTGCCATTATCACCACATGAACTTCATAACAGAAACAAAACCTACATACTGTAGAAAACCCAGATGTTTGCAAACTCTGCTAAAACCAGTTACAAATCACATTCGTTGAAAAGGAGAATAAAGGACATTCGGTAATGGATGGAAATGCATTAATTTTTGGAAAGGAACAATATTAAATAGAGCACTGACCTAGACATATCATCCAACACAATTGTATATACAATTCTGGTTTCACCAGAACTCAGAGAAACATGGAAACTAGCCTTCTTGCTTCCCCTAACACACTAAAGAATGAGGAGAAAATTCTGCATTTATAAAATGGAAAGGAAGATGCATTATTGATGTTGCAAGATAAAAAGTATTAAATAAAAGTATTACATATTAAGTACTGTGTCAGTTGTTATGGAGGTTAACTGCAGTAACTATCTACAGAGAAGGGTTAAATAAAATTTGATATAAGACACATTCTAAACTGCAAAAGTTACTACAAAGTAAAGCCACAGCATCTCGTGCCTTCCCAACAGTTTAGTTCAGTTGCTAAACTGAGCAACAGAACCACCTGAGACCCAGGAAATAAAGTCAAAGTGATACATTGACTTTAGAAGTGATACAGTGACTGATACAGATTTCACCTGCTCTACACCAGACACACCAGGAACACACCCTGTGGCACAACATAGATGGGAACAGCAGCACAAAAGGGTGTGTGAATCTACCTGAACTCTCATATACATGAACTCATACTTCACCAGAAATAACCCCAAACTTCGCAACTTACAACAATAGTTTTAATCTTCACTCATATCCAGCTTACACAACATTAAAAACCTTGGGAAGCCAATAAGAAGACCTAGAGAGAAACTTGTACTAATGAAAGGCCATTGGTACTCCTTCTAATCATTCTTAAAACAGTGAGGGTCAAACCTTACTCAGTTTTCCCAGATAAAACACCAAACCCCTATCATCCTGCACTCCAACCTGTACATAACATGCTGGGATGTATCTGGAAAGTTTTGAAAGCTTCACTGGCTCTGAGAGGGCCTAGTATACCTCAGCCCTTTCTCTTATTGTCAGTAGTCTGAATATTCCTGAACCCAAAGGTCTAAAAGGGCACACCACCACATGAGGCAACTTAAACTCTGCATTCATTAAGTTCTATTAGTTAACTCCAAAGTAAAAAAGCATGTAATGTTCTTTCAGCAGTTCAGATCTGTAGTCCTACAGGAAATTCTACACATATGCACCAGCTCTATGAAATCAAAGCAGCATGAATGGGCTACAAAGCCACATCTCGAAAGGCTGCAGCCTCCCCAACAGACTTGTTTTGACGGTTTCCTATCAAAATTAAAGAGCTTCTCCTTCATTTAGTACTCCCTACAGGAAATTGAAAGGAGAAAAACATCCCAACAAAGCGGCCTCACAGCTAAAGAGATAGAATTGTCTTTATTACTGAACTAAACAAAATGCTGTTAACTACATCAATATGACAGAAGGCTGAGGAGGTATGTAATGTACATTGTAAAGTCTCATACCACTAGGGCTACTAAATGAAAATATGATGAAAGTTTAAAAAGACACATCAACTACAAAAATAAGAGTCTGATTACAAGAAATAAAATTCACATATAACAAGAGATCAGTAAAGTACCCAAGCTTAGTAGCAAGAACTCTGCTAATATATAATTAATTCATTCTCTTGGCTTTTGCTGAACCACTCTCCTTAAAGTATGCAAGTAACAACTCTGGATGTCCTGATGCAAAGAGTCAGACCAATAAATATACATGGTATTCCTGAAATTGTGATCATTGTTGTATCATGGACACATACCTCAAAAGGATGTGGTGGAGGAGGTGGCAGGCTTGCAACTTTGGCTGCTCTTTGTCTTTCCACTTCCAGAGCACGTTTACGTGCATCTGTTCGTCTTGGGGGACAAAAACAAAACAAACCACAAAAGAGAAGAGAGATGGAAAATTATGCAAGCAAAAGTGACAGAACAGTGCAAAATAAAAGGTAAACCTAAGATCACATTCCTAAGTACCTGCACGGAATCTCAGGCCACAGGGATGGGGAAACATCAAAAAGACAACAGAACTTAGGCTGGAAGGCAGCATTAAAAATCACCTTCTTCAAGTTATGCAAATCGTTAATATATACAAGCATCCCAAAAGCAATGCAAAATCTCTTTTTGACCTAAGTTTCCAGAAAGCATAGTGCACTTCAACATACTTTAATTGCTTGAGTGTACATATACTTAACTATTTAATTTGCAGGTCTTAGCTCTACGCCAGCACAGCTATGCCCAAGAGGACACAGACCATTTCCCGTGCCAGCTCAAGTTAGTGCAATCTGCTTAATAAAAAAGCCCTAAGAAGGAAGACCATGACAAATGCACTAGGTCCTTTTTCCAGGTAGTTAACTCTCCATCAGGAACTGGCTTGACAACATTTCATTTCATACGTCACTGAACTCCTGGAGAGTCTATAAGGCCAGCTTGAATATCTGACACTCTTGTCTTGGTTTTAAAGCTACAGGTTTTATCAAAAGCCATAAGCTTTGTCCATGAGCATTAATTCTCTAGCCCATAAAATTTCAAGATTGAAAAAGCTCCAAGCAAGAAGGATTAACATTTTTGGCTTTCAACTTGTGACACTGTAAAGTTTATTCTTAATAAAACAAAATAACTATTGCATACCTGGCTTGCTCACGAATTGTTTTCTCTTTCTGGTGCTTCTGCTCTATCAGAGCTTTTCTATGTCTCATCTCTGCTCTTTGTTTCCTTTCCTCTGCTTGCTTTGCCAGAGCTTCTAAGTCAGGTTCCTTAACATTGAAATATTGTAATCACTTAATACAAAATTTTACTCACATCTCATACTATCAGTATGATATTCCAAATTACATACTGCTAGTAAGAAGCACAAGCTCAAAACTACCTTCTACTGTATTAGGGTAAAAATACTCTAATAACTTTCCCTTCTCTGCCATCTTTATTTTCTTTTTCTCCACCAACAGCAGCGAAACTGCCACATCCCTCAGCCAATTTAACCAAATATTGATGTAGAAATCTTAGCTTCTTCTGCATCAGTTTGATGAAAAGGATAATTAAACACCCTGTTAATTTAAATTTAGTTATTTAAACACGCTGTAGCAAATACAGACTAAACTGTGTAGAAAAAGAATATTACTGCCCTTCAGCCATCAACAGAAACATTCATTATTAGTTCTCTGTTCCTATAGTACTGGTTCCACAGATTTTTACCAACTCACCCATCCTAGCATTGGAAAGGACTTTATAAAGAAGTTGATTCAAAGACACTGATATATGGAAAAGCATAATGCTATTTTACTTTGGTTTCAAGATCCCGACTAATTCAGGAAGTAAGCTACTCTGTGAAATCCATGTAAAAAATTTACGGTTGATTTCTGTAAACCTGATTCAGAGTCAAACCTATAGAAAAATTCTACCCAGCAATCTCAATGATCTCTCAAGCAGAGCCTACACAATTTACAGGATTTTAAAGAAAATGAAACCAGTTTATAGGTGCAGAATTAAAAAGTGACACCTATTTGCAGTCCAGGCAAAGGCCTCTGAAGCCCTTACCAAGGCTTTCCATGTTACTGGAGTACTGAAGGAAAAAAAAAAAAGTTAAGTGTATTTTCTCAATCATAGAAAAGACCCATGGTGGAGAAAAAATTACTGTACTACTGGTATAATTGAGATACTGAATCATTACATACAATTTAGTCAAGTACAAACATATATGATCACACAAGCTAATACAAACAAAGTAATTTTAAAGTCTGCCCAGCAAAATTCTATGGACAATAGGTCCATAGACTATCTTATGGAAAGATACCTGCAAAAAAGTACATAACTTCTAAAAAACTTCCATTCTTAAAAAGTTGTCTATTTAGGCATCAGGACTTCAAAATCAGAAATGTCAAAGAAACACCAAACAAACAGCAATTTTGGTATTTCTAAAACATCAAAATTATGTCTGACAATATATGCTGGTATTGGCGGAGACAGAAATTATTTTCTTCACAGTGGCTGGTATGAATGAGGCTGCGTTTTGGATTTGTGCTGAACACAGAGTTGATAATATAGAAATGTTTTTGTTATAGCTGAGCAGGGTGCACATAGAGCCAAGGCCTTTTCTGCTTTTTGTGCTACCATACTGGTGAGTAAGTTAGGAGTGGCTGGGAGGAGACACAGCCAGAAAGGTGACTCCAGCTGTCCAAAGAAATACTCCAGACCACATGGCATCATGCTCAGTACATAAAGTGGGGGAAATAAGGAGGAAGGGGTCAATGTTTGGAGTGATGGTGTTTGTCTTCTCCAAGCAACCATTACACATGATGGGCCCCTGCTGTCCTGGAGACGGGCCTGGCCATGGGAAGCAGTGATTTAATTCTTTGTTTTCCTTTGCTCTGTGTGTGGTTTTTGCTTTCCCTATTAAACTGTCTATATCCCAACCCATGAGTTTTCTGGCTTTAACCCTTCTGATTCTCTCCCTGGTCCCACTGGTGAGGGAGTGAGCAAGCAGCTGCCTGGTGCTTGGCTGCTGGCTGGGGTGAAACCATGACACAATGAAACTAAGCTCACTTACATTCTCCTTGGCCTGTCGGTGACCCTCCCCAATCGCTCTTAAGCTTGATAGATACAGTTCTTCCAGGGCTTTCATCTTCTCATCCTGTGCCTTCTGCCATTCAGCTCTCAGTGCCTCCTCTAACTGATGCAGTTGTTCTTCTCTCTTCTGCTTTACCTTCTGCCTTATCTGGCAGGAGATATACTTCTGCTGCTCTCTGACCTGTAGAAATAGCATTTATGTTTGTCAGCAATTCAAGAAAAGCACAGTACTTTTTGCAGCAAGACTTTCCACAATATAGTCTACCATCCTTCCATCTCATCTACTACTCTATTCACAATCTATCCAGAAAATATTTTCAAGTTGCTGTTACCTTTTTCCAAAATTAACATATCAAATAATAAATTTAATTAAATGCTTCTATTAAAGTCCAAAAAATTACAAACAAGCAACAAACTGCAAAAACTGCTTGGAATACCATTCCCTCCAAAAATACAACACAGTAATTTATGAAAGGCTCCTGTTACAATTCAACATGGTTTTAAAAAAATTAACAACTATACCAAATACTTAGTAAACACAGTTTATTATTTTCCACTTTGTATTTTAGGCTTTTTTTTTTTTTTTTTTTTTACAGAAAGGGTTGTCAGCACTGGAACAGGATGCCCAGGGAAGTGGTTGAGTCACTACCCCTTGAAAAGTTCCAAAGACATGTAGATGTGGCACTTAGGGACATAGTTTAGTGGTGGACTTGGCAGTGCTGGATTAATAGTTGGACATGATGACTGCATGAAAAGTTTCACCGTTTTACAAAACTATTACCTTGAAATTTAGCTTACAGGAAATAATATTTTCAGTTACTTTTCTTAAATTATTTGTTACATCATCAAACACAACACATGGAAAAATACAGGCATACCTGTTGGAGCCTCAGTTTTCTTCTTCTTTCGTATTCTTCTTTCAGAAACATGGCTTCTTCATTAGGACTAAGCCTCAATGTTCCAGCTGTAGCAAGTTTCCTCTTCATCTTTGGACACACTGAATAATCAACTTCTATGAGAACAATGCAAAGCAAAAGAAAAATTGTGCATAAATGACACTGGCAAAACAGCTATAAAAACAGGATAATGTTTCTGCCATAACGTTGTCAACTCTATCATGGTATCTGTGTGTGACAGCTACAACTGTTCATATCTGTATTTCAGAAGTCTTTTCCAACCTTAATAACTCTTTACTGTAATGAACAGCATTGGCTCAGTCTTGGTGACAAAAGACACAAAAAGATAATGTTTTTTAACTACTCTGAGCTACGTACCAAACACTGCAATAGTATCACATTCACAGTCTACTCTGTGGACCAGCTATGAACGTTTGCAAAGCGAAGAGTGAACAACATTCTGCTCCTAGGAAGATTTAAAAACAAAACCACAGACTATGGAAAAGGACACCCCACAGTAAAGCAGGCTGGTCACTCAGGTGATTTGTACTGAAATACTCTCATAACCGTGGTAGGGAAGAGTTAAGACACAGCAGCAAATCTGTTGATGCTTTTGGCTGCACTCCAAAGTTTTCTGCCCTACAGGCTCTGAAACCGTAGCAACAGCCTGGGTACCAAGCATTTCACTGGAAAGCTGAAACTGCTCACTTTTATTCAAGTTTTCCTAAGAAGACAAATTTCAAATTAGGTTTCCCTCGAGATTTTACTGTGAAACAAGAATCTTCTGGTTCTACAGACAGCTTCCCATTTTCCTCATAATTACGATTTTCATACGCACAAAAAAACAACAAAAAACTTCTTCCATCTGATATGTAGCCTGTATAAAATTCCCCTCCTCCTAAATCAAGCAAGATTTTTACTAGATCATTAGATATTTATAACCCTGGAAATATTCGCACGAAACAAGCACAGACTTTCAAAACTCACTAAAAAAACTAGTGAGTAATTCATATAGCGCTAACAGTTTAACCTACATATCGCACCTGGAAACAATTATTTTCACCATCATATATACTGATCTTGGTCTATTAAGAGACACAGTACCATAGATAAAACAGCAAGACTGTAAAGAAATCAGGTGAGGTGTAAAGCCGAAGATCCATAAGATACTTTTGGTAAAGAGTTATTAAAGCAATGAATCCCGAGCTCTTTGCAGCATAAAAACGGAGTGTAGAATCCTGGGTCCTGCCAGCCCTCCCTTACTCGTCACCCGACGAGATACGGAAGTTTATCACGGCAAAAAATTTAGTAGTAAATTACTACATTTTCTCTCACACACACACTCCTAAAGAGAAGAAAAATGTAGAGGATGACTGATGCAAAGCAAGGGTGTAAAAGATAAGAGCAGAGGCAGAGACTGAAAAGGCCACGCTTGCCCGGGCTCAGCCGCCGCACGATGGGGATGGTGCGGGGCGGAGAGGGCCAGGCACCTGGATCCGCCCGAGTGGAGGAAGGACTGCATAGAAGGAGGAGAAAATAAAACAGCAGAGGAAGGAAAAGCAGGGAAAGGAAGAAGAGGGGAGAAGGAAGGGGAGAACGCAGCCGCCCCGCACGCACCCGCCGCCGCCGCCTGGGCCCTCCCGCTCGCCGTGGCCAACGGCCGCCGCTCCTGACACGTGACTCCGCGCCCCCAACGAGTCGTCAATGGCGCATGCGCCACTGCCCGCCCCTGCCGCCGAGCCCCGCCCCCGTCCCTCGATGGCCAATTGGAGCTCGGGGCGGCAGCGGTGGCGCGCGCGCCCAATATAAAAGCGGCGCTGTGGGCAAAGAGGCTGTTCATAGCCCCAAGGCTCCGTTAGTGTTGTTCTGTAGCAGTCAGCCCCTTCCCCATGACCGATCTAAGTGCGGACAGTGCCTTGCTTCCCTAACGTGGCAATCTCAGCCCGCATCTGCAGGGGCTCATCACCACGGCTTCCTCATAGCCCCGCACCAGGAGCCCGCAGTCGGAGTTTCCAAGTGCTCATGTGGGAGGGGCACTCACTGTCCGAGCTTGAAATGCTGAGAGAGCGGAATAAAACGGAATCCTGCTAGTTCTGCCTCACTAGTGTTACTTCTATGCAGCTTCCCTGCTCAGCGCTCTTTTTGGTTGCACCTTGTCAATAGAAGGAGTATTATAGAATGATAAAATGGTTTGGTTTGTAGGCAGACCTCCAAGATTATTTAGTTCCAACCCCATTCAGGCCATGGCAGTGCCTCTGTACCTGTAGTGCCGCTCTGCCAATCGTCTGGGCTTGTACACGGCTTCTGCAGTGGGCACACCTGTGCTGCTGCCTCAACCTTATAGCTAAACCTTTCCTTATAAACCTAATTTTTAACTAGCGCCTGCCCCTCATAGGTCCGATGCAATGCTTGCTTCTTTGCTGGTAGCATGTAGTGACAGGACAAGGGGGGTAATGGATCTAAACATAAAGAGAATAGGTTTAGATTAAACATTAGGAGGACGTTCTTTACTGTGAGGGGGATGAGGCAGTGGCGCAGGTTGCCCAGAGAAGCTGTGGGTGCCCCATCCCTGGAAGCTGGATCCCCCAAGACCAGGGTGGGTGAGGTTTTGAGGAACCTGGTCTAGTGGGAGGTGTCCCTACCCATTGCAGGGGGGTGGAACCAGGCGATGTTTAAGGTCCCATCCTATCCAAACCCTTCTATGATTACTCCTCACGCTTCACCTTTCTTTCTAAAAGGAGCCATCTATGGTGTGTGAGATTTGCAGCAGTTGGGATTTGAAAGTGGAGACATCAGATACCCTTGATTTGTGAGGAATGCAAATGTTATTTGTATAGAGGAAAACAATCCCGCCACACATACAGATGAGGTGAGAGAGGCTGTGTTATTCTATTTCTCTGCGTGGACCACATTCCAAGGGTCTAAGCTGCTGCTACAAAAATGGAAGGAATATTTGTGACTTAAAACAGATAAGGCACAAAGGAGATAATCAATTGTCTTGTGCTGAAACCTGAGTGCAAAATATAGCCACTTTTTTTGGCAGTTTCTTATAGGAAAAGGAAAAAAAATAATTTATACTGGGAGCTAGCTGTCATAGTAACCCGCCATATAGTGCCCTACAGGATTTAAACCAGGAGGGCTGAGAGTATGCAGTAAAACTTACCGGTTTGGTACACATAGATGCATGGCTGCACAGGAATTAGACTTTAAAAAAACAGAATTGCAAAAGAAAAGAAATCAGCATAAGGAGAAGAGGTAACATAGCAGTTTTATGTGCTTTCTTCCCCGCCTTCTGCATTTCACTGCCAAACAGCCTTCTTTTTCACAGACTTGCTTTCTGACAAGTGTCTGCAACTTGCTGCAAGCCACTGACTGGAATAGCTGGTACCAAGCTAGTACCTGCTTGTACATTAGACACACAGCTGTTTCACAGTATGCATGTTGAATAAATTAGACTCGAGAAGTGCACTTCCAAATGTGTTTTCTAGTCTCCTTATCGGACTTTTTGTCCTTCAGCATTTTCATTATAGCAGTGCTCTCCTCAATAACATCACTTGTAAATAGCTTTATCCTGCAGGTCAACAGGTGAAAAAAAAGTCAAGACAGTCTATTAAGAGAGTAATTGAGATTATGGATTTTAGAATCCTCTACTTATAAAATGTGAGAGAGGTCAAATATATGCTACTCAATTATACTGTTGAATAAAAGGGATATTATGAAAGCTACATGTGCTGGGTAAGAATTTTGTTTCAAGGGTGTTTTCTGTCATTGTCTTGCAGAATTATTTCTGCTACTGCCTAGTTTACATATATATACTGAAAAACAGGAATTTTAATACTGTAATGTTTTCTACTTTTTATTACACACATTTGAATGACAGTATTACAGAACTACATTAATTCCTTCCCCCTGTGAAGTAGATGGTGTTCCTTTTATAAAATGTGAATAGTGATGCAACAGTACTGGTGCATTTAGACAGGGATATATAAAACTAGAGGTACTGAGCTTCAATTATTGGTCACCTTCCTCTTGAGGAACAGGAATTACACTTGAAGGAGTTCTCTACAAAGTCCCAAGATAGCCGGTGGAAAATTTGAGCTGCTTTTCAGGAATTGAATTTTCATATGTAAAAAATGTGTCAGAGTGAATCTGCGTACAAACACAGATTTGAAAGAAATCATTTTAATTTAATGCATTTGAGGTTGAAGAGGGGTTGTATGACTGTGAAAGCTACTGATGAGTTGACCTGCAGTGCACAGTCAGAAGCTCAAATCACAGTACAGGCCTTGTGCTGTTCCAGAAAATGTCTTTTGAGAGCAGACTGTTTGTACTTCCCTATCACAGATGGGGTTTATTCCATCAGTAGATGAACCATTGCAAGAGGCTTTGGCACAGGCACCTTGCCTCGATGTGCTCTGTGGGGCCATTTGGTCTGAATATGAGATCCGTGACGCTGGAGCTGAATTCGTGTGGCCTGAGAGAAAATATTCCCTGTCTCATGGGCAGGTCGAGCAGACCAGCATATCTTTTACTACCACACAGGAATACTTGGCCCTTTCTTCAGAAATTCTTCACTGTCCACTCGTGTCTCTCAGTTGCACAAGGGAAAGATGACTTTGTAGGCTTTTCTGCATCTTTAGCAGGGCAGCCCTGGTTTTAAAGGTTTTCTGCGAGCTAGTAATGGAACAGTACAAACACCTGACAGCTCACCCTTGCAGAGGACTTGGCACCCTGCACAAATTAAGTATTCTCCTTGAAAAACCCTGAAGGAAGAGCTTTAAAAAACATGTCATATTCAGACACGAATTCCCCCTGCCCTGAGTCCTCTAGCACATCATTATACATCACTGCAGTTTTCTGCTTCTAGTCTCCTTCTTGCTGATAACTGAAGTAGCAGAATGAAATGAGAATTTATCTCAGTCTGAATTGGCCTTTCCCTGCATTCAGTATTCCTCAATGTCATATCCCACACTCTCATATAGTCTTAAAAGCTCCCCTATGGTTCATTTTGGTTTGATGTGTGATTACTTCACCCATGCTGTTCTCTTTTAGCACCTGGCACCTGGTGTCTAATTATGGTGACCACCAGGAACTGATGTGGTTTTACAAATGTTTGTAATCCTCTAGTTCATACATTTTCAAAACTGCAAAATGCTTTTGTTAAATAGTTTGCAGTAAGCAAGTTCATGTGTAAGCTTTGCAAAAAGACATGGAGTTTCCTAAGAAGGAAGAAGGGCTAATCTTTATTTTTGAGGCTGACTAATCTACCATGGTCAGCCTGTGCAAGCATAGCCTATAATAGTTTCTGCCTGAGACAGATTTGGAGATAAATTTTCTTGACAGATGTGAAAGAATAGCTTTTGTTATTATATTCCATGTCATATAATAGAAAGCTGCAAAGCTACGCTTTTCAGTACCAAAGCAACTGTATCCAGAGCTGTGCCTGTATAAATTCTCAAGGTGCAGATTCTGTCCAAAAAGGATGCTTTTAAAAAAAAATTCTAAAAAGGAAAAAAGAATTAATATATGAGGCATAAAACGCTGTGTAGCTGGCAAGGATAATTATGTGCAATTAAATACAGTGTACATCCTAAAATTATTGTTCTAGAAGGAAATGTCTGTAAACTCAGATATGGTTTTGGACATATATGGTGGTGTCTTAGAGACAAAAAAAGAAGCATGCTGTCCTACGACATTGATCCAGAAGCTCTTATTAGGAAACCAGGCTCATTTTCTGTCACAAATGCTCCTGGGATTTCACCCAGCATCCTTAGCCCAGCTTAATGATTTGGGTCTCTGGAAAACAACCAGCCTTGGGATGATAAGAGCAGCAACAAGTGACTAAGAACTTATCATTCATGCATGAACCACTGTGCTGCCTAAGGTCATCTTAAAATGGGCTCTCGAACAAATGAACTCTCCCAAAGCTCGAAGCCAACAGAACTCAGCTGGATTCAGGTTTTTACAGAAAGGAGCCTTGTGTACCTGTTTTATATCCTCAGAACCAACCTACTCAATTACTCAGTGATGCCAGCATGTGTAGACTTCTACAATGCAAACTTGGTGTATGCACATTCATTTGCTAAAATTCTTGTAATCTTCATTCAGCCTTCTAAAATATATGGGAACCATACACAGAATTTTCTCCGGTTCTTAAAATATGCATGTTAACTATGTGCACTAATAGGCCAATTATGCTCAGTCCAGTGAGTTTACAACTGGTCTTTGCCAGCTTTTCTCAGCTACTGTGCCATATCTTGTTTGGCTAACCTTCCTGAGTTTCTTCTTTTAATATCTACTTTTATTCAATTTCAGAAATTATACTGAACATTCCTTTCTTTATTGCAGGTAGTTTCAAGCAGAAGCCTGGATTTTCTGACATTTTCTTGAAATAACAGATTCTACTCCAGCAAGCTCTCTTAAATGGCTTAAAATTCCACGTTGTAGGGAAAGCTGTCCTTACGTGACGAAAAATGCTCTTTTAGTTTAGTCCTATATTAGTAGTAAGCATTATATTTTCAGCATTTAGTAAAGGCAAAAGGTGAAAATGAGGGGATTTTTTTCTAATTTCAAAATTATTACTTTCTCCAACCTAATTTGCCTTACTCTGTACTGTTTGCCCCCTCCATTTGATGGCTTATGTTTATTACATTTTATAGAGAAGGCATGGGAGTTTTCACAAGCTTCAGTTTCTCTCAGATGGGCATCCAAATGCTGTGCCATAAACAAAAAAAAAATGAATGCAACGACATCCTGAAGAATACTTTAAGGCTTTAAGTCTACAGGTCTCCAAAGAAGATGTTTAATTAAGGTTCTCGATAAAATCATAAAGAATTAAATTGTCAGGACATGCCAATATATTGACCAATTCAAGCACAGAATCTCAGAATCCTTTTTGGTGTCTTAATAGTAATTTTTATATAAAGCAATTAAAAATGTGTGTTAGATACTCCCTTTCCTTAATGCTGGCTTCTGCTATCTCTCTAACAACTCATCTGTACAGTGGGTGACACACAGGATAATGATACAGGATGCAGGTCTCCTCCTGGGAAAGTACATGTCATTATTCTTGGATAGCAGTTATAACATCTTAATATTATTTATGAAATACCAGCAAAAGTGTTCACAGTGTAAAAGAGTGGATCCTGGTTTGATCAAGACCTTCATGCTGTAAATCAAAGAGACTGTATGATCAGACAGACTTGTGATATAGCAGATTACACTTCTACTGCAGATTAACTTTGATGTTTTCCTTAGTAGAGAGAAACTGATTGTATAGATGAAGTCATTAAAAGGCTTTATGGGTGAAATACGTTTCAAAGAGAAGCTTACAAAAGGAATGGGTGGTGAAGAAAAATTTACAAGAAGTGAGAATGAATTTGCATCAACAAAAGAAATTTGGAAAAGTTGAAGAGTGAACAAATTAGTTCAGTAGAAAGTAGTGAACACGGAGTAGTGATATACTGGTTCTTACTGCTCCTATTTTACTTTTTTTAACAGAAACCAATCTCTCTAAAGACATGGAGACATTTTCTGTCATAATTTTGCTAAATATTATAGAAACCAAAGCAGAGAGAAAGAACAAAAGGTCTTTAGTGATTGCAAAGAATTAAACTTAGAGTCAATTCTGAGGAAAACAAGTGTATAAGGAAGCTATCGATTATTTAGATGCTAGCTTGGTAAACTGGATTCTGGGCTTCTGTTTTCTACAAGATGAGAGATTTTTGTGCTTGTAATGCTGGCTTAGGCGTTTTGGAATAGATCTGATAAATGGAACTAAGTCCCAGAATCCTGATCCTGAAAAGCCTTGCTAAGCTACTAAAGTCTAGAAGCTGTCAGCATTTTTCAATCCTAAAGATCCACAAGCTTCTAGATTTGCTGATCTTTATAGGACCAAGCTCTTCTGATGTTGACAGGACTGAAAGGCTCAGAATCCAAACTTGAACAAGATTCATGTCTTTTTTTATATATGGGTATATATACATCAATATCTAGTGTACTCAAAAGGGCTTTTTTGATTTTTCATGTGGATTCCAATATTTAGTAGATGTTCTCGGCTAAAATGTATATTCTGAAAAGCCTACAAATCTGAGAGGTGGAATTCAAGATATATTCCTTTTCTCAGGATTTTCTATAAGGCAGCTGGACAGCTGCACCTTTGACTTTACATGGGTCACTAATGGTGTGCTCACATCTTTAGATCATACCTCGAGGTTCCAGCAAACCCCAGGTGATGCACCCACCAGTATGAGGCTACATCAGCCCTAAAATTGGAGGCATCTATTGAATCTAACCCTTTGTTTCAGATATTAAGGTAATACGGAAGTCAGAAAAGGGGACAGCAGCATTAGCAGAGACAGACATAGGCAGTGGTATCATTTGGCCCAGTAATGTCCTTGGTAGAGCAAAACCACTTTTTTCCCCACTGGTCCAATAAAATTGCCTCAATCTGCTTCTTTGGGTGATCAATGCTCATCTGGAATTTTATCACTGTCCTTTTTAGAGGATAATTTAATTGTTTTACATTTATAGAGGCAAGGTAATAACCTTAGATTTACATAGAGCTAATTTCTTTCTTTGTGGGTGGGTTCTGTAGGATGTGAGCAAATAAGTTTCTGTGGGAGGATACAGGAAACATGATTAATGGATCAAAGAAAGACCATCTAAGGGAAATGGGTATAACACCAAGGGAGATAATGCTCTATTTCATAATACTTATGCAAATATGCCAAATGTTGGAGAATTCAATTAATATTTGACAAATGGATTCCCTGTGATGCAGAGTAAACACATACTGGGGAAACAATAAAGCTTTATTGCACATTATCTGTTAACTTCCTCTCAGACAGGCTGGGTTGCTTAGTCAGGTATCTCATTGCAGAGCAGGTGGCAGGAAACAGCCAGGCACAAATCAGTGAAAGACACTGAGATTGTTTGGATGAAAAAGACTGACCAAGGTTGAATTCTTTGCATGCGTGGCAAATCAAAGCTTGTCAATGTGCTTAGGTCTGCTCCTCAGTCTTCTGCTAGAAGCCAAATTTTATTCCACAAAAATGAACACTGGTTTAGGAATGGAGGAGAGAGAATAAGACAATGCTTATGATCTTGATTTTATTTCTATAAAAGCAACACCAGCAGAAAAAAACAATAATCAAGTAAAAACAGAATGCCTGAGCTACTGGAAGACACTGGACTGTACTCAAAAAAGCCAAGCTTCAGTGACCAGTATAAAATTAGGTTAATACTAATGCTATATAAAGTCAATGAATCCTTGAGATATTGTAGTGATGCGAGATGCACAAATATCTAGATTTACTGAAAACATAATTTTCTTGTTTGCTTTCTAGCTTCCATACTGTATATGGTATTTTAATCTCTATTCTAAAATACTCGGTTCCTCTACTAAAGATTTAATATGAGCTTTTGTTCTGAGAGGTCCTGATCCACAGAGGGAAGGTATTTGACAGGCTATTGAAACATATCGTCCATTTCAGACCATACAGACTGGGTACTGAGCTAACAAAATGTGACAAGAGTTATGGAGGTGAAGTTTTAAGTATGAAACTCAAGTTTGTCTTTTGGTTGTGACTGTTCTATAGCTGTTATCATACTTTGCAACCAGGAGCAATTCTAGGGACATCCCTTCAGTGCCTTGAGACAAGAAGTTGGGAAGAACACAAGAAATCCATCTTCAAAATCCCAATGTTCCCAAGAAAACCTACTCTTGGAGATGGCATGGCTCTACTTCACTTAGAAGCTCTTTCAACACTTCAAATGAGACTTCTATGTATTACTCTTTTCTGTGAAAGTAGGCGTCTGCTTGGTGAAAACAGAAGTCCTCCATGATGCAACCAGAAATTACTATGTGAGCTATAAACTTAAATATATATTACTTAAGGGCTGTATTTCTTTCAGTGTAAAGCAGGACAACCAAGACACCCTTTACAGAAGTGATGCTGTTTTTGCTGCTTCAGTGCTGTTGTTTAGTGGTCAAAGCAGTGGAGATTTCGGGTTAATCCTTAGCCCTGTCTCAGGCTAGAAAAGTCTCTTAGGGGCACATCCTGTGCCAAAGGGGCTGCTGTACATCCAGGAATGACACTGGAAAGAAAGCAGTGCCAGGGAGAAAGGTGAGGGGACCTGGAAATCAGGCAAAGATTGAATTCTCTGCTGTGCTCTGAATGATCATTACATGTTACATTAGGCAAACATGAGGTGAACATTCAAAGCTAATGAATGAGTTGAGACTCCAGGTTAGGTTTGTCCTTCAGCCATTCCATTCAGCTGGAAAGAATGAGCCATGCTCTGTTAGGCCATTGCAGTGGGAGGAAGGCTCTGTGCAGTGTCCCTTGAGCAGAAAGAAGCTCCAAGGCTCAGGAACAGGTGACTGACTGCTCAGACACCTGTTTTCCTGAGGATCTCATCCTGGCCAGCCACTAAGCCCTCGTGTGGCATTCTGGGCTACCCTGCACAGTGTCTAATTATCTTCTCTGGGAATATGGAGCTGACATGCATAATTTAGTTATTTAGGTTCCCCTGCTGAGCCTAGATTTTGTGATGCATAAATAGGCACTGTAGATCTCATCCTCACATTATTTAGTTGTGCATTTTTCCTTTGTTTTTGACTGTAGGGGAGGATACTAGCCCTATTTTCTACTTGCAAGGCATGTGTTCATTCATTTTGATTCACTATGGTCAACTTACAAAATCTTAAAAATATCTTAATCTCTTCCACTAAGCCATCTGTTTAAATCAGAGATAATGAATTTTAATAAAAATCTGTATTTTCCCAAGTTTATGGTTTCTTTTAACATGCAATTTTGCTGTGATCTTTGAGTTATTGCCTCTAATAGATGACTTCCCTGCTGTCAGGGCTGATTTTATCTCAAAGTGTATTAATTTTGGTTAAATGTATCTTGGCAGACATCCACCACTAGAATCAGTGCTGAACACCATGGAGTATTCTTCTAATTGGACATAAAACTCAGAGATTTTTTTCATATGATTCTTTGCTATACGGTGTGTGCAATTAGACTTAATGAGCTCATTTTCAGGACAAGTTGGCCAAACCAGTGCTATTGCTAATTTATAGAGGATACAGAAAAAGTTACTTGATTCTTTTCTTTTCTAAATTAAAACTTTATAGGAAATATTATTGCTGCTTTTCCTTCTAGCATGTGAATATACGAAAATCTAATTTTGGAAATAAAAATGTTTCCTTAGTGTGTGATTTCCAATGATTGTTGTAGAATTCTTGGTTTTTCCTTGCAAATGTTTTGGCAACAAAGGAAAGTCTAGCACGTTCTTATGTCATGTGAATAAATCCAAGCTGTGTATCATGATGACTGAGGAACCAGTAGCAGTGTAGCTCTCGTGGCACGAATGGAACAAGCCAGCTTGAAATTCTGTGTCAACACTTGGCAGCCGGTGCCCAAAGCCACTCTAACTACACTGCCTGCTCAAGAGTTCCATGTAAAAATATTATTGGTTAATACAGAACTTATTAACAATGTTTTTCTCTGGAAATATTATCTCACAGGACGCAGTCGTGTGGCTAAGACAGAAGGAAGCTTTAACCATTACTGTCTGTTTTTACCAGTCCTTGCTGACTGAACAGGAACCTGAGCTGGTCTGTGTTGGAAAGCTGTGTCCTACAGAGCTGATTAAAGAAACCACAGCTGAACCCCTGGAAAGATTGGAACATGAGAGCTGTTCAACCAGCCCCCTCATCATTGCAGCACTAGTAAAGATGGTAACAAAAGGAGGCTGGCAGGTTGTTAGTTGAAGATGCAATGTAATACATCCGTGTTAACACACTGTTGAGAAGAGTAGCACCTGAAAAAATCCAGAAGATCCCAATACTTGAGTTGGTCATTCATAAGGAGGAGCTCTTTGATGCTATTTTATGTGATATCCTTCTCTCCTCTACCTTTAACTTAATGCCAGTTGACAGATGATGGGATCTGGTAGGCCAAGTTTCTCTTTCCATATGAGAAAGTGGGTGTGGGAGCAGCTCTGTGGGATGTCTGCTGCTGGAAATGCAACCCCCACTCCTGCTCTTTTCTTCTCTGCACACAGCTGCATGGCTTCCTCACACCTCCTGTTTTGTTCAGGCAAGGCACTTGTCCCTGGGCCATCCTTTTCCACATCTGCAAAATGGGAATAATGCACCCATTTTTGAAAAATGCATTGAGAATTACCACCATGAACCTCAGAACAGGGATGGAAATTACTGCTATTGCGGTTTTACATGTTTATACTTGCTTTGTGACAGTGTCCCATGAGTGCTTCATAAATTGCTAATTCTGAGGTACTAAGAATTACAGTCATGTTTCTGTTTGCATTGGATAGACATATACCAGGGCTTTCATGCCTGGCATCCTTGCTGCTCCTTACAAAGATACTTTCATTTATATACAGAAATAATGAGACAGAAAAATGTTAAAAGGATTGCCTGAAAGCTGCAGATCACTTCTGTCAGTAATTATTTATCTGTCCACCATTTTGTCTGTGTATATTTTATTCCCTCTCAGTCTATATATAACAACAAATTAGTTAGAAGAATCGAAGCTGCTTATTTTAAACTTACAATGCTCTCATTAGACCAGTACACAAACAAGCTGCATGGTGTAGGACATATGCACATGCTACGCTTGGTAATCTTTTGGAGTTAATTTATTTACATGCATCTGGTTGCTCTCCTAATAGAATGGATGAGTCTTCCCTCTCAAATGAAAGAGATAATGGGAAAATTGTTTGAGATGGTGTAATGAAAGCCAATATGTCTTTAGCAGAGTGGGTTAAGCATGAGTACCTTGTGTGCTGTTCCTTTCACCTGTAAAGTACAAATTTTGCACTAACAATTAATTAGCATTTTACAGAGTCAACATTAACTAAATATCCTTGACATATTCCCCAAGAGAGGATAATGTCATTAACCTCTTTTACAGATGAGGAAACAATATTGGATTAGCATTGTAATTCCATTGACTTCTGTGGAGTTATTCAAGATTTACACCAGTAGAAATAACACTAGCTTTAGTCCTTGATATAATGTCATTTGTTCATGGTTATCTAGTCACAAAGCTGCACATTCAGGATGAGAAACTGAAAACATCCACGTTTCCTTTGCTGCCATAGTAAGATTTTCTACTGATAAAGCATCTATAAACCCTTATCTAGGAAATTTAAAAAAAATGAAAACAACACACCACCACAGAATCTTACATTTTTCTCCTACTCATGTCTAGAAACATTTGTTGTGTCTAGAAAGGTCTGCATCCTGTGAAAATAAATGAACAACAATACATTTTTTATAAGATTCTACTTCCCCAGAAATGTGAATGCTTTTTCTGAGTAAATTTAACAACAGAAAAGAAGGATGGGCTTCTAAAGGCTGCCAGTGAGCAAAGAATGTAAGTTAAAGGTCTTTTTATATGTAAATACTTCATTACATTTGGGAGGATTTCTTATTTTCTCTCACTCTCTCTCTCTCTTAATTTTTTAAATCCAAAGCAAAAGAACAATGGGACATCAGTTACTTCAATTTACTTAAGAATATCCAGAATTCACTTTCACTTTCCAGAGTGCCAGGGCGACCTGTCAGCATTTGTGGTCTGGAGTAACATGGGGGTCTGCTGACTTCTCTAGACAGAATGGTCTGCAGAAATTAGAAGTCTACTATTCCTGATAAAATTGAAACTTTTTTGCAACACATGTTTGCTCCCAAATAACTGGTGGCAACAGCATTATTTCCGAAACTGTATAAATTAAAAATGCTTAGAAATACAACTTTCATGTCTCCAGTTAAATCAGTTCGAATGTATTAATTATAAAAATGCTCAGCTCTCATTTATGACCGACTTGCTGCAAGTGTGAGAACTAGAGCTGAAATTCAGGCTTACACGGAGGATCACTACCAAGCTTCTTCCTTATGCCCCATTCAGAACAAGGTAAAAGTCCCACGCATTAATCTCCTTTCCCAGATTGGCCCTTATGCACTGGCCAGTGTCACCTCACCACATCTCAGTGGTACCCTGGGAATTCCAACTCCCCTTGAAACCATGTCAGGAGGTAATTGTACCCAAATCTTGGGTATTCCAGATGAAATAGAATCACAGGAAACGCTGTCCTAATCTCCTACACCTCACCATTTATGCAGAAGTCTTTTGACAACAAAAGACAGCTGGTAGCTTGGAACAGTTCTAGGATAAAATAGTTCTCTCAGTTCAGAAACTAGAATTTTCACACCTCCTCTCTTCAGAAAGTCTCATGGCTGCCACACTCTTCCACGGATTTTCTTTTTGGACTTGGACAGAGCATACAGGGACTGCTCCAACTCCTTTGGTATTCAATGGGAACAATTCAGGTTGACTTCAGTCAGATTGGTTCAGGCCCTTAATCTCCCTGAATCTACTGGAATTCAAACAATCAGCAAACACTGATGCTATCAGAGAAAAGAAGGATGACAAAACTATTTCCAAACAGAATAAATTTACAGGACAGTTGGAATTACAGCATATATATTTTCTTTAAAGTTAATGAATGGCATGATCCAATAATAGTTGTATCTTATGCTTTTCATAAAGATCTCAAGGCATTTCATAATCAATTAACAGCTCAAGCACGTCATCATTACAGAACATTTTGCAATAAACCATTAGGAATTAATGTAGAGTGAGCTTTCCATCATCACTAAACAAACCACTACACAGCTAGGATCCATGCCAAGCAGGCTTTGAATTTTTTAATGAACATTATACACATTCCCTGCAAGCAGAGGATAAGTCCCTGTGCCAGGACTTTCTATTTGCCTCCTCCCCATCACCTGCCAATTTTTTATGTTTAACCATTTCTCTGTACTTTGGTGAGATTAATAAAATCCAGTGTTCTGTGCTGCATTACTTTCGATTCAGATATTTTAGGACAAGATGGATCACAGTAAATGCAATATGGAGGAGTTATACTCCTGGATTGAAAATCAGTCCCTACAGCAATTTCATGTATTTCTGAAGCATTCCTTAACAGATCTGTGGGTAAAAGCTCCAAATAAACATTTGTTGCCTCCTCTCAAGTCTTGCTACTTCTGTTTTTTTCTGTTTAATAATTTTGGACATATCCCTACCTCCTCTGATTAAACACAGTGAAGAGGGAGACAGCACCTATGTAGGTTTTTCCAAGCTGTTGTCAGACCTAGAAATAAAGTGTCTGCCCCTCACAGGTATTTTAGGGCAGTAGTTACACAATTAGGCTCCTTATATTCCAGAGATAATGTCTGGATCTAAAATTCAAGCTTGCACCTAAAGAGCTCCCTCGCCCGGCAATGCCAGGCTATTCCTTCTCCACCTGAAGTACTCCTGGCTTCCCCCACTAATCTGCCCAGCAACAGTTTGTCCCTTCCTATCTGCAGCAGCAGTCTTGTGTAAGCATCGTGCTCCGAGATCAGCTGCAGCAATTTATGGTATGATTTACAAAGGGGAAAAAAAAAAGCTGCTTCTTCAAAGATTCGACTCTTTAGACGCCTGACTTTTGGCCCCCACCCCGACAGGATCACAGAAGACGTAACTTTTAAGCTGTTTAAGCGAGACGTGGTTTTGTTTAACAAAGACAGCACACAGTCTATGATTAATCCTTTGCATGAGAGACATGGCAGTTCCCCCACTGTTATGCAAGACAATATGGTTTGATTGCTTCTGCCTCCTGTCAAGCCTCCAACTGGAAATGTGTAATATGAAATGAAGTGCAGTAAAAAAAACAGAGAAGAACGTGCTGAGGTAGTTAAAACAATACTGGAGTAATTAAGACTCTGTATCTTTATTAGAAACAAAATAAGCCCACTGTTTGGTTTGATTAACACTTCAGGATTGTAAGGCTGCCAATGACACATCTCTGTACCAAGTAGAAGATGTGGGAGTCCAAGAGTTGTCCCAATGGGAAGCTGTGAGAGCCAAAAAGCTGTACCAGTTGGAAGATGAGTTACCAAGAGCTCTCCCAGTGTGTAGATAAGAGATACCAAGAGCTGCCCTAATGGGGAGATGTCAGAGCCCAAAAGCTGTCCCAAAAAGAAGTCAACAGACCAGAGGCTACAAGTCTGGAAGCAGAGGGGCTGCACCCTGCAGATTCCAGTCAGTTCCAGTTGGTTCCAGCTGATTCCAGCCTGTCCTGCTCTTGTCAGGTGTGGCCCTTTGTGATACCGGAGTGGCTCAGCCCCTCCATTATGTACCATGCTCACAACAGTGTCCTGCATGCTCACAGGCTGTAATAGTACCCTGCACACTGTCCTAAAAGCAGGGAAGTTTGACGGTAAAAGCTGCATACTGGGAATATTTGATTTATTTAAACGGTTTGGGGAAAGGTTCTCCCCAGAGCAGAAACAGGAAAAGAAAAATCTTCTTGTAGCAGCTATATCAGCAAGTTACATTGTGACAGGTCACAATATTTTTGCTAATATGTATTGTATTGTTATTATGCACTTAGAGCTGTGGGAAATGCAGCAACAACAAAGACTGAATGCCAGTGACAGAAAAAAATCTAGCAGCAGCTGACTATATAAAACAAGAGGAATTCCTCCTGTGCATGACACATTGAAAAAAATAAGCCAAGAGCTCATTGTTTCCTTGCACCAAAAAAAGATTAGGTATTGCCTAGAAGAGCAGTACTGAACTGTGAATTGTTCTTATTTATACTGTATCATGCAACCTGATTTAAAAAAAAATCAAACCAAACAACCTGCTCTACTCCAGATGGTTCAGAATCCAAGCAATGAAGTGAAGATTACTGCTAGGCATCTGATCCATCAACTCTGTTCTTTTGCCTTCAGCACCCTGTAAACTTACAGAGATTGGTCCCCTCCTGTGTCCAGCTGCACTTCTTTTACTCTCAAAAGGAGTCATTAATTCCTGAGTCTTTTGTGAAGTAATGGTCTCTCTTCTTTGGAGAAGAGATGCAGTCTCTGCACAACTGTAAAGTTACACCCATAGCTGTACACTCTATGCAGTATATGCAAAATGGGGAAAGGGTGGAAGCATAGAGTCCCTTGGCTACAAATGGGATACATGACAATAATGGGAAAAAAAACCCCAAACCTTCAAAAAGATCAAGGGAAAATGAATGAAACTATTCTCTCTAAAAGATAAACCACCTCTCTTTTCCCTCCTGCTAATCATGCCTCGTCGTGTACGCAGCCTTCATCTCTCTTTCCGATGAGGGAGATACTCGTGCAGTGCAGCCTTGCTGTGCTCCCAAAGTCAGTGTATCAACTGACCCAACTCATCATCTGGAAGTGGCTGTGTGTGAGCCAACCCCAGCTTTCTGAGCTGTCAGCTGAGCCATGGTCATTGCTGTCAAGCTCGGCAAAGCCAGCCCTTTCCCACTGGTGAGCTGCAGTGTGATGGAGTGAGTGCAGCCTTCCAGCAGTAGCTTTCCCAAAGAGCTACTGCTTCACACACCCCTTGTGACATAGCAAATATGAGGGCTGCTCTACCCTCATTTCTTCTGCTTGATCAAAAACCAAACTACTACAGCCATTATTTCTAAATAATGATTAACTTCAGAGGAAGATATACCAGTACCAACCTGGTCTTGTGACCAGTGTACTGCTACCAAACTGCTTTGGATTAGGTTCCAGGCTGAGCTCTTCTGCGCCTGCTGGATGCTCCTGATAAGTGTTTTTACCTAACAACTCACTGATAAGGATTAGAGTTTGAATGCAGCCCAGGACAGAAAAACCCCAGTAACTCCATTTGCCTTAGAGGTTTGAGCTTGTTTTCCCATAGAAGTGCCATAATATCAAAGTTAGAGGGCACTCTGAATGTCTGTCTCACCATCTTTGCTGAAGCTGTTCCACTCTATGTAGAACAATTGATATTCACAGGGAGCTGAGAGAGTATGACTTGTAACTTAGTGATTAAGGTGGGGACTGGAGAAGGAATAGGGTTTCTTGTCTGTTCTCCAGGGAGTATATGAGTCTTAATTTACTAAGTATGTTATCGAAAATTTAAGATGAATGCTAAGCAGGCAATGCACAATGACACACACTTCAATTTGCTTGTAACACTACATGGAGATGAACAGCTGTGGTAGAGGAGCATCTTTACCACTCCTCCTAAGTGGATCACAATTGGATTCCAGTGCCTTTTGAAGTGACTTCAAACTGTGATCAGTGCAACACCCTGGGATAATCCACAGTTTTGGAGGATCAAGTGCAACCATACAGGTGTAATGCAATGAAGCAACTTCCTCTAACTACAAGTAAAGGGGAAGAACCAACATCTCCATGCTCCTTGGATACAGAATTTAAATCAGCTCCTATTTCTTTGCTCCTTGGCAACAATGTCAGACTATGGTAAACTTCAGTAGGTCCCTAAGATAGGTCCCAACCTAAAGTTGTTGAGGTGTTTTTTAATGGGCTTGACACATAAGACTTAGCAAAAATAATTAATGCAGTCTCCAGAAACTAAAAGATTCCCATTGATTTCAGAGGGTCACAGATATAGCTCCAAACACACCATTTTTAAGAATTGTTGATAACCTAGACTAATCACTTTTTAACATAAATATTTTGTTTGGAAAACATTATTTCTACAGAAGTGTGTGTGTGGGGGCATTTATGTGAAATTATCTATTTCAAAACAGTTGATATTAAGAGATAGTAAAAATCTTCCTTTTTCCATATTCTCCAAATCAGAAATGTTTAACCTCAATATGGCTTGCCATTTAGTGATGAAACTCATAAAAAAATTAAATGGAAGCAAAATATTTGGAATAGAGTAAGATAAAACATAAGAAGTCACCTAGAATGATTTTTTTAAATTAAAAAATTTAATAGAGACAATTTTCATCCCACTCATCTCCCTGTCCCTTGAAACCTTTGTTCTACTTGGAATAAGGAAAACTCTGGTCCCATTTGGAATAAGAAAAGGTTATTTCAGGATTTTGACAGTCAGAAAAAAGTATTTCCCAGCTCTACCAAGTATCCTACTGTGTCTCAGAGATGGGCATACAGTTTGCAAATCTTGCATTCGTTTTTTGTTTACAGCGATGGTAAGATATCTGTGTAGGTAAGTCAGGTTTTCCATGACAACAGTGTATACTTCTACATTTCTAGCTACTGGTGGTTCTTGAAAACAGAAATATAAAAGCATACAGAAAGAGAACCTTAAGAAAAAAGCAACCCAGCAAGACTCTCAAAAGACAGAATTTGGTAATGCATTGAGTAACTGAGCTTGTTCAAGTAGGTAATTGTATTAGTATTGACTCAGTGTAACCATCTCTCTTTCATAAACGAATGCTTTGCATGACTGGTTTACTGCGACTATAAATGCATGAGGTTTTTTCTTGTTATTGAATTTTATAGGAAAAAATCCCCAGCTACGCAGATGGAGGTGAAGAGAACTAATCTCTAGTATTTTGTATGAGAGGAAGTATCAAACACGTAGCAGTGAATCCAAATGTGACTAGAGATTATATAACACCTGCTAGGGTGTATAATCATGTTTATATCCACTGGGAAAAGATCCAAAGCCAGAACTCCAGATCTGAAGCCATTAGGAATGTACTATTTCAAATACCCCCACCTCTGACTGTGGGCTTCTATGTGGGTCCAGTTTCAAAATAGAATCTCATGCCCAGCTCAGCTTGGTGAAATTGCTCCCGTAGTCCCTCATGCTGAGTAGCTCCTACTCATGGAAGTTATTAGACTGAAGGAGAAGGGGCTAAGAGTATCTCCCCCTTTCACTTCTCACAACACTCGGGGAAAAAAAAGTGTAATATATATCTTTGCATTATAAGTATAGAACTTTGAGGGGGGGAAAAAAGAGAAAGTTATGAATTTGGCCTCTGGGATCCAAGGAACTGAATTATTAAGAATGTCCACAGATGTAATATTAGATATTATATTCATGGATACAATGTGGAGAAAGATTTTGGAATTGAGCCCAGGGAGAACTGCTGATACAAGACAGTTCCTTATGCTTCTCCTAAAATCTCCAAGTCTGATATCAATAAATAAAAGGGTTTGGGGGCTAGAATTAAACCTGCATAATTTTATGAGGAACAGGTCTTTACTGCCTAGTTCAATCTGCATAGCAATATAACCCTCAGACTTTACAGTCAAGTTACAAACTTCTTTTCAGAGGCAGGTCAACAGGAACCACGCATTCTCTTTTAATCATGTTATGTATGAAAATGTTTTATAGTGACATCATTAGTGATATTACTGGAACCCATCTGTATCCTGAATCTACTCCACTCCTCCACCCAACTGTAAGCATAAACCCCCAACCCTTCCTTTCAGACACAAACATATATATTCATCTTATGACTGGTCTCTCTTCCTTAGGCCCAAAGCTGGGTCGTGAACAAGACATTCCAGGCAGACAGTGTGAAATCTTCACCCTCTCTAGCCACCAGTCTAAGCTATCCAGCATGTCACTTGTGATGGGTTTGGTGGAAGAAATGATAAATAAAAGTACATCTAGCTGATTTTGCCCAGGCAAGGTAGAGAAAACTTCCTAACTGCTTCAGGAAATCATGTGAAGTCCTGA
The DNA here is from genome assembly GCF_052056855.1 of Sturnus vulgaris. NCBI lineage: Eukaryota > Metazoa > Chordata > Aves > Passeriformes > Sturnidae > Sturnus > Sturnus vulgaris. The sequence continues at coordinate 41,265,369 of NC_142244.1, read as the reverse complement.
GAGATGACATTTAGCTGCGTATATTAGTGTAATACAGAACTACAACTACTGGGAGCAAAGCAAGGACTATGAGCACAATTCTGTTCACTATTCCACGATCCACAAAGAAAAGAAACCCTTCACGGATTCGTGGTTCCAGAAATCAAAAGGAACTACAATGTCTCCAGCCCATAATCTCAGTACAGAGGCTGTAAATTTCTTCCAGATGATTTAAGCATATTTTGTAAAAAAAGATATAAACTTTTACTTTGAAAAAAGCAAAGTTATAGTGATCCACCACTTCCTTGTGAAAGCACCCTACTTTTTAGTTATTCCCATAGAATGCAATTTATTTCAAGGTTAAATCTATCCCACTCTGCTTTTGTAATATCATCAAATGTGAAGGCCCATCACAAAGAATTATAGTGACATCTATGTCAAAAAGCACAGAACCCATCTTTCCTCTAAACTTGCTAAGCACAAAGCTGGATAATCCTTCTGTGTGATTTTCTAATGTTATCTAGAGATATCCACACTCTCTTTAATTATATTATTTTACTTCCAGAGTCACTGTAAGGTGATGATCAGGGAAGCAAGAGGAAGCAGAAGGCTCTGTTGTGTGCCAGAGAGAATGAAGGGCATGCTGTAAACAATATCTATGTGCCAAATGCTACCCAATCTTTCAACAGATCATTGAGCAGTCAACAGCTCTGGTCAGGAAATACACTGATTGTTCAGAGAAAAATCCACTACAAAATTGGTCCTTTGGATATCTGGCTGCTATGATTTTGGAAAAATACAAAATAGCTCACAGCATTTATATACATTTATATACATTTTTATACATAAGGGAAGAAAATTAACTGCTGAAATTCATGGCACTACACATTAACTTTAAAAACTAAAGCTTTTTACACATAAGTTCCATCAAAACATTTTGTCCTCTAACATCAACAGCAACAGAAGAAGCTGATGGCTGGTGTGAGAATCTTAATTGAAGTGACAGCAAGACTTTGCCAGTTAAGTATATTTTTATGTCAAGGAAAAAAAATAGAAAATGTCAAACCATACCTAAAAGTAACTACAAGCATGTAAGCTAATAAAATTAGTTTGCACTTCATTCTTTTTAAGTCTCAGCTCTTCCTGTAAATAGTCAACTTCCTACAATTCCTGAAAGTTCAGTAAGAGTTGAAAGCACTTAGTAACTTGCAGGAAGTTGCTCAGCACTGCACCATGGTGTTTATAGAGCAAAATTTGAAAGTCTGGCTGGTATGACAGATTCTTCAGAGACAGACATCTTCAAACAAAGAAGATTCTTTCTCAAGCGTAAGTCTTAGGGGATTCACTGTAAGTCACATAGCTGTTAACACATTTAGGCTGATTGAATGTGAGAATGTTATATGTAGACATCAACTTTCAAAAAGGTTGTGATTCAGAGAGCTGCAGGTGTTGCTTTTGTAAATTTCATAGAGTTCAGCGCCAAAAGAGGACACAGCGTGAAAAATTATAAGCAGATCAACAAAAGCATTTTTTTCAATAGAATGTACTGAAGAAAGCCTTGTCAATGTCTGTGACTTATCTTTCCACTTCTGTAAAACATGGTACAGTTGTAACTGTCTAGTCTGACTTTTAGTCACAATATTTAGTTACCTGAAAGATAAAGTATAATGAGACACTACACATTTCTCCTTGTTCAGTCTTCCCCGGTTTTGGAACTGTGAGCCTTTGAAAGCAGATGACATACTCAATTATTATCAAGTAAATTTTTTATCTGTCATTTGATCACATCTGACAGCAGATGAAATATAAAAAGACTGAACTTTCACTATAAAATTAGCCTGCAAAATATACTGGCGTGTAGCCAATGCACAAAATACAAATTATCTCTCAGAAGCTTCTGAAAAATATTTTTATGGTTTTCAGGTAAGATCAGCCAAAGTTCTGGTGATGTCACATTTCTATAATACCTTCCAGAATGCTACATACCATTCTAATGAAAAAGGAATCATAAAGTCCAAGAGTTCTGCTGCAACCTGGAGTATTAGGAAAAAAGGATAGTGTCTTAGTGTGTGTTAGTCTTAGCTTCAAATGTTTATAGATCAGATTTGCTCCTTTTGTAAATCAATATAATTCCACTGACTTCAATGGAGCTATGCCAAGTTAACATCAGCAGACAAATCCAGTCTTTTCTTTTGAATTAAAACTCACATCTTCTAAAGGTTATTTGAGGCTTTATGCTGGGCAAAGTGTTGTGACTGTGAGTGTTACTCAGGTTTCAGAAAAAGGATTTCTGCAGGATGGTGACAGTACAAACCAGCTCCTTCTACCTTGTCAATATGGCCCAGCTTTCTGTTTGAAGAGCTTTTTCCGTAATTTGTAAAGCCAGAAGAAAGCACTGTGATCATTTACTTTGGCTTTCTATATATAGAGAGGTCATCATAATTTCTGGGTGCAAATCAGGAAAGCATCCTGCCTCAATTTAGACATTATTATTATTGACGATTTTTCAGGATGTATATTACCTTCCCTTTTTATTTGCTTTCATGTTTTTAATCTTATTCTTAGGGTGAAAATATTGAGCTTTAACTTAAGTTAAACAGTCTATTCCTAGGATCTTGTTCCATCTATAGTTACCTCCAGTCCTGACCTGCTGTGGTCCTTAAAGCACCTTTTTGATATACTTGTTCTAACACAGACTGAGCTCCAAAGATCTCCTCTCCAGAGGAGAAGGAGCATTATAGTCTCTGAGACACTTCAGCGAGTGACATCTATCATGAAGCAATCACTAAAAACACAGACTAAAAACCATGTGGATTTCTCATTTGTCTGAGACTACCAAACTACTTTCTAATAAAAACTAATGGTCACTTGTGTTTTGAGGTAGCTGCTGAGTTAGAAATGAAAGCATTCATTATACATCACCTCGGGTACCACTGTCACCAGGACATAAAAATTTCTTATCTTTCAGTACTGAAATGACTCAGTTTGTCTTTGACTTCACTGGCAACAGAGAAGTATTGTAAGATGGAATTCATCTCACCCCACTTTAAATGTCTAAATCTGATCTACTTCTTATGTACTTTTCATAGAAAAAGATAAATAGGCACTTCCATGGCACTTCTGTCCCACACAAAGCTTGACAGATCATCTAGTCTGAGTGTTGGAGGCAACTGTGAGATTTCCATGTTGAATCTTATGAGAGAAAGAAGACTCTGATGATGAGATTTAGGGGAAGTCTCACAGGAGATTGTTATGAACAGAAAATAAGGAAAACAAGAACCCAGAGTAAATCTGAAGAAAGTGTGGAACCAAAAAGAAATCAGAAGAAAGGCAAAGGAGTTCTTGGAAGGCAAAGACACAAGCAAAACCCAGGGGTGCAACTGTACAGAGGTGGAAAGTATCTGTGCTGTGGTTCCACCACTTATTGGAGAAAAAGTCCAAAACTGCCAGAGACTGTGAAAATCACAAATCCAAAGAATCTTGGCAAACAACATCTGTTTCTTGTTGTCACAAAATATTTTGCCAGTTGGGAAGGATATAATCTGTAAAGTTTCGCAAGTACGAGTTCCCAGAGAAGGAAACGATGTTCAAGGGAAAGGGCCTTGTAAGCGTACATGTATATGAGCACATTCAATTATATTTTGTATTAGAACTTGTAATGAACACCACAGTTCCTGCACTTCAGTTGCACTTTATGTTTGCTTTTTTTTCTTGTTCTCTCCATACATGCACATATGTAAAACCATATGTATTTATTAAAAGACTAAGCTGCTACTGTCACAGAAGTAGGATACAGCAAAAGGACAAAATACTGAATTAGGCAATAGCATTTCCTATGCTTTTGCAGTACTACATAAAACAAATCTATAAATTCTGAGCAGGTTTAGGGAGAGATTACTGCCTGATAACTCAACCCGAAAAGATTTTTTTTTCTACATTAAGAATAAATAATAGAGATTATAATCCTGGCAGCAGATTTTACACCTACATCCAAAGGACGTATAGGTTTATTACCTGCTATTACCTACTACCTAGAACAGTGCAATGTCTTAAAATGTGAACCAAACCTTTTCCTGAGGTGTACTGCAGACTCCACTGCTGCAATCAATACTCCGAAGAGCCTTTTCTTTCTTGGACAAGAGACGTACGTATATCCGATATTTGAGGAAGCCAGGTGAATAAATCAATAGCTAAAAAAAGTGCACTTAATCATATCTGTTTTGGACAGATGCAGGTTGGAAAACCTATATGGCCCACGCATTGTCTTCTGCTTAAAGCTTAGACAGGAATCTGTGTTTCCTAAATGGCAACATCCTGTTGCTGGGCATCGCTGAAGCTGGAGTGATCACAGTAGCAAATAATTGTGTGCCAGCCAGCATTAGACGGATCTACTGCTCAAACTTTTAAGTTCCAATATAGTTTGTTGTTGGAGTACTTTAGCATAAATACGTAACTTAATAACCACCAAATTATGTACTTTGTAAGTTTTACAGCTTTCCTGGAATATGTAGCAAAGATTCACACATTCGCTTTAACCTTAAATCGTCTTGGCTGCATTTTCTTACTTAAGAGTCAGCCCAAGGAGGAATTTAATATATACACATAATTTATCTTTCCTTAATGGTTTTAAGCGGTGACCATTATTGGATATTTCTCACGGCACTGCAAGTGATCATTAAACATACATAATAGCCCTACTAATGAGTAGATAACTCTAATGCCAAAATTTTCCCCTTCCAAAGGTAGGTTTGTGCATGGAATCGCTGCTATGCTTAAAGGTGCCCCTTTACTTGACATTACTTAATAAAGCCCTTTGAGATAACCACAGAGCGAGAGATGTTTTAGAAAAGCACAATTTTATTTCTTCTCTGCTTTAGCCCTAAGCGGTTCAGCATTATTTGAACATCAGCAACAGCACTTCTTTACGACTTCAAAGTCAGAACCTAACCTCAAATGGGCAGTGCACCTCGAGATTAAAACTGTGCCCGGCACTGAGAAATGGATGTTTTCAGCAGAAAGAAGAGCAACAGGAGGTAACAACACGACAGTCTAAGACCACTCAATTAGAAGGTTTATTAAGGTTACACTAAGGTGCCTCTCATGAACACTCTCACAGGAAACACTTTAAGAAAGGCATGAGGAAAAGGATGAAATCACTAAGCTTGGAAGGAGTTTTGTAGCTGTTATTAACCTGGAAGAAGGGCAAGATTCCTGCCAGCAGATAGCTGCGTGTCAGGCACACTGCAACCACTGCAAGCCCAAGAAAAGTCTTGTATTTCCAAAATGTGTAATCCTGACAAGAAGAAAAGACAGATGTCTGAGATCTTCTATTTTCCACCCAGTAACAGCTACTGTCTGTTTAGGAACGCGGTGAGAGGTCTCTTCCCCGCAGTCAGAAAGCAGAGCGTGTCTGTGGCAGCCAGCCGAAGGCACGGGAGCTGGGAAGAAGCTGCAGGTGTTTGGGATGTCGCTGGTGCAGAGATTACAGCAGCTCAGGCTGCGTGTGACACGGCTCCTCAGCATTCCCGGTCCCGCCGCTCTGCCCAGACGGCCCCTGCTCCCGGAGAACGCGAGCCTGCCCTCCATTTTCATTTTCGGCCCGTTATCGCAGAGTTTGATAACTCAACAGGCGCTTCCGTCCTGCTGGTACGCGGTAAAAAAAAAAAAAAAGGAATTGCTGTCCTGGTTGCACCTATTTTGGCGTTCTCCTTTAGAAACCTCTCTCTCTGCCCCGTCCTGCGCACCCGCCCCACACGGCCAGCAGGCCGGCACCTGAGGGGGCCGGGCGTGCCACACGCGGGGCGCCCTCCGGGCGGGACCGGCACCGGAACCGGCACCGGGACCGGAACCGGGCTCCCCGGGGCGGCGGGGCCGGGCGCGGCTGGGGCCGGCGGTCCCCGGGCGGGCGGCAGAGGGCGCCCCGCGTTCCGCAGAGCGGGGCCGGGAGGAGCCTCCGGCGCGGCCGAGGAGGGCCGGGGGGAGGGCCGGAGCTGCCACGTCCTCGGCGGCGAGCGGCGGGCGGGGAGCGCAGCCCGCGCCTCAGCCCCACGTGTGGCGGCGGAGCGGGGAAGTTGCCGGCGCTGCGGACCCTGCTCCTCTGCCGCCGCTGCCCGGCCCTTGCCGTCCCTCGGGAGAACGCAACTCCAAGTAAGGGCGCGCGGCGGCCCCGCTCCCGCCCGCTGTCCCGGGGGAGGCCGGTGGGTGCGGGAGGCGCTGGGAAGGGGGCGGTGGGGAGCGCCGTGACGGGGCTCGGGGCGAGCCCGCCGTGTCCCGCGGGGCAGCGGGATCGGCTCCCGGGCGGGACAACTTCCTGCCGACTTGGGCTCCGAGCGCTCCGTCCCGTGGCCAGGGCGCCGCGGATAAGCCCGGAAAGTTTGGGAAGGCGGAGGGCGGGCGGGGAGCCGGGAGCCGGCCGGGATCGGCGGCAGGGAGCTGCTGCCGGGGCTGGGTGGCAGCCCCCGGGAAGCTCCGCTCAGAGGCTGGCGAGGAGAATAACTGCTCCAAAGACTCGCAGAAGACTTTAGGGTTTGTGTGTTGTTGCTTTTTCTTTCTTTTTTTTTTTTTTTTAATCTACTTAATTTCGATTCCCAGTCGGGAGTGTAGTTGTGCCGGGAAACGACCGAGACTTGTGTTTAAGCAGCCTGTTGGGAAAAAAATCATCTCAGGAAGGCATTAAGGGTGACCCAAGAAAGAAAACAATCTCTTGTGAATGTAAAAACGTGGGGTTCGTCTGTTTTTTGAAGCACCATGCCTTTGTTTGTGCGTGTTTTGTCCCTGTGATGAGCTGTCATGAGTTCGGTGCATAGTTTTCTGGTTATCCTTATTGTTGGTTACCTTAAAAATTTTTTTTTGCTGTGTTTCTAAACCGATTTTAGTTCAACTCTTTATTTTCTCGACTGTTTTAAATGTTCTCTTGTCAGAATGATTTCTATTCCGTGGTCCCTATCCTGCCTGAAATTTGTATGATATTTTTATCGGTCTGTGGGGTGGTGCCACCCTGGGTCGAACCTCTGGGGGTGTCCGTGTTTCTCTCAGTTTTGAAAATGTGATTGTCAGTTATTTTTAGCTTCGTTCAGGATTTCCTCCTTGAAATGAACTACAAGTCTTACAGGAATTCTCTGATGCCCTGTTGAAAAAAAGTGAAATTAGTTTCTCGTTGGTACATTTTTAATAACTTTTTGCTCTCCCTTGCTCTCTTAATTGCCTTTTAGTGGCCTATTTAGAACATACAGACCTCCTAAGACGAAGCTAAGAAGAAAACTGTTCTCAGCCTTTGTTGATTTCACTGATTTTTGTCAGATAAATGAACTGCTCCTTGCACAGCAATTTTAGCTGCTGGTTTCCCTCATGCTTTGTGGAAAACGTAGAAGGGACATCTACCAACAGGAAATTCAGTGAAACTATCAAATACTGCCCAATATTTTGGGAGAACTAGGAACTGCCTCTTTCTTTAGTATTTTTTCCAGCCTGGACTTGCATAGGTCTCCATTCTGCTCCTTGAGAGGGTTTTGGCAGAGCTGTTGGCCACCAACACAGGGCAGCACAGAAGAGCATGGACAGCACTGGCAGACTCGCAGAGATAAAGACAAGCGATTTGCAGAGCTGGGCAGCTTCAGATGCTGCCAAGGTGGGCACTGGAAAGCTCTCCTAGGGAGTACTGAGCACACATTTTACACCTCTTTGGGATATAATTGGTGTTCACAGTCCGATGGGACTGGTTTGTGTCAGACATCAAATATTCAGTAATGACTAGATGCCCACACCTCCTGTCTGTGAAACACCATCTGAGCTTTCCCAGTGTGAGGTGACATCCCTCAGTAAAGCTCCCTAGCTGATCAGTGGCTCATTGCTGCTTGTTTGGAGGAGGGTGTGGGTGCAGTAGCAGCGAGAGAGTGGACTGTGTGCTCACTGGTTGCTGCTAGATCTCTATGCTAGCAAAATAATTTCAATATTTAAAAAATCTAATAATGCTTTTCTATGCATTAAATAAGCACAGAAATGCTTTTGCATGTAGATATATACATATATAAAAGATACATGTACTGGTTAGGTGATATGACTCATCTTATTGGATGGTAGGTATCTTTGATGATGGCACGGTGTAATGCAATGCAGTTTCCTTGTTCGTTTTCACAAATTTCCCTTCTCCATCATCTTTCTCCCTTTCCTGTTACTTTGAGGAGCAGCAAGGCTTGTCCCAGTGGTGGTGTTCCAGCAAGAAGCAGTGGTGAGGAGAAACTGAATGAACTCCTCCGTGAAGTAACAGGAGATGGGTCCTGATTCAGCAAGCAGCATTGCTGTTGTGGGGACTGTGCTCAGAGAGATACACTGACCTTTTGCAGTGCTATCAGGGTTTGAGGGAACTAACCACGAATTCTCTCTGTTGAGTTGGGCTGGGCTTTGCTTTTGCTGTGCTTCAGCTGCTCCCAAAGCTATCTGAGCCCTTTGAGAATGGATGTGGCATCTCGTTCAGGTCCAGGTGCCTCAGAATCAAATGATCTCTGTCTCCGTAATAATCTCTCCATCATGCACTGCAAGAAGCATCCCTGACTAGATTGCCATCCATGACATGCAATAGCAGTTTGTGTTGCATGCCAGTATAGGTTTCTCTAGCTTTTCATTCATTATGGAAATGCTATCATGCTTGCAGAAGTTGTCCTGCAAAGAGATCTTGTTGTTTTCTCTGGAGATCCCCAAGGCTGATAGCTGTACAAGGCCACCAGAACAGTGGCAGGGCTGTAAGCCCACAAGTTCTGTAACAAGGTGGGATTGTTTTTTAGAGGGCGAAAGATCCTGAAGTGTCCGTGATGCCATTTTGGGTTGCTTCTTTTTTGGTTTGATTTTTTTGTTGGTTTTTAACATTTTTAAAATGATAGCAGTAACAGCTTCCCAGTAAGTCCTGCATACAGCTGAGAAGTTACCTTCCTTTCTTCTTATTATGGGAAAGAGTTATGTTGGCAGATGTGGCCTGTGTGAGGATTTGGTGAGCTTTTAATCCTGTTTGTGGCTGATAGGCAATGCAAATATGGAAGGGCATCTCTTTCAGTGTATTAAGGTCTTAACTGCTTGCCACCTTAGGGAAATGTGCTGTTAAAATGCTGTAATTGTTTTATCAGTAGCTACAGGCCATACAGGCCATGCAGTTTTAGATGTAAAATCCTGCAACAGTGTAGACTGCCTCCTCCAGCACTTTTTTTTTCCCTTCTGGTTGCTTGTTTGGGTTTTTTGAGAGAGATATTTTTACTTGTTAGGAGAAACCATAAAATAATTTCTGTAGGTAATAGAGGAACCAGGCTTTGTATATTGAATAGGGGAAGCAGCCAGAGATATTTGTGAGCCCTTTGAGCACGTGTGTTATCTTGAGGGGATGAGAATGTGTGATAATATTCCCTCTGTTGTCTTTTGCCCTGTCACTAGTTTAGTTTCAGGATGGGGGCTTTTTTGGTCTTCTTTATCCTTGTTTGTTGTATTGTACATCCATTTTAGATGCAAAGAAGTTATCACTTCCTGCTTTCTTAAAAGTGTGAGCTTTTGGGTGTCTATGTACCTAGAAGTTTCTGACCACTGTTGTCATTAGAAATCTTGTGGAATTTCTCAAAAGGTAGGATGTGCCCCAGTCAAATTACTGGCATGCCTCAATCAAATTACTCTGCATTAAAGTTCTGAAAGTACGAACATTATCTTAAGTATATGAGTGACTATTCAGAGGGGTTATCTTTCTTGTCCATCAGTAAGCTGGTCGAAACTTAATGAAAATGAAATAGTGAGCAGTGCAGCGAACTTTCCACTGCAGTTTCCAGTGAGTGTAGAAAACACCATTTTTTGCAATTCAAAAATGTGTGCTATTTAAGGAGCTACTTCATTGACGGGGACTGCATTCTTGGAGCCGGAGGAGTTACATTGTGCAGTTTTGTGGTGAGATTCTTTGGGGATAAAAAGCTGATAAGTACCTGCCTGCCTTTCCTGTTTGCTCATATGCTGTATTAAAGGCTTGTGCAAGAGAGGGACCTTACTTCCACATCCACCAAGGTTCGGTGGAGGTGTTGATAAAACCAGAAACTGCAGCTGGATTTGTTGGTGGAAGATGGAGGGTCAGTGATTTGTGACACTGACTTTTGCCGTATGCATGGCACTTAATTACTAAGTTTCTCTTGAGTAGTTTGCTAACAGTGCCGTGCTTGTATTTCCCCGTCTTTCTGTGATCATAATGCAGTCGTTAACTGACTTTAAAAAGTGAGACATAAAAATATGGATTTTCAGTGAAAGTGTCAGTCTTGAGTATTTGGATTTTTTTTTCTTTAAATAGGTAGTAACAATAATGTCCAGTCCTATGCAGGTTACTGTGGACCTGAAGGTAAAGGGACATAGCAGAGGAGTCTGACTGCATGCAGAGTGGGTGGGTTCTGATCTGCTCAGGTGGGTATTGACTTTCTGTGTTATGGCAGAGGGTCAGAGGAGACAGCTTTATAAGGTTTCGTGAAATGGCCTGGTGTGTGGAAGCAGGAATGCTGGAACTCGTTATTGGACTTAGCAAAGCCTGTGAACCAGGCTAGAATGTGAACTCGTGATTGGTGCCCTAAGCCTTAGTGCCAGCTGACCTCTTTTCTGATCCCTTTCATGATTTTTATTTTATCTTGTTTGGATTGCACATGTTTTCCATTAGACTTTTTCTCAAAGTCCTTTTACTTGCTCTGGTATATTTCATTTCTGTTTACCCCCAGCTGTTCTTTGACAGTTTGTCTGATTTTTTAAATTGCATTGTTAGATTTTTCTCCTGTGCACGACCTATGTTTACATTTATTCTTCCCTTATTCATCTTCTCACATTTTTCTCCTTTTAACTCTTATCCTTAGAGGAACCAGTTTTACTCTTAGAGACCAGCACTTTCTTATTGATTGCCAGCTGCTTTTATTGAAACTAATTTGCATTCTCTGCTCTTATTGTGCTAGACAGAGGACTAGTGATTTTGAGTAAAGCTCCTTCCCGAAAGGCTTTGCTCAGAAATTGCCTCTGTATTTGAGAAAAAGAGTAGAAAATAAAGAGCAACATCAGTGCAAAAGCTGCTTCTGCCTAAACCAATGTGCTTGTGTCTTTGTCATATGAAGAGTAGAAATGTGGCCTGCCCTACTGCAGGCACAAATGACTTTTTCAGGCTGAAATGAGCTGGCGTGGTGAGGGGGAATGCAGAATGATGTGACCTTGTGTTTACTTACATGGGCACCCCTTAGACTCTGGCAGTAACAAACACAATCCATTTTGGTTGTGACTGTGTTCTGCCTTGGCACTGCTGTGATTTTTTTTTTTTTTTGTCCCATAGACTGGTCTAAAAAATTTATGAAGAATAAAGATGTACTACAGTTAAAGACTTGAAGAGCTGTGTTTGCATGATGGTAAACTTGGGGGAAAATGTTAAATGAGAGGAGGTGGCTGGGTAGGCTTTAACACTCACAGTACCATCTGCCTTCAGATAGGCTCTTTTGAGAAGGGTCTCTAATAAGGCTCCTCAAGCCTTATTAGTTGCTAAGCATAAAACCCTTGTGTTCAGGTCATGTTGATTTTGGGCTTTGTATCATGCTAGAGGTGTGGATAATCAGGGTTTGGATGTACTACACCTCAGGGTGTATATCCTATCTCCTCCTCAAACTGCTTTTGGTTTATAAATTGGTCTCACTGCTTTTTCACCCAGTGTTAGTTTGGTTTGACACCTTGGCTTTGCTTGTATATTTGGAAAGGAGTTCTCTGGCCATGGTACAGTGCTTAGTGTCAGGTCTGGAGGGAGAGGTGTGTTATATAAATTTGTTACTAAAACTCACTGTAGTGCTTTGCCTTTCAAATGCTTGTTCTTAGCATGACTGCTTACTGGAAATTGTATGTCAGTAACATCATTGCATCAGGATAGATCTTTTACTTGAATTTGACACCCAGCTAGAAGCATAACCAAAAGAAGGAAGCTGCAGGATGGAGTTTTTAGTAACAAAAGTGCACCCTCAAACACAGATTAGGTACATGGTTGTTATGATACAAATGAGATATGAGATCCCAGAGCCTTTTATTAGACTTACTGGTGCCAGTATAAAATATGGCTCTGAGCCTGCAGTCATGCCACAGAAAGGCTCAGGAAGTTCATCTGTGGTTAATTGTCTTTGCAAATTTAGGTCTACTTAGAAACCTGTGCACTTACTGTGCTGGGTCTGGCCATCAACTCAACCTTCACAGCCTACTTTGAATGGAAAAACATACAGTTAAACTCTAGCATAGTTTAGGACAAAAACTGCAGGATAAATATATCTGAAGTGGCTTGAGAGGTTTAGGTGTTAATGTTGCACAGCATCAGAAAAACCTGGGTTTTCTGAATTCATAATTGTTACAGGAGAGGATTGTATTTTTATACTGTTACAACCTGTGAAGTACATTTGAAGACTTGGAGTCTTAGAGTTACTTGTGATGAAGTACTTTAGCATAGAGGAAAAAGGCTGCATGCCAACTTTTTGTCTTAATGTTAGGGTTTGATACCATTACTCAGAAGTCTTGATGCAGGTTCTTGCTGCTGAATTATTATTATTTCAGTCTGCAGAGCAAACAGTTTCCCTCCATTGTTTTAAGTCTTTCCCACAACAGTTGTAAGAGAAATACTAAGTACAGGAAATGGTGTCTGTAAAAGTAAGATTTGATCTGAAATCTGATTGCCTGAACTATTGCTAAGTCTTTTACACTTCTGAAAGCTGAAGATGATGTCGTTCTTTCTGTTGATAATTTACTTAGCATATTAAACTCATTGTACAGTAATCTCCGTCAAACACACTTTTGCTTTTCTTTTAAATCGCATTATAAATTGAGGAAGAGAAACAGAAATATTTGTATACAATAATTTTTTTTCCCATGTCTTCCTTCTATAGCACTGCCTTCCTGAGTTGGCAGAAAGTGAAACCTTTCTGTTCTTTGTCCAAACAGAACAAAATGCAAAAGCCAATAGTAGAAGTAGGAGTGAGAATCCATTTGACTTTTTAAATTCTTGCCTTTGTTAATAACAGGATGGGTTAATACTATTGAATATGATGTTGTATTTTTTTAAAAAAGAAAGTTATTGACTTTAGTATGTGCTTAAGGGAGGAGCAGGGGGAGTTTTCAAACACCTCAAAAGAGCTGTAGAAATAAATCTTTGGAGAAAATTCTGTAACAAGTAGAAATATTCGAGTTGGTTTGTGCATCTTAGCATTGATCTCCTCCTGAACTAATCAAACCCCTCCTAACATACACACGGTGTAGCTATACAGTGCCTTGCAGTCTGACCTACACTTTTCTGCACACCCTTCCGAGTAATTAGACAGGAGCAGGATCTTCTGTGTAAGCCTTTGAGCTTTGTTATTTCCGTGCTGTGCTCAGTGTAAAATGCAGTGCTGAGAGACTGGCCTTCTTTGGCTTAGGCAGGGCATCTGGAGCTGCTTTGCATCTGATCTCCTCTGAACAGGAGTGAGGAGGATTGGGTCTGCCTGTGGTGTAGCACCCTGTCATAGCCCGTGTCTGGTTCTGGTAAATCAAACCTGTTGACAGCTGGCTTAGCTGGTTTTTTCATGTTCTCTTTGGATCAAGATGATCTTTAAGGTCCCTTCCAGCCCAAACCATTTAATGATCCTCTGTATTTGTTCCTGAAATGCCCAAATGCCAGTGGGAGGCTAGTCCCAGCTATCCTTTGTGACTGACAAAATTTCTGTGTGGTTTGGGGAGGGATGTGATTTCTTTTGGGTGGGCTTTTAAAATTTTTTGTTCTGTTTTTTTTTGGTGTTTTTTTTTTTTTTTTTTTTTTTTCCTGTTTTTTTTGTTGGTGTTTTTTTTGTTTGTTTGTTTTTTTGTGTTTTTTTTGTTTGTTTGTTTGTTTTGTTTTGTTGGTTGTCCTTACCTTTTCAAACACTCTGTGTTTTTGCAAGGATATAAACCTGGATATTTTATATATTCTGTGTTGTTGAACTAACTGGAAAATTAGGGGGTTTGAGAGATAGGAGCTCTGATGATAAATGCATTTTTCCCTTGTAAAACTTTATCTGTATTCTCTGTGCTAGGCCCTCCTGAAGGAGAAATTCAGTGTGAAGAGAGGTTTTGTGACAGTTTTGCCCTTAGCGACCCTTAGAAGCACAGGAGAGGAAGAATTAAAGGAAAGAGCTGCAGTGTGCAAAGTCTGAAGAATTAACATCAGTCTCTTTTTCATACAGAGGAAAGAGAAGAGTTGACTGGAGGAAGAAATCTTTCCTGTGGTACTGGTAGAGAAGAACAGTACTTGAGACCTAGATAAGGCCTCACAAGCAGCAGAAGTGTATCACACTGCAGAAGCTATCTGGGCTGTGATCAGTGTTCTAAAATACAATTTAAGAAACAGTCAACAAAATAGGTGTTCAGTTAGTTCATCTGCAAACTTGAAATCTATTTGATAATCCCCATATAGTGCAATTCAAAAGTATTCTTAAGCTTAACTTTAATTAAAAAAAGGCATCATGGTAGAGTATACCACATTGCATGTTTGCTGAACAGCATGTACTATCTGGATAAATGACTGAAAACTTTGCCACGTGGTATTTATTTACTCCTTTATGCCAAATTTTATTTTTTTGCTGTTTTTGGTTTTTTTCTTGTGAAATCAGTGGGTACAAACCTTTTACTGAATATTTCCGACCATGTTTTTATTCATTGTATGAAAATAATATGATGCTCTGTTACCAAAACCAAAAAAACCATCAGGTTGTAGTCATATATTGTAATATCAGCGGCATTTTTTTCCTGTAAGAATGACAGTGGATGCAAAGGTGTGTTTACCTTGAGGAGGGATACAGTTGCTTTCCAAAATAATGCTGTTTATGAAAGTTTATTACAAATTGTCTACAGGAGAGTAAACATGCAAGGATCAGGGTATATAACGTTTTCTTTGGAACATACCTTTGGTAAATATATTTTTAACGGTTATTAATCTGTTTCCTGACTAGGAAACCAAGGAAATCAAAGTGAAAAGGAGATTATGGCCATATTTGTTATTCACTGCTGTGTTGTTTCTGACTTCCATCTCCTATGCAGTTAGAAACTCTGCAGGAAATGGATATGTGACTTGTGTTGAAAACTTTCAGATTTCCTGTTTCTCTGGATGTGTTAGTTTCTGGCTGAGCAGGTTAACCTTTAATGCTGGGCCGTATCTCTCCAGATTTTCCTTTGCCCTGGAAAAGCTTTTGGTCTCCACTGTTCCTGACCACCCTGCACATCTGGCAATTTCTTCCTTCCAGTCTCACAATTCCAGCAGTGCAGTGGCACCAGCTATGTGCAAGTCACTTTGAATTCTGCTGTCAGTTTCTTGTGAATAAAGTGTTTCAGAATTCCAGGGAGCCCTGAATATAAACGTATCAATTATGTGTCAACACAACAGCATCTGTCGTTGAAATTGGGTATCGTTTATTTGGCATCAGCATAGCAAAGATTTGGCTGACAGCCAGAGTGAAATATTCCAGCAGAAGCTGCTGCAACAGAAGCCATCTTAGAAGCAATTTGCTGAAATTCAGGTGGTCTAACATAATCTTTTAATAAATTCTTAAGACATGAGGGACCTTAAACAAAAAGCCTCTCATGTTCTATATTCTTGTGTATTATTACTTCTTTACCATGTCCAATTTTTTTTCATGGTTCCTCTCTTGAAAGAGATAGATACAAGGTTGTGGGATGTATCTATCCCATAATTCAATATCCTTTTTTGGCTTTCCACTTCTTACTTCAACATTGTTTACATAAAAGCTCCAAATGAAGGCAATTGGTGATGCCTCCTTTGGGAAAACTTTGCTTATGTATGAAAGAGGCAAAGCTCTCAAAACAGGAGAGTAAGAAATTGCCCCTTGTAAAAGATACGTGTTCTGGAGGTTTTGCACATTTTTTCTTTTCTGAATAACTTAGTCTCTTCCTTGCTTTTTCTTAGATCTTTTTCTTAGATTTAAGTAAGTTTTGCTTTCCCAAAGATGTGAGTAAGTCGAGTGAGTAATTTCAGAAAGTTAGGAAAACCCCAAGTCTGTAACACACGCCATTTGTCACAGACAACTGCCATGGTTGAGTAAGCATTTTAGCGTACCTGTGGGAAATGGGGAACTCAGATGACTTTGTCTTTATGGATGATCTTCATCATACTTGAAGGAGGTGAAGAGGAAACTCTTTGATTTAATGATATAGCTTGTCACCTGGTTGAGTCTGATACCTGTTTAAAAATGAAATCAGGAAGATCAGAGTTAGAAAGGAGAAAATATAGCAGAAAGGCTCAGTTTCCTGTAGCATATCCAAATGTTTTCCTCATGTCTTTTTGCTTACTCTGGATTCCAAACAGTCCCCATCCCTTCATCAAATTAAAGTTTTTGCCCTTGGGTGCTAAAAACCCATAATTTCTAGGAAAGCATTAAAAACAATACAGGGATAAAAGTAGTTGGGAGAAAATACACATTGGGTTTTCAGTGCTGGAGGAAAAGCTTGTAGAATAAAGATGAACTGGGTTTTTTTAAAGGTTTTTAGGGTTTTTTTTCTTGTGGGTTCCTCCCTTCCTCCCTGAGGTTTAGAGTTCTATGAAGTTGAGTTTCTCTCAGAGGGGAGAGAACAATGAAAGGGAGGGAGATCTAGCATATTGTCTGCATTTTAAATAGGCTGGTTTCTCTTTGATAGAAAATAAATAGTAAATTTGGATTAGCTCTTAACTTCCTACTCTCAGAAGAAATCACAAATCTAGAGTTAAGTAATGAAACCTCTCTAGGAAAATCAATGTAACGTGTATCCAAGCTCAATTTATTCAAGAGGTCAGCTTTGTTGCTGCCCTGGCATAGCTTGAATTTAATGATTAACCTCTTAATGACTGTTCATGTAACTTCCATCTGGTATTTTATATAAGTGTAAGCCAAGATGATAACAGAATGCTGTAGTAAAGCAGTGTCTGCTATTCAGGGAAAAATCTCATTCCAAATCCTGTATGCAGCATGCATCAGCCCCAGTGAAACTGAGAGAAGCCCATTAAGAAATCCGATTAGCTGTCTGCTCTCTAGGTGAGTTAAAATCTCTGTCCAGTGTGGTAATCAGTGATGTCTAACTGGTGGCTTATCTGGTAATAGTGCTGTCACCTTTTATAGGCGCCTCTTGTGCAGTTCCGCCTGGCTTGTGTATTCATTTTGGCCACGTAGAACACCGAGCGGCCAAGTGAGACCCTGTTATAAATTTTAAAATTCTCTTCAGAGCTGAGGCAGACACTGTCATGTTCTGTTGTGTTGCCCTTTGTTCCAGCAGGTTTCCTTGTGAGATCTCCAGGTGCCATGTAAGCGGTAGCACACAAGAAGGGGGAGATTGTGCTTTGTGGGAAAGCAGCATGGAAAAGTGCAACATTAAGTTCAAGTTTCAAAGCAATGTCAAGCACTAGTTAGTGTGCTTGCTCCAGCAGTAGTTTTCTACAGGTGAGAAGAAAAAGAAACGTGCCATTTCGGGAAGAAATAATGGAAAATATTTCAAAAGTAGCTTTAGTTAATGCAGTATCCTGTAAAGTCTAAATTGTTTTCTTGTTAAAATGCAGAATGTGAAGAAGAGCAATTCTAATGCCTGCAGTTTTTGATGTATTTATCTCCAGAAAATACAGATCTGATGTCCCTTCTGTATGCATAAATGTTCATGTCCGTGGAGAGATCTGGCTGAAACCTGTGGAGTGCTGCAATAGCAATCAAGATGAATTGCCAAATGGGAGCTGAACTTTTCATCAACTCTTGCCACATAAATATATAAATACGAATCTTTTGAAGGTGTCATCTGTTGGTAGTTGCTTCCCATCAGTGTTTATTCATCTTCTATTCCTTTCACTCAGAGGAGGTGAATTTAGACTGCAGCTGTCTTGATAGTTGGGGGTTTCTTAATCATTGTATGCTCTTTGCTTGTGGGTTCCATCAAATTACTGCGATCTCAGCCATGCTTTGTACCTTATTTTGTATTTCATTCCGTACTTGCTGTTGTGAAATATATTGTGTCATTTCTGCTTAGGTTTATTTTGAACTATTTTTAGCATCCTCAGCTGATTGAAACTTCCTTGTGCCCTCAAGGAAAGTGAGGTGATACCTATGGTACAGCACAGTAGTTAAGAGGTTATGCTTCTCTCTTCCTTTTCTCAGAAGTCTACTGTGTACTTGTAGTTCAAGTTTCAAATATTCGTTAATTTGTGAAAAGAAATCTCACTTCTCTGTAGGAAAGAAGGGTAAGCAATACAAGCTGATGGCCTGCATCCTAGGAGGAGTAAGCAGATCTGATACTTCCAGCCCTTTGTAGGAAAAAGATGCTTCTCAGAGTCCTGCTGGAGGTGGTGTATACTCTCCTCTCCTCGGAGTGCACAGGAACTGCTTGTTGATTCTCTTGTGTTTTGGTGACCCATGCTCAGGAGTATAGGTAAATACACTTGGTATTATTTAGAATATATAGGTTTATAGTCTGGTTAATAAGAGGCTCTTTTAAACTACTGCCTGGTTTTCTGCTCAGATACTTAGTTTATTTCTCCCTCTGTGTTGAACCTCCATTCCTTGTCGTAGTCTCGTCTCTTCTTCCCAGTTCAAATTAATTGAAGTTTTGGAGGAAATTAGAATTTTTCTTTTCTTTACACTTACATCAGAAATTCAAAGGACAAAATTCCCCTTCTTCACTCTCAGGAGTGAAGTGCTATTTTATAGTACCGTCAGATTAAATATTGGGGTCACTAATCTACTTCTTGCACCACAATTCCTGTATAGAGGAGCAGCTTGTTTGGAGCAGTATTTGCAGAACCATTTCAGTACATCTCACTCACTGTTTTCAAGTCAGTACTGCAACCTTATATAAGCCAGTCTCCATCCACTTAACTCCAGGACAAATGTGGTGATTAATATTTATATAAAAGCTTTCATGTTTCCACAGTGAAATCGTCTCACTTTGAAAAGAAAAGGTGTCTTTTTCCCTGTTGACTTGGTGTGAAAAAGCTTGCAAAGGCTTCCAGCAGCACTGCATCCGAGACAGGCATCAGCAGAAGAACTGAGGTCATCTTTAATTTGGTATTTCATTTTGTGAAATTGCCTACTCCAAGAGAAATAAAACATTTACATGTATATTAACCAATGTTTGCCAGCTCTTGGAATAAAGCCAGTTCTCTCAGGGCCAAACAAACGCTCTGAGTGAATGAGTAATAATCTGCAATTGTCACTCCTAATTTATGGATGAGTAGATAGAGCAATGTTTGCCATTTTAAGTTGTCCTATTCGCTTGAAAGACTAGAAATCATGAGTAGCTGTTGGCTTGGGGTATCAATAGCATGTCTGTTTATAGCTGATTTACTCAGTACAGCTGTTGCAAAAGTTCAAGACCTCCCCACATGATAAGAAGTAATTGTGAAAAAGATGAGAACACATGAAGGTTACAGATGTTTTGGGACACTGATTTGGAATCCACAGCCAGAAGATGAAGGATACATGGCATCTCCTCTTTATAAATGACAGCAAGGTCTCCCTGTGCCTCGTTTATTTTCTGAGGAAATCTGTATCGTCATCTTCTCACGTTAAGATAAAATTTAAAAAATCGATGGATTCCCAAGATAATGTCTGTATTGGCTTTTGTTGCTGATAAGTAAGAGGAGGGCATACTACTGATTATCTTAGAATTATGTTTCCTGTCTCTGAGCCTTTCCATTTGCTTAATTTTCCAACAAATGCAGTTAAAACCAGTTTTGGAAACTTTGGTTTACACATTCATGAGCATGCTTTTGTCATGAAGTTGACAGCTATCTTGCCATTATTGCAGTCAGACTCTTTTGTTGTGAAAGAGGTGTGTTTTTAATGGCAATGCTTAAAATCCTACTTTACAAAGCCCATGTTGTATACTGCAGGGAATGAGAGTCACTTTTGAGATTAAATTGTCTGCAGGGTATCCTGTGAAGTCTTCCATGAGGTCTCCTGACTGGTTATGGAGGAGGCTGCTCCATCACACCTAAATATCTAGGCAGGAGATGGATGAGAAGTACAAACCTCAGCTGTCAGCCACTAAAAGCAAAGATACACAGTGCACGGGTGAGACCCATCACTGATGTCTGTATCCTCTGATGGATGGACTCTTCCATCCACTTCTTTCAGTCTTTATTTTACTTCCATGCAGCTTTTCTTCTGTATGCTGGTTTGTCTTTGTTTTCATTTAGTTTCTTTTTTTTCTGCACACTAAGGGGCCTCTCCTGCACTTTCTATCTGGGCTTCATTATCTTGCTCACCTACTTGCAGTGCATCTTAATTTTTTTCTTCCTTTCCCCCCACTGAATTAAACTTCCTATGTGTCATCTTGTCATATGAAATAACAGCAAGAGAGGTCAGTGTTGCTGTTGTAGATACCAGGATGTCCACAGCCCAGGGTGCAGCCATTAATATTCTGTCTGTAAGCTGTGGAAGACAGGCTCTGAGGAGGTGCCTAAGGACATGATTCCTCAGCCCCTCTTGAAAGGTCAGATGTAGGACTTAACTTCTCTACTGTGTAGCCTTAGCTGTCATTTTGTTGTTTGTAAGCACTTGGATAAGATTAAAAACTAATATATCTCTCTTTTGAGAGAAGGTCAAATTATACGTGATTCAAACCCTACATGTATTGGATCATGGCAGGAACCTTTAAACACCCCTTCTCTGCACATGCACAGCTCCCAAAACCATCCATGAGCCCCCGTGCTGACTTGACTTCCACTGTTGGGAGCAACTTGGTTTGGTTGTTGAGTGCCTGCTGTTGAATTGACAAGAGAGATCTACTGAATACTCCAGTAAAATCATAGATATATAAAATACACAAATGTGGCTGGTTAAACAAGGAAGCAAAATGAGTTGTATTTTTAAGAGCTGGTCAGCAGTATCTTAATAAAAACAGGGAGGTGGGGAGAACTAGCAGTACCACAGTACAAACAAAAAAAAACCCCAAACAAAGGAATGAAGGAAAAAAAAACAAACCCCAAACCTAAAAAAAAAGCAACACTCCAAAGAGAAAAAAACCCACAACCATTCCACCCAGCAGCTTGGAGCAATATTTCTTGAAATTGCTTTAAAATATGAAACCATTAAGATTAATCTGACTCAGTCTATGCAGAGTAAGATAGATAGATATGTGCTTAGATCTCAGCAGCAGCAAGTGCTTGCAGTATTATAAATAGAAAGCAAAAGTTGAGGTGCTTATTAAATTTGCCTTTATGATGCTTTGAAGAATTGCCCTAGAACAGAAAAGAAAAATTACCAGAGGCTCTGGATTAGAAGGATGACTTAAGTAGCTGTGCTGCCAAAGGAAACAGAACATAAACTAGAATAAGTGATAGACTTGTTCAGAAAAGGTTATCTAACAGTGATTTGTCTCTAACATGGAGATGTTGGCCAAGAGCTTTGGAGAGATGTGATTGAACACAGGAGGGCTTAATTTTTTTCATCAGTTTTAATATGGTATTGAGTTTTAATATATTTTCCAGGAGATTGCCCTGTAATCCTTTCTAGCGCTTACATTTCTCAGGTTTTTTGTTATTTCCCTCTTCCTCTTCCCCCAGCTGACAAGACCTCATTCTGCAGGAAACATTTGTGTTTGTGAAATGGAATCATTCAGAATTTTTGCAGCCTTTTTGGATAAGGCCATGGTGAGGATCCTGTTTCTTATTCAGAACTTTCTAATGTTCTTGAAACACTGTAGGGCCTCCACAGAGAAGTAGCTGAGCATAGCAGCTAAGGAATCATCAAGTAAACCAGATCAGAGCAACAGGTTCAACTGGCAGACTAATAAAAATAGATCAAAATCTGCAATGGTTTTTTCTTTAACGAGATACTCAAATTGATTTAATTTGGCAGGGAGGATACGAGGAAATCTTAGCATGGGAAAATAAGTGTGTTGGGGAGGAGTGAATTGCTCTGTGCAAGATCTGCTATCCTACTTTTAATAACAAAGCACAGGCACCCTTTATGGTGGAGAGAAGGTCTGCAGTGGCACAGTGTAGCTGCTGCACCCTTCTCCTTGGCTCACTGAATTGGAAGTTGCCTGGTACAGAAACAACAAGGGCATCTAGGTTGGAAATGGTGGTAACGTGCATATGCAGAACGAGGCATTATCACTGAGTGAAGGGGTAAAGGGAACGAGTGTAGACAACTGGACTTGTGGCACCCATACCCAGATGGATGGGTATGCATGCATGGATTGTAAGCATTAGTTTACACAAAGGGCTGGTATGCCATACTAGACATTCAGTGTATTTTACCTATCATTAGGACATCAGTTGCAACCACGTCCTTAAGAGTATCAGGAAAAGGACAACTCAGGCAGTGCACGAGCATGGCTATCCTTGGAAAAATACAGCAGGGAGCGAAGCTTAGACTTCCACTAAACTTACTGGGGTTAATGCAATATCCTGTATCACTGGTGACTCTGTGAGAGCTATGAATGTAGCAGATTGCTTTAAAAACAACCTGAGTGGAAAAGGAGGCTGTACAGGACTAGATGAGAGGGGTGAATGGTATTGGTGTTGCATAGGGGGAGGTGATGTTTCGTTCTTGGTAAGTGCTTTAAAAGGAGGTCACTCGTACTGTACTGTGTTGAACTGTGGTACAGATCAATGATTGGTTGCTGAATGTTGTAGAGGAACTTCTGAGACATCCTCCTCTGACTACCTGGGCTTGCTCAGGACTCTGTTACACATATGGCTCCACAGCATTTGGTTTTGCTTTCAAGTTTTTGAGCTGAGGGAAAGTCTTGGCAGTAGAACTGTAAATAGGAATATATAAATAGATGGTGCAAGAGCCAGTGTTGCAGAGCTGATGAGGCAAAACAGGTTTGTGTTTATAGGGTGGCTTTGCTGAGCAATTCCCTTTGGTTAGACTGTGCAAAACCTTCTCCTGTTTGTAATTTTATTAAGTCTTAATTAAACTTTCTGCATTTAAATTAGTTTACATTAATGTCACACTGTCTTATTATGTGTATATTGACAGACACTAACAGGGATTTGATCAGCTTAATCCAGCTGTATGTAATTATGTGCCTTCTCCTTAAATAATTGCAAAGAGTCTATCAATCATGGCAGGAAAAGCCAACTGCTTTATTATAATGTGGAATTGTTTAGTGAAATGTAATAAGACTTCAGATTTAAGCTGGGGAGTAAACAGAATGAGATTTTACTGAGACCAGTAGTAGGAAGAAAAACTTCCCCACCCATCCTGTGTTGCAAGTCTCAGTTCTTATCTTCCCTCCCCCCACCCCCCCTTAAAAAAAAAGGTGTCCTGATTGCATTGTTTTCACACTGAAGTTGAGAACATTTATGTAACTGAAAGGAATTTGGGAAAGGTATCGATTTCTGGCCGCTGGAGGAAGAGCTCTAGCCTAAACCTGTAATGCTCTTCCAGTGTAAGGTGGAGCCTTTTATTTCATTCATTGATAACTTGATTATCCAGATCAAATGAGACTGTGTAGAAAGTAGCAGAGGTGGGAATGAAATCTGCCAAATGGAGCACTGCATAAGCTCTAAAACAAAGCTTGGAAAGTGAGTAAGTAGGGGAGTAACAGGTACCCACTTCATCGATTGTATTTGGGTCGATTTCTGTGTGATTTAGTTACTCTCCAATGTCATGCAGTCCTTCCCTGGCACATGTAAAAGCAGGGAGAGGCAGGCATGTTGCCAGCAGTCTTTCCTCAGCCTCCTACTGGAAAACTATTTGTGCCAAGAAAAGCTTGAAAAACCAGAACTTCAGACAAGCCCCAAAGGGGGTGAGTTTGAGATCTGAACCCCTCATTCAGTATGTTCTGAGATGGCATCTGGCTTGCTTTAAATCTGTGAATACCTCTAATACTGTATAGAATAAAATGGTAAGTGCTGTTGTCAGTGCAGTGCTGTCCATTTTCCCCTGTGGGACTGTCAAGGGGATTTCAGGAGCCCAAATGCACATCCATCTCGCTTATTCCTGTGGCAGATAGTTCTGTATGTTCGAGCTAGAAGAGCGAGATTTCCCTTTGTGCCTTCTGAAGAAACAAACTGTTTCACAAATAGTTTTGATCCACCATACACAGATTGTCTTGTGGTCAGGAAGTACACGTTTCTGGATGTTCTAGATTTGTGCTATCTTGGACTGTTCTTCCAGCTTTTCTCTTCTGTCACTCACTGCATCCTTCCCCTCTCCAGTGCACACACAGGTGTACACACGCACCCCTGCCGCCCAGGCTCAGCTCTTGCCTGTGTGGTTTGTGTGGTTTTAGATTTAACATTCCATCATTGCTTGCTGTGGGCAAGGATTTTCTGCCTGCCAGTCTTTAGCCTGCACTGAAAATTCAGTGCCAAAGTTCTAAAGACAGTAGAATTGTAATGAAAAACAGCGACAGTCCCTCAACTCTCCAGTTTGCATTACAAAACTGTAACATCAGGCTTCGGACTTGCTGGCGTTGTGCCTGGCACATGCCTCGGGCATCTGTCTCGAAGACATTTATGGTGATGCTGTCTCACCGAGGGACTGTGTTGGGAATGCCTTCGTTTGAGCAGGGGAAGCAACAATCAGACCTCATGTGTTTCCTATCCAGGTTGTCATCATTTCAGAACACGAGCGCTGCTACCCTCTGGTGACAGTTCAGCTTAAGGTGTGAGCAGTGACACTCGAGACCTGGGTGGGCTGATGCAGCTGGACTGGAATCAGAAACACTGTTTTTACAGCAGATTCCTGTTGCTGCCCCTTCTGGCAGATGCCAAAGGTTGATCTGGGAAAGCAGCACTTAAATTTTGAGAAGCTCTGACACCATTGACTAGTTTGTTATTTATTTAGTGTAGCTGTTTAGAAACTGGGTGAATGTCTGTAAATACACTGGAAAGATAAATGTTTTGTATCCAAAGGAGTCTTGTCAGGAACAGCTGAGAAAATTACCTTTTATGAAAACAGCTGAGCAAACACATAATACCAAGTCATATGCTAGATGTTGTGGTTTACTGCATTTATATACAAGATCATCTGTAGCTGTAGAGATGCAGAGTGGCAAGCTCTTCTTTTACAGCCTCCCCTAGGATTTTAATTCATGCAGTGGCAGAAATCACATGTTTATTTTTCTTGTGTTTTCAGTGAACATTAGTTGTATTTCTTCATTGGACTGCCTGTTGGAAAAGAAAGTTGTCTTGATTTTGGTTCTCTACCAGGAAAAATACAGGTTATTTATCCACCTGTGCATGGAGCAAAACAACTTGCCTTTTTATTTACTTTGTTTTAATTGCATTCTGCTCAGTTTCTTTGCTGCATTCAGGGCAGATAGGATAGCACTGCAGGTCGCCTGGCCTCTCTTTATCAATGCCTCCCCAAATGCAGAGATCTGCAGCTCTTTGTTTCTGATGGAGATTGCTTGCTATACCCAAGTCCTTAGAATTGTGAGAATCATATGGAAATAGCTTTCTGCTTTGGTGGCCTTGTTCTCTCTGACTTTCTGGCAGCATTCAGTGATGGCTTTCATTTTCCAAATGCTGTGAGTAGTTTGGAGACTCTCAAAGCTGCATTTACAGTAAATGTGATGTTGCAGTAATGATGGGTCAATTTAGCTTTAGAAAAAAAGTCACCACCTCTCACTAAAAAATGATGTTAAACTGACTTCAAACAGAATCTTAATAGTTCCATATTGCTATGTGTATAATTAAAAGCTTTCACCCTTGAAAACAGGGTTCTTTTTATTTGCTAATTGCAATTCCTTGCTACAGTCAAATAGACTGAGGTAAATTTTTATGATATTAAGAATTGGCTTCATGCTGTAATGTGAAAATCCATTTTTCACAGAGCAAAATTTTTTCTCTTAATGCTTTTCTTCATTTTTAGCAGACTGAAATCATGACAGTGTCACTGAAAGGGAAGATCTCAAATTTAGCATTGCAAGCATTATCTTCAGGTATGCATCAATTCTGCTGTGCAGCTTCAGTTTAAAAGGAATTGGTGACCAGATGCATTTTGGTCATGGAGAAGGAAAGTTATTTTTTTGGCTGTTGCTGCAGTCATTGCTCATTTTGTTAGGGGATGGCTCATACAAATTAAAAATCAGGAGTTTTTTTAAAGCAATTAATAAGTTCCCCTCTTTAGTGGTTGCACAGAACTCTATTCCAGTACCGTAAAAAGCTCTCCTGTAGCTGGAATATTCACTTTGTCATGGAGCTGCTTTTGTGTTGCTCAGAGTGGGTTGTCTGGGGAGGTTTGGGAGAGGAATGGAGGATGTGACTAGGATTTAAGTGTTTTGCTAATCCTGGGCCTGGAAGGCCCAGTCTTTTTAGGGTTCAGAACTCATAGTCAAATTGGCAAATCTTTGCTCTTTCACTCACACAAGTGATTACATAGAACCAGTAAAATAATGATTTTTAAAAAAAATATAGTTTTACATTTAGGGTTAAGAATGAAGTGTAATAATTGTGCTTGCATGTGATGGAAATATTGCGGGACATTTACTACTGCAGTTGCCTAAAAGCTATTAAATCAAGCTTTTTGCCTTTTTTTCTCCCCATAAGGCTTCCTGCATAGAGCCAGGCTTGCAAGGTGCTGGGTGCCTAATGGGTCTGATACAAACACAGGAGCAGGTTTAGCTTTTGTCTCTGTGTGGGAGATGGATGCAAACTGGTCCAAGTGCTGCTGTAAGTTCAGCCCGGGTAATAGCCACACAAAGTGATGAACATGTTCTCCAGAGAAGATGTAAGGGTTGTTCTTTTTACCTATCTGTCAGAACTAAAATGTGAGGTAAAATAGAGTTGGACCTCGGTGGATGGAAAGGCTGTGTACAGAACTGTACTCTCTGGAGACCTCATCTAGAGCTCTATGCAAGCATATATTCCTGCTTGTACATGTTTTCCAAACTCCCACTGAAATACTTCTCAAAATTCCCTTCTGGCTGCATGTCTAATCTAGCCAAAACACCTTAGAAATTGGTGACCTTGATGATGCGATTCCTGCAATGGTCAAACCTTAGAATTTCAGGAAGGAAAATCCCCCATCCAAAATGTGTCACCTCAAGGTAAAATCAGTTATGAAGTAATGATAAAAAAAATAAATCTGTATTCCATGGAGAAGAGGTCTGGAGAAGAGAAGGCTCACGGTTGACCTTATCACTCTCTACAATTACCTGAAAAGAGATTGTAGACAAGTGAGGGTTGGTCTCTTCTCCTAGACAACCAGTGACAGGACAAGAGGACACAGTGTTAAGCTGCACCAGGAGAGGTTCATGTTGGACAGTAGGAAGAATTTCTTCACAGAAAGGGTGATTAGACGATAGAATGGGCTGCCCAGGGAGGTGGAGTCACAGTTCCTGGAAGTGTTTAAGATAAGACTGGATGTGGCACTTAGTGCTATGGTCTATTTGACATGGTGATGTCTGGTCACAGCTTGGGCTTGATCTCAGAGTCCTTTCCAATCTAGTTGATTGTGTAATTCTGTGATTCTGTGGGGTAGCCTAAAAGAAGACTTGTCCTTTATTAAAATAGTACCCATGGTTTGTGTAACAGTTTTACATGCATTTCAGTCATTTATTAAAAAAACCCAAAACATTTGCCTGGTTTCAAAGCTAGGAAATAAAGTGTCTTGGTTGCTTAGACCCCACTTTTATTAAGGATGGAAATAAGAATGATATTGTTTCAGCTAACTTGTGGCTTCTGGGCTCCCCATGCTGGCTGGGGCAGCACATCAGGGTTCCTTCTGCTCTGTCAGGAGCTGCAGTCTCCCTGCAGTGGTCATTGCCTCGGCTGCAGGGAGCTGTTCCGTGAGGTAAGGGGGTTTAAAGCTTTGTGTGTAGGAAGCCCTTCACTGCTGCTCTGGCTGCACACAGCCCGTGTGTCTGTTCTGCTGGGACTGTGCAAGGAGAGGACGCTCTGCCATAGCCTGGGGCTATGGCAGCACTCAAGGAACAGTCCTTGCTGGTGGGAAGGATGGTCTTTGTCATGAGGATGGGGAGTGCTCTTGTTTTAATGACCAGACGGTGCCAGCAGCGGTTCCCTGCTGACCAGGTTGCCCCTTGCCCTTTGGGTTCCCTACCTCCTCCTCTTTGCAGCTCTTGGGCCCAGTGGTTCTTCCACCCTCCATGCAGCAACTCTGGCTGCATGACCCTGAAGTAATCAGTCCAGCAGCAAAAATAAGTAACAAGCTGGTAAGTTTGTTGGTTTGGGTTCTTCTCAACTCTGATGCTAGTGTGTCTTGGTGATTGAGAACTAGTGGTTTTGGGTTTTTTTAATGCTCAAATAATCTGAAGAGTATTGTCTGCTTAGATGTTTTGTGTACTTTTTTCCAGCTGCTGGCAGGCAGTCTGAATAATGTGTGTCTGCATTGTCTGCTGGTTTGTTGTTTGATTTTATTTTAAATGTCTCAGTAACATCCATACGCCTAAGGGAAAATTTAAATTATAAAAATTTATTCCTGTCAGATTGTTTGTTTGAATTTCAAGTTGTTTTGCTGTTCCAGGAATGTTGCAGTGTCAGTAGCAGGATCATGAAGCCAGGTTGAGCCAAATTGGCTTGCATACATTTGTAATTTTAGATTTGGAGAAAAATTAGTCAGTTTAACATGGTTAATACATTCATGCTGTAAGGTTAGTGATAGTAGGTTCTTCAGAAATCGAGACATGCAATTACCTTAGTGCAGATAAACAAAATCTTTTGTGCATGTGTTGCATGTGGACGGATATGCAAATTTGCAATATTCTATGAACACTGGTGTAGCTTGAGTCAAGGCTGCCATTCAAAACTTGCAGGAATAGCCTTGCGTGGTGTGAGGAGCTTTTAACTGCAGATTACTGAAGGTTAGGGTTAATTTTACTAAAAAAACGAGATGGCAGACTGGCACAGATGTGGTTGGAAGATTTTTTATATATTTTGAAGGATATCAGTCCCTACAGGTTCCACTGCAGTCTTCTGGTATAAAATAATCCTGCTTAGCCACAGTTGGCTTGGTCTAAGATGCTGGCAAATACTTCAGCGTTAGTATGAGTGACTTCACTCTCTACGTCCACCAATTCATGTTTTTAGGTTTTGATGTTAGTTCTGCAGAAACGGTTCAGAGCAGCTTAACCCAGAACACAGAACGAAGAACACTTTTGTATATAAAAAGCAATGCTTGTGATAGGCAAAGAGGAATGTAATTGCTCTAGTAGGCAACCCAGAATACTAAATTAGTGAATTTGTGTTATGTTGAAGAACAATGTCTTTAGGTTTCTCCTCAGTAGCCTGATATTTTTTACTGTTTTTTTCTCCTCCTGGAAACCTTAGCCCTTCAATATCAAGCTGGTGTAGGCTTTGTGAGATGGGTGTTTCAAACAGCTTTACTAAGTCAACACTCATTTTCTTGACTTGGCCATCAAGATTGTTTCTTGCTAGCCATCAGGTTTCTGCTTTTGGGTGAAACTTTGCTATAGTGAACTTAAAAATAACCTCATCACCCCATGCAATTTTATTATCGAATTTTAAATTTCAAAATTGATAAAAGTGAGGTGACATTACCATGTATGGCTAGTGCCAGGCTGCACTAGCATTGTGGACTACAGGTATGCAACTTTTGCTAGAGTGTTAATCCCTTCAGTTAGTGTTCTACTTGTGTCCCAGTTGAGAGAGTTGCTGGCTTTCCAGTTAAGGCAGTAGTTGAACCATTTTGGTGATTGCTTTCCCCCTTGGCAGATGTTTGGGCCAGTTGAGCAGTTAATACCCATGGGAAGTAGCCTTAGGAGCATGGGATGTGTGCAGCATGAGGCAGTGACTGGCATGGAAAGGAGACTCAGCTTCTGTCTGAGGAGGAAAGGCGAGCTTCCAGTTCTTCTGCAGCTGGTCCAAGGTTCGAGTTTGCACAAGACTGAAGTACCTGTGGGACATCACTTTCTCACTGACCTTTTAATAGTGGCTTGCTCTGAGATGTTTTAAATTACCAGTGCTAATGAGACTGTTAATTACACCCATCCCAATGCTGTATTACTTCCTTCCTCTCTTCACTGGCATTCAGCCTTCCCAGAGCATAGGCAGGGTGGTTGCTGGCTGAGGGAGTATGTAGCTCAGTAATGTCAGATAATTTGTTCTCATGGACTGTGCACGCCACAGGGAACAAGACCCTAATGTTGTAATCCTGCCCCTGTCACTGCGTTGATGTGCTTTATGGATCTGTTTCTTTCTTCCCATAATTTTTAGTAGTCAGTGAAGTCCATGGGGGCTGGTAAGAGGCTTGGCAGTGTAAAGCACTCTGAATGTGCTTGTACAGCATGGGCTGTAGAGTTTCCTTGTATCCAGCTGAGCATGGGTTTTTCAGGGCTGTTTCATTCCAGGATGAACATAGCAGAATCTACAACATCCTGGACTTTTCCTGTGAAAAAGTGTTGTTTCTTTCTTGCAGCAACTGTCCAATCCTGGCAATCATGGCTGGGCACCTGGTGGCAGCAGGACCCTGGCAGCAACTTGCAGAGATTCACCACTTCCATTTTATGGTTCAGCTAAGATGAATCCTATGGTTCATTTCTCTGAAAACTCTGGGTCAGTTTCTGTGCTAGTCCATCTCTGCCAGTAGCAAAGCCAAGTAACGCAGTCTACTGGAAATGTATTTGGAGATTGATGCCAGATTCCCAAACTGGAGAGTGTTAGCTTGCAATTCAAGTGGTGCTGACGTTTGCGGGAAGGCTTTTTGTTCTAAGCTGTCAGATGTTAGCCAGTGTATGTAATTAACTTGGTATAATTCTGCTTCAGAATGAAATATTCATTCAAAAGAGACTTAAAAAAACCATCCTGATGTTTTTAATGTCTGGGTAGTAAGTGATGCTGCAGAGACCAAGGCATACATTTATTGTTAGAGAGATTGGTTTCATGGCAACTCCTCTTTGTTACTGTGGTACACAGAAAGTCCCAGAGGCTTTTACTGTCCATCACTTCTTAGGTCTTGTGGGTAATCCAGGTACAAAATCCACAGATGTACATTAACAGTGGAAACAGAAAATAATACACAATACAGCCTGAAATGCTCTGGTTGGCTAATTATCCCAAAGGACAAATGTAAAACTTTATTTTGCATAGTAGTTTTTCTAGAGTTTGGTAATAAATCTTGTGAGCAGAGCAGGAAAGGGAATGGAAACGGAAGGGGTAAAAAATTTGTTTTGCCCCAGAGGAAATTCAGAAGTTAGTTAGAGAAGTGATAAACAGCACAACCAAAACAGAAACCCATGGTGTGCAGGTGGTGTAATACCAAAAGCTCTGCCCTGAGTCAGGGAGAGTTGAGGATTTGCTGAGAAGAAAGTTATGGAAGTTTAGAAATCACAAAGCCCATTTGATTAAAAGATGGGAACAGGGTGTTGTGTTTAGTTGCTCAATTGCTCCATCCAATTCTTATTTACCTCCCCATCACAAAGTTCATTGACCACTTCTGGTTTCTAAATCTGTTACATATTTTGATTCTAATGCTGTACCATGCAGAAGGAATTGATTATTTTTAAGATTTGTATTTTATTGTTTCCTCTTTTGAAAAATATCCTAGGCACCAAAATTCCCCTTTTGTGCTTTATCAAAACCAAAATGAAGGGTTTGCCTCAGAGTGCAAGCTGAATTTGCTAAGTTTATGATCAGAAAACAACTTCCTGAAAGATGTATAGGCAGGGGATACAGAATTGATGAATCCAGCTGAACACTGAGATCTTGTCATGCTTGAGCCTTTTTTTTTGTTGGGAGTGGAGTTTTTATTGTTGCTTTGGTTTTATTTGTTTAGATTGCATCCAGGATGGACCATATAAAAAAGTCACAAGTATTGATTCTTTGCCTTGTTGCTGGTTTTCTAGTACCACAGGTTTGCTATGACAGACAGTTCAAGTTAAGCAGAGTTATTCTATATTGTACCTTAAATGATGCAAAGTAATTGCCTGGATGACGTTCACAGCAGGCAGGTTGTTACTTGTGAGAAAGGATGAAAAGTCCTTTGCAGCTTTTCAACCTCTAGGTGAGGATTCTTGTTTTGTCTGTGAGTGTTTTTAGTTCCATTTTGCTTTTGTGATCAGGCTGATGAATGAGATTGAGTGGTAACACCAAAAGAAAGTATCTCACTCCGAGTGAAACCTCTTCTTGCTTTTCAAAAAAGTAGTCATAAGACAACTTGTAGCATTAACCAGAGATGACACATGAAGAGAAAATCATGTCTGGGGTGAAATTAGCTTTGCACCTTTGCTTGTTGACATATGCTCCTCACCTACAGCAGCACATTAAAATCATCTTTACATTTTGATATAAAGAAGAGGGAAAGAAAAGACGAAGTTGCAGTAACGCACTAATGTCTACATACATTTTATTCTGAGTATATTAGCATAATGGAAGAACTTGAGTTCATAATTTACTTCAATTCAACTTAGTATTTGATATCAGTAATTATTACCCTTCCTATCTCTGTTTGTTTACATGTGGCCTGTGTCCAGCTGTTGTGCCATGGCAGCACTGGAGGATGTGGTGGAGAAGAATATAACTAATTGTTGGCATCCACCCTCGCTGTGCAGTCAGGGAATTGCACAGCTCCAGGCAGCTCAGGGGCAAAAAAACTTTGGGTATGGAAATACTAAGCCCCTACTAACTGTCATTTCAGAGAGGCTTTCATACCGTGCTGTGTTTTTGTTGATCTCACTTTGTAGATACTTTTGTATTTAAAAATTGTCTAGGAGATGCTTTAGAACTACTACCTTCCACTTTATTGATGTCTGCTTGTGTTCACCAGTGGTTTGTTAGCAGACTCGTAATCACTTGGGCTTCTTTTCTATTGTCAATGACAGCTGCAGTAACAATGACAGCACTGAGTCATGTTATGATTTAGACTTAGTTGTGTGGCAGCAGAACCAGAAGTATTAAATTAAGGAGCTCTTTCTCCCCATTTCTCCCCGTTGGAATACCCTTTATGCCAATACATACCTGTTGTTGATGATAAATGCTTGTGGCAGGGTGTATGCTTGCCCCTCCTTGTTCTGCAGGTTTGTGGGAGCCACAGCCCCTGAGCAAGGAGCCTCCTGCTGTTTTAAAAAGGGGCAGCTGGAACCCTGTGTTGATGCAAGACTAATTCAGGTTATTTTCATGAAGTCTTTAGCTGCATTACTTTGTTTGTCTTGGAGAATAAAATGTATGGTGCCGGGCTTTGTTTCCGGCTTAACAGAGTACAAGTTCAGGGTTCTTGGACTGATACACACCATGATGAGCTGCTTTGGTTTTTATTGGGAAAGTGTTATGTGGATGAGCTGAATTCCATGATTCTGTTTCCTTGAAAGAGGCTGCACTGGATGATTTACCAAGTAGAGCTGCAGATGCTTTTAATGACTGGAATATGTGTAGTTCTTGCTCAAAAGAATTGTTTTCCTTCTTTTGCAGTTTCTTGTGCAGCCAACCACTCAACAGAATTCTTCAGCCTCTTGTTTCAAAAGACCTTGGACAATCTTCTGCTGTTCCACTCCCTTTGGTCCCACATTTCAGCAAAAAAAAAGATCCAAAGGGGAGGATGAGGCAGCTTAGAGGAAAACCCAAAAAAGAGACCTCCAAAGACAAAAAGGAGAGAAAACAGGCAATGCAAGAGGCACGGCAACAGATCACCACCGTGGTGCTTCCCACACTGGCTGTCGTAGTACTGCTGATTGTCGTTTTTGTTTATGTAGCGACTCGTCCAAATACAACTGAATGATGCAGCTTTTCAGACTCTCTAGCTTTGGGATATTAATTTTACCAAGAGCCAAAAGGAACTCTCTGCCACTCTTTTAGTACTTTGCAAAGAATCTTGCTGGTATTTTCAGTCTTTCTCTTGGCTAGGGTCCCATGGATTCTCTTTAGGAATGTAACATAAAACGTATTAGTGAATGTGCCAGTACGTTTTATGGCCCAGTTATGTGCCTTTCAGACTTTTAAAAATGGTGTTTTTCTTAAAGCTGTTTGAAGCTCTATATTGTAAAAGGAAATCGTGTTCTGCTATAAATTTGTAAAAAATCAGCTTTCAGCTTTTATCACTGTTACAGATAATGTTGCTCCCATGAGCTCTTGTATGTCTATTTCAGAACTTCCAAAGAAGTACATTTCTTCTTTGTACTTAATGTCATATGAAGTGCTTTGATTCAGAAAGGATATATTTATTTTTTGAATAAAAGAAGTCTTACTTGGAATCTTCAAATTATTTTGAAAAAAAAAGTGACATTGTGAAAGCCTACATTGTGTAATAATTTTTTCATCAACCACTATATAGTTCACTCAAAAAGTATTTCTTTTTGGTGCGAGATACCAACATGCAAAGTGAATACTTCAGGATCTGCTGGATGGAATTTTACAGAATTTGGACAGGGAGATTCTGCCAGGTTATGGTGAAGTAACTAATAACAAACTTCATAAACACAGATAGTTGCTTATCTGAATGTTCAATATTTGAAACTGTGTAAGTGGCAATAAAAAGGTGGTTTTGCATATAGCTCTTGATTATTTCTTTTATTAAAACGGGAAAAGTAATAGTGTAACTTTGATCTCTGATCTGTTTGCTGAAGTGAGCTGCTGTCCTGTGGCATGCCCCCATCTCCTGATTGGAAGGAAGCTGTGAGCACAGCTTGGGCAGTTTAATGCTAGGAAATTAAGCTACAGCTTCTCATCAAAATGCTTCAATGACCCTGTATTCTACTACAGCCCTTTCTCATCCAAGTATTTTAAGGCACTCAATAGGCATTAACCTTCAGAACATTTTGGGGAAGGAGATTGAAAACTCTTCACTGCTGCTTAAATGCAGGCCGAGCAAGGAAGAACATGATGCTATGGTGCACTGGTGCATGGCAGGAAATATTTGTGCTGAAAATTAGACCCCTTGAGTCTTTCCCTCATGTGTAGTCTTTTGGCTTGGATGTAATCCCGGTGAAGTCAGTGGGACTCTTCACTGAGGTGCCAATGAAAGAGGGGGCTGTGCTGCATCACCCCCGTGTACTGCTCCTGTGCACAATGCTGCTGCCAGCCAAAGCTGCTTTACAAAAAAAAACCCAAAACACTCAGGTGGGCAAATGCAGGTCCTTGCAGTGTACTTTGCCCTAAGGCCCATGTTCCCACAGCAGGGTGAGCCTATGGCTGGCTATAAACCAGCTGCACTGGGAATGATGTTGATACCTGATTGTGCAAAGGTGGCCACGGCTCCTGATGCAGTGCTAGTGCTGTCGAGAGTGTCTAGAATAAAAATGGCCCTGAAGACCGAGATGCTTTTGAAATACAAACTTCACTAAAGAAAGAGTTTGGATGAGCTGTGAGGTTGCTCCCCCCTGCAGCGTGCATCATAGTTGGGATATCTGCACAGCGAACTGCACAGACAGCATGGCCAGCGTGGTCTGACTGCAAGAGCGTTTACGCACTGAGTGACCAGCGGGAAGTCTGCTGGCAAACCCCTGTGCTCAGCGAGCCGTGTGCTGACACTGGAATTATCTGTGCTTTGCACTGACAACCGCTTCCTTCAGCTGGGGAGCTCTGAAATGATGAATCTGTAAAGGTAATTGCTTAGTCTGTCATCTCCCAGCTGTTTCTGTTCTCCCCCGCACCAAATCCTTGTCCTATTTTTATGGTATCCTCAGTCAGGGATGGCTGCAGTGAAGCTCTCGTAGTTTGCACCTTTTTCGACTGAGCTGTTCAGCTTGAATAAAATTTGTGCCTGAGCAAGTGACCAAAAGTGTATGCAATTTAAATATGCATGTCCTGCAGGGTACTTGATGTCTTGGGTGTCTGGAATAGAAGTGCAGTTTCTGATAACCTCTTGCATAGATTCCTCATCATCCTTTTCCATAGATTCTTAACCAGGGTTTTTCTGATTCTTCTTATTCTGTAATACTTTGTGATGGCTCTAATGAAGTTCCTGTGACAGGGCTTTTTTATGAGCCCAGGCAATGATTTTATAATTCAGAGAGCCTTCCCTGAAATTTTTCAGAGTCCTTAGGTGGTTTTGCCCCACCTTCATTTTCTGCAAGAGTTCAGTCTGTGACACAAGAGCCATGAACTGATGAACTGGCTGATAACAACTAAATAGGTAAAAGGTCAGTTGGGTTAGATAACATTTATGATTAGTCCTCTAATGAGATGTTACATTTCTGCTGCTTTTTCTTACGCCCTTCCTTTATTTCTTGCCATCTGTAAATTCTTCGGGTCACAATAATCTTTTCAGAGACAAATGTCTATTAATAGAAACCTATAGCTAATTAGGCACATGTATTTCAATTATCTATAATATACAATTTTACTGAGTGCTAATTGAGAGGAAAATAATGTTACACTTTCTGAATGGTTCCTTATGTAGAAGCTGGAATTGATTTCACAGTTCAACTTAAGAAAACCCAGTATTTTTTCTCTAGTAAACAATGAAATTGGATTCTGACATTTTCTACCAAATTCCCTTTAACTAGTATTGAATATGAGAATGGGGATTTGGAAAAAAGGTATGAAGCCTCTGCAGACAGAAACTGTCAAAAATCACTGAGTAATAATGGGGAAGTAAATGAATGGTGGTTGCCCAAATGTCAAGTTGTATGAGCTTCTCAGTCAAAGGTGTAACTGTGCCTCTGTTTTTTTAACTGTATGTATTACTCCAACTGTCAGTTGCCTTCAAAACTGTTTTAGAAATAGGGTTTCAAACCTTTTCCCAGCATACAGTAGCTTGTGGCAAAATGGAATGATTTATTACAAGCATTTTCCAGAAAACTCATGCTGAGACACTTCTTCAGCAGTGTCTTATGGTTTCCAAGAGTGCTCATTATCAGGTGAAGTCATTAAAAACCTGCCATTGCCTTCTGATAAATCAAGTTATAGAAGCAGTTTTTTAAACCCGATTTTTCAAAGCATAAATCAAATCTGAGTCAAATACTTAAACATCAAGGTTTGAATGGAGTTTTATAAATGTCTGCAAAGTGCTAAGAAAACAAAGCGATCGTGTCAAGTGTTCCTGCAGTGGGAAAATGCCCAGCTGTTACACATGGCCCCAGCTCCCCAAAGCCAAGTGACAGAAGCCAGTGGCACTGCCTGTGGTCTGAAGGAAGAGCTACATGTATTTTAATAGCTCAGAGAGATTGGCTCCTGGTCTCATGTTTCAATCCATCTACAAGAAAATATTTACTTATTTGCTGATGCGAAATGCACGCATCAGAGAAGATGCACTGTTCTCTTTTCAGACCGTGTAAGTTCAGTGCCCAGATGCTTCATGTACATCTTTGAACACTCCTGTAGCTGTGGAAGAGGTGAAAGAAACAAAAGATTGATCTGTTGGTTTAGGAAGGGACATGGAATGCAGCATATCACAGTCTAGGGTCATTGCTCAATCCACTATCAGAAACTTAGATGCAGTACATTAAATTACAGCCTATTTATGGATTTGAGGGTGTCCATGTGATTAAATAGTAACTCCCAACACAGTGAACTTTGAGATCTGATCCCCATAGTGAGGGAAAAACAACACACAGTTCCCATATTGGTTAACCCTAGCATTTTCTCAGCAGAAGCTGTGTGTGAGAAGAAAAAAAAAAATTTCCCTAGCACAAGGCAGTTTGTGTGTAAAATCTAGTGGATAGTTATTTTGAATGAAATTAAATGGGGGGAAAAAAAGGATTGTGAACGATATAATTGGCTGTTGTAGGTTGTAAAGCCAGGGGGGAATGATACAAACTAAGGACCTTCTCCCCAGTGCACTCTCCCAGCTGTTGAGTCTGTGGGAGATGCAGGAGCAGAGAGCAGCAGCAGTGAGTGGAGTTCAGCACATACCTGAGCTGGCTGTGTAATCCAGGCTTTGATGACTGGCATGACAGCCCGTAGATGTGAAGTCACCTGGGGCTCATGCATTCACCAGTCTCTATTGACAGCTTCCTTTTCTTTCCCACTGCTGGTGTTTAGTCGAGTTTTGAATTACTATGTGCTAGTGGGCTTGATTCTGTATGCTGTTGTACTGCTCTTCAACCAGGAATTAGAACCAGTTACATGACAATAAAGCCAGAACAGTGACACTGAGGGGTTAGGCACTTCCTGTACCATCTCTGATCACAGCAGAGATTTATTGGCTGTTGTTTAAGTCTACCCATCAGAAAAGCAAGAGAGCTGTGCCTGTGATTGTTTAGTCATTGTTTTTGTGTTCATTTGGCACTATGTTTTGCTGCTGCAGTTTGCATTCCTTTCTACATTGGCTCAGAGTACCCACTGTCTTACACTCCTAAATTTTCCATACATAAAAGGAGAGAGTAAGAAATGGAAGAAAATGCACTAAATATCCAACTTTCACGTGAGCCACTTTTAAATAGCTATTTAGTATTCAGTAGCTGCTGTTTCAACTCCCTCAGAGTAAGTTTTGGGGAGTGAATTGGACAACAACACTCTGGCAGCTCTTATGCCACCAACTATTTCAAAATTACATCTTGATGAAACATGTTGGCAACTTCGTGTATTTGACCTCTGTTTTTCCTTCAGCCAAAAAGGGAAAAAAAAAGCTGGTGGCAGCCTGAACCATTGTTCTTTGTATTTAAAACAAGTCTTTCAACTGGGAGCCAAAAAACTGCTTTTCAGTACAGCTTTGAAAAATCATCAAAGTCCAGCAGCTTAAAAAAATTTTCCATTGCCTCACTATTCACAAAGTCGAATATAAATTTTCTCTATTTTTCCGGCAATTTGCAGCTCCTAAAGATTATACCTTGTCCTGTTAAATGAGCCTAATGATTAATACTTGTTTTTGTTTTTCATTTTTATTGGTGTTTTCAGGAATTTATAGCCTTGGACCCTTCTGATTATTCCTTTTTCAACAATACACATCCATGTCCAACCCCTGTTCATAAATGAGTAATTTCTCAGTCTTTATTATTTCTGCTGTCCATCATTCTTTAAAGTTTTTTTTGGCATGATAACATCAGGAACATGTATGTTCCTTCAGAAACCTCTCACCAGTTCAGTTGAGTTTCTGCCTTTTAATACAACTAAAGTATTCAAACCAGTGGCGTGGCTCCAACTATACTGTGGTTGCAATGGGCTCATTTAAATTGGGGATTGTCAGATGAGCAACTTTTGCTGTTTGGTTGAGAAAGAGAAGGACAACCTTTCTGGTAAGTAGGTGTTAAAAAAATGGCACCTTCATCCATCGTGTCTCAGCACATTTGTGGCACAGTGCTCTCTGAGCAGGCAACAACAGCAACAAGCAGGCTGTTCAGATACAGGTACTTCCCAGTTTTCAGTGCTTCTCACAGGCAGTTGTTTATATGGCACTGCACAAAAGCCAGGCTGAAACGAACTCTGGTATTTTACCAGCCAAAATCAGTAGCTTGTCCAGATCTTAAAAGGCTTTAGGAAAAAAACATTGTATCCATTTTTGATGATTTCATTCACTCATTCTGCATAATCTCACAGACCTATACCTTGAGAGGTGTCCTCAGCCTGAACTGGAGGTGGACACATACACTTTGAAGATCTGGAGCAGAGTGTCATCTTGTATGTTTCAGTCTGAGAGTGGCAAAATACTCTGGCTAACTGGCTATTTATTTTGCTCTTCTGAAAGACAGTATTTTGCTGTCTTTTTGCTTCTACAAATCTTTCCCAGCTTAAAATGTAGCTTTATTTTCAGAGGTTTCTGAATTTCTTCATCAGTTCTTTTAAAACTGCATCTCCCTCTAAGCTGAGGATACGTATATATTTAGTTTGTTCAGATGTCCTTCCGTCATCTTTTTATTCAGTCCTTGTTCCTCCAGCTGAGTCTAGTAATTTTCCTGAATTTTCCTGTAAAAGGTTCTCTGATGTCCTCATCTTCATTGCTCATTTTACTGCAAGCTGAGCCAAACTGGTATTTAAAATCTTGGTATTTTGTGTAAGTATGATGTGTAGTGTATTTTGTCTTAGTGGAAATATAGCATCGAAAAACAATTTACATTTTAGCCATGGTCCTGAATATTAATGAGACTTCTTTTACTCACAAACTGGAGCAGTTTGACAGCCTGGTATTATTTTTATCCAGATTTTCCCAGGAAGTTGGCAACAGTATATGCTGGAAAGTAGTTCTTCAGTATCTCATTCACTGAAATTGGTGGTTCATCAACAGTGTCTGTAATTTCTGTTTCGCTTGCACAGCAATAGGATTCAGTAGGAATTGCAAATAAAAAGAATCTCAATATTATGCAGATTTTCAGCACATGGAGTTGAATTAACTCTGCTTGGTTATATAACGTTTTCCTATGATGTAGGAAAATGTAAAGAATTTAGGCCCTACCTAAGACTGATCACATGTTGTATGAAGTTAAAATTTTTCCTCAATGTTCCAATATAGTTAAACAACGAGCCAACATGGTAATGAAACTACAATCCAAAATAGGTGCTTTTGAATACAGGTTTTAAAAATTGTAAAGTCTCAGTGTAAAGTGCCTGAGATCAGGTTCTGCCACTGGTGAAGTCTATAGGTCTGGTAAAAGGGGCAATATGGGTGGCTTCAAAACATGTGCTTGGCCTTTTAATGTTCTTCTCATGGAGCAGGATTTCCAGAGGCCCAGGGGCTATTTCCACAGCCAAGAATCACCAGAGCATAGATAAGCTTTTCATGCCAGGAGCTGAGACATAGTTAAAGGCCTTTATTATTTTTCTGTACAATCTAGAGATTTCTCTTGGTTGATTCTACTTTCAAAAGACTAATACCACTTATTAGCCCTCTGTACATTATAGAATTGTAAGTATCTTAATTTACAGTGCTGCAACGGGGTCTCTGCTGTACACAATTTAACTGTGCAAAACCCACCTGTATATTTTAGAATATGTTTAGAGTTTATTTTGTAATATAGTCAAGTTACAATATACTTAAATCTGTAGGGTAATGATTTTCTTGAAAGCTTGGTGTTACAAATACATACTATTGGCAATGTGCCTAAATACATTAAGCAGCTAGTTGCAGATTTTAGTTCTGAGAAACTCATGGGTGATTACTTGGTTTGATTTTCTTAATTGTGTGACTGGTTTAAGTATGCCTGCTTTGCTGCATCCTGGCATATTTTTTTAGAGTATTTTCAGAATATCTTTGCAGCTCTTCAAGGTGTGAATTTAAACGTTCTTCAAATTCTCTTGCATGTTTCTCTTCCTCTTGAAGGAACTTTTCTGTTGCAAGGAAAGACATCTCAGGGGGAGACTGAGCAATGAATAGAAAATCACGGTTAGGAAAAAACAGCAAGTGCTACAATGTGTTTGCATTATCAAATTCTAGATGTGAAAAACATCTTGACCTATAGCAGCTAA
Source organism: Sturnus vulgaris (assembly GCF_052056855.1). NCBI lineage: Eukaryota > Metazoa > Chordata > Aves > Passeriformes > Sturnidae > Sturnus > Sturnus vulgaris. The sequence continues at coordinate 41,224,187 of NC_142244.1, read as the reverse complement.
TAACACTATAATGCTTTTCACCTCTTCAAGAAAGCAACATTTTTAAAGGCGTACATTTGAAAAGCATCCATGTGCCTAAATGACATGAACTGAACGTTGTATTTGATTGCCTCTGATATTCACAGCATTAGGATGTAGCTTGGCCATCAAAAATTTAAATATCCCACTAGACAGAATTATTTGTATAATGTAGACCAGCGCAGAGGACAACAATCTTTTTTGGAATTACAGAGTATAATTAGTGTTGGATACTGCTGACTGTCTTCTGAAATTTTAGCTCTGCTTCTGTGGTATGATGCTTTCTGAGGAAAGGAAGAAAACCTGTGCTTATTTCAGTACTATTAACTCCAAGTCCTGACATTCTGGAGAATGTACTAAATTTTTGTTCACTACAAGTAATTCACTGAAAAATCTTCTTTCCATTTAATGAGCATTTAGTAGACTCAGACACAAACCATACCAATAATCAGCCTTTAGATGGTTGTCATGGGATGCAGAGTTGTATAAAGCAAAGGATGTGTGAATCTTTGCTGGAACAAATTCTAAATTTTTAAGCACCAATTTTTGTTAATTTTCTTGCTAATATGTAAGATGCATTCATTGGAATATCTTTATGAAAAGAAACATGAAATAATTTTTCTTTTCCTAAAGATACTACGCCTGTTTAAATACATTCAATGCTCTTTTGTAGAGGCAAATGCAATTGTATGACATGAATTTTTAAGATTTGGCTGAGGAAAAGAACTCAGTATAGGAGCTTTAATATTAAAAGAAAGGTAATCTTCTGTCTTTATATTGTCATATAATGGGAAAAATGATTGACATCTTTAATCTTAAAGATGATATTAAACCATATATTAAATAGTTTTAGTTACTCATTAAATTATTAGTCTAGAATTTCAGAGTTTTTTTCTAGTATTCAAAAATATTTGATGTTTATATGTCAGCACATCAAATAGGAATTCAGATATTCAGATGGTCTGTGGAAAAGGCAAATTCTGTTATATCCATAGATTTTTACTCCAGGCATCACTGTATCAGAATAGGGTATTCCCTATTTCCACAGCAACTAGAGATAGATTTGGACTTTGTTTTCAACTTTATTGAAAACTGCTCTTTAGCAGCTTTTAAGCTAAAAGAGACTAAATTAGAAAAATATACTAATTAGAAAAATGCTCTAAAGCACCAATCCATTCAAATTCTTTGCAGCAGACTGAGATGAAATTTAGGGATTTCCTATAGGAAACCCCTTTCCTTTTCAAAGTACAGAAGTAAGTGATAGCTGTAAATAAATTCTGAGTTTAATCCCATCTTTCTTGAGTGAGTGAGGCTTCCGAATGTACAGGGCTCCTAAAATGAAATTCACAGAAAAAGCAGAATCTTCCTTTTCTCAAGCCCTCCAAATTAATGTTTTAAAATGATGGGCAAGAAAAAGTGACTTAATTTGACATGCATGAATAAGAAACCTAAAGGTATTGGAACACTTTGTGCCATAACACCCCTCTCTCAATCCTTGAACTATCAAGAATAAGAAAGAATGCCAATCCTCTAAAGTTTAAGAAAATGAAGGGACATCACCTGCCTTTGGTTTTCTTCATAAACATGTGCATGATTTCCCATTTATAAATTATCACTGTTCCCATATGAAAAGTTTTTCCTGACATTTTGAATGCCATGGCTACATGCCATTTATTCCTTCATGGGCTAGATCACAAATACATCTTGTGATGTCAAGATTCAGTGACAGAATTGTTAGTGCTATTTTAAATTATTTGAAGAAGGCTTTTGTGTTATGAAGAATACATTGGATTTGGAGGCTTCACTTAAAGAATCACCATGTGTTTCCCTTACTGAATATCAGCTATGAAATCACTGATTCAATGCTGAGCAAATAAAATACTTGCATGAGAAGCATGAGAAACTGGGCAAATCTGAATCTGAATTACAAACTTAATAGGAGTTATCACCTAGACAAAAATGTCATGTCAGACTTTTCCTTATGGACTGCAGATTTACACAGATGCCAGTCTTAGAAACTTTACATCAAGTTATAAAAGATTGTTAGAGATTCAGGATAATAAAGCTTATAATTACTGACTTGTCATTGGAAACAGATTGGCCTCACAATCAAGCTATCTTCCCAAACTGTTAAATGTCCTTTGTTTCAACTGGTACTTTGATGTGTTTCTTCTTGAAATACACTGTAAACTCCAAATGTGGTATTTCTGAATTGCCTCAGAGTGGAGAGAAGAATGTTTATCACTAAGAATAAGCAGGTCATGGCTCCCCACAGCTCCTTACCTGAGGGTCAGACATCACAGACTATGATTTTAAATGGGTCCCTAATGCATTGTTTTTCACGCACTTTGAGAGAAGGTTTTATCTAAGCAAGTCTAAAAGGCAAAATTCCTTGTTAGCAGCACTTTGCTTTCCAAGCCTCTGGTCTGTTCTTTCATTGTGTTCTTTATTGTATTGTCTTTACTTTTGGCCTCTGAGGAAGAAAAACCACAAAGAAAGCGCTTTAATCCATGTCTCAGATTCATGGTCCCTGGTTTTGAATTTCTTTTTCTAAGATATTACTGCTTTTATGTCTTTTGATTTTCTAACTGAAACTGGATAGGGATGGGTTCATCATAAGCTTTCTATCTAACTTGTTTGGGTAATAAGGCAACATGGACTCTACTCTTTCATTTCTACAGTGCTCTAGCTGATCTCATAATTCTTTGGTGTATACCAGTAATGAGAATCACCTTTTTGCCTCATCATTTGCTGGAAGTGAAAGAGTGCACCTGACAGAGATACATATTTCTATAGATGAAATATGTGCTAAGTATGTCTTCTGAAATAAGAACTGCCCAAAGTCGTTAAGAATTAATTCTGGGTTGCTTGGGAGGAGCCCTTCAGGAAGCTATAGCTCTCTCAAAGAGAGAGACAAATCTGCCTAATTAATTTGCCTAGAAGTAATCTCTTACTTGCCCCATGAGTTGTCTCAGCATTCTTGGATGCACCTTCAGCAGGGCAGCAAGAAAGATTTAACTTGTGGGATATTTTAACATTTACTGGTCAAATCATGAGCAGCCAAACCCCAGGGCTAGAGTCTTCTCATGCTTAGCTGTTTCTACTTTCCAGGAAATATTTTGTAATACTAGGAGTAGAAATTGGTCTGGCTAATTTTAGTCTCATAGTGACTAAATCTGGGAGGTTTTGAGAGTAGTTTCCTCTAACTCTACACTGCAATACATATTAGGCAGCAGGTACAGATGCCCATCTTAAACATTCTTCTGCTCATATATGAAGATTAAATTTGAGATGCCTAGAAAATTGCTGAGTGGCATAGAAGATTTTTAGAGGGCATACCTAGCTAGGTAATAGTAATACCTAGGAGTGAGAGGCATGGACTATAGCATGCCTCAGGGTAGGATCAAGACTGCCAAAATAATTCCTAATGATGTCCAGTGACAGAATTTCCACAGCTTTCCATTGCAATCTATTTATTAAACAAGTTTCCTTACTAATGTTAGAAAATTCCCTAATGCCTAATTTAAATTTTAATTATTACAGCTGAAGTCTTGTATTTCCAAGTCTTGAAAGCCAGAACAAACAACTGTCTATCATCTGAAGAGAAACATGAGACAGTATTTACCACTAAAAGATCAGGCAATCGTTTTCTGAAGTTGCTCATTCCAGAAAGAGAGCACAGCATAAAGTACTGTTCAGAGAAGAAGTATTTTCCTAGATTTGAAAACCCTTGAAACAAGAATTTTTGGGGTTATGGGAATTTCCAGTGAATCCCAGCTGAGCCTTCTAGTTTATTTAAGGAAAGAATGACTTTCTCTCTATATATAAGCTCTAAGTAAGAATGTGAAAGGGCAGAGGTTCCAGTGGAACATTTACATTTATCTGTCTGAAGATTCTCTGCCAGGAGGAGTGATGTAAGTTACTGTCTAAAGCCCTACAGACTATTTTCTCTCTTCCCTCAATACCAAGAGAGTAATTTTGGTAGGTATCAGGACATCACCTGGAAATCTGATGTTTTCTATTTGTGCTACAAATATTCTTCAGAAAACTAGTGCCTTATAATATTTTCTGAAGTTTTGAACATACTGGAGATTTCACATTGGCCCTGTCCCTGTGTTCTATACCCCTGAAGACCTCAGAACTCTGTCAAAGAACTCTGGTATAACCTACTGTGTATTTTTCCCCCTCTTTCTCCTCAATGCAACAGCTTTGCATTTGAATACAGAACTCTGGAGTAACACTGTTGAATGATTTCTGCACTAAAGCATTGTGGTAAACAATGTCAGCCCGAGTGACGATTTAATTTCAGTGGTCTGAACTTGTACCTGTTTCAGTGCCACTGATTTGGACCTAGACTCTGTATAAGAAATACGTCTTGCTTAATAGTTTTGTTATGTACTTTGCCCACACACCAGCTGTAAAGTCTTGGCATTGACCCTGACCTGAGTGCCAGCTGGGAAATAGTTTCCCTGCAGCTTGCAGAAGTGTCTTAGAATGGACATTTTCCCCAGGCTTTCTGGAAACAGAAGCTTTGTGATTTGGTGTCTCTGTCTGACATTTCTGACAGAAGAGAGAAGAATTGGTGTTTATCAGACTTGTCTGTAAAAGTCCAAACGACTCTTTTCCTGATTTGTAATTTAAAAGGAAAAGCCTCAAGCCATAAGAAACCAAAAGCCATTTACTTAAAATTCCTGTGAAACAGAAGAATATAAAAGTGGAAGAGAGGTCAAACATCTGGGGCTACATGGTTCTCATTGTTCTCAGGCTACTGGGACAGAGCTGAGGGGACCACAGTCAGGGTAGGGCTGCACTGCATTCCCTGCTTCCCAGACATGCCATCATTATGGTTCTTCCTACCAACAGTGAAATTCTGGACTATGGAGATAGTTCTGCAGCAGCCACATCTCTGATAGGAAAGAATGTGCATTTGTTTCTCAAGTGGACAGCAGACTGGGGTACAACAACCACAGGTACAATTGCCAGTCAATCCCCCCTAGTAAATGCTGAAGTCTTTCTTCTTCTCTCCTCTACAGGTTCAACCAGAGCCCTGCAGCTGAGGACCCTGTAGCTCATTCCTCACATTCTTAATTCCACTGCTTACTGATGGTATTGTTTCATGGTTTGAGGTCAGGAAAGTGCTAACTGTCAAGTGCAAAATAATAATGGCCTGTAGTGGAGGCCTAAGGAAGAAGAGAAGATACTAAGGAAGAGGATAAAGCTCAAATTCAAAGGGAGCACTAAAGCCAAATAATTATGGAAAGATTTTCTTAAGTTGTCCTAGGCCAAGTGACATTTGTCCCACTTGTGAGGGAGGGTGATAGTCTCCAGCCTATGAAGACTAAAAGAAAGAATGCAGTCCTATTACTCTTGCGCTTCAAGAAAAATAAGGATCACAGTAATAATTTCTGTTTCTTTTCAAATACAGTAGCTAACATATGGAAAATCGTTGCTGTGATTTTTCTGATTTCATCCATCAATCAAAGAGATGTAGAGCAAATAGGAACTTGATTTGTCTAATGGCACTTAAGGCAGTAAGTTTGTAGGTATTCTGGAAATACATTTGAAGCAGAGTGCTCTTACACAGGCAACACAAAGTAAAGTGCTCCAATATAAAGCCAATAAGCTAAAATGTAGAAATCTATCTCACAGTCACATAATGGCATGTAATTATCACCATGATTATTAGAACAGAGGTATGGCTCAGTAGGGGATGTTTAATCTCCAGAAAAACAGCATTTCTCTTAAGATAAGGTATTTCCATTTTTGCTAGGCTGGCATTGTATAAATAACAATAATGACAACAAGAGTGATCTAATTCTTGGCTCCTCCAAGGCTGCATTTGGTCCACAGATGGATTTTTGAAAATATATGTGTTATAGGAAAATACTTACTTACCGATAATTTTATTTCTTCAGCATTGTAAGCAGGTGTCTGAAAGCTGCCTTTTCTGCTCACTTCAGGGAATGGCCCATGACAGCCCAAAGGATACCCCACTGGTGGTAATGGAGATTTATAAACTGTTTTCTTTTCATGACCTCTGTGAAGTGGATGAGAAGATAAAGTGTTACCACTTTTTGAACCAGTGATACTGCCTTGGCCATACAAAGCAGGACTGCAGTTTCTGTGGTATCCACCAGCAGTGAGCATAGTAGTCTGTTGACATTCCACTTTCCATGAATCTTTATTTTGGAAAGATCTAAAAGAAAAAAAAAGAAGTATGAAACCCTTGCTAAAGCTCTTAAGCTATCAGGGAAAAGCCAAGGTTTTTTTTTTTTTTCATTTATTTGTTTACATAGTTTCGATTACTTAGCTGTTCAAACTGCTTCATGCATGAATTTATGGGCATAAGATTCAGCATTACCAAATTGCAGCAATTTAGCAATTTCCACCCAGGTTACTGTAAAAGTCTGAGTGTGCTTTCTCTTATCTGCTTCAGCTGTGAATTAAACCACCCTAATTTAAACCCTTTCACTGGAGCTTAGATTGGGGAACCTTGCCTTGGTTGCTATAACTGTGGCAGAATGAGCTAAAACACAAACTCACTTTAAGTATTGAAGATGCCAATACTCCTTAAGTGTTTGTTACCTATTCTTTGCTGATGGCTACCATTCCTTTGGCTTTCCAGTGGCAAAAGCAATGCAAGCACATTTTGGCTATGCCTAGGAACCAGAGTGAATTTAGCCACACAAATAGAGGAAATGAAATATGAAAGTGTGAGAGGAGAGGAAAAAGCTTTTATTAGTGGTTGGATAATTAGTCAATTTTGATCTAAAATCATCTTAAACAACTATGTTCAAGTGGCTAGAATTCAGAATAAATACTTCAACAAAAAATAGTACAGGAATCCTTGCTTCTGTATTTTTACTGCAATGATAGTTTTGCCACTGATTTAATGATAACAGTTTGGAGATTAATATAAAAAATTATTAGATTTTTAAAATACACTTTCTAAAAAATTGTACAATACCATGCTTTTGTAACAATAAATGAAATCTCCAAGCTCAAAAAAAAATTTAAGCATTTTATAATGATGTTTCAAAACTCTTGTATCTCAGGCATCAGAACTGATGTGTGAGTACATATTCCTAATAATTTATATTTATGTAAAGCAAAAACTATTAGGGTTAATAGCAACATAAAAAAAAAAGAAAGCCATTTTCTTCCCATTCAAAATAGTTAACTGAACAATTCTGATACTGTATTGATAAAAGCAGAAAATTTTGGGACTTGCTTGCCCAGATGTCTGTGAAATTACACTAATTTTCAATTGCATCATTCCTTGTGTTATCTACCAAAACATGCAAAAAAAGTATTTCAGATTCTATTAATTTTATCTTAAATTATTTCTGGCTGAGATGAAAATTTCCATTGTATTGAGGTCTGTGCTTATGATGAAATTTTAATCTTGGGAGGTAACTGCTATAAAATGATAGCAGTTTGAACAAATTCTATCATTGTAAATATCCTAAAAGAGTCTACTAATTTGAAATGCAGCTATAAAAGCTTTTAAAGACCATTTTCTCTGATACTAAAATATAATTTAATAAATATTCAAGAGTATGCAGTGCTACTCCATATTTTTTTATCTTTTTAAATAAAAAGAACTTGCTAAGTGGAGGGAAAAGTCACTGTTTTCTGCAGAAAGATCACACCATCATTTTCTAATCTTCATTTAAATATTTGGTGTTGGGACACAGTGGCTGTGGGGCCTTGATGGACCTGCTTTTACATAAGCCTTCTGCTGGTTTTCATGGGGATGGAGCTGATTTCCTTCACATTAGTTTGTATGAGGCTGTGTTTTGGATTTGTGCTGGAAATAGTGTTGGTAACACGGGGATGTTTCAGTCACTGCTGAGCAGAGCTCACACAGGGCCAAGGGCTCTTCTGCTCCTCACCCCATCACACTAGAGAGGAGGTTGGGGGTGCATGAGGATTTGGGAGCTGATTCCAGCTGACCATTGGGATATTCCAGACCATATGGGAGCATGCTCAGCAATAAAAAGCTGGGGGAAGGTTGCTTGGGCATGACATGACAGGTGGTGAGCAATTGCACTGTTATCACTGGGCATCACTTGCTCCCTATATTCTAATTAGAGCATTATTATTACTATTGTTATTGTCGTTATTACTACTGGCTTTCTTTTCTGTCCTATAAATGGTATCTCAACACGTGAATGTTACTTTTTTAAAACTCCAATTCCTTCCTTGTGAATGGGGGAGTGAGCAAGCAGCTGTGTGCTGTTTACCTGGCAGGTTAAACCACAACAACCCTAAAACATGAAACAGTATTCAGTACATGGGCTGTGCAGAACAACTCAGAGGGCTAATGAAGAACTTCAATTTTTTTTTCTGATTATAAAAGAAGCTGTGATTAAGATACTCTGAATGCTACATCAAAGCAAATTATAAGCATGATGCTGTATTATTATTTGTTACTATAATTTTATTTTTACTACAATAATAATATTATTATACATGCTGACATAAAATTGAGACTGTTCACCAAACCTTCCAGTTTTCTAAATCACCTAAAATGTTTACTTTTATGGAGGCAGAGTTTTCTCCTTTCTTTCATGCTTTTCTTTGGGCACAGGAGAATACCTTTTTTATTTTTATCCCTATTTTGAAGTCCATTCCATCTATGATTTGGATGAAGGGCATCGTGAAAAAAACCCTGCCACAACTGAAGATAGATGGCATGAATAATAAAATCACAGGTTTTTGTTGTTTTTTTTTTTTAAATCTCTTGTTCTGACCTTTTTGGAAGTAATTTTCTCTCTAAACCCACAGTAAAGTCTATGTGATCTGTGTTCTTTTTTCCCCCCCAGAACTGCTCTCTATGTATTTAATAACAATTATCAATGTTGTGTTATAGCTTCCCTCAGAACAGAATTTTCAGATCTGAGTGCTTGACTGGCTACTTGACTTGGGTTATGGTAGCCTTTAGATAATAAAAATACCTTCCCCCTCCCCCCCCCAAAAAAAAAAAAGAAAAAAGAGGAAAAGAAGAAAAAAAAAGTTTTCTCAAAAAGGAACTCCCATTCTCCCATTCCTAGTGTGATGCATAGGATTTCTGGGGCTGCTTGGTATTTTGGAAAAACATGACATGTACATTGAGGTGCTTTGATAGGGATACTGGGCCTTTACTTTGGATGGTTTTCACAGTTGTGGTTTAAACTTCTACCAGTTCATGTGCAAAATAATATCCCAGAACACAGATCTACTTTAAATAAAATCTGCAAATTTGTAAAAAGCTATCCATTTGTTAACACTACCAATGCAAATACACTACTACTGCAGCTGAACAACTTATGCTTTCTGTGTGATTAGTGTCATAGAATATTTAACATGTACACATACCACACAAATAATATCACTGGTGACATAGGTGACAGAGGGGACAAGCAGTGAAAGAATAGTGTCCTCACAAAGGAAATTTATATAGACAGGATCTACTTCTCCTGGCTCAGACATAAAATCTGCTTGGTCCCTGTGCAGTCAATGACTTTAGTGATGCAAAAAACCCCAAATTCCTTACACAGCTTTGCTGGTTGGCATAACCAGTCCTGAGAAAGAAAACTACAGATCTTTAATGACCAGAATGTCTTCAAGAATTTGTGCTGTTGCTTTTACCTGGAAAGTATAATGGCTAGCTTGATTTTTAAATGGATAAAAAGCCTTTTGATGAAGAATTGTTTTCACTGCTTCCACTTTATCTATTGTAATAACTGATATAGTGGTGAGTGTGACTAAGAGTTGTATGATCTCCAAAGAGTAATGAAAACCTCCTTAACACAGATATTCACTGCAAACACACATCCATTAAGAGATCCCCAGGTACCTTAGCAGGATTTAAATCTTAGCATTTACCCTTCACTTTTCCCACAAAGTGCACTTTGGCTTGATCAGTTACCCATTTTTGTGCATATTTTTGCGGTAAATAAATAGCTTTTCATTTTCAACTCACTGGCATGTTTTAATTTTGGAAGAAACAAACTGAACATATCAGCTTCATGAGAGAAAGTCCTCTACAACCATGCCCAGATTTAAATCAACTGCATATGGTGAAGGTCTAACTAAAGGATTGAAATCTTGAGGGTAGGGAAAGCTTATGTCAAGGGCAATTAGAAGTAAGATAATTACATAAGAAAACAATAATTAATTAAGATGCTTATCGGTAGAACATGGGCATAGTCCTTTTTTAGCAAAAAGATGCAATTTCTGCATTATCTTATGTTCTAATATTCAGAAACTCAGAGTATACTGACAGAAAGAAGAAGTCATGCCACTTTTTGGATTACCAGTATAACTTCTTGCAATTTCCTGTGTTTTCTCTAGAGGTCTCCTCTCTAAGACATGATGGTGCCTGTGCCCAGGATTCCAGTACTGATTGAGAGACACAATTGAAAAATATTGTAGACTATATACCCGTCCCCTGCACAAACACCATGTTTTCTAATTTTTTATCATATAAAAAACGTCTTTTGTGCCCTTTCTCCACTGCCATAATTTCCATGGAAACAGAAGAGCAAATTAAACCAGAAATAACAGGGTTTATGCTCAGAATAAAATAAACACTCCAGATTTTAACTTAACCAACATCAATTTCCTAGTTTATCTGCATACATCTAACAGTTGAAAATTTAATTTTAGTTTTCTGGAAAAGTCCTGAGGTAGTTTTCTGTTTGGGAACAGTGAACTGTTAGTCCAGAAAGGGCCCAGTCATAAAAACACTGGCTAGGTGGTGTGCATACACAGTATATATCAAATCAGCACGTTTTAAAATCTGTGTATTTTTTTATCTGAATAGCTTTTAATTTAGGGATTCTAATGCATGATTTACATCCTGAAATCCAGGCTCAATATATCTGTTTCATCATATTAACTACAATAATAATAATAATGATAGCAATAATAATTTATATTGTGTTCAATAGTCTGGCTGAGATTTCTGTGAGAAAGGTCAAGTCTCACAGGTGTCTCACAGTTTTGATTGATCTTCCAACAGCTATGAAATCACAATCCAGCAAATTGCATGCATAGTTCTATTGTCTCAAATATTTATGTTAAATTAAATTTCACAGTCTCTTATGTACAGTCTCAGAAAATGGGAAAAAACCTTAATTTTTCCTCACTTGTAAGGAGTTGAAGCATGAGCAAAAATTGCACTGACCAATTTTGTGCAGAAAGATTATTCTACTGTGCAGAATAATCTGTATCTCAGTTTACAAGTATTTCTTTCAGCAACATCTTCGATGTAATTGAAACTTCACAGGAAATCAGGCATACCTGCCACTTCCAAAGATAGGAGTATGCATGTGTGTATATATGCATGCATAATGTATACACATATATATACACACATACATATAATATATAATATAATATGGATAGATATATAATATATCCATTAATTTTTATATACACATGAATACTATCTCCAACATAAAACAACACTCTTTAAAAAGAAAATTTAGGCAAAAACATATACTAAAATGCCTCTATTTTGCAGAAAGAAAATAATTTTAAATTTTGCCAAAACCTAAATGTATGAGTTTGAAATCTTAACATGTCCAATTTTGACTCCAGCTATTTCAACTTCACTTCACAGAACTGTTTCATGTTAGTGCTATCATGTCAGTGCTTTATTATAAATAATCAATGCATTTAGCTTGCTATTAATTTTTATCTTCCTGTGCTGTGAAATAATGTTTAGCAAAGCGTTTATGGTTTTTTGTATTGCTTTGTTTTTTTAAATTGCTATGCCATGATTATAATGTATTTGAAGGCAATTCAATGGCTCACTGAGTACAGGGAAATAAGAAGAAAGTTATCACTACAATGCTTTCTGTGAGTCTGACTATTCTCAAGTCTCATTATTTTTCCGTAACAAGGAGTTTATTGTAGGAATGACTTACTCAGGGCATCTGAAATTCTGTTTCTTTTAAAAATCAGGTCACCCAAGAACACTGAAACCAGCCAAGGCATTAAAATATATTTAATGAAACTTCCAACAAATTAAACTGGAGGACACAAAGCTTTTCAGCAGGGCCCATACTTCAAATTGCTTATTAAGAGAACCTCCCATCGAGAAGTTTACCTCTCATGTTGATTTTCCTATCCTTTCCTTGTCTTGTTTTTATTTGGTAGTAAAAATACAGTCTGCTCTATTTTTCAAAACCTGGAACTAAGAGTAGCTTGAGCAGGACATAAAAGGTTTTTAAAATTTAATGTGCTAAATACTAGAATAGATATTAAACATTTCAGGGACTTCATTTATTGCTAATTTCCATTAGCCATCCAGAAAAATGTACGAAGTCCTTAAAAAAATACTAATTAGGCCTGATATTTATATTGGTGGGAGTTCTGAATGAACAGAATCAGCAAAAAACTTAGCAGTTTGGCCCAGTCAGACCTTCCAAAACACTTAGAAGAAGTTTCATAAATGTGTACAATTTAAACATTACCTCTCTTCCTTTTCTCGCATCTTTGAATGGGTTTGGTAGCTGTGCTCCATTTCTCTGTATGTATCCATGCAACCCAGTATTGATGTTTCTGTGTCATTTTGTAGTTTAACGAGGCTATTTTGTAGTCTTAAATTCTCATGTTTCATTTTGTGAACAGAAGCTGCGAAATTTCCATGTTCTTTGTTACATAAATCTATGCACTGTGAAAGGAGATAATACCATCATTAAGTAGTTATTTTTTCCACAGTAAATGGGTATATTTTTAACAAGCAAACACAAAACAATGTTCTATGCTAAAGAAAAGACCTAGCTACCATATATAATCATGCAACATTTAGGGCAAACCAAGAGAATTGCCTCCAGAAAAAAAAATCACAGTAGATAAATGGAAAAGAAGGGATAACAGCCTCTATAACACAATAGAACAAATTAAAATTTCTCAGCAAACATGCATTCAAAATATTATTGTTGTAAATTTATTGCTTGCTTTGTAAAACTGATGACATAAAAGCAACCATAACAGCTATAGCTGCAGACTGTATTGCTCCCTCCAGTAACAATTCCTCCAAAAATAACAAGCAAAATAATAGGAGTTCATTACTATACTAGATACAGAGTATGTGTACAGGCACAGTTTAATATGTGTGTTGAGACAGTCACCTTCAGTTTCAGAAACAGAGAGTAAAGCCACATCAGCACAGTGCTCTCTGTCCCTGTCACTAAACCCTGCTTCTCAGCTGGGTTAGTCCACATGGTATGGAAAGCAAAATACTGAAAGTGCAAGCCACACATGCACTGTGATCAGGGGCTAAAGAGCCCCATCCACTAGGATATCAAGAAGCGAAGATGGAGATTAGCTCTGGAAGTTGTCTAGCCAGGATACTCTGTTCCTTTTTTTCTCCTATCACTTAATCCACAAAGCCTATGCTGCACACCTGAGACAGCTATTTTGGAACTGTCTCTGCAGAGTAGTGCACTGCATTTGTGTAATATATTTGCAATAATATACTGTCATCAAAAGGAAATTCTCTAAAGGTTTATCAGATTACACACGAAAGACTAAAACCCCTTGTGTTTCATTAAATTGTGCTTTCATATATTCCTAGATTTACCTTACTCTCTTGGAACTCAGTAACTCATTACAGATTTGGTTCTTAGTACACTGCTGGCACAACTGTGCTCCTGCATTTGAAAGCCTGTCTATTACTTGCACTGATTTGATGCCATCTCTTCCTGTGAACCTTGCCTTGCTTAGTTTTAGAGGGAATTTATGAACAGCTGGCATGGAAATGCCAGAAGGTATAATAAAATTTAGTATTTTGTGCAACTATTGGGGAGCAGGGGCTCAGCTACGTCTCCCAAGTGGGAGGAGTGGCAGAACGAGGGATAAGGAGAGCGCTAAGTCATCCTACCACTAATAGCTCTAGAATCAGCAGTAAAGTTATAATGGGCATGAACCCCAAAACTGAGCTGGCCCAGCTACATTGCTTTTGGCATCTAAACCCTGAAAGTAACCCTGCCTGGTGGTGCATTGTACCATACTGACTTAGTCTGGCACTGGTCTCAGAGGTCTGTGTTGTGCTCCACTGTACAGCACAAACACGACCATAAAAATCTCTCCAATCCCTGGAATCTTAATATCAAATATATCACAATCTCTAATGTGTAGATCCTCACAATATATTAGTAAAGCAGGAAAGAATTTTTAAGTCCACAAATCTACTGAAATACGTATTGACCTTGGAATATCTAGTAACTGGATTTTACTGTTAAAATATAACAAACATGTGATGTCTCTAAGGTCCCTTGTCAGACAGCTCTTCTCAATCTTCAAGAAAAGTGTCACTGCAGAGAAGAGTTAGACATGCATACACACATCCATCTATGCTCCCACAATAATGGATCATATATACACATACAGATATCCATAATAGTTTGTATGGATGTGTAGGTAAGACATCACTGATGGACATCTATGCTGCTTTAAGGGTGTGGATAAACGTAACGTTCCTTCATGACAATTAAGAGGCTACAAATCTCCCCAAAATGTATTTACGTTAGTATTTCCAAACAACATTCCAGTGGGGTTTTTTTAGTGATAGATACAGTAAATTACAGCATATGTTCTGTAAGCAGGGGATGTTTTGAAGCTTTTTGTGGAAAACAGCATATATACTATTTATTATACCTTCATAAACCACAGTTCTAGATAATCTTATGGCACACTTTTTATCAAGTAAATTTTAAAGCTCCACTGTTTAGGGAGATATAAGTACTAAACTCTGAAAATAAGATGGGTGGGAGCAAAATGTGTCATTTTTTTACACTGCTATTTAAATATGTGAACAAAAGGGTAAGATATTAAAAAGGAACATATTTTTGTCTGTGAGAATGATGACTGTTTAAAATTAAATAAGTGATACCACTTAAAAAAAAATAAGCTCCAGAAATGGTTTCGTGTCTAGACAGTTACTAAAAAATTTATCTTACTTGCAGTTTAAAACAATTAAGGTAAAAATTACTCTTAGCTAATACTCATCTTCAGGCTGTTTGTGAATACCACTTGGTTTTGATTATGTTGCACACCTCATTTTTATTTATTTAATCTACGCAAGCTAGAAATCTCTAAATCTGCCATGATCTTAACCTACATTTACAATAAATATAAATAAATATAAATATATATATAATATATATATAATATATATATAATATATATAAAAATATATCTATTCTGCATAATTCATAGATTAAAAAAAATTACCATGCAATTTTCACACTCCTGGTTTTCCACCATTTCTTTTAGATGTGTGTTTTCAGATTTGATAACTTGGTAATGGAATTCCAGGAGCTAGGAAAAGTTTAAGTTCTTAGTTAAAAACAAGAATATTACTCTCAACTGGAGTAACACAGTATAGATATATTTAAGCTTAATTTTACAAATGTATGTTAAGAATTACAAAATTTACTATAATATTTTTAAATATAGCAATACCAAAGTAGGAAGAAGTATTAAACCATCTATAAAAGATATACAAATGCAACACCACTGAATTTATTTACCTTTTTGAAAGAAGTAATGACTTAGGAAAACAAGAAATTCACATGCAGTTACTACATAGAAAGACGGATAGATTTTACAGGCCACTGAAGCTTCATGAAATCCTATTCATAACGTCTAGGAATTATATCTACTCTTTTAGTGATATGGAAATATCTGGTAAAGTGCACTACACAGGAGGAGATATCTCTCATTTTCCCCAGACACTAACTTTGCTATTGTCAAAAGTGAAGTATTACTTCAATCATAGTCTTCCACGTGTAGTGACCCCCTCAGAAAACGCAGATACCCAGAAACCTCTAAATATGATGGTTCTTTTGTTTTACAAACTAAGTAATGAAGATGAAAAATTTGTTTTTCAAACAAAAAATTGCCATAAAAATCCCCACTGGTATCTTATAGTTTCCAGCTATAAAATTACTAGAATTTTCTATGCAGATTTGTAAAAATTCTTCAAAAAGCTTTAGAAAAGACTGAAAAATAAGAAACTTAAAGCATATATAATAACCACAAATAGAAGTTTTCAAGATCTTTTGCAAGTTAAAATGATAACTAGATGTGATGGTCAGAATTAATTTCAATTTAGATGTACAGTTCACATTTACTGGTGATTTCTTGTTCCAGTATCAATTTGGCTGTTTTTGTAATACTTCAGAGCTATTACAGCACCACTGATAAAAATTACAGCAAGAAATGTGATGTCTTTTTTTCCACAGATAATGAATGTCATTATCAATAGTGTGGAGTAAGATGATGTGGGCTGCTTTTGCCTACTTGCATACCTGTTGTTTTGTTAACAATTTGTGTTTTGTCTCTAACTCCATTTTTAACTGTCTTTCCAGAAGACTAGCTTTCTCCATGATAGTTGCTATAGTGATCTCCTTCTGATGAAGCTCCTCTGTCAGGTCAGAGATTTCTGTCTTCATTCTTTCCTGCTCAGAGCAATGGGGCTGCTCCTCTCGATAAACATGGTTTCTTATCTGTAGCAAATACATTTCAAAAAGAAAAAATGCTGTGCAGTAAATATGATTGCATCACTTGCTACTTATCAGTGACTTTTTCTGCTGTTGCTTCGAATACACCAACTCTTCTAACTGAATCAGAGATTCTGAGATTGTAAAATAAAATGTCTTTGGAAGCCAGTGCACAGAGCTTTGTTTATTTTTACATCTTTTTTTCAACACTTCTCTTGTACTTTCATTTGCCTATTTAATATTAGAAATGAACAAAGTACAATACACTTCAATATACCTTTTAAAAGAAAGTAATAAAAATCACGTATAGAATTGGAATACATGATAAAGAATACCCAAGGAAATATCCATTCAATAAATTTAAGTATGATTTATTTATACTGCATTTAAGTTAAGTTAGGTTTAAAAAATGTTTGATGAAGTTTAAATTAACTTAGGAGCAATATAAATAAATCAATCTAGAGACTCTTTAATAAGAAATGATGTTAGAAATGAAGGGTATATATGGCAAATCACTTTATTGTTCCTGCCATTACATGTAAAATTTTAAGGTCGAACTTTCTTCAATATCTCCTGTGCAGAGTTCTCCAAAGTAGCAACACAAATACTGTTTTCCTCATCTTTCTACTATAACCAACAATTTAGTACTGACAGATATTTTGTTGTGTAAGAAACAAAACAACAAAAACCAGCATAACAAGCTTTGAAACCATTTAAAAAACTTTTTGCGGTACTATATACGAGTAACAGATGGCATTTTGTTTTCAGTTACGCAAACAGCACAGAAATATTAGAATTGTAAAAAAACAGATGTAGATTAAAAAAACCTAAAAGGTAGATCATGACTATCATGCCAAAATTGATGAACCCAAGTCAGATGCATCCAAATAGAGACATTCAAAATCCACTTGGCAAGCATTCCTGTAACCTGTTCTAGGTGGCAGGGAGTTTGGACCCTTCCAACCCTAACAGTTCTGTGATCTCTGCTTACATTGCTACTTGGCAAAACCACAATTTGCTTGTAAGACGAGTTCTGAGCATCCTCTATTTCCAAAGTATTTCAGCCTGCCAAGCTGAAATTGCCATTCCACAGTGCCATGCCACTGCTGCTTGCTCACAGCACTTTTGAATTGTGCAACGCAAGGTGATGCACAGTTCCAACGAGAGAGCTCTGCCCTAGACTGTGCAGCAGGTACATTAAGCTGAGCCTTGTGTGAGTACCTGCCACAGTGACTTGTATCAGTTGATCTGTTTGCATATCCTACCTCTGAGACCACCTACAAATTACAGCTTAGCTCCACAGCCTAATAATTACTCAGAGCTTTGTAGACTTTCTTAGTTGCATGGTGTTATCTGAATCGCAGTAATGTGTAGGCATGGTCTCTTCCATTACTTCACTGAACTAGGCAGGCACAGAATCACAATGTCAATTTTACAGCTACACAACTAAATGCAACCATATACGAAATCTTTTTCATATAAAAAACTTCATGCTCTCCTGAACCAACAATGCATCCTTCTGCTCTCTACAGTATATGCACATACCCTAAGTCAGTACTCTCTCCTAAAAATCCTATACTGCAGTTAAGCTCTGGAAATGATATGAAATACCTTGTTCAGCTCTTCTTGGTGTTCTCGACTTTCTGCAACTAGCAATAACTCAGTGTTTTTATCTTCTAGTTGCTCAGTAAGCTGCACACAAGATGATTGATGCCTTTAAGTAAGAAATAAACAAAACATGAAACAACCAGAACATTCAATACTCTTTACCTTGCAGTATCCTTTACAGTGCAAAACTGTACAACACCTGCTTGCTGATGAAAAAATATTCCCAAACATAATCAACATTTGGCCTAAACCAGGCTGAATTTTAGGAGATGTCTAGGAATTGAGGACAATAAAACTGTGTGCAGAAAGAATCCTGAAAGCTCTCATACACTGGTATTTTGTATAATTTGAAATGGCTACAGCAGATTAGATAAGCCATAAAACCATCACGATTTTATTCAAAGGAGGTAAGGGAGAATCTTAATTGCATTGTTTCCAAAGTGTTTTAATGCTGAGAAAATGAAAGACTGTCAAGATATAGGTAGAAATATCTGAAATGCGTTGATTTATAAAAATCTAGGCATCATTAAAGCCTTTTAACAGAGCCTGCATCTATTGCCTGAAATTGTCTGATATAATTGTCAATGAAAATATCCAGTCTAAAATTCAGAAGCTGACATTTGAATCCAGAGTATCTTTTCAAATAGACTTAATGTAAAACTAAGAAAAAAGTTATTGGCTCAGAAGTACTTGTTAATTTAATTTTCACCATCCATACTTTATTTGAATTTCCTGCATATCTTCATACTCTTTGATTTTCAGTAATTCTGTATACAACTTCTGGCATTCCAGTTGTATCCTTCTCCAGAGACCATCCCTTGACTGCAGCTCATTTCTCATTTCTGAGACGTCTGCCTCCATGTTCTAAAGAAACAAGCAAATGCACAAACAAATAAAACTAGACAGCTTAAAATGCTAGTTTCTAGCACATCATATTCAATACCTGTACATACATGATTTTAATTTTTGAAAAACATTGCTTCCATGTCAGTTCCTCTCGTCTAAAAAACAGATTCTGAATATTCTTTAGCCTTTGCAATGTTCCAATGCATCTGCCTCTGAAATTATCATAGGAAACATAGCTCAGAAGTTCTTTATTGTACTAAATGCATCTAAAATATATAGCTTGCTTGTTTTAGCAGGTTCTGCATCCTGGAACATGTTTCACGTGCCAGAATTGGTGCCATAAGTGGCTTCCATTTTCTATTTTCCTAACAGCATTTTCAAATTTATAAACTTGAGAAACTACAAGGCTGCATAGGTTTTCTTCAAAACTAGTTCCATCTGCATGGAGTTAACTGCTTATTTAAATGAACATCACAACATTTTCAAACAATCAAAGAAAGATTTTTCTTAGGGACTTGACAAACCTTATTCTGTTTTATCTTTAATTTCTGATTTATAGTGTTAGACAACCTGAAGACATATTACATTGGCATGATAAAACATAAATTCCAAAAAAACCCAGAATTCCACAAAAATATACTGGAAACATACTAAGTACAAGAAGTTGGAAATATAACTCACAAATAACAGAAGTAACAATAATAATCAGTGCTTGTAATAAATAGTAATATCCAGACAATATGTATTGCTTCTCACCTAAGATCCAAAAGCATGTTTCAGATAAAAAAAAAAAAAATTCCAAGGATATTGATCATTTACCTTTCAAACTATTATACTAAAAAGTTCACATTTTTCATAATTTCTTCATTTTATTTGAATATACCTTCCATCTTTAAGAGCAAAAATAAAGCCTTTAACATTTCAAAAGAGAACTGGATTCCAGAAACTGCACTGCAAGGAAGAACTTCAAAGGTTTATTTCCCTTAGAGCCTCCTATGAGAATGACCCTCCTTCCAAGAAGCCTGTGGTCTTCCTCTACCTGAAAGGGTTGCTGAAAACACATACGAAGTGCTTTTGCATTTTTTGGGGTTTTTTTGGGAGGGCTGCATATATGGACTCATTCATCTTATCCTTTGTTACACTATGGCCAAGAGAGCTTTTTTAAACACTAAAATGCAACGCTGGGTATATTCAAGTGAAATAAAGCTGAATGAACTATTAAAGTTGTTGGTAAGACTTGCTTATTCTCATCTTCATGACTCCAACCTTCAAGAAATATTCACAATTGTTTTATAACATATGAATTTGGGAGATGGTTGCCCCTCTGATTTAATTTTGGGCTGGATAAGGGAAATGAATTCTGCACAGTTGTGTGGCAGAAGTTGTATTTTCTGTGATAGACTGCAGTTACCACACATATTTACATAAATTGTATTTTCTTGTGAATTAAAATAGTAGCAGGAACAACAGCAGCGATAGCAGCAGCTGCAATAATAATTGAAACAGAACTTCAGGTCAAGAGCTTCACAGTTTCACTTATCAGTTTAAAAAATTAGATATGCATCACTAGAAAACATCTATTGCATCGGTTAAAATGAAAATTAATTTTTAAGCAGAAAACTTCAGGATTTATTTAGAAAATATCTCATATAAATAATCTGTTTCAAGTTGAAAAAATCATTAAATAATTTCTTTGCTTCTGTGAAAAATTTTGCTTCTACTAGCTTGCCAATCAAAACAAAGTCCCCAAAATTTCCTGATCAGCTCTTGTTCTAATTCTGCTCAAAGCTGTTTGTGGTGGGTTGACCCTGACTGGATGCCAGGTACCCACCACAGCCACACTGTCACTACATTTCCCAGCTGAACAAGGCAGAGAAACTAGAGAAATGCTCTTTGCTTCTGGAGATAAGGACAGGGAGAGCACACTCACCTGTTACTGCCAATGTGAGTGACTTGAACAGAACAGACTCAACTCAGAGAAATTAATTTATTGCTAATCAAATTAGAGCAGGTTAATGAAAAATAAAAACTAAATCTTCGAACACCTTCTCCTCATGCCTCCTTCCTTCCCAGGTTCAACTCCCTTCATGGAGTGCTTCAGTCCTTCAGGAACGGGCTGTTCCAGGGTGGGTCCCCAGTAGGGTCACAAGTTCTGCCAGCAAACCTGCTCCAGTGTGAGCTCCTCTCTCCACAGAGCTACAGGTCTTGTCGTGAGCTTGCTCCAGCACAGCCTCTTTCCTTCCCCCTGCTCTGCCTGGGATCCTGCAGGAGCTGCAGGTGGATCTCTGCTCCACTGTGCTCCTCCATGGGCTGCACCAGGGGCTGCAGGGGAATCTCAGCTCTGGTGCCTGGAGCACCTCCTGCACCTCCTTCTGCACTGACCCTGGGGTCTGCAGGGCTGTTCCTGTCCCATATTCTCACTCTTTTCTCCCTGCTGCACAGGGTACTTTTTCCCCCCTCCTCTTAAATACCCCAAGGTGCCACCATCACTCCTGTTGGGCTCAGCCTTGCCCAGGAGTGGGCCCATCATGGAGCCAGCTGGCATTGCCTCTGTCAGACATGGGGGAAGCTTCCAGCAGCTTCTCACAGAGGCCATCCCTGGAGTGCCCCCATTACCAAAACCTTCCCAACACAAACTTAATATACTGTTCAACCTTTTAAATACAATTATATGGTGTATTTTTACATAAATTAATGTCTAGCAGCCGATCAAATGCTGACTTTTCAACAGCCAACCAAGCCCCTTGTGTGATGTTTTCATGTCACCTCTCATGTTATGGCTGCAGATAAGTTTGCCAATAATTCACAGGGTAGAGAAACAGACTGCAGTCTACATTTAGATCTTTCAAACTTTGTATATTCTGTAAAGTCAACAAACTGCTCTTCCATACATTTCACTTTATTATTTGCTAATTAATAGTATAAGTGAAATAATTAGAAGCACACATGAAATTATAACAGGCATAAAGGAATACATGAGGCACAACAATTCTTGCTTTCATTGTCATCAGGGTTCTCCACACCAAGATTCCCATCTACTCCTTCCTCCTTTAGCCATATCATGTCCAACTATTGCCATCCTCCACCTAATTCTTGTTCACGTAAACCTGCTTACTTTTTCTGGCTGACAAAAGGCCTTGTACTTTCTTCTTTCTTATACAAACATTCCTTAAAAAATATTTTCCTTGAGCTACCCCTTTTCACCATACATTGACATCAGTGTTTCCCTTATGCAGCTATTTCCAAATGCAGCTTTTCTAACTAACATAGCAGAATTCCACACCACCAACACAGTTATTCTGCAATTTTCTGCCCTTTAGATGACACTGTTATGTACATCTAGCTCCACTTCTACTTAAAGTATCTTCAAGCTTCCTATATTCTCTTGAATATATGATTGCAAAATTCTTCCTGCTTGAAGATTTTCTTCAAGGCTACAGCACAATCTCTCTGTCATACAGCCTGTAATCGTGCCCCTGAGTGCCATGATTTGTTCCACTGCATATTCTAGTCCCACTGCTTTTGATGGCAGCCTTTCTAACAGGTCGTTTAACAAAACAGAAGCTTTGCTTGCACACTGATAACTTATATACAGGCAAAAGACTCAGTGAACTAATGTGCAAATGGCACGTATAAACTTGGCTCTTCTGACAACACCTGACAACACAATCTGAAATTAACCTCTGCCACATATATGCTAATTCCTATAAGGTATATTGCATATACTGTTAGCACTCTGCAAGACTGTCTATAAACAGAAACAAATCTTTCTCCAAAAAGACTTGAAGTTACGATAGGCCATTCAATATATTACTGAACTTATAAGTGCTTAAATAAATAAGCAAAAGCATGACTGGTATATGTCACCAGAAAAAAATATCAATGAGAATCTCATTCCTGATATGTTTCAAACACAGATAACAGAAAAGGTTGTAAAGATCTGGTATTATCTCAATATTGTCAGAACTCATACACCATGACCAAAAGAAGAGGAGCAAATGGCTGTCTTCAATGATCTGTGCTATGCTGAAAAACAGTAAACTAGGGATAAAATCTGATGTTCTTTACATGGCCAGACACAAAAAAAATTTAAAAATTGACTGCATAATCTCCTTTCAAAACTAAAAAAGTATACCATACATGTTTGTCTATACTTATTTGCTAGCTATATGGCACAATGAACAATAAGGTGTAAATCACATAAAGAGATTTCACAGAGGTCATTTATATAGAAGGAACCAAACTAGGGGAAGTTCATGTAGATGCTATAGATATAGGAGAGTTATAAAACCCTAGATACACTGACAAGACAAAAAATATACTGCTACAAATCAAACTTATTTCTGTTTTACTAAAAAAACCCAACCCATACTGTTCCCAGATTATTCTGTGTTCATGCACAGAATACACCTACTGTACGTTTATGTATGAAAATCTCATCTTGATTTTCCAACATCAATTCCACAGTCATAATAATAAACTATTACTACCTGACACTGGTTTTGGTACATTTTTAGATCCTCGTGGAGTTTCATATTTTCCTCTACCAGCTTATTCTTGTTTCTTGCTATTTCATTCACAATTGCCTTTAGCTTTTCAATAATCAAATCATCGTGTTCACTTTTGGGCTGGATATAGGTAATTATCTCTTCTTGGTTTTGTTTCTTTTTGCATATTTGGAGTTGATAATTCTGGGTCTGCTTCTGTAAACAAGAAAATATCTTAAATTAAACTCAATAATTGTATGTAAATTGCAAGGACCAAAACATTACTGCTGAAGTCATAAGACTATTCCCATCTTCACCTGTATTTGCTTAGAAAAGATGGCACAATTCAAACAGTTTGACTTACTTGCCCTCAGTAAAAAAAATGTTTCGAGAACCTGCAAGGGCACAGGAGTTTTTCAAGGATTTTTTTTTCTCCTGTGCTGTGTATTTTCCTAGTACTTAATGTTAATGAGCCTCAAATGTGAAAAAGGTGATTATGATGACCTACTCAAAGCAGTTACCTGTGAGAAATAATTTTAGAGAAATGTTCCTCTTTGATTCATTGAACTCAGTGGGAGCTGTGTGTGTGTGTGTGCCTCAGGATAGATATTAACCTTTGACTAGAGGGCGACCATTACACAGGTCATGTACAAACAGCTCAGTTACTACAGGAACTGCACTTCTTTGACATCATTATCCTTAAACTTGGGGAAGAATCATTCGTACATTTGGCAGAGTCCTACACCCCATGCAGCTTCTTGTACCAATTAAAATCCTAAACACAAAACTTCAGAAAATTGGTATTGCAAGTATTTCTGAATCTACAGGCATTGTGAAGAAGCATAATTGCCATGGCAACTGTTTTTGCTGTTTAAAAAATTATCCATATGGATCCCACTACTGGGAGATTAACAAGCAGCGCTAATCTTACAGAAGACTGAGAATTACTTGAAAAATGACAACAAAATATGACCTGGAAATCATATATCATGTGCAGAGATCAATTTGGGCAAGAAAATATAAAGTAAAAATAAATAGGGTCACAAATACCATATTTCACTGACAAGGACTGCAAAAAGTCGTACTTTAGACAGTTTTTATGTTATTGGCTATGTCCCCGTAATTTGTGTTGGCTGAGGACCTAAGGAGAATGGACCACTGGCTGCATATCAAATAAAAAGCAAAAAAAAAATTTGCAGGTAAAGTTTCATTTCTATAGGTAAAAAATTAAGGCCCCTTTGACATCCAAGTTATGGACTCCGATATACCAAAGTGTCAATGCATCCTGTGAAAAATAAAGTGCAAGACTCCAACTGTAAATCAAAGATCATGAAAGATGAATTTGAGGCAAAGATGCAGGAACAATTAACACTTTTGAAATGGCTAAGGGTAACAGTCCATCACACTTGTATTTCAAAAAATGGTGTTATGTTAAAGTTGTGAAGGAAATTGTCTTCAAAGCAAGTTCACTGACGGCAATGAAAGCTTCAACAGAAAAATGTGAATGATCACCCTGAGTACTCTATTTTGACTTGTCTAACTGCACAATCAACATGTCATCATTCAACAGTTTTGTCAAGTCACAGATTTGCTTTTTGAACACATTTGTATGGAAGTTCAATTGCTGGAATATAATGCTCTCAGCAGCTAAACTCAAAACATAACTGTCATCCTTGGAAACTCTGGATATGTGTAAAGAGTCTCATAGGAATTGTTAAGAAATGTTTCACCACCTTAAGATCCAATGAGCTTAGAAACAGTGCAAAAGGGAATGACCAGTGAACAACATAATTGGCTTCTCCTTACTTAATTTTCAAGCTGTCTTGTGGCCCAGTCAATTTTTAAGTTCTTTTCTGTTTTTTTTAAGAGATGGATATGTTATCATGACAAGATTAAATAACATATTTTTTCTGGATCAGAAGGAATTTAAAAAATATTAAAAAAAAAAGCAATAAACAAATTGGCAAGTAAAAAATAATCATTAAGTCAACCAAGGAACTGCGGGGTAACTTGAAGGCTGAAAAATATGAAAAAAAAAAAAGGGCTAAGTGATCCAACAAACAACTCCAAGAGTGATTCTGGAGTAGCATATGAAAATCCAATTTTTTGCATAAATGATACTGGTGCATAGTTATGATCTTCCAAAAAATGAAGGCTATCAGATTTGAAGGAACTTTATACTTGCGTCAACACCTTAATGGCATGCACTGTTTACTTGGTTAGACACTTTTTAATTACTTGTCACAATTAATTGCATATTACTAAATAGCATGGAAAAGTATATCTATAATATGCTTAAAAAGTAAAAAGGAGCATTGACTAGTTTTTGTAATTGTTTGGTTTCTTTTTTTAAAGAAATGTTACCATTTTCATCATGATCCTTATTAATTTTCTCATTCCCATGAGAAAAATTAAATTAAAATAACTGCATGTTTCATTAGATCTTCCAGTATGCTTCTGCCTTACCATATATTCATTACCAATACAGACATGCATTGTAAGATTCACTGTAAGCTCAGTTTTTAAAAACTAAGCTAAAGTAAACTCTAGCTGAGCAAAGAGTTCATTTTCATCCTAGAGTAAGAAGGTAGGAATTTTACCTGAAACAAATTACATTTCTCGGGCAATAATTTTGCTTGCATATCTGCATAAACTGGGTTATTTACACAGGTTGTCCCATTCTTCTCCCATTCTTGTGATTTTGGCTTAAAGTCCTGACAGACACAAAAACAAGGTTCGTAAACATAGAGAAAATACCTATTTTCCTCAATTTAAATAATTTTGTAATTTGTATCATTCTAATAAATACCTAGTTCTTAAATTAATACATAATCTTTCCATAATTTTGGAAAAAAATTTTAAAAAATAACAATTCTATAAACCAGCCATCCAGTCATCCCCACCAGAGAAAGACCCATCTTAAGGGCTATTGATCTGAGAATGAGTGTAAACATAATAATTGAATAAAAACTGTAAAATAAGATATTAGAGTTTCAGTATGATCCACACATTTTATTGGAAAGTAGTTCCTATGACTTTCAAGCTATATCAGTGTTGAGCAGGGTAATCAACAGGGAATCAAACCCTTAATATTCAGACACAAAGTGCTCACTTTTTGTCTTTTTTTTTTTAAATGGGACAGCATCTACATTGAATAAATTTTACTTATTCTCTTTAAAATTGCTGCTTCAGGTTCTGAGTTCACCTATTTAAACAAAAAGCTGTTTAAGAATTTCTATTATATTAGGTTTATCTAATATTGTTTTTGTATTTGCACTTACATTCATATTTATAGTGTATTTGAATTTGCTTTAAACTCATGCCAAACCTTCTATGTTTACAAATACATTTTAAAGGCAGTATCCTAAAAATAAGCAGAACTTCAGCTACTAGAGCTGTTGCTCTTTTTGTGTGAATATTTAGCAAAATAACAGTACACTGATTTATATATTGAAAACTAATGGAAATGTTGTTCCAAAAAGACAGACGATATTTTATAATTAGGCTAAACTGGCAGATTCCTCAAATTTAAAACAATATGGGGTTTTTTTTTGCTACTGAAAAAACCCTGACTATTTCTCGACATAGATTAATACAAATCTTCTTTCATAGATTTCCTAATATCTGTTTTGGCATTTAAAACAACAAAAATTTTCCTATTTTATAGAACATGATACAAATGGAGTTTCAGACTATTTAATGAGGACTGCAGGTTCAAGGCCTTACTAAAGCACGCTGAGCTTAGTAGATTTTCACCACAGTAATTATTTCCTGAACACTCAAATTTGCTGAATATATTCCAAGCACTCATTTTTCATACTGCATAATTAATCAAATTATAGCATTGTCTTACATTATTTTCACATTTTAATCTTGAGTAAGGTTATTCTCAAATTAGCTGACAGTAGTGATATATCACTGATAGATGTACAACCCATTTATTATTCTTGTAGTAGCTGATGTTGGCAGCTATGCTGTAGTCCAAAGCATTCTAGCTTTCCTAATGGTGAGAACTTCCATGTGGAAGAGAGCCAACATCATGTAGAGTTGGGATGTCTCTATGTAGATACAGGAACCTGGAGGTTGCAGAAGTTAGTCCTATATCTTCTAGAATAACATAAAAGGCAAGTCCAAAATACAGATCCTAAGACCCTGCTTAATTTGAGTTAAAAGTAGGAAATTACTTAAAATCTACTAGAGCTAAATTTCTTGATTGCAAAATCCTCAGTGTCCAAATCATCTACATCATAAATCTACATCATAAATGTGTAAGTCCTCCCAATGCTTAGCAGCTGAGCAAGCAGCTCCCATATCAATTGGTACCACTCCCCTTGCTTAGCCTACAGCTCCCAGCCCAGTAAGCATGTGGAGCACAGACTACTTTATTATGCTCTTCACAAAGGATGGACAGAGAATACACAAATTTTGTGATCATCCTGCGCTTCATCAGATTACTGGTTAGACTGTTCTTCCCATAAGTGGAGGACTCAGTGTAAAAATCTTTCAAGACAGAACCTGAAATATAATCTTCCCATGTTTGTTTTCTACCTAACAGTCAAATGTTATTTTTCAACAGGCTCCAGAATTCTTCCTTTTGACGTTGTTTCATTTAGCTCAGGATGTCAAAGAAATTTCTTGGATAGGTAAAAAAAGAAGCAGCAAAAATTAGCACACCTAGAGATTCTATTGCTCAGTTATAAGAAATAATACTGGATATCAGTTTTTGCCCCAGAGAAGGCAGCCAAAGGAGTAGCTGGACAGAAGACACCACTTCTGCAAGTTCTCTATCTTGCCTAACTTTCCTGTTGGTCCAATAAATACCTCATTATTTCGCAGGTCATAAAGTAACCTCTGAGAAGTCAAGGCTGGGAATTACGAACAAAAATCAGTGTCTTCCTGTATTCAAGAATAAGTCCACTAAAATCTGCCCTGTGTCCAAAAGTATAGGGAATATGACTGAATCCTGTCCTCAGCATCTATTATCTAGTCCCTAGTCAGTATGCTGGATTCGGGAGGATGTATTTTAAAGTGCCTAATCCTTCCTCATACATTGCCTAGGGAAAACAGGTACTGAGGTCAAGGTCATGGATTGCCTCAGGAAAATGGGCACTGACAAGATGTATGTGTAACAAGCAGTTTTTCAATCCTTTTTTTCTATGTAGCCCAATGTGGTCAAGGTTGTCCTGAGGTCTATCAAACTTGAATTAAGGGTAGGTATTACGTGACACTATCCTGCACATGTACAACCTCTCATGCCTCAAGAGATTGTGTTACCCAGTACACATCTACTCATCAGGAAAACAGTCAAATTTATTTAGAGTTACACTTACCAAAAAATACTGATATTAAATAATATTAAAACTAAGAACCATTCTTGCCAAAGCAAAACAATTATATAATTTTTGTAGAATTATGAACAAAATAAAACTTACAATTTTAATTAAAACATTAGATCTAGAAGCATATTATAATTAAAATATAACGACAAACTATTCTTACCTCCGGTTTCATGTATAAATTCCTTGGGTTAGATGATATCTCCAGGTTTTCCTCACATTTTTCTTTATTTTCGAGCTTTTTTTGTTTCAACTGATGTGACTGTAGTTTTTCATAACTATGTGTCAACTTTGAGAACTAAAAACAAAAGTAGAGTTGAACATACAGAATCTATCAAGGATGACCGCATGGCCAAAATTTTCTTTAAACTAGAATCACCACCTGCAGCTTTAGCATTCTAAATTTAATCAATGTAACAAAATAATCAATTAATAAAGATCAATTTAAAAAGTTATCACAGATGAACAAGACTAAGCTCTCATATAAATGTTAACTGACTGTTCAAATGAGTTAATTCCACAGCTACTCAATTCTGCTGCAGTTCTCCATGGCACTGTTACCCACGGAGTAATTTCTTCCACAGCGCTCATGTGCAATGTTCTACACTTGTTTACTGCCATCTTGTGTTGACATTTTTAAAGGGTGCTTCACTAGTCAGAACGAAAGATTATCATTAATGTACTCCAAACTTGCGCATTCCTTTCTTATGATGAAAATTGTTGAAATCTTATGTGTGTGATGCTTGCACTCTTCTGGTACCACTGTGTGGGTCTCAGACACTAAATAGACAACAGACACTGCTGATGTCACCATGAACGCCTGGCTTAGGAGTCAGAGACACACAAGAAAAGGTACCAGGAGAAGGAGCAGCCTCTCCAGAAAAACGTTGTTTTCACACCACTTCACTACACTGCACAAAACAATTGTCTGTCTAGTGCTTTTTAACAGATTTGATACAGAAAAGTGATACTGTTTGGTAGAAATATGTACATTTGGTTTTGAAAAAAACCCGCAAACCCAAGGATATTGATAAGGGAAACAATAAAAACATGGTCGTGAGTAAAGTTGAGTGAAAAAACTTTGGGAAGAATACTGTGCAGAAAAGAAGCTTACAATAAATATTGATGATGTTTCTTGTTTAATTCCTTTACGTTTAAGTACGTATGACTTTAAAAAAACCTGACTCTCACATAAGGTTTTTTTTAACACCCAGACAAAATCCATAAAATCTCATGTTTTTGTTAACAGCTCAAAGTGAACTACTTCTGGATATGGAATGGAATCCTGTTGAGTCAACCCTGAATGACCAATTGAGGCCTGTTCAGATAACAAACATGGCCAAGGAAGTCTAGAAAAGATACAGAACAGAAATGAATTTTAAAATAATCTGCAATCTGCCTAGACACATTTGAGATGAACTTGAGAATCTTAATATAGGATAGAAAAAACTAATTAAAAAGATGATGAAAAGATAGATTGTCCTGGACTAGAAAGTTTCAAGATATGAAAAGGCCCAGGCATAGATTTCACCAAGTTGGAATGTCTGAATAGCAATTCTGTAACATGGGCATAGAGAGCTAAGTTATCACCTTCAAAACCAAATCAAAAGTCTTGCAGTGAGGCTGCCTATGTTTGAAATTGACTTTGCCAGAGAACACAGTTAAGATAAAATATTTAAAATGAGTCAGAGTATCCAGGCTCAAACAACATGGAACTCATTGACCTTGGAAGAAAGATATCCTTTTTCAAATAACAGTTTGTCTCCTGAATATATTATGGCATATGTGAACTGCCTGGGAAGACCAAATTCAGATAAGACAGGTATTGGAATGTTTGTGCTAAAAAAGCTAGGAAATACAGGATCCAACAATTCAGTAAATCAGTCTAAAATGGAACAGTGGCCAAAATGAGAAAATTTAGTTTGATTCTTAGATATTTAATGACAGTAGGATTTTAAAGGCAAATTATAGTCTAGATGTTATGATGACTGGAAACTACACTAAAAGCCAAAAATCTTCCCATTTCAGGCCAGATATTTTCTTTAAAAGGTCCAAGTTGTTCTATTTGCATGTTGTACATGTTAAAAAAAATAAGGCATTTTAGTGAGTTCTGGGGTAGAATCAATCTTAGTTTAGATTTCTGAAAGTAAGGCATACAAGCCTAAGATACTCTGCATCAGAAAAAGCTGCCTGTAAATGCTTAGTCATTTCAGTTATGTTAAATTCTTGTCATACACTGACATGAATTGTATTCTGGGGGTGTCCATTCCTTTCTGTTGATTCTAAAGGGAGCCTGGGATAGCTCAGACTCATCTTTTGCATGTCTAGGTGAGGAAATTAGTTGCAAACTTCTTAGTGCAAGAATGGATCCTCATTCTTTTGCTGAGCGATTTCCATCACTTTCACAGTGAAAATAACTACTAGACATTAATAAAAAGAAAAGAAAAGAAAAGAAAAGAAAAGAAAAGAAAAGAAAAGAAAAGAAAAGAAAAGAAAAGAAAAGAAAAGAAAAGAAAAGAAAAGAAAAGAAAAGAAAAGAAAAGAAAAAGAAGGATCAAAGTAATGCAGACGAACCCCAGAAGTTTTTGCTATTTAGTTATAACAAAATCCTGCACATTTGAATGAATGCAACAGTGCGGCCTAGGAGTTTTAGGTTACATACCAGGAATTATTTCCCTAATACAAGAAAAATATAGGTTTTACTGCATTCAAAAGGCACACAATCAATTCAGAGGGAATACTGCTCATTAAATAGCTCATTTTAGCAGTACTAGGAGTAAAAAGCACACAGGAGCACAGCAAAGAAATTCATTCTGAATAGCCTAGCATTCTGATAGCTACAAAAAGTGATCCTTACTATTTCTATCAAGATTAGAAAGGAAAAAATCTTAGGAAGGTTTTTAAGAATAAGTCTGTAGAGAAAGACATAATGCTATTGGTTAATAGTAACACACAATTTGTGCAAAACTAAATTGTAGCTTGTAAGATTTTACAGTTTAGACGGTGGTGTAACTTCAGAGAATAAGAACCAAAAGAAGGGAATCAAAGTACATAAGGCAAAGATTAATATTGTCACAGGAGGTCTGTACTTTAGATATGGGTTTGTGTAGCTGAGAACTGGGGACATTAAAGCCATTCCATTGCAGACACTGCAGCACTGTACTTCAGGAAAGAAAATAAGAGATGTAGCAAAAGCTAGAGGAGCAGAGTGGGACAGTCCTACTATCTAGCATAGGTGCTAGGAATTGCTCTGACAGGCAGACTTCTGTTTATCACATAGAAAATCAAGGCAGGCCACTTAACACAGGCATTTATTCTTTTTCAGTCAGGGCGAACGAGGTGGGTATTTCATGAAGAAATATCATTTGGTCAAAGGACAGGAATGAGGACTGAAAAATAAAATGCAAACAGCATCAGTGCTGGAACCTTTAGAAAAATAAATAGGATGACTGAGAGAGAATGAAATGTTTAGAGACATGGATTGGGAAAGTGATGTATATTCTTAAGAGCTAGAAATCCAAAGTTCCTGCATAAAGATAGAAGAAAAAGCAATCAAGAAACTCAAAGAAAGGTTAAGTGGTCTGAGTGGTAACTAGAAAGGAGAATTTGGGTAAGAAATATAAATAGGTTTAAAGAGAAAATCTTGTAGGCTAAAAAAAGTCAGGTTCTTTAGGAAAATAAAAGAGAAAACTGGTTGTATTTGCCCATGGAAAGGACTTGTAGGGTAATTAAAAACTCCAAAATAAAAGTCTTTATGAAAAATGGCCTGGACTTTCTATTTCAGAAGGTTCTATTTCAGTGAAGATATTAGCAACAACCTGTAACATAAACCCAAGCATTTTTATCATGGGATTAAAAAAAAAAATTAAGAAGTGAAAAATATTGCAGCAAATGTTGTAAAGAAAAGAAACCTCTACCATCTCTTTATGGATAGTTCTGCATTGCTAAAGATACCTTACTATTTATGCATAAAATGTCACACTCTTTTTCATTGTATGATGTTTATCTTCTCAATAATCATGATAAGATTATGCTTTTCTGTAATTTGTGTAAATTATGAACCAGCTTTTATTTCTAGCTGCTTTTCCCAATGATTAAAAGTGTTCATTACGAAACGGCCTTTGTTTTGTACAAAGCATTCACTGCCTATTTACAGAACTGTTTTCCAAATCCGTTTTCATATGTAAAAGAAAATATAAATTAAAGATAACATTAAAAATAAGTAATACGTTTATTCATTTGATGGACTCAGGTGTACTATCACTGATAAATGAAAATAATGATATCAAATATATGCAGTCTGACATCTCTATATATAGTAAGTGTGGTGACTGGAAATTCTAACTCTGTCTCTGGTAGGAGAATCCAGTGAAGGGAATAGAAAAGTAGCAGGAAAAATAATGCAGAGTTGTGTACCTTAGTTGTTAAAATCTGAGAAATAGAATCAACTCAAGTTTGCTAAGAATTTAGATTGATGATTGAAGTAGAAAATACTGAAGAAACAAAAACACAGGTGCAGAGCAAACAGCCAAACTGAATCATAAAACCACAGAATGGTTTGGGTTGAAAGGGAGCTTTAAAAGATCATCTAGTCCAACTCCCCTGCCATAAACAGGGACACTTTCCATTAGACCAGCTTGCTCTAAGCCCCATCCAGTCTGGCATTGAACAAGACCAGGAACAGAGCATCCACAACTTCTCTGGGCAACCTGTTCCAATGCCTCATCACCCTCACTGAAAAAAACAATAAATTGTTCCTCAGGTACAAGTCTAAATCTGCACTCATTCAGTTTAAAACTCTTGTCCTTTTTCTCAGCCTGTCTTCACGGGAGAGATGGCCCAGACCCCTCTGATCTTCTTTGTGGCCTCCTCTTGACTCGTTCCAACAGGTCCAAGTGTTTCTTGTTCTGGGGACCCCAGAGCTGGACACAGCACTGCAAGTGGGGCCTCATCAGCACAGAAAGGAGGGGGAGAACAACCTCCCTCAATCTGTTGGCCACATTTCTTCTTATGCAGCCCAGGATACAACTGGCTTTCTGGGCTGCAAGAACACTCTGAAATAAATAAAGTCAGAACAAACTCCCAGCATCATAATGTGGGTTACTCCACTTTTGATACAATGGAAATCTATACCTTGTGGAAAACTATCAGGCCACTTTAACAGTTGAATAAATCAGAGAAACTAAAACCAGAAAAAAGTATAGCAAAGACATTATAAGCACAGTATAAATCTTAAAATCCCTAACGTGCATCACACTCATATTAACATGAATCCAATTACCTATTTTATTCATTCACCAAGGCTTTAGTTTATTAGTTTGAAGCTAGGAAATCAAGTATCTGTCTTCATAACAGATGTCACATCCACATCAAAATCCATCCAAAGAGTTTCGACATGACAGTACATAAATTATAATGGAACCTGGTAGGAAGCTGTAGTCATCATCATTTGTACAGCACAATTCATCTTTCCCAAATCCATAATGGCACATCTAAACAATTTGGCATGTATAAGTTTCTTATATTGCAATCACAAAATAATGAAACTGACATTTTTCTTACTTGAGATTTCAGTGCTTGAAGCTGACTTTCATAACTCTGAGCCATTTCATTTTTAGTTTTCTGTAAGTTTTCCAGTTCTTGTTGAAGAAGTCCCACCTACAGTTAAAATAAGCATTCACATGTACATTTTCTGACATTTTTCAAAATACATAATTTTTGGGAAAGTAATTTGAAACTTTGAAAGAAGACCAATGCTTTAAGGAGAGATATTAAAGGTAAGTATTAATCCAGTAACTTGATAATAAAACTGTGTACCACAGACCCAGACTGTATCAACATCAAATTAGGGATTTTATACTAAAAAATCTCATTGCACGCTGATGCTATGATTTAATCATAATATTGTACAAGTCTGTCATGAATAGACCATTTCTGAAAGCTTTTTTAACTGAACTATGCTGTTCCCCATTGTGAAAATTTCCCTTGCATGGCTTATAAAATGATACAAATTACCTTCCAGTATTTATGTACCAATTACCAGAAGACACTATAGCTCCCTAAGTGCAGTGCCATTTGCGATATTATGAATTATTACTGAGTTTCACAGACACCTGAGAAATATGAAAGACAGTACACATGGCACCTGTGCTTTTCTGGAGGGGAAGTTGGAAGCTTGGTAGAATATGCTAAAATATTTCAGATAATGTCTCTGTACAGCGAATAAATTGATGCTTTGAGAATGGGCTATTTGAATTCTTCTCTTGGTTCCTCTGACTGCAGGGACTAAGGGCAAGCTCTTAATTGCTCATTAGGGAGAGTCACTCTATTTTCAAAACTCCCACGGGCAATTTAGCCACCTAGCTCACACAAAGGATGCCCTCGTGTAAACACCTAAATTCAGCTGGCTTGAACTGGAACTGAATGCTATGTGAGGATTTCTTGATGCTTCTGAATAATTATTCAGCAGAAAAGAATGTGAAGTACAGACAACATCAGGTACACTGGGGCTTTAAGTTTAATAAGAAAGTCTAAGTAGCAATACATTTCAAGCCTTGACACAATGAATAAAATTATCATACAAAGATAGTATATAATGTAAAATGTTAAAAATCAGGTATAAATCAGGTAACAAAGACATAATCTTGAGAACCTTTTTGAACTGCATTCTTCCATTTAAAATTTCTCATGAAATGAGAAGTGTTGGCATTTAGAAAAAACATCAAATTATCTTTTTATAGCTAACCCAAGAATATTTGATGTATACTTTGGGGAAATAGAAGAAATATGAGATTTCCAATGACATTTTTACAATCACTTTTCAGAACAGAAGCACACTTTAAAACAAAACACTAAGGATAATTAGTGACCTTTAAGGGATGTTTGGTATTTTTACATGATAGAACAAATGGTCTCCTTATAGAGAATTTAAAGCATACTAATAAGAAACTACCAGAATAAATACTATTTTAATATAATGTAATATTCTTAAATACCTCTTGACCTTTTTGATCCAGTTTGCTTTGGGCACTTGCTAATTCTTGATCCTGGATATCCATCTTTACTTCCAAAGCTCTCATCTTTCTTTCCCATTCTACTTGCTTTCTGTTTACCATAATGTCAATTTGATGCACTAATTCCTGAAGTTCAGCTTCACATGGAGAAGCTCTAAAAACATAAAGACTTTTTTTTTTTTTCAAATAAAGAATATGGGAGAAACCATATTTTTATTTACACTGCTACAATTCTGTTTTAATTGTGATCAAACTACCCATTTTCCAACAACAGAGATAAAGAAATGGGAAAGTTAAATGATGCCTTCATATGTAGGTGGAACCTCACTTCATCAATCTTGAGTTTGCCTGCATGCTTAACTTTTGACTGCACTAAACTGAAAAAACAGCTTCTTAATGTGGAGATGGGTTTATCACAAATCTTTTATTTGGTGCTCAAATAGTGCACATCTCTTGTTTAGATAATTATTAAAGGAAATTTGAGCGAATTCCTTAGATTTATAATATCATAATTAAAACTTAGCATGATTTTTTAAAGTTAAATTCTTTAAAACTTCTTTTACATCCACAAATCCTTGAAACTGTAATGGTATCAATGTTAAGCTTGGAAGGGCTTTTTAAATGCACACATAAATCTTAATGACTTTTTAATGTTAAAACTGTTGTAATGCCGTTTTGAAATTTAATACGAATCCTGGGATGACAATAACCAAAGTGCAAGCAAGTGATGCATATCTCTCAAAAGAAAAACACCCACCTCCCAAGTGCTGGAACCCATTTTAAAAGTAGCATTAATGATGGGTAAACTTTGATTGCCTCTGGGAGGAATATAAAATGGAATTTTGAAAACAGAAGATAAAGCAATACTGCTTAATCAGGTCTACCTGCTACATCAAGACTACCTTTTCCTTGATACTGCTGTAAAAACCTGTACACTTTCAACCTCCTCTAATATCACATGGCAACACTTTGGTGAACCAACAGCAATGGCTCAGCTATGTGATTTCAGTTTTCAGAAACAGGTACTTGCTTTATTGTGTGTCACATGGATAATCTAAATATTTTTATGCCAGTAAGAACCCAACTTCTAGCCTAGATCGTCAGATTACTCTTTCAGATCCACCATGACTAACACCCTTCACTCTTAAATTTCACCTGCCTCTTTCAGATCTTCCTGCACACAGCAAATTCTGCATAAGTTGCTAAAATATTTTTCTCTTAACTGTTCTTGCATTCTTCTTGAACCTAGAGGCATCATTATATAAAAGGGAGCTGTTGAAAGAAAAACCCCTTCTGAAAGAGCTAAGAGCGTCTCAGTCTATCTTCACTTTCTCTAATTCCATACTTGGATCCTTTAAGCACACTTGCAGCTGCAAAAGGAAACATGTACATGAAGTTGTACATTACTGCTGCTGTTCTCCTACCAAAACTACTCTGTACCAAGGCTCTGGTATTGAACACAGATCTGCCCCCCACTAGCAGAGAGGTGCTACTTGCTGCAGTAACTATTGCTTTAGTCCAATAGCGTTTTGAAGAGTGCTAATTAGCCCTCTCAGAATATGGCTGATTATATGACATCGCATTCATGACAATTTATTTTGAGCACTGGATGTGGAATGTAGTGGTTTCTTTTATTTAATAAGGTATCATGTAAACAAACACACAAAGAACAAATTTTCTCATAAGCAAAGAAGTATGCATGGGTTTTTTTACCCATGCAGATTCAGCATTCCCAGTTTGCTGAATGCATACATTGAATGGATTTGTCATACAGGGAAGTAAAGACTTGTACTTCAGCAAGTGGCAGCTACTTTTTTTTTGGCTCATTTACTTTGAAACAGCTCAAAACACTTAAAGTTATCTTAGTCTTCTTTTATTCTGTCTCCATATAAGTGAAAATAGAGATGAATCATATTCTACTGTCATTAATAACTATTTATCTTCATGTAAAACAAAATGTTTCCAAATTTAGACAAAAATCCAGATAAAAAGTTTTACCACCTCCAGGCTTTCTTCTTTATCACAAACAATTTTTGCACTCGTTAGACCTTTCTAGCTATATTTACCCATCTTTTGTTTTGGACTTCTGCATAAGTCTGCATTTTTCTGATTGTTTCCCAACAGACATAGAACATTGGTAATTGTCCATACACTCTAGAATAGTTGTTATTTAAAAACAGATGACTTAAGAAATGTTTGGTTCATACTTGTTCTGTCTTGACTTTATACTTTCTTCCCTTATTATTTACATTTGCTCACAAATAGGAAAATAAACATGGCCATATTTATGCAAACACAAGCAGAACTTATTCAATCTTACATAGTATATTCCTTAGGTTTGGATATTTTCCATAGCTTCTCCAGTCAATACGAATTCATTTTATTATTGCAAACATTGTTCTAAAATAGGAAATATACAAACCAGTTGTAATAGGATCTTCTACCCCAAAGTTTCATTATAAGAACTACAACTAACTTTTTAAACATCTTTCAGCCATACTGAATCATACACATTTATGGATAGACAATTTGTGATTTATGAGTCCTTGCAGCTGGAATGTAATTGTCATGATTTTCACCACCATTACTCAGCCATTTTCCCAAATTTTAAAGGCCCTGCATTAACCCTGGAATACGGTCAGCATAGACTGAAATAGTTTCCCTTCAGTGAAGATGTATCCTAAACTACTCTTCCAGATTCTTTCTATAGTTAATGGAAATAGCAAGCTAGCAAGAATTATGGTTTATGATTCATATGCAATAGCCTGAAATTTCATATATTGATTAAAATAAAGGCAAGGCAGAGTCCTGAATTTTTGAAATAGATTTCTGACTTGTAGCCAAAGAATACCAATACCTTTGGTGTCTTCTAATTCAAGTTTTTATATGGCTACTTTTACAAATCATGTAACTATGATATGAAAAAGAATTCCCTCAAAGGAAAAAATAAAGGGAGGAGCACCACACTGATCAGAATATTTTACTGCAGCAATTTATATCTATCATGAAAAGTGCATGCATTATTCTTCAGTATGACACAGCACACTTTTAAATCCAATTAAAAATGTCTTGGGCCAGAATAAGGTATAATAGATCATGCCTCTTTTATTTTAAGAAATCCTTTTACGCTTAATGTGTATCTTATCACGTTGTGTTGTTTCTTGGTAATAATGACAGAATAAACTGGTTTATTTGAAAAGCAGTTAGTAAGTTTATTTACAAAATTATGATGGATAAATATTCTGTTCAAGTCATTAAGTGCGGAAGCACTTCTTATGTTTGTGTGTTCCTTGAAGATGCTGAATGGGATCAGTTCTTACACCAAATCTTACTCAGGTTCACACTTCTTTAGAAAGACTTTGTGCTAACATATTTTTTAGATTAATACTAAAGATTAATACTAAATACTAACTTTTTTTCTAGATTAAGATTAAAAGAACTAAACTTACATTATGTAAAAATAAAAAATAATTATGTGTTTTTACGAAAAGTGCACTTAATACTTGGGGAGAACAGTTGTAGTTATTATCTGTGCAAAATAAGGCTTGGGCTTTAGCAATGAATCTTGTTTTCAAGATTCTTAATGTTTTAAGAGCTGTGATATGTTAAGTTTATACTGCTGTAGCCTAGCAACTTCAAGTACTTTAAAAAAAAAAGTTTGAAATAACGTTTCTTAACATCTTAATAAAACCCCACATAGCTTTCATTTCCACCCACCCCTCCCCACCTTGGTTCAGGTATGAATATTTAAACATTTAAATAACTAACAGAAACAGTGAGTAGAGTATAAGCCAAAGCAATAAGATGTCTTAATTAGCAGCAACTTCTCCAGTTTGCGTGGAAAGTAGAAGAAATAGAGAATCAAGTTTCCTTCCAAAATCATTAATATTTTGTGTTTCACATTTTTAATAAACCTACATAATTCCATCAATATCAACCTACATCAATTCCATCATATATTCAACTCCCAAGACAGTAAGTCATTACGTACTTAGTCACATCTTGTTCCTGGAACACTTCTAAGTCCTCCTCCATAACACTGATTGTTGTTTTAACCTGTTAGAACACCAAAAATCAAGTAATTCAGATTCTTAAATGCATTCATTTACATAGCCAAGTAGTGCAAACTGGACAGTTCTATGCTTTCCTCTCATACTCTGCAATTTTCTCATTGCAAAGAAGGACAGGGAAGTGTAGCTCTAATCACAGGCTGGAATGGGCAAGACAAAAACCTGGGGAGTAAGATCAGCTCTCTGACAACAATTCTCGCACTTGGTGCAGCACTGAGATACCAGAGGTGGTGCTGAGCTTGAACCTAGCCCCGGGTCTCCATACGGAAATATGTTTTTGATCACTCCCTGCTGTGTGATGTCAATAATCTGCGAAGACTCTTTGAAGCACATAAATCTAAATTTGCCATAGATCCATGACTGCGTTCATCAAACATTTGTACCTTTGCTCACCGTGATTAACTAACCTCCACCCAGGCTAAAGCTGCTCTCAAACACAATTTCGGATTCCTATGGACTAGTCACTCCCCTTCCTGGCAGATGCAGTCTGAGACAGGCAACCCTCAAATACCCCGGCAGGAAGATCAGAACAATGCTATTGCTGAGACCAGTCCGGTTCTGCGGGTCCAGCAGGGCACAAGGATGTGGGGGCATGCCTGCCTGCAGGAACATTATGGGTGACGGGGAAGTACGAAACAGCCCTAATTCCTCCTGGGCAAGGGCAGGAGGGCTCTCAAGAGCACGGGTAGCAGTACCCACAAGCGTGTGGGAAACAACACATGGCACTGCAGGGAAAAAACACATGGCACTGCAGCCTGGGCTCCACAGGGAGCAGGCACCTGCGGTGACATTGCCAAAGGCGTGCTGTCTCCACAGGAGACCCGCACCGGAGGTGACACTGCCAGAGGGGCGCTGGCTGAAAAAGGACCAGGCACCAGAGGCGATGCTGCCACAGGACCAGCCATAGGATAGCGAAACCTGAGGTGACACCGGCACAGGGACAGCCTTGGCTGAGCCGGGCACCCGAGGAGAGCGGAGCACGGACAGCACCCCCCGGGCTTCCGCGGCCGCCCCTCCCCTCCCGTTACCTGCCGTGCTCCCCGCTCCGCTCCTGCCGCCCCCGCTGCCGCTATGGCCGCGGTACGAGCCCCGCAGCCCGGCCACCCCCGGCTCCGGGCCCGCCACAGCTCCCGCCCGTCGCCGCGGTAACGCGGAGCGCGGCGGGCGAGGCGGGAAGGCGGCCGGGGCAGGGCCGGGGCAGGGCCGGGGCAAGGCCGGACGCCGGCCCCGACGGGCGCTGGGGAAGCGGCGCGGGCATCCGCGGTCACTCCCTGCATCCCTCCGTCGATCCGAATGTAGCTGGAGTGAAATTTCACCACGGGAAAATTTCAGCCGGGGTAAAGAACATGTACTTTTCCTTTAACATAACTTAAGAAATCAGTAGGCAAGGTGTTTGCTTTTTGTTGGTTTTTTTTTTTTTTCCCCTTCACCGTAAAACACTGTTATTTCTAGATAGTGAAAAGGCTGAACATTACCCTTTCCTGCCTGAATGACTAGTTATGCTTTTGTTAAAAGGCTTCAAATGATTTTCAGATTATTTTGCTAACGACCTTGGCCTGATGTCTTTCCATTCTTGTGGCCTTCAGTCTGTCTTACTGAACAACTAAATGCTAAAATGCTAAATGCTTTTAGGAATCACAGCTATTTCAGCTCTTTACAATAATAATTTGGGGGAGTTTACATCTCTTCAAACACCAGTGAGTTTTTCTACCAGGATGATACCATTCACTTTGTTTGTATTGTCCTGAAATTTCACGGGGCAGTTTCAGGAGCTGCTAGTCTATTTCTGTGCACTACATGTCCACCTTTGGCTTTTGGCTTTGTTTTTCTTATTATGTTTACTGAAATTAGCTAACTGAACAGTAGTTTTAGCACCAGTTCTAAGGAATAATCTATTTCATTGGGTTCCTACATACTGTGCTGTGGCAGATCCTTTTCGTGTCAGCAGAAATGCTGTTTCGAGCTGTGAAATACCATTTTAATTTTTTTTTTAATAAGACACTAAAATAAAATTATATGCGGAGTTTCAGGAAAGTCACAGAACGACAAAAATATTAGGACTGGAATGGACCTCAGGAAGATCATCTCTCTGGAGATCATTGTGTCCAACTCCCCTGCCAAGGCAGGGCCACCTAGCACATGTGATAGGAACCCCCTGATGAGGTTTGCCTGTTGATTCTAGAAAATAAGAGTTTTCTCTTGTAGCCAAGCCCCTCAGGATGACAGGAGAAAGCTGTGGGACCAGATGCTGCACTCCAAGCCCTGAAAAAGTTTTCTTCATTACACTTTTAATACTTCATTACACTTTTCTTCATTATTTACATGCTGCAATTGAGTTAACATTTCAAATATAAT
Source organism: Sturnus vulgaris (assembly GCF_052056855.1). Classification (NCBI taxonomy): domain Eukaryota; kingdom Metazoa; phylum Chordata; class Aves; order Passeriformes; family Sturnidae; genus Sturnus; species Sturnus vulgaris. The sequence continues at coordinate 41,181,952 of NC_142244.1, read as the reverse complement.
TAAATTCTTATAATTGAAATAGTTTTGAGATTTTTTTAAGATAGTGAAATTTGGGGTTATTTTAAATACTGAGCTTTAAGACGATTTAAAGAATTATATACTAGAAGTAATTTCTAATGCAACTGCCAGCAAATTTCCATTTTTTTCATCTACTCAATCAAAATGAACTTTTCAGCCATATTCCCAGTGTATATCTTTTGATTTCCTCCCTATCTTACCCTCTCTCAGTGGTAATCAGTTATTCAGGAATTAAACTTCCATCTGTCATGCCTAAATAGAATTGCAAGGGGGGGTAACTTAAAAAATACAGAAAAATAATTTTTAAATTACTTATCTACATTTTCAAAGCTTTTTAGAATGACAATTCCACTGCCAATAGCTGGAGTTGTGTTTCTAACTCTCTAATGTATATCCAAATACCTCCCTCACTATATTAAAAAAATCCCGTATCAAATTGCTGACCTTTTCTATTTGCTTTTGCTCATCCACATCATCTCTTGACTAGAGGTTGTCTTACGAGACTCAAAACTGTTGTTTGTTGGCTTTAAAGAACATGCCTTACAAATTGTGACAGCCAGCCAGCCAGCTAGCCAGCCACAAAAAAAAAAAAAAAAAAAAAAAAAGAGTAATTTCAAGTCAGCTTGTAAGCGCATTTCTGCAGGAAAAGAAAGAAAGTGGACCAGGGCAGGTACACAATGGAGTGTGAACAAATGTCAAACAAGGCAAGGTATAACACTGATCTATTTAAAAAACGAGGGGGACTAGGCATTAGCTGGGAAGCTGCCTTGCAGAGGGATCTCACATTGAAGCGTTAGGCAGTGATTAATGGGATGAAATTTAACAAGTCAAAATGTTGGATTCTGTACCTAGGGGGTGAGAGTTTCTAATACTAAAGCAGTAATACACAATTCAAGATAGAATATTTTCAGAGTGGAATGAAAGTGGTGGTGTTAAAGGAGTAGCATAATTTAGATATAATTTCAGTGGTAAAGGCTTATATACCTACTAGTTATCCTTCCTAGGTATTTATCACTTGAATTCTTCAACATGTGTTAGGTTTGTAGTGCAATATGTTATAGCAGGTAAAAGCTAAGTGCATTTGTGTATTTAACTTTAAATACAGATTGTATTTACAGGATATATTCACAACTTTGCAATCTCAGATGACAGATTTGATTGAACATTTTGTTCCAGTAAGCTCAGCACAGTTCTCATAAGAAACAGACTCATTTCTTTAGCATAGAAACCACATGATTTTAGTGATATTTATGTGATGGATTCATAGCAGCTCTATAAAAGTTTATTAATTGCATTCAGTATGTTACTTTGAATGCATATGGACACCCCAACTTAATTTACAGAAAAGAAAAGGAATAGCTGAGTATAAGCCATCCATCAACAACTATGAAGGAGTCACTGAGAAACAATAAAATCTATGAAAAAGATCCTTAAGACATAAGCAATAACAGAAGAATGACATTTTAAAAAGAACCTTTGCAAGAGGGATTTCTGCTTGTGAAAATGAGACAGGCATAAAATGTGTCTGAAGATTCTGAAAGTGCCTAACTAATTCACTGGCAGGAGCTGATAAATCCTGACATAATACAGACATAGATGAGGAGTACTGTTTCTAAATATTTTGTTTCTAGTTTAAACTGAAAACTACTCTTTTCTTAAGCAGCTTGTGAAATCACTGAAGGAAAGAACAGAAAGAGTTTGGATTTAGTAGGATTTGCCAGGTATACCAATTGATATGTTTTACTGTAGGCTGAAACCTTGGAGTAGAGAATTGCAAGAATTTATCCTGTAAGAAGAAATCTGAAAATTAAGGGTAGTGCTCTGGGAGAATGCAGACAGGAGATAAAGGTGACATGAGGCATGTTTTTGTGACAATTAGAAATCAGTCTTTCTGTGTCAGTCTCTAAGGATGACAAAAAATAATGGTAGAATCACGTAGGTTGGAAAAGACCCTTAAAGATCATGGAGTCCAACCTCTAACCCAGCACTGCCAAGTCCACCGCTCAACCATGGCCCCAGGCACCACATCTACACATCTCTTACATACCTCCAGGGATGGTGACCCCACCACTTCGCTTGGAAGCCTGTTCCAGTGCTTGACAATCCTTTCAGTGAGGAAATTTTTCCCAATCTAGGATCTAAACCTTACCCAGTGCAACTCTGAGGCCATTTCCTCCTGTCCTATCCCTTGTTATTTGGGCAAACAGACTGAACCCTACCTGGCTACACCCTCCTTTCAGACGGTTGTAGAGATCAGTAAGGTCCCCCCTGAGCCTCCTTTTCTCCAGGCTAAACACCCCCAGCTCCCTCAGCTGCTCCTCACAGCACTTGTGCCCCAGACCCTTCCCCAGCTCCGTTCCCTTCTCTGGACACGCTCCAGCCCCTCCATGTCTTTCTTGCAGGGAGGGGCCCAGAACTGAACACAGGATTGGAGCTGTGGCCTCAGCAGTGCCCAGTACAGGGGGACGGTCACTGCCCTGCTCCTGCTGGCCACACCATTGCTGATCCAGGCCAGGGTGCCATTGGCCTTCTTGGCCACCTGGGAATTCTGCTACTTCATGTTCAGCCACTCATTGACCAGCACTCCCAGGTCCTTTTCCACTGGACAGCTTCCCAGCCATTCTGACCCAAGCTTGGAGCATTGCATGACATTGTTTTAACCTAAGATCTTTGTTGAATTTTATCAGTATAATGCTAGATATTGTCTGCACAAAAGAACAATTGCTTGTTTAAAGCTTTCTGATAATATTTTTCTGGAAACTCATAGTAGTGTTTAGCATTACTGCAACGTCTTTCAGTATGGCATAGTCTTTAATTTGTAGTTATTCCTACTGAAGCATAAAAATATAAAAATATTTTATGGTTTGACCATGTGGATGGTTTCTAGCTCTACAGATAAAAATACTTATTGGTTAACATGTTTTTACTTATCAAATGAAATAGTCTGTTGTCTGCAATTTAAAAAAAGACTGTTAAACTTGAGACTGTACATTTCATCTGTTGCTATATATTCTGCCACAGATGCCTCAGTTTCTACATTGTGCCATACTGACATAAGAATTTCTTAAAAGTTATTCTGGTTAAGATAGGCAAATTATAGAAAAAAATAAACACTCTAGAAGCATAAATTTGACTTTGTACTGTCTGAGGGGATTACAGGAAACAAACTCTGGTTTGTTTTCATCCTGAATTTAAATTATTTTATGATAGTTTGACAGTTTTAGTTTTTAATGGCACAGATATGCTAACAATTGTACAAGCTTCTTTTGGTCATATTTAAATTTAATGACCAAAGAGTAGATAATTGGAACTTTTGTGATGTTGCATAGATTTAAGTTTTTCTTTTTTGAATCAAGCACATTATGTGAATATTCTGTTGAAATACCTTGTAGAGAAATAATTAACAGTGCTGACATTTAAGTTGTCATTTGGGGTTTCAGAGATAGCAATTGAGGAGACGTCATGGGAGTTACCTTTGCTCACTTGCATAAGGATGTATTCATATAGAATACAGCACTATATTGGTTATATTAAGATGATATTTTCAGGTTATGCTTGGGTGATCAGGTGCTCTGCCTTAACTAATTTTATTTCTTTTATCTTTGGAGTCACTGTTTAGTTTTCTAATTATCTGAATGTCATTATTTTCAGAATTAGTACTGGGGTATGGTGGTAGAGCCATTAAAAAGTATTGCTGTGTTACCTTCTATAGAAGTGCATTGTGAGACCTGAGATATTTGGCTTGCCTAGAAGAGTTAAGCTCCCATTTAACTTGACTGTAAAGAGTTATTTGGCTGGGGGCTCGGAGGCAGGCACGTAGGGTATTGGCTTTGTCATTCTCTTACTTTTCTCTAGAAACAGAAAAGAGATTTTTATCAACCTAACATCTAAACTCACCCTTCTGACCTTGAGAGCCATAATTCTAGTCATAGTGCAAATAACAGTAGCACAGTATTTGCTTGCTGTCTCTGCCTTCTGCAGATGCTTGCTCTGAGCATTTACATGCTCAAGGCTGAGTCTGGGCTGAGCAAATACTGCATCTGCTTGAACATTCCCTTCTGCTTAACAGTTGGCAGCTCACAATGATGAGACTTGAGTTAGTGTGAGTGCTCCTTGCAGGGCCAGCTGCATCCAAATGTATAACCACCAGCAGCAATGGAAACTTTGCTTCACCTTGCTGGTAAAAAAAGCAAAAGCAAGCAAACCTTTCCTAGAAAATTCGAGCTAACAAATACTCTACATTTTCTATGGGCTGAAAATGAGGATTGATTGTCAGAGTAACCCAGTTACTTCTAAGAGTGGAGCCTAATCCATGACTTTCCCTTCCAGCCTGAACACTACCATCTCATAAGACTACATTGCAACTTTATTGCAAAATTGTTATATTATAAGCACTGTGCTATTATCCAAAAGGTTAACTGGCCAGACAGATACAAGCCATAGTCAGTTTATTTTTTATTTAGGATAGCTAATCAAATTAGTGGGGAAAAATGTGCAGGACCCATGGAGAAAGACACAGACACATGGGTATGCAAACATGCACAAACACAGATGTCTGAATCTTACACTTGTTTTGTGTGTTTGACTGTCTAGAGCAAAAGATTGTTGGAGAGGTATTCTTGAAGTATTCCCTTGTCCAACACAGTAGGTGTGGCAAGAAAAATGCTACAGCTGACTCAGACCTTTGTCCCTTCATGGCTTGAGGGTTGCTTGGCCAGGTTTCTGATTGGCATTTCTGGAGCATAAGACAGAGTTCTCCTCAAAGCAGCTGCTCTTGCTGACCTCTCTGCCCCAGCTAGACTGAGCTAACTGGGGTAGGGGCTGTGTTCTTCCTCACTAGTACATTCAAATCTGCCTCCTTCTGCTACTTGCTAGCTTCAACCTGACCTCCATCAGGTCTTAAGACAAAGCAATGAAGATACCAACAGCAAAGTATATATCCAGGGAATGGTTTCCTCAGGCTAATGGGCATGTTCATATTTTATGTTTTTCTCATGAATAATTTGCTAGAGTTTGAGCCTGTTTTTGAAACAAGGAAACGGGAAACATCACTGTTGAATGTCATGAACTTCAACCTCTGACAAGTTACCTTTTCCATTGCTCTTTCTAGGAAACAGCAATTAGATCAGGATTTTCTGTGTGCTTTTGTGTGTGTGTGCTCACTTTAGATGCTGCTACCATTGCTGTAAAGTGGTAAACAAGAAAGTAGGAAAGAAATCAGCCCTGGTTTTAATTGTGTCTCTGGCCTTTGAGTAATGAGATTTATCTTCGGCTTGCTTCCTCCTATCTGAAACACAAGATTTGAGAATGAAGATGGTCCTGGAGCAGTTCTTACAGATATCAGTGTGGTACGTGAGAAACACCAGAATTAAGGGAGGAGCCAGGAGAGGCTGAGGAAGGACTGGATAGATGAAAGACAAGGGAGGTATGGAGCACATGAGGAAGGGAGTTAGACAACAGTAGTTTTTAAAGTAGGAGGAATGAGATTCTGCCAGTAAGGACTCAAATCACCTTTGTGTATTGGGAGCTGTTTGGGATGCTAGTTGCTAGCTGTACATACACTGTTGCTGGGCAAAGGAGAATTTGAAGGAGAAATCATATCCATTACACAATGTTTATGCTTTTTGGTGCAATTTAATGATGTACTTGTGTTACTTAATTGTCAAGTCCATTGTGGATATAAGCAAACTGCCTTTCATGGAGCACTGCCTTGCTACTGGAGCAGGAAATGCTTACAGGTTATCTGAAACAGAGATCTGAACAAATACTAAATGAAGACTCAATCCTCCTTTCAAACTTTTGCACCAGTTATGAAGGAGAACATTTGAATGGAATTTCCAGAACTTCATTAGCTACTCTCATAATGTTGCATAAAACCAGATGTACTGTGGAAAAAAGGTCTGCAGAAAAGATCTTGGTTCAGTAAGAGCTTGTTTTCTAAATAACTAAATAACATGGTTATTACTAATAACTAAATTGTTATTGGTTACTAATTACTTATTACCAACTACTAAACAATATGATTATTACCTGTTTAGTAATGTTAGAGCCACCATGGATTTGTTCTGTAGTGATCCTTTCACAATCTTGAATTTTCTTCCTCTGCCTTAAAACAATTCCAATTCCATCTCTTTTAAAACTTTCCATATTCTCCACAGTTAACTTGCACATCTTTGCACACCTTTAGGAACACAGTTTAAAAGTAACCTTTGGCTAGAAGTGCTGTATTCTGCATCCTCTACATCTCAGGAAAGGCTCAATTTTTGTTCCCTTTCTGATGCTGCTTACTTTTCAAATACAACTGTTGAATAATTAAGTTATTATCTTATACAGTTGTCTAATCATGAGCTATAAGGATTTGTGTAAGATCAGTGCTCAAAATGTCCTTGTTTAGTCCCCTATTCTAACTTGTTTTGTATTCCTGACTAATACCTCATTGCTGCAATCTATGATCGAGTGAATATACTTTTCTTTATGAATAGCTTGTTGATGTCCTAGGATCCTCTGGGACAAAGGCAGCTGCATACATATAAGGTGATATTAGTATTTTCCATCTTATCAGAGAAAGTTCACAGCTGGGGAGATATTAAAGCAATATTTTCAGCTCTCCACATTCCCACTAGTTTAAATTGAAAACCCAAATATAAAATTGAGGGCTAAAAATAGTTCCCCCACTCAATTCATGGTATTATAAAGAACCTTCTGCTTTACCTACTTCTCTCAAAGCCATAGTGATCTTTAAAGGCCGATTCTAATCATCTTTATATCCAACTAGATTCTGCTGACTGAAACAGTATCACTCTTTAGGAGGTTTTCTTCAACAGGCAGATAGGTGTCACTTGTGTAATTTTTGGGTATTTCACAGAATCACAAAGTTGGAAGAGACCTTCAAGATCATGGAGCCCAACTCATACCCTAACATCTCAACTAATCCATGGCACTGAGTGCCACATCCAATCTTTTTTTGAACACATCCAGGGATGGTGATTCCACCAACTCCCCAGGTAGATCATTCCAGTACTTTATCACTCTTTCCATAAAAAACTTTTTCCTAATATCCAGCCTATATTTCCCTTGGTGCAGCTTAAGACTCTCGTGTGTCCTCTGTTGGTTTGCTGCCTGGTGAAAGAGACCAACCTCCACCTAACTACAGCCACTTTTCAGGGATTTGCAGAGAGTGATAAGGTCACCCCTGAGCCTCCTTTTCTCCAGGATGAACAGCCCCAGCTCCCTCAGCCATTCCTCACAGGGTTTGTGTTCCAAGCCCCTCTCCAGCCATGTTGCCTCCTCTGGATGCACCCAAGTGTCTCAAGGTCCTTCCTAAACTGAGGGGACAGAGCTGGACACAGCACTCAAGGTGTGGCCTCACCAGTGCTGAGTACAGGGGAAGAATGACCTCCCTGCTCCTGCTGGCCGCACTATTCCTGATACAGGCCAGGAGCCATTGGCCTTCTTGGCCACCAGGGCACACTGCTGGCTCATGTTCAGTCGGCTGTGGACCAGCACCCCCAGGTCCCTTTCTGCCTGGGCACTGTCCAGCCACACCAGCCCCAGCCTGTAACCTTGCAGGGGGTTATTGTGGCCAAAATTCAGGACTCAGAACTTGGACTTATTAAACCTCATCCTATTGGACTCTGACCATCCATCCAACCATTCCAGGTCTCTTTGCAGAGCCCTCCTCCCTTCCAACAGATCGACACATGCTCCCAGCTTAGAGTCATCTGCAAATTTACTCATGAAAGACTCAATACCCTCATCCATGTCATCAATAAAAATATTGAACAGGACTGCCCCAGCACAGACCCCTGAGGAGCACCACTGGTGCCTGATCCCCAGCTGCATGCAGCACCCTTCACCACCACTCTCTGGGCCCAGCCATCCAGCCAGTTCTTAACCCAGCACAGAGTGCTCCTGTCCAAGCCGAGGGCTGCCAGCTTTTCCAGGGAATGCTGTGGGACACAGTGTCAAAGGCCTTGCTGAAGTCCAGGTACACAACATCCACAGCCCTTCCTGCATCCACCAGGCGAGTCACCTGGTCATAAAAGGAGATCAGGTTGGTCAAACATGACCTACCCCTCCTTAACCCAACCCTGGCCATCCTGTAAGTGCTGTGTGATGGCACTCAGTATAAACTGTTCCATAACCTTACTGGGTAGTGAGATCAGGCTAACTGGCCTATAATTACCAGGATCCTCCTTCCTACCCTTTTTGTGAATGGATGTCACATTGGCCAGCTTCCAGTCATCTGAATCTAGATCACATCACCAGTGATGGTGTCCAAAATTTTCTTAGTTTCATTTCTCCAGTGCAAAAAATTCCTGTTTCTACAGAGTATATAGACCAGTAAGATAGGGCCAGCCACACTTATATGTAGCAATTTTTCTGAAACATTTCATGCTTCCTGACATAACCTTGCACTTATGTCAATGTAGCTATTCAGTAGGATAATAAATCACCTGAAGTATCTGAAGATACTTGAGAGCAATGGGTTTTTGGCCATCTTATGTATGGTTACTGCAAAAAAAAGAAACTATCTAGACCAAATTTATGATCATAACTTCTAACAGTTAGAGAAGAAGGATGTTTCTTTGAACTCATGAGTTCTGGACTCAATTCTGAAATTTGTCATAGGCTTCATACACTTTTCAGCAAACTATTTGAATTAATTTCCAGATAGAGGAATTTGATATACTGTTAATTATATTCTCGTTAGTTTATCTATCCTTTATCTTCAGCTGTTCCAGCAGTGACCATTTCCTGTTTATTGTGCATGGAATATGAAAAAAACAGTCTTGACTTGGTTAATAAGTCACCTCATCCAATAATTCTCTTGTCTGGGATTCAGTAACTCAGTGGCTGTGGCATTAATTATTCATATACATTCTTCATTCACAGATTGTCCTTCTTACTCACTTTAGCTAAAAGTAGTTTAATGCAATTTCATCCTGCCTGACAGAGAAAGATAAATCTAAGCCAAACGAATGTTTCTGTTAATATGCTGTAATGAAAGGTGTTTTGCATTTTCATCCTGTTTTCCAGTGTGGTTCAGCACATATTGATTATTTTACAAAATAACTATTAGAGTTGCATTGAAATCAGAGGGGTTACATTCAGATTTTCAGAATCAGTGGGATATTAGAATTTTTATATGGCCTTTAAGCAGTACCACATCTGAAAATTAGATCTTTAATATGCTTTTTAATATATTTATTTAAATAATAGTTTGTGTAGAAAAATTGTAAATGTCTTTGTTGCAGTTTAGCATCTTTGTGCTAAAAATCAGCCAGTTCTGACCATTTAAAATAAAGCTGCTTTGATGGTTCTTGTTATAGAGTGTAAAGGATTTTTCCCACGGAGTTTTCTGCTGAAAAGAATTCCATAGATCAAAGCACTGACTGACATGCTGATAAAGATTTTTTTAATGTTCTTCTTGCATTTTTTTAAACCTTTGGGGAAAAAAAAGCATGTGTTCTTGTGAGGTGTCGAATTCTTTATCAGTGCAAAAAGAGTATCCGTATTTGCAGCATTAGAGAGTGCTGTCTAAACAGATTCACAACACTGCTGTCCTTTCCTTAAGTTTTGGGAAGTGAATGTCACTCTTTTTTTTTTAAATTTTTCTAAGAACCCTTCCAAGCCACATGGCCAGTCATCTGTTACTTCCACACGGAGCCAAACCTGTGAACATTTCTGCTTCTGCCTTCTGCATTTTTTCAGGGTCTAGTAGGTTAGTTTTCTTAGTTACGAAACTTGACTTGTCGTTATACAAATGGTGAATTCGGAAATATCTTCTATCATTTTTAGTGTGCACTGAGGCTTATAATTCTGCATCCTTCTCACTGTCTGGAAAGCGAGTTATTGTTGTATATGTTTGGTATGTGCATAGTTTGGGGAAGGCATAGAGTGAATAATTGGTGGAACACAGAGTGAAGTGGCCTAAGATTAAATCTTTCAATCAAGAAGAGGATTTTACTCAACTACATTTGCAAAATGCCTAAGTGAATCAGTGATCAATTGAGAATAGATTATTTCCATATTGAGCAGTTTCCTGTTACAGCTCCCTTTTTTGTTATCTTTCATTTTGCACATACAACTTCTCCACTATTAGCTTCAGTAAAGACATGTTGCCTGTTTTTACTAAGGATTTACTTTTTTTCTTCTTTACCTGTGGCTGTTAAGGATTTTTCCTAGGCCTCATCCTTTGTACCTCAATAACTCCTTATAGCTGTTTACCCAAGGCCAAGCATGGATTTTAGTAATGTTTTATAGTTCTTTGGAACCAATTGTGTGAACGCTTTTTATTTTAGTCAAGTTCAATTGCATTATTTTTATTTCCTGAAATATCTTTTCTCTAGAAGTAGGTTCTGGATGCTGAGTTGTGTTCTAGAGTTTTTCACAAATTACCGTCTAGCAGCTGACTCATAGTATGTCATCAGTTCTATAGTGATTTCACTTCTTTTTCTTATCGATGTCCACATCCATACACATGGCAAGTAACTGAGGCTGGTTTAATCCTCAAGCCCAATTAAAGAAGCTTCTGGTAAGAGACTCTTCACATAGGAAGTTTATAATATAAGGGGATGAATCATAGAATCATAGAATAGTTTGAGATGGGAGGGACCTTTGAAGGTCACCTAGTTCAACCTTCTTTCCTGAAGGAACAGAGATATCTTAAACTAGATCAAGACAAAGGTGAAGATACAGATGAAGAATAGACAAGAAAAAAGAAGATTGCAATGGTAAAAGGCATGCTGTATATTCCATGTTTTTTTCACTGCCTTTTTAACCTGAGATAAAGGATATGTAGGCAGTGAAGTAGAAAACAGACAAACTGGGTGCCATTTTTTCACTTACGTTATATCAGTTTTATAATAGATGTATTCCATAAAAACATATGTGGTAGGTATGTGGGTTTTTTTGAGGTATCTGTACCTTTAAACAATCAATTAACATAAACATCTAGATGTCATTTAGGTAGCAACAAATTTCTCAAAATCTGTTTATAAATCATACTGATTTTCTATGATTTTAGGTCAAATGAAGTTAAACTAACTCTCAAGACCTGGAAAGATCTGTGTAGTTGCTGTCTATAGCTGAAATTTCTGACTTCCTGTCTGTGAACAGAGTTATGCATTATAGGCCCAATTAGTCTCTCCCTATGTTTATAACTAAAATGAGGTTGTTGAAAATTGCCTTCAAAGTCCTTATTTCTGTCCAGTGACTATAAAGGAAAGTTTTGATGCCTAGTTTGCATAGAAAAATGTATATTATATGTCTAAAGCTAAGTGAACTGAATCTTAAACTCGAGAAACACTTTCCACGTCAATGTGATGCTTTCCACCATCTCGAGAAATTAGTATAGCAGAAAATACACAGGTAACTTCAGTATGTAGTCCTCTTACTTAATGTGACATTTCTTTCTTTAAAAATGATGCTGCTAATGAAATGATATAGAAGAGTTTGTCAAAACGATGTCTCAGAAAGTGAGAGATGTTATTTAATAGAATTTTGATTCCTTGACTTGCTGTTTTCTTTTTGAAAAGACTGCTTTTTGAATACAGTTTTGAATGCGGGGGAACAGGAAGTGAGATGTACTTAACACCTGTTTGAAAAGTGACATTTTTCTAAGAGTAGTTATTCAAGTGTTGTTTATTTGGTTAACCTGTAGAGAACTGCAACCTCTCAGAGAACCCCAAAGCCAGATGATTATTGACAGTGTATTTATGAACATTTTATTTTGAGATCTAAATGGGGTGTTTCTAAACAGCAGTTAGTGAAGAAGGTTTCTTCCCTTGGAAGTTACTGTTTTTTTAGATGAGTTACACATAACTAATTTTGATTAAGAAGATAGTACTGCAGTTAAGGTTGTGTGACTTTTTTGTTTTTCTTACATTCCCTTATTTTCATTCTCTTTTCTGATGCTTTTAGGAATCGTTGCTAGTTAGCTGTGAAGTGTTTGGTTACTTTGGATTGTATAGATTATACCCAGACATCACTGGTTATAGAATATCATTTATTCTCAGAGAACACTGATTTCAGACTGGGACAGGCACATTTCCTCTTCAAGCAGAAATAACTTTCAGCTTTTTTATTCATTATACTTTGCTTTGGAAGCTAAAGGTTTTATTCTTATTTTATAATTTTGGATGAAAGGAAGTATGGAAACAAACCCATCTGAGAGTTCTACAGTTCATTGTAATGTATATGTCTTAACTTGTGAATTTTCAACAATAATTCTGCCAGTAGGATCTCTAACTCAGGCTTTTTCTGTTCTATTATTGGCAGATCTTTTGCCAAGGTTACAGTCATACCAATAATTAGTGGCTTAAATAATTCTGTCCTAATCCATAGGTTTTTTTTCAAGAATCCATGTATTTATTGCGTGTAACTATTTCTCTAACATCTTGAACAGTCATTACATTGTGCAGTACTATGGATTAGCTTTTAGTTTGGGCACAAAGTTACTGTGAGTGTATGCTGCTTTCTCAGATGATTATTTCTCTGTGACTGCATATTGAAATCTAGGGAGCTTTGTATTATCTTTTGATAATAATGCTGTGAATAATGCAATGGTATGTGCCCCTAAATTATTTCTTTCTCATCTGGATGGGTTCCTGTGCTCCCTGAATATTTTCCTTTATGTTTCATACATGTTAGGTATTGTAGTTACCTTACGGTGTCTACTGTAGTACCAGACATCAGTGTTTAGGCAGCCAAACCCTGCCTTCTTCTGCCCAGCCTCAGAACCAACAGATTTTTTTTCTCTTCTGGAAATGAGAGGAAAAGATCATTTTGGCTTTCTGATTCACGGCTTTGTGGATCCATGGTTTAGCCAGATTTTCCAGCATACTATGACTCTCCTGAAGCTCAGGCACCAGCCTTCCATTCCTTTTCCAACCAGAAACAGGGACTATGCTTTAAATTTATTTATTTGTTTCTATCTCTTTTTCACCTTGTCCCCTCCATGCTATTTATTTGCATTATATTGACTCCTAAGATGTACACAGGATCTCAAGCCTCATTTATCAGACATTATACAGAGATGCCTGTTCTAAAACTTAAATCAAGAAGCAGAGAAAACAGAATCAGAAGGCATGGACTATATTCCCAGTTCAAAAATCAGATTTTTTTTTCACTTTGCTTAAATAGGGCGAATACCATAGGAGGCATGATATATTAAAAATGTATTCTTTTTTACCAGACTATTCAACCTGACCATCTGTATTTGGCAGTTACCATTAGATATCTTGTGCTTCAATAATAGTAAGTTCTGTAAGCTTTGAATTTTCCTAAGACTTTCTTAATGAGAAAAGCAGGGCTTTTAAAAGAGAGCAGAATTTGTATTTCCTTTGATTTAGCACTCTGCTGTCTTTCCTCACAATAATGTATTCTAATATAATTCAAAATGACTGATACTCATAATTCTACAGAAGATTTTGGTTTCCAGAGCTACATAGTGTTTCTGTAGAAACACTGCTTTTCTTTCAGTCATTTGCAATACTAGGTTTTCTGTAAGACTAAGTTATTATTTTATTTCCTGAGAATGAAGCATTCAGCATGTTTTACAGTGTCTTAATTTATGAACAGCATTGCTTTAGGATAAATTAGTTGATTTTTCATTGCTGTTTTGTCATAGAACCACTGAATTGTTTACTTTGGAAAGAATCTCCTTAGATCAAGTCCAATCCCACTGTTCAAGCAGAGTGCACAAAAGCAAATGGAAGTTCATGTTTTTTATTTGTGCCCATTACCTCTTGTCTTCTCAGTGGGCACAAGTGTGAAAAGTCTGACTGCCTCTTCTTCATTCCCTCTCACTGGGTATTCATATTTATTGATTGATGAGATTTCCCTGAGGCATCTCTTCTCCATGCTGAACAGTCCCATCTTTCTCAGCCTCTCCTGTTATGAAACAAGTTCCATTCCCTTGATCAGTTTTGTCCATATCTGTCTTGTACTGGGAAGCACTGGACTCAGTACTCCAGATCTGGCCTCACTAGCCCTCAGTGGACCCTCCACCTGCTGGCAGCACTTTTTCTAGTGCAGCCCTAGAAGCTGCTGACTTTTTATGCCACGACACATTTCCTGCCTCACGGTCAGCGCTGTTGTCTGCTGCGAGCCCCAGGTCCTTGTCTGCCTTGTCAGCTGTCTGTCAGTCGGTCAGCCTCCAGCGTGAACTGGTCCCCTGCCTTATTCCTCCCCAGGGGAAGGACTTTGCTCTTCCCTCGTCTGAGCTTCAGGAGGTTACTCTCATCCGTTGTCTCCAATCTGTTCTGACAGCACACCAGTCTGGACTAGCAGCCAGTCCTCCCAGTTGTGTGGTATTTTTGAACTCTTTGAAGGTGCACTCTGTCCCACCACCCAAGTCATTAAAGAAGCATAGGCTCCTGTATTGACTTCTGGATCACAAGACTCGTGACTTGCTTCCAACTGGACTTCTTACAGCTGATCACAACCCTCTGGACCTGGCTGTTCTGCCAGGTTTTCAATCCATGTTTGTTTAACCTGTACTTTGTCAGGTTGTTGATGAGAATATTAAGGGAGACAGTCAGTGTCAACACCCATGTGAAAGTTGAGCTAAGCAACATTCACTTCTCTTGCCTCATCCATCAAGTTAGGTTACTCTCAGGCTGGCTAAGCATGACTTCCCCTTTGTAAATCCATGCTGACTAGTCCCAGTCACTTTCTTGTCCTTCAAGAGTTTGGAAATGTTTTTCAGGATTATTTGCTCCATCATCTTATTGGGGAGTCAGGTGAGCCTGACTGGCCTGTAGTTCTCCAAATCCTTCTCAGTGGCTCTTTGTGAAGATAAATGTCATTTGCTGTCTTACTGTCTTCAGGAACCTCTTCCAGCTGCTCTAACCTTTCAGAGATAATCAAGGGTAGCCTTGCAGTGACATCAGCTGGCTCCTTCAGTACTTGTGGGGGAGACCCATCAGCCCCATGTTTTTCTGTATGTCCAATTTGTTTAATGGCTCTCTCATCTGATCCTCCTCTTCTGAAGGTATGTTTTCCCTCAGGTCTCAGACTTTTCATCTAGCCTGGGATGCCTGACATTCCTGAAGACTAGCCTTACCAGTAGAGACTGAGGCAGAGGCATTGAGAATTTCATCCTTTCTCATGTCATTTGTCATCAGTTCCCCATGCCAATTCAGCAGTGGGACCATGTTTTTACTAGTTTTTCTTGTGCTGCAAATGTACTTGTGGAAACTTTTCTTGTTGCCCTGCATATCCCTTACCAGATTCAACTCTGGGTTGGCCTTGGCATTCCTAACCCATCCCTGCTTCCACCTCTTGTAAACTTCTTTTTATGTCTGAATTCTCTCATGAGTTCCCTTCTCATCTGTACTGGCCTTCTGCGACCTTTGCTTGATTTTTAAGTTGTTGGAGTGGATTGTTTTTGAGCCTGAAGGAAGTAATCCTTGAATAGCAACCAGCTTTTCTGGACTTCTCTTCCTCTCCCATGGTCTCACATTGTATTCACTAGCTGCCACATTTTTAGTACATTTTGAAGGTTTTGATTCAGTTTATTGTCTCCTCTTTCTGATGAACAAATTCTACAAAAAGACTGTTATAATGACTAAAGGATTTTAGATTTAGAAATTATCACAGTTTACATAATGTTACTATTGCTTTCCTTTGTCCATTGCCGGAAATGTTAACATGAGAATTCTCTTATGCTGTCCCCTTATGTTACATTGACAGTATTCTGACTTTCCATATCACACTGAAGGATCCAACTGGAGAAAATGATAGGATACACAAGATGCAGATCTATATTTTAATTGGAACCTGGCTTTACAACAGTGTGTGGTTTTTTTATGTCTGATTTCTGAAAGACACAGAAAACCGCAAATGTTGGAGTTCGGCACTAATGCTGTGAGATATTTCTTGCATCATAACCTTGAGATTAGAAAATTTTAGGAAAAAAATAGTTGTGGTAAAGTCACCCCTCCAAAATGTGGAGGGTCTCTGTTAGGGTGTACTTTCTACCACTTTTATTGGACCTAGATCAAACTACTGTGTGTACAAGAATTCAAAACCAGAGGGAAAAACTAAAGAGAGATGGTTCTACAGACTGATAGGAAGGGGACATGCTTTGATGACAGGAAAATAGTCTTGTATCCTGGTCATCGTTGCTTCCTAGACTTAAAGACTAAATGACTTTAAAAAACCTTGTTATAATTGGTTTACAGAGCCTGCAATGTAAGGATACCCATAAAAAGAAAAGGCACTCTAATGATAAAGTGCAGTCTAAATAGCTGAGGTAGACAAAGGCTTGAAATAAACTCACAGCTAATGAGTATCATGGTTTTCTGGTGCCCACTGGTTTTAACTCCTGTTTTATCCAAAAAGACTGCTTGAATTTCTTCATATTACGTGGGAAAGGCATACAAATGGTAGGTAAATGTGTTTGAATGTGTGGGGAATATTTTTTCATTATTAGTCATTAGTATTCCTAGTCTATATTGCCACCCAGCTGTGATCAAAGAAACTAGGATGTTACAGGACTTGAATATATTGCTTTTACTTCTGCTCAAGAAACAGATTACAGGGTATGCTTTATTTGCAGGAGAAAGTATGAAGAGAGTGCAACAGGAAGGATGAAAACAGGGCATTTGTAGTATTAATAGGCACAGTCTGAGCTTGTAAAGAGAGAGAATTTCTTCAAAGGACCCAGTGGCAATCCTTATCCTATGGGACACTGTACTTTAACACAACAGCTATCTTGCTGTCTAAGATAGTGCCTCTTTTCTTCCCTTTCCTTTGAAACATGTAAACTCAAGCCTATAACTTTAGTATGTATTTATATTTTCCCTTCACTGAGACTAAAAGGATCAAAATATGTGAGTGCCTTGTTTACTGGTTTGTAGTGGACCAAATAGTATATCAGTATATGGGATTCTTCAGCACTGAACGAAGACTGGAAGGAAAAAATGAACAAATACTTCTGGTGAAATGCATACTAATCACTGTAAAAATAAGAGGAGTGTAAAACTTGCATCCAGTTTGCAATTTTATGAACATACAGACTTAAAAGGGTATAGAGAAAAAATCCATTACCCCTATTTGATAAAAAGATAAAGCATTTATAAGATACAAAATAAAGACTTTGCATCTTTATGCAAAAACTATGCATTATTTACAATCTTTTTCTCAATTTTTTAGTTTTGTTGAAGCTGAAAAGAAAATAAATAAGTATTTGCTGTAGATTTTACCACAGCTGCAGAGCAGAAGTTGTCTTACACAGGTTTGCAAGATGCAGTACCTATATACAGGCAGCCAAATTATAGAAGTGCATTTGCTGCCTTGCTAGCTGCATTATTTTGTCATGTGCTAAACCAACTATTTTCTGTTATGATTAACTTGAGAAATAATATCCTTGTGATATCAAATTCCATGAATACAACCTCCATTGTTAGTGGCTCATTTTTGCACACCCTCTTTCAGATCCCTGTCCTTGTTGATCAAGTGCTGTTTTCTATGATTCTTTGAGACACTTTGAGAGACTAAATTTGAAAATTTATCCACACCTCCTATTAAGTTTGTTGCATGGCAAGCTGATTTCCTTTTCCAAATTAACTGTATGTTGACTCTGAGATTAGGAGCTCTTGTGTTGTGTTATGTCAAGATCTCCAGCACAGGCAAATGAGTCACACTGGTTCAGATTCTTTCCAATGCAATGTAAAGAGTAATTCTTCAAGGAGCTGTGAGGTTTGAAAGTGGATCAAATGGTAACCATGAACAGAGTTTTTCCAGGTGAACACTGATCCTTTTTATTTACATTTGTGATGATTTCACCTGAAAATTCAGTTAAATGTTGCAGGAAATAGGTGCAGGTAGATTTCTAGATCACACACTTCTATGTTCCTCAAATTTAATTTCTTAACAACAGATTATAAGTTTGTAATTGACAAAGGATTGAAGCTAACCTTTTTGTTTCTGGTGATCTGCTTTTCACTGGGGATATTAGGGCAGTGTATCCTCAGCAGGCTGAATGCATCTGTGTCAAGGACTGCTCTGAAAATACAGTGAAAGTCAGAAAACTGGGCAGAAGAGAATAGTTACAGTGAATAGTTATAGTGAATTCAGAAACACAACATATAAGAACCATGCTGAGTGTTTCATAGCATTTTCTGTACACGTAAATTCATAAAGTTCTTTGACTTGTACTTCTGCGAGTGCTGCACAGCAAGAGGTATTCCATTCCTTCACTGCCATTGATAAATGAGTTGAATTATTAGGACTGAAGACAGAAAGAAACAGAAAGAACTTGGTGTGATTATCAAATCAATCAGTAGCTAGTTTTAGGACAAATAACAGCGTGGTCTTTCAAATATGCCAAAGTAAACAGCTTGCATTAGAGGCATCAAGGAGAAAGTGAAAGCTGCATCCATACAGGGCCATTTGAGGTTTCTTTTCAGAATATTATTTTTCAGAATATTACTGCCCTTCAAACACTGTGACCATACTCACTGTTCAGGGATGAATTGTGAATGCACCAGAGGGCAGATGATATTGGATATGAAAAAAAATGTGAACTCCTGAAAAGAAGTAATATCAGTGAAGTTCTGTTTCAACAGGGACTTTTAAGGATTCAAGGGTCTGTTTATGCCCTTAAGGAGATCACAGTATCCAAATACCAAGCTGGTTATGAAGAGCTGGGAGAGCATGGACCTCTGGTAATGAAAATCACAATGTAGGATGGAAGGAATTTACAAATGTGTTACAGGTTCTGTGTCTGCTTTGCTATAAGCATTCCTGCCTGGAGACGAGAAATAGGATTCTCCCTTTGCTCCAGGATGCACTGCCTTTTCCGGACTGGTATGTTCATATTTTGGAGAAGAGAGCATTTGTTTGAAATTACATATAATGAGTAGCTTGCCTACCTGTCACCAAAAGTCCATTCATTGTCTTCATTTTCCCCTCGGTAATAAATTTGGTATAAAATGTTTCCTATTGTTAATTTGCATTTCCTCTCGTGTATTAGTCATATCCACTGTTTCTCCTTTTTTTTTTTTTTTTAATGAGGACAGGTTTAATTATTTGCTATATGTTGCTGGAGTGCCTGAAGAAGATGAACCGAGGTGCTGCAGTGTTCTTGCAGTACAACTAATGAGTAATAATAGTGCTGGTAGTAATAGAAGGACTTCTTTGTTTAATAAATCTAGAAGGGAACTGGTTTGGCTGACTTAGAGTGGAGTGAATGCTGCCTGACATTTTCCAGGGAGACATTAATCATACTGTCTTCCTGGAAAAAGTAAGCAAAATAAGAGAAAAAAGAGAACTATAGACTCGTTAGTGCCCTTGGGGCAGGGAGAATATATAGATCCTACTGTGAAAAGGTATGGGAGACTGGAGTGCACAGAGATGTTAAAGGGCTATTAGATATTAGAGGCTGTCACAACAATGAACTGTTATGGGCACCTCAATAACAGAAAGTCATTGTGAAGAATTCAGAAATAAAATAACAAACACCTTTTTGTTCTTAAAGATATAGTTTTATTTTAAAAATATCACAGAACTAACTCACTTCTCTTGTTTGATTTGTTATATTTTTTTTGCAAAGGAATATATGGATTCAGTTTTATAATAATGGTTTTCTGTTGAAAGCTTTTCACTGAAGGAAGTTGAAGACATTTGAGAAGTATTTGCTTAACCATATTAAGTGGGCCTCTGAGAAGCAGTGCAGAGATGGCTAAATGAGCACTCAATGAAAGCCACCAAGCTATTAATATAACTCTATACAACTACTTTGCACAGTAATTCAGAAGAAGCAAAGCAGAGCTAGACAAAACCTATTGCATGTATTCTGCCAGGTGAACCATTCATTTGAGGAACTAGAATCTGTTTCCATCTGCTGTAGATCTGTTTCTATCTGCAGTAATCAGAATGAATGTAATAGGATGAAGCATAAAGGTTCAAATGTCAGCACATAGGGGCACATGGAGGACAGGGGAGACCCTGAGTAAACTCGTGGCTGTCTACAATGGAGTAACTGTATCAGTGGACAAGGGAAGAGCTACTGGTGTAATCTACCTGGACTTCTGCTCAGCCTTTGACACGGTCCCCACAACATCCTTCTGTCAAAATTAGAGACACATGGATTTGATGGATGGACTATTCAGGGAGTAAGGAATTGGCTGGATGGTCTCATCCAGAGGGTAAGTGGAGAATGTCTCAGTGTCTGGATGGAGATCAGTGGTGGGTGGTGTCCCTCAGGGCTCTGTGTTGGGACCAGTGCAATTTATTGTCTTCATTGATGACACAGACAGTGCACCCTCATGAGTGCACCCTCAGGAATTTTGCAGACATCAAGCTGAGTGGTGCAGCTGACACACCTGAGAAACAGGATGCCATCCAGAGGGATATGGACAAGCTCAAGAAGTGTGCCCATGGGAATCTCATGAAAGACCAAGTACAAGGTGCTACACCTGATTTGAGGCAAGCCCTAGTATCAATACAGGCTGGGGAATGACCAGTTCAGGAGCAGCCCTGTAGAGAAGGACTTGGGGCTACTGGTGGATGAAAAGCAGGCCGAGTGTATCCTGGGCTGTGTCAAAACAGTGTGGCCAGCAGGCTGAGGAAAATGACTCTGCCCCTCTACTCCACTCTGATGAGACTCCACCTGCAGTGCTGTGTCCAGCTTTGGGGTCCTTAGTATGGGAAAGACATGGCCCTGTTGGGGCAGGTGCATAGGAGGGACATGAAGATAACCAGAGGGTGAAGCACTTCTCATATGAAGGTAGGGTGAGAGAGCTTAGGGTTGTTCAGTCTGAAGAAGGCTCCAGTGAGAGCTCATTGAAGCCTTTCAGTAGTTAAAAGGAGAAAGATGGAGAGAGACTTCTTAATAGGACCTGTAGAAAGTGATAGGAGAAGGGGTAATGTTTTTAAACTGCAAGAGGTCAGGTCAGAGTAGGTAAAAGAAAGCAATTTTTCATGAGAGCTGTGAAACATTGAAAAAGCTTGCCCAGGTTGGAGCTGATGACTCATCCCTGGAAACATTCAAGGTGAGATTGGACAGGGCTCTGAGAAACCTGGAGAAATCTGGTTATGGAAGATGTAGTGAGTTGGTATACACTCATTGCTAGGTTAATTTGGAACTGGAGTTCTCAAATCATTCAGAAATGTCTAAGAATCACTCCAGAATGACAAAGTAAAATTGGAGCTATTGAATGTCAATTAGGAGTGTAAGGCATTTATTATTTTTTTAGTTTCTATGCTATAATAGATATGGATGAAGCCTAGAAACAGTAATTCAGGAACCTAATATAGTTTTAAAACTCTTCAAGAGACAAAAATATATTGAAGACAACTAAATGTAAACTTAGCAAAGACTGATTCACTGGGATTCACCAAAATGAAATCTTGATTAAATGCACCCTCAGTCAGTTCAGAGACAGTGACAGAGTTGATCTGCTGGAGGGTGGAAGGCTCAGCAGAGGGATCTGCACAGGCTGGATTGATGGGCTGAGGCCAAGTGTATGAGGCTCAACAAGGCCAGGTGCTGGGTCCTGCACTTGGGTCACAACAACTGCAGGCAGCACTACGTGTTTGGGTCAGAATGGCTGGAAAACTGCCTGGTGGAAAAGAATCTGGGTGGTGGTCAGCAGTGGCTCAACATGAATCAGTGTTTGTTGTCTAAGTGACCAAGAAGGCCAATGGCATCCTGGCCTGGCTCAGCAATGGTGTGGCCAGCAGGAGCAGGGCAGGGATTGTCCCCCTGTACTGGGCACTGCTGAGGCCACAGCTCCAATCCTGTGTTCAGTTCTGGGCCCCTCCCTGCAAGAAAGACATGGAGGGGCTGGAGCGTGTCCAGAGAAGGGAACGGAGCTGGGGAAGGGTCTGGGGCACAAGTTCAATTAGGAGTGGGGGGTGTTTAACCAGGAGGAAAGGAGGCTTGGAGGGACTTTATTGCTCTTTACAATTGCCTGAAAGGAGGTTGTAGAGAGGTTGGAGTCAGTCTCTTCTCCCAGGTGACAAACAACAGGACGAGAAGAAATGTCCTCAAGCAGTAGTAGGGGACTTTTAGATTAAATGTTAGGAAAAATACCTTCACTGAAAGAGTTGTCAGGCACTGGAACAGGCTGCCTGGGGAAGTAGTAGAATCACCATTGCTGGAGGTATGTAAGATGTGTAGATGGGGTGTTTAGGGACATGGTTTATGGTGAACTTACAGTGTTGGGTTAATGGGTGGACTCGATCTTTTCCAGCCTAAATGAAGCTGTAAGGGGCAAATGAAGTAATTACATTACTGAAAGATGGTATTTTCACAATGAGGTTTCTACATTGCTACTCTTGTCTAATAGCTATTCTATTATGGTACTGCACAAGTAATATGATTTCCACATGCAGTTTAGAAAGCAGAATATCTTGCAGCTGACCTTTAACCACTTGCATTGAGTCTGTTCTCCCTAGTGAAGTATTCCACTTTCAGCTTCAGTGAATTGGATGTTCTGAAAACTCGATCTGTTCAGATGCTCTAATGGAACACCGAATTTGTATGTTAAAATTCAAAGAAAGAGCAAATGGCAGCAGAAGTAGAAATGCCACACCTGATGAACCAGATTCTCATTTTATTTCCATCAGTTATTGCAATGTAGTGGAATTACTTCTGCACAATTCTGCTATAAATAAGCAATCATGACATTATCATGGCTGGAAAGGAAGCACTATCTAGTAAATAGAAAAGAAAAATGATTTAATTTGCTCTAATGATAGCCACTTTCTGCATGATCTGAGGAAAGTGACTTGTTCTATGTCATTGACTTTTCTTATGATTTAAGTAGGTCACACTAACACTTTGCTATCTTGTTGGATTGTTGTGAGGATAATTAAAGTTACTCAAGTATTTTGGTATTTCCAGGTAAAAAGAGTAAATACCTGTAACTACATATTTTTTCTAGTGGATTAAAAAAAGAAGTTGCAATTGGCAGAAGTTTATTTATAATTTCAGTGGTTGGTGTAATGAGCTCTTTACATCAAACTCTTGTTATATGAAACTTGTGATTGAGTGTATATATTAGCTCTTACTATCTTGAAAGGGATTGGATTAATGTGGTTCAAGAAAAGAATGATTAATTTTTGTTAATTGGATGGGAATGATGGAACGATTCTTCTAGCATGTGGAGAATCCTGCATTATTATAGCTATGATTATAATTATGAATTCATAATGATAAAATGTACACTTGAAGGGTACAGAAAAAGCATCTGTAAATCACCTCTTAATTTCTACTCTTTTGCCTTCTTGGTCTTTTTTCTTTTCACATTTTAAAGAACCTAGGAAGCTACTTATATTTAGAATTGAATGCTATATTTTTTTTTCTGTTACCAGTAATATAAGGAATATTCTCTCCATACGTCTACTTTTTCCCTATCAAACTTTCAGTGATAGCGTTTGTGAGGGACATGTTGAAGGGCTATTGTAAAACTGTGTCAAATTATATTTACTAAGTATCTAACCTAAATGAGCCTTCTTGCAGCTTAATCCTGTGACTTCTCATCCTGTCCATCAGAGGAATGCAGAATAAGTTAGTCTTTTCGGCTTTTTGGCAACATTTTATGAAAGAACATACAAATATGGTGTCTTTTCCTTAATTTAGTCTAAACAATCCTGATTTTTTCAACTTCCTCCAGCAGGTCATATTAATATTTGCTGCTGCTCTCTCTTTGACGGGCTCTGATCAAATGATTCCTTTGGGGGCACTGCCTGGGATTCCAGTCTTCTTTTGAGGCAAGTATACAGCTCAGGAGGGAAATAAAAAGACTGCCAGTAATATAAGGAAAATTGGCATACCAACAAATTCCTACTTCCAGCCCCCAAATTACATTGATTAACAAAGCCTGAATAAGAATATAATAATATAATGATATAATGAGAATATAAGACCCCAGGTTATGCAAGATTAGTATTTTTTGTATTCTTAACAGTAGTTCTTAGCAGCTGCTAAATCCTGGTAGTTCTAAAAAGTATGATTTGGGATAAAACCCCCCTGTAGATTTAATTGATCCTTTTGTTAGTTACTGGTTTTGTGCCTTGGCATGCTGCTTTCTCTTTAGCTCTAGGGATTAGAAACTTAATTTAGCTTCTCATGAAGCCTGGAATTACTACATTATTGCTGTATTCAAAGAATCTAGAACTATTAGAATATCACTAAATATCACAAAAATTATGACTAAATTTAGAAAATTAGTGACATTACTAATTTCCTTCAAGAATATCAATCTGGCAACCATTGATTTCTTAAATAAGTCAATTTGTATATAATTGTTGGTAATCTACAGAAATGTTAAACTCAGCTGAGCTTTCTCTCAGACTTTCAGACATGATTTCTTTGCCTTTTCTATTTTATTCAGAATTTTTACCAACTTTACGACTTTCTTCAGGCTGCTGAATTTCAGGTTGAAAGAGCCTGTGTATACAATGCAGAAGACAAAAGATAAAACACGAAGAACATTTATTTCTATGTGCAGGTTTCTCTGCATATGAAGTTTCATAAATCAGAAATATGTTTATAACTTCTATAGGTAGTTTTCCAATGGTAGGCGCTCTAAAATAATGAATGATCATTGAGATTGCTTTCTGTAGTATTTTCTATTTACTATTAATCTGTTTATGATTCAGAGAGGTTTTTTCCAAAGTCTACTAAAATATATGGCAGGCTTCCACGGGTTTTGGATCCATCCTTAAATAACTAATAACATTGAGAATATATTTTCACTTGAAAGCATAAGGTTGGCATAGTATTTTTGTTTCTCATATGGGTAAAGCTGTTGCCTGAGAGTTGTGGTTTGTCTGAGCCAGCTCAATTTTAATAGAAAAATTAACTTATATCTCCTCCAAGATTGGTACTTTTCCATGTTCAGTACTGGTGAAAATCTGTCTTGATTTACAATCATTGTAACGAAAATACAGAGAATTTACTGTGTTTCTGTCAAGGCAGAATTTGTCCTGCTGTCCTAAAGTTTATTTGTTATACTAAAAACCAGTTTCCATTCAGGAATGGAAATCCATACATGCAATTTTTAGAAAACAGTGCTAATTTGCTCACAGCTTGACAATAATTTTGCATTTTGAATACCTTCTAGGCTCTAAAGCCCAACTGTAGAACATCAGTAATTTTCATAATATATAGAGAAACTTCTACTCTACAGAGCATGGTCTCCTGTTGCAGAGTATTTGCCACAGAGGCAATAATAATAACTTCAGAAATGTTTGTTTTCGTTACACAGAATGCAAAAGCACATTTGAAATCAGTGGGATGAGATGTCTATAGGCTGTTCTGAAAAGCCTTTAAAGTACTCTAGCTGCAAATTTGCATATGTAAAAACCTTGAAAATCTTGCAGCATGGCATCAAACAAATATGAAAACTCTAGTGAGCTGTGAGATGTCTAGTGAGATGTATAGTAACATCTGTTAGTGCATAGTGTCTAGTTCATAGCTTGCTGAAAAAGCAAATTCTGCATCTTAAAAAATAGTTTTGAGAAGAGAGATGAGTAATTAATACTCCAGAACTTTTAATGGAGTCAAAATCCCTTAATATTTAGCTGCAGGTATACTCTAGGGATCTAGAGGTCTCCTGTTCCACAATACCCTGCTTGGTGGCCTGTAGAAGAGTCTGTGAGTTTTGCAGTTGGAGCTCTAACAGGTTTTTTGTTTGGGACAGGATGAAGCTCTTAAGAACCAAAATGTGGAGCTAACGAATCAAGTGCTCTTTCATTAATTAGCCAATGATTTTCTGAAGAAATAGTGAATATAGCTGTCGTGTCTAATCCTCTGTAGTCACAGAGCTCAAAAGCTGAGGAATCTGAAATTTTTCTAGGTCCCGTGGTGGCTGCTGAGGAAGCAAGCAAGTTGGCATGGAAGCAGGCAAGCAACCATCAAAAAAGTAATGTGAATGAAAGAGTCCTGTATAACGATTTGTTACAGAAAATTTTGGACCACCTCACCTGTCATTTACAGATTCTTGGTATGAGTGAAAAGCACAATCAAAAATAGTCTGCCTGTACTTATGCGTAACATTACATGTTATTAGAAATTCAGTTGTTCCAATTTGATCATGAAAGAGAAGAAAGGCTATATAGAAATGCATTTCTGATCCATCTCATCTTGTTGTCTAAGGTATTATGCTTATGTGGTAATTGAGAAAACCATGTTCTGCTGCTCTCCAAGCATACAATAGGATAATTATGAAAGCTTAAATCATTAAAAAAAAAACAAAAACAAAAAAACAAGACTCTTTGAAGTAAATGTCTTAAAAATGTTTGGAAATACTTCAAGCTACTTGAATTATTTTCATGGTGTTCAAACAGTCAGTAATCAAAAATATTAACAGCTATATTTAAATATCTTGAAAAGAGCAGACATCAACAAGAGGTTCTTGGTAATATATGATTATTCAATCAACTGGTAGATGAAAGCTAGGGCAAGGACCTTGTGGAAAAAAAATAGGGCAAACAGATGAATTAGTAATTTAAACTGAGCAAGTCACGCTGCGTCCTAACCTTAATATATTCCTAACCTTAATGTTTAGAAAAGGCTTGGGGCTGATCTTCTTTTAAGTGATGAAATTTTGGCATACAATTTAAAAAAAGTAAAAGGTAGTTGTCTTTGACACGTATTTTTAACCTGAGTGGAACTGCCCTTCATGGTCCATAGGGCCACAAGAGACATACATGTTTTTATTAGATTTTTAAGGCCAGATGAAATTAATCCTATCTTTAAGAAAGAGAAACTTAAAAGTAGGTTTGCAGTTGTTTTTATTTGCCAAGCTATGAATATTTTTCATTGCTGGTTTTTGAATAAGTAGGAGGTTTGTTTGTTTGTTTTCTCTAAGATGTATTATACACACACACACACACACACAATTCCACCAAAATCACCTTTACATTGAGTTGCAAACAACAGATAATTAGAGAGGTTTTTTCTTGTTTGTACTTCAAAGCTATCTTCATTTCTCCATTGTGGACAAATTTTTAAAGTGAACTTCATGTCACATATGATGAGTTAAACCAGATGTTAAGCACAGTTCCAGTTATCAAACAATCATGCAAATGTTGGCGAGTAACCAGTTTCTAGGTGTGTTTCCCAGAAGAAAAGAGAGTTTTGATATTATTAGGAGATGTCTGAAGTTTGTGACACTGCTATGCTTCCATCTGTCCCCAAACTGATGGTGGCACGTGCATCTATCCATCTGCCACTTCATAACACCCTGAAGTTGAGAACCATAAATCATTCTATTGCTGCAGCAGTGACAGGTGCAGGATAACAGATGCAGTCTCCAATATATTAAGAGAATGCCATGATTTATTTGAATTAAGGCAGTCTGAGGTTAGCAATCTGCTTGAAACTAGATAACCATATGGTGCATGGCTGCTAGATGAGAATATTTGCTGGTAATAATGTACTGTATTAAAATGCAAGCTTCAATATTTAGCCTCGGAAAGTGTCTCTTGACACCTGTGTCAGCTCCTTGAGATGCCTGAAGACTGCATTATGTGAGCTGAAGTGCAGAATGTCACTAATCTTGTGACAGCAACCTTGGCAACTGGGTGCAGGTTTCCAGTAGAAAGAAGTGTTCAAACATTCAAATTTCCTCAAAGGACTTTAAGTTTGGCATATACCTAACAACCTCCCTGAGGGAGAGTCCACAGGAAGTTTTCTGATAAAGCATTAATTGTTGTTTACTAACAACTTCTCACTTGTTAGTATAGTAAAGATGATCATGCTCAACATATGGGCAAAGGCAGGATAGCTCTGTGATTAAGAATGTAGAAGTAAAAATTACCAGAGCTGAGGCACATACACAAATTTCACTGAAATTGGTAAGTTCAGGTCAGGGACAGAGTATGATCTTTACAGATTCCTCTGTAAAGAAGCCTGAGAATGCACAAAGCTGTTGGTCTAACAGCAATGTATCCCCTCAGACCTCAAGTCAGGGAAGGTATAAAAACCCAGGGATGTTATTTAGGGATGGTTCTTTGTGTAACTGCAGGCCCATTATTCTGATCCCAAAGGTATGAGAAGTTTAAGAAAATACTGTCAGGGACCAAGCAGGGCTGGCAGTTGTGGAGGAGCTGGCAGAGGTGGGTGGAAGCCTCAGGCAAGGCTGATCAGGCAATTAAGTACTATGAGTGCCCTCAGGGCCCTGACACATTATTTCCATGGAAAAAGAAACCAAAGACAATTAAAAAATGGAGAATGAGATAAATTGCAGCTTGGGTTTACTGAATGTGAATTGCATTTGAATAGCCTGACATCCTTCTTTGCTAACTTATTTTCTAGACAAAAGAAATGGCATTGATGTCATCTGTCTGGCCTACCAGCCGTATGGAAAATTGGAAAAGATGCAAATTAGTGGAAGAAATTTCAGGTGAATAGGAATTAGATAGAGGAGAGACAGTCTTTGAAGGGGAATGCTCTATACAGCAGAAAGTCAGAAGTGGAGTTCCTTAAGGAGTAGTCCAGTGACTGATGTCTTAACTATTTTCACTCTTTTAAGATTAAATGCGAAAACATGCTGACAAAACTTGCTTATGACATTATGTTATGGGACATGATTAATTTAGAAAAAGTTCAGGCTATCACACAAGCAATAAATAGATGATCTTCAGATTCAAAGTACTTGAAATGGAAAAAAAAATCCACGTATGTGGAAAAAAAGTCAAATCATGAATTTAAGGAATAATAAAAAAGAATTTCCAGAGTCACTGAACAAGACATGTCTTGAAAACAAACTGAGAAGGTAGATTTCAGCAGACTACTTTTTCACAAAAATATAATGACCAGCCAAAGAAATGCAAGTACAAAACTGTACAAATAATGCCAGGGCATTGCAGTTACAGTAGGTTTAGTAGAAAAACAAATACCACATTAAGATGCCATTGTGCAGGGTAGTATCCTAACAGCTAAAGGGACTGCTCATCCAGGAGTGTCTCCCTCTCATCTGTAGTGGAAAATTAGATGTCTGAATTAGATTCCTACTTTCTATATGGATAAATCAGGTAAAATAAGTCACACTTGTATTAATTAGCTGTGAATGAGGGATTTATTTTTTTAACAGATTGTATAAAAGAACAGCAGAAGAACCTGACCAGTTCCCTCTCCATGCATTTTCCAGGAGCTTCCTTTCTCCTTTGTCACCAAGTTCCTAGATTTGGTGAAATGAAATAAGCTGACTTCACAATGGTCTAATTTTAGGACCTATTTGTTCATAAAGATTAAATTGCTGACAAGCTCAATCTAACAAAAGCACCCATACTTATCTAAGTTTCTTCTCAACTTTAGAGTCAAGGTACTTAGCAGATAACTGTAGGAACCTTGTATCAATGCTCTGTTTACCACAGATAATGAAACTAAGGCCCAAAGGTGGCATATCTTGCCAAAAAACGTGGAAAAGGGAGTCATACACAGGTACACATCCCAGCAGACTTGAATCTCTGTGTACTGCCTTGTCTACTGGTGCCTACTGCCTCCCACAAATAAATACCTAAACAGTTTTCAGAGATGACCTGTTGTATTCCTGAGACAGGAACTATCCAGCAGGAATTCTTCCAGGCTGTTAGGGGGAAGTGAGAGAGGCAGAGAGCGCAGTTCTTTGAAAGAAGTGTTTGGCTGAGTGAATAAGATACAGAACTTTGTGGACAAGAGTTTTTTTATGCAGAAAGAACAGACGAGAAGAAGCAAGATCTTTTAGGCTTGTTAGGTATTAATTTGTATTAATTCATAGGAAATTGTTACAAAGCTTCAAAGTGGAAACCCTATGCACCCCAGGCAGCAGTAATAAATCACTGAAGGAACTCATTACCCAGCTGTTTTATCCAACAGCATCCACATTGATGTTTTACAGAGAGCATGTCTGTATATGACTGATGATATAAAAATCCTGAGGAGCATCAGCTCTGGCAGGAATGGCCATTTTCAAGGAAAGATTAAAAGATCCACAAATTTAATAAAGGGAAAAGGAAATGGGAAAGGAAAAAAAGAGAAGAGAAATTGAATATGAGAAAGGAAAAAGGGAAAGGGGTACAGAAAAGGGAGTCTTCCATGGCAGCTAGCTGGGAGGTGAAGTGGTCGTTCTGGTACTGGTGGTAGTAGTGGGCATTCCCTGAGAGTCTTTGCTCTGGTGGTCTGTCTGGTTTTCTCTCCCAGATATTCTTTCTGCAGTAACTACCTGGTTTCACCCTGATGCACTCCACCTCTTTATTAATCATCCTTATTTCTTGTGCTAATCATACTGCTCAGGGCATGGTTTGATTACACACACATTGCCCACGCTAATGGTCTCCTCAGCTTTTTGCAAATGTATCACTGGGTAATGCTGGTTGGCTACCCTAAATCACTGCTGTCTCCTATTGGCAGCTACTAGGCAATTCATGTTCCCTCACGTAATGTTATACATCAAAAGCCACAAAACAAAGGGTGAAGAGGAAGAGAAAGACAAAAAGAGTGTTTCATACAGTGGTAGCAATTTCTTCTCATAAGAAATCCAATGCAATGGCCATGGCTGTGGTCCAGAGAACGGAGTACAAAGCTGGGAGGATGACAGCACGTTGGATAGAAGGGTACAAAACTCTGCCACAGCACCCTTGAGGTATTAGGGTGCACAGTTGCACAGGAAGGTGACTGTCAGATTGCAGTGGAAAGAGTGAAGGAAAAGCAGCAGAGGTGAAAACAGAAAACTCTTGGCATTTCACAAGTTGCCGACTGACTCCTCTGATCGGGCTGTGGCACGGGGCGATAAAATCCCCTCTGATCTTCCAGGGAAGTAGCTGATTGCTGCAGCCAGAGAGAGACATGGAGTGCTTTCCATAACACCAAAGCTTGAGCAGCAAGAGAGCATTCCCAAAGAAACTCCTCTCTGCCCGTTACGCTTCCCATCCGTCTGGCTTTTGGAAAACCATTCATTCTCCCTAAGTCTCCCTAAGAGGCACTTACATTTTCTTCCCTAGCTCATGGAAGATCTTTTCAAAACTTTATGTCTAAGGCATTGTTTCACTCAAAGATGCCCTTGCCTCCTTCTGTGTCTTGTGGTGGGACTAGACTAGGGGTTACAATCTGAAGTCACTGTTGCTGTTTATGTCCTGGCAATGATGTGTGAGCTATGGGATTTATGGGAAATCCATAGTTTGGAGTGAAGAATTTGGTAAAATTAAAAGAACCAGGGCCTAGTCATATTCTCACTTTTATCACATGCTGGTAGCAGCACAGCTGCGATTCTGTGCATGTACCCAAGTTCACAGCTTCCAAGTAGGTCACACAGAGTCAGAGTCTCTGGTATATGATTACAAACTCTTTTAAGATGTGCAAGTAGGCAGATATAGAAGAAGAACATTGTCCTTTTAATACTTGAGGAAACAAAGCAGATCATGATGTGAATGATAAGCAGTTTGGCTTTGCACAGGTGTCATCTGGTATTCATAGATTCACAAAATTTCAGGCCAGAAAGAAATCTTAAATCATTTTTATTGACTCACTGCCTTTTAGAGGTTAATACATTTCACCCAGTGAAGTGAGCAATTTCTTCTTTCAGGCTACAATGAATGCCATTGAAATTCCTCTGCCCACTGTAGTTTCAGGTGCTGCTATAGCTATTTTTCTTGCTTAAGTTTCTTAAAGATCCTTCTGTTTATAATTCCTGGAGGAAACTAAAAACAATGGTGAAATATGTTTGACCTTTTGATCCTTAGGCCAGCTGGGCTTTGTTTTAGCTCTCACAAGTGTTTCATCTTCTCTTGTTAGGACAATGTTTTGCAATAACATAGTGGTCATTA
The DNA here is from genome assembly GCF_052056855.1 of Sturnus vulgaris. Classification (NCBI taxonomy): domain Eukaryota; kingdom Metazoa; phylum Chordata; class Aves; order Passeriformes; family Sturnidae; genus Sturnus; species Sturnus vulgaris. The sequence continues at coordinate 41,150,164 of NC_142244.1, read as the reverse complement.
AATTTCTGTAATTGTTTTTAATTAGAACACAGAAATGTGTTACTGGCACTGACTTCACATACCATGGGATTCTACATAACATTTGAATCTCAGAGACTTCCCATTAGCCATCAACATTTTGGCTTGGCTTAATTGTGGTCAGCTTCGGAGACAGAATATAAAAGTGATCATCAAATATTCTTCTGTCTTCAGTCAAGCTGAGTAATGAGGCACTCCTTTGCTGTCCATTCATTTTACAGTTACTGCTGACCCCAAATGGCTCTTTTATTGTTGCACAGCAATGCACAAAGTGCCTGACTTTGGAAAGAGTCCAATTTCCCTAAAATAATGACAAGCAGCAGAGAATTAGCATTCAGTGCCTTTTTCCTAAGGCATCTTTTTTTTTCAACATCTCTACTAATGACTCTTGTTCTCTTGTGTTCCTGCACCATGTAAACCTGGATTTTTGTCTGTCTTGCAGCATTTTCACAATCATTGCATTAATAAGACTGCTTAGTGTTATTGTAAGGACATTTATTAGGAGGCAACTTCCTTTGTTCCCCAGGAGAACATAAATTCCTATATACACCTTATCGATGCTTGTTACCACCAGCAAAATCCAGGAAAATGGATAAAACAAGTATGATTCAAGTTAGGGCACTGTGAGCTGCAGGGGGGCAAAACAAAATCAGAAAAAGTGGTGGCACGATTGGGTTTAAAGGGTCACATTTAATGGGTCACACTTACCTTGGGGGCCATTAACACATGGGATACTGAATGGGTCTGTCCAGGCACCTGTCCCATTTAGTGTCTTCACCTACAGTCTGGAAAGGAGAGTGTGCCCTCTTGTCAGGTTTGCAGAGGCCACCAAACCAGGAGCAAATGGCAAACACTGGAAAACATTTTTGAAAAGAAATACAGTGCAGGAGAACATAAGGTTGTTTTGAAACTCTAAAATACCCTCAATGAGAGAGATTCAGCCAAAGGGAAGGTTATAATGAGAGAGGTAGGGGATGTGCATGTGTGTGTCTATTTGTAGATTTATGACTGTATATCAGATAAGTTTGTATGGATTCATCAACCCTATCCTTGTACTTGTGAGCTAGCTGGTATACAAAGCTACAATGAAGCAACTAGTAATTTCAATTACTTATGTGCTTTCTGAGATTCTAATCTCTGAAGTATTTGAGAGCACCTTAGAAAAAGATACTTTCAAAAAAGCACATCTTACTATATACAAAGACCTGCTGCATATTTTAGAGCAATTAAGGAGTGAATGCTCTATCATTTGGTGGTCTGAGATATCTCTGATGTGTGCTATCTAGTCAGAAATAAATGAATGTTATTAAAATTGCAAGGTTAGCACTGCACAATCCTATGTCAGCCTTCTTGTCCATCTGCATTATTACATGTTTTTTAATTATCACATGCATTATCAAATACTTTTTCTTTATCTGCAGGCTGTCCTTTATCATCAACTTTTCCCTCATTCAGTGAATGACCAGTATTCTTTATTGCTTTGAAACTTTAAAGCCTATCCTGAAAAAAAAGAAGTGTTACTTTTGTTTTGCAACTTTCCATGTGATTTTTATAACCAGAATATCCAGGCACGTATTTACTTTCACAAAATTCTTTCGGGTGGAGGAGAGATAATCTCATTTAAAAGAATGAGAATTAAGAAACAGAAATGAAACCTTTTCCTGGTGAAATAAGGAACCCAGGTGGGACCTCCTGAACACTCATCTAGCAGCCACTACTGCATCAATACAACACTGCACTTCAGAGAAAACCCTCAGGATCAGCTTCCCAGTTGCAGTTCCAACAGGTGACTTACTTTAGAACTCTTCTTTAGGTTGAAAGCAAATCCCAGTCTCACTGGGGGAATGTCTGGTATAAGTGTCTGGCACTGCACTGGGAGCACTGGGGTAGAGGCAAGGGTAGACTACTGCAGTGCAAGGCAGGGGTTGACTTCCTTCATCCTGAGCCCACCATTTCTCTTGGCACCTTCCCGAATAACAGTGGCCTCCTCTCTTTATCCACACCTACCTGCCTCTCGCTATTCCTCTTACAGTAGCATCTCTCTGTGGTACAAATGCTTATGACTCCACTGTTTATCTCCACCCTCATTTTTCTTCCTCATCTTCTCTCCCTTCATGCAGTAGCATGCAGAACTTGAAGAGCTGTGCCCAAGTACTTCAGCAGTGTGTTTGTGTCTCACTGGGCACATTTCCATCTGTTTGTAGCTGTAACTGTAGCCACAGATTGAAGTGATCTCTCAGTGTGACACTTCAGGCCCTGACTAATTTTTAATTAACATAGTCCTTAAGCAGTGAGTCATCGCATCATGTTTCTTTTGCAACCTTACCCTGATTTTTGGTGTGTGATTCATGTAGCCCTTGGGTGACATTTGTCACCCCCTTTTCCATCATGGGTAATAAACTCCCAGTTACAGAATTATGCCATTCCAATAATGAAATCAGGAGCTGTTGACAGAAAAAATACTATTTTGACAATATTGAGTATTTGCATTTTTTAATGCAGCTGGGAATCAGAAGATACCAGCTGTATTTTATTAGTGTATGAACTTCTAGCAAGCAATCCACGAATCAAGGCTTGGAGAACTAATTTAACTTTTAAATACAGTGTAGCATTACCATCTTTTTCTTTAAGAAGATTTCCTATGTCTCTAAAAGTGGCAAAAACAATTACTCTTTTGAGTTGCAATTAATGAAAAAGCTATTACAGGTGTTAAAAAACCAGGAATTTCCTCTCTGTAGCCTGACTCCTCTTGCAGTGATCCAACGTTGGCTCTTCAACTCCACTGACAGTGATTTCAACATGCTATTTATGAATCACAGAGCAGATTTTCAAGTAGTTTTTCAAGGCTGCATATTCAAGTGAGACCAACAGCTGTCACCATGATGCTTAAGAACCCAGCTAAAGGACTGAGGCTTCAAAAAAAACCCCTTAATCCGTTTAATTTTCTCTCTGCTCATTTCAGAAGAGAAAGTGGAGTAGTGCTGCCAGCCCTTTCCTTAAAGGATGCAATGAAATCAGCATTGAGTGGGGAGAGCTGGGTTTGGGGAGCAGCTTCTAGCCCTTGCTGTGCTAAATGTTTATGCAAAGTGAAGGGATCTATAAAATATTGGTGTTTGATGGGCTTAGAGCTATTGAGTAAATGTCTAAATTAAATTATGTTGGTTTCTCCACTCTCCCTTTCTTGGCAGAAGACATTAGCAGATGCCTTCTGCTTATTTATTGACACTGTTGTTTTCAACATATCTGAATCCCTTCATAAGACAAAAAGAAATAAAGGAAACTGGTGTGGCAAAGTAAACAGTTTGATGGGTCAAGCAATCATAAGCTTACCAATAGGGAAATAAAACAGATAATATCCGGGTTGTTAAAGCTTCCCAGATGGGCAGCTGCTCACTTTTCAGTAGGAACTCAGAAGAGCATTGCAGACATCAAATGTGACATTTTTAATAAGGTTTGTACCATTGAAACACAGCTGTGCTCAACAGGCAGAGCGGCCGAGCTTGGTTCTTTCATTAATTCTGTTCCTTTGCGTTATTTGCACAAACGCACTTCAGACCAGACGAGTGGGTCAGATCAAGGGTTTGTCTAGCTCAGTATCCTTCCTCAGAAAATGTCCAGCGGTACATCCACAGGGAACAGAGGGAGCATGCAACAATCATTTGCCAAAACATTATTCCAGGCTTCAACAGTTTGCAGCTTGGTGTCTTTCTGAGCCACAGGTGATGTCTGTGTTTTCAGCTATCCTCTTAAGCTTTCTTTTCCATAAATTTATCCCTCTACTCCATGTAAACTTCTTAGTCTTCATAATATTCTGTACAAAGGAGCTCTGTGGTAAAAATACTTTTCTCTAAAACCTGCCATCTGCTACTACATTTGGTATTTCTTAGCTTTTCTATTTGGAGATGCAGATAATAACTGAAACCTGTTCACCCTCTGCATTTCACTTGTCATTTTGCTGATGCTGCTATAAACCACCTTTTTTTGATAGGATGAAGAGTAAGATGAGGCAGATCCAGTAGGCAGATATGGACCATTTTCTGTTCTGAGGATCAGTAACTTGCCAAAAATGGGCATTTTAGTTAAGCAAACTGTGAGGTCATGTCAAATCTGATAAATAGTTAAGACTGCAAAAGAGGAGGATAAACTGGGGAAATGTCAAAACATTTCATTTTAACATTTTCGGAATGAAATATTTGGTATTGCAAAATTGTTTGTTTTGACATGATCTACCTGAAAAGCACAGAGTTCTTCTCTAAAAAAGAAAGTAGAGTGCAAGGCCTACAAAAAGACCAAATAATTAAAAAGACAAGTTAATTAAATGCTCCATTTAGGAGTGAATAAGAGACTTCCACGTAAACTAGAAGTATTTATCTCAGTTTTCTTTGTAAAACATTTGAATATAAATGTTTTTATATTTCCATTCAAGCCAAATTCCTGCTGTGGTTTTTCTATCAACCACATTTTCACCCCTATTTACAGGGCTTTGAGTGGGTTTCCCCTTTCCCCAGTATTTTTGGTTCTTACTTTCAATTGCCATTCTTTTACTTGGTCATACATATCTGTGCAATGGAAGGCAAGTACAAGCCTATTTGATATTACTAGTGCAGAAAAATCTGGCAAGACTTTGGCTTGTTTATCCTTCCAAACCAAAGTTAGCAAGTAATACAGCTGCTCCATATAAATACATCAGGAGAGACGTGTCAGGGAAAGGAGAAAATATTCACTGAGTGAGGATAATTTTAAATGAAAGACAACATTGGTGAAGAAGCTCAAATGACCTCGTAAAAGAATTAAGTTAGGAAAAATTTTAACTCCCTGGAAAGCAAATTTAAGAAGACTGAAGGGAATAGAAGGGTATATTTAGGATGGAACCTGATCAGTTTATAAAAAGACTTATATGACCTAGTAACCTAGGATAAAAAACAGACCTTTGTGACTGTTTTGTGCCTTATTCACACTTTACAGAAGTAGATAGAAGTTCTCTCATTAGCTACAGATCCAGTGTTAAATATGTCAGGGGATCACAGACCTACTGCCCCATATACCACATAAATACTGACATGGATGAATATTTTGCTAAAATGTATCTGTATGATGAATGGAATTCTTGAATTCTTGAATTCTGGGCAAACATGTACCAGAAAAACTGAGGTGTTGTCTCATTCCTAAAAGAGTTAAAATTTGCAATAGAAACTGTCTATACTAAACTGAAACCAAACTACCTCTCAGTGGGTAACATTCTAAACAGTCGAAATTGTAGTTTTGTCTGCAGATGTGGTTAAATAGGCTTAAGGAAAGTGTCTTTGGCTCCTAGGTGAGACGTTCTGTCAGAGATAGGCTATTCTCAGAAATTATCATTGTGAAAGATAACAGCTGAACATTGATTTAACATTTTAGGGTGTTTGGATGACTACTGTGGCTGGTGATGTGATTTGTGCTGCAGAATTGGCCAACCTTGTGCCTGGTGCTGGAAGGGAAATAGGGTTGCTCCTGTGTGAAGAGTTAAATGTTGCTGTTTGCTCCTCTCCTTGCTTTTATCACTCATTGATTGATGCCTAGAAAAGATTTCTGCACCATTTGCAGTATGCAATACATACTAGCACAAAAATCTTCTAGGCAGAAATTATTTTGCTATTTTCTTTCTTAGCGTATTTTCTTACTCAGATCTGTGGGTTGAATATGACTCTAAATGATGTTGTAGCACATAGAAGCCAGCCAGGTAAGTCTCCATGTGCTATCAGAGGTACAAACAGAGAAGTCACTCTGCACCAAGAAAGGTGATTGTGAGATGTATATATGCTCAGAGGAGGAGAAGCAAAGGGGATCATGGTGCTGGTCCGAATGCTTATGCTGCAAAGCAGCTCAGCTTCAGCAGCAGTGATAGGAAGGTGTCACTGGGACCAGCCTCCACTTGTGCTGTTTGCTCAGGCTGGGGGCAGATTTACAGACTGAGACCTGCCTGTCACCATTGCCTGGGCTGGCCATCCCTGGGCTATGGCAGACACCAGTCCCTGTCCCTTTGCCTACTGTGCTTTTCTGACTGGGTGCTGTGGGACATGAGAAGTTGTGGATGTCCCATGCCTGGAAGTCTTCAAGGCCAGGTTGGGCACCCTGATCTAGTGGAAGGTGTCTCTGTCCTCAGCGGGGGGTTGGAATGAGGTGATCTTTAAGGTCCATTGCAACCCAAACCATTCTGTGATTCTATGGAATGGCACTGCCCTTGCCCTCACTCTCACTCAGCTCCCATCTCTCCTGCCCTTGCTGCACCCCTGCCTGACACTCTGAGGGACATCTCAGTCTATGCGAGGTTTTGGGTATATGTACGTGCATTAGGAATTGCCCTGCTATCTCAAACACTTCGGTGAGGATGAGTAGGTGCTCCTTTGTCACAGAGCAGACTTGCTTGACTACTCACTGGTTGCCCTACGGCACAGTCTCCAGCAGAGTATTTTGGAGGAGCCAGCTTTGCTGTCAGCCACGCTCTGCTGTGGGTTATCCATCCATTCATCCATCCATCCATCCATCCATTCATCCATTCATCCATCCATCCATCCATCCATCCATCCATCCATCCATCCATCCATCCATCCATCCATCCATCCATCCATCCCCACAGCCTCGGGGAGACTCCTGAGGCGTTAATACAGCAGCACCCCTCGGTTTTTGAGGTGAGGTCCTTAGAGTTCGTGCTGCTTTCCACTTGATGGCAGCAAAGCCCACAGCAACGGGAGCGGGCAGGTCTGAGAGCAAGTCCGGTTATTGCGGATGGCAAATGGCAGAGGATGAGCTCTCACAGCACAGAGAAAGGTGGCTCCTGAGAAAAACATACAGCATATTTAGATAATATGGATTTGGATCATTTGGCTATATGGATAGTAATATGGATTGTGAATGTGTAGAGTGGCAGTGAGACCAGCTCTGACAGGAACTGGTGTCCTCCTGCCTGTTTCCCAAGCTGGGAGGCACAAATACAGGTCTTTTGTAAGAGGTGAAATCTCCCTCAGTGTAACTATGTATGAGACCAGGTGTCATCAAAATTTCTTAGAAAATTCAGTGAAAATATTTCATATTTCAGGTTAGTTTTGTCTGCTTTCAGTATAAAAGTTTTTTCCTGAATTTTGGTGTGCTGTGCAATTAGAAGACAGGCAGAAGTTTATCATTTATGAGGCTGAGCCAGTTTTTGGCATTGGCTTTACAATTCTTTTCAGGGAAGTGTCCACAGAAGAAGCAAAATGAGAAACATTTAAGAGACTAAACAGAGAAGTGCAACAAGGACACAGATTTACAGAAAGAGCATTTTTTGCAAGGTAGTCAGCTGCTCTGTAGGCAAGTCAGGGTTTTAATTAGGTCTACATTTGCAGGTGTTTCCTAAGAGCCTAATCATCTTTGCAAGAAAACATAATTTGGAGTAAACTAGAGGAGCTTGAACTTTTCTGAGCCCCATCTCCCACATGTCACCTGACAGCTGCATAATTTACTGTGGTTTTGAGCTCTTTTGGCATACTGCAAGGTCTGAAACAGAGGCAGCTTTTTTCATTCTTGTCTTTGTTCCAAGGTTACATTAACAGAAACAGTATATGTATTTTTCAAATCACATCCGACACCAATATAAAAATGAATTCAATATTATTCTAATCATCTTGGAAATGTTTGCCATTGCTATTTAATGGCTCTCCATTTTCCTGCAAGGATAAATAATAGTTTTTAAAAAGACTTAGTTTTTCATTGTAAAGTTTTATATACTCTGTAAACTGAAGGAAAGAGCCAATATGTCAGCTCCACTGGACATCTCTGTTTCTTGGACTCTGGTGGAATTGCAAGTGCCATGTTATTTCTGCTGCTGGGAAAGCAGGACAGAAAAAAATGGAGGAAATCAGAAGTTCCCAGAAAGCCCATCTACAGCTTTCCCTGACAAGTCCATTCCTGACCATATTAGCTCTTTTGAAAGTAGATATAATATAGCACCCCACCACCTTATGTCCCTTCAAAAGAACATAAGCCCTAAAAAGCCATGATAAAAAGCACTTTGGTACAAAAATCGAAGATGTAAACAGGTGAGTATATAATCCCTTGTCCCATCTTGCATCTCTTTATCTTTCAAATGGAATTCTGGTGTTTCACATACTGCAGGGACCATAGAAGGAGTTAGGAGGAATAGCAGTGATATTCAAGATTGAGTTACTTTCAAGTTCTTTCTCTGTTTATCATGAGGAGGGCTCAGGGAAATGAAGTAAGACCCCATAGAGTGGATATGTCAATCCAGCTTCTGCTTTAATTTTTTTCCCTGCTTCAAGTTCCCCAGAGGACTATCTTTACAGAGACTGTGAGAGGTTATGGCATGTGAGATGGGATGATAATCAAGGGAGCTGCCAGAGACAGCAGAGGCACAGGGAATGATGCTCACTTTCTTTTTCTGAACCTTTTAAAAATTACTGCTTCCAAATATGTCTCCCTATTTTATTATTTTTAACTTACTGAAGCATATGTGTGTGGTTTAATAACTTCTGTACACTACAGGTATCAGTCACACTAGTCAGTGTTAACTCTGATTTGCTAATTCACTGCTTTGAGAGAGGACTGGGTGAGAAAATCTGTTCATCATCGACATTGATATGCACTGGTTTTCGACCAAAATTAATCTATGTCTGCAGTATATTACACATTTTTAAAATTCCAAGAATCACAATTTATTATCATCTTTGGGGAATGTGGGAAATATGTTACAAGGCTCTGACACAACCATCACTGCCAGGAACGTCAAAATTTTAAACTTGTTTAGGTCTTTAGATTCTGTTCCTCGAAGGCTTATTGAAGAATTAATTCAATACATTAGTAATCATTACAAATATATTGCAGTCGTAAATCAAGGACAAGCACATCGAAGGTGTTTCTAACCTGTGGTCATGGATAGGCATTCACCTACTGGAGTCACAAAATAATGCTACATTTCTTGAAATAACTATTTATTAGGACATTTATTACACATGCAGTAATGTTTGCAGCCCTCCCTTGCAGGCAACTTTGATTTAGATTTATTTTTCTGAAACATTTGAACTTTTTTGGTGACAATTTCTGTGAAATTTCTCATGAAGCAATCTCCAGGGTTAGCACTAGATCCCAGGATGGAGCAGTCACCAGGCAGCTGCACTGCTTCTACAGCAACTGAGTTTTTAAGCAAACACTCCACACTATTCGCAGTGAGACAAGGTCAGATCAAAGGGAAAGCTGGTGACAGATTCCAAACAGTAACAATCAGAAAATACATTTTTTGTCCTTTGTTCTATTGACAGATTAGTTTGTTACCTATAAATAATTGCTAAATGCTGCTGGCTATATCAAAATCTTGCTCCCACCTGAATACTTACTGCTTCTTGGTGAATAGATATTGTTGTGCATTTAACTATGCAGTCAGCATTTTCATAGGTATCATTTGATTCTCATTCAAATCAAAAGAATGATATATTAAAAATATCCTTTTCAATGTAGTATAATCTGCTTTAAATGTAATTATTGTTCCTTTTGTAACATTGTAATAATTTAATTAGACCTATATGTTCATTGATGCATCTGTTTGATCTTTGATATTATTTGGAGGATAACAGTTAGTGGTGTGGACAGATTTCAGCTACTCTTATTCACAAAGTTTTGAAATTGTGACATTAATTGGGAAGTGATTTGCAAAGCCATTTAGGGTGAATGTCACTTTCAAATGGATATGGAATTCTAATAATAAAAACCAAACAAACAGCTTATTTTCCACATTAAATGCTCAGGTCTTTTGAACCCTGTATAGTTCTTCAAGTTTTCAATATTTGTGAAAATTTGTCAAGAGATTTGGAGAGTTTTTTTTTAATTCAGCACAGAAAAAGAGGTTTGGGAACTGTGAAAAGCTTTTCTCAATCAGTGGGTCCAGGTTCTGATGGTATAGAAAGCCATCATGCATTATCCTCTTTTTTAACCAGAAAATTGAAAAGTAGTTTTAATTCAGGCAGAGTTCAAAGACATTCCTCCAATTTGAAGATTGTAACTTACTCATAACCTGTTACAGCTACATGTTCTTTCTCTACCCGACATATGTTTTCTGTTCACTGTTTATCTTCTCAGCCAGCTACGTCTCGGCTCTTGTTTTGTTAGACTCCACAAGCCCCTCTCTGAGCTTTCCCCTCAGATTTTCTCCTCCTCTGACTGAAATGACCATCCTTCAAAGCACCTGTTTCTGCTGAATTTATTATTTATTCTGCTGAATTTATGACTTCTTGGCCTGTAGTACACAGGGGTTTAGATGACAATTCACTGTGATTTCTGCAGTGCCATTACCACCTTTCTTTCCTTGCTGCCTGATTCACCCAATACTGAAGCTGAATGACACTGGGAGAACAAAACCTGCCACACTGCGTTTGCCTGTGACAATCAAAGGCAAGGAATCTTGACAGGAGCTTCTTAATGAATCCACGTGAGGTGGATGTGGGTGCCTCCACTAGAGGGAAGACTAATTGTGCTCACAGAAGCCCTTCCTACTGTAAAGTCATCTTTTGGAGATAGATTTTTTCACCTTGTATTCTGAGGCAAATATTGCTGAGTGCCATGATTGAGACATTTTACATGGGAAATTCATTTCAGATACTAATGGGCAGCTTATTTTGAGGTATACTATGGAGACTGGGCCACCTGCATTTTGCTTTAACTCTGTTTTGGTAGGAGGTGTCCCAGTATTCCTCAGAGAATGACAGAGCCTTGCCCATGGAGAAGCATGAGGTTGAGTGGAAATGGGAAATAACAGTGCTTTGACACAACTTCTCAGCATCTTCTCTCATCTCCTGGTGCCACATGCAGAAATTAAAAGACTTTCCAGGTACTCGTTGGTGAGTAAGCAGAGCTGCTCTTACAACTCAGTGCTGCCACTCCTACAAACCGTGGTATACCCTGATGTTTATTGCTCCACACATTGCCTAACATCTGTATGAAACAGCATAAAAATGTGTAATCTACTGCTTGGTGTGGTTTGGTCACTTAATTGCAAAGGGTTTGAAGGCACTGTGCATGGGGAGGTAGAAGTACTTAATAGTGGATGAAGAGGTGCAATCTTTGACTATTGGTCAGATGTGGGCTCTGAGCTTTGCTGCTGGAACAGCTCTTGAATAAAATGCCAGTAGACTTTGTACATCCTTGGTTGCTCAGTGTGACCCAGTAGAGACAGCAATGGAAACCTCACTGCTTAATGCATAATCGTTTCCAGACTCCAGATCCCTGGTATCTCAGGGGTGACTGCTGTGATAGAACAAGGCAAATTGAGGGTTATTCTGAATAATGGCAACTGCTAGTTCTTACCCACGGCTTTGTTAGGCCATTTTCTGAGATGGGCAGGATCTGGGCCCTGCTGTCATACAAAATTACGTATTTCAAACCTTTCAAAACATTACACATGATAGTCAGCCATTCAGATCCACCCAGAAAGGCAAACACTATATTTGGAAGCTTTTCTTTGCCAAGTTTGTAATTTTCCTTTCAGACTAGGATCTTCTTCATACACATGCATGCACACATACACACATAGAAATCACTTCTTGTAAACTCTTTTGTTTTTCCAGAAAGAATTACTTTTATTTTCTTTTTAGAAATAGTCTAAATAGCTTAAGCACTTATTTTGTCATGACTTACTCCTTTGTGGAAGGTATTAATTATCTACCAATTTCAGTTTTTAGAGGTGAAAAGTTGCTGTATAGTGACACAGATATGAGAAACGCCTGTTACATCTAGGCACTTTTGAAGACTAAATTTCTTTATTCAGCCATTATAGGGCTTTTATGTCCAACACTTTCAATCATTTCTGTGTAGATTAGGTAACAAAGTTCCAATTAAACAAAACGGAGACTACCTTATGCTCATGCAAAGTCCTGAATAGAGCAACAGGAAGAATAGAATTTATAGAAGTTATTCTGGTCAACTAAAAAGAATACTGCAAAGAATCTCTGCATCAGCCTAATTTCCTATGGAAATTAATTTCTCAGCTGGATTCCTTCAACTTAGGGTGGGTTATCTCTCTGCATTTAGACATCTATTGATCTCAAAAATTAAACAAAAAACTCTTGTTCTTTCAACTTCTAGAAATAAAATATGTTAGACGTTTTCATAGTTTTGATAATATTTTCTTTCTTCTCTTTTCCTCTTCCAGCATTAAATGTAATAGAATGAACAATCCAAACAGTTTTCAGTTTTATTTTTTGCATTTTTTAAATTGAAAAATAACAAAGCAGCTTGGCAAGAGGGAAAGGAAACTCTTCTGAGTACAGAGAAGATAAATTTAGACAAAACAAAAAGAAAAAAGGTAGAAAAATGATAAAAACTTCCTGTAAAACTTTTTTCATTGAAGACTTTAGTAACAAGCCAAAAATCTTCTCTTTTCTCCCATTCCCACGGAGAACTCTGCTAGATGTAAAAGCTGCAAGTCTCAGTGTGCAACTCTCTTCTTTCTATGTGCTCTAACTTCTCTGTTTTTCATACGGGAGTGATGTGACGTGCCTCCAATCAATGTGCAACAAACATAACTGAGAAGGAACCTTTATTCTACTTTTAGTTAGAGAACAAGAATCCCTCTGCTGGTCTCTTCCACTTTGAATGCTGGAATATCTGTCTGACCTTCAGCTGTACTTGGGAAGAGCAAGACAGCCATAGGATAAGATCATTTACCATTAGAATAATAGACCTACACATGTCTAAAGATGCTCTGACAAAATTGTTCTCACGTAATTCCAATCATCTATATTTTTAGACCATTATTAGCTTTTAAGTCTTAATTGATGCTGGATGTATCCATCATGTTACCTGTTATATCATCTGGCTGACAATTTAAAAGTAATATAATAGGACATAAAAGTTTAAAATTAAAGACTGCTTAATTGTACTTAATGTATAGATCTAAAAATAAGAAATCTCAAGGAAAAATTAATACCAGCTGGGCTAACTCATAAAAGACCTGAACCATCAACCATGGATATGTCTAAAGAATTGCTTTACTTTTACAAAGAGACCAAAGCAGTAGCTGGTGTAAATCAGTACAAGTCTGGTTACTTCAGCAGAACAAATGTAGCATTGGTACAGAATCTTCTTCTTTAAACAAGATGTCAAAGTGCTACTAGAAATGGTTTGTATTATGGAGTTCTACTTCTAGGCTTACAGCCTGGTAGGGTGGTTATTTTCCAAACAACTAAAATAATTCTCTTTGCTGTAGAATGATTCACCATCTAAATGAGGAATAAATTTGAAAATAAAAGTAGTTAAACTCTACAAAACTCCAAAACTGAAGATGCAACTTTAACTTAGCAGTTTTATCGTGCTTTCTGATTCAACTGCTGTAGATCTCCTGCAGGTGGTCTACAAGTTTTGATAGTAACTTGAAAATACACTTAAATGTGTCCTCAGATGGTGAAGAGGACTTCAGTTCTGAGAGTTACAGCTTGTTAGCATCCAGGCTGTGTGCTGAGGGCACATTCACACAATTCAATGAGTGTGGGTCTTGGTGCCCTTGGTCCACTCAGCTGAAGGCAAGCTGTCCATTGGCATCCACACTGCCTTAGACTCAGACATGGATCTCCTCTGGGTGATGTTTGGCACCCCTGTAGCCCTGCAATGAGGCTACTCTTCTGCATATTCACATTTTGGGGCTGTCTATAATGGCATAAGAGCTGATTCTGAGCCAGCTGGTGTAGTGTCTTCGGTGCATGAAACTGCAGTTACATCTTGCCAGCTGGACACATGGCTTGAGGGCACCTGGGAGCTGCCAGCTTTTCTCCCCTGAAAGAGCAAGGCAAAAACTGGTGCAGTCTCACCCACTGTGTTTTGGGAGCTGTGCAAGTGGATCTTTCTCAGATCCACTTGAGTATTGCCTGGCATACAGCTAGCTGGGATTTTTCCAAATATCTTTGGCAGGCCAGAATTAGCACCATAATCAGAACCAGTCTTGCACACTTCAAGCTTCAGGAAAGCTATGGAAATAAGGCTTCAAAACCACCTCAGTACTTGAAATGGACCAAAAAATTACCTGACTGTGTGGTTTTTTTGGGCCTAAATAGAAGCTAACCTATTTTGGAAGTCTATTCTTGGGTAAGATTACATGCAACTACAAATCTTTAAGAACACCAATTGTGTGTATGTACCCAGTGTGACCACTCTGACAAACTTACACATGCTTTATGGGAATTCCAAACCTCCAGTCCTCAAATCTCATCTGTTGACTTCCTTTACAATTTTTTATTCCAGACAATAGTTACTGAAAAACAAAATAGTTATTGATCTTGTGAGAGTCAGGTCCCACCATATTTTAATGGAAAATTTTAAAATTGCCATTACATATGTCAACTTCATTTAAGATTGAAATTGATATTTCTAATACTATGGGATCCAGACTAAAAATGAAGTTCCTTCAACAGTTTTGTTACAACAATAAATGAGGAAAAGAGAACTGTGATAATTAAAAAATTAAAAAAGACACAATCACCTTATATCAGATGAGTCTCATCAAGTCAAGCACTAACATGACAAGATAATTTCATCTGGAAATAGTGCAGCCATCTTTGTTGCATTCATCTTCTACTTATTACTTAGGCCAGTGAGTTTAGTCTGGTTCAGGCAAATTTGCACAGAAAAAATATTACTTCATCTGTTTCCTTTCACATTGCCAATTCCACAGTTAATCAGATGGGCAATGCCTTTCCCCACATATGTGGAAAGTTCTGTTTCAGAACTAGTATCAGAAGATTTTTAACAGAAATGGAAATATAAGCCCCAGACTGTTTGCCAGGGTAATTAGGAGAATAAACAGGCTTAACAATTTTAAAGTAAGAAGATCTAAAGAATAAAATCTTCCCCCAGTACTGAAGCTCTTTACATTTAAAAACTTGGATGGATAGTGTCAGCTTAACTTGTGAATGCTTTTTGTTGTTTGCCTCGTGCAAACACTGCAAGATTTCAAAATAAGTTGCCAAAATCCAGTGACTGAGTGAGAAATGTCCCCTCATTAAGCACTGTCAAATCATTCCTGTCTGCTTCTCCCTCTCCACTCCTTGTGATCTGATGCTGAAGCAGCAGCAGAAGACTCATCTAGCCTAGTCCCAGTCAAAAAATAAACGATATCAACATTTCTTTCACTTTTTATGCCAAGCAGAGCTTCACAGCTTCAGGTTCAAACAGGCTTCACTTTTTACAAAGCTCAAATCTAAAACTGTATTTTAAAGGATTCTTACAGGCCTGAAAATATAAATAACTGTTTGGATTTTCATCTGCTCTTAGATGCTTCATATCTTTTTATTGCCATGATAGCTTCAAACAGCAAGCTAAGATACATAGATAAAAGGCACACAGTACATATTATGTGCTATATAGCATATCTTATATATAATATAGCTGAAGTCCAGTCATGGCTACCAAGAAATGAAAATGTGAGTTGACTAATCCTGAATTCAGAATCTGGCCAGCCCAGAAACGCCTTCAGGGAGCTGCTACTGCAAAATTGACCAATTTCTACATAGAAAAAATACCTGCAAATAGTGCAAACCCTTCCTACAGAAGGAAAATTGGTCACATAGGACCATCTTCTGTTGTCAGTTATGGTAGGGAGGGGATGTTTCTTGCACAGTATCAGGAGTGATGGATTTTGTGTGTGCTGTGGTGGTCATACAGCAGCACAGGCCAGCTGTGTGTGTGAACATTATACAGCTTTTACAGTTTGCTTAAAGGCCACTTTTGCAGCTCTTTTCTGTGATTAGTTTGTAATTTCCTTTTAGTGGCCAAATTACTCTTTCAGAAAGGACATTTGTACCCCCTCAGAGTAGCACACTAGTACACATGCATAAATGAAACTCTGGTCAAACAATTTAGCTTGTGCAAGAAGACACTTCTATGGACAGCCTACAAGGGCTGCTGGTTGCTGGCCAGGCTTCTCCAGCCTTTTTCCCTTTTCCTTTGCACACTGCTGTCCCTTCTCAGTCTGCTCCACTTTATTTGACTGCTGCAGGCTCAAACAGGGCTGTTAACCCTGGTACCTCAGCTGCCTTGTTCAGAACTGGTTCAGGTATCTGTCATGACACTGAATTACGTTCAAACCAGTGAACTCCATGGGAACGGCTTGAGCAATTTCACCTTGCTGTATTACTTCCATTCTAGTACCTCCTCTCTGGAGAAAGGCTGCCCTATTACATCTGTCTTGTACTTTCTAAAACGAGGACAAAGAAAGTGACAAAAGAATATGTAAGGGTAAAAAGGTATCTCTGGAAGGCAGGG
Organism: Sturnus vulgaris; assembly: GCF_052056855.1. Classification (NCBI taxonomy): domain Eukaryota; kingdom Metazoa; phylum Chordata; class Aves; order Passeriformes; family Sturnidae; genus Sturnus; species Sturnus vulgaris. The sequence goes on along the minus strand of NC_142244.1, from coordinate 41,133,871 downwards.
AGAAAGCAGCTCCTCTTTTTGCTATCCAAAAGTACTTCTCGTCCTCACTGGACTTCTCCTGAAAAGCTCTTCAAATTAAGATCTGAACACCAAGATTCTTCAGAAGGAAACAGTATAACCTGCTACATACTTCTCTGTATCAGTTCATGCATCTTTTGCTGGCAATCAAACCCTTGACCTGGATGGGTCACTTGAACTGTAGTCAGGGGTTGGATAACAAAGCAGTAGGAAGGATGAGGACAGATGAGTTTTTTTCATGTGCATGTGCATACCTGATGTACAGTGAAGCAGGCTTGGAGCCCTTCCCTTGTTCTCTGTAGAACACAAAAGACCTGTTCATCAGTATTCCCTGCCTGGCTATTTTCACTTTGATTCTAACTCGAGGTATTACTCCACAAGGCTGTGGGCCATGTGGCATGTTCTGGCAAGGAGCACACGTCAACCCTACAGATTAACTCCAGGAGGTCTCCAGCAGCCCTGCTCTGACAGATGCAGTGTTCATTACTGGCACTCAGGCTCTCCTCCTGGCTTTGGCTGTACCAGCTCATGCCATATGAAAGCAGCTGTGCCTTCTGGGCATCAGACTTCTCAGTGGTGTTAATTAAACCCTACAGGCTAACCTATGTCAATATAATTTCATTCTATCCCATTCTAAATATGGTCAATAAATAGTGGGCAGGAAAGGATTTTTTTGTCTGAAAGGGGTCAATGAGAAAGATAATTTGAGCATTGCCCCCAAGAACAGTTGGGAAGGAAATGACATTGCCATTATTGGCAGATTTCCACCATTCATCTGTATTAGCCATGTGTTGGCTTTTGTCAATAAGATTTTATTTTTGTCCAGTTCTTCCTTATAGATATTGGAATTCTTTACAGCCTGCTAGGCTACTGTGAGACATATTTAGAAACACAATTAGTGATCCTAAGGCTCCATTCCTCTGTCCCCAAGGGAACTCCATTAAAAATGTTTCAGTTTTAGGACTGTGCAGCAAAATAGCATGGCTTATCACATGGGGGAAAACATTTTGTGCAAATAAACAGAAATTAAAAAATAGTCAGTGAAAACTGCATTGTCCCTGGGCAAAAAGAGACAAATGATTCTATGGCCAGTGTTGTAAGAAATGTGCTTCCAGAAGGGAGGCTAGAACCAAACAAAACTAAAATGCAGAAACTGTATTAAGAACTTGGTTTCCATTCCATGTTAGTCTGGAAGACTGTATTTTAAAAATAATTTCTGTCCAAATAGTTTCTCACCTAATTTTTAATGAATATTTGGACTATATCTAACATACAAGGAGTTTTAGAACATTATACAGAGGACTGAATAGCATGGCCACAGCATGACTCCTCTGTCATCAGTACTTTCCAGTTTGTCCCCTGTATGCCCTCAGCTCCAGGCTAAGTCACAGTACAGGGGCAAGAGCCTAGGCTGTTGTGACCTATCCACTGCAGACCTTCTGTTGGTAAAAGACCACTTCACTAAGTATTAACTAACATAATCTGTCATAAATCCAGGATTTATTTGGCCCACTTAATTTGGAATGACAGTTCTCACAGTTTAGAGCAGAGCTGGACATTTTGTCATTCGTCTCTAGAAGGGTGTGTAGATACACCAAGGAAATATTTATCAAAGATTTTCAAAGCTGTATGCTAAACACACTGTCTTTGCATTTGCAGAGGAGATATTCTAATTTAAAAGTTGATTCCTCAACCTTTTTTTGTTGTTTTTAACCTCCCATTTTTTTCTTAATGAAAACAAGGCATTTTTTTTAGCATGCTTGATTGTGAAATTAAAGTGGTCCTTTTCTGTTACTGTGAATAACATTACTTTGTCTATTTCCACTGGAAGGAAATGGATTGAAGAAGGTGATTTCAGGGATCAGTTCCTTTCATTGATTTAGTTAAGAGATCATATCCTTGAAAAAAGTGAGGATCCCCTTCAATTCCTGAAGGACCTGAAGATCCTTTCACTGTTGTGCAATGTTCCTGTGCCCTCCCACATTGAGCGAGATTATCTTGGTTGAAGAAGTTTTTTGAAGCACTTTTTTTTTTTTTTTTTTTTATAAGAAGCAGGTGCAAATGGCCTGGGGCTGTTGCTGAGTGTTACCTACCTGCCTGCTCCTCCCTGAGTTTTGTGTTTCAGGAGTGGCAATGCTGATTTACCTGCATTCTGCATTCAGGAAAATGCTGACCAAAGAAACAGTCTTGCATGTAGATTTGACTCTTCCCACTCAGCAGACTAGGACAATTCTCCAGGACGAAGCAGCAGGGGAAGAAATCTCACAAATTTTAAAAGAGTCAGGGGAAGAAAAAGATCAACATTATTTAATGACTTGGGAAGAGTTTTGTTCACCTGTGCCATGTTAGCACTTTGGGATAAACTTCCCTTGATGCTTATGATCCCATTGCAATCACAGCAGACCACTGATGACAGAATAGAGCCCTCACCGCTGTCCCCAAATGGTCCCACAGAGAAATATTGTTAGCAGCTGTTTTCATCCACATTAGACATTTGCCATTTTGGTGTAATTTTCAGAGTTTAATTACTATAATGGCAGCCATAACAGTATTTCCTTAGGACTGTTCCTTAACCAGGAACTCCTCAAGGAACACAACCTTACTAAGCAGCCACAGCAGCTAAGAGTGAACAGTAGCATTTATTATTTAGTTATGTCTTCATCCTGTAGGGATTAAACCCATTGGAATATTATCGAAGAAACTTGCCCAGCTGAGCATTAATACAAGCAATTGGAAACAAAAAACCACCCACTCTTTATCTTTAAATAAAGGCAAATGTTTATTTAAGCAAACATCACTCACACGAATGCCATTGAAACCTCTAACTAGTTTTCTTCCAGAAAAGTATTCAAATACATGCTTTGGAAGTACTTTCAAATACATGCGTTGGAAGTACTATTGGCTTATATTAAAACATGTTCTGTTACCATCCTGATGTATCTAAATAGCATTTAGGAATGTGCTCTCTGTCTAGGAATATTTAAGGTGTTTTCTCCCTGCTTAGAAATTCCCCCCTCTTAGGAGACCAGCTGGAATAGATAAAGACACTTGTGTTGATTATTAAGTGGTCAACCAACCAAGTCTTACAAGCCCAAGAATGGATACAACTATTAACTTATTTATTATTTTTAGCTAACTCATTGCTGAAATTAATTTCAAGATCAGGCAAGGCCTGAAAATTTTGTTTTTTTCAGGATTACTTAAAATTATCTGGATGGTTTTGTGTGGATGTTGCAAAGGGATCTTTATGATGGTGCAGAATACTTAGAAGGGTTACACTGAATAGGGCTGTTTACTTGCCTACCCATTTGTCCTGCTCCGACTGTCCTGAGTTTAAAAAGGAGCAGCTCAAGACTTAGAGATGTATAGTTCCTGTACAGAGACATTCTTTGCAGAATATATGCATAGCTGAAGTAGTTATTAACTTTTTCAGGCAGAAGAAAGACATTGAGAAGGGCATGTACAGTCTTCACACACTGCTTATCAACCCTATGTTTGCCACAACACCATTGCAAGCAGCACAGATGAGAACTGTATTTTGATACAAACAAATAATATCCCATCTCTAACATCTGCTTCCCAGCCTCCCCTCAGTGGCCCTTTGAGACTCTCTCTGTTTGCACCAGAAAAGTACAATGGTCTCCTGTGTCAATACCACACAATTCCCAAGAGTATAATGTGAATTAGTTAAGTATGCAACCAAGACAAAGACTAAGACTAAGGTCATAATATCTTCATAGTGATAAAAGGAGTTAAAAAGACTTTGGAGCTAATTGTTTAGAGGTGGTTATAAAGATTATTAAAGTGCAGCATAGTGATGTATTTTCTCCTGTGTGGAATTAGCATTGCTTATCTATATTTGCACAAGGGTACACATTAACACAAACCCATCACCATCACTAGAAAATCGGGTACCATTTACACAGGCTTCAAAACCTAGCAAGTTATATGCTTTGGATACAAACTCAATGGGCTTGACATGTGCAAAATAACTTGATAACTATATGCTGTCTTTGTGCAGATATCACACTAAAGACTTTAATTGGCTGAAATCGGCAAGGATCTCTTATTTTGCAATTGATCTCAACACAAAACTACTACCTGAGACAAAGACATAGCTGGGACTTTGTTGCCAGGGAGACTTCAAACTCTGTCTCAGGCACAGCACCACTAACACCACAGTCACCACTGTAGGATGGTGCCTAGAAGAATGCTGTCTCTAGAAAAACAGCCGATTTCAGTGGAAAAAGGGAAGCATACCATGATGATTTTTAGCATACTTTTATTTTTTTTTTAAAACAACATCTGTGACCTAGCTCTGGCTGTTGCCTACTACAGATTTACAGATTTGCACATCCATCGTTCAGTAGTGGAAACAGGGTTCAGGAATCTTTGGACTTCAAGGGTATTTTGCTTGGGGACCCTGCCTGAAGCATCATTTATTAAACAAATATGGTTAGCATTTATGATGATAGTGTGCTGTTTCCCCAATCTTGCTTGATTACACTTCTGCCTTGGATCAGCTATGATAATATTTATTCCAATGGGATCTCATTAGTTTCAATGCATGAAATCACTGCTAAATTAACTGGCTCAAAGTATTATTTCTGCATGTATTTATTTACAAAAATGGTTGTGCTTAAATAAGTATAAGATTCTTTATTAATTGATACATCCATCCATATTAGTTCTTCAGGCTTTGAGATCTGGCACTATTTAGGGCCTCACACTAAAATTATTTAAGTTGTGGGAAAGTTATGTTTGTCAGACTTTGGATCAGACTGCCTATGGTGGAGGTCCTTCATATCATATTGGATGTAGAAGAGAATAAGGGCTGTAAAAGAGACTGAGAATCACTCCAATCCATTTGCAAAGCTGCAGTTAACTTGTAAAGCAGAAATAGATCAAGAGAGATTTGAAAAATGAAAAAAGGGCTGCTTTTTGGAATTAAATTTAATTAGGTAATTCCTTGGGGAGTTTTAGAAATTTTAGCACATCATTTTCAGGCAGTCCTTTTGTTTCTTTCAGGCTGCTTGCACTTCAGATAGTACTTTTAAAATCAGGATACCTGGTGCATTTAAGAGCCAGTAGTTAGAGGACTCTGCAAATTTCCAACCTTTTGTGCATTCACTTATAATCATGCAATATTCATTCTTTACATACTAATAGCACACTGATAACTCCTGTAATTGTCTAAGTAAAACAATTTTTTTTTTCTTTCTGCATGGTCTTCACGATGTCTACAACTTAATTATGACTGGTTAAAAATGCTGGACACATTCTCAGAGTTATTAGTTAGAGCTCTTGGGAATGGAAATTAACTTAATTGAGCTTATTATTTAATATTTGTTAATTTAATATTTGTTAAATAATTGTGCAGATTAGTTAATTAACTAATTAACTATTTGATATAATTAATTTGATATAATTAATGGGGCTCTGAACAAGCTGGTCTATTGGAAGGTGACCCTGATCATGACAGGGGGATTTTAACTGGGTGAACTTTAAGGTCCCTTCCAAACCAAACCATTCTGTGATTCTATAATTTGTGGACTTTATCAAGGAAATGCTTCTCTATACCACTACTCCATAAAAATTCAGAACACAATTCTTTACTCAAGAATAGACACCAGTAGGGATTTTTTGTCTTTTATTTAAAGAACAGCAAGACAAATAAGAAATTAATTCTACATTTAAATTTCAATGTAAAAAAAATCTGATTTCTGCAGCCCACGATGAGGGGAATGAGGGGGAGCTGTTTATAGCAGCTCCTGAAACTCTGGAGTTTATGTATTTAGGGGAGGATTATTTAAACTTTCAGTTTGCTTCTTTTATTTCCCAGCACCATTGATGTCGCCAAAGGCAACGCCTGTAGTACCACATTAAGTGACTTCTTTTGCACAGGGGCCAACTTTCAAGCCCTTTTCCCCTTCAAAATAGAGAGACAATTTAATTGAGAATGATGCATGGCATATGCCAAGTCCTAAATTATGCCTGGCAGTTGTTTAGGAAACTTTGAGCATAAAAATACCCCAGGCTCTATCCTAACAATTAAACAGTTTAAACAATCACTTGCTGTGTCTAAAGACTGTGTCCAGGCTTTGTTTAATTTACTGTTATTGCTAGCAGGAGTACATGATGGTAATACAAAGTATCTCAGGCTTTATCAACTCTGATCTATGCTTAGGTGCTGAATACAATCCAGAAATAGATGGGTCCTATATTGAAACAAATTCAAAAGGAGGTATTTCCCACTAAAGTACTACAAATACCTATGCCAGCATATTCTCACATGGGCTATCTCCCTGCTTTGTATTCTGCCTGCTATACTTGCCAACAAGATGGATGATTAATATTTATAGATGCACATAGATCCTATAAAAGTAACCAAATGGATGAGAAGCCAGCTGCACCATGGCTGGTCCTGGGCCCTGTTATTCCCTAGGAACATCTCTGCTTTGCCCTCCCTTCCCCACATACAGCATTCTGTACACTACAGATGCTGATCGGCATTTCTAGCTGCAGCCTTCCCTGTGAACACACGTTTGCTTTTTGGGAGCAGTAAGGATCCAGGCTCTGCTGTTTGGTGTCCCTCCTGCCACCTCCTTGCTGCAGCTCTGGTTGAATGAGCCACCTTTGTTCAGGTGATGTAGGTACAAACTCTGCCGTCTCTGGAGATGGCTTGTGCAAATCTAGAGGGGGTTGGCTCGTGGTTGGAGGGAGGGAATTCTTTGTTGACCAGAAGTTTTCAAGACTGGACAGGGTCCTAATCTCATGAAGGCTCCTCCTCTCATGAAAGGCTGGACCAGATGATCTTTGGAGGTCCCTTCCAGGTTCTGTGGTTGTTGCAGGATGTAAAGTCAAGAGTCTGTGCTCACTTTGGGGATTTTATTGTTCTTCCTTCAATCCCCAAGTTTTTTCCTTGCAGGCTGCTGTTCCAGAGAGTTTTCCATACAAGATTTTAATCTTGCCCTTGGAGATGAGAAGTAAGCTTTGTTTTAACTTCGGCAGTGAAAGGTTTGTGAACACAGCTTCCTTACAGGGCTCAAACTCATGGAAGTAATAGAAGAATTCCACGTTCAGATTTATTTTTTCAGTCTTCTAGCTCTGAAGATCTTGTAGTGACGTTTGAAGGAACCGACAGCATTTGAGTGAGTGAGTTTACTGAAGTTACTCCGAAAAGTTATGCAAAGTTATTTTAAAAATTCTGAGAATGTGGGTTAATTTCTTACATTATTCTACTGCAGACGAGATTCTTACTTGTTCAGTACCTTAATTAAAAAAAAAAATCTGAATAAACTATTTCGCGTATGGAGGTGGCCACTAGATGGGAGGCAAGAGCCGGTTAGGAACTGGGAATGTGAGTTGGGGCTGCACTCCGGGAACTTCTATCAGCTGTCACTGCCAGCTGTGACATGCCACCCTGGAGCGGCACACTAACACATCTGGGACCACTTTTGCCAGTGTACACAGATAGGTTATTCACTGAAATGCAATTTTTAAAATTAATTGATAGTGGTGGTGATGAACTGTTGGAGGAGTGGGAAATTTTAAAAATAACCGTGTTAATTCTTTGCCTCTAAATGGCTTTGCCTTTAGAAATTCGCCTCTTTCATCTGCAGTGCTGATGGAAACGACCATTGTTCACATTAACTCATCTACATGAGGTCTGTTACAAATAAAACTGCCAAAGGCTTTTATGGGGCAGGAGTAGTCTTAGCCTATGTGTTAAGAGGATGGAATTCAAGTCCTTATAATGTCGCAGACTTTCTGTGTAGCTTTAGGCAAGCTGATTTTTTTTTCTCTGTATTTCAGTTCTTCCTCGGCTTCTCTTTTTTTTCCTATCAAAGTGGCATATAGTGGAATTTCATGTCTTTCCCAGTAGAGATTAATACTGTGTTAATAATAAGACTGTGCTATCATAATTCCACACAATACAAAAATGTCTTCAAGCAATTTGTGGATACATTTTTTAATAAGGAAAAGTTGCAATTTTTCAAAGCTTTGTGTGGCTTCCTATATTTAACTTCAGCCAGTATAACAGGAATTGGATCCAGCCAGTTACCTAAAACTATTTGTAGAAACTGACCAAGTAAAAAAATTAAGAAATTGAATAATTTGAAACAAAGAGACATAATAATATTAACCAAGAAAGGGTGTCGTTTGAGTAACCAGAGGATTAAGCTGGTAACATATTAAGAGCATCAGATGAAGAAAGTAGGAAAAAACTCAGTTTAACCCTAGACCCTTTGCTGAAGCTTTTAATATAGTGACACAAACACTATAATTTGGACCTGTGACAAATGACTTCTGTAACATCCTGGTAGGACCTGGAAGTGCAATCCAGTATAAGTACACTGGCATGTCCTACCTATCTTGGGAGTTAGAGTAACTTTCCTGAGACAGACAGAGGGACCCAAAAGATTCCTCATTTCCATCTTTACCAGCTTTGGCAATGTCTTAATATTAGATCTGGAGCTTCTTTTGCCTTTCTCCCCCAACTTGTACCTTTTTTGTGTCTTTTATTCTTCTCTTACTTTTTTTCCTCCTTTATCCAAGAAAGTGTGTTTAGTAATGCTGCTGACAGATTGGCCTGTGCACAGAGCAGCTGACTGAATAATGCTAACATTCTTAAAAAAGATAACAAATAAGAACACCAAAAGCAGAACCAATACACCAAGTCCTTGTTGGAGTCTGGCTGCCTGTGCTCAAGGCCAGCTCTGACGTGGCCTCATTGGCTCAGGGTTTTGCCCTTGGTATTTTGTGGATGTTACCCTGCTGACTTGCTGGGTCTCCTCAGCTCTTCTAACTGGGTGCTGTGAGATGGGGCCATGTCAGGGGGGCACTGTCCTGTCCCTCACTGTCACCTGCACCTTATGTCTCACCTGCTCCTGCTACTCCCTGACACTGTATTTTCCATTCTTGCTGCTTTCCTTTCTACTTCTTTCTTATTTTGAAAATTTATCTTGCTCTATCCTCAAGAAAATAGGATATCAACACTAACAACTTCAGACCATCTCCCAGTGAAATTGTCTTTCATCTTCTCACTACAAAGGACAATATAAATGATGACCAGATGTGGAAAGTTTCCATTAAAAAACCCTCTTTTTTACAAAAGAGAAAGACATTAACTCATGTTGTTAAAATTAATAATTAATCAATAATGGCACTATTTCTCCTTTAAGAAGTTTTAATAATGTTTACTATAAGATGAAGCAAGCTCAAATCTCAAATCTTGACCCAGATCTTCCTATCATTTAATATTCTAATATTAGCCTCGGGCCAAGTCTTACCAATGGTATTAACTTCTGTACCCATTTGGTCCACCAAAAAAAACATAAAACTGATTATTTATCGAAAAACCCCAAGCACTAAGCACTTTTCCTTGTGTGAGAAGGTACTTTAACTAGTCACACTGAAAAGATTGGTAATAGATCTTTCATACCTGTTGCTGAAATTGTGCATTAAATATGATACATGGAGAAGCTGGATTTTGCTTTGGAGAAGTACGAGCATATTCTGCAGATATAAATTTGAGCTTCCAAAGTTCAATCCCCTGACATGTACACTCTAGTCCTCCACTCCAGATATTTTAACAGTTGCCAGTATGAACTGAACTGCTGTTCAGTGCTGTTCATTATTTGCTGTTGCCCAAATTCAGAGGAGAGTGTTGCACCTCCAAAAGGAGTGAGTGCCTTGTCTGACCCTGGAGCTCCAACCTCAAATTATGCTGTAGAGGTTAGAGCCGGATTAAGGATATATGGAGATGTCCCAGAGGAGTTGCTGTCCTCTGTTGAACCTGTGATATCTAGGAAGGATGAGGCAGCCACTTCTGTTACACTACCCACTGTGCTGCTAACGCAGGAGCATTAGCCCATGTTAGAAAGCCTTCTGTGTTCTCAGTACAGAGTTTTTAAATCTTCATGAAGGACTAAATAGCATTTAAAGCCCATACAGCCTTTCAATAGGCATTCAGACGTCCTTTCTTCTCTCCTCCCAGGTTCTTAAACCATCTTCATTATACAGTGAAGGGAGGATTTGTCCAGGATATTTTCCTATCCCAGCAATATTTGGTCTCCTTCTCTGCTTCTGCCTCTTCTTTCCTACATTAACAGCCTTTCATTAGCAAAATGTTAGAATCACAGAATGGTTTGGGCTGAAAGAGATCTTAAAGATAATCTAGTTTCAATACTAGTTCTGGCTAAAACTTGACAAACTACCACATACCTAGAATACAGATATATAAATAGGCATTGCTCTTTTGCTTGTCTCCCCTCCACTCTGCAAGAAGTCTTTCTCCATGGAGTCTCATGATGCTTCCTTGGCCTGAATTATCCCTTAAGAGCAGAAGTATTGTGCTGAATAGGGGAACAATTTACACAACACTTTGATATGTGAAATGCAGTTGAATGCTACTAATTATAATGCTGTAGTGTACAGAGGGGAAGTTGACTCGGACTGAATGAGCTGAGCAGAAAAGACATCCATACTTTCCTTCAAGCCTCTCATTGCTATGCCACCAGAACCAGCTGGTAAATGTCAGCAGCTAGTATTTCTGTTTTCATATTGTCTTAATTTGTCTGAGCAAGCCAAGGAACAAGCCAAGGAAATAATAATTGTGTCCCATTTTCATTAGTGGTTATCACTGGGTCTGGTGCTGTGGAGCAAGCTGTGATTGATAAAGGACATTTTTACTCGGAGTGGCAGGGAGAACTGGATTCAGAAGATTCTGGCATTTATTTCTGTGTCCATTGGCTACACCAGACATGGTTGATTCACAACATTGCTTTACACAGGAAAAAAGCACTGTGTACAGCAAACATCTGCTTTCTCTCTCCCCCTTGCCCACACTTTGCTCTCGTTCCAGCTACAGACAAGGGAGATCCTATAATTTCTTGGCTCCTTCAGGAACCACGTCCTTGTTGACCCCCTCTTCAGTGCATCTATACCAGAGAACAAATTCTGTACTTGTAACCAAAACAGGGTGTGATCCTTTTTTTCTGAGCATGAGGTAGGATCCCATAGACTTAAAGTTTACCACTCTTCAAAATGAGATTGCCACATCCAACCTTGTTGGGAATAGTACATGTTCCAGTTCTGCCTGGGAAAGTGCATGATCAGCTCTGAATAACGCCAGGTTTTGGATTAGAATTTAATATAGATTATCACAGAACACTGATTTTACACACCATCTGAAAAATTTCCTGGTATAGTCAGCTTCTATGCCTATTTTTTGGTATATGCAGCCTACCCACAAAGCAGGACTGGCACACATGTACCAGGATATCACCTTTGGATTTCAAAGTTATGATTACCCCTTGCTAATCAATAGCAGTCTCCATCAAAATTTTCCTGTTTAGAATATAATTTGGTGGATTGGTAAATTGGTGGATTTCCAAATATATCTATGTATCTTCACACACGCACATGTACATATATTAATTATTTCCAGACTATATGTAATCCTTTGATGCAAATCAGCAGAGGCAGAGACCTTACCAGAAGCAGAGATCTTACTAGGAGCAGCCATGGCTTGCATGAAGCAGCTCTTTATCACCTCAGTCCCTCTTTGTAGTCTCACCTTTATTTAACTGTTAGATGTTTTGCTATTTTTGCTGCTGACATCACACTTATCTCAGATTTTTCAGCTGAGAAAGGAGGAGGAAGGAATAATGAAAAGGGTTAGCAAAAAGAAAAAAAGGGATAAAGTTAATGGTGTCATTTCTTTTTATGCTACATATAGAACTGTAGCTGTAAATGGGTAGAAGTACCCATTCTATTGTTAGAAGTCCACAGCTAAGTATAATACTCAACATTAAATTAATATGAATTATTATTTACCTCAGACTAAATGTGCAGCACTTGTAAAAGATGGATATGCTCATTATTTTGAAAAGTCTTTGTGAAATAAAGAGCAGAATGAACTTCTATATAGAAGGGGAGATGCTCACTGTATTGATAAATACCATTCAAATCAGTACTCCAGAAAAAGACAACGTTGTCAGTGCATCCTTTTGTTCTGGTAAATGCTTTATTTATGGGGTTTGGGATGGAGTTTTATGCAACTGACAATTCAAAAGCAAACATTGCTGTCAACAAAGAGTTAGATCTTTAAGGAGAATAATGTTTTTTGTCAGGTTGTAGTAAGATTGGCTTCTAATTACAGTGTAGCAGAACTTCTCCATGAATGGAAGACACCATTTCATTGTGTTTAAACAGAAAGATGAAACAATGGCTGAAATAATTTGTGACACTGACACTCCGTGAATCAAAGCAAGTGAATTTTTTACTCCTCTCCTTTACTCTCATCCTGGGAGTTGAGTCCAGGAAGAATGGAAGGGTGGGAGAAAAGTTTTTGGATTTTTTTTTTCTTATTTCTCTTTATCCTTCTCTGTGTCATTGGCAATAAATTAAATTAATTTCCCCAAGTTGAGACTGTTTTACATGCGATGGTAAAAGTTGAGTGATCTCTTCCTGTCCTTATCTCAACTCACAGACATTTAATCATATTTTCTCTCCCTTGTCCAGGTGAGGAGGGTAGTGATACAGTGGCTTTGGTGGGCATCTGGTGGACAGCAAAGGTCAACCCACCACAGTGGGCTGAGCATTACCTCCAATGTATGAAGCAGAGCAGCTCAGAAGAGGGGCAGAACCTGAAACCATGCTTATGCAGATCCAGTGGGCAGGAAGCTGCATGCAGGGGAAATGGTAGAAATGGTAGCTGTTCTCAAGCAGAAGAGGCAAAGTGCTGCTGTCCAGACAGACAACTGCTCACTTGCACATTGCACACATTTTGCAGACAGAAACAGGCCATCAATTATTTTCTAAGCTACTCACATTGGGTCTGGCTGTAAAGACAGTGTGTGTCTAAGAGCAGATGAGAAAGAGCTTGATTACCATGTTCACTGAATAAATCATTACCAATGCAGGTACTTGTATGTATACAGCAGTTGCAAATTTCAGAGTAAGAAACTGATCCTAGGAAAATGCTACAGATGTCCTTACTCCAGTGCTCAATTATCTGAATGATCATAGTTTTCCTAACATCTCATGCTTTCTAACCTTTTCCAGGAGTCTTTTTTTAAAAATCGGATTTGATTAGTCCTCTGAAGTAAATGGAAATTACCTATGCAGCTATTTTTAAATTCCTATAAGTAAGGTTTCCTGCAGCTTTCAAAAGTATTTTCAGTATCACCTTTTAACTGGCTATGGTTTTACAGTGTCCTACAACTACTCATACCTCAGGAAGCCCAAGCAGGCAGATGATCATCCTCCTCTTCACACTCCTCTTTGAACCGCTTCAGAGGAATACAAGGGCTGTAAAAGCCTTGCAGCTGGTGGAGGGAGAATCCTCCCAAGACTCATGAAAGAAGTCCTGGCAGTGCATGCTGCAATGTGGATTTTCAGTCTCTCTGAGCTGTAGTTCTCTGGAGTTTTCCCATGAATTAGAGCAGACTTGGGAGTAATGCTTTGTGCCATGGGCGGTACAAATTCCCAAAGCTGATGTGAATCATAGGAGTGGGAGGGTGGCTGACAGCTACCTTAGGGCTCTGCTGGTGGGCCATGACATATTGAGATATTACAGCTATGGGCACCAAGAGACCTATGCCGATGGATTATATCCAGCTGTGAAAAACTGTGAATAGTAGAATTTTAAAAACAGGAATGGTTTGTCTTATACCACAACAGTTCTTCTCCCCTCTCCTGTCATCTGTTTTTCAGTTCTTGAGAGTATACTAAATACCCTATAAACATTACAGGAGGACATGTGAGCTGTTTGAAGGTGTAAAGCCTGCTGGAATACTGTGGGGGGACTGTGGAAATGGAGGAAGACAGATTTTGTACATTCTTGTCCACAGTGCATTTTGGGACCTGACTTCAAGAGGACTGTTCCCTGACAATCCTGGGACATAGTCTTGGAGAAACCTGGTTAGAAGTCCAGAGCAGGGCCATGATCAAAGGCCTCCCTGACCCTTTCCTTACTGAATACTCCAGGACAAGACACAACTGTCAAGATTTGACAGTGTTTCTGGTCATGTGCAGAATAACAGACATCTACCTAATTTCATAAGCATCAAGGTAGGTCTGTGCAAATGCTAGAGAGTATATGGAGTGTTGTATTTCTTGGACACCCTCAGAATTCAAGCACTATTTTTCAGATTGTAGGATATATGAAGTTAGCAGGATAATATGGAAAAGTGTTGTGAATCTGAGGCACTGCCCAAAATTATCATATGATCTCCTTTAGTGCAACTTCGTATATTTATCATGCAGTACATCTGTTTTTTTATTTAAAGATAAATAAGAGCTGACAAAGATTCACAAATATCTGAACATTTGTGACATTTTCTCAAGTGACCCACTTATTGAAGGGATTCTGTACTTCGACTTTGAACTGTACTGAAAGTAAGTTGACACTGGCAGCTTACCAAATTAAACAACAAAAGCAAACCTTGATGTTGGCAATGCTTGAGTGATAAGTCCCAGCACATACAGATCTATATGCAAATAAAAATATTTTATTTTCATTAAGTGACAGATAGAATATTTTACTTTACTGACATGATAATGATTCATGTTGAGGAAAAATCCTCGCAGCTTTCTCAAATGTTTCTGGTATTTTAAATGTGCTGATAATTTCTATTTGAAGTATGAACCACCACCAGCACTTTTGACAGCTGCAGTATCTTCTGTAATCATATTTATTCTTCATCAAAGCTTAGAGAGAGTCAATACACCCCAAGCTTTTAACATTTTGTTACTAAACAGCTATGTTTTATAGATTCCAGTGGGGGCCATCTAACATTTCTGTGTTACAGCTGTAGCAATCAAACTTATCAGCAGCAGTTTTGAAGTTTGAAGCGTATTTGTTGAACACAATGGGCCTTTTATGTTCTGTGTTCTTCACTGGTGACATTGACAACATGTCTGCCATCTTCAGCCACACACCTCATGAACAGCTACAGGCACCAGTGGATGCTGGGGGCCACCCAGCTGGAAAGCAGCTTGGCAAGAGAGGAGCAGAGGCACACCGAGCTGAATGGGAACTACCAGGGAACTCTTGATGCAAAGGTGGCCAGTGGCATCCTGGGCTGTACTGGGAAAAGTACTGACACCATGGCAAGGGGAGTGACCAGTCTTTCCCCGCTGCTCAGCACCAGTGTGGCCTCACCTGCAGTGCTGTGTTCAATGTCGGGCTCCTCAGTGCAAGAGAGATGTAGACAGATTGGAGGGAATCCAACCAAGGGCCACAAGAATGAAGGGAGTGGAGCATCTCTTCCATGAGAAAAGACTGAAAGAGCTGGGACTGTTCAGCTGGGAGAAGAGAAGGCTCAGAGGGATCCTGTCAGTGTCTACAAATAACAAGGGAAGCTGAAAAGAGGATGGAGCCAGGCTTTTTGAAGTGACATTCAGTGCCAGGACCAGAGGCAATAGGCACAAACTGAAACAGAGGAGGCTTTCTCTGAGTATCAGGAAACACTTTTCTCATGTGAGGGTGACCAGGCACTGGCACAGACTCTTCAGAGACATTGTGGAGTCTCGCTTTGCAAAAATATTTAAAAGATGCTGTGTGGCCATACTTTGCCAGGGTGGTTGGACCAGATAATTTTCAAAGATCCCTTCTAACCTCAGCCATTATTTGATTCTAGGCAATACAATGGAAATCAACATGTGGACCTCCTACCAAAATTTTTTCACAGCAAAGAAAGGAGGTCATCGCATCAAAGTTCATATCAAGATACTACAAAACACTTCCCTATTTGATATACATCAAACCAAGGCCTTCTAAAAGCTTAAGGGTCTCCTTCTGTCAACTGCAATTTTTTAAAGCTGCATTAAGATACTGAGTTTTTACCACAATTTAAGATGTTCAGTGATCAATTTTTGTACCAAGAAAAAAAGGAAAATAAGAACCCTTGGAAATAGGCTATTACAGACCAGCATACTGATCATAAGGAAATGCTGTGAAAGAAAGCTCACACTTGTAAATAAGGAAATGAAAAGAGATAAAGAGATACATGTTTTCAGATTGCATAATCATAGAACCATAGAATCATAGAATGGCTTGGGTTGGAAGGGACCTCAAAGTTGCAACCTGGCATGATGCTGGGTCAGGGGAGGTTTAGGGTGGATAATATTAGGAAAAGGATCTTCACCCAGATGGTGGCTGAGCACTGGAACAGGTTCCCCAGGGAAGTGGTCACAGCACCAGCCTGACAGACAGAGTTCAAGGAACATTTGGATAGTGCTCTCGGGCTCTCAGATGTGACTCTTGGGATGTCTTGTGTAGAGCCAGGACTCGAACCTGACAGGTCCCTTCCAACTCAGAATATTCGATGATTCTGTGAACACCCCTTCCATGTGCAGGAAGTAATTCATTGAACCACATTGCTCAAAACCCCATCCCACTTATCTGTGAACACTTCTAGGGATGGGACAACCCCAGTTTCCCTGGGCAGTCTGTTCCAGTGCCTTATCACCTTGCCAGTAAATAATTTCTTCTGTAAGTGTAGCCTAAACATCCCTCTTTCAGTTTGATTCCATGATGCTCAGTGATGAATTAACAGAAGTATTGGTTTTTGATACACAGATGAGCAATTTGCTATCCAGGATCTTATGAAATGTAGCTGCCATATTGATATTCAAGGTGATTTCAAAATGTGCACTTAGATATCAACCAGTGATATAAATCTTAGAGGAATGTCAATCATTTGCCAATCAGATAGAATTATAGTCTAGAGACAGATGGATGGCAACGTAATTGAGGCCTACCAATGGCTCATTAAAATATCATGCAAAATAATCACCTTGAAAAGTAGTACCTGAGTAAAAGTTAAAATACAAATTATTCAAAAAGCAGGAGTTAAAACCCCTGGGATGTAGGCAGAAGGGTTTTAGTGGCTTTGTATGGCTGCAGTTCTGGCGTCCTCAACTGCAATTGAACGTGGGAGATCTAAAACTCATAGAAGAAGCCAACAGAAATTATGAAAAGATGGAATGGCATCTCTATGAAGGGAGGTTTAAATAGATTAGGACTCTTCAGCCTGGAAAAGAGACAGGAGAGAGAGTATGGCAGTGTTCCATCAAGAATGACTTAGAGAAGGTAAATGCAATAATTATTTTTATATTGCAAGACTAGGGGTTATCAGATGAATATCAGGTAGCAGGCTCAAAAGGCACATTTTTTTGTACAATGCATAATTAAATTATGGGACTTGTTGTCAGTGGATGGTCTGGAAGCCAAATATAAAGCATTGCAAAAAGAAGATTCCATGAAGAAATGGAAGTCCCTCAAGACTTGAGCAGCCCCAAAGCTAAAGCCAGCTGGCATCTGTGTGGATAGACTGCATATTGAAAACAGTATTTCTGTATATTTAATTGGTTCTTGCATTTTTTCCTTAAAAAAGAGTGGAAACTCAGCCAAAGTATAATTTGTGTTTAGATAGAACTAACAAGGGGTGCTTATGCAGACCAAAAAAAAAAAAAAATTACCAAAAACGGCCCTTAAAGATTTCATGGTTAGCTTTTAATTAAAAAAAATTGAAAACCGAAGAAGCTGGATATTGTAATCCATCTGGTCTTGTTCTGAACCAACAGAATCCATGATTTCTGAGAGAGAAGCTGTATATGCGATTCAGAACCTGAAACTTATGGTAAACAAGTGTTTGGTGTCTGCAATATCTACATAATTTGAAGTAATTTTGTTTTGTTGGATGGATGCCTAGAATTTAACTAGACGTGTGCATTAAAGCAAATCCTTCTATTCTTACCAAACAGAAACAAAATGCAGATTACAAAATCATTAATTTCTATCACATTTTAGTATTTCTCATGTGTTTTTGAATATTCATTGATCACCACTGCTAGATGTAACTTCTGGAGCATATTAGAAAAATCTCTCTAAGCATAAAAAAAACCTGCTCCCAGAAGAAAGAATTTTTATGCAAGTAGCAGCAAGGAGTAGAAGCAAAAAGATTTCCATTGGGTAGGATGTGAAATAAAGATGTATCATATCCTTAATATCTCTTCAATGTCTACATAGGACTTACTGTGAGTCAAGTCCTGAGATGCAATGACAAAGGGAATGAACACTCAATACACCTTCTGAAGATCTGTTAGTTATATGTTTTCTTGAACAAAGTTTGGCATTGTTAGAAACAAAGTAGAATATTGCATAAATGCTTGACATAAATATTGTAATTACTGAGTCAGTTCCTTAAATCAATAACCTGCAGTCATGGGCTGCCCACTGAGAATCCTCTTCCTAAATAAATGTCTAAAATAAATAAATGAAAGTTTAGAGGAGTATTTGGAAAACACATAAATTTGGCAATTGAAAATGGATGCTTTCCCCACTGGAAATTCTGCATCATAGATAAACTAATTAATGATGTATGTTGAAGATGACTGAAGTTTATGAGAAGCTTCAGAAGATTGCATTTCTCTTGCATAGAAAAAAACCCAAATTACTTTATCCTATATTCTCCATTAAAAAAAAAGTTGTTTTAGGAAAGCAGAAGCTGGAAACTTTATTACTTAAAGTCAAATCAGCCGTAGATATAGGTAGTTCTGATGAAGAAATACTGGCAGGTTATTCTGGGAGCAACTAGCATAAAAGTTAGGTTAAGGTGGAGTGGTAATATTAGTGGTTAATCTCCAAGCGTTCAAGTGATCAAGTTCTGCTGAACTCTTCACACTCAGCCTTGTTTGCAGTCTTTGCTGATTAATTTTGGCTCAAAGCTTGCAGTGCCCCATCCAAAGCCGGGCTCACCTGCCCTGCCGAGGGGCAGCGCTCTATGGGGCCACCACAGCTGGGGCGGCAGCAAAGCCAAGGAGCATCATAACTAGAGGGTGATGGTGCCATGGTTCAAGGAGCGTCTGGACAGTGCTCTTAGTCACATGGTCTAGTTTTAGGTTTCGTTTACATGGAGCAGGGCGCTGAAGTTCCTTATGGGTGCCTTGGAGTTGAGATACTGCACCACTCCACGGGCAGGTGCTGCTGCGGGGGCAGGACGCTGCTGCGGGGGCAGGACGCTGCAGAAGGCGCCGGGCGCGCACCAGAGGCCGGCACCGCCTCCCTCAGCCCGCGCTGGGCCCGCCTGCCCGCCGCCCTCTATGGTTCGCTCCCGCGGGGCGCATGCGCCGCGCCGGCCGGCTCCACATCGGCGGAAGGGCGAGCGGAGCCCGGCGGGGCGATGGCCGGCGCGGGCAGGGACGAGCTGGGTGAGGCGACCCGAGCCGTGCAGGCTGGTGGCGGCGGGAGCTGCCGAGGGGCAGCGGGATGGCGGCTGGCTGCGGGGCGGAGAGGAGGGGTTGTGAGCGCCGGGACCGGCCGGCCAGCCGTTACCCCCCTCCGCTTCAGGAGAGATGGTTCGGCCCGCCGGGGATGCGCTGCGGCTCTCGGCGCACCGAGGCGGGTGGGATGAACCATCCCACCTGCGGTGGGGGTGGGCGCTGTGTTGCCGTGTTTGCGCCGCGCCGGGGCCGGGTGGGCTGAGGGCAGCGCAGGCGGGGGCTCTGCGGGGCGGCAGCGGCCGCTGCCCGGGCCGTCAGTCGCACCTGACGCTCGGTTTCTTGGTGAGGTCACGGCCTCCATAGAAGTTAATGGAAATATGTTCTCTTTGCATCGTTAGGTGATGCATTTATCTGCCGTGGAAGACTGGGTTGGGGTTTCCTGGGGCGTGTATGTGTTCGTATATTAGCGGCATTGTATTTATTGCATTTACTGTATATTAGTCTTTCCACCTTTAAATCTAATTGGTGAGGGCACGTAGATGTTCATCTCATAGTTTTTCTGCCCGTGGATGGACGAGTTAGCACATAGCAGGTTTAGTTTTAAAGTATAGTTGGGGCTGGGCTGGACACCTGGAAAATCTCATCTCTGGCTGTGTTTACAGAATGACAGAATGGGTCAGGCTGGAAGGGAGCACAGTGGGTTCATGTGGCCCAGCCTCCCTGCTGAGGCAGGGCCATCCCAGAGCTCGTGGCACAGGGCTGAGTACAGATGGCTCTGGAGCGTCTCCGGACAGGGACCCTGCACAGCCTCTCTGGGCCGCCTGTTCCAGTGCACGGTCACCACACAGTGTAAAGAAGCTCTTCCTCGTGTTCAGGTGAAACTTCCTGGGCATCAGTTTCTGTCTGTTGTCTCGAGTCCTGGTAGTTGGCACCACTGAGCAGAGCCTGGCTCCGTCCTCTTGGCACCCCACTTTAAATACTTACATATATTAATGAGGTCCCCTCTCCGCTGTCTCTTCTTGAGGCTTAACAGGCTCTACTCTCTCAGACTTTCTTCATAAGAGAGATGCTCCAGTGCCCCATTCATCCTTGTTCTACCTGCCGGAAATGTGCAGATTTTGTCCTGTCCAGTGGCAATGATAGGACTTGGAAGACATGCTTCAAATTTTATTGTTTCCAAGGCTGATCCGTCTTGCATCGAGAGATTGTCACTTTGGAGGAAAGGTTGCTGAAAGAAATGTTAGAGCTTCCCCCCCAAGAAGTTCACACATCCGACAGTTTTTCTGTCAGAACCCATAGAATTTTTTGCATGGTTCAGTGCTATTGAATACTTAATAAAACTGAAGTCTTGCCAATGCATTGTCACTTAAGAATGTGTTAATTGTAGAAATGTGTGGCTTGGTTTAGAAGGGATAGTGGATTATTTAAGACTAGTGCCTGTCCAAATAAATGATCCATTGTGGGTTGGGGTAAAATTGTTCCTCTGAAGGTGTGTAATAGCTATGCAGACCTGTGTGCACTTTGTTTAATAACTCCAGTATCCCATTTTATGAGCCTTCTGGATCTGAGAGTTACAATGCAAAAGCAAACAGTTCCTCCTGCTTTTGAGGGGTGTTATTGACTTTCAACATTTGCTTAGAAATAACCATTCTCAAGATTAATATATTCTACCACAAAACTGAATACATCTGTTTTATTAAGTTACAGTCTCTAATGGAGAGACATAAATGACCTGAGTTTTATTTTCCAAAGAGAAATAAAAAGGGATTCAAATAATTGCACGAAGTATAGCTTGGAGCTCTTGACAAACAAACACAACAAAAGCTGATGCTCACTTTGACTATCTTGGAAAATGTAATTATTAGTCTTCAATAGGAATTTTTAAACTAGATGAGCTTTTTAATTTTCAAGCCAAAAAATGCATTTTAGTTTGAGGGTTTTATTTGTTTGTTTTTATGTCTCTTACATTCAACAGGAGTAGCTGTAGTGGAAAATAAAAAGGGGAGCTGGCTTGTGTATGGTTTAATGGGATTATCTGTTATTTTCCCCTTGAGCTAGGAAAATTTACAAAGGTTTATCCGTCTGGGCCAGCATGCCTCTAGCAGTACCATTCATAGTCACTTTGTCTTGCTCTGTAATTTCTTTGGAGGTGGTAGAAGCATGTGACTGAGTAATGTAGCCGATCATGTGTACTTTGTAGACAAAGCTGTACTGTACAGTCAATACTGCAGAAGTGCTGGGAGGGTTATTTGTAGGCTAAAGTACCTAAATACCTAAACAGGCATTTCCTTCTGTGGTTGAGGGAGTAACTGAGCATTACTTGGAAAATAATTAGTGACAATGTTTTCTTTGTAATTAAATTTGTCTTGAGAGCCTTGGTTCTGAACGCTGAATTGAAATGCCTCTCCTCAGCAAGGAGGTAATACACTGATCATCTGTGAACTGAATGTAGTTGCTGGGGACACTGAGCCTCTCCTGTTGTCACAGATGTGGTTGCTGCCAGATATAAATGCTTCTTCTGTGTTAACACTGCAGTGAAGACGCCTTGAATGTGTCTGCTTCTTCATAGATTCAGCCACTAACTTTGTCCCATAAGAGCAGCCAGCCCTGGTTGGTGACAGAAGCTCTGGTTATGCCCCAGGATCATGAATGTGACTTTCCATAGCTTATGGGAAAATATTAGCATAATTAGCATTTTAGGCTAATGTAAAGATGATGTGGTGCTGATTTTCTCTTTTATGGAACAGTCAAAACAGCTGCTTGCTAAATTGAATCTTTATCCCCAATTACAGAGGCACTGGGTCACCCTTTATTTAATAAACACATTTCACAGTTTGTGACTCTTGGGCAGTGTTTCTGGCCCTGTGGGCATGTTCTTCTGTAGAAGCTGACTGAGCAGTGATGTACAAGACCTCTTTTGCCTACTGCTTCTTGCTGAGCACTTAATATACGGGTGAAGTGTTGCTCCAACAAGACCTGCGTGTTCCCTGTCCCTTGGAAAAAAACCAGCTCATGCAAACAATGGTGTGCTATATCCTATCCCCCAAATCTTTATATGCTTGTATGTCAAATCCAGTTAATTCTGTTTGCTGACACTGACTTCAAAAACCTGAAGGGAAAAAACCCCAAGCAAATAAAAACCAGACCGTATTGTTAAATTAGATTTGGAAATGGGGTTTTAGACACAAATTTGTCTGGGGTGTGACCTTCTCCAAAAGAACAGCAGAAGATTGTAGTTGGCTTTTATTTTTACTATCTCTTTTATGCCCGCCTGGCAAACTGCTTCATTCTTTTGTCACTGTTTCTTCCATAAAATGAATATGATGGAGATCAGTTTTATCCCCTGTGGTGCTGAGTAGTTCAGTTAAATTTGGAAGTGTTAATTGCTTGAGCAATATAGAAAAATTAACTAAAGTTCTTGGTGAAAATTAATTTCTTTGCTGAACTTTTGAACCAGAGGATTTCTTCAGTGTGCTTGAAAATCTTGAGAATTAAGTAAATTTAGTAAAAGTTCAAAAGTTTCTTTGTCAGTATGTCAAAGTTTCTTTGTCAGTAAGTGTTGGCAAGATGCTGTCAAATTCTAGGGGATAGAAAAGTACACATGAAGATAAAATATTGGAAATAGTAGTTGTAACAATTTTCACACTAGAGATTTAATCTCACTTTGTAACTGCGGGCTAGTTAGTGATTGAAATTTGGGTCTTTGACCAAATAGTGTGCTCGGATGCAGCCAGGACAGTTTGGTGAAGCATGGATCTAATGTTGGTTGAAGTGTGCTCTGCACCATGTGCTTTGTGAGAGCAGCCAGACAGCTTCATTTCTGATTCAAGTATGAAAGGCATATGCTTTTCTTGTGCTACAGTTTGAGATTGTATTTAAATTCCACATACTGGACCTTTGTAGGAAGGAATCAAAGTAAATCTGTATATTCAGTGACAGTTTTCTGGCAGTGACTGTGGATGTGTCAGAATAATTAATTTCAAGCTAGATCCACGTAGAGAAAGCTCAAGCTTATTTTGTCTTATGTGCTCTAGACTACAAGTTTGGACCCATTAAATGTGGATGTTACACAAACCTGGATGTCACTGTGGGTATGGACTGTGGGGCACAGCCACAGTATTCCAGCAGTAGAGATCTGTTATCAGATGAAAACCCATGCTTAGAAAGTCACATGACCCAAATCTCTCATTAATGTCTCAGTACCATTACTGTTAATGGGTTCACATATTCAGGCCAAAACTGTACAGCAGTCATGGGATGAAGGAGGAATGATGAGGAAAAGAAGGACAGTGGGACAGTGATAATAATAACCCTGAAATGACTAGATGGCTTTAAGCATGGGGAAATGACTTTTCAGAAGAAAAATAGCTTGTGTTAGGAAAATTTTTTATTACTTGGAAGATGAGGAGAATGCTTGGGTATGTCTAAATCTATTCTTAAAGGACTACCTTTGTGATCAGAAGATGGGTCAGGAAATTGGGAAAGAAAGTAAAATGGGATGTCTAAATAAATTTCAGTCTTCTGTGTGTCATCTGGCTGGATGGTAAACAGTGCAGATGTATATATGTGCCAGACGTTCCTGTCTCAGGTTGCACCGACAGAAGAAAATTTTACTTTTCTCCATTGACTGAGCAGTTGCTGACACTCACCAAAGCTGTTGGTCCTATGGGTCATGCTGGTCCCTTGCTACTGCTAAATAAGAACCTTACTTGCTGCATGTTGTCATTATTGTTTAGCATTGTGAAGAGCATCCTACAAAATGTGATGGAGACAAAACTGGAAAATTAATTTAATTATTATTTCTTTTATATATTATTGAATTTCATGTGATCACAGACTTGCACGCTTGTAGTTTGGCTTGTTCCTTCAGATTATTAGTTTAGAATGAATACGTTAAAGAATGAAAATCAACCTAATCAATTGCTCACTGGGTAAAACTTCCTGCTCCCTCTGATCCCTGAGGAGGCAAACTTTTACTCCAGAACTAGAGTATGCAGGTCTTTGTGTATCAGATGAGCCTGGCAGGGACTCAGAGCTGAGGGGGAGGATGGTCGTGGCATTCTCAAGAACTAGTCAGCACAATGCTGTGAGAGCAGGGGGAAGGAACTTTGGTGATCCTTCTTTTGATCAATTCATAGATTATGTGCCATGTAGAGAAATGTGGTGAAGTCCATCCTGACTTGTATAATTAGAATATCACTGAGTATAAATTTGCTTTAGAGTGTACTTTCTGGTTGAGTGTCTGACCTCTTGATTTTTGTTCTTGACTGGGCGTCTTTGCTTCTGTCAAATGCTTTCATTACTGGCTTTCAACTTTTCAGACATGAAATTTTGACAGCTCTTTGGTGTTTTCAGGAGAGTTTGAGCTATATGATTTAATTTTAATTACTTGGACAAGCTGCCTTCTGCTTTGTGGGGTTTTTACCTTGTTCTACAGTTTTTCTTTAGAAGCGCTGATTGGCTTCAGTAACCTCCTGGTGGCTTAGACTTCTCCAAGGCTTCATAAAAACCTTCATGATTTGTTTAATGATTGTGGTGGGTTGATCCTGGCTGGATTCTGGGTGTCCACAAAAGCTGCTCTATCACTCCCTTCCTTAGCTGGAGAAAATATAACAAAATGCTAATGTGTGGGTTGAGCAAAGGACAGGGAGAGATCACTTGCCAATTACAGTCACGGGCAAAACAGGCTCAACTTGGGTAAATTAACTGATTTTCTTATCAGACAAATCATATCAGACTAATGAGAAATAAGAATTAATCTAAAAAAACCTTCTACCCATCTCCATTCTTCCCAGGTACAACTTCACTCACAATTTCTCTACTTCCTTCCCTCCAGTGGTGCCAGGAGATGGGGAATGGGGACTACAGTCAGTTCACTACATCGTTTCTTCTGCTCCTTTCTCCTCAATGGGAGGATTCCTTACCCTCTTTCCATATTTCAGTGTGGAACATGTTTCTGTGTTCCCCTCCAATGGGAGAAAGTCTTCCAGAAACTGCTCCAGTGTGGGTCCCCATGGGGTCACAAGTGTGCCAGCAAACCTGCTCCAAACTTAGACGCTTCTCTCCATGGGGGCCACAGGTCCTCTGCCAGGAAATCTGCTCCGGTGTGGGCTTCCCTTGAGGTCACAGCCTTCTCTGGGCATCCAGCTGCTCCACTGTGCTCCTCCATGGGCTGCAGGGGCACAGCTGCCTCACCATGGGCTGCACCAGGGGCTGCAGGGGAATCTCAGCTCTGGTGCCTGGAGCACCTCCTGCTCCTCCTTCTGCACTGACCTTGGGGTCTGCAGGGCTGTTGCATATTCTCAGTCTACTCTCCAACTCTAGTTGCTTTGCAGTTTTTTTTTCCTTTCTTAACTATATTATTGCAGAGGTGCTGCCACCATAGCTGATGGGCTTGGACTTGTCCTGCAGAAGATCTATCCTGGCATTGGCTCTGTTAACATGAGGGAAGCTTCCAGCAGCTTCTCACTGAAGCCACTCCTGTAGCCCCATCACTACCAAAACCCTGACATGCAATGGCTGCTTTGTAATGTAAATGTAAATGTGGTGTGGTTTGTTTTTTTATTTTTAATACAAAATGCTAACATCACAGGGATTTTTTTTTTTTTTTTTTTTTTTTTTTTGGTGAAAGTTATGGAAGTTGAGACTTATTCAACATATTTTATGAATGGATGCTGTGGTAGGCAAGTGTAGGGTAAATAATCTTTTTGCTCTTGGCAGGATTTGCTCTGCTTAACTGTAGTAATTTAAAATGGTTATAATTTCCTCAACATTAAACTGGTATAAGCTGTTAGTTTTGCCTGAAAGGCAATTTTGTTCACTGCTGACTGCTTGCTGTTACTTGGTGCTGTTACTTAGCTGGAATTTTATGCCAGTTTAAAAGGGTCATGAAATTGCAGCTTTCAAAGCATGCAGCTTGATTCCTGTGTTTTGGTTTTTTCTTCAATGTGGAGATAGTTTCTGTGGTATCTGTCTTACCTCTCTGAGTGCAGACTTAGTGTTTAATTCTGAAGTGGCTACCAGTAGTTAAGACGAATCTCACCCTTTTGTAATGATGGATGACTTTTCTGTCTTGCTTTTCTGTCTAGCTTGCGAAGTGATTTAAACCAGTGACATTTTCATGATAGAAAGTTGATTTTTTAAATGAAAAACTGTAGTGTTTGGCCATAATAATAATAATAATGAGATGGTGTGCCACTTTAAAAAGAGAGAATATCCTGTGCAAACTTGCGCTCTATATATCTTCTTAAATCATCTTTGCAGTTAGGAGCATGTTAAAACCTCATGGCATGGGAAGTTTAAATCATGTCTTCTGAACTGTAAGCTTGTTACTAATACTAATGTAGTGTTAACTCTGTTGTACAGGCATGGAAGTAATGAAGCCTTTAATTGATGAGGAAGACTCAGATGGTATCTCAGATGAGGAGCATGAAAACACTCTCCTGCCAGTTAAGACACACTACCAGCTTGATAATGAAGAAGGCATTACGTATGTGTTAATCCTAAGTATCACCTTGTTCAAATTTCTTTCCTCTGACTTGCTTCTTATGAGCAGGTTTCTGAACTCTGAAGGGGTCAGAACAGTTTTGTGGTTATACTTGAGGACTTGGCATAATTCTTCCAAAAAGCAGCCCATTTTGAAGCTAACAATGTACTGGCTGTAAAATATTTCAGGGTTCCTATTTGTAAAGTGATGAGGTTTCTCAAAGTCCAAGCACCATTTGAAAAAGATTTTGAGAGAGTGGACATAACCTGTTTTGAAAATACAGGTAGAAAAGCTTGTAAATGTTTTGGGGTTTTCTTTTTCCCTTTGGATAAAGCTTTGGCTGACAGAATTGTGATTGGCAACTGATGATTGTTTTGAATGTTATAGTTTTTAAAATAACATTGATACAACTTGGTAATTTTGACTCTGAGGCAAATAACTATGAAATTGCTGAGAAATTAACATTTCACAAGCTGGAGTAAAGAACTGACGATCAGACTTGTGTGTTCTGTTTGAGGATGCTCACATGTAAGGATAAATAAAAGTATTATTTGAATGTGCTGCACTTATTTTAAAATAGGTGGACCACTGTAAATTGTAAGTTGAAACTTGAAATGTATCGCTTCATTATAGACAAAGGGTGAGGTTTTGGTTTTGCCCTCTACCCCATCTATGTGTACTTCTAATGTGACATTTTATCCCCAGGTTTATACAAACACTGACTCACCTCCTCAAGGGAAACATTGGAACTGGGCTTCTTGGTCTTCCGCTTGCAATAAAAAATGCTGGCATTGTGGTAAGAATTCTTTTTTCATAGACTAGAATAATCACCTAGAAAGATTTACAGATATATGTCCTGAAAAACTAAAATCTCAATACTTATTTGTCACTGCTGTCTTAATAGAGTTGTGTTGTTTCTTCTCTTTAATTTGAGGAAATCAGTACTGAAGATTAAGATTTTATTGTTTTAAAGAAATTTACTACTTCACCCTGAGGACTTCATTGCATGAGTTGCATTTTTGCTTAGCCAAAGTATTTTTCTGGTCCAAACAGAAAGTTTGTCAGAAAAAAAGAGATACTTTGATTTACTGAGACTCCTGTGATATCTCATGGGTATTGTTCCTGTGGGGTTGTGTTATCTTTTTACAGATTTCTCTAGAGACAGATTCTATATCTTAGGATGAAGCATCAGCTTGTTAAATCAATCTAGTGTTTCTGCAGAAACAGAGTATAGCCCAGATTGTTTATACCTGGTAGCAAACAGTGCATTTCCTAGAGCAGGATAAATTTAATCAAATGAAATTTTCACCTTACGACTAAATAATCCTGTAATTCCATAGTACAGGTTGTTCAATTTGAGAGTGTAAGTTCCATGTGTGTAAGGCAAGTTCTTTCTGTGAAAACTTCTCGTCAAGCTTCTATTGTGAAGCAAATTATTTAATTTTATAATTATCTGTAACTTTTTTTGCCACTTTCAGGTGGTTCAAACCACTGAATTGTGCAGTCTATGCAGTCTTCTTTCTTGACAAACTTTTTTGGCAAGTGGAGCAGTTAGAGGAGTGAAGTACTCCTTTGATACTTATGGCTTGATCACCCCTGAATAGCCTTCTCTTAAAGTAGTGAATTGAAACTGAGGGGTGACATGCAACATCAGCAGCAACACCCACCTGAGAGGGAAAATTTTTAAATTATTAATTTGTTTGCTACAGTGTGAAATTTTTTCATGTAAAGATTTTTCCCCAGCATATTTTCATGAAAATTTCTGTATCTCCCATGTTGTTCCATTTTTTTCCCCATACCAGGTTGGACCAATCAGCCTTGTGTTCATAGGATTTGTATCTGTTCACTGTATGCACATCTTGGTACGTTGCAGCCACTGTCTATGTCAGAGGTAAATGTGGAACTACTCATTCAGTTGCTGAGTTTAAGTATTTTTTTTTAATTCCTCTTTTCTGTTTGTGATTTTTGGACTACAAAATACTCTGGTGCTGTAGCAGTTTCTTCTGTCAGTTTAGAATCTTCTCAAATTCTTAGTGTGCTCCTAGTAATGATAGCTATGCTTTGTGCAACACAATGAAAAGCATATTTGTTCTCTGCTCATACACAAAATGAGGTTGGTTTGACTTGTGTTGCCCAGTGCCTTCTTCCCTGCTGGCAGATAATCAGGTCTTTCTCATGGCAGTTTTAATTGCTTATTTTTAGTCCTTCGTTATATTCATAGAGCTTCTGAGTCTTCATAGCTTTGAAAAATGTAAATAATTTATGAATACCCAGTTTATAAGTACTTTATAGGAGTAAAAGATAAACTAAGAAATGCTGTTAATGTCTTTCATGATTGTATGTGAACTCTGTCTGAATTGTGACAGCTTGATTCTTTGAAGTTGTAGTGCTAAAAGAATGTATTAAAATGATGCTATTGAGCAGATAAATATTAAATATTCCTCCAAATGAGACATGCAGTACTGCAGGGAAGCAGTTACTCAGATTTGACTGACAGAGTATTTTGATTAATAATGACTTTCATTAAACATTTTTATTGTACTGTCAAGTGTTACAGAGAAGCAGTGGGAGGGTCTCATGCTTCAAAGTGTAATGAACTTTTGAACTGAGTAGAATCACAAAACTATTCATGTCCCTATAGTTGGAAAATCTTATTTTATCAGATTAATATGATATCCTACTGTGAATAGACCCTGTCATTCCTGAATTTTTCCTTTGTAGTTTTGAATGGTCTTTAAAGTTGATGAGCAAAATAAGGTCATTGATTCAATTGT
This sequence comes from Sturnus vulgaris, assembly GCF_052056855.1. Lineage (NCBI taxonomy): Eukaryota > Metazoa > Chordata > Aves > Passeriformes > Sturnidae > Sturnus > Sturnus vulgaris. Next base: position 41,104,357 of record NC_142244.1, on the reverse strand, counting down.
AATTAACTGCTTGTGTAACAGGAGTTGAATTCTGTTTAAGTTCTTTGTGACTTTTAGATTTGAGATTGATTTCTTTAGCTCATATAATAATAATATGATTTTGGAGTAGTTTATAAAAAAAACCCCTTGTTTTGTGAGAAACTCTTTTAATACTGTTGAACTGGGAGGAAGCAGCACTGTGTTTCACATGTTTGTAGGATGCTAAATAGCCCTTCCTGGGGTAAAGAAGCCCAAACCATACCTCTGAAATTCAGCAAGTGTTGCCACAGGTGACAACTTATTATAATCATAGAAGACTAACAGTATTTTCAGAGTAGGCTTCTAGGTCCTCATGGTTTCTGGTGACTGTTTTTTCTTCACTTTTTGATTTCAGGATGAAGAAGTCCTCCCTGGGATACAGTGATACAGTTAGCTGTGCAATGGAAGCGGGGCCCCTGACTGCACTTCAGAAACGAGCTTCTTGGGGCCGGTAAGTTTGAACTAGAATTTAGTTGAGTAAATTTATTTTTAAAAGTTAATGGCTACACTTGGAATGATCAGGAGATTTCCATTTTACTTGGTTTTTACCTTCCTTAAAAATGCTTTTATGCAGTGTTATTTCCTGCTGCCAGCTGATAGTGGTGAGATGGGAAGATGTCTGACTCTATTAGACATTTCAATTTTCTGTTCTACAGCAGCTCTGAAGAAAAATAATTCTGTTTAGTAATATAGGAAGAGATGTGTTATAACCAGAAATGCATTCTGTGTTGTCTAATGCAGTGAAGTAGTTTAAGTTTTCATTCTCTTTTCCCAACATTTCTGTGCGTTTCAGGTTGACACTGCAAATGTTAATTACTTTAATGTATGTATTCTAAGAGGAAACAAAGCAATTCCTTGGTTCCTACTTAAATGTAACATACAAATAATGGAGAAATATTTGCTATTTTTGCAATAATGGCATGAAGATACAAATGGCTTGTTGTGTCTGTTAAATATTTTGTCCTTTTGCAAAAAACACATTATTTTTTCTTTGCCATCTGTTGCTGTTTGTAGAGTTTGTGGTATGACTGCACAGTAATGAAATTGGGAATATGAAACAGATATGTTGTTCAGCATTAATTTAAAATGTTTTTTTGCCTCACTTGTGGAAGAATTTTTTATATTCCTGTTACTTTCAAGGATGCAGCATCTTGCTAGTGAGCTAGTGTTTTAAGATGTGTTGTGATGACTTCATAGGAATGGAGTAGAGCTCAATTAGAGGGAAAATTGGTTTGTTCTGATATATAATGACAATTTTCTATTGCACCGAAGAGTTATAAGCCTCAAATGACCAATTTGGTCTCCAGAGACTCTGTGCTGCAGCAAATCCATTTTCTGGGGCAGATCTCTGCTCTGTGCTTGACTGTAGCAGAGGTTCATTACAGTCTGTCTTCAGGCCACCGTTGTGTATGGCTTTTTTCAAAAACAGTCTGAGCCACAGTGTTCTTTCAATGATCACCCCCCTTTTTGACAGAGGAGGAACCTGCACTGCACTGCTTGTGAGATTAACGTGGCATTTGAGTCTAACTTTCTGACTACTCTAAAAAGGAGCAGTAATTGCAATTAGGTAGCAATGGGATAATTTTTTGGATCTTAAGTATAACGTATGTTTGTTTTTTCTTCCTCAGGTGTATTGTGGACTTTTTCCTAGTGATAACACAGCTGGGATTTTGTGGCGTTTATGTTGTGTTCTTGGCAGAAAATGTGAAACAAGTGAGTAATGCTGCCATATGGAAGCAGTTATGGGTTTAGATTCATTTTCCCTCACTTTTATTTCCTATAAAGCTTTTGGTTGAAAGGGGCAGTAGGCAAGGTGAGCTAAATTCAGATCTTGTGAAAGTGTATTTCCTTCTGACTTGTTTGTTGAGTTTAAAAATTAATTGTGGAAATGATGGAAAATAAGGCATAAAATGGTGTAGGAGCCAGTTGTCCCAGAATTTGTTTTTGCTAGGCTTTCTGCTGACTTCCTTTTTTTTCTCCCCAAACTCCTGGGCATATTTTATCCTTTTCATGTAACTGATTTTTTTTTGTTCTTGTTTAGTCCCTTCTATTCACAGAATCCACTGTATCTAAATGAATCCTGATTTTTGTTCCAAAAAATGCCTGACATTGACATTTCTACAGCTTCTTCAGTAGTCAGTTCCAATGCTTTCTTTATCTGTTAGACAGCTGCTTCTTTGTAGAAGCTTCAGATTTCTTACTGATATTGTAAGTTCTTTATTTCATCTTCTCGATATAAGTAATTTATTCTTTTCTATTTGTGGATACCTTTTACATTTTTGAATATTTTTATCCTGTCTCCCCTTTATCTAACAGAGGGGAGACATGATCTAATCTTAAAATTGTTTTTGATCTTCTGTGAATGCTTTGTGTTTGGTCACATCTCTTTCTTTCAGATTTTCTCCCTGAAGTTGCTTAAGTCAACTAAGCATTGCAGATGGATTGCCACAACCACAAATGCCTTTATGCAGTGCAAGTGACCCCAAACCTTTCAATGAAACCCAGCTACCCCTTTTCTTCCCTACGTCTATCACTGACTAAAGCAAACAAAACCATGTGTATCACTTTTGTGACAGCTGCTCCTGCTTTCATTCACCTGGCTTGTCCCTGTCTCTTGCTCTCCAGTCCTTCTAAGCACTTTCTCATAGAGAGATTCTGCTGATGGGGTCCTGGTGGGTGCTGGTCCTTCCTTGGGGCACACTTGGCAGTTGCAGTCAGCAGTCTATGTGTCTTGAGCACATGGTCCATGAAAGAGGAACAGCCAGCACAGGATGGATGCTCAAACACAGGCATGTTGAGCTTGTGGTGCTCTCTGTTCTGGAGGCAGTAAATTCCGTGGTAATTTTACAATTCCAGGACTCTACCAATGTGCTCTGCTGTGTTTTCTGCTCAGGAGACTATGGTTAGTTAGTTAGCTGTCATAAAGCTTAATGAGTGAATCTGGGCCTATATCCATACAAGCACTGGTGAGGCAGCACCTCGAGTTCTGTGTCCAGATCTGGGCCCCTCACTTCAAGAAAGACATGGAGATGCTGGAGTGAGTACAGAGAAGGACAGTGAAGCTGGGGAAGAAGAGTCTAGAGAGTAAGTCATATGAGGAATGCCCGAGGGATCTGGGAGTGTTAAACATAGAGAAAATGAGGCTCAGGAGTGACCTTATCACTTTCTGCAACTGCCCTTGCCAGGGCAGTAGCCAGATGGGGGTTGTTGTTTTCTCCCAGGCAGCCAATGACAGGATGAAAGGACATAGCCTGAAGTTGTGTCACCGAAAGTTCAGATTGGGCATCAGGAAAGATTTCTTCACTGAAAGGGTTGTTAAGCATTGGAGTAGACTACACAGGGAGGAGGTCACTATTCCTGAAGGTGTTCAGGAAACAAGTGGATGTGGCACACAGTATTCATAAGAAGTTTCCAAATTTAAGAAGTGTTTAAAAAGTCTTCCAAGTACTATGGATGAAGATATGTCACAATGAGACAAATTGGTGTATTTGGAAGCTGGGTACTCTGTAATTTGTATATTGTGAGGGGAAAAAAAAATATCTCAGCCTTTAAAACTACACTCCTGTCTGTCTCTAAAGCTAGCCTTTCTGGCTAGCTTCTGGCCTTCTGAAATCAGATGTTTAATGCATGCTTTGTAATGTAAGTTTAATTTAAAGTCTTAAAATACTTAAAATACTTACCTGATCAACTGGTTATGTTTGTGCTGTGGTCTTAGGCAAAAGATGAGACTGAATACTTGCTGACCTTGACTTTTGTAGATTTGATTTAAAAAAAAAACCAAACCCTAAAATGTTTTTCAGGAAACTTTTTGCTGTCTTGAGGAAGAATCAGAAGCTCTTACAGGAAGTCAACTGCTGCAAAAGCAGTAGCTGCAGACACCTGTAACATGGACCCTATGGATGGGTGGATTAAAGTCATTAGCAATTCAGAAGTTCCACTTCCAAATGTACTTGATTTGGACTGCCTTTTGCTTGCTCTTATGTGAGGGAGAAGTCTCGTTTTTTCCTGGCAACTTTCTATTGCAGAAATCATTCCCATAGAGGGCACCAAAGAACAAAAATTTGTGCAGCCTAAATCTGATGAATTGGGGTAGTGAAAGGACGGGGAAGGTGGACAGAGGGAGTGGGGGGGGTGGGAAGGGGAGAACTATGTTAATGGGAAAACAGTAAAAATATTACCAATGGCACACCTTGGCCAATACATCTGCATTATAATCTGTACTTTGCTGATCATATTTGCATGTTGGTGTGTGCATATTCCACTATCAAAACTGGTGGAAACTAACGCTGAGATTTTTCTGCATTACATTAGCGTTTCCCATACCCTGTGCTACAAGATCCTGTTTTCAGTTATATTGAATAGCAAGTCAAGCTTTTCCTAAGGAATATTTTCCAGGAGCACCAAAGAAACTTAGACTGGTGACAAAAGTTCTGATTAACTCTGTCAGGATGTAATAAGAGGCTTAATGGTGAAAGTGTTTCAGACTGGAGAAGAACAGTAAAGCTTGAACAAAAATCTTGAAGGCTGACTGCAGCAAGGCTAGGGAAGGAACACACAGGGATAGGAAAAAGGGCCTGTGCTCAAAAGAACATGGTGCCCTTTCATGCCATAGTTGCTTTGCATTTCCTGCTTGGACAGCAGAAGACCCTGTGTCAGGACTTGGCATTTCATAGAGTCACGGAATTGTGAAGATTGGTTTTGCAAAGATTTTTATCAAGATCAACAAATACTGCCACGTTCATCATGTACCTAAGTGCTGCATCCACACATTTCTTGAGCACTTAAAAGGGTGATGATTCCAGACTTTCCTGGACAACTTCTTCCAATGCCTGACCACCCTTTTTAGTGAAGGGAAATTTATTTAGTGAAGGGAAAGTTTCTCATGAATATTTGCTGAGTTCTCTGGACAAGCGTCCTCTTTCATTGTTTGCTGGTAAAGCTAAGAAAGGAAAACACTTTCTTGCTTTTTGTGAGCATCTTTAGGACCTTGAAGATGACCCATTAGCAGCATACTGTGTAGTGGAATTCTGATTATTCTTCCCTGCTTTTAGGGAAAACCTTGCAAAACTTTGGAAACTGTGCTTAGTCATAAAACTGGATGTGCTAAAAATGTTGCAAAGTACCATATTAAGTCGTAATGAAGTGCCAGAACTAAATGAACTGTGAAACATTTATTTGGCCTGTTCATGCAAAATTACATGGTTATAATATAGTCTTCATCTTTATGGTAACATACTGATTTTGTCCCAGATCTGGCCTCGTGTATTGCACTGGCTGTTGCTCTGAGCTGAGTAAGGAAGAAATTAATCCTGAGTTCAAGGACTGCTGTTTCGAGCTCATTAGGTGTTAAAAAGTCCATAAAATTGCATGACAGAAAGAGTATGGTTTGGGATACAGGCAAGGAAACAGTGGTCTCTGTTGAAGAGACTAAGGAAATGGAATTATTTCTTGCTTCTGAGATAGTTGCTATAAGAAGGAGGTGTGTTCATTGGTTCAATGGAATTTTTTGCAACCTTTAATTGTGCATTAGTTTTCTGATTGGAGAAGGGACTTGATCTCTAGATTTGCATAAATATTGGATCTTCCTGGATTCAGCTGAACCTGGTGAATGCTATGCTTGGGCTGTGTAAATGAGTGAAAAAAAACTGTTTCAGACATCTCATCAGCAAGGTGAATTAATGCTTTAGTAGCTGAAGTAACTCCTGATGAAATCTTGTGTCTGAGGGGATCACTGTGCTTAGTGACTTCAGTGTCTGTGTGCTTCCTTTCTTTCTCATGTCAGATCATGTTGCTTTGCTCAGGACACAGACAATTATAGAGAGTGTTGGCTGTTCTTGGCTCAGCATGACTGCCATATGCAGTAATGCACTAGCAGAGAGCAGCAGGAGATTGAAAGTGATTGTTCTCCAGAATAAGAATCTGAGGTAATATTAATTCTAATATTTAGGAGACTAGGTTAGATAGAAAGTGCGTCATAGTCCATCCTAACACAACCAGCAGTAGATTTGCACGGAACTAAACAGCACATGAAAATGTTTGAAAACCCAGATTCTTCCTGCTGTTTTGTATTTTGGTACTTTTGGAACAGTTTTAAAGTGTTGTCTGATCAGTTTTTAAAAGCAAAATTTAGGAAAACACTTTCAAAGTCATGGTGATGTTAGCCTTCACCTGAAAAAGCCAGTATAATCTCATCTTCATTAGAGTTTTCCTTTGCTACTCTGCTGTCAGATCTCCCACAGCCAATTGTTCCATTTTAAGAAGGAGATTAGTGATCCTTTCTATAATTTTTGTGTTTTACTTTCTGACTCAGCTTTCTTCTACCTGTCAGTAACTTATGCCTGTTTGTTTAGTTCTCCCACAAAATTAACCCTTGCTGGATCTTATCTGGTGTGCCTCTTCTGAGTTAATGTATAGGATCCCTATTTTGTCACATCTCAAAATCCTCTCAAAATCCATCCATATTTTCTCTGGCCTTACCTAAGCCCGTAAGTGGTACTGCTCTGATTAGTGTTGTTAAACCTGCTCTCTTGATACAAAGTTGATTTAAAGGTATATATGTCTACAAAAGGGAATAAACTGTGTCCTCCTGTGCATTTTTATCAGCATAACTGTGGCCATGAGTCTGAATTTGCACACGATGAGAAAGCACGAGGTGCTACTTTGAATATGGCAAGTTTTTTCATGCTGTCTCTGACAATATCAGTGTATCCAAGTGAGGTTTTTATGGGATGGATGGACAACTAGCTGGGGGGAAAAAAAAAACTGTTTGTATGATCAGATTCAGAGGGTAGTGGTCATGATCAAGAGACAGCAACGTGCCCTGAAAGCAAGAGCATCGTGGGTTGTACTTGTTCTTGTGAACAGAAGAATTGCTGGTAGATGAAGGGAAGTGATTGTCATCCTTTACTTCCCATTTCTTAGACCATATCTAGCATACTCAGCTGAATTTTGAAATCCTCAATACTGGAATGTCATTGACAGACTGAAGTGAGTTTAGGAGAGCCTACTGAAATGATGGGGGCTGAAGCACTTGTCCTGTGAGGGCTGGGGAAGTTGGGCTTGTTCCTCTCGGAGAAGTGGCTTTTGGAGGACTTAGAAGCAGCAAGGATTACAGAGGGTTTGTCTAGAAAATGAAGTCACGTTCTGTACTTGGTGAGGACAAGAGAAAGTTGTCAAAAAACTTATAAGAGGTAGGTGCCGTTTCTATCTCAGACTAAATTCAACTGTGACTGCAAATCTGTTTAATGCAGAATAGTAATCTGTAATACTGTAGCAGATAATTATAAAGGCTATTTTGTATGACCACACCTACCTAACACAATGTGGAGATATGATGTCATCACACCCATCATCATGGTAACTGATCACAGTAGGCCAAAATTTGAATAGAATATTACAGAGTATTGTACATTGCATTTTCCAACTGCATTAGCCGGTAAACTCCCGTTGAATGTCTAGTTGGAATTTGGTGGTGGTAATAGGGAAAAAAATATTTCTGACTTCAGGCACTTTCTAATGCGGTTTATGTGTACTAAGGGAATGCCTCTGTGTTTAAGAGAAGACTGAAGTGTTTGAATGTTTGAACTTATTTGAGTAAAAGCTGGTTTATACTGTGGTATTACAAAAATATATTTTAGAACCTGAACTGTATCTTGCCTGCTAGTCGTTTGTTCGGTTTGGGTTTTTTAAGGAATAAATGTTTTATTTATTTTTTTCCAATAGCTCATCAGGCTACAGATATTTGTATATATTGAAGACATGCTGGGCTAAATATTTATTGTAGCAGAGAGTTTATGTGCTGAAATCACTTTGTGATTCTTAGAAGCTCTTTTACATGTCCTTGTGTGCAGAGCAGCTCTGGCTACCTGCAAATGTATGCAAACAGGTAAACACACAGGACCTGTTAAAGTGAAAGGCCTAAAGTACTTGTTCTTTATTTTTGTTTTAAGTGTGGTGGGAAAGCAGGAAACTTCCACAGAGAGCTCTACTTCATGTGGCATTAGGGAAGTGATTTGGTTAAGTGTTTGACTTACTGCTTGGCAAAGTCGAGTTACTGTAGCTGTGTGAATTCGATTCTAAATGTAATTAGAACTTCTTCGTAGCTTTCTAAAAATGCTATCTGAATGAAAACTAGCAGATGTTAAATGTCTTGCAAGTGACACTTTAGATTCTTGCACAGTAGAAACCATCAGTGTTTCCATAATGACCAATGATGTTTTCATATCAAGTGAGATTTCTGGAAAACGTGTGGTTGCAGAATTGTATCGTTTTAGTTTTTTGGTTTTTTTCATTGTGGCAAAAAAAAAGTACAGTGGTTTTGGTTACAGACAGAATAGTTTAAAGTTAATTCTCTCTTCCTGAATTTGTGGATTGTTTGAAAAAAATGGAAATCGAGCAAGTTATTTCCGTTATATATATCAGCTTAGCCTTAGCATTTTTGTTTGTCTCTGTGCTATAAGGAATTTTTTTTTCACTGTCTAGGTATCTTTTTGTAGCCATCAAGTCAAAGGTTTTATGCAGCATGAGCAGATTAAGTACAGTCGTATGCTAATTGTTAAGATGGTGAATGCAATGGTAGAGAAGGAAAGGATACCTAAGGGAAACAGCATGATGAGATTTAAAACAAATTTAACTGTTCTCATTTTGCTGCAAGCAGAATAACCACCAGCTCTGGATGTTTTGATTGTCGTGTGCACACAGCACAGATGGCTGTGTACATTTCCACGAAACAAATTTTTGGCAGTTGCAGCCACACTAACTTTTTCCCAAAAGCAGCAGTGAGAGTCGTGAATAGTCCCAACTGAATCTTCTGATTTGCACTACAGGCAACTATTGTAATGTTATGTACAAAAAAAACCTGCTAATGCACTTTTACATTGTGTACTACTTTTAATTTATAGACAATAATTTGTATCAGTTTATCAGATACAGGACTCTCAATTCTGTTGGAGCTCATGGTTTTTAAAGTAGAGTTAATGTTCTTTAATAAAAAAGTGAAGAGTGAAAAAAATTCGTTTGAGTTAAATGAAAGACAGGGATGTTCATATTCTAACATGATTTTGTATGTATGCTGCTATGATGTGCGTGGTGAAGGCATAAGGTTGTGAGGCACTGAACTCAGGTGCTATAGCATTTTATCACCTAACCCTCTTACTCTCCCTAGGAAAATTCAAACTTAAGATTTAGGCCCAGATCTGTCTGGCTTGCTTCCAGTTTACCAAACCCTCTGTTTCTGAAAGGACTCTTATCCAAACTGCATGTGTGAATTTCCTCTTCAGTCAGTGGTGGGATAATGATGCTTTGAAGCCCTGATTTCATAATTTGCCTTAAGAACGAAACTTGCTAGAAGAGCCCTGTCTTACCCTCTGCACTGAGAGCACACGTACAGGGATCTCAGAATTCCTGTCACTCACCAGGTGAAGCAGAGAGACAAACTTCCCTATAGGAGAACAACAATGTGACCATATACTCACTGCTACCACTGTTTAACATGTTGGTTTTGTTTGTTTTAATAAAGGTCCATGAGGGATTCTTGGAAAGTAAGATTGCTCCTATGAACATTAGTGCTACTAGCAGCTCTTCTGAGAAAAGGAATACTGATTTACGAATATACATGCTGTGCTTCCTGCCATTCCTGGTCCTCCTGGTCTTCATTCGTGACCTTAAGAGTCTGTCCTTGCTTTCATTGCTTGCCAATCTGTCCATGGCTGTCAGCCTGGTGATTATTTACCAGTATATTGTTAGAGTGAGTATAAAAAAGTTTATTATCTGTTCTTTTCAGTGTAGCAAGTTATATTTGTTGAATATGGCATTTGGTTTCTGATAGATATATATTGACTGACAGTTTCTGAAAGGCAGCATTATCTTATATTTGAGGCATCTTAATTTAAGATAATAAAAATATATATTTTGATGAGCGGGAAGTGGAGCATGGGGAGAAACCCAATTTTTTGTAACTTCTCCTGCTTCCTTGCCCAGCCTGTATCTCTCATTGGCTAAGATAGTAATTAATCATTCTGGAGAACTTTGGCTTGTATTAAAGAGATGTTCTTTTAGTGTCCTTTATGGTTATGAGGAATATCTGTGCAGTATGAAAGCAAGTTAGAAAGAGCAGTACGCTAAGAAGTTTGCAGAAGATAAGACTTGAGATGGGCACTTTCCCTTCTGCTTTAATTGATGCTCTCTTATACACACCAATGTGATACTTTAAATGTGAAAATTTCTAGTGACAGTGATAGAACCTAGAATAAATGCATCTGCAAGTTTCTTTGTGGGAAGGTGACTATGAATGTGTATAAAGGACTAAGTTTGGGAGGAAAACTAGGGATTGTAAATAGCAATGTATACACCACTGTCAACATGTACTAGGTTTTCTTTTGTGTAACATAATCAAAATTGTAGGAAGAGCTAATGCACTGTTTTGCTTTGTTTTCTTCAGGATCTAGCAGATCCTCGAAAACTGCCTCCTGTGGCTGGCTGGAAGAAATACCCACTGTTTTTTGGGACTGCAGTATTTGCTTTTGAAGGAATCGGTGTGGTAAGTGCTTTTTACTGACTCTTCAAAATCACTGGTTCTGTGCTGGGGATACAGGCAGTTTTACTTCTGTTGTTATTTTGCTGGTTTTGTTGAAGCACTAATCTCCTGTGTTGGTATGAAAAGGATTAATTTGTCTGGTCAAAAAAGGTGAAAGTTGTGGACACAACATCCCCATCGCTTGGATGCTTAACCCTGTCCCAAATTGCAAAAATGCCTTTAGTCCCAAATAGTTAGTGTCAGGAAAATCCACAAACTCCTGAGGTTTATGTCCAAAAAGGAGACAGAGGAGTCTTGCAACTTTATTTAGATAAAGGGAGAGAGTCCTGGGGCTCTCACACATGTGCAGTGTTTTCTCTCTTGAGGTTTCAGAGGGCACAGCCTCCTTTTATCCCAAACTCCCGGCTGCACGTTGACTTCTTCCTTTTCCCATTGGCTGAGGTACCAGGAAAGTACAGCCTTCCCAAACTCCTTACCACATATTCCCCCCTTGAATCTACAATTTTACCCCAAAGTTCAGAAGTTCAGGCTTGTGCAGACCCACTCGGTTGTTCCAGGAGCCGAGCTGTCTGGGCTTTGCAACGAACCTGCTGCCCAAAGTCAGTAGAGACATGAATACCCGTTTCAAAGATGTTAACACCCATCCCTTCACCCATCAAATTATTTGCAAAGGCATTAGCTTTCCTCTTATTAGTTAGCCACTTTTGATCCACATGATATATTTAAAAAAGTAGCTAAAGAAACTTCTGGGAATGGTAGGTCATAAATTGCTGGGAAATTACTGTATATACTTTATCTGTTATATATTTACATACTTAAGCAAGTGTTATGCTTAAAGTGTATGCTTAAAATGAAAAAATCCAACCAACTCCTCCTTCTGTCCCTGCCCCATCTCCTAAAAAAACCCTGACCAAACCCAAACTAAAACAACTCCAAAGCAGCATTCAATTAATCTGAAATTATTGTCTGTCACTCATATAACACAGAAGATTTTCAAGTCTGTTTTCTTTTTTGGATTTGTCAACTCTGACTTAAACCAGATGATTTTACCTTGGTGCTGTGTTATCAGTGGCAGAAGAGCTGAATAGGAAAACTTATGTTACAAAAGTGTGTTTTCCAAGTATTTTCCACTGTTTCTCCCAGGATTCAGAAGTTTAGCTACCATATATCTGAGTGTATCTGAACATCTTTCCTTTTGTCATCTGGAAGTTTCATTATAGTAAATCAGCTGTTTGTCTGAGATTATTTGGTGCCTACAGGTCTTGGGCAAAAAAACCTCCCCAGACTCAGAGAATCAGATTGGACTACACTAAGCTTGTTACTTTTTGGTTACGTAGTCTGCCTTGGACAGACTGCATTTGCTGTGTGTGTCATGCACTGTAGATCTGATGCATGTCCCAGTTGTATCAGTTTTGCTCATGTACTGCATAGCACACAGGTATTTGTAGCCAGGGAATCCCAACTGAGAGTCCTACAAGACTTGGGAAGGTGGTGAGGGCTTATCATTTGGTAGCAGTAGTTTATTCAATTATAGGTAGGGAATTGGTTTATGGTAATTATCTTCTGGCATGTTAGATCTCAAATTAGACAGCTCCTTAAATTTGCATCAGTAGTAGTAGCAGCATTGATTGCTGATGTAAACGTTTTAAAGAACTGCCCAGAACATTTGCTTGTTTGACGCCCTGGTTGTTAGTAAGGACATCTTTAAGAACTCCAAATTTTTTTCTCTCTTTTATTCAAGACCTTAATAATGTAGGATTTATTCTATTTGTACCTTTAAAATGTAAAAATATTGCTTTATATTATTAGATATTAGTGTTATATAGGTATTGCATGTATTTCTGCATAGGCTGTCTCTATTTTTTACTTGGTTGTAATTTACTCCCTCTTCAAAGCAAATGGAAAGTATGGTTAAGTTTTCACCTTGTTATTAGTATTTACAAACTAATTCAATGTTTATATTTACTATGGTTCAATACACTTTGTGTATGTGCTTACATTACACAAAACCATTAATATAACATGGCTACCTTTACAAACTGAAATGAAAGTGAAAATCTATACCTTAATGTCTGTTCTTTACATGCAGAATGATATTAAGATGTCCCTGCCTCTCAGGGATTTTTTGGACGTGTAGAATGTTTGCTGTGCATGCTTATGCTGTATTTGCATGCACAATAGAGAAGATTTGAAGAAAATATTATTTAATATATTTGAATAATCAGAATTAAATAAAGTTGTTGAAGTATAAAATAGAAAAAAGGTAAGTGAAGCAAAGCAAGACAAGACATTTCCTCTTTACATAATTCTTATTTCATATAATTCTTGGAGAATGATTAATTGATAACGAATTATTACAGCTGTGGAAGTTACCATCATAAACCTGTTGTGTAGCTGGGGTCTGGTACCTTGTTACTCCTGTCTTACTGTTGTTCCTATATCCATGTGGTTGAGTTGCTCTGGTAAGGAAAAAAAAAAGTCCATTTAATTAGATTGGCTGTTTAGTCTACTCTGTCTGACTGCAGGCACTTAAAATGGATTTATGTAATCTTGGTCTTGTTTTTAGAGACTTGATTTTAGATTCTGTTCTGGAATGTCTTGCAAATATCTCGTATTACTGTGAAGCTGTCTGAACATGGCATTATAAACAGAAGCCTTAAGGTCTTAATTCTCAGAAAAGTTGATTTTAATTGCTTAATTTTATACAATAGGTTGGCCTGAAACAGTTATGAGGTCTCATTTTTCCTGTTCCTTGAATCTGAATGTCTGTTAGGCCATTTCTCATCTTGAGAGCTGCCAGGTTACTGGGTGTTACGAAAAAGGACAATGAAATTCTGAGGTTTTGGGCTGGTGCAATCATCTTAAGCAGAACCTGACAAGAGAGGAAAACTGCTCTCAGTGTGTTTATTTGGGTTTTTTTTCATCCCATTGTTCCAGAATGCATATATTAATTTTTTTCTTTTGGTTTAGCACTTATCATCACTTAAAATATGACTGTAGGTCATTAGTAACTGATACAAATTAGTGACGCTGATAAAACAGAGGACCTGCTCACTAAATGGAACGTGTTTCAGAGAGCTGCAATGATTCAGCAGATTCCACTAGAATTTTCTTCTTGATCTTGAGAAACCGTGTTTGTCTTATAGACAGATGATGAGTGTATGAACACGGGTTTTGGTTAAAATCTGTCGCTAGCTTTGGACTGATTAGCTGTCATAGTGTTACAAGAAAATTAGCAGTATGGAATTTGGAATATTGTTGCTGTGGCTATAGTCGATCCCTAAACAAATAGACTTGAAGAACCTCAATTTTACAGACTTGAGTCTGTAATAACTCAATGGTGGACTGTTTGTAATTGAAATACAGGATCTCAAAGAAACCAAAGTAGTGCCTAGAAAGTCTTAGGTAATACTAAGAGCTAGTTTAAACATTTCATCAGCCAATGTTACAAAACTATTTTGAGATATTTTTCATGAAAATAAAAACTATTAATATGTTGAATTGATGATATTAATGTGATGAATTGAGCTGTTCATATCTGCCTGTGAGATCAGTCTAGACTCTTATTTGATGGCAGGTTTGAACAATTTTGTCATTTTGCTTTTGTCGTTTGTGCAGGCAAGTTGGTTTTTTGTTGTTTCAAAATGTTAATTCATTAATCCTTCTGAGTGATGCTTGTAACAGGAAGAAGTGTTGCAGTCAATTGCTTGTACTATTCATTTAGTTGCTGCCTCTTAAAGATGTCTGTAAAAACGAGGTTACTGCAGATTGGTCTAAGGTTGCTGCTGCAAGTGGTGGCTGTCTTGGCAGCTGGATGGGGATCATTACTGTGTGGGAACAGGAGAAGTTGGCAGCAGGGGCACCCTGTGACCCCTGGGCAAACAGCAGCTGAGAGCTCAGTGCTGCCAGTCTCATGGTTACCATTCATAGTGTTGAGAATTGCTTTGGGATTTCAGCACTTGTAAGTTTAGATCTTAAGATCGTCGGGGTGACCTTGTGAAAATCCTACTGACTAGTGACATCAGTTTAGTTTGTGGAACAGCAGTGGCAACAGAAATGCAATACTCTTAAGTGGATGCAACAAACCATATAAGATACTTGGTTTTGTTTAAACTTTCAAGTGAAGATTTCGGTTCAGCAGGCAGAATGTTGATTTGGAAGTGGAGAAAATATATATGCAGCCCTCAGTGAACCTTGTTAAATGCAGGACTGTGCTGGGGCTGGGACATTCTGCAGCTGCTGCTTTCCCTCTGGAGTTTGGTTCTCTCTGGCTGTGTGTTTCCTGTGCCAGATGATGCTGCCTGGCACATCACAGGGCTGGTGTTCAGGCCACAGAACAGGAGAGAGTACCAATTCTACTTCTTGAATGCAGGAGCTGTGGGTGATGTAGTAGAATGAAGGTGTCTTTCACAGAACACGTAACATTGTTTTGTAAGAACCATGTTTGAGTGCCTCTTTCATGTTCCAAAGGTGAATAGGCCTGGTTTAAAAGTTAATGGGAGATTTTATTACTGAATTAAAAGTAACTTCAGACTAAGTTTGCCCGAAAATGAAGTTAAGAGTCTTGAACGTCCTTTTTAGAAGGATGTAAACCAACGCCTTCAAGGCTTGGCTCTGTCTGTAGCATTGCCATGTGCAGGTAATAGCTTTGCATAATCTTGTGCTTATGTAATACCAGCTACACTTAATGAATATTTTACATCAAAAGTCTATTCTAGATTAAAAAAAAAAATCCAAATGTGGAAGTAATATTTTATAATAAGCTTCAGGAGGAAGAAGAATAACATTTAAACAAGTATAATTTTCCTTCTCCATTACATATAAATATGCAAGTTAACTACAGTTTTTACAATTGAGTATGATTTTTTTTCCCTCCTGTTGAGTGCTGCAGACAGATTAGCTTAGTGAAGAGAAAAACATTACTTTCCAACATTAATTTCAGGTTTGGAAAATAAGACTTCTTATATTTTGGCCTATTACTTGAAGATGTCTATTCAAACTGCTTTTGAACTTGGATATCACAGCTTTGCAGCTGAAGATAGGGTGGTGTTTGTATACCAGAAGACAGGGCCTGGAATCACATTAGGCAGCAGCTAACCAATTCCAGAAGATTTAAAAACAGAAAACTAAGTGGATTATAATTTTAAAATGTCATTATCTGGATTTTGAAAGTAATGCAGATGAGCTTGTTAGGCCTGTGGCTTTGAGATAAAAGCCTCTCGTTGTCAAAAACTCTTTTGACAGATTAGTATTGTCCTTAAAAAAAAACAAAAAAAGAAACCCAATGGCATGCGTCCCTTGTCCTTAAGACCAGACTGTATTTGCCAGAAGCAGACATTTAACAGGTAACATGACGTCATCTAAATCTACTTGTGGCATCACCTCTTTAGACCAAGGTACATCAATTCTATTGGTGCTCTTTTGAGATGATGCAAAGGCCTGTATCCTCAAAATATGAGATGTGGGAGTTCTCTGAGGATGTTTTTGTAATTGGACAAGCAGATGTAAGTGACTGGATTTGATGACTGTGGAGATGACCTAGTACATGGTAAATGTGGACTTTAGATGTGTCAGCAAGAAGTTGTAGCTACTGTGCAACATCAGGAAACGATTATGAGCAAATGTGTTAGAGAATGTTGTTAGATACAGCAGATAAAAAGATGTATCAGAAAATGTAAAAATACACATCTGCCCAATTCGGATGAATGTTGATATAGTATCAGACAACTTGGTATCACCTCTTTATCAAGGTAAATATTCCTTATCAGTAGTCTGCACTTCCTGAGAATGGAGAAACTGGCTTTCACCCTGGAGAATGATTTGTTTGTACATATTGTACTTTTATTACTTCTTATTTTAAAGTCAATTCTTAATAAAACAAACAAAAGGCCCCCTGTATAACTTTGCTTCAGGCAGCATCCCACACACATGCTTGCAACATTCAAATGTTTCTTTTTCCTTAGAAAACCTAAGATACACATGCATCTACACCATCGCAGAACAAAGGCATTTTAAGTTTACTGCTTATTTGCCTGAAACTTTTCTTAATCATTATGTGGTTGGTGACTTTGGAGAAAGGCTCTGCCTTGCCCAGCTTATGGCAGGTGGGTTTTGGGGTCTGAGACACAGCTTCAGTGAGTTACAGAAGCTAATTTTCCTTTTACACGTGACCCTGTCTTAGATGGAAGACTTGTCTGCCTTAGTTATGCATGCAGTAGAGGCAGAGTGATGTACTTATGCTGATATTACATATAATTAAGAAGCATAGTTAAATAATTCCAGGCAGGAATATTTATTTTGCTTTTTTGGAGCCAGACTTTTTGTTCCCCTGGCCTGTCATTCTGTAAGACTTCTAAACTGCAGCTTTTTTAAACTTTGTTGTGATGGTTGGATAAGATTTCCTTTCTATTATGTTCTGAGTGAGGACTTACCTGCAGTGTATGGAATTATCTAAGTAGTATTTAAATGTAAGGCTTCATGATGTGACAAAGGTTTTGAATATAACCCTGAAGATGCAGAAATGTTAATAACTTTTCCTGGAGGGAGCAGCTAGCTAGAATAAATACTTGTATCCTTGGTTTTAGACTTTCATGTCTGTCATTTAATCAGCAGCATCTTAACATTACCATCTATAATAGGATCTGTGCAGGGTTTTTATTGATGAAGGTAGCATTGCAGTGTTTTGCATGTGTTTGTGTCTATATGTAACAATAAGTAAAGTTTAAGTTCTAGTTTACCACTTAAATATTTTGCCAACATATATTTATTTTTTAAGTTAAATCTGTTGTAAATCATGAATAATTTGCATTTATTGAATTAAGGATGATGGAGACAACAGCTGGGAAAAAAAAGTTATTGTATGGCTGAATATACTTGGTATTAATAGACTTATCATTTTGTCAAAGGAATTTTTAACTCAGTAATGTTCTTGAATGTTCACTGAAGGATATGTCTCCTAAACCTAAAATTTTGTATTCATACATGTTCTCCCAGAGTTGAAAGTCCTAATAACATGCTGCTGAACACCTCTGCAGGCATCAGTAATGGCTCCCTAATAAACTTGTGATTGCAAAATGATACTGATTTGTCAGGAACAGTAGAAGAAAGAATCCTAAAAGAAATGGGAGAGGTGGAAAGGGAAAATGTTGTAATGGTGAATTTGGAATGAGAAGATTATGGCAGGAAGTGATGTGGTGTGTGTTCTTCAACTTGTCTTTGTGTATTCTGTGACTTGTGTTGTGCCTGAGCTGTGTGAGTGCTTCATGGAAGGGTGATGAGTAGTGCAGCTGTCAGGGTGGTGTGCTCTCAAGACAGGCTGAACTGTATGGAACTGTTCTAAGAAAAGTAAAATTGTCAGTGTCTTCTTTTCCTTCTATTTGGATTGATTGGGAGTTTTTTCAGAACTGGATGGTTATTTCTTTCAGTGATGGCCATGTAAAATGTAGGATGTGACACGTAAAACACTTTCTGTGCTGGGGTCCTGTTGTTTTTTAACTGTTGATCCAGGAATGTACATGGCTGTATTTTCAAGGTTTCTTATCCCAGGGCTAAGAAATTTCAGTATTTATAGTTATAAAATTTGTAGGTCCTTGATCCCATTTATTTCCTGTCATACTCATTAATCCTCAGTGGAAACCATTGTAATTTATTTTTTCACTTGTGCAGTAGTGGAATTTGCACAGCCTCATGCAGGATCTCGTCATCTGTATAATCTTTGATGTGTGTTCCTTTAGAAGGTAAAGCAACATATGGGTGGAGGACCATTTCAAATAAAAGACAAAAGACCTTTTGGGAAGACATTTTATTTTAAACCATTTGCATTGAAACAGATTGAAGTTTGTAAATTTTTTGTCTCTTGCCTATGAAGAAGCAGGTGGGGTAGGTGAGAACTTAATAACCATTATAACTTATTTTGAGGGAACTTAAATTCAATGTGGGTTTGATCATTGGCTGGCATAAACATTTAAGTGCCACTGCAGTTTTGAGAAATTCCATTTTTATGTCCTGAGTCAGAAAGTGTCCAGAAAGACACTATCATCTACTACATCTTTATGTATTACTGCAGTGGATTGAAAGATACCCTCCAGCAACACTTGCATTTCTAAGTAATTTTTTGTTTTATCACTTACCGTGTAGAAATTTTGAAAGTAGCATAACTTATACAGAACATGTTAGACCGTAGTACTGTATAGTCTGTAGGCTGCAGTCCAAGTGACTGGGGGCTGGAACTGTCTGAAAAATTAGAAATATAATTTTCGATTAGCATATATATTTTGCTGGACAAAATTACAAACTATTGTAAAGGCCAGAAAAGCATATGACACTTCAGTGATTTTAACGGGACAAATATTTAAAAATGTTATTTAAAAATATTAAAAAATATTTTAAAATATTGGTGACTGAACTAAAATGCTGTTTTATCATTTTCAGTTTGCATTGGAGAGAAATGTTTTGGATTTTGTTCACAAAGTCACATAGAACATGATAATACACAAGCTTGAAGAATTTCAGTTAAATTTCAGAGCAAGCTAAAGACTAAATAAATGTGATAATGAAGTGATAAATAAACTCTTGAACATAGTAAAAGAAAAAAAGAACCCCTGAAGAAAATGCAAGGTTTGGATGGCAAGCTAAGTAAGATTTACACAATTCCTTCAAGCATTGTTAAATCAAAGCCATCAGAATAGGGTGGTAGATTGGGTTTGGTTTTTTTTGGAGGTGAGTAATTCTTTTTTCTGGTGAAACAAGTGGAAAGGGGCTTCACTGGAATCTGAGGAGATTGGTTTTTGGAGTGATTGGAATTACTCAGCAGATTTCAGTAGGTAGTATGTTCTGTAGTGAGAATTTATCTTCTGGATTTATTTATTTCATATAAAACTTTTACTATAAAGATTGATGTACAGTCACCATTTGGCTTGCATTTTTCCTTGGGTAATAGCAGCTGACCTTTTGTTTGCAGTCATGAGGGATGTGTTAAGGAAAATTGGATTGTTTATTGTACGTGTTCTAAATAGTGATGTTCTGTAGCTTACTAAAGAGAGTGAGCTTTAAAAATGTATCTAAAAGTGATAGAATAGAAGCCTGTTGCTCAAAATATTGCATGGGCCTTTTTCTGTGCAGTGCAAGAGGAGATGCACTTGGACAGGCAAGCAAACATGGCAATGTAATAATGATGTATGTTGTTATTATTCTTTTACTTGATGTAACTGTACATTTTCTGCAGACAGTTCCCCTGTAGGCTGTGTGGTTGTAAATCCACCTTTCAGTGAGCAGATTAATTCATTGGTACCTTCTGCAGACAAGAAAGAATGGGCCAGGCCTGCGCTGTGTTGGTTTGCTGAGGTTTTACTATTTTGTCTTTGGAGGTTAGGTAGTACAATTTGGGTTTATGTATCTTGAATACCTTTATAACAGCTTTATTTTGCTGCTGTAGGGATGATTAGACATGTCTTTTTTTTACCCTGAGTAAATTGATAAATATATTGATTTTAATTTTCCAAAATTCTTGACTTGTCTCTAGCTTAACCCAGTCAAAGTTCTGTATAGCTGCCTACCTGAAATACTTATTTTAAATGTGCAGGGGATAAAGGATGGCCATTTTAGTGGGATTTCCTGAGAAATGGAAAGGTGACTATGTTTTTATACATTAAGTATGTCTGCTCTTAAGATACCCATTACAAGATTAGCTTTGAAAATTAAATAAAAGTTTATCTGGCTGCCTGCAGGTCGAATTCTCTGATGGTTTGTTTTTTTGGCTTTTTTTTTTTTTTTTTGGTGCAGTTATATGAAAAGTAGAGTAGAGATTTCTGATTAAAATTGGGCAGTCCCCTGCAGCTTATTTGCAGGAAGACTGTAAGTGTAGCAGGATATTCAAGGCAAGGGTTGAGGAGGCAATGGTATTACTAGGGATGTTTATATTTACTTCAAGCAGCTTGAAATGAAGGGGAAAGCACTTTGCATAATGGATGGTATCAGATTAGCCAGGTTATTTCAAACCTTCAGTTATGATTCTTTGCCAGTTAATTATGGATACTTTTGAATTTATTTGTTGGATGAAAGCAAGATGTACTGTGCTTGTTTTGCAATTTTAAGAAACTAAAGGTTGACTGTAACTAAAAGAACCTAGTATTAAGTTTCAAGGAGTATAATAGTAGTGATGTGTGCAAATGTCACAAAAATGATAGGAAAAACTCTGTGAAGCAGGTGACAGAGAAAAATTATAGAGAGTTTATGCAGTAAGGAGGAAAAAAAGGATAGAAATTGAGAAATTATGAAAAGAATAAACTTACTCTAAAATACCTGATTTCATAGGTGTTTAGGGCTATGACAGGGACTAGCATGAAGGAGAAAGAGCTTGAAGGAAGCACAGCATGGAAATCAGAAGCACAGAAGAGAGCACATTAAATAAAAGGTTAAAAAATATATCTTTGAAACGGAATCTTATCTCATCTCACCTCCTGGTTCCAGAAAGGAAGCAATAAAATCAGAACTGAGAAGCATTTGTGAAAAGAACCTTGTCTCTTGCATTCAGATGAAATGTTAGGTTTTTTGAAGTCATTGCAAGAGGAACTGTGCAGGGAGTGGAAAGAAATTTTACAGTGAAGATCTATCCAGTAGCTGCCCACCAGTGAGTCTGTCAGAACAAGCACTGGCTCACATCATATCTGCCAGCAGCCTCCCTCTCCTTGTCAACACTCCACTGATCTTCTGGATCCTGATGGGCTTCAACAGCTTAGGGAGCCAGGAGTTTGTGTAATACACATATAAATACACATGTAACTGGTGGTTACTTGACATCATGTTAATCCTGTGAGTTACAGGACTTTGTAGCTTGTTTGAAGTAGGTGATACTGGATACTCTATAAAACTTGGCTCAAGTTCTTTGTGTAATTTCTTTGGGGATCAGTTTGACTGAGGGAAGCATCTCCTGCAATGGCGACTGTCTTGAGATTGCTGCTGTTCAGAGAGGGTACTTGGAAGTACCTGGGAAGGGACACTCACCTGGACTGAGTGATGCAGGAAAGGTTGCATTAGCATTCTCATCTGTTCAGCCTGGAGGCACATGTAGTCCTGATAGTAACTCGAGGATAAACTGGGAGGAATTAACATTTTTAAGTATAACTTCAAGATCTACATATGTTAATGTGTCTCTCACCAATAGTCTTATTATCCAGTATTTCTTTTAGCGTCTCATTTCCTTAAACTCAGCAAAAAATGAAACTTGTAATGTTAGAGAGGATGCTCGTATGAGAACGTGAGTTTAAATGGGTGTGTTTTATTCTGATTTACTCATAAATAGACAGAAAATTATATTATTGCATTTAATGAGTAGACTTGATTTAGTGGATAGTTAAAAAGCAGAGTGTGTATGCTCAAGAGCATTGTCCTATAATGGCTTTAAATTGCTTTTAATTTTTCAAAGTTTTTGTTTTCCTGGAGAAACACGAGTCTTCTGGTTTTAAATGCTAAACTAGTTGGGTTTAAATGTTAGAGATAAAAAATTTCAGTATAGTTAGAAATCTAAAAAGAAAATGTCAATGCTTCCTTTGGTCTGAAACACATTGAGCATAGTATGTGCCACTAGTCCTTTATTTATGAACTAATTTTCAGATAGACAATTCTATGATAATCTTGTCTGCCTGTGAAACAAACTTTGTTAAAATGTGAAAAGATTAAAAAGCAGATATCCTGGTCAGAGTCTGTTACAGACTACGTCTCCTTTTGTATTCTTCCTGCTGCTCAACACTCATTTAAAAATTGATTTAATATTTGAAACTCTTCTTTGTTTAAATTTTGCATTCCCTGCCGGGATCAAGTTACAGTCCAAGCTCCGGTTCTTTTCTGGAGGAACAACATCAGCAGTGGAGGCTCTGAAATACATAAAGAAGTTAACATGTATAGTGAATATTAATTGAATAGGAATGAAAATTGCCTCTAAATGTGCACTTTTTTAGGGACCTTTTGGTTCCCAAGTGTAAAATTACTTCTTTAGGATTTCAGATATGGGAGAAATAGGGCCATAGGGGGATAGGTTGGCAGTGGGGAAATTCTACTACAGGTCAGGAAGTAAAGGTGACTAGGAGGAGAGGAGTAATTACCCTATGGAAAATAATATACCAGCAATTCAGATATATCAATTTGTTAGTTAATTAGTGGATGAAATCTGCTATTTTCATGTCTCATATTGCTTAAATAGTAAATATTCAGTCAATTAAAAAGCAATTTTGTATGATGAACAGTAGCTTTTACAGGGCAACCCTGTTGCACTGAGACTGTTTGTCTGTATTAGATATGGCATAAGTGCTAAGCAGGGATGACAAGCTTCTTCAATTAACAGTGCCATACTGTTCATCAAATATAACCTGCACGTCTACTAAAAGATAAGCTCAACTATGAACTTTATTCCACTGTCTGTATTGCCTAGATCCTAATTGCCTAACTTCATTATAGTCATGCCTTTTTGGGACTACGTAAAAACAGAGGCTAGACAAAATTAAGAGAATAAAAAATGGTTATATTTATTAAAGGGCCTTCAGGTACATTTAGGGCAGACAAACTTCTCCCCCAGGAGCTACACCCAAAAGTGGATGACGGGTCTTCCATACTTTTATGAGTTTGCATGTTGGAGATTAATCCTCCAATTGCAGCTTCAGGTAATGAAATAAGTTTACCCCAAGTTTGCTCCCCAACTCACTTTTGTTTACATCTCTCAGGGCCTGAGACTGTTAGATGTCCTTGATTCCCAGGCCTGGAGAGGAATTGTTTTGTCTAACCAAAATGAGAAAACAGTAGCTAACACTCTATACAGAGTTTAGTTATACACTAAAGAATTGCAGGATTGCAAGTATATAAAAAATATAAAAGCTAAAATCGTAAGGCATCAATAGAAGCTTAGATGTTTCACTTAGATGTAGACATAGAGGGTTAGGTGTCTTAATCTTGGACTTCATCCCATATTGAGTAATTGAGATGACTACAGTTCTCCTGAAAGAGGTGGGGAAAGCGTGCTTGTCTAGGAGTATCCATGTACCTTCAGCTGGTGTTTAAATGATGTAAAAGGATCTGTTTTGCCGGTGAAATTGAAGGTGGGAGGAGTAATATGTGAGCTTGTAACTTGGTTTTACTGCCTTAAAATTTTGTCTGGGTGTCTAAAAACTTAAGTTAGAACTTACTGAATGCATTTTTCTAAATGCCATCCAGTACAGATAAAAGGCAGTCTCCAGCAAACCTCACGCAGTAATTGTTGCAACGCCTGTGTCTTCACTGTGAAGTCATGGCAGGCCCAGTGAGATGGCTTGACTATGTGAGGCTCAAAGCACTGTGTTTAGGAAAAGCAGTGCTTAGTGTGCCTGACCCTGCTTCTGTCAGAGAGATGAAAAAGAGCATGGAACTGCATTCTGGTAATCATGGACTCCAGATTCCTTGCTAGGAGGGCTGAGGCTGAACTTGTGTCAGTAGGTTTGTCTGTGATGGAGGCTGACAGTGCAGGCACACCTGACAGGAATAGGACAAATATCCTTGGATTCTGAAAAACTTTGTTACAAAATAATTCATGTTACTCTCATTGCTTATGTATTTTCATCTGAACACCATAAGTTTCTCTTAACAGTTTTTCTAGTCTATAAATATTGCTTTATAATTCCACACTGAGACTTTTTTCCCAACCAAAATATGTGCTTTTCAATATCTGAGTATTTCTATTGGGTACATAAAACATTGTGACCATCCAGGCGGTAAAACATTATTGTAGAATAATCTTACGTATTTATAAAATCACCTAAATTTTGGAAGTTGGCATTGAAAGAGGAGAGACAGGTAGTTTTACACTAAGAACATAAAATGTGATTGATTCTCCCTGTATTTCCAGGTACTGCCATTGGAAAACAGAATGAAGGACGCCACGCGTTTCCCCCTGGCATTGAACATTGGGATGGGAATAGTCATGGCATTGTACATCTCACTGGCCACCCTCGGGTATCTGCGCTTTGGGGATGAAGTCAAAGGCAGCATAACTTTAAACCTGCCACAGGATAAGTGGTAAGTGCCTCTGTGATTTAAAAGCAGTAACCTAGAAGGCAGAAATGTTGCAAAGGTTGTTCCATGCCTCAGTGCCATCAGCGTGCTCAGAGCTTTAATGTATCTGCCATAGAGCTGTGGTCCTAGCCAGTAATTTCTTCCATATTAGAAGGACTTGCTTATGGAGATTGATGAATGATATTATAAGTCATTCCATCTCTAGAAGGAGCTAGTTCCAGGACTGTTGAAGGAGGGAATATGCAGTTTGCAACAAGCTGTCATGCAGTTCTGCAACAAGCTATCTTTACCTTGGATATCTTGGTCATATAAGTGCCCTTTTTTAGTGTAATCACTGAGTTTAGCAGGTGAACAAATGGAATAGAAAACATAAAAGATGAATAGGTTTGTAGTTCAAGTGCAGGTCCATGGACAGTGTATATGATGACTTCCTGTCAGAAGAATGAAGCTTATATTTACCAGTGTCTCAAGGATACTACAATTTTTATTTAGCTTTTTTTTTTTTAAAGCTGTGAGGGCTGCACATGTCACATGCTGAAGATGCACTGAAGATGATTTCATCTGCTGTATTATTAGTTTTGTATCTGTATGTGGATGGATGTACTCTAACTCTTCTCTAATGTAATTAGGTTTTTTTGGTACTTTTGTCTGATAGGCCTAAAATTGGGTATATCAGCAGTGCAAAAGTGCTAAAACTGAAAAGTATTTTAATGTTTTCATTCTGATCAAATAATGTCTTACAGGTTATATACATGCATCTACCTGTTAAATGTCTGTTGTAGTAGCTTATTAAAAGTAGTGAAATCTCAAATTATGGGGGGAAAAAAACTCCTGCTTTGATGAACTGAATGCTGACATTTTTATTCTTTGAAAAAGAGGAGAACACATGTAAAGAATGTTCTTAATTTTTAAGTGTTACATTTTCACTCTCTTTTCTTCCTTTTCATTCCTTGGAGTCAATGTGAACTATGCATTTTTAATATTCTTACGAAGTTTTGTTTAATTGCCAGACTGATTCCAGTGTTTAATACATGAAACTATAAAAATTGTGTCTTGAAGGATGAATGTTTTTTTCATTACTAGAACTTTCATCTATTTCTTACTGCTTGTTTGCTTGCTTTGTTTTTTACTGCTCTTGTAACAACTGAGATTTGGGCCTTAATGTTTTTTTCATTTTATGGGATTTCTCTCTTTCTCTCTTTCTTTCTTTCTTCCTTCCTTTCTTCCCTTCCTTCCCTTCCCCACTCTTTCTTTTGCCCTGCCTTCCTCCCTTCCTTCTTTTTCCAGGGCAATCCCTAGCACAGATACAGGCTGGGCAGAGAGTGGATTGAGAGCTGGATGATCTTTGAGGTTCCTTTCAACCCAAACCATTCTGTGATTCTCTGACATTTAAAAAAACCCCAGAAATCTGCAAATGTTTTCTGTATCTATTCTGTGTGATGCAGCTGAAAGGAAAAATACTTCTATTTCTAATATAACATGGCAGTCCTTGTTGTTTATAAGATTAGTGAAAAGCTTTTCTTAAATGGTGGCTTTGGGTTTATTTGTGCCTTAAGAGAGGTGCTGTTAAAAAACAAGGAGTGAGAGGAATATGGAATAAGTTAAGGTTGCTACTCATCGTTGCTTTTTATTGTGCTCATGCAAGCAACAGGATGAACTTTATTCTGCATCCCTGCTGTCTAACAGAGCTGTTCACATACG
Organism: Sturnus vulgaris; assembly: GCF_052056855.1. Classification (NCBI taxonomy): domain Eukaryota; kingdom Metazoa; phylum Chordata; class Aves; order Passeriformes; family Sturnidae; genus Sturnus; species Sturnus vulgaris. The sequence goes on along the minus strand of NC_142244.1, from coordinate 41,078,070 downwards.
AGTTTTCAAATAGCTCCTGGCTACAGTGCAGATGTGATGATGATGATATTTGTCCTGATGGCTTTGCAGGCCTAATGCAAGGAAACAGATAATAAAAGAGATGGAAACTGGTGCTCTATAGGGTTGGGAATTGGTGTTATAAGTGTAATAACCTCAAAGCTACTCAGGGCACATACCCACAGTTAACAAAGTCATCTGTTTTTGTCTTACCCTGGAGAGTACCCCAGAGCACCAAACAAAATTAGGAGAAGCAGCTCAGTGGTGTGCTCAGGGATTGTGATGTATGATGCTGTTGGTGTGCAGAACTGTGGGTCTGCCTGATACAGTACTGAGGGATAAATGGTTGCAATTAACTGGGCTAGCAAAACAAATTTTCAGTGAAGTGTGGGATAGTATTTTGCTATTTGCTCCTCACATAAAAAGCCAGTAAGTTGCCAGTTTGAACTAGAGAAACTGCAAGGAGCAAAGAAATTTTTTATAAGAAAGGCAGAAGAGCCTGGAATGTATCTAAAAAGTGAGACTTGGCTTATGTGTTTAATTCCAGCTGGACAACCCCTGTCTTAAGAATAAGCCTTTCCTTATAAAGAAAATTAAATTTAAATTCTGCTGCTTTCTGAGTTTTATTTGATGTCCTCACAGATGAATTGACTGGAAGGCATACACAGGCCCTAGACTGGTTAAGTTCTTAAGTTTAATTTAAATAGAGGACTGCTCATATTCTTAAAAATTTCCTGCTACATTGGTGCTTTTGAATAAATGACTTGGTGCTGTTGTATTTTAGATAGTGTTTGGAAGTACAAATTGTCACTCAGCATAATATATTACTTAGAATATGTTGAAAATGGACTTAAAGAGTAGTTTTCAGTAGTTGCAGATGTAAATTATAGAAAATTCAGCTTTAGTACTTGGTACTGTCCTTGGTTTGGGTCTCATCGATTTATAAAAAGGTTTGGGTTAGAGAGGACCTTTAAAGATCATCTGTTCCTATCCCCATGCCATGAGCAGAGAAATCTTTCACAGGACCAGGTTGCTCCAAGCTCCATCCAGTCTGGCTGTGAACACTTCCAGGAATGGGCCATCTACAGCTTCACTACCCTAATTTTAAAAAAATTTCTTCTTTGTTCTCTTTGTTTGAGATCTTGTCTCCTTGAGGCTGAATATGAAGGTTCTTTCCACCATCTGTTCTTTGTTAAGATATAAGTGATAGTCTTTATGCAACAGTACCCTTAGTGTGAATCCCAAAGTTAATGACCATACCAGCATTGGATGTATTGAAGTTTGACAAGACTTCACATGGGACTAGTTGAAGTGAAAGCTTTGCATAATTATTGCTCTGTTTGGTCTAGCTGTGTTGTTCTGCAAGTTTTGTTGCGCTACTTGCCAATGTTTCTACCCTTAAAATGGGTATAATGAAATCTAAAATGTAGAATTGAAAAGAGGTTTAGCAAATATGAATTATTTAGATTTTTATTAAAGGGCAGCCTAAGGAGTCATCTTTTTCTCATTGGAATATAATATTAAATTGCTAATAAAATCACGTCAGTAATATAAAATATTTTTTTTAATTTGTTAAGTTTTAATCCCCATAGAGCTGTACAAAAACAGTGTAATGGAGATGCTTACTTTGAACTACTGTGTGTTTAAAGTTTTGAATCCTGTTTTTGAATTTATTTTAGAAATTACTTTTGTAAAGGCTTGGGGTAGTCTGAAGCCTGAGGATTAGAGGTGAATTCTAGGTATCTGGTCAGTTAAAATTTAGCCAGCTAAAATCTATCTAAGCTTCTGGAATAAGGACAGTCTTGAAGAGCTCTTGTTCCCTCTAAATTTCTAAAAGCTGCTCAGCAGTAAAAAAGATGTGTGTCACAAAAGCAAGAGCTTCTAAACTATCTATGCCATTATGTCAATATGTAAATTGATGTAACAATTTTTCTATTTGTCCATTTGAATGTGCCTTCGGTGATTCCCTCAATTGTGTGCAGTGATGGCCAAACATTTGATACGGATAATTTAAGACCTATTAGTCAAAATTTATTTTTAGTTGAAGATTATTTTTCTTCTCTTCCTCATATAGAATCATAGAAAGTATGGTCGAAAAGAGTTGAACTGTAGAGATAAAATTTTTGCCATGCCATGCCATTTGGCCACAGGATAAGGGGCCAAAAGCAGCCCTGGCTGGATTTTATTTACTACTACAGATACAGACTGTGATACTCAAAGAGAGAATGCTTTAAGTGACCCCTGCAAGGCTTTGAGAGCTACGAAGGTCAAGGTCCTATTTGTTCTTCCCCTATTCCTGATGCTTTTTTAAATTTTCTTACTTATTCATGTTGGCTTTTCTTCGCTTGAACATCTTCTTAGGGACTGAAGCAAAACCCAAGGTTTTCAGTGCTTGATCTGCTTGGCATCATTTTCTGTTAAAACGTGTTGTTTATGAGAAATATTCTCTTTCCCATTTGTGAACACACAGCACCCCATGGCAAATGAACCAAGTCCTCATCCAAAATTTTTATAATGTCCATAGAAAGAAAATCGTACAAAGTGACTTATAATTTCTGTCAGTTTCCTGTAAGCAATGACAAATACTTGTAGTAATGCAGCACGAATTTAAAATATATCTATATTTAAAACTGTTGGAGGCATGGATAGCTCTTTTTCATTTATTTACTCAGCCAGAAGTAACAGTGGTAAAGATGTCTGAACTTTATTGGAAAATTTACTCTAGTTGGCTTATCTTCTGCAATTTCTTAGACAGTTAAAATATGATATTCATGTTTGCTGGGGGGATTTTTTTTTAATATGTATGTATATGTATCTCCTTAATTATCAAGCTAATTTTTAATGAAGAATTTGCAACTTACATACTTACATGACTGTAAATGTTTTCAACAGGTTGTATCAGTCTGTAAAAATTCTGTACTCCTTCGGGATTTTTGTGACGTATTCGATTCAGTTCTACGTCCCTGCAGAGATTCTTATTCCAGTTGTCACCTCCAGAGTGAGGCAGAAGTGGAAGTTACTCAGTGAGCTTGTGGTGAGAGCACTGTTGGTCTGCTCAACCTGTAAGTATGTGCAGAATATCCATTAAAAAACCATTTTGTTGGGACCCGCTTATTTAAATATATGTTTTGTTTTTATTTTTCCAGAAGCTAGCAAATTTGAAATTTTGTTTTAATACTTCACTACATTTTGGCTTTTATGAGCAAGTGAAACTAATGTTGTATTTGTATTTTAACCACATTTGTTTTAGTAGGTGTGACCGGTTATTTGACAACAATATCTTTTGCCAGTGATACCCTGAAGCTGCCAACAGGAAAATAAACCTTTTCCAAATAAAATTTTTTAAGTGAGACACACACTGCTGAGATTTGTCTGCATTTATCTATGTGATCTTCCATGCTTGTCATGGAGAAATTGTTTCTCTGTTTTGTTGATCTGAGGATTAAGCCTAAAGGTGTGTTAGCTCTATATCCATAAAGTAGCATTGGCAAGTATAGATGCCTGGTCACAGGATTCATGAAGTGTCACTTATTTTATGTGATAATGTTCCAAAGTACTTTTGAATCTCTACTTTCAGTCCCTGTTACTCCTGTTGTTTTTCTTGCTTGTCCCCTGATTTTCCCATCACTCCTACTGTGTCCCTGCTTTCTCACAGCTGGTTGAGATCTACTGGCAGGAGTCAGCAGAGCTGACATTGAATGGTGAGTGTAGTCTCATCTAGGAATCAATATTCCTGAAGATAAGGAACGATGGGGGAAAGTTCAGCTTTGCCTTTACAGCTCCCAATCAAAGTGCTCAATAACTTAGCAACCTGTTCTCACAGACATTATAAAAATTGTTTCTAGAACAAAACTGGCTTCTTGACTTAACCATTTGTATTGAAATGAGCTGTTAATGCCTTAAAAACAATCAAAACTGATAAATAAGCAAAAAAATGCTAAACCTTGTGTTTTAGGGTAAAGTGTTGATGAAAGAGAAGATATTTGGTTTGTTGTCTCCATTCCCTTAATGAATGCAGTAGCTAATATGCTGGATGACACCTAAGGATTGTTGTCAAAGAAAACTTTAACATCCAGTGAGACCTTGTTAAGGTCAAGCCTGTTGAGAAAAACAGTTTAATGTCAGTGCAATTTAATTACTGCAGTAAGCAAAGGGAAATACATCCATCTAATGACTTTCTCTGAAAATATATCTGCATTGTAAAATTAAAAAAATAAAAGAAAACACAAAATTTTCTTGAATTATGAAGTACGTATCTCCTGAAGCATCATATAGCCTGTGTTCTATTTCAAGTGATCAAGGTGTTAAGATTTTAAGATTGAGGATAAGTGAGTATACTGTTGCTTACAGCCAGAGGTGTTTATGGGTAAAAGATACATAGATTAAACTATCTGATGAGAAGAGCCAGTGGTGAACAGGCTTAAAGGCACATTTCCCTGATTCACTTGGGAAAATTATAAATTACTTCATAATATTCAGCCATAGGTTTTTTTTCTTAACTTTATAATTGACCTTTGTAATTTGTGGGTGATTTCTGAAAAGGGAAATCTGGAAAACAATCTCCAAGAAAAGAAAGTAGAAAAAGAAAGGAAATTAGCTATATACATGTAAAGATACATACATACAAAAGATATAGCTATATATATAATGATGTAACATTAGAATGCTCTATCTTTATGTCTGAAAAAAATATGGATACTAAAATTGTACCTAGTGTATGCCATTGCAACTTAACCTGTGGTATGAATCTTTAAAATTAAGTTGCTGAAGTGTTACTGGTGTTACTGGGATATTTGCGCATATTAAATTATTTGCTGCAAGGCACAAAAAAGTAACATTAAAAATTTGCTCTTAAAGGTTTGATGTTTGCCAGGCTGTTGTGTAATGTGTTGTATTATCCTAATGGCATTTCAGGTTTTTCCCAGGTGGTTTCTACAACTTGTATGCATGCAGTGGCTGTAATACTTTTTCACCAACAATTGTGTAATCTCCCACGCTTGCATTCATCTTCTGTTTATAATTTTTCATTGGTGCACAGGTTTTAAACTGAATTAATTTAAATAACGTCACTTTTCACTTAGCTGCACTTTGTCTGATTGCAGACCATGGTTCCTAAAATGATTCAGAAAGTGTTTCTTTAATAGAAAGTAAAAATCCAAAACCTTTTAAATTGAATTTTAGAAATTAAATGGTTTTGATATCAGTGACAGAGTATGTTGTAATGTCTGGACCATTCAGAGGTCATGCACTGATTAAAGGGAATGTGTTTGCTTGAAAATAATTCTTTGGGAAGAGAAACTTCAGCTGTGTTGCTAGTAACACATTAGCTTTTTAAAAGAAGACATGAAAAATCATTTATTACTAATTCTTGGGGCTTTTGCATGACTCTAAAATTATGTCATTGTTTTATTGTTGGAGTATATGAGAAACTTTTTTTGGAAGAAGCACACTTAGGAGTTGGTTTTTGTTTTTTTGTGTTTTTTTTTTCTTTTCCTGGTCTGATAAGGTTTGTTTTAAGTATGGACTTGACAAGCGTCTGAGGATGTAACACACACCCAAAAGCCATCTCTGTTGCTTAGGGCTTTTCATTACTTACTTGCTCACTTTTGGACACTTAGTGTTGCAGGAGAATGATCACAGGAATCATGCATTTTTAGCTTTCCATGTTCTGCTGCTTCTGCTTTTTCTTATTTCATTAGCAAGAGACAAGCATCTCTTCATATTTGCTTGGATTTCACTGCATATGGTGTAGCAAGTTAGAAGATCCCACCATACTTCATAAATCCTGACATAAACCATTGTTTTACAAACTCAGGTGAGCACCTGGTGCACTGAGTGGAGGGGTGAGCTAAGCTTGTGTTAAAAGCCCAGCCTAGAGCTGGAGATTGGGTTTGGTGGGAGCTGGATGTCTAGCTAGCTAGGCAGGAGTAGGATTGAAAGTTGGACTAAGCATCACTGTTGGTGGGCTAAATTAGAAATTAGGAACACACGAAAATAGAAGGAATAGGACAAGAGTCTCCGTGGGGTTTGGAAAGCACTAGGAGAGATACACAGGTGCAATTTTGTGTGGATATTGCCTTGGTATTGGCGGTATTTGAATGTCAGATAACCTCAGTGCTTTGAAATATTTGTCAGGCTGCAATTTTTATAATGTTGAAAGTATTTACCCCAACTTTACATATTGAAAACACATGTCACAAATATAGTTTGGATCTGTGTTTGCTGCATCTGCTTGAGTGAAGGTCATGCCCAAGGCTCAGCCCTTAGCCAAGCCTGTTACACAATAGGATTGTATGTCCAGTACGTTGGGATTAACTGTTAAAGTATGAAGCTTTTTTAGTTTGCTTCTGAAGGTACTGGACCGTCCTGGATGAATTTTTAAAAGGTCTTTTAATGTTGTTATATAGAAAGCTGTAAGTTTTATCTTTCCAGAAGTCAGTTTGTCTGGGAGGACAAGAAAACACCAGTTTTTACTCAAATTAGTTCCGTTATGCCCATTGCTTGAAATAAACTGCTGTTATATCATGAGTGTTCCTTACTCTCTCTTGCTTACTTGGTACTGAGATCATGGTGGTTCTGGAAGGGGAGAACTTGAAGAGATTTTTTTCAACTTATGCAATTGATTCTCCTGTATTAGCAGCTTCAAAATATGCTGAGAACTTGGAGATTGAGAGAAGATCTATTCAGAAGCTAGTCTAGTCTAGAAGCTTTAGTCAGTGTTGATGCTAAATGGCATCAGACATATTCACTTCTGATACCTCACAGTAGGAATTGTGGTAAAAAATTTAGGATGGGGCAAGAATATAAGTTTCCACTAGAATGAAAATGTAAATATCTCACTGTCTAGCAAGGACCTCTTCATGTCTTCTGACTGAAGGACACTGAAATCTCCTTGCTGGATGTGTTGGAAGAAGTATGAGGAAAAATAAGTAATATTGAGAAAATATTTTATCTGAAAATGTGCCAACAAATTTAAGAAGTAAGGGAATAAAATAAAAGAGAACAATTCTAGCATTACTTTCATTTTTAAAGAATAAGTTGTGTTTGATTTATTAAAGGTAGTAATGAAAGAATTTTTTGTGAATTGGTAAAAGAAGAATATCAGCAAATATGATGGAGAAAACTGGAGCTGAGCATTAATAGTACCTTTTAATCCACATGAGAAGTTTAGAATTTTTTTTTAAAATAGCTTGATTTAGGGCTGTGTTCCTGCAGCCACAGTTCTGTTAAAAGGAAAATTAAGAAATACTGCATCTGCATGTGGATGTGGAGATGTCACTTGAATTGTCAGCTGTTTTGATTATTACCTTGAAATGAAAGAAATTTAATTGAAGGGCTGATCCAGCTGAGCATGAACGGAGCTGTTGTTGAGCTCTTGCCATTAAGTCTGAGCTCAGTGTGTAATTTTACCAAGAGGAGAATAAATGCATTATTCAGTTGAGCTTATCAGTTATGTTTTCTAAATATTTCTCTATTTTAACTGTATCTGGTTTTAGGAAGAACAGTTCTCTATGCTGAACAATTAGACACAGGATAAAATGATGTTTACCAGATGTCTTACATTGTTTATTGACATTGTGCCAATAAAGTACTTATTTAGAGTAGCTGCAGGAGAGGTAACATGAAGGAGCTTTAAAATCTAGTAGATCTTAATGCATACTCTTAGGATAAAGTGGTAGTCATTTATATAGAAGAGACTTATGTATGAGCTGTTAGACACAGTTTTTTTAAAAATAAGCATTTGTTCATTTCAGAGAGTAATATTAATGACAGAAAAATGGAATAGTTAAATTAGTGATTTAAGAAAATTTCAGATGGGATATAAAATATTTGTGTGGACTGCTAACAGGTCCATCATAGTAGGCTTTAACACAAAACGATATGATTTGGCAAAGGAATAACATCAAATATTTTATTAATTCAGTTAATTTTTCCCCACTGTGTATTGGGGTTTTATCTGGAGCTTTTTTGGATATGGGGAGCTGGTGAGCATAATGCTTGCTTCCAGGTAGAGGACCCTGTGCTATGGTTTTAAGTTGAGAGATGATCTTTGTGTGGTTGGGCATATGCTTGGGCATGAGAAATAGGTATGTGAAATCAGATTTTTTCAACCTTTTTGAGTATCTTTGCAAGAAGACTACATCTCTTAATTTCAGGGTTAATATATCCTGTTTATGAGTCCTTTCTTTCCATGTGCTGTTACGAATTGTCATATCTTATGAGTTGCCATTGGCATCAATTTATGGACATATAGTAACTTATGTTCTTTTTAACAGTGCAAATATTAAAATATTTTTTCCCAATTTTTATATATGGAGATCAGATATCTCTGGTTTACGATTAATGGTTAAATGTTATGGTTTATTTGAATGGTGCTGCAAGTGCTTTTTTTTTCTTATTGTTCTAGAGACATTAATGTGTGAATGCATTTTCCTTATAGAACTGTAGGGACTAGCAAAATGGTCTCATGTTAGATTCATCATTGCAGAGTTTTATATTTTAAAAGCCATATATAGAAAGTTCAGGTTGTAAAGTAAATTCCTGAAAAGCTAAAACAAGTCGTGCTTTACCTGTTTGGTGATTTTTTTAATTACTTTGGTGTATGCTGGATGTTCAGGTGTTAGTTAGGATTTTGAATAAATTCTGATTTTATACTTCAGATTTTGGAGTACAGTTCTTTTCCAAAAAAATTTTATGGGAAAGAAAGTAAAGTGTGGACTTGAATATTGGATGCTGGGATATACTCAAGAACTATCTGGACACAATCCTGTGCCATGTGCTTTGGGATGGCCCTGCTTGAGCAGGGAGGTTGGACCAAATGACCCACTTTCCTTTCCAATCTTACCCATTCTGTGACTCCGTGATTCTATGATTTGTGATTGAGGTGAAAAATGGAAAATTTTGAAAGATTTGTAATAAAAAAATTAAAAAGTAATTTAGAGCTTGTCATGAAATACGCTAGATTTTCATTCTGAGACATTTGTTCCATAATTTACAGAACAAATGAAGAACAATAACTTTAAGACTAATCAGGCCTGATTTTATTTTTTAGTTTCACTCTATATTTTCTGTGTGGTTAAAAATATACTAAAGTGGTGATGTGAAAATTCTTTGTCCAAATAACAAATATATATATATTTTTTCTCTAGCTCATAGAAAGTGAACTTTATTTGTAATATTTCAATAATTCATGAATTTGTATTTCTCCATTATTTTAGCCCATTATATTTCTATGCATGAACTGACTTAGAAGAGAAGGTCATTTATCAGGTTTCTTCTTAAATGTCATACACGAGCCAGTGATTTTCTGTCATACTTATTGAGTGGAGCAGCTATTTTTGTATATACCCCTTATTCAATTTACATCTATTCAGTGCTTCATAGACTTGAATTTTCCTTTAAGATCCAGAGTTTCCTAAGGGGAAAGTAAAGGATTCAGCAGATGGAAAAACATCAGTTTGTTAGTGCACAGTTAAGAGGAAATAGATAATGGTGTTTAGCATTTTAAAAATTTCCCAATTTTTTCCAGGGCATTGGCATATGTCTTCCTTTCTTCCTTTTGATGTGCAACAACACAGAATTGAAAAGCATATTTAGTTCATGGACATACCAAAAATAATAGCGTGCTGTGCTTTGCTTAGTTGTTGAATCTGACCTGAGTAGTGTTGAATATTAATCTGTACGTTTTCACTTGATAAGGTCCCCTTGAGCGTAGATGTTGTGATAATGAGCAACCTTAATTTACTGCTACAGAAAGTCTAAGGAACCTGTAGCACAAATGACATCCTGTTCACTTTTTAATCCTTTTGTTTTCAACATCATGTTCAAAGATTCAGTGGTTTGTTCCTTTCTGTTGTATCCTGCAAACCTTATTCTGTTTAGATTTTGTTTTTTTTAAACATGAAAGCTTTCCTAGAGCTGACTTGCACTGTGGCCCCAGAACTTTGTCATGGCACAAACAGAAAAACTGTTTTCTAGAGTTTGGGGGATGGGGGGAGAAAGAGGAATACCTTTACAGTATTTTTTATGATCTGTGAGTCAAATTAACATCTTACTGCTTACAAATGTAGAATATCTTCTCTCTCTTGTCTTTGGTTTTCTTTATCCCACAATATAATAATTCCATATTCTTCATCATACTAGTTCTAGCAGTCAAGCAGAAAAGAGAAGATTGACCTCACTCATCAGCACAATCCCCCTGTTCTCTGTTTAACTATTTTGTGTATTTTTTCATTCTGCAAGCAATGGAACAATACTGTGTTTTGGCTTGCAGTAATGCTCACTGATAAACCTCTTCTGTTGTCACAGTAACATTGTTTTGAGGTCAAAAATTCTATGTCTTGTTCTTTGAGGTTGAATGAGATTCTTATTTAACATGGAGTGTTGTGATAAGGTTATCTCAGCTGTAGTTCTTCAGGAGAAGATACCTTGAATCATATTGCTGTCCTACTAAACTGGTGAGAACCTCCTTCCTGAAGACTCCTTGGTTCAAAGTCAGGTTTCCAAAGGAATTAGGAGTCCGTCAGCATTTCCCCCCACAAGTGGCTCTGTCTTTGCTGAACTAAGATCAGATGCCATATTTTTGTTCTTCCTGCTTTTTTACTCTCCTCACTGGTACCTCAACATGATCTTGCTGTTTGCATTTTCTGTGACCTTTCAGATTTCAACACCTCCCATTTTACTCTTTTTTTGAAAAGCCACCCACTCTCATGTTCTGTGTTTATCCACTACTTATTCCATAACCACAAACTTTATATTTTGTAACTTTGTTGCATTTAGTTTTCCATTTTTGTTTCTTTGCATTTCCCTTTCTTTTATGCTTTAATTGTTGGACATAAATTATCTGTGTTATCAGACAAGAAGCCGGAGGATTATCAGTATAAATGCATCAAATGAGCCATTTGATTATGTGACAAGTAATCAAATTCACACGATGTATTCCAGATCTAAAGTCTAAGTGGTGAAGGAAGCTGCAATTACGTGGTTTATGTTTACTTTAATTATCCCTATTTGATAGCTACACACTATATTTCTTTCTGGAAGGCAAAATGATTGCTAATGCTTGCTGCAAAGTACACCACTGAGAATATGGCAGGATTTAATTTTAAGACCTGATACTTAAGCATATAGACTAGGCTAGAAGAATTTACTGTTCAGTTAAATGTACATTCAAAATGTATGTGGAGTGTGATTTAACATTTTGATCCTGTTTCAAGGTGGCCATAAGTTACTTACTTTGTGGAAGTGTCCAGTGGAATTAGGATGCAGCTCAGAGACATGAATGATTTTTGATTACAGAAGCACAAATTCTAGATTTATTACTTTTGGGAAAAAGGGGTAGTAATTTTGGACTTCATTGTGTTAATTAAAGTCCAGTCTGTACAGTTAGCTGATTTTTAACAAATTCAAGTCAAAATAATATTTAATGAGCTAGAAAGAAATTGCAAGGCAGCTGGATGAGGTTAAGGAAAAGTTAAAGTATCATGAATGAAAATTAAATTATTCATTTTTGTGGATCTGCTCAGCTGGATATCTAAGATATAATTCACATTCATCTTTGTGCCACATAAACTGTGGAGTAGTGATAAATTAACCTGCCTTCCAAGGATACAAGAGTCTGCTGTGGAATTGGGAGAAACTGTGAATTATTTGGTAGCGTTAGCATTTATTCAGTAGGAGAAAAGTAACTGGAGTCCTTTATGTTTTGGGTCATCCCAGGTACATTTCCATGAGTCCCTGTTTTAGAAACGACTCTTTATATTATTTTTTTAATTGCTGAAAGGAACTGCCTTCCTGTGTAACTCTGGTGGTGTCTGCTTCAAAGCAGAGAAAAGTACCTGAAGTGTTGGGCATATCCATCTTTATTGTAAAGATTAATCCAGTAAGTTACTATCCTTGCTCTTTTATCTGTGTATTTAAAATTTGGCTTTTTCTGTGTCGCATTTATCAAGCTACAGCTTTTAGGTACCATTCTTCTATCTGCTAGTTTTAAGGATCCTTTTTTCCTCATTTTGTTCCACATGTTAGTACAAGCAGGCCATGATAAAGTTGCAGTTGTGTACTCTCTCATAAACTAAAAAGACTGATGTTAGGAGGCATTTTCCAAAACTTCATATTTAAGATAATATACCTGGTATAAAAGAATGCTAACATTGATGCAATCTCTTTCACATCTGTTTGGGTTGGAAGGGACCTTAAGGATCATTCAGTTCTAATCTCCCTGCAATGAGCAGGGACACCTTACACTAGACCAGGTTGCTCAAAAACATGTCCAACCTTACCTTGAACACTTCCAGAGATGGTGAATTCACAGCTTCTCTGTGCAGCTTCTTCCAGTGCTTCACTCCCCTCTTGAAGAATTTCTTCCTAATATCTTATCTAAATCTACGTTGTTTTAGTTGAAAACGGTTACCACTTGTTCTGTCACTCCAGGCACTTGAGAAAAGTCCCTGTCCAGCTTTGTTGTAAGCCCCTTTTAGGTCCTGGAAGGTGCTATATCTCTCTTCTCTTATCCATCTAGGGGAAAATAGTTTAAATTGTGCTTACCATGGTGCTGCGCTTATAAGTACACATTAAAATTTGGGAAGGGATCTTGGAGTCATTGTCCCGAGATTTCTGAAGCCGTGAACTCACTATCCACTGGCAACAAAAAGGACAATGAAATTGTCAGAAAGCAAGATGAAGGGCATCGTTTTGCTGCTATATAAATCTTGGCTTTTTGTTGTTTAAGTGTCAGTACAGTCTGACAAGGATGTACTGGGGTGAGAGATAGTATGTGGAGAATAAGAACTGTTCTCTGACTTCAGCCCACATTCAGCTCTGGGGGAGTCAGTTTCTTACTAACACATGCTTTTAAAGCCATTCCTTGCCGAAAGAAAAAAGTATATATCTGATAGTTCAATGCAAAAATGAATAATACAGTAGCTGTTTTCCCATGTTACTCTTAAAATTTTCATTGGCAATTATCAGAGGAGTAAGAAGATAACTTATTATTTTCATTTACTTTTTCCTTCTATGCATAGTTGTTGTGTTTTATATTTTCTTCAGTAGGTGGTTGAACCCCAAGGAAAAGAACAGCTTAGTTATTAAGTGGTGTATGTGCATAACTTAGAGTGCTCTGCTCTTGCCATGAGAGAGCTGAAATGACAATAATCACAATAAAAATAAACACACAAATTACTGTGAGCAATTGTTTTAGCTCAAATAACTGTCATTCTATATAACATAAAATTACAGGGGATAAGCACAATAGAAATAATTGCTATGATTAAATACAAACAAAGTGCTTGATAGCAAAATATAAAGCAAGAATTCAGACTTACTGATTTGGTTACCAGAGTGCAGGGTAACATTGTAAATTCACCATAGATAATCAGTCTTCAACTAGTTTGCAACAAAGGACTGTGTATAATAAAAAGCATGAGTAGTTTTCTCAAAAGGATCCTGGGTCCTGTTGTTCTTGATTTTCCAACTTAAATCTAAAAGCCATGAATGTAGAGCAAGTTCATGGAGCAAGTTCAAAATCAATGCTGAGTGCTGAATATTACTGCTCTCACTTGCCAGCACGTGGAACATAATAACAAGTTACATCCTTAGGCAGGCAAGTTTTTGTTTCTACTTGTTATTTAAGGTAACAGGGATCGATAAAAGGGAACAAAGAAGTGATGGCTAACTTTTTTTCTAACTTATTTATTCAGCTCTGTCACTTGGAATAGCTACACTCTGCAAATGAAGATCCTAGTAAAACTGGTATGGTTCTTTTCAGGATAGTTCATCTAAGGCTGGTTTTCTGTGTCTTGTGTTTCGAACACTAGACATGCTGAACCTCCTTTGAAGCTTTAGAGAAGACTGAAGAAGGAATTTTGATACAGGATATCATTAATATTTGCTGTTCTGTGTTTTGGAAAGGCTTAGCATTTCCATAAAGCTGCCTGCTGGTTTATGTACAGCTATAAAGTTATCCCACAAGCTGAGAATCAAAATAATTTTCTCTAATAATATCACAGAAAAAAAAATTGCAAAGTTCATTATGCAACAAAATGGACTATTATGTATATTCAGATATATGCCTCTGTATTTCTAATGCAGATCACAAAACATTAGAGAGAGAAAATTTATGAAGCAGACCCTAACCTCTGGTATAAAGTCAGGTTCACTGAGTGTCACACAACAGTAGAGAGTACATGAGCATTCCTTATACTATAGGCTATTATAATGTATGGAGTAAGACTAGAAATCACCAAAATAATAGCTGAGATCAAAAAACATACATAATAGCTAAAATCCTAGGTAGCCTTTTTCCCTGATGTGTGATGAGTTGTACAGCAGCTTTTCAGGCAATAAAGCACTGAGTCACTTTCAGCATTTCTCTTCCAGTAAATGTATTTCTGCTACCTGCAGATCACTTTCCTGTGACCTGTTTAAAATATCTATTGTCTTTATATCAATACATTTAAAGACCACTTACTGGATGCCTGTAACAATATTTTTATCTGACACTGGAGAATTCGGATGGTGCATGTACTAGTATTATGTATTTATAAAAGAGAAAAAAAAATTAAGATAATGAGAAGTAAAGACATCAAACATATTTGAAGTAATGAACAAAACCCCATGTAATTTCAGTTTCATCACTGTCACATGAAGGAATGACCCATAGATTTTCTTCTTTTCAACCAAAGGCAACTTAGCATACCTCTCTCCTTCCACAAATTTGTTGTTTACTTGAAAATGGTACAGCATTAATGGATATTTGGCAGTGGGTACTGGACTGGATGTTATAAGTTAAGGAAAGCATCGTAAATAGTAAAATACTGGCACAAATAAGTTAATACTGTATTTTACTAACTGAGGGGGTTGTAGTTTAGTCAGTTCATTGAGAAATTCCTAGCTATTGGGCATGTAGATGATGCAGGAAATATTTTGAGGAAAATTGGCTGAGAAGTTTATGTTCTGCTTCTTTATTCTTCACAATTCAGGGTGCAGCTCTGCTGCAAGCCAGTGTCTGGTGTCAGAGCTTCTGCAAAGGTGGTATATGAAGTTAAAGTGAAATTTTAAAATTGACTTTAAAAAATCTGCAAGTAACAGAATAAAATACATCCCTTGCTGGTGTCAATTCCTTGGCTGAATCAGGAAAGTCATGATACTGTGTTTCTCACTGGTGCACTTCAGGTAACTGTGAAATTAGAGGACCTTGAAGAGACATTATAGAAGCTAGTGGTTGACAGTATTACCAAAGAGGGATACTGCATATTTTGGAGGGTTGGATAATGCACAGGGTGTCAGTAGTTGCTTCAAAGAATCACTTCACTCTTCTTTGTTTGTGAAAGCATAAATCCTGCATGAGATACTGAACATTAGGAAGATATTACCTGGGTTTCAATGCAATTCACTGTACCACAGGAAATGAAAATATAAGAATTATGTATTGCTGTTCTTTTTCTGCATGAAAACACCTTTTAAAAAAAGCTTTTATACTTCTGTTGTCCTCTATTTGGAACTCATGCTGTGATCTTCAATATTGCCGGGGCTGTTAAAATTTTCAACTGGCTACTTTATATGTGTTGAGAGGGCCTGAGAAAGATTGTGCTTGTATGTCCTTTCAAGGTCTCTTTTATTGCTAATTTCCTAGTTTCTTTTGCTATTTTCTTGTCACAAAGTTCATTTATTTGGAATCCCTACTCTGTGCAGCAGTATTAAATACTTAATTTCTTTCGTGTGCATAGAACCATGGAAAATTGGAGTTTCACAGAAATGAAATAGTTTCCTAAGGTAAAATTTCAGTTTCCTAATATGAAAATTCAATATTTGAAAATACTGTCATAAATACTGTTAAAATAAAATATAGGAAAAAGTAATTTTGAAGGAGAAAGACTTTTAATATTTATAAGTATTTCACTTGCAGAAATATTGACTGAATTATTGGTAATAATAACACATTTTGAGAGCATAAGAATTTATAAAACCAGACATAAAACCAGCTTTTATATCTGAACAATTCTTCCATCCTTAGTACCGGTAAGTTTAGAAAACAAAACTTAACTCTTTTTGGCTTTTCTCCATTTTGAAAGAAGTCCTTCTGTGCTGATTTACTCCTGCTTTGGATTACTTTTGAGCATGGTGTACTGTTTAAATTTTGGAGCAAAGGAATTGATAAGAGTGTTTAAGCTTTTGTTTATAGATGAATGTAAACGTTTTGAGGTTGATAATTTCATTATCTACTTGGTTACTTTTTGAACCCTAAAGTTGCATTAAAATCTTGAGACTTGTTCACAGATTAGTGCGTTACTTAAAATGTAATTTAGTTTTGACCTTAAATTGATCTAGTATGTACAAAGAAGTAATTTACTACAGCTCATGATTTAGAATTGAGTTTCTTAAACAGCAGCTTTTTAAAATAACAATACTGGGTAATTGAGTATATAATTGTAGTTCCCTTAATTTCATAATTCCATAGCCTTTTCAGAAGGTTGCAATTTTGTTTTTCATCACAGCTTTTTAAATCAGTGTAGAACTGGAATGGGGCAAACTATGATGCAAGGGAGCGAGACAATAGTTGCTCTCCAGTGGTTGGTGCAGGTATTGGCTGCAGCACCACTGCAGGGAGCTGCAGAGTAGGTGATGTGTTTGCCTGACCACTAACTCAGTGAGGAGGGATGTTGGAAGCTTAAAACAATCCACTGGGGATCTGAGAATTTGTGGAGCTCATGCAGTAAAGGTATGTTTTGCAAGGACAGGTTCCACATGGAGAAGTAGGGCCAAACAGCCACATGGCAGGAGAAAGATAATACCCTCTTTTTTTTCCTGGAGACCCGTTGCCTCCGGGAATGAGAGATTGCTGATGGTGCTGGAAATGTTTCTTTCTTATCCCAAGGAAGTTCCAGTCAACATTCACACAGATGGAGAGACTAGAGCAGTTTGATAGAGCTGTTAGTAGTTTATGTGCTAAGCTGGTCAATGCTTGCACTGATTATCTCAGATGGTTTTAGCTTCTTTTTTTACAGGTTCAAATATTTCATTGTTTTGAACAAAAAATGATTTTTGTGTGTGCTTCTACATTCCAGATTTTATTTGCATTGTCTCCTATGTTTATATGTAAATTAAGAGACAAATCACACCATCTGTTTTGATATTGTACTTATGCTTTTGGGAACCAACAAATTCAGACCTTTAATTTTACAACTGGATATCTTATTTAGAAGTGCAGCAGTCAGGATCTGAGATTTCCATAAGTGGGAAACAAATATTCTACAGCAATGTAAATGGTGGTTAAACTTCTGTGATTTTTTCCACTAACTTGTTTTACAGATACAGGCAATAGCTTCTCATCCTTCCAGCAGAGAATTCAAAACCAAACAAAACTTTATCCTTTAACAGCCATTTGAATTGATTTTTCAGTTGTTCATGTTGGGAATGTGATTTGGATTGTCTTTCCAAAGCATATAAAGCAGAGGCTTTCTGCTGTCAGAGCTATCAAGTCCCATCCATTCCAAGATTTTCATAGGGGTATGTATGATGGTTTTCAACCTGGATTTTGAAACGTTAAGCACTGCTGAAGTGTTGTACTAAGGACACTCCATGTACTTCTAGGGAATGACTCGCAACCTTTATGGTCCTCCATAGTATTGTTTGCATCTCCATCTCTTTCGTGTGAGGATTTGCTCTCTCCTGAAGTTTTTCTGTAAGTGATGTGGTACTTCTACAATCCAGGACATGGGAGAATATTTTTTTTTAATGATAAGGAGATAATTTTTTGTAAAAATATATTTCAATCTAAAATTCAGGGTCCTGTTGAAGACAGTGCCTTCACAGTATAGAAATGAAGGCAGAGACCCTAGTCAAGACCAGGCTAACACTGCACGTTGCTGGCAGTGGCAGATGTGCTGCAGCATCTCAATTAAGTCTAGTTTAATTACTCTGCTGTATAATCAGGTAGTAATTCTGTCTTAAGGATCAAATTGCAATTATCTCTCCATTTCATTCCAGTGACCTTCATGTGAGAAAGCTGAAAACTATAATGTAATTGTAGGGATTTTCTGCTCTATAAATGCTGATGCTTATCAATATGTAGTAAAAGAAACCCTTAAATAACTGAAAATTTTAATTAGATATTTAGTTTAAAAAAAAAAATCTTTCTAGCCATTGACCTGATCCCAAGCCAGTGAACTGAGTGAAGTGTTTGGGACTGAGCCTTTGTGTGTGGTTTTTATAGATCCTGAAGGACGAGTGAACTAATCTGGGATCTGTAGCAGTTTCCTGCAAATGAATGAGAAAAGATGAATCCTTGCTTTAGAGAAGTGAAAGACATTCATGGTTATGAAGGGACAAGAGACATAGTGTATGTGAGATAATGTGTTAGAAAGAAAAATGTTTAACAGCTCCAAGAGAAGGTGTGGAATTGGATTAGTACAAATGACAAAATGCAGTTCATCGGTATCAAATAATCTGATGGTTTCTTCTGAAATTGGCAATATTGTAACTTTGTTAAAGAAACATACAATGTAGTAAGACTCAAGTTCTGTGATCAATATCGTCTTTATTGCAATACAATAACAGAGACCATAAGAATACATAGGTTTGGTTAAAATCTCAATTACAACTTTTTCCTAAGTTTGTCGTTCGCGGTTTTTTTTTACACGGAATTTTGCTATGGGCTAAGACAGAACACATTACACATGCGAGGTTTTATTAATTAAGCCTGATATTATATGAGTATAATTCAAGTACAATGCAGTTGTTACTAGTCCAGTTATAAAGACACTAACACTCATAGCCTAAGTTCATTGATAGAAAAGCTATATCCAATGTGAATTTGCTGTACAAAGTGGAAGGTTGCTCAGTGTGTACATGAACATAATGGACTATTAACATTTACTGTAGTCTCAGAACTAAGAAGTTAGGCAAAAGTCAGTGTGATTGTTTGATGACTAAAGAATTGTTCTCACAGCTAAAACAAGCTAAAATCAGCTCAGGCTAATACAGGTCCAGACAAATCCAGAGACCCTGCTCTGTGAGAATGTACAGCCTGTGGACTTTTTCTGATTATAGCAAAAAATATTTAATGGCTTACATGTTTAATTAAGTTGCATTTTAAAATATCGCTATGAATGCTGACAGATTGCATGCAAAACTGTTGGAAAAATTTACTTGAAATATATCAGATGCGTTAAAGACTACATACTCTGTTTAGGACACAATTCCATACCAATTTTTTGTAGTAACAGAATCTTCCCTTCGCTTGGATAAGAAACCTTCATTCTGTCAGTTCCCAACTTGTAAAATGTTCTCACATGTCCTCATATTACAATGTGCTCTTGGGATATGATGTCTTAATGGAAGAACTGAATATTACATTCCATTATTAGAAAACAGATGTTAGTTTTGAGGCTTCATCAACATAAAATCTCATTTTCTTTTTTTTTTTCTTCGTGTGGACAAGGAGTTATTTCTGTTTTCCTTGATCTACATCAACAGCATCTTTTCTCCCTGATATAGCAATGCTAGTGTGTATGTTTTTATCTTGTGGGGCTGTAAAACATGGTACTTATACTGTCTGCATGGTGCCTTATCTCCTCTCTAGAGGATGGCCACTGGGCTTGTGATACATATACATACTAGGATAATTAGATGTTCCTTTGTTATCATCTTATGCTCTTGCCACCTACTTGCTTGTCCAAGTGCTCTCAAGAGATGTCATAATCATTAGGTACTTCAGAGTTCTGGAGAATTGGTGCTATTTAGCACATATGTGACTCATTGCAAATACTTTGGTTTTCATGGTGTTCTCACAATGCAGTTAATCCCCTTGGAAGGTTCAGGCTCTGGAGATAAAGAAACACTCTTTGGTCATTTGCAAAGAATCTCAGTAACGAGATAATTAGACACAGGGTATCTAGGACAGTATAAAATACAGACTTATATGTTGTTAAAATGCTGGTATTCACAGTGCTTGTCTTTGAGAATTGCACATAATTTACAATCATACAAGCCTGGAGAGTCTTCCAGTTCTTTTTGTCTGGTGTATAATCCATTACATCAATAGAATAAATTGTTTCACTCTATTTATTTTATAAGTATACAAAAATCGAATTAGTGAAAACATGCAGTCCCTTAAACCTTCATTAGCTATAATGTCAAACTGAAAAAGGTAAATGCTTTTATTACCAAATTCATGCAAGCACTTTTTCAGTTTTGACTTTATGAAGTCAACCTTTATTCTGTCTTACTTTATGCTCAGTATTGCCATTTAAATTCGTTGTGTTCTTCTAATCTGTCTGTGTAACTCTATGTCCTTTATGTGGTCAAATTGTTTTTATTTGAAGCTGATATGGGTTTCTTTTACTTTTGAAAAATACTGAACTTCTGAATTGTTCATATATCTATTTGTGTATACAGTATGTGTGTTTCTTTATGCACCTTTCCAGGCATTACTTCCAATAGCAACAAAAAAAAAAGAAAAAAAAACCCAGGAAAAAATTAGATAAATAGCACCTATATGTAAGCAGTTCCATTATATTTGTATAAACAACAAAACAGTCTTTGAAAACATGAAGGCAAATCTAGAGTCATAGGATAGTAGAGGTAGGAAGGAAGGCATCAGAGGAGCTTGTCAGCCCTGTTGTCCTGCTCAGGTGTTTTTTGAGTACCTCCAAGGATGGAGACTACACAGCCCCTCTGGGTGACTAGCTCTGGTGTTGACCACTGTCACAGTGAAGGTGTTCCTTCTCATGTTCAGGAAGAAACTTTTGTGTTTCAGTTTGTGCCTGCTGCCTCTTGTCCTCTGACTGGGCAGCACTCTGTATTCTTTGCTTCCTCCCATGAGGTAAGTGTACACATTGACAAGATCTTCCTGAGACGTCTCCAGGCTGAACAGTCCCTGCTCTCTCAGCTCTTTCATGAAAAATTCTCAATCCTTGAGTCATCGTTGTGGCTCTTTGTCAAACACGAACCAGTATGTTCGTGAGCTATGCAGGTGTACGTCATTTGAGTCTAAAAATGCAATTTTAAAATGCATTTAAGCATTTTAAAAGCAAACTTTCTTTAGATCTCAGTTCTCCTTGTTCTTAAAGCTATTGCAATACTTTGAAAATTCAGCCTAACTCTTGGAGACATTTAAAATAAAGGAGAGGATGGGGTTCAGAAGGGTAAATATGAGATTTAGTTGAAAAAGGAATACATTTTAAAATCCTAGTATTTCCTGTATAAGATTGAGTCACAACTCAGTGGAACATTTGATAGAGCGATATAAAAGACCTTAAGACATCTTTATTAGTGAAAGAGGTGTAGGATACAAGATAGCCAGTTCCTTCACGCTCCTCATATAAACATAAAAGGTTTTTATATTTATGGCCAGCCAAATAGTAAGGTATGTATGGCAGAATTTGACTTAATTATAAATTCTCCTTATTTATTGCCCAGGTTTGTAAAATGACAGCGCTTTAAGGAATGAAAGCCTACAATTAATATAGCCTAGATCTAGACAATTACCTCTCTGAAGTGCTGATCCACGCAACAAATGTAACTGAAGAAAAGTGGTGATTGCTTGGTGATTGGCATTTCTGACATCCAGTAGATGTTTGAATATTGTTTTCACAGTTTAGTTCCTGATACCTGTCGGTGAGGAACATTACCAGTGTGAGGTTATTCAGCAAATTTGAAGCATCCACCCATAGCTAACAAGATAGGTTTGATCCTTCAGCTTTGCAGTAATTTGGGAATGTTTTCAAAATCAATACATGCACTGAACTGCAGAGGTAATAAAAGAATTTAGCTCTCACAGAGTGGTTGCAGGTGTTGGACTCATGTCTATCATGCTTTTACAAGTAGTTTCTGAGAGGTTCCCGCTAGTAAAGCCTGGGTACACACTGTTTGTACATTCCTGTGCCATTAGATCTGGAGCTCCATAGCACTAGTATGCTCTAGGCTGCTTTTTCTCTTTCTGCCAGCCTCTTATAGAGGATAATGCTTTCCCCTTCCCAAAGAATTTTTTTCCTTTAACTGCTGGTTCCTGCTGCCTTGAGACCTCCATAGGCAAAAATGAGTTCTGGAGCTGAATCAATTACTTCCTATTTATGTAGGCAGTAGAGATGCTGTTGCAAGAGTGAACTAGGAATGTTTTGCTACCAGAAAAAGTTACAGCTTCCTGATGAGTTGCTTGTTATCTCTCAGAAAAGACTCAAAATTGCATACATAAAAACTTTTCAAATTTGCTGCTGCGGTATATGTTAGAGCCCCATAACATTTTAGCTTGATTTTTTGTGAGTCACACAAATCTACCCTATTTAGCTTAAATCACAAGACCAGACTCATTCAGTTCAACATTAGACACTTCCCTGTTACACTAAAATTATGAGCATCTCTGCCATCAGCATCCTTTGGAGGGGACAAATGCAATTTCAAATCATAGAGGAGCTCAAGTCTGCTTTGAGGGATGTGATCTGTCACACAGGCAAAGCAGTGGTTGCAGCAGAAAGTTGGAGAAACCAGATAATAATTAACAAAGTGAGATACATGACTGCAGATAGAAAAATATATGAACGTTTCATTTTAAAAATACATCTAAAACATTTCCAAGATTGTTTTGTTTACATAAGCATGTTTCATGAAATATCTGATGATGAAGCAAATGGTATGTAAGAGGTGCTTCTTCTGAGTGAATCAGTCTTCCAATTTCAGCCCACCTAAACTTGGTAAAGGAATGTGCTCTCTCAGGCATATGACAACTCCTTTCATTTTCCAGTGGTGGAACTAGATCTTAATATGGTCTACTTTTCATTGCATGAAGAGTCAATTCTGCAATTTTCGCTTTTCTGGTAAAGCGTCCGCATTTTAATTCTTGTAACAATTACTGGGTTTTGTCAGATGTTGTGACAAACAACGAAAGGATAGCTGGTGTTTTTAAAATGGGGAGTGTTGAAGTGCCTCAGTCACAGATTACTGAGTTCTCTCTACTTTTGCAATGCTGTGATGAAATTACATTGCAATTGCAATTTTCCAAAGGCAGTTGCAGTGCGGAAAATTGATGCTGGTGCTTCACGTGCATCATGATTGTAGAGCACTTTGCAAACATGAGTTAGGTAAACATCGATGCATAAATTTTTACAATAGTTAAAGGATTTGTAAGATACTCTTGGGTTTGCAAATTAACATGCTCTCAGAAAACAGCATCAACAACTTTCCTTTATGCCAAAATAATTTACAGTACATTGTTTAGGAGTTAGGAGAACAAAACTTGATGCAAAAATCTAAGTGTGGTGATGATTTACATCTGATTGCTCAATTTATAGGAACACAAAGAGGAGAAGAAGCCACAGAAGCGAGGTGTCCCCTAGTGTGCTGAAGTCGAGCTGTATTGTGAGTTTTAGGAGGAGAATAGATTATCAGTAGAAATTCTCTAGGGAGACATTTTCAGCAATACCGGGAAACTGTTCGTTTCAAACCCTTGTTCTCTAAATGGTTTTGTAGTGTTTCATATTGTGATTTTTTTGTTTTAATGTTATGAAAGTCTTCATTGGCATCACTTAATGCCATACACAAGTTAGAAAAGACATTTCTTACTAGAGATTATTTGTGAGATCTTTGATTGCACTCAAATTAGGAATTACTATGCTGCAAGGAACATAGTATTTACATAAGATCTATGACATCACTGCTGCATTTTTTAATTTAGGCTTCTTAAACCAGTAAATGAAACTGAAAATCTTCCCAGGGATTTCTTATTCATAATCAACTATGATTTTTAAACATATCTACTTTAGCTGACAAAGGATATATTGGGCATTGAAGTAATCATGGACAGGTCATCTTTCCTGCACAAAAAGAAATAAAATATAATCAAGGCGAAGTAATTTTCCTACCTTATCCTATTCCAGAGGAGCGAAAAAACTGATTCTATGAAGTTCTGCCTTCAGTCCTATAATGCTTCTAAAAGCAGAGACATTTCTCAGGTTGCTTTTGTTGGAAAACTTAATGATAGACAGTAATAGATTTAGTATGCTTTGTATCCATCACATTCCTGTTGAGAGAAAAACCCAGAACTGTGGCATCCTGAGGGAATAGGTTTGTATCATTTACATTAAATTGATTTATTCAGGAGGCTTCCATTTACATTGGAAAACATGGTGGAAACTTCATTCTTAGATGAGAAGGAAATCCATGATTGCCCTTAGCACTGGCTTTTCAAAGTACCCATGGAAGGCAGAACTTACTGCAAATACCTGTGGAGAACTAAACTTTCTAAGGTTGATAAGGAAGTTATTTAAAGCTAGTGTGAGTAGTGTTGGTGAGGGGAGCTGTCAGTATAGATGCTTACTTCAGTTGGAAATGGGGCATGAGGTTTTAGTATTTTTATTGAAACAAAGGGGAAGGAAAATGATAAATATGCTAAACTTCAGTGTTTTACATTTTAATCAAATCCTGCAGCTAGAAAATGAGCATTTGCCAAAATGCTCTCAAATAAAACTTAGGAATAATGATTCTTCTTACTGTTTTTTTTCCAGCCTTTTTTTCCTGTTGATTAATCAAAAATGTTGATGTACATTTTTGTCAATATGATAGTGTGAATGCTGAAAAATTGCCTGGATTTTGACCTGGAAAACTTGGTATTACTTTAAAACAGTCAAGCACGTTCAATATGCAGCATGCATTTTTGTATTCAAGTCTGGTCTCAAATTGTGTTATTTTATATTCTGTAGTTTTCCTGTGAAGCTTTGACATTATGAAATATGAAACCAAGATTGTCTTTACAGTCTTGATCCTTCCTGTTATCAAAAGAGCAAATTATATTCTATATATACAAATACATACATTGCCTACATACTCTTCTGTTTGTCAAAGATTTGTGAGAAGTACTTACATTAAAGATTTAATGTAAGAGCTCCCACTCTCACAAATAGACCACTAAGGCAGTGAATGGCATGAGTTTGTCCATATTATGATTTCAAGACCAGACCCTTACACATTCATCTATACAATAAGAATGTAGAATGAATTCCTTGCTTTATTTTCAACTTCTTCAGTTTGGAGTCCCTTCATCTGTCCCTGGTACAGCTAACATAAGTAGGGGGTTTGTCTTCCTATAAAAGTATTGCACATTTATTGAAATACCTTTCATGGAATAGGATTAATACCTAGAAGTCTGTTGGAGTAAGAAGCAATATTCTTGCATTTTAGGCAAATGCTTATGAAGCAAAATAAATAGGCTTATCAAGCTTTATTTTTCATTTCCTGCCCAATTCTGTCTGGATTTTTATCATTGAGTCTTTGAAACATCATCCTCCAAAAAATGTAACTGTATTTCTACATTTTCTTTTCTCCCAGTGCAGACTGATCACTTTTCATAATGTTCTCTTCACCTCTCTGATCTGCATGTTAATTAACTCTGTTGTTTGAATGTTAACTATCTCTACTTCAGCGCTTCAAGTTTTGACTTCATGTCTGCTGAATGAAATGTTCCAGTACCTTCATTTGACTACTCAGCCGAAGATTCAACTCTGTAGAATTGGGAAAATAGACCTTAGAATTTTATAAGTAGGCCAAATAAAAAATTTCAAATGTTAAACATACATTTAGGAAAGTTTAGATGTGTATGAGACAAGTCTTGTTCCTAGTGCTTTTCTCTTGCTATCCTTGGATATTGCAGGATTGAACGATTTATTTTTTTTTTTTTGTTCTTCAAGTCATGTTGCTCTGTGTCTCACACTTCTGTTAAATGCTGTCATTCAGACGCTTGTCATGAATTATTCTTGTGCTGATACTTTATCCATAGGAAGCAATTTAGGGCTTGATGAGGTGCCTAAGGGTTTTTAGCTTTGACTGTATGAAAACATAGTGATGTTCAGATTTACACAGCCTGATACTTTTGTGCAACGTGCCAGTGAGGTTTAGCTCATTCGTTTGTTTTATACAACTGCAGGTGGTCAAGTTGTGAGGAAAGCAGTCAGATTATTTAGATGCCATAATACTCAGATACAATATGGGGGAGGTTTAATACTGACTGTTTTTGAGGACCTGTATTGGAAAATTTGGCCACAGAAAATTGGTTGGATAAAATTGTGTTGCAATGATTTCAGTCTTTCTGCAGGTGAGTATATATCTGGGCCAATTGTGAAGCAATTTTAATCCAATTTCTTTGAAAGTTCCTAGTATTTGAATTTTTTAATTTAAGTGATCCATTAAGACAATTATCAGTGCAAACTGCTCTGTTCTAAGCTCATACTATAATGCTTTGCATTTTGTCCCACACTTTGGGGTTTTTTGTTAACAAAACTGACTAAAGTCAACCATAAATAGTCCAGTCTGCACTATAATGTGGTAACATGAAACTAGGTAAAATTTAGCCTATTTAATATCCAGTACCATAAAGTATTTGCTTAATTACAAAACATCCATAGAGTATAATGTATATCATGATTATGAAGGGCCATGACCTCTATGTCTCTTTGCATTATTTTTATTTTTTATTTGAAATAGATGAAATTATTTGATAAAAACAGCTACAAAGATTTTAGAACTTTTGAATATGAACCTATTGAGAAAACAAAGAGATTGTGTCTCTTAATATGCAGAAATATTTCTCTCTTGGATGTGTGTGACAGCATTAGGGATATTGGCAGTTGTGCTTAGGAAGACTTCTTTTAAGGTACAGTCTAGATAGTTGCTTAAGTTGAAATTCAGTGAGATCTATGAGGGAACAGAAGAAGCAGGATCAGTTCATCCCTAAAGTAATTCTCAAGCTGATAACTAAATATTGAATTGAATTTTGGAAGAAAATGAAACAAGCTTTATGTTGATACAGCAATTATTCTTTCTTTCTGTCTTTGACAAAGTAAAAGCTTGGAAGATGACCAGAGCTTCCAAGTTCTTTTCCACTAGTTTTACAAAGAGCAACTGTGTCAACACTTAGGATGTAAGAAGTGTGCTTATTTGGAGAGTGTTTGACTGTGAGGATTCTGCAGCTGCTACATCACACATTGCAGAGTTAAGCCTCAACTGAGCAGTGCTACGATGTTGATTGCAGCTTGTCAAGCGTTGCAGGCTGCTCCTCTATACTTAATTGAAGTAGATATTTTCTATAAGTATGGGTTTCCAGCAAGACCAGTAGATTTCAGAAGTTTCTATTGTATATAATTTTAAACTGTATTATTATACAGGAAAAGCCTTTCTTTAAATTGAATTTTCTTTTCTCGAATGGAGAAGTGAAATAATTTTGGATCCTTTTCAATATCATTTCTGAAAGGCTTCATTTTTAGTGTACAATTTTACAGGCAGTTGAACAATAATGTAGAGTAGGCTACCTTTTTATTTCTGACACTATATTTTGTTAGACTTGTACTATAAAAACAGTTCATGTTGAAGTAGACAGCCATTTTTGTCTTGATGTGCAACTACTGCCTCTTATATGTAGCTTTTTATTTGATTATAAATTCTGCATGGTGGGGACTTCTCGGTATAAAGGAACCCTTGCAAAATAGCACAATTCTGCATCAATTTTATTATAGGATAGAATTTTTAAAAGATTATGTCCTCCTCAGATTATTTCCATGTATCTGTGTTGATACCTATTTACAAAAAGATTGTCTGAAATCAAAAGTGAGATTTTTCTTCACTGAAGGCATGAGAAGTTTTCTGGAAGGAAATAGACCTGTGTGAAATAAAATTAAAAGCTCTTTCTACAGCTATATTATAGATGTCTAAATATTTGACATCACAGTATCTTACCTTATTACATTTACCATCACTCTTGTGTTTTCCTTCTTGGAAAATAATTACTTTTCCTTTTGTTTTATGTCTTTCCATCTCCATTTCTTTTAGTGTAGCTAATTCAGGGTTTTCAGAAGAGCATTAGTATGGCAACAACTGAATCAGTTGATGCGCTGTTTTCAACTACTCATCCTGATGCAGCTTTGTCACTGTTTGACACTCAGTACATTGAATTGAAAGTGACAAGCCTGCCAGTAATAAAAGTGGTGTCTGTTGAGATCAAAAAGTGAACTGTGTTTCTCTCAAGAAGCTATTTAATCTGCAGTAAGACTTACATGATCCGACACTCTTGATGGCCTCCATCTGGGTACACGTGCTTGAACCATAGAATGGTTTGGGTTGGAAGGGACCTTAAAGACCATCTAGTTCCAACCCCCTGCCATGGGCAGGACACCTTTCACTAGACCAGGTTGCTTAGGGCCCCATCCAGCCTGGTCTTGAACACTTCCAGGGATGGGTCATCCACACCTTCTCTGGATGATGTGTGCCAGTGCCACACCACCCTCACATTAAATAATTTATTCTTAGTATCTACTATAAACCCACCGTCATTCCATTTAAAACCATTACTCCTTGTTCTATCACTACATGCCATTGTGAAAAGTCCCTCTCCTGCTCTTTTGTAAGTCCCTTTTAGGTATTGGAAGATGCTAGAAGGTGTCTTTAGAGCCTTCTCCAGGCTGAAAAACCCAACTCTTTCACCAGTGTCTCAGCCTTTCTTTATAGGAGACCTGTTCCATCTTTCTGATCAGGTTTGTGATGATCAGAAGGCCCTCCCTTGGACTTGTTCAAATAGGTCCATGTCCTTCTTACGTTGTGGGTTCCGGAGCTGGATGCAGCACTGCAGGTGGGGTCTCTGCTCACAGAGCAGAGGGGCAGAATCCGCTCCTTCCCCTGCTGCCCACACGGCTTTGGATGCAGCCCAGGACACGTTTGGCTTTCTGGGCTGTGAGTGCACATGGCTGGGTCATGTCCAGCCTCTCACCCACCAGCACCCTCAAGGCCTTCTCAGCAGGGCTGCTCTGACCAGTTCATCCCCCAGCCTGTGTTGGTATCAGAGATTTGCCCCAGCCCACATGCAGCACCTGCCACTCAGTCTTGTAAAACCTCCTGCAGTTTCTATGGACCCATTTCTTGAGCTTATCCAGGTCCCTCTTGATGGCATTCCATCCTTCAGGAGTGTCAGCTGTACCACTCAGCTTGGTGTCATCTGTAGACTTCCTGAGCATGTGTTCAATCGCTTTAGCAATGTGTCCTCATCAATTAAAGGAAACATCTTCAACATTGTAGCAAAGATTAAAGCTATTCTGGGACAAAACCTTTTTTATGTTATTCAGCACAGCTAAAGCACATAAAGCACTGCAGGAATAAGTTGTGCTGAACTGATTTTGGTATGGAAGTTAAAGATGAAAAAAGTTCAGTTTTCTGATGGAGAGGTTTTGTAGCAAATTGAACTAGCATGAATTATGTATAAAATGGCCATAACAACAGAGGTAAAACCAATAAAAGAACTGTTTTCTGAAGATAAAGCTGTCATAGTTGTAGTATAATTTACATAGTGGTCTTTTACTCTTAGTGGTCTCTTAGTGGAGCAGACGGCTGAAGTGATTGCTTTTATCATGGCCAAAGCCCTCCTGTAGGTTGGTTTGGGTTTGCACTATTACTAATTCTCAGTGTATTGGTATTCCATTGTCCTTTCAGTGGTAGGTTACAGCTTGCACTCCAGAAATTTTTTAAAAATCATTTACTCTTCCTGATTTCTTGCTTTTCTAGCTTAATCCTAGCCTACACAGCCCAGGATAAACTCTCATCAACAGTGAATTAGTAACATAAAAATGAAACAAAACTATTTTCAGGGCAGAGGTGAATCAGCAAAGAGAAAACAAACTTCTGAAAGTGTTGTGCAGGCAGTGTTTGATGGGCTAGGGAAATGAAGTTTCCCTAGTGTTTGAAAACCAGATTAGATGGCTTCTGTGAAGAGCAGAGAGTTGGGACTTGATCATCCATATGGATCCTCTCCAGCTTGACATATTTTGTGATTCTGTAACTCATAACAGATTTTCACAGAATATGCTTGTCTTTTTGTGGAAGCTACTTTACAACAAGAAAACAAATGGGTCCATTACCCAGGGGATGACTTCTCTGGTTTGCAGCACTGAATAAATAAGCCTACGTATGTGAGCCATCTTATTAAAGAGAACATACGTTTCTGAAGTTTATGTTTATTTCTTTATATTTCTCTGCATAGCAGAAAATGAAGTCTGAAGAATTTACTCTATAAAATCTTGGGAATTTTAGGCATTAGAACTCTGCCTCGGGCTGTTGTATCTTATAATCTTTACTCTGTCCCATGGGTATGTTGCTGAATTGATCTTTATTTCTTACAAGCATGGGTTAAGGAAAGGCATATGTAAAATATGGAGTAAAATGCTAAGAGATGTTGTTACCAATCTTTGCAACTTAGAAACCATTTTTCTCTTGGAGTATGACTTTCTAAACTCAAACTAGGAAACAAGATGAAAAGAGAATCCTGTCTTCCTGTCTCTGCTGTGGCCTATGGAGTTTCATTTCTCTTTGCATATGCTGTCCTCACAATAAGCTGATAGAACAAAATGGTCTAACTAGTTCAGCTAACTGATTTGGGAAGTGTTGAAAGCAATTATATCCACACTTTCATGGTTTAGCTACAAATATAGCACATGGAAAGGTTTGACTACTGAGCAAGAAGGAAAGAATTCAGCTAAACATCTCCAGGTATGTTTTACACTTGCATATTGCAGACATTTTGTTTTGATTTTCTGGTGGTAATTACTTTTAATGCCTACAAGTAGACCAGCAGGACAAACTCTACTGACAAACTGTGGTCCAGTGAATTCCCTGCTATGGACTCTGTCCATGTGGAGAACTCACTGGAGAACTAACACATACTTCTGTGTACTATGAGATCACTCTACTGACAGGGGGCATTTAGGTAGGATTTTATGCAAATTTAAGAGTGGCAGGAAGTCTAATTGCATTTCTGTGGCAGCAGTACTTGTTGAAGAGGAACCTCTGCTTTCTTAGGGGAGGCAGGGGCAGTGCAGTCAGCATCACACAAAAGGTATGAGCTCATGTGAAAAATGAGTGAAAACTGATCTTACCCATCTGCATTTCTAGGTTAGCATGAGAGAGCATTTAGAATTTGAATAGCTAAATACCATATTTAATATATACTGAGTGAAAAAAAAACCAACAAAAAATGATTGTAAGTCTCTTAAAATGAGACCCAGCAGGACACTGCTGCAAAGTTAGGTTCCAACTTATTTTCAAAATACTTTCCTAAGTTATTGATGTGGAAATGCATTTTTCCTCAAGCATAGATAGATTGCTGTGCAGAGAGCCAAATGTACAGAGTTCTTTCAAGATACCACAAATGATAAGCAGGTTGCAAGTAAGCGTTTTGAAAATTGCAAGGTAGCAAAAGTATTCCTTGAAAATGTTTGAGAGGTTTTCACTGTATATTGAAAACAGAAATAAATCAATCAAATACTCAGGGCCATCAAAGTATGACTTTTGTGCTGGTTTGTATACCTGCATCCTTGTGCCTCTTTTTCTTTTCAATAAGGGTGAAACATTGCTTTGCTTTCAATTGTCTCTTTAAAAATTACTTCATAGCTGGAATTAGTCACTCCATGTATTTTCTTTGCTAGTGCTTCAAATAAAGCATAAAAGCTAGAATATTAATGATGCCTGAGTGTTACTCATGATTTGTGGCTTGATAAGCTGATCCTCACAAAAGCTTTCAAACTTCTGCCTTGTTTTTAAAGTATTGGAGAGAGGTTGCTGAGTGGTAGCAGCCTGTTGTGCTTTCTGAATTGCATTTGGTGAAAATCAGCAATTTTTTAATCTTTGTTTTGTTTTCATCCACCCTTACCATGTGTAATAAGCACCAAATGCTTAATCTTGAGATACTGATGGAAGTGTATGAGAATTAAGTCCTCTGTGGATTGATTATAATGACTGCACCAGACTGCAGAGTTAGGACTTCAAAGATTGCTTGTCATACTAAAGGCAGCTTTAAAATGTTAGAGCAAAAATAAGGGAAAAAATCATAGCATATTTAAAATAATTAAATCCTTGTGGCATTACAGTTTTGGCATTATTGCTTATTTTGGTTTTTAATGTGTTTTTCCTTCCCCTGGCTTACTGAAATACTGCAACTCACTCTGAAGAGGAAGATGCTTAGAAATGGCTGCATGACCTGCTTGTTTAGATACACTTGCTGAAGTCATGCCATAAGAAGGAAGGATGGATAAAACCTTGTCATTTTCTCTTCTCATTGAAGGACTTTCTTTTTTACACTGTAATTATTGAGTGATTTGTCTCATCCAAAAAGAATCCCTTTTCCTGACAGTGTATGAAATACCTTGTGATAACAAAAGGGAGGGATAAGATCAGAATGTTCCTTAGCACAAAAACTGTTCTTCATTTCATTTGTAATAGATCCTTCAAGGTCTTTGGGAAAAGATCTCATAGACCTGTTCCTAATCTGTCAACATTTGGTGCTGTTAAATACAGAATTTCTTCCTGTACCTTTTGTTTTTTCATACAGTATTTAAAGTACTATTTTTTGGAATGAATTGTAATCAATATTATATAATGCATGCAAATTACATAACCACATTTTATAAAATTAAACCGTTTAAAAATTATTTTTCTAATTAAGTATAATTACCCAGAAAATATACTGAGTATTTCCATCCATGGGATAAACCACTAAATTTTCATTAACACAAATAGAGAGCACTGAGGTATGGATATTTGTTTGTGACACTGAGAGCAAAATTTTGACCTGCTGTGTTGTCTGACCATGTTAACAGTTCTCCAAATTCTCCATGGTATTCAGCTGTGCCTAACCTATAGAATAGGGTTTCTTTCTGTGACTTGATGTTTATATTCAAGATGTTTCAACCATCACTTTTTGTTTATGCCCAGAAATAAAGTCAATACTGATCTACCTTATCATAAGCCCCCTTTTACTTAAATACAAATCTACTATAGCTTTTTGTCCTTTTATTTATGTTGGAAATCTTCCCAGTCCGTTCTGATATCATTTGATGATACTGTCCTCCTGTGAGTATTTTCATTGTTCCCTTTTCTTGTTTCTTTCATGACTTTTTTTTCTGGAGGGAAACTAATTAAATTCTTGCTCATCTGATTTATAAACGGCAGTATTATCTCTTCTAATTGAAAAAACTTGTGGCAATTTTGTGTTTCGCTTGTTTTCTAAATTGATTCTTACACTGACAATGGGTAGATCAGTATACTAACTCCATGGTTATAATCACATCCTTAAATCAGTATTTACAAAGCTCTTGGCAAGGAAAAAAGTTCTCCCTCCATTAAGGTTGAGAGTAAAACAGTGCTCCAACATTCAGATCAGTGTTTTGGGAACACCAAAGTAATGTAAAATCTTTCTTATACTTACCCCTCAAGGTTAATTTTGTTTTACAAAATTACTCTAGATTTAGAGATTACATTATAAATAACAGTGTGATCCAGAGATAACAATTAAATCATTGCAGGAATTTTTTGGACAGTAAAAAGTTAGGGGTTTGAATTCACCTTTTTTCTTTGCTGGTTTACAAGTGATTTTTTTAGCTAGTTTACAACTAATTGTAAATAATTTTTAGTAATTTGAGGAATTCAGGCAGCAGATGTACATAATAATTTCCACAGGTATTCCAATAAATTTTAATTAAGGTGAGTATTTATATCAAAGTATAAGGGTAGTATTACATACTGTGAAGATTTTTTTTGTTGTTGTTGGCTTTATTAGTTGATATGGTGGCTATAATGTCTGCTAATTAAAATACGGAATTATAATAAAGTAATATCTTAGGTTTGATATTTAGTATTGCCTTTTATTCTGCAGGAGTTCATATTGCTTTATAAAGTAATCATTTCACTGTCTACTTCAAAAGCATTACCAAAGGTAGAGTTGGTATGGGAAAAAAAAACACCCCTAAAATACAGTGCAAAGCATTTGAGCATAGCCAGAAAAAAAGTTTCTGCTCACAACACAACCTCAGTTCCTTATTTAGAAAAAAATAATTGAAAGGTAATTTTGTAGGTGAAAGCCTAGTATTTGGGACGTAAACCTCAGTCCTTCGAGGAGTGTGTCCCTGTTCCCATATTCCTATGCAACTGCTGTAAGCACATTATTTCCCTTCTCCCATCAAGGTGAAAAGATGATGGTGAGCTCTTTGAAAATTACAGATAAAGGATAATATGTGTTCGTGCAGGCCTCTGATATGCAATCACGTATTTATGTTGAGTATTGATTTACTTGGGTCACAAAAAACTAAGAAAGAGTGCCTAGGAGGGTGTCCCTTCCCTTGGGCATGCACTGAGTGTTCCCAGACACGTGGCAGAGCGTGACCGTGCAGGAAGCCCCAGCCTGCAGCGAGCACGGCTGCGTGGGAGGAAGCAAGCTGCTCTTTGAACTTCATTTTGTGAGGTGAAATACTAACAAAATTAAGACTAAAAACATCTGCATTTTTTTGATGGATTTGGACTGCAGGACATAATTTAATACTTAATCAGCCTAAGCCTGTCTACACAGGGTGCTGAACCTCAACCAGCTACTGCACGTGATCCTCCTCAGGAAGCCAAGGCTCTTGGCAGCTTCTTGTTGCTACATCATCAATCACCACAGCAGGCTTTAACTGTGACAGGCTGTGCCTGTGACACCAGCTGTTGCAAAACATTATTTTGGAAATGCATTGGTCATCCCACTGCAGTGTGATTGTTAGTGATTTTAATCTTTTTAAGGGCATTATTTTTTTAATTTACTTTTGATATGTTGCAGCATGCTTGCAAGTTATTTATTACTATGTCAGTAATAATAGAGTACGTCATATGTTATAGCTGCTAATCATACCCAAAACCTCTGCTTTTCACAACCCAAAATAAGTAGTCAGATTCAAATACTTAAAACCAACATGAGAATCCATGTATTTGCTTTTTGTGAAAAACTTTTAACATTGTGTGGCTTCCCATTTGAAAATTACTGAAATTTCTCTGTGGAGTAAAGCATTTTGTCTTGTAAAGCACTTAGCACTGCTGTTACTTAAATAATATGATGTGTAATCTCAAGTTATCAGTAAGCAGGAATTAATATATTTTTAAGCCATTTTGCATAAACGTAGTGTGAAGTATCATTGGGTTAAAATATCAAATTTAATCCAGTTTTGAATCAGGATTAAAAGTTAGTGATGTAAATTAAAGTTTACTTAAATGTGATGTCAGCTCACTTTCAACACTGGTACTTTGTGATACAGGGACATATTTAGATATTAGTGTTGTGGTGAGTGCATTATCATTTTCTAGGTTAAAATAACATAATTGATGTCATCTTTAGTGATAATTTCATATTTTTATCAGTTACAGGAAGCTTTTACTTTCCCTACTAGCTGTAGGATTTTTACCAGCCTCCAGGTAGAGCACAACCCATTAACAACAATTGTTTGGTCCATTTAGGTGTTTTATTTATCTGCTTTCCCTCCATTCAGACACAAGAATATTGTGGCAGACAGTGTCAAAGACCTTTCTAAAACCGAGGTAAATGAAATCTACTGCTCTCCTCTTATCCATAAATCCAGACATTGTATCAAAGAAGGCTATCAGAATGGTCAGACATGAGTTCTCCTACTTCTCCTAATAAATCTCCTCCTATTTCTTCTAATAAATCCATTCATTTTCTGTTCTCAGATACCCTTTTCTCCTTCATGTACCCTGAAATATGCTCCAAGATGACTTAATCCATGATTTTTCCAAGGACCAAAGTAAATACGACTTGCCTATATTTCCGTGTATTGTTCTTTTGGCCTTTCTTGACAACATCTAA
Organism: Sturnus vulgaris; assembly: GCF_052056855.1. NCBI lineage: Eukaryota > Metazoa > Chordata > Aves > Passeriformes > Sturnidae > Sturnus > Sturnus vulgaris. The sequence continues at coordinate 41,042,426 of NC_142244.1, read as the reverse complement.
TTTCCCTTGTTACCAGGGATTTCCCCCAAATTCCATGATTTTAAAAAGACAATACAGAGTGGTGTTAGAAAGACATTGGCCACTTCTCTTCAACACTCTGGAATGCAACCCTTCCTGTTCTGTATATCCCTATGGTTTGAGTTGTCTCAAATAAGCCCTGATTCAACCTTCATCTCCTGATGGAAATTCTTCTATTGAGGCCTTTCCCTGGTACCAGGGACTGGGAGGCTGACAGAGGCCAAGGCAGCACTGGATACCTCAGCCTTTGCTGGGTGTGCTGTCACTAAATCTCACACTCCATCCAGGAGCAGGCTCACTTTCCTCCTTTCTGCCTTTTGTTATTGGGGAGGTTGTAAAAGTTTTTCTTACCGCCTCTAGCATCCCTTAAATGTGTCTGTTTAGAAGAATTTTGCCTTTCCTGAGACCATCCAGACTTGTCCATGTAATGTTTCTAGATTTCTCTTTTGTAGTATGTCCTCGCTTAAATCTCCTCTTTGTGGTTTTTCTTAAGTATAGAGCTCTGTCATGAATTCTTTCATGAAGCAAACTGGTCTGGTACACTTACTTCCTTGTTTGGAAATTCTGCAAATTAATGTGTTCCTGCTGGTGGAAGCTGTAGCACATGTAAACAATCTCCCCCTCCCCAAAAACATGGGTTAGAGACTCAGAAGTTTCTTTAAGGTTATTCAGACCAGAATCTTCTTGTTATGTTGTTTTTGTAATACTTGATGAGAGAAGGGAGAGGTAATTTACTCTATTACTTAATATATTGTTTAGTCCTTAGATGGTGATTAGAGAAGATAATTTACCTGGCATTATTGTTACAATTTATGGCACCCTGATGAATTCTAGTACTACAAAAGGATTCCAAAATAACAGATACTTTTTGTCATTTCAATAATCTGTTTCTTCAATTATCTTTATTAAAGAAATGTCAAATTTTATTATGAAACAGAAAAAGAAGCCTGAAGGATAAAGATAAGTAATTTTTACTATTCCTAAAGGTGTCCTTGGCGATGTTTCTCCTTCATATTTATGTATTTATGGAGCAAAGTATATTAGCTTGAGATTAAAGCTAAGTATGTTCAATTTCATCTTCACCACATTATTTCTTGCTTTATGTAGTAATCAAAAGGTATATAATGAAAATTTTATTTTCAAGGGTAATGGCAAGAAAAACTTTTTAATATAAAAATTTTAATACAAAATTGTTTTAATTTATTATTGCTTTTGTTATGAAACAACGAAGTAGCAGCCATGTATCCCTGCTTACTTTCCTGTGGGATAGCTTGATATAAACAGTGCATCCAAGAGAAAGACTGGGGAGTATGGAGTGGTGATGGTGAATATTGGAAAATACAACTCTTTAGCATCATTGAAAGCAGCATGGCTGGCTCTTCAAGGCTTAACCACTCCTTCTGACTGTTTTCTTCACCTCTGCTCTCTGTAGCAAAAACAGTCTTGTCCTTGGATAAGCAAACATTAATTTTTGCTTGCGCAGTTTAAAACCTTTCAGCTGTCTCAGAGCCACAGATTTTTTTGAGAGAGTGAGACAAAGAGGACAAAAGTTCAATTGTGGACTAATTTCTGTAGAAATCAGAAATTCTACTCCTGTGTAATGAGGAGGAGACTGACTCCTGGTGGCAGTGGGAAGTGTCAGAACTCTTAATGGTGTAGGATCATCCATTTGGAGCTCGGTATTACTGAGTTTTGCTGTATGCTTTACGTTCATTTCTTGAATCCAGAAATGCATGTTAACAGCAGGTTGCATTATTTCACTGAAGAATGTCTGAAAAGATCTGTATGATAAAGTATCAGCAGCAGAGTTTGAAAAAAATTACTGCAGAATAAATAAAATGCTTGAGATCAAACAGCCTGAAGCAGATGCCATTTCTGACCACATGGATTGTAGTTAACTAAATGGACAAATGCACTTACACCTAATCTGGCTTGTGCTGTGCCCAGCATGTCTGCTAGCTGGTTTTATGAAGATCACTAGGTACTGCAGCATGAGGACGTTCCTTGGCCTCTCACAGCTTGGTTTTCTTCTGTGTCACCATCCAAGGGCAGTGCTTAGTAAAAAATACATTAATTCTGAAGATCTGATGGGGACAGGCAGAACAGGATGAGGAGACCAAGCAGTTCATTAACTACCACTTGGACACTGGACTCAGAGAGAGAAGTCAGTCTGGGTGGTCCCGAGGAGGGGAGTAGGGGAAGAATTGCCTCATAGCTGTGTCCCTGCTGCTTTATCCCTGTCCCTGTAAAGCTACACCTGCTCACACAGCCTCCTTCTGTATCAGATTGTTGTGACACCGGATTTTGCTTAAAATGGGTGCAGGTTGTGGAAGCTGAAGTCTGAACTAACTGCACTGCCTGAATTTTGGGGTTATATAGAACACCAGATATATATATAGACAGCTTGAAGAAAATGATTTTATTAGTGAGGCAAGGGGGGAATGCTGCCTTGAAACAGGTGAAACAGGTGTCTCATACCAGTGGTATGTGCCAGTCCTTTGCCCTGGCTGTAAGTATTTTAAGTAACCTGGTAAGAAGTCTGGATTCAGTGCTGCTGTGAAATTGTTCTTTGGTCTGATGTCATTCTTCACGTGTCTTTCTGCTTAAGGAATAAAAATAATAGAAAAACCTTTTTGGTAACAGTTTTGAAATCTTGGATGCAAAGTGCTATAAAAACTGAATTTATTTACATGTTTGAGAAAAGTGAAGGGCTCTGGGGATGGGATGGATCTGCCTATTCCCAGAACAGGGCCCTGCCATGTGTCAGGCCAGTGTCCTGTGTCACCTCTCCCTGTGAAGGATAAGGATAGTGAAATCATCTTCTCCTGTGTGAGTCTGGTTTTTCCTACCAACACAGGACAAAGCAATCAAAAACGTGCTGGTGTAGTGTGAGGGCAAGTGATGCGAAGCACTTTATGTTTCTGTCTCTCATACTGTATGTTGCAGGAAGATAATGATGAAGGAATTTTTCATTACAAAGGGAACAAAGCCAAACTAGATGATGTGTGTGGTTGTCCTGTGTGCAAGCTGTCCCTCTTTTTCTCTTCAGCGTGCAAGTACAATTTGTCACCTCATAGTATAACTGCAATCTGTCTTCTGCTTTGTTCCTTTTCCCATTTAGGTTTGGTTTTGGGATTGAGTGTATTTAAAAGTGTGCTTTTTAGAGAATTGTATTAAGAAAATTACTTTTTGTGAAGATAATCTAAATAGATTTTAAAAAATCTTTTGTATGTATCTTAATGTCTCAACAGCTGAGACAAACACCACCTAAAACCTTATGTTAATTATCATTTCTAACAAAAAAAAGAAAAGTTCTAATTTGGTATTATGTAATACCAGGATCTTTAACTAAAATATTTTTTTAAAACTGCATATATCAACATGTAAATTATTCACAAATGTTCTTAAGTTATTATTTGCATTGGTTTATCTGCAGATAGGTAGCAGTTTCTACTTGTTGTGCATATGTATCAAAACAGTTCAGTGTCCCCTGTGGAAAGCATTCTCTCAGGGAAGGCATTATTTTGTATTAATTCACATGAGCAACTTTTCCTGGGAACATTAAAGTTTGTTAGATTTTGACATTTATTTTTAAAAGATGAATAGTTTTAATTGTGATGTAGGACTTGAGGAGATGATATTGTTTTAACTTGCCAGTTGTCCAGCCTGCACATATAAGCTCCTTGCAGCCAAACTGGCTGAGCCTTCTGGGGTAGTCCATATGAGAGAAATGTTTTTCCATTCTCATAGGAGGTAAAGGAAAAAAAAAAAAACCTTGGGCAATATGGAGAGGAGTGTTGCAGAAAAGGAGGAGGGAGTTGGATGAAAATATAAAGGTGCTGCATTAAGGAAGGGAATCCAGGAAACACTGCAGTAGGGGGAAGGGAAGAAGAGGATGCCAGATTGAGTGGCTGAGTGGTAAAGAAAAATGGAGAGTGCAGCCTGGAATACTAGATTAGGAACGAGGATTCAGGCTGATATTTTGAATTGCTCTTTGACCTATGGCAGAATTCTTGGCCAAACATTTAATTGAAGTGTTTTATACTCCCGGAAGGGACCCTTTCTTTGCCATATCATAGATATCTGTGTGCAAAAAAATACAATTTTGTTTTGTGTTTTTGCAAAGTCATATGGATGTCAGACACCCATCTTTAATACATCAATGTTGTAGTCTGCTATCTGGTCTTGGAAAACTGGTACAAATAGAAAGTTTAGGGTATGCTGGCTTCCTGCAGGACAGGCACCTCCTCAGCACTGTCACTGCCTTTGAAGAGAAGTAGTTGTATGTCACTTGAGACGATTACTTTGCTTTTCAACTGTGTGAGGTTACTACTCCCTAGTAATATCCAACATTTTTTGCATTTAAGAAGCCTCCAATCTTTTTGACTAAGCCTATTTATAAAACCTGCTGTTAGAAAAATTTGCTTGGGCCAAACTTCTGATCTGGTACTGTATGTACTACTTTTTTTTCAGATGCAACATTTGAATACCACTGACCTGTTTTTTTTGGTCAGAATTATGTTTGAATACCTGGATAAAATCTAAAATCTAGTATTATCAGAAAAATAATTTCTTTTAGTGAAGAAATATCAAACAGCTTTATTACTGAGCAAAAGGAAAATATAGCAGAATATTTTTATTATTAGTATTTAAAATTTTAAATTTGGTTTCTGGCTTCCTAGAGATGCTTAGTAATTGATTAAGTCATACTAGAAATATGGAAAAAAAAGGCTTTTAAAGTGAGCACTGTGGTTAAAGTGTCCTGATGAAGTCATAATATGCTTTGCTTTTGAACTATCTATGGATAGGACCAAAGTTGTATTCAATCTTTACTTAGATCCATAGATCCTGCTTACAGCTGTGCCCATCTTGCTCAAGGCATCTTGCCATCTTGCTCAACCATGGCATATGCATTACTTTCTGATAGAAATAAGGTAGCTCAATATTTGATTACTGGAGGAAATATTCGAATATGGTAATCATCTATTTGACTTCATCAGCAGGTATAATGCATTTAGGTTGGGTGGAAATGGCAAAACTACTTTTTTCCCCAGCAATCTCACTGGAATTACCTCCCAGCAAGCAAGTCTGGGGAGTAATAATGCTGGTTCTGTAGCAAAGGGAAAACATTGTAAAAGAAGCAGCGCTACCAAATAAAGAGAGTAAAATTAAGAGTATCTTCCCACTGGGATGTCATGTCCCTTAAGAAAATCTAAACATTGTACTGTAGCATTCTTCCCCTCAGAAAATCTCAGCTGACACAAATGTGGGACTACATAGCTGAGAGAGGCTGGAGAAACCATGAGTTGTAGTTTTTGAAATTAGACTGCAGAGTTTAAGGTAGAAGCAATATGATGATTCCACTTGTTGTCTCTGCAGAATGCTTTGTTCACATGGCCCCTACTCTTTTATTCAAGCCCAAAAATAATTTAACTGTTGACCAAAAAAAAAAAAAAAGAGTCTTATTACTAATGTAGAACTTCTTCAGCTGAGATTCCCAGAGCTTCCAAACCAGAAGGTTCCATGACTGCTGATAAAGGATCAGAATTTCTTCTTGACGTTGTGTTTTTGAAACCTACAAATGGCTGGGAAAATCAGGCTCCCTACCTGTAAGAATGCCCCTTGCTTGCTTCTGGAAAAAGGAGCCCTTTCTTAACTCTTGAATGTGTTCTTTGGTAGGTAATAAACATGCATTGTATTTCTCTTGGCTTGTTAGGGAATAAATAAGACACTAATTAAAACCTTGAAACACTTTTCCAAACCTCCTCCCACAGCAATATCCAGATTCATACAAAATTGTATGAGTCAGACAAACGTTTGATGAGATTCAAATCAACACACAGCATTTTGTTTTGCTGTAACTTGAAGCAATTACAAACTACAGTTGGATTTTTTTCCAATTAAAAAATATGAAACATAGTCTCATTATTTTAATAAAGCAGAGTGTTTGAATCAAAACTATGAACTATAAATAAATGAGTGCCTTCTAAACTCTGGACACATGTGGAAATGAAAGAGGTCTATTACAGAAGTTGAAAATCTATATTTAATGAATACACCCACTACATCTATTAAATTGGCAAGATAATAAGTGTGCAGCCCTCTCTTTTTCTTCAGAACAACACATTCAACATAGTCATGAGATGAGCGTTTTACCAGACATTGCAAAGACACTTCAGCTGCACTTTTCAATTACTTTTGGACTCTGTATGGTTGTGTAAGTATCACACTTGCCAATGTGTGCTCATATTGTTTATACATTTATGGTGCCTCTTCCTGTGGCTTGAACAGTTAGGGCTGCAGAAGTTACAGTGGAGGGTATTTGGTGACTTTTATTAACTTTGGCATCATTCCTTTCTCATTTCATTCAGCTTTGTCCTGGATAATGCATAAACATGTGACATTTTCAGTCTTCAAATGTCACATCATGTAACGAAAGAAACTGTTTGACATTGAGTAGGTCCATCCTAACAGTGGGATAAAAGAACTTGTCTTGCCTATTTTTGAGTGCCAGGGTATTTCTATGGTTTCCACTTCTGTCTCTGCCCAGTCTTTCTCTGGCCAAATGGTGCCTCTCATATCTGTAGAATCCCAAACTTTTAATAAACTATAGTCATCTCAAGCAGGAACAAGTTATTTTTAATGTTTTTCTGCGGATCTGTGCATGATCCTTTCAAATAGGATGGGCTAGAGAATCCACTATCCCTCTGAAGGTTTATACTTTTAGTCTTAGTTCCTTTTTATGTGAGAAGTTTATAGTTACAAGTTTCATTAACATGTGTAGCAAACAGTTGCCAGGTAGCAGTGGACAACTGTTGTGTTCTGTAAGTTAATTTTGAGTGTATTTTCCAATGTAGTGTTCCCTGAGAACATCAACAAGAACGTCATTTGAGTGTGCTGCCTTTTATAATCAAAGTGTGTCAGAATTTGATGCAGCTGGTACCATTCAGCTCACAGTAAAGATACTGCAAATAGAAAGCACGACTTCACAGTTACACATTATAAAGCTAATACACACCTTTTGGTTTCCATCCTCACATGTTATGTTGAGATCTCCTTCCTGCTTGTTCCATTTGTTCGTTGTCATAAACACTGTCTGAATAACATCTGGTCAGTGAAGTTTCTCTAAAGCCAAACATGCTTTTATTTTGGCTTAAGAGTGAAGGGAGTTATGGAAGAACCAAAACATATTGCATGGTATTTTTTGTGTGTTGGTGGCTTTTACGCCTCTTTTCCCCTTCCTCTTTCTTTATGATTGTGTCTTTGTCTTGATGAGATGAAGTGGAAGGGTGCAAACAGGCTGATGCTGTGGATATTTACGCTAATGTCTGATAGTTGAAAGGCAGCATATTCATGGAAGGGAAAAAAGACATTTTCACCACATACAGGGGTCATATAGAGGCTTTTGAAAGCTGTTTTCTAATCCAGGACTGAAAACATGACACAACCCCTGGTGTATCTGAGTTAATACTAGGGAACCTTGCCAGCCAAAGCAGTTAAAACCAGAAGTGTTTCTGGTCCAGCATGACAGATTCTGTTTCTATAACTGCTGTAGGTTCAGGAGGTGGGACTGGCCAAACTTAAAAGGCTTAGTGAGCCTTGTGTTCAGACTCCTCTTGGCAGAGCCAAGTTCTCATTTAATTAACTAGGCAACTATTAACAATGACATTTTACAAACTGAATGCAATTGTACTAATCAAGATTTTTCAAGTTTGTAGGTAAAAGTTACTTAAATGTCTGTGTGACTGCCAAGCCATCAACAGACTTCTTTAATTTTGAATAATTTTATGTGATTTTTAGGTTATTAGTTATGCAAATTAAAATAGACAGTCATATATTTTTGCCCACTGTCTCCTGGGCAGCATGCAACAGCCCCTTCAACTTTTCCTCGGCTTTCATTCTTTCATCCTAAAAATCTATCGACAACCAAAAAAGTAAAACACTTCCTTGCAACTTCATATCTTTGATTTCTCTATGATTTGCAGACCAAATCTACTTACCCTGTAAGTACAAGAACACTTCAGCTTGATGTTCTGCCAGCTCATGCAGAAATTCAGAATTGAAACTGGGTGTCAGATGAGCACAAAGATGCAGAGTACTGACAAATACGTGTATTCATCTGTATAGTGCACACCTGGAAAAATACTGAATGATGTAACTTTGTAAAAAGCCTAAACCACTTGAACCACCAGCCTGAACCACCATTATGTGTTTGTTGCAGTTTTATTTCTCATGAGGACATTGAATCTGAAGCCACCATTTCTTCTGTTGTGCTTTAGGTGCTGTAGCAGTTCTGATCCCACGCCTAGACCTGGTGATTTCTTTTGTCGGAGCCGTCAGCAGCAGCACTCTGGGACTGATTCTGCCACCTCTGGTTGAAATCCTCACTTTCTACAAGGAAAACCTAAGTTTGTGGACAATATTTAAAGATGTTTTTATAGCTTTTGTTGGATTTGTTGGATTTTTAACAGGGACATATGTGACGGTTGAAGAAATCATTTATCCTGCATCTACAGCTCTTGCTAATGCAACAGGGAGCTTTCCTGCAGATTTAAATGCTACAGACTTGGTGGTTGGGTTAAAGTAATTAACCAGGCACTGTGAACGATTTTGTTCCTTAACCAGAAAATCTTGACTCAGGACCTGCTTTCAACTACTGGTACTGTGTAAAGAGGTACAGTTTGTAAAAGATGTAGGATATACATGTGAAAATACATTATTTTTTTAGAAAGTAATTATATATCTCTTGTGGACTTTGAATGAAAAGTTACAAGATTTTGTTTTGTTTATCAAAGCAATATTACTTTCATGCAAAAACATTCAACATCACACACGATAAGCAATTTATTTTTGTACATTTTGTTACCTTGACCCATTTTTTACACAATTTCTTTATCCTTGATTTCAACTATACAAAAGTATGAAATACTGTATTTTTTATTACCTGTGGCTAGAAGTCTGTAGACTTACATATCTATATTTCTATTGGAACATATAATAATTATTTTTGCATTCTTATGTTCTGCCTTAAGTAGTACTTAGCATGCCCTTTGCGTATTTATGCTTCATTTGTCTATTTTGGAAGAAAAAAAAATAGTGAGTTCATAAGTTGGTATCTGGGTAGAAACTAAATTTTGTTTAGCAAGCCTGCATGCTGAGTCTCCATGTATAGTCCTGATTTTCAGGGTTCATATTTGACTTTCTGTCTCACACTTCATAGATGACTTTCACTCCAAATGTTGAAGCACTGTTTTTGTTCTTGTTTTCTAAAAACCCTATAGTTTGTGCAATAACGTAACTTATTTATCATAGTCATTCCTGTTATGAAAAAGCAAATTTTTCTAAGGAGTATTTTTAATCATAACATTCCTGTAAGAAATATGCTATGCCAAAATCTCTCCACTGTAGTCCTACAAATTAAGATAGAAATATATGTAATATTTTGCCTGCTTTCAATATATTCCTCAGAAATCTACCATTTGGTAATCTACCATTTGGCATTACAGTGCTAGAATAATATACTACTAAATATATCTATATTTATATTTTCTCTAAAGAAAATTTCCACTGTCATCTACCATCTGGTGACTGTAATGAGCACTTTTATCTCCATGTTGATAAGGGCTGATAGGGATTTGTTATAGCATGTAGTTTAAACTGCATGTATTTGTTCAAGCAATAGTTCTGAGTAATGCTGAAATTTTGATTTTAGCGTGGACAAAGTTAAATACTTGGAAGGGATGAGTCTCTGTCTGTGTGATACCCCAGAATCAGCCTTTCTTATGGAAGTTCCACAGTGGAGCAAACACAGGTGGTTAGCAGAGAAGAAAAAGGTAACTTCAGCTTTTCATCTTGAAGGTTTTTTAGTCTTTAAGCTCTTTTATTTTTAAAGACATTAAATCTCAGTATTTCCATCTGTTTCATAGGGAATCTGTTGCTTACCTAACCTATACACTACACACCGATAGAATATATTTCTGTGCAGCATATTTTACTTGACATTGAACAGTTTTGCAAGAAACATCTTTAGTAGGACTGAGAGGATTTAAATGCAAGTTACTTTTCCTCTTGGTTTTTCATCTTTCTATTTGTGTATTGGGAGAATAAAGGACTTTGAAGTCCATTCATATCTGTTGTGCTTCACTTGTGTCCTGGAGAGCAGCTCTGAGAAGGTGCTTCTACCAGGGTGCAGAAGGACTTGCCCAATTCAAAGTTTGGTGGTGCTTTTGTCAGGTGCAAGTGAATACTGCCACGGTTCTATCAATGAATGTTTGCTGAGCTGGGTACCTGCAGCCTACAGAGGTGGCCCTGGTACCCAGTCAATGTCACATATCCTTGTGAAAGTCAGGTAACTTGTTCAGAAGCCTGATAGGTTTGAGGGTTCTAATCTTAGTCATCAGACCTTGGAAAGGCTGGCCCGAATACAAAGCCATGCTCATCCTCCTGCTGTGTCTGCAGTGCTCCCTGTCAAGGCACAGGTTTCCAGAGCAGCAGTGGCCACCAACTGACCAGGTATGAAGCAAAGTTTTTATGCAGTTGGCAAGTGTCGCCAAGTCTAACAATGCTCTATCTTTTGAATCTTTAAAATGTTTATTAATATATTTTGCACAATGTCAATTTTTCTCCTACAGTGTAGGATTTTTTATAATTTTAACACTCATACAGCGCATTTGCATGGCCTGCTCTTTCAGACAGAAAGAGTCAGGAATCCGAGTGGCCTACTTTGGATAAGATTAAAATGTCATGTGGTGAAAAACTAAGTCTGACTAATGAGAGCGTCCTGTGAAGCATTGCCAAAGATGTAAAAGAAAGGAAATTCTGATAGAAACCTCTTCTGAGTAAGAGTGTTCATTCAGCTTTTAAAGTGCTGTAATATAATATTAGTTGCAAGTTAAGAGGCAGGGAGTGAAACTAAGAGATTTCATAGGTATGGTTTACATTAAGGTAAATATTTAAGATGGAAATGTACTTTAGCACAAGCTAAATTAAACTGCAAAATGTGTGGTTAGCTTATGTTCCTGACAAGGAGCAGAAGCTATTGTATTTATATACTGTACATGAATTTATATTTTACAATATAATATTGTTAACAGTTTTAATGTAATTTAATCATTAGTTGTGCTACAGGTAACTGGATAATTTTCTTGTCTGTAACTGTTCATCCTCAAGTATTGGGCAAATAAGAGGATGGGTTTGCCTGATGTTCTGTTAAACTTTAATCTTCTGTATCAATAAAACTACAAATTACCCTGCAAACTCGGTGTTATCCTGCCTGTCACCACTACTGCATCACTAGAAGAAACAGCTGTCCTAATGCAGAATTTACCTTTGAAGTTGTCCAAGGAATGGTGATTGACGTGAGACTCACAGGCAAGCTCCAGAGCTGATTTTTCTTTAATGATAAATCTCATTTTAAAGTCCAATAGGCACTCCTGAAAAATCCTACCTGCACTCCAAGGGTTTTCATGAGGGCACATGTTAAAGTTAGGCTTCTGCATCTTTTTAGAGCTGCTATAGTAAATAAGTTCATTTTTAAAAGTAAAAAGAGATGCAGATATTCCCACTGAAATTCCAGTTTCTGTCTAGAAAATTGGAAAGAAAAGAAAAATCCAGACATTTTAAAATTGGACAGGCCTATACATATTTGCTCTGAACTTGGCCTTACCTGTAAGGATGGAGTGCTGTCTCAACATGGTGATAGAGAAGGGAAAGTGTTAACTTGGAAAACGCTTGAGTAGAAGTGAGGGCTGAGATTAGTTGGATAACCTAAGAGATTCCACTCAGTTTCTCTCAGGGAGAGTGAAGGGTAAGAGGGACATAATAAGAGGGAAAAGTGATTATTTTGATTACTTTTTTAAAAATTCTATATTAAAATGTTTTAGATGAAGGACTAGAGAAGCTGTATACATCATTCACTACCATTGTATAATTGCTGGAATGTATTATGAGCCTTGTCAGACCTCTTGTTTTTCTGCTTTAATTTATTGGGTTCTGTATGGATTCATCAGTATTTCTGCTGCTTAAAGATTTCTGAAGTGTCACACTATTCTCTGGTAGAAAACAAGCAATACAGATGACATCTGTTGAAGTTCATTTTTCACATGCTGTCCATGGGAGAAACCACTGCAACATCTTGGTGGGGTTTCAGGAAGAACCTTCCTGAAAGGTAGGAGAACCTTCTCCATGGTTTTGTGTGTTATTTTTAGATGTTCCTGGACCATCTTAACATGACACAAGAAGTCTGAACCTTGCCCACAGTTAGCTGAGTTACCCAGACTCCACTTCGTTCTGATTAGTGTAATGTAGGTCTGTGAACTGGCTATACCCCTGGACATACATACTGAGACTGGTCTAAATATTATTTGAACTCAGTATTAGTAGCTCAGTGGTTTAATCTCCAAGTTCTAGAGTGCTTGGATGAGTAGCATCTGATAGCAGTATTTTTTTACTCTTGGTTTATTTAGTTTTTTCTTAAAATGCTTTTGTTAACAATTAAGAATTTATCTAAATTTACAGTTCCATAGATTCACTTCAAGCAGACAGTAGCTGGGGTGTAGAAAGCAGCATCTAAGTAGACATTCAGTTTGAGTTCAGCAAAAGTTTCTCTGCATGCAAAAGGAGGTGCCTCTCAAATTACAGAAAAAGAATCTGCAAGGCTATATGGCAAAGAACTCACCTCCAATGACACAAAGGAGTACAGAGGCACAACTGCGAGTGGATGAACTCCAAATAAATTCACCTTGTTTTCCATTTTTACAGGATAAGGGTTAGTTTCAAAGGAGCAAGTTTCACAGGTTGCACCAAATGATTAGGAGCTGTCTTGTAGCATGGCAAGGAAAGGGAACAGGGGCCACTGGTGTGGCTAAAGACCAATCTCTGTCAACGCAAAGGAATGGAGGAACTGAAATATCCTCTTCAGAGAAATGGAGCCCCAGCCTGGCTTCTTCCAGGGTTTTCACAGCACAGCAATCAGTCCATGGTCCTGGTGAGAAAATCACCAAAGAGGCTTGACTGGGGAGCATCTCTCAGGATCACTGCATAAACTGAGAGTGTTATTGCTAAAGGGGCAAGGGAACACCCTGTAGGACATATGGGAAGTGTATTTTGGGTATGTACAGGACTTGTAATGGGAATTTGGAGTAGCAACCAAAAGGGGGAAGAGATGAATCAAAGTGCACTGGGAAAAATGGAATTTTATGATTCTGTGAATGTAGAGATAAAAGGGTCCAGTCAATCCCATGTGAGCCAGGAATGGTCAATACAGGTGTCAGTCTGTCCATGCCCTGTGGCTGACCAGTGCAGTCTCTTTTGCCTTCCCACTAAAATAGGACTAAATCCAGCTGTGCCTGGGGTCCTCTCTCTGAGGAGTTTAGAAAGCAAGGGGGTCCTTTATGCACCTTGTGACTCAATGGGAGGGCTTCTTCAGTAAACTTTGTTGAAGCTTCTGCTCCCACCCATGTCATTGTCCCAATACCTCCTCTGGAGGGGAGTTTCCACACCTGAGCCAGTTGTGTAAAAGAGAACATTGGATCTTACTGGCCTCTTCCCTTACCCAGCTCAAACCCTGGCTTGATCATGAGCTTATCAGGAATATGTGCTCAGCCTCACTGTGTGCTGGACATGGAGCTGTGGCAACCTCACTTCCTTCCTGCTGCCAGCTTTGGCAGCTCCTAACAGACTCCCCTCATACTTCCTGAGAAAACTAGTTTCTCTGGGGCTCAGCATCATTGCCTCATGCTGCTGGGCTTTGGCCTTTCTGTCATTTTGTAGGTAAAAGGTATATGTGCCCCCTCCAGCACTCCTTTTCCTTAGGTAATAGTTCTTTAGTGGATTTTAAACAGCTCAATTGTTTTTTAAAATTAGTGGATTTGGCATTTTGTGAGGTGTTTTTCATTATGTCTCTGGATAATTTATGCTATACAATATTTGTCACTTGACCTGATAGATTTATTTGACTTTGAATGAGTGAGCTCAAACTACTGAAGCCAGTGAAGTCCTTTCAGTTTTGTTCTTACATATGCACTCAGAAACAAAGTTTTATTTTGGGAGCATTCCCATTTGTATCTTAGGTACTTGGGAGAATTGATTGTTCTGTATTTTAGTTTTCAGCAACTTTCCAAAATTCAAATAATCTTTAATGTATCCAGCCCTCTAAACGTTGACATATAAATGCCTATGGAAATTTCTGAGTTTATTGATTTTTTTCATCTTAAATATAATCTCTTTGCAGAACAGAACTTTTTTTTGTTGGTTTCAACTGCCAAACCTGAGAGACCAAAGTCCTGGGAAACTAAGGCCACTGCTCTTTTTTCATACTTCCCCAGGGTTAATGAAATCATTGTGAGGATTTGTTAGTCTTTCAACATCATTTGTGTTATACCATCTCCTCCAAAGCCTATTACATTGTTACTGTTAATGGATTCATATTGAATAATAAATTATCGGAGCAATTCTGGCCCACAAGAAGATACAGAATCCATTTTTTCCTACTGCTGGGTAGGCTCCAGAGGGTGTCAGCCTTAGGCTCAGCAAACTTATTATTATTAAATATGACCCAACTATATACAGGAATAAGTCCATCAAGAGATAGGCTACCTCTTCAGGGTTATTACATTTGAATCCTCTCTGAGTCCATGGATAATTTTGTGTCTTCCCAACCTAATGTTTCCCTCTATCTGTCACTGGGGGGTTCCTTACTTTTCTATTTTTTAGTGAATTCAAAGTTCCATATTTCTGTTTTAATTGCTGAACCCATGTCAGCTTGGTTTAAAGGATCTTTTTATATATAAAAATAAGTACATTTCATATACATGTTTATTAAGACTACCCATTCTCTTCCTACCTAAACTGTTTTCTTGGAAGTCACTGCTATGTGTTGCATCCAATGACCTTTCCTGGCTCAGAATTCAAGGGTAGGTCTGTCCCTGGCTCTCAATTCTAGACAAAGTCATGCTACTCATCATTGTGCTGTGAGCTGTTGTTTATGTTCTGCCTTGTTAGTTCAAAACACCTGTATATCGTAAATGCATATCTGAATTATATTTATTGTGAATCTTAAATCTTTCTGCTTGTTTTCTTGAACCCAGGTGTCACAGCTGATTTTAAAAGGTGAGAATATGGAGAAGTTCAAGGATTCAGTTGGCAGTGATTCTAATAGTCAAATGTGCCTGTGTCCAGTGGAGTTATCCAAGAAACAAAATTATGTGTATTCAATTCAATTAAATTCTCTTCTCTTCTGGAAAACACACTGTTTGGGCTGGGGTTGTGGGGTGACAGCAGCACTGGTGTGGACCATGTCTGAGCAGAAATGCAGCTGAAAAAGCTGAAATGAAGATCTAGGCTGGAAGCTGGAACACCTGGATATAATCCAAGCACACGGGGACAACCCCAGGAAATTGTAGCTACCAAGACCTGATTTGCTGTTGAGAAAATTACCAGCAACAAGCAGTGGCCTCAGCTCTTCCCTGAGGCATTTATAGGCTACTTTGGGACTCACCATCTGTCCTGCCTATTTTCTACAGCCTCAGACTACAGGCTGAAGGTGTGCCTTGTTCACAAAAATATGCACCAGTCAAGCTGTGGTTCTTCCAGATACTTCCTTCCCCCTCTATTCAGCAGACAGTTTCTGTTTCCATCAGATTCAGCCAGCTCAGCTGATTATTTTTCCTCTTTGCAATTGTATTTCTGCCATGTTACATTTTATTTCAATAACATGCCTCACCTGGCACTGTCACATGCAGTGCCATTGTTATCACAGTTTCTATGGTTTTGTCCTGTAAATGTTGTCATCTTCTTCTGGAGGCAAAGCTATAGTTTGTAAGAAGCTTGTCAAACATTTTATTACAGAACTTTTTTCCTTTTTAAAATCATAAGTGCAATATTTCTTAATTAAAATGGAACTTCTCAATGCCCTAAATTATAATGCTCTCTTTTTATAAAGAACAGGGCTATGGATCTTGTGACTGCCAGAGGCCAGGCTGGCATCACAATTCTACATCAGTCAATTCGATGACAAATGATCCCTTACAGACACTGCAATGCCAGCAAAATTTGCTGCAACAACATTATTTTCCCAGTGTAGTTTGTTTCTTTTGGGGCTTAGGGGAAGAAATGTGCAGTTTGTCCTGCAGTGAGGTCAACTACCCTGTGGCAGCAAAAAAGTCTCTGGCTTGCCTGGAGACTTTACTTTAAATTGTGTGACTTCTGGCTTTGCAGTGGTTGTTGAGTGCCATATTTCAGCCCTTACTCTCACATCTCTGTATCATAAGAGAAATTGGGGGTTTTAATTATTTTTTCGTGGGACTATATGGTTTATCTCCCCCTTTCCACGTTATTTTAGAGTTAGCTGAAGTGATACTGCAAGAGTAGTAGTGATGTTCGTGTGAATCAAAAGAGAAAAATATATAAAGCCATCACAGTATTCTGCAATCAAACAGAAAGTAAAGTCCTTACTAGCACTGAAGACAAGGTGCTGGACTTAACAAGAAAACATAGCAAATAAATCAG
Source organism: Sturnus vulgaris (assembly GCF_052056855.1). Lineage (NCBI taxonomy): Eukaryota > Metazoa > Chordata > Aves > Passeriformes > Sturnidae > Sturnus > Sturnus vulgaris. Next base: position 41,025,902 of record NC_142244.1, on the reverse strand, counting down.
TTTCCCTCAAGAATATACCTGCCATAATGTCTGCAGTGTTCTCACTTACAGACAGCTCTGGCTCACTGTGAATTGCCTCGGAAGCATTTCTGTAAAATAATCTCCAGTGTGCTATGCTTTGAGAAAATAGTTCAGATCTGTATCAGCATCAGCAAGGGTTTAGCTCACCGTAGTAGTTAAGCAGGTGAGAATAACTGATACCCTGTTTTCCTGTTTTCTTTTTTCTTTGCTGCTGAAGGATGGCACTTCAAGAGCAATAATACAGTGTATTCCTATCAAAAGATCAAAACTGGAGGAGCAGTTACCCAGAACTCACTGCAATACAAGTTCTTTTTTTGCAGTATCCCAAGTCAAGCATGCAAGTGAGATCCCCAGGTCTGATAGCTACTTTGGAGAACCTTGGCTCATATCAGCACATTCATACTTAGGAAGGGACCATCCATCCGGGAGTTATGGCAGTTGTTCAGTTCTCTGCACACATAGATGTGGATATGGATGGCTCACTTTGGGCAATGTTTGCTGAAAGCTACAGGTATTTATTAGCTGCTGCCTTACCCATGGAACACATCGTCCCCTGTAGAATAGTGTATATGAAGTTATGAGGGTATTATTATTTCATGTTCCATTACCTCCATCAAAGTTTGGCACAAAATGGGATTTTCTGTTTGATTGATCCGTGTCATGGGTAAATGTCATTTCTCTGCATTATGAAACACCTCCCTAGCATTTATTTTTATCTTCCTCTTTAGTTGTTTGGGAGGGGTTTTTTTTGTTTTGTTTTTTATTTTTGTTTTGTTTTGATGTGTTTTCTTTGTTTGTTTTAGTTTGGGTATTTCAATACAAAATTATGAACATCATAGAAACTTTTGGTAAGACCCTCCTAATTTTTTCCTGAAGTCTGTTGCTGATATGGGGTCACTCTGCAATTAGGAGTCTGGAGGATTTCTAACTAGCAAAGAACAATGTGCATCTCAAACCTCTATGCCTCTTTGTCTACATAATCTACAAATGTAGCTTCACTCTTCATTTGCTTAATTTATGAATAATCCCTACTCCCTGCAGCCATGTGAGGAGCTCTGGGATTAACTGATTTGAAATTTCTAGGAATACTTCAACTTGTGCAGCAAAACCAGTGCCATGCAACAAAAAGCGCTCCATGCACAGCCCTCAGCTGTATTGCACAAACACCTACAGCTCTTGTCCTGTCACTTCCTCTTTCTTTCTTGCCAAAATAACATGGCAGGCACACATACATGCATTAGGAACCCAATCTTTCTGCCAGATCGTCTCAAGGAGCCATCACCTCATGTTTGTTTGTCTCAAAATCCTATTCCAATGGCTCTGTTGCTTTTCATAACCCAGCTATGAGTCTCAGAACTTTCATTCTTGTTTAATTGCACTGAATGGAGATAATAGAAGAAAGTGTCTCCTTGTTTCTAGCTATGGGTAGATGACTAAGTAGGTACCAACTTTATATGACACATGGTTCAAAACAGTTTAAAGAATTTGTCCTTTCACACACTGCAGGACACTCAAGACCCTGGAGTACTGGCTAAATGCTGAAACACATAAAAATTGAGACTGTAATGTCTCATTTCTTGGTCTTTCTGTTCTACAGAGACATGGGGAGAAGACTCTGGAACTGAAAGGTGAGATCTAATGATTGAGAAGACTAAATTTCACAGTCAGACAGTTGTACTGTCTATTCAACACTCAAAAGAACAAATTTTGACTTCTACCTGACTTTTTTCTATTTTCTTCCTCCTTTCTCATAAATATTTATGGTCTTCTTGGCTATTAATTTTGAGAAAGGTATATTTATTACCTTGGGGTGAGTTTAATTTTCATTTATTTTGCAGTTATCTATGAGTAATATCTGTGTAAATGCACTCACCAGGTTCTCAAAGGCGTTCCATGAGGTTGTTCCTTCATATTTTTCCCCTACATCATCAAGTGCCTCCAACAAGATCTGCACAGTTCTGCTCCTGAGATACTGGATCCACAGCCTCAGCCTGTGCCACCAGAGCCTCACCACTCTCATAGTGAACACTGCCCTGTTTCTGTTCAAAGCCATCCCCCCCTTGTTCTGACACTAGACACCCTGCTAAAAAGTTTGTCCCCATCCTGTAAGTCCCCTTTAGGTACTGGAAGGTGCTATGAGGTCTCCCTGGAGCCTTCTCTTCTCCAGGCTTGGAAGCTGTTACCCAGTCCAATGCCTCTTTCTGTCAGCAGATCCTGATTAAGGCTGGTTAACTGTTCATTGGGAATATATTTCTCTTCTGAACTTTCTTTGCCCCTTGTTATCTCCTGCAACCTCGCTGAACACTGCAGTTATCACATGCCTTTTAAATGGTGTTTTTAATTGGAGCCTTATAAAGGTAAATGAGTTCAAACTTTCCTGTAATAACTTCAGTGATTACAGCTCACAAATCTGGGAGTTTAAAATTTTTTTCTCCTATTAAATTGATTTTTATTGGACCTCTAATATATATAGAGACAAAATTAATATCTGCAAGAAATCATGCAGTTTGGGATAATGACACGCTGCTGAAAAACCTCACAGGAAACAGAAGAAGAAAATAGCAGAATATATTTTGCAAAATGCTGTATAAATACACAAAAATTATACTTCTACATTGCCAGTTTCATTTCCTACTTCACAGTGCTTAACTGGCATTTGGAAAAAATATGAAAACATGTATAGCCTAGGAGTATAAGTACGGGACTAAGGCCTTCTTCGACTTCTCATCCAGCTGTTGGAACAGAAATGGATATGTAGATTGATTCTAGTTAGGCTAGGCAAAATATTTTATATTCCTTTTCAATTTGGCTAGAAACTGAAATAAGAAAAGGAGCAGCTATGAAAGTGTAAAGACAATATTCACATATATTCATAGAGCTTACAAATTAAAAAGGGCATCAGGAGATCACCAAACCTGAACCAAAGGCATTACAGATGGTTACTTTGCATCCAAAATCTCAGCCCTCAAACACAAAGGCATCAGGTCATTATGCAATAACATCAAGAGGCTGAAGATCCAACACGTTCTCTGGTGTTTTGCTCAGGAGTTTAGTCTCCCTCAGTGCTAGAATTTTGTTTGTAGTTTCTAATTTAGATTTCCTTTTTGCTTCCAGACATTTTTTAAAATATTTTGCCCCACCAGATTAGAGCCCTATTCAAGACATAGGACGCTGTGTTTCTCCCATAAAAGTATTCCAGCGTTTGAATGGCATAATTTATTGATTATCTTTGAAAACTAATTCAACTCAATTCTCTCACTGAAAAATAATCTTTTGTCATCTTTTTCTGGTCTTTCCTGACGGCTCTGCAGTGTGTGCTCACTGCCCAATATAACCCTTATTTTACTGTTGGTAAAATCCCTTGGTGCATAAATATTGCATTTCTTTTTTACATCATTAGCTCTGCAAAACTTATCTGCAGTGAATTTATATTTACTCTTAGTTCGTTGATGAAAATGTTGGACAGTGCCAGGTCTTGCATTAATCTCATTGGTCTCAGCTCCAACAGCTAAAACAGTGAGCTCTGAATGGTTTGATGCGAGATCCAGGCCAGGAGACTTTTGGGGTGCATGTGAAGATGCTGGTGGGAGGCAGCCTGGGACAGTGTTACTTGGAAATACTGCTACCAGAAAAGTATCTTTGTGACAGTACTTATTACTTTATATAAGCTTTATAAGCTTATATAGGGACTTCACCTTCTTAGCATTTCATCTACCCTGACTGCTGCATCAATTGCTGGTTTTAAGTTGCTCCTCACTTCTTAAAAATTGCATTTTATTTCCAGTCTTATAGACCTAGATTTAGCCTACAATCCTTGTGCCTTATTATGGCATTTATCTATTACAGAGAGAATCCTTTTCAGCCACTCCTCAAGGAGGTGTGAAAAATTCACACCTGAATTATCACCTCGTTTTCTCTTTTGTAGGTAAACATGTCAAGTTTCTGTTCTCTCCCTGCAAAGCAGATTGCATATGGATGTCACTATTTTCTCCTTGGTGACATTTTATTCTGGGAAATTTGAGATTTTTATCCTGATATGCTAAGGCAATGAATTATATAGTTGCATATTAGGATCTTTGCCTGCCATATCACCTTTTAGTGACCTTGACACATTCAGGGCAATTCACCAGTCTGGCAGAGGGCATAGCTATCACCTTGAAAATGTTGTCCAAGATACTAAAAATAACATAGCTATCACCTTGAAAATGTTGTCCAAGATACTAAAAATAACAAAGTTTTCTCAAAACCATGACTTGAGGAAGTGCATTCAAATGAACCCTGTGGGGCTGTCAGCCACTCTGATTATCACACTTGCCCATGGAGCTGCTGCACCAGCATTTACCTCTTCAGTTTCTAGAAGATGGAAGGGGAGTTTTGCTACAGGAGGAAAGGAAACAAGATGCTGTAAGCATCATTAAGCACAGATCTGTGTGATATCAGGCTTCATTAGATTTATTCTTCGTGGAGGAACCTGTTTACACGGTGGACACTCTGTGTTTTATTTGATTTGAGTTTGGAAGATTTCTGTGTAGTTTTGAAGTCTAAGAGACATTCATAGTTTGAGGAGGATGATTCAGAAGACCTGTGATGGCTGGTTAAAATGGAAGAAAAAGTACCAGTATGATATCAGCTTCTGATCCCATTAAGTATAAACCAACAATCACAGCTATTACTGAGTACATTTTGCCCTCCTACATGACCTACAAGGCAGCAAAGTGTAGATCATGTTTTGAGTCAGGTTTGTATTGCAGAAACCTGATCTTGCTCATGTTCCTCATTTCAGTGATTTCCTCTGGGACAACAACTCATCCTATGCCTGTGAAGGACAAAGTACAGAAGGATAAGAAATGCTGTTTTATGTGTTATCACAAGTAATTTAACCACTGCTGAAGTGTAGAAGTTTTCAATAATGTAAGGAGAAGGAAGAAAAAAGTAGTTCATGTCTATGGAGCTGTTTACCTGTATTTGCTTCATTAGCACAGTATCTGAGATCTTAAGTTACAGAGACATATTTTTCCTCATAATATGCCTGCAATATAGAGGAGCTGTATTTGCATTTCATGGACAGTAGGAATGGAGAAACGTTAGTGGTTTGAAATTTGCTAGTACTTCTGGGTGTCAAACAAAGGTGTCTGTATGCTTTCAAATGAGATCCAAGATGTCTCAAAACAAACAGACAGCTTCAAACCAAGAAAATGCCTATATGATCTTTCTGAAAATATTAGTTAAGGTCAGTATCCAGAACTTCTTGCCTCTAAAGAAGAGGAATAAACTTTGATAAAATGCCTAGTGCAAAGCTGGCATAATGTTATTTACTTTTATGGAGGCTTTCCAGCTTAGCAGAGAAACAGATAACCAGCCTGCTGGTGAAAAAGATTTGGTCCTCAGAAGCATGAGGAAAAGAAATTACTATGTTTATAAAGAATAAATCTTGCCAGTTTTTTTTCATAGAATGTCTAAGACAGTCATTGAAAGCAAAGCAGTTGATCTAGTTTATTATGCTATTGGATTAAAACACATCATTTCCTTAAGCAGTGAGCAGGAACTGCAGTGGTTGAAAATCTCACATTCAGAAAGAATTCAGATGAGCCTGAATACAAGCTCTCCTGGGACTGAAAATGAAATTAAGAACATATAAGGTTAGCACTAAGGGTAATATTTTTGGCAGACTGAGGTGGCAAACGAGGGATCTTTGTAATTACTGTTGTCAAGTAGTTTCTTCAGTAATGATGCAGAAGAAAAAGAAGATTGTGTGTTAATGCAGTTGAATGCCCTACACTGAGAGGAGTCAGGCAAAGACAGAGATGTTGGGGGTGGGAGTAGAGCAGAAGGAAAACTAAGGACATATTTTGGAGGAGGAGGAAAGGAAGAAAAAGTAACACTGGAAATAAAAACTACTGAATGTTAAAGATCCATTGTGAGGTGGTTTGGGTCCCTGACATCCAAATCCAACTGCTAAAATATAATGAAAACATTAAAAATGGTGCTAGAGAGACTAAAAGAGCAAATATTTGGCTTAAATTTGCTATCTGCACAGGTCATCTGCCAGTCTGGAGAAGCTCTTGATTATTCTTGAGGCATAAAGTAGCAAGTTTTGGTGTTTTGGGAAAATCTTTTGGGAAAATAAGGATGTAGGAATACTGGAGTTTCTCTGCAATTTATAGGTGAGAAGTATCCAGTAAAAATCCAGGGATTAACAGGAGGTATCTCAAAAGGAGAACTCTAGTGAAGATGTGTAATGATATGATGTAAAACTTTTAAAAGGCTGTTCAAAATCCACAGATAATTTTATAGTCTGAACATTTTTAAAAAAAATAGTCTCAAATCAAATTATAACTGAAGTATCTAGTAAATTGTGAATCTTTTCCATTTGCTCTCAATGTTTGGGAGGGGGTTTTGGACAGATCTTAATAAAATTAATGTTTACATAAGGGAATTTTAAATATGAGCTCTTACCTGAATGTATTCTGACCTGTCATCTCTGAATGTGTTAGTGGTCTGTGATCTGAATACAGGAAAAAAGAAACAGGGTGCTATGACTTGTATCAGTCACTTCAAGTTCCTGAGAAGGAATACAAAATGTCCACTCCCAAAACTGCAGAGAGCCTTCTGGAGGGATAAAATATTTTACTGGAAATGAGGGCACAGTCTGGAAGAGTAAATACATTTGATCCTTTTTCAATCTTCTCATGAATAATTTGAAAAAAGAAGAGAGTGAAATACAAGACATAACCCAGCATGGTTGCCTGAGCCCTACTCTTCTGTATGTGAACAGAACAACACAGGAGTAGTATTTTTTCTGCTGTTGCATCTAGAATCAGGGTTAGGGTTAGAAGAATACTACACCAATTAGAAGATGGGGGATCTTTGGTGGGCAATGATGACCTGTGTGGCCGATCTCAGGTTTAGTTATTTTCTCTGTCTTTGGGCAGTAATAGTGTATTGTGTTTGCATTGCAAGGTTTTGGTAGTGGGGATGCAAAGGTGGCATCTCTGAGAAGCTGCCAGAAGCTTCCCCCATGTCTGACATGAGCCAATGCCAGCTGCTTCCACGACAGACCTGCCACTGGCCAAGGCCAAGCCCATCAGTGATGTGGCAGTGACTCTGGGATAACACAGATAACAGGAGGAAAGAAACTGCTGGGGAACAGCAGCCAAAGGAGAGAAGTGAGAATATGGGACAGGAACAGCCCTGCAGACCCCAAGGTCAGTGCAGAAGGAGGGGCAGGAGGTGCTCCAGGCACCAGAGCTGAGATTCCCCTGAAGCCCCTGGTGCAGCCCATGGTGAGGCAGCTGTGCCCCTGCAGCCCATGGAGGAGCATGGTGGAGCAGAGATCCACCTGCAGCTCCTGGAGCATCCCATTCCAGAGCAGGGGGATGCCCAGAGGAGGCTGTGACCCTGTGGGAAGCCCACACTGGAGCAGGCTGCTGGCAGGACCTGTGTCCCATGGAGCCAGAAGCCCACACTCGAGCAATGTTTCTTGGCAGGGCCTGTGATCCCACTGGGGTCCCACACTGGAGCAGCCTGTTCCTGAAGAACTGCACCCTGTGGAAGGGACTCACACTGGAGCAGTTAATGAAATCCTATGGGAGGGACTTCAGGCTGGAGCAGGGAAGAGTGTGAGGAGTCGAGTCCTGCCTGTGAGGAGGAAGGAGCTGCAGGGACAGTGTGTGATGAACTGACTACAGCCACCATTCCCTGCAGAGAAATCACCAGTGAAGTAGAGCCCAAGAAGAGAGAAGTGAGTGGAACATATGTTTTAATTTTGTTCTTATTTCTCATTATCCCACTCTGATTTGATTTGTAATAAATTAAACTATTTTTCCCAAGGCAAGCCTGTTTTGCCCATGATGGTAACTGGTGATCTGTCTTTGCCCTTATCTCAGCCCATGTTTTGTTTTGTTTTAATTTGTTTTGCTTTGTTTGTTGTTGTTGTTGTTTTTTCTTTTCTTTTGCTATATTTTGTCTCCCCTGGCTATCTGAGGAGGGGAGTGATAGAGCAGCTTTTGTGGCACCTGGCATGCAGTCAGGGCAAGGCCCTGGCATACATGCACACAATTCCCCTGTCTGCCCTCTACCGTTTTGCAAAAGTACAAGGTTCTCCTAAAAACCCACAAGGGCTGTTATAAGCATTCCTTCTTTCTTTTTGCTGATTTAAAAAATTTCTTCCTTTTTCTTTATTTTTTTTCTTGACCCTTAAAATTCGATGTTTATCACTGTCAGAATTTTCTCTCTTAGTTTCAAGGCATCCTCAAATTCTTCAAGAAAAGGACAATTGTTTAGAGAGATGTTTTAGAAAGGGCTCCTTATTTTCTAGCTTTACATGGAACTGATTCTTATACCACTTTCTGATGCAGGTGGGAACCTGGTTACACTGCCTTTATGTAGTGAAGTGCCCCTTAAAGTCTTTCTGAAATAACACAGATTTGGATACTCCCATCCTACTGGACCTAAATACAGCTCTTTAATAAATGTAGCTATAGATAGATCTTGGAATAATGGCTAGTTATTAAAAACAAAACAAAGCAAAACAAACAACAAAAAAAATAAAATTAAAAAAAAAAGAAAAAGCTACATTAGATGCATACAACACCTTCCATGAGCATTGCTGGAATGAGTTTGGACTACTCTAAACCTCGTTCTAATGGTTTCTCAGCAAAACTGCCCTTTTGCAATGGTGTGCAAATGTTTTGTGTGCTTCCTAGTCTTTTCTGACATCCTTTCTTGAGGAATTACTTTCAGTGGACTGCCTTCTTGTTCAGATGTTGTAGAGGTGTAATTTCTCATTAGCTAAGAAAAAGTAATTCTTTATTACCTGGAGGCTTGTGGCCAAGTAATATTGTTTATTTTAACTACAAAAATTAATCATTTCCTGTCCTTCCTCTTTAGATCCCTTCTAGCTGGATTCTTTTGGTCTGTCTCAAGTGTGATACTCACTGTAGCCGGGAAAACAAGAAGCTGATCAGACCCACTCCTTCCAGTCCTGCCTACACCTTTCTGCTCACTGACACCTTTTTATTGCAAAGGTATTTGTGTGTAAAATATCTTTAGTGTTATCCTGCATGAAATACTGTGTACTTGGGTATTAACACCTCAGCAAATCTCTCCAGGCCCGTCAGAAGGCGTGGAGAAGTACAATGAGACGTGTGGTGCATTCAAGGGGCAGTTTGTGGTGTTTTCAAGGGGCACCTGAGGAGTCACAATCTTGAGTCTAAATTGAGAGCAACTTCCTCAAGGGCAGCATGTGTTCCAGTGACAGAGCAAAGCTTTCATATGTGGCCCAAAGCACACCCTGGGATGTGGCACTTTGAGACAACCCTAGAGGCAGTGGGAGCAGAGTAAGAGCAGAGAAAAACTCAAAGAAATAGCTCACTTGGCAGCAGGTCAGGGAGTTGGAGTGACCTGGTCATACTGAGCTCTGTAGGGTAAGTGAAGGGAATGAATGAAGGGCACAAGTTATCAGCTGGAGAATGTAAAGGGTTTGTGAGTAAAAATTTCCCCATTAAACTCCTTCCAATATTTGTACAAAGGATTTTGATGTCCTTTAGGTTGCAGCAGTGAAATGGTAAAGTGCTCTGCCGTGGAATTACTGTGCTGAGCACTATTTCAGGAGGGGAATTCAGGAGGGGAAACAAGATGTGGAAACTTGGTCCTGGTCTCATGATGGAAGCACCCAGCCTGGGACTTCCCTCAGCACTGCTCTTGGAGGACCATCCTGGTGCAAAGGGAAGTGGGCCTGGGGTGCCCTGCCTGTTTTAGATACCTGAATTGCAACATAGGCACGGGTTATGTACCCCAAAGCTGTATCACACTGAGAAAATGGGACAATTTGGGGATTTTTTTTCCCTTAGATATGCCACATGACTGTTTTGTGCCCCACAAAAGGGAAAAAGTGAAAAAATTCATGAATGATTATAAATTTTTCCAGCATGTCACCTCATTTCGTATATTGACTCAGACTGGATGCAAGGAAAGGTTTCAGTAAGGAATAGTGGGAGAGTTAATACGAAGGAGCCCTGAGAGCCCAGATCACTGCCCTCTCTATTGGGAACAGCCCTTTAGACACCAGGAAGTGGCAGAGATATTGGCAGCACAAAGGGGAAACAAACTGCACATGAAAACTAGAATGTGCCTCTAAGTCATGTCACTTTTTATGTCTAGGTTAAGCCCTTAATTTTGGCTTCTGTGACACAATATTAAATGTATTTTTTTGTCTGACTTTGACATGAGTATCTTTGTTTCCCAATCTCTGCTTATGGAATAAAAGGTCTCTCTAGGCAGAGGAAATGGAACATGTCATCCTGAAAAAAGCAGTCAGAGTGACACATACAGTATTTCTTGTTATAAACGTGCATAAAAATCCAATGTGACAGTCTGTCCTGTGTAATATAATAAGGAGAGATTGTTCCAGAGCATTCCTTAGTCCTGTATCAAAGAGTAATCTTGATAATATGATAGCAGTCATTGGAACAAAAAAAGAAACATGACTAAAATTAACTACAATTTTAACAGATAAACCACGTCTTCACTAAAAGTTTGTCATCCTGTTCTCAAGAAAACTTGTGGTTTTCTTGTGTTCACTTATTTTCAGCCTAAGATAATTGTGCTGTGCCCTGCTAATAGCAAAAGTTTGGCTCCAGTTGTGCAACTGTGCATTAATTGCCTGCAAATCAGAATTAGATGGGAAGATGCCAATGAGTTTCCTTCTTGAAAAAAAAAGTAATGAGAGTCACTTTCTTTCCCCCAAAATTACTGTCATTCAATTTGACTGAAATATTCCCTCCTCCACCATGCATTATGCCCAACCAAGCAGGAGTTAATAGCATTCCATTGATATAGCAAATTACTTTTTACTGGGGATGACACAGCATGCTTAAAAAATTTTGCCCCCACTTTCATTTTTTCCTATTCTTCCAATGTGATTCACCCTCCTACACCTTTCTTTCCATTGCCTCATGAGTAATTTCTCTTTATCTGCATCAAGCAAATGTAATGCTGTATAAAAGCTGGAAACAGCTGCTTTTGTACTGTAGTTACTATTAATAAGTCTCTGGTGTTAACAGTTCTCTGATCAACGCATCCTGATTTTTCCCTTGTGAAATCTAACATTCAATTTGTAAAAAAATGGAAAAAGATACAGCTCAGACATTTATACTTTCTCATAACTTGAGCAGGATCTTAGATATGCCCTTTCCTTTAGCCCATCATTAGTAAAAGTAGATTGCATGTGCCCACCCTTTTCAAGTTAAACATCATTCCTGCTCTTAAGTGATATTGGTGCCCATGTAGTAGAAGCAGTGTGAGAAAACCTACCAGCTGACACAGCATGTATGTTGTCAGCTTTCTCCACAGTTCAGGACATGAAAGAGATGTTCCATGGAACAAGGAGGTGCAGCAGACTGGGATGGTCACAAGGAAAAGACATTTGAGATGTGTTCAATGAAGGCTGGCAATGTGGTAGCTGTAGCAAAGGAAATGGAAGCCTCTCATGGACTATTTTAACTTCATTTAATGACAGACATGCAAAAATAAATCAGTGGTCTCCCTTTGTTGTCAATGCTGTCAAAGCAAACCATGAAACCCATGGGTAAGACCACCTATGGAGGTGATCATTTCTCTCCCTTCAGGGTAGAAAACTGTGGGAATATGCACAAAGTTAGACAAAAGGAATTCCACTTTGCACTGTACTAAAGTGAGAAACATCAGTGGGAATTTCTAGACCCTCAGTCCTGACAGAGAGTAGACAGTTTATATAAATGTTCTACCTTTGCTCGACTAACTGGATGAATCTGTGTGCTTCAGCAGCTCTCAGGGGAGCACTATCCCCCTGAAGTTTCTCTTTTAACCAATGCTGATGGGAGACAGGGAAAGCTGGGAAGTATATGAAGCTCACACTGCAAAGCATTTTATGCAATAGCCAAATGCTTAGAGTGTTACATATGTACATGCTTTGGACTGAAGGCCTTCATGATGAGTTGGAAAGGAACATTTAATTACTCTATATAAAAATGAATAATTAAGGGCATTTGAATTTGTGATTCCAAGACTTTTGTCCTGAGATAATGATGTGGAAGGACAGTCAAATCAAAAGAGAAAGTCAACAGTTGCTATGCCCTTGTACCAAGCCATTCCCTCCCTGCATACCCTCCAGAAGTCTTCCACCACTTATTTATTTGGCAAGCAAGGGAGGTAAACAGGTGCTGCATGCATTTTTTAGGCTGTTTTCACTGACTTGAAGATGACTATCTTCAAAAACAGCTCCATGTTTCCTCTCTGGAATAGGAGACTAGTCCAGTGGGACATTGCAGGCATGGGAGGGAAGAGTAGCTCCAGCATGCTTCTAATTCAGCACATGGTCCTTTGCAGCACATGGGAAATGGATATGCTGCTCCAAGAAAACCTTGGAAGCAATCATGAAGTTGGATGGGAAAATATTTCTACCTTATTATTGAATGTAAAAACAACAGGAGGATTGCAAATGTCATAAGATTGGGTTATTAGGGAGGACTAAACTTCTTCATGAGCCTTAGATTTTTTTCTGATTCAGACTCAGATGATTTATTGAAACAACTTCAGAAAGATCAAAGGTCCACCAAGTAACTGAAGATGTGGAGGGGCCATCTGCTGCTGAAAGTTCCAGATACTCCTTCCAAAGTACAGCAGCAGGGGTTGCAAGCAAAAATCCTTTTATTTATTGTTCTGGAAAGTTTTCAGAAGAAGCCAGGTTGTGGCTGCCAGACTGAATAAGGGATGCATGAAATCACCCCTATGCTGCAATGTTACTTCTGCTACATATAAAGTCATAGAACTGTTAATGTTGGAAGAGACCTTAAATACCATCTAGTTCCAACCCACTGCCATGGACAGGGACACCTTCCACGGGTTGCTCCAAGCCCTGTCCAACTTGGCCTTGAGCAATTCCAGAGATGGAGCATTCACAGCTTCTCTGGGCAACCTGTTCCTCTGCCACACTGCCCTCCTGGTAAAGAATTTCTTCCTCACATCTAATCTAATCTAATCTAATCTAATCTAATCTAATCTAATCTAATCTAATCTAACCCTGCCATCTTTCAGTTAAAAGCCATTCCCCCTTGTGCCATCACTACACACCCTTGTAAAAAAGTCCCTCTCCAGCTTTGCTGTAGGACCCTTTAGGTACTGGCTGGAAGGTTCCTGGAATGCCTACCCAGAGCTTTCTCATCTCCAGGCTGAACAGCTCCAATTCTCTCAGCCTGTCTTCACATTAGTGCAAAGGAAAGAGCTAAAGGGCTGGTTAGAGGGAGCTGAGCTGGCACTGAGTGAGCTCCTGTATCTTCATGGAAAAACCCAGTGTACGCATTTCTCCCAGAAGCAGAAGAACTCTGCTGTCTTGTTCACACACCTTCCTGAAATTAGCTTAGGGGTCTTCTACAGTGTAGGATGTGGAGAGCTCCCCAGCATCTTTATGTCCCAGTCCCTAGCTTTAATCTGCCAGGAACAGTCTTGTCCTGCATTATATACTGCATACTGAAACCTAAGCATTGCTTTTAACCCTGCTGGAGATGAAACATATTTCCAAATTTTACAGTCTTGCAGCTGGTTTGAAAGCATAGATAAGAGGTAAGCAACAATTAACATGCCAGATGGACTTGTTATAATACTAGTTGTATTTAAGGCTGATATGCATGATTCTGAAGATTGAAAAGCAATTTTTCAGGCTGCTTCTTCAGTTGAATTCCTGTTCCTTATGCAAGATAGAGACTAAACAAGGTGGGCGTGATTTCTAAGAGCTTTGAGTGACTGAGTTGAGCTCTATTACGAAAAATAATTGAGGAAAGTGTGCACATGAGTAAGGAAATGAAAGTTAAGTGATGGAAGTGATACAGGATACTAATTTATTATCCCTTAAGTGTGTGTAGTCTTCAGAAAGATTTTTGCATTTATATGAAAATAGTCTGAATGTAATTTTTTTCTTTTGTTTGTGCATTAATGTATTACACTGTTTAGAAAAACAACATGTATTAACACATTTAAATAGATGTTTTGCAGAAGAAGCAGAATGGAACTTATTTTCTCTTCTGAAGTTTTTGGACAGTATAAGTGTAAGAAGTGTATTGAAGAGATGGATTGTTGATAGAAAAAGTAAATAATTACATTACATAAAAGCATAAAAAGGAAAAACAGAATACAGGCAAAGAAGATAAGACTGAAAAATAGAGAGGAAAACAGGGAAATATGATGAGGAGGTGAAGAGAAATGAGAAAAAACAGAAGTTCAGGAAAAATATAAGTTGTGGAAACTAGCAGTGTAGTTTGTACTATTGTAGGGAGTATAACAAGGAGGATATGTCTTCCAGCAGAATGGCTTGTGGCTTGACTCCAGGACACTGCTTATTTCAAGGGTGACATACAGTGTGTACTTTAAGGATTGAAGTCTCCAAAACTGGTTAACCTCACCAGAATGCATTTTTGTCCTCTCAGCCAGAACCCTCTAAGCCAGTGCAAAGACTGAGTGGAACACATTTGCCCCCATCTGGCTGGTCACAGGACACTGCCTCTGTATGCCATAGACAGGAACATTGCTGGAGCAATGCATCTCGAGCTAGAGCAGATGATCAAATAGGCTCAAGGAATCATGATATGAAAGACATCTGGCTGGAAATCTAAATACAGGTAAGGTGAACTTCATCACCCTGACTTCAGCAGGCCCTGGCATGGCTTGAAGGAAAAGCTGTGTGTGACATTTTGTTAAAGCATTGTGAGTCACCACTGCCTTCTGCTAAGACTAGTGTAAATGAGCTACTATTGCATATAATCAAACCACAATTAAGCCTTTGGGGAGCATGCATCTCTAAACAAATGATGAACGGCTTACATTCTCTCCTCTCATATGCCCAAGTATGAGCATAGAAATCAATTTCTGTAATAGAATTTTTAATGGAAATGCACTTTTTCAGTCAAAATGGCTTTTTCATTAAGTGCAAAGCTCTGTTTCACTGACTTGTCTTAAGAGGACCACTGGCATTTCATAGGAGACTTTGGGTAACATTTAAGAGAGACAGAGTCCCCACTGGCAAATGTTGAGGGAGAGGGAGTTTCTTTCTTTCATTTCTGCTTTTCTGTAATTCTTTAGTGAGATCAAGTTGTTGGCTTCTTTTCTTTGTTCTTTCTTGTAAATCTGGAGATAGATCTGCTGAGGGCAGATGGACCTCTGACAACAGTAGGTTCCAAAGCTCCTTGACCACTTCCAAAGAATGTCAGCAAGCCAGAGGCTGCAGGCAGACTCCCCCAGCTGGTCCATGCTGACTGTGAAGCTGGTATTGTGGGCAGGCCTGTGTTACTAAAAACTCTTGACTTGCTAGGATGATAAACTGATGTGTGGATGAGAACACGGGGTTGCTAGCTCCAGCACAGCACAGGGCTAGCTCTGCTTTGCTGTGTGTTTTCATGGCTCTGTGTGCCTGCTGACTTGCAACTTTCCTGGGTTAGCTATCCATATCACTTTGGTTTTTAGAGGGCAGACAAAACCCTTAGGCATAACTTGAGGCAGCCATCAAACTGTGTCCAGAGTCTCTGTCAAACCGTGTTGGGTGGGCACTGCATTTTGCATCTGAAGTTATATTAATATTTTATCACCTCACTTCAAACAAAGAAACCACAGATAGGTAGTGAAGACTGTTGAAGACAAACTAAAAAGTCTGGGTAAGGAGTACTGTACTGTGAAAAAACAAGAGGTATTTTCACCTCGTCTTCAGCAGCTCATGTCTGTCAACAGCTGCTGGATGCTGGCAAAGTGGCATCAGTGAGGGGATCTGCAGTGATCAGAGTTTTAGGAACAGGGGGCAATTAGCAAACCTTTAAAAAACACCTTCTCATGCAATCAGTAGTGTTAATGTTAATGGTCACTGATTTTTGAATAGCCAGCTGAAGGTGTGCTACTGCTATTTGCAGTTTCCTCCTAAGACTGAATTTAAAATGTGGCTGAAACCAGAGTTGTGCCCCAGTATCCATTGCTAAATTCAACAGGAACTGACAAACCTGGATAATTCTGGGAGCCAGGCTGTGCTCAAGCACAGATGGGAAGCAATGTTCTTACCTAGAGAACAGAGAAGATTTAAAGCAAAATCAGTCTATGCTACCCTAAAATGGAAGTGGTATAGCCCATGCTCTCCTACCTTGAATAGCTCCCTACCCTGGCAGAAAAGTAGCTTTGAAACCTCTATGACCTGCAGAGACTGATCTGCAGTGTTTCCAAACCACTGAGCATCTCTGGCACTGGGCTGAATTTACAGAGCTGAAGGAGGTACAATGCAGAGAAGAAAAATGTGCTTGCAATACACTTACACCCTGAACATTAGGTTTCTTGAATGTGTCAATGTATTTCAGGGAGACTGAATGTGTCCTGTCTCCAGATCTAAGCAATTACCAGACTTTTAATTATGGATAGTAAACCATTGCCTCCCTTTCAGGAAGGTGAGGGTAGCATTTGCATTATCAACTTTTTATGTAATATCTTAGTGAGTAAAACATAACCAGATATGAGGGATTTTTACTTAATAACACCTGGTCCTGGCAAACCCCATTTTATAATGGATAAACTATTCCCTGGAGGGTGGAAGAAGGAAAAAGAAATAGGAATGAAAATCATGTTGGCTTAGCTCTGGTATTTGAACCAAATTACTTTTTTTTAAAATTAATCTGCCCAATTTCCTCATTAGAGTGTCCCAGATTTTCAAACAACATTGGTTTTGTCCCAAAACTTATTTCACATTTATTTACAAGTATCACATTAATGCATTAAGGAACTGTTTCATTTTGTGCTCACATGGTGAAAAAATAACAGATTTGTAATTCCCTCTGCAGTCCTTTATAATGAGAAATACTTCAGGAACAGGCAATTTTAAAGAATTTAATTGCTTCTCCCTCTAGCAAAAAGTCTGCAATCACTGATGCAAGGGCCCTCCTTTACTGTTAATGAACAGTCAGCAGTGCAAGCTTCTCTAGGCATTGTAGAGGCCATTGACTCATGTCAAATATTTTGGTACTCTTACCTACCTATTGAGAGAGGAGCAGCCTCCAGAAACAACCACTGTCTCCATTCCTGAAACTCTGAATTTCTCCAAATCAGTTTTGTCCCATTAGTCCCTTGTAGTGGGTTTGCCTGGGAAGCTTTTGGTAGCAGGAGATCTACAGGAGTGGCTTCTGTGAGAAGCTGCTGGAAGCTTCCCCCACATGAAACAGAGCCAAGAGAGGCCACTGCTGGCCAAGGCCAAGCCCAACAGCAACAGTGGAAGTGCCTCTGGGATACTGTGTTCAATAAGAGGGGAAAATATATATTGTGCAGAAGTAATTGTGGTTAGAGACAGAAAGAGTCAAAAACAGCCAAAGGAGAGGAGTGAGAATATGGGACAGGAACAGCCCTGCATACCCCCAAGGTCAGTGCAGAAGGAGGGACAGGAGGTGCTCCAGGCACCAGAGCTGAGATTCCCCTGCAGCCCCTGGTGCAGCCCATGGTGAGGCAGCTGTGCCCCTGCAGCCCATGGAGGAGCATGGTGGAGCAGAGATCCACCTGCAGCTCCTGGAGCATCCCATTCCAGAGCAGGGGGATGCCCAGAGGAGTCTGTGACCCTGTGGGAAGCCCACACTGGAGCAGGCTGCTGGAAGGACCTGTGGAACTTTGGAGAGAGGAGCCCACACTGGAGTAGGCTTGCTGGCAGGGCTTGTGATCCCATGGGGAACCCACACTGGAGCAGCCTGTTCCTGAAGTATTGCACCCCATGAAGGGACCCACAGTACAGCAGTTCAGAGAACTGCAGCCAATGGGAAAAACTCATGTTGGGGAAGTTTGTGGAGGACTGTCATCCATGGGAGGGACCCACACTGGAGCAGGGGAAGGACTTCTCCCCCTGAGGAGAAAGCAGTGGCAGAAACAACTTGTGATGAACTGACCACAGCCTTCACTTGAAATCCCCCTACACCACTGTCAGGGAGGAGGTAGAGAATAGCGGTAAAAGTAAAGCATGGGAAGGAGGAAGGGATGGGGGAAAGATGTTTGCAAGATTTGTTTGTCTGTCCTTATCTCAGCCCATGAACCTTTCACTCTCTTTTCTCTCCCCTGTCCAGTTGAGGAGGGCAGTGACAGAGTGGCTTTGGTGGGGACCTGGTGTCCAGTCAGGGTCAACTCACCACACTCCTCTTCACCAGGAGAAACTCCCTCTCCCATAGGAGATGACATTGCAATCTGCCAGCCAGATGCTGGGGCTAGTTTTAAATTGCATGAGAATGTGAAACAGAAGAGATCCTCCTGTTGGAGTGGAACAAGAATTACCAGCCTAAATGTGCTCTGCAACAGGGAGGCAGTACTTTTTCTTTGATTTTAGATTGGGTTACTTTATGCTGCTTCTTAAAGGGACGAGGGAAAGAAAAACTTAAAGAAAATTATCACAGAATTTATTTTGCTCATTTCAGCTGAGTCATGCTGAGAATGACACTAGACATAAATCAATCATCCCCTGAGATGTCAAAAAATACATTAAAAAAATTCCTTCCCAGCCTTCCTCATACAGCTCTGACATAGACCCATGCTGGCAATATTCGCAAATAAGGATTTTTTTAGAGGGAAGGTTATAAGAATCCGTGTGTTTTCTTTACCAAAAACAGGTGCTGGATACTTTCTTGTATTATCAACCTTTCTGAGTTACCAAGAATTCCCTGAATTAGGTTTGCAGACTTTTTTCTTCAGCTCTTTCAATTCTGTAGCCCAGTGGAATAGGGTGCCTCACTGTTTTAAATTATCTTGCACTGTACTCCTACCTTTTTATGAAATTTACATCCCTCTGAGCAGTGTTCAGTTGCCAACCTGTTGTCTCCTTTCTCTGTCCCAATTAATTTAGAGGCGATCAATTTAATCCTTGAATAGTTTGAACAGATGCTTGCCTCCCTCCAGCTCCTGTCCATATTTCTCTGAAAGATTTTCTGTTGGTGATACATGCTGTGTGCCAGACCACGTGGCACATTCAGGGGTAGCATTCTGGAAGAATGGAAGTTCATGTATTGGAAGAAGAATTTGTGACAGCATTTCAGATAGCAAATAAGAGTTGTCTTCATTTATGCAAACTTAAGCCAGAGTTAAATTCAACCTTTCCCATAGGATCCACACAGGACTTGTACAAAACCAATGCAATAGGATTCATTTTGCTTAAATATTTTTGTTTACAGAATGGCTTTTCACACATCTTGCTACATATTTGTGTGGCTGAATCATTGAGGAGAGAGGAAAGGAGCCAAGACAGTTTTTTTCCTTGAGTCATTAAAAAAAACCTGAGGCATTTCATCAAGGGAAGTTGGTGCGTTCCTGTGCTCTGCAGCAGCACTTTTGAAAGTATGAACTTACTGTCAGTATTTAAATGAACAGTGTTCTCAAGCTGAACCTTTCAAAAGGAATATTAAAGAAGGAATTGATCCAGAGCCAGAAGGAGAGCAGAAAAAAAGAGCCACAGAGTAAAAAAGCAACATGAGGCTCTGCAGTGGGCAATATTGTGGGTAGCATTGGAACTGACATTTATACAGCAATAGCATTTAAAGGATATAGTCAAAGGAAAGGGCACTTTAGGTTGGCCTTGTAATCAGAAGAGCTGAGTGGCTGACAAGGGCTGATAGAAGAGTGCAGGGGGCTGCACATGGAGTACAAAGGACAATTACTGTCAGATGAACTATCTGGTCGTAGCCCACCCAACCCTGACCCTCCCAAGATCAGAATTTAGGTGTAAATTGTTGAACAAAACATCAGCATTCCCAAAGCAGTGGCATTCTTAGCAGCTAGTTAAGTACTTGACTGCTTACTACTGGTTACAATCCCTGTCCTATGTTTGGATCCCATCTGAAATTCTGTCCATTCATAGAGTTACTGTTAAAGATGTGGATAGGGAGATGACTCCTCAATTAGCATTGCATCCAAAATAGACTGGACATGGGAAAACTAGTTTAATTTAGCATTAGTTAGTAAAAGAGAAGGATAATGTGAAAAAAGAGCTTTAAAAACCTTCCCTCTATCTCTCCCTTCTTCCCAGGCTCAAATTCACTCCTGATTTCTCTATCTCCTCCCCCAGAGTGGCACAGGGAGATGGGGAATGGGGACTGCAGTCAGTTCATTGCACTCTTCTTCATCATCATATCTCTGCCACTCCTTTCTCTTCAGGGACAGGATTCCTTACAGCCTTTCCCTGCTCCATTGTGGGGTCCCTCTCATGGGAGGCAGTTCTCCATGAACTTCTTCCATTTGAGTCTTACCTATGGGACACAGTTCTTCATGAACTGCTCCAGTGTGGGCTTCCCATGGAATGACAGTCTCCTTCAGACATCCCCCTGCTCTGGAATGGGATGCTCCAGGAGCTGCAGGTGGATCTCTGCTCCACCATGCTCCTCCATGGGCTGCAGGGGCACAGCTGCCTCACCATGGGCTGCACCAGGGGCTGCAGGGGAATCTCAGCTCTGGTGCCTGAAACACCTCTTGCCCCTCCTTCTGCACTGACCTTGGGGTTTGCAGGGCTGTTCCTGTCCCATATTCTCACTCCTCTCCTTTGGCTGCTGTTCAGCATTTATTCATTTTTCTTTGGCATTTTAGAACCACCGTTTCTGAGATTGCTCAGTGGCAGGTCACTCTTGGAGCCAGCTGGCATTGGCTCTGTCGGACATTGGGGGAAGCTTCTGGCAGCTTCTTACAGAAACCACCTCTGTAGATCCTCTGCTACCAAAAGCTTGCCATGCAAACCCAGTACACCCACACAAACACAGATATGTGTTTGATTAGTGCCTGGGAAAGTTCCTTGGACTGTCTTTGTTCTCACCTCTGATTTCGCTGCAGGACTCTCTTTTGGGTATGGCATCTTCATTTTTAGTAGTTGCACACACTCACTTATACACTTTAAGTATGTGACAGCTGCTGTGTTCACTGGCCTCAATAAAATTCAATACAAGCTATGTCATTATTTTCTATTTGCGTTGCTTTTAGGCCTAATAACACAAAGCCTAAGTTTGATATAGTCAGGCACTGGAAAAAAAGTTTAATACTGTTCTTGCATCCTAATAACGTCCAAGACCAAAAAAAACCAAATTATAATTTGAAGAGATGGGACATTTAAAATGTGGGAACCAGAAGAGTTGAGAAAAATACAGTGGTAGAGGGCAGAGATTAATGGCTAAATATTCATAAGATTGTAAATTCTTTCTTTGGGACCTAAAGGAAGTGGCAGGCCTATTTAAAACTATTGAGAACCAACTGGTTAAAAATTAAGTGTTAAGTGACATACTAACATCTATCCAAAAATCAATAGTCCACTGAGGAGCTGAATCCAGATTTTCTGACTACTAGATAAATACCAACCTATAAATCCTCTGAGCAGAATCTAAGCCCCAGTCAAAAATCCTATTATCTTCAATAGGAAAGTTTCCATTCTCAAGTTTTCCCCATATCTCATACAATACAACACAAATATCCCAGGTATAATGTATACAAGATAGGAAAAAGAATAATTCTTGGAAGTCATCCTGGGCCTTAGAGTGCAAAATCCCTCAGAATGAGAGCACTGTTGTGATGAACCACTCTCATTCATATTAACAAAATACGAACTTTAAAGTTGTTTTCTGCCTCCTTGCCTGTGTTTCTGTGCATCTATCAGAAAGCCACAGAAAGCATACAGGTGGCATCCTCAACAAAAAGCAAGATACCAGACTATTTAATCTTACAGCTTTAGCTTACGTCTCTTGGGGAATATGGTCTATTCTGGATAGTTTTGTTGTTTGTCAAAAGACTGAGAAATTTCTTTAGATAAAGAATAAAATTGATTCACTGGCAAAAAGCAGTTTTACTTCTCCAGCCCAGAAAACTTCAAAATGTCATATTTTGCTGAGAGAAGAAGATGACAAAGAGGAAAAGTGAATAAAGAACAAATATAGGGCATCTTCGTCATGAAGATTGGAAAGAAAAAGAACTTTCCTTAAAGGAAAAGCAGGAAGGCAAGAAAGAACCTTTACCTTCTTTCCCCAAAAGCATCTAACATTTTGAAAATACGCTGAGCACAGGCTGGAAAAAACAGTTTCTTGATAGTTTGCAATAAACTTTTAAGCCATCTTTTTCTGGTACAGGGAATATTCTTATCACTCAATGCTTGCAGTCAAGACTTTACTAGTCTTGCTCACCCTCCCATTACCTTAAAACAAAATGTTGCACACCTTCCCATCCCAGGTTAGGCATTGTACATGCTCTAAAACAACCTCTTTGTGCCTTTGGACTTTACCCTATTTTTATTCTGCCTCAAATTACCACTGCTGCCAAAATTTATTATGATTTCATCTGAAGACTTCAGCTAAACCTGAACTGGGATTTTTAAATTATGTAGATTGGCAGGATTGAGTGAACTGAGGGTGCTAATTTAAACTCACGGTCCGTAAAATTTTAGCTGTCCTTGTGGACAACTTTCTTCCTGATGAAGGCATTCTGCAATGGCCAGCACAGCCTTCAGCATCATCCCAGTCAGTAATAAGAAAAGTCTGAACATCACAATTTAATTGGCTTCTACTATCCCGTGTTTTATTTCTGGGAGTTTATTGATGCCTTCGAGTTGCAGTCATTTCTCCTAGGCAATCCCAGCTTTCAAATTAAATGGTACTATACTCATAACAAAGTGATAATCACAGTACTTTTAGCCATCATTGGATATGAAATCTTATATGTTATGATAATCATAAATCAAATAAATATTAATCTGATAAATTATTCTTAAATTTCAAATAAATTAATGCACAATAAAAATTAATTTAACTGCACCTAAAATTGAAAGCAAGGAAATAATAAAAAGGGAATAATAATAATTTTTTAAAAGCGAGCAGCTATCCATTTAACTGTATTGGTTTTATATCTCATTGGTCATGATAAGATCTTCACCCTTTTTTGAAACATCTCAGATCTGACTTGTGCATTCTCAGAGATTTTTGTCTTTTGAAGCTGATAACTGGAGCAATTGCCAGAGGGGAGATTATCCTACTGTCTTTATGGAAGTTTGTACAAATGGCCTGCACCTTTGTCTTTCCACATTAGCTGAGATGGTGTCCTGGAGCATCTGCACCATCTTGGGCATCCTCAGGCTGTCCTTGGGGCAGGGACCCAGCTCACCTGTGGGGGACAAACACAAGTGGGCATGAAATACTGTTCTGTACTGTGAATTAGGAGTTGCAAGAAGTGGTTGGGTGAGTTTCTACCCACTCTTTGGGCCTCAAGGTCCTTTTTGTAGGATACCTGACACTGTAGGTTTTGCCCATGGAAGAACCAGGGCTGTAGCTGCCAATCCAGCTTGCACTGGCATCCAGAGGTGCTGAAACTCATTGGTTTCAGTGGGTGGGACACACTGCTGTGCCATTTGGTGTCAGTGCACATAATGCTGACTACTCTGTTCTTTCACCAGCATTCTGCTTTTGCTGTGCATTTTCTCCACTTTGCTGCTTCCTTTTTTGCTCAGTCCCTTTTTTTTTGCAGTAGGGCTCACATTCAGGTGCCACTGCAGGAGTTACCAAGAGACACTCAAGCTCATGATAGCTCAAGAGTCTCCAGTAAATTCTTGTTGCCTTACATAGCATGCACATAATTATACATGATGATATGCATAATGATTTATTTACACCTTATCAAATCAATTTGCCACGTAAACCTGAACTATAGTATACTTCTAATTAAATAGGAAAAATATTTTAAAGGGGATTTCAAGGCAAGCAAACAAACAAACATCCTCAACCACACAGAAGGGTGCAATGTATCTTACTTATTTTCTCTTTTGGGCAGTGCAGGTATCTACACTTAAGCTGTCACCTTAGACATGATTATTTATTGATGTTGTTTTGAACCATGCTAAGTATATTCATTACTCCCCATGATACATACAGAAAATGTGTGTATCATTATAGAAGAGGCAAGATGAGTGGCTAATTCACTGACCATTTCCTTCTAGAAATCTGGGTTCAAATTCTATGTTTTCACAGAAGAGGCAAAGGATGTGTATTACAAAACACACCTGTCTGCTTAGCATGGTGACAAATGCCTGGCATGTATTTAAAGAGGAGATTGGGAAGATGATTCAGGGATCAGAAAAGTGAACTGAAATGAGATTTAATAGTTCTATACTAAGGACTCCCAAGGAATATTTTAAGATCTAAATGTCAACTCTATATCTGCAGTGAAGAGGACATCCCTGAAAACTGGGCATTAATCCTTTGATTCCACTGCAGTTACTGGGCAACCATAAGTGTGGCCATGAAAGTGAAAAATGGGTATGCAAATCAATTTAATTTTTAATTGCATTTTCTCGAGACACTTACATTTACTTCACTATTATTAATAACATTGCTGTAAAAGTATGTGTCCAGCAATGTCTTTTCATGGGAGGATGATGAACCTAATGCATACTTTTCCTCTCTAAATTCTGTCCTGCACTGCAATCAACATCAGGAGTTTTATTTATATTTCTAAGGCTTTTTCATTTTCAAATCTTGCTCACTGACTTAGTCAAATCAGTGCATGTCATTGTACACCAAGGCCAAGGAGATGCTTTTTCTAAATGCAACATGGAAAATCATTAACCCTCTTACTTTCTTGTTACAGTTTAAAATTTCACACATTTTCGTTTCACATTCAGTTAGACAACAGTAAGTTTCCCAAGGAAAAGTTTAGCTGTGGCATGTTGCCAAGCTAATTGTTTGGCCAAACAAGGAACAAGATGAACAAGCCAAGTAATCATCCTCGAACACAGTGGTCCCAAAGAAAGCTCTGTGTTTACAGGGACCTGCATCTTCCAAAGTTAATTTGGAAAGGTTTCCTACTGTGTATTTCAATAGAAAACAAAATGCAGTTTCTAATTTACTTTCCCTGAATAAGAGTCTTAAAATGTTGACAAGTGCTGTAAATGTCATCTGCTTGGGATGTGCCCTGTATACAGCGATAATACAGGACATTTCTCGCAGAAAATTCTAAAATCTTAAACATTAATCCAAAATCAATGGAGCTCCCTCTGCAGAACTGGGTGCTTTGGGGTTTTTCTTTGTCCACCCAAAATGTGCTATTGTGTCAATTTTTTTTTTTCTAATTACACATTAGTGGAGAGAAGACAGAAGTAGCAAGAAAATTGGCACACACCCAAGCATGAGCAGAATAAGGATTCAGTTTGCTAACCATCCCATCACACCTAGGGCTTAGGAAATAACTCATTGTTTCCAAACAAATTCAGAATTATTTTTTTCCTGGAAATCTCAGCTGTGGAAAATCTGTATGAAAATTACATAACATTATATTGTTAAGCACTTGGAAAATAGAGAATTTTTCTACACCAAGTTTTCTTCATAGATAAGGCTGGGCTCATAGCTTGGTACACTGAGTGATGGGCCAAACTTGGCAGCCTTCTTAAATATGTCTGACTCTTCCTATTCTTTTAAACTTCATCACTCATAAAGCAAAAAATCTTTTTGCAACCATCTTCCCTCCCTGACAAGCACTTCAAACCCTTGATGTACACACCTCTCTTTTCTGTGGTGATTATGCTGTCTCTTTGTCATTGTGCTTATTGCACATATTTATGACATTCTGATTCCAGCTTCAGGTAGCTTTCATTCTATATATATATGTAGATTTTATATAGCTATATAAATGTATATAAAGTATATTTTCCTCCATTACCTCTAATTGTGTCACTTTTAGACACAAAAAACGTGTCACAGGTGCAGTGTATGATATTTACTTGAAACTGGGCCAAAGAGTGTGCTAGGCAGATGAAGCTCAACTTTTGTCACTGGTAGGCTTTTTTTTGTTTTTTCTTAAAGATTTTGCACGTGTAAAAGAGGTCTCAATTCTAATAGTCCTGAAGAGATTTGGGTTAAAATGTGACAGAATCAAATATGAGAACAGAACTTGGTCTGCTGTCTTCAGTGGCCTTAAGGAAATAAAGGATTTGGTGCCTATTGCTCAGGTTGGCACTTAAAAAAGTAAGAAACATTGCCAATAACACATTTGGCTTGAGGATATAACAGTTCTTCAGAAACACTGATAGTTATTCTCACTGTACTCTTCTGTGTAGTTGGTGCAAGCTTTTTTTTATACTTATTTTATGAAATACGAGGAAACACTAAGGGTTAACCTGTGACTCCAAGAGCCTTCAAATCAATGGCAGAAATAGAAATGGTTTTGCCCTGACCCTTACCTAATGCCAAGGCCCATTGCAGGAAGGAAGACCTGAGATTTGACTGATTCAGAGCACGAGTGTGCCAGTGTCATCATTCCAAGGGTCCTGTTGAAAACAAAGGGAATACTAAGAATGGACTGTCTACAGGTGTCTCGCCAGCAAGGAACAAGCCTAACGCTGTCTGATATTTTTCCCTGAGAAGCTCATGTTCTGTTTGATGCAAAGCCTGAGCAAGGTTTTTAGAAAAACCATTCAGTGCAGGTCAGCATTGTATTATTTATTAATGTACTCACCATATGAAAGGATGAAGTCAAAGCAGTAAAAGTATTCTCTAGGTTTGGCCTGGAAATTCCCCTTTTGAAAAAGCAAAAACAAAACAAAAAAAGCAACCCCCAAATAAATTAAAAGAACATAAAGCAAGAGCAACAAGGTACTCTAGGGAAAGTTTTATAAGTCCATTACTATGCACGCTTCAAGGCCTTAAGGGGAAAAAGGCCTTGTTGATGTGCTTGGAATAGCAATGGAAAATATGCCCACTTGTGTTTTACTGCGTAATTAAATGCTCTATAAATTATTGATGTACCGTGATGGCACATGAGAGAATACAAAAAAAAGAGTATTACATGGAGCAACTGCTTCAAAACAGTTGTCTCCTTCCTCAGATTAGCTGATGTTTTCACCTCCTAAAAGGAAGCTAAATGATGTATGAATGAGGGAAGGAGCAGACAGCCAAAAGCATTACAGTTAGTATTTTGCAGCTGTGTTTTTTAAAGCATAAAATTGCCATGGATAGTGCAGCTAGGGGGGGAAAGTTTATTTTCAAACTCAGTCTCAGTGAGAGGATATTTTGAAGATGCCACAGTCTTTTCCTGAATTTTTTTTTCTTCTCTCCTTCTGGAAATCATTTGACTTCTGAGAAATACAGGAATGAGCAAGAAAATACAATGAGTTACAGTCATTTATGCTCAGAAAACTGTAATTGCAAAGGATTTTCTAGAACACATATTGTTGCCTTCTACAGGATACAATCAGAATTTTCCACTTGTTATCATGGCCTCTGACATAAATAGTCAAGAGATTCAGATCACTGTGAGATTTTCTTGCCTTAAGTTTGTCATAGAAAATCTTAATTTTTAATATAATTTTTTCAAAAGGAAGTTTTTAAAAAATTATTTTCAGATTGCTTTTAGCTAAAATGTCCTTTTAATGGCTAAATACAGTAGTATTGTTTTCTGAAGCACTGACTTGAATCACAGACAATGGAGTGCAATTCTCTGTAGCACATTTCCTCTGGGTGTCTCTGTTACCAGGGATCTGTTTTGTTTACTTCTGGATATGGGTCCCTGGAGACTCATAGATAATGTATTGATTATTGTCTGACTGTTTATGAGGTTTTTCAAGGACACTGAGGATATGCTGACAGTAGTCCAGAGAACATGGTCAGGCAAGGCAATGAAGACAAGATGAACTGCTTATGCATTGCAATAGCTGAAAGGAAAGTGTTATTAAAATTGGAAAGACTTCTAACAATCAGTCTAGCAGTGATTTACCTGTGCCCTATGAAACAAATATGTACGTGCCAATATTGTGAATGATGCACATCAAAATAAAAAGTCAACATTTCTAAACGCATTCAGCGACAAACAGAAAAACCCCAACACAAGCACACACAGGCAAAAAAGCCAACAAGAGGAGAGGATAACTTTGTCTTTTTTTTATAAACCACATGTGGAAACGACAGAATTTCCCTAAACTGATCAGATGTTTCCGTGTTTTACTCCTCTCTGTAACAGATGCTGACTGTACACATCGCAGGGGACAGACACTTGGCTTTCAGCACTGAAAGCATGGGGACCTATCCTAGTCTCACACTTCTGAATACTTAGTGTTCTTGCTGTGGCCATCTGTCAACGATACCCAAAGTATTCTTTGGGTTCAGATATTTTTAAAAATCCCATCCTTTTCTGAAAAGAAATAATCACCATCTGTGTTTGTCTTCTGAGAAAAACTAAATGGACAAATTATATTACATAGTAAAAAATGGAGGGTCCTTCTAGATGACAGCTTGTAAGAATTTCATTTCAGGGACAGAGAGGAAAATTGAAATGAAAAACTAAAAAAAGAAAACCAAAGAACAAAAAAACCCAGCATTTATTTATTGTAATTCTAACACTCTCTTTTTTTTTTTTTTAATGATTTGGGAGAAAGAGGGGTGATTCATCTTCTTCAGTTGAGCTGGCAATAAGATCACTGTAGTGGCAAATGTCCAAAGCCCAAGGAGAGGAGGGAAGGAGTGAGGACTGCAGCAGTGCTGAGCAGCCAGAGGGTTTCATGGATCAGTGGTTCATTCAGCACAAAGAAGCACAAATAAGATAAGCAGAGATGAAACTGAGATAATAGCAGTTTTCCACATGTATGTCACAAGGAAAATTAATTATCCTGGAGACATTTTTGAGGATGGGAGGATGGCAAAGCAGTGGAGATAAAATCCTGACTGGAGTTTGATCTCACAGGTGCAGGGCTGAAAAGAGGGCAGAGCCTTATTTCTGGATTCAGGAGACTGCAGCAGCAAGCCTGAGATGAACTTTCAGTAACACCCATGCAGGTTTTGAGTTGTCAGAGGCTAAAATATTGACCTGTTCTTGATTAAGGAAAGGTGAGAAATGTTACAGTGTCATGCAGGGCCTCATGGATGAAATGGGTGGCCGTTTCCTTGGGTTAATTCGTAGTAAATATTTTGGTAGTATTTTAAACATTCTTACTCCTGTGTAGGGGAGTCATCACATCGTTTCATGCCATGAATAGTAAAAGCATCCCTTGGATATGACGAAACTCATTTCAGGGCTATTTCTTGTAGCACTTTGTGCACAATTTCCCCTGCCTTCATAGTTTGCAAAGGAGGGTTGTTGTGAATTGATTCACAAATAGTTTTACAATGTCATTGTCTTTCACAATGTCATTGGCAGTACAACCAGGTGTGGGTCAAGAATTATAAAGCAGTTTTGAGTTAGTGTAGTTTTGTTAGTAGTAAGCTGAAAGTAAGTCACAAAGAGTTGATCAACAGGTTCTGGGATGTCAACTCTGCCAAAAACTTTACTGGATGCTTAAATGGATGAAAATAGAAGTTTAGGTGATGTTTCGCCAACAGAAAGTCTGAAGATTAGTAACTAACTTAGAACTCAGCAAACAGCAAATTATTTATTATAGCAAGAGTTTATTTTGCCTGTCTCTTTGCTGATTTTTGCCTTTAGCTGCCTAGTGGGGTTTTCTGGGTAAGAGATAACAACTAAGTGAAATAACTCACTCTTAATGAGCTACAGGTAATTGCAGAAATAAATTATTACAATGCAATAACTTCTTACTGGAGAAGTACAGAATTTTGTCCTTCTTGACAGGTTAGAAGACTGAAGTCAATCCAAAATAGCTTTTAGATGCCTAAACTTTCACTGACTTCACTGGAAGTATGCGTGGGAGAACTGAAATTAGATGACAAACTCTTAATCAGTCCCTGACTTAACAGTTTAAAGGAATTTGATTCTTGTTTGGAGAAGGTGATTTCATAGAGACTTCTCTATTATGGCCTTCACCACACTGACAGGAGCAGGTCCTATATAAGAATATACTTATTCCTAAAACAAAGAGGCAAAACCCAGAGTAAGCCTAGGAACTTTGTGTAAAGGAGTGAGATGCCAAATCCTGTCTTCTTGTCACAGAAAACTCTCATGCCCAGGGCTCTTCAGGAGACCTTGGATGTGTTCCACAGTCCTGACAGTTTTAGGGTGTGTTTTAGGGTGTGTCTGTACAATTGCCCCTGACCACAAGATGAGTTTAATCCCTTGCCTGCCCTGTGCCTGCATTCTTATTTGCTCCCAAGAGGGATGCTCAGGAAAAGCTACTTGTTGTCAGAATAACTCACCTTTGGCAGACCCATGGTGACAAAAAACAGCAGACATAGTGATGAGGGGGATGAATTGCCTTGATGGGCTCGGGTATTCCCAGGACATGGCAGGATGCTGTTTTTTAAAGCATATCCTTGAGGAACAGATTTCAGAATGCAAATATGAGTAACTGTGTGATGATATGAACAGCTTGGGTTTTCTTTTACCCTAGGGCCATGAATAATTTTGCTATGAGATTGAATTGGGGTCAGATGAAGAATTTGCACTAATCCAGCACTCCCATCTGTCTTGAGCAGAACTTGAGTTGCTCAGAACCATAAAGTGCTGGTGAGCCATTGAAAATACAACTAACACTGAGAGCCAGAAACAAAACATATTTATAAAAACGTATGACTTTGAAAAATTACTTCTTGCTCTGGTTCTGAAAATCCAACACCTACTCTTTAAAGATGCTTTAAATGCCCAATTCCTACACTTTGCCAATATAGAAGTTATTAAGAAGGAAAGGGCAGCCAAAATTAGGGTTGCAGGTTTAGTTTGTTTGTTTGGGTTTGTTTTTTTTTTTCTTCCAGAAAATCTAATCCCAGACTGAGGGTAAAAATATTTGAAATATTATGGAAGGAAGAAATGAATGCGTTAAGCTGTAGGAAATTTGGACATAAATATCTAGGCTTGTATGTAGCATTCATCTGCATTGGATCCAGATTTCTGTAGCCTCAACTGGAACTGGAACACTAGAGAGATGTGAAGCTTCAACACGACCAGATGCTTTGGGATAAATGCTAGCATCATGTGCAAGGCTGCAGCCTTCTTTAGTCCAAAATAAACCAAAAGCTCAGGATAAAACTGATTCAGAGCATAAAGAACTATGAAATACTTGCTTGGCCTGTGGAGACTGTGATTATAAAAATACTTTAATTGACTAAGACCTCTTTAATTGCTGAATAAGCAAAGAACAAAAATATTATCTCTTTCCACAGGAGTGCACAGCTGTTGCCTACATACCTTTAATTCTTTACTTATTGTGAAGTAGATGCTTTAAAAAACTACCCTGCACAGGAATTGCAGACGTCTCTTAAATTTTCTCATTAAATGACTAATCTATTGCAACTCATGTCGTAAACTACTTTATCTTGTTAGATTTCCTACGTCCTTCAGCTTTCCCTTCTGGACACATATATATCAAGAAAAATAGTACTGAATATCTGCAGTTTGGGCTAGAATTAGCTTGTATGATATGCTGCAGAAATATGCTTTAGATAAGGGAAAAATATTTAAGAATTAGTTCTAGGTTTTTGTATATGTGGTATTTTCTCTCCATCCTGCCCTAAGCATTGAGGTATGAAAACTCAAAGAATGGTAATTTTTAAGAAAGTCAACATTGAAAATACAATTTTTATTTCAACCACTGTCCTGCTCCAGATATAATCAGTTTTAAAAGTTTTGTTTCCTGGAATGTGGCTAGTTTTATAGTTAAAATAATCAGGAAAATGCATATAAATAATAAGGAATAAATAAGTGTAGGGAAAAATTGCTGCTGCTGTACTGCTGTCAGGACATAGCCATAGAAATTTCGCAGGTAGTTATTATTGCATTTTACATTCTGTTGGAATGAGATAGTTTTGAAATTATAATGATGCTCAGATAGTAAAACTGTGTAGAGCTCCATCATTTATAAAGCAGGTAGTAATCTTCCCTTTACTCTGATGGTGTTTGCAAAGTTGCTCAACTCTCCCAGAATAAATCACTGGAAAAAACCTGAATTTCACATTGGTTCATTTTCAGTGTGGCCACCACTCTGGCTGGTGCAATTGGAGGAGGAAAGGATAAAGAAGGGATAGGGAGTGCTTAGAACAGAGGAAATTTCAGAAGAAATGTCTATAAGACAAGAATTTATTGCTGGTGTGATTGAAATATTAAGTCTAATCCAAGAAGCAAATAATAGCTCAGACCTAATAATTACATAAGAAAGAAAAATGCTTCAATGCAGAAAAAGCTTCAATAAGAATACAACAATAGCTATACAATTGCAATTATTATTCTCAGCCTGTTTAGTTTCTAGACCCCTTCTGCCTCACTCTTTCCCTGCTCCTCTGAGTCCTAAGGTTGATGGTTTTGTTTTGGTGGTTGGAGGTGAAGGGAGAGCTTTGGCCCACTGCCAACATTTGGAAATGCAGGTTGTTCATGGTGATGTTTTCCTCTCCTTCATTTCAAGACACACACGGGGCCACATTCTTGTATTTGCAAACATGTTTTTACACCTTATTTTTTTTTATTGCTCTGCAGCTCCACGTTATATCTGAATATACAACATATGATGCATTTTACATATGTTAGAAGTACTTGCTTTTTGTTCTCTTTGTTACCCCTAAAGCCAGGTTTGACTGGCTCCAGCATGTTTGCCTTGTTCAGGTTGTAGAGGTCAAGGAAAACTTATCGAGGGCAAGCCCTTCCTCTGAGGCTCAAAGAGCTCAGTACAAGGCTTTTGCTTTCTTAGTGGCAATGGCAATACTGTATTACCGGTTTGCATGGCAATAACCTGCCCATTTTCTGCAGTCCATTTCCCTTCGTGCAACTTTCAGTTGCAATGAATGTTGTATTGCGTTATTTTATTGTTATTAGATGGTTTGTTCTATTGTTTGTACCCCCCCCCCGTTATAATTCAGTTGCCCTAATTCCCGCCTTCCCTTGATGAATCAACCCATGTCCCAACCCACCTTCCAGAACCTTCCCTATCCCTCACTCTAGTCCCTGTCCCGGAGATTGTCAATCCCTCCTAGCCCCCCCTATCCTTCTAGTATCTTCTGTATCAGTCATCCCCTTCTTAGCATATGATTTGATGTTACATGTATTTCCCCGCCTATGTTTCCCCTATTGGTTGTATGTATAATCAGCCCCGCCTGTGTTCCCTGCCTTTTGTGGTTCCCTTCCCCCGATCAGAGTTGTCCTCCCTCCCTCAAGAAATCCTGCTTCCCCGGAGCCTCAGGAGGACTCTGTCTCGGTCCTTTGCTCCTCCCCGTACTCGTGTACGGCCATTAGGGTTCGGAGCCCTCCCCACATTCCGGGTTCCCCTCAATCCCGGCAGTGCGCCACTCTCGACGCTGGGCTCGCCTTAAGGAGCTAGCTGGGCGAGTCGGTGCAGGGTGGAGAAAGTGGGCCGCCTCAAATGAATTAGGGATGTTTGAAGGCGTATTCTGCCCATCCCCCCTGGGTCTGTTGTGAATTTTCTTTATAAGAAACCTTTCTATCAGACATAATTCCAGAGAAGAAAAAAACCTTACAGAGAAAGCTGACTTAAACCAGTCTTTATCTTTGTTCTTTAGATATCCCAAATTAACTGTGTGCTCCATCTCTTAAGGACCAACAGGAATAAAAGGAAGAAAGAGAATTCACTATGTTTGTCACATATGACAAAATCCATAGAAAGGACAATCTTCTTAGATGTCTGCAGGAAACCAAGCACATGAAGGTGCTCATGTGGCTGGAACCTTATCCAAACTAGCTGGCAGGGGAACACTAATAAATCAGATTAGACAGGTAAACCTACTGTTCCTGTCATTTTAAATTCAATCAGCTTTCCTTCTGTCTGTTGAAGATATTCCAAGGTGTCCAGTGGTGAGTCACTTCATCTCAACCACCCACCCAAGGAAAAGACAAAATGCAGATGAGAGGGAGCACAGCCCACAAAAGGCCTGCAAGTATTGAGCAGGGTTTATGTGATAAGCCCTCATAAATATAACTTTATCATAGAATGAGTCTCATAGAATTGTTTAGTTTGGGAAAAAAATTGTCAAGTTCAACTGTGAAATTATGCTGAGTTTTATTATTTTATTTTGCCTGCGGTCCTCTGTCAGGCAAGCCTATGCTGATTCCAGCACTGGAATCTTGCTCCTGCACTACCAGCTGTTCCTGGTGGTGTGGGCTCTGGGGCTGGCCATGCATGCACACACAGGGCACAGGGGGGCACCACCCCACCCATGCATGGCTGCCCCACCACCTCCCCACCTGGATGTTCAGAGCCAGCCATCCCTCTGGTATCCTGCAACAGTTCAGCACTGCCAGTTTTACCTAAATCACTAGTGTCCTAACTTTACTTGAGTGTTTTCTTAAAGATGGCTTAGAGAAAAAACAAAAACCACAGGGTTGTCTATAGGAAGAAAGGGACCCAAATCAGGAAGGCATCTTGTGGTAGTGACACTTCCTCTCCAAAATGTGTTTTTCTTGAACACTGGTGGAAGGAAAGTGCTGTGAGACTGTGACCTAGCCCTGAGGAGGTTTGTAATCCCCCTCTCTGCCAGCTTCTGTGAACTTTTCTTCTTGGGACTGTTTCTGGCTGAAAGGCAATTGCAGTATTTACCCCACCAGTAGGGTTAGGGAGCTAACATTCTTTAAGCCTCAAACCATGGAGATGGGAGCATCTTCATAAACAGAAGTTGCTGGAGGAGACAAGATGTAGTTAGCAGCTAAGGAGCTACATAAAGGAGTATGCAACAGGCTATGTCCTGAGAGCAAGCATCTCCCAATGCTTGAGCAGCTCAGGAGGCCTGGATAGAGGGATCCCAGCCTGCACAGTTATTATGATCAGATAATTCAAAAGCCTAGGAAGAAATGTGAATAAAGAGGGCAGATAAAAACAACTAGGGGCTAATACACAAGAACAGGTGCTCTATTGGCATGCAAGTGATAAAAAATACTAAACAATCATCTTAGTTTGTCTACAGTGAAGAAAAATATCAAGGCTGATACTGTGTTGTCTTTACGAGCTTGGTACTCTGTGGATGGTCCCAGTAGAACTTAGGGTGCAAATTTCAGACGGAAATGCATTTCTGGAATGAGGTGAAGAAGGATTATGAAGGATAAAAGGCCAAAAATCATAGAATTGATTACTTCTGGTGCTCTGAGGATAATAAATAAATTCTCTGTTCAAAAGCGTAGAGTAATTCCAATGCACAGAGCTAATCTGTTCATCAAGCAGGATGCAATCTAACAATCACTAAGAGACTCGAGTGATGACTGGGAGCAAACCCTGCTGCTTTCTTTGAGCTGCACCAGTGAACACTGGCAAACATTGGTGATAGGATGCACTGTTAGAATCAGGGAACTTTACATACAGTAGGTTTGTGAGAGCAGATTTTTTTTTGCTGTGTGCTAAATATGAAAGGTCCTATGTTATTATATACACAGCGACTGTGCTGGAGGTTTGACAGCAGTATCCTGTTACTTGTACCACTAAATGCTTTCAAGTCATGGTAATGACCAGTGTGCTAACAATCAGGTGGAATGGCCTGTGCCACTTCAGGTGTCTATTTCCCTACAACAAATCAATTACTTGCAGCAGGGAACCACCATGTGACCCAGAGAAATCGTGAGGAGGCATTAAGAATAACTGTGATTTTTACTTGTTACTTCAATTAGCCTGCTTAATTCTGAATGCTGGGTGGACAGTGTGCTGGGATAGCATCAAACATAACATTTACAAAGATGTGCTTTGGACTAGGCTGTGGGAATGAAATGCAAGATTGACTGAGTGGAATTGCCTCCAGTCTGGACAATTATTATAGCACTGTTTATGGCATTCAGTGAACCAAGACTATATTTGAGTGACACTTTGGGTCTGGCAGGGTATCTCCAGGGGACACAGGATAACAGCCATTGCAGTGGACTGTATTTCTCTATACTGCTTGCTGATAAAATCCCTAAAAGTGACTCTCTCACATCCACTAGAACAAATTCTACTGGTGTACCAGGTGAGAGATTAATCCATGAAAGGAAAAGACTCTGCAATCTTGTCCCTACTTCAAGCTTGTGAGAAGCTAGCATCCGAAGGCCATGCTCTCTTTTGAGGCTCAAAAGAATACTTCACAGTTAAGGGCTCTGACTTTTATCTAGGTAGTCAAAATCTGGCTCCTGAATATTTGTGGATGTAAATTGTTCCTTGATGGTAAGTTACTAGGGAATTATTTTATACACAACCAGTGGCCTAACTCTTTCCCTTCCCTCAGAAGGGGCCCTTGCATTTGGCTGTGATGAATTTTTACCGTATAATTTGAAAATCAAGCATGAAAAGGATTAGAAAAAGCAGTCAGACATATTTTCCCTATTAACAGGATTTAGAAGTTAGGTATTAAAGCAATCAAGACTTTAATATTTCATTTATATTATTATAATCTTTACAATGACCTTTTAAGCGGAAAAAAAAAGAAAATATATGACTATATGTTGGGTATTAGCATTTTCCTAAAGAGTTATTTTCTGTTCCTGAAGTTTTCGTCCACCATTTTTCCTAACAGATACAAGAAGAAATGCAAAATCACACCTTAAAATGGCTTTTTCTTCAGGGAACTATTTGTTTTCTCTTTCTATACATATGTAGTGAACGGATCCACTCCTGCTCATGGTAGAGGGGTCAGAGTTTTTGCCTCTGAAGTGAGGCATTTCAGTACCAAGAGAGTAGGCAGATTTTTTAAAAGGCTGGGAATTTGGGGTGCTGAATTTCCTTGAAAATCTGACTTCAGTGTTTTATAAAAGTGTTTATGGCCTCAGCTGAGGCTCAGCTTATTTTTTGAGTTCTTGCCAACTGCTAGAATGGAGCCATTGAAAACTCATTTTCTAAATTACCCCTTTTAAAGGCTGCCCAAACCAACAGGAATTCTGTCTCTGTTATTGATTTATTTAAAATGAACTTAATGAGTTTAACTCTGGTGTTCAAAGGTAGTCATTAATTAGCTAATGTTTTAACATTAAATGATCACTGGATTGAAGAGAATAGAAGTACAGTTAACATTGATCTCTGGGATTAGGATATGGTAAACCATGGGAGACTTCCAGCCTGCCTCCTATTCAAAAGCCTGCCCTTGGCTTAGAGGAAACTTGAACAGATTCTCTATCCCCAGAACACAGTCTGCCGAGGGGAAAACAGCCTCCTGGGAGCCAGCAGTAGGTCAGCGCTGTTATTTATTTTTTTTCACCTGGGCTAACATTCCTCATTGCTATAGCACATACTTTTTCGGACTTTCTCAGCAGGAGGAAGCCTCAGGATGGGTGAATGGCTGTGACTTGGACGCTCCAGGCTGTGCTACCGCCACTGCCCGGCCGTGCTGTTTTCCGGTTTGTCCGTGTGTGACGCCTGGGCGGTTCCACGGTCGCTATCCCCTGTGTTACCCCCACTACCCGGCCGTGCCGTGTTCCAGGCTGTCCGTATGTGACGCCTGGGCGGTTCCACGGTCGCTGTCCCCAGTGCTACCGCCACTACTCGGCCGTGCTCAGTCCTGGTTTGTCCGTGTGTGACTCCTGGGCGATTCCACGGTCGCTGTACCCTCTCCGGGCACTGCCCAGCTCCCGGCGCGGGGCACGGGCACCTCGCCCCTCGGACCTGCGGGTCCCACAGCCGCTTCCCGGGGCTCGGCACAGGCCTCCGGGCAGTCCCTGTGTGTGCTGAGCCCAGCCTGAGGCCGGACCCCGAGCCATGGTGCTGACCGACCTGCACAGCGCGGCCGCCAGCGCGGACCTGGCCCGGCTGCGGCAGCGCTGGTGGCTGAACAAACACCGCATCAATGCCTACAACCGCGACAGGCAGTAAGGACAAACTGCAGGCCCTCCGCCTGTCCTAAATGTAGAATTCCTCAAAATTATTTTTATGCATGCATTCTGTCTACTTTCAAGCCTAAACAGCAAGAAAGGAGACAATCAGTGGAGCAGGCAGCAGCTAGCATCCCTTAGCCGAGGACATCCTGGAACTAACAAGAGTTCAGGATGAAGTAAATCAAAATATTGTTGTGTCAGTAGAACAGACAGCAGAAGCATCCCTTAGTGAAGGACATCTGTAAAGGCTGTAGTAAATCAAGTTGTTGATGTATTTCTACCTATATACACTGCCAGTTTGGCAAAAGACTCAAGGTCCATGTATACTGTAGTTGTATTGTCTTCATTATAATACTAAAAATCACACCTAAAGGTGTGATTTTAACCTAAAGGTTAAAAAGACGCCTGCCCAGGTAAAGACCGCTCCCCTAAGCATGCATAGAAATTTGCTGTGGTTACATAACTTGGATGGAAACTATTAGTCAATTGTAGTAGAGGGGCTGTACTTGGAAAGTTATCAGTTCTGAACTTCTATGTATTAATAATAGCATGGAAAGTCTGGTGGGCTGTACTTTATTTATGGAATACCATTGAGCACCCAGGCATGTGTAACTCTGAAACACGTAATCAGTGTCTCTCTCAAGTGTGTAATTATTGGCTTGCTGCACACCAGGTAACCCAATTTTGCAGAGAACACACTCACCCTGGCTGGAAGAGCCAGCAAAGCCCAGCATTGTGCCTGGCAGCAGGGCCAGCCCCAGAGCACTAGCCTGAACTGGGAGACAGTGAAAGCCCCACTCTGCTCTGGCCTGGCCTGCCCTGCTCTGGAGCCTGGACCCTGTACTTCATCTTCTTCTTGTCCTATCCCTGGTTATCCAAATGTTCAGGCTGGATGGGGCTCTAAGCAACCTGGTCTAGTGGAAGGTGTCCCTGCCCATGGCAGGGGTTGGAACTAGATGATCCTTAAGGTCCCTTCCAACCCAAACCATATTAAGATCTGGTGATTCTCTGGAGCTCATCAGGCCCTCATTCAAGCAGAGACAACTCCTTTCCAGGTGCCAGACTGAGTGGCATGGTTTAACAGGGCATGGATTCACAGAAAGCCAGCTCAGCCTTCCCAGTGCTGTCAGAAGTCCCATCCCATTTGTCTCTGGGACAAAATTGGTGCAGGACTGATGGAGGAGAGGGCAGAGGAATTTGGGAACTCACAGTGATTCTGTACCCTCTGTAGACCTACACAGTCTCTATTGCTAAGCAGTGTTTACCCTCAGTCAAGGACGTTTTCAGTGTCTCATGCTTTGCCAGTGAGAAAGTACACAAAAAAGCTGGAGGGAGCTTAGCCAGGTCAACATTCTGGAATGGGATTTGGCATCAGACAGTGGGTTGCGGGCAACTGTATTGTACATCACAGGTTTTTCTTAGGATTTTTAAATTTGCTATTATTATTATAATATTTTATTTATTTTGTTCTATTTATCAATCTGTTATAGTTTAATTGCTTTTTAAAGTTTTAATTTTGATTCCCCTCCCTGTTCCACTGAGGTGGGGAGGGAGAGGATGTGAGCGAGTGGCTGCATGGTGCTTAATTGCCATCTGGACTTAAACCAGGACAACTGCATATGTTTAATTTCTAGGACTCCTCTGCATCTTGCTTGCATAAATGGCCATGCAGATGTTGTTCGATTTCTGGTAGAAAAGAAGTGCAAGCTAAACCCTCGTGACAAGATGAATAAATCACCACTAATGAAGGTATGCAGGAGGAGCATATGTTCTCTAATCTTTGATGGCGCTCACACTTTCCAGTGTCGGGAAGGTGTGGGAGTTCTGCCAGTGAGAAACATAGATGTTGGAAGTTATTCCTCCTTTGTGTCTTGTTTCCAGGCAGTAGAGCACCAGCACAAGGACTGTGCAGCTATTCTGCTGGAACGTGGTGCTGATCCCAACCACAGAGGTGTGAGCGGTAACACTGCCCTTCACTTTGCCGTCATGGTTTCTAGCAAATCTCTAGTGGAGCTGTTACTTGAGCACGGTGCAGATATAAATGCTAAGAATAAAGTAAGCTTGGATTTTGCGTAAAGCTGCTCTTCCCAAGTCAACTTGCTTGACTTCTGTTATTCTAAGAGATGATTTCTCCTTTCAGTTGGGATACACTCCACTTACTCTTGCAATCACTGAAAACTGTGACGAAATGGTCAAGTTCCTTCTTCAAAAAGGAGCTGATGTGAATGCCCAGGATAATGTTCTTAGGTAAAAGGTTTGCCAAAAGTGCATGTGGGAGTCCTTAGCACTGTTCGAGGTGGATGGGAGGCATAAGAATGAGCTTTGAAAAAGGACCAGGAGTCACCCAGAAGGATCTCCTGTGTGACTTGTGAAAGCAGACCTGGGATCAGTTGCTTGCTTTCTTCAGGGGGTGATTTCCAAGCTGAGGACTGCAAGAAAACACTATTTGCAGTGCCACACACCCACATGAGCATGCACATGCAGGCACACAGGCCCTGAGTCTGCTCTGGGCAGGTGGTTGTCCAGGAGACCTTCGGAGGTCCCACCAACCTGAATTCTCCAACACCTGTAGGCATGTGCCTGTGCCTTCACTCTGCCTGTAGGAGAGGGGAAATTAATTGTTTAAGGAGAAAAGAGGAATTAAAGTATTGGCTAGGCAATGTTTGCAAAAGCTGATTTTAGTGAAAGCTAAAATTTTATCTCTTGGATTCCCTAGGACCCCTCTTACAGTTGCTACTGTTTCTGGGAATAAGAAAGCAAGAGAACTTCTTCTTCAACATGGTGCTGTTTTTTCTGAGTCAAACAAGGGATTCTACCCATGTCAAACTTCTGCCAAAATGGCTCAAAATGATATGTAAGTGTTTTACATCATCGTTAGAACAACTGCATTCTCCTCATGTCTGTGCTGATGCACATACCTTTTTGGTAACAGCAGGAGGGTTAAATGAGGTGCTGAGACCTTTGTAGACACTGAGCTCAGTGATGTCTTCTGATGTATCTCTTTCCATGTCAAGAGTAGATTTAGAATTTGAGGAAAACTTTGTCCCTTCCCCCCAGTTGTCTCTGAGAATTCACCTGTGTGCTTCCAAGTTCCACTGCATTGGCAGCAACTAGTTGCCTTTTGTTTCAGATACCACGTTTGGATATCTAACTGATATCCCCTACAAGCTTAACTAGGCTAAGGAAGAAAGCCCTCTTTCACAGTGATGGTAGCCAAGGGATGAGTGAATGAGTTGCATTATTCTATGAGCATACCTTGTCTAGCTATAAACAATAGTCCATGAACTCTTGCCTCTGGATCTTGACTTTATTTCTTCTTCCCCTCCCCCTTCTGGCAACCTGTATCGATGGGAAGCAGGTGAGAAGGGAGGTTGTGTAAACTGTGGTGCAAAACCCCTTTAGGAATAAAGCATGTTTGAAGATTGCTCTTACAATAAGTGGTGGTCATTCCTTCCCTCCAGGCTTCTGGCACAGTATAAGTGTTGTGTTAATGCACCATTCTACACAGCAGCCTTGACCTGGAGAACATGTTTAATTTCTTTTCTTGTTTGATTGGGTTTTATTTTTGTTTTTCTGCTTATTAAATAAACCCAAGCCCCAGCTAACCCAATGTTGGCCTCTTGATAACCCACTTGGGAGCTCTCTAAACTCTCAGGTCCTCAGGCTAACCATGGGAATTTCTGAAGCCCTTCAAAGTGAGGGCCAGGACTGAGGAGATGCTAAACTATGTTGACATGGAGTGTAGCTGCACCATTAGCATGACATCTAGCTGAGGTAGAGCCTTTGGTGATGTCAATCGGCCAGAAGGCTTGTTAAATTCATTGGCCCTTGAAATGGAGAGGGGATTTATCAAATGAGACTGTAGCCAGACTGCAGCAGGTGTGAGTTACTCCACAGATAAGACTAGGCACCTGCACTGTCACCATGCCTGTAAGGAGGATTTCAGTCTCCATTACTCTAGGACTGCAGTATGTTCTCTGTGTGTGTGACCCGTTAGCAGTTGTCTATGAATATGGGTAGAATGGAACATGCATGGCTTTTGCTTTTCCTGCAGAGAATGCTTGGAAGTCTGGGGGGATTTTCCCTAACGCATCTTCTTCCTTTCTATATTTAGTATTGCTAGTGAACGAATTGGCAGCTCCTGCTCTGAGACTCCTGTCATTCACTTGGAAACATCTGCATTGGCAGAGTCATGTAAGATACTTTTCTATCAAAGAGGTGATGAGGAAAATCACTGTGGCCTGTGACAGAATGATAATAAATCAATGGGATGCTGGTCTGGAGGGATGGGCCAAAGAACTGGAAAATAAACACTTAACACAACAATGTGCTTCTTATCTTATTTCTTAGGTGCTGAGTCAGAAGAAGAAGCCACAGAAGAGGAAGACAGTGTTGCAGCTGCAGACGAAAATAAAGTGTCTGTGCACACTATTAGAGTGCAGACCTACAGAGGTAATTTCAGAGGGACTAGATTGTTAACTTTGCAAGCCTCCCTGGCGTGAAGCAGGTGAGGAACAGCAGAGTGAAATAAGCACTCACAGAAATGACACACTTCTTATCTTTTCTTTGGAGACTACAAAGAAGAAGGACTGGAGAAAAAGGAAGACAAATGCCCCATCTGGAATCCTGAGGTACCTTTTCTGAGGGAGAAAATGGGTTCTTCCGAATCTGAGTTTGTTTTCCTTTGCTGCTTCTGTCACACAATCATAACTTAGACCTTGACATGCCACTGCTTCAGACAAGTTCTTCAGTTAGGACTGGGAAAAAGTGAGGTCCAACTAATGTCCTGTGTCTCCCTGTGGCTGATCCCCAAGATGGATTTTTAGGACAAAGAAGTAACAGTTCCTTCTGGTTACAGTCCTCTGAAGATGGGGAGGATTGTTTTTGATAGATTTCTCAGATGAAAATAATACACAAGCGGAGCAATATTTTATCTGAGAACTGCTTATTGATAAAGAAAGATAAGCGCTCCAACCGAAGTGGGATAGAAAAGAGAGCAAAGAAGGGGAAAGAGAGATGGAGAGAGAAACAGAAGGCTGGGACAGCTCATTGCCCTGCACACTGGGCAGGCTGTCAGCATCAGCTGGCAGATGGAGGAGTGTGCGTGCCACAAGCTGCCACAAGTCTGCGTGGGTCCTGTGGGTCCTACTCCATGGGCCTGTTGGCAGAAGTTTCAAGCAGGGAGGGAAAGCGGGTGTGGAAGCAGCCCGTGGCAGTTCTCATGTGAGTATCTTTTAAATTACACAGACTGATCCTAAAGGTCGAGGGAAAATGTGGACCAGTGCGTTGTTTCCTGCTGCAAACAGCAACAGGCTGGATGCGCGCTCTGCTGCAGTGGAATGTGGCAAAGGTAATTTCAGAGGAACTTACATGGTTACCTTTGTAAGGTAACTCTGTCTGGAGTGAAGCAGGTGGAGAACAGCAGAGTGAAATAAACACTCGCAGTAATAACATGCTTCTTGTATTTCTTAGGGGTCTTGCCAGCAACATCAGTAGAAGCAGAAGAGGAAGATGATGATTTCTCTTGGGGTTCTGAGGTACCTTCTGTGAGGGAGGCAGTGGGGTCCTTCCAGCTCACCTACTTCTGAACTCGTTCTATTTTGATGCTGCTTCTGCCACACCCTCCTTACTTGGGCCTTGACATGCTTGTACTTCAGATAATCTGTTCAGTGAGGATTGGGAGAAAGTGAGATCCAGCTAATGTCTGGGGCCTCCTTGTGGCTTATCCTCAAGCTGGATTTCTAGGACAAAGAAGTACCTCTTCCTTCTGGTTACAGTCCCCCGAAGTCCTAGAAGGCTGGCACTGTGATAATTGCTTTTTTTCCTCCTCTCAAAACTCTTTTGTGAATCGTCCATGTCAAATGGTTGTATATGACCCCCAATTTAGTGATTCATTCCTTCTGCCTAGGTTCTCTCAAGCTTGTGCAGGTGGACTTTATCATGTTTTGAAAAATCAGCTCAAGAGAGATGCCAAATGCAGTGGCTGTGTTTGCCTTTTTTATTCCTTCCATTACTTGATCCTTCTCTTGTTAGGCCTGTTGGCTGTAGCAAAATCTTGGAGTAAGGAAGTGTGTACACAAGGAGCCTGTGCCAGTTCTTACATGTGTCTTTTAAATTACACAGGATATCAGTGATCTTCTAGACCAAATGATTAGCCCCGTGCAGCGTCCTGCTGGAAAATGCAGCAGAGTGGGCATGCGCTCTGCTGCTGAGGAGCGTGGAAAAGGTAATTTCAGAGACACTAAATGATTACGTTTGTTAAGTTTCTCTGGAGTGAAAAAGATTTGGGAAGGGTGAGTGAAACAAGCACTCAGATCTATGACGAGCTTTTTGTTTACTTAGGGGTCTTGCAACCAGCAGCAGGAGCAGCAGAAGAGGAAGACACTGATTCTCCCTTGGAATCTGAGGTACCTTTTGTGAGGGAGACAGTGAGTTCCCACTAACTCACTGGCTTCTGGGCTCATTTGCCTTGGCTGCTGCCTCTGCCACACACTTGTAACCTGGACCTTAACCAGCCACTGCTTCAAGTAATCTGTTCAGTTCGGACTGTGCCAACGTGAGGCCTCAGCTGATGTGCTGAGCCTCCTTGTGGCTGACCTCCTAGCTGATTTCTAGAATAGCCCAGAGCAGTAGAACTCTGAAACAAGTGGAAGGCTGGCATTGTGAGGATTGCTGTTTTTCCATCACTCAGATTATTCCTTGTCCCGTCCTGCTGTAAAAGGGGAGCTGGGGAGGATTGTTTTTGATAGATTTCTCAGATGAAAATAATACACAAGCGGAGCAATATTTTATCTGAGAACTGCTTATTGATAAAGAAAGATAAGCACTCCAACCGAAGTGGGATAGAAAAGAGAGCAAAGAAGGGGAAAGAGAGATGGAGAGAGAAACAGAGGGCAGGGACAGCTCATTGCCCTGCACCCTGGGCAGGCTGTCAGCATCAGCTGGCAGATGGAGGAGTGTGCGTGCCACAAGCTGCCATGAGTCTGCGTGGGTCCTGTGGCAGCCAGGCGGGATTCTCAAACCACAGCCGGCTGTGTGCTGTGTCCCTTGCACTGGCATGCAGGCTGCCGTGGCCACGGGCACACTGCAGGTTCTCAGGGCTGCTCCATCGGGGCAGCCCACGCATGGAAGTTTTCTCTCCCCAGTCGGCTGACACGTGAAGGCTCAGCAGGCACAGGGCTCTCAGCAGGTGTAGAACCCCTGACGTTGGTTTTCACCTCATGTATAACATATGCT
Organism: Sturnus vulgaris; assembly: GCF_052056855.1. NCBI lineage: Eukaryota > Metazoa > Chordata > Aves > Passeriformes > Sturnidae > Sturnus > Sturnus vulgaris. The sequence continues at coordinate 40,980,968 of NC_142244.1, read as the reverse complement.
CAGACATTAATGAAAATCAGATTGGTTTCTCTCACTTCTCTAGGTGTGGCCAATGTCAAACAGTTCCCATATGAGCTACACTTTAGATAGTAATTTCTTCTGCCTAGGTTCTCTCTAGCTCAGGGAGGTGTCCTTGATCATATTGTGAAAACCCTGCTCAACAGGACACCAAACATGCTGGCTGTGTTGGCTCCTTTTGTTCTTTTGTCCCCTGATCCTACTCCATTGACCTGTTGGCAGAAGTTTCAAGCAGGGAGGGAAGCGGGTGTGGAAGCAGCCCGTGGCAGTTCTCATGTGAGTATCTTTTAAATTACACAGACTGATCCTAAAGGCCGAGGGAAAATGTGGACCAGTGCGTTGTTTCCTGCTGCAAACAGCAACAGGCTGGATGCGCGCTCTGCTGCAGTGGAATATGGCAAAGGTAACTTCAGAGGAACTTACATGGTTACCTTTGTAAGGTAACTCTGTCTGGAGTGAAGCAGGTGGAGAACAGCAGAGTGAAATAAACTCACAGAAATAACATGCTTCTTGTATTTCTTAGGTGTCTTGCCAGCAGCATCAGTAGAAGCAGAAAAGGAAGATGACGATTCCCCTTGGGATTCTGAGGTACCTTCTGTGAGGGAGGCAGTGGGGTCCTTCCAGCTCACCTACTTCTGAACTCGTTCTATTTTGATGCTGCTTCTGCCACACTCTCCTTACTTGGGCCTTGACATGCTTGTACTTCAGATAATCTGTTCAGTGAGGATTGGGAGAAAGTGAGATCCAGCTAATGTCTGGGGCCTCCTTGCAGCTGATGTCCAAGTTAGATTTGTAGTAAGGATAATGTAGTAAAGTTCTGTGTTACAGTCCAGTGAAAACTGTGCAAGGCTGGCATTGTGAGGATTCATTTTTCCATCAAACATCTCTCTTCTGTACACGCAGTTAATGTCAACTGGGTTCCCATATGACCTACACTCTACAGATTTATTTATTTTGCCTACATTCTCTGTGGCATGGGCAGGTATACTTCGTCCCATTTTGAAAACCCTGCTCATCAGAGATGCTGAATGTGCTTGCTGTGTTTGCCCTTTTTGTTCTTTTCACCACCTGATCTTTCTTGTTAAGCCTTTTGGTTGAAGCACAGCCTTTGAGTGTGGAAGTGGGTGGAGAAGCAGACTGTGCCATTTCTCATATATGTTTTTTAAACTGCACAGACTGATTCTGAAGGTGAAGGGAAAGTGTCAGCTGCTGTCCACCTTCCCGCTGCAAACAGCAACAGGTTGGATGCGCGCTCTGCTGCAGTGGAATGTGTCAAAGGTAATTTCAGAGGAACTTACATGGTTACCTTTGTAAGGTAACTCTGTCTGGAGTGAAGCAGGTGGAGAACAGCAGAGTGAAATAAACACTCGCAGTAATAACATGCTTCTTGTATTTCTTAGGTGTCTTGCCAGCAGCATCGGTAGAAGCCGAAAAGGAAGATGACGATTCCCCTTGGGATTCTGAGGTACCTTCTGTGAGGGAGGCAGTGGGGTCCTTCCAGCTCACCTACTTCTGAACTCGTTCTATTTTGATGCTGCTTCTGCCACACCCTCCTTACTTGGGCCTTGACATGCTTGTACTTCAGATAATCTGTTCAGTGAGGATTGGGAGAAAGTGAGATCCAGCTAATGTCTGGGGCCTCCTTGTGGCTTATCCTCAAGCTGGATTTCTAGGACAAAGAAGTAACTCTTCCTTTGGGTTACAGTCCCCCGAAGTCCTAGAAGGCTGGCACTGTGATAATTGCTTTTTTTCCTCCTCTCAAAACTCTTTTGTGAATCGTCCATGTCAAATGGTTGTATATGACCCCCAATTTAGTGATTCATTCCTTCTGCCTAGGTTCTCTCAAGCTTGTGCAGGTGGACGTTAGCATGTTTTGAAAAATCAGCTCAAGAGAGATGCCAAATGCAGTGGCTGTGTTTGCCTTTTTTGTTCTTTCCATTACTTGATCCCTCTCTTGTTAGACCTTGTCTTGGTTTAATTTTGACTTTCCCATCTAACGCACCAAATTAATGTTTTCGTTTTGGGTTGCCAATTTAAATAAACTTATTTTTCCTGTTCTTAGACAGAAACCAGGTGCAAAAGAGCAAGGCAGGCCTAAAACCTGAGCGAGTATAAAAGAAAATTTATTAACTACACAAACAAAAAGAAAAGAAAAAAAAAATTCAGAATAAGATTTTTCAGATCACTCCTTCTCTCCCTTTCCCAATCTTCATAACAACAAAACAAACATACAACAAATACTTCGGTCAGTCCTCAAATTTAGTCTTTCTCAGTTTACTTCTGGAGAGAGAAGCCTCTTCTTGTTGAAGTTGTAGGGATTTTTCCCACAAGAAGAATAATGACAGTTCTCTTGTGGTTGTATCTTTCACAATTTGCATCTGCCTGGGGAACCTGCAACTGTGACACTCCTCCCAACTCTACAGCCATCCCAGAGTTGTAGATATGGGCCATGTCTGTCTCATGGAGTATTACTTTTAAGAATGAAATGTTCGACAGCAAAGATTCTCTCTGTCTCCTTTCTCTCTGCTCAGGCTTCATCTTCAGAAAACTGAAATCTCCTTCTTTTCTCAGGGCAGAAATTCTCAACACAGGTGCTTTTTAGTCAAATCATCTATTAAATGGAACATTTCCATCCCCCCATGTTTCTTTCCATGGTTTATAGGAATATTCAGTACAGCAGTTCATCCCTACAATTTTACAAAAATATTTTCAGCCATTTCAGCATCTTCTCATTCTCCTTCCATCTTAAAACCTTAGCTCTTACGTCACTGTCTTCAGAAATCTTTTTTTTTATTTTCATATTCAAAGGAAAGGCTGGAGGCTTTGCAAATCTTATCTAAACACTAAAGAGTTAAAGTTTAACACAACTACAAGAGTTAGGCCAGGCTCAGGCCGTGCTGGGGGTGTAGCTGAGGTGTCAATCAGCCTTTCTGGGGCTGGGCTGCAGCCCCACACTGCTCATGGCCACCCGGGCAGGCCCGGCCCGGCTGGCAGCAGTAGGAGTCGGCCTCCCCCCCATGCCAGAGCCGCAGGCCCGTGGAGGAGGAAGCTGTGAAGGTCTTATTGTACAACTTTTGCTCCCCCCGGCCATCGGGTCGCCCTCGTTGGCAAACGGAGCCCAAGCGGCCTCCCGAGCCTCCCCCCTGGCATGGGGGTGGGGGAAGCTCGGGTTGGTGTTACCTGCTCAGCCGCCGGAAAGACAGAGGCTCAGTTCAGGATTACCTCCTTCAAAATGTGTGTTCACGGAGCGAACTAACTTTCTCTAATTGGCTGTTGCAGGTATCCCAACCCCCATAGAGTAAATTCTCTTAGAGAAAATCTCTCTTGGAGTTTTTTCTTCCTAAGTCAACCTATCACAGGCCTGTTGGCTGTAGCAAAATCTTGGAGTAAGGAAGTGTGTACACAAGGAGCCTGTGCCAGTTCTTACATGTGTGTTTTAAATTACACAGGATATCAGTGATCTTCTAGACCAAATGATTAGCCCCGTGCAGCGTCCTGCTGGAAAATGCAGCAGAGTGGGCATGCGCTCTGCTGCTGAGGAGCGTGGAAAAGGTAATTTCAGAGACACTAAATGATTACGTTTGTTAAGTTTCTCTGGAGTGAAAAAGATTTGGGAAGGGTGAGTGAAACAAGCACTCAGATCTATGACGAGCTTTTTGTTTACTTAGGGGTCTTGCAACCAGCAGCGGGAGCAGCAGAAGAGGAAGACACTGATTCTCCCTTGGAATCTGAGGTACCTTTTGTGAGGGAGACAGTGAGTTCCCACTAACTCACTGGCTTCTGGGCTCATTTGCCTTGGCTGCTGCCTCTGCCACACACTTGTAACCTGGACCTTAACCAGCCACTGCTTCAAGTAATCTGTTCAGTTCGGACTTAGCCAACGTGAGGCCTCAGCTGATGTGCTGAGCCTCCTTGTGGCTGACCTCCTAGCTGATTTCTAGAATAGCCCAGAGCAGTAGAACTCTGAAACAAGTGGAAGGCTGGCATTGTGAGGATTGCTGTTTTTCCATCACTCAGATTATTCCTTGTCCCGTCCTGCTGTAAAAGGGGAGCTGGGGAGGATTGTTTTTGATAGATTTCTCAGATGAAAATAATACACAAGCGGAGCAATATTTTATCTGAGAACTGCTTATGGATAAAGAAGGATAAGCACTCCAACCGAAGTGGGATAGAAAAGAGAGCAAAGAAGGGGAAAGAGAGATGGAGAGAGAAACAGAGGGCAGGGACAGCTCATTGCCCTGCACCCTGGGCAAGCTGTCAGCATCAGCTGGCAGATGGAGGAGTGTGCGTGCCACAAGCTGCCATGAGTCTGCGTGGGTCCTGTGGCAGCCAGGCGGGATTCTCAAACCACAGCCGGCTGTGTGCTGTGTCCCTTGCACTGGCATGCAGGCTGCCGTGGCCACGGGCACACTGCGGGTTCTCAGGGCTGCTCCATCGGGGCAGCCCACGCATGGAAGTTTTCTCTCCCCAATCGGCTGCCACGTGAAGGCTCAGCAGGCACAGGGCTCTCAGCAGGTGTAGAACCCCTGACGTTGGTTTTCACCTCATGTATAACATATGCTCAGACATTAATGAAAATCAGATTGGTTTCTCTCACTTCTCTAGGTGTGGCCAATGTCAAACAGTTCCCATATGAGCTACACTTTAGATAATAATTTCTTCTGCCTAGGTTCTCTCTAGCTCAGGGAGGTGTCCTTGATCATATTGTGAAAACCCTGCTCAACAGGACACCAAACATGCTGGCTGTGTTGGCTCCTTTTGTTCTTTTGTCCCCTGATCCTACTCCATAGGCCTGTTGGCAGAAGTTTCAAGCAGGGAGGGAAGCGGGTGTGGAAGCAGCCCGTGGCAGTTCTCATGTGAGTATCTTTTAAATTACACAGACTGATCCTAAAGGCCGAGGGAAATTGTGGAGCAGTGCGTGGCTTCCCACTGCAAACAGCAACAGGTTGGATGCGCGCTCTGCTGCAGTGGAATGTGGCAAAGGTAACTTCAGAGGAACTTAAATGGTTACCTTTGTAAGGTAACTCTGTCTGGAGTGAAGCAGGTGGAGAACAGCAGAGTGAAATAAACTCACAGAAATAACATGCTTCTTGTATTTCTTAGGTGTCTTGCCAGCAGCATCAGTAAAAGCAGAAAAGGAAGATGACGATTCCCCTTGGGATTCTGAGGTACCTTCTGTGAGGGAGGCAGTGGGGTCCTTCTAGCTCACCTACTTCTGAACTCGTTCTATTTTGATGCTGCTTCTGCCACACTCTCCTTACTTGGACCTTGACATGCTTGTACTTCAGATAATCTGTTCAGTGAGGATTGGGAGAAAGTGAGATCCAGCTAATGTCTGGGGCCTCCTTGCAGCTGATGTCCAAGTTAGATTTGTAGTAAGGATAATGTAGTAAAGTTCTGTGTTACAGTCCAGTGAAAACTGTGCAAGGCTGGCATTGTGAGGATTCATTTTTCCATCAAACATCTCTCTTCTGTACACGCAGTTAATGTCAACTGGGTTCCCATATGACCTACACTCTACAGATTTATTTATTTTGCCTACATTCTCTGTGGCATGGGCAGGTATACTTCGTCCCATTTTGAAAACCCTGATCATCAGAGATGCTGAATGTGCTTGCTGTGTTTGCCTTTTTGTTCTTTTCACCACCTGATCTTTCTTGTTAAGCCTTTTGGTTGAAGCACAGCCTTTGAGTGTGGAAGTGGGTGGAGAAGCAGACTGTGCCATTTCTCATATATGTTTTTTAAACTGCACAGACTGATTCTGAAGGTGAAGGGAAAGTGTCAGCTGCTGTCCACCTTCCCACTGCAAACAGCAACAGGTTGGATGCGCGCTCTGCTGCAGTGGAATGTGTCAAAGGTAATTTCAGAGGAACTTACATGGTTACCTTTGTAAGGTAACTCTGTCTGGAGTGAAGCAGGTGGAGAACAGCAGAGTGAAATAAACTCACAGAAATAACATGCTTCTTGTATTTCTTAGGTGTCTTGCCAGCAGCATCGGTAGAAGCCGAAAAGGAAGATGACGATTCCCCTTGGGATTCTGAGGTACCTTCTGTGAGGGAGGCAGTGGGGTCCTTCTAGCTCACCTACTTCTGAACTCGTTCTATTTTGATGCTGCTTCTGTCACACTCTCCTTACTTGGACCTTGACATGCTTGTACTTCAGATAATCTATTCAGTGAGGATTGGGAGAAAGTGAGATCCAGCTAATGTCTGGGGCCTCCTTGTGGCTTATCCCCAAGCTGGATTTCTAGGAAAAGAAGTAACTCTTCCTTCTGGTTACAGTCCCCCGAAGTCCTAGAAGGCTGGCATTGTGATAATTGCTTTTTTTCCTCCTCTCAAAACTCTTTTGTGAATCGTCCATGTCAAATGGTTGTATATGACCCCCAATTTAGTGATTCATTCCTTCTGCCTAGGTTCTCTCAGGCTTGTGGAGGTGGACTTTGTCTTGTTTTAAAAATGCTGCTGAACAACAATGATGAAGGCACTGGCTTTGTTTGCCCTTTTTGCTCTTTTCAAATTATCTTTCCCCTCTCCTTAGGCGTGTTGGCCGAAGCAGACGCTTTGAGCGTGGATTTAGGGTGCTGAATCTATCTGTGCCAGTTCTCACATGTGTCTTTTAAATTTTGCAGACTTTTTCTGATATTGTAGAAGAACCGCTTGCTGGCGAGCAGTGTCCTGCTGCCGACCACAAAGGAGTGGGAGTGCAGTCTGCTACAGAGGAGCACAGCAAAGGTAATTTCAGAAGGACTATATGGTTACCTTTGTAAGCCTCTCTGGAGTGAATCAGATGCAGAAAAGCATAGTAAAATAAATACTCATAGTTATTATGCGCTTATCTTAGGGGTCTTGAAACGAGCATGTAGAGAAGCGATAAAGGACAATGGAGTCTTGCAGCCAGCAGCGGGAGAGGCAGAACACGAAGACAACGATTTTCCCTGGGATTCTGAGGTACCTTCTCTGAGGCAGGCAGTGGAGATCCCTCTGACTCATCTGCTTCATTTTCCTTTGCTGCTGCTTCTACCGCATGTTCATAACTTGCACCTTGACATGCTGCTTCTTCAGATGAGCTGTTCAGTTGGGACTGGGACAAAGTGAGGTCCTGCTAATGTCCTGGACCTCCTTACAGGTGATGTCCATGTGAGATTTCTAGGGCAAAGAAGTAAAACTTCTCCTGGTTTCAGTCCTCTAAAGTCCTAGAAGGCTGGCATAGTGAGAATTGCTTTTTCCACCTCACAGATCTCTTCTGTGGATCCAGTCAATGTCAAATGGTTGTGGATGACCCACAATTTCTTCTGCCTAGGTTCTCTCAAGCTTGGGCAGGTGGACTGTCATGTTTTGAAAGATCTCCTCAAGAGAGATGCCAAACGTGCTGATTGTGTTTGCCCTTTTTGTTCTTTCCACCACCTGATCCCTCTCTTGTTAGGCCTCTTGGCTGAAGCAGAAGCTTTGAGGGTGGAAGGGGGTATGGAAGCATATGAAGGACTGTGCCAGTTCTCACATTTTTAAATTCTGCAGACTGATTCTGAAGGTGAAGAGAAAGTGTTGGCTGATGTACAACTTCCTGCTGCAGACCAAAACAGAGTGGGTGTGAGCTCTGCTGCAGTGGAGCACATCAAAGGTAACTTCAGAGGAACTGCATGGTTACCTTTGTAGGCCTCTCTGGAGTGACTCAATTTTGGGAAAGCAAAGGGAAAGAAGCACTCACAACAGCAACACTCTTATTTCTTATCTCTATTATCAGCTGCAAGAGCAGAGCAGGAGGAACATTTTATCTCCTCTCCTGAGAAAAAGGTACTTAGCTCTCTTCCTGAGCTCTTACACTACCCTTGGCAGAAGTCACGTTTCTTCATGCTCTCTGCTTGAACGCAACGTGATGCTGCAGTCCTGCTGAGGATTCGTTTCCCAACTCTCATTTCTCTTTTTTCTTGCTTACTTAGCTTCCTACATTACGGGGAGAAGATCTTCAGCTAAAGGTTGATTCTTCAACTCAAACAGATTTTGAGCAGGACAAACAGGTGACTCTTAGAGACAGATGCAAATATCCCTAAATAGAACCTATCAGTGTACATGTGTTCTTGCTACTGAGTTCATTTTGAAATACTGCTCAGAGGAGGTAATTAATCTGGACCTGTATTTTGGACCTAATTTCATATGTATTTGAAGCAGAAGGGCTGCAAAAAGAGGCTGCTTGAAGTCCCATTAAGCTTCATTTTGAACATGTCCAGGGATGAGGACAACTCCTCTGGACAACCTGGTCCGGTGTTCCATCACAATACTTGGACAATTTTCCTCCTTATATCTAATCTAAATTTACCGTCTTTGCATTTTAAACCATTGCCCCTTGACCTGTAACTACGATCCTCGGTAAAAATAGCTCTCCTTCTTTCTATGTTAAAAGGGTTAAAAGGCTGCAATAAGATTTGCCCAGAGCCTGCTTTTCCCCAAACTGAAAAATCCCAAGGCCCTCATTCTTTTTCCATGGGAGAGGTGTTCCAGCTCTGTCAGTGTCTTTGTGGCCCTCCTCTGGCCTCTTTTCATCAGGTCCATGTCTGCTTTGTGCTGGAGGTGTCAGAGGGTGACACAGTACTTTAGGTGGGGTCTCACAAGAGTAGAGTAGAAAGGGATAATCACCTCCCTCAACCTGCTGGCCAGCCTCTCCCTCAACATGTAGACTGATCTAATGATGTAATTTCATCACTTTTGTTGTCCCATTTGCACTGACTTTGCTGTGTTTATGAAACACTATTTCCTTAGCCATTGGCCAAGGAAATCAGTGTAGGAGAGATGAAGTAACACAGGTTTTGAAAGTTAACATCAGAGTCAAAGCACTCTACTTTTTTTTAATATATAAAAGCTTTCTACTAGGGATTATTCTTGTGGTTTGACAGCTCAAGGACCTGAAAGAACCTTTTCACAAGAATGATTACTATGCTGAGTCAGGGAAGAATGCCCTAAAGGAGAAGAAGATAATAACACTTTTGAGGAACATGCAAGGCCGCCTGGTTGATTCTTCTGATTCTTCAGCTGCTGCTATCCCTCAGCTGCAAGAACACATTCAACGGTAAGACAGTGGAGCAAGGCTTCACTTTGTGTGATTCTGTGAACACAACAGGACTATCATCTTGCATCCCAGTAAGATACTAATGCAGGATTTTCAAATATGCTTTTGTTTTAGATGATATTCTTTCATGCTCTTCCTTTGGGGATTGTTGTCCTGTGAACTTCTGTGATAAGACCTGTACTTCTTTTTCAGGCTCCAAATTCAGATGGCAAGGCTGGAAGCCACAATCCAGCAACAAGCCAAGACTATTGAACTCCTTGAGACAATCCAGCAAGTCTCTTACCCCAGTAAGCTACTCAGAGCTTTCCCTGTTCATGACCCACAGAGCCTAGTTCCATATTCATGTGGGAAATTTTTAAAATTTTCAGGTTTTCCTAGAGAGAGTCTTGGAGAGATCAAACCATATAAATAGATAACCTGAAAGACCCAATCATATTCTAGAAGAAAGGGTTTGGGGGTACATGTTGGAAGGAAGACGTGGTGGTTCGGGAAGTTTGTCCATTTCCAGTACCTCAGTCAGTGTGGGAAAGAGGGCAACATGCAGTTGGGAGTTTAGGATCAAAGAAGGCTGGATCCTCCAAAAACTTGAGAGACCCCACAGGGTTGTGGTCCGCTAAACTCTCCCTTTATTCAAGTAAAATTAACTTTTGCAGGACTCCTCCCGGGGCGCCGGTCTTTGGCACCATGTTTTTCCACACTATCAACAACTGTTTTGGAGTGAAGTTTGCAAAGTGAGCCAATCCCTGAGGCTGAGTCACCCTGCAAGTGTTTCCACCATTTTGGGTGTCTGTTCCCATAGATTTGTGAAATTTAGCAATTTTGTATCTAGTGACCACTATCTAGTGATTACTTACTGTTATTTTTTGCCTGTTGCTGTTTCGCTTTCAATAAATTGTTATCTATTCACTTATATCTACTTGTATTTGTTCCTTATTGGTGGAAAGGGACTGGATGGAACTAAGGAGGGTAACTCATTTTAGAGCATCTTTAAACTGTCTCTTTAAACATCTCTTTAAACTGTCTTAAACCAAGACATATTTTTAGAACTACCCTGGGAAGATGGTTATTGATTTTTCTTGGTAGACAGGTTTTCTGGGTGGCTAGAAGCCTTTGTCTGTCACACCAACAAAACTCAAGAAGTAACAGAAGTTTTGTTAAAGGAAATTATATCTAGATTTGGGCTACCACTGGGCCTGTCTTCAGACAGAATTTCATTCTGTGGCTGAAACAATTCAAAGTTTATGCAAAGTGCTTGGGAGTCACATGGTATCTCCACACTCCTTAGAGACCTCAGTCCAGTGGAAAAGTAGGAAGGATGAACCAAAACTTGAAATGGCAAATAAGATTTGTCAAGAAACTTCACTAAGATGGCCTCAGGCTTTGTCTTTAGCCTTATTAAGAATTAAAACACAGCCTAGATCTAAAGAAAGATTAAGTCCTTATGAAATTATTTAAGGCAGGCTGTATCAAACTAACTATCTCAGGAGAAAGCCATGTGTTAGGAAATAGTAATTTAAAAGAGTATGTCTTGTCTTTGGGAAAAGAACTCTCAGTTTTGCATAGGTTTGTTGTTTAGCATCCTCAGCAACCTTGGACATTCAGATACATCCTCATCAACCCAGGGATTAGGTATATGTCCACATGTGGAATGATGAACTTAAGGAAAAGTAGAAAGGATCATTCCAGGTTCTCATGGCTGTGAAAACTGTTGGCTGAGACTCCTGGATTCACTACACCTGGACAAAAAGCCAGCCCCAAACCAGGAAACACTTCACTGGACTGTTCAGCAGACAGCAAATCCTTTAAAGATAAGATTGAAAAAAACATTTAATAAATTGTACTTGGGATCAAGGGAATTTTTTTATGGTTATAGAGTGTATGGTAGTGTTGGTCTGAAATGAAAAGTTTAATGAAGACCATATTTCTATACTTTGTAGAATAGTAGCTCAAAGAGATGTAGCTTCCTCTGGAGAAACTGGGAACTTTATACTAGATTTAGTTCAAAGGCTTGGCAAAATGTGCAATTTGAGTAGTATCACCACCTGTATACCTATCACTGAGTCAGTGAGCCAGACAATTCCCCAAGGAATTAAAATAGGCTGCAAAGACTAATCAGCTAAACAAAATTCTGCAGGAAATTAGGAATTAGTCACTGGAGAGTTGGCTACACTACTTGAGGCCTTAATCTGTATTATAATTTTCGCAATCATTATCAGACTTTGTTTAGAATCAATTCAGTGTCAGGCATCAATGGAAAGTAATATATGGAAGTAGAGAGAGAAAACCTCTCTCCTTCTCAAAAGGGGGAGTTGGCATAAATGCTCAAGAGCCAGGAATATCATAAATTGAAAAAGCAATGCTGGAATAGGAGAGCACTAAAAAAACCTCTTGGAGGGATTGGCTTACTTCATGCCTAACAGATCTTAGATGCCTTAGAAAATTTCTTATAACGGGTTGGAATTGTTGCAGCTTGAATCAAGCTTTCATCTCAGCTTCAAGAAAAAAATAACTAACTAAAAGTACTTAAATATTCAGTGCTTTGTAAAAGAATGAGATGAAAGTGAAAGAAAGTACATTTGTGCCTAGTCAGTAAACTCCTACACATGGACTTTGAAAAAATTTGTAGTGTTTAATAACACTGCAACTATCTGTATGTAGACTACTTAGACTGAAAGCCTTCTATTTAATTATTTTTCTGTAGTTCCAGATTGGCACGTGTCATAGCTGCTCTTGGGGACTGTTATTACAGAAACTGTGTAAAAACATTATGAGGTCAAATAATCAGAAATTTTGAAGTGTTCACCTCAGCTTTAAATGCTAACCTTACTTCTCTCCTCTGCATGCTCATTTGACTGCAGGGTGTCCTCCTTTTAGTTCATAGGGGGAATAGATAAAAGCATTGCTGTCGTAACTGCTGTGTAATGTTTTGGTAAGAGCATTGCCAAGAGACTCCAGAAGAGATTCATTATGGTTCAGTTGCTGTCTAACTGATGCCTTCTCTGTGTGTGGAGCCACTTGATCACTCTCCATTTCCTGTCCTGTAGCAAATAGTTTTGCCAAGAGTTAAGAAAATGGAACATTTTTGGATTTGCTATTCCAGTCACAACCCTTAGGTTAGGTATAAATGTGTGAAGGGTTGTGACAGGGTGTCAAAAACTCAGTTATTATCTTTTGGTTTTTTCAAAACTGCAATGCCAAAATCTTAATCGAAGAGCAATATTAGGAAGTTATTCTGAAAGAGAGAAGCAGTTTAAGATACCAAAATTATCTTCCAAGCCTGCATATCTCCCATTTCTACAGTCCGTTTGAAAATAACTCCACTCTGAAGTACACCTAGCTGCATACGACATACTTTGGGGCTTAGTGTTCCAAATCTCATCAAACTCCTAATGTTTCTCCTAATGATAAAGAACAACAACCAAATTCTTACAGAAGGAAATATCAAAAAGTCAAGATTACACTGATAGCAATTTAGTATACAATGTCAACAATTTAAAGCTCTGATTGAAATTGACTTTATGATAGAGCATTTCTAAAAGTTTTAGCTGCAGGATTTCAAACAGAGCTCCAAAACTCCCCTTCCAGGCACTTCCTCCTCTGGTCTCTTTACCTCCATGCTGGTTCTTGGGTTTGCCCTTTTTGTGGCAAATGCTCCCTCTCCCCCCCATAACCAAAGTGCCTGGTTCTCTTCAAGCCATCAGACAGAGGAGACCTGTTGCTCTAGTGCTGCCATTCTCTTCAAACATGACCAGTTATCTTCCACTTCCACAGCTGGAATTTGTCCTTGGCTGAATGATTTTAAACTTAACTGCCTTGCTGTCTAAACATTATGATTCAAACAACAAAAGAGATGTAATGATTTAATACCCAAATACTTATTTTGAAGTACTGCTGATTTCTGGTCAGAGAAAGAAAGATACATGGCTTAAAGTGACTTCAGGAGGAAGGCTGCTTTAGTGAAGAAAAAAGCTTCTTTAATGAAGACAAAGGCTGCTTTAATGAAGACAACTAACAGTAATGACAGAGTTTTGAGCTTACATGCAATTATGCTTTGACTCAGATTCTTATTTTGAGGTTTGGAGTCTGCCTGTTCCTTGTTCGAATAGGCCCTGCGTTAATATTCATATATGCAGCACACGTATTTCTACAGCCTATATTTAAATAGTAATATTTATGTACAGCAATTCCACATGTTAAGCCACATGTTAATTTGGTCTCTAATTGTGGAACTGCTGTAAAACAACCCGTTTCACCACTGCTTGGGTTTGTTGGAGCAAACACTAGAAAACAAAAGGAGCAGATGTCAGCTTCTCACACCTGAGCTGCCGGCGGCACGAACTGCCAGAGCCCTGGCGCCATCCATACAATGTGCAGGTGAGGACCTGGTGCAATAAGGGGCTGTGGGATCCCTTCTTGCTTTCTCCACTTCTTTGCTTTTTCTTACTTTTCTATCTTTCCTTCTTACTCTCTGCCGTGGTGATAAAAAAAGTGAGTTATCATTTTGGTTACCAACATTCAACCTCGTCCATGCCTTAATTTTGGTGTGGGTATATTCAAATTCCTTGCCCACCCCATTTTCATGGTTTAGGATGCATTCCTGGGTTAGGACATAAGCCTTTCTAGTATACTCGTTCCAATAACTGATATTACCACTGTATGTGGTGTCTTTCACATAATGATCTCAAAACATGTTAAGGTCATTAAATGACATACTTTATCCAGTGGTAATTATGTAAGGGAGTAAAATGTGTACTCATTATTCATGTGGATTAAGTAAAACACAGAGGGATTAAGCTATTCTATCCATAAAAGCAACATGGGAAGTAGCAATAAAACCTGGCAATCCTGTTTCTCCTCACTCCAACTGCACGTGGTACTCACTTCCAATCACTAAAATATGAACCAATTATTGATCCCATTCTTCCTCCTACAGTTTCCAATAATGTGACAAGATAACCTGACTTTGATGCTGTTTCTTAGGCTGGTTGAAAGATTCTATGAGGGAAATATTACTGCTTTTAGACAGAAACACAGAATGGTTTAGGTTGGAAGGGACCTCTGGAGGGTACCTGGTTCAACTCCCTGCTCTGGCTGACCACCCAGAACCAATTATCCCAGACCATGTTTAGACATTTTTTAGTACCTCCAAAGATGGAGAATCCACAATCTCCCCAGCCAATCTGTGCCAGTGCTCACAAGAAGAAAGTGTTTCCTGATGTTTAAAGGGAGCCTTCTGCATTTCAGTTTGTTCCCATTACCTCTGGATCTGGCACTGAAAAGAGCCTGGCTCCGTTTTCATGTTCCTCTCCAGGTGCAGGACTTTGCACTTCTCCTTGTTAAAGTTCGGGAAGTTCCTGTCAGCTCATTTCTCCATCCTGTTGAGGTCCAGCATTGAGAAAGCATCTCATCCATATTCCTGTGAACCATTACTGTGGGTGATGTTAAATTGAATTGACTCATGGGGGAGCATTTAACAATCTGTAGGCAAAGTTAACTACATGACACAAGACCATCTTGGCAGTGTTAAGGTTGGATGTCTGTGAGTTGTAAAGAATTAATTGTCTGAGACTCACTAAAAAGAAAAAAAGCATTAAATCAGAGCTAGGTTCCAAGTAAGAATGCTAAAGGGGAATTGAAATCTGGAGAAGAGTTTTAGCACAAGAACAACAACGAGCGCTGGTGTACTCCAGCTCTGCTTCAATGCAGTAAAACAAGGACAAGCTTCAAGACTCACATAAACAAATGGCAGCCAAAAATACTCATAGCCCAGATGGCAGGGCAAGTCTCTTTTCCAGCATTCTCCCTATGCCTTCATTTTGGTTTTGAGAGGAAGAAATGAGGAAATAGCATGTAGAAGGCAAATTGGAGATAACCATTATTGTTCTGTTGCTAGGATTAACTGGAACACATAAAATCGACTCAAGATGACCAGTGGTCACTTCTCTAGAGCCTTGCAGTCCAAGGAGTTACACCTCAAAGTGAATGTACAGTTCCATCAGCTCCAAATGGTGTAAGGTACGGGAAATTGATGCCGAAATTTAAGGTGAAGCTGTTGCTAAAATTTGATGTGTAATTAAATGTGTAAATTAAATGTGTATATCCGTTAAGGGGAAGAAAGAGAGCATGGTATGATGGGGTGCAGAGGAGGGCATGCTTGCATGAGACTGTATTTTAGATTATTTATGGGGTTGGATGACCATGGTCCTTTAATTTTGGTAACAAGTCAGTGCTTGATAAGATCTGTTTGTGCAGGTGTTTTTACTGGAAGGAGTTTTCCATTAAGAACAATTGCTTCTGTACACTAAGCTCTGCTCACTTTAGTGTCTTGATCAATGCTCCTGCTGAAGCTGTTGGTGTGACATTTTGTAATAGGAACTCCTATGGCTCCTGTGGAGCCCTTACTGACATATTATCCAGTTGGCAGCTCTGATCAGTCCTGAATTCTGATGGTACTGGATGCTCCTTCACTTTCGCCCTTTAAGTAATGAGATAGAGAGTGGAAAATCCAGGCTGTTTTCCTTAGCAATGTCTGGTCACAGAGGTGATTGTTGTGCAGTGGGCTGTGACTCACAGCTGAGAAGCCCCTAGGCAGGAAGTGAGCATAATCAGCATGGTCTTGCAGTAAGCGAGGGAAAATCCTGTAACAAATATTTGCATTGGCACTGAATACAAAAAGTAGAGATCAGCCTGTAATGAAGACAGAGTTGGAATCCAGCAGTTTTGGACAGTTTGACTTCTGCTGTTTGTGAGTAACACTGATGGCAGTATTTGGGGTTGAGATGCAAGGTTATTTGAGCATCTCAGCTGTACCGAGGAGAGAAGGCACAATTTTATTGTTTGCTTTGAAGACAGATCATGTGCAAGGTGGTAACTTCACGTATGGATACAGTCAAGTGTGACAAGAGAAAACTACATGAAATGACATTTTTGTTTTGAACAATCTAGGCTGCTTGCCCTCAGAAAAAGAGGATGATGCTGACTATAATTTCTGGTGGCAGACTTCTAGTCTGCCAGCTCTTGGAGTTGAATCAGATCCAAAGACCCTGCGTTTTGGCAGGTGAAGCATAGATATTCCTTAATAATCTGTTACACAGAATACTTTTAAGGTCCATGGAAATCATTGTATTGTCTTACTCTTTTTTCTTCATGTGATACTTGACAGCTAGTGGAATTATTATTTTGTTTTTATAATCTCATAAGCGAAATTGCGTAAATCCTGAAAGCTGAAAGACAGAAGGCTCCTAGCAGAAACAAAAAGGGCTTACAACTGCAATATTCTGAATCTCATTATTTTTAAAACTCTATGTTTGGGAAATTTCCCCTGTGATTTTTTTATATGAGGGTTGGTCAGACAGTTCATGCTGCTGACTAGTAGCATCTGAAACCTAGACTAGAAACAAAGAGCTGAATTTTAGAATGGGCTAAGGAAATTGAGTTAGCAGGTATGATAAGAAAGGCACTTACATCATCAGGTCTGCCTGCCAGGACTTCTCATGTGGTGGCCAAGCAGCTAAGCTATCCTTTGTTACAAAGGCAATATTTCAGATCTTATTTTCATTTTAAGTTTTTATTCCCTTTTAAATGTCATCATTATAGCATGACATCCTCTGTATTGTTTTGTGCAATGTCTGTTGGGAGATTTTCCTGGCAGTAGCTTGATTAACCTTTTGTCGTGGTTTAACCCCAGCTGGTAACTGAGCTCCACACAGCCTTTCTCTCAGTCCCCTGCCATGATGGTGTGGGGAAGAGAATTCGAAAAGTAAAAGCTAGAAAATCCATGGGTTGAGATGAAGACAGTTTAATAGGTAAAGCAAAGGCTGTGCACACAAGCAAAGTTGAAAGAAATGAAATCATTCACTGTTTCCCATGGGCAGGCAGGTGTTCAGCCATCTCCAGGACAGCAGGGCTCCATCACACATATTGGTGACCTGGAAAGCCAAACACCATCATTCCAAATGTCCTCCCATCCTTATTCTCTCCTCAGCTTTACCTGTGACCATGACACCTTATGGTATGGAATATCCATTGGATCAGCTGGAGTCAGCCGTCCCAGCTGTGTGCCCTCCTGACTCCTTGTGCACCCCCAGCCACCTCTCTGGTGGAGTGGGGGGAGAAGCAGAAAAGGCCTTTGAGCTCTGCTCAGCAGTAACTAAAACATTCCTGGTTTATCAATACTGTTTCCAGCACATGTCCAAAACACAGCCCCATACAAATTACTGTGAAGAAAATTAACTCTGTCCCAGACAAAACCAGCACGTGTGAAGATTTGCAAACTGATAAAAGCATACTGAGTATAAAGTGAGTCAGATTAATGTGTTTTATCTCTAACACAGAAGAAATACTCTTGTCAAAGAAGCTGCTCTCTGCAGCTTCTCTCTTTTCTGAACTGAACAACTGTCATCTAGGATTCCTGTCCTAAATATGTTTCCATTGTTGTCCCTATTCCATTTGTCTCTCCAGACAAAGCTATCTATTTCCCAGAGTACTTGGAAAGATAAGATATTAGTTTTGGTCCTATCAGACTTGCAGTCTAGTTTCACAACAAAGTGGGTTGTCAGAATTTAGCCAGTCTGGAAATCTAATCTTAATCTGACATTTAAATGAAAGTTGAGGTCATTGAGGCCATATTAACTGAAACCAAAAGGCAGAAAAATCATCAAGACCTCTGTGATGTGAGGCTGATAAATTTTAATGTCCCTTCAGTGAGTTAAAGCATCTTTTAGAGGGGATTTTACATTTCACAATAATTGCATCTTTATGAAATAGAAATCACAGTGGATGGCTTGCAGGGGAGTGATGACAATTATTTTTCATCTCATGATGTAGAAGAAAATGAACCTTTCCGAAGTGTGTTCTTTCAGTCATAATCAGAGAGTTTTATATTGTATTATTGTCAACTGTTGTAGTTTTTTTAATAGTGTGTTACTTCTATTATGGAGAGAAAAAAAAAGGTGGATTTTAAGGTTAAGAAATGTTGAACCATATTACTTAAAAGAAAATAAAATTATAATAGCACAGAAGCATGTTTTAGAACTTTATTTTTGTGTGACTGTGATGGTTTTGGCCAGAGTCAAGTTAATTTACTTCATGGTGGCTACCATGGGGAAATAACTGGGTAAGAACTTTTACCAGGTATGTTTGGGTATATTGTCTCTTGCTCATTGTGTTTGTGGCTTAGGACACGTTCCCAGATTGAGACAATAAGATGCTCTGCTTTATTTCTGAATTTTCCAGTTTGGCTGCAGGGCTCAGCTGCAGCCTGGATCACTTGCCTGGTCCCCCTGTGCCTGTGGATGGAACATTGGGTTTCTTGTGACTGGCACAAGAATCTGTCAGTAGCTGGTAAATGTGCTCACAGCAGTGAGCCCAGTGTTCAGCAGGAGGCCAGGGTCACTACCAGCTGTCTTCTGCCTACAGAAAAGACATCTTTATTATTTTTACAGTTTTTAGCTTATGACTTCTGTGCTCTTGGCAGGTGTCAGCATGTTGACATGGCTTTCATGTTTTACAAATCTCCACAATTTGAATATCCTAATGACTTTCTATTTTCTTCTTTTATCAGAACTTTTTCTAGCAGTTTCACTCCTGTTTTGCTTGACTCTAGTCCTGAAAGCACCTGTCCCTATACCTTTCATACATGATGTTAAACATTTATAGGCTGGAAGCCATAACCCTTTTATCTTGAACCTTTTTACTTCATTAGACAAAATCCACACAGGTGCAGAGCCTCATGGTGTTCAGCACTCTAAAAATGTGATACCAAAACAAGTTGTGATTCCCTGCACTAAACTTCTGAGGTTTCACGTTTATGTTAGGGAAGAAGACAGTTGAACCTGGACTACACTGTCCAGTTTAGGGGTCTCTGGTGCACAACAGAGATCAACAAACTGGAGAGAATACAGTGAAGGACCACTAGCATGAAGATGTGCTTGACTGATGAGAGCTGATTATGTTTAGTTTGGAGCAAAGGAAGCTGAAGGCTGATTTAGTTGCAGTTGTTCACTTTCATAATGAGAAATGTGTAGAAGATGAAACCATCATTTCCTTGGACATGTGCAGTGAAAGGAGAGGAGGCAATGTTGCGAAGGTTACAACATGGGAAAGTGAACCAGTATAAGTTAAAAACCCTCAGCATGAGTGTGTGGCATTAGGATGTGTTCTGAGAGAGATCTAGGGACATCTCTCACTGGAAAAATTCAAAACTCATTTGACAAGGCTATGTGTGGCTCCAGATGAGCTCCAAAGGTCTCTTTCAGTCTAGATATTTCTATAATTCTTTGATAAACGATGTCTTTTGCAGACATTGCTGGAAAGATCACACTTCTATTACTGAAAATAATGGAAACAATGCTGTATACTCAAAGTGACCCTGGGAATGTCACTAACAATGAGATATCTCAGAATTCTGACTGGGTTGCAAAAATAAGGATTGCACCCCAGTGACCAGTGGAAAACACCTAGTGCTAAAGGGGAACCAGAACATGATAGTGTGTTTGGAGTACATCAAAAAAACTATTTACTTGCTTGATGCTTAAATGTAAACACTTTTCAGAGAAAAACAGATATGTACAGTATTGCATATATTATGAGGCCATGAAAACCTTAGTTTTCTAGGATACATGTGAATGCCACCAAAATGCCACAAGGGATTGACTGGTGAGTATATTAAGCCTCTGCTACACAAAAGAATGAAAGTACAAGGTTCAGGTTATGAACTGCTGGTTCTTTCCTTGCTAATAAGAATATCCAAGAGGAACCTTCCCCTGTAACTGTAGTCATGTCCTGAGTGACCACTATTAATTTGCAGGTCTGTTGTCAGTAATTAAATTCCCTCTTTGGCAAGAATTCAGCATAGCTAGGAGCCACATATTGGCAAGGCTGCCTCTGGTCTTCTACCATTTATAGCGAGGAGTAAAAAAAAAGCACATTGCAAATAGGGAGCAGCAAGAGCAGCAAGAATAATGTAGCTTTAAATTATGCCTTTACCTCTGATTAATTGCATGGAGATAAAAGTTTCCAAATAATGGAAATCAGATTATTTGGTTTTGTACTGCAGGCAGTCTGGTGTTCTCAATATGTGTTGCTTGATGTATTAACCTTACAAATATGTTTTTTTGATAATAGAAATGAAGACAGAAAAGAAGCTGACTTTGAAAAATCCCTTTCATTAAAGCTCTGGCTTCTTGACATGACTGAATTCTTGTCACAGTCCACTGAAATTGTCATGTTACCCACAGAAGTGTAGCACCTTCCTGCAGCAGAGCACATTAACTGTACGGGAAAATTGAGCTGGAGTTGTTAAATGGAATTGGTTTTGGCTAGGAACAAAGTAAAAAGCAAAGCTAATCTTATAATGAAGTCATGGTTCTGGCAGATTAAAGTGATAAAGATTTGGCTGATGAAGTAGTTATTGGGTTGTTCTATTAGAATTTAGTACTCCAGACTTTTAAAATATATTGTTCAATAAATATAATCTGTAAAAAGGAGGTCAAATATAACATATATAAAGTAAGTTATAAAAGAATACGAAGAAAGAAAATTAGCAAATACTGTGTTTTCTTCTCTTTCTTTCTGGGCAATCTGATCTAGTGGAATATTCCCTACCCAACAGGGAGGTTGGAACTACATGATCTTTAAGGTTCCTTTCAACACAAACCATTCTATGATTCTGTTTCTTTGTTTTTAGTTTCACTTTCATCTTTCAAGACTTTCAAAATTTTGCAAATCCTGCTAAATTTTAGCGTTTGGATAGAATTTATTTATTTATTTTTCAAAACTGAGACACTTAAAAAATAATACAGTAGTAAAATAAAGGAGAAAATACCTCTTCTTATGTCATCTGTTCCATTGCATGCTCAGGGACAGCCTGCATGGCAGGCTGAAAGTGAGCTCAGTTGGGCAACCCATGCTGCCAAAGGAGCAGAGATCTAGATGAGTGTATGAGTGTTTGAGTAAATTTCTATAATGACTAAATTTCTCTTCTAGAAAGTATCTCTTCTAGTTTCTAAGCCTCTGTCAATGTCAGCAGGTCAGTATTGTGAGGATTGTAGGGACAAAGTTCTGCCCAGACTCCCAGAGAGTCCTAGAGATGTACCCGGGAGGTGAAATATTACTGAAAGTTGTTGAGGTACATCCAGACTGTTGGCCAAGGCATAATTCTGCTTTTTCTCGTGAGCCCTGCTAGTGTTCCTACACTGATCCAAACTGACTGTGAGATGGTGGAAGGAAAATTGAAGAACTGGGGACTTCCATCTGTTCCTCCAGTGAAGGGACAAAGCACATCCACATAAAAATGTATCCAGTTGACAAAGCCATGGCTAAGCAGATGGTGCTGTCAGAAGGGCTTTCACTGCTTCATCCAAGGATATTTCATGAGTCATTCTTTGACTGATGGCAGAGTTTAGAGTACATGAAAGGGAAAGAGCAACTTTGAAGATTATTTTGTGAATCTGTTGAGGAGAGTTTTAAACCAGGACCAAGAGTAGCAACAGACAGTACACTACAGGTGAGTGTAGATAAAGCTGACTTGCTGACTTGGACAAAGGCCATGAAACTAGAAGAGATATTTTCTTTTACAGAGTTTAGGAGTATCAGAGGGGATTATAGAATAGCCTGCCAAACATTTTAGGTTTCTTTATATTATAAAAACCATGGGAATGCATCTGTAAACCTGAAATTACTCATGCAGAGGATGAGAATGTGATCTAATTTACAGAATAGACTTGGAGAGAAAATTCACATAATTGGCATATTGATTAAAGATATTAATTTAAAGGGTATAATGTGTTCATGGACAAAAGGAAGGAAGTGTTCCTTGCATATCAAAGATGTAGGCTAGATCTGAAGTCTCCAATGTAGTAGGAAGTGAGTCATGCTGAAAATCTCTGGGTAGGGATGAAAGGGAAAAAAATACATACAGAACAAGTGGGTCACCAAACGAAGAGTGTGGATGAGGCTTTGTGAGTAAAAAGCCAATCAACCATAAATCTCATGATAGCAGGAAAATCACGGAATAAGCTGAATTAGAAGGTACCCAAAAGGATCATCAAGTCCAACTCCTGATCCTGCCCAGGGCATCCCCTTGAGCCACACCATGTGCCTGAGAGCATTGTCCAAACACTTCTTGAAGTCTGTCAGGCTTGGTGCTGTGACCACTTCCCTGGGGAGCCTGTTCCAGTGCCCAAGCACCCTCTGGGTGAAGAACATTTCCTTGATATCCAACCTAAAACTCCCCTGAGAGTTTCAGGCCATTCACTTGGGTCCTGTCACTCATCACTAAAGGGAAGAGATCAGTGCCTGCCCCTCCTTTTCCCCTCACAAAGAATTACAAACTGTAAACTATCAGCCTCCTCCAAGCTGAACCTCCTCTCAGTGGCCTCACCTGCTTCTTGGCTTCTATGGCTTCCCCTCAAGACCCTTCACCATCTTTGTTGCCTTTTTTTGGACACTCTCTAATGGTTTAATGCCTTTCTTACGTTGTGGTGCCCAAAACTGCACAGAATATTCAAGATGAGGCTGCCCTAGTGCAGAGCAGAGCAGGACAATCTCCTCCCTTGCCTAGCTATGATGCTGTGCCTGATGTCCCCAGGACAGGGTTGGCCGTCCTGGCTGCCAGGGCACTGCTGGCTCATGTCCAGCTTGCCATTGACCAGGACAATGTGTATAGCACTGCTCTCCAGCATCTCATTCCCCAGTCTGTCTGTACATCCAGGGTTGAACCATCCCAGGTGCAGAATCCAGCAGTTTTCCTTGTTGCACTTCATATGGGTAGTGATTGTCTTGTCCTCTGATTTATCAAGGCCCCTCTACCAAGTGTGTTTCTGAATAAACTTGTCTCTTTCTTTCCTATCATGAAAGAAGACCATGTAGCTGTGCATCTTATTTCCACCTCACCTAAGGGGTTAATACCCCTCTCCACGGCTACACCTTCAAGAGAGTCAACAGTTCTTGACAGGAAGAAATAAAGGAACACAGAAGTTACACGTCTTCTGCTAAACAGGGGGAGACAAGGACCGGTCCCTGGGTTTGAGCCACACACGAGTATGAATATGGGTTTACTTCCTTACTGTTGTGGACAAACCTTATTTAGAGCAGAGGGGCACAGACCACTCACCACAACACTTGGTTCCGAGTCTACTCTGATCCCCTGTGGCCTAAGGCACAATCGTGATTTTCAAGGATATCTTCCTTTGTGTCACGGTTTTGGTGTCATTGCTATTCAATGTATGTGAAATAATGCAAGGGCTGTGTCACAGCTCACCAGACTGGTGCTTTTATGGCATGGAATTCAGAGCACATGCTGCTTATCCTAGGCAGAACACATGAAGGTGGAGTCCTTCAAAACAAGGTTACATAGTAATTTATCAGGTAAGATTTTGGTTAGGTTTTTTATTTTTAATGTACAGTCAAAAGGCATAGAGCACCAGCAAAGTCTTTTTATAAGTCTGAACAAACAAATGAAGAAGCTAAATAAAGGAACTGAGAAAACTAGAGGAGAGTTTGGATTTAACTACTGAGGAAAATTGAGGCATGATCAAAATCCTAGAGACTTGGGAGCATTGCCTTATATAATCACATTGCAGAGTACTATTATGCACTGTTTATATACACACCTAATTCCAAAGTAAACTGCCAATCACCTTCATTTCAAATAAATGGAAATTGACTTAGCTACCACTAATGCTCCTTGGATCAGGCTTATGCCTCCCAACACAGGCAATATCTGTTTCTGTAAGAGCACGTCTCCTACTGATGCACCTCCTCCAGGGCCTCTGCCTGGCAGGTGTGTGCTAGAAGAGCTCTGGGACCACTGCATGGCTCAGCATTCTTCTCTTACAGTTTTCAAGTATTGCTCATCCTATATGGCAGGTTGTGAGCACCCCAAGAACACAGTTGTCATCACTGTAGGATCTGGAGTCTGCCTTCATTGCAGCAGCTAATTTCTTACTAGGTGGTTTGATATTACAAGAAATCCTGAGCTACTTATGAGATGTCACTCACAGTTCAAGGATCTGCAGGAGTTTCTTAGAACACAGACAGTCTTATGTCTATTCAACTCCACAGGGTTTCTGAAGCCAGCATGACCCTGTCTGACTTTTACTGGGAAAATGTGTACGACTAACTCAGACCATGGCGTAACAATTCTCCTCTCTTTACAACTGTGTTGTGGTTTAACCCCAAGTGGCACATAAAGCCCACACAGCCTCTCACTCTCCCCACACTGAGAGAATTGGAAGAGTAAAAGTGAGAAAACTCCTGAGTTGAGATAGAGTTTAATAGGTGAAGCAAAAGCTACATACACAAACAAAGCAAATTGAGGAATTCATTCACAAATTCCTATGGGCAGACAGATTTTCAGCCATCTCCAAGATAGCAGAGCTCCATCATGCACAACATCAACTTGGGAAGACAAACACCATCCCTCCAAATGCCTTCCCTGTCCTTCTTCTGCCCCCTCAGCTTTATATACTGTGTATAATGGCATATGGTCTGGAATACCCCTGTCAGATGGGATCAGCTGTCCCAGCTGTGTCCTCACCCATCTCCTTGTGCACCCCCACCCTACTCACTGGTGGGGTGGGGTGAGAAGCAGAAAAGACCTTAAATCTGTGTAATCTCTTCTGAGCAGTACCTAAAATATTTCTGTGTTATCAACACTGTTTCCAGCACAAATGCAAAATTTGCTGCCTGAAAAATCTAAAAATTTTCATTGTTTGGGGGAAAAAATGATGCAACAAAGGAACAGAGGAAAGCCTCCAATTAACGTTTGCAAATCCCCCCAAAATTTTGTGGAAGCATATGTTTAGAAAAGATGGATTGGGACTAGCAGTTAACAGTGTGTTCTTTAATTTTTTTGTATGCATGATGTAACGTAATATACTGGGTAGGAAATCAAGAGAATTTCTGAACATTCAGGCAAATCTTGACCCTGCTGAATGTACTTAAAGAGCACTTGTTAAAAGATTATTACAGAAGGTGATTTTAAAAATTTTTAGACAAGTGACCGAGATACTCCTAAATTTATCTTCACATATCTCACGCTCCTTCAGTTATGGTACTGTTTTTTGTCTCCTTACTCCACCAGTGGAGCCCTTTTTTTCATGCCCTGATTAATCCTTCACACATTTTTTCACTCTTAATGGCTTATTTGTTTCAAATGATGATTCCAGGGTGTTAGGCTAAATGATTCTAGTGATATAGTTCAATCTGTCAAGCAAAAGGATGCAATAATTAAGGTTTAGTCTAACTTAATAGTTCTCATGAGTTGAAGTTAAAAAGGGGATATAGGAAAGAAAATGGAAAATCACACACTGACTGAATTCTTAATCATCTCTGGTATGTAAAAATACCCCAGAAATAATTACTTTTTATCACATTCTTGGCTAAATGAAGCACATATTCTAATTACAATATTAAGCAAAGTTATAATGATGAAAGGTCAAAGTAATCAAGAACTATCTTTACTCACAGTATGTGCTACCCATTCTTACACAAAGAGCTGTCTCTGCCAGGCCTCATCCCTTGCTGCCTGTGATAAGGAAATTAAGCAATTGTTTTTGAATGGAAATAAGATCAAGTGACATATTATGACTAATGAAGATATTAACACTTGCACAGGGAAGACTAACCAGAATGCAAAGGTTTTTCATTTTAACTTTCTTCCTTGTAAAATTTTGAGGTTTTATTTACAGTGCATAGACTGCCTCTGCAACCTGAGCTTGCTGAATTGGGGACAGAGTCAGCTCCTTAGGGACTGGAAGATTTTAGTTCCATCACAGAAAAAAGTGACAGTGAGGGAATGAAATAAGTCTACTCTTTGCATTTCAGCTGTGGTTTGATAGCTGCCCTTGGTAACCTGTATGTGCCAGTTCCCCCAGGCTGGGAAGTTCAGAGCTGTGACATCTTGCAGCCTTG
This sequence comes from Sturnus vulgaris, assembly GCF_052056855.1. Classification (NCBI taxonomy): domain Eukaryota; kingdom Metazoa; phylum Chordata; class Aves; order Passeriformes; family Sturnidae; genus Sturnus; species Sturnus vulgaris. The sequence goes on along the minus strand of NC_142244.1, from coordinate 40,954,976 downwards.
CAACCTGATGTCTCAGCAAGAGTGGACCTTCTGATCAACTATACATTTACTCTTAGAACTTGTTTCAAGACCTGAGCTCTGTCTTTAACTTGGTGCCAGAGAGGCAAACAAGAGCTGTGACTCCTTTCTTTTCAATTGTACCACTCAGAGTTCAGTCTGAAAGTACATCACTTGACTACATCCTTCTGTCTGTAAACTTCCTTTGTATCCACTGTGCTCATTTGTGAGCCTAGACTTGTTTTGCAATGTTCCAGAAGTTTTATGTACACTCTGGTCTGAACCAAATCATAACAATTATGATTTATAGCCTAATCTCTCCCATAAAAAGATGGACAGTGAAAAAGGGAAATATCTAATGTAGATGGAAGATCTCAGCCCACACGTTTTTCACTGGTGAATAGCTGCAAGTGAGAAGCTGAGTTGACCTGATTTGCTTCAATGATAGTGATATATTAGCTGCTTACTGAGAGCACCTCTACATGATTAGGGTAAAAGGAGATTTTTTATCCTGGAAGATAGTTTGAAAGTCTGACTGATATTTAATATTTAGCATCTAAACAAGGCAGAACAGAATAACACAAGCAGTGCTCCACTGAACAAGGACTTTGTTGCATCAGAGGCATTGTGGAGTAAATTGGTCATTAGTAAAGTCCAGAAACGGAAGCATTAGAGAGAATTTCCAAGAGTTTCAGTGGTGTATTGAAATTTCCTGTGTTTTACTGCTATACCAAAAGTTTTTGGCTGAAAACCAACAGAAAAAGAGGAGAGACACCTTTAATGATCACCCATGGCTTGGGCTGTACTTTAAGTTGAGATTTTCTTGCATTAAAAACTTTTTTCTTTCTTTTCCTCAAATTATTTAAATTAATTGGAAATTTTACTTGTACCTTTACCCAAATCTGAGTCCAAGACATTTGGAAACTGTGAAGATGTTCCAACAGCATGTAATTATATTTACCTGCTTTTGCACTTCCTATCATCAAGCAGACGTGCCTGGTTGGAGGACAAGTTGCACAAACCCAAAGTGCTCCAGTCTGCCTGGAAGGCACCTGAAAGGGTTTTATTCTTCTTGCTATGAATCCAAACTCCTATTATCCTTTTTCAAGTTCTTATGCCCAAAGAAGGAGACTAAAAGCAGATTGCCCTTTGTGATTTCATACCACATCAATTACCTGTGTGTGTCCAGAGCTTTGTAGAACTTTGCTGGAATCATTTTTCATTGAGCTACTGATGCTGACTCTGAACCTTGTTTTGCCAGCAGAAGTGCTTGTGGAACTGCTGTCTAATCTAATTGATTCTGCATAATTTACCTTCTCTTAGGTAGTAGATGTCTTTCAGTCTTAGTTGTATTGAATTAATTCTGCCAAGGAGCAATTACACGGACAGCTGTGCCATTGGATGTGAAGAGCCATGACAAGCCTTTGGGCACAGGCTAGGGACAGAAAAAATTTCACCTGAGTCAGCCACAACCAGAGACAGGATATGTGACACCAATCTTTTGGTATTTTGAATAGAAGTCATGAATCTAGATCTTTGTGGGAAAGAGCTTAGTATTGAGTGCACAGCAAGGTTTCAAATTAACTTTGAGCTATAAACACTGAAAAGTCAGGAATGAGTGGTTGTCAGCATTTAATCTAGCCTAACAGGTAGTTGAAAGGGAGAAAATGAGTGATAAAAACCTCATGTCCAACTTAAAGATAGTTTTCTCCTTTATAAGAGTGGAGATATTTCCTTTGGTTATTTTGGGAACCATTCTTTTTTCTTCTTTAAAGAGCTGACATTGTATTAAATTATATGTCAAGTCCTCCACAGATCGGCTCTGCCCACCACTGACAACTAAGCTGAATTTATTAAGCTTTTAGCCTATGTTGTGTTTCTTAGCCTTGGGAATTCTTTGTCTTTTGGATGTGTTTTCAACTGGATCACTAGATACTGAAGACTTCTAAATGGTACAAAAAAGCAAGTCAGTTCTCACCTAGCTGAGTCAAGTCCATAAGTTTGTTGGAAAATATTTGAGAGGTTTGAGGTTCTGTAGTAGGAAAAAGAAAACCCACTGACATGCTTTAAGTTACACTAGACACTTATTATTGTAAAATAATTTCATTAATGTCTTTAATTGCTTTAAGTCATTCTCTTATTAAATGTAGTTCCTGGACTGCTACAAAGATGTTTGTGTAAAATAAAGCTGACAAAGCACTGATTATCTGAGCTGCTTTTTGCAAGAAAAATGGTGTTTTGGGAACATGGAAAAAGTTGAAAACCATGTCAAACAGATCCTTAGTTTTGAGGCATGTAGAGACCATACTCAAAACTAACTGTCATGTGGAATTACCCTTTGTTTTCCAAATCTCCAGGAACCACTACAACACAGCAGTGTAAATGAGAGGCTTCTCTCTTTGGTGCTAGTTTTCCCTTAATGATATTGAAAGATACATTAATGTTTCTAATTAATGAAAGTCAGTCTTTCGTTATTAATGTTGCAAAGCTTTAAAATCCTAAATATTTGTCTTGATTTTTGCATGTCAAATGCCTACCTGATTTAGCTTGATTCCTGGCTAGATTCCTCACAGAAAATCCTCCTTATTCTGTGGTAGAGCAGCCCCCTCTGAGTCAGTAGGGAGAGACAACAGGGAGAGCTGCCCACAACTCCACACACAGTGTGATTCAGATCTTTGTGGGGGTGTCTCTAAATGCTGTGTATAAGGCTCTTGCCTCCATCATGATGACATAATACAGGGTTTTAACTTACCAACTGTGGATGTGCTCTCCTTGTTTCCAAACGAATAGTGAACAGACTGCAGATACTGTAAATATTCTGTGTAGTTACACAATAAACCCAAATGTTTGTATATAAAAAGGACCTTTCTGAATTACTGAGTAAATAGTAATTTCTCAAAGCCCTTTTGCCCCAGCAGACCTCAATTAGAACTGCAAAGTATGTCAGAAAACTTTTAATTACCTTCCAGAGCATTCTTTGATTCTGCTTATATTGACTACATCTCCCTATTATTCCTGTGCAAAACCTAACCTTTTGATGAGCTTTCATTTTAGTTTTGTTTCTGTTTTTGATAAAAAGAAACAAACAACTCTGGAAGGAGTCTTGCTGCGTGTCCACCAGTCCTTCTTGCTGACCAGAAAATTTGCTGTTCCTTAACTCCTTGTTTTCAGGGCTAGATATGGTGCTTACATTGCAGTGGGATCAGATCTGACATCACCTGAAGTCACTAGCAACAGGTTTAAGTCAAAAATTAAGGCATCAAAATGAAATTTAACATATATGAGCCAAGTGTCTGAGCTCTCATCTGTGACAGATCCACTCACAGAACCCATGTGGCACTGAAAGCAGATTGTCTGACCAGACACAAGAGGTCCAACTGACCAGGCTATGCAAAGGCATTTTAAACCATCTGAAATGCCCTAGGGTTTCTCCAGAAATATGCACATTTCCCACAGGTCCTTGGTTATACATGCCTCAAAATATAGCCTCAGATAGCTCAGGTATGATCCCACTACCGTTTGTATGTTATGGATTCTAAATTTATCTATTTGCCTGAAGTTTCTACTCAACTGTGCAGGAAAACTGAACCTGATATTCCATACCCAGTAGCCTGAAATGAAGGACTATAGGGGAACCAAAATCAAGCTAATCACGTAGTGAATCTACTCTCTGCATCTGGAAGACCCGAGTCCAGAAACTCATCATGCAGCTTAAAAATGTGGCTCTGTAGCAACTAGGAGGAGTCCCCAGGAAATCTGTAGGACCCTGCATGTGTGAGTGCTAGGTGGCTTAATATGCCTGATATGTAGCTTAATCCACTAACAAAAAGACATTGACGTGACAGCACAGGAGTCAGGCAAATCTACACCCACATTGTGTTCTTGGATGTTCCAGAACCCAGATAGTTAGATGAAGAAATTATGCCCTTGTGGCTGATCCCTGAGTACAGGGAGAAATGCACAGTACATTTAGATATTCTATACTTCTCTTGCTTGTTTCTTCCTACTCCAGGAAAAGAGGGTTGGAATTGTGTGGCTGCACTGATTGAAGGAAATAACAAATAATGGACAGAATTGGCAGCTGATTTTTTTTTTTAAATGTTTTCTTTGATCTTTTGGAGGTTTTTGCTTGATTTCCCTCTGGTCAGAAGAATTCCTTCTCCTTTCACCAAGATATGAAATCTCAGGATGTTTTCACTTACCTTTTATTTACTTAAAATATAAACTTGTTGCAGATCAGATGCCATACAGTAACCACCTATGATGAAAAGTGAAATTTGTACTGTGAAGACTCCCTCCTACACCAAAAGGCAGCATCCCTACTTTAACGGGCAGTTTGAAACTAACTGGGACTGTACATGTATGTATGTCTTGCATAAATGCATCAGTTGTACAGATAGATGGATACTGCAGCATGGGGTGAGGCTTCTGTCTTGTTCTGTGGCTGCATGGGGGATTTAAATTGTCTTTTCCAAGTGTCTTTAAATGCTATGCAGCCTGAGAATGAGTGTCCTCTATTTCAGTGCAGCTATTCAGTTAACAACTCAGGTATGTTTTCTTCTGCCAGAGCCCTTGCCTTGCTCTTTTCTCTCTGTAATTATGGAGACTTGTATCTGTGCAATCTAGAGGAAATGTCATTCCAACATGAAAACCTTCATTGTGGAGTCAGGAAATCATGCATCAGTTTAGCAGTCTGAAGTTTAGAAAATAGCACATTAACATTTATATGAAGTGTTAAAATAATAGGCTGCTGCTGAAGTTCAAAGCTGAGGATGTGAATTTTTTACAAAGGGCATTTTGCATCTTCAAAGAAAGAATCACAGACTTTTGAAAACCCTAAGTTAAATCTTGCAGCCAGTGCCAATCCAGTAAAAGATAAAAAAGGCTATGAGAAGAATTACAGAGGCTCCATAGCAAGTTATGCAATGTTGCCTGAAATGAGAGTATCTGAAAAAAGAAGGTCTCTTAGGCTTAGTTTACTCATCCTTTCAAAATCAGCTAATTTAACACTTGGGTGACCAGGAAAGCCTCAGTAAAATCTGAAGCATTTGTCTCTACATGAAGAGAGAGCCATATCCTTCCATCAGCTACTGTCTCTGAAGAACCATAGGAAATGATTCAGCCCTTATTGCTGTCACATCTCATATAGCAGAGGAGAAATATGGATGCTAGGAGCAATATTTTTATGAGCAAGTTTTCCTAAAGAGCACTTGGGCTCCTGCTTCTTTTCCTGGTGCTTCACACTGTAGATAAAGAAGTCTACCAGTATCTCTAAAGGCAAAAGAAAGCAGACCTAAAGAATGAGGTGGTAAAAAACCTGCCTGCCAAGTGTTTTCTTCCAAAAGATCCGCAAAAAATAAATTTTCTTAATTTTTAAATACATTGTGTTACAATTTGTCCAATTAAAATGAAGATAGTGCCTATGTGCAACAGACAAGTGAGCTGTCAGCCACTTGGAAAATAAGAATGTGTTAGCTACTTGTGGCCTAATGAGAGACTGTGCTTACTGCTTACCCTCCAAAAGCACACACCTTTTACAATACAGAAATCCTAGTGAAATAATGAGTCTCTAAATACAAAAACGGCCTTTAAAATAACAGGAACATATTTTTAATACATTTGCTGTTTTTAAAAATATAAATAGGCAGTGATGTTTGGGGAAGAATAAAATAAACTTCTTTCCATGTACTTCTGATGAGGGATAAAATAATTTAAAATGTCATTTGCGTCAGAGAACTGTTCACCCCTGTATCCTATTTCTGCCAATTTAAGTGAACATTTTATTATAATTTTAAGAAAATAAAATTATAGGGTGGAGTGGGAAATTTCATGTAAATTTTCCCACTTCATGGAACAAACTGAAGATTGGTATGTCTTGATTTCTTAAATATATCCCTCCTAAAGGCTCACAGTGGGTTGCAACTTAATAAATAACAGTTTAATCCCATCCTGATTGTGTAGTCTTTTATGGCATAACAACTCCAGGGAGTTTGTATGTGTATATGTGGTATTACATGTTCACACAAATCTGTAGCTGATATTTTTTACTTATTTTTAAAAGTAAGCTGCCACCATACCAAACTTTCCCAGCATCTGGGCAAGGCTGGGTCTTCCTTCACTCACATGTGTGGGCAGTACAGGAGCACAGATCCCAAAAGGATTTAGGTTCTGTGGAATCATAAGGAATTAGCACATGATGGAGACACTGTCCTCTACTCCATGCTGCTGCTTCAGCATGGCCCATAAATGCTGAGGCTGTGGAGTGCCCCTAGGGTTTGGGTGGGAACAAAGCCCAGGACCTCAGTGGAGCAAATCCAGGGAGCCAGAACTGAAAGCTGACAGAAGTGCTGTGAGAGGTTTTGTGGACCTCCAGGTGCCTCTTGGGCACCCACACTGTTGGGTTATGTTTTTCTTTAAAAAGTCAAGCAAATTAATAGTTACTGTAAAATTATTTATTACAGAAGCATATTAGTTTAAAAGACAAAAACAAAGCAGAGCAATGGCATAAAAACAAGTGACATAAAGCAAGGGCATAAAAAGCAGTGGCAAAATGCAATGGCAAAATGCACATGGCATAAAGCCATGGCATAGAGCACCAGCTCTCCCTAATGACTGTTCTTTTATAGAAACTTTCCAGCTAGCTAAGAGACCACTACTTCTTAACTTATTAGAATTCTAGTTTCTTAGCATGCCAGGCTATGTATAAACTACGTACATGGCCTATCTTGTTCTAACCGAAAAATGCAAGCAATATTCTTAACTCTAACTCTATTATGTCTGAAGCTAGGTTCTTGGAGCCTCTAAGGAAACACTAGCATGTTTGTCAACCTTCACTAGAACATGTACTACTTCTCAGGCATCTAAGACCTTTTACTTATTAAAAGCACTTAAAACTTATTTCAATTACTGACTTACTCACGCTACAACCTAAACCTGTACCTCTGCTTTATGTGTGAGAGGCTTAACATACTTTAATCCATCCAATGGCTTTAATTCAATTCCTGCACTCTGATTTATCTTTGAAGAAATCAGAGAGACTCCTGACTTACTGACTCCAACACTGCTGGCTTCGTGTCCTTACCTTGAGGTCACAAGGTGGTGTGTTCCAAACTTGGAATGCTAATACTTGCAAGACATCAGACCAAACCTCTCTACCTTGTCTTCCATGGAGCCATGAAAAATGGTGAATATTTTAGTTTGGTATCATTAAACTATAAGGCATCCCATTCAAATTACTTACAAGAAATATCATCTAGGAAAAAAGAAAACTAGAAACATTATAAAATCATAGAATAGTCTGTGATGTGAAGGTGACCTTAAACATCATCTCATTCCAAAATACTCCCATTTGATTCTGATTGTGTCTAACTCTTGTGGTTTTATCAATAGCCTCGTGATAATTATTTTCTTTAGCATCTGATCTTATGATACAAGTCCTAGTGGCAGCATTAGAGCAGGAGGAGAGCAAATATTGCTGACAGAGTCATCGAGGAATCCTGAGCCTACTGAACCAGAGAACCTGGTTTTGCAGACATCTGCCTGTGTCCCAGAGGAGAGTGTGAGAAGTTCATCAGTGCCTGTATTTGCATATGTGCTGGGAAGTGAGATCCTTTCCAGAGGTCATTACTCTGAGGAGCAGAAATACTTCCTGTGTTGGACCATTTGCATCACAGCAGCACACAACAAATTCATCCTCACAAACAGCCGAGTCTGGCTTTTTACTTGGATCTCTGTTTTTTAGGGCAGTATGATTTGTAGTGTTAGCAAATCTGTTGGACCAAGGGAGAAAAGCCAAGGTAGGAAATGTGCTTACCTGGGTTTCATTTTCAGGAAGCCGTGTAGGACAGGGATTCCTACTGCTCTGGAGAGTATTCAGTGTAGCAAGTAATCACATGCATAGTGTGTGACATCTAAGAGCTACCATGGATTGACTTTTACAACTGTACAGATGCCTTTCATGATTTTTATTAATATTCATTCCATGAATAAAAAGTATGAGATGTTTTAAATCTCTTCTCATTGGAGACACCTTTTCTGGAATGAATTTGAGTAACAAAGACATATTATTCAAGAAGATCAAAACCAAAAAAAGCTGTGGTATCTGCTTATTGTCCCACTTGCTGCATACTGGCCTAAGGGCAGAGAGAATGGATCATGATTTGCATGGATGTTCTTTGGTGATTCCTGCAACTCCAGATGCCATTCATTAACAAACTATGAAGAGGACCTCACTGATTCTGATACCTTTTTTTTAATAATTATATGTAGGTGAAAGAGCCTAATTCAAATTTACTGTAAAATTCCTGCCTAGCCCCAAGAAAATGAATATAAAAGGGAAAATCTATCAGGATAAAAAGGACATGGGATCATAGCCTTGTTGTAACAAAACCCTCTGAGGTGGCATAAGGGAGGGGTACAGAACTAAATGTATCAGTAGCACATCAAATTCTTTCAAATAGCACCATTTTTCATTCAAAAGTTTCAGTTCAATTAATGCATTTTTTGCATTGGAAAGGTTAAGATGATGGCAGAAGTTGCTCAAGAAGCAAGTATATTTTGGAAGGTCAGCCAAAGAACAAGACAGAGCACAAAACTCTAGAATCTATATGCTTTTCTCCCCAAAAATTGGTACTTGAGGCCACCTAGTTCCTTCCATCTAATCCATTTGAGAAGTGGTCACTGTATATGGGACATGATCATGTGGTTTGAGGACTTTTTTGTAGTTTTATTTTTTAATTTTCTCCACACAAACTCTATATGCAGAAAGAGTTTATTACAGGTGTCTTGAAGGCCCTACCCATTTATGATCTATAGCAGAATGTGCTTTTAGAGCCACTGTCTTCACTTTTTTAAAGTCCAACCCCAGAATATCCAGATCAATCCCTGAAGTATCTTTTTTCATAGTTTGTATCTGCTAATTGTATAAAATACTCTAAAATACTGAATATCTGCTTGAAATTTAGCAGCAGAACAGCTTTCATGGTGTTGCAGTGACACCCAATTTAAGAACAGTGCTACTTCAGGGCAAAGGGAAAAATCTTTGATGTACTATGTTTAATGATGTAATCTTGCTTGACATTCCAATTTCCTGCTGTGCTATTGTGTAAAGTGCTTAGACTAAAACTAATTAACCCTTGCAAGAACCTAGTTCTATGATTATAAAATTTGCATTAATTTCCAGTAGCATAGTAATTGAAGCATGACAAAAAGGCTGCAGTTGATTAAATACTGAATTAGGGTGTACTATTTGGAAAGCATTGGGATCACTAGCTCTTGACTTTATAGATTACAATTTTTAAATTAAGGCATGTGGGATTGGTGAATACACTAAAGCGTGGAAAATCTACATTACATTTTAAAAGTTGTATATATGACATGCACTTCTTTTAAATATTTCTGGTTTATTGCCTTTTAAACAAAGTGAATTACAAAGGAAACTGGCTAATCAACTTTTGACAAGGATGCTATAACACTAAGAGAGACACAAGTGCTTGAACTAGACTGATGAAATGGACTTTCAGTGAAATTCAGCTTGAGAATAGTGGAAAGGAGCAGAATAGTAGTGCCAGTGAGCAGAATATGATAATAACAATTTCCATGTCAAAAATATCCCTACATTGCTGCTGAAATACAGGAAGGAAAAATCCCAAAGTCTGTTCTATCTTTTTGATTGATTGACTCCTTCACAAAAATATGTCCTTCTCAACTTGCTCTAGCAGTTGATCAAAATGTCATTGTTGAGGAATGTTAAATGACTTGCCAGCAGAGTCTTTCTCACCCCGGGCTTTGCATTCAGTTTGGATCATCAAGATTACCTTGTGCCAGCTTACCTTAAGTCACACAAAATAGCACCTCCTTCTCCCAGCCACAATCTCGGGCTGCTGCAGATAGAATGGAAAGGGAAAGGCTTCTTCAGGCTCTGGAGCACAGAGATTGAAATTGAACTTGTGCAGTAATCACCTTCACACAGCACAGGAAGACCTGGAGTGACCAAGGTGAAGGGCAGCTAGCACAGTATCTGTGAACACACTGGCATTAAAGGAAGGGTAAGAACGCTGGGTGCCCACTTATCAGCGGGGCAGGGAACTTAGTGAGAAGCTACAAGGAAAAGACTGATGCACTCATTGCAGTTTTCATCTCAGGTTTTTCACTGGAAGGATTATCCTCAGGGCTCCCAGGTCTCTGAGCCTTCTAGCAAGATCCATGGGAGCAAAACTGTACCCATGGCAGAGGAAGAAAGGCATCATTTAAGCCTCTTGTGCATATATGAGTCCATAGAACTGGGTGGGATGCATCTAAGCTTGCTGATGATATTGTGATGCCCCACGGCATCATTTGTGAGATGTCATGGCAACTATGGACACTCCTCAGAACTGGAAAAAGCAGATGTCACATCATTTTTAAGAAGGGCAGGAAGATGGATTCAGGGGACTACAGATTAGTCAGTCTCACCTCAGTCTCTAGGAAGATGATGGGGCAAATAGACTCATAATTCATTTCTAAACTAAAAAATAGATGAGAAGGAGCCAGCACAACTTTATAATAGAATCATGGAACCATAGAGTGTTCTGGGTCAGAAAGGACCTTAAAGATCATCTAGTTTCACCCCACTGGGACACCTTTCACTGGATTAGGTTGCTCAAAGTCCTGTCCAACTTGGCCTTGACCATCTCCAAGCATGGGACATCCACAGCTTCTCTGGGAAACCGGTTCCAGTGCCTCACCACTCTCACATTTTTTTCCTAAAATCTCTAAAATAATCTAAGTCTAGTCTCGTTCAATTTGAACCTATTCCACTTGTGTTGTCACTACATGCCCTCGTAAAATAGTCTTGCCCCATCTTTTCTGTAAGTTCCCTCACCATACAGGAAGGCCACAGTGAGGTCATCATGAAGCCTTCTTTTTCCCAGGCTTTACCTGTTTTTCCAGGTTTAGCAAGTGGAAATCATGCCTGACCTTCCTCACTGCCTTCTGCGAAGAGGTGATGGGTGCTGTGGCCAAGAGAAAGCAAGTGGATGTTGTAGACATTGGCTTCAATGAGGTCTTTGACACCATCTCCCATAGTATCCTTATCACTGAATTTGGAAGATAAGGGCTGTATAAGCAGACAAAATGGTGGGTGGGGAACTGCCTCAACTGGACCCAAAGAGCTGCAATTAGTGGTGCAAAGTCCAGCTAATGGCCAGTAACTAGTGGGGTTCCTCAGAGGTCGGTAACAGAACCTAACATGCTTAAAGGCTTCAGTAACAACCCAGGTGATGGGACAGACTGCATCCTCAGTAATTTTGTAGACAACAACAATTTGGAGAAAGCAGTCAATGTTCTGAAGGACAGAGGTGCCACTCAGAGAGATCTGGACAAGTTACAGGTTACAAGGAACATCATGAAGCTCCATAAGAGCAAGATACTGCACGTAGGATGGAATAAGACCATGTAACATGACAGGCTGGGGCTCAACCATCTTGGAAGCAGCTCTGGAGAAAGGGATGTGGGGCTCCTTTGTGGAAAAGAAGCTCACCATAAGCCAGCAGCATGTGTTTGCAGCAGGGGCTGCATTAGTAAAAGGGTCACCAGCAGTGCAAGGGAAAGGATCCATGTTGCTCCATGATTTTAAGACCACATCTAGGACAGTGTGTCCTCTTTTGGACTCTAAAGTACAAGATTGGTATTGATATACTGAAGTGAGTCCAGCAGAGAACACAAAGCTGATAAAGGACATGGAGCACAGGCCATATGAGAGAAGACTGAGAAAGCTGGATTTGTTCAGCTTGGAGAAGCTGAAGGGCAGACTGTGCTGCTGTCCACAACTAGCTGATCAGAGAATGATAGAGTCTTCTTGAGGGCACACAGTCATAGGATGGGAGGCAATGGGAGCAAGCTGAAAGGTGGGAGATTCCAAATAAATATTAGGGGGAAAAAAATCTCATAAGGATTATCAAATACTGATGCAGGATGTCCAGAGATGTGTAGTCTCCATCCCTGGACATGTACAGAATTGACTGGGCACAGACCTGAACAACTTGATCAGTTTTGATCTGTTTTGAGCAGGGCATAGGACAGTTTGAATTCTGAAGATCCCTCCCAGCCTAAAACATGATTCTGGAACTCTGACAGTATTCTCGAGACTGAGAGGGAAAATTTCTATCTGCTTGTATACTGCCACAGAGATATGAACATTTCAAGCCAGAGGCAGACTTTATTTTAAAGTCCCTTAACAACAGTTTTGAGATGTTTCCTGAGTGGTCAGGCAAGCTCTGTTCTGTGGGCAAAATAAAAAGCATTTAAATTCCCAATTGTGTAATCTTCCACGTTTTGCTCTCACGCCATTCTGTGTGTATCTTCAGTGTCCTATGGAGACTTCTGAAAATTAGGAATTGGAAAATGCATGTTTCCAGAGTAGAGTATCTTCTGCCTTGAAACAGGACTGCATAATTTAGTTTTTGCAAAGCCTTTTGGATTTTTGTTCCCAGGATGGAATGATTTAAAACTATAGTCACATAAATTGCTTTTACTTTTTTTTTTTAATTTTGTTTTTGTTTTGTTTTTTATCTTTATTTTTGTTTTTTGTTTTTTGTTTGTTTGTTTGTTTGTGGTTTTGTTTTTGTTTTGTTCACTGAACAAAGCCTCACTGTTCATTAGTTTGTAAATAAAACACATCTGGCATTAACAGATTTCACTTATGATTGCCTGTACCATCAGTTCACATGCATTTAGTTGATTTTATCGTATGGCTCTAGGTAAAGGGAGCCTCAGTAGGTTTACAGAAGAGCAAAATTAGAGACTATGTATTTCAGACATAAAAAATTATTTTAAAAAAATGCTGTTATTGTGGCCAGCTCTACTTTGTTCTCCCTAAGAAGAATTCTCCCTTTATACAGCAATTTCAAGGCTCCATTCTACAGTCACTGAACTATTTGGAGTTTTGCCTGCACAATGCCACGACATTAACTTGTTCTGCAAGTGAACCACAGCAACATTCCATAGGACTTTCCCAGCTATCCACGAGGAGTAAAACCTCCAGGGCTGAACACAAGAGTCTCTGCAGTTAGTGAATGGGACAGTTCCACCTCTGTGACCAAGCCCAGGGGGGTCACACAGTGAATCACCTCCAACTCCAGTTCTTAAATTAGGAGGCTCAAATTTTTCACAGCTCCTTCATGTTATTAACCTGGAGTAATTTTGTGCCACAAAAATATTTATAAATATAGACTGAAAATATAATATCATTAGTTGGATAAAGGTATTACTAACAAGACAATGAACAGGAATCAGTTGTGTATTCTGCAGCTGGCAGTCATAGTGGTCTCACTGCATGCTCATTGTAACTTGAGGTAAAATATTGATTTATTATTACAGATAATAATGATGTGCAAGATCCAGTTAAACTAACAACATATCAATAGATGACTGAAAAGAAATGGTCTTCCTCATTTTCCATTAAATCTGTAAACATCTTTAAGTGCAACAAATTGTTCAGATGACCAAAACTGTTTTATATACATATTAAGAAATATATACAATCTTCCATATATATATTTATTCATTGGCAAATTCCCAGACTGGTGCAATTCATTAAAATACAATAGGGAAATGAAAGAAATAATTTTTATCTAAGTATGTTCTTAAAGGAAGAAGTGGAGAAACACATTTCTGCCCCTGAGAGTGAGTCAGGCAGAATTATTCCATTCAGTCAATAATTTAGTGAGAAATCTCATCGAAGTCAACAGTAATAGGACTGTGCCTTTAGTTTTAATTCTTCCTTGAGAGTGACATTTTTGTTTGCACAGAGAGACAGGATAAGACTAATGCATTGTTTCAGTCTCATTTAGACTTTACCACACCTCCACTTCTCTCTTTACTAAAACAGAATTTACAACTGGTCTTCGTCCATCTATGTGAGAGTAAACTTTTTTCCTAATCAGAAATCTACTGTAAGAACAGTTCTAGAATACATTTACTTATTTTAACTAACAGAAGATACAACACTTTTTAATCAAGGTAACATTAAAAATTTGAAAACACTCCACATTTTCTGGAAACAGACTTTTTCCCTGAGGCCCTAACTTTTCCTTCACTAGTTACCTTGTGCAGGACACAGGGTCTACCTGACTTTTTTCCTCTTTTTTCTTAAAGTGCCTGTATCAGATATGCTGGTGTAAATACTTTTACATAAAAAAGTAATAATTTCCTCAAAGATGCATAAATCTGTTCAGAGCTGATATGTTCTTCCTGACTATACTTTCAAATCATGCTGTAACTATATCAACTCTCTTGACAGTGCATTTATAAAGTTTTCCTTCAAACTAAACTTCAGGGAAATGGATTTTGAATTAAAGTAAGAAAAGGGAGAAAATTAATTTAAGGCTTCTGATGCAGGTAGAAATATACATTACTATACAAAGACTTTTCACCACTGAGAGCTGGATTTAGTCATCTAAATATTATTTTTATGCATTTAATTGACTTACAGGAAAATATGAACTTTATGGATGTGATTTATTTCCAGGTCTACTCAAACACAATGCTTTGCAGTAATATGTGGTATAAAACTTATTTTAACAGGTGTGAGTTATTGTCTATACATCAGGACTGAACAAGTAGCAGTACCTGGCACAATAATAGCAAAGTTGACTTTGCAACCACCATGTAGGGCCTCTTTCAGGTAATGCTGTGGTGCTAAAATCCACACCTAATAATTCTGCACTGTTCCAAAAATTTTCCATCACTTGTGAGAAAGGATCTAATTTTTGAACACTTCTCTGTATGACAGTGTGAAACACTGGCACATGTTGCCTGGAGAAGCTGTGGATGCCTCATCCCTGAGAATGTTCAAGTCTAGGCTGGATGGGGCTTTGAGCAACCTGGAATAGTGGAAGGTGTCCCTGACCAGGGCAGAGTAGCAGAAATGAAATGATTTTTCTAGTCCCTTCCAACCCAGGCCATTCCATGACCCAGTGATTCTATTCAATTACTTGTGTGAGCTTCATTTAAGATAGTTGGGAACATATCAGAACAAGGATTCTGAGTGATATTTAATTTTTAAAGAGCAGATATAATTTGTAAAATGACTTAATATGAATTTCAAGTCTTCTCCTCATGAGTATTGAGAGTGATAGCAGCTCATTTTTATGGCCAAAGAAATGGTTCCAACATTTAAATTCATTTTCTGGAGCTAAACCAATAACTTTTGGACTCTATTCTGACTCGTTCCAGTGAGAGATAAACCAAGGTCTATCAATTTACTTCTAATTATAATTCACCTATAAGTCAGACAACCAATTTTGACTTTCAAGTCAAAATTTTGAGTACTCAGAGAAATCAGAAGAAGCAGGATTGTGAGGAATCAAATTTTATATCCTTTCCTACTCTTCAGAGTAGGAAAGAGACTCTTGAAACTCCTTATTTACTCTGGGAGAAATTTTACATGTAGATATACATGTATATTTATTTTGTATTCCCTATCTTGCTGTGGAAGTCATGCAGAAATATAATACATATCGAAATTGTTTCAGACTTACAAAATTATTTTTCAGGTAAATCTATTATTAATTAAATTATTATTATATATAAATTATAAATAAATTATTATTAATGGTCGTTACTTTTAGCCACAATATTTTTATTTTCTGCCATGAGGTTATATTTGGCCCATCTCTATATTACCCCTATGCACAAAGTTTTCAGCTTTTTATCAGCCTACTACTGTATGAGTCTGAGGGTACTGAACTTCTGAGATTATCAGAAATCATGTGAAGAACATGAAAGCAGGTAAAATAATAATCACATTTGTTACTTTGCTGTACTTCACGTAGTCTTTTGGCAAACTTTTAAAATACTGTTGTTCTTTGATATTTTTCTATCACTCTAGCAACATAAGGGTGATGTTTAATATATCTTTATGGCTTCAGAAGAAGTATATTTGCTGTACAAATTAATATTACTACGGAAATATTTTTCATAATAGCCAGGTCAGGAAACCCAAACTGGAATGTAATAGCAACCTGAATTCCTCACTGTCCCATTTCAATACCTGACATGGATTTACCAGAGACCTAGCTCCTCTTCCATGAACAGCACTGCTAAGAAATGCTAAGAGTAATGTGCATTTCAAGACTAATGGTAAAATAAGTTCATTGACTGTGTGCTTGTGCACAGATCCCTAGGCTGATTTAGAGACAGTACAACCACATTGTGTAATTTACTATAATGCTCTAGACTAGAATCCAAATTGTAATCTGATCTGCACAGTCACTGGAAAAGCAGAAATCCAGTTGGAATTTGAGCTGAGATTAAAAATAAAGTGGAAAAGATTTTTTTTTTATGAACTGCAAATATGAAATGCAGGTAAACTATTTATGGAATTAAGATGACCCATCTTTGCCTGAAATGTGTGTGTGTGAGCTACCTGATCTTTGTTGCAGTCAGTGAAAGTACAGCTACTGAGTTCTGCAAATCAGCTCCCATGATCAATAAAGATATCTGTTTCAAAAGAAAAGGAATAATTTCCTAGAACTCTAAGGACTACAGTGATTATTTAGAAAATGGATTGTGTACATACATCTACACTGGGTTCATCCCAAATTAAGCAAGATAAATCCCTCTCTAGCTATCCAAAATTAGGTATTTGAACTGGTAATCAAAGTTGCTTTTAAAGTCAGTGAAAGGAGACCAGCACCTCCACAAAGCAATGAAACTTATCCTTGGATGTGTGTTTATCATCACAGATGGAAGGGAACATATCTCCACTATGGGGAACCACTAGCAGTGGGTCTTGTTTGAGATTAGATGTAGACATATGAGTCAAGTATATCAGCTACCATTATAGTCAAAAGGGCATCTTCTTTTGGTCTAGCATCATTTGAAATTATCTAGGATATCCTGTCTAGTGTCCAGTTGCCACTCCAGATGATCACAGGTCATATGCTATAATTTCCAGTCTGTCACAATTGTGTAAGATGTGCTAAAGTGCATCAAATGACATTTTATATAGATATTTTGGTAAATTAATGAAGTTCAATGAAAATTCAATCTTTTCTAAAGGAAGAATATTGTGTAAGGTAAATCTGTGAAAAATAAACCAGTTACGTTATCTGCCGTAAAATTAACCACAAAAGATGAACAGAGTAGACACACTGTATTCCCATTCTCAATGTATGTAAGTATGGAAAACCTGTGACGAAAGTCTCTAATGTTAGTATTTGCTTTTACACAAATATTCTTCTATCCAGTTTACAAATTGGATTCAAAGACACCATTACTGTCACCAGTACATGCACAGAAATGAAATATTTGGCTTATGTGTGGAAAATAGAGTGTCTGTCTCACCCTCTGTTCAGATACAGAAGGGAGGAAAATACAACTCCAGAGCCTTGATGAGCTGCTGTACACATGGACTCACTACATCTTCTAGGAAATGAATCCTGATCCTGTATAAAGAATGCAAAACTACCACTGAAGTAAAAAAATACCTCATTCATATGTCTGGAAGCAGGATTCAGCTCTCAGAATTAAAACAGCTTGCACCCACCTGCTGCTTTAATTCTGAAACGTATTTTCAATTAATATCTTGTATAAATCACAAATCCAGAGCAATGTGCTTTACTATGAAGACAGTATTCTAGTCATAAAGTGTGATCCAAGTGGAAACTTCCCAAAATAAAGCAGAATGACTAGAACATTACAACTATGATCTTGATTTTTTCCACA
The DNA here is from genome assembly GCF_052056855.1 of Sturnus vulgaris. Taxonomy (NCBI): domain Eukaryota; kingdom Metazoa; phylum Chordata; class Aves; order Passeriformes; family Sturnidae; genus Sturnus; species Sturnus vulgaris. The sequence continues at coordinate 40,937,273 of NC_142244.1, read as the reverse complement.
AACAAATTCTTGCATTGACTATTACATATTTACAAGGTTTCAGTTTTCATTTGGTTATTGTTGTTTAAAGCAGGAGAAGGCTTGCTCTTCTGGCCATCGGTTCCTCCTTTGGATGTGTCCTGGAAGAAAAGCCTTGGCATCCACAGTGACATTAAAATTCGTTTATATTCATTCCGAAAATTCTGGTTAAGAAGACCATATATTATTGCATTAAGGCAGCTGTTGAAATAGGCCATTAAGTAACTTATAATGAATAGCCATTCAGGAACTTTTGGTGCCATTTCTGTAGGATCAATGGCTACAGCCAGTCCAATGAAGTTTAGAGGTGCCCAGCAAAAGGCAAAAATCACAAAAACAACAAACATGGTAAGAAAGTTTCTGAAGTCACTTGGCTTCAATCTTGGCTTTGTTTCTGACTTGACTCGTCTTCGAACTTGAAGCACTAAAACCCAAATTCGAAGGTAGCAGAAGCTGACAATGGTGATAGGGACGATGAAGTGAATGACCACAACAGCTATTGTATAGTAGGAGCTTGCAGTCTGGACAAACGTGCATGAATAGATGCGTGGATCATACTTCAGAGAGCCAACAAAAAAATTTGGCACAATTGCAATTACTGTTAATATCCAGACTAAGGAGACATACAACATTGTATTCCAACAGCTGTACACTTTGTCATAGGCAAAACTATGACATATGTAGCAATATCTGTTTATTGCAATTGCAGTGATGTTGAAAATAGATCCTATTACACTTAGTCCCATCACAAAGCCACTTGCTTTACAGTGTGTTTCACCCAGTGTCCATCCATTGTGGAAAATAGCTAAGAGCACCAGTGGGTATGGATACAAGGCCACCACCAGATCAGCCAAGGCTAGGCTCACCACAAATGCATTACCTGGAAGGAAAGAAAAATACAGAGGCATAAGTCTGAAAGCAAGTATAGCTATGAAGAAGAAGAAAAATGCATCCAATTCTTTTGGATGTCTGCAATGCTAAATTATTGGTTATGTCAGCAAGCAGCTGGTGTATATAGGACCAATAGGGAAATGATTTTACAATGCAACTTGGAATACCACACAAATATCTGAAGCAACATGATGCTTCAAATCTGTTGGTGACTGGATTATATCCTCCTTGCTCTTTTTATCTCTAATAAACATAGCCATTGGTGAGCTGTTACATTAGACCATGTTGAGTTGTAGCTAACTCCATGGCTGGATTGATAAAATGAAAAAGAAAAAAAGTCTAAATTGTGCCAGATAGGTAAGCCATTATGCCATTCTAACCTATTACTGGAATACTAATGGGCTTGACAAGCAGGAGGGAGAAGGATACACAAAGATGAGGTCTATAGCTAATGGAAGGATGTGTTGTTTCATGTATTCTCTAAATTGCTGCACAGTACTCTGCAGAATAGATCTTTTCTGCATGAATGGCCTACCCATACTGCGTATTTTCTGATTGGATTATCTAAGGAAGAGTGAATTGTCTTCATCACTCTGAAGAAAGGCATATTTAATTATATAAAGAAAAGTTCCATTAATGCAAGAGGAAGTATTCATATTTTCTGCTGATGATATTTAGGGAATATAGGTGATATGGTTGAGCCCTATCATCTTTCTTTCACCAGTGTTCTTTTCATCAGTTTGAAATTTCTGACATTGTATCTAAGGGTTTCTTATTATAAAATAATGACAAAGTAAACTATATTCCTGAAAAATATTCTTTAGGAACCTCACTCTAGACAATAGAGGTACTAATTTTGAATTCTTGGCATTTAGGTAGCAAAAAATGTATATGCTTTGTATGGTTTTGTATATGGCTTGCACACTCTTTTTTCTTTCCTGAAAGTCCTTCACAGCATGAACTGATATGGAAAAAATCCAAGCAATTTTTAAAATCGTGCATGGAACATGATAATTTTTTGAAAAGAGCAGTTAGATGCTCCATTCTACAAATTCCGAACTTAATAGTCCTCAACTAACAAAGCCGTTCTCCATGTCATATTAAGAATGGCATTAACTGGAAGTCATAAAAGCAACAACCATGTAGAAATATACTCATCAAAAATGACAGAATTTCACATCTACTCTGTTTGCTCCACTGCTTTACATCTGTGGCTTCCTGAATTAAGGAATGGGGAGCTATCTTTCTCCCATATGCTTTAGGGGACCACCATGCTCATCAGAATTTGCACAACAGCAAGTAAACTTAATGGAAAGCAGAATTATTCATCTGTGCTCTCAGAAACATAGTCCATCTCAAGAGTGGGACACAACTTATTTTAGATAGTTCTTTGTTATATATTTAGTAGCCTGTTTTATGTATTTTAAAAAGCTACACAAGTCTTTTCATGGCTGCAGCTTTATGATTTATAAGGAAAGATTGAACAAATTAGGGAGATGATTGAATCATCACTGGGCCATGGTAATTTCAAATAAGCAAAGCAGGAAGGATATAACCTGTTCCTATGATTGTTGTGAATCCAAACAAGCTTCAGTCACAATAAGGAAGTTTCAAAGTAGATATAGAGAAAAAAAATTTAATGGCAAGAAGAAGGAAGTGTGGGAACACCTTGCTTTGAGTTTGCCACTGAAGATTGTAATAAAACATAAAACAAGTATTTGTCAGTACTGGCCTAGATAAAGCTGATCCCTTTGTACAGGAGATGACTGTGAGCCATGTGGAGCCTTGTGGTAAATAGGACAAAAAACCAAAACTTACAAAAGAACAGGGACATCTTTTCAGAATGTATTTACATCATGGCAGAAAGAACTTCTCTTGTGTTTTTTTATCATTGTATCTGACATTAGAAGATAGAGAAGTCAGAAGTTGGAAGTCAGAAGAAAGGAAAGAGGAAAAAAGACTTTTTTCTCTTTTAAAATGCCTTTTGGAGAAAGAGATAATTTAGTCTAGTATGTGCACTAAGATTAATCTGAACTCTAAGGCCTCCCAGCATCAGCTTCTACCCAAAATGTAATTGTTCAGTTGAAATAGAGTGAGCATTCAGCTCTTTCAATCACTTTTGGAAATTTACTGTAAAGTACATTTAGTAAGATATTTTCAAAGTTTTAAGTGCAATTCAGGACTTCTTGAAAATTCCAGGTGAAATGAATAAATACATTGAGCAAGGAACTTGTCAAAAACAAAATTTACTAGTTTACAACTCAGAAGAAAAATGGTCCAATATCTATAAAGGCCTCAGGTGATTTGTCACTTCTATGGCTTTTTACAGGGTTGAATGTTCCCACTGTGCAGTGCAAAGTAAGGTCCAATGGTATTTTTCTGCTTTTGTGGATGACTGCAGAATTAAGTTTAATGTTTATTACTGAAATGAATAATCTACAGAAGTAGAGAGAAACTTTTCTAATTCATAAAACATAAATAAACAACATTTTGAGAAATCAAAGGTCTTAGACATCTTTTATGTGCTTGGAGAAAGTAATGTTCCTTGATACACCTAACCCAGGGCTTTTAGAGTGGCTTAAATTACATTTATGATATAACTAAAGAGGTAACTTTTTGATGCTTGTAACAAAATAGAAAGCACAGAATTTTCATCTAGCTGGAATTATTATCATTGTGTCTGGAATTGATGAACTTCGTTCTTAGATTTCAGTTTCATAAGAGAGAGAGAGAGAGAGAGAGATTCATTTTTTCCCTGGAATGGAAAGACTTCTTAATTACAAGCTCCTAAATGCCAAATATCTTGCCAGGTATTTAAAAATATGCACATCTGTGCTGTTTTAAACACTGATAGTTGTATGCATAAAAAAAGAAAATAAGTTCTACTATTGACTTTGGGTGCAACAGAACTAGATTGGTATTTCATGAAGTATTCCTGCATATTGGTTTTCTTACTACAACTAACAAGAGAAAGAGAACTGTCACACCCTCTTGTAATCATTATATGACTTGATTCAGAAATTTACTCATGGAACAAAATTTTTTGGTAAGACAAAAACTTTTAAGGGCTAAGGATCTGCCTTTTGAAAAGAAAATAGTGTCTCTACTAAAACCAGAAGCAATTGCAATGAGAAACTCTTATTTAAAAGGTTTTTATTTTGTCTTTGGTTTTAAACTGGTGAAAATGCTTCATTATATATCATGGTATTGTTTGGGTGGGGGTTTTTTTTAGGTAATGTTTTGTTTGTTACACATTTGTTTAGCAAGTTTTTGTACTTTGCATACAGACATCACCCTCTTCAATCTGTGGCATCAGCAGCAGGTGGAGCAGAGAATTAAGTCTTTCACACACTAACATTTGAATTCCCTGTGACAGTACAAGCCAAGACCTAGGGTAAGCTTTGATTTACTGAGACATGTTAATTTGGTATAATGCTCAACAGTGTGTTGCTAACAGAAGGTGTAACATAATGCTTTAAACAAATGCCAGATGGGTGTTTGTTTTCTTTGACTATGACAGTTTAAAGGCAGTGATATGCTCTTTTGTAGTTTTGTTTCATGATTTCAGATATTAGTGAGGTATACTGCAGACTTTGATGTAAGAGAAAGGGACAGGCAATAGATTTCCACTAGAACAGCATATTTTAGAGACTCTAGCAAAAAAATATGGCATAAACAATGAATCAAAACTGGTCTTCAGTTTATGGAACATCCAGGTTATTTCTTTTTTAGGAAATGTGTGTTCTATGAAACTGTTTAGAATTATTGGTCGTATGTACAAAGGAAAACCCACCACTGGGAGTAGAATCATAAAATCATTCAGAATTTAAAGGACCTTCAAGACCATTAAGTCCAGCTGTTAACCCAGCACTGCCAAGCCCACCACTAACCCACATTCCTCAGTACCACATCTACATCCCTTTTAAATACCTCCGAGGATAGTGATTCCACCACTTCCCTGGGCAGCCTGTTCCGGTGCTTGACAACCCTTTCACTGAAAAAAATTTTCCTAATATTTAATCTAAATCCACCTGAGCACAATTTGAGTCCATTTTGCTCTTGCCCCTTATCTTGTTACCTGGGAGGAGAGACCTGGCTACAACCTCCTTTCAGGCAGTTTTAGAGAGCAATAAGGTGTCCCCTGAGCCTACTTTTCTCCAGGTTAAACACCCCCAACTCCCTCAGCTGCTTCCTTCCCCAGCTCTGTTACCCTTCTCTGGACACGCTCCAGCATCTCAGTGTCTTTCTTGTAGAGGGAGGGCCCAGAACTGAACATGGGATTCACCAGTGCTGAGTACAGGGGGGCAACCCCTGCCCTGATCCTGCTGGCCACACCATTGCTGATCCAGGCCAGGATCCCATTGGCCTTCCTGGCCACCTGGGCACAGACTGGATCATGGTCAGCCACTGTGGACCAGTACCACCAGGTCCTTTTCCACTGGGCAGCTTCCCAGCCCCTGCCACCAAGCTCTGGGGTTGCCTGGGGTTGTGGTGACCCCAGGTTTAGGACACAGGACTTGGCCTTGTTGAACCTCACATACTTGGCTTCAGTCCATCAATCCAGCCTGTCCAGATCCCTTTGCAGAGCCTTCCTGCCCTCCAGCAGATCAAGACTCCCATTCAACTTGGTGTTGCCTGCAAATTGAAAGGGCATTCCATCCCCTTGTCCAGATCACTGACAAAGATATTAAACAGGACTGGCCTGAAGAAGAATGCTGGAGTCACAGGAACAAAAGCTTAGCATGTAGAAAGGACCATGAGATTGTGGCTAAGTGACGTGCAGACTCCTGGACTGGAACAGAACTGTGTTCTTGGCCCTATATCTGCAACTATGAATTAGTGCTGGAAGTCACGTTTGCAGGAGGTGAATTTTAGGCTTATTAGGCAGATCTCTGTTTTTGACACAGACTTACTGAAAAGAGGTACCTAAGTAACACTGTAATTTTTGAGATCATTATTTTAGCATGCTTGGCAACTAGGCATGAATGTAACCCAAAACAAAACCTCCACTTTTTCTGCATGCTCACTCTTCTCCTTCTGGTTAAATATGGGAACACCAGTCCTTGCTGCAAGTTTGGCGCCTTGAGTTTGCCAATAGACTACAGGTGCAAAAGTGCTGTGCTGTTAAAGGTGAGTGAAAAGGCCTGAGGTTTGCAACCCCCTGGCTGCTCAGTTTTGCTTGCCTGTGGCTTCCTTCCTCTGGTGCTGGTGGAACGGTGGTGGTTCTCTGTTGCCACCTAGTGCGGGAGCCACAGCAGAGACAGCACACTGCATCACCTAGCAGGGCCATGGAAAATGACAGTGGCTGGTTCTTCCAAAGAAAAACCCTGATCATTAATCAGATATTAGATTTATGGGGTGATAGATACTTTTCTGGGCTTCTGATACTTTCTGAGATTGCAGGAACTTTTCCAGTACTGGGTATTTTCAGAGAGAAAAGGGGAAGCAGAAGAGGCAAGACAGGCTCTGCTACTAGAAACTTCACTGTTGCCTAGTGTTTAGGACACTTCCATGATAGAAGAACTTTTCTTTGAGAAAGACTTGAGTTAATGTCTCCCGTAGTCCCCAGAGAGTGCCCTACTCACCAGCCCTGCTGCTCTTCTGGGGTTAGCGTGCTTGTCTCTTTCTAGGTTATGTTCAAGAATTTCAGCCTAGAATCAGAATACACAGGTTACCACTTGTATTGCAGAGTGCTCTTTATCAGTATGCTCATAAAAAAAAAAAACAAAAAAACCCGTAAAGAATCCTTCTCATGATTTAACAGCTGGGAAACTGAGATAGACAGGTGCAGGAACTTTCCAAGACACTGATTAGGAAGAACACTCTGGGTTCTTGAACCTGGCTCTTACATTTCTCTGTTAGATAATATCACCTCTGTTTGGCAGCACTGGTCCAGCTTTCTTCTCCCAGGTGATATCATAGTGGCATACTGATGCTGAGGGATGGAGCCAATAGAAGAGCTAGAGGTATTAAATAAAGCTAGCTGTATTAAAGCAAACAAAAGGGAGTCGTTGCTGCACTAGGTAGTAAATCCTTAACAGATTTTGCAGATGTAAAAATTTTACTTTTGTTCAAAGGAAGACTGGAAAAGTACTAGTAAGAGTACTTATTTGAAGTACTACATTTGAAGGTTACTTGACAGAAATACCATACTAGGATGGAAGGAATCACAAGTTGTAATAATACAGAAGCATCATGCAGGGTTGCTCTGTTCTCTTTTTCTCCTCAGTGCCTGCTTCAATCTACTGTTAGAGACAGAGTATGAGTATAGCTGTGCCTCGTTCTGTGTTTCCAGCCATCTGAAACTGAGCTGCATTTTGCAACAGGCTTGGGGGAGAAGATCCCTTTTATCCATGCCCTAACAGTGAAGTCAGTCTCTTGCATTGAGGATAGTCTAGGATGGAAAAGGCCCATGTTGTTGCTGAGAGAATCATAGATTGTAGAATCATACAATGGGTGGAGTTGAAAGGTACCTTAAGCATCATCTTGTTCCAGCCCCCCTACTATGGACAGGGACACCATCCACTGGATCAGATTGCTCAGTGCTCCACCCTGGCCCTGAACACTTCCAGGCTTAGTGCACCCACATTTTCTCTGGGCAACCTGTGCCAGTGCCTGACCACCCTCACAGTAGAGTCTCTTACTGATATCTAATCCAAGTCTACCCTCTTTAGTTTAAAATCTCCCGTTTTTCAGTTCAGATGTCACACAGGGAGCAAAGCCAAGGTGTTCACTCTGAGGGCTCAGCATTAAGGGCATCAGTGGCAGCCCAGCCTCAGAATCCCCAATTGCTGAGCACAATCACTAAATAACAACAAAAACTGACTGTTTTTCACTGGTTCATGAAAGAAGTCATGCTTTCTATATCTGCCAGTACATATCAGCTTAATTTTCTTCCCTTGAAATAATCACAGCTGTTGATTGCTTCAACCAAGAAAGAATAGGAAACCTAGTTGTACAACAGTAAGTATGAAAACTCATTTACTGCTGACAAAGGGGCTAATACAAAAAGCTGTAAAATACAACAGGTGCAATCTAGTTAGATCCTGTAAAGAGCTGGGAAACCTATAATTTTTAATAACTTTTTTTTCCAGTGTCCCAGCCCTATATTGTATGTCATAGAAAAAAGGTGAAATATGTAGGATTTTATAAGATGTTGCTTGTGAAAGAAACAAACAAAAACCCTAAGCAAAACTTGTTCCAGATCAACCATAAAAGATTAAAGTGTGGAAGCAAACAAAGTAAGGATATTTCACTTCTAAAAAGTCTTGAAAAAATTTTATTATGCCCTGACAGATTTTAATTTATACTGTGTGAAACACCAGTTCATTCCATTGCCTTCATCATAACTTTCATCTTTGCTACTGTCTTTAAACTGTATTTGTGTCAAAGGAAATTATGTTGATTTTTTTCTTTGTTACTGCAAGAAAACATTGCTCAAGACTTTAGAATAATTTAACTTTCACCTTCTTTTAGAATAAAAGACATGAAATTGAAAAATGAAAATCATTTTGTTCAAACTAAAACCATGTTTTGTTTCGTTATGCTGTTTGGTTTGTGTTTTGCTTTAATATTTGCTAGCAGATTAGTTGAGTTAAAAAAAAAAAACAAACCAACAAATCTCAGACATTAAATTGTTCTATTTTAAAATATAAGGCTTAAGATACTACTGAAGATACTCAGGCTATCAGGCTGGTATATGAAGTGAATAAAATTGGAGACTATTGGAGACTATGGGACACACTCAGGACCAATTTTCCAAGAGATTTGATGAGCCATGATATGGTGCATCTTGTAGTTCAGCCCTGCAGACCAACTTAAACAGCCCAGAACTTTTTGACCAGTGTAAATGTTGGTATCTCCTCTTTCAGAACTGAAGTCATGCAAGGGGCAATTTCCACAGTGGTTTGCTCAACTGCTCCATAGGGCTGCAGGTGAAGGACTTGCAGCCTGTGACAGCTACTTGTCAATTCCATCTGCAAAAAGAAGCCAAATCTATGCCCATTATTCCTGCCACGTACTTCTGGGTGTTCCCCTGTGTTTGACTCCCAGACACAGTGGAGGATCCTGGATTTTTATAAAATAGGATCTGATACACTGCAGTAAATAGAGTACACAGGAACATCTAATTGGAAAACACTTATGTTGACACTATGCCAATGATTTGAACAACATATGGAGTCCCTTCATTATAATCTTTTCTTCTCTTGTTTCCTGTTTCACCAAGGAAGAAAATAGATGATACTTGATGAAATTGGCCATTATAACCTCTCAATAAGGAAAAGTCTTACCCTTTCTGTTCTGAGTTTTTGGAAGGCCTCATTCATTACTGTACATGCATAGGGAGATGAATGTCTTCAGAAGCTGTTGTCAATCTCTGCCATCTGCTTCTTTTGGAATCAAGGTCTTAAAGCAAAATACAGTGACATGATTCATCTTATAATGATACTCACAGGTTTGTAAACAGCATGTGAGCAGATGAATAAATAATATGCTTTTACAGATGATTGTGTATTCTCTTCTAAAGTATAAGCTGCTTTGTGTTCCAAGTCAATACAGACAAAGTGTGTAATGATCATTTGCTGAATCAAGGTCTTTTCTGAGAGCCAGTAGAAGCCTTGAAAAATGACAAGACAAAAACTGTGCTGTGGCTGGGCCTTCAAGTCATGATATTGTTGAGGCAGGTAAATGAGGGGTGATAGGCATGCAACCAATATAGCCATAGAATCATGAAAGCTGGATTTGATCTCTGGAGTTCATCTAGTCCAACCCTCCCATTCAAAGAAGGATGAACTACAGTGGGTTCAGGGCCATGTCCACTCAGCCTCTCACTGTCTACAGCTGCAGAGACTCAACAACCTCTCAGGGTGACCTGTTCTAGTAAGGAATCAGTGTACAGGATATTTACTGTTTTCACTAGGGAATAGAGGCAAGATGCTTCCAATTTTGTGACAGATGAGGGGTCTACTTGATTTATTTGATTTAAATAGCAGTGGATACTTAAGATCATACCTGTTACTATGCATGCCTCTGCATAGTCATTATTACCAGACAATGTCATTAACAGTGAGCTAGACTTGCTTGGTCAGAAGAAGAGACTCCATTGCAGATTAGAATGGATGGGGCTATGTTTTTCTTCTGCCTTTGGATTCTTTGTGACAGCAGAACCTTTTGAAAAATCTTTGATTGGACAAAATAGTCTAAGCTAAACAGAGAACTTGGACCAATAAACCAACATTTCAAGACCAGTAAATCTACAGACCTGTAAAGGTACAGAACTCTGGGGGAGTGAAGTGTGAAGTGTGGTAAGGGCTGTGCAGAAAGAGGCAGGAGGCACCAGCTCCCAGCAAAATCATTTTCAGAAAGCAATTCCCATGGGCTTTAGCAAGGCTAGAATGCTCCTCCTTATCTAGATACTCACATGCTAGGTTCAGCTTACCCCAGCTGCAGAATCCTGTTCCACATGCTACTTTGATGACCTTTGAGCACTGTGAGCTGTGTAACCAGCCCTTCAGACCAGCCCTGTGTGGCAGTTCTAGCTGATATACCATGAGTGACCTGGTGACCTGTGATCCAGAACAAGAACTGTGGGTGACTTCTGTCTGCCTAACCTACCGAGTCACACCTCTTTTACTCCGTGAATACACTTGCAAACTGGACCCAACCAATATAATTTTTTACTAAGTCAGGCTCAAATGGAAATGACTATATATATACACTTCATGAGAATGTTTCAGGGTGTTTGAAGGTCACCTACTTCACTATTTTGTTTGCTCTCCATAAGCAGAGCAGATATTCTTGCTTCATCTTTAACCAGGAAGCTGACTGTACAGTAAGTTTTACAGTCTTTATGGTCCTAGCCTACCAGATGTTTTGTAAGAGTGACTAAAGAGGACAGTATTGTTTTCAGATTATCTAACCAAAGGCATAATTACAGGACCTCAGACTAGTTAATTTTTCTTCTACTTTGAAACAGCAGATGCCCAGTGTTGCAATTGGACTCTGGATTGTGTAGTTGAGGTTTCATACCCAGCACCATTATCATAGGCAGAATCTTATAAGCTCTTTCAACCCACTTACCAGTAGATAATTTTTTCTAGGCAAATCAGTGTGGTTAAACCATCCTTTTACAAGGCCTGCCTCAACATCTGATTAATATCTTACACATTTTGCTTCTAATGTCTGCAAATTGAAGAATAAGAAAAGAAAGGAAAGTCTGGCTTAGCATGAAAACGGATTCAGAAAGTAATCTTTTGTCCATAGGCTCTAACCCCACCTGTGAATATAATAACAAGTACTTTTGCAGTCACTTTAAAATTATCACAGGGAGAGTTTTTGTCCTTGAGTAGGAATGATCTAAATTTCCACAGCAGAACACTCACTTTCTGGCACTATATTTTATGCCAATAAAACACCTGGAGTATAATGGTGTACTGACTTGTGGCAGGGAAGTTTGAATTTTGAAGTTTGAAGTTTGAATTCTAAATATTCTTTCTGTCATGACCCCTAACATAACAAGACAAAGATACTAGTCCCTTATTAATCAGATATTTTTTCCTGTGTAACAATCCAAAAATTACACCCTATGCATTCCAGTGAGTAACAACTGATTTCAATCAAGCTGGTTGGAATGTTTAGTCTCTTGAATATATTCCCAAGACTCTTAAGAACCTCAAGTGGCAGTTCACAGAAAGGAGGGATGGACAACTCCCAGCTGGCACATAGTGACTATGCCACTTGCACATCTTACTTGTCTTGAAGAAAAGCAGCATGTTTTAATACAACAGCCTTTTATTTGTCAGTAGAAAATCTAATTAGGGTTGACTACTTCTAAGAACATATTTTAAAAGTCCTAAGGAATATAGCTCTAATGAATTTCACCATGGACAGGATCTGCACAGAATGGGCATCTTGAATAGACACTTTTTTCATTAAACTATGTGGATAATATTCAATAAGTAGGTTATTCTTACTTAAATAAAAAGTAAGACATAAAAATACCTAGATTGATATTATTACATATTTCATAGGTGACAGCCATCTCACAGAAGGTTCTTTTCCCTATTTGCGCTCAAATGAAACGCTGTGTATGCTTGAATTATTTGGGAAAATGGAACTGACTTTAAAATGAGAGGACACTGAGAATTTCAGGCAGTATTGGAGCAAATAATGGAGACATGAAGATGCCTCTTATTGGTTCCTGTCTTCTTTGCAGCGATACATTTTACAATTTGCTGATAGTTCTAAACTTGCAGTTAGTTAATATAATTATATTTGCAAGAGCTGAGATACCAAGCAGATATTTTTCCTGTTAGTCAGACTGTTAGTTCCAGTAGCTGCATGTGATATCTTCTGACAACAGTTGTTGCCTACGTTGTGCAAATATGGCAATCTAAACCAACAGGTAAGCAGATGCTGTTCTATAGCAAAAAGATGATAATATTTATGGAACTATTATATAAATTATTACCTTCATAAGGTATTTAAACATTGAAACTGATGCAGATCCATAAAAAAAAGGTAAAAAATTAGTAAGTCTGTCAGAAGGGTTATGTTTCTTCTGCAGGCATAATTTAAGCAGCATTTATTAAACAGTGTAATCAAATACCTCTACAATTAATAAATAATTTAAAAAAGAATCCCAACAATCAAGATTCTAGCCATTTGATGAACATGTTTAGGGTGTTTTTATCTGTTTTCATATCATGACATAGCTGTCCCATGTGCAGCTGAAATGTCAGGAAAATGCTGACTCTGATAATAGCTCAGTCCTTATCAGTATGGAGATCAAAAGTAAAACTGAAGATTCTAAAGCAGCTACTGTTGTTAGGAAGGACACACCACAGTGATTTAGACATGTTTCTGTGGGATTTTGCTGTCAGGAAATCTGTTTTATTCCCATATCAAGGTGGAAGGTTAAAAAGCAGAACCAGTGCTCAGATTGATTTTTAAGATGAAAATTGCCATAGTATTAGCATTCCTTTCTGTAAATGAAAAAAATGGTTTTACCAGCTCAGGAAAACATGGCTGTTTTCATATGTATTCTTGGGAACAAGGCAATAGCCAGTCTGCATCAAGGTACCAATATGCCCTTGTAAAGGATAACTTGTAAGAAGCTAAAATCTGAAGCATATCTGAAGGTAGTGGTACTCATAATAGATCTGAATTGGAGTAGGAGTAGAATTTACTCCTAGAGGCAGAGAATGGGTTGTCACTGATTTAATGGAATGAGAGCAGTCTCCTATAACATCCTCAACACAATGATTCAAGTCACCTGGTGAATATATATCTGCTAAGAGTAGATGAAAACATTAGTTTTTTAAGATGATTTTTCCTAGCTCTCTATGGGGAGGTTTGGTCTCTGAGCCCTGGCTGATTGTGCCAAAGAGCACCATGACTCCTTGAATTGCTTCTGCTGGTCCATCCAAGAATAGAGCTTTACTGCAGAGAGGTCATGCCTCATGCAGTCAGTGTATCTTGCAAAAGGAATGTCAGTCCAGAGTCCAGGAGAGAGCTGGCAGGAAAGGGAGTGCTCCTAAGATGCACTGGAACTGCCATAATATAGCTGCTAAGAGCTCCTTCGAATTTCCTGTATCTGAGAGCATGTTTGTGTTGGTTATTTCAAGGAGATGAAGGGTAACTTATTCATACTGAGCTGAAAAAAAAAAAAAGAAGAAAGGCAAAAGCCATGTGAACTGTGTTAAACTAGGCTTTATGGAGAGCCTGAACACAGTGTTGCAGGAAAAGCATGGCACTAACAGCATCCTTTGGTTTTCCTTCCCTTGAATCATGGGTAGAGTGGACTTGCACCAAATGAAATGCACGCTAAGATTCTTCTTTACAAATTCAAGAAAACATACAGCTCAAATAAATCCTTATCATTCTATTTACTCTAAGATAAGCATACCAATAGCTCCACTTACTAAGTGGAATAGGACTTAATATTACATTCTAAAATAAGACTATCTTGGACCTGACCTTGGCAATAAGCTTCCTATTTGCTTATCAATAAATGGAATACTTACTGTACAAGATAAAAGTAAATTATAATTAGAACAATGATAACTTGGCAATAATGTATTGCCAAGTGCTTCAAATGAAGATACAAAATACCCTGTGGCTGCAGAATAACTTGCCCCAAGTTACATTTTTACCCACAACAGGATTCCCTGTGATGCAAATTGATAGAGAAGTTATTTTTCTATTTTATGATGTTTCTGTACTCCTAAATACTTCTTTCAATCCCTCTAGGCTCATAATTACCTTACAAACTTCCTATTTCTGAAATACTTTAAAATTCTGTATCCTTTAGATTTTTTTCTCTTCTAGAACAATCTGAGGTTTCCACTTTTCACTTTTTTCTAAATTTACCTCCTTTGTTAAAGAAGTTTTCTTATTGTGCAAATTAGTAATGCTGGTTTTTCACTTTGTTCTTCTACTTTTAGAATTATTTACACGTTAACGAAGTTAGAGTTATTGTTTCCTAAGTAACTTTGAAGACTTATTTTCTCATTTGGTTACTATTTGAACCAAGTCTCAAAAAAGAAAAAAAAAAAGGATTAAATTGGTGATGAACTTATTCTGCTTCCTCTCCAAGAAAAGAAGCATAATTAGAAGTATGAGATGAATCACAGGCACATGACTGAATAGTTCTAGAAGTTATATAGAAAGATTTGGAGTATTGACCATTTGGAGGTATTTTCTGGGAAGAGGTTTCATATCTTCATGGACAGACTTCACCTAAGCATATGGGATACCAGCTTGCAATCCAAGCTGGCAGAATGAATAAAAAGAAGTTGAGAGATGGGAAGAGAGCTTGAGAAGAAACCATATAGTTTCTTCATTTAACACCCAGGGCAAGGGAATTTTGGCTTCAGGAAGGTGGTGGCAAAAAATATAGAAAATAGGAGCTCAAACATTGTGGAGCTCAACTGAAGTGGTAATATAAAAAGCAGTAGAGTCAGCTAAAGGGTGCAGGAGCCTATGCAATAAAATAGGGGATCCAAGCCCAGTGAGAAATAAAAACAAAACTTTATGGAAACAATTCTGCTAGAATGGAATTGCTGGTGATCAGAGAAGAGAAATACTAACCAAAAGGTCTACTGTCTTCATAAAAGAAGGGAAATGAAGAGATATGCAGAGACACACACAGAGAGAGAGAGAGAGAGAGAGAGAGAGAGAGAGAGAGAGAAGATATCCTGGTAAAGTCAAAATTGCATTGGGGAAGAGTTGTAAAGACAATGTGCAGTGAAGAATGCAGAAAGCTGAAATAGGATGAGAACGCCTCCCTTTTGGTAGGAAAACATTAATGGAGCCAATTTAACATCAGGTCCTCATATGTAAAGGGGAAAACAGAACTGGCAGCTGAGTTCTGGATATACACCCAGCAGATTTCTCCAATTCAGTCTATTTGCCATATACCCTAGCCTTTGTTTTCATAAAGAACAAAGACATCCCTGAAGAGCCTGCCATAGAAAATAAGGTTGTATTGAAAGCAGATGAGATTATTTTGGTTAAATTAAATAGAAGAATAAACAAAGCAGACTAAGAAGGGGGCTTGCACATTTTGCTAAATAAAAGAAGCTAATTAGGAAAGTGAAGTCAGCTGTATTGAGGAGCTTAGGGACTTGAATGTGGAGGAAGGTTGGCATTTCTTAATATTAAAGGTACAAAAATATTCTCTATAACTTGCATCCAAAAGAGGGAAAAACACAAGAAAACGTTCCAGATCTAGATGGAGAAAAAGTTGTCTCAGTAAGGATACTGGGGGCAAGAAATGAGGCTAGAAGTAAAAGATATGTCCACCAAAGAAAACTGCTAGAGAGCAAAAATGGGTAAAATGGAAATTGAAACCCCCCCCGAACTTCTTTGACTTTGCAAAGACTTCTAAAATGACTAAACTGCCCTCTCAGCACAGTAAAAAAAAAGAGGAAAGAAAAGGCAAGTTACTGGGGGAGGGGGACCCTGAAAATCGAATTAAAACGGCTCCTGGTTTGAAGAAAGATTTTGCTAGACCTTTTAATAAGGACAACAGTGGTGGTCTTGGGGACAAGGCAGGCTGACAGGTGAGGAATTAGCATATCTAGAATAAATTAAAAATATCAGAAAGATTGAATATACTTGATGGCAGGAATTTCTTAACATCTGTTATCTCAAAGATAGTGTTGTGCTCTCAAAGTATTGAGAGCTACATGTGGGACCTGTAAAAAGGGGCTGAAATGTTCTTTAGTTCTCACTGCCAGTAGGGAAGTGCAGATTTCTCTCAGGCTTGAGTGATTTGATTTCTCTGAGTTTGGCTCCCACATGCATCCCAAAGAGCAGTGTTGCCATGACTCACTTGCAGCTGTGGTGCTCTCACACTTTACTACCCATTTCCTCCTCCTTTGCTATGGTGCTGCACAAATGCTGTTTCTTTTTGCATGAATGGTGCTCGCAGTAAGTCAGAAAAGCAATTAGTCAGGGAGTACTAAGAGCAGTAAAACAGTGTTGCCACCTCTGGAAGATTAATTTGTCTGCCATGGAGTATGTGCTAACATGGCACCTGTATTCAAGGTGGGAAATTCTTGAAAAGGAAGAATGAATCCAGAAATCTTTGGGCTCTTAATCTCAATTGTATCCAAGACTGGAGAGACAAACTCGGAGGGATAGGAAAATTAAGGATGCATATAAAGACAAATGGAATACAAGTCAATGTGAGCTTACACAAAGTGGCTGTACCAACTAATCTGATAATCTTTATTTAATAAAAGTAGACTTGGACTTTCTGGATCTGGGAGGTTGCTCAAAATAGATCTAGTCTTGGAATCACCAGGGTACCACTTACAGTCTGTTGCTACCACTGCCTGGACAATGATGAAAGAAAATTGTTGGACCAGAGGGAGATAACCTACATTGAACTAATTTTGTCTGTTTCAGAAGTATTACATCACAAAACACAAAGAGAACTAATGAAATTTTGTGATAATACAAAGTTGAGAGCCTCCACTGATACATGGAAATGTCAAGATCTTTTTTTGCTTGAGGACTAAAAGACCAGAAAGTGGATAGAGTATAATAACATGAGATATGAGGTCAGGTACTGAACGAATAATTGTGTAACAACAACAAAAAAAGAAGAGCTGCATCAGCAAGTGACTGCACCAAGAACAATCACCTATATGATGCTACCACATAAGAGCAAAATGTGGCTTCAAGGCATACCAGGTCCATTTTGTCCGTCCAAGAAAAGACAGAACAGAATAGAATGTTAATATTTTCTTGAGGGTATTGGTGCTACTTCATCTGCACTACTGCTAACAGGTCAGGTTTCTGTTTAAGACATTAGTTTAGTTTGGGTAAGTGATCTTAAAGGCCTAAAAAACCCAGGAAAATGAAGGGCAGAGCTACTTTGAGGAAACTAAAAGTATTTGACTTGTTCACTACGGGAAGAAAAAAGGTTGAGGGGTAAACGTGTTTACTCCCCATTAATATTGCACAAAAGTTCTCAACAGGTGGAGAAACAATCGATTCAAATTAAATGACAATTGTAATTCTACAAATAAAGATATCTGCTCTGAGTAAGCAACTAATAATCAGAAAGTTAAAATAAAGTGAAAACTAGTTTGAATCATGGTAAGAGATAGAAGAGCTTTATTTTAAGTGTTGGGTTCAATGGATGTTTGTGAATGCTGAAGCTATGTTTCCATCAATTTCTTAGCATTGAGCACCTTCTAACTGAATGTGAGAGCAAATATGAAGGCCAAACACACCCAGTCCCAGAGCTACGAATTCTGTGGATGCAGGGTCCAAGAAGTCAGGAGTACAAAAACTGAAACCATCAGAGTGGGATCTCATGATCTTCTCATCAAAACCTGTTCTTGTCAGTGTCACAGCTGGTATTAAAAGACAATTTTCCCAAGTGGTTTCAGAAACAGGTTTCTCCACTGTAGATTCCATCACAGGAAACAACTGTCCTGTATCCCAATGGACAGGAAAAATAATAGGGCAGGAATAAAGAAGGGAAAGAGAACTGGTGTTGCCAAAGAGATGAAGAATAATTGAAAACAGATTTAACAATGAGGATAACTTACCTTCAGGTGTATCACACAGATGTGGAGTGAAGGCTATGGAAAGGGAAAGAGCTTGGAAAATACTACAATACTTGCTTATATTGCTGAATATGTTTATTTAGTAAACGGATAAGTACCAATATTATAATTCTACATACAGGATTTTTTATTTTGTACAGATTTACATATGAGAAGCATTGTCCATCTCTAGACCCACATACACATTAGACAGAATTAAACATGCAAATACACCAATGTTCTTACAGGTAAAAGAAACATGAATTTTGATTTAATTTGTGTTGCAACAGCACCTTACTATTCAAATGGAAATCAGTCTCATTGTGCTGTGTTAGCTGATATATATATAGAAAGGAAAATAGCGGAGAGGGTGAGGAGGGCTGACAAAATGCACTAAAAATACCACTTTCCACTAATGCATTATTTGGCAATGAACCAAGGTTAATATTAATATTCTGCCAAAAGTCAAAGGGTTCCAAGTCCTCATTACGATTTGAAATTATATTGAGTTAATGTGCCTAATTCTCACTTCTCACAGATTTTATGCTGGCTTTAGGACCAATGAAGTTTAAATGGTTTGCTTTATCTTTGTCCTCTGGGAGATGCCTTGCTGGTTCCCACCTTCTAGAGTGCTTCCTACCAGGTTCTTACCCCAGCCCATAATGTTACATTTATAGCTATGGCTATACAAAAGCATCTCTAAAGATCTTAAAAGCATCTAGTGGCTTTGATTTACGTGATGCACCTTCATGATACTTGATCACCCAGCAGTGGTTGTTGAGCTCATGTAAACTTTAACACTTCTAAAGTTCAGCAATGTAAAAGCTGCCTTCAACCGGGCATGTTTAATTGAAGACACACAAAATCAGTAATTGTTTTTGAAAATTCAGAACACATTTGACATTTCAAATAGAAAGGCAAGCTGATTTAATTTCATTATTTCCACATACAAAGTTTTATTTAATTTTGTAGTGTGTTAGATGGAATTACTCTCTTCCCAAATTAGAACTGATAAAAGCATTAATTTCTGTAAATTAAATCACTTTGAGAGATCAAAAGTTGCTCAGCCTCTCACAGAAAGACTGGGTGCAGTTATGTAAGACAAGAATGTTGATTCATACCAATTATGCTATGCATTACTTGGAAGAGTCTTCACAAATTTTCCCCAAAACCAAATTTAAATGTGGGAAAGAGGCTTCTGTATGATCTGAAACAATCATTATGTTGTAAGGCTGGCAAAATTCCCATGTTTGAGGAGTGAATGAGCAGTGTCCAGAAACCTCAATCCTACCCATTCTTTACGTCTCTCCTGCTGAACATAATAGGTACAAGCCCAAAGGCTAATAGGTCATTTTATTTCACTCCATTCTTGCACCTCCCATTATATAACAGCATTAGAATATATTTACTTTTGGTCATGCTTCACATTTAAGAAGAGTGATGCATAATTACATTGTTTCCAGTTATTAGATCTCTCTGTGAAGTCTAGAACAGAATGGTGTTGACAAGTCCTGGAGAAACTGCTGAAGTCCTGAAGGTATGATTACTTCTTGTACCACAGAAGTAGGTAGAGCTGGTTAATTTATTCCTTATACACCTGTGACTTATTTGAAGTCCCAAAGTCTCATCCAAGAAAAATCTCTCGTTAACTTCTTCAAAGGGAGCTGAGTGGTCATGATGCTATAGCTCTTCCTTTTTCCTTCGATCATCTAGATGTCTTCCTGTCATAACCATTCCCCAACTTCATCTTTTTCTTCTCTGACGAGGTCTAACTCCTTTCACACCATTTTTCCTCACCATTTCACTTTCTACTGCATTCACTCCCCTTGCAAGTACAAACGTAATTTCTTGTTTGCTCACAAAGGAAACCTGCTAGTCCACCTGCTTTTCCAACTTCTTTCCTTGTTAGAGGCTAAGGGCTCCCAAGTACTGCCTTAGCTCTCCACCATTTTCCCATCCCCTCTATCACTCCACCCATATCAATTTCCAGTCCTCTTCCACTCTGCTTCCTCCCTAAGAAATTTTACCTGAAAAGACTTCTGTGGACATTTACTAAACTATGCCCTTTCAGTTCCATCTCCGAGAGTCATGTCTCCCTGACGTAAAACTAAGAACTGGCAATTTAAAAGGTATTTAACCTTATGACGATTATGCAGATGGAATTCCCTGCTGTTCTTCACAGTACTTACCAAAGATAAAGAGATCTTTGGGACAAGGTCAGCAACATCACATTAAGGATGATCCTAGAAGGAGATCAATTAGTGCGTATTTAAACCAGATAAGACGACTACGTTCGATTTGTTTTGATTTTTTTTGTTTGTTTGTTTGGTTTTCTCCCAACAGTCCCAGGGTGCCAGAGAGTATCACCTGATACTTTGATCAGTATCTTGAAACTTATTCTTCCAGGCATTGCTCCCGTCCAGTCCAAACTCCCCTTTCCTGTTGTTTGGGCGAAGGGAACGTTTCAGAACAGAGCCCCTCTCTTCCTCCCCCTGGATAGAATTTGATGCCTCCGGCCGGCTGCCGTCTCCAGCGAGAGCCTGTTCCCTGGGCGCTTCCTGCCCCCGGAGCCCAGGCGCGAATCCCTCGGGAATTCGCCTTCCCCCGGCGCCGAGGGGGCCGGGAGAGCTCCGGCGAGTCACGGCGGGTCCCTCGGGACTCCTTGTCCCTCCACGGCGCTGCGCCCAGCCCAGCCCAGCCCAGCCCGGGGCACGCAGGTCTCCGGCTCCGGGCCGTGCCGGCACTGCCGGCCTCAGCACGGCTCTGCTCCTCTCGGCTCGGTCCCCTGGGACTGACAGCCCGAGCACAAGCGCATGGACCAGCGGCTGCCTCCCCACGTCGTCCCTCGCTCAGCCAAAGCACCCTCCCAGAATTTCTCAGGCCCGGCGCTGATCGGTGGGATGAGATCGCTCAGCCCCATATAAACGGGACTTGCCGGCATCCCCCCGCCTGCAGTTAGACGTGCAGCGATGGGGGAGCGCAACACTTACCCCTCCATACACTGCTTTTGTCCCTAAGTACGGTTTAACTTAAAGCAAGGGCGAACGAGCTCCTGCTCCCCGTTAGCAGGAGCTCTAGTCACCGCACGTGAGACACGACAGCGCTTGGGAAGCGACACTGGCTAAAAAAACCCAAACCAACACCCCCTCCACCGCCAGGAGAAACAAGCCAGCAGCTCTCTCTCCTTCCCCGTGGCAAGGGAGCACCCGCTGACACAGGGGACCGACGGCAGAGCCCTCTGGCTCCGAGAGCGGGGAACGCAGTGCTTCGGACTTCGGCCAGCTCTCAGCAAAGTTTGGCTACCCCGACCTGCGTGCGCATGGCAAAACGAGGGAACTCGAGTCTCGAAGAAATGAGGAGTTCCGGGAACAGCTAAGTACTATAAGAACTGTAGTAGATACACCACGATTTCGGGGGTAGCACTTTATACTGCACCGACACCCAGTATCCAGCCGAGTGCAGGTGTGCCCAGCTCTGCGCATCAGGGAACAATCGGCTCCATCGACGGGGGGAGCCGGAGGGGGTGTAGGATCCGCACGCAGGGGGACGTGCGCGAATCGGGCAAGTTAGCAAGGAGGCGAATCAGAGAAGTTGGTGCGTAACTACAGAGTTATGTAGTTTGAAACACATGTAACCAGCCCGGCAGAGAAGAAGAGATAAAGACAGTAAGTTTAGCAAGTAAAAGCCGTAGAGCAACATTCAAGCACACACAAGGAGAAATCATAGACACGATTCAAAGACGATAGCCTGCTTTATTTGTTGTGTTCTGGTTGAAGGATATGCGATGAGGAGACAAGAAGGCGATTTCGTGAAAGACTACCGTGAACTGTGATGCAGGCTTCAGAGAGCGGGCTGAGCCGCTTCCCCACGCATGCACAGCACCGTATCTTTAGGACTCTTGAGCAAGTTTTAAAAGCTCCTCCTTCATTCCTCCGACCACTTTGGGCACGCCGGTATTTTAAGCAGATGGCACGGATTCCCCTCCTCGAGAGTTCCGCAGAGACCACATAATGCCTCATAAAGAATCACTGAGCGACCTGCATTCCCGGACGGAGGGCAGGACGGAGCTCGAGGGAGCGCAGGGGACGTGCGCTGGGAAGGGTGACTGAGCGCCTGGGGGTCCCTGCACACAGTACAGGACAAGAACCGATGGATGGGTGCTCTGGTACCCTGCCTTCAGCGGCCGGCTCGCACGGACTCGATTCCTCAGGACAGCTGGAAGCGAGGACCAGGATAGCGGCGGGACTCTCCGGGCGCTCGCTACTCCCTGCCACCGCTGAGGCAGGGTGCGGGGGTTAAGCCCTTACCTGAGTTCCGAAGCTTGCGGTTCTTGAAGACGGAGAGGATGACCAGGAGGTTGCCCAGGATGTCCACCACGGTGGTGAAGATCAGCACGCTGGACAGCACCGGCACCACCCAGGCTGGCCGCGGGGCTCCCGCCGCCGCCGCCTCCCGCTCCGCCAAGCCGAGGCGGCCGCGCCCGCCCGGGTCACAGCAGTTCCTCAGGGAGCCGTTCTCCAGCATCGCGGCCACCCCGTCCCGGCGCCTCCCCGCGGTGACCGGCGGCGGCCCCGCGGACTGACCGCGCGGGCGGGCGGGAACGGCTTTAAGGGGCGCGCCGGGCGCTGCTCCGCCGGGAGGGGCGGGGATGGGGCGGTGCCAGAGCCCCCTCCCCTTTCCCGGGCGGTGGGGGAAGCCCGGGGGCGGGCACGGCCCCGCCTGCTGAGGGAGGGAGGGAGGGAAGGGGCGGCCGGCGGGAGTGGCGGCGCGGAGCGGCGGGGGCTGCTGGGGCTGGGACAGCATCCGCAGACAGCGGAGGTGGCCGCGCTCGGCCATCCCCGGTGACAGCTTGCGTAGCCGGAGAGCCGCGGGGACAGGCGAGGGCGGTGGAGAAGCCCCTGTCCCAAAGCGCTGCTCCTGGCTCAGGGCTCAGCCGCGAACGTCTGCCGCCGGGAGAGCGCTTGTTTGGGAGTTGTTTGTGTTTTGGTTCTGGGGAGTTGGTGTGGTTGATTTTTCCCTGCCCCTTGGCTCGGACCGCGGTGTTCCCGGCGGCGCAAGGCCAGCGTTCCCCCCGCCTCTCTGGCCGCCAGGCACACGGTGCGTCCAGACGGGTGTTCCTGGCACATTCGTCCCGCCGGCCTGGCAGCAGATCTGAAGGGGCTGTACACTGCCTTCGCCGTGGCCTTGTGCCTCGCGTTTGAACACAGCGATCAGGTCGAGACTAAGAGCAGCGCCCATGGGGCGGTAACTGCGAGCGCCACGGACGGGACGTGCCCGCGCCCATGTCGGCTTTGGAAGCTGGCCGCGTTTCGCGGGATTTTCCTGTCAAGCTGCCGGGCAGACAGTCGGGCTTCACTGTGCAATTACGGTTGAAACACAGTTTCCTTTGGGCCCTCAAAGTGACAGCCACCATATGCTTATTTGCATTAAATAAATCAGCGAGAAGCCTGCGGCAGAGGAGGGCACAGCCCGCGGGTCGCCGAGCCTGGCTGGCAGTGTGACACCGGGCTCGCACAGCGGGGACCGGCAATTAGGGCTGCTGCTCTCAGCAGACATAACTCGGGAGGGTTTTGTGCCCTACTTCATATTGTTTTCAGGCCATCCAGGTCACACTGTGTCATTGTCTTGCTTTCAGAGGAAGGTATGCCCCTCTCTAATTAGAATTAGATCCTGAGGTAACCTGCCTCGTGGAGTTAGTTTGTAAAAACAGGACAAGTTTCTGTCTTTTCTAACGGCAAATAACTTACCGTGACACATTGCTTCTTTGAGACTTAACATGCATTGGTGTAATCAAAATGCTAAAAATTACTTTGTGGACTTAATTTAAATTCCTAGTCAATTTTAGATAAACTGAAGTAGTCTTAGTTGGAATGAACATAGAATCCTGCGTGTGGATTTTTGTGCCAGTCTTATTTACACTGATTAAAAAAGAAAAAAAAAAAGAAAACAGCCCTACTTAATATGCTTTCTGTTTAATGTAGGCAATATGTAAGGCGTCATGATCCTTTTCAAACTACAGCTGGAATTATCACGACTTCATGGCTTGAACCACAGAAGAACCTTCTTCTGAGAATTAGCACTCCTAAATAGTTATTTTGCAGTTCTGATATAAGAAGGTAATAATTGCACACTTGACCAAACAGGCTCATTCTTGATAGAAGCGAAAGTTCACTTGGTTTTTCTTTTTCTTTCTCTGGAAGTTGAAAAGGTAGTTGATCCAAGGAAATGCCTATTTTCTGTATTCATCAGTGCAAAGGAGGATTTTTCACTCATGAATAATGATCTTTAAGAATAGCTTAAGAATAAATTTTGCGTTACAGTGTTTCCCTTTATCTGCCTCTGTTCCAATTTCCCCTTTCAGAAAGTTGTTATTCTCACTGCCCATTATCTATGTACTACTCTAGACTTATGGACTTGTTATGGAAAACTTACACATATTATCATTTATTTTCTTGCCTGAGGCTCTTTCTGGGCATCTTTCCAGAATCTGTGTAAGTGCTTTCAGGACAACTGTACCATTTTGTTGTCTGTCATTACCACAGGCTTTATCTTTAACTGTTTGTCAAAAGCTTAAACTGCCCCTGAGCATAAATGTGGCTTTTCAAGGTAGGCTTTGCTCCTGGCATTATCCAGGTTTGCAGTTTGTCCCCACAAGAGGAACAAGGCATTTCCTCCTGTCGCACACAATTGTTATCTATCATCTCTCACTTTGTTTTATAACTCCCAAAAGTGTACCAAGTGATTTAGAGAAAAATTAGAAAGCTATGGCCTGAGCTTGGCCTGCAGTATGAGCCTGCCACAAAATGTGAAACAGAGTGAGCATTCTGGCTTTGGAACAAGAATCTGACTTTTGTGGATGCACTGGCATTTGACAGTAGAAAAACAAGCAGGTAGGAATAAAACTGGTACCTTTTCTGCCTCAACAACCTATAAAGAGCATGTTCGTTATCTGCTCTGAATTTCCACTCTCTTCATTAGTAACACAGATTGGAATTTCGAGTTGCTTGTAAAAGGAAAAATTATAAATGTTAATCTTATTTACTTTGTAAAATGATTGATTAAGATGCATTAAACGATGTGGATGATCTTACTCAGCTTTTTAGTAGCCTTATTTCAAATTAACCAAATTCTCTTTGAAAATGAAATGGTTATTTAAGCCTACGGATTGTTGCAGTTAGTATGAAATAGCTGATTGTTGCAGAAAGCTCTCCATCTCAAAGAATGAGATATATTCTTCACAGATGGATTGTTAAAACCTTTATATTTTTAAATCCGGGGAAACTTTCTCCTATGTCTAGGAAAATTAACTGTGTTTTGTATTTCTTTTTGAAAGGAATCTAAAGTTTTCTAAAGGCAAACTCTACTTGTGTTGTGGTGTAAGACCAGGAATTGCCTGAATGGTGGAGCAATCAAATATTCCATGCATTGCTCTGCTGCCTGAGGCTAAACTCTCTTGTTTGTCTTTTTTGTTTTGTTTTGTTTTGTTTTGTTTTGTTTTCATTCTGAAGACAAATGACTGCTTCCTGGTGATACATTCAAGCACTTTATTCTCTGTGATTTGTTGATTTGACTTTCTGAATCTGTAACTGATCACAGAAGTCAAAACTTTTCATAAGCAAAAATGAAATTTCGGGACAGAGAATCCCTTTGGCAAAATCTCTTGAATTTCAGGTATTCCACAGAAGAAGAAATTACATCTCCCCTATGCTTGTTATTGCAGCACACATTTCTACAAAACCAAGGGCACTTAGAGCTAAAATGCACAGTTTCCAAATAGTGTTCCTACTTTTAACTATTCTCAGCTTGAGTTGGCTGTTCTCACTGTGTACACCATGGTAGGGGATGGAGTCTTATACCTTTTATACCTCTTTCATTTCCATACAATTTGGGTTTTTTTTAATATAGGTCTATATTTTTAAATCAACCTGAGCCTACTGTTTAAATGAAAGTCTGTTTTCTTGTCCACTGCTGTTATGAGCACAAAAAAAGTGTATCTTCTCTGATCAAGAAGGGTCTTTCTTTTCTGTAGGAACAGAAGATTCACTTATTAACATTTTCTGGTCTGGGTTTTGTCTTTTTCCATGAAATGTTAATACTTTTAATGTAGAAATCAAAGCCTTAGTTAGAGGAAGGTTATTTTGTTGTCCATAATTTTCCAACCCCTTTTACCTGTTGGAAATTGCCCATAAAGTGAGATCTGCCATCCCAGTCTCAATAATTTATTGATGCTTTAGTCACTCTGAATTTCCATGGCACATAAGAGGATCCTTTTGCTATGAATTTTCAGTGAAAAGAATCACCCATTTTTGAAGCTTTAATCAATAGATTGGAAGAAACAGAGATGAGGAGTAGGAAGGGATTTAGGTTGAGTACATTTCAGCCTAAAAGAGAGAGAAGAATCGAGATCAGCTTCCAAAGGATTGTGCACATTTATTGCCCTGTGATCACTGGATGGGTGGGGGAAGTAGGTGGAATAGATAACATTGCACATGTCTTTCTGAAACTGAAGAGGAGCTTTGAGGACTGGCTTAGACTAGGCACTGCAGTGTGGGGTGATTAAAGGGGACTCCTGCTGGGGAAGATTACTCCAAGGGTCATCGCAGGACTAAAACTACACGTCAGATCTCCTGATTCGGACTCGGTGTCAAATTTCAAAACATTTCAAAGCCATCCTATCCCTAAACGTGCTCTCCTATTCCACCTTCCCCATTCTTTAGTGTAAGTGGATATATGTATATATGTACTTTGTACACAATATATGTGTGCACACACACACACACAGTGTATACCACAAGCTGCTGTTGCTATTCCTCTCCTGCGACTGTTCTGCCAGTTTGTGTTGTGTTTTCCTAGTATATAACCACAAGCTGGAGTGGAAGAAACTGATTTTCATTCATGACCTCAACTAATATGTGAACTTATATTTTTCAGAGGTGAAAGGCTAATTCCCTTATTCTGCATAACCCTATGACTAATCCTTTTTAAGATGGAAACCAGAGCCAGAAGAACATAATTGGTTTATATTATTAGAGAGAGCTACCACAATCCCTATGTTTATGTAGCATTCAGGTGCTGTTATCTCCGTCCTTCAGCTTGTTTTTTGCAAGCAGCTGCTAGTTCTGTCACAGCCAGAAGGCCTAGACAGGCTGGGGAGGGAGCAATGCACTGGCAGTCAGGAGGCTCTGAAGTCCTGTTGGTGACTGTCCCATGAATCTGTCGTGGGACAGGGGCTAATTAACTAATTTTGTTTCTTTGTCTCTTTTGTCGCATTAAAATGAGGCTAAGAAAAGTCTGTTATGCACTTCTTGGAAGGGAATTGAGAGTGAATTTGTTAATGTTTTAAAATAAATTTAATTTTGCCATGCAGCTTATTGCCTTTTTTTTTTTTTTTTTAAGTTAATGCAAAGCTGTCACGAATGGTCTAGGCTGCATAAAAACAAGCCTGCAGCTCTCTGCCAATACCAGCAGTAACGGATGGTCTGCTTCACAGGATTGACCATGCATTCGACAGGAGCTGAAATTTGGAATTAAGGAATAATTTGGGTTGGTGAAACAAATTAGTTCAGAACTTGAATACAACTTTTTTTATAAAAATAGGGGTTATGTTTTATTCTTCACCACAAGTTTCCACCAGTGTTGTCCCCAAGACAATATGAACTGTGCTTTCTCATGGTGTGCAGGTACCGGCTGAGATGTGAGGTATCACCTGAGATCAGTCAGGAGGCTGATACAATATACACAAAACACAGTTACAACTGCCTTTTTCCCAAAGGACTGGATGTCTGGCTCCTCTACCCAGCTTTTGATTTTCTCAAAATGTCTGAAAGTATAATAACCTCAAAGCTTGCAGTTTAAAAGTTGTTGGGAGTAGCTAAGAATAGGCTGGATATGTTAATAGAAGGCCTGATTATCTTAATCTTCCAATTTTCATGGGAAGTTTAGGTTGCAGTGGTTCTGTAATAGGACACTTCCATGAAGACTACCAAGTGCTGCATCCAGTTGTTGTTCCTCTCACATATGTTCTTCTGTGCCAGGGCAGTAAGAGCTGAGACTGGAGCTGGTACATGATGGACCTCTGGAAATGAAATATGAGTCAGACTTGGTGATTGCTTGATTAGAATATATAATTTTTTGATAACCACCATCACACCAACCAAATTATATCCTGAGCTGAATTTGTTTTCCCACTATTACCTATGATTCATAGGTAGTAGGTTGACCCTGGCTGGATGCCCGACACCCACCAAAGCGTTTCTATCACTCCTTTCACAGCTGGACATAGTAGAGAAAATATAATGAAGGGTTCATGACATGAGGTAAGAACCTAGAGAGATCACTCACCAGTTACCATCACAGGAAAGAGACTCAAATTTGGGACATTATCTGAATTTATTGCTAACAAAATCAGAGCAGAATAATGAGAAGTAAAAAGAGACCTTAAAACACCTTTCCCCCACCCCTCCCTCATTCACAGCTCTACCTCCTGCACCCCAGCAGCTCAGGGAACCAGGGAATGAGGGTTATGGTCACATCACACATTGCTCTCGCCCTGCTCAGGGAGAGGAGTCCTTCCCCTGCTCCAGCATGGGGTACCTCCCACAGAAGACAGTTCTCCATGGACTTCTCCGCTGTGAGTCCACCCAGCAGGCAACAGTTCTTCAAAAACTGCTATAATGTGGGTCACTCTTCCATGGTGTTCAGTCCTTCAAGGACAGGTTGCTCCATCATGGGTCCTCCACAGGGTACAAGTCCTACCAGGAAACCTGCTCCAGCATGGGCTCCTCTCTCTGGGTATGCAGGTCCCTGCCAGGACCTGCTCTACCATGGGCCTTCCATGGGTTCACAACCTACTCTCAGGCATCCACCTGCTCCATTTTGGGTCTCTTCCATGGGCTGCAGGTGGATCTCTCCATTCCTTTGGACCTCCATGGGCTGCAGGGGCACAGCTGCCCCACCATGGGCTGCACCAGGGGCTGCAGGGGAATCTCAGCTCTGGTGCCTGGAGCACCTCCTGCCCCTCCTTCTGCACTGACCCTGGGGGTCTGCAGGGCTGTTCCTGTCCCATATTCTCACCCTGCTCTTCTCTGGAACCAGTTATATCTGTGCAATAGCTTTTTTTTCATCTTAAATATATTATCATAGAGGCGTTACCATTATTTCTAATTAGCCAAGCCCTGGCCAGTGGCATATCCATCTTGGAGTTGGCTGGAATTTCCTCTGCTGGATATGGAGGAAACAGTGCAGCTTCTCACAGAAGCCACCCCTGTCGCCCCTTGCTGCCAAAATGTGGCCAAGCAAACCCAGTGCAGCAGGAGTCTGGTCCCTTGACTTTGATAATCAACAGGACCACCAGCTAAGTCAGCGGTAGCTGATTTTGTGGTGCCATTCAGTTGCAATATAAGATGGATAATGTTTCTCAGGGTTGGGAGACAGAACAATAGATCATGGCGTAAATTGAAACTTACTGTTTGGATCCATTGCTTTGCCTGAAGCAAAAGCTGACCCACTGGATAATATACCACCCGAGGTATAGCTGCTGTTTAGGGGCAATGCTATGTCTTCAGTGGCAAATAGCATAAAGGCTAAACATCACTTCAGTTACTCTAGCAGTGTTTAAGAGGGAAATATTATTGTAGTAGATTAAGAAGTGCAGTGGACTTGTGATGGCCTTCATTCCAGGTGAGCTTCATCTATTAAAGTTATTGAGGTAGTTTTATGTGTATTAAATCATTCACTGCACTAGAGAATTCTTCTTCTTAATGTTAAAAATATGCATCTAGTTTAGGATTTTATTGTGTCAAGTTCAAAAGAATCTCCAACTACTTTTTCACCTGCATGCAATAATAATTATACTTTTCTGTCACTCGCCTTGCACAAAGGACAAAATCATTTAGGACAAAGCTATATTTATAGTAAATGTTCACTATTCATGCATTGACTGGAATTCATTAACTGTACAAAATGCCTGGAGGTATGTTTGTGGAAATAACTCAGAATTGTTTTTTAATTCAGTATGATTATTAGATCAAACAATAAGAAAGTAAATACTGTCAGGGTTGGTATGGATGGCATGCAGGATATGATTGAAAGCAGAACAACAAAGGAAGAATTCAGGAAGCAATTTGGAACATGCTGTGGCATTATTTTTGAAACTAATGTAAAGGAAAGGAGTGTATCTGCTTTATGAAGTGAAACTTGAAGAGATCTGCATGGGTTATGGAGAAATGGTGCGGGTCATGGATGAAAATTTGGAAAGGAAGATAAAACAAAAGTAGCTTATTTTTCTACTTTTGAATTTTAATTTAGACATTACTGAAAACAGGATATTTGAAAAATGCACTGTATGGTAAGGGGTTAGTCAATTCAAACGATCATACTTTTAAGCTCTTACAGAAGAGAAGGAAAACCAAAACCAGTTCCAATTTTTAAAGTTAAGGTCTCTAAAGTAGGCTATGAAGAATAATAGAATATATAGTCTTTCCGCTCAAAATTTCAGAGGGGCCACATTAAAAAACCCACCAGTACATCATTGAGACATGCAAATTGACAGTACACCATTCTTTTGTCAGGAGAAACCTAATTATCATTTCCCCACCCACTGGTGTGGGCAAAAGTTGATCCACTTATGGAACACATCTGTCCATTAGAGATAGTAAGTGGTCATCCACCCTGTGATGTGGGGTGACATAAAGAGTGTTGAATTCGGATTGTACCAACATTGATTTTACTGTTTGACACATGACTTGGCAACCTTAAACTGCAGTTTCCTGGAATTCTTTTTTTGTCATGCCCTAGATTTTTTTTTTAAGCCCAAAAATCAAATACTCTGTCATTTAGGATTACTGACCTTTCTGTGGGCTGTCACTGATAGTGACCATTATGTATTTAAATCTTCTCTACAGCTCTCTTCAAATTTATGATTTCACAATTTGTTGTCATTCCCTTTTTTTCCATCAGCATTAAATTAGTCTGAAGCTATTGACTTTCACGGCCACTTGATTTCAGCAGAAGAAAGAAGCTCAGGAAACTGGATTTCATTCTAGAGGATGGAAAAGTTGTGTTTTTAGGGTTCTAACTTTCCAAACTGATTCTCCCATATATGCTCTCTTCTGCTCTATCCTATCAAGTTCCTCCACGTCTTCTCCCTTTGGGTTTATCATGCCTTGCTCATACTTTAATATCTTTTTCTCCTCCTCATTGCTTCATTCCTATTTGCTTTCTCAGTCAGTCCTTGTATCCCCTTTGGGAGCTTCTTTGAAATCCCAGGACCTCCCTTTCCTGATGTGCAGGCAATCTCCTTGCCTAACAAAGCCTAGTACTCCTTTCAAAACCATGGAAGCTTTGTTTCACCCTTTCCCCTGGTCCTATGTCTCCCCAATCTCATCATCCTTTTCCTGCTTTAATATCAATCAGTCCTGAATTTTCTTTCTCCCTTGATGCTGATCCCTTTTTCTCTCCCCAGGCACATGTCTGTAGCTCGTGTTGTCTTACTGCTTTGTTTGCTTTTCATTTCTGAAAGTCTAGCCTAGGCTTCTTGAGCAGGCTGGGCCCTCCACCAGCTTTGCCAGATGGATTGATCAGCTCCTCTTGCTATGTCCTTCTTTTGACTTGCATTGGATTGATTTTTGTCCTCCAGACTAAGTGAAGGAAAATTCCTTTGTGTTTTGTAAGGATGTTCACACAGTTTAAGGGAAATGAGAACTTAGGGGTCTTTTTTTCTCATTTCCAGTCATACACCCAGTCCAGTCACTCTCAGGACAGAGGACTTTGGGAAGCAGCTTTCAATTGAACCATGAAAAGTCAAGTCAGTGTGAGCAGTATGGAATGAATGAAATACATTCAACCACTCTGCTAAGGTGGTATTTGCAATAGTCACACAGTGGAGAGAGAAAAATCTCTGCAGGTTTGGGAGGACTCTCCCATTTTAGTCAGCATTAGAACTTGGCAAAAGCTAATATATCTTAAAGGAGGATAGAAGGTACAGACAAGATTGCCCTGTAACTTTGGAGACAACATGACATTGGCCTAAAATTTGGGTCCAAGCAGCTCAGTTCCATAGGATGCATCAGCAACAGGGGCATGGTGGGGTTTGGATATCTTCTTGAGGGTCTGTAGCAGAAGGGTTGGTGAGCTTTGAGATTACTTACTGCATCTTCTGGGAAAGGAAGCAGAAGAGAATAGCAGCTCCAGAGCATTCTCTCCCAAGTGTTTGCCTAACCATGTCTGTGATCTTCAGTCTTAGATCCATATATGCGTATGTCTTCCTGCTTTGTCATGTTAAACTATTTTTTTTTCTTTTTGGCAACCCTTTGGGACAAACTGGACCTTTTCTTTCAGTCAGTTTTTTAGTAGTTATGATTACATTTCTTGGCGTCACAGTCCTTCTGCCTCTATATTTATAGTAGAGTTCCTTCATTCCCAAATTTGTGTCTCAATGTTTGAAGAAGCTTTCATAATTTTACAGGAATTTCCTTTATTAAAAACTTTCCAATCTTGTTTTTTTTTTTTTCTTATTCCACACTAGCATAATTTTAGAAAGCTGCTTTAAAGACTTCCTCAGAGTCCCTTGAAATTATAAACATTTTCCTGTCTTTTCCCCTGTGTTTGAAACATGATGGCTCACACTGTTATATAAGTTCCCAGTTTTGGTCTTGCCTTTATGATTGTGAAGGCTGCATTTTTTCAGAGACCATGGGACCAAGTAGTGAAGCTGGAGGAGGATAATCTAATGGGTCTAGTAGGAATGGCAGTGTTCACACTACTTTATGCAGTCCTAACTAAAACTGTGTCACTGAAACATGACCAAGCAATGAAAAGAAAAACTAATTGGAAAGGTTAAGGATCATGCTGGAAGATCACAGAACAGTTTGGGTTGGATGGTGGTAAACTTCCCAGTCTGCCATTCATGAAACTCTCTGTCAGTCACATCTCAATGCCAGAGGCTGGGCCCAAAGCCCCCTCACAGCTCCAGTGACCCAATGGGACCCTGCTTGACTCCAGACACACCCCACACTCACACACAGGCAGACCAGTTTCCTTATTGCAGCTTTAAACCCCAGAGTTGACCTCAGGTTTTCCATAGCAGAGTACCATAAATTGCTTTATTCCATAAAGCAATTTATTTATGGTGCAGCAACACAGATACAACCCTAGCTGGTGTCTGTGAGAAAGGACCCCAAACAAAGAACCCCTGGGGCTGTTATACCCTCACAGTCCAAGTCTCAGCTCTTCCTCCAGATCCTTCAGATCCTGATGTGTTTCTAAGTGTCTGGTCACCTGGATGGGCCACAAGTCCCCATGTCTTTTGTTATACAACTGTCAGGAATTCATATCTTGGGCTTAAAATGTCCGTCCCCCTCTTCCTTGTAGGACCACTTGAAGTATTGAAAGACCACAGTAAGGTCTCCCTGGAGCCTTGTCTTCTTCTGGCTAAACCATCTCATGTCTCTCAGCCTGTCATCATAAGAGATGTGCTCCAGGCCACTGATCATGGCTCTCCTACATGTCTTTCTTGTGCTGAGGACCCCAGAGCTGGACACAGCACTCCATGTAGGGTCTCATGGAGGCAGAGTGGAGGGGTGGAATCCCCTTCCTTGCCCTTCTGCCCACACTGCTTTGATATAGCCCAGGATATAATTGGCTGTCTGTGTTGCCAGCTCATGTCCAGCCTGCCATCCACCAACACCCCTAGGTCTAAGATATATTCTTATTCACTGTTATATAATCTTCTTGTCTTCCATGAGACTGGAAAGGCTTCAAAATAAAGGAAAAGTTAGCTGAACACTGCTGTTGTTGGAGTCTCCTGGTTTTGTAACTCCTACAGAAATGCAGATATTTGTGATGTCCACAGGAGTACACCAATACTTCTGTGGTGCAATGAGGTATTGGCACTTGAATAATAGTGCCTATGAGCCTTAATCTTCACTTTACTAATTCTCACTACTTGTACTTCTCGTACTGCTGCCTCATGTCAGATAGCAAGTTTAAAGCAGAATTGTTAAGAACTTTAGTTATTTGAGGGGGGGATAAAATCAAATGTTAGGCTGAAATAAAGGATGTGCCTCTAAAATTTATGTTTGTGTCAGCAAAGCTTTTCTGAAATTCATGTTTATCTAAAGCAAACATTTTATTGGGACAAAGTTCCCACTAATAGTTTTTAATATTAAGACTCTAAATCATTGTACTTGAGGCCAGAATCAGGACAGGGCAATGGATCTTCTTCAAGGCTTTCACTTTTTCCTATTGGTTTTGTGATGTGAGAATTTGCAAAAGTCCAAGGGCAGCCCACTGTACCTTCTAGTACTGGTTATGTACCAGCCTGCTAAGCTTTGAATTGCTGTAGTCCACGTAATCTGCAGTCACCAAAATCCCCCTGATCATTCTTCAGGCATCAAGTCCAACCCAGCTCACCTTCTAAACACCCTTAATATTTGTTGCAATTGATTAAAGTTCACCCCAAAAGTTTACTGTCCTACTATAACCCACATTTGCAATAATTTCATTCATAAGTGTTATTCTAAAATGAAGGAAGAAATATCCTTCCACAGAGTTTACAGTACATATTCACATACACACGTATTATAGATTAGCTTATAGTGGTTTGGGCACAAAACATACACAAAGACCATTGCAGCTTGCATAGGCAAGATTACAGATTGATTGGAAATGGATGGGACAATTCCAGAGTCACTCTTGACCACTTTTGGAGCACAAAGCTGTTATCTTCCCAAGTGTAATGCCTGCCTTGCCCTGATGTTTGCTGTCTTCCTTCTGTAGAGACTACCCAGAAAATTACGTCTTTTTTTCTAACCCAGGTCCGTGATTTTATTCATAGATGTTCTAAAAAGTCTTGGCTGTAGCACTACATAAACATGCAGTCTTTTAAAGTACAACTCTTACATTTATGTATCTGACTGATTCTCCTTTGCTTTTCAACACTCAGAATAGCAAGTCCTATAAACAGACAAAATCATATCCGTGTGCATTTTTATATTACATTCACACCTTTATGAGTTGGTGATCTATTAAGCATATTCATATTAATAGAATAAGATATATCCTTCATCAGTGAGAACACCAGACAAAGCAACTGACCTATGAAAGTATTATTTATGCCATTTCAGATATGATAATAAAATGAAATGAAAATCAAGTGAAATTAAGTCAAGCAACTTATAATTAAATATATTCTTAGCGTTTGAATATATTCCTTTTCTGTTCTACCTCTGGCAGATAAAGCAGAAGGATTGTTATTAATAGTTATCCAAGTTACTCCAGCTTAAGGATTGTTATTAATGGTTATCCGAGTTAGTCCAGCTTAATGGCTGTTATTAATAGTTATCCGAGTTACTCCAGTTTAAGTATCTCTCTCCACAGGATTTTCTAGTGATCTTAAAGGCCTGATTAACTGCATGTAAGCTTTTCTATTTCACACAATTCATCAGCTAATATGGCTGTACTATTGTTTATATGTACTCAATTAACTTTTATTATCCATTTCTTATGTATAGGTTTGTTTTATCTTAAATTATAAGTTCTTATATATGCATAGGCTTCTACAACTTTTCCTTTTGTTTAGCTGGGTTTTTTGGGCACATTTTGTTTTGTTTTGTTCTTTTCATTTCCCTACCTGTACTCTGAAAAAAATACTGGTTTTCACATGTAATTTAAAATCAGACATTATAGTCTTAACATCAGTATTCAAGAGCTAGATCTCTTCAAGTAACGTGAAATAGCTAATACCTAGCTCTCTCTCTCCCATTGAAGGAGAGACACCTAATCCACAATCCTTTCAACTGTTAATTACTTACATGTACTATGTAGCACTCAGTTGGTGTTTGTCCTTTTTATTTTTCTTTTGATTTTGTAGACAATGGACCCTCCCTCCCCCCTCCCAGGTTTCTTTCATGCACCTCCTCACATGCCTCACTGAATTTAACAATACTCTGTGAATTTGAATGGCTCATTTCATTCTAATTGTATTGCATTTGCTTGTCTGGTTCTGCAGTTTTAAACATTTTAGCTACTCTAGCAGTTAGATATTCTTTTGTATGTGGTTCTCTTTTTCTTCCAAAACTTTTCAGAATGAGTGTTGAAGGAGTCTTGAAGCTGATGCTTCCTTTTCTTTTCTTGTTTTCTGCTTCTGGGATTTGTACCATAATTGGCTCTCCTATTTATACAATGCTTCACTCTTATCCTTCTTTCTTAAGTCCAATTGATGCAGGTCATCGCTAGCAAATGTTAAAGCCCTGACTCATTCCTGTGTTTATTACCTCTTGGAGCCTTTTGTTCATCTCTCAAAATATTCCTTGCTTATTGGAATCTCTGTGTTAATTCAGCCAAAGAAGTGGTTCCCAATCTGAACCAGTGGTTGCTGCTGCTCTAGCTGGGTTCCCCTGCTGCTACCCTAATGGTTTCCCCTCATTTAACCCATCGTTCCACAAAGGTGTGCCTGTTTAAGACCACTGTCGTTTTCCTAACAGGTTTAATTTGCTTGGAATTTCTGTTCCTTGTGATAGCAATTCACTTTCCCATCTCCATCCCTTCCCATTTACCACAGTGTTGTTGCTTAGAAGAGCTGTTGGTTTCCTCTGCGTGTCTGTCAGAGCTGGGTTTGGAATAATGCACAGTGTGGTGAATAATAATGCAGCTGTGGTGAGTGCCTTTCCAGTTTTCCCAGCACAGTTGTAATTATCAGTCCCTACTCTGGATTGGTCTGGATCACTATGTCTCTCTTCAGCCTGGTGTTTTAGGTGTCCCAAAGAGCTGCAGCAAACCCATTCTGACTTTGAAACTGCTTGCAGGGCTGCTGTGTGTTTCACTCATCCTTTAAGGCCAGCCCTGGCATAAGAAAAGTGGGAGTCAGTAGCCTCTGTGGTTCCAGAATTAAAACCTGCACCTCTGGTAATGTCTTCTGTTTTTCTCTCATTCTGCTACCTCTCACTGAACATTTCAGGAGATGTACATAGGTGCCTTACACCATTTGAGTTTACAGGGTAAAGAAACAGCCTTCTGCTTTCCACAGCCACATTCCTATCTGCTAAATCTGACATTTCTTTGGCAAATTCTTCCAAATTTAAGCCTGTTGTTCTAAAATGGCTCCTCAGGCCAGGGTCATTTGTATGCACTTGAGCAGTTGCCACCAAGCATCTGGGAAGTGGTGGCATCCTCACAGTGAGACTCATCCTGTTCCAGTCCAACAGCGTTGCAGGGATGCTCTCACACCTAGGTGCACATGCAACACTGGGTTGTGCAGCAGCTTCGGGCAGATGTTCCATCCTGCCTGAACACTGTCTCACAGCCAGGACTGGCAAATGCTGCTCTTTTCCACTGATGCCTTCTCAGATACTTTTTGCCTTGAAAATTACATCCAAACAGAAGCAGGCTGAGTGGCAGAAGGTCTGCAAAGAGGATCTAGAGGCTGATCACAGAGAATGGATGTAAATATGAGCAAACTGCTGGTTTTGTCTTCAGCTGGTTGCTGACCTGCTTCTTTTCTGTCAGTGTCGTCAGCAGTGGGCTGTCAGAAGGGATATGTGCTGGGGGAGAGATCTCCAAGTTTTGGGAGTGTAACTGATTGATTATAAATGGAGTGCTTTCACACATTAATATTGATGCAGCATGTCCACAAACAGCAAAGGAAGGTTAATTTTATATTAAGTTGTATTTTAGTGCAAATCTGAAGAGGTGTTGTGAGACTTCAGTGGCACAACCAATATGAAAAAGTGATTTCTTTGTTGTTTGATCAGTACTCAAGGGAGTATCAACATATAAAATCTATAAGTTTTCACGAATGGCTGAAGATACATTAATTCCTTCATCAGTTTCACAGACTATTGCAGACAGATTTCGGTGAAACTGGTTACTGTGCTATTAATTATTAAACGAGATCATATTACCCCTAATGGGCTTGAACCATCAATAAGAATGTTTTAGCTTTGATTTTGATCATGCTAATAATAGTCTCACCTGTCT
The DNA here is from genome assembly GCF_052056855.1 of Sturnus vulgaris. Classification (NCBI taxonomy): domain Eukaryota; kingdom Metazoa; phylum Chordata; class Aves; order Passeriformes; family Sturnidae; genus Sturnus; species Sturnus vulgaris. The sequence goes on along the minus strand of NC_142244.1, from coordinate 40,899,324 downwards.
TGATGCATGGTACAACTGCTCTCATGCTCTCTAGGAGCAAAACTTACTTTGGTAACATAATGGTAGGATATATACACACAGTTTTGATCTATGTTCCCTTTCCAAGTGCCATTATATCAAATCCATTAAGTGCTTACAATGCACAGCCTGAAAAATTGACTATGAGAAAAAAATAAAGAGGTGACATATTTCTGTGTCTCAGTGACTCAGCAGCAGATCTATCGAGTTCACAAACAAAAATCTAATTTTTAGTCCTGCAAACTAGATTTCATCTCCGATAGTCAATGGAGCTCTTGACTTTACAATAATCAGTGCTGCTAATAAAGAAAACTTTCAAATGATCATTACCATGCTATGTTCTTTTCACTACATCGAAAATTGCTCTGACAGCCACCTGTCCCCCATAAAGGCATTTCTGAAATTATTTCAGACTGTGATTAGCCAGGACAAACCTCACTTTGATTTCCAGAACCCCTGTTGAATAAATAGGATTTGCAGTGAAAAAAATCTCAGTTTTTAAAGTCTAGATCTAAGTAGTAACTGAAAATTTAGAACTTCTGTCACCTTGCTGATTTCTTTAGTACTTAATTTAGCACCAGTTCTAACCCAGAAAAGAAGTATTTATGTTTGAATGTGATTTAGTTTGACTGTGACTGATACCTTGACAAGAAGTAAATGGTCCTCTTTCTAGTGGCCTTAATCCCTCAGAGCAGAGACATGATGTCCGAATTACATACCCTGGCTTGCTCTTTCATATATGCTTCTTTAAAAAAAAATAAACTAATTACCTTGAGACAAGAGATTGGTATTTTCACCGGCAGAAGTCATGCAATTCATCAATTTAACCATTTTTACAAACTGATGCACCTACATGTAGTAGGTGCATAGGGAGTACACTCCCAAAATATTAACTGCAGAGTTGAGACAGCAGCTGGATCAGAAGAAAAAAGTTTGAATTCCTGTTTCTTCAGAAGCATTTCTTCCTTTCCACAAAATGGCTATTAGGATGGACCCTGAAAGACATTTTTTTTCTTTAATTAAAAAAACTGTTTTTAAAGGATGCTAGAGTGGGAGTTTGTTACTGCTTGTGTACTCTTCTCCAGCTTTAATTTTTTGAGCATACAATAAAAAGATCGTGAGGATATTGTAGGGCTTACTGTGCTAAATTCGCTCTGTGAACAGGAAAATAATTCCCTGTCCTCTGAGCTCTGTGTTCTGTTATTTTGATCTGCTCCCAGCATTGCAGCACACAGCAGCCCAAGAACTCCACCATTTAATATGGTTTTGCAAGTTTCCTTAGTGTACACAATACAGCTTCAAGGTTTTCCAAAAACTGTGTGAAACCAAATAGATAAAAATTTCCCCTCTGTAAGACTTCTGATTGTGGACATAAAAGTGCTCCCAAGGTCTTCTGAAAATTCATTGGCCATAGCTGTGCTTTCATTGCAGAGAGTTCAAGCAGCTGTTAACTCTGCTTTATCACCACATGATATATCATGCTGCTCTGGGCATTTTTTTTTTCTGTCTCTTCCACACACAATGTGCCTGTGACTTTTTCTTGTCAGGCAGAATTAAGTTCAGACGTGCTGTTGAAGCTAGTGAGCTTTTTTTACGTGCCAGAAAATTGGAGTCTAATAAATTGGTGTAATTTACATGAGAAAGCAAGAGTGATGAGAGGTGTCAGAAAAAGTAGCCAACAGGGAAGTACATGAAAATAATTCAAGACTGCAACAAGACCAAAAAGTTGACTTTACAAATGTGCTTTTTAAACCCACCACAGGGTTTTTTTGGCCAGTTTTGTTTTCATCTGGCAGCAAGCCAGCAATTTAGACTGTATGGGCTCTTATGAGCTATGGAGGACTGAGCTGGAGTCTCATTGTCCACATCAGTCAGTGAAGAAATGATGGGATTTTAATTATTGAATCTTCAGTGCTGATAAAATGAGAAGAGGAATGGAGAGCAAGGGTGATACCTGGAGTCCAGATCTGTGGTTGTTGGTAGTTGCACAAGTCATGTTTTAACTTCTAAAATAGCACTCACTGCCTTGTTATCTGCAAAATCCTGTTTTATCTTTCTTCTCATTTATTGCATGAAGTTTGTCATTCTTCTTACACCTTTAGGATTTTGCATCATGTTGTCACTTCTGTATATTTCATCTCCTCAGTTGTTGCTTTGCCTTTTCTAGTTGCATAGCAGAGCTGTTTGGAAAGTTCTACCTCTACTGTCCTAGGAACGCTTTTCTGAGCTTACCTACCAGTATACACATCTCTTTTCATTCAAGTGCTTCCCTAAAAGTTACTTCCATTCTTACAAAAAGACAAATAACTACCATTAAGTAGGAGATTCTAGACAGTCACTCCACAGAATAAAAAGATTTGAATGTGCAAAAAAAAATTTAGTAATTTTTCTCCTAGCATATATGTTTCCCTTTCCTTACTGCCTAACATTTTATCTCTTTAGAGGAATAGTTCAGATTACTTCTCAGAGATTTATTTCTTTCCATGGAATTTTCCAGAGATTGTTGGAAAATTAAAAATGCTAATAATCGGTAATGCTGGGAATATGATAATACTGAAAATGGAGGTAGGAAAAAACCCCGAAGTCAGACAAAAATAATCTCATTTTTATATCACTGTAGTCACATTTCAATACCTCATGTCACACGCAACACCCACTTTTAAGAGTCCTCATATTTCCTCCACTATCCTAGCTTTTCATTACAGCTTTTCAGATTCAAATTCATATTTGGACATGAATAGTGAGTGTATACAGCATTCTGGGTGAGTCACGTCTTACGCAATGTTTCATGCTCCATATGGGAAACTCCTGGACTGACTTACTGCAGGATACCCTTTTTCACTTTGGTGGCTTGTGCTTATCCTGAAGAATAATCAGTTTCATCTCTTTCATTTGCTTCCTGTAGATGACTTCTCAACTTTCAGACAAAATTCTCATCAGATGATTGGCACTGAGAGTTCCATTTTTCACCATTCAATGTATTTTGGTCACTGAACCACCCAGTTCTTCATCTGTACCTTGGTATCTTCTACACTGCTAATACCAGTTCAATTTATGATCAGTGCATTTATACTCTCTAATCTCCTTCCAGTTTGTCTTCCTTCAAGAGTGTTTGTTGTCAATCATTCCTTTGCCAACATGCAATTTTTGCCCCTCACTTGCAATACAACTTCTAGGCCACTGGTTGGAAAAGAATGAGGTTATGAAAGTTTCCACTTCCAAATCCAGCAGCTGGCAAAAGTTCAACATGACTGCAGAAAAGATTGGATGGCTTGACACAGGTGCAGTCCAGAAAACGTGAGGCAAAGAGCCAGAGGCTTCTTGCATGGAGCCTGAAGCAGTGCTGTAATGTGCATAGGCTCATCCCAGGAGTGACTCACCTGGAACCAAAGGATTTTACATTGGAAACCTTACATAGTGAAGCCATGGAAGAGTTCAAATGTAATTCTGTTCCACGAACAGTGAACACCCCAACCATCCACAAGAAGACCTCAGGAGCAGTGACTGTTAACCTGATGGTGTCTTACGATGGGAGAAGTCACTGGAGGAGAAACATCGGGAGAAGGTGTAAAATTACGGCTCTGTTGAAGAAAGGCTTCCAACACTCTCTTCTGTAACATTGCCACAGAGAGATAATACAGTAGATTGAAAACTGGCTGAACAGATGAATTCAGAGGATTGCTATCATGGCAGGAAATCTAATTGAAGACCAGTAATTAATGATGCACCCCAGGGGTCAACACTGGCCTGGTTTTATTAAAAAATGTTATAAATTAAATGGATGCTGGGACAGAAAGCACCCTTAAAATTTTGCCGATGACACAAAACTGGGAGGAGTGGCTGATATGCCAGAGGGTTGTGCTGCCACCCAGAGGCATCTGGATGGTCTGGAGAAATGGACTGACAGGAACGTCATGAAGTTCAATAAAAGGAAATGCAAAGTCCTGCACCTGAAGGGGTACAACCCTAGGCACCAGTTTATACTGGGGGCCACCCAGTAGGGAAGAAACTAGGCAGAAAGGTTGAATACCAGGCTGAATGTGGGCCAGCAATGGACCCTTGCTGCAAAAACAGCCAACTGCATCCCGGGCTGCACTAGGGGATATATTGAGGGAGAGGTGCTCCCTTTCAACTGGAATTATTTTATGAGTCCATGAGGGTCTCATATATTTATCTTCTACAGTAAGTACTATCTTGGAGATAGTACTCTGATTTGTTGCTCTAGCCCACAGCAACCTTCCTGGTAATGTAAATTTTTCAAGTACAAAAGTGCACCCATGATTAGTTCATTGCAGAATCAGGACAGCAATGGGCATAAGAGCCTGTACATATAATATAGTTGTATGCTGTTTCATACTTCTACATTTTTCATATATTCAAATGATGCCTCTGATTGCCAGCAACAAACTCAAAATCTACAAAGAGAAACGTGAGATTGCCTTCTTGTTGTTTCATTATCTGCATTTAAAAAATATATAAAAGGTTTCATTAGAATTTTGTTTTCAGTCAAGGAGAGCTGAATGTGTCTCTCTCTTCCTTGGTACACCAGAACTAATGCAGCTTAGTTAGAAAAAGAAGATATTTTGCCCACTTAGTATCCTTTCATCTCAATGAGGGGAATAAGTTTGCTAAGTAAGAAAGTGCCATTATTATATATCTTCTTGTGTGACCTTGCTTGCGTTTTAAGCATGCTAGAGTCGAGAAATGTGTTTCAGCTTGCTCATGCCTCATTGTGATAACAAGGCTAGATTTCATTTCGAAAGGGAAGGATAATCTGTTTGCATGCTACCTTTATTGTGTATTTTCACCATGGTTGCAGTGAAAAAAGAGGGAACATTGAAGAGGTGTATGTGAGTGATATGGTAGAAATGATGGAGGTATGCAGTGCTTCATTTGAGCCAATGCTAAAAAGGCAAATGTCAGCTATCACCAGGTACTTAAATTAATTTTAATGACAATATAGAGGTGCAGAGCCAGATAGAACAGAGAAACATTAAAGGCATTTAGATAAGTTAGATGGATTCAATTTGTTCAGACCTTCTGAAGTTCACTCGAAAGTTATTAAAGAACTTAACCATTAAAAACTGCCTGCAAGGATTTCTGTAAGTGAAGGGATCCCAGCAGACTGCAGAGAGCAAAATTTAAAATCAACAAGATTAAATTCAATACAGGTAATCATGGAGAATGACTATTAGGAAGAGAAAATCAAATGCACAAACCTAAAAATGATAAGTAACCCAGCTGAAGAGAAGCAGAAAAAAAAAGGATTTAGAGGTGCAATAAATCAAAAACCAATCCAACAAGTTATCATGTCAAAGAAGTTGAGGCACAGTGCAATGTTTTTTTTCCACAAGTACAAGTTGTGTAGTGAATTATTAGAAGAGGAAATTATAAGATAGAGTTGGGTTTTTTTCCCATCTACTAAGCACTTAGCTAAGCTAAACCTTACTAAAATGCTGCATACAGTTGGAGCATTATGTTTAAGTAAAAAGAAAACAAATTCTGATTGCTCTCAGAACTCTCTTCAAGAATAATTAAACAATTAGATAACATGACTTAAGATGAAGATCTAAAGAAATTGGATATGTTTAATCCAGAAAAAGAAAACATGAGACAAAGTATAACGACAGCATTCTGGTTGTAACAAGCTGCTATAAAATAGACAATGAGCAATTGTTCTCCACATGGCCTATGGTTGGAGGAGACAGAGAGAAGTAATCTGATTTATTACAGTAAAGAAAAATGGGTTAATATTTTAAGAAAAGATTTTATTTGGGGCTTGGGGACAGCTTTCTGTGTGGAAATAATGAAAAATCTAGATTAAGGGAGGTAAACCAAGCTCAGACTGGAGGCTTAAGGTTTGCTACCAGAGAGCTAGGTCCTAGCAACAAGGCGAATTCGTACTCTAAAAGCAGAATTTTTGGAGGCTCTTGACTGTAAATCAAAGAAGGTCATAACTCATTCATGCCCTCCCACAGACACGCCTGTAAAATGTGCAATTACTTATTCATGTGCCTGGCAATGCTGATGTTGAAGAGAGTGACTGAATAAGGAATGACAAGCTGTGTGAAACATGAAGCCTGAAATTGAACAGTATTTTTATTGAACAGTGAATGGACAGCAAATGGAAGTGCAGACTGCAAAATGGCATATCCCTTTCAACATAAAATAGGGATATATTAACATCACTAGTGCTTTTTCCTGCATTATAATTATGTTCTCATTTTGTTCAATTTGCTGTCTGCATGAGACCTATGCCTGCCTATGAAAGCCACTAAGGATGAAATGTTATTGTCAAGGAGATTTATGTGACAAAAGATGTCTGGGTTTATGGGGGAAAGAAGGGATCTAGGAGCAGAGGAGGAAGAAACAGTCTATCTACTTAAGTTAACTGGGTTTGGTACTAACAGAACAGCAGGTGTTGGAGAAGGTAATTAAGGCATGAAGTTTACAGTATTGTGAAATATTCTATAAGGATGGATAATTGTATTAGAAAAAAACCTGTGATGCTCAATGGGGAGCAGCTCCCTGCCTGAAGAGTCTTCAAAAGTGTGAAATACAACGTATAAGTACATCTAAAAAACAATAAATACCAATCAGCTCAAGCATTGATTTGCTTGAGGAAGACTGACATCCCTGTGAGTCAGGTATGCAGATCTCAGGTGCAGAATGGATTTACTTACTGCTTGAAGAATTGGCAAAGCTTATGGAACCTTGCCTATATGTTCAGTTGAAATTGCCTTCAGAATTGACTGGTTTATATGTCTATAAATATGTTTATGCATACAAGTACACTTTCTTTGATAAGTAGACTTCATTAAAAACTATTGTAAAGAGCAGGGATAAGAGTGTGTCACTTAACATCTCATTACATTAAAAAAAGTAATTAAACATCCCAGTTACTCATTTAAAGAAAAGTACATTGCCCATTATCTTCATGCATTGCAGAACACAGTGCCTTCTTGAACCAAATAATTTTATCAGTGAATTCATGAAAAAATTTATACTGCTAAGGAAATAATGTGTTTGAAACAAAGTGGTTTTTTCTTTCTCTTTTGCTCTTCTAAGAGTTGTATTGACACATTTCTTCAGAGGAAGAAAGTTCACAGATTATTTCTTACTTAATAAGATAAGAATTACTAGGAAGGAGGTTTTTAAACAGGCCAGTGTGTCTGTATGTCCCAAACCCTATGTATCAACATCTACATGCTTGAATGCCCATGCAAACAGAAAGGATGACCAATAAATCTAAGGTCAGCATGAATGACCTCTTTCCTGAATGATTAGTTTAAGCTGAAGAGCAGAATGATTCTTCAGTTTCATTACATTCTTTTCCATCTGCTATAACCAAAATACAGGTAATTGGTGGCAGGCTGTACATAAACACAGGGAATAAGCCAGAAGGCATTTGTGTTAATTCAGCTCTCTTTGTCATGCTAATTCTTTGATGCCTCAAGTGACTGTTCTTCCAGAATATCTGCAAGGTGATGTGTAGTGTTTATGAATATTTGAAGAAGGTTTCTTGCTTATTGTAATTATGCTGGTGCTAAATAGCTGAGAGAAGCAGATCTGTTTGCTGTATCATCACTGTTCTGTCCCAATGTCTTGCAAAGGCCATCAGGGTCTGTTGAACACTGACAGCATTTAGGGTACTTTAGGACATGAAACATAGTAGTTCTTGTTAGAAATTAAAATTCTAGAGGAAATGGGTATGCAATATGCAATTTCACTGTGAAACTCCAAAATACAAAATATCCCAATTTTTATTTATTCATTTCTATAGTTTTTGTTTACCCTTTACTTGAGAGCAGTATGGATCAATATAATGAAACTAGGATAAAGCTTAAGAGAGCTATGTGATTCTATGTATCCGTATTTTTAGGATTAATTCTTCAGCATAGCAGGTGAGTGTCTTCTGCATTGAAAACAAGGTGCCAGAGAAACTTAGGGCTGATTCATCTGACTGATATTTTTGAATACTGCTGAACTACTTGTTCACAATCCCAGTAATTGTAAATTAGTGAAGCAGGTGAGATGGTTTTTGTGATGAAATTGTGGTGGTGGTTTTCTTCTGAAATAGATATTTAATAAAGCTCAAGTGAACCACATCTCAAGAGTGTTTTCACCAAGGATTTCTGCAGTAGAGTTGCAATAGATCCTCGATGGCCTTCATGCTGAAATGTTTGTTCTGGCCAGGGGTAAGGATTGTGCTGGCTACAACACAGATCTTTAAAGATGCAGATAAGAGAAGTAGGTTGGCTTTCTAATAATGATTACATAGCATAAACTCCTAAATTTAATGATATGCCTTGAAGATATGCTGCTTTGAAATTGTTTGTACGGGTACTAAATATGAAACCTGGAGTAGTCTCTAATAGAGCAGAATGCAGAGGGAAGAACATTTTGCCTAGATTAACATCTACACTTGCAAAATTGGTTTGTCTCTTGAAAGGAAGCCTAGTCTCACTTTCTCTAAAGTTAGGCAAGGTGAGTCTGGCTCAGAAAGTGCTAGCATGACCTTTTGGACTACAAAGATTAAATTCAAGTTCGATAAGGCAGACAGGAAGCAGAAAAAATGAGAAATGCAGCATTTGGCCAGGCTGAGGGGGAAGCAAATAACCACTGTGGGGGAAAAAGATGCATCTACTTTTGCTAGCTCAGATCACTGCTCCAGCTGCAGTCCTCCATGACCTGATGACACAACAGCCACCACTAAGGAGGCTTTTTTGTACTTTTTTTTCCTGGAGTAAAAACATATCAGCTTTATAATGCAGCATGCGAAAAATGCTACCTCCACATTTGTTTTTTTCTCTTAACAGAAAACAGCAACACAGCTCTGCATAATTCAGTTCTTTCCCATTTCAGAGACCATAGCCACAGTCTCAAACTTAGAGTATAGACTGATAGCACGTGTTCTTACACTCAGGCACAAGCCTCTGCTCACACAAGGGTTACTTATTTTTCTCAAGTCTCTCCAGGGACTATTGGGGTTTTCGCTGATGGATGTTGTAGACTGGAAAAGAAGTTTTTAAGAGATTGTGACCAGTGCTCAAATGCTGATCAATACACATACATGGGCTATACTGTTTTATAGAAACACAGAACTGGGGTAACCAAATCAAATCAAATCCCATCAAATCCAGTCCTTTGTAACTGAGGTCAACCATGAAACTTGTGTAAAACACACAAGATCCCATATCCCACAACACCCCTTTGGTCCACAGTATTTCTCTGCCACTCTGCAAATATCCTTTAATAGACCAGAAAAAAAATGCAGCATGTCCAGGATGATTCACCAGAGGAGGAACAGTTTGTCAGTGTATACCTGATACAAATCAGTAAGCATTTTCACCATGGTCCGTGGGATTTTGGAGCTAGAGCTCCAGTAACATTTATGCTTTCAAAAGATGATGAGAAAAATCTCATGCACAACATAGCCTGGTTTATCACAAATATGACTAAACTCAAGTCCATCCTGTCCAATTATAGCTGAAGCTGTAGGAAAGGTGAAAAGTTATTTTATTTGATGACTTGCTAATTAAACAAGCTGACAGATATGTATCACAGGGAAGAGGGTGTCTGACTGGCAATTTATCCTAGACAAACAGAAATGTTTCTCACTCTTGTTTTTCTTTTTTATTTTTCTTTTCATAGCTTCTGATATAAATGAGTTTTATAGCCAGAACAACGGCTAAACAATGGAGTTTGCAGCAGATAGTGAATAAAAGTTTATACGTCTTCACTATGTTCTAATGACTCGTGTAGGTGTTAATGATGAGCAAGAAGCGACTCAAGATCACTAGGTCTCTGGGTTCATGTATTTCATGTTCTATTTCCCAGACTGTCAGGGAGAGTGTGATCATGCACTGCAATCACCACTGCTCATTACGCTGAGTGTCACTGCTTCTCATTGTATAATTGTATAATGGGCACTAGTGTAATCTCATTGTGTTCCCCACACAGATACTTGTTGCTTTCTCTTGCTTGAAGCATCATTGACTGTTTCAGGTCATCCCATAGTTTCCTGAAATTGGCTGATCTCATCTGTTACTCCTCAGTACATGAAGCTTGGGGAAGTATGCACTAGAGTTAAGACAAAACTGTGAAGGATTCAGTTTGAAATTAATTTCTTTAAACTAGGGTGTGGTCATGTGGATGTCTATATGTTAGTTGGGGTCTCTAGGCTATAATTACAGCTTTCAGCTGACTGCATTTCAGTACCTCAGTATTATGTGACATCCTTGAGGCTGCTCAAAACCTCTGCTCAGGGCTGGCAGATGTGACAATGGTCATACACCAAATCTGTGCCCTTTGGGAGTTGCACCTTCAAGTAGCAACCCTATACCACCTCAAATAATACTAGAAACAGGTATATATAATAATACAGAATAATACACAAACGTCTGCCTAGGCAGATAAGTCCTATTCATTAGAGTCAAGGGATAGAATTATTCACTTCATCTTAAACCAGCCACATAGAGGTTGGTCATTCAGGAAGCTCTACTGACAGCATTGATTAGGACTTCAGCTCAGTTTTTGGAAGATAGCTCACTGCCTTTGAGTATCTAAGGTATGCTGGCTTGGTACCAGCAACAAGTCCAGAACAGCATAGCTTTTACACAGGTTCTGTGTTGCATTAGCAAATCCCACACAGGTGCCTTGAATACCACGGGTTTTCTGTGACAGCAGTAGAGCTTCATGTTTATACAAAAATATTACCCATGGAAGCCCAAATACTATAAGGGAAGTTTACTTTGTGTGCAGAGATGCACTGCAGTGTCTAAGAGTGAAAGTCAGCCTTTAATGGCTCTCCCCACATGTGGTGAGTTGACCCTGGCTGGACACCAGGTTCCCACCAAAGCCACTCTGTCACTGCCCTCCTCAACTGGGCAGGGGAGAGAAAAGAGAGTGGGGGGCTCCTGGGCCTCCCAGATAAATGTAAGGAGAAAGAACTCACACGTTATTGGCATGAACAATACAGACCTGAAGTGGGGAAATTAGTTTAATTTGTTGCTAATCAAATCAGAGCAAGATAATGAGGAATAAAACCAAATCATAAAATCACTTTCCCGTCACCCGTCCCTCCTTCCTCATCTCAATTTCTCTCCCTGACAGTGCTGCAGGGGGATGGAGAATATGATTGAGGCCAGCTCATCACACATTGTGCTGCTCTTTCCTCCTCAGGGGAAGCACTCAGCACTCATCCCTCCCATGGGAGACAGTCGTCCACTAATGTCTTCAATGTGAGTCCTTCCCATGGGCTGCAGTTCTTCATGAACTGCTCCAGTTTGGGGTGCAGCACCTCAGGAACAGGCTGCTCCAAGGTGGGTCCCCAGTGGGGTCACAAGTTCTACCAACAAACCTGCTCCAGTGTGAGCTCCTCTTTCCATGGGGCTGGGAGACCGCTTCCTTAGGCTCTTTGGCATCTTCAAAATCCACACTGTTGCAGCAGTTTTAAAGGCATTTAGCACTTAGAATTCAAAACAGCAGGACCTGCTGTGAACTCATAATAAGACTTAGAGCTATGAAATTATCCCACTTGTTTAATTTATATTATCTAAAAAGGGATGCTAACTCCTTTGCTGGCAAAAATTGTTGCAGCTTAATTGACTTATAAACAGCTAGTGGTTTTTAGTTTGCAGTGCTTAGGGTCAGAGGATGCATATCTCAGTTCTAGAAAACTTGAACCAACAGAAATTAAGTAATAACCTTAAATGTCTACTGATTTTTTTTTTGTGGGAGCTGGAGCAAGGACTTAACTCTTGGACTTGGCAAGAACAATTCTGAAATGAAATTAAGGTGAAACTGAAATAAAATATCTATATTGAAGCCTTTTTCTATTCTAGGTCTCAATCCTATGCTAAACTGTGCCAAAATCTTTCATTTAAGTAATGAATGTGTTGAGGAAGCTGAACATGTGAATGGACTTGGACAATCACTCACTGAGATCACTATCATAACTAGGCACCAAAAGGTAACCAGGTGCTGTGTGCTCTGGACTCCATTAAGGAGAGCTGCAGATGCTACTCAGCCCCAGCATTTAATTAGTTATGAGATCATTAAATGAATGTAACTCATAGAAATGTTCTATGTTGAATCATGCATGATCAGCTGGGAGTAGGATGCACACAGAGTGATGTTAGGCCCCATAGGAGAAAATTAGCAAGTTACAAATGCTAAAGTTTAAAATAGAGGTTGAGCTGAGCTTTGGGAAAAAATGTACCTGGTGCAGAACTTTTTTAAACTTGAGGTACACTAAGGCACAGATGTTTCCTAACAGCTCATTAAACTGAAGTATATCTGTTGCCTCTTTTTGAACCTGCAGATCTACAGAAAATTGTATTAATCAGCCTTCATAATTGACAAGTGAACGTGTTTTTCATAAGCTGTCTTTCAAATTAAATATGAAAGGAATTGGCCTGGCTTATAAAAAAACAGAATTCAATAAGAGTTTTTTCCCCATAGGTTACTTTTAATCAGGCCTCAAGTTATGAGTAATACTGGATGGCTAATTCTTAACTTCTGTACTTCCATCAAAGTTAGACACTGTCAACTTACACAAGTGCAGCTCTGACAGCAGTCAGATGTTCCAAAAATTATTTCTAAATGGTAGGTCTTTTATTCATGTGCATGTCCTTTTTTTTTTTTTATGGCATAAGTACTGGGTTTGTTCCTCTTCATTTTTAGGGAAAATGGGATGAGGGAAGACAGGGCCTGTATAATTTCTAGTGCGAAATCCACCAGACCTTGCCAACTCAAAATCATTATTTAATGCGTCCTTTCTGCATTCTAGCCAAATTCTTATCTTGTTGAAATTCACATGGATTGTTAGCATGCTTTTTCTCTCCAAATGAAAATTTAAGTGACTACTGAATACTTCAGCCTTCTCTGCATCATCTGCTATATGATCTGCAAATAATATTGAGTCTTACTAGACCTGTGCTTTCCTTTGTTTTTGCATTTCAAACATAATTGTAGGAAACTTTTAAAAAATGGCTTTTATATGGTATACTAAGTAAAACTATTTTTTCCAGCTTTTTTTTTTATTCAGATAGGCTTATGTCATTCTTTATCCCTTGTCATCATTGTGCTCTGCAGATCCACTTGGTATGAATCTCTACTGAAATGTCAAGATTTTAAAGACCTCTAATGCAATTATAACAATCCCTATATTTTCCTTCTTCAATAGGATGATTTGCTGTGGTACATCTATCTCAGTAAGTCTTGCCTTTCATATTACTCTTGGATGATCCCAGAGAATTGTACCTCATAGCTCCCAGAGTTTGACACACACTGAAATTTTTGTTGATTAACAGCAGCAGAAGAACCCCCAAATCATTCTTGTTGGGAGGGACGAGGGACCCAGACATCACTCATCCAGCCCCTGCCTAAAGAAGGGTCAGCTATGAGGTCAGAACAAGTTATTTCAGTTACTTAGGGCTTTTTCCAGCTGGACCCTGAAAAACTTTCAAGGATTAAAATTCCACAGCCTTTATGAACCAGCTTTTCCAGTACCTGTCTGTCTAGATGTTGAAAAAGTTCTTATATCCAATAACCTTTCTTCTTACAGTTTGTGACCATTGTTAGTGTCTTTGTGCCACATTCAACCACCATGAACTTGGCTCCATCTTCTTGAACCCACCAACAGGTTCTGGAAGGCTGCCATAAGGTCCCTCTGAAGCAGTTTTTTCTCCATTCTGAGCAAGTCCTGCTTCCTCAGTGTCTCCTCAGAGGGCAGGTGCCCCATCTACTCTGCTCTCATGGGACCCCACCTGGATACTGCATCCAGCTCTGGGGTCCTCAGCACAGGAAGGACATCGACCTGTTAGAGCAAGTTCAGAGGAGGGGCACCAAGCTGATTAGAGGTGATGCCTTAGAATTTTAGCTTTTGTATTTTTCAAATCCTGTACTGCATTAGTGTATAACTCTAACTCCACATAGAGTATTAGTTAACTGCCTTCACATTTTGGTCAGACAAAACAATCCCTCTAAGCCTGAAATTCAAGGAAACTCTACTGCCTCAGGTCCCAAAAAAAGCATAAACAAAAGCGTTTTGGCAGGGAGCAATGGGGATATATGGCTTCACTACCTGAAGCTCTAATTGGAGGATCAACCCCTGATATGTAAATAGACCAAATTTTTTTCTGCCTGAAAAACTTGTGACCATTGTCCATCTTGGGTGTAGCTCCTCTTGGAGGCTTTTGACTGCCCAAGGTGTACCTATTGAAGGCCTTTAATAAAAACCTACTTTTATTCTCTTAATCTTGTCTAGCCTCTGTTCTAGGCAGCCACTCCAAGCCATCAGAGGGATGGAGCACCTCTCCAGTGAGGAAAGGCTGAGAGAATTGGGACTGTTCAGCCTGGAGAAGAGAAGGTTTTGGGGTGACCTAACTGTGGCCTTCCAGTGCCTGAAGAAAGCCTACAAGAAAGATGAAGAGAGACAGATATTGCAAGGAAGTTCTTTACTGTGTGGGTGGTGAGTCACAATTACAGGTTGCTCAGATAGATATCCTGTAGATATCCTATCCCTGAAAGTGTTCAAGGCCAGGTTTAATGTGGCTCTGAGCAACCTGATTTAGTGGAAGGTGTCCCTACCCAAGGCAGGGGAGTTGGAATGACATGATTCTTTAAAGTCACTTCCAACCCAGGACATTCTAGGGCTCTATGATTCTATGATCTCCTGAAAATTTGGGTTCTATGGTGGACTTGAATCACTTTATCTATCTCTCTGTTTAGATACCTAACAGCTACCCTGAACAACTTTTCTCCTCAGTGCTGTCTCCCATGGAAACCCACCTCCAACCTTCCTGAGCAGCCTGAGGTCTGCTGACCAGAAATCTTGGCTGTGTGCTCTGTTTCTTGCTTTTCTCAGTCCCCTCAAGCCCTTGAAGGCCAGAGTTTCATTGGCACTACAGCCAAGATTGTCACCAGTTCTTCCTTGATAGTGAACAGCAGATCCAGGTGTTTGTCATCTCTTCCAGAGCCATGGAATCCTGCAGCAATATTCTGGATTGCTTAAATCTGCTGAATCTATACTGCTTTTCCAGCTGATGTCAAGAAAATTAAAGATATCATTAAAAATCCCCAATAATAGCATCAAAGTCCCAAAAGCAAAACCCCAACGCCCCCCAAATCCTCTCTGATCCAGAGACATCTTGAGTTGGTTTCATATGTTCTTCCATGGTTGTTATGATGTTGACACAAACTAGAATTTGGTCTGTCTTTTATTTAGTTATAGGCATCACTAAAAATCCCCAACAATTACAGTTAGGCTTATTACAGTTTATATGCTCTTTACGTGTAAGCATTGTTGGCCTAAGTGTGTTAAAAAATGTTATAGATTCTAGCTCATCTAAATGTCATATCATTTTTAAAATACCTAAATAAAGAGTGATAGCACAGATTAGAACCTGGGTTATTTAAAGATCTTGTTCAGCATTGGGCTCTCTGAACATTCCCCTTGCTGTTTCTCTGCTCTCAGTGGAAGACAGCAATGCCACTTTTGACAGGGTAACATATGGGCATTCTGTGGAGTTCCTGGAAGGAGACAACCAGACAGATGACTAAGTACGGGCTTTCCCAGCTGCTTGTATTTGAAACTGTAAAAAGGACAGCACCAGACAGAATCACTTGCCTGTGTGAACACACAAGTGCCATGAGCCAATGCAGCTAAATTGGAGCGTTCACACACAGAGACAGCTGTACTTCTCTAGTGACTTGTCCTCTATAAATATCCCAGGTTGCATATGAAGTTCACCTTACCACAGGCAGTTTTTCTTGATGACCGCCAAAGTCCTTATGCAATCACAGGATCACAGGATAATTCAGGTTGGAAGGGAGATCAGGAAGACTCCTATGTGCAGTCTGCGGTGTCAGCATAAAATGTATTTTAGAACAGCACACAAATCCATCATTAAACAATGCAGTCAGGCTTGGGTGAAGGCAGAGTGTTAAGTGGATGACTCCTTGCCATGTAAAACAGGAAAACTCACACAGGAAGACCTAAGGCACATGAATACCTTTTCTTTCCCAGTAAAATGTCCCTGGCTTTACCTTTTCTGTATTCAACAATGAACTTAATTCTAAAACCTAAATCTTTAGAGAAATATGTGGGATCATTCCTGCACTTGTCAAAATCTGCTTTGAAAATCTGAGCTCTGAAGTTTGGTTTGATACCTGTTTCATTATATATGTTATGTTATGTTATGTTATGTTATGTTATGTTATGTTATGTTATGTTATGTTATGTTATGTTATGTTATATGTTAATCCCAGAGGAAGTTAGATGCAAGATCTCTACCAGAATTATGACTGAGTCCTCTGTCGTAGAAGAGCATCAATGATCAAATTTAGTGCAGATTTATGCTGAAGATTTTGAGTTGAAATTATTTTCTGTTCCCTTACAGCTGGTGGGAATGTCTAGCACAAGATAGCATCAGGAGTATTTCTGTGGCAAAGCATTCTCCAAGAAAGCATTAAGCAACACTGAACAGTCAACAGCACTGAACAACATACTCCAAAACAGTGAACTCTGCACACCTCAGCTGTTGGAATTGCCTTGGGTGAGAAAAAATTCAGAAATTAAGCTGATGAGCATAGAGTAAAAATTTGTCAAGAACAGGAAGAACTGAAACAGGATTTGTGTTTCTCCATATTTTATTTTTTCAGCATAGTATTTGTGCAGTCAAAAGAAAAAGAAATAAGTTATAAAAAATACAGTAAAAATATGTTTAGTATAAATTTAATAATTATTTTAACATAATGCAATAAAAAGTTTTGCTGTTTCATTTCAAAATTCTGACATATCTGTTACATTATTTGGTGTTCTGAACAGAAGTGGTGTGAGGATATACTATCTGGTTTTGTGTTAGCTTTTTTAGCTTTTAACTCTCTATTTGGATAATTGAATTGTCAGCAGTTTAAATGGTGCCACATTAAATCTTGCCTGGTTAAAACAGCCTTGTTACAGGTTGATACAGACCTTTCCTGTGACCTGTGTCAATTGAATGTTAATGCACCTAAAAACTCAGCATTCTATTTAACTCATCTGAACACTGCACTTCAGGGCCTGGCTGTCCTATAAACCCTGCGTGGTGAAACCACAAACGGGGTCCTCATTGGGGTGGCAAACTCCCTGGACTTTTCTCTGGAAGCTAAGAAGGAATACCAGTGACCTACAACTGGGCTTATGAAACTTTGAAAATGGACACAAAACACAGATATATGTCTGAAACCTCTGAGAGCTAAGCATTGTCTGATGAACTGAAAAGAAGGTATCTAGGTATTTTCACTTTGGATATTATCTCTGTCCATACTTCTAAATTATTTTCTAGTGACATCAGGCTGCCTATCATTAGTCTTTTTTTTTTTTTTAACTGAATAAGTTGTAAAGCATTGCTGGTATCTTTTTCTGCATTTTAATACCCTTGCCTTTTTACAATTGGAATGGTGAAATGTGCATTAAGGTTCCCCCACTGTAGTGAAAAACTTCATGGAACAGAGGCAGTTTATAAGTATCTCCTCCAAGAAAGTATAGGATTCTTATGAGACCCAGTGGAGCTGGAGCAGAGTTATGGCATGCATGGAAAAGTAGAGTGTATGTTTCTAAACCAGTAGATACAGCTTTATAATGTGCCCTTATTAACTCCAGGACTAAAGATGATTTTAGTCGTTTGGCCTTTCTATGATCAAAATAGCTAGTTCTCCTAAAGTCTGAGATGCTTGTATAGTACTAGTAAAACTATTACATGTTCCAGAAGAGTAGCTAAAAACAGTGATTATCTTGTCAGAAATAAAGGTTTCAGAGAAATGAGTGCCAGTATATATTGATCTGATGGAAAATATCTAAAATCTACCATGCAATTGCTACAACAACAGAGAGTTTGGAAGAAAGGCATCATGAGCTTATGACTCATCTGTGTCCTTTGAGAGGTCAGAGAGTGTGGGACATAACTGTCTGTGGGCTTTGTTTCTTCTTGGCAGCCATGGAGCCACAGGACATTGTCAGCTGATGCAAAACCACAAACAACCTCCCAGATTTTATTAACAATTACATACTACGAAGAGACAATGTCACTATAGCTGAAAACCTACTGAAACCTGGAAGTGGCAGATCATCAAAGCTGGCACACAAATGTGCTTGTAGCTTTCTGCACCAGCTTGATTTGCTGTATTTCACTAGTATTACAGCATTTTCAAAAGGGAACATGCTGATGAATATTTGGACAATGAAGCAGATTTTATGGCTCTGTTGATATGCTAATGTAAGACAGATATGCCAAGAAAGTAAAAAAAGTGATTATGAGCATTTACCACTTGTCTAAAAGTATGCATGCAGCCAAAGTGCGGTCTGAAGTATCTTTGGTATAGGACATAATTTAGAAATTTCTTTGGCAAGTATTGAGAACATGGTTGATGCTGTCAACTTGACCAAACACCCTGCAAAATCTTTTGTCTTCAAGGAGCAATTCTGTTAATGGTCCTTCTCAGTGTCACTTTAACTGAGCTCACTGAGTCTATCTGGAACTCCCCGTTTGAACATGACATATTTTGTATTCTCTAACAGTTTCACACAATAGCACTCTGCAATGGGAAGACCACAAATCAAGCATCAGTGGCTATCTCCTTTTTCTTCAAATCACTACCTGCGATTTAGGAGACTCATATGAGCTATAAGCTCAGGAAACAATTTTGGGTGATTAATTTTATAGAATGTTGTGGCAATTAACATCTATCACACCCTAGTGATAAAGCCACAAGGACTGAGCAGAACATTTGACAGCTTTGCTGATTGTCATGTTGGCTTTATCATTAATGGGTAAAAAAAACTCCATGAAAATCCAATTGAGTCACTGTAAAGAAAATAGCACTAGAAACATCTTTATGAACTTCTAGTGCATTCTCAGTATGAAGAGTCCTAAAGTGATATACAAATTTTCTGCAAAAGTAGACAATTCTGAAGGAAAAAAAGCAAGAGCTTTTTAAACTTTAATTTTTTCTGAATTACTTTAATGCACTTAATCATTATGTTAGAAAAAAGCTTCTGAAAAACTTTGTATGCCTGTATGGTACTAACCATCAAAAAATGTTGGTCCTGGTACCATTTAAGATTGCTGTTACCAAAATTATACTACACTTACCTACTTTTCCCCTAGATTTTCTCTGGTGTGGTTTTTTTTTTTTTTTTTTTTTTGTTTGGTTTTGTTTAGTTTTGTTTGGTTTTGTTTGATTCTGGTTTGGTTTTGTTGTTTTTTTCTGTGGGGGTGTTGTGGTTTTTTCTTTGTTGTTATTGTTTTGGTTTTTGTTGCTGTTGTTAGTTTGTTTTTTGTTTGTGTTTTCTTTTTAATTCTATTTCCCTTCTGATGATATCTGAAGTCACTGGAGTCCTCATCCAGACTTTTATGAGACTAAATGCTCAGTTTTATTTTTAATATTGCCCAAAAGTTGCTTTGGAGGCTTAGGGCCCCTGAGATCTATGTGAAATTCTGCCTAGACTGATATAACATGACAAGAAAAAAACATGAGAAAAGGGGAAAGCCTGGTAAATCACATCCCTCTAAAGAAGGATGGAGACAATTAAAGATTGACCAATTTCTTATTACACTAGTAGCTGTCAGGATGAGTAATTGCATTGTAATATTTGTAGTACTCCCTCCTGGCTGTTTTCTAGTCCTTTGGTTATCTTGAAAATACTCCTGGTCTGTCAAGGCAGGACTCATCTGACCACCTCCAAGTGTTTGCATTGCAGGTATTCACATTTGAGTTAGTCACTCTGATTCCCCTCTACAGTCATGATTCATCTTATTCTGGTTTGATGTCACGTAAGATGACATGTCATGTAAGATGGGTCACGTGAATGCTTCTGTGGAAACATCTGGAAACGCCTCTCCACTGCCAACTGAGATGTGAGTGTCTCTAGCTGGGTAAGAGTTATGCAAAACTGGCTCCTAGATGTTGTACGGGGTGAGATCCAGAATCAGGACCCCATAGCTATTGGTTAATCAGTATTAGAAATTAGTTATCAGGGTTATACAATATCCCTAAGAAGTTTAGGCTTATTTTAATGCTTGAAGCACTCAGTATTCCTCTTCTATGCACACAGTATTGGGTCATATCTATGGTCTCTGGGGTTTTTGCTTACCACAGACCACAGAACTCTCTGCTTTTGATTATAAAGGAGTTAAGGAGAGATTCCAGACCTACTCCTGCACCAGATCATTCTACATTGGACTGTGTTGTCTTCCTCCTTCCTAAGAGGACCCTGTCCCAGTTTAAATTTGCAATTGCAACATCACTACTGCAAGCCAGTCTCCCTTCAAACATAAATCTGAAAATAATGTTCAGTCTGTATGAAGCTATATGACTGCAGCCTGACTAAATAATACACAAACACATCTTTGAGTGTGACAGATTTATGACATGCTCAGCCTTATAACGTGAACCTTGCAGTTTAAGGGAGGGGATTCTGCTCTTTTAATCCACTCTCCAGGTGAGATCCCACCTGGAGTACCAGGTCCAGCTCTGGAGCCATCAATACAGGAAAGATAATGGACCTGTTGGAGTGAGTCCAGAGGAGAGTCATGAAAATAATTGGAGGGCTGGAGTATCTCTGCTATGAAGACAAACTGAGAGAGCTGGAGTTGTTCAGTCTGGAGAAGAGAAGGCTCCAGGGAGACCTTATAGAGCATTCCAGTACCTAAAAGGGGCCACAAGGGCATGTAGTGATAGGGCAAGGTAGAATGGCCTCAAATTGAAAGAGCATAGGTTTAGACAAGATAAAAGTAAAAAAATTACTGTGAGAGTGTTGCAGCCCTGGAACAGGTTATCCAGAGAAGCTGTGGATGTTCCATTCCTAAAAGAATTCAAGGTCAGGTTGGATGGGGCTTTAAGCAAGGTGATATAAGGGAAGGTGTCCTTGTCTGTGACATGGAAATTGGAAACATAATGGTCTTTAAGGTCCCTTCCAACTAAAACTGTTATATAACTCTGTGAACATGAAAATTTTTGTCCCCGTTGAACAAAAATGCAATTTTCAGGCTGTACAATTCTTTCTGTAGTATTTTTTCTCTCTTTCTCTTTGTTGTCATACCCAGTGAAAAAAAAGAATTAAAAAAAATCAGATTTCCTGAGAACTGGGGTAACAAAATTATTATGTTATTTTAATACTAGGAGGAAATAGCATGAGTCTTTCAGCAAAATTGCATAGATAGTGCAAATGATAGAAGTGCAATTAGGAAGGAAAGTGCTTGATTTCCCCATTATATCAATTTTTTATGTTCTGTTTCCTCCTTTAATTTAAGGGACTGAACCATGACATCATGATGAAAGTAGAAAATGTTTCAGCAAAGAATCATACTGAATTGTTTAGTCATCACATGTCCTAAATGAAGAATAAAAAAAGATTATTCTTCACATCTACAAAAATCTGAGAAATTTTTCTCAAGCTGCATGCTGTGGTAACATGGGAAGCATTATCCAACTGAACACAAGTCATGGTGGTATCCTAAGTTAGGGTAGGGTTGTGTGACCGTGCATGCTTCCTCAATTTAGCTGTCCAAGGGCCTGAGGTTTGCAGGAAAATTGGAAACTGGAGTTGGAAGACTGGGTAGCTTGGTGGACTGCCTGTTCCATCCCCATCCAAGCCCAAGAAGGTGACACTAGTGACTTCGGTGTGTTACTGATATTTGTAGGTGCCTCTTCCTATAAAACCTCAGAGAATGGTTGAACAGTGAAATTACTGAATGCAAGCTGCCTAAATCAGTTGTGGTCTTCAGCTGCCCATTGTGAGAAATTGATTTTTAAAGGATTCTCAAAGCCTGACTGAAAGCTCACACAGCCTTATACATCTGTATGCAAACTCTGATATAAAGCATGCTGACTTAGAAAGGCCATGGAATAGAGAAGACATTGTTGAGACAGAGATTGAGCTAGAAACAAGTTTCTAATGATGGCCTTGCAAAAAGATCAGATATTTTTGAGTATTAGAACTGTGAAAGATGCATTGAGGCAAGACCACGTGGGGTAAAAAAATAGGTGATTGGTGTTAGAAATATTAGCACCATTGTGTGGCAAAAGCTAATAGGCTGAAAAACATTTATAAGGTATTGTAACAAGGAAATAAGTTGGCTTCTGATAGAATGGCACAGAGTTTTACATCTCTTATGGCACAGAGTTTTACATCTCTTATGTTTCACCCTTCAATGCGATGATAATGGAATAAAATATTTAAAAAAAAACCAAAAAAACATCTCTCAGTTGCCCCATCTCTGTAGAGCTGGGACTTTCCAACAGCTCATGGTGCTGCACTCACCGTACCATGACAGCTCTGCTTCTGATGTGCTAATGAATGTTCCCCACAGTGGAACCAATAAAGGCCACCTATTACTATCCTCATTTGTATTTGGGGAAATATAGAAATTCAGTAGGATGCACATCCAGAGGCAGAGATCTACGTGTAGGTGTTTGGAGATGAGACAAGAGTCTGAGCTCCCACAGCAATCAAAGAAAATCAGAGAACAGTGAAAATTACCCAACAGCAGCATCTCTGAAGTGTTCAGTAGCTTACATTCACTGCGCTGCTCATTCACTGATTAATAGCAATATTATTAGTAATGGGAACTTAAAACCAATTCAGTTTTGTCAACATGGGTGTCTAGGGTAGTCTGAGACCATCTTTGATGTCCAGATGCTTTGCCAGAGGTATATGTGCCCTGCAAGTCAATTCTGTGCATGTGTCAGGGCCCCCAGAGCATCTCAGCTGGTCAAGACTCCTACCTGGGGCCAACATCAACCTGTGGCACTCGAGATGCTGTAAAGGCTGCCTAACTTCTGGTTACAGGCCTTTTCTAGGTGCTGTGACAACCTTGGGTGTCTGTACCGGGAACCATGGCACACCCTAAATGACACTAGATGTCTCTGTGTGGGCAATTGAATCGAGCCTTTCTCATCGACCAAGACACTGGTTTGTCCTTTTTGTTGATAAACACACTGGCAATCACATATTTTGTGGGCTTACACCAGATCCCTGAGGTTCCTCTGCACTCTTCACACTCATTAATATAATTTTATTTTTCTGCTCTAGATATTAAATAACAGCACATGTCAATTGGTAATGGTTTTAAGCAGAGGCATTTCATTTAGAAGCAGCAACCCTGCACATTCTTTTTTCTTTTTTCTCTGGCTTTTATACAGATATGAGTTGGCTGAGCAGAACAGAAGTAAGTTCTTTGTGTTTGTGAAATGTCAGTGTGACATCCTGAGCATGGGCTATTGGAGTCTCAGAAGAAGCTGAGTGCAGTGAGTAACTTCTTTTTGTCCACAAGTGGAGCTGCAGCCATTGGTGAGGTGTGTATGACGCACTACTGACATGCCTTGCTTGCGTGCTTTCGTGTGTGATGGGGCAAAAATGACTCACTGCTGTGTGGGCTGGCTATCAGCTCAGCTGAGCTTTCTAACTGCAACGCGACTTCGTAATTGACTCTGACAAGTCTGTATCTATCTTTTATATAATATTTTATAACACTACACCCTAAGGTCAAAATAAAGTTCTGCTCCTCTTGCTTAACCTTCTTTCACAGAACATTAAAAAAAAATGGACTAAACCAGCTGGAACTAAGTATTATTTAGGTGGATGTACTGTAAAGTAACATTTTTCTTCTTTGTTGACAAATAAACTCTGTGACAAATGAAATAATAAACTCTGTAAATATCAGAAGACCCTTGTTTGTTAGGGAATATAAAGTTGGTCAAATGTTATTCCTGGAGTTGGTGGCAGGTGCTTTTATTGTTAGTTAGAGAAGTCACTGTGAATTTGATTGTGAAACAACCAAAGGCAAACTTCACTGTTCTGTAGTGTAGGGTTGCCCTTATATTATGGAGTACCACAGCTACAAAGAATGCTAATATTTAGAGTCAGGAAGCAAACAAAGAGATAATGACTTTGAAATAAAATCTTCTTTATTCATAGAATCACAGAATGGTTTAGGTTGGAAGGGACCTTAAAGATCATCTAGTTACAACCACCCTGCCGTGGGCAGGCACACCTTCCAATATACCACATTGCTCAAAGCCCCAGGCAAGCTGCTCTTGGACACTGCCAGGGACCGGGTATCCACAACTTCTCTGGGCAACCCGTGCCAGTGGCTACCACCCTCACAGTAAAGAATTTCTTCCTTATACCTGATCTAAACCTTTCAGTGTGAAGTAATTCTCCCTTGACCTATCACTACATGTCCCTCTAAAAGCTCCCTCCCCAGCTCTCCAGTAGCCCACCTGTAGGTGCCAGAAGGTCTTATAAGGTCTCAGAGTCTTCTCTTCTCTAGGCTTAACAGCCTCAACACTCAGCCTGTCTTCATAGAAGAGATGCTCCAGCCTCCTGATCATTTTCATGACCCTCTTCTTGGACTTCATGACTCCAACAGGTCCATATCTTTCCTGTACTGAAGGTCTTCAGAGCTGGACAAACCACTCTAGGGAGGGGTCTGACCAGAGCAGAGCAGAGGAGCAGAATTGCCTCTCTTGCCTGCTGCCCACACTGCTTTTGATGCAGACCAGGACTGTCTGGGTTGCAAGCACACATAGATAGAGGAACGTGTGACTATGTCACTTGAGGACATGGTTTAGTGGTGAACATGGTTGTGGATAGGTTGATGGTTGGACTTGATGATGTTAGAGGTCTTTACTACCCATCTTAACTACTCTATGATTCTGTGGTTTTAAATTGTGATGAGTTGCTCAGGACCTTGTCCTCAGGGCTGCTCTCAATCCATTCTCTGCTCAGCCTGTATTTGTGCTTGGGATTGTTCTGACCCAGGTGCAGAATCTTGTACTTGTTGAACTTCATGAGGTTTTCACAGACCCACCCCTAAGCCTGTCCAGATCCCTGTGGACATCATCCCTTCCCTCCAGCCTGTCAGGTGCACCACACAGCTTGGTGTCATCTGCAAAGTTGCTGAGTGTGCCCTCAATCCACCTTCCATATTGGTTACAAAGATGTTAAACAGCACTGGTCCAGTATAAAACTCTAAGGAATGCATCTGTTCTCTCCGTGTGGACATTGAGTCACTGACCACAGAACTTTTGATTGTGACCAATTCTTTAATCCACTCAGTGGCACACCTGTCAAATTCATGTCTCTCCAGTTTAGAGAGAAGGATGTCATGTGGGGCACTGTAAAATGCCAGTGCTGTAACCTCATCGTTGAAGGCCACCACATTTGTCAGGAATCATTTGCCCTCAGTAAAGCCATATTGTCTGTCACAAATTGTCTCCATATTTTCCATGTGCCTAAGCATGGTTTTCAGGAGGATCTGCTCCCAGTCTTGCTGGACATCAAGGTGAGACTGACTGGCCTGTCAATTGAAAAATTGAAGCCGTGTTTCTCCTTATCCAGCCAGTGGAAACTTCGTGAGACTGACACAGCTTTTTAAACATGAGAGATAATGGCTTAGCCACTTCCTCCACCAGATCCCTCAGGACCTGTGGATGCATCTCATCAGGTCCCAAGGACTCGTGCCCCTTCCAGTTTCATAGATGTTCTTGAACCTGACCTCCTACAGTGTATGGTTTTCCCAGTCCCTGAGTTTGATCTCTATGACTTGAGCTGTGGCTGGAACTCTTGCTGGTGAAGACTGAGGCAAAAAAATTGAGTTCCTTAACCATTTCCATATCCTCAGTAACTAGGTCTCTTGTTTCCTTCCAGAGAGGACACACATTTTCCCCAGCCTTCCTTCTACCTCTCATGTACCTGTAGAAGCTTTTCTTGTTGCTCTTCCTGTCCCTGGCCAGATTTAATTCTCTCAGTGTTTTACCTTTCCTAACCTGATGCCTGAATGCTCAGACAATCTCCAGGACACAGGCTACCTGTTCTTCCTTCCATCCATCCTCTGTAGACTTCCTTTTCTGGTTTGAGTTTGTCCAGGAGCTCCTTTTTTATCTACACAGGTCTCCTGGCATTGTTGCCTGATTTCCTCTTTATTGGGAATCACTCCTGACCTTAGAAGAGGTGACCCTTGAATTTCTTGCCCCCTCTTCTCTTGAGAGCTTTGACCCCGAAGATGCATAAGTTTGCTCTTCTGAAGGCCAGGGCAATGAGCTGGCTGTGTGCCCTCCTCACTGCCCTAAGGATCTTGAAGTTGACCATTTGATGGTCGCTGCAGCCAAGGCTGCCCTTGAGCTTCACATTGCCTACCAGCCCCTCCTTGTTGGTGAGAACAAGGTTAAATATAGCATCAGGGAGCAAGGTCCAGCATAACACCTCTCCTTATTGGTTCCTGTATTAATTGGAGAAGGAAGCTATCATCAGCACATTCCAGAAATCTCTTGGATAGCTTGTGCCCTGTTGTGCTCAGGATGTCAGATGCCCAGAGTCTTGAGACACTGTTCATCCATTTAACTTTACCCATCTTGGTCCTGAGTGTGTCATTCAGCACAGTCCTCTAGTCATCTATTATCCTTTGGTAAGGAGGGTGACCAGTGTCTTACCTCACAGTTGATTCATTTCTATTTAGATATGCCTTTCAGAATAGGATGAACTCTCCTCTGGAGAGTCTCTTTTACTACCTCAGTTTGGGACTTAGCTTTTAGAATTAGTAAAGTTAGAGAAGATAATCCCATCATTAGGTACTATTTTGAGGAGGCAGGTAGGTACTAGGCTTTTTTGGGATGTTTGTGCAGTGACTAGCCACTGTATTTCACAAGAAGACCATGGTTTATGACAGAAATTCTCCAGTGCTACTGCAACATCTTCCAGTTTTTAAAAAACCTTACTAATGTTATTGAGTATTATTATAGTTCAGTTCTTTGGGCTGATATTAAGTAGAGTTTACCCCAAAAGGAGAACATGGATAGATCAGAAGGATAAAAAATCTGACTGAAATAATGAAGATGCATATATGTTATTTGCTGCAACATAGATAGATAGACACACAGAGAATGGAGAATAAAAGAGGCATTTTTTTTGGTTTATCTGTGCATATTTATCATATGTCTCAGTTGCTGTAACTCAAGAAAAGAATACACTTGTGTTAAAAGTGATGTGGTAACATCTGAAAATTGTGTCTGAGAAAGTGAAGACAGAATTAGATTCAGTGAGACAGAGTGACATGAGTTTGAATGAGGAGAAGGAAACAGATCTGTTTCTAGGAGTATCCCAGTGGCTCAGTTGAAGACTAATGAGGTCATGCAGACACCAAAATCATAAAGATTGTTTATTATGACTGTGCAGGTAAAGTAATAGAAAGCTTGAGACTATGACTGATAAATAGCTGGGTAATGAAAGAGTTGCCTGCAGCCCATTAAAGAAATGATAAAAGACTGAAGTCTGCCACAAGGTTTCTGCAGCCTGACATAGATGAGGTGGTGGAGATATCCTGATCAGACTAACAGATAACTAGTAAAAACTGAACACATGGATCTTGCATGCATATATAGCCTGGGGATAAAGATACTCAGCAATTAAAAATGGTGTGATGAAAGATGGTAAGGGAAGATGGAAAATGCCGAAGTACAGATAAGATAAGAGCAATATAAGTGGCTGGTAATGTGCCAAAGATCATGCAAAATTATTGCACCAGCATTAGTGGGAGGTGCGAAGAGGACCACAGGAGCTAGAATAAAGGCATCAGACCAGTAAGACAGTGCAAACATGGGGGCAGGTTGGGAAAGAGACTAAGGACTATGGGTTTTAGTTCAGCAGAAGGGAACTGCAATGCAAAGCAAGTGAGCAGCCGTATGTGCTGGAGAGTTTATCAGCCTTGGGGCTTACTGTACCTTCCCATCTGCACATCACCGTCTGTGCAGACTAGTGGTCTAATTCTGCTAAGAGTCAGGCTGATCTAACAGGATGGGAAAGAGCATGGAAAAGGACATGGGAGGGTTGGTGATACTGGTGAGTCAGCAGGAGAAATTATAAGTTTCAGCTGCAGGATGAAAAGAAGACAAGATGGTTTTGATCAAGAACGTTGAATTCTGATGAGAGTGGAGGAGGGAGAATGATGTAGTGCATCCAAAGGCTCAATGATAGAACACATGGTGGGGAGCATGGAGAATCTTATGTTCATGTGAACACAAGCTGCTTGCCCTCTCCCCTCCCCTCTGCATCCCATCCCATCCCATCCCATCCCATCCCATCCCATCCCATCCCATCCCATCCCATCCCATCCCATCCCATCCCATCCCATCCCATCCCATCCCATCCCATCCCATCCCATCCCATCCCATTCCCTTTTCACCTAGTCTCCAAACATAAATCTCCAGCCACTGCATCCCACCATTTTCTTGACCTATTTGCATTGTCTGAACACATGGATGGTATTTATTCTTAACTGTGTGGGAAGGCTGCTCTAACCATACAACCCTTTCTCAGGGTTTACTAGGTTTACCCAACTAGAAGTAATCATTTGCTTGCCACAGCTTTTCAGAACTTCTCCCATGGGAAATGGGGATTGCTGGTTACTTCTTAGGCTCCTTAAGTGGTTTCCTCAGGTCTCCAAACATCCCCACAGGCCTGTGAGATGCTGTGCTGACACCAGTGAGGAGTATGAGATCGGCTTGAGGATTTTCCCACTTGAACAGATCTTGAACAGATCTTCAAGATGTTGAACGGAGCACATAGAACTATAATTCCATATATGGTACATATGAAAATGATAACATTCCTTGGCCAAAGTATTCTAGCAATTTTTAAAATTTTTTAACTGTATCAAAAGGGTGTGAAGACAAATTTGTGATAGATGAGGTCTTTTGCAAAAGTAGCTCCTCTAATGTGAAGTTGACTATCCCTGACTGACTGCTCCTTCTTTGGGTGAAAGCTTTGCTCTTGGTTAAAATTTACAATTTCCTCTAATTAGTTTCAGAAACTTCTAAGATTTCACAGTCTTTTAAGAAACCTTATTTTATGGACTGCTTAATAACATAAACTGTCTCTCCACAGTGATAGACACAGAAAGTCTGTAATTTGAGTATCTGATGTCTTAATACTCTCTTTGGAAGAATTTTAAATCTCAAGTTGATTACAGTAATTCTTCCCGTAGGGCAAATAAAAGCACTGTTCCACTTTTTAATACATTTGCTAATCAAACACTAAATATTCCCTCCAAAAAAATCTGCGAGGTTCAGGAGAACATGAGAGTAGGCAGTCCAAGGGGTATTTAAAACGTCAGATGACTGTATGAGATAAGAAGGCTTGTGTGGGCTGACAAGTTTAATAAGCACTGCAATATTTAGTAAGTCTCCCTGCTTAATAGCAATTTCTCTAATGGAATAAGGTATCCAGGAAAGCCTGTCATTACTTTGAAGTACACATTTATTTTAATCTAATTCCACCCAGTTGCATGTTCTACTCAGAGTGGTCTGAAAATCACCCTCTTAGAAGATGACTCTTCCCAAATATCTCTGATCATTGCATCTTCAGCATTTTCATTGTGGCAGCTTATGGTCTACTACAATACCAAAGCTCTTTCCAAACCTGAGAGGAATTTGATTTTCATACATATGAATAAATATGCCTACATGGATTTAACTATAATTAAAACGTCCAACAAATGTCTTTGTATTTTTCTATTGATTTTAAATATACACTAAGATAATTTTTGTCCAGAAAAATGCAAGACAAGTTTTCACCCTGACTTAGTCTGAACTCTAACTTAAGTATGACTAAAGCAGAAAAGAGAAAAAAGTAATGACTCTTGTAGTCTTTTCCTTACCTTTCATGCAGTATGTAAAACTACATATGCTTTCAATCTTGAAAGAATCAAAAAGTCCAGGAGTAATTTGCAGTATGTACATAGTTTGCAGAATAAATACTTGGAAGGAGAAACTTCTGTGTTTACCCTAAAATCTGACACAAGTCATTACAATTTTTGATAGCCATGTGTCTTGAGCTGTTCAGTCACTTCGCAAAAAAGAATGATGAAGAAAGTAAATACTGATAATGCTGACAGGGATTTAAAGAAAATCTATTTTTAATGAATTTCAGTGAAAAGTAAGTACAACATTGATGGATTATGAGCACAAGCCTGTACTCTGTATTTGCAGAATGAAAACTAATGCTAGACAGTTTTATTAGGGTACCAAAGCAGTAATGTGTGACCACCCTAAAAACTCCCTGCGTGTTATTGTCCAAGAATGGTTAGTGACACAAATATCTGTATCACTTGTTCTTTCTTTTCCTTCCTTCCTTCCTTCCTTCCTTCCTTCCTTCCTTCCTTCCTTCCTTCCTTCCTTCCTTCCTTCCTTCCTTCCTTCCTTCCTTCCTTCCTTCCTTCCTTCCTTCCTTCCTTCCTGCCTTCCTTACCGCCTTTCTTCCTGCATTTCTTGCTGCCTTTCTGCCTTTCTGCCTTTCTTCCTGCCTTTCTGCCTTTCTTTTTTCCTGTCTTTCCTGCAATTGAGATGAAATGCTTGGTTTCTTTATCCTATTCTCCTCTACACAAAATGTTTTACTTCAGACTTCAGTGAGTTACTGAGGATTTTCTGACCATCATGACAGTGAAAGAAACATCAGGAACTAAGTGAAAGGTTTGAAAAATGTCCATAGGCAGGACTATTCTTCATCATGTACAAGATGGTAAATTATCCTTTGCCAGTGTCTTAGTAGTGCTCACTGTCCCAACTCAGTGCTGGCCGCTGTCAGGGACAGGATGATGGACTTCTCAGCATGTTCATTTCCATTAGCCCAGTTTACTGGGGATCACAGGTCATTGTTTCCAGTCTCCTACCTCACTTTGATTCCTCAAGGCTGGGATGGAGCTAGCCTTGAAGCTAGTGGTAGTGAAGAAAAAGGAAAAATATGGATAATTTTATACCCTAATTGGCTTCAGAATACAGACCAAAACCAGTTGGTTTGCAAGGATAGAAGTAAAGGTAGATATCAAGGATTTCACAAAATTACAGCATTTTCTTAGTTGGAAGCTACCCACAAGGATGATTGAGTCCAACTCTTAAGAGAAGGGCCCATACAGGGATCCACCCCACAATCATCTGTAGACTTTTCTACTTTTTGCCATTATGAGCTACCAAGATCTTGCTTATGAGTAAAGAGGAAGATTTTAATGATTTTTAAAGATTTTCAATGTGTGTATATCCAATAATTTAATTTTAGTATACTCAAAATCTTATCATGCTAATTATTGTTAGTCCAGATTGAATCCACACATGGTAGCTTTTCCATCACTTAATATCTTTAAGTCAAAGTTCAATAATCTATAATTATTATAAGGGAAGGAAGGAAAAGGAAGGAGGTAGGACCTAATGCCAAAATGACATGGTAAAACCAAAGAAGTTTCAATCCTTCAGGAGGGTAAACAAAACTGTCAGTCAAAACTGTGCTCCCCCCAAAAGCAGGAGCAGCTGTTAGGCATTTGTGGTGAGTGGAAGGTGTGCTCAGTAGCAGTCTAAGGAGGATTTCTGCACATCCCCTCTCCTCAGAGATGAATTAGGATGGGTACACAGAGCCTTAGACACCTTCCATCTCCTTGTGCCTCCCTTAAAATGCCAGTGTGCCTGAGTAACCCATCTCATGTGCTGACCATTTCTCCTCCCCTCCAGCCTGAACTCCATCTTCATCACTGTCTGCTTTGTTTGCCTCACCTTTCAAGCAGGGATGCTGTATTACTATCCTAAACCTTATTCCCCCTCTACCCAAACAGCTGAGATCTCTGTCCCAGCTGGAGCAAAACCTGCTGCCCACCAGCATCCTCACAGTAGCTCTCCATGCAAAAATCCATCTTTCCAGGGGTAGGACTTCCTTCCTGCCATGAGAAAAGCCATGCTCTGTGTCACTTGAAGCTTGGATGAGGCCCTGGATATCCCATTTACTGATGGGATACTGATTTACTACTGATATTTACTACTGATATTTAGAGATTCTGTATGTGTCTGCTTGCTCTGTCACCACTTCCTAAGCACCCTTTAATACCTGTGTGTGACTAAAACATTGTTGGCTTTCAGAGGAGGTCATAAGGCAATGGGAGAGGCCATGTGATGTTCTGGTTCAGCTGTAACTCGCTTATACGTATTCCCTGGTATTCCAGCAGTTTGTCAGATTTAATTTTTAGAAATGCAATGCATTTCAAATAAATACAGATTTTATACCTAGCAGCACAGAGCAAAATTTCCAGTACATGAGAATATCTACAGGATGCAATAAATGAAGTTAGATTTTAACAATTATTATTATTATTATTATTATTATTATTATTATTATTATTATTATTATTATTATTATTATTATTATTATTATTATTATTATTATTATTTTAAATTCTTTAAGTTCTGACATGGAGAGAAAGGAGTTTAGAGGATAGTAGTTTTATAAAGAAAAAAATGACAAAATTTTGCACTGAAGAAGAGAAGGAAATTCTTTTCCCTCTAGAAATAATGTAATTGGCACAGAGTGTACACTTTTCACTGTTTAAGCAATGTATTTTTTATGCCTTTGATTATTCCTGCTCCATCCTTCCCATGCATCCAGGATGTTTGGTAGGTCCCTGTGAGAAGTAAAACCACACATTAATTTTATGGACTTTCTTAGTCAATCAGGCATGAGTCCTGGCATTTCTGAGCAATACATTTTCCCAGATTAGACAGCATTTGCTCTGTTCTCTGCCAATTTGGACCCACTCCCAAATCATCCTCTTCCACTGGCAAGAATCTCACTTGAGTGAGATTTGACACTTCAGTCCTCAGTGTTTCAGAGATGAACTCACAACTGATATAAATCTAGAAGCTTGTTCTGTTTGTGAACAAGTTTCTGTGCAATAAATGTCTGCAATAGCAGCAAACTAAACCAGGGACTTAATGTTTCTGCTGCTGCCATATTCACACTGGTATGAATGGAATGAAATAAATGAAATACTGACCTCACTCTAACCAGTTTGTATCTGTCAGCTTAGCCAAAGTAGCTCATTCAACTATCAACATGGTACCAACCCAATTTCAACCCAATTCAAACAGATCAGGTTAAACTGCAACACAAGTTGCTCTTTAGCTCCCCTGTTATCCATCTACACTGTGGCATTCAAATTACTTGAACACAAATGCATCAGCTGATTATGCCAAACCTTCTCTTGACAATCATGGGGTTCTGCTCTTTTATTTAAAATCCTAGGCCTTGGAGTCAGATGAATGCCATAGGATCTTAGTTTCTTCATCATAAGTCTTATAGGTGAAAAAACAAGAAAGCAAACAAAAACCCCTAATACATAACCCAATTATTTTGAAAAGTAAGAAATCAAGTAAAAAAAATTGAATAAGTTATTTTTAAATGTGAAGATTTTCATCCATTCTTAAGATTTCAGAATGCTTTCATTAGATGTCACCTAGATGTTTTATATCCATGGCTTTTTGTAGTTTGAAAAACTGTAAAATCAAAACAGCAAAGAGAAGTTATGTGACAGATATTAATCCCATCACTTAGGTACATTGGATCTGCTTATGCTTCTCTATTCATGCAAGCTTATCATACCCAAAAGCAAACACTAAAAAGATCATAGTATCAACAATATGGAACAGTTTGGGTTGGAAGGGACCTTAAAGATCCTTTGGTTCTCACCCACCTGCCATGGGCAGTGACACCTTTCACTAGACCAGATTGCTCAGAGCTCTGTCCAGCCTGGCCTTGAACACTGCCAGGGATAGGGCACCACAACTTCTCTGGGCAACCTATTTCAGTGCCTCACTAGTGCTCTTGCCCTAGGAAAAACCTGCTGTCCCCCAGAACAAAGACTTGTCAGAGGAAAGGACGATGAACTAAGCCTGGCAGAAACATGCTAGATGCAATAGCTCCCCTCAGAGCTTTTCAGTGTGCAGTGGATAGAACTGAGATTACCCATTTCATGCATATTTTCCTGCAAAATCTTTCTTTTCATCAGAACTGCACAGGAAGCTCTACACACAGTCTAAGAAATTCCCTGTTAAGGGATAAGCTTCTTCACAAAGTGTAAGATGACGCTGTACTTTATGGTCTCTGCCCATTCTTATTCTTTCCCTGCCAACAATTCCTTTAGCACAACTATAAATCCCATTAGGTGAGGTCACCAGCTCAAATGAAGAAAAACATGTTCTTGTGTACATTTCCCAGTGTCACCCCAGGCAATGTATTTTTATGGCAGGCATTTGGGTGATTCCCAGGAACAGAAACCATGTCAGTTATAAATACTTTTGCAAAAAAATCCAAACCTGTCAGACCATTACCGTTAGGCCACAGAGTTGTACTCCGCTGTTCCTGCAGAGCTCTCAGGTGTGATGATGGCAGCCTGTAGCTGCTCTTGCTAAAATTCAACCTAATGGTCACTTTGCTGATAATTTTTGGAGCCAGAAGCAAGCCTTGAGCAGATGCCACATGAAGAAAGGTAAACATTAATGTTAACGTTATTATTTTCTGGAAGGATGTGCCTGGTAAATTATGGGCAAACAAATAATTTTCACCGAAAGAAATGCACTCTGCCACTTGTTTCTTTAAAAATATCAGAAAGAGGGACTTTACTTAAAAGTGCCCATTGAAAATGTAATACCACTTATCCTACTTTCACCTTCTTCTGACGAAATCAATAAAATAGAACATATTTGAATAGTCACTCTTTGAAAAATGACACATCTTTAACTTTTTTGCATTATTGCCATTTGTGGTATCCAGTTTCAGATTGTTCCAGTCTTTTGAAAACAACAAGCAGCTGGAAACCCCCTCCCAATACATATCCATGTAGTAGTGGGGCAAGCTTTTGGCTTGAATAATAATTAGTTACAAGATTTAAGAGTTTGCTCTGCATAAATGCTTTTGGGTCTTTTTTTGACATCTCCTGTAGAAAGTTGTCTAAGACAATAAATGCTCATTATATTGAAATTTCTGTGTGTTCTGTAAGACCTTATGATACTTTTCTCCTGTGTTTTTATGCATTTTAATGCTGCCAACAGTGCATTTAATACATAGCAGTTTCACTTTCCTTTTTTCTTGGAAATTGTTCATTATGTGCTTGTGTTACTTTCTTTCTTTGATGGAGTTCCACAAGGAACTTTCCTAAAACCAGAATACAAAAGCAGAGGAGCTCTCTAAAGTGCCACAATAGTAGGAACTTTCCAAGAAAAATTAGCAGTCACAGGTCAAATAGGAAAATTACATTCCCTTTGATTCCAGTCATGTTTATTTGCTAATCCATTTCTTTTCTGATATTCCAGTCTTCTGGGCAGAATGAAAAAAACCTTTTGAAAACTGTTCCTGTTAAAAAAAGGTGTTCTAGTTGTCCTTGTGGATAAATGAGTTCTCCCTACTGTGAATTATTCTTTTGATCAGCTTTGCTGCAAGGTGATTAACACTGATTTTTGGGCCAGTAACATGTTTCCAGAATATGAGTTTCAAGGTCTGAAGCCTCATTGTCCTGTAAGGCTGGAGAGTGTTCTGCACAGTGAATCAGAGACCCTGAGTTGCTGAAGGGGACATATTATATTTGTTAGAAACTGGAGATACCAGGCTATAGTCCTGAAAAGTCGTATTTTCAAGATAGAAACACCACTTTTAAGGAGGGTTTAGGCATCCTTTTTAAGCTTAATTTCTTGGGTTAATTGAAAACTAAGACATCTAGCTGCATGTCTAAAAGGGCACAAAGTTTGAATATTTTAAGCATGAAAAATGTCTGTAAAACATTTAAAATAATTTTTCTGTAACCTAAGTAGCATATGTGTAACAGCTTAATTTATTTGGCAGACTGAGATTTGCTTCATAGGCTTCAAAACTTTGTTTCCAAAACATTTGAATTTAACATTTCTCAATGTGTGCTTATTTGGCAAAATTTCTGAAAACTTCAGCTATCATCTACCATGACAAAATTCTAACCTTGCCGAACATAAATGGAGTTCTTAATGTAAAGAAGACAATAAAAGAAGACTCAAAACAATGAGAAGAAAACACACTGGACAGATATTTTCAAATGTGACTAATGTATGGTACTCACTTCATTTTGATTCTTTTAGGCACAGAAGGTAATGTAGAGAATGCCTGATAATAAAACTGTCATAGTAATTTGCTTTCAAAATCATGCACTACAGGCACTTTTTTTTTTTAAATCAGGACAACTCTGATATTCAGGTGGTTATTATTTTACTATTTTGCTATTTTTAGTTCTAGTTAAAACTTTTCATCATGTTCATCTTTATGCATTCAATACATGAGTGACCCAAGCCCCATGGAAAACACTAATTACACCTGGCCACATCACATTGTGGGGAAAGGAGATACTGTGGGAACCTAACTGAAATTTATGCCTTTATAAACTTAGGGTTTACATCATACATAAAATCAGATACAATTCGGACATTGTTATTGTAAAAAAAATTGCAAAACAATCCTGGCTGCCTGCAGGACAGCCTTGTTAATGACATTGCACGGAAGAGAAGTGCTGTAACTGAAAGGATGTCACTTCAAATGAATTTTCCCAGCAGAAGCTACTGCTGAATCATCTTATTTCCTGTATATTGAAACAAATTGAAAGCAAGGACCTTCCCAGTCACAACGTATTACTGGAAATTCAGTACTGGAATCTATTCTGTGCTTTAAAAGTACGAGAAGTGAAAGATACCTTAACTGAAGGTACTGCATGTGCTGCTCCCTTTTCAGGTGAGATATACAGGAAGGCAAGAAAGCATTCAAATAAATACAGTCTTTTGGAAATTAAGTGCACTAAAATGCACAGTCTGGAAGAGCATTTTGAGATATACCTTTAAGTAATCTAAGGATGGAACTGGAAGTTTGCTGAATTAAATGCTTGACAAGAAACCAAAGTTGTAAAGCCAGCTCTGCTATCCTCATTATGTGTGGGAAGTGTGGGATCTTGGAGCATAACTGGCTTTCAGCAAGCTGCAGTGCAGCTCTCTCCAAGCGCTGTGCTGGGAAGCAATCCAAGGGATATTGACTTCTGGTTTTCTGGATCCAGGAAATAGTACTGTCAAGTCCTGAGGGTAAAACTAATCCTTATTTAATTAAGACTTTTGATTAACTGAGTTTGGGTAAACAGGATGGTAAAGTAACCAAAATATTTTGAAAGCAAAATATAGGAACTGAGAAGCAGGTCCTCGTCCAGCAACCTGTCAGTAAAAATAGACTCTTAGTCTCTCTGCTCTTGCAGCTTCTGGGGATAAAAATGCAGACTCCTGCAGGCTGCAAAAGGATCAGTATGAGCGGAGATGCGAGAACACTTTGGTAGAATTTGTGTAAGGCACCTATCAGCAGTGTTTTATAGCATTAGCTGTGCTACCAACTGTGTTAGAAGAAAAAAAATGAACCTTTGTACTGGATCTGCTTGAGATGAAGTTAATTTTCATAGCAGCCTGGAGAACAGAGTTTTGGATCTGTGACCAAAACATTGTTGATAACACATTTTAGCTGTTGCTGAAATGTATTTTTCCAGTGTCAAAGATCAAAACATTTTCTTTTTCCTACTCTCCCTTCCCCAGTTGCTGGCAGTGGACAACCAGGACAGCTGACCCAAGCCAGCCAAAGGGCTGTTCCAACCCTGTGTTGACATGCTCAGCTATGAAAGCTCAGAGAAAGACAAAGAAACTTGGATATCTGACATTTGTCTTCCCAAATAACCACGGCATGCAATAAAGCTCTGCCTTCTAGAAATGACTGAACATACACCTGCTGATGGGAAGTAATGGATGAATGCTTTGTTTTGCTTATTTATTAAACTGTCTTTATCTCAATCCATAATGGTTTTTTGCTTTTGTTTTTCTGACTCTGTCTCCCATCCCTCTTGGGAGGCAACTGGGTGGAGTTTACCTGCTAGCTTGAGTACCAATCCACCACAATCTTGCAACAAAGCTCTAACAAGCTCTTCTCTCTGCCTCTCCCTCCAAACCTTCAGGTTTAAACATTTTTCCCTTTCAACTTATACAAAACACATTCAAGAGCTATTCAGTAATGGACCATAATAAGAAACACGCAAGGATGCAGTTGAGTACTTAATTCAGGTGCACAGCAGTGAGGACACATTGCAAAGGAGGCACACGGAAACTAAGACTGGCATTTCTTGAGTGAGCTGCTCCTTTGCTTCTGAATTGTCCAGACGTTGTTTAATGCACGTGATGTAACTGCTCTGGTTGTGTGGCTGACCCCATTGGAACGCTGTGCCAAAGGCTGTCCTCAGTGGTCGCCATGCAACCGCATTGATTTCCGTGCCATCGCACAGGCGTGCTTGCAGACACAAGATCACCTCAGCGGCCTGCCCTCATCCACTGCAGAATCACCCACTGCTTAGGTCTTATTTTTGTCATCAGAGCTGGTTGCTGCTTGCATAACTAATGTGTCAGTGTATGAGTGACTCTGTTCTCCAGTCTGTACAAAGGCAGGTCATGCCAGGTCATCCCAGGAGAGTTTCTTCCTAAATTACTTCCTTTGCCTCCTCACTCATTAGCTTATCAGAATGCTCTTTCCAATTAATCAGATAAAATGTGATTACTTTACTTTACAACAAAAATTAATTAATTTAAAATGGAAATTAGGGAGAAATGTTTTGAGGTACTACCAAAGTTCTTTGACAAAATTTTTGGATGTGCTTAGTGCTCAGATCATTCTGAACTGTCATGCTCCACAGATAGAAAGGCCCTACTGCAAATGTGGGGTGAACAGGCTCCTGATCCAAGAAACACGTTGATGCTTAAGGATAGTGACAAAGGTCCCTGCTCCAGGAAAAAACCATGCATTTATTCCCACAGAGGACTGAACAGACCCCCACTGCACAGAGAGCGAGGTGCCATGTGCTAACACACACTGAATAGGTGCCTGCCCTAAGGAGGGACACATAATGCATCCAGCTCTGGAGTCCAGCACAGAAAAGACCTGGATCTCTTACAGAAGGTCCAGATGAGAGTCACAAGGATCATGAGAGAACCAGCCCACCTCTCCTGTGAAGAAAGGCTGAAAGAGTTGGGATTGCTCAGCCTGGAGAAGAGAAGGATCCAGGGATATCTTTTAACAGCCTTCCATTACCTAAAAAGGGCCTATAGGAAAGGTGGGGACAGATTTTTAAACAGGGTGATAGGACAAGAGGCAATGGTTTTAATCTGAAAGAGGGTGGACTTAAATAAGGTGCAAGGAAAAAATGTGGGTGGTGAAACACTGGAACAAGTTTCTCATAGAGGTGGCAGATGTCCCATCCCTGGTAACATTCAAGGTCAGGCTGGATGGGGCTCTGAGCAACATGGTCTAGTGAAAGGTGCCTCTGCCCATTGCAGAAGTTTGGACCAGATGACTTTTAATGGTCCTTTCTAACCCAAAAAATTCTTTGATTGTCTCCATTCCTAGGAGTGCCTGTGACTTTGCATTTAATGAGGATAAAATTTAAGTTTAAACAGGCCTGTGCTCCCAGGACTGATATCGATTTTTCAGGAGGGTTAGAGAGGTCCTCACTACCAGTTATTGATATCACAGCATGTCACTACTCTCAGACTGTCTCTTCCTCTGTCTGGAATTCCCTGCTCCTTGGCAAGTAATTTGTGCCATTGCTATATCCAGACATCTCCTCAAAATGTCTTTTCAAAATATACCCGAATGTTTTATGCTCAGTCTGAAAATGAAGGAAAATTTTATAACTACCTTGATTTCTTCAGCAATTATCTGTCACACTGTATGTCCTGTACAGCTTTAATGACCTGTTGGAAACAAAAAGAGCAGTGAGGAGAAAAGTTTAATAAATACCCATTAGCATCTAGCATCCACCTTATAACCCATGAGACACAAATTAAATGATGGATGCTTCTACCTGTGTCCTCATGGCCGGACTTCTTACTCACCCAGCTGTGCAGAATAGCAGGGATCAGTGTTGCCAGGGAGCCAGTTAACAGCATCTTGGTACAGTCATAGCCTGGGACATAGAGTGCAGCAGGCTGCAGGCTGCTTTAATAAACCCACAGCACATTGTACCTACACAAGAGCAGCTGCTCCAGCCCCTCCTGCCAGTTTACCCCAGTAGGTATCAGGATAAGGAGAATATTGGCACTGGCAGTGCTGACTGCATGCATCAGAGTGAGCAGCACCAGCTTCATGGGCTTTTGCCTGAGAGCTATGAGATCCTCCTGATAATGAGATGTTAAAGATGAGATATAATTTTGTAACTATGTCATCAAATCATTTTGATGGGATTTTAATGTGTTTTTGACTGGCTTTCTGCCTGCAGGATTCCTCAAGGGCATTCTCTTCCATTCTTAGCCCCTGTATGGGCAAACTGGGTTTCCAACATCCTAGCTTGAGTCCTGAAGAAATTAGATGCTGACTTTCAGAGGAGTTTGCTGCTGTCTAGGCCCAAGTCATTTGTTCCCAGAGAATAAAGTGAAATGAGACCTGTATGAGAGTGTTGGAATAAGGGAAATAAGCTTCCATGGGAAGCAGAGGACAAAAATAGTAACTCCATTAGGTTCATTTTTCAAAAAGGCTTGATGTTTTAAATCTATTAAATCAACTTCAACTGTTTGAAATATGGATATATACCCTTAGTAAAACATACATGTTAGATATCAAATTAGGTGTCTACCATTTCACTTTTCAGAGGAACACTGATGTCTCTCTGAGACTGGAGATGTCACTTTTAGGAAGCAGCTGTAAGATGGAAATAAATCTTTTCTTGGAGGACAATAACTCCAGAATAAGTCTAGACAACCTGCTCTAGGCTGAGTTAGGAAGACAAATCTTAAAAGGTAAAGGTCAGGTAGCAGATATTGTCTGTGTTTCCCTCAGACTATGCTTAGCATCTGTGGATAATAGGCAACAAAAGTCCAAACTACTCCAAGTTAATTTACGTCAATAAATGAAGTAAAGGCAACCAGCACATGACCCGGATGAAGCAGCTCTCCAAGGATAGTGCTCAGAGCTAGTTACTGGCTCCTGCCTTCAACATTCCCCAACCAAGGAATGAGCTGCTATCCTTTGTCTCTCCCTCTCCATTATCAGAGATTACAATTTGCTCCTTTTTGTGGATTTACATGGTAATAAAATTACCTGAACTTGGAAGTGTTAAATAATCCTGATCATAAATTCTAAGAGAGATGTTCCTGAAAACCAACATATTTTGCCAGAAATGGGAATGAATGGGTGGGGATGGGTAGAGGGTGGGAACCACCTGAGCCAGGTGCAATAAATAAAATAGGCTTTCTTCTGTGTTCTAATCTTGTTACTTAAACTGAGTCCTTGCCAGAGTGAGCAGCTGGGTTTCTGTAAGAACATAGTCTTGTTGAAGATACTGAGGTGAGGTATTTTCCTAGGATAAATAAAATGAAGAAAAAGTCTGAATTTTATTTGATATCCATATTATGTGGCTGGGTATATAAGAACAGCAAAAAGAAAGGCTCCTGTCCCTGTACAGGAATTTGCAAGACCAAGACCAAAGTATTCTTGGGAGGTACATTTCACGTGGCTGTCATTCTATTGCCTGAATAGCTGTTCAGGGATTTATTAGTCACAATGGACTCTTCTGCTTGTCTTCCAGTTGCTCAATTAGAAGAGCATGGGTCTTATGTAAGGCTTATGCTATATTTGCTGTGTTGGTACAGATATACTGTAGTCTGATATCCTATTTGCAACTCATTAGTAAGGTGAAAATAAAATATGGGTCGCCAATGTGCACTTGCAGCCCAGAAAGCCAATTGTATACTGGACTGCATAAAATGGATTGTGGCCAGTGATCAAGGAAGGGGATTCTGCCCCTCTACTTTGCTCTTGTGGGACCCTCTGATGCCTTGAGGTGCTGGAACAGAGGCTACACACAGTGTTGAGAATAAAATGGGTATTTACTGTGAGGCCTACGAAAGGCCAACAAAAGCCACACACGAGCAATGTAAGTACCACAGTCGTGGCCCCTGCCTGGATGGCTCCAAGATGGAAGGAAAGTAGGGGCTGGTCACGAGTTCTCACACCTTTATAGGTTTCAGTCCATTTGCATGCAGGAGTCAACTGTCCAATTATTAGTCTCAAATAGGGAAGTTTCATCCTCCTTGCTTGCTTGCGTCTCCGCCCTCCTCTTTTCACTTTGTTTATGCTTAGGGCTTGAAGTTTAAAGATACTGTCCTTGAGTCCCTAGCTGGAATAGGACTGTTTTGTCTTCATCACCCAAGCACAATGGAAAAGCACATCCAAGCAGAACAGAACAGAAAACTTAAAACTTAAAGGTATCACCACCTGGGTGCTGTGTCCAAGCCTGGGGCCTGCAGCATAAGAAAGACTCAAGCCTGTTAGAGCAGGTCTAGAGAGGACCCACAAACATGATTTGAGACCTGGAGCACCTCTCTTGTGGAGACAGACCAAAAAAGCTGGGATTGTTCAGTCTGGAGAAGAGAAGGGAGCCTACAAAAAAGAGGAAGAGAGACTTTTCACATGGATAGGTAGTGACAGGCCAAGGGGCTTTTAACCTGAAGGAGGATAAATATACTTTGGACATGAGAAATTTTTTTATGAGGATAGTGAGGATACTGGCACAGATTGTTCACAGAAGTTGTGGATGCCCAATCCTTAGAAATATTTAAATACAGGTTGTCTGGGGCTTAGAGCAACCTGCTCTAGTGGAAGATGTTACTAGCTATGGCACTGGATTTGGATTCAATGCTACCTTCCAACACAAACCATTCTATGATTTTATGATTCTATTTCACTTCTCTTTAGGCAACGAATCCTGTCTCCAGTCTAGCTCCTCATTTTTTTTGATGGAGGAAATTACTTAACCATAATTTGAGTCTTGGTAGAGG
The DNA here is from genome assembly GCF_052056855.1 of Sturnus vulgaris. NCBI lineage: Eukaryota > Metazoa > Chordata > Aves > Passeriformes > Sturnidae > Sturnus > Sturnus vulgaris. The sequence continues at coordinate 40,856,586 of NC_142244.1, read as the reverse complement.
TGGGAACACTGTAAAGGTAAAAAGAAAATACAGATTTGAGGACATATGAAAGGACAAGAATATCTATGAATGAAGTGGTGTTTCAATCTCACAGAAAGCAGGTCCTGTCCGACATATGGCACAGTTCAGCTGCCTCTCCATTCAATGCAACCCCTTGTGGAACTGCCCCAGTTCACCCCAGAGGAAAACCAGCATGCAGTTGCATAAGTCCAATGCATGATGCAAGTTGTGACTCAGAGGCAAGAAAAAATGACTAGAGAAGAAACTTCATATTATCTACAACCTTGGAGAAAAATCTGTGCTAGATTTCCCTAGATAAGCTCAGAAACTGGAAATCCTTTATCCCAAAGGTGGACTTACGTGAAGGCTGGCACTGCATTTAAGAAAAAGGCTTATCAATGATCTTATGGAAAGGGAAAATCAACTTGCATTTTACGATGAGAAAAAAGCTCTTTGTTTGCCGTCTCAAGAAGGCCAGTAGAGCAGTTCTTAGAGTAAGCCCTTATACCTCTCAAGCTCTCTCACATAGGCATTTTACTGCTATTCATTACATGTAAATGTCTCTTTGTCCCAACACAAACTTGCAGCTGTCAACACAGCCAACACTAACTACCAGGAAATGAATCTGTCTGAGAAGGAAATGTTGCAAGCTATCAAATCCCCACAATGTGCTAAAACATCCGTAGAGGCAGGCTGCCAGGAGTTTATTATAAACTATGGACCATATGTTCTTTTTGGCTTCCATAGTTTTGAACAAGGAAATGTGTCATCAAATAATCCCGAAGGGAAGGGAGAATGAACTGTGCAGGGGAAGAATCATAATGATACTTCACTGGGATGGTACCCCAACATCTTCTTTCCTGAAGAGTGTGCAGGCTTAAAAGACCAATAGAGATATAAAAAGAGGGCTGTTACTAGAGTGTGGATAGGAATAAACTTGGCAGGAACTCCATCATATGGCAACCTCAGGAGATGTGATGGGTGTCTAAGGAAAAGCTGCTATCATTCGTGCTCGTTCAAGAAACAATAATTTTCTAATGTATGTATCACTTCTGGCTCTAGTCAAGAGAAGTATGTCCAGGCATGTATGTATCACAAAACTCAAGATGAAGCAGACAGGTGATGCCACTGTCCAGGTTTGCTGACCATGCTGTTGAACAAGCTCCACATATCTGCAGTGTAGATATGATTGGCGTTGAAAAAGAAATGAGGCTGGTAAAATAGATCCACATGGAAAGGAGACTGAACTGAGTCTACATCAATCTTCACCATCTCAAGCTGGCAATATTTCTTTACAGGCTAATGTTTTCTATGCTGATACCAGACAGTGCAGGTATCACTGCCTCAGAACACTGAACACCATGGGTTGTGGCATATTTTTCTTCATTTACTTGACAGGTAAATGTCACCGCTACCCAGAATTACTCTCACAGTTCAGTGCAGTGCCCTTTAGAGCTTGAATACATGTTGACAAGCAGACACTAAGGGTGAATCAGCAGTGCCTCAGGTGAGGAGACCAATGAAAACAGAGATTGTGGGACATGGTAGGGAGCTTCAAGCGTATACTTCAAGCACAGGCAAGGTTAGGGCAGAAGTTGAGTGTGTTCTTGCAAAGATGAGGTTGGCCAATTGAAGACAAAACAGAAGCACAGTTATGAAAAACAAATAAACCAAAACATATTTCACTGAAACATGACCTAAGTAACAGGAGGTAGATTTAGACTAGATATAAAGAAGAAACCTTTTAAAATAAGGGTGGTGAAACACTGGAATAGATTGCTCAGAGGTGCCCTGTTCTTTGAAACATTCAATGTCAGGCTGGATGGGGTTTTGAGCAACTTGATCTAGTTGAAGATGTTCCTGCTCATTGTAGGTAGTTTTGACTAGATGACCTTTGAAAGTCCTTTCTAACCCCAATTATTTTATGACTCTATGATTCTGTCTGAATCTCATCTTTTTTCTTAGCTGCTCCATAGTATTTGCTCTAGGAAGAGTCTTGGCTGACAGGGCAGAGGGAACAGATTCCACAGCACCTCCTCTTCTGGGGTGAATTAATTCAATTTTCTTCAAATTGAATGTGTTTAGTTCACAGCAGTAATTAGTAAGCAGTCCTTCTGTCTTTATCTTGATCCACAGGCTTTTTTTTTCCTGTTCTTCCTATTTTTTACCCTTTTCCACTTCTGTCCTGGGGAGGTGGGAAGTGAGCAAACAGCTGGGGGGAGAGTTAAGCTGTTAGCCATGGCCAATCCACCACAGTTTAACATCCCTACATGGCATGCACATAATCGACTTAACCGAGTATGTATTTTTTCTACCTTATTTCACTGTCTCAGCTTTCAACATTCTTGGATTCTTTTCTGACTTTTAGATTCTTAAAATTATGTCAAACTTAAGACCTGGTCTGAAACCTGCAGTTCTGTGTGTTCACCTCTGACATTTTGGAATAAATATCAGCAGATCTAATAAAAAGAAAAACATTCTGCTTTAGTATAAACACTCATAAAAATTCATTCATTAAGAACATCCAGCAAGTCTGTGCTTTGGGTCTGTACCTATAATTTAGTTGATGGTCTCACAACAAAGTTGTGCTGGTTGAAATCTCTCTAAATACCTCTTCAACTTTGCTCAGTTAAAATAGCATGGGAGCTTCAGGATTTTTGTGTGCTGTAGAGACCAGGATAAGGGATTGCCATTCATTTCTTTCATAAGTGCACGGTGCATGATCAATCTCTGTGATGCAACCAAGACTTCCCTTGTCCTTTGGAGCACACACAGAGGGCACAGATAGAGTGTTATGCCAAGGCCTTGAAGGGGCATGTACACCTTGTATCAGGTATTGTTTGAGCTTATAACGTTCCTCTTTCCTACACATGAAAATCATAAATAAATGCTCCATGGGGACAGTTCAACACGATGCTTTTATTTCAAACTTAAATGCCACAAGCATCTTCTAACTAAGCATGACTATGCTAGGAAATTCCTTTCTGTGTCTTGCCTCCCATATATTCTGCCTCAGAAATGTGCTACTTCTTTGTTTTTCTGTATTGGAACTAATAGAATCAACACGGTGCAGCTGTGAGCGTGACGCAGCAGAAAAGCTGCAAATCTTCATGCACATGACATCCTGTGACAAAAAGGATCTCACATTTTGAAGATTTAAAATGTCTTAGTTTCATTAATTTTTCCTCAAGGGGAGCTAACATTATTTTGAATAGGAAATAGTAAAACCGTTGTTCTACTACACCAATCTGTCAAGATGGCAAACATAAAAATTATATCAAGAATATGCTACAGTTCAAATTTGATTGAATTCATAATTATTTTCATACTTCCCAGGCAAGATTTAAGAGTTTCTAAAGCAAGGCTTAAATACGAAGCATATGGCAGATGAAGTGATGCTAATAACAATGGGGCCTAATGAGAAGAGAAATGTTTTGCTAACAAGCATATTTTACTTCATAGGTTTTTCCTGAGGATTAAAGAAGAAACTTGGAATTTGAGATCTGGCAGAGAAAAATGATAGAACTCCTTCAGGATATGAGTATTTAACCTCTAAAAGCCCAGGGTGAATGGACTGCCTTTTACATTTACTTGAAGAAAACACAAAAATGTTTGATGGAGTTATCAGTTGTGGTTGGGCTTTTTGTTTGCTTTGTTTGGTATTTTGGGGTTTTTTTTGTTTGTTTTGTTGGGTTGTTTCATTTTTTTTTTCAGAGAGCCTTGAGAGTCTACAAGGCCTGACAAAACCAGTAAAATTTTCCTGCTTGAAAATATATGTCTGAAATGGCATTAGTTGGTTAAGATTTCATCTGCAGCTCTGTCTTTCTGTCTCTACAGCAATGCACAAGGGTTTCTAGATGTTTAGCAGATCTCTTTCACATATGTTCCCTCATATTACATCAAGGAAAGATAAACAACTTCCACTCAACTCTGTTGCACCAAACTTCCTAATTTCCAGATATTTAACTTCCATACTGACTGTGGCAGAGAGAAAAGACAGCCTGCAAACAAGCTCCAATACGAATTCATTCTGACTTTGAGTTAGCTAACAATCTGCTGAAGGAAAGGGACACTAGCAAGAAAAGGTATTTTCCCAGACTTTTCTGTTAGGTTACTGTAACTGGTGGGGATTTAGCATTTGGATAAGCACTAGGCTAAGGATGGAATATATCACTAGATTGAGAAGGGGCCAGCTGAGAATTCAGCTTGGGAAGCAGAACACAATGGATAGTTGCCATGTGCAAAACCTGAAGATTTTCAGGTACTATGTGAACTGTAATCTTCCCTATCTCTGATGTTCCCAGGACTGTTTTCTGGGATGAAGAATGATGAATCATTGGATGTTTTCTGGGATGAAGACTGATGAATCTGTCATTCAAAATGACATTAAAAAAATTTGGGATGATCCTGAGCCCTTTCTGAGGCCAGTATCACCCAGAGTGGTTATTGGTTAAGAGAGTGCTCATTTGTCTTGGCCAGAGCTTTCATAGTCCAAAGGTCCAGGGGTCCATCACATCCCTACCTATTGTTTAAATCACTATAGGTAGACTTAGCCAGTGAGTTCACTTTGGGGAGTGCCCTTGCCTCCCACCACTTAGGAGGGTAACTCTGTGCCCATGATAATTTCTGAACTCTTGTTCACATTCCCACTTGTTAGGCTTCATGGGCAAACTACATCAAACTCCAGGATAAAGACAAACACTATCTAATACTCATGTGAATTCCTTAGAAAAGTGTACCTCTGAATAGTCCAACCAAAGCCACCATTGTCCCTGTATGCCAGCACCCCAGGCTCCTTTTAGCACCAACTATCTAGTCCATGGTTTCTGCATTTCTGGAGTACCTCATCAATATTTGTCAACTTACATTTCTTCTACTGTTGATATTCTATTCCATCATGAACTTAACCTTTATCCTCATTAAGTGCAAAGTCCTGCACCTGGGGAAAACTCCATGTACAAGTACATGCTGGAAAGTATCTTGGCAGGAAAGAACCGTGGGTTCCTGGTAGACACCAAGTTGGGCAAGAGCCAGCAATATGTCATTGCTGCAAAGAAGGAAGATGGAATCCTGGGTTGCATTAGGCCAAGCACTGCGAGCCTGTTGGTCTCCTCTACTCTGCCCCACCTGCACTATTGTGTCCAGTTCTGAGCTCCTCAGTACTAGAGAGTCATGGGCACACTGGAGAAAGTTGAACAAAGGGCCACAATGATGATTAAAGGGCTGGGGCATCTCACATATAAGGAAAGGCTGAGAGAGCTGGAACTGTCAAGCCTGAAGAAAAGTCTCAAGGGATATTTTAGAGGAAGGTTCAAGGAGAGCAGAGACAGGATCTTTTCAGTGCTGTTCACTGATCACAAGTGATTGGCACAAACTGAAACACAGTAGGTTCCCTCTGAATATCAGGAAACACTTTTTTAACTGTGATGGTAACTGAGCACTGACAGATTGACCAGTGAGGTTGTGGAATCTCCATCCCTGGAATTATTCAGAAGCTCACTGTATATGAGTGCCCTTGGGGAACTAGCTGTAGTTAGTCCCACTGTAGTGTGGGAGTTGGACCAGATGATCTCCAGCAATCTCTTCCAATCTCAATTATTCTGCAATTCTGTGAACATCTGGGAGCTTTTCCTTCAAAATGTTACCATATAAAGTCCCCACAGAATTGCTGCCTATTGACATATGTGGCTAATTCCATGGTTATTTGTAGCAAATTCTCATCCTGTCATAGTAATTTTTTTCCAGACTCAAAGGCTCTGTCCACAATGAAAAAACCCTGTTTTCTGAAAGACTGTATTTTAGCTGCCCAGAGGAGGCTTAATCAGAGTGTTAGGTTGATCTTGTAGTGAAAAATACACTTTCCATCTTCTAGTGAGATTCAGTTGAGGTTTAAACACTGAAAATTAGCTACAGGGTAGGTATTTAAAATACTGCTATAGATGACTGAGACCTTAATCCTCCTTCAGTTGCCTCAACATAGTGTGTAATGTCAGTGGAATTTCCTGGTAAAGACACCTGCATTGGGCTGGTTACCATGATAAAGAACCTATAAGAAATCCATATATTTTTAAAGATGTGGTTGGAAGCTCAAATGTGTCTGCAGGTGTCTGGGTATATGGGTATAATCAGTACAATCAAGAGCAGAGTAGAAGGCAGTTTTGGTAGAGATCAGCCACTAGGAGGGCAGTCCAGATATTTACATCCAGACTTGAGTGCCTGTAGCTAGTCCCAGCTGCACTGTATTCACAATGAGGCTGGTAGCTCTGTTGTGGTACCTATAGCATACCTACATATTCCTGAAAGGCTGCCTAAGGACCAGGAAGAATATCTTGCCTTGTTTATTTTGATCGATTGGCATCTGTCAAAGTAGTCAGGGCAGTCAGATTTCTGACTGTAAGTAATGGCATTGCAATGAAATGCAGTTTGGGAGAGGGTCCACCAACCTTTATGAGGCCTCTGTTAATAAGGATATATCCTTGTTTAGGGAACAACAGTTTTCAGGAATCAGAGGTGGCACAACTTGTTATACCTGCTCATGGCAAATTAGTGCATAAAAGCATTCTTGAATTACAAATACATCTCCCAAAAGGTGAAGAACTGACTCTGTGTATCCTCACAGTGAAAGCAGAGCACAGGCCGAAGCAAAAGCATTTGCTTTGTGTGGGAGGAAACCTAGGCCAGTGATACAGAATTACCTCCCACACTTTGGCTGGTATGTGTCACACTTTGAAAAGGGTATTAAACATTAGATGAGACAACAGAGAAACTTTCAGTCAACTGGCATTTTGTTCTGCTCTGTCTGCACCCCCTACACTTCTCTGAATACCATTCCAGTATTTCCTTTTGGCAAAATTCTAAGTTTGTTAAATCTTCCATTGATCCAGTGAAGTTCCTGCAGGTCTCTTTGTTCTGCAGGTGCTGCCTAGATCTCTCTGCCAGGGTCGTGTGAGAGCTCTGCTCTCCCCATTCCACCAGCTTCATTCCAAAGCCTGGCCTGCACCCTACCACGAGCAATCCAGATAGTGTCCCACATGTGTGCCAAGATCCTGTGGTTGCAAACTTTGGTTAAGAATGCAGGAGAGTTCAGCCTTGGAAGTGTGATCTGTAAGGTAGGGAGGGTAAGAACACAAGACGTGTTCTACCTTGTGCTGCTGTCCATCTGACCTAATCCTGCATCTCAAGAGAGCGTGTGAGCCTGGCCTGTGCAGTCACTCGTTTAAAGGTAGTGGTGATAAATTCCTGTGTTGTCCTTTTACCGTCTCCTTATGTGCTTGCTTTCCAAGAACTTCTATTAGCCTTTTGGACCTGCCATATTTCTACCTGCAGGGTAGAGACATATGCATGAAGTCTAAGGGCAGAATAATTTTCAGGTCAGCTAGTCCGCTAAAGATAAAAAATTGACTCGATTCCTTCACCTCCTTGTTAAGTCCAAATCTTGTGTATTACAACAAGCTATTTCATTGCTCAGGAAAAAACCCTATATCCCATCCCACAGGGAAAAAATGAACACATCCTCCTTGCAACAAGTTCTATAAGCCCACATCAGAATACTGACCACACTATATGTTTTTTCTTTCCTGGCTTTCGCTGGTCCTTGGTTATTAATAGAAAAGCAATTAAAAAAATCTAGGCCTTCCAAAGGCAAGTACTACTGGGGTAAAATTCATTTATGCTAGTGCAACTGAAAACAAAATTTGTCCCATTCTTATCCTTTTTCTCCCATCAGCCTCCTCCTTCTATGTTTCATTTATTCTCTCCCTCCTGCTGCAAGGTTTTCCTTAAATCATATCTTCCCTCAAGGCTTTGCTGTGTCTTTTCCAAAAACATTTTGTGTTTGAATTCCTCTGGTACATTATAATTGTCTGAATGAGGTAGCACATTTATCATGACCCAGACCCTGTCTTTTAACTTGGAATAGAGAAGTGGGAAAATTAATAACACTATGGAATTATTTACAAGTTTAAGTTCTGTGCCTTTTTAAAATCCTCTGATAAATATGATTTTGGTTCTCGTTAATGATCATGGCAGCATGTCACAGTTATAAGCAGTTATTTTACCTTCTGATTACAGCAGCACCTCTTAGCCATGGATTTCAAAAAGGTTTGCAGTCTTGTACTCCATTTAAGAGACAGGTAGTTTATTACTGCTTTCTGAAAGACAATGAACTTTAATGCTTTACTGAAGATTTGTCAACAACCAGACAAAAAGCTAAACCAAACATCCTTTGTTTCTTTATGAACAACTTCCAGTGAGATTCAGCTCAGAAGTAATTTCAGGATTGGGATGTGCTGTTGAGTGCAGAGAGATGCTGATTTAGACCAAAGCCTTGTATTTATATAATAGAAGTTGGGTCAAATGAATCACAGTGCTGGCTGCCATGTCATTACTGAAACTTGGGAAGTTTCTTAAGGCAGGAAGAAGACTAAAAAGGATTTGGTTATGCTTGTTTTGCCGAAGTGTTCCAAGTCAGAGGACCGGTGCTGCATTGCTGGTGTGCCCACCGGCTGGGCTGGTGCTGTGTGCTGCACTGGTCAGCCCATGGCCTGACTGCCTCCTGTTTGACCAGCTGAGCACTTTGACTGCTTCAGCTTTGCTGTCCTCTGCCCTGTGCAGACCTCCAACTGTGCCCCAAACTCCCCTCTCAGGGTGTGCAACACGAACCCCGGGCTTCCCACTGTGCAAACAGCTTCCTACTGTGCTGAGACCCACAGCCCACATCTACTGTGGATCTGAACAGGGAAAAACCCCAGGTGAACTGAGCAAGAATTATGGGTTTGGGTCTTCAAGGGACTCATCCCATTGGACTTGGAAGAGACCCAGGTCCTAGGGCTGTGTAGACTTTCTCCCTGGCTTCATGGCAATATACTCTCTCAGCAGGATGTTTCCTCAGTTTTATATAGCAAGGCAGATGTGTTCTATGATGCAAATGTAGTCAGACAGGAGTATATAAGCAAAGCACAGAATTTTGTGTATTGATTTACATATCCTGAACATTGCAGCTCTTTAGAGAAAGGCCATATGAAGATTACTCAACCCAGCTCCTCTCTGTTCCAAAGCTGCTGAAGATGACCAATATTTAATCAACTCAGAGAGTAAAACCAGTGGGATGAGAAGAAAAATATTATCACATTTTTAGAAATATAAGGATGTGGTATTTAACTGAGATACTGTACTTTCATGCTTTCTGAGCTTTTCTTGCAATTTAAAAGACATTTTCAGCCTGTGCAAATGTGATGTGGATACTTAACCAAGAGTAGAACCCTCAATAGTTTAAACTGAGATAGTACCAGCTAAGTCAGTTGCCTTAAGGAACTCAATTTAGTATGAATCTAGTCCAATAAACACAAAAATATAATCAAATTTTGACTGAAATTGTGTGGACTGATAACTCACTAAACAACATTTCATATTGTTAGGTCAGCATCAGCTGCAAGGCAAATGAAATTGCAAGGTTCATTTGAAATCATATTAATGAATAAATGAAGGATGTTCTTATCTCACACATGAATGATAACTTCCTGGTGAGGGAAAACTGTACATCCTATCCCTCTGCCTCACACTGCTGGCTAATCAGTCCTGATGACTCTGGAGATTCCCAGGCACTGAAGTGCAACCAGCAGAAGATGAACTTAAATGGAAGGACAGGATCTGGGTTACTTCAGGAGGATTTCCCTTTTCAGCTAAATGAAAATTACTGAAATTCAGACAGGTCAAATCTTGTTTTCTGCTGAGCCAAATGCAGATTGCTGTGTTGTCACAGCAGCATGAAACTGTCCAGGCCCATACGTTTCTCCACATGGGATATGAGTGAAAGACAGCCTCAATAAACTGTTAAAGTATTCACTCTCCAGACATGTCAAATCAAAACTAATCTCATGCTTGCTGCTGTTACTTTGAGAGCTAACTCAGTGTGTACCATGCAGCTATAATTTGATCTGATAACTACCATAGAGAGGAGGTGATATATGGAATCAGAGGAGCTGTGAAAGGAAGGGGTCAGGCTGAACAGACCCCTCTTTGAGAAGGGTGGATCCCATCATAGGAAAGGCTCTGGGCACTATGGGGTATCTGAGGACAGACAGGGCAGTCTAACATTGTCTGCACTCCCGAGAGCCTGGCTTTGCAGGGAGTGTCAGCCAACCCTCCTGATGTGCAGTTCCAACCTTGCCTAATGGATGAGGTGTTCAGGGGCAGCTCTACTGATAGGTGTAGATCCAAAATAAAACACTTCTTTGTCAGGAAAAGTTTCATTACACCCATGGCAGCACTCCCTCTGCAGTTTTTAGTTTGGAGATCTTTCTACAAAGGCTGGACTTGCCAATGTGTTTTCTGCAAGATTTCTTCTCTCTGGCAAAGACATAAATATCTTCAGGAAGTATTTTTTATTTGTTCACAGTGGTGAATACCCTTTGTACATAAAACATTTACTCTCTTATGCAATTTTGCTATTAACACTGCAGTTGTAATTGTGCTTTTAAATTGTTATTTCAACTCATAATCCCTCATTTATTGTCCCTTCCTTATGGAAAGGGGCAGAGGAAGGGGAATGGCTTATTTGGATTTCAATTTCCCTGCTGGGGCTAAACTCAGCTCATTTAATTGATGCCCAGTGTAGGTCTTGAGGGAGAAGTTGAAATAACATTTTGATTGAAACATTTGTCTATTGGGTACAGAACTCCCTGGTTACAGTGCTTGATCTGTTCTTGTGGGTGTGTGCCTGGCCCACTATATATTCCTGTATGTGCTTCTCCTGATAATATTTGTCAAGGTAGGGAGAGCAATTAGGATTGCTTTGGTGATGTACTGTGTGACCTCAGTTTATGACATGATAACATCAAGGACAATGAGGGTCATTTGGGATGTGAATTCAGTGTTGTTAGCCTGTCCTGGCCTTGGCTGTTGCCTTTGGCACTTCATTAATAATAGTACCCAGCTGGTGGGGAGAGCAGGAGTGGATGACTTTACCCAGCCTTTCACCCTCTTAATCCTCATTCAGATCTGCTACAACAGCTTTTGAGAATTTTGAATTCCCTTTGGATGTTAAGGACAGGATAACCTTGCTGCTAAAACTGCAATGTCTCTCTGTATGGTCTACACTGTCTTTAGAGTCAGGACAGAACATTCTTGGGAAGTTGTTCAGAGACCTGCCCCAGGGATGGATAGTCCTGAGTAGCATGAAAGGTGAGAGAAAATGGCCAACTTTTGAAGAAGTATTCTGCTCCAATGATTTGGAAGTTCACCCCTGAACAAATACAGGACTCTGATTAAATGGCAGAGTTTTGAAAGAAAATTGCTGTGGCAATTCCAGAGAGGCATGAAGCTGTGCTGGCCCTGGTACTGCCTACTGCACACTGTTATTGTACAGCACTTTCAGGGGAGGGGAAGGAAAGCAGACCAACAAGCACCATGGCCACTGACACTGCAGCTGAACCAGAGCAACAAGCCATGCCAGCAGCAGTGGCCTCTGGTAAGAAGAGGAAATCCAAGACCAAATCAATTCTTGCAGAGAGTGATGAGGAGGAAGCAGGATTTTCAAAACCAGTGGAAGAAACAGGACCAGAGATAATCACCCAATCCCTATCCCCGGGGGAGCCCCTACTGACCTGGTTTCCCCAGTGCTGGGATATCATGGGCAATGATGTGGCACCAGATGGTAGTGAAGCCAAACAACTGGGATCCCTCTCCCAGAATGCTGGTATTGACCAGGTAATCAGGAGAAGACCAGAAACTTTCAGCCTCTGTAGACAACTCTTGTCAGGTGTGAGGGAAAGATACCCATGCAAAGATGTGCATGGGTGCACCATGGAGGTGGAACAACATGGCACAAGTATCTTGTACCTTAGAGAATTAGCTGTGCTGGAGATAATCTTTTCAGATAATGAACAATTCCCCAGTAATCCAGATAGTGTCCAGTTCACAGAAAACATGAGGCAGAAATCTGTATGGAATGCACCAGCATCATGTGCCAAGTCATTGGGAGTGATATCATTGAAGATGGGAGAACAAAAAGTGGAAACTTTGGTTGGCAAACTCCGGATATATGAAGAAACAATCTCTGCCCCGTTAAGGGCCTACATCTCTTCAGTGGATCAAGAATTACCAGAACTTAAAAGAGGAAATTAAAGAGGACCACAAGAAACTTAGAGAGGATATTAAAGAGGAAATTTTCCATTCTCCACCAGTACAGACCAGAGACCATACTATTAAATGCAGGTTCCCCCCTTCAAGAGAAAGGGTACACTCTCCAAGGTAACCTGTGCTTTTACCTCTATGAACATGGAGAACACATGAGGAAGTGGGATGGAAAACACCCTCTGCCCTAGCAGCCTGGGTTGAGAGGAAGAATTAACTACCATTGTAGTGCACAAGGCTTCTGTCTTATTTTCTGAGAAGTTAACAATGAAAAAAATTGAACAGTATATGCAAATAGCAGACTTTCCTTCTCCCTGCTCTTGATACAGTCTGGCAGTCTGGAAGGAGACCTATGGAACAGGTTAGGTTATTGCAAATGGACTTCCACCATATATTGGGTCTGGATTCTGAGGTCAGGGATTCTCCTGGAGCACAAGAATTCAGGGCTAGGATTAGATACTGATGATACAAATTGTACTTGAGGGGACCAAGCCTTGACCAAGGCTGCAAACTGACTCTAATGACACTGAAGCCTACAGGTTTGATCTGAACTCTTTATTGCTTGCAGAATTTCCCTAAAGGAGGCAAGACAAATAATGAAGTAGCTCATGGTGGCTAATGAGCCCTCATCTCCCAAACCACCAGATGTAGCCATTCACTGCAAAAAGCAGAAAGCAAGAAATGTGAGTAGAGATTATTTCATAGTAGAGCAGCAAGTGGATTTTCCAGTCTTTCTTCACTACCTCAGGTAGGTAATATATTCAGTATGCCACACCAAATAATGAGATTGCTTATCTCCTCATTTTCTCTGTTCAACATTTGTGTTTCTTATAACTTGTGAGACATGACAGTGGTCAAAATGGGTTTGAAACAGCAAAGCAAAGTTAGATCTCAGGAGTTTGCGTTCGGGTTTAACACGTGGCCTTGTTCCAGGAGAAAGCCACAGCGCTGGGCTGCAGGACACCTCTCAGCATGGTTCCTGCAATTAGGGAAGGAGCTGTACCGAGCCGCTGAGGATCAGCAGGGCTCTGCCCTCGCTTTGCTGCTGCTCCTGGGAAGAGCAATGCTAATGTTCTGAGGCCACCTACTGTTTGCTTTCAACACCTACATGTTAATATATGGGATGCTGTCCAAGAGAGCAGGCTTATCCTAATGACCAGAAAGTATTCCCAATAGTCCCTAAGGATGTCAAGAGACATCAGAAGCAGAACGTGCTCTACTTTAACTTAAGAAGGTTTATAAGTATAATCATGCCCAGCTTGTTAAGATGGTTTTTCAAGGAAAGTAAATATTACTATCTTGATAATTTTTTACTTCATTAATATCCTCTGTAATCTCTCTCTGTAAGAATACCCTTAAAAGTGCCAAACACTCCCAGAGCTTCCACTTTCAAGTACTCAGGAGGAGTCTGGATGCACAGAATGAAATCCTAGCTCCACTGACTCACAAGCAATTATTCCCCTTTGCATGAATAGAGCTAAGTTAGGGTTTTTCACTCTCTCAGTTCATCATAATAGGAATTTGCTGATCCCATGCTGTTAAATCCATCTGCTGCCTCAAGCTTTGACTTGAAGCACAATGAATAAAAGAAGGAGAGAAAAAAGGAGGAGGAGAATCAGAAACTGTTATCCACAAAATACCCTAGACTGAAAGCCTCAAGCTGAGCCTCTGGAGGCCAGCTACTTCTGTACAAATGGAAAGAAAGCTGAAACTCCAGGCATTACAATCTTCTGCCTATTACTAATAGCAGGATTCAGTTGACTCTAATACACAAAGACTCCCTTCCATTTACACATTCATTACACATTCTCAGCTGCTCTTTAGGCATTGACTCCCTAGTTCATAGATAGTTCATGTTGTAACAGAGGTCCCACTTTTCTTCCTTTTAAAAGGGGTCAATTGGATGCTGAGTCCTCTTCTTTCAGTCCCATCTAGTGTGCAATGAGATATTCAGGCCTGTTCACACCAACCCCTCTCACCAATAACTGGCTTGCAAAGGCTTCAATGCTGAATCAATCAATCAGTCAGTCAATCAATCAATCAATCAATCAATCATCAGTCAAAGCATCAACGGCTTATTCTTTTTTGTCAATTTTGCTCCACTAAAGCTCCCTTCTATTTGAACCACATTCTCCAGAGACCTTTAGGAATCCATTTTCCCAAAGTTCTCTGTCCTCTGTTTCCTGTACCTTGTCTGGATAGCAGGTCCAGTTGTGCAGAAGCACTGCTGCTGGGTGCAGTCTCCAGATCCTAACAGAGAAGTTACCCAGCAGGTTCTGCAGAGCTCCAATCACCCATTTCCAAGGAAATTAAAACAACTTGGAGCATGTATAATCTCATATTCTTTTTAACACATTCAAAATATTATAGATAGGGAAAAATATGGAAAATTAGTATTTTAAACCTCATTGTAATGAATGGACTATGAAGTCCAAGAAAGTAACCTTCAGAGACTGGAAATCAAAAATTCTTTATTAGTTTCTTCACTCATTGTTAAAGAAGACCTTAAGAATCAGTGGTGCATGAGTGGCTGGTAAATTTGATGTATGCACTGCCTTTCCTCAGCATCAATGCAAGATAATTACAAGTAGCTTGCCTTGATTTATTTTTTTCCTTTCAAGTAAAAAAATTTACAATTTTCTTCCTTAAATTGACCTTGGAAATTTACAGGACCATGCTGAATTTAGAAAATGAAATAATTTCTGAAATGAAAGCTAAATGCTACCTGGATACCATCAGCCATGACCTGATTATTCTGAACTTGTAAAGACAGAGGTTGTCCCAACTGTAAGACACATACTTTCTGTTTTGTAAAGCACAGAATTTTCATTCTAAGGAAAATTATCAGGAGAACAGTGTAGCCATGAGAAAGCAGACGAAATGGAAGAAGAGTATTAGATGAGAGTTACACTGTAGGATGAGGCAGGGCTCAGAGGTGGCATAGAAAATGACACCTTGATGGCTTAGGCAGTGTGCTGCTCTTCAACGGTGGGTACCAGCTGAATATGCCTTAGTGACTGTGTATTAAAAAATTGTTGGCATTACCCTTGCACAGTGCTGCCATGTGCTGCAGAGAGGAGCCCTTAAGCAATCAGGATAGTAAAATCCCACAGTGTTGGCTCAAGTCCCTTCTTCAGCAAAGAGGTCAGCCAGTGGACATGAATGATGAAAAATAAAAATGTGAAAACTGGAAAATAGAACTATGTAAAATGTAAATGATACATAAAACTAAAGACATGAAAGGGGGGAAATACAAGACTGCTAGCAGTAATGAAGCCCTAGCAATAGCAAAGTCCTATTATTAGGTGATATAATGTAAAGCTGATATATTAAAGGTTACATGTATGGAAAGAAATATTTAATTCTAGTCCAGTTTCTGTTCTACTGCTAAAGATAGTGATATCTCTTACTTGAACTCCCTAGAGCATTTAGCTTGCTTTGGCATTCCTGTTAAAAGTCAGCACTGTACTGCAGAACATGAACTGAATGGATAAAGCCTTTGGTAAGTAAGGTTACATATGTGCTATCTTTTCAGAGTCAACACACTTGAAAATACTGGAGAACATTTCACTCACTTATCTACTTCTGTGCAGCTACTATGAAGCCACAAAACCTCTAAAATGGAGCATGTGAGACAGGTGTCCAGTGTCCATACTGCTTCAAGGCAGTCTGAGAGGAAGCTGTCTACCCAATTCATGCATCTTGGTAGCAAATAATGTGGGACCCCTGCAGGAAGGACTAGCAATATGGCCCAAGATTTATTTTATGGCTGTCCTCAATATGAATCCAAACAGGAAGGCAGATTACAGTTCAGAATCAGAGAGGAGGGTGTCCCACACTCTGTGTAAAACTGTTAAATATAACATGTATCACACCTCAAACATGAATGACTGATTCTATCAAGTATAAGCCCATTGGAATTTTAAGCCATTGAATTTCTTCATTCAGTCTCTCAATTTATTGCAGATCAAACTACCGACCAATACAGTCACCACAACAAACAGGAATGTGCAGATAGAATGACTGATCAGGCATGCTTAGTGTTCTTAGTCCATCCAAGCTGTGTTTTAATACAGCCAACAACAGTACCAGTACAAAATGGTAACAGCATATAGAGAATACACAAAATGGCTGAGTAACTCCTTAGAAGCAGTGGTTGTGAAAGCAATTTACAGACTGTGTTGAGCAAACAGATGTGGTGGTACAAAGAACTACTATTACTGAATCTGTAATCAGGGCAATAACTGGTAAACTTAGTCAGACTGCTCTTTCCATTGTCTTTTAGGGATATTTAATAAACCCAGCACTGGAGCAATGCATCCTTTCAGGAGTGCTTACTAATACCTGTAGGTGATCAATAGAGAGCCACAGAAATATCTGAGGGCTGAAGGAAGTTCTTCTCTGGGACCAAATTAATGAGCCTAGTGTTTTTAGTTTGTTAGAACAAAACCTTACAAATTACTTGTTTTCAGTCTATAAGTCCATTACAGACTGTGCTCTCATGACACAGAGGAATGCTGAAATGTAAAGAATTAGACAGAAAGGAATAAGAATCAATACCAGAAGATGGAAGCAAGTGTTTGCAAATAAGAAATTAGGCAGAAATTTTTCTATTGGACACAATTGACAAAAGGAACAGGCCAGCAAGGGAAGCAGTAGGACCTCTGTTCCCTGATATCTTCATTTTTGACTAGAAGTCAGTCTGGAAGATTTCCTTTAGTTTAGCACAAGGCCTGTCTGTGCATAACTGGGTGTGTATCATAACTGGCCTGTGTATCACTGCAGGGCTCAGGGTATCACTGAGTATTTTGCCTCACAAAAAGTAAGTTGTATCTACTCTTGCATCTGTCTCCAGCTTCCTGCATAAACACTGGGCACAGGAAACCTAGGCAGAGTCATCACTGTTTATCTTGTCCACAGGCCCTCTCCTTAGGTGCAGGCTGCAGTGATCTATTCAATCACTGGTTCCCAACTAACAGATAAGCCTTCTCTTGTCTTATGCTGGTCTGACATGCTACTTTCACATGTTATCAATGTACTGTGCAGACATTGCTTCAGACCCAATGAGAAACAAAATTGTGAATGCACATTTATTTGGAATAGGATAGGATAGGATAGGATAGAATAGAATAGAATAGAATAGAATAGAATAGAATAGAATAGAATAGAATAGAATAGAATAGAATAGAATAGAATAGAATAGAATATTTTAGTTGGAAGGACCTACAACAATCCCTGTCCCTGTGCCTGACTAATTTAATTGAAGAGCTATGTCCAAATGGTTCTTAAACACTGACAGGCTTGGGGAATGAACCACCTCTGTAGAAAGCCTGTTCTACTGTGCTTCTCTCATAAAGAAATGCTTCTTCATGTCCAGTATAAATCTCCCCTAGTGCAGTTTTGAACCATTCCTATGCATCTAACCACTGGATACCAGGGGGAAGAGATAAGCACCTCTCTCTCTACTTCTGCTCCAGAAGCTGTAGAGAGCAATAAAGTTGCCCCTCAGCCTCTTTTCCTCTAAACTAGACAAATCCAAGGTTCTTAGCAGCCCCATGTAGGACGTTCCTTCCAGTGCTTCCCCCAACTTTGTTGCCATCCTCTGGGTGCATTTAAGGACCTTCACATCCTCCTGAGCTGTCAGCTCAGCACTGCACACAGCACTCAAGGTGAGAGGACACCAGTGCTGAATGCAGCAGGACAATTCTGGTGATGCTGTGTGTGATGGACCCCAGGATGGGATTTGCCCTCTTGGCTGCCAGGGCTCACTGCTGGCTCACATTGAGCTGCTGCCAGTCAGCACCCCCAGATCCCTGTCTGCAGGACTGCCCTCCCCAAGAAGGTCTTCTGCACTGCTTACTTGACCTAGGACACACTGGAATTGCCTGCTCCTGGGCTTGTAAAAGATGTTTCTTACAGACTGACCAGCCCTGAAAAGTGAAAATACTTTACTAAGTGTCTCCTTGAATAACTCAAAACTTGCACCTCTGAAGGCCAGGGTAGCAACTTTGCTGTCCTTTATTCTTATTTCACTGAAAATTTTAAACTCAACCATTTTGTCATCACTGTGGCCAATACAGTCTTCTACCATCACATTCTCTAATCCTCACCCAGAAGCTGAACCACATCACCACTAACTGTAAGGAGTGTGCAGTCAAACTTCTCCCTTACACAGAGTGCCACACCTCCTACCTTGCCTGTCCTGTCCTTCCTGTAACCCTCCACCCCAGCACTCCAATTGTAGGACTGAAGAGGACCCTCTATCTTCTCTAACAGGAAGAAAATCTCCCCAGTTTTCTTCACCCTGCTTGCCCCAGAAGGAAGGTAGAGAGGTTACACTCAGTTTACATATTTAAATACTTATATATATATATATATATATATATATATATAATTACGTGTGCATACAGCCACATAATTTAAGTACATCTGTAACAGAAGGTCCAAATAAACTGTAATACAAGCAGTTTTATTAACAGTCAAAATTTCTAATTAACACAAGTATATATCATAAAGTTCTGTAACTGTGAGTTCTGTGCCTTGAAAGTCATCTGGTGATTCATGCATACTGTCGAGTTATGTGAAGTTCACAAGACTTACTGACATAGGAACAACTGATGTTAATGAGCAATATCTGGCGTCTCCTCATAATTAATACTCCCCAGTAGCACAACCACCATTCAGATTGACATTTTGTTAAACCCATTTCCAAAACATTTTTACCAATGGTAATTGCATCTACAGAAAAGGTCATGTACAGAGCTAACCATGTGCAGTATGCATGTAATATTTTACTCGAGACATGACAAAACTAAAAGGAAAAAAAAAAAGCTAGTTGCTAATTTACCAGGCCCCTGCTCTTTTTTTCCCCCGGTCTTTTAGTCTTTAATATAGGAAGTCTAAAGTTAAAAATAACTGTCAAAGCTAATTCTTCCCCAAGGAGGAATACTGGCTAGGGATCTCATTTGTTTCTTAATCAATTTTCTTCTTTTTCAGAACATTCCCTAGGAAGCATTCAGAAACCATGTGCTTGCATATACACACTGTGGCTTCTCAGTATAAAAAAGGGGACTTACAAGAATAATGGGGATTTTTCACCATGGCATGCAGTGACAGGACAAGGGGCAACATTTTTAAACTGAAATGAGGTGGAATTAGATTGGACATGAGAAAGAAACGTTTTTACAGTGAGGATGATGTGACACTGGAGCAGGGTGTCCAGAGTTGTGAATGCCACATCACTGGAATTGTTCACAATGAAGCTGGATGGGCTTTAAGCAACTTGGTCTAGTGAAAGATGTCCCTGCCCATGTCAGGATGGGTGGAACTAAAAGATATTTAAGGTCACTTTTAACCCAAACCGTTTCACAATTCTGTGACTCTTTGATTCTAATGCAAAGATGGGAAAGACTAGGAGGACAAAGCAATCTGACTTTATGAATAAGCTGATAAAAACACTTGCCTCGGGAAGTGGTTGAATCACCATCCTTGGAGGTATTTAAAAGACATGTAGATGTGACACTTATGGACATAGTTTAGTGGTGGACTTGCCAGTGCTAGCTATATGGTTGGATTCAGTGATCCTAAAGGTCTTTTCCAACCTAAATGATTCTATGAATTTATGATTCTCTGTTTGTGGAATAAAAAGACAGTGAGGCATTACTTATCCTCTAAGGAAAGGACACGTCTATAAATGTGGGAGTGGTTATGTGTGACTCATTAATTCATCACTCCTTTTAGTTGTCTTGCAAGTTTATGTCAACTTGAAAGTCATCTCCTTATTGTTCGTATGACAAAGTTCCCTTTGAGGGGAGTTGGTCAATTTGTATTCTGTGGTGATCATTATAGCAATTTCTTTCCTGCTGATAGAATTTTAATGCAGAAGGCCAAAATTGCTAGCAACTCCTTTGACTTCAGTAAGATTGCCTGGACTATTAATTAGTGCAAAAATGGGTCCAACTTCTGTAGTCTTTTGGAAGCACATAACACATGCACCAATACAAGAAAAAAGAAGCAGTTATTTGATAGAGCAACCACCTGGACTCCTTAACAGTAATATGAACACAACAAACCACTTGAAAAATCAGTGTCCTTGAATTTCCTTTCACAATTGAATGTGTCATTTTAAGTGTCATGATTCATAGCTACTCAAATTCTGTACTTTTACAAAGAGCATTTATATTTTAACTTGTAATACAGGTTGTTAAAAATGAAGAAGTAGTGCTTAGGGTTGTTTTTATTAGGATAGATCATATTAATTAGCCCTGGTATGGAGGGGAGGAGAAGTTCTCTTGAATGCTCTACTCTGCAGTGCATTATTAATTTTCTCATTCATTCCTTTTTAGCTCTCATTAGCTTTTAAATGTTATAGTCTAATGTCGAGGTGAAGTTGCAAGTGTCTGTTCCATCTGCCACCCATTTCAAGCCATCTTACAATCACTGTCATTATGGTTAATTTATATTGCAGTGGTACTCAACCTAGGATTGGGATGTTATCATCACAGCTTGTGGTGATGACAAAATGGGACTCTTGAAGAATTCTTTCTGTATTGTTTTAGGACATTTTAGGGTTAAACTGAATTAAAGAATGAATTAAAACTCAAGTAATTCTCCCTTTGTCAAAGAAAACTTTTTTAGCAGATAGACAAAACATTCTTCTTTGTAGGCAGCAAGCTCAAGAAGGAAAACTATCAAAATACTAATGCAAGAATTGTGGACTGACATCCACAATACCAGATAGCCTTTCACGACCTTTGAGCTGCTAGCTTCATTTTGCAGAATATGCCTTTGATGAAGGAATTCCTAAGCCCACACTTTTGGAAGAGATCTCCCATATGAGATTGTACAATATTTATACCCTGAGGCTGTAAACAATTCATTTGCACTATTTTTTTTTTTTAATGCACAATGTAGTGAATGTCATAGAGCTCTAGTCAACACTGACCTACAATATCTTAGGTATCATTGTTGAATGTACCTGTAATTCTCCCTTTGTCAGTGGTGACTCTGTTAGGTACACTGCAGAAAGCGGCTCCTTCCAGCACTCTGCTAAGGAATAAAAGTACCAGGAGCTGGTGTTTTTAGGAGGCAACTGAAATGTGAGAGTTTTCTGAGAGTACTGTGACCCTGCTTTTATGTGTTAGAGTGTTCTGCTGAAAGGATTATATGGAATGAGAAGGGATTATTTTCAAGCAGGTATGGTTTCTCCCACACTGTGAAAAACATATGACTCACTTTGTGCTAATCACACAGTATTTCTGTAGCAGTACGTGATAGTTATTTCTTCAGTTCTTGCCAGTAATTTACCTTCCTAATAAGGTGGAACTGCTGAAAGGGAACCAAGACTCAACAGAAGTTGAAAGTCAGTGAAATCTGAAATGTGAATCTAATGATAAATCTCTTCAGCTTTACACCTTCTCCCATGCTTCCCCATCCCTTCAAATTCTTTTTAAAATCTCCAATTATTTTAGTTCCTCCTTACTGCAAGTCTCAGAAGAGCATTTCTGCCACATCTACCTTGCTCAGAAAGCACAAGGGTTCCAACTATGCAAAGCATGGCTCTGCCCCATAAAATGTGTGAGAGAAGTTCTGGATAGCCATCACTGCTGAGTGTCCTTCACAGCACAGAAACCCTTTTCCCATCAACACATACCCTTTATATGCACTGCATTGCACTATTAAGGAAGAAAGATTATTTCAGGTCTTGCCAAAATCTATGCAAAGTCACAAAAATTTACATTATTTGAAAATGTGTGGGGCAAAGCCCTGATGCTTTTCTGGTCTTTACCTTTCACTCCTCTCCATGTCTCCACAGTAGCATTGCCATCAGCAAATGTCCTCTTTTCTATGCTCTGTTTTTTGCATAAAAATTAATATGTTTATAAAATAGCTCTTGCTTTCCAGACCCTAGAAGTATTTGAAGTCCACTCTGCATGTCATAGTGCACAAGTTGACCCAAAATCTGCTCTCTATCCCTTTTACCCCAAACATCTGAAAGCTTTGTAACCACTCCTTTGGCGAACTGGTGATGAGGGTCCTGAGTCTGACTGCACCTGCTGGAGGCACAGTGCCCTGGAGTGCTAGAGCACTGCATTCAGATCTGTGTCCCTGTTGGAAACAAACCTGCATTACTGTGTTATGGGTCTGTTGCTGGAGACTTTCCTTGCAGTTTTATAAATTGTACCTATTCATTGTTATCCTCTCTTTTCATCTACAGCTGTTTCATCCTCATGGATGAGTCTTGAATAGAGCTCTTTGAACCAAATATATCAGCTGATTGCTGCCAAAAAGGAAGAGTCCCAGTTGTCTCTCCTCGGAGCACATTTTTTATCTTTTCTTCTGCCAGCCTTTTCTGTTGTTCTTTAAGCTTTTAATCACTCAGGAAAAATGGTGGGTATTCTTCTGCTTTCTTAGCAAGCTGGGTGGATCACAGTACACTCCAGTGAGCAAACTGACATTGTGCTCATTCACAAGAGCGAGTGTGTGGTTTGGAGGAGACAAGGCTGGAGCCTTAGTGCTTTATTTGATGGATGGGATTGAATCAGCTTGGATATCTGCTGGACGCCTTGACACCGGTTTATGGTCTATCATGGGGGCACCTTATCACATGCCTTCAAGTCCACTGCCTGGAGATAAATGATAGTCAGTCACAAGTTCTCTATGGACACGTCCTCACTAGGACCTGGAATGAGATGCAGAGACACTAAGCTAGTAAACACCTGGGGCAGTAAAGCTACATGATGTGGCACAAGGGCTTGTCTGGTAACAGCACAGCCCTGCTTCCACCATGCTGTATGTGGGGCAGGACACCTTGCTCCCTTACAGTGACAGCACATCCATTTGGAAAGCAACTGCCCCCAAACAGCACAGCTGCAGAGAGAACTAGCTGCCACTACAAGTACCAGGTCTGGACAAATCCTCATGGAAAATTAGGTGACACTGCGAGAAGAGAACACCCTACCTATTACAAAGTTTCAAGCAACAAAGTGTTCATTCATTTAAAAATTACTTTGTTAACACAATTCTTGAATAATAATTATTATCTTGCATTGAAATGGTTTTGTCTCTTTGTTATGATAATAATTTTACTGCATTTCACTCTTGCCTATTAGAAATTAAAAGTTTTCTGACTCCAGAAATTAAAAGTTCAGAGGGTTCATTTGAGAAATGCAGAGTCCTACATCCTAAAAAACCAAATTGAATGTGGCTTCACATTGTTACCACTGCTACTCTTTAAATAAATTAAAGAAAATCACCATGATACTTGTGAGTTTGAGCAGTGGAGGCATTTTTGTGTCAGCAGCTAATTTAACAGGTTATAAAGAAATTATGAAGGTTCTAAGGGAAGTGAATGATCCCAATAGGTCCCCTCTAACTCAGCACAATCTATGATTCTATGATTAAGGATATTGGTGCAACAAAGACATTCAAGCTATATGTCTGTGAACTCTCTTTCCCAGATCAGAAAGCTTCTTAGTTCTAAATATTCTATTATTCCCTTCCTGGACATATTAGCTTTGTTTCTGAGTCAGCCAAGACCACCCAGGCTGATTTAATCCCCAACCCAATGAATCTTACTGACAATTTCCACAGCACAGAAGGAGGTCAGGCTCCTTTATTGGGCCAATTACTGCATCCCCAGGTGCAAGATTTGGAAGGTGAGAGCTCATCTCAAAATCAGCAATCTGGATGGTTCTCTTCATTACACAAAAAATAAACCACATCCACGCAATTCATACAGTCTAGTATTTATGATATAATAGCTGTGGTTTAAACCAAGCTGGCAACTTGAGCCATTTGCTTTTCCATGACATTTGCATGGGTTCCTCCCTCCTCCCTCTGCACTCAAATCAGTAATCATTTTGATGTATTTGTTTATTTTTGGGAGGGTTTTTGGTTTGGTTTGGTCTTTTGGTTTTATTTTTAGTTCTTTTGGTGGTTTTTTTGGGTTTTTTTTGGTTTTTTTTTGTTTGTTTGGGGTTTTTTTTGTTTTTTTTTGGTTGTTGTTGTTGTTGTTGTTGTTGTTGTTGTTGTTTTCCCCAGAAACAAGTTGTTTAATTAAAGCAAACAAGGAAAAGAGAAACTTACTGGCTGGAAAGTCAAATTTACACAACATATTTCTTCCAAGGTTTTCCTTTATTGTGTTTAAAAGTCATTCTTTCTATTTCCCAGCATATCCTATCTGACTCTTACCCAGTAGCAGTAATTCCCAAATCTGTCCTTTTTTCTCCAGATTTGAGGTAGAAAGAACCCCAAAGATATAGAGGTGGAAACTTCTGGGTTGTACAGCTGACTGGGCATTTGAGAGGTTTGGCTCATCTTGCTTGTGAACTGCAGCTTATTAGTGTTAATTGATGAACAATCTGACAAAGAATTAGCACGAAAAACCCTCCTTCTCCTTTTCTTTCAATCTCTTTCCTATCATTTTTCTTATTTTATCTTCTGTAATATGGCAGCCTTGTCAGAGATACACACTCTGAGTCAAGGTTTCTGTTAGTCATTGCATTAGCCACTCTACATGGCAGTAGTGGAAGTGGAAAAAGACAAGTGGAAGAGGAGATCTGAGAAACTGGAGCAGAAGGTACAAACCCCAAGGCACCTCAAACACTCCAGAATTCCTGCCAAATGGAAACATCAGTGGCAAGGATTTTGTATATTCATGAATGAAAATGGACCTTCTGGAAAGCAAGACACACCAAAGGTAACTATTTTTATTTTAATATTAATGGATTGGACACACTAGGCTTAATAGCTATATTTAAATGAAGAAGAATATGACAGCTAGACAGTCACAGACATCTGAAAAGTACTGTGCTCTAAAAAGAATGATGCATTTGAAAGGCATCAACTTGATAGGAGAAGCCAAAAGAAAGGAAGGGACTGCTGCATCATTTATAACAGATTTGAAACTGCAGAGCTGAATATGCAGTTTTGGATGGTTTGCACAGTCTGAGTCCAGATGGGATATCAGGGACTCAAAGGAGAAACAGAAATGCTAAAGTTCCTTTTTTTAAGTTGAGGAAAAGCAATCAGAGTTTGTCAGGCTGCAAAAAATAACTGTTCAGAAGGAAAACAGAATAGTGCATAGTGGACTGCAAGATCAGCAAGATCCTAGAGACTGTGAAAAGGAAAAACAAATCCGCATATTCTGAAAAAGGATTTTAAAAGCACAAGTTGAGTATACTTGCGTGAGAAAAAAGAGAGAATTTATTTTGAGGAGAGTCACCATGCCTCTGAGAAGCAGTTATTTTGCAAAAGTCTTCGAAAAGGTGATGTATGTAGATTATTTCCAGTTAATTTAGAGAATCAGAAATCTTTGTGAGAGTGGTCAAGATACAGGTTCATCCAGTCAAGAGATAGTACTCTGAGGTCAAATGCAACTCTCACAAATAGGCAGCTGGGGCTCCGATCCATGGCATATTGTGCAGAGACAGCTGTATCTGTTGGAAATAAAGAAGTAAACTTCAGATCTTACAATGGGGCATCATTCTATGAAATTCTTTCTGCAAACTGATTACCTTCTATTTAAGGGGAACACAGCCCACATCAGAGTTAGGGATAGTCTCACCTAACCTGAGGTGTCTGCAGTGCACACATCTACACCTGAGCTGGCCCATTGGGTCCCCTTGTGTGAAATGGAGAGGGAGAAAAACTTCTGTAATTCAACCCATTCACTTATTTTATGTGTCTGCACCAGGACACAGTGTATTTTTTCCTTGAATTGTCCATACCTCTCTGCCTGTTTGGACATTGAGGGAGGGTGGCTGGCTCAAGGATAAGCACATGAAGTCTGATAAATCTCACTGAAGGTCTCAATGACAGTGTTTGTCCTTTAGAAGAACTGAAGTCCAGAAAGTTTCAATCACCCTGTCTTCTCTATTATCACCTTACTGTCTCATACAAAGATGTTCTAAGGGAAACATCACATTGTGTGTCCAACATTAAACTTGTTGTTATCCACTGAGAGAAAAAAATTAGTATATCTATATCAAAAAATAATGATGGGTTAAATAGGCCATTTTCAGTGCGAATATACATTTACTAACAATGGAGACAAGAGATACAATTTCTGTTAATGAGATGATTATCACAGTCAAATTATTGTCCATGTATTTCCTGGGAAGGTTAGATTTGCAGAAAAACAGAGCTTTGGTTCTTGGGAGGGCATAGTAGGGCTGCTTCTTACAGGATGCTTTGCATTTTTCAGGGTAAAGCTGACAAGCAAGGATTTATTATTATTGGAAAAGAAGAGTTTTCCTTACATCAATGAATTGTTTCTGGTAACAGGGGATAATGAATTACCACATATAGAGCAGAATCAGCCATTTTGTAATCGGTCATGTTTTGAGAAAAATGGTTATTTTTCTGCCCCAAGTAAGAGTCTTGCAATTATCTTTTCTATGACTGACTGTCCCCAGGACTGCATGAATTTTGAACATGCTGGGTACAAAACTAGAATTGTCCTATCATGTGCTAATCTTTTCAGCAAAGGTATTTTTGTGAATATTACTGCCATACATACAGACACACTATCATTCTACAAAGGTCTCCTTCATTTACCATGTACTTAGAAGTGGGAAGGATGGATGAAGCTCTATTGCTTCATTCTGAAAGGCTTGGAAAAGTTATGCTTGCAACTGGGTCAAAGCCCAGGTAAAGTTGGCCTAGCAAACAGCTGCATTCTTTGAGGGTTTCTAACAGCTTTTTCCCCACTGGAGTGGGTGGCACTGGGTGTGTGCCTCAGTTCTCAGTTTGCATGCCATGGCTGTGGGGCAGCAGGGCAGTCAGGGGCCTGGGCTGGCTTGGTGGGCAAGTAGCAGGAGAAAGGTCAAGCAGGCAGCTGGAGACATCAGCTGGCAGCCCCACAGTAAAATTCACATAAAGTTGTATAGAAACCCTAGGCAAGTCTGTGTAAGAACCAAGATGAATGTTGGTTAGAGGGATCTCTGCAAGTGTTTCTCCAACCTCCTCCTTGAAGATCACCAGCAGTGTGGCTTTACTAGCTGACTGGAGCACCTTAGAATGGAAAAATTTCAGACTTCTTAGTCAACCTATTCCAGTGCTGATAAAAAAATTAATGTCCAACCTGAACCTCCCATATGGCAGTCTGTGACTGTTGTTAATTTTTATATATATTCTCTTACTTTGCTGCTGAAAGGAGTTTCTGTCTCTCCACTAAATTCTACAGACTGAAATTTGGTCTCTGTTTAATCTCAGATTCACAGTACCAAACAATCCTAGACCCCTTAACATCTCCTTGTTGGAATTCTAGGTACTGACCATCTGTATTGCCATCCTTTATCCTCTTTCCAGTTTCTCCACAACCCTCTTAGTCTGGAAGACCCAAAACTGGACTGATTTTTGCAAGGTGTGGTTTCACCAGGGCTGAGGAGATGAGGCTCCTTTGCCTTTTTCCTGTTGGCCTTGCTTCTCCATGCAAGCTCTGCTCTGCAGCTTGTCTTATTTGTAAGGAGAGCACACTCTAGGTTGAGCCTTATGTCCATCACAATTCTTGGGTCCTGTTCAACAGTGAGCCAGTCTGTTTCCCATGTGTATTATGTTTGTAACAGTGGAGTTACCCTGCCCCAGATGGAGCACTTTATACTTCTTGCTGAACTTCCTGAAATTTCTATTAGTCCTATCCCTGATTTTACCAAGGTCCCCTTGAATTAAATCTCTACTGCTTTGCATATCAAGTGCCTCCAATTTAACTTAATCCACAAATTTGCTGAGGCTTTGTTCTGCCTCATTGCCTGTGTAACTGATGAAGATAATCACCCCCGACATATTCCATCCATTCCATCCTGCCCACTGGGCACTGAGACACTGCTTACTCTGATTCTGGCAGTCCAGCCCATTTTTAACACATCTAATAACCTGTCCATCCAGCCTGTGGTTTGGATCAGTCCCAGCAAACACTCTCCCCTGCAATGCCCAGGCAGGGCTTGGCAGACACAGCAGCCTGTGGACCATCCCCAAAAGGCCCTCTGGGCAGGAAACAATTGCGTGCTAGCTGGGCGTAGCTTTAGATATTCACATTTTCAGTTTGTCATTCAAAAGGAGAAACTGTCTCATAAAATAATTAAGGCTATAGTCAGGTCTTAATTAAGGGCAATTTTAAAGGAGGAAATTGTGTTTTTACTAAATATTACATTCAACCATCGAAGTCAGAAAGGTTCACATGAGATCAGACTAAAAATTTTCAGGGGTTCCCTTAAAAGAGTTTGTTCTTTCCCAAGAGCCTTTCTTGTAACTATTTAGGGCTCATTTCTCTAAAAAGCCCCAGAGAAAGGAGACATCAGGTATCCCGTTTCTTTGTATCTTTGTATCTTTGTTCCTTTATATGACTGTCTATAAATCCATTCTATACAGAAGGGATAATCTAAATGTTAAGAAGCTGCTGCTGCTGTTTCAAAAATATTTCAGCATGCAGCAAACAATAACTAGCTTTAAACTTGAATGATAATTCAAGATATAACATTTTCTTTGGGAGGAGAAATTATGAAGATATTTTGGTTTAAGTCTTCTCAATCATTTAAGGGGTTTTACCCACATTTTAATCCTGATTTTAATTTTTATTCAATTTAATTTAATTCAAATGAAACCTCTAAAGAAATAATTTTTTTTTCCTGAAGAAAACCAAATCCAACAATGTTGAAATTGGATGCTTAGACAGATTGACATTATCTCGATCTTCTTCTACAAGAAAAAAAATTTTGGCCTCACTGGAAGTGCACTTATTGAGAAAAATCCAATAATTTTTCTGGCAATTTATATTTGCTTTCATGAACAAAGTAGTATGTATTTTCTCTAACATTAACTATCTCAGATGTGCTGGTAGAGAGAATGGAGTGATGCTAACCAGTGGCTAGCCTAACTTCCCCATCAGTGTCTTAGGAATCAGCATCTGGACATTTTGGCTCAGTCACAAAAGGAAAGTAAAGAAAGAAAAGATGCAAAATCATTGAAGTTTATGATAAAATTGTTATTGTATGTCTGCACAGCATCATGTCCAAAGAATTTTACTCTCAGCAGGGTCTTGAAGCAGAACTCTGATAACAAAAGATAATAATACACTGGAAAGGAAGGAAAGCAGAAACACAAAATTTGAGAATATGGGGTCCTTTTCTTGCTCTGCTACACCAATGGAAGCTATTACCTACTGTGTGTATTTTTCAGGGGATAAAACCTAACAGTTTTCAGATAAAGATATCTAAACTGTAAAGGGTAAGTAGTTTTGAGTTGAATAACAGCACATTCCAAAATACATGGATGCCTTGGGAGTGTCTGAGGGAGAGCTAGTGCATTTTAAGTGGAAAGCTTTCATCCCAAAACCTGTCTTTTCAATGGCTGAAATGTTCATTAAACATTTGGACTTGCTTTGAAACAGAGGTGTTTTTTTACAAAGGAGTTCATCAAAGGACAGCTTGTACCTGTGCATTTTTGTCTCCAGTGTAAGAGATTCAATCCATAGTAGTTGCTCCAGTTTGGGGAAACCATCTGAAAGTGAATCAGTGCAAATGCAGTGTATTCACAACTGCCCCAGGCTAAGCAGTCACATGGGAGTAGCTATTTTGGCATAACGATTCTGGAAAAAACTATCTGCATGAAGATGTTTACTTGGGAGTAAGTATTCAAGCATGAAATAGATGCTGTCCTTTACCTTCATAGCAGACATTATTCTGGCTTAACTGCTGGATGTAGCTGGATCCACTGTAAAACTCTCATCCGAAGATTGAATATAGGGTGGAGACACAGTAACAGGGTTAGTGAGAAAAGCAAAGCTTTCACTAAAACTGAGCTGCTGCATGAGGTGCATCGTGTGGCTTGTCCTTAGCTCACACATATGATGGTGAGTAACCCTTTGCATTCCTTGCAGAGCCTCACTGGTTTTAGTCACTGCACCATTTCTGCTTTGAACTTTCTAGTGGTCTGGGCAGTAATATCATCCCCTCTTGAAGGATTTTTTCAGCTTTTTTTTTGGCTTTTTTTGTCTTTTTTAAATCCCAAATCAAAGCATACCACAGTCCCTCCTCATACTTTATACTGGCTCAAGAGTGAGAGAAGAGGAATTGTGATGCTCAGAAAACTTCACCATGAGTGAGAGTAGGTTTGAAATTAGTAGGAACAGTCATTTTAACCCCTATCATCTTTGAAATAATTTAGCCTCTTTGTTCAAGGAATATCCAAATTCCATACACTGCAGATTCTACATGGCTCATTGCTTTTTAGCCTGAGAATGAAAATGGCCACACTAATAGAAAGTTATATTAATTTTATTAGATTGTTATTCAAGAACATTAGAAAATATTAATGTATTTTTATAGTTCTGGTTTTTAAGACTTTCTCTTTTATGTAAAAAGGGTCATTAACACTAAGAACAGTTCTGTTTTCTTGTGCATGTTATTAAACATGTCATAATATTTCAAGTGTATTACACAGAACATTGAAATGAAAGACCTCACCTTTAAAAGCTTTTCATACCCACATCATTATGCATATCCAAATTTTTATACTCTTACTTGTAATAAATATAAATTGAAAATATTATTCTGGAAGCTGCACAGTTAAGAATAATGGAGTAGTTTACATAGCAATATACTGCTTGTCAGGAATAAGGATACCTGCAGTAGTCCCTGTGTGTTAGTGATAAAATAAAATAGGAATACTAATGTATACTTATGCTAAAATAAAATGTGCCACCAGACATTATGCATCACAGGAGATAAGCCTGTTTTCCACTCTTCCAGACTGCTGTTAACCTCATCTTACAGGACTAGCAGATTTCTCCTCATCTTTCCTTGCATTTACAACAGAGGTCACACTCTATTACATTGCTCATTCAAGCAAGGGTGGTAGAAGTCAGAGGCGTATTCAGGGTTAGGAAGGGATCTAAACAGAGGTAAGTGGACATTATGATCAAAACATCCTGCTCAAGACACACATGTACCAGCCCATCACTCCTCTGTGTGAATAAAAGAACTGTAATTGGTAGCCCTTCACATAATGGACTGTTTTCATCCTGCCTTCAGCTGCAGAGACATTAATTTGCTAAAGCTGCAGTGATTCAACAGAGCTTTGCACTTAGGTGAGACTGAAGTACTCCAGAGGCTGTGATCCCCAGGAAGCATATTGCCTCCCTCCATTTTCCCTTCTTAGGCATGCAGAAGTCATAGGCATATTATTATCCCTTCATTCTCTCCCCACCACTCTCTTCTCATAGTGCCTTGAAGTCTGTTCCAGTCCTGTGATGCATTCTGCAGGTCTCTGTACAGGTCCATGTGTCATCACCAGGAGACACAATTGTCCTCTGACTTGGGAGAACTATGTTTAATAAACCCCTAAAAGATGCAGGTTTTTTGAAACTGTGCCCCAGGAACCTGTGAAGAGAGCTGTGTGTAACTCAATCCTCAGAAAGAAATGGAGCTGGTGGTTAAAGAGAAACATGGTTTTGGGAGACAACTCAGTTTTAGCAAGAACAGTCAGAATGGGACTGCAGTAAGAAATGGGAGCTGATACCTGATAGAAAACTGATTGTTTGTGCTTACTGTAGCCAAGGTCAAAACCACAACCTGACTCACCAAGGCAATAAGTGGAAAGGCTTTTTTTTCCCTGGTTTGATGTATTTTGAATTCAACAGTAGAGGCTTAAACCCTGGTTTGTTATGCAATTGAACCCTAGTTGAATGCAATTGCCTCCCTCCAGTAGTCCCTCCCTGCCCAGCCAGCCTGGAAGCACAGCACCCCACACTTGTGTAATGTTGTGGGGTGGGGGGCAGCCCAAACACCCTATGCAGCAGCTGAGATGCCTTTCCCAGCTCCTTCAACCATGCAGGTGATATTTCAGCACAGCTGTGTGCATTTGGCTCTTTTCCTCCAGGTGAGCGGGTTTTTGTACATGATCAGGAGGTGACTTGACCTTTGATAAAGAAATCTGAGCATTGTGTTTGCCAGAGGGACACAGGGTGACACATATGGTATTTTTACTCTGTGCTATGTCTGGTTTCTTTTTGTCCACGTGTACATAAAAGAAGGGGAACTCATGCATTTGACGGATGTGCTTGATAATTCTTTTCAGTCAGAACACGCCAATGTAGATATGTATTTAAAACAAACAACACCTTCCTCCTCAGCCCCTACTGGTAAACACACCTCCATGTCTACATTGTTCCCATTGCCAAGCCCCAGTGCTTCCATGGTGCTGGCAGTCTGTGCAGGAGGAGGCATCACACCCCAGCTTTCTTTTGTCACAGGTTCATGGCCTGCAGATAGTGCTGGCAGGTTCTCAGGGTTCAGATCAGCTTTTTTTTATGCACTGGAAACAGCAGCAGCTGCTGGGTGCTGAGCATTGCTGATAAAGCCATCAAACTTGCTAGCATTTTGGTAAACATTGCTCTTGGTGGAGACAATCAAATGCAGAGAGAGAAACCTGGTTTGCAATTGCAATCCATCCTTTCCAGCAGAGCACAGAAGGCAGGCCATGCAGAGGATTGGATAATAAAAGGACTTTTGGGAAGCCCTGGTCAGGGAATGGACTACAGAGTGTATGAGCTCCAGGGTGGGCCACCAAGTCTCCTCTTGGCAGGAGTCAACACATCTGTGATGGACACCTTCATGTCTCAGCCACAATTGTGTCATGAACATCAAAGGGGAACTGAGGGCCAACAGAACCCAGGTTTAAAAGAAGGCAGTAAAGAAAGTAAAGTGTTGGACACAAGGA
The DNA here is from genome assembly GCF_052056855.1 of Sturnus vulgaris. Lineage (NCBI taxonomy): Eukaryota > Metazoa > Chordata > Aves > Passeriformes > Sturnidae > Sturnus > Sturnus vulgaris. The sequence continues at coordinate 40,823,736 of NC_142244.1, read as the reverse complement.
AAAGAGAATAAGTAAGGCCTGGGAAAAAAAGGAATGTGTAGAGAAATGGAGATAAGAATCCAAGCAGCCATATCAACTTTTACTTCTATCCCCTTCTTCATATGCCTTTCCTCTCTATCAGCCTTTTTTCCTCATTTTGACTCTTCAAAAAGAGCTTTAGCTAGGGTGTCACCAAATGGGATGAAAGAAACTCATCCAACACCAATTTGATGCAAATAATTAAACACTTCTTTTTTGGGGGTGCTGGGGATACAGAGCATAACTCCTCTGAAACATGTCCCACTCAACAAACAAAACCCACTCCTTTTATATACTTTTTCTGCTAAAACATTGTTACATAAGTTCTTATACATACCATATATGCTATGCCTGCTCTTAAATTTAATCTTTACACAGACTGATTCTAATGGTTAATAAGTTCATCAATATTCATACCCTAAAACACTCATTGGCTATTTCTACTGAGGTCTACTGATTGGAATCCTTGATATGAAAATCAAGATGGGAAGGATTGGTTTTCCAAGCAGCATAACTGGTGAGATTGATAACTGGTGAAACTGTCTCCACAGTTTCTTGACTGAAACATAAGGGTCCAGTAACTTCTTGGTGAGGTTTCTATGGTTACACAGCACTCCAGGTATTTCTATACCTTATACTTCACAGTTTTCTACTTATAATCACAGCTAACCCTTTAATATGATTTAATTGATTATTTGATCAAAATATTCACAAAAAAGGAATTAGGAAATCATGGTGAATCCTTCCAGGGGAAGGTTTTCCCTTTATGTTTTTCATATGTTTTGATATCACAAGAAAGCTTTCATCAGAAGATTAAAGTGTTAGTTTAATGACATAAGAAGGGACTCCTGTTGGAAAATAGAATTTGATAAGGACCTGATGCTCTAACAAGTCTGTGAGCTGCTGACAACAGTATTGCTTAAGGTGCTTCTATAAACCATGTGCTGTCCATGGCAGACATATTATTAGAAGATAAAATTCTCACTTGCTTGATGAACTGGACTAGAAGTCTATCTAAAAAGACAGGCTTCTAAGACTTTGCATTAAAAGTAAACTGCAATTTTCCACTCCTTGAGCTCACATGGGAAAAAAAAAAGGAAAAGACAAAGTTTAGGATTTATTCCTTGTGCCCAGAGATTGTCCCTAAATGTAACACTTCCAGAGCTCTGCTCAAAAAGGCATATTGGGAAGCCTGACTTGGAGCCATTCATGAAACCCTGCACAAGTAGTGAAGTACCACAGCCTTTTTCCATACAAAATTACTAATGAGGATGAAGCTTCTACTGTGAGGGGCCCACAGGGCTTCTCTCTTGGCCCAAATGAAACACTTATCTACTCTTTCCTGTTGAGGACTCCTTTGTCAAGGAGTCTCATAGTCAGGATGTGCAGTTCTTGCTTAGTTCTCCATGCATACACCATGCCCTGAGGCTGTAGCAAAGATCTGTACTCAGGACAGGCAGCACAGGCAGCACAGGCAGCACAGGCAGCACAGGCAGGAGTATATAGCATTTGGCCCTTCACCTTGGGTTAGTTTCTTCTGCTGGCTGAGATGGATCACTAAGTGCCTGTGATCCATCCATATCCTGCTTACAACCTCTCAGCCTGTGCATACTTGGTGGTCCTCCATGCCTATGGTTCTCTTTTGCTTTTGCAATGAGTCTTGGAAATGCATTTGGGCAACATACCAAACCAGCTTTGCGTTGTGATATGAATGAGGATTTGACTGTTCATTGTATTAAAATTGCATCCATAGCATAAAGTCCAAGCTGCCAGGACAGACCACAGACAATGTGTTAAAAGTGATATATTTTTCCAGATGGAGGGAATGAATTTCTCATTATTTCAGGTTCCCCCAAGAAACAGGAAAGACAAATGTAATTTACAATAATAATAGGAATTTAATACAGGAGTAAGCAAAATGCTTATTTTTTTCTTTGAGGAGTCATTTCATCCTGGCAGAGGGCCTAAACTGGTATTCTGGGAGATCCTTTCCATGTCCATCATAAACAACATTAATCTATGTATGTCTGTGTCTTCTTGTGTGCTGCCAGCACACATGGGCTATGCACTTGAATATAGGGTTGTGTCTTGAACTAACTGCCTGTCTGTTATGGATGCCTCTGGAGAGAAATTTCTCCATTCAGAAGTATCATTGTAGTACATTTATTTTTCTGTCCACCATGTTATTTAACAGACCTTTAACAATTGCAACTGCTTGATGCAGATTTACTGTTTGACTGGCCGTGATCTGGTCGTGACTAAGTGGTGATGACTAAGTGTCCATTTCCAAGGAAAATGCACAAATTCATTCCAAGAGACCTGAGGTTGTCGTTCTGAAAGTGGCACGCATAAATCTGAAACATTTTGCTCCTTTCCCTGCAATGGCCCCTTAGATACCCTCCAAAAACCTCTCATTCTCATGATTATCAGTGTGCAAACAGGAGCTGCAGTTTGTGCACTTTACTGTGAAAATAAGTAATATTTTCTTTTTCTCTGAGCCTTGATAGCTATGGCAGATCAGGGTACCAACAAAATGCTATGGGAATTTTTCATCTCCTTATTAGTATATGTGTGTGGTACTGCAGTCAATCACAGCATTATCTTCATTTATTCCATCTTGGATTTACTTCCAGGGCGCTTTCCAGTAGACAGGGAAGGCCTTGGTGATGAACTACTATTGCCATCCTCAGGGCAATAGCCTGGAAATGTCATCTACTCAAACAGAGACCCAACAAGTTTTGCTGGAAGGTTTTCTGCAATGTGGGAGTTTGCTTTGGTTTGGGTCCCAGTGTTTTGCTGCTTCTGTATCTTTCTTGTTGTCCAGTGTGTGTGGCAAGGAAGCTGCTTGGTTTATCTAGAATTACCAGTAGTTTTCCCTAACATCCTCCATTAAGAGTTCTTTTATCTACTCAGGAGTCATCCTGAGTTAGTGGAGGGCATTTAGCTTTAATGTTTTTCAGGTCATGGACTCTGTTTATTTAGTAAAAGTGACTGCTTTCCACATCTGTTGGGTTACTTTGTGCAGCAGGTGAAACACCTCTGAGTCATACATACCTTTTAAGATACAATATATTTAGACAGCATCTTTCAAACAAATCTTGGCATTCTCCTAGCAGTTCAGTCAGAGAGGAGCCAAAATTCCCAGTGTGCTTTGATATTTTTTGTGTTCTATTTGTCCTACACATAACTGTTCCATAGCATGGTTTAGGCCTTAGGGCCAGGTGATCCATACTGAAAGAAAAGACATCCCTTTTAGCCTTCTGCCTGAGCCTCTGTGTGGCAAGACTAAATCCAGGTTACTTAATACTCTGCTGTGGGTGTGTAATTGTACCCACCTGTCCTCCAACTCATCCTGTGCCTGGCTGATGTTGTCCAAGCACTTTGTGAAAGTTTCTGCCTCTTCCTCTTACCTCACGACGAAACAGAGCAACAAGTCTTACATTCAGAACTTTCTACTTGGGGAATTTCCTCCTTAGTCCCAGTGTTATTTCAAGTTGGTGCAAGTCATCATCATTTTTATTAAATCTAGAATAGAAATTGATTTACTGGCATAGTTTTTTTTCTCTCCATGCTTTCCCACTCCTTTCTGCCTTCTTCTCTGTTTGCCATCCCACCCAGTACATTTCTGACATGAAGTTGAGTCTTCTTTCACTACATATTCAACATTCTTCCATTAAGCACTTCCTGAGAGTAAGTTTTTGTTTCCTTTTAGCAGTTTCCTTAGAGAGAGATAGGGTTGAGATGGATGTGCAAGTACCACCTAAGAGAAGAAATGAGAATTTTGTTTCATTTATCTCATTATGGTAGTGACAGCATTAGTCTTTGAGGAGTCACAATGGCACATAAGTGATTCAGTTCAGCCATGAGCATAGCCTGGTATACAGTAAAACTCCTAGGTTTATATCTCTGAGTCAATAATCAGCTGCAAGCCACCTGTTGTGTCTCAATTCTGACATGTATCTGCACATTTGCTCTTTCTTCCCTTCCTCCCTCATGAGTACTGCAGAAGTACAAGCATGTATTAACAATGTCAGCTTCAGTTCAGTTTTTCAGCTGTCTCTGTCAAACATTTTAGAATTCGGGTTCATATTCTTTAAAAAAAATTAGCAATTGCTGAAGCTCATCTATTTCTAATCAAGGAAGGATGGTGTGGTAACTCAGTGGTCTCATTTTATGAATTTCTCATAAACAAACACAAAAAAGAAAGATTCTGGTTTTGTTTTTAAATAAGCCAGATCCACTGACTCAAAGTCTTTAAGTACCCCTATATTTTAGAATATAGTGTACTGCCAGGAGAAAAAAACAATGAAGCACATCCCTGCCTCCAGGTAGTCTTTGCTTTTAATGATTCATCTACTTAAATGTCAAAGCAGATGCTTGAAATCAGACTCCACTTGAATGTGGAGGAGTGGCCTTCTTGTACCCATCACCAGTAGCACAGTGACTGGATTTAGCAGTTACAGTGTCTAAAATTTCACTTTTTTTTCTTTTCTTTTATTTAGTCCTTTTATTTCTCTTAATGTGGAACTTAAGGCGCCTCACAGAGAAATATTCTTATCATAGAGAGCAAAGAAATCAGAAGTTTGTGCTGAATCCACACTTTTAGGAAAAGCTTGAAGTAAGATTATAAATAATCCTAAATAATACTGCACTTTTAAAAAATAAATCCTCCGATTTAAATTTAATTTTTTTTCTTGTTGAATGACCATAGGCACTTAGCATTTGGGACTCATAGATGAGATAAGACAAAGGTGTGAGATTGCAGTTAATTTTGTTCTTATTTATCAAGAACTGTTGTCTATAAATAACATTTTTTTTCAGGTTTAGCTTTGTACTTATTGGAAAAAACTTATCTGAAATTCAGCAATAGCTTAAATATCATTATTGGCTGCTGACAGACACTTGCATTCATACAAACACAGAGCAGACTTGTTCCCTCAGGAGTGGATAGGAAGGAAATACACACGCTTTTCTTCTCCCCTTGACCCATCTGTTAACAAGAAAGGTGTAGAAGAGAAGTAGCAGCTGTTTCCAGACCTAAACACCAGTGGTACCTAACTTAGCTATTGCACTGTTCAAAAACGCAGAGTGCCAAAGGGAGGCATTTAGCTGCCCTGTAGACTCACTGAAAACATTCTGGTACTTCTCAAGAGTGAGTCAAAGCATTCTCTCCACTCACATAAGAAGGTGCCTCAGTATTTCCTACTTCTACAGACTGCTTCACAACATCTTGACACTGAGCAACAAAAATAGCAAGAACCAAGAACCAAGAAGCAAAATAAACCAACTACTGAGCATGCCTTAAAACAGGCCTGATCTGGACATGATTTGTGGGCATTGCTGACTACAATGGAACCAATGAGACCTTTCAGAGGTTGTTAACAGAAGAGGCAAAGGAAGGTGCAATGATGCAGCTTCTAAGAAGCAGAACTGTCCCCAATACTGACTGAGTCCTGGGAAACCCCACTTGTGACCAGCTGGATGTAACTCCATTCACCATCACTCTCTGGGCTCCAACATCCAGCCAGTTTTTTACTCAGCAAAGCGTGCAACTGTCCAAGCCATGAGCAGCCAATTTCTCCAGGAGAATGCTACTAGAGACATTTTCAAAGGCTCTAATAAAGTCTAGGTAGACAAGATCCACAGCATTTCCCTCCTTCCCTAGGCAGGTCATGCTGTCACAGAAGGAAGGAGATCAGATTGGTTTGCTGCATAGGATGCGTGAAAGTCCCACTCCATGCACAAATATAATCTGTTCCCAGGGGCTGAGATTGCCACTCACAGTGTAAAGGCTAGAAACACAATATTCACTGGTTTGATGTCATAGCTATGAATTATGAATATTTCTTAGTCATCGCCTCCAGATTGGAATGCTAGTAAGGAAGTGCAATTTGTCCTATTCATTTACTGTGGGTGTTAATACAGAAAGGCCTTTAAACACATTTTTAGCTATCAATGCAGAGAAGATTTTCATCCATAAGCAGAAATCTTTTAAATTCCTTACTATGCTTTAAGCAGCTATTATGATGGTTTTAGTTTCTTTAAAAAAAACAATAATTCTGGCTGCTTGTGTTTAGGATGCCTCACTTTAAGTCTGGTTTTCTGAGCTCTCAGCATGGGCTGAAAGCCTTGGTAACTGCACTGTGCCTCAGAGGTAGCTTCAGAAAGTCTGAAGAATAATCTGCACGCACATTTTTCTGGCCACATGGGTAACTACTGGACAGGTATTCATAGGCTCAGGGTATTAAGCAGCAAACCAAGCCCCTAAGCTTGGGGTGGGGGAGTTGAGTTTGTGGCTTTTTTTTTCCCCATTGGCAGTGAAGTTTATTTGCATGCAGTTTTAACTAGCCTGTTCTCTAAAGGCACATGCTATTCCAAATCCTGATGTACATGCACGTATATATGTATATGTGGATGTGGATACAGATAACACATGCAGGTGCTATCTGTGCAGCTTCCAGTAAGCTGTATCTGATCCTTTTTCCCTGAATAATAAGAGCTTCAGCAGGCCAGACCTCCTCTGCTGGGTGCCTGGTTCAGACCCTCTTTGCTGTGTATCTGTGGTTAAGTGGCCTGATGTTCCCTTTCTTCCTTCAAAATCCCTTCCCTTTGTACAAGTGCATATAGCTGACATCCAGCCCCCTCAATGACCTGATGTTTCAGCAGCTCTGGCAGCTCTGACAGCTGCACTTGAATCCATTTAGTCGATGAAAGCTGTAATTTATTCTGGCAGCATGCCAGCCAGGTCAGTCACACCCAGGAACTGCATGTCTGAACTTCGGATGAACCTTTCCCAAGAACATGATGGCTGATGGAGACAGTAATGGAAATTAATGTAAATGAACATCAATACAACCGGTTTTACAGGGCCTAATAGTCAGATCAGAGCTGATCACCCAGACAGTTGTTAAACACCTTAAAACACTTAGTTGAACACTGAGCGTATCAGCCCCTAATTCCAAGAGCATGGTTCAAAAATAGGGTTGGGAATTCAACTGTAGTAATGTAATTAATCTTGCACAAGACAAATGTCATCTGACAGAAGGTAACCCGAAGCCAGATCACTCAGCTAAACCAAAAGGCTGGCGCTTCTTGAAGAGAAATTGAAACAAATTAAGTGATTACTGCCAACTTACATTATAAAGGAGTACTGAAATTTGTGTTCCATAGCATAGCAAATTTAGAATGTAAGAACACAGGGTGACTAACAGGCCATATGTCCTGTCTATGAAGGTGACTAGCACAAGGCGCTTAGAGAAAGAACATAAGAAATAGAATAACTTGAAGTATGTAGTGATCCTTGCTAGTAAAGAGGGCTGAGGAAGTCTCCTAGGAAATACCTGAACCAGAGATTTCCTTTAAACAATTTCAGTCGAATAGCCATCTGTGAAACATTTGCTTTATAAACTTCATATGATTCTATTTTAAGCACTATTTACGTTTTAGACTCCTTAACTTTTAAAATCAAACATTTCTCAAGTTAACTCTATATAAATAAAGTACTACTTTCCATTTGTTTCAAAATAATTGCCTAAGAATTTCATGGAGTGCCTCTAGTTCTGTATTAGGAAAAGCAGATTGTTTCCTAGGCATGTTCTCTATACAAGTGTTCAATGTTTCCAGTACTTTCAGGTCTTTATCATAAAACATTTTGGTATTTCTCTCTAAGATATAATATCTTAATACATGTTTTCCTGTATGGTGGAATAGTGCTATTGCTGTCCTTTTCTGCCCTTTCTGCTGTTCAGCTATACCCTATGTGAGATAAAAGACCACAAAAATACACAAAATTGAAGATAAGGGTGCTTTATTGTTTCAGAAAGAAGTATATTTTCAGCTGTATTTTCAATTACTTTCCTTATAATTCCCAATACAAATTGCTTTTGAAGAATGTCTAAGCATTAAGCTGAAGTTTTCAGAAGAAACCTCATTTTTACAATGACTGCTGACAACTCTTAGATTTCTTTTTTTAATAAAAATGCATCATTAGAACACACTATACACAATCAGAGTGATTTTTTTGTACCTATCATTTATTAAGATAAAATTTAATCTAACATTTCTGAAAGTGATTGTAGTCATCTTAAATTCTGACTATCCTGAATAATTTTATAATTATTTGCACACTCTGGTACAACACTTTTGGGAATAATTTGTGAATATGTTGAACTGTCCAGATTCTATCACAGAGCCTTCTGAAATTATTCTTGTAACTCTGTGATATTAAAGCTCATGGCCTCCTCTCTTTTATTTCTGATGTTTCAACCAGTTTTTCCTCCTGAGAGATCTCTGATTTTGTACATTAGCCTAATTTCTTCGATGATTTTTTCCCTGTAGGATGAAAGCTTTTTAAAGACTCTAAGTATACCATGCTTACCAGATACCCATTACAACATCCTCATTGACTTCTCCAAAGAATTCAAGTAGATTTGTGACAGCTTACTTCTACCAACCAAATCAGTGCTAACTCTTCTCTAATTCTATTCTCTATCACTGTTTTGAGTTATTTGCTTAGTGCAATGGTCAATCTTATTGGTCTGTAGTTACCTGGAGCTACCTATAAAATTTGGCATCATACTTGCTGTCTTCCATTTCCCTGGTGTTTTATTATCTAAAGCAATAAGCTCATCACTTAAAAGTGAAGTAAAACTGAAACTGTAGAACTCCTGGGAAAATTCCAGGAAATTCAAATATCAATTCAGAGTGGGGCAATTCTGGCCTACTACAAAACATGTATACCTTTATAGGAAACAAATTTTCACTTATGACCATACCTAGGGCCATGAGAAAATCTGAAATGTTGAAAGTCCTGATTAAATGTGCAGTTTCACCCCATGGTTTATTTTGCGCACTTTCAATAAAATGGCACAAAAGGAACTTCAGTTTTAATCCATGTTCCTCTTAGTATTTTGTTCCTAAGTTCTTGTAAATCGACTGAGCCAGATATTTGAGAGTTAAGTATTTCCATACTGAGCTAAATTCTAATTATCCCTTCTACTGTAAGTACTTCATTTATTTGAGGAGACAATGGTATGTAGCTTAGCAAAAGGGCAGCAAAATTATTGCAATATTAATAAAAATGCATCACAACAGTTGTGGAATAAACTATTAGGCTTTAAATCAGAGAAGTAATTATAGGCCTATTATCCAATATGGCTACATCTGCTCTGTGTATTTATACACACAATTGCTTTCACATATACACCAGGAGGATTAGAATGAAATAAAATCCATGAAAGAAACTATTTATCCAGGGAGCTGGAGTAAAAGCAAAGATTTCATTTCCATACCAAGAAAAATGGAGCCAAGCAGCTGTTCAGTTATTTTGGATTCTTGTTCTTTCTTGACAATGATTAAAGATATTAAGAGCACCAAAATGACACGTTAAGATAATAAACAAGGTTTTCTTGGTGATCAGCATCTGTCATCAGAACTCCTATTGCTCTCAGCAGTACTTCTCTACTTACAGAAATTGCTCCTTCCAATAAAGATTACACTTTATTTTCAGTTTCACACACTTTTTTTTCTTTTTCCCTGAATATTGAACTTTTGCATTGCAAAACTTTAGATATCGAAAGAGGGAAATGAGAAAAATGATTGGTAATAAGGGATCTCACAAACTGCCCATTTTGACTGACTGAAAATCCAAAGCCCATGTGTGCAAAGTGTTTATAGGTTTTCAGGAAATCACTATCAATACAGTTATAAAGCCCACGTTGGTCTGGCATCCAAGTTCCCACATTTCTGTCGTGCCATGTGCAAACATTTCTGCCATGCTCGTCTTCTCCAATATTCAACTGCATCCTAACCTAATTCACAAATTATGTTTCCAAATGCCACTCATTTACTGCTCGCATTGCACTTTGGATTGGGGTAGTTTCTGTGGGCACTGGAGGGTACTTTAGCCACTCTAATCTGCTTTCAGAGAAAGTTAAAAACCCCCAAACTACAGTAATTTTTTGAGAAGTAAAATTTTTATATTGCAGCCAGGAATTGGGAGAGGGCAAAAGATGAAAAGCGCCTGTACACCCAGCGGCAGTTCCATAATCAGCCCCACTGCAGAGTTATCCAGCTTTTGCTTGCACTGCATTCACAGGACAGAGGCATTGCCACCCCATGCTTTAGGAAATAATCCAACATATTCATCCGGAATAACAAGCCACATGATCTCCTCAGGCAAAAAGAGCACTGAGAGGAGGAATGCCTCTGCTTATCACAGTCACCACAGGCATGCTGGCTCCTGATAGCACCATCTTATCACGTCCAGAGCAGCATCTCCCAGGCAATTTGCTCCTCTCTGTGCCCCGACAATCAAAGTAGCTTAGCTTTGAAAATAGTTTATAGGACAAAAGCAGGTGTCCTGGGATCCTGCCCTGGCAGAAAGCCATGCTATAATTGACACCGTAAGTCTGAAGACGAGAAGAATCCACTTGGTGTGAGCAACAGAAATGACATTGCAATAGGTGGTGGTGCAGAGGCTGTTCATTAGAGGGACCTGCACAGATGGAAGCATGTGGGAGGGAACAGGCATCAGGATGCAAAGGAGAGGGCATATACAGGCAGCTGGCCACTGAGACAATTTCCATTTCAGCATTGGACCCACACCAAGGCCAGCATCACTACCCTGGTTCGTACAGAGCAGCCCCCACTACTGTGACTCACCCTGGTCATGGCCAGAATCCCCAGCTTTCCAAAGCACTGCAAAGAAAGCAGCTGTTTCAACTTGACTGTTGTTTCCTCCTTGAGCCTTATTTTAAAGCTGCCTTTTCATACACAGCCTCTGTGGTTTCCCTGAGCTACTTTTTCCATGCATCTTGTTGTACTTTGTTTATATATTCTTCTGCCTCTTCATCCAGACAAGAAAACAAAAGTTAGAAAAAGGACAACAATTCAAGTAGGCATTGATGCAAGGACCAGTCTTTCAGGGTAAAAAAGATATGAGAATATTGATACAGTTGAACAAAAAAACCCAAGTAAGCATGGAGGTGTCTGACTGCTGGCCAGAATGGACAGAACATCTTATGCCTTGCTGCTCCCCTGGCTGGTGGAGACTTGCTGTTTGTCTGCCAGGTTGCTCAGTGCTCTAGCTAGGAGGGCAGAAAAATATGACAGCTCAGTGATTTGCATCTTTCCTGTCAAATAAGGAAAGGAGTACAATTTGCTCATCTTTGGCCTTTGATGTGATTCTATTACATGGAGGAGAATTCAGAAGGGCCCTAAATCAATAGGAAGAAGGATAGATACTTTTAATTGCCATTGAGGCAGCTTAGCAATAGAAAAACATTTCATGGGTAAATTTGAAATTATTAAATCAATGTATATTATTTCAGTGTTGCCTATCCCATACTAGGAACTTGACCACACTTTTGTAAGAGTTTTAAATTACTGCATATTGCTTCCCAACTGGAAAGAGATGTTGACAACATGGAAGACAGCTGAAAGGTCAGCTGAGATATGCTGACATGTTTACAGTCCATTATAGAGCATTAACTTAAAATGCACAGCTTGGATTTTCTCAGGACCATCATACAACAAGGATGGATGTCTCTGCATTATCAGCAAGCCTTCAAATGCTTATCAAGATACACATGCTAAAAGATCTTCTTCTAAACCCTGAAAACTTGTATTAACACTGAGTTCTTCGAGATGCAAAACCCCGAAATTCAGTGAAACATACGACTCTAACTTGCTGCAAAACTCGGTCACTGGTTTCTGCTGTTGGGGACCAGGAGGCTGTGACAGTGTCTTTGTGAGCACTCACACAGCAGTTACCACAGTAGTCCTGTGGGATGCAGCAGGAACACCCAACACAGCCGTTTTCCTTATAATAAATCTCAGGATGTCATTGCTCTATCACTACAACTAATTCTAATTTGATGACCTAGCTGAAAGCCCTGAAAGCTCCTACAGCTGTTGTCTTGTGTGCTACCAAAAGTGATTCCATTATCCTTTCTAATATATCTGTGCAGGAACATGGAAGATCCCTTTCAGTTATCTAAAACATTTGTAGTTTGACTTTCTAGTGAGTGCTTTTGACAATTTGAAGTTTTTCTCTTTTGCTTAGTTTCTCTTAGCAATGAGTAATTCTCCTTCGCATGATAAACTCTATTGTCCCCTAAAATTAGTCCCCTGTGAAGAAACCACGTCAAAGCAGTGATCTAATGTCAAAAACACCTCTGGCTCTTGAAATCAGAGCAAACAAGAAAGAAGGAAAAGAAAAATTAAAAACACCTTCATTGGCAATTTGGAAGAGAATTTATTTCTTCCTACAGGGCATATGATGAGTAATTCCATTGCAAATGCTAAATTCCCTCAGAAAGTGTTCTGGAGAAATATTGTTGAAGTCTCATGCTTTCAGTATTGCAGTCAATAAAATGAAACAGTCCCTTGATTAAAAATATGATTTAAGAAAAAAAAAAGGTAGGTGGTAAAATAGGAAATAAATATTGAAAATTTTGGATTAGTGCTTATAAATCACCCATCTCTCCCCCTCAGTGGTTCCTAGCAAAGTTAAGCTGCAGACCTGGTTGACCAGGGCAGAAGTGCTGCCATGGTGCTCACAAGGCAGACACACTCCAGGTTTCCAGACAGGATCTGCTCAACACCACGGGGAATTTTGTATCTCCTGGACTTTTAAAACAACTTTCCTGGGTGTGCTGTCAGCTCTGTAACTTTGACCTGAATGATAGCTTATCTTTCAGAGATACAGATGGAGTCCTGTTTAAGAACAGACAGATTTAAGATCAGAGGGATCTAAAGACATCCAGTGATGGGCATTCAATCCAAGCTCTAAGTGAGTAATTTCTTGATGTCAGTTGACTGCCTTGCTACAGAACTAGCCTGAGATAGACAAAGATTTGTTTTCTCTAGTAATTTTAAACAATCTTTTCATAGCTAAATAAGTGAGAGTCACTGCAAAGTTGAAATCTCAACTCATTTCGTTTTGCAGATTTTCTGAATGCTCTCCAGCTTCTCAACATTCCTTTTTATGATTTGAATGAGTCTTAGTATAGCTGGAAATATCATCTACCTACTATCAGTCTTAGGCAGCCAGATTGCTTCTCAGCCATAGATCAAACTCCCACCATCACACTTACGGCACTTATTCAAAGGATTATCTACTACACTATTTCTGAGTTTAGTTCGCTGAGACACAATAACAACTCACAGGTGCCCAAAAACTCATGCTCAAATGTATTTGAGGAGGGAGCTGCAAGAGTTAAGACACATGAGAAGAGATAATAAGGAAGCATGTGGAAGGAGACATTGGGAAAATGGCTAGAAATACTCTTGGAAAGAGGTGCCCCATGCCAGAGAAGGTACACGCAAGGAGACAGCAGCTGTGGGTGACCCATGCTGGGGTATGATTCCATCTGAGGAATTGAGGCTTTGGGCTACTCATGTAAGGGCAAGAACCACCTTGAGGGACTGCATCTTGTAAAACAGCTTTTCCCCTAGCTTTTTGTGCAATTTGCTGTGTTTTTATCTTATTTTCTTACCTTGCTATCTGAATCAATAACGAACAGTTACTGTTAAAAAGTAAGGAATTCTATTAAATAAAATTCCTTAAGCAGTCACTCTTTGAGTATCACAACCTCTTCTGTACCACCAGCTGGAGCAATGCAGTTCTCCATGTTCTCTGGACTCTCATTTGGGGATTGCTGCTCCCACACCTACCCACATCCAGCCCAAGGGAACAACATTAGAGAGGCTGCAGTTTCTCTGAAGAGGGTGACCAATCCACAGCCTCCAACACTCCAACTCACCAGGCTTTGGGGTATTTTAAAGGGGAATTATTATGTTCTTCTGAATGTATTTCAGTTTGCTATTACTCATAGGTAATTTTTCATTAAATGGCTCAAATTTATCACTGAACGTAACAATCAAAGGGATTTGATTACCTCTGGCCTAGGAGAAATGATACCATTTTCCAAAAGGAGAGGGCTGTAAAGCACAGACAAAGCCAGGCACTTGGCAGTGTTACAGTGCTGTATTTTCCTGCCATCTTAGAGCACTGCTGTTCTCCTGGCACCTCTTGCTCTGACTCTGCTGAAGAAATCCTGTATCTCCGGGTATGAACTTGGTTCACAGCCACAGACCAGTGGAAAACTCAACAATGCTAAACATTTTCAGGTTTTTAGGGATGGAAGGAGGAAAAGTGGGTTCCTGTTTATCCTGGCTAATCCTGAGTGCTGACTAGGTCTCCCTGCTGCACTGATGCACAGCTCAAGTGCTGCTGGTTCCATCAGGCTACATGTGGGTACATTCAAAAACAGACAGTAGGACAGCATGTGACACCAAAACCTTGGAATGGAAAAAGGCCTTGATTAGAGCATTGTCGTCTTGCTTCAGGAGTAAATTTTTCCTTCTCCTGTAGAGTAACATGGTTTTTGAGGTTCGCATTAACTAGTACTAATAAAAGTTAACAATAAGCAGGGATAATGTGATTTTTTTCCTTGAAGACCTACTAAATTAGATTTAATATTAAAATAATTAATGAAAGGAAAATAATATTTATACATAGCAATGGAGAAATTTCAGAATAGAAAACATTTTATTTATTAGGACAGCAAGCACAGAAACAGATAGAATCACAGAAGAAGGTAAATTGAATCCTTAAAATTCTTCCCATATGTCATGTATTCCAGGGCCTTGTCCTCTTAATGGCTCTCTTCTGACCTCTCTCCAGTTTGTTAATCTCTCTCTCTCTCGTAGGAGTAAATTTTAAATATTTATATGAAATTAAATATTAAAGCAATTAAATTTTAATTAAATATTAAAGCAATTACATGAAACAACAATAGAAAATTATGCCCTGGAGGCAGAACCCATAGGATACAAATAGAAGTTCATGGTTGAGATTATTATCATCTGGAATCCTTAATGGTCACGGAAGACAAATAATCTGTTCTCAGAAGGTGTCCTAAAGTCAATACTAACATTAGGTTAGATGACTTTATGTCTTAGATCTCTTCACTGAACATAAAGCATCCAAGGATGACTGGCTCAGAGGGAAGCACTGCCACTGCAGATATCTGAGGCTAAATGATAGCAATCCTCCCCCTGGGGCTGTATTTCAGTCTGTGCTGGGAAGCAAACACAAGGCACAGTTTTGCACTGGAAGCTCTGCAGGCAGCAGCTCCACTATTCCAGGTATTAATCTTCGACCTCAAGATGCACAGAAACTGTGCTTTGCTTTTAGCAGGATGCAGAATGACAGGAACTTGGTCTCCTTGCAATAGATCAATGCACAACTAACTTTAAATAGCATATTTAAGTTTTCCTAGCAAACAATTGCCAGGAGAAATCATCCTTGTTTGTATTAAGGCGTTGCTAATGCCCCGACAGGTGGATTGCAAACACCCCATTCTCTTCAGGGAGACCCCTGAGGTTACTGAAAACAACTGGAGTGACCTAGCAGCATACAAAATCAGCACATGACCTTTTATGTGGATTAAGGCTTATATACTGATGCTGCTTGAATCCTCAGGCATTGTTCTGTACAGATATGATCACCTTCTATCATTGTATTAACACTTAATGCATTTAATTTTCTGTTATTTGAAATAAATGCCTTAAATTTACTTAAAAAATTATCTTCATAGTTTCCCTCTTTTTTTTTTTTTTTTAATATATATTTGCCACATCAACGACCTTACAAACACTGCCATGTAACTGCTCAGTAGGCTGCAGCAAGCAGCAGCTCTGCTCTCTCTGCTTGGCCTGATTACAGCAGCATTTTTCCCTGGAGGGCAATCTGTGACGTGTCTGAGCAAGCCAAGAACTAGCCAAGTGGGACAGCTGGAATTGGCTTCTGTGCAGCTGGTTCTTTGTACTTTCTGTCTTCACTGGGCAATAGCTTCAGAGCAGCAGTGTCCACTGAGCCCGTGGATTTACCCTGGCTTTTAAAGTCCATCTCCTGCAGGAGGTGCCTCTGGATATCCAATGGCTCCTGGAAGTTCAGGTTATGTGTGCTGCAGAAAGTAATTGCAAAGGTAGTAGAAGCTATAAATCACATCAAAGCAGTGGCAAAATTAGAACTCACATGCCTGTGAATAAAGACTCCCTTAACTGGCTTGCATTTGATTGTCCCTGGCCATACCTCCCTGATAAACCGACATGGAATCACAGAATCATAGAATGGTTTGGGTCGGAAGGGACCTTAAATATCATCTATTCCAACCCCCTGCCAAGGGCGGAGATGCCTTCCACTATCCCAGGTTGCTCTGAACCCCATCCAGCCTGTCTTTGGACATTTCCAGGGATGGGGCAGTGCCAGTGCCTCACCACCCTCACAGTAAAAGTTTCCTCTATGGCAGTGGCTTAAGAAACACTGTAGGGTTTCACTGCCAGGGTGCTGGAAGAAATTAATGCAGTCTCCGGAAACCTAGAAAAGCAAGTTTAAGTGGGGATATGAGCTAAATATATGCACAGAAAGACCACTGGTACCACTGGGGAGAACATACACCTGAAGAAGTTAAATTAGTAGAGGAAGAACTTGACATTCACCTGCTGTTTCAATTTCCTTGCCTGTTCTCCTATGAAACCACGCATTTCTCTCCACAGCCAGGAGTCCTTCCAGCAACAGGCTGATGTGCCTTCTGCAAAATGCTTTCTTCTTTGTGGCTATGACTGCTGGCTGAGAAGAGGTAGGGGGTGTCTAAATTGCTTACTTTGAACATTAGAGGAAGTCACAGCCATTGCAAGGATGTTTTGTCCCCCATTACATGATAGAGTGGAGGTAGGCAGAAAAATTGCAAGTAGGAAAGGTTTTACCGGCACAGAAAAGTCTGTCTTTCATCTGAAAGTGAAGACTCTTAGTAAGCGTTCAGACTGGATGGATTGTTTCCTTCTTCTTAATGTCCACCTGACTCATCCCTACAATACTGCAGAAGCCCTCCCAAGTTTTTCTGAAGGGCTGGAAATGCCACAGCCAAACACCTATCTCTCATCTTCATGTTGTTTTGCACTACAGATGTTTCTGTGCAAATAAAGGAAAAGTTTCTGTGTGAAAAACTTCAGGTCTATTGAAATGACTAGAGCTATCATTTAGTGTCTTCTCCTTTTCATACTTTCTCGTGAGGTGTTCCCACCTTAGTTTTTAGACCACACAGGCTTCTGGTGTGACTTACGTACCAGCAGCACTTTCCACTGTGAACAGGAAACACTGCATATTTACAAAACCTGTTACCAAAACAGATTAAAGGAAGAAATAACTTATTTTTGGTTGATGTTAAGGGGAAAATCAGTCGTGCTGGTTCCATTCTGAAAGAACACTTGGGTGAATTTTGACCTGTTTGTCATCTCAATTCTCATCTTTTCCATCCTAATAGAAATACTGATGTAATACCTCCTATCTGTCATATGATGTCATATCTCTAGCTTTGAACATTAAACTGAAGCAAGAATTTTACATCATTTGATCTTGAATGTTCTCTGAACTATACTCTCTTTTATAATGCTCTGCTTCATCTCACTGTAACAGTGAGCCTTGCTGAACTGCCAGGCTACTTCTGCCGCCACAAGTATTTCTCTGAGATTGCGTCAAGATCTACTGGTAATGGCGGAAAAGAAAAAAAGAGATCATCTACAAGCAGAAATAGAAATAGAAAATTAAATAGGAAACTGGCTAAAATGAGGTAGTCACCCATGCCAGGAAAAAAAGAAAAGGGTATTCTTGTGGGAAGAGACACTTCTAATTTTGACTTGGTATTTTGCCTTTCCACAGCTTAAACTTCTGTTTCAAGATTGCTGAGAAGGGGTATTTGTGTGCTGACTGGTGGTGACTGAAACACTGCTCTGAGTCCTTGCTCTAGTGGGACACACACTGCAGGCAGCATCCCTCCTCCCCAGCAGCATGAGGGGTGCTCTTGGCCGTGTCATGGCAGGATGTGCCAAGAGCTCAGGAATTACTGTCTCCCCTTCTCCCTACACTGAGCTTCTGAAGCCATGATTCAGTCCAGTCCAGCTAGGGCAGCTTGGGCTGTGGAGCTGAGAAGGTGTGATGAAGGAGGAATAAATGGGGTACCCCTGAATGCAAGCCCCTGGCCAGACTGAGTATCATGCCCAGCATGACATCTCTTTCCAGTGCTAACACACATGAACCTGTCCCACTGGTTCCACTGCAGTGCCATGATGCTGGAGCACAGAGATGCCCATGGCAGGCACATTGTGGAGTGGGATGCTGCTTTATAAACCTACTCCTTCTACCCCCACTAAGCAACCAGACAGCTGCACTGTCCCCTGAAATTGTCTCCACTGATGGAGCTCACTGTCTAGATGGCTACATGATGCAATGATGCCTTTTGCATTCTTTGAAGATGTAGGTTTAATCAGGGAATTGCTTTAGAATACACACATCAGCTACACAACTCCTGGCAAGAGTGCACTGCAGCACAGGTAGGGGCCCCTATGGAGGAATTTCCATGTAATAGTGAAATTAATTTAAAGAGTCCAAAAAAGCAGCATTTTCTGCAACACAGAGGGGGAATGAAATGCTACATTCCTTGAAGAACTGGTGTATCTTATCTTGCTCCCTCCTTTGAAAGTAGGAGAAAAATCAAAAAGCAGTCAACACAGCTGGGCTTTTCTTTTTGTTTACTTGGAAAACTTATTTTAACCATCAACTTTAGCAAATTTTGGCAGTTACAAACCTGTACACTTTTTTTTGTTGTTTTGTTTTTATAGCAAAAGAACACAAGACAATACTGCCAACAGCAATTATGAAGGAACAATTAGTTTTCAGATGAAGAACTATACCCACTCAAAGTGATAAACCTTCCCTTTTGCATAAGGTTGAATTTGTTGTCATTGGAAAAATGACATTTCTTAATACCTACTTGAAATGGAATAAAAATCATATCTCTAGGTTCTTTGTGCAAAACACATTCATTTAAAAAATTCAATTAAAAATCTTCTTAAAACCAGAAAGAAGTTAAACAAAAAGAACTCAACCCAAAGGAAAGTTACAGTACATTTTGAAATGATTAAAAAGTTTTCAGATCTAAAACGTTTTTGTTTTTTCTGTTATCTTAGAAGTTTAAACCAACTTTGATGACTCTTTAGAATTATATCAAACAAACAAACAAACGAACAAAAGAAATTAAAGCAACCTGATTGGCATCAAATATCTACAAAAGCCTGGTAATTTGAAACCATTATATACATTATTTTATAAACTTCTTTTTAAACACCAAAACATACATCTTTACAAACCAGCCTGCTTGAGACAGGTAAAATTTACAAGACAATCTTTTCCAATACAGTGCTTTAAAGAGAACTGCTTTCACTCCTAAACATCTTTGTCATCTCCTGAAAAGCGGCAGTATGGGCTCATTGCATTGCTGATTAATAGTGTTTCAGGTATTCCTATGACAAAAGAATGCTACAGTTCTGAGGGCTCCAATCTCTTTCCATAACACAGTTCAAGTGCACTCTTAACACTGGTAAAGATTACTTATGGCCTTTGTGTAATACGACATATTTGCAATTATTGCTTTTCATTATTACATAAAGAAACAAATTTAATTTAATTTCCTCCCCATCCGCCCATCCCTTGGATGATGCAGCTAATTTACTAACTGAATGGCCCTTCTGATAATGGAGATGTTAAATGTTAAGTTCATGAACACAGGCTAAAAGCCATGAGTAATGGGCAATGGTCTACATTTCTAAGGCTCAAATCACAGTTTGGTGTATTGAGAGGAGCAGAGATGCAAACAGGCAAAAAAGCACAGTTTTTACCACATGGTAAACAATGGTAAACCATCAGGGAATGAAGCTGAAGATGTAACTCTCTTATTGGAAACCAATGAAATGCCCATTATTACTGAGTGAATAGCTCCAAACATTATCTACAAAGCACAGATGTACTTTCATACTGGTTCTGAAGAGCTGGCTTCCTCCATTATTAAGGATGCTTCCTTTCCAAATGAAGCTTAGCAGGACTGGTCCAGGGCACCTTCAACTCCCTCTCCCAGGACAGCAGTTATTGTTGACTGTTAGGATATACTTACTATAGCATCCATTTAGCTTTTTCAAGCAGGAGCTCGATGAGGAGTAAAGTGTGTTCTTAGCCATTTGTCTTGTTCAGCCCATGTTTTTCTTTATGATGGAATTTATAGGAGACGAGCAACAACTTTTATGTCATATTCTCAAAATGTCTCTGCCTGGCTCACAGAAGACAACAGGCTACTGCCTCCCCACTGATGAGCATTTTATGACATGCTTTTATTCACTGTGCTGCAGCCACACTGAGTTTCTGACTACTTCAGACTACACTAGAGAATTTAGAGAACAGGAGAAAAAATTCCAAAGACCAAAATTTAAGCTCTTTGTGGGACATGCAGAGGTAGAGACCCTGCTTGACAGACGGATCACACAACTTTCAGGTTTGGGAAAACAGTGACAGTGAGAAGCCCTTCACTCCTTCCAGCCTTTTATTGGAATTACATATTAAAAGAAACCCATGGGATAGCTCAGGATCAAAGATGTCACTGAGCTTAAGGGAAACAGGATATCATGGTTCTGTAGTGAATCTCTGCATTCCAAAGTCCTCCTGGTTGCCTTCATACGCTGTATCCTATAGGAGGGTCCTAGAGGAAGACAACTTTATGGTTGGGGTTGTCTAGTGGCGTTGTCCATTTTCTCCCATGGGAGGGGAGTGATTCCATGGTGTCACATTTGGCCCTTTATTCCACTTTAAGATACAGGTCAAGGACAGCAATTACGTCCACTGTTTATAGTTTTGGAGGGGGGGTTGCCCTTTTTTTTTTTTAATATTTATAATACAAAGGCAAAGTAATTAACATACTTAAGAATGATACATAAGCCTAATTCTTCCTTTTGCACAAGGCCACCGGATGTGGTATTGGCAGAATAAATCACGTTGTAGTCACTGTAAGGCTCTTTCCATTGCCAGCGTTATTAAAAAGGCTAGCACAGTGCATGATATTCTCAACTTGATCAAAATGCAGAGAACAAGCACCCTGTTACTTAGACTCATACACCCCTGGCAAAGTTCGTGATTTCTGATATAAATGCCTGTTTGCATTTTAACAAGTTGCTTTTTTTTTTATCTTGCTGCTTCTTTCCAAAAAGCAAAAACTTTCTTGATCTTAAGTTATAAGCCAGTGATACTAAAAAATACTTCATTAAGCCTATGAAATCATCTGTTACAGATGATTCTGACAGAAAATATCACGTAGTGGAGCCATCTACAGGGATGTAGTTTGAAATACAGACACACAGGATAAGCAGAAATGCACAGGGTAGCTCTTGCAGAACCAGAGACCTGACGGCAGAAGTGATACAAAAATCATCACATGGCAGAAAAAGGAAATATATATTGGAAGTGCTAATATGAATGGTAATTCTTACATTATGTTATGAATGTGTTCTTATGTTCCAGATTAGAAGATTTTGACTTGTTCATGTGGAGTAGCAATTAAAAAGAAAATAGAATGTCTTGGTTTAATAAGAGATGTTAATATGAAAATCTTATTCCCTAAGAGGTATTTCACCTTTAGATTTGCATTTGGGTCTTATCATTATAAAAAAGAGCCTAAGCAAAACCAGAACGGCCACAGAAGTACCAATATTCACAGAGGAGTATCTGAAGATGGATTTGGAGGGGAGGAGATACTGAGGTATAGAAATCATGAACAGGACAGAGAAGGCTGAACAGGTGATCCTTGGCACCTTCCCAACAGCACTTTAATAAGTAGGCGTTCAGTGAAATGAAATGGCAACAACATCAAACAGAAAAAGTACTATACATTGTATTTATGCATATTTTACTATTAAAACTCACTACCAACAATGTATTACTGAGGCAACAAGCTTGGTAAGAAACATTTTTTTTTTTTGTATGGCAATCACTAAGCTCCCATCGTGCTGTCCCTTGTGACACTTTTGATATGTCCCAGTGAAGGTTTGATATCGGTGTCTCAGACTTACACAAGAACCTTCACTACAGAAGACAGGTGACAAGTACACCTAATAACTAGCTGGGGGCTTGAACAGAATTAGCTGCATAATGGATAAAAAAGTCTCAAATCAAAACTGAGTGGGAGCAAACCTCATGTAAACTGCAGCCCGATGCTAAGAGAGCATCACATTCTCAGAAGGTCACACAAGCTTTAAAAGTGCAGCTGAATTTGCAGAATTGCTTTGCCAACTCTGATGCTCCTAACTCTTGAAGAGACATCAATCTAATTGCATTTCCTTTCCTGTAACACAGACTTCACGAACGATACGAGTTATCCTCTATCCACGCCTCTAGGCTTGCCAAACCATTTTATGGCTTTCTGGCAAATCCATCAATTCCTTGCAATCACAATACAAATTTCCATATTTTTTTCTTCTTAAAAACACAGGAATAATATCAGGGGAAAGGGTTTGAAACGCACCATGAGCACATTCAGAATATATCACTTTTACAGAAGCATGTTTACTTTGAGAAGACCAAGTGACATTCATAAATTCAATGGACAGGACCTATTTGCAGACAAGTACTTGATAATACTTGTATGTGCAGTACATTTGTTCTACAAGTTCACTCATTCTATTCATATACCTGCATAATGAGCTGTTTTCTACTGAAGAATTGCTGCATCATCCCAAAGAAAATTTTTCATAGCTATATGAGCTAATGGAGGGAAGCAGCAACACATTGTACCTACTTCAAGAATTCTTGAAATCCTGTTTATTAAAAGTGTTACAAGCTGCAATTATTTAAATTACATTCTACTAGTAATTTCTTTGTGTTGGGGAAAATTTCTAAACAAACCCTTCCTGTATGTCAAGAAATGGCCCACAATTTAATTTTGTGTGAAACTCATGGCAGTCAAGAACATGCCCTGGCATACAACTGCTGAAACTATCCACTTAAGGTGATTCACCCCTGCTAATGAATCTGTTCATTTATCACAATGATTCAGGTATTCAATAGCTTTTCAGAATGACAGAATTATGCCATGGAAGAAATGGATGAAAATCCAACAGCAATGCAGGCTCGTAGACTCACATTCACGGGTAAGGTACACAGACACTGTAAAATGCAGTGGTAAAAATATTTTCAGAGCACCAAGCAACAGGTGTGTATACTCTGCTTTAATACATTGAGTGAAAATCCCATATTTCCAGATTGCACTTGACTGCTCTGACCAAATCAATGTGAAAGACCATTAATCAGACTGAGGGAAGCATAAAAGCACACAGATGCCATGGTTTTCTTGATTGCACAACAATATTCTGAAGTCTGCAAACAACCTTTGGATGTACTCAAATCCTACAAAATCATGCACCCAGTGGAAAATCTAGTGACAGATCTTTGGCCACAGTCCATTCATGCAGCTCCACCGACTGAGTCAGTCTACAGCAGCTGAGAACTCATCCTGTGGACTCTAGGGATGGACATTTGCCAAAAGATGTTAAATTAATGATGTGAGGTTACAGCAGCCTTATACGTAACTTAATTGCAACTAATTTTACTGCAGTAACTGCAGCATGAGGACTGCTGTCAAAGAGCTGTTTACTCAAGCATGAAATTTCCAACAAATGATCGGCTGTGTAGGTTACCCCATGTTTTCAGATCCATGTTCACATTGCATACGTGTTAAGAGAGGCTGTGAATACACAGCTACGGCAAAACCAGGCCACTCTGGAGCCAAACTCTGGCATTTCGGGAAGTCCTCATGGGCAAAGTCCTAATGAACAAGCACCTGACATCAGGTTTTAAAAATGACAACCAAAGTAAGCCAATTTGGAGTAAATCTAAACTCTGCATGTGTATGTGTGTTACTCTACACAAAGTAGAATGAAATGCTATGCAATAAACAAAAGTATAGATAAATATTTAAGGACAAATAACTGGTCACTTGTCTTTGATAGGTCAATTCATAAATGCTGCTTTTTTTAGCCAGCTGATATGTTGTATGCAGCAGCCCCAGTGATCAATTGCTTTCACTTCATAAAATTTCATGCATCAGTGCATCCTACAATGATGCATACCCGTGCCTTAATACTGTGGGGAGATCATAACACTGTAACACTTTTAATAACACAATGCCAAAAAAAACCCCAAAACAATCCAACTTTGTGAGAGAGAAAGAAATTATTTAGCAGTTATTTTTCCCCTGCCTCAAAAGCTGAGTTTTATTCTTGATAATAAATAGAAGGTACACACTCTCCAGATTGTCTGTAACAATTTTGTGATGTACAATACTTAACACAATTGGTCTCTTCGTGTCTGCACATACAGTATCATTTCTGAACAAGTTAATAATGGGTTATACTGTACTTTTCTTTGCCCAATATATATATAGACACACCTTCAGCAAAATTTCTTCTCAATATTTATACTATTAATTGGACCAAATGACAAAATTAAAAAAAAAAAAGAAGAGGAGAAGGAAGAAGAAAGGAGCTTCCTTTACACTTGTGTCTGCTGCTGAGTCTCCACAAATGGAATGTGAACATTTTCTAGGCTGAGTTCCTCCACGCTTTCAAAGTCACTCATGGCTACTTCGGAGTCATCAAAGCCGCAGCTGGCTGAGACGTCAGAGGAGGAGGCGTTGAGAGAGTTGTGCAAGGATAAGGGCATCTTACCTGCACTAACATTTTCTGTGTTCTGGCTTGGGCCAGCAGCAAAAGTACTAAATTCGTTCCCAGTCTGAGATCCTGTGGTGTCCGTCTCATTGGGGAACTGGTGGGGAGGGAGGTATTGGCTCGGGTGGAAGTGCGGCCGTCTCCTGCAGTCAGGGCTGAGAGTACTTGCCATGGAGACTGGCTGCGAGGGTGGGAGGGCTTCATACTGGTCAGGGTAATCCTCTGGGAGAGGAGGTGGTAACTGGTCCTGGCTCAAAAACTCCTCTTCGTGAGGGGGAGGGTAGTCGCTGTCGATGTCGTAGCCACCAAGGTAGTAATCTGTTTCCAGCTCTCTGGTACTGCCGTGATGAGCCGAGCCTCCTTCTGCCGTCTCAAAATTGGGCACCTCCTCAATGTCGGACAGGCGAGCACTGGGCATCCAGTCAGAGGTATCCCAGTGATACGCTGCAGCAGGGAGAGAACCACAGTGCTCTGTTAGGATGAGACCACAGAGGAGAGCAGAGTGTCCTGCATGCCCTTGCCTGAGTCCTTACAGAACATTCAAATCACAGCATGCGCCACAGGCCACGGATACAGGTCAGTCATGCTCTGACCAAAGGGGTAGAGAAGGAGAATAACTTGCATTATGATGCTAATGCAAACAAGCAAAGAAACAAAACACCCCCACTCTCAGGCATGTTTCTTTTTAAGATGCTACTGAGTTGTATTAGAAACTATGAATCCAAGAAATCAGGATGTCTGAATTACTGCTTTTCACAGTTATTTGAAAAAAAAAAATCTTAAAATGCAGTCAGCATGCTTATGGGATCTTATCTCCCCTTCCACCTCCAATGACTTCAAAAAAGAAAGTGTGCAAGCAAATAATTCGATTGACTGAAAACTGAATTTTGAAACAAAAAAAGTGGCTGACCATTCTCATGCATCTTTTGAACCCAACAGAATTCAAACAAAAGAGTACACATGAAGCAGTTCAAGAAAAAAAAAAACAAATAGATCAAATCAGTGCTCTGCCCACCCCGGCCCACAGGCAGAAGGTGTCCCAGAAAAATCACCTCTGTTGTAGTTCTGTCCTTGATCCATAACAGACACTGTCAGATATAAAGTGAAAAGCAAAAACTGGTAACTCGGAGCTTGTCACCAGCATTGTAGTAAATGTGAAAATACAAAACTCAGCATGCATATTTTTAAAGTACAGCTGCCATGGTGTCATTTTAGTAGGATTTTTAATTATTCTTTATTTTAACGTACGAGATAAGCTTGTCTGTCAAATGCAGACGCATATAAAGAAATGTTTATGTTGTGTATTATATTCCTTTTCTATCATATCTTAATTATTTACCCTCACTGAACAGATATAGAATTACATTGGAGCTGTAATTCTTAAAATAAAAAAGGGCTATCCACCATCGACACGGCTTATAATCGCAAAGTACATTTTTCTCTAACTTGTTCACTTTGAAACAGAAAAATAAGAATCTACCATTCTCAGGGCCGGTTCAAACAAATCTGGGCCCACCTGGGCTCAGATACCATGGTGATGGGCACGGTATAAGAACCTGAATAGAATAGAATACAAAGCCATTTAATGGGGCTATCAGCTACAATGCTCCGCAACCCCACACCCACCTCCCACCTGCACTGCCATGCTAGCTGGTGGGGAGGGAGGCATTCCAGTATGGAGAGGGTGCAGGGGTGGGGGAGAGAGCAAGGAAGGAGGTTTTATGTGAGACAAGAGCAGGGAATAAGCTGCAGCATTTTCTAGATGGATATGCTCTTGTTCAGCTGCATGTTACTGGGCTTCATGCAAGAAGTCATCGGGCAAAGTCTCTGGATGACATTGCTGGAGGAGGTCTGGCAGGAGAAACAGACATTTATGGCATCACAGCTCGTGACCTCTGTGGCTCAGACACAGGCGAGGGCAGAAAAGACCTCTCCAGCCCTTCACCTACTAAGACCACACTTGCCCTTGCTCATCACCACATAGTGCATGTGGTGATGGTGATTTCTCCCTTAGCTCGACAGCAGGCAGGAGCTCTCCACCTGCTCTGCCATGTCCTGGAGTGAGGAGGGCTGGGGCTACTGCAGGTTTAGCAACAGTGTCTGAACCGGCCCTAACCTCTCTTCTGCATTTCTCTCTTCTTTGTACAGTGGATTTTGCTGTATTTGGGTCGGTGTGATGGCACTGCACCTGAGATGTGTGAGGTCTCCCTGCTGTGTGGATCAGGATCCAGGAGAACCTCACTAATTCACCAACTTGCACAACCCCAGGCAGGGCCCTGGGGCAGGAGCCCCATCCTCCCACGACTCTGTGGCAGGGATTCTGCCCAGAGCTCCAGTGTGGCTAATTATTCACCACGTCCATCAGCTCTGCTGCAGAGCAGGCAAGAATCTTAAGTTTCATATTGGGAAGTGGGCAAAGTCTTTTCAGTGACAATCTCTTGAGTCTGCAGTCAGACAGGCTTTTTCTGACCTGTACAGGATGATAATGAGCCAGTGGTTTTGCTTAAGCTTTCCCTTAGGAAGGCAAGGTCATTTGCAGTGCCTCTGGTTTCTTTTCAAGGTTATTTTTTTTTTTGAATGGGACTTTCTTTTGACTTAACCTTACCTTAGCTAGTTAATTTTTTTTTAATAGTGAGAAGAATGGCACACTTCAGGAAATCAATAAATGTACTATGAACAAATACTCAAGTGGCATCACTACCTAGGAATAAAATTACTGTGACACTGGCTCAAGAAAAAAGTCAGTAGTTTCACAAAAATAATTTACTTAATTATCTCTATGTATTATGCAGACTAGATTAGCTGAAGTATGCAAAATCTGTCTTAAATTTGTTAAGGACAGATGAAATTTTTGACTTGTGGGTAACCTGAGTTGATGTTGAGTTGACATTTGCCCAAGGGTAGGAAAAATGTAAAATAAATAAAAGTAATGCGTATCTATGATAACAAAACATTTCTTCAGTGCTTTATGGAGAAAATAAAATAGTGATATCCCGCATTACAGGGTCACTTAGAACATGATATGCCTGAGGTTACCCAGGAGGTCAGTGGAAGAGGTGAGTGCTGGAGAACATTGCCATGCTCTGCTGAATGGGGTCACCAACACCACGGGAGAGCCACGGCATCCGTGGAGCTGTGCCCACACATCTGCTGTCTGGCAGGGTTTCCTGGGAGAAACCAGCCACCAGCCAGCCACCACTGTGTCCTCTCCATGGGACACCACTGGAGTACATAACCCAGCTCTGCTGCAGCATGGCATACTTTACAGACTTCCTGTGCCATCTTCTGTTTCCCAGTCTCTGCAGCCAGGATAATCTCAATGATATGGTTCCATTATCAGTCTCTTATTTTCTCTGGCAGGGAGAAATGAGGGCTTGACACCTTTTCTACCACCTCCAGTTACCCACAGATATTTTGTGGTAACAAATTCCTCTGGCATTTTCATGTTTGCTGGTGAACATGCTGATCTGCAAAACCCAATCCTTGCCACAAGATTGCTGGTCAGTGTAGATTAGTGAGGTTCTGCTGGAATGTTTCACAATGAAAATAGGAAGCATTGTTGTATAACAAGAAAGAAAAAAATTTAAATACCTTCATTTTCTATAGTGTCAACTACATTGTTGACAAGCTGTATGACAGTCACTATGGAAGCTTGCAGGGGAGGGAAAGTAGAAAATAAAGGGAGGGGAAGGACAGCTTCAGGTTAGTATTTAAAACACACATCATATGTTACCACAATAAATTCTCTCAAAAGACAGAACTGACATTAAAAAAAAAAAAAAAAAAAGCTGCTGACCAATGCATGATTTATGCAGTGGTTGCAGGACATTTCATTTCAGATAATCCCATATATCATCAGAGTGGTGATAAATTCCAAACCAGCATTTCCAGAAAGGCATATGGGATGATGTGTATCACCTCATAAATTCAAGCAGACTGGTCAGCTGATTCAATTAAACAAAGCAGTATCTTGTCTACCTGACACTAATTTCTAATTCATTCTTGCTTAGAGGTCTCTAGAGATGGTGCCATGTGCTCCAAGGATCATTATCTTTTAGACCATCACACCATCAGAAACGGTGTTAAGCTCAATCTATTTCCTAAGAGGAATGTTTTACTTATTTACTGTCTGTGCCATGCCAAGTAATACCTCAGGGAGGTTAAGCAGCACAGCTATAATTAGGAGGACATATCCATGGAGATGAGGTTCGAATTTTGACCTGTGTTTGACAGAATAGTTTCACAAATGCTTTGTGCATTCTCTGCAGGTGTTCCAACAAAACATACTTTTTCCTTGAAATAATTAATATAGACTGGGCAGCTGTTTAATGTGGAGGCCTATAATGTGTGGTCTTCTAGATGATGCACCACCTAACAGAGCTGCCTCTGAGAATATGAGATAAACCCCATCAAAACTGAAGATAAAGCTCTGGATGAGTGGGCACTGGATCCTTTCCTTATCCTTTGCCTTTAGTTATGAGAAAACCAAGTGCTTGGAGCAGGCTGAGAAGGGGAACAGAAATGTGGGGCAAAACGTACTTTTTTGTTTCACACAGCCAACAGACTTAGAAGTCACAAGAAATGTGTTAACACTGTGGACATACGTTGAATATTTTCACACCTTTACTAAAATCTGGGCATAGGATCAGGTATATAATCCAATTTCCTCAGTTCTAGTGAGGGCTTAGCAAAAAGAGCCTTGATAAATCAAAGGACTCCTGTTCTGTGTCTATGATCAGTATATTTATGCCATCAACAGCCAAGGTAATTATACAAAGGAGACTTGTACTGGCTAATGCAAAATAAACGTTATAGAAAAATAAGGATCTCCATGCAATTAGTACTCCATGGAGGGCAGCTGTAAACTATTAGAGGAAAAAAATAGGAGAGTGAAAACCAGGTCAGAAACCAGGGCCAGCCCAGTTTTCTTTGCAACTAAGGGCTGGCTCTGGTGGGAGCTGTGCAGAGCACGTTCACAGAAAGGAGGGAATGCCACTCCACACAGCTCAGTGCAAGTCAATGCTCAAATACAGCATTTCTCAGGTTTTGGACTACAAAAATTACTGCTAACTACCTACAGAAAGACTAGGGAAGCTAAGTAATTTAAATGCACAAGAAATAAGGTGAGAGAAAAAAAGTAGCTTCAAAATCTCACCCCATGTGAGTTTTCATGGTAAGACAAGCCCTTGACACAGCACCAGAAGGCTCCAAGAGCCCTAGAGAAAGGAGTGGAGGCTGCCTTCACCTTCAGTGGGATCCATCCCAGTGCTCCACTGCCTCAAGACAGGCTTCCCCAGACAGAAGCTGCTACCCAGTTTCACAAGTCAGTGTCAGCACAGCCATTTGTACATTTGTGTGACACAAGCCTGTCCCCTCTGCTAGCCTGAGAGCCCAGCAGCATTGCTCCTGGCTTTGGAGAAAGGGGTTTGTAGAAGGAGCCACTGTCCTGTCTCATCAAAGATCATGGATGCTGAACTGCATTTGTTGTGGTTTCACTGACAACCTTCTAACCTTTGCAGGTATGTGAAGTACAAAGAATTAAAATGACAAGAAGAGCAAGGATTTATGGCTTCAGGAGGCATATCCTTTAGCCCTAAAGTACAGGCATGTGAGTATGTATATGCTTACTTATGCTTGGCTTTGCCCTTTAGGCTCTTTCACTGCAAACCTTCCCTGCTGCTTCAAGCAAACCAGAGCATGTGGTCCTGCATCGATCTCTGCAAATTACTCAGATGATTTAAGTTTCTTCCCTTCTTCTCCCTGAAGATATGGATTTGTTTGAACCCTGAACTAGAAATGTTATCTCTAAAGGCCATATTTTAAATGCAGCTTTCACAAAAAATGAGTGGGCACAGAAGGTCCAATCCAGCTTCTGTGGGCACTGTGTCAATGGTTTCAGTGGAGACAGGATCAGGCGTTTGAAATGTCTAATTAGAATTTGGGAGATATAAAAAGTAGCATTGTACAATAAATGACCACTTGAATAATTACTCCAAAGGTAACTATAATATAAATATATATAATTAAATAATACTTATTCTAAAGAAAGGCCAAAGGTTTTTTTTTTTGGTGCAGGGGTAGGAAAGTATTGAGAAGCCTGACAAAAATAATTGTAATGCTGCAGCCACAGCAGACCAAAAGGAACTGCAAGTGTACTTTGCTATCAGTGGTTTTTCCAGCATTTCAGAGTTCCTAGAGAACAGCTGCATGACATGGCTGAGGAACTGAGTCTACACACAGTTCATTAACTGGTGGCTGAGAAAACCAAGTACTATTTCTTTGTGCTAGTCTTTTTCTGCATGTCTGAATAAAGCTTCCCTGACATCCCCCATCCCTCTCCAGCAGAAACATCTTGACTTTTCTCGGGCCCACTGCTCAACATACGTGGGCTGCAGGAACAAAGGTTTGCTTTGACTTTGTGGCCTCTTTGTGGGCACTGTACAGCTCTGCCCATGTCACCCCCTGAGATGAGGATGCAGGACATGAGAGGCAGGCACTGAGTATGCACTGAACAAGGATTTAATGGTGCTCTATTGTTTGCTGAGCTGTGACTGCCAGGGAGAAGCCAAGATGCTGGGGACTGGCTCATTTGCTCATTGTTGAGGCTGAGCACCAGCAGAGTTCTGTTAAGACCATGAATGAGACCTGGAAAATAGCACAGAAATCCCCTTTATTTGATTGGTGAAACATGAAAGTCATGCTCTTCCAGCAAGGAAAATGATATAAATTCTACAGTTTCACTTGTAACCTATTAGTCAACTTGCATCTTGGCAATGTGACTCTGCTCTATCATACCTCTAATTCGCTGTAAAGTTTGGTCCTGATACAACAGCCCCAAGCACCAAGATTTTTATTACATTCCTATAATTTATTAAGTGGAACACGAAGTGAGGGTTTGAACCCACCACTTTCTTGCTTTAGGCATCGTTAAAGGGTTTCGAGATGTCACATGAATGTTTTAATAACATTAGAAAGAGAGATAAATAGCTTTTCCCCCAGCATAATAAAGATGAAATCACTTCTTACCATTATCATCTCCAGAGTCAGATTGGAAGGAGCTGAGGGACTGTACTTCAGAGTTGCTGCCTTTATTACTTCCTGAAAAACAGGTGACTTCTTCAGCGTCATCAACCCCTTTACCTTCATTGACAGCAAAGACAAAGCAAAATGGTACTCTCTAGGTATGCACATTTATCTATTTATACCATGGATACAATTAAATCCCGCCTTCTGTTATTTGAATCAGAATAAAGTTATTTCCTTCACACAGAAGACACGACCTATTCAAGGAGGCAGTTGGTAAAGATACCTAGACTTCTGAAGTGCTTGAAACCCAAAGAGTCTTTCAAGTGGCTGACAACACTGTAATCAAGGAAGAAACATCACTATTCAATATTGTCTTTTTAGATGACATATAGTCTCAAAAGCAATGAAAGTGATGACTTAAGGAATGTGGTGGTATAAACAGCTTATACAAGAGATTATAGTTACATTTATCTTTACTGTTCATTTCCTAATTTGAGAGCCTCATTAAAGGCTCATTCAATGCTCACTAAAGTTACTGTGCATCTTGTTATTCATATCAGTGGCCCTTGGATCAGATTTTAATAGCTCCATCACTGACATATAATAGATTATGCTTCAATTTACATTGCTTTTCATCAGGGACATTCAGTCTTCACAGCTCTACTGTTTAGAAATGTAACTGCAACCTACGGTATAAATTCTCCTGTAATTAAGCACATATAAATAAACACATTCAACTACATATTATATGGGCAATAATCATCAACACAAAAACTTATCCTCCATTGTAAGCACTGAGATACCTGAGCAAATTATAAATGAAGAAACTCAGGTGCTATCACAGTGAAAGTACAGCTCTCCACCTCACAGCTGTAGGTATTTCTACCCAGCATGAGACACCTCCACATGGTAAGAGCTGATTTGCTCCTGCTGAGCAGCAGGGTATGGAGCTGATGGAGTGAGTGCTGCAGTAACAAAGCTGCACTGCTTCCCACTCTGTGACAGCTGAGGTCTGTCTCCCTGGTATGGCCTCATGGTGTGGAGATATTCATACCTGTATCAGCAGTGCCTCTGGCACAAACACCCAGGATAATATAGAACAGAGCATATGTGGGGGCTGGTGTGATGATGCTTTCAATCAGCATTACTGTATTTAAAGGTTTAAAAGGTCAGACACAATACAACCCTGAAATACAGCCCAAATATATGAAAATTAATTCAATTTTTCATTATAAGACCTTAGTCAGTGTGCTGCCTTGGATGAAAATGCATGAATTAGGGCACAGGTATAGAACCATAAACTCTGTAAGGCTGGAAAAGACCTCCAAGATCATCAAGCCCAACCTTTGACTGAACATCACTATGCCAACCAAACCATAGCATTAAGTGCCACGCCCAATCATTTCTTGAACACTTCCAGGGATGGTGACTTCGTGACTTCACCACTTCCCTGCGTACCTCGTTCCAAGGCTTAACCACTCTTTCAGAGCAGAAATTCTTCATGATGTCCATCCTGAACCTCCCCAGGCACAGCATGATGCTGTTCTCTTGACCTACTGCCAGATTCCTCTCTCTATTCCTCAGTTCCTACTGCTTTCAGCTACAGGACTGGATTGTGCAGTTTTACTTGACAATTTTGGTAAAAGCTGTGCTGCAATAGGGTTGAAGATCACAGAATCATATATCAGTTTGGGCTGGAAAGGACCTTAAAGATCATTTGGTTCCAATTTCCCTGCCATGGGTAGGGAACCATTCACTAGACCAGGTTGCTCAGAGCCACATCCAATCTGACCTTGAATACTTCCAGGGATGGGACATCATCCACCCTTCTCTGAGCAACCTGTTTCAGTGCCTCACCACCCTCACAGTGAAGAATTTCTTCCTAATAGCTAATCTAAACCTACCCTTCTTCAGCTTAAGGCCATTCATGACTACAGGCCCTTGTGAAATGTCCCTTTCCAGCCTTTTTGTAAGCCCCCTCCAACAGGTACTGGAAGATGCATTAGAAAAAAAATCCTAATGAAAGAAAACACCCATAAAAATCATATATGGTGAAGCAAACATCTCCCAGTCCATATGATACGTTCTGACTTGCAAGGATAGTTCCAGAAAACTGGTATTTCCTGTCATGACAGAAGATGTGAAGTTTGCTGCATCTCTAGCAACTCATTCAGGAATGGAGGAAGCACTGCGTTATCAGGTGAGGAACATCAGAGCACAAATAGGGTAAGTGTGGGGATTGAAAATTCCATGATGACTCTGATACTGAATGCAGAGGGGAATGCAACGGCCTGAAAAGGTGATCCCATACATCAAGCAGTATGTTATTTTCTGCTTCATTTCACAGACTCTGAAAGTAGGGAATTAGTTCATTTCTCCCTGATGCAAACCAGAACTGCTTCTTGCAGGAGGTTTAAATATTTTTAGCTCCCTTGGGAAACAAACAGCCTCAACCTAACAGAACTTATATTTGAGAATTCTGCCCCAAATTGTTTTTTTCCAATAGAAAGATGATTGCATTGTATCACTCGAAAAATGCTCAGAGCACTTACTCATACATGCTTTCCAAACAAGTGAAAGAAATGCTTTCAGTCATACTTCATGCATAGAAGTAGAGGTCTTGTATGTCTGCTTTAATTATAACCTTTCAAAATTAAACCAGATCACTTCTTGGAGAAATGTAGTAATTCACATGTGTTAGGCTGGAGCATTAAGAGTACCTGCTGCATCCTGAAGGCAACCCTTCCCACTGGCAGGGAAGAACGAGACCGGCACGCAGTGATACTTACTTTCTGTCCCAGCATCCCATGTGCTCTTCCTGATGGAGTCACAGTCGGAGCGACAGGGAGACACAGCAGGCAAGTTTGGAGCTACACTGCACACCACCACCCCCCTCCTGGCTGTCAGTATTCGAGGGGACTCGGGATGAAACGTTGTCATCTCCTGGTGCTCCACACCAAGCCCATCCACTATCTTGTCCAGGTTATTCCGTGAGTCACTCTGGAAGCACGGGGTATAGGCCATTGGCCTCACTGGCACCTGTGGAGGCCCAACCTCTTGATAGATATTTCTGCTGTCTCCACTGTTCCTGATGTTCTTGAATTGGATGCCATTGCTCTTGTTGAGCAGGGCTGCAGTAGCCGGGTCCTGCACAAGCGTGATGTTGTTGCGGGAATAGTTCTTCCTGAAAACTTTCTTGCGAAAAATGATGAAAAGAACGATTAACACAAATATGACAAACAGGACCACGGCTATGCCTATCAGCTCCTCCTTGCCAACGTAGGAATGCCCAGCTTGTATATTGGGAACCACCACGGGCCGAAGACCACAGTATTGACCCACATAGCCAGGGGTGCAGTTACACAGAAAGGAACCAAAGATGTTGACACAGGAGCCACCGTTTTCACATTCTTCTCTTTCACACTCGTTGATGTCTTCTTCACACCTTAAAAGAAGAAAAGGAGAGTCTGGGAACTGGAGAACATCTAAGAAGCAGTCCAGCTTGAGCATGATGCCTTATCTTGTCAAAATGGTGCCATTAGTTAACACCTTGCGGTACTTTGCAAATTATCCTATTATTATCATATTATTGAACAGCATTTAATTTTTTCTACAGTCATTACATGGGTTTTTAGAAGACAATAAAATGGAAATATCAAGAAGGAATTAAGAGCTTAAAGCATCTGACAGATACCAAGAAAGAAATAAAGGATATGATAGGAAAAGGCTCCATGACCCTAATGAGGCTTACCGAATGTAACAGAGAATCTGCTTTTTATATTGTTTTTGGACTACCCCATGGGTTTCAATACAAAATATTAGTGAGGGGGATTCAAGGAAAAGACAGTTGAGAAAAAATACAGTAAAAAATTCAGAGTGTTTATTGAAGGAAGGAGAGGAAGAAGAGAAGAGAAGAGAAGAGAAGAGAAGAGAAGAGAAGAGAAGAGAAGAGAAGAGAAGAGAAGAGAAGAGAAGAGAAGAGAAGAGAAGAGAAGAGAAGGATACACTGACTATGTAAAATTTTTTAGGTCTGGAGATAAACAAATATTAGAGGCAAGGGGAAAAAAAAGAACGGGAACCATAAAGAGAATTTGAAAGAACAAAAGGTAGTAAAATGAAGAGGAATAAGTACAAACAGTAGACAAACCAGACGAGGGACAAAGCATGTTGATGGGCAGGTGGAGATTTTCTGTCTACACCAAGTTTACGATCAAGGCAGGGATTTTAAAAAATGACTGCAATAAATTAACCTTTTATGTCAGGCCTAAGGTGACTAAATAATTGATCCATTTTCAAAACAAAGATTACACAGCAGCTTCCACAGGTTTTGTGAGATTGTTCAAAAAGCTGGCAACACTTAGGTGTATCTCAGAGAAAACTGTCTTGTGTTAACATCCTGAATCAACAATTTGGAGGGTTAAGTTCAGGAAAAACATTTCTGAGCATGAAAATCTCAGGGATTTCTCAGCTGCCATTAGCTTAGGCTTGGAATAAGTGCTAAGGTTGAGGTTATTTTTCGTGAGATGAATCATAGCTGTTGGATACAAAATGACTGATCAAAAGGCCCACCATCACTGAGCCAAAAAGCTCCCATTGCCCACCTGGGGAGGGACACTTACGTTACTCCTGTCAGTCCATTTTTGCAGCTGCAGATGAAAGCATTGCCGATGGGATCACATGAGCCTCCATTCCGGCAAGGATTTGGGAAGCAGGCTGTGATCTCTGACTCACAATTCCGTCCTGTAAACTGGGAGAGGCAATTGCAATGGTACCCTGGGAAGTGAGGGACAGAGAGAGGGAAATTAGACTCCCACCACTGAGTCTGTCTAAAAGCAAGAGGATCCATTTGGCTGCTTTACACAGAAAAATAAATTGTACTGTGGGGGCAAGGGGATGTTTACACTCATTGTGGTCTATTCCATGTGGTTCACACATTGCTAGTCAAGAGTCTGTCTATCTGAGATGCCCAGACAACCAGAGCTCACGTCTACAACCAGCTACCAGAGGAATTGCTGCAGCCCAGACCATTCTAATTGTCATGATTCAGGTAAAAATTACTGTAATTTGCAAACACCTTTTAAGAAGGATAACAAGAAATATTCCAGATCAAGGATATATTTCCCAAGTTTTTGAAAATGTTTGCTGATAGTGGCAGTCTACTCTCCTTTTTGGACTTCACCCACGAACAAATACCAATCAGCTGAGAGCTTTTCCATCTCTGCCCTTTACAAGGACAACACAACAGGGAAGTGACAGCAATAAAACATCAGTTTTACAAAGTGCATCATCAAGGCAAAAACTATAAACTTCAAAATACCAGCTGACCTGGGCAATACCAGCCCTAATCAGAGCTGATTATGTTCAGTGTATGCCACCACATTCTGATTAATCACTGACTGCAATTCATCAGACACAACAACATTCATGTGGAGGGCGACCCTGTCTGGAATTAAGTCCCATTTCTATGTTTTTTTGCCAACACAGGGGCAACATCAAAATGACAAATATATTTTTTTTCTCTCCCTGTGAGTTCATATGGCACAATGCCATTAATAAAATCTTTATTTAAGGTCACAAAGAAATCCAGTGAGGCAGTGCATCGTTTAAGGCTGTGAACTGGATATGGAAATCTGACTGCTTTTTCACTTGAAAAGAGCATGGAACATGTAGGCTGTGAAAGCCATGAGATAGCTAAGACAGTCCCTGGAAGTGGAAGACTCCTAAGTTAGAGCTGTTGAACCAGCAAAATTTTCCTGGATGTCTGTAAAAAAACTTTGGATGATCTTTTAAAAAGTTCCTTATATAATCCAAATGTCCTAAACAGATGTGTAGGCAAGGTTCAAGTTCCAGTTATGGGGTTCACATACTTAGTGAATATAGCATTTTAAGCAGCTAAAACAAGGAACCTTCCTGCCATTAATACGGCCGCAGTTAGAGCTGAAATGGTTGAGTGCAACTCAATTCAGTGTCAAAATTATTGGCAGTCAAGCTGATGTTGTGGAAATATCATCTCTCAGTGGTGAGACTTTTAAACGTATTTTAAAAACTTTCTATATCTGTACATCTGGAAAAAAGCTGAAATACTTGTTTTTTAAAGTTACTCTTTTGGAAAACATGGCAGGAGCTGCTAGCACAGTTACAAGGAAAAGAATTTCATGGAAACAATATGGAACAACCCAATGAAGGCATAAGGAACAAGCAATTCTGCATCAAGACTCCCACATCTTTTATGTCCTATACGGTTCAATTCGCCTTGTTCAGTTACTCTAATTGAATTCTTTCATGAGGACAGGCTCTTGAGAATAAACTTGGAACCAGACTCGCTGGCATACTCAGTCAAGAGTCCAATGCTATTTAATTGAAGATAAGTGAAATACTCAAATATCATGCTGTTTCATTGTCCTGCTACAAGAAGGGAGACAGACACACTGATCTTTCCAAGGTTACAGAGTTAAGAAGATAAATTATTCAACTTTTGGGCTTCCAGAAAGCATGTTTAGTCAGCAGCAGCCAGATGGGATTATTTCTTTTTGTGTCTTAAAAGTATCTCACTCAAACAATGTGAACAGCTTTCTGGACCTATCTGATCTGGGTCTGAAGAATTACAAACCTGTGACTGTAGGTAGAATTCACAGCACGAATAAATAAGGCTGTTTCAGTGCTTCCTTTTTATGACTGAACAGTGACATCTATAGTTCAAAAATTTACAGTAATGTTTTTTACAGTCTCAATGAGTTTAAGCAAAAGGAGAATGTTCAATTCAAATATAAACCACTTTATTCATAATCAATTCTGCTGCCTTATATAACAGCAGAATATATATGCTATTCTATTTGTTATCTGGTATTTTAAAAAACTCCATAACTCTAAAGTGATGTTAAAAGCCAAGTTTCTGTTGTTTTTCAACCAAGTTCTTAGGTGCCAATCATATGCAAGCCAAAGCCTTTGAATCACTTTCTTTTCATGTCTTGTTTTTGTTTCAGCTAAGTTCTAAGTTCTGTTCTGTAACATATTCTGTTTACATTTTTTCATTATAAAAAAAAACTTGATTAAAAAATACTTCTACTACCAACTATAAAAGAAGCATGGATTCATGCATTTTATACTAAGAAGAGATGGAGCTGAATGCACCAGATGGGTCAGAGCCCTGTCCAGCAGTGTATGAAAGGGATCAAAATAGAAGTCTGCTTCTGAAAGCCTACATTTTTCACGCAATTTGATTTAATGATGGTGGAACACACATCAGATATTAGAAGACTAAAGTATATTCACTGTAGATTCTAAGGATCAAAGTTAGAAATAAAGAAGGCACTAAAACAAGACAGTAATAAATTACCATATTTATCACTGGTGTTTCCTCTCGTTGGACTCACTGCCATACACCTGCCAAGTCCAAGCCACTGGCAGAAGACACAGAACTTTTCCATGACACACATGCTCAGAGCTGCAGAGTATTCACCCAGGAGGTCTCCAACACAGCAAAGCATATGTCAAAATTCATGGAGTGAGGAAGAGAAGAGCTGATATGATGGCTCAGTAGACAGTATATAGCAGCTCAGCCAGAAGACCTGCCAGACCTTTAATCCTTCTCCAAACCTCTCAGCAGAGGCTGTAATTTTGCTGGCTACTGCATATTTTAGCCACATGGCTGTGGACAAAGGTAAATAGTAAAGAAAACCCTTCTGGCTGCGAGTGCATCTTAGGTCTAATAAAGGATTTTTATTATATATTTATAATTTAATATCCTGCTAATGTACCATTCATGTCTTCCCTCCTGTTTTGAACAAGAATAACATGCCAACTTCTCACATTCAAGGATGAGAAAAAGCTCAGTGTCCTGTCCTCTAGCAAGGGATGAAAAAATCTCTTTTAAACAATGTACGGCTTGATCCTGTTCACAATGAAAGCACTGAAGACTTGAAAATTCATCAACATTTAATATCATACAGTCCATCTGAGCTTCCTCCAAGAGGAATGAATATTTCATTCCTAGAAATGTTGATCTGCATTCTCCAAGGCAGCTAATTTTGTGATGTCACCACTGTATTTCTTCAGAGACAATCAGTGGAAAAAGACAGGAAGATCTGGAAAACACCTCTGAAATGCTTCTAGGGTGGGACCACAACATTCTCAGCATGTGTCACAGCAGCATGTACCAACAGCTGACCTAAGAGCAACAAGCTGTGAGCAACAATACAGCCTTTTTAGGCTGTATCTACATTAACAAGTCTTGCAAAGCAGCAGCAGTGGGTCTGTGGAGCCAAACAGCTGGTGCTGAGGAGCCAGTATCCTCACTGTTTGCAGCTCAGGCTTTGGGACCAACTGTCTTCCAATTCAGCTTGGTCCTGCCCTCTGATTCCTTGCCTCTCCACAGCGGGAAGTGAAGCCCAGGGAGAGATAACGATCAGAAGATTTGCATCAAATACCACTCATGACCTGAAACATTATGTGAACATAGGTCTACACATTGTCTTGGGCTTACTGGTTGTTTTATAAGGCTTCTCTCTTGCTCCTTTATAAACCTGAGTCCCCTAGTTAAATCTCACCTTCTCAGTGTGATGCAAACAGCTTCTCTTACTGCTCCCTTGGCATGTCCCTATCCAGAGGAAAAGGTGTTTTTCATCCCAGACCTTACTGAAGAGCAGCATGCAGTAAGACAGGACTCTACACAGACTCCCTGCCTCTACCTCTGTTTGTTTGGCACTCAAGAAGCAGAGGCAGCAGCATAAGGCAGGCACGGTGCCATCAGCAGATGGGGTGTCGTTATGTAGCGAACATCTCTGTTGGTAGCATTCCCAGCCTGAGCATCTGAATGTCTGTCTATCCTAAGGTTTACTTGGCTTTATTAAAGAGGATGCTCCAAACTGCTGCCAATTTTTTTTTTTTTTTTTTAACATGTGTATGTTCCTGTTTCTATCTATCCCATGCAAAACAGGCTGGCTTTTATCTGTTAACGTGCTTTGGCTTTTCCCGGTTTCTTTTCTTTTCTTTTGACTTTTTCTGGCCTCTCTGTGTAGTTTCTCTCCCTGCTATGCAGCTAGACCTGACAAACTCGATGCCCAGAAACTGCCCTGCCCTTGGCATTGACCACACAACGTTACATGCCAAGTTAACTGATGAGAACTACTGAAGGAGAAGAGGACCTCTCTCAGCACTTGTATTTTGGTAGGTCTATAGTCAAAACATGCCACCTTCAAGGAGAGTGTATTCTTCCACCATACACAGTCCTGCCACTCCAGATTTAACTTATCTGTCTTCAAATAGATGATTGCCTCTTGCCACTTGTTGGTATGAAAATGAACCTCAGTCTTTGCTGAATCAGTGCTTTCTATGAGAGGATTGGCATGTACATGCTTTTAAGGCAGGAATTTAAGAACAGATGCCTATAATCACAGATATAAAAAAGATTAAAACACACACAAAATTTCTAAAAAGCTTTTAAAAAATAATTGATGTGCATTTGGTATACTCACATCACAGAATGCTGGGTTGCGTTTGTGTGTAAAAAAGCAAGATCAAGAACATTAGTAAGACCAGGTCAATTCTGTGGTATTACACTAATTTTTCCCTTATTTCTTTCTTATGAACTACTTGATCCTTGAAACCAGCTACGAGTAACAGAATTTAAAGCATGTATTAAACCCACCACTCAAGTGCCATGTTGCATTTTCTCCTCCCTTTGGATTTTAGTTCTGTTCATGAAAAAAAAAAAGAAAAAAGAATAGAAGAAAAGTGAAGAGTAGGGAAAGCAAAACGACTTGATGTCCTCACACTCTACCCACAGTCCTTGACTCAGTAGGTATTTCTGCTCAAATGCTTCATGTTCAAATAAAATCACCTACTCATATAAGCCATTTACTTTAATCAAAGCCAGATGTATATAGGACTGATCAAATTAAAAGGAAGTAACTATACTTATAATTGCAGGCTTTACAAGCATGAGGTTTCTCTCTGTGGTTGAAAACCTTGGTGCAGTCTTTGCATGTGATTACAGTAAAGCTTTCTATTGCTGCGATTGCTCACGCTGTTACTCATGCAGATAAACATACATTTACTATTGGCAGCCCTGGAAGTGCCACACTATTATTAAGGTTGTGTGACATTTCCCATTTCAAGACCTCATATTCAGCAGCTTATAGCTTAACCACACTTTAAACACTTGGTTGAATTTTCTTGGGAAATTTCAGTTCAAAGAGCCAAGCTGTTTCTGAAAGTCATGCTGTTCTTCAGGTTTCAAAATGTTAACTTTCTTTAAAAATAGCTTTACTGACCCATACTTATGGATAGGGACTTAAAAGTCTGGAAGAATGTGGCCTATACTTCAGGGCTGTGGTTTCCACTGTCTCCCAAGAAATTGTCCTGAGTATGTTTCTTTCTGCTATAAGTCTCCTGAGCTGTCAGATCTAGTGAGGGTGCATCCCCCTCTGCCAACCCCTATGTAAGCATGCATTGTATCTCCCCATGGGGTCTCTGGACATGCAGTCCCCCCTCTTAAATCATTGACATCACTCAGCCAACACTGCTGCCATAAGAGCAAGCAAAGGTTCATGTCATGGTCACTTTCTGCTGGCTCAGCAAACAGAGTTTGAAAGCAGAGAGGCTTTTCTGTACTCCTGGAGTTCCCACCTGAGCTGTCTGTGCTCTCTCATACAGGCTGACATCCCCATGCTGCTCTGTTCCATACGCAGGGAGGTCAGGCAGAAAGAGGCACTGTGGGTCAGCTTAGCCCTGTGCCAGCCCAGCTTTGGGGCAACACCTCTGTGGTCAGTCCTGAGCTCTGTGCAGCCCAGGCACAGCCCTGCCCTGCGCCAGGTGCTGTGAAGCTGCTGGGAATGCATCCATCCAAGCCCTAACAGCAGCAGCATGGACACTCTCCTAGTGCATACAGAGCACTTCCCCAAACAGGGCATGGTGTGACCCTATTCCCATAACCACAGGATGAAGTGAAAGGTAATTGAAGCAGTTTTTTTATTAATGGTGAACAGGGCAGTGGGCATTTCTACTGAAAGGAAGATCTCACAACAGGAACATTGTTACTGAGGTTTGTGTCGTGGATGTTCAATTTATGCAAATTATATGTAAATTAGACATGGCCTCTCTGACTTCTGGTACGTAGCCAGCAACTCTTTCACGTTACAATGTTGGGTAACCTTTGCTTGGCTATTTTCTTCTTAAGTTAGCTACAAATCTCAGCTTGCTTTCTCTCTCTCCTAATTTTCTTGTAAAGCACAGCAGGTTGTCCATAATAAAAAGGATGCTAACAGTACATGAAATCTGCTTTGTAAAATTTGAATTAGAGGGTGTATTTATAAAAAAAAATCTTATGCCAAATACTCTCTGTTTAGGAAAAGGAACATTATTCTCCAAAAAACTGAAAAAGAAGGATGATATCATAGAAAATATTAGCCAAGAGATTCTGATGCTACTGAATGCTCTGTGACGAGGAAAAGAACCTTTGAATGGTGTATTTTTGCATTCTTCCCCTCACCAAAAGAGGAAAAAGCTGCCATTCTCATTCTTTAAAAAATTCTTAAAAGAATGAAGTTTGTTTTTTTTTCTATTTTAAATGGAAGTCAGCTGCTAACATCTATGCCAGCAAGTGCAATGGTTGATGGTTCTTGAATGCACATTGCAATTTGTGGCTCTGCAACTAGGACTTGTAATGCTGTTGGACTCTTGTGCTCTTAGAATTTAATTATGTGGCCTATATGGAGGACACTATCAACAGAATTGCTTTGCCTAGTGGAAGCAAAAGTGCCCATGCCTTCTCCTTAAGGGCTGGGCTGTAGAACCACCGACATACAGTCAGGGCCCACTGCACTGGAATTATGGCTTTATAACAATCCTTTATTTACACACACTGCTGAGACAGTAAAAACAGCAAACAGATTTTTTGACGGCAGGCAGCCAAAACATCCCTGCAGGGCACATGCCCCTCGCTGAGGCAGGAACACAGGCAAGTTAAATCAGTTCTGTGACTGCTTTCCAGCAGCGAATTTTGCTGACATGAAAATGGTATTTGCCATTCCAGTAATAAGATGGGTCCAAACTTCAGGGCTGCTTGTTTCTCCCCTACCCCGTGTCTCCCCTCAGTTTGAACTGGCATGCACATAGCACTGGGGAAAA
Organism: Sturnus vulgaris; assembly: GCF_052056855.1. Lineage (NCBI taxonomy): Eukaryota > Metazoa > Chordata > Aves > Passeriformes > Sturnidae > Sturnus > Sturnus vulgaris. The sequence continues at coordinate 40,779,957 of NC_142244.1, read as the reverse complement.
AAAAAAAAAAGAATTACTGTAAGGAGTTCTGTTAGAAAGATTTCAATTTACTCATCATGAGATTGCTGAGCAATACTGTAAATAGACTCAAATAAAATCAATAGAAAAAACTGTTCTCATGCTTCCTAGGATGTGAGGCGAATGGATAACCTCATTTATTAAATATGGACTCTGTATGTTCCTGTACATAGTACAGCCATATTTCCTAGGAATTTCAATAATCGTGTTTAGCAATTCTCCCAGTGGCTGAAGCATCCTTCTGTCTCAGAATTACTTTCTTTTACATTTGTTGTGCAGCCCTCCTTTTCTCTCCTTCCTTTGGTAAATAAAGACCCTAAAGGACAAACACACATGCAGCAACAATTCTCCTCATGCCACACAACACATCCTGGATTGCCACGGCTGTGCTTTGTTCCTTCAGTTGTCCTCCCATCTCCTTCCATCAACAGCGAAGCCAATAGCATCCTTGATGCATCATTTGTGACAGCATGGGAGAAGAGGTGGCTGAATCAAAGCAAAGATCCAGAGGGGATGCTAGCTAAGACAGCCCAGCATGGACAAATCCACATTTTCAGGACTTCCTCTATAAGAGTGGGGCCACTCAATTGAGAAACTTATCACAATTTTGCTCAGATCTCACCACATGTCAGTCTTGAACTGATCTGAAGTTTAGGCCTAAAAAACCTGTGCAGTGTAGTGGAGAGGATTCAGAAAGAAAATATGAGAATCAGGCTTAAATTAATGAAAAACAGAAATAATAACTGTGGGTGCAAGGGAACTGCATGGACACATTGAAGCAGAAAGCCCTGGGACAGTGATTAAATGCTCCATAAAACAAGAGTTTAGTGGGAACTTCCCTAGAGAACCATGACCAAAACTCAGTAAGTGGATGGAAAGCTCTGAACTTGCAGAAAACCTCTCTGTTGAGCAATCTCCTTTTCAGAGGAAGTTCTATTCTGCCAGAAAAGGTGTGCAATGCTGCATTCTAATACAGTATGGGGAACTGGAAGGGAAACTCCTCCACTGAAGAAAGAGAACTGCCTGAGAGGAAATGTCCTGCATGTGTGCCATTTGCTTTTCTCCTGCTAACATGCTGACTGTTCTGGTAACTTGTGCACTGCAGTAAGTCACTGGCATCAAATCACACTAACCACCACATAACCACTGGACAGGAAACTCCAACACAAGCACAGTTTAAATCAATGCCCTATAAAATTTGGATAATATTAGTTAGAGCACTCAGGCCTCTGAGAAAGCTGTAAAATATAGTTCAGGGGGGTTGATAATGGGCCCAACTTGCTATTTTCCATGCAGACATGTAATCGAATTACTCACTTACAAAAGGACGAAGGTGTTTGTGGACAGCTCAGTAATTATTTGTGACAGCTTTGGAAACAGAGTAAGGCAACACTGCTGTTGCATCTGTGATGGACATTTCAAATCACCATCTTTGTGTACAGCCCTCAATGCTGTAAGGATGCTGTAAATGGATTCTGAAAAATCCAGCTGAACATTACAGTAATTGTAATTCTATTGGTTTCTATAGAAATAGGATTATACTAACAGCCAATAAATCAATTTCCTCCTGGAACACTAATGCAATGAGAAGGGGCACCATTTCACTGTTATTTATAGAGCAAACAGCTTTTACCCAATTTGCAGTACCTATCAGAGTTTTATAGAGTTCATGAGATTTTTCAAGCATGTTGCTGCATAAAACCATCTCTGGCAATAAATTACAGAGGAGAACGGGGAGGGGGGAAGGCCGTAAGGTAATGAAAACATTTACCACCAGATGGCACGGCAGTACAGGTGCCGCCGTTCTGGCACGGGTGTCTCTCACAGGCATCGGGATAAAGGACGCAGCCAAGCTTCAGCTCCGTCAGGCCGACCACTTCTGCGAAGCTGCTGCGCTTGTTCTGCAGGGGCAGCTCGTTGTTGTTGAGCACGACCGAGTCCAGGCAGCCCTGGAAGCCGCTCAGGACCTGCGTTGTCCTCTTGTCAGTGAGGCTGCGGACGTTGTCCACCTGCACCTGGGCGCCGAAGTAGACGGAGCTGTCTGTGCTGAGCGTCTGGAAGTACAGGGGCGCTTTGCGGCGCTCCACGTAGCTGTCGTCCAGGGACAGGCTCGTGAAATTGCGGTTCAGCTCCAGGAAGACCGAATGCCAGCTTCCATCATTAACGGCCCTGCCAGAAATTCCCAGGATTCCCGGGCCACTTCCGCAATCCAACTGGAACCAGAGTTTGCCATCGACAATCTGCAGGAGGAAAACAGAAATCAAACCGCTTCAGGCGCTCAGCTGTCTCGTAATACGCTCTCACAGAGAATCTGCAAGCACTGAGAACTTCTAGACAGTGTCTGCACACTCTTAGAGCTGCTCTCCTACATTACACTAAAACAGCAAAAAGCTGTGCCTTTATCATGAGCAAAAAAAAGTAAGGTCGAAAATATCAGCTTACTTCAAATTTGCCCAAGGCAAATTACTACAGGAAAACTAAAAATATAGAAAACCTTATGAGTGCAGAACACAGGTGAAAACCAGGATAATTATGTTTTACTGAACAGGATATGGACTTGAGGATCCTTGTTCTGCTCTTGGCTCTGCTGTTGAACAGCTGTGTCTCTCTCAGCACGTCCAATAGCTGTGACTCTGCTCCCAGCGGCTGATGCTATCAAAAGGACGGGCAGGGCACAGGATCACCTCTTAGTGTTAGAGAGGCTTGTGGCAAAGTCAATGGCCACACTTTCAGCTGGTGATGTTAGTACTCTGCTCATACAGGCATCCTGTGCTTCTGTAACCTTTAGGAGCATCTCAACGAGGTGTGGAGTTGCCCCTAAACATCCTAAGTTCAGTACCTCTAATTACAACAGTAAGATAGTAGCTGAACAAAAGTCAGTTATTTCCCAAAGATTTTACACAACCTGCTGTGTGTATACTTCATAGATGACATAAGATGGGTCTTACTTTTCTTTCTTTCCCAATATTTATGCTGGACTCATAGATTTAGAGTTTGTAGGGGATTTCTCACTCTCCCTCCTGTCTCTCACCCATCCCAAGTCCTCGTAAAGGGAAAATCTGTGCTACTCTGCTGGGGCAGGCAAAGTGCAGAGTGAGGGAATGGGTATGAAGTGCTGATTTACTGATTAGCAGTTTACCCAAAGATTTTAGGTTTCCCTAACAGATGGCATATAAGTTTAAAACTGCTGACAAGGTTGGAAATAATTTCTTATGACACATTAATTGGATTCAAGTTCTCTGAAAGCTCTTCCAAGTATTTTACCTTTATGTCATGCTCTAGGAAGTATTTATTTCTGCAAACCCCATTTCAAGACAGTTCTGTCCCATTATTTATCCACCTCAAAAGTTCAGGTGCTGTGTCATTTTTCATCCTACCAGGCAGCTCACAATGTCCTCTCACTGGTGTATCTGCTACAGAGTCTGACTGCTCTCCCCTGCAGAGCAGAGCTGCCACAGCTGTCAGTGCAAGAACCTCACAGAGCTTTGGTGGCCTGCTGAATTGGCACGGCAAATGCAGATGTGAGGAAGGATGCTGCAGTGTGTCCATCTGCCTTTGGCCATTTCTAGCATGAACAGTCATGTTAGATGGAGACATCCCTTGGCGTGTGACTGTGCTCAAACTCTTCTCGGCCAGCCTCCCTGACGTGGCTTGAAGGTAAACAGTAAAGTGTTAATCTACAGGAGCAGACCATACTGCCATGCATTAGCATTTTATGTCCTTGGAGGTTGACAAAACTACCTGGAGAAAAGCTAAGGGTAAAATCTCGAGATGTGTAGATCTCTGGATTTCCTTCTCCTTTGCAAATGCTTGGTTTCTTGACTGGCTGACTCTGAACTGGACCTCAAGCCAAAACACACTGGGCAGTCGGGGTATAAACCACCCCCCTCTGTCAAGTGATTGCTTGGCAGCACGGACACAGCATAGGAAAAGCTCCCTGCAGATGCCAGCTGCCCACTAACTCTGCATGGTTTGAGGGGGTGTAGAGGAATGAATACACACACAGAAGGAGCCAAGGGAAGGAGCTAGAATTAGCCCCTGCTATGAACACCCGGCTGTTTTGAAGTCCCTGATCTGCAGGATGTAATGAAACTGAGAAGGAATCAGATCTATGACTGTAATATATGCTTATGGGATGGATGTTGCTTGATACTCCTACAGCTCAATCAAATAAAGCTAATGGATGTATAGAATAATGAGTCTGGATCATTTTTCATTAAAAACCATTTTCTTACAGGACTCAAAACTCAGCCATAAACAGTTTCTGTAGATTGAAATTGGTTCTGTTAAAGCATTTTCTCAGGAGGAATCTTGGTAAACAAGATGCCCTGATAAACAGAGAATTTTTTTCTCTCCAGAGATGGAGCAATAGTTTCTTTCCTCCCTGTGCAACAAAACAGTTCATAAACATTGAAGGTGCTGCTCAGAAAGTGTGGTCTGTCTCACCAGGAATACAAATCAAACAGCAAAATGCATGCCAACATATTACACTTTGAAAAACACCCATCACTGGATAAGCAGATAACTTGCTGCTTACTCAAAAGGCTTTTTCCTATGGAAACTCTTCCACTGATTGTGTATAATATGCATACACCTCCCCTATGACTACTTATGCCCTGAAGGACCTACTGCCTGCGTGTCTATTACTCTTACTCACAGAACATGTTTTTCCAATTATCTTTATAAATACAACACCACATTTGAGCACCTGGGATAAATATTACACCATTTGTATACAGGAAACTATGATCTAAAAGATTCGCCATTAAAATATGTTTTATACGTCTTTCTCATCCATTTATATTTCTTTTTGCCAGCAGATGATCTGACATACACAGCAAATATATATTGTCTGAAGGGTTAAGTTTCCTTCCTGTTATTGAAGAAATATGAGTAACCTCTAACTAGAGTGAAAGATGGAAAGGATGGTCTGATGCTTACAGTATTAGCCTAAGACATGACAGATCTGCATGGGAATCCACACTCTGCAACATTCTTCCTCTGAGATCTCAAGCAAGCCATTAGTTTCAGGTCTCCATCAGTAAAAGAGGGGTAACGTCATTTCCCTACCTCACACCACTGCTTTAAGGATACATACATTAAAGACTGTGTGACATGCCCAGATACCCCTAGCAATGGGACCATAAAAGTACTTTAATTAATCAGATGGTCACAGGCCTTGCTATAGAGGGGCTGGGAGGAAATACTTGTCCCCTGATGGACCTCAAGGAGGAATAGGAAGAACAGGAAGAGCTCTCAAGCAGCAGATTCTGAAAAGGGCTCCGCTCCACTCGAGTGCTTAGCAGCTGGACTGGCCAGGCAGGGAGGGGAAGGTTCTTCCACCTAACAGGTAAAATTGCTGTCCTCATTCCCAAGCACAGAGAATTCAACCATCATTCAGAAGTTAATCCCTGGTGTTCCTGTGATTCCTTGTAGCCACTGAGATGTCAGGGTCACTGCCCAGTCCTCAGAGGGGGCTCTTTGATTACAGCCTGGACCTTGGTACCAAGAAAAGGTGAACTTCAAGCTAACTGAAGGACATCAGGCAAAAAATATGGACATCCAGTGAACACCCAGGCTCTTGTCCAGGCTCAGCAGTACAATACCCAGACAATAACCTCAGTGGCATGGTTGGTCTGGTAGTGTCAGACTGTCAGTCCAGCACTGAATGTGTGGCGTTGCTTTTTTCATCCATCTATGTAGTGCAACACAGCAGAAAGCCTGAGTTACTCCATCTCACAGCAGAGACATTCAAATTTTGCAACCCCTCACCAGTGCAGCCCATGGCACCAGCAGAGACCCTCTTCTGCACCATGAAAGCAGAGAGACACTCCATCCTAGCTGGGCAGAAAATTCCCACAAAGCTTCCACTTCCCAGAGCTTTCTAGGCTCAAGGTTTAGTTACAGTCTCAGTTATAACAACTGTGTGAGAGGTTAATGCACACTTAAGCATATATGCCACAAGATGCTTCACCTGTAAAGAAGTTAAAAGAACAGTGAAGACTCCAAAAGCTGATGCAATCTGTTAGGTTTCAACAATTTCATTCAATGAGCAGAAAGGAGCCAAAGACATACTGTAAATTATATTAGAATATTAGTCTGGCTAAGCTGTTTGGCTAACATCCATATTTGTGTATCAACATAGGTAATAAAATGATCAAATGGTTCTTCTGAGACCACCTCCAGCTCACACAGTCCATCTGCAGTCAAACACCATGGATACAGCATGCTGCCTCCTAATCTATCTGGGGAAATATTTTGTTAGCTGAATTGCATTTCAGGTTCGTTTGTGTAAAACGGTGTATTTAATTAAAATATTACTCGTTTCAACTCCAGCCACAACTGGGATCATATCCAAACTTCAGTTCTATCCAGCATAAGCCATTCAGCAGTAATGCATTAAAATGTATAATACACACTTAACTAAACCACACAAAGTTTCACATTAACTGCCTGGACAGAAGAACATATGCTTGCCTTTTACCATTTAGCTGCCATATTTATGGCATGATGGGAAAGTCTTTCTTTACCTATTTTTAATCCTTAAAATTTCACAAAACAAGATGAATCTCCATTATATTCCTAGGAAAAAGAAATTGAATTTTCTTATGCAATGGTCTTATAATGGTTAATATGGTTAAATCTTACTTTTCTGAGTTAGATGCTACATAGGTAAAAAGAAAATGTTGGCACTGGTTTTGGGACATGCAATCTTTCCAAAGGGAAAAAAGCCAACATTGACCTGCATCTCATTTTGCTCCAATTGTCTTAAAAGCAAGAGCATGCAATAAAATGAACAAAAAACAAAACAAAACAAAACAACAAACAAAAAACCCCCAAAAAACAAAACAAGAAAGTAAGGCCAACCTCTCAAAATCAATAGATGAGTTGCTTTATTTGAAGCAGCTGAATAAATAACACCCTTATTTTATTATATCAATACAGTGTAGCTGGTAGGCTTTCAGCAAAGTAGTAGACAAGCAGTTTCCTCTATGGAATTGATTATTCATCCAGGAAGGACACTGTGTTAAGATCATGAAATATTTCCATCCCTGGAGTTATCACAAATGTATGAGCTTCCAAAATTAAGCTGGTCATTTAAACACCAAAAAGCATATTGCAACATTAATGTTTAAACAGACTGCAATGGCAGAGACTTGCTTCAAAACAATCAGTGCCACTCTATGCCCTGACAGCACAGGTGTTTCCTTCCTATCTTCCCATGGGCTCATATTTTGTGGTCTAAATTTCTTTTACCTCTGCCTTTATTTGAAGCTCAGTGATGGTGTTGGGCCCTCTGATGCTAATTCAGTAGATACTTAAGTAGATGCTTAAAATTAAGGTATGTGAATAGTTCCATTTGCTTTCAAATACAGGAAGTTAAGCAAGTGATTAAGTGCTTTTCTGGAGTGATGCCAGAGTGCTCAAAAGAACACAGGATTTCATCCTTTATCCTCTATTTGGAAAGCTTCTCCTCATGTTTAATTTAATTGAAAGCAATGCTCAAATGATAACAACTTCACATTTATAGACCTCTAATTAATTTGCTTAATGGCCTCATTTCTGAGTAGCTCCCTACCTTCCAACATATGCACCTGGTTATAGAAAAAAAGGACGCCTTACCTCTGGTTTACAAATGAAAAAAAAGTGTGGACTTTAGAAAGTCCAAGCATAACTTCCTTGAAAACACCAGAGTCACAGATCCCCAAAGTGCAGTCCATGAGCCACCTGCTATCCCTGAAGAGACCTGATAGGGCTGAATCCCTTGAGCATGGTGCCATTTGTCTGTCACAGAGCACTTTTGTGAGAACACAGCCTGATATTCCGTGGCTAAAAGACCTTCACAAACTAAACTCTGACAACTCCTGATCCTTCCAGTGATACCATTTCAAATAAACTATGCTGAATGTAACGATTTTGCTTCTTTTAAACCCCATGCATGCAGAAGCCCAGTGCCAGACCTGGGAAAAGGGCATACTCACTACAACAGTGAATGCTGCCCTACTGAAGAGCTGAGCATGAGGCTCTGTGAAGGCAATTCCCTATGTCCTCCCCTGATAAATGCACAAGAGAAAGCAGAGGCTTTGCATCCATACATGACCCTGGACCTCACTTAGCAGATGTGTGAGGTAGCAGCTGCATATGAAGCTCTCTACTTTCTTTCTTTGTTTTTCAGACCTAGGAAACAAAACAGCTTGACATATAGATTGCTGACTGAGATTGGAGCACAATAACCACAGCTCTTGTCACTGCTCCTTGAAGTATTATTTTTAACTTGGCATCTTTCAAAGCAAAATAATCAGGTGATTATGTGAAATGGGGACTGAAAACATGAGTCCTACCTCACAACTAAAAACTCAATTCAGGTGATTGCAAAGGGGGGGGGGGGTTCACTTGATTTTGGGGATTTTTTTTTTTTTTTTTTTTTGGTAGCAATAGTACTAGCACCAGATTTTCTATTTTGGTGGCAAAATTTTCCTGCTTCAACTGGATATTTTTATTTTCACTCAGTTGTTTATGACCTGGATATGCTATGCTCCTTAATGATGAGAGCTTTATACACAAAACTCTAGCAAAATGAATTATACTATCACCATTCTAACTCTAATTCAGGCCATCTCTGTATCATCTCTCATTGTTTTCAAGTGGCACCTTCCACCAGGGCCATTTGTTTTTTCCCAGGTAATTTTGAAATTAAAAACTTGCAAACATTACCTACTGACATATGCTAAGGGGAAGGATGATGAGGACTTCAAAGGTCTTCCAATCTGAAGTTTTGCTTGTTTTTTTTACACAAAAACATATGCTTGAAAGTTTAAACTGCATTTCTACATGTCTCAAAGCAGAGGTTGTCTTGTGTAAATCTGAACAATACTGACAGTTCCTGGTGAATGACAGACAGTACTCTTGCTCATTAAATACTTCAGTCTAACAGCTATGCAATTATTTGTTGTCCATTATTAACTCATCTAGCCACTTTAACATTACTTAAGCATTCAGCCAAAAGTACCCTAGATTGCAAATACAGACACAAAAGGCTCTGTGCCATTTCTCCCACTGCTGAATTATAGAATGTGGCTGAATTACAAATGTCAATGTTTTCTTTTAGTACCTTAGAGGCTATAGCAGAAATACTATATATGCAGGCTCTTGGATGAGCCTAGTGCTCTCTTTCCATCCAGCATTTATTTACCATTCCAAGAAACAAACAACAAAAAAAAAAGATTACAAATGCATGGAAAGCCTATCAATTAAATATTGATTTGGTATCAATCTGCACTGACCCCATGACTCTCTTAACAAAGAATCTGAATCCACAGAGTGCAGAGTTCTTCATATTCAGTAGGAGACATGTTCTAAGTAGTTGGTTCCTGGAATTAGCTCACTAACAGTGAGGGCATATCCTCTAACCACAGACAGGACAGAAGGGAAGAACAGCAATTTCAGCAGGCTTCGTTTTGACTACACAGTCATATAAATGGCCAAATCTTGCATCTTGTGCAGACTGGCTGCTGCACACAGACACACATAATGTGCTTATAATGAACAGCACCCAGTGGGGAATTTTCCAAGTAAAGTACCACTAACAAGCTGCTTTTCTGATCATTGTTGCTGCTGCTGTTGTTGAAATTGTTTTTCCCTGTTAGAATCAGACTTCATCTTCTCAATCTACAGCTGAAATGAGAACAGCATTCTCCAAATCAAGAGCCAAGAGAAAATACAGAATCAAGAAAAACAATTGCAGAAAAGAGAAGTTATTTTAATTACCTTCAGAATTATACAGGGATTCGCTCTGGTGTACATTATAATCCCATTGCTTTGCAGGGTTCGCAGACGGAGAGCCAACTTGAATTCCTCTTTCTTGCTATTTTCAGAAACACGGTATTTAATGTAGCTATTCCCAGCAAAGCTAAGGGAAGTGTGGCCTGAAACAACCATTTTGAAAAGATACATGTGCTTTTAGAGATACATAAAACAATTCATCAACTGTTCAGTAATTAAAGAATTTATAAACTTAATGAGAATGACTAGGAAGAAATAAATAAGTCCCATTTTTGATGAGAGAAAACAAAGATGGCATCTACTAAAAAAATATTTCTGCATTTCCATTTTTAAGCTGTTTTTCAGGGGATAGAGGAAAGTTCTATTTCTCCATACTTAAAAAAGAAAAAAACAAAATAGAGGTTTCTCCAAGTATTCAGCATTTTTCAGCTTATACACACTCCTGGAGGCACCAGTCCTGCCTCACTGATAGCACAGGGAATCAAAGATGACCACACCTGTACATGAGGCAGTTGAGTTATGGGTGTCAAGTTACATGTGGGCAGATGACAGCCAAACCCTTGCAATGAGTCCCCTGCAACCAGTGCCCAGGACCACAGTTCAGTATCTGCTGTGCTTCCATCAGGCAAACAGCACAAATCCTCTGTCCTGCAGCCTGGGATTTGCTGAAATCATCAGAAAGCTCTACTTCACTGGCTATCCACCTGGCTCTTCATATCCCAGGGAACAACACAGATGCAGAGAACTAACAGATGTGCTGAAACTTTCTTTTTGGGATAATGTTTTCATTAATAAAGGTTGGAATTTTGGTAATCTAAATAGTAAGCAGTAGAGTTAATTATAGAGCTTTGCCCATGGGCAGGAAAACATCTGGCATAACATTCTCTAGGAAAAAATCCTGTTTTCTCAGCAGCCTGTTTTACTGAGCTGGTATTCAAGCAAGCCAGTGGGAATTTCCAAACAGAAACTGGATCACAATCTACACACAACCCCATAGCTATAAAGACAAGTATTTATAGGGCTTATAAACAGACACCCCAAGTGCCCGTGCTGAGATGGGTTAAGCAGTACATTTTCTGTAGACTTCACTGGCACCTCTGCTTACAAAATGAGAATGGCAGCACTTTATTGTCCAAGTATATCCCCCTTTATGGCTGTGACATGCACCTGAACACTCGCCAAGCTTTCCTGGTGGGCACTGGCAGATGAATGGTCTCCGGCTGGCTTCATACCCCACACACTGCATGTCCCCTGGACATGGCTTCTCCAGACAGGGATCGTTGGACCCTGGGCAGAGTCCTCCTGCAAGAAGTTAAAATACTGTCAGGAATCCACAGTGTAAAGCATGACCTGCTGCAATAAAAGAGTAATGAAAGACAATTATTGATCACACACTTCAGTACAAGCAAAAAATGGCTTAATAACAACAAAAAAGCCTTAACAAACCTTCATAGAAAGGACCAGCTTTTGGACAAGTACACAGCAGAACTGCAATAGCTCTTTTCCAAAGACTGCCCTAAACCCCACGGGAACATATTATAAAAACGAACTATTATGAGCAGTAACTGGTTTATAAAATGGTGTGATAACTCTCAGGCCATTCATTTTCCCACAAAGTTTTCTGCACAGGGGCTTCAGAGATATGTGGGGAAAAAAATGCTTGAAGATATGCACTCCTTTTCCCCCAGCACACCCATGAGAAGTAAATTTAAGGAGGTAGAAACGGTCACAGCACCAAGCCTGCCAGAGTTCAAGAAGCATTTGGACAATGCTCTCAGGCACATGGTGTGATCCTTGGTGGTCCTGTGCAGGGCCAGCAGTTGGACTTCGATGATCCTTGTGATTCCCTTCCAATTCAGGATATTCTGTGAGTCTAAGCCATGTTTGGGCTACAGTGACACCTGGATTTTTCATTCTCATACTACACAGGACATGCTGCCAGCTTGATCATACAGCACAGGCAAACTTGCCCTCCCCCTGTTCCTCCTGACATTTCCAAGATCTCACATCCTATCCAGCTTGCCTAGGTTACCAAAACCTTCCCCCCTTTTTTCTAATCTGCAGAGACAGAACTACACTGACTTAAATTTGCTTAAAACACTTGAGCAACACAATTATAGGTAGGTTTTTCAAAATCCCCTAAATTCTTGACGTCCAACATGCTGAGCATGTCAAGGACTTACTATTTAAAGCCTGTCAATGTCAAAAGAATATTTTGCATTTTATTGGGTTTGGCTAAAACTTCAGTGTATCTTCTGAAAATGTCTAAATAAATCTGTTTTGATTGTCCTAATCTTGAAAGATTTGTACACACTGTCTTATAATAACGCAAAACATGATACAACTATTGCTGCTTAATATATGAATTTTCAGAAATATGGGACTTCCACAACAGCTAGCCTCTTCTTGGTTCTAATATGGTACTTGGGAGATGCAGGGTCAGTTTCTACATTTGGGCATCTAAGTTTGGCTGTTATAAAAGTAGACTTCAAGTGCAGGAAAAGAGGCACTCCTGCCCTTGCTTTTGTTTATTTGCAGCCCCAGCATGAAAGGAGGAAAAAGCAGTTGCTGGGAATGGACAGACACCTCCTCCTTCGTTTATCAAGTTAATTTATTTAAGATATGCAGGTAATGAATTTAATGACAAAAAGCACCTTCCTACCCATTGCTTTCTGAATACTGGCAGTTCTTGTATATTGCAGGATCTATATTGTAGGATCCCGATCATATTCAAAAACTAGTTTACTTTTGAGCACACTGTTTTATTTACAGTTTATAAAGGAAGGAATCAACCTGTCATGGAATACATCTCTGAAAGTAATGAAAGGAAGAATCTTACTGCTCTCACACTTTTGTACAAGCCAAGCAGGGCACATAGAAAGCACAGCTGAAATTACCTGACACTGTAAGCATTTTCTGGGAAAAGAAAAATGACTACTGTAGCTTTCAAAGTGGACTTGGGCTGACTACAAATATGGCAATTACTGTAATGTCTTCCTTGATGTACAGCACAGTCAATTTAATGTTTAACATCCTCCCCTCCTTTATCAAACATTTGTTTGAGAGGTCTATGGAGTAAAAGATTTACAGTACTGCCTGTAGCTCTGTAAGAAAATGAATGCATGGCAATCTTTATTAATCACATTAGTAGGTAACATTAGCAGGAATAACAGCTGCAATACACAGTCACACTTGAGGCCTTATAGAATCAAGAAAAAACTGTCATAGGGTTCTGGACTACAGATTAATATTCTATTTAGATCTGTAGAATTTAACAGAGAATATGATGTTTTCCATACTTTGGTTTGTTTGGCTTTTTTTTTAGAATAAAACTCCTAATTTCTTAGAATTTAATGGCAAGTAACAATTATTTATGAAATTATAACAGGTTATTAAAAACTCTACAGGCTGCTTTGTATTTTCACGTTGGTTGTTTTAGCTATTTTAACTCATTCTTATGTGACAAATACAAAGCATTCTGGTGTCTGCAGAGTATATCTGTTCCTTGAACAAACTTAAGCCTTTTGTGAGGCTGCAATTCAAGAGCCTCTGTGTAGCTGACAGACATGCCATTTGGACTAAAGCCACACAGCTCGTCACTGTGCAGCAGAAAGAGGCACTGAGATTTCCAAATGTGGCTCTGCAAATTTTCACATCCCCTAACCTATGACTGTATCTTTGACATGAAGCCATAAAGGAACAGTTTACTTTGCTATCCATCTCTGCCAGGTTTTTTAAATGTGATTCAAACTGTGATTTGTACTTCAGAGCTATTCTTCCACATTCAAAGAATATATGGAAAGGAACTAACGTACTCCATGCAACAGTGGAGATAACTGTTTATCCTGAACGGCCAAGAACACTCCTTCTGGTAAACTACAAGGAAACCAACTTTTTATTCATCTTGCTGCAGCAGCATTTCATAGCTGTCACAAAACTTTAAAATATTCAGACTTGCAAGAAGTGCTTTATGCCTGTCTGTACGGTTATAAGTACATAAGCTACAAATCGGCATTATTGCATTGCCCCAGCTAATACGCATTTTCAGGCTGATTTCACAACTATGTGGAGCAAAATTGTAAAATTGTTCAAGGTTACGTTGTCCACATCAAAGATTTACAGCCTGAGTTTAAATAAAATTATTCTAATGTTGCATTTCCACTCCAAAGAGCAGTCTATTTTCCATCCAATAAAAGATTCAAGAAATATAGGTTCAAACTGATCTTTTTCTTTTCTAGGCAGGTTCAGACAATCCACAGCATTCTCTCGAAACTCACATTAGTATTAATAAAACTGTTCTCTACAAGGTATCACAGAAACACACGAGCTAGCATCAACCAGTGCGTGGCAAGAAAAGGTGGAATAGACCCACTTGATTTTGACAGATCATCTTCAGTTTGATTCTCTAAAAGAAGATAAAAGTATTTCAATCTTCTAACCAATATACTGAGGAAGAAAACACTGTTCCATTGCAAGATGAGAGATTTATTTAATTCCTATTCCTTCAAGAAAGGAGCACTTCTAGGATTGTAAATATATTTTGAAAATTGAGTGCTTCAACAATTTTAACTTAAGCCTTGTTATATTAGGTGGTTTTCCACTGGCCCAGTCTCCTGAATCTGTTTGAGTATTAAAAAGACTGTTTTTCTCACTTGTACAAAAAAAGCTTGAAAGGAGGGAGGTCCTGAAAGCCAGAGCTGCAGGAAGCTTGTAAAGCAAACTCCAAACTGCTACTTCAAATAATAATTAGTTTACTGTAGAGAGAAGACTGGCAACTCATGATCTGCAATCTGTTTATATTTTTGGAGCACAGTGACCAGGTACTGTAGACAGTGATTATTCCATGCATGTCAGTGTAGACACCACAGATTTGTTTCTGCACAAGCCAGCTACGGGTTTCAGTTGGCTCGGGTGCCCCTGGAAAACTTTGTGTCACACAGCATGTCCCAGGGAAACAGATTCTCTCCAAGTTTTAAATGACAGGACATTAGAACATTCTCACCCACTCCTTGATCCCAGATTCCATTAGGACTCCTTAAGTGAGAGAGAGCAATTCCCACTTGCCCTGGTTCCGCAGCCATGCCCCCTCTTCTCTCTGCAGCTCTCCCACCTTTTATATGGGCTTGTGCATTCTCAGCATGGGCTTTACTGCTGGAGATATCCACAGGGAGAAAACTTTCCTTGGACAAAGGTGACATTAAACAGACTACAGCCAGATCTAACAAAGCTATCTGCAGTTCTTTGTTCCCAAGCACAGACCTTTTTCTTCAATTTTCCTTGCCAGGAGAATTCCAGGCTCATTAATACCCATGTGTGTGCTTCCTGAAAATTGGAAAAGCAATGTTGTACACTAATAACTGGGTTGCTGATGCCCAGTCCTTCAAAGCATCCAAACAGCATCCCTTAGAGGCAATGTGTGCTCTGTGGAGCTGAAGCCAAAAATCAGCTCTGAAGAATAGGTCCTGTATTAACAGCTGATCCTCAGAGTCTATGATTTCAGAGCATTCACAAAATACTAGAAATGGCTTCATGAAGTATGAATTGTCTTGATTCATAAGAAAGTGGTCCAAGACTGCTGTTCTCTTGATAAAATGACATGGATGTGTCTGTACTTTTACTGAACACTCCTGTGTCTATTAGAAAAATTCTTTCAAACTATTAGGCCAGAATAATTTTAAACACTTTAAATGGAATTCATCTAACTTGAGGGCATGATTCATCTGACTGATTTTAGACATCTAGGGAGAGATGTATCACATTATTAAAAATACCTCGTTCTTCCCACTGTCTGCAAATGGGGCCTGGAGTGACCAGCACAGATGTAGATACATGCCCATATTTGTCAAGATTACTTCAATCTATTCCTCTCCTGTGAACATATTAATGTAACATCACTTTTGTAAGATTATAATGCAGAACAACTCTAAGAGCAAAGTAGCCCAAACAAAACCTGCTCTGCCCCTGGACCTTTGTCTCAACACAAAAGAATTACTTTGCATCGTGAAAAAAATATGGAATAGATTTTTGCCTCTGAAACATGAGAATGCCATAAGAACTATTTTACAGGAATATATTTATTCCATTCGTCCTACTTTTATTTTCCCCAGCACTGACAGATGTTTGCATACCTTGTGCCATGTGATGGGAGGTTGGTAATCACACAGCCTCTCTGGTCACGCTGACACAAACCCCAGTTTGTGACAGTATTTTTCATACAAACACAAACATATGAGCCAAAAATCTAAGGGGACAGTCTGTTATTGGAAAACTCTTTAGTTCAATTTTATTGATTTAAAAGCTAAGATTGATGCATGTGAACTTTTGAACTTATCCTTCTAGAGCTGAGCTGCTGTACCTCCGAAGTTCACCCACTGCCTACTTTACAGTCTCTCTGCATTTTCACATTAGATAACTCTGTTTGCTCACAAAGGTAATCTAGGTAAGTTATGCACAGCTGGCATGCATAAATTGTGCATATCTGTGACATCTGCCAGTGGGAAAAACACTCAAAGTATGATACATATTTCAAGAATGAGTGAATTAGTTCAATCTCAAGCTTTCTGGGCCATAATTGAATCAGATCTCTGGAAACATATGCAATATTTTAATGGATTTTTCGTAATTCAAGGTATTAATATTTACTGGATGTAGAACTCTTTTAGCAACAAAGGAAGTATAATACTTTTATTATACTACTGCAAATATCTTGCTAATGCTGGCTCATTCAACAAGCCAAAATAAATTTGTGCACTTTTTCCTGAATTGCTGCATTTGTGCATTTATTTATAAGAACTGCTGATGGATGAAGTATCTGCATTTTTCTCTTTTACTCTAGTCTTTAGCTATCATGAAAGCAAAACTACCCATACATTCTCCAACTATTTTACTCTCACAAGTCTGTGTTATCTCCTATGTGAGAAAACACAGTGTTTTTACCTAAATACCAAAAATATTTTCTGTGGCTCCTTCAATTAAAAACAGTAGAAGAGGATGAAGCATTAACTAATGAGGGGAAGGTGCAAAGCATGCATTTTCTCTTTCCACCAAGGTGTATTATTTCTGTGCAAGTAATAGACACCAAGGTGTTCACCTCTTTGGCAGCTATACCTAACTCAGCAGCTCTGGACATTTTTTTCCTACAGGCAGCATGCCAGGCTGGATGTGCTCAACCCCACCCCTAATCATGTGGATCCCCCATGGTAAATCTGCATCTAGTGGCTCAAAAAGGAGCAGTGGGAAACCCTCCAGCTTTTCAGCAAGGCCAGGACAAGCTGCCTGTTGCAAATGTTCCCACACAGCAGTCTTCAAGGCCATGATAAATGGCCCAGAGGCTGGGGGACCACAGTTGCTCTCAGAACCACACTGCCTTTCCAGCAGCCTGCCATCCATTTTGAGGATTGACTGGTACATGACAGAAGAATTTGGAAATCGCTGTCCCAGCTGAATTTCTGTGCTTCCATTGCAAACTTGCTGTGCCAGGAGAGCTGCTGGGTCAGAACTGTGCTGCACTACAAAGTCCCTTCTTTGGAGTTAAGCTAAGGGATTATGAGGCAGAGGGAATAATACATCATTATTGCCTTTAATAGGTAGTGAAATGAAATGATAAACAGTGAAAATTTTGGCTGCCAGAAAACCAATTTCTGACTGTGAGGACTATCACTATCCCCATGGAGATGAGGATTTGTGGTTTCTTGATACAAAAGTGAGACTAAGCTATAACTTAGAGAACATAAAAAAGTTTGGCAGACAGTGTTCCTGCACTGGCTCCTGGACCTGACTGGAGGATATTGCAGCATTGTCCCTTTTAAACCTGTGAAAATCCTTTACTTCAGAGTCTTTCATGTGAAACAAAATGCTGACTGTTGTTATAATAGATATGTCTATTTGAAACTTACAGGAATCCTACTTAAAAAGTGGACAGATAGTCTGCTCTTGAATGTACTTCAGATAAAGAATCATGGTATTTTTTTCAGAATTGAGCTTCTATGGCATTATTATCCATGTGCCGCAGGAAGAAAAATTATTTCTGTTTAAGTTTAATGCAATTTATGCCTATTTTCATCCCCACCAAGGTCAATGGTAAAATATAAAGCCCTGCTGACTGCTGCAGAAACAAAGGTTGGTTATTGAGGGATATGGCTGCTGAATTCTTGTATTGCTCTGTGTGTGCATGTGTGCTGAAGATGAGGGAGACTTAGATGTATTGATTTTGCAGCAGCTTTTTTCTCTGCTCTTAAATGAAGTGGAATGAGGAGCAAATAGCCTGGCAAACAAAAGAAACAGAGCCAGTATTATAACTGCCTGAGGTTTTTAAAATCCAAGTGCAGAATCATACAGAGGATTGGCTCACAAGTTTGTCATATGCCCATGTGAAATCTCTGCCAAAATGTGGAGCAGCCCGAAACCCACCCTGTCCCCTACTGTAGCACTAAAGGTCAGGAAAAGCACTTGCTAATAAAATACTTCATTGGTTTCCGTGGCTCTCTGCAACAATGGGACTGGAAAAGGCCTTTCCACCTGCCCGGCTTAGGTCAGGGGTGCTTTTCCTTGGAGACTGCTGGTGCATTGCTGGAGACCTGGCTGCTCTGCTGCAGTCACAATCCAGGTTTATTCCAGTGGTGGCACCAACTGATTGGGAAACTACATCCCCTCCTCTCCTCATCCTTCCTCTCCCACTCCTTCCCCTCTCCTGGAAGCTGGCTGATGGCTCTGATTGCAGAGCCTCAGGAAAGCGGTCTTTGTCGTAAAAGGCCAAAGTTCATAAACTTCCATTTACATCAGTAAACACGAACAATTCTTCCCCAGCCTGAGAAATCAATTCCCACAACGCATCAGCCAGTCGTGCTTTAGCAGACTGAATTGAAATGCCCCTTCTAATCTGCATCAGAGGAATAAAATGGATCCTTTTGCATAATGTGCAGCGATGGGAGGGGAAGAGGGAACAGCACTCACCATTGCACATGCAGCGCACATTCCTGTAGAAGCGGGGACACACAAAACTAATTCGTGCCGTGCTGTAAGTCATCAGGGAATGCGAATCAATAGACAGACTTTGCTCACAGTGCTGCTCCTGACAATCCAGTCCGGAGCAATTCTTCTCCAGGATAGCAGAAATACGAATCACATTTTCCAAGTGTCTCCTCGCATTGGTAAGCTTCTGAATCAAATAGGCAGGCTTATAGAAACCACCGCTGTGCATCTGCACGGCAAACAGCATGTCGAGCTGGCTGCTGCCCGCCACCGGCTGAATGCTGATGATGTGCAGGCTGTCCTGCTTCTGGGACAGCACGGCGTTGCGCAGGGTGCGCCTGAAGCCGTGCATGTGCAGGCCCACGAAGTCCTCCGGGGAAACGCTCTCGAAGCGGATGGTGACCGTGTTCTGCAGCATTTCCTGCAGCAGCTGCTCAACGTGGACCACGACGTCGATGGGCACCTGGAAGCGGCCGTCGCTCACGGAGACATTCAGGACGTACTTGCCGTTATCCAGCCCTCCGAGGGCGATGATCTTCCCGTCATGGCTGTTGACCTTGAACAGACTTTTCTGCTCTGATTTTAGCGTGTAGGTGAGGACGTCGTACACATCCTGATCCGTGGCATGAATTTTCCCAATGACTCCCCCAGGAAAATCATCTTCCATGGTGACAATGAAAATCTCCAGTGGAATGGCTGTTGGTTTGTGAATGCTCTCTTCAATAACCCTCACCTGAACATAGGTATGGGAAACCTGCTGAGGCTTCCCGGAGTCCTTTGCCTAATGTAATTTGGAAAAAATAAAAAAATAAAAACACACATAGAACACAGCCTGCATCCGTAACTTCTTGCTATATATATTCTCACAGCATCAGTAATTCTGAAATGAAATTCTCAAAAGAACGCTCAAATGCACTTGCAAAATACATATGTAAAGAAGTGTCTCAGCCATTTCTAGCAGTGGAACTTACAAACTCTTTAGGGAAGCACAGCTCTCTAAGTGGATTGCAGAGAGAAATGTGTCAGTAGAATGTCTCATTACTCAAACTGAAATGTTCCCAGGATCCCACAGTTATCACTTGTCATCTTCACAACAGAGAATACACCAACAATGTGGTATATTCTGCACCAAACACAGTTTGGGCTCACTTCTACCCTGGAGAAGAGACTGAATTCCAGTGAAATATCAGCTTTCTGCATTGCTTGGGGTGTTCCAAAGCATTTCGAACACTGCTTAGCTTATGTGAATGTGAGGGAGTTCAGAATTTTTCTGCAGCATTCAGTACTTCTTTACCTGAAGCAATCAAGAAACATGCTTGATATAAATAAAATTTATCTTCCTCCAAAAATGAAATAGGTGCTTATGCTGTTACTAATGATAAAATATGAGAGCAGCACTGCACTTGGACCGATTACTGGATGACCCAGAGCAGGTATTATAGCATCATTTGCACTTTTTTTGTAGAAAGCGAAAGAGCAAGTATGACAAAAAACCCAAGGCCATCTTGACAGAATGGTGTGCAAACCTGAATCAGTGTCCTTTCCTACAATAAGGAAAACGTTTCATTGCAGTCTCTATTGTGATATACTGCTCCACGCATTTATTTGCTTCAGACAAGAGCAGAAGACTAAACTGCCACTAGATAGAGATGTAGGACACGTTCAATGATCTTTGCATTTGGATACGGGAGGAAAATTTGCAAGCTGAAGCGAAAATGGCAGGATGACAACAGCAATGTGGACACTACTAGGAGCAGATTAGTAACTCGAAGACACACTAAAATTCATTCATCTTCACTCCTAGAAGAGCTGGGTGGAGTACTGAAAATATTTTTTATATATGTGCAGACAAATACCCATGTACATGCAAAAGAGGTTATGTCTCATTCCACTTTCTATTTTAACATTAATTCTTAATAAACCTAATACAGAGGAGAAACCTGATAGTGGAAAAGAGAAAGCAGAACTCTGGCACATATGGAGGGAAAGAAACACTTCTATGGTCTATACACAACAGGAAACTATAAAATATGTTTTCCTGCAGAAATCCCTGAAGCAAATAATACTGTGGATGCCTCCACAATCCAACAGCGCAGTTTCCTGATCACGTTGGTGCATCTCAGACATGGTGGTCTAATATTTCATTTATATGAAATACGTGCATCTCTAAAGCTAGAGGATGCTGCTCAAATTTAACTCTCATGGCCAGTTTTGGCTACACTAGAACTCTGCTTAGTGAATTACCCTGAAAGCAGGATATTTTACGATTAAGGCATGGTAAGAAAAAAGGTGATGATTTTTTATTTCCCTGCAAGGCTAAAAAATAGGTTTCAAGGATACTAAATGTCAAACTTTGATTTGAACTGTTAATTAGCATTAGAGCTTCTATTTTGTGAATTGTAACCAACAATTGCATCTAAGGATGATGCTACTGCTGTGAAAATCATTAAATGTGTTTAAAAAGGAATGGACAGGCTGTGTTTAGGGAGAACAACCCCAGCAAAGCAAGTGGAGGAAGAAAGAATTTCAGACACAGCTTATTGGACCATGACTCATTTCAGTGAAGAGGTTCATTCCCTAGACTTGCATATTTACTGAACCCTAATACAACTTCTCTGGCAGACCTGAGAAATGTGGACAAATTAGTTTTGGATTTACAGGTTGTAGCAATCAAAATTACCCTGGTTACAAAGCTTCTCAACGATTATTCTAAAGCTAAGTTTGAGCTGGACTTCTATTGCATGTCTTACTTTGACATTCTTTAAAAGCTAAGTTGACCTTGGAAATGTGATTTCATGAATTCTTGGAAGGCTTCCAAAAATTTATGATTAAATTTATGACTTAAAAGCCAAAATGATTTTCATTCCTAGAGCAGTATTTTGCAGTCACTTGTTCTGGGGTGCATTTTTATATATATATATATATATATATAAAATGCATTTTTTCTCATTCTCCTTCCTTAGCTACAGAAAAAAAGATGAAAATCTTAAACCATAATGGTCGCTGCTCAGAAAATTCATTTCATGCTGAGGAAATTGGAAAGGTGGCTGGCTACGTATTTATATTTATATTTATAAGAAACCAGGTTTAACAACATCAAAGAAAATATTCTGCATTGTGCATTTGCAAACTGGAATGTGTGGTATTTACTTGCAGAATAGAGTCTATTAAAACCAACCCATACAGGCAAAGCACAGGTTACCTACCCTTAAGAGATTTTTTTGTTTCAGTGTAGATGTAAAAATCAAGCCTTACCTGCACACAGAGCACATACTCAGTTGAGACCATGTGCTTGAAGATGACTGCAGATCTCAAAACGCCATGAGGGTCCAGTGTAAACTCCTCCTCTTCATTGCCAGTGAGGATGGTGAAGGTAAAAGGGGGGCCATTGTGAAAAGAGTCTTTGTCTGTCACTACCAGCTGCAAAATGCTTGTGCCCACTGGTTTATTTTCCTTTACACATATACACAGCGTATAAAGAAAAGGATTAAAATGATACATATTGCAATCATAAAATACCACATTTTTCCATTGAGAATATTCAACTGAATGCTCTTTGCCCAAGCTGGTATTTCATAAGCTGCATTTTGTAGACACTGCTTACACCCCATGGACCAGTGGCAGAGATTAAGGTACCTGCCACACCTGCAGGGCCTGCTAGGCTCTCTCCGATACTCTGTCTGATCAGGACTGACTAAAAGTCAAGACTCACACCCAGAGCAAGGTGTAAAGAAGTGTGAACTTATCCCAGAGCAGACATTTTGAGGCTGGAGTACCTGGTGCAGCAGGGACGAATGTTAAAATATGTGACAGATGCTGTGGTTAAGGAGCCTCAGCAACCAGAAATTTGCCAAAAGATTCAAGAAAGATTTGTTTATACTTTCCTTTATATAAGATTACTTGATAGACGTTTTGCAGATAGATCATCAAAAGGTACTTAACTGAAACCAAATGCCCACACGTTTTAAAAGGCAGAGAAGTTTTTGATGTGCAGGATAAACTTACTTGAATTACAGCTGTGTAGTTAGCTGGAGTAAACACAGGGCTGTTATCATTCACATCAGAAATGTCCACATTGACCGTGGCAGATGAAGACAAAGGAGGGTTACCACTGTCTCTTGCCTGGACAACTAATGAATAACCAGATATCTGAAAAAAGGTGAAAACATTAAATCATTGTGAAAGTCGTCCTAAATTTTAACTCAGGTTCTTTACATTCAATGCACCACCTTCCATATTCTAAGGAAAGCTGTTTGGCCTCATTATTTTCCTGCCCTTAGTATAACATTATCCTGTTTATCACCACATTGTGCCCCAACTTCTGTTTTATAAAACTACCCATAAACATAACAGCTCTATCGTATTAAAATAACTGTATCAGATAAAGCATTCCTGAAACAAAGGGGCAGACAGAAAATAAACGACAGATAATATGTGAACTCAGCTATTAGTCCTGTAAGCTTACATTTTCATCTCTCCTAGGTGTCAGCTGGGATAAGCGACCTGATTCTATTTATCGTACAGTTGGCTTCCAAGATATTATATAAATCGCTTATTAGAGCCAGTGTCAGTTTGACACATACTGTTTCTAACACGGTGATGGAGAGCCAAGAAAAAGTTCACAGGCAGTTGGCTTAAACATACTGGAAAACATTTGGGAGTATGAAGGACAACAGTCTCTGTAGAGACAGAAGAGTATCCACCATTCTGCAGAAGGTAAGTGGGCTTGAGTCTGCTTTTCTGCAACAGACACAAGCAACTCAGTGCAGTGCAGGCAGTTCAGTGCATCATCCATGGGCTCTCCACACACATATGTGCCCGTGTGTGAGGTGTGAGCATATGTGACAACTTGCAAAAGCTCTGTCTATGCACAGTTTATGGATGACAGTTGGATTTTCCAAACTGCATCCTTATGTTGGCTTCCATAGGTCTTACAAAGGCTTTTTACTGTATATTGCTCCTTGCTCTGCAGGGAAAGCTGCTGACATGTCTGCCCCTGAATCCTCCCACAGCGGAGCAAGGGAAGGGCAAAACATGCTAGATACAACACTCCACTCCACCCTCTCAGTGCAGGGCTGGAAAGGGGAAAAGCATGGCCCTGCAGAGGGGAACAAGATAATGTTAAAGGGGCTTTTTGGGGAGGAGGGTGGGAGGGAAGGAAGTCCAAATATATTTGAAAAATAACAGGTTTTTTTGGGGTAGGGAGGAGCTCAGACTGAGCACACAGAGTAAGGTGGCTCTTCTGGCATGCAGGACCAATACAAAGCAAAAGGCAACATATTTTTTGGAGGTTGTATGGAAGAGATAGACTGTGATTTGGTGGGGGCAAAATGACACAGGAGGGGAGAGGAATCCCGAACTAGGGAAAGTCAAGAAACTTGAGGGAGACAATTAATCTTTTTTTTGAACTGTAATTTCCACTGCTAGCTAAAGACTGAGAGTTTTGTGGAATATTTCCCAATTTTTTTCTGTGTTTGCTTTCATTGCAATGTGTCCCAAAAAGGTAGATGGCAAAAGTCATGGTCTCTATGTGATTACAGATCTGGAAATAAGTCTCCTTAAACCACTGAAACCTGGGAGTCAGCACTTCCTTTGAGGATCTACAGCAGATGGGGCATCATATATAATTTTCCCTGAAGGGGTCAGAAACACCTGTGTCTAGGAAATGTGCCAAGGAAGCAAAAAAAAAGACAATATCACAGCTTATTTTAACTGAGGGAAACTTTGGAAAATGCAGACCTAACACAGCTGGCATTACACATGCACACCCTTGTGAGGGTAAGTGTGTGTGTCTGAATGCAGCCGCACATGAGTGCACTTCAGAAACTAAAAAAAGTTATATTAAGAAACTCAGCCTGGGCTTTTATTACAGCCAACTTGTAACATGAACAGCAATTTTTACTCCCCTGTTGTAGACAGTCTGTGGTGAAGTCATTCTACCACCAAACACGAACAATTTAATCCTGCCTTTGTGAAAACACAGAAAGGGGTTTTTGCCACTGTTTTGAGAAGTAGGTCTGCTTCCAGCAAAGAGCTTCTCCAGCTGAGCCCATATTCTGAAGGTAGCAATCTGTTTCCCAGTTTTGTGGGTGCATTACTGGGAGGCAGGAGGCACAGATTTCCTTACGTGTTGCAAGATTTCTGAAGCCATGTAGCACTGTCCTGCCCTGCTAGTAGCACAGGCAACTGCATTTGTTTGTTTTCTTTCCCCCCAAAGCTGCTAATTGCTAGCTATGGCAAAACGGCGATAAATAATCCTGAATGAATAATGGAGTGAGCAAACAAAGCGGCAGAATCTGTTTAATGAAGCGCTCTTTCACTTTTGGTACAGCCTGGCCGCTTCGTAACATGCCCTCCCCAGTGACATGCTGTGCAGAGCGCTAATGAATGTCTGCGGTCTCAGCCCGGCGTGCGGTGCCGCAGTCCGGAGCTCTGTGTTGCACACGCAGCCGCACGCCCGGCGAGGGCAGGCAGCTCAGTAATGTAATGCAGCAGCAGCTCCCGCTGGCACCAGGGCACCAACCCAGCACTGCTGCGCTCCCCTGGCGTGACCCCGGCTGCTGCGTGGGTGCAGGCTGCGAGTGGAGCAGAGCAGCTGGCGTGTGGATGGACTGGGGACGGGGCTGGCGTGGGAACAAGTGGGAAAACGTTAGGAAGACCTGTTGGAGCATCTTAGGCTGATCGCTGCAGAGTATAAAAGGAAAGTATGAAAGAGTATAAAAGAAACTCCTTTAACACAAGCTAGCGGCAGAGTGGAGACTGATGCACATCTGTAAGTCATTGCAAGTTAAGAAGTCCCACGTGTCTTACCCTTTCTCTATCCAATTTCTTTTTAACCTTCACGAGTCCCAAAACAGGATCAACTGAAAATTCGTTGTCTTGATCCCCATTCACTATGGAAAAATGAATCTGACCATTGGGAGGACTGTCCAGATCTTCTGCTATCAACTTATTTTAAGAGAAGAACAAAATATTAGTAAAACAAATATCAAATGATACATTAATTGCTCAACACTCCAAAAAGTAAACTTCACATTCCATCAGACTAATTATACCTGAACTTCACACCTCTACAGCATCAATCCAATAGGTTTTTGTTAGGAGGCTTCACTCGAGCCTTTTCAAAATTCTAGTCTGAAAACATACAGAATATTTTAATCTTAATATTCCATACAACACTCTCTCTCTGGATCCACAAGTTGCAAGACAAGAATATTGTGAGGTTTGAGGGTGGCACACTGGATGCCAGACTATACAAATACTATATATTTGGAGCTCTGAGCAACTCGGTGCAATGAAAGGTGCCCCTGCCCACAGCAGGGTGGCTGGAACAAGATGACTTTTTAGATCTCATCCAACCCCGTGACTCTATGACGGCATTTCATTGAAAAGCTGAATTCTGCCTTTCTGTTAAAACCTGTTTCTTTCTAGCGGACTCATGAAATGCAACACTTTAAATATGTCATTGCTCTTTGACAGCATAACAGGGTTAAAAAGAAAGGGTCAGTACTACAGCTACTACTTTCTTTTGGAGAGAAGCTGACAGCAGCTCGGAGAGCAGCTGCAGACGCAGAGTATCGACTACAACATGGTTCGGGGGCTTCAGGACGTAGTAACTCTCCTTATCAAGCAGTGCAGCCTTTTTTTAGGGGCAGAGGGCTTCCTGGCACCTATGTGGCAGGCAGGGCGCCACTGACCATGAGCACGGAGTCCCCGACGGCCGCGTCCTCGCTGATGACGGCGCTGTAGACGGCCTGGCTGAAGGCGGGCGCGTTGTCGTTGACGTCCGTCACGTTCACGTTCACCGTCGTCACCGCGCTCAGCGCCGGCGTGCCCCCGTCCTTCGCTTCCACTACCAAGTAGAAGTCCTTGCACGACTCAAAATCCAAAGCTTCAGAAATGGAAATCACCCCTTTGAAGCGAAGGAGGGAATGTCAACAGCCAGCAAAAAATAAATAATGCCACAGAGTAAGGGATTTGACTGTAGTAAACAGTACAGCATGCTATTTATCACCATGGCACACATACAACACTAACTGTAAGACTGCCCAATCCAATAAAAATGTTTATTCAGGTTTCTATTGCTGTCGTTTGATTAAAGAATGATGCCAATTGCACTTGGGTTGCCTCTGCAGAAAGGACCTTTACAAGGCATGAGGCAATGAATGGTTCCTCACGAAAATAGCTTTCATTATGTGAGTATCATGGATGAAGAAGTGGGGCCATATCCACCCATTTACCGTCTCATTCACGGAGCCGTTGGGAGAACTGGATGCCGACTCTGGAAATAAGCCCTGACAAGTCAACAGAAATTCACTCCCACACAATTAACTTCTCATGAATTAAATACAAATGAATAGGATATTAATACCTCTGAGAAATCAGTTGTCTATCATTTAAGTGATTAAACAGACTTCCCCACTCAAATAGGTTTATAAATCTTGTGTTACTTCACCACACAGCCAAAATTAGGATTCTCTGTAACTTGATTCACTCCATGCACCCAGACTCCCTCTAGGATAGAAATGATCTGATTTCTAGTGTTCTTATAAACTTCCTACAATATCAGTTTCCTAGCCTTCTCAGGAAATGTATTTCAGGACTTCATAATCATTACAGCTCAGAATTTCTTCCTACCATTTAACCGAAGTAATTCAAATGTAATTTAAGCCCATTCACAACTTCTTTTCTTATAACTGGGCATGGAGTACAGTTTATTCCCCTCTTCTTCACAGGTACTTTCTACAGGAATGAAAACTAACAGCATGTCTTCTCTCATCTAGCTTAAACAGCCTTAATTCCTTCAGTCTTTCCTGGTAAGTCACATTTTACAGATCTCAGATCATTCCTCTTCATCTTGTCTGGGCTCTCTCCAAACGATTTCCACCTTTCAGCGTGACTTGCTGAAAGCAGGAGCCCTGAAGAGAAGCTTCCAAGTGGCTAGCAGAGAGTTCCCACTGATAAATGGTGTGAAGGACATGATTTTTCAAGCTGTGATCAGGCATGCTACATCACCACTCTGCTGTCTAGAAACTGAGCTCCTGCCTCTAAACAGATAGTAATGGAGCTGTCACACATTAATGAATAATATATAGTTTTAGTTTTGTTTTGTTTTTTTTTTTTTTTTTTTCTGTGTGATTAAGCTTCATTATGGGTTTTTATTGATTTATTTCCTTGGCTTCATTGTCAAATGTGAAGTTAAGTATCGCTGCCTAGGCATATTTATGTTTAAATTTTGCTCGTACTAATCAACATGATGAAGATGACAGACAACACAGTTATGCTAAGTCCCTCACATAAAAGCCAGCAGTCTCTGCAGAGTGAAGAGCCATTTTTGCACACAATTATAGAAATGACACAATGCATAATTTTGAGATTTTTCATGTTACTGGCAATTACAGTTGCACCCAAAGAAGTGTTATCTTCAGCTCTTAAAATCAAGACTGCTTTGCTCTCAGACTCTGCTGGCAGGTTTGGACTTGTCATCCTGAATGCTATGAGAAAAAGGGGATCCACTACAGGAAGCATAGAAAAAATAGCTTACAGTTGATGGAATAAAAACTCTGTGAGGATAAAGAGGATAAATTTCCCACTTAGGAAATTCAATGAAAATGTGCCATTTACACCAAATATGATACCTTTGCTTGGTATTTCTTATAGAGAAGCAGTGGTGTACTTCTAAAATTTGTGCTGTATAATCAAAAAGACCTCAACCCAAGCCATGGCTGAAGTCAAAAAGACAAATCAGAACAACCTAAGTCAGGGAAGCTGCATAAAGCTACCTAAATGGCAACCACGTATTAGGACTGAATTGGTCTTAAGAGGTCCTGCTAGCATGGCTGATGCTTTCTAAGGGGCAGATAGTTGAGGCTGTAATCAGCTGGTAAGCAAGTAAACACTGCAAGTGTTTAGAAATGTTTGTGCAGTTTGGCTAATAGGCTGTCACATCTATATTGGCTTCAAAAGACTTACTAATGGAGAAAAGTATTCTCCACTTGAGCTGAGGCAGCCATGTGTGACCGTAATTGACATCACTCTCCAACCTAAAATTGCTTTTTAACTGTGTAGTTAATTACACAATGACAAGCTGTGAGTCTCTGGCCTTGGAAATCTTTTGGTCCAAGAGCCTTCCCCAAAGCATTCATGTTTTTCTGATGCTTTAATTTAGCGTTGCAAGTAAGAGTCACTTTACAAACCTGTTTTGGAGTTAATCCTGAACTTCCCTTTCTCATTGCCTGATCTGATGAGATAGGCAATCTCAGCATTTGTCCCAATGTCTTGGCTTGTAGCAAAAACAGAAAGGACCTCGGTGCCAGGCAAGGTGTCTTCAGGCACTGTAACAAGATAATCTCTTCTTTCGAACACGGGAGGGTTGTCATTAATGTCTAGCACTGTAATGGTAACAGTGGCAAATGAGGATAAGGTCATCACAATGCTTTGATCTGAGGCCTTTACAGTGATGTTATAGGAGGACTGAAGCTCTCTATCAAGTGGATGCTCCAAAATAATGATTCCTGATGACCGGTCAACTGAGAAGAAACCATCTGCAGAGTCTGACAGGGAATAGGTGACTTTTCTGTTCACGCCTGAAAGAGAAGCAAATGGGAACATGGAAATGAGAAATAAAGAAAAGAAAAATCTCTCCCCATCTAATAGAAACCCTAAGCAAAATCTGCTATCACACTGAGCATTTCCAGTGGGGGTAGAGATAGGAGTGCCTGTGGGTACAATACAGTTGGAAGTTTGGGAGATCAGGACATGCTTTTCTCACATGACAAATCCCTGTGGATAAGTTAAATTCCTTCCCTCCTCATGATACCTTTTCCTAAAGATTATTTTGCAAAACTGCTGTGTATTGAAACTTAAAAGCAGAATCCAGATATGGTCCTTACCCAGAACAGCTTATAATTGAATTAGATGAGACAAGCAGAATGCTGAAATTGGAAATGTCTCAGAGCACATCTTGAAGGAATAGAAAGGTACATAAGGGGAAGATAAACCCATAGAAATACATCAGGTGGCAGAGAATGCACCTGTACCAGTGCTGCCTTGATTTGACTGTTGAGCAGAAAAATATTATCATAGGATGATACCTGTTAAACAAAAGCTGCATCAAAAAACTCCAGAACATTTTAAAAAGGGAAGTCCCGCTATTCCCCAGACTAAGAGCAAAAATTGAGTTGTACAAAAGACATACTGCATTTTTAAAATCCTGCCCATATTTCCCAATACAAAGCACCTATCCACCCAGCTGCTGAATATGCAGATCTATGCTAAGGTTGTTGTCAATAATAAAGCCTGAGGGGATGGTACTGACTTGGTTTCTGCACTACAGTGGGATAGCCATTTCAAATCTAATTAAAAGTGAACACAGATATAAGCTAATTCAACTCCCTCGATGCTAGTTGATTTTGAGATTTTGTCCTGGGTGCTTCAGTAAGAGATTATAACTAAAACACAAAGATCCACTAAAATGGAGAGTCTCTGTTTTTAACATCTCTCAGTTGAGCATTTGCTGCTGTTTTTGTTGGGGAACAGACTTTACAAGCCTGACATTAATCAGATGAACAAGAGCTACCAATCCCTTCTAGGCATATTTTGTTAATTTAAAATTTGTGACAGTATTATTCTGCTTTCCAGCAGCAAAGCATTGTAGAAATGTCTGATCAAAAGCAGCACAAATCACAGTTGTTTTCTGCTTGATGTAGCAGGAGTTCAGCATCCACACAAGGGGGAGCTGGGAGACTCTTTGTTCAGTCACACACACATAAAAGCTAGACCAACTACAAAGTCCCAGACCCTACTTGAAGGGCGTTAGGAATTCCTATTTGGCTCTTCAGAGAATAAAGTTTTTATGCAGTGCTTGAGATACCAGAGTATATTTAAAAGGTTCAAATGTCTTTAAAATATGGAACAAATTAAATGGCAATATTGCAGTGAGCCAGGCTGATACGTTTTTTTGTCTTGTTTTGTTTTGGTTTTTTAATCACAGCAGAGCCTCTCTATTCACCATGGCACCACAAATGTGAAAAATAAAATGTCTCACCTTCAGCAAAACAGCGAGGCAATCAAGGAAGTGACTCCTGTCCTACAGATGAGGAACTGAGTTCAGCCCATGAACTCACAGGAGATTCCTTCATGTTAAAACAGGC
This sequence comes from Sturnus vulgaris, assembly GCF_052056855.1. Taxonomy (NCBI): domain Eukaryota; kingdom Metazoa; phylum Chordata; class Aves; order Passeriformes; family Sturnidae; genus Sturnus; species Sturnus vulgaris. The sequence continues at coordinate 40,749,034 of NC_142244.1, read as the reverse complement.
AGGCTTTGAATACCCTACAGCTGCTGGAGAGCACACCCCTTTGCTTAGTCTCTTGATAAAGAGACTAAATACATCCAAATACATCCAAATAAATAAATAAATACATCCAAATACTCTGCCAGCTGACAGTCAATCAAACTGACAAACATTAAAAAGGAATAAAGCCTTCTAGAAGGTGGAAGATTTATCAGAGTATGAATGGTTGGAGGTATCTACAGTTCCAGCTGGGGAGGATCTCCTTCAGCTAGACATCCTCCATGAACTTCCACTTACAAAAACAGGTCAGACCTGACTGTAACAATTAATGAGTTAGTAATAACAGCTGATCCTCAGGGATGCTGGAATATGGGATTTTTTTCCCCCATGATTCAGAGCAAGCTGCTGAACACCCAAACGACATGAGTTTTACCTGTAAAACTATTCAGTATTCTGCACCATCCATTCTTGGGGCCTGCCAGTTTCTACACAGTATCAAAAACTCCTCTGAGGCAGGGGCTCTAACACACACCTTCTACACATCTGTCACTGCAGTAGAGCCTTAGTCTGGTTTGCACTCTTCTCTGGCACAAACTCCCTTTTTGATACTCACTACAGCACACCTGGGCACAAGACAGAAGACTCACATACCACAGTCCTTCAGGGCACAAACAGCTACAAAGGAGATGGCCAATGGATGCTTTGTGGATTGAAACACCATGAAACTTCAGCAAGGGTATCTTGCAATGAGGAATGGGGAGAGAGAATTTGGTGCATGTGACACCACGGAGGGCGAGTTTATTTACAGGAGGTAATAAATTAAAGTAAGTAAAGGCAGTAAAGGCAATCTGACATATAATCCAGCCCCTCTTCTTGAATTCTACTTCCTATTAACAAAATATTAATAATGTTTTTTGTAAGGGATTACTGATGTTCCTACAATGGAGACAGATCAGATACAGATTTCGGTGTTCTGGTTGCTCACTCTAATATATGGGATTTTTAGGCAGAAATGGAGATAAGTGAGTGCTTTTATTTTTCCTTCCTGGAAAATGAGAGAGCAATACAGACATTCTAGAGAAAAGGGTTATCTTGTACCGGTCTGATATGAAGAAGAGAACAGCCTTATTTTTCCCATGGGACATGAAAGAAAAGCTCTTACAGGTGAAAGTGCCACTTTATGCAAGGAGAGATGGAAGATTCAGTCAGAAGACCTGACTGGGGACACAAATACTAACTCTTGGTGGCTTTTGGCCCAAATACCAAAAGGAGGAAAAAAAAGGAGACATACAGAGGGAGATCTCAGCTGTGTGTTCGCCCTTTCATAGAGTGTTTTGAGGGGTGGGATTTAATACTTGCTTCTTAGGGATAAAATCAGTGAAACACTGTGGCAGAAACAGCACTTTGAAGAAAGTGTTGTGTTACATCAACAGCTGTTTTTACTGAGCTTTCAGACCCAAGGCTGGGAGAAAAATGGGCATGAGGCAAAGGTGAAGTAGGAAGCTATTTCTACTGAAATTCAAAATGCTTTAGTCCAGAGGCTACCCTCTCCTGAGAGAGGTGTCCACCAGTGTGTGTCAATGGCATCCTTGCCACAGAGGGGATGGTAGACTCTGCTATGACTATAAAGGAGATGCCTTCTGTGGAAAGGAAACAACTGCATCAGTGCCATGGCTCCTGCACTGGTAAAGAGAGCAATCCTCCCACACTGCTTGCCTACAGCTGTTGGGGGATTAACGTTTGCAAACTGTTTTGTGTCAACTCGCTCACTCAAACTTCTCAGATTTCTAAGGTGCCAATCATGAACATGAGCTATTTGAACACAGAAAGCCTTTGCAGGAATCACTATTACAATAAGAAAATTGCAGTACATTTTTTTTTTTAAATAAAGGGATAAGGTAGCACATTTTCTATTTAGACTTGTATTAGCATATGATAGAACATTGCCCTTTGCCAAATCTCTGGTGTGAAGAGCTTGTAAAACCCACCTAGTACCTCAAATGCCATTCTTCAAATAGGTTTTTATTCTTGGTTTCTTCTGTACTAAAACAAAGGGGCACACACTGAATGTTACATCATGACAACTTTTATGTTATTACTACTTTTAATAACATCAGGAATATATAATACCTTTGCTTCATAATCAGCACTATCAATATCCTCCTTGTATAAAGCACAGAATCACAGAATCATTCAGGTTGCACCTCTGAGATCATTGATCAGCACTGTCGAGGCCACCACTCAACGATGTCCCCGAGTGTCACATCTACACATCTTTTAAATACTTCCTAGGGTTGTAACTCAACTGCTTCCTTGGGCTGCCTGTTCCAGAGCTTGACAATGCTTTCAGAGAAGAAATTTTTTCTTCTCTCCAATCTCAACCTCCTGTGGTTTAACTTGCTGCCATTTCCTATTGTCCTATTGCTTGTTACTTGGGAGAAGAGTCTGATCCTCAACTCACTACAACCTTCTTTTAAGTTGCTGTAGATAGAGAAGGCCCCCCTGAGCCTCCTTTTCTCCAGGCTAAACAGCCCCAGCTCCCTCAGCCATTCCTCATCAACTTTGTGCTCCAGACCCTTCCCCAGCTCCGTTCCCTTCTCTGGACACGCTCCAGCCCCTCCATGTCTTTCTTGCAGGGAGGGGCCCAGAACTGAACAGGATTGGAGCTGCAACTCAACTGAAAATGGTGGAGTTACAACACATTTTGATTCAGACGGACACCAATTAAAAGGCTGAGCATTAACCCAATAGCACAATCCCCATATGACAGTAAGCTCCTGCAGTGGACAATACCTTAATGCATCACACATAAAGTAAAAGTTACACATACTAAAAGCCACACATAGTGTTTCTCCTTTCTGTTTTCATCTGCCACCCTGAATTCATTCTTTAATGTGTTTCCCCAAGTACAGCTTGACCACTCGCTTTTGTTTATGTCTGAAAAATGATGATTAACTTTTGTCATCTGCTTATTTTCATCTTGAAAACCTATGAAAATAAAGATAATGGCAAGTATTAAAAACAAACAAACAAGATGTAGACCAGAAAGCAAGCTGAAAAAAATTATTTTTCAGTTTAGCAGTAGTTTGCAAACATACAAAGCAAGCTGTCTGATTATTGTGCTTCCTCTTGCCTCTTTTATGGTGTGATTATTAATACTGGTATGTACCTATGACCCTTCTTCACTACCCAAGTGTTAACCACAAGGTCAATTACTAAAAGATAGAAGTCTACAACTTTGTTAACAGCAAACAAGACAAAAGATGAATTCTAAACCAGATTTTATAGTACTCTAATCCATCATATTGAGATGAAAGAGAAATCTTGCCTGAAGTACCTTGTTGAACAGTAGAAGAATATATAGCCCCATAGGGAAAATATTTCAAGTGATTTTTACAACTTAATAGAAAACTTGGCTGAGTTCAATCCATAACACTGCTACCAAGATAGACTTTCACTGTTTTTCCCTTTTCTGAGGGGAAAACAATTGCCCTAGCCCCAAAGGCCCTTATTCACACCACTGCTCTAATGCAGTCAGAGTACCATGGGATGAGGGCAGGGGAGAGCTGAAGATAATCAGCCCCTTACTGAAGGGAAATACTTGACAGAAATGGGAGGTATAAACTGTTAGCAGTATGGGACCATCCATGGGTGTCTAAAACCCACTTTATATTTCAGCTGGGGCAGGTGTTGTCTTTTTTGGTGGGAAGTTGAGATCTGGATAGCTGGCTCACCCTCCATCTCTTTCCTGCTAGGGATTTACATATTCCTGGGTACTGGCTTACATCACTTGACATAGATACTTGTTTTCTTCAGTGCTTCTAGTCAATTTTTCTGAAGTTGGGATTTTGGAGATACCTGATTTAGGGTTACACATTGCTGCTGGGAACATAGGGAAACATAACTGGAAGCAGTGAAATGCACAGAGAGATAAAAAACATAAATACATATATATAAGCATGAAGAGAATTCTAAGATCATTGAGTCCAACTGTTAACCCAGCTCCAAACTACGTCCTCAAGCAGCAAATCCATGCACGTTTTAAACACTTCCAGGGGCAATAATTCAACACTGGACAGCCTATTCCAATGCCTGTGAAGAAATCCTAATCCTAATATCCTATCTAAACCTTTCATGGCACAACTTGGGGCCATTTCCTCTCATCCTTTCATTTCCTGCCTGGGAGATGAGACTCACCCTCACCTCACTACAAGCTCCTTTTAGGTACCTATTAAGAACAAGAAGATCCCCTCTCAGTCTCCTTTTCTCCAGGCTAAACAACCCCAGCTCCCTTAGCCTCTCTTCATCAGACAGGTGTTCAAATAGTTTGTGTATTATATTTTATATATATGTGTATGTATATATAGAGACTATTCATATACATATGTTTAAGTGATCCAGTTTAAAGACAAGGTTTATTCACTCAATATAATACAGGACATACAATTCCTCTTTGTCTAGTTCTTTGCTTCTAGGTTGTTAACAATGTCTCAGAAATCTCAAAAACTAAAGAAACTATGAGAAATGAGAAAGTGCAAAGAGATACGGAATCTTGAGAGGTCATCTAATTTATCCCTGCACAAAGACAAGATGGATTCAATTTATCCCCAAACAGAGGCCTAGCCTTTGATCAGGAACTTGCATAACCTCCTTGGATAACACACCCCAGTGCCTCACTTTTCTTTCAACTAAAAATCCTGTTCAGACTTTTTGCTGAGATTGAGTAAAATTAATAAAAGATGGAGGGGGGGAGCAAGAACAAGGGTCAACTTCTTTCCTCAGAGCTTCTTATCTGATAGTTGAAGACTGTTATATTTTATAATTTCAACTCTTTTTTCCTTGGCAGACCCTCTCAAGAGTTTCAGTATTTCCTGACTTTTCTTCTAGACTTGTGATCTCTTTTGTCAATCTCCTACATCTTCCTGGAAGATGCAGCCCACATCTTCTTGGAAGTGCTGTACTCAAAACAACACAGCCTTTCAGGTCAGGATTTGCCAACACCAAACAAACAGAAGGAGCTGCTTTTTTTTTTCCCCAGCATTACTCTGGTTTACCCATCTCATTAAAATATTTGCCTTTTCACACTAGTATGGAAGTGTAAATACCTTCAGCCTGTGGGTCAAAGTAATACAGCTGCACCTCTGCACTTCTGCTGCCCAGGCAGTCACCACCCAGACAATACCAGAGCACTTGGTTTTCTTGCCTAAACACGAGACATCACACCTTGATGACTTGCACTGGGCTTTTCCATACCACTTTTCCAACTGTTAAATACCACAAGTGAGGCTTTGACACTATCCAGGGTAACTTGCAGCACCACTCTGCTTTCTGACATTTAGCAATACAGTCCTTAGGCCGACTTATGTATTCAGAAATCAAAATAGCAGTGTTGCACCCAGTACCTTTCTTAACTTACACCTCCAGTGTAATGGTTACTACAAATTCTCCTGATAGCAGTTTGGTGCAGACCATGTTTCCCTGGCTTACACATAAAAACATGGTGTAGTACAGTGCCATAAAACTCATTAAACCTAAGCCATAGTACCCATAATATTTATTTCAATATGGCCTTCTCACATGTTGCAGAAGGAAATGAAATTGGTTTGATGATTTCCAGTTCCTGAACACAGACTAGCTTTTAGTCATCTTGATACACACATCTCATTATTTTAATGCAAGGAGGGTTACTGCATTCCCCTGACTACTCCTGAAGCTTCAAAAATATGGCCCTCTGAGGGATTCAACAGGGTCATGCTGAATGTTTTGGTAGTTTTCAAAATCCCCAAATACCTTGTTTATTTACCTCCTAACAATAAGTCAAGTCTAAACTCCTAAGACCCTGACTATTATTTTTTTATTTGGCAATTTTTCAGGGGTCCAGTGTGCTTTATCTCCTCATTCCTATTAGTGCTTTTGCCTTTACTAGGAAGGTAAAATCTGGGTTTTCTCCTGAACAGCTCATTGAGAGAATTTGGACGTGCAAGTGCCCATAGGACTGGCCAGACAACTGGGGAATGAGGGCATTCCCTTCCACTCTCCTTAAGGAAGAACAGACAAGTCTAATGGCAAGGACACCTCTCCAGGAAGAAGGAGTACAAGGGTACATCACCATGGACTATTACTATTCATGGAAGAAAGTCTGAGGAACAGAGCCCAGAACCACATCAACCACCAGGCTATAGAGCAATGCTCACTCATGCCTTTTGTTTTGTGTTCTGTTTGTTTCTTTGGGGTTTTCTTCTTTTTTATTTTTTTTTTGGCTTTTTGTTTGCTTGTTTTGTCTTTTGGTTGATTGGTTGGTTGGTTTTTTCTTCCATGGCTGATTCCTGAATTCCTTCTGAAAACAGCTTCAGTGACAGTGGACGGGCCTCACCACTTCAACTATACCTCTTATGTAATGCTGTTTCAGATTGCTAGAGTAAAAGGATTAATAATTCATGTCTCTCTCATATCCTGCATTAGAGCCCTAACTCGGGTACTATTTTAAAAGTCTGTGAGGCAACGATGTGGGTGAAGATATGGGAAGCATCATGTATATTTTAAAGAGAATGAGTCATCCTCTGTAAAGTATCTTGTAATATTTATTTTACAAAAAACTCAGACAATACCCAGAAATGCCATCTAGCTGGCCTCATTCCCAAAGTTAACTACTTATTAGTTCTTGAGTTTTAGTAAATCTTCTGTCCTATTATCTCTGTTATTCTTTTTATTCATGTTTCGACCCCTGCTTTCGTCTTTTTCAGATCCTGAATGCTCCAGAACTTTCTAGGTCTATTTTAGGGGACATGCCCAACATTAACAAACATGCAAAGCAGAGGTTTGCATGTACTGGTTTTGCCAGAAATTGTCAAAATCAGTATCTACTTCAGCATTTCTATTATTTTGTTACTCACCATTACACATAATTCTGAGAGCTGCTCTCCAATCAAGCTGTGACTGTCTTACACTTCTGACACTCCTGCAGTCTCACCTGGCAGCACTTTACACTTCCCCAAGTCTAGCTGTGAGGCAGCTGTGACTGCAACAGGCTCAGTTGCCTTAATTCCTTCAAGACTAAAGCCCACCACTGAGGCTGAAGTCTGTACTCTAGTTCCATGCATGCATTATTGAAAGTGGTGACCCACTGAACAGCCTGAATGAATTTTTTTCCATGCTGGGCTCACCAGCATCTCAATGCCACTTTCTAAAAACCAGTGATAAACCTCAGAGAACTATCTATATTCCTTGGTTGCTATTTCTGACAGATATTTCATTTTTATTATTTTAGCAGTTTCTTCTTTATTTCTCATTGACACAAAGAGAGGACAGGAAGAAAAAGAAGATGAAATATGCTTGCTTCCTCATCCTCTTGGTAGGCACATACTAAACTGGACTGGCTGAAACCTGAAGAAGAAGTCATATTACCATTCTTCCCTAGTAAAGAAATTAATTATTTCCTGTGCAGATGCCTTGTGAGCACACACAGTAAGAGTTTGGGTTTGGGCTTTTTTTGACAAAGCAAGTCTTTATTGAAACATCAAAATCAGTGAGGTCAAACCTTGCAGGAAAAAAGTAATTTTTTGACACAGATTTCTTTGAAATCCAACATAAAATTTTCCATCAGAACTTGAAAAAAAATGGTACTCCTTCTCCCAGTTTGCCAATTTCCTGTCAATTCTTGTTGGAGAAGTTTGGGTTTAGGAAGAAGATGTTTTCTACTAAGAAGGTCAAACAACTTCCTTCAGAAGGGCTGAGTCTTTTCTGCTGCAGTTCTTCCACTTTGCATGAAAAGGTGAATAATTAGCTCCCCACACCATGAATCAGACTGATTAGAGACTTGATTGATTTAAACTCTCCAGATTAAACACAAATGCACTAATCAGCTGACAACAGAATCCTTCTCATGAATCCTGGTCCAAATAATATTTAACTATAAAACTGCTTAAAGAACACAATCAAGTTCAACTACAATTAACTCGTATAACCTGACTGTATAAACATATCTGTGGGAGGGTCTCAAATCTTATTCTGGCTTCCTGAATTAGGTTTTCAACACCCATGTTTTCTCTTACATCCATCCAAGTACCAGAGCTTCAAATACTAGGAACAAAGAATAGAAATCCAGGCTCATCATTCAACTGACCCCATAACTAGCTGGACTTTTTTTTCAGAACTGGTGAATGAACCTTAGCCCATTCTGCTCGTGAGGCAACAAGCCCTTCAGAAGCTGGGACACGTCTGAAACTCTGGCAACCTATGCACAAAAGTGAGAAAATGCTTTGAATAAGGTAGCACACTGCTTATTGTTTTTCTAGGTTGCATTACTCAAGGCTATTAAATATGCTGTAAGATATGGGAGGGTATTTCCTGAAACTACACTTCCTTTCATGTACAACAGATCATGGGGAGGATGTTACACTTTTGTTGGTATCCAGAATTCAGGACTCTGGTTATTCCCAGAGGACCTCCACGGTCCCTTGGAGGACAGCACTACCTGTCCTTGGAGGTAGCCAAAAGCCATCTGGACTGAGTCCTAGATAACCTGCTGTAGATGTCCCTGCTTGAGCAGGGTGGTTGGACAAGATGCCTGCTATTCCAGAAGCAGATCAGTCTCATCAGTGACTCTGAGAAGCTCCTAGATTTGCCTCCCCAAACCAAAACATGGATGCCAGATGGCTCCTAGCAGCATGTATGTTACCACATCTCCTGTGTGATGCACTGGCACAGCTCTGGGCTGGGGAAGGGCTGTGGGGGTGAGGGGCAGCTGAGCACAGAGCAGTGCAGTCTGCACACTGCATGAACTCTGCAGCCAAATAAAGGCTACTCCTGCCAATTTTTTACCTACATGCCTGTTTCCCTGCACGTTGGTTGCATGCAATACAAGGTGCTGGCTCAAAGATGGCCCAGTCCATCTGTACTGGCTGTTTGTGCAGGGAATGGGATGATCTGCCACGACTTTAGGCATTGGCTAATGGAGAGAGAGGCTGGAAGGCAGCAGTGGCAGGCAAGACAGAGCTGCCTGACAAGGCTATTCTCATTTTCAGCAAAATTAGAATCTCATATTCATCATTAACCTAGAAAAAAAATCAATTGGTCAGTGAAATCACTAAACTGACTACAGATCTGGATGGCTGATGCCCCAGTAGTGAAGAAGGAAGAAGGATCCATCCTGCAGAAGGATGGATAATGCACTGTTCATTTTTAGTACAGTAAGTGCTCCTGCCTTTGGCAGACTACACCATCAATCATCATGGAAACAGGCCTCAGCACAGAGGTCATGCACAAAGCACAGAATCTGCAAGTGAGGCAGGATTTAACCATAGCTTAAAGCACTGCTGAGCTTGGATGATGCTGTCATTCATTCTTGTACTGTGAGTGAGGCCACAACACTCTGTGCATGCAGAAAACATAAGCAGCACTGGAAATGAGTATGTGCCTGCACCTCAGCTTTGGGCTCCACGTTTATTCTGAAGTTTATAAATTTTTTTACATCATACTTGCCACAAATTCCCATGTAAGTTTCTTCAGAGTTGCTGCCCTAGCATGAACCTAATTCCTTTGAAACAGGCTGATATTGCAGTTGTGTGATGGGTTTGCTCAGGTAATTACACCTTAGCATTCATTCCAGCTCTTCTTGTGCCTTAAATTGAACAAAATGGAGTAATTTGGCACTTTGCTTTGGAGACAGTGGGAGGTGAAAAATTCACTGCTTTCTGTCAACCTCCTAAAAAATGTAGCACCAGCATTTTGCTTTCATTTCTTAGTTTGAACATTTCCAAACCTACTGGTGGTGTGTAAGTAGCCAATACCATACTGTGGAAATATTAAAAATTTCCAATCTCAGCAGTATAGGAAAAAGAATAGTTTTCAATTAAAACTACTAAAACATCCTAACAAACAGACTTATGTATATTCTCTCTCCTTCAAGAGAACATGTAGTTTAAGATTCCCAACTGTATGTAAAGGTTATGGAAAATGAACTTGTGTACTGCTAAACAGTTAAAACTGTTTTATTGAATTCTGTGAAGAAGGATCACAATTCTCCCTCAGTGTGTCCAGCTGGTACAGATAGTTTTTAACTATGTATCCAAATCAGAAATACAATAAACAGCAATTTATGGTCCAGTCCTATAATTTCACAGGATACTATGAGATCAGGAACTTCAACAGATATCAAAGGCACAAGGCACATATAATACTATTTTTCTCTTAACTGGAAATTGTCGTAATTATCCAACAGTGTCTGAACACAGTATTCTCAGGATTCTGTTTAATGGTGTTTAGTTGTGGACCACAAAGGGACTTCTCTCAAGTTTTCTCTCAATGGCTTCAATATTCATGTTGCTGTCCTTACAGTACACAACCTTTCAAGCCCAGAGCAGAGCAGGCAAATTTTAAGACTGATCACAAGATGTCTCCTGAATGTTAAGAATTTATTTGTACAATGATTTCTGCCTGCACTGATGTTTTCAGGATAACACTTCAAAAAGCCTTAGAGGAATATCACAGCCCATTAGGAATATCAATAATACATTTTTTCTCTCATGGGAACATTACACTACCTGAACTCATTCATTATCTGGCAATAGGGAATCAGTGATTTTAGTAGGGACTAACAGAACAGTAATTGGAAGAAAATCCACTTTTAGGGACTTTTTAGTCATTTGCTTATGACACACTGAATGGTTTGATTCAGGTCTCAGCATTAAGGAAATACATAGCCCCTTCTCATTCCATCATATCCATCCCTCTCTTTAACTTCTCTAGTTTCAGAAAGAAGGTACAGCAACTAGCTCATGGTTTGTGCGGTTTTTTTCATGATTAACCATCTTATTATATAAAGTTGGTGCTAGCAAGAACTTTTCTTGACAACATTTTATACTAATTGTGTCTCCTCTCTCCTTGAATGTCACCCCACCAACAAGAAAAATGGTAATTAATACAGCAGTGGAAAATAGCAACACTGTCTCTTCAGACGGTTCAGTAGTTTACCAGCAATAATTGGCTCTTCACTGCAGGACAGATAATTTTAATTGTGAGTTTTCAACCATGGCATATAATGCAGCTCTTCATAGATACATTAATGAATGTTTGCTGCTCCTTTATGAATTATTGTATATCTGAACTATCAGCTTCACAAATAACAGAGACTTCCAGCATTCACTCTACTCAGAAAAATTTTTTTTTTTTTTACATTGAATGAAGGATCTGCTTTTTACATGAAACTACTCAGGCCATAGTTTTACAAAACACCTCCAAAACACAGGAAGAAAAAAAAATTATTTATTTCAACTCAAGTGAATGACCTAATATTTAGTAGGTTTTACCATTCTATTATGCAAAAAGACTCCCCTTTAAATATTTATAATTGGGCCCACATTTCAAGGCTAAGGTCCTCATATAATAAACTATAACACTTTCAAAGAATGTGCAGTTAAATAACCAGAACATTTATAATGTACATTCACAGTGTACAATAGTTTTATGCTAAAGTAACCAGCTGGAACAAATGGGAGCTATTGCAGTATAAAAGTCTAGAAAAGCTGTGATTAATCAGGTATAGGTCCCTGTGGCATGTAACTATATTATTTGCATAAATAGAGGCAGGAGTATTCAAAATCATGGCTCAAGAAAAGAGGTGAGACTACTGAAGGAAGAAGGTTAAAACTGAGCCCCAAAACGATCATTTACCCCTAAACAGAGCTACTGCTGATCAAGAGAAGACTACATGCTTCTGTGGCTGCTGCAATGCTTTTGTATTTGTAACACCATTATGTCAGGATCAGACACAAGCATTTTGAAGTAAAGAAAGAGAAGAGAAAGAAATGGGGAGGATAGAGAAGAAGGAGGAGGAGTAAATGAAGAAATTTAGCAATAGGAAAGTGAATCTGCACTGTAATTCCACCAACCCAGAGAATTTTCATAAACATTATTTTTCTTTTGCAAAGCTATGCACTTACCAACATCAGGATCAGTTGCTTGGACTCTTGTTAACAAAGCTTTAGTGGCTGTGTTCTCATAGACACAGGCAGTGTAGTGGTCAGATGAAAACACTGGTGGATTATCATTAACATCTTCTAAAATAAGACGGATTTCTGACTGGCAAAACCTGCCACCACCATCAGTGGCTCGGGCAACCAAGTTGTATACAGGGATTTTCTCTCGGTCAAGAGGGGCCAAAGATTTCAGCTCACCTGAAATTATTTAAAAGCAGCAGCTATCATTATTATTGTAGCAACATCACCAACTCTAGACAGCCTAAGTGTCTCAAAACAACGTGTTTCACAGGAACAGGAAAGAGAAAACAAAACCAGCATTGCTTATTCCAATGAACAGATTAAAAACTCACAGCAGCATCACTTCCTCTTTACCCAAAAAAGTGAGATGCCAATATGAGTGCAGGGATGACAAGCCATTCATGGTGGCTTTAACAGCAGCCTACAGCTTTACCCATATGAACACCACCTTTTTCCAAGTCTGCCCTTCTGTCACTCTCAAGGTTTAGAGACTCCTTAACACAGAAACACATCCTTTTTAGCAGTACCTGCTGTGATATGACAAAGAGTAATAATTTTAAATTAAAAGAGGGGAGATTTATACTAGATATACGGGAAGCCATTTTTTATGATTAGAGTGGTGAAACACTGGCACAGTGTTAAAACTTTGACTGGATGGGTCTCTGATCAACATGATCTATTTGAAGATGACTCTACATATGGCAAGATGACCTTCAAAGTTCTCTTCCAGCCCAAAATATCTTGTGATTTATCTGTGATAAATCTCTGATCTAACTTGAAGTCTGCAGGGAAACAAAAGGATCAATATCCACTGTTCCAGTTATAACATCCAACCTGGCCAACCAAGATGTCCCTCATTCTCCCTCCTGCCAGCACCGTTCAAATGGTCACCCACATCTGCCAGAACTGGAACAACTGGCTGATAGCCACGTGTAACCTAACACTAATTAAGGAAATCAGTACCCAGATGTGGAGAGGTTAAAGCTATTCAGAAACATTTGGTTGTCTTCTTACCATTTTCTGGATCTAAGAAAAATTTGTTGTTCCCCGAACCATACAGAGAATAGCGAATTTCACCATTGGACCCGATGTCAGCATCTTTAGCACTGATTTTGAGAATTACTTTGTTTGGTGGAATGTCCTCAGGAAACAATGCTGTGTATGCAACCTAGAGTAAAAAACAGACATGTAAGTTATGCTGTAGCAGTATTTTACAGTCTTTGAACTACCTTTTTTTAAAAACTATTTGTAGTGCATCTTTCTATACAGGAGACAATTTTGTTTTACACAACACATTCCTAGAAACTTGAATCACTGTTAAGCTTTGAGGTGTCAGAGAAAAAATGCCAAATTATGACTGTGAATAGGGCTCAATGCAATACCATTTTGTATCTTCTGTTTATTCCATTGACACCCATGAAATGAAAATCTTGATGAGTGTGCTAACAGAAACAATTGTTTTTATCACCCCATCCAGCAGTTTTGAGGGAAATACAGACTGTGATTCCCCAGAGTGGAAGAGTGGTTCTTGCAATGACAGTAATCCATCAGTGAGTGATAATGTAACAATGGGAATTAGATGAGTATATGTATGCACAACACATACAAACACACACATACACACACAGACATACATATATATATATGAATTTATATATATATAAAATTTTCTGTGAGTAGTACCATTAAAGAACTCTGGGTTTTATCATGGCTTTTCTCTCACACAGACCTTTCCATTGCACTAACATCAGTTCCCTGGAATCCCTTTCCACAGAATACAAGACAGTTAGCACTCTGGAAGCTGTGGTCAGGCCACACTGCATGCATTCCTGACAACAGGGCAGCAAGCTACAGTCTTCTGCCTTTTCCACTGGATGTGTGGTATCTGGAAAGTTGAGGAAAGCTGGAGTTAAACTAGACTGATGACGTTTCTGCATGGGTTGTGAAGGGAGAGCACATTCTTTTTTGCAGGGGAGGAGTAGCTGCCCAATGCCACCTCACAACACGCCATTTGTTGTAAAGCCAACTAAGGCTACTGTGTACAAGACTCTTTTGCAAGCTTTATGAGATCATCATCCTTCAGTCTTGGCTTCACAGGAATGCTTTATCCTGCTTCTCTCCCAGATCACTGCAGATTCTTCAACTAGGACCATAAGAATGAAAATCAGCATTGCCTGTGAATACTCTGAATACTTGCAAACAGCAAGAGACATGTGTAGGGAAAGCACTGCTCTCAACAATGGCCCATGGCCATGGGTGGTGTTAACTCACCTGTGCACAAACTGGATTATTATCATTAACATCAGTGACAGTCACTTCCACAGCAGCTTGGGTCACAAAAAGGCCATCTGTGGCGGTGATGTTCAGATAATAAATGTCTTGCTCTTCCCGATCCAGAGGCCTTTTAACATAAACTTTCCACTCATTCTGAACCAGTCCCAGAGCGAATTTTCCTCTGGGATTCCCTCCTGCAGTAAGACAGGCAACACACAATGAGCTGTGGCATCCCTTCAGAGCTCCCACCTGGTTTAAACACAGCGACACATCACTAAGCAGCCATCATTTCTTTCACAGCTTTTGGTGCTTCCAAACTTGCAGACTCAGGAAATCTGTAATGAAATTACACTCCCTGTGTTTATTACCCCCCGAATGCCCTGTATGAAAGTGAACCAGTAACTTTCAGTGGAAAAAAAAAATCCATTTAGCAGAGCTGAAGATGATCTCTTGTTCAGTTCCCCGTAAGGGTAATCAAATTCAAACTGTGAACAATCAATAGTCCTCTCGGGCTGGTACAATTGTCTTTCCACTTAGTCTCGGGAGAGGATGTAATACACCGTAGCTCTTGTTACCAAGACAATTTCATTAGCTGTTGATTATGCAATCAAGGACTGGAAGTGGGTTCTATTAAGGAATCCTCTAATGAAAGCTTTATCATACAGCTGCAATATTCCTGTGCTTATTAAAATTCCAGTTTTCAAAAAAGTTTACATGACACAGGAAGACACATTAGTATTAAACACTCCTAACAAGAGGTCATTTGAGGAACAGCTGGAAAATAAGCAGTACAAATAGATCAAATGTATCTAGGAGTGAAAGCAGGTGAAAGATGTGCAGGAGATAAAGCAGAAGAGTTTTTTTACCATGCCATGTCACTGACACTGAACCTGGCAACGTTGCTCTTCCACCTCATTAAACTGCTTGGTGACAAAAAGAGGTTGGGAGAGGGAAAGTTTTGGTCCACATCATCCTCAGAGGGAAGGGAAGGGAAGGGAAGGGAAGGGAAGGGAAGGGAAGGGAAGGGAAGGGAAGGGAAGGGAAGGGAAGGGAAGGGAAGGGAAGGGAAGGGAAGGGAAGGGAAGGGAAGGGAAGGGAAGGGAAGGGAAGGGAAGGGAAGGGAAGGACATGCCACATAGAGAGGTGTGCAATAATTAAGGTGGTCACAGTCATTAATGTTTCCAACAGTTACTTGCTCTTTTATCTGAAATGGTACAGTCTCCAGCCTGGTCCACAAGAAAACACCTTCAACCACCTTTCTATAAGTCTGATCCAAACCTCCTGTCAGACTAGACAGTAGAATCTTTCAAACCAGTGTTGTGACTTTACTCTGCTAGTCAGCTCAGCCTCATACAGCTGGTTGCTCATTCCCTCCTCAGTGGGAATGGGAGGAGAATCTCAAGTGTGAAAGTAAGAAAACTCATGGATTGAAACAAAGACAGTTTAATGGGTAAAGCAAAAGCTCTGTGTACAAGCAAAAGAAAAAAGAATTCATGGCAGGTGTTCAGCCATCTCCAGGAAAGCAGGGCTCTGTCATCTGACAGCTACTTAGGAAGATAAATACTATTAACTCTAAACATCTCCCCTTCCTCCTTCTTCCCTCAGCTTTTATATGCTGAGCATGCTGCCATATGGAGTGGAATATCCCTGTGGTCAGTTGGGACCAGATAGCCCAGCTGTGTCTCCAAAATCCTTGTGCACCCCTACCCTCCTCACTGGTGGGGTGCATAAGGACCAAAAAAGGCCGTGACTCTGTGTAAGCTCTGCTCAGCAGTAACTAAAACAACCCTGTGACATCACAAATCCAAATCATAGCTCCATAGCAGATTCTACTTAGAAAATTAATTCTACCCTAGCCAAAGCCAGTAAAGCCAACTACCTAGTCTTCTGTGCCCAGCTTGGTCTGTAAAAACGTATCTGTACATTTAATAATTTAGGATAGAGCACTATAGTCACAGCAAACTCCTGTGCTACAGAAACTCAGTGAGGATGTATTAAAAAGTGCCACGATGCTCCACTAGCTGAACTACAATTGCAGCTAACCCACTACTAGCTCTCTGCCCACCATATTAAGCTTTCTCCTAAATTCCATGCAGGAATTCAATCTTAGAACTACTTTCCATGTTGCTCATGTTTAAAAGTGGTATAAAACTATTAAGGGAATGCTTATTCTTTGCTGGAATACGTTCAAGAATGTCAAACGTGCTAGTGTACATTTGCTTACAAATTAATCAGGGTTCTGACATGTGTCATGGGATCTGTACAAGCTGAATGGCAAGACCAGGTTCTTCAACCTTCCCCTCTAGTACTTCCACTGAATGATTGCATAGGTAAGTGTTAAAAATAAAAAAATGAAAATCCAAGGCTGAATTTATTTGTGTTGATTCTGTTGTCGGGGAATCAGTGTCTCTGATGTTGCTTCTGTTGTCACAATTTTGTCAGTTCTCAGGGACCTTTTTGTAAAAATAACAACATAGAGGAGGTCTGAACTTGATGTTGAGCTTAAAACTGATCAAAAGAGTCTAATGTCCATTCCACACTTTCTTTCTACAACAAAAAGCAGGAAAGAGGTCACAGGCTGTAATCTATACCTTTTTCATTAGCTACCAGTGACAAGATAGACTGGTTTCTATTTAATATGAAAACTAAGTTAGTTTAGTCAGGCTGAGCAAATCTTTCTTGTTAAGAGTCACCATTTGTGCTAGCTGTGACTGTGCCAAAAAAAGCAAGTTGTAATGAATAGGATTTCCAGAAAATTAGTCAGATAGGCATTATAATTATAAAAGGCTTTTGAATCATACAGAGCACTAAATTCATGTATCAAATACAGATATTTTCTGTTGATAGAAAACCACCCTTTTTGATCACAAAACCAAGCAGTTTTCCCACTGATTCCTATGACAGTCCGGAATAATCACAAGAGGACACATTGTTTAATCTGTCGTGTCATATAAACACACATTTCTCCTAAAGAGGGTTACACAGCGTGTTGATGTGTACTATGGCCAGATCTGAATACAATCCAAGGAAATGAGAATCTGTCCACTGACTTGAGTCTGAATGCAACTTCAAAGAAGGCAGACCCCTGCTGATTGACATTAAATTCCTTCTACTCAGTTCAATGCCAGCATAAGAAAGCTTAACTCTCCTTTATAAACAGCTGTAATCTTGTCATAGTGAGTTTAATGTTGTCAACCATTAATAAAAGTAGTCTTAAATATTCTTATTTTGCTTCATGATATTAATCAGGGCTTTCCTGCATATGAATCCTTTTGTCAAAGGAAATGATTAACTATCCTGACCAACCAGGAAGTGATACACTCAAGGTATAGGCATCCCATTGCTAAGAAAAGAGGAAAGGTAAAATCTAATTAAAATCAGCTGGTGGCTTTTATGGTTAGCAGTAACAGTACCTTGGAGCAATTTTAAAATCACTGTTGCTTTGTTGCCAATGGAATGGCATTTAAATAATACCTAGGAATTTGGGAAATATGTATGAAAAAATTGTCCTTGGGATCTCTTTTCCTTCCCTTTACTCCACTAGAAAATAATCAATCTGAATGACCAAGAAACCTGTGCAATAAGCAAGAACAGTGGTTTATCTTTTTTATGAACACTTTTTTTTCCTTTTTTTGTCTTCTCAGGACTGGCTCTATACTTCGCTGACAGAAGGCAAAGGTGGACTATAAAGTGTAAGAGAAATAATGAGATATAAAACTAAAACACCACCTAGAAAATATTCTTAAAAATGGAAAGGCAAAAAAAATCCACACTGTGGCCCAGGAAACCATTTCCTAGTACTTGTACATATGTCTTGATGCAGATCTCGTTCTGCAGTGATTAATTAACTTTTTCACTAATATATGCAAGCAGATTCAGTTTCCTAGGGGCATTCTAATTAATTAGTTTTTCACTCTGAATAATATAGCTTTTCTAAACGGAAGCCTCCTGACTACATGTATTAATGGATTATTTAAAATCTTTTGGCAGTTTTCTTATGTTCTACTTTGAATGTCACAACAGTGAAGTGCTAGCTACAAAAAAACCCACTCCAGTAACTTTTTAGAAAGGCTTTGAGGCTAAAAGAATCAGCAGTATCTTTTATCTTTTGTTACTTGAAGTTTAAATAATGCTCTCCCTCCCTCCCTAGTCAGCAAATAGTACAAAGCCAAATCAAGCTCAAGTTTAAGTAAAGAAAGAAAGCAGGCAGATACAAATGAAATGCAGAGACACAGTGATCCAAAATAAACAAATCCTGACACACATCATTACTAAAGCATACACAGAGGCCATTATAGCAGCTAAAAGGGAATGGAAAACTAGAAGCCAACAGTATCAGTTTTCACTGCAATGTCCCCATTTGGGAGGGGGAACTGAATATTTACTAACTTATTTATTTAGCTTCTGTCTTATATTTATGCATTTATTTAGGTACTTTCAATTCCCAGTTAGAACTCTAGGCATTTTCATCACATAAAATCAATAGGTTTATCCTCCACTCCCAGTTTAAGATGTTGCATGTTTATTGAGCTTCTGAAATGATAAATCCAATCCTCCTAGCTTTACTACCATAAACTTGCAGAAACTGTTCTTCATCTGGCAACAAAAGGCCTTCCCAAACACTGAAACATCCATTTCTCCAGAATTCCAGTATCTCAAATATATGATAACTTAACAAAGCCCTCACCTTTGCTCATACTAGGCAATCAATTCAGCAAATAACCTACTGTGTACAATACCACTTCTTTCTTCCAAAACGCAATGTCCATCTTCCTTGTGTTCAGCTGCAAAAGCTTAAAGACTGCTGACTCCCTAACTTTATGTGCCTGATGAAGCCTAATTAACATCACTGAGGAACACAACACACTTTACTGTACAATGTCTTGGCAGCTGACATTTTTCTGGTGGCTTTTCATGGTTGGCCACTCTTAAATCTCGGTAATATCTGGCTGGGTGTAGGCTGGCTAGACTTCAGAAGAGCCCTGGTGTTAGGCAAACTGCCTCAAATGATATAGCCAATGACCTCAAATGAGCCTTCAAAAGAAAACTACTGTGCTTCCTAAGTGCATTTGTGTCATCTGCACTTCCTATTGATTTTCTATTAAGATTTACGCATAGTGCTTTTGCTTTGTGAACATCTCCAGCTGCTATTGAACTGCAAATAACAAAGAGTAAATGCAATTTTTTTTCCCTTACCAGCAAATGCAAATGAAGGTGGACTTGACAATGGCAACTACTAGCCAGTAATCATGGACAACAATCATAAATGGAAGAAATCCAAGCAGAATATTTATTTATCCACCTGAATGTATCTACCTCTTTTCAGGATTGACCAGAAGACTGCAATAGGCATTTCTACTTCTCAAAAGAGCACAAAGAACTCTTCAGTGATCACATCTGCCCCAGAATGTTTATTTATCTTATTTTCTAAACAATTATTTCTTCTATCTATCTTCTATATGCTACTTTTCTCCAGATGCATTTTCACAAAGTTGTTTTTGGTGGATCCACATGACATATTTTGTTTTCTTCTTCCTTTTTGTTAACGTACCATTTTTACTCAGAGTTTACTGTATTCACAGAAGTTTCTATGAATCAGAATGCCTCCAGAAAGCCACAGCTTTTGAATAATCATCTAACTAATTTGATTCCATGAAATACTCAAGTGCACTTCCTGAGATCAACTTGAGGTAAAGTGTGAATAGACTATTTTGAGAGTGAAACTATATTTTAACATGTTTTGACATTTTAATCAAAAGAACCTAATTTCTCCTTGTGCATTTCCCAAGCTCAAATGATATATTCAAAATAAGTGGAATTTCTGAGCCCATATGCTTTAGTAATTGTGCAGTAAGAAAGTTTTGGGCTTTGACATCTCATGTTTTCAGAAGCTAACAGAACAGCAAAATATCTGTCATATTTCGAACTGTGACAGAAACTAAGGTACAGAATGATCCATAATTTATGAGTCACATTTGACAGTTGTTATTAAAAAGTCCAGTTTTTGCTAAATTAACAGCACAGGTATGTGAAGAAAAAAACACTGTGTAACTAAAGGAGTAACTAAAGGAGTAATTCATTATAAGAGATGACTGCCAGACTTCACAACAAAGCCAAGGATCACAGTGCACTAATATATCTTTGTTACAAACCTAAGGGCTTTCATTTCACACAGTACTTTCCACACTGGGATTCCCAAACTCCTTCAAATATCCCAAAATCTCTAGTATGAGGCACTACTGATTTGCTTTTACATATGTGGGAACTGGGCCACCAGCAGCTAATGCACCTTGCCTGGAGCCCCTAAATCCTGACATTTACACACAGGACTGCTTTTGCCCCTACTTCTAATATCCTACAGCACATTACAATATAAACACATAGTCTTTAAAAACCTTTAAAGTGAATTCAAAATTTCAAGTTACAATTAATCAACTAATTTCTGGTTGCTTTGAAAATGATGCTACCTGTGATGTGTAACTGCCACAAGGCAGTCTGTGCCTAACTGGATGTCACACCTCTGCCTACACCCAATCCCACAGCCATTTTCATTTTGAGAGATAACAAAGGGGTAGGACCCTTAACCCTCCAGAGCAAAATACACAGACTTTTCCCATTAGTTATTTCTGCCCACAGCTTGCTTCCTACATGCAGTCTTATGTATGCTGAATCCCATCCAGTGAGAAAAATGTGAATTTTTCCAATAATTTGGTTATTACTAGATAGTTAATACTAGCTCTTGAATTGCTAAGGCTGGGGCAGTGAAAATGGTGTTCCCTAACAAAATCTATTGGACAGTGCAAGATGGAAGGAGAAAAATAACTGCAGCACCCATCACTCATAACATACTTGCACAAAGCCAGGCTGAATCTAGGATAAAAGAATGATAATAAATACTACACAATAGGAAAGAGCAACATTACCATGCTTTGAAAAATGTATTAGTAATGTAATCAAAATTTCTTTATGCTGTATATCACAATGCATGGCAGCTAACCTATGCTTCTAAGTATATTACTATTTCCCTGGCCAGAAATGTGTGCTGATAAGAAATGGCATCCCCTCACTCCATAATGTAAAATTCATTTGTGCCTCCCTCACTCCCCATGCTAAACAGTGGTATTTCAAAACGGCTCTGGCATCTACTTTCCTATCTCAAAAAGAAAAATATTATTTCAAGAAAAGTTTAAATGCTTGTAAGTATAATGATTTTCTCTGTAAGAAGAAAATTTTCCTTTTCCCTTGTTTGAAACATTAAGTCATGATGGGTTTTCAAGCTGACATATCAATTATGATGGGTTGATGGCTACACTACATTGCACTGCAGCAAATCAGGAAGCATTCATCTTGGAAAATTGAGAGAGTAACACAGACACAAAGACACACATACATTACTCTCCCTCTTTTCAGCTTTGCTGCAAATTCTGCCAAAAAAAAAAAAAGAATGTAATTGACTCAATCACAGTGATAATTTAGCTAAAACCCTGCTAAACATTCACCTAACACTGGACACATGCACAGGTGTTCAGTAATCCAGTTATGGGAAAAAAGCATGCAATCTGTTTTCTCACCTGTAATGTGGTAGCTAACCTGCCGATTGACATCAGATGTATCTTCATCCCAGGTGCTAAGAACAGCCACAACTTCCCCTGGAGGGTCACTCTCCTTCACTGACCCTCTGTACACCTCGTGCTCAAAGACGGGTGCATTATCATTTATATCTGTCACAGTAACTGACACCAAGGTGGTTGAGGACAAGGACAAAGTTTCCCCCAGATCTGAGGCCACCACTGCAAAGGTGAAAGCAGAATCCTTTTCATGGTCCAGGTCCTTCAGTGTACTGATCCAGCCACTGTTGCTATCAATGGCGAATGCTTCCGTGATCTTCTGCAGCTCCGATTCCACCGCAAGCGTGTACGTGACCTGCCCATTGGCACTCGAGTCTGCATCAACCGCTTTGACTTGCATAAGTTTTGTTCCTATAGGCATCCCCTCCATTATTATAGCATCGTAGCTAGCTGCTTCAAACACAGGCTTGTTGTCATTTACATCCAACACCTTCACCTCCACATCCACGGTCAGCACAACGTCTACTTTGTCTAACTGAATTGTGGCCGCAACTTTGAAGTGAAAGGCGGGATTTATTTCGTGGTCGAGTCTCTTATCCAATTTTATGAGCCCTGTGTCTTTCTCTATGATGAAAACCCCATCTTTGTTGTTTTCAGGTAGCTCACCATTAACTGTGCTATACAAAGCACCCTGATTGGGGAAAACATGCAGAATGTCAATGGTACTGCCTATGAGGGTGTCTTCTGCCACAGTGAAAGAATACTGAGGTTGAGAAAAAGAAGGCAAAATGGTTTCTGGTGGTAAAACATGGATGTAGACAGGAATGAGAGAATGCTTTACAGGAATGCCACCATCAACTGCTTTGACAAAGAATGACAGAACAGTGTTTTTCGGCTGGCTAAAGCTACCCTTGGTGACCATCCATCCATTATCTGGATCTATTTCAAGCAGATCAGCTACTGGAACAGAGGCTTCACTATACAGAGAATAGGTAATTCTGGAATTGGCTCCGTCATCTGGATCTACTGCTTGCACTTGGGTCACCAAGTAACCTTTCCCAACATCTGCTTTGACACTTGCTCTGTATTCTACCGTCATAAATACGGGAGCATTGTCATTCTCATCCACTACTATCACTCTCACAGTGCAAAATGTAGTCCTGCCACCTCCATCAAGGGCTCTCAGGAATATATCGATATCACTTTCCAGTGGGTTCTCACGGTCTAGCCTCTCAGTTGTCAGAATCTGCCCATTTGCGTCAATCAAAAATCGGTCCTTGGCGAAGTCATTAATTATGGAGTAGCTGATCTGGCCATATACACCTGAATCCCCGTCTGTTGCCTTCACATGGATTACCTTCGTTCCAGGAGCAGCGTTTTCTCTAACCTCTGCAACATAAATGCTCTGTGAAAACACAGGGCTGTAGAGGTTGGCCCCGAGGATCTGTATGTGCACCTGAGCCGTGCTGGTGAACAGCCCGTCTGACACAGAGACGTTCAGGCTGTACATGGGCTCCATCCTCTGCTTGCGATGGTTGGAAAGGGTGATCACACCGCTCTTGCTGTCCATAATGAAACTCGTCCGATCATTTCCTGATAGGATGCTGTACTCCAGTCTGTCAAAGTCAGAGCTGTCGGCATCAGAAGCTTGGACACAAGTCACAAAATGACCCCGGGGTGCCAGTTCGCTCACATATGATTCATATATTAACTGGTTAAAAACGGGAGGGTTGTCATTCATATCTGTTATTGAGATACTAATGAGAACCTCACTGCTCAGAGGTGGGAACCCATTATCAGTTGCTCTGACTTTCAAGCTGCACTGCTGTATGAGTTCATGATCCAGCATCCGGGCTGTCAGAATTAGGCCACTGCTGCTGTCTATATGGAAATAGTCAGTGCTGTTAAAGGTGTCCTGGACTATCTGGTACTGTACAATCTTGTTATTGTCGGAGTCGGCATCAGTAGCAACAACCTGCAGTACAGGAGTCCCAATCAAAGAAGCTTCGGACAGAGTAGCATTATAAGCTGACTGATCAAAAACTGGAGGATTATCATTAACATCATTAACTATCAAGTCCACAGTTACCTCGGCGCGAGCGCCAGTGAGAGCATCGCTGGCTCGCACCGTCAGCTTGAAAAGAGAATTTATTTCATAGTCCAGTGGGCTGATGACACTCAGAACTCCAGTATCAAAGTCGATATTAAACTGGTTGTAGGGATCTCCATCAACAATGATATAAATGATACCCTGGCCTTCTGGACTGGTTGCATTTATGCTTAAAATTGGCATGTGCATTTCTACATCTTCATTGACGGAAGCTGTATAGAAGGGCTTGTCGAACACAGGCATTGCTTTGTTAACAATAGTAATGGGGAGCTCTACCAACGCAGACAGTGATGGGTTACCTCCATCTTTGGCAAGAACGACAACCAAGTACTCTATATTAGACAAATCGGAATTGAAGGCTTCTTTTAAAGTGACGCTACCAGATTCTCTATCAATTTCAAAATGTCCATAGTCTTCCTTCAGCAGGTATGACACCTCGCCATTGTCACCCTTGTCTTTATCAATAGCTGTCACCCGATATATCAGGGTACCAGGTTCAGCATCAACCTGCACAGCAGCGTAATATGGAAGCCCAACAAACACTGGGGCATTGTCGTTTATGTCCTCAATGTAAACTCTCACCACGACTCGAGCGACACGGAGGTGGTCTAGCTCACGGCTTGCTTCCACCACCAGCTCATACAGCTCCTGTTCCTCTCGGTCAAAGGGGATGCCAGTGGTCTGAATGACTCCAGAGGTGGATTTGATTTTAAATTTGTTTCCTGGGTTTAATATGCTGTATTTCAAAGGCTCGTTGAGGCGGTTGCCAACAGCATTCACCACAGCGATCTTTGTGATATTGGTAGTGTTTTCTGAGATAGAAGTGGAATAAAAATTTTGTGTGAAATGGAGTCCACTATCCATAGCTTCTTTTACCATTATTGTCACCATAGCAGTGCTATAAAATTTCCCATCAGATACTCTTACTATTAGCATATAATGGTCTTTGGAGAGACTGTTGTTTTTAATGGTGAGTACCCCTGTGCTTGAGTCAATTAAAAAATGATCCATATTGCCTTCAATTATACTAAATGTTAGTTCTGGAGGGATCTCTGAATCTGGGTCTGAAGCTTTGACTTTGAGAACCTCAACACCAATGTATGTGGGCAGGAGCAAGACTGTCTCAAACACGGCCTGACTGAAGACTGGTGGGTTGTCATTGACATCAGTGACCTCAATGGTCACTTCAACTGGGCTCTCCGCTGTAAGCTGGGGATTCCCACTGTCTCTAACATGAACATGGAAATGGAAGCGGGCTATTGTTTCATGATCTAAATTTGCAATTGTTCTGATTGCACCTGTGCTGGAATCTACTGTGAAATACTTTTTTGCAGTTGACTCAACAATCTGGTAGACAAGCAAAGCGTTCTGGTTGCTGTCAGCATCAGTGGCACGTATCACAAGGGGACTGTTATTCGCACTCCGGACCACGCTGTTCACGGGAGCAGCTTCACTTATGCTGCCTGAGTACTGAGAGAAGAGAAAAACTGGTGGATTATCATTTTCATCAACAATCTGAATGTTCACAGTGGCATTTGAGGCCATGCCTGCCATATTTGTTGCCTGCACGATGAGCTGATAGGAGGAAGCCCGCTCATAATCAAGGGCCTTTTGACTGGTGATCACTCCAGAATATGGGTTTATAGTGAAGACTCCATCAACATTGCCATCTTTAACCTCATAAACTAATGTGGACTGACTGATTGCAGAGAGAGAAATGACAGAAGTACCAATATCCACATTTTCATTAACTTCTGCTTGGTATTCTTTTAGAGTGAACTTAGGGTGGGAGTTATCTGCCATCGTCACAGAGATCCGCACAATTGCTGTTGCAGACAGCGCTGGAGAACCTTGATCAGTCACTTTGACCGACAAAACAAACTGTCCCATTGTGGTTAAGTCTGGCTCCTTGAGTAATGTAATGATGCCTAAAACTGGTTCAATCTTGAATGTGTTTCCCGTGTTTCCTAAAACAAAAATATTGGAATGAGATTAGAAATGAAATGTGAATCACCTGATGAAAACTTAGACCAGGAGCAACAAGCTCCATTTTCAAAGGCAGTTACTCAAAAAAGCATGCCAAAAAAACCCAACGTAGAAGTATTCTAAAGGCCCTTCCAGCCTTTCTTTCTGCTAATTAGAGAGCTCATTAGATGGTATAGGTATTCAAAGCATCAGAAACTCAGGTGTTGCTGCGTCTATCTTGATTCTCAGTACCAGCATCTGAGCAGGAACTGCATGCACATTATTCCTACTGAAGTAAGGAAAAGCATCCCTAAATTACAGAAATTAGTCAAATACATGTACACCTAAGGCAAAGAAATGAGATCAGAGGCTAACAAGCCAATTACAAGACTAATGGATAACAACTCAGGCTCCTAATTGAATGGGATATTAAGAAACCGTACAGGAGATTACAGTAGTTCAAGACTCAAAGAACTGAATATAAAAAGGTTAAAGTGGCATTTAGAAAAAATAAAACAGAGCAAATAGCATAGAAAAGAGATTCAAGTGTCTTGTGGCACAAAGGTTTATCATATGATCTCTGAGGAGGATGAATCCAGATGAATGAGATTTAGCAGAAAATGTCATGAAATGCCTGTTACAACATGAAAGCACGGATATCACTGACTGCATAAAGATGAAAACAGTCAGTTTGGATCACAGAACTTTTTAGGGGCAGTTATTTCTTTCTGGTCTTTTCGCCAATCTCTTCTTCAGCAAGACAGATTCAAAACTTTCTGTATGTATTCTTACCCTGTAATTAGAGATCACCTTTAACTGCAAATCTTTATTTTGCTGTTTTACTGAGTGCCTGCTTGAAGTATAGGACACTGCATATATATATGGCATATGTAATCATACAGACTCTTTTTCTGAATTTGATTCTAAAGGCAAACAACATATACTGAGTTACACTGATTTCAGTCACTATACCATATTCCCTCTATTGTAATTCACATCTTAAAATCTAGAACTGTTTCCAACCTACAGTCAAGCATCCGTCCAAGGCTGGGGCAGGTGATACACAAGAGGGTTTTTTTAATAGTGCTAGTTACAGGTGCTGTGCACAGAGCAATAAATGTGTAAGTTGTAGCTAGAACGCCAAATACATGGAATCCTAAATGAAATGAGGTAACATGAACTATTTTTAAGATATGATTCACTATCTGTTGTGAATTCTGGAGGCTAATTTCAGCTACATACTACTCAATGTAGTTCAATACTGGTAGTGGCTTTCAAATTATATCCTTCCTTTCAGATGAGTAAAGTTTACTCTACTAGCTAAACTGAAAATTGTGCTATTCACCCAGGAGGTGAGATTCCTCCAGAGCTACAAATTCTCATAAAAATTTACAGTATCTGTCACATTTACAGACACTACAAATGCTGCTGCTGTTATTTTGTCAGTGCTTGCTAATACAAATAATTTTGAGCCACTGACTGCCTCCTGCAAGGCCAGAACTGGTTCTTCTCCTTTAGGAATTCCTTATGAAATTACACAAAATCTGCTTTTTTTACCAATTGCTCTCTTCAGAGCAATGTAAGATGAGGTGAGTAATTCCCTTGAATCAAAAGGCTGTGTACAATCTGAATTCTGCAGTTAAAATCAATATCCTCAACTGCACATTACATGGATCACAGAAACTACAGCTGCAGAATACTGAATTTTCATGCATCTGAGATTGGGACATCTGTGGATAATGAAACTGGAGGCGTGTGAGCCCTACAGTAAATGGAAGTTGGAGGTCTGACATTGCAGAGAGAGCTCATGATGAAACAGAAACAGGCTGTAATGAAAAAGAGAGTGTCTAGAAATCATCTAATAGCTAAAGCATCTTTTCTAATAATAGTATTTTTTGTCTGCATCATGTATGATTCTATTACCAGTGTAATGGGAACTATACTCCTTAGATGTCAGGATGCACTTTACATTGTGGGGGCACCTCTAGAGGACTGGGAACCTGTAAAACCTGTAATAGTAATAAGGTGTCAAGAAAAACCTGGGAATAGTCTCGAAAAACATTGCCCCAGGAACCCGATCTATTCTGCTCAGAATTTATTCCATAAGGCACAGTGTTGTCCTGTCTGGGCACGTGTAAGACTGGCCCTAAATTAAGTCAAAGGCCACTGGAGAATACTGAGAAATAAATGCTAAGACCAAACACAGTGCATAAAAGAAATATTTGGTTTGGAGTGCTAACATCTTCCTCATTCCAAGTTCAACACTTTCAGCTGCAAAATACTTCACCTTCTGGTTTGCTGAAGGTAATCTCCTTCCACAGAGCATACAAGATAATGACAGAAAAAACATTCCTTGGGTCTTCTCTAAACTTCAGGTTCTATTATCTTAATTTAAGGTGTGAGCTTGAATTATATGAAGCTAAATCAGCATGAGATGGTGTAGATATTCTTGTTTCATTATTTATTTGTCATTTAGCCTGTTCCTAATTGACATAAGCCATCCTAGCTAGTAACAAGTCTTTATAATAATATAGGGATAAATAATGATCCAGTAGGATCAGAGTCTAATGCTGGGAAAGGCTTGTGATCCCCCTAATATGGGTACAATCTGAAATACCTGTGACTTCTTTTTGTGACAATATAAGTTTCAAGTTTTGCTAGTATTACAGTGGAAAGATTAATATTATGAATAGAACCCCCAAAGTATAAATGAAACATTACAAAATTCTAAGGTTACAAATTTCTAATTTTCTCTCCTTTTCCATGCACCCCCCTCTTATATATCAGTCAGTGGTTTATCTCAAAGATAATTCTTAACTTCAGATTCATGTGACCCAGAGAAACTTATATTGACTTGCATGTGTGTCAGAGATACTGCAAATGTTTTACTACTGTGCTGCTGCACAAGTAGAAGAATGCTTTCGTTGGTACAGAATGCAAATACCCAGAGTTAAACAGCAAAAGCAATTTTCATCTGGTATCATCATGTCCTCTCTTAGTTTCAAGAGACCTTGTGCCATTAAAATGCTGTGGCAGAAGTTTTAGCATAGCCCTGTTTGTTCTTAGTCTCTGTGCTTCTCTGGTCTGAATACTGGCAAAGATATCAGGATGTACCAGCTGTTGTGGCATTTTTTTATGGAGAATCCACTGTACACTAGTCTGAAACCAGAACCCTGAAAACAAGTCACTGGCTGCAGTTTTGAATAACTATCTTCTGTGATGGCTTTGACCCAATGACTTAGAGGTAACAGGCTCTGTAGCCATCTGGTGAAAGTGAATCAGTCACAGAATAACAGAATGGCTGGGCTGGAAAGGGACCACTGGAAAGCATCTGGTCCAGCCTTCCTGCTAAAGAAAGTTAATCTACAGCAGGTTGAACAGGATCCTGTGGGGTTCTGAACATCTCCAGAGAAGGAGACTTCATAACCTCTCTTGGGCAACCTGTTCCAGAATGAGTTTGTTTTGACAGGTTTTGGGTAGAGTAGCTTCAAAATAAAATTTTAAAAAACCCAACAAAACAACAAGGTGTCTCCTCTGCCCATCTGTACAGGAGAAAGCAGACCAAAGAAGCTGAATTGTGTGTCAAGACAGATCTCCATCACATCACTGTTATCACATCACATTATCACATCACATCCATGGTACTTCATTTTTGGCCTCTGTCCTAACCTGCTTCAATAGTGTAGATAAGCTCAGCATTTTCTCCTTTGTCTTTGTCCAGAGCTGTGACTTGCAACACTGCTGATCCAACTGCTGCTGATTCAAACACTGAGGCTTCATACAATGGGCTGGTGAAGTAAGGACTGTGGTCATTGGAGTCTTCCACATCTATGATGACTCTGGCCAGGTTTCTTCTATAAGGGAATTCTTGATCTCGGACCTATAGAACAAGTGCATAACACACAATTTCGACAGTCATCTAGTAAAACTTCACAAGTATTACTCATCTCAGTGTGAATACTACTTTCAGTTCTATTTAATACAAAGTAGTAAAAAAAATCCATTTGTCCCAAAGAACAGTCTGAAATACATTCACACACGGGATGGCAGATAATATAATCAAAGAAACAGGAAAGAGCTTAGTGACTTTTATTTTTCACCGGTGAAAAAATGCATTGCAACTAACCATCATGACATGAATTTTTGAAGTGGAAACCACATGAGACCTTAAATTTGGGTTGAGGTTTGCAAGAATATATATATTTTTTTAAATACTTGTTGAATGGTCATGCCTTTATCTTGCTATTGCCTTCTTTACAGCATATAGGCATGTCAGTCTACTGCTTGCAGCTGCCAATGCACTATTTCATGATCATACCAACAGTTAACAGAGCAGGAATCACATTATGAAGTGCTGGTAACTGCCAGCAGAGGTGTAAGCCACCACACCTGTCTCAACCCCAACCAAAATACCTCAGCACTGCTCCACTGATAATCCTGCCATCACTATTTCCCCAAAATTTTAGTTCTTCCTAAACAGAGGAAAAGACCTATTCTATCAGGTAAAGATCAAAACCAAGCACCAGGGAATTACCTCTCTTGGCCATGTGCTTCTGTGATTCAGTTTATAGCTATTTCTCAGTCTGCTTGCCAAACGACTTGCAACATTTTGCTCTGTGAGTGGAGACCACAATCAGCTCCTTGCTGCATCTCATAGCAGCATTTTGCTTCCTAGGATGCCTTGCCAAAGCTGTCCCTGTGCCTAACACACCATGAGTAGTTCCTTTGAAAGCCTCTGCTGCAGAAGTCTTAGGTGGTTAAAGAAAATAGTGGACTAGAATGTTTAAACTAACAGTTTTTGGTTTTGTTTTGTGGGCTTTTATTTTTTAATTACAAAAGAATTATGTTCATGATACACAATCTCCACTCCAAACAGAGAGATTTATGTTCTGTAGTCTAGGCATACCAAGCAAAAATTGGCAATTAACTTTCTTCTGCATACCCAAAGATTTGGAAATGTAGATAAAAGAAAGTCATTTTGTATATCAACAGTTTATGTACTGAAATAAGTCCATAAAAGTAAGCCATAAATGAGGCCTGTATTCAGAAAGGCTGTAGCATTCTTCATGGCAAGAAAGCAGTTATCTCCCTGTGAATAACTTCTCAAATAACTTTCAGCCTCACTTCAGAACCTCTGAAAATTACCTTGAGGGAGAGGACCAGATGCCAAGAGATTAAATAATTTCCTGCTTGCTCTCCCTTGAGATAGAGAATCATATCACATTCCATACAATGAATTCACAATAAAGTTTCCCAAAAAGCTGAAATAAATACTGTGAAATAAATACACAGCAGGGTAGGCAAGATTAAATTAGTGGCTACTTATTGCACTGAGTCCTTTTCTCAAGTGAAGACTACTCTAGGTATGTACCTGAAGCAGCCATGACTGCAGCCAGACCCAAGGGAATGTTGCATTCTTACCATGACATTAAGGATGTGCTTATCTTGAGCTTCATGGTCTAATCTCTCAGCTGTATAGAGAACCCCAGTGTTGGGATCAATTCTGAATTTTCTCATGCTGACTGTGTCGATGCTGCTGTGAATGGTGTAGCTCAGCTTATGCTTTTCATCTCTGTCTATAGCTTCAATCTGCAGAATTTCAGTATCAGGGAGGATGTCCTCTGAAATGGTGACGTCATAACTTGACTGAGAGAATTCTGGGCCATTATCATTGTTATCCAACACTTTGATAAGAACCTACAGTTAATAAAGAAAATAAATTCAAAGTTATTGAAGTCTAGTCAGACTATTGAATAAGCACCTAGAGAAATGCAATTTACTTTGAATGGCTGTAGATGTTATGCTGCTGCATGGTGGGACTAAGAAACATTATAAAATATTAAATGCTTACTTTTCAGATCAAAAGAAATAGAAAGGATTTGACTTTGGAAGTAAAATGTTCCTAACTGTAAGACCTACTCAGAGCCTGATAAAGAAGCCCATATTTTCAGTATCTATAGACTGGAAAATATTTCTACAATGGTCATAAGGAAAGTCCCTTGCAACTGCCTTGGTTATGAGAGACTTCTAGAACTATTATGTAATTTCCTTTCCCCTTCACTACTAATAAGGCTATAAAAGAATCTTTTTCATGTTGCTTAAATCTGCTTCTTATACAATCAAGATTCAGCTGAATCCTGTGTTTTCTGCCCAGTATACTGCATTGGGGCTTACTGGCAACATCAAATTGTGACAGCAGTGGAGACTTCAAGTTGATGTGACACCTCTGATTGCTCTTAAACCACTTGAGATGGGCACAGGAGACACAACCTCACTACCACACAAGCACACCCCACACGGATCAGTATGTACCACCAAGGACAGCTGATGTCGGGGCACTGGTGACACAGAAGGATTTCTTTTTCTGTTACATTTTTGCTCTTCCTTTGCCAGTGATGGTTGTCTTTATTCTCAACTAATTCACTTTCCCCTCCAACACCTATTTGCCTCCTTTCTGTTGCAGTTTATGAATGGTAGAACACTAAAAATGCGAATGAATGCTGTGCTCTTTGCCTCAAATATGTCTTTAAAACTTCAGTATTGATCCTTAAGTAATCTTGGAAAGGGAGAGAACAGAGGCGAGGCTGCTGGTATTGCTGCCTATTACACCCATTTCAGTGTATCACAAACTGACTGATAAATAATAAGAATCACTGTTTTCCAAGCTTTGCCTTTCACAAGTTACATTATGCACGTGTCCCTCTGATGACACTTTGTGGGTTTTGCCATTGGAGAAGTCACTCCCTGGGGAAAATGTGCTTTCCAGACTTTGTATGCCATACATTTCTGTGGGCAGTGTGGCAGCAACACCCTTGACAAGCTGTGTAATAGTGAAACTGAAATCTGAAGAGCTGACTCCTTTTCAGTGCTAGAAACAAAAAGTATTTTCCCAGAATATGCCTGTGAAAGCACATATCTAATTTTACAGTAAGTAAAATGGAACAATCTTTTTATTCAAAGGCTTTGAAACAAGAAATAGTCCTATTAATGACTTGGGAAAGGCCATGCACAGGACTCTTTGGTCAGACTAGGAGACCTGACCTATCACTCATGATATTTTCTTTGTTGCTTTGTTACTTGGCTCTTTTTTAAGCACGTATTTTATTATTTTGCTTGATCAAGCCCTATTCACCCATACTTTCTTAACAGAAGAAAAACACAGCTATACTTTTACTGCAATATTGCACAAACAGATGCTGGCCTCAGAGAGAAATGAAACTTTAGATTTCCATGATATGTGGAAGGGTTTGCAGAATACATTACCAGAAGGAACATGAGCAGTTGTAAGAAGCAGTTGTAATGAACTAGCTTGGGAACTGTTCAAAAGACAGCTGAAATAAAATGCTCTGTAAGTTAAATGGCATAAGACTTGAATTCCATACAATTTCATTTTCACCAGATTATGGCACGCCAGAGTGAAGCAGGGTGAAGCCTATATTAAGTTATACTTCAGTCTTGGACAGATAGCAATACAATTGGGGGGAAATACACATTGCTAGGCTTATAATAATGATGAAGAGTTACTTAGCTTTTTATACTTTTATTGCTGTAATATATCAAAGCATGTTTCTGATCTGACTGAGGAAAAAAACCCACCCAAATCCATGTCTCAAAAATATGGGAAG
Organism: Sturnus vulgaris; assembly: GCF_052056855.1. Lineage (NCBI taxonomy): Eukaryota > Metazoa > Chordata > Aves > Passeriformes > Sturnidae > Sturnus > Sturnus vulgaris. Next base: position 40,715,520 of record NC_142244.1, on the reverse strand, counting down.
AAACTAGCTGTAACATATAAAAGTAAGCCTGAGGAGAAGATTAAAGACTTGAACTGTAATCTAATGGGACACAGAGCCAGTGCTGAACCACTTTTTTTAGTGTAAGGAGGAGACAGAGAAGCAATAGGAGTTGGGGATAATCAATGTTTAATACTTGCAGATATTTTCTTGGGCAGTTTTGATAATCTCAGTCCTTGACAGCTACCACTATAACATGACTGGATTACTTTACTGCTTCACTGTTAACATAGATAATTTTTGTTTTTCATTCATGACCAAAAACTTTGTCATGTATCATTTTAGGTAGTCCAACAGAGAAATAAAAACTTCTCAAATGGATTGAAAACATCAGGAGTGTTTGACTCTGCTGACTCTAGTACAGCACTCCCTAACTTGAACAAGTAAGCTTCCATGTGAGGGACATACTTCTATCTGTGAATTTATTTTTAAAATTGTTGTGTGCAAGTTGAAGCTGTTCTTGGAGACAAAATAAATAAAAAATGTACAGAAACACACCAATGTGTCTTAAAAGTACTGCTACAGAGGTGACATGCTATTTTGTTTGAATGGTATATAATCACCCCAGAGCAGTGATTCACTTCCTATAGTAACTAATGCATTTTGGGATCACTGGCAAATTGAGAAAGCAGAAGAGGGCATGAAGGTTTATCCATCCCAAGGCTTGCACTATGACTGTGCAAGCCATGGCTCCACGATTTTTGCCTTCACTTGACTGCACAAACAGGGTGGGACTGGATCAGCATCAGACACCAAGGGTAAGCCATGACTGTGGAAATTACTGCATGGATTCACAGAGCAGCACTTCTTCCCACATATGGACAGGACTGTGCTCGGGGAGTGTGAAGCATGGAGAGGGAAAAGATAAAAAAATTGAGGCCCTCATTCCCTCATTCACTGTGATCATCAAACTTACGGGGAGCAATGCAAGTACAATTGCTTTGATCATTGCCAAAAAAACCCTCATTTTTCCTTCTTTTCTCTCTTTCACTTCACTACATCTACTGTAAGAGTGATCAAGTGCCTGTTTAAGTGCAGGCATCTTCCTCCCTAGAGATGCCCGTATTTTAATGATTTGTCAAGTGATCCGCATTGAAATACACATTATTTATTACATACTTTGCACTTCAACAGCCACTTCCATCTGGAGATGGAAGGCGGTGAGTTAGAGATGCTAATGAATAAAGAAGTCATTATTGATTCACAATTTCTTCTATTTAAGCAGTTAAGAGTATTTCTAATTTTTGTCAGCTGTCCCTCAAAATCCCCGAGAGTCAAATGTAATTTTAACATTTCTCTCCTTTAATAGAGGGGGGTGTATTTTCCTTGCAACAAAAGAAAGTTAGGTTATATATATGGGAATACTGATTATACAAAGCTCTGTTAAACCTATAAATGGAACTCTTTAATGATCTTAAAAAATTGAGCTATCTTGGGAGTTACTTGAAACAAAACCAGGTAAAAGAAAATGGAATTTTAGTCCCATTTTAAAAAAGATATTAGTCCCTTAGTTCTTCCAACATTTCTGAAGAACAAGTTACTATTATCTCCATATTTTGCCCAGGGAAACAATGCCTTGTAGCAAGGTTAACAAAATCACAGGTGAAGTGCAGTGGTAAAGCTGAGAAAAGTGTTTTATTTTTGAGCCACATCCATTTTATTAGGTCACCTTAAAATGCCATTCTTCCTATGCAGATTTCCTGCTCCAGCAGGGTAACATCTAGTAAGATGCTACTCAAAAAGAAAGGAAAATGTGACATTGACATCAACACTAGGCTCATAGAAAACTTGATCCTACAAACATACATGAAGATGAGCTAACTGAGTGCCATCAGATTGTTAATATGAGGAAAGTTTCTCAAATTCATTTAATGGCTGCCAACTTTAGACATAAAATCTTGGTACTATTGGCAATTTCCTATGGACTTCAAAAGGGTCAACAAAAGGGTCTTTGAAGTCTTATGCTTTAGCCAGCTGGTAGCACATCTTCCACCTCAAATCGAGTGTTACACCACTGAAGTGATTCAAAGACTCCCAGTGTCTGTGTAATTTAATATTTTCTACGTATTTATTCCCAAATGGAAGAAATGGCAAGAATGAGCTGTGTGGCATAAGTATCCCTTATTACTGGCATAGTTGCCCAGGGTGTTAAGCTGTGGCAATACCCATTGTGTAGAATCAAAGCCAGGCTTTAAAAGTTTCCCAACACATCTCCAAAAGGTGACGAATGGAAATGTTTACTATTTGTTGGCTGCTAAGTAGGGATTCCTCTTTGCTGACAACTGTTCAGGATTACTGACTGAACTCCTTTTCATTGACAAACATTAGCTGCAAGTCTTTTTTTCCACGCTCATAAAGCCAACATGCAGCAAACCAGTCTCTGCCTGGTTCTTCTTGAAAGCCCATATCTTTTCCAGTGCATTGTGGGCTTCAGAAAGGCAGGCTTGCCTCCTTCTGTGTCCATTGTGTGGAGCCTAATTTATAGTCTGAACAAGCGTTTCACTATAAAAGATTTGCTTCTCCCTGCTCACTTCCTATTTCCCACAGTTAAAGCAAGTTTCAAATAAAGGAATCACGGGCCTCCAAGATTACAAATTAGGCAAAGTAACACTCGGAGCATTAGCAAAGACTTTGTACTCAAAATGGTAAGTGAAAGGCCTACAGAAATACAATCAAATCAAAGCAGGACAAAACCTAATGCAGGAAGTCTCTCCAAAGCTGTTTTTAATGTTGCCCATAACAAATACCTTTGGTTTAGGCACAGACATATTTGAGTGGAAACTGGGTAAATGCCAGCAGCTGCTTTGCAGACATTTGAAGCTGGAAGAATCTGCTTAGCTAATTGCTTGGTCTGGGCACCACGTTGTAGAACAACCTATTAAGTGCCTGACTTATTTAAACTCAGGTTACACTTCTGTATAGGTTGTTTTGTTTTTTTTCCAAAATAGGAATCTATTTTGATTTAATACTGTTTTCAATAGTGTTACCACAGAGCTTTATTTTCTACTTCCTGACAAGTTTTTCTTTCCTCCAAACCCCAACTTTAACATAAAAATTCAGTTTCCCTACCAACCTCAGTGGCCAGTTATTTATACTTTACTGTGTTCTTTGTGTTATGTTAAAATTGAAAGAAAAATCTTTGCTTCACAGGCAAGGCAGTGCTGAGATTATTGGATGTGACAGAAAAAAAATCAAGGACTGGGTTGATTACAGTTCGGAGGAAATATTCAACAGAGCAAATGTGAAAAATTGAATTGAATCCCCCTGTCTCTTTTTCTGCTCTAGAAGAATCCACAGCCCAGAACTGCTTCTGGCAGGCTCTAATGTCTTATCTACATTTTGGCCATGGTCCTCTAAGAAGAGCTTTTCACCATTCACTTAAGAGAACCACCCTCACTCAGGGTGACTGATCAGCTCCTCTCATGAAAATGTTGTAAAGAAAAGGTGATCTCTGAAAGGTGGGACAGAAACTCAGAGTTAAAAGTCAATCCAGCACAAGAATAAATTAAATTCCAAAACCTTCTGCAAGGAGAGACAGAAAGGGACAATGAGCAGTAACTTCTGTCTGCTCTACCAGTCTGGTTGGCTCCAGCAGAAGGTATTTTAAGTGAACATGTATTGATCTGCAAAAACTTCTCAGAGGGAAGTGCATGCTATCCTCTGAGTGCCCACTCTACTGGGAAATAGTCTGGTGGTTTTGCAATAAGTGAAACTGAGGTGCTTTTTGCCTCCTAACATGGAAGCAACAGCCTTCATGCTCTAACAAATCTTTTCTATAGCAGTTAAAATGATGAGGAAAAAGGAGAAAGTAGGAAAATAAGGAGTAAAACCATCTTTTTCACATAGTAACACCACTCCAGAGGCTGTTCTTAGAAAAATAGAATTATCTCCTACAACAACATTTTCAATAAAAGTGAAACATTATAATAACTTAAATGATAGTTCAATGATTCCCCCTTGTACTCTGCTTCCGTGGGCATTTTAGCAAAACTCAAGAGTATGCACTACAAATAAGTAAATAAATGTTATTCTATTCCTCTGTTGTGCCTGTATGTAAGAGACCTGAGCTGTTCAGCAAAAAAATGGGTTTGGGATCAACCTGACTCAAGACCAGGAGAATATCCAATGTTTCAGAGTCAAAACTATGGCAGAAGTAGGCATTTAGATGCCATGAAAATGATTCCTTGTGGGGAGAGCCCTGTCTCTGCTCAAGCAGGGGCACAAGACCCTTTTGCAGCCTGGAGGGAGGTGACAGCCGTGGCAGGGAGCTGCTGTCCCAGCTCTCTGTGCAGCACACGGGACACAGGAGCTCCAACCCCTCTGCAAGGCCAACAGCTCGCCTGGCAGCTGCAGGAGTTGTGTTTCGTGGGAATTCAGAGCAAACGTGTGCCTTCAGCCTTTAATAAACGACTGCGTGGCCTCAAGCAATGATGGATAAAAGCAAGGGAAAAAGCAAAAGCTCTCCCTGGCTAAGTCAGGAGACTTAGCCATTCTATAAGTTAATCTCTGTGACTGAAGCTTTATACCCACACTTCAAATATATTAATCAAAAAAGTTAAACTTTCTTTGTATTTTTCCTTCTCCATCCCTTCCCATCCCAGCTGCTGCCTGGACAGTTTGGGCTTAGATGGATGGGCAGCATGGCGAGTGGCAGTGCCTCAACAAGTCCTGGCACTTTGGTTCTCATTTTGGAGACTATTTATTTTGGAAACGTTGATCATGCCCAAAACAAGCAGGCAGTTACGCTGAAAGTTTGTAACTTTTTTTTTTGTTAATATTCCTTATGTTCTTTTTTCCTCTTTTCAGAACAGTGAACCATTATTACAACAGATGTAAGTTTTAAATCAAAATTATTTCCTTCTTCTCATGGCACAGAAATGAACCATGTGCACAGTAAGGCATGAAGGAAGTGAACAGTTCATTGGAGTCTAAGGCATGCAGGAACATTGCTGAAGAAACTTCACCAAGTCCATGCCAGGGATCACGTTACCCAAACAAAAATCTTTGGCATTTTTATGCTGTATTTTACCACCTCCAACTGTATAATAGACAAAAGGCAAGGAAAGCAGCTGGAGTGGAATAAAAAGTGTTTCATAATAAACCATCATACTTTGAGGGGGCCTTTAAATTATTTTATCGTTATTCAAGGAGATATTTTTACAAAATTGCTTTCTACCTGCTTTGTCTTCTACCATAGGCTCCTGCAGCTACAGTTAAAAATGCAGGAGGTATTGAGTATATAGAACAAAATACTTAAAATGTTGTTTTATCAAAACTCAGAATAAGGCCACTGAGAGCTATCAGTAAATGACCTATTCTGTGACATTTTTAAATGACACCTATCAGTTTTACATTTTAAAATTATTTTTCTAAAAGGCAAATAAGATGAGGAAGGTAGCCAAAGGCTCCACAGTCAAAATACAGCCAAAAATACAGTAAGGAAGTTTTGCAAAATGGAGCAATGAATAATAAGGCCATAATTCTGGCAGTTTTCAGCTAACAATCACGTTTGAAATCTCTGTTGTGAAGACCAAAGAAACAAGTGCTCGGATGCCCTGCCCACAATTAAATAATTGAACAGTATCCACACAGAGAGAAGGAGGTGGGGGAGGGAAGGGTTTGTACCCACCAGTGATTATTAATGCAAATCCATTGCAATCTGAAACTATCTTACATTCCTAAATGGGTCACATCACTGTTAAAAAGAATGTTCAGGCTTCTTTTAGAAAGCAACAGCTTTACTGAAATATGTCTTACCATATGTTTTAATTAAAAATGTAGGGGTTTCATCCAACTAGGTTTTGAGGACTGTTATATGGGTCAATTTATTAAATCAAAAGCAGCAGAAACAATAAACGCAATATCCATGAGAAGAGAAATTACTTTAATCCAGCATGTTTGAAATTCCCTAAGCTTTTTAAGATTTTTTTTTTCTGAAATGTTTGCAAGAAAGAAAAAAAGTCACATTAGGCATTCAACACCATCTCAAATGTGGACTAAGGGTGTAGCCAGGATTAAAAAACACAGTATAACAAAAAAACAAAAACAACTACTCAAGAGTGGAAGAAAATGCCTTATGGAAAGGGAACATAAAGAGGTCAGTCATTCTCCTTTGCTTGTCTACCAGAAGACTGGGAGGTGATTTGAGTATTGTGAGTAAGTGCCTTCCTGGGGAGAAAACAGTGGTTTTTAAAGAGTTCCTTAACTGGGCAGGGAAAGGCATAACGGGGAACATGGGCCAGATATAATAAAGCATAAAGTAAGGGATGTCTTTAGCAGAGATGCAATTAATTCTGAAACTAACAGGGAAAACAGTGGATTTCCTACCATCTAACTTACTACAAACTGATGTTTCCTTACCAAAGGTAGATTATTGGGAGAAAACATCAGACATTTTAGGGCTGGGTTATAAACAGGATATATAAACAGGAATTCAGATTGACAAAGTGCTCAATGATTTAACAATTTCTTAGGAAAGCTGGTGTTGTGGCTCAGTGAATACAGATTTACAGCCAAAGCATTTGAGCAAAAAGGCAAGGTACAACAGAAGCATCTGCATGTGCATGCATATATCTAAACATAAAAAATGTTCAGGCTTTCCTTCTGCATTATAAAGAAGGAAGTAACGTCACAAACCATTTTTTTTCATTTAACAATTGGGGAGTAACTCAGGTGTAGAATTTCAGGCCCACAACGCCACCTTGTATCAAAGGATTTTGCTGTTTGAAGTCTTCCTGGTGCCACCTGGACCTCAGAGTCCCTGTCCTCGTGCCATGACCCAATTCCAGACTGGTTCCCACTGAACAGATACCCAGGCTCTGGGTCAGGGTGTCTCCAACAAAGATGTGTCAGAGCCAGAATTGCCCCAGCCCATCACAATTATCTTACTCAACGAGCCTGACAAGCAAGCCTGCTTTTAAAAGGTTCAGCGGGGCTGCTTTGCAGAAGACAGTGTAATCGCAGGCAATGACACTAAAGGAAGGATTCTTTGAATTTTAAGTTTTGCCTCTGAACAATTTCTTTTCTGAACAATTGATCTTGTGTCCCACATTCAGGTCTTTGGAGGATGAGAGGTATAAACTCCATTTAACACAATCAATAGCAATATTCCCCAACACCATGGAAGCACTATTGTATTTTGGACCATTATGGGGCGACACAATTGTCAAAATCTAGGCTTTGCTGCCTGTGACAGGGACTCCCTCAGCTGGAGGAAGGCAAATTACTTTCATGTGAGCAGGAAGAGAACAAAAGGAGAAATAACGCTTTGAAACATTCAACAGCCGATTCCTTACAGACAGATGGAAAGGCTCTGAAAAATATCCCCTCCATTAGTTATTGGTGGTCTCAAAGGATGAGGTTTCACTTGAATGGAAAAACTAATAAGTTTTATAGCATATACATTCCAGTAACAAATGAATAACTTGCCAAGAAAGGAATGTGATATTCTACCTGAGTTGTGGCAATGTTTGTTCCATCGGTGACCTCCACAGTCATATTATACATTGACCTCTGCTCTGCATCCAAGGGCTTTGCAACGACAATAGTGCCCACTCCCTTATCCACGTCGAAAGAACTATCGTAATTCCCTCCTAATTGTTGCACAAAAATACAATCAAATTAGCCATCTCTTGAAAACTTGCAAGTATTCCTAAAAGTGGGCATATCTGTTCAGTGTCATCCATCTTAATGGCCTCTCTTAGCATACACAGTATGTCTAGTGATACTTCTTTGTTCGTAACTCATTTATATTTCAAAGCACAGTTTGTATATTGAAAAGCAGACATCATTAAAATGCATTGCCAAAATAGAAAGAATAAAAATCTAGCAGTACATTTAAGTAAACTATAGCTGAATCTATAATAAGAATCTAATGGCTATAAGCCCCTAAGATGTGTGCCCTTGTAGTTTGAATAACGAACAAGAGAAATTATATTTTTGTATAAAAGTCATTTCAAGAGGGTTTTCATCTACAAATTTTATTTTCAGGAAATCCTCACTGATACTTCTGGGTGCAAATACCATCATTGGAGTTTTTTTTTTTAATTACAACTATTATCAATTTTAAAAATGCAAATAGAGATTTGTTATGTTAATACCAAGGACAATGATAATTACTGGCAGCAAAGGTCAAATCCTGCCAGTCTTTTAGAAATTATTCAAATAGATCTGACAGGATACACAACCTAAATTCTTTTCAGTACAAAAACACCCTCACAAAGCACTGTTCTAGTACTAACATCCCCTTTTCCTGTCACACACTGATTGATGCAGCAATGGGAAAACCCTCCTGAGTACTGAGTGAAAGAAAGAAAAGAAAAAAAAATCTATTAAAAAGTAAAAGAAGGCTATAAATAATATAATCTCAAATATAATTTCAGATTGAAGGGTTACAAGATTTGTCAGCCACAGCTATAGTTTATAAATTTGAACCACTCATTATTTTCAAAAGCAAAGCACACATTCCCTGCTGATAAGCTGTTTTCTTACTCACTCATCCATAAAGTGTAATTTAGTATTAGTTGAGTCTGAAATTTTTGGAGGCTAGGGATTGGGAGAGGTGGGACACAACACTGCTGACAGACAAACTCTTAAGGTGTATTCATAACACAGCAATTCAATGCCAGCCCAATTCTACAAAGAAAAGCCTTTCAAACCCCACTGGTTATGAGACTTGTGCAACAGCTGCTGAAACCTCTTGAGATGAGTCCAGAGGTAGAAAAATATCCATCCAATTGACTTAACTCTGGTGAAATATATATAAAGACAGATATAAGTGAATGGCTGGAAGTGTCACAAAATGGCTCTTGAATTTTTAAGGGTGGGGATTGAGTAGAGAAGAGGAGAGTCTTCCATGCTCTCCTATCTGCATGGTTTGCTGACCAGGAACTGGCATTATTCTTAGAAGCAGTCATGCATTTAGTGAGAGAAGAATGTTTTGGCATTTAAAGAAATTGAAGATGAGGAGGCAACACAGCAAAATCACGGCCCCTGAATTCCTTAATGTGAAGAAACCCTCACTTCTACCTCTCACACAGGCTATTGCAAAGAAAGGGCAAGGTGGAAGAAACACTGCCCTGTCCATTTTTGCCTTGAAAGACATTCAAGGATGAGTAGAAGAAAATGAGAGGAAAAATAAGAATGCAGGTGACTGCTGCAGAGGAAAGGCAGAACTGGTGAACTTCTGCACACTGAAATGATCCAAATGTGGCAATTTCAGATGTGCCCTCAGATTTGCACATGTTGAATAGATGTATGCACATTTATACAGGTCTAAGACTAATAGATGAGGTCATGGTTTTCCATGAAAACACTGTCACTGGATCTGTTGTCATTTATGGTGGATAGAAACATTGCTTATTCCTTACCCGCTTTCTGCAAGCTGACCTTGATATTTAAGTAATAGCAAGGTATTTGGACATTGATTGTATCACTGGTGCTATTTTATTTTTTTTTTTTTAAGTTAGTCTGGAAGAAAAAGTTTCTCTCTCCCAATTAATGTTTTAAATTGATTTACTTGAGAAAAATTGCACCATGAAAACCTCCTTTGAAGAAAAGAGCTTGAGATTCATGCAAGGAAATCTCAGCTGAAATGAAACTAGCCTTGGGACAGTAGGCACTTCACAAAGAGAATGTTTCATACTGATAACCATGAAAACAAAGTGCAAGTCTATACTTTGAGATGCTTAATAACCATCTTAATGAGCAATCAAAAATTATATGCTATCAACTGGCACACACTTCCAAAAAAACCTGCCTTTAAAACTTCCAAGAAGTAACATGGAAGGATTAGCAATAAATGTTTTAAATGACCTTCTGCTGGCTTGGAGCTAGGTTTTCAGGGCACCACATAGTCTATTGCAAACAGCCCAACTTCTTCAAGCCATTTCTGTTAAGTGAAGCATACTCTTACTCTAAAAGAAGAACTGAATCCATCATGTGAATTTTTTATACATTATTCACATCTTCCAAAATGGTCTAGTGACAAACAAATTAATCTTGGTTGCCAGCCACCCCAGCCTACACCTGTAACTAACCAGGCAGTTCAGTTCATTTTACATTGAATCGTTTTCTATTAAACAAGGCAGAAGTTGCATCAAACACTGAGGCAGAGATGGATCAGAGAGCATCCTGCTGTGAGATTTGTGATTATAATCTATTTTGAAGTGAAACTCTGAATTATTCATGATTCAGTCTTCTACATTTTAACAGACCATGGGCAGAAGAACCATGCAGATGGATGAACTTCTGGGAATACTGTCTGAGATACTGGGTCTTGCCTCTCATCTGCAGTATTAGAGGCAGTCTGAAAATGGTTTGTGCTGTTCCTCAGCCTTTGTATACACTCTAAACAGGTCCTCATACAATAAATGCTTCTGAAGCTGCACTAAACACTGAAGAATTAATGAGTTACATAAAAATGCTATAGAAGTTAAACATTAAGAGCCTTACAGATGTGTTAAGTCTATGCAAGGCCTACTAGAAGCATTCACCACAATCATCTTTGAAAGATGGGTGCTGGAGTTGCACAAAGAGGAGTTCATTAAAGAGAGAGGTATCATTCTTGAGTAAAATCAAACAGGAATCTTCTCTTTAAAACTCCTGCAGCTGGGAACTCCACATGAAACCACTTCCTTCCAAAGGTGCCCATGTAGAGGATGGAGGGCTGAAGCCCTAGGAGGTGACAGCTGAGAAGGTACTGGCTTCTGGAGTACTGGAGGCTGGTTTTGAAAGCCTGACACTGTGTCTGTACCAACCCTCTGGAAGTGAGCTTGTTTGCAGTGCCATGAGCTCCTATAGTATCAGTTTTAACTATTTTACTATTTTCCATTTAACAGTTTCTTTGATCACAATCTTCAGATGAAAGAGGGCTAAGGATGATGGCATTTTGTTCAGCTGTTCAGTTTTATTAATGTGAATTTTCATTACTTATTCCACTTTCCAGCATTTGGCACATGCTTTCCTTTTTACTGTCTACTAAACTCTGCTTTCAGATACAAGATACATAGAAGCTGTCTTTGCTAATGTGCTTGCAATTGCATTAGAAAAGATATATTTCAAATGAAGATAATACATTGTGAGTTCCTCAGGCACTTGGGGAAAATCAGTGACAAAGAAAGCAAGATGATTGAACTGACAATTTGGCTAGACAGGTTGTCCTGAGAAAGCATTTTAATACTGAATAACCCCAGACAGATGTGGATTAGCTGTTGTCTATGGTATCATTTCAGGCTAAAATGTAATGCTGATACATCGTCAATACAGTTTAAAGACCTCCCTTAAAATAATTTGATTACACTGCAGCACTTTGAATAAGATTTTATGAAAAGGCCAGATCTACTTTAAATACTGTCTTTGGATGAGAAGACTTATCATGTTGGAATGATAAAAATTCACCCAGAAAGTACTTTTTCTGTCTTAATTGATTGTTAAGATTCCCAAAGTCACCTAGCAGATAGTTATGTCTACACTTTGTACACCTAAAGTTAAGTGAGACGATTTCCATCTTTACTTTGTGGAGGTTGATCTTGATGCTTTTGCATAAGCCCTGGAAGTATTGAATTTTTAGAACTAGTGTTTTTTCATGTCATCTAAAAGCTTGTTATGGTTTATATATGATTTTCCAATTCCAGCTGTTATCAGTGCAGCTGTAGAAACAGCCCCTGCTACAAAAGATCTTATTAGCTGGCCCTCACCACGACTTTCCAGAACAGCCTTTATTTTCAGTTTAACAGATGGTAGAGTACAGTTAAGAAAGAGATCTCAGGAAATTGAACTGAGACACCTCTGAGCCAAGAGAATCTGAGTTGTGTACTTGGTACAGAGTTGGTTACATTTTCTTTCTAAATCCGGACTGTTACCTTCATTCTTAGCTTATTTCCTGGTTTCACAGTCATTATGAACAATTTTTCTTCTGACAAAAGTCCTGTATACTTTGGAAAGAATTAATTTTTCTTCTTACAAAGAAGATCTTAAAAACCCCAAACCAGTGAACCTTGCAAAGCTAACAAGAGAGGTGCAATGGACAGACCAAGGAAAACTCGAACTATCAAAAGGGATTTCTGGGGGTCAGCTGAAGAATTTGCCTAAGGCAAGACACAATCCAGATCTTGCATTCCCACAAGATGTGGGCTCTATCTCTGTCCCGTTATAATTTCAATGTTGGGGTTTTTCATTTTCAAGCATATTCTTCTTGCATTTCATTTTGCTGTTTGCAGTTAATTTTTTTTGGTAGGGCTTTTCCTAGATGTGGGTCCTTTTTGGTAAGATGCTGAGCCTCCCCAAGTTCCTATCAGTTGCTGATACACACTTTAAGATGGGATCATGATACTGGGAAAAATAAATTTTTCCTCTGAAATGGAAACATGTCAGCAAATCTGGAGGATTCGTAGGGAAATGAGTACCATATGAGGACCTTTTTCCATATTTTCCAGTGGGATGATCAAAAAGGCTGGGATTGAATACCACCTTAGAAATATCTGAAGACTGTAGGGAATCAGACTTGTCCAGTCTCAGATGCAAAGATGGATCTCACTGAGCTCTGGAGGACATCCCCAATTCAAACACTGCCAGAACCTAGCAGGAGTCTCCCTTCACTGCTAGACAGCAAACACTCAATGTTTCATGTTCAGACTTAATAGAGCCAAGATATTTGGATATCCTCACACAAGTCTCATTTGGCTTACCATGCCATGATGGACAAATGGAGAAAAGACATACGGGAGATTATCTGATTTAGAGAACAGTCCTCTAAACCACATTTTCTCAGTGCAGAAAAGATTCTTACTTGTCTTGTCCCAAAAAAAGCTGACAGCAGTGAATAGTGATGATCAACTGGGCCAATTGCTACAATTCTCACATTGTTCAGGGAAGAGAATCAGAGCAAAATGCAGGAAACTAATTCACCCTGAAACTCAGAGGTGAGGCTAAAGTACCTCTAGGATGTTCAGAAAAAGAAGCAAAGTCAAAATTTTCATTTCTTTTGTTTTCAGAGAAGATGAAATAAACTTAATGATTGTCTCAAGAAATAAAAATTCAAGTACAGATTTTTAAAATCATAACATAATAAATACTAGCAAAATGACAGACAAATATTTATTCTTTTAGGTTCTATATCTTAAGAAGAAAGTAATGCAGACTGAATTTTAGATAAAACTACTGTAAAGAGAGTCAAAGCCTTGAGTTTGCTGCTAAGAAGCTGAAAGCAAGGGCATACAAAACAAAAAAGAAACCAGGAAGGTATTTTAGATAGTTCTCAGAGAAGATTATTCAAAGAAGGCTAGGGAGCTGCATGTTTTTGACATTAATGAAAGCTTGCAGCACTATTAATTAAATGGACAATTAGCTAAAACGAATGGATATTAAAATTATTGGCATTTAAGCGCGCTTGGTAAAAAGTTCTGATGTGCTTTCAAAGCTTGGCTGCTGTTATAAAGGCACAGGCTGGGGGAAGAAGCAAAGATAGAGGGAGGACCGTGTGGGGGACCAGAGAGATGTTGTGCAACATGCTACTTAAGCAAAAACTAGCACCATGCAGCTTAGCTCCAGTGTTAAAGTAGTCATCCCACCATTCCCATCAGTAATAAAGGAAAAAACAGAAAGGGCTCAATTTACCTGGTATAAGTAAAGATCTCTGACTTATCTTGGAGTTCCCACTGAAAATCAGTTTTTTTATTAATTATTGAATAGATTTAATACAACTGATACAACTTATGTCTTTCACATTGTGGGGTCTGCATGAATTGAGAATGGCATTGAATGCAGTCTGAAAACAGGAAACAGGTATGACTTCTCAAGTATTCCCAATTAAAGAAACAAACAATCATCCAAGTATCCTGCTCCTCTCTAGTCCATCAATGGAAGATGACCTTTCTGCTTGTGTAGCATTTTCCTCTCCTGGAGCTGAATAACTCAAGAACTTAAACAGCCACCTAAAGTATATATAATTAAGGTGCATAAGTTAGGCAGACAGAATACTTTATAGCCAAACTTTATCTGCTCTCCCTCTCTTTTTTTTTAGCTGGGAGAAAGTGCATGTTATGCATTAAAAAAGAGATCGTCTGGAATTCCAATGCCCATTTAGTTTGAAAAGGTCATAAAGATAAAGGTCAAGCTGCAAAACTCTATATTAAACCATGTCTCTACATAAGCCTTCAGGGGTTTTGTTGACATTACTGTGAACTATGCACAGAGGTACAGAATCACGAAATACCAGATGGAGCAGGGTCAGGTCTGGTTTTACAGCAGCACAGAAACCATCTCTTGCATCAGCTTTCTATATATATATGACAATTAATTTCTACAAATACCCCATGCCTTTCGTTGGGCTTTCCAGCATTAGACCTCAATGTTGATGATATCAAAGAACAATTTAAAAAAGTGGGGCTTGACACTGGCTAAAGGTAGCAATGGTAATCTAAATACACAGTGTTCTGTCTGTTAAACTCTCAGGACGGGTTTTGTCTTTGCTCCTTGCATGCTGTGTGTCTGGAACAGCAAGGTCTTCTGCATGCCTGGGATTGTTGGCTATTCCTGCTGCAGAAACTGGTGCTGCTGGGAGTGCTATTATTTGTAACAGCACCAGTATTTTATGAAAACATTCATATGGCAACAGAACCAAACTGGAGGGTCAGGGTCACTGATTTCTCATTAAGTCTAAGGAAACTCTGTCTCAGTGACATCTGCAGTGAAGCAGCATCTTGCAGCTTCAGAAGCCACAGCCCACAGGGAAACCATTAGAATTGTTTAAGTAGGGAAAAATCTTCTAAACCATTTGAACTAGTTTAGGCATAAAGACCACATTAAATGACAGAGGCTAAAATTTCCTAATGTTCTCCCCATCATTTCTATTTGGCAGCAAAAAATCAAATATCATTATAAGGTGTTGCTTGATTGAAAGTGACTCTAATAATGAAAAAGAAGGTAGCGGAAGAGCAGTGGCTTCCCTCAGGGCAGCATTTTAATGAGAGTTGGTCAAGTTGCCATGGAAAGGACCAAGAGAGGTCCAGCAAAAGGTTCAAATAGGGAAAAAACTGTCAATAACATCAAAAAAGATGGATTTGTCCTGGGAGGAAAGGGTCAGTAAGGAAGGGAATAGAAATGTAAACATTAGCTGATAAACTGCATGTAGCATATTGAAGCAACCAAGGAAATAGAAGGAAAACTGTAGGAAACATATGCTGTCCTCCCCAGGGACTAGCAGGAACCCCAGAACATGGTAGTAGCTTTGGGTTTAATTTGAATATGATTGGCACATCAGAAACTGTGCTACAAATTCAGAGAGGAAATGGTGCTGCTTCTGTCTTTCATCTGCACAAATTGGCAATAAAAGGTAGATGAAAACGACTCTGACAGACCCTTTCTCCTGTGGTCCCTGTCCTTCCTGTTGGCTAAACCCATTTGCAAACAACTGTGCTGAAATGGGAGCCAGGCTCAATCCCTGTAAATAAAGACTGCTGATGCACACTTTCTGCTAAGTCCATGGTAAAGGCTTTTTGTTTCTCTAATCTTTCATACAGCCTTTGCTTTATAACCCTTCATTTAAATTACTACACTTTGTGCAGGTGCCCAGTTTTACATCCAAAGGTATTGCACACAAGCATCTGCAAATATTAAGAAGCACAATAATTTTCCAGGGGAAATTCTCACTTTTGAGATGTTAAATGAGATATTTTAAATGACATTAACTGAATCAGCAGCATAAGTGGGGAAGAAATGCTTAGGAACATTGACTCCCATTTCTCTACTTCAACCAAGCGAGACCCTTTGCTCCCTGGCATTTTGGCAACTAATGGCATTTCCCTGTGATTTTAAGACTTCCATGGCTTCTCCTCCTTTTTACTAAGGATGCATCTCCCTCCTTATTTTTATAAGCGATTTTATGTAAAACAATTTTGTGGTTGAAATCTCACATCAAAACACATTTCTCTGTTTCAGCTTGCATTCAAGACAAACTTTTGGTGGCTCCATTTGTAACCCATATGTTGAGGCATCCCATTCTGTTTCACAGTTAAATGGATGGCACTGGACTGTGAGAAGTTTGAATTAATTATTTGCGATAAACTGTGGAAAATCCGTGAATAAAATGATAATAATTGGACACAAATACGGTAAAAGCTGTCATAGAAAGAAATGCAGCACATCCATGTGTCGCATCGCATCCTGTCACAGGCACTTATGAAAGATGTAATATAAATTGTCTCAAAAAACTTGCAAAAAATAAAAGGCAGCCTGGATAGTTGTATTTTAGCAAATGTGTTTGCACTAAGGGTACCTTCTGTTGAACAGTTCTGCCCACAAGCTGTCTGTAGAATATAGAACATCTCTCGAGCATGCTTGCCACCTTGAAGCAGGGCAGTCGGAAGCAGAAAAAAAAGAACAGAATGCAGAAAAAAAGGTGAAGAAAGAGAGAAATGAGGGACAGCAAGTCTAAGTACCATAAATACATTTAGAAATGAGATTAGCAAAGTATGACAATAGAATTTAAATGACAGACAACATTAAGATTGCAGTAAATAACATAGTAATGAAAAAAAACAATTCAGCCATACAGCGCTTTTTTAAGCTTAGCTAAGGAGTCAGAACAGAAGCAGGAATATTATTATTACTGTTATCACTATATTAAAACAGCATTTTCATTCCACCATTAGGAAAATGGGTTTAATTGGGGGGTGGGGGGGGAGGTGGGGACACGATTAGTTTCCTTGCTCTCACAACCACACAGCCATATGCTTCTGCCTCTGGGGCGTCCTCCTCGCACGGCTGGCTCCCAACTTACCGACGATGTCGAACCAGAGCGGGATGCTGGAGGGCTGCACCGAGACCACCCCGACCATCTCGGTCACTTTGTCACTCTCCATGACGGTGAAGTTGTAGAAGGGCTCGTCGAAGGTCAGGGGCACGGGCGAGGGCGCCGGCTTTTTTATCCACTCTATGTGGAGACGCACAGTTGAGGATTTTTGGGGCCGGCCATTGTCCACTGCTTTTATCTGGCAGGCACAAAGGGAAAAGGGCTCAGGCTGAGCATCCCTGCTAGGCAGATCAGGGCTAATTCTACTGCAGTGCAATGCAGACTGCTTGGAAAATGGCCTTTGTAATCCTGTATGTGAAATCCCACGAAAAAAGAGGAAGATAAGCACTTATTTTTCTCCTTTTTTTTTCATAATGCTTTGACTTTTCACTGAAAAAGCTGATTTTAAACTGAAATGTTTTGTTTAAGCACGTACAACTCAAACACTCCCCACACAGATCTTCCTCTCCAGAACCAGTTTCCCTCTCTGATTTCATCTTGTGCCCAGCTCCCTCTTGCAGCAAAGCTGGGAGCTTTGTAATGACCCTGTGTAAGAACATTCATTTGCAAAACATGCTCACCCAGAGCATGTCTGACTGCTTTCAAGTAGCATCTCTGTTGCAGATAAATACTTCTTATATTGCCTTCCTCGGAACCTTTAATTGAATTAAATAAGTTTCAAGTAATTTCCCTCATTCTCCATAATGAACATAATTTAAAATTTTGCCATATTTTCTTTTCTTTCTCGTGTCTGTCATGTTCATTAAAAGCTGATTTGATTCTTCTTATAATAAAGTCCTCTAGAAAGATGGATAGACTTGATATTTGTGTGGCATGCTTAATGGATTTAGCACAACAAAGACAAGATAAGCAGCAACAAACACTGGGCTTAAGAATTGGCTGAATGAAAGTTACGAAATGGGTGCCTTGGTGGATAACATCAATGTTAACCAAAGGGCTTTTTTTTTTAAAAAAAAAAGGTAATCTTTCTGGCTATAGAGGGCCATTGGTCTAAATATGATAATATCTTTTTAAAATGGGAAATAGTTTTTTTCCCCTGAAATATCATGCCCCATTTCTTCCTCTGGAAATGTTTAGAGTGGGTTTGATGCTAACACTTGTCATTCTGCTCCATTCCAGGCAAGCAGGCCCTTTGTGAAAAGATGCTGAATGTGTGATGAGCAGTTTCTAGGTAGAAAATCTTCAGTTGTTGCATTATAAGAAGGCTCAGATCTCAAATATGACTTTGAGGTCATCAGAGGGAGAAGTACTCACTCACTTGAAGGCTGCTCTACTCTGATTCCTACGTTTTTCTCAACATTTTGTTATTTATTCCTTTTCCAACATTATGAAGGCAACCCACTTCTGTATATACCCACTTCCAGATGTTAGACCATGGACCTCTGACATTTTTAATTCAACTCCTTAACTACAATTTGTTGGCTTATTTCTGTGGATGAAGAGCACACATTCTAGTCTCATATGGCTTTATATCAACTCAACCATCTTTTATTCTCCCTTTCTTTCACTTTCACTATATGGTTAGAGTTCTGAAAGAAGAATTTTGACTGAGATTTCTTTCAACTGAAATTGCTTCCACAACACAAAGGACACAGTGCTAGTCCTCTCTTAGGTGCAGCCACCTAACTGGGACAGCAGATGCCCTCTGTAAGGGCAAATAATCGTGTCCACACAAAAGGTAAGTACTGATTTGTAGCTGTATATGCCAGGCCAACACAATACAACTTTGGGAGCAGACAAGTGCTTGGTTTTCATTTCTGCATATTCAAGGGAATGGCTTATGCTAACAATTTGCAGGGTGACTTGACACTCAGCGAATACTTCATGACCTGCAATAGGATGAATGATCTCTCAGACTCAATTTTTTGGTAGTAGTTTTATAAGAATACTAGATTGCTTAATTTAAGTCTTATATACAGAGTAAAAACACAGTTATACATTCCTCTTTATACAGGAGGGCTTATTTCTTTTAAAAAAAAAAAGTCAGTCAAATCGTGGGTTTGTACGTCAATGAAAGAGTGCTTACTGTTAAGATGTCGTAACTCCCTGCTGTGAACTGCTTTCTGGAAGAAACCATCCCTGTTTTGGGATCAATGAAAAACTTCCCATCGTCGTTGCCATCCACAATGCTGTACGAGATTTCTGCATTAGGGCCTTCGTCTTTGTCAACTGCAAAAGCTCTGTAGATTGGCTCCCCTCTTTTCTTGCGGTCCCTCTCGGGCAGCTTGATCTTGTAGGCTTTCTCTGAGAACTGTGGCTTGTTGTCATTCTCATCCAGAACCCGGACCACCACCCACACAGAGGACTGCTTGGGAGATGTGCCCCCATCTGAGACAGTCACCTGAAAAACAGCAGTGTGAGTTATTCTCAACAGCTACAGTGGCACTTCATAAATTGGAGAAAAACATGAAAAGTAAGGAAACACCTTGCCTTCCCCAAAGCTAAGCTGCAGTTTATGACATCTTCTGTGTACACAATACATGATTACTATAAACATGCTCAGTGCTTAACTCAATTTGCCCACAATGGCAAAGCCAGGAATCCAGAAGACTTTTTACTTCTGAGATGGATGTGGAATAAGGAACCTGAAGACTAGGAAGCTATTTCTCAAAACATAAAATCCTTTTATATCAAATTCTGCAAGTTTATCTCAGAAGAGAGAACTGGAATTAACCCATTAATCAGGGATCCCTGCATTTTCTGCATACATATTTTAAAGTTTCTTCTGTCACAGAAAGAATTTGAAAGATGCATTTCTTCTTAAACCCTAAAAGAACCTCTGTCATTTTTTCCATTAATTATTTGGAATTTCTTAAACAACAAAAGGATTTCTGTCAGTTCTTTTCATTCATTACCCAAGATGTGACAGCTCATTAATTCCAAACCTGCTTTATAAGATTATAAGGAGCACAGAGAGGCAGGTAACAAAAAAATTTCTGCTGCATTGTGTAGAGAGTGCACTGTGCTGCCAGAAACATGTAAGAAATAAAATCTTTGAGATGAAAGTTAATTAGTAATTTAGCTGCAACTTAAACAGAATTACTAATAATTTTCAATCTGAAACACTATGAAAATGAAATGATTCAAGATCAACAAGCCCTCAAGAGATTTAATAATATGCCTTCAAAATGAAATCAATATGTTTCAAACTTCTCCCTCAATATTTCGATCGCATTTTTAATGAGAATGAAATAAGGCAGAAAGTTATTTTTGTTTGCATGAGAGAGGTTCAAATTTAATTTTCAGCTACATATGGTAACATGCCAAATCCCACAGTAGCAATTTCTGATGATAGTGTGCCAAGATATTACATATCCTTCCCTGCTCATACTGATCACTGCACATCGATTGGTTTGCTGGTAACTTCTTGATGTTTTATTTTTCCTTAAAAGTTTCTGTGTTCCCTTGCAAATCCTATAGTCATGATGTCCAATCATTAGGCAAAGCAAGATTTTCTGGTAATAATACTCCTTGGCATTGTTCCATCCTTGTGTAAAGTCTTAACTTAAGGTAACCCTGGTTTAACACTGAGATCAGCAGAAAAATTGCATTTTCTATGAGAAAGGTAAAAGCCATCATCCCTTTCCTGTATTTATCTAAATGTTTAAAAACTGATGCAGTGGAAGGGAAGTGACTGACTCCCTCAGGGACTGAAACAGCTCATTTATAGAAAAGTGAGGAGCATGGCAACATACAGTGGCAATATAAATTCCCCAAAACAGCCCAGAACCCACTTGGAGAGTGCAACCCATCCTCCCAGCAACATGTACCAGTCTCAGGCCTCTTTCTACCAAGATTGAAAAAGAGTTTCCTAAGTGCTGAGTAGGTTTGGCAATTAGCAGTTGTTGGGATCACCACATTGCAACTGGCCAAACTCTAGGTGAGACCATGAGTTAACAAAGGAAAACCTTTTTGGGGTTTCTCCACAGCTAAAATGATCATTAATGACAAGCAGTACAAGCTGCATTGCATAGAAACAATCAGAGACACCCTAACCCAAACTGTAAAAAACCCCAACAAAATGCTTTTTTAGAGTGATGTTCTTGCATTAAAAAATATTAGCAAGATTCTGGAAACTCTTGTTCTCTGAACAAATACAACTTTTTTTTTTTTTTAAGACATTTTCTCCAACCTGCTAGCAGTAATCAACAAAAAAGGTGTGTGAGTGAGATAAAGGGTTTACAACCAACTATGACAATAAAATCTATGAAAACCACAGTGGTATAAACAGCCAAACAACTAAAATGAAAAAACCCTACCTAAGTCAAAAAACTGCTCAAGAAGTGAGGCATCATTCTGTCTTACCAGTACATTCTCAGTTTGTCAGGTTACTGCTGAAATCCTGACTAGCATGGTGTTGTGGCAGCAAATATTTGCAGGCATGTACTTATTTTTAAGCCCAAACTTGGGAGAAATCTGTTTGATAACAGAAAAGTTACACTGAAAATATCTGCTGACAGCTAACAGGAAAGAGTAATGGCAGTAACACAAAAAGACAGATAATTAATAAAAATTAACACAGAATACCTGAAGTTAGTCAGCTCTACATGGACTAAAACTTTACATCCCTGGAGAGGAAAATGTTAGGTACCAGCTAAACCTTTCTCTCTGTGTGACATTCAAAACTTTTCAAAATTACAGGATGCAGCTCCAGTCAAAAAGCTCTGAGTGCCAGACACAGGAGCTGAAGTTCTCTCTTTGCAGGCATGCAAATTAATTAAGTCTCCTTCACACCAGCGATGCAATTATTTCCCTAACTGTAAATCTGCACCCTGGCTGACCCCTTTTCCATGCTCCATCATCCTGACCCCAGCCTGGCTATTCAGGTTCCAGCCATAAACAAGGTAAAAGAGCTACAAAAATTTCCTCTGCCCCTACAGAAAAAACCCACCATGACAACACATTAAAACAAACCAAGAAATTACTGCCAGTTCAGAATTGTTCCCAGACAAAACCGGGGAGAACCAGAGAGGTAATTCAGCACATCTCTCTGCAAATACCTTTTCCATCAGGACACAGTATCACACCAGCACTTAGGGGCCCCTCTAACCAAGGCAATTTCAATTCAAACATTACCACAGTTCTTAGCTAAACCCTTGAACAGCTGGAAATTACAGCAAAAAGTAACCAGGGAGGGAAGGGAGGTTAGGATGTACATAGGACAAAGTTAATTCACAGCTGGTATCTCTGGAAATGCAAAAGGCAGATGTGCAAGGCACAGGAGACTTGCAGGGGAGAAGCTGTAATTTAGGAGCAGTGAAGTTTAGTTTTACTTTTTTTTAGAAAACTGCAGGTAGCAAGGTAGGAAAAAAGAAAACAGAGAAGAAAGGTAATGCAAATGAATGACATCTGAATGACATCTGTCATTCATCTGTCAGTCTGAGACAGACTGTCTCAATACATGCTTGTCAAGATGTGCCATCGAAAACCCAACAAGAGATGTCTCTCACAGTAATGAGCATGGGAAAAGGGTAAGGACAAAAATCATGTCTTTCCCAGCGAGATGAGGAACAGCTGCTTGGGCAGCATGTGCTTTCCTAAATGGTGAACACCTTCTCCTGTCTGTGTGACGAGTCTGGTATCCAGACCCAACTGCTGCACACAAGCTGCTGCTTGACCATGTGCAGCTGAGATGGACCAGCCCAGCTGGGGTCCCCTCTGCTCCACTGGTTAGATATTGCTGCTCATGCTGTGTCAGGACAGCCTAAACAGAGGCTACAGCCTCCCAAGGCTGGGATATAGCCATGAAAGCAGCTGAATTTGGACTCCCTGACTAATCAGACAAAGGTTTGGTCCATTCAACAAGGGTGGAATTCTTAAAAAGAATGTTACCATACACATTTAACAGGGTCTGAATGCAACAGACAACACAAATAATATGAACTATTATATATTTTCATGGTGAAATCCTAAGCATCACTGCTGTTTTCTCACAACCTACAGACAGTTCCACTACAGTTTTCTCCACAAAATGAGCATTTTCCTCTAGGAATCTGTATTTACCTATTGGTTTTAATGCTTATGACTTTACTGAAACATGTCTGTCAATAAAGATACTGGTTACCTGAGAATTTATTTGCTAAAGCAACAACAGTCACACTTCCCTTACAATGTTTCCTTTACCAGGACAAGGCCTTCTAAAATCCCCTCTACTTCTATCAGATATGTATTTTTTGAGAAAAATGTACTAAAATATCTCCTTCTGCAGCATATGAAAAATTCAGTGTAATAACAGAAATTTCTCTCCAAGTAAAACAATTTCCACTTCTTCTGCAGGATCTACTTCAGTAGGTTTGGTTTGTAGACATTAACACTCCCTTCCCTACAGGACTGAGAAATATTCACGTTTTTGTTCATGTCCACAGAACAACTAAAAACGGATTTCCACAGAAGTGGACCTTCTCAGTGAAAGTGAAGACTGACTCTGACTGTTAACATACCACAGCTGGAATGTTAGATGTGTGAATTTCTTCTTTTTATGACTTTGGAGAAGGCACCTACTGTGGAAGTATTGCCTAATAATCCTGCCCAATCCAGCCTAGCAGACCTTAGCAATGGTGACAAAAGGAACTTTGCCTTGAGACAGTCACTCCTTCTATAAGTGACACTTAATTGGAGAAGGTGTAGTTCTTGAATCTTTCAGAAAACAAATACAACTGTGAGGACCACCCTTCTGAATTAAGAGTACTATATTGAGTCTCATTAGCAAAAGCCCATGACTTCCAAGGTAATTATAAACTCAGCTGGAGTGAAAAGCCAGCAGGGATGTTACTTCAACAAGTGCAAGACAATTAGCAGGTGTTTAATGTGAGTCATCAAGCCATGAGAAGAGCAAGTATCTTCTTCCATATCATTCTTTGGCAGGAGGAAGTACTCAGCCTACCCAATTTTTAAGTTATGAGGAACTGTCACATCACTGTCATTAGCATTGCAAAAAGCTGAAGATATCATATTTGCTTGTTTATTTTTTTTAGTGTGATGACTACTTAATGCAAAATAAAGTGAGCTGAGATGCTTGCGCCTCATCAAAGGAGTGTGCACAACGAGGTCTTCAGGTAAAAGTCTCTCACTTCCTCCAACAAGAAATGCTAATTTTGCTTCAGAAAACCTTAGAAAAGAGAATGTGGTTGAGTTACTGAAGGCAGAAAAATGATCAAAGGGAGCGGGAGAGTTGAGGTATACCCCTGCTGCTAGTGACTAATGGGTTTGTTTCTTCTGCCAACGTGTAAACGAGCTGCAATACCTATTGTAAGTCTCTGGAATTCAGCCCGAGCAGAAGTGAAAGATTATAAAGGAGAGCTCATCGAGGGATGAATAGAACTTTAAAGTCAGATGCACTGAATTACTATCTCTGCCTACTTCAGAGAGAGACTAAACTCGTGGCTAAATTCTTACAAGGAAATACGTCTTCTGAAATGCACGCTGTTACTGAACTACATGTCAGATTATTGCTACAAAGTGAAGGCAGTGTAGCACAAAGATATACGAGAATAGAATACGAGAGAAAAACAAATGTACATAGTTTTCTTTGGTTTTTTGTTTTTGTTTACTTCAAAACGAATACTGAGTTAGCTGTAGCAAGCTAGATATCTTCTCTTTCTACTCCTTTATCTAGCAACCGTGGGAAAGAAATGGGTAGTGTTTATTTCACTTATTGTAATAAAATGTGTTGCTGTCCCAAAAGACAAATTACGTTTCTTGTCCAAAAGAGTTCCAATCATATCAATATGATCCATCTTTCCTTATTTCCTTTACAATGTGCTAATCTGGGAAATCTTTGTTTTGAAATGTAAAACAAATTAATACATTCACTCTGGCCAGTTGTGAGAAATAAATAATTTAGAGTACATTTTAAATAGAGATTATTACTGACATAAACACTCTAGGTGTTTGATTAGGAATGTCAATGGCTTCCAGCCACACTCAAGCTAGAAAACGATGCATAATGGTCTGTTAAACCATTTGAGAATTAACGATGACATCAGGTAATTTCAGCGCTGTATTGCCAAAAGACAGGAAGAAAGGAAGGAAGGCAGGCTTTTTCATTTGGAGTTAAATGCTCCCTATAGTATTTGCAAACCTAAATATTAGACGAGTGTACTGAAGAAAGCCTTAGAGGCTTCAAATCAACTTAAACTTTGTCAGACTCAGAATGCAGAAACTGGTAGATGGTAACCAAAGGAGCTGGCAGAATGAAATATCAGAATAGGTGACTTAAAAGTCCAAAATTTATCCTGTGTCCCACTTTATTCTACAAGCTTTTGGAAACAGAAACAGTAAACAAGTCTCTGTAAAGAAACTGAAAACTTTTATTTCAGCTTTAGTAGCAATAAAAGGAAGAATCTGCATAGCTCTTGACAGTGACCCTCTAAAAGAAAAATAGCAATTTTCCACAGGCATTGCTTTTAAAGTTCATTACAGTTTGGAGATCCTGGCGACCTTTGTTCATCAGGCTTTATTTACAGTGTTCCTCAATCAATACATGCTAAGTGCAGAACCGACCATTACTCCATTAGCTTCCCAGGAAAACAGTGCAGCCTGTCATGTTTTAAAGGGAACTCCTTCAAGCAATCTCACAAAGCACCTTCGTCTTCCTTTCCCTGAGTAAAAAGAAAACTATAATACTTAAAAATGTCAAGCTCGTGTAATTTGCTTTTGATGAAATGCAGATTAAACTTTGTCCAGAAGTGACTCTAAGTCAGTCATTTTCCAGAAGATGAGAAGCGCCTTTTACTTCCACTGGTGGAATTAAATACAGAAAAGCTTTACCTCTACTGCCTAACTGTAGTATACAGTCACATAAGATTCAGCAGAAATCCTCTGGTAAGGAAAAGCATTGCTCAACTAGGACTTTTTCTGACCTTCTAGGTGATAACAGCAGCTTGAAACTGCACATATCATATCCCATTGTCGAGCAGTTTGCAAAGCTGGCAACTAGAAGATTGGAAAATTTGAGATGATCACAGTAAGAACATCAACCTCAGTCTCCAAACAACAATGGTAAAGGTTTTTTGATACATTATGAGCTTCCTCTCTTTGCTCGTGAGGCTACAGTAATGTGACTTGCTAAATATATAATGAAGAAAGAACTGAAAAGCAGAATACACTCTGAACTGTCCCCTGATAATACCTGTCGAAGGACATTTACCCACCTTCAGACTGACACCTTACAAACAAGATAAAGTATGATAAGCAATTGCTTAAAAGTAATTTTTTTAGGCATATGAAACCTCTTGAGGAACAACCTATCACTAAACAGAAGTATAACTACCATCATAGCCCCTAAACGAGAAAGAAGATGAAAGTTGCCTATTGATCTTCACAGTAAACTTTGAAGAAGGTGTTTAGCTCCTGCTGAAAGTGAAGATTACAATCTGAGAGTTTTGTGAACAGAAAATGAATAGTCAAATGTGAGAATATTTCACTTCAAGCAGATTTAAATAACATAAAGCTTGCAAATCAAGATATGCATGCAGTTTAATGTTAGTGGTACTCTCTATGCCGATCTTAATCTGATTCATACCTCAATATCTACTTCAGCCATTTGTGGATTTTGCTTTTCTTGTGATAAGAAACACCTGTGATTAAATATTGATAAGTTCCCCTTTATCAGATCTACCTCTACAGATAATGCCCTTCTCCAAAAATCTTATCTTAGCACTCAGGAAATACAGTAGCTCTCAGTTTTTGTGCTTCAAAAGAGGTGTGCATCAGCTTGTAAGCTCACCACACAGCTGTTTTCTCAAAGATTCAATTACCCTTCATTTTCTCTCCATGGAAGTTACTTGATTCTCATGTTCTCTACAGGAAGGAACAAAATACCTTCTTCAGTTTCCCCAAAATGATGAACATTGATACATATCTCCAAACTTCCATTTTTTCATACTAGACCAGACAATATGTGTAATCGTGTAAGTAAAACATTCTGGCTATTAATAAAGACACAATATGTTATCCATGCTTCCAACATATTTTCCTAGTATTAATAATTTATGTTCTAACTATCAACAGACATGTCCTGCTCAAAAAATACATGCTGATTTATTGCCAAAATCTAATCAAGCCATAGTACTAGTCACCATGGAGTTAACTAATCAACAGTATTTACTTTACATCCTTGTTGAGGTGTGCAGCCGTGCTAGTTTGTAGCACGGGTCCCCAGATACCAAAACTGACAAGGAATTAACTTCCAAGCCTCTCAGCAGAAACTCTTGGATTCAGAGCAGGTGTGTGGCAATAGTCCCCATCTATCTGGCAGTAAGTCAGCAGCATTGCCTCATGCTAATATGATATAAGAGCTGCTGAAAGTCCTCTAAGAAAAGGCATAGTGTGAAAAAGCTTGCTCTGTAAACCCTTAAACACATTGTGGCAGAAGCTTCAGTTACATCAAAGCAATACCTTCAACTAAAACTTTCAGTCTTCAAAGGGAATAATCATCTTGTGTCCTAAACTATAATATAAAAACCTACTTCTAAACAATTTCAATTTCAACAATGACATGTTGACATCCACTGCCTTCTGATTTTGGATGAACCATTCTCAGGTGAGGCTCTGTGATGGTCAGTTTTAAAACAATATTACTGTTACAATGAGGAGGTAAAATGTTTATTTGTCCAGCAATGACAGATATACACTGTTGTTCCTTATGTTTATTTACTTTACAGGTACACTGCATCCAAACTCTATACTGCTATATAAAGCAGAACCAGGGATTTTTAGAAGAAAGGCAACAGTTTCTTTTTTATCCCGAAGCAGCACTTGGTTGTGCTAACAGGAGATGACACCACCTTGTCTCTGGCTGAAAAGCAGATTAAGCATCTCCAGCTCCTCCTCCAGACGTTCTTTCCCTGTCATCCATTTGCACCCACCAATAAACTGTTCGTGCATCTCTTCTACAAGCAGGGCTACTGAAATCATCAGGGTTTAAAACGAACCACAGAAGGAGGAAAACCAATCCACCCAAAAGGCAGACGGCAGTGAGCGAGGGCAATGAGAGCGAAAGGAGGAGAGGTGTGCCCGCTCCACAAGTCAGGCTGGGGCAACTTTACCAAGGTGTTTGCTCACTGAAGAAATTAACATTGCACAGCTACAATTTTGGTGATTAAATTCTCCAGTTTTACTACAGATAGAAACTTAGAGTCTGCCCCCCAAATCCCCCTCCCAAAAAAATCTCTATCTTTGAACTCATCACTTACCAACAAGCCTTTGATCAATACCAAAGCAAAGCCGGAACCATTAATATTAACGTAAAAGCCTTTGTGTCCCATCAGTAACGCTGAAAATATCCAATTTTCACCTCACACTGTTTTCCCACAATATGCAAGAAGTGAGTGCTCTCCATCCACACACACAGATAAAACGTTTTAAAGACAGTTTTACAGCTGACAGACTGACAAGTAGCCTCTTACATTTAAATGCAATTTAGTTTCTTTGCAGTAAAAAAATGAAGCTTCCACAGTTTTATGTTCAAAATAAAACTTACCAGTTAGAAAACTGATTAATAAAAAATTGATTTTGTAGCTGGGTAGACAGTATATAAATCAGACTTTTAAGTGATACAGGCTTTTCCCAATTTTTGAATATCCTTTAGAGATATTTTCAATATGCAAAAAGCAAAACTGTATGGTTTAGACCACAGAAATTTATCTGTGCTTACTGAATAGTCACCCAGGAAGATTGCAGTGACTGCTTTCAATAATCAAAAAGGGAAAAAAACTGAAGATATGATTTTTCTTCTGATATTCAAGTTATCTGATAAGTCATTTCTTTGGTTATCAAGGAGACGGAAAGTAAAATTTTAATCAACGTAGAGGACAATATCCTAGCAATTATTCATGCATATTTGAATAAAGTATTTTTCTTTGAGTCAGATGAGGATTTCATCCTAAAAAATCTTACAAAATAGTGTAAAAATTCTCAGAAAATCAGTATGAAAAGTAATTAAAATAAGGTGAAGGAGATAAGCATGAATAAGGAGCCTGGTTGTTGGGGTTCTTCCCAAGGCAGATTTTTTAATGACAATATCATCCTGTTTTTGTCAGACCAGGTTAAAGTAAATCACATCAAATGTTGCTTTGATTTTAGTAATAAAAAGTTCTACTTCTTGATGCCTACTTCACAACTTTCTGTTACAAATCAATTTTGGACAGATAACAGGCATTAATTGGGCCATATTTAATCACACTTTCATCTAACAGGCAATACAGACAAGCCTTATTATCTCAACCTCTGCTTGTCTTTGATTTTATGTGCCCTGTAAATATCTACTAGCCAATTTATATTGGCATGGGGTCAATTTTACAAGCTGGTTGAGACTCAATCAGTATGGGAAAAAAAAAGAAGAAGATTCCAATTTTGAAGTAAAACTCACATTATTGGACCTTTTTTACTTCTTCCACATTGATTTTCCGGCTTGGAAAACTCAAGCGGGAAAATGGGCTCAGGTGTTGTGTCCATTATAAAGATGTGAAGTAAGTTCAGGTGATTTTTCTGGTGATGAAGAGTAAGAGCTGTCATCCCCTTCCCTGATGGGTGCAGCAGGACTCTGTTTCACCAGACACAGTACAAACCTTGCTCCTTCTCACTAGACAAGACTGACACAAGCTAAGCATACCTTTAGGGACACGTTCACTGTAACTCTCTTTTTCATTGAGTTGGCTTAGCTCTTTTCTCAGCTCTGCTGAATCTCTAAAAATCACCACGAACACCTGAGAACAGCCTCAGCCACCCCAGCCATACATGGACAGCAGGGTACACAGATTCTGCACAACTGGAGACACACAGAGCAAGTTTGAAGACAAATATTACCCTAATGAACCAGTCCCATGTAGACTGAGCAGCCAAACAATTACAGACACCTTCCTGCTAGGGAAGTACCAGCCAGCTGTGAAACCCTCACACTTGGAAATCAATGGGCATTTTCCCACTGACTTTGGTAAGAACAGGGTGGCATCCAGAGCTCAACAACCTAATTTCAGCAATTGTAATTCTCACTGAGCTTTTGCCCAGCCCTGGGCTTCAGTTGTATGAGCACCCAAATGTTGTGAGCCTTTGGCTGAAGGGCAGGGAAGGTGTGCACCACTGCAGCATCACCACTGCATGCCTGATAACTGACTGGGAACAATCTCATTTAGTGCCCAGGCAAATGTGGGATTTCCTGTTTGCTTTGAAGAAACAGAAATTTCACATGCAATTATTTTCTTCAGCACAATTTTTTTTTCCCTGTTGGTTCAATCTGTTACACACATAGCCAGTGATCCTGTGAACAGCGATGTATACGAATAATTTTCAGAATGTGTCAAGACCATACTACCAACAAAAATAAGTAGGTGTGTGTATGGGAACAAAGTCATTTTGGGGTAACGATACAACAGGAAAAGCTGTCCCCAAGTTTTAATATCCCAAATGTGTTGAAAAGAAAAAATCCTGTCCCAAAACCTTTATTTCGCAGAGTAACACTTGGAACGCATTAAAATGTTCAGGTTATTAATATTAATTAATCAATTAATACTATTATAATTAATTAATTGTATAATGCCTGGAGTCCTGGAAAGGGATATTTCTGTGTTGGAATAATAATTAGATGGTATTCTACTCCTGCAGTGTGGGAGGAATTTAAAAAGATCACAACTTTTAAAATATTCTCAGCACTTTGATTCTTCTGCAGAATTAGTTTTTAACATGCATTTGGGTTTTGTAGCCACAGGATGGCATTCACTGCTGTGCAAAGGGTCAATAAAATGTAAAATATGAGTAGAGCTTAGGAAGCATACTTTTTATCTGCAGAAAGGAAATATTTAATCAAGAATGATTAATATGAATTTACTGCTTTCTACTGATGACAACCATTGATTCAAGAATGTAATACAGAAATCTTAACATGCATAGCCCTTAAGGTTCGTGTTCTTACTGCATGGGCACCATGGCCCTCAATAGACAGATATCTTGCCTGTCTCCAGTAAGCTCTGACACTCTAAAAATACAGAGCAGCAATTCCAGCCTGGGATACTAGCAACTACATAAAACAACTCAGTTTCACTTCCACAGTTTACAGAGTCAAAGTCACTCTTTATTGGATTTATACAGGCTCATAATTTACTGTTTACTTTCCCATTAGGGCAGTGTATGGGGTAGGTGTTGACACATAGCACACCAACGGGAGGACAGCTGGACCGAACGAGCGGCCAAGGTGACCGATAATTGGACTGCAAATGTCAAAGAGTGGGGTTGAAAAGACAGGTACATCAACCCACACATACTTTTCCCAGTTGTGAAATGAATGTTAAGAGCAGGGACAATCAGCTACTAGTAGTTACAATTTATAGAACTGGGTTTGAAGTCAGTGGGAAGCAGCACCCAATTAAAGGCAGTAGAGGCGTCTAAAGCGACTGGTGAAACGACTGGATTTAGAGGGATGAGCAGGAATGTCAGATGGAGAGACAACCAAGTAATGCTATTAACCTTTGTGAGACTGCCTCCCTGATAATGTGGTCTGGGGGACAATAAAACACTGCATAAGACAATATGCCCAATTTGGTAGTGCAGGACTGATATATGGGAGAAGGCAGCAATTTCCCTGGATTCATTTCATGGGCCTCCAATTAGCTCTCACTAGGTGAAGGGAGGGAAAGGAGGAAGCAGAAAGCGTCCCTCTAATGAGCTGCTTTGTTGTTTATCAGAAAAGATTGAAAAAGTTTTAGGAGCTGCTTTGCTTTTGAGGCGGTCTCAGGAGGCGTTAAAGAGGCAGGGTACTCTGTTGGAAATAGCTGTGAGAAAGATCTTGATTTATGGGAGGTCTTGAACAGCACAGGTACATCCTGTCAGGACCAGTGCAGGAGGCAGATGTTCACTTATGATGTGGAGCCTTGGCTGACACTTACCTAGAGATGCTGCCACTGCTCCCTTTGAGAAATTCCATACGGAATATAACCAAACTTGCTCTCCAGAAGTTCACCCAGTTTTAGAAATGGAGTATCAGCAGCAGCTCTAATCCACAGATTATTAATATGGCAAAACATGTAAAACTGATATACAGGCTTAGTGAGGCAGTTTGTCAATCAAGTGAAGCTCAAGTGCAGCTCCTGTTTTGGGATGTAAGTGGTGAATGTGTTCTCAATAAGCTTTAGAAAATAGAGCACAAATGTGTAATTTATTCAGCTACTACCTTTTAGGGATTCAAGGGCTAGTTGAGTGTATTGCACTCCAGAGAAACCAGGGGTGTCTCCAGTTAGGAAGAAGTCATGAGGCAGCTCTCAGCTATAGCTTGGAGGAGAGGGAAGGGACACCAAATTAGCTCTGGAAGACCTGAATGAGCTGAAAAACAGCCCACAGCTCTGAGCTGGGTAATGTGCTTTGTCAGGAAGCAGGATAAATGACTGCCTCATGCTAAGCACTGTGCTGCAGCAGTAAGGATTTCTTTTGGGACCCGAGCAGCTTGCTGGAAGCTGGGCATCCCGTCACCACAGTGATCCATCATCAGGCACCCTCCCAGGGCTGCAGAAATAACACATCTTCTGTACACTTCAGACTTCTTTTTATTAAAAAAGCCACAGCTTTCAATTGATACTTTCACACTGAGAGTCGGATATTATGAGGATTGAATGCCTGAAGAGAAGGCATTCAAAGAAAGTAGTATTTTACTTTTTAAATGTCATTCCCCGGCTGAGGAGCTGCAGAGAGGACTGCACTCAGGCAGTATTTAGTGCGTTGCAACAAAAATAGTGAAAGATCCTTAACTGTACATTCACTTGGTAAACCCCAGTGGAAAAGACAAAATAGGCTTTAATATCCAATTCAATACCACAAACATATGTCCAAAGCTACACAAAGAGAGTTTGTGCAGGTCCATTTGAACAACAGGGTTTTGGTGAGGAGGATAAGGAGTAAATGCAAATTAACCTCACATGTCAGTTAATATTTTGATTCCTTCTGCTGCAAATTATGGTCTATTGAGACCAAGTTAACACACATTGCTCACTGCCTTCTGTCCCTTTCAGTCAACAGATATCATGCCATTTTGGCATACTTTGATGTATCAGATAATAAAGCATTATCTCTTAGCTTAGCTAAAATGTGTGGTCTAAAATTTATGGTTTTGCTGAAATTTTCTAGTGTTTTTTAAACTGTGGTCAAATGTTGGGGTTTTAAAAGCATGGCAATGTAAAAAACCCATGTGTTTATATTCTTCCTGGTTTTTTTTCCCATAAAGCCTTTAAAATAACAATCTGAGAGTTAAGAACATTTGTTTTAGTTTATACGACACCTTAATAACTATCTGGAAGGACAGTGGAAGAAAACAAGATACAATGGGAAAACCAGATATATTTGAGTTTGTGGAAGAAAACATTAAGTTATTTACTGGTATCTGGATCAAAGATAACATGCTGGGTCTCAGAAAAGTCAAAGCCATGAATCGACAGACTGCTATTAGCAATATTTGTATTTTTTACTTTCCCAGGGAATGTGAGAAAAAAATAACTCATTATTTTGATTCTGACATTTTTTGCTTTCAAGTGCTCATGTTAATCCTTGCTTTTGAATATTTAGAATATTCCTTGCCAAAGAAAGCATTATTTTTTTGCCAAACCATAAAATGTACTTTAGGACTGCTACAATAACATTTTCAATGTCTCTGTATCATGAGAGATTAGCAAACAGCAATATTACATTTGAGAATGATGAGATTAATCTGTTCCTTGACAACTGAAATTTGTTAGGCTGTGAAAAGAAAATTACCGGTTTTGAGGGCCGATTTCTTTGCACTTGATGCTTCAGGGCCTTTGTACTTTTCTGTTTAAATCATATCTTCATAAAAAACAAAATAACTGTTTGGTCTCTGATTATTATCAAGCTGAAGTCAGATAAGAAAAACATTAGGATTCTTATGTTCTGTGATAATATATTTAGGGAGAAAAAAAAGTCAATTATGCTTAGTAAACTGATTCTCAACCTGATTAGAGGTTTTATTATCTCTAGGTATCTAGTAAATACCTTAATTTGTGTCATGTTACAAATTATGAGAACTCCCATCTTATTTCAGCACATTTCACACGGTGATGCACTTTTGCCATAACAAATCATTTTTAAAAGGAGAAAAAAAACCCAAAACAAATGGCAAATGCGTTTCAAACTACCATGATTTTGCATGACATTTTCCTATCCTGTCCAGTATATCTTTCTTGACCAATACGAATGTTTAAGGATTATATGATGGAGGGACAGTGTGGTGATGAGGGAAAGATCTGAAAGATCAGAAAAAGAGGGAAAATACATTACAATGAAGGGCATTACATGCTACAGTGAGAAGACTGTGAGATGTGATGAGGCTCGAAGAAAATGTTGTGTATTCATTGTGTACTGGGAAAAGGCTCCCATCAAATGGCATGGACTGGTGGGGGCAGTTTTGTGGATTGTTGAGTTTTTTATTTATCACTAGTACCGTAAATTATGAACCCTTGAATAAGAAAATCACTAAGA
The DNA here is from genome assembly GCF_052056855.1 of Sturnus vulgaris. NCBI lineage: Eukaryota > Metazoa > Chordata > Aves > Passeriformes > Sturnidae > Sturnus > Sturnus vulgaris. The sequence goes on along the minus strand of NC_142244.1, from coordinate 40,681,217 downwards.
AGGGAAAGACAAAAAACCCCAAAAAACCAACCAACCAACCAAAACCCCAAAAAACAAACAGACAAAGAAAAAACAACAAAAAAACCAAAACAAAAAAACAAACCAAACCAAACCAAACCAACAACAACAAAAAAACCCCCCACAACCAAAACAAAGCAAAAAAGAAAAAAAGAGAGGACAGGGCACTGACAAAACACACGTGTCAAACCAACCTAAAGGCCCCTCAAGACAACAGAATTGGAGAGTTATTCCTGGGATCTCTATTGCAGGGTGGCTGGATTTGGAGCATATAAATGGTGGTGTCAAGGGAAGTTGCTGTGAAAAAATCCCAGAATCAACTTTTTTTTTAGCAGTAACAAGCCTGAATTTGGAACAGCTGAGAACAGATCACCCTGGGAGAAAGAACAAATGGATGCAAATCTTGTTTAAGGGCATTTTTCTAAATGATGGATTAATTAAAAGGCATACTAGGACTTCCTACGCCCAGAAAGGATTTTAGTACAGACACAATGCATTCCTAACTGAGGAAGAAGATGCTCCCCTGCCCTAAATTTAACTCTCAGCTTGGTCTAAGCTGTGAAGGCCGGAAAATAAGACCTCTGCAAAGTGTGTGTGTGTGCATCAATGTTTGCATGCTCAAACATTACAGACATAAATTAACAGTCTGGCAGCTGATGGGTATTGCACATGCTACAAAAAACATGATATAGCACTAAAGCAGACATGTTTCACATAACACAAAGGCTCTGTATATCAAAAATAGATTAAAATCATGTGAAAGATTTCCTGTGGCTTCTGTGGAAGATTAAAACATTGGTACATTCATATAAAAATGTGAAGATTTAGCAAAGCAGTGCACTCTGCACAATGACTCTTTGTTTCACCGTGCCTGGAGCCTGGAAAAAGAGACACCCTGAATAAGTATATCTGACCAATTTGGGCCTGGTAGGTGGGCTCCAGCCCATAAAAAAGGGAGCTACAGATCTTAAGAAACATACAATGAAGAAAAAACCTGTTAGCCCTGAGCTAATCTATGAGCTAATCCCTTAGTGAGAAAGCAACATTAGACCAAACTTCTAAATCCTGATTGAAAAGAAAAGCTTGATATAGATTAACCACAGAATTTGCCTGCACAAGCTTAGCATGAGGAATGATTTATAAAACAAGAAGGAAGACCACTCATATATCCCTCTCCGTTTCAACAGCATTTAACACATGGGTGCAGACCTAATTTTTGAAGCATGCAATAAAACTTGATGTTTTAATAATACTTTTCCACTCATATGCATTGATCTAATGCTCTGCTATCTCACAGCTCTGCAAAGAGAAGAACGAGGTATTGAGTATATTTTAAATTGCTTTTCTCTCATGTATTCACTCACCCATTTCCAACACACCTGGGGAAATGCAGCAATAGGCACCAATGTCTAATTCTTTTATCCTTGGATTATTAGGGATAAGTTTAGGAAAATCATTGCTACTGAAGCCAGACTAAGCACACCACTCAGGATAAGCAAAGGAATTGAATTAGCCCCCAGCATAATACTTTCCCCCCTCCACAGTGACATCACACACGTCTTAATATAATGCTAGTTAATCATAAGGCAACTTTCTTGCTCTAGTCCATGATGCTGAGTCCAGTGAGATTTTAATTAGATCCAGAGGGTCAAGGAAGTGCTGATACACCCTTAGGCTCCCAGGAGATGCTCAGAGCCTCGCAGGGTGGCTGACTGCAGGCTGGATTTCCTTCCTGGCACAACTGCATCTTTTCTGTTATGCCTTTAGAAGATTTGGAAAATGGCTGATAAGATAGCAAACAAAGTCTATATGCTGAATATCTCCTTCCATGCATCCATGCTGAGGTGCTTAGAGCCATGACCTGCTGCTAGAATGCTGTGGGTCTACAAGGAAAATCCTAAAAGAGCATTTGATGCCCAGCATGAAAAAGCCAATAGAGCTGAGCTTTGCGGATATTCATTTCTTCATTTTGTGACCCAATGGTTCAGGTCAGTGATTCATGAAATATGCAAATCATTCCTCGACTAAAGCAAAACTCCAGGCAATCAGAAATGTGATTTTTCTAACGAGACACAACCACCATGGCAGGCAGCAGTGTGTTGAACCAAAGCCTCAGCCCTGGATGACTCTGATCTTGCCATGCTCTTCAAAACGTGAACCTGAGTGAGTACCTGCAAAAGCATCTGTATCTTGATGCTGGACAAAGTTTTCATCTAAATAGGTAATCAGTTTTTTATCCTGGATCATAATGCCAATTGTTCCCTGCCCATTTCTAGCAGACTCACTGTCCAATGAAACATGATTTAGTAAAAAATATCCTTGGGGCAGTATTCCACTGTAGATGGTGTATCTCTCATCATATGTCAATGAACTGGGAAAATCAAATCTTTTCCATGATCTGAGGAGGGAATAAATAAGATATGAGCTGTGCTTTCTTACTTTAATACCAAATAAATTAACACAAGCTTACATTACACCTGTAGAAGAAGAACTTCCATAGAGTATCAGATTAGCTGATGGTTTAAACACTCTCCAAGAGAGGCCAGAATCAGGTACTCTGATATAAATGATGCACTGATGGAACTGTCAGTAGCATATTTGTCCTTGACATCATCCTGGTGTTAGCATGTGCAAAACAATTTTAAGAGAATCAAACTAGTGAGAAAATTAAAAGAATGAGATTATTATTATCTAAAAAAACAAAGACTGAAATCAGCCATTAAAGGCAAAAAAGTAAACAAAGCATCCTCAAGATTGACTTAAAAGTCTACAAATTCTATGGAAATGTCACAGACATTCTTTGCACCAGTCTCTCAAGGCTATTGGTATTTCACTGAATAACTGAAATGAGATGAGGGTCACTGCTACTATTTGATATAGACAGACCCATTCTTGCCTTTTTCCTTAGGTATATATATTGTGTCATCAGAATTGTGGGCATATTTTCCAATGGCTACCTGAATTTAACATGGAATTCTAAGGACTTTAAACATGTTTTTTTTTTTTTTAATCCATGTTTAATTTGCCCCATTATTATTAATTGATAAGGAGATATTTTTTATTTAAAAAGAAAACAGAATTAAAATTCCAGGTGCATGAAGAAAAGTGTTATTAAATTCAGTTTTCCCAATGCTTAGGCTCTGTTACTTTTGTTACTTCTCAAGACATTATCTAAAATAACGGGACGTTTGGGAGCTATTGAAATTTGTAATAATAAAAGAGAGTAATCTGTAAAAACACAATGCCTTAATTATTTTGCTGCTTAAAATTTCTGTTCCTATCTCTTGCACAGAGACCACTCACTTAACAATGGAATTAGTAATATTTCTAGTGATGCACTTGGTAATTCTTCATCTTACCAGACCATGTAAGTTAGAGACACCAGTCTAGCTGAGGAGACCACTTGTCACTGCAGACAGATGAATCACAGCAGGACTTTTCCCATATTTTGCTGTGTAAGACTTTCTGCCCAAATACACATGAGAAGCAGTGTGCAATGTCATATGTAAATCTGCCTCTGAAGGACAGATTTAACCTCCAGTCACCTCCTGCCCTTGGAAAGTTGTTGGCTCTTTCTGAAAATCACAGCAGAAGAACACAGAGTGGAGGAAGAAAACCTGCATCATGGGGTGAGTGAGCTCAGTCTGTGCCCCCTAAGCCCAGACCTCGTGTCTCTGCTGGATCTACCACCACACTTGCCAGGTGGATTGGTTGTCTTTAGAACTGTTTGTTTTCTTCCCTTTCTTTCCTCCCACCCTCTTTCTCTTCTTTTTCCCTTTCTTTCCTTTTTCCTTTTCTTTTTTCCCCTTAACTTTGAAGTCGACATTAAAGTTCAGTGTGCCACCATTTAAAGATGACACTGATAAATCTTTCATTGTCTTTCTAGAAAGCTGCCTCTATAAACCAACTGTTCAACTAGAAATACTTTCAGGTGTCTTAGAAATATTTAAAAGAGTTCTCTTTTTTCCAGCAAGCACAACTAGTAATAGTTTTCAAACTCAAGCTGGTAAAAAGAAGCTGTTTACCTATTTTTTAAACTTCCCTTGCATTTTCTGATAGGCTTCAGTGTTAAAAAGGGAAAGGCATGTGCCTTTGGAGCCATTTAAACCTCAGACAAAATGTTCAATCAGACACACTGCTTCATTTTTACACCATCACCAGCATGTCACTCAGAAAAAATGCAGCTTTCTCTGCCAAATGTGGGCAATGCTAAAGAACCATGAAACAAATGCTTACACAGACTTGTAATCCAGGATTTAAGCAATCAATGTGCTGTAGAGCACTATACAGCTACATAAACCCAATGAACTTCAGCTTTTGTACTTCTCCTGTAAAAATATACATGAGCATATTGCCACACAGCTGCCTATATTCTTCAGAAAACGTTGCAGTTTCTCACAAAGGACCACTGGCTTCAGGCATCACCACTAGCAAGGGCTACAGCCCAAGTCAGCAGGCTCAACAGCAGAACAAACTTAAATTTGTTAAGTTCTTGTGTGGGAGATGCTGGAGGAAAAGAGGAGGATGGTGGAGAACACAGGCTGGCCCAATGCTGAGCCACCAGTGTGGTGTTTGTGGGAAGAACTGAGAGGTAGTGCTATATTTAAATGCCATTTAGCAAGTTTTTAAACTCCTCCTCCCCTGCAAACTGTGACCATAAACTTTCTGGCAGCAACTTCCCCAGCGATATTGTGGACCAAATTCCAAGTGGAATAAAATTATAATCCCTCTATCAACATTCCCCTCACATTTACAACTCCCCATTAAATGAGTGGAAATTTGAATTCGTTTTAGAAGGCTCCAATTACAGCAGATTATCATGTTTCCCTCTAATTACTGCATATAAATACATGCCATGTAACACAGTTTATTGTACCCTTAGTGTACCTACAGTAAATAGAAACCAATGTGTTTCATTCAGCCCATGTATTTTGACACTCACATCAGATTTAGCAATTTGTCTTCATTACAACCCCTTGCACTGTTACTGCCATCCTTTCTCAGTGCTGTGCTCGAGTTTCGCAGCAGGAAGATTGATGAAGCTTGTGTATACTGATTTGTGACAAAAGCAGGGCACTCGAGAGGCACTGTTACCATTCTGATAGCACTAAGTGGGCTAAAAATTAGCTGCACTAAGCCAATACTCTGTTCCCACCTCTCCTCCTCTTCAATTAGGGTACATGACTTGGACCTTTGAAAGGCAAAGGCTGCTGTTAACACTATTTTTAAACCTATTGCCTTCAGTTACTTTGTCACTTCTGAAGAGATTTAAAGTTCTGACCATGCTTATTAACAGCTACTTTTATTCTTTAGAGACACTTTGAATAGACAGGTTTTTCACCAGTGACAAATGTTAAAAAGATATTTTCTGAATGAATCTACAGTGGCAAATTTAAATAGCAATTTTAGTGTTTTGGACGAACAGATACTATGGATACAGTTTTCAAAACTGGCTAAATGTCTGAAGAGTTCACACCACATGTGCTCATCAGGGAGAGACTAAAAGCTTCAGCATTTTAAAAGCACCAACTTATTACATACCATTATCGAGAGGATGGAGAGGTCATCTCTTGCTGCAGACAATTCATCCCTTCAATTGGGAAGTTTCAAAGACTATTGCTAGAATTGCACACTGAAGCCTGTAACTCTTCTGGCTCATTCTTTTGCTAAACACAGGTCTTGACACAGCAATTCCCAACAAGCTGAACTGCTCGGTGGTGGGTGCAGTTTGCAGAGGCTTTCTGTGTTGGAAGCTTGAGTAACAAAGCCTCTGCAACAGAGTGTTTCTAAACAGTGTTTTGCAACTGCTCAAGGCAAGAAAAAGCGCTCAGATCCACTTTCTGGGCTGAATGTGCAAGTCAAGGAACTGTGGCCTGGATTCAACAATCCTCCCCCACCAAGTTGCCCATGTACACTGGAAAGCAGGAACTATTAATGTTCTGGACATCTCAGAATCAGCTGACACCACACAAGAGGGCAGATCCTGCATGAAATGGTTTAAATTTTATGCTTATTATGGGACCTCCACCACTCCTGCAGCTGTTTGAATAAAATCACATAGAGAGTTTTTAAAACTGTCAACCAGCATTAGGAGGCATCTGCAAAAATTGTGGGCAGAACAGACAGACTGTTTTTGTGAGGGGTTTTTTTCCATAGCTTAAACTCCACTAACATTCTCCATTTCTAGCCTCTTCTTTTCAGAAAATTAACATGAGATGAGAATGTTAAGTGTTAACATAGAAATTATTAGAAGACAACATATGTCCTGAAGAAGGAGGAAGTAAAAGAAGGAAAGAAGAGGATGATGTATTCAATTATTGAAGGAGAATAAAGCCAGATCATCTGAAACTTGCACCTCACTTGGAAATACATCCCTATTCTCATTCACTTGCAAAGCAAGCAGGTAGCCCTCAGCATTACCTTTCCTCTTTCAGACTGTTATTTAAATACTTCATCTTAACTACAAAATATTTGAGAAAGTCTGTGAAATAGAACAAATGTTTTTGTCTTGCTTCATGTGAGAAAGTAATGCAATCAAGTGGTCATCTCCCTCCCATTTCAGGCAGAACCATTCCATTAGTAATAATGCACTAAAGCAAGAGACCATCCTGCATAAAATCCAGTGACATCCAATTTAAACCCTAGCAGCAAAATTCTACCTGATAACGAGCACGGAATACAAGCCACAGCTTTGGAAGGCATTATAAACGTCAGAGAAAAATTAAGCCCTCGACTTGGGAGCTTAAAAAACAAGGCACTGACAATGCCACAATCAATGAAAAACCTGGGAGAAGTAATTATTTTTTTACCTCCTCCTTCAAACAAACAAACAATATCCAAGAAGTATCACCAAAGCAAACAGAAAATCTCAATGATTATAAAGAGGAGTCAATTTCTGTCTTCTTCATGCATCTTTTGGCTCAGGGTCTAGACATGCTTCTGCAGTCACTTTGGAACATACTCTTTGGTAAGTGTAAGTCCTGTGACAGCAGCCTGAGGTACCATTAAAAACATTCATGTTGGCACAGATCCATACATCTAAAGAAGATAATTAAAGGAGGAAGGAAGAAGAAATGCACATCTGACCCGGGCCTCAGTACTTACTTTGCAACAGAATTCTTGTGCACTTATAAAGAGAGTCACTTTTCACCTTTCCTTAAGCATGGCAGTCTGAAAAATACACATCCAGTCCTTGCTGGTAATTCATGTTTCCTCTAGAATAGACAGGGACACGCAGCTCCAGAAGAACAACTCTCACAAGTGGTGGTCTGGAGACGAGCACTGGCACTACACACAGCTAGTGACTAACATCTGCTATCTCATATCACTTCATTTTCCTAACAGCTTCGGTGAAAGAGGTGGAAATACGGTTAATAATGAAATTTGCTAAGTAAATACTGGCTGGTACTTAGAGAGTACAGCATCTCTGTCAAAGACAGGCTATTAAAAATAATTAAAAAGTTCTATCTAGGAAAGGTCTGTCAGTGGCTCACACAGACACTGGGTGCAGGGGAGCAAGGGTTGCTAGGTCAAGTACTAATCAGAGCTTTTCAAAGGGAGCCAAGTTTGCGCTCCTTTACACCAGACAGACTCCTGGAAGAAGGGTATGAAATGAAGCCGGAAGGGAAACACTGTACTACTGGGAAACCACGGCTGTCTCGGCAATTAAGGCCTCCCCAGGGGGTTAATTACACAGAGACAGACAGGCATTTCAGAAAACCTTTCTCAGCTTGCCACAAGAACAAGCACAGCTTGACCAGCCCGGCCCTGGATCCCAGCCCATGCAGGGATGTGCAGCGATGGGCAGTGCTTCAGCAGCAGCTCAAAGGGCCAATTCAGCAGCAACACCAGGGCTGTGTCTCCAACAGAGTCCAATTCCCTTCCCACTCACTGTTCCCAGGTGGGCTTTACAATGTGGTCATATCTGCACCTCTGCAGGACACCCTGCTCCCGTGTTTCTCCTCCCCGTAGCCTGCCCTCCACTCCCCATTCATCCCCCGTGTAAGAAACAAATTTCCCTCTACTGTGTCTTCAGCCCCCAAAATCTTGCAGATTGTTATTTTTTCAAGCAAGATACAATTCAGGGGAAAGAACAGATTAGCTTGTATTGATGACTAAAGCTGAATTCCTGTAAGTAACTATTTTGTTTTCTTTTTGCTATTAATAGCAGCACTCCCCCGTCTGTATGGGAATCCTTTGGAAAATGTGTATTTGGCACGTTACAGTGAGATCCCTGAGGCAAACACATAAATCACAGAATTACAGAATTATGGAATCACAGAATCACAGAATGGTTGATGTTGGAAGGGATGTGGGGAACTCATCTAGTCCAACCCCTGCTCAAGCAGGTTCATCTACAGCTGGCTGTGCAGGATCACATCCAGGCAGGTTTTCAGTATCTCCAGAGAGAAACAAAATCCACAACCTCTCTGTGCAACCTGTTCTAGAGCTCTGTCACCCTCACAGAAAATAAGTTTTTTCCTCACATTCAGACAGAACTTCCTGTGTTTCGTTTTATGCTAACTTGTCCACTAGGATTACCTGGTCCTTCTCCACAGAGCAAAGCAGACTTATAGACCCAAGATTCTCATCAATAGGCACAATTCAAAATCAATGCCCCTTTCATTCCGTGTGTGATCTTCTCTGACAGTATAAACTGGAAAGCTTGAACTTATTGGAATACATGATGACTTTACTAACTTTACAACTTAAATCCTAAAATGGAAAAAAAATCCTTGTATTTCCCTCCATTTATTTATCACATAGAATGTGTAAGAATCTACAGTGAATTATCAAGGAAAAAAGCCTAACCCAAACTTGTATAATAATAATCAACCCTTCTCTCCTGTGTTCTGCACTAACCAAAATAATTTGGGACTTCTAGCAAACAAAAAAACCTAATGAATATGCCAATATATATTTTACTACATTTTGCTGTCAGATAGTGATTGGATTGGGAACTGTTCTGTCCAGATGTTTTTTAGCTTGTATGGATTTGAAGAACATTTCCTAAAATACATAGTAGGGATGATTGATTATGTGGGACAATATGGTTCTTTTTACTTGTACCAACAGGAATCAAGAATTCCTTACCCCACAAATAGACAAAAGAAGAGAGTCAAGGAACTTTTACCCAAGGGAAAAAAAAAACCCAGAGCATGGTGTACAGCAATGTGAAAGAAAACACATGTGGCAAAACCAGTAGTTTACAAGTATATCACTCCATATCCAACACATGTGAGCTCCATATAAAGGGAAGCATTCATCACAAGGGTGAAGGGAATGGTTTAGATATTCTTTTTTAGAAGGCAATTTTTAACTTGAAAATTGTTGTTAACAGTCCCAATAAATGAAAGCTAACAAAAAAAAAAAAAAATTGACTCTGATCTGATAATTCAGTGAAAAAGTTCAAAGTTTGCTTTCATCCAAATTGCATCAGACTCAAGATGCAAAATTTAAACCAGTTTAACCTGAGACTAAAAATCTTGGCAGGGTTGGGGTCATTCCATATATTTTTTAAAAAATATTTTTATCTAGATATTCCAAAATTCTGTCACAAACAAAATTTAAGAGCTGCAATAAAAGACTTAACTGAAGTAGGTTAGTGGTGGAAAACAAGTGTTCAATTTTTGTTCAGTTTTTTTCCTGCACTTGCAAATTGCAAAATGTTTTATTTCTTTTGTATATTCAGGCAATTCCCAGCTTTCTGTGAGTCTGTTATAAATGAAAAGAAAGGAGAATACCACTCTCCTGGAACAGGAAGAAGGGATTTTAAACTACAAAAATTAGCTAGCCTCTTAACATATATTTCCACTTAAACTTACCTCTAAAAAATGTTCTGCTTGCTGTTCCCGATCCAATTTTCTTGATGTTGTAGTAATCAGACCTGTGTAAAAAAGATGATATTTGATGGTGAACAGCCATTGAAAAATATATTTTTTCATCAACCTGAATACAAATTAATTTTTAAAATACTCCAAGGGAAAAAAAAATCTCTTTGAAGCTATATCAGACACAGATCCCTTGACATCTGTCAAGCATTTTATTTCTCAGTCCAACCATTATCACTTTCTGACCAGCAATGAATCTTTAAAGAAAAATGCTGTGAAAAAGCAACTGAGAAACAGTTAACTGCGTGTCTACAGTTAACATGCTACATTTATTACAGTGAATGAAAAAACTCACTGAAGAATCACTATTTGTCTTATGATTAAGAGTTTCAATGAATCATTTGCATTTGACTGAAATTCTTCTGTAAAAAACCTCATTAAAGATTTCAGAGTTCTCAAACAATTAATGGGCTAGGATGCTGATTACTTCCATGCCAAGAATACTTGACAAAGAAGGTTATTTCTGTAGTAACTACTTGTATACATAATGATTTCCAAATGTAATAATTCTAACGCATTAAAGATTTTGTACTATAATTTCATCAATTTGTTCCATGCTCACATTGAGTCTTTAAAATAAAGTTTCTTTTTACATAAGGATGATGGAGATATCTTTTTTTTAAAGCAATGTACTCCCATGAACGATTAAAGTCTTGTGAGATTTATACCACAGAAAGAAAAAGAAACAATTCTGAAGTTCCCTCAAGAAAAGTGATGATACCTTCTAGGAACATAGCTTAGCTTTTTATTTTGTTCTTACTAGAGATTTACAGGGCAGATGTGGGTTTTCCCTCATACATAGTATTTCTTTGGATGGGTGTTGGGGGTTGAATACTTCGCTTTTCTTTCTGTGGAATTTCTCCCATTGTTATGCTAATTAATTGTGGCTACACCTTAAAACGACAGATAATGTTCTCTCGTAGGGGGGTGGCTGGAGGGGGAGGGGGGGGGGAACCGGAAAAGGAAAGGTGGGATAGGGGGGTCTGGAGCGGGGGACGATCTCTCGCTTGGCTCGTGGAGTGGGAAGACAACCTGGGCTCTGCTCTGGCATCTTCCCCTGTCATCCCAGCGCTGAGATCCACGCTCCCTGCCTTTGGACATCGCTCCGCGGCTCTCCCAGCTCACCCTACTACCTCCGGACACTCTGCTGAGCACCACGACCGACACCGTGAGGGGGGAGTCACTTTCCCCATCCCCTCTCTCCCCTGGGCCGCGGCCGCCATCACCCAGCCCTCTTCAACTGCGCGGGACCTGCCCTGCCCCCACAGCACCGGTAACAGCACAGGGAGACGGCCTGCGGCCAGAAGGGACTGGAGCGGAGCTAGACTGTTTCTGTTGCCAATTTTTATAGCTGTTGTTGTTTTTTTTCTGCTTTGTTAAATACCAGTAAAGAACTGTTATTCTCATCCCCATATCTCCTGCCTGAAGGTGTCTGAATTGGACCTAAAATAATTAAAAGGGAGGGGGATTGCACTCTGCATCGCAGAAAAAGGGGCTCCTGCCTTTCCTTAGACCATACCTGTCTTTCAAACCGAGACAGATTTTGGCGCCCGGAACGTGGGGCATTGCCTGAGGGCATTGAGAGAGGGGTAGAAAAGGGGATAACAGTTCTTAAATTACCCAAGCTTGTGGTAGGTTTCACCATGCTGTCCAGCTTACCCTGGATTGGCCTCCATGTGGTCACTGCTATATCTCTCCCATTTGCAAGCCCTTTTTTAAACATGAGTTTCATAACCAAAGTTACTGTGGCTATTATCCAGTTTATTATGTGGGTTGATCAGTTGAGGAATTCATGGATTTTTAATTTTCTCTGGAAGATGGCCACATGGATTCAGAGCTATCACACTCTAAGTGTGTGTTTCTGGGGCTACTTCAATAATGGTACTTACTGTGAGGAAGTGGCAGCAGGTGAAATTTTTTCTCAACCCATCACAGGGTTTTTGAAGTTCACCCCACCAGTCTTCAAGGGGTTCCAATCCACTTTAAATGCTAATGACATTATATTGTGGCTAGTGTTGCTTATATCCCTGTTAAACCTGTTCTATCTAACATTCAGAGATAAGGGGAGATTGACTTGGATAACAACCCTGATACCTACCCGAGGAAATAGTGATGTTACCCCAGAGCCTGATCCTGTCCCAGAGACTAGGGAGGTTACCCCAGAGCCTGATCTTGTCCCAGAGACTAGGGAGGTTACCCCAGAGCCTGATCCTATCCCAGAGACTAGGGATATTACCCCAGAGTTTGACCCTGCTCCACAGCCCACCTCGGAAAGGAACCACCCAGAATGGGTGGGGGTGCTAGCAAAGGAGATACGTGAGATGGGCCAGATGCTGAAGGAGTACCTCTCCCCAGCTGGTGAGAAACCCTCCCCCTGCCTTAAAGAGGGAGACTCTGGTGGTGCAGCAGTGGGACCCACAGATGTTACATCTGTCCAGGTTCCAGCTGAACTGCAAGGGCACTCACAGCCAGCAGCAGTTGCCCCTGTGGAAACTAGGAAGTCTAAGATGAAAACAAGGCACCTAGATAATAAGGGTCAGGAAGGGGGCCCCTCACAACCAGCAGGGGAGCCAGAAGTTGAGATCATCACCGAGTCCCTGTCATATGAGAGTCTCCGTAACCTGCGAAAAGACATTGTACGGCGGGGCCGTGAGGCTTTTACAACCTGGTTACTGCGGGTCTGGGACCTTATGGGTACAGGTGTGCAACTGGATGGTACTGAGGCAAGGAATTTGGGAGCCTTGACCCAGGACTCAGGTGTGGACCAGGTATTTGTAAGGGAGACAGGTCTCCTTTCCCTCTGGGAGCGACTTTTAATGAGTGTGAGAGAGAGATTTGTCCACAGGGAAAGAATGCAGGAGTACCACCAGAGAACACGTTGGAATACCCTTGAGGAAGGGATCCAAAAGCTGAGAGAAGTGGCAGTACTGGAGGTGCTCTTTGGGAGGGATGGACAGCATGACAATGACCCTGACAAGGTCAGGTGCACAGGGCAGATGTTGTGGAATCTGGCAAACCTGGGCCCATCTCAATATACCCCCTTTATTGCAATGATTGATGCTGATACCAACCAAGTGACAGTGGGTTCTGTTGCCAACAGGCTCAGGAATTATCAGAGTATGATGGCTGGCCCAGTGCAGGCTCATGTCTCTGCTGTGGCTAAGGACCTCAGAGAGGAGTTTAAGGAGGAGATGAAGGAGATAAGGGAAGAGGTGAGGAAGATCAGTGCAGCACCAGTGAGAGTCATGGACCCCAAAAGTAGAGCCCAACGCCCCCCAGCTAGGGAGAGAGGGTACACCCCACGTGCTGACCTGTGGTTTTTTCTACGTGACCACGGGGAAGACATGAGAAGGTGGGATGGGAAACCCACTTCCGTCCTGGCAGCACGGGTGCGCCAAATCAGGGAGGGGAACACCAACAGAGGGAACTCCACTAAAGTGAGGGTAGCCTCAGCCTCCCATGGAGGTGCAGGGTATTACAGAAGGGAGGATGATCTGTCAGATCCCCTTGAAGGAACCTCCAGTATGTATGCCCAGGAGAGAAATAATAACCAGGGCTAGAGGGGCCCTGCCTCTAGCCAGGGAGAGGCACGGGAAAACCGGATCTTTTGGACGGTGTGGATCCGATGGCCTGGCACATCAGAGCCACAGGAACACAGAGCATTGGTTGACACTGGTTCACAATGTACATTAATACCATCAGGACATGTCGGAAAGGAACCTGTTTCAATTGCTGGGGTTACAGGGGGATCTCAGGAATTGACTCTGCTGGAGGCTGAGGTGAGCCTGACTGGGAAAGAGTGGCAGAAACATCCAATTGTGACTGGCCCAGAGGCACCATGTATCCTAGGCATAGACTTCCTCAGGAATGGCTATTACAAAGACCCAAAGGGACTCAGGTGGGCTTTTGGAATAGCTGCTGTGGCAGCAGAGGGCATTAAGCAGTTGAACACCCTGCCTGGGCTATCAGAAAACCCATCTGCAGTGGGACTCCTCAGGGTGAAAGAGCAACAGGTGCCAATTGCTACCTCAACAGTGCACCGCCGGCAGTACCGGACGAATCGAGATGCCGTGATCCCCATCCACAAGATGATCCGTGAGCTGGAGAGCCAAGGGGTGGTCAGCAAAACCCACTCACCCTTCAACAGCCCCATCTGGCCTGTGCGTAAATCGGAAGGAGAATGGAGATTGACAGTGGACTATCGTGCATTGAATGAGGTGACTCCACCGCTGAGCGCTGCCGTGCCGGACATGCTGGAACTGCAGTACGAGCTGGAGTCCAAGGCAGCAAAGTGGTACGCCACCATTGACATCGCCAATGCATTCTTCTCCATTCCTCTGGCAGCAGAGTGCAGGCCTCAGTTCGCTTTCACCTGGAGGGGTGTGCAATACATGTGGAACCGACTGCCCCAGGGGTGGAAACACAGCCCCACCATCTGTCATGGGCTGATCCAGGCTACACTGGAGAAGGGTGGAGCTCCAGAACATCTGCAGTACATTGATGACATCATTGTGTGGGGGGATACGGCAATGGAAGTATTTCAGAAAGGAGAAAAGATCATTGAGATTCTGCTGGGAGCCGGCTTCGCCATTAAAAAGAGCAAAGTCAAAGGGCCTGCCCAAGAGATCCAGTTCCTGGGAGTAAAGTGGCAAGATGGACGGCGCCAGATCCCCAGTGAGGTCATCAATAAGATCACTGCAATGTCTCCACCAACCAGCAAGAAGGAAACACAAGCCTTCCTAGGTGCCATAGGCTTTTGGAGAATGCACATTCCTGAGTACAGCCAGATTGTGAGCCCTCTTTACCTGGTCACCCGCAAGAAGAACGATTTCCACTGGGGCCCTGAGCAGCAGCAAGCCTTTGCCCAGATCAAGCAGGAGATTGCTCATGCTGTAGCCCTTGGCCCAGTCAGGACGGGACCAGATGTGAAGAACGTGCTCTACTCTGCAGCCGGGAACCATGGTCTGTCCTGGAGCCTTTGGCAGAAGGTGCCTGGTGAGACGCGAGGCCAACCACTGGGGTTCTGGAGCCGAAGCTACAGAGGGTCCGAGGCCAACTACACTCCGACAGAGAGGGAGATCTTGGCCGCCTATGAAGGGGTCCAAGCAGCCTCAGAGGTGGTTGGCACAGAAACACAACTCCTCCTGGCACCCCGACTGCCAGTGCTGAGCTGGATGTTTAAAGGAAAGGTTCCCTCAACCCACCATGCCACTGACGCCACATGGAGTAAATGGATTGCCCTCATCACACAACGTGCCCGTATTGGAAACCCGAATCGCCCTGGGATTTTGGAGATAATTACCAACTGGCCGGAAGGGGAAGACTTTGGCCTTGCCGACGAAGAGGAACAGGAACAGGTGACCCGGGCCGAAGAAGCCCCACCGTATAACCAACTGCCAGCAGATGAAACATGCTATGCTCTTTTCACTGATGGTTCCTGCCGCATCGTGGGGATGAACCGGAAGTGGAAAGCAGCCGTATGGAGCCCCACACGACAGGTTGCACAAGCTACCGAAGGAGAAGGTGGATCGAGTCAACTTGCTGAACTCAAAGCTGTTCAGCTGGCCCTGGACATTGCTGAAAGAGAGAAGTGGCCAAAACTCTACCTTTACACTGATTCATGGATGGTAGCCAATGCTCTGTGGGGATGGCTGGAAAGGTGGAAAAAGGCTAACTGGCAACGTAGGGGAAAACCAATCTGGGCTGCCAATGAATGGAAAGACATTGCCACCCGGGTAGAGAAGTTGCCTGTGAAAGTCCGTCACGTAGATGCCCATGTCCCCAAGAGTCGGGCTAATGAGGAACACCGACACAATGAGCAGGTAGATCAGGCTGCACAGATAGAGGTGTCGCAGATAGATTTAGACTGGCAGCACAAGGGAGAGTTGTTCCTGGCTCGATGGGCCCATGATGCCTCAGGTCATCAGGGCAGAGATGCCACATATAAGTGGGCACGAGACCGAGGGGTGGATCTAACCATGGACAGTATTTCTCAAGTTATCCATGACTGTGAGACATGCGCTGCCATCAAGCAAGCCAAGCGGGTGAAGCCCCTCTGGTATGGGGGGCGATGGTCCAAATATAAGTATGGAGAGGCCTGGCAGATTGACTACATCACACTGCCTCAAACCCGCCAGGGCAAGCACTATGTACTGACCATGGTGGAAGCCACCACTGGATGGTTGGAGACCTACCCTGTGCCTCATGCCACTGCTCGGAACACCATCCTGGGCCTGGAAAAACAAGTTCTTTGGAGGCATGGTACCCCTGAGAGAATTGAGTCAGACAATGGGACTCATTTCAAGAACAGCCTTATAAACACCTGGGCTAGAGAACACGGCATTGAGTGGGTGTACCATATCCCCTACCATGCACCAGCTGCAGGGAAAGTTGAACGGTGCAATGGCCTGCTTAAAACCACCTTGAAGGCACTGGGTGGGGGAACTTTCAAGAACTGGGAGATTAATCTACCAAAGGCCACCTGGTTAGTGAACACCCGAGGTTCCACTAACCGAGCAGGCCCTGCCCAATCTGAGCCCTTGGGAATATCGAATGGAGATAAGGTTCCAGTGGTACACATGAGAGGTATGCTAGGAAAAACTGTTTGGGTGAATCCTGCCTCCAGCAAAGACAATCCCATCCATGGAGTTGTATTCGCTCAAGGACCAGGTTGCACCTGGTGGGTGATGCAAAAGAATGGAGAGACCAGATGCATACCCCAAGGAGACCTTGTTTTAGGGTGAAATACCTATAGTACTGTGCCTATGTCTCTAACTGCATGTATGTATATATAATGTAACAGTTTAATTTGATATAGCATATTAGTATGGGAGAAATTCAGGGGTGGATAATGTTGGGGGTTGAATACTTCGCTTTTCTTTCTGTGGAATTTCTCCCATTGTTATGCTAATTAATTGTGGCTACACCTTAAAACGACAGATAATGTTCTCTCGTAGGGGGGTGGCTGGAGGGGGAGGGGGGGGGGAACCGGAAAAGGAAAGGTGGGATAGGGGGGTCTGGAGCGGGGGACGATCTCTCGCTTGGCTCGTGGAGTGGGAAGACAACCTGGGCTCTGCTCTGGCATCTTCCCCTGTCATCCCAGCGCTGAGATCCACGCTCCCTGCCTTTGGACATCGCTCCGCGGCTCTCCCAGCTCACCCTACTACCTCCGGACACTCTGCTGAGCACCACGACCGACACCGTGAGGGGGAGTAACTTTCCCCATCCTCTCTCTCCCCTGGGCCGCGGCCGCCATCACCCAGCCCTCTTCAACTGCGCGGGACCTGCCCTGCCCCCACAGCACCGGTAACAGCACAGGGAGACGGCCTGCGGCCAGAAGGGACTGGAGTGGAGCTAGACTGTTTCTGTTGCCAATTTTTATAGCTGTTGTTGTTTTTTTTCTGCTTTGTTAAATACCAGTAAAGAACTGTTATTCTCATCCCCATATCTCCTGCCTGAAGGTGTCTGAATTGGACCTAAAATAATTAAAAGGGAGGGGGATTGCACTCTGCATCGCAGAAAAAGGGGCTCCTGCCTTTCCTTAGACCATACCTGTCTTTCAAACCGAGACAATGGGAAAATGCAGTATGTGACTGTTTTTTGATAGACTAACTTTTCCTAGAGATAAAGGTGATTTTGGAGACAATGCCAGTGGGCCAAGTTGCTCTCAAGAATTTGTCATCTTTAAGATTACCAAGGGAAACAAGAAAATACATTTTTCCTGGATTAACTATTCTACTTATTGAATTAATCAGACCAGCCAAGCATCTAAATACAAATCCATGATGACCCTGAATTCTTAAAAAACCCCATCAGCAACATCTATGTAAGACTTGTAGTCCCAGAAGGCTTCTACAGCTACAGCTCCTCACATGCTATCACCTTCTCCTTGGAGGAATCTGTTTACCTATTTTGGTGTGAAGGGGAGAAATATTACATGAAATAATGGGATGGGATGAAATGAACAAAGGGAAGTGCACTCTGCTTCCAGGATTTCAGACTTGTTACAAGATACATCAGACCACAGAAGTGACACCCAAGGGGAGGTCAAAGAAATTAAGAGTGGATCATTACAATTACATGGAAGAAGCTGGTGCTGGCAAAAAGCTGAAATAACAAAACTGGTATTGCCTGCATCAAGCGGTTGTAAGTATTCAAAACTGTTACACCATATGGGAGACATCTATCTACTCACTGCATGAGTTTAAACAGAAATGACAGCACAGATGATAAATTAGTGTCATTCACACAAGATCCCCCCCATGTCTGAAAAGAACTCAGATACCAGTAAGAAATTCCTAATTATGAAAGAAGTTCAGCCCCAATAAATTGATAAAGTATATATTTCAAATTTGAAATATCCCTATTCATCATATGCATGGCCACTGTGGATATTTATCAAGCACAATCTAATCACAGTACGAAATATGATAATTTTTATATTATCTTCCACTTCCTTCACTCCTAATGTGCCAGTGTGAACTCCACCTTCCTTCTTCTTAAACAAGAGACCTCTAGCTGTAAATTATATAAGGTCTCTGTCCTCATGATCTTCTTCAGGCAGAAAAATTCACATTCCTTTTGAAGACCAAAAGCTAACATATGAAACTGAATACTCTTAGAATGAATAGTACTTGTCTTTAATTGGCAAAAGGAGAACTACTACTCCTCCTCCTCACAAAACTACTTCTTTATCACAGAGGAGGATTTTTGTTTCCCTTTGTTTAATGTAGAGCCTTTTTGACTGCAATAATTGTCAGAGTGCCTTCAGACCTGAATTTTCTTCTAAAAGACAGAGATGAACACATAGCAAGTCTCTACAACAGAGCTGCCTGTATTTTAAATGTAGCAGATTCCAGAAGATTTATCACTCAGACTTAACAGCTGATCCTAAAGGGGGCAGGTAGCAGACCATCACCATCAGTTCTGCAGACCTGATCGTGAAGTATGTTGATTGTGAACCATCACAATTTCTTGATTTTGTTTTAAAGACAGCTCTACGTACAACATCCATTCTGGGCAGTTTAATCAGGTTGTTAAACTAATGTGTAGAAAGAACTGTTCCTATGAGTGTGCAGTTCTGAGGCTTTTAGTTTCCTCTCCTGTTCTCTGTCCCACCCAGGATCCATGGTGGCCTCATTGCAGTATCCTGGCTCCTCACTGTCACATACATTCCTGACATCAGGGACAGACCATGCTGTCCAACTCTACTGCTCAAAATCAAACTACACATAAAATCAGGTCTCAGTTAATTGATATTAATACTTATTGAATTATTGTCATGTATTGGTATGGATATGAATCTGGCTCTTTCAGGTTACAAAACTGTATGTCAAGAAATGATGAAGAGTAATCATCAAAACTGAAAAGATAAATATACCAGTTATGTCTAAGACTATCCACAACCTTACCAGTCCAGTCTCAAAGAAATTAATTTCCTGAGTTTTATGAAAACCTCACTGTGTTCCTCTCTCCTGTTTTCACTACTCCACGCCACAGATACATAATAATAGCAATATTTAGCAGGATGTAGAACTTATTTTATGTAGAACTTATTTTATATAGAACTTATTTTCCAGACACTGGGGCAACTGAGAAAAACTTGACTTCACACAAGAGACCATATCACATTTCAGTTCTTATCTAACTGTATTAAATTGCCATACTCTGTTATGGTTTAAAGTCATTATCTAAAGAAAAAACTCATAGAGAAAAATAAACCCAAGGAAATTATGTTAGGCTGTACTCCTGGCTATGAGAAAGTCAAAAGGGGACAATGATAAAAAATGACCCTTCCTTTTTTTCTATCTTCAATATGTGCTGTAGCCCTTATGGGCACAGTCATGTGGACAACTCACCAAAGCCAACTGGGAAATACAGCACACATTTATCAAAAAATAGTCAAAACTACCAACAAGCTTTAGAAGTTGTTGCACACCTCTCAAATAGTTTCTCTCAAAATTTGCAGGGAAACATCATGGTTCTGCTAAGGGCAGGAGATATTTATAATTGTCTTCTTTAAGAACATCACAAAAGTGAAGAGAAAAATTGTATTCAATAGAGAATTTATTTACACTAAAAGCATCTGCTTACAAACAGGGTTATGTCATTCTGCTCACAGAATTTCATACTTTTCTTTGATTTTGTGAGTTAAAACATCTTTCTCTTCATCCTGGCACATCGTTCCTCAGATCACATGAATGAGTTGTTTTGTAAAACTCCAAAACATTGACCAAATATTTCAGCTTGGAGATAACTTGCTATGCAAGACCTTGGAAATCTTATACAACTTGCTTTTCTATGATACCTGTCACTTTTGCTGTTGGAGTATTTTTCCCATCTTAACAAATGAGTAATTACTGTTCTACTCCTATTACAGAGTTTGGAAATGCTGGAAGGTGAACACACTCACTCTACACAACATGTCCCATAATACTGCAGGACACAGTCACAAGTCCCAGCTGACACTGACAGGGGAACATCCTATCAAAACCTTACTCTACACTGGATAAGATAATCACTCTCTCCAAATCATTCCCCTGTAGTGGCAATGTTCTTCATCCCATCACTTTATAACATGGATAGGGCAACCAGAGATGTAGGGTGGGTAACGAGGCAGACCTGCCTTAGTGACACAGAAGAAAGAACAGGACCAACACAAGGAAATCCTGACAATTTAGCCAATGCATCAGCCTATACAATCTTCAGTCAATGCATCATCTAACAAACAAACAAACCATCAGTTACAAAGGCTCAGATGTGTGACTGAGACATTTGAGCAACACTTAGCACTGACGCTTGGGATAATGCTTTTAGCACACTGAGATGTGTTAATGAAAGGAAAAGTTCGTCAGAAACAGACGGGTTTCTGACCCACCTGAGTTACTTCACAGTTGCAATTAGCAAAGCCTGAAAATGTTATTGTTCTTGTTGTTGATGTTATTATTAATATTGTTACTATTATTATCATCTAACAGTAGCTTGGTGATAGGCCTGATGTCATAGGAATAATGCCAGGCATGTGTGTGGATGAATGCACATGTGTGTCTGTATCATTGAACATGACATAAAATCAAGAATAGTCACAATTTCAACAGTATAGCTAATGCTTTATAATTGTTAAAACATTTTTAAAGAATTTGATCACGATCAAAGTGAAGGATTTAATCCATCCTCTAGCCTTCAGTTAACTCTTGTTTCACACAAGGGTGCTCACAGAAATGAAACCTCTGTGTGCCTGAAGTAAACAGACATTGCTATACAAATACATACATATATACTGTATGTACAGTCAAATATTAGACTATGTATATGCGTGTGTGTGACATTTTGCATCTACCCTGTAAGTTGAATATTAAAAGTTATCCTAAAACAAACGTATTTACAGAGGTATATTTAGCTCTAAGGTTTACTGAAGTTCATTCTTTCCATATATATGCAATTTTGAAGTATTTTTGTTGTAAACAAAAGAATTAATTAATTCAAATTTCTTCTGTGGACTTAGCCACAGAAGAAAAATTTATAAAAGGCTGTTAAGTCCAAAGGCTATGGCAGAGGAAATCCTGAAGCACTGGAGAGTTTCAACAGTATTACAGAGAGGGAAGCACTGCTCTGGGTTTGCTTCTTCTGATGCTTACTCTCTACACATCCAGAACAGCCCACGGCTGTAGGTGTGATAGCAACTAAACTGACCCTTGACTTAGAAGAAATTCACATATTTTTCAGTACTATGGCACTTTAGGGACCAAAAATTAGTTTGCCACAGGCTATTTTCTGACACAGATTGAATTTCCCTAATATGGCTGTGAAGCCAAGGAGAGTTCAATAGCCTTCTCCTTATGAAATTAAATTACTTTCATTCAACCTGTGGATGGATAACCTTACCTGAGCTGTTTCCTGAACTACTGCTTAAAAGATAACAGAATCTGCTACGGAGAGACAGCATATTTTACTGCTATCTCTGGAAGTGCTGCGTATTTTATAGTAGAAGGAATTTTTTTCTTTTAAATTAAATTCTGAAGAACTCCTTTATTGATTTTTCATTCTCAAACTTTATTTAGGTGAAATATGAAAAAAGTGTAAGACAGGTAACAAGCAGCCTAAAGTAAAAGAAGCCAAATAAATTTCTCTGTTTTAAGAGGAAGGCTGAGTGTCTTCATAGAGATAGGAAGCTGAGAAAGAAAGCAACAGCATCCCCTTCCCTGGAAAAAGATTAATAGGATACAATTTACTGCATGTTTTACTGTCCATTAATTTTTTTCTTGCTCTGCATATTCATAAAAACCATTTATTAAGAAAATACAAGTGGGGGATGGATGGATGGACTGGAAGCTTAACAGGGGACTTCAGGTTATTATGCAGGGTTTAAACACAAGCTCAGAACACACTGCTTGGCTCCAAGGCATAGCAGTACATGCTTTACACCCTTCCCACTCACAGAGGAGCCAGGATCTTTGCCTGGGACTTCCAGGCAGCACAGGGCCATGTATGTCCCATGACACAGACACAGAAATGGTCTGGATGGATTAGCTCAAGTCTAATCTCAAAGATTTCTAGTCCCTAGGCAATGAGGGAAACTTTCTCCTCATTCAAATATTGATTGTCATTTTCAAAGAGGCCAATTTTGAAATGGAAACAAGAATATAAAATTAGACACCCTTCTCCATGTAGTTCCTGTGCCCTGTAAGATGCTCTGAGCATCCTGCAACACTGCTCCTATCCTGTCACAGTCCAAAGTGGATGCACCTCCCAGTCTGCCTCTTTCAAATACTGTAAGGAACAAGTATACAGAAAGAAATCCACAAGAAGATATCAAAGGAAACATTCTGTACAGTTATCCTTGAAAGCTCAGCTTGGAAAAATAATGCCTTGGGATTGTTTGCTGGAAATACAGGCCTTTCAATCCAACCAGTTAAACAGACAAAGGAATAAGTAAAACAAACACTGTTTTTACAAAAATGTTCCACAAATTCAGTGACTGGTTATACACACTGCTCATTCATCAAAGCCCCAGGGCTCAATCGGCAGAAATTCATATGGGAGTTTATGGGTTTACTAGAAATCTACAATGTTTATTAACATTACACACAAAGGTATGAAAGAGCCTCTCCACATATTTATGAACACAGAAGAGAGTACGCAGCTGCTGAGAAATACAGCTATCAGCTGTCAACTGTCCCACTACTCTTTGAAAGTAAATTTAAGTCTTTAGATGGATAAAAAAAAGGGCAGCTACAATAAATAGCATCAGGATTTGCACCATATATTCAGGAACGTAAAACTATCGCATATTCTTAACCATAGAAATGTCGAAATGAATAGCAATAACCAGGGTAATTCTATTACCCACAGGCAGCGAGAGGCATTGTAAACACTCTAACAGCACATTCATCTCCTGCAATAAATTAGGGATCGACAAAGCAAAATTGAATTTCAAAGATAAATGACAGAAAACGACTTACATTTTACTTGGAGATGTAAACAAACATATCATTTTATATAATTACACATGTAAACCTCTAATTTAAAAAGACTGTATTCTGATCTAAATGAATGATACTTCATTGAACAAGAAAGAGAACCCACCGGGCGAGCCTGTGCAATTACGTGGGGGACCGCTGCTTTATTGTTTTTCCTGAGGTGACAATGAGAGTGGAACGACCTTTTTGAAACAAGCTAGGTATAAAAAATGATTGCTTTTTAAAAACAGCTACATTTTCTAATGCATGGTTATGTCTGAAAAAAAAGAAAGGGAGAAGCAGAAGCAAAACCTTTTTGTTCTTCTTTCATTGTCCCTCCTGTCTCTTGTTAAGAGTTCCGTCAGCTTATCGCTGAAAATATCAAAACTGAACGAAATGCACAGCAAACATTCACTTCAATGAAGATTTTGGATTATGCTTTCCTTTAAAGGCAGATTCTGGCTTTTTTTTGTTCCTAGAGTATGTTTAAAGTGACAATATGGTGTGCCAGACTGTTCCGCCTATAATACAGGGGACTTAAGAGGGACTCCCTTTCATTCTTTAAAATTCAGCCAGTGCAGTCCCAAGGAACAGCAGACAAAGCCACTACTTTTCTAAATATTCTTCTCCACTTGTGGGGTGGGCAGGTTTTCTCTTCTGTGTATTCCTCCTGGAAGGTTATTTGCACACATGACTGTTGAATACCCTGGTTTCCAGACAGCATTTATGAACAATTTGCAACTTCATTTTGGTCAACTAAACAAGACAAGCTGTATTGGCTCCCTCTCATCTAATAAATTTGCTGTTACCTTTCCTGCATTACAGTTCCAGCCTTCACCCCTCCTAAGCCTGATGGATGGAGAATACTCTGTGCTCCAGATAATGTCTGCACAGCCACACCAGAGCAGCCTAACTACTGATTCCTGTGGATGTGTCTAGCATAGAGCAATCTCAAATTATTCCTCAAATACAGTGTTTTGTTTATTCCCTTAATGAATTCCTACTCTTCAAACTCCCAGAGACCCTGTCTTTGTCTTTTTTTTTTCTTTTCTTTTTTTTCCCCAAACCCTCCAGTTTGGATGATCCTTTCCAACCCTAGAGGAGAACAAACTGCCTCTTTTGAAGCCAGGATCACTGAAGAAACCACCAAATAAGATAATCTGTCTACCCAATACTTGAGACAATCTATTAATGTATGCCCTTCAGCATGCAAATTCCTTATTCAAGACTCATCATTTTTATTTCCTCTCTAGCCAGGCCCATACGCAATATCAATTCAACAATTAATCTCTGCGTCCTCGTGCCTCATAAATTCTGCAGTGCAACCGTATCAAATGCATTACTGAAGTCCACGTAGATGACATACAATGTATTTCTTAGAACATCATTTATCTTATCCATGACATCAAGATAGGCTGATACGATTTACTTCTGGTAAACCCATGAGCACTTTTATCCTGTTTTCTATTTATTTTCATGCTTTTAATTATACCGTCCTTCAAAATACTTTTGAAAGCTTTGCAGTTGACAGAGGTCAGATGAATAGTTCTGTGACTGCAAGGCTTATTTCTTCACCCTGTCTTCCTACTCTTTGCTGCTGACATTTTATTTGTTATCTCCCAGCTG
The DNA here is from genome assembly GCF_052056855.1 of Sturnus vulgaris. NCBI lineage: Eukaryota > Metazoa > Chordata > Aves > Passeriformes > Sturnidae > Sturnus > Sturnus vulgaris. Next base: position 40,656,226 of record NC_142244.1, on the reverse strand, counting down.
CATGGCTTAAATCTCTGATTTTATAATACCCCTCAGTAGTCACTTGCTACAGGAGTTGTATTTAAGGTACCAATTGTTTCGCATTTCTGGAGTAGAAATTATCATCCTTATTCTTACTTGATATAGAAGTGATGGCAGTGAGTTGTGCTTGGCCAGGAAGAAGCCAAATCCAAACTTGCTGTGGACAGCAGGATAAGGTCTGCAAAGGTTGCTGTATCAAACCACAATCACCACCTGACTAGGGTCACTTTAGACAGCAGATGGCTTCAGGCATCTCACAGTGATGTGCTTCTTGAACTCAGGTGGGATGAAACTCAGAGTGCAACCCAAAATGCCTGCCCTCCAAAATGATCCCTCAGGACCTACCCCTAAGATTGCAAACACAGTGTGCAGTCCATAGCTGCAGTATTTATATGATAATATTCAATGTGCCCAAGCTGCACTGCCCCTGTCGCACGACTGATGAGCAATTTCTCCGCACTGTCATTGTCACCTGAGTCATCTCTTGGGGCTGTGATGCTCTGGAACAGCAGAACAAATGCCCTTGAGGGACTGTCCCACAGAGGCTTAGCTCTTCTAAAACACTTCACACATAAGTTCATGCCTTGTAGGATAAGAAGGTTTTCAAGTTCAAATCTTTTACTTAGGCTCAAACAAATATATAAGAATAAAAATAGCACTCATATCTTTTGCTTTCTTCCCTTCAGAAGCGCAGTGCCACCTAAAAACCTAATTGCTAATAAGATGCCTCAGCACAGATTTTAGTATCTCCCTGCATCGCTTCCATTTTCAGGGAGAAATTACAGATTTCTATTTGGGTTGTAATTAGCATATCATTATTAGAGGCAAAAATAGCTGTAAATATATCTTACTGGTAGCTAGCTTAGTCACCAGCACACACCATCATTAAACAATTTTCTTTAATTTTTTTGTGCACAAAGGCCTCATAATTCTGAAAAAGCAACGACTAAGCCTAACTAGACTCTGGATATAATTTATGATAATTAATTTTAGTGTTTGCAGGAATGAAGACATATAGTATCTGCAGCAAGGGTGGTGGTGGTGTCACTTCCAGTGGAAAGAGGCTATGCAAATATTCTGCACCTTGGACCTGGATACATCATGAATTCTTGTTCAATCTCTTTTTCTGGCATATTATGATAAAAGAAGGAAAAAATAATAGTAAAAAAATCTCCAATGTATGCTTTTGTGTAAGAAATGCATAGGTCACAGCATGATAAAGTCCTGGTATTTTCCTTTCTCAATTGTGGAGGAGGTGCAGAGGGTGTGCAGGGCACAGCTGTCAGTTACCCCCCCTCCCCAATCTACACACCCTCATTACCTTTTAAAGAGATTTTGCATTTTTCCCTCAACCAAGCCCTGCTCTCAACAACAGAACAACACCAGCTTTCTCCCTGAATGTGCTAAAAAAAAAAAAAAAAGGTGCTGATCCCTCATGACCATCGTCTCCAGCTCAGTAAAGCACAATGGTGAGAGTGGTTCCCTGTGCTACCTGCAGATTCCCCAGGTCAAGTCAATCTCATCTTCATCTGTAATAAGAAAATGATCCATTGGCGAGGTGATCTTGCTGATTTAGAGGCAGAACACTGAACAGAGCTGTGGAAAGAAGAATCCTCACAGAAAAGATATATGGCCCTTTTTCATGACATGCAGCTCACACTCAGCACTGCCACGATCTGATCTGCTGCCTTTCCCAAGGTGGTCTCCTGCCCAAGAAAGCACACTGAGATGCCTGTTAGGTTTCCAGCTCACCCTCTATCTTGGTCTGTAACCTTACATGGGACATTTTATGTCCCTGTACTTCAGTTTCCCCTCCCATAAAACTGGGTATGTTTCTTTGTAAAGTGCCTTGTGACCTAAAAGGAAAAAAGTTACTTCTGTAAGATATTATTAACTAACAATGTCATGAAGCTCAGTGATAAGAGCACTAAGCATTTCCTGAAATTTGTCCTTTTTTTTCTTCTCTGAGCACAAATTTATAAACTGTTATCAAGGGGTAAAATACAGTATGAGGTATGACCCCCACTTCAGTGGCCCAGCACGTAACAAATAGCAAGAATGCACAGCAAAACTGGAACAGGAGCAGTAGCTGATTTTCTCTGTGAAGCCAGCCCAGTCCCCCAGCCTTGTGAAACAGCTCAGCCCTTTGCATAAATCCAAGTCTCCTTAGATGCCTCCCTCTTGCACAGGTCCCTTTGAGAAAAATGATGGCTATGAATGAAACAGGAATGCAAACGTGTATGTGTGAAAGCACTCCAGGAAGCAGCAGTCACATTTAAAGGAATGGTCTATACTGCTAAAGCAAGGAGATGTCTGGGGAACATGCTGTTAACACCTGGGCACACAGCTCTGCTAAGGTCCCAGCACTGACCTGTCAGTAGATCTGTGGTTTGGTAACAGGAGGAGGGCAGCAAGACTCCAGCACATCACCTATACCATCACGCTAAGAAAAGGACAGATGGTGGCCTTACAGAGATCCAGGATGAGACTAAGAGCATCAGCAATGAGTTACAGAAGCAGAAAAAAGCCAAATTGCAATGCAATTTTAATGGGACTTAACAGTCCTAAATGTTTTAGAAGACCTGTTTAAAACAAGACCTGTTCAGTTCCTTGTAAGTCAAGAGGAACCCAAGAGACACAGTGAGGACTTCAGCTTCCCACAAGCGTCATCTTTGCCACAGCACTTGGACACCTATGCCTTTGTGTGCAGAGTATGGCAGTGTAAGAAAAAACAAGTTCCAGATCAAGTTAAATAAAATGAAATAAAATAAAATGCCTTTCTCCCTTCACAAGGTCTCACACTGAGTTTGTTACAGTTAATTGTGACACTCTTATTTCAGCTAGTTTTAATCTAGGCAACTTCTCACTGAAATGGATGCCATGTTTAACTATCCTGCTGACCACAAGCTGAGGAGAACCATGAGGATAATACATACACCCATTGTGAAACCTATTCTGAGCTAACCTATCATGACTCAAAAGCTGGTTGTTATTGCACTACTGGATACAAAGGCTCAAGGCAGAGTGGGATGCTTGGTGTGCTCATTTGCATCTCATTACCCAGCGTGCTCTTCCTCCTCAGTGCTATTTTCATAGTGGCATTGTTGTCCGAGCCCTGGGAACAAGGAAAAAGATTTGGTGACTTTGGATGCATGCAGTTCTTTTCTACTTGCTTTGCTCTCCCTTTATAATGAAAGGCTTTGCAAAGTGGTGAAAAGGAATCAATTTTCCATTTTTAAGGCTGTATGGGTGTGGGTTTGTTTTTCTGTTTTTCTTTTTTTTTCTTTCCCAGTAGTTTAAGTTATCAGGAGCAAATCTTGAATAACAAATAAGATTACAGAAATGTGAGCCTAATGTTCCTCTCTCTACAAGGCGCTCAAGCATGAAGGTTTTGATCGAAGAGTCAGAAATGAGATTTAACTTCCTTCTGATTTAAGTTTCATTTGTACAAAGAACCTGCTTCAGCAAAATGTGATTGCAAGCTCATTATTCAGTGAAGGGCAAATATCTTCAATCGCAATCTAGTACGATCAGCAGCTTTTTCTGTGTTATAAGCCTCAGTGAAGAGAACTGAACATACTGGCTTCTGTCATTGTCTACATCTGAGACTGTGATGATTTCACCCTGTCCAATTCATTTCAAAAGCTGTAGCTTCCAATTAAATGTATAAGTTGTCAGCCAGAGTAAGTGTCTATCATTTGAGCCAGATCAGTTTTGGTTTCTGGCAGTTTTACTGCATCAAAGGGTTGATTTACAGATCAGTTACTTTTTTTTTAATTCAGTACTGAAGGGAATAAAACTGCCTTAAACATGGGACTTAAAACGACACTGAGTTACCTGTTTTCCATAGTTTTCAGTCTGTTTTAACAAGTTGGAAATAAAACTTCATTCCTCAGTGACTTGATAGTTTTCAACATGCACTAAAAAATAATTTAAAAAAAATAAACTCCAGGCAAATCTAAGAACCTTAAAATCATGCTCTTTAACAACATCTAGCATACAAAGATTACATTGTACCCTATAAATGTCAATGAATTCAGCACCAAAAGCTTGTGTGAGGTATGAGGTTAGCCCCTTCTTGGGTTAAGAAGATTTCTCCCATTTTACAGATAAGGAACCTTAGCTATAAAAGTAAAACTACGTGTTAAAGACTGGTGCTGTGTATAGTAGAAGCTCATTTAAAACACTCCAGTCTCTCAGGTTCATGTTTTAAGAATCTGAGCAATTTTGAGAGTCCTTCTTGAGATAAAAAATGGGTAAATGTAGGTAAAAATAATGCAAAAATACTTGACATGGAGTCTCTGTGCAAGGAAAAACTATGAGTTTTGGGGGTTTTAAGGCTAAGACTCAGTACCTCCTTAAAATATGCAGAGCATTTGCTCCTTGGGCTCCTTGTGGCAGGAGGCTGACTGGCATTTCACAGCAGGATCCTATGACGATGCTTTGAAGTGTTTGTGCTGTATAACCCTTGATGAATCAATTAGGCCTCCTCACTCACCCAAATTATTCTTTTTACTTGTTTTCACAGGAATAGCATAGCCCTAAATCTAGAAACTGGACCTGTAGGTTTCAAAAGGATCAGGTTGTAACTGCTGTAGGTAGTGGTTGGTGAAATTGAAACACCCGAAAGTAAAAGGCAAATGGATCAGGTTTTTAAAACAATTGTTTTAAAGTCTTAAATCACTATCAGGTAGCTTCTTAACAGCCTGTATCCAGTGAGGCACACTGAGCTAAGAGCCACTGTGTGGGGAATCATGGAGACATGCAGGAGCTGGGAACAGAGACTGGAGACTGCTTGTCAGCTGGGATGGGGCTGCATCAGAGTCAGGAGAGCCATAGACCCAATCCCAGGAACTAAACTCCACTGTTTTCAAAAGGGCTGTGATATCTGGTAACAGTGACAGACAGAGCAGAGTGAACTGCTGAGGACCTGGGCAATCCTGGTGGCCATTTCCAAGAGTGGTGGTCCAAAGCCAGGAGTGCACAGGGAGCTACAACAGCCTTTTCCAGAAGAAAATGCTTGTATGAGTAGGCAGAAATGAATCAAGGTAACCACAGCGTAAAGAAGCAAAACAATCAACAAGAGTTCATTAAGAAGTGAAATGAGCTAACAGTTAATTAAAAGTTCACTAAAGATACTCAATGCTCCAAATAGTTTTGCTTTGAAGGAGGAAAATGAAGTGAGAGCAAACACATTTTTAGTACATGGATTTTTCCAAGAGTCAGTCCTATTTCTGCATCCACACCACCAAAACCTCTCCCAAAGCCATGGAACAGCAGAGGTGCCATGGAACAGAACAGGACCCTGCTTAACCAGGACAGGTAAGAGTCACTGTACTTGCATCCTGCCCCACTGACAAACATCCTTGTACAGTCAAAGCAGAGAAGCAGGCACCTATTAAGCATGATTTATGCGGGTTTTTTTAGATATCCAAGGTAAGAGGAGATAAAATATAGTTTAGAGGCATCTCTCTCTCTCCAGTCACTAAACATGCAGTTTACAGATGGTGCAGATCACTACAGTTTGGTAGAGGAAGTCACAGCCTCTATGTCCTAAGAAAAAGTCCCGTGAGGCAGATGAGGGAGGCAAAATGGGATTATCTCTTACCCCTGCAAGTCCTAATGGATTTGGGGCTACTGGGATGGCTTTATGGCATGTGTTAGAGCAGCCCCAGAAAGCTTTGAAGCAGCTCTCCACTTCTTATTTTAGGCTACATCACTCTCTTTCCCATCACTGGTACTGTTCTGGGAGGGTCTGCTGGCTGGCCCCTTGCCTGTCTTTGTCTCTGGAAGGGATCTCTCCCATCCTGTGGCTCACATGGTTCCTTCATCCCCCAGCCACTGGAGTTCAAGGAGGGAAGATAGCACCTGCGACCTCTATTTCTGCTGCCGCCATAAATTCAACTTCCCATTAAAATTTTATTTCTAGGTCAAGACAAGAATGATAGATTAAAAACAAAAATAGCTGAGCATTCAGTATGGAAGCTGCTGCAGCACAGCCCGTCCAGCCTGCCAGACCCAGCCAGCCTCCAAGTATGCCAGTTATTGATTTTTGTACCAAAACATTTACACTGGCACAACCCCCAGTGAGTGCAATTATATGGGTATAAAGGTGCTTTATACTAGCATAGATTATGAGATAAACAAGCTCATTTATACCGCTCTAACTGCACTCACTTCGGGGTATTTGTACCGCTTTAATGATACCAGTGTAGCTAAAGCAATACAACTTGTGTCTACAGACAAGACCTCAGCCTGATGGTAATTAACATGGGCATTTCCAGCCACCCTGAGCAGCTGAGGTTAGTGTTAGAAATAGCAACTGACCCATAACAATTTGCAACAGCATCAGAAACCTCTATAAAACAGCTCCACCTTCAATTGCTTTTTCCACATTTGCGGGAAGGATGTTTATTGTGCCCCTTCTACCAGGCGGCCCCAAGAGCTAAAAGTTGCTTGTGGCCACTTTTCTCCTGCGTCTGGACAGAAAAACGAAACAAAAAAATAATCAATTCACCCAGTGACATTTTGCTGTGAAAGAGCGAAGGCAGCACAAAAACTCCGATAGAAGCGGCAGTTAACCCTGTGCTACCCTTATTGTTCCTCATTCAGCAGCTCCGAGCAGCCCATGGAGCACGGGAAAAGGGGCTCTGCCATCTGTTGCTAGGGCTGACATCACCCCTGTTTGCTCAGGCATTGCTCCTTGGGCTGTGCTTCCATCATTAATCAGCACCAGCCCTGAGCTGGCCCATTCAGCAGCGCCTCGGCTGTTGGCTCTGGAGAACCTCATTGCAAAAAGGAGCTGCCAAAGTGCCTGGCCTCACTCGGAGAGACGCCTGGATACACATCAAGATTGCTTTGGACAGAGGATTTGTCAACTCATCCTGGGAGAAAGTGTGCCCTGCACAGTACACAACTTGACAAAGGGAAGAAAAACAAACCCAGAAAGAAAACCCCATCTCCTATAAGCACTCTCCATAGGTCAAACTTCAAGCCACAGGAAACCAAATTGCTCTTTCCCTGAAACCAGGTTTGCCAAGAGGCTGCTGAACCCATCAAAGTGATAATGGATACATATCGACTAATTTTTTTTTCCTGACTAATACTAGCACAATCTCACAGGAAACAAGAAATGCCTTAACCAGGAAAAAAAATACAAAGAGATTTAACAAAAAAATGGGCTGCCAATGCAGACACAGAGCAATGTTTCCACAGGACAATCGGGGAACAGAGGCACAGAGGGGCTTACTGATTTCCTCAAGGTCAAACACATAAAAATGCACAAGCAAGAAAAGCCTGAAGCACTGGCTACAAATGCTGCAGCAGCACAGACACCAACCAGACACACGGACTCCCCATTTCCAACCATCTTCTATTTTCCCAAATGTCCGAGTGGGTCGTGCAATACTAGCATAAACAAAGGGCATGTCATGTTGGAAATACCTAAGGCATAAAAATGGAAAATGCTGAACCGTACTGACATATATTGAACAGGTTTCTGGAAACACTCAAATGTCTGCAAGTTTTTCCGAGTTTTTTTCTTAGGGAAGAAGAGGGGAACACAAATACAAGTTTCTTTTACAGGCAGCAGACCTGTTTGAAAAATTTGTAATTCCTTAAACCTGAAACGTCAGATGAGAGTCATCCTGAGACTAAGACACTTGAATTTAGGTGTGTGCATGTGATCTAGAGAGCTCATCGGTGCGTGTTCAACTCAATTTCCAACACATAAGCATCTATGGCTTTGGGTACATCTGGCTCCTAGCCATAGCACCTGCAGGACTTCTCATTTAGCACTCCCTGCCCACATCCAGAGTGCTTTTTCTCCCAGTTTGAAGGACAAAAAGAAAATGTTATTTTCATACATGCTCCTGCAACACAGTGATGGGGACAAATCCTTTAAAGAACAATTTAGGTTCCTACTTCTAGTGATTTTAATTTAATTTTCGTTTTATGTGGCTGTTTTCCAGATCCTACCTGGCATCAAGCTAATTCATACCTTCCTACACTGCTCAGCACTAGTGATAGACTCACTCCCCAAGTGATTTTGACAAAATTGGGCATCAAAGGAAGTACTTTTCTCACTTTCCAGCAGTTCTGAAGGGGTTTTTTTCTGGTTAAAAAAAAGCAACCAAAACACACACACCTTTTCATTACAGTGTTTCTAATTTCAATATTTTTTCTCTAAAACTAGGAGTTCGGATTTGAGGATCCCACTGTGCTGTCTAACAGTCTTCATGCCTTGATGTAATCCAAGTTCTCACAGAGTCTCAAAGAGACAAAACCTACTGCTCAGAGGAAGCTGTCTCAGTGGGTCGTCCATCCCAGGGGAGTGCAAGCTGTAGTAAAGGCATTTAGACTGTTTCTCAGAAAGAACAAAGAAGTATTTTAAATGTTGACTTTTGACCCCCTGAAAATCAAACTTGTATTTTTTAATGGAAGAAAAACCCCCACAACAAAACCACTCAGTCTCTCCTCGCTTTATACAGTGATACATTGGACAATGATCTCAGGCACATAGTGTGATTCTTGGGGGTGTCCTGTGCAGGGCCAGGAGATGGATTTTGGTGACCCTTGTCCATTCCATTCCAGCTCAGGGTATTCTGTGATTCTCTGTAACTTTGAGGCATGCTGCCCACTGAAAATCCTCCTTGCAGAAGTAGTTTCTTGGCTGATAATGTCTGGTTTCTGTAGTACTGACAAATAGGCTCAACCTAGAAGGACTAAGAAGCCAAGTTAGACCCCAACAAGCCCTTGAATGAGTTTGTGCTCAGGGCTGCAAGTGGATGCAGTTTTTTGCTTTTCTCAATACTCATGACAGCAGCTTCTGAGCACCAACAGCTCCCTTCTTCTCTGTCCTCTTATCCTTAAGGAGGAAGCAAAGGGTTGGCATTGGAACAAGGGTCTGCAAGATGGTACAGTGTCTCCATTCTCTCCACAGGAATGGTATCACCAGAATATACAACCTTAAGTGGAGTTGTTTGATAGCTCTGCATTCTAAGGGTGAAAAACAACCCCACACTCAGTAATTTCATGAGACCTACCTCATGGCGGCACCATTCTGTCACAGGAACAGCATTAATATTTCAGTTGATATGATTCCAAACACCCCAGAGAATAAAAGTCATCTTTGTCTGGTCTTGGCTAAGTAAATCTGGGTGTCCTGCCTAAGCCAGTGATCCAGATTTCTGCTGTAAAACACACATAAGGGCCTGCTGGGCAGTCTAGACTGCCTCACTCTCTAGTACCTACAGATCAGTCTGCATGCCCGGCTTAGCAGAACAGAAGCCTAATTCTGAAATAGTGACACAAATTAACTAAGAGGAGACTGAGGGGAGACCTCGTCAAAGCCTACAACTTCCTCACCAGGGGAAACAAAAGGCAGGCACTGAACTCTTTTCTCTGGTGACCAATGATGGGACCCCAGGGAATGGGCTGAAGTTGTGTCAGGGGAGGTTTAGGGTGGGTATCAGGAAAAGGTTCTTCACCCAGTGGGTATTTGGGCACTGGAACAGGCTTGACAGAGCCTTGACAGAGTTCAAGGAGCATTTGGGCAATGCTCTCATGCACAGGGTGTGACTCTTGGGGTGTCTTCTGTAGTGCCAGGAGTTGGACTTCAGTGATCCTTCTTGAGTCCTTTGCAATTCAGGCTGTTCTGTGATTAATCCCATCCTTCAGTGCCAGTATCCCACCACAAAAGCTGTCCTAATCACTCTTTGCTCTCCTCTCTCCCCTTGTCCATTCCATATATTTAGTAGACACACTAGGCAGCAGCATGCTGGTATTCAGAAGTCTTGGTTTCTTTTTGGCAATTTAGTCCTGAGTTTTAGCTGTTTATAAAGGAAGACTTAATGAGTACAGTTACTTGTGTGAAAACACAAGCATCTGTGGTTGTGATTACGGCTAAATTCAGCCTGCAACCTCAGCTGTCAATGGTTTATTATCTCTTAAAAAATATAATAAAACTAAATCACTTCCTCTAATTATAAAGGGACCATTTTGAGAAGCCTGAAAGAGGTGACCTGCACCTTCTGGGCGGGAGCGCTCTTGCTGTGCGACCTTCCCGTCACCCGGAGCCTAACGAAGCAGAAATAATTGGGAAATTCCCTCCGATGTCACCTCTCAGATTGCGCCTGCCGCTCCTCAGGGCTGTCATCGCGCTGCCGCCTGCTCGCAGCAATGGCTGCTGGCACGGGGCGCGCTCGCAGCGCTGGCACCGCGCTGCGTTATTAGCGAGCTGTCAGACAGCGGCACCGCGCAGCCCCCGTGACAACGCGCGGAGACTTGGAGGGGCAATCACACGCTGTTTGATAGGTAAAAATAACTGAACCCTTACGGTAAAAATAAAACCACAAACACAAAGCTCTAGTCTTTGGTTGAATGCTGTTTTCTTTCCCGGTGCCACGCTCAGGAATGGGTTTATGAGGTGGGTACAAGATGATGTTGAAGAGTAGTGATTTATTTGCTGATTCTCTCTGCAAGCCCACAAGGGTTGCTAGGGGCAAATATTTTCATAGTCAGATAGTGCCTGTAAACCAAGCCCTGAGTAAGGACTGGAACACAATCTCCACCCCAGGGAGAGCAGCTCCAGGAGGCATCATGGCTCAGGCTCCCAGGTCCCACTTACCTGCACGCTTCCCTGCCGTGTCCCCAGGGCAGTCACCCACCATGCACCCACAACAGTAACCCATCGTGGCACAGCTCCCTAGGCTCTGGCTCCCTGGGAAGCCCAGAGGCAGGAGGATAAGAGCCCCACATAGTCCTCATCCCCCTGCTCCCAGCACAGCAATGGAACAATGAGCAGTGACCCTCTGCGCACTGCACCCTGTGTTTAGAGCAGCTGAAAAAGGAGCAGGGGGATTCGCACTCTCCCGTAAAAAATATCCATCAAAAGTCCAAGTCCAGCTGCCAAACAGTTAATTCCTTTATACCATCTTCCCCTACATAAGGAACAGCCTCTCAGTTCAGTTTTCAACCTAACACCTCATTCAAATCTCTCCTGGAGCCCATAAAAAATCTGTGAAAGGCAGTAAATTTCAGGAAGAACAAGTCCAAGTTCCTTCCCTCTAACCAGCTCCTCAACATACACTCTCTTCTGCTTCTTCTATTTCAGTTGTAAATCCAGGATACAGGAATACTACCAATTTGCAGCAATGACGACTGTTGAAGTATCACAAAGACAACAGGAAAATAAAACCATTTACAACTAAGTTGAAACACTTAGCAGCTGACCTCCTCTCTGCGCCCAAGATACCAATAACCAAAATCTCCCCTTCTTGAATAACCTAGCTTAGGAACTTGGATCCTGTACCTTACAGCACCGTGCCCGTATCTGGGCATGTTGCACATGACAGCTTATTCCAGAGGATATGCACTATATTAAACAGAAATAAAATACGACTGTACACTTCTACCCTCTCCAAATGACTGGGTTTAAGATTCATTTACAGACACAACTCAGAAAACCGGACAAAATCTGTGTAATTTCCAGCAAAAACTGAGAAACAGGCACTTGGTGTGTTTCAGGGTGTCCTCCACAGGGCCAGGAGCTGGACTCCATGATTGTGATGGGTCCCTTCCAACTCAGGACATTCTATGATGTTTTTCCAAAACATTTATTTGTTGCTTATACAAATGGTCAATACCTGATCTAAAAACAGCATTTAAATCACCATCATTTTTTAAACTGGCACTGAAGAGAACAGTTTCACACATGGCCATCCTGATACTGAAGACCTATTTTACTAATTTGAGCAAAAGTTGGGTAGATGCTGGATCTGTGATAATGGTATTTTCTGTCCCCCAAACATCTCTGAGAAATATGGTGAACAGTTATACTGGACATAGGAGTTTTGGCTCTGTTATACCAACTCACTAGCTACTTGGCAAAGGGATAAATGATCTGTCACCTGCATCCATTCTGTCAAATCTCATGTTTCTTAACATAGGAGTAAGAATTGATGTGCTACTAATGTTTCTACCTTTGCAAATCAGAGCCAAAGGCTAAAAGGAGTGATCATCAATAAACCAGGACTTGCACCTGCTGAGCTGCTCCATTCACTTCCACACCCATGCAAGATCCACAGAAACATCTAGGTCAAACTGTTACTAGAAGCCAGAAAAGGCTGCAGCCCTGAATAGCAGCAATGCATTAGAATGCTGGCAATGTCTCCCTCCGAGCCAGCTTACCAAGCAAACAAGTCTGCACCTGAAAGAATTCTAAGTAACTGACATTAAGGCTCAGCGAGACAACTGGAGTCGTGCTCTTAAGTGTAAGGGTAAAAAGTTGTATTTCAACAACTACTTTTAATTTTCAGACATAATGATCTGGGGCGCCACAACTGATGGTACCTTAAAAATGATTTCAGAAGACTGAAAACCTACGTCTTCTGAAATCAGATCATTGCTTCATTTCGGGTGCCCCTAAACTGAAGTAACTGAAGTTCCTAATGAACTGTTTTCATAATCTGGTCTGAATTAAATTAATGAATTTAAAATAAGGAAAGAAATTACTTCTGTGTTATTATCTGGCACATGGGCACAACTCCTAGGAGTCAGTCTTGTCTGCTAAACTTCTCTTTTCACAGTGAGATCAGGCACAAATTTTACCATATCGTGTCCCTCATTACAATCCCTGAATGTAAATTTGTGCTTTCTGTCTGATGCCTTGATGGTCTTAAAGGTCTTCTCCAGCCTGAATGATTCTGTGACCCCATGCTTAGCCAGACATCTCTGGCTATAGATCTCTGGCTCACAGGGAAGGACAATCTACAGCTGAAAGCCAGCTACTGCAGCGGAGCAGGCTTAGTGCTTGAGCCACTTCTTCACACCCAGTGCTTGGGAATGCTGCTGGGAGAGGTCTGGGCAAGAGTGTCCACCTCTGCCAGCAATGGAAAAAAGAAATCCCCAGGGAGATAAAATGCTGAAGATTCCTGAGTGATCTTTATGCTATATGCTATCCTTTGATGCAATATAAGAATCTTGGCTGCTGCTGCTCTTTAGACAACCTGGGGAACATGTAAAGTGGGGCAGAGTGGAGAAAAACAGCTAAAACTATTGCTCCTCTTTGGGCAGAAAAGCAGGGGAATCCAGACAAGAAAGGTATGATCATAGCTGTATATACATACAAATAATGAGTGCAAGAACAGAGCTCTGAGGCTGCAACCTTTATAGGGCTTGTGGAGAATGTATCAGGCTTCTCTCTTGAATAAGGATGGGAGGAAAGCAGGAAGCAATGATGATGGTGGCCTCTCTACATGTGAGGTAGCTGATGGGTAAGACAGACCCATCTGACTCTCCTATTAAGAAAATTTTACCAACATCTGTACCTGATACACTTGTCAGAACACGGTGAGTCTCCAGATAGTCAATGATCAGGCTGACAAATGCATCAGTTTCTCTTTCGCTTGGGTAGCTCCAAGGAGTAATCAACGCTGCTGTCAATTAGAAGTCATTATTTAAATTTGGGGATCAAGCATATCTCTTCTCAGTAGTTCCACACCCACCCAGTTCAGTGACTGTTTGCAAATGAGATGCTATTTTTCTCAGCCTAAGTTTATCTGAGATTTACACTTGTGCTTATCCATGTGGTCTTACAGGCTAATTCTTGGACTTCTTTTCTCCTTATTCCTAATGCATCCTTTGCTTATTTAGTTAACTTGAGGAGTATATCAATTTATTTTGCCCTTACAATTAAGCATTGCAGAAATCTACTTCTTCCTTTGAAGATGCTAAACTATCCTTTTTATAGACAAGGATTAGGAAGATCATGAAAAATCCCTATGCCATTAATATATTCACATGTATACTGTTAACAGCAAAATTAGAAGGTTAATGTGTCATTTTGACAGTACTGGTGTTCAGTGGACAGTATCATTGCGTCCCATCATCTCTTTTTCTACTAAATCCCTGGGCTATCAAGAAAAAATTTAAAAGTCTATCCTTAACCCAGGCAAAACAACTTTGGATAAGATGCAGTTTACATTAAGGATACGAATGGCATATACAAAGTATAATTAATTACCAACACTTTTAAGACAACAAAGCAACAATTCAGTGAAATATGACATCCATGATGGGTCAGGAGGAAGGATGTACACAAATTTGACTTTAAGCTTCCAAATCTACACATCTTGTTTTTCAGTTTTTGCACAGAATATTTTTGTTCTCTCTCACACACATATAAAAAAGTGAGTAACTTGTAGCTACATGGACCAATTTTTTTGTTTGTTTGTTTTTCAGGAGGATCTGAAGTAATTTATGCTTGCACCTATGAAAGTAAAAGATCTGTCATGGACAGACAACATAGCTAGCAATCAGTAACTCACTAGATCTCTATTCAAAGTTGTAACTATATGTGCATCTGCCTGGACAGTAGGGAAAAGGTGGAGAGAAGCAAAAAGACTGGTAACAGTGGAGTTATAGCAAGTCTTCCCTTCTGCATCCCCATAAATGTGGCTCTGTGCTGGGGCCACCGGGATCTGAAAAGAACCATAGAATCATAGAATTGTTTGGGTTGGAAGGGACCTTAAAGAACAACTAATTCCAAGCCCCGTTATGGACAGGGACACCTTCCACTAAACCAGGTTGCACAAAGCTCCATCCAACCCGGCCTTGAGCAATTTCATGGATGGGGACTGTGAGCCTATCTTTACAAAGGGGACAAAATCAGGGGTTAGGAGGCACTACTCTCTTCCTCACCCTGAAGATCTCTTCTTAATGCTTGCAAAACGCAGAATATACTGCAAGCAATCTTTATTGATTCAAAAACAAAACATGAGATGCAAGTTTGAGAAAAGTGTAGAGGGGTCAGCACATCTCAAGACTGGACTCTGGGGCATTAAATATAAATATATTTAGTAATAAAAACACTGGAAAAATGAATGGACAAAAACATTAGTTTCAATTTGTTAGGTTTTGTATGGAAAAATCTTCAGTAAGATTTACTATTTGGCAATGTAACTGAAGAAAACAGCCTCATTCTCCAATTTTACATCACCCTAACTCTGCAGAGTCCTCTGTGGCCACTTCTCATTCATGCTATTGTAATTTGGATGAGAATTAGACCAAGCACCCTCATGAAATTTTAATTAAACACTCAGCACAGCGCTCAAGAACATTTTTAAAACTGCAGCAAGTGGAGACAAGCACAGAGTAACCAGTTGGGAATGCTGCTGTAACGGCGCGACAGAGATGCTTTGTCAAGCCTGTTTTTGAAAGACTGAAGCAGCCCCAAAGACTACATCACTGACACAGAAAATTACCAAACATTTATAAATAATACAGTATGCTCAAACTATCTATCACACTGCAAACAAAACAGATCAGCAAGCTATCGAGCAGCTGATGAGAGAGGAAGACACAAAGTCAGCCAGCCTGAAGTCAGCCAACTGATGACAACTGGTGTCAGCGACGGGGCAGGTGAACTTAGGTTTTAACAAGGGCTGTAGCAAGGGGGGCTGCAATGGTGCCAGGTGCCTTCATGGTCCTGACTCTTCCTATAACTGCTTCAGGCTCCTGAAGCTACAGCCATGGCTGACACCCTTCAGCTGCCGGCAAATTCCGCGAGAAAAATCAAGGTAGAGGGAGTGGGGTACGAGGAGTGAAAGGAAAAGAAGGAAAAGTGTGATGCCAGAGATTATCTCCAGCAGCAGAGTGGAAGTGACATTGAAAGCAAGCTTCACAGACAAAAGACAAATGCAGTCAAGAAATCTTAAGTGCTATTAAAAGGCTCTGCAAGCGGATATGCCTATTGTGAGAAGCAGTGTAATTGGCTCTCTTTAAGTCTGAATGTCACTCAAAGAGTGTAGCAATAGGTAATAAATTTTATCTGCAAGGAGACTCTTTCCCTGAACCATTGCATGAACAGTAATGTTAGATAATAGGTCATAATGCTACAACTGAGTGCTCCTGTCAGGCAGAAATTTAGGTAAACTCACATTGCTTTATTTACAGGATTTGACCGCCAGGGTCAAATCATCACATCAAATCAAAATTGGTAATGAAACTTAATGGATTCTAGCTATAGTAACGAAACCATGAAGTAAAATCCACCTCCCTTTTCTTGTTGACATCCAAGTGCCACAGGCAGACTGATGTTCACTCATAATGCACCCCTAGTTCAGCCTGTTTCTCTGAGGGAACAAGGTGACAAGATTGTGCTGCCTCATAAAAGCCCCCAATCACTTTTGCACTGCCTTGTAAAAGCCCTTAACTATATTTACTAGGTGATTTCAACAAAAATTATTAGAGGAGTACAGGTCTCAATTATACTAATTTGATGTAATTTGTTACAGATTTCAGGAAAAAGCCCACTTGTAGACAGGTGAAGAAGAGCAAGCTGAGGCCAGTGATGGTGGATCTACCCATGACAGCAGGTGCAAGCCTCACTTCTGGAGGACACTGGCAAGGATGGCCAGTCCTGAGCTCCTGACTCTGGGACGTGAAGCCAAAACCTTACATCCCCCCTCCTCGGAGAACACCCAACGCAAACTTCAAGGCGTGTGTGTGGAACCAAAGTGAAACAAACTATCTGGTTCCTCCTACAAGTACTGCACCAAAGCAAAACAAAATATCTGAAATTTACTGGCTCTGAGACAAAGCTTAAGACTGCATCTTCGGTCTTGGTGGAGCTCTCTGGGGCAGAATCCCACCTTGGAAATGTTCCAGTTTTATGCTGGCTATTTAATTCAGTTGTGGCTCACCAAGGAACACCAGAGGTGCCTCAGCAATAGAGAAGAGCATTTTAACATTCCCTCCCCCATGTAAATGATCACAGCCCTGTAACAGAAAGTCGTATTTTCTCTTCCTCCCTCTGCAAAGCTTGCTGAGCTTTACTTCTCGCCTTCCATTACAGAAAATCATTAATTCTTTTTTTGTACTGAGAGTCAGCATAAAAGAAAAGATTGCAAAGGTATCATTACAGTGCATCTAACCTAGCACACTTGCCTCCTGGAAGAGGAAAAATGCCATCTTGAATCTCTGGGATTAGGCTTCCTGGATAAGTGCTATAGCTCCTGCATTATTTCATCAAAGACAGAGCCCCCTCCACCCTTCTTACACCCTTCAAAAACAGCCTGGCAATGGCAAAGTGCAGGCTTCCCAACCTATCCAGTAGGCTTTCCCTTCCTAGACCTTCATGGATTAAGCTCATCCAGTTTTTAGATGTGAATTACAATCCAGGCTGATCAGTCCTGTGTGAACCATAGTGGACTCCAGGACCCAGGGGTAGGGTGAGTGCTCACTATTAACACAAATGAGCTGAAAAACTGAAGAGACATCAGGGTTGTGTGCAAGTAATTATGGCTTTGGGACTGCAATATTAGATTTATGTCTTTAAATTCTAAACCTTATTTTAGGCAACCGATGTTTTCTGGATCTAGCCCCTGGTGACCAGTTACCTGAAGTAGATTTCCTGTTGCCTAAGCATGTAATAATGATGTTTCACCAGAGTAACCATCCAAGTGTCCCTTCATAGCCTTTGGAACCTGGCTTCAGAAATGCTAACTTTTTAGAGGTCCATATTCAGTTAAGCAAATCCCATCCCAGGTGTTAATTTCACATGAAAAAAAAACAAAACGAAACCACATTTTCTGTGGCCTGGAGGAAGCACACAAAGATCTGGGGGATTGGATTAAGAGGGAAGCAGATGCTGGATGCTTGGACGCTTGCTGAGAGAGCTGGAATGGACACAGGAGGAGGAAGGGGACAACAAGAGGGAAGTTTTGCCACACAGTCTGAATGTCCCAGCCCAGCCTCAGGCACACTGCACGTTCTGTGCACACCACAGGTCCATCAGTCTCACAGGCACAGCTCTACTCCCTAGGCTAATCCCAAGCAATTTCCTACAGACAGCTGTAACACTCAAACAAGATGATTCCACAAAAATCTCCAAAGCAATTTTAGTAGTAAAACAGTGTTATTTATTTTCCTGACAGTCTATATTAGAAAGCAAACTCGCTCTTTGTGGCTCCTGCTGTGCATCTTAACCTTTTGGATGCCACGGGAGGTGATAGGGCTACAGGAAGTCTAGGTTTGAGAACTGACATGCTTCTGTGCCATAAAATTGTTATTCTCTCCAACTGCACCCTCTGCCTACAGACTCTGGGAGACCTTCAGGAGCTATCTGTTTTGTACTTGTGCTTTACAAAAACATGGTGACACAAAAGTGATATGAGCAGGGTTGAATGGCTAGAAGATCTGGGTCCTGGTTTTGCAGTAGATGGAAAATAGATGGTTCTCACATGAAAACATGAGATTAGACAGGATATTTTAGGACATTCAGTGGCATTTACTTAAGGAACACTGCCTACTTTAAATCTGGTCCCTGTAAAAAAAGAAAACAAAAGAGAGAGCTTGTAGTTCTATACAAAGCCTGCCAGCCTGTGTTTCAAAGCAGTTAAAGAAAAGAAATAAACAATACACCCACCTAAGACTTCCTCGAAAACATACTCATTTTCTAGTCATGTTTTGCTACTTAAATACAAACGAACTCCTATGCAGACCCAGATCTTTATCTTCTTTACCCAAACCCAAGTTTCATGCTATTTACATACAGGTTCCTTCAATCCAGGCTAAAGCAGGCTAATCTCCTGCCTGTGATGGTGATGGGATGAGGGTTGTGAGGACAGGCAGAACCCGCTGCCACAGTCAGGGAAGGCTCATCCTCCTCAGTATGGATCTGAGAGGCTGATGGTACCGAGGCTGAGGCATGGTGTGTGAGCCTGGACACCAGGATTGCACTGGGGTATGATGGGGCTGATGGGTGAAGCCTTGCACAAGCAGAGTGACACTCACAGTATCCACACAGGCCAGGCTTTCCAAGACAAAACACCATGTAAGCATGGAAAACCATGGAAAGTAACAGGGCATATGCATGTAACAGTCCTGCTCACACTGTGCTTGTATGGCTGTGCTTTACTACTCTGTCCTTTCAAAACAAAAAGCCCACACAGGCCCAAGTCTGGTTAGAGATTCCGTGCACTGTTAAATGAGATTATGTAATTATAAGGAAACAGACCCTAAAATACTAGAGATGTTAGATTCCAAACTTCATGAGTAACAGAAAAATATTTGAAAAAAAAATCCTGTCCCTTGAACAAAGAGAAGCAAAGGCACCTGGCATCAAATAATTTTTTACACAAGATTCAGTTTCAGGACAATTTGTTACATTAAACATGTAATTCTTGTGAGATTTTAGGATTTGGACTGATGCAGGGCTCCAGACAACATTTAGGTGGCCAATTGATTAGGAGGTATCTGAAATGAAGAGAATCAAGACTGTATTAAAACATTTCTAATTTCAGTGAAATAGATCCTAAACATCATGATAAGTGTCCAATTTACACTTGGATTTGCACAGGCAGATCACTGGAGCCTGCACAGGTCCCTGAGCAGCACCTGCAGGATTGACTACTTAGTCCTTGTTTGACTGAGGAGAGCTGTCAAAAGGCATCAAATCAGTGACAATTTTCATAAATAAGGAATTGATTAAAATTCTGCACAGGAATTTTCATCTTAGAGAAAAGCTCAGAGACCCATGAGATGGCACAGAAAGCAGCAGGCAGCATCTCTCTCTGTATCTCTGGTAAGTCACACAGCCTGAATCACATTCAGCACCTCCCTAATAAAGCCTGGAGCCAGTCCTGCCTCCCTGTGTTTGGTGGGGCTTTCCACAGGTTCTGCAGCCTGGGAGAGGTCCTGCTGGGACATCCTGCCTGCTTGGGCTCACGGTATGGAGGCATGGAGAGCCATCCCCACAGCACAGGAGGGACTAAACACGGAACTTCACAGTGCTAACGAGGGGCTCTCACAAGGCCACACGGGGACTTCATGGCAGAGCAAAAGCAGCTCTGCACATGAGCTCTAAATCCGGAACAAGGGCATTGGAATTAGATCCTATATTGCTGTGGAACTACTTCTTCACGGCCTGGTAAAGCCTTATCATCATATTCACAAATTATTTTTAAACCCCTAGAATGCTGGAAAAAGCAGATGGAACAATTTAGATGAAAACTCCACAATCAAACTCAGTTTGAAGCACTGACCCATTTGTAGTGTAAACGACTGAACTCCAGATTGCTTCACTGCACTCCTAGAGTCAGACCATGTCTTCAAATGCAGGAGGAAACCCCAAACCCATCAACAACCAAAAAAGCCTTTACAGGTTACTCCTTAACCATGGCTGGATGTATTGCATCATAAAATGTCAACATCAAAACAATATAGAAAAAATAATTATAGACAGTGTTAGTGTTGTAAGCTGATAAGGACCAGATGGTCTTTTGTATTTATGGTTTGCCTTGTGCATACAAATGCTTTTGGGATCTAATTAGCCTTCTACAAAACTCAAACTGGGTAATTACTATCATTATCCCCTTTTCAAATAAATCTGAAGTCTAAACTGCAATTAAGTTTTTTATCTTACAATTCATAACCACATATTTTAAGGATTGTTCTTTGCTATCTTTTCACAAATCTTCTTCCAGTGATTGACGTAAATAAAATAGAAGAGCTTAAAATAATTTTTAAAAGGATGATTTTGTACAAAGAAGAGTTTTTGGTTAGTGGAGTTAATGCCTTCCTGAGAAACGTCACACTTCCAGTGAAAAGGTGTCTGATTTCCCAACGATTTAAACCTGGCACCTTCATGGTTGTTGCGTGTCCCATATTCCTACTGACAGCAATCATTAAAAACAAAGAATGGGGCACAACTGGCAGAGCTGCTGACAGACATGTATAAGGAGGTGAGTAACTTCCCCTGCACACACAGTAATCATCTCTCACATGACATGAAGTGGCAGTCATCCTAATTAACTTTGAACTTAGGCAACGCATAGGCTGATGATGGGCTATGAAAGGGTAGTGGTGCAAATAAGAAGCAAGAATGTCATTTTCATTGGTTTCTTGCCCTCAGGACAGCTCATCACATGACACAGGTAGAATGCTACAGAAAAGCGTGACACTATAATAATGCACACCACTGAATTTGCTTAATAGGGAATTAATCAAAATCTGTCCAAAAATAGATAGCAGATGAGATTACAGTGTTATGAGCTAATCTTCTTCCACCCCCATCTCCGACAAATGATTATAGGTTACAGAACTGCACTACCATTTCCTTCTTGCAAGAAAAAAAGTACTGAGTTAACAAATGATACTAAAAAAATAAAAAAACCCATTACAATTCTAGCAACTAAGGGAGGACACACTAGCTGTTTAAAGTTTTGATGAAAATTTCTATTTTCCTGATGAAGTATTTTTATTTTATTTTACTACTACTGTGAAAATAATTAATAGAGTATCAAAATCTACTAAAACGAGAGTAAATGCTGTTTCAATCTGAATTGGCTTTCTGATAGTACAACAGTGATTTCTTGAGATAAACTTCTGCAAACATTTTCTTCTTTCTCATGTGAACTGAGTGGAAAAAAACCCACTTAAATTGGACTCTTCTGTGAGCAAGGCTTTAAGCATTTTTAACCCCCCTGACACTATGCCACGTGTTCCAGTTATAGGACAACAGCAGGTAATTCCAGCTGGAAGAGACCTCAGAAAGTTCATTTTGTCACATTCACCACGGGACTGCTTCTTCACGTTCAATGCATGCTTTTGTGCAAACCAGGCTCAAAATGAAGACACAGGGTCAATTTTTACTAAACTGTTTCTTTTTGCAACACCAAACATTGAAGCACTGAACTCAGCTGATAAACACAGGCTCCTCTGTTGATACAAAGAGACTCCCAATACTCCTGCTCAATTTCCACTCAGACCAATTCCCATCAATGCCTGCATTCCTAAGCCCACATCTGTAGTTAGAGGAGCAAATGGTTTCACGCCTGGCTGAGTTCTGATGCAACTACAATTAGTCACCTGCTTGTCTATCAGCTCCTTTTGCTGCAGCAGTGATGGGTGAGCGTGCTTACAGCCTGCCCAAGCACCCGGGCAAGGACAGGCAAGTGTGACCATCGTGCCTCTCCCACCTCCTCATTCAGAGGTTAATTCCTTCTGCTAACATATGCAAAATCAAAATTTAACTCTTCCCTTTTCTTGCTCGGTAAGGGCAAGAGATTGAATCCAGGCCAGAAGAAATACTGCAGTTACCTGGAAGGAGTTTTCTGGGATATCCCCTCCTAGCGCACCTGTTTCATTAGCAAAGAAATAATTGTATGCATAGGAGCAGGGATAGAAAAATAGATTTCTCTCTTCCCAGATGAGTGCCTGTATCACCTGGCTACTGAGTCACTGTCACTGCCACTCTTTGTGGCCTAATTCTGTAATGATTTCCATGACAACAGAGCTATTTGCAATTTGAATATTGAGGAGTCTGAAAAAAAATCTTTACAGATAAAAACGCAAAGAAATATCACAGATAATATTAATAGCAAAAGAAAAAATGGAAAAACCAGCCACTACTCAGGAAGCAACACCCTTCTCTGACTTCAGCAGACAATTTCTCTGTGTTTTAAGGTAGCAAAAGAGACTGTTCATGGGCATCACAGCATTTTTTTCTGCCACGGTGAGATAAATACATGCTTAGTTGCTTATTTCCTAATCTTAAGACAAAAACACCAAACCATAAAAACCATTTCTGGCAGACCTTCATCTTTCCCTAGTTGATACATCTGTTAAACAGACAGGCTCTGTATTAGAATGTTCTATTTCTTTGCAATGGTGATAGGGTCATAGAAATTTAGTATAATTCAGGTTATGAATTATAGGAAGGGACATGTGAATGGCAATATAGAGCATTTCACTGCACCAGTCAGGAGGAAAAGATCAGGTGGTCAAGGACTGGCTGAATTTTGAGTATCTCCAAAGATGAAAACTCCATGACCTCTCTAAGCACCTGTTCCAGCATTTGAGCATCCTCAGAGTGAAGAAAGTATTTTCTGATTTGTGTCTGAAATTTCCTATATTGCAACCTGTAAGCCTGGAGTGACAAGGATAGCAGACTGCAGATGTCTAAGAGCAGGGGAGATGAATGGTACTCTAATTCTTCTCCTGCAGGTAGAGCAAACAATATTCCTTCCAGACTGTCACGACTTCCCAATTACACGTCCTGCCTCCACAGGAGCTATTAACTCAAAAAAACAACCAAGTTTCCTGATATCTTGGCATTGCAATTCAACACAAAATCAACACAATCCTGTGTTGTGGTTGTTTTGTGGTTTGTGAGATTTTTTTAGATTTCTCCTGCCCTTTTCCCCCATTCTTCTGGCTTCATCCTTCTCTTTACAATGCTACACTACAAATCTCACACTTCTTTTGGCCATGGGAACCACTGAAAGAAAAGTGGTGAGAAAGAGGTCCACAGCCTTGTAAAGGGCTTGCCAGACTTCTGCTCGTGCAAGTCATGAGTGGCAGACTGCCTGTTCTTGTCCTTGCTCTCCAAAGAGAGGATGAGACTAACTGGATGAGGGTTGACTAGTGCAAATGTATGTATCCCTGAGTTCACATGTAAGCTTCTCTAATTCCTCCATGGGAATCTGCAAAGCTGGACTTCTTCTTCATGCTTTCCTGCATGCCTCCAGAGATAGCCACCTGTTAGACTGATGGAGGGATGACTATTCATCCCAGGAGGAAGATGAGTCAGACAATGTGCTGAGCAAATCAGAAAACTCCTCTTGTGGTACAATGATGGAATATAAAAAACCAAGTGAGGGAGGGCTTACGGTGTCAAACCAATACATCCTGGGTGGTGTGATGTGCTTATGGAGTCACATCTTAAGTGGAAGGAGGGCCCACAGCCAAAAGAGTCATTTTAAGGCAAAGGATGTCTCCAGAGCCAGAACACTAGGAAGGGTGAGCTGGTGGCAGACAGGCTCAAAGGCTCAGGATGCTTTCTTTCAGGGGGCTCCCATGGCTTCTGTGGGAGATGCTCAAATCTGCAGGAGTTATCAGCATCATAGGGAGCATGCCAAGGGGGTAGAAAGTAGAAAGAGTTTCCAACTAGATTTGGAAAGATGGGGTTAATGCAGTTAATGCTTCTGGACCATCATGAAAAAACCTTAGTGGTGCAATTGTAGCTGCATCACTTGTCACCAGAGTTCTGTGAAATGAAGTGACACCTCCAAATCCATCAATACTGATGGAGAAATATGTGGAGGAGCCTACTGGTATGGAATACCAATATTCAGAGTGCAAGGCTGCAAAGCCATGCTCGTCTCACACGACTGTCCCTCTGAAAACACACTCCGGCCTTGGATTTCAGTACAAGTTTGTGCCCCCCCAAGTTACTGCATGCAGCTCAGTGCTCTGCTCCAGAAGCAGAGGATGACTTCACTAGGAAAACTAGAATCAGCTCTCCGTATGCTCTTTCCTGACCAAAGAGTGGACAATAAACAGACAGCACAATTCCCACAGACATGGCAGTGCATGGACATGGACTCATAAACCTCTTATCACGTTGAGTTCAGGAGAATCACGATAGTGACCAGAGGAGTGTTCGAGTAAGTCAGGAGAAGATGAAGGCATCCTTATTTACAGAAGCCCCTTGACACCTGGTGGAAACAAATCACATCCGAATTGATGCTGACCTAAAGGAGCCCAGTTTCTTGAATGAGTTGGGCTAATGACTTTCAGGTCTCCTTTCAACATAAGCTTTTCTGTGATTCCATGGATGAAAACAAATACATTAAAAAGTGGAGATGAACAGAAAGAAATTCATCCACAGGACACAGTGAATGTCGCCGTGAATGCTCTCTCTCAAAAAACAGCAGTTGAGGAGAGCAGGATTATGCAGTATCTTTCTTGCCCCTTTGCATGGGGTCTTTGAAGCCTCTGAATAGACAGAGACAGATATACTAAGGAGAACAGTCTTGGCACTTGTGTGCTGGCTGCATGGAGGTCTGCAGTGCAGTGTGCACACAGACAGGCACTCTTCAAGATAACTGTATTTTATTCCTCAGTATAAAACTCAATTGTCCCAATAATGGCATGGCTTGCAGCCAACAGTACTGTTGTGTTTTGCTCCAAACAATAATTGAGTTGACAGTCCATTTTTTCAGTGGAGGTTGAAATATCAAATTTGATCTGATATTAGTACTGATGCTGCTGCATTTTGCCAGCTTGACAGTTTTTCTGGATGACAGGGGGATTTGTGATCACAGCACCATGACTTGAGAGCCACAGCTGTGGCAGGAAATTGCCTTCGTCATGGGTTTGCAACATGTGCTGCAGAATATAACACAGTGCAAGAGTGGGAAAATGGGTCAGACGGAACTCAGACCCATGAGTGACAGCTGACTCTGAACTCATTGAGTCAGTGAAAATGCTATGGTCTTTAACCTCTTTCCTGCATTTTGCAATCAAATTCTTGCTTTTTCTGGACTTTGGATAAATTTCTATCAAGAGGGAAACACAACACAGATAATGAAAATTACAATATGTGTCTTTTCTGCAGCTCTGTTAAACTTGAAGTTGGTGATTATATTTAAACCTTTGCAGCCATTGGTTTTCAGGTTTTTTTTTCAAGCTTTTATTCAGGGAAACACACTGTGCATATGGTTTTGTCTTCTTGTTTTCAAGAACATGCTCAGCTTTAGAAGTGTGCTTAAATGCTTTCTCAAACTGCTTTGTGATATGTGCCTTAATGCGGGCTGGCATAAGTGCTCAGCCACGTAGCAGCTCACCCAAAAAAGTTCCTACTACCCATATGGCTCATTCCACCTCTCTCCTGCAATCTCTGCTGGATGCCAAATGGCTCCTGTGTGAACCTTAAGGAGTGGTACTTGACCTTCTAATGCCACGTGTAGTTGGCACTGCTTGGGAATCCACCCTTCTTTCCCTTGATAAAAGCCAGGCAATCAGACTTTCCTGATGGCATGGTGGTGAACTAAGTTACTCAGCATAAAAGCTTCATGAGCTGCAAAGAATGTGGGCAGGTAGGGAGTTCCTAAACATGTGCATCTTAAAGGTACTTTGTGAATTGTGGAATGCAGCTTTGCCCTTCAGAAGCTCCACATGCTGACATGCTGCCAACCTCCAACAGATTCTGCTCCCATGGAGCTGAGAGTTAAGTGAATAGGTTACGTGTGCCTGTCATTCTTTCCCAATAACATTTTTTTCTGTCTCAGCTGATTTTAACCTTCATTTGACAGGGAGAGAGAATTCTCTACCCATGTTCTTAGAGTCTGATAAAAAGCAGCCAACTGAATGACACAGAGCCATTTTACTGCCTCCCTCTGCCCAAGCTGTAGCACGACTTCAGCTGACTTAGCAGTGGTCAGAGAATCCACATGCCCAAAACCGAATTATGAATGGAGGAGTCATAGGAAAAAAGTAGCTCATGAAGCCCCAGCAACACGAGCTTATTTTTTCCCTGATGACCACAGTATGCACAATCATATTTCATGCACTTGTTGCAACCTTGATCCTCTTGTGTTTTTTAACCTTTCTGAATGGTATTAACTAACCATGGCAGAGGCGCAGCTAGAAAAAGGAGAAAAATACTCAAGCATTCCTTTCAGTTCACTTCCAAAATCCTATCAGATAGTTAATCTCTACAGTTCCATGTAGGTGCCTATGAGTTGCTCTCAGAATACTCTCAGAATGGAAAGGTAAAAGAGAACTTTAGAGATGTAAAGACAGAGAAAATTATGTTTTCCAAACTTCAATTTAAAAGAATCTTTAGATGTTTTTAAGCATGATTTAAATGATGAGAACCATCTCTCTTAGTTGTGGATCTTCCCAGTATCTAGCCTTTTTTGAGGAAATCTCCTCTAAGAAGCAAGTTCCCAGATGATGTTTATGGCCCTTTCTGGACTGGAAATGTATTTAAGCCTGCAATCTGGGAAGAGGCCCCTGGCCAACCCCCCAGCATGTGCTCTTAATGCTGGCAGAGAGCCAACCCAGAAGCTTTTCCAGGTATTTAAAGACTCTCTATGGCTTGTTACAGTGCCCAAATCATTCAAATATAGAAATGCAGCAAGGTGCAGTTTGCAATACACCCCCCAACCTCAAAATATTTGCCCTCTAGCCTAACAAATTGATCAAATGTAAGCAGAATCTTAAACCGATCTCAAACAGGAAAAATGAACATTAAATCCTTTTCCTTCTGTCAACACAAAGGGATAAACTTAGTGCATGCCTTACTGGCTCCTGTAGTTCTTAAGGAAAAAACTGGGTTTGCATTCCAAACAATGGTACATTCACAAACATTTGCTCCAAGACATCTCTTCGGAGGAGAGATGATGACACAGTTATTACCAAGAATCTTGCTTCCTTTGCCAAGCTGATTTGCTTCAGAGAAATGACAGAGTGATAAACTCAGTAGAATTTCCACAGGACTTTGAGCCCTGAGGGGACAGGAAGGCCAAGTTGTGCATCAGATGGAGTATGCTGCTAATCCAAAACTACTAGTGCTGGCTTGCCAGTGGTTCAGAGCATGGGTGCTCCTTAACAAATCGGAAATGACAGATTTAGTACAAATTAAAAGGGATTAGAGTACTGATACAGGAGCCAGGGCACCACATAAGCTTTAGTACTAATACAAATGCTTTGGTTCAGTCCCTGCTCCCTACACACCACGTATCCCACTTTGTTGTTTCTGCCTGACCAAGGGGTCCTTGACACCTCAAACAAGACACTTGATGTTATGCGACTGCCAGCTCTCTAGGATTCTTCTGTCAATCTACAACTTGCCTACTTACTCCAAATTCCCCAAGAATTCAAAATTAGTGCTAAGGTCAGAGCTTTGGAAGGCAGAAATCAGCTCTGCTTCAGCGAAATCTTGTATCAAACCAAGCTGTAATACAGCAGATCGACTACATGGCTCTGGTCAGAAGGGGAGAATCCCTAATCTTCCTCTTCACTCAGCCCATACTCCCTTCCAACTGTTACAGACCTGATGGCATCTGCTGCCACCGGTCTGAGAGCAGCTTTATTTCTATCCTCCAGTTAGATGCTGTTTTTAGGGTATTTTTTGACCATCCACACCCTGTCAACAACCACCCCCGTTTCAGTATTGGACCTGGAATATTAATTGGAAGGACGAGGCTGCTTGTGCTCACTCCCTACCCACAGACTGTTTCTCTTGAAGACCAGCTCTCCCGAAGGAAGCAGGAGGTGTCCCTTGAGTTGAAGCCAAAAGACAAAAAGAGGATTAGTGCTACACAAGCCTCTCCAAACATTTTCCACTAAAAATGCCTGGCAATATGCAGTGAAGCCCAGAACAGTGAAGTAACACTGCGTGTTTCAAGCATGAAAGTATAATGTGAAAAGACTTTCAAACGAGAATTGTCTAAGACAGAAGAAGGGGCTGCCAAAAAATTTAGGTTCCTAGTGGTCCTACTCTTTCATGACAGTGCCATCTCAAATGAACATCTGTATTTTATTACATTATATAGTAATCTGTGTGCAACAACTTTAAGGCAATAGACCTTTGTATTTGAAAGTGCTCCAAACCAGAAAGCATACAACCACGGGTAGCCTGCTACTCAGAGCATGTTGTCTGCACTCCAGCTCCAGGAGCTTTCAATCTGTTAAAATACCACAGAATGTATGTCAATATATCCATGGAAAGGGGCCATAATCCTTTCTATTACCCTTCCTGCTTCACTGCCAGTCACTTTTGGAGCCAGGGAAGGACATTTCTTTGAACATTTGTGTTTCACCGTGCCTTCATTTCCATCAAGACCCCCATAACACATATTGCAGTCTGTTGCAGGCTTCTTTATGCCCTGAGGGAAGAGTGGGGTGCGAGCTGTTCGAATCCAAATCCTCGAATAAACATGATGCAGCCTCAGCAACCGAGGGGAAAGCTGTAGCACACCCAGCACCATTGGCTGAGGGAGGTTTGGTCAGTAAAGAAACCCTGTGTGTAATGCTGCTGGAGGAGCCTCTGCCTGGATTTAGCACAGCGAGAGCCATGGACTAACCTGGGACACAGCTTGGTGGCCAGGATGCCTCCCAGAGGGAACAAGACCTTGCAGGCAAAGGGGAAAGCTGAATATGGCTCTCCCTTAGGGAGGATTTCTTTAGGCATCAAAAAATCATGCTGCATAGGGGTAATACTGCCATCTCCTTCTTGCAAATGTTTTTGTTGCAAATGGGTTCTTCCCAAGCTCACCTTCCTGCAATCCTGGGAATGGTAGGGTTCAGACTACCACACACAAACAGGAGCCCCATGGCCCAGTCAGAGCCCTGCTGGTAAAAATGTCTCAACAATAATTAACTGTATGAGCTACATGTGACTCCAAACCCTGCAAGACCTTGTCTGGTCTTGAACTGGCTTTAGTTTGGTGTTTGCTATACCTACAAAAAATGTAAGAAATGTTTGCTGCTGGCCCTACCATCAGATGCCTACTGCCTCATTTGACCAGCTGTAAAGTAAAATTTGCCTATGTTAATTTGCCTGTTGACTGCCTTGTGGTTTTGAAGTTGTTTTAGCTGCATCATTGTCTAATTTACTAATCTACCTTTGCTTACTTCACTTCTGCTTAGCTTTGAGTAATTGCAGATGCTTTTCCTGCTCCAAAAGAGAAATCATGGTTTGTACAGAAGACTAGCAGAAGTAACTGTGGTTCAAGTAACTTTGTGAACCAACAGGAAAGCACAACCTGGGAACTAATGTGATATTGAACAATGGAGAAAAATAATTGTGAGTGAACCGTCATCAACATCATATTCCTCTTGCAAAGTGCATGTGATGCTGACAGCTCCACCTACTAATTAGAGAATGTAAAATTTATAGATATTTGGGAACAAAATTTTACTGTACTACTAATGACCCTTTATAGAAATTTGGTGATCTAGATTCTTGTTATAATTGGTCTAATGATAAGCAGCTATTGTTGCATTTGATTACACTAAAAAGACACTACTTAAAAAATTTTAAAATTCTGATATTTGCATTCTTGTATTAGTTGTGTTCTTTTGGTTGCCCATAACTTGTATGAACACATTTGGAATTCCATATGTAAAAACACACATGTGCACATAGACACATGAAGTGATTTACAGAACACTTTTATTACATGGGAGTGCAGCTGTGGAAACTATCACAAGGTTGATTCATGCAATTTAAAGTAAATCAGACCAAGTGAATTGCTCGAAGATCTGTATGCTGCTATGAGCAGCCATACATAAAGTGCATAAAATATCTGTGAAAGTGATCCCACAAATCCCAGAGTTAATATATTTTATTTAAGTGGAATATAAGGGAATTATGTTTTTTCCACTGCTTAAAAATATTTCACTATAATTTGCGTTGCCAAGATCACATCTCCTTCTTAGCAGAGATGATACAGGACAAAGCAGAAGGCAAAATCTGCTTTTTTAGAAAAAACGGACCAAACCAATCAGTTCAGTGCTGTTCTGAAAAACAGCTAAGCTGTGAACCTAGGCCTTAACCTACCCAAAATACCTGAACCAAAAGTCTGTTATGTCATTTATGTTACTTCCAAGAGTCACAACCAAAGGGATGCTAGTTAAATGAAAAATCTTAATGCAATTTTCAGTGCTGACCCTCCCAGTGCTCTTAATTTTTAGTGTCGCATCAATCTCACTCTCATTGTAACTATTATCATCAAAGATGAATACTCTTTATTATCAAAAGAGGCTTCTGAGGGCTGCCAGCAAAGAACAGTTAAGGGAAAACTTTCCCAATTAATAGACTATTTTCCTTTTCCTCCTGAAGTCAAAAGGTTATAAGATTTCCTTAAAAAAAATAGATTAAGGTGAAAAGAAGTCTTTGTGATTATGGGACAAATTTCATTTGAGATGAGGTCAATGAGTGCCTTCTCAACTCATTATCAGGCTGTGCAGCAGAGGACCGGATGGTCAGCCCCCAGCTCTAGCCACAATCATCTATCACAAGGTAAAATCAAGTCTTTCATTTCCCCTGCTGTTTCATGTTGTTCAGAGGGCAACGTAACAACAGTTCAATCCTCTACAGGATTGTTCTAGGCCACCTCTTGCCCTGGTACGTGATTACTAAAATTATTACAGAGATACTCTGCTGAAGGATTTTTTCAGGCTGATAAAGTGAACTATTTAACCAATGCTTTAATCACCAACTAGAACCCACACTGCTGCTATCAACTCACTACAGGTTTATCTAAAGTGAAGAAAACCACCAGCTTGCTCCTGCTCTGGAAACAGTAATAGGAATGAGCAGCACAGGACTGGCTGAGCTAAACATAAGCTCTGCTTTTATGAAGACAACCATGTCAATGACTGGATAGAAAGCATCTAGCTTTCAGGGACTGGATAAGTTGCTTCTAAGCACTTCAAGGTAAAAAATCTTTTAAAATACATTCCAACCAAGCTCATGACAGGTACCGTAGACAATTATGAAACAATACCAAAGTAATGATTAATGCAGAAATAATGGTGAGCTGAAATCCTAAATCACTAGGGTTATTTAACAGTATATGGTACAGCTGGTTTCATTACAGCTTCTTTCTTTGTGCAGCCTGCTTCCTATTTTATTTATATCCTGATCACTATTACATCTGTTGCTTCGGGCATATATCTGATTTTCTGCTTCCAGTACTATACCATCTATTTTTCATATATATTTTTCCCCCAAGGAAGGGGAGTCATTCCTCCACTGACTAATTAGGAGAACTCATATCCACATATAAAACTAATGCTCCATATAGCTCCCAAATAATGTGCAATTGGCATCTTCATCTTTATCTGACTGGTGCCCTGAGCAATTCTTAACTCCACCACCTTCACTTTAACAGGGATGAGTACCAGATGTTCCTGAAGAAGTTACAAGAAGACATCATAATACTTACCTGTGCACCGTGGAAGTTTCTTCATACCTCCCTCCCAATTAAGGGCTGTTTCTAAAGCAGGAGTGTTTATAATTCTTGGGTATTTTTCTCCTTATCTTACCTAATGCAACTGTGGATATTCTTATTAGCTGGTTTCCTATCAAGTTCCATGCCTTAAGGCCACAAGCAGCATAGGCTCATTATCTCGCATTACTTCTGATTGTTCAGTGTTTGAAAAAATGAACAGTAAAAACTTCTAAATGCCTAAATGACATGAGATTCACTAAGGGTACTTCTAACGGGAGATGAAGCCACCTTCTTCACAAGGAATAAAGTACCAAAAGGTGGAAGAAAGTTTACCATGATCAGTGAACACGCCTTACAAGCCATACAAATGCCTTCACATTCTTAAGTTTCACACTAAACAGTTATTATGTGGATACAACTTCTCATTCTACACCCTTGCTGAAGGTACTTAAAGCCCTAACAGCTTTAGTTTCTTCTTTTCCTAGTTTTGCAAGCAAAGCAGCAATTTAAGTTCACATAACAGACACAACAGATTTGTATTAAAAATATGTGACTTGACTTGCAGACAAAAACAAGGAGCCTTTTGACAAGCTCACTCTACAGACTGATGAATATACTGTACCTGTGATTAAATATTTAATACTATAGACTATTCACAGTTCACTTATAAAAAACCACTGACAACTCTGAAGAAACTGTGAAAAGCATGCCGAAGAATTCAGCTGATGAACCACATTTTCAAAGGGAACAGTTCTTCTATTTTCCTAACCAACAAGGTTAGCATTAAGAAACCGCTTATTATGACTCTGACAATACCCTCCTGTGGTTTCATCCTCATGTGCCTTCATAAACCGTGTGCTTGTCACTGTGCAATCCCAAGTGATACATGGGAACAAAGAACCACAGACATCGGAGCAAAAAGTAGCAGAACATTTGGTGCAGACAAGGCCTACAAAGAGTATTTGTTCAGAGTAACCTTATCTCACATACACCCAAACACAATATGAGCTCCTTTCAGTGTTATAGCTCCAAATTAAATGACAAATGTGACACTGGGAGAGGAAGCTGGAAATGACATAGGCAGAAAGGACGGACTGGGGATAAACAGAGAGAAGAAAGCTGTTCCTTAGAGAATATCCGAAGTGAAGTTGAACAGCCAAGATGTTTTAGAAGGGAGCTAGAAAGGGAGCTCAGATGAGATGCTGGACTGCAAGGACAAGGTTTGCACTCGATGGTTCACGAGAGACAGAGGGCAGGAGCCCCCAAACCAGAGGCAGGCACAGTGCAGATCTCTAACAGCTTGCTCAGCAACCCCACGTAAGTTTGCAGTCAGTGAGGAATATTCTCCCACAGATGACTCATTTGGGTCTTGTGTGTCTTCAGTAAGCATTCAGGGAATCCTGGGGAGCAAGCTCAAATGTAAATACCACTATTACTATTTTTCAAAAACTAGGTGACATTAATTCAGCGGCAGGCTCAGCAACACAGCTGTTCTAAAAACAGACGCCTGGGAAGCTGTTGGATACAAAATTTAGAAATTTGGAAACTGTTTCCAACTAAGAGCAGTTTTTAGGAAATGTGAGTGAATTCTAAAATTTAAGAAGTCTTCTAAGTTGTGTTCAGTGGCAGTTACAATTGCAGGTTTCTATTAAATAAAATTCCCAGGAGTAATCAGAATGTTCATACAGATCAAGAAAATATAAACCAAAACTTTATTGTGATAAGGCAAAATGAATCCAACTGCTAATACCTGAAGTCTACAAACACCTACTAAGCACACAACCTTAGCACAAGGCACGACCACATGATATGCAGATTTGATCATTCTCACTGTTACTGACCTGGACATACAGCCTGGATATAATGACTTGAATACTGTAATCTGTCAGTGCCTTCAAACCACTGACCTGATTTACCTTGTCACATGCCTCATTCCATTGCAGCTGGAACTCAGAGCTGTGAACGCTGTCATAACAAACCTGTCACCCGTAACTGCTTGAGAGCTGGATCAAAATGGGGCATCAAACCTTCTCCTGAGCCCAAATTAACTTTACATCCAAACTAAGACCAAGGGCAGAGAAAACAGAGTCAACATCTGGAGAGTGGCAGGGATGAAAGTTTGTGCTTGCAGCTGGATGGAAACTGAGGCTTGCAGAGCAGACACCCACGTGGAAGACTGCCCAAGCAGCTGAGCTCAATCTCACACCAGGCAGCCCAGAACAACTTCCAACCACAGTGTCTGCACAAGGCAGCCAAAATGACCCAGGATGTCTACAAAGGGGGCCAAGACTGCAGCAGAATGTTACATGATGTGCAGGCCCCCAAGCTATGAACGTAGGGATCCCAGTAGGGATTTCTTGAGACCAGGTCCAAGGGTTTTACTCTCATATGGCTTGAGCTGCCTTCAGTAACACAAAACAGCCACTGAGGACAAGAAACTTGTCATGTGGGACTGGCCACCTCCCTTTGGTTTCATAGTGATGCTCAAACTACCCTACTTTCTGAGTAAAAACACCCTCATGTAAATGTAAGTCAGCATTTCAGTAAACTATCTGTGCTGCAGAACACGCATCCTTACAGAAGGATGATGAGGAGATTTCATTGTTACCTCACTTATATCAGCAACTTTCCAGATCTGATTATCAGTACTGGGGAGGAAAAGGCCATACTACAGAGACATGCAGTTTTATTTATATAATTCAACTATATATTTATGCAAAACCAGCAAACAAAAATAAAGTAACAATAAATAATATTAAAAATTAACACATCTGAACAAAGCTGCCAGTGTCACTTTCAAATATTGTTTGTAAATTCTAGCCATGGGCACTTCAACACAAGCACAGAAACATCACTGATTATAAAATCGGAGAGGGTTTCTCAGGAATAAAAGCAAATTTAATAATGCACTTGAGTATTCACTTCTATCAAGAGTAGAACTAGAAAATTTAATAATTACACAGAATCACTTGCATGACTGCTGATACTCAGTTGCCTACAAATGTTCCATGATTGGGAATATTTGTTATTTACTGATCTCTATTTTTACAATTCAACAATGAAAGGCTTGCTAGCTGTGTAGGAGGTATTAATTTATATGTTGCATTTCAGAATGTCGGGGCTCACTTCTTACCACCAAAAAAATTAAAGATACCCTATTTTCTGGGCTTGGTAGAAATACAGGAGATTCCAGTGTCTGGCAGAAGGCAAGTCAGTAGCAAAGCTGTTTTCTTTCAACAGGCTTTAGAGATGCTGGCAAGACTGGATTCTCTCTCTCCTAAGTCTTCCCAGGAGCTCTTTTACTAACAAAAACGGCCATTTCTCTTTGGAAATCTCTAGTATCTTCCTCAAGGTCTATTAATACCACCTTTAAAAACTCTCTATTCCAGTAACTCTTGTCTTTGAAAAGCCACAGATCCAGATATTCAGCAAACCAGTGGCTGTAAAAGCACACAGCTTATGGCACAGCTTAGGTCAGGTATTGTCTCAGTCATCCTAAAAAATCCTTACTGAAATCCTCTTCCCAAGCATTAAGCAGAGTAAAAAGCCTTGCATCTGTATCAGCTTGGGGTTCAATTTGCATGCTGTTTTAGTCTACTGAGTCTGGAGAGAGGGATAGACAGAGGGATAGATAGATAGACAGACAGACAGACAGCCCCCCCAATCTCATATTTGCAAAGTTCATCACTGTCTCTTAAAACACACCTTACAATGACCTCCTTTATATTACACATTTAATTGCTCAGACACCCACATCCAGGGCGAACAGTATGTTCAGAACAACCCATTAATTAAAAAATTCAGTAACAGAATATGAAGACAGGACCAGAACAACTTTAAGCAGTTTTGTCCATCTCAGGGCCCCAAATGCAGATCAGCAATATCTAACCCTTTCCAAACAGAAATTCTCTTTACTACTCTTACTACTCCAAATATTCTCTAACTACTCTACTGCTCCTGAGGAGTAGTTTCATAGCAGTTCACATTTCATCACTGAAATGGACAGCTTAGCTGTCCTTATGGTTAAAATGCTTCCCCTTAAGTTAGCCTAGATCTCTCTCATTACCATGACACTTGCTGAGAAAATGAGCCTGACATTTTCTTTTGATCACAAGTCCAATGAAAAGGTGTCACATAAAAATTGATGTAAGAAAATCCCTTGGAAGCCCCCAGCCTGAATATCAAGTAAAAGAGAAGAGCGGGAGTGATAGGAGCTGTTGAGGCAAGCACACTTACAGACGGGGCAGCAGCATCACCATCTGCTGGAAGAGGAGAATTTAGCTAATGTACCAGTTGCCACCAAAGGAGGAGTGAGAAATGCCTTTGGCAGATACGCGACACAACGAGAGGAACAGAGAGATGCCACAAGCTGCCCAGTTCACAACAAGTTAGAAGTCAAATGGCTTTCCCATGCCACACAGCAGACTCAATCTACCCTGACAGTCTGAAGTAGTTTCGGGTATTTTATCTATTAACCACAGTTTAGATTGAAAGCTCAGCCTTTTTAAAATTCACCTCCCTTCTGACAGAGGTCATCTGCTGCGATGGAGGATTCCTGATCTCCATAGCCCAAGCAGAGCTGGGGCAAACCTCCCCTCATTGAGATGGAAGGTCAGCTGCAAGGGATCAAGCTAGCAGGCTTGCCTGTGCTTTGGGATCTGCCCATCCCTTGTGAGGAGCCAAGACCAAAGGGAGTATGAAAAGCTGATAATTGTCTCGGAACAGATTGGGCTCCTGACGAAGAGGAATTTCACACTTCTCCACAGGCCCCGCCTGGTCAGATGGTGTTTCTTTGTGCTGTGTGTGGCCAGGCAGTGAACACACACAGGTTCTTGCTAATATCTGTTCTCCCCATCGCAACTGCTCTGATAGCTCCAGGGGCCCTGCAAGAGCGGGAACAGGAGGTGTCCACACTCAGCCAGACATGGGACACCCTGCAGCAGAGCTCCTGTGTGCTACTGTGGGAGTGCAAGGCAGCATGGTGCTCTCTGCAGGGACTCACGGCACCAACGGTGACTTCAAAGAACACCAGGGAGACAAGCAGTGTCCCAGGGCATTTGGCTGCTAGATTTCACAGGAACAGACTGGCTCCCAGTGCTGCTGGTTGAGCCTTTCCAAGGGCCCACAGTGACAGGGTAATGCAGGCAAATTTCTATTGAGCTGACTTCAGTAGCCTGTGGTGTCACTTTTGGTGGTGAGCCCAGGCTTGGGAGAAGCGTTGAAGATGGTTACCACATGAATTAATGTCACCTTTCACCACTGAAGAATGGTGTTGGGAGGTGTAGTGAGAGGAAAGCCTGCAGACATTACACAGCAACAGCTCTTGGGGCTGCAGACGACATTTTCTGTTGGGTGTATCAGTAGAGAAAGCTGGGAATTGAGGGTAGGATGCAGATCACTGTAAGTAATTCATGCGACAACGCTCATCCCTCACTCCCAGTTCGTATTCTCGAACCTTTTCAAAGCTGTTGTCAGGGGACCCCTGCACTGAGCACCAATGACAATAAGCCAGGAAGGCATATATTTTATCTGCAGGGCAACCTGTGTAAGTTATCTCTGTGCAGAAGCGGTGACAAGGTCTTTTGGCTGCTGTGGAGGAATGGAGGGTGACTGCTGGTTAGAGTGCTAATGAGCAGTGCAGGAAGGCTGTCACCATCGATGCTTTTACAGCAAAGAAACCACTGCATGATAGCTGTCTCTGGGGAAAAATAAAACAACACTTCTGGCTTTGTGACAGTGGAGATGGCCCTGGTGTCTCCTTCATAGCCCTGCCAACGCAGTGGAGGTTTGCAGCATCGTCTCGTATGCTCTGGTGAACTGCCCAAACCCACAACCCCACTGAGCTCCAAACCAAGCCCTAACACACGGACACTGCTCTTCTGACAACCCATTTCCTATCACAGCTGCTTTCCTACTCTTACCAGGGCAGTACATGTCAAGGAGTTCACTCCTGCCCTTGAGATCTCCCTATGACATTGCATTTAAAGTTTCTTTGTGGTATTGAAAGGCTGGAGCTATCAGCAGCCCGCATTCTGCAGTCTGCTGAAAGCTGCCTTTGCACTTCACCAGTATTTGATATTGGAGTTATTTTTAAGACACATTTGTTTCTTGCTGTAAGAAAAGACCAAAACTTCACCACTTAATGCCTCTTCAGAGCACACGAGCAAGAGCTACTATCACCATGTGTCTGAAATTGCTACCTTTTATTAAGCTGGCATGTCACATCCAAAGCAATTGCAGCGAGCAGTCTGCCTCATGGATGTTATTACAGTGGAATTGCAAGCGTGAGCATGGCCTCACTCCACACACTGCTAGGAAAGGAAGATTGACCAGATTTCACATCTAATAAAATGTGGGAGACTAAAGTTCTCTTAGCTCTTACTGCTAATTGCAAAATGGTGCTGACTGAGGAACAAATATGGAAGTTGCCAGTCCCAAGACTGTTATAAACATGAAATGAAACCTCTATTTATAGAAATCAATAATGTTATCATCACCTCGACATGCTCTGTTATTGTCCAAGAAGTAATGTCATGTAAATCAAAATGCAGTCCTGCACCATACACATTTGAGGTGATACCTCTACATCCATATTATCAACTATTGTTGGTGTTACTCCTTTGTGACCTGTGCTGTCACAGTCTCCTGAGCTTGACTGGACTGAACAGGTGCTCTGAGAGCAGAGGTGAGATGTGACAGTGCCCAGGAGTGTATCACTGGCACTGTGATGTGTTACAGTGATGCTACATGCCTGTGGCAGTGTTTTCTGTATTCAGCAGCTCCCAGCTAGATCCAAGAGTACCAGAACTAAGTGTGTAGACTTCAGTGCATAGGCTGGCATACAGTGCCTAAGACTTCACCATTCAACACCTTTTGAAAACGTGGATTTTAGGCTTTCCTGAGATTTCTACTCACTTTCCCTTTAGCTGAGCATAGTAATGGACTGCAGAAAAGAAACCTCTCCTGGGGTGGTATCACCGCTTTCAAATAAATACTCTGCCCTGTTCAGAAGGCTGTCTGCTGGTCACTGTAACATGACAATACCTTACAATTATGACAGAGCTATGGTAAACAGGCTGCCAAATGATGGTGTTCTTACTTCAATGATTTTCGGTATGAATCTCTACTGATTTTACTGCCTTCAGACAATACAAGCATGTATTGTTACCCTAATCACACCAAGGAACCAGTGATTTCAGTGTCTCACACATGTGAGAAAGAGATTTCAAAAGTGGAAAAAACCAGAGCACTAAGTGATATATCAGCTGGAAAGGAGAAACTCAAGAACCATGCAGCTGTTTATATACCCAAGTAATATCAAATATGTGCTACAGAGGAAAATTCCTTACATGTGGAAAGACTGACCGAGCCCTTCCAGAGCAGGTTCCTAGGACGTGGGCTAATTTCAGCAGTGCTGGAAAGCTGAGGTTTCAGCTCTTCCAATGGCCATTTACAGGCTACTCAGAACTGTTGAAAACTGCACCTTGTAGTTTGGTGTCCGCCGACTGAGGAGTCTAACAGTGGGACTAGAGATTTCCCCATCATTTCTCATAAAAATAAATAAACCTCCAACCCCAAACTTCTGCCCAAGAGGAGTTTTTCCTATGAAAAGGAGAAATGTCAAGCACTGTGACAACCACTTAGGTCTTTGGCTTGTGCAGGAGTTCCAACAGAAATTCTGGTGATATCTACAATGGTGGTACCTGGAATGGCATCAGATTTGGAAAGTGATGACCAAGACCTGCTCCAATTCAGACAACAGTAACCTGCACAGCCCAGGACAACCAGTGGGTGCAGCAGCTGAGGGAAGCTTTCAGAGCTCTGGTTTGAATACAGCCCTCAGCATAAACCTGTGGATCAGCAGCCTCACTCAACAGACTACTTGAATTTTTAATCACTCTCTTGAATTCAGACATCAGAGCAGGTGACTGAGTTTGACACAGTAAATCAGCTGAATACGAGCTATGTAATTGCTTCTGACTTTAAACAGAGAAAGCTTGGATAATGTTGAGAAGGGTATCAGAGACATTTGAATAATGTTGTGTTAAAGCAAGTCAAGCTCATAAGCAAAAGAAAACAACGCTCAGAGAAAGGAAAATGTGTAATAGTGTCAGGGGAAACCTCTTCGCCAGAGAGTTCACCAAGTCCCATTTGATTCAGAAGCCATTACCCTGCA
Organism: Sturnus vulgaris; assembly: GCF_052056855.1. NCBI lineage: Eukaryota > Metazoa > Chordata > Aves > Passeriformes > Sturnidae > Sturnus > Sturnus vulgaris. The sequence continues at coordinate 40,616,278 of NC_142244.1, read as the reverse complement.
TCTGTATGTTAACGAAGCAGTTTTTCCACTGCTAATTGCTGCTCCAACAAATTGCTTTTTGCAATTACAATTTTATTATCAGATTTATCACTGCAAAGTGAAATAGATGTATTTCAATTTTAGAAAGACAACAGAATGGCGCAATTAACCACCAGTCTCCCAGAAAGGCAAAAATCAGAGTCTGTAATTCCAAGGCTTTCCAAGTTCTTTAGAAGATGAGCAGATATCTAGGTACACGAGTCTTACTAAATATCTGCTTCCACAAGGATGGTTAGATTAGCCTCTTTTAATTGGCTTGCCTGGAGAAAATCCAGACATTTTAAGCATTATCTAGGCATTTAGGTAATTGGCTTGATTTTTAGAAATGCTAATACAAACCCCATATCCATTTCAGTTTGGTGGTGTTGCACTTTTGAGGCCAAAAGGTGAACTAATCTTTAAGTAGCGTTACAGTTTTCTTCAAGAGTCCTCTACTAAAAGGCTCTACTATCAGTGAGGTAACTAGAATTCCAAATTAAAATTAACAGACTTTTAAAACTGAATTAATCACTACTTTAGAAATAGGAGACCTGAAGAAGCTTTCAGTAAGTGTAGATGGCCAAAGTTCCTGCGATGGCCCACCATGGCTGGAAGAACACTTCTCTGGTTACTACTTCTAAGTGTAGTGACTAATAGAAAGACAACGAATACTGTGTTAACCTCAGCAGCAGTGTAAGTTTGGTTTTCTTGGACAGGAGGCAGCAGCTGCACAAACCTTTCTCCAGGTCAGGCAGGTGCTGTAGTTTGCAAGGAACCCTGATGAAGAAGACAGTGTAAGAGCTGTGCTGGACAAGAACACAGTCAACTTGGCTGCACTGCTGTGCACAGATACTTGGGACTCTGAGGGATAAAACAAAAAGGAGACTAAAGCATTAGGTAGAAAATAGTATGAATTTGGCAGCTTCATTGACTGGACAACACATGGTTTTGGGAGGATAACATATCTAACACTCTGAGGTAGTCTCAGGAGGAGAGGAGATGACAATTTCTAAGACATCTATTATTTTCTACTGCACAAAAGAAACTGTGCTTTATAAACATGTCCCTAGGTTGCAGAGATGGCAAAGAAAATTCATGCAATACAGGAGAGTGATGGAAAGTATTCTGTTCTTTTGTTGTGTACTATATGTTTTTCTAAATATTGCTACCAGGCCCTAAAATTGTGTCTTCCCTGGGCTGAACGGGTAACACTATTTTCTCGTCAGAGGAAAGTCAAATGACTACCACAAAAATAAAGCATTTATCATCCTCGCAGAAAGATGTGAAAAACAATATCCAGTTCAGAAGTGGGGTGCAAACAAAATGAATTTCAAGGACACATCTGATTCCCACTACTCCTTACAGCAAACATCTCTCTGAGAGGGCAAAAGCAACCACCAACAATACTGCTCTATTTTCCCTACTGTACTGTTACTAGAACTACAGTAAGGACAGCCAGTGCCACACAACTGCTCCTCTACTGTCAGTGATTAGGAAAGATTTTAGCTGTTATTTAGAAAAGTAGAATCAATTAGGACATCTAAGATAATCGAGTTCAATCATTAACCCAGCACTGCCAAGTCCACCACTAAACCATGTCCTCAAGTATCACACTTACATGCCTTTTAAATAAAAGCAGAACTGTTAATCTTCGTATCAGTTGCTTTTTTCTTATTCTTTTCATGATCATAGAACACATTTTGTATTTTAACATTTCAAAACACTCAGTTTTCTAAAAAGGTTAGGCTAGCTTTTTAGAAGCTGGAAATAACTCTGACAGCAAATTTATAACAGGAGAAATAACTGCTTTAAATACAAACAGGGCAATAACCATCCATCTATCAAGCATCAGCTTAAAGTAATGGATTACAGAGAAGAGCCACTTTAGTTAATCAGGTTGGACTTTGTAATACTTCTGTGTTCCATAAATAATATTCTAGCAGGAGCTTTACTGTTGGAGACCACTTTGAGCAAATGGTGGAAATGAGTCTGCCCTTTTCCAGAAAGTATCAAATGAGAAGACACACTGATGGCTATCTCTGCCCTTTGAAGCAAACTATTAGAAAATTAATCTTGTTGAAGATGACCTGAACTAGCCCTAGGAAAAACCTAGCAGCTTCAAAATCACATACTGACAGTCTGAAATAGCAAGGCTAAAAGGGGTAAGTCATAGACATGCAAATGTGGTTATTTTCTCTACTTAAAAAAAAAAAAGAAAAAAACCCCCACATCAAAACTTTCAAGGTCTCAGGGACAATGACTTGGAAACTCAACATCCACCAAGGAATTTTGCTGGAGACTGCAAGAGATATGACTAAGTGGTCATGTAAGGACAGCATGCTGGGGTCCTGTTATATATTTGTTTTCACCGAAATTGCCTCTAATGCATCACACTGAAGTATGGCAAGGCTCACAATTTCCTAAACACTCTAGAAAGTATTTGCCTAAATAGGTGAAACCCTTGACTCTCTAGGGACATTTTATTGAGCTTCCTTTAGGAAATCTATCAATAATGTAAGAAAGTTAAAATGACGAATCCATTTAAGGCAGAGGGATCCAGAAAGCTTCGAAACAACACGTAGTCCTGACACCTTCGAGCATGTCCTTCAGGAGAAGGGAGCCTGCTGCAATGATCAGAACCTGAGTGTCACTCAATGGGATGTGTGCTGCCAAAGAGGCACTCCCCTGATGGACAGCTACAACAGCACTGAAGGCTGTAGGCAATTAGTAAGCAGCACATCGTGCAAGACAAAATTCTGTCTAAAGTGATTTGGCAAATTTCTACTGTTACAGAAAGTGGTAATGGAATGTAATGGCTACATATATCAGATTGGGTCTCAGTCATTAAGATCTCATTCTGAGGGAATAAAACACAATAAAATGGGTAGTCTTTCATCTGCATAAAAGGCAAGGATAAACACTGAGGTGCTTCTGCCAAGATTTACATCTGTGGTTCCAGGAAATCAAGATATTTTTTGCTTGATGCTTAAGGTTAACAATCAATCTCATGTGGCTATTCATGTATCATCTTTCATCTTGAAGTATTCTATAGCACTTAAAAAATAATATACAAATCAGAATCCCTACTCACAAGAGCATTCATTTCTACTCTTCACATTTTAAGAGCTCCTAGCATATGCAACAGATAAGTAATGGGCAGAAGCAACTTGACGTTTTAAGGCCAGAACAGTTCAATTTCTGCCACTGGTACTATTAAATAAACATACAGACATCCAAGCTCCTCCACTAACAAACAAAACAAAAAAGCAAACAAAACTCTTGAGTTTCTGCAGCTTTCTTTCTCTTGCTTGAACTGCAGGCTATAATCAAAATGGAAACACACTGAGATTAGGCATAAATAAAAAGACAATCCTTGATGAAAGAGAAGACATATTCCTGTCTACTTTCTTGAAAGCTGAACATTAGTCACTGTCACAGAAAAATGACAGCTACTCTGATAGATCTATTATGGAAGCAACTGAGGTTGCATGGAAAAGTCCATGACGGAAGGTTAGAACTTCCAATAGTAAATCAGGATAAAAAAAAAACCCCAATCCCTCTCTTCTATGCAACTGGCTACTATTTCAAAAACTAATGCTTTTGTAATCTCTTTTGGGAGTGAGCTTCAAGGACTGCTAAATATCCGCAGCCAAAATTCATGAGGGTGTATATATTTTATAGTAAATGAGCCCTGCATTCCAAAGTATGTACATTTTTAATTTAAGTAACCCATATAATGAAATCCTTCATTTTTTTTTTCCTCAGTTTACCTGCTTTGCTGGATATTATCTCCCTCATGTAATTTTTTAAGACAATAACAGGGTTATTTGAAAGAAATGAGTGGTTGATTGAGATTAATCTGGTATTATACTTCCAACAATTCCCAGTGCCCAGTGCTGCATGCTTCCTATGCAGATGGACCTGTAGATGGAAGACTTGTCTCCATGGAGGGAAAAGAGTGTTCTTGACTTTGTATCAGAAGAAAGGAATTATTTCTGTTCTAAAGCATAAAACTGGTATCACTTATAATTATTATCTTACTAAGTGTAACAGTGATAGTAACAACAAACACCATTTTTTTCCTTTCCAAATGGTTCTACTTCACATCACCAGAATTTCTGAACAGGGCTCTGGAAAACTCTAGTACATTGTATGTATGTGAGGAGCATGAGAGGTTACACAAGGATGTATGGGATGTATGAAAGGATACACAGGTTCTTGAACTGAAGGACAATGACACAATTCCCTCTGATTCTAATGTAAAAATCCTTCAAAGTGGTTAATTTCGGGACCCTGACAATATAACATTTGTCCTTTGAGCTCCAAGTCTTTGGATTTGCTTTCTTTTTCCTTTAAAAATGACCTGTCCTTGAGGAGACTCAATTTATTACTCACTAGGGTGGGATCTCACTAGAAGACTTCTAGGATCAAACGCCAGCCATTCTATGAAACTGCCCCACATAATTGTAATATGTGATGAGAGGACAACATTCTGAACATTCTGAACTTCAGGAGTGCCATTTCTCATCATTGAAACAGAAGTATAAAGAGAAGAGGAACACTGCTTTTACATTCCCTTTAACTTACACCGAATTTACTCATCACAAGAACTATGAATGTTTCAAAAAGGAAAAAAAATAACCTTGGATGTCTGAGTGAACAAAATCTGCACATTTTCTCCCTCTTTAAAATCAGTTAGAGAGCTTCTCGTATTTATTATTTCAAGCTTTAGGCAAGTGATATTCAAAAAACCTGAAGATTTCAACATGATCTCTTGTATTTTCAGTAATGGTGTGATGGAGATTAACCTCCAGGTTACAGTGAAAGCTTTCATGCCTTCTGTTTGCCATGACTACAGCTACTCTCCAGCTGCACAAGGCTATTCCCTTTAATGAAACTGAAAAGTTCACACAAAAATCTTATCAAAGTCAGACCATACCATACTAAGCCATGCTTAACCCACAGACACACACACAGCCAGCCATAGGCAAGGTCAGTGCAATTAAAATTACTGCACCTCACAGATTTATCACTGAGGAATTGTGTGTGTGCTCCTACCCTGCTGCAAATGCAAAGGAAATCAGCAAGCTTTAAGCCACCCTGGTGGTGACTTTTGTGCTGTCATCAAGTCAAGAGCATCTGATGTCCACCACCAGGCTCTGCTGGTGGGAGCAATTCCTCAAGCACAGCAGCTCCAGTATTTACATCTATCCACACTGTCCTGCTCCAAGGGCTGGCAGGAGTTGTCAAGGAAGGTGTCACTGCAGTGGGCAAGGACAAGTACAACGAGAGACATTTCAGACAAATATCCCCAAACCAAACAGTATGTAGACTGCACAAAGAGGCCAGAGGAAACAATAATTAGGCAACTTGTGATATCAATGTACTTTGTTTAAGCAGAGGGAGAAAAAAAAAAAATCTTGAACTAGTGAAGACAAGAGGACTCCAAAATTTAATTGTGGTTTTTTGGAAACAGTTCTGTGATTCTGGAAAAGGAAATAACATCTCTGGACTTGGATTGCAAGTCTCCACACTGTATAATATAATATAATATAAATAAAAGAGACTTAAATCACCCCTTCTAATCATGATTTAAATCAGCAAGCAGGAAACATTAATTTAATTAATCAATTCTAATCTTGGTTTGCAGCTGTACTTTTTACTTATTTCCCTAAAGTAAGTTTCAGTCCAATGGTTGGTAATCATTAAAACACACGGAAGTGTAACTAAACTGTGACTATACACTAAATTGGAAACCTTTTTTTAATCAGGACAGTACATTAAATCTGCACAGACTTTAAAGAAGTTCTGTGTTTTCCTATGGTACATATGTGGTTTTCTTTTTCTAGGTTACATTTAATGCTTTATTTTATATTTTGTATTTTATTCCTGCATCAAACTGCCCTGGAAGGCTGACTAGAATTCAATTACAAAGTTCATAAATAATATTTTCAAAATTAGGTATTACTTACTATGAAATGATAGATTAAGTATAGGAAAAATATACTACTAGCTGATTTCTTAAATTAATGAAATCCTAGTCAGAGAACTGAACTGCTGATTTCTAGTCACTGTGTGAAAACTACAGGTTTTGTGAACTTCCCAGTGCCTGAGCAAGAGGCTCATCACAAGTTTTCGTAGTTTTGGGATGGACGAACTAATTTGGTATTCTAATAAATTTATGCACGAATCACTATTTCAAAAGGTCTCCTGCCATACAAATATCACTGGATTGCTCTAGGAGACACTAAGAAGAAACTGGCAGCGAGATCAGTGTATAAACAGACTCATTATTCCAGAAACAGTTGTCCTTTTGTGATGGTGCTTCTACACAAGGCATAGATAAGATACTGGCTCTTAGGCATTTTTAAAGAGGGATGTTGAAGAACATCACATAAATTTATTACTCATCTTACAAAAAGCTGGCTGAATCCATACAGTATTGAATATCACTATATCAGTTTCATGGATTATAAATAGATTGGGATCACGCTGAACATTACAGTGACACCGTGTATAAAGTATATGACTCACACAAATTTATTCTTGCTTGCTCTCAGTGCATGTTTGTTCAAAGACAGCCTCAGCCAGGAACAAGTACCTCACCAATACAGGGCAAGATGCAGCCCAAGGGACCCTCCCAGCCTCCTCCACTGCACAGCAAAGGGCTGTGCTGAGGCAGAAAACATCCTCTAATGGCCAGACAGCACCAACAGGCAAATGCAGCCATTTAAAATGCAAATGTCATTAATTTTAATTAATGATGCACCATACTTCAGTTTGAATATTTACCATTTGAGCTCAGCATACTTAGTATTTTATCTCCCTGCTCTAAGCACTCAGCAAATACAAGCAGTGAAACATGTGAAGGGGCACAAAGGTTACACAGGCTTGCTTAATACGTGCTGCTGAACAAATGTGACATAATTATTACTACCAAACGAATTAACTACTTTACCATGAAAAAAAAGCCCATTTTCTTTGACACGTTAGTTTTATGTTGGAAATTTCAAGTGCTTTTTTTTTTCCCACATGCATGCATAAGGTTTTTACTGCATTATACAATGGGGGAGGATTCAAAACAGCTCTACAGTCATTTGTGAGAAGATTCAAACTACATCTTCAGCTTCTGCAGAGAAAATGACTGATGTGAGGAAAACAACAACAACACAACAACGGGATTTAACAACCTCATGGATTCTCCTCCAAGTCTGGAACTGTGTTGCAAAAAAAAAAAAAAAAAAAAAAAAAACCAAAACAAAACAAAATAAAGCACGGTTGCAGAGCAACACCTCAAAATTAACATTTCATATAGTTCTCTGCCTACTAACATATTAATTAAGTGTCTGCAGAAGCAATGCAATCAGAAGCAGTCTCTGGGGCTTTTAAACATGATCCCATGGTGAAAGGGTTCTTTGGAGATTGCAACACATTGTGCTCAGGAACACATTCCATAATTACAACAGCAGAATATCATAATTGTACACATTTTGAAAGGCAGTGATAACTGCCACCTCTCATTCTGGAGTGGGACTACTTGACTTCTTAAATTGTGTTGGATCTAAATCTCTGTGTGGGTTGTAAACCATAAAACACAAGGGATGTGGTAGGATGCTGGAACACTGCTGCTGCTTTCAGGATTTTAATGTCATCACCTTGCTTATTTTTAACTCAAAATGTGGTCAAATAAAACAGAAGGTTTTGGTTCTGACATGTCAAAAGCCACTCTCAGGATGGAAGTTCTGAGTTTTAATAAAGGAAAATATTCAAGTTATACTTATCTTCAGTTATTAACTATACTTAGCAATGTTTTTCTATAGAACACTGCATTATTAATGGAATAGAAAATTGTATATATAATATAAGGTACTGACAATATGAAGGGCTTTTTGCACGCATTTAGAATTGTGTATCTATAGGTTCTAAACACAAAATAAAATACTACAAGGGACAGAAATCTGCCAAAGCATACGTTACTCCCATTTTTTCCCAGGCGCTTCCCAATTTTTCTTTTTACCTTATGAAAAACATATGTATAGTAAGGTTCACACACACAAGCACATTAGGGTAAGCACTGCTCAGCAGGAACTTAAACATCAATGTGTAATCAACACTATTCTTATACTAAATCCAAAACACAGCACTGTACCAGCTAAGAAGATGAAAATTAACTCTATACCAGATGAAACCAGAACCAAAATCAAAGTAAAAAGTGAGACCCTGAGGTCCTGACTTCCAGGGGATGGGTAAGACTTAATCAAAGAACTTTTCTCTGTCTATTCCAACTTCTGCAGTTGATAAATATATTTTGGGTTGGAGGAGTAGTCTTCTTTAAAAAAAAATTTAAAAGTTTTGACACTGAGGTTTGTAGAAAAGGTACCATGCACAACAGTGGGGAAAGCTGTAAATGCCACTTCTGGTTGACTGCCTTTGCCAGTAAACGCATTTGTAAATTTTGGTACAAAGAGTCCAATAACATTAGCACAGGAAAATACGCCGTAGGTGAAAGACTTCCCTTAAATCAGAACCCAAAGCAAATCTAAAGTAATTCCACCATGTAGCTACCTTGTTAAAATACAGTCTCAGAGATATCTCTGTCTTGCACTGATACCCACTTTTATTTAAAGAAAAAATAAAGATGCTTAACCTTCGTGTGGATTGTATAGGGAACAAGTAAAGTGACTAAACAGCAAAATGCATTGTCTATCTTGTCTTGTACTGCAGAACTGACTGGAATTCCTAATGAACTTCAGCACACCTCTCTTTCATATGCTCAAAACGCCCTACTTTCCTCGTGGTGCCGCCTGCACTAGAAATGTCACCCATGCAACCCAGCTTCTTGCACCCAGCACTCTGCACTCCTTTCCAAAAAAACCTTATCTACAGCAACAGACACTGCTTTACTCACTTGACTGTTTTCACTGCATCCTTCTCTCCTTTATCTTCATGCAAACTTGAGATGAGAATAATGCACATTTGTACTCTGATCCAGTGTACATGTCTCACCAGGAGCTGCTGGTATTTTCTATGTGCTGGCACCTGGGTAATATTTTGGAAGCCTCAGGCAAATTGTCTCATAGATTTAGACATTCCTTATATATTGAAGAGGTGCCTCTCCTTGAACAGCTCAATAACTGCACTATAAAGTGTTTCTTCAGCTGTCGTCTCATACCAATTAATAAAAGTAAAAACAGAGAACCTAGAAAAATGTAAGACGAGGGAATAAAATAACAAAAAAGAAAAGGTGTTTCATGTCTTTTTCAGTGTGTATGGCAGTGAATTCAGAGCATGGTGTCTCTTTATCCATATAGAAATAATCCGCTATAGTGAGGTCTCACCAAACAATGAATTTTACAAAGCTATTTCTCCCAAAGTACAATGAGAAGGGCTAAAACTTGCTCTCTAGTGAAATTTTGGCACCAGTTACCAGGCTACCTTTAATGTAAAACAATTCTAACCTTTCATCTTATGCTTGCAAAAATCCTTTTTTTATTTTCCCCCTTTTTTATTTTTCTTTTTTTTTTTTTTTCTGGTAACACTAAGTTAAATCATTTTAATATATGACACACCTTCGATGTATGCTGTATTTTCTGCATTGAATCTCATCTGTATCTGTATCCAGAGTCCTAGCACTACAGAATATATTTAGTTGGCTACATAAAAACGATGACCTAGAAAGTTTGCTCTCCAAACACAGATGGCCATAAAGCTACAGCATCCACTGAAAAAAAGGCAGCAAATAGGAAAAGTACTGTATGTATTGTGACACAACGATATTTTGGAATGCCAGTGGTTGGGCCTGATGATCTTAAAGGTCTTTTCCAAGTTAAACAGTTCTATGGGTCTCTGACATAGCTGACTTTTCACAAAATCAATGCCTTTCCACAATGAAATGTTTTATTTTCTCTCATTCAGATTCGGTTACAGAATGCTAAAAATAATGGTTTGTTAAAGAACACTAAAGTTTACACTGGTGTTGAAAGACTGTCCAGAAATAAATTGCTTTTAACTAAAAGGCCCTAGAAATTGTGTTCTTCTGTTATTTGAAATAAAAGAGGAGAAATGCTTTGACACCTCCAACCCCCTCCACACACACGCTATCTCTTTGACAACAAAGAACGGACCACCTTCTTTTTACGACTACTAGTACAACTGCAAGGACCTTCACGTCCAGATGTCTTAGCAGAGAAACATCTAAAACACACTTCAAGGGGAGGAAAACAAAGCAGGCATGCTTTTTGTGATGTGTGCATGTGTGGCAAGGCACTACACTGACAGCCACAGCCTGTGCTGTGAACCTCCTTCACCTTGCTGATGACACATTAATCACGCTCTGCTCCTCTGCAAGGACTGCAGGATGTTCTGGTCAATGCCAATGCTAGGAAAACAAGAAGTTTGCCCTTCTGTCAAACTTGCCTTGAGAGACATCTTCACCAACTTTATCCAGGGGCTACTGAGAAGGAAGCTTGAACTTGAGCTTTCATGAATTTGCACAAAGCTACTTGACAGCATTAAAAAATGACCAACAACTCACAGAGCTCCCTTCGCTGTGGTTTACTGTCTCTTTGTATCTTGTTCAAAAGTACTATGCAAAGCTGTAGTGTTCATCATTAATCCACCTCCTAGCAGGTAGGTTACCGTGGCACTGCAGAAAGCTACCCAGCACGCTCTGAAGCTGTGCACTTTGTTCTTTATAACCCCACAGGTAATTCTGATCAAGACGAGTATGACGCTGGGACTCCACACCTAGGAAGTCATTTTAGGCTTTAATAGCATGAAAGCATTGTTCTCAGCATGCCAAGGCAGAGCAGGTGAAAACCACAAAGGACATTGCTCCACTGTTACCAGCACTGCCAAGCTGGAGAATTCAGAAACTCTGAGGTTGCTCCGATCAGAATGAGATTTATAAACAAATGGAAGCAACAAAGAGATGGGGTGGGCAGATAAGCTGTCTTTTCCCTTTGAATGATTCCTGATTACAGTCTCCCAGACCTCACAATGTGAAGTTCAATAGATGTTCCTCGTCCCATTTTTCAGGCCCTTCTCCACCACAAACTTCCTTCTGCACCAAAGGGGGAATGAACTGAGGCTTGGGTGGATCTCTTACACTGCATCCACTGCAAGTTTACAGTGCTGGCGAGTGCTCCTATGCTGTTTGTGGATGGCCTGGAAGATAAAAAGCTTCCTATCATCTTCCATAAACAGCCTTCCCCATCATCAAGTCTTCCCACCCATGCCCCATCCCCTGGCCTTCTCTCCATGCCTGCACGCAGCCAAAGACGAGGCACTTGCTATTTGGAATTTCTCAAAATGTTGAACTGTGGTTTCAGGAGCCTGAGGAACAGTAGTTTGTGCAGTGTTTGGCTTTCAGCCCATACCTGATGTCCCCAGAGCTGAATTTATCCAGGCTCTGCAGTGTCCCTCACAGAAGTAGCTAAGTGCTCACTATCAGGGTGAGCTTTAGCAGGGTATGGTTTAGAATTCTGACACGCACTTCATGTGAGAATGGCAGAAGGTACATTAATGAAATCACATGACTATTGCCCAAAAGTGAAGATGGCAAATATAACATGAAGCTATTTGTTTTGTTGCTAGAAAACTACTGTGGGATGCCTGACAAAGCTGAGGCTGAAATGCAAGACAAGTGCCAAGCAGGATGAAGTCGTAGGCAGTGTGCCTCCCTGGGCTGGTACAGAGATTCTCCCTTGTTAAAGAAGTCTCTACTGTGGAGACCTCAGGGAATTCAGACCAACATGATCTGCAAGAGTGTCAGCAGCACAGACCCTGGAGAAGCCCACAGCCCATTATGCACCAACAGCTGCAGCAGAGGCAGAGCAGGCAGAACAGTTGCAGACTCAGGAAAATCACACAGCCTCATGTCAGGAGATCATTGTGATATACAAAATGTACAGTGCTTTTTGTTCACCTTTAAAGAAAGAGATTAAACTGATCAATCTGTTCTTAGAAATGGCTAACTGTTCCTCTTTAATGATTGCTGAATAGCATGCATTTGCTAGAGCCCAGAGCATCTGGGGAGAAAAAAATATTGAGACCCTGATTTAAAAAGTGCCTGGCAGTTTTATCTGCTTCAATACCCAAGTGGTGTATGTTTGCAGTCGATTAGTCATTACAGATCACTTTTCAGCCCACATGGCAACAGTTGGTTTTTTTTAATCTGAGACTAAGGCAAATCAGTCCCGAATGGTAAAACTGAGCTCTAAGTTTTTGATATCCTTACAAATATGAAACTGGCTATTTACTTGTAACAAATACAGCTATATATATTTAGACTACTATGATAAAAGCTAGAAGTGGTGATTAAAATAGTACTGTAAAACTTTATTAATATTCTTTTAACACAGGAAAAGAAAAAGAAAAACCCAATAAAAGGCCAACTAAAAACCCCACCAATTCCTGTCACTCTACTCCTCTCAGTTCTCAAATCTTATCATTACGCAGTGTCAGAAGAATATCCTTTCTCTGGACACTTTTACTGTGTTCTGACAGAAAATTTAAGTAATAACCAGATTTGCTATGTAAATGAAATCTTGGTAAGTCTCACAATCATTTTTCTTCTCTGTAACCTCTTCAGAAAGATGGATGCTCCATTTTACATTTTTCATTAATGCACCAAATCACAGGAGGTTGAAAAGGTTAAAGATGTTTAATTGTTACTAGATGATAATCAGTCAGAAATTATATTCTAGCATGTAGCTGAATGGCAAAGATGTTGTATTTTCAGACACATCCCTCCTAATTCTTCCTTTCCCTTTGGAATTTATCATTAAACTGCATTTATCTGTCTCACATGACACATACGGTCAGGAATCAATCTGAAAAGCCAAATCTGAAAGCTTCTTGCCATTTCTCATTTTCTGTGACCAAATAAGGGAAGAAACCTGCATGACTTTAGTGGCAGAGACCAGCTTTTCCATTTACATCATTTATACTACGACAGCCCTTGGAGGCCCTAAATGTGGACCAAGACTAATTGTACCAAATCCAGGACAAGCAAAAAATGAAAACAAGCTGGATGCCAAAAAATAAATATAATTTCACACCTCTCTTTCCTCTCTCTTTACTGAAAGTGTTGCTAAACAGTGTCTAGAGGGGAAAATGAAGGGAGGGCAAAGATATTTCTCATTTTGTTATGTGATGCCCAGAAGTGGTGGGAGATGGGAGACGGAAGGAGAGCAATAGAGATGAAGCTTTGGCAATTCCTACCCCAAAATCTCTCCCCTCCTTTTTATCTTCTCCTAGTCTGGAGCCCCAGATCCTACCTCCCATACTGTACTGAGTTTCCAAACAGCTAAGTTCTTTTTCTAGAACCTTCAAAGACCCACTCACACCCTCCCACTGAAGTCAGAAGAGGAAGATCTGCCCTCTCTGTGCTTTCAGTACAGAAGCATTCTAAAGAGGTTTTTTATGTTTCTGGTTTATATATGCTTTAATGCAACTAAAGTATATTAGTATTTCGTATATAGAACAAGTCTGTACCTTATTGGAAATGTTAAATGGATTGGCTAATGCATTTTTGAAAGGTATTTAAATGCTGTGGCATTAAAGATTAATGTAAAAATCTGAATTTAGAACAAACTGTGAGATGCTACAGTACAGACACTACAGTAATTCAGACAGCAATTTAAGTGGTAAATGGTATTTTTTGATAACCTTACATCTGCCTTTGTTAACAAAAAAAAAGGAGATAATAAGTACAAGAGCACAATAGCCTCGAAAGTGGAAAAATATATAAAAGGTCACATAATTGGATGGAAAAAGGATGCTTTGAAATTTCCTTTTCTCCAGATATTGAGCAATACTGCAACATCTGCAAAACTCTCTGTGACTGAGCATGAGCTTGGGTCCTTGGGCAAACTGGCAGGGCACAGACAGGGGAAAGCTTGGGAGCTGGCACAAAACCCAGATGACACATTCCCAGAGAGAGCAGGAGCTGCCTCAGAGGTGGCAGCTCAGCTGCTAGCACCAGGAAACCTGTTCTGTGGGGAGGCAAAGAAATCCCCATATTCCCTCTAAAACCAGTGAAAATGACTGGCTGTCTCAAACCACACCAGCTCTTTCTGGTGTTGAAGCCCATGGCAGCAGGTACTGATTCCTTCTCAAAAGCCAACAAACCAAGCCGCAAGAGGCGATTGCCAGCTAAGAGTAAAGTCACAGTGAAACCTGTGAAAGCAATCACAAAAATCTGTATCTGGATTCAGGTGCAGGGATAACCCAAATAGTATCACAGCAGCCTCTTGGCATGGAGCAATATAAACCATGCAACGGTGGAAACCAGAGGAGAAGGCCAGGTGCCCTGAGGCAAATACCCTTGTCCCAAACCAGAGGGCTCTAAATGCAAGGATCTCAGCGAGAACAGAGGATGGGTGAGAACAACCTGTGTACCTGTGTCCTGCCACAGAGCCAGGGACTAGAAGATGACCATGCTGCCCTTTGAGCTCCCCAAAAGCTGCTGAAGATGGAGCACCAGCAATGCCAAGTGTGACTTTGACTCGGAGTTGACTTTGGTGATGGAGAACATTTCCACTGAATGCAGATTGTGTTACCATGAAAGCCAGTGCCGCAGCATACTACATCCTTCTAAACAGTATTATTAAACTACCATAATAATCACCCTGCTCCTCAATCCAAGGTCTCAAAGCACATTACAGGCAGTAATGAAATAACTCACACAAGAGCACTGTGAGGAAGAAGGGGATCATTACTGCTGCTGCTCACAGTCATAAAGTCGTGCTTTCAGACACAGAATTTCATTGCGAGGACCAACCACACAAGTGTCACCACATACTTCACTGCCAGTTATGGGTCCTGTCAGGGATTTGTCATTGCTTTCCTGATGCTCCCTATTTCAGCCAAAGTCTTGAGACTCTTGGTAATTACAAGAGACTCAGCTTTCATTTACAAGAAACAAAATGAAAACAATCCCCAGAAAAAAAGCTGTATTTGTGGATCTGAAGTTTGAAATCTGTTCAGTCTGCCCTAAACCAGAAGGCAAATGAAAACAACAAAAATGTATTTTCTTTTTGTGCTTCTGATATTCCCACCCCCTTAGAGGCTGCAATTCCTTCTTGGGGGCTGAGTCAGGCATTCTGTCCATGTGTGGGCACCAGCCTTGCACCGCTGGCGTGAAGTCAGCTGGCTGGGGCAAAGTCCTGACCTCTGTGAAGGGGAAGCTGCTCCAAGAAACACTTCCAGATTGTGCACGAGCCTTATGGCAGAGCTAAGGAGGTAATCCAGGTCTTAATTACCCCACATTTCTGGTTAACAAGGAATTGTTAATACACAAGTGAGTTAACTGCCAGCCTGCTAATGCAAACAC
Organism: Sturnus vulgaris; assembly: GCF_052056855.1. Classification (NCBI taxonomy): domain Eukaryota; kingdom Metazoa; phylum Chordata; class Aves; order Passeriformes; family Sturnidae; genus Sturnus; species Sturnus vulgaris. Next base: position 40,600,923 of record NC_142244.1, on the reverse strand, counting down.
TGCAACATCTTGTGGTTCCAACTTGTAGCTGGAGTTCAGAGAAGCCAAGTTCTAACTTGTGACTCTCCTCCCACTTTCCTTCATCAACTAAAGCCAACTCCTCACCCATGACAGCTTGTTTTCCGAAAAGACAACTCCCTGTGGTTTATTACACTGGCTCCTGTGCCATTAGCAAGGTTTTGCCAGTGGGTAGGGAAGCCAGCATCATCATGTTCGTAGGACAGTGGTCATGAACTGGATGGGAGAGCACCAAGGGACAGCATGGACACCAGTGCCTGTCACTTTAGTGAGAAAACATGATTGCAGTGCTTAGGTGAGGGTTCACACTGGACCTCTTCTGTGCTATATAACACTGCCCATCATCTGCAGCTGATAATCCCACACTGGTTGGGGTCACAATGTGCATCAATCTGTGATCAGCGGGAGCAGAGCAGAAACTAACTGGAGTTCCTAAGAGTATCTGCTGTACATTCTGGAAATATCAGAACTTGGGTCTTCATCTTTTTTTTTTTTTTTTTCCCTTTAAATATATACTGTGATGTTTGGAAACCTTCTATCTGTCTAGGTTTCTTACCCCAATGATGCTTCCTACATATTTGGAGACAACACCAATTTTTCCATCTTTTGACTGCAAAGGAAACATTAAAGGGGATAACTGCCCCCGAGCCAAGAACCTTCCACCTCTAGTCATAAAAACAGTGGGGTAATTTGTCCCTGAAGAAGGGGGGGGGATAGCCATCATGGGTGAGAAATGGATAAGCCATATGCATTCACTTCCTATCTACAACAAAAAGAAAATAAGCATCTATCAGCTTACTGTGGGAGCCAGCTCCATAATTTTTGTGAACATTAACCTGGCACACCTACTTTGCTGCTCATGTTGAGAAGGTCCTCAGAGCTACTTCACACCCACCTCTGCACCTGACCCTGTTTTTCCCTGCATGTTTCAGACTTGAGTAGAGAGAACTCTGAAAGTCACGTTTAGACTGTGACCACAAATGACTTTATGGAGGCAGAGCAGCCTGCATTTTTCTACGTGTAAGTCAATGACAATATGGCACCAATTAAATCAGTGCTTTTCTTCTCTGCATTAAAAACTATAGTCGTTAATGAATTAATAATTGGATTAATGCATATATCTACCTGCACAGGGAGAAATTACTAGTGAGTAAAGGGGTTTTTATTCCAGCAGAAAAAAGTACAATGAAATCTAACAGTAGAGAGAAGAGGCAGACAAATTGAATGAAAAATAAAGGAGACCTTTCAAACAATACAAGAGATAGCATCAGGGAAAAAAATATAAAGGTCTTGTAGCCTTTAAATCGGTATCTTCCTGGAATACAGGCTTTAGTCAAACACCAGTTAAGACACCTCAGTGTAGGAGTAATTAGGTGATTTTCTACCTTGTCTACCATGAAGGGGTCAGAGCAGCTGATGTAATACCCCGCCGACCTAAGCCTATGAATCTGTTTATTCACTGTCCTACAACACTGCAAAACCTCTGCAAAAAACTCTGCTTCCATCTCTAAACCAGAAAATATCACAAGCAGGAAAAATAGAGGAGCTCTCATGCACTATGCTGGAAGGTCTAGGAAAAAAATCACATCCATCAACAAATAAATACATAGAATTAATTGCATTAGAATAGTAAATAGAACAATAGCATGAAAATTAGTAATACAATACAGTAAAAAAAAAATTGGAAAATAACTATCTTAAACTACTTATTTTTTCCTAAAGTCAAAGTAATTACTTAAATCCAGTAAACTTTTGAGTGGCAGAGATTTCAAGGTTTTTTCCATGTTAAATTAAAATCCCTTTAAATGGAGGAGATACATATGGGGGGAAGGGGTATTTCATACTCATGACATGATTTATGGTCAATATGCTGAAAGGCCATGGAAATCAACTCCAACTGTTACCCTAGATGAGAATTTCTCTCTAATAATTTCAAATGAACCTGGCTAAATATATTTTCTCATTTCACACTCAGACAATCACTAAGGGTTCAATCCCACACGCATCTGCAGCAATGGCAAGAATCCCACTGACTTCACTGAAAGTAGGATGAACCTCTTTCCTTGAAAGTCTTACATTTATAACCCATTTTTTACAAAGTATTAATGAGACAAAAGAGTGGGGTTTGTTGCTTTGTGGTATTTGGGGATTTTTTTTAGTTATTAAATACACAGAGAAAATGAAGTTGGGGTTCTTCTACACCAGCTGTGATGAAGACAGCCTGGTACTTGTGCCACACACAGCACCAAAGCATTCAACTCAGGAATTATCTGAGGAGACCACACCAAAATCAGGGGTGGTATTTGCAAAGGCATCTAAAATGGATTCTCGAAAGTCACTTCTAAAAATCATTTCCAGGCATTTCTGGTGATTTCACCGGGGATCACTGTGTCATCTATCCTCAAACCAGTTTTGACCGAATGAAAGATTGCAACACAATTCAAGGTGGGGAAAGGATAAACTCTACAGTAATAAGATCAGACTGTTATTCATTTAGAGTACTTTCACATCCTGACAGCTCCACAGTTTCTGGGAAAGATTTATCTTGTCCTAACAAAGTAATTTCTCAGGTGTCACGACTCAAGTGGACCTCTAGCGAAGGCAGGGCTGAGGAGTGGGTGCCAGCTGGGAGTCAGCACCCTGCACTTCACACCACCACCACCACGGACACAGATCACTGTGCAGGGGGATGTCTCTCTTTGGAGGCTGGGAAAAGGGATCCTGCAGAGATTCTGAAACCACAACAGCATGGAAAAGCTACCCAATCTGAACAATTCAGTCTTATCTTAGGAAAAAAGAAGTACATGTAATTTGCAAGTTGGAATTCAATGAATATTTTTGGCAAAGAACCACTTATGAAGGGCACCTCATGGACTCTATAAATAATTTCTTAGGCACTCACAGTTTTATTTATACATTTTCTCTTTTTAAAGGTAACTAAATATTCAAATGCACATTTGTATTTTAAGAGTAATTTCTAATTACATGCACAATTGCTAATCCATCTGTTTACTACATACTGTAAATGCCTGTCATTCTATATGCTTGAATAATTATTGAAAATTAAATATTGTAAACAGTTAAATTAATTTCTCTCAGCATACCAAATTGCAAGAAGGCTGCAAGATGATAAAATATTACATGCCCCCAGAAATGGAACAAGTCACTCCTACTCCACACCTCGCTGAATGTGCTTATTGATGTTTTGTAACAGATAGGAAACTTTTTAATCCAAAAATTTGTAAAACAGTCTGAAAAGCTCCATTACACCTTGCTATCAGTGAGAGAGTGTTTTAAAAGGAATATGGTCTGCAATGTTTCAAGCTGTGACAGAACAAGAAAAACATGTTTCTTATGTGAGGCAAGTTGGTGCTAATGTTTTCCTATTTTTGCCCTGTTAGAATCAATATAGGAATATATATAACAATTTTTTTCTTTTGTTGATTTATTTATAACATTTCAAAGCAAGAATGGCATTCAAGAAGCCCAGAGGAGAAAAACATGGGACAGCACTGTATTTGAATATATATTATCCATTCCCAGAAGAGACATGGCCTCTTCTCCTAGCTTTTTGTGCAAAATAGAGTTGTGCCATAAAGCCTCTCTACTGCTACGGTAATTTTTGTCTTAAACTGCATTCATTATGCATTAGTAGGTTTTTAGCCCAGATCAGATCATCTGTTTTGTGCTCCTGGATAATAAATGGTCAGGGAATTTTGCTGCTTGGCCTCTGTGTCTGGACCATAACCTTGGCATAGCACCTTTACAGCTGCAACTATTCTGAGTCAGAAAAATAGGACTCTTTTTAGTCTGAATTTCTCTAACTTCACTGTCTTTTATGACTTTTATGTGTTAGATGAAAAGAATATCTTCATCAGAAATCCTGCCTCCACGCAGGCACACACAAACTATGAAGCCACAACCTCTTCAATTTTTCTTGACAAATTACACAGAATGAAATTCTTCAGCTCTTCATGGCGTGGTAGTGCAAATTTTAGGTTTATAAAAGGGCACTTGATAACCTCAGTGATGTGATCCTTTTAGGTACATGGACTGAGACAGGATCCAGTCATGCTTGAAAAGAGATGAGAATCTTGCTCTGAATGTCTGACTCTGTCATTTAACACCTGCCCACACAGGTAGACAGGTGAGGAAAATGTAGGATTTTAACTCTGATACCCCTGTCTATATGCACATAGATGCACCAATAAGAAATCAAGTATTCAGAGACCTTCCTGGATCCTACCCTGGCTGTAGACAGCAAATGCCTCTATAAATCCCCCCTCCAAAACTCCTGGATCTCCAGTGTAGGAGGAAGGGATGGGGATGCTCCATTAGGTATTTTATTTTTTAGCTATGGTGAGGATAGCAGGCAGCTTTTCCAGACTATAAAGGAATTTCAACTTTCAGGGGCACAGCTGGACATCATGTTTGAAAACTTCAGCCCTTCCAGGAGACTCTGCCCTCATGTCCCACTCAAAGGGCAGTTAAGCCTTTCTCTTGTAAGACTGCCACTTGCCCTTCTTTTCTCATAAAAACAGAGAAGGACAACAAGGAAAAAGGCCTCCAAACTTACACACATTCCAATAAAGGAAAAAAAAAGTCCACTTTCAATGTATTTTTTGCTGAAAAATCCTTTAATTGGAAAAAATAAAAAGGCAAAAACCCCAAAAATAAGAAAAACAAAAAAGAAAAAAAATTCCAAAACTGAAACCCACCAGAATCAAACCATTGCAATTTGTGTTAAATTTTGCAAGAAAAATAATTAGAAATTGTATTTATATATACGCCCCTCAGAGAGAGGAAGGGAAATCTTTCCATAGATACAGATGCAGAACACACACACACATATATATATATATATATATATATATATATATATATATATATATATGTATATATATGTATCCTGCATCCTATTTGGAGGCAACCCTTGCAAGCCCTGCAAGAGGCCGGGAGCTGCAGCTCCAGGATGGATCCCTGGCACACAGGGGCACGCCTGCACCTTGCCAGCACGTGTCCCAACTGCCCACTGCTCCCTTTTCCAAAAGCCTGCTCTCCACTCCTCCGCACACCCAGAGTGCCCAGCAACAAACTTAGCACTGATCAATACCGCCCTGGTTTTTCTGACGCATCTCCATCTGCTTTTCCCCATCTGTTGTCTCAGGCTCCCCCCAAAACTGCGAGTTTTTTCGGTGCAGTAACCATCTTTTACTCCACTTATCCTGCCAAGCACGGCGGGGTGCTGCCTCGTGGCTGCAGCTACCGAGGTGCCACAATATTGCAAATAAATATTTTAAAAAATAAGTCACTGTTTCGGCTTACCAAAAGGCAGCACAGGTGTTGCTTTTCCTGACTGAGTTCCTACTATGAATTATTTTTAATTGCTAAATAATTGAAATCAAAGCGCTAAAGAAAATCCACAAAAAAACACACACTTGTGAAAAAAAAAACCAAACCAAGCCTGAACTCCCACAATCCTTATTTTTTTCTTGCAGGACTCAATGTGCAGAAATTAAGGTATCTTGAGCATATGATTCTGGGTGGAACTATTACAGGTGGAGGTGAGCATTCATGATGACAAAAGCCAAGTCCTTACACACAGATGAGTGAAACAGTTTTGGACACGCAATATTTTCGGTGTCATGCAACTGTCTTTATGCAGTCCCTTCAACAAAACATGTATTTTCTTCATGTTTTCATCTCCTTTCCCCATGTTTGTTTATAAGCAAAAATAATTTCTCTCTACATAGGAATCTTTTCTTCTCTGAAATTTCTGTCTTCCCATTAAATCTTCATTACATTCTCAGTGCTGCACTTCTGCTGTTAATAAGGCAGCCTGGCAAAGAGGCTAGGCTAATGCCTTGCAGAGCGTTTGTAAAGTCCCAGCTATTTTGCACAATGACTTCAAGCAGAAAGCACAGACAGACGTTTTGGAGGTGGAGAGGAAACCTCCTCCTGCAGGCTGAATACAATAAAAAGTCCTTGAGATCCTCTGCCCAACATCAGGCTGTAGGAGGAGAGATGCAGTGACAGATTAGAGCTAAGCCTGGGTGTGGGGCAAGTCCCCCCATGCAGCTGAGCAAACAAGGACTGTACCCAAAGCCTGCCTATTGCTGCTCTGATGCTGAGCTCTGCATCCTCCTTAAAGGACTCTGTCCTCTGCAAGGGAATCCAACCCAAGCCAAGGGGCTTTCACACACACAAATGCAGGGCATGGGCATATTATTGAGTCAAAGCTGCAGCTCACCCCACAGATTACTCAAGTTAATTCTTCAGCATGTGTTTGCCTTGTTTTTCTTCCTTTTAATGCACAGCATTCCCTTAATCAGTTTGGATTATATTAAGTGTTAGAAGAAAGAAATAAAAAATCTGAGAGAAATCCCCTAAGAAATTACAACTCACATGAAAAATATCTCAGCATCATGCACATTCTAAGCTACTTATATAGTCATTTTTCCATCCATGCAGCTACTTTGGGTAATCTTGTGTGTGTTTATTCTCTGTTTAATTAATCTAATTCATACCTAGTTGATAAATTAAATTTAGCAGCAATTATTCCTTGTGTCATTTGCAGTGCATTCCCAGGTCGTGTCTCAAGAACTGCCTCAAACACAGAATAAGGACAAAGAGAAGAGTCTTCATCCCTGTTTGCCTCTCCTAAAGGATCTATCTGAGTGGGCATAATAGCATTTCTTTAAAGATTTAAAAAAACTCATCTCATTCTTCTATTAACAAAAATAACTTCAACATCTTTGAGCAATGACAGCACCTTTCCATAGTAATAGCTTCTTAAGGATAAGATGGTCAAATTCTCAGGTGGCACAAATCACATAATTCAGCTGAAGATATAGCACCACAAGCACTTGTGCTTCTTTAAGCAACTTTTGTTTTAATACTGCACATTTTATTACATAGAGTCTGTGAATAAAATGAAGGTCAGAAAATACAAGCATATGGTGAATGGAGCAAAATTAATTATAGCCAAAATATTCTCTTGCAGAGCAAATGTACATTTATCTTTTGGGTATTGTGCTACATTAAAAAAATTTGCATGTGCAGTGCTGTTCATACACTGCTGGTAAGTTAAAATTCAGGAAATAATACTAAGTTTTCAAACCAAATCCCTCTAAGAGCTGCAAAGCTACTTGCTAATTACCATATAAATAGATCACTGCAGCACAGATTCCTTGAACACAACTCATCCAACACAAACATTTAATTTCTCTTAGAAGGCAACAAACCCACAGCATGTCATGACATTGACTCATATACACAGGAAGCAACCAGGAAACGTTCCTGCACAGAAAGTACAAGCAAATGCAGCACTGAGAAAGAAAGAACATGATTACTGGGGGTAGTGGGAGACTTGAGTGCTCTGGGTTTGCTTGCTTGCTCCATGACAGCATCACCACGAATGCTTAGGCTTGTGCCTGCATTAGGCTGGTGGAGAAGGGGGTTCCTTCATCCACTCAAAAACAAGAGTCAGCTCCCAGGTTCCATCAGAGTCATCTGAGACTCCTTGTCCCTGTGAAAACTGTAATTCCTTTTCTCCTGTGGGCCACCCAGGTTTGCTTTTGGGGCCAAGAGAAAGAAAGGAGAGGAAGGACTGAAAGGCAGGGATGAGAAATGGTGGGCTAGCTGGAAACAGATTCTACCAGGGCTCCAGCATGCCCAGGTAAATTCTGTACACCTGGTAGAGAACACTGCTGCCAGGGCTGCCTTGTGTTGAGCAGGGTAGGATGGGCTGGACCCATGCCTTAAGGCTTTGCATTACATGTGGCCATTGGCTTTGAAGGCCAATTAAGAGCAAATTTTTATTGTTGGCATCAGATGAATTAGCTACTTCTTTTGCATCAGTTCCCTGCTTGTAAAAAATTAAAAATGGTCCTATTCTACCTTACCAAGCAGCATGAAGGGCTTAGCTACCACATGGGGAGAAACCAAGCAGGAACAAGAAGCAAGGAAGTAGAGGGATAGTAGAATCCACACGACGATCAATGTAAAAACAAGGTTACAAGAACATGGTCCCATGTAAAGAGTGTTTTTTAAAGATTTAACTTCAGAGCTCTTCAAGCTCTGTAGAAAGCTGTGTACAGTGTGAAAGCTGTGATTAGGGGGGTCTTCTGATATTTAACCCCCAGATACTGCTTTATTTTTACACATGTATGTCTCTGGTTAAATTAAGCTCTGTGCATGCAGACATATGGCAGCACGATCTGTACAATTACACAGATAAGGTCACATACTTAACTGGCAACAGCACTACTAATTTCAAAGAAGTTGTGTCAGTCTTCCCAGCAAAGGAAAAACATTCTCATTAACATAAGGGGAAGGGGAAAGGAGGGGAGAGTAATTTCACAGAAAATAATTATCTTTGGTTATAACAGCATAACTCTGATGGAAACAGTCAGAATAAAAAGGGGGAAAATAACACAATCTACTGCTAAGCTTAATTTTTGAACAGACTAGTTTAGCTGAACTGTGAGGTCATGAGACTTTGGGGGTTTAAGAGGTGCTGACACAATCTCCTATGTGATGGAAGACAAAGAAGAATTAATAGTTGGTGATTACTGACATCATTATGGCTTATGCAAACACACCTGCCTTCCCAGTTGCCTTCTCTTTTTATTTCAATTTCTGAGCTTTGTTATTTTTTTTAATACTCACATACAGCATAGGTCAATCTAATTCTCCAAACAGGAAATATCACCATTTGTACCAAGGATCGGATGCTAACTAAGAGTAAACCAGAACTACATTCCTTCCCTCTAATTTCCAGTCCATTAAGAGACTTTAGAAATTGCTCACACAAGGTGAAACAATATTCAAGCCATGAAAAGTGCCTGTTCTAAGATGAGAGCATGACTGTATTCACTGCACCTGAGCAAAAAGGGAAAAAGCTCCTTTAATATTGTCTGCTAGGGATTTGCAAGCATCAACATCACAACAACTTTGTAGCAACTTTGACTGTTGAGCAAAAAATAAACACAAGCTACCTGACTGATTAAAAAGCAGTAGGAAATAAAAAGGAAAAAAGAACCCCCTCAACTACCTCCGTCCCAAGCTTTCACCTCCTCTGGGTGAACACCACAGCTTTATTTTCCTCCCTGGCAGCTCCCTCTCCAGACCCCTGCCCCTGCATGAATGCCATGCTCACAGGCTCCACACCTCAGCATCCCTAACTCACCAACCTAATTCCTCCTGCCAGAGTTCAGACCTGCACCACAAGCAATTACTATAATGCAGGGACATTTGCTGATGCTATCATAATACTTTATGGCAGGATATGACAAGTATCCATAGCACATGCATTGTGCAGACATTTAACAGGGCTGTTACTCGGTATTTGTGGTACAATTTCACCCAGTAAGCTCAACTGTGCTTCTGCCATTGATAATAAGTCTAACAAGAGAATTTGGCTACCTGGAAGTGAATGGAATAGCCCTAATTAAAAATTAGTGAGGGAACAGCACAGCCTTCTAAAAAGATAGGTGATTTCTCAAACAGTTCTGCCTAGCCATGACTTCTGGAAATTTACAAATAGAGAAACGGAACTGACAGACAAGGTAGAAAAAAAGAGTTTCACAACTAAGCTGATAGACAAAGTTACTTCTGAATAGGGAGAAGTTATGCTCTGCTGAAGTTTTTAAAAATAATAAATGACTGATGTAATGCACAACAATATAGATTTACGGGATCAGTGGCAAAATTTTTGCTGTTCCAGAATTGGTGCTGGGACAGGAAAGAAGGGACCTGTCTGGTTATTGGGCAGCAACTTATTCCATCAGAATAAAACCTCTGTCCCACTGGCCCTTGCCATGCTTATGCCCTTCAGACATAAGTCTCTCCTGAAGCAAATGGGGAGTTCAGATTAAAAACTGATACTGCACTGAGTGAGGACACAATTGTCCAGTCAAGGCAACAGGAACACTCCTTAAACTTCTTACTGTGAATGAGGTCTAAAGAAAGGTTAAAATTTCTATAAGCCAAGTATAAATCTGCTGATTATAAAGAAATGGCATTATAAGAAACATTTTATCTTTAAATGCCATTTTAAAAGAGGCATTTGATACCAGAGACATCCAGCAATCTCAACCATATTCAGTGCTTCATGAATAAAAAACTCACTGCTAGCAGAAATCAGGTCTGTTCAAGAGAAATGATAAAACTGGATTTATTATTTTATTAATAGCAGCATTACTGTAGCTGCAACTGAGGTGACACAGCTCACACCTTTATCCTCTCCACAGATAACATATACAGATTGAGAAGGAAATCACTGCCAAGGAGAAAGGGAGGAGGGAAGAGATGCTGGCTGAGCCCGAATTTTGTCATTTTTAGTAGTCTGGACATTAGAAAATAATTATTTAGTCTAAAATTGTCTTATATCCTCTTTATCCTATCATTTTGGAAGTGATGCTTCTCTCTCTTGGTGGTTTTTTGGTTTTTTTTTGTTGTTTGTTTGTTTTCGTTTGTTTCTTTCTTTTTTGTTTTTTTTTTTTTTGCATGCCTATGAATACATAATTGTGAATGCACATCTATTAATGCCAAGATGCCTGAAAAATCAATACCTTGCATTTCCAGATCACATTTGATCTCCAAACTGTCTACTGTGAATGAATTTGCAGGACAATCACATAAGGCAAGAAAATACTTCCACTGACACAAAACCAAAAAAAGAGAAAGAAAACCATGAGGTGAGGTGACTCACTCAAAGTCAAAAGAAGAGTTTGTGTCCCTGCTATGCTGCAGCTCAGGATCTAATTGAAAATTTACTCTGGGGAATAAACGTGCCCTGGCAAGCAGATGGACTTGATTTACATCCTCCTCCCTATTTTTTTCTTCTCCTTCTTTTTCCTAATTATTCATATTATTATTGTTATTCTGACAAACTCCTTAATGCAGGAACTTTGTCTAATATGCAGTACAGTGCCTAGCACACCTACAGGTCCCACTGTGATTAAGCACACAACTCCAACATCCATGGTCCTTTGATTTTCCAGCTGTTAACCCTGGGCTCAAACCACTGGAAATATGGTGTCTAGTAAAGAATAAGCCCTGCCAAAGCAGAAATTAAAGCTCTTAAAATGCTCCAAAGCTCAATTTTTAACAGTGAGTGTATTACAAAGAAGTCATTAAGAGCCACACTTTTAAATAATAGAGAAATGAAAGCAAAGAAAGTAGACCATTTAGCGTGTGTTGATACAACATAAATTACAGAGAATGGAAGCCAGCTAATGTGGTGGAGGGAATTACATTGTAAAAATCTGTATTAGTTATGGTCACATGTCAGTGATGGATATATCAGGCTGGACTCTGCAACTGTTGGTGAACTCAGCATTTGTACAAACAGGGTTAAAAAGCATGGAAGGATAGAGAGACCAATTCCTCAAATTCACCATTGACTGGACAGCCCCACAATCAGTGTCTTTTCCCTCTGCAAGGTCCTCTCTGCACTTGGACAGGACAAGAACACTTACAGGCTGAATAGCGTTGAGCTCTTCATGCTGTGACATGATCTGCAGAGTTGATTCTCTTCGTACACAGGAGCTGCCAAAAAAGGCTCCATGGCCAAAGCACACGAGGGAGACCCTTGAGAAAGAGCACCCAGTGGGAGGGAGCTGACCTGTGATGCCATAAAAATTCGAAATACATTTTCTAATTATCACTATAGCACCTAAAACACACCCTGGAGAAATACTGCAGGTTAGACTAAAAACCAGAAAAAAAGCTAATGGCATTAATTTACAGGGTATAGAAGACTTGTTTCAGAAGAAGCTTATTAAGAGTTTAGCAGCATGGATGGAGCAGCCAGAACAGGCGAGTGTCCCTTGATCACAAGAACAGGCTGAGAAACCAAGAAACCCTCCATGGAAAACCCTCCAGAGCTGCCCAGAACAACCCCCTCCTTAAGGTCTGCTCTAACAGCAGCTATAATGTTAAAGTGTGATAGAAGGATAATCCCTGCTCCATTCCTGGAAATGTTCATGGCCAGGCTGCACAGGCTTCTGAGCAACTGGTCTAGTGGAAGATGTGCCTGCCCTTGGCAGGAGTGTAGGAACTAGATGGTCTCTGATGTCCCTTCTAATCCGAACCATTCCATGATTCTATGGTTTCTGGGCTGAAAAGAGACACTGGGTCCCCAGCACCTGCACTGCTGGCAGCCATCAGGATGTGGAGCAGCACTGAACCACGGCATTGGTCTCAGTCTGTGAGAGCAAAGATGTGTGGGGACAAGCCAAAGGAAAGCAGCTATGAAAATCAGGATGTATGACAGGAGGATGAAGCACTATTTTAGTATGGCACAGCAAACGTGGCTTTCCGACCTAGCAGGATTCTGTGCCAGCAGGCTTTGTGAGTGCAAAAGACAGCAAAGCCCAGCCTACTGAGAAGAGTAGCATTCGTACCAATTAAATTCTGACACTCACTAACCCCGTATTAGCTTATATAAACATTAATACTACTTCAGCATGGAAATATCCCGAGTCTTTCCAAATCTAGGTGCAGATGTGACAGTTCAGAGACACCTCACAGAGGCAGAGTATTGCTGCTCTGCAAAGATCTACTCACCTACATGCACTATTTCTAAACCTACAAGTGTGTCCCGCCTTAACCACTGCAGCAAATACTATTTCAGGGGTGCCAGGGGTCTGCCTCTGTTTAAATGGTGCCAGCAAAAAGGCTAAGCAAGGTGCAAGCAGATTTTCCCGACACACAAGCATAATTTTAGAGTAATTTAATAAGAATGTGCACAAGAGTGAAATTTGGTCTGTTGGTGTGCTAAAGAATCTCTCAAGTAATCAACATTAGACTGAAGAGAAGCCTACTGTGTTTGTTCAAAATATGTTAACACTAAACAAAATAATGCAACGGCTTGAATTAAAATTCAGTTTTTCCAGAGCGCAGAAACATCATAAATCAGCGCAGTAAATTACCCCTGTGCTGTGAAATTAACACCCAAATACATGAAATAAAAGTAAGAATTTACAGCTCTGATCAATCAATTTTTTTTATTAACTCCATCTTCTGTTTTATTTACCTTCTTCCACATGCCTCTCACTCCAGAGTAAGTGACTTGGCTCGGGCTGAACGTGGCACTCCTGGGAGCTGGATGTCCTCCCCATCTCACACCACCCACAAGGCAGCACAGCCCTGTGACCCTGTGCTCTGCCAAAGCAACCCTAAGCCCTGCCAGGCACAAAAGTCAAGCTATGAGGAGAAGGGCTGGCTCTCCCAGCAGCCACACCAGGGTTAGGCTGACTCACAGCTGCTGAAGATGCTGAGCTCCAGGAATGCCTCCCTTGCTGCTGCGTGTATATACAGCTGGGAAACAAATGCCCAGGGGAATGCCTTTCCCTGTAGTCATGTAACCCCTAGAGTCACCTCAACGTTTTGCAAAATGTGTTTCCTACTCCCCTCACAAAACTGTGCTTTGCAATATATTCCTATAAAGGAAAATCTCAGCTTGCTCTCTTGGACCTGCTACTTGGGCTGCAGTGTCCACCAGTTAACAGAACAAGGCTGCCTTGTTTTCCAGTGTGAATGATTTATGGTTTCACACGTGCTCATGTGCTACATTATTCACTTCGTACTTGTACCTATGAATATCAGCTCATGAGATAAAAGTGCGTACCAAGGCACAAACAAATGTTTGGCTGTATTTTAATAAAAATATCAAGGTGAGAAAAAAAATAGGCTTTCATGGGAGGTTGCCCACACTGCCTTTCCAATCCTGACACACATGGGCGGACTGCTCATGTTCCTGTCCTCTTCCCTGGAGCACCCATACACACCCCAAGCCCGAAGAGGAGGGCCCCTGCCACCATGTACTTGTGCCTCCGCAGCACAGTCAGCCCCCAGTGAGAGCGTGAGCTGCCCAGGCCACTTCAGCACCCAAATCTTGCTATCGGCAGCATTTTAATAGCTCCTCATTCCCGCAGGAGCAACTCTTCATCTCTCTAAAACCCACAGAGCAAACTGCAGGTAATAATACTGAAAGGTCTGAAGCCTGCCTTCAAACAGATCCAAATGCATGCCATACATTTTGCAGTTTGACTGCCTAAAATAGTCACCCTGAGCTGTGCCAGTCTATAAAAATGTAGGAAGTGACAACTTGTCTATTAAGAGGTTTCTTCTATCCACAGACATGGCATACAAGGAGTAATGTTGCTTCTGCTATCCAGATAATCAATCAAAAGTGTAAGAATTGGCTGCAATTATGATCCTGAATTAGAACCAGGAACAAAACCTGGACTCCCTGTGTCTCCACTTATCTGACACGTAGTGGTCCATGTGCCTCCAGAAACCTGCCTGACCCGCATGAGCTACAAGGCAGCTGAAAGCAAGCTCCAGAGGAAGGCAAACACGGTCACTGTTGGAGGGCACTGACCTCCAAAAACAACTGAGAACATCCCTATGCTCCAGCAAGCTCCTCCTCTCTTCTGCTACTTCCCACCAAAAGATGTAAAAAGTGCAGGATCCTGCCTTCGTGTTGACTCTCAGCAGTGGATTACTCACAGGAGTGAGATGTCAGTTTGCTGGCAGTGTTTAAACTTCCAAAGTGACACAGAAAATAAAAGATCCCCTTTCTCAAATGACTGCTCTCCCCCGACAGCAGGAGCATGCTCATTCAGCCCACGTATGCAGCAATCGCGGCATATTTGGGTTCACATTAAACCTTTTCATCTTGATTATACAGCATGCTGTCGCATTTAGGGCTGCTGTGCAATGCTCTACGTGAGTTACTGCTGTGCTGAATCCCAGCAAGAGTACAGGGCTGGCAGGCTACGAGCCTCTTCTGCGTGTGCAGAAGTCTCCTGTACAAAACAACTGGAGTGTGAATTACTGTCTTAGAGAAACTAGTGCACTGCAGGGAGATGGCTGAAAAGAGCCTTGTCAGAGACCCCCAGGGGCACTCTCTAGGAAAATCCATTATGCTTTTATTTCTTGGACATCAGCATCCTATCAGAAGATAGCCGTCTGATGTCAAGGCCAGGCGCTCCCCTTTGGGAAAAGGGATCTCTGCACACACACTCTCCGTCAGCATCATCATTTTCAAAACCAACTTAAAGAGGCCACCTTGCCCAGTTCTCACTGCTCTGCGTTTGGCACTGAACTGGATTGAAGGGGATGATTTACCCTCTCTATGACAAATCACAGCCAGTCAGAGCCACAGTCAGTGAGCACGGATGCTCACTGAGTAAAAGGGGGACCCTTTGGGAGTTGCCCAAGCAGCAAAGTTACTCATCCTGAAGCCTTTAAGCTCTCAGACAGCAATTTCCACAGTGCAAATGAAGATTAACCACTGTTAGTGTTAACTGTGAGAATGAGATCTTGTTGTTAGGGAAAGTATCCTGCCTGCTCTCCAGAGAGACAAAGAGCCAAGCCACAGGGTGTGCCACCAGGCTAAGGTGCTGCAGGGCTGCCATGTGCCCAGCTCCAGTCCTTGTCAGGAGCTCACCCTGGCAGATCAGCAGGGCTGTGCTGAGCAGATTGCTCTGTGGGAGGAGCAATGGAAGGGAAGCACAAGCATTAAACACTGTGAGTCCTAACTCTGCTACTTTGCCCAGATGGGATTTATAGGGTGGGGAGGGGGAGAAGGGATGCAGATGGAAGAGCATCTTCGGCCATTCTAAGTGTTAAAAATAAGTGAGATATGTGCCTTAGGGCTCAGCAGATTGAACACAGTGATTATACATTCTCCATAATTCTTCACCTGGGCTTATGCCTGAGAAGATCCTGACCCCTTCTTATGCCACACATTGCAATAGGATTGCCCAACCAAATGTTGAAAACCTATTTAGTGATCATCATTTCCATACACAAAATTAAAAATGTTCCCTCTCATGTCTGTTCCTTCTAGGTTTTTAGCTGTTTAGAAATTTGCAGAAGATAAAAATAAACTTAAAAAAAAACCCATCAAAACCCCAGAACACAACTAGGAGCATGAAAACAAGCCAGAGCACTGTGCAAATTCTCTGAACTACCTTAACAAAGATCAGCATATTGTTCTGAAAGATCCCCTCGACTCACCAGCTCCAGATCATGTTGGAGGGTCCCCACAAGCCCAATGAGTGAGCAAAGCTGGGTACATGCTGGAGTGAGGAACTACCAAGCACAGGTAGGCACCCAGCAGAGCATCCATGACCTCAGGCTACATCTCCTGGGGCAATTTCATTATTAGCCTCATTCAGCAAAGGCGCCGAGGATTCAGACATGTGCAGAGCTGCTCTGCATGGGTGCCATGCTCCACTGCCAGCTAACAACAGCATTTTAACTCGAAACAATCACCATCTCTGCCACACTGACCCCACAGGCTACATCCCCAGCTGTTATAAATCAGTGCAAACACAGGGATTTTTTTTTAAAGGCCAGAGAGATATCTGGGTCATCTAAACTGTCTTTTTGTATAAAGCAATCTGTAGAATTAAATCTACCTGCTTTAATGTGGAGCCTTATTACACGTGCTGGACAGCCATCATGTCACTCACTTCAGTGGTGCTACACCAGCTTATAAAGAATGAAACAGCGCTCTCTCTGCAACCTGCAACAGCTTGAATCTGTTTCCTAGCACTGCTCTGCAGACTCAGTGCAGCTAAGTCTCACCTCTGGAGACACAGGGAAGAGCTAGCAGCGATTCAGTGACCCAGGGCAGAGTGATTGCTGCAGCAGCACATCTGCAGCACATCATCTGCCACTGCGTTCGCGCACCGATGCAAAGCAGAATGCTTCAGACACATACAAGAAGCTTTAGTCACATAAGCAACCAGGAAACAGGGGTTTGGAAAGCAAACCAGTGCACCCTGAAGGGGTGAAAGCTGATAAATATGTAAATTGCATTTTCCCACTGCCCTGAGGCAACAGGGTTTTGTTACCTGTTTTGGGATTGATTACAAAGAAGTTCTGGGGATTTCCACTTGTAATCCGGTAAGTCAGTTTGTCGTTAGTGCTGGAGTCAGGGTCCTGGGCTTGGATCTGAATGACAGATACATCCTTTGGAGAGTTCTCCATGACAACTGGGTAATAGATAGGCTCAGAGGTGAGAGGGGCATTGTCATTCACGTCCTCCACTTCAATGTAGACTTCGATGGTGGTGTAGAGTGGGACAACACCATGATCAGTCGCATATACCGTTAACCAGTAGGATTTGGTGGTCTCCCGGTCAAGAATATCTGCTGTGTAGATAACTCCTGCAGAAAAACAGCAAGCAGAGGATGTCATGAATAGGAGCAATAAAACATCACATCTATTTTCATTTGGCTGTACTACAGAAATGTGTTCAGCATACAACAAGCAATCAAAAGCTCACACAGTAGCCCTTAGACAACGAATATATCCTCTTTTATCACAGAGGAAGGAAAGGCTTGGCCACTTTACCTACTGGTGTAAGAAAGCATCAGTTGGTTTTCTACCTGGTCTTAAGAAAACAAAAGAGAAAGTGTGTCTGTGTACAATAGAGCCACAGGGAGGGATAGAAGTACAAGCCCTGTGCCTGAGCAGTCCTGGCATGAAGGGCTTCCATCCACTTCATTTCTGCCTGAAATGCTTTAGAAATCCATCCTCCTTGTGACATGAACACCTGGTTTGTGTCTGCTTGGAGCTAAATGACCTTTCAGGTCCCTTCTAAACCAAACCATTCTGTCATTCTATGATAAAGCAGAAACTCTACCACTCTAAGACTTGGTTGTGTTGGCATAGTCCAAACCTTCACTGGCTTAAGCACTGAGTATGAGTGCACAGAGGAACCAAATACACCAGTACCACACACAAAATCACACCAGCATCAAAATAAGGAAACACACTTCTATGACACATATATCAACAACATTTTCATCTCTAATATAACATTGTTAAATCTTGAGAGACACACTAATGCAGTGGATCTCAAGCTTAAGAAATACTCCAAAGGACAGTTTGCAAATCATCAAATCATGTCATTAGTAGACGGAAAATGATGGAGAAATTCCAGGGCAAAACAGGAACACAAGAAACCTGCATTTAGACTCAGATGCTCTTGATGCTATTTAGAACAAAATTACCAGTTAATCAATGAGGACAGAGCTGCTCTAAGGTCAGCACTAATAAAGGATATGTGTCTTTTTGGCTTTAAGTTTTTGGTTTTTTTTTTAAGGATCCAACTGCACTGTTTTCATGATAGCTTGAAGTCTTAGAAAAGTTTTCAAGGTAGCATAGAACCCATCCACACAGTCACAGAGATGCCACATGTATTTGCTCTTGTCTTATAAGATACTTTTTTTTTATAATACTGTAATACTGCAATTTTTTTTCAAGTTTTGTATTTTTTTTAATGTTTTTTAAGGCCAGTTTGAACTGACAAGCATACTCCTAACATTTGATCAGCCATATAAGAGAGGAAGGGGAAAGGAGCAGCACTGATTCTGGTCGTGCATGGGCTTAGGTCATTTCGTAGTAACCTCAGACCTATGTCCTTCTCACTCCGACGTATTATTCACCTGTCGTAGGTGAGCAGGGCAGCACTGGAGGAAAAAGGCAGAGTGTATTCTAAATATTCTTGCTGGCAGCAGCCTGTGCTATGTAATGAGTTTCTGCAGAAACATGGGCGAAATATATGGGGAACTGTGATGAAAAAAGCCTGCAAGTCCAGAAGAGGAATTACGCTGCAGGGATGAGAAGAGCCCATAACAACCCACGGAAATAAATAAATAAAATAAATCCACATAGGAAAGAATGAGGGAAAAAAGATTAATATTAGTGATAGTAGAGATGATGATTTATTCAGAAGACATGAAGAATTATTTTACATCTTTAAACAAAATCTGAAATAAATAGGGTTCTCCCCCAGTGAGAGCACAGAAGGCTTTAGCAGATTAACCTATGTCTATGAAGCTGAATTTCACTGATACTGAGGTGATAATAAATCTATCTTCTGAGTCATTCCTTCATTTTATAACTCCTGGCAACAGTTACTTTTCATTTCTGTATTTCAGAAGGGAAGGATCATTGAACAAGCATTAGCTACTGCCCACAGGTCTGCTACACTGGTTCATACTTTTACTTTTGATTTATTAAAAGGTCCCAGATACAATTAATTCCTTTTCCTCAATAAGTCTTGTCATTTCACCTGTCAACACTACACAGCAGCTTGATAAATAAGAAGGCTTTTGTTCACTTGCAGGTTTTCCTCCTGGAAATCCTTCCACCACCCTGGGAATACCTCCTACCATGCTCTTGAATGTTCTGCACAAAATACCTCCTTCCTGCACACCCCCATAAAGGTAGTACCCACAAGAACACACAAGCTGCCCAAATATTTAACGGATCACTCCACACGGGTGTGGATGGCATCCTTCCAGAGGGATGTCAAATGCCAGCTCCATGTCAGGTGTTAACCCTTGAGACTAATGATGATATTTGGTCATCAACACTGCTTCTTCACCACTATGGCATGAAGGCAAAGAGGCTGACACAGCTGACATCAGGAGCTGCAGAATGTTCCCTGGGCAGTCCACAGATAGGCTCCTACTCACTTTAGCTGAGAGAATGGAAGGGTATATCCTTGGATAAAATTACAATAAATTCAGAAAACACGATGCTTACTTCAAAGACCATAGATATTACCAGATACTACAGAAAGACAGAATTTGGTTTTCAGGACCAGGGGAGCAGAAAGGAGGAGACTCCTTTGGAAGCAGCTCTAAGGGCTTTTCTTGGACGAATTTTGTGGTGCACTCTTTCCAGCTGTTTGCTAATTAAAAGAGAAATGTGAACAAAGTAATGACGCCTGAACTAAACAAATCAAGAAGAAACACCAGCAGAAATCCTGAAAATTTCAAAGGGACTAAAAACCAAAAAGTTCCAAGATTTTGCAGACACATTTCTGAACAAGATAGATAAAACAGATGTTCTCATCCACTGGGATGTTACACCATGGAGGCACTGCCGCGTTTTTACATGAGACAGCTAAAATCCAATCACACATCTGTGAGCCAGCTCTTTATGCTGCCCTCGGCTGGATTTTGCAGAATCCCTGAAGGCCTGGAGCCAGCACTACCTGAGGCCCAGGGCAGCCTCAGAAATAAAGCCAGCCAACAATCCAAAAAGCAGCGCCACTGATATGCTTGCCACTGCATTCCTCCAAGTATATATGCCCCATGCAATTTGCCAAACACCACGTGCATTACAAACACTGTAAGTGAAAAATAACAACAGAGTGCATTAGCTGCTGATTAAAATCCTCAGCACATTTATATGTAAATTAAGCGCAGCCCTTGGGCTCGGCAAAGTGCCAGCAATGCAAAGGTTGTGTGCTTGTTTCTCTTTAAAGCTTGTTTCCCCTCTTTCCTTGAGAAAATAATGGGATAATGTTTTCTGTATGGCTTCTGCAACTGGACACAGAGACACAACATTATGAAGGACACAGGTTAAAAAATAAAAATCAAAAAAACTATTAAAGTGGACGAAGAATTGGCAAATTGCATTTCCCTCTTTCCTCTCCCACTGATTTGCTGTACATCTGTCACCAGACCACTTCAAATGATGTGGTCCACCCAAAAAAATATCTGAAAGCCATGTATTTACTACCATGACGAGAAACCTGAGAGGCTCTTAAAACAAAAAGGCATTAGAGAAAAGCATTATTTCTTTCATCGCCTCTTTTTTGCCCCCTGTTTGTTTACTCTACATATTTGACAGTACTGTGTATATAGGTAGTGTGATGGATGGACCTGCCACAGCTCTTTAAGAGAATGTTTACTGGAGCTGTCAGCCTGGCTGTTTACATAGGTGCCCATCGCCATGGACATCTGCTACACACATACGTTCCTCCTAAAAGTCAGATCATCCTTCATGAATACCCTCGTAGCACAAACATTGAAAGGAGTTCAATTCTGTTTAGTTTTTCCAATGCAAGATTAAAAGACAACTTGGTGGTCTGTAAGAAGCTGTGCATGGAGAAGTCAAAAGAGAGTAACAAAGCTCTTTAATCTAGCTGAGAAAAGCAAACTGAGGTCTGATGGCTGGAAGTCAATGGCAGAGAAAGAAGAGTGCAAATATTCAACAAGGAGGGTATCTGGCAGGAGCAACTGCTTGTCAGGGACAGGCCAGAATCTCCTATCATTTGGCACCTTGGTACTGAGAGAAGACAATAGAACCTATTCTTCTACCCAAGTTATTGGCTTAGCTGCAGAAACGAATACAGAATGTGATTTTGTGGAGTGACTCAGTAGCCCATGTTATAAAAGTTTCCAGTAGAAGTAGCCATACCCTCAGACAATGATGAACAAGATATGGGGAAAGGAGACTGACTACGAAGTATCTGCTATTCTTCCAAAAACTGTAACACAGAAATGCCACATAAAAATACTTAGTTCTCTCCTTTTCAAAATACTGCAGTGGTTTTGCAGGGGGATGTGTTGAATCAGTTATCAATTGAGAAGAATCTCAGTGACAAAAGATGTTGCTTATTCTCCTCAACCCTTTTCAGGAGTATGAGCTAATTGCACAAATGTGCATCTCAGACTGGGAAATCAGGAAAGGCTAGATAAGGTGAATGGCCCACTTATTGGCAGAGCCTGGCCCAGGAGTGGCCATAGAGGTGGGCAAGAGGAGTGGGAGGCAGAAAGGCAGAACATGCCCTCATCACAAGCTGCAGCACAGGATGGAAGCAACACTACAGCAACACACTCCCAGATACTCCCAGCTGCCAGACTGCAACGTGACCATTGCCACCTAAAGCCAGTTTCTTGCTAGTGGAAATGCAAGGTTTAGTGGTTAAAGTCACTATAAAAATATATAACTTCAGGGTGACTGAAGGACTGAGGGTAAGGCATGCATCTTCCTGACTCCAGACCCCAGGATACCCTCAAACTCACTCAGTATATCCAGGGGCCACATCAGTTTCTGCCATGAAATGCTAGAAAAACACATTTCTAGAGCCCCCATCTGCCTCTCCCTCCTCCAGCTTCCAAACAAAGGGGCTCAGTGCAAACAGCTACAAAGCAGAAGCTGGTTTGTCCCCCAATTAAAACGACAGAAATGAGGCCGTCAGGAATGCCTACTAACAGTGAAGTACAGAGCTGGTACATCCGTCAAAGGAAGAAACAGAAAAATCACTGATTCCAAAATGCTACTAATTATTCATGATCCTTTATCAAAGACTCTGTGAGTCTCCTGGCAGTAAACACAACACCTTGGTTGTCACCAAGCTGTCAGCCAAAGGTCTTTGTTTACATTGCCTTGCTGGGGAAAAAATAATAAATAAAAGTAGCTTGCGAAGAAAACAGTTGAATAATGAGTTTTAAAAATATTTTCTGTCTAAAATACAGAGGGGCAAGAAAGAACTTACATACCTCATCTGGCTGCACCAAGACAAAGGTTTTATATCCACTGACCCACACTCCTATCCCCAAGATCTGACTGGATCCTTCCCCAAAAACTTCAGTGCATAGGGGAGCCATGGAAAGATTTGTGAGTGTAAGTGCAAATGTCAGAGCTAATTCAGATTCCTTGCATTGAGCAGAGATGTGATTTTTGAAGGACACTTAGTGGAGAGCTACTGTAGGGAGGAAAAGTTTAAAAAATGTTGCAAGCCCATTATTCATCAAACCAGTGAATGTAAAATCAACCAAAAATGTCATGATTTGTAGACAGGAATTTCACACCCAATTAAGGAAGAATATTTAGGATTTCTAGAAAACTAACGTTATACCTAACCTATTGTGGGGTTTTTTTGTTGTTTTTTTTTTTAATTTAGGTCCTTCACATAGAATAGTTCTGTGTGCATGAAAGGAGTGAATACGTATTTTTGGAGATATTTTTTCTTAAAGGGTAAATTGTAAATATAACCCAAAGGATTAAACAGTTTTAGCATAAGGAAGACATGAACCTGAGTGCCAATGCCAGACCAGTTCAGCACACTGGGGCCACCAAAGCCAGTGGGAATCAGAATTAACCATAGATTATATTCACCCCTTTTTACAGCCTTCCCAAGCCATAAATAGCCAGGGCCAGCTCTGAATGTGGGCAGGGGTATCACATCAGGCACAAACTCAACCGGAGCATGAAGGAGCCCTATCGCTCATCCCCCCCACGGCTCGCAGCCGGCAGCTTTGAAAATCTGCCTCCTTACTCTGGTGATTAAACGCTAGTTCAACGCCTTCATTTAAGGCCCCCCACTGTTCAAAGTGTGCCCTCCTGTTTTTATTTTATTGCACAAATTCTGTAGGCTTTGCTGCATATTAAAACACAAACTCGATTCCTATTGAAGCAAGAAGAAAAATCTCCACTGACTTAAATGGAGATTAGATCACGCCCAGGAACGAGTCCAAAAGCAATATTAACTTTGTGAGGTTATACATACCTACAACTTCCTAATATTCTTATGTCTGGTTTAAATACAAAGCATGTATCATAAACCACTCTTGTCAGACAATGAAAGACAGGTTACATTCCTGTCTAGGGCTTAACTTCTGATTTTCTCTTTTTTACTGACGTCTTGAATGTACAAATCTACTGTTACCTCGAAGTGCAGTTTCTGTGGTGAATATCACATCTGAGTTCCCAGAGCAGTAAAAAAGAATTAGAAAGCCAATCCTCAGCAATGCTATTTCCAACAACACTGAAAATAAACCTTTTACCATGATACTACACACAATATCATGATCATCACAACCAGCCAGAATCATGGGAAGGGCATTCCCCGTTTAATAAATGTAACATATCGGCATTAAATAGATAAGCAGGTAAATAATGTACAGTTTATAGCTCTGGCAAGTTCAAGTTGTTGGCTCTTCCCAATGGAGCAGAGCAGAGCACCAGTGGTTTAGAGCACAGAGGGGCTGTAAACCATTCCTGCTCACAGAGGAAACCACCACCAGGCAATGCTTTACATCAAACAGGGCCAGCTCAGGTGCATATGGAAACTCCCAACTTTTAACGGCTGGAGCTGATGGTCTATTCCAACCTTAATAATTCCGTGATTCTTCTGACCTCCGAGGTGTTGGCCCAGCCAAAGTTAGGGATACTCGTGTGACTTAAATTCAAAGTGCAGTGTGGTTGTGTTCTGTCAGGGCCATTAAATCAGCTACAGCCCATCAGCACAGTTTCACTGGCATGACCTGGACATCAGGCTTGGGAGGGTGTCCTGCCTGAGCAGGAATCCTGGCCAGCCCTGCCTCAGGCTGCAAAATATAAAAGTAACCTAATTTACTACAGGTAGAGGAGAAGTCCAACAAACTGAAGGCAACAGTCATGTTCAGGTCTGGCCATTGTCCTCTCAAACAAAAAGAATTATTTAAAAATTTATTTTAATTTTTAAATAATCATATATAAGTACATTATTACTTATGAATGCATTAGTATTTATATAATGCATACATATACAGAACTATGTGATTCCATATATAAAGGAACTATATGATCCCAAGGGTGAATATTGCACACTGAATTGGCAGTGCCACCCACCATAAGGACTGAGTTTTCTCTGGAGTCAGATCACATCTCCCCAGGTGTCCCAAGGCTGACACCAGGGTTGGGGGACTGCTGCCATGAGGGCAAACTTCCCAGTGAAGCAGCACCTTAATAAGAGGCACATCTCAGATTAGGTGCTTGACCTTCCAGGCTATTTATATTTTGAGTTTTGAGGAGTTTCTTCCCTTTTACCTTGAAATGACTTGAATTCAATGCTGAGTTCCTTTGCTTGCTTTATTTGAGGCCAGGGGAGGCTTACAACTTCACATCAAAATGAGCTATCACTTAAATATGACATCTTCAAGGACACTTACACATCAATTTCAGAGCAATTTTCCAAACATATCATCAAGACACTGAACCAGAGGCTTAGTCAAATAAATTCTCTATCTTCTTTCACTTATGAATTAAATGAAATAAGATGTGCCAACATTTTTACCTGACTAGGCTTTATTATCATTTTTGTATCTTCCATCACATCCCTCTACTTATTTAAAGAAATATCCATATTCATCTTGCTTTAATACATTTTGCTTGGGGGGAAAAAAAAACCCTTATATGGATAAACAAAAATCACAGAATGGACAACTCTGTAATAAACAAACTGCCTACAAAAGCACAAATAAAGGAAAGAAATCTCTCATTTATGAATAACCTCTGTCAGAGCTTAACACACTCCATCACTGCCAGACAGTGCAATAAAACTCAGCAGTAAAACCAGGCTGAGAGGAGTCATGAAGCCCTACTGAAGACTAAACTGCTGCCATGTTCCATTCCCTACTTGCTACAAGTTCTTCAGAACAACGGGGCAAACAGTGATGCTGCTCTGACAAAAGGGATTTGTTGCCACCCTGCATGGCTTGAGCCATATTGCTCAACCTTTGGGAATCTGGGCTGCTACTGGCATCCCTTTAGTGTGGTAGATCCACCCTTCTCTTTGGTCTCAGAGGCATGGCAAAATACAATGCCTATGCACTGAGTGAACTTTGTGCTATTTATTCCCTGGATAGGCACAGGCTCAACTTTTCAGCCAAAGTAGTCAGAAAAACAGACAAAAAGCGTAATTTTGTGGCTGTAGCAGACGCCATATAAAATTCAGATATCTCAAACTATCACAAAATCTTGCAGGAAGATCTACTGTGGGAAGACATTCTTAATGCAACCCAGAAGAACAGTTGATGGTATAACTTTACTGACTATGCTTTTTTCTTCTTTTTTTTAAAGCACTTGTGGGTACTGCATTTCTAGCCACACATTAATTACAAACTGGGAACTCTCTTCATTATTATAGCCTCTCTGTATGTATTTTTCCCCCCTGGATCTGTTTGTCCCTACAGCAAATCACAAGCTCTGCCTTATTTTCTGAGCACTTCTGGGATTTCAAAACCCTTGCATGCCTTGTGCCCACCTCTGCAGCCTTCCCAGTCATACCAAATGTGGGAATGGTACCACCAGAAATCCTCACCAAGGATGAAAACTGTTAACTCTCAATAATAATCTGTTTGAATGGAGGCATTTTCTTCTCAAAGGGTCTGGCTAAAGCCCAGAGTAACCCAGATTTTTCACACATTCTCTTTAGTAGATTAATAAAGAGATCAAAGTCCGACCCATGTGTCCTCTGCCTGGAGGACTGGGAAGCTATTTTAAAAAGAAGGGTTTGCTCCTGGTTATTTTAGAAATAAGATCATAAGTGCAGCAAAGCTGAAGCAGAAAAAAAAGATGAAGAAAAAAGGCAAAGGATGCTCAAAAGGATTCTGATAAAAGTCCTGACAAGGGACTTCTGTACAGGGTTCTCTTCCTTTACACGAAGATCTGCATCTTTTGTACTCCCTGCAGTAAAAGACATTGCTTTGGGAGCCCTTCTGCAAAATCTGTGCCAATGTCCTTCAGGTGTTTTGTACCAGTGGTGAGGGATGTGGAGGGAAGCAGAGGAGCCCTGCAGGGGAGCCTGCTTGCTGGGGAAGGCTACTCTGGAGAGCAAGTGATCCTGCACACTGAGCAGTGCTGGCCCAGGATGGTTGGCCAGAGCAGACAAGGAAGTATTGGGATATTCCAGCTAGAAAATGTCTTTCCCTTTTCAGTTATATACTGAAAACAGAGTATGTACATTTCACTGGAAAAAGAGTAATCTTCCCACTCACTCCCCCGCTCTGTCCTTATTACTTGTTTCTTTTGGCCCACAGCAAATGAGCTACCCTATGAAAAAAATAGTAACATTATCCTGGATATCCTGCCTTTATCTCTCTATCCAAACATTAACCCAGAGGAGCATTCAAAAAGGAGAGAAAGAGTACCTCTGAAATGGCTTAAC
The DNA here is from genome assembly GCF_052056855.1 of Sturnus vulgaris. Classification (NCBI taxonomy): domain Eukaryota; kingdom Metazoa; phylum Chordata; class Aves; order Passeriformes; family Sturnidae; genus Sturnus; species Sturnus vulgaris. Next base: position 40,574,144 of record NC_142244.1, on the reverse strand, counting down.
AGCCATGCTGCCCCTGAACACGAACACAGCAGCAAAGAGGAGTGTGATGCCAAAGCCAGCACAGGAGCATCATTTAACCTGTCCATGTTTCCTTTTCTCAGACACACCATGCATGACTCTGGAGTCTGTTTTACAAAGCATGTCAAAAAAATCGGATAAAATGAACAAAAAAAGGCTCCATAAACAGTCTAAGGAGACAATGATTTACAGTAAGGGAGTTTAAGATTTCAATCTGCTAAGCTTATTAAAAAGAAGATGAAGAGGCAACTTGATTAGAAAAATCCATGTAAGGTTCATGGGGAAATATTACTGGGAAGCAAAGGGCTCTTTAATCTAACAAAATAGGGTGGAGCAACATCTAATGATTGGAAACTGAAGCCAGGAAAAATAAAATTAGCAATCAGCTTGATACTCATTATTATTATTTTTTTTTTAAGCGGATGATTAATTCCTGGAATAATCTCAGACATCTGCAAATGAGAGCTACAAACTGTTGAGGGAGAAACATTTCATGGCAAATGTATGCTACGGTTTAGTTAGAGAAGGATCATTTAGTAAAGACGTATAAAAGTGATATATAATAGAAAGAGATATAAAAGGGATGAGATCAAATTATCTGGTTTTTTTCTGGTTTTAAGCACTACTGATCTGTGCAGCTGTTTTCTCCAAGGAGCTTGGCAAAGAAGTTCACTGGGTGATGCTGGGCTGCTGCAGTGCTCCCAACATGCCCAGCTCCACTGCCATTGTCATTCTATGCTGTCCCAACAGCTTCATTGCCAATGCCACCATGGGGAGAAAACACATTCAATGAAAAGAAAGAAGCTCCTGCTATCTTCTTGCTTCACATATGAGGGCATGCAACAAACTGAAGAGGCTGTTCTAGAGATGTGCATCAGAAGCAGCACAAGTGCTGCATGTGAGCACTGGTGAGCCTGGAGCAATGCCCATGCTCCTGTCCGGGCAGAGCACCAGGGGGGAGGCACTGCAGGGAACAGCCTGGTCTCAGATTAGGAGATGCTCTCAGACAGGCAGCTTTGTGGCTTTGTGAGAGCTATCAGTTTTCCCTCTGTTTCTCCGAGTGAAATTTCCAGTGGTAAGGGCAGTATATACTTCATCAATATTGCAGCAGAACATTTCTGTTTTGCAAAGAAGACACTTTGCATTTCACCGTGAAATGCAGAATGGACACACTGACACCTGAAATTTTATCTAGACCCATTTCCAGGACTTTTCTCAGGTCCATAAAATGAAAGCTTTTCCTCTATATGACATTGGTTTTGTGTACCAGGCACCAAGGTGCTTCACAGTAACCACGTCAAAAAAAGGTGACATGTTTTGGATCAGTACTACTGCTTTAAATTGCCCGGAAGCAAAGCATTTCAGTTTTTCTTAAGTATGCTTTTAGGTGTACTCTATCTTCTTTTCTCTAGAGAGGCTGAGCAAGGTTCACCACCTTTCATCCTTCTTATCTAGAGCATGTAACAACACCTCAAGCTGCTGCTTCTGCCCTGGGCAGACGTTTCAATGATTGGAGCAGAAAAAAATTCAAGAGGGCTGCCTGGAGGCCAAAGTTTTGTTCAGATCACTTGCCGACATTGAGAAGATTAGGAGCATTTCTTGTTTGCTTCAGAAAGGACAGGAGATCCATTTCCCTTGTTGTACATACACAAGACTAACACCCCAGACCTATTTCATTAATGGGGAATTACCCTCCACAAAGCAGTCTCCAGGAGACACCTTTTGCACAGACGCTGAACCTCTGCAGGGAAACCACGCTAGCATCATGTTTTCACTCACACTGTCCTTCTGGATTTAACCAAGTAGGGCCACAAGCCCCTGTGGATAGCTGGTAACTGACAGCTGAAAAGCTGATGGCCACCAATTCATAACAAAACCCACCTTCCTTAAAAATCTGTGGGGTTTGTTTTGGTTTCTTTTATGTTCTTATTTTGTGTGAAGATGGTATGATGTCCCCTCACAACTCTCTTGAAGCTCTTTTTCTGATTTCCCAGTAACTACCTCACCAGCATACACCTTTCACCAAAAACTCCCATCAGTCTTCAAAGACTTCTCACAATTAAGCTGACTCTCTCTTAGTATGAAACAAATATCTACAAAAACTGCCAAGTGCAACCCCAGATGCTTATAAGCATCTTTCTAATAGTAAAATCTTAGAGACAGCTACAAGCTTTGTATGGAAGGTTCCTCACCTACAGCCTTATCTGTGACTGCAAAAAGTGAAATAACTAGGATTCATTTCCATTTTGGATTTTTTCCAAATACCCTTGAGCAACCTCAAAGTACTTCTGCAGGAAAAACTGCAGAATGATCACTGAGATAGTCAGAAGTTTAATTTTCTACCTTTCATACAGGAAATGGAGCTGGGGTTATAACATCAAACCTAGTGCAAACCCTGCACAAGCAGACCATAATTACACTTCTGTTTCACTCTCCATACTCTGATAATAAATCCAAGGTTCAAAGAGTACATGGGAATACACTGGTGGAAAGCACCAGTTTTTTAATCTTGGGGAAGCACTGGTCTTATATTTATCTTCAAAAGTCTTCCACGGTATTCTTCTTTGGACAAGGGAACAGAAAGGAGAAGAAAGCTGAGATACACCAGGGACTGTGGCAAATGAGAGCCATACAATAAAAGCCTTGACCCGGACAACTCTATCATGATTGCTGGGAACAGTGCCACTGACTCTGTGGGTGCTTCCTGTTGGCCCTGAAGAGAGAGAAGTAAATAAATGTGCTCTGGCTGCTGCACTCCGAAGTATAACCTTTCATATAAGACATAAAGGTCAGCCCTTACCCTACCAGTCTTCCAAAGTCAGGGCATTTCCTACCAGCTTTACCTGTTCACAGTTCCAGGAGATGTTATGGCTCTACCCACGTCCCTGGGAAGCAAAGTGGGCAGCCTGGCACTAACGGGGTGCCTAGACCTCAGCATCCACCCAGATGTTCCCTTGCTATGCAGGGCAAGGCTCAGATGCAGTCTGTAGGGCTAAGTATTGCCTTCCCCAGGTGGTGTATATGTACATGCATATAAACTGCAGCAGCTCAATTTTAAAGTGTTTTATGATGAGGCGAACTAAGCTCCCTAAAGAGACTGGGAAAGTGAGAGTCCTGATAAAGTAAATAATGAAATGTTGCAGTACCAATATACGCTGTGTGATCCCTTGAGGGAAACCACAAGCATGAGCCCTAATGAAATAAGACACAGAAAATAAGGGCTTTGCTGTGGACACAACACTTATGTGCTCATTATGCACCATAGCGACTTTATCACTTTATCATCATTATGAAATGTTGTATATACATACAGACAGGTATGATATGTATAAAAACACATGTACATACACACTCACAGACACATATATTCCAAAGGAAAGAGGGGAAAAGGAAAGGTGATTTATTTTATTTTCTGTAAATGGCCAGACATAAATGCACAGAATGCTTTCTCTGCATGGATTGCATTGCAAATCTATCACTGTATGCAGGTAAATCTATCACTGTAAGCTTTCATAAACAGTCAGCATTTGAATCTGATTTGTGAGTATTTCAGCTTTAAAAAATATACTTGTATTTAATGCTTTAAGTTCTTAAACACACAGTAATACCAGCAGGCTTTGCCTAGGGCTAATTGATAGGCTGCACTTACGAAAAGTCTATTTGTCTATTTATACACCATTCTGAAATGGAGATAATATTTTCACTGTTTGAAATGCATCAGTTTGAGCAAATAAAATAGAATGTAATTATTTATTTATAATGCAACTTTGCTGACTGTGGAAGCAATAAACCCCATCAAACAAAACCCAGGAAATTATCCCTGATCCAAGAGTGGAAGCATGGCTCCCTCTAATTGAGTTTCCTTTGCTCTTATCTTCTCAAGATCCCTTAGATTGTTTTCCAATTTTCATTTCCATTTCTTCCATTAAATGCTTCTAACCCATGACCTCCATTTACTGCTATCCATTTATCTTCCATTCTTAATTGATATGCAACATGTCCACTTGTCCAGCACTGAGCACTAAAACTCTGACAGCACGCTTGATAGGTACTGGCTTCTTCAGGAAAGCTTACTTGGGAAAGTGCAGTTCAAAACTTGATTCTTGAACAGGTAAGTCCGTTCCATTAAACTTGAGTTTACCTTATAAACACACTATGGTGAGGATCAAAACCCCAATAAAAAAATAATATCATCTTTGGTTTTATTTGCTTTTACTGCTACAGGATGGAATTATATTTGTCTTGACCCTGGGAGGGTACAGGGTAACAGAGCCAGTGGGAAGAAAACATATAAAGCAGCTTTCAGCAGTCAGTCATTTTTTACTTTCAGTTTTAAATGTGATGGTTTGCCATCAAACTCTCTCCCTCAAGACCCAGTGTACAGGAATTTTTGAAGGATGGCATTCCTTAGAAAATATTTAGACTTTATACAATGTCACTTCAGGAGCCTTTGACAAACATTAATTAACTTACCAGTATCCAGGTGCTTCTGCACATATTTAACAGAGGGGTAAGCCTAGCATCAGACAGAAATACAACAGAAAGAGTAAAGCTCCAGATACCAAGCAGTCACCATAATCTCACAGCACTCACAGAGCACTGCTAAAGCAGCAGAGAACCAAACAGCCATATCTTAGCCTCTTGGAGCAGTAAAGTAAAATTAATATAGCACTCCAGGCTACTATTAAATTGTAGAATATAAGAAAACATACTGTGGTCAGGCATTCAACCTCTCAAAATAAATGGATGAATCACTTCATGCTTATTCTAAGCGATTAAATGTTTGCACCAGTGATACTAAGAAAAACACAAATTCACTGAGTTCCTGAAGGCACAGAAGAGGAAAACTTGTCATTCAAAACCATTATACCAGGGACTAGGCTGGAAATCTCCATAGCCATAACACCTGAGTGGAGCACATTCCTACTTCATCCTCCAGCGGTGCAAACTGCCAACGGTGCTGACATACCCAGATGTCTTTAATTCCAGGTCAAGACTGACAGCCTGGTACTGGTGCCAGTCAGGCCAGGAGCAGGCTAACTGCATGCACAAGGCTGGCTGTGCCCAAAGGCTGCCCAGCAGCAACACAGCCACGCTGCTGTGTAAGGCATCTCCCCAAATGCCCACAGGGTCAGTCCAAAGCTGAAAAAGGTATCTAATGAGGTTGCAGCATTTCAAGGAATGTCTAGAGGCAGTCAGGGGCAAGAAATATGGGTTGCTCTTACTTTTTGAAAGAAGGTGACAGGCAAACCTGCTCTCTCTGTTTTGCAGTAGTCTCCCCAAACAGAACCGAGGAGTATTTTGCTATGCACAGGTGCCATTTCCACACAGAACAACAATCAGGTATCTATATGGCTCCCAGCTGAGAAGAATATTAAACTTTATATTACGGCCATTTATAAGATACACAGTATGCTAGAATTACTGCTGCTGTCTCCTTGTATCTGGATGTGTAATTGCCACAATGAATCCCACCTCAAGACTATGGCACCCAATGCCTGTGTGCCCAAAGTGACACTCAAAAGCTTATGTCTGAATAGCTGCTGGCACAGGAACAAGCTGTCTGAAAGGATCTCTGTTAACTGCAACTGTGACCATGCCACTGAAAGGCAGGAGAAACTTTCCTTTAGTCTCAATTTGTAATGCCAAGAGGAACTGTGGTATCAAGGTTTCTGATCCTGAACGCTGCCAGAGAATATCCTGGGAAGAACAAAAGCATTACTCTGGCTGGTCAGTAAGTTTTAAGCAACGCACTGGGGCATGCAAACCAAGCTCTAAAGGAACATCCCTTGCAAGGGACTTGAAGGCAGAATCTGGAAATAAAGCAGAGGCTGAGAATGAGGAGACATTGTGGATGTTCACTGCAGAAGGCACCACTTTGAGGACTAAAAGAGAGGGGAAGCAGCAATGGTATTGCAATGACATTGGCATTCCCAGCATGAGCGTGCCTCTGCTCACTCACTACCAAACAAGCATCTGGTGCCACCTAATTAAAACACCAGTTCCAGGATGTGACATCCAGCATCATGAATCAAATGAAACATCTGCTAATTCTTACAACAGCCAGACAAAACAAGCCTAAAAAAGGCAAAACAAACACGCACACACATTACTAACTTTGGCACTGACATCCCAACTGAACATAAGAACCGTATAAAATTCCCACATTATTAACCAGTGCATCTTCAGTTTAACTGATTGACTGTGCAAATTTACTGCAACACATGTTCAGCTGCTCAGTGGGTAAAACTGGATCAAGTTTTACAGAAGTGGGCAAACGCCTCACTGCACAGCACTGCTCTGTGGAGGGGAAGCCTTCCTCGAGCTCGCACAGTCTAATGGTGCAGGCTATTAACTCAGGTGATTAAAGGACTGGGGACTGCAGAAATCTCAATACATGGATGGCCTATTATAGCACAGTGCAGGGAGTGTTTTCCCCAGTGGCAAACAGATGCTTTGTTTTTATTTCTGCTATAAATAATTCCGGGGGTTTTTAATAGGTATACATAATCAGGCATTTACATGGTTTCCAGCAGAGAAGCAATATTAAGCTACTACGTTACAGCCATTCATAAACTGAATACAATGCTGAAATTACTTTTTATTGTCATTATTATCCAACAATCTCTACAATATGCGTTGTTACCGCAGCAGTAAAATGATTCGATTCTGAGAATTGCTGGAAGTCTGTAAGTAACACCATGGAGGTGAACCCTTAGCAAAATCAAGTATTTAAGAACTTCAGATGGTACCATTTTCTGAACACTGTAGGCTCCTGAAAACAGAGCAAGGACACAGTTCATGGACTCAGTTCTGTCATCTTTTACACCATTTTTTTACACGAGAAACATCTTAGGTACGTGGTTAAACCCTACTAGTGAGTGCAACCTGCAGGTATGTGATGACATCTCTTGAAGTGCTCCACCTCAATACCATAATAAATCTCATCAGCAATTTTGTTTATCTTTGCCTTCCCTTTTGCACAGACTTGTTGTCCATCTTGATTGGAACTTATCTTTTTTCCTAATCCTCTACTGTAAGACTTTGCAAGCAGAGGCTGTGTTTAACCTGAAAGAGCCCTCTAGAATAGAACCTCACCTTTGTGCCCTCTTACTGATTTTCAAGCAGCATTTTGTATGATCGAAGTAATCAGAAACTAAGTGAAAGGACAAAAGACACTCTATATCAACTCCAGAGAACATTGGGCCAATCTGGCACTAAGGGTGGAGATACACAAAGGCATCTGGAAGTGCTGTGGAAGTAAAATCCTACAGTAACCCTTAATGGCCTATTTATTCTCATTCAAAAGAAAGAGTCGGGTTTTGCTTCCTCCCCCACACCCCCATGATGAAAGAAATAGGAATTTCATGAAGGGATAATACACAAGCTGATTGCAGCAACTTGCAAATGAACTAGCAGGGGGTGTCTGGGAATAGACAGCAATTTTCATTCCAAGCAGAATGGAAATTTCTACGTTAAAGGGTATTACTTCTGATCAGCCAGCATGGAGGAGGAAGCTGGTGAAAAAAAAAAAAAACCGTGAAATTTCTAAGTGCTCGGGACTAGGAAGAGAGAAGGAAAGCAACTGAGGCTGCAGCCTTGCTAAATGCTAAGATGAGGGGGATATGGAGAAGATGCAGCTGCCAAGGCAGTCACTGAACAACGCACTTCAGAGATAAGAGACACCAGCCATTCTTCGAAGCAATTGTAGCTGCCAAGAGCTATTGAGAAAAGAGTGAATTGAAGGGGATAGAGGGGTCAACTGCAGTGAATATGAAAACAAGTCAAGGCCAAGGACAGGCATGACGCTTTGGGATTTGGCCAGGAGGTGATAATTTGTGGGTTTAGTCAACTGCAATCTCAGTGGAGCAGAGAGGGCAAAAACTCTGAAAAAGAGAGTTGGCAGTGGGAAGATGAAGGCAGCCAGAATACAGAGGAGGAATAAGGAGCTTGGGTAGGAGAGAAAAGGCAAAGGGGAGCCTGGCAGCAGCAGATATGCTTGGAGACTTGTGGGGTTTTCCCTGTGCAGGGACACAAAGGCGGAACTGAAAGCTGAAGGGATGCCAAGAAAGAAAATAGGGTTAAGTGAGGTGGCACGAAGAACAGCGAATAAAGGTCACTAGGGATTGACGAAGGAGCAAGTCAAAAGCAGGAAGAATGAGGTTTGTCCATGATGGGTCTCACATGAAAGAGCTAAAAAAAAGGATTTCTATCCCAAAGCACCAGCAGTTTCTGCTCCTTGGCCGTGAGGAAGAGCTGTATCCTCCCGCTGCATCTTCCTCAGCTGGTCCTCTGAGGCTCATGAGTGCCTGCAGTTCGGGAAAAGGGGTACCAGAATCTCTCAGAGAGAAACGGCATCCTTTCATCCTAAACTAGATCTGTACAGCATCCGGGTTAAACAAGGCACAGTATATTCTTATGTCCCTATTCCTTCTAATTTAAGCTCTGTCAGGCTGTAAGAAGCAATGACTTCGATTTGCTTTCATCTGCACTGACTACACTCACAGAGGCGTAACACATACCAGTCCTTAGAAATCTATTTACCTCATTTTCCATTAAGACCACAGCAATAACCTCTAAGCAAATGTTGCATGAAATCACAACGCCATTCACATCAATGCTGAATCTCTCATGCCTCTGAAAAAAAATCCAGATCTCACCCTCTAGTTTTAAAAGTCTCCTGTAAGGACAGCTATAAAACTTATCCACTGGTCGTATCATCATATATGTGTCAACCAGATCCCCGTTTTCAGTGGACATATTTATTATCAACCCTGGGATACAATTTCTTATGCTATTTACAGAATAGAAAAAATACGTCCTGACATTTTATAGGGGGAAAAGTGTTATGATTATACAAGGACAACACCATTACAATGACAATTACAACAAAGCTGCACTTACTGACCCAGGCAACAAAGGAAGAGTTGAAGGGAAATTCTGTGTAATATTTTATATCCGGAACTAATTAAAGATCTCATTCCCCAAACAGCTAGATAGCAAATATAAGCAGTGCCTCCAGATGAAGGATTCCTATTTTGATGGTTACTGTAATGAGCACATTCCCAAAGGAAAGAGCCAATAAAAAGCATCTCCTATCTGGAGGATGTTGAATAGAAGTTGGACTTTTCTTAATTTTACTGCAATTCCTTATTGCATCATATCAGCCTCCACCAAAGGTCTCAGTTCAATTTTTCTGTAATGAATTTGGAGACTCAAAAGAAAAATTCCATCCCATCTCAACCAGCTAAATTTCTCTCCTTGACTTAGAGCTGACTGACTACGAGTAAAACACCATTTTTACATCACTCTGTGCAGTTTTAATTAAAATTTATTAACTTGAGAGAAAGGATCTCCTTATCACCAACAGACATTTAGAATAAAAATGCCTTTTATTGTGTTATTAAACTATTTCAGACAGAACCATCACTACAGCACACTGTAGCTCAGCTACCTAGTGTCAAATTAGATTGATCTTTTCCCTCGCCCCGCCTTTCCATTCACATGAAGTGTGCCTCAGACAAAAAAAAGACCACACTACTGCCTTCTGCAAAATTTTGTACCCACACTGATAAAAACCACTTACATACCTTGCCCACTTCTTTTAATTAAAAAAAAAGCAAATAACAGGGGCCAGGCTGTGATGCACCAAGCCCTGGACCACGTGTGCTTTGAAAGGATCTTTGGAGACACTTCTAGAAATGATAGCTGCAGCTAAGATAGTCAGAGGGAGAGCACATAAAGTAAATTTTTTTAAAAAAAATATTCTTAGAAAAGTAGAATATTTAAAATGCAAACAAGTATTATGACGGGGGTTAGGCAATAGAGAATGATGAAGGGATTTGGAAAAATAAGCTGTAAACCAGGAGAACACCAGACTCTGAAGTCCAAACAGGAAGAGATGAACAAGTTGGGTAGATTGGCAAGATGTTACTTGAGAGGAAGGATGAAGGGAAGAGTTATTAGTGACCTGACTAGTACCTTCAGTGACAAGGAAAAGACAGAAGAAACTAAGAAAATCCCTCACCTATTTGAGGGACTTGAAGGGATGTGCTAGATATGTGATTACAAATGAAACTCAATCCAGTATAAGCGTGGTGAAGGAAAGTATGGCACCAGAGCAGGAATCAGACAGGAAAGAGAGACATGATGGGAGAGGAGGAGAAAAAAAAATAACAGGGATTTCCCAAGTTAGATGTCAGAAGAGAGCTGTGGGACCCAAAGCTGGTCAGCCAGAAGAGGCAGGATGTGACACAGTTAAAACTGGTTAAAACAGAATCAGCAATGCTCTCAGCACTGTAACTCTTAAAATACAATTTTACATGTGGGACTTCTTCATGTCTCTCTTGTACTTGATGGAGAGGAATGGGCACCAAAGATAGAGAGAAACATAACCATCATGACCACTTACAAGTTCTTTTTTTTTTTTTTTTAAGAGAAAAACTGAAAAAAAAAAAGAGGCAGAATTGGCAGAGAGACAAGGAGAAGGTTTTTTCTCTTTAGGGGTGAAGAGACACCAGGTACTGGGTAAAGCACAGATAAGCACAAAAAAGGAGAGCCTTCCCAAAGGAGAAAGGCTCACTGGGCTGCAGTGGTTAAGATTATCAAGAAAAGCAGAGTTAGGAATCAAATTGCTTCGATGACAGAGAGAGAACATTCAAGGTGAGAGACAATACTCTAAAATAGGTATTTACCGTGGCAGACTGAGTGGAGTGGGATCATTTACCAGAGCTTTGAAAAACAGTACAAACACAGCAAGCAATTACACCACAATAAATAACCCAGCAGCACACGTGCAGATGAGGCATCTAACAGAGTGTGCACAGCAGACAGAGCAATTGCCAGGAGAGTCGATATTTGAGGGGCCCGAGGGTGCAACAGGGATGCTGTCCCCAGCATAGGCAGAACGAAGCATGTGCCGCCCTGCACAGCCCTTCCTCTGCTAACCTGCTGCATATGCAGATAAAAAATGCCAAATGCCTAAATTGGGAACAAAAAAGGATGTTTTCAAATCTCTTTCTCACCACCTCAAAGATACCCTGCAAAGTTATGCAAACACTTAGTTAGTTCAGGTTGCTGATCATAAAAATCAATCCAGTTCTGTTTAATGGGATTTAGCAATTAGTCACATCCTGGTTCCAGTAATTTTGTATGGCTTTCTAACCATCTCTCAAACATTATTGTAAAAGCACAAGTATCTGCAATAACATAAACCTTCCTCCTGCAATGTGGTCCTTGTCTCACTCTTTATAGCTAGGACAGACTCAAGATGACCCATGTCCTATACATGGATTCCTGCCTATATATATGCTGCCAGCCACAGTAAAATATCTCTTGAGTTTGGTCTCATGGAATATGGCTATTTTCATACATTATCATATATTTCCAGATCTTAACTCACATTTTCAGTGGGACTCAATGTCCCCACAACACTCCTGGCAATCTCATCACCTGCTGTGGCTGGTAGCAGTGCACAACTCACCATTCCCAGGCCTCACCTCTTCCACCAAGAGCACACTTCTTGCCTGGAGAGGTTAAAAATTGATAAAAACAACCAGGTCTTCCTCTTCCAGTAAAATTTAGGAACAAACCCATAGCTACATGAGACCAAAAAAAATCTGCAATCTATATCTCTAGCTCTCATTCAGGAGGTCTCAAGTCAGGGCTGAAGTTGAGGATGATCCTAGGCACTCTACACAAAATTTCTCAATGAGAAGATGAAGTTTAAAGAATTAATAATTATTAAGAATACTTATTTTATTCAGAATCCATCTTTTTAATTCTTTTTGGCATGGCTGATCATGGAATACAAACTGAAAGTATTCTTAATTTTATGGCTTCCCTGGAAGTTGCTAAGCAAGTCTGAAAACCTCTTTTATTTCTCTACTCATTTAAGTCTCTTCTTTATGTACTGGCTCCTCCTTGGGCCGCTTAGTGCCTGGGAGATAAAACAGGATAGGTTCATGCCTAGCTGAGAAGACATCACGTTGGACTGAAAAAAGGTGGCATCAAAGTGACAATCCCTCCACTCCTCATTGCCCCTCTCCAAGCCCTAGTGGAATTGCAGCTGTCCAGTGGCACTGGAGCTTTTGTCAGAGTCAGGTGTGCAGCATTCCCACCTGACCACCTGCCCCCCAGCAGCATCTCCTCCCGAGGACCTGCCATTCACACGTGCACAAATCTCTTATCCACACAGCATTCCTGGGACTCCCACATTCCGTGCTGCACCGCAAGGCGTCTCCACAAATCCCCTTGCCTAAATTAATAGCACAAATGAGTGTTTGACATAAACAGGACGTCTTCTACCTACTTTTTGCCCGTTTATGGTGAGGCTGGTGGGGGGAACCCACCTTCTCTGATGTAAAGCTTATATGCAGTTTCACTGACTGAGCTGGAGAAAAGCCTCTGTCTTCTTTATCCACAACTATCACTACTTTGTCAAACTGTCTGTCTCAACTGAAAACAACCCTCATATTGATTGGCACTGAGATGGGGTTTAAGGCTAGCAGGAGGATAAGCACTTCCCCACCTTAAACTCAGTGATTTTGACAAAGAAATGTGCTTGGACAGCTACAAGTCTCCTTTTCCAAAGTCAGTTTTCAGAATAAAATTACCCAGTACAGGCTTTTCACTGACAGTCACAAATAATTCCAGCAGCATAGTTATAAAGTGTCTAAAAGATGTTTTAACCTGTCTTGAAGAACCTGTATGACATCTTTGGCTGTCATAAGATGGAGGAGGAATAAAAACATAGTTACAAGCGTGAGGAGTTACTCTCAGAAACTGGAATAGCAGGCAGTCTAAAAAAAGATATATAGGAAAAAACAGAAAAACAAAAAACCCACAGCTCTGGGAGCCTGTCATGATGAGTCCCCGAAGCAGAGGCTACAGCAATAGGTTTCTACAAGCCAGGAGTTGGGTGCTGCTAATTCCACAAGAAACGAGATGCTCATGTCCCCACATCAGCCACGTGTAGCTACCAAGAAGTGATTACAGTATTAAACTTTTCTAACCTGAATACAGCTGGGAGAGGCATGCTATGGAGTGTGCTGAAAATGAGCCAGGCAGTCCTAAAAATAGTAGTTTTAACCTTTCATTACTCAACCCCTCAGCTCCTCCAGCTCTAAAATCCTCTCCCAGCACAGTTTTGTTTTCCTCCCTCCAAAACACGCGTCTCCACGCTGACCATTAAGGTGCCACAGCCACACGGAGCCTGGAACACAAAGCACAACCATTCAAATCACAAGCACACAGAGAGCCTGCACTCAGGCTTATCATCGTTACTTAATCACATGTTAAACAAGCTAAGAATTAACAGTTAACACAAGAAAAAAGTTGGCTTCCCATCAAAAGCAATTATAATTAATTCCTAAGAAACGTATTTCTGGATGCCAAATCAGATGGAGGAATCAACTGGGGGATAGATACGCTCCTTCCATAGCTCCACTCGAAATTCTAATTAAGAACAGAAATACAAAAGTGGTTGTGGTGGAAAGGTTAATAGAAGAGGAGGGAATCTCTAGAGACACCATGCCAGATACTCAGTCTCTCTTTTTGGCTCTTCTACACTTTCCCCTTAATAAACAGTCCCTAGAGACACAGATCTGCAAACACACACAAACATACTTTACCACATGGATATTTTAGCAAAAATAAGATGACCACAAAATCATGTGCTCTGCCATACTAGAGATCTTGTGGACAGTGTGGCTTTGAAATCATGGGCTCTGCTGTAGTCAAAATTCAGCTGCGTCAGAAAAGTTGAGCTGCTGGGGAAAGGAGAGGAAGGAGAGATCTGTAACTCTGAGGATGCTGAGTGTGCAACCTACTCCCTAAACAACAGTGGCACTGAACAATTACAGCTCAGACAATAGGAAGACGGTGTGCAGCTCAGAAGAGAAAAGAGCGCTTTTCAGCTAAAAAGCTCCTTTCTTTTGCACAGATTCTGCTGAAATATTCATAAGACAAAGAGAACCTGCACAGAAGAAAAAGCTTTCTTGATGAAACCTTCCCCAGACTGGGAGCAAAAATAAGAGGTAAGTGCCTCCAGCAATGTTTTTCAAAGCTAATGGTCTCCCAACAAGCATGCAGAAAGAAAGCTTTGAGAAATGGGAGAGGAGAAGACTTCCCTGATGTCCCTAAGACATGTTGTCCTTATAAAAACCTATAAAAACCTTCAAGACTGAGCTGGGTGTCCTCAGTTTGCAATTCCTGGCTAGGTTTGCAATAAACCTGACTGAAATACCTCTGAGCCATGAACCCCCCTTGTATTTGAACTGCAGTTATTTCAAATACTGAGAAAAACACTTTCAATATCACTGCTGTGAAAACCAAGGATTGATCACCATGAGTAAAAACTGCCTGATTAAAGCCAGGCATTTTCTAGGACAACAAAAAGAGGTTTGGAGAAAAACTAGCAGAAAGATTTTTTCTTAAATTTTTGTTTTTCAACCACTTCTCCCATTCCTCACTGATGCTGAAGACAGAGAGGAACTAAAGCATCCAAATCAACTTCTACTGCCATCTTCCAAATCCTTGTTCATATGGAAGAGGGAAGATAAATCTTACAAAGACCTATGGAAACATTGTTCTGTGAGAAACAATCATAGGACAAAGGTATTTTTTTTTCCAACTTTCAGTTAAGGTATTTTCTTCTGATGAAGAACATAACCTGAGAAATCACACCACCATGGTCACTCAGACCCACCCATGAATGGTGCAGTGGTCACCTAAGAGCTTAAATTAGTTTTGTAAAAAACCACCCTTGTTTAATGTTCTTTTTTTTATGACTCAAATGTCATTCATCTGGAAATAAAGCAGCATTGAAGTCCTACTGCCTGTGATTTCCATAAATATTTAGGCTGTTTAACCAAACTATTGTGCATAAAGGTATCTTCAGGATTATTCTATACTTGCCATCTTATCAGAAGAAATGCTTTTCTTCCTATTATTTATCTTACATAAAGTAAGCCATAGTGCTGGGGGTTTTTTGCTACTTTAAGATTAATTTTTTGGAAATTCTCTTTCAGCATTAAGATTAATTCAAGACCACTAAAACCGATAAACTGTTGTTATTGGCCTCAATCCACACCACCTTTTAAATCTTTGGATTTTCATTCTAGCTCTGATGAAAGATTCATTCCAAGTACCTAAAGTAATCTTTACTTTCTACTCTCTCTCTCCTACACACCACATTTTTCCAGTATAATCCATTTTATGCTTTCAGTTATAAATACACAGTTCTGTCTACCTGGCACTTCAGATAACTGAGGTCCCCATATAACACAGTCTGCCTAGACCATGTTTAATGTCAATCACAGGGACCTGCTCTCTTACCGATGCTGGTCATCTCATCCTTGGTGTAAAACCAGAGTGATGAAGTATTTCCATATTCAAGGCAGAAAGACAGAAATCACAACTCCATCAGGTTTCTCCACCTCAGTAAAACATCATAAATAAAACATTATAAATCTAGCAGTTTGGAGATCAAACTCAGTAAAACTGACATCCAGAAGAAATGGATAAATTTTACACAAATTGAGGTTATTTCATGCTTTACTTCTACTATTTCAACTAACTGAAACAGGTAAGCCAAGTGATAAATAGAGAACTGGCTGCCACAGAAAGCTATGAAACCAGGTGAAGGGTTTTTGTAAAACTACATTTTCAACTATATGAAACCTTTTTTTTTTCTTTTTAAATTAAAAATCTAATCACTCTGGAGAATTTCTGATGCCATGGGAAATAATCTGCAAACAAAAAGTCTGCCCAACTTGCAATGCTCACACACTGATGTACAGAAATCAACACAGTATCACACTGAGAGTTTTAACTTCATTAGTTGTACAGCTGAATTAAAGCACACACAGGTACATAACGTTACACCACACAGGCACTGAACCTAAACTATTATTTAGCATCCTATGATGTAGGGCAACAAAAATCAGGTCACAAATGTAGAAACTTCCTAATGCAATATTTATACCAATCAACTTTATTTTTTATGACACCTTGCAAGACATAAAATGCTTTAGAGGGTTAAATAATAAATGACAGGAGAGAAATGAGAGCGAGAACATTGTAAGGACTTAAATTTATATCATCTGATGAAATATAAACCGACAGGAACTCATTGAGGAAGGAAAATACAAAAAGGATGGCCCAGATAGGGAAACCTGCAGAGGCCCTTTAATGTTAATAGAGCCTGTTTCTTTGTTTTTATCTTGAATCTTATTTTCATTCTAGGATAATACAGTATTCAGAGGCCAGCTAAGGGGTAAGAGCTTTGTCAAAGGACAGCATTTATTAAGATATTATCAAATATTCTCCTATTCATGTTCTGTGGTATTTTCAAATCTTGAATCAAATTTTGTGCTTTTTAAAGAAGCTTTGCAGCTGGCAGGTTGTTTGTTCACTGTCAGTGCATACAATGGCACACGGGCACCTCCCAGACCTTACTGGAGGATGGTGGCTCAGACACACTTCTTATAGCTATCATCACAACAGAATTTATTATCACAGCATTGGCGCTATGTTATTATTTTATTTGATTTGGCATATATAACTGCTTATACTGTTCTATCATTGATTGCCACCTGTGCTCCAGTGAGGCCTCAATACCACCTCCACAGCCTCCATTTCACTGACCATCAAACTCAAAAAAACACTGTCACCAGATCCAGTGAATTACTGTGTTACAAATATCACAAAATACCAAGTTTCCTACCTGTGAGCACATCAGACTTCTCAGTGATGCTGCAACAGGCTGGCTACACCACTCCTGCTGTGCTACCACACGCAGCACTCACAAGGTGATACTGCATAAATAACAAGTATTTTCTTAACTAGGTCTTTTAATTATTTAGACATACTTGGCGAATGCATTGCTAACAGCTGTTTTGTAACAGATTTCATGGTACCATACACCTGGTGCTAATGCTTCAGCATGTCTAAATGGTTTTCTAAAGATTACACAATCAAACATCGTAAGATAAAATCACTGTAATTGGAGCCCTCATCAAAGAAGAAATTACCATTACACTTTACAAACCGAACACACGACTTTCCAAGGCTGAGCAAAAGGTAATATTATGATGGCCTTAGAGCTAAAAGATTCTCCTAACCTTACCCCATATATAGGGATCCCATTTCTTGCTGTGATTCTGTAACAGGCATACAGGGTCTACCTGATAATATGAAACACAAAACCCACCTCTGATGCACCTATTTGATTTTAAGCTAAATAAATATTCTGGCTTAATATCCAAAGCAGATTAATATTTCAAACACTGTCACAGGCCCCCTTTGGTTTTCTGGAGGCAACTCTAAGACTCAAAATTTATTAGTGACCTTAGAGTCATACCTTAAAAACTGATTTTCTCAGCATTGACTGATACTATGCTGAAAGCAATAATTCTGATCCCTAAATACTACATAAATAACTGAATATTTTTTAGATGCTGAATATCAAATCGATTCCAGATAACTTAGTTTCACACAGGTGTTTTCAATAAAACAAGCTGGATAAAAGTAATGCGACAGCGACTCGCTGAATCTGGTGATGGCTTTAGGGAATTTGCCATTAAAACAACACACAGGAACTGTACATGTATCTCCAGGTTTATCATCTACCAGGAAATCCATGAACAGGATGGGAATTTTTAACTATGTTAATTTTTGCATGTATTTGAATGCTGCAGGATTACCGTGACTTGATTTGGACAGAAATGGTGTCTCTTGCTGGTGTTTAGGTGCGCAAATATCCGTATCAGGAGAAATCTTAGGTTTACTGAAACTAATATTAATCTTGCCAGTAACT
This sequence comes from Sturnus vulgaris, assembly GCF_052056855.1. NCBI lineage: Eukaryota > Metazoa > Chordata > Aves > Passeriformes > Sturnidae > Sturnus > Sturnus vulgaris. The sequence goes on along the minus strand of NC_142244.1, from coordinate 40,556,308 downwards.
TCAACTGGGATTCTGAACACAAACAGATTATGTAAGATGAGATCTCAGCAGATCAAAGACCCCATTGGGCTGAATAAAACAGAAAGGAGATAATTGATGGGCAAAGCCATGGACATGCAGCCACATGGGCAGCTTCTCCTGAGCTCTGAAACTCCACAAGGTCAACTGGGAAGTCACCATTCGCCACAATTAACTCCTAGGAAAAGGACCATGTTATTAGTCAGAAAGTGGCCTCCTCCCAGTGGTCATTTCACAGGGGACCTGCAGAGTGAAGCAGCCACCTCGGTGCAGACCTCTTCACCACCACCAAGACTAAACACAGAGCCTGAAGCTGGTGTGAGTGAAACTGAATATCCACTGGCTCCTTGGAGTGACTCGGTAACACTGACTGAGTTAAAAGAAAGTTATTCTGATTAACCCTTCTGTTGTCTTCTCTTCGGGGAGTTGTGCACCCACTCCAAAAGGCTGCAAATACACTGTTTTTATTAAATCACATTCAATTACAATGGTATTTATTAAAACCAATAACTGCAACTGGTAAGAATCCCCCCGTGCTTGTTTCCAGGTATTTAAATTAAGTTAAATGCACAATAAACTTTGCATTGTTTCAATTTACATGACCCCTGAGTCTTTAGACATCCCGTAGGCAAAATTCACAGACTTATAAACTTCTATTAAACATGAACATATGGTGGACTCGGCATCCTGTGCTGTTTCTGTTCTTACTGAAGGGTTATGAAGTGCCTTGCTGCCACTAAATGCACTAAAGCAGCCTTACACCAAGCCAAAATCCTCTTTCATCCTTCACCCCAAGGAAAGCTGCTTTATTTCCAGCAACAGCTCTGGTGAAACAGTGACAGTCCCACCACTGAGACATTTGTTTTCTCTGTGTCCTGGCACATGCCAGGCTCTGGATGTACCACTAGACCAGCATTTGACATAGCAGAGATGCCAATGTTCTGGTATCTGGGCCACTACATGATTCACAGACATCAGAATCCACCAGGGACATGGATTTGCACAGGCTCAGTAAAATGAGGAAGTCTCCTTATGGAAAGATATCCCCTCAGCTGCAGCTGAGGAGGTGTTTCCCATGGCTCCTTTCCAGTGCTGTCTTACTGAAGGCTCTCACAGGGGTACCCGGGCTCCCTCATCCACCCAACAATCTGCCTGCATTCAGGGAGAGATTCCCTGCCTTCACTTGGCAACCACTCTCAGTCCTGTGTGAGCCACTGCTCTGCATCAGCCTTCCCTGCATTGGCATTCAGGACAGAAGTAAATCACTGAATTTCTCTGGCCACTTCTTGATGTAGCTCCTCTTTCTGCCCTTCTCTTTTCTAATCTCATTGCAGGGTTCAAGTCAATATCACATTCAGAAAAATACCTATTTTCATTCAATTCCCTTGGTAATTCTGTCTATAAAATTTTTCTCATGCTCAGAGTTTCCCATAGTCACTTTTTCAACATTTTACACATCTTCTACAGCAGAAGTGCCACTTAGTTTCCCTGAACTAGTTTGAGTCATGCACTGAAAGTGAAGTCTTAACTACACACAGTGTAGCACATCTTTCCTGTACAATAGACAGGTCAGACAGCATTTTCCGAGAACTCACAAATAGGATCATTTGTCATTTTGTGAACAAAAATGTGAAAATGCATTGGTAGCAACCCTCCTAAGGCACTAGTCTTAACCATATCTTCATCCCTCAGGCACAACTTAAGAGGAAAACATAATTTAAAAGATCAATTTAATCCAAGACTTTAAAAAGAATAAAACCCTATTATTCACTCACAATAATTACATAGTTATTACATGACCTCAGTGCAGAAAAAAGTCAAGATCATTTGGGTGAAGTGACTGTGCATTTCCATTCCTCAACATCTTTGGTTTATTTTAAGGTTAACCTAATTCTAGATACACTGCATCTATTAGATTTATTTTAGAATATTTGCAGTATTCCTGTAATGTGCCCAGTCCTAAATTGCTTTCAGACTCTCTTAATCCTTATCTGCATTTTAATAAAACTTTAATTCTGTAATATGTTATCCCTTTGGAGAACACAAAGGAAATTCAAGTTTATTTTGACTCTATAACCCTTAGGAAACCTTTAATAGAAGCTGAAACACTGTTCAATGTGCCCATTCATGTCTATTTTGCTTTGCTAAGTCCCCACCTCACTTCAGCAGCTTAAGAGCATCTAACCAAACTAATTCTTCTGCTGAAAACTCTACTCTTCTTGCTTACACCATCTGCTTCCTATGCAGTTTTCCCTCTCCTACTGATACATAATGCCTTGCAAAAACTCATTCTACTTCCAGCAACTGAACTAAACACCACAATATTTGTGCAGTACACTGGTAAAGAAAGAACAACATTATTTATTCAGTCATCTGCATGATCACCTGTAGCACCTGAATTCGTCACTAATGGGCTCTCCCCAAGTGCTGATTAAGTCACATAGTGCTTATCTTCTGACAGCAGGCATTACATGACAAAACCCAAAGAAGGAAAATAATAATCTTAGCCCATCTCACAAGATTTTTAAAATGTACTTGCCATTAATAACTACACTCCTTTCAACAAACTTTATCTGGCAGCAAGACAAATCACCAAAGCCAGAGCCTGTATCAATATTAAAAATAAAAGACTATGGGAAATTCCCCCAAAGAAATCTGTTGAAAAGACCTAAGACTCAGATTCTACTTATTAATTTTCACCTTTTTTTTCTCCAGACAAACAGTATGATAACTATGAACTGTGTGTAACAGACGTGGGTTATCCATATCTAAAACAGAAAATGGCACACAATAATGGCTTTTAAGGTAAAAAAGAATCAGGAAATCACATTATCTGACCTCTCATATAACAAAGACATCATCATTTCACTGATCTGAACCTTCACTGGACTTCAAAATCTGCACTGTGCTGCATATATATTTGCTTAAGGCTTATTTTCCTGATGACATGGGAAGGTGGGGGATAGGTTTTGAAAGTGGTGGCTCTGACATTTAATTGCAACCCTCCCTCTCTGGGGTCTTTCCCTTCTTTCTGTGCTGCAGTGAAGAGTCTCAGAGCACCTGGCACTGTCTCTGGCTTCTAACACACCAATCAATACTTCATCTGTTTAGATAAACTAAGCAGAAAACATTCTACAATTTTAAGACTTCTCACTGAAAAACAGTCTCTGTGACTCCAGTCACTTTTCTGCTTCCTCACCAGGTTTTCTGACTTGGGTAGGGGCACAGATATCCCCTCCTAGTCTTTGTGAGCCACAGAAGAAGTCACTGAATTTTCTTTTTTCTCTTATTTCTTTATGCTCTCAGTCAAAGATGAATTATTTCATCAGCATTTCAACCAACTCAAACCCAAGAAACATTCAGTTAAGAACTATAGAAAATGTAAGAACAGGTCTGGAGAAACAAGAAGTGAGCTTAATCTCCCGTGAGAGCTTGAGCCAAAATCTGTTCCCATACGCCCACCACCACACTGGGCAACCCCAGCATTCACACCTGTAAACTCTACTATCCCTTCTGAGTCTTAATCACCAACCAGCCCACCAAAGGCAGTGTTCAGCAGCTGTGAAAACCATGGGGAGACAAAGGAAAGTGTGCTGCTGTCAATCGCTTTATTTGATGTCAGCCTTGAACACTCTAACAGTAATTGTCAGTGGAGAAGGATAAGGAGAAAGAAAGGTAAGTTTATACTTATGGTCTGTTGCTTCTTTCTAAGCTGCAAATGTAGAATTATACATGCACCTTATTTCAGATAGTCTTAATAGTCTGGGGCATTTATTTGCTGCCCCTCTGCTACTGAAGCTTCTTCATGCTGCCATCTGCTTCCAAAAGTACATCTCATCCCTTCCTTGGGTTGAACAATAGTCTCCTGTTCTGGCAGGCTTTACTCTTCAGACAAAATCCAAACCAAAACAATAAAAAATAATTCCTGGCTAGCCATAATGCTGAGGTGAGGAGAAACCATCTGCAAGCTTTAGAAAGCCCATGTGCACACACACACAGAGATAAAATAAAGAAACCATTTGAAAGCTGTAATAAGAACAGCTTTTATTAAAGTCAGCAAAAAAATGTGGCAGAGGCTTGGAAGAACCAACAGCAAAGGAGAAAGTATCCTCGTAATTTTTTTCTTTTGATACCTTAGATTCAAATACATATTTCTTATATATTTATAAAAACAGAGGGAGTAGCAGTTGCTAGCTGCTGGGCGCAGCCATTAATCCAAGGGAGTACACTGACATTAGAAGCAGCATTTTCCTTTGGTCTTGCTTCCCAGAGGAGGGAAGGTGATGCTGCTCATTTAGTCTCCAGTTGCTGGAGGGAAAGAAATTGAATGACTGGACCAAAAGCAAAATTACTTTTGGGATGTTGCAGGAGATGCCCATTTTTTAGCCTTTTTATTAACATTTTTTTGCAAAATTGGGGAAGTTAGTGAACTTGATTATGTGTACAGATTGACAAACATCATCTATGAACTGACACACTGACTGTGGAGATTTGTTACAGCAAAACTACAATAAATAATCGTATCTGTTGAAGTCTGTATGTACTACACACAACTGTTTCACTGTTTGCTCACTGCCAGCCTGGCAGGACAGCGGGGAAGAAAACTGAACCTGCTTTGCAATTCCCTGGGGTGAGCACCAATCCTCCATCCTGCCTGGGCTCACCCTGTGATTTCCCAACCATGCAAAACCCAATTACTGCATGACAAGAAACTCTCAGCTCTCCATACATGGCTTTAAAATATCCTAGCACCCTCTGAGCAGACAGAGTCTTTTATTTGGGATTTTTTTTATTTTTTTTTTTTTTTACTGGAAAGGTTTTCTGAACTTAAAGTCTGCCATAAGAGACCGTGAAGAGGACTTAGAAATACAGTCACGGATAATTTCCAGTGACTCACCTCATGTGAGATAAATGATTAATATTAGCCCAATTATCTCTTACAAATTTTTATCTTCCGCTTCTTTGCTTTGCCAAGGAAAGGCAGATGGTAAGTCAGCCTAAAACTCAGACATGAAAAAAGAAAGAAAAAAAACCTTCAAGACAAGTGCAAACTGACCTACTTCTAAATGAGAGTTTTAAAGAGTTCTGGGGTTTAATTACAGTTATATTAAAGCAATGCCTCCTCAGAAACTTCCAAAAATATTAAAAAGGACTAATTTAAAAGCTCAGCAAGACAACAGGCACAAGGAGGTCTGGACTGAACCAAACCCTGAGCTCATTTTTGCTGCTGCTTGGAGCCAGATGTAAGCCTATGGCATGAGAACAGGGAAACCTCCTCGAGCAGGCCTTGCAAGCTTCTGGCAACCTAAAATTAGGAGGATTCCTGAGCCATGAGGAATAATTGCTCCTTGGTTAGTAATAGCTCCACAAAGGCTTTTCATCCATGCCTTTCTGGAGCCCTTTTGTGTGCCCGTTTTGGCCCTGGCAGGCAGAGCAGCCAGGGGTGCAGAGCCATGCAACCCCAATACATGGTGCTGGGGAAAATGGGGTCCCCCTTTTTCACTCTGGACTTGCTGCCCCCTGTTATTTCATCTGACACATCCACACCTCTTAGCAGGCATACCCGTGAAAAACCACTTCTTTCTGCCTTCCCTCTGCCCCTCGGAAATGGCACCTCCACACGGCACAGTGGCTCTCCATTGAATTTCCCCTCGCACAAAAGCATTTGACGAACGCGACCGTCACTGTCGCCCCTCGCTGCAGCTTCCCCGTGGCACATCCCTTTGATCTAGCAACGAGTGTATCTTTACAAGCATTTCTCATCTCTCCAGCCTCCCTGCCTTGGCAAAGGGTGATGCTGATGACTCAGCCTCGCACGGTGCACACACAGACGTATGCATTTGCTCACATGCTACAGAAGGGGAATGTGCACTTCAAGTCCATTCACCAGTGATGCAGAAGCTTTTGGCTGTGGGACTCTGCTCCTCCACATTTTGCCAAATTTAAATGACTCAGTATTTAAACTTTCATACCGGAGAGCTGTGTCCTCAGACTTAATTACCATCACTCTTTACTGGAGGCCAGAGCAAAACCAGCTACCAGTTTTCAGGTCGGAACACTTTGCTTTGTAAATGTGGTGAGGTGAGGCCATGTCTGGTCTCCCAGCTTTCATGGGATGAGGAGATACACATTTGTGCCTGATCCTGTGGGATGCTTTTGGTGTATGAGCTGCAGATCCAGGTTGAGATGTCCCTGTAGCTGCTGCTCTGCTGCAGCAGTGCTGGTCACTGTGCAGGGGAGCAGTGGTATTTTTATATGGCATGTTAGGCACTGTATGATTCCTAGGATCATGGGATTGCTCAGGTTGGAAAAGAATTCTAAGGTTACTAGGTCAAACTGTTAACCCAGCACTCTCAAGTCACCAATGAACCATGTCCCCAAGAGCCATATCTACACATCTTTTAAACATCTCCAAGGATGGCAACTCAATCACTTCCCTGGGCAGTCTGCTCCAGTGCTAGATCAGGAAAGGGAAAACTTGGGAGCACTGTATTGGGTAGAAATGGACTAGGACAGAAAAACGAGATTGGGACAGTGAGACCTGAGACTGGAATATGCAAATCTCAGACTCACCACTTTAGAGTTTCTGCAAGTATCTGCAAAATCCACAGGCAGGCCTTACCCCTCTGCTAACTCTATGTGCATCTCCAAGCATATATAACAACAACCACCATCATCATCATGATAATCACCACCATCATTGCTAAGAATTACAACTACAAAGTCAAGCAGTCTAATTTAGAAAATACCGGAAGTTGTAATCATACTAAATTTAATTCGTCTCCTCTTTAAAGTTTTTATTTTCTTTCCTTTTCTTTTTCCCCAGTAGTTTATATCTCGCATCAGAGACCAGAAGTTGAGTTGGGTTCCACAGTATCATCCCACCATAAACATACACATTTCCCCACCACATACAAACTCAGCTGAAATTACCACCACAGAAGAAAATCATCACCTTGTTTACTGCCTAGTACTGCCTGCACAAAGGCATCATGGCTCCTGTTCCTACTATACAAAACAAACCAAAACAAGTAAAACAAAATCCCAGGAAGAACAACACAAAAACTCTATAAACCCTCTAAATAATGCCTCTATGTGAGGAGCCACCAGTGTGGTGCTCTGCAAGAAGGGGTGTACAGGAAAGGGAATAAGCATGCACACAACACACACACAGAGCTCTAGATAAAGGCTTGCACACAGGCTCAGGCTGAAGAAAAGGAAAGGGGGCCAGGAAAGTAACTCCATACAAAACAAACCTTATCAGCAGCAATGAGTAATTTCTTCCATAGCACTACCATTTTGTTGTTTCCCATGTTCTCAATTTTTTCGTTTCTGTTTTGAAACACAGGGAATAGATGAGAGACCTCTTCTATAAAATGCTTCTGTGCACTATGTTAAGAAGCTCATTTGCACTTTAAAAATCCTGTTAGTGTTACTGGGTTTGCTTGAACTTTGTGGTGCAAAGCAAACAGGAGTCTCTCTAGACTTTCAAGACTCAAACATAATTCCATTAATTTTCAATTAGTAGTTGGTCCACGTACACGCAAAATAAATGATTTAGCACTTTAGTCCTGAGATACCAAAATCTAAATGGAGGGGTTTTTCTTCCTCTATTGTATCCTGACTGCAAATATTAGTTACCATAACAGAATATCACGTAAATCAAATAACTGCCTCTTTTTCATAATCGTGCTGGCAGCTGCAGTGCCATGTTTCAATGGCTGTCCACTGGAACTCATTAAGAAAGCATTATGTATAGTAAATTAAAATGCAGGCTCTATGATCTGCAGACAAAAGAATGACAAAGCTTATCAAATGTGTGCTGTGGACTTCTCATTAACTCAGGGCTTTAAATGGCATTGTCCTCTCCTAGCGGGTTACTGTGCTCGAGTGTCTCTCTGTTTGCAATGAGCAGCCTGTATCTCATAGAAATTGCTCCGAAGAAAAGTCTGTGCTCCTTATTCAAAATAAGATGAAATTTTGATTTGGATGAGATTGCACCCTGAACCAGCTATTAGAAATGTCCATGCATGTGTGCAGAGCCCCAGAACACAGCCTGACTCAAGGGAATGAGTGCCAAATAGAAACGAGCAGCATTTGTGAGGACTTGTTTTTGCAACCTCTTGCAACTTGAGGGAAGCAAGAACTGTGGCCTGGCAGCAAATGCAAGGACAGCTGAGAGACTGGTCCTACTGAAACCACCAGTATACTTCCAGCCTCACAGACCCCTAGGACAGTGCAGAAGGAGGGGCAGGAGGTGCTCCAGGCACCAGAGCTGAGATTCCCCTGCAGCCCCTGGTGCAGCCCATGGTGAGGCAGCTGTGCCCCTGCAGCCCATGGAGGTCCACAACAGAGCAGAGATCCACCTGCAGCTCCTGCAGGATCCCAGCCAGAGCAGAGGAATGCCCAGAGAAGTCTGTGACCCTGTGGGAAGCCCACACTGGAGCAGGCTGCTGGCAGGACCTGTGGAACTTTGGAGAGAGGAGCCCACACTGGAGCAGGTTTGCTGTCAGGGCTTGTGATCCCATGGGGAACCCACACTGGAACAGCCTGTGCATGAAGAACTGCAGCCAATGGGCAGGACCCACATTGGATAAATTCGTGGAGGACTGCCTCCAGCAGGAGGAACCCCAGGCTGAAGGAGAAATGTGTGAGGAGTCCTCTCTGAGGAGGAAGGAATGGCAGGAATAACCTGTGATGAACTGACTGCAGCCCCCATTCCCTGTCCCTCTGTGCCACTAGGAGTGAAGCTGAGCCCAGGAAGAAGGGAGAGGCAGAGGGAAGGCGTTTTAAGATTTTAGTTTTATTTATCATTATCCTACTCTGATTAGATTGGTAATAAACAACATTAATTCCTCCAGCTTAGTCTGTTTCACCCATGATGGTAATGGCAAGTGATCTCTCCCTCTCCTTATCTTGACCCACAGGAAATTTGTTGTATTTGCTCTGCCCAGCTAAGGAAGGGAATGATAGAGCAGCTTTGGGGTGCATCTGGTGTCCAGGCAGCATCAGCCCACCAATAACTCTCGATTTTGTGTTGCAGATCACTGTGTTTTACATTATAAATGATGCACAAAGCAACTACACCTCACAACATGGTATGTCATTATGAAAGAAACCTGAAATCCAAAGAGCTGACACAAATTTTCACAAGTTTAATAGAGCGATGCAAAGCGCATTTGTCAGTGCATCTGACACATGCATAGTTATCTCTGCCCACAAGTTTTGCCATAATACTGCTGGACTTGCACTGAACATAACAGTGAAGACAACACTGGTTGTCACTTCAGTAAGCTCTGATTTCCCCAATGACCGCTATTCAAAGAACATCACTCACTCACCAGAAAATTAAAAACACATCAACAAACTGCCCAGACCCTCACAAGTGCTTAATTATCTATGGTCTCCTTAATACAAATCAGGGCATCGACATTGCTGCTCCTTGACTTAGCTTCAGAAAGAGAAAGAAATAATTTATTTAAAACAGTCATTCCATATTCATCTGGGCTGCAAAATTTGCCAGAAAAATGTAAGGAAGGAATAAGTGGTAGGGACAAAAAGGTTAATAGCTGCTGTTTAAACACTAACAAATGAATGCGTCTTAGACCTTAGTAATTGAAAGAGAAAATGATCTATTTTCAACTGATATTTCTATCTATTTTCAAAGCATCTGAGCAGTTTCTTTTTGGTACTTCCCAATGCTAGGCACACTGACAAGCAGTGCTACATAAAATACAGCACAGCAGGAGAAATAGTACATGGCAGTACCATGTCTTGAAACAGCACAAGACTTCAGAGCCAACACAAACAGAGGTTTCCTGTTAGAGGCAGCCACCACAATGACAGTGAAGCAATCTCCAGGAGTCCCAGCTTCCAGCTCTCTGCCAGCCTTCACAAAACCAGATTAAGACACCAGCCACACAAAGGTATCCCTGTGGCTGCCCCGCTCCATGTGCTTACACCTCCCTCCTGTAGGCTCTGCACTGCAGAGAGGTCACCAGCCCATTAATCCAACAGGATGCCCACATCAAAACAACCACTGAGTTGCCCCTATTTTCCACAGCTGACTCTTCAAAAGACCCTGACCAGGCCTGATGCTGTTGAGAGACACAGCCAGGTGCTCTCACATCAACCCAGCCTCTCCGCAACTCTGCCCATAGAGGATCATCACCCACAGGATGGACCTCCCAGAGCTTGACACCTAAGCTTCATCACTTAAAATGTGGAGGTGGGAGTGAAATCTTGAGTTATTTAAATTTGTTCCTAATTCCATGGTGTCAGTATTTAGAAAAAATTTCTGTTCAGCAAAAAGCACGAGGCTTTCAGGTGGAGGATGCCGACCAGATGTTCCCTCTCCCTAGCCTGCATAAAATACAAGGTGTGGGAGATGGCATCTACAGCCCACTTGGACCCCAACTCCCCTGCATTCACAGCCAACACTGTCCTTTAAAGCAGTTATCAGAGTCTTCCCAGAGCCAAACTTTTGTAAAACTCTGCTGTATGGACAAAGAGGGAATTTGAGCATGTCAGCCCACCCCGGAGTAAAAAGCTTGGGTCAGACTGTAGTCTGGTTCCTCACATGGATTAGCTCCTGCTTCATCTTCAAACAGAGACTGTAAAATCCACCTTCTCAGTGACACCTCAAATATGTCCAATTTTCCCCCTTCCTTTTCCCTCAAATCTTGGCTGTCTTCTACTCTAAGACTGAGAAGGTCTTTGTATTTATTCACATTTAAGTGAGATACCAACAAAACTGGAGAAGGAAAAATAAAATGAAGATTAAAGCCCCCAACCTTTGCCAAATGAGTGAAGCTTATACAAGCATTATAGCTTTCATCACTGTGCACATACGTGACTGAGGATATGGGGCTATTACTACTCTTCTTACATACTGGTAGGGCTGAGAACTATGAAACAGGCTTTTGCATTTTCACAGGGCTAACGAGGAGTAAGCACCCCATGACCATCCATCTTGGCACTTCACTGGCATTTGATGCAATGGTCCATTCTTGGATCCAGGGTGTTCAGTGCAGATAGTGTCCTGTTCCCTGCATGATCCAGCTGCACAGGAGCCTGGTCAGGCTGCTCCCTAGGGAGGAACAGAGGTTGCAAACAAGCAGTCCAAACACAACACACATTCTTGGTGAAACATCCTTCTGAAGATAAAAGAAGAGGAAAGAAGCAGCTTTGGAAGAAGAGATGAGATGAACTCATGGCCATTTTAAGACTTGTATTTTAAGATTTCACATATATTTTTCAAGACTGCGCATTTGAAGACTTGGTTGGGTGTGTGCCTCCCCCATGGACAGGGAAGTGCTGTTCAGTTCTGCTTCCCAGATCTACATAACAAGGCCCATATGGAGCTAATCACCAAGCAAAGGTTCATCTGTCTTGGCAGAGTAAATACTTAAAACAGTAAAAAACCTTTGCAGCTTTAATCTGCATGGATCTCCTGGCAGGCCTAAGGAGGCCAAAGCTGGACTGAGCTGAGCCCTGCCATCAGACAAGGACAACACTGCTGTGCCTGAGATATCTTATTGGTTTACCAGTCATAGCAAGCAGGTTTCAAAAATAATCGTATTAGGGGTTTGGCTTGCTTTTGCAAACATTTCATTTTTTCTTGTGGGTGTCACTAGATGGCAGAGCCCATCACAGGGCTCCTACAGCTACATTCCTACAGCTTTCAATATTTGGATTTCAATTAAGCAGTGCATTCTTGGGGTTTTCAGAGTCTATCTCTGGGGTAATTACAAAATCAATGTCCTTTAAACAAACAAAGCAAGCTTACAAGTTAATGACATGAATGACTGACCTATCTTTATATACTCCATATTTGGGATGATGACATAAATTTAACCTTTGACTCAAAAATTATTTAAAATACCATGCCTGAAGACTGAGTAGCCTCTGAGAAGGCACTATTTGATGCTGCAAGTGGCTCTGACGTCTGAATCTCTGTGACACTCTGTGGAGTAAAGGCAGCCAGAGAGTTCAAGCTCCTCATGCTGGGAATCTGCATTTCAAATGCAAGGCAAAACGTCCCAGCCTGGATGGTTAATCTGCAGTTCGTTTATGCATTGAAGTTACTGACAGCAGAAGATGAAAAGGACAAGTCAAAAGAAGCAGATAACCTGGGAAGCAACCTGCACAAATCCCAGCATGAAAAGCTTACAGCGTCTGTGTCCTGCTATTATTTAAACTACCTGGGCTGAAAACAGGCTTTAAAGGACTGCCACTTCATTATGTTAGACTCATTTAAGATATTAATAATACAGAATACTTTGTCAAGAGACTGAACCACATTCTCGGCAACTGCTGGCCTCAGCAGGGAACCTGCCATCACCTGGGGAAGGGCCCTCACGGTGAGACTGAGCATCCCCAACACAGACCCACGACTGGCAGGCACCACGATTCCAACAGGCACACACAGAGACGTAGGTCTGTGCCCTGGTTCCAGCCAGGATAGGGTTAATTGTTGTGGTAGCCAGAAGGGGGTTTGACCAGGACCTGGAGGTCATTCTGTACCATCCTACATAATTTTCCAGGGGTTGGGAAGGGCTCCCTTCTGGGTGGCACAACATAGCAGAGCAGTCAGGCAGTGTCGGGGGGTTTCCACGTGAATCATTTCCCTCTTTCTTGTACCCTCTGTCATTAGCATTGTTGTCGTTACTGTTTGTTCTCTCATTTCATTTCTGTGTCCAGTAGATTGTTCCTTTCCCAAGCTGTGATCTTTACCTTTTGTGCTTCCATACCCCCTCCATCCCACTGTAGGGAGAGGAAAGGTATGGGGAAGGGCAGGAATGATTGAGTGGCAGTGTGGTTTGGAGTGGTTACAGTGGGAACTATAAACTGGAGAATATTCATAAACAACAACAATACGACATACATAGACATATAAATATACACACATACACATGTAGAAGCAGAAGAAAACAGCTTAGCCACCAGCTACTGCTATGAACAATGGATTGCTCAAAAATGGCAAAATCTTGCTGCACATATCTCCAAGTTGTTTTATTTCTATCTATTTTTCAGTAAAGGCTTTACAATATAATTTACTGTAGGAAGCTATATATATCAACTGGTTGTTAAAGCTCTCAGAAAGGAAGACAGAGGCAATCTTTATGTCAGTCAGAGTTCAGCTGGAAAATTTTGGCTTTTTCCAAAAAAACACTAATACCAAAGTGTTTCATACAGCTTTCGAAAATCTAGGAAATTTGGAAAACTGTTCTCCAGGAAATTAAATCTCTGCAACACCTTCAACCTATTAGTCTACTTGACAATCACTTCCCTGCCCAGGATTGTGACACTCGCAGAAAAATGAACAAGCTAGAAATATGATGTGCATCTTTTATATGTGATAGACTATCATTACCCTGCTCCTGACAAGGCAAAGCCCTTATGTTTCAAGAACTACTCTTCTTTTTTTTTTACGTGCTACCTGTGGGGACAATCAAGCAGACCAAATCCTCCTCGTTCACAGTGCTGCAGGTGGTGAGGGGGAACTGCAAGATGATGTTCTCCTTCCTACCCTAGGATGCCTAGGGGTATTGGGTGCTCCCACACTGCCAATCCTCCTTCCTCCCCAGCAAAAGCAAAAGGGTCCCAAGGAATCCAAATATCCCTTAAAACCCACCGATTTTAATTCATATTTCTGGTGTCAGAGTAGCACCAGACTCAAATCCAGGGATTACAGATTCAGCTCCAAGTAACTCAGCAATGCCTCAACAGAAGAGCAAAAAACTTCAGGAGACATTTGGGGTAGAAGATGCATCTTTAAAGACCAATCCTACACAGCCCCTTAAGGATGACTACATTGAAATCTTCAGGATCTGAATAGAATCAGCTAGTCGTCAGCATCAAGGATGCCCATGTCAATAGCTATGGGGAAAAATGTCAATTTCAGAAAAAAGCAAGCCAGCTATGTTACTTAGTCTCTCTCTTTCCAGAAAACTGCTTTTCCAGAGTATTGCCTTCGGGCTATTTACTCCTAAGTGCTGGCTTTCAATTTCATTTACCTTAGAACTTATTTCGTTTTGAGGAAAGGTGGCACGGATCATGAAATGCATCCACAGCTGTCGTCTGGTTATCTCCTGGAGAGAATCATGTGTCTTTAACTTTTCTCCTATTTTTCATTTTTCCCTCTTTATATTCAGCTCCTTCACAGGGCTCATCAGAAAGGTCTCCTAGGGATAATTAGCACGTAAAGTGCCTTAGCTAACCAAAATGAGAGAGCTCCTTGAATATCCACAATATGCAACCATAGCAGGAGTTTTGAAGGACACTGACGATATCTTGAGTTTGCATGTGCTGTGGAAAAAAACACAAAACCCCAAGCACTTGAAAATGCACATTCACCATTAAGCCCCATCAGAACAACTAGGAGCCAGGAAAATTTTCTAGCCAGCTCTGGGGGGAATGAGTGAATATGAAATGTTCACTCTGTGAAATGTGTGAAGGTATCAGTATTAGCTTTTCATCTTTCAGCCTGTTAGTCTGAACTCCAGGTCAGCAGCAACAGGAAACACAGCTGTCACAGGGCACAAGTGGCAGCATCAGCACAGGCCTAAGCTGAAATAGTATAAAGAAATACTGTGCTCTCTTGCAGGCTACCCTGTCATGCCCAGTTTTTTCTAGGAAGCAATAAAAACATTTGTTCTGCATTGATCACATGGGCCTGTCAATATGGGAGAGAAATTCTCTGAGCTGAAGTGTCCTTTTCCTTTTGGTTACGAATTTCCTTTTAAATATAAATCGAAGAACAGAAGGAAATTGCACACAATGAAATGCTTAGAACCTGCACCCAGATAAACTAAACTTCCATGCATTTTCTCAGCAGATGCCTTTGTCACTCATTTCTGGGAATATCACTTGCCATCCCCATTTCAAACACTTTAAGGAGTGATTTTACCACAAAAGCTTTCAAGAGACCTCATGTTACTCTTTGTGTCTTCCCTCTACCGTGCCCTCTCCCAGTCTCTCTCCAGCACCTGATCAGCCTGTTAGCTGTGCTACCCAGATCATTAAACCAAATTATTTAATCTTCCCTACACCTATGTTTAAGAAGAGTCTTTAAGTAAAAGCAGTGTTTTTATACAGTCTGGATTTTAGTATTTGCATCAATGTGGTACTCTCAGCAAGTAACACCTCCCAGTATTTGCAAGTGAGGATAATGGTATCAAAGTTACTGATAACAGCAAGGTTCCTTCCTTACTCCAGTGCACAGTTCTACATGGCCATGCAGGAAAGCCTCTGCAAAAAGGTTAAAACTGTGAAATCTGCCATTAAACCAACATCTCAGCTGTTCACCTGGCACAAGTATCTTCATAAATCTCCCTGGGGCTGCTAAAGTAGGTTATGTGAGGGTTTTTTTCCTTTTTTTTTTTTTTTTTGGTCTTTTTCTGCAGGTTTGGAGGCTGTGTCAGGCTTGCAAGGCTTCACTGCTTCACAGGGAATGAGCCCAAAGGGCAGGCAATGTCAGTATCATCCAGGCAGACTGCAGCCAGAGCAGGAGCACGGCTTATAATGATAATGGCTCAGAAATCACCACCTTGCTAGTGGCTTGGATATCACCTTCTCCAATGGCACAATCTACCGGCTGCACACTGATGTAGAAAAAACTTGTTACTTTAAAGATTTCTTTGCAAGTGGCAAGGCTTCTTTGTAAGCAGGAAGGAGGACTGATGAAAGATGCTAATACATACAACATTTCATGTGTTAGAAACACGAAACGGCTCAGGTTGGAAGGACCTCAAAAGACCATCTGGTCCAATCTTTCATGTGAAAGAGAACTCAGAGGAAAAATGTGGTTTGAAATCTAATGTCATCCACAACCAGATAATCAGTTGTCCACATCTTTAAACTGCTGTATATTTAAGCACTGTAAAAAACGCTGAGGACGGTGATAAGAATGCTACTAATCATTCTTTTATTTAACTAATGATCATCCTTCTGATATACTCCTGATGATATTCTTACTCATCCAGTAAAAAATAGCAACTGTCCACCTAAAATCTGTAAAACTCCAAAATATTAATTTCACCCATATAAAAAAAGAAAAAAAAAGAATCAAAAAGTATAAGCAAGACAGTATCCCATCCTACCAGATGAGTAACAGATTTTCCATGATGTTTAAATGGGATTGCATATTTGAAGGCCTAGAATACATTGTCTAATTTCATCCCCTGGAAGCAATGCTGCTGCCTCCACTGACCTCAGGTCAGCACCTGCATGCCTTCAGCCATGCCACTCCTTCATTGCCTCTGGAGGGACCCTCTTAATTCTCAATTGTTGCACAACATCAGGAAGACAGAGGAAAAGCCTGGGCTAATACACTCTTGCTAAGGTTTACACATTTCCTTTGAGCTTGCAATTTATTTCGAATATGAAGATAGTAGAAAGAAGTTTTAACTCTCATTTATATACTCCAGTGGTCTCCTGGACTACCTCCTTCCTGCCCCTGCTGACCCACAGCTCCTCCTGCACAGATGGCCAAAGCTCAAGGCAGCCCTGGCCATATCCTGGCTGGTGGGGTCCAGGTGACACCCACCCATCCCCTGACATTATTAAAAATGAAGGACTTGATGAAGCTGTGTTTAATGAATCTTTATTTAAATAGTATCATATGGCCTCTTCCTCTATTGTTCCAACTTTCTGTTATCTCACAAACATTGACGTTCACATGCTGGCAGCAGTTTTAGAGATTTTGGGTTGTTTCATTTACCAAGACAGAACTTTCATTTACTTTAACAAAGTTCAGCTGTACAAGGTGCCTGAGTGTGTTGCCTGTGATCTGCCTCAGAGGTTTTCACAGGTCAGCAGCAAATGCATTTCAGGAATTGCAGTTACTGGCATCATCTGACAAATGCCCAGCTGCTGGACAGAAAAAGGGAAAGGTCATTTTAGGAATGAAAAACATTCTTCTGCATTATCTTTTTTCTAATGTTGTTGTAACAGTTCATAACCATAATGTAAACTTAAGGCAGAAAAATCATTCTTACAGGAAACCAATCCAGTTTTTACTGACAAACTCCCACAGCCAGATGGTTTTGAGGGTTATTACAGAGCATATGCACTTCAACCTAAATCCCAGAACATTTGTAGAAAGTGCCATTAAACCCACTGGAGGTGCTTGGCCAATTCAAGTCTCCATTTGGGCCTTTGCAAAGACCACAAACCTCTCTTCTCTCCACATCAAGAGCCCATGGAGCAAGACCTGCACCTAGTGCCAGGTGATGCAAGGCAAAGGCAGCAACCCTCCCAGACACAGCTGAAATGAAGTTCTGCCAGACAGAAGCACAAGGAACTCTCAGCTCAGCTCATGGGGCACCTTCCCAAGATGCCATGTCACTAAGTGATGAGCTTGCCAGGGGGGCTGGTCAGCGATGATTTAAAGTTTAGGTGCAATCTATGACTGGTGTTGAAGACTTTTAAGCATTGTTTACTGTCTCTGGGTGATGATTTGCAAGGTTTGATTACCCATTTTTCAAAACGACCAGAAGTGAGATTAAAATGTTTTAGAGGCAACTGCTCATATTCATCTCTGCAGCAGGGGCTGGGAGCAGAGCTGTCACTCAGGGACAGGATGGCATCCCAGCTGCCAGCACTGCTACAAGGCAAGAATCACTAAAAGCAAACACCTTCTCATAAGATAGACTGGCAACAGGGAGAACCACAGCCAGGCAAAGAGGGTTTCTGAATGGCAGCCAACACACCCAACAGCAGTCAGAATTCACCGACCATCCTCTGCTGACTACACCTCAGAGAGATAAAAAAAAAAGATCACTATAACATTGCCAACATTTTGTAAAAGTCTAACACATACATTTTAAATATCTGTATTTAAATCACCGCCTCCTTTGCACCTAATGGGGCAAAAAATTTAAACCCAGGCAGGAGTAATAAGCTGGGTTGGAGGGAGTTTCTTTGGTGAGGCCCCAAGAATGGGATGGAAACTCCAAGTATGGAATGCTGAGATGTGAACAAGAGTGGAGAAGCAGTGGGCAACCTCCCTGTTCCCACTCACTCTGAGCCCTCTATAGCCAGGACTGGTGAGGCTTATCTTACCTTTCCAGGGGGAAGAAAGAGGAACAAAGAGGGAGAGAGAACATCAAAGTAACTTCTCAGTAGACTTCAAACTGCACAATAATATCCTCTCCATGAGGGAGAAAATATATTAAGAAAATCTCAAACAAGCTCACCAACCTACAAGTCACTCTGCTATTTTCAAGGGGTTTTGCAAATACCTGAACAATCATAGTTATTAACAGTAACTACATTTTTGTGCCCGATCCACAGAAGCAAGAAATGTAGACAGGGAAGTTCAGTGTGCTGCAGCACATCAAAACTAAATAAACTGTACTTATAGATGGCTCTGTTCCATCACAAGGAGAGGACAATACTTCCTCTGCTGGTCTGTCCACACCCCTGCCTGCACCACCTTTTTTTGCACCCCTGAAAATAAAATTAGAAAAATAAAACCAAAAGCATTTACTGTAATAATTTGCTGCTGAGGTCAAGAACACACTCCAGGGGTGGTAGTGGCAAAGAGGACCTACAGTGGGAATACAAACAGATGCTTTCTTCCTAAACTGCTTTGATGTGCCATTCCTGGAAGACTGGTTTTCTTCCCTTTTTAGCTGTGAAGAGTACACTTTTTCTTTTCTTATTGCTTTTTTCCCCCCCTTTTTTATCCCAGATATTCTTAACACAGGACCTTTTCCCGACCTCACAGTCATAACAAACAGGAGATGAAAAATCTATGTGCCACCTTATCAAAGCCATCTGCAGAATTTAAGCTTTCATTTAAAAATAAAAATTAAACTTCCAGCCTTTAAAGGTTGCAGAGATAACCTTCTCTATGTGAACTGATCCACAGCCATCCTCTATTCTAGTCTCCTTTGTCAGACTTTCCTGAGGTCTATAACTGCTCCCCACGAGCAAATGGACTATTTGGGAAAAACTATTTCACAGATAATGGTTGGCTTGTCTTTCCCAAGTGAAAAGCCATTAGTTTCTCACTGCTGATAATGTAAAGCTCACAAGCAGAAGCAAAGCAAGGCTTCTGCATACTTTCCACAGATCCACAGCACCAAACACCTATAACACATTCGTATCTAAGCTCAATGCTCATGAGCCTCATTACACTTCCCCAAGAGAAAAGACCACTTTTGGGTGGAATTCATCCTGCCAGCCTGCCAGGTCTGCAGGGAGAGGTGGGCACTACTAGGGGTGACTCCTCAGACACATCACAGACACTGGCCTTAAGCTGAACTAATCTCAGGCTGCCTGACCCTGAAGGGGAAAAATGGCCTTGGTGCTCACAGCTCCTACTAGAGACATGGCAGGGAAATTATTGGGGAAGATAAAGGCAAAAATGACTGCCCCAGATGATGGATGAGCCCTGCTGCAGAGATGAATGTTTTTCCAAGTTCTCTGTTAATCATGCAGCGGAAAAATCTCTCCTCCCTTTAAAGAGCTATCCCTGTGATCGTGACCACAGAAACAACCCTTCCTGGCCAAACTGGAAGGACTAAAAATTCGTCCATCATGTTCAGTTTCTTATCTCCAAATGAGGTCTCTCTTTCCCCAAGGAACAGAAAAGAAAGAAAAAAAACAAAACTCAACCAAATAAAGAGAAAAACAGACAAAGAGAGACACAGTATTTCCCCGTTAATTATGTATTGATAAAGCAGCAATTCATCCATTTTGAACGTAGTGGACAAGTGTAAAAGAAGAAACACAGAACTGATTTTATTTATCAGCTGTGCAGAAAGCCTCAAGTATTAAAATTTTTTTGAAGACAACACCAGTAATCTTCATTCTCGTCAAGGGTGATAAAGGGTCAGGATGAGCAGGTGGAGTGTGTGTATGTATACATATATGTGCTTTTCACAGACTATCACCTTCCTTTGCAACCATCGTGGTACCTACTGATTTTCATTGGTAAGCACCAGCCCTAATTCAAAATAAAAAGATTTCTCAAAAGGACTTTCAGACATTGGATCTTGTACTGAGTTCACCAGGAGAACCACAAAGACGCTGGCCTTCAGTAACTCCTCTGTGCAACTGCATGTAGGGATAAAGACACCAAACAATGTTTTCTTGGATAAAAACAACTATATTGAGCTCCTTGCTTTTGTACCTCCTTGCAATGACTGAAGTCTCCTCTCGTCTCTGCTCAGCACCCCGCTGCCAGCATCAGAATATGATACCTTTATTTTATTTTGTTCTGGCCACTGTATTTTTTTATGCTTCTGGAATTAGCTGGTTTTAACCCACACTGGCAAATTGCCTCCTCATCTTTAGCACCCTCACCTACCTTTATCTCATCTGTAAAGATTTCAGACCATTTTCTAGGTTACTGTCAAAAATACTGAATAGGATCAGGAAAAGAAGTGCTCCCAGGAGTATACAGTGAGATGTAACCTCCTCACTGATACCCTCTCCCTAACAATGACATTTTGACACATACCATTAAACCAGTTTTTAACCCATCTAGCATGTACTGTTGTGCCTACACAAGTCAAAACAAAAGATCTGGTGGTACCAAGTCCAAAGCCTTGTAGAAATGCAAGTACACTGTAACAGCAGATTTTATGTTAGAAAACATGTCTCTCAATCCCAGATTGGCAGAAACCATCTTTACAGATATAGTAGCTTCATAATGAAGTGATATCAAAAACTTTCTGCTTTACTTAACGAAAATGAAGTATGCAAGAATATGTAGAAAATGAAGTAATAAACCCCTAGAACAGTGTCAAAAAAGCAGGTGTCAAAATACAGGAACAAAGAAGAAAATGTCAGCAAATTTAGAGTAGAATTGAGTATTTTATTCACAGTAATTATACAAAAAAATTCAGTATATTAATCTGTAAATTATTCCATTGTTTCCTAGACCAAAACTGCCTAAGCTACATGTGCTCACGAAGCTGGAAAAATCACGGAGTAATATATTGTTTCTATTATTCAAAAAGAAGAAGAATGAGCCTTTCAGATCTTAAATTCTCTGTTTCTAACAGACAGAATAACCTTGCCCATGCCAGCAACAGTATGATGCAACTGGAGCATGTCTGTACAGTCTGAGAAGCCCAAAGCCATACTCTGTGCATCGGGGGTGTGCTCCAGCCTGCTCCCGTGGCTGCATACCCATGCTACTGGAGTGCACCAGGTGCTGATCTCTCAATTCAGTTTTCCAAAAAGACAGTATATTTGGGCCCTGTGAGACCTTCTGCCAATCTGGATCAAAGCCCAGTGAGGACAAATGGATCTGCTTCCAAAAATCCCTCAATCCAAATGTATCCAGCAACGTGCATCGATCTCAAACTGCAGTCTGGATGCAGAAGGTGAGCAGGGATCATTTAAAATGAGCAGAATGTTTTTAAGAGTCAGGAATGCTGTATCTTTACTAGTGTGACATTTTAGGGTTCCATACTGGTAAAATTTAAAGTTATTAGTAACAGATGTGAGCAGAGGAACACCATTAATAAGTTACTGATAACAAAAATGCTTACAGGACACAACTGGCACTGGGTGCTACCACAGCCACCACTGCAGGAATGGAAGGATGCTGCCACAAAGGGGCCAAACAGCTTGGTGATCTAACCTCAGGATAATAAAATACAGATACCTCTGCGTGGATCTGGGGGAATAACAGTTATTTTAATGTCATGCACATCCCTCAGGATGTGGGAGCACTTACTCCCACAGCTTACCACCTCCTGTAACCACTGTGTAGGAGAGGAATGTGGTCTCACCACGAAGCCCTCAGTGTGGATGAGAACGAAGCATAAGGCATTTGGACTCCCACTAAATATCACAGTATTTCCAAACACTTTTCCCCCCAGCTTTAAGCCAATTTTCTGAGCTTTGGCCAATGTATTTATTTCTAATTTTACCACAAACAAAAAAGGCATGATCCACAGACTGGGGTGCACCCCACGTCTTTTTTTTTTTTTTTTTTTTTTGGCTTTCAAAGCAGCCATTTTCCCCATTAGATCATATTTGTTTGCTTTAGACTTCAGAAATAAATAGCAGATGATATTATGCTGCAGTATCTGTCTGTGTTTGCTTTATCCATTTTTGTATTTATGGAAATGACAATTTCCATGCGTGAATTTCTCCCCAAATGATAAGACCCTCTCCCATATGTTCCTATTTATTTTACACCCTGGAAATGACGTTTTTGGAGGTAACTCCATACCCTTCCCAAGCACTGTAGCCAACTGTATATAATGCCCTTACAGTACTACGGGGTCTGTCCTTATTTTATCTTGTTTTAATTGAAAATCTCTTTGAATTTGAAACTGTTCCTTTAACCCTGCCCTCCTTAAGGAATTGAAAAGAAATTGACCTGGGTTAGTATCAGCTGCAATACTGTATTTAAACAATCCCCAAAGGATCCCACTGGAAAACAAAAGAAAACAATAAAAACCCAAACAAACAAAGCTCAGGCTTTCCCTGCTGCTAGTTTTCTTTGCTGCTCTGTGACAAAGCACACTCTAGAAAATGGGCAAAAACCCCAAAACAAATCACAAGAAGCAAAAAAATTCTATCAGACAACAAGAGTCCTGAGAATCCTACTGCTGAAAACAGGACTTTTAGCCACAGCAAGTGTGAAGGCTTTGACTCAATGTCAAAGCCTGGAGGAACCGAGGTCCAACTGATGGGCAAAGCCTCGAGCAATGTCACAGCAGCATGTCCTGCAGGCCAGTGCTGTGTGTGGTGAGGAGGTGGCAGCATCTTCTTCATCCACCTTCCCACACAGCATCCTGCTCCTCATAGCAGCCTCCAAGTCCTGGCCTTGTCCTTAGGGACAAGAGGAAAACGTGTCCTCTTTTTCTCTGCAATGATAAAGCAGGGCTGTACAAGGAGGAGCCCAACACAAATGCCTCTCTTCTGTCCTGCTTTTGTCCCACCAGCAGAAGAGATGTGTCTACCATGAGAGCTAAATCAATGAATGCTACAGTAATAGCATTCTTGGGGCCCAGTCCAAGACCACAAATTTAATTCCTCCAGGAATACAGGCATGGAGCAGACTTGCATATTTCAAAACAAAAAAGCAAAAACTCTACCAAGCAAAACATCTTTCTGCACGCACACACTGCTCCATGCAGGCAGGGAATAAACCACAGAAGAGAAATTCTGGCCATCCCACTTAATGCCCAAGATGATAGTTATGAAAAGGGAGGCAGCTGAGCCAGATGATGCAATCTCACATCACAGCATCATCACTAAGGTCTAGTGCAAAGACAAGAGGACTGAATATCAGATATGTACTTAGATAGGAGGGAAAGCACTGCCACCACAGAAAACCTAAGGACATAAAATGGGTGACATGCCATGGAGCTGAACTTCCTGCAATACATGTTTGCATACTCCATGACTAGACTAATATCATCTTATAGACAATGTACAAATTGAGGGGGTTGTGGGGGAGGAAACTCATTTCTCTTAAGATGTCTAATTGCTTTTTGTGTTTAGAGATATATAAACAGCTATATCATCACAAGGCAGAGATTAGATCTAAAATATCCCTTGGAATGTGAAAAACAGATTCTTAGAAAGCTGTTCTCTTTTGAAGCATGTGGAATAAGGCCATCATTTGATACATTGCCCAAAGAAGTATCATTTCATGGAGGGAAGATTCATGTGAGCATTCCTCTTTGAGACAGCAAAGACAACGCTTTGTTCCCCAAGAAAAGAAACGTATTACTATCTCATCTGAAGCAAGAGTGATTTCACTCTTTAATATTCATGTGAGAAGGCAAATAGTTCATCCTTTAAGGTTTGCTTGTTTATCCATGTAATGAATGTCATGCTTCACAGAAAAAAATACTTTAGTGATGGTGCAATTTCTTTGTATGCTAGTTTTAGTACTCCCTTTTTTTTCAAGAAAAACCCTAGAACACCAATATTAATTTTCTGCTAAGTGATCAGTGATCCATTTAATATCATCTGTTACAGAACAAAGCAGCCTTAGGATGGGCTTGTTGAACTTTAGCAGCTGCAGTATTGAAGTCTCTGTTGATTTCTTTCTCACTTCCTTCAGTGCATCTTAGAGCAGGATAACTGGCAAGTTCTTAAGCACTTAAACTGTTTTTCCCAGGATAATGAACACTAAACATACTTATAGTGAAAGCCCTGATTAATGTTTTCTTCAGAAAACCTAACCAGGGGCATTAGTAAGTCTTTTAAAACCTTGAGAAGTGTGGATGCCCTCTCCCACCTCACTGGCAAAGCAATGTCATCCCGAGCAGGAGGATGTCCAAGCCCTGTTTTTAGAAGCAGAGAATCCCAGCTGGACAAAGTGGCCAAGCCTGTCACTTGTGTATGGGAGTGAAGGCAGACTGGAGCCTCAGTAGCTGAATACTTACCACAAAAAAGCACATTGACTCTGCACTGCTGTACCTGGGATCAGCATCACAATTGTTGACATCTGCTGCTCCCCTTCTTTCTGCAGATCCATACAATGGGAGACAGGCAATTTTGAAAGCTCATCAACCCCTATAGTTATGACAAAGTATATCCAGGAGAAAGGCTGAATCTGCATGAGTATTCCCCAGGGAAGCTGATGTTTCATTGTCCCGGCCAATTGACTACAATGGAAACATCATCAAGCCTCAAGTGTACTCTTGTCCTGAGAGGGCTCTCATCTCCCTGGTACTAGAGGACCTTATGAAAGCTAATGTGCTTACCACCAGCATCACTTCTGTAAATGAATGCTTTTGTCCCTGCTCACAGAGAGAAGCACAAGTATGTGGAAATACTCCAAACCAAACTGCAACCAAGATCAGGAGGAACTGCTTATATACTTGTCAGGTCATCTGAACCTACAGATTTGCTGAAAATCCTCCAACGCATTGTTTTCAGGTAAGAAAAGGGACTTGAAGCCCGCACCCTGTAGCACCTTATCCTTTCCAGAGGACCCAGAGTCCAATGAGCAGGAGGCTAAAGGTGACTCACAGGGTGCAGTCCCCAGGTGCTGAGCACTGCTCACATCATGTCAATCTACCCCAGTCAGTCCACAGATGCTCTCTACCATGCCCATGAATTGTGAAAAGAACAGAGGCATCAAAGAGGCCTGCCACAGACATGTCATCACAAAAGGCAGTGTTAGGTGTTAGGTCCACCCACTAGCTGAGCTGGAAACTGCCTCATTTATTTGGAGAACACATGACTGTCTTCCTTCCCCATGTGTAGGCTGGAGGACTTCAGACTGGAACAGTATTCCATCTGAGGAGTTGCAGGAGTTCAGAGTCAAATGTAGGCAGTTTGCTTAGTTACCTCCAGCTCAGTCCTGACCAGCCTTGCCAGGGCAGAACTTACTTTAAAATCACTAAAAAGTATAAAGAGAAAGTAAAGCCATGATGTTTGTAAGTTGAAACAGAGTTATAAATAATTGTCCATCAAGCGCACTGAAATCTGACTGGCAAAAATGGCTTACTCAGGTCCTCTGTGTGAGGCTCAGTTTCTGCCCAGTTCTTGTACAACACCGTTTCCTTTAAGCTGCTCTCACTTTCACAAGCTAGAGATCACCACATCCTTGGGTATAACAATGTACACACAGGACACACAGAGCACACAGAGAGCTGCACAGACACAGGTGCACAGTGAGGTTATGTCCCTCTCATCTTTCAGCACCACAGCTCTATCTACTGCAAACAAGGACATGGCAGAAGAAAGCTCAGATCTCTTCCTAATGCAGAAGTACTAATACTCTGTTGAACAGGTCTCGGGTTTGAGGTGAAAACATGTATTTTTGAGGCAAGGCCAGAAATATCAGATAGCACAGCTAAAAACCCTTATGTGGCATGGGTTGTTTACTCCTACATTATCAGTTCATTCGTAATAACCAATAAAAGTTAAAAAAATAAAAGAAAGACCATGAACAAATACTGTATATGAGTACCAAGATACCCAAAAGTGTCTAAGTATGGATCATGCTCCAGCTTTGTTAATTTGCAGAAGGACCCGGCAGGTTATCAGCTCTCCATCAATAAAATATAATTCTTTATACTGCACCTCTATTGGACTGTCAGACCTCAAGCTTCCTCTAAACTGAAAATACCATCCATATACAGCATGCAGTCAACTGAAATACCACATATCAAGTCTCTGTGATAGCCAGACAGGACCCCAACACCAGTCTTGCAAGCAATTTATGGAGATCTGAAACCTTCTATTCCCAGTGGTGCTGGGAGGCCTTTAAAACAAGGAGAAAGTACATTATTTTTATTGTGTAAATGAAATTATACAGAGTAGTATGTTTGATGAAGCCACTATAAGACCAGCCCCCAAAAATATTATTGATGCTCTGCATGTTTCCCTCCCCCTTAAGTGAGCTGCAACAGAGTATTCAGCTGGTTTCTCACTCCTCCCTTAAATTTTCGTGTTTTTTTTTTTAAATCCCTTGGGGCAGAGCCAAGAATTTCAATGTGCCACAATAACCACGTTTACTTATTTCCAACTCCTGTCTGTAGTATCATATCATATCAGCTCAACCTGGCATCAACATGGTGCTCTTCACTGACGAGCCCAGTAAGGAATCCAATCTGTTCCTCATTATGTGATGCTTGGGAGATATGGGAGGGTGAGAAAAAAAACATAAAGGAGAGAAGGGGGAGCTAACCAGGGCAGCAGTGGACAGAATGAGAAATAGGAAGCAAGTAATGAGTGACAAAAGTGTGAAGGAGGAACATGACATAGGTACGTAGAAAGAATGAAAAATAAAAATATGAAGCAATGAGGGAATGGGGCAGGTGGGGAGGAGAACAGCAACAAGACAGAGCGTAAGGGGAAGTGAGAAATCCTAAAGAAAACAATCACTGCTGGAACAGAGTCCCATTGCCTCCTAAAGCATAGGCTTTCTGAATAACTCTTCCCAGAGCTTAATTCACTGATGGAATTGAAAAAAAAAACATAAAAACCACCAACTTCCAAGGCTGGTAAAAAGTGTTCTCACACCAACCCACTACCAACTGGCTATGATTTCTTCTAATTGCAAGTGAATAATCAGGTTTCCCCCGGGCAAAACATTAGTGAAAAAAATAGAGCAGAGTGAGCAAGGAAACACCTGCTTAATGAGTGGATTTGCCTTTCCAGAAAGGCTGCTGTATTGGTGCATTATGGAGAGTCACAGCAGAGTTAGGTGTGGGCGTGAGCTTACACAGTCTATTAAGCATCATTTAATAGCATTTAAATAATTAATAATGAAGCATATTTTAATTGCATATAATTTCTTTGTTGTGCAGTACTGTGCACCTTGCAAAGCCCAAGTCACAAACACTCAGCAATGCCAGATCTCAGCATGCCCAGGCTGTCTGCAGTCACCTGTACCCACGCCTTTAAACTTGAGGTATAACTAGCCCAACACATGTAATTACTTTTCCACAGCCCTGATTCCCCCATGGGCCACAGAATGGGAAGGGGCTCCCGAAATAAAACTGCTGTTCAGCAAATCTTTGCTCTCCAGGGCCAGCACCCTTGAGAACAAAGGACCTGGCCATGCTGGTGGACAAGCAGCTCAACATGACCCAGCAATGGGCCCTCATGGTCCAGAAAGCCAAATGTGTCCTGGGCTGGTGATTCTGCACCCTTCCTCCCCTCCAGTGAGACCCCTGCAGTGCTGTGTCCAGCTCTGGGAACCCCAACACAAGAACAGGGACCTGCTGGAGTGGGGCCAGAGGTGGCCATGAAGATGATCAGAGGACTGGATCACCTCCCCTATGGAGACAGGCTGAGAGAGTTGTTTAACCTGGAAAAGAGAAGACTACAAAGAGAATTTCTAAAGCCTTCCAGGACCTAAAGAGACTACAAGAGATCTGGAGAGGGACTTTTCATAAGGGCATGTAGCGAAAATCAAGGAGGAATGGCTTTCAATGGGAAAAGGGTAGGCAGAGATTGAGTATTATGAAGAAATTTTTTACTGTGAGCATGGTGAGGCACTGGCACAGGTTGCACAGAGAATCTGAGGATGCCCCATCCCTGCAAGTGCTCAAGGCCAGGCTGGAGTGGGCCCTGAGCAACCTGATCTAGTGAATGGCATCCCAGCTCACAGCAGAGGGGGGGAACTAGGGGATCTTTCAGCTCCCTTCCAAACCAAACCATTCCCTGATTCTGCTTGCACAGGACATTGTGTGCCACCTAAAAGATAAAGGCAGAGGCAACAAGATCTTGACTTTCTATGTAAACTGAGCTTAAACTGGCAGTCGGGTAAATGCATGCATGTGATCCCAAAAGCCTGCTCCCTGGTATGACCTAAACCTAGAGATAGCTCCCAAGTTTCCTTCTCAGTCCCCCAACAAAGCTCCCTGCTCAGCATATGGATTCTATGATCACTCATTCTTCAGTCATAAACATTTTTCCCCCTCTTTTTTGGAGGGATACATTAAGGGAATCCAGATGCTCCATTTCATTTGCCTGCTGGAGCTTCATGCTTAGAACTTAGGCTTTATTTAGCTATCAGAAGTATGTAAGTATGGCTCTTGTCCCTATGCTTTAAAGTCTCCCAAATATTTCAAAAGCAGCTGCTTACTCGGTTTGCCATATATGGTTTGCATGATGGTGTGATTAATATGGGTCTCCTTGGAACTGGCTCAGGTTGGTTTCCACATCTCACAGCCAATTAATCAAGAGGCAAAAGAAGCCCTTTCAGGCCAGAGGCTGATATAGAGTACATGATAAGGGCACTGAGAGATGCCTGAGGTATCTGCACTGCAGGGAATCAGTTATTTCCTTCCTTTCAGAAACCATCACACTTAGGCCTGCTATGCTCAGACACTGTGAGGCTGGCTCCAGGTCAACTGAATTGTGTCAAAACCCACTAAAACAAAACAAACAAACCAAAAAAAAGACTCTCTGTGCACAATGTGCATATAAAAGTTAGCTAGAAATCAAGGGAAGAGATGTGGTGGATACTTCGGGAACAACTACGGACAAGCATTTGCTGCTAAATTCACAACACAAGTTCAGAAAACTCCATCAAATCGTTTAACTTGATCTTTACATTACAGGTAGACGCAACTCCCAGCCACTCCCCCATAGATCCCAGTACTTTCTGTTTCATTGAAGATCAGTTTTGTTGGGCTAAAACAAGACTTAATTTGAAAACAGAAAGAAAAATCTAACATTTCTGAGAATAATTTGTTGCAACGGATTGTAACTGTGTTAAAAAAGTGTCTCACTTTCTGCACAAATCTGTCTGCCACAGCTTTTAGACATTCCTTTGTGCTCTCTTTTTCCACTCAGTTTAAGAGCCCTTTAGTGCTTAATGTTTTCTCTCCCTGAATGTACTTAATGCTTGCAGTGAAGAACTCACCATTTCAGACAATTTTCCTTTCAAAGCCTGTTATTTCAGAGTAACTGCATACCAAAGTTAAAAATCACAGAAAGTGTCTAGACTAGTGTATTCCTCCTGATAATATGCTTAGTAAGCAGGATTACTGACTAAAGCTCAACTTAGCTGGTCAACTGTATAATAATGTCTTGTTTATTTAATACTATTTCCAAAGGCTTTAGAAATTGCTTGTATAAAGCAGTCTGCACGTCACTGAAATGGTCTTATTCTTCACCACAAATTGGTGGCTGAGTGAGTCTGAGCAATGCTCTGCAACAGGGAGTGAAGTGGCTCTACCCAAAACGCTGTGAACATCTATGTCTTGCTTTTCTACAGTGCTTCCTGAATACACATTAACTGTCACAGAGCTTACAATATTCCAGTGTAACAGCTACCCAAAACCAAGCTGGTATTCTGATCTTCATTCATAGCACTGTACACGAGAAAGCATCTTGTTGATTGCCAGCTGCATTAAGTGCTACATGGAAATAACTGGTTGTGCTATGCAGGTGCATGAACAAACTCATGTGTTAGCTGCTGGTACCAACACCTGGTGTTATGGTTGCCTGAAAATGCCTTCCACAAACGTTGTTTTTGATGGTTTGCTCACTACTCATCCAGACTGTAACCTATAACTGCCTGAGGTTTTCCAGCCCAGACTGCCCACACCAAGGTGAGGACCTCTGAAACCTACTGAAGACAGAACAATTCCTTTTTTATGACTCATAATAAAATCAGAGCTGTCTGAAGACTTCTATTCTCCATGAGACTTGCAAGATGGACTTTGAGCTGGCATGGGAGCAGCCTTCAAGTCCCAGCATTTTTTATTCTGTTAAATGCTGCCCATTTTCTCTCCCAGATTACAAGCCT
This sequence comes from Sturnus vulgaris, assembly GCF_052056855.1. Classification (NCBI taxonomy): domain Eukaryota; kingdom Metazoa; phylum Chordata; class Aves; order Passeriformes; family Sturnidae; genus Sturnus; species Sturnus vulgaris. Next base: position 40,526,085 of record NC_142244.1, on the reverse strand, counting down.
TCAAAAAATGTCACTGACGAATAGTTGCTGTTCATTTCCTACAAGATCAGAGGTCATCTGTGCAATGCCCCTGCAAACCAGATATGATCCACTCCCTATCATAGGATGATGTAACATGTCATTGCTGTTACTGGCTGTAGCAGGCTTTGCAACCTGTTTGTCCCAGAGATCAGTGCAGGCACTGTGCTTGTCACTGCTCTCAGCAGTCTCCCAAGGCAGGAAGGGAGGAGGACGGAGAAAGCTATAGCAAGGATAGGCAGAAAAAGCCTGTGCCTAATTCTCATCCAAAGCCTACAGTGAGAATACTCCCGCACCTCAGTATTTCAAAGAAAACAACTGCAAAAAGCAACGGAGAAGTGTGCTGCATGCATGTCTAATGACAGCTAATGCTAGACAGTCTGTTAGTAAATGAGTTTGCCATTTATCACGACCACACAAGGGTACTTTTATCTTTCCCAACCGCGGAAGTTGCATGCTGAAACAACAATTGCTATTGTGTGTGCCTGGGAACAGCCCAAGCTCTTCTCCCCACTGTCTCCTTGCCTGCAGGCAATGAGGCTGCTCTCAGGTAAACCAGGACCACAGAGCTGCGAGGGCTTCTTGATCATGAGGGTGCTCATGCACCTGCTGCATGAGCTGGAAGGCAGGCAGGGAGGACAAAAGGGAGAACAGAAGCTCAGATGAAGGCTCCATTGGCAACTGCATCCCAACCCTTCTGTCACAGACATATTCTGAAACAAAGACTTCATGGGCAGCTTCTACTTGCACACACCACACCTCCACCTACCCTGGCACCTGCAGGTGTAATGGTCCTTAGCAGATCCGGCTGGCACCAGCTCTTTCCAGCACATATCTGGTGCCTTCTAGGAGTGTGTTCAGACAAGTCAGACACCCAAAATCATCCACAGAAAGATGCCTTTTGGGATGGTAATCATTCTCTATTCAAACGCTGCTCTATAAATTCAGTTGGACTATGGAAGGGAAAGAAGTTGAACAGTCATTCAAAGGCCAAGCACCACTCAAGAAGGGAACAGAATAAGGTAACTGGTTTGCAGTAGAAGTGACTGCTCCATCCTTTAGATTCAAACCAGGGGATACTGCAGGGCACAAGAGAGGAAGGGTACCACGGGCAGCCCTCACCCTGAAACTACTTAAGCCTGAATGCTTGCATTCTCTGCCTTATTAATCTTTTCAATAAAACATAATTGTTCGGAAAGAATAAGCAAAGACGTGGTTTGTTCTCCTAGTGACAGAAAACTTGATTCCTTTATGACTGTGACACCTTTCTTTGTGCTTTATTTAAACAAAATAATAAATGCATATCAGTGGCTTGAAATTTACCTGCCCAAAGCTAGACACAAGCTGTGTTTGCTTTTACCATGAGACATAGTTTCCTAACAGGAAGGCAGAATTATCTGATAGAAAACACAGTTAATGTAGCACAAACAAGTTATTAACTGGAGTCCAACAGGGCACATGATGAGCAATCCTAAAACCACAATTCAATGGGGTAAAACACCACCATGCAACTGAGCAAAATAACCTGCTTCCAAGGCTTAGAGACTGCGTGGGACAGAAATAATTTTAAATCAATTGAGTTACTGTTTCTTGGCAATTTGATAGAAAGGAGAAACAGTGTAATTGGCAATCAAGTACTCCTTTGGGAGCTTCCAAACAGCCAGCTGGATTTGTAAATGCATGTTAATCTGCCAGGGCCAAATCCTGCAAGGCGCTTAGAGCAGTGGGGTAAATTGCAAGCTGGGTGTAAGTTATTCCAAACAGGGATGTATGCAGTAAAGGAGTACAACTCCAATGTCAAAGGAATGCTGCTTTTGTCCCTAAAAGTAAATACAAACCTGCTTTCACTCCCTTGCCAACACAGAGAGTTCTTTCAAAGTAATCAAGCACAGATCTACTCACCCTTTACTTGCTAAGCAGCAGCTAAATATAGCTCAGGGACGAATATGCAGTCTGCATGATTAATTAGCTGGTGTCTTTATCTAACTTTCCTTCAAACCTTTATATGCTTAATAATATCTATTTATTAAATCAATGAGCTTGTGTATAAAACTGAATCCATTAGTTTATTTTAAGTCACTATATATAGACAGGATATCATTGCAGGAGCAAACACTATGGGCAAACTGTTGGAGTCATCTGGATCCAGCACTTGGGAGTGAGGGGGGACACTGATGATGACCTCAACTCGAAGGGGCAGTTGTTAAGAGTCCTTCAAGGGCTGTTTCAGGTTTGCATGGAAAGGAATAGCATTCCAACTGAACTAATAATCTTCTTGCAGTCCTTGAAATAATTTCCTTCTAGTATTGATCGCCTTCATCTGAAAACTATGAAGTTTTCCTAATACCCCATGTTGTGAAGGAAGATGGACTAGAAGTGACCTTTCTTGCTCACCAATGAGACTATTCAGATAAATAAATTCAAAGACAAAATCTCTTCAAAGAAAGATATGCTTCTTGCCCCACTGCATCTCTAAACCAACCAACCAACCAACCAACCAACCATCTTAGATATTCCACTTTGGAGAGGTGGCACTGTGTCATGCAGAGGGCTCTCTCTATTGCTTTTATGGCAAGAGCCCAGATGACTACCCAAAAATACTCATCTAACTTCCAGATGGCTGAAGTCAAGTGAGATGAATCCTGCCTCGCTCCAACCATGTGTCTGAAGAAATGGCTGCTGTTCTGTAGAGCATCTCCAAAGAGCTTCACTTTAGAATCACAGAACAGAGTCATTTCCTGAGTTGGAAAGGATCTACAAGGACCATCAAGCCCAGCCTCTGACCCTGCACAAGACAGCCCAGAGAACCACACCATGTGCCTGAGAGTATTGTCCAAATTCTTCTTGAACTCTGTCAGTCTTGATACTGTGTGTGACCACTTCCCCGGGGAGCCTGTTCCAGTGCCCAACCACCCTCTCAATAAAGAAGCATTTTCTAATATCCAACCCAAACCCTGTCCAACCCAGCCTCATGCCATCCCTTTGGGTCCTATCACTAGTCAGCCCAGAAAAGAGAGCAGTGCACGTCCCTCTACTTCCTCTTGTGAGGAACTTTGATTTCTGACAAAAGCCCCACTTTTACCTAAAATCTGTGAAGTTTTTTCTGAGTATATATCCTCCAACAGTATTGAAAAGGAGAGATGGTGCTGAATCCTAGTCCTATTGCTGTCCCCTGAGAGGTGTTTGAAATCATTCATAAAACCAGACCTTGTAGCTGCAGGGACAGGCAAGCTGCAAATAAATCCTTCAAGGTTGCTGGGAGAGGCCAGGTCAGCATTTTCTGGATGTCCCAGGCAGTCTCATTTCCCACTAACTCCTGCACTGAACACAAGTTATTTCTGGGGGATTTGCAAGCCAATATGTGTTAAATATGAGCAGTTTGGGGAATGACAACTACTTTGGGACTGTTACTTTATAAGCAACACAAAAGGTGTGGAAGAATAAATTCTTCCCATGTGAAGAATAAATATAATTATATCACGCTCCTTGCATTTTTCCCCCGGTAAAGAACAGATACTTCAAGAGGCCAAATTTGTTCTGACCCATTAACATGCAGCCCTTCACATTAAACAAAGAAAACTGAAATTCTACAACTGCAGAGAAATTCCCGAGGGGGGGTGGGGTGGGAAATTAAAACCAAAACCACAAAAAAATTCCACCAAAGTTTCCCAGGTTACACATGCTCTGAGGAAGGAAAACCGTGATATCCATGTCAGTTCCAGAGGTATAGAGTGAAATTAGATGCCTCAAGGTGTAGCAATTAAGCAATGTGAAGATGCCTTTTGTTAATCCTGAGACATTTCAGAAAAATCACTCTACTCTGCATCTGGCCTACAATTATTATCTGAATGACTCAAGGAAAGTGCTGTGACATCCACAACAAGAAAGTGTTTTAGAACTAAAGCAGACTAAACAGTAGAAAATACAACAGGAAGTAATACAGCACTGTTTCCCCAGAGGTGGCTCTATTACAGCCTCCAGTAGTGCAAAGTACCAGAGGATTACTTCCTTCCTCCTGGTTATGATTAAATGCTAATTTGGAAAAATGTGCCATAAAAAACCCAAAACCTTAAGACTTGAGAAAAGATTTCAATGGTCTTAAACCCAATGCGAAATCCCAACACAATCGATACAAGCTGCTGTCTTCCTTCATTTACACTTGGTTTTTTCATTTTGTCCTAGATTCATACCTTTTTCTAAGTTACTTTGTTGGCAGGCCTCCAAATTGTCCCTTCAGAGCCCAGAGCCTGCTGGAAGACCTCTGGCCACTCTTGCTGTACATGGTGTACCCTATAGCTAAAAGGTCAGGTCAGCAAAGCTCCCTTGGCACACCAGGAGCAGGATTGCAGGAGCAGCATCCTGGGGCTCTGCTTTCTCACAGCAGGATCCACATCTCAGTGCAATCCAGGAGCAATCCAGCCCCACTGCTGGGTGACCACTGGTATGATTCAGCCAGGCACTCCAGAGGATGCAGCCAACACACAGATGCTGGGATGCATCCCCTGGCCTCTGTCAAGAACGGTGTGAACCAGCAGGCATTGGCAGATTGGGATGGAAAGCAAGGAAATCCACCTTTTTTCTCATGTGAGTGAGGGGCAGATATTTGGTAAAGACTGAACTGCAGCATGCCACCAGGCAGAGGAGCTGTAGCACGGGTCTGTCACAGAAACAAGAAACCCACGAGTCTCCTGAGATAAGGAGCAAGAGAAGAGCTCCCCAGAAGACATGGGAGGAGAAGGAGCGGGATACGAGTCTATTTTTGGCTATGACTAATATAGCATCCAAAAAAAGTGCTTCACACCCAACTTGAAAGAGGAAGGGAAAAAAAATATCTCTATTAACAACCCTAAATACAGTACCTCACTAACTACAGTTACTCTTTGACTAACACTGTGATTAATAAGCATATAAAAAGGGCAGGGATTTTGGAATAGAACCTGAACAGTAGGGATGAAAGTCGTCCTATTTTCACTGCATAAAGATTAGGAAGTCTATTGTGAGGTAATCTTTTCATTTAAATTATAATTCCTGAAGAAAGCAGCTCCCTATGCAAGCCTCCAAAACACAACTTTTTAACTTCTAGCATTAAAATCCCAAGAACAGTGGTTTTTGCAAACCTAAGAGATGAAAATGTGAAACAGTCAAAGACTCTCCTATCAGTATGGCAGCTACTTGCTCTCCATTTTCTCACAGGAAGCTCTCTTCAGTGGAAAAACTGGAAATAGTTTGGAATTTTACTCCAGAACTGTTGCACAACTGAACACACATTTTTCCTTGTTTCTTTCTCTCTTCCTTTCCTTCTTTTTTTTTCCTGTGTCCTAAAACTACAACTACTAAAATTAATTTAGAATTGGGAAGTCAAAACCATTAACAATTATAAGAACTTTCTACTTTGAGAAACTCAGAATGAGAAATTCTGTTTCTCCGTTCATTGCAAAAACTTAAAATCAGCTTAAAATCCATTGTTAACTACAATTTAAACACTGAACTGAATTAGTTGACAATCTTGACCTAGATTTGCTGGATTCTTAGTTTGTGAAAATGTTCTGTTTGGCCTTTTTGGATCAATTCAAGAAAGAAGAACCTTCAAAATATAGAAAATACTCATGGATTAAATAATTCCTACCAAGACAACACATCTATAGATCGTTGTCCCTACATATTTGGAGCAAAAGTAAATGTACACCACCAATATTCTCGTCAATTGCTTGGCATTCCACTTCTAGAAACTTCAGAGGGAAAAATAAATACTAAAATCTACCAGAGCTCCCTCCCTTGTCTTACAGGGTGTACCAGAGTTATCACTGAACTCAGCCCTTCATTGTATGATGCCAAATGGACTGTGAAATTGTTTACCTTAATGGACAGTGCTACTTTCTCTTGGAAACAGAATGAAATTTATGGGGTAATATAAAGCAAAACCACCAGATTTTATTCCCTTACAGTGGAATTGCTTCTGTTGCTTCTCTGCTCACACAGCTGAGAAGGTGAAACTCCAGCAGTCACATCTGTGCCTCGGTCACACACAGGCAGCACTAATGGAAACTCACCAAACCCTTGGCACTGACACCAACTAATGGGGGCAACACATCCTGCCAGATGGAACACTGGGAATAGCCTCTGGACTTTAATTTCTGAGTCGAGAACTGACATTTTTCAGTGGCCTCACAATTTTATACACTTAAATCTTCAACCATTAGGATAAAACCCAAAGGCATGTAAACACAAAATGAAAAGTAAGAACTGAAAAAACACTATGTTTTCATCTAAACAGGACCGGACCCAAAATATTTCCAGTTTACTGACCTTCCTCAAGGATGATATATCAGTGGTTCCCTACAGAAACATATGAAATAATCTCCTCTTTTGAATTAATGTGCCTGGACAGCAGAAGTCAGACACTGGTCTAACCCAGAGCCTAGGAAGCACAAGCAGGTTATGGCAGTGACAAATGGGGTTACGAGCCATCCAGACTTCAATCTCATTTGATGTTTAGGTTATTATTAAAGTAACTCAAGGCCAGAACAGAAGATAATTCAGAAACTGGATGAAACTCTGAAGCACAAGATCTAATATCCCTTCTAAAATTCTTAACATCAATAATAATAAATCTTCATGGCTTTCAAAAGTCTGGTTTAAAATACAGGATACCTTCAAATTACTTTTTGCAAGGTATCGAGCTGACATCCGACAGCAATGTTATCAGCTCAGGGCTATAAATACGTCTATTTCCACCAACAATCCCATAAACCTTTACAAATTTCTTCAAATTTCTCTTTGGAAATTCTGCCAGAAGTAATCCTGTGACACAAGACTAGTACATGGCGCTTGAGGAGGAGACCTCCATAAATCCATGCACCTCCCTTGAATCCCAGGAAGTGCAGTAAATCAAGGGCAAGGAGCTGCAGACCTGGTGTGGCCGATCCCAGACACAAGCACAGACTGCAAGAACTCACTGAGAGCTGCCCTGTGGTGAAGGACTTGGGGGGCTCTTATGGATGAAAACCTGGATATGAGCCAGCAGTGTGTACTCACAGCCCAGAGAGCCAACCTCATCCTGGGCTCCATCCAAAGCAGTGTGGGCAGCAGGGCAGGGAGGGGATTCTGCCCCTCTGCTCTGCTGAGACCCCACCTGCAGTGCTGCATCCAGCTCTGGGGTACCAGCACAGGAAGGACAGGGACCTGTTGGAGCAGTCCAGATGAGGGCCATGAAGATGATCAGAAGACTGGAGCATCTCTCCTATGAAGGCAGGCTGAGAAAGCTGGGGATGCTAAGCCTGGAGAAGACTCCAGGGAGAATTTCCAACAGACTTCCAGTACCTAAAGGGACTAGAGCAGAGCTGGTGAAGGACATCTCACAAGGGCATGTAGTGAAAATCAAGGAGGAATGGCTTTCAATGGAAAAAGGATAGGTTTAGATTGGGTATTATGAAGAAATTTTTTTACTGTGAGCATGGTGAGGCACTGGCACAGGTTGCACAGAGAATCTGAGGATGCCCCATCCCTGCAAGTGCTCAAGGCCAGGCTGGAGGGGGCCCTGAGCAACCTGATCTAGTGAATGGCATCCCAGCTCACAGCAGAGGGGGTGGAACTAGGGGATCTTTCAGCTCCCTTCCAAACCAAACCATTCCCTGATTCTAAAGCTGCAAGCTGTGGCATCTGCGTTCCTCTTTACTTCATTTTACTTTCTGAGGCAATGTAAGAGGGAAAGAAATTTGAAATTGCTAAAGCTGCTATAAATACCAGATGGACAAAATACGGCAAGCTGTAAAAATGAAGGGTGGAGAAAGAAAACGGGGAACACTCCAGGATAAAGGATTCTCAGATTCTCCATCTGCCCTGACTGCCCAACTCCATGGAAATAAAGGAAACCAGGAACCTCACAGCTTGAAAAACAATGAAAATGAAGAGCAGATGATTTTCAGTATAATGTAAATGCCACAAATGATATTCTCTAACTTCTGAATAAACAAGTTCAAATCCATGGAAAATTAGAAGGGAAGAGTTAAAGCTCTCTGCTATTTATTCTCATATAATTTATACAAACAATTTACAGAACATATCCAAGCAGTCCTATAAGCTTTGCTTTTAAATCCATCTTCCTTTCAAATTAAAGGGAAATAACATACTTTGATTTCAAATGCATTTAAATTAGTGTCTTAACCTGAAATCTGCTATGGAAGAAAATGCAAGACCTTATCTTGAAATCTTCAGGAATAAAAGCTGCTTTTTTTGAGCTCACAAAATTCAGACATGATTCTGGGTGAAAGAGAAGGAGAGAAAAATCATATTTTTCTATTTCTATCATCTCAGAAATGTAAAACTGTAGTCATGTTTTGCCAAGACTAATAATAAAACAAAGACCTTATAATGCATCTAAAATTGTGGACAGGAAAAACACAATGAACAAGAAGAGGTGAAGTTCATTCAAATCAGATGGCAGCATAACAGGAAAGTTCACCAAACCTGGACCTGGCGGGAGACACAGCTGACCCTCGATCACTCAGGGCTGACTGATCAATATGCATCATCCCTAAATCTCTCTTAATGTGTCCAGATGGTTAAGAAATTCCTGGATGATATTCCAGTTTCACCCATCATTTTGGCCAGCACATCAGCTCTGCTGTGTGTACTGCCCATCCTGCCTCCACAGCAGGGCTCAGCTGGGCTCTGCTCCATGGACTGGGTACATTACACCCCGCTGATGTGATACGGCCACAGCTAAATAAACTGAGATTAACCTAAGCAGCACACCACACAGCTTACAAGCACAAATCGAAAGCCTTCTGGGTCTGGCTTCCTATTGAAAAAGGCAGATGTTAAGCATCAAAACTGGTGTAATTTCCCACAGTCCTGGAAGTCAGTTTGTTTTTTATTTAAGGGTACAACTTCTCTACAACTATCCTTACGTGTCTCAAAGTTTGGTGTCTGGTGCAACCTGGTCTGATAGACTCGCTGTGCATTCAGAGTAGAGAAAGAGCCATTTCCAGAGGGCAAACCATCCTCAGAAGAGCCTGTTCCAGAGGAAGCTCAAGGGATTGGACACACCAGGTAATTTCTAGACAAACGACGGCAGGTGAACACACACTACACCATCTGATTGGCAAAACACAGTACCAAAAAATGTACCAAATACCTAATCCAGACTAGGCTGCAAATAAACTTCTCCTTGATGCACTTTGGCTCCCACAGCCAGGCACAGCTTGGCTCCTCCCACCCCATGGGGCTAAGACCAAGCCTGTACTCCACAGAGATGCTAATACCAGGTATTAGAAGTTTATGGGGGATAAAACCAAAGTGTGCTGACACTTAGCCTCATACCACCATGAAGAAGTTTTCTAGTAAATATGACTATTTCAAGTAACATCTAATAAGAAAGAATCCATCTGCTGATTAATAATCAAAACTCTCATTACAAGCATCACAAGTCACCTTTCCAGTTCAATGTTATCTTTGTAACCATGTCTGCTTTCCCTCTGCAATCATTACACTTCACAGCCATCACTGAAAGCAGTTTATTTGTACGTATAACTCAGGGAAACTACCAGTTTGTGAAATGGAAGTCCTCACACTTGCCACTGCTCTCACATTATAAAGTAAATGTACACATGCCATTTCATAAACACATTTTATTAGCTTGGCTAAAATAGCTGGGCTGCAGTGCTGACATTAAAATTGTTCAAAATTAATTTAGAAGTGTATCTCTTCATTTGTTTGAAAATTTACCCTATTAGGAAGCATTTCTTCACTAAGCCTTCTATGCTACATACCTGCCTTCAACTCAACCTTTTCCTACAATTCAGTTTAAATTAATAACACGTTCAAGAACTGCATTGGTGAAAACCATTTTAAAATGTTCTAAAAAAAAAGTTTAAATAATTTCTATGAGAGGTCATAGCATTTTCATGATTCACACTCATGGAATCACGAAAAGGGGTCAGAAGCAGCAGGCAGGTATACAGATGTAACCAAAGTTTCTGGAGAGCTTGGTCCAGGCTGTTGCTGCCCAGGCTGGAGTCCAGCCAAGAAAGGAGGATCAGGGAGGGAAACCCACTCTCACAAAGTGAGCAAACTGCTCAGCAAAATACAGTGTAAGAAGTTGCCAGCCAAGAAAATATTCTACAGGGGGTAAGAATAGCCTTGAGTAGGCCTTCCACCCAGCTAGGAGGATGCAGGGATGTACCAATGGGATGTGCCAGCGGGATCCAGGGCGTTAAAGCAGGTGCTGGCATGGCTGCCAGCTGAGCCTGCAGTGCTGGATCTGCATGGAGGCACCATGCTGAGCCTCTGCAACAGCCTGTCCTCTAGAAAAACTATGAGGTGGGTGGAGTTCTCTTTAGGCTGGAAGACCGCTAAAGTCATAGGTTTGGTACGCACAGGGGATCTACCAAATCAAAGCTTTACTTCAAGCACAACTCAGTATGGGTTTCCATAGTCTTTGCAGCATAATTTAGGGGATCTGGACTGGATTGGTGGAGTAATTGGCTGGACTGCTGGACACAAGTAACAGAGGTATGTTGTTCCAATGTTCTGGCTCATCACACACCTAGGGGTTCATTGTGACAGGAGATCCTAAAACGATACAGGAGTGGAACTGCTGTTCTTCAGCCACAACCAACCTGTGTGGTGGATAAAAATCAGCCTCACCCAGTTCACAAATGACACCAGTTTAGAAGGAACAGTGGATATTGCGGAGAGCAGGGCTTCTCTTCAGAGGCCCTTCAGTAAGACGGAAGATTGACTGACATGAGAACCACCCAAATTGACAAGAACCACCCAAAACTTCAATGAATTCAATCCTGCACTGGGATTTGCTGTTCATCCCCTGGAGCCCAATGGGAGCAGGTCAGAGGAAAGGGTCATGGTGGTTCTGGAGGGTAACACAGATGGAGGCAGCAGTGTCTCCAAGCAGAGATGATGGAAGAGCAGCTTTAGACTGCCCAGTGCCCCTAATGGCAAACTGGGGTCTCTCCAGTAAGACTGTCAGAGAGCACCAGCATGCAGGGGATGAGAAGAAGATAAGAGAACTGGGTCTGGTATAGATGGGGAAGAAAAGATCAGTGGTGGCAGAGGGAAATCTCATTACAGTCTTCCCACCTGAATAGAGGCTGCAGAGAAGACAAAGCACAGAGAGGAAACTGTCATGAGTGGCAGCAAAATAAACCTCTGCTGGAACAAAGTGAAAACTCATTGCCAGAAGTGTGGTTCAGCACTCCAACAGCCTTCCCAGAGACATTTGCTCAACCAATTTGGACAAGGCCTGCCTGGAGTAACTGGACCCAACACTGAGGATACATGAAGCTGGAGCAAGAGGATGGGCTAGGGGACCTCCTAATCCAAAAGGTTCTGCAATTTTCTGATGTGCTTTGAAATACAGATTGCTGTATTTTCTGAAAAATCAGACTGCAAAATTTCTGTGTATTTCCTGTTTTAATTTCTTCGTGCCTCTGTTTCCCATCTGCAATGTGTCATTAATATTAATTACCAAGGATGCAGTCAAAGTTCAGATTCAGATTCTTAAATGTAGGGGGGAGGGGGCATCTTGACATGAGCCAAACATCTATGCTCCCCACAGGCTCAATGAACATCTGAAAAATCAGTTCCCTCCACACTGTCATTTAGTGCCATTTAAGGTTCCTCACCATTATTACCTGAGGCATCCTCAAGGGACTGACAGATATGACAGGAATTATGCATGGACTGATACTCCTCTGCAGTTCTAGCAGGAGACTGGGTAGCAGTGCTGGGACATATGAAATGGCCCTGCTAGCCCTTCAGCTGGCCAAATGCAGGTTCACACTCAGAAACGTCTGACATCATGCCTGCAGGTCTCCACTTGCAAGTCTCAACTCTAGCTGAATCCTAACAGTGATTTCCACAGCCAGTCAGAGTCGTCTTGAAAAAAAAAAATTAACATACAGTGGAGAGTGAAGAGCATCAAGGGAATATGAGTTAAATACAATGGAATTGATCTTGTTTAAAAATATGTTTAAAGATAGTGAACTGGGCTACAACAAAAAAAAAGACAAGGGAAAAGCAAAGTAATGAACAGTCCCCAAAATACTGTGCTTTGAATAATAAAGACCATGCAAAAATGCTACTGCTGCAACTAATGACTGCATAATTAAAAAGAGTACCTGATAATGCAGAGTGAACTGACTAGATTCAGACAGGTATTTCCCTAAATTGCAAGTTTTCTGACTTTCTCACCTTAATCCTATTCTTTTAATGCACTTTCAGTGTGCAGTGTTCCAGGCACAGTCATGAGTATATGAATACTAAAGGGTGAAGTTTTCAAAGACACTCAGTGTTGGATTAACATTTCTCTCCCTGAAGACCAGGGTAATTTCTTTATCCTTCTGACATCTTCCTCCCCCTCCTCTCCTCCTCATCTTGAGATTTATAATGTAATTTTATACAGCCTTACTTTTTCTTCTTGAAATCATTCTTGCCACTTTATGAATTACATCCATAATATCATGTTCTGAATACCTATTTTAAGGAGTTTCTTTTGTCCTAATAGTTCATACAGAAAGTAGGTTGAGGCTGGCAACACTCCAGTAAAATCCACCTTCAGTTACTCCATTAAGGAAAGAGTGAATACTTTTGCATATGCACTTAACCTAAAACACAAACTAGCATATGGCTGTGAAATAAAGCTACTATTTTACAGCACCCATATCATTTTCTACCCAATGCCCTAAAATGAAGAGTTTCTTCAGGGTACAAAATAATAGCAGTGAACCTTAAAAATTATAATTTTGTCAGCATTTAAATATTTAAAAATATTATTTTATTTCCAAGCCATCACCATCATATTAAATAACACAAATTGACAACAGCTCTACATGCTGAATGCATCCAGATGCATTTCCTGATTGTGAAGGATCAGCGATATAATATAGCAAAAGACTGGTATTGTGCTCATTAGATCACTAAGCAGCAGTGCTTACAGAATATTTAACTTCACTCTACAAAGATATTCAAATGTAGCTGTCAGAATGTGCTTGGAAAATTTCCACCTAACACAAAAATGCAAGAGATGAGAAATTATCTCCCTTTAAAGGAAAAAGTTCAAGGTGAATGTTACCTGATTAGCTCACTTTGTTATTAATTAAATTCAATAAAAAATCCCAAATGTGGCATGCTATCTTTTATTAGCATTTCAGCAGAAAAAAGAACTACGCTTATCATTTAACAAAATTTAGTCAGAATTAATGAAATATCGAGGAATAATAACATAGCAGATGAAGGATTTAAGTTCAAAACATGGCACTGAAGGGAAAAAAATTAGTATCTCCTAGATAAAAAAAACCCTAAGGAATATTATTACTATGCAATTTGCATATATTAATATATATATTGAAAATATGTATGTATATGTATTACATACTCCAGATGTATTGCATGCTATAGAAATAGCAATTTCTTTAAAAGTGCTTGAAGTATTTTAAGGGAGAAAATGCTCATGTAAGCAGAACATGACACCAGAAAGATGGTTCCTTATTCTCCATCTCAACTGGATTTTTTTCTAACCTCTTGCCATATGGTACAAAAGTTTATTTATTTGCAATATGAATTTGCCAAGACACGGCCTGAGCAGTATTTGTCTGTGAATTTACTCCAGTTTCAGCATTCACATTAGCTTACCACCTAACCTAGCACATCCCTCCACTAGAGAAGACAGATCTGCTTTAGCATGGAAAATGGGCATCCATTCATTCTGGACATTAACAATGAAGATCAGCCTGAGGAAATGTACATCTCTGTTACTCTGCCGAACTTCTGGAGTATAAACAAAAAAGTAGCTGTCTTCTTTCATCAACACAGAAACGAACACCTTGAATATTTCATACAAATCTGTATTTCCATGAAAAGGGAATTTTAATTAGTTAAAAATATTCTTTTAATCTCAAAATACTTGTTCTACGAGAAGGCATAATCCCAGTTGAAAGAACTTTCCATGCTAGAGCCTTCAAGCATTAGGACAAAAAAGGAAATCTCCAGGTATGTGAGCAGTAGCAGTAATACAGAAAGACTCACTTCATAGTTTAGCATGAATTAAAGCCCACATCATCAAAAAACACTGGTAAATCTGTGCCTTACCAGAAAGCTCTAACCAGTATTAATTGATGTCATCTGTACACAAGGAAGAATCCATTTGTGACCCAAATGTCATGAAAATCAGCATAATTGCACACTTTATAGTTCAGGTGATTTTTTTCATTAAATTAGGAGTTCAAAGTGTGACTAGAGTTTCATCATTTGATTAGCTTTATCTCATGGAGAGAATTTCCTTCCAGCTACACTCGGAGAGCAATGCTGAGAGTTAAAGCTGTATGTGCGATCTGTTAAATGTACAAAGGATATTAAAAGTTGAAAACTTCTCAAGTTAAAGAACGGGTAGTCAAGGAGAAGGTACCAAAAAGCTGCAAAATTATACTACATTGATGGAATTTAAGAAATGACCAGCTCAAACAAGGAGAATTGGACTCTTAAAGGACTAAGGAGACCACCAGGAGAAACACTAGGAAAATTCAGCCCATCCCTCCCTCAAGGAATGAGACAGCAATAGCCTTCAAAAAGAGAAACCTCAAAAAAATTGCGATATTTGATTCAAAACATAAACATGCCTCAAGCTAAGAAGTTATGAAAAATGTTCTAAGTAAGTTTATCTGTGAGACAAATCCATCACTCCCATGAAGCACAAAACAGATTGTATTCCCTCATGGTGCACATAATTTGGGAGGCACCACACTATTTACTTAGGGGATGACTAATTAGGTATGAAGACAATGGAGGGGGGAAAAAGAGGGGGCCTCCTAATGTGGTGGAAATGTAATTATTTTTAAAAATGCAGGAACTGCAGCTCTAAACATGGTCTTAGGGAGAGGCCAGGCACACATGAGGCACACACTTCAGCTTTCTGAATCAGCTGAGTGCTAAAAAGGTCTATCTGACACCATGCCAGACACTGGGACATCACTGAAGTAATGATGAAGCTGAGGAAGAAGGGGGCAAAGTGGCAAAAAGGAAACCCTCCTTTATCAGCCCAGCATGCACTGTGTGAAAGAGGGGCAGTCTCTAGGCATGAATTCAGCTCCAAGATGGATGGTGAGAAGGGAGAAAGCTTCCTGTGACAGGGAGAGGAGAAGCATTCTGCATACTGACTGTGTCCAAAAGTATTTGTAAGAAAAAGTAGCATGAATTTCTGTGTGTGGACCTGCTGTCCACATACAGCCACACATCTCTACAACAATAAAAATCTTCCAGAATAAATGTCCCCACAGTTGGGACATTTAAAATGAGGGTCTAAGGTCATAATGCAAGACATCTGGAAGATCATTAAATTACCTGCAAGGTCAAAGTAATTATGATGACTGAAGCTTATCACTTCAACATATACTCAAAAAAACTCAGGAACTGAGTTGTTGCTATTAAAAAAATACACCATTCAGCAGGCTTCTGAACACCCACACATGTACTTATCCAATGCACCACTACCCAAACAGAACAAAAATATATTTTAACAAATCTTGCACAAAGTCAAAACATAATTCCTTTTACAGACATGTTAGTCCACAAATCTGCTTTTTCATTCAGTTTAGACTGCTAGAATCACTTACGGACATCTATTACAGAGATCTGCCAAATCCATAATTTGCTTCTTGACATTAAGCAATAAATACATAATGCAGACACACATTTGTCCTTTTCAAAATTCAGCTGAAATCCATTTCCTTAGATAAGAGCATGACCTGTCCAAGTCACCTTCCAAAATTCTGAAAATCTTCCTCCACTGAGGCATGCACTCCAATCTCCATATCCTGGCTCCTACTTGAAAGAGGAGCTATGTACATCCAAGCATTTGACATTAAAATAGGAATTTATGACTGCTTTGAGTGCCATTGGCATGTGGAAGTGCCATTCATAAAGCAGACACTCATGGCAGGGCTCACTGCTCAGGCAGAACCAGAGGACATCAAGATCCATAATTAAAATTTTCACATGGAAAAACCCATGCAGGCTGCTCTTAAGCCAAGAAAGTGTTTCATTTAAATCTGTTCAACCTTACATGAGACCTATTAGCCTGGGTTAAATTAGTGGTGAACTTTGTATTTTGCAAACAGTTACACTCAAACTGTCTTCTTAAATTTGCTTCTAAGAAGAGATGTTGATGCTGAGACCAAAGTTCATATAAGGAAGTATCTGGCTCTGTACTGCTTAAAAGTGCTGCCTTTTGGTGGCTAATGTAGCTGGAGAGGGGTCTGTACTATACAACACTTACACAACCTCCTGGATACCAGCCCTGCTGATTAGCACTTCAATTTCATAGTCAAATGGAGGTCACTGCAGTAGGTGTTTTTCAAAGGAAATTATCAGGATAGAGAAGGATGTAGGGAGGATTTGCTAGAGATGAAAACAAATGACACTGGCCTTGCAATAAAAATTCTGAGTGCAGCAGGGAGGGGAAGATGTATCATCATTAGCTCATTTACCGGTTGTGAACTAGCAAGGGCTCATATCCATGAATCTTTTCATGCTGCATGCACAGTTTTAAGAAGGCAGCAAGCTCTAGCACACACAAGTGAGATCAGAGCCAGTGATCACACAAGTAATATGTGCCCAGAGAGAAAAATAACAGTGGCAGTTTTCTAGCTGGAATACTGCTGAAGTCTGTCGCACTGCAAGCAGAGCAAGAACCATGGCAGACAACTCCAAAAAAATGAGTTGTGCACTACTGGGGGAATTCTCCCAATGGAAGAGGCAGAGCACTTGTCAGCTCCTGCTGGGCAAAATTAGAATCACAGAATCATAGAATGTCTCGGATCAGAATGCACTTTTAAGATGCTTTCTTTAACTGAAGACCTACTTCCAACTCTCTCACCATGGGCAGGTGTACTGAGTTTGCATGGCCAGGTTTTGGTAGCAGAGTGGGCTACAAGAGTGGCTTCTGTGAGATGGTGCCAGAAACTTCTCCCATGTCTAACAGAGCCAATGTCAGGCAGCTCCAAGATTGATGTGCCACAGGTTGAGGCTGGGCCAGTTAGAAATGCTAGTAACAGCTCTGATAACACACTGAAGAAGATGAAAAAATGAAAAGTACATCTTTTTGTCAGGCAATGTAAATTAAAATATTGGCATTTATGACAAGGCAAAGCTGACTGTTAACTTCTTCCTCCATGCTCAGTGACTTCTTCTCCTTAGGTAGGAACAAGATTGTGCTGGTGAAGAGAAGAGGGACCCAGTAGGATGGACTGCTCTTGTGACTGGTTCACAGGATGGGAGTTCTGGAAATAGGCATTTGGATTCATAGATAAATTTAAAATCCTACACCATACAAAAAGAAGACTTCAACATTCAGAGGCTGCAAACTGACTGCAAGCACATCTTTATTCTCAGTGGTTTTTTTACCTCTGGTTCAGCTCTTCATCTACACAACTGTAGATGTAGACTGAAACACTGCTTTCATAATAAAGGGCTGAGTTCAGTAAAGCTAATCCCTTTCCAAAACACACAGACAGGTATTTAAATCCCACTGGCTTCATTGGGTTAAAAGCACTCAGCTAAATAGGAGGCCAGTGCTGGTGGCAGGGAATAAAAATACGTGATGGACAGACAGGAAAAGAGGACATAGCAGGGCAAGCACGAATTTGCTAGAGAAGGCCTTGGAAGGAAATAAAAGACATAATTAAAAAATGGGAGAAAGCTTTCTACTTAATTGAAGATTAAGAAAAAGTAGAAATAGGAAGTGCCACTCAACTGAAGGTACGACAGGCTGACAGAAGAAGGCAGGTGATTACTTATAATTTTACACAATTAAATTATTTCCTTTTAATCTTTTTATACATATTGTAAATAAGATCTCCCTATCCCATGAAAATTACCTTTTAAAGGCTAAGTAAATACATTAACTAAACCTAAAATCCCAAAAGTCCCCTTTTTTTTTTTTTTTTTTTTTAGTTATTTTTTCCTTGTGAAAACAAAAGCCAAGCAGGGAAGAGTGCTATAAACAGTTCTGACCTTCAGAGAGCCTGGCTTTCTCTTTAATTATTCAAAAAAAGAAACATTGCTTTGAGCAGCTAAAGAACAAAAAAAAAAAAAAAAAAAAAAAAAAAAGTCATTTAAATGGAATTGGCTACACACTTCATTTGCAGTGACCAAGAGGATGCACCCTGAACATGTACAGTATTAAACAAAACCAACAAAGCAGACATGTGGTACCAGCAATTCTCACTTCTTTTTTCTTTTTTTTGGAAAACAGTTTAAAAAGCAGTCTATAGCATCTAGCAAGACACAGGAGTTAAAGGAATTTTGATTATGGCTCTGAGCCTACTATTGACAGTTACTTAATTGCTACTATTCCTTCACTGCTCATTGCCAAATACTGTAATTCCTGCTGGCCCTGCTGGCACCTTGTACTTGTGCCCCAGGTAAAACAGCAGCACCCTGCACTGGCATGGGGGCAGACCCAGTGGGTGCTCACACACCAATTTTGGGCATCATGGAGGAACCAAGGCCACCCTCAAGGCCCATCACTGCCACAGGCTGAGACCACAGGGCTGTGGGTGCTCCATGCTGATGGGACAGTGACCTCGCCACCACCACGCCACAGTCATTTGAATTGCATCATTTCATTTTCAAAAACTGCTTTTCTCAGAACAGAATATCCCGATGAATAATACAAATAGGCTACATTATTTTATCCTGCTCAATTTATATACAGATATA
Source organism: Sturnus vulgaris (assembly GCF_052056855.1). Lineage (NCBI taxonomy): Eukaryota > Metazoa > Chordata > Aves > Passeriformes > Sturnidae > Sturnus > Sturnus vulgaris. Next base: position 40,507,335 of record NC_142244.1, on the reverse strand, counting down.
CAGGAATTTTGATTATAGCCTAAAGAGCTCCTCTTTCACCCTAATATCAAGGGTACAACCCATCATACTCAGCAATATGGAAATCTCAGTTAACAACAAAATAGAAACGTTAACTCATCTACGAGCTGCTTCAAGAGAACAGACATATCCATCTACTTACTGCCCCGTGCTCATTCAAGAGAGAAGCCACATCTAAATAAATAACTAGAGATTAAAATGCCAATGTCTCTCAGAGTAAAGAGATCTGAAGGCAAATTGCAGGAAGCCTACAGGATACAAATACTGCATTAAGGAGAAACGTGGTCTGAAGGATTTTGTGTTGAAGTTTCAGGACAATAAAACTCAAATTCAGCAGCTGCTGCCATGATATAACAACTGGCAAGCCAAATACTTTTCTTTTATGTATTTCTTTTTCATTTGTGGCACTATACATTTTGTTGCCATGACAACGAAATGTTTTCTGCCCATCTGTATGGTGACAGAATAGATGCATACATCTGTTCACAGATCTTGTTTTTAAAAGACAGATAATATTTTCCCAACTTCTCTATGTTTTTAAAGCTCTCTTTAGTAAGAAGCAGAATATTGCAGTTTCTCTAAAACAGTGGACCATAAATCACACCACTCAGGCAGTATGTTGCTCAGGAGACACTCTTAACATCACTCATTGCCAGCACAAATGAAAAAGTCAAAACGGAGGCTGGTGACAAGGACCAGGGAACATTACTTTCAGCATGACTTTTTCAATGTTGCATTTGCTTATTGCCATTAGCAATATCACTACCAAGAGACCAACTTCCTTTCTGGCTGATTAGAAACACCAAGCCATTTTCACACAAAAGAGGCAATATATGAATGATTAGGGATAGGGTAATCTATTTTTATTGCCATGTGGTCTAATAACTCTTTAAAGTCTTTGTAATATTTTCTATCCCAAAGATTCCACATATTTTGAACACGTAATTCAATAACTAACTAAATAAATAAACTTCAATGACATCAAGAAACTCAACCAAGGCTGTAGCATCCATAATATTTCTGCTTGCCTAAACCTTAGGTACCTCCATTAAATAAAAAAATTCCTTCCTGCATTACCTAGACCTGCTCATACAGATGGGCCAGGCTGTGACACTGGCACATGAAACTTCCCAAACATGACAGATTCCTGAAATCTTCAGGAAGATTCCCAGTCCTGTGCTTAGGTCCAGTTAGTGAAAAACTGAAACAACCCACCCAACTGGTTCTGGAGTTAAAGCAGTGCAAGGAGCAGTGCAAGGCAGAGGCAGTGGGGGTCTGATAGGGAATTGCTTGGAATTCAGATTGCACTGGGAAGAAAGACACTTCTACAAGAAGATGAAACCATAAAAAGCCAAGAGAAACAGAGAAGGTGAAGCATCACATGAAAGGAAAGGTCTGCAACTCTGCTTGTTGGCTAGAAGTCATAAATTTTATCAAAATGGGGGAATATGAGATGGCAGAGCATGCTTCCCTAAAACAACTACTACCTCCTATGCCACACAATGCAGCAAATGTTTTGGCAAGGCAGTGAAGACATATCAACACATCTTCCTTCAGGATATTTTTGAGCCAAAATACCACGTGCTGCAGGCAGCATTAATCTGCTTCCCCAGCTTTTGCATGCTGCCTCAAACGTCCTGGCCCCAAACCTAAAAATGGGTATTAGTAGCTCAGACTAATTTCTGTCACTTCTGGTGAGCCTTGTACTGGATTTAAAATGAGGACACTGTGGCAGTGCTCCTCACTGACATGGAAAATACTTTGAGCAGGCAAGTTAGCCAGCAGCTGCCAGAAATATTTATTTGGGTAAATAGAGAGAATCTTCAAATGGGCTTCTGCTGTGCTGTGCTCTCAGCTACAGCTTTCCCTCCTTGCTATGCTCACACTGCATCCATGTTATGGACACAAAACCTGCACATTTCTGGCATCCTTTGCTCTCTACTGTCCTGCAGCCAAGCAGGCTGGGCTGGTGGTCCTCCTGCTTTCCGGGGGGGAAAATATGGCACAAAAGCTCTGGCTCTGGATAACAGCAGAGCCCCATCTTAGCACGTGTCCTCGATAAATTGCATATGGTATCACAAAAAGTATTACCTGTCTCAGGAACACTGATGTGACCTTCTCCCATGGCACCTGAAAGCCAGAAGCATAACTCCAAAAAATTCTGAGTTCACCAAAATGGTCTCCCATTATGTCTTAAAAGGAATGCTTTCCCAAGGAAAAAGTTCAACAGTTCTATCCATCTATGGCTATCAGCTCTACAGCTGGGAAGAATGGCTAAAAACAATACTGTAGCTTCATTTTTTTATCCATTTAAAACGATGCATCATAGGACTACTTGCAACACGAAGCCACAGCCCCTTGGCCAGGTCAAACAGAGATACAGTAATTATGGCATGCAGGGACATCAGTAAGGATTTGCCTCACTTGATCCTGGCATTTATTTAGCATTTTGTTTCCACCCAGCACTGCCGTGAGCCAGGATTTGAAGCATCATTCACCCCAGGAAGGCTGAAAGGAATGACTGAGCAACCTGAGCACATGGCTGTTGTGTATGTCCAGTGCAGTCAGTGTAACATTTCTATTGTTAATTATTTGGAATAAATGTACTGGCTTAAGTAGGTCACTGTGATTCTACAGTTCTCCTGGGAGATTAAACTGGGAAGAAGTGACTCCTGAAGGGACTTATCTTTTAACACCCTCCTAACACCAAGTGACTGCATTACCCAGTTACTGCATTGCATTTTGATACGTGTTTCCATCAAAATCACTCACAGCATTTTTAAGCCATTAAATCATGCAAGTATCACAACTAGCACAAAACTGCCTTTGACAATGTGATGATCATTACACTTATTGTACAGACAGGTAAAGTGAGGCATGAAAAGGTTAGTTTTACTGCCAGAGGGATTCTGTCTCTCGCTGTGACATGTAGTAAGCAGTTTTAGCCATCTGATAGTTGTTCTGACTTGTGATGTGAGCTCAAGGCTCAGGGACCCACACCATAAAAACCACACAGCAAATAAGCATCCCAATCAGCTAACACACCAAATGCCCACGTTAGCACACATCTTGCTAGCTCCATCACAACTGCCTCTTCCACACCAAGGCCAGGACAAAGCAGCAGCTCTTGCACATGTTATTACCAAGCCATTCCTCCATCCTGCTAAATTCACTTCTGTTTTATCAGGTCGACCTTCCGCCAAGCAAATTCTACAAAACAGGGAATTAAAATTTCCCATATCAACAAGAAAATGTCTGCTATGGCTCAATATGAATTTCAATCACATGAATTACACCACTGCAGCTCTGTGCATGGATGTTCCCAAACCCAGAGGGCTACAAGATTCAAAAGGGCAATGCAATACTTCGCTTTGCACCTGATCTCCTCTAACTCCATCAAAATGGCTTGTGTTTGCCAGGCCCATAAATGCAACCAGGGAGCTGATCCCCCCACTCTTTTCCTCAAAAAAAAGAGATGAGTTCTTCTCTCAAGCCTTTCACCAGTGGCTGTGGGGAATAAACAGAGCCACTGAGGGGAGGTAGTAGGAAACAGCACTCAGGACCAGGAATGGGCTGCCCCTGCTGCTGGCAGGACAGACAAATGCCAGGTGTAAGGGGAGTGGCAATCACAGCCTTTTTTAATTGAAAACATGGGATTCTTCAGGAGCAATTCAAGTTGCAAAAGCTTCTTGTCATTTTGCTTAGTTGGGTTTTTTTTTGTGTATACATCAACCCTTTAGGAACCACACTGGTAAGATTGTCTCTCCTAGATCCAGGTGACCAGGGAAAGGGGATCCATGTCCCTTTACCAGAGGTTCCCATACCCTGTCGGGAAAATCCAAACCCTCTGGTTGAAGTGGACTGGATACTGATTGACAGTGTGAGCACACAGTTATTTCTGACCACATTCAATGCCTAGATAGAACTTCCAACTGTTATCGGATGAGTTTTGATTTCTGGGTACAGAGAAAGAAAAACAGATTTTCTGAGAATTACCTGGATTTTATCTTTGCCAGTGACAGATTAATGTTCATTATGAGAGATTAAGCAATTAAAGGAAATCCCCATGAAAGAGCAGAAGCATATGCAGAAAGTTTTAAACACCGGTGTGTTTACACAAAGACAACAGGAACCCTTCTGTGCTCCTAATAATAGAGGAAGAGAGCACTTTGCAACGCAGCAATGGCTATAGCCAGCAACATCCACCAGCTGAATGTTTTTCTCCATTTCCAGCACAAACAAATTCAATTTTAATAGTTAAGAAAATTCCAACATTATTTAGATATTACCTTCCATTTTTAGAAAGAAGCTGCTACAGGTTTTGACAATAAATTGATGGAGGGATAAACTTCACAATCAGCAGTCCTAAATTCATTAGGTCACATTTCTGAAACAGATTTTGCTATTTACCCTTTAGCCAGCACAGCTAAATGCCAGTCCTGGCCCTGCCTCATAAACAGCCCCCATCTCCTCTACAAATGTCATTATGAGCACAATCTTCCTTTTTTGATTATTTTGCTTGTCTCCAGGATGACTCTCTGTACCTCAGAAGCAGCTTGCTGCCCACACTGAACTACTGCCCACACTGAATGTTCCAAAAAGGAAGATACCTCATTAAAGGCAGAGCCACACTGGGTTGCAAAGGAGCCACACACTCACAAAAAGCTAATCTTATCTCATTAGCAAATGGCTGGTGCAACTGCTCCTCGTGGAGATGAAGATGCACCACTAATTTGAGGTACAGAAGGCACAGAACAGACTGCCCTACCCTGGTACTGTGGGAGTGAAAATAGCACATTAAATGTTTGTTAGGTTTCCAATGGAAGCTGTACCAGTAGCCCACAGGGGCTCAATCTGCTGTTTTCAGGATTTCCTTAAAGAGAAGAACGAGGCAAGTGACTCTGAAGGGTAGTGCTGGGAGAGGGTAAAGTGAGGGCGGCTCTCCACACTGGGAAGTCTGCCCCATACTGGGAAGGGCCCCACAGCCACTCAGAGCATCAGTGCCACCCAGAAGAATTAGCCCCAAAGGTTTCTGTCCAGCTGCCAGTCCTGTGTGCACAGGGACTCTGGTTATCCCTGGATTGACCCTCACTGCTGGTGCTTGTGGCTATCATCCCACTGCCCTTTCCCCCACAGCAGAACAGAAGGTTATCACTCCAAAGGAAGCTGCATTAGTCACTGATGATGGCTTACACTAAAACCTGCCATCATCAAAGAGTTACTGCTAAATGATAATTTAAGCAAAGTAAAAAAACCAAAACAAACTAACATACTCAGTGGAAGTAGAGCAGAGCAAACCGAACGAGTTCATCCTTACAAACAATCTCAAAAAGAAATAGTAAAATACAACCCTTTTAAAACCAACTCCAAGATCCCGTACAGTGCAAGAAGGGTGGTCTCACATGGAATAACATGCTGGGACTCAGGAGAATGTGTCCCATCCACCACTATTTGCTGTGGCTAAGTACAGCTTCATCATGGAGATGCCAAACACCTGAAGTTCCCATGGCTTTTAAATGAATTCGTGCATTGTCATTCCTCCCCTTCCAAAACAGAGAAAAACATCTCAAACTATTAACTTATCTACACCTCTCAGTAAAATGCAAACTACATAAGCATTGTACATCAAAGAGCTGCCTTCATTAAAATGTGGAAAATAATTTGTGCACTTCAGATGAAAGGTGTTCTGGGACTGTGAAGTATTTTGGCAAATTTAATTAAATCCCATAGTTATTCTCTTGTAAAAACAAAGTTTTTGGGTGAAAAGAAATAACTGACTCACAGTAACAATTTGTTTTCTTATTTTTGCCAAATCTTTACCTTATAAAATGAATAGCAAAACCATTTTTAATGACATATGTGTAAAGTTACATTTACAGAACACAAACTCTCAGTAAGACTTTCAAATGAAGACGAAAAACCCCAAATAAAGATGCATATAATTCATTATGGGTTGCAAAGATCTAAAATCAGAAATTAATTTGCTATGCATATTTTAGCAAAACTGAAAAATCAAAAACTTCAGCTGTGAAAGACAGGCAGACCTTGCAACACACTGTGGAAACAGAGCTGTTGAAACCACACACAATGAGATTACTCTCACCTTTCCCGTCCATCACCTTGAAGAATTGTTGCTCATGTACGGTGAACACATTTTGCTCAACTCCATTATTATCATTACAGTAATTGAAAAATACTTCCTAAGAGAAGCAGCTTCAGGTTACCTCCCTCTCAAAGGGGGTTGTGGTGCCCAGACTGTCTCCAGTGGGTAACAGCTGCAAAAGCTGAGACATTTAAGAGCAAAAAATCAACACAAGTATCTCAGTGGAGGGATGCACATCCTGATATTCCCAGTCATTTAGGTGAGGAAAGCACAGGTGTGCACCACAGCTCTCTGCAGGGAGGAAACAAAGCACAGTCCTACACCTTCACACACTTCCCACTCTGATGGAACACTGCAGCAACACTTGTGACAAGCCTCTTGCCACAACTGAATGGATCTACTCCTTTTGTTCACCATGGACAAAACGACCAGGTCAATGCCAGCAGACAGCTCCACTCTGAGACATACTGAGATGTATTAGTCTTAACACCTAATGCAAACCAACTGCAATGAAAACCTCCTCCCCATGCACTCTGCTTGGCTTTCTCTCAGTTATTTCTTACTGGCAACACTTCAATGCTAATAAGACACCATAAGTGTATAAAATGCAATAAAGATGTTTACATTAAACAGCAGACTACAGATTAAAAGAATCTGTTCTATGAGCTACAGAAGCTCATCTCCAAACATCTATTTTCAGGTAAACATGTATATGTGAATTCAAAGAGATTTGACAGTGGGAGGGCTTTTTAATTTTATTTTATTTTTGCCTTGTTGGCAAACACCTAGCAAGTTCCAAGACTTGAACACTGAAATTAGCCAAACAGCCCTAAAATACGACATGATTTTTAGCAATGAGAGAATGAAAGCTTGAAAAAGCTTTCCAAGCAACTGACTGATTAACCATTACTTGTAGTCCTTGAACTGAAAACAGCTTTATAAGAAGTACCCTTTAATCCAGCTTCCAAGGTAATTCCTTGAACCTACCTACATATTCAAGCAGGGGAAGAGATATGTGATCAGTCCAATGTTATCACTCCAAACCAGCTCCACAAATTCCTGATTAACTCTGTCCAGTTCTACTGTTCCCTAAGAAGCCACACAATCTGCTGCAAGGTCAGACAGAAAAATGTGTCCTTACTTTTACTGGTTAGTGGAGATTTCTCTCTCTCTTGGACTTGTTAGAGGAAAGAATTAGGCAGTGCAACAAAATGCCTCCATGTAATCTTAGACATTGTCCAAACATCCTCCTCTGTACATCCCTGGAAGAGAGGAGTGCTCATATTGCCCTCCATATGCTCCTAAGCTTGCACTTCTGCATGAACAACATCGCTTCTCAATGCCCTTGGCTTCCTCTGGTGCTTTGGAACAGCTACAATGGATTTTTCTCCAGTTTCCTCTGAACTACCATGAACTGCTTCCCATGGTCTGAAAAGATGCCAGGACAAAGCTGGAGCTCATGTGCTCAGACTGAACACCAGACACTGGAAGTCAATTTTCCTCTAATATCATCTAACTCTCTACCTTGTGGCTTGGTCCCTTTGCTGGCACCTTGGAGATAAGCTTTCTGCAGGAGCACCTGGGTATAATTTAATGGATGATGATGCATGAGCTAATATAGAGGTCACTTCTGGGATTATACACTAGGAGAGAGAATAACAGAACATGTAATACCAAATGCTCCTGGAAACATCTCTCAAGGGTAATAAAGGTGACAGGAGGAAATACAGACTACACATTTCTTTATTAATAAATAAACTACTCAGAGATTGAGACAAAATGTCCTATCACTAGGAGCATCCTGAATAATAAAGGAGATTCTCTAAACATTTTCCAAAGAAGGGAAAGCATGCAAATTACAGCTAGCTATAAAAATTGTATGTTGTGAGCTGTTTTATGGGGTATAAAGCCTAGAGAGCTGAACAGCTCGAATAAACCAATTCCACATGACTGGTCTCACTTTGGAAACTTTGAAAGTATGTCAGAATGATACTTAGAGCCTTTTAAAATAAATATTTTCATAAGCTGATGCATTGTTTTAGGGTTCATATTATTAAAAAAAATTAAATTTGCTCCAGTGAAACTAAGACAAGCCTTAGTCCTTACTAATTTACATTTAGAAAAAACAGGGAAATTATAAACACACGGACACAGAATTTGTATTAAAATCATTGGTTTTCTACCAGAACTAATTATAAAGAAAAGGAAAAGTGTGATTGTTGTCCTAAAAGTAGAAATCTTATATGAAGGAACACTTCCACTGTCAAAAGCTGCCAGAGATAACTCACAGAACAATAATAACACAGAACCACAGGCTCAGAAATAGCTGCTCTCAGGAATGTTTCATTCCTGCCTGACACAGATACAGGCTGACAGACCAGATTTTAGCCAGGACTGTGCTCTGAGATCCATCTGGCACACTCCTTCCTAAAGAGGCTGCTCAGGAGAGACACCACAGACAGGCTGAGGGCTGATGATCTTGTCACCAGTACCTGTTCCAAGTGCCTTCCCTGTGAGCAACTCCCTTTTCCCAAGCCACCTCCCAGCAACACCCACTGCCACTTCTCTTGTGGCATGGCTTGAAGTTACCTTGAAAAATTGGTTTAGAAGCCTGGGATAATAAAGAGGCTCCAAAATACTGGCTCTGAGTAATGAAATTTGCCTACACTCTCCAGGAAGATGAAGAATATCTGTAATATTAGTGTCTCCGAACTCTACAGTGAATTAAATTCTGCCAGTGGTTCCACCCAGATCCACCCACTAGCTCCTACACCTCCATAAAATTAAACAACTGAGAGGGAGAAAAACATGTATCACAAACGATTTTCATTTTACTTTACTTAGTTTCAAGGAAACACTAGCAATGGTCCCACATAAATATTTATCAAACCACTCAAATTGTAGTAAATTAAAGGATCCTCCAACCTGCATATACAATAACTGAAAACTATTTTAGGAGAGAGCGACAAGAGGCAAGGAGTCTGAAGCAGTAAATTCATTCCTTTCTGCCAAATAGATGGAACACTGCAGGCAGGTCTGGTTTATTGTAAACTATATCATCTGGTGTTTCTAGTTTCCATTATGAGTCGTTTGAAGCCATGATTACGATTTTCCAGCACCAACTGCCTTCTCTAACCAGTTTGTCAGGAATTTCTATCATTCATGGGGTATCCAAATAGAAGATCAGACCACAACTCCTAGCACCATAAATAAACCCATGGAGTCTCTAATAATTTGAACTCTACCTCCATTTGTCAGTAACTTTAAGCTTTCAGCACCGTGAAAGACAGGACTGGCTTGCTAACAAGAATTTCAGGGATGAAACACCTAAAGATACTAAGTTAACAGGGTCATCTACAGCTGGCATTCTTATCAGAGATTCTCTACGGAGGTAGAAATTAGTGTCAGCTAGTGCCTAAATTAAAGTTCTGTTGAACTTTAAGGTCATGGGCTTTGCAAGAACATTAAAGATCCCCAAAGCATTTCATTAATATCACTGTTTTATCTTCGTGTTTAATTTCAGTGGGACTTAAGATGCTCCTATGCTTTCCTGAGAAGTAGTAAAAAACTTGTTACTTCAGTTTTTCCAGCTGTGCAGTGGGGTTAGTAACTCCTTGTATGTCAAGATGCTGCTTCACCAACTCTGACAAACGCTACAGAAGCCTTTGCAGCAGAAGATGCTGATTTTGTCTTGTCTCTCTGCTCCTCTGGAACTCACTTTGATCACTTCCTATTGCCAGTATATCCATGGGTAGTGTAAGGGTATATACAGAACCTCTTCGAGTGTCAGGCTGTTACATTAACATGTAGAAACAGATGCCAGACTAAAAAGTGGGGCTAGAGTGAAAAATGCAGTTTAGCTGAACTACAAATCATCAAAAAAGGAGGAGAAGGATTCCAGCATTTAGGCCTGATCTCATCTAACTCAACTTTTCAAGAAGTCAGGAACTCCCACTATTTGTTCAAATCTCCATTGCAGCCAGAAAAGAGGTTCTGATAGATGGTATCTAGTCTCCCAAGGCGGGTGATATCATAAACCCATGTGCTTTGTTGGACTCGCCACCAACTCTCAAAACAACAAAAATACACCACTTTGATGTGGTAACAGCACTGTGAGGGTGTACACACCAGAGCTAAAAAAAAATCCAGGTTTTTAATAAGGCAGTGTAGGACCTCTGGCAGAGACCATTTTCACAAGAGTAGTCGTAACTATTAGAGCTAACCTGTGATGGAAACTCTGAGCACACTCTCATCCCACAGAATTTTTTTACCACATCTCTGCTCATTTTCTGCCACAACAATCTGGAGACATAAAAGTGGGTTTTACACAATTTTCTTCTATGGAACTGCAATTAGCAGACTGGCAAAGAGATGGAGATGCACACCAGGCAGGAAGCAGTTCTAAAGATGAGGAAATGGCTCCAGCTTCTCTGTACCACCAGAGTTGCACAAAAGGAAGATTAGTAGTCATTTCTGCAAGATGAAAATATCAGATATTGATCAATTTCTGTAGACAGAAAAGAGGGTGCAACACTCCAACATGGTCAGAAAATGAAAAATCATGAACTATTATTTACATTACTCTCACCTCTATACTATTAAAAACCTTTTTTCTACTTTTTATTTCTAGAATTGCACTTACGTGTGGGTTTCAGAATGAAAAATAATTCCCAGAAATTAAATTAAAACGATGAATCTGGTAGAGAGGAGCCATAACAAATTACCTAGAAGTAAGGCTGACAGTATGTCTTGTTCACAGTTAACAGGGATGGGCTACGTGTGACCAAAGCAAAGCACTCAGTGTAGACCACCACCTGAGCTAGTCTCACAAGGACCTTAGCACATTTTTTGGAGCATGATTCACCCAACTTATTTCATATTTTTATGTTAGGGTGAAATGAATCATGTTTCTCAGTAGCTTGTTTCCTTCTGTTAACTTGAAGAAGCTTGCAATGACTAGCTCTCACTGTAGAAAACTGTATTTGATAACAGACTACATATTTGTATTCCAAAAAAAGGTGAACATGACACAAAAAAAAAAGGCAGTTCTGAACAGGAGACAGAAGGATCACATAACATGCTCCTCAGTGCAAGGTTTTTAAATGTCATGTTTGTGATGTTTACATCAACAGTCAATACATTTTAAAAAGTCCCTCCATTTTTTCAACCTCTAGAAAAAGTCTGAGACCAAATTCTTAGCTATGAATCATGACTGACCTCTAAACCCATGAGAAATTTCATTTTCTATGTAAGGTAATAGGAAACCACAGATGGAGTTGAAAGGTCAGGAACTGCAGAAATCTACTTCAGGAGACTTTCTATTAATTTACTGATTTGTACTGGCTCTGACTCCTGGAAAGGCAAGGTAAATCCACTGAAGTAAATTTGGAAGTGATTCACACTTCTAGTTGGCAAATACTTGCTATGCTTCCGGTTACCACCATGTATGAACTGGCATTTTTAGCACTGAAGGCTGTAACAATAATCTTCCAAATCAACGCTATATGACACAAAGCAAAGAGCAGCACTGTAGGAAGGGAATTCCAGGCTCACCCCCACAGTACAACTCTTACCAAACTACAACAGCATCCAGATTTGCACATTTATACTGTGCAGAAAGATCCATAAGGACCAGCCCAGAGAAGACTCCCAGGCTCATGGACTGCAATCCACACTTCAGACCTGAATGGAGAGCAGCCTGTTGTGGAACCCACACCAAAAGCTAAATCAAGCTTGGTGGAGATAGATCACAGTACCATGGAATCATTTCACTTTGACAAGACCTCCAAGATCACCGAGTCCAACCATTAACTCAGCACTGCAAAGTGCATCACTAAGCCACAGACATAAGTGCATCATCCACACGTTTTTTGAACACTTTCAGAGATCGTGATTCCACCACATCCCTGGGTAGCGCCTCACAACACTTCCAGTGAATGAATTTTCCTTAACACCCAATCTAAACCTCTCCTGGCCATTTCTTCTTGTCCTGACACTTGTTACTTGGAGAACAGACTGACCCCCACCTCAGTACAAGCTCCTTTCAGGCAGCAGTAGAGAGTGAGAAGATCTCCCCTGAGCCTCATTTTTTCCAGGTGCACCATTATGTACCTATATACATCTGCACTGGAAGAAGAACAAGCCATCATGACAACAAATGTGCAGCTGCACGGTGCAGTGTGTATCCATCATGCTTCTCCTCATTTCAGCTTCTCAGTATCCATGTGCCTCAGGGAGCAAAAGCACATCCCACTCAACACACAGGGCAACACCATTAACATGTATTATTTCAGAAAAATAAAAATAATGCACTTGAGCAGAATTTTGCTGAAAGCACAGACTTGCCTGCAGTCCAGCCTGCTCATATATCAGGATGAATTTGGCCCAGTTTATATCCTAATGATTATAATGGATGCTGCAGTCATCTTTTCATTAAGGCAGCAACCAAAAATATTGATTCGTTGTACTTCACACTCCTGCTTACCTTCACAAATTTCAGGAGAGACGGTACATAAGCCAATAGAGTTGGTCACTTTAAAAGTGACTAATGAACTGCACTGAAAGTAAATAAACAGCTATCTCTTTATAAATTAATTCAATATGTGACTTAAGCCCTTTTCTACAGCTAGAAAGCTGATTCATCATTCAGCAGCATTTAAGTTGCCACCAGTTCAATAGCAGAGTATTAATGTTGCATTCTATTTGACACAGAAGGTCAAATCCTGCATTCAGCTTACAACAGCATAACCCTGAGTAACCCAGAAGCCCTGCCCTCCACATCGCCATAGCTGCAGCTCTGCACTCAAAAGTGTTCTTCAAACTGCTTTCAAGAAGGCTTACATGGTGTTGAACATTTGGGGAAATCAGAAACAAGAATCCCAAATCTTTTGATCTGCTGGCTTATCAAGTCTCTTCTGGAATGATTAAGTGAAATCAAACAGGTTGGCTCATTTTCATGCAACACTCATGAAAGAGTGAAAGGCAGAAAAAAATCTTTGCATCTTGGGAGATTTGGGGCTTCTTTGCCTCCACAAAATATATTTCAATTTTGGAAAGAAAGTAAGTATATTTAATGTGGACCACTGAGTACAATTTCCACTCACGTTAAAACATGATTTGTGCTTTACTGAACAAGGGACCTAACTTATTCTAGGCTATCACCTCTACTAGTGCGTAGGCACAGGGTAAAAAAAATGGTTATTTTACTTGGGAGTGACATACACTGAGTTACTTTCCCTACTAGCTCTTTTAAGTTCAATAAATGTCAAATGCTGAGATTTCTGCATCAGTACTGCAGCATTTGCACCAATCTCCCAGTACTTTATAAAGAACCCATTGAGACGAAGTTAATGTTACTCAATAAGTAGGTAGGACAAAATTTTCAAATGCAGGAGCTTAATATTTAAACACATGTCCAAATGTCTAAATAATGTTGCCTGAATGCCTTCTGCTACTATCAGCACTGCAGGATATGAGAGTTCCTAACATTTCTGGAAATTACATTAAGTGCCCTCTTGACTTCTGACACTCAAGTCTGATGTTTCTGGACATAAGGTTTTGACTGCAATCATCTGTGTACAGCTGTAGCAGCAAGGCTGTAGCAGAAATAGAATAAAAATATTTTTCTCTGCTTATACTTAGATGAGAGCCACAGCATTTGTAATGTCGTCTGTTTTTCATAATGTTCAGTTTAGAAAGTTGACATTTGATTAAACAGTTTGAATTTGCCAAAACATACATTTTAATCTTATGTTTAATACCACATTCTCAATTAAAATCTTCAGAAGAAGACATATAAACCACAGTAAACTCACAGATCTAACATATTTAATGTAATTTCTGAAACTGTTGACTAATATTTTCTAATTTCCCCACTACTTCTAGTGCACAGCTGCACCATTACTCCCAACAACCATCAGACGTTGAAACAGCCAGTTTTTAAGTGTTTTACTAAATACACTTTTATATTTAGTATTTTGAACATTTTCCAATAGGGTGGTATGGTAATAAAGTTCAGCATCTGAAAAATCTTCACTATACAGACAATGCTTTCTAACACCAATGTTTGTAATACTACAGTCACCAAAGGAAAGCTAGCACAGGTCATTTACAGCTATGAACATTTCCCTGGACTTCTACCTTTTACATAAGCACACCAACACTGATAAACACCATGGTACAAGAAAGTGTATTACACAGGATGGTGTGTCATTCCAGAATAACTCCCATGAAAAATGACTTCCAGCAACAAGAACAAGACCACAAATTGGTTTTAGGACAAAATAATCTTTCTTTCGTGCTCCTTATTTCCTTTCATTGGGTTTCACACTGCATTCAAGGTCATGAGCATTTTGACTCTGTGAAGGTGCCCTGAGTAATTTACAGTGATCAACAGATAATGCAGTGACTGTAAGCAAGTCGTTCTGTAACTATCACTGCCTTCTAAATGGAGTCACCACACAGCCGCTGAAAAGAAATGCGCATTATTTCATATTCACAGAGTGATGAACGTAACCAGGTAATTAAATCATGCCATTGCTGTGCCTGGAAAATCCTTACTTATAATTTTATCTTGCCTGTTAAGAAGAACTGAATTTCTTATTAAGAGTAGAAAACAATTATGTGTCAGCTCTGCTTTTGAAAAAAAACCTCTATGAAGGAGAAATTAGAAACAAGACTCACCAGTTTCTTCATCGATGCTGAATCTCCCCAGGCCACTGCCATCCCTGATGGAATACTGGATCTCCCCATCTCTTCCAGAGTCCTCATCTCGAGCAACAACTTGCAAAACACTTGTTCCAATGCGGGAGTTTTCCTTTACAGATCCAATGACAGCAAAGTCAGGAAAATAAGGGCTGTAAAGATTCTCGTTAACATCCACCACTTCAACTTCCACAAAAGAAAGAGAGGAGAGAGAAACCGGGCGCCCCTTGTCCTTGGCACGCACGGTCAGGTTGTAGAACTGCTGCTTCTCGTAGTCGAGCTCCTTGCTCAGGCGGATGGCGCCGCTGGCTCTGTCGATCTCGAAGCGCCCGTTGTAATCGTTCACCAGCGAGTAGCGGACTTGGCCTCCCAAGCCCAGGTCTGGATCCTGAGTTTCCAACCAAGCTATGACAGTGCCAACCGGCAGGTCCTCAAGGACCTTCACGTTGTAGCTGGATGGGATAAAGGCTGGAGAGCAATCGTTAACATCATCCAAAAAAACCTTCAGGGGCACAACGGAGAACTGCTGATGGCCACTCTCCGCTCTGTCCCTAGCCTCAATCTTCAGCGTGTAGTTTGCTTTTGCTTCCCGGTCTAGCTGATCTGCAACATACACCACTCCTGTGGAACTGTTGACACCAAATTGATGGGTGTCTGTCAGTACTGAGTAAGTCACTTCACCATTAGATCCTAAGTCTTTATCCCTGGCTTCTACCTGGATAATCTCTGTACCAAGACTTGTACTTTCTAAAATATTAACCGAGTAACTGTCCTGCAAAAAAACAGGCTTGTTATCATTTGCATCCTCCACAGTGACAGTCAGCAGTCTCCATGCAGATTTCTGTGGATTACCTAAGTCATAAATCGTAATGTTGAGGAGATAGAGCTCTGTTTTTTCACGGTCCAAGGGCATGAGAACACTAAGTATCCCCATCTCCATGTCAATGTTGAAACAACTATCTACATTACCATCAGAAATTGTATAAAGTACTCTTCCATTAAAGCCCGAGTCAGCATCATAGGCTTTTATCCTCAGGATGGTGGCACCAACCGGCAGATCTTCTGAAACCTTTACATCAGTAGGAAAGGATTTGTCAAAATGAGGTGCCTGCCTGTTGACTGAATAAAAATCAAGAAAACCATCTTCCAAATTCAGCTTCACATTTGCTTTTGCCTTTTTGAGCAATTTTTCTGCTAGCTTCTGAGCAACTCTAGTTTCTCTACAGCTAAACGTCTTTGAAGACACTTTCCCATGAACTACTGAAATATTAACAAACATAGAATCAGCGAAGTTCTCTCCATCAGTTGCTGTTATCTTAAGGCCAAAATTGCTGTTCTTTATGCCGGAGTTAACAAGAGACTTTTTAAGCTGCAGGACACCAGAGTCTGGATTTAAATAAAAAATGCCAAGCTCATTTCCAGAGATTATTTTATACTTCACAAGCTCTAACTCATCTATGTCTATTGCAGAAACAGCAGTGATGTGACCACCAACAGGAAAATCAGACGAAATCACTCCCTGACAGGCCACTTTTTCAAAGAGGGGCTTGTTATCATTGACATTGCCTATGTATATGGTGACATTCACCTCACTTTCGTGGCGGTAGGGAGAACCCCAGTCAGAAGCTCTCACAATGAACCTGTAGCTTTCCGGCGAGGACTCAAAATCCAGTTCTTCAGATGTGCTGATGACACCTGTAAACTGGTTTATTGTAAATGGCAGTGAGTTCAGACTGGCAATACTGTATGTGATGTATCCATTCTCTCCCTGGTCTTCATCAACTGCTGACACTGCCAAAACGCTGGACCCCACTGGGACACTTTCATTGACGAATGAGCTGTAGGAGAGCTGCTGGAACTCCGGAGTGTGATCGTTGGCATCCTCTAACCTGACAGTAACCTGTGCTTTTAAATCACCACCTTTGTTTGCATATACTTCTAATTCATAGAGGTCCTTCTCAATGATTTTCAAAGGACGAGCAGTAGTAATAAGGCCTGTGTTGGGATTGATCTTAAAATACTCAGCGTCCTCACTTGGAGATATTCTGTATTCCACACCGTGTGGCTCAGGCATCAGCTTAACTACTGCAACCACTACACCAGGAGGTGAAAATTCACTTATCAAAACATCATATGCTTCCTTTTCAAACTTCAGGGGGATACTCTCCTTCTTAGGACTAGCAATGTGGACCAGTTTGACTGCAGAAAATTTCTGAGGAGATCCTTTGTCCTTAGCTTGGAGAGTGAGGTTGTAACCATAAGGGAAGCTGTCCCAATCAACAGGCTTTCTTTCTTTGATTTTGTACTCATTCATCCATTTCCCCTCTTTAGTCAGAAAGAATTGTTCTAGAGGATCTCCAGCCACAATAGAAACAGATTCTATTTCTCCATTAGCTCCTTCATCTAGGTCATCAACGTTAACAACTGCATAGGTAGGTTCCTTGTCTGATGGGAAGGGAATGTGGGTTACTACAGTTATTGTTGGGGCGTGTTCGTTTATACGTTCAATGTGAACATAAAGCTTGGCGGTGCTGCTTACGCCATTGTTTCCATAAAGCTTCATCCCACGGTCCACTGCCAAAATCTCAAGGTCATATCTGTTCTTCTCATCATAATTTAAGCGGCCACTTAGGGAGATAACACCACTCGTAGGATGAACTGAGAAGAGATCAACTTTATTTTTAAAGTAATAATAAAACTCAC
The DNA here is from genome assembly GCF_052056855.1 of Sturnus vulgaris. NCBI lineage: Eukaryota > Metazoa > Chordata > Aves > Passeriformes > Sturnidae > Sturnus > Sturnus vulgaris. The sequence continues at coordinate 40,489,808 of NC_142244.1, read as the reverse complement.
CATTGGACCCAATGTCCGCATCTGTTGCGGTCACCTGTGCAATGCTAGTCCTTAAGGGAGTGCTTTCTGCTATTGTGACAGAGTACGTGGTTGGTGAAAACAAAGGTCTTAGGTCATTCATATCCAAAACCTGGATGTTCACTTTTGTCCATGCTTCCAAGTCCTCTCCTCTGACAGACCCTTTTACCATCAATAAATAGTTGTCCTGGATTTCTCTGTTCAATATAGCAGAATTCCCACCTTTAGTCCTTATTCTGAGGAAGCAGAAGTCAGCAATGATGACTTCCTCTGCTTTAAAAAAGCCCTCATCATCACCAGACACTATTTTGTACTTGATATCCCATGAAAGGTCAGCCATGGTGATGCCCATCCTTGTCTGACTGTTGACATAGGTCCTGGCTGCAGAATTCTCGTACACTGTGGCATTGTAAGTGGAATGTGTGAAGTGAAAGCCAAGTGGGACAGTCCCGTGAGCCACCTGGCAAATGGAGGCCAGGAACTTGACAATCAGAAGGGCAAGGCATGACGGAGGTAGCCGTGAGCCTGACCAGCGGCCCATATTCACATCCATCACATCATTCTTTCACCCTGGGACAGAGAGAGAAAACAGGAAATGGTTGAGCAAGAGGTAAAAACTGTACTGTGAAGTGACATGTCAAAATTACTTACTACATTTCTAATCAAGAGTAAAATCTATGCAATATCAGTGCACCACATATTTAACAAAACAGAAAGAGAGAACACTATACACACACACATACAATCACACCAGCTCTGGGTATTTTCACACCTGTCTGAGTAGTATTTTGCAAGTGTACATACATGCACATATATATAACTATACATATGTATGTATGCACACTTTTTTAACATAAAAGTCTGTACCACATCCATATACACGTGCACACAGTCCAGAATATTAATCACAGTGAAATGAAAATTAAAATCCAACACATATATTTGTATAAGTTTATATAGAAAGATGAACCACATACAGAAATTATTTTGTGTTATTTATCAGCAGCTCCAACTAAGCCTAAACTTCTTTGTTTTCAGAGCATATTGGAAAATTCATTTTCTGTCTCAGCATTTGGAAGAGAGACAGGATTTTCGTATGTATGCAGCACTGTTATAGTCAAATGTTCCCCTTTTTTTATGGTCAGTTAAGAATGATGAAATTTGAGCCACCAAGAACAAGTAGAATAAGAAACTCATTATGCAATCATTACTTTAAATACAGGTACCTTCAGAAAAGGCTCAGTGCCTCACTTCAAGAATCTAAATTGTAAGGTTAAGCAGAGACAAAGTGGAGGCAGTGGCTGAAGGTTGCTGGAGGGTACTGCAGAAGCTGGGAGCCGAGTCCTGCTTATCACTTCCTCCTTGAAAGCAGAGGAAAGAAGCCTGAGGAAACTAGGCAGGTGCTACCATAAGGCAGTGGGTATCTTTGTTACAGAGTACATGCACTGCTACTTGTGAAAATCATAAAAAGTCGATTTTAAAAGGCAATTATTGAAAGACCCATTGCACACACACATTGTTCTCATGGTCATTTAAAAGCTACTCGAAAATTTTGTTTTCTCCAAGCCAAAATACAGGAGGAAAATGACAGGAAAAGTTGCCAATGATATAGGTTAATTTAAACTTCCAACAAGATTTCAACTTCCCCAAGGAGATTTATAAATTGCATGCAAGTTTTGAAATACAAATTCATATTAGTTATCACCTCCAATGTAATGGAGGGACTACTGCAGTTTCAGTACTAATAACAAACAATTTATCACACTGATGTGGCAATGTCCACAGACCACAGTTAACCTCCTGATCCCATAGTCTATATCCCATCGTTTAACACACTGATCAATTTGCTCAATTCTCCCAGGTGTTCGTCAAAGTACTCATCTTTCAGTACATTTACTTTCATATGCAGTTCTCCCCCGCCTTTATTCCTTCTTATTTTCTTTTCTATTATGTTAACAAAGTGAAATAAACTCTTAAAAAAAGACAATTAAAATATAAGATTCTATCACCTTCTCGACCTGCATTCCCCAGCAAATTTCACTTGTGGCAGTTTCTTTTCTGAATATGCCCACTCAACTATTGTGCATATAGCATATGTGAGTCCTGTGAATAACATCTTGTTCCATACAGTTCATACATCAAATAAACACAATTCTCCAATGTGCTTTGGGTACATGAGGGAACAGGTCTCTCCTGATCCTTTGTCTATAACCACAATACCTGTTTCTCTTCCTGCTAAGAGACAGATTTCTTTCTGGCTTACAAAAGAGACTGATGTTATGTTTCATATGAGCACCTAGATTTCTTTCACCATGGCAACTTCCTAGAAATTCATTTCCCTATTCTTTGAAGTAAGGAAATGAATTATCTTATCCCTATTTATGTCTCATTTGGTGATCTAGTTTCTCCTGTCCATGCCATAGCTCAGCATGAGCTGGTTTCTCTCCGTCTTTCAGGGACATCAAGTTTTCAAGTCCAACATAACTGGAAATCAGTTTTCCTGAGAGCACCATTGCTACAAAAAAAAATTATTTGAAACTTTACTTTCAGCCCTACTTCAGCCCCAAGGTTACTGACTGCTGTGGCAGACAGGCATCAAAGCAGATATTTACAAAGCTCTGTGATTAGGGGAACCTAATGAAAAAGTTGTGTATATCCTAGGCAATACAACATGACAACTTTATGCTCCTGTTCCATTTATCTTCCAATTTTTAAAGAAAGCTGGGGCTAAGACCTAATCTCAAACACACTGCTGCAAACCCAGTCATGTCAATAGTCTACAAAGTTTTAGAGGTTCAGTGCAATCAATATCAGTCCTGAAACACTAAATTCCACCTAGAAGGAGCATATGTATATGTGTGTGCTATTGAGAGCATGTTTTAGCTATGTGTACATATGTATGCACAGACACACAGATTGTGTATTTTTAGGTAGAATTTCATGGTTGGCACTGGAAAAATTGGACCTTCACATCAGGCAGCACTTTTAGAGTTTGATTTCATCTCAAATGTGGTATGCAGAGTTGTAACAAGCTCCCCATTGAAGTTATTAATCTATCCATATATTTATATGGCTATCATCATTATATTATATGAAAGTCCCAATGGATGAGCTATTAAGCTGCCATTTGGGCAACCCAAGAATGTTTTATTCATTTACTGAATTCCTTTTTTCTGGGATATTTGTTTTTAAGAGCTCATAATACATACATACTTAACACACAGGAAATGTAACGAGATAGGTTACAGAAACAAAGTACAAAGCAACCCGCCATGAATTAGGAGTCATTTCTTTAAAGGCACTTCTTGTCAAAAAATGTTATGTTTGAGTGAATAGAAAGGCTGTGATTACTTTTGCTTGACTTTAAAATGTTTGGGCAGGAGTTAGTGAAAAAAAAATTCCCTAGTACTGCTCAACATGGTTAGCATGAAGGAAAAAAAGGGAAAAAGAAAGGATATTAAAGGAAAAGGGAACAAGAAAAAAGGAAAAGGTAAAAGCTTTCCAGAAAGGAAAACTGGTCTACAACAGCAGCAGAAACTAAAAGGAAACAACTCCCTTTTAACTACCCAAGGAGGTGAAAAAATAACACAATATAGGAGACCAGAATCTTTCCACTCTAGGTCTCATTAAATACTCTGGCCTTGCAGTGGGAAGGAAAAAATAGAAAAACAGAACAGTGTGTCTTGATTTTCAATACTCTTTAAAAGAAATCTGAACATCATGGAGAACTCTATGATTTTAAATTCAGTCCATCATTTGAGTCATTTTCCTTTGCTCCTTGAACAAGATTAACTATGTGACCGAAACCTTGCAGAACAGCTGCAAGGACCTGTAGGTCCTTAGAAGAATTGAGAGAGGTATGATCATCATTCCTGTATCTCATTTTGGCTCTAGCAACCTCCAGTCTGGGCTGCATCCAAACATAACACCCCACCAGACAGAGAAGGAAGACCAAAGGAACTGCCAGGATTCCTGCACACCAAAAATGTGGCTCTAACTCAATGTGAAGATATGAAACAAGTGTCCCTTGGTTTGACTCCTTCTCCCTAGGCTGACTTTTCTAATTCCACAGATCTCCACACTATAAAACACTTGAAAAAGAAAACAGTGCATGTGTCTCTTGGGTAAACAAGAGCAAAAATGTCTTTTACAGAAAGTAAGGAATACAGCAGGCAAATTTCTTTCAGGAGGAATAAACTTTTAGCAGGCCACAGATGGGATAACAGAAGAGCCTTCTTCTCTCTCCCTACTTTGCCTCCAAGCCCAGGTATACTCTGAGAGCATGTTTCCAGCTGGCCATCACGCAAATTAATTCAATGTGACTAGTTAATACAAAACAACCATTAAAGGCTTTTTTACGTGTCCCTTGAAGACAGAAGAAACCTATCTCTGCTTTTAACTTCCAGCTTCACTCAATGAAGAGCCCAATGGAGTTCATATACAGGTCCTCTGGGCTATGAGGAGGAAAAAAGTTTCTCGACTTCAGACAAATTTCTGAGAGTCAAGGTATTTATGTACCCATGTGTATGGGGAAAAAAAAGGGGGTAAAACCGTGACTGAAAGGTTTTCATCTTAGTTTGCATTTCTCTTGGTGAAGCTGCAAAATGAAGCATGTCCCCTCACAAAGGAAAGGATTGGAAACCTCATGGCATGGACAATTAGTACAATTTGAAATTACTATTGTTTCCTTGAGAGAGTTGTCACAATTCTCTTTCAAATGGTAGCATTTAAATTTTACTAAACAGGCAGCTTTACAGCAAAAAAGGTATATTTGAAAATGTAAACTTATTTTTAGGAAGTAGAAGAACAGTAACATCCCATGCACATGAAGTCTAAATAGTACATAGAGAACTCACACATCTGCTGCAGAACAGAAGCTCTTGATTTCTTGGTAAGTGGCCTTAATTTTTCAAGGTAACTCCTGTCACTCAAACACCAACATCAACAACAACCAATGTATTTTCACTGCATTTTCACAAGGCATGAAACCTCTTCCCAGTGTTCTTTTCTATCAACAACAGCAATTTTACTACACAAAAACTTCTGCATGACCAGGCCACGAGGATCTGCAAAAAGGATACAAGGAGGATTGAAAAGCATTGTGGTAGGTCTGCAGTTGTCACCTATGAAAGGCTTGCATCAAGCTGCAAACAGTGATAGAAAAACCTAACGAATCCATTGTCAATATTACAGCCAGGAGGTGAGAGTCCATACACATCAGCGTCCTCTTGGAAGAAGTCTCTTCCTTAGCCCAGAACCATTGAAAACTCTTCCAAACTCACAGAAATTATTATTTAGGCATATGGAAGATATTGATTTAGGAGTTTAAAGACCAAGAGAGACATGGATTTTTTTAACTCTCCTCTCATTACACAGGCAGTATCACTAGAATGTAGTCAAATGAATATTGAGTAAGGGAAAAAATGTTTGAACGACACTTCCCCTAGCCAGACAACTTCCTTGCACTCCACAATAACTCACCCAGTTACGAAAGGCTAACAATTTACTGGCCAGGAAAAGAAATCAGAATACAGAATAAGAATTTAGAACTTGTGCCATGCAGAAATGAATTAAAGATTTGTGTTTGAGTCTAGGCAGGAAGCTACAAAAACCTCACTGACACCGACAGATTTACAACAGGAGATATATTCATGGAGCTACCTGCTCCCCGATGAGCACGAAGATCTGCTTTTCCATATATATGATTATATCATGATGTGTTTATCCCCAAAAGAGAAGGTGAAGACAAAATGATCATTTCTGCAGAGTAAGCCCTTGCAAGAGACAGCACTATAAATCCTAACCTTTCTCAGAGCTGCAAATCCTCCTGCTGCCTGCATGTCATTCCACAGGGGAGACAGGCCGCTCAGCGTGTAGCAAGTGTAATTCAGGCTGTCCCTAGGAAGTGAAGATTTAGCCACCCAGCCGTATGTTATGAATAACTTTGTTTTGCTAGCAGGTGCTGGGGATTTTTTCCATACAACACCGATCCTTGCCAAGTATCAGCTCATCAGCAAATGCTTCCACTTGCGAGCAGGAGCCGAGCATCATTTTTCTTCCCAAAGGAAGGGTGCAAAGGGTCTGCTGGACTCTCCCTTTCCCCTCGAGGATGAAACGTGGCTTGAGGAAAATGTAGGAGGAGGGGGCAGGAATAATTTGCCGCCATGTGAGATCTGTCAAAAGTGAATTCCTGGGAGCCACCTTACAAAAGATTTGAGCTTTTCCCTTGGTGGTCTGCCTCCAGGGAAACAAAGGCTGCTATCCAGTTTTCACGCTTTGTGTATCTCAAATCCCCCCCGGCTCCTGCTTCTTAGTCACTGTAAAATGGGGATGCTTTGGGGCAGTTTCAAAATGAAACAGTTATTTTAATAGGGACTTCCTTATGGAACACACTCAATGATACTATTTCCTTATTTTTCCCTTATGTTTTATTCACAAATCTACTTTGAGCCCCATCCAAGGAGTCCTAGCTTGAAAGCTCTTTCAAGGTGCAATGTCAGCAGCAAAAATCCAGCATTGATGAGTCCCACTCCTGTCACTGCTGGTCTTTCCCCAGCTCCTCTTTCACCACAAGTAAATCTGGATCCCCATCAAACAGCCAGCTTTCTACCGAGCTGCACCTCTGATCCTTAGGGGCAAGAGCTCTACTCACACACCCCGGGGCTGCTAAGGATGGGGAGCAGGACCACAGCCTGCCATGGGGCACATTCCAGCTGCATACAGTGGGACTTGAGCAATGATTTATTTGACTGGGCTTTCTGCAACTCTGCCCTTACCATAATGCAAATAATGGTGCTAATAATAATAACAAAAAAAAAATTGAGACAAGATAGCCTTCGTACAAAACCCTAGAGCAATCTGAATCTCAACTTTTTACAATCCCTGCTGTGAAACACAGCAATGAAATAAGCACTTTTTGAGCTGCAGCATCGATGTGACGGTGATGTACCTGCAGCTAAAAAAGCATATTCCACCTTTGGCACACAAGGCTCAGTTCCCACCATGAACTCTCTTCCGTGGTTGTTTTCCTGCAAACTCACACCCGCCAGTCCCAGCTGCTGCTGGTTTCTGCCTCCGGTCTGCTCTGTGTTTGGGATACTGCACATACTCCATCTGACAGCTTGCAGAGGCTTGTATAAACTATTTGGATACAGTTTATAGTAAGAAAGAAGTCCATGAGATTTACAACTACTGTTTCCAGGGCCATAAATAGGTATGTAGGTATAAGGACAGCAGTAAGCTGCTACTCTCAGAGGAAAAAAATACTATATATCTCCCTCAGACACTCTGTGTGGGGAGGTAGGGCAGCTCAAATGGTCCAGACCTTAATAGATGGGCAAATGAAGGGAGATTGAAAATAGAGTCGCATATACAAAAGCTTCTTCACCATTGACAGTTTCATGTAAAACACACAGCATAAAAAAGAGATTAAGGGAAAAAGACTGTCAGGTTGGACTAGATGATATTTAAAGATCTCTCCCAACTCCAACCATTCTATGGTTCTATGATTATGAGATGTCAAATCAAAATCATGATAGTCCAGTAAGGACTTACAAAGAGACTGCAGGATAAAGCTTTTCACTCTACACCAAAGAAGACATGAATGTAACCAGGTGCCTTCAAATAAAAACACAATTAAACGGAACAATCACCTGAGAACTAGCTAGATCATACTAATCTTACTAGTCAGGAAGAAAGAAAGAAAAAAATTTCTTTCTTGAGGCTAGGAATTGGATTATTGGTTTTGCAGTACTCTTTTCAAGAGAGCTGTGATACACAGCAATAGAAAGAGATCATGATGGAGAAAATATTTTGATTGAGATTCTCAACAAGTTTGAGATTTGAGAACAAAATCTAGATTTAGCAACGAACATTTTTCTTTCAGTAGGGCAGGAATCTGCAGGGTGCTGGCACTTGCTGCTGTGTCACAGGCATAACATGGAGCTGCTTCTGGAGCAACACACTGGAGTTGTCTACAACCTACTAGAGAAATCTACATGGGTCTGGCTGGTAGAGCAGCCACCTTTCTGAAAACCAGCTCTCCAAAACCCGCTTCTCAGAGGCCCTCTGGTGAAAGAATCTCTGAAACCTTGGACAAACTGTAAGAGCCCACAGCTCTTCACAAAAAAAAAAAAAAAAAGATAAAAAAAAAGATACAAACAAACCAAAAAAAGACTGTTGATAAATACAGTTGCTGCTCTCCAACTTTCTCTATTAAAAAAAAAAAAAACAGAAGGTTTGTCATTTGTTCAAAGAGGTATTATTTAGAAGGAGGGCTGTTGCCATTACTTTTTAAAATTACATCCAGCTCAGGCCATAGTACTTGGTTAACCTGCCATAAGTAAAAAGCAATGCACAGCTACATCAGGTCAAATAAATCACACTTTCTCTCAGATAAGTCGAATACACACTGCAGACATCATGTGGGAAATAGGAAGGTAGATGCAGTCAGCCTTAAGCCTACCAGTTCTGAGAGAAACCTAGAAATTTCCTTCCAGCTCACGTGTTAAGGTTCAATCACTGCAAGGAGGTAAGCTCTCCAGCAAAGCTGCCCTTGGACTGCTATCTGCATTAGAAATGCCAAAATCCATACAAGGTGCTAAATCCAACTATTTAGAAGGGAATATAATAATACACTATTTTTGATGCACGGAAGGGAGTGTTTGTGGCACATAGAGAGACAGATCTCTCTTGGCTGTGTGGAAGAGCCTCTGGTGCCACCTCTTCCAGTCACCTCCACCCAGAAAGGAGCCCTCAAGGGAAAAGCACAGACTCGAAGTCTTCAGCATCCTGGAACTCCTTCCACATTCTAACATTTTATCTGCCCTGAAACCACGATTCTTCCCCCCTCCAATGGTCGGCTCATGCATAGATATTTGAGAAGATAACCACTTTTTAGCTAACCATACATTAACTCAAACCACCACAGCTTCAGCTTTCCAACTCGGCCAGTTCCACCACCACAGCTGGGAGTCCCTCAAAGCCAGTTGCGTGTTTGGAAAGGTTCAGCTTTGCAGGCATGGCTCAATTAAAAGCTCCACAGAGCAGAGATCACTATTTAAAGCTGAACTGCTCGCTTTTGTTTATTTATAGCAAAACCATTAATTGCTAATCACACATTTGTTTGCTGGAAAACCAACGCTCCAAAATAAACACCAAGTTTAAAGACTGTTCACAGAACACTGGATGGAATCAGGAACAGTGCTAAAAATGTAAATCAGAAACATCAAAACACATCAGGACTTCAACTGGAGGAACAAACAACCCATTATTTCTGTGCCAGAAAAGAGGTTACCCATAAGCCGCCAGTTACCCACAGAGTCATCTACAGTCCAGCAGTCATTTGTGTCCTGAAGGATAACAGACACCATGGCAGACTGTCTGTTGAAAATATCTTCATGGCCATCAGCATATGTTGGATTAAATGAGGTATCTCTTAATACAGATTTTTGATAATCACCTTGGAAAAGTGCTTTTAAAATATTTGGCGTAAGAGGCAGAACCTCAGAAAAAGTGTATTTTCATGTATGATCCAGTTTCAAATGTCAAAATCATACAAAATTTAAAAGAGAAGGAAAAATAAGCTCGGCTTTCTTTTAGCTCTCCTCACTAACACAGCTCCATGCTTCCCTCTGGAGAAGCAAGTTCCTCAAACATCTAGAGAGGCAATGGATGGAAAACCAGGGGCAACAGCCCTGCAGATCTATGATCTGCCCCTTCTCAATGAAACACCCTTTAAACAAGCACAGCAGCCCAGGCTTCATGGAGAGTCTCACCACCAGGCACACTGGGAAGCAGGAACGAACTCCATGGCAGACTGCTATCTACCTCGGAAATCCCTATGGGTACTGGGCTTCTCTGAGGCACCCACACTCTCTGGTTGTCACAAAAGCTTCCACTGACAAGTGCCTCCACCTGCCCTGACAGCAGTGCCTCTGAGGCCCCTGAGTTTTGTGCATACTTGAAGGTCAGGTTAGTGCACACACCTAGCCCATTTCCAGATGAGCAAACAGGCACAGCATCTGAAGCCCCTTGCTCCAGGTCACACAGGAGACCCCTCCCACTACTGCAGCTGCCTCACTATGCTGCCTTTGGTACCTGCAAAATCTAGGGCAGGAAGGTTTCCCTACAAAGCAATACTCACCAGCATGTATGGCCTAAATTCCCAGAAATGAGAATCATACAGTTGTGTTCCTCATCATTGCTGCCAGGGCTACCATTCAAAAATTATCACTTACTCACAGGTCAGGAGTTTGGGTTTGGTCTTAAAAATTACATGTAGATCTTGGAAAGTTAAGTGGACACTGATTATGAAATGGAGACCAGTAAGGCAGAGGTAATAACAGTAATAGTAATAATAATAATAACACCACCAACAACAACATCAACAACAGTGTTATGACTCGATTATATTGTTTACAAGGGCAGCCACAAGGAAGAACAGTCACATCTCAACATCTCACCCTTTTCTATCTGTTCTCCTGGAGTCAAGAACACTTGTAGTCAAAGGTTAAGTTGCAAAACCTGTGCTCCCAAATACTGGGAATGCACACCAAACACTGGCTGGAGTAAATCACCTAAACATTCAAGTCAAGGTCAGGCCCAGTCCCCCTGACCATGCATTCATCATGTGTCCCTCCTGTTCATCAGTTTGCTGTCAGGCTCCTTGGTCCAACTGCTCCCTGCCTGCTGGTGCCACGCTGAGTCCCTGTGGATAAATCTTCCTAAGAAAGCCACCCCATCCCTTAGACACTCTGACAAGCAGAGAAGTTGTTAGTGAAGTGACCACCTCGCATCACATGTTGAACATCCAACCTAATGTTTGCCAGTAAATAGTGCAGATCCCATGTTCCCCAGCTGCTGATCCATGCTCCCAAAAGACAAAAAGTCACTGGCTCTGCATCTTCTATGTGTTCACCAAGAGGGGAGTCATCAGTGCTGGCACCCCCATATCATCCTACCTGTTCCCTCAAACCCAGGCATGGCTATGCCATGCTGCTCCATCTCTCCTGCCTCATCCCAAAGGTGCTGTGACGGTGTGCAGCTCCCAGGAGCTGCACTTGGCAAAGGTACATGGATGTTCCCTCTTTCAGCGTCCCACAGAAGCAAGCTCAGGCCACATATTCACCATTCTCTTACCCTTTTTCTTCTGACAAGAGAAGAGGAAAACTGCTCACATTAAATAAAGAGGACTCCAGCCTAAAAATCAACACTTAACTCATGCCCAGTGAGGCTTGCTGCTCCTGAATTTGAAACTTCAGTTTAAAATGAAGTTCCACATAACAAGGCACTTTTTGCAGATAGCTCTTCCTCAGGCTCTACCATGCACTGACTGAACGGCAGTTGCCATTTCAACCTGACCCCTGCAAATCTCCAGAAAGGTAAACAACCAAATGAAGTTGCTTCAGAGAACATCAGGTCAAAGATCAAAACCACTGGGAAGAATTTAACCTGTTTCTTCTGTGTTTTTAAGATGAAACTATGCAGGGGGGAAAATAAGATATATAAAATAGCAGTGTATAAGCTTACAAAGCAAACTTACAAATCCACACAGAAGGAGGAAAAAAGCAGAATGTCTCACTTGTGAAACTATTATGGGTAAGGACACAATATCTGTATATAATATAGTTCTGTACCACTTTGATGGGAGAAGACTGCCAATAGCTTTTGGCATATGAAAGCTGCCGTGAGGACTTCAATAAAACTGAGTATACTGTTAAAAAACCTTCTCATATGCATCCCCAGAATTTATCTTCAAATGCCACTTTATTAAATTCTGTATTCTCCGGCTTTTGGAAAAATGCTTTTATTTTATTAAATGAACTACGTAATATATTGTTTCTCTGAAGCAAAAGCATCAGTAGGAATATAAAGTAGTTCTTTCAACACTGAAAACGCACAGAATTTTGAACTTGAAACCAACTTCCAGTAAGAGAGCACACCTAATCTGAGTGAGGGTGTACACTCACACAAGTACAGACCATTTCATCACGCCCAGCTGCCCTCATACCTCATGCAACTACACAGCCTGTGACAGTTACAGACATTTCAGAGTTTAAATCCTTGCTGCTGTCTTTCTAGGCGATACCCCAAGGTCTAACAAGGTCTTGAAGTATATGAAAACATTAATTCTTTTTTTGACATGCAAAAATATCGCTCCCAAACAGATGTTCCTCAAGTGCATATGAAAACATCCTCTACAGCCAGTGGAACAATGAGACGTGCAAAAATCACGGAGGTAACACACACAGAGATTCATGCTCCCATGCCACATCAGTGAAGGGCCACGGCAGATGGTGTGTCACCGTGTGAGCCTGGCCACCACAGCCTGGAGGCTCTACCAACTTCTTTGCAAGAGTTGCAGCCACTCTGCACAACTAAACCTAATTATATTCAGCCATAATCCTTTCATGCCACAGCTTGGTGATCACTTTACAGCAGGATAAGCCACCGTGGCCACCAAAGCAGCTGTCCCAGGCTCAAGCTCCCTGCTTTTTCCTGTTGCTTTTTTGGGTGGGAGGTTTTTTTTGTGTGTGTGTGTGTATTTATTTTTTGTGGTTTGTGTGTGTATGCATGGTTTTGGCATTGATTTTGTCTTTGTCATTGTTGTTTTGGTTTCGTTTGGGTTTTATTTGTTTTTTGTTGATTTTGTTCTCAGTGGGGATTGAGCTGCCCTATTGCAAACACGCCTGTGAACAAAAGGGAGGGAGGGAGATGGGAACGGGTGCCTGGGGCAGGCAGGATCCTTTCCATGTCCATGGCAGCTCAAACTGTTTGTTAAACAACAGCCGGAGTTGAGGCAACCAAGATGGTGTGTAAAGAGCAGAAAGTACCTTTGAGAAACATACTGAACACTATCAAAATACCCAAGCCTTAAATAGACACATGAAGTATTTAAATGCTTTCACACCCATAACAAGTTTTGTTTACTGCCCAGCATTTAAACAGCTTTTTCTTTACTATTGTAAAATTGTTCCCAAACAGTGTGAATTTCAAGTTACAATGAATAGTAGCACTCTAACCCCTATTTACAACCCATTCAGCAACATAATTCCAGAAATAGCATGCAGGATTTCCACACTCTAAGAAATAAAACCTGTTCTTGGCTCAAAAGAATTTGTGCAAATTAGCTGACAAGAATCACTTCCTTTTGTTCTTCCTCTCTGATATAGAATATTAAAGGAAAAAGAGAATCGCTAACCAAGTAATATGAAAAACTTTTATTAAAACCATTAGAATCATGAAGCATTGTTAACGTCCCTCTCGTAATTATATGCAAAATGTTCAGTATCCAAGGAAACAGCGTAGTAATGAAGTTGGAGACTACTGTAAAAAAGCACCTTCTAAATTACCTCCAAGAATGTCTGTTCCAGAGGGACTAGCCAGTTTATTAGTGGGTGACACCCTGATCGCTTGGACATGCTACAGCTTAAAAACAAAAAGCTAACAAGCTACTTTTACATAAAGGGCCCTTTTGTTTCCTGTGTATGAACAGTCCCTTCTCAGCATCTAGTTAGAGAGTTCCTCTGCAGAGCTGAGTATTTCTCTAAGCCCATATTCACCTTCATGGGAGTTGTTCAGTAATGATGGGCACTAATTAAACTGCATAACCAGCAACAAATGGAACAGAGATGCTGTCCTTTGCTCCAAGTTCTCAGCAAATTGAAATGTGAAATAGGAGAAATACTGAACCTGCGCTCTTCTCTGGACCCCATTGGTCTGAAATCCACTTCATTAGCACCAAGCACTACTGCATATTGGCTCATGCCTGCATTATTAAAATTAATTCAAAAATGAATACTTAAGCTCCAACATCAACAGCTCACGCTCTGGGATGTTTCGTAGGAAGGCAGGCTACGGTAAGGAAGCCAATGCAAAATTAACTCCTGCTTTTTGGTGTTAGCACCTAGAGCAGCATGCCAAACCCTGGGTTTTCAGCTCAATTTCAGCAAGCATTCATTTATTCTCCTGATTTCTGTGGCAGCTTATTCCCCCCAACAAACACTGAATATAAAGCAGTTCCAGTGGGTTCAACCACTCTGTCATGCTTTGGATGAACTTTGGTGTTCCCCTCTTCCAGGATGTGTGACAGTTTTAGGTGCACATACGTCAACATCTTTGCTTCTCCAGATGCCTCCACAGTCTGTGTGACCTTTACATTCCTTTTTGGCTCATTTTTTTTCCATGACTGACCAACAACATGCACAGTAACAGAACTCCGTCGCTATTCTAGATGCTTTCAGGGATGCTGATTTAGTAAAAGAGGTTCTACCAGCACCTTCATTTTCCCTCCTCTTTCAGGCCTCATCACTTCAATTTTCCCCGATTTTACTCCTTTTCCCAGTGTAATAACCCTTGTCATCTCTGTAAGATCTAAAGGCAACTTGTCTGCCCTGCTCTTTCCACTCGCATTGTTTTGGGGAGGGTCTTGTATCATTTAAAGAACTTTCACATCTTCAGTATATTCTGTGACTTTCTTTACACTTCCCCTCTTCCAGACTGTGTAGGGATGATCCTCATTTTTCCACCCTGAACAGCTTCATCTCCTGGACCACCTCACTAGTTTGTCTGCTGCTTTCTCTTCTCAAGCTCCAAAGCTCACTTTCACATACCACAAAAAAGATCTCGCCCAATTAACCTTTTTAACTGGCTCCTATGCCTAAAATGCTTTCTTAAAAGGCTGTGTAAGTTAGGGACATAGCTTTCTCTTACTACCCTCTCTCTCTCTGTCAGTGTATCACAGTTGTACAGCGTGTCCTAATGGGAATTTCTGCATTGTATCAGTATACTCACAAATCTGGCTTAGAGTACCATAATTATCTGATTACCAGACCGGCTAAATCCTTTATTTTCTAAAGACATTTCCTTGTACTCTTTTTCTTGGAGCAGTTGTGCATTCAAAGCATTTAAGGGAGTGAACTTTCTCATTCCCATTCCATTTTACTGTATGGTCAGCTCATCCACTTCACCAGCACTGTTACTTTATTTTGTCTATGACCAACAGTCATGACAGCAGTAATTTCATGAGTATCAAACCTCTCTCAAAAGCCACATCAAAGATGGAATACCAAGAAACACTACATCAATGAAGTCAGAACTCAATAATGGTCACAGCCAGTCAGTGTTGGTGTGCCTTTGTCAGGCACTTCCTATGTAGTGCAAAAAGTTACAATTCCAATCAAGGCTGGTTAATTCAGAAAATTCTGAATTAAAAGAAGTCTGGAAGGGCACGAGGACATTTCAGTAAATTTCCATGATGATGCTGCTTATGCAGACTCACCAAGAACTCAGCAGCAAGGAAACGCTAAGGCAATTTGAATTAATTCACTCTTTAACAGGCAGGTGCTAGATGCAAAACTGTAAATATTAACTGCCTCCACAAAATCTAGTGCCAAAAGGGTAGCTCTACCAGCCAAGCCAACAGCACCCTTATTTTCAGAGGTACATAACACCTATAGCTTGGTTCAGTGGGAATGTTACTGCTCACTACCATGGGAAACTTGAGCTCTTCACCTCTTCCTGTTTTAGTTTACTTATCGTGGTTTATGCTTATCTGTCTGCCATGAATGTCATGAGGTTTAATTAGTTTTGGTCTGCAAAACACACTGAGTTCCCCTGGAAAAGCTGTATATGCAATCACAGTAGGATCCCTGCAAGATAACTTTCTTGGCATCCCGAGAGGATCCAGCACAAGCAGCCAGAGGACAACTCCAAAAATGAGGTACTCGATGCACAAAACTCTGCAATCTCCATCTGTAGCTCGAGAATCAAAACTTTCAGGGGCAGTATTTTGGTGCAACATACAATGAAACTGCTGTGGGAGTTACAGAAAAGTGCTGGCAAAAACATTAGCAACAGCATCTTTCAGAATAAATAAAGCAAGTAAAAAAACCAAACAAACCAACCCAACAAAAACCTTAAAATGGAAATATTAGGGGAAAAAACGGAAATCAACAATACTAACAAAAGCACCATGTGGGTTTCCTAAATATCCCAAACAGCTTAAAGTTGCCCAGACTCCTGTATTCATTAACTGTTCAGGACACAGATTTATTTATTTATGGCTCAGAAAAGAATTCCCAGCTCAGAAGCTTTCCAAAGAACAACCCTCCCCAGTTCTGCATGGGCACCTCAGCCAACTTGCCCTGCCATTTCTTATTCTGATGCTAATGCAGTTCAAACAACTCAACCCTGCATTTTTTATCTATGCAATAAGCCTATCTTTAGGTCACTTAGTTGTGTCAGTTTAAATCACAACATTCTCACAGAGAAAAATCTGATCATTTTATTTACTTCTGGGGACAGAGAAGGCAGAAGAAAAAGCTTATTATAAAAATACTATTTTTTTGTTTGTGGTGCCTAATTCAAGCCCCTCTGAAATCTGTGTGAATTTAAACAGCAGCTGAACCACAAGAAACAACAAATTTTAATTAAGATTTACAGTTACCTTCAAGAAAAGGTACCCTGAGAAAACTTGGCCATGCACAGGTGTATCATATAATCATATAATATTATTAGGTCTTATCCAAAGTCTGCTGGAATAAAGGTCAAGATTCTATTGATCTCTGTGGGTTCCAGTTCTCTCTCCTTTGTAAAATAAGCCTGGATTCTGCTACTCCAGCTTTCACAAGCATCCACACAGGAATATTCACAGGGCTTCTCACAAGACTGAAAAACCATGAAGTTGAAGCCATCCATGAAAGGTACTGGATTTATTCCAGATGTGGAACTGTTTTTAATTGATTTGGAAGCATTTGAAGTACTCACTCATTAAATATGCTTTGCATTTTACACATGCACATAAGAGAATAAGAAAACCCAAAACTGAAGCCAAACTCATAATATCTTATTAAAAAGACTCTGACACCACTTTTAGCAAAATTAGGTTGGTATGAAGACAAGACTTACAGCACTGCCACAACACACCAACATCCAAAGCATGCAAGCTCCTGCACTGCCCATCCATCCCAAGGCAGCCTCACCCCGACCTGGAGAATTCAGTTTGGGAGCTCTCCTATCTCCACTGACCCCTGCACCTCCCCATACACAGGACACTTCCCACTGTGCCCATCCCCATCACACAGAGCAATCCCTGAACTCCAAGATACCGCTTTTCTACAGAAGGATGAAACAACCTGTGGTAAATCTATGTGCCAGATCATCATTACTCGTAAAAATCATAGGATATCCCGAGTTGGGACCCGGAGGGATCACTGAAGTCCAGCTCCTGGCCCTGCACAGGACAGCGCCCCAGGAATTATGACCTGAGATGCTGAACATGCTTGAGAGCTCTGTCCAAATGTTCCTTGAACTCTGTCGGGCTTGGAGCTGTGACCACTGCCCTGAGGAGCCTGTTCAATGCCCAAACACCCTCTGGGTGAAGAACCTTTTCCTGATACCCACCCTAAACTCTGCCCAACACAGCTTCAGGCCATCCCCTCGTTTCCTATCAGTGGTCACTGTAAAGAAGAGGTCAGTGCCTGGCCCTGTGCTTCCTCTCATGAGGATGCTGAAGACCACACTGAGCTCTCCCCTCAGTCTCCCCTTCTGCAGGCTGGATCCAGGCGAGCGGGAGGCTGTGCACAGGGGCAGCTCCACAGGCACAAACTCCAGCGCACACGAAGCGTGGGCACGTTTCTGTTCCGTCTAAACCCGCCTCAGCACACCACCCAGCGCAGCAGCGGGCTGCCCCCCGAGAAGATCCCCGCTACCAGCCCACACGAGGCCGCAGCGAGCACCGCTGGATATCCTCGGCACCCAGGGATGCCGGCCGTGCCCACGCTCGGTGCAAGCCCGCCCCTGGCCAGGCGGTTCCCGGTATTCCCGGCGGTGCCAGGCACCGGGATAAGCGGCTCTCGCCTCCCCTCTAGCGGCGGAGCGGCCGCCGCTGCCGGCGCCGCTGCCCGCGGGCGGACGGAGCCGCGTCCCGGGCTGGCACGGCCACCGCCAGCCGCGCTCCGGGCCACGGCCCGACAGCACCGCTGCTGCACGGGGAGAACACAGCACACAGCACAGCTGGGCACACCGGGCACAGCTGGGCACAGCTGGGCACAGCGCAGCTCTCCTGCTGCCGCGGAAGCCACAGGCGTTCGTGAGCAAAACTGCCATGCAGTACTGAAGAACCACAACTAAGTTCAGAAGAGTTCTATTTTTAATTGTCTCTCTCAGAGATCCAAAACAATCACGTATTTGGTGACAACAAAACTCTCAAACTTTTCGACAACAATGGTTTTGTCTCCAAGGCTCAAATTTAATTTCAGCGATCACCAAGCAAGGTCAGTTTCTCCTGGATCACAATTCTGCCAAGTGCTACCCAATTGTGTATGATGTTCACAACCAGCACAAAAAGCATAAAAAAACCCCCAAAACTTCACACTGCTTCACAAGTCATAATTTTTTTTTCCCTAAAAAACCCCAAGCAGGAACATTCCAGTTTCTTTCCTTTGGTTGCCAGTGCTAAAATATGCTAACAGCATTAAGGCAAGGGACGACTTGAAGAGCTCACAATCTGTATTCAGCATAATTAGCAGATGCCAATTTAACTTATTACTGCTTCTTATACTGCCTTCTATATTACAAAAAGAATATCAATGAAAACCTGTTATCTAAATTACTGTTTTCTCAGTGCTGATATAATACAACAATAATGGGAAAATAAGAGTCACAGAGCACGTGTTAGGAAATACCTGATTTTGAAATAACATTATAAACAGCCACAGTACGGAAAGAAATGAATGCCTGCAGACAGGACTTTTCTCTCTTCCCTCACACTTTGTATTTTTAGACTGTTTTTAAAGTAATTACATATTTGGTGGCATTCCTGGTTATTCAAATAAGCAATGCAACATTCCTGGTAAAGCGACACCACTACATCAGGTTGCTCAACTGTCTCAGCTACTTATGACTGCAAAGCATGAGAAATGAGCACCCTCAAGAAGCATTTTCCATGCAGAGAACCAACAGCTCAGAAGTAGGACCACAAATAACTGAAAGAAAGCAAAGCAAGCCCTAAAATCAGCCCTTTCCAAAATGCCAAATAATGGGCTGTGTCACAGCTAAGGGGACAGTTACAGAGAGCACTTCTGACTGCCTGCAAGGCAGAAACACATTAACACATTTTAGAAAACAATGCCCTCTTGAACTAAGAGGTTGTTGAAAGATGTATCCAGCGCACTCGCACAAAAAAAAACAGTGCGCACCAAGGCTGTGGATTAAACAGGTTTCTAACACATAAATGACATAATGATCCAGTCCAGGCATCATTCACTGCTAATTCTGCTTGGTGAAGATGTGTTCCTGCTTACAATTTTGCATATTACAATGCAGAGCAAACAAATATTTTAATAAAGTATCTTCTGACTCTCAGGCTAAGTTGAAGAGCCTTGTAAGGCTATGCTTCTCCACAGCTTTAATCGATTTGAGCTCTAACTTCATTTGCTATGCCTAACAGACAGTGTAAACTTCAACCTTCCCAAGAATTAAGAAGAAAATAACATTTCATACTCCCCCACAAGCAGTGTATGGAGAGCAGAAAACAGAACCGCTGCACACATACCCTCCAATTAAACTGGTCTCTGTGGAAACTAATAACTTTCCACAGTATGCACTGTAATCCAAGCAATAATTTTAAACAGGCATAAGCTGCAGTGTGCTGAAGTAAGGCATTCTTACCTTGCGAAGGGTGCCTGAAGACATTTAGTTACAGTGAGCGGGGAGAATGTGCATGTTGCCAAGTGTTAGCCATGCACCGGGCTGTGCCTTACCCCACATCTGCGCAGCACACCCAACGGGGTGCGTGTGCTCCCGAGGTACAGAAAGAGCACCAGCAAAGATCAGCACCGGCGATAATGCCCCAGCTTTATGTCTCAATCAGCAGCGAGCTAAGCTGGAGGAACCATTTGAGATGAAAAGGGAAACAATTCCAAGAAACAAGATCTTTTTTTTCTCTCCTCTGGATGCAAAGAGCTTTGCTTGGGTGACCTATAATACCTTAACACAAAAATCTTCACAACCCACCTCCCTCCTGAGCCACCGAGTTGCACATGTCAAATGACACCACAGAAACAATGCACAAAGACTTTAACAAAAATACTAAAGAGCCCCTTACCTTTTAGTCAGAATAAGTGACAGATAACAGTCATGAGAAACTCAGTTGGCACAGTTGCTGTACGTATTTCTCTGCAGACTTCTTTTTAGTGGTCCCAAAAGCACTGAACATAAAAAACCTCCAGCCTGCCTGCTTCATTCTTCAGCAACAGAGATACATGCTGTCACGGTAACGCAAAAAAAAAAAAAAAAAAAAAAAAAAAAAAAAGGCAAAAGGAACTATAGATCTTAGTTTTTAAAGCCTTTGTGCTTATAGGGAAGAAAAAGAGGGAAAAGAAGGAACAGAGCAAACACTTTTTCTAAGAGAAATGTGGTCTTGGCTATATAAGTAACCACAGCACAGACACATTCAGTTGGAATTTCCCTGTTTGCAAGCTCCTTCAGAAAAATTAAAAAAAAAAAAAAATCGGTCTTTAGGCGAAAAAAATCAAATGCATGGATGGGGGGAAGGGAGAGGAGGAGGGTACTGCTCCTATGTGACATACATATGGAATGAGCATTAGAACAATGCTGACAGGACAGCTAAGCAACTGCACTCTGGGGCAGCAGTTTTCAAAGCAGAGCTTTTGCAGCTTTGCAGAAAGCAGAGGAAAACAATTCAAATTAAAAAGAGCCCTCCGCAAACGGGGCGGGGGGAAAGAAAAAGCCAAGAAAAAATAAAAGAACGGAGCTGTTAATTCAAGGACAACTACCAGACTTAAAAAAAACAAAAAAAAAAAAAACAAAAAAGAAAAAAATAGTTGTCTAATTTCTGAAAGGGGGGCGGGTGGGAACTGCCGCGACTGCTTCCCAGCGCTGCGAGCAGAAGCCTTGATGTCTAGTGCACTTACATTTTATGCTGCGCACAGTGGGTCCCCTCCTCCCTGCCTGCCTCCCTCCTTCTCTCCCTCCCTCCCTCCTTCCCTCCGCCCTCCCTGCCTAGGAAGCTCTCTCTCCCAGGGGACAAGAATTCCAGTGGACCCAATTAACACCGTACTTTGCTGGCTCCTTGCTATGGTCGATATTAAATAAGAGGAGTTTTAGCAGCATTGAAAAATAAAGCAGCCATGTAATGTGTGGCTGATGGAGACTGCATTTTTCCTCCTACGTCTCTACTCCCCCAGTCTCGAAACGATCCAACGCAGCAGAAAAAAACCCCATTTCAAAAGCATGTGCCAGTACCAGTGATCCAAGCTGCATCAGATATTTGTTAGGAACTTGATGGGAGCCCTCGGCTGCTCATTTCACTAGCTTCGGCAGTACTTTAATAAAGTGGATTTACAAATCAATGGAAGGAATCCAAAGGTTCACAAACAGGCTCTTTCATCAGGTCCGCTGCCTGACCGTACAGGAAGTTTGCTGAAGGGGTCTGGGGACTGTTTCACCAGCACACTTGTTTTCAATGGACTCCCAACAACACGACTTGTTTGGTTTGGTGAAAGAAAGGCAGTAAGAGGTTCACTGCTTTAAGGGAATGCAGCCTAGTGTGTTTACTGCTTCATTCCTGAAGCACGTGTGACAAGGCATCCTACAAACTGCAAATTATTTTAATTTGAAGAGGGAAGTTGTTGGGAGGCAGTAACCTTCTTTGGTCCTGTTTTCCCTGATCTATCAATCACAGATTGCCATGTAAAAACAATCTACACTACAGGCTCTCTCTATAGAGGAAAAGCAATTACTAGCATTAACTCTTGCAGTTGCAAATAATACAATACAGTCCAGAACTGATAGAGTCTGCCTGCAAGCCATTAATCTCAGAATAAATGGGTGGTTTGCTTAAATCCAGCTGGACTGAAATTCACAGGTTAAGTGCTCCCCTTTCCCTTTCCATATTCCTATTTGTATTTGTAAAACTCAGTGGAAAGGAAAGCAAGCCATATTTATTTGCTGCGGCCAGTACAATTCCAAGCCAAGAGTATCCATCAGTGAACCTGCCTACAATTACAGGATTTCAGCACTAGTAGCTGCTTATCCTTTTTTGTTTCTGGGGTGGCCATGATCTTCAAATTAAAGCCAATAAATAGCACTGAGCAATACCCTTGATTGAACAGCTAAGCTGACCACTGGTTTGAATCCCTCTTGTTAAATTAATGTTAGATTACATTTCCATACAAATAAGATCAATTAAAAATACTCATAAAACCATGAGATCAAAGGCAGTGAAGAGTTAAATTAATTAACTCAAAAGCCCTCCAATTAAATAATGTTAAGGTTATGATTCTCCCTCCAGCTAACAGAGGGGAAAAAAACCCAGGAGCAGGACAAATTTCTGTTAGTGACTAAAAGCAGTAGATCCAAATATCACACCATTTGATACAAGTTCCTTATGATGCCAAGTAACATCCTTCATAGTTAGACAGATAAATGTGGGGCACACAGAAATCCCAAGAAGTGGTCAACTATCCCAAGAGATATCACAAATCAAAGGTTTATGCACATGAGAAGATCCAAAGGAGTGCAGCTATACTGCTTATAGACATGAAGGCATATTTCTTGAGCTACAGTAATTCCAGGCTCATGTACTTGCACCTGTATTTGTGGTGAAGATGCAGCACTTCACAAGTATCTGACATGGGGGTTTTTTTGAGCAAAAAGGGTCAGGGAAGAAGCAACTCTGATTAACACAGCACTAAGCAGGACAATACCAGGTGACAATCTGAAAGAGAGGAAAATAAAAAACTTTCAGTGGAAATCACAGGAATTTATGTAGATCATCATGCTTCACAGTTGTTATTGATCCATCACCACAGCAAACTGGATTTGAAATGTGATACAGAGATCACTGGTAATAACAACCATAGTCAGACAGTCAGAGTCGGCAAAATGACATTTCTCTTTCAGTCCCCTACCCTGAATTAGAGGGCAATGCTAATTGGCTAAAGTGTCCCTGTAAGTGGCCTAAACCTTTCTACACAACACTTCTCTCAGCAAGGGGATCAAATCACTTCGCAATTGCTTTGGGACAACATCATAGTGAATGAACACATACATACACTCCCACAGGTAATCAAATTGCTAACAAAAACAACACTTCAGTAAGGATATAATGCACTGAATCTACACTGGCTACGGAGGTCCAGTGGGTAGCTGCATTTTGGGAAAGGTTGAGGTTTACAGCCACACAGAGGCACGTAAGGGCTCTTGGAATCCATAAATGGTCCATCAGTTGGTCTGTAATCTCAACACTCCCAGGCCCTAAGAATGTCTTCATCAAATCATCGTCTCCAAAATGGGGATAATGACTGAAAGCCTAAATTGCCTCCCTGAGGAGATACAAAATATGTTGGAGAATAGCACGAAACTGATTCCAGGCTTTTCAAGTCCCTTACTTGCAAAGATTGTTCTTCTTTTAAACACAAGCAACTGAATTTGACCTATTTTTTAAGTAAAGCTTTGCTCCTTAAAAAAAATATCAACGCCATTCTAGACTACTCAAGTTTGAATCAAAGCACTATTCATGGTATTAGAGGAACACCTGTGCTCCTTAAAGGTTCTGCATGTGTATTCACTCTCAAGTTTAATTCCAAATAAAAAGTCACACTATTTTACGAGAAAATGATTTAAAGATCGTTTGACAATTAGAATTACAGTCCCTGTTTGTAGGACATTGCAAGCCAGTGGAGAATTCAGCGAACAGATACCTCATATGCGTGAAGAAAAAGGGACAGAGAACATGTCTCAAAATAAGCCAGTATGCCAGGATCAGGCCAAGTTATTGGTCAATGTCCTCTTAAAGTAAAAACATTTTGAATGCCACCATGAAGGTGGCCAACGAAAGAAGCCCTTCTGTTGCTGGAAGCAGGCAAAGAGGGATGTGCCATGGTCCTGACCTAGGCAAGAGGCTTCTAAAAGGAGTCTGCCACACACAGATGTCCTGATGAGCTGCCTGTGCTGCCTGCAGGTCTCTTCTCCCCAGCCAGCCTGTGCACACCCCACCTGACAGGAACAGTCCTCAAGGATCACCATCACACAGGCCACCAGTGCTGCCACCAGCAGACGTGGGGCTCTGGCAATCACACAATCAGAATCCATGGAATAGGACATATTTAGCCTGAAATTATTTGGAAGAAGCAGTACTGTGATCAGAATTTGCTTTATTCACATGAAAGGCAACTCCATGTAAACTGTAAGGAATACCTAGCAGAAGTCCAAGATGGAAAGATGCATAAAAGAAAAAGAAGTCAGTATTACTACCTCAGGGCAGGAACTAATGATTGCCAAGGGGGCAATACATGTAATCCAGAAGAAAAGCTACAAAAATTTCTCTCTTATCTCCTTTGGAAACTACACTGGGACAACTAAAATGTGCCCACTTTTTTTGACAACCACAACCTATCTGGGTACCCCCAAGCACATATGACTGAAACTGCAAATATGGAAGATTAGCTACATAAAGATAAATGGTGTAACAGAATTTCTAACAGCTAATCCACTTTATTACAGGCATCATCAACTCTGTTCATTATATAAACCTCCCAATTCAACTGTTCTCAAAGACTACAGCCTTTGGCACTATTTAAAGTTGCTTACATTTTCTTTCTAATATACTCATTTTGATTATTAAAAGGGAAATAAATTGGTAGGCTTTTCTCTCTGTCTTTTCATCTGTTTTTATAATAGTACAATAGATATTAGAAATTACAAAAGAAGAGAAAACATTTAACAACTTCATAACATCAATACTCAAAAACAAAAACAAGGCTGAATGCAGGGTGATGTGGCCTTTGCTCAAGAATGTGAAAAAAATGTCTGCAGATATTTTAAATATTTACCAAATGAAGGGGATGTATATCAGGTTGCAGAGCTCTGGATTAAACACACTTTCAAGAGATGATGATTCATGTTAATGTACATCAGTAGGGTTGGAGGTTTGCTTTGTTCTTTTTAATTTCTAATTACATTTTAGTATCAGAATAAACAGAGAGAACAGAAACTAAAGCCAGAAACTAAACCTAAACTAAAATAAAGGAAAAACAACCTTTCAAGGCACTTAACATCAGAGAGGGTTAGCCAGCCAATTACAATTTACAACCAGGCAGTAAACCATGGTGAGGTTCAGCTGACTAAAGCTCTGCACCATTATGTAGCAAGTACCAAAGATAAAAGGCCAATTTCCTATTTGAAAATTTGGTTTCAGTAATGTGCAGCTGCCAGTCTGTGGGGCTGGGTGATCACCCCCCTGACAGCATCCACCATGGAGGTCCAACAATCCCAAATGGAGCTGCAGTGCCCACTGCAGCCCTTCCATGCCCCAGCTCTTCAGAAGGTGTTCATGCCTCCCAGCTAGGCACTGTACTCTGTGCCAAAAATCAACCGTGCTTTACTGAACTGAGAATTGGGAAGTCTTGTTTACATCCTCATGATGCTGACAAACTCTCTGAAGGCACTTTATTTCAAGTAACCAATCTTAACTGGTTCTAATTTTTCACATTTTTAAAGTCCTTATTCAGTGGGTCTGCAAAACCTACTGAGAAAGGTTCTACAAAATATGATAGAACACAAACTTAGAAAACAATAGTTATTTCTTAGCAGTCCCACCAGAGATGCTCTTGCTCTGCATGAGCAGGGTGGTAAATGACACTGCATCCAAAATCTGACTGCAGCACAGAGAAGTAAACCTAACCTAATTTTAAACAAGACTGAACACCATTGCTGTTCACAACAGTGGAGCTACAAGACCACATAAATCTAATCAGGGTCCAAGAAGGTCTGACCACTGACCATACCATGACAAAGCATCTGTTACCATGGCTTCGTGGCAGACACAACCACTCAGGAAAGCTTAGTTAAAGCAGCTGGCACATTTCTCATGCTTCTGACCGTAGCATTAGAAAGATCTGTAATTTACTGGGGAGGAAGGAGTTCTTCCTAGAATGAACTGAAATAAAAATAAAATTAAAAATAACATTGCAAGAAATTCAGCCTTAAGTGCTTGGTAGTGCAGTACAGCTCCTGAGGCATCTGCCTGCCCCACTGAGTCAGCCTGGGCTGATGCTGCTGCCAGCTTGATGCAGTCCATCAGGTGTTTAGGGTTCCATGATGTACGTCTCATCCCTATCGCTAATCCTGAGCATGAACACAGGACAGAGCTCTTCTCAAGCAGTTTTTCTATGTAACACCTCCAATCACTTCTCCCAATTCAGAATGAGTTATCACGCTTTGGTTCCTTCTCTGCAGCAAGGAAACCTTCCCCCACTGCTACAGCTTGGCAGCTTAGGGATGGAGCTGGCTCAAAAGAAGAGAGAGACTTGTGTCTTAACAGAGCCAAAAGAGCCTGCAGTGATGGTCAGGACACACCAGCCAAAGTCTACTGAAGAAGCAACTACACGGGATAGTGGGAAGGGAAAATAAGTATGCATAAGAGCATTACAAGTACCTAAGAAAATTGCTATGTAGTGGTCTGTGATTTCACTGAGACGATTATATCATAGTATGGCTCCATTGCTAATTTTGGTTACTGATACATCAGGCCTTTCTATAGGATATTAGCATAAAATACGGAATATATTTTAAGTGTCACTTTGCTTGAATATATGTCTCCAACACATGCTAATAACAGTTCAAATGAAAAACTCTGCCACATCACAGATGCTCACATCTATTACCTTCGAAGACAGAAAGTAACTGCTAAGCATCATTCCTGAGAAATGGAGAGAGAATGTGGGAAAAGAGATGGATAAATCTGGCAAGGGATCGCAAACGCCTAGGATTTCTGTCTCCTGCTCACTGCAAGCTTGCATCCTTTATCCTTCTTCAGCTTTATTTTAGCAACAACTTTTCTAACCACTTTTTGCAAGCCAGCTCAAGAGAACACAAAGTATGATGGCACAACCCACCACCACCCTGTCACTGTGGTCAAGAAGTCAAAACTCTCATCAGCATATTTTCAGGAAACACATTGCATCAGAGTAGCCAAAACCACTCCTTGTTATATGTGGACACTTCCTCTGAGAGTCTCCTGGGAAGATTCTGGAAAGATACAACTTGTGGGGGGTCTTCAGGCACACCAGGATGGGGTGATAACTGAGCTCACCCTCCCACTTGATGGACATCCCTGAAGGTCAAGCTGGAGCTCAAGTATGTTGGCTCCAGATTAACAGGTAAAAATCAATTTTCTCCTCTGATGGTTCTCCACTGGGTTGGTAATGCTCTTCTTACCAAAGCTCTTCCCCTGCTCACCCTCCTCCCAGAAATGCTTCATATTCTATGGTTTGCCTGTATAGTTCTCAGTTACCATTTAGAGAGGAGATAGAGAAAATAGAGAAATCACTCTGAAAAACCATCTATTTCTAACAGGTTTCCAATACAGCCAGACTGATGTGCCCCTTATTAGGAGAAGTTGCATTAGTGTAACTGTGGGCCTCCATCATTCTCAGAACAAATGTTCTACAAGTTCTGCCTTAGTTCCCAAATGTCATCAAGTCACAATTTCCATCCATTTTGAGGATGTCTTCTAAAGCCGAGTGCATGGGTCATTAAAGTGACTTGTGTTCAGGAGTACTTCTTCAAAGGATACAAGGCTGGTTGCTATGGCTGCTGAAGGTTAAAACTCTCAGGGCTGATGCCTTTATCAAACCCAAGCACCAGCTGTGGGAATGAGTTGTAAAGGTTGTGGATACTCCACAAAAGTAGCTTTAGGGCTAGAGATCCTGGCAAAGGGAGCTGGAAGTGAGCAGATGAAAAAATGCAGCACCCTGTTAGAAAAAGGCCACTGGGATGGTCTAACCTTGGTGGATTGGTAGGAGAGAGAACATCCTAGTAAAAAGAGAAAATAATAAAAGGTTCAGGTCTCCCCTTTGAACTTAGTTTCAATGTACGTGATTCCAAGTCTGGCACAGTAATAGGTATGTCCCAGCACTCTGGTAATTCTGCAACTAAACGGCACTCATCAACGTGGTCTTCAAATCCCAAAGGCAGGGAGGATGGTAACTCAGCAAGTACAGTCTACTTTTCAAGGCAATCCTCAGCCAGCCTCTGGAGGACCTCCCAGCTCTTGGTTTACTATCTCCAGAAAGATGAAAAAACAAAGCCCAGAAGAATCAATTTTCCTTCGATTCTGCAGTATTGTCATGAGAAGAAAATTTACAGCTTCATCCATTTTCATAGCCTGTCTTCAACTCCCTAAACCAACACAAGGAAGAGGAGCAGGGGTGAATAAATTTATGTTGTCCTGGTTGCCACTTTCCCAAGTAATTTTGAACTCATCCTTCCTCAACAAGCAGAAAGGTCAAGAGCAGTGCTGGACATCCAGGCCAAGAGACTCAATTATCGGAAAACAAAGCAGCACCATCTCCACCATGTGTGCTGTGATTCAGCTGGGCTGGGGCTCAATGACCTCCACACCAAAACTCAGGCTGGGGTCTTTAGCTTATACATTAAACCAAATTCATTATATTAAGCTAATTACACATTAGCTTATACATTAAGTCCAAACCAAGACTTCACAGTTCCTTTTACACAGAAAAAAAAAAAAGTCAGAGCAAAGGACATCCATGTCACTTGCACTGAGCCATCTACCATCCGAAGGTGGGAAACCAAGTGAAAATGTGACAAAAGTCAGAACTGCAGCCCATAATATCCAGCACTATAAAAAAATGAGGGCAGAAAAAGAGAAATGGGATAAAATACAGCATATCCTTCAAGGTTCAAGTTGTGGCAAACGACGGAGACAACAGGTCAGGGTTCACCACATAGAAAGCAAAGACTGCGGTTTAATTGTTCTAAGCTACGTGGTACACGAATAATAGGGTTTATGGATGCTCCTGGCAGACACAGAGGGAAACCCATCCTCTTGGGGCAGCTAAGTGCTTGACTTCTGTGTATTTTTATGTGTTTGTCAAACACTTAGACACTATAGGCACTTAGAATCCTTTAAATAAATAAAATGCGTTGTGTTAGTTCAGTGCAAAAAGGCACTGTATAAATGCATGTTAACTACTTTCAGTAGAAATTATAACAGGGTATGGGCCTAAGTGCAGCCAAAAGAAAAGCCTAATAAAAATAAGGTAGCAAGGCGAGAGGGGAGGAAATGTAAGGCTGGCAGAATTGCAGCCTAAGAAAAATCACAACAGTAGATCTGAGAATAGCTCAGATCATAAGATAGGGAGGGAGAGAAGGCACCTCCTGTTTTACCACGATTGCACCAGCTTACATTTCATTAGAGGGAATCCAGGATAGGCAATTGTGTAATCAAGAGCCAGACAGCTTTACTCATTTATAATTAATTCAGAGTACTTTGAAAGTGAGCTTAGAAAATAGCCAAGTGCTTCCCTTTAAGGAAACCTCTTGTAATGTTTCTGCAAGGCACCGCAAGCAAAGCTGAAGTTGTTCAGCTGAAGACAAAAGGTTTTCTCCTGACATAAATGAATAAAGTGTTACCACAGGCAGTGAAGCAGAGAACATGGCCCATCTTGAAGGAAGGCTTTCATCCAAGCACTGTATTTTTACAGTCAGAAACACCATTCTGGACTGTTTTACACCATTTTAAAGGTCAAGAGAAGTCTCAATACATAATGGACTGAGATGCAAACCATTCAGTCTTCTATTTACTGTACATAGACAACTGTTCCCTTAGAGGCAAGCACGACTTTTGGCTCCAAAACCACAACCAGCGCTTCCATCCACCCACAGCACTTGCCAGAAGAGTGGGCCCTAAAGCCCAGCAGGGTTGCAGTGCCCCCCCAGAGCCCCCATCTCCCGCAGCCACCGCGCTGAACCGCATTGACGGCGGAGCCGTGCGCGCTGGCACTGCCTGCTTGCTCAGATCCTCAGGTATTCATTAGCTGTGCTGTGCCCACACAAATAATTCACAAAGTTAAATGCCGCCTTCCGCTCCGTGTAGTTACTAATTTGTCCACACTTAGCCTCTCATCTGTAATTCACGTTGACATTAATGAAGAGACAAATATGTGCGTAACAGAACGGAGGCAGTCCAAAATAAATGAGAAAAAATGTGGTCACCAGAAACCAATTATACATTCAAAACTGTATTGTGGAAACCACCAGAGTGTTGAAATCAAGTGAGAAGGAAAACGTACCAAAACCACACACTGGGACTGGGGGAAGAAGGGGGGGGGTGCAGGGATGAAGTTGCTAGCACATACAATCAGTCTCAGCCTCATGGAAAATAATATAAATATTTAGACATGAACAGACCTCTTAAAATACAGTTGCAGAGTCTGCTGGCACATGGACAAACATACAATAAGCCCACCAATGTGGAGACACAAATCAGGTAAATCAGACATGAAATTGGCAGGGAACACATGCAAGATGCATTTTATAAAGGCAAAAATGTGTTCACCACCAAATACAAAGATGATTTTTCCAAGACAATCTGAAGCTCACTTGTAAAAGAAATAAATATTAAATATTTAAGGCTGTTCACCTAAATGCTATCAATTGAAGCACATGGTGGTGGCTTTTTCCTCCACCAGCACTCTTCTTGCTACAACAAAAAATGAAGGATTTAAAGAGAAATACTTGAACAGTCTTGCTACTTGGAAAGTTGAACATCTTCACAGATGGCCCTGAAAGAGTTAACTGTTTCAGAGCTCAGATATTCTCCTTCCCATGTCTCACGGTAAGTACTAGAAGATTTATGTGCAATGAATTTCCAATTACTGATCTGCACCAGCTGGGCTGTCAATCAGCCTGCCTATACAGTGCATGTCTTCACCTCATCATGTTCTCCTTGCGTGCAGAAGCACACACAAAAGCTTGTAATTCCTATATTCCTACCAACTGGAGTAGGTGAAATGTTGCTTTGGACTTTCCTTGCTACACCAGTCTAAGGCATTATTCTCTCACCATGGTGTTCAGAAGAACAATTCCAGTCATGACTTTGAGACATCAAAGAGTATTTCAAAAGTGGAGTGACATTTCCTTCCAGGCTATTCCCATTAGCAGTCACTTGTGGGGAATGAGGTTATGGGGGAAATCTGGGAGGGATCCCCTATTAAGGATCAGGACACAAATTCTCCTTTACTGGTATATGACGTCCAGATACAAGGATGAAAGAAAAGAAAAATCTCATTACCCCCTATGGAAGTCTTTAATTATGATTTTGCCCAGATAAAAAGTACAAAGTTGTCACACAACTGGATATACAGTAACTTCAGGATCTCCAAAAAGCTCATCAGATTCACTTAAAAGATATTATCTCCCAATAAATACTAAATTCTTTCACAGTTTCAGCTTAGTATACATGAAAAGTTCATGAAACAGGTGTGCTACTCAAGGGCATCAACAAACCCATTTTAATTGATTATCATTTATTTCTTTAATACTTGGAGTCGTTCTTAGCACCACCATACATTCTTTACTTAATTTCTCAGCCACATGACTAAGGGAAATGCTTGAATCAATAAACCTTTGCAGAACAACAGTAAGCAATATAACCAGTGATTAAATCTTGGTTTTGATGTAGAATTCAGCCTGAAGAAACATAATTAAAATAAAAAAATACTAACCACAAAGCTCAGAAAAAATATTTTCCTCTCCTGTTTTCTAAGATTTCACTAAGCCATATCCCTGAAATAATAAAAACCAAAACATCACAGACATGGCATCATCCTTGAGACTTTGCATGTTACAACACGGTACTACCCCAGGCTGTTGTTTTTGCACCTGCATTTCACCTCCTAACCTGGGTTACAGAGAACATGATTCCTGAAATGTTAATAAGCAGCTACGTAAACAGCAAATCCTCACTATGTATCAGAGCGAATGTGTTTTACTGCAAAGGCTGAGCATCCTGAGAAGGGCAGGACTTTGAGCTACAGCACCAAGGCAGATTCTTTAGCAGGACCCGTTAAGTTTTTTTGTGCCTGTAGAGGCCTTATCAGAGCATTCTGGAAATTTTCATCCCGGCTGGGCTGCCTATAAATAGAGCCGCATCTCCCGGGGGCTGTGTGGCTGTGTGCTGCTGGTGTGCTCCGAGTTGCTAAGGAGATGGCAGAGCGAAGGCACAAACCGCGTGGGGAAACCGAGAGGAAAGCAGCACCGCTCCGGGGTCTGGCTGGAAGCCAGGGAGGTATCCTCCTGCGGCTATCCTCTGGATCAGAAGGAAAAAAAGAAGAGGAAAAAAAAAAAAAAACGGATGGAGCTTCCCTCTCAGCCTGACACAGGCCAGATGCTGGGAACGCCAGGGCAGGCATTCCCATCAACAGAGTCCTGAATAATTACAACAAACCATCAACCTTCGGGGCTCTCGCAGCTTCCCTGTTTCCTGAATTCAGACCTGGGCTCTTTGTAACAGAGGAAAGTAATTATGGCTTATATTACAAAGCTCCAACTAAAGGAAATGGAATTTTTGAATCCTTCTATTATTTTGCACGTAGACCTGTAAACAAGACGGATAAGCCAAAAGTCAAGCTTTGAATTGTAGCTGTGGAACAAACTACCTAAAGGAACTGAGACTAGTATGACTCCTCAGACAGAGTTTTCAGATCTGAGCCAATTCATTTATCTTTGACTAGAGGATGACAGATTGGACACGGAGTCTGACTCAAGACAATGAAGGAAAATAAGGGTCGTCCTGATTTAAGATGGGATGCAGATACTACTGTCCATTTTATCTGGTGAAACTACATCCTCAAATTGGACATGACTCGAATCACTGTGATGGTAGCAACCATCAGCAAGACTGCACGCACACCCTGACTAGAGAAGGTTTCGCATTTTCAGCATGAATGGAATTACAACTTTACAGGCATGTATCAGGCTTACTTGAAGCTCATGCAGAAGCAACTTTACAAGTCCTTCTGGTGGACTGGAAAAGTGCTTGAAGATAACTACAAGAAAAATGTAAGAGTAATTTCTAAGAACAAAACCCTTAGGAAAACAAAAAAGACAAAGAAAGGCGTAGGAACTCCTCAAAAGAAACAAGGAGATACAAAAAGAGCCAAGGTTGTTCCTGCAAATGCAGCAGAAATGCTCTGTGGCATTAGCTGTAGTTTTTCACAAGATGGCTTAGCTGGGATAGAAAATTAAATGCTTTTGTTTCCTAAGACTCATTCATAGCTAAAATGATACATCTTAGCAGAACAAAGGCAGTCTCTCTTGCCAACAGTATAAGCTCACCTCACTGAAAAAAACAAAGACGTAGCAGAAAAGATGTATTTTTCTTTGTGGTCACCGCTGTTTCAAGACACGGAAGTATCGAACTATGTCTGACAGTTTCTCAGTATTAGGTGAAAGAGAAAAGTGAACTTTTTCTTTTTTCCCTGAGACAGCAGTGTAACCACACTAAGAATATTTGAAATAAAAAGCACGTAGAGCACGACTGATTTGAACTCTTACTGTCTTCCATTTTTCACAGACGCTAATGCTAGCAGTAACTTGCTAGCAACAAATTGATGGAAAGAGAAGGAACATATGATCACAGCTTATTTCCCAGTGTACATATTTCTTAATATAGAAAAGTGTATGATAGATCTGCCACCATCTGATCTTGATTGTTGTAAAACCAGTCATTCTGCCTTCATCTGCC
This sequence comes from Sturnus vulgaris, assembly GCF_052056855.1. NCBI lineage: Eukaryota > Metazoa > Chordata > Aves > Passeriformes > Sturnidae > Sturnus > Sturnus vulgaris. Next base: position 40,456,213 of record NC_142244.1, on the reverse strand, counting down.
AAAAGAGTTTGAGAATTACTGGGGATATTTTTGGCAGTCTTAAGCATACAGAAGCACTAAGGCATATTCCCAGAGGACAGCTGAAAGTTTCTTAATAATTTCTATCTATTAAATGCCACTTTTGCACATTACTTGCAGATTGTCCAGTCTAATTTTAAGTTAATTAAGGAAGAGGAAAGTGGGGGGAAAAGGCTTCAGATCTTACTGCTGTTATTGCCTTTCTTTTTCCCCACAGAAGTTTTATTTTTTATGACACTTAAAAAAAAATCACAAATCTGATCTTGTATCTAATAAATTTTACGATATAATACATCCACTGAAGAAGCAACTTATAATAATGACCTTATAAAATATTATTTGCTCATAAATATAACCCTTAATGGGGTGGTGGGGGATCAACAACCCTCTCATATATAAAAATGGGGGAAGAAAGTGGTGAGAATTTTTATTTAATGATATACACTAGTTTTTGAAGACCTAACTTCACATTTTGATTTCTGGGAAAAAAAATACTTTTGCCCTGATTCAGCCACATTCCCTATGAAAAAAAATAATTCTAATTTTTTCAGGAAATTACAAGAATGAGTGAGCCAATATAATTTAACAAAAGGTTGAGTATAAATTTATTTGTATGAGGAATATTATTATGGCCAAGATGCAGTGGGAACAAATTGAAATACAGAAACCTCTTTTGAATGTAAGAGAATCACTTTTCCATCATGAGAGTGGTCAGGCACTGGCACAGGTTACCCAGACAGATTATGAAGTCTCCTTCCATGCAAATGTTCCAAGTTCAACTGCTCATGGCTGTGAGCAACCTGCTCTCACTGGCCCTGCTCTGAGCAGAGGCTCAGACTAGACAGCCTTCAGAGGTTCCTTCCCACTCTGTGATTCTCTGACTATTAAGAGCAAAGATCCAAATTTACCAATTGCGTTAAGGATGAATATCAAATTTAATCTAATCTCAGCTATACAAATAGAGAATTTAATTTTGGAAATTAAGCCATAAAACTGGCAATAATGTGTCCTTTTAAATGAACAGCAGTCTTAAGTAATCATATTTCACATTTGCTAGTCCATAGAAGAGTGTATAAAAAAGAAAAACACCATTTCTTTTTACATACCTTATATTTCTAAGACTTGAAGTGCTGTGCCAAGAAGTTCTCCATTTCCCAATTAAAGGAACAATTTTGCAACATAGATTCTGGATTTATCGCTGCACATTACTATAATAGTGTTGATGGCTATGACCTCTTTTCCTGTCAATCTTTATTTCCATATGCTATCTGATTGACTGTCGCACCTCCTGTATTCTCCTTCATATTTTCTCCACTTCCTAAGCTTTAAACTCATGTGAAGTTACTCAAAACCAATACCACAACAAAGCCAATAAACCATGCAGCCCTTCGTAAGTGTACAGGAGCTCGTAGCTTTGAAAGCCTCTTCCAGCCAAGTCAGAAATGCATTCACATCACTAAATGAGGCTCTGTCCAGCACTGACTGTGTAATTCTTCAGTTATTACTTAGCTATCACTGCTAGAGTTAGAATTAAGTGGCATTAGCAGTTTTGCCATCAATGACACACATTCAGCACAGGCAGATTCACAGCTCCCCCAGACAGGTGTAAGAGGGACAGAAAAAACTGCAGGAGCTCAACCTCTGCTATGAACAGAGGGCTGGAGCATGGACAGGCAACCAGACTTTGAAAAGCTAAGCTGAACAGCAGCAGCTGAACAAGCAATATGTAGGGGCACACAAATCTGGAAGATAAGAGCGAGCACAGCAAACACAATGGTGCAAGTCACTAGAGTGCAGTGTTCACGAAGGCAAGTATTTAAGGGCCAGCAAATTAAACTCATAACCATCTGAATCCAGGTATTTCTTCGCTGCCAAAGAAATCTTTCAGGCTTCCTTTAAAACACAGATGTTAAAAATAATAAAAAAAGGTGAGTGGGGGTGGGGACACTTCCAGTTTAAATATATTCAAGATCCTAACATCCTCACATACATTGTAGAAACTCTCACTGTGCTGGTTTTCTCTGCACATTTCTCTCAGCCACGCTTCTGGGAGAGGAGGGAACTGTGGACAGACTCAATACAACTTTCAGCCTTGTATGCATTAGCACTGCTAAAACATCCACGCTGATGAGGATTTAAAGGGTTTGTTTCTTTGCTGAAGCAAAACCTTTCACCGGGTCAAAAATTGAATAAAATTTGCATGAATGTGTGGATTCATACAAGCTTGTTTGATAAAAAGGCTACAGTGACAAGCCTGGGCTCCTTCTGAGCATTCACTGCCATCTCTCCAGAGGTTCAAGTTCCCTCTGCTGCCCTGATAAAGAGGCAAGGGAAAAACAGGAACAGAAAATATCACTTGGCTGAAAATTGGCTCACAAAGCTTTCAGAAGCTTATTGCTGTGAGTGCAAAGAGTTAAACTCCACAAGGCATGCTCTGATCTCACACATCAGTGAAAAAACAGCAGCAGCTCTACCCAAAGCAATGTTGCAAAATAAACATGAGGCTGAATCAGACCCATAAGCTCTTAAAGAGAACAGTGAGCTAGATATAGATATGAAGTTCCCAAGGTGAACTACTTTTGTACCAATGCGACCTCCAGACATTACTGTTCAACCTTCTTCAAGATTTAAGTTTGATTTCAGGCTAAAAAGAAGCAGTTGGAACAGCCATACAAAGTAAAGCTGAAGAGTACCTAAAAGGGATGGGAGAATCCATCTGAAACAAACATTTGGTCAAACCTCGGGGCTGAAAAATAAAATTCCGGTCAGCACAGTGGAGTCAACTTCAGTTACACTTCTAGTGATAACACCGAATCATCCACTTACTACATGAAGTTGATGAAGGTAAGAAATTAAATTATGAAAGCTTATAGGTGCACCTTTCATTATCTGGGCTGGGGAAAGGGTGCAAGGGGGCGGGGGGGTCGTGCTGCATTTAAGCTACATATTTACACTACAAATAAAACTCCTAAATTTTCTCACAGTATTTCACATGCTGCCCACCTGCAGTCCCCACAGGGTTAAAGTTGGAGAGCTCAGTCCTGCTTCTCACTTTGGAGCTTTCTACAACGGACCAGCTGTCAGAGCTTAGGCATATCTTCAGGAATCTAGTGATACAGCAAAGGTCTGAACACACACATACAAATGCACACACATATTTGTGACTGCCTGTAAGCTCAAAGCTGACCAAAACATTATGCCCATGACTAATAAGTCTCATCATGCCTTCTAAGCCACCTCAGTATAAACTGATACAAGAAAGCAACATTTGTCAAAACCACTACCTTTTCTTAGCAAACTTTTTTGTTTACATCAAAGTCTGCAATTTATGCTTTTTATTTTGTTGAAAGTATAAAAGATACTCAACTGTGACAGAGATACAACCACTTGCAAATCAAATGCTGTTCTGAATCTTGCAAATACAACTAATTTTGTTTCCTGCATCGCTCTAAGGAGTCAGAGAGAAGTCACAATTCAATCAGCAGTGCAGGCAGCAGCACATTTCTCTCTCCAAAATAGCTGATAGCCAGGGGCATGAGGCATGGCTCAGCCAGCCGGGTCTGTGAAGCAAGTCAACCTCCACACACAATGGCTGTGGTGGAGCTTCTTCATCCACCAGGCTTGGGAAAGGTGTGACACACAAGCGAGGGGAGAGACCTGGCAGGGGATGGAAGCATGAATGAAGATCAGAATTAGGGAAAAAATGTCAAGCAAGAGGCATATATTTCCCCTTCTCCCCTCTGTTTTTCTTAATTTTAACTTTCAAAACACTGCCGAGAGAAGGAAGGGGGGTAAAGTCAGTGAGGGTGACAGCATCACTGGCAGACACAGACTGGGAAACTGGCAGCCCAGACGTGCCCGGGCACAGCCCAGGCAGGGACACAGCAGTGGCTTGTGGTGCCAGCCACTGGCCATGCAGGAACGCCATATAGGAGATGACAGGGTTTCCCTGCAGAGCTGGGCCAGGCTACCTCACAAATGACACATAAAATCGGGTTTAGAAAGTGAAAAGTGGGTCATAGCTATGGAGAGGAGGATGAGCCCAATGCAAAGGCTGTGTGCAGTGGGCGATGGAGAAGCAATCAGCAGGGACCTCAAGGCCTTTATTAGTGGTGCTATTATGCAAATTTGGCAGCACCCATCAGCCTGTCAGTCTGGTAGCAGTCAGTGAGCTGCCCTAGGCAAATGCCATTAAATGCCCCTTCTCCAGCCGACATTTCCTAATGCTTGCTTCACCCAGCAAAGGCCATGGTCCCTCCTCTCCCAGCACTGTCATTCCCATCCCAGCCTCCTGCCTGCCCCGCGCCGCCTGAGACCTCTCTGCACCAGCACCCCAGGCAATCTATTCCTTCCACGAGCATCCATTTTCAATCCCACATCCCCAGGCATCCCTGGCACTGAGCAGAGGGGTGCCCTGGAGCAGAGGACACTTGGTCACAATCATTTCCCCCTGGGCTTTGCCTCTTGCAAAGCCAAAGCACAGGGGGCTGCCAGCTTGGGCACATTGGTAAGTCTGAACTCTTATTTTAAGCATTCAGTTTTCCCCCCCACAAGGCTGAAGTCCCCAGATGCACACGGGAAAAGGAAAAGGGCACAACCAAGCTTCTGCAAGAAGCACACAGGCATCCAGCTCCCGCCTCCCAAAATTGGGAAGGGCACGAGCACTGCAGGGAATGCAAGCAGAGCTGAGCACAACAGCCCTGGCCACACTTTCCCAGTCCTACCCTCAGCTATCATTATCATCTCCACAGGAAAAAAATCTGGACTTTTTAAACAGTGCTTAAGTGATTCTCTCCCCCAAAGAATTAAATTACCATTTATAGCCTGTTCTTCGTATTAAAAATTTATCAATTTATTCATCACTTCTAGGACTGAAACCTTTCATTTGTTTTACAATGAAGAAACCTTTGATCTGCAATTCTCCAAGGCTACCATTTTTTGATTCTTTAGTTCTTCTCATTAAAAATAAAACACCTCTCTTCTCCAAAATGCCTTGATGGTACTCTCAAAATGCCTATTTTAACAACGAGAAACCTTTTTTATCCTTACCTAGTGATAGGCACTTCGGAAGTTTGTATGACCTTTTTTGGGACTGTTTTTTTAGTTATAACAGCACTGTACTGGGGGGGAAAAAAAAAAAAAAAGAAAGAAAGACGGTTTACATTCATGATCAGCTACTCTCAAAGACAGAAGCAAATAGCTAAAATAAGGGTTTAGGCTAACGTGAAATGAGTTTGCCCTGAGCCTCCACGGTACACCTGAGTCCTGCCAGCCTGTCTCCAAGTGGCAAGTCTTAGGCCCCTCTTGATCCTAAGCCAGAGTATGCATTAAGACTCAGAAGCACAGGCTGCAGAACTTTTGGAAACCCTATTTTAGCATTTTCCTCCCTTGTTCATCCTGTTTTCCACAGCTGGACACACAAAGACCCCTTCAGAAAAACAATCATTAGCACTTGGGTGTGACTAGGACTACAGAAAGCTGATTTACCAAGTTGCTAAATGTGTGTTTCACATCCATGGCTCTCAGGATGCTCCCACCAGGAGCAGGACAAAACGTCAAAGTGGATTTGCCTTTCTGCATTCCTGCTCCAACTCACATCTCACCTGCTGCAAGGACGACACACTTTGCACTGGTTTACTGCATAAGGTGTTCTTCATTAGAGTTATTAGAGGCAAAAGTGTTACACACTACTGATCAGACAATCAGAGCCAAGGAGCTTCCACCCAACTTCAGGTTATGTAGCACAGCCTGGCCATACCCATAACATAACATAACATAACACCTTGTTATCATATAGGACACAACTACTATTTGGCTGTTGGGTTTCAGATCCGAAACCTGAAATGACCCAACTTTTATCTCTGTTGTTTGGCACAGGTTTCTTCAGGGAATGGGGCCTGATGCCACCCCAAAGTGCCTTTGGTGAATGGCCCATGGGATGCAGGGCAGCCCTGGCTGCTGTGGGCCAGGCAGTCAGCTAACACATCTTTGAGCTGCTCCCTCCCATGTGTCAGGTCCTGCAATAAGGGTTCCACTTGGAGCTATTCCCTGGCACAGCAGCATCTCGTGGACTCTCACTGGTCCACCACACACAGTTCTGCAATACACCTCAGTGCAACACAGACTTCCACTGCACCAAAGTTTCAGTAAGGGCATTTTTCAATAGACCTAGGCAAGAATTTTCTTTTAAAAGCACCTTTTTTAGGGAAAAACGGATTTTTATCCCAAATACATGTTTTACTACATCCACTCATCACAGAAACTCTAATGCCTGTTGGGAAGAAGAGTGCTTGAAAAGCAAGATGTGCTGTTTGTGGTTTGATTTTTAACACAGAAGCATTTTCTGTACAATTAAATCCTACTTTCTGCACACCTCTGTCACAGACAGCCGAAGAACAAGCCAAAGCTCCTAAGAGAACTCCTAACAGACTCCTAACCCATTCCAAACTTGAGTTCAGCTTGGATGCAATGTACGATCAAACCCACAGTTGTCTTCTGAGGTCAAGGAAAATAAAAACCTAAACCACTCACTTCCCAACACTTATCTTCAGCAACACCAAAGCAGAACAACCTACTAGCTTGGTAGAGAAACAATAATATACTCCACTACTGAAGCAGAGCATATCAGAGGATCAAAAACCACTTAGTGTCCAAGCCTCTGTTTAGTGCAATGTAAACTCTCCAGCTGCTGGAAGGAGAAAAAAAAAAGCTCCTTTTGCCAGCAGACACATTTGTTTGGAGCCCCAGTTACAACCACAGGAAACTGCCAAGTGTACCTGTGCTCCCTCCTCCTCATACCAACTGTTGCAGCTACATTCATCAGGGGGAGCAGAGGAGGAGCAGAGCCAGCAAGAAGCACAGAAATCCAGAAATTTACTCCATAAAATAGCACGTGGCTAAGTGCAGTTAATTACACTTTTGTCACCAAATACAAGATGGACCAAAAATACTAGTCCTGAAAACCACTTGCATATGCCAGAATATTTCCACTTTGCATAAGTGGATTCCATTCAAATATTGTGAAAATGAATTCATCCCCAAAAAACATGACAGGCCTAACTGCATGTCACCAGATGTCACCCAGGCTATGATGAAGCCACTTGAGTATGCTCTTCACCAGCATTGCATAAGAGCCGTGAATGTCTGATGAGCCCCAGGAACATGGGTTTGCCAAGCACTTGTCAATCTCCAGTGCATGTTACTCCTCTTCAGCAATCCAACGCCGGCATCTTGTTCCTGTGTATATAAAAGCTTGCTCAGCGTGTTCAAATTGCTGCAATTCTGACAGTCTAATCATTTGGCGAAACGCTGCCATATTAACAGATAACAGCTTGCCCTCTCTGCAAACAGGAGGCTCCTATTCTGCATCACTCGTTTCAAGGAAGATGATGGATGAAAGGCTTTCACCTCCTGCTCCCCTTGGTGGGATAGTGTCTGTAACACTTAATGTCCACTAACCCCAAAGCAGTACTCAAACACATGCTGGGGGGCTGCTTTTTTAGATGAAATAACACACACAATCAGAGAAGAGCCATTACTCGTGTTTTACAGTGCTTCACAAAGACAGAAAAGAACTTTGTGTGACAAAGGGAATGTGTGGACTGAGATGGAAAACTGAATTCATCCCACCCAGTTGCAGTCCAAGTAACCATAATATTATTGAATTAGTGCTCTGTTAAAAATGAGTGGGGATTGGAGGTTCCTAAATTGTGGTTTGCAGTTGACCTTTGCTCCATGAGTCACAGGAATGAGTGACAGAGGTCAGGCCAAAGGTTTTCCTAAACCAAATACTGCCCGATAGTGGTCCACAACAAAATGTATATGGTGGAGTAAAACCAGGCAAAATCCATTGTAGTAACTATAGATAGCAACAGAGCGATTTGCAGTTCCCACATTTCAGGAACGAGAAAGGATTTTTCTCTTTTTAAGAGCATCTGATGGATTTCTCTTTCGTGGATTTGTACAGATGCTGTCTGTTGGCACAAAAATTTTGGCATCCACGAGATCCAGTGGTAGAAAACTGCACAGCTTCCTTACAGAACTCCAGCAGGTCACTTTAAGCCTGATGCCTCAGACTTAAAAGAGCTGGGACAAAAAGTAAATAATCCTTCGCTTTCCAGCTAAGCAAGTTTGCCTTTCTAATAACAGTTACTTTAGATCCCATTACTATGCATACAAAGTTAAGGTTATTCTTTGCATAACTCTGCATTCAAGTCCACCCTGAGGAACATGCTATATTTTTGCACCAAAATGCAGCAAAGTTTTAAGGCAGATGGTATATTCTGAAGGCTTTTTTTGTTGTTTCTCTTTTTTGGTTTCTCTTAGTATTAATGTCTTCCCCTTTCCACAGGGTCATGACCAGTCAGAAACAACTCGTCTTACAGGACCCTTGCAGCAGGTCCTCCCAGTACAGTAATCAAAATGTTATTTAGGCCAATGGTTCCCAAATGGTCTCTTCTAAGTGTGAACATCCCACTGCACTTCTTTCCACAGAAATCTCTTCAAGCATTCTTCCCTTAAATAGGTGATCAACTCCAGTCTCGTGTTTCTTTTTGCATTTTCTCCACGACCCAATGCCCATGTTAATGCTCACAATACTGTTATCAAGTCCAAAGCCTCTCAAAGAGACCAGTAAAGGGAATGAATACCTTCACTGTATCAACAATGCATTGATCAATGTATAAGCTGGTTTGTACAGGAAATAAACAACCTCCATCCTGATCAAAGGTCCTGAACATGGAGCCTGACAGACTATAAGGAAGTGTTTTAAACACTGCAGGGCACACTATGTTTGCATTTAATCTTTTCTTTTTTATTACTTTCCTTTTTAAAAAAAACCACTTTTCTCCAACCTGTCAGTGTTTGCTTTCCAATATTTGTTTATGCTATGTAAGCTGTAGGTTATTTCTGTTAGAGACCCTAATTTCCTCCTCTGCTGGGACTGTGGTGATAGCCTCAAGGAAGTTTACACTGAGAGAAGAGCATGACAGGCAATGAATTAAGTGGTTCAGAAAGAGATACAATTAGCTTTCTCAGTGGAGGAAAATGAAGATAAAAAATAAATTCTTGGCAGTTCTACTCTCCTGTCTCTGTCTCAATCTCAGAAAATGGACATCAAGACAGTCAAAGAAAATAATCATCAATATTTGAAACTTGATACGACATGTGATTTATTGACACAGGACTAATACCAATATCTGTCCTTCTTTTCTCTTTTTCTTTTTTGGTAGCCAATTCCTTTGCTGACTGAGTTCAATTCATTTATTACTACTAAATGTTTGCTTTTCAAGCTGCCCTAAAATTAGATGGCAGGAAGCCTAGAACTCCTGTGTAGGCATCTTCCTTACCAACTCCTAAGCTGTGAAGCACAGAAATGGTGTGTTTGTTCCAGCGAAGAAAGCCTAGCCAACATTTCCACAAGACTTAGAGATGCTTTGAAACCCAACATTGAAAGCTCCTGGACTGATCAGGACTCATATGCTGCAGCAAAAAATCCCAGCCTAACAAAACAGTAACACCAGTATTGAGGAGGCAGATCATGACAGGCGTTCAAGTCCTAATTTCTGAAAATGCCAGATATTTCTACATGTGATGACTAAACTACTAAGTTGTCCCATCAGGCATTGGTGGAAGCACCTATTATTTATTTTTAATACATGCTGCCTCCAGGCAGAGGCAAACAAAATAAAAGAGAAACGACAAGTGTCCCTTCAAAGACACTGCCAGCTGATATAAGAAAGCTGTATGTATAGTTCAGACTTTGCACTATCAAATGCACGTGGCACCTACAAAGAGAGTTAAAACTTTACAATCACGCTATTCTTGAGTCCAACCATTTCTTTGCATTTAAAAATACACAGAATGCCATGAACATTATTATTCTTTAATGCCACACTTTGGCCAGGAGAAACAAATACAGGAATATTAAAGACATGGGTTGCTATTTCAATTGAAAATTGAAGGCTTCTCATTAAAAGATTTTAAAAAGAAATGTGGAGTAGTTAGGAGAAAGTGTTCATTTTTAACTCCCTTTTTTTCTTTCTCCCTAGCTGTACTCTGGACCATGAAGATTAAGAAAGTATTAAGAATGCTTAATAAAGGATTTTTCTTAACAGCAGATTGCAAAAAGTGTAAAGGAAGCCTAATTTGATTAAAATAATAATGGCATTTACCAAACCAGAGACCGTTTTTCAACGAGGAAGTCTACATGCAAACTAGTAATTTTTACACTTTCATGAACAGAAGGCTATTCTATGACAGACTATAAAAGGCTGTGTTCAGCTGTCCTTGGGATTTACAAGGCGCTAATAACATCTCCCATAAATTTTTTACCACACCAGCGATACATTCAAATAAATGCCACCATGGTGGGTGAGTGATGCTACTCTGAGAGGGCTCAAAGTACCACGGAGTCAATGCACAACCTTTTCACCATCTTCATTGGTAATGTCCTATCTGAAATAGGACAGGAATAAAACCTGGAGCCTGTTAGAAACAAACAAAGGCATGACACGTGGGACACCCACTTTATGAAGACTAATCTGTGAAGAAACAGTAAATTATTCCATAGCTCACCTGTTCTGAGCACCACAGGAGTTCTGCACAGCCAATGGTGGCAGTGCACAGCACAAACCTCCCAGGACTGATCCCAAACATTCCAGCAGACATGCCCAAAGCTGGACCTTGTAGCATTCTATGGACTCTGCAAAAGGCAGCAGCTCTCAGCTTCCACTCAATTTCTACTGGCACATGCAACCTCTCATTTAGGAAAAAAAGGCTACAGGGCAGCACATCCTCACTGAAAAAGTGCCAACACCTACTTTACAATAGCCCTTTTAAATTCCCGGATCTCTTCCAGCCAGTTTCATCTAACTTCCACTTAATTTTATTTCTACAATCAACAGCCTCTTTGCTCAAAAACCTTTTAAGCTATTATTTCCTGAAGTGAAAGATAATGCATCATTATCCTATATCATAAGAAAACACAATACAATACTAGATCGATATCTCAGTCTGCTCAGCCAGCCACAAATCTTCCTGTCCTTATCACTCAGAGAGTGAAATATCTCACAGAATTATAGAACACTTTGGCTTGGAAGGGATCTTAAAGATCCTTAGTTCCAACCCACTCGCCATGGGCAGGGACACCTTAGACTAGATCAAGTTGTTTAAAGCCTCATCCAGTCTGGCATTTGTAGAGATACCTAAGATTCTTCTCTTTCACAAAAATACTCTTTAACATTTCTTATCTTTCCCACTTAGTGGCTTTTTTCCTTGAAGTCAATTGCTCATATGATGCATTTCATAATGCATCAAATGAATGATGCATTTCCTCTATCACTTCCCCATCTGCAACTTATGCATTTTTATGAATTTAACTCTGGTGAACAATAAATTCAGAGCCAGAAGAAACAGCTAGCAGTCATCATACAAACTTCTTCAAATGCATCTGCCTTCATTTTGGTACAAGTGCAGTCAAACATCTAGTGCTCAGTGGGGATGCATCCTCTGTTCCAGCTGACATACCAGAGAGTCTCTGATGACGAGGCCAAGGAGAACAAAATTTCATCTTTCCTTTAGGAAAAGGATCTCAAACTTTTTTCTGCTCCATACATGTCATGTTGGTCAGAACCGCCGCCCCATGGTAGCAAGCTTGATCCAGTGCTTTCCCAACCAGACTTGAAGTGGCCACCAAGGACTGAGTTGCCCTACCCAGATGGTATGATTAACATGGAATCACTAACTGGCTGGAGATGCTCCAGACCTCATTTTATATACAGCTTACTTGGAGAATGGAGCTCCTTTGGAAAGGCAATGTATGGAGGACATTTCTTCTCATAATACTATTATGCCAGTGTCTTAAACATTGAAAACAGTGGTCACAAGATATGATTCCTTAGCAGTCTTAAAAGTTTTAAATATTTAACCTCTTTTGTCTGTTAAAAGAAAAAAAAAATATTCCTATAGATGAATTGTGATTGTTCTGCTTTGTTTCAAATAAAACCAGATCTGATTTCCAAGCACATGCAATTCAAACTTGAGGAGTTTTACCAGTCCTGGCCTTTGATTGGTTGGTTGGCTTAGCTTGCTTTTTGCCCAGCTATTTAAAAAGCCATATAAACACAGGGAAAGGTTGACAAGGAATAACAGAAAGTGATATCCCACATCATCAGGTCATGAACCTTTCTACCACACGGTCTCAGTAAGGCACAGTCTTAACATATCTTTAGAAAACCTTCATAGCTTCCCTATTGACAGTGAAGGACAACTAGTCCTGGAGAGTTTATATCTGGAAATATACTAAACAAACAAACAAGCTCCAAGCCCAAAAAAATACCCACTTGGTCTGGATAAAATTATTAAAGGATTTTTTAAAAGAATGGGACTACGGACTAGGGGGCAGGCAGGAAAAAAAATAGCAAAAAAAGGCCTTCCTCTTCCTGGTAGCTTTCAGTCAGGGCTGTCCAGAGGAGAGGGCTCAGGGACCAAAAACTTCCAGCTGACAATGCCAAGCCCTCATTGCGGCTGGCACTGCCACTGCATGTGGAATCCATCCATCTCTCATGAGGTACTTTAGGGGGACTCACATCTGGACTATAGACGGTCACCCACACAAAATTTCCAAGCACTTGAAGAGGACAGGCGCCAGCCATGTAGGGAATATTGATAATAAGCAGGAACATCTCAGATGGCTCCCTCAAACCTGACAGAGGCTGAGTGGGATCCTGCTACCAACAGCAGTAGGCACAGAGGGAAGAGGAAAACAGACGAGGAGGTTTGTGGTCTCCAGAGGGTGAGTGTCAGTCCCCTGGAGGAGACCCAGCACCTCTGCCATGCCTGTACCTCCTCACAGGTGCAGGGCTCCCCAGACACCAGGTAGCTCCCACCAGCTTCCCAGCTCCGGTCAAGAGCGCAAAACCTTGGCTTGCTCTCAGCAAAATCCCACTGTTCTGCATGGACTCAATGGAGTATGCATTCCCTGTCTCCCAGGGGAGCACAGCAGGTGACAGGTCTCCTCAGGCTGCGGGGCAGGCTATGGCTGTGACCTGCCCCAGCCACATCTGAGACCTGCCCTGGCATTGCTGCACATGCTCCCTCTGGATTCTGGAGACAGGGGAGTGACAAAGAGACACAGCTTCAGCAATCAGGTCTTCATCCTGCACACCAAGATGACAGAATTTTTCTTTGACCAAGATCCACCACTCCAACTGTGTCTACAAGTACCTGGAGGAAGGTTACAGACAGGCAGAGGTCAGTCTTTTCTCCCAAGGTTCCTTGTGTGACAGGACAAGATAAATTGGTCTCAAGTTGCATCACAGGGGGTTTAAATGAGATATTAGGAAAAAAATTTCTTCACTGGAAAGGTTGTCAGGCATTGGAGCACGACCAGGAGCACCAGGAGAAAAATCCAGCAGTATCAGTAAAGAGTCTTACAGCATGCAAATGATCAGGTTATTTTGTCTGAGAGTGCCCTGGGGGCCTCCAAGGGCTGTGGGCAGGTCTGGAGCCTCCTGCCCTCTCCTCCCAGCTGTCCTTTGCCAAGCCCAGGCACTGCCAGCAACATAGCACGGGCTCCGCAGCTGACTGGCACTTTCCCAGGAAGAAAAATTTCAGTTTGGTTTCAATTAAAGAAACTATTCTGAAGACAATTTAGTCCCATTTCAAGACACAGTGATTTCCAGCTCCCCCTTTTAGAAAACTCCTCTCCAAATATTGCCAGTCTCTGGCCGCTCCACAAGCAGTGCTCTTTTTAGGCTGTGGACGTTAATCAAGCTGCTCTTTATTTTTAGATTTTCTTCATATGACTTTATACCACAAACTCTATTAACATTACGCCTTGGAACATCAGAGTTATTCACAGATCAATCAAACTGACAGAAAATGTTCCTCCTGCCTTGGGAGAACTGAACTCAGCTGGCTTTTTAAGAGCAAAGCTGAGAGAAGAAAAAAAAAATTAAAAATACCCCTCACACAATAAATCAACCAATTGGACATCTTGGCTGTGAATGAAATTTCTCTGAGGAGGTGGGGTGGGAGGGAGCAGAGCAGCAATTTTTTCTCCCCAGATGCCTGTGTGCACAGACTAAACACCCCTTTGCACAGAGGGCTGACTTCAGGGCAGTGCCCAGTGCAGGCTGGGGAGCCAGGACCCACCTCTGTATTCCAGTCCATTTAAAAATACGCTGTCTCACACTCTTGTTTCTTTATTCTGTCTCTCTCAATATACCAAAGGGTATTGCAACTGCTAGAAAACTCAACCCCTGATCTCACCCTGGCCTAATAGGAACCTTCTAATTCGCCCAGCTCAAAACTGAAATGTTCAGCTGATATGCTGTGACCTAGGGCTGCTGCAGGTATGGTGATCCCTGCCGCAGGGACCAGGGAAAGAAGGACTGCAACACTACACAGCCACTTGTCTAACTTGTGCCTAATCTAACTCTCCCCTTCCCCAAGGGGAAAAATAAAAACACACTCAACCCCTGAAAAAAAAAAACCTCACTGAAAATAAAAACACAATCACTTCAACCCCTGTCTTTTCTGTTTACTGTACTGAAGCTGGCTCTTGAAAGCACCCCCCTCCCTCCTCTCCAAAAACAGAAAGAAGTCACAGGTCAGCAGTGTGCCCTGTACAAGAGGTTGAATTGTATGTAGATTTCCTCACCAACACTCAAAACTACTTGGTAAACTTCTGCAATGTAGATTTTTGTTGGCACTTGGAGGCATAGAGGTAAACCACTAATCAGGAACATAAACCGCTGCATATGTCAACTGATGGAAGGGTAAAAAACATGCCAAATTTGTAGACGCATATTAAAGACGAAAGGTGTGCTGTCAGCTACTACCACAATTTCTGATTGGCAAATTCTGATCTGCTGCTGTGACCAGCAAAACCTTAGATTATGTGGAAGGAAAAATTATACACTAATTTTTTCCTCCCTACACTGAGCACAGAAGCACAGCCAGAGACTCCCACCAGCCCCATGCAACTGCTCACAGTGCCACATGCAGATGGGGAGAGACCCAGACCAAGGAGCAAAGCTCCAGCTCCTACAGATACCAAGAGCTGTGGTACCATCGGAGGTGTGCGGGGAAGTGATAGCAGCTACACACCGTCTGCTCAGACACAGCAATACAAAACTAGGCTGGCAGCAACAGGACACTCTTCTTCCCCTTTCAAAGCAAAAATCCACGGCTGAATGTTCCTCTGTACATGAATCTCTTTACATGCACTGAAAAGTACTGAGGACTTTTGCCTGCTTTGCGCCCTCAATGTGAGACACCTGATAAGTTTGTGCTTGCTATCATTTGAAAAAAAAAACACCTAAAACAAACAAGCCCCAAACATAAAACAGTAGAAGAAAGTAAGTATTAAAGACATTTCCCAACCCCTTGCTAAATTAATGGAGACTAAAACTCCATAGAAGAAAAAGGATAGAAAAATTTGGCTGTGGAAATATTCCACTGTTTAGAATTCCATTCACTGACACATAATTGGCTTAGTCTTAAGACTGAAGGAACTTAAGGAACAATTTTTGCAAAAACTGCAAACTCCGGGAAAACTCTGTCACAAGGCAAAGCAAGGTGACATTGTCCAACACTTCTCCTTTTTCACATGTGTAACGAAGAGGATTGCTCTCAAGTTTTTTACCACGAACAACTTTACAAGACAAGCCACAGTCCAGAACAACACATTCCTACTCCAAAGGTGTTTCAACTGATCTGTGAGCTATCCTCCAACCCATGGAAATGAACAAAAAAGCACCAGGCAATAAGCTGCACGTTCTCACAGGCAGCTGCTGGCACAGCTTCCACCACCAGTGCCCACACCATCCTGGCTGGGTTATTGGCAGGATCCTGCACACTGGCCGGAGCCACACCACTGACCAGTGCCCCAGGCAGCACTCCTATCTCCCATTCAGATTTTCCACATGGAAGGAAAAACCACGGTAACTTCTGGCAAACACAGAACTTCTACTGACAAAGCACCATAACTGCTGATGTGAGAAGAAAATAAAGGATTTTAAAAAATAAGTTAAAAAAAAATCTGCTAAAACTGTGTTTATGATTTAAAGATCAGAGGACACAAGTTTCTTCTCTGACTATTTTTTGTCCTGTTACCTGTCATGAATTACTGTTTCTGCCATGTCAAAACCAACAGGACTTTTGTTATGCTTTCTGAAGGGTTATATTTACCCATCTTGGTTATATTTTCTCCTCTGGCTGCTCATCTGGTGCTTAAGGAATGATAAGGATTCCTTACTGCATTAAAGGGGTTTAAAATGCAGCGCACAGCCAAGCAATTTGGAAGCAATTGCTATGTTTTTAAAGTGAACTTTAATCTAGAAATGCTCATAAAAATCATATTACGGCAAACGGAAACAATAATGTTAATTAAATAATTTGCATTTACATAGCAATCGGTCCCGAGGGCCAAGCATATAGCAGCACAATTCACATGAAGTACACCACGTGCTCAGCAGCAACAGATTTCTAAGGTTCGACCTGAAGAAACCCAAGTGCATGCAACACCTGCTTTCTCTTGCACCTTCTGCCCTCAGCCCCTGCACAGCCAATGGTAGCCACCAGTTTTTGGCTGCCTCAAATTACACAGCAGGACTCCCATGCCTGGTGGTTAGCCGTCTGAGAAGCAGACTGGCTAAGCCACAAGCGGCAACAGGTTTTTTGTTTAGCAAGATGCTCCTGCCAAGGACAGGCACCTTGCTTAACTTCTCATGCCAGGTCCTGTTCAGCCAGCTGGGCGCAGGACAGCTCCTCTCCAGGAAAAATAAACACAGACAGGACCGTCCGCCCTTAAGCTTTCTTTCCTTTCTAGAAACAAGCAAAGGTATCCGAGAAGACACTTAACACCCACAGCCAGCTCTAATTCAATATTCCTGGTCAGAGAGGATTTGAACGTGAGAGAAATAGAACTAACTGCATTACAAGAGAAATGAATTCTTTCCAAGATCCTGCCCATTTAAAGAGCAATGCCAAGCTCCTTGTTGTTTGCAGGTCTCAACTATTTAGGAAAAGAATGTGCAGTGGTAAGAACCAGAAACTCCAAAAGCACATAATTGTTTTAAAATTACACCTTCAAGATTAAAAAAAAAAAATACATATATATATCTAAAGAGAGAAACAGAAATATATATACATGTATTACACACACAGTGTCTTAAAAAAAGCACAGACAACCCCATCTCCATCTGTGGTTTTTGTTAGATTTTCTGCCCCATTTATTAGCTCTGTCAGGGAAGCAGCACTAGCTAATTTCATTATTTGTTCTCAGCCAATCTGACTTTTTGGCTTCCTTCCTATGCTCTAACAGAGTTGCTCTGTTTCCAAAGAAGGGAACACAGTCATTGCATTACTGGAGACAGCTTCCTCGAGTCCACTCTAGCTCCATGGGAGGAAAGCTCCAAGGCATTGCTGCAAGAACATATCCAGTCCTCATCTTCTTTTGGCTACACAAACACACCACAGGGACAGAGGTGCAAAATGAAACACCTGCAGGCTTTCCTCCTAAACAGGCACTTGACACTGCATTAATGGAAAAGACTTCAGGTAGTTCTACACAGGAGTAGCTTTAATCTACATCACCCAGTGAAACTCCATTAAAAAACAAAAGCATGCATTAAGTAAGGCAGACCTTCATATGCCAGAAGATCCTGATGTTTTGGAAAAAAAAAGAAAAAAAAAAACCCAAACAAAAAAAATACCCCCCACCAAAAAAAAAAAAACCCAAAAAAAAACACTAATAAAAGATAGGCCTAATCTAAGTCCCACAACTTTCAAAGAGATTTGCATGTGACCCAGTGGTGCCATGGTGCCAATGCATTTTTCACTTCTGTCGGGCATTAAAGGAAATAACCAAATCTTGAAATTAGAGCTGAGTGTTCCTTGTGGCAGTGTTGAGGAACTGAGCCTTTTTCCTTGCCCCCTTCATTTTCTTTTCATCTTCAATTTTGTTTGCCACCGCTAACTTAATATACAGAAGTTAATTTCTTTCCTGACTTGAGGTATCACTAGGGGAATATTGAGTGTTACTGTGGCGGCTGGAAGTCATTACCTTTATACAAAATTAACCTGTGGCACTAATCGCTTTACTTTTTTTCTCTTCTTTTTTTTCCATTTTTTATTTATACAAAAGCACCTGCCTTATTAATACTAGAGGTAAAGCAACTGCTAATGCAAATAACTGAAATTCTAACTACATTAAATATGCAAATTTAACCCCCTAAGCTTTTCCTTAAATCAATATAAATAAAATCTTGTTTCTTGAACTGCAGAAGTTCAAGTTATCCTAATGCAATGCAGTGTACACCACGAAGAGAATGGTTTTCCATCCTACCCATCTTTACAACAAACCTTTCATATGAAATCAGGCCTCTAATTTAGGACAGCCTAATAGGAAAAAAAGAAACTAATATTTATATTTCAGAAATGGGTATTAGACTAAACCCTTAAGGAAACTAAATAAATGGACTGAAAAAGAGGAAATAATGGACAGAAAACAACTGAAATTGTTGAATACACTGAATATAGTGTTTATATAAACTTAAGATATTCAACCTATTAATCCTAATTTCTGAAATGAACTCTTCCATGCCCAAGTACATACCAGGTGTAAACATTCAGGGGGAGAATCACCACCACTCCCGAAGACAGCTAATCAGAGTAATTTTATGTATAACACTCTTCTTCCAGAAGTGTTACAAGTATGTCTATACTATTTTCCAAGATGTTTGGTGCACACAAGCAGCAGGGAAAATGAGCTTGTGCTGAGCTCCATGTTGCCATTGCTCGATTGCAGCTAGTTCTCAACACAGGATTTAAAGCAAGCTGAGGTGTTTCTACACTGCAGTGTATGTGGGGGACTGCTGTAATCATACCAATGAGGCCATCCAGTAAAGAAACAAAACTTTCAGGCATGTGCTCATCCCAGAACTGTATAAAAAACTATCCACCTATTCTCCATTCAAAACCCTTTAAACAGAGAGTAGATTTAGATTAGACATTACAAGAAAATGCTTTGCTGTGTGGGTGGTGAGGCACTGGAACAAGTTGCCCAGCAAAGACATGGATGCCCCATCCCTGAAATATTTGAGACCAAGTCGGATGAGGCCCCAAATAACCTGGTCTAGTGGAAGGTACTCCTGCCCACAGTGGGAGATTAGAACTAGATGATCTTTCAGGTCCCTTCAAACCCAAACAATTCTATGACTCTGTGATTCTATCAAGTGTGTTCAAACCAACACAAAGGAACTGAACAGTTTTTAACCAGAGATTAATTACTCACACTTAAAATCAACCCATGCTAAGGCTTGTCCTGAGGAATGCTCCCACCCTAATCAGGGAAAAGCAACCACCACCTCAGCAAGGCAATGCATCCCACCTCAAAAAAGATGCCTCAAAAGAGTGGATGAAACACTGCTGGGTACCAACCTTCTTTCTCCACAGGGGAGAGAAGAGGGGCTGGTGTGCCTGGCTCATGCTGCATTGCCATCTCACAAATAGGGATGTTCAGCCAGATGAAGCCCAGCCTGCTGGATAGCCCACACAGCTCGGCAGGACAGCAGTACTTTCCATATAGCTAGTATTGATTCAGTTAGAAAAATTAATCCCTGGGTCACTTGGGGGCAGCTAAATGTTTTCCAAAAAAGCCAGAGATAATTAAAAGCGTATCCGTGCAAGAATGTGAGGTGGGAAATAAAGTGTGTTTCTAACTGCTCTTGTGTATTTTGCTACACTGAGATTAAAGGGCAGGTCACTCCCCTGCCAGCTCTCCGAGAGAGGGATATGGATTGACTAAGGCAGCTACACAGAGCAGGTTACAGCTGGGAAAGTAACGCACTGCCAGTCACCACCTTGATTTACCCTCTGACAGCCTGGGAGTTCACCTGACACGTACAAACTGCAACACACACACTCGCCAGCCCTGCACGCCCTTCTCCTGCATCCTCCTTCACCGCTCACTGAGCTCACTTGCAGAGACCTGCACTCCTCTGTAACTGGGAACTCCTCCAGAACAGGAGCACATCCCCTTCCTCTGAGCATGGAGAGACTCGCATCACCAGCAACAGCGCCCAAAACACAAATTTAAGTGCAACCCAAAAGGACATCTCCACACCAGATCTGCAGGGAGACGTGAGACTGCACCTCCAGGCAGCAGGTCAGGAGGAAGCTCCTCATCAAGTGCCAAGCAGAGATGGGGCTGTCAGGTCCTGTGGAGCACCAAGATTTTACATCCTCTATTTCTGCTAAAGCTCTGACTCATTCGGTGTCCCAGGCATCTATCCTGCACTGGAAGAGAAATCAAACAACTGCAGCACCTAAGCAGCTTGAGGCTAGAATCTGAACTTGAACCTCACTGCTCTCTTCTAAAACTATTTGAAAAGCAGCTTAATAAGTGAGAACGTTTTAATGTATTTAATTTTCTGCATCTTTTCCACTTCTACCTTTCTTCAAAAATATGATCCTTAACAAAAACCTCTAGAGAGCTCACCTTTTGATTTTCTGGAATAATACTATAGAGAAAAAGTACAGGGTCAAAGTTTGAGGACTTAAAAAATGATACAATTTCTCTTCCTCTGACTCCCCTAAGATGGTAAGACTGCTTTCCTCTCACTATCCATACTGCTTTGTACCTACCCACAAAACATGAACTAGGTAGATGTTACTGATGTTTTTTGGCATCTGTCATAGTGGCACAAAACCTAATGAATTCCAATGCATTCCTTAGGTTTTCATCGCTCAAGCTTCCATTAGCATAATTCTGATGATCACAAACTTTCTGTATTTATTTTTCCTAGATCAGGTCCAGTTATGGCACTCATTACAGTCAATCTAAAGCAGCAAGGTTGCTATTCCTTGGACCCAGCAAATCTGTCGAATAAGTGAAGCAAGGATCACCATGAACAGTGGGGAGACAGTTTTTATTTTGGGTTTTCTTAGGGATGATGTTTAACCAACAAACAGTTTATTCACTCATAACTATTTTCAAAGGTATGGAAAATCAATTCCTCAATAACTTCATTGCAATCATTGCAATTCATTGTTGCTTTTTATCATCTCAGAAGAGGAGGCCATCAGATTCTACATAACCCATCCAAAAAATGCAGTGTAGGCTATGGCATTTGTATTATGAAATTCTACTTTTGACAGCCTACAGAAACTGGGATAAAGCCTCTGTCTTTTCTCCTCACTGGTTTTGACACAAGCTCAAGATTTCTCACATTGGGCTTCAAAATGAAGCTGTCCTGTTCCGTATTTAGATAATGGGAGTTCAGATGCCAATCTGCAGCATTAGAACCATCTCCTGCCTTCTCTGCTGCACAGGCTGCTTGTCTGGGTCTGTCACTACTGGCCCTTCTGTGTCCATACATACCTGTGGCAGCTGAACTGGCTGTGACTGGGAATGAGAGCTAAATTCCACTGAAAACAAAACCACTCCCTTTCTCCCAGAAATAGAAGATTGTCCTGCTCAGAACACAATCTAACAGAACAGGAGACACAAGTGCACATTATGGGCTGAATCTACCTCAGAAGTGTTACTGAAAGCTAAGCAAACCAAAAGAAGTCAGACTTCAAGTTCTAAGTGCATAAGTACTTATACTTTCAATGACATGTACGCAACACAGGATGGGCCAACTTCCTCCTTCTTTAAAAATGACCTTCCAGTCTGATAAAAACAGTACTTATAATTGAGGTGTACCTTTCAGAACACGACAAGTTGAAAATGGAAGAGAGAATCAGAGACTGCCTTTCTTTTTGCAAAATCCCAGAGCTCCCTCCAGGCTATGGAAATATCAGTTTGTGAAGCCAGTGACCCCAACACTGAGGAGCACTTTCCCACGGCTCGCAGGGAAGAACCTCTGAGACTCTTTCTGGACACAAGGACCACCAAACCAAGCAATGCCTGGGCCATGAGTGAAGGAGTGCCATACTGCTTGCCACATGTAGTTTGTTTGCTACTCTGACCCTAATGCCAGGGAAGGTTGGTATACTCAGCTTTGACTGCTTGCAGAAAGGAAATGCTTTCACCTTGATGGCATCAAAATTCCACAGAGGAACCATCTGGAAGACAATGACAGCTCAGAAAGTAAAGAATTCACAGCCTACATTTAAGATAGAATCCCACTAACTATCACTGAAAATTTCTGATGGTGTTGTCAAATGCTCTCTTCCACTATCTGATTCTAGAAAGGTGAGGGTCAATCTTTTCTTCGATGTAACAAGTGATAGGAGAAGAAAAAAAGGCCTCAAGTTCTAGGGAGATTAGACAGGAAAAGTTTCTCCACTGAAATTGTCCAGGGCAGTGGTGGAGTCACCATCCCTGGAGGGATTTACCAGATGTGTAACCATGGCACTTCAGAAGATGGTTTAGTGGTGGGCATGGGTGAATGGCTGGAGCAAATGATCTTAGAGGTCTTCACCAATCTTAATGATTCTACGATTCTGCAATTCTATGAAATCATGCATAAAATGCAGGAGCTCCTGGCAGGAACAGAAGACACTGAGTTCAGGATAAAGATTTTGGGTGTTCTATGCTCTTTCCTTTTCAGCCTGGAGGCTCACAACATAATTTCTGCCAGAAAAGGTCAAGGGGTAGGTAAGCAACAGCTGTGGTGGTCAAAAAGAGTCGCAATGTTTTAAGTTAACTTTTTAGTAAGTGCTGGATAATTCTCAAAATATATATCACTCTCAGAATATATATGTAACAGTGCTCTCCCTCACAGGAAGCTGGTTAACAGGATTTCTTGATATTTCTTAAGTAGTTTTCATATTTGAGCCAAATGAAAAAAATGGGAAAATACTGAATAAACATAGGAGAGGTACTTGAATTGCTCCCTGTCCCTGTTCTGTGTTACACCAAAAAATTCCAATTTCCCCAAGAAAATGCTAGGAGGTCAGCGCTCAGAGAAGAACCTGATCTGTGCTCCCTTTCGTGCCACTCTGGAGCCCCCATCTGCTCCAGCTAGTGTCCACTTCTACAACTGCACAGGTCAAGGAGTGTCCAGGGGCACCAGCCCCAAACCCTTCCACATCATGGAGCACAGGTCAGTGTGGCTGGAGATCCTCCACTCTTCTGAGCTCCAACTGCTGGTGCATGAAAGCAGATCTCATTTCCAGCTGTGCATCCAAGGGTTTGCCATACAGTTCTCTGATTATCTGTACAACAGCTGCATTAACCCAGTCCCTGCAATACTCTGGTCACGTTAAAGCTTCAAGGTTTGAGTTATAGGGTTGGGTTCCCACTTTGCTTCTCTCCCAATCCTCAGATCACTGGCTTACCACAGCTTTAAAAGAAGCGCAGGGAGTGCCCACTCACCGTGCAGCATCACTGCTGAAATGCAGGTGCTGCTATGCTGCCACTGCCTCTGGGGCTGGAAGGCCTTATATTGGTATCCTGAAGCACTTTCTGCAATTCAGGCGCACACTTTCAGCAGCCAAAACTTTAAATGCCCTTGTGCTTTAGCTCATCCTCCTGAAAGCATTTCCTCTAGCACATGGGCAGTCTGAGCAGCCTGTGCAACACTTGCTGCCCAGTCACACCAAAAACCTTTGAGCCCTACTGAAACAGTAGTAACCACAGCAGGCAGGTCAACCAAACCTTCCAGCATCTCTTCCCCAGTTAACTCCCATGCCAGAGTCAGAGACAAAGGAAAGGGGTGAGAAACACATTCTGGCTGCTGCATCCTCAGTGCCTTCATCTCTCGGCACAGCCCTACAGCCGTACAAACAAATGCCGGCAGGGCAGTCTGTGACCTACTTTCCCTCCCTCGCATGGGGAACTGTGCCATTGTGAAACTGCCACTGAATTTCAGCTTCACAACGATGACAAGAGGGAGCTCAGGCAGCCACACGCTGTGTGACTAACACTGACACAGCAGCTACTGCCCTGGCATCCGTGTCTTCTGCCGGGGAGCCTCCGCCGTGCCAGGCTCCAGCTGCTGCAAGGGGCTGAGGTACAGCTCTCCAGGGCAGCACGGCAGCAACCCACCCACCTCCCCAGAACCTCTGTTTCTCCCTCCTTCCCCTCAGGAACTGCCTGGAAAACTATCCCTAAGTTACTGCACTGAAGTTTTTTGCACACCCTCTCTGCCTTGGAAGACCTTCACAGTGCTGAGACCATTGCTGCCTCCCTGCTGTCTGGCATGGAAATGACTGTGCCATTACATCCATGCCACAAACAGCCCAGAGAGATAACCATATCCTGGCTGGCATCAAAAGAAGCATGACCAGCAGGTTGATACAGACAATTCTCCCCTTCTACTCTGCCCTCGTGAGACCCCACCTGAAGTACCTCATCCAGCTCTGGGATTTGACCAGAAGAATGGGCACCTTTAGGAGTGAGTGGACAGGAGGGTCACAGAAATGATCAGAGATCTGGAGCATGTCTGCTGTGAATAGAGGCTTAGAGAGATGGGATTGTTCAGCCTCAAAAAGCTAAGCCTTTGGTGAGACCTCCTTGCAGACTTCCAGTACCTAAAAGAGGCTTATAAAAAAGAGGGAGAGTAACTTTTTACATGGATAGATAGTGATCGGACAAGGGGAAACTGTTTTACACTAAAAGAGGAGAGATTTGGGTCGTGTCACATTGGGTTAAGAAGTCATTCTGAGAGCAGTGAAGAACTAGAAGATGCTGACCAGAGAAGCTGTGAATATTGTTGCTTAGCAGAGTTTTGAAACAACCTAATGGGTGCCCAAGTATGGAAGCACTTGAAGCACACAGATTTGACTAAGGAGGCTGAGAGCTCACATTAGGATCTCCAAACCAGCTGTGCAGCATCTGCACCTTATAACAGCTCATATCAGACAGCTGAGCCTCCTCCAGGCACCAGGAAGCTGTTCCTGCAACAGCAGTTCCCTTGCCCGCTGTGCCCACATCACGTCTGAGCATGGCATTTTCAGGCATGTAGAGGCCACTGCTATCCCAGTGACACATCCTCCAGACCACAGCAAGTCCACTGGCTGAACAGGGTGAGCTCAGCCCATCTGCACAGACACTCCTGCTAACAACAGCTCATGCATAGTAAAAATGCCTCTCCTTTGTCTGGGCAGGTCTGAACTTTGACCAGGTCTCTGTGTGCCTTTTTCAGATCCCAAATCTTGTCTATCTTTAGGAAGGATGAGCTGGCCAGGCAGTCTTTCCTGAGGGCTGATGACAGTATTTCTCTGCATTACCATTTACCACTCAGCCTTGCAGCCCAGGGGCAAATTTCAAGTCTATACAGACTAAAATCCAGTACAAATGGGGGTCTATTACGTTAACTCCAAGGCAAGCCTCATCCAGCACCTCCATATAAAATTAAATGAAAGGGGAATAGGAAAGGAAGTCTCCTCCCGGTTTTACAAGAATAGATTGATCTTTAGATGTTTTCTTTTCCCTCCTATGACTACAGAATAAGAAACAGTCATAACTCCCACCAAACATTGCACCTAACCATCCTGGTCCACATGCACTGAAAGCTATTTTAATATTTTGATAGTTTGATACCTACTGAGGGCAGCAGGGTCCCTGAAGAACTCCTCCTCCATTTCCCGCATAGGGACGTGTTGTGCAATACTAACTTGGTATTCAACAATCCTTTTCTTTAAAAGAACATTATGCTATTAACGTAATTATCTGATTAATCTTTCAGCCTCATTTTGCATTAAATAAACACCTGGATGCAAAATGCTTTTTCCTCAGAGAGTGCACTTCAAGTGTTTATCCAGCACACTGATGGCAAGGGATACCACCAGCAGTCCAACTGGTGGTCAAGGAGGAAAGCAAACAGCACTACTGAGCATGCCAGAGACAAGCAGGTATTAAAAAATACTTCAAAGTAAAACCACAATAATCATCTCTTTATACTTACCACCTCCTCAGGATGAGACAATCCCCATTTTAGAACTATAAAAAAACCTTTAAATGAATATATTCAAAATACACACACACACACAAATGCCTTACAGAATTTAAGGTCATGAGCACACTGCTTGACTGCTCAGCTCAGACCGAATGGCTCCTGGATCTAGTGCACCATTTTGAACTGAGCTACACCACTTCTCAGAGAGGTACCCAGCTGTGAAAGCAGCTGACAGCCATGAGTCGCATTTTTGGATGATATCTTCCTAATCATTAATTGCACTCACTGTGAAAGGAAAAATCTGTGTGCGCCTTTTTTCCTTCAGTGCTGCTAGTACCACCTAGTCTCAGTAATATTCTCTCTATTCAGGTACAAACAGACCATGAACAAATACCTTTTTCATTACTACTTTCAATTCCATCTGAGAGTGGGATGTAGAGTTGTGGGGTTTTTTGGGTTGTCTGAAAAACAACGCCTACTTTCTGGCTTGCAAAATTACAGGGTTTGGTCATCAGGTGCAATTTTCTTAAGCTCCCATTTTTCATTCACATTGCCTCCTCCAGAGCTTTTGCTTTTAAATCATTTGCACATAAATGATGTAAACAATATGAGATGCTGAGATGTTCTTCCCATTTTCCATCCAGCAAAGGTGAGTGGAACACACACAGCAATTAGAAAGATAGAGAGTAATGTCTGCTACTCACCATTAATAAAATGCTGAGTTTGTAAAGGTCTTCAGAGAAGTAAAACCTCTGATACCTCAACTGAAAGAATTCCCTGAATCGACGGTCAGGATAAAGCCCCGCTGCAATGTTTTAAAACTTACTGTGAAGATATTTTAAAAAATATAAGCCGCCAAAACACAAGAGGGCCAGAAAGCATACACATTCATTCTTCAAACGTCACTAAGACAGGACAGTTCAAGATAATTATTGCCAGTAATATGCTACCAGTGTACCAGCACCTTCTGCTGTTCTCCCCTCCTGGTGAGGCTGCAAGGCAGCTCAAATAGCTCTTGTAACCTTAAAACAATTCTGCTTTCCAGTTTTGAAAAACTTTTAGTAAGACAGTCAATATTTTAGAAAAGAAAGCTCATCTTGTTTCTCCTTTCATGTCAACCAAGGACAAAGGAACAAAATTAAATGGGAGTTAAGTATCCTGCCACCAGGACAGGCATCACAGGGCACCTAGAGAACTCACACATCTCTGTCCTCACACAATGCAGCATCCATTACCAACATTTTCTTTAGTTATATATCTAATGTAGGTGAACATAGGCCAGTATCTTTGGAGCAGAATGTCCCCATCACACATATAGGGGAAGAAAAAAAAATTCAAATTGATTTTATTACTGTGTTTACAAAGTAATATGCTCCAGAGTAAAAGAAAAAGGTTTTGGTTCTCCTGAAGCAACAATCTTCCCCTCCATCTTCAGTACTTCAAGCAAAACTCACAAAAAAACCAACATTCTCCATCTTGCACCTTGCTTTTGTTGTTGCTGTTGTTAAGTTTCAGCAAAATCCCTTCAGGCACATCAGAATGGTGCAAAGGCATAATGAAACTTTCAGCAGCCATGAATGATATTACCTTTCATACCAGGAATGGGCAAGAAAGTCCTATACATCTGTAAGGGCCAGCCCCTCACTTGATCATTCTTTGTGTGAATGTGTAGCTAACGGTGACTAATACTAAACGTAAGAGATGTAAAGGTAATCTTCATACAACAGCAACACTGGGACAATGGTGAACCCCAAAAGACTGCCAAGGTGTGCTACCATCCATCCATAATTCTCTCAGATTCCCTGCAGAATTCTCCCAAGGCTGGCAGAAGCTCCCTCTCCCCTCTGAGAGATGACTTCGTACTCTTGTCCAGAACAGTGGACAAAGACAGATTCACAGTGTCAGTCTGTGTAGCCAGCACTGCACTGAGCTGCAGGCTCAGTCTGGAGGTTTTTGCTATTTTCCCCACTCCTTCCCACATCCATTACCACCTAAGGTGGGTGGTCTCACCCTACACTCTTGATGTTTTCCTGTGGTCTGAGGAGCATGCCAGGCACCTTTCCACCCAGCTAAAAATCCATTCTCAGCTCCAGAAACGTAGAAATACAAACCAAAGACAACCTATCATGCACCTTTCCATAAGGTGAACCATGAACTTGCAAGACTTAAGATAACTTCATTTGTAATGAAATAAAACAGCAACATGGCAGCCTGCTCAGTTGAAAATCGCTCCTGACACGTCTGTGCTGAAAAGATTCAGTCCACTTAATCAGAAGTGCTCCCATCCCCTGACCAGCACTGACTGATAGGCAATGCAAACATGCAGTCTGGTGCCCAAGATTTAAAATCCTTTTATTTTATTCACCTCCTGAGTTATTGTTTCGTTTTAAATTGATTCCTGAATCGCAATCCCGCAGCATATTAGTAAATTCCATCTGCATTTATCAAGATTCAGACTTTAACCAGGATATTTAATATCTATGCCTATTTGCTTCCATTATTAGTGCTGAAATCCTTACAGCCCTACATGCTTATTTGTCAGACTAGTTTAGTCAGCATGGTGGATATAATGAGGCACAGTGCACTTCAGGTTCATCTTAACATTAGAGAGAGCCTCTGTCCCATGTAATCACTGCAGCACACAGGCATAGCTTACATGAAGGAAGATCTAAAGGCTGGAACTCGACACATCCCCAGCTTCCATTTATACTATCAACACAATCATCTGGTCACCTCTCCATTCCTTTGACAGCTGTAATATCTGCAATTAAAATCTGAATCAGTGCGGTCTATTTTAAGAACAAAGAAGGTATTTCAGCCCAGTAGAACACTGCCAGATTGGGTAGGATATGCTACAATTGGCATTCCAGCTCATTAAAACAGCTTTGCCGTGGACTATTCGTTCTGAAAGCGTTCTGCAACTTTATATACACAACACAAGCACCGCTCAGCACCAGCGTTTGCTGAAACCCAGCCAGTTTCATGTTGCCCTTGCACATGAAGGAACTTGTCACAACAGCCCTTCAGGGTCAGATGAATGACTAAGCCAAGGAGAATTCAAGGGAAGCACAATTCCTCTCTGAGGACTGGGAATGGCAGTAACATCCCCTTGCACATGAATCCTAGCAATATTCTTGTAGTAAACCAAACTGGTCAGGAATTTGCTCCTATGAGATTCTCCTGCTTCTCCTCCTTTTCCATGGCATTGACAGTTACTGCATTCCTCCTCAAAAACCCTACATACCACGTGGAATCCCATCAATAGTTGAATCCCTCAAAAGAATAAAGGCAGAAAACCATTTGGAAAAGACTTCTAAGATCACCATGCTCAGCCATTAACTTTGAAACTGGTTTTAAATGCTACAGTACTTTTTGTCTGTAAAGATACTTACAAATGTGGGGGGGGGAAGTACAGATCTCAGGAGAGATCCATAGTCTTGCTTGGAAATGTTTTTTAAATGGTATTTGGAAGAACACACGTTCCCAATCAGGAAGGGTGAAAACAGGCATATCCTGTGAGCTCAAAGAGTTTCGTGCAGTTGAGGAAGACAGAAAAAAAAAGAAATAGGCTTAGCTTCACTCCCTTTGGGAATCCTAGACAGCTAGTGAATCCAAGTTAGTATTTGTTTTTATTTGCATATTCTACCTGTTTAGAAAGGTGTTCTCATGGGGCCAGATGCAAAATGCCTGCTACAGTGCCAGATTAAGGTAGAGGGGGTTTTTTTAACAATTTTCAAAAGGGGGAAAGAAAAAAACAACAAACCCCCCCCCCCACCAACCCTAGGGAAAGTTGGATTCTTCTTTCATTTAGTTTTTGAGCTCCTTTCATTCATTTTTTTCACCTTCCCTTTCCTGAGATTTACTTTAACAATATCTAGTTATTAAATGCACCAGATAGCATGAGAGGAGAGATGAGTTTGCAAGACATGTCAGTGAAGCAAATTAAAATAGTGGAACCTGTCAATGCAGTTCTACTGCCAGTGTAGTCCCAATCCCTTGTCCTGCTGTGATGGTACACTACTGAAAAGCTAGATACAAGCACATCCCAATGAAATTTAACACAATGCATTTGTTTTAATACATTGCAACCTTTAACTTGTCTTTATTGCACTTTCTCCTAAAAAACACCCGAATATTCCAACTTCCTTAAAAATTGATATTGCTAATATTGGATAGGCTGCTAGGACAGGTTCCAGATGTCCCATCCCTGGAAGTGTTCAAGGCCTGGCTGTGTGGGGCTCTGAGCACCCTAGTCTAGTGGAAGGTATCCTTGCCCACAGCAGGGGGAGGTTGGAACTAGATGGTCTTTTGATGTCCCTCCCAACCCAAGCCACCATTCTATGATTCTATCATATATTGAACTAGCACAATCGATCCAATAAATTGCTGTTTTATCAGGAAAGCATAAAAATTTGTGAAGCCTCACACTGCTTATCCCCCTCACACAACAAGTTATCACTTAATTAACAGAAGCCTAAGGAGTTTCATCTGCCCAGTCACTGGGGCATGGTGGCACCCGAGAGGCATCTTGGAAGCCGAGAGATCCATGCCCTTTCGAACCAACAGCGATGTGCTACCCTGAAGCTCCTAACATGGCAGCAGATATCTCTGTTTAGGCAACACAGCTCCAGCCTTCATGCCTATTTAAGCATTGCAGTGCTCATTGAGCATTGCACCAGTTGGCTTTGGGCCTCAGTCATTTGCGTGCCCTCCAAAAAGAGCCCATGAACGCTGCCAGGACAACGGATACCAGTCAGAAGCTTGTAAAAGGAGTCGAGATGGAAGGGGAATACAGACTGTATCCAGACACCCTCAGAATGACAGACAGCTGATCAGATAATTCCTTAACCCAAAGGAAAATAAAATCCTCATGAATTTTCATAATGCATAAAGTCATTACAAAGAGCAAGGATGGGATAACGTGCTCTCTGCCAGCGTGGGAGTACTGTTTGGGTCCCTGTATTTGGCAACATCTACTGCACCCATCACTTGTCTTCCAGGAAGAGATTAAAAACTGAAGCTCTGAGAACAGGCTTTCACTAGATTAGCTCACCAACTCTCTTTTGCTTTCAGATCACATCAATTAAGCACAGAGCAAAGACAAATGTACTGACCTGGTATGAGGACAGCCCAAGTTCAAGACCCTGCACCACCCCTTCAAAGTAAACAGGCTGAGAAAATGGGCTTGAGTCAAAAATCTGTGTCAGTACCCTCACACTTCTGGTTTTATGGAAAGGAAGGAAAGTAGAACACATCTGGACTGTTACAGAGAAAAGTGATTTCAATCTCTGCAAGTTACTGAAAGCCTAACTGCATTTCCCCCATCAGCTTGACATTCCCCAGCAGAGTTAGCACAGGTAAGAGCACCCGGGACTAACCTGGTCCTGCCAAGTTGCCAACACTCACAATGACCATCTGCCTGTATAACTTTCTATAGTGTCCTTTGCCTTTCATGTCCCTGAGTGATCAGTCATGAGGACTTTTTCACTGCTGGGTCAAACACTTCTCCAATTCTTTGCCAGTAAACTAGGAAATTCATTCACTCTTTCACGCATCCAGGGAAAAATGCAGGAAAGCTCTGGAAAGCTTACTGGTACTCCATGAAAAGTGGGAGAGTTACCAGCTTGAGTGGAAGCAGAACATGGGCGCTGAGCCACCACCAGCACAGCCAGCTTGAAAACACCACTGCATGCAAGGGGGGGTGCTCTGTGTGGGCACAGGAGGAGTGAGACACAGGATTGCAAGCAAGCAGGAGGCAGAACATATTCCAAAGTTAGGGATGCTACCAGTGAACTGGGCCAACCTGCTGCTTCCCAGCAGTGGTCACATAGAAGCTGTTTATGTTAGCTCAGCACAAGCAGTACTGCTGCATGCCTCATCTCAGTACCAGAACCTGGACCCAGAAAATCTGATCCCAGCCCTCATCTCTACAGCAGCAATAGTTTAATCACAGCAGTCATCTCTCACACAGAAGGATAAAAAATTGGCACCAGTGATGCAACACTGACCACTAGAAAGCCACTAGAAACACCAACATCAGTTTAAATGCTCTCTGTTCATTGGCAATTTCTCAAAAAAAAAAAAATCTATCAGGAATCAGGTTTAAAGAATAAAAACAGCAAGAAACAGAAGTGGCTTCTTTGGCTGTTTTTTACCCCAAAGATATTCTTAGTTGATGTTATGCAAATCTTACTGGTGCCCTGCCTTAAGGCTTTCTCACCTCTTGTGCTATCTATCCCCTCAGGTGGTGCTTAAAAGTGAGGAATTAAGGTCACAATGGCAATGCTGGTAACAGATCAGGCACTGTAACTGAGAATGCATAACGTAAAATGAAGACTCTTTTGCACTACCTCACCTTGGGTTTAATACTGTACGAATTTATTCTTAAGGACGCTGTAGGTAAACTGGATTTGTCTGAACTGCCTGTGTGTGGTATCTCTCTAGGTGGAGGCTTTGAGCTTCCTGGCTCATTGCTCCATCACCCGATGGCGGTAAAAGGAAAAAAAAAAAAAAGGCAGCTATTAATAACCAAGCAGACAGAATAGTCAGGGTGCAGAGGAGGAGAGGTAAACCTTTAGAGACACAAGTTCACACTTCCCCAGGAGCTGCTTCCCGTCAATCCATGCAAAGCAATAACCACTCTGCTCTCTGCATTTCATCGGATTCAGAAACCGCTGTCTTAACTACACCTCACCAATGGAATGGAGAAGTTCAGACAGCTCTGAAACCTTTTGCTGCCGCATACAAACAGGAGCCAGCCCTTGCCTATTGATGAAAATGCTGCACATTTTCACTCACCTGTGGCATGCGGAGAGTTACCAGGCACGCCCTGAAAAAATTAATCAGACTCCCTATCTTTCTTAGTCTCCTCTGCTGGCTTCAGCCTCTTGTAGAGAAAGGAAATAGTTAACTCTTGCGTTTGTTCTTACCAAGTGTTTTGGACTACACTTTGCAATGGCACGCAATAGCTGCCCTCTCCTCATCTCATTAACGCTGTACTGATGTACCACACAGCAATGAAACAGGTCTTGCTTTATTTTCATTCAATGCTATGCCAAGTTCAAATTTAAGAAGGTCACAATGGTTTCTCCAGCACAATCAGAAGTGAAGAATAACTTAAAAACAAACTACAAACCCAAAATGTTATTTCAGTTTTCCTCTCTCAAGTCTAGCACTGTAGAGTAAAAATGTCTGGATCATTTCCACAATGAAAATATGTAAATTAATTACCCTTTTAACGTTGATTGATGCAAGTTATTTTGGTTGAGAACAATGCAAGTCACCCACAGTTTACAAAACAATATGTCAATAAAATGAGCTAGACCTGCTGAAGAAAGTATTTGTTGTAGCCTAAAGCTATTTTTGCACATGCATAACCTTGAATTACAGTTTTTAGGAATAAAATCACCACTTTCATGTTCTGATTAGCAACTAGTAAGTTGAAATTTGTTTTTCCTCACATATTAATGAAGTTATTAATGTACTAGACAAAAATACATGTAAGAAGGTTACACAGAGCATATTACCACCTTTCATGATCCCAGCAAATGAAAAGTGACAAAATAAAAAAAAAATACAGAAAAAGCTTTTTCATCAAGGGAAAAAATGCTTCAAGGCATCAAGTGTTACTCTCTCAGCAAGTTTTCTCTTCTTCCAACCCCCCCAGCATATTTGCATGAAGGAAATAAACCTGTATAAACAAAATGTCACTACAGATGAAGCCTCACTTTCCATTAGAGCTCTAAAACACTTAACAGGAACTTCTGTAAAAGGGCCAGAGCTGCTTGCCGTTCCAGCCTGACCTGTGACACCAATCCCCAGGCACTCTGGTCAAGAAGCAGGACACAATGCCACACCCATGCTGGGGGAGGCAAGAGGGACCCAGCAGAGATGCTGCTAGAAAACAGGCTCAGGGTTGGAGATGATGAGACAGTGATGGTTCAGGACACTTCACACAGTCTGAGGTGTGACTACAGCTATCCATAAAATGGCAATGGTTACGACCTGCATGTTCATCACCCTCCCAGCACATCCAGCTTGGGGCGTGTATCTCAAAGCCCTTACACAGCAATCCCATAAAAAATTAAGGGCCTTGCCGGTTTGCTCTTTTTAAAATTTGGGCAAACAAAAAATGAGTCATAAGTACCAGAAATCTTCAAATATGCAAATATATACCGCAAGGAATCAAAACATTTACCCGACACCTGCTTGCTGGAGGATTTAACTCAGTCAACAAAATTTGCGGGTAACTCTCTGCTGAGTACCCAGCTTCTTGTCACCATCTCAGCTTCTGGGGATGAAGAATCTGGGATTCCTGTCAGAAAACTGTCTCCCACTCCTATCTCTTGTGTTAACTTTCAAGAGCAATATGGGAGAAAACTGTGAAGTTTCACATTCCTCCGCTATCCAAGTTTCTGGAGAAAGCTCACTTCGTCACCTCCTCCCTCCTTTCAAAGCTCCTCCAGAGCCAGAGATATAAGAAATCTGATTTTATTCACTCCCCTGAACTTGCAGCATCCTGCATTACCACCTCTCTTGAGGATAGCTCTGGTATCACTCAGTGCTGCTGGCTGATCCCCAGAGGCACAGCAGCTATGAAGTGCAGCTCAGGGACAATCCCCACCAGCACAAAGCTCCCAGTATCAGCTGCAGAACAGACCGTGGGTCCTGCTAACTCCACTCTCCAGCTGCTGGAAGTATTTCAGCTGCTGATCTGCATTACATGAAGTTGTTGCCCTAGAAACCTAAGTGATATTACAAATTCAAGCTAAAAAAAAAAAAAATTGTTTTTGCAAAAACTTTGTACTTCTCGCTATACCTTTTCCTCCTCCCTGTATTTCTGAAATGGCCTGAAACCCAATAAATGCAAATAAAATCACAGGAACACATGAAGAAGCCTTCCAATTACAGACAGGGAGCAATTTCCAAGCAGTAATATTACCTGCATCTTTTTGGACATCATATTGAGACCAGGCAAACTAAAATAGGTATTGCAATGAGGTTATATTACTCAGGTCCAATTAACAGTGGATGTAGAAGTGAAATGAGATAAACACTACTTTATGCTAGCAGTCTTACTGAGTCTGTGACATTACCAAAGATCAAAAGAAGCATCTTAAGCAAAATATTCTCACTGCAAAATAAATAAATACATTTTAATGAGAAGGAAAATATCCTGTGTGTCAAGAATTAGGAACTTGAATGTGTAGTGAGACTCCCTGACTGCAATGGAAAGCAAACCTTAAAAGCATCAGATTAACCAGCAGCTTGCAACAACAGCTCACCCTATCACTTCTTAAAGCCCAAAATACAGAAGGAAATGTAAACTAATACATATTCTCTTTCTGCAGGATACGTATTTTCCCTATTCACCTCCTTACAGACGGATATTACTTCTCCATAGGTGTATTATCTCTCTGTATTTCTATTTCCAGAAAGTAATAAAAAAATATGTATTAATCTGAGGCCACCATAGAAACAGGAAAAAAAAGTCCCAAAGTCACCTCCTTGCCTCCTCAAAAACTTTGACCAGATATATCAGATTGAAGATGCTACAACAGAAAATCCAAACTAAAAAAAAAAAAAATCTGAAACAATACGAAAATCCAAATAACTAAATAAACAAGAAATAAGGAGTAAGTAAATAAATCAATCAGAAAATCCAAATAAATAAAATCCAACAGAGAATTTTAAAAGGTGGATCTGACCTGTTTTTTCATATAAAATAGGTGAAGAGAAAAACCTTCAATGTCTTAAAAATTCTTGAAAAATTCATTTCAAAGATGACTGAATAAGATCACAAATTGTGGGTTAGACCTTTACTGTACAAAAAGCAAGACAAAAAAAACCCACTAAAATACATTCAAGAATTCTTTTCAACCACTCATTTGCTAAAGCTACGAGAGGTAAAACCATGGAATGATCACAGGAAGGAATACTCCAGCCTAACTGCAACCTAGACTTGCATTACAAATACCCATATTTCATCAAAATGAAATCCACATCCAACTATATAATATAATGATTTTTATCTATTGGATTGACTCCTGAAGTGAAACACAGTTCTGGAGCTGTGCTATAAAACCAGCAATATAACAGACTCCAGTTTCACATGCTTCGTTTTCATGAACATGCCAAGTATTTCTCCATTTCAATTTTAGGCTTAGATTTTATAACAAATCTAAAATTTCTCTCAGACAGCTACATCTCATACTAGAGATTTTATTAGGCCAGTTTTTCACTTGTATTTGCACACTACCACGTGAAATTCACAGTTCTGCAAAAACAGAATTCTGTGCTTACAACAGGGAAAACCCAACAACAAGATGCAGGAGTGCCATGCCTAAAGAAGCTCATGCCATGTCATATGAGGGATGTTTCCAGTTGGATGCTACTACCCCAAGCTGAAGACAAAGCACCAGTGAAGAGGGGGACAGAGCAGAGAAGGAGAAAGCAGTTCCCTTTAATTGTAAATTCATAGTGATACTTCCAAAGCCACTGAGACGCATAAACATGACACTCCAAAACACCAGGTTTACTTTGAGAGACAGTTGTGCAATGAGGCTGATCTAAAATTCCTTGTAGGATGGGCTGCAGAAGCAAGACCCTGTGGTAGAGAGAGACTTCCACCTCGCTCTGGAGGCAAGAGAGCCACATCCATTTAATTTTTATCTGTCATTAATGGATTCTATGGATTTATTCGATACCTTGAAGAAGACTGGACTTCTTGTCCTAGTAATTTGGCAGGTTTGACTTTCATTACTCGTGCAACTGATTCCACCATACAGCAGTGCATTAAATAAAGGATCATTTCTTCTCAGAAACTCCCCACTCTAAAATATAAACCTGCTATACACCAAGAAATTATTTTAATATCTCATACGCCTTTAGTACTGTATCACTGGTTTTACAAACCTCTAGAAGACTCCAGAAATTGTTTGTGTAACTTCCTGAGCCTGCAATGTAACAGAATGACTCAGTTGATTTATTTAAATTTTCTTTAATTTGGCATGTTAGCCGTCAGAGACATTACTTTGTTGTCATCTCCACTCAAATTCTGCCTTGTTAGCGTCTAGAGAAATCAATGCCACGAAGCACTTTATTTTTATAACTTCATCTTCTTTCAACCTAGAGCTTCATTAATGTGATAACTAAACAGGTACACAGCTCGCTGCCTCTCTACGTGTGAAGTAAATTTATACAAAAATAAAAAGAGAAAAATTAGATGAGGACGCTTTTGAATTCTGTGCATACACATACTTATTTTTTATTAAAGCATCTCATTCAAGTTTATGAAAGTTTTTTATACTGTTTGGAGAATACCTAGTGGGTTTCAAGGTGCAACAACCATCTCTTGTTCTTTTCCACCCTGTAGCCTAAAAAGTGGATCATCCATCTTGTACGAGATGGAAAATGGAAGAAGAACACTTTTAATTTTAAAAGTGTTCCTAAACAACTCTATTTGGATGAAAAACCTTTTCTGTCAAAGCCAAAGCAACCAAACATAGGTAAAAATTTAGAGATTCCAAAGCATTTTTAGAACAATGGCTGAATCATGATTTCTCACCATATTTTCCACTGAAGCAGCAGATTTGGCTTCCCAGGTCCCCTGCTGCAGCTTTGTACTCACCACTCAGGCCCAGAGCATTCCTGGCTTACCAGTGCCAATGAACATCCCACCCATTGTGCTGTCATTGCACCAGCATCCCATCCCAGTTCAGTTCTTCCAGTTGTTTAAGTTTCCTAGATCAAAATGTCCTTACCTGAATCTCTCATTCAATAAACATAAATCTGCATAAAGACAGGTTTGAAATTTTCTTTCCTTAAGAAAATTAAAATAAGTAATGGTTAATACTAACAGACTCGATTTTGTTTTGTATTGACATGTCCATATTCTGACCCACAATCACTCCTCCATCATCCCTAGGATGTTTCCAAAAAAGGCTAAGTTAAATGGTCACAGCCTCTTTCCTACTCTACCTTATGTGATCCCCAGATATACCATGACAATGGCATAATCCCTTCAATAACTTCAAACCTCAAGAGCCAGAACTACAACCATAATCACATAACTAAATAATGAGGCTTCACAGTGCAAAATGGAAGCAAGAGAGCATTCCCGTTTTGCCTTGCCAAACTCCAGCCCTTCTTTCAGTGACCTCCTCATTATGTGCAGAATAATTGGACTCTTACCCTGACGCCCATTGGGGAGCGGGAATCGTGTCGTCACTTGCTCATCACACAAATGGCTTTCTGAATCAGGGCACCTCAGCTCCTGCCCACCCATCCCCTGTGACAGCAGCCCTGAGCAGGGGGGTCCCACGGCCCCTCTGCCACCCACGCCGTGGCACGGTCTGCCCTGCACGGGGCACACAAAGAGACAGTGCCTCGCACCAAGGCCAGCAATCACATGTGCCACACAATGATCTTGCATGGCCTCAATTAATCTGCCTTCGTCCCTCCATCCATAAAACCCGAAGACAATGGGTTTGGCTATCTCTGCATGGGAACGCAGGGCTGACACAAGTTTTATCTTTATTTTCAATGATCAAAATAAAACACGTTTTCTACAACTCTGACTACTCTTTGCTTTACGAAACCAACCCCTGATTAAATTGCCATCTCAACTTCCTCACTGTGTGAGGATTGCAAGTCTCTTTTTTGGCTCACTGACCTACTTGCAACCAAAAAGACAGGCATTAATAGAATTTCCTCTCTTTTAATTCCTGCTATTGCCTTATTCCTAATTGCTGCTTCTCAAATAGAGTTCCTGTAAGTTATGCGTGCTTACCTCTGTCAAAAACTTTCATCCAAAACTTCCACAAAACACAATGGCCAAATGCGCTCAATAGCAGGTATCTACAAAAAGTGTATTAGGAATTTCTAACCATTCTGGATCTTCAAATCAAGAGAAGCCTAGCAGTAACACAGTCTCTCTCCTTTTTTTTTCCTAAATATTTTCTTTATTCTTTTCTCTCACCAATACAGTTTTCTAACAGACACTAGTGTGGCGGCACTGCCGGAGGTCACTAAATTCACCCAAAATGATAAGTGGGGAATTTTTCTCATCCAATTCAGCCAGCTAAAATTTTTGAATCTAATCTAAATTAGTCAACTCCATTGCCACAGTAATCAATGTAAGCACCACGAATCACCTACCCCAAGTGCCTGGCCAGATATATGGGAAGGAAGGAATGAAACCCACCTGGAAGTGCTTATCATTAACCACAGTGGGAGGCTCTGTTACTAAGCTGGGGTGACCTTTCATGCATGGAATTCCTTTATCTCTAGCTGTGCTGATGATAAGGAGGCCAGGAGTCCTGTCTTCTTTGGCAGGGAGGACACCAGTTCCCAGGACTCGGACAAACTGCACCTCATGAGTGATATTTAACTACCTCAGTATCTGAACCAGTTTTCTTTAGAAAAATACTACATAAGTACTTCAATGCTGCTCATAATAGTCTCTGATGGGAAAAGGAAGAGCAGGAGGGAAACCTTAAGTTAAATCAACAACATGCACGGTGCCCTAATCAACATGAGTGACTTTTTAAGCACTGCAGTGTCAGGTCAAGCTTATGTGTCTTCTTCCTCTTGACCAGAATTGCTGAGCATAGTCTGCTGCTCATCAAAAATCTGAGGACAGCTGGGTCCCAGATCTCACTCAGCCTCTAGTACTTATAAAGCTGTGGAGCAAGTTAGCTCACCTGCCTCTGCCTTAATTCCTTAATTTCTAAAACTGGATCACGTCAGGATCCTGTCCTAACTCATGAAGCCTTTTGATATGTATCAGTGGAACAAATGAAATGTTTGTAGGCTGGAGCTGTGTCTCCACAGCACAGACACAGCCTCCAGAAAGGGCTGGCTGGGATTACCAGTGTGACCACACCAGATAGCAGCAGCTCAGGGCTGCTTAGCAGCATCTTCACTTGTTATCAGTCATTCCTATCGAACTGCTCCATCATCTCCCTCCTTCTAAAGGTTCATCTTATGCAACACTAAATACCAAGACACAGTAGATATTTTCTGGGAACTCGTTAAAGAAAGCAATCGCTAGAACAAATCAGGATCGTGTGTCTGTGCAGCACTACTACTGCAGGTGGAGCCCAGGTCTGTCCATTTAAATGGAGTGTGAGGGCTTGGCACGAATCCCTTCCTAGGAGACAGGCCTTTGGGACTTACTGCTAGGGGTGAGCCAAGCTAACATCAGCACTGAAACCGTGACCCTCGGAGATTCTGCAGACCTGTACAATATAGGACAGGTCAAGACCTGAAGGTAAGAGGCAATAACATTTCCCTCCAAATGAATTTGGGAAATATTCCCTGATGTTTCAGGGTTTCCACTTTTCCCTTCAGTTTCTTTTTTTCAGTGGAAAAAAACACAGGCACACAGGGACAAGGATGGCAAAATGGTTTCCCTGGAGGGACTAGTGGTCTGTATTATTTCTTCATTCCATAACTACTAAGTTAATACCTTGGGGCAGATTTGAAAGTCTGCTCCAACTCAGGGTCCACACTCGTAGGGAGAAAAGAGTTACTGGTTTTGTAAATGGTGGCAAACTCCACGCACCTCGTTCCTGTTTTTGTCCCGATGACCTAATGTCAAAGTCAACTCATGAATGGGCAGGAAGGGATGTTAAGAGCTAAAAAAGAACCAGTACAGGAAAAGAGGCTAGAAAAAGGCTTTTCTTTTAAATCAACAGACTGGCTGATACCTTTAAAACACACAGTCTGCTGTGTTTTTAGCTTAATTGTGTGGTTTTGTTTGGCTCATGATAAAATAACATCACTGCAAATGAAGTGCTCCTCCTGGCAATGGCAAAGACAAGACGAGCTCAGTCTACAGCGTTTCTGCATCTCGATCTCAACAGGTACCTGATTCCTCCAGCTGCACCTGAGGTTGTCCTGCTGGAATAAGCAGGTTGATGCACCTACATTGGCAAAGGATTGCATGCAAGTCTGCATGACGGTAGGTTTTAAAATCCTGCTCTGTAAACAGCACGGGAATCACTCTGCAAAGGGCTCTGCTCCCATCTCCACCCACGACATCAGCTTCACTTATGCTCACTGCCCAAAAGGAAGGAAGGAAAGAGCAAACCAACCAGCCACATCTCCCTCAGGAAACACATCTAGAATCAATCCAAATTTCCCATTTTCATAGAATCTCAGCCCTAGGACTTCCTAGCAGGTATATGAAAAGCAGATATACTCAAAGACTTTTTTTTTTTTTAAAGGAAACCTTGCACTGGCTTTATTATGGCATATTTGAGCAAATGCCATGCCACAGGCAGCTCTGGCTTTAGAAGGCTGTTTTGACAGACCCAAACCGTAATATTAATGCAGATAAAGCTATACTAAAAATCCAGCCCTGAGCTGTCATTTCATTATGCTCAGAACTGTATAACCGAAAGGTTTTCAATTACAACCCAGGATTACATTTTTAAGTATTTGTTATAGTTAGCCCTGGAAACTTTGGTGTGAAACTTAATCAACATGTTGATATATGCAGAGATTAAGTTATCCAGCCTCTACTGGCAAGAAAACGAACATTCACGAGAAGTCACTATTCCCTTAGTCTGAAATCCAAGGAATCAGATTCTAATCTCAGTTTCACTGGGGTGGAAGGAAAATGACTCCAAAACTGCCGAGTACTACTTAACCAAGAGGACAGCAGAAACTAGGACTTCTAGTCTACTGCTGACCTTCAGCAACAAATACGGTTACACTGTCAGTACAATAAAGACAGCCCACGCATAAAGTGCACCCTGAAGGTGGACAATCCTATTAGGAACAACTTTAAAACACCTAAGAGCAACATTACTTAAATCCAGTAAGGACATAGCAAGATAACAGCCACAATCCTCAAAGTACACACACACAATGTACAAGAACTCCCACTCCACACAGGATAATGACCTACATAATTTCTGCTTAATGACTCCTATTAGAGCCAGTGCATATCTCCATAGGACTCCTGAAGGGCATCTGTGAGGATGGCCATGAGCACAGGATGCTCTGAGGCCACGACAAGCAATCCCCAGCCACCAGCACCTGCACTTGGGCTCACCAGCTCAGGGGAGGGCTTCACCTCTGGCTGCAGTTTTGGTCCTGGTGGCAGCATGTGAACAAGCCTCAAAATGCAGGGTTGATAAGCCCAACAGGACTGCCCAAGTGAGTAACGATGCTCCTACAGCTCCAGCAACACATCAGTCAGGAGAAGAATTACTTCTGGTGTAAAAGGCAAAACTCACTTTTACAGGGTATATGGAACTGGTGTGGTGTCACTGCAGCTCGCACTGGGAGAAGAGCACACAGTAGATGAAAAGCAACAAAAGTGAGAAAGGCAAATTATATGCACAAAAGAGCACTGCAGAATGCTTCACTTTCCCTCCTTTTGCCAAGACCCTCTTAATGTGGATGTGAGCCAGGCCAGCCCACACTGCAGGTGAATTCCTTGCAGGGCATACATTGCAAGCTGTGATAGACTGTTACATTTGCAGGAATCATGGAATGCTAAATTCATTTTAAATTTGGGTTAAGGAGAAATTTTTCGTCCCAGCAATTGGGAAGCCAAAAGGAAATCTCTCAGAAGAGTTAGTGAGAAAAGTGATGTGAATTTCTTCAAAAAACATTTTTTTAGTTCACCTGCCTATCACAGTAATGCCTTAAAGTTTCTTGGAACAGGCAGAAACACTGCTTTTATTATTACTATCACCTTCATTTTTATATACAAAACAACAAACCAGCAACATAAGGGATGAAGCATTCCCAAAGTTACCAAATTTTGAGAAGTCAAACTTGATTCAATCTCAGCCAGCTCCTTTGTACATCACTGTCTCTCAGAATATACGTCCAGACACATTTTCCACTTGCATGTAGTTAGCTGATGAAAAACTAAGTCTAAAAGCCCATTTTAGGCTTGTCAATCTAAGAATGCCAAAGACAACTATGTTCTAGCTATGCTGAAAATCTCAGGTATTTAAGACAGCTTAAAAAAAAATAAATAAACCAGTTAAAGGCTAATACAGCTGAACTTCCCTACCCATCTTTCTCCTTCTCCCCATTCCCCAGCCGGGTACCTAGCATAATCCAGGACTCCAAAGCTTCCATGTTCCTTTACTGAGTCACCACCATCTGAAAACTGCATCCTCCCACTGCTTCTTTTCCCCACATCCATTAACCCATGCCCAGACAGAGCAGTACATTCTATTCACTCCTTACTTCTCTTGCAATCTCTCTTCCCTTTCACATTTCCCTTAGTCTTTCCATATTTACAATGTACATGTGATCAAGCCAGCTATGGATCAACTGACATTTGTTAATGTTCAAGAAGCATTTTAGCTGCCACTAAACCACTACAGAGAGAAACAGCTCTTGGAAGGGTGTTCCAGAATACAGCTTCTGGAAACAGCCAGGGAGACAGAGAGAAAGGAACAGAGCTCTGCATCCTGCTGGTTTGACATGGTATGCAGGTCTTTTTCCCTACACCGTGATAATCCATAGGGAATCACCACTGGCTTAATTTCCAGCAGGGCCCTTCAAGCTCTCGCTGTCAGTGTGATGTGCTGGTTTGCTCCAAAGCAGAACTCAAGCATGCACTGTGCAAGCTCAGAGGAGCAGGGCCCAGCATGAGTCCAGCTACACCTCACCGTGTAAATTCACTCGAAGACAAAGCACAGCCAAACAGACACATCACAGATTGGCAAAGGTCAATCCTCAAAACCCCAACAGCAGCGTGCGTGCCTCACCACTAACTCACAACCCTCACTCCTGACCTCACAATATGGCTGCAAAAGCACACGGAAAATTTGCTTACAGTCCTAATGATCTGAACCACAGTGGTTTTTACTCATGCAGTAAACCACACCAA
The DNA here is from genome assembly GCF_052056855.1 of Sturnus vulgaris. Taxonomy (NCBI): domain Eukaryota; kingdom Metazoa; phylum Chordata; class Aves; order Passeriformes; family Sturnidae; genus Sturnus; species Sturnus vulgaris. The sequence goes on along the minus strand of NC_142244.1, from coordinate 40,412,473 downwards.
AGGAGCCCTGCGGGCATCTTTAAATACGCCCTGCACCAAACGTGCTGGGTAAAGAACCTCCCAAACAGATGCTGCCATGCAAAGCTGGGGGAAAGCGAGCCAGCAGCCTGCATGGGGCAGCAAGGCAGGCTGGCAAAGCCTCATCCAATGCATCAAAGGTGATCCAAAGCTCACACATCATTTGGAGAGAACTGTGCTCACACATGGAAGGTCAATAGTAAGACTTTAAAACCAGTCTGCTCCCTGAAGACTCACAAAAATCTTAGAATTATCCAGCCTCCCAGGTCCAGGCAAGTGGCAGAAGCATCAAGAGGCTTTACCATCACAATGTCTCCAGCTATTCGGTATCTGACAACATGAAAGTCTTTGGATACTGGAAAGCAACATCTGCCTTTTAGCTCCGTTTGCATTCCAGCCCCAAATGAAAACCTCCAGCTTAAAATAACAATTACCCCTGCTATTGTTCCACCCAGTCCTCCAGCTTCTCTGCCAGAGGAACACTTCCTTCTGGACAGTGAAAACTTGTCTAAGTCTGGACCACTACAATACTATGGACAACCACTACCAGGGACAAAGCAGAAGCAACACTTTTTTTTTTTTTTTTTTTTTTTTTTGACAAAGTGCAAGAACAAACAAAAAGGCTGGTCTTCTCTAAATGAAACCAGCAATTATGCTTCCTTGAAAAGCCTAGCAGTGAATAGTGGTCTCTCAATTAAAAAAAAAATATCACAGCAAGCCTCTGGAAAAAATGCCCATGTAAAAACTCAGCTATGAGTTTATTGACTGCCAGTGTATCCATCACTACAACAAAAATCCATAAATCTAGGTCATCCCAACACAAGCTGGCAACTCTACCTCACATGCAATCACACCACAAAGATGCAGCCATGCAAGCAGTTACTTCACTCACCTGGACTGCAGCAAGAGCTGCCATTACCTAATTGCCACATAGAAGATGAATGAAAGACTTTCAAACACCAGCTTTCAAAAAAACCAAAAACCAAACCTAAGCAACCAACCTAACCAAACCCACCCCATACATGCATACCTCAAAATTATTAACTGTTTATTTAAATATGGACGCATGGATAAGCAAGAAGCTCCTGGACAAACTCAAACACAAAAACGAAGCTTCCAGAGAATGGCAGCAAGGACAGGCAACCTGAAAGAAAATACGGAGAGATTGTCCAAGCAGACAGGGAGCAGGTTAGGAAAGCCAAAGAACTAAGAGAATCAATTCTGGCCAGGGATGTAAACGGCAACAAGAAGAGATTCCATAGGTACACCTGTGAACATTTTTCAAGGGCATGCAGTGGTAGAGTAAGGGGTAATGTCTCAAAACTGAAAGAGGTCAGGTTTAAATTAGATATTAGGAAGAAATTATTTACTGTGAGGGTGGTGAGGCACTGAAACAGGTTACCCAGCAGAGCTGTGGCTACTTCATCCCCAGAAGAGTTCAAGGCCATGTTGGATAGGGCTTTGAGCAACATGATCTAGTGGAATGTGTCCATGCCCATGGTAGGAAGGTTGGAACTACCTAAACTTTAAGGTGCCTTCCAATCCAAACCATTCTAGAATTCCATGAAATAGGAGGAGTCATCAAAAAAATTCACCCTATAGCAGAATACAAAGGCATCCTCTTAAGACTCTGAGTGCCATGATCTCTTTAAGCAATGTGGGACATAATCATGTTTAATATTAAGAAGATACTAGCACTACACATCTGATAGAAAAACTGACATTTATACTGTCATTATATGAACTTATCAAGAAATATAACCTGCACTATCATGCAAAGTGCTCAGCTGGTTCGAAGGCAAACATAATATATGTTCAGTGTTATTTAGGAATATTAATAAGCTCCTTTAATTTAAGATGTAAGCCATTAATAGCTGTTCTGAAGAGGGCTCCCTTTTAACCTTTGACAACATTCATGTGTCTGTAATTTTTATCAGATTGTTTGGATTTTGATTGAGCTAAAGTCCTGAAGCTACAATTAAACTTTCAGCTACCTTCTCTCACTAGGCTTCCTGTAACAGCTGGAAGACTCTTTGAAGTCTGCAAAGACATGGAAGAAACGTTATTTATGGCTGGTTTGCACAGTGCAAGCAGAAACAAGTTGTGTTTCTGGTGCATTTCCAGTGCTGGTGACAGATCATTTCTCACCAACACTACAGGAAGTCTTCAAAACTATTTCCCTCTACCCAGATGCTCTACAGGACTAAGCTAAGAAGCTGGAAATGCTGCAGGGCAGGATTTCAAGAGCTCTGAATGGCCCAAAAGCAATTCTTACTACAGTCAGCATTAAATCCCACCACCAGCTCCACTGAAGACAGAAGTGGCCTAACTCAGCCTGTTGATGGTTACCTGTCTAGAAAGCCCAGAACAACTCAGGATAGTCTGCTAAACCCATTTAAAAGTTTAATTTGTAAAATCAGGGATGCATTTTTCTTAAAAGGCAGAAATCAGCTGAGATAGAAAAGGAAGTATGATTTCAGTTCAAAGGAGCCACCCTACATACTGCCAATATCTCTCCAACCAGCTCTGCAGCCAAGGGATGGAGCTGTGGACTCTGCAGGAGCAGAGCCAGAGCACCACTGGAGCCCTGCAGCAGGGGCTGCACTGTGCTGGCACACGTGTAATGGCCAAGCCAACACGCACTGATGTCAAAGGAAGTTACACTCATGCACTGGAAACCATACAATTAGTAGTGTCATCATCTAGGAGAAAGAAATAAATTATTGTTTTCTCCCAGGCAAAGCCACTGGTGTTTTTCATTTGTGTTAACTTGCTTTAAGTGCCTGCAGGGTCCATGCCTTTGATTTACTGGGGATGACAGGCAGTACAGGCATAGACACATTTAGGTATAATAATTATGGTAACCAGGCTCATACACCAAGAACAGCAGCAAAATCAACAACAGTTCAATAAGACAATGGAGAATTTTCCAACACAAAACCCTACATCTCTCTACATCCCTGCAACCCTACTCAAGGTCTGCTCTTCATTCTTTCAAGAAAAAAAAAAGAAAAGAGTGAAATCAGGAAGTTTTCACATCAGTGGTAGCATTGCTACTAATCCCATGCAATACCAATTTCACCCAAAAAAACCCTGTATTTTGAATTTTTCACAGAATTAAAGAATCATTTATGTTGGAAAACACCTCTAAGATCATGCAATATAACCACTAACCCAGCAATGCCAAGGCCACCACTAAACCATGCCCCCAAGTGCCACATCTACACTTTAAATCCCTCCAGGGATGGTGATACTTCCTTAGGCAACCTCTTCCAATGGTTGACAATGAGGAAATATTTCCAAATATCCAATCGAAATATCCCTAACATAACTTGACACCATTTCCTCTTGTCCTAGGCTTTCTGCATTGTAGAAGAGAGGGACCTCCACCTAGTTATACCCTCCTTTCAAGCAGCTCTGAGAGCAATGAGGTCCCCTCTGAGCCTCCTTTTCTCCAGACCAAACACCCCCAGCTCCCTCCCAGCTGCTCCTCACAGCACTTGTGCTCCAGACCCTTCCCCAGCTCCGTTCCCTTCTCTGGACACGCTCCAGCCCCTCCATGTCTTTCTTGCAGGGAGGGGCCCAGAACTGAACACAGGATTGGAGCTGTGGCCTCAGCAGTGCCCAGTACAGGGGGACAATCCCTGCCCTGCTCCTGCTGGCCACACCATTGCTGATCCAGGCCAGGGTGCCATTGGCCTTCTTGGCCACCTGGGCACACCCTGGATCATGCCCAGCCTTTGCCGACCAGCACCCCCAGGTCCTTTTCCACTGGGCAGCTTTCAAGCCACTCCTCCTCCAGCCTGCAGCACTGCACATGAAGTTAAGAAAAACAACCAAGCTAAGAACAGCATCTCTCTCACACTGCATCACTTAATGCATATTCTAGTCCAGCACCCAGCAAGTCCTATCTACAGCTCAGCTCTCAAGTTTGAGCACTGAAGCGAATCTGTTACTTAGACACAGAGCAAAGATATAGTGATCGTTATGATCAACTCTCTGATTTGCACTTATGTAAAAAAAAACCAAAAAAAAACAACAAAACAAACCGCAAACCCAGAAGCTGGAAGTCAGCACAGATCTCAGAGCAGAGTTTGAACAATAGCCCAGCAGGGTTTGCTCAGATCCCTCTTCACAGCACTGCCATCTTTTGCATCCTGACAGTACTAACAGTGCCCAAAACTTATCTGCCATTAATACACACATCCAGATGTTAACCACTCATACAACTTCAGGGTCTGAAACAATGACTGTTATGATTTCTATAATTTTTTATACTGGGAAAAAATGAAGCCTGTGCACTTGTATAAAGTAAATAAGAATCAGTACTGTTTTGTTTTAGAGGCATAAATCCTCATAGCAAACAAGCTAAGAGACATTAACAAGGTATAATTTATAAATGTTCAACGTATTCTATTATTTAAGTCTGGAAAAGTAAGAACCCACATGCAAGGATGCCTATGTAAGACAGGCTACTCAATTTCACATCAGTTCATATTTTCATTTCTTGCATCATCACACAGGGGCAAAATACTTAAAAGTCTGGCATGAATGCAAGGTTGAAGAATGTACTATAAAAGAAAACTGTCTACACTGGAATTGCAGACACCATAGTGTTTCCAGTGGAAAAAAAAATAAAAATCAGACATTCAAATACCTCAATTCCAGTCAACATTTTGGTATATATTAACAAACCCTCTTCTATTTCACTAAATATAATAAACAGAAGCAACACATTCTTGTTGTGATGATCAGATTTTATTACATGGCCAAGACCTAGACCAGCTTTCAATCAGCACTGATTAAATGCATATTCTGATATTCTGTACCACATACCTATCAAGTTGTGGAAAAAAGTAGCAAACGTTTCCTATTCATCATTGTCATGTAACATAAAAATTTATCTAGATGCTGGATATATAGTATGTCTCTGAAAATAGCTCACTAGATCACATACATGCAGAAAACTCACCCAGTGTGCACAGGCTAAGTAGGGTTGAATTAATGAATGTACTGTTGCTTCACATATTGAATGTCTGTCACTAAACCAATAATTTGCAAATGTAGAAGCAGGGACTGGGAGATGCACTGGCTGCAGGCATTGACAGATCCCTCCTCTGCAGTTTCAAGAAGCTAATTGTGCTCAATTCAGAGTTCTTGATCCATGTTCCTGGGAATGACTCAGGACACAAGCAACAAGACAGTCAGCATGTGTCCACATTTGGGGTTTTGTTTCCACTCCTATCTGCCCTGGTTTCCTTCCCAAGAATGCTGTGCTTGTGAAAGGCACAGCATGACATCCTAAGAGACTTCTATCTTCTCTGCCTAACAGACAGTCTGGGTGGCAGCAGAAAAGCAAGTGCTTCCCTAGAGAACATACCAGCATTACCAATACGAAGGGAGAACTACTTCTGGATTGAAGTTTTGGCCCATTGTCATCTATGGCAAAACTCCCACTGAAGTCAGTGTAGCCAGGATTTCACCTCTGTCACAGCAATTTTGAGCTCCTGCCCATTCTGCCTTGGAACTTCCAGCCAGCACAATAAGGGTCTTAAGAGTGCCAAGAGCTTTTGTGTTATGTACTGCAGGCAGAAGTCATGAAACCTTTCACACAAGCAAGCAAATACTCATCAAACAGTTAGGAAATTTAAGACACTGCTGAACTGTTAGGGATTCAAACCTGCATCCAGAAGCATGATGTTTCACACTGGCACAACATTCTAAAACAAACCTTATCCTAACCAACTTCCTGTCCTTCACAAAAACCTGCCTGTAAATACAAGCTGTAAGACTGCAGTTGGCATGTGTCAGAAGACATTTTAGAACTTAGCACAGAAATATATCTGTAGTGGAACAGCACCTACAAACTGCTCCTAACAAGCAACGGCTAAACACCCTAAGTGCCTCCTAATTGTTCATTTCATTGTATTTGACAAAATCCATCAACCTGAGCACATCAGGTCACAGTAGTGCAACACGGTAGGAGCCAAGACAACATAACCCGGTGGAACACAAGTCCCTCATGTGAGAAACGGAACAAGCCAGCATTTAGGGAAACTGGGGGGGACTATACCCCATCACTGTCCGGATCACGGGATAAAAACACAATAACATAACACACAGCTCAAGAACCATCCTACACATGCTACCTATGATCCTATGGAGCACGGTCATTACAATGCCAACAGATGCTATGTTAAGAATCAAGCTTAAAAATAAACAAGAACAAAAGTAAGCAAAACTATGATTTACTGCATCAAGACAAGCACAGCTAACCTGCTAATTTTCTACAACACTAGCACCACCAAAGGATCAGACAGAGGGATATCCATAGCTTGCAGTCCTGCAGTACATTATCTCCTATCTGGCTCTCTCAACAAGACTCAGGTGTTTTTTTGGAACACGACGAACACACCTGCAAGCTCTTTCTCCATTGCACTCTGCAAGCTAGATCTGGAGGGATAACTCCTCCTCTCCTTGCACCCAGCACCAAGTTCCCTCCAAGCAAAAAAAGCTAGTTTTTGTTAACTTGAAGGAGCAGCCCTCTGAACCTCAGCAGGAAGAGACAGACAAGGATATTCTGCCTTGTTCTGCTTTCCCAGCTAATGCTTATACCCTCCCACAACTGCTCCAGACCAGGAATGAATCCTCAGTGAAAGTAGAACAACCAGGCAGCAAGCAGAATGCTGCAGCAACTCTCCTCTGCATTCCTCATAGTTCATCCTCTCCTGATTTTTAATTCCTTTGCTGAAAACTCAAACCAAATTTCATAAAGCATTTGCTAAATGAGTGGTAAGTTGCAACACCTGTGCCTGTGGAGAGGACTTTTCCTTTCTTTCTGTTGGACAGAAGTTGGTTAAGAACACACAAACCCTGATCAACAGATACACCTCTTTAAGCTGTCTGATAGCACTGCAAATGGAAAGCAAATGAGAACGAACAGAAGCATTCATTTTCTCGAATCCCTTCCTTTTAACCAAACTTGATGCTTTAGTGCCTCTGTCGGGATGCCAGTGCTGACTTCCCTTTATGTCCCACGTATTTGTATTTATTTTAACTGAATCTGGGGCTAAGGACACTCGGCAACGCTTAATCCTCCCAACAAAAAGCAAGAGCACTAAGCCACCATGAAAAATAGGAATAAAAAACAATTTTAAAAAAGGTAAAAGACACCACTGATGCATTCCTTGGGGCACTGCGGCTCTCTTTCCCTCCTGCAAATAATCCAGTGGGATTCAAAAAGTGGGCAGGAGAGGCTGAATTACTTCCTTTAATAGCAGAAGTTGGAGCTGGGAGCGCCACGTTTAACCCATCGCCAGCCGGAGCAGGTTTCTTTCCCAGCCCTTGCACACATACACACACACGGACACACATGGACACACGGTCCGAGTTTCGGGAGCGTAGAGGGCATCCCCGGCAGGAGGAGGGGATGGGGAGCCCGCAGGGAGCAGAGCCCGGCAGGGACGAGGGGACACGGCTGCTGCTGCTGCTGCCCTCGCTGTCCCGGACAGAGCGCTCCCCCAGCTCCAGCCAGCGCCCCGGCTCCAGAGCCTGCGACCCATCCCTCCTAAAAACACTGAGAAAAAAAAATAGATGGACAGACAGATAGACAGAAATACGAACAGGCAGGACCTCCGGGTAACACTCGTCTCCCCCCAGCCCAAGCAGCTGCAGCAAGTCCCCAGGCTCAGCCAAGAGCAACTGCAGCTGAAGAGCAGCGACAGACACGCACACCCCCTCGCCCTCGCTGACACAAGTTAAAAAAAAAAAAAAATCAAAACCCTCAAAAAAACACCCCCACCAAGAAAACTACAAAATAAAAGCACTTAAAAGGCGGCGAGAAAATTTTTGAAACACGATAACCCAGCTCTTGCCCGCTTGCGAGGCAAACACCAGCGCGAAGCGGGAAGCGCACTCGGGGCAGCCGAGCCGCCCGCTGCTGCACCTTGCAGGGCAGAGCGGGAGCGGGACCGGCCGCTGATAGGGGGTGGGAGCGGGACACGGGCACAGTGCAGCGACAATGCCGCGGCAGAAGTTTGCCCGAGTCGCGGCCGCAGCCCCCGGAGCCCCCGCGCACCGCCGTGTTTGCCGGCGGAAAGTTTCTCCGCCATCGCCTCCGCGCCCCTCCCCGAGCCCCAGGCGGGTACGCACCGGCCGGCTCAGCTCCGGGCGCTGCCCCGTGGCCTCCCGCGCTGGGTGTCCATGCCGCCCCGGGCGCCTTGGGCTGCGGCGAGAAGCAAAGAAGAGGCGAGTAAGGCGCTCCCCGGCCGGCGCCGCGCCGAGCTCAGCGCAGCCTGCCGGGAGCGCGGCCCGCGCCCGCCTCCCGCCCGCGGGGAGGGACCGCGCCGCCGCCACCGCCCGCCCCGGCCCCGGCCCCGCCCGCCGCGGGGCTCCCACCGCCCGGACCCGGCCCACGGGAGGTCGAGGAGGAGATCGGGGAATGTCTGTCCTCCAGGCGCCTCGCCCAAGGTCATCCGCGCCCGGCGGGGCGTCGCTCCGCCCGGTGTGCGCCGCTGCCCTCGGGGGTCCCGCTGCTCTCTTGCCTCCGGGCGGGCGGGCGGGCAGTGCCGGCTGTGCGCTCACCGGCGGCCGCCCCCGGCCGTGTCCGGAGCGGTTCACCTGCGCCCCGAGCCCTGCGGAGCCGCGCCGGGCGGGCGGGGGAGCCTGGTCCCCGCGCTGAGGAGCGGCGGGTCCGACTCGGGACCCGCGGGTGGGCGCTGGCGGAGCGCAGGGACACGCTCCGGGCTGGCGGCCCGATCGCGACCTGCCTGCGAGGTCTGTGAGAGCCGTGACACTCGGCTGCGAACCTGTCCAAAGAGCTGGTCCCTCTAGCTTCACTTGGGAGGAAATATATTTAGTGCTTTCTGCGCTTGTGAATTGATATCCAGGTTCTCTCTCTGGCTATTTTCATAGGATGTTGTGATGAAGCACCTGTTTGATCATCTGTTCAGTTTGTTTTCTTCACTAGCAGTAGAGCCCAGGCCCCTGCCTCATCAGGTATCTCAAGAGCGAGAGTGATCACTTTAACATCGTTTTTCCTTTTTTCCTTTTCTTTTTTTTTAATAATGTCTATCTTCAGCTATTCCTTGCTCTGCAAGAGCTTTGAAAAGGTGCTACTTTTGCTTGTTTTCTAGTCTGGTGTTCTCTCACTTTGTCCATGCCTCCCACTTGACTGCAGGTCACAACTGCTAAACCCAGGTACAGGTAAGGAGGTCCCTGTGAGGACTGGCAGCATCACTGGTTCCATAAACTACTCGTGTCCCGGGCAATTTGCTGCTGTAATTTAGAGTGAAGGTGAAAAAACAAGTAAGCAGACAAAACCAACCAGCAGCTTCACACTAATCACAGGGACCAGGGTAATAACCACAAAGCAGGAGGGCATGGGCTAGACTGTGAAAAAGGAGAAGGAAAATAAATACAAAAACTACTTGTAAAATTTAGCAGCTGAAATATAAAGTTCTACAATGGAAGCATGTAACAAAACACAGCTTTGTCTAAAATCTACAATAGAGCTAATGATTTTATACCCACCACCTGGTTACACTGGTCATGGAAGGTGATCTTGGTGCATTAAAAAGCTGTTTAGAAGTCACAAGTTCAGAACCTCACTGTGCCACTCACTAAATGAACACAGCAAGGAGATGTCCTACTCCAAAAGGCTCATAATCCACATGAACTAGACAAATTTAGAATGGGAGGAAAGTGTATTATGCTGCAGATGGCACTGAGAAAGCAACTGATTTGCCCAAGGTCATGCAGGAAGTCTGTGGCAGAGCCAAGAACTAAACACAACTCTCCTGAAACCCAGACTAAAAATAGTGCTTGATAATTGCACATGAACTCCAAAAAACACACATTGCACAGATGATCATCTTTTGACCAATATTTTGGAGTTAGTGGGCTCCATTTCATTATAATTTTCCACTGCACTGATAACTGAATGGTCACTTTCTAAATTTAAACCACATTATTTGAAAGTCCTCTACCCAGAAATCCATACTGTGAAACAAAAGGCACTAACAGATAGCATCTGGGCCAACACAGATGCTTTCTGAGCGTGTCTGCTTTTGCTACCCCATTCCTCAAACAGAGCCAGAGCATGTCCAAATCTTAGTCCTGGGAGGGGGAGATGATCCTGCTCCTCACAGTGTTTTCCCGAGGCTGTAAAGAGGTTGTGTAGTCCTTACCTGGTAGCAGCACCCTGGATTTATTCTCATATTCCACCATCCCCTGTCTGGTCAAATTAAAATGTGCCCTGGCATACAGCTTTCATTTGCTCTTATGCCGAACTTGTTTCATGTCTCGGAATGTGTCTTCCATGAGTTTTCTTCCTATTCCAGCTCCCTCTTACAAGTTTTCTTAGCCAATGCAGAAGTGTTTCTTGTGATGCAAAACCCACAGAAGCAGAAAACCACAGTAACATCATGTGGCACCCTTCAGGCACCCTTAGTTGTCTCTTTAGGAAAGTTATTTACACATATATTTAGTGGATTTTACAATGTATAAATGCTAATGAGTATTAGTAGAAGCTGTTTTCCTAATTAATCAATCCTACCAGCATGGTAATGATTTCTGTTGTTCTTCTGGAGCTTCCTCCAGCAGGGAGTGAGCTCTGTTGATTAACAAGACCATTTTGCATGTATATAACATTTTTGTTCATCTGTAACAATCTCATTATCTTTTTTTTTTTTCCTCGAGCTGAGCAGTGCTCAAATTATGCTTAAGGAATAACTAGGGCAGAAAGAATCATATTGTCGCCCATATCATCATTTTATAGTTGTGTATCTGTCAGGTTCAGTAAAATTTACACTATTGTGAAAAATGATTCAGAACAGGTTGAATAAATTCTTTACTTTGAGGGCAGTGAAGCACTGGAACAGCTGCCCAGAGAAGTTGTGGATGTCTCTGAAATGTTTCAAGGACAGGTTGGATGAGGCTCTCAATAATGTGTTCTGGTGGAAGGTGCCCATGGCAGTGGCATTGGAACTAGATGATCTTTAAGGGTCTCTTCCAACCAAAGCATTCTGTGATATGATTTTGGAAACCTGGTGACCTGGTTAGTCTCGAGAGCTGGGGGCTCAGTGGGGACCTGCTCACTCTGTACAACTACCTGGAAGGGGGTTGTGATGAGGAAGGACACAGTCTCTTTTATCGTGAGAGGACTAGAGGAAATGGCCTTAGGCTGAAACATGGGAGGTTCAGATTAGATATTAGGAAAAACATTTTATTGATAGGGTGCCCAGGGGGATGGTGGAGTCGCCATCCCTGCAGGTGTTTAAAAGGAATCTGGACCTGGCACTGGGTGGTAGATTAGTGATACAGGGATTACACTGGTACTGCTGGTTTGACAATTGGATTTAATGGTTTTAGAGGTCTCTTCCAACTCTAACAATTTTATGATTCTCTTATTCTATGTCTGATTAATAATGCCATCATGCTCTACAGATAGAGACCAGGAAACAGCTTTTAAATTCTCATATCCTGAGAAGCAGGAGTTTCTCCTCATTTTCCTGCCAAGACAGTCAGATTGAGTAAACCATTGCGACAACTGAGTATTTCACATTCTCTTAACTCAGTAAATTGCATTGAAATTATCATAAATTATTCAGCTAATATAAATAAATATAAATCCATGCAGAAAGGAAAGGTTTTCCCAAAGATTCAAGGTTCAGGAGACAGGAAGACAAGTTTTAGACCTGATGTTAACTAAACCAGTAGTCAGCTACTGAAGTTTAATCTCACCATAATATCATAAATTATGAAACATTGACATTTCACTTTGAATTAATGCAAAGGGCTATTTATACGCTGTTTTAGAGACAGTTGCTTGGGCAAATTAATACACTTTTTCCGTCACCAGGCCAAATGTTAACAACACTGCTGTTTTTCAAAGTATCAAACTATTTGCATATTGGAACTGCTTTAATACAATCTGTCCCCCAGGGCTGCTGTGTGAGTTACTTTGAAAAGGTAATCAGTCATAATTCACTGGCTCCTTAATCCATAATCTAACTTTATTCAGTATACTACCAGTGATTTTCAGAGTGAGAGATTGCTTGTTTTCATGCAATTGCTTTCTGTTTGAGAGCCACAGGCCACCAACATAGGAAGAGCCATTCAATGGGCTACGTTTGCCTTTCTGGGCTTGCTACCAATAAAAGGTCTGGGTAGCAGATAGCAGTGGAAGAATGAGGCATGAGCACAAAGCAAAAATATTCCATATATTTGCCTGAATTTTGAACTTTGTGACTACATAGCAAGACACCATTATTGTACATATGTATTGACAATGTTTTGTCTTTTTTTCCCCTCTTTTTAGAAGGGTGAAAAGTACAACAGTGAAGTTACTTTTTGTGAGACTGTGTTTTACAGAACAGTGTTTTAGTCATAATTTCTGTAAAGTATTGGTTAAGAAAGTGCTTTAGTACTGGAGGGTTAGACTTACAGACAGTGCTTAAGTACTTCACTAAACTGGGATTTAAAATAATTAAAACAATTACTTGAAATGTCATCCAAATTATACAAAAATCATTTGTCACCTTTTGCAAATTCCCTGAGTTTCACTATGAATCTTGTTCATTATGTACAAGATACTGTAGTATCTCCTGCTCAGATCCTCTCCTTTATCTTACAGAGAAAATCTGATTCAGAGGTGCCTCAAGACTGATGTGAATGAAACACAGTCCAGTATCCCCGACATGGGTTTCTCTCTGACCATCTGATTACTTGTAGAGAGGCAGCCTCCTGGTCATACCAAGGACTTCACTGCAAATTTCTTGCGGCTTTTTTGTCTCTTCTCACTTTTCCTGACAGTGAGTAGCACTAGTGCAGTGTTAGGAAAGTTAACAAGTAGTGACAGTGCTCAAAGACTTCTCTAGAAACATGATGTGGCAGCACAAGACAGCTTGATGGTGACGACACCAGAAATTTGCTTCAAGGCCATTCTCCACATTTCCTCAAGAAGCAACATTCCTACACAAATGTTATTCAAGGGCATTGCAGGAGGGTCAGCAACAGAGGGTTTGCAGAAATAATTAAGGGGATAGGTACAGCACAAAGCTTATCACTAGCTTATGATGCCATTCAACCAGAAAGATCTGTTAATGCAAGAAAAACTGGATCAGGGTTTTGCCAGATATCTCCATCTCTTTTAGAGGCTGCAATGGGATCACACATCAAAAGACCCATTTTGACAGTGCATATTGAAGTATTGCCTTGTATTATGCCGGATTATGCCTCGCAGCACAAAGTTATTAGCATTTCTAGCAGCTGAATGTCAGAGGTTTGACTTAAACTCACAGAGTGAGATCATCTCATGTAGAAGGGAAACTTTCAGTCTGGTATGTCTGATTTTTTCCATTTCAAGGATACAGCAATAACAGAATCATAGAATATCCTGAATTGGAAGGGACCCACAGAGATCATTGAGTCCAGCTCCTGGCCGTGCATAGGACACCCCCAAGTGTCACACTATGTGCCTGAGAGCATTGTCCAAACCCTTCTTGAGCTCTGTCAGGCTTTGTTCTGTGACCACTTTTTTGGACAGCCTATTTGTGAAGGACTCAGTCACCTCTGACTGTTTAACTTAAAGTTTGCTTTTCTCTCTGCTCTACTTTGCTCATCTCAGCCCAGCTGTGCTTAGTGCAAAGCTTTGTGCTTTGAGCATGTCTCAAAGAAGAGAGCATCAAATCCACAGACTCCCTTCCCAGGAAACAGACCTGCCAGTGAGAGAGGGTTGCAATGTCATCGGTGAGCTGAAGGCAGATCACAGGAGGTGATGCTGGAACGCTTACCCTCCATCAGGGTAATAGTGCATTTGATGGCTGGATCTAATGTATCAAATCCTGCTCACAGAAAATTGAGAACAGGTTTTTTGATTTTTTTTTTTTATTTTATTTCATTGAAACAGATCTGAGAGAGGAAGGAAGTGCTGTGTGTAGCCAGAAGTTTCCATTCGTCTCAGTTCTGCCAGCGGGTTTCTAGGTAGCTCTTGACCTTTACCTTAACCTCCTTGAGTTTGATTTCCCATTTTTAAAAATTAAATACAGAGTCACTGGAGATCATAAGATAAGAAAAGATATATTTTTGGAAGTTTACCAGTCAAATTGCAGTTTGGTTCCCTGTTTTACTACCTGTATCTTGTGAGATTTTAGAGAAATCATGGGTTGTCTCTGTGCCTCAATTTTCTGTGATACAAACCCAGAAACACTTTTTGTCTGTCTTCTGTTTTTAGACAAATAAACAATATATGTTGTTCTGTATTTTAAAATTGTTTACCTTCTACGTGTCTGACTTTGACTAACGTCCTTTAGTTTTATTAACAAAATAAATAAATTGTTCTGAGGTTTCTCCTTGGAGCACTCTGAGGTCAGTGGAAATGTGCACCATCAGAAGTATATTAATTAATGCAAGAGACAGAATTAAATGAAAGCAACTTGATTTTATAAAAATTGTGAAAGGTTCTGCAGCCAGACAGTAGAAAGCTATAAGGATCAGGATACCATACAGCATGAGGGAAGGATTGATCTTACCCACGATAGCTTTGTCCAGCTTTTACTGTTCATTGTACAAAGAACTGACTCCGGTAAACATTTAAACATGTGCTTAACTTGATAGACATGAATGGCTTTTTTTACTTCAATTTTAATGCACGTTTAAGCTTAGGCATGGCTGTTTGTGGGGTGGGGATTTAGTATGGGATTCCCTGATTCTTTGCACACATGATTTCATTAGGTGTTGTCTCTTTCTGTAGCACTGCCTTAGGGCATGAACCAAGCCTGGCTGAAGTCAAGGGAATTCCTAGAGATTTTGCTGGCAGTTGGACTGGACCCTTTATAGGAAATAAAAACAGATTTTGTGGAACATAAAAGCAAAAAAAAAATCCGCCTAAATTTGTGGGGATGAAATAGTCATTTCCTGTTTTAGGACTAGAGACTTTATAAATCAAGCTTCTAACCAGAGAAAAATTTTACCAGCTGTACACTGAGCTGCTGAAAATGAAGAGGAAGTATAATACAGACTTAGCAAACCTTTAGTTTTAAGTGAGCAGAAGGAATTGCTTGGCTGTGCATAACAGTTCAGCAGGAGGTAATGATCATGTTTACTTGGGTTTGCAGGTACTTTTGCTGTTGTATGCTTTCATGGTACCTGGTTT
Source organism: Sturnus vulgaris (assembly GCF_052056855.1). NCBI lineage: Eukaryota > Metazoa > Chordata > Aves > Passeriformes > Sturnidae > Sturnus > Sturnus vulgaris. The sequence goes on along the minus strand of NC_142244.1, from coordinate 40,397,301 downwards.
AAAAAAAAATCTGGAAAGCATATATTTACAAATTTCAGCTTATCTGTGGTTGCATGCCATACCTGTCATCTCACATCAGGTGAGATGGCTTTCAGTTGCCATGCCAAGCAATCCTAGTTTAACTTGTATCACAGCTCCTGTTTCTGCTGTTGGCATCAGCTCATAATAGAGTTACAGGAATAAAAACTTGTCATTCCTAAAAGCCTTCTTGGTAATGAGCAGAGTATGAGATGTGAATTTAAGTCGTGTCTGATTGCATTGTTACTCTCCCTCTTTTGGTGGCCGCATTAATGACAGGTTGTCAGGTGCATTTTGTAATTCTGGTGCTGGCTTTGCATGCTGCCCTCTGCCCTCTGCTTCTTGCTGAATCATTCCTGAACCGCAATCCCTGGTGCTTCCACTCAGTGAGATAACAAACAGAAATGATGGAAAGCAGGAGAAAAGAGATGATAAAAAAGAGAGGGGGAAAAAACAGATAGTGGCTGGTCAAATAAGCACATCCAATATGCCAGTGTTGGATGACTTCAGTAAAGACGGGTGAGAATAGCCAGCTGTATAATAGGACACAAAGAGGAAACTAGAGATGATAAAAGATAAAAGAACATTGGAAATGAAAGGATAAAATGTGCTAAAATTCAATCATGACAAATATGGTGTCATCTTGGGGTGTCATGTTCTAAGTGTTGCTACCTACTGATGCTTCTGCCTCACAGCTCCTCAAAGTCCCCAATAGACCTGGGAATGATCCAGCTTGGGAAGGATTCTGACTTTTACTGGCACCATTTTCCCAGTTTTCTGGAGATAGATGGAAAGGTTGCTACTCAGCCTACACCCAGAAGGTTAGTTACTCTCTGCGGGTTTAGGGAAGATCCAAAGGAACTACAAGGGCTGAAGATGTTTAATAGTGCCTAGTTACAGATGATGCAAGTTTTGGAGGACAGTTTGCAACAACTAGAAAGGGACCTGGTTAATTGTTAGCTGTTTAATTCCCGCTGATCAGGAAGATCTATCACTTCCTTCCATCTGGGAAACTGAATCATAGTTGCAAGTCCTACCCCGGGGCCACAAGGGCAGAAATGGATTCTCTGGTTTCTATTAAGATGCAAATTGAGATCTTTTCCACTTTAGAGAAGTGATAGTATCTCTTTTTAGAATGAATTCTTTGGTATCTAGTAAGTCTCTTTCAATCTTTTCCTCCTTTCTTGCAACATATTTTTATAACTCTTACAGGAATTTAATATCTTATAGATCCCTATCCTTCTAAACAGGGATTCAGAAGTTTTGGGAGCAGACTGCCTGACAGAGGCAGTAAGGCACAGTGTGACTGAACAAAGCCTTGTGTCAGCAAACCAGTATGCAAGCACATAAAGCAGAAGACTCATTGGGATGTGAAATAGGGGAACCCTCGGTGTGTTTGACTTCTTTTACTTGCACCTAATACAAACAGGGCCCTTGACTGATGTCACTTCGCTTTTGGTGGTGAAATGGCTGTGATCTTCAATGAGACCAGCCTGACCAAACCATCATGAGCCACACAAAACAGATGCTCTTTGCATTCTCTCATCCAAATATGCTTCACCTAGCCACCCATAAAAAGACAACACAAATCAAGACTCCTATCCCACCCAAAAGAGATCCCATTGTTTTCCCTCACCAAGATTTTTTTCAGGCAGAAAGGTATTACAATCTGAGCAGGTTGTCAGATGAGATTATGGCTATTTCTGTCTCATGGAAGAGGTAGTAACCTGTGGGAAAGCCATATCCTGAAAGCAGCATGAGTTTCTTTGCTATATTTAGGAGGCTACCTTACAAAATAACTCAGTAATCTCAATTAAGAAATGTATTTTAATGCAAAGAAAAATCATCTTTCTAGCAGCAAAATTTGAAGCCTTTTTAATGTCTTTGTTCCACTCTGCAGTTGCTCCCTATATTCCACAAGGCTTCTGGAGCCATTAGGGTGCAGTAAGGTTGTCAAGCCACTTTTATTTCATACATGTCAGTTAGCTTCTGGGATTAACTACACACTAGGGAGAAGAGGAGAGGAGAGGAGAGGAGAGGAGAGGAGAGGAGAGGAGAGGAGAGGAGAGGAGAGGAGAGGAGAATTAAGAGATGCACTTAGGAGAAAGCTGTGGAAAATGGGAAAAAAGAGAACTTGAGGGACACATGTTGGGCTGCCTGGGGAATGGTGCTTCTGTGAGAGGTGCATTAAAAGGCTAAAACAAAGTGAAACCTGACAGCAGTGTTTTAGGCACTTGGGGCCTGGCCTTCAAGAGGAAAACTCAGCGGGTGGATTAGGAAGCTGGAGGCAATTTCTAGGGTTGTGTGCATCCTAAAGATTGGTAATACAGTGTTGTGATATAAAGAAATTCCAACAGATTTTCCTGGAATGTCAAGGCAAAAGCTGAGACAGTGTCTCTCTGGACTGCAGGATTCGTCATACTGTTATGTCCTCTTCACCATCTGAATAAAATGCAGGAGCTTATTGTCATTTCATCTGCTACTTGAAGGGCTTGAACATAGCAAGAAAATGTCCTGAACTGAACTAATAAAAAGTTGGAAAAAAAGAATCTATATATTTGTTTTATCAAGCATGAATTTCATGTGAGAATTCCTGGAGTCTTCACTGGAGATCAATCATTTGATAAAGTGCCACACTTCAATTATTCATTGTGACAAGAACTGGGGATTTTCTAGACTGGATACAACCAGAGCCCATCAGGATTCAACAACCTGGCTCTGAGCATGACTGTCTCCTGATGTTTTGCAGATGGATGCAAGAAACAGCCTAACAGATGATGAGGGAATAACTTGCAAACAGAAAGTTTCTTCTGGTTAACTCAAGAGCCACTGACTTGCTTCTGTCCTGAGGCATTACAGTTTATATCCCCAATATATTTTTATATTGCCTAATAAAACTGTTGGCTGTTGCCATTACATGGATAATGGACATTTATATAAAACTCTTTATGAGCTGTAGATGGGGATCATCCTCTTCATCACACACGTGAAGCCACCTCTGGAGTACAATGCAGGAGGTGTTTAATAGTTTTGGCTCTATAGATAAACTGCAGTTATATCAAAGAGGAAGAATGACTCCTCATCAAGTCAAAAATGCCTAAGAAATTTAGAAAACAAGATTTTGCTTCTCCTAGAAGAAATTAGACCAAAACAGGGCCTTTCTGTGCTTCCTGGAAGTCAGTAAATCCAAGGAGTCTGGATTTCTGTTGTGCATTGCCTTTAGAAAGCTAGGAAAACATAGCATTTCAAGAGTAGCATGGAAGAGTTCCTTTCCAAGGGTAATCTGCTGCAGTTTGAAAAGGATAGGAGATTCCAGCATTTCCTGAATTAATCTAAACATGTTTTTATGGTGAGATTTAATGTAGAAAAAAATGCCTGCTTCAACACTTTTGCCTTTTTAGTCGTTTGTTATTTTGTACTCCTCATCACTTGAAATAATTTAAATAATTTTCTGTGTTCTTTTAATTTGGCTTTTGTAGATCACAATAAAGTATTCCTCTAGGAATGAAGAAATGTCATAACTGAAACTAAATGTGATAAGGGATTGCTATTTCCTTTCACAGAACCATGGTTTAAAGACAGAGTGAAGTATAGCTGCAGAAGTTATGAAGTCCTTGTTCTTGGTAAGGAAAAGACTGTCTGAAATAGACACAAACAACAAAAATATTAAAAAAATCAATTCAGGGAATATTTTTGGAGAATCAACACAGCATCCAATACTGTGAGAACAGAAAAATTTCTAGCTTGCTTGGTTTACTCAGTATATAACATTTGATGCAAAAATCTGTTTCAAAAATAAAGCATTTTCCCCTGTCATTGAATTTGTACACATAATAGTGTACAGCCCTCATGTTAAGATTTATATCTTCAAAAGATGGGAGTTAGTCATAATCTCTCAAGGATAAATATTCCCTTCCTATGTCATTTGGGAAACAGAACAGAGCTTAAGTGGATTGCTGAGGGCTTCCTGTACCTGAGCTGGCAGTAGAACAGGAGAGTCCTTGTCTCACGGGTTTTCCATCTAAAACAGTAGAGGGGAGTTATGCCCATACCATTAATTTCCCTGTCTTTCTTAAATACATGCCATCATTATAACATATCTTACCCATTTGAGTTAATCGGATATAAAACATTAACTTTTGCAAAGGTATTAGAGCTTCACCAAAGAGCACTCAGAGATATTACAGGGTAACATCAAAATTAACATGGAAGCAATTTAGTCCTTCAGTTTAAATGCCTTCAGCAAAAGATTAAGACTTTCCCATCACCACTCAAGCACTTCCTTATGTAGTCCTTGCTTATCACGCTCCTCTCACTTACTGTGCTAGTTACTTTTTTAACATAAAAGTGATGCTGGAAGTATTTCCTTTCATTCCTGTTAGTTTCATCATTCAATTAAAAAAAGAAAGTGACTGTCTTTATCAATGTGTGGCTTATGCTTTCCTCTAGAAATTACCTATAATGTCCAGATGACTTAATGTCTATGATGCTTCACCCCATTGAGGGCTAAGACTGAAAATAAATGATCATATGAGAAGGATTATTGGATGGGGAAGACAGTTTATAGTAATATGTCCCATTCTTCTGTGAGACCTTTGGGTCAGATTAGCATAGCCAGTGAGAGAGCATAGACTGGGAGCACTGAGATGGCAAGTGTATCAGGGAAAGGTGGAGACTGGATTGGGCACATAACAGGGAAAGTGCAGTCAGGAATAGAGTCCTGCATTGCACAGGAGAGGAGGTGGAATGATGTCATGGCAGGCAGAGAGTAGAAGAGAGAATTGGTTCTGGAAGGCTGGAGTTGCCTCAAGGACAAAGAACATGTATAGGAAAGGAGATGAGATTTAGTCAGTGCTTGGAAAAGCATGTTGATTGGGCAGAGCCCATCACCTCACTGTTGGAACTGGACATCATCTACACCTACAAGTATTTATTGAAATTTGTGCACCTTAACTTTGACCTGAATTTTATCCCTCACATCTCTGACCACAGAGCAGGTACACAAGTTTGTTAAATTGAGGGGGAGGGTCTTGTTGCTGTCAGAATGGGGAATTCATTTGGTGGGTGGTCAAAGCTGGTGGCTCAGTGATAAGATACACATTTCTGAACTTCATATTGTCTTGTCTGCACAGAGTGACAAAAGTGGCCCCATGGTGTGGTTATTGCAGTTTCCTGTGGTTCAGAAGGTACTCTTAGAGTCTGAGAAGGGACCTGGAGTCTGGGATTTTTCTACAGAAGTGAAAGAAGTGGGGAAGCAGATTTATAGAGAGAACTTGCATCAGTGCTAGGTGTGTCTGTGCTGTTGTATCTCCCAAAATTCTGCCCATTAAAAAAAAAAAAAAAAAAAGAGAAAAAGAAAACTAATTGAGTGTAAGAGCTTGAATCCACTTTCCATGGTGTTTCCAATGTTGAGGCTGGTAGACAGCCCTGTCTTAGAGGTTATTTAGGCTTAAGAGGCACTTGCAGTGTCAGAGCACAAAGCTGGGGAAGCCTCCAAGGGACAAGATGAGCTTGATGTAGTTTGAGCTGCTACCAGGGAGGGATGTCTGATTTTTCTCTTGGGCTATGCTTGTAAAGATTCTTGAAGCTAAAATGGCAGGGGGAAATGTATACGGATACTTATTTCCCACTTCTCCCTCTCCAGGTGCTTTTCCAAGCTGCATGATATCTCTCAGAAAGTCAGGTGATCTGCAGTGGTGCTGGCATCAGTGTGTGGCATTCACATTTCCCCACAGCATCATCAGCCTATGGTGTGGCATTGGGCTTCAGTGCAGAGCGTGTGGCATCCTCCCCTGAACACTGGCTCGTGATAGCAGCTGGAGGAGTACTGCTCTGTCATGCTGGGCTGCCTCCAGACTATTAAACTTTTTTCTTTATAAGCCTCATGAAACTGGGAGGCTGCCACCAAGCTGTCTGCTGGCCTTTGATCCATGCTAACATCTAATGCATGGCTGGAAGAAGGTACTTGGCCTGGGATGCATAGTGTCAGGGACTCTGACAAGTTAGCAGTCTAGAGGACTGATTTCCAGTGCTTGAGAACATTCCTGGCGCTATTTGTAAGCAGAAGTGTATATAAGCTTACAAGCATATGTGTAAGCATACTCTCTAACTACTGTTTTCCCACAAACCCTGTCATTTTTCAATGATCCTTCATTTATTCAATCCAGATAGGAGCTGGTTCCTTTGATTTACATTTTTTACACTCTTTCATGCTCCTGCATATTTTAAATCTGCAGAGAGTGTTTGTGAACTTCCAGTCTGATTGCCCACGTAACACTGCATTTCCCCATCAGTCGACAAAAGTGATAGTTAAATGGTTAAGGCGTTCCCTTTATAAGCAAACAACCTGTTCTTTTGGCGCTTTTTGGTGCACTTGGAAATGCTCACTGGTAGATTTAAATTAGCAGGATACCACTTTGAATGCAACTACACCAGCTTTTAGTCTGCTTTCATTTTGAAGCAGGGCTTCTGTGCTCATATTCTCTGTGCATCTATCTGTCACTCTCTTCCCCTGGGTTTTTTTGGCTTGTGCAATTTCAATCGCATTTAGCAATGGTCCCAAGGAGATTATTTTTTGACAAGTTCTAATATAACAGAGGGTGGATTGATGAGAGAGATGCTGCTAATATCCCTGGGATAGGGGCCACAACATGAAATCAAGTGTTATTAAGGCACCGAGAGTACATCTGCAAAGCATAGATCCATAGGAGACCAGGCTTCTTCACTTTCACTGCCTATAGATATCACATGTTTTGTCCATATTTACCAATCTGACCATAATATAGATCTCCTGGATTTTTTCCTGATTTATTTTCAAATTCCATTCCCAATGAGGGTCCTGAATGGGTGAGATTTCTACTTTTCTACTCCTATGTAAATGTGAACAAAATTCCTGGATCTGATTCCAGCAGGCATTTTTCTCTGAAAAATTACTATGATATGAATACAAAAGTAACATCACTAGGCCAAGAAAGCTCAAAACTTTGTTTTTCATGTGAATGAGTAAGAATCTTTCAGCAATTTTCAGCTTGAATGTCTATTCTGTTTATGGATCACAGCAGAAGGAAAAGAAGGAAGTAATAAAAATATTTTTGGATTTGAATTATAAATGGAAAAGATGTTCCAGAAATCACCTCTGCATCACTCAGTCTCTGGTGCTGGCACACTGTGCCTCAGGACTTGCTGCTGGGTTTTTGAACAAAATCTGTAAACTGGAAAAATAAACCAGTTTGAGGCTCCAATTTTGTGAAGTCTATGCACTGAACTGGATCCTATCAAGATGGAACAGCCTTCTTCTGTAGCAAGTGGCAGAATATGAAGCAGCTGGTAGCATTAAAAAAAAAGAGCATGAAAAAAAAAGAAATTAGAAAAATCTCATGCAAACACTAGAGAATCATCCCCACAGGCTTTCCGCTTGCCTAGTCTGCTTTCTGAGTGCCAAGACCAAGGAAAATCACACCACTCTATTAAGGTAAGCTGCTTTCCAAAGGCAAGCCTGGCATCTCTAGGCTCTGTCTGAGAGAGCATGTTGCAGCCTTAACACACCATGAAGATGCCCAGATGATGGCAGGTGGGTTTGGGTTGTTGTTTTTTTTTTTTTTTAATAAGAAGTACTACCAGATTGATAGCAGAGAGTTTACTGTCCTTCTCAGCCCTACTCTTGATGACAAGTGGCCTCCTTTTAGATTAACCCCATTGAGATCACCCTGCTGTTAGGTTGTCAAGAGAGTCTCAGCCTGCAGGAAAACCTTGTTTTATGGCATTCTTTCTTCCTGTGTATGTGTGACTGACCCTGTGAAGATTCACCCAAACAAATCTTCAAGATGTACCGTAGAGGTTTCACGGCTGGCACACAGGGTAGCACTCGTGGGCTTCCAAGTGCTATTTCACGTGCTTTGGGGCTAAAAAGAAGATAAGGATTCATGTGTCAGGAGCAAAGAGGAAGGGCTGCCTGGCGAGCAGTATTGCTCTGGAAGGTGCAGGCAATGTTGCCATAAATCAGTGAATCCACGGGAGGAAAACTCTGGTTACAAACTGATCTGGGAGTATATGCTTGCTGTCAGACAAGAGACAGGCTGAAATCAAACCAGGTGAGAAGAGAATCATAGAGTGGTTTGGTTTGGGTTGGTTTGGTTTGGAAGGGACCTTCAAGATTGTTTAGTTTCATCCCCCTGCCATGGTCGGGGACAGCTTCCAACAGACCAGGCTGCTGAGAGCCCCATGCAGCCTGGAATTGTACACTTCCAGGGGTGTGTGGCATCCATAGCCTCTGTGGGAAACCTGTGCCAATGCTTCACCACCCTCATGGTAGATAATTTCTTAATGTGTAATGTAAAACTACTCTCTTTCAGTTTAAGACCATCCCCCCTTTGTCCTGACACTTCTTCGGGTGCTGAAAGGTTGCAGTTAGGACACTCTTCTGGGCTAAAGAAGACTGATTCTCTCAGCCTTTCCACCTAGAACTCAGGTAAATTTTTTTGCCTTTTATTCTGGTGGAAGTATCTGGAATGGGAAATGACCAAAGTTCATCATCTGGTCCATGCTGGGATCAAGATTGCTTGGGAAAAAGTAATTTTCACAGGTGCTGTCTCCAAGGGCACTCAGCTGTTTGCAAGTGCCAAAAGCATAAATGATGATAACTTCAAAAGGCGTTCAGAAGATTGAGTCTGATGGGAGTGGTTAACCCTTGGGTAACTAAGTGGGTGGGCTGTATCACCACTCTGTGGAGTCTGTCATATTTGATGATTTGCTTCAGCTGCTTTGTGCAAGCAGTGATACAAGGTCTGGTCAAGCATCAACTCTGAAAGATGCTCCTTTTATGAAAGGCACCATGTTTGGTTAAAAAGAATGCATATGTGCTGTGTTTGAGAAAGGTTTATGCTGCTGATATGCAATATTGATTGCAGTAGAGTTTAAAAAATGACGAGTTTCTCCACACAAAATTAAGGCTGAGAAAGTAAAGTTCAGATTTTTGGGACATGCCTTGTCAACAAATGCTACTCCAGGCACCAGAAACAAATCCTGGTGATGATTGTCAGTACAGTATAAGTATGGGATGAAAGAAATAGCTTTCTGATTGATATCACTTCAGCTTGCTGGTAAATACATCCTCAGTTTCTGGAAATCAGTAGCTAGTTATGCTGAAAAATCATGATTCTTTAAGAGTATAAATATCTTTAAACAGCAATTAAAATTATTATAATTCAAAAGCTATCATGTATTTGAGAATAAGAGTCAACCTAGCTGGACAAGTACATGATGCAAATTGAGGAAAAAAATGTGCTTTACCTTTTGTGATAGTTTTTCTAGTATCAGTTTTGTTCATGGGCATGGATTGCCTCTTAAATTCCTGCCTGTTGATCGTGTTTAAGTGACCCATGCCAGCTGAAAAGGTCTTTGAGTATCCCTGTACTTTGCAGAATGGTGGGAAGCACAGCCTGTTTTCTGGGATTGGGGCTTTTGGCTTGCAACCCCTCCAGCAGGTGTTAACTATATCAGTGCTTTTGAGGAAAGTTTTCTGGAAAAGCATGGGGTTTTTTGCCTGTCAGATTTACTGAATTATTTTTTCAACAGCTAGGCAGGCTTGAAATTTAAGCAGCAAGCAATGAGTTAGCAAGATTATCTGCTTAATTATGAAATTGGTTACAGAAGGAAGAAACTCATGGAAGTTAGCCTTTGATTTTACTTAAAAACATGCTTGTCCTTATCTTCCAGTGCCTCAGTGAGACAGTAAAATAGGAAGCTGCACCATCATTGAATTGTGCTCACCACTGTGCTGGCTCGGTTCAGGAGACATAAAGCTTCGATTTCCTGCTTCTTTGATTAAAGATAGTTTCTTCTTTGATTTTGTTACATGTCTTACTCCTAGCTTCTCCTGGTTATTTTAAGCAGGAATATAATATTAAAATTTGTGCCAAATACAGTCATGACGATTCACAGCCTATAGGACTGGGTTTCCCTGCTGTATGCAGTCCTCTTTTAATTGAATTAGAAAATAAAGATATAGCAAGCTGGACCTCCTCTCTGCTCTCAAGGTGTTTCTCCAAATTTACTTCTTGGTTCTATTGAACAGTTGCACAAATCTTTTCCATACTTTATAAACCTCACAAGAGCTTCATCTTACAAAGAATTTGGCCTCAAACATTTTCCTCCCTTTACACTGGGTATTTTTTGTATCCCCAGGCTGTGGTGTGCTACCTTTCCTCCTGCTGACAGAGCTCTTGTGGGATCATCCCATCAACTACTTCAGGAAACCCAGGTTCCTTTGCTGGTGCAGCACCTGGCATTGTGAAACCACATCCTTATATATTATAAATTACCATTTCTAGTTGCTTTTTTTGATAAGTACTTGAGAAAAAGACGGGCTAGATTAAGCAGTCCCATCCCATTAAATAATTTGAAATACATGTAGGTATATAAACTACATAAGCTTTAAAAGTGTTTCTAAAAGTGGGGGGTGACAAGGGTCTGAATGTGTCATACAGCCCTATATATAAAAGGTAAGGAGGATTCAAGTCCTATAGAGAATTATGAAAAATTTTGTCTTATTCTTGAAAAGGTTTTGAAGATGGCCACTGTCCTGTTTGTCACAAATTGTGAAAGCGGTTGTAAATGGTGTTTGAGATCCTTTTCCAGCCCTATTGCCTACAACTTCTATTATCCCCTTCAAGTAATTTCTCAATTTCACCTCGGCTTTTCTTTGAGAAAACACATACTGTGTTAATAACAGAGATGAAAAATAAAGCATATTGAGCAATTTTTTAAAGTTGCTTCCTTTCTCTGACAATCACTTTCTGTCAGGTTTGGGTTCTGCCATCACAGCCTTATCATTTCAATGACACACAAAAAATTGGCTGCCGCTTCATCAATAGATGCCCAAAAATATGGCTAAAGCCCAGACTGTGGGCTTTAAAAAAGCCTGCTCTGCTTTTGTGTCTGCTTCAGTTCAGTCTGTGAGGTTCATTACTATGGACACCTGTGGCCCTAACCTCTGTCTGTCTGTCTGTCTGTAAAAGCCACTGGGTAGTTTGGCCTGGCTGTTGGGTACTGAGTAGGCAAAAGTTAAATTGATTTAGCAATATGCAGTGAAAATGTCCATAACTAGTTAGGCAGCTTGGATAAAGGCAGTTCTGACAGCAGTTTTTCCTAAAGATTGGGAAAAGATATGGACTTGAACATGGCTGTGAAAATAGTCACACCTGGGTTGCAGGGCCAAAAAGCAACAAGAAGATGTGAGAAATATAAGATGGTGGGTCCAAACAGGTTGAGAAATACTGGAAGCAGCAGGAAAAGGTCCAAGGATAGAACTGTGCTGATGAAAGGTACCTCCACTGAAAAAAGCTCAACTGGCTGATTTTGCTATTTCAGCTTCTTGAGAAAGCTTTGACCAGAAAGACTTCGTGTTTTCAATATGGCTACAACTATGCTGATCCTACATTCCCTAAAGTCAAATTTGCAACCTAGAGCTGAGCCATTCCTTGCGTTGGAGAAACATCACTAAGGTGCAACATCATTTTCTAAAGTTAAGAAAATCCCCAGACTTGTCCCTAAGCCTTGGGCTCATTGCAGCAGAGGTATTTAAAAATAGAGCATCTGATGCATGAAGGAGTGCCCATAATGAGGGCACCTTGTGCTTCTCCAGGAGGTATGGTTAGTCTTGTGCCTTGCTGGATGTGTGCTCCAGGATGAACCCAAGGCCATGAAGCTGGCATAAAAAATAATTTACATTTTATGTTGCTCTCTTTTATAATGGAAAGGCTGCATGATTTCAGTGACACTATGCAACTCATCATTCATAGGAAGATGAATTCCTATAGACATGATGCCCACATACACATACAGAAATGTAAAAAAAATCTGTAAATGTAAAATGTAGAAAAAGACTTTTCAACACAACATTGGCCCTTAGTAAAGCCTTAGTTATGAGCAGCTGAATACAGGAAGCTGAAGGCAAAGTGGGACCATTAAATCACTGAACTTCCTGCACATAACAGGGTATTTAATTTCATTCAGTTACCCTGCTTGAAGCCAAAAAACCTGTATTTGTCTGACACTCAAATTCAGGAAGGGTGTAGAGTCCTGCTCCAAAGACCCCAAATGGTGGGGTGTTTGCCACTTCCTTTAGTAGTTTGTTCAGGATATTAGGCACTTTCAGTGCTTTCAAATGTGTGCTTAATTGTACTTTTCTTTTGTGTTTTTATTCTTTAACTTCACAGGTTCATGTTTTGCTTATTTCTGGTAGGATTATTAGGTTTCTATAGTTCATACTGGGGATGTTCAATGGCGAGCTTCACAAATAAAGGAACAAATCAATGTGTCCTAATAAAAAAATGAAGTGAGGAATATGACTGGAGAACCCTCATTCTTTTTCTAATCCTTGAAGTTACTACAGCATTGTGCCACCTGGCAGACCCTCTTCCCCTGTAGGAGGAAGGAGATTACTGAGACCCAGAAGGTACACCAGGGCCACCTACCAGCAGCCTGGCCGAGGTCACTGGTCACACAGCTGCACAGTAGACTGGTCCTGTCCGTGCTTTGGGTACTGGAAGCAGTGCAGTCACCAATGGCAGCTTTGGACCCAAGTGCTTAGTGATGCTTAGGGCAGAGTAGATCTTCTGGCTGAATTACTGTGTTGATGTGATGAGCTACTTCTGCATCTAGAAAAGGCTGAGATGGCATTTCCACCCAACCCAGCGCTGTCCCATGGCAAAACATGGGAGTGGATGAGTGGGCCTGGTTCATGAGCAGCATATGTACTGGAAATCCACACCAGCTGCTCCTTTGGAAGGCCTCCTGGGCATGCTGGAAACCAACGCAGCAGCGCTCGGCGCAGGCTGTGCAGAGCTTGGTGGCTTTCTGCTGTGCTCTGCTGGGCCATGAAAGAGTTAACAGTGTTAGCATATGAGCATCTGAGCTGGCATCTTGGATTGAGGGGTGCAGCAGTTTCTATTTCTTGGAGGGATTGTTTCAGGCTGCTCTGCAGTTCCAAGCCCATGCCGTTGCTCTAGTGAAGCTCAGCTTGGATTTTCTTCACAGTTGTGACAGCCAGAGATGACTAAAAATACAGAGTGCTGAGATTCCTCAGATCAATTGCGAATTCTGTCTTCCCTTTCTTTCCAACTATTCCTTCTGCCTGCCTGAGAGAAAAGTTGGGTTTGAGGGGGGAGAGGGTTAATTTCATTCCCTTTGTGTTTTTAAAGATTGCTTTTACATTAAGGCCCTACAGGAAGGAAATAAGTGTCCTGATAGATGCACTATCTATAAATATACAAGTAAGCATGAAATACAAACAGTTTTGGAGATTTAATCCATGTTTCTATAGATGGGAAAAACCCTTGAATTAATGTGTTGTGTTGGTATGTAATATAATATATAATTACAGTTCAGTAAATCTGAAACTTAACATTAAAATTATATAAGTCAGATATATTTTAAACATAGGAGAAAAAAGCAAGAAAGAGATAATTTTTTTTGCAATTCTTTCTTCCAGGTGTAATGCCTTTTCAGTCATGGAAGGATTTTTAATTTTTTTCCTTTTCATTCTAGATACACCTTTGCTTTGCCCTATATATATTTTCTTTCCTCCTGGGAACTATACTGCCATAAGCTACAAGCTTTGATTCACTGTTAAGAGTGACATATGGTTCCTCGCTTTGAGGAATTTGATAAGCATACCACTTGATCTTTCATGTTTAGTAGGAATTCAAGAAACAAAAGAGATGCCAGGATGCTGGTTGGTAGCAGAGGATCTCTGACTGGATCACCCCTGCCAGTTCATTATCTGTGTTGTGCTGTAAATCGTTCCCAACGCAAAAACAGCAGAAGAGAAATAGAGGCACAAAGTCACTGAAGGGGACTGCCCAGGCGTTCAGAGGGAGGATGGCTAAAGTGAATTCCCACAGGGTTTAGTCCAAGCACACTGAAGTTCATGCTCTGTCATCATTCCTTAATGTTAATGCTCTAACTGCTTTTGTGGAAATTGTTACTTTATACATTTCTAAGCCATAAAAAGAGATGCACTTAAAAAAATGGCCACCCTCAAGCAAAAGAAAGAACACTTGTTTGCATTTAATAATCAGTAAAACTTGAAATTCTAAATTGGATTAATTGTGTCTATTATAAATTGATGGGGGAATAGCTATGCATTAGCCCTGAATTCTGATTACCTGAGAGGTTCCACTTGGAGTATAATTAAGAGCAACTTCATAGTAGTGGTAGGTGTATGATTGAATAATACATGCATCCCCTGCTGATGAAATTCAAGGCAAAGTGTTCGTGGAGAAGGAGAGCTTTTCTTTTTTTTTCCCCTTATTCCTGCACTTAAAATGCTGAAGGATTATTGCAATTGCAGCCCATGCTTACACTATTAGGAGAGATACGCCAAAGCTCTTGATGCAAACACTTTCAACCTTAAGTGGGGTTGGCAAAATAATCCAAATTTTGCAGCTCAGCCCTTGTTCTGTAAAGTATTGTGTTCCTAAGTGTCTGCGGTGGCTGGTTTAATTAGGAACATAGATCAGGGCTTGAAAGAAGCACATTTTCCAACAATACAAGGGACACCACTTTGTTGACAGCTCATTGCTTAATACATGTGCCCACTAGATGGCTGTAATTGGTGTGGTCATTTATTAATTATAAAGTGTTTCACACATTCCTGGCTTTGAAGCCTTGTTTACTCCTGTTCTTTAATATCTCCTTGAGCTTTCCCAATCTATAAAGATACCTTTTCAATGCACTGAACTCCATCAGCTTGCAGCCGTGTAGCAGACTGAAGGAGAATATTTCTCGTCTTCAAGACCTGACAGCCCCCTTGGGTGCTGCAGTCTGACTCCTGGTAAGAGAGTGCACGGGGTGTCACAGCACCATACCCACAGACAGAGGTGCTCTAAGCTCTCCATCCGTGCCAGGAAGGGAGGCACAGCCACGTGTCTGTTCCAGTTCAAGTGGCCAGACAGTCTCTGTCCTCGTGAAATTGCTCCTGCTTGCTGAGATGAAGGGATTGAGGAACAGCAGCCTGAAGTGACGGGAGAGGTGGACAGTAAACCACGAGAAAGGGGCAGAGCTGTGTGGTGGCACATGGAGGCTGTGTTGGGTGCCCCCATAACACAGGACTGACTGCCCATCCCTCAGTGCCTTGCTCCGAGTGGTGGTTCTGGCTTTTCCTTTTCTGCTGCTCTGTCCATAGATGTTTAATTTTGAAATGATGCATTTGTCATGCTTGTCACCACAGAGGCAAGACATTCAGCTAATCTCTTAATTCACCATGTATCATTATGGTGAACAGCTCATCATTAGAGTGAAGGCACATCTAACCATGTTTTACTGATATCAAAGTGGGAGAAGTGAAATAATGCTTAGCAGTTTTGAAGCTTCTATCGTGAATTACAGATAGGGAGGCATGAAAAAGTTATCTTGACATTGCTGACTTCCAGTCTCAGTGTCAGAATCCATCCTCAGCATTGAAACAGCAGGTTTTGTGCTGCTTTAGTAATTCCAAAACTGTACAGTGGTGACCCAAGGGAAATTGCCCACTGACAGCTTGGGCCACGATTCTGAGCAGGATTTAACAAAACTCCTTCAGTCAAAAGCTGAATATAGTGGAATATGATCACCTGCAAGGGTTTCAAAATTCTATTGGTCCACAAAGTTTGAGAACGACCATGAGTGTTTATAAATACATATTTTCACTTGTCAGGCATAGATAACAAATGATCACAGAAACCTGCTTAGGTATTTGTGAATTCAGCAGGAAGAAAACCTTCTCTAGAGCCAGCATGTTGTTGGTCAGTTGGTGCCCAGTCTCTTGAAATGCTGGTGACTTTAACTTTTTGTGACCTTCTTGGCACAGTCATGCTGACAGCACTAAGATCTCTCCTGAGGTACAAAACTGAACACCTGCATGTCCAAGAATTTCAGTGCAATCTAACCTGGGTTATCACTGTGGATTTTAGTGCAGGTAAAGTGAAACCTGGGAAGGCTGCTATCAGTATGTGAACCCTGAGCCACCCTGCTGAAGACAAGACACTTGTGCTTAAGAGGGGGTTGGCAACCATGCCTGCATGGTCATCACACCTTTAGTAACTTTGTCAAAGCAGTATCAGGAAATCTCCTATTTTCTCACTTGCTTTTTTCTTAGAAACCTTCCCACCTACTCTCTGAAGGCTGAAATCTCAGATGACCTGATGGTTTCAGCTTTTAGCTCACCTTGGGTTCAAGCATCCTGTTTTCTGTACAGATAAAGGATTTTTATTATCCCTGGCAAATACACTTCTTTTTTTCTGTATCAAACGTGTATTTTTCAAAAGTATATTTTCCAGTTACCTAAAACTTCCAAGTGATCTGTGTCCTAAGATTACCTTTTAACTACTTATCCTTTATGTTGTTAGCCATATATTACAGGTACATAAATGAAATAGAAAACAAAATAAAACTCCCTAATTCAACACATTTCCAGAGGCTAATTATATCATGGCAAAACCATTCACTTTGTTTTAATAGGCTGAAGTATTTATTCTTTTTTTTTCCCTATTTTTTGGCTGGAAATGTGTAATATGCCTATGACAGATACTTTGACAGAAAGAGCCAGCCAGCACATTTTCTTCAAACTGACTGGTTCATAACCCAGTGGTACATTTTCCAGTGTTTTTGTCTGAGCAGTGAAAGTGGAAATTTGCAAACAAGACTCTCTGTATATGCAGCATATGAGGATAGGAAACAGTAGAGTAAGTCAGCAGCAATTTGTTTGTGAGAGACAACATGCCATCAAAAAAATCTTTACCGTCTGTGTGCCTGCAAAATGTTGCTTTGTCTTTATTCTTCTTTTAGCACAAAAGTAATATGCAATGAAGCAAAAATGTTATCCTAGTTTTTTAGTGTGGAAATGAAAGAGTCCCCGTTAAAAAGAGTATCAGGAAGGAATTTTTAAAAGAGGTGAAATCTTTTCTTAGATATGGTAAAAGTGAAGTCCAGCAATTAATCTTGCATATGATTGCACACGGAAATGAATAGAAGAAACTTTGGAATTAGACATCTCATGTGCTAACTTCTATGTTGGTCCCAGTTCTCTGCCTTGGAAATGTTGCACAGCACCCATGCATCACTAAATTTCTCTTAGTCCCATTGGTTTATAGCAGGAAGTTCAACACCATCACTTCAGTGGAATTTCTTCAGTGTAGAATACAAGCTATTCATTGACGAAGGTGCTCCATGCAAAATATCACATCCATTCCAAAGCCAGAATTCTGTCATCTTCCTTAAAAATTCTCAATTCCCCACCCAGCCCAGGCCCACTAAATTTTGACCCAACACACACACTCTTTCATAACCATTTCCATGTTCTCTTGTTCTCCTTGTAAGCAAATTATCCTTGCTTGGTAGGTGGGGATTTGACCATGGACGTGTAACTGTGGGGATCAGAGGTTCTGTTGGCTGAAGTGGAAAGTCTTCTGCAACATTCCCCCCTAGGCATGTTCTTATGGCAGTGAGGAAGCACCACTGGCAAATATGCTCCTTTTCCATGGAGTCAGTACTCCTTGCAGCACGTGCTGTGGCCAGCACAAGTGAAGCTGCAGCTGCAGTCACTGGCCCAGAGCAGCAGGTCCTTTGATTTAGACATCAGTCCTTGAAAATTAACATAATCCTGTCCATTTTAGGTATGCCAGTATCTAAACAGAGGTCTAGTCTAGTAGTAGAGGGGAGACATAAAAATGGGAGGATTCTTTGGCTTTTTCCTTCCCAAGCACATCTGATATCTTTGAAATATGTGTATCTTGGGCAGTTTAATACTGTTTTCCCACCTCAGTGCTGCACATTCTGGACTTTCAAAATCCAGGATTCACAGACACCTTCCAAATGCATGAGATAAATGCAGGAGACTATTAAAATTTCTGAAAACCCAATTCATCCTCCCACCTCCTACTGTATTACTGGCTTCCTTTTTTTATTTTTCTTCATATTTTTAAAGCTTCAAAATTTCTTCTTCAGCCATAAAAAAATAGAATCATCCTTGAAAAATGAAAATAAAACTGATGTATAGACACCAGACCCAAGGAGCTGCAACTTTAAGTAAATCAGTAAATTTCTCAAGCTTCAATAAAACAGCAACAGTTGGCAGCCCTGGAGCACTAACCATGCAACCATATTTATTTTCTGTTATTTCCTTTTTATGCATGTGTCCTGAAAGCAGCACAGCATGCTTAAGCAGTGAAAAATCCTTGACTCTTCAGAACCTCAGTAAACCCATAGCAATCCCATTTTCTAATATGCAGCTGGAGAGAGTCACATCACTCACTGGATCAAGAGCCCAGCAATTTGGGTGCCTGAGTTAGAAACAGCCATGTAATGCTTCTGCTGCCATCAGCAATGAGGTAGGTCAGTTTCTTAAAATGTTTTGGGTTACTCCAGGCCACATATGTATAGGGCTAAAGAACACTGCAGTCATTTTGACCAGCAAAATACAGATGTACCTCACCCATACTCTGTCTCCATTATGCCTTTACAGTATATTTGCTATCATATTTCAAAGCATATGCTTTTTTCCTAGCATGGGCAGAGTTGAAGGAAGTTTTGTCCTCTCAGCTCTTCCTTGAACTTTTGCATAAGCATGCATTTCCTCTGGGAGAAAGAGGATATTAGAAGCTACTTTTATGCTCTCTGCTTTGGAGACATGAGGACTTTTCAAGTTTCACATGTTGGAAGGTGATGTATCAATGGTAGAAAATGTCACATCCCTTGACATTTGAATAAGGTAATGGTGTCTTCCCTAGGGCTCTCTAGCATTGGAAAAACCCCAGGAATTCTGACATTCAACTTGCTAGAAGTGGAATTACAGATGGTTGCTGAACTCGTTTCAGTGAGTATGAAAACTGAAGGCGGGGAGTAAGGAGAACAGCACAACAGCTCTTTATTGCCTGCTAATAAGGCAGAAGTCATCTCCAAACACTATTTAACATAGAAGTTCCATAGGATGTAGAATGGAAGAATCCTCCTTCCCTCTCCCCCAAAAGATACTAAGTTAAAACAATTTAGGAGGTAAAGAGAGTGGGGAAAGGATATATTTTATTCAGTAAGCAGGGACAGCTGGAATGTGCTGTACTGTATCTACATAATCCAATCAGTCTTTCTTCTGGGCAAAAGAGTAACAAGTTACTTAAGCAATGACAAATTTCCAAGACAAGAGTTTGAAGTTGTTAAAAATACAATTTCTAAGCCTTTACAGAAATGTTGCTGTAGTTTCTTTTCCTGGGGTATCCAAAGGTTGTTGACAAAACCGTGTAAACTGCTGTTTCTCACTGGGCTTATTCTTAGGGGATTAATTTTATTTCCTTCAGTTTCCACAAATCTTTCAGGTAAGTCCCTGACCTCCAACCTCTAATGCATGCCTTCATGAAGGAGAAAAAGAAAAAAAGACTTGCTCTATAATAGCTTGTTATAAAATGTTCATGTCATTTTGAAAAGCTTGGAGAAATGGTACCAGGTAAAACAACTACTTCAAGATGTCTGCTGAAAGATGAGCAATTCTGACAGTAGTCAGATAATCTTGGCAGCAATATTAGCTCTACTGAATCTTAGGCAATAGGCACTGACTTCCCTTAGATGAAATTCATAGTGCAAAATCTGTTCCTGATCATGTTACTGGGTTTTGTTGGGTTGAGAATACAGCATCAGCCTGCAGTATGCAGAGCATCTTGGAGCTAATCCAGCACAGCATGTGAAAACCATGTTTCTATAAATATGTGTTTAATCCCCATTTTCAGTGGAGAAGAAAGGCCCTCATGGTCTCTCAGCACTGAAACTTAAGGGAACAGTCCTACTGCTGTTGAGGACAGTGGTGAAGTGCTACCTATTTAATGGTGAAAATCTGGTCCAGGGTCTCACCTGGCTATGTACCAAGTGGCCCCAAATGTCACCAACATAATGGGGTAAAACTATCAATTAAAAGCTTTGTAGTACTTATTTCTATCCAGCATTTATCTGGAAGGGGCTTATACTTTCCTGTTTAAGCTGGAGATGCTGTGAATGTTTATATTGTGAGGATTCATCTTAGATGAGGATGGAGATCACAACTGATTGTGTGTTCCTGTGCTCCTCAATAGGCACCTTTTTCTCAGGTGCCCTGAACAAATCCTCCACTGGGAGAAGTCAATGCTGCCAGTGTATTCCCGGATGTCAGCTGCCAACCTTTGTTTTGCCCTGTCAAGCTTGTCTAAGATCATTAGTTTAAATTCCAATTAAAAAAAATAAAAAATAAGTTGGTCCTTCCTTCAATCAATGGCTTTTTTTTTTTAACTCCAAGGGTAAATGTGAATTGTGCTCATGGGCTGTGTAATTGAAATCTCTTGACTGAAGAACTCATACCGTAGACAGAAATGATCGTTTCGTGGTGAAATGAATGGGTAAATACCCAGGAGACTCGCTGTCTATTCCTGCTTCAGCAACAGATGTCAAGAATGGTTTGAGATGTGTTACTTAATATCTCTCACCAGCCTGTAATATCCTAAATCCTAAAAGGTGGTGGTGAAAGTGTTTGAAGAGCAGCGGTTATTTGACTCACTTGTGGCAAGTGCTGTAACAATGCAAAATGTTATTGCTATTACTGAATTTATTTGGATATGTTGCTCCAAAGTAAGCCTGTGCAGAAGGAAATTATGTCATGAACTGGAAAGAGCATACGGGCATTTCCTTTTCTTAGTCACTAAATATCTGCAATGTCAAGTTCAAGTTATAAATCTTCAATTCAAATTCTGTTTCTATCTTAACATATGGATGAAGGCTGGACATTTGTCAAAGTTACAGCCAGATGCATAAGTGCCACTGAAGGCTGTAGAAAATTATTAGGTGCTAAACAGATTTATAAAAATGTCGAAACTCATTAAAGAGTTCACTGACCTCCTTATCTTTAAGGTTATCCACCAAATATCTGGGACATGTTAAAAACGAGCCCAGAGTCTCAGCTGTGGGAGATGTGCTGCTGCTCAGTGAGAGCCAGAGGGGAAAGATTAGGAACCAGGGGAAGAAGATCGTAGAACTTCCTTTGATTTCCTCCAGGGAGGAATAGAACCGCAGTGGTGACTTGCAAGGTGTGCCTTAGCTGTGCCTGGCACTTCAGGTCTTCCTGTTCTATGCAAACAGACTCCTGGTGAGACATGATCTGAACATGAGGAACTTGGATCTCCTTCCTTCTCCTCGTGTTCCTTCTTTCACCCCATGTCCTTACTCTCAAGCTCTTTTCCATGCCAGGTGCCAGGAGATTCTCTCAGTTTCTACCCCTCATATAAGCCTGAGGTCTCATTTTCTGGGTGTTATCAAAAACTTGCACTGAGGGCTGAGCATATTCATTCCTATTAATTCCTTCTTCTCTCTTCTCACAGTTCTGTAAGCAATACCTTGTCAGGCTGAAGGATACCAATTCCAGGTCTGTGAGAAGTCATCTTCTGGAAACATTGGTAGCATTGTGATGAATTTATGGAACATGACTGGAGCCATGCTTTTACTTCAGCAAAACCACTTTTTTGGCCATGCATAGGAAGACGTTTCTGCAGTTAAAAATAATTTCGTATGTAATACACAATTGTAAAAACTGATATGAAAAGGAATCAGTTATCTTGAAAAGACCACAAAATCCATTCTTAATTTAAAAACCACCAGTGACAGAGAGCCTGTTATAGCCAAAGCTGAGTTTTAGGAGAATAACTTTACTTGTGAATGAAAACACAGCCCCTGTGTTTGAAGCCTTTATCTAAACATTTCAGCCAGAGATGGTTATTCTGACTGTCTATGGCACTGGGTGTTACCAGAGAGGGTGTTACCAGTGTTTTGTGTAGGCACACATAAGCAAGGAGCAACTCTCTGATGTTGTGATCATACTGCTGTGGTTACAGACAGTCCAGCTTTCCTTTAATTAGAACCCCCTTCTAATAGCTAGACAATTTTCAGATCTAAAATAATTACCAGCCTGATCACTTAAGAAATCGTAGTAATGTTCTGGTTCCATCAGATTTTTGAGCTGTTTTTTAGAGACACTTTAGTTTTAAACTGTGACATGCTGAATCTAAACATCCAGAACCATTTTATGATTCAGTAAGGGAAAAGATTTTTGTTTACTTCTTTGTTTGTTTTGAATAAAGTCAACAGTTTTGATGCCATTTGCAAATGATTGTGTCTGGAACTGATTGAAAATTTGCAGTTAGGGGAATCTTTGCAGGAAATCAAGTTATAGTGAAGCAGATATTTTTATGAGTGTTATCTGCTTTCCATAAATATCATGCATGTGTTGTGGTAAGAACCACAACAAACCATTGAAAAGAAATTCTGAAACACTGTGGATCTAATTGCTTTTTCATTTCCAAGATCTCCTATCCTCCTGTGTGTGCCACAGGCCTGCACTGGGCTGCTTTCTCTGATACACAAGAGGATTATTTTACTCTTACTGAGACAATCTTTCTTCTCTTTTGAAAAATGTAATGGTAATCAGAAGCCAGAGAGAGAGTTTTTTGAGTAGTTCTGCTGCTAAAGAAGCATGGGAAGTTGAAGGAGGTGGCCAAACCCATGCAAAGTGTGTCCAGGGTTTGATTTCCTTGCAAAATAGGGTCAGTGGAGTGAGACCAACTCTCTCCAGTGCTTCTGTCTTCCCACTGTGTTTTAAGTGGCACCTCGTGGCTGTTGATATTCCTCACACACTTAAGCTACTGACAGACAGTGAATTCCTTGCCTGGAGTGTGGTTATGTGTACTCAGAGGCAGCAGTGGAGACTACCCAGGTGAGAGACAAGAGGAAAGCACTGGAGGGTGGCATGAGAGGGACAGCTGAGGTTTTGATTCACCCTGGTGCTTAAGCACCTATCTGATAATGGCAGTGTGAGGACAAGGAGACCTTCATGTGTTTGAATATAGTACTCAATGGGAGGTTTAACAGAAAGCCAATCGAGAGAAATGTTGGTGGTATATTGAATATATTGCATATATGATTTTCTGTAGCTTACATATATGTTTTCTGTTTGGAATTTCAATACGAACTTCCCTTTATCCCATAATTGTTCATGTCTCCTCCAATCCCACATATGGTTTGTAGTAAAATTTAGGGTTTCTCTTTCTAGGGCACATTTCCCCCTCTAGCAAGGCTTTGTGTGCATATGGCTTTGGACTGAGTGATGCATCTGTTACTCTAATGGTTCATTTCAATTCATTATTTCCCTTGTCATATTCTGCATTATGCGGCTCCAGTTTTTTGTCATCCCTTATATCACTTTCCACACACCTGGTAAACAGAACTTCAGCTATTTTCTTCCTCTCATTTAAATATAACATGATAAGCAAAAAAAAAAAAAAAAAAACCAAACAAAAAAACCCCACTCAAATGCATAAATTAAAGTGCTTGGGAATCAAAACTGGTCTCTGACATGTTTTCCCAGTTAAACTTTTTTCCAGCTTGAGTATAAAAGGTCCACTTGTGGCTCCTTTTTGTGGGTTTATTGCTTTGTGCAGCTAGATTTTGATAGAGCCAGAACCAGCAAGTTCTCCTGCAATATTCATTAGACATTAACTTCACAAGGAGAACCTTTCTGAGTACGTACTTGAAGCTGAAAGGCTCCAATGACTATTGCAACTCTTTTGTTTGTTTTTAACTGGGGCACTGACATAGCTGAGAAGTTTCAGCATTTAGCTGGGTTGGGAAATATTTTCTCTTGTTTACTTTGGAGGAGTAATAGGTTTCTTTTCTTGTTCTAAGGACAAAGTTGCTATGTCTCTGCTGCATTTGCAGAGATTAGGAGATTTGATGATTTTATTTTCAGAATGCTAGTCCAAATATCCACCAATGAGAACCAATTGCTACAAATGAAGACCCAGTACACAACCACAGATAATTTGATAAGCAGATTATGTTTGTGCCCTTTGCAAAAGGAAGTTGTAATATATGCATACCTGCATTTTTAAAATATTTCTTTGTTTTGGAAGTTTGTTTGTTTCCGTGTATGAACAGCCTTATCTTGTTCGTTTAGCCCTGTTTGCATATGGTCAATATCCCCTGCTGCTGAAGGAGGTTAAAGATAAAAAAGTGCTACATTTGTTTTGATGTTAGAAATTAATGAGTTTTGTGTGAGTGGTTTGGTTTTGTTGCTGGACGGGTTTTGTTTGTTTGTTTGTTTTTAGTACCCAGGAACAGGAAAAAGAGAAATCATAATGAAAATAACACAAAGTTTCCAAACATTTTGTGAATAACGGAGTTGCAGAAGAAATTATTAACTACTAGACATGTAATAGATGAGAGACCTTCGTGGTATTCAATATTCTTCATCTCGAGTGAGTGACCAGTGATCTCCACATGCTAACAGTTGTATTTAAATTGCACATGTAGCCTCTCTTTTCACCACTGAGGGGAAGCCTCTTAAATATTTGACAGTGGTATTCAGTACCATCAGAAAGGATGTTTTAAATAAAAATTACAATTGGTTAAGTAGGAATATAATCCAACACTAAGATGGAAGCTGCATTCTTACATTAAGTGTTCAGGGATCGTCAGTTACAATTGCCAGAGCTATTATTTTATTTCATATATGAAGAATAGATGTATCTTATCTTGCTTTTTCAGCTCCTGGTGATCTTGAGTTTACCTTAGAAATGCAAAGAAGACCAAATCAGACAAAACTTCACAGGTGATGAAACAAAAGCACAAAGGTTGCCCTGCTTTATAATCCATCTGTTTCACAGCATCATTTACCCCTGTGTAAGACAAGTGCCTAAGCTGGCTGTTCTGATTTAAAGCCCTTTTGCACTAAGCCACTTTGTTGTGACATAGAGAAGGCACAAGACAGAGTAGAGTACAACTTTTCTTCCCCTAAATCACACAGATATCTGGAGAAAACAATTTAAATAACCCAGTTTAAATAATTTAAAGAACCCAAATCTCTGGCCTTTGTGATGAGGTGCAAAAGCACCATTCTGTCCTTCTGGGAGATCCAGATGCCTAAACACCCATGAAGGATCAAGTAAGTGGCAATTTCACCTGAAGTAACCTGGCAGCTAATATAAGTAAATAAGAAAGAACAAACTCTTCTCTCAGTTGGAACTCTCTTTCGAAGTCCCACATAAGTGTGAGTGTAAGTGCAAATCAGAGACTTAATGTGATTTTCTGATCCTCTTTACGGATATAAGTGCAAAGGAGTAAAGGAGAAACTTCAGCTGCTGAAAAATTCAAGGAGTTCCTGAGCATTCAGACATTTCTCTTTTGTGGGAAGGGAAAAAAGCCCTAAGCCTCTCAGAGCTGTGGTGAGAAATAATGGCTTGGTCCTTGTCTGCTCATATGTGAAGGGTGCCATGCAGAAGATCAGTGGAAGAAACCTGGAGTTGAGAGGTGTTACTTTCCATTTATCCTAGGTAATGAGGAGACAGATGGGAAAGAGGAGACATTTTCTGTGTGTTGATTAAAAGTTGTTCCTGCAGAGGTAAAGATATTTCCTTCTCCCTTTCTGCCTTCCCCCCAGTATCTGTGGCTATAATTTGTAGGTGTGTGGTGACTTAGGGACACGGTGCCATGGCTGATCTCTGTCTCAAGAGCAGCTCAAACCTGTCTCTCAGATCAGAGAAGCTGCTGTGCTGTGTGCATGTATGTGTATGCATATGTGCAGTGTGAAATCCAAATTTAAATCAAGTTCACTTCATCCCATCTGTGGCCTTAACTTACTTGGATGCTCTTCAAAACCTGCAGAAATGAAAGTCTTGAATAAAGTTTGAAGTATCAGAGTCATTAGCTCTTTTTCAACCTGCAGGATACTCCCTTCCCTGAAAACTGTCCCCAGAGTTTCAGCTCTGTGGGTCAGCATTGTCCCCAAGTCAGAGGACTGCAATATGGCAACCCCTCCAGCTTTTTGGGCTGGCTTTTGCCACCAGCTATTGCCAGTGCAGAGGAGGAGGAGGATGGACACACCATGCTGTGTGACAGCTGCTGCCAGCATGCCCTCTGCCCAGTGCTCCCTGAGGGGTCTCTCTGAGGCACTCTTCCACCCCCAGACATGTGCAGGGCTCTCCTTGGGAGAAATGCAGAACAACAATATTTACACCAAGGTCTTTTGATTTCTACGAGAGGGAGCCGGGTTTTCTTATCTTCATAGAAGGCTGCAAACAGGAATGTTATCCAAAGGTGCACCAAAACAGCCACAGTGTGCAAACGTGTGTGGATCTCCAAATTGTGGGTTCTTTATTGTGGAAAGCTTTTCCTGAATCAAGCAATTTATCTGTTTAACTGTGCAGGTAAGGGGGTATCCAAATATTGTCCCATCTGCAAGACCTTCTTTGCAGATGGATATCTCCTCTGGGAGCCTTTTTTTTTCTCAGTGTGCAGACAGGAGATAGTGGCTATCATCCTGTTTAGAGATCCTGGTTCTGTGGCACAGGATGCCAGAAGTCACAGAGTGGGGAAGAGGCCCCAGGGTTGTATTTCTGCTCTGTGGGGAGAAATAAAGGGAGGAATAAGGAGGAGCATGGCAGTTCCTCAGCTCAGCTTTGGCAGGACTTCACATGTATGCTCTGCGTGGCTGTGGCTGCATGTGCCTGCAAAGATTCACTACTTGGCATGATTTAGCTCCCTTCCTCTAAAAATCTGACTCTATTTTTCAATCAAAAAAAGGAATTTTTTTTCCTTTGGATATTGCATTTTATATGATGTTGCTACCAATGCCAGATGACAACATTCCCCCCTGCCACTGTGGAATGAAATGAAGGAGAAAATGTGGAGACAAAAGGAAAAATTGTTTTGATTTGGAAGCATTTGTTAATGATTCCCTCTTTGGTTTCAGGCTGGAATGATTTTCTTCCTTCACTGCTTTGTATTTATCTAGGTACAGAGAGACCACATCAGGCAGTCCAAGTGCCTGGGATGCCATAATTTGACAAGACAATATTGCAGACATGCCATTAGCAGTCATGATTATCAAAGAGATGGTGGGAAAGAAATTGTCTTACTCTTACAATATGAATAGATCTATTTCACAGCTTTTTCAAAGGCGGACATGATGCAATCACTTGTGAGGCTGGATCTTTAAGTTTTGCTGCCACTCTGCCCTATTTTTATCTGTCTCTTGAGACTTCTTGTCCCTGGAAAAATAAAGAGAATTTTAAGATAAAAAAAATTCTCCATCACTTTTGAAATGGCCTCATATCTTAGTGTCAGTGGGGATGTTGCATCACTGGTAAATTCAGTATTTAACATACACATTGTTGCTTGCCCTGGGGAGATGGGAGAGAGAACAAGTTATTTCATCTGATACTATCAAGTGATGATTTATGGCCTACTACCTTTTTTCTGACATTTATCTAGACTTTTCATTGTTCATAACCTTACAAAATGCCTGTCGGGTTTCTCTTGCTCTTCTATTTTAAATAAGAGCACAATTAAATGGAAAGCTGAATTGTAGCCAGCAGGATATTCACAATAATCCAGTACACTGGGGTGCTGTGCAGTACTGATCTCCTGATGTTTCACTGGGGGGTGACTTAAAGCCAAGCTTCTTTATAAAGTTGCAAGTTTTCCATTGAAACCTCCCTTCCATTATAGTGGTGAGTTGTGCCAGGCTCTAAGTTCATATAATTAGTTCTGATGCAAAACAGAAATTTGAGATTTTAAAATAAATCTGTTTGGATTGCTATTTATCTTTGTTAATGACTGAGTTCTGATTGTGAAAATTCCTACTTAACACCACTTTAAAAAAAGGGAAAAAAACCAAGACCATGACCTTCTTCAATTTAAAAGCAATTACTGGCTGCAGATAGAAAAGGAGTGAGAAATTAATCCATGCAAAGATGTGTAAGAGCAGATGGTTTCACGAACAATTTACTTTCTACCTCAAAACAAAGAAGCTGCCATGAAATAAAATTCCTGATGTAAACTTAGTTAACTTATATAAAGGCACTCATATAAACTATATAAACTCACCTACATACATTACAATTTCCACATTTTCTATATTTATTCAAAAAATGTTGGCATAGCCAGTAAAGGAAGAAAAGTGCTACATATCATTCATTATAAATCACACCTAGGGCATATTCTGTTTGGTTTTTTTTCAATATATTAAACCAAACAAAAGGTAGGGCATAATCTTTTATTTTTCAGCTCTGATATACAGTTGGGAGGTAAGCATGCATAAAAAGATGGGCCTTTGTCTTTACAGAAATGCAGCATATAAATTGAGTTTTGCCATATATTTGTGGGAGAGGAAAAGTAAGGTGGGTAAAAGTTCCCCACTTTGGACTTAGACCTCTCCAAGAGACTTGTCTATGTGAGAAGCAGTCAATCTCAAATCCTTGCTTATTAAAAGAAGAGGAGCAAGAACCTCTAGAGTGTGCTTCATCTCTTTGTCAGGTGGATGGCTAAAACAGATGATGTGAATCATGCCTTAGCAGAGGCAATTTCTCCCCCACTTCCACTGGGCTCTTGATATATGACCAAAGATCCATCCATCCATCCATCCATCCATCCATCCATCCATCCATCCATCCATCCATCCATCCAGTGCATTCTTAGGCACATGACTTTATGATTTCAACACAGGGTTTCTGTTAAGTCAGATGTCAGAACTGTTCATGGGTGTTTAGTCATGAGACCAATGGCTACAGCAGGGACCTGCCAGGTCTGTCTCAGATGCTGTAATCAGAACAGCAGAGGACTAGGAGGAAGATAAATTGCATCTATGTTCTCTGTGGAAGAAGTCTTAGTTTCAAAGGAAGCAGCTATCTTCTATCTTATTTCTTCTAGGTGCTGATCCAGTGAATCATGATAAAGACAGAGGTGAATTTGGCTTCCTTTTTGAAAAAAAAAAAAGAGTTTTCCCTGTATTAGTTTTTAAATAAATAAATAAATAAAATAAATTGATGACAGTACATGACCTTGTTCTGTTCCTTGGTGCTGTTGGAATAGAAAATCTTTTATGTTCTTTCCATGCTGAGAGTTCACTCAAGACTTTAAATTGCCATTGTCACCTAAGACTTAGAAATTAGGAGAATATCCATCTAAAGGTGCCAGAAAGCAGGAGGGAGATAGGATCCTAAATCTTTTTCTTTCAGTGGCAGCCAGGGAAGAAGAGAGTTCAAAAAATGGGCCATAGCCACATCATAGAGTCTCTTGCAATTTCATCTGAGTATAAAAAAATTGAAATAAGTGATTTTCAATGACAAGCTCAGAAACAGGGTTAGTACATTTCATTATATGGGATCTAATCAGTCAAATTGTGCTGTGATGAATCACCTCACTTGATTCCGGGTGCTCCTGTCTCTGCCTTGTGCTGGTACAGATCAACCCCTGGATGCTCAGCCACAACTCCCAAAGTTCACTTAGGATTCTCAAACGTCCAGCAGTTTTGGGCTAGAAAAGCAGCATGGACATCTGTCAGGTTTTATTTAGGAACAAATCTTTATAATGTAAACCTGGATGTACTTTGGCATGGGGAATTCACAGATTAGAAGCCTTTTGTAGGTACCAAGCCTGTCTGTGTACACCTCTGTCAAGCCCCATTTCTCCTGCCCAAGTCTGTGAATGATCTTATCTGTCAGAGTGTTCTCTACAAGGTAAAGTGATCTCAGCCTTGTGGTGCCAAACACTCTGGAGGGGAGGTGCCATATATAAACTCCCCTAGTGGCATTTAAGCTCAGTATTAATTGAGGCTGATCCCATCACCTGCCCAGGGTTCAGGGCAGGTGTTTCTTATCCTGTGAATGCATAGCAAATGTATGAAATGAGTGCATGTATTGAAATAGACCATCCTCACGAAATTCTTACACATGCCTTTACCAAGTGGCCCAGGTGCATGTCCACCACATAACTGATCTCTTGTGTCTCAAGACAGGAATGGGTCAGGCCCTGTGAGAGGAAGTGCAGCAGCTCTTGTGCATGTGGTCAAATGTCTGCAAGCACTGCTGTGTGCCTGGATGGATGGATGGATGGATGGATGGATGGATGGATGGATGGATGGATGGATGCATGGATGCATGGATGGATGGATGCATGGATGGATGGATGGATGGATGGACATGCTCCATATGTTGAGCTCTTACCAACATGTGCCAACAGACACTTTGGAGGAATGGATGAATCTGCAGTCCTGGAGTTGAAGAGACTCTGAAGAGCCCTCAGGAAACAGAAAGATGAGGCCCAGGATGAAGCCTGCCCAAGTAATTAATCTGTTTTGCAGCTCAATCCCACGTACATACAAGAAGCTGATTAGAAAGAAAGCAGCTGGCTTGGGCTCTGGGCAGATGGTTTGGCTCTGACAGCTTTGTGGTGATACTACTGCAAGCTGCAACACTGCTTGAGAGTGAAAATTCAAAATGTTGAGGTTCTGGAATGAAGTAGAGAGGTGTTTCTGAAATTACTTTGGCAGCTGAGTCAGTTATTGATTGATACTTCAGATACCCAGGGAAAGACCTGCAGCAGCAGTTGTGGGCAGGACATAAATCCAAGGACTAGCTACCTACAGTCCTGGAAATATGTCATGAGTCTTTTCTTTTCTTCCTTTTCCCTATTCTAACTCTGAACAATTGATGATCCTACTAGAAATCCTGTTAAAGGCTTGGCTTTACTCATGTTCCTGAGACTTGACAAATTGCTTTACACAAGCTATGGAAACTTCAATATCTCAGTCCCCAAATAGGCAACAAAATTCCCTGGAGTTAAGGCCAGAACTGGCCATCATCTAACCTGACCTCTGCTATACTTATCTCAAACTAATAAGCTTCCTCCAGTTTCCACCACGCAGTCCCAGTAACTTGGCTTAGAATAAAGCAGTTATTTCTGGTCTGGAGGTGAATGGCTGCTGAGTTAAGCTGTCTATGATCAAGATTTTCTCTTTTCTCAGGCACTATGCAATGCTGATATATTTTGCTTCATTCCAAAATGGAATGAAAGCTATGCGTTTGTTTAAATAATATCTATAAAACTCTTTCTTTTTAAAAAAAACCCCCAAACAACTATCCCAAGCTTCAAGCAAAACATTTAATACTAAGAAAACTGAAAAGATTTGTTTTGATAACAAAATATAAAGCATTCAAATTTTTTAAACTTTCTTCACTTGCTAATGTATAATACAGAAGTTAAAATGGGGAAACAAAATATCATTGAAGGTCAGAACGTTCTGTTCCATTTTTAAAGTGTAGTCACACCAAAATCAAGATGTAACATTTAGATAAAGACAAAGATAGCATTGAAGTCTTTTAAATCTAGGTTCCAAAGATAATTAGCTGCCCTCCTGCTGAACTTGTAGTTTTTGGGTAAAAGAAGATGAGTCAGAGTTGGGAGAACCTGCTTTTCTGTGCAGTAAAAGTAAAGCTGCAGTGGAAATGACGTAGAAAAGTTGGCCCAAACCTGGGTGCTCCTGTTACTTGACTAATGGTATTTTTGGATAGTAAGCCAACCACTGGAAAATCCCTCATCAGTCCATCTGATGAAGGATGAGTAGTTCTGAGAAGTTCAGGAGCCTGTGGTCATTTGGCATAAAAATTATGTAGGTGGCAAATCTCCACAGGATTTTGTTCTGTGATACTTTGCCTTTCCCAATTAATGTGATTTCCTTCATAGGTCAAAAAGATGGATCACTTAATGGTTAAGAAGAATGGTGATCCAAATACATCCAGCACATTTCCATTTGGTCTGTGGCCTAGTCCCTGTTGCTTTTCCCAGCCTGTTCACTCAGCCAAGATGGTCAAACTGTCCTATTGCAGGGAGCTCAGGACCTAGGGCTTGTATCCAAGACAAGTGCAGGTGACAGCCTCTCATAACTTCCTTGGTGAACTGCAGGTTATTAGCATTAAGTGTCATGCAAGGAAACTGCATTGCCCAACCTTTGTTAATTAAAATATTGCATGTTATGTAGCATCAGAGGACTGAAACGGTTTTCAAGGAGGATGTACTGTTTTAAGAATTTACGTGTACCTAGAAATTTGAGGCCATATCTTCATGTTTAGATTTTGCAAGGTAAATATCAACATTATTAGCAACCAGACAAGAAGTGTCCTCATAAGTCCGTGTTTTGTTTGAACTTTATCTTTCTTGAGTGTTGTACTAAGTTATTCTTTAAAGGGGTACATCTCAAGTCAGGAAATCATTATGAAAAGGCACCCCAGGAATTTATGCTGCTTTGTTTCTTATTCAAATATAGGAATTTATGCAAATTGCACACTTTATTTCCCACGAATCTGCATTTAATTTTCCAGCTGCCACCTAATTCAGTTCTGACTGCAAAGGAAATCGGTCTTGAATAGTATCTGGAGATTCCTGATATATGTTTTCTATACAATGAAATCATTGTAAACACTTTAATGATTTTTCAAAGAATGAAACATAATAACTGGCTGGTCATGAGAGTTGATCATTCTGGATAGTCAGTGTTTCACTGAGAGCCAGCAGAAATGAACAAGAAGAGGACACCTGACTATGCTTAGGTTGAAATATTTTTTTACTGTATGAACAAAACCAACAAGTGCTATTGGAGAATTTCCCTTTCATACAGGTGGCTGTGCTGCTCTGCTGCTGCACATTTATTTAGAGTCTTCTCCAGAATTAAGCTGTAAACTGCAAATCAGAAACACAGCCCCATGAACAGTGGTCTGGGCAAATTTGGGTAAAGGAATCATGACCTACTCCCTGTTGTTGTTGATGTGTGTTTTTGGTCAGGAATTAGACCAGCACAGAGTGTTTTGCTCTGGTGATGGTTTTGTGTGTTGATGCAGCTCTGGGGCCGGGGTGATGGCCACAGATGGGTGGGTGAGGTTAGACCTGCAGTCCTGCCAGTCCCAGCTGTTCTCCTGGCCCTGAGGAAACCCAAGCACCCAGAGCATTTCGAGACTGGCCTTCAAGGGGATGGTGAAACCCTGTCCAAGAAGTGCCTGCCTCTCTGCAGGATCTATAGGAGGAGTATAGGCTGTGTAGGCAAAGGTTTAATTTCTGATTAGAAAGGGGCTTGAATTCTGAGTACATGCCTGACAACAGTATTCTCTGGGGCTCTTCACTAACACCCCGATCCTCTAAATATTTTGGACTAAGAACCACATAAGGAATAGCTGGATGAATGCCAGTGCTCTATTTGCTATTTTTGATGCAGCCTGCTTTTTAAATTGAGTTCCATTCAATGAAACATTATTCCTTTTGTTGGGATAAAGTATCATATTGCTGGACACATCCATACATATCATTTTCAACTTGTTAATATGACACGAGGATTTCCTGTGTGAAGTAAGTGTAAATTAAATTGTTCTAAGTGAAGGAAATACATTCCCCTACATGAGCTCAGCACAGAACATATTCACTTCTAACTTTCCATTTATGGTAGCTGGTGAGTGTTTTTAAAGCTTGTCATATATAGGTCACAGAATAATTTATGAGAGTGAGAATATAATTTTTCCACGTAGAAATGTAAAGCACTATCACAGGCTTACCACTTTAGTAATACTCATTCAGAGAGTAGAGAGCTCACATTTCTGAATTTTAATATAAAGACCCTGCCTCCAATGTGAAGCAAGGTCTCAGGTGGCCCATGGTGATATATGAACCATTTATTGATCTTCGCTAATGGGATGAATTTTGCCTATCAGGATTAGTGAAGAGCAATCCAAATTTTAACTCAGTGTCTCATCTGTGCACCTAATTTTAATTTCATTATTATCAGCACTTTGGAGTCTGGCTTGGTTTGATATTAACAACAGGTATTTGTATGGGAGTTTTCCTAATTAAACTGAAATGTCAACTTTATGCCTCTATGTGATTTTATTTTCTAATTTAAACTTCTGTTCTACAGGAAGTGCTTTAATTTAAATAAATCTCTTGGGACAAATTTATTTATTTTGTGAATTTCAAGTAAGTTATTGTCTTTGAAATAAACAAGCTGTGGAACAGTATTATCTCAAATGTGTGAAATGGAAGTTGGAGTGTTGCAGAACTGCTGAGAAGGGGTGTCTCTAGTCCTGACCAAAGGGTAGCTCTCCAGATGGACTGCTGCAGACTCCATAGATTCATAGGCTATGAGGCTGGAGATTTTAGGGCTTCCTTGCTTTGCTGCTGAGAAATTGCAGAGATTAGATAGGGAGACCATAGATTTCTCTTTTTCAGACAATTTTTAAATATTGGAACTTCTTTTTTTTTCTGAATTGGGATAGAATTTTGCCATGTCTGCCTGCCCCCATGAAATATGGTGACCCTTCAACACAAAGCTCTGATAAGAACATCCTTAACTGTTTTTTGAATCAGGACTACACAGGGAAAGGCTGAAAGAGCTGAGACTGCTCAGCCTGGAGAAAAAAAGTGCAGAGGAATTTTATCTATAAGTATTTGATGAAAGAGATTAAAAGCCAGAATTGGACTTTTCTCAGAAGTGTCCAGTGTGTGTACAAGAGGCGATGGGCCTCAACTGAAATATAGGAAATTCTTTTTAAACGTGAGAATAAAGCTTTTTCACTGTGAGAGTGGCTACACTCTGTCCCGAGTTGCATAGAGAGGTTATTTAGACCATTTGAATGATCAAAAAAAATCAGCTGGACACAGCTCTGAGCAGCCTACTTTCACTTACTCTCCTTTGACCAGGGTAATGGACTCATGGATCTCCACAGGTGACTTCCCACTTCCATGATTCTCTGGTGCTGTGCAACTGCAGGGGAACTTAATCCCTCCTCAACCATCCTCAGCTAGGGTTGCCTCAGGAAGGGAAATTTTTAATCTGGGAGCTGATATTCAGCCTTCATAGCCATTCCAGCATGATGCAGATGATGCAGTACTGTTGTTTTCAAGAGGGTTTTGAAGTGGGAATCTGTGCCTTAAACATTAGATCTCCTTTTCACTGGGGGATGTTCTGAAATCCTCAATGGTTCTACATTAAAAGAGAACAAATGACTGAAATACTGTCCCCAGACAGGTCAGAGGCAAAATTCCTTCAACTTTAATAGATCCCAGAATCCACCAAAGTCAAGGTACTTGTAACAGCAATGCATCCATGTTATGTCTGAATCTTGTTTATAACTTTCTGGAGTATTTATCTTTGACAAATAATCTTTGCAGAGCTTCTAACTAGAGTGTCTGACTGCCTTGAAGCAGAGCCATTTGCCAGTGATTACTGAGGATTGTATTTAAAAATGAAACAATGCCATTCACAGTGGGACTATATTTATAGCTATAAGAAATGCACAAGACATTAAAAAATTATGAATTTTTCCTTTTCTGAACAACTGAGGACTTACATAAGCAGCTTGGAAAATCTGAAAGACAACTCCAGTATTATCTTAAAAGCTAGATTAAAAGTTTTATTTTTATATATGCAATATTAGTAGCTGTTTAATATTATGTCTTAATAGACAAGGGGGGAGTATATATGTTTAAAATTATCTCTTTGAAAAGTTTATCTTTGTTTTCTTGAATTTCATGCCTAGCATTATTATACTAGGTTCTTGTACTACCTGTTTCTCAGAAAAATACTATGGGATGTATTAATCCATTGCTACTGGTGAGATTATCTGTGTTTTCAAATTGGGAGTTGAGAGATGCAGGATTTGCATACATAGACCATTGCATGTGCAGTAATACATCACATGTGCACTCATCACAAACAGTTCAATGCAATATAAAATCCTGTCTGAACTGGGAGCATCCTTTGGATTTCAGCCTCTTCAGGGCCTAAAAGTGGGATGCTTAATTCATGTCAAGAGCTGAAAAGTTGCCCTGGAAATACATAACCCAGTTGTACTCTACATTGAAAATTGTCAAACATTTGCTAGATAAAGCTACAGAGAGGATCCTTGTCTGAAAACCAGCAAAGTTAAGTTGTTTTCTTATCTTTTAATTTTGCAGCAGTTTATTAACAAAAATTTTTTTTGAAATATTTAAGAATAATTAGTATAAGGATAGATAAATATAACAAATGTGTAAAAGGTGAAGATCAGAAGCAGTGGAGGTTTAGACACCATATTTGTTTCTTGCTTCAGCACAGTGAGATCATCTGTGGCCTCACAGAGCAGCTGCAGTGGGCTGTGTCTGTGACCCCAAGTGCAGTCTGTCCCCTTGCCCCTACAGCTCCTCCAGCCTGGGCACAGCTTGTCCCTGTCTGTGTCATTTCAGTAACAGAAAGAGGCTGAATCACAAGCAGAATCAGGTGCTTTCTGTTCCACTTCAAGACATACAATATTAAGAAAACTTTAAATTAAATTATCTGTTTGCACAATGTTCAGAGAATTATTCCCGTATTAGAAAGTGTTTAGCCTTTCCCATCTCCTTGAGAAGTGTTCATAACACTCACTCTAGGGTTTGGAGTGGTGGGAGATATATTTTCATAGATATTTTCTTGAGCAAGGTATCAAACATCCACAACAATTCTCCACAGTTATTAGATTTAGCCATTTCCAAAGAACAAAGCAGAGGATTAATTTCCTAGCTAATTTGTCTGCTCTTTAATATGTTCTATGTTATTTTTCCAATCCAAATTTTAAAAGCAGTCTGCAATCCACCCATGTTCTCTAAGTAATATCTGTAATGTTCCTTACAAAGAGTGACAATGCCAGCAGTTGTTCCTTGGCTGTATTCCCAGCAAGTATAATTTAACAGGTGAGAAACAAAGTATGTGACTGAGATAACAGTGTGATACTCTAAATTTAGATGATATTGGGGGCTTTTTTGTGAATTGTAAATATTCTTTCTGTTTTTTCTCAGTAGGCATGGAAAGTCTCAGTATCATCTTTATTAAAATCGAAGAAGTTTCTGGAGTTTGACTGAAAAAAGTTCTATCTTTGTGCAAGTTGTAAATTGTAAGTTATAAATCAAAGAACAATTTTTGTTTTCGTTTGTTTCACAGATTTCTTATGAAAGACAATTGCTTTGGAGCTAGTGTTAAGAAAGATAGCCAGGAGCCAGGGTGTTACTGTAAATTTTGCTTATAGATCATGCTTGATTAAATTCCCATTTTAGCTGACTGAAGAGTTCATTTTTGCTCTGCAAGAAGTCTGGTGGAGGGTAGTGAAGTCATTTCATTTTCTGCCTTGACTCAGTTCGGACAGATCCAAGAACACTAGGTCTAAGCGGTACATTCTGGAAAATCTTACCACCTAAATACTTATTGTAATTTTTTTTTAACCTTTCTGTGTTTTGATGGCATCACTGGCTGTATGCTGGGATTCTGTGTTGATTCTTGCTCTTTTTTCAAGGCCCAGGAATGGTGTTTTGGAAAAGAGGAATTTGGAAAAGCTCAGGGTCTGCTGTGATGTACTGATAAATGGGCTGTTAGGTTTCTAGGGAGGAGTGTACCCATGTCATGCATCCAGTAGGAAATCTTGTTTGGGTGCCTCTTACACAAAGTGTCCCCAGGAGTTTGGATCATTTTCCATGAACACAAAAGCTTCCTTTTATTTGAAAAGGCACCTTTTGAGGTACAGCAGGAGACACTGTTGTAGCTAACTAATAAGGCTAAAAGTACATTTAGATGTGATGGATTTAGGATTCTGGGGCTGCATTTCTAAATACACAGCAAGGCCACTTACCATCCAAAACTTGATGTTAAGGCACAAGGACTTACAGTCCTACATCCTGTAGGTACTGTTGGAAGTTTTATCCATTGACTTCTTGGCCAAGAGTAATTATACCTTGTAGATTCTTTTGAAAGTCCATGGGCTCAATGGCCAAGAGTAACTATGTAGTAACTGTGACTATAGTATTTTGCCAAAATAATAATATAGTCTGTTATTAAAGACAATGATCAGTGTTTTCCAAGACAGTAGTCTATCTGATCTTACCTAAAATGCTATCCAATCCTACATGTAAAATGCTAGTTGTCATTGTGTTGGAGAGGAAGTCAAAACTCCAGTATTCTACATCATTCTATCAGTTCTATTGCAGTGAAAGATGGGATATAGCTCTTTGTGAAGTGTATCTGTTCATTTCCAAAGGCTTTTTGTTGTAGAATTGGAAATGAACAGATTCTCTAAAGGATTTCTTCCTAAACTTGTTTAATGTGTCTACATTTTGTTAATTTATTTGGAAGTAAGTTTTTAAAGCCAAATATTATTACACTATAATGTGCAATACTGAGCTTCTTTGACTAAAGATATGTTATTACTTGGAGCCTATTAAAAAAAAATTAAGCATCTCCACCTTGGATTTTGAATTGAAATATGTAATGATCCATGAATTCTCTGCTCTGAGTAGCCTGTCGATCGATATGGATTTCAATACTCTTGTATTTTAATAGCTCCCTTTCTTACCTTTCGTTAGCATTTGTCATTTTGATGGTCTCCACAGCTATCTTAAAACCTAAGTACCTTCTCAGAATTTTATGTTAAGAGTATAATAATAAAACTCAAACAACAGGAAGTAATAAAACTTATATTCATGTTTTCTTTCCATTTTAATGAAGACAGAGTTTGATATTTTTCTTTCACCACTATCTCTTTACCTCAGCAGTGATCCCAATGGTTTCAGTAAGAATGCTTGGAGAACAGAGTAGTATTCAGTCAAAAAAATAGACTCAGAATGCATCTATCTATTATGCCTTCCTTTCATGAGCATCTTTAAAAATAGGTAGAGAAAAAGTTATATAAAAATTCTATGATTCTAAACTTCCCTTCATATTCATGGACAAGCTAGAGAATAACAGAGAAGTTGATACTAACACTGTTTTCAGTATTGGCCATCTTTTACACTAAAAAAAAAGCAAACAGTTGTTTTAGTTTCAGCCTCTGAACTCTTCTTTCAATGATGGCCGCCAATTTAGTTTGGAATATCAACTACTGTGTAGTTATACAATTCACCACAATTACTGAAATTAGATAGAAGCAGAATTATATGACTTAGCATTTCAGAATCCTTCAGCTGAGTCTTTATATTCAGTATCTGGTTATATGCCAGGC
The DNA here is from genome assembly GCF_052056855.1 of Sturnus vulgaris. NCBI lineage: Eukaryota > Metazoa > Chordata > Aves > Passeriformes > Sturnidae > Sturnus > Sturnus vulgaris. The sequence goes on along the minus strand of NC_142244.1, from coordinate 40,358,425 downwards.
TGAGAAGGAGGCTGGATCAGAGACAAACCAATCTGTGGATATCTTGGCAATACTTCTTTATTGCCTTCAACCCCAAAGAAATCAGTTTGTAGATTCTACAGTTTCATGAAAACATCTTAATTGGAGAAAGGGAAAGGACCTGAAGCTTTGAAAATAAACAGTTAGACACTACTGTGGATTTTGACCATGATGCTCAGTGTCAGGGATTATTTTTGTCAGTGGCTTAGAGAGCTGTGTTGTAAGCAGCTTGAGCAGTCTTTGCTCTGACTGTTGCAGCTTTCTGTAGGTGGTTATGCTTTATTAGCTGGCAGGACAATGGTAAGTTCCCTTGAGAAGGAACAGAGAATATTAGTCTGCCTTCTGACACTCCACCGTGCCATCTGAAAGGAAAGCAGAGTGCAACCACTCTGCAGTGCTGGCAATGAAGGGTGAGATCTGTGCTTTTACAGGAACTGGCTGTGAGAGTACAGTGAGCTGCTTTATTGACCTTGTTGCTCTTCTCCTTGAATGATCTCCTCTTGTTGTAAACTTCTGTATCTTACATAATTCTGTCACAGTGTGACTCAGTTTTGCACATGGTCATGCATGTAAGTACATGTAACCATTACATGCTTTAAATGCTTTATCTGTTACTTCTGGTGGGTGTCTGACCCACCAAGAGGGCTCATCTGCACTCTGGCCTGCTACTGACTTCCATTTAAGGTCTCCCAAAATTGGGCAGGTCAAGGAATTTTATTCAAAGCCTTTGGGGAAGAAAATGAACTGTTGTGCCTACTGAGATCAACTGCTCACTCTAAACACGTCATCATATTACTCCTCATGGCAGGAAATTTAGGCTAAGATATATTCAATGGCAAGGATTTGGGCACTGCTGGCCTCCCACCAGCTGGACAAGCTCTCCTGGTTTCTTCACAATTCATACATTAGTGTCACAGCTCACCGCAGATATGAGTTGGGAGAGTAAATATTCATATTGCTTACCACAGAGAAAGCCAAACTGTCAAAGGAAAAGTTAAACAGAACTTTACCTGAAACTGTAAACATTGGTATGCTAAGTAGCTCCAAAATAAAGTAATATGAGAGATAAGAGGGTTTATCCATGAATGAAATATGCAATCTACTGACAGCAAGAAACAGAGAGGAAAACAAACATTTAATATACAGAGGATTCAAAATTTTTCCTTAGAAATCACTGTCAACTTGGCTCACCAATAGTTGAGAAAGTAATACTGTTCAGGGACTGAGTTTTGGAAAAGGTCCTGAGGCAGGTGTAGGTGAGACCTTCTGCACGAGCCTGTTCATTGAAAGCAGAACAAGAAGTATAAATCTGTTTACTTTGGCGAGTTATTTGTGCACAGGTTTGTTTTCCCCATCTTGATATTGGAAGGTGTCAGCTTATCTCTCACTCTTCATGTCTCTGTTCAGATGTTTTCCTGTCGTTTTTTGCCATGACAGATGTGAGCTGCTCTGGGGACTCGGGCTCCAGCTATCTGCCTTGTGCAGCTCCCCCAGATGGCCAAGCCTGCCCTGGCTGCTGCCCTGGGGATGGACAGGGAGTCTCTGCTCCTCCGCAGTGCTGCCAAGGGCACTGCTTCCGGGCTTCTTACCCCACTGGAAAGGACAAGTGGAGCTAAAAGGAGTTTGGGGGCTGGAAAAATGTTTCCTGTTGCTAACCATGCTGTGGAGAAAGAGTGGGGGGGGGGAATTTGCGGGTATATTTTTTGGCAGTCAGCTTTAAGGTGTAAAAAAACATTTAAAAATATCTTGTTTCATTGAGGGTCTCCAGTCTGACTTTAAGGCATACAATTTGAGGATGATGACCTTTTGGGAGTATCAATCTGCAATGAACCCAATACTGGGGTATAAACCCACTAATATCACTAGCTTAACCAGGAAAGGAGTGGTTAAGTGACAGATGAGTTAAAGTGGCTGCAGGCCACCTCTGTGAAGAGATGGATGTTCACCTGCTCCTGGGGAGGAGCAGTGGCTGAAGGGCTGAACCCAGTCCCATTGTGGCTGTGGCTGATGGTATGTGTCCTGCTGGACTGGGGCTGAAACCTCTCTGTAATGACAATGTGCATGTTTCAGTTGTACCATTTCTATACTCTTCTTTTTCTTCACCTGTGGGAGTAAACAAACCAAATGTTTCTGCACGTAAAACTGGATCAGCTGCAGTTAAGAATGCCTTCTGCACCAATAGCTACCATAAAAAGCAGATTCTTTGCATGAGTGGGAATGTCTGGGAAGTGTCACCTTTTGGGTAAGTTTATGGCAGTTTATTTTATCGTTATAGATACAAAAGACATATTACGTAAGTTGGTGCTAAATAGAGTTATAAAACAGACAGAATCCTCATGCAAAGGGCTAGCAGCAAAACCCAATCTATCAGGGAGCTTGAGGCCAAGGCAAGGACAGCACATCTAAAGGACAAGCCATACACTCATCTCCTCTGGGTGCTCTTCTGGGGGTTGTCAATTGCTCACTGTCCACATGCACCAAAATCCTCCACCTGACTCCCTTCCCACCAGCATCTATTGGCTCACTGAAGGGAGACAGGCTCCTCCTTTCTCCCTTCTTCATTCAGTTCCATAGCTGTCTTCCCGTGCCTAATGCCAGCAGTCCTTCCCTTAAATTGCTGGAGGGCTTTTAGCTGCAGAAGTGCCTGATGGAACAGGGTACCAAGCTCTCTCTGCAAAGGTCAAGCTCTCTTCCTTACTCCATAACTGATCTCTCCACCCAGTGCTCCCATTTCCCTTGTGCTATTGATAATCTCAGATTGATAACTCAGAGAAAAGAGTGCTTCTAAAACCACAGTTATTCCAGGCCTATCCTAAAGGGTCCTTACAGCTGTGGAAGTCTTGGCCTTCAGGAGCTATGGAAATACCTGAAATAACAAATTTTCTAGCTGCAACTGAAAAAAGCACAAGTTGCAAATACTTTTGTTACGGTGACTGATCTTCAGGCTTGACAATTAGCAGACTGGTGAGCAAGCACTCTCTCCTTGGGAGAGCTACTATCTACTGGCAGTGAGCAAAACCCATTGTCAGCCAGCTATCAAAAAAAAAGACAGAAGAAAAAGGTACAAATTTTTTACAGCACAGCCTTACACCATTCTGGGGAAAGGAGGGAAGTTATAAATGGGATGCTGAGGTTGAGAATATGTTTGGGACCCAGTAGTTGGTAAGCCAGCTTTTTGTGCATGAGCTGCTGGTAAGTAGGATTCACACTGCACTGGGTTCTCTGCCTCCTGTACTGGAAGCCAGCACAATGCTGGTGGCTGTCTTCAAACACAGGTGATTTTCCATAGGCCATAGGGCAGAATATAAAAACTGTGGAAAACAGGGAATATCACTGAGAAGCTTCTTTTACTGGAATTAATCATCAACTGATGTACTCCTCAGCTGCAGTTTGGCTGATGCCCACAGGCTTTGAGGGTGCTTATCAAGTTGAACTCTTCATGATTTACTATGTCTTTATCTTATCCCTTTCACTACTGCAGCTGGTTGACCTCAAAATAATAGATAATTCGGCATGGTTCAAGTTGTTGTTTCTTGTTTTAGATCCCCCCCTTCCCAATTAAAAATGATAACCTAAAGCAGATTTATTATTAATTTGAGAGAAGAATCTTAAGAACCACACTTACTTTAGATAGTAATTCAAAACGTTTGCAGTTAGTTTTATCCAGACACCTTACATACATCATTCTTGTTTATTGTCATCCCATTTAGTTTTTGTGACCTTCACATGATGATTAAACCATGCCTGGAAGCTATCACAGTGGTTTGAAGTAGAAGATGTGAAGACTTGTGAAGACTTATGCTGGTGCATCAATCAGAACCTATAGGTGGTTAATTTTATTTTTTTTTAAAGATGTGGCCCATCATGACTTATCCGAGTGCTATTTGTAGGTTTTTTTTTTTTATTTTATGTTTCTGGTTTGGGTATTTTTTTCATAGTTACTCTGGATAGGTAGAATGAAATTAGGCAGTCTAGAAACACTTGGGTAACACCATAGCCAGAAACAGTGATATTGATATATCTGAATACCTTATAGGTTGATCTTCAGTCATAATGCCTGTCTACAGACATGGCTCATTTAAGTTTGCCATAAAGCTGGGGATATCTTAAAGATGGTTAGCTAACACAGTTTTCAGAGCAAAGAGAGACCAAATAAAAATGCATTCACTTCATCAGAACAAGGAATGAAAACCTGGAAACACAGAGAGCTGATTTTGGCTGAATGTCATAACTATGCAAATTGTAAGACTTAGAAACAGAGAGAAGAAACAGAGGAAATACTCCTTATGGCTCTGACTCTGAAGGAGAAATCTTCCCTTAAATTTAATATTCTTTGACTGCCAGCTCAGTCAAAGAAGCTTGTGACAGGCAGCAGAATGGATTGGTGGCAATAACTATTAATAAATGTGATAGTTGCAAAAATGTCTAATTACCCCTGGTGTGTGTTCAATGAATGTTTATTGTACAAATGCAATGGAAAGAAATATGTTGCATACAAGACATATAAAAATATAAATGTAGCAGCAGTCCTTAAAATTTTGTCTTAGGGTGTTGTGGTTTGTTGGTGTGCGTTGTTACTGTTGCTGCTGGGTTTTTTTCCTTCCTTTGGTGTTTCAGTTGGGAAATTCACACTTGAATCCGAAGGAAGAGTCACACAGTGCCGGTGAGAAAACAGATCTGGGGTTTACAAGGTTGAGCTATGCCACAGACACTTCACATGGTTAAACACTGCTGCAAGTCCTAATAGGTCAGTGACAGTGTCACAGGAACATTTCCGAAGCACATTGAAAATGTCTTGTCCCCATTTCATCACTCAAAACCTTTGTGTTGTATTTCTCTTGCAGCTAAAAACTGCTTGTTTTCCCAAGATGAATTGTTGTACTTCCCAGAACATGCTCTCTGTTTACTGGTAGCAAACGGTGGAGGGGAACGAGCGCTCAATGTGATGGGCAGAAATGGGATCAAGTGAGGCATCCGATGATTCTGGATGCAGTAAAAGCTGTTCTTTTGCTCAGAGTGAATGCTAATGATGTTTCCATGGTTCATGAATAAACTCAGTCAGAACATGAAGTTCTCAGGGGAAAATGAACAACCTTTACTATTAAAGAAATATGTCCATGTTGCTATTGAATCAGAAATCAACAGTCGCAACAACAATCGCTGACAGTAAAATATTTTTTTTTTAAAGTACTTTTTTTTTATACAATCACTTCAAAGTCCTAAAGGCATCAATGCATAAATATCCTAGGTCTGTATGCTGACAATATTTTGCCCAAGCCCATGGCATCAGGATATCAGCCAGCTCAGATCTCTCCCTGTGTCAAGATTTGTTGACTTCTCTGGATCCAGTTCAGGGCTTTCCTGGCCAAATCACATGCCCAGATTTTCTTTCTGTAGGTAGTAGGGAAACGAGATATACTACACAGTATTGTGCAATATGCAGCCCAGAGGCTAAACTGGAATATGCTTGCAACCACACCCAACTTCTGCTTTCTCCTCTCTCTGGCACTGTGACATTTTTTCTACGAAGGTCTCCCATGAAAACATCCTTGACCTGCCTCAGCCCTTCCGTACTTTTTTTTTTTTTAAGTGTAAGTAATGAATGATCTCTTCTATCTGATCCCTGGCAAGGAGCTCTCTCACAAAGATGTATCTGTGCATTTGCTTGGAGAAAAATATAATTGGTATGTAATTTGGATTTTGGTGTGAAACAGCTGCAGTCTGGAGCATGTGAAGATTTTGATATCATAGAGCTTTGGTCAAAGGTCAGACCAGGCAGCTCTGGGGAAGCCACAGCATGCAAATTTCAGACCAGCACCTTTTTCAGTTGCTCTGGATTGGAGTGGGAGAGATGAAGATCTCATGAGCTCTCACAAAGGTGAGTAGTGAGGATGCTTCTGAGTGCTACTTGAATTTCATGTCAACAGTGGAGAAGGTTTCTGAACACTCTAAAATTCAGTGCATGATTCTGACATGGGAGAGGGCATTTGGGTGGTTTTTACCCCTTCCTGGTGTGATGCTGGTGGCAACATAAAGCCACTGGCCCTGCTGTCTTTGTTTGCCTTCTCACAGTGGCACTCCTCACTCAGGAGGATCCACAGGCAGTGTGCCACACGTGGATCTCTTTTCCCATCAAGCTCCAGGAGCAGATAAAAATCATAACGATGTAACAACTAGCTGTGATCTCTTAAGATGATGATAATTTCTAACCACTGAATTATTTGGTTAAATCTGCTGCCCGCTTGTCTTTCAAGTGTAAGAATTCTTGGTCATTTCTGAAATACTGCCCCAAATCTACCTTTAGAGAACACGCTGGAGAGCTGCAGTCTAAAGCTTTAAAGTGCAAAAAATTAACCCTAAGTCAAATCTCTGCGATTTCTATTTATGTCCACTGTGATAAAAAGATATTTATATAGACTGTACTACATATAAATTCGTTTGATGGACATAGAGCTTCATTTTCCTCCTCTAAAAAATAAACAGTTTAATTAAGGAAATATTGAGTAAGAGTGAGCTTCTCCAGCTGTAATTTACAGGAAAAACATGCTTTAGGATGAACAGGAGATAAAAGCTGTTTTGAACAGCTTACAACCTAAACAGACAGATAAAATAGCTGGAGACAGGCTCAATCATTCAATAAAGGACCAAAAAAGTGCTTTTTATTGAGTGTGGATTTGATTTTGCTCAGTGTATTTTTGTATTACAAAATTGTTCAAGTGTGGGTATTCTGTCTCCTTATCTGGATTATAGAGTAAGGCAAGTTTTCCTAAACAGGCTGCATCAATCCAGGCATTCCAGCTAAAATTCTCAGCACAAAGTCCTATAAACTGCTGGAAATAATTCATCATTAGACATCCTTTATAATTTCTGAAGCAAAGCAACAGATAAGAACAGGAACATTGCATAGCATTTTAGTGATGTTTTTATTGGGCAGAAAGAAAATATATGTCCAACTCTTGGTTGAAGGAATTGCTCACAGTTATGTAGTTAACTTCTAATTCATTGCCAAAATTTATTTGCTGTTAGGTGACATTGACTGCATTGACCAATGGCTCAGATTATTTTTTAAGGACCAGTTTTATAGCTGAAAAGACCACATATTACAGAGCCATTTATAAAGTTTAAATGTCTTAAGCTAACAGTATGTGATTGCACAGCCAAAAGTGAAAACATTATGGCTTGCTAGGAGAACTCATAACTCTAATACATGGTTATGAAATTGGGCTCACGACAATGAAAACACAGCTTATGTCAGCACAGTCTCTGTAATGAAGCAGCAATTGTAATAGAAATCTCTGTGCTTCATCTTACCTAGGTGCTCAGCTTGTGCCTGTTCCGTGATTGTTCTGATTTCATGCAGCCACACTGTGAAGCTTTTGTATGAATATTTAATACCACGATTTGCATTACAGCAGTGCAATTGTGCGAGGGACTGTACAAACCACATAGTGAGAGCCAGTCTTTCTGCAATGAGTTTAAATTTTAAATTGACAAGAAGACAGAGAGAGTGGAAGAGGGAAGATGAGGAGACAGGAGGAAAGAGGCATATCTCCAGTTTCCCTGAAAATATGTAATGGAGAGAGTGACACACACAATACTTCTGAGCCTTGTGTCCTACTCATTCCCTCTCTAGGAAGCTTTTTCTTGTCTTTGGTTTGTGATAACAACATTAAGCACACTTGATAATTTACATCTTTGCTTATTAATGAGATATTGGCTCCTTCAAAGGGATGTCTGTTCCTGTTGTAAGGAACATCTTATCACCAGCAAAAGCCATGAAAATATGTCATTCACAAGAGGAAGCCCACAAAGAGCCCATTTTAAAGCCACAGGACTATCATATCTTCTCCTGATTTGTGGGCTTTGGTTTATGGTCTAACCCATGCTCCATTTTTGTCTTATCTTGTGCTCAACTGCCAGTGTACAGTGACACCTGCAATTTCACAGCAAGGCAATGAAGCCACTAAAAAATTTAATGCTTTTTATATGGATGACACTGATAATGACACCAGTGGTTTCTATGCTGAAGTGATAATCTTTTCTTCACTTCTTTTTAATCAGTGTCATTCATCTATGTCATCATGAGTGCTAGAACTACCTTCAAGAGCAAATTTATTTTGGGAACTAGGTACAGAAATTTGTAATTTGCTATTCCCAGACCATATTTTATTAATGGCTTAGATGTTGCCAGTGATTACTTCAATAACCTTCCATTCACGCAGTTAAAATGCAGATGATATATTTGTTTCATAATGGTTCTTCATCAATTAATTGGCAAGGCTGGAGATGCTTTAAGCCAAATGATAGCAAAATGCTCTGATGAGCTGTGAGATTGGAACACAAATGTGAGTGAGAAGCACTTGTTTGGGATGTATATGAAGGAAAGTCAACTGAAAGCTGTAGTTCTGAAATGAAAAATCACATCAAGATTAAATTTCACAGTGATATAGACAGTAGCTAATACTCTATTTAGTTTTCTTCAGTGTATCTTGGTGTTTCTCTTGGTGTATTCAGACTGAGGGAAAAATTCACCGAGTATATGGAATGGAATGGAATGGAATGGAATGGAATGGAATGGAATGGAATGAAATGGGATAGAATAGAATAGAATAGAATATTTCAATTTGAAGGGACCTAAACTGGACATCTAGTCCAAGAAGCCTGACCAATGCAGGGCTGATCAAATATTAAATCTTATTATCATGATTTAACACAATTTTATTATTATATTTTGGAACAGGCTTCCTAGGGAGATGGTTGATGCCCCAAGCCTAGAGGGATTTAAGTGACATTTAGACAATGTCCCTAATAACATATTTTAGAGGTACACGATCTTGCAGAAAGGTGTATATGGTTTTGAGAGCATGCATGGATGGATGTAGCTGTCTGTCTATCAACCTACAGCCTTGTCCACTTGAAGATTTAAAGATCTTTCATAAAGGACATGATCACATAAAATTTCACACCAACAGCAAAGGGAATGCTTCATCCATGTGCAACAGTACCTCTGCAACGTGTGGGTAGATCTAATCCTTCCTAGTACAAGGCAGTGAGATAAATGCTTTGTACTGCTATTTCTATATATTGCTATTAAATATATATTTAAACCTGTACGTGTGCTTCCATACATAAAAGGAAATTATTCAGGACAGCTTTTCAAAGTTCAGTCTAGGGCTGGAGACAGTCTTTCAATAGAGAAGCAAAGATTTGCATTTACCTTTTATGGAATTAAAATGAAGAAATTTTAGGGTCCACTCCTGTGGTTCTTTTTTGTTAGCAATGTAGCTTCTAGAAGCATATTGCTTACATAATTGGCCTGAGTTTTCTAATTTCTTACCTGTTCTTCTAGCCATACTTCTAAGATGCATATGAAACAAACTTGGGCTTCTTTATTACAAAGTCCTGGCAGTTAGTTCTAAAGTGTTACCCACACATACACACCAAAGATCAGTGTTTAAGCTGAAAAACAAATCATATGTGCCAAGGTAGAGCCACTACAGGAACTTTTCTTTTAAAAAATCTGTAAAAATGTGATGTCAAAAATGTAAGCTGTGTCCTGTTCTTGTAGAAGGTGCCTAAATTACTGGTCTTTTCTTGCCTTTTATATATTGTTATAACCACTTCCGTATAGCAAACAAATAGTATTATCATCTCCAGGAGAAAGAATTTTAAAAAAAAGAAAAAGAAGGCCCAATAACAACAGACACTTCTTAATCATCTTGCTTGAAGAGATATGCTAGTTGTGAGCCAACAGTGTGTGTGCAGAGAGATAATTGGAAGAAAAGAAGAGATTAAACAAGAAAATTTAATTTATGTGTAAAAAGGCAAACCTCTAAGACAAATGTTTAATCCAGACTATTTAACTATTTAATAGCTCAGTTTGCTAGCTGGAATGGAATGGAATGAAAAGAAACAGAAGCTCATGGTCTCTTTTTGCTTTCCAAACTGGATCCACTTGTCTCTTTTTTTGTTTTGGGATGACAAACCCTAAAGGTGAGGCTCATTTTCTTCACTTTCTCGCTACATTAGATAAGATCGTTTGAATGCCAATATAGAAAAGCATGTGGGTATTTCTAAAGATGAAAGCAGTTACTCTTCAGCATAGTTCAACACATTATCAATACACTGGCTGGCAAGTCATTTTTTCCAGGAGAATCAGATTCTGAAGCGACAAAACAGCCAGAGAAGAGTCCTGGAGAGTGTGATATGAAGTGCTTTTGGAGAGATTGATAGCTGCAGTGGCCCCAAACCCAGTAAGGCTTTGTCCTCCTTGGCAATTGGACTTAATTCCTACTCTTGACCTTGCAGATATTTTAAATATTTTGTAAAAAAAGGGGTGTCTGAACTTTCAGGGAGACAGAAAAGCTGAAACTATAGTGCAAAAATTATACTATTTCTGCACAGCCATAGGGCATGAGTTGAGGAAGCTATTCAGCTGTGCTGCAACCATGTATGTTGCTGTTCAAAGACCATCCAATATCTGGGGTGCTTCCCTTGAGACTGCTGCTGGATGGACAATAAATAGGATAGGTAAGGCCTGGCTGCAGAAGATATCACTGAGCCAGAGAGAGATTGCTTTGGACTCCTAATTAACTAAATGTCTCTTTCCTAAATCAACTCTGTTGCCAAAGATGAATATTAAAAAAGAACAAGCTGGCAAGTGTCAAATTAATCCTGAGACATATCCCTAGAATACAGTGATAACACCGTATCTTGAGTTTTATGTATATTTCAACTTCTGCTACCTGACTGGATGCTAGCTCTTAATCTGCCATACTGCTTTACACTCTTCTGTAATAATCTAGGATTATTCAGTAGCCAAAAAATGCACCCATAAAAGTCAAACACTCTGAGAGCATAAAAATACTTGCAACACCCAGTGAAACTCAGGATGTTCAGGGCACGTTGGATCTTGTAGCTTTGGGACTGGAGGCTCACATAGCTCCTGTAGTGGTTCTAACATTTTTCTTGACTGCCCTGCTTCGGTGTGACATTATTGACCAGGTCATGATTTACAGATGTGTAATCAAATTGAAAAGCCAGACCTTAGCACAGTGAAAACACAAAGGACTCTGACTAGCTCTGAATCTCAACACATCTACTACTTTACTTTTAGGTTTATTTGAGTATTTATTGGGAAAGGGAAACCACTAATTAAAGCCATAATTTTTGATTATAATACATGTGAATCTACAGTCCACCTGGAACAAAAATGTCTCAGTTCTCCTGTCTGGTCTTAACCAGACAGGATTAAGCTACTAGTGACGTAAAAAACATTGAATACAAGGGGGATCTAGCTTTGCCTTCTTTTTTCAAAAATAATTAATTTAATTGAAATATTCTTCTAAGGCCTGTTTAAATACATGCCACAGTGAAGCATTCAAGACCGGAGGGGAAAAAATATGATGAGATTTCACTGAATTGCATTTTTTTTATTCCCAGCCTAGAAGAAGGTGACAGGTTCAGCTGTAGATGCTGCAGGTGGAGGTTTGCTCTCAGCCAGAGGAATCTCACCAGTCTGTCAGTCAGTCTGGGGCAGTTGCTTCTAGTCATGGTAGAGGGTTTAGGGATTTCCTGGTTTCAGTGAATTAAAAATGAAAAAAGTGAAAACAAGTCTCAGCAGGGCTGTGAGATGGAGTGATGGGAGAGTGACAGGAGCGTATTGCTACATGTGTTAACAATTACCATCATGTGTAATTTCAGGTAAAAGAAAAGGCAAGCAAGCAAAGGCTGTTAAAAATCAATAGTGATCCCAGGTTCACTTATATTCCTCAGAGAGGAATTTTTCTAATCTGACATGTGCGGTGCAGTCAACATGCTGGAGGGAAGGGATGCCATCCCCAAAAACCTGGATAAGCTTGAGAGGTGGGCCTATGCAAATCTCATGAGATTGGCCAAGGTGAAGTGCAAGGTCCTGCACTTGAGTTGGGACAACCCCAAGTACAAATACCAGCTGGACAGAGGATTCATCAAGACTAGCCTGGAGAGAAAGACTTGGGGTTGCTAATTGATAAGAAACTCAACATGATCCACAATGGGCACTTGCATCCCAGAAAGCCAACCATGTCCTGGGCGAGGGAGAGAGAGAGGGAACTGAGGGAGAGGATTCTGCCCTTCTGCTCTGTCCCTATGAGAGTTCTCATGAGACCCTGCCTGAAATACTGAAAAGTGTGGCCCCCAAAATAAGAAGGACATGGACTTGTTGTAGTGAGTCTGAAAGAAGCTATGAATATTATAAGAGAGCTGGAGCACCTCTACTATGAAAATAGACTTTGTTGGTCTCACCCTGGGATTCCGAAGGTTTGGGGCTGTTTAGTCAGGAGAGGAGAGGGCTCCAGGGAGACCTTAGAGTACCTTCCAGTACCTAAAGTGGGCTGCAAGAAAGCTGGAGAGGCACTTTTCACAAGGGCCTGTTGAGATAGGACAAAGGGGAATGGCTTTCAATGGTAAGATAATAAGTTTATATTAGGTATTAGGAAGAAATTCTTTACTGTGAGGGTGGTGAGGCATTGGCACAGGTTGTGAGAGAATTTGTGAATCTTCCATCCCTTCCTGGAAGTGTTCAAGGCCACATTGGATGGCACTTGGAGCAAGGCTTTCTAGTAGAAGGTTTCCCTGTCCACGTCAGAGGGATTGGAACTAGATTGTCTTTGATACCCCTCTTCCAACTCAAACCATTCTATGATTCTGTTGTATTAAATCTGCTGTTAAAAAAAGAAAAAAAGTCTGCTGATTTCTGCTGAAATCAGCTGCTACTATACATGCGTAAAATATCAGTGCAGGTAAAGAAATGGATGTGCACAGGCCATGGCAACTTGTTGTGAAGTGCAGGATGTGGGTTTGTCATACCTAACTTTTAATGCCCTTAGTACAACTTAGATGGCAATGGACTGAGCAGAGGGAGCAGTACTCATCAGCACCTTAGCACTGAGTAAATGACTACTTTTGTTTACCACTTTAAACTCTACTCACCGTATTGACTCCATTTACTCTGTATAGATCTCAGTCAATAATGCAAGTATATTAGGCATCTATCAGGATGGGACCTATATGTCAGTTGATGATATAGACTTTCTGTAGATAATGGCACTCTGTCTACCTTCTGATTGGAAGCAAATCTATTACACAGGTTTGATCTTTTTTTCTCTGCAACTTAGATAATTGAACCAAGCATTGCTAATGTGCTGGCATTGTGCCATGGAAGACCTATCCATTAGGATATGAGCCTCGTAGCCCAGCAGGTATGTGTGTGTGTGTGTGTGTGTGTGTGTGTGTGTGTGTGTGTGTGTGGATAAGGCAAAACTCAGTTTAGTTCATGCAGGTGCATTGTGCAGGTGTCCTGAACCTTTCAGAGGGTCACCACCATCTGCAGGTGGTGCTTTATGTGATGTCTGTCAGGAATAGATCATTCTCTCTCATCTCAGCCTCAGGGCAGAATTACATGATGACTGGCTCATTGCATTTTTTTTCCTTATTTTTCTTTTCTTTCCTTTTTTTTCAAATGTTAAGTAATCTGTTTTACTATGGTAAAGGAATGCCCAGGCAGAACAGGTGTATTCTCAGTGACAGCATCACAGCACCAATACATGGTGCTCTAGATCATGTGAGACAAAAAGGGCTGCTGTGGACCATATGCAATACCAAGGCCCAAAATCAAGCTTCAGAAGGAAAATATGCCTTTTTAAGGTAAAGGGAATATGGCTACTGCTGTTTTACAGCAGCATGGCTCCTCTCCTGCACTAGTGCTTTATGCATCCAATACAGCTGGCTCTGAACAGGCTGTGAAACCTGTGAGCTACCAGCCTTGATGCAGAGTCCCAGAGGGAATTCTGCAGTAAAAAATACTGGACTCCGACTTGATGCAAGATTGATCAGGCTTGAGGGCACATCTGTCAGAGATGTCTGTGTCTTCCCACCTGTGCCTTGAGCCATCTGGACCCCATCCAGCTCTGACATAGAAGCCATGCACTCACAGTTGATTAGAGAGCACCTGAGCCAGAGCTGGCTTGTGGCCGGCTAGCTTTGAGTTATGAATGAGTGCCATCACCTTCCCATATATCCCAAATGCTCTTCTACTCAGCTCTTCTTGCTGAATGTAAGTTTGGAGTTATCTGTGGGTTTCTCTAATGAAATTTGTTCCAGAGATTCACATTACCTTTCTTAAAGCTTCATTGTCCAGACCCAAAGATTACCTTAGGGCTGAACCCTCTGTATCCAAAGAGCTTTCTCTTTAGGGGTCTGAGTTTATAAGTCTGAGTCAATAGCAATTCTGTGGCATTTGCGAGTTTGGGTGAGCTGACCTTTTTTCAGAAAACCTTGGGGAATAGTCAGGGCAGTGAGCTGCCTTCTCCAAAGCCAAACAGAAAGTGTGGCTCAGCAACTATGTTCTAGCCAGGCTTGCTTTAAGTTCTGCAACAATTCCAAGTCCAAGGAGGTGTACTATCTGCTGTTTATTAGGCCTATGATAACCCTTGTCCCTAAGTTTTTAACTGGTGTTTGGAATAGGAGGAGGAGAAGAACAATTTTATACTCTTTTGTGTGCCCATGCAAGGATCACGGCCATGCTGAACTGTTCATTTAGTGCAGAAGGAAAGTTTCTGCTTAGGTGCTTTACTTGAGGACCTTCAGGGATAAATCCTTTTATTGTGACCCCTGCATCTATCTGTTTGCCATTCAATAATGCTAAGTAAATGCTTTGGATATGCCCCATTAGTATTGTTCTTAGTTAAGCGCTGACACTGGCTTTGGCAGGCTGTAACAAACAGCAGAAGATGCTGCTGTCTGCTACTGCCAAGGTCGAGAATGTGGAGAGGGAGCATTGGCTGTGCCCTGGGCTCAGCTCTCGTGTTTCTCAGCAGCAGGCTCTTTCTGAAGCACTGAACTGCAGATCACTCCTAGTGCTCTGAAGGAGCCAGTCCTTCAGCTGGGACTTCTTGGTGGTGGACTTGAGCATCTGCCCAAAGACTTTGAGGATTGCTTTTGCAAGAAGGCTGCCAAATCCAGCTAGAGGACCTAACTCCTAATTATTATTCCTGTAAAGAACAGTCCATCTGTCACCAAGATTTAGTTGGGAATAAGTATTAAAATTTACTTCTGATTTGATGAGATAGTATCTGTCTGGTGTATATTCTCTAAGAATGGCAGGCTAACTAGAAGTCAGTGTAGTCTAAACTTGGTGAGCAGGGAGAAAATGAAGAATGATATAATTTTATATATATGCATATATGTATATGTACATATATATTTCTGTGTATTCACATGTACACACATATACTCACATATGTCAGTATACTAATAAAAGTGCATTTATACATATTGCAGGCAAAGTCAAGATTGCTGTCAGTCCTTTAAGTGTGAACATGGGGAGGGTGAAAACATTTAAAATCCTTCCCCCCTGGCTGTTTTTACCCCCTAAACTCCTCCTTCACCAAACTATTAGAGTGACAGTACCATCTTATTTCATAAAATTAGATATTTCTTTTAAAGAATCAATAATATGCACCTTGAGTTCAGATATGGGCTCTGATTTGATATAAAATATCCTGATTAATAGACCTTCAATTGCTAGAACAATTTATAGTTAAGTTGTATTTTCATTTTTATGTTATTTGACTTTATTTTGAGCAATAGTAGATTTTAAATCTGTCTCTTTATTCTTTTTGTATTCTTTTCATTGGTGAAAGATATATTTTAAAAATAATTTACAGGATTAAGCTTTTTAAGTATCACAAAAATGAATCTACCCTCTTCATTGTACTGAAATGTGACCTTTTCCTTCTGAAAAATTTTAAAATAATTAGGTCAAAGTTTTTATTGTTGGTATTTGTGCTACAGTAATTCATGGCTGATAATTTAATTGAATTTTCATATGTATGAAGCAGATGTTATAGGTTCGCTGCTACATCACTATGGTAGTGTTAGTCATGCAGATTTATAATAAAGCAATCCCTTATTGTTCCTTCCCACATTTATCTACATTTTGTGCTGCAGCTGATTTCACAATTGTCTCATTTAATTATGAACATTGACATCATTTACAGGATTTATGCATCTAATTAAGTGGGGTCTAATAGAGAAGTTTCAGAAATAAAGCCTAGAGACTAATATATGTTTGCTAGTGGTTGCATCAGTTCCTATTGTTCCTCTTCAGAAAGAGGACTGAGGAAAAAAAATAAGGTATTTGTCTCCTGATAACAGAGGGAGTCTCAAAGTAAAATATTTTCAGTCTTAGCAGTCACATTATATATTAAGGAATATTTTAAAATGTTAAATTTATTGTTAATAGTAAATACTGTGTAAAAGTAACAGCAGAATACAAAAAAGGAGTGGTAGTGAGAACTGAGAAGCCATAGTATAGGGGCAGTCTGTTGACCAAGGTCAACAACAACTGGTAAACTACTTATTTAAGTGTATATTTATTCATTGAATATGACTTTATAAACTGTATGTGTATGACACTAATACAAAGTGTGAACCTTTTCATTTTTCAGGCAAAGATAAAATGAAAGAGATTCGTTGATTAATGATCCTCTAAACTGGTGGAATGGCCCAGCAAGGTCAGGAATGAGAAAAAATCCAGTTCATTAGTCAGCAAGTTTTCCCCCTCATGGTTTAATTGCTCAAGCTTGCTTATTTATTGGTCAAGACAAGGGAAATGAACAGGAAAAAGGCCATCTACACTATTGTCAAACTCTGTAGGAGGCAGATATGGCTTCCTGCCCTTCAGGAGTTTCCATTTCTGCTCATCCCCAAGCCATCAAGTGTTGGTGCAGACTCTACTCACTGGAAACCACAAGAAATATTACTTTAGCCTGACCTCCATCACAGACAGAACAATAACTGTGTTTTTCCATGTCAGTAAATCTGTTTAAGCTTGATGGTTCTTCCTGTTTTAAAGCCTTCTGGTGAAGGGACCCTCTACTATGACCATAAATGCTTTGTTTGGTCATTTGTTCAGGACCAGGCTCATCACCAGGAGCCCTTTCTCATTAAAGATGGCAGTGAGCTAAATGGGGTACCACTGGTGGGAGTAAAGATGTTCTATCTCATGGTAGTGCCTTGTGTCTTAGTAAGTCTCCAGGAGGTAATAGGCATTCAAAAAGATTTGAACCTAGACTGGCTCACAACTGATGAACAAAGGAGGCTGGTGAATCATGAAACAGCAGAATTCAAAGGGGCATCAGTCATCTGCTTCAATTGTTATCCTTCTTTACCTACAATAACCTTCCTCTTCTCTTTCCTTGGTCAGAGAATTCATCACTCTCTAGGCAATTTGTTTGTATGAATAATATTTGTGAAATTCTTTGAGTTTAGAATGATTCTGTATTGTGTTGACACAATCCTATAATTTTTGTGTCTACTCCCAGAAAACATGAAGAACAATTTATTGCTTTCTTTTACATTTTTGAAGGTTCATATGTCTCCTTTCAGTCTTCTGTACACTGAACAGGATTAATTTTTGCTGGTAGAGAATGGAGAGAGCTATTCAATACCCATGTGTAGAAATTTTCAATTACGTAGATACCATCTGTCTCCCACAACTTTTCAGTGTAATTGCAATGGTGAGTATTTCTTTCTATTCTCATCTTTTCAACAAAATCTTGGTGTTTCTTTTGTTTTCATGAAAAGTAGAGATCCAGGAGTCATGCCATCAAATGGCATTTGAAACTTTCAACTTCTCTTAGACAAATTTTTCAGAGAATTATAGCAGGGTGGGAGAAGAAGCAAAAGGGTCAGTTCTTCTTCTCCCTCCTTATCCCTATGAATGACTAATTTTTTTTCTCTCTTTAAAAATACATATCAGCAAATGCTGTCATTTTGCTTATTTTAGCAATTCATATGAAAGAAAATTTGCTAACGTTGTGTTGGCTAGCAGACCACACAAGAGATGTGTCTATGTACCTATGGTCAGGTAGGAAATGGCAACTGTACTAGCTGACAAACTGCAGTATTTTTAAGAACCCCATTAGCTCCAGGACACCTGTGATATCTTTCTAAAAACAGAGGAAAATCTGATGGCTAGGGTGTAGTATGTTTCATCTGCATACTTTCAATTTGAATAAAATCCAGAGGCAGATGTACTAACTCTCATTACTCTTAATGTTGTCACCCTATCAGCAAGCTGAGCTGATAATACATTGAAAAACTGTAGCTGGGTGGCCATTACATTTAACACTCCAGCACTTATTCTTGCCCTGTTGTTTCTCATCCTTACAAAGACTGCCTTGCAAATACCCCACGGTTTATCCACTGCCTCCAAGCACATTTTTCTGGTGGAGTTCTCGTACAATGACACAGAAGGCAGACCAAGCTAGCTGTAAAGCAAGAAATGGATCAGGCTGTGGGAGAACCACAAGGTGATTTTACAACAAGAACTCTATCAAAGAAGGAGAGGTGTGACTAGAATTAAACAGAAGACTGTGGCAACAAGGTACCAAACGACAGGATGGAGTCATCTGTCTGAAAATATCTTAATGTCTGCCACTTAAGCATACACAAGTGCTTGAATAGGTAATTTATTAGAATGTTAGTGTATTGCACTTCTTGTTTCTCCAAGCATTAGAGGAAAAGGCATGTTTCATCTTAATATGCTGAATGTGTTTTCCTTCTGTCCACAATCTACATTGAAGTGATTTAATTTTTGTGTCTGACTTCTATTTCTTCCATGGACCCAGAAATGTTACATCTGTAATGGTCTGATGAAAAATCCTTTAGAAGTCAGTGGAAAGTCTTCCACTGACATCAATGGCCTTTAAATCACACTTTAAATCAAAGTTTTAAAGTGAAGAACTGAGTTGGTAGCCTCTTTATTTCTGCAGTTTGTTGATGATATTGGGCTATATTTTTAAGAACTGAATATTCACTTTACCATGAAAAACAGCTAATTGCTCTTCTATGTACAATGTCTGAAAATGACGTCACTCTTTTTTGAAAACACCGTGGATGGCTTTTTTCTCTTTTCTTAATGCATTTCCATTGTGTTGAACCAAAAGAAAAATTAAATCATTCTATTGCTATAAGCTATTCATATTGTCATCATCTGTGTATCTGTCAACCTTGAATGTTCTTGTAGGGGATAGTGAGAGTGGGGAATAAACTCATCTGAAGCAGGATATTAAGGATGTACTTGCAAAATAAAGCGAGCTACAAATAGAAATGTGTTCAAAGAGAGAAGCAAGAACTCATGGAGGGAGCATCTAAAAGTATAGAAGAAATAGTTTGCTCTCCTAAGCTAAGGGACCATGCTCACAGTAAGATGAGAGGGCATAGGTGGGATGTGGGGACGTTGCTTTTCTCATGGATCTAACAATTACTATGAGAGGGATGCACGAGGTTACCTTCCCGCATGCTCTAGTGTATTCTGGTTTTGGAAATGTGTGAAATGCCTGCAACTGTCAATCTAAGGGAGGCTTTTGCATGCCCCTTTTCTGTCTTTTGTGAATGCCTGTGACTTCTGTTCTCTTTTGTACGATTTGTCTTGTCTCTTTGGAAAGGGAATAGAGGGGAAAAAAGGTGCTTGAAATATACTTGAAAGAGACTAGTTGGATAGAGAACAGGTGCCCCTGATGCACATCACAGCCTCTCAGGTGCTATTGCTGCCGTGTAGCAGTGATAGCAAGAAAGCAGTTCAAAGCTTTTTGGGCTTCCTTCCTCCATCTGTATTTATACCAATGGGTAATTTCATTCTGCTGAGAGAACTGTATTTAGAGAGACGAATTTCACACCTGTAATTACCACTCATTGTTCCCACCTTGGAATAGAAGTGCAAACATGCGAGGACACAGACTATGTTTGGGATTATTTCGGGGATCTAACGAATCTTTGGAAACACTTTCAAGCATATTCCTATCCTTCACACTGTGCTTACAATGTATACAGCAGGAAAAGGAATATTCTGGAAGAAAATTGTGTCCCTTATTTCTGTCTAAACACGATAGTATTTCCAGGCAAAACTATTTTGTGCATGATTACTATTTTGTCTGAAAAGCAGTTTTTCTTCCTGGAATGGACCCAGATTTACTGCTGCCCTTCCAGCCTTCCTCCATCAAAAGCAAGAAGATGAGCTAAAAACCAAGCCAGCAGAGAAAGCAAACCAAACTACTTCCAGTCTCTTGGAAATAGAGTGGCAGAACTTGTTAATTAGACACAAGGCTTTCCACAATGCCCCACATGCTTCTGCAGTGCTGAGTTCAGTCATCTTGAATCTCTAAGAGCAAATGCAGGTGAGCAGCACATCCATAATTCTGTCATCTCTAAGTGCTGTGCTGTGCCTTTACCACACATGCGTGCTCCCTGTCTTGGAAATGAATAGAGTGTGAAATGCCTGATGTAACATACTTTCTGTGCTCTGAAAAAGCCACACATCTGCTGATATTTAGGGCTCTTCACTTTCATTTGGTAATCCCCTCACCTTTCATATATAATCCATCTAACACCCCTCTTTCATTTTCCAAGGATAAAAATCCACACTTTTCACTCATCTCACATTTAAGGGATTATAATCCCCAAGACAAAAAGAGAAATTATGCTAAACTCCTGGCACAATCTATTCAGCACACAGCTGAAATGAGGCACCACAGCTCCTGCTGAGGTACATTTGCAGCTCTTCCTTTCTTCACACACAGAGGATGCCTTAAGCACTTCACATCACAATCACAGCTCTCCTGATTGCTCCATTTTATCTTCAGCCCTTCAGGACACTTATAGCTAATAAACTGGGTGCAGCTAACATACTGGCAGGTGCTTCTTCCTGTCTATCATTTCAGTCAGGGTCATCAGAATTAAAGTTTTTTGGGTAAATAATGTATATATATGGCTTATCACTGTTATTTCTTGGTTTTCAGAGGTCTGAGGTATAGGAGTTACAGATAATACTGTTAATAGTTGCAAATACCTCTTTGAAGAATTGTATGTCCTAATAACTCTGAGTATTTTTGCAAGAAAAGAAAACTCCTCCCTAAGTATACATCCTGGGCATATTTTGGACTCCAGCAGCTAGAAGTGAAGCTGTTTGTGGGTGAGTAATGGGTGGTATCCCTGTCCCTGGTAGGGAGGTTGGAATTGGATGAATTTTAAGGGCTCTATGAATTAAAATCTTGCTATGATTCCATGAATTATGGTTCTACAATTCTATTTTTCTTCCCTGTCTGAGCTGTAGGTGATGTCTGCATGACAAACAACATGATTCTTTGGTAAGGTTATTGTCTTGCAGATATTATATATAAAGAGGGAAATTATCTTCAAGCTCTCGACCTTCAAATACCACTTCCAGGCACCAAGTTCTCACGTTTCAGACTGTGAGACTCACTTCACAATGCTGAACGTGTCTTTCAACAGATGTGCACAGCCTGGATTAACTTGTACTTTATTGGACATTAAGGAGCCTCAGCAACTTCCCGGAGTGCCTGCAGTGGTTCTGGCCACCACTGGAATTTCTGTGTCAGACATGAGCCCAGGAGAAGAACTGCTTTTCGTGGTGCTGTGTACTGCTCCTGCACAAAGCTGTCCCATGTCACTGCCCATGGCCTCAGCATGCAGCCTCCTCCTTTGCCACTAGGAAGCACAAGGAGATATTTGTTAGAGGGGTTACAATCACAACTATCTCTTTAAGGAAGTGAGACATAAGCTGTCTTCATTCAGTTTAATAGGTAACTTATTTTATCCCTTTTCACATTAATTACCTAAGTATTTGAGGGCTCTCCTCTTATACCACAGGGAAATTCTATGAAGCTTGTCTAAAGAAAACAACCTTTGCTACAAACCTTCTTTTTTGGGGAAGAGTTGTTTTTTCATTAACAGTTGTTCTTAACCTGTAATCAGAGAGTTCTTGATAGAGCTGTACTGAGCAGTACCCAGGAGTCGAATATCTTTTGCATAAGCTTTTCAAATCCAGAATACACCTGTACTTGTTCTGCTGTGTTCAAGACTGATCTACCCTTTCACTCAAGGCATACTCAAAGTCATATTTTCTTATGCACCTCAGTATATTTTTTATGGAAATACAATCTGTCTTAAGTTTACCAATCTTCTTCTATGTATGTATGTATATTTTGAAGTGAAGAACATTTAAGTGACCTGCATCTGGAAATAGATTTGTACCTCTTCAGACAAATTCAAGATGTCATACTGCTTGACTTCCAGGAACCACTGTACTCCCATCACTTGTGTGATGGTTGTCTGAAATCATATACAATGACCTAATTCTTTATTTAATAGAAATTTTCCTATGAATTTAGCTGCTGCAGTAATTTTTTTGTTGTTGTTTTTATTTTTATTTTTATTTTTATTTTTTTTTTTTGGTGGGGAAATTAATTTTTTCCAATATAAGCAGAATCCTGTCAGTAATGTTAATTTAGTTCATATGAAACAGAACCATAAAGACCTCAATTTCTAACAGTAGCCACCAAGAGTCTGGCTTTTGCTACAGCTCTGCTGGACCACTTTTCCAGTCCTTTTGACTAATCTTTCATATTCATGTCCTGTGTGCTTGCAAAACACAATTGCAGTTAATTTTGTGTGAGTGGTAATTCCCATGATTCCCATCTCACCCCTGTGCTTCTGCAATTACTCTTATTCCTTCACTACAGAGAATTATTCCCACATTTTCATATTATTTTTGAAACATTTTGAACGCACAACTCTGCTTATGGCTGCAGATTTAAGACCTGTTTCTGGCTTGCTGTACTTGTCCTACCCTTGATTTACTATTTGAAATGGTAAATGTGGGACATTTATGTAATGCTTCACCTATGGAAGCTCCACTGTGCAGAACAAAGGTGGCAGGTAATACTATCCCTGTTTTACAAGTGGTAAAATCTGACATAATGGTGGTTTCAGCTGATTCAGGCAATCTTAAAATTGAGGGAGGAACTCGCTGGAGTTGTGCTTCAGCAAAGTAGTGTTGAATTAAGCATTTGTAAGGCACCAGCCCTGGGCTGCCTCTTCTCCCTGACGAAGGGCTGAAGAACAGCAGCATTGAAAGAGGGGGATAAAAAGCGCCAGAACAAGCATGTATTGCCGGGTGCAATATAAACTGGGAGAGGGTGCCTGGAGAGCAGCTCTGGAGGGAGCAGTCTGGGCGTGCAGGGCAGCAGCAGCTCAGTGTGAGCCATCAGTGTGCCCGGCTGCCGAGAGGGAAAACTGCATCCCGGGGTGCATCCAACACAGCTGGTCGGAAGAGCTGAGTGCCCTGCTGCATTCAGACAGGTGTTCACATACCTTTCCCTGCCCTTTGACACCCCTGCTATGTATATTGAGGCCTTAAGCCAGCCTAAAGCAGCGTAACTCCCTGGAATGGCACCACTTAGAGCCAGCTGACAGCCTCCATCATAAGCGACCATCTCTCCCTGCGAAGAGAGAGACAGAGTCAAAGTTGCTTTTTAAAATGCAGATGGGATATCGATTGAAGAGGAGTTGAGGACCACCAGGATAGTTTTGTTTCCGGTATAAGCATCAGTCTTCATTATAGATTAAAAGTACTGTGTCCATGCAATTGCTCCATTTCTCTCATCATTTATTTTAATCGCTGCTGACTTTCTGTTTTGCCTCCAGTCACTTTGCCGTGACAACAATGATTAATAAGGATAATTCAGAAAGATATTCATGGACAAAGTAGGATTTAAATTCTTGACAACAAACATAGAACTTACCTTTTAAGGAGAGAGGTCTAAAATTAAAATAATTTTCAAAAAATATTGTCAATTCTGTAAGCCATGCTGCACTGACATGTGACAAGCACACTGTAACCTAATCATGCTAGTGAATCACTATATAGCTTCCACCAAATAATTAGAAAGACATGGGAGACCAAATTAAAAATGTGCAGGGGTTTCATTTTGGTTAATCACAGGTTATTTTCAAGACTGAGTCCATTCTGCAATTCCATGTGCAACTCCTATAAAACCACATTCAACCTGGAAATGAGGCATAAAAAGTGGATTTTCAGAAGAATTATTAACAGCCATGGACTGGAACCCCAAAATCCTTTTCACATTTTATATGCCACTGGGTGTGACAAAGACCAGCCACAACCTGCATTTTATATCAAGAAACAGATGCAAAGCACAGATTTCAAAGGCCTTACTTTATTTTGTTTCAGAAATTATTATTCCACTGGCTGAGACTTTTGCAGTTAAGATTCAAATAATATACTTCCTATGCCACACAAGACTAAATTTTCAGCCACATTCAAGTTCTGGTAGTGGAAACATGTCAGCCTTGTATTTTGTTGGCAAACGGGTATTTGTATTTTCTAAAGAGATTGTGGGCATAATACAGCTAATATTAAAGACTGTCACACATAGT
Organism: Sturnus vulgaris; assembly: GCF_052056855.1. Lineage (NCBI taxonomy): Eukaryota > Metazoa > Chordata > Aves > Passeriformes > Sturnidae > Sturnus > Sturnus vulgaris. The sequence continues at coordinate 40,334,104 of NC_142244.1, read as the reverse complement.
TTGGTCGAAATGTCCAAACCTATCATCAGACTTCTCAAACTCTACACAAGTAGGACTAAATTAATTTTTAGGCACATTAGAATCCTGTCACTGCTCTTGACCTTAGCAGAACTGGGATACTCCAGGACTGGGAGAATGAAGATACTTTGATTTGCCTGCTTGATATTAATTTAGCATTTTAACCTATTTGATCTGTCTATCTCACCAGGTTAAACATGGTGGTGAAAACTGCTAGGTGTGGAGGTAAATTGCTCTGGATCAGTTCCCATTTACAGTAGGTGGGTGCTCAAGCCACCAAGAGAGGGTGAAGCCAGCTATCTTTTGGGAATAGTTCCTGGGCAGTTAAACATCTAGGATGTACTTGGGATTTCAGTAAAAGAGATGGGGTGAAAACCCATGTGAATACTGGGGAACAGTCTAATGGTTTATTAGTAAAGATGACTTTGTTTCAGGGTGCAAGAACTTTCTTGGACAATTTTGGATTTATTACCGTGAGTGAAGTATTTTGTGTCAAACTTTTGCTTGTATCTCTTAGGGGAGTCAAGTATAAGGTGATACAATCTCGTGGTTCTTACTCTGTTGAGAAACTTAAGGAAGGTCATTTTTAGAAAATTAAATCCATCTGGATACTTCAGCGTTCTCAGCTACCCATTGGTCTAAACATCTAACATGTGTGTGAAGGACCTTGCTTCAGTCCATGTGACACCCAAGAGGAAGCACTTGTTCAGGAATAAATCATGAAAATGGGGAGCTTAGCACAAAAGCTGCAGGCAACAGAAAAGTACATGAATTTATGTTGATGTGTTTTAAGTGAGATTTGCCATACTACACAAGAAACTATCAGGCATCTCACTCCCTTGTCTCCTCCTCCTTTTCAAACACAGTTATGGGCTTCTCGTGTTTGGTGTGGGCCCTGCTATTTGTCGTCTCACACTTTACTGAGTGCCTTTTACTTGTGGGCTGGCAGTGAAAGCAGAGCCTTTTCAGGGAAAGCTGTCAGCTCTGGGGTCCCAAGGTGTGGCAAGGGCAGTTTCTTACCTCGGCTGTGGCCAAGCCAGGGTGTGATGGGGCTGCCAAGGCAGTGGCTTTAAAAGAAAGTTCTCTTATTTTTTTTTAAATCATTTTTTCCCAAGGGAAAAATTGGGGAATCACTGTGAATCTATAGCAAAGGGAGCAAGCTAATATTCAGGAGCATTTATTTGGAAAGTCCATGTTTTTTATTCTTTCTTCTGAGGCTGAAGTCAAACCTCATACCCGAAATATCTGCTCATCTTGCCCTGGGTGAAGGAGATAAAAATCAAGATTGCACTCCTTCCCCAGCCCTTCTCTCCTAAAGCAGAGCCTCAGAGCTGGAGTGGCAAAACTCTGTAGCTTGTTTCTTCTCAGCCCACAATGTAATGCCAACAACAAAGTTTGCATTAGAGCAGCAAGCAATGCTTGGTGCTTGTACATGTCATTGTACATGTGAGTTGAGATGCATTGCTACCTCAGATTTTAATTACTCCAAGTGAATTTCTCCCTTTCTTTAAAAAGATATGAATGTTCCACATTTTATTGTCAGGTCAGAAATATGCTTATACTGCCTGAGGACTGTTCAGCACCTGTTCATCCAATAGCCACACCAGTTATGAGGTGCCCCATCTGAGAAAGAACACGGTAAAACACATTTCACGCTGCTCCAAAGAGGGCAAGCACACTTATCTAAAGTGGATCTAGAGAACACACGCATCTATACCACATGTTCTTTTAATTAACAAACACTTTACCAGCACAGTAACTTGTATTCACAAGATGCATCTGAATGGAAATCTGACTTTAGACTTCTTGAAAACTGCTCTAATGAGAAATTAAAGCTGCTGAATGATCTTATCGGAAAGGATTCTGAACACTTTCCTTGGATTGAGAAACAAAATCCCTGAATGCCCTTTTGTGCTCAGAGTCACTGAATGTTACTGGCTTCTTTAAGGAATGTTTTCAGCTGGCTATTAAATGAGATTGGAACCAATCACACAATCTCTCACTGATGATTTCTGGAATAAAGCATGAAAAGAACTAGATAATTTGATCCCACATTTCCTCTCATGGTTCCTTCATTTTGTTTAGTGCTTGTGACTGATTAAACAGCATTCAGATACCAAGAAAGGGAAGGAAGGTGGGATGTGTTTTGAAGGCCTTAGCCAAAAAGAAGCTTCATTAAGTTTCTTTGCAAAAACAGCTAAAGACCTCATAGAGAAATATCTTTGTATGTTTTTGAAATGCAGCTCCTTGGAAAATAAAAAAGAAAACTATTTCCTTGGGCATGGCCACATAGGACATAGGGAGAGGGTTATCACAGGAGCACCTAGGAGCATAGCTGTCAGGGACTAGGTCTGTTCAACTTTCTAAAAATCTTCCTCTTCCAGAAAAGGAAAAAATATTTGTCAGTTTTTCCAAATATGAACTAAATAAGACAACTGTAAAGAACATGCAGAATTGCTTTCTTTCTTTCAGAGACAAATTTCTGAAGTGGCGATGCATGAGTATATCAGAAGCTCTATTAAATATGACTTAGTAAGGGTTAATAGACCAGGGTCAAAAGAACATATATGCAGAAGAAGCCAGAATTTGGATCTGTGGAGCTTGCCACAAGCTCCATGAGGGCTGAGGTTTAGCTGGCCTCTAAAATTTTCAGGAATGTTAGCGACAGCCTATGGATTCTGAGCTGCAGATTTTTGCTGGCTTTGTAACAATCAGGAGGTATTTCTTCAGGCTAAACAGATGACTTACAGACCTCTTAGAAGTACCATAAAAACAAATATTAGGAAATAATACACTCCACGCTATGTTGGTTTTGTGTAACACATTGCATAATGTTTCTATGCACAGCACACTTCCTTTGTTGTGTGAAATATTCACAAGCTTTCTCAGAGAGATATAATTTTTCTGCTATGGCATCAGCTGTGTAATCAATGTTTTATTGGCCAACAAGATTGAAATGGTGCTCGTTCAATATTATTATGTGATTGACGTTAGAAATCCCACCCCCACCTCCAAAATAAAATATTAGATAACCTTTATTTAACATTCTAGTGGGTAATTCATTTCAACTGAATATACTTATAACTGATACTCACAGATAGGATATTTTTATGGCTGTGGAGGCTAGGATGGTGGCACTGCACATATGTTTAATTCCTTATCATCATGATGATCAGCAACGTTTGTTTGCTAAAGGCAGGTGAAATGAAGCTTGCAGTGGTAGAGATCTGGCAGCAGTGACAAATTGTGTACAGTTTCCACTTCCTTTCAACAACGAGACCCTGGGAAAAACCTGCAAGAGCATCGGATCACTTTGTTTCAGTTTTGGATGCCTGCTCTAAATAAATCTTTGTCATCATCAGCCTCCCTTAATCAGTGGAAAGATTTAGGCATTTGAGAGCACAAACTGGATGCCTTCTTTTAGGTGTCCCATCTTAGATGATCTGATGAGGGTGAAATCCGTTCTGTTCCAATGCCTATTTCTTTCCAAAAAATTGTAAGGCTTGGAATTTGAAGCTAGGAATCTTCCTAGCTGTTGAAGTCTACACTAAAGACATTTAATCAGGTGAAGTCCAATTTATAGAAAAGGCCAAAATGCTACTCAAAATCTTTTTATAACTGTATAAAATATTGCTAGGGAGTAAAAAATTATCTTGCAACAAGTAGCAAGAAGTAAAACATTGATCTTCCAATGGAAGTGGCTGCTACATAATCTTGTTTGTGTTTCCTACTTCAATGAGAGATTTTGTCACAAAAGATGGTAAAAGGAAAAGAAAGAAATTAAAAGCATATACAGTGGAAACAATTTTTATATTGTTATTGTCAATTAAACTGAAAGTTTTTTGTTCAAGAGAGTGCAGAAATACAAAGCTTTACAAGTTACTGCACACAAAAATAACCAGATTGAGCAAACACTCATTGCAAATTCTTTCAGTGTAAAATAATTCACAAACAGAAACACCTTAAGGTTGTAAAACATCTTGTCATGCATCTTGAAACATGTTGATGTGACAAGTTACAAGATGAATGCAATTTGGCAGGTATACATTAGGACAAGTACTGTATCACATGTAAATACTTCCCTGTTTTCAATAGAATTTAAGCTTCTAATACTCCAAATTGCTTTCAAAAAGCCCCCACAAGCCTTTTTTGGCAATGTGAGCACAAATTACTATATTATTACTGAGAATGAATCTAAAGTTACACATGATGAAGTGTAATCAAGCCAAGTAAAGTCAGAAAGTTACCACCCATCATCTGGTACCACATAGCACTGATTCTATGTACCTTTTTGGCATACAATCAAGAATGATCCAATAATTGTGGCATAAGAAATCAATGCCCAGCAGCTGGGTGGTAATAATTAACTCTTCATGCTTTTCCCCACCATGGGGGAAACACATTTTGCTTCCTCTAATATACTTTGTTTCATTATTGGAATAAGCCAGGAGGCAAAACTGTCCAGATGTGGGAGCTCAGCTGCATAGTGGTAATTTGTTCACCTGTAGTATCTCAGGATCATGTGTCCACACCTGCTGTGCTATATGCTCTGGACCTGTTTTTTTAATGTGCTTCTTAGGGTTCTAAAATGTAGAAAAACTTTGAAAAAAATTCCCTTGTGCATCAGTCAAACAGAATTTTTAATTACAGTCTGACCAACACAGACATTTCAATGACAACAGGCAAAAATAAATAAATCTCTCTGTCAGTTCAATCATTTCTCAAGAATGGGTTTGGATACTGTAATTTTTCCTTCTGGTAAAAAGTTTCAGAAGAACTAAGTCAGAGCAAAACTTTTAAAAACTAGTACTGTTAAATGGCCATGAAGTCTGTATGCAATCTTTCTTCAGAGCATCAGTACCAGATGAAAGAAGGATCAGAAAGCTCTTTGTTCCTACTGTTACCCCCAGGAGCACACACTGATATGGAAAATCAGGCTGTCCCACTGTTTTTTACAGAAAGGTGGTCCTGAACTCACTCTCTGAAATAAAAACCTATAGAAGCTGTCTTCAATCTGTTTTCTTTTCTGCCTTCTGTTTCAGTAAGCATCTCCAGCAGATTCTTTCTAAAAATCTCAGAGACACTAGAGGTCAAGTAATTCCTTAAGACTATCCTTTGGGACACATCATTGCAAAAACAGAGAACAGCATGAACTGTAGGAAATGGTTTCTATAAAATACATATTAGAGCAGCACAGCAGGATAAGACTCCATGAATAATTGTTTTCTTGATTTGGATGCTAAATGGAAGAGGAAGGTTTTTTTCCAACATGTAACTTTTCCTATTTTTCACTTTGTCTAAATAAAAGCAAAAAATCAATAAAACACTGGAAACATTTAATTTGATCTGTAAATGAAGAATGTCATTCTAATTTTGGAAATCTTTAGGAAAAATGATACCAATGTTTTTTTTTGAAGTATTTTTCACAAAATATAGGAAGAAAGTGAAATGTGTCCCTTTTAATCAGTCTTTCAATATCAAGGGAGCTTTTTTAGGACTGGACAAGTGGAGTTCATTTCCCTGCTTTGCCTAGGGGAAGGAAGACTCACATCTCCTAGGGCTATTTCCTTAAACTGCTACTAGGCTTTTTGAGTGGCTTGTTTTCAGATTGTAGTTTCATAATTGGTAGAGCCAGTCCCTTTGTGATTAAAGCTACAAGATTACTAGCCTCTCACCTTTTCCATGGATAGCTGTTCTGTTTCCCTTCTTAGTGCTGCTGCTAACCCTTATGAAGCCAGGAATATGGCCTGGCTGCAAGCTACATCCTTGTGGAAATAAAAAATAATTGCTTGTGCCTGGATGTGGTCCTGTCTCCAGGTTTGCTGCTCAGCTGCTGAGGGGCTAGGAAAGGTGTGAAGGGAGGAGAGTGGGACTGCACTGCTGGAGATGGCAATGGAGCATGCAGCCCAGGGTTTTAGCTGCCTGTGACCCATAGCTTGGATTTTGAAACCAAGCTCTCTGATTTCAGCTTAGCTTGAACGAAAAGAGCAGCTGTCAAGCTCTAAGGGAACATAAGCCAAAGCCATGCAAAAGAAGAAAATTCAAAACACAGGCAGAAGGAGAATTAAGTCCTCAGGAGAAAACTACTGACATGTGATGGCACAAAACTCCAAGAAATGAGAGCAATTCAGGAAGGTCAAAGTTCAGTCATTTCCAACAAGGAAGGTGGCACTTCCCCATCTGACTGACAGCTGCCTGGACAACAGACACTCACAGGGTGCCTCTGCCATGGGCAGCAAGTGTGCTCCTGCTGAGCCTAGTAGCCTGTTATCCTTCACTCCTGCTGTGTGCATCAACTGATAAATAATTGTTGTGAGCTCGCAGAATGTTTATATTCCTGCTTGCAGTGTCTGTGCACCAGGCAGGCCACAGGGCTACCCACAGCCCTGCTTTTCCTGACTCTAAATATGAGGCTGCATTGGGCACAAGAGAGGTTGGCAGCTACTCATCACACCATCCACTTTAGGGGTCAATAATTGCCACCAAGGAGACGTTTCGATCCCCTCCTGCAGAGCTGGGAAGCAAGTCTGGGTCAAAGCCCTAGTCACTGCAGTCCTGGGAGAAATGGGGTGACCATCAAACCATGCAAACAGTTAATTCACTGTGCTCTGCTGCAGCCCAGCAAGAGCCATCCAGTGTGATATGTCCTCTTCTCCTGCAAATTAACACATGGCCTACCAGCAGCAGAGACAGACATCATATTGCTGGTAATTGACATGCATGGAGCTGTGCCAGTCTGCACCAGCTGAGAATCTGGCTTATGGACAACTTGCATTGAATTTATTGGCAGCTCGGTTCATGCACATAAGCTTTGTCTTCGGTGCAGAGAGGGGGTTTTCTGCAGGATTTACAGCTATCTTCCTGTAAAACACTAGACTGGATGCTGGTAGGTTTTTGCCACAAATTAGTAGCCAAAATCAATTGCTGGTGGGGATTGTAGGGCTCAGTTCATTTAGTTTTACTGAGGTTACAATCTGTGCCTTGTCATTAGGATTTTGCAGCAGGAGTCATCTCTGCATAGAAACAACCATCACTGAAGACAAGCCATAGCTGCCTCCCAAACTCATGTAACACATCGTGTTTCCTCCAGGGAAAGAGCACACGCTGGGATGAAGACAAAAAATTCACTGGAAGATATTGTTTGGTTTAGTAAGAAGACACATTACATCTCCTTTGCACATTAGAACGGTGAGCTAAATTGATCCTAAAAACGTACTGGTCCGTACAAATGGGAAAGCTGCTGCATTCATATGTACATAATAGGCTCATCCCTGCTGGGGAGCCAGCAATAGGTTATGGGTAGTTGAGAATTGACATGCCTAATTGCTTCACCTCGGTAATCAGTGACGAAACGTGGGGCGAGGAGCAGGGGTGAAAGTAGCAGGGGTGGCTATCAGGCAAGCTAATGCATTTTTCAGCTATTTCTTCTCATGAAGCCTCCTTTCCAAACTAGTGATCTTCACTGTAACTCCCATCCTCTTTTTCATATGTCTCATTAGACCCACTGGACTCATTTACACCTGTTCAGATGAGTTAGCTTTCAAAGGCGATAAATGAAGGAGGAAATGAAAAAATTGCCTACTCCCCAGGGGTATTTCTGTGCTAACCCATCCATTACTGCTTGACTAATGTCCTGAAGCATGAGATTTTATACCCTTCATGCATTTTATTCTGTTCTGTGTAACTAGCTGATATTATCCCTATGTCTAATTAAGATTCCCACTCCTTAATTCTGAAATAGAAGAGAATTGCTGCTGTATTTCCTCACATAAAACTATTTTATGAGCTGACAAAATGATCTTTGTTCACAACCTGCAAAACTCTGCACTTCATGGGAATGAAAAATGTTAGCGAACTTTTCTGGCATATTCTGACATATGAGTGTGGAAAGGAATATATTGGCATTTAGGCTTTTCTGTATTTGGAAATTCAAATGAGGGGATTGAAATCAGTCAATTGTTTAGTAGTTTCATGGCAGATAAATGAGTCTTCTACCCCCCCCTTTTTTTTTTTCCTAAGAGGAGTTATTCAGATCAAGAAATAATCAGCAAAATTGGCAATCAGCAAATGAGCCAAGTAACATGGTCATTGAATTAAACTCCTGAAGATGCATTGCTCCAAGACTGAAAGCTTATTTTATGAATCTGTTGCAAAAAACAATTCACCTTCTTTCATGAGTTCTTTTACCTTAACATTATTTTCAACGCCTCCTGTGGTTTGAAAATTAACCCTTCCTGCATTTTGAAAATGTGAAGAGAAATGTTTTCAGCCCTTTCAAAATCAGCTTTATTTTTGCTCAGATGTACTGAAAGAAGCCTGTTTGTACACACAATGTTTTCTGCAGGTTTTTCAGAAACGTATTGAATTTCAAATTTTCGTGTTACAAATTTTGCACTTGTAAGAATTTTTCATGGACAAAGTCTTTTGCTTATCTATGTTTGAGGCTTCTTCATTTAAATATTATAATAAATAGAGGATTTTGCTCTCATGAAGAACGAGATGTAAAGCAGTAGAAACTTTGAGGAAGAAAACTGGTAATTTTATTGCTATAATTTTAGGATTCCAGTGCCAGTCTTTCGTCTCAGCTCTTCTCATACTGCTGTAGTGTACAGATCATTAGTGTCTCCCAAAGCGTTTTCATTTATGAGTGTATTTAGTCTACAGATATGCAGATGCTCAGGGTCCTGCCCTTTCATTTGGTTCCTATTTTTCACTTGTGCAGGCTTATAATCATGCTGCTCCATAGTATATCTTTGATCTATGTAGGCTCTGACTAATGTTAAAACGTAGATATTAAGCATATTTTTTTGTGTGTCAGGGTTCTCTGGAATCTCCCTGAGCAGGTTTTTGATAGCAGCTTCTGTATAATTTAAAGAGCATACAGGATATGGTAATGAGGTATTGAAGGTATTAACAGCATTTGCAAAATTAAGAATTCGAAGTAGTCTCAAAACGAGCCCTAGGAATTTAACTTGCATTTGCAAGCACAAATGTACATATTTTCTGTTAGTGTCTTTGCAAAAATTGCATTCTCTGGTGTTTACAATGGGATAGGTTTTATATAGCTTTATATAGTTTTATACAGGAATTTGTCAAAATAGCATGGTAGATTTTTTACATTTTGTCTTGAGATATGTTTTCTTGAGAGGACAGGGAATATTTGCAGACATATTTCCATCACTCTGTCTTGTGCTTGCAGAACATAAAAGGGCCTGAAGTGCTTTCGAAGAGTAAGACTGATGGGTAGCCATCATCTTTAGTCACCAGAAACAAACAATGCTCCTGCAAAAAAAGGAGAAACAATAAGAGATGTATTTAATGAGCTCTAGGTGACAAGCAGTGCAGGGCACTCTGCTTCTTCCTCTCCCATGCTGGCCATCCATTTCAGGGTAAGACCCCACCTTGCATGCAGCACCTCCTCCAGTCCAGGCAGGAAAGGGAGCCGGGAGCACATCTGGGGGCTGAGCCCCTGTCCAGGAGAAGCCAGTGGATGTTAGATACTTATTTTCCCTCCACCTGGCACCAGCAATATCAGTATTTTAATGCGTGAGCACCCCATGTGCATGCCCCTATGCTGTGTAAGAGGAGTTCTCATACAGCTGTGCTGATGTCTAATGACACCTAATGCAGCAACAGCTTTTTGCACTGGGGCAGCCCTTCTGAAGAGATAGGACACTGCAGAGCATGGCTTTATCCATGCCCTTTGTCTCTGATACCTTACTGGGCCTGATACTGATCATCATTTAAACAAAGCTGGAGGCTTTCCTAGTTTTCAGTGTGTTTTTCCTTGATCTTTTTCAAATGACCATCTATCTTCAATATCACACAGTTTTCTACAGCATCCATCACTGTTCAATCTACACACTTCCCTGCTAAATCAATTCTGTGCTGTGAAGTCCCCGCAGGACTCTGCGGCTGTTTCTGCTCAAGTCCACAGCCTGCTTGGGGAATACTTTGTTTTAAATCATCATCATTCTCAAAACCTTTTAAATTGTGCCAAAGTATGACTGTCTTTCTTGTATGGACAAAAAAGGGCTTAGGACTGTGTGTTTGGAGGGATACAAGATAATTTAAGATATGTGGTTTTGGTCAAAATGCCAAGATCTTTTTTTGAAATCAATTTATAGGGAAATAATTCTCTTTAAGCAATGTATATTGAATCTTCATTGCCTTGTGTGGAATTCTTCACTGTTTCAACAGGGGCTTTGCTGAAGAAAATAAAAGAAATCAAAGAAGAAAACAGAGATGTGCCGTGGCTTAAGGATCTGTTTTATCATTGTTGTAAGGTTCTAGAAAAACAGAACCTTATATAATACAATACTTGCTGATTTGTATCTGATGCTGTTAGTCACAAACCCTGGCAAGTTGTAAGAGAGTAAATAGATTAGCACAAGTGATAAAAATGCACTACTTCACCACAGTGCAAATGCTCTAGTAGTTACTCAGTGATACTCAGTGCTAAGGGTGTTAATAGAAAAGAATAAAATATCCGGTGGCTGCTTTTGACCTTGCTAGGGCCGTAAGGACTAAGGCGTGTCACTTAACCACTCCACTGGCATGAAACATCTGCCCAGGACTTGGTTTCTGTGCTCCTCTCATCTACACAGCCTTATTGCTGTGACTTTAGTTTTCCTTCACTTCCACTCTGATTTCTGTTTCACCATCAGCCTCTGCTCATATTGGCTCTGATTTTTGCACTTGTGGAGGAGAAAACTGCTGTCTCTGCACAGAGCCCCTCTGGTAATCAATAGACAGCCTGCACAGGGAGTTGCATGCTGCCAGTCACCAGGCTTTAGCTTGAACTTGAAAGATTTTGGAGTCAGACCTGCCATCCTGCTTGTCTTCCAGAAAGGTGTAAAAGAAATGCAGCTCTGAACCTGGACAGGGCTTTGGGTGTGTGGCCCTGCAGACACTTAGGAGAACCCCAAGAATGAAAGTGAAGCAATACTTGCAGCTCATGAGAAATAATGCAGAACCAGCTTTGTTGAGTGCTTTGAGGTCGCTGGCTAAGGGAAGAAGAAAGCACTGCTCATATCAATATCTAATTGGTGTAAAGTAGGTTTAAATGGACTTTGCTTTGGTGGGGTAGATTAAGCTCTTCATGACTAATGATATTCAAATCCATTTTTCATTCAGATAATGAGCAAAAATTGATGAGCAAAAGCTTCCTCTTCCTTAACTTCTAACACAGCATTTTGTCCTCTCTGCACAAGCTATCTATCTCTGGTCATCTCTCCTCCCATACCTGATGATGAAACAGTTGGTGTCTGTGTCAGGAAAACTCCCAGCCATGGAACAATACTGGAAGAGACAGGGTGCAGCCCCGTGAATTTATTCAGGGCTGTCCAAGAGCTCCCAGCTCCAGGAACCTCTGTCAATAACAGATAGTGCAACAGACGCCTGGGGGCTGAGCGGGATACTGGCAGACGATGCACAGAGGCTATGGTCCAGCACATGAAACAAGATTGTTCTCCCCATTAATTTCCTTTCCTATCTTGTCTTCCCACCTGCTGTCTCGTTTCCCTGCTGGTTCTGGCCACCCGCCCATTCAGCTGTTTCTGTATGGGAAGGGGCTTCCCTTGCTACTGCCCTGCCTGTTGTGCAGCCTAAAGGGACCCTGCTTTTTGCCTCTGGCTGTTAATTTCTCCTGCAGTAGGAATGAGGAGTGTTAGTTCAGGAGAGAGAGCAAGAGCAAAGTGTGCTATGGGCTGTGAGCATATTGAGTGGGCTGCCATAACTGTCCACAATGATTTGTTCTTTCTCCAAGACAAATGTTTCTGTGATAAGAAATGAGAGTCACCTGGCTTCTCTTCCACTGATGGTGCTAGTAACTGCTTTATGATGTCAGATAAAATCATAAAATGATGGAAAGGTTTGTGTTGGAAGGGACCTTAAAGATCTCCTTCCAATGCCTTGGCCATGGGACGGGATACCTTCTGCTAGATGAGGTTGCTCAAAGCCCCATCCAAACTAATCTTGAACTCTTTTGAGGATGGAGCAGCCAGAATTTCTCTGGGCAACCTGTTCCAGAGCCTCACCACCCTCAGAATAAAGAATTTCTTCCTGATGTCTAATATAAACCTACCTTCTTTCATCTTGAAGCCATGGCCCCTTGTTTAAAGCACTACTGTTTGATGTCATGTCCTGAAACATGGACACAGATCAACCTACACTCTTCCTAACAAGTTCACAGCCAAGCTTACACAAAGGAATCTTTCCATATATCCTTGCTCAAACAAAATACTGCTATGCAGCTGTCTGGATTTCAGTTAATCTTTGGGACATTCCCAGTAAAGCATTTTTCTCCTGCTGACAGTCAATGTTGCATTCTCACTAGTGACCGAGCAATATGTTTGAATTGTACAGAAACAAACAACACATAGGGGTAAAAAAAGCATTAAGGAATAAGATTCTGCTATTAAGGCTTGCTCTAATTATGTGCTTCAAATTCATATAGGGTTGCCATATTTCAGTGCTCTTGGTGAATGAGCCTGTATTTAGAATGGAAACACCATGGAATCATTATCTAGTTAGTCTGGGTTTTTTAAAAAAATAAAGGAGAAGAATTTCTATGACTTTTTATGGTCTACAGTTACCCAGAGGATATGAAACATCTGCTTTTCTGTGGTAAGTAAAGAATAACTCCAGCTGAGCATCCAATCACAAAATTAATCTGCATTTTATGGTCTATCTAAGAGAAACCATCAACTTATGCTATTTTAGATGATATAAGGGTATGTTCTAAAGAAATTTTTGAAAACAGTATTAAGCAATTAAACAAAACCTAACTGGGTACTGTATAATATGTCTGATTTTTTTCTAAAGGAGTTAGTTTTGTTATTGTTTACCTGGTAGAACTTCCCCTTTTGATTAAAATTAAAACTAATTTTGGTGATACCTAGAGGAAAAAAAAAAGCAAAATATATCTTTGTGCAAACTGAAAGGATGGAAAAGAACAAAATACTTAATCATTCAATTCAGGTTCTTGTTTATTTAAAAAGATATGTGAGGCAAAGCCAGTGAGCAGTGTTCCAATAGCAAAGAACGTGGAAACGAAACTGACTTCAGACAGAACCAAATTGACAAAAATTGCACTTAATGGAGGAAAAAAGTAAGAAAAAAAAGGAAAAGAAAGCTAAATGAAAAAGGAAGCAGGCAAACAAAAAAAAGTAGAAGCAAACTAGGTATAGATTTTATCTGGATAATGTTCCTTTAAACAGGTTATTTTAATAGTATACTTACTATTTTCTTCCAATTATTCCCACTGCATTTTACTTGTAAGTCCAGTTTTGTTCCAAAGCAAAGTTCTTTTATTTCTTGTTTGTAAGTGTATATTGATTATTTTACTCTGCTTGCAGTGGAGCTTGAAATGAATATTTTTCATAGTTTCCTTGCTTGTGCATCAGCATTATCAATAATCCTGGCAGAATATTAGTAGGAGGAGGTGAAACAGGGCCCAAGCACCTTGATTTGCTTGATATAACTGTAATGACATAAATAAGCTTGCTACTGATTTATACTAATGAGATCAGAGCTGAGCCTGTGAAAGCAATGTGTAAACACTACATTTGGCTTGTTTGACTTTCATTTGCAGGACCTACTCTTGCTGATGTCCACAGCAAGGGGCTCAGTAATACAGACACACGTTAGCCTAGATGTGCTTTTTGTAATACCATTCCTAGCTTTAGTGAGATACATTGCCTTTATATTGGGCTGTAATGGAAGTCCTGTGTTTCCATGATCCTCAGTTGATTAGATATTCCTGCAGGTGGATGCTTTAGACTGATGGGATGAAGTCATGGTGACTTCCATTTAGCAGTCTGAAGTTAGACTAGTTGACTACATAGACACTGCAGATGAGAGGAGAAATATCACTCCAGGCCAAGATAGGCATCTGTGTAAGAGATTTCCTTGTTCATCTTGCCCCACCTGTCTCTCTCCTTGGAACAGAGCAACCCAGAATCTTTGAGATCAGCTCAAAAGTTACGAAGTCCCTCCTCCCTTTCCTCCTTAGATGTACTTTCTGCTTCATTTCAAGGCATGTATACCATACTGCATGATGGAAGAGATTATTTCTAATACCTGTCCTGAACCTCTCACATGTGCTCTCCTGTCCATCTCACCCTCCAGACTGCCTGAGGAACATTTTCCTCTGCTGCCTTTTGCTTTCCCAGCCAGGGTTCCCCGTGAGCTGTGCTAGCTGTGTGTGTGCAGTGGGGAGAGATAGCTGTGTGATGCAGAATGGTGAGAGCTGTCAGTCTGATCCCTGCTGGAACATGTTGGGTCACAACTTCTCAATTTCGGGAAATCCTGAAGCTTCAATATTGAATATTGCAGGGTTAAAACTCCTTATGAAAAGTAATAACATTTTTATTTGAGCTGAAGAAATGTCACAATAGATTTGAGATTTTGCATTCAGGCCAGTGACAAGAGGAACAGGGAAGATGGTTATGTGCATATAAGGCAAACAATTTTTTTTTCTCTGTGTAGCACTGCTGGGATTATAATTGGAATACAGCAGTATATTACAAATGCCGTGTTGCAAAGACAGCACAGAAAAGGTAGGAAGAGTTCAGAAGAAAAGCAACAAATATAAAGTTTTGTTAAAGAAAACTTCTCCAGGTTTTCCGGAGAAGTTCAAGAGCAAGAGGCCTCTGCACACAAGGAAGAAGGTCTGAAGGGAGACGGAGTAGCTAGCCATAAATATAAAAATAATGATCATACAAGGCTTGGTGTTTTGTCCTCACATGGCATCTTGAATTGTTGTTTCTCCTTATGGCTGGGGCCAGCCTTGTGCAGGGTGTCAGCCAGCAGAGACCTAATTTGTCCTTTGTGTGTGATCTGCACCAATATAGAAGACAGCCTAGCAACAGCCAAAGTGCTCAGAATTTTTTCCTGTGGACCTCTGTGTGTTTATAAACACATAACCAAAGAAGAAAGTAATAGAGAGCATTACATGTCATTACTTGCAATTGATTTTGTTAACGGTGATTCAAAACGTCCCCGGTTTTCATTGTACAGCTCACACTGGTGGAAAAAAAACAAAGCAAAACACCACAAAAAGACCTAATTTCTTTCAACACTGCCCAAATGAACTATACTACAATTAAAAGTAAAAGCCAATTTTGTCCCTATAAATACTTATCTTCATTTCACTCTTCATGTGGTTTGCACTGGATATAACCTGGAGGCAGCAGGCATTTCTGGCCTTAGTGCATTACCCCCACCCCTTGTACTGAACAGTAGCATAACCACCATGGTACCAGCTATAGGCACCACTTTTCCTGCAGATATCACACCTGATGGTCCCATAGAGAAGTATGGCTGCTGGCCTGTGGATACACACTACTGTTGTTTTCCTTGCTCAGAAATTAACTGCACAAAATCCACACTGTCTCCCTGAATATCATAATTGCTTACTTTATAAGTTAGGAAATTAAAACACTCCTCAAAGATGACCTCTTGGAGGTTGGAGCACTTCAGGCAAGGAAAAGGCAAAAGAGTCTTATTTTTCTCACTGTGGGTTATCTCAGCCTGAAAGAGAAGAAAGCTTCTTTATTTTTCTTCCTAATTATATTTCATAGATGTCCCAGAACAAGCCATTTCTGCAAAGCCCCTTGAAAGTGCATGGGGAGATGTGAAATATGGTGTGCTTTCCCAGAAAAGCTATTGGAGTGCCCTTTCTTGGCAATACAAAGTGCACACTTGAGCACTCAAGGGGCAAGTGCTTCCCTTCAAATGCTTCCCAGTTGAAAAGGAGGTACTGAAAGAGAAATTGCTTTCCGTGAGCTTTGACATGCTGTGTAAGGCAAAGAACGATCCCACAGAGACTTCCTGGACTCAGGGTATACCTGCATTGCCCTCAGAGCAGCTCACCTGGAACAGACACCATATCCTGGAAGAGGATAGCAGCCCAAGCCTTGCAAACAGAGCTCGGGGCTGCTGCAGCTTGGCCGTCACTGTCTGGGAGGTTTAAAGGGAGTGTCTCTGATTCCCTGCACACATCTCTCCTTTGGCTGTGGGAGACAAGTTCAGCTCCCTGTAGCATTAAAGCAGAGTCTGTGACCTTGGGAAGGAGACCTGTCCCTGGGCAGTCACTGATGGAAAGTGAGGGATCCCAGCCAACACCATGGCACCTATGTGATGCTCAGAGGCTGATGCCTCTACCAGCCACCCATTCCAGCATATAAAGTCACTGGATTGAGATGCCCAGCGTGTGACCAGCTAAGGTGAGAGGAAATGAATCTGAAATGAATCCTTAGCATCTCTGTAGAGCAAGGGAAACTGCACCCAGAGGCTTTCTTCCTCCATTTTACCTGCTTTGAGTCAGAAGTATTTGGGCCAAAATAACTCCTTTATTCTTTTCTTTCTTGTGCTCTGATGGAAATCTGATCTTAATAGTCTTTTGGGACTTTCAATTGGGGACCAAATCTATTTTCTGTTTGTACAGAAAGGTCATGGCCCTTTATTCTGTCTTCAGGGCATAGACAGACCCAGAAGAAGAAATATTCTACAGCATATTTCTGTACTGTAGAAATAGAACTTCCATTAAATCTTTTACTGCTTCAGTTTAAAATATGCATCTTCAGCTTTTATGTCATGTTATAAGAAAACAATATGTATTTATTTTAAATAGATTCTTAGAAAGATAAAGTTGATCCTATTTCTCAGCTGCACACTTTTGGGGCTACCAGAAGAAGATTATTTCTTCCATCATCTGAAGCTAAATTTGACGTAGCTCTAAACTTGGGAAAGCAAGCCATACTGTCAAGCTTAGATATCCAAAACTGCACAATACACACTTGAAAGTAGATACCTTTATAAATAGGAACCAATTTTCTTGTTTCCTGAGCCCTTCTTTTATTTTTAGTGGTAGATACAAAGAGCCCAAGAAATTTGACTTTATTTTGTTTAAATCATTAGTTTTAGAGTTATGTATGTCTGTTCAGGTACTGAACTAAGTAGGAAACACATCTTTTCACTTCACTCCAGCTTTCCTTTTGTGAAGCAAAGTCTAATCCTGTTCCTCAAAAATCAAAGGCAGGACTTGTCCTGATTTCCAAGTGGCTGGTGACCATAAGGCCTTCTCCAGATGATCTACAGAAGGGTTCATTTGCTCGGATGTCACGCTTAATTTGCCACCACTAGTAAGTAGCTGCACTGTCAAGAATTGCACAATTGGGCATTTGGCCCCCAAATTGCTACTTCATTTTCATTTTTAACACTCGTTTTGTGGGAATGGAAAAGAAATTACACAGTAATTAGGGGACCAAATACACAACTGAGCAATTCTTTGGGTCCTCTGTTGTGCAGGCCAATGACCACAAGCCTCAAATAGAAATACCAAAGGAACATGAGCACTTCATCGTTTTTGTGCTTTTATTTCAGGCCTTTAGAAAAGTATTCTAAGATAACTGTTGCTAAAATTCCTCTTAATCTATGAATGCTAGCAACATTACACCTTGAAAAGGGTGGTGGTTTTATTTTTGCATTTTTTATGTGGAAGCTGAATCCTTTGATAAATGGTAGGTATCTTGATTTGCTTGCTAACAGGGAACTTCTTGTGAAACACAGTGTATCCATTTTATCCTGAAAAGCGAACACATAATATATGAAAAACTGTGAGACTTTCAAAGTCTGATGGTTTCCCATACTGGTTTTTGAAAATAAATATCCTTTATGTTTAAAATGCATGTTTGTTTCATAGAAGCTTTCATTCTAACTGGTCTAAAACATAGAAAATAAATCACACTCTTCTTGAAGATAACCAAGATTTTGTTGATAAAGTATAACAGAATATTCAGAGCAAAAAAAAAAACTTTCTGATGAACAAGCCAGGAGAATGACTCAATTTTTTTCCCACCCTAATATTTTGCAGCCCCAGATTAAATTCATCACAGGAGTGCTCCCAGAAAAGAGTCTGATGGGTAAACCCCATTATTAGAAGATTATAATGACTTCAAACTGCCCTTGTTCAAGGAGGTAACATATGGAGAATCCCAAGTGGAAGAAGAAAGCACTTGGTATTCCACAGATGCAGCTGGAAATGCTTCCTTTTGACTTCATGAGCATGCATTCAAAGAGGCATGACCTTGGATATTTTTTCCCTTGCAGTACACAATTAGCTTTGTCCAGAATGATAGTTTATAAGTAATTTTTAATTGTGCAGAAATTGTTGTGTTTATAGTGAAAATGGTAAGTCGTTGAATTACTGTAAAATTTCTAGTTAATTAAATGCTTTATACCTTTTAGCAATTAGGTTTGCGTAGTAACCTGTTGCCATGTCCTACATTTATTTTAATATTTAACCACAGATGCTCTGTCAGCAGAGAATTGAGCTCTCCTATGATGACTGGAGAGAGGGGAAGGAGGAAGTGAGTGGGTGGGTAAGAAGCAGTGATAACAAAGGTTTTATTTCATCCTGCAGGTGACATTGAAGACATATTGCCATCTGGCATGATAAACATTATAATATATCAGTGCTTGTTTGCCAGATGTTGCTAGACACAAATAGGCAGTGGTTCTGATGCATAGGGATGATTTAGCAAAGTGCATCTTGCTAAATTGGAGTATCTGAGTTGTCATGTTTTATCTTACTTCCACTGGCTAGGTATAAAACAGGAGGGACATCAGAGTTACTGAAAATTAGGCAAATTGTACAGTAAAACCAATATTCTACTGCAGACCAACACAAATAAGGCCATTGTGTGTAACATCTAGTTCAATTTGATAGTGTTTGAAATAGGCCAACACGTGATAGTGTGCTCTGCCAACACTTTATACATTCATGCAAGCATTTTTCAAACATAGATTGCAAGGCAAATAAATGCACTCATATTTCTTAGTTTTTTCAAAGTAGAACATTTTAATTTCCATTTTGATCAGTGTGTATGTGTATATGTACATATCCAGGTCCTTGCTGTCTGGGAGATTTTTCATCTTTCCTAGCTGAGACACAGAAAGCCATAAACATTAGTATGCCTTTCACACAGAAAATCAGACATTTTCTGTCCCACGTTGCTTATACATCAAATAAAGCCAAGGTGTAGGGAACCCTGGGCCCTCTGAAAATTGAAGGTGAACATCAGTAGGCATTGCAGACACTAGAAGGAAATTTGAGTGGTAAGAATTACGCATTACCCTGAAGGTAGTCTGTTATTTTCTTCTGTATTGCAGTTATATTGAGAGGCAAGACAAGCTGGAAAAAAAACCCAAGACGCAACAACCAACCAAAAAAACCCTTGAAAACTTCTTTCCTCTTTTCAGTCTTTTTGTATCAACCCCATGGGCAGCCTATGGAACACTCAAGAATGAAAATGTAAGAATGAAACTGGAATAAAAAGTATTTTTATTCTATGATCTGTATATTTTCATTTATCACAGAAACATCCTGTCTATTCAGAATAAGAGATGGGGGATTAAAACGGGGAGAGTTAGGAAATGGCAAGGAAACTTCCGCTCTGATAAAGTATCTATTTAGGTATAGGCTGCTGCTTTGACACATTGGTAATAGTGATGCTGTAGACCAGACTGATAGATGGTATCAGAGAAGAAGAAGAAAAGAATAAATAAAGCATTGCTATACAGATGTCCTCAGGGCAGGGCTTATGTCACATTATTTCACCTCCTGAGAAAAAATGAAATATCTTGCTGGGTCAGACCAGTGGCCCGCACAGAACAGGCTTCTGAGAGTGCAGAAAGTGAGACTGTGGGCGAGAGCCAATCTGCCACCAGCAGTAGGCTTTCCCTCCCCTTGCATTCCCCAGGGTGCCCTGCTGCAGTCAGTAACATATCTGGCTGTGGATTTGTTACCTATGGCTAATCTCATTCTGAATCTGTTGGTCCTGTCTCTTTCCATAACTTCCCATAGGGACAACTTCCCTGGCTGTGAAAAGCTAAATCCTTTCAACCATTTTAAGCTGCTATGAACTTCAGTGTTCTGAAGCTATTTCTGAAGTGCTCCAGACAATTCTAACATTGTGGGATCTGTTGAAGAATAATTCTGCACCTTGAGAATCTACTGACTTCATTTTTTTTAGAAGTTCAATCAGAATTTTACTGAGTATCCTCTCAAACTGTAAACCAGAGGCATTTTTAATCTTTCCAGATACTATAGCTCTGTCCTTATCATAATTTTCTTTTCTGTATCTTTTCTATCTGTTCAAGGACCTTCTAGAGATAAGAACCATGAACAATAATCAGAATGCAGATTTGCCAAGTTTTTATACAGTGGCAACGTAAAGTTTTGTGTTTTATTCTCACAGCCCTTTCTGATGATACTTGTTGCTTTTGGTCCTATATAGCTGATCCTTTTACTCCACTCTGTGAAATGACCATTGATCCCTCCCTGCCTTTTGGTTCCCATTCTTTAAACAGTT
Source organism: Sturnus vulgaris (assembly GCF_052056855.1). Taxonomy (NCBI): domain Eukaryota; kingdom Metazoa; phylum Chordata; class Aves; order Passeriformes; family Sturnidae; genus Sturnus; species Sturnus vulgaris. The sequence goes on along the minus strand of NC_142244.1, from coordinate 40,313,708 downwards.
TCATATCCATAAAAGGGCTTTTCCTTCAGCCTCTTCTCATTGCTTCTTTGACAGTCTTTCCAGAAAGAACCTTGCCAAAATCTTCCTGGGCAGCCAAACCTAGGATATTGATTGGATCAGCTTAGAGACACAGCCATTGAAGCAAGCCAGGAATTGCCTTCACGGGAGCCTTTCCCACCAGGCTGTCTGGGTTCTGTGACCTTTCACTCTCCTGTCATGCCAAGGCTGGAGTCAGACTGGGCAGTCTGTGCTTACAAGACCATGCCTGACCCTTTTCTGTGGATAAATCACCTTGGCACCCCACCATTCCTCCAGCTCAGGGGATTCTAGATGACATGTACCAGCTGTGGCTCTGCAATTTCACGGTTCCTTCAATTCTCTCAAGTAAATGCCATCCAGTCCTAGTGATGTCTTAGTTGCCTGTGGGGTTTAAAACACTCCATGTATTTGTCTGGACTGTGTTAAGCCTCTCTGACCTATCGACTACAGAAAAAGTTAGATATGGAGCTATTTCCTCTGTGTAGGATAGGAAAGGCTGATGGCAAAAGTTCACTGAGTTTTTTCACTGTGGAATTATGTTCCCCAAATGTCTTTTTCATACTTTGGTCATCAAACAGTTCCACTGATTAACTCACCTTCATCCCCCTCTTGAAGTATTAATGAGTATGTGACCATCAGTAAAAAAAGCTATCCTGTGCATGCTCAGCAGTCCTAACTCTTCAAATGACCTGTTTTCCTTTTGACCTGTTTCCCTTTCAATTTTTTAACTGCTGACCTTTTCCCTGTGACAGCCTCCTTAACTTTCCTGTTGAGCCATGCAGCGAGTTATTAGATTGCTTTGTTTTCCTTTTGAATTATATTTTATCTGGGATCCTAATATAATATTTTTCCCAAAACCTCATGATGCTTATAGATTTCTTGGGTTTGGACTACTCCTTTTAGGCTATGTTTTTATTTGTTTCCTTTGAATCAATTGCCTAATTTTTCTGCAGTCTCTTTTCTTTTGTATTTTACTTATGAGAAATAAGTTCTCCTGAAAAGTTAAAAGAGGCTATAAGGTCCTTGCTGGAGGACTGAGTAGATGGATTAGAACAGATAAGGGGTCTGAATCACTTACAACAGCATAGCAGTTATTGTTACTATCCATCTCCTTTTTATTGCTTTTGGAATAACCCAAACCTGTTTGGTTTTTTTCTTTAATATTCTCCTTTCCTCCAGTGTCATGTTGTATCTGCTGTTCATTTAGACATTCCCCACATGGATTTTACTGTTTATATATATATATAAATCTTTTGGTTTTTACATGGCAATCTTTCTTGGCATGCTTTTTCCCGTAAAACTCTTGCAAAATTAAGAGTGTGTAATTAAAAAGATGAAAATGTATATATTCCTTGACAATTTGATTTTTTTTATTGTTGATTCTTCTTGTTTTCTGACTTTTCAATGTTGGTTAATGTAATATATGAAGCATGTCTAACCTATTACTATGAACTTATCTTTTTGCTCTTCATGCATTTTTCCTTTTTCAAAACCTCTTCGAGTCCAAAATCCTTAGCTCTTTGCTTGTGAAAATTTCATCAGCATCAACAGGAAAAAAAATGAAATTAAATAGAGGATGGACCTTCATGTACCCCGAGTAGGATAGAAAACATTTATTATATTTGCTAAATGATAAAGTGGGAAGATGGGTGTGAAGAGGCCTACCCAGTGTGACAACATTTCAGAAATAACTTTCAATTTCTTGAGCAAATCTGCATTGATTTTTTTTTTCACTTTCATTTAGTGGGTTTTTTTATGTCTTCAAAGTTGGCTTTTTTCTTGCTCTTGCTTAATTTTTCTTTGACACAGTATTGTTAAATTCCATGTCATATATAATGAATGCTGTACCTTTGGATTGCACTGTTGACATTTCCAAAACTGGAAACACCTGACTATACAACAAAGAAAAGAAAGTATTTCGTGTCATAAATGGGTATAATAGCCATTCTTTAACTAATGAAATTTATTATATTCTGTATATTTAAAAGAGCCACTTCACAGATTGCTACACGCCAACCTATATTTCATTCCTAACATGAAACAGAGGTGAGAGTAATGGACTTTTCTCTAATAGGACATTACTAGTGTCTGTGTATAAATTAGAAGATATATTTCTGATGTTATTGTTTCTTTGAGGAAGTGTCATTTAACTTCAGATGGTGCAAAGAGGAGTTCAAGGAAACTGAAATGAAGAAGGGACTAGTGGACTTAGTAAAAGATCTAAAAAATCAAGGAATGCCATATGGAGAACTAGAAAGCTTAGCACAGGGTGGTGGCTTCCACTTGGGTATTCATGAGAGAATAAGGTCTTCTGTATGTGTTCCTGTACTATTGTCTGGAAGCCCTTTAATTTGTCATTTCCACTGTAAGTTTCTCTGTAATCATCAATAGATAGATGCAATGAGAGAGATAAAAATTATTAAAATATTTCCTATAAACTAACTAGCACAGGACAGTCCATCTTTAATGAAAAAAACTATAAGAAGGCAGGTGTAAGAGCTGATTCAACCTCCCACCACTTCTATAGTTAACAGGCTCCTGCTGAACTGTCCTTGGTGGCTCTTTGCAGCATCAGATTGTTCATCATCGGTTTCTCTGAGGTACAGAAGGGCCATGACTTTTTTTTGTTGTTTTAGAAACAGCCAACTAAAACCAGACTCAGTTCTGGACTCTTCTGTGTATATGTGGGTCTCTGCAGGAGGTACAGTTGCAATGCACCACATTCACTGCTGAGAAATATGATCAAGGATGCTCTGTGTAGTTTAAATCCCACGTGGTTGCAGGAAGAACCATCCTTCTTGCTGGCAGAAGAAATTCTCACACACATGAGCTATGAAATGTAGCTTGGTTGTTTGCTGGGTACAGTCACTTACTTTGATTGTTCCTTTAGTGTTTTTCATTCTGGAAAGGCCCATCTGGCTTCAGGGAGGCTCATCTAAGGAGAATGATAAATGCCTGCTGGAAGACTGGAAACTTTCTATGACTTTGGTAGGTACTTTAGAGATTCTTTAGCCAGAGGGTCTGACAGACATTAAAGTTCCTTCTTTTAATAATGACTGCTAATATCAAATGCTCCATGTTAATATTTAACACCTGGAATAAATGAACTGATTTTCACTGTTCTTCAATACAAAGAAAATCAAGGAAAATTAAGCATGTACAGCACATGAAAAAACGTTTTATTTTGCTTTGATACCCAGATTTAATGCATGTGATCTTGACATGTCATCCTACACATTCAGTAGAGGTGGAATGCATGTAGGATTTGTCAGAGCCTATTGAGTGACCTCTGCTCTCATATTCTGAATGAACAAGTTCCTTTTCAAGAGATATAGGAGTGAATCTATTGACAGGATCATCTTACCATGCTATGTAACAGGCAAGAGTCAACCATGATGGAAACCTCTGATCCATCTGCTTGTCTTAGTCCTCTAACTCTTTTCCAGAGCAACATAGGAGTAGCTCAATGACTTGCTTTTTATTTAATGCAGACATTATCTCTTCAAAGGCTATTTTGTGGGGTTGGACACAGTCACTGTATTTTCTTTTTAGTTTAACTTGGCTGGTCTGATTATTTTCTCTAGCCATTCAAATGATATTTTATGCTTACTTGCTGACTTTTGGGGCTGATACTTTTGTGCAAGTGAGTTGTGCATAAAGCTTAGAGGCTTTGGGGGTTTTGTGTTTGGTTTTTTTTTTTGCCTTTCTCTAAGTAAAAGAAGTAAAAATAGCAATGGATATCAGTGCATATAAACAAGAACTATTACTGTGTTGAGATACAGCTACACAACCTCTCTGTCACTTTAATGCAGCTGGTTAGTCATAATTCTTGCTGCAGGTCAGAGGCAATGAGTTTGGATGTTATATGTGATCTCCTGGGAAAGGAAGCCATGGATTGGCTGAGCAGTGACAATGAAGTCTGGATTAGAAGCAGCTTCTTTACTTCTTTCTAACTCTGGGGAAGTAGTAGCTGTTAACAGCTCCTCTCTGTAGAGACAATGCAAGGTCATTGTAAAGATGTATTTTTATTATAATCAGTGTGAACCCATGGATTGTTTACAGGAAAGAAAAGGGAGAAAGAAAGGGGAAAAGACAGGATGATCAAATCAGAAACATGCTGGTGCTGAATATAAACCTTGCAGGGACAGGGTTTTGGTTGAAAACTCTAATTTGTAATAATAGGTCCCATAGCTCAAAGTTTGAACAGATTGAACAACTGCCAGTCAATTTAAATTCTAGAGAAAAGAATGATTCTGAAAAAATACTGGGCTAGAAGCAAAGATTTTATAATTAGTTGTTGCTCTAGATTAGTTGTTGTTGGAATCATAATGAAATGCTGGGCTTTAGCTCAGGAGAAGACACATAGGAAGTTTCAGTGAGGGTGATGAGATCCTTTTCACAAGCACTGAACCCCAGGATTCTGGGATTCCAGGTCAGGGGATATGTGGGCAGGGTGAGAGATGTGATACATGAGTCTGCACAGAGCTGTGTTGTGGCACATCTGAAGTTTTGGAGAGAGGGTTTCAAGAGGTTCTTGTCCTGGACTGCACATCCAAGACCATCTTAGAAGAGTTAAGTTAATTAACAGAGGTAGTAAGCTCCCCATGGAATGGTTTGGGTTCGGAGGGACCTTGAAGATCATCTTGTTCCAAGCTCTCTGCCATGGAAGGGATGGCACCCACCAGATCAGGTTGCACATCCATCCTGGCTGTGAACACTTCAAAGGATGGGGCTCCTCCCCAGTGAAGCAATATTTGGCCCTAGAGAGCTTTAAATGATCCCTCTACAAGGCTCTGAGAGAACACAGCACAACAAAGTATCTTGGTAAGTCTAGGTAGAAGGGTAGGCTTAAAAGAGTGTTCGTGTATGTCTAAACATGATGCTGGATCCAAACTTCAATGAGTTCACTGTTTTAAGCACTTCATATTGTCCTGCTACTCCTACAACATTAAGTGGATTTTACTAAAAAGGCAAAAAAAAAAAGAAAAAGAACATACGAGAGATATTATTTGTAACAAGCCACAGTAAACTCCTATTTACTAGTGAAAAGAGACTAAGCTGGGTTGAACTAATTTTTAAGAATTATAAAATAACTTATTATTTTGCTGTAACATAAATGAAAGTGGCTAGGAAACACTTTTTAAAATGTAATTTTATTTTATTTTGTAGTAACACTCTCACAGGTCATCTGAATTCTGTAAAATTTTGAGAGTCTGAGTAAGTCAGAAGGATTGGTAGCATTTTCTATTACATTGGGTTGGGATTTTGGGCTGGGTCCAAAACTAATTTTTGATTGCTTACAGCTGAGGGTGTTAGAATGAACTGCTTGACCAGGATTGTTCTAGAACAATCGCATTCTGTTGGAAGTAAGCCGATAATAACAACTAATATCAAGTCCTTCATAGAATTAATTCAGTCTTTTTGATGTTCATGATTTGTTAATGAGCAGCCTGCAATTTTATTTGAACTTCTAAATAAATTAATTTTCTAAATATTTTTGATAAACACTTTTTTTTCTGGATTGTTTATAAACAATTAATTGCAAGTACTCCTCAATCAAAATTTAATTGATGTTCATTAAATTTTATCACAGCCACTGTTCTCTGTGGTATTTTTAGAGCTAGGCAGTAAACATTTCTTTCACCTTTTTGTAAATTTTATTTATTAAAGTTTAAAAATGCCCCCAAATATTTGGAAATTTCTTACCAAAGAAGAACTAGGGTGGCATGGTATCCAGCGATATCTATGTGGGCTATTTAATCCATGCATTGAACAAATCTTTACTCTGTATTTTGAATTACAGTGACTTGGAATATTGCTGCTGCTATTTTTTTTCTTTTATTTTGATATAGACTCATTCTTGATGGAGATTTTATTAATGTAAAGAAATCTAAAGAAAAATGTTTTGATTTAAGGCAACAGTATTTTCAGAGGAAAGTGAGGTTTTCAGAGGTTTTCAATATTTTAAAACAGGTAAGCTTCTCAGAATCAGGAATAAACCACCACCATCTGCTGTTTCTTCAACTCAGCCTTCAGAGAACGAACCAGTTTAAGTATTTGGCACTGGAGGAAAAACTAAACTACTTTTCTCGTAAACAACTTTCCATTTTCCTGGAGCAGAAATTTTTATACCCATGAGCAAAATAGATGAGGTGAGGTGAGATTCACCTGGCCAAATGAAGCTGTCCAAACTCAAGTTAGCCAACTTAGGTGCCTTCTAAAGGACATTATTTCTCTTAAGTTTGATGTCTACATTAGATAGACTGTAGGTGGCATGGCAGTATTTTTAACCAAACCCTGCTTGTATTATCTGAAATGTTCATTTATATGTCTTTGCATTAGTGGATAAGCTCCTAAGACTTTTTCCCAGAATAAATGTTCTCATTTGCAAGTCCTGTAATCTCATGCTCTGTGAATTCTTTTAATATCCATTTAGAAAGAAGCATTTCTTTGAATGCCTGGTCCAGCCAATCTCTTCTCTAAATGGCTCATGGAAAGGAGGGGATGCAGTGTGTTTGATGTTGGGCTGCCTAAAGCCTTTGAGATGCAATGACTTCTAACTTCTAAGACCTGTGTGCCAAGAAACACCAAATATTGCTAATCTCTAAAGCTTTTATGTTATTAGAGCACAAAATAACAAGCTACCATGACATAACTCTTTACGTAGATGAAACTTGGACTGAGACAGATAGAATTAAACGCTTAAAAGAAATCTGTCCCCTTCGCCTACACATTTTGTCCTTTCAGGGCAGCTTTTTTCTTTCTTATAATCCTTTGTGGACAGAAGCAAACTGCACAGGATCCCTAGGAAAGATTCCTTCACATCACTTTTCTAATATAACTTCAGATACGTCCCCTCTTGCCAGGAGCCCTCCAGTTATGCTCTGGAGTTTCCTGTTTTGTGTTTGGACTCACTGTATATTTCTAAATCCCTTTTTGTGCTATTTCATTCCTGAATCTTCACCCAGCTGTGATTATTCCAGGAGGATGCTATTCTCTGTTAGGAATACACCAATATATGTAATTGGCAGAGATGTGGAACTAGTTAAATGGCTGCATCATCGACTGGAGATGGGAAAGAGAGCTGTGATTTTCTGTTATATCTTCCTCTATCTTTAAACTCTTCCTATAATCTCCATCACAAGGGAAGTAGTAGCTTGTTTTATTTTATTTTTACACAGTTGTTGACAAACTTGCCACTGCAGTACATACTCTTGCAAACATACAGCCTCATTTCCCTGGTCACATTTTTGCAGGGCTCCTCAGTTTCTGAGTTTTTTCAGGATGCTGCAGAACCATTGCTCTTTGATTTGAATTGGTAAATAGAAATACAGACAAGAACACAAACACAAAACTATACATGTACGCACATGCCTTGCAATTTTTTCCTAACCAGACTATATAAAACTTGAAATCAGCCAAGATTGTCAAGATAGAAAATAAAGTGGTGAGCCTGATAGTTTTCAGTTCTTCGTTACTACCCAGGTGGCCCTGCTGGAGTTTGGAGACTTGTTACAATTTGCTTGACACTTCATACTTTATTAAAGAAAATATAAAATAATACTGAAAAAGAACACTTTCTATGCTGGATAAAAATGTAACAGATGGACAAGATTTTTCCTAGCAATCTCTAAGAAAATTGACTCAACAGGACACCAAAGAAGTGGCAAATAAAAATTTCTACAGTTTTAATTCTTAGCTCATGAGCTTAGTGAAGAAAGTTTTAATGCAAACCTAAAACTGGGTATATTAGAAAATGTGTAATTTCTGCTAGTTTTCCTGAGAATTATATATTAAGCATGTAAGAACCCTAGCTCACAGGCATGACCTACTAGCTTGGGTCCCTGGAAGAGTAAGTGGTAAATACTAGTTTGGAAGAACACAGACCTTATACACAAACAATGATCTATGTGACATGAAGAAACTTAAAAAAAACCAAACCACAAACAAAAAACAAAAACCAGAGTGCAAATTATCAGTCCTCTCAGAAAAAAAAAAAAAAAAAAGAGAGACATAAGATTGCAGTGTTTGTCTGTATAGTTGAGAACAAGGCAGAAATATACATAAGGAAGTGGGTGTTTGTTTTCTCATGTTTAGCTGGAAACTAAAGAAGCCAAAACCAGATTGTACTTTTTATAATTGCAGAAGAGCATCCACACTTGCAATAGCTCTCTGCCTTTTGCTACTTCAGTGTGACACTACAGATATTTTAATAAGTGAATTGTAATATCCTCTCATCTTAAGAGTCCAACATCATGTGGTGATGTAATGGGATGTTCTTCCTTTTATGTTCATTCTGATTCTTTCATCCTTTCATTCATTTAAATGCTTAGAGAGGTGGTTTGAGTAAGTCAGGAATACTACCTTTTTATGCACTTTCTATCTTGTATCCGATGTTAAACTGTTTCTACTGAGTAATAGGAGAAGGGGTAGCCTCTTGCATAAATAGATTTATGCATAATAACCCCATTCTGTTGCACAAGGAGGGCTGGGTTAGCAGAGATTTGGAGTTTTTTCTGTAGTTTCAAGAAGGTGTTTTTTAGATGATTTGCTGTTTCAGACATTCCTGAAACCTGCATCTTGGATGGACATGAAAGAAATGTAATTTGTTTGAGTATCACATCTGTTTTTATTTTAAATGCAAGCTTTTAAGGGAGAAGGGATATATTTTACCAGACCAGCTGACAGAACTGAGTAAAAATGAATGTTATTCTCTGCTTTAAAATTCTTCTTTGGTTCCCTGACTTTGAATGTGAAGTCTGCACATTTTTTTTCATTTGCATTTTCATTTAGAAAGAGATACCACATGTCTCTAACTCTTCTGCCTTAGGACATGTTGGCTACCACATCTTTATTTTGTTTTTGGCATTTTGGTTTCTGGCTTATTAGTACATGGTGATTTGTCTGCATGGGAATCTCTTCTCAGTTTTTACCTGTTTTTCTCGCTTTACCCTAATTTTCATCATTTTATATACAAGCCCTTCTAAAAAAATCTTGCCTTTATAACACAGAATACAGAATCATATTTTCATAGAATCACAAAATGTTATGATTTGGAAAGAGCACCTTCCACTAGACCAGAGCCCCATGCAACCTCACCTTGAACACTTCCAGGCATGGGGTATCTAGATCTTATGTGGGTAACTTGTTTCAGTGTTTTATAACCTTCATTGTTAAACACTTATTTCTTATATTATATTTAATCTAAATCAGCCCTCTTTTAAAACCATTAAACCCCCCCAACATTTAAAAAAAAATTAAAAACCATTACCTCTTGCCCTTAATCAGTCTTCATAGGAGAGATCATCTGAGTGGCCTCCTCTGGACACTTTCTGACAGATCCATGTCCTTTTTATGTTGGGGACACAGTTAGATGCAGCACTCCAGGTGGAGTCTCACCAGAGCAGAGCAGAAGGGCAGAATCCCTTCCCTCACACAGCTGGATACAGCCCAGGATTGGCTTTTTGGGCTGTCAGTGCTCATTGCTGGCTCATGCCCAGCCTCTCATCTACCAGCATCCCCAAGTCCTTCTAGGCAGGGCTGCTCTGATCTGTTCATCCCCAGCCTGTACTGGTACAGGGGGTTGCCATTGCCCATTGTGCACTTGTTAAACGCCATGAAATTCTCATGAGTCCAGTTCTTGAGCTTGTCCAAGTCCCTCTGGATGGCAGACAGTTTTTCTAAAAAATTCATTTTACATCTCTTTACTGCTTTCATTATTATTGCTTCTACTACTTTTTTCACCTCCAGGAAAGCTATCTAAATGATCCTCCTTGCTTTCATGGTAACTATTTTTATATATTCCTGAAAAGATTTAAATAATTGATCTTTTTCTCCATATAAATCACTGATTCATACAGCTACTGAGCCACCACCATCCTTGTGCCAGCTTTAGAGCATGTCCAAAATTGAGAGCATAGAAATATTTTTATAACATGCTCCTTTATCATGAAAGGTCTATTGAAAACTACTTGGCAAAGAAAGAGTTCTGTAAGATTTCCAAATACATAAAGGACCTTCATCTGATCCAAATTAGACCGATCTGTCAGCCTAAGCATATGTCCACTGAAAGCATATCAAAAGCTCTTACTACTATCAAGAATATGATTCAAAAACCCATTTTTTAGGCTAAGGACTTGATCTAACTTTAAAAAAGCATGTAAATAAAACTGCTGTGACTGTGTGAAATCCCAGCAGGGCTGATGTGAGGTTTATGTCCAGGACAGTTTGGTTATGCACTGCAATTTGAGAGGCGAATAAGCTGCTTGACATTGAATCGACACAGAGCCTAATCAGCCTGCAGGAAGTAAACAAACTCCCTATCTCTCAGTGAAGTACACGGGGCAAGGCTAAGCAGCACTGAGAAATTCCAGGCTTTACATCAAGATGCATGATGGCTGTAGGGCTTTGGAAGCAGAAAGCTGAGCTAACTCAGCTGTGACATGGGAGATCACCATCATGAAGAGCACATGCTCCAGAAAACAGCTCAGCTGTGGATGTGGGTGGCAGATTGCAAATGAATGAGAGGTGTCTGAGAGAGTGAACAACTGATGTTGATAGTGTTTGGATTTAAGTGCATGTCCCTCCTCCTTCTGGGGACTTCTTTGAGAAGGAAAAGCTCTTGTCTGGCTCCTCTTATCCTCAACCCCTTATACTGCCAGAGTGTGTTTGGTGGGTTTTGCAGCTATAAGAGCCCTGTATTTCTTTCAACTTAAAAGCCTGAGGTAAAAAGTCCTCTGGATTTGATGGAAATGAGGTATCCCTGATCTTCATGTACAGAAGCTTGATAGTTGGCAAATAATGATATTTTAGAATCAAGGAATTGTCTTTCTATGAAGGACACATTTTAACAAGCTGGGATTTCTGGGCAACTGACGGTGTATCTAATGCACAAGACACATGGATATTGACATGGACTTATGTTACAATATTATAAATTATAGAAGAGAATCATACAATGGCTTGGATTGGAAGTGACCTTAAAGATCATCCGGTTCCAATCCCCTGATGTGGGGAAGGACACCTTCCACTAGACCAGGCTGCTCAGAGCTTCATCCAACCTGACACTGAACACTCACAGGTACTGGGCATCCACAACCTATCTCTCTCTCAGCAATCTGTTCAACTGCCTCAGTGCTCTCATGGTAAAGAATTTCTTGCTAACATCTAGCCTAATCCTACCCTCTTCCAACTTTAAGCCCTCCCCACTTGTCCTCATGCCCCTGTAAATTGTCCCTCTCTCTCTTTCCTATAGGTCCCTTCCAGAAGTACTAAAAGGCTGCAATTAAGTAATCTCAAAGCCTTTTCTTCTCCAGAATGAACGATCCCAATTCTCTTAACTTTGTCTCATAGGAGAGGTGCTGCATCCCACTAACCATCTTGGTAGCCCTTCTCTGGAGTTGCCCTTAGTGGCTGACGTTGTTCCTGTGCTGGGACACCAGAGCTGGATAGTCAATCCAGGTGGGGTCTCACCAGAGCAGAGCAGAAGGGCAGAATCCCCTCCTTCTCCCTGCTGGCTTTGGATGCAGCCCAGGACACGTTTGGCTTTCTGGGCTGTGAGTGCACATGGCTGGGTCATGTCCAGCCTCTCACCCACCAGCACCCTCAAGGCCTTCTCAGCAGGGCTGCTCTGACCAGTTCATCCCCCAGCCTGTGTTGGTACCAGGGTTTGCCCCAGCTCAGGTCTAGCACTTTGCATGTGGTCTTGTTAAAGTTCATGAGATTCCCGTGGGCTCACTTTCCAAGAGAGTCCAGGTCCAGCTGGTTGGCATCCCATCCTTCAGGAGTGTCAACAGGATCATTCAGCTTGGTGTCATCTGCAAATTTTCTGAGAGTGCTCTTGATGTCTTCATCTATGTTATTAATGAAGAGATTAAATAACATTGGTCCCAACATGGGCCCCCTGAGGGACACCACTCATCACTGATGCCTACTTGGACTCTGAGCTGTTGGCTGCTACCATGGGGATGCAATAATCTAGACAATTCTGTATCCATGGAACAGTTCACTCATCAGATCCACTTCTCTCTAATTTAGAGAAAAGGATGGTGTGGGGGACTGTGTCAAAGGTTTTACACAAGATGACATCTGGAGCCCTTCCCTTGTTCACTGCTCTAGTCCCTCCACTGTGGAAGGCCACCAGGTTGGTCAGGCAGGACTTGCCCTTGGTGAAGCCACGAAGACTGTCTTGAATCCCCTCCCTGCCCTCCATGTGCCACAGCATAGCTTCTAGGAAGATATGGCTGCATTAGATCAGGCCATGCCATACCGTGCCACTGCATGCCATGCTGTACCACTACACTGTGCTATGCTACAGTGTACTACACTTTTCCATACTATATCTAGGAAAAAAACAGGTGTGACCTATTTACCTGCTGTGGGCCTCGCTCACATTCATCCAGCATATAATGGTCTTGCTTAAAGGCTAGGGCCATTCATATTGCTAACTGACTTTTGGTTCAGTAGTTCCAAACTTTGATCCCAACATCAGAGAAAAATCTCAAATGCATATACCAGAGCTGCCACTATTTTTGGAATGTAGCAATTCTTTTATAAGGAGACAATTCTTGTACAGTGTATATTAACTCCTCAGAAAGCCTTTCCACGTGGTAAAATAGATTTGGAGAACAAAAGCACTGAACATTGCAACTTGAATAAGACGACGGTCTTTTATTGTTAGCTTTGAAGCACTGAACAATGTCTGAGACTTATTCTGCGAGAGAGAAAGGGAGAAATAGAGAATTTCACCTCCATTTACATTCTAATGTTCTCTCAAAATAGAATTCCTCTCTGGCCCTTGAATAAATACCATAGGGTAGCTTGGGGATACTGCTTTAATTTCCGTGGCTGGTGACAACAGAACGGGACACAAACAATTCTCCTTCTCCAGTGTTTATTGCCACTGCTTGGGTGGGGATTGAGTGGGAATAACCAGAGTGGGAAAACCTTCCACAGTACAAGGGCTGCCCTGGCCTGACAAATCACACTGATTCTAGTTAATAAAATGATAATCTGGCATGGCTGGCTCTAACAGTATCCTCTCTGCAGCTAATAAACCCCACACTGAATTGACAACACTTCCCATCAGACAGTCTCATTGGACACGGGAGCTGGTGACAGTGGTGATTGCAGGGTGATGGTGAGGAGGGGGCTGGTTGCATGGGAAGATGTAGCAGGTAATAAAATGTGACTTAGATGTAAGGTGTTACCCTGCTCCTTGGTTTCCTAACAGCTTATTTTTTTCTAGTAATTTGTTTGATTAACACACGCAAAACCCGGCAGAAGACAGAGGGAGAACTCCAAGAGGAAATTGATTTGCTGACAGAGACATACAGTTTTGTGTTTCTCACAGCTAAATCCTTTCTACTCCCAACATACATTTGCATACTGTCTCCTGCAGAATATCTGCTTTATAGCTACCTGCAGCTACCTAGCCCTGTGTGCATGTGTCTGAACTGCTGTCATGTTGCATCTAGCTGGCAGCACTGGGACAAAGCAAAATCTGAAAAACTGTCTGCCCTTTTCTTACTGTGACAATCTACAAACTGTTTGGCTATTATTAAAGTTGTCAGCATGGTGCAAACAGCTCACTGATGTTTTACCAGGGTTATGATTGCTCTCACTTGGCATTACTGTTGGCACAGGCACATGAGGGAAAAAAAGAGGAACTTGCACACTGGCTAAGGATTGCTGCTTTTAGGTCAATTTTAATTCAATATTCATGAAAAAGGAAGATCCTTATCCTGTATCCTCAGTAACAGTCCAGTAGGAAGTCAGCTGGACACAGAGAAAGAATGATCAGGTAATAACACCACATAATGTAGGCTAGATGCAGGTAGAATTTATAGCTTTTTTTATCTCTGTGGTTAGTACTTTAACACACAGACTCCTGTGTGTTTTTGAAGCTCAGATCAGGGTTCTATGCTGCCATGCTGCATGAAAAACTAATGCAGAGCCATCACTGGGCAAATTGGATGCTGTCCAAAGAAGTTTTATTCTGTCTTATGAAAATTTTTTTTGGCAAATACCATGCCACTTGGTCAACTAATTTTGGACATATTCAGAAAGTTATGGTAAATTAACAGTTCCCATTCTATAGCATTGAGCTGGCAGGATGAACAACCAGAAGCTTGAGAACCCATAAAGTGGTTTGACACTTTAGTTATTCACATGTGTGTGAGCATGTTTGTGTGGAAAAAAAGAAAGAGATATGCTGTGCTTGGACCTGTGCAGAGTTTATTGTCTAGATTGCTCTGTGTTTCACCACCTCTTACCCCTGCTGTTTGGTTTTGCATGCTATTCATCAGAACTAATTAAATGGTATTGGTGATGAATTAAAAACACACTTCAGGAAAGTAAGGGGTTAACAAGTAAATCTGGATAAAAAGGCAACTAAGAATTAGATTTTAGATTTTCAGAACTCATTTGCTATTAGCTAAAATCCTATCCTCAATTGGGGAACCAGTCAAGGGAAAACTCCAGGCAGATGTAGTGGATGACATGACTTTTGTTGCCCAATTCATTCTGTCTGCCTCCTTGATGATTTAAATTTACAGCAATATTGTACCCACAGCTATATGTCTTGGTTGGGTCCCTTTCAGATGTGACATCTGGCCAGACCAGTGTGATGAATGGTGGCTCAAGTTCAAAAAGTTTAGTTCAGATTGTGAAATCATCACAAAACTAAGATAGTTCTCAGAAGACTGCAGACTTCAGTTCAGCTCAGCTGTGTCCTCACACTGACCAGTGGGACCTCCTCCTGGTTTGTATTTCTATTAATGCAAAGCAGTGTATGGTGCTGGGAATGAACATGTCAGCTTGGGTGTTACTGCTCAGCTGCATCTGAATGATAAGTTATGAGGGGGAAAAATTGACAGAGTGAAGTAAATCTGTGATAATTTATCCTTGCTTAGCCAATGACAGCTCTTTTCTGTGCTAACTAAAGACCAATATCATCTTCAAGATCACCTGTGCTCTTTGAGTCTCTGACGATCAGGCTCTACACTGGCACGGTTGATTTTCAAAGGGTACAGTACAAGAAAACCTGATCTGCATATGCTTGATTTGAGCTGAATGCCATGGCAATCAGAATCAATTGTGTTAATACTTGGTGGCCATAGCAGCAGTTCTAAGGTAAATTAAAAAATCCTTCTCTCATCCTTCTTACTTGGTAATTACTGAACCAGCAGGTTTTAAAATATATCCTGGAAACATCATTAAAAACATTCCTTGGCAATCTCCTGTCAAATGCATTCAGCCTAGTAACACTCAGAAACAAGATAAATCAGTAACTTCTTGGTTCCAATTCTCTCTTAGTTCATAGCTAGACTCAAAGGAAAAAAGGAACAGGAAATTTAGACAGATCGTTTATAGTTGCATTTGTGCAATTTTTTGAAATGGAAAACAGTTGTATTGTAGTTATTGATTTCTGTGGAAATATATTCTTGTATCAAAGAGAGGCCCATGCCATAGAGAGAGAAACTGCTTCAATATCATCAATTTATACAGAAAGTTTTCTACATGGGGGCTGGCACGCTTTTCTCCTTCTCCAGAGGCAAAGGTACCAAACTCAGTTGCTCAGCTCTGCTGTGATAGGAAGCGCCTAGTCTGGCTCCAGGGGCAGTGGTGCTGGGATTGAAATGTGAATGCCATGGATGGTCACTGAGGGGGCATGAAATGAGGGTGAGATCCATGCATGAAGTGGGAAGGACGGCACATCTGACTGAGAGAGCTGCTCAGGGAGATCTGGTGTTAGGAAGGAGATTTTAGCTGTGTATGCCCTCTGCATACATGGATCCTTAAATATACAGAAGGAAGAAATGGAAAGCAGAGAGGGGAGAAGGGAATTAAGTCAACAGAATTTACCTGCTCATCTTTGGCATAAAGGCAGTGAGTAAAGCTGTGATTACAGCTGTGATCGCCTGCAAAGAAAGAAAAGCATTGCCAGACAGAGGAGGGACGTGATCCTTCCCCTCTGCTCAGTTCTGGTGAGACACATCTGGAGTTCTGTGCCTAGTGCTGGGCTCCCCACTGCAGACAGACTTTGCCATGCATATCTAGCAAAGGGCAACTTGAGTAATTAAGGATTTGGAGCATCTGCCATACAAGAAATGTCTAAAAGAGCTGCATGTTTTCAGCCTGGAGAAGACTCAGGGAGACCTTATCAATTTATGGCTATAAATACCTGAAGACAGGGTGCAAAGAGGACAGAGCCAGGCTCTTTTCAGTGATGCTAACTGAGAGGACAAGAAGCAGTGGGTACAACCTGAAACATAGAAATTCCATAAATTTGTGAGAAACAAGTTTTTTCACTGTAAGGGTTAGTGAGCACTGAAACAATTTGCCCAAAGAGATTTGGTAATGTCCATCCCTGGAGATAACTACTACCTGACTTGACAATGCCCCTGCTGGCCTTGCTTTGGGCAGAGGCTTGGACTAGATCTCCAGAGGTCCCCTCCCACCTCAATCATTCTTGGTAATTCTGTGGTAAGGCGAATATCTTTCAGAATTATGGATTTATTCATCAACTACCAACTACAAGTGCTAGTCCTTTTGTGTATGATGCTATTTTCAACAGCACTTGATTTTCAAAAATGCTTTGTGGAGCTCATCCGTTTAGAATGAAGACCCTTAAATATGATCCAGAGAGGGTCTATAGAGACTCACTTTCCTTTCATTTCAGCACTTAAGTCCTTGAATGATGTAGATTGCCGCTAAGAGTTTCATTGATGTAAATTGAAGATGTAAAAAAAAGAGGGTTTTAACTTTCCTGAAAATAACACAGAGAGCATCATAATGGATTTTTATTGCATACTGTTATAGAGATCAGTATGTTCCTTAGTCCCCCAATATTTTAAGAAGTTAGAAATTAAAAAGGAATCTCAGTATTTTCTTAGAAATAGTTCTAAGCAATATAAGAGGAGACTCTTATTTATTTCATGACATTTGATTGATACAATTCTTGCCCCAAAATATTATAGGGTGTTAACTTGGTTTGATATTATGATTCTATTAAGAAAACATATGTAAAGGGTTAAAAAATGAATGATAGTGACAGTAAATCCTTTATAGATTTAGGCTGTGTCTTAGTTATAAGCACATCAATAGATGACAATACTGAATGTCATAAGGGTTAATCAGTCAAGCCATTAGACTGCATAAATGCAGTCCATTCTTTAATAATTTCTTTAAAGTTCCAAGCATCATTTATAAACCCATTATAAACCACATCCAAGTGAAATTTTAATTAGAATATAGAGTGATGTGAATAAGAACACCTCTGATATTTTAAAGACTTCAAGTGTATCTTCCTTAAGGTCCCTTTGATGATGGTCCAGGTGCTACCCATGGTACCTGCAGTTAAAGAGGACTGGGAATGATAATTTAGAAGCTCCCCTCCAGTTCATGCTTTCACACTTCAATGGGTGAACATAAACTGAATGTGGTGCATTAAATCAGCAGGGTAACATCAGGTTCTGACATCTGAGCAAGTGCCATCTTTGCTTCCTTACAAAGACAGTGATAATTACCTGAAAGTCTTCTCCTTCAAATGATGAAACCATTCATATATATCGTATACTCCTTTCTTGTTATGCAACAGAATTTTATAACTGAAGACCAGAAGTTTTCCCTTCATTTTATTAAAATGCACTCTATAAGGTAGCAATCCTTGGTACCCTCCAGACAAGACAAGCAAAGAGAATCCACTTAAATAAATCAAGTAAACAAATTCCTCGCTTATCCTGAAAACAGTTAGGCATATCTGGTGTTCTCTAAGATAAAATTTAGGAAATTTCAGTATTAGTATGCAAGATTGGTCCACAGTTGTGAAGGAAGCAGTGACCTGAATATAAGGCAGAAAAGAAGTTTGAATAAATATTTAGACATCAGTACATCACTTAATGCATTTCTTGCATTGTTGCCTCTTGAAGAGAAGTTTGTTGGAGAGGGCAAAGATTAGTTTGTTTTTCACGGTCTCGTCATGCATGGCCTTTGGCATGGGCTTTGAAAAATCCTGCTATTGCCAAGTCCTGAGAACATAGGGCCAGATCAACCATCAGCTCAGGTAAGGTTGGCTTTATGGACCAAGTACTACAGCTACCAGTTAGCAAGATGAGAATAGCTGTATTGGAAAGAAGCCTGTGGGAGGGAAGAAAGCAGCAGAGGCTGCCAGTTGCTCTGTCTCCATTTTAAACCAGGTTTAGCTCCCTTCACCAAAATCAGCTGGAAAAAACCCCTGTCATGTATAGTCAATTAAAATAATTAGTTAAATACATTAAAGTCAATTTATAGTGACATAAAATTTGGCCCACTGAGGTGGCAAATAAATGTCTATACTGATAACTTCGGCTTTCCTGTGTTCACCACAAAACTTCACTTCTTTGCTCAGAGTCCTGTTAACATGGAGCAAATTCTAAAAATTTGATAGATTGGAGAAGTTTGTTATTTTTACTCTCTATAAAACAATCTCTGTCTGAATTGTCTTGAATAAATGTTGTGATTAATTGTGGAGCTTGTGACTCATCTTGAATGGGTTTTCATCTTATGCACAGAGGGGTTGGGAGGCTGTATTAATCAAAAGATGAACCTGCTGGTGACGACACCTGACTACAACATGTTTTCAAACTTTAATGGCTTTGATTGGCTTACAGGGAAAGCATCTTCTTGGAAAAAAATAAATGTTTTGCCTGGACGACTCTCCCACATCTGTGTTTTTCTAGTGGAATCCCTAAAATAAATATCTGATAGGGCCCTGAGCTCCTGGAAAGATGCCATATGCTGCATTTGGACAGATCAGAATTGCAAAATAGATGTTTTGAAAAGAGCATACAAAATCCTTACATGGCCCTAGTGTAAATGGAGAACAAGAGCTGTCACATGGCCAAAATGTGTCAAGCATTGGGTTTGTATAACTATATTCTTTTCTAGCTAAAGAACAGTGTATGCATAGGGAATTGCAGCCCTCAGTAGTCCTCTTTAATCCATACCCATAAAATGAAAAACTGGAGTCTCCAACTGTTATCTTCATGTCTATATCCCCTCACTCTACTTCTCTTTTTAAAGTCTAGCTGGAGAGAAGGCTTTTGACTTGGAGTGCTGCTCTTAGCTCTACCAGAGCGTTTCCTGATCACACTAGCCAAATCACAGCTCAGAGCCCTCAAAGAGGGCTTTGAGATTGGCTTGCAACATCTGAGTGCTCATGGAGTTAGCAGAGATGGGCACTGCACTTTCTTTTCTTGTGTGTTTTTCTTTGCAGTCCTTAAAGTCTCTCTTTGTGTTTTATTCAATGCCTGGCTTAGCTGGACTTGAATCTTACCTTGGGCTGAAAAGCACAGCACCTGAGTAACTGGGACTCTATCCCACTCTTCATTGAGGAGTGTGTAATAACAAGCACAAACAAATTAAACATTGCTCACTGAGGGTTGCTCAATGCTCATTTCATGGCCATGGAGAGTGATGTCATAAGGAATTTTATTAAAAGTCAGTGTTTGACTGACTTCTCTGTATGCAAGTTAGAGAGGATTAGGAAATTCAAGTCAATTACTCACAGAAGCAACATTTATAGGACAGAAAATTCCCTCTTTTCCTTTCTGTTCTCTCAGTCTCTGGAACTTTAACTCTCTCGGAGTATTGCACATTTGCGTTCCCTGATTGACTGAAATACAACATCAAAAAGACATTGAGCTAGGTGGTGCAGAGACCTGCTGGTAAAAGAGTATAAGGTATAGTGTACTAAATATTGACTGAATGTACCTGTGTTTGTTTGATTTATTTTGGTGTTTCATTTTACCTCGCTTTTTAGAGCCAATTAGAGTCTTGAGCCAGATTCTCAGCTGTCATGAATTACTCAAGTAAAATGAAATCAATGAAGCTACATTGATTCATATTCACAAAGGATCCAGTCCATTCATTGGTGTCAATTGAAAACATGGATTTGGCATAGCATATTTGGGAATATTCAGCATAAAAGCATTTTCACATTATCTCTCTGACCTGCAAGAATATACAAGCATTGGAAGTGCTATGGAGGTATCAGGCTTCCTGGAATATGAACAAATAAACAAAGGTAAGTTTAGACTGCAAATTATAGTGGAAGTGCTCTTCAGTGTGAAATTTTGAAATTCTACAATGTCTCTGAGCATGCCTGCAACTAGAAACATAGAAGAAAAAATGGTGCAACAGACAGAGAGGTGAGTCTACCTACCTGATTTTTAAATGTCACATTTCATACAATCATAGAATCACAAGAAATTTTATCTTTGTTCTGCAATACAAGAAAGAATATATGGAAAGTTTTGGTTCATATTAATGATAATAATCAGAGCTCCTAACATGCCCTGTCTCTGAAGTGCTCAAGGTCAGGCTGAATAGGGCTCTGGTCTAGTGGAAGGTGTCCCTGCCCATGGCAGGGGTGTTGGAACTCATCAGTCCTCAAAGGTCCCTTCCAATCCAAACCATTCAGTGATTGTGTGATTCTCATGGCAATGAGCGAATCGTAAGGCATGTATTACACTCATCTTTCTGCACACAGCTTTTTTATTCCCCACAATTAATTTGCATGCTTTTTTCTCTCCCTTCAGTTATTTTCAGACTCACTATTTTCATTGTGTTCTCTTCCATTCACATAAGAAAAAAAGAAATTTGTGAATATTAGTTAAATACAGTTTTTAGACATTATTATTCTGCATCCAACTTTTAGCCCATTGCTGGTCATTTCAGGTGCCAAATGACCCCTCTGATCTTGATTAGGTTCCTTCTCAGACCTTACAAGGACCTGTGCATAGGGCCTCTTGTTGCTACTGTTTTCCATGACATTTTTAATCCATCTTGCTTTATTATAACTGACCTCTTCTGTCCCACATCAGCCAGCAGGAGGCAGGGTGCAGGGGAGTAATGGGTTTTCTTTATGATTTTGGTGCCAGTTCAAGCATGTTTTCAGTCCTTGTTCTTCCTTATGTTCATGGATTACTCCTTTCAAGTACTCTTTGAGTGGAACCTCACAAAAGTGTTCTTTTTTACTAACATCACAGAGTGATCATCAAGAGTGATTTTCATTCATTTTGTATGACACTTGAGCTTTTCCAGTAGCTTTTAGGACTCTTGTGATCATTATAGGAAGGTCTAATGGGATTGTCTAATGTGACAATCTGCTTGGTGAGACTGGATATCACCAAAAAGCTCAACATTAAGCCTGGAATTCAGAAAGAACTTACAATTAACATCTGGCTAATAGAAAAGATACTATTTAAGGTTTTGGCAGGGAGTATTTTTTTCTGAGTAAACAACATTTGAACTTGTATGTGAACCATTTGGTTAGTAATGTCTGTAGTTGACCAAGAAAACCAACTGGTATTACAGATCACTTATCTGCTGTGATATATGTGTGATAAGGGAAAACAGAAACTTACCATGGACAAGTCTCAGTGTCATAGTCTACTAACATTTGCAAAAGGCAGTCAAGAAAACTTCTCAATGAAGACTGCTGAGGACATGAAAATAGGAAAGGATAAAGTAATTGAATAAATAACTCCCTAAAAAAATAGGATACAAAGTAGGAGTAAATGTTCATTTCTCACCAGGAAGGAAAATTACCAAAATAAACCCACAGGCTGTGATATCCCACATTTGCAAATGGGGTGGTAAGAGGCTGGAGCAATGAGGTGACAGAGTTTGCTGACACTACCCTTATTCAATGCTGAGAGTTGACTGAAATACTGAACAATGTCCTCACCTTTCTGAATGACCAGGTGGAAAAAAAATGGCAAATGACATTCAATCTAGATACATATCTGGGGTATAGGTGGATCTCAGCTTTGCAAATATGATGATGCTCTGAGCTGACTAAGATTCAAGGATAAAGTTTTTATGACTAGGATGGTTAAGCATATGAAAATCTCAGCTCAGGGCTGAGTAACAGCAAAAATATCCACGGAAAATGGGAAGGTAGGAAATCCTAGGAAAGCAAACCAAACCAAAACAGAAAAAGGTGTCCTGTGGTTTCAAAAATCCAGGATTTGCCCTCACCTTCAGCATGGTATGAATCTACCTACTCAATTCAACTAAAAGATACAGTAAATCTGGGAAAAGATACTAAGCAGAGAAAAAGAAATCTGTCATATATACAGAACTCTTTTGAACAAAGAGATGTTGAAGAGATGTAATCTCTTTGGACCACAAAAGAGATGCTGAAATAAAATAAAACCATCAGTGAATATGAAGAAGCAGAATGTAGATAGAATATTTTGGAGCATAACATGTTACAAGTGCACTTGAGAGAATCATTTAAAGGCAGTGTTATGGCAAAGTGATTGTAGCCTCACAAACCACTCGGCAAATAAGCTGGAAAGCAAGGAATGGTTGAAAATTGACCTTGTGACAAAGATCCTTTTACGTGCCTTGACCTGAGGTAAAGTGGACTGAGTCTGTTCTGAAGACAATAAAATGGAGGTGGCTAAGTGAGGGTTATTTGTCCATGATAGACATGATAAAGTCTCAGACTGGATAGATATTAGACCTGCATAGGACCCAGGACTTTGCAAGGAATGAGGGGAAAAAAATATCAAAACAACAACAACAAAAACCTAAAAAAACCTCTGAACCCTGGACTTCAATATGAAGAAGTATAAAAACTGATGAAATCTTGTTTTTCTGTACTTCTGGTATTTTTGTAGTAACAGACTTGATTTGACAGATCTTGCAATTTTTGACAATAAATTTCCACCTTAAGTGACTGCATGTAATTCCATTTGCTCTTTGAAGTGCTAGGATAAGCCAGAATAGCTATTTACCTTCACTGCAGAGATTTCCTGGCCTGTCTGCTTTAAGAACACACCAGTGAGTGGACTGGAAGTATTCCTTTTCTTGGATGGCAGGTTAGTGTGTGCCAGCAACCTTAAAGGTGATGCTGCTGCCTTTTTCCCACACATGATTTGAGATTATCAAACAACACTTGAATTTAACACCTTGAAAACAAATACAAGGAGGTGGTTAGAGCTGCACAACATGATTCTAGGGTGTATAATGCATTGCCAAAGGCTGCTGCAGATGCTAAACATTTACATAAACACTAAATGTTTCAATTGGTTGCATGGATAAGTTCAGGGAAGAAAAACATATTCAAAGCTATTATAAAGATTCTAGCTTTGGCTCTGGGGCTTCCTGTGTTACAGATTGTGGAGCAATAGAAGAATATTCTGGGAAGCTGTGATGATGATTGCTCTGACTTTTAGCTATTTCACAGGCATCTGCTATGTTGCTGCTGGAGACAGGACGTGGGGCTAGTTGGCACCTCAGTGTGACCCAATGCATCTGCTGTTTTGCCAGACCACATGATTTCTGTGGGTTTGAGTGTTCATACCCAGGGCTACACAGAGATGTGCAGAGGATCATGAATGACCTCCTGTCTTGAAGAGTTGGAGATGGGGAAGGTGTTGACTACAACAAAACCTTTTGAGCTTTGTAGTAGATGACATGCCTTGTGCTCTTTTTGACCTCTGCTGCTGTGCTGTGGCAGATAACCCCAGTAGCTGTCATTGTTGTGACTTCCATGTAATAATAAAATATGATTGCATTTCCAATTCATATCATTGTGTTTAATACCCTATATCGATGGAGATTTATGTTTATTGTCCTGGAGGGGCTATGGGAAGGCAGACAGCCTTTCATTCACAGCTTACTTTTCTTCCTGATGAATATACTTCTGTCCATTTCTTCCTTACTATAGACATATTTAAACCATTAAGAACACTGTAAAAATACACTATTAGTTAGTCAACTAACAGACTCCTGGATTTTTAACAGAAGATAGAGGAAGATTTTTACAGTAAGTTTAGTTTTGAAAATTCCTATAAATGGAGCTATGTGAGCACATGCTCAAAAACATCTGTGCTTATTAATTTGAAGAAATGAGGATATGAACTGGAAAAGATAAAGGACTGGCAGCCACGAAGGTCAGGCTCCTTCAGAGCAGAGATCAAAGGTAAAAGTGCAACCTGCTACCCTGAGTAAGTTATTTGCTCAATTCACTAAATCACATCCTGGAAATGTCACCGAAAACTTACTGGAGTTCCTTTCTTAAATAAAAAGTCTGGAAACTGTTCCAATCTTGTCCTTGGCTTGTTCTCTCCACTTGAATCATTTGTGCATCATGTGCATCGTGTAGCCCTGGTCTGTCTTGGAACAAGTCCTGTCTTAAATCAGTGGTAAGAGAGAGGACAGTGTTTGCTGAGATGACTGCTAGAGATGTCTAGAGAATTGCTTTATCTTTTAGGGATAGTGTAACAGTATGATAAAACAAAACAAATGCCTACAAAACCACCAGGAAGCAATTAAGTATCTGCAAAAGGGGTTAGCAGAAAGAACCAGAACACAGAGCAGCACATTTCTCAGTGAATGCAAATCCTTAGAAGCACTTCCTTGGCCCACTGTGGGTATTTTCAGGCTACTTAACCCAATGGAAACACAACCAGTTCATTCTGGGTGGGTGAACATGGCATTGCATGGAAATTTTACCAAGAAAACCTCCAAAGAGAATGTGCCTGGAGTAAGATCATATGTCTTGTTGAGCCCTGGCTTAGCACAAGAGCTCCCTTGGTACTAATCTCTTTACTGTGCTGCTTTAGTTATGCAGGTCTGTTAGTGGAGCAGAGCCTTTCCTACATTCTCTCACTTAATGTCTTTGTGGTGGAGGAGAGAGAGACACTCTATTTCCTTCTTGTTTGAAGTTACACTGATGATCAATGAACAGCTTGTCCAGAACAAAATTTGTTGTCCTTGTGAGCCTTGTTGGGAACAGCTTTGTTTTTGTCAACTGCTTTGAAGAATCCCACATACTGCCCAAGCTGTAATTTCATGGCACCTAAATTGTTTTCTGTTGCAAATATTGCTTAAACTAGCCATATATGCTCATATAGTTGTTTGTCTCAATGTTGCTAAGGAATCAAGCACAGTTTATGCCTGCAGCAAACAGTAGCAGCTGGAAGACAAAAAATTAGTGTGTTTAGGATCAAAATGGTTCCTTAAAACTAACTGATTTCATACGTGAAATAGACTGCAATAGAATAGACTGAATAGACTTTTATTTGGCAGCATCCTGTATAAAGTTCATAACTCATGGTTAAAAAATCAGATGTGCAGAAAAAAAAAATATCCATCTAGATTTCACTCCCCAGATGAAATCTCTTTGAGGAGAGGAAAGTTATTTCTGATTAAGAGGAATCTTCCGTCTTGATAACCCAAGAACACTCCTGCTCTGCTTTCACATTTACTGTTACATCAAGATGCTTTCTGGATCATATATCCAAAACTGTACTTTTGTATTATAAGCTTGAGAGAAATTAGCGAGAACTCAAGGGCAGTAAACCTCCCATTACTCTCAGCATGAGTGAGACTACATTTGGAGCACTGTGCCCAAATTTTGGCTCCTCAGCACAAGAAAAATGTAGGTGTACTGGAGCAAATACACCAGAAAAATCACTTAGAAAGTCATGTGGCTGGTCCATGGGATGTAAAAGGAGATGCTGAAAAATCTGGGGGGTTTGAGTCTTAAGACAAGAAAAGGGGAGATCTTGCTGCTGTCTGCAGCTACCTAATGGGAAGTTGGCTAGATGGAGCTGAACTCCTCTCCAAGATGCACAGATACAGACAAGAACAAGGTGCACAGGATAAGGGTTAGCAGCCAAAAATCAGAACATGTGAAATTATGATTACATGTAAGGAAATAGGTTTAAAGCTGTTGCCCAGAGGGATTGTCAAATCTCCATTACTGGAGATCTTCAAAGTGCAACTGGATGAGTTTCTGAGAAACCTGAGCAACCTGGATGCAGCTCCAAACTAGGGGCTGGACTATACAACCTAAAATTTTCTAATCTAAACTGCTCTGTGGTTCTATGTTAATTCTGCTTATACATGCCATGATCTCATGGACATGCTGCTTTTTTCAGTGCTGAGCTTCCTGACAGGCATCTGCCTGGGAATTAAAAGTTAAGTTTGCTGATACTGCAGAGATAGTTGAAAACTTATGCAAATACTCACATTGAACAGACACCCAACATCTCAGTGCCCCAGAAAAGATATGTGTATATACAAAAGAATTTTGCCACTGGAATAAGAGTTCCTACTTGTTCATACATATTTGTAAAGTGATGGAATTCCTTCTGGATTTCCCAATTGCCAGGTGTATTCTTGATTTGTGTTGGTTTCTATCCAATTTAATCTAGCTGAAGCTCTTGGGACACTGCAGAGGACAAAAGGGAAATATTTATACAGGCTGTGTCTACAGGCAAGAGATACTGAAGAGATAAAAATATTCAGAAGTTACCCTATTTGGCAGGAGTTATTCTGGGTGCTACAATAACACACTATGCTGAAAAAAAATATAACAGAACCAGAGATCGAACGACTCACTAGCCTGAGTGTTAAGACAATACCCTAAGTGGTGGAAGTTGGTTAAAGATCTTGCCTGAATGATGCTCATAAGGGATCTCTATTTTTCAGAAGACGCTTTGTGTTGAAAAACAATTCCTACCTCAGTTGAGCACATTATTTAAACTCAGGTAGCATTATCTGGAGATACTGAAAGAAGTCTCCCAGCAGCATTCTTGAATCCAGTGTCTCTAAATCTTTTAGGTAATCTGGGAAAATTGTTCAAAAATTTTCTAGCCAAAGAAGTAAACTTGGACTTCAGTGCTTGGAACAAGTATCATGTGCATTAGAGTAAAAGCATCTCAATCCCAATTGTTTTTCTCCTTTGCTATTTTTCTGTTTTTTCCCACTCAAGCCTATTTGATGGTTATGTCCTGAGTTATCTATGGTTATGGTATGAAGGGACTGTACTGTTTGGCCAGGAGCATATTGCTAAAAATATCCCTGCCTTTTTTATCTTTTGAGTTGCATTGATGTAGGTTTAAAGCACTGGAGGTTTTGCCTGGTTCCAGGATGTATAACTGCAAAGCTATAAAAAAAATCCTGGTCAGAAAGCCTGCAAAAGAAGGGAGACACTCTAAAGTATATTCAGGTGAATGGCTACATATTAAAATATGAGTGCATGACCTCTATGGACCCTGGGCCATTTTGAACACTGAGATGAGAGAGGTTGAATGTGTGGTGAGATATTTAGATACCATAGCCAAGAGAGCCATTTGGGAAAACACAAAAACCAACATTTTTTATACCTTCAAGCAGAATTAGCAGCATGATGATGACAATTTCCATTGGCAGATTTTCTGGCATAAGCAGAATTCAGCGGGGCTGGATGGCTTTCAGTGGGGATTTAGAGCAGGAACAAAACCCCTTCAAGGGTATTTTTCTGCAGACACAAGAGAGGAACACACAGGGTCCTTATCAGATAGTCGCTTTGACTAATCCTGGTAGACTAGGATCCTGGAACAAAGATAGAAAGCTTCTCTTTATATCTTCAACTCCCTGGGTTCACAGATTGACACCGGTGTGAAAGAAGGGAGATCCAAAGAGTCATTCCCTTTATTTTTAAAGTAACTGCACTTCCAAAAGGGAGAGGTTGGAAGAATGATATTGGTGCCTACATTTAAGGATCAGTATCATTATGGATGCTCTGGGATATCCAAAATGTCTATCTGAGGTTGATGGATATGACAACCTGGGGTGCCTCCTCTGGCACTTAGACACATCTGTTTAGGCACTTCAATTGCTCAATAGAAGTGTGATTTAAGCCAATCTTCAAAGTCTTCTCTGTAGTCAGCAGAGAGGGATGAGATAAAATGAAGCATTCTGCAGAGGTGCCATCCTTTTTCTTCTGTCTAAAGAAGGAAGGACACAGCCTAAAATTGGTCCTGTTCCCATCTGGCTGCAGTTAAGTGAGATGAATCCTGGTGCATTGGTATGAATTGTGGTGGGGCTGGATACTGGAATGGGGGAGTTCCCACTCCATCCTGCTATCTCCACCCTTCCTCTTGACTTCGACTGTGTGGCCTCACCACTTACACTGTGCCAGTTCTGGTGCACAATAGGTGCATTCATTTAGTCCATTAGTATAGAGCCACAATTGCTTTCACGAGCTGAGTTAAAGATGTTTCTTGTACAAGAGATGGAGGAGAGGAAGACAGGGCAATAGTAAGCAAGGAAGGGGAGAAGGCTGGCTTGTTGTGAAGGGGAGATCCCTCCACTTTCTGTGGAATAGGTTAATTTTATTAGCTTTTTGTTAGCTTGACTGCCATGGGCCATAATCAAAGTGACTAAGGCAATAAAAATTGCCTACTGAAGGTATGGGGAAGATAAGTTCTTAATAAGTGGGCACCTTTACCAGTGCCAGTGTCAAGGGGGATCATGTGATATGTGCTGTGACTTAGATTTTGAAAAATGAACCAAATGCTGTAAGCTCTTCCTGGATATTTCAGTCTTCAGTGGATATCTCTGTGTGAGCATAAATTTAGACTGACCTTAAGGGACCTAATGAGGTCTCAGCACTTGATGCTAAGGCTACAGTCATATGTAGCAATAAATTACAGGAAATAAGAATACTTTATCACTTATGGCATCTAGTCTGGGCAGGTCATTCCTTGAATATACTTTTTTTTCCTTTCTACAAGTCAGTGAATGTGTCTAAACACATTACAGTGCAACACTTAATTAAGAATAAAAGAGATTTGACAGAAAGGAAATTGCTGTGAAGGTCACTCTTGATATTATTCTCAAACAATCAAAGTACTGAAAACAAGACTCTGTAGGCCCACCAAGCAGCCAAAGAACACACAGGACATGCATTGAAAAGTAGATATTCATTCTATTTTTCATATCACAGCATCATCCAATAAGTATTGGGTCCTGTGGGCCAAGGTGAGGACAGGGATTGGACAACTCACCAATTACTGTGTTGGTCAAAACAGACACAACTTGGGGGCATTAGATATATTTCGGGTTATATGAAATAAAACCAAAATCTTAAAACGTCTACCCCCCTCCCTCCCTTCTTCCTGGGCTCATCTTCACTTGCCATTTTCTCCACCTCCTCATCTTCAGTGGCCCAGAGGGACAGGGAATAGGGGCTGTGGTCACTTCATCACACACTGTCTCTGCCTCTTCTTCCTCCTCAGGGGGAGAACTCCTCACACTTTTCATACTCTTCCCCTGCTCCCCAGGGTTCCCTTGCACAACAGTCTGCCACAAACTTCTCCAGTGTGATTCCTTCCCATAGTTTGTGGTTCTTCACAGAGTGCTCCAGTGTGGGTCTCTCCAGGAAATGCAATCCTTCAGGAGCAGGCTGCTCCAGAGTGTGTCTCAAGTGGGATCACAAGTCCTGCCATAAAAGAAGGCTTCATCAGTAGGCCCACTTTGATCAGGGGGCCTGTAGTAGACATCAATGACAAGACTTCCTTTCTTTCCTCATTTTCCAACTCTTAACAAACTTTCACCTGCTCATGGCTATTTTTCCTCAGCTCTTCACAATCTCTCCATTTCTTGATGTAGAGGGCATACCCTCCACCCCTCTGTCCTCTCCAGTTAGTCTGAAAAGTCTGGGGCCATTGACAGCCACACTCCAGTCATGCATTCACCCCATCAATTTTCAGTAATAGCACCTAGGTTGTATCTTCCTAGTAGCCTGGTGACTTCTAACTCCCGTTTGTTGCCCTGGCTGAGTGCATTGGTGTAGAGGCACCTCAGATGGACTGTTAGCTGTGTCACCTTCTTAGAGGAACACTGCTTAATTCCTTTGAGGTATTTCACTGGAGTTTCCCTGTTGGCTCCTATTACCTCAGGACCCCTTGGCTCATCTCTGGAAGAATTCAAGTGTGCTGCAGTGTAGCCAGCACATGTCAGAGCAGGAGACATATACAGATGAACAGGATGGATGCATGAAGCTCTGCTGCTTTGGTGCAAACTCCTGCAGCTTAAACAGCTGCAGGATGAAGTGGGCTTAGTCTCAGTCTTGACATGCTTTGTGCTGAAATGCATATCCACACTCTTGCTTCAGTACTCCTGCTATGAGGGATAGGCTGAGCACTGACAACAAGCAGTTATTAGGTTCTTAAACTGCCAAATTAAGTCCATTGTTGATCACCTTGGACTTTGCTCCTCAAAATGTTGAGATGTTGTGAAGTTATCTGGAACCTGTATATCAAATTTGGACATAGCTATTAAAGTATGTTTCTCTAGTGTCAAGCAGGGGCCCTTTGTGCTGGACTCTGACTGCGTGTTTATATGGCAGGAGTCATTTTTTGCCAGTAAGATGGACAAGGTCTGGCAGAAAAATCAGCGATGAGTGATAAATAGAAAAAGAGAAATAACTTCTCCATGGTGATACAGCAGATCTGGAGCAGGTCTGCAGCAGTCCATGCTGCCTCACAATCTCTATTCTATTCCTGTACTCTTCTCAGTTTCAGTGTTTTCCTCTGTCTTAAATAATTTTCACCACCATGTGAAGTAGTAGGCAATAAAGTAATTTGGCTCCCAAGGGCTTATTACATTCCTAGAATTTTGCAGAAAGCCTATTTAGAGAAGGCAACACATACTTATCGATGGATTTAGGATTGCTATTCACTAGTTAGACACTGTAACGAGAGTAGAGATTATCTTGTTCATGGAATAGTATTTACTGTGATTGGATTGAAATGCAGCTGCACTCTTGCTTCTGAAAAAATAAACTAGAGATGACAGTTTGAGCTAAATCTCGCAAAAAAATTTGTATCCTAATCCTTGGGTTGGCATATAGGAAAGACATATATCTACCTTCCATGCTAAAAAAAAGAGCTGAGAATGATCTGCACATCCCAAACTGAGTAAATGCTGATATTGTCAAGAGTCTTGACAGTATATTCACCAAAAACTTGGCTCTATGTGCAGGGAAGTGCAGGCTGGCTGAAAAGTGCAATATTCCCAAAGCTTTCCTGTGGCTCCTGAAGGAAGCTGCTTGGCTGTCCCAGGTCTGACAGAGCACTCCTAGTCAATAACAGGCTCTGCTATGGTGATGGCTCTTTTCTAATAAACATTTTTTAAAGGGGGGTTCTCCTTTCTGCTCTCCAAGCAGAGAAGCTAAAGCATTGCTTAAGTCCCCAGACTTCTGTTCCCTCAGCAAGAAAACATTGCCCCTTGGTGCCCTTTTGATACCAAAGGATCACTTTGACACGGGTACAGTCTGATGTAGTTCATTTAAAAATATTAAAGGGTCACCAAACATAACTAGTTATATCATTATTGATGACCTGAGGGTTGGAGCTTTGGTTTCAAATCCATCAGTTTTCAGCTACTAAAGATCATTAGCAAGTAAAGATAAATGAGGGATGTTATATGCTACATCTGTATTCATTTGCTATGTTCAGGCAGTACATCTTCAACTGCAGATGTGAAATTACCAAAATGAGGGGGATGACAGGATGCAAAACTGTTTTTCAGTCTCCAAGAGACAGTTTCTGGCTAGAAGAAAGTACTCATTGACAGCAACTGCTGGGAGAAAGAAATTATGAGCTACTGGACAGCAAATGACATAAAATCTCAGCAGCAAAACTGATCAGTCAGAATTTACAAGTGTGATCTCTTTTCACGGCCTTGGCAGTTAAGGCACCTTTGGGATCCAAAGTGACATTGGAAGTTAATAACCTACTTCTAGCTACAACAAATAAAATAAAATACTTCTCGTTATGATGAATCATTTTCCGGATTGTTAATTAGAAGGTCTGGCCCTAACAGAGATCCCAGAGTCTGCTTTCCGCTTCCTGCTGACTTCTGGGGACTGATTCAAATCCTATTGGAGGCAGTGGGTCGACTCGATAGGGTTTTGAATTAGGTCATTAAAATTAGAATCTATAAGCAAGTCACTTTTCTCTCTGAGCTTCTTGCATTATGTGGTCACATGGTGACAGTTAATAATTACTTATATTGGGATGTTTCGAGCATTTTTCTATGTGTCCATGGACAGTATTATAGAAGGAGAAATTATTCATTGTGCATAATCTATTATTTATTCTAAGTTATATGCAACAATATAATAGTTTATGATAGAATTAATATCTGATTCTATAGTAATTGGCAGTTAGCTGTAAAGGGTTCAGAAAGAAATGCAAATAAAACATTAACATATATGAAGTAAATGATTTGTGGGAACATCTAAAATCACATAAAAACTTAATGAACTATAAAAACAATTATGATACAGGCAGAAACAGCACTAAACTATGCTAAACCTAGTAACTCTCAGACTTGTAGTTAAGTGGCGATAAGTAAATACAAAATGCACAGCAAATAATATTGTGCAACATAATGAACATCAAGGCTCGAGAAAGAAGATCAGTTATAATGGTAATTAATTCAAGTTGGATTCTATCTTAGATTAATTCAGCCAGCTTCATTTAGGCAGTTCCAGGAAGGGCTCTTGAGCTGCTCTTATACTGAATCATTTACTTTGTGTGTGGCAGGCTTTTAAAATTTATTTTTCTTTTATTATAATTATTATTCTTCTCTATATTATTTTATTATTTTGGGTAAATTATTTCACCATTGAATCAATTTGATTGTTTCCTTCTAATGGAAGTGTGACATCCATATTTGTAAAAAGGTCTTTAGTTTCAGAAATACTGATCTTAGAAAAAAAATAGAAATATTAAACTCAGGACAGTTCATGCCTTTGGTCTGGATTCTACCTTTGGTTAAGATTCAGGGCAGTGACACTTCTCCTTTTTGTCATCCCAGCTTTTGTGGAGGGAGGAAACATTAACCCAGTGTCACACACCAGAAGTTTTCTAAGCTGATGATGGAGAAATCCCAGCCCCAGGGTATGGGAGCTAAGACTCAGCAGGCTACATGTAGAAAACAACTATGGAGCAAGCAAGTAAAGAAACCTTGCTGAAATCTGCAGTAAAACCTCAGCAGGCTTTGCTGGAGGTGATACTTTTCACAGACATGCAGCGTGTTTGTTACAAACGCCAAGGAAGCTCTAAATCTTCTAAATCTTCCCCCTTTGGAGAAAACTCCTCCCTGGGCTGCACAGGGCAGCTGCAGCAAGGGATGAGAGGGGACCTGCAGAAGAGGCTGCAGCCCTACACAAACAATTCTTTCCCTGTCAAACTGTCCTGTAGATCTAAGGTAGTGTGCTCACTTCAGGAGATGAGAACATGATCTATGTTATTTTTGTATTTCAGGGTAACTCTGGTGACTGAAGAAAACAGGAAAAAGAGTGTTTTCTCTCATCATAAAATCCTAAGGTCACAACAGTGGGAGGGTAAATAAATTTCTTTTATATTTCTCATAAGAGAAGCAATTATTATTTTTGTTGATGAAACAGAAGTGCTGGTAAGCAGCATCATTTAGTAAAAGGAGTTTGGGTGAGTTCTTCTTTTGTACCAAAACTTTATTTTTATTGGCATAGA
This sequence comes from Sturnus vulgaris, assembly GCF_052056855.1. Taxonomy (NCBI): domain Eukaryota; kingdom Metazoa; phylum Chordata; class Aves; order Passeriformes; family Sturnidae; genus Sturnus; species Sturnus vulgaris. Next base: position 40,280,337 of record NC_142244.1, on the reverse strand, counting down.
ACAGCAATCCTTAAATTGCCACTTAGAAATTTAAAAACATATGAAGATATAAACATAGAAAATACTTGAAAATGGGATGCAAAACAAAATAATCTGTCTCTTAATGTCATCATCTAGTTTAACTACCATAATAGAAAAAACAGCCAGTTCCCTGATTATGTCTAGTCTGTGCTTGTATGCAAATCGATTTATGTAGGCCAAGCTATGTGGGCCTGAAAATTGCCTGAAAATTGGTGTTTTCACTGCTATTAATAAGGTCAACATTTTCTTTCCTTTATTTAGGAAAAAAATAGGCAAAACCCCCCACCTCAGTACCTAAACAATGCTATAAAAGTGATGTGCAGCAAATGCAGAAGTTAATATAAAATCCACATGTCAATCTGTGTGTGGGAAGTATTTTGAAAGCCAAAGGCAACTCAATAAAAAAGGCAGCAGAAGCAGCATTTCAATTAGGTGAGAAGAGAGTAGGCCTTGACAGTTCATTACTGAACTGGCTCTTCCAAATACTGCCTTTTCTTTTTTTCATTGTCCCATTTAGTTCATTAGTGCTGGTCTCCAATTAGGAACAATATTTCTAAAGAGATGTCTGGTTAGTAACCTTTTGCTTTTTTTTTTTCCCCCCTTCTGCCCATTTCATAAGTACAGTTGTAGAATTGTAGTGTAACTTCTGAAATATGAGGTCTGAATTGCCATTAGTGACGGTACATTAAATCACTGAGACCCAGAGTACAAAGATGTTAAATGGTAAAGTCACAAGAAAAGGAAGAAAGAGATGGAAAGAGAGAAAATCACAGCAGACCTGACCAGTCCTTGCTCTTGTCAAATTCACTTGCTTTTCTTGCAGCTCTCTTGCCTTTAGGCACCACATAAACTCCGGGAAGAAGTGATATCAATCTCAGGCATTGATGAGGACTGTGGCAGCAGGGATCTTTGCTTACTCTGCCTGCCTGTGCATCCGCAATTCCAAGCGTGTTTGCTGTGCAGGCTGGAGAGATGTCACTGCCACCAGAGAGCTCAGGGGCAGGAAGGGGGAACCTGGCACATCAATCACCAAGGTGCCACCCCTCCTCATGGTGGGAGGTGGGAACTAGATGGTCCTTAAGGTCCCTTTCAAACCAAGCCATTCTGTGATTCTGTGATTGGTTCAGGATAACTGTTTCAAGTCCTTCTGTGCATCTGTTTTACCCTAATACAGTTTCCTCCTTCTGAGCTGTTTAGATGTGAGAACAGAGCTAGGACCAGCATCAGACAAGTAGGAGAAGACAGATTTCCATTCTCCAGATACCTGTGGAGTGGAGAGCAGCTTCCTGTTTCAAAGTTACTGCTCTCTGATTTATTTTTAATCTTAAAATACGCAGCTCAACTTGGCGCTGAAAAGATCCAAAGAAATTTCACTGACTGAAAAAATGAAAAGTGTAGCACCTAATTCTTTGTTAATAAATCACCCTCTTCATAACGACATTCAAAACTACGATGGTATTCTTGAAAAATAAATTCTTGTAAATAACACTTCTAAAAGTGTCTAATTCCTGAAGGATATATGTATTTTGTTAGGGCAAGAAGGAAGTACTCAGTATAACACAAAAAACCTATCTACTCCCTAGCCACGACAGTTTTTTTCTGCTTTAACAGACACATCTATATCAAGATGCAGAAGTAACAGGAACTAAAAATTGAGCTTGGGAACTTAGTATTTCATAGGTATATTATGCTAAATGGCTTACCCCTTATTGATTCACACAGTTATTAATCAGTAAAGCCTGAGTATATAATCCCACCTGATCCTTAGGTCCTTGGAAATGACAGTTAAAGCTGGCAGCTGGCTTAGTGGAAGAATGGTGGGATGAAAAAAAGCAAATGAACACCATGTTGCATTATTCATATAATTCCACTAACAGAGACACAGGACTTCCATTAACTGTTGTTGCTGAAGAACAAGACTCAGGATTTAAATGTACTGCTGAAAATACTAGTAAGAGGCTGTGCAAACCCACCATCATGATTTTTCTGCATTTTTGTTACTTTGTTTCTGGTTTTGGTTTAGTATTTGTGACTTATGACAAAATATCAAGGTTTTAATATTTAGTTTCTGTCTCACTAAGACATGTGCCGCTCTTTCTGACATTTCTCCTGCATTATACAGACATATTTAAATATTGCATTTGGTCATAAAAACCTGCACCTGAAGAAACAGAAGCTGGTGTGGCAACTACATGTTGCATATCACCACCAAGTAAAATACTACATATGTAAATGGCTGAGCAACACAGTGTTCCTGATGTCCTGCCTTATCCAGACTTTGTAAAACACCATTATTATAGCACTGTTATTATAACAGTGTCTAGACAACACAGACAGAAGCCAGGAACCCTGTTGTATTAGCTTAGTTAAATGAAAGGAAGCAGGAAAAGAAACAGGAATATATGAAATGACTTGCCTACCTTCACTGAGCAAACCAACAGAGGAATGGGACTGGACTTTACCTAACCTTTTATTTAACCTGCCATGCCTTTGGGAAGGATTCAGCTCATTTTGCATCAGTCTGTGCAAATTTAACATTAAATGTGAGCTAGACATCTAAATCCAAACATAGTCTGTATGCCATAGGCGTATGAAGAGCTGCTTATCCCTTCCTGGGACAGCAAATACGATATGGAGGGATGAACTATTCTTTGGCAATGCCTCTCTTTTCCCCTTCACTACAGAAAGAAACTGAAAATTTGAGTTCAGCTAGGTTCCTAATTTAACAAAGTTAGTTCAGATGAATCCCACGTTATTTTAATGGCTCACAGTACGAATTTCAATATCCTGGACATACAGCTTTGGGATCTTCAGAGACATATTAGTCAAGAATCCAAGATATACTCAAGGACATCTTAATTTAAACTTTTCTACCATAACGTGAATACCAAAGTAATAGATCTAATTTAAAATGTACCTTGATTCCATTCCTTGAAAGCTTTGTCCTCACGTAATATTTTGTTTTTCAGAGGTTTTATTTTCATTTTTATTTTGCCATCTCTTTCACTTCAGTAGTTACAGGACACGAATACAAAATTAAGCAAATTGTGCTATGGTGGATGAACCAGAAGTCTTTACTGAAAACAAATCCCTGCTCATTCCAGGAGCAGGCGAGTGAAACACGCGTCCTGACAGGTGGGGAATGCTGTTTAACTTGGGGCTCTACCCAAGTGACATACCACTGCATATTTTTCAGGCAGCCTTATTTTACTGTTCCAAAGAAAATAGCTTTCTCTTGTTCTAATAATGTGTATTTTATGTTCTATGAATAATGTATGCTCTGTGTGTGACCTTTCACTTCAACTTTTGAAGGCATAGGGTGCTCCAATTTCCTGTTTCATACCACGATGTGGACTAACAATGATTAGAGTTCCTGAAGTTGCTCATTTGTCCAATGAAATAACTTAAATTAATGCAAAAACCTTTGCAGACTTCTGGGACCTGACTTTTGAGGATTAACACAGAGCCCAAGCCACAGGATATGTCTTTTTCCCAATGTAAAAGACAGTTTCATGCTGTCAAGCTCTCTGTTTCTCAAATTCATTAATGTCACACAGATCCCAGATACAAGCCATTGCTTCACTGATATATTTTTATATTAATTCCAAATAAAAGTCAGTCTATGCCAATGAATTAATGGTTGGTCAAAAATCAGTGGGATCTCACCTAATATATCCCATTAAAAAGATATGCCATCATCACGATATTTGTGATTTTTCTTTTTGGTCCAAAGGGCATCTAGTTGAAAGCTATGTGGAAAGATAATGTGTTGGTAACACTGCTGATGTTACTGTGTAATTTCCAGTACATGTGGTCATTTCTTCAAGCAGATAAGCAGGACTGGGTGTGGCCACTAGATGCACAGCTCGCCACTGCCTCTTCAGGAACCCAGTCTGGGGATCTCGGAAGGCTTATTAGAAAAGCTTATCTTTTATTAGGGTTTTTACAACAACTATATAATTTTAATATAAAGAATTTACAGGGGAAAACTTCTCTGCTTTCTGAATCTTTTGCTTTGTACCACTTCAGTAGCACAGTGACATCCAGTTATGGCTGATGCTGCTAAAGGGACACACAGCAACAGGAACAGAACTTGGGTTGAAGCTTCCCAGAAACTTCTCACCCCACGCAAAAGATGTCCAGAATGGCAGGTAATGCCATTTCTCTTCCATTACTGCCTTCCTCTTTACTGCACCATCAGTTCCGGTCAAAAAGTCTATTTTTTCCCACTTTGAGTGATTTTTTCCTGCTTATACAGAGTTTCCCAAGGCTATAAAACAACAAGCACACGAAGCAACCAGTGTAGCACTTAGAAAAAACCTCCCATCTTGAGAAATAATTTCTTTTTTACTTCAGATCACTTTATGAGTAATGTGAAAATACGGAATTTAGTAGGACAAAGGTGAGAAATGAGTGGGCAACAAAGGTACTTTTGGTGCTAGACAAGGAAAATAATACACAGAGACAGAGATGAAGGAACAAAAAGTTGAATTTGAAAAGAAGCAAAAGTGCCAGGAATGTATTATCACAGACTAGCTACAAATGATGGGGAAATACAAAGAACAGAAATGGTGCTTAATATTAATCAGGAGCAAAGTGTACAGGAAAGTTTTAAGGGAACAGTTTAAAGAGAAATCAGTGTTATGGAGGGGGTTAGAGAGAAGAAAGGTTTCCCAGAGGGTACAGCACCAGCATTGGGAAACAAACCCTAACGCGTGGAGCCTCCCAGAACAGGTGGAGGGGGTGAAATAGAACAGTGCAAACAATGATGGGTCTGATGCCAGAGGGAGTGATTCACGTAAAATGTCACTGGATTAAACCTTAGGTCAGGGTAAGACCTGTTAAGCAAAGTTAAGCAAAGCAAGTATTTTCTTAAATCCATTCATATGCAGTTTTAAATTAACATTTATCCCTTATTAAAGTAGACTTGCTAAAACGCTAATGGCAATTTTGGCTTGTCCTGTCTGAGACTCTTTAGTTGAGCTTGAGGAACAGGAAATAAATGCCCAGTTTAGAAGACAGACTCAGGAATGAGCTAAAACTTGGGCAGTGTCAGAGTAGAGGAGTCCCAAACCAATACACTAATATAAATTAACCAGGTGGTTCCTTCTCTTTATTTGTGTTTGTCTCACAACACAGACAGCTGTTTGCTGTTTTAATTGGTAGGACTGTGAATGATCATATTTAAGCTTTTTACGTGCAATACAAAACATTTCTAGGGAACACGGAACTGTACAGGCTGGTTCACACCTGAGGTTAGTACATCTTGACTAGACCCTTCAAGTTTTGATAAAACTACAGCTTTCATCTGAAAAGAAAAAATGAAGAATGGAAGTTTCTAAAAAGCTACTCTGAGCAGAGTAAAAGCCTGCTTTGTTAAAACATCTAAGACAATATCAGGAACAGGGGAAAAGGGTATAAGAATTTTTTTTGTGTGTGTTGGGTTAAGGAATAAATACCTGATTTTCTGAAAAAAGTATGGTGGTTATTTCTGCACAGAGAAGTTAACGCCAGTTTTGGTCTCAATATCTGTTTAGGTCTCAATCTAACAAAGCCTTTAGGTCTGTTGTGAAGTGATGTGGAAAAAAATCCCTCCAGAATCTATGACCAGGAACCATTGGGATGAAGAAATTGCTTAGAGGCTTTGCTTAGTCCTGGCAGAAAATTGATTCGTTGCTAAGGTGATGTTCATATCAGTAAGCAAAATGGGTGAGGGACTATTTTCTTGTTTTGCTGGAGAATGGCATGGCACAACTTGCAGCTCATATGCCTGTGGCTCAGCTTGGTTCTCCCCAGGGTGAGAGTGGGAATGCTGGCATGGCCCAGAGCTGCAGCAGGGCTATGCTGACGATCACTGTGAGCCTGGACTCTATGCTGCTCTGTCTAATGTTCTCACTATCCCCTCCTGGATTCTTCATGGGCCACTTGGTGTAAAACCCTGAAATGGTATGGCTTTTCCCACGTACTCTTAGTCGTTGCCAGATGAGGTCTCCCTCCCTGTGGAGGAGGACTGGATCTCTGAGACATGGGTGCCTTGCAAAGCCATCCTGGTGCAGACACTGCTGATAGGTATGGCAGGCACACCTGCATCTGCATCTACACAGTCACAAGAGGAGATGCAACTCGATACAACACAGGGGTAATTTCACTTAGATTTGATCTCTGTCACGGCAAGGAGAGGAGATAAAAATTGGAGCAGTCTTTAAAAACCTCGGATAAACAAATCTTTCAAATCACGGGGAAGATGTCTCAATAATAATCTTACTGGCAGGTAAAATGCTGTAATATAAAGAAGAGTTAAATGGAAGAGGAGCAGTGTCTGGCTCAATAGGATATATATGCAGCCTGAAGTCTGCCTTACAATAAAGACAAAATATGCTGTAAGCAGGAGCACTGTGTAATAAGAGTCCTACCATATTTCAAAGCTGCTTTAACTGAACTCTGTCCATTTATCTAATTCCTTCTCTTCAGAAGTTTTGTTGGAACTATTTTATGATTTTTTATAAAAGAAAAAAAATTAAGATACAAAAAGAAAGCATCTGACTGTCTCTTGTATGATGAATTTAGTTTGGTTTCTTTTGCCTGCTTTTCTTGGTGTAAACAAACTACAGTACATTTTTTAGGAACTAACAGGCAGATATCTACATTGGGTTAAATTAAACAGTGTAAGACAAAATTAAGTAGGTAGATTTCTATTGGAAAAGACAGGTAATGCTTTCGAGTTAGTACAGATGAATTTGATTCAATAATACAATGATTAAATGTCACTTAAACTAAAATCAAACTGGACTTTAAAAGAAGGGACAAATATACTAAGTGAAAGTATTTCAAAATTAAAATTCTGGCCTCTGATGGAGGTATTCTATCTTATATTTTATGTAGAAGGTGTTATTCTGTATTTACCTGTACTTATTTTAAGCAAATAAATGGAACATGCTTAAACAAATAGATATTAAAAAAAAGAATAAAAGCCTCTTGTGTTTTTGACTCCAATAGGAAAAGGACTGAACCAATATTCTCTCTCCTGGTGCAGTTACTCAGTTTGGTGCTGAGCTCATGTATCTTTGGGAGGGGCTTTAGCTGTTTAAACACAGATTTAGGATGATAAGGATTACCAAGATTTCTGCATGGGACAGTCAGCTTTTGCAACTCACCTTAGATTAATGGAACTTCTTTCTGGAGTGGCAGCTGGAGGCCAAGGGAGATCCTCTGCCACATGTCAAATGTTTCTGGAAGCCTCCTTTAGGGAAGTAGATTCTGTGAGAGGTGTCTGTGATGTAGGAGCAGCTTCCCCTCCGGATTCACACACCTCCAGTTTGATGTGTACACGTAGGTGTGTACAGGTGTGTTGGCAGCTAACACTATGGCTGGGAGTATTGCTGGGAGTCGAGTACTCAGGGTTAGCTGCAGCTGCTGTCCCTGCTGCCAGAACTGTTTTGTGTTTGCACTTTAACACAAGCTTTTTTAGCCAAAATCATACTTGGGCCTGCAGTTCAGAGAAGACCAAGAACAGAAGCATTTTTCCACTGAACAGCAGTCAAAGCTACACCTTTTAATTGTCACAATCTCATCAATTATTTTTAGGACCTTCCTCATCTGCTAAGCACCAAGAATCTCAGCTGGCTCAATTCAGAAAAATGATGACTTGTTTCGATGGTAGGATCCAGGTGAGTCAGGTGCAGAGAAGACACTGCTGTTAACACAGATATAAGACGAGATTCTATTGAACATGGGTGTGTAGTACCTGAGGCACTGTGCTCCCCTCCAGCAGCCCAGACAGTCTCTAAAGGGCACAAGGATGCCTGGACTGAACCTTGAGATGCCAGGCTTTGGTACACCTGTAAATGCTGCTGTCTCACCTTTGGACTGGGGACTAAAGAGATCTGTCAGTGCACCTTCAGCCTGGTAAGGGGCAAGCTTCCCCTTAAGACATATAACTGAGGGTGACTGCCAGCAGCTCTGTGTCATTAGGAGCAAAAATTGCAGCTAACACTCTGGGTGAATTTTCAGGAGGTTGTTTACATTTCAGCTATATTCAACAATACAAAAATGCAAGCAGAAGTCTGAGAAAATTCCATTGGAAGCTTACTTCACTAAGTCAGTAATTTTTTTTCTGTCTGAGTATATGAGGATTTTATTTTGGTGTCTGCTAAAAGAAGGCTGATATTTTTAAAAGTGTTTGTATTCCAAATTCCCACTGATTTCAGGGAGAATTAGCCATTTAATCCTTTCAAAGCCTGGCTCTGAGTCTCAGGGTTTCAAGCACAGCTCCTGCATGTTCCCATTTCCATGCCTCCATTTCTGTGCCAATGTGGATGTAAAGCAGTAGCCTGACCCCACGATCCATCTCTGAAGGACATCAGCACAGAAAGTGAATTTTACCTCCTGGAGGTGTATATGGATATTCTCTGCATGTGCAGGAGGAAAGGGACAGCAGGGACAGGGGGCAATTGTGCCTCCAGGGCAGGCAGGACTGGGAGTTCAGCCAGGCGGGCAGAGTTGTCTCTGCTGGTTTCTGGGGGGACACCCAGTGTGGAGTCTCTTCTCTCCACCAGGAACAGTCATCATCCCCAGCAGATACAGCTTTTCCCTGGGGAGAACAAGGATGTATGACTTCAGGCAGCAGTCTCCCTTATCCAGGATTTTAATGCCTATGTATACCTAAGGAATTTACTAAATTATTATTGATTTAGGCAATTTGGAATATGGATTAGTCTAGTATATGTTTCCTCACATCTGCATATGCCTAAATTACAGACTTGCTTTCAACAGGGATCTTTAGACTATGATTGGTTTCTTGCTGTCCAGCAAAATGATAATATGAAATACTGGACTCTCTCATAGAATAAAGTTGCCAGTATACTTAATTTCAACTAGTTACAAGTTTAATTTTTTACAACATTCTCATGTAAGAAGGCAAACATGCTGTACAATACTAACTATAATATCAATATATGCAAGAATGAGATTAATACAGTATGAAAGTTGAAGCAAGATCTGATGTATTTTCACTATAACAAAACAAACTTTTAAGGACAATAGAAACATTTTCTTGTTTTTCCCCACAAAACCGTAATCAAATTCTGTGTATTTCCACAGAGTATATCAATACAGAAGTAATCACATTTACTAATGGAAATTCTGTTCTGCTGAAATAACCTGATCAGTCCCAGTGAAGACATTCAGTCTGGTTCCATGAACACTTACTTTCCCTCTCCTAATAATTTTCTCATACCTGTATTGAGGGCACAGTATATTCTTTGTAATTTTAAAATATTTTCAGTCTTTGTTTCTCCCTCTTCGTACATTATCTAAAGGATATATCTTTCTTTGCATAACCTAAATTAAAATTAGCTAGGCTAGAAGAAAAAGAAATATCTTTTTTTCCTACATTTGCCAATATTTCCCTTCTTCTCTTTGTCTTAGAATGAGTTGGAAAATGGATCCCCTATTTATTTTTTAATCATGCACACCCACAGCTCCATAAAAGAGGTTATTGCTCACCACAGTTACTCGTTAATGTCACAGTGCCCCACTCCTACTGTTCAGCAATGGGAAGAGCTTTCTAACGAAGATGACATCTCCAGAAACCATGCTGGTTTCAGATAGTCCATGAGCATTGTTTAATAATTAATTAATGTGATTAGCTGCCTTCAAAATATATTGTTTTATTTTCTGGACTTACTTCCTTCAATGACTGTGGTGTGATAAATGTCATCATTAAGACTCTGTAACACATGCATGGTGAGTCTCAAACCAGGAATCTCTTCTCTGTTAATTGTGCAGTTGTTATTATTTTTCCACTGGGATGAATTCCTTCAGCAGATAGAAAATTCATACTCCTCTTCTGCCTTTTTCTTTATTTCTTCTTGTTGTGCCTGCTTCTATTGTTTGTTCTTGTTTTTGGGGAAAAGATAGCACACAGCAATGCTGTAAGAAAAGGGATTTGAGAGGACTATGACAGTTGTAAAGGTCCTAGTATATGGTGCAGGGATTTAGAGGGAATAAGTCTACATGGAAGAGGCCAGCAGAGAAGGCCAGGAGCTCACTTCGAGGGCAGTCAGCTCTGAAGCTTTAAAGATTAAATAGCTTTGACAACATTTTTGTGATTATAGGTATTTGTTCCCCAAAGCAAACATCAAACTGTGCTAGGTTACATTAAACAAATAGTTTAACTTATGAAAATGGAGAAAAAAAGTGGATTTAAAACAAAAAATTAAGATGAATTCCTGTTTTAAATTATGTCTTTGGAAGTTTAAGTTGCAAAAAAACCCAAAGCAAACTAATCTAACTTTAGAAAGAAATACTTGAGAATGAACAAAAAACTTCCTTTAGATTTAACTGAGACATTTATTTGATCCAAAATACATTATATCATTCTTTAAGTAATGGAAGGAGGAAGACAAAAGAAAGGAATCTCTTAAGTCAACCTGATTGATTTTTCCTTTACCTTTTTTTTTTTTTAGCTACTCTATCAAAAATTCATTTATTCCCACAAACATAAAGCCTTGCTAAATCTGAAGGTAAATTACTGTAATTGCTAACTGCCTCAGACCCTGGCAGGATGTGCTGATATCTGGAAAGAAAATCCATAATTTACAGACAGTATAAAAGTGCCCATGCTATGCAGATTAGAAAAATAAGAAAGACCCAGACTAGTACTCACACATACAGATAGAAAGCTGAAACATTGGCCTCCATATACTGGCATTTTCAGCCCTTGCCTTCTATGGAATGAAAAGCTTTTATGCAGCAACAAAAACAATTTTGTTTTCAGTTATAAACTCTTCATTAATTACTATGCCTATTCCAGCAATAACTGGAAGAATGAGCTGGGACCAAGGTGCTCACTGCACAATAAAATCAGGGTTTAGAGAAGGACTGGAGATTTTTCAACCTAAAATAGTAAAAAATTGATGCAAGATAACTAGAAAACAAGGTTCAGAAATAGATTGGTAACAGGAGTCCCTGGGCTCTAACAAGGAAATAGGGAGTGGGAGGGAAATGCCAGGGCTCTTCTGAGGATGGAACTGAAAGAGCAGATGAAGAAACTAGTAGCTGGCAATTGGCAATGCTTTGGAGCTGTACCTCTGCTGGAATGCTATGCACACAGCAGTGGTGCTACCATAACCCTAACAGGATGAGCAATCTGCTGCTCATCAGAAAATGGCCATGCACCTCTTCTCCAGCAGATTTAACAGGTGCTGTAAGACCTGGTGGTATTTGTTGCCTTTCCAGCATACCATGGCCAGAAATGTTCTGGCAGACCACACAAATTCATGCTTTTCCTGTAAAGGAGGGTAAAAGTGATATTTATCATCCACTGGGAAGAGTGGGGTGTCCCTGGCACCCCTTGGCTGCTGCAGAGAGAGGACTAGCTGCTGAGGACAGGGATCACCAAATTTTGTTTCTGTTGGGGCAGAGCTTCAGCCTGAGCATGGGGATAGGCTTTAGGGTACTCAGCTTTATCTGTCATTTGCCCTGGTCTTTTTGTTCTGGTCTGGTTTTGGCTTTTTTTTTTTGCTCTGTGCCTGTGTTTTGTGGGCTCTAACAGCTGGCCTGGCTGTGCTTGATGGCAACAGTTGCAGCAACAGTCATTTTAATCTGGAAAACACCAGGGTGGGTGGTACAAGTAATTTATGTGCTCTCCTCCAATTTTGGGAACTGAGAACTAAGGCTTCCCTGGTGATAGAAATAGTGGAAATTAATAACAAAGACGGAAGAGCAGCACAGGGCATGACCTAGTCCTTTGTGAAAATAAGGGAATCCAAAAGAAACGGGAAAATATACGACCTCATCACACACCTGTTCCATCTGCCCTTTCTGACAATGTATCCCTGGAGGCTCATTGAGCATGGGACTGCTAAAGACTTCACCGTATCCCAGTGGTTTAAAAAGCCCCTTGCTCTGCAGGAGAACTGAATGTTTTATTTGGAGGAAATCAATGTGTTCCAGTAGCATCTGCCTTGAAATCCCTTCTGGTATGAGGAAAAGGTGAGGTTCCAGTGCACTGCCAGTACAAATGAAACACAAGATGCTCTTCTTTCCACAAAGATTTAGTAATTGGACAGGAATGTGTGTCCTGGATTAAGACGACATCTAAGGTGGACAGCAAGATGGATAGCTAAGATGGCTAAATATTGCAGGATTCTGATTAAAAAACTAACTTAAAACAGCTTAAAACAGTACTTTGGACTCCATACATGCAATTTAGGTAGATACTTGCATTTTGACTGTGTTCTGTGCTTATTTCATCTGATGCACCCTCAGCCCCAGGTTTCCCAGTTCAGGCTTGGTCCACTGCACTAGCTGCTGTATAAATACACGATACACTGCTCAGAGCATAAAGGAAGAAAATAATCCATCAGCAGGACTGGAGATGGGGAGCTGAGGTAGCAAGAGATTAACAAGAACGTCTGACATCATGACAGAAATCTTTGGCAGTGCTGTCAGAACTCATATCTCTTCTGTCCTAGCCTAGTGTACCTAGGAATAGGGTCCATCCGTCATCTTCTGAAACAGCTCCAACTTTATCTATCAGTCCATTGCAGTAAGTGGAATTTCTTCCTGTATGTTATTTACAGAACCTGAAAATTAAAACACTGAGACAACTTTTGTGCCACACTCTTTTTCATTTCACATTTTATGGATATGTGACTTTTGTGTGGAAATTATTTTTTCCTCTTCAAGCACAGTAGTGTCTAGCAAGAGCATGCCACTCGGGCAGTCTGCTCTGCAAAGATGTTTCTTTCATTTATTTCACAAGGACAGCTGAGATAATGACAAAGATAGGGAGGTGCCGTTGTGGTGCCAGCATGCTGGATTACAAAGATATCATAATACATTCATATTCAGCTGAACCCCAGAGTTTTTATCTTTTGCCCTCAAAGCCCCCACTTTTAAGCACGTTGGGGCACAACCTCAAGGTCATTTTCTGGTACTTCAGGTAGATACTGTGTGTTTTGTTCCTTCTGCTTTTATAGGTCTGAGGCCTGAGGATGGAAGGGCAGCAGGAATTAGCTGAATTAACCACACTCTCCTGTGTGCAGGTGGACAGAAGCTGAAAAAAATTGGGAGGAGATATGTTCACTAGAGAAATGTCAGTTGTTACCATAAGGGCAGCTAGAGGAGTGTTTCAGTCCTTTCTACTATGAAAAAGTGGTGTTTTCCCTATTGATGTTTTTTCTAGTATTTCTTAACATTAGTTATTCTGATGAAATCACTGCTGTTTGGGAAGATAAAGAAAGTAAAAAAGAGGCATCAGCAACTAATCAATTCCACCCAGTTTTCTAAAGACTTGGTCAATTCACTCTGAGAACTAATTGTTTTTGTTTAAAGGTGATCAGGCTATTGCATCTCACAGTCTCTCTAAAATAACAATATAGACTTCAGGCATTTTTAACTCAAAACAGTTCAGTACAGATCAGTTAAAATTTTACCTTAGTTATGTCTTTGTTGCTAAAGGCTAAACACTCTTCTTGGGGCTGCATAGCTCATCAAAATGAGGAAAGTAACATTCATCCCTCCAAAGCTTTGGGTTTGTTAATGGTTTTTCTTTGAGACTTGGATCAGGGCATCAGTACCAGAACCTGGTTTTGGGAGCACCCTGAGGGGGACACTGTGCAACCAGGACTACATCTGTACCAGCACTAAACCCTGCCAAGCAGCATATTTGAGGTATTTGGGCTCTGTCATCTCCATTGTTTAAATGTTCAATTTTCAGAATGGCTCTTGGCATGCTTTTGGCTCATGTTAAAATACCGTTCTCCTAAGTAACTCCTAGCTATTATTCAGGTGCAAACACAGGCAAAGCACTGTTCCCAGGAGACAGTGTGCATGCTGCCAATATATTCTGAAGGGCAAAAGGATAAAATGTTGTGGAAATACTCAGTACTCTGCACACTGACCTCCCACACAAAGAGGCAGTCTAAGATTCAGTTATTATTTTGTTGGTGTTAGCATTTTCATATAGAATTACAAAATATTCCTTGTTGGAAGGGATCCACAAGAATTATCAAGTTCAACTCTTAAGCCCGTATGAGGGGGACTAAACCCATGACCATGGCATTCTTACCTCCATGTTCTAACCAGCTGAGCTAATCTCAGGATACTGAGCTAATTTCAGGGTACAGTATATAGATCAGGAGCCTGGTTTTGACCTGAGTCTCCCTGTTCATGCTTTGGTTCACATCCCATAGAAGGTTTGCAGAACCCGATCTGGATTTTTCTTGGATGACACTAACCCAGAAAAAGTGCACAACTAGCTCAGTCCACCTGCTAGGCTCCAGAAGACCATACTAAAGGTGCCCTACAAGAAACTCCTTAGATGTGCACAGTGTGAATGCTGGGTCCTGGGCACCATCCCCTCCATCCTACACAACCCTTCCTGCTCCTTCTTGCTCATCTAGACTTGGTCTGGGGGTCCATACCTGGGTTACACACAGGTGGTTGCATGGCCACACTGTCATGGGTATCAAGGAGGAACTACACCTCTTGTCCACCTGGAAACTGGAGAAGGATCCCCATGGATTCCCATGGTGAAGATATTTCTTATGTCACTGAGGTTATAGATGAATCCTAAATGTCATTATTGTCTCTCCTGGATGTGTAGCACAGTTTTCTGAGAGGCTGAACCTACAAGTGTTGTCATGACACTGGCTGCTCCTTTTGAAAACCTTCAGGTATCAAAGTCATTGTGCAGGCCCATCTGAGTGGCCTTCAAACCCACAAAATGGGTTAAAACACAGGTATAAGTGGCAACATGAAAAGTCTCAAGCAGCCAGTCAGAATCAGGGTCTGCAAAATGTGTGATCTTGATCACAACAAGATGTAAGTCAAAGTAATGATTTCTTCTCTCAAAGAGCAGCAGGTATGTTTTGGAAACAGATATCACAGAGTTAAGCTTAGCAAAAAGTTATTTTTCTAACAACCTTGATCACAGCCCTAAAATGTCTATCCAGGTTTGGGTTCATTTTGAGTCAGCCCTGTCAGTGCCAAGCTGATACCTGCTACATGAGCAGCTTGAAATATACCTGAGACTCTTTGAAGGCTACTGAGCATTTTTACCTTGCAATTTCATAGGACTGCTCCTGTAATCACGATTGTCCAGGGAAATTCAGTGTCCTCACAGGCTCACACCTCTTCCACTATTGTGTGTTGTCTTCACAACTGTTACACTCCCACACATAATTTAAACCATGCAAGATTTGCCTGATGCAGGCATGGCTTTTGTGTACTAGGACATAATTTCTGTGGGATTGCTCCTTTATGGGGGGCCTAGGATCCTGTTTGGAGGTGCCTCCTTGCCTGCTGAACCACAATCCACACAGTTTCCCCTGGCCCTTTCTGTGATTAGAGCTGTAATGTTGCAGGTAAGCAGAGTGGCAAAGGAAACATACAGAACGACTGTGCAAGTCAGGAGAGATGGATGGGGTGGATTTTTATCTAGCAAAATAAATTAAAAAAAGAAAAAAACCCCAAGTGAATTAGCATACTTCAAGGCATGTTAGGCAAAGGTGATGAAACTGCTGGACATAAACAAAAGCAAGAACTGCTGGATGACACACACAAATGCACCATGACTGTGATAAAAGTGAGAGATTTATGAAAGCTTCGGATATCTTGCACTCCTCTTCATCACATCCTGCTCATTTAAGTGGCATCAAGTGTAAATATTGAAAACCCAGATGACATGCTGTTTTGGATATTAGTTCAACCTGTTTATCCTATTATTACCATGACATTTGCAAGTGTTATCTTTGGGTACCAGAGCATGGATGAATAACTATGAATGATATTTCAGAGCTGTCCTATCACTAATGAAATCCACACTCATAATTAGTTTCATTTAAAGAATATGAAGTTCCCTCACTAATCATTTATGGGTTTTATTCCATATTTGTAATATCCTTACTGATACAGGAGTTAACAGATTAGGTTGCTGAATGCCTGGAGTGATCTCAAAGACAATGAAAACAAAGCAACTCCTAAATCAATCATTTTGCTAGCTATTTAGCTGGCTTTGCTCCTAAGAGATCATTGGACAGAAAACGTTATTCAAAGGAAAAAGAAAAAAAATCAAAGAGAAGAAAGTGCATTCATTATTATTTCCTAACTATGCACACATACATAGTCCCAGCTGCTTATGCAATGTGAATGACATTATTTGTATTTCTTGAAGAGTCCCTAATCAGGTTCTGTACTGCTGAATGCCTTTGTTTAGGAGGTAAGCATGTCTCTGAATTAACCTCTCTAACACTTCTCTTTCCCTCTGTGCTGCTCAGCGTGCACGTAATCCTGGGAACCGTTCATCTTGGATTCAATTGTCCATTGTCTGAACAAAAGACCAGACATCACTTAAGACTCTAGGAACTGGCTGACTATTTACAGTATATCAGAAGTCCTTTGGGCTTTCATTTCAGGTTTTAGCAGAGATTTGTGGTGAAATTTGTTCACCTTTTAGCCCTTTCTGCAGTGCTGGATATGCTTTCTCTCAAATTCTCTAAATCTATTTATCTGTCTAGGACATTAATGCTCAGCCCCAAAAAATGAAATTATACAAGCAGTGTTTTCTGTAAAAGTCTGCTTAATGCAGTGTATTAAGATTCCTTTTGGCCTTTTATAAGAAAGGTTGTGGAGGGATGTGTGTTTTGCCCGGAACCCAGTGTTGTGCTTTCCAAGTTATTTCCTAACAAAGACCTCCACGCAGGGTCTGCTTTGTCTGAAATACTATTCACTTTTTCCATTCAGGTTTTCTACTCTTCATAAATTTAATCCTCAGCCCTGGAATTCTCTCCTTATTTTTTTAGTTACGATGAGAGTGAACAGCTGGACCATTTTGCAGACTTTGTTGACAGTGCTTAGTTCTTACTTTTTCCTCCCCCCACTCTGTTTTTCAGACAGTCCCTGGCTCACTTTGTCTGGCTACTGTCTGACATGTCAGCTTACACTGTTCCAACTCCCAGCTGTTCTTTCCTTTCATGCTATGGATTGTTCTTTGCATTATAGTCAAACATGGGTTTTTATTTCCAAAGGGCTAATCTGTTTCCACAGCAACCCATAAAATGGAGAAATCTGATCCCAGAACTTTTCTTTAAAACTTTAAATGCGCATATAAACACATATGTATTTGTCCATCTTAAAGGCGATTTCTCTATCTGTGAAATGGAAGTTGTTATGAACACTCAGGAATCAGCAAGTTCTCAAACTGCTTAAGCTACATCACATTTCTGATTCTTATTATAGATAATGGCAGAAAAGGACTGGGAATATTTTCCATCAAATGTGGATGCAGTTGCAAAATTGAATACATTAAACTTAATTATTGGAATCTCCCTGTTTACTCAGTGTCAGATATTTCTGTGTAAATTTTTCTGGTTACCTATTAATTGTCAGTGTCATTGCTGTAAACTGTCTTGGAACAAGGAGACTGAGCTGATATCCTTCTGTTTGAGCTGTAAATGCTCTGAAATCTAATTCAAATAATGATATGTAAGGAAAGCAAGATTATTCCTTCCCCTTTTGAAAAGCTGTCCTTTGTAGCTACTGAAGGCTACTGAATGAAGCTTTCATTCCTGTGGATAAATTGAGACGAAGAGCAAATAACTCTGTGGAGAAGTCTCAGTCTTCTCTGTATGTGTGTGAGCAGTTCTGAGTGAGGGTGAACATCTAAAATGAAGCAGACCCCATGCAGAGTCTGTTGGGATGTAATGGCCATATCACCAGGAAGTTCAGTAAAATGCATTGTTTTACTCTGTTCTAAAATTCAGTGAAGTTTGGGCAGCTCCAGCTGGATGTCTTGGTGTTACCAACACGTTCAAGTCCTCCCAAGCTGGGTGCCATAAATTAGGGGTCTTCATGGTGCATTGGCAGGTTTTCAGTGTGAGAATTGAGCCTTCTTCAAAGCCTGTCCCGTGTCTATAGCCTTGGGCTTGGCACTCAACATTAGAGGATGTCTCTGAGGAGGTTAGACCAAACTTTGATTCACTGTTTATGTAAGGATTAGTTTCACTATATTTAAACCAGGACAGTAAGCAGATACCTGCTGGGCTGGGAGCAAGGGGACTAAAAGCTTGATGAGCTCAGCCTGTTCAGGGCATGATAATTTGATTTGGCAAAACTTCATCAGTCCATGATCCAGGAGTGCCAGGAGGGAAAAGCCACTAGTTTCAGTTAGTACTGAGACCTTTTCTTTACACAGTTCTTCACCAAATACAGAACTTTAGGCATAAATGTATATTAGTAAAGCATCAGAACTGGAGGTGAGCTACTAAAGACTTCTGAAAATATTAAGTGCTTTTAAGAATGACCTAAAATAAACTGATATTGGATGGAATATTCCTGGGGGCATCAGTTCACTTCAAATCCATCTCTTGCATCCTCACAGAGGAGTTTAGCTTCTTATTGAATTTTTATTTTAAACAGTAAAGCAGTAAAGATTTCCAGCCAAGTACTGCTGCAAGAGAGCCTTGAAGCCCACTCTCTTGGCACTGATAAGAAAAATCTTGATTCAAAGATTGCCCACGTAACTGTTCATGGACACTGTGCATGTGTTTTTGCTCAGCTGCCTGATCCACTCCCTATTCCTACCCACTGCTACATCAGATATCATGCAGGTACCCAATGTACTCTCATGTGATCACATGTAGAACCACTTGTTAAAGACAGAGGTTTTCAGACCTGTTTGAACACAAAAGGTCCCATCAGCTATGGCCTTGAGAAGAGCCTTAGCACAACTGCCAAAACACAGTGGTGAAGCTACACTCCAGCAATAAATTTGACTAAATATGTTTCTGGAAGAACAGAGCTCAGCTTGTTTTGCCCACTGCTTTTAATTCCTGTTTTCAATCTGCTTTATCTTCCATGGAGATTCAAACTTATTCCTTCCTTCATTTTTTTTTGGTTTTTCTTCCTTTTCAGTTCAATCACACCCACTGTATGAATTGTGTTAGCGTCTGAGAGAAGTTTTATTCTTGGGCAGTCCTTGCAAAAATATTCCTAGCAATGTAGGCTGCTGATGCATCACCTCCGGGTGACACTAGCATTTTAAACACGGTTTGGAGGAATGCTCCCATTTCCTAGCACAGTCAAAGTCATTGGCTCATGACTAAAATCCCAGAGCAGAGAAATAATTTGCTATAATAAGGCTAGTGAGGTTCTGTGACAGTGTTATCGTTAAAACTGGGGAAATCTTATGGTCCCTGAGGATTTGTGAGTATCTCTAACTAGTCTTGGAGGGATGCCAAACTATTTTGATGTTTTTCCTCCATCGTGCCCTCCTCATCCTTCACATCTGCCTCCTAAGTCGTTTGATGATTTGAACAAAACAAAATCCATGTAAACATAAATATATATGTGCATTTCTCCTATTTATTATCTAAACTTGTGTTTTCTACCAAGAGTCCTACCTTCTGTTGGAATTTCAAGAGAAATGTGGTAATTATGTTGACAATATTACTGCTTCTTTTGCATGATATAATTTTAATTTTTTCTCAGATTTTAATTTTCTCTGGATTATTCTCAACTTTTCCCCATCACCTTTCAGGTTGCTTATCTGAGATTGTTCAAAAAATAATCAATTTTTAACATCCTTAGAGTTTTGAAATAGAGGCAAATCTCTCATCAGTGCTTCCAAGGGCATAAGTCATTGCAGTTCTAGCAGCAAGCCAAGGAAATGCAATTATTGCTTTTTTCATGCATGACCTGTGGTAGTGGAACCAAAAAATTGTACATAAGGAGATTAATCACATACTGCACGAGTAAATGCCCATCTGTGGTCCCTCTGCCCATAATTTGAGCTGGTCAGGCTTCTTGTGCTTGTGTGTGTTCTGTTTGTTGTGTGGGTTTGCTGTCTCTGTGGAGCACCGAGCTGTCTGTCGTGCTTTGGTCTGTGCACATGCAGAGTCCAGGAGCTTCAAAAGCATTAGCAGTGATTGCACAAGCACTGACCACCTGCCTGAGATTTGATATTTTCTGGAAGCACCAGCTTTAGCACAGGTGTTGTAGAGCAAGTTTGGATACCTGTGGCATTTAGGTTTTTGACGACATGCAGAGATTTGCCTTTCTGTGTTGAGCGAAACACTCACTGCACTGTTTCAAGTACCCATATGTTTTGTGAGATGTTTGCTTATTTATACTGAATAAATCTGAAAAATGCTAATTAGGGCATTTCATCACTGATCAGGTGAGGGATATGAATTGTAAAGCTCAGGCATCTATGGTCTATACAGCAACACATGCACCAGTAGTAGCAGAAGGACCCACAGCTTTCCTCCAACCTGGGCTGGCACCATGACCATTTTGGCACCCATTCTCTTCCTCTTGGGGTGGGTTCCCATTGTTTACCACTGCCTTCTTGCAACATAAAGCAAGGCAGAAATATCAGACAAGGGCTTGTTCTGTCTCCCAGCCACCTGTGCAACTTTCTTTTTTAAACAACCAATGCAGACAAATTTCAATACTCCTTAACTGACACCAGAAGGAGTGTTTGAAGGTGAACAAAGAGCTATGTCTTCAAAGTGTTTTTTTGTGCTTGTGGAATAAATGTCTCTTCTCTCTACCCTTTGTGCCCCCAGGCGATAAGAGCCACTTTGGACAAAGAACACAAACCGAGATATATGGGATGGACAGCTCAGTAACTTGATGGGAAAATGTGAGTATTCCACCCCCAATCCTCTTTAACAATTAGACTTTCACAGTACAAAGCCTCCCAGAGTCTGGATTTCTAATTAAAGCAACTTTAAGAAGAAAAGGTCCAAACCTTCGCACTGGTATTTTTTTCCTCCTAGGCTGTACATTTGCAATAACAGCCAGTCTCAGCTTGTCTGAACATGCTACTGATATAATGAACCAGAGGAATTAACTAATTTACCAGAGCTGGTCTCTCTCCTTTGCCTTGAAAATTCCTGTATTTAGGTAATTCAGATGTGAACTCTCTGTCACAAAAGGAGACAGAGGGACTAGAAAAGAAAATGAAAAGATTTTAACATCTCTCCTTACTCCCTGTATAAATCTGCCTTTAGGGTTTGTTCATCCTGTCCCAGGGCGCAGGGATTTTGCTTTGAGGTTGTAGTCGAGACAGTTCTGAGTATTTTGATGTATTCTCCTGTCACAAACGTGGTTCTTGCACTTCACTAGAAAATCCTCCCTTGTGTCCACTCTTCAGATAATACCCGAGGTCATTAGTAAAATTCTTTTAACTCACACAATTACAGCCTGAGCTTAAGTTCCACTTCACGGTACAGGAGTGACAGGCATCCACACTTGCTGTGTTTCAAGGATTACATGAAAAGGCTGGTAATAAAGGAGGTTAAAATTCCTATTAAAATCATGATCTACACAGTCTGATATTTAGGACTGATCTATGTTAATATTGGGGAGCATCATGGTACCCATCTCCACTATGGCATATGAGCCTTCACATACCTCTTCTTCATTTCCCAGCAGCTGTCCCCATGATGTGTGACTCCTTCAGGGGACTCCCAGGAATCAAACTCTTTCTAAGATCTCTGATTATAGAATGCATAAGAACAGGGAAGATGCCCTAAACCAAAAGAAATAGAGATTTTTGGGGTAGTTTAATGGGTGGCTTTCTGACAGCTTGTTCTGTTAGAGTGCATTGGATATGTGCTTCAGGAGAGCTGGGGATGGGGCAGACATTCTGATGATACAGAGAGTCCCTTTCCTCTCCCCTCTGTTTCAGGAGCTCAGAGACGTCCCACCTGTGTTACAGTAGATAACAGGAGTCTTAATCAGTGGCTCACTTTGTCTAGGATCACCACAGCCACATGGGAATATCTGAGTTCTCATTAATATGGCTTGTAGTGGGCAGATATGGGACAAGAAAAAGTGTGCAAAACCTGGCCCTCTGTGCCTCTTGTGCATTACTGAGGAGGAGGATGTGATAGCCCATATTTTATGTTGTGCATGGTGCTCTTCAGCAGGACATTTTTTACAATATGCATCATGATCAGGGTTTCTTGGTCCAGAGGAGAGAAACTTCTTGTGCAAGAGGTTTGGTGAAATGTTTTGTGCACTTGGCCAGAAGTTCCTAGTGCTAAGGTTGACTCCAGGTGCTGGTGTGGATCTATGCTGAGATTTCCAGGCTCCAGAAAAGGGTAAAACTTCATCCACGCCTATTTACCTGGGCTCATTTCTTACCATTTGCTCGTTAACAACTTGCATGTTAGCTCTTTTGAGGGTCTATAATCTCTGATAATAACATAGGGTATTTGAAGATGAATTTGCTGTTAGTTTTTCTTTTATTTTCTGTTTTGTATAAAATACGAAAAAATAAAAGGAAATCGAGAGTATGACTCACTATGTGGTATATGGAAGATCCAAGCACAAACTGACTTTGTGATTCAGAGCACCATCCTGAAATGCAATAGTGTGCCTTTCAGAAAGTGCTAGCTTTAGTGGCATTCAAGAATAGGGATGTCGTGTGTTGTTCCACCTTTAGAAAACCTTTAATTCCTCTGTGACATATGAATTGGAAACTTGATATTCTGCATACATTCCATAAATAACAAGCTTTCCTGCAATCAGTCTTTTTGTCGGTCTCCCCTCTACAGCTAAAAATTTTATATAGAATTATTCAGCTTCCAGAGAAGTGAGCGTCCCACACTGAATTTCCTGTTTATGTAGATTAAATCATTTTTTAAGGTGTTGGTGTGTTCATATTGCCTGAGAAGAGGAGGAATCTAAACTATTTCCCCCATTTCTGAAGAAATGCTGTTAAGAAACACTCCAGGGATGATGTTCTCTTAGAGTTGCACCATTTACTTCATTTTATTCTACTTTTAAGCCAGAAGCACAGAGGGAATTCAGTCTGAAATTTCAAATTATTCTGGGCTTTTTTCTACTAAGAATATAAGTATACAAACACACACATATGGAAGGGATGAAATTAAGAAAAATAAAAGAAAAAGAGAAAGAAAGAAAAAGAAAGAAAGAAAGAAAGAAAGAAAGAAAGAAAGAAAGAAAGAAAGAAAACAAGATACATTAATACCACATTCTTGCAGAAATGATCCTGTAGCTTTAACACTGCAATTTTTTGTTTGCCCACAGTTTGCCTCAGTGAACTGTCTGAGCAGGTGTTTGCCATGACCACTCTTTTCTCACATGTTTTTTCCTATAAATGAGTATCTATTCTGCACAAACCCTTTCCATATGGAGGAAGAGGGATTTTAAATGTGGTTTTGCAATCTTCCTCCCTGCTTGCTGTGATTATGGAATTCAGTGCTTCAGGACATTGCAAATTTCTGACACAGAGGAGTGATTCCCTACGCAGAAGAGTTGCAGTCCACATAAACCACATCTCCTACATTAGAGAAATATGTTTCCTCAAGAGGGAATTTGCAAAATACCAAAAAGTCAGATAAATTTAAAATGTGTTTAATATGTACCAATGGACAAACTGTAAGAGTTCTTAGGTCTATAACCAGAATCTCCAAAATCAAATATAATCAAAATTTTGGCTAGGTTTCTCTCCTTTTGTACCATCTCTGATGTAATAATCATAATATTTGAGGATATTTATTATGAACAAATTTACAGACATTCTAAAGCAAAAGCCAAAAGTGATCTATGCTTTCCCACACTGATTCTAACTGGAATAACCTTATTTTTTTTATTAAACAGCACCTTTTTCTGGACACACTGCTGTACTGTGAGGACTTGGCGCAAACAAGGATTAATAGTGATTTTTCTTGGAGACAATGAGTGCCCCAGGCAATAGATAAGAGGGAATGAGGACCTTATAAGTGCTTAATAAAAAGGAATAAGCTTCATTTCTACTGTGGCAGTCAATGAGAAATATAATTCCTCCTCTTATTATCATTTTTATGGGGGTCTAAATTGTGAATGGTGGTTTCTGGATAAGTGACATGATATGTTCCTGCAATATTAGACTTGATTTAACTTGATAAAGACTATAAACTAAAGAAATTTGTATGGCTACAGTGGTGAAGAGGTGATGCTGTATATTCACTAACATATGGATCATGTTGACTCCCCTTCACTCTTACATATAATTTATCAAATAAAATATGGGGAAATATGAGTGTGAACTGATGCTCTAGAAAGTCTTCATCGTTGAAAAGTGATGAGAGGAAAGTCTCTGAGCTGGGCCCTAGGCTGTAGCAGTGGGCATGAATGTGCATTTTGATGCATTACAGATGGACCATGAGCTCATGGGGTAGGGCTCCATTTCACCTCTGGACTTAGGGTGCCAAATACTGGGAAATCCACAGATACTGACCATTAGCTAACAGTATTCAAGGGATAGAAGGGATGACTGTATCAGCAGGAAAAATCTGCAATAATTGGGGAAGTTTGTGGGTCAGCAACTGAAGGATAAGAGAGGGCAGCAGATTTCCCCAATAGTAGTACAGACAGAGCTAAAGCTTTTGCTTAACCCTTTTTTTTTTCTTTTTTTTTTCATTTTTGTGGTGGATAACCAAATGAGTGCTTTGGAGCAGATTCAGACATGGCCATGACCTCCTCTAAGTCTGGGAAACCTAGCAGGCTGCTGCTGACTTACTGCTGACTTTAAACTATAAAGGCAAGTATTTTTTAGCTGAGAGAGCCTGGTTTTCTACAGGTATTTTTCAAACAATAAAATGAGTTTTATTCCAACATTAAAAATGCTCGCAGCAGTCAGGATGAAGAGTGTAGGGGAAGGTCCTTTTGATATATGGCAGGGCTAAAGCCCTAAACATTTATCTATTTAACAAGACTTCACAGTTGCCAGATTTATGCACACATTGTATTTAGCCCAGTAGTAAAATTTATAATGCTCCTTTTGGACAGCATAATTCTTTTCCTCTGCTAGAAGAAAACTATATCCAGGGGAAAAGGCAAATTTCCTTTAAAGACCAATCAGTTGTTCTGTGAAATGTTTCATGTATATTTAAGGGCATCATTAATTGTGATAATAATATTATTACTAAACCTGCATAGAAACTTTGTCTGCAGTGGCTATTTTGTGTAAGGATATTTGGGTCTATATTTGGAAAAACTATTTACATGACTCACGTAAGATAGGCATCTAGTGAGGTTACAAAAGCAATGAATGTTTTGGAAGAAGCAACAATAAAACCAGGGTGTTCTGGTGCTTTTGAATGAGTGCTAGCAGCTTCTCAGAGTGGTTAGGCAGATATGTGTCTCCCAGAGCATTTCCTGTGGCCTTTTCTCCAGTACTCCAAAGTCAGGTGTTGTACGTTGTGTCTCATGAGGGATGTAGACAGTCTGTATGACTGGGCTGTTTTGGAGGAGAAAAAGCATGGGGAGGCACCTGGGCAAGAGATTTCTGGAACAAAGGGAAAAAGAATAAAAAATTTGAGAGTAAAAAGCCTGCTTCCCAGGAGGAAAGGGAAAGGATGAACAGTGGCAAAATGTAGCTGGTTTGGGATTTTTTTTCTTTTTTTTTTTGAGTGCACTGGCTCCTACAAGTTCCTGTAAGTGCTTTGTGTACACTGAAAAACATAGCACTTGTGCAGAGGTAGGTAGATCTACCTTAGCTCTTCCTTGGATCCTTCTGAAGTAGAGTAGGACAAATAGAGATAATATTAAAACTGACCACATTGGAAATGCTGTATACTATGCTGAAATTTGCTGTAAGAATGGGATTCCTGTGTTGAGGTACATGGGGCATGCTGTGAAATGCAGGAACCTTCTGGTCTCTATACTTAGAAATGCTGACAGATGAAGAGCTACTGGTCTTGGTGGTCTTTGTTCCTTGTCAGCTTTTCAAGAGGGATGCAAGGAAATGGTGGCCAAGCTGTCAGGAAGTAGGTCTCTGATGCCTGGACCTTCACTAGATCAGTGTGTTTCTTCTTGGTGTTTTATTTTCAGTGAACCTTGTCAGCTAATGAAAACCAAGCTTCTAAATGTCACAGACAGGTGTGTTGTAGTAGAATGGTTCAAGGAAGTACTGCACACAGAGGCACAGTAAATGATAACCTGTTCCCTTGCATTCTAAAGGAGAACAAATGGGCTTCAGATAGTCCCTGGCCTAAGCCAATATCCTAAATGGTGTCTCAGAACTCTGTACAGAAAATGATAGAAAAATGGGTACAGAAAATTTCCCTTTTGAGGAACAAAATTTCTAAGGCTCAGATTTGTGAAGGTGGTTAGACAGTGATGCAAAGGCAAAAGAATATATAGAGATGTTTTAAAGAGCTTCTAGTTGTGTGATTTTCATTTTCTAGGGAGTTAGAGAACATTATGGGCACTAACAGAAATCGCAACAAATGCCTTAAGAGGCCTCTGTAATTCTAATCCTATAGGGCTAAGGACATTTCATTCCCTGCTGCTTTGTCCACTTGAAGTTATTCTACTGTTGCACTGAACAAAATGGTCCTTGTGGAGCTGACTGTGTGCTGGTCCATAAGGAGATGCAGGAGTGCCACTGTCTTAGAGATATGCTTCAAACAAATTACACCTGAGGCTTAAATGTGCATCCAGGCACTGCTCAACACACTAATTTCTGTGCAGTCATATCTACCCTTGCTGAATTCCTTGTTTTCACAACTGATTTAATAAAAAGACAAAACAAATAATCATACAAACAAACAAATCAAAACAAACAAACAGAAAGCACAACAAAAAACCCATCAGGCTTTTAAGGTTCTCTAAGGCTAAAATTGCTTGGGCAGTTTTCCCCAGCAAGAATGGATCTCAAATGAGAACGAAATAATGATTTTACTTTGATCTTGTGTTTTGTTGGAGGCATTCTGAACCAACACCTCAGAGTGACTGAGATGGAGTTCCTCCAAACAGTCATCTTAGTCTCCTAATTACAGCACTAAGCTACTGAATGTGAAATGGCACAAAATTGAATAATTGCAGCCAGACATTATAAGCAATAATTATCTGTAGTCTGTCACAATACTTCTGTTGTAATTTTATACCTCTTTGTAGACACCCTGTCTACTTCACCTTCCACATACCTGCAGTTTTCTGTGGCAGTAAACTGCTCTGAGGCCTTTTCTTACTTGGTTAGTTAGGTAAACTTGCATTATGGTTAGCTTGCCCAGATAGCTGAGTGAACAGAAATGTTAAGACTAGCATCACGTTTGCTGTGATTAATCCAGTCTTTCCTTGTGAATCAGTATTTGCCTGGGGCTTGCAGTTTTCTCTGGAAAGCTGCAAAGATGTCTGCCCTCTGCTAAGTCTGTGTATCAAGTCTTGTTGATTATTATTCAGTGTGACAGTGGGATGACTGATAAAATAAATGAGGAGAATAAATAGCAGAATTAGTTTTTAATTTCTTTTTCCCTTGATCGCTTTTACTGTGTGTTTGAAGAGGCATGAAATTATGGTAACTCTCCTGTATAAAAAAATGCCAGGAATTTGTGTGGATTCATGTGCAGAAGGGCAATCTCAGAAGACCTATTACAAAGAGAGAAGACAGGAAATTCAGAAGCAAAAGAAAAAAATGTTTTTTTTTCCTTAGCATTTTGTTTATAAGCATTCATGTCAAACACTCTTTTGGCAACATAAGACTAGTAATGTTTATATATGTAAGACTTTCATACTGATAAGTTCTGTTCATTATATTCTGTACTTTGCCTGAGTAAATCCTACAATATTCACAGTCCTATAGGCATTGCAGGAATGGTGGGTGCATTTATTGCTTCATATAATCAGACACTGAGAGATTTGCCTTTATCTGCATTGGAAAGATCTTCTCTCCAAAGACATAATGTCTGACATCTTTGTTGGTGACATGGACAGTGGGATTGAATATATCCTCGTCAAGTTTGGCAATGACACCAAGCTGTGTAGCATGCTGGACACACTGGAGGGAAGGGATGCCTTCCAGAGTGACCTGTGGATACTCACACTTAGCATAGGACAGACTCTTTATGGGTTTCCAGAGAAAATTGA
The DNA here is from genome assembly GCF_052056855.1 of Sturnus vulgaris. Taxonomy (NCBI): domain Eukaryota; kingdom Metazoa; phylum Chordata; class Aves; order Passeriformes; family Sturnidae; genus Sturnus; species Sturnus vulgaris. The sequence goes on along the minus strand of NC_142244.1, from coordinate 40,252,425 downwards.
TGAGAAGCTCAACATGACCTAAAGTGCACTCCCAGCCCAGAAAGCCAAATGTGTCCTGTGCTGCATCCAAAGCAGTGTGGGCAGCAGGGTGAGGGAGGGGATTCTGCCCCTCTGCTCTGCTCTGCTCTGCTGAGATCTCACCTGCAGGGCTGTGTCCAGCTCTGGGGTCCTCAGCACAAATTAAGATGTAGAGGAGGAGGCCACAAAGATGACCAGGAGGCTGGAGGATGTCTCCTATTGAAAACTGACTGACATAGCTCGGGTTGGTCAGCATGGAAAACAGAAGGCTCTAGGGAGAACTTCTAGCAGCCTTTCAGTACCTAAAGGGGGCTACAAGAAATCTAGAGAGGGACTTTTTACAAGGACACATAATGATAGGACGAAGGGTAGTGGCTTCAAACTGAAAGATGTCAGTTAAGTTTAGAAATTAGTAAAAAGTTCTTTACTGAGAGAGTGGTGAGACATTGGAACGGGTTGTCCAGAAGCTGGACATCCCTGGAAGCATTTCCATCCCTGGAAATGTTCAAGGTCCTGTTGGATAGGCCTTTGAGCAACCTGGTCTATAGAAGGTGTCCCTGGCCATGGCAGGAGGTTGGAAGCAGATCCCTTCCAACTCAAATTGTTCTATGGTTCTGTGATAGTGACTCGCACAGGGCCAGATCATAAAATTGTCAATACTCATCTTTTGTGATGCTCATTTAGCACGTTCTGCTCATCAGACAAGTGAGTTGATGCATGGGTGACCACATGGCTTTATCTAGCCCACAGTGTGTGTGAATACATGTACCTGCTCATCCAATACTGGGCTCCCTTGAGTGTGCTGGTCTGACATTTGACTCTAGGAAGCCAGTGTCACTCTTTGCAGCTCTTGCTTGCAAAATAAATCAGTGCTCATTTTATTTATTTTCCTATGAATATGATTGATAAGCTTCCGAGTAATGTATATTGTATTTTATTAGTGTTATATTGGAAATTCAACACCTCTTTGCTTGGTTTTGCATCTGATTTTATGCCAGTTTCTTCTCCACAGGATTCAGGTATATAATTTTTGTTTAATCTTATACTGAAAAGGTATCAGCAATTTTAGTAGGTATATATTAGTTTATTCGAGAGAAAAGAAAAATCGATACATTTACAGATGTTTCTTGCCAAAATGCTCCAATGCTCCACTTGGTGATCTTGTTTAGATAATGGATTTTTACATTAACTGGCTCTTAGGAGTTATTTCAATAATGTATACGATACAACATTTTTGCTTTCTTGCTTTCTCTTTCTTTTTTAAAGGACTAGTAACAATTTCTAAAAGCAGAACTAAGAGCATAATTTAATGTACACATTAAATGGCCATTAGATGGCTGAAATTTGGTTGATTTTGGTCAAAACTACCCTGTACTTAATATCCATCTAATGATCTTACTCTGAAAGTCATGGGTCACACCAATGCTAATTTCTTGTACTACTTAGTAGTTAGCATGTGCTTAGTTTGCAAGGCAATATGGATCCAACAGACCATACCAGTCTTGTTGTCCCTGTGACAGCCAATAAAGTAATTCAGCTACAGAATAAACTTTCTCCATCTGTTAATCTTTGCTCGTGCTTGTGTAAAATACTCATGTTTATGTGTGAGATGTGGTCACTCTAAAAAGATTTCCCAAAAGATGTGACTAAAAGCAAAAAAAAAAAAAAAAAAATTGTAAAAAAATCTTGTCTGGGTTTTAAGCCTATTTTTAAACTTTATAGCCTACCTAAATGTTCTTGATTTCTTAAGACATAATAATCTTAAATTCGGCTTGACTGCATTCCTTAACAATAGCATGTCCCTTGTATTTCCTCTGCAGATGTTTGCAATGAAATTAAAAAAAGACTTTCAAACACTTATGTAGATGTTAATTCATACCTGGAGATGAACTTCATCCCAGTGAAATGGTTGACTGTTTTATAGTGAATTCTGTGTGAGCAGTATCATGCACTATCATTTTTATTGAACTGTATCCATCAGCATTTGTGCATAGGCATCCACAGTGCTCTCAGCTGCCATCTTCTATCCCAGGTCTTTGCACTTTTAACCCCAAAAGCTTTGTTGACAGGCTGTAAATTCCTGAAATATCAGGAGGTTTTGCTGACACACCAGTAAGCACGTGGTTGAGGGGGTGAGGGTATCAGCATGCACCTGATTTCATGATGACATGGAAGAGAGATGTGGTTGAAGTGTGTATCCATACCTAGGTGCTCAGCAGGGTGCATGTAGACACTGACTGTCGTGAGTAGAGGGGTTTGGAGAAATACAGTATTTTATTTTTTTGAGATTAATATTAAGATTTCTCCAGATAAAAGACAGCAGCAGTACAAAAAGGAAAGCATGTGCCCCACATTTGACCCTACAACAGGCTTTGCTGCAGTGAGTGGCAATGGAGGATGTGTGATGACAGCAGTCTTGGCTGATAAGTGTGTCACCTCCCATAGCACAAACTGAGTGGGAGATTTGGGTTGTCACAGCAGAGGAGCAGCTCTGTGACAGGGACACTGATGCACTGGGATTGTGAGGACTTTCTATATCACTGTCAGTGCATAAGGCCTTGCAAAATGTAAATATTTCTGTTTGGTACCTTTGATGGTTAGGAGATGGGAGAGGTAAGAATTAGAGGTTAATGTGTGCCCAGTATGAAACTGCAACTTCTGGAGGTAGTTAGGGGGAGGTGAATTCCATGTGACACAGGCTAAGCCATGGATTTATTATACAGGCATTCCAGTGGGTGTCTGTATGAATTTTCAAAAGATAATATATTTGGGCAGATTCCAGTAAGTGTGCTCATTTTTTGTAAAAAGAGTAAAAGTTATCTTTAAGGTCTAGGTTATGCATTTTCTCTTGTTCTTTTCAATCTTACAGTTTATACATAAGCACCATGTACATTTTAGAAGCACTTACATCTAAAGGTCCCATCTTTCTGACAGTGAAAAATGTTTTTACAGTTAACAAGAAAAAGTTGTTGATCTGCATCACCGACAAAGGAAAAGAGGCCTTCTTTTTCATAGCAATTTGCAAACACCAGCTATTCCAGGGCAGTATTTAGATACTTACTTAAGAAAACACTTTACCAGTAACTTAGAATTAGCTTGTCCTAAAAAGGTAATTATGTAAAATTGTGATTTCTTAGCCTGAGAGGCCAGTCCTGAATTCCACAGTAGTTGAATGCATGTGTTTACTATTACTTTGTCACATGTTTGTTTAATCACATCAGTTAATATTACATTGCAAGACCACTCCAGGTTCATTTTATTTGGATTCTGCTATAGTTTATTTTTGCACATGTTCCATTATTAATGAGCCTCCTAGTAAATTGTTATGTATATTGCATCATGTAGTTATTAATTTATGTTTATTTTTCCTGCCTGTTTCCATGTATGTTCAGCATGCACACACAAATACCATCCTCTTACTGGAACAATGAAGGAGATTGTATTGCAGATTGTGTTACCCAATATTCTGAATGCTGTTATAAAGAAATGTACAAAACTTCACCCCTAGTTCTCTCTTTGGCTTCCAGGTGCCCTCCTCATGACAAGCAAGCTATTTTTTTTCCTCTAGCTGTGGTGTCCAAAATTGTCTTTATTTGCATTTCTTTTCCTTTGGAACACCACTCTTGATCTTCATCTGCCTCTTCATCAGGTTTTCCAGTGAAGACACTGGGACCCAGCAGACAGAGCTTCTTGGGGATCAAGGGTCCATAGGAAATTATAGGAAATTCTCTTTTGAGGACAGTTATGGCTTTCCTCTCCTAAATATGGCTTTTAGTGTGCTAGTCATCCAGTACTAAATAAGAGCTGTGATGGGAGATAGGATATGCTTGGAGTGTCCTTCACTGGTAATTCCTTCAACTCCTCAGAACTGAGTTTGTGTGAATTCAGATTCATTAGCAGTTTTGAACTTCTGCCTCCATGGGAACATCAAAAGGCATCTTGTGGATAGAAATTTTAGCTCTTGATGAGTTTCTATCTCAATCAGAGCTGATGTTTCACTGGGAAAGCAGATGCACACTGTCATCTGTCATGGCAATTTCGTACTGTCCATGCCAGCAATGGTCCAAGCAGTTGCTTGCAGCTTGGCTCTCACAGGTCTCCTGGGCTAGCTTGCTTTCCAGAGCAAGTAGAAACTGTCTCATCATGTGCCCTTCTGAGCTGTCACAGCCATCAGAAGTATGGCATTTTTATGCAGGAGTATTGGTGCTGTTCAGTGTAGAAAGTGGCATTTTGGCACACACTTGTATAGACACTCCATCTCCAGTTCAAATATATATTAAATGGTTTTGAAGTCACAGGGCTGCATTGAATCAGAACCAGTCCCTGGCAAACTGTTTCCAGTATGGTGACAGATAGGAAAAAATTGGAAAATATGCCATAATATTTCTCAGCTTGCAAAAGCAGAAAATACAGAGAATCCTAAACTCATCACACAACTCAGTCCTCGGAGTATTTGCTTTGTCTGCCAGTTCAGGACAGTCCCAAAGATCACCTGCAGGGGTATTGCTGAGGAATCACAGCCATGTTTGCCACTGGCTGAAGGCATGACACTCAACAATACTCACCAACACACTCACCTCCAGAGTGCCTTGGCTTTTATGTGCTAACCTTGGGAGATGAGCAGAACACTGAACCGAATCTGTCTATAGCCCTTCTGCAGTTGCTCTGCAAGGTTACAGCAAATTGGAATGTAAGATTTTTCTGAAACCAGAGTTTTCATTTAATTATAAACTTTCTCCAATAGTTAATGCACTCCCTCTTGTTTCAAAAAAAATGAGCAATAGATCCTTATATAACATCTAAAGTTTTTCAAATGAGGGATAATAGCACATCTGTTAGAAAAAAATCTCTAAACCATACTAAAGTTTATCCTTGTTTTAATGGCCAATGTTCTCAAATAATTTTCCCTGACTGGACATTTAATGGAAAGATTTATTTCATTTTATTTATGTAACGTTCTGGCCTGTGCCACATTAAAGACTGTGTGTTACACTGGGAATTGCCTGCAACAAGGAATTATGGGCAGAGATGGAGAATCAGTTTTATTCTTTAGAGGACCAAGTACATGTTGTAATGGTTGCTGAGGGACACGGTACAGCTCACAGCTTGGAAAAACAATTGCATTATCAGCAAGGAAAGGAGCCACAAACCATGTTAGAGAAAGGTAAGAAATCTGGTTAATTGTTTGGATTTGTGGAGAGAGCTGAATTTGCTGCTTTACTAAGGTAGATAAAAGCTAGGAGCTAAAATAAAGGATTATAGAAGACTATAAACTTTTTCTCTGTGTTAAACGAGGGATGATGCTGTAACACATGAAAAAGGCATGAGAAGGAAAGTCCTGCCTGAAATGGAGACAGCTTACAGGGCTATCAGCAACGAGATGAAAATTAAAACTAGATGAAAGTGAGGTTACTCAGGGACTGGTCTTAGATAACCTCAGTGATTTTACCACAAATTCTTGTTGGGTTCTGCTTCTTTCTTTCCTTAGTCATGTAAAAATTTCTTCAAACTGCAGGTTATCTCTTCTCTCAGTGAGGGAATAAATTTTGGCCTGAAGGGATCCAGGTCATGCATCCTCTTGGAGGAATCATCAACATTTATGCTCTTCGGATGTAATATTTTCCGTGACATATGTGACCATGAATACCATATGTTTTTCTGAAATACAAGTTAATTTTGTAATATTTAAGCATAACACAGGATGACTGTTTCCTTGATACCAGCCATGGAAGACAGAGAATTAAAAAGATGTTACTTTTAAAATAATTAATATATCAATTTTAATGAAAATATTCTGTTTTAATATGATGGGTACCTAGGAATGATATGAACATATTCTTTTGAGCTGAACTGAACAACATTAATTCTTCAGCTTGTCTTGGCAGCTGTGACAAAACTTAAAGTCAGCAGTACTCCAGCTGACTGTTTTAACTGGAAGACCCTGTGAGAGAAACACCCAGCTGACTGAAAAGAGAGCCTAGATTTTAAAAGGAATGTTAATTTCTTTAAAAACAAGAGCAGGAAAAAGTCCATGTGAGAAGATAGGAGTCATACTTATAAAAACCTAAGGCCTTTGTGTATCCTTCTCATAGTTTGCATAATCCAGCTGCTTTCCCTCTGAAGACTTTGATTTCCACATTTTCCAGTTGTCACGTGTTGATTACAGTATTGATGTAAAGCGAAATGAGACAAAAGAACGGGAGGACCTCTTTCTCTGCTGAGAAAACCACCAGATTAGAGATCAGGTATCTCTTGTGTCTAGCTTGATGGATCCCCAAATCTTCCATTTCTGCCTGCAGGAAGGTAACCCACAGAAGACAAAGATATTTATTCAGCAGCCCCACACCATTATGACTGGGGTTTTCTCCTTGGTGATCAGGTTGGTATTTCCAACCTGTTTCATGCTGACAGGTCTTAGAATCTACTAGTCTCATTTATGAAACCAGTGATTTCACCATCATTTTAAACTTGAAAAAAGCCCAAGAGATTGGATATGCTCTGATGATGACCAATAAATTTACCTGATAAATGGACTTTGAACCAAAGATTTCTAGATTTTTGTGTTCCAGCTGGCCTGAAGTGCCTTGGTGCTCAGTTCATGAAATGTAGAAAACTTCTAGGGGCACCTAAGGATTTGATTTTATGAGCTTTCAGAAAGTTTTCACTTCTGAAGTGCTCCAGCAGTATAGATGGGGCTTTCCTGCATTTCTTACTGAATGTGCTGGAATTTTGACTGAGGTTTCTACATGCTTTTTAGGATCTGTTCCATGATCTTCAGCAATGCAGAAGATTTTAGAAGAGATGTTGAGTGTGAAAACAGAGCCCTCTCTGAGTGCCTCAGAGAGAGAACAAAATGCAGGAGTTAAATTAAAAACCTCTAGATAAATTAAAGTACATTAAGCCACACAGACATGTAGCAGAGGTGTAAGCTTTAGTTTTGAGTAAGTAGAAATATTAAGCTGCGTAGATATGAAGTAGAAGTATAAATCTTAGTTTTAAGTAAGAATATGTTTTAAGTGCCCTAAAGAGGAAAAGCCTTACAATCTAGTGCAAAAAACATGCTTCAGTGAGAGTTCAAAATCATAGTTCTAGACATAATAAAAATATAGTAAGAATATTGCTTACATTCTTCAGATAGAACAGATAGGCTATATGGGCAAATTATGTGTAAATTTTCGTATTATAGAACCAGAATTCTAACAGCTTTAAAAGAAATGCTTCAGGTTTGTGTTTTTAGCTCATTGGGTAATTTGTAAATAAAAATCCGTGTATTGGAGTGAAAACTCTCTTGCTCTCTCTTCCTCCACCATCATCATCATCGTCACTACCGCCACATGAAAGAAGAAAAAGAGGAAGAACAAAAAGAAAAGAACAGAAGAAAGACCAGGGAGCTTCTGCCCCTGCTCAGGGCTCTGTGCAAGGCTGCAGCTTCTGCTTCTAACTGTGACTCTAGCATGGATTTTAACACTTGGGACCCTTTGTCTTTTGAGACTGATGTGGCTTTACAATAAACAACTTTACAGTAACCAACAACTGCTCCTGCTCTTTTGAAGATATAAACCCATAACAATCCCAACAAATGTGCTAGAATTTTGACTGAGGTTTCTACATGCTTTTTAAGATATTTTCCATGATCTTCAGCAATGCAGAAGATTTTAGAAGAAGCTTCTATATATTAAAAAAAATATTTTTAAATCAATGTAAAGTATTACAATATTTATTTCTGTTTTCAGTGTTCAGCAGTCATCTTAACCATTTTCCACAGGACAAAATCCTCAATAATGAAAACATCTCAGGCTTGATTTCAAAAACCATCATTGCAGAGCAGATATGGATTTCAGTGCCTCGACCACCTAATCTTCTTATGAGAAATAATCAAAGAATAAGTAATATTTGCTTACTTGACTGAGATAAGAACTGATCCCAGAACCCAAGTTAATAGAAAACTGAAGCCAAGATATGGTATTGAGATGCAGTGTTTTGTCACAAGGGTAACAGTGATTTAACACCCAAAAATCTTTGTGACTGGAAAAGTCCTTTGGGTTATTCCATACAAAGACACAGGTACATTCCAGCTTTAAATAGATGCTACTTATAACTTCAATGCAAGACAATTTAAAACATTTCTTCTCCTCTGCTAATGTATAACGTTGCTGTAAGAGACTTTCTAAGGAGTTTGCAGAGACACAGATATGCCATGGGTTTATTTATTATGTCCTTAAGATAAGGACTTATCTGGTGACCACAGGAAAGAAAAAAACCTAAAAAACGGAGGTCATTGAACCATATCTAATTTCTAAATATTATATTGAAAATAATACAAAATGATGTAGAACACTCAAGTTTCAGAATTAAACCCATCATAGAAATTAAAGATTCCCATTATTAATCTTAAGAAATAAATTTAATTCATACCAAAACATTACAGTGGAATGTAAGCGTTGTCCATTATCTGCTGGATGCTAAAGTGTGTTCTGCCAGAAAATAATTCTTCTCTTATCAACCGTTTCTACTTAGTAACTGAACTTTAGCTCCTGTAGGAATAATTAGGATCACTGATGAGAGTTATTCACATTTCCAAAGTCTTGTGAATAACATGATGATGTGATATCCTGACTAGATCTAACCCAGGAGCATTTATTCATTTATGCACTGAAGAATAGCTGATAGTGATTAAATGTAATTTTATAAATTTGCTTTTATTTCCTGCAAGGCTCAACTCACTCTCTGTGTTACAGTACTTAGTTAATCCTCCTGTAGACCTTTAGATACCCAGGTTATAGGGGAACCAGTAATTCACACTTAATAGTGGCTGCAATGATAAAAGAAGCTTATCTGCCCCTACTTTTCAAAGGTTTTAAGGAAACATCTTTATGTGTGCCCAGGCTAAGTGATTCTTTGTTGTAATTTCCTGCAGGGCTGTTCTCCAACCATAAAACACAAGGCAGAGAGGACAGACACTTAATACTAAGTTGCATTGTCTGTCCAAGTCAATAAGTTTGGTCATTGATACATTCCCAGAGATGAGAAACCATTTCTTTTAGTGTTGCTGTACATTAAATGAGCTGTTAATTTTCCAATTAATTTAAAATACATATGTTTTGCAGCAATCATATTTTATCTCTCACCTTTGCATTAGAAACACAGCTTGGTAGCAGGTTCAAAGTTAAATTTAAGAAATTATTTCAAACTCTTTGCACTGTTGGATAATCCTTACATTTTTACTTCATAAGCCCCTTTCCTCTGAAACCTCTGCAGGCAGAAACACCACAAACCTCTGCAGTTTTGCACAGGAAGGGCTGGATTGGCCTAGTGGAACCAGCTTGAGAATATTTGAGTTTGTATATGTATCTGTGCCAGTCTGTGTGGATACATCATTTATCTTGACACCTTTGTCTAACAATCCTTGAATACAAAACTAGTCTTGTGTTTGTACATGCATTTATCTCTCCCATCAGACACGTGTTACAAACTTTGTTAATAACTTCTAGAGCTGCTTGAACTCTCCACCTCATGGGTGTGAAACAATGGCTCTTTGACAATGCAGCTATGAGAACAAATATTTTTGACAGAATTTAACAAACAATTCCTGCATTTGATATGCTTATTCATTTCTGAAGTTGTAAAAATTCATTCATCTCTTGCTTCTCTAAGTAGAAGCAGAAAATAGATACCTGTGATAACAAGTTCAACTGCAAATAAACTTATTGGAAAGGTCTCCTGGTAAATATGAGCAATTTTTGCTCCATATTTGGATTATTTCACTCTATTAGCAGAAAATATTTTTAAAATTCCGGGGAAAATTGGAGCAGATCACCCACACATCCTCCTTAGCATTGCCAGGCTCCTCTCTGCTGTGGTACTGATCTTTTGGGTTATTTCTTTTAACCCATATCGCAGTGTGATAACTTACATATCACCATACCTCCTGTGTTAAACTTTCAATGTTTCTTTGTTGCTCAGAACAACACTGCCTCCAAATCCTAGAAAACCCCACACTGCCTGGCTGTTGAACAGTGTAGAGAATGAGATACAAGTCACATGCTGCAAACAGAGGATGAAGCATCCCAAAACTTTCCTCCACTCCTGGAAGCCTCAGAGATATTTTGGCAAACAGAGGCGATTAAGTGGGTGTAAATTCCCTGCCACAGTCCCTGGGAGTGAGAGATTAAAGAAACCATCTCCTCTGGGAAATATCCATGCCATTAGAGCACAGAGAGCTTGCCACTCCCTGGGGCAGAGCACGTACACCATCCACTTTCTGACTTCTGCGAGGCTGAAACGCAGACCTGCCTGAACCATCTCAGTTAAGATCAGTTTAAGTTAACTCAGATCTGTCGTAACCATCATCTCACTCCCACATTTCTGCATAAATACTGTAGAATTGTAGCCAGAGATGAGCTACATTGTGACAAACATGTAAATTTAGACACAGTCGTGGCATGCAGGTATTTGAATCATCCTATGCATTGCACTGAGGTAGGCCATACACAATGAACCAAAAATTCGTGAAGTAAAGCATGGTCACAGATCTCAATCTTAATCACCATTCTCTTGATGAGAAAATTGTGAAGAATTTGTGTGTCCTCAGAGGCAATACATTTATTTTTGGGGCTCAACTTAGAAGACTATGCATAGTATCAGCACTGTTTAAACTTCTTGTTCTGCTAGCTCATCCATGTGATCCAGTGTGCTGAAAAATACCTTCTTTCCCCACCTCTATGCCAAATAACCTCATCAAAACTGAGCCCAGGAAGTCTAACACAGCTAATGACAGTGCAATTGGGCAACCTGTTCCCATGATATCTGGCAGCATTGTCACAGAACAGAACAATGTATGAAGGGGAATATAACTAGAAGGACAATATATTTTATGGAAACAGAATGCAATTATTCAGCTAAAAATTAATGAGTTATCAGCCACAGTTGTTCCTTCATTACCAAGCTGTTCTTCTTCACTGACAGCAAGCAGAGAGGCCTTGGGATTATGTCACATCTTAAAGAAGCTGCCATGTGTCTTCAAGGACCATAAAAGGCAGAATCATGGTTTTATGTCTCAAGACTGATGTCCATTTTCTATATGTGATTAATGTGTTTTACAAACAGTACTTTGGCCATAGAAATGGGAGGATATTTGTAAAAAGAAAAAAATCTGAAGAGCACAGAAGAATGAATGGGTCTGATGAAGATTTCAGGACAGATATTGCATCTTCCTTTGATGTTGTTTGTTCCTTTGTCTGGATTTGTCTTTCATATGTTTGAAGCCTAGTGTAAAATAAATCAGGAATCATAATAAAGCTGTTTACCTACCTGTTTATGTAGAAGTCTGTGAGAGCAAATTGCTGCAGAATGACTTATACATTTCTGTGCTTTGTCCAAGTCAATTAAAAAATATTCCTTCGAACACGTTCATTAGTTTGTATAACTCTTGCTCTGTAATGCTCACTTATCATTATGTCGAATCAAGCAAAAGTGGATTATGACCTGGTGAAACGGTTTGTAAAGATCATCTTTGAATAGAAGGCATAGAAATTTTTTTAAAAAGGGATAAATTTCTTGAATATTTGATATAGCTGTCATTTGAAATTAATTAATTAATTCCTTATCACTTCTTTCAGCTGACTTAAGTAACAGTGCTATCTGAACTAAGACTAGAAAATTTCTCCTTTTTAGCCACTCATCTTCAGCTGTCAACATGTACAGGAACAATTGTTACTGTCAGAACTGACATGAAACATCAACCACAATCCTGAATTAACTTCCCTTTGGATGTCTCTCAAACAGCTTTCACAAGCAGTGATCCAGTCTCTTTCCTAATTCCACAGACTTATTTTTTGTGGTGTTTTTTTTTTTTTTTTTTAATTTTGGGGGGGTGGTTCTTCGGGTGTTTTTTTTAATTGAATTTTTTCTTTATTTATGGCATTGTATTTGCTATTCTCTCTAGCATCTACTCTGTATGGCATGTGTAAATTCCTCTTTGAGCCTTGCAGAATAGGAAGAGAGGAGCTGTGGCTCTGGTAAATCACACAGACCAATGCTGAGAGACTGTGAAAAGGAGGAAGAAATGGAAGCAGAATTTGTGCTTTGCTCAAACGAGCATTAATGCCAGCCTTCTTTACTGTCTGAATTTATAGTGAACTCTTCACTGGTGGTCTCATACATTATTTTGTCTGTACTCAGACAAGGGCAGGGATGATTCTTAACCCTGACATCCAGCAGATGATCTGTAATATCTGGTGGTGCATCCTGCATGGGACATCGTTCATTGAAATATTTAATGCACCAAAAGAATAACTCAATGTGACCAAAGACAGCTAATCTTATTTTATTTGCTAATCCTGCTCTTAAAAAAGTAATGCCTAAATAAGGTTCAGCAACATGTGGCCAATTAACCTCCAGCTCTTGCTTGAGGTGAGACCCAGTATGCATCCTCCTTCTGTTCTATCTGTAGCTGGGCCTTGGAAACTGGAAATCTAAATATGACAGCATGTAGGGAAAGGTGGTGCAGTCCCTGAGATGGTGACAGAATGGCACAACATACTTTCCCACAAGTTAAATGCTGCCAGAATTACCAACTTGATTGTGGGGTTAAAAAAGGCTTGGTTTAGTTTTCCTCATGATAACTTCAAGCTATCAGCTCAGTCTAATGAGGTGATAACTGTATCCTTAAATCTATACACAGAAAGGCCAGGAACTCAATTTTTTACAGCAAATCATATCTGAGCATGACTGCAAAGTTGTTTCTTTTTAGTTGGATAGAATGACACATCCACAACTTGTGAGTTTAGTGGAAAATTCTTCATTGATTTCTATGGCTTTTGGATTAAGAATGTGATATTTACTGGGCTAAACGACATAATATCTGATATTTTAGAAGGAATTATTGTCAGTTAAATGGTAGCAAAAATCCAATGTAAATTGGTATGTTTCTCAGCCTCTTTCTGATGCCCTGATGGTTAAAGCAGGATATGTATGTGTATATAAATTGCTGCTGGAATTTACCCACAGGAAAAAATACATTTGCTTCTAGGAGAGTTCCAGACAAGAAACTAAATACCAGTATTGCCTAAGATGGCAAAGGAAATGGAGGAACATTTCATTCATTCCGTGTGTAACAATTTGGGGATTTTGTCCTCCCTGTCCTCACCTCTGCTGATGCTCATGCTCACGGAAAGCAAAGGGCTAGAGTTTCATCTGGAGATATTTAATAGCTCTCAGATGAGGTACCTTGGAGGAGCATCAGGCCTGATGGAACAACTGCTGTAAACTTCAGTGAGTGACAGGAGAACCAGAGCCCTTCATGATGGTTAATACAAGCTGCTGCCAGACATTCATTACACACATATTACATAAACACATATGAAATTAGATTTTTTTATATATATGCACAGTTTTTATATACATAGATCACACTTTAAATTAAACACGTTCAAATCATAGGTCAAGCTCGTAAGAGGCAACACTGAAATCAGTGGAAGAAAACTGGGATACAGAGACTTTTAAAACTTATTTCTGCTTTAACCCACTTGGATGTTTCTGGCAACAGAATTGGCTTCGGTGAGAATAGTCAGGTGACTAATTGCTGCATTCCTAAGGAAAAGATTTGAGAATAGAATGCTTGAATCAATAAGTGAGCAATCTTTAGATCTCTGAGTATATAACCAGAGAAAAAAGATGAAGCAACCATGATTTCTCATGCACTGCGTTTTTGTTTTTCGTTTGGATGAACAAGCACACATACTTAAAGAAATCTTTGCCAACAGCAATAAACGACTCTGTGCCAGATTGCTATGGCCTATATTATAATATTACATTGTGACTGGAGCTGTATTTCTTGTATGTGGTATTTTGTTTTGTGCATTGTTAGGTTTGGCTAGCTACAGCACTAGTGTACTCGGGGCTGGCAGATCCTTTCACTCATTTTAAAGTGAAAATATTCATTTTCACAAAGAAGTGATGCTTTTTTTGGGCCTAATGAATTCAAAATCTCAGCTATGCCTTATACACAATGGTTAGAGGAAAGAAAGAAGGGAGGAGACTTCTGCTGAGATTTTTTTTTGTGCCTATAGTTACTGTAAGAAATGAATGAAGCTAATTAGAGGTCGACATTCTGATGTGTGTTGTAAGTATAAGCCAGACACTTTTATGGGAAGAAAAACAATACTGAATAAGCAAAATTTTTCTTCCTTCCTTTCTTTCTTTTTTCTTTTTCTTTTTTTCTTTTTTTTTTTTTTTTTGTTTAATTCATTTCTGAGTGGAAAAGGGTTTCATCTGGCAGAAACCAATGCAGATTTATTAATCCCCATGGAATTTCTCTGGCTAACAGGGTTTACAACTGAGAAACCTATCCAGAACTTAAATGTCGATTGTCTTCATAAGAAAGAAAAGTATATTTATCCCTTTTTGTCCCCTCTGACAAAAACAAAACCACAAGAACAAAGAATCCTTATCAGTCTTTTCTGATCACCTGGATCAGAGGTATGTTGTCTTACATCTATTTCACCTCAAATATGCCTAAAGCCCTAGGCATCTCACCTTGGAGGACCCTTTGCACTTTAGAGCCCAAAGCTCGGCATTTCTTATAATTTGAGGTGCATTTGAGAATTAAAATTGGGCTCATATTTCAGGGGGTCCTACCTCCCTACAGACTACCTTTCTTGCAATGAGAACATCTGTATTTCCTGCAGTAGCTTATCATCCTTTAGAAAGTTTCTTCGCTAATAGGTTGTACCATCTGTTGGGCAATTTGCCTGTATTCCATTTTGCAAGCAGCTCTCCTGTATTTAGTCACATTGCATTGCACTAATGGAGTAGATAGACACCTGTCTCCTTTTTCCCCATGTTTGATGAGGTTGGATGGAAAGAGCCTGATGTATTTTGTTTTTCTCTATTCCTTTTAATAACTTCAATCTCTTGTTTGCTTCCTCACTGTAAAACACAGAGAAGGTTCTGAGACTAAGCATCTAAAAATATTCTTTAAAAAGTTGGTTTCCTATTTTTCTGTAAGTTCTATTTATTTAAGAAAGGAGAGGGAGGGTGATGGTAATTAGAATTTTAAATTTGTCTTCTTTCCCTTAAAACCATATCAATATACTCAGAAATGTTTCTGGTTCATGCTATTTTGTTTAAGTGCTCCCAGATCCATCAAACTCTGCACACTTTTGGGAATGGGACTGTGTCATTCTTCACAGTTGCAACTCCACATGGGTGTGTGTCTTCTAGCTCTGTGATGCTTCTAGTAGCCTCTGGAGGATACCCAGTGCCCCTTTAAATTGGTGTAATCTGCTATGGAATACACGGTACCCTGGATGGTGACATCTGCCAGTGAAACATGCCAAGATGAGGATCCTGTGTCCTTGCTGAGTAGCTGGGAAAAGGGCACTATGTAGCAACAGCAAGACAAACCTTGCTGGAAATTCATCCCCTTCTGTCTTTCTGGATAGTTTTTATCACACCATGCTCCTTTGATCTGGGAAAAGCAAAACAAAAAATCATTTAAACACTCTGTAAAAAACGAGATTTGGAGTTAGCAGATTGAAATGAAAGTATATCAGGACCTTAGGGTGCTTACAAGGGGCAGCAGGACGGACAGAAGTGGGGCAGATGGAAGGAAGAGGAGCACACACTTATGGACTCCACTCAGGACAGTTGTCCCAACCACTCTTTCTTCCATTAGCTAAAATGCTACTTTAAGTAGCAGTTTGAGCTGTAGGTTCTATAAACATAGCACTACTCCCAAATTTGAGAATCCACACAGGTCGAGAGGAAGACACAGTACTCACAGCTGACCTTTCAGAGCCCTGAATGGAGAGTGATTGGCAGGTTTCATTTGCCTTAAATCTTCAAGGGCTAAGAGATAGCGTAACACAAAGTAATTTCTCGTTCAGTCCCTATAGGGACATTAAACGTTTCATATTCAGTCAAAAGTCACTGAAGTTATAAAACTCATTACATTCTATTTTAATTATATCCATTTTTCCCCTTTTCTTCACTAGGTAGCAATTATTGGTGAATATATATATTCAAGTTAATCTGCATTTTCTTTCTAGTCTGAAATCTAATATGCAGTTGCATTAAAATTAGTCTGTTACCAAGAGAATACTACAATAAAAACTGGTAATAATGAAATAATCCTGTTTAGATTTAATATAATTCCATATTAAATACATTAAGTGTTCTTCCACAACCTCTTCCCTCCTCTGATATTTTTCTTTTCCCTTTTTAATGCTGTTCACCAGTGGAGCTCATGAACGTAAAATCTTATCATTGTCTTCAGGGTGCAAAAGAACTCTACTGCATACAGGCTTCCCAAAAATGGGTTGTATTTTAAAAAAATCCATGCTGATACTTGTGACTTTCTGGCGATTAAGAAGTGTCTGATGGTGAGCATATTACAGGGACCAGTAATGGAATCACATTACTATATGGTTGAACCGTATAAAGCAATGAATATATATTTTGAAAAGTGTAACATATTTTTATTGTGTTAAACAACATATATTTATCACTGTTAAATCAGGAATCCTGTATTTAAATTAGTAAATTTGATACTATATCTTAGTATTATACAGTTTTTAAACTTAAATATTTTTTGTGCAAGAGCATCAACACAGCCCTGCCTTTCTGTTTGTCCCTAGATGCTGAAAATTCATTAGCACTCATCGGGACCATGTCTTGTAATAGTGTAACTTAAAGAAAAGGTTTATTCACCATATTCAGAGAGAAAAGCTCAGAGAAAAAATGAAAAAAAAAGAACACCTTAAAACATAAAGACTAATAGAGCAAGTAAGTGCAACAGCAAGCCTTGTGAGCTTCATGGCAAAGGTGATGGGACAGGTGTAAAGCTGCCTTCCCTTCCATGTGCATGTCCCTCATTCTTCTCTCTTCTTTCAAAAGCCCCAGTCATGGTAAATATCTTTTGTTGCTCCTGTGCCTGTGATGTGATTGCCCTCTGGATTGGATATGTGTATGATTTAAGGCCCCATGGAAACCAGAAATCCCCACTTTTTTATTACCATTGTCTCTCTTGAAATTGAAGCTTATGAGGAACAGCTCTGAGGACAGTGCTACAAAGTAGAACTAATTGGAGAGAGAAACTGATTAAACAATCTTCCTTTAGTTTCATCAGAGTGAAAATGCTTTGTTACAAAGTGTTGATTTCAGAGATGGATTATTTTGAGGAAAAGTTTAAAAAATTCCCACAGTGTTGAAGTATTCCCTTTCACTATTTGAGAAAATTCTGCTGTATTTTTTTTAGAAGTCACATTGAGTTTTAATTTTTCCTTCTGTGTTTAACCGTGTATCCTTTCATGTTACTATGTTAGATGCATAAAATTCTCTATTATGTATTTGTAAACACTTTGTATATATGACGTAGTCTAAAAGTATGAAAAATCTTGAAATGCTTTGATCTGGGCAAAGCATTTCCAGTGAAGCAAAATATAATGCCAGAGATAAGAAAATCTGCAAGGACAATACTGATAAATTGTTCACAAAAATGAAATTTCCATGCTCTGATATTCCCCTTTTTCAGACACAACTTGAGAGCTCAGTCAAAATTGGTCAGAGTAGCTTGAGTAGCTGAATAGGAAGAAATTAAATTTAAAATACTATTAGGATTATACTGGTATTTTAGGTCTCTATTATACCTGCTAACAGGATATATGGAAGAACTGTTAAATACCATCAAGATTTTTAAGTTAAGGATGTATCTGAAAAATCGAATATTGTATGATACTCTCTTACTGAACCTTTTGCTAAGATTCATTCCCTTGCACATTTCACAGCAGTTGAGAACATCTGCGTCCATTTGTTCCCCTACCTTCTGTATTGTCTGTAGGCGACCTGAGACAGGGTGTGTGCTACACCTTGCTTTTGCACACAGAGCTGGGCATGGCTGGCCCTGGTTTGTGACTCAGGGCACGCCTGCACCAGCACAGGCTTGGCAAGAGGTGCCTTGGGTTGACAAATCTGCTGTAGTGGTCCAGGTGTCTCAGGTGTGGGGGCTTGGCAGCCCTGGGCTTAGCCTGCAGTGTAGATGTACTTGGTGTGTACAGCTCATGTGAGCTGCACTCTGCAAGTGCTGGAAGGGGTCTCTTAAGAGGAAGCAAATGTTTGTTACCACAAAAGACACATGGTCCCATCTCCAGTGTGGTTATAGAAAGCAGAGGCAATGGAATCAATCACCTACCTGAATATTTGCATCTTTCTTTTGCTCAATGAGAGGAATGCAATTACTTTGTTGAGCTTGGTGGATCCCATCTTTGGATCCCACTGGAACACAGCTGAAGGTGCCATCCTTGGCCTCTTTCAAGGAGGATTACAAATTGCCTGGCTCAGGGTCTGGCCCTGGTCTTACCTGATATGGTAAATTACTGATGGAGACAAGGAATTCCAAACACTGACTCTAGATTCTTTCCTTGACTATGGAGACATTTTAATGTGCAAGGTCTTTAACAGAAAAAATGGTAGAGGTAATTTTGATACTGTTCTCACCTGGTGTAACCCAGAGTAGTGTTTGTAAGTCTGTAGATACTCTAATGTAGTGCTAGATGTGCTGTCAGCTTTAATTATTTCCAAGTGTGAGCTGCTATATTAAATGGCCAGCTCAATTTGTCACGAGGCTTAAAAAAATAGGTATTATGCCTTTAGATATAGAACCTATTCATTGTATTTTTAATTTTTCACTTTAAAAAACCCACAGATTTTTCAAATCAGGAATAATTGGTTTTTGCTTTAGAAGAATAGTCTGAATTACTCCATAATTGCACTGATGGAAAAAAAAGTAGTGAAGACTGTGGAAACTGTAATTAAAGTACAACCTTAAAAGGATTGGAAGTTAATACCTCTGAATCAAAAGAGAGTCTTTCAACCTGTAGCCTCCATAGTCTTTACCTTACAGCCATTAACCCTGAGAAGTGGTGTTAAAAGGAACCCTGTTTTTATTCTAATGTACCTATGTCTAAATTCTTTTAAATGCATGACAGAGGTGCAGCTATAAATGAACCCTCCAGCTTCCTCACCAGAGGCCGTGACTGCCTCTGTGCACTGGGGTCAGTAAGCCATTTAAAGCCACCTTCTGTCCAAAGGACACAGCCACAAGCTGGCTGAAACGCCTCCCCTGCAGCAGTGAGGGGTCACATCTGCCTTGTGAAATCTCACCTATATCCCTCAGGCCCTGCTGCAGCCTGGTGCTGGAATAATGGTGCCTTTTCACAGGGAACAGAAACGCTGAGCTCTGAGGGGCAGGAGGAAAAAGGGTGCAAAAACCCGCTTTTCCTTGCTCCTCCCTGCCCTTACAGAACAGGTACCAGGACTGAGTTTGGGGAAGGGGTTTTGTAAAGGGAGAAACGCACAGAGGAACAGGATTGTAAAGCCCACAGAGTGACTACGTTTGGTTGCTTGTTGATTTAGCATCACTCTTCTCTAGCCTTTTTCTGTGAATGTCCTATTTCAATGGTAATACTTCTGGGTAATGTCAAAGCCTATTACACATCCTGTGAGCTACTGAGCACATTTCAGATACTGAATAATCGATGTCTTTGATGGAAAAACATGGAAGGGCTTTACTGAAAGGCCTTTTATCCAGGGTCTTTTCTGTTGTCCTGCTGCTTTTATGAGAAATGTCCCTTTTTCTCATCCTGGAACACAGGCCAGAGGCTGCTCCTTATCCACTGTGAAAATACAATGGAGACTTTTTGTTACACATTCCAGTAGTATTGATCTCTCCATGTGTTTTCCCAATAATCGGGTCCTTCCTAGATTTCTCTAGCATTCTCTGGATATCAAGCTGCAAGCTCTGATCATGGCCTTGGCTATAGTGCGCAGGGAAAAACCTGTTAGAGCATCTGAAGGGTGGACTGGAATCATATAGAGTTGGAAATACATTATTTTGGCCACTGGAGGGCTCACAGTTTGTTCATCAGCTCTGTAGAGAAACAGGAAGAGTGAGGAGGAAAAGTGAGTGGTGTCCAGTTCCAGGGACCTGTTACCTCTGCATATGGAGGGCAAAGTCTCTCTGAAAACGTTTTAAACTCAGGCTTTACTTCCCGTGTTATACTCCTGCATCCATTACATGAAGATGTCAGGAGGGAGACAGGGGTCTTCTTAAGGTAATGTGCAGTTTTAAAAAACTTCTGTAGGAAATTACCTGCTGCTAAGTGGATCCTTCTGTGACCTGTTGTCTCATGCAGATATCGCTTCTGGCTCAGGAGCTTGAGCTATTTCCTGCATTACATGGTGTAGACGTGCTTTGTGCAGGTAAAGGGTTTCTCAAGTGTTTTGAATCACTTGGACAATAGTCATTGGTAACTTGGTATTAGTGTTCCCTGCAGTCACCAGGGAAATTGCCTGGGGAAAGCTATTTTGCTATCTTGATGCAATTCTTGCAGGGAAGAGATATAACTGGTTATTATTTGGCTGGGGGACGCACGAGTGTCCACATTTTGGCTGTAGTCCATTGCTCACTGACACAAGAGATAGTTTTCTATGATCTGTCATGCCATCTTGGTTTTACTCTGGTATTTTACATTGTATTCCTGGAGCAATCAAAGTTTTGGTTTGGCTCAGACACAATTTTATGGCATCCAAGTAGAAATCCCACAGAAATATCTGACGGCTTGTATAGTGGAGAACATCCAACTAGATGCTTAAAATTACCATGAGCAGCAACAAACTCACGACAAAAATAGCAGAATGGAGAAAGCCTACTGTCATCAGGTTATTACATTTCTCCACCAGTCAGAACTCTTTTCTCTTTTTGGTGATGTTCAGCTGCCAAAGACAGTGATACAGTCTCCTAGTAAGACTACTTTTAGACTAATTGCTGCCATAAATTTAGGCTTATGATTCCAGTCCTCTTGAAGTCAACCCACATTTTCCCCCTGACATCAAGAAAAACAAACTTTGATTGCAGTGGTTAGCATATCAACTTCCTCTTAATTTGAGTTGCACTCCCAAAATAATTTTTCTTTTTTTATGATAATGTATATATAGATGTTAATCTGTTTGTGTAAGAAGCTATTAAAATATCTCCATATTCATCTCTGTCTATCAGTCCATGACAAGCATAAATGCATTAATACTGAGAGAGCTACAGTGGAATTCAATTAACTTATTAATAAGACATCAGGATGTTTTAGAGCCTGTTAGCGCTGTGCTTTGGGATATGATCCATACCCTGATAAATCTTGTGGAGTGTGTAGGCAGTGAGCAGAACGCATGTCCTTGTCAGTAACTTTGTGACCATGGACAGAGAAATGCCTCTTGATTAATTACAGGTGGCTGTTGCCATAGCTCTTGCTTTGTCAAGACTTCCAGTGCAATCAAAGCTCATATCCCTTCATATACCTGAGGTGACACAATCTCATGTTTTCTACTCTTTCAGTGGAAGTCCTCTGAATTGTCCTTTGAAGACACCTTTCTCTGCAGTGTTTTATCAGAGCACTGAGTTAGGGCACTCACAGACTCTAATAGACGTAAATTGTGTGAGCTGTGTCTCAGCTTCAGTCTGTGGTGTCACTGGTCCTGCCTGGACCTAAGTCACATAAACTGGGTTGGTCCCTTTGTCTCTATGGAGAGCAAGGGGCAAGACACAGCTTGCACCCAGACAGCTGAACTCCCTTCTCACCCCAAAGGATGTTGGCCTCTGCCATGGAGCCTTCTGGAAAGGATTCCGTGCCTTGGTGATATCCTGAGCATGGCTGGGCATTGCCTGGAGGACTGCAAGCTGGATAAAAGTGATTCAGGAGCACGTTAATGTGGGAAAATGGGCTGTCCTGGGACAGGGCTTTAGGTTTCCTCTGGACTTGTTTCATTTATTGTTATAGATGTAGCTCCTGCAAAGTCAGTCCATAGAGTCATTTCCCAATACAGGATCTACCAGTTATGTTTAATTTCTTAACAGAAATGTTGTGAACTGCTTTAAGTGTGGAGAAGGATACAGCTTGGAGACTTGGAGTTAGGACCAAGAATCCAAATTCTAAAGAAGGGAAACTTCCTCTTTGTAAAGAATACAAAGAACCCTATACCCTCCACCTAAAGCAGCAGGGAAAGGTATGCATATCTACATTAAATTAAATGGGAAAAAGCTTTTTTACAGGTGTGCCCTGTTATGCACCTTAAAATACGCACTGAGATGTATTCCCACAGATACAATACTATCATAATTCTAATTAAATTTGAATTCTTTATGGAATAATAAGTTTGATGTCAGAAAGAAGCTGTTTTTCTTTAAACAAAAATATTAATTTTACTCTTTTGAGGGCATTCTAGAATGCAAGTTTTCTCACAAGATTTACTTATTAGAGGAAAAGCTCTCAGGAATTAAATCAGCATTGCTTTGCATTATGCAGGGAACCCACGTAGGGTATTTTTGTGCAAGGACATAAATCACTTAATATTTTCCACAAACATAATTCATATTTGACCGCTAGCCTTTGAGGTTAGAGGAAAAAAAGTCCCAGGGCAAATGTGAGAAGCAAAATGAAGTAAATGTAGTAAAAATAGTAGAAGATCTGCCTGGGCAGATCAGGTACTGTTTAGTCATTGTCAAATGGTTCAATTTTTTATGAAATTGATATTTCTTGAAGAGAATTTAAATTAATACAGAACAATATTTTTAAGCATTTGAGAAGAGAAACACCCAGCTGGTGCTTCTTACCAAACCAGGGAATTTGTGTTCATGTATCCAGAGTTTCCAAGCAATTGCTCTAGAATTACAGACCTTAATATCTGTCTTAACTACTTACAATTACCTGTGAAAATGGAGAAGCTGTTCCTTAATTTTGTAGAACTAGCAGTTTGGAACCTTGGAATAGTTCTAATGGCTTAAGCTTATAACATAACTTCTGATGAACTGCTCCCAAAAGATAAACAAATCATACTCAATCACAAGTTAGCTGTTTAGGTTATTTATGTTTTCTGATGAGAACTGTAGGGTTTTTTACTAAGTTCATTAACTACACAGCAGGGGACTGGTAGCTTTCTCTCTATAATTTGAAATTAATGAACTCCAGTGTAATATATGGTAAGCAGGAAATGGACATCCTGATGATGAAAATAGGGTGAATGGTTTGAGTAGATTTTTTAAAGAATTTGCTAATGTAATGATTGCCAGCCTCTATAGACACTTTAAAAAAGCATAGAATCATTTAGGTTGGAAAAGATCTCTAAGATAATCAAATGCAATCCTTAATGAGCACTGCTAATTCCATCACTAAACTGTGTGCATGAGCATCACATCTACGTGTCCTTTAAACACCTTGAGCCATGATGACTCTACCGCTTCCCTGGACAGCCCATTCCAGTGCTTGGCAATTCTTTTGATAAAGAAACCTTTCTTAATACCCAATCTAAACTTCCACTGGCACAACCTGAGGCCATTTCTTCTTGTCCTATTCCTTGCTATTTGGGAGAAGAGGCTGTCACCTTCTCCTCGCTACAATCTCCTTTCAGGGAATTGCAGAGAGCAAGAAGGTCTCCCCCGAGACTCTTTTTCTCCAGGCTATATAAGTAACTCTCCTGAGCTCAGTTAGTCTTTACAGTACTTTCTTTAGGCATCAGTTTTAATTTATATACATTTTCTACACTGCAGGTGTAGCTTGAGGAGTTCTGCTAGAGTGCCAATCCTACAGATAAAAGATATTACGCTAGAAATGCACCAGCCCTCCCTTATGCTTACCCAAACTGAAATAAAGGTAGATTTAAATCAATTTTAGAGCAAATTCGGTATTGAATAGGATGGTGTTTGCTTGGAAAGGAAGCTGAATTTGTCTCACAACCATTATTAAGAGAGAATCTAAAACTAACTTGGAGGTGGAGGGAAAACAGGGAATCATGAGGATTGTTTCATCAGCTGCTCTTTTATACTGTTTGCAAACCAGGCCGGCTAATATACAGAAACCAGATGCTTTGTTTTAGCTGGTTGAATCAGTATTGCTGAAACAACCAATCTGCCTCAGGGAGCTGTGAATGTATTTGGGGAATATACTTTCCTTTTTGCTTGAAATACCACACAGTACATTTTGAACTCCTATTCTGCCAGGCATGAGCTCTGAATCCATACCCTACACCCCAGGAAAAGGATCTCACTAAGGATGCCCTGAGCAGCTTAATGCCTTACTGCTCTGCTGCTCATCTCTTTCTTCCCAGCTTCTCCATAGGACTCTTCACATGTCACTTAGTCTCTAAAAATATTTCTGCAACACATGAGGAATGGTGCAGTATTAAGCTGGAACTGTCGCCTAATGAGGTTTGCCTCACCTCTGTCATGCCTTGATGGCAGAAGGCAAAGCCGAGTTTCAGGAATGTTGAGAAATGGTTTAAGTGATTCTCTGCTCTGTGAATGTAAGAAAAAGACTAAAGAACAGTGTGTACCACAAAACAATGGAAATACTCTGTTTCCTCCAGCCCTCCTGATGATACAGGTGGGTTTTGCAAATACAGCATGATTAGAACAGTAGCTGTTATTTCCCTGATTCAGGCTCCCAGCGGGAGCTGGGTGCAGACCTTCCAGAAAGGTACCTCTACAGCTTGCCCCTCTTACTATCCCACTTACTGTTCCTTGACAATTACTTTTGTTGCTCTCCAGGCCTCTTCCCAAATAAGTAGCTCAAAAACCTAATCACTTTTCTCCACTGGTCCCAATTTTGATACATCTGTACTTTGGTGGGGTATTTCTAGCATAGTTATTGTGGTCATCCCAGTGTAGCCTGGTGTTGCTGAGGTGGTTCCCCATGCCTTGCCAGCTTCACTCTCTGAATGTCATTGGGGCTCCCCTCCAGTGTTGATGATGATCACTGCCTGTGATTTAGTGTTAGAATAGAAATTGAAATAGAAATAGAAAATTTCTCATTATATTCAGTGGTTTTTTACATGCTGCTGAATTTCCTTAACCTCAGGCCATGACCTAGACTTTGGCCTATCTGCTACCTGCTGGTCCAACACTCTCTACATACTTTCAGAGCATTTTGGGTTTTGAGACATTTTCCCTCCTTTTGATCTTGCATGGACTCTGAGCTGGCCGATCTGCAGCCCGAGGAACATTTTTTGGAGATACACCATCCTTTTGCTTATGGTGACAGGTCAAATGTATAGACAGGGGCTGTGCTTGCAATGGATCCCTACAGATGCTGCAGGAAGCAGGCAAATGTGGGATAAAGCTGGTGCCTTCAGTGCTCTCTGGCACTGCTCAAAAGATCAGCTGGCAATGCTAAGTTACCTAGACCTGTTTTATGCACAGATATAAAACATCCTTGACTGCTGTATGGAGATCATGACACTGACAGAGTGACTGTGTTTGAGCCAAACCAAACATGTTTTGTAGGCTAGGGACCTCTGAATTCAGGATACGTCTTCATAAGGTCTGTAGGACATTTAGATCTTCCATTCAGGGTCATTTATGCACCATATGTGCAGTGCCTTCTGTAAATGAGCTCCCCTGGATGCATCTGGCAGCTTCTTGGTTCCACATTCCGCATGCAAACAAAACCATCTCAAAAAGTTAACTGAGTTTTGGAAACCAGGCTCAGGTGGCCAGATGGGAAATTTCTTGTAAGGATAAAATAGTCCTCATTCTGATACAGAGTAGTCATATTGTTTTGAGTCAAAAAGCAAAATTTTAGTGCATGAAAATAGGATTTTTGTCATGTTTTGCAGACTGTAATTTGTCCTCTCCTCTCCAGGAGAGAAGCAAAGGTAAAACTCAGCATCAGGTGCTTGGCTCCTGATGCTGGATGTTAACTAGGGAGATGATGAGTAGGATGGATTCTTAAGCAATTTTAGAAGCTTTGATGTTTCTGCAGTACCAGTCAAGTCCTGAAAAAATTCTGGATTATAAATCTTCTTGTTGAAATTAAATGTATGAGTCACTCAACAACCTCATGATTCAGTTATAGCTTTGACAGACTTTTCTCTGGTATTTATCTCATTTGATTGCAAATTTCTTGACTTCTGGGGAAAAATGCAGTCATTTTGAATTCAAAATGGCATTGGATTTGTAGGCAGAATTCCTTTGGCTGTCAGTGGGAACAGGATAAGGTTTGCAGTGGGTACTACAGAAAATTTTGTAATGAAAGATTATTACAGTCCCTTCTTAAGTGTTCCTCATTTGTGGTAATTCAGATATAGCTGTTCATCTGCTTGTGAAGCTCTTAAATATCTTCAAATTCATCTCTGTCAATCAATGACAAAGTGAGCTGCATGAATACTAGGAAAATTACAATGGATTCAATTAACTTATTAATAAGACATTGAAATATTTTATAGCCCAATAGAATTGTGCTTTGGGACATGATGCATTCACTGATAAATCTTTTGGAGTGCTGGGCAGAAAATGGATTCCTTCTCAGTGATTCTGAAGTCACACTTAATCGGACAAAATCAGACATATAATTCTCAGCTGCTGCCTTGTGGAATACTGATGGTGGAAGCTGCAGAGAAGCAGAGATGAGGGATTTTGAAGTACTAGGAACTTTCAACTGAAATTTTACTTGATTAGGAAAGAATTTGAGTCCAAACCCTTCAAGACAGGGACTCCATTTTGATTCGTGTCTATAACTATCAGTTGCAGTAGAGATGCTCTTAAGGATATTAATGACACAGAGTTACCTAGACTTGAGTGAATCTTTGACAATATATAAATGCTTATAAGTGATGGATCTCATAATACACTGGTAATTCACACTGATAAGCACCTCACAGATGAGAAAGGCAATGTTCATAACATGCAAATGCTGTGGACAGTGGAACTTTATTAATCTGTGCATGTTCTTACATGTAGCAAAGTTACCAGTAGTTTTCTGTACCATGTGCTAGTCCTAAATGCACAAGAAATGCATTAATATTATAGAATACTGAGAATTGAAATCTTATTCTCTCTCTTATTGTTCAAGATCCTAGGTTTGCCTTCAAAATTTATTACCAAGGCAGATCTGGAAGAAATGTTGCTAGTGCTCAAATATTGTCACTGAGTTAGCTGTTATTTGAGAGGCTGGGCAGTTTTGTCATAAGAAGCTTTTGTCATCTACCCACAATAGAAACAGTGAAATTCAGGAAAAACATTATTTTGAAGGACTCAGGTGGGCAAGAGGTTGGGGAAGACTACTTACACACACACACACATACACACACAGAAACACACACACACAGAGTTAAAGTATATTTGCATTTTATTAGTGGTGTCCCTGCCAGATTGATTAGAAATTGGCACTTATTTCCATAGTTTGATTGTTTTAATCCGTGAGTTCCTAGGGTGTTGAGTTTGCTTTTTAATGCAAGGATACATTGAGCTCTTGCTCCCCATCTGTTGGAAAGTATCAGTGGCTACCTGCAGACTTGAAATAAAAGGAGTCAAAGTCTAGTTTTGGCCAGCAGGGTAGAAGCAGCCTGTGTCCTATGGTCAAACTTGTTGGTAGAGCAGGCTGTCCCTGATGCTAATGATTTTTGCAGAATAGTTCTTTATTTGTGCTGTCCTTGAATTGTGCCCACATACTGCCTAGGAGAATGGTAGCTAACATGGGCAGTTTTATGCCTTTATTCTAGCTGAGTCACTGA
The DNA here is from genome assembly GCF_052056855.1 of Sturnus vulgaris. NCBI lineage: Eukaryota > Metazoa > Chordata > Aves > Passeriformes > Sturnidae > Sturnus > Sturnus vulgaris. The sequence continues at coordinate 40,224,855 of NC_142244.1, read as the reverse complement.
CTCTGCTCAGAACAGGGTAATCAATAATTCCATATAGGCTGATCTATCTTTTCCATGTTGTTTAGTTGTTATTTTCACTAAGAATGAAAATAAGGATTTTAAAATGTGCTATAGAAAAGCTTACAGTTTGTCAAGGGAATTGAAAGGAAATTAATTAAGGGGGAGAAATTAACATTTTTTTCTGTAGTTCAAGAAGAGAATTCATTTCCAAAAGTAATCTGTGTTGACTCTTTAAAGAAAAAAAATTATATGAGAACATTTCTCAGAATTTTGATGCAATAGTTATGGTCCTATATATAAGGCTTTGGAGGGGTTTATGCAGACACAAGCTAGAGAATTGGTTCTTGATTTGACAAACTTCATAATGACTTGTACAAACACTTAGCTTCTTCTTGTGTTCTGAAGAAGAACAGCCATTTGAACTGGGTCCAAGATCAGGAAATTTCAGCAAAACCAGTAAATCATGAAATGCCATAGGGAAAAATTGTCTCATTCTATTTCCTTCTGTGGCTGATAGAGAGGAGATATATATATGTGTGTGTGTGTACAAATGCATGTATTTATAAACCAATGCATCTAATATGCATCTATTTATATTTATACATATATGTATATATGAATATATGTAATTTGTGCAATGTGGATCCCTCCAGCAGCTGCACTCTGACATGTACATTTTCCTGGATTTCAGGAAGGCTGTTGAGACTGTTCCTCACAGACTCCTTCTGGTTTTTGGTGCTCTGGAGAGGACCTGGCTGAAGGGCTGAGCACATAGGGATGGGGCTAAATCTGGCTGGTGGGGAATTGGGCTGGGGTATAATTCTACAGTGAGTCCTGTTCAATATAGTTATCAATGATCTGGGTGCAGGATTGAATGCACCTTTAGCAAGTTTGCTGACAATGCCAAACTGGGAGGTGGTGGGGACTCGCTCAAGGGGGAGGAGGCCTTGGAGAGGGATCTGCTTTGGTTGGTGCACTGGGCTGGGACTAACGGGATGAAATTTAACGCTGGATTCTGCACCTAGGATAGAGTAAGGCTGGGCACAAATAGAAATGGGAAAAGAGTTCTGGGGGTGCTGACTGGCAGCAGCTCCATGTGAGCCAGCAGTGAGCCCTGGCAGCCAAGAGGGCAAATCCCATCCTGGGGTCCATCAGACACAGCATCAGCAGCCAGCCAGAAGGGGTGATTGTCCTGCTGCATTTAGCTTTGGTGTGACTCACTTTGAGTACTGTGTGCAGTTCTGGGCCCCACAATTTGAGAATAACGTGAAGGTCTGTGAAAACCTTTGGGGGAGGGCAACAGATTTGGTGAAAGGGCTGGAAGGAATGTCCTGTGTGGAGTGCTGAGGACACTGAGTTGTCTGGTTTGAAAAGAAAGAGGGTGAAGGTGACTTCATTGCTCTCTACAGCTTCCTGAGGAGGGGAAGTAGAGAGGGAGGTGCTGATCTCTTTCTCCTTATATCCAGTTATAGAATGCATGGGAATGGTTCAAAGCTGTACCAGGGGAGGTTCAGACTCCACATTGTGAAGGATATTTTCACCCAGAGGGTGGTAAAACACTGGAACAGGCTTCCTAGAGAGGTGGCTGATGCCCAAAACTGTCAGTGTTTAAGAGGCATTTGGCCAAGGCCCTCAGTAACATGCTTTAACTTTTGGTCAGCCCTGCAGTGGTCGAGCAGCTGGACTAGATGACCATGATAGTTCCCTTCTGACTGAAATATGCTGTGTGTTATATGCTGTGCTTGCCATGCTAGTTTGTCTGCCTAGTAACCACCCCCCCAGGTCTCTCAGTCCACCCCCAGACCCTACAATCTTTCCAGCAGTTGTCCTGGACCCTCTTGTTCCTCTAATACGCAGTTTGGATTGATTACAGTCTCTACCCCCTTGCACCCATCTTGCCCAGACATAAAGTTCTGATATTTGGTTGTAATTAGAAACCAGTTTGCTGACAATAGCAAGGAAACAAGAATGTATTCCAAAGCCTGAAATATATTAATGCTTGCCTTTTTTTCTTTTTTTTTTTCCTAGATGTTAAATGTTTTCTTTGTTTTTCTGAAACTTGTTTTGAAGAATGAATGAAAGGACAGGGAATGCACATGAGACTTGTGGTCCTCTAAATTCAATGGCAAGGCTTGCAAGGAGAAAGTTTTCAACTGTGGAGCTTTTCCAAGTTTTCCATATGCATTTTCTTTTGTAAAAAAGTGAACAAGTGCCAGAACTTCAAGCATTGCAAACTGGATTAACAGCATTTAATCAATGTTTCTGTTTTGTTTTTCCTTAACAGAAGACCTGGCCCCATGTTTCAAAGGCAAGAGTGAAAATTTTAAAAACACAAAGTTTTATGTGTATCCATCCTCCTGTTATTAAGGAAGGTGAAAGTGTAACACAGGAGTGAAAAAAAAAATTAGCTTTGAAATGAGTTTGCATGTAGCTACTTAGATTCCTTTTTCCTGTCTTTCTTTCAGCAGAAAGAACATGCTCTCTGTGCCTGTTTTGAAAAAGTTTGATCTGAAGAAGACCAGAACCTGCTGTTTCACTCTGACATCTATGACGTACTCCCCGGATGCTGGATCCAAACACTACAAAGTGCCTTCATTGCCTACCCCCATTCCTGTCTTTCCCATCTTCTATTACTTAAAACATAGGAACAGTGCTTGATCACCTCTGAACTGAAGCTGTGTGCTTATTACCAGTTTCATAGCCACAGCTGGGTAACTGCTTTCCAGAAGGAAATTAAATCTGCATGAAAGAAAGGGAAAAATTAAGGTAGTTTAAATAAGGTATGTTTTCTCTATCTGGAAGTCTCAGGAACACAGAAATTGTCAGACTGGATCATGCTCCAGGTCTGTTCAGCCCAGCATCCTGTCTCTAACAGCGAGCAGGACAGGCTGCCTCAGAGGAAGACATATGAACCCCAGCATCCACAGACTTGGCATAATCTGTTCCTCTCTGATGTCTCATTATTACTCTTTGGAGACTTATGTTGGGGTAATTACTGCAGTTCTGGATCTTGCGTTACTGTGTAAACTTCAATTTCTTTGAATGCTTCTTTCCTTCCTTTTTTTTTTTTCTCTTTTGTCTGAGACAAAATAGATGTAATTATATTTCCATGTAACCACAACTGAAGGAGAAATACAATTAAAATCCTTAATTTACCTGACTGCTGTGGGCTTTTCAGATAGATGATCAAGTTTTCTGGGGAGCATTTTATAGCCCCTGAGTCACAAGTTAATCAAGTGCAGGTGTTAAGGCAGCTTTCTGTCTCAGGTCTGGTGCCTGGGACCATACTGGCATGGGTAGTGCTGCCTTTTGAAGGAGGTGAGACAGCAGGTACATGTGAGCCTGCTCCTGGAACAGCCTCCACTGAGTTCTGCAACGTCCTGCCACAACCACTTCAGATGTGAGGAACCTGTGATGTGTGTCACGGGTCACAAAGTTTTCTGCCCCACCTTTAGGAAGGTTGGCACACCCATATGGAGTCGCTGGTCACAGTACAGTGTCTTGTCTTTCTAAAAACCAAAGAAATATACCATATATGCTTGTTGATTTTTGACACATTAGAGAATTTCAGCTTTTCAGAGTAATGCCATTTTCTTTAACAGGCAGTCACAACTAACCTCCTTATTTCAAGAATGTAGAAATCACAGTTCTCTAGCTAATATTGGCTAATTAGCCACAGCGATCTGTTGTTTTGATAAGTCCTGCCAGAAGAGATTGAATAAAACTCCAAGCCATAGAGGCAGCCTGGACATAAGAAGCACATGGGATTTTATTTCCCTTATTGCAGGCTGTGAGGTTTTTTTTGAAGACTGATGAACCAAGACGCATATATGTATCTTAAGCTACCTAAAACCTTCAAAAACCTCTGCTCAGCTGCTGATTAACTCAAGAGGGTTAAATGACTAAATTTCCACTGTTGCACATATACAAAGCAGCTTATGTGCTGATCCTGTTCCATATTTTATGAGCTTCTTGGATCCCTCACTCAAACAGCAGTCCTAAACCTGGAGTTAATTCCCCTTGTCAGTCTCCCATAGTTCTTCTCAGAGCACTTTCTCAAGTGGGGACTGTTCCCAGCATGCCAACTCATTGGCACAGCACTCTAGGCTTGCTGAAAGCTTGCTTCCTATTCAAATTTTCCACAAAGCTCTCAATGAATAGCCCTCTAAAACCAAGAGACCTAATTTATTCCAGTTAATGGGAAGGTAAGTTCCTTTCTAAATTTCAGTCAAATCCATGCTCTGTTCTCCAGAGTATGTTCTCACCTACTTTCAGGTGAGGTAGGACAGGATTTGGAGCAGGTACCCTGCCTTGAAGAACTACCAGGACTCTGACTCTCAAAAAGGAGTCAGAGGAGAAAGACAGAAACATATTCTTGGTCATACAAGGACCATAACAAAAATAATTTATCGATTGTCTTGAGGAAAATCCATGTAACAGCTTATTATTTTAAACAGAATGCAGCTGATCTCACCTGCAGAATTGTATTTTTTGACAACAGATTTGTAGGCAGAAAAAACCCAAACACTTTAATTTCTTTTTCAGTTTTACATAGCTGTTTTTGTTTTTCACAGTATCAGTAAAATTTAAAAAGTGTCTCTACCAAGTATTTCTGGCTCTACTGTGCATTTAATAGCTTCCATGGACTGCTATCTGTACTGCGAAATGAAAGGTGAGATGCTGACTCTATTGGAAACTTCATCTTGTTTGTAAACCTGTATGACAGTTGCTGCAGAGAGGGTGAGAATTGCCTCGTGATGTGTATTGTTCCAAAGAAGAGAATTTTTTTTCTCAGAGAGTCTTATAAGCTTACAAAAGATGTAAAGGTATTACAAAGCTCTGCACTGTTCATTTTACTTCTATTCCAGTGTCCAATGACTTAGAGCTTCTGGCCATGATAATTTATAATACTTGTTTCCTTCTATATCAACAATTTACATGCATATACCCTGTAGGCTATCTGTAAAGAAAGCTGGTGTTTCAACAGCAACGTGGATTCAACTGTGAGGAGCAAAATAAGTGTTTGGGAAACTATTAGGGAATAACAGTCTCCATCCTTCTGTTTTCCCATAGGCTAATCCCTGTCCCTCCCCTCTTGTCTTGTTTGCCTTTTTTAAAAAATATTATTCTTTTTTTGTTTTGTTTTGTTTTGTTTTGTTTTGCTGGTCAGCCAAGGAAAAGTTAAGCTGAGATTTTATGTTAAGGTTCTTCTAAGGGGTAACAATTATTGGGAGTAAATGTACATGAGAATACGTGGTTTTTATAAGGTCTGCTGATGTGAAGTTCAGCTCTTCCAAATAATACTGTCTACTTTCAATTAATACTTTTTGCTTTCAGAGACAGAACAGCTAATCCTCTCCCTCTCTCCCCACACTGATTTTGCCCTCACAGTTACATTGCCATCACATCAGCAAACCTACTCATATTACCCTCATAACCCCATGTGATTCATGACTTTGGAGGAAAAGAAACTTCATGAATCCATCAGCTGGAGGCTGAAGCCTGGAGAACATTTCCAGAAGCAGTTGAGCCAGTAGACAGCAGACACAATGGTGTCAAGCTGGAGCTGTCAGTGCAGCAGTGCCGACTGGGCTATTTTTGTACCTACCTCAGCCTCTGTATCTCGAGCTGAATCTCCACTTGCTAATAATATCAAAGTTGTGGGTCCAATCCCTGCACGGGCCATTCACTTGATGGTGCATGTGGGTCCCTTCCAAGCCAGAACATTCTGTGACTGTGTGCAATCACACCATCTACCTTGGAGCTCTGTCCAATGTCTGTCACCTCCTCTGCCAGCTTTCCTTCTTTTCTCTCACTGCTCCCTCCTTCTGTGACACTTTCTTTGCTTAATTGGTCATTTCTTTGTCTCTTCCGAATTCTCTACTGAGGTCACCTTGTTCCCTTGACAGGGCAGAGACTGTGCAATGCCCAGCAGCATCAGATCTCCATGTGTTTTTTGTCCCCGTGGTAGGTGTAATAAAATCGTAATAAAAAAATAAAAATAAAATAACCAATAAAAATATGACAGGTAGAACCAGGAATTCACTTTCAAAACATTGCTGCAATTAAACTGAGGTGCCTCACATACTTGCTAATACAACAAACTGCAAATGACCAGAAATCAAATCTTTTGGTGTTCTGAGTCATTCTATAAGCCATGTAAAATGATTTTGACTGAATAATAATTACAGCACATTTCAGAGGAGCCCTGTCTATCAATGAGTAACTTATTTGCAAGGGAGAACCTGGGCTGATGTTCCCACAAAGTGCCCAAAAGCTGTGAAATTGCATACATGCACCAGCCCTGGATATTGTGTTTACCAGCTTGTCACCTTTCTGATGCAGGGACAGCCTGGGTGATCCCTAGCTGTGTACTGCTCGCCAGTGAGAAGCTGCTGGCTCAGTGAGGACAGCAGTGGATTAGATTTTAGAAGCCTGTAAGTTCCCTGTAGTCCTCAGTGCTGAACCACTTATTTTCTAAGGCATCCAGGTGTGTGTGGGAGCCACCAGATGTGAATTAAATTTGATATAGAGCAAGAATGAACCCCCTCGTGACCTTGGACAGAACATCATCAATGCTGGAAATGTTGTGCCAATGAATCAGGTCGGCAAGAAAAGGATTGATGAAGGGCATTTAGCAGCAATGACACCAGGTTAGCAGAATAATTTTTTTTTGCAACATTTGAAAACTGGAACACTTTATCATCTTTCCTCTAAAAATCACTGTTTTGTGGCATGATCAATATTTTGCTCTTGAAATGTATGAGCAGAATAACAGCTCTAGGACTTTAGAATCTGATATGTCATCGTCATCAGATGACACAAATCCTGAAAAACAGAATTATTTTGAAATTTGCAGGCCTGAGCTTGCCAGTTAAGAAATCACATAAATTATTTGTTATAAACAATGGAATTGTAACTAGAATCCTAAGGGACATTTGGTGAGGGAGGATTTTTTAAGATGATAAACACTGATAACTCAAAAATTTAGTTTTCAGTAAGTGAAGAAGGAAAATAAACCCCAGAATTCTTCACAAATTTTGATTACCAGACCCTGAAACATTTTCAATAGAGAGATTTTGAAAATGTTCCAGGTCTTTCAAAGGTAAAAGTGAAACATTTAACCTAAATTAAAAACAAAATATGTATGTGAATAACAAAATTTTCCATTAATAAAAATGTCACATGCCTTTGGAAGACAGTATTTCCTAACCCTTACGTGAAAGTTGGTCTGGGTGGCACAGCACCATTTAAATTCACTTAGTGGTAAATGCTAAATTCAGCTTCTTAGCTGCCTCCTTCTCAGTTGAGGTTTTGCTAGCTGTCACTGTGAGCACAATGCTGGAATACTCTGCCATGGTGCTGGCTCCAGTGCACAGAGGTGTCAGGTTAACCACGGATCTTATGCCTGGGACTGGTTAGCAAAGCCAACCTTCTGTTTCTTTTCAAGATAAACTGCTAGCAGTTAACCTATCCAGGGTTTCTATCCATAAAAGACCATGTAAAAATTGTTAGGTTTTGATTGCAATTTAATCTGCTTCTATTAAGGAGTTCTTAATTTGCAGTCTTATATTGCAGGGAAGGGTCTCTGCAGAATTAGCCTGGTTTTGTTGTGTTTCTCTGTTACTTTTACCGTTGACCACTGCCAGAGGGAGGTTAATGGGCTAATTGAATCTCAGCTTTGATGCAGTTCTGCTTCTTTTATGTTCCCAGAGTTCCTGTACTTGCTTTATTAACATTGTCTTCTTGTAAATACATAGTTTGCAATCCCACGGTCCTTGGTTTTTTCAGAACCGAGGGTAAGATTTTGTTGACTAAATATAGGAAGTTAGCATCATTTAAGCACAGAAAGGTATCCTTTCAAGCTTCCAGCTGCTGTTCCTAAGGGCTGCAGATCTCCCAGACATGTCCCACTTCGTGTGTTTTTAGGACACTCTTGGGTGTCCCATACTGCACTAAAAACCTGTAAAAAGGCAGCTGAATGCTGCCCAGACAGCTTTACACTGTTTTACATGTTCCACAGCCTCTAGCACAATGAATCTCATATCCTGACAAGCAGCTCTGGGTGCTATAAGCAATACAACATGCTTCGTGAAACACTCATAAATGTAAACTTGGGAAAGACCACAGATAGATCGAATTGGTGCTAAAAAATATCTTTGGAGTGGAAACATTTCTTTTTCTTGTTAGGATTTGGAAAGGGCAAACACTTCATAGGAGCAAATACATATTAATTTCATTTAATTATGAAAACAGGATAGAAATTAGCTTAATAAAGGACTTTTTGATTGTCTGACTCCAAATGGCTTTGTTTCCATTTTAAAATGCCACTTTAGATGTATGTACACAAGATGACATGTGTCCATCTGTCTATATTACATCTGAGTGTAATGTATGCCCATAATGCAAGAGGTTGGAATGGAGACTTTGATTTCTGTTCTCAAGGAAGATTTACATCACCCTGGAGCAGATTTGCTTGCATTGAATTTTGTGGGAAATTTTACAAAAAGCTTCCCTTTTGCAACACAAAGAATTTTATTGGGGAGCTGTTACTTGAGAAGAAGGTAAGGTGCAGCTTCTCATCAGCTCCATGGCTGTAGAATGAGTGGGGTTTTTTTGTTTGTTTTTTTTTTACCTAACAAAGCAACTGGTGGTGAGCAGCTATTTTTTTAAACACATACAATTCTAACATTAGATAAAACTCTCAAAAAGCTTAGGTGCTTCCTTTATTGGGTCTGGGCAATCACCAGCATAAATACAGACTGGGCAGTGAAAGGATTGAGAGCAGCCCTGGGGAGGAGGGCTGGGTTCACCTGGGCTTACGGGTTCTTGTGGATGAAACGCTAAATGCAAGCCAGCAATGTATATAAAAAGCTAAATGTGAGCTAGCAATGTGTTCTTACAACCCAGAAAGCCAACTCTATCCTGGGCTGCATCAAAAGTAGAGTGAGCACCAGGTCAAGGGAGATGATTCTACCACCCACTCCTCTCCTGTGAGAGCCCAGCTGGAGTGCTGTGTCCAGCTCTGGGGTCCTTAGCAAAGGAAAAATGTGGATGTGTTGGAGCAGGTGCAGAGGAGGCCATGAAAATGATCAGAGGGCTGGAGCATCTCTTTCATAAGAACAGGCTGAGAGACCTGGGGCTGTTCAGTCTGGAGAAGAGAAGTCTCTGTGGAGATTTTATTGCAGCCTTCTAGTACTAAAGAGGCTACAGGAGAACTGTAGAGGGACTTTTAACAGGGGCGTGTAGTGACAGAACACAGGGAAATTATCTTAAAATGAAAAGGGGTAGATATAGATTAGATATTGAGCATCCTGGTCTAGTGGAATGTGTCCAGGTGCATAGCAGGGATTGGAACTAGAAGATTTTGAAACTCCCTTCAAACCCAAACCTTCTATGATTTTATGAGCCCTATATGCTATACAGTACTATTGTAAGTGTACATTGAATTTCACTTCAAAAGAATGGGACTATTCAGTTCATCAGTGTAAAAACATTCTTGATGAAAACCCTGTCCCATAACTTCAGCTTCTCTGCTTAACACAGATGAGAAAAAAATGTGTCAAAAATTTTACATAATGTCCCGATTTGGGAATTAAATAATTTTCACTCTCATATAATTTTGCAATGAATACTTTCGATCCATGTAAAAATAGGTAAGAACTACTGTCCAAATCCTAATTGTGAACGGTAAGAGCATTGGCATTTATTTTTTAAAGCTTTAAAGGCAGTGACCATAAACACATACAAATAGAGCAGAGAGGTTTAATGCAGAACTCATTAAACTATTTTCTGCATTTTTTGAGTGCAGCTAATCTGTGAATACAGTTGGCAATATATATAAATCTGAAGTGATTCTCCAAATGTTCCACACAGAAGGCTTTCAGTTGATTCAGTCTCAAGCAGCATTTTTTTTTGTGCTGCTGATTTTGAATGTGTTTTTTCAACAAATGGTGTTGGTTTTTAAAGGATTGTGTTGGTGTTTCTCCTCTTGATATAGTTCCATGAAAGCATATAAGCAGGACAAAGGCTTAATTGGTTTGGCTGTGGTGTAAATATTCAAAGTGCTGTAGAGACTGTCATCAAGCTTTCATTGCCTGTAGAAAAGGAGACGAAGGATAACCTTGTGATTAAACTAGTGGACTGTGACTCAAGATATCAGAGTTCAATTCCTTAATCTAAATGTATTGCAATACAAAAAAATCTAAACCTCATTCTTTAGTTTCCATTTATGGTTGTCTTTACCCATCATCCAGTTGCTTGGTTCAATCCCTTTGTGCACATGAAGGAGGACAGTGGAGGTTAACAGTGAAAGGTTAACGCATTAGGGAACATGCTTTGAAATCAAATGACCTGAATTATTGTTGCTTTGATTAGTATGCAAGAGATATGGTGTGCTAGACAGCATCATCCTAAAACAGCCTCATCTAAGTAAAAGGACATAGAAATATTCACCCCCTGGGCATTCTGAAATATTTTTAGCTTCATTGGTATGGAACCAATATCCTCAGGAGCTGGAATTGAATGTTCTTAATGCAAGGCAGAAGAAGCAAGTGCAGCACAATAACAAAATGTGACATGCCATTAGCAGAATTCCAGCAATTCTTACTTTTTCTTGTTCTCCAAATAAATGTGCATTAGTAACAGAAATTTTCCTTTTAAGACCAAATGATTGAAAAGTAGTGACTATCAGGCCTAGACATCAATGATTTCAGGTGACATAATGGAGTCATCTGACAGAGCTGAGAAAAATCCTGTGTGTGCAGCAATCATAGATTTTCCAGTTGTAGGGTGTCACTGTTTTTTCCTATGGGTTACTGAAAAAGTGAGAGAACAAGGACTGCCAGGGAACAGACATGCTTGATAGCAGGGGAAGGGAAAGTCTTTGCTGTGGGAATAGGCAGAGTACCTGATTGCAGACAGGCAAGAGAGAGAAGAGGAAGAAACTTGAGCGGGATGCTCATAGTGCTCGTCATACTTTTTAGCTAGACAAGGAGTTGAAGCAATTTGTAAAAGAGAAAATTTAATCTTCACTGATAGAACAGCAGTAGGCTGCCAAAGGAAAAAAAGAAAAGGAAAGAAAAAAAGATAAAAAATATTTAAGGAAGATAGAAGGAAAACCTGGAATGATGGAGAACTAAATAGTTGATCTTGGCAAAGTCTTAAGAATCCTCTGACCTAAATTCTGACTACTTTGTCTTGTGTTCTATTTGTTTAGAATAGGAATACTGAGGGGTTTTTTTTTGTTTGGGTTTGGTTTTTTTTGTTTTCTTTTGTTGGGTTTTTTTGCTGTTTTCTCCCTTGTTTCATCCAGAAGTACTGGTCAAATCAAAAGCACTAACTCCTTTTCACCATCACGCCTTTAGATGTTAATGACTACAACAATGTCCCTTCAGCTTTCCGGAGAAATGAAACCTCACACATCAGAGAGTGACAGCTTATTTCTTTTCTGCTGGTTTAACAGCTCACTGAGCCTCAACAAAGTTGCTCTTTGCTGTACCTGACTTCCTTCCTCTGCCTTAGCATGCCGAAGAGCACACTTTTTTCCAAACAAATTTGGCAATGTGTCATAAATGCAACTTTTTCTTTACTGACATTGTAGGAGACAAGAATTACATGCATTTCTGTTCTTACAGATACCTCTGACCAGTATAGCATGCACTCATACAACTGTCATGAGGGCTGGTAACCCCATCTCCAGTGTGTACTAGAGTTGCAACTGGTTCTGTAATATACAGTTAACATGAAACAAATAAGAATAACAACTTAAGAATTGAACAAGAACCTAGATAAAATTTATTGAAATTCCTTGTTGAAAAGGTTTTTAAAATAATTTTAGTCCTCAGGTCCATTTTGAAGTTGTGGTGTGTGGGGTTTTATTTTGTGATTTATTTTTTTTCTTTGTAGGACTTAGTTTTTTCAGGGGTGGTGGGGTTTTTGTTTTCTTTTTGACGAGTTCGTCTCTTGATTTTTCTCTCAGCTGATTATTTCCCAGAAGGCTTGGATGTGAAAGAGACCATAAAGCACTCCTGCTCTTTGACACATATCAGCTGTAATTCATAAAGTTTTAAGCTTTTGAACAAAATTATTTATTAATTTACAATCATGGCAAAGCAACTTGCAATTTCCTCAGCATTTGTGAGCCATGTGGTAATTTAGATGCATAAACCTATTGTGAATATTTTAAAATATTTTTGTAAAACTTTAGGAACAAGAAAAATACATATGCATGTGTTGCTATGCCAGATGTACTGCAGTTTCATTAAGATAATCAAAAGTGGCACAAAACAATAATCAAATTGAGGTCACAAACAAGAATGAATCAATGAGTTCAATGATTAAACTTTCAAACTTATATTTCAGGTAATCAAATCAAATTATGATTTTGACACTATTTTAATTACTTTAAGTTAGTTTTTCTTGAAAAGAATCGAGGATGATTTAGATTTCTTTGATCTATGATCTATAGATAAAAATATTTATGGGGTAAGAAAAAAGTTCCCAGAAGATGGAAAAGTAGTTAAGCTAAGTGCAGCTTCTCTCTCTCTTAACTTTTCTCATCTGAACATTAGATGAATGGCAAGTTTAAAATAACAATGTAGTCCTTTTGGGAGTGACAAAGAGAGGCACAAAGGAGAGATCTATTCTGCTTTTCTAATCTTAAACATTCCATTCAGGGCAAAGTGAGCTGCCCATTGGAAATCTCTCAGTTTGTGTAGAGTATGTGGATGATCAGCTTGATCTGGACACCTATTTCAGATATGAAAAATCCTGCTTTAGACATCTAACTTTTATTTCATTTTTATGGTTTGGCAGAATTGATCTGGGCCTGAATATTTGTTCTAGGCTTAGGCCTCTGACAACACGATTCAGAAAACACAAGTGATGAAGTCCCTTTGTTCGTCTTAGCAGAGTGGGACTAGATGAATGCCATTTGAATGTCTCCTCCTTAAATCTCAATGCTACACATTACTGTGGTTCTTATTCCACCCCCTAACTTTAGAACAAAAGAACCTTTTCAAAGACTTCACACAGAGGTGATGGATAAATCATACACATTAACTGCTTTTGAATAACACCATTTTAACCTGAAAAATCTATTAATTCTGTGCTGTTTACCTTAAGAAAATTATTTAAGGCATTGTTTATGCATATGCTGACACATGCATATAATTGAAAAAAGTAATAAGGAGGAAAAAATGAAAGCATTTGTCATCACACACAAAGAGACTGAATTTGACTTCTTTCCTTCAGAGCCTGCACTCCAATGGATGTTGTTCTTTGTTATCTTTATATAGACTGTACATTTATGTTCAGGCCTGGTAAAACATTCAGGATATCTGATCAGATGGCAGGTGACTCATGCTGGCTTTAATAGTGACTCAAGCCCTTTATTTTTCCCTTTTCTGTTTGAAGAAAGGTGGGCAGAATTGACTGTGATTTATAAGAAAAGAGAAAGACCCTTCTTTCTGGTGCAGAGTTTTCTTTATCAGGAGGCCATCCTGTCTGCTATATCCTGTATGTACACCTGTGGCTTTTTAGCCAGTTAGTTAGACATGAATCCTCATGGCTCATTCCCATAGAAGGAAATGTTAGTGCAGGATAAAGAATTCTGTGACTCAGTAGCCTAATGTTTGCAAAACCAGAAATATTGATTACGGATGTAAATACTCAGAGTGGATTTATAAGGGGAAGTCATGATGTTGGCCACTTACCTTACCATGATGGATGCTATAGAAAGAGTTGACAGAAACTCATTGTTCACACAAATATTTGAAATCTTCTACAGAAACGAATTTTCCCATATTTAACACTTAGGGAGTTTGGTACTTAGTATTGAATCATACAGGGTAAGGCAGAATGTGATGTTATTTAGCGTTAGATTGGTAAACATTAGGTATTTAAGATACTTTTTAAGGTTCCTTCCACCATCTGTAGAGAGTGAGAAACAGCTCTAGAGGGCAATTTGTCCTGCCTAATTTAGACATGTTTTTTATGTGGTATAAATTTTCGTCTGAAGGAACCTATATTTGTATACTGTGGAGTTGGTCTAGGTAATTAGCTTTGGCTCGGTAGTTATTTTTAAATGGCAACTATATCCAAGAGTTTCTGGCTAAAGCTTGTAATTTTTTCATATATGTCTTCCTCACACTGAATTTTCCTAGGCATAATTCAAACTTCATCTCACCTTCCTTAGTGATGAACTCAAGTCTGTTTAGGCACCTATACTGCAGACATGTAGTCTTTCAGTAGCCCAGACAGTGATTTCTAGTGCCATCTGAAATGCCCCAGGGTATTCCATGTGGCTCTGAGCAGTGCTCCTGTAGCTTGTGTCATTCTGTCAGCATTTTGTGGATGATTTGGACACTCCATAGTGTTGCAAAATGCACCATATGTTTGAGCAACTGAACAGAGCCTGTAGGGTGGAAGTCAGCTCCAGATTAAGACATTTAAACTCAGATGCCTGCATGTAGGTATTTACCTGTGAGTTAAGTGCCTAACCTCCTGTTTTAGTCAATGAAAATTTAATCACTACAGGCTCCAGCCTGAAAAGCAACTCTGCTGACCCTCTGGCTTTAGCCAGACTTAGGATAAATTGAATTGCTCTAGATTGTACTTCCTATATTGACAAGGGACTCAAAGCCCGTGGCTGAAAGCCAGACAGAAAGCTTAAGGGCATCTCAGATAGCACTAGAAGCTTGTGTGAGGACAAATTAATTGAGTTAGTCCATGCTGCTATAATAGGAGCTTGGACACTGCTATACATGGAGACACTCATATGTAGGCATATTACATTAGTAGTAGTTATATCTCAAACTGAATCACACCTTGAGGTTGGAAGAGGTAAATCCTGTGCTTGATATCTGGGCATATGGTTACAGGTATTAGATATTTCACCTTTTTCATGATGAGCAGAGAATTGTGCATGGAGAAACATGATTTCTACAGTTTCAGACAGGATGGGCTGGTAAATTACTGGCAGAGCTGGAGTTTATGTGACTAAAGGAACAAGACACAGACTTCTGAAACAGTAGACAAAAATCTAATAGACATCAACACAAGCAGAAATGACAGCGTGAAGCTGAAGGCAATTACTGACTTGAAAAAAGATATGAATTTAGTGACTGCACTTGATGAGGCAGACCCAGCAAAGTCTGTGAGCAGCAGACAGATTGATGCAGATGAATGGTGTGATGACTCTGTGTCGGGAGGAAATACTGAACAAAGAGATTAGGAGGCGGAGAAAGAAGCTGAGTAGAAATACATCAGAAAAAAGTTATTTTAAAAAGGAGAAAGGTGCCAATTTTGACACAGTGTGGGCAGAGGAAGCTCTATGGACCAACTCTATGAAACAAGCAATAATTTCTCATTTGTAAACTCTAGTTCGTGCACTGTAAAAAACATTTTCTCTACCCAAATACGTAGATCTTTATGTTTATTGCCAATGGTTTTGTTACTCATGAAAATTTTGGCAAGGGATGTTGACAAACGCAATTAGCAAAAATAGCATAGACTGCTTTATATCAAATATTTTGAGAAAATTGCCCTTGAGGTTAGTGGGGAGAGTCTTGGCTCCCACTATTAAAGCAGACTGGGGAAGAATGAAGGAGGTGAAAATAATTCCAGTCCACAATAACGACCCATCGGGAGTGCCGTATGCTCCTTACCGTGTGCTGTCAGGGAACCTTTAATTCCAAGGAAATATGGATATTCATTTATGTCTTGCATGTGTCAGACACATTGGAGCTGACATTAAAAAAATCAAGCTAGGCAAGTGCTGTAGTGTTACATCTTACATTTAAATCATTGTGCTGGCAATAATTTTTTATTTGAGTCTATTGGGGTGTGAAAAATGTCTGGCCAGAAAACTCTTCCATGTCAAGGCTCTATTAATAAAAGGAGATGGTATGGTGACTAAGACTGACAAATTCTGTTCTTTGGTGTTTTGTTGTGGGCTTTTCTTTGAGGTGGGAGGAGAGTTAGGATTTTTTTGGGGACTACTTAATGGTTTTTGCCAAACAACCTAAAAGAGAACAAATCTTTTTAACAGGCAAAGCAGGGAATTAATTCACTGATTACTCAGTGATAGGGTCACTACATCAGTGCTGGCAGAAAGTGTAGAAAATACCTTATTCATGCTTTGCTTGAGAGTTTCCTATGCTAGGAAACCGCTCATGAGAACTCTGCACACCTTTCTAATCTTCTTCCTGTGAATAGGGCTGGACTGGCATAGGAAAGGGAATTATCATCTGACCCATGGATTTATTTGCGTGTTCTCCACAGCCATCTAGAACTCAGATTTTACAGTACCACTTTCAGTTCTAGGTTGAAACCTGCAACACCTTGCACCGAATTTTATACAGGTACACCTAGTATGTTATAACCCATTTTGAGAATTAGTGAGAAAAGGGCAGGTTTATTACAGAAGCATTTAAGAAACTGTGGTATGGAGAAATAATTTTCTTGGATCCTGGACTAAATCTGTGTCATAGAAAAGAAAAAAATAATGATATGTCATAGTTGAGTCTAATCATAATATCTAATAAGATATGTTTCTCATCATAATATAGGTAATATAGATGCATTGGCAAATGAGTATGTCTAAGGTATTATCTGTCAGTCATGATTACCTTACATGTGATCTTGTCTTCACAAGGTGCTGCTACTCAGCTGCTAATGCCTCTCCTGCTGAGAGGAGATTAGTGGTCCTTTGTAGGACACCAGCAAGGTAAGAGCCAAAGGGCAGTAGTATAACTCAAACCACATTCCTTACAGAGACATAATGCAACCTCATTTGCCTAATTGGACCTTTTCAGTCTGCTTTTGGCTGTTGGTTTCTCTTTTTTTCGTAACCAGTCAGATGTGTACATAGGGACTCATATTTTTCTCTGACCACTGCAACAGAGGGAACTAAAACCCACTTTGAAACTGCCGCCACAGCACTTCTTTGTGTTTGGGTTTTGCAGAGCCTCAAGGCCATTCCTTACAGAAGAAATACAAGCTGAGATTCCTCCTCATGAGTACATGAGGGATGCCTTCCCACAGATATCAGCTGTACTCTGCAATGCTTTGCCCATATGACAGGAAGAGGCACGAGGATGTTGTCTTTAATAGGCATAACTGCATCACCAAACTCTCCATACACTTAGCTTTTGGCAGTAAGAAAGAACTCTGCTTAAATAGCTCATGTCATTATGGGGAGATTTATCCACACTGGGAAAAAGAACAACATTTGCTTTCCTGTGCAACCAACTCAGCAACGCCTTTTCCACCTAGAAATCTTCTGAGTTTGTATCAACCCAAAGGCTCATATGAACAAAGTGAAGCTGAAGAACAACGAAGAAGAAGGATTAGAGGATTAAAAAAAAAATCTAAATGCCCTCCAGACTGTCCTATGCATAACAGGAATATATTTACACGGTTTCATTCACCTGTTCAATTCTCATCCCCCTACAGGCCTGCTAACTGGAAGTCCAGCACACTTCATTAGTATTTACATTCTACTGAGTGCTTCATTAGCCTGGGCATTGTATTAATGAGAGCTGAGGGGAAATAACCCATAAAGTGAAGTTTTGAAATAGAGAATGCTTAGGATGTGATCAATCAAATAAATATATCGTTTAATTTAAAAGACTGCGGGAAAAATTGACCTGAATGTTACTCCCAATCAACATAATATATGGAAATGAACGGAGGTATCTCTGATTACTGCCGCCCTTGCAGTTTTGCTGATGGAGTGATGCTCATGCTCACACCACCTTTTGGTTTTGCTGATGGAGGAGAAGTTGCACTTTTATCCCGTTTATTGGCAGGAGTTAACTACCAAACTTTATGTTTTCCATCAGCAGGTGCTCATTCTTACCATCCCTAGTGCACAAGCCCGTCCCAGCTGTGCAGAGGCACGTTTGTTGCCATTTCTACTGATGGACTGGCAAAGGCAGCAGGGCATTGCACAGGCAGCTGTCACGTGTAATGCCATGCACATTGACACATGGAAATCCTCCACACATGATCCATAGGTGAAGGGATCTATGTACTGGCATTATTTGCATGTGCACGATTCCCATCTGTGATGTGGAGGGAAAGTCTGCACACGTGTGTGTCCCTGTTAGAACACAGGCTCTGTAATGACAGAAGCCAGTACCTGCTCATATTTAACTGATGGCATAATTTACTTCCGAGCAAAATCTGAGGCTTTAATCCTGCCAACACAAAGAATGGAGGGGAACAGGTCTAAGAGCAGTAAACTGGGAATGGTGTAAAATATCATCAACAACTCACTGTAAAGCTGAGAGTCTTTTCAACACTCTGCATCAGTTTTCCCATTCCTCTTCCTGTTCTTTTCCAGAGGACCTCTGTTTGTTCCATTTTGGATTTTTTTAAATAATATTGGTCTAATTTTGAGTAGAAGTTTATGGCCTTGTAATTCTAGTAATGAATAATAATGATAAGAGTTACAGTGTGCAAACAAGTGGCTGCTGAAAAGACCTGCAGTTACTGATTAGTGACAATGTATGTACAAACATGGAATATTTCCTGCAACTCATACCTTTTCCCCCCCCCTTGGACAGCTCAGCTAAATTTCAGCCTGCAGGGATTTGATAGATAGGCACACAGTTACCTTTTAACTCTTCTTTTTTTTTTAATTTTATTTTGCTCATGATCTATGGCTCAGCTGGTCACTGTGAAGAAAGTGTCTTGTACTTGCACAAGCTTTTTGTTCTTCTAGAGCATGCCTCTTTGTCACTGTTATTGACATGAATTGGTGTGTATTTCAGCACTTAATTGGTGGCTTAATACAGTTTCAGTGTTCAGTACCATGCAATTCTGATGTTCACTTTGGCTGTGTAGAGGAAAACGGGAATACTGGGAACTGCATGTCATTCTTATATCAATAATAGCTGGAAGCTACAGCACTCAGGTCTTAAAACAAAATGATGACACATGAGGCAACTTTGTTTTCTCATCATACCATTCCTTGAAATGTCCTTAAATCCTGTGTTGTATATGTATGGGAGATGTTGCAAAAGCAATGAGGTTCCTGATCCATGCACTTCCCTATTGATCTTCCTGACACAAGAAGCAGGAAGAAAATAGGATACTGTACCTCTCTGAAGATCTTTTGGAGGAGGAATATAAAAAACTCACATTTTTCTCAGTTACGAACTTCTGTTTTCTTTGTGAAGATTTAGCATTGGATTTCCACTTGTGTGCTTTAAGGAAAGGTCCTAAGTGAACTCAGACTGATTAATCTTCTTGAATGGGGTATTCCACGTACAAGTCCAATTTGACCCTTGACATAATTTTACAAGTCAAACAAAAAGCATATCCTCTGCAAGCCTTTCCTCTGCATAACACAATCAATATTCTTTAATTAAAGGATGATACGATTGATTCTAATTAAGCAAAATTGCCTACTTCATTCATTTACAGTTCATATGTGCTCCTGGAGACAAGATGATTTAGAGCTCTTAATACTGCTTTCCATATACAAGGGAAACATACTTATTTAAAAAAAACCACCTTAATTCCGGCACCTGGCACTGCACATGTAATTTTTCTTTTAATGAATGGACAATTTGATGCATGTAAACATAATTTGAAAATAATAAATTATGTACATAGGCAATACAAAGGTGCAAACATAGGGTTTTGTAAAATTGAATTTAAAAATGTTGAAATCATTAGATTAAATCATTAGAAAAACCTCTGCAGCTTTTAATGACACACTTTAACGTATCTTGGAGATAATATTTTTTACCCCAAATAATCTGTCAGGAAATCGTTTCTGTCAGAAGTGTATTGTACTCTGAGGTGTGCTAAAGGGAAAGCTTTGTGAGCATATTTATCAATGCATGTGAAAAGAGGAATCTTGGTTGTATTGACACAATATGAATGTAAACCATGGATGATTATTTATATTCTTTTATCATGACAGGAACCAATGTGTAACCAAGGATTAATGACCTTAGATTCTCTAAAAAGCTGTATTTGAATTTTCATTGGGTGATAATTTAAAGAGAGGAATTTAAATTCACTATACATGTGAATATCCGAGTCTTAACCCATAGGATTGGTATGGCCCTAGGTTGCTTTGCTTAATTGCACCTTTTTATGTTTTCTTTTTTTTTCCTAGGAAGTGTCATTAGACAGTAATTAGAATATTATGATATAGGCTGAAAAATATCTTACCTAGGGGCTCCATGCATGGTTTTGCAAAGGAGATATACTGTGTATCAAAGACCTATGAGAGTAATGGCTTTGGAAGACATTAAGAATAGAGCACTTATGAGAAAATTTAAAATTAAATAAAAACCCCAAAGCAGTGAACAGCCTGCTGCCATTTAATGAATACAGTGAAGTTTGTAAGTGTTAGCTGGTGTACTTGATTTATTTCTGAGATAGATCTGATCTGATTCATTTTCCTAGTAACATATCAGATAGGCTTGAAAGAATGGCTGTAGTATAATCTGCAGGGAAAATTTCAGCAAGGCAAATGTGGAAATTCCCAAATGTGTTATACTGATATATAATATTTTCCTGACACAGCTGGAGGTGACCCTCTGAACCTTTTGCTTGCAGACAGAGAAGTACTAGTGGATGATGTGATGGCTGGAATTGTCTTGGGTGCAGTGATCATGAAATGTTGGAGTTATTGATCCTCAGGTAAGGATGGGGATGAGCAGAACTGCAGCCTTGGACTCCCAGAGGGCAAATTTTGGCCTATTTAGGAGACCAGTTGAGACTGTTCTTTAGAAGGTAGCCCTGAGAGGGAAGGTCCAGGAAGGCTGAGACTACTGGTCAGCAGTGGCTGAACATGATCCAGGGTGTGCCCAGGTGGCCAAGAAGGCCAATGGCACCCTGGCCTGGATCAGCAGTGGTGTGGCCAGCAGGAGCAGGGCAGGGATTGTCCCCCTGTACTGGGCACTGCTGAGGCCACAGCTCCAATCCTGTGTTCAGTTCTGGGCCCCTCCCTGCAAGAAAGACATGGAGGGGCTGGAGCGTGTCCAGAGAAGGGAACGGAGCTGGGGAAGGGTCTGGAGCACAAGTGCTGTGAGGAGCAGCTGAGGGAGCTGGGGTGTTTAGCCTGGAGAAAAGGAGGATTGGTGAGGACATTTTTGCTCTCTACAACTGCATGGAAGGAGGGTATGACCAGGTGGGAGTCAGTCTCTTCTCTCTGAGAACAAGTGATGCAACAAGAGGAAATGGTCTCAGGTTATGCCAGGGGAGGTTTAGATAAGATACTAGAAAAAATGTCTTTACACATAAAGGTTGTTAGGCACTGGAACAGTGGGTTGAGTTACCATCCCTGCAAGTATTTAAAAGAGGTGTAGATGTGGCATTTAGTGATTTATTTTACTGGTAACTTGGCAGTTGCTGGGTTAGCAGTTGGACTCAATGTTCTTGGATGTGTTTTCCA
The DNA here is from genome assembly GCF_052056855.1 of Sturnus vulgaris. NCBI lineage: Eukaryota > Metazoa > Chordata > Aves > Passeriformes > Sturnidae > Sturnus > Sturnus vulgaris. Next base: position 40,203,434 of record NC_142244.1, on the reverse strand, counting down.
ACCAAAATGATTCTATGCTTTGGAGCAATGCAGTTACTAAGGATGAGAAATGGTGTGGCAAAGATTTTGGCATAGATTTTTTGGGCAGATACAAGGGATACTGAAATCTTGCCGAAAATACTGTTTCCATACCAGTGAAAATGGGAAATTGGTTTTATAGCAGCCTGCATGACTTACTGATTGTTTGAAATTAGCCTTGACCTTACAGCTAATTTTGCTGAGGACAAAACTAGTAGCTGTCTGGTAGTCAATGAACTACAGATGAATATGTTTTCTGGAGCTAATCATTCAGTGGGGAGGTGTGGGTGATTTTATGATTTATGCCCTCTTATTTTAAAAGAAAACCAGAGAAAATGAAAAGCTATATAATACAGTTAGCATATTCAAGCTGCTGCTTTGTTGCAAAAAGCCAACATGAGATATTGTGCAGTCTCTCTTCAAGCCATAATCTTGCAGGGGTGGATTTTGCAAATAAGACTGGAGATATGCCAATATTGTCAAAAGTGGTCAATCTACTTATATGGCTACTCCAGTTCTTTGGGATGCTGAATGAATAAATGGAAGAAGTAAATAAAATTATGAGTGATAATTCTTTGGGCCCTAAAGTTGAAATAAAACCACCCTTAGAGGGTATGATTAGTTCTGTTTGAAAGTTTTGCAGACTACTGAGGGACTGTTTGAGGAGGACTGATAGGAGCACTGGGTTTCATAGATGAAATAATTCATGCTGGCTCAGCAGCATGGTGCAACACGCCCACCACGGCTTAATTCTTTCTCCTAGAGACATGACTTTTTCCATACCTTCAACTGAGTGAAAACTTCATTTGGTTGGTCTGTGCCAACCCTCACTGATACAAGGGATGGTCTGGAGCGCGAACTTTGGTCCTGACAGTGCCAAAGCTCTTGCCAGCAGTTAGCTGGGAAGGATAATCATGCACCAGTGCATGAAACTGTATGCTCATCCTGTTGTTTTTGTTTTTTAACTTAAGAATAATCAAGGTTATCATCTTCTCTTTGCAGTTTTGTCACTTACTTAAATCAGGCAGTATAAGGTTGATTCTGTTCCCTGCAGTAACTTGAGTAGATTCAAAGAACAACAGATAAAGTGAAGCCACTGAAGAGATGAAAAACAGGGAGCTATTACCAAGAGATCAAGATAAGGGGTAAGGTACCTTGTTATGTTGCATCATGTATCTGCAAGTTTCTACTTATATATAGTCCAATTGTGCCCCCAGATACAGATAACTGAGATAAGCCCTTACACAGGTACAGACCAGAACAGAAAATAAACTGTTTGGTACCCGAACAGTGATACCATCCCTACAGAAAGTGAGAGCATTGGCTTGGAGGAGACAGCAGTATGCAGTAAACTCAAATCCATTAGGCTGATGGATACATTTTGCAGCCTAATATGTACCTTATCTTCAATTCCACCTATTTTCTGTTGTCTGTCCTTGTGTCTCGTGGTGCTGCAGCCAGCTATCTGATTCATATGAAGAGAGCCATGTGGCACTGAATTTCAGTTGTGCATTGATCTTGCTGGGAATTAGTGGAAAAAAAAAATCAATTGGAGCATCTTGGTTACCAGCCAAAAAAAAAAGACTCATAGTTACTGTATGATGGGTCAGCTTAGCAGGTGCTCTGGATAACTGACATGAGAGAACATAATAGTTATTGTGGAGAGGCAGTGATAGTATTGACAGGAACATGGATGCATTTCGGAATAAAAAAGGAAGAAGCAGATTGAGACATCCATGGTGATGCCAGTGATTTTTTAACACTTTCTCAGTGAGGGTCACTGCATTTTTGTCACTGGAAGGTTAGTCTGTAGAGTGAATAGATACCTGATATGTTGTTTTTGATAATCTGGACCAAATGCTTATATGTAACCAGACTGTGACAATTAGAGGATAATTTGGGTAGATGAAACAAAATGTTCAGCCATAAAAATAATACACCAAGCAATCAGGCTAGGAAAAAGACCAATTTCATTAATTAAAAAAGTAGAACTTGTTATTAATCTGTAGATTCATTGTATTAAATCACTCTGCAGTTTACACGTGGACTTAAAGGCTTGACTTGCCCCACAGGCATGAGGTAGAAGAAAAGACTGCCAAGGGCAATTTTATCCTCTGTTTTCTGGAAAGTACAGATAATGTGCATGCCTAAAGCTTAATCAGACAGTCTGAAAGAGATCAAGTTTCAGACTCCCTCACTTGCAGAACTGTCTGCTTATGCTGGTTAAAGTGTGCAGTGCCAATCTACTCCACCATGGGCTCATTCTGCTTTGTAATACACTGGGCAGAACCAGGCTGTCGAATGTACAATACCTGACATGCCAGACACAGTCTGATCTAGTCAGTGGCATCTCTGCTCATGGCAGAGAGGTTGGAATTAGATGATCTTTAAGGCCCCTTTCAACCCAGACCATTCTGCAATTCTATGATTCTACAAATACTCAGAAAGTGCATCCACCCTCACTGTACCCTGAAACAGCACACCAAGGACATCCCAAGGAGAGCTTGGAATTCTCAGGTTTTATTCTGGAACAAACTATGAGGATGACTGTCCTAAGGTGACGTTATGGTGCTTGTATGTCCAATCGCGTGTTCTGTTTGTGCTTGGTATTATGTCCTGTGCTTTCAGGACTGAATCCGAAAGTGAAGGTTTGTTTTGTCTTGTTATTAGCAGGCTCACCTTCCCCATGGTCTGTGTTTAGGAGAGGCTAGGCTTGCTTGCTCGCTTGCTGGCTGGCTGGGCTTGGCTTTGCTTTGTTTTGCTCGCTTGCTTGCTCACTTTTGGCTCCTGCTTTTCTTGCTTTTGCTTATTAGTTAGTTCAGCTAGGCAGTCTAGTTTTTTTCTGGACTGTTTTTTTTCCCTCTCTCTTCCTTTCCTGAATACCATCTGAACCTGTTCCCGACGGGGACCTGGGAAACACCAAGGAACACCGGGAGTCTGCATTCTGTGACCTGCAGCAGTCACTCCCAGCGCCGGAGACTGATAACTGGGCGACCACTCGCCGGAGAGATCTCTGAGTTTGTCATCCATTCAGAGCAGTGAAGGAGTTCTTTCTCATCTGGTGTTGTTTTTTTTTTTATGCTGGGAAGTGGTTTCACTTGTTAAATAAACAGTTTTTTGTTTTTTTTTTTCCACTCCTCTCTGAGGAAATTCTTCCCGAACCCGGTGGTGGTGGGGGGGAGGAGTCGCGGGGTTTGCTTCCTGGGGGCTCCTTCCGGAGGATTTCCCCCAAATTTGCCCTAAACCAGGACAAGGACTCATCTGTTGCTTTATGTGTCCTCCATATCTTGACAGGGCTATTTTCTCCCAAAATTTTCAGTGGTTTCCCATTTTCTGTGGGTATTGCAGTCTCCCTTCTGCGTGGGTCTCTCTTCTTCTGTGTTTTTCATGCCTTACCCAGAAACCCAGAAGTTTTCTTCTGGCTCAGGATCCTCAGGTACTCTTTGGAAGAGTGCCTTTGTCTTTTCTTTCCAAAGGGTGGGAAATGCCCCTGGGTGATGTGTCAAGGAAAATATGCACCTAGTCTACAGCAAGCAACAAAGTGTTGCAAGTCAGGAAAACATATCCACCTTCTGTCATGGTCCATAGATACATGTTTGTGCAACTTAAACACAGTATTAGGAGAAAAGGTATTCGATCTAATTTCAAATGGATTGGCTGTAACTACCTAAAGGAAAATGTACAGAAGTGTGTGCTGATATTTATGAGCTATCTCACTTTCTGTACAACCTCCATACATACTGATGCTCTAAACAGCAGAACTACCTGAGGAGTGTGTATATGTCAATGTGTATATCTCAGTGCCCCTTGTCCTTTCAGGGACACGATGTATGTGTGCACCACATCTCTGTGAAGTCTGGTTTCCTTTAGTAATCACGTTTTGCAAGTGCGCTGGAATGGAAGACAATTTTGGGGAGAAACTTCTAACTAGTCATAATATAAATCAACGTTTAAACAGTGTGATGTTGTGGGGTTTTTTTGTTTTCTGTTTTTGTTTTTTTTTTTTTAGGCAAGAATCTTTGTGTTATCATTAGAATACACTGCACCAATTTGATCGGCTGTATAACTCTGATTTCAACAGAATTGCAGCAGGTAGCAAACTATTTTTTCCAGCCAAGTGCTGAATTCCAGCCTGTTACGATTTTTTCATTTTTTAACTAAGGGTGATTTTCTCAGTAGGCGGGAAATTTTCTACTTGGCTTTTCAAGAAACCACTTTGATTTCCATGCAACAGCTGATGGCCTGGGATAAACTTCCAGTCATGTTCTATGTTGGCCATTGCAAGGACTGTAAAAAAAACAACAAACAACTTTTTGTTTTGCATGAGATTCAGGACAGGAACTGAGTGAGATTTACACTTACATTTCACATGGCTCAGTTGAGTTGCTTGATACTCCAGGCTAAGATACCAGTGTCTCTCAGTGCTTTCTCCTTTCCATGCTCATATGTAACTTGCACCATCATTCACTCACCTCTATCCTCTTTTCCCATCTCCATATTTTGGGAGATGCAAAAGGAAAAGTGGTTTTCCTTTACCTCAGCTCTATTGAATCGAGTGACTGGCCCATTTTTTTCCAATGTATTTCAGGGTGGAGTAGGACCTGTCAGAATATGTCCTTCTTTTATGCTTTTCAGCCACTAGATGTCTCTAATGCTGTAAAAAATTCAGAAAAAAAAAAAAAAAAGGCATTTGAACCCTGGTAAACAAGGAAAATAAAGCTGGAAGTTGATAGTGGAAACTCTCTCTTTGTGCCACAGTTCATTCCTCTTTCCCCTAATAAATTATGCTCACTTAAAAAAAAAAAAAAAAGCCACTTATCTTTATCTCATGACAGTCAAATACTTCTTTCCCCTTATTACCAAAGGCAAAATATTAATGTACTAATTTGTCAAGTGTCCTCCTTATCTACTAAACTTCCATCTGGGAAATAGGTAGTCAGGTCTTACACCTGTGTTCTTGCCTTCATTTTGGATATGTGGCATGTCATTTGCAAGGGATCTGAAATTGCTTTCCTGTCCAAGTCCAGTGGCATCCCATAGATGTTAGCACAGTGATATGCTTGGATGTAGAAGCTCCTAAGTGAATTTAAAAGATTGGTCTTTAGATTTTGTCTAGATTTTATGCCTGACTGCTTCTCCTTGAAACAGAGCCAAATTTTGTAGGCCTGGATAATAGAAGATTGACTCCACAGAACTGAGACAATGCAGACATTGACTTGGGTTAGTTGCCAACACGGAGGTACCAGGTATAATTGGATATGTTGGTTGGCAGATATGATGCAGGACAGACCACTGTGCTGGAGTGGCAGCTGGTATCCAGACAGCATAATTCTAAAACACCTCAAAATATACTACACTGTGTGAGCAACCAAGTCCAGTCCAAGACACCTAAACTGACCTCTGGTGTCAGGATTAACTTCACTCAAATTTAGCCATCTTAAGTCTAGTCCAAGCTAACCATTTAGCTAGGTTGGGCTCTGCTGCCCACATGCAAAGTGTTTTCTGTGATTAGAGATGATTTAAGATATTCCACCTGGTCACTCTCTATTGTGTTAGAATAACTTGCAAGTCTCATGCCATAACTGCCAGTTCCTTATGGAGATCTCATGCAGCATAGGGTTGCTGAAATGGGGGGAAATATATATATTTCTAAGCATCTTTCACCGGCTTCCTCTGTAGAGAAGAGAGAGAAAAAATAGGTAAAGTGATCTCCAGAGACCTATCCATCTCATTTTAAGGAAGGTTTCTTTGATGGTAGAAAGTATTGTTCCATAAAGCGGCCTCTGATTCTCAAATATTGTAGACCAAGTATACATAAATATTTTATAAAAGGTACCTAACATTTAGAATCTAGATGGAATGAATCTGCAACAGCCTCATCTTTCTGGAACCAAAAGTCCGCCAGTAAATATTTATTGATACACACCTGTTGTATATGTTTTGGCTGTGATGCTTGATATTTCCAGTCTAATACCCGTCTTTGCTTTTACCTACACATCAATGATTATACCCTCTTTTTTCCTCAATATATAATCACAAAGCTACTCAAAAAGTGCCTTGGACCACAGCCAACAGTGAGACCTGGGTACCTTCAAGGGGCAAGCTGGAATGTCAGCATCTTAGGTGCCCCACATTACATGGAACAAATTAAAGCCAAGAGGGCATAACTTGAAGGTTCAGAGTGAGCAGTTTGGAAATGGTTTACCAAGTTAAGTCTCGTGGCCCAGCAAAATTCTGGGATAATCTGGGACAGGGAGAAGTGAAAGTTTCTCCAATATGTGATTTCCATATGATCAGACAGTTGTGGCTGATCATTGGTATTTTAGCTGCACAAGAACAGTTTAAAGTACAGTCCATTTGAACAGAGCAAACCCAAGTTAAGACAGCAAGATCCTTGGTCTCCTTAGTCTTTGGGGAAACTTGTCTGAAAATGAAAAACTGCAAACATCTGTATGTGGAATTTGATTGCAGGGTAGGAAGCAGCAATAACAGCTATAAATACGTTTTTGTAAATCATAGCTGTCAAGCGATATCAAAGTAAGTCCTTTGGAGGCAGGAGTGAGAACAGTTGTCTTACTCTCCTTTCTACAGAGTTCAAAGCCATAGCTGAGGCTGAAGACAAAGCAGCACATGGCTGCTGGCTGCTGATACTGGCTTGGCTACCCTGCTTCCTATCATAATTGTTGTTTGATGGTGTTAATTACAACCACTATTTATTTTTTCTTTACTTAGACAGTGGTTTTAGTAGACTGTCAGAGATAAACAATGGTCATTCAGAGAATACAAGAAACTTTTTCACTCTGGTTTTTGTTCTAGTTTACAAAAAAAGTTCCTATAAGCACATGTAATTGTCATATTCTTTCTTTTTTCTCTTTTTTCCTGATTAATATCAAGGGCAAGCTCAGATTTTTAGGCTTATTTTTAATTTAAAGAGAGTGCAATGAGCTAGAAAAGCAGCTTGTCTCAGAAGAAGCAGATGCAACAGATCCAGCCCTATGAACACAATTCTCTAAACATCTGCTATGACTGTAGAGTACTAAAACCAAAAGTTGAATACATTAATGGATCAGTACACTCAAGAATATGGCTTAGAATCTATTAGAAAAATTGCAGCAAACACACTTACAGAAAATAAGACTTGTCTACTAAAATAGAACTAGGCCAGGTGTTTTTCCACTAAAAGTTGGTGGGAAAAGCTGAAGTGGGGCATAGAATTGACCTCATGCTTTGGTTGTGTGCAATATAACTGCAGAGAATTCCTTTTGATTACACTTCTGAAAAGGTACTGCAGAATGGGGTTGTAAGCTATAAACTACAGGATATAAAACTACATGACCTGGGACTACCTGGGTTTCAACATCCAGACACTCACGTGCAGAGGGGGGATAAAATACAGCACCTTATTCCATAGGCTGCACTGGGTAAGGAACTAGAGGAAGTTTATGGAAAGTCCTGTTATTTCTCCGTGACTTAGCAGGTTAGATTTTGCAACCCAAAGGCTCACGTGTGCTTCCTCCAAATGAGGTACCATTTTTTGGTTGAACTGCCTAGAAAGAAGACATCTGAAATGGCAGGGAAATGTCCCTTCTGTGTATTTTCCCCTATATCCTCTGTGGGGCTTGTCAAATCTCTTGCCTTTGGCCCGTGTTTAGACCAAGATATGAATTCCTAGTCTAAATTGTCAGACATGGAGGATGGTCTCCTGCTCTGCTGTTAGTTATGTTCAAGACACACTCCAGTGTCTTATGTGTTTCTAGTTAGCTGTGAAGGCCTCTCTAACCACCATTTGTCCATAATATATTATAACAAAGCAAGAACAGCACTGCAGGGAGATAAATGAAGCAGGAAACTGTGCCTGGGATTACATTAGATAGGTTTGGGTCACAATGTATATGAAGCAAATGAAGGAAGAGACTTGTGCAAAATGGATTATTGTCCTCTAGATTTTAATAAAACCCAGTAACCTTCCTGGAATTTTTGACCATATAATGTAATACTCCCCTCATACACTCCCTACACAACAGTAGAAATATTATTGGTCTTCATTAATCTCAGTACAGATTTTGAAATAATTTGCTGATCTCACTGGACAAACTTATAGGGGTTCATTTGACATGTAGACATATAGATTGAAGCTAGTTTTCTTGGCTTCCTTCATACTCAGCTCAGAGTAACTGAAAATTATAGGGTGTGGTTAATTTTGCCCTAAAAGCAGTCACATGTGTCTGACTGGCTCCACTTGCTCCCAGCTACTTTAACAGGAGATCGTTTAAGGTGACTGGTTCACAGGTTCATGCCAGTGTTATAAAAGTCCCAGGATAGGTGAAAAGACTCCACTTTTTCTGTCAATCACTATGAGGCCTTTAGTAACATTTGACTTCTTAAAAAATCCTCCAACTCATATTTAGTACAGTTAATGGAAAGGAGTTGAAATGTTCCCTGGAAGACTAAGTACCTGTGATTTATAGGTGATTTTTAATAGGATAAATGGCCATATTTCATTTTCTAAATGTGAAAGGTAAATAACTCAATAATACCTGCTGATAACATTTAATCAGAGAAGAGCAGGCTGAGAGGGGTTCTCATTGATACATAGAAATATCTCAAAGTCAGGTGCCAAGAGGATGGTGCCAGGCTCTTTTTGGTGGTGCCCAGCAACAGGGCAAGGAGTAATGGCCATAAACTAAAACACAAGATGTTCTACCTCAGCATGAGGAAGAATTCCTTTACACTGAGAGCACTGGAGCAGGCTGCCCAAGGAGGCTCTCTGGAGAGGATCCAAACCAACCTGGACTCATTCCTGTGTCACCTGCTGCAGGTGACCCTGTCTTGACAGGGTGGTTGGACTGGAAGATCTACAGAGGTCCCTTTGAACCCTCACAATTCTGTAATTTTGTAATACAAGGCTTAGAAATTATTTATTGTGTATTTTCTCTCTTTTATTTTCTTTTTTTTTTTCTTATTTTTTTCCCCTATGCAAAGGTTTTCTTCATGCATCTTCCCTTCTCCGTTTAGATTGAGTGCTCTGTACTTCTTTTCCAGCTTAATTTCATATTTACAAGTGAATTTGAGGCGGTATGGAGCACTACACACTTAACCATAGTACAGTACACTTTAAAAAATTATTCTGGTGCATTCCTCAAAAACTGTTAAACCACAGATAAAATCCTGATATCTACACATAAAATTCATTAGATGACAAGTAATTTTCATTACTTCTGATGAGGAAGAGGTTTTGGGGATTTTCTTCTCAAGGAGAAGAGTGTTAGAATAAAGGAAACATTGGGTCATCTCATAAAAAAATACATTTTTGCATCTAAAATGTCTTAGTTTTTCATAAAAATATTTTTAACAAGTACTTCTTAAGAACACTATAATTTTCCTAGGGCCTTGACTTCATGTCCAAAATATTTGCCAAGTGTCAGTGCTACACAGCAAAGGATTTTCTATGAGGGCCAGGCACAAGCAGCCACGGGACGGAAAGTACGGAGTGATGATGCAAAGGAATGTGATCAGAATTTATTCAGTTGTTTTCAGAATAATGTTCCTTGCTTAAAGGGCCTGAACTGCCAGAAGATAAAAAGACTCAATGCAAAACTGATGACAACACCTTTGGGAAAACCAAGCACAGGTCTCAGGAGATAATTACATTGCTTTGGCATGGCTGTGGATTGGGCCTCAGACAATTTTTTTTTATTAGGAAAGAATCGCAAGAATGTGTTCCATGATTACTTTTTTTGGTGGTGGTGGTGGAGTTCTTTTGTGGTTTTTTTTTTGTTTTGTTTTTTTGTTCTCCTTGTCAGTGCTGGGTTTTTCTCAGAATAAGCCGTTCTTGTGGTATTAATTTGCTAGACTTAGGACTATGATTTCTCCATCATCTAAAATATACGTCTATAATCAAATGGAAAGGTAAGAAATGTTGGTGGTTTTTGAGGTGACTTGTATCCTAGGACAACAAGGTGTCTGGAGGTGTCCCTGAAATAATTGGATCAGGATATGAATGAATCCCTGCTAAGTCACACAACAAAAAAAAAATATAACAAAGCTCTAGTGCATCTGGGAACTGTCTTCAGGGTAAAGTTCCTTTCCATAGCAATATATTTCTCTGTCTTGTTTATATTAGCCTGCAAATCCTAATTTCATCTTGGCTCCAGAAAAAACAGCATTCATTGTTTTTGTCAACTAACTGCCTTATATATCATAGCAGAGTAGTATCCATAAAGAGCCTTTGGTCTTCTTTTTTTGGGTTTGATTAGCCTTGTAGTTCAATCATAACAAAGGTTGATACAAAAGGCAGCTTTCGAAGAATGAACATAAATGTATGGGGTTTTTCCACTCTCAGGAGACTGTAAGTGATCTCACTACTTTCTCAGGCTCAAATAAGCCTGCTGGCATTCAAGATGAAAACTCTGAAGATTTTTAAAGTTACTGCTAACAGTGTCTCAAATGACCTGTTCAATATCCTTAAAAATTAAGCACAAGTTGGGACCGAAGGGAGCTGTAATAGGCAACTTAGTGCCTTCATTGTGCTGCACTTCAGAGAAGGGATTTCCAGGTGCATTGCTTTATAACTGGGTGACTGCTGAGAGCACAATCGTAACAAATTTCAGCTTTTTTTCCCCCTCTGTGTAACACAGTAACTAATCGTTTCACAAAATGGAAAGTCTTGCTGAGGACTGTAAACCACTGGGAGTATTAAAGAAACCTTGTGGCTCTGATTAACAGGCTTCCAGATGCTAGATTAATGAGTGAATCTGAAAGGTTTGCATCAGCATAAGCTTCGCTCTTGCTGAAAGCAGTAAGCTTTTTCACTAGATACTGCAGTAAAGATGAATCAAGCCTGTGGAAGACCATTTTGCAAAAAAACCCGTATAACATCTAGATACTGAAATGTGTGCTTTCCCCTCAACATCAACAAAGCCTCTCCAGGCTGAGATAATTCCCCTTTGACTGCTTATTTTGGTCTCAGTAGTGCAGTGTGTGCTGTCCTGTCTGTATGGCTGTTTCATTTACGGCTGTGTGGTTGAGGAGAATAGCCTCATGGAAACAAACAAACAAACAAATGAACAAACAAACAAAACTCCACCAAAACCCAAATGAGCAAATATAATAGATTCTGCTTAGTAGTAGTGAGAAACTTACTTTGCTCCATCTCCTTCCTTTCATGTGTGAAAATACCTCAGTAAAACAAAATGCTGACTTTAAAATGAAGCAATTTACCCTAAACATAGACATTTCAGAAAGATGCTGGATAAGACAGTTCTAGAAAAGAATGACAAGAGGTGACAGCAAAGAAGACTGTGTAGGGTTGCAGCAAAATTAATCTTAACTTTTCCTACAGGATCATGTCATAGGAGAGCTCTCATCTAAACATACAATCTCATTACTTGATTTTGTGCAGAGGCCACGTTGATATTTATACACAGAGAGAGTTCAGTGGCTGATTAGTCCAGGCCAATCAATGGCAGCCAAGCAATGGAGCACAAGCTTGGTGATAGGCATCACCCCCAGTGCCATTTTTACACATTGCCCAGTAAAGAAATCTGTGTGGGAAGTACCCTGATATTCTGGCCATTTCTCTCATAGCAGCCTGTATAGTGCCATGAAAGGGCATTTCATGGGGGTCTACATTTCCTTGTGGATTTTGCTTCCTGTCTCTGATAATTTATTTTGTTGGGTCCTTAAATGAACTTTAGCATTGCTGCTTGTGCTCAGGTGCGTTATCTGTCCAAAGAGGCAGCTTTGGCTGTCAACTCACACTATACATATATTGCTGCACCTGCTGCAAACTTGTTTTATCTTTAACAGTCAAACTATTACTTTGTGGAAATGAAAGATTTACAAAAAAATGGAAGAAAAATATGACACCCTTACGACAGCAATTTATTTCCTGTTCAAAGAGTAAATTTACCGGCAAGCAGATTAACAGACTGCTGTTTCTGGGCTAATTTTAGTTGGATTCATAAATGTTTGGCTGACATTTTTTTCACATTGTATACTAAGTAAGACTAGGTCCTATTACTGCTTGTATGCTTTGCTGTGAAGTCCTTTAACTAACCAAGAAAATGCTGTTGTGGCACCAACAGTGCTGATTTTTGTAAAGCTTCAGGACAAGCATTCCATGCTGTTTTTTCCATTTAGGATGGAAGAATGTGAGGAAAGAGCATTGCAGACAGCAAGTGATGAGGCTGGCTTTTGAAGGGTACTTTGTCAATTTTGATGTCAAAGTGACTTCAAATTAAAATAGATAGGTAACAATTCTGCTCATTCCCAACGGAAAGAACACACACAGGAGCAAGACTCCTACTATGTGAACAACAGAAGAGCCTCATGACAGATATAAGATTGTGGTTCACGTTTACAGCAGCTCTTAGCAGCTCATGTCTCCCAAAGCTGCCTTTAGTCTTCTGAGGTTCCCGAGTGGATCTATCTCCAGTGCCCCTGGGAATTCACTGTCTTAAAGTTCACTGCAGCTGTGTCTTAAAAAGTATTTGTCCAATCTGCCTTTCCCCAAAGAACTATCTTCTTCACAAGTAAAAGAATGAAATAACATCCCGTTTTGACCTGGACCTCAGAATGCAGCAAGCCTTCTCTCACCCCATGTTTTGAAAGTAAAGCTCCCTAGGCTTTGTGCTGTGAACTAGTTTCCCCTCCTGCAGGCCTGTGCCAGCTTTGAGGCAGTGGAGTTGCACCAGGGCGGAGGGAGGAATGAGCAAAGGAGCGTTTCCAAGGCTCGCAGGCAGCGTTGGCAGCTGACGCCGATGCTCTGCCATCTGTGTGCTTGGTGTTTGCAGCACTGCTGCGGTGAAAACGTGATTGAAGAGCAGCTCAGTAACATTTTCTGTTGGTCGGTTTTGTTCCAGAGTAACTGCCTCCAGGGCCAGTTTAGGATTTCACCTGAACAAGGGAAGTCATCTCAGATTCTAATTTTATCTTCTCTCCTTCAACCAGTAGCTGTAAATGGCATTTTTCAGTCTCAAAATACCTCAGCCCTGAAGCTGACAACGGTCCTCTAACAAATAGTGATATAAAGCAAAGTTCAGGGGCAGCAATCCCATATTAAATAAAAAGTTGTTTAGTACAATAATTGAAGGTTGAAAAACCTTGTCAGCTTGCATATATGTCAGACAATTTACCATCTGTGGATTAATCCCCCTGGTCTCCAAAAGTACTAATATCTGCAGTTGTGGGAGAGTTTGTCTAAACACATTTACTCCCTGTCAAGCATTGTTTGCTCTTTTCGTGTCACTTCTGGATATATTTATTCAAATACAAATGATGCAGACATCTCTCAACATTAACAGCACTAGAAATTTTTTAAAAATTAATCATTGCTTGATGGACTTTGGGTTTACAGTCTCTATTTCACACACCGATCACTTATGCCATTCTTAAAACTTACCTGTAATCACTGATTTTAATGAACACAGAAAAACAAGAAAACCAGGCCATTAGAAAGCAAACAAACTGCTCTTTGATATGAGAAAAACAGATGATGCTACTGATTACTGTTGAAAAGATTCTTCTAACTCTTTGTATATCTTGGAATCGCTCAGTCCTAGAAAATATTTGTAACTTGCTGTTTAATACCAGACTTCACAATGCTCTTCTCAGGGCTTGCTGAGCTTGGTTGAAGTCACCTGGAGAATAGCAGGAAAGAGCAGTGGGACCTAAAGTCAGTGGTCTCTGTGTTGGAACAGGGAGCAGTTATTTCTTTTGCTTTCTTCTTGAAGCCAGAACTGAGATCCTGTCAAATGTTACACGATAGAGAGGTCCTTAAATGAAGACTTATTTTGGACATGGTTGAATTGTAGTTACGCACCCTGTGAGAAACAAACATACCTGAGGATACAGAAGGGCCTCTGTGCCTTTTGAGGGGAAATTCTTGAGTGAATTTTTTGCCATGTCCACAGTAAACACAAATTCCAGATATACAGCTGAGCAATGGGAATCCATTTTTCTCAGGTATCTGTGGGCAGACCTTGATAGCTGTGTGAAATCCCAATAAAACTAGACAGTATCTATTAATTGAATGCACTTTCCATGAAAAAAGATGAAGTTTTGTAAATGCTAAAATATTTTTCTCAGTTGTCTGTTTTACCAGCTTCAGATGTAAAAAGCAGCAAAAACCATTCTGAGAATTCTAAATCACTTTGATTCAAGAGGAAGTGTTCTGCTTCAGACCCACTTTCATTTAAAAAAAAATCTTGATCTGAAATTAATCATTTTGCTTTAGCATTGAATAAGCTTCTGAGTTTTAAAAAATGAAAATTTAGACAGATAGGAATATACATATACATGTAAATGTAAGTATAAATCTAAAAATACATGAGCATAAAAAAAATATAAATTTGGCAGCAATCAGTACAGCAGAACAATGAAAGTATACACTGAAACAAATTCTCCCGTTCTGTGACTGTATGTGGGTCATCTGGTTCCCTTGCCTTTTCTGGCTTCTTGGAGCTGATGTTTTCAATAACTGTGCCCACATATATGACTTCATGTTGCTGCTTGTTCTTGCATCATAATCCACTTCACTGCTGTCTTAATGGTGCTGTTAAAATTGTTGGTGAGATTGTTCCTTACATCTGATTTATTTACTGCCTATCTCTTCATAAGGTTACAGTGATGAAGGACAGTGGAAGGGAAACACCAAAGCAAGCATATTGGATTATTCAACTCTATGATCCAATAGGAAATACCCAAAAGAAAGTGCATGAAATTAGATTTCTAGGTTAAGATATTTTCTTTAAGCAAATTATAATTTTTTTTTCCATGTTGCTAGTGTAATTGAGTTTCAGAGCCTGAAAATGTTCCTTGGCTTAGGAACATAAGTAATGGATTTGGTATTAGGTAGCTGAAGTCATGTTTTCTGTAACTGCTGAGTCGCTGGTAGGTTTCTACTACACAGAGCTGTGTAATAGCCTTGCAGTGAGGTAGCTGTGCAGGAAGTGGATCTGTAGCAAGTTAGGATAGGAGGTAAACTTTTTCTTACTCCTCCCCTGAAGCTGAACAACCATGTTGCCAGCAAGAAGCCCAGCACAGGAGACAAAGCTGAAGAAGGATCCTGAACTCCTCTGAGCAGTGCCCACTCCTGTCCCCTTCCTCCAGGACCTCATGTTCATTCTACACTAGACAGAGCAGCACTGGCTGAGGGAGAAGCCTTCTCCCATAAGTACAAACCTCCTCTCTTTGATTCTGTTCTACCAGCTAAATAGAGAAATTGTGTAAGGGGCAAAAAGGAAAATATTAATTGGCAATGGCTGAGCAATAGGCTGGTGACAGGCCTGGGAATACAGCCCAGATTTTCCTGTTTCCAGATCAGTGGTTTGCTCAGTGACCTATGCTGTTTTTAATTCCCAATAACCATATTCCACTGTGTTAAACTGCCATCAGTCAAGATCTGAGCTAGAGATCTCACTAAACATTGTTTATATCCGTAAGATGTGGCTTTAACATCAACGGGTACAAAGGTGTATCTGAACATTCATCCTGACCTTATCTCTTCTTGGTAGATATCAACAATGAAAGACTCTCGGTTAATGTTTAAATTATTAAGAGATTTTCTTCCGAGATCCTTGATATATTATTCAAAGAAAGACATGTGCCTGGCATTTATATATTGGAACATCTGATTTTCTTTCTCAAATTATACAGCAGCATTTCTGGTTTTCAGAGTCAGAAGCTGAAGAACAACCTCATCCAACCTTATAATCACTTTGAAAGCTTAAATATTGGACGAATACATTTTGGAAAGAGCTACAGCCTATATTAATTTTATAGAATTTTATACAGGGGGGAATTTCAGGCATTAATGGCTGAGAGACATTTCTGGGAGGATTTCTTTGAGCTATAGAAACTGGTAAAAATCTTGCAAACCCCACTCCTCACTGTTAACCAATTTGAGGAGGGAGAAAAGAGAAATTAAAGTCCTAAGGTTTTCTTTTGTCTTTATGATATTCCTCTCAATTCCCAGACACTATCTTTCTTCTCTGAGAAAAGATGCAATGGGATTTCAATGGCCGAGATGAACAGACAGTATGTTGGAGAAGCTTGATCTTTTATTACCCTGTAGGCACAACAGATTTCCAAAATTTCAAAGTTCATGCTGGAGTTAATGCTTGTAAAAACACTACTAATTGATGCAGATGTCACTGGGGCCTGTAATGGGCGTGTGTCCAACAGCAGCTTTGTTTTTAAAGGAGTTGGGCAATAAATATCTTGCAAATGTGATCAATTAAAGTCTTCAGTGATACCGACTCCAGAGGTCAGTGGATCTGTGAGATGATTTCCCAAGAAAACCAGTATTTCTTCCTCTAGTAATATCAAAAAGAAATGTGTCTTCTTGAGTCTACAGTTTGCAGTTGGATCACAGATTTTACTGCAGGACTTATACTGTGAAGAAGCCTAACCTTGAAGTGTAGGAGCCTGTAACAATGTTAAGCAAGCAGAGCCTCATTGGATCTGTTTAATTGCTCATCTTAAACAGAGTATCTCTCATCTAACAATTCGGCATGGTGTTTCAGTGATGATCCATGAAATGTGTTTTTAATGCTAATTCTGTTTGGAGCAGCTCTTGTGATCCCCAAAAGCAACCCACTGACTAGGATTTATTTCTTGAAGCTCTATTGGAAAAAAAAAAAAAAAAACAATAAAAAAACCTCAAAACCAATACGACTATGCTGCCATCTCTCTAGATCATGTTCATCTCACTTTAGCTTTCTAAAATGTAGACGTCTGGTCTGAGTTAGCTGTATATCTTATTGCTATACCCAAAGGAGAGAGAGATAACTCCACATAGTTATTTATGCCACAAGTGGTATGAATCTGTGTCAGAGGAGGTTTAGGCTGGATATTAAGAAAAGGTTTTCCCCCAGAGGGTGGTTGGGCACTGGAACAGGCTGCTCAGGTAAGTGGTCAGGACACTAAGCCTGCCAGAGTTCCACAAGTGCTTGTACGATGGTCTCAGGCACATGGCGTGATTCCTGGGGTGTCACTTTCTGTTAAGAGTAGTCAGATCATCACCCCCTAACTTGGTTTATCAGCAAAGAATTGTTCATGACTAAAGTAAAAAAAATACTGTATCTTACTCTAATCATTGTCTTTTCAAAGCACACTGTGAAATTCTGATTCTTGTTTTCCTGAGGGCATAAGACAGAATTTTTGTTTCTACTGTCTGCCTCCAAAAACTGTTGGGTCTTTTGTTCTCAGTTCCTTTCTCCTTTAAAAAGCCAGCTTTAGAATTAATTTATCCACATACAGGTCAGGGACTTGATATTCCACCATGTTGGATTCAGTATAGCAATGCCAACAGAGCACAAAAAAGTAATTCCTTTTAATGTGGTGGGATGGCCTAACACTGAACTGCAGAATTTATTTTGAATTTTGTCATAGCTGTCAGCAGGACTGGGACTTCCATTCACAGATGTCCCTATTACAGACAAAGTGTCATATCTCAGACAAAAGTAAATACATAAAAGCAGGGGATAAGAAACAAATGATAGATAGATAGATAGATAGATAGATAGATAGATCAACAAATAAATAAAGAGGAAGACAATGAAAAGACCTAATAGCAAGTACTACTTTGGCTTTTTGTCTGATTACAGAGTTCATGCCATTTGTACTTGTAGACTGATCAGACCTGTAGATGCTTTTGTTCCTGGAAAATACAGGACATGTCTCCAATATCAAAAAATGTAACTCCAACATTAGTTTCTGACTAATACACCAGATGAGAGTGCTGCAATTCAGAAGGATCTGGATGGGCTGGAGTAATGGGCTGAGTGGCTGGGAGGATGCTCTACAGCACCTTGGGGTGCTGGTAGACAGAAAGCTGACCATGAACTTGTAAGCTTCCCTCCTGGTGAAGAATACAACAGCCTTCTAGATCTGGAGAATAGAAAGCTCAGGGGAATCTTAGAAATGTGTAAAAATATCAGATGGAAGCCAAATGAAGAGGAATCCAAACTCTACTTCACACTGACTGCTAATGAGACAATAATCCAGGGGCACAAATTTAAGCACAGGACACTCCATCTGAACAATAGGAAAAGATGTTTTTACCATGAGGGTAGCTAAACTCTGGGGCAAGGTACACAGAAAAGTTGTAAAGTCTCAATTGGTGGTGCTATTGCAAATCTGATTGTCCACAATCCTGGGACATGTGCACTTCAAAGCTGAATCTTGCTTTACAGGGGATATTTCTTGTTACAAACCTATGTGTTTCCTTCTGGAGTGAAGAAAAAAAGATTTTGAAGTTCAATGAAATGGTGGTTTTCAATTTCTTATTTAGGGGAAGAGTGGAGGAATTGCAATGGAGATATTTAAAAAGTAGATGAAGAAAATTGGCAGAAAACACAAATTTGCTGTTTGCAAAATAATGAAGGTTTCCCAAATTAGAGGAAAAAAAGACTTAAAACCACTATTCTATGTAGAGGCCATGTTCTTTCCATCATAAGTTATATACTATTCACATATATTTGCTTTAGGACATGGTACAAGTGTGTTGTGAGGCATAAGTGAACTCCACACTTCAGTTTGAAGTTCACATTCTCAGTTTGAAAACAGACCTCTACAGATCAGCTAGCTGAATTAAGACAGTTAAATAATACAGTCCTAATATATGGCAGCTCAGAGCTCCAGGGTATAAGTGCAAATCCAGAGGAAGTTACTTTAGGAAGCAGCACTGGGAAAAAGATGGATTTATTCTGGTGTGGGAACATCATCGACATTCAAACTGACTTGTAGCTGTGACGTATGATTATGCCAGTAGCAGCTCTTGTTCTCTTTCAAGGGTGTTAAAAATTGAAGCAAAAATAAATTATATATGAGAGACAAGTGGAGTATCCCAGGTGTTCTTGGCAAACACTGCCATGTAAATGAAATCGAATAAAAGCCCTTTTAGGAGGATCTGAACTAGCAATGTTTCATGCTTCATAGTGAAGCCACTTGCTCACCATCCCCACCTCACTATAGATGAGGAAAGAGACACATTGAGGGCTCTTGAGCTTTTTGAATGATCACAGTGAATCAGCACAGAATGATTTAGCACAGGTGTTCTGCATTTGGGCTGCACAGGAAAAATTCTGAGTTCATTCAGTTGTTCTTAATGTCACCTTCCCAGTGGAGACTTCAAGTGAAAAGTCTGTCACGAGCATAAAATGACTAAATGTGGTGAATACATACAACCTCAATATCTCCTCTCCTTGCCGTGGACCCTTTTTATGGGTCTATTTTTTAGAGGTATTTATTTCATTTCTATAAAGAACATTTAACATGTGGAATATTTTAAAAAGTCACAGCTAGTTCTTTAAATGTTACTACTGAAGAACTTCTTCCTGCATTCATTCTGCCCCTTTGCCTGTGCCTTGTGGTAATTCTCAGCACTTTGTCAGGCATCATTAAAATCTTATATGATTTTTATGATTGAATTTCTAAGGCTAGTTTGAGGGAAAAATTAAAAAAAACCCAGGAAAAATAGAAGGGACTAAAACAGACCAAGATGCATGAAAAACTGATTAATTGATCTATCAGAGAAACAAATACATTGTCTTGGAGTGTTTTCTCTACAGGATATTTTTGATGGTCAGAGATGAGACATTGTTTTTCTCACAAATTCAGAGTGAAACCAAAAGCAAAGTCATGAATTAAATCTTGAAACAAAATGGAACACTTATGCACTGCAGCACCTGGAAGAAATCCGATGCACTTTCTACTGGAGTTTCTTTAGCCCCTTTCAGTCCTGACATTGAAGTGTGACTGTACTTACATACTTCCAGTAATTAGAACATACTGGTTTTGTGCCAAGAGAGACAGGGGTCTGTGAAAAAAACATTTTCCCTTAAGAATATTTCTCAGCTCTTTTGAGACTCAGCTCTTTTTATGTCATGTTGCCAAAGCTATAGAGTACTAAAGCTCCCTCCCTGCTAACACATTATTCTCTCAGTGTTTCATATGTATGGAATAGAATTTTCCTTTGTTGAATTTTCCCCTCAAAGCAAACGAAGTTGCTATTAGATTTAACTCACAGCAGTGAGGTGCATGTTGTTCCTTCAAAATAAAAAATTTTAAGCTAAGACGAGGGGCTCTTTGTTGCAGACAAAAACCTTGTCCAAAGACCCTGCTTCACTGAAAAAGCAGTTTCCAGTCTACAACCAAGCTTGTCAAGCTCCTAGTTACTGTGCTGGCTCCAGCCCTCCAAAGGACAGGTCTGCCTGCTCCAGTGTGCAGTTTGGCTATGCAGGATCCCAAAGCTCTGGAGATTGCACTCTGACCACAGGTTGGAGGCAGGTTTGCTGACCGAATGACATTAAACCCAGAGTATGGTAAATAAATTTTCAAAGGCACAGGGAATCTCAGAACAAGACAGTGACTTATTGTCCAGTTTCTATTGTTGAAAATGGCATTTTTTTTACCATGAATATGAAAAGTAACCAGGCACTTTTCACAGCATTCCCTCCAACGGCTTTTTGACATATTTGGGACTACACCCAGTATTTCTATGCTATCTCCTAATTGCCAAAATCATTAGAAAAAAGAGCTTGATGAGATTCAAAATAGATACTATACCTTTTGTACTGCTAGACTGGCTTATAGCAAGGTGCATTGGAGAGAGGCCAAAAAAGAGCTCTAAAGAGGTGCACCCAGGATGTTGAGGGAGGTGATTCTCCCCCTCTACTCTGCCTTCATGAGACCCCACCTGCAGTGCTGCATCCATCTCTGGGGTCCTCAGCACAAAAATGACATGGACCTGTTGGAGTGAGTCCAGAGGAGCGACATGAAGGTGATCTGAGAGACCTCTCCTAGGGGGAAAGGTAGAGTTGGGGTTGTTCAGCCCAGAGAAGAGAAGGCTTTGGTGAGATCTCATTGTGTCCTTCCAGTATTTAAAGGAGGGTATAAAAAGAAGAGAGAATGACTTTTTACATATACAAATAGTGATAGGACAAGGGGGAATGGTCTTTTACTAAAAGAGGAGAGGTTTAGATTAGGTTTTAGGAAGATTCTTTGGTGAGGCACTGGCACAGGCTTTCCAGGGATGCTATGAATGCCCCATCCCTGGACATATTTATGGCCACGTTGGATAGGGCTTTGAGCAATCTGGTTTAGAGGTGGTGTCCCTGCCATGGCAGGGAGAATGGAATTAAATTATCTTTAATATCCCTTCCAACCCAAACCATTCTCTGATTTTATAATTATTTAGCAAAGACATCTTAGACAAAACTGTAAATGTGCTAAAAATATATGTCTTAACCTGGATTACTTGGGAATAATCATGTGCAATGCACAGGTCCTATTTAATTTATTAGTAGGGATATAGACTATGAAAACATTTTATCCCACTGGACAAGATTTCTTGTGAAAGATTTTTTTGTCTTCCTTTGTGTGAAAGAAAAGCAACCCTATTTAAATATGGGTTTATTTGTACTTAACAGAGTGACAAAATAAATGACTTTGTTTAGATTCCGTGGAATGATTACACAACATTGGCATTTGTTTATGCAGTAACAGACACTTTAAAAAAATTTTTTTTTCTCAAAGAAAAGCTTTTTTTAGTTGTTTTTTTCTTCAGAGTGGAAAAGCACAGAGAAATAAAATGTAGAGAAATGGTAAGCCTCTTTACAGAACTGCCAGAAATGCATAACTATAACTTGTGAAATCTATATATTTAAACAAATGAACATATGTTTTTCTTTCATGTAATAGAGACAAGAAGATGAAAAGTCTTCCTGCAACTTACTTAGTGTGGGAAGTAGAGATGGTTGCACTAAGGTGGTATATAAATATCTTAAACTTCTTAGACCTAGGAAATATTTGACCTGATCTCTTTACTTCACCCAGCACATACACAAAAATGGTCCTTTTGTCTGCTCAATTTTATTTATCCCAGAGAAAAAAAAAAACTACTGTAGTTGTGAAAACTTCTATGAGATAAAGGTTCCAGAAAAGGGATTTGGGATTTCCATAGGTCATAAGTAAAACAGAAGAACATTTTAACTCACCTGTCAAGTTCAGGCTCAGTATACTTTATTTTCCATCCTCCACCAGCTGTCTGGTACAGACATCTCAGACTCTTCAGACTACAGTCTTTCACTAAATATTTCCGTTCTTTATGCTAGGATTAAGGTTTCAAAATAAATCATATGTTTGCAGGTGTTTGGTACTGGAGCTTTGAGATGAACTTTCTATTGAGATACACAGACATTTGTATCTAGATTAGCATTTCCTGCATGTTCCAGCAGAGCTTGAGGCATTACTGCTTCAACAGCACAAAGGGATTGCAATGAAATTCTAAAAAAATCTTTCAGAAAGAATTTCTACTTGTCACGTCTCTATGAAAAATATGGGAAGAAGAGTTTAGGAACAGAGACATAGAAAAAGAATAAATTCCTTGACTTATGAGGAAATCAGTATGCTTAACATCCCACTATCTGGGAGTCAGTATGCCTCACTATATGCCTCACTAATAACAGCTGGAGGTAGCTTACAGTATGCCTAAATCCTCTCCATATATAGGGTTAGGCCCTGAACTGACCTGGGGTCTCAAAAAGTAATTTACCTCACTTTATTTAATCCTCTAAGCTACTATATTTATGAAGATTCTCCCTACTTATTCTGAAATTTCTAACTTCAGCTGCCCACTGAGATGAAAAGTGGCCTTCAAAGATGAGAAAAGGACTGGATAATCTCTATTGTGGAAAGGCTGAAGGAGTGGGGGTTTTTAATTGGGACTAAAAATTGAGAGAGGTTCTCACATCCATGACATAGACGTATATGCATTGGTATATAATTATCTAAAGGGGATGCCAGGAGAGTGGATACAGGCTTTTCTCAGTGGTGCCAAGCAACAGGACAAGAAGGAATGGGCACAAACTGGAACACAGGAAGTTCTTCCTGAACGTGAGGAATAGCTTTACTGTATGGGTCACTGAGCACTGGAGCAGGCTGCCCAGAGAGGCTGTGGAGTCTTCTGTCCTGGAGATATTCAAAAGCCACCTGGACACAAATCTGAGTAACCTGCTCTAGGGGACCCTGCCTGAGCAGGGAGGTAGGACTAGGTTACCTCCAATGGTGCCTTCCAACCTTACCCATTCTGTGATCCTGTGAAAAATGCCTTCTCTGGGTAGAAAGGTGAAAGTTTATACTTCCTTCTATAAGCCTTCAAAAGTTGTTTTCCCTTCTGTTTTTCTGAGTTCACCAGGCTCATGTAGGTATGCCAAATTCTACAGAATGAATAGCAACATTTTATTCTGGGATATTCCTTGACATTAGAACACATTATGATTTATTGAGCAACATGAGTTCAGTCCCATTAGGCTGAATGGTGCTGAAAGAACAGGATCTCTTGCTTCTCAGACTCAGTGCTCTTCAGAAGTGTCTAATTTCCCTATTTTCTCAAACAAACACCTTTGATGTTTATTACGGTATGGGATGAGTTGCCCATGGTGGTGCCAGTCTCTTCCTGTTCATTAAAGAAGTATATTTCCACTTGTAATCTGTATTTGAGGCAGTTAACATGAAGTGACATGAATAATATCCCAGGAAACCATGACTGAATAATCCCTCTTACCATGATACATTTACACATTGGGGTTGAATGATGATTTGCAAAACCAGATTCTACAACCTCTTTACTTTTAAGTGTCTGAACACTTTTAGTACTTATATTGCATATATATACAGTTTCTTAATTTCCCTTAGAAAACACCCCATTAAAATGGCATGCTGCCTGAGGAAAAAAAAATGGCTTCTTGAAAAGTTCTTGTTCAGCTCCCAAAGGAGGACCATCCTGGTGTGTGGAAAACCTAACAGCAGGAAGAAGCTGGAAACAGGGAACCTGGTCAGGGGAGTTACAGTCTGTGGATAATGCATCTGCCTGATGATTGCCTGAACCAAAGCTCAGCCTGGAATTCTTTTGGAGGCAGAAACCTAGGGCTGTTTGCTTGCTAGTTTCTTGCTTTTCATTTTAGGTAGAATAAACCATGGGTATGTGTCTGAAATTAGGGCTTTCCTTCCCTTCCCTGCAAAATTTCAGGTTCTTGATGCATTAAGTCAAAGTTCCAGAAGTATGTGAAGTGGTCACAGGATAAATGCACTTTTTTATTCTTTTGTTTGTGGGGAAAATATACTTTGCACTTGTATATAGCTTGCTTATTTTAGTTAACAATTCAAAATTATTTAACCTGTGGAAGAATCTCAGCATGAAAATGTAAGCCTTTAGTGATAAAACTTGGCACTTCGAATACAAAGTCTCATGATGCAAAGCGTGAAAGAAGTTTAATTCCAGACATAGCTGCCCGTGCTGCTTGATATCCAGCTTGGCTCTCAAATCGTAAGGCACAGAGAGATGGCAGCTTTTCATTTGGAGTGATATGGTCTACAGAGTGAGTCCTGCTATCTAAAGCTCTGTTGAAGGTCCTGTGTCTGTTTTTCACTTTTCCACATGGCATGGAAAATAACCCATTTCTAACATTTGAAGTTACTTACAGTTAAAAAAAACTCAGATGTCTTCTGGACCAAATGACAGCCACATGCTCCTGTATTTTTTTTTCTTTTCTTTCTCAACTCCTGTAGCTTTATATATTCTTGTTTATATGTAAGAAAAACCAATAAATTAAAAGCTAAAATTAAACATAATTAAGACTGCACAGGCTGATCTGAGGAAAAATATGGTTTCTTTTATGTTATCGTGGCTCTTAAAAAAATACCATGAAGGCTTTTACTACTGTAACTAGGATCAGAATGAAAAATAGCCAGACTTAAGTTCAAGCAGTATCTTACCTTGCTGTTAGAGAAGAGTCTGCTTCTCCTGCCAAAAAAAGAGACATCACACCTAAGAAGATATATGAGTTCATCTATTTTACAGGCTACTCTTCTAGGAAATTCAGCTGAGATAGCTTTGTGGAATAAACAGTTGTGCATGCAGAATTCACAGACAAATGCTGATTCTTCACAGATGTGTTCAAAAACATCTGGTCTCCCTTTCAGAAGTACCTACCACTTAAATTTTGCTGTTAAGAAGCAATGACGATGGTTAAACCTTTAACTCTAGGCATAGGAAAAACAGGTTCTGGTTTATCTAAAAGCATGCATAAAAGGTAGAAAATGAGAATGTGCTACTGACTCTTCTGTAGTTAAAGCTTTTCCATGTATGGAAGTGATCACTCTAGCATTGGTGAATAGCCAGGGAAGGGCTTAACACTGTAGGAAAGGCATTACTGAGAAATAAGGACAGGAATAAAAACAAAGATACTTGCCTTTTGGCACATGGTCAGAAATATCCAGATAGGAAAATTATATAAACGTGGTGGACAACTTAATCTGTGTCAAGGAACTTTCAAGAATAAATGAGGGCAACCTTGTCCTAACTAGAAAGAAAGGGCTATACTGGAAACCTCTCTTGGTCTTTTAGCAACTCCTGTGCTGTCTGCAATTGTTGCAAAGGCTTGTCATTTTGCCAGGCCTATTAATCAGTCATTTCCCTACTGGAACTGTAGTCGTACAATTCGTTTAAAAAATCCCCAAAACCTAAATAAACATAAATTTCAGGCACCAGCTATGTGACCCATGCTCAGGATTATTTTATCTGAAGCATATTTCTGGCATAAAAATTTGGATCATCTTTAAGATCTGTAAATATTCAGGGGGAGTCCAGTGTGTTAGGTACAAACAACTTAGACATCAGGTTCCCTTGGCAATGAGAAAGCACACCAAGTTTTCCCAGTCAATTTCCAACCAGACAAGAAGACAGGGAAGAGCACTGAGACGTTTCAAGGGGTTGCAGAGAAGATGATGTTTTATGTACTTTCTTCTGTCTGCTCTGTCCCAAGACGCCAGGGCTTAGCTCTTGGGGGTGAAATGAGAGGTGCACACTGCAAAACCAGGCTACATAACTAAAAAGAGCAAAGCAGGTATCAGAACTAAATACAGCAATTGCTGCAGTGTCTACTAGGAATTTGGGTTAAACCTACAGTTCAAAATTCTGAGCATATTTCACATTTAGCTCTTAACTTCATTGCTTTATCACCTATTTTTCTCTGTGTCAAACCAATAGGTTTGATGTCTCAACTTCTCTGGTTTCAAGACTCATCTAGCTTAACTATAATTCAGGGATTGCTTTCTTTTCCCCTGAAATCAGTTTTGTCAGACCTTCCTGGTAATAAGCAATACCTGCTAATTCTTCTTCACCTTTAAACAGAGCTGGATGGGTATTGACCCAATATATGGAAAATCTAGTGGGTGTCTTATTTGCTTGATAGTCTATGACCTGTGATGTGGACACATTGAAGGTTTAGAACTTTACATTTTAATTATAGGCTGCATGATTTATTCATTTATCAGCAACCCTGACGCACAGCAACACTTACTGAACTTTACTGTTATTATCAAGATCCTTTGACTTTTTCCATCACTGTAGTAAAAGTATCAATCAATTTCCCATTACCATGATCTTCTGCAGTAGTTTGTCATTTCAGCTTTAGAACTCTACAGAATGGAACAAATAGTTCCACAAATGTACACAGATTTCTAACTCTTGTATGCTTACCTGACTACTCCAGAAGGGAAGAAAGAAAGAAGAGTTAGATGTTCAAATGTCATTCAGGATCTTTGGTTAAATAACGTGTCTGCACAAGAAAGCTGTGGCAGAACTGACCACTGAGTCTAGACATCATACACATAGAGCCTTACCTATTGGAGCATCATTTTGTTTTATAGAATAATGCAATTTATTCAAGTTAGAAGATACTTTTGGATATCTTTTAGTCAAACATCTGCTCAGTGAAGAGCAGGTTGCTCAGAACCTTGTCCAGTCAGGTCCTGAAAACCTCCAAGGATAGAATTTTTCTGGCCAAGCTCTTCCAAACAGTAGGTTCTCCCAAAGCCTTCTGAGCTCCAGGCTGACCTAGCCCAGCTCCCCAAGCCTCTCTGCATAAGACATGCACTTCAGTCCTCACCATCTCAGTGCCCTCCCCTGAACTACCTCCAGTTTGCAAATATCCTTTTTGGACTAAAGAGCTGAAAACTGGGTGGAGTATTCTGGATGTAGCATAGCGAGTGCTGAATAAAGGAAAAATCATCACTGTCCTCAGTCTAGTGGCCATCCTCATAGTAATATAGTTCAGTGTGCCAGGACCTTTCACATGTATCAAGGCATGCTCCTGATTCATGCTTAGCATGGTGTCCATCAGGACGCCAGGGCCATTTTCAGCCCAGCTACCTATGTGTTTAAGAGTGGTAACACTGAATTTGCAGTGAAATGTGCAAGGGAAATCATAGGTCATTTTAAGGTGTTGGGTGAGCAAGTCCCATCATCCAGAATGGTATCTTAGCTCGCACTTACTGAAAGAAAGGATCAGCTGTTCTGAGCATCAGTCTGTTTACTCATTGCTCATGTCTCTCTATTTCTGTTTTCAAAGAGCAGTCAATAATTTTCAGCTGGATACATAGACAGCAATGGGAGGCAGAAAAATACACTCTAAATTTGCTTCATGGTGGTGGAAAATTTGCTTCATGGTCCAGACTAGAGAAGACAATGATTGGACTAAGCTAGAGCTCATTCCCACTAATTCTTTCTGGTGTTTTCTGGGCGATTTGGCCCCTTGCTTCTCACTACAGGTGATCCTCTGGCAGGGTGGATCAAAGCTAAACTTTCAGATACTCTCCCTCCCTCTGCCTCCATGGCCTCTCCACAGCTGGCTGTCCTTGTCAGCATGCCCATTTTTGGGGGGGGCAGGAGGGGGCTGGAGGTGAACAGAGATCACTGCTGAATGTACAGCTTGTTTATACTATAAATCAGTGGAGCTTGCCTGATTTACTGTCAAATGCAGCAGGTAGCCAATGGCTCCAGTATACTGAGGTGAACCTAATAACCTAGTGGGTGAGGAAGCATCTTGACCTTTTCTTTCTTACAAATTGGCTTCCTTATATATTAGGAAGTTTCCTTCAGTGCTGCTATTTTTTTATCCCATTTTTTCTCCTCTCACATTATTAATTCACAGTTTGGGACTCTAAATCTGAATATTTCTGGGATTTTCTAAATTAATTTCAGTTTAAGTGGGCTAGGACTCAGGAAATGTGAGACTGTTTTCTGTATGAGCTGAATTTGTGCAAATTACATTCTCATACCTCAGTTTCTCAATATGTAAAATCGTGCTGATAATTTTGACTCTCTTTAGAAGCATTTTGAAAATTACAATGAAATGTCCTGTTGTAGATCTGGACATTACACCTTGCTTTCAGTTCCTCAATTTATTTCAGTTTTGACTTGTTTGTGGGTGATGAGAAAGCATCAGGGAATTCATAAAGTCAATGTTTAAACTGGCAATGAATTTGAGATTCTCCTGGCAGCCCTTCCCATGCCTGTCTGGGAAATTCTGCCAGAAAATATAAAGGTTTAGATGAGGCGCAGTTGTGACCATCCTGCAGTAAAGCAAAATGAGTGTACTGGGAATCAGACAGAGGCTACTGTCCACGGTTAACACATTTAAGAACATCTTCCCTTCCACTGAGGATTAGAAGCAGTGTTCTTTCAGTCTATGAGAAAACAGTGGAAAAGTCATTCATGGGTGAAATCAGTTTCCTTCCCTAGGTCAGTAGAAGTGGGCAGAGAGACTGTGGTTTCCCCTGGGTGAACTGATTTACCTTCTGGCAGATTACCTTGCTCTCTCAAAAATCATTTTCAAAGCAGCCCCAGCAGTTTGCCTCAACTTCAAGGTGGTGGGCCTGGACAACAAGGCCCTGAGCTACACCTGTCAATATTGGTAATGGATTCGCTCTAAGGATGAATGAAACCTCGTCCATTATTGATGTTGCTCTTCAGAATAACCAGTGAGACCAATACATTGCTAAATTGGTCTCATCCTCTTTCCAATCCACGTCTCCTTTTGATTCCAAGATGACCATTCCTACATTGTGATTTAGGGAGTATGCTTGTTGTGTCTTGCTCAAAGCAGCTAAGGATTGGAATTATCCTTAATTTTCAGATACTCAGGCTTCTGGGAAAAATGGTATGTTTCTCAGAAAGTGTTGTGGAGAACTGATATGCAAATCTTTATCAAAATATTTATTCCATGCCAAAACCACAAACCAAATGAAAAAAAAAATTAAAAATTAATTACATTTTCATTTTCACTTTTTAGTCCTTTAACCCATAACAAAGAATTTTGCATTTTCTTTCATTTCATATTGAAAACCAAAATAAAACAAAACCAATGTCAAGTTGTTAAAATAAGTGGAGGAAAATTATTTTAAATGCTCTCTTGCTTTTCTAAGAAAAAAAAATCAGATAAGAAAGAAAAGAGAAAAAACTGTGAAAGAAATATGTCAGTGGTTACCTTAAGCAGAAATAAACAATGGTAAAACTAAGTGAATGGGTTTTTTCTTCTTAAGAAAGTTTTAAAATATTTTTCATTAAGTATTTTTTCCCTATGAAATTCAAATATCTGTATTTTCAAGTAATCTTGTTCAAGTTACCCCAGAATTTAAGTCTTAGACAATATAGTGTTTTCAAGAAAGACTACAATAGTTTTCATCAGCTAACTCTGAGAAGAAAATCTCTTCCATTTAGTTGATTATCTCCTTTTTAACTGTATTCGTTCTTAAGCCATCTCTAGAACTCCCAGAAGCAACTTTACTGATGGGAGAAGCATTTTTTTGTTCATATGGTTTGCAAAAAGTTTTCCAATTTACTTGAAGTTCATAAGATGAGTTTTGTATAGAGTTTAATTTTTAGTTATTGTTTTCATCTTTCCCGGGTAAATAAGGAGTTTTAATTATAGCCTGGGACTGAACAGTGATATGGCACCTGCTGAGGGTGTTACAAGCATTTTCAGTATTGCACGTGGAGGATGAATCTAAAAGCTGAGCTATGTCAATAGAGAATGCTGTCGTCTCTGACTGACTTGTTGGGAAATCTGACAGTGATGCTGGTTCCTCCAGCTCCTGCTTTAAATCCTCTATAAAGTGTGGAGAAGACATTGATTGTCACATTTACAAAATAAATTATCCCACCATTATGCATGTTCGACAGGTAAAGAATACATGGGGAATAAAAACCCACGATAGTATTTGAAATATAACAGGTTAGATCCTCAGCACCTGGAAATAGACTGCAGTGAGGTTACACCCACTTGTACCTATTTCTGTTTTTCTCCACCATACTGCAGGTTTTATAGGAGAAGCCAGCTCTAAGCCTTCCTGCTCTGTGCTTTTGTTACATTCACAGAGATCAGGCACTGGTTCCTAAAATCTGTCATGCCAGGTTAAGTCATTGGTCTGTCTAGATCCGTATCACAGTTCTGACAATGGTGACCTTTTAGTTTTAAAAAAATAAAGGTCCTTTATTAAAATATCTAAGCTATTATGGAATAATACACCAGGTGTAGGGACAGAAAATAATTCCTTTAACTGACCATCATGGCTGAGTTGTTTACGTCTTGAAATATGATCTTGTGTTATCTATTTTATTATATTAAATTTCTTGATGCTGCATATCATTATAAAGCAGTAACTTACCTCACTTCTTAAAAAAATCTGGGCATAGAAGTGTCTTTAAGATTTCAAGTAAATTCTAGAAGGATGCTGTAGGCTGCATATAGGTCTTATTCTCTCTGTTTCTTCCATATGGACTGCCCTGTCATTTAATCATCTATCTTACTGTCTTTCTGATATATA
The DNA here is from genome assembly GCF_052056855.1 of Sturnus vulgaris. Classification (NCBI taxonomy): domain Eukaryota; kingdom Metazoa; phylum Chordata; class Aves; order Passeriformes; family Sturnidae; genus Sturnus; species Sturnus vulgaris. The sequence goes on along the minus strand of NC_142244.1, from coordinate 40,172,744 downwards.
ACATAGTTAAGAGAAAAAACTGCTTAGTCCCTATGATCTTCTTAATCTAAATATCCACCCTACACTTAGTCTCCTCCTCCCCAGGCAAATGCATTTAAGCCTCTCTGGTTTTACTAATCCCATCCCAAATATTTTACTTTTTTTATTCCCCACAGAGCTCCTTATGATCTTTACTTTTTGGAGTCTAGAGGTTTAAGGCCTTGAGGGATCAAAATTTTACCAGCTCAGTTGTCCTCAAAAGACTTCTTTAGTCCCTTCCTATCAGCTGTCAACAGCAATAAAGTTTTTCAGAGGTTTTACTTCCATCAAAGGTTCTCAGCAAGTCTTCAGAAGCTCGCTCCAGTCATAGCTGTGAGGTGCTAATTGTCCCAATGACTCCAAATGGTGGCAGCACCCAGGACTCTCAGCACTTCACTCCTGACTCAGAAAGGCAGATATGTATTATTAAAAAAGAGAAATATCTTCACAAAAGACACAACTTTTATCTTCTTAAATCTGCGGCAAAATTCCAACTGACAGCTCTGTTCCATCTGACAATTCTGGTTATTTGCAAAGAGGAATCTTGATGCTCTTTGCATCAAATGTAGTTCCCATCTTGTTCTTTATGACCCCTAAACTCACCAGTCAAGATGAGCAACGATATATTAAACATGAAGGGAAAGAGCAGAAGAATAGAAGGAGCTATGGACACACAGGGTTGAGTCTCATACATAAACCCAGACATAGATGAACTCAGAGGGGTCTCAGGTTATGAAGTGTAGAAAAGACTGATGAGAAATATCTTTGTTAAGACTTAGCTTTTAAAGGCCCTTGCTTTCTCCAACCCAGATGACTTATTGAAGAGACCCTAATCTCACAATGCCTACTTCATATGTGTTGGGTCTTGGTTTCAAAAGAACTAAAAGATTTCCAGCTAAGATGCTATATCTAGCAGTCAGGTCTTACCTGTTCATCTGGAGGAAATTGGGTGTCTTAGGGGAGAAGACCAGGCAAGATCTGGTCTGGTCTTCTCCCCTAAAGCTAAACCAGGCTCCTTCCTGGTATGATTTATGTTTAGCCCTTTCTCATTTTGCTGAATGATTGAAGCATGGGTGCCCTGTCAGAAAGTGTTTCATCATCTTGCTTTGCTTACCTTATTGTTGTCAGTGGTTCTGCTATTACCCAGGAACAGAGTGAATCAGATAATTCAAAAAGAATTGCTGCTTAAGGGCTGATGAACTCTAGGCTTCTCCAAGAAGCACTTCTAGGCTTCTCTTTTGGCACCGTTTTCATTGCAAAGGCCAGTTCTGTTACACAGAAGGATTTGTTTGAAAGGTGTCATTTCTTTTTTTTTTTTTTTTAATAAGCTAGGGGAGGCTAATTCATCTTGGCTTACTGCATCCTTCTGCACCGTCTGTGCTGCCTGCATATTAAACACTTGGTTTTATATCCCCTTCTTTCACTTCAAATTTTATTTCTGCTTTGGAAGGAGATTTTTTCACTCTTGTGAATTAGGAGGCTATCTTATCCAGACAGAGCAGAGGTCATCTGAGATTTAAATCTTAATTCCAGGTTTCCAAGTTAAAGCCAAGCTTATCTTTGGATGAACTGTGACTAAGCTGGACCTATTATTATAACTCAGTCATCTGTTCTGAGTGTTCAGTCAGTATGAGGTAATGAGATTGTAATGGCACCCAAGGCAGTCCAGTCTCTAGGACATATTCATGTAAACTGTTTTTCCTTCATGCTATGTGTCCTAATGAAGACAAAAGGAATTATAAATACAGAAGGATAGTTGGATTGCAGAATATTTACTTAATCTTTCTCAAAGACAGAGCTCAGAATTATTAGGTCAGAAGAATAATTTAAAATTCTCTCTGAGCCATTCTGCTCAGCTACATGGGGGCAAAAAATATGATGAAAAGTTTATGGGTCAAGATAAAGACAGGAGGGTTGTTCAACAATTACCAGCACAGGTGAAACGAACTCAATTCAGGGAAATTAAGTCATTTGATTGCCAATTAATAACAGATTTGGATAATGAGAAATAAAAACAAACAATACTATAAGCATCTTTCTTCAACCTTCTTCTTCCCAGGCTTAATTCCACTCCTGAGTCTTCTATCTGCTCCCCTTTAAGCAGTGCAAAGAGAAAGGAGGTTTAGTTCAGTTCATAGCACTTCATCTCTCTTCTTTCCTCCTCACACTCCTTCTCTGCCCCATCGTGGGGCCCTTCCCAAGAGACACAGTCCTCCATGGATCCTTTCCACTGGGAGTAGTCCTTCAGAAACAGACTTTTTCCCCGTGGGTGCCCCATGAGATCACAGGTCTTGCCAGAAAACCTGCTCCTGCATGGGCTCCTCTCTACAGACAGCAGTTCCTACCAGGAGCCTGTTCCAATGTGAAATCTGCATGGGCTGCAGCTTCCTTCAGGACACTTCCCACTGTTCCATGCAGCCTTCCATGGGCTGCAGCATGAGTATATGCTCCAGCACAGTCCTCCACATGCTTCAGGGGAATGGCTTGCATCACCACAGTCTTCCTAACTGGCTGAAAGGAAATCTCTGCTCTGGTTCCTGACAGCAACATCTAAATTAAAAACTGTTTTAAAAGATTATTATTATTATATAAAATATCATTTTACTGTGATGAAATCATCTTGCAGTGACCAGCCATAAACTGGACTACTGTTCTTTTTGTTTTTAAAAGAGCAATAGCCAATCAACATTGTTTAGTGCTGTGAAAGCAGTACAGTAGAAATTATACTGGATTTTGATCCAAAGATACTATGAAAATAAAGAATATAAATAAAACTTCTGATATGAAGGATGCGAAGCTTTTTCTAGGCTGTCTGTGGTATTTCTTTTGCAGGTGGCCAGTAGTTGCTTCTTGGTTTGGATGTGTAACCTCAGCTGTCATCTCACAACCATACTGTTGTTGTTGTGCTTCAGATGTCATATTGGACCCATAAGAAATAATTAATGAAAAAGAAGATGAGTCCATAGGTCATAAGATGAAAAAAAAAAGAAATTTCAGAAATACAATTGATGAATTTGTTATCTGCATTTTCTCAAAGTATCTGTCCAAAGTCCAGGAATTTGCTCAAGTATATGCTCTTTGACTTTACAGTTCATGCTAAGACAGAAGAGGTGACTTTGTAAGCTCCATCCTTGTTATTCTACTGTAATTCAAATTTTCTGCTATTACTGGTCATAAAGGCAGCAAAAGGTGCTTGGTTCTACAGATACCTGCAGTGACTAATCATCAGTGGAATTGTATGGCAAATCCTTAAAAAGCTGGAGGCTTAGCTTGAAGCACAACATGTGCCTCATTTCATCAAAAGAAGCATTAATTGGAGAGGATTTAAAGCTTTAGCTTGTAGAACCTAATCAGAAATGACTTGACTTACACCACTGTCAAGCACAAAATCTATTGAAGTCAATGGATATGAAGGGAAAATTTGTTTAGCTAAATGCGTGTCAAGTCAAGAACTTCTGGTGGGACTGAGAGCCTCCAACAGAAAACTGGAAAGGATAGTCTAGCTCTTTAAATGTTGTAGTGATCCATTCTTTGGGTCTTTCTCTGGGTTGTTTCTCCTAAATCTTGAAACTGATAAAACTTCTCTTAGCTATTTGTCCATCTACTCACAGCAATTTTGTGAGCTGGCATGTACAAATGAGTAACAAACCAGACAAGAGCAATGTTCCTCTTGGAGCTACAGAAATCACTCAGCATGCTTGTTTATACTCCATTAACTATGCATTAAAGCATGAAATACCAATTTAGAATGCTCTCAGAGAAGTAGCCTTAAACCTTGCACACAGTGTCTGTAGAACCTGGAAGGTCCTGGTAAGCATGCAAGCATGCATGAAGGGTTGTGTACAAGTAAAATGCTCTGCATGATAAAATAATAGACAATCCAAACCCTTTCCAAAATATTAGAAAATCCAATGCCAGCACCTTCATCTGGCTTTTGGAATGCAAATTTCAACTGTCAAGGCTTAATTAAAAACCACCAGTCAGCACTATTTAAAAAGTGGAAGAGAACTAAGTGGTAGGTTGTTACTGAAAATGTGAATGTTGCATGCTAAAAGAAGTAGCTAGGATGACAGGTATATAATTATCATCACGTCAGGTGAAGGACAAGAAAGAGTCTTTGGTTCGTGAAGAGGTGGGGCTTCAGCAACCTTCAGTGTGGCAAGGGGTTCCTCAGACAGAGTTAATCTGTCATTTGATTTATTTCAAAGGAGAATCTCCTTCTATGTGAAACCTCTGTGCACACTGAAATCTGGTGAGGTGCTGTGAGACACAGACATAAATAGGTTAGTGTGAACACAAACACTTGTGTTTCATGCATCAGGGAGGGCTGGGTTTGAAGAAAAATTCTGTGTTCAGGTGTTTGACAGCTTCTGCTAAGAAGCACATCACAGCTGTGCTCTAATCCCACACTCAATGGAGACCCACAAAGCATGATTCAAAGCCCCACTGCAGCAATCATCTGAAGGCAAGAATCTCTAGCATCTTCTGCAGGTTTTAAACCAGCAAAACTGACTTCCTCTGTATGCTACCAAATATTCAAAGTTATGAGTAAAAGATCATCTTTGCTGTCTAAGAAGAAACCATTCTGAAATACCATTCAGTGAAACCATTCAGTGCTCTTGAAGAGTACAATATTAATGCTACAAGCTCTAACAACACCATCCTCTTCCCCATATCTACATAGGGGGTGAACATCTGCACAAAGATTTATTCTGGCTAAACACAGCAGTGCTGTTTGCACTGCAGGTTTTACAGATCAGATCCTCTGACTTTTACCCACGGCTGCAGCTGAGTCTAAGTGCACTGAGGAACAGCAACAACCTTGTGTCCCACAAATCCACTTTTATAGTCTGCTCTTCCCTATATATCTGTACATTGGGTGCTTGCATGGCACGCGTGGTGCCAGATGGGGTACAGAACATTAAAAAAGCTTGCAGAAAAGAGATGTCACTGGCAATTATTTAGAAATACTTTAAGAAAACAGTGCCAATTCCGACTTTGAAATCTCTGAATTTGTCAGCTTAAGGCTGAGAGTAGGGAAAAAAAGAAAAAGTAATCTATTTTATATTTAACCTGGGAATTTAACATTCAAAGCTCAATTTTATAAATGACATTGCTCTAGATGAACTTCCCTTCTCATTCCCCAGTTAGAAAACATTAGCCTTTAAATCTCTACAGGTTTGGAATATCCAATGTCCTGGATAATATATAATGAGTACTGAAGAAGAGAAATGTATTATTCTGACATCTGCCAGAAAAAAAATCTTTCTTTAGCATTTCCCACATGTATAGAATCTATACTTGACACATTTGACTTGACCAATCTTTCATAAATAAAAATAGCACTATGGCCCTGCCCAGCCCAGGGCCTCACCTCTTTTCCGTGGCTCCATTTCAGCTCCCCAGGGCTTAATTCCCTGTCCTGGTGACACTGTAGGACATTGGTCCCAACTCCCCAGAGCCCTGCTCTGCCCAGCCATGGGCCAGCATTCCTGTCCTGTGTCCTTCCCAGCCCACCTGGGGGCTGTGTCTGACGCTGGTGTCCCCCTGCAGTTGATTCTAATCATTCACTGCCCTCCTCCCCAGTGCTGCACAGCCTCTGGCACATACCAGGGCTGCCCCCAGAATAATTCCTTCTCCCCTTGGCTCACCTGGCCCCTGGAGATCTTTGGGATGGCTGGGCACTTCCTCCACCACAGTTATCCCACTCAGCTTCCAGCCTCCATCCCCTAGGGAGTAGCCAGCTGTTTCTTAACAATTATGGTGCAACACAAATGCTCCAATCCTTACTTAAATTCAATTATATATTTTTAATATGTTCAGGTTGTATTAGGGACTTAAAACAGAGCTACTATAATCCTCGTGCCCTGATGTCTGTTGGCTTTATTTACACCAAGATCTTTTGGACATTTGTGTGGTTTGCTTTGGGAAGATGATTCAAGTTGAAATAAAATTTCTCGAATGGAATGAATGTTGTCTCATTTTTAGTGGAAGTTTGGGCTTTTTCAGGTGACTGATCTCTTCTTGCTACTATCAACATAAGTGCAATGATTTCAGAACTGTCATAAATCAAAACGAATGAGATTCCACAGAAGATTATATGCCAATATTGTCCTACAGGGTGTCAAGGAGCACTGACTTCTCCCTTGTCAGAAAGGTAAATAAAATCAATGAGCTTTTAACAGATACATTATTTCATTAGGTGACAGTTAAAGCACAGTGTGAAATCTAAACAGAAATCACACACGGCACCTGCCAAAGCTTGTGGAGTTGTATGTGTTTTTCAAGCTTATGATTTAGAAACATTAAGGACTAGAATAATAGTCCTTCAATTTTGTTAAGTATTTTTCCTCTGAAAATCCCCTGAGAACCTAAGATCTGCATTTGCAAACACATGGATTGGTTTTGATTACTCCCATCCTCCATGATGTGTTGTGGTTCCTGAGTTGTTGGTTTCTGTATAGTAAAAGCATTACAAGGTTTCCTCTGAACACCATGGCAGCTCATTCTTCTCTTTCATATGTTTTAAACTGTGCTCTTACTTGAGGGCAGCAAATATCCTGGCAAATCACTGCTTAGTACAGCTCCCTGTTGTCATTTTGTTCAGATTGTGTTGGTCAGTCTGGTGAGGGTCATGTGACATGACGTGCCAGAAAATCAGAAAATTTTACCTACAAGTGTCTGATCCTTTCCACTTTCTATTACCAGATGTTTAGATGGACTCATCACCAGAGAATTATGATGTTAGATGAGATGAATCCAACACTTAATTTTCTTCTATTCTCTGTCTTTATTCTCCACTCTCATAGCACCAATGTCATCTTCCAGCTAAGCAGACATCCTTTACCTGAACCTCCTCTATGGACATAGAAAAGACATGGTGGACACAGACTTCTCATTGCATCCTGCACAACTGTAAAAAGGTGCAGGGTCATTTTCTTGTCTACATTCTGATTTACAATACTCTGGTCTGGTGGTTTTGTTGTTGTTATTTCAACAGTATTAGAATAAGCTACTAATTTAGTCGTTGATAATGAAAGTTCTGCTGATACTAGCTGGAGAGTCATTTGTTGTTTGTTGCTTAAAAGAACTTTTTAAGTATAATTTAGTTTCTCTTATTTCAGCAGGTTGAGTAGTCAATGTTAAGTCCTGCTTACATTTAACTCACACTTCAGCTTTCTTTTTATTTCTCTTTCTTCTGAAGATCACAGAAATTTTAAATATTATCCACTTTCCTAAACTCCCAAACTTCCAGTTAGAGACCTAGCAAATACACAACATACTTTAGATGTTATGTTTCCTATCTTATTTACATATTGTTATACAATCTTTTCACAGAATTTGTTTAAAGTGTCTGGCAGTGGTGGGTGGCAGTGAACTGAATTGCTCCATCACCTAGACAATGTGACAGCAAGGATGACTAAATTGGGACTACTAGGGAAGATAGTCACAATATAGCCCTTTGTCCTCATATGTTGGTAGGAGCAGGCTTTTTAGATTCATGCCAAGTTCCGTGGCAGAGTGTGCTGAAAAACCCCGAACAAGTAAGGAGAAAAACCCCACCTTAGTCCAAAGATTATTAAATCACTTTTTCCTTATGTTGAACTGCTAGAAAAAAAGTGAATTGCAAGTTTCTGAGAATCAAAACATTCCTCTGAGGATTTTTTGTAGTGATGAAGATCTGTAGTGCTGCATCTTGAGAAGAGATGCATTGCTGAGGAAGTGGCATGTAACAGGAGGGACTGCAGTTGGCAAAACAGGCTTCAACATGTCTGTGTCTCATCTCCTTGTCAGTTTGAAAGCTGGGGATTTTGAGTGGCTTTGTAATACAGACAGTCATTTTAAAAGAAAAAAAAAATCCTAAGCTAACCGTGGCTGAGGATCTTCCCCTCTTAAAAGTTAAAAATTTTTTTTTAAAAATCTGTACTTTAGTTAGTCAATGCATTGAGGAAGAGCATGTATAAGACTATGTCATTTTTAGTAAAGAGAATATATCTTGGACAACTTTTTGATATGGATGTGGAACATGCATACTGTTCTTCTCCAAAACAGAGTGGCAACATACAATTTCCCACCTGAACCCAGTGCAAAAGTTACTTTTGGTTAACTCTTTTGACATAGAACAAAACTGTGCCTGAAAAAATATTGTAAGCAAAATGAGTTCCTGTGCCTGCCAATTTCTCCTAATACAACTTCAGTGATTAAAATATCTGTAACTACAATGTATTTTTGCAGGCATGCAACTCAGCCTCTCTTTCTGAAGAGAGGTTGTCGGGTTTTGTCTCTTCCCTTAGAATACCAGCATTTTGAAATGAGGACCTTTTTTTTGTGTCTGGATTTGTGCAGACCTTGCTTTGTGAGGGCGTGCTCACTGATGAGCACACCTGGAGCTACCAAATTCTATGGATAAAAAAACTAAGAAACATTTCTGGTAGAAGAGGCTGTGCAGATTTCCTGAAACAGCCATACTCACCTGTTAATATTCTTATGAGAAAGAAACTTATGAATTTGTCCTTGGAACGTTTATTCGCATCTGCAAGGAGTGAAAAAATAATAAAAAAAATAAAAACAATGAAAAAGAGGATTAGTTTTAATGACCTGTTTGTTGTTATTTCCAGCCCTCTGCAAAAACAAATTAGGATCTGTACTTTTACTGTTTCCCTCCCACAGAGAAGAGAAATATTTAATTCTATAAATATTTGATCAGGGCTCAGCCACCTGGAAAAGATTGTAGAGGAGGAAATAAACTCCAAGAGGCCAGATCTTCTTTTGGTGTCTGGTTCAGTGTATTGGACACAGAAATATTGGGACAGATTTCCCAGGGAAGCTCAGGGATCATTAGTACCAGCTGGTGTGCTCCCCCAGTGTAGGACACAGCTCTGTTATGGAACCTGCACCTGGCTCTGTGTGCAGCCAGGGCTGTGGGTGGGATTGAACTCACTCCAGGTTAAGTGTACATGTTTAGCCTCTGCAACAGAGACAAGTCATCTTAGCTCCCCTTTCTGCCAATGGATAGGAACAGGCCTTTAAGAGTACAATTCATCTGATTTGTTTCAAATTCCTATCCAGGATGAACCCAATTTCAGAGATGCCTGATTTTCTCTGTTTGTTACAAAGAAAGCCTGGAGTAGCTAGTCATGAATGGCCATCTCTCCTTCATCTATCAAATGTCATTCTGTTTCATAAGAAATATATTAGATGTTGTCATCAATCTCAGCTGCGGTGACCTTGCTGAGTTTTTTAATTCATTTGCTATCAAGGCTGGGGAGTAGGTAAATATTTATGTTTGTCTGTATGACAATCTTTTGCATGAGAATTCAAGAAAAAGCAAGGCTCTATCAATGCTTTTCTAAAATAGCAGCTGCAGGGAGAAATAAGAGAATCATATGAATGTATCACATGTAGCCATGTGCCACGGGTATGACCCTTGAGCAGAAGATGGCACAAGAAAAGTGTTCATTTCTCTGTAAGGAATATTCAGGTATTGTATTCCTGCAGGATGAAAGTCCTTGATATGAGTTGGGACAGAGGGCCTGATTGCTCAAGAGAGATTTTCATCCTGAAAAATATTTCCTATTCAGTGAGCTCAGCTCCTCATTGGTCCCTTTTGCTGAGGTGACTTAAAGTCAAGAGAAAACTGTCATGCTATTCAGAGCAGAACTGGCTGAATACGTTTGGGTTGCATAGTTTACTCTGAGCATTCTGTAGTCTTATTTGTATGCATTATTCACAGGGTTTCCCCTTCCTCCCATCATTCATCCAGTTCATGAAGAGAATAATTTGGGATTATATAGTATAGTGCAAGGCTTTGTCAACATGTTTCAGAGAATATTTCATGCAAAGTCATTGTATGTTATTTGCTCAGTTTTAATAAACACACCAGGAAAGAAGGAAAAAAGAAAAGCTATTAATTTTTTTCCCCTGCTGCTTAGATACTAAGAATGAAAGGCAACTGAAGGAAAGCCCTGCTTCATTATGTGAACCAAGACATAGTATTCTTCCTGTCACGATAATATGCCAGCATTTTACCAGGAGACAGAGTTCATACTTGAACCATTAAAGTATTGTTTGCCAGTAGGGAAACAATAAAAATCAGGTTTATTGACTTCTAATCAATGTTTCTTCCATGTTTAAAAGGGTTTTCTGGATTAACTCACACAGAGATTGGCAGAGCTCACACTCCCTGGTGAATCTTGAGATGATTGGTCTTAATATTTTGCTTTGGCATGTGTGATTCTGTGCCCTTAGCACAGAAAACATACTTGTAGGCTTCACAAGGAATGAGATTGCCAAATTTTAAAGTCTCATAGGTTTTATAGTGGACTTTGTCTTAGGTCCTAGAATAAACAAGCATGAGGTAGGAGTAGGGAAGCATCTGTTGTGTGCACTGCAACGCTGTGGTGGGAGGAGGTAGGCAGAGGACAGGGACACCTTCCTGAAAGGCATCACCACTGCTCTTCCTCTTTTGTGTGCTGCTGGGGGAGCAATTTAACAAGCAAAACATGCAGGCAAACAGTGCAACAGATGGTGCAACCTACTATTGAGGAAACATTTCAAAGGGTAACAAAATATGGTTGAAACCAGCTTACAGTTTACACACTGAATGCAAAACCGAACATGCTGTTTTCAGCAGGCTGTAGCTGTTTTCATTTGTTGATGCCAAGTGCTTTGGGGAGCCACAGCTTCAAGGTGGTTAGTGCAGCAGCAGGAATGCCTGGGACTGTATAGGCTTGACTCAGCTGGATAGGTAGGTTAGGACTGTATCCTTATCTGCAAACGAGCTTTAGTGCAAGCAGAGGGATCCCTCAAGGATAATTCCAGCGAGGTTCCTACAGTTTGTTCTCTTTCTATCTTTCTGTCTCTGTGTCACTAATAACGTCTAAACCCAGGAGATTTTGATAGGTATACATAAATTGTATGGAAGATCTCATAAAAGTGAAAAAAAGGTTGTAGTTTATCAAGAATTCGCACAGTATTTCAGTGAAGATAAAGACTATAAAAGATACTGAAAATTTTTGCCTAAATTATGATGTATTTATTAATTCAAAATAGTATAGATAAAAGAGAGACAAACACAGCTTGCTACACACACACAGATCATCAGGAAAAGGTAGGAACACAATCAGCATGGACAATACAGAATTAACTGTAGCTAGAAAGAGAAACTGAAGGTAATAGAAAATAATTCATTGACTGGATTATCAAAGGAAGACTCAAAGAATTGGAAATTTATTCACTATAAAGGAATAGCTATCTCTAGCTAAGCCAAATAACCAAATAACCAAATAACCAAATTGAAGAGGTAACGTTTTTTTTTTTCACTGTTCATTATAAAGCTTACTTATGAAAATGGGGAAACTTATTAGAAGCAATGGATAACAGCTCAGCCTAGAAGGAAACAGATTTTGTTTGACCATATTTTGGTACTTTCAGGTTTTGTGCTTGTCTGAGCCTTCTGATCCCAACCTCTGTATGGGCCAAAGCTCATACAGTAGTAGTTGTCTTTGAGAACTTGTGGAGGACAGAAAAGGTATTGCTAGATTGGAAAGAAGCACTCTAACTTATACCTATATAAAGGGGGGAAAAATAAAGTGTGAATTATAGACAAGTCAACTTAACTTCAAATCCTGGAAAAATTCTAAAACAAAGAGTTAACACTTGGAAGATAACAAGAAGAGTAGCAGCATAGATGAATTTGCCAATGAGATATCTTTCCAAGTCAATCGAATTTTCTTCTATGAAGGAATAATGGGTGATAGAGGCATAGAAGAAATAATCATAATGCATTTCATTTTCACTAAGGCTTTTTATATTGCCTTATACAGTTTGCATTTCTGAAAGCAAACTGGGAAGACATATCAAAAGTAAAATTACAGTGGGGAAGAGTGTGGAGTAGCACATAACCAGGTAAACTTATCACTTCTTCCCCATCCATCTGGAAGCACAGTTCCCTTCACTACGAATTTTAATTACACAAACTGCATAAACAAATAAAGACCATGGTTATTAAATCCATAGGCGTCATCAAACTCATAGGAACTCCAAGTATGACAGAGAATACTAAAATTCAAATTAATAATTAGAAAAACAGTCTGAAAGAAACCAGGAAAAGGGCAAAAATATTCCACCATTCCTTCATAGAATTTTAAGCCAAGTAATCAATAATGAAAAAATTTCAGTCTTTAAAATCAGTCACAGGCTGAAAACTTTGGACAGAGAAGTTGAAATGGCAAATGTGGATCAGTGAAAATTAGAAGAATGGAAATATTGAAAAGTATAGAGATGGGGAAGAATAAAATTTCTGAAATCATCTAGAAATGCTAACTATAAATAAAGAAACACTAGCAAAAATATTAACACTGTATTTTCAAAAGGAAAAGTGAAACCCATCCAATGTAATTTTAAGAGTCAGCACTCCAGTTTAAAGTAATGGATTAAATGCCACTTTTAGACCCTGCCACCTTTCTTTCATATTTTCTATTTATTTTTTAAATGTTTAATTTATTTGAATTTTATTTATTTATCTATGCTTATATATTCCTGTTGAATTTTGTAGAATGATCTGTAAAGTACATGGGTACTGATGGATTTTAGTCTACTGTGGTTTCTGTCACTAATGCTTTTTAAAATGTGTTTATTTTGACAATTTTCTGAGCATTACTGTGCCTATTTTCTATTGACAGATTCTCACAGGGCAGAATGTCACTAATTGAATCTAATGAATATGGCTGGAGACTTATGGTATACTGGAGGCAATAGATAAAACCACAGACACATATCAAGACTTCTGTGGATATTAACAGCAGGATTATGTCCATCAACAAAAAATATCACCATGGCTTCAATTTGAATATACAAATACTAGGAGCTTTGGAGAATTGATATAATAACAGCAGGCATGCACTCCAGGAGAGTATGGTATTATGAGTTTATGAACAACTTAAATGGGAAGAGAGGTAGAAACCTAATGAGACACAAAATGTAGTAATTTTGAATGCTTTAAAGGATGTATGATGAACTGTAACATCAGTTTTATTCTGGATCCCTTGCTAAAAGAGCTGTGTATGACTAGGACATTGATAAAATTGTGCTATGAATGTGATTAAGGGACTACTGATATTTTATCTCTAAGATATGTTCCTAAAAAGTAAGTAAATATACAGACTTCCTTTCTATTGTTAATATTTTGAGGTGAAAGAAGCTTCTCGTAGTTTTGTTACCAGGGTCCATCAGAATTTAGACTTCCACAGAGGTAGGAAATAGCAAACTGGCTAATTTTTGGTTACTCAATATTTCTACTTACAAACTGATTTTTTATCTTGATAGATGAAGTGATCATCACAAAAGCATCAAGAAGAGATCATTACAAGAACAGATCATTAAAATCATCTTGTTTTGGATTTTGGCCATTTATTGAGTATTTTTCTGCTTAGAGAGGAGGGAGGTCTGAGAACTGGAAATGCCATGGCTAATCTCTATGAAGCTAAATAAGAAAGGCACAAGGACTAAACCCCGTCCTGCATGTCAGCAGCCATTGACAGGCTCAGATCCACACATTTTTTCTTAGTCCTACAGGGCAGACAGACTATGGCTCTGCTGTTGAGTTGTTACATACAACTTAGCTATGTGTCTCCTCTGGACCCCACATGCATGCTGCATTCTCCTCAGACACTAAAAAAGTACATGAGGAAAAGGTAAAAATGAACTTTGTAATGACCTTTTTTTTTCTTTTATCAGAATATTATTGCATAAGTCTGGATGCTAGTCACAGATGCCAGTTTCCTAATTAAAGGATTTGTGTTCATTGGAGTTTGTTTCCTCTGCTCTCTTTATTTGATTTTTCCAACTGGAGGAAAAAAAAGAAGGGAAAATTCGCATAAAGTGATTGTTTCTCAGTTCTAAGAGAAAATAAGTCAATTTTGTGTTGTGTATAATGAAGTTTTTTATAAGTGATTGAGAGGGTTGTTTGCTTGTTTATTTTTAGAAGCATGTCACTCAAGTCCTTGTTGCCCTTATTATGTGCAACACAATGCTGCACAGTTTAACTGTTCAGTCTTGGGAATGAATAGATGGCAGCTGTTAAAAGGTAAGAGCTTGTTCAGAAAAAAAACATGGTTATGAACCAGACTATCCTGTAAGAAGGAAGAACGACTAGACCATGAAATAGACAGAGAAAAAAAAATCAGTAGAAAGTGTAGTAATGTAAACAAAAAATAACTTTGGTAAACTTATTATGCATCGAGAGCACTTCTGACTTACTGATGTGGTGAGTTGGCCCTGGCTGAATGCCAGATGCCCACCAAAGCTGCTCTGTCATTCTTCTCCTTAACTGGACAAAGGAGAGAAGATAAAATTAAACGCTTGTAGGTTGAGATAAGGACAGGGAGAGCTCACTTGCCAATTACCATCATGGGCAAAACAAACTCAATTTGGAGAAAATTAATTTCTAACCGTTCAAATCAGAATACAGTAATGAGAAGTAAAACCCAACCTCAAAACACTTTTGCCCCCACATGCCCCCTTCCCTCTTTCTTTTCTGGGTTAACTTCTCAGGGTGCAGGGGGCTGTGGCCAGGTCATCATATATCTCTGTTGCTCCTTCCACCAAGGGATGACTCCTCATACTGTTCCTCTGTTTCAATGGGGTCCTTCCCACAGTCCTCCATGAACTTTTCCGATCTGAGTCTTTCTCATGGGCTGCAATTCTTCATGAACTGCTCCAGCATGGGACCTTCCCACAGGTTGCTGTCCTTCAGGAATGGGCTGCTCCAGCATGAGTCCCTCGGGGCTTCAAAAATCCTGCCAGCAAACCTGCCCTAGCATGAGCTCCTCTCTCCATGGTGCCACAGATGCCAGCAGCCTGCTCCAGAGTGGGCTTTCAGTGGGGTCACAGTCTCCTGCAGGCATCCCTCTGCTCTGCCTGGGATCCTGCAGGAGCTGCAGGTGGATCTCTGCTCCACCATGCTCCTCCATGGGCTGCAGGGGCACAGCTGCCTCACCATGGGCTGCACCAGGGGCTGCAGGGGAATCTCAGCTCTGGTGCCTGGAGCACCTCCTGTCCCTCCTTCTGCACTGACCTTGGGGTCTGCAGGGCTGTTCCTGTCACATATACAGGCTGGCTGCAGTTGTGCAGGTTATTTTTTACCCTTCCTGTATACTTTAGAAGAGGCAGCACCACTACACTGATGGGTTTGGACTTGTCCAGCAGTGGGTCCCTCTTGGAGCTGGCTGGCATTGTCACTGTTAGTGTGGGAAGCTTCCAGCAGCTTCTCACAGTAGTCCCCCCCCTGCAGCCCCTGTGCTACCAAAACCTTGCTATGCAAACCAATGAAATGGGATAAGGCAGTGAGGGAGATATCGACCTTACAGAGAAAGGTTGTTCATAAATATTACTTATCTAATAAACACGGAGAAACAAAACAGACCCATGTGAGTCAACAAACAGTTGTTACAAGAACAGGAGAAAGAAATAAATTTTTCAGTATCTTAAAATATAATAAAGGAAACATAATAAAAATGTTTATTGATCACAGCTTCAAATTATTAGAATGAATTAAAGTAAGATTAAGCGAAGATGTTATAAGCCATTTATTTGGAAGAATTGCAGTTGTTTAGTAAGGACTTGGACAGGTAAATAAGAAATCCTGCTCAGTCATCAGCCTTACCAGTCTACTTGTATCCACCTCCTTTCTTCTCTTTTATATTGGAAGTTCAAATTCCTCAGGTCAGAGAGTATCTTTGTGTTCATGTTTCAAAGGTACAAGGGTTGTTGTTCAACATTATTTCTTTGCATCAGTATCTTATAAATAAAAAACATACAGTAAAATAATCAAAGGCTGAGATTTCCAAAGTCACAGTAGGCCATTCTCAAGACAATACTGAGATGAATGCTGAAGGCAACACTAAGATGAATGCTGAAATCAATCTTTTATCTTAAAAGGGAAGAACTTTTAAACTAAAACTGAGTTTTTCGTGAAGTGGCAGAATGGATTGTTCTGAAGGCCTGATTCTGATGTACAATGAATACAGATAATAGATATAACTCACTGAGGCTTCTAGGTGCACCTGCAATGTAAATAATAATGAAAAAAAAGTGCTATGAACCTAGTGAATTTTCAGAATGTCAACTTAATATTTGTCAGACAACACTTTGGGAGAACAACTCATTGAACTCTGATACAATGCAGTCCCATGCAAATCCTGGACAGGCCAAAATTATATCTGCTCCCTACATAGTGCTTCCCTTTTAATACTGTTGGGATTTTCACAGTTCCTTGGTGGCTCATGCTCAATATTAAAGTGATATAACATGTGCTAAAATCACTTCCCAGGACAAAGCACATAATGCCTAGACTTACTACCCTTAAAGTTTTTCCTTTCCCTTAGTCTGAGGCACAAGTTTTTTTTATAGGAGCTGTAGTGCACCTGTTATGTTTAAAGCACCGTGCTGAAGACTGAGGATATAGAGCAGACCATCAAAAGGATCAAACAGATCCTCCATCAGGGAACATGTTTTTGTATCCATGCTTCAGACAGACTCCAGACATAAGATATCTTCAAGATTAGCTTCAGATGCTGAGGAGCTCCTAAGCTTGCGTGATTTTTCTAGTAAACATGCTGGAAATTTTGATAAGAGTTGGAGGATTAAGCACCATTTCAGAAATGCTTAATATGATAAAGAATAAGCTTGAGTTTAAAGTGAGAAACTGCTTCAGAAGAACTCATGCTCTTTGAAAACATTTCTGCCTAAAGAGAGAAGGGTTAAACAGTGACACAAGTTATTAATATTTCAGTAAAAGGGTTGGAATTTGAATAGATAAAATATTCCATACCCCTCATCTTTTTGCAAAATATATGCAAAAAACAATAAGATTTTTTATGGAGAAAACAACATTTTTAGACGGCTATAAAGAGGTTCACAAGGAAGATTTAGAAGAGTGAGTAGTGGTATTCATGCACACTGCAATGCTTGCTACTTTTCCAGATTTTACTGTAGATAGTTCAATCATTTTATTAGGGAAAAAGATAATGTGTAGCAGTTAAATTGTGGCACCTCCACATGACATTGCCTCTGAAGGCTGAAAGAACAACCAGGCTTCCTAGCTGAGACAAATGATGGTTGTGGCTCTGCCACCTGTGTACCCAGTACACCAGTACACCTTCTCAGGCTTGCTCTTCCTACTGTCCGAGGACCATTCCAGGAGTGAATTAGGAGGGCAGGGAACAGGAAGAAATGCATATTAAATATTTTGCCTTTATCCTTAAGTCTGCAAGTTAATTTTTGCCTACGCTGGAGAGAAGTCTAAAACCATCTGTGGTTTTACTTATCCTCTGCTATGACCAGAACAGCACAGAGCAATTCAGTACTGAGGCCAGAACAAAAAGATCTGGAGAAAATCAGCATATAATGCCCATATTGAACAACAGTGAGTTTGAATGCCTAATGCAAACCTTGAGTTAGAGGTAATGTGACCTCTGCACTCCTACCTCTGTATCATGGTGGATAGCAATCTGAGCAATGAGAAACAGCAGTTCTGGACATCTCATTCTGAGTTGGAGACAAAAAAGTTGGCTTCCAGCATAAGATTAGGAAACCTAAACCTAAATGTTCCTTATGCAGGGATGTACACTTGTTTAAACTCTCCAGTGGGTATGGTTAGGGGAAGTCTTCAGTTGTTGCACATAGGCACAGAATATCTAAGGGTATCAGCTGGCCCCTGTGTTTCACTCCACAATGACACATGGCTCCCATAGATCTTGTGTCATAGCTGCCAGCATTGTACAGATGTTGGTAAGTCTCTGTGGAAGGTTAAATAGTGCTACCAACATATGTTTAGGCAGTTGTTTTGCATCTCTCATCCATACAATCAATGGAGTCTAAAAAGTGATTGATCTATCTGATCAAGTGTAGGTGTCTATATTGATGGCAGTTGGAGATTACATGTGGAATAAAATGATTTAGACATTTGAAGTCAACTGTGTATACCCACTGTTGAATCTCACCTGTAGAATTATGTAAGATTAACTGCTTCCAAGATGAGAATTCAAATATCTTCTCAGTCTGGGCTCGAATCTAGGTCAGATGGAATGTAAATTTGGCTGTACTTGAGCAAAAGGTTTCTGACAAAACTCTTTAGCATCTGCAAAAAGTAAATAAATGTATCTGACCCATTGAAGCTGGATTTTCAGAGCTGGCCTCATTAAGGAGATAGTTACATTAGAACCTTCAGCTGGAACGGGTTTATTATGCAGTAATAACTGCACAATTGAAGAGAGACAAGAAGACATCTAGAGTCACTGGGAGTGAAAAATACAAAATATTACTATCACATACATTTTAAAACTAATTATCCTGCTGAATTTTGTTGTATTCAATCCTTGTTGGGAGTACTATTACAAACATCTACTCTTTATTTTATAATAAATTACTATAAAGACACAGGGTATTATTTTTTGTTTCAAATTTGCTGTTTTGCAAAACTTTCTTGGCAATATTACAAAGGGTATACAATGGGAGATTCTGTCCTTTCACAGAATATATGTTGCTACTGACTGTGTTACTTCACGTATTTTGGACAGTGATCCCTTAAAGGTCTGTTGTAGAGAAATTACTCTTTTCTAAAAGAACTGTATTTTAAAATCTTTCTTTTGAATACTGGGTAAAGAAAAGAATGGAAAGTAAACTCGTACAATGTTGCAACGGAGGGAGCAACTCTAGGAAGTAGTGGAGCAGCTAAATATGTGGGGAGCACTGAGGGATGAAACAAAGAATAAGACCTAGTATTTACAGTGAATAAAACAGAAGAGCAGGTATGAGAAAGACCAGTTTACTGTTACCTATGGATAATACCCTAAAAAATCATCTGCAAACAATGGCAAGAGAGACTAGACGTATAGGAGAAAAAAGAGAGACTCGAGTCAGGTTTCCACAGGCTCAACTCCGCAATACAAATGTTCAAAACATCTCTGCTTTGACAATAAAGTACTACTGATTAAATCCAGTACTAAGAGCTGACCTGTGCTGCTTCTGGCAGGGGTAGTGTTAATGTCCTTCGTAGTAGCTGATGCAGGTCTGTGTTTTGCATTTGTGCTGGAAACAGCGTTGGTAACACAGGGATGCTTTAATTTCTGCTTAGCAGGACAAACACAGAGCCAGGGCCTTTTCTGCTCCTCACGCCACCCCAGCAAGAAGGGTGAGGGTTCACAAGGAGCTGGGAGGGGAAACAACTGGGACAGCTGACTTCAACTGATCCAAGGGATTTTTCATACCATATGGCATCATGCTCAGTATATAAACTGGAGGGAAGAAGAAAAAAGGGAAGAACACATTGAGAGTGACAGTATTTCTCTTTCCAGGTCGCTGAAGCCCGGCTGTCCTAGAGAGCACCTGCCTGCCCACAGGAAAGAATTCTTTATTCTGCTCTGCTTGTGTGTGTGTGTGTGTGTGTGGCTTCTGCTTCATCTATTAAACTGTTTTTACCTGAATCCAATGAATTTTCTCATTTTAACCTTCCAATTCTCTCCCCTGTTCCACTGGGATGGGCAGGAGGTAAGTGAGTGAGCAGTTTTGCTGGGCTCTGTTCCTGGCTGAGGTTAAGCAGTGACATAATGCTACCAAACATCTGCTTAAGCAGATTTTCCATTTAAGCTAATCAGAGTATTGAACAAATAACCATGCCACCCTGGGTTTGCAGAGGGACTGTGTTTTGTGCTAAGGTCCAGCCTCACCTGACATGTTTGAGGGAGTTCCTCAACATTTTCTCAGGTAAATTCTCCAGTCTCTTTTGTCATTGACTTTCTTCAGTTCCAATAGTTCTACACCAGGTTTTCAAAGGTGAAATGGTCATGGCTATCTGTGGTTCACATGCTGTCTTCTCAAATTCCAATAAATGTGAACAAAAATACAATAGTGTGAGTTCATATGAAGAGAGGTTGATTCAGATATTCTGAGGAACTGCAAGGAATTAACATGAACAGGAAAAAGATAAGTGTGTACAATAAATGCTCATGCCTGAGACCTGTGTTTACCTCCATAAGCAGATAACACCACTTCTGTCTGACCTTGCATGTCTGTCCTGGTCAGGAGGTGGCTCAGGCAATCAGCACAACAAATAATTTATACTTTCTAAGGTGTAAATGTGGCCTAAGAGCTTGATCTCAACTAATGATTCCCCTGAGTTCACAAATTCTTTTTATCAGTGCTAAGAAAGTATCTCTTTTTAAAAGTACTGTTTGTATAGCCTTAGGAAAGAGTCATTTTACTTATAAAGTATTCAGTGAACATTCTCTGACAGTTTCAAAACAAAACAAGGTTGGAAAAAAACTGTTAAAGTGTATCACCATCAATTTTAAAAAACAATATATTTTTTTCCTCTTCTCCAGTTCCAGTGTATTTATCCCACAGAGGGATTACTTTTATTTTTCATCTGTGACTCACTGAATGTATGACAGAGTCTTGTTTCAAAAAATTTATTGAGGCTGAAGAAGATGTTAAAAACAGACAAGAGCCTGGAAATGCCAAAAGAGCTAAAAAGAACAAATACAATTTATTTCAAGGGGAGCCATAGCACAGTCCCTGATTCCTCCTGTGTATTAAAAAATTATATTCATTCTCCTGTTCCTGTACTTCCTCCCTCTTAAAGTTTCATATGAGCTCAGAGGATAAAGTTTATTTATCAGTCTGGTATTAAAATTATAATACCCTCAAAGTGCATTTTTGAGAAAACTGGTGGGAGATTTCTTTAGCCTTCTGATACACTGATTAAGCTGTTAACTTTCCAGAGCCATAATCCCTAGTTGTAACATTTGCATATGGATAAACCAATTTCTATGTGTGTGTGTGTGTGTGTGTGTGTGATGGTTTTCATCTAACCAGACAGGAAATTGATAGGTTTTAATTTCCTGGAGTCAATATCATAAGCTATTGTGACAAAATTTCTGAAAGAAGTACAAGGAGTGCCTTTTGAAACAAAATTAGTGTAACCTACCCTCTGGATGAAGTATTAATATGCTGTGTTACCCTGTGTGTGGATATTTAGCAAGACAGTTTTAATGCTGGATCCAGGTATGAGATAGGTCAAATTGGGAGTTCTGTGGTGATCAAAAGTTCTGATACAATAAAGCCTTAAGGAACATGAGTGATCCAGTTTTCCTACAAGAATTTTTAAGTACCTTTTTAACTCTTACTGTTTTCAGTGGGATTTAACCACATGCTTAAGCTAAAGGAGTACGTTTTGCTGAAACTGATGCATTGTATAAATTGGCCAGATCTCTTTATTAATGGGAACTAAGTATGCTCACCGTCTTAATGTTAGGTCTTTTAGTAAAACATTTGTCCTTTATCCTTCGCCTCTTCATGTATGTACCTGCATTGCAACCTCCTACTTGCACAGCTATTAGAAGCAGCCATGTGATGAAGTGTGATCTTTGGCCAGGGCACAAAACCCCTTAATGTAGTTGCAATTATAACGAGAATTTTTTTTCCCATGTAGCAAAATGTGGAATAAAGCAGCCACCATTCAGATTTAGCAATACAGATTAGCACAGGTAAGAAAGATTTTGTAGCTGTCATTTGCCAAGATCTTTATGATCAATAAAGTGCCTTTACATGGGGAATTAACTTCTATAGTTTCAGGTTTTAAAATATTTGGTGAAACAGTGAACCAGCTAACTGAGGGAGAAAATAATATGCTAGGTCATTAGAAGAATACTCAATGTTCTTTAAAATTGTGAGACTGGTCCTATGTGCAGAAGTAATTCTGGGTGAACTGTGGTGAGTATAAAGAGATCTGGAAAGCTATTTGATGCAACTAAGTGGGTCAGAAAGCTGAGGAAGGTTTTGAATATCAACCTGGAGGTGGAAGATTGCATCAATTATGTGTTTACTGTCTGACATATATATATATTTGATGGGTAAAGAATTACTTCTCTCTCTATACTTAAAAAAGAGGAAACTTGAAAGTAATTACTGAGTTACCTAGAAAAAATTATTTTGACTAATAACTAGAGAATCATATCACTGATCTTAGTTTTTTCAGAAATAAGGCACCGGCCCTTAACTGGTTATGTGCTATTCCTTTGAAGTCACTTGTGGGTGCAATGAGAGAATCTTTCCTGAGAAGTCATCCTGTGACAGACAGCTCCTGAGAGGAGGGATGAAGAGTAATATGAAAATGCTGCTCTCTCTTGAGGAATAAAGAAGTAGAAGTGCTTGCTTTAACTTGAAGCCAAATTTTTAGATTTATACATGCCTATTACTTCAATTTTTAGTGAGTCTCTGGAATACCCTGAGGGATGCACCTGACACAATAGCCACAGAATAAAGGAAAAGAAGATATTTTGGTGGTTTTTATGGATCTGATTAAAGATACATTCTGAGAAATATCTTCAGGGTAGAGGTATTTATGGAAGTGTGTTACTCTAGATACAGTTAGCTTTGAAGGTGTACCTTTCTGGTTATATTAAAATTTGAATGCTTAAAGTCACCTAGATTCTACTGGCATAACCAGGAACACTGTGCACATTTGTGCCATAAGAGCAGCATCACTGCCATAAGGTGACTTCATTGAAAAGGCATGTGACACAGAAAAATGAATGGAATCAGAACCTTTGGATTTTTTACTATTTTTTATTGGGTTTTGAAGCAAGATTTAAAAAAAAAAAACAAAACATTTTCTCCCTCTATTAGTATAATAGAGAAATTTAAAAAGGATCGCAATGCACAAGAAAGGAATCCTAAATTGGACTATATTATAGACAGGAAATAAAACCATGTTCCTAAAATACTGCTATTCTTGTTTGAGCATCAGAGTTATTTTCTGTTAGTGTCTTCTTGTTTTTAATATCACTGTGTCATGTATTGACATATTAGTTGTTGCCCATCAAATATAGACCAGGATAGAAACAAAAACGTTTGGGGCTACTTTGGCTCCAATGAAAGATGATATTCTGGAAACTGCCTTCATAGAAAAAGGATTTCTAGAAATAAGGGACTACTATGTATATATGCTTTACCTTGTACATATATTTTCCAGACACCTTGCCTGGTTATACTACATATTTATTAATAGGCTTGGTAAACACTTTTATCAGCTAGCTTTTATTTCTTTGCTGCTACATTATAGCTGCTATCAGGAAAAAGTAAAAAATCAGTCAAGAGTTAAGCACCTTCCTCTCTAGCCTACATCAGAATCCTGCCTCTGCTTCCATTAATGACATCTTCATGTGAGGGAGATGGACAGCTACAAACATGAGTATGATAAAGTGTTTGAGGTTTTTGACACTGTCCTTCATGACATTCTTCTGTCTAAACTGAAGAGGGATGGCTTTGATGGATGAGCTACTCAGTCAATACTGAATTGGCAGGATGGTCACACTCCAGACTTGTGGTCAAAGGCTCAATATCTGAGCAGAGACCAGTGACAACTGGCCTTCCTCAGGGGTCAATATTGGGACTGGCACTTTTAAACATCTTGTTGGCAACATAGACAGGGGGATCAAGTGCACCCTCAGCCAGTTTTACAATGGCACCCAGCCATGGGGTTAGGTTGAGATGGAGGGAAAGATGTCATCCAGGGGGACCTGGACAGGTTTGAGAGGTGAGCCTATACAAAACTCATGAAGTTCAACAAGGCCAAGTTCAAGGTCCTGCCCATGGGTCAGAGCAATCCCAAGCAAAAATAGAGGCTGGGCAGAGAATATCTTGAGAGTAATCCTGAGGATGACTTGGAGATGTTGGTTCACAAGAAGCTCATCATGACTCAACTATGTGCACTTGCAGCCCACAAAACCAACCGTGTCCTGGGCTGCATCAAAAGGGGAATGGCCAGCAGGGACTCCTTGCCCCTCACTCCACTCTGGGAGACTCCACCTGAGGTGCTATACTCAGCTCTGCAGCCCCTAAGGTAAGAACTATGTGGACTTATTAGTGTGAATCCAGAGAAAGGCAACCAAGGTGATCAGAGGGCAGGAGCACCCGTTCTATGAAGAAGGCTGGGAGAGCTTGTGTTGCTCAGTCTGGTGAAGAAATTGCACTTGGGAGAGCTTATAGCAGCCTTCCAGGGCCTAGTGGGGGTTGCAAGGAAGCTAGAGAGGGAATTTTGACCAGGGCATGTAGAGCATTAAAGTATAGAAATTTGGCAGAAAATAAACCTTTCTAGATTTCTAGCTTGTCCTCAGAGAGCAAAGGGGTGGGTGCAGCTCAATTTAATTTCTGATTATACCCAGTTTGGCACTATAAGTCTGGTCTCATTCAGTAAAATATCAGATGTATCAATAGCGTGGTTACACTATAATTCTGGTCACATTCAGAGTCCCAGTTTCATGAATAGTGTAATTTACTGATTTACCACTGTAAGTAAGAGAGAATTCATTAAGAATGTTCGTGATCACAGATTGATAAATATTGTGGTATATTGAAGAAACAGGCTACAGATTTTTGTGAGATTCCCAGTGCTAAATACACTAGAACTAGAAAATGTGAGTGTATAGTGCTGTGTACAAGTATTTCCAGGTACACGCTGATGGAGTTGGAGACATAAATCTTATCAAAGAGACATCACTTCTTTGGGGAAGAGAGAGGAGCAAGCCCATCAACTTGTCTGCAAGGTTGTATTCTCATCCTCTGCCATGGAGGATTTCAAATGCCAATTTATACTTTTGGAAGAACTGGAGGCAAGACTGTAGTCAAATAACCTGTGGCTGCAGTCACTTTATATGTAAATTAGAGATATGGAGAGTCACAGAGGGAGAGATTGTTATGAAGGCTGTAGGACTTGCATGAGGATGGAACAGAAACATGTAACCTATCAGCCCTGCAGCACATCATATTTAATGGAAATCTCTCTACTACATATCTCACATCATGTCTCATAGCTGTAGGCCTCATTCCCACAGCACATAGTGACAGGACAAGGAGGAGTCTCTAAACTGAAAGAGAACATATTCATATCAGCCATTAGGAAGATATTCTTTACTCAGTGGGTGGTGAGGCACTGGCACAGGTTGCCCAGGGAAGCTGAGGATCCCCCATCTCTGGAAGTGTTCAAAGCCAAGTTGGGAGAGGCTTTGAGCAACCTGGTCTAGTGCAAGGTGTCCCTGCTCACAGGAGGGGTGGGGAGGAACTAGGTGATCTTTAAGATGCCTTCCAACCTCAACTGGTCTAGGTTCCTATGAGTCTATGAAATTTCCTTACACACCAGTGGTAGAAGAATGAGGCCCTGGTGTTATTCCTGCACTCTGAGGAAGGGTGATCTCCAGATGGTTGTGCAGATGGTTCATTACACCTGCCACTCTCATCCTGTCCACATGGGCTTTCTGTGGAGTGCTGACAGCCAGCCAGCCTCTTGGAGTAAGCTGTAATGTGTGATTTCTTGTGAACAGGCTAAAAACACAGAGACACATTTCAGGGGTGTGAGCTGTGACAGCAGTCACATTGGATGCTTGGGTTGTTTGTGTGGGCAACTTTCACCCTAGTCATGAAGATGTCCTTGATACTGTCCTCAGGGACAAGTGCAGGTATCTCCAGAAAACTTGTCTCAGCTCAGCACATACACGATGGATACACCTGCTTACAATTTGGCTTATTTTTCCTAGTCAGAAGTAGCTGGATACAAGTCTCTTCAAGTTGTTTCTCTTAGTACCCAGGCTTATTTTATATCAATTTGGGAATGCATGCTCCCATCATGGCTTGGACACTAAAGGCGATTTTCTTCTCTAATGACCTGGATTTGGATTTGATTAGGACAATTTTTGAACAACGCCATTCCACTGCATTCAAAATCTTTCTCAAGAAAGAAAAAAGAAAGGTGTTGAAAGGATACTGCAATTCAATTGTTTTTAACAAAAAAAAATGTTTTCAGAATCCTCAATTTTCGGTGTATTATTGTTCCTTTTTTTTGGTTTGGATTTTTTGTGGGTTTTGTTCAGAGGTGCTTTTTCTTCACAGTATTTGGAATAGTAAAGGAATTATTAGATTTTTTTTCTGGCTATCAATATGATTCAGACAGCTGCATCATATTCAAATGTCATTAGGACAACAATATTAAGTCAGTTTTTGTAATAGCTCAAGGGGATAGATTATCATGGCATAACTCAATCATTAAGAACAGGCCCTCAACTCTTACAAAAGCAAATCTCTAATATTGATTTTCAAAACAAGAGGAAAATAATAATAAAAAATCCAAAGAACAGAGCAATCATCACACAGCATGGAATATTTCCCAGGCTACCTCATGGACTTTTGAAGGTAGAGCATAAGTATTTATATTTGAAGGAATAGCTCATATTGAGTCAGGCCAATAGCTGAAATCAATAGCAAACCTCTCCGTGTACGTCTTTAACAAGTAGTGCACCTGGTCCATGTCAAATAATGATGTATATTTTAACAAGTTTGGAAGTAATGACTTCTGATTTCTGGGTCTGCTTAGATTTCTGACTCCTTGGGTAGTATTCAATATGCCATGCATAATTTTCTGATCTGTGAGAGCTGATTAGACCTGGGAGTCCCAGGTCATGAGACCCCTACAGAGTTCTCCAATATATTCTGTCTCCATTTATCATGTTGACTTCAGGTGCTTGGGTGAATAATGCAGCATACACTGACAATGAGTATTGTTTTTCCATTACACTACTAAACTTGACCAGCTTTGATTGCTTAAACACAGGCACCAGTACCATTTGTGAGAATCTGAGACATACCAGACTGCTGCATGTGAATGTAAGGTGAGGCCTGAGGAAGATCATGTCCTTCTGAAGAAACAGGTGGAGACCAATGTAAAATTCCTTGGAGTTATTCAAACAGCAAAAAACCACTTTTCTTAGGGAAACTGAATCAAGTCCTGAGTGGCACTAATGTCAGCATATTTAGTTGGCTGAACAGTAATTATGCAGTCTAGTGGTCCAATTTTCTAAAGAAATTCCTTACACTGTGTTTTTTCCCACTTTTTTTAGCTCTGTTACAGAACAAGATGAATTGTCCTCTGGAGTGGACTGTGTCTGAAACACAAGAAAGCATTGACAAACAGTGTTGTTTTCATATCTGGACAACTGAGACTGAATTCACCCACAGCCCTACTGACATTTGAGAGGAGCAAGTGTATTCCTCCTTGCCTTGCACTGTCAGTCTAGTCGGGCATAGGTCTCTCCTGCACTAGTTCTGCCAGCCCCATGCAGAAGTGTTTGATACCTGAATACCCTTCACATGTGCCCTGGTTGCAGAGATGCAGAGGCATTGAGAGCCATGGGAGTGTGCCCGGGATGCTGCTCTATACTACCCACATCTTTGCTGGCAGCATGGTCCCAGGGGGAAAAAAAGGTGAGCACATCCTGGAAGTGGATCATTTTGCCTCCCTCTGTCCAAGGCTGGGAAGGTTTTTGGGATCAGCCTTGTGGACTGCATCTTCTGCCACCTCTGCCTGTCCCCTGCTCGCTCCTCTGAGTCATGGCTCCAAGATGTGGTGCTCAAAGGAGCACCAGTATGAGAAGTGCCATGTGGAACCAAGGGATGGAGGTAAGCCTGAGCCCAGCCAAGTCCAATGCGAGCTGAATGGAGCCAAACTGAACCAAGCAGAGCTGAGCCAAAGGGAGCTGAGCTGAAGGAACCAGAGCAGAGCTGGGTAGAGCAGGGTGGAGCAGCCAGAAGCAGTGGTGCTGGCTGCAGCTGCATGGAATAGAGTCCAGCATCTGAAGCCACATGTGGTGCAGTGCAATGAGGAGGATCTAGCTTTGGAGGGTTTGTCCATCATTGTTTTCCAGTGTCTTGGGCCTGGGGAGGGTGAAAGCTGTTTGTGGGAACAGCTCCCATCTTGTCTTGGCTTGTGGAAAGCCATGTGGCACTGGGTGCAGGAATGGCCACCATCTTATCTCTGTCCTTGCAGCCATGCGGAACTAAGCTGAAGTGTGTGTACAGAACTTTCTGTGTGTAAAGCACCTTCTCTTTTTGTAGACTTTTGTTTTTAAAGATTGCTGCTATTAATGTGTGTTTCTTCTTCCATTGCTTTCTGCCTTCAGTAAATTGTTATCTCAACCCATAGTCTCCACCTTTGTCCCTGTCTTACTGGAAGGAGCAGGGGGAAGGGGAGTGGTTTATTTGGAGTTTAATTTCTTGATGGTGTTAAACAACATGTTACTAGATTGTTTTACATTGTCAGCTATATCTGCCTCCAGATGTTTGGGGAGATATATTCCACTTCTTCTTTCTGATTTAAAAGACTTACTATAAAAAGAATATTTTTCAGAGGGTTTGCACTGGATATAAATAGGGAAAACAGAAATTCAGCAGATCTGAAAAATTCATAAGTTTTTGTATAAATTTAAGTGTTTAAATCTCTGCAAATCAGGTTAAGTGGGAGAGGATTGTTTAAGGTGTTAACCCTGAATATTTTTACAATTTGTATGATTTAACATTCCCAGAGGAATGTTCTCTGTTTTTCTGGAATTGCTTCCTATACCTAGAAATACTTCAACAAGGTTTTTGTCATTCTAAATTGCCATCACTGTAAAAGCTGCAGAAAATAGTTAATTAATTAAGGGGCTATAAATGAAGGGGCTACTTTGGGGCTATAAATGAAGATTTTCATGATTACAAGAGTATTTTATTGATTCAGGGACTAAATTTTCTGCTGGAAAAGAGTGAAAAGAGCAAAGAGAACAAACAGCTTGAAAGAGAGGATAGTAGGATTAGCATTCCTTTTACAAGTTCAGTGAGATTTCCCTGTGAAAACATCAGTGACAGTTACGAGCTTTGATTCAGAAGTGCTCTGTGTAGTTTTTGTTTGTTTACAGTTAAAACAGATGACTAAAGCTAGGCCTCCATTTGCTTTGCATCCCCATCTAGTCTTAGTAAAGCATCTTAACAGGGTTAGTAATTAGCAGAACTGGGTGACTTGCCAGTTTTTGACTTCATGCATTAACCTTGCAGACCTTTTCTGTTGAACTTTAATCTCCCTGCCCTGACTTTCTCTCACCATATGTTTTATGATGAGCAGTAACAGCAATGGCACCCTGACACACAATTACTGCAGATGGCTTGAGACTGTAGTGATGTCTCTGTCCACTCCATCTCTGTGCCAGGGATTTCTCTTTGAACACATGCTGGCGCTTTAGTCTCTACAGATGAGCCCATCATTTAGCTTAAATTCTTGAATTTTCAGTGTAAGACTGGAAGAAAGTAAATGCCCCTTCTATTTATAAATATAAATGCAAAAAAAGTATGATCCAGGGATCTACAGGCTGGTCAGCCTCACCTAGATCCCTGGGAAGGTGATGGTTCAAATAATCCTGGAAGCAAGTGGAATGGAATGGAATGGAATGGAATGGAATGGAATGGAATGGAATGGAATGGAATGGAATAGAATAGAATAGAATAGAATAGAATAGAATAGAATAGAATAGAATAGAATAGAATAGAATAGAATAGAATAGAATAGAATAGAATAGAATAGAAGTTGGAAGGGACATACAATGACCGTCTAATCCAACTGCCTGAACAATTCATGGCAATCCAAGAGTAAAGCATGTTATTAAGTGCATTGTTCAGGCTCCTGGTAAACACTGACAGGCATAATTCACCTCTCTGGGAAGCCTATTAAACTATTTGATCATCCTCTGGATAAAGAAATGCTTCCTCATGCCAAGCCTGAACTTCTCCTGGAGTAACTTTGAACCATTCTTGTATATCCTGTCACTGGATACCAGGGACAAAACTGATCAGCACCTTCCTCTCCTCTTCCTTTCTCTGTTAACTGTAGAGATTTCCAAAAGCGTGGAGAACAAGAAGGTGATTGGATCTAATCAGCACATATTTATGAAGAGGAAATAATTCCTGAGCAACTTGATAGCCTTCTGTGAGGAAGACCTGGGTAGATGAGGTGAGAGCAGCTTATATTCTCTAGCTTGACTTTAGTAAGGCTTTGAAAACTTTCGCCCACAACATCCTCATTGAAAATGTGATGAAAAGCAGACTAAAGAAGCAGACAGAACGTAGGACTGAAAAGTGGCTGATCTGCTGTGCTTAAAGTGTTATGACCAGTTGCACAAAGTTCACCTGTAGGTCAGTCACTGGCTATGCACCTCAAGACTCTATACTGGTGCAACATCTTCATTACAGACCTAGAAAACAATACACAGTGCACTCTCATTTCACTTCTAAGTCTTGCAAAACTGGGAAGAGTGACTGATGTGTCAGGTAGTCGTAGTGTATTTCAGAGGACCTGGACTGGGTGGGGAATTTGGCTAAAGAAAACATGAAATTCAGCAATGGGAAACTCCAAGTCTGGTACCCAAGAAAGAATAATCCTAGGCACCAACCGGCTGGCACCAGGCAACTGGAAAGCAACTTTATCAGGGAGGATCTGGGCATTCTGATGAACAAGTTGAAAATGAGTCAGCAGCGTGCCCTCATGGCTATGAAAATCCACAGCCTCCCGGGCAGCACCAGGCAGAGTGTCAGCAGAACGTCAGGCAAGGTAAAAAATCCTCTAGATTATCATTAGAGCCTTCTAGCTCTAATGGTACGTCATTTACTTAGGAAACAAATGTCAGGAGAACACCATAGAACATTCTCAGTTGCTGAGATTATAGTCTGGATTTTTTTCACACCAAAAATCTTAATGCTTTAACCTTTAAAAGATCAGAAATATGACATACAACATATAAACATACAACATATAAAACAATTTTAACTTTTAGTACTCAATAACAAAATAGTTAATTACCAAATTATCTGCAGAAGTTACCAGAGATGTGATGTTGAATATAAACAGAAAATTTTGATTAAAAGAAAAGTTGCAATTAGGAAGAAAAGAGAGGTGATGTATCCTCTTTTTGTGTTTTCCCATATTCAATATTGACACATTAATCATCTCCCCAAGCACAGATGAAACTTTGTTCTTTCTCTACCTCCTCTCTACATTGCAATTAAACATGTGACAGATTAGCTTAATTTCACCTAATTTAGAAAATTACAGTGTCATCAGTATCATATCTGACCTGGCCTTATAACCCATCTTAAGCAATCACATGAGAAAAAGGAGGCATTTATAGAACATGAATCATCTCACTTTAAGGTAGATACCTAAAACAAATCAGAGGACTTTTGCTCTAAAAGTGCATTTTTCTCTCAGTTAACTACTCAGATATGGAGTCACACATTGTTAACCTCTAAAAACAGGTGTGATGAATTTCAGGTCTTAGGACTTTAACAGTTGTCCAACCAAAGCACCAAGTGGCATTTGAGATCCTGAAGGTGCCCCTGCAACTTTCAAACACTGAAGTGCTCTCTGTCACATTTTATATTCCTTAGAGGATGTGCTATTATGTTTGTGAATTAAGAAGCAGAATATAATCTTACATTTATGCTATTAAATGGAACTCTAGCAGTCTAGCTGTCTGCACAAGGGTGTTTCTGCTCATGGACAGATTTCCTTTCAGTCAGAGTTTGAAAATTATGTAGCTTTGTAGATATAAAGAGCTTGAAAGACCTCCAGAATTAAGCACCCTGTAAATGTCTCCCTATAACCCTGCTCTGAATTAGTTGTTGTTTTTATCAATAAAGATTATTCCATGAGTTGGGAAAGAGCATGGAAGCAACGTTTGCATGCTTTCTTTTTCCTGTCGAGCATAGCTTTGAGATTGAAAAAAGAAATAAAAAAAGGAAGGGGAGAACAATTTCCCTTTCAAAATCCCAAATGTTGATATGCTGGGGTTTTTTAGTACACCCAAATAGGCTGCAATCGGATGTTTAAGGCATGTTGTTTCAAAGAAAACACCTGTGCAAATTATATACTGAATTGGTAAAGACAGCTGTGATAGTGCTAATTTTCAGGGTGTACCTCTGCTGCCAAAACGGAGGTGTGGGTCCCCATAAAAAATTCAGGAAGCTCCATAAATAGCACTTCCAGTGTGAAGGTGCTGCTGACAGAAAAGGAGTTGGAATGACAGCCGTGTAAAGCACACTGTGGATACCCCAGAGGCTTTGTAGAAAACTGAAACTGCATGGTTGCTGCTGAGGTGACTAGAAAAAGAGATTGACTTCAAGCTGCATGGATGTGTTTAATAAACTGATTAAACTGTGACCATTTGGGGACTTGGGGGAGACTTCTAAAGAAGCTAAATGATCTGAAAAATGAAGGATGCTTGCATTTCTGCCCAGGGCTCTGCTGTCACACAGTCCTATAGGTTTGCAGCTGTCTTTAAAGGTGCTGAAAACAGTTCCCCAAGATAGATTTGTCTGCATCGTTGGAAATAAAATTTCAAGAACACTTAGACACTGTTTTTTAAACATTTCAGCAGCTCAGAGAAAGTACAAGTTTCTTCTGACTTTTAGCATTTTTACAGTCATCTCCATTACTCATTTTGGGAACCTCTCCTGATGAAGAGGACTGACTTGGCAATGGTATACCTTTGTACTCTGATGTGCTTTGTGAGTCACAGCCCACTGAAAAGCAGGATGCCTTTTGCACTTAATCTTGACAAATCAACATCAAATGCAAAGTAGAGATTGCCCAGTTTGTGTGAGGTTTTTGAGTTCAGGTCTATTTTAGACAGTATTTTAGACAAGCAGCTGCCAATCTGGAAACTGATTCATGTGTACCACTGCAGTGAGTCAAGATGGTTTGCAGAGTTCAACTATACTGATGTGCAGCAGGGGTAAAATCTATGCTAAGAACAGGATTGAGGTAAATTATGGAGGATAATGGCAGATTAGCTGAAAAAGCCTGGCTTAGCAGATATGTCAGTGATGAATCAAATTGAAATGCTTGTAAACTAATTTACATAGCACAGCTGCTGAACACAGCACCTGTTCAAAATGGCTGTAAGACACTAATAGATGTAAAAAGTACAGAGCTTCTGTCTGGTGAATATTTTCTAATGATCTGAACCAGTGCCCAAAGGATGTGAAGCAAATTGCAAGTTCTGTGCATATATACGAATGTTTACTTTGACTACGAAAAGTATAAAAGTAATAAATATTTATTTTACTGTTAATGAATATTTCCATTAGAAAAGATAAATAGTAAGACACAGACCTATCATGAAACTTTACATAATATTGATAATTTAGTTTCTGTCAGGATAAACAATATTAGGAGGCAGACACTAGACTCTTCCACAGGAATTTTAGAGAGGAAGTCTACGTTGTGAAATCTGGCAATGTTCTCTAACGCCATGTGCACCATGGATGGACCTAAATACCAAAATAGTGATACAAAATATCCTGTTCTACTTAATTTCTCCTCTTTGGTGCCTTGGTTTCTATGAAGAGAAAATTCAAGGAGGAAGGTCAGGTTTGATAGGAAAAATATGCTGCAACGGAACTAGAAACTGAGAAGATATCCTGACATGAGTCTGGACATGGTCTGAATTGCTTCTCCACCTCTCTGCACTACACAGTAAGCCTGGGATCCCAACTTAACTATCTGAAGGGGGATGCCCAAAGTTAGGCTGTGTGACTACCTCAACAAATACACAGTTTTGCAGAGTTGTACAGTTTCACAGAAGGTGATGGAACTAGAGTGGGCAAAGGAAAAAAGAAGACACCTGAATATTCTATCTGTAGGAATGTACAAGTTTTTTTGGAGCTCAGGCTGGATATGTTATCCTGTTAAGAAAAGCCAAGATGTAAATATGAAGTGAATAAATAGATAAATAAAGCAGAATTTGGCAACTTCAGAACAACTTCTAAAATTGTGCACAGTTTGCTGAAGAGATTTAAATGGATATGGATGTGCCAGTCTAGTTTGGGATTGCTCTAGAAATCTCTGAGATAAATTACTACTGAGAGGGGAATACCTTGAAAAGTGCATGAGATAATGATGAAGGAACCTGTGTAATATGATTTTCCCTTAATGCCGTTAGTTGGGCATCACAACCTTCTTCTTTGTCTGCATGATTGTAGGCCATTCAAGTCCACTCACCTCTGGAGACTGAAACACTTTAAGCTCTCATTGCCTTCAAACTCTTATTTATCTTGCCCTTCCTGTCTAGTTTTAATAAACCGATTTTGTGAGAATCATGGGACTGCTTTCTAACTTGTTGCCTGCACTTCTGTTCACTGAGGGAAGGGCTGTAACCTCTCTACCCACAGCTGTGCTAACATATCCTTGATAATTCTTCTTCTCCCTGGATCAGCTCAAAGCTTCAGACATATCATGGCTTTTAATTAAATTAAAACAGGAGGAAAAAGTTCCCCTTTTATGAGTGTGCTCTGAAGGGAACAGAATCTTGCAAGTGAAGCGCACACAATGATCCCGTCTATTTACAAGTCTTAGAATTAGATGAAAATAGGAAAAAAGGAAACTTTGTTCTGCTCAGAACGACAGTTTGATATAAAACAAAAAGGATGGCTTTCTAAAACATTTCAAAAGAGTTTTCTTTTTTTCTGAAGATGTGTTTGTAATAGAAATTCCAAGGCTTCTTCCATGGCTTCGTACAAGCCAAGTAAGAAAAATGGAATTAGCTGTAGGATCTGAATAAGAATCTTGAATCCAGGGGGTAATAAAAGCTGAACATGTTTTGCAGTTTTCTGTGTAAAATGAAAAAAAAAAAAGACATGAAGATCAACACACTCAGTTTGAAGACAGAACTTTGCTGCACACTGTATCACATTCCTCTAAAAAGAAGTCTGGTTTTCTCTGTCTGACAGTCACCCATGGACATAAGAATCAGACTTCAATGAGCCACACAAAAGTCTTTTCACTCTTTTTTCTGTCCTTCACACACTGAGTTCTCAGTGTCTGGTAGGGCACTCACAGGGCCCCGAAGTGACTTCTGAAGTAGGATTCATAATTGGTTGTTTTCTTCGTACGCTGTCGCCCAGCAGAGAAGATACAGGTTAGAAAAGCATCTTCAGAAATAAATATCCCCTGACTACTTTTCCTGTGGCTCATTCAGAAAAAAACTCCCTTCTAGTGGAAGATGTCCCTGGTCTGTGACACTTGGGTTGGAGCTAGAAGATTTTTAAGGTTCCTTCCAACCCATTCTAGGATTCAATGAATATATCACACCTGATTTTTTGTTTGCCCAGTGTTTTCTTATCAATGGTACTGCACAGATAAGCTTCACATCATCCATGTTACTGGTGATTAAAACCAATCTGGAGTTTCACAGATGGCATATTTCAATTTAATTACATTTTCTTATAGTGAATACATCTGAACAAATGACAAAATGATGTGATGCCATATTCTGCTGCAAGGCAGAACACAGTTTGATACCTACAGCCATGAAATCTTAATTCAGGAGTTGTAATTTATTAGCATCAGTATTACTGCTTACTCATCACTGAACAGCCAAGATCAGGGTGGAAAGCTAGAAGGTGTCACCTAAAACAGGAAGAGATAACAAACTGACAGACAGTATGGTTTGAATAGATAAACAGTCATCCCAGATGTTTCTTTCTTTTTCTCAGTGAAAAACAAGATCAACAATGAAAGTTACATGGGACTTACATCACTGCAAGCAGAAGCAGAGAATTGCCCTGGCACCAAGTCTGCAGTCCTGACAATTCTCACAAGTGCCTACTGAAAGCTATTGCTATCTGACATATGTTGCTATAAGTGCTAATTAAATCTCAGTGCTGTGTTCTATTATTAAAACAAGAGTCCTTATTGCCACTAAACAGAGCTGCCTCCCTGCAGGAGCAGAGCTATCAGCTGCCTGGGTTTCCCTGATATGTCTTCCTTTTCTGTCCTTGGAGCACCATCTAAGCAGATTTTTGAACAAGTGGAGCCGGTGCCTGGGTTTTGGGAATTTCCAGCAGAAGCTTGGCAGAGGGCTTGGCAGGCTGCAGCAGGAACGGCAGGACAGTGGGAGAAGGAAGGAGGAGATGTTCACACAGAGCTGGATCTGAAGTGCTGGCAGGTGCTGGGCTTGGCTGGGTCCCCAGAGCCCCAGGTGTGAGCAAGGCTGGGGCTGGGGGGGAACAGAGCAGGAGAGGAGAGGACAGTTCTGTACAGGAAGGATTTTAGGTCAAGGTGGAGGGAACAGAGGACTCTGGGAGCATTAGAGTTAGATGGGTCTGAGGGTTGGACAGGAAGTACTGGAGCTGGTGGTGGAGATCTTGGGAGAGATGAGAGGATAGGACTACTGGGGCTCTGTGTTGGATTTGGGAAGTGTGGGAAGCTCTAAGCCAGAAAGCCTGAGGACCTGGGCATTTTGAGGCAATGGAGATTTGATGTGGGGCTCTAGGACTTGTGTTCTGTAGGTGAAAAATATTGTGATGTGTTGGGGCTTGCTTGCTCACAGCGATTTTGTTCTGAATATGATTCATGTGTTTCCTTTCAGGAGAGAGCATTGGACAGCAATGCATTTTTCTACCCATTACTTCTTTTAGATACTTTTGTCTATTTTTCCTTTATTTGGAGAAGTGGTAGTATTAATCAGGTAGGACTAATCAAGATCTGAGTATACTTCTCTCCAGTAGAGATGGGGCAAATGAATAAGAACTATAGACAAAGAAATGCCCCCCACAGCCTCCTTTGCCTAGTTAGTGCTTGTATTACTGACTTTTAACCATTCACATAGTCCTATTGCAAGGACTGCAAGGCCACTGTGAAACAGATGTCTTTTGCACAACTGTGAGAGTGCATGTAACCTATCTCTAAATTATAATGATGGATGCATAGAAACTTCTTGCTCTGCTACTTAGCACAAGGTTTATCCCTACTGAATGCAGGAGTCTTGTGCACCTGTTTCTCCTGTAGATGCTTAAATTAAGATGTGATCAATATTCCCCGTGTCTGCCTTTTTTGCATAAAATTCTCAGCCAGAGGATTTCAGAGCAACCAGATCTGGCTGAATGTGGTCCACATCTACAGCATCTTTGCACACAAAGTCAGACCCAACCCATGTGCTTACTCAAACCTAGAAAACGTAATGCTCACAACTTCTTGTTGGAAATATGAAAACAAAGTTCTCTGCTAATGGAATAGGAAGAAAATTTCCTGTCCTTTACAGACAACTGATACAAATGGCAAAGTATATTAAATATTAACTCCCCTTCCCCTGGCCATGACTCAACTGAACAATTCTAGAATAAATATATTGTAAATATATACGTTGTTTAAAAATGAAGAAATTCAGTAAGACAAATGTTGTAAAAGTTGCAGTATGGTATTCTAGTCTGCCCACACACAAACATCCATGAATAGATATAGAAACGTGCCACAATTCCTATTCCCAATGTACAAATTCCACTCTTCATTTTTAATAAAGTCCTAAAACCTTTTGTGATGAGCTCCACGTAGCCAAAAAAGATGATGTAATCCTGGAATGGTAGGAGCCAGCATGAGGTCACAGGCAGAAGACTGCAAAGATCTGTGCATGAGCCAGCTTGCTGTTATCCCAGGCAGCCACACTGCGGAATTTCATTTACAAGCTAATTGCACCCTACCTCAAAAGCATGTTGATTTCTAGCCTCTAATATTCTGACAAGAAAGTTGCAGTACTTCACTCTTTTTCTGAGCAGAATATATCTTCAAGTTCTCAACCTGAGTGTATTACTGACTAGTTTGTGCTCCATTTGCCTTATGCCAAACTCACCATGAATTTATTAGGTGATTTTAACCTCCTTTTCCAGCTGCAATATTCCTAGCCATTTAAAAATCAAGAATTACCTTCCCTCCTGCACACCTCAGTTTTGAGAATGCTATAGAAATTGCAATACTTTTTTTTTCAGCAGTATTACAGCATTTTATTCTTTCTTTCTAGTTTCTTTCTCATCTGAGTTAACAAGATATGTTGAGGGTATGTTTTCAAGCTTTTCTTAGAAACTTAAAGAAAAGAGAAAGACAGTGGGATTACCTGCATATCTGCTGTATGGCTATTCCTGGAATTGATCATTAAATAAATATCCTGTTTGATTATTTTCATAACCAATAATATCAGAATCAGTTGAGCCAAGTCACACAAAGGCATTATGGGCAAATCGAGTGCTGGAGGAATTCACTATAGCAGCTTCAGAAAATCTGTTTCTTCAAAAACTGGTTGTTTTCAATGAGAACTTGAGTGTTCTCACGTAGCAGCAAAGTATTTTAATGGCAGACTAGACATAGCCAAGATGAAATGTCTAGCTCTGCTGAGATTTTTTTTTCCTCCTTTTTCTTTTGCAATTTAGGTTATCCTGACCCTGTGTCCAATAGCTGTCTCAAATATAAATGAACTGGAAAGGTAAACTTAACTGTTGTTTTTCAGGTCTGCATGTAGGTCCCAGCTTTTAGTTTTTGGTATTTTGTAACCAGATCATTTTTGTGATGATGTCAACAATAGTTTCTTTTGAAATCTTGACTTGAATCCACTAAAAGTTGCTCAAATCTGAATCACTTTGAATTCAATCTTTCTGGATCAATGCACTGACTCTTCCTACGGTAAAAAATTTCAGACTGTCAGAATAGGAACTATTATTATTAGTAGTAGTATAATTGGTGTTATTATTTAATTTCTGTGATTCAATCTGTGAGACTGTGATACCTCCCTAAAGTCAAAGACATGGACAGAAGGACAAATGCTGAAGACAGGGTGAAAGAATTGTGATTTTACACAGTATCCTGTGTAAAATAAGTTTCTCATTTCCCAAAATCTCTGCAGCCATAAAATAATTCTCTTAAGAAAATAACATGGAAACAGTGAGGAAAAAAAAGCCACTGTTCCTTCTGACCCTCACTCTGAAAAAAACCTCCACAAAACAACAAAGGAAAAAGACCCTATAAAACAAAACAAAAAAATAGAGTATGAAAAAGATACTTTTCCTTTATCCTTATGTTGCGATCAAAATACAATTATGCCTGCAGACACATATAGAGAATCCTGATGTCCTGGCTGATACCTTTCATCGGCTTGAAGAATTATCCTAACAAAGTGTTTAAGCTACAGCAAGAGAATAAAATAATTACTGCATGTACAGAGCAACCCATGGGCAGAAGTACTGAAACAATAGCCTGCATGCAACAGCTTTGAGCAGCTACACACAAATCCAGTCCAGTGCCCTGGAGAAAACTCATGCTGGAGTGGAACCAAGCATAAAAAATTGAGGTTACAGCCATGCACCTTGGTTTGATATGTTGCACTGTATGACAAAACATTTTTTCACCTCAGAATATTTAGAGTTTCTGCAGCATCCATTTTATTGTCTCCATGGTGTGAATTAATGACAGGCCAAGATTTGTGCCTGTACCATGTTTTTAGGTCCTCAGGGCCAACCAAAAATATGCAGTGAATACTATATCAGACACTTTGGAATAAATGAGCATTTATTATATGGTCATGTGGATATGTGCACATGAGTAACTATTCAGTATCCCTGTATTTGTGCCTCAGAGTCCTCCACGGAAGGAAAAATAAGGGCTGCTGGGAATTGTTACTTGCCTCTCATTGTGGCACACAAGCATTCAGGAATATTTCTAGACAGAAGTTATCTCTCTCAAAATGCACATTACACAAACTGATAGAAGTGAGGGTTTCAATCCTGCCATATAATTTCTGTGTCTTTAATGTGTTGAAGATGTGCTGTGGTGAACAAGATTACAGAGAAGAGCAACAGCACCTCTCAGTAAACACCCTTGCAGGGTAATAAAGTGATGTATTAGAACATATTTTAGTTTTTACTTTATCTTTATACTAGGTCTATTTTGGCATAAGAACCTGCTCTAATAAAATTATATAAGGAATATGTCTTTATGCTTCAGAGCATTAGACTTCCATAGATTCCCTC
Source organism: Sturnus vulgaris (assembly GCF_052056855.1). Taxonomy (NCBI): domain Eukaryota; kingdom Metazoa; phylum Chordata; class Aves; order Passeriformes; family Sturnidae; genus Sturnus; species Sturnus vulgaris. The sequence goes on along the minus strand of NC_142244.1, from coordinate 40,133,021 downwards.
TGGCTTGAGGGAATTTTTCTATGTCAGGCATATGTCTCATCAACTGCCCTTTATTGAATTCCTCCTGCAGTTACTTTTAAGAGTTTCAAAAGCCTAAAAGTACCACCTATTTTGCCCAAACCAATAATTTTGATCTTCAGTGCTTGGCAGTAATTTTTGCCATTTATGAACACACTGTGTCTGTAAGGAACAATGCTCCAATATACATCCCTCACTCTATCTCAGGTGGTGATTTCATTTAGCATTTAGCATGTGCTACCAAGTAGGCAACCATTCACCCATCTCTGTAAAATGAAAGTGCTAGAAAGGTTATTTTGGTAGAGACAGGTTAAAAAAATTTTAAAAAGCCATCTACACCTCTGGCATATGTGATTTACTGCTCGCTACAGTATTGCATGGGACAGTCTGTGTCTTTCACTCAGTGGATGAGTTGCTGTTGTTCTTCAAAGTTTGACAGCACCTTCATTTAGGCAAAAGTCCCCATGTTTTACTCAGAAATTTAACATATTTTTGTGCAGTCAAAATGTATCTTTCCTTGTCAGTGTATTGCACTTTATGCTAACTAAAAAAATGAATAATAAAACTTGACATTTTTCTCCAAAGCACAGCAGAATTAAAGGTCAGACTTTCAAAAGAACCTGTAAAACTCCTCTAACAAATTATGCAACAGTATTTAAGTGCACAAACAGTTTTTTCAAAGAGTGCATAGAATGATGAATGAAAGCAATTCTGGTACTGTGTTTTAAAATTTGGCAATGAAGCTGAATTAATGGAATTAGGATAATTTTTCAAAAACATGTATGTTAGGTAGGAGTCTAGATATTATTCTTCAGCTTTTGGGTGAAAAATCACTGACGTACTTACAAACATACAACCTTTATCATGGGAAATATGAAAAGTAGAATTTCCATTGTTAAAAACAAATGCCATAGTTATTGCTTGATATATTAAAACAGTGTCCTGGGACTTCCACAAGACAGGAAATTTGTTTTATTAGGAATTATTTGGTCACACTGTCAGTCCATCACAAAGAACTCTCCAGAATGAGAGATGAAATAAAATGTGAGAGGGGAAATGGAAGGTTAGAGAATGAAAGGAGGGCATGAAGTTCCACAGGTGGCCAGGCAAGGTAGTTTCCTTTGAACTGTCCAATAGATTTTTCTTACCATACAGATGATGCTCTCTTCTCAGATACCTTCAGATATTTCAATAAACAAAACCCTATTGATCAGCCTACTATTGAAAAATAGACAGTGGAGAGCTGTAATTGTAACTAGACAGTCAAAAGCTATTTGAGTAATCTCTGACACACTCTGAAACCTTTGTCAAGAAAAAGTTCCAAAAATTGCTACCTTGGCAGGTGGGTTTATGGCCATTTATACCTTGTGCTTACAGACTGTCTTGGCTTGCAAAAGATAACTACTGTGAGAAACTTGCCAACAAAATTAACCTAACAAAGAGGTTTTAAAACCAAGTCCTAGGCTTTATAGGGGCCTGTCGACTGGGATGATAAAGAAGGGTATTATTTTGCACTGATTTTCCTCAAAGTATTCAGAGACTTTTGTTGCACAGATTGCCTGGCAGGTAGGTAGGGTAGCAGTAGCTTTTTCCCCCCGCCTCCTATTCTGTTGTTGGTATTGTGAGATTTTTCTGTGATGCAATGTGGATGATATTGGAGAGACTCCAGAAGAAGATACCTGAGGTCAACCTTGAATTTTATTGAAATTATTCTTTAATATCACCTTGTAAATGCTCTGTTAATTTATATTTATTCATCTACCTTGTTTTTGTTTATTCTTTTCCTAGCCCCTGTTTAGGAGCCATGGGGATTGTAAAACCTTGGGAGAAAACATTGCTTTTCACTGGCAAAGAAATTCCGCAATGAAAGTGCAGAAGCTTCTGTATCAAATGCCATGTGGAAAGAAATGATGCTCCCACAGCTGGTGGATTGTGTAGGAAATATATCTGAAACTGGTGGAACTGTCACTACTCAGAGATGAAGAGGAAAGGAGGTTGAGGGAAAAGGTACTCTAATTATATATTCTGATATAAAAGTACTCTGATATAAATATTTTATATAATATTGAAAATTTCTCCAAGTTGTATTTTTATTTGGTCACTGGCACTACTTCAAGATCCTTCTTTGCTCTTTCTTAGCCAAACTGGTGGCTATGACAAAGACCATGTCTACAGGTTCTTAAGATAGACTTAAGCTCTAATGCCCTTCTCTTTCCCACTCCATTTTCAAATTTCAAAAAGTGAAGAGTTTTCAATATATTTTTCCTTTTGATTTTTCCCTCTACTTTGTTGGATCACACAAAGATATTGCGTGATATCTACTTCAGGTGTACTCAGAGAAAAATAAAAAAGCTAGTCTTGTCCATTGTCCATTTTTTCATTTCTCTGTACCACTAAACACCACAATAAGTTCCAGGATGATTCGTTTTGCTGTTGCACGGTCAGAGGAGGTTGCCAGTCAGCCTGAAGATGACTTCTTTTCCACAGGAGTGAGGAACCCTTCAGGCAGTCATTTTTCAAGCTATGTGCATGCATGGAAGGTGTTTATGTGCATCAGTCTGTCTAGCAGTGGCTGTGAGTAGCAAGAGGTGTCCTGCACTGCCAGCTCTGAGGTTCTGTGTTGTAATCAGTTGGAGGACAGGACCTCAGGCATTCCTTAGAGAAAGCAGTTTGGAAGGGGTAGCTTAGTGGTTCCATTTTGCCTCTTTTTGAACCATTATAACACTGAAAGTGATTTCATCACTATGAGCATTCAGGAGGTACAGAAAATAGAATTGAAATTAAGGAGAGAGGAATCAAGGTATGCATTTGTGTTATCCACCAGTGAAGTCATATGTCTGTGCACCCCTAAAAAAGGATAACTACTTTTCTGATTGAGGCAAGAGACCAGCCCAGTCCTATTCTGCCAGTATGAAAGTGGAAGCTGTAAAATGAAGGAGGCTGGGAAAGTCAGTGAAAGAGAAGTAGCCTCCTAGAAGCAAGCATCTCATCCAGTTTTTCTGCAAGTCCAGCAGAGTGATAGCTGTTTTTATCACTTGGAGGCAGGGTAGAGAGGACATGAGGTCACTCAAAGGACACTAGCTTTTATTCACTGAGCATAAAAATGTAGCAACTGAAGCATAAATACTTTCCATTAATCATAGTAGGAAATAAAAAATACACATGATTCGATAATAAGACCAGAAACAAAGTATTAACTGAAACCTCTGTGGGAGACTGAGGACTGCTTTTAAACAGGCATGGAGGGATGGAGATCAAGTAATGGTAAATATATTAGGGAATCTGTAGTAACCATCTATATGCTTGTATAACAAATGAGCATTGGACTTGAGTAGATTTTTGAGGCCTTTGCTTCTGTATTAGCACTGACAGCCTGATTATCCTTTGATGAGGGACACCACACTACATGAAGAAGTTGTCCCTGCTGCTTCACACTGTGGACAGGTGGCAGGAACACCACTGGACTACTGCACACCACATTCTTAGTTTCTTAGGACAAGATTTCCGATTCTGCTCTTTACCTAGCTTCACGTTATCCTTTTTCAGGCCATACCCTTCAATGATAGCCTGCAAGTTATCCTTCATCTCCAGAGCTTCCCAAAAGTTTGCATCCTCTGAAGGAAGCAGGGATTTGAGACCTTTACTTTTGTAGCTTAATCCTGCATCAATATTTAAAGATGGAAATACCATCCTGTCACTGTGACCCCTGAACAGCTGAAGGCAAATGAATAAATACAGCTGTTGGTCCTAGATAGAATACAAAGAAGCTCAGAATGATGTCAGGATCACTGTCAAAATGCTGTGTGCTGGAAATAAACCCACATGATCATTTTGATTTCAAATAGGAGCACAGTAGTGCTCTTATCAGTTCATCCCTAATAATTATTACGTTGATGACTGAAAGATGAAATGTTACAATGATCTCAATTCACAGAAAATTTTGCTGCATAGAGAACTTGTTTATGGAAGCTTATACCTTTACATGGTTGTAGCTGCAGCTGAGAATTAGAGAAAACCAAGTAAATATAAGGAGATGCCTAAGAAAGTCATCTATTGAGATATTTTAGGAAAAGAAAGGTTTCTAGGTTCTTATTCCTTTCAGGTGACAATAGATGTGCAAAAAGGTACCTAAAACTAGGATGGAATCACCCATATCTTAGTAGGGAGCTTGGGAGAGAGAGAGAAAGACATTTCTGCAGGACAGTTTCAATATCTACATGGGCCATGAGGTGAGAATTATCCTCTGGTAGAAACATCAGCAGGGTAGTTAAGAAGTGGGCAATTTAAAGCATGGGTTCAGAAAAAAAAAATTAAGAGCACATAACCTGTTGATATTTTAGTATTTTCTGTATTAATCTACAGATGTTGAAGTGTTTTATGTGACACGTTGCTTGAAGAAACCTTTTATAACTGGAAAAATGTCTAAATATAAGATAGAGGAAAGTTGATGCATTCAAAATTTTCTTTTCTTTTCTTTTCTTTTTTTTTTTTTTAACATGGTGAAGAGCTCTTCTTCACATTACTGTTCAAATGATAATGGGCTACCTGAGTAAAATCACACATTTATACCAAACATTCTGTGAGGGAAAGGAAAAAAGTTGGAAGTTTCAATGTGCATGAAACCATGTTGAAAGAATTCAAGTTTTCCTGCTCTATGACTTTCTTCTCTTCTTTTTTATTAATTAAGCAATGCTTTTTTAAGTACATATTTGACTCAAAAAAAGCCTATTACAAGAATCTTCTTCATTTTAAATAGATTTTGTAAACCTTGTCTTACATATACTTCACTAACTTTGTGTCAGCACTCTTATTGCAATGAATATGCTCATAAAAAGTATTTGTTCTTTTTTTTTCCTGATAAAACCTATTTAAAAATTGACAGCAATAAGGTTAAGAAGAAGATATATTTCCACTGCTAGATGGAGGAGATTCAGTAAGAGATCTTTTCTTTCCCCATCTGCAAAAAAACTTGTCTATAAAGAGGGTTAACAAAAGTGTAGATAGAAGATAATTAGTACTGCTTGGTCTTGAGGCCAGGATTTGGTTCATAGACCCTTTTCATCTGTAGTATAGTTTGTAAGTTGTGGTGGAAAGGCTCCAGTGCAAAATGCAAAAAGATAAATGGAATTTTGAAGTTTGCTTTGAACTTTCATATACAAAATAAATTATAGACAAAATGGAAGAAAAAATTATGGGAAATTATGTTGAAATATAATCTGAGAAAGACTTTTCTGAAAGGACACTGTAGGGATATCAGTAGGGAATACCATCAAAAATCATCGAAGAAGCTTACAAGGTATTGGGGAAAAAAGAGGTGGAAATCTGTCATGAGTTGAAATACAGCTTGAATTACCCTGAGGTTCTTGGAAATGTTCCTAGTCTTAGATATCACTATTGTGATCTATCAGTTTTTGTTGTACTACTGGACAAGTCTTAGTTAAGAAATGTAATGAAGCAGGTTTTATTTTCCTTTTATCATTCAATAGTAGAAAGATTAACCTGATTTTTGAGAACCTTTATATAACTAGACTCCATATAATGATCTCACCTATCACATTCCCTGTATTATTGCATCACTTCTAATTAACTCCCCTGTTAATGATTTGAGACTCTTCATTTTGCAGTTTGAGAATGTTATCAAAGATTTTCTGAAATTTACTACTGTTAGTTCTATTCATTCCTTAAAGTTCATCATTGACTTTTTTGAATTGCTAATGGCTTCATTAAGACAGCACAGCCAGAATGCTGTATTATCCTGCTAAGCATTCGTGTGATCGTCAGCATAAGACCTGGATACTTCTTATTCATTAAGGATTTCTGTTCTCTCATGTCCGTGGGAAACAGTGAAATATTATCCCTACTCCATGTAGGATAATGTGAAACAGTAGATTATGTAGACCGTTCAAGATAATATGGAAATCAAAAACTGAAACCGTTTCTTAGTTTGTAGTTAACCATATATCTCTTGACTATCATGTTATTCAGCATTTCAGAACTTAGGAAATGCTTAATTTGAAGCAAAATATCATAAAACATAGATTCTGATTAAGGAATGGGAATATTCTTAACAATTTTTAATGTACTAGATAAGCTTTCAGCAGAAAGATTTTTTTTTCTATGTCCTTCTTCTGACTGGTTAGTTGAAGCAAGATGCAAAACAAGCCAGAGAAAATCCTTATTCATGAAAGGGCAGCAGACATATGGAACACCTTGACAAAGAGTACAATGTAAAAAGGTGCTTTGAAGGAAACTGGAGAAACAGTTGGAGGAGGGATTTGTTATTATGCAGTGTAGAAAGCTAAATGTTTTTAATGAACAAATTTTAAAAGATTTTTTTCCCACAAAATCTGTTTTTACATACAATCTAAACCTAAAAAAAAAAAAAAAAAAAAAGGAAAAAACAAAACAAAACCAAAAACCCAACAAGTGAGCAAAAGCAAACATTTTTTGCTAAAGAACACTGAAATATGTTTTGGATGCCTTATGTCCCTGTCCTCCTTGAAGCAATCTGTTTGGACAAAGTAGGAAGTCTGTGATGCATCCGGACTTCTGTCTTGCTTGGTAACTTGATTTTGCATCTTGCTTCAACTAACTTTGACTAAAGCTCCTACTATTCTTCTTGTATGAGAAGGCAAAACGAATAACAGATTTTTATTCATCATCTTTATGCTTTTCAGGATTTTATAGATCTGTAGTGTATCTCCTCTGGATCACCTCTTTTCCAGACTGGAGATCCTTAGTGACTCAGTTCATCCTTGTATGGGAGGAAACAAAGGTACAGATCTTTGATCATTCTTCCCTCAATGTTTTGCAATTCTACTATTTTCCTAGAGGTTAGGGGGTTATAGCTGTATCCAGAGTTTAAGATAAATTTAAACAAATAATGGATTTATACAGAAACATACTTGTGTTTTCTGCATAATTGTGTTTCCTGCTTAATTCTCTGTACCTTGAATCTGGCCTTATGATGGAGAGGAAATACTGAGCTGGTGTATTTGTGGATGTATTTAAACCAAAAATTCTTGCCTAGCACAATATAAATTTGATTTCTTAGAACAGCAGAATAGCATGCATGGAAACTAAGAGCTGGAAGGATGAAGGCAGGGTCTAAAGATGCACATCTAGCCTGTAAATGTGAAACCAGGATTTTCTCTTCTATGGAAATGAACGACAGGAAAAACACACCAAGCATTTACTATATATTGTAAGTTAAACTCTGGATTTGAATTGCTTCATTATGTTTATGGTCTTTTTAGTTGTAGCCTATAATGGGTTTTAAAAAGGATGAATCTTCCTACCATGCTATTTAAAATGTAGTCCCTGAATCACTAGGTAACCAGAAAGAATCAAGGAGGCAGCATGTTTTAATACATATGACATTTATCTAAATCAGTCTCATATAATATGGCAAATAAACCACTTCACTACAGTTGTAACATTTAGCACCTTTTCCATGTAATTCAACTCATAGATGTCTAATTAAAGATCACTGAACCAAGTGTTTAAAAGGCAACCAATTTAATTGCTGTAATTGTATGATTTAGATGAATAATAAATGAGCTAATGATACTGTAATATTAAGTGTTCAAGTTGGTGATCAAGTCAATTAAGATATAATTGTAAAGCAGCAATCTACAAATAATGAGTGAAATCCTTCCTATTCAGAATTATGTTGATGGGAATAATATACAGTAACCTTATCATATTTCTGCACTTAATTTGATAGAAAAGAGCATATAGACAAATTTTAATCCTGCTGATCATGTAAAAATCATTGTGCCCATTGTTCTCCATCTTTCAAACAGATATACTGACTTAGCAGTTGGAAGCAAATTATAACAAGTGTTTTAAAAGCTCCTTATTTGGATTTTTAGGCTGACCTCTAGTAGAGAGATCTTCAAATTCTATTTAAATCCAGGATGATTGCCCCATCCTATAGTTCCACTAGAACAGCCAATTGCAGTTCAAATTTCAACTATTTGTCAGAAATAGCCTTTCCCTAGAAACCTATCAGAAACTGAAAGAAATATTTGCCAAATTCAGATGAGAATGTTGAAGGGACCTGTTCATCCTACTAATGCAGCAGGTGTGTGAGAGAAAGAATATACAGCAATTCAGAAAAACTGGAGATGCCTTGCCCTCAATTCCAGACATCAGTGGTCACTCTTGATATCCTCAAGGTGATACCTGGCAGTGTCTTTGGTGGCAATCTCATGGATGAGCAGCAAGAACTGGCAGCCTGGGGGACTCCAGGCAATCAATAATACCCCCTGAAAGATCAGGGCAGGTTTACAAATGGCTGCTTCCATTCTCTTCCAGGTCTGTCACCTCAGCTTTTCCCTCCCAGCATGAAGGTGGCTCAGGCTCAATTGTTTGTGGTTCTGATAATCTTGTTCCTTTGTAATCCTGTGAGTCCAAGAATTGTAGCTCTACAAGTGGAGAAGGAGCCTTATTGACAAATAAACTACTGGTTCTAGTATTAAAAGTGAGTAGTGATTAGAATCATTGTGTGATATTTGTTTTCCCTATCATCAGTCTCCAACAGGAGACAAGTCTGAGTGACTCTCTGCTATTTGAAAAGAACTTCAAGTTATATTCACAGTGTTGTATAACAGGTGTGTGAACTGGACAGGAAAAATTGCCCTGTGAAATTAATGCTCTCACCAGTAACCCTAGAGGGGGATTGCTTTAGATTAAGCACTGAACTCTCTGGTATCTTGTGTTAAATGAGATATATTCTACCAAGTTGGACTAGTATTGGACTTTTTCATAAAAATTAATCCATTTACCAATTAAAGGTATTTTAGTTCCTTGAAACCTTTGCTCAAATTTGTTTGCACTCTGCAAATAGTTTCATGCGAAGAGACAGGTTTTACAAACCAAACTTTGGAATGTGGCCTAGAAATTAAGGCAGTTTTCTGGAAACCTAAGCTTAAATCTCCTTTCTTTCTGGTTCATAGATGATCTTTAAAGCAAGATCTCACTGTCACAGGAGAAGTGCTATAGCCCCTGGTCTTCCAGGTCTTTTGGAATGGATTCAAGTGCCTCTTGATCCAGTCCATACTCTCGTGATTTGCTGACAGAAATAAGGTCAAGTTTTGCTTTGTAGGTGGCTTGCAATGATTGATTTGTTAGTCTGCATGGCTTTACTTTTTGATGTTAATACTTAGGTGTATTGTGCAAAGTGGAAACTCACATTGCAGTTCCATCCTCTGTGCTTTCACTTGATGGTATGACGTTGCTGTGTCAAGTCTTAAGATGAGTTTTGCCATTGAGAGAAAAACTAGTCTTTCTCTTATATGGAGAATTTCTTTGTTTTTCATCTCCCAGAAATGGTAGGAAGTAGCTTAGAGTAGGAAATGTTACATTTTGATTTTTGAAAAATTATGTTTTGCTTGATTCATGCTTTTCTATTTCTTTTGCAGGCTACAGTACATCCTGGATTAAATATTTAAGGCATGCTGACACCCAGGCATAAGCTATAAATCAATGGAAATAAAGTTTCTACAAAAGCATATTTAAAAATAGTTTTATGTAAAGTATGAATTACAGAACACAGAGTAATTAAAGAAGAACATAATGCAATATTCTTTCATGTTATCTTGCTTCTTCTCAGCCTTAAGTACCTCCATCTTATTCAAGGTGTCTACATTATGCATGTTTCTGAGTATGCAGTTGTTTCAGAAATTGATAACACATCAAGGCTGAATGATCAAGATCACAGACCAGGGTTATTGGTAGGTCTACATGAATTCACTTATGAACAGGAGAAACAATCTAAAAGCTGCAACACAACTAAAGAGTACCCATATTCCTGCAAGCACATCAAACAAGTGTGGTGCCTGAACCTGCTGCAAGGAACAGCTCCTAAATCTTCTGAGGCCTAAGGAGAGAGATGTAGTAGAGCCAAATTAGCTCTGTGCTCAGCATGGACTCATCAGAGCTGTCAAGAAATAAGGCTTGTCCCTGTGGATGTTATATTACCTACTCTTAAAAGGCAAACCAGCTTGTCTGTAATGAGCTCCAGTATCTCTGTGTCACGGCAGGTTAACATATCCAAACTGCCAGTCCAGGTACTTTTTTGCAACTGGTTCCATTGAACTTGAAAATAAATTGAGTCAGGTGTTATCTTTTACGCAAGAAATCTTTCCCTTGACTGTTCCTTGTTGTGGAATGAACTACTGTAAAATAAATACTCATAAGCACTGTGAAACTTTTCCTACAGACAGCCAATATATCTTTGTAATAAGTTTGTATGCTACATAAGCAATTTTCCATCCGATCAAATTAGCATAATTTTTAATTGAATCTTATCATTTTCCTTTTTTTTTTGTTTTTTACTAATGCAGCTGAACTATAATTACATTAGTCTCTCTCATAAAGCATGATAAAAGAATACTAATCAGACAGTAATGAAGTATGATGCAGAATTATTACCTGGAGAATGGATAGAGGATATTAATTTTTACTTGGGTTGGAAGCCCTGATTTTGTCCATTCCTTCTACAGTTTTTTTGCTTATTCCTGCTACTATCCTTCCAGTATACTCTCTTTAAATTGACAAGGAATTGTCACCTCAGAGACATTTAATTCAAGATCTGGATCACAAGACAAGTTGCTGCAGATTGCTGACTACAGTGCCAAGGGATATATAAGAACATGTTTGAGGTTAGGCAGGTTCATAAGCATTTTTCTGTATAAAGGCAAAATACAACTCTTATCACACATCAATATTATGATTTAAATGAATCCTAAGGAAAAGTGCTTGTTTTCAGGCTGTCATTACAGTATCTCCTCACAAATGTTCTCTCCTGGTGTAAAGTCAGCACAAGTATCTGTATATTGCTTACCTTACTGAATTTGTCCATTTGCTTTTGGCAATAGCACACACAGTCTTAAAATATTATTTCCACTGCCAATGACTCCAGTATGTCACCTTCTTTTTGAAAAGACCTCTCTATCTATGATATGACTTTTTTCCATGGCACCTGTAAGACTTTTGTTTGTAGTCAAAGTCTCTCATGTATATGCATTTGCTTTTCTACCACTGCAACAGGTTATTCATTGATCCCTCTTACTTTCATTGCATTGAAGCAAAGGTCATGTTCTACCCAGACCATATGTTCTTTTATCTTTTTTTTTCCTGTCATTTAATTTTCACTCTAATAGAAAACAAAATCTACTTTTGTTTATAATTTTCAAATCCTTTGTCTTTCCCTCTTTTCTCTTATTATCTCTTCCCATTGTGGAAGATAGCATCAGCTGATTTTTCTCCCTTCTCAAACTATTCCTTATCCTCAAAAATCACATTTCCCAATATTCTAATTCTCACTGTCACCAAATTTGTGTTCAGATAGGAGAAACGGCACACATACATCTACATAGTCCCTGTAAATTTTCCCCCTCAATATTCTTGTAGAAATGGTCTATATTCTTCAGGCTCTAAGCCTTCTATAATCTTTCACATCTTTCTATGGCTTTGTTTCTGTGGTCTAAGGCTCCAAGGCTGGGGTCTGATGTGGCCCAGCTGTGCAATTTTGGCTCAGACTTCAGAGGAAATGGTTAAACTGTGAAAGGGAGCTATGAGAAAGGCTCTAAAGCTGACCCATGGAAGACAACAAAGTAAAAGTAGAGACAGAAATTGTAGTTGAGAAGAAGATTGCAGAATTCAAGACAGAAAACATCAACATTGTAAAATATGAGATCTCAAAGCACAACACAAGGAGCTGACAAAGTTGGTAGAAAATGGAAACTCAGAAACATGGGAAAATACAATTTAATGAGAGCTAGAGCTGCTCCCTCTCCTGATTCATGCCTGCCTGGCCATCAAAGAGTAACTTACTAGGATGGTGAACCAAAGCTTAGGCTAGGATCTTCTTACATTTTAGCTGTTGTTAGCGTGTTAGCCAAGAAATGACTGCTTCATTATTGAAGTTGTGTGGATTATGTTGTGGTTTAGCCCTAGTAGGGAGCTCAGCCCCACACAGCCACTTGCTCACTACCCTCTCTGCCCCCAGTGGGATGTGGGAGTGAATGGAAAGCGTAAAAATGAGAAAACTTGTGGGTTTTCATTCAACAATTTAAAAATGACAGGTAACAGCTGCACACACAAGCAAAGCAAAAAATACAGAATTAATTCTCTACTTCCCATCAGCAGGCAGGTTTTCAGCCATCTCCAAGAAAGCAGGGCTGCATCATGCATGATGATTACTTGAGACTTACCCTTAATCTCAGCTAGTCATTTTAGGCTTGCTTTACGCTTGCTTTTTTTTTAAAAGTATGGACACTTGTATGGAGTAATACACATCACAATAGAGTTGAAATTATTGAAATTACTTAAATGACTCAGTCTAGATATGCTGATTTCCTGTCATTGCCTGTGAAAAAAAAAAAAAAAAAAAAGATGTAGAATTCAGGTTCACATTTGGGTGTCTAAATTATCTGAAGCAAGTTAAGATAATGCCAGTGCCTTGTGTACTGAGATCCCCATATGATTCTTTTGTTTATTGTCATTCTTTCCTCTGTCAGTATCTACCTTTTGTCTTTTATTAGATGTGCTTTCTTTGTTATTAAGAGGAGTCTTAAAATTGAAGTAGTCAGTAGTGTTTCAAGATACTTGCTGCTGGCAGAGGGAGTAAGAATCTGGATGATCCTTACATTATCTTCTAAAAAATTTCTTAATATAGAACAGTAAAGGGGCCTGAAATTTAGTATGCTATGTAAAGCATCCAGCACAATGGAGTATTCATACATGCTGAAAGCCTCTGGCTTTTATCACAAGAGAAGTAATAAATCACCTCGAATCTTGATCAAATCATATCTTCACTTTTTGCTTATTTAAATACCACTTGCAGATTAAATTTGATCATGAGGGGATTTTTTGTTCTTTCTTTTTCTGCTCTCTCTAAACTTTTTGTAATGTTATTTTAAAGCAATAACCAACTGTTGAATAATATGAGACATTTGGATTTCCATCAGAGAATACAAATTTTACTTACAGTCCTTCAAAAGGAATGAGGATATAGAAAGTTTAGAGAAGAGATGAATAAATGAATATTATTTAAGTACAGTTCCCTGACTGTCTAAGGAATGGCCTAGGAAAGTATTTTTGTCAATATAAAGAAAATCAGAGATGTTTGTTTCCATATCCATAAAAATGGTTGTTTACACATAGTAGAGCCTTTGATACCACGTGTGAAGCATTATTAAAGGCATTTTTTAACAAGGGCGATGGCTATGGCAATACATAACAAATTTCAAGATAAGGTAATATATACAAATACTCTGCACTTTAAGTAAGAATTTAATGTAGTGACCCACAGGAAAGAATTTTAGCTAAAAGAAATATGGAATGTAAGATTGCTAACTAGAATAAAGGCAAATATTAAGTTGAAGAGAAGAGACTAAAGGATTGATGATCAAGGACTTAGCAAGTGAAGATAATTTAAAAATTGTTAATATTAGACTCAGTGTGATAAAAAGGAGCAAGGTCGAAAAGCAACAAGGTTTATCAATAAGAAATGGCCATGGAAGATGTCAGGCTTCATTTTTGAGTTCAGAAAGAAGGTAGAATATAATACATCCATATGTCGTGTTGAGAGAATTAAAAACAAACAGGACAGAGGTTACAAGAGGAGTTCTTGAGAATGTGGGACTGTGTGATTTGCACTGGCAACTTGAGCATAAAACTTCCAAAATGTGTATTATTTCAAAGACCAATGAAGAGCTTCTCCAGGTAGAAAACTAGAAGCCCTATGAAGAAATCTTTTTTCTTTTTTTCTCTCACAATAATTTTCTCTCCATAAATGAATACTTTTAATTGTTTTAGAACACTTAATTAATCCTTACTGTCCTTAATATTAAATTAAACAGTATTAATCCTTAATACTGTCAGTATTCTCACATGGGGTAGCTTCTGATAAAACTCCCAGCTGGATCAGGAACTCTGAAGAAAGTGTGTAGCTTTACTTGAAAGTCTCATTCCACATTTTATTGGGACAAAAATCAATACAGACAGTATGCACAGATAAATATCATTAAGAACAGTTCTGCTGCTTTATTCTGGGAGATAGCCAAAGTCCTAGGGGAGCTATTATCTCTTGGCTCTGGAAAAGAAAAGTCAAGAATCTGTTGGAACTTACGGATAAAAGAACCTGAGTCTTGAGTCTAAAACAACTTTGCAGTTCTTGTTGTCAAGTTCAATAAAAAAAAATTGTTCCTATTGAAAAAAAAGTAAAAAACCCCAAAACCCAAACAACAGTATTTTTCCTAGGAATAATTTATTTAAGAAATTACTGATCCAGAAATGTTAGATGCAGGGTAAAGGCAAAAAGCTCACCAACAGTACACTTGGTTCAGAAAAGATTGAGATGATATAAAAACACATCTTTATTTGAAGTATGTATCAAAGGCATAGCTATATATAAAGCTATGTAAAAAGGCATAGCTATGCCTTTATAATTGTTGAAGTAAATAATTGGAAATGATATCTTTCTGGGGGAATGCTTGAATTAGCATAGAAAATCCATCTGGTTAAAGGAAAGAACTTATTTTGCCAATCCAAACTGGAAAAAAAATCATATTTTGAAGCTGATCTACTGGTGACTCACATAGCTGGCAACTTTTGCTCTGGCTTTTTGCTCTAACTCTTCTGTTTTATTGAACGATTTAATTACAAGTGGTTATCTCATCAAATATGAGTACTTTCAAAAGTAAAGCTTTAAAGATCTGAATTATCTCTCATAAATCCAGCAAATATAGCTGAAAATTTGGGTTTTCCACTTCTTTCTCTAAATCAAATAGAAACACAGAGTCATCTAACAGGAGGGACCTTGGAGACCATCATTTTATGAAACCCCTGCCGTGGGCAGAGATACCTTCCACTAAATCAGGTTGCTCAAACCACCACCAATGTGTCCTTGAATGTTTCCAGGAATGGGACAGGCACAACATCTGGAATCCTGTGCAATGCCTAACTGCTCTCTGAAGAAAGAGTTTCTTCCTAATAGCTAATTTAAATCTCCCTTCTTTTAGCTTAAAGCTGTTCCCCCTTGTCCTCTTACTACATGTCCTGGTCAAATGTCCCTTTCCAGCCCCCTTGTAGCCCCCTCTAGGTACTGGAAGGTGCTGTCAGGTCTCCCTAGAGCCTTCTCTTTTCTGGAAGATGCTGTAAATTCTCCATAGCGTCTTCTCCAGGGTGAACAACCCAACTCTCTGAGCCTTGTCTTCACAAGAGAGGTGCTCCTGCTCTCTGATCATCATAGATGATTGATGGATTTGGAGATATTGAATAGAGAGATAGTTATGAGCCAGTTGTCCTAAGGAGGATAGTACCATATTGATTCACCTCTCTATAACAAGCTTGTTGCAGGATCCGGTCAGATACATTTGAAACACAGAAATTTGGTCATTTCAAATCTTGCACTACTAGTAGCACACAGCACAGCACCTTAAGGGCCAAGACTTTTAAGGGATTAAGAAAGGATTTGAGGTATAAGGACAAGATTATCTCAAAATCATCCTTCTCTTTGGATGGAAAGGAAAGGGTGGAAAAGGAGGGTGGAAAAGCTAAAAATATATTCTTTGACATGGGTAGTGTCAGTACTCAGCAATCTGAAATCACATTGGCATGAGATATTTTCAAGAAAAGAAATATGCTGTTAACACAATGCTTATTTAAATTAATCTGCAGAAACTTACTTAATGCATCCGTTTTTGTGTTGATAAATCTTGCAAATTGGTCTCTCAACAGTTTGATGTGGCCTGATAAAGGCAGTATGGGACTTCTGTAGACTTTTCTCCTGCACACAGTGTTAGCAAGGAAATGTGGTCTAGATTATTGGGCAAACACTAAAGCACTTATAAAAAACGCAGTCAATATCTTTATGATGATGACTGGAACAGAGTGTGTAGTGGGAGGGATGGGATTTGAGCACTTTCACGTACTGTTCCAAATATTTTGCCTGTAATGATGTGTTGTATCCTGCTATTGTTTTATATGCTGCTTAAACATTGTGTTATATTCCTGTAACAGTCACATAATTTGTGAACTAGCAAAACACTGGGGTTTTTTTATCACTAAAAGTTTCACATCAATATTAACCGGAAGTATTTCTTTTTTACTGGGGACTGAGATGCACTTCCTTGTGGTTGCTGCATCCCCACAAAAGGCAGTCATTGCTATCATCCTTGACTTAGTCCATGGGGTTTTAATGTATGAATGATTAAAGCAATAAAAAACGATTGCTACTTCTAAAGCAATAATGTTGGCTCAAGTGCAATCTCCAGCTCAGTGAATTCCAAAACTGCTGAAAGATGTGAAGGTATCACCATGGGGGCAATGATTCTGTACCTGCCACTTTCTTGGATTCCTTCTGTGCCATATTTTTTTTATGCCGTTGATCTTCACTTGATTTCTGGTAGCAAAGTCTTCACTATAGTGAAAGAAAGTTGGGAGAAGAAGGATAAAGAGTGTAAAGAAAATAATGTAATTCAGGTTCATTTTATAATGGCTGCCCTCCTTGGCACAATCTGGCAAATACAGAACCAGGTAAGGTTAGTTCTGGAGTATTCTGTATGAATATGAAGAACCAGTGTAATGGTTCTTAACATGTTAAAATTCTTCTCACTCTTCTATCTTGGTTTGAGCTTCCAATGCACACTGAAATTGTTGACAGAGAAACCAAGAATGCAATAGTCTTGAGCCACCATCTGGGGAATAAAAGCTGTTTCCAAGTTAAATTTCTGCCACCGAATACTTTTGTCAGAAGAAGTCAGCCCATGGCCTGATTCTTGCTTTTCTTGTGCTCCTTTCAGCTTTCATTCAGCATCTGACTTGATGAGAAATAATTCCTTTCTATTCTGCCCTTGGCACCTTTTTTTATCTGTTCGACTTGGCTAAAAGCACAGCACAAGGAAAATCTTTTTGTCCTTTCTATCACTAAGCTGAATTGATAGAGATTTCTATAAATAATTAAAGGATGATAATTAACAGAGCATAAATGTATGAATATTTCAGGATTTTGACAATAGCTGACAAATGCAAGAACATGCAGAGCAAGGAACTGTCTCTGTGGGTCTTTTATGACCTCTGAAGTCTCTAAAATATTAAATTTTTCTGATTTGAGCATCACTTGTTCCTTTTTTTTTTTTTAAGATCAGTAGTGACCCTAGAAAACCAAAACATTCTGGTGAAATAACCAAGCTGAAATTCAAGCATGTGAGTACTTGTGTCTACATGAGAGACCTATTCAGTCTTTTAATGAAATATTTTCAGGATAGGTGCTCTAAGTACCGATAGATCTGTTAGAAATAGAAATTCTTAAGGAGAATTGATTCATATTCTTAATTCCACATGGTAAAATAAAATAAAATAAAATAAAAATACATCTCTATTTGCTGAGAACTGGAATTTAATTCTAGCGCATAATGATCATGTAGCAGACTCTCTACTGTGACAATAACCCTTTCCTGTATTTAATATATCTATCTATTATCTATATATCTATATATATATCTATATTTATATCATCTATATCTATATCTATCTATCACCCAAGAACCTTTTGGGCAGTCAACTGCAAGAGATGCTGCAATGACTGACTTCCAGCTAGCCCAGAAGAGCTTGTAAGGCCGCATGAAAAGCTTCCTCCTCATTTTTAATGTTCAGAGTGAATAACCTGAGTCTTAGCAGAATGCTGCTGGATTGGGACACTGGAGTTTTTCATCCATCTCTCTTTCATTGCTTGCAGCATACTCCCTCAGCTGTCCACATGTAGAAAGCTGCATACAGGAAGAGCTCACTGCATATGTGATTCTGGTTTGGGTGTGTTTTGGGTTCTTCACAACAAGAAAAATGGACAAGAACTTGTTCATAACCAAAACTCTGCATGAGTTAAGCAGTGTTTCCAAAATTGTGTCACACTGCTTTTAGAATGGGGTTCATTGTCTCTCATGATTTGGTAGACACACAATGGCATGGTGTCTTCACAAAAAGAAACATAAACATTTTTAAGTGGAGAAAAATACATTAAGGAATAATAAGAATAAGAAATGGTTCTTATCCTATTTTTGTATTCAGATGGCTGAATCTGGCATTTATGAAATTCAAGAGAATATATGCATGGTTGGACCTCAATTATTCATTGACTGAGAACTAATATTTATTAAAGAGCTAACTGATTAAATAAATTACCTTGCACACGGTTATCAAACCCTTAAGGCAGCTAGGAATGACAGAGGATGGGGAAGACAACCCACAGTCAAATGAAGAAGTAGGAAATCAGGTTGGCCAGTGTCCTGGTTTTGGGCAAATTTGGGGGGAAAACCTCCAGAAGGAGCCCCCAGACAGCAAACCCCACGACTCCTCCCCCCCACCACCGGGTTCGGGAAGAATTTCCTCGGAGAAGAGTGGGAGAAAAAACCTGTTTATTTAACAAGCAAGACACTCCCCAGCACAGGGAAAAAAGACAACACCAGCTGACAAAAAAACTCTTTCACCGTTCTGAAGGGATGACAAACTCAGTCTCTCTGGCGAGTGGTCGCTCAGTTATCAGTCTCTGGCGCTGGGGATGACTGCTGCAGGTGACAGAGTGTAGACTCCCGGTGTTTCTTGGGGTTTCCCAGGTCCCCGTCCGGAACAGGTTCAGATGGTATCCAGGAGAGGGAGGGGACGGGGTGGAAGAGAAAACAGTCCAGGGAAAAGGTTGGACTGCCTAGCTGAACTAACTAATAAGAAAAAACCAAGGGCAAAGCGAAGGAAAGAAAAAGAGGCAGAAGCGAGCAAGCAGGCAAGCAAGCAGGCAAGCAAGCCGAGCTAAAACCTCTCCTAAACATAGACCATGGGGGAGGTGAGCCGGCTGATAACAAGACAAAACAAAGCTTCACTCTCAGACTCAGTCCTGGAAGCACAGGACATAATACCAAACATAATCAGGACACACAATTGGAGATACAAACACCATAACATCACCCTAGGACAGCCAGCAAGGAGTACAGATGATTAGGACAGAAGAGACACTGCAAAAAATACAAAACAAGACCCCCAAGAGTATTTTCACAGGGAATCACAACCATGAACTTGAAGGGAGTAGACTGGCCTTTTCTAGGCCCTCTTCTCTTTTGCATTGTCCTGAAGAGATGATAAGTAAAGGGGTGTTGCCTGATTTTAAAGGATTGCTTCCTCCAAACTCAAGAATGGAGCCTCCTGATATGCAGGAAGGGAAGTAAAAGTGGCAAAAGTACTCGTGCTTGATGTGCTTGGTGGTGGGGAATAAATAAGATGGAGCCAGACTTCTCAGTGACAATCAGTGGAAACAAACTGAAATACAAGGAATTCCACTTGAAAAATATTATTTTTAATTATTTATTTATTAATTACTGTAAGCTTATACGTATTGCCCAGAGATGTTTCAGAGTTTCCCTCCTTGAGGTATTCAAAACCCAAGTGGATGTTTACCAACCTTCTCTCTCTAACCCAGCTTCCAGCAAGGGTTTGGACCAGATGATCTCGAGGGGTCCCTTCCCACCACCACCATTCTGTAATTCTGTGATTTGTTCCTGTTCAGGCAGGAACTCTGACCAGCTGCATCTGCTCTGTTACAGCTAATAGAGCTTCCAACTGTTTCATCTGAACCCCACACTTCCAGCAATAGCACCTGTTCTTTGGTTATTTCTCATCTTAAACAGCAGTTCATGTAGCATCTGGGATTAGTTAAGGACCTTGTTGCTCAAAGGAGAATTCTTAGTTCTTACTTTCCCCAATGACCTTTATAGCCCAGTACTGCAAGCCTCCCTTAGGTTAAAGAGAACATTTACTGAGGCACATTTAGACATAATTAATTGCTCCCAATTTTAAAATATATAAAAGATATTAAATTTCCTCATTTTTTTATGACTTGCTCCTTTTGAAAAGCGATGCCTGAAATATTATCAAATAAAAATTTTAAACAGAACAGATTTTTGCACCTGGTTCCATGCCCCTTAGTTATTGAGATATTAAAGAAGAAAATCACAACTTTTTCTTTGTTTTCCTTCCTCTGCTTTTCATTGTTATGTTTAGCTATTTGCCTTGCACAACTACAGTTCTTGCCCCTGTTCACGGCAGCAGCTTTAAAGGTACACGCTATAACTCACACTAAGTTCAGTGCATTTGAATCCTAAATATTATATAAACACTGTTTTGCAAAATGTTACTGCTTCAGGAGAGAAAGCATTTTTGAAAGCATTTTCCATCCATTTTCTTCTAAACTTGCTACAGTGCTCTCTGTGGAAAGGGAAGCTGGGTCATGCAATGCAGAAATTGTGGTGCTTTCTGGGATTCCAGCATGAGAGGCTGTGCTAAAAAGGGGGTGCAGGACAAGGTAGATCACGTGCAGTGCAATCAGAGAGACATCATTAACTCTGCCTAGGGATTACACCATTTTACAGGGGAGGTAAAGCAAACCCTAGACATCAGGGGTGCAAAAGTGATTAAAAACTTCCCCATGTGCTTTGAGCAGCTTGAGACCAGCAATATGGTTTTGCATAATGCTTCATGTGATCTCACTGTGCTACTGATGAGGGGATGCTCTTCACACATACTTTTCCCATCTCCTCTCCTAATTTACAGACAGAATTATGCTTCAGCTGCTATCCTGCTTCACTTCATGGGTTATGCTGCTGCAAGTGAGGCAAAAAGCTCCATGATTTAATGTAAAATAATCCCTTTGGTGTTCCAAACACCCTGCATTCACCATGCAGCCAAGCAAGTGCCAGCCCAAAGGAAAATCGGGTCTATTCAACTGAGTGGCAGACAGGAAGAATTCCTTTTTGGCATGTCTGCCTTAGATCTACTTAAGAATAAGTTTGAAGAACTTGATCTTCTCCCTGACTATATGTCCTGAGATCCTACATGGCCTGAAGCTGCTCTTACCTGAGAGAAGCCAGGAAAGCTTTATCATTCAGTCTGGAGAGCACAGAAATGGTACACTGCACTAAGATGTTTTCTGGGCTAAAGGAGGCAATTTTGTTGTTTGTAGAACAGCAAACATCACGACATTTCCATGTTCCTCAGGTACCAGGGCTGGCAGGGTTGGATGTGGGAGAGATGTGAGATCTGTGCAGCACCAGCCAAAAGCCTTGCAGCAGTAGCACTCATTATATTCACAACGATCTTGCTTCACAGGTTCTGTTGACTTGACCTGTCATTCTGTGATAGATGCTTTTAACTGATAGACATTTCCCCATGGGATAATATTAATCCCAAATGATGTTCTGTCATTTGCACAGTGCTGAAGCAGTCTAAACTTTCCCTCTCCAGTAAATCAGGCTGTCTCCTGACCCAGTGAGAGAGGATTACCCTCTCCACTGTATTTCTTAGATGTCTGGGGGCTTTGGATATAAAACCTAGTATATCTTATCTAAACACTGGAATAAAATTTGATTTACTATTTCTTTTTCTGAATAGTGATATAGTGGGGGATCTAAAGACCAGTGGCTAATGCTATTCTGTTTATGATGGTGGCATTTGTGAGAGACACAATGGGAGGATTGGATTGCATCAATCTGGTCACTGAGCAGTATAAAAATGAATTCACGTCCCTCTGTTTTTAAGTAGCAGATAAATATCATATCCCATGCCTATTTGGTCTTCAGCATATGTTTAGGAATAGCTTTTTGCTCTCACTGAAGAGAGAAGGATGATCTCCAGCATATAAAGAAAATAACTGGATTGGCTTTGTCCTTGTCTTCTTCCCTCTTTCCATGTTCTCCAGTGGTGGTCAAGGACATTAGTTTTTTTCTGAAAGATTCCTGAGAAGACCAAAGTCTTATGTACTAGACAATGAACTAGAACACATGCAGTTTTAAATTTAGCACTTCTACTAAAGACATCCTGAATTTTCTGTACCTGAAGTCTTTAAATAGGAGCTAGAACAATGAGCCTTATGCCTGTTTGATTATATTTTTTTAAATGAAAAGCAAGTCCAGCCTCAAGACAAAATATTTTTCCAGTCTACAAATGACCTTGCCTTTCACAGGGCTCAGTTTCTGTTTGCTCACTGCTTTTTTTTTTTTTTTTTCCCCACTGAAGTTCTGCAATGGTAGCAGTTTTTCTCCGAATCTCATGGCAAGACAGCAGTTTATTCAGCATGCTAAGCAGGAAACGTGGTTCTCTCATTAAGCCTTTTCTAGCCAGCAAGGAAACTGCATGTGTATCTGTCATTGCAAGGTAAAATAGGAACCATTGATTCCTGGTGCCTGGCAGGGATTATTTTGTGCCATGTAACACGAAGATGGATCTTCCCTTGCAACATTTATCCTAGCAAAGAGTGTAAGATGGAATGATTGGAAACAACCAACTGGGGAAAATGTATGTTGTTAAGTGTTGATAGAAAAGGCCTAAAAGCTAATGTAGTTAAAGGGAATTTGTTACATGCCCTTCCCCACCCCAAATATATTTTAGTCTTTATTTTCAAATAGTTTCTTGTATCAAGAATCAGTTGGCTAGCATTCTTCAGGATTTCTTTTACCTTCTATTAAGTTCCTCCTGTTGTTCTCTCATCATCTCTGCCTTACCTTTTGGCCCATCTTATCAGTCTGAAATCAAAAGTTGGTCAAATCTCATCTTAGGTTACAGTATTGAAAATAGTTCTGAAAAATTTTATGGAAATTGAACTTTCCCGGCCCATACAATTATCTAAGCAAATAAATCTTCAGGACTGAGGCCAAACTATGAGAAGATCCAGAGTTTCCAGCACAAATCCAAGTACACTTTTTTTAAGCAACAGTAAGGATTTGAGTATGTGAAATTCAGGTGCCTGGGGAAGAATAACAACCAGACACAAGGAACTCTTGCCTCAGAGCAAGGATTGTTTATAGGAATTAGAAATGCATAAAAACAATCTGGATATGGCTTTCTTACAGAAAGTTAATACTTAAAAATGATTGTTAAAAAATTTTATTTTCAAATAAAATTTGATTTTGGAGGGAAGAATAATAACTTCAGGTGTAGAGCAAGGATTATTTTGAAAAAAAAGGAGTATGTGGAAAAAATTATTTTTGGAAGAAAACAGTCATCTATTATAATAGAAGTGGTTTTCATGGGAAAAGACAAACATATATAATTAGAAACTATTGAAGTTAGCAGTTGTTCAGTTCAGTGTTGTTATATATATTATTGTTGGGGTTAAGGCTATTATTTAGCATTCTAAACTACATTTTAAGAACTTCATATTGATATACCATGCTGTTGAGAAGCATTGTTATGGTATTGAAGCTTACTTAAGGCTTTCATATTCTTTTGTCCTCATGGGCCATTGCTGGTAGCAGTTTCAGCTTTGACTGTGTTTCAGAGCCATTGCTGAACAAAGGCACTGCAGACAGGCAAGGAGGGAACTGTAATCACTATTGATGAGGCTGTGCTGTGGTGTATAAAGCTGTGGTGTCCTACACAATATACTGGGATGTGATGGAAGACAGATAAGCTGAGAGAGCTAATTAAATGACTTTTTATCTCTATCAGGATAAAAAAAATTATTATTAGGAGGCTTTTGAAATGAGAAGTTACCGACTATTATCTGAATTTCCTGCAGTTTTGGGGAGAATTGCAGTATGCCTCTGCTTAGCATGTCATCAACTTGTCTTAACCAAATTGAAGCTTACCTCTTCAAATAGGGGAAGGGTAGTTCATTGTAAGTGAAACAAAGATTTACTAGAGAGAACTAGTACCACAGTGAGTCTGTTTGTGTGAGCACTCAGGTGTCAAGCAACAATGGGGAAAAGAGAGAAGGATTCTGAAAGTGAAAATACTTTATAACGAAAAAAAAACAGTTAAAAAAGAGACAAAGTGAGTAGTATAAAAAAAAATACCATCTCTGAAGCAAAGAATTAGCAAACAGGATCTAAACCCTGCTTTTTTATTTCATCTTGTGCCTAACACATATGAAATGGAGGAGATTGACAGCTTTGAAAATTAAAGCTTACTGTTTAAGATAATAATTTTCAAATTGGATCTCTTTATATAACAGCTCTTTCTTCCAGAATTATTGTGAAATGCTTTAATAGAGCAAAGGCAGGCACTGCAGCTGGGGAAACCTGGAGTGGAGCAGTACCAGCTAGCTCAGAATGGTCCAACAAAGCATCTATCTTTGCACTATAAAATATCACTTCAAACTCAGTTGCCATTTCCTCCAGTTTCCCCTTGGTTTTCTGGACTTACACTACTGTAATAGAGCAGTCCACTTATTTCATGTCAGAAGGCCAAAGGAATGAGACCAAGACTGAAGATCCAGTCTTGTATTATTAATTTTTCTGTGCAAGACAATAAATACTGTGAGCTCGCTGGGAAAATAATTCCCATCTCTGTTCAGATATGCAAGAAAGCCCTCCTGCTTCTCTTCTCAGTGAAGTATGTAGTTCCAAATTTAGGGAGGGGGAAAAGGGAAGCCTACCTATGGCATCTGCTATAGAGATTCAGGAACCCTGTCTCCAACCAGCCCTTCACACTTGGGAAAGTGAGAGGGAGAAATGTTATGTCCTTAACAGAACGTTCCAAGATTGCAGGAAATAAGTCTCCCCATCACAAATGGCCTCTGATCTGCTCCCAGGATAGAACAGTATCTGAAGCCTCTTATGCACTGAGTTGAAAGAGGAGGGGAGTGAATCTCTAGCTATCACAGACAGGGATGTTTATTGGAAGGGAATAGTTATGAATTTAGATATAATACTATTTCAATTGTAAGGAGCATTCCTACAATCTAGACAAACCACAAGTGACATGTGAATCAGCTTCCTCAGTCCTGTGAATGTGAAAGCTGCACCAATTCTCCCCCCTGCAGCCCTGCTGAGTGCAAACACTGGGCATGGAGAGTAGATGGTTGTGTTTCCAAAGGAAGCACCAAATTTTCCAGTGACTGTTGAACAAATCCAGACTCACTGGAACACACACTTCTTTTGGCAAGAGGTCCTAATGAATTTTGGGTGGGCTACAGGGTCTAAGCAGTGTGTACAAGTGGACCAGGCACTGCCACAGAATTTAGGAAACCTCACTTCCATTCCTTCTTTCACATTAAGGCTGTTGTGTGTGACCTTGGATCTATCTTGGTCCAGCTTGTCCCTTCAGGAAGAAACCTCAGTTGGTTTGTGGAAGCCTCTCATGCAATTTGGCCATACTCCTGTTGTTGCCTCTGCTTTCAGAGAGCCAATATTCCTGTCATTGGTAAAAGGCTCAGGTCAGACTGCTTTCTGTTCAAAAGACAAATGTCTGAACCCCACTTAAACAGAGGCCTTGTGCTGGTTCTCTGCTCTCTGTATTCCACTGGGTGTTCTTTATCCTTCAGAAAGAAAGAAAACAATCCATACATGCCAGAAAGACAAATGCAAAAGCAAAACACTTCTATTTGCTTGGGTTAAATGCATAGATCTTGAATTGTTTTGGTCCATTTAAACATTACAATACCAAAACCAGCAATCAGCTCCTCTGGATAATTTTAGAAACTGTCTTTTCTAAAGCCAGAAGTGGTATAGTAGCATGAAAGTAATGAACAGTGACAAATTATTTGTGCTATTTCCAAGGGAAACTGTTGGCATTAACTTGATGCAGAGTCTTTGTTACCTTATGAATAAAAAGTGCAGTTAATATATTATACTCCATGTGTCTTCCAACTCTACCCAGAAAATAATTACACTTTATGGAAAGTTAAGTAGGCAGCAAACTAAGCAGTATGAAAACCACATACAGTAAAACTCCATTGGCTGCAAACACTGAACAGTTGTTTTGTCCTTCTACTTTGGAGAACTTCATAATTATACATTTAGTGCTACTAAGGGATCCACCATGCAATTACACAGCCCAGCAATAATGGCACCAGTTACTGTGCAAATACAGGGAGCCACATGAGATTAAAACAAATGCATCAGCAGCAATATGTAGAAACAAGATGAGAACAAGTAGTGGGTCCAGGTGTTAGTCTGGTAGAGAGTTTATGGAGGTTTGTTCAATTAAGACAAGAGCATTAGGGCAGTGGCTTTGTCCTCCAGCAGCCATGGCTTTGACCCAAAGCCTCCAAAGGGATTTGGTCTGGTTGGGAAGGAGGCATGGCATCAGCTGACAAGGAGAGACAGTGCCAGGGATATTCAGCTGCATTATTCAGCCTGTTTCCTGCTCACACATGACTGGGAAGAGGTCTGAAGGAGGTGTCAGTCCTAAAGGGATTGGAATGGAGTTGGTGCCTTAAAGCACACCTATTAGAGCATGAAGAGAGTTCCCACTTCCAGATTATCTAAGCATCTCACAGTCATTACTAAATCTATTTTCACAATAACTTTATGAGACAAACTGACTTAGATTTTTCACTTAACCTTTAATTGTCCTAATCTTTGAGCAGACACTCCAGTCTTTCATTGGAGGGAGGGACAAGCCCCTCTGAATGGGAGTCCCAACTGTGTTACAGAAGAGCTGTGTGAGGAGCAGCTGAAGCTACACTGTGGGAACTGATGAGAAAAGCAGAATTGTTTGTGGAGAACAATGGAGAATGTCTCAGTACTGAGCCACAGAACAGCTCCTAAACCTTTCTAAGCCTAGACAGACCAACCTCCACAGACTGTAGGTTGGTGTCCAACTGTACATCTACAATGACTCTGCTCTTTGCAGTTTTCTAGAGATAGATAAATTCTCATGGAGCTTACCTACAATTTCCTGCCAGATCACAGACTACTGCAAGCAGACCACATGCTCTCAGCTGTGCCTTTCAAGACTGAAAGATGTCGTTGGTTTTATTTTATAACATAGTGTCGGCATTTCCAGTGCAGCTTTCCCAGACTTCTACACTAAACCAACAGTCCATGCAGGCTGCTGATGGGAAAATGAACCTCTAGGCTCTTGCCCAGCTGAGGTGGTGCACTCCAACATCTTTTGTCTACTAGGGATAATCACAATTACCAAGCATAAAACTGTTTCCCAGTTATCAGAGATTCCACCACTTCTGCTGAAATTGTGCTGAAGTAAAAGAAAAAAAAGCAGCAATTTCCACAGCATGGGAGCCCAGCAGAAGATGGAAATGTGGCTCAGTAGTTCTGGGGTTACTTCATGGACTTAGGAGGTGGGAAGCTGGGGCCATTTCTAGAACAAGTGGCTTTCTCTTTTGCTCCCTGTATTTTTCCTAGCCCTGAATTGCTTCCTTGCAAAACAAGAGAGATACTTAATTCTTTCAGAGAATCCTCTTGGTTCAAGTAGTCTCTTGGCAGTTGTGATTTGGACCCAGGGCATCTCTTACAGCTGCCCTAAAGGCCTGCCTTTTTAAGTAGTTTCTGATTCCTGTGTCATCTCCTTTACAACCAGTCAGAGCTTTTTCTCCTCATTTAAGACCTTGAAAAACACTTTCTGCCTCTTGTAGAGTAACTTAATCTCCTGAAAAGCTTTCATTTCAATTTGAAAACAGCATAGGAAGGAAAAAGACAGATTTTTTCCTGTTTCCTACATCTGTATAATTAAATGTTTCTCAAAAAGACTTCTTTCCATTTTCCATGCAATTTTTGCAAACTTCTTCCTCTGCCTGGTCTGTCATCTTATCTTTTTCCTTTTTCTGTTACATTGACTGGCAATGCTTCCTTTCTTTCTGATCTCTTAGACTATCCTCCCTTTACAGTCTAGATTTGCCTCATGATTATGTTGAATACAACTTCTTTCAGAGTACAATAAATCACACTATCCAAACTATCCATCCTTTCACAATTGTGCCTTGGCTTTGAGGTCCAGACAAAGAGCATTCATGTAAGTATACCTTTAATAGAGAGCTGACTGAAGGCAAGCCTGAGTAATGCCTACAATAAGTATTTAACTTACTTTAGTGTTGCAGTCTAAAAAGGTCTGTATTTTCTTTATGGGAAGCTTCTTTCAGAATTAGCTTAAATCAAGCCTGGGAAGAGATGTAATTCGAGTATTCTTCTGCTTGGTTTACAACTCATTTGTTCACTTATTTTATGCAGTCATTATCACATTTATATATCTTGCAAAGTTCTGTTAAGGTCTGGTTTCTTCACAGGTGGGAGTGGGAACTGCTGTCTCTCAGTAACTGCTTACCAATTCAAATTAAATTAATTTTATTAAAATTAAAACAGCAGTCTCAGCATACTCAGCTAGTTCATTGTAACAGAACTCTGAATTTATACAGCCTTTTGTCTAGAAACCCTGATGTATATTACACGTCTAGGTCAAATCTGTTCTTCTAATACCCCTGTGAGAGAGGTTAATAAATATACCTTAAAGACTGATTTTCTTCTGGGCTTGTGTTTAGTTACTCAGATATATTTATAGCCTTGAAAAAAAAAATACTGAAGTCAGTTTTAGCGCAAAATAAAACCCTATGTTAATTTTCCAGTATTAATTTATTTTTTTTCCTCAGGTGCTTGAAATTACTGAACTGCAGCACTTATGAGCTCTGAACTATAGGCCTATAAGGAATGTGTGGCTGTATTTCAGAGCTGGAGCTAGTACAGCCTGCCTTTCCGAACTGCATGAATTGTGGCTTAATTTATGGAGTTCAGATACAGGTGAGATAGATGCAACTGGACATGCCATCAGCAAAATACTCTGTAAATGTATCTCTGGCTATGTCCTAAAGCTACATTCCTATTTAAAATCAAAGTAAATTTTTTACATCTCTATATTATATATTTGGTTGGAAAAGTAATCAGTTTGTTCTGAACCAGTGTATTATAAACTGATTTTTAAGTTGTCCCTGCTTTGATTGGGATAGAGTAATTTTCTTCCTGTTTATTAGCTGGTACAGTGCCGTGTTTTGGATTTAGGACAAGAATAATATTGATTACACACTGATGTTTTAGCTGTTGCTTAGTAGTACTTACCCGAAGCCAAGGAGAACTTAATCTTATGTCCTGCCAGTGAGGAGCTTGAGGGACACAAGAGGCTGAGAGGGAACACAGTTGGGACAGGTGATCCCTCCTGACCCAAGAAGTGTCCCATACCATATGTCAGCAAGCTCAGCACATAAAATGTGGGGAGATTTGATGGCCTCACTGCTGAAGAGCAGGCTGGCTACTGTTCAGAGCAATGCTTTCTGCTGCATCTCTTGTTTTCCTTGGGTTTTATTTCTCCCTCTCTCTGTTATTTTTCTTTTAATTACTTCTTCTTATTATTTTATTTTAATTATTATACTGGTCTTACCTCAACCCACAAGTTTTCTTTCTTGCACTCACCCAATTCTCTCTCTTAACCTGGGGGTGGGGGAACTGAGCAAGCAGCTCTGTGGTGCTTTGTTGCTGGCTGGGGTTAAACCACAACACAAATTCATAATATTTCAGTTAAAAAATGCTTTTTTATTTATCTTCTAAAATCAGTTCCACAGTTTGCATTAAAGAAAATTCATCTATTTTCTTCAATGAGAGTTTGACTATGACTGGTTTTGAGTCTATGTCTCTTACATCTTTCTTTGAAAACATTAAAAAAAAACAAGTGCATCACTGCATTTTCATAGACACCTACATTGTTTAAAACCACATTTTATATGTATTATCATTACATCAACTTAATACCATTCCCCTTTCTCATTAATACCTTCATGTCAGCTGCTAAAATTACAATGTTCAGTTCATTCTCCACACTCATTTGACTTGGAAACCACAATGTTTATGTTAAACAAGGATGCTTATGTCCCCATCAGTGAAACAGTTGGGTATGTTGTTTCATAAACATATGGCACAAATTCCCATATAAATGGAAAGATAAACAGTTTGGGTGTCAAGGGCTGCAGACCAAAGAATATCTACCTGTTTCTCTGTTCATCTCTCTTTTTGGCACCCCTTTGTGAGCTAATTTAACTCACTAACCTGGCTAGGAAACAACTGAGAAAGAGTGACAGGTTCATTTTCTTCCACATTAGTAATCTGAATCAGCTCAGAGAACAATATGAAAAAAATTAATTTAAATTATTCAAGAGAATCATGTTTTAAATGTGCCGGTTTCTCAAGCTGATTTTAAAAGGAGTTCATGGGGTGAGTTCAGAATCAAATACCTACACTGAAAACATCTCTAACTAGGGAAGAAAAACTTCACCTTTAGCAATTCTTGCTTCAGTCTACCCATGAATTTCAGACCAAGTACCTGACTATAACTTTCCTTGTAAACACAACAGAAACGGGCTCATTGCAGGTATACAACAGCTGAGGTATTGGAAGTAGGGTGGGAGACACCTCACTTTGCTTCCTCCCTGACACTTGTCTTCAGCCTTGGAGCTGACTTCTCCCAATACTATAACACAACACATTAATTTCAGGCTACATGCTGCAGAAAGGAAAGAAAATTCTGGAAATGTACCACCTGCTACTCTCTTGTTTCTCTGTAGAATTACCTTTGTAATTCTCATTTTGTAGAACAAATATCCACTGGGGGGGAAAAAGTGTGCTTTACATAACCTATAGTTTACCCCAACAACAAAAGAATGGATTAAAAAAATCAAACCTTGGAAAAGCAAATGCCTTTTCTTAATATCAGCTTAATATTTGTGAAGGAAAATTCATCTCCTAGTTTAGGTACTGATGTGAACACCTCACTGTCATCATGTTTCTTTGGCTCTTTTAGTAACAGTTACACAAATTTTGATCTGAAAGTGGAGGTAGAGTACAGGTGGCAGGTAAAGGAATAAAATGATTGATTAATTTATCAGTTTAGCTAACTCTTCTGTTTCCTAAGAATAAAAGAGAGATGCTTGTAACCTGTTAAATGCCTTAGAAGAAAGCGGAAAGAATAGATTTATAAAAAAAGGAAATCCCAAAACTTTTCCCTTTTTGCCTTTCACGAGTGAAATGGAAAGCTGAAAGGAAATTAAAATGCATCAGCTAGCATTTTCAAATGAGGAGCTCTTAACACATGTCAGAGCAATGTCATCATCGGGATGAATGGGCTTGTGGAGACTGACCTCTCCAGCATAGCATGTACACAGACCTGCAGCAATCCTTCACGTGGATAACCATGCAGTGGTTACATAAGTGTTGGGAATATTCTTGGCAGTACTGAGTTTGCTGTTGGGAAGAAAAATATGACTTGTTTGACATCTAAGTTTAAAAGTATGCTAGGGAGGGAATAAAGAAATTGTAAGATTTCTTTATAACTTGTTATATAGACTGTTGAATGGAGGACAATGTGAAAGCTACAAAAATTAAAATCAGATACTTTATTCTGTGTACGTTATATTTTTTCTCTCATTGACACTCTGTGTGAGAAGAAGTAAAAGCAGAAGAATAGGACTAGAGGTTTAGTGAAAGAGTAGGAATTCCACTGCAGAGGAGACAAGATTGATGCCTGGGACAACTCTGATGTTTTAGAGCTCTGCTGAACAAGAAAATTGGGGATTGAAACCAGGAGACCAGTTGAGTTCTTGCACACAGAATGATCCACAGCTGAGGCTGGGATTGGTGACCAGGCTCAGAGAACACGGCTATGCTGTGGTGGGATCCCTGGTGCCTTGCCCCCATAAGTTCTTTGGGCAGGGAAAGGAGGTAGGGGCTGTTTTGCTGCCTTGTAGTCCATTCCCTAACACCTTCTTTGCTGATGGTCCCAGTTCATTCCCTGTTTTATGTGCCCTGAGGGACAAGCACTGATCAGCTGACACCAGCTAATGGTAGCGTTGGTCATGAGAGGATTGCATGCACATCCCATTATGTTATTGTCACATCTGTCACTTGACAGAGAAGGTGACAGAGCACATATCTCTTCCTGTGCCTCCACGAAGTGCAAGACAGGCTTCCCAGTGGAAAGCTGGGCACAAGCTGAGGATGTGACTAAGTAGTCCTGGAGTTCAGCTGAGTTCTGGGGAGCCCAGGAGCTGAATGAATATATGCCTATATTTTCAAGTTTCTGATGTTCCAGACTAGTTACTTTTACAGTGAAAATGTTCTCTACAACTTGGCAAGAAGCATAGTCATGTTTTATTCCTTTCCAGAAAACGCCCACTTAATTCCATTATGTTATTGTTTTCTCTAAGTCCTCATTCTGCTCTAAAGAGAGACAATGCAGTTTGAACAGAGAGAGATAGATAAATTATTAATTAAGCAGCCCTTTTCTGTTTAGCTACAGGCAGTGTCAGTGTGCTTCTTCAATTTACTCCTGCTTTTTCCTTGGCAAGCCACAAACTGTAGATTCCCACTACCTCCAGGGTCCAGAAGAGAGGGAGGGTTGTGCTGCAGACCTAAGGACAATTAGGATAATTAGAGCACCTGAAGATCTTGGTAGGGTCTTCGAAGGGACATAGGCACTAATGGGTAAGAGGCAACAATTTTTAGTATAGAATCACCTCGTGGTTAACAGCACTTGAAAACACAATAAATTTTGTGGGTAACTTATCTCCCTATTTAGCAAATGCTTACAAACCGAAGCTGAGATTCCCCGCAGGAGAATTCTCTCTTGCTGAGAGGTGTTAGTACATAAACAGTCAGGGGAACAGCTAAGTGGCTAAGAATAGGGTTTTTTCTCTCAGTGGATGATGTAGTTTTAGCTACACCTGTAACAATCACAAAAGAGGAGCAAGGACCTTTTTGTAGGCCCTGAGGCTAAGTTGCATGGCCCAGCTGTGCTCATACTACTTACCAAATGTCTCTAGCACTTCTGCACCTTAGGTGGTAACCCAAAAAGAGAAGGAGATTTTTTTCCTTTCCATTTTTTTTCCTTTTTTTTTTTAATTAAACTTTCCGAAATAATGTGAGGTCAGTGTATCAGCCCATCAGAGTGGAGGCTATGTAACACAGCACTGGGTAGCATCTGTTGTGTGTGCTGAGGTATCTGAGGCAGAAAGGTTTGCTGGGGTAATATGTAAGACCTATACACAGCAGAAAGAGAAAAGTCAAAGTTGTTGCTCTCTTTGTGTTTATTAGTTCTTTCCAGAGAACTACTTCAGAACAGTTTTTGGTCATGGCCTTGGTAGTTGAAATGTTAAAAAAAAGCCAGTGAGTGAGCTAGCAACCAAGCAGAGGAAATGAGCCAGGGGTACAGTGCTGACATCCCTGGTTCTGCTTTTTATGAAGGTGGATATACCCTGGGTATAAGCTGAGCCACTCTGCCCCACACAGATTTAGCTGTCATATGATTTATTCCTAGCTCCATCATAAGATCCAGATACATAAGCTAGATCCATAAAAATCCAATATGTTTTAGCAACCTTTTTCCAGATTGACTTCAGAACTTGAAACTTCACTTGGCTGCTTAAATTCTCCAAGTTCCAAGTGTTTGCCTTTCTGCTATAACATTTGCCCTAAACCTCAATGACAGATAAGGAGAGACACATCAGCCCTGACAGGAGTAAGCCATTTCAAGTCCAGGTTACTTCCAAAACATTTTTGATCCTGTCCATCTTGCCTAGGCAGTAAATCCAGGAGACCTAATTCTAAACCTAATCCAAAGCAAAACACAGAGTCATTTCACCAGAGCTCCATAAAGCCTGGAAGTTTATTTTTTGCTTGTGAGCCTTAATATTTCTACTATTTATTCAAAAAACCTCTAAGGGTGGGAAAGGTACACCTCTCTTCTAGAAGGGTGTTGTGAGGATAAATGATCTATAAAGGAATAGAAAATATCCATTGGTTAAACTTGCAGTTGACAGCACTTTGGTGACACAGAAGTAATGCAGACAGCTGGACTAAATGCAGGAACAGAAAAAACACTTTATATTTGCAGAACTTCAGACTTCTGGAAGGAAATAAATTAAAGATAGACCTTGGAGTTGTACTTACCTCAGTGTGAGCTCTCAGTGGATTTCTGTCATCTGATGGATTAAAACCATTCTAGATGTATGAACAGGGAATCCCTTCAACTCTGGTTTCTGTTCACATGGCAGTGATACTATATCACTGTATCTTGCCAGCTTGTAATGTCCATGTCAGAAAGAGTGCAGATATACTTGTAATCAAAAGGATCCCTGTAAAATGATCCACAGATTAAAAAGCAATATTACAACACAAAGGTAGATTTTTTTCTCTGTTGAGCTCTATTTTGTGCTGAATTCTGATGATGGAAGGAGGTGCTTTTTTTTTTTTTTCCCACAACATTTCTGGCAGAGGAAAAAATAAGATTCAGCCCCTGAAAACAGGAGTTATACAATATAAGACATAATATCCTATTAGTGAAGATAATTAAAACTTTGAAACATATTATCCAGTCTATGTCTCTGTACTTGGGAAGGATCTACTGATGTATTTCAAATAAAATTGTGTATCAGTCAGAAGACAGATGCCTTAATCCAGCTACAGTTCGTAAAGCTCTCATGGCCTCTTCTTGTCCTGGAATGAATTAATGAAGATCTACATCTGTGAGTATTCTGCTTAGTTCTGGGTTTGGTCACAGAAGGGGTAGAAAAACATACAAAGTCCTCCAAATACTGATAACACTTGTGTCTTACTGTTAAGACTGCAGTGAAAATCAAAGCTCATGCATCAAGCCTGTAGCCAGTTGCCCTCAGGGTAAAGGAGTACGAACATGGGTTCTAGACAAACAGAACTGAGTAAAAACTAGAATTTTAAATTTTTAATAGAAAAAGCAGCAGCTTCCAGCAGTTTGCATGGCATACACATGATGTTATTGCGGAGTAATATATATTCATGTTAAATTTATGAATAAACTTGTATTACAGGTTTGTGTTTCTATTAATACTTAAGGCCCCATGAGCTGTAGTGTTGATGAACTCCTGAATCTTTGTTAGTGTGAAATGTTCTAAGTGTGTCAGGCAGGGGAGAAAGACAATTAATAGGCTAGTGGATGACATCCAGGTTAGGGAAGGCTCAGTTAATGGGACGTTAAGAGCATGGAAGATAAGACATCTTGCATTGTCAGGAACCAGAATTTTTTTCCCATCATTAAATCTTGTCTAATTTAGACCATTCAAGAACTACTAACAAGCTGGTTTTGTTTATTTTTTAAAGGCTCCCAAACTAAGGAGGTGTCTCAGCATTTCTATTTTTTGTCTGCTGGAATCCCAAAGTGTACTTTCAGAATAAAATTTTGAAAAGACACTCTACTTTAATTTGAGGACAAAAACAAGAAATGAAATTTACTTAAATTCTGATATATAGACGTCTTCCATATAAATATATGTGAATCTATAATGTCTACACATATTTTCTTCAGTATTTCCATGTCCCCCTTTTTTTTATGCTACATAAGTTTAATAGAAGTGCTATATCAGTTTATCTGATCAATCTTGTGGTAAACTAAAAAGACAGATGAAGACGTAGATTTACAAACTATTTTGGGCTGTGAGCATTGATACCCCTGCAATTTTTCTCTTTCTCTGGAGAGATATGGGATAGTGATCTCAGACTATGTGGCTGACCTGGATGTAAGTAGATGATATTTGATGGCTTGTGACAAGCACAATCCGATAGCAAAACAGCTGTTCCTTTAAGGACAACGCTTATTCCATGGCATGATTTGGGCATTTGACCAGTTGGACTTCATCCTGACTTCTAAAAATCACTTTTTTTCTGTTTAATTCTGTAATTGTGACACTGGTTGCCCCCTTGCTCCTACTTTAATAATCCCCCTTGGTCTTCAGCCATATGAAACTAAGGAATAGGAAAGATTATATGACAAGGTCTGATGTTTAGGATTTTCCTTGCCATGAGTCATGTCTTCACCTTTATAAACACACATTTCTCACTAAATCAATCACTCTCAAAGTGAATAAAACTCTGCCCAGCAGGGAATATGCTGCTTTTCCCTGTTCCTAAAATACTGTACACAAAACGAGCTTAGCTTTGTTTGTTGTGGTTGTCTGGAGCCAATGGGAGGACAGTTCAGGAACATTTCCAATGTGTGTCCTGAGTCAGCCATTGAGAAGCCAGCACTCACTCTCCATGCTCTGGAGAGAAGTTGAATTAGTGCTAAAATAAGAAGTAAATGTGGGTTTTGGATCTGTTCCTCTTCCCTGCTTTTCTAGAGCTTTCCATACGACAGTCTTTGTATGTGTCTCAATGTCTGAATGAACTCAACCACATGTGTTTTGCTTAATCAGCAGGTCAGGGTGATGTGGAGACAATCCACACACAGTCCCTGAGAGCTTGGAGCTCACAGCAGCAGGCTTGCATTTGACAAGCAAGTTTAAATTTACTTCTTCTTGCAGCTGTTGAGGAGATTTTAGTCTCTGAGTTTATCATGCAACTCCTGAGCCCAGAATTCACATGGAGTTTAAAAATCAACGAATTAATTTAGTGTCTTGCAAAAAAAGTACATTAAGACAGACAGAGAACATTTGGAAGGAGAAGTAAAATATAGCTCTGTCCTTGATCTGCTATATGGGCTTAGGTGAGTTATTTCATCCTCAGTCTCTGTTTCTCTTTTATCTTTCTTGGCTATTCAAGTACAGCTCCCTGAAGACAAAAACTGTCTCTCTCTATTATAGTCAGACAGCTCCTTGCACAACAGTGTCTTAGTCCCCAACTATATATTTGATGCTTAGCAAAGCAAATAAAGAAATTAACTTACCACACTGCTAACACGTTTAGTTCTGTAAAATGCAAATTGTGTCAAGTTCTGTTACAAAGGTTCTGTTACAAAACATCATAAATTAAAATGGCTAACTGCTATAAATTTCTATCCAATCTTAAATGAGATTTTCCAAGGAAAAGGTGACTGTCCCTACAGCCAAATAGGTTTTTTGGGTAGAAGGAAGAATAAAATGTTTTTATTTTATGAGAAAACATGGGTATATTTGGATAGTTTTAATGGATTTATAAAACACTGAAATTAAGGGGCTACCCAGGAAATGACACTCATTATGACCCAGGACACTCCAGGGCACATCTCCTTTAGGTTAAGGATAAAGGTGTATAGATTTATGAGCTATGCCAGGCAAGCTAGTTCTGGAAACAGAAGAGAAATAACCAAGTAAGTGTGAGTCTGTGCCCTGGTTAATTAGCATTGCAAGCAGCCTAGGGTAATTAACTTATGTGCTGTGATGAATTAATGCTGTCCTGTGTGTAGGGTTCAATTGGATATCTCTGCCAAGCACTGGGTAATATTATGTAAATGTTCCAGCTAGTCCAGCATGATGCACAGCACAGATCCATCCAATATCAAGCTGCGAAGACTAATCAATCTCATCTTGGAATCACAAGCCATTTATCTGTGTAGTCCAGGTAGGAAAGTGTTCACCAACTGCTACATTACCCTGATGTTTAAATACATTACAAGGTTTTCCAAACTTCATTTGAAGCATCAGGCATGAGAAAGTGCCAAAAGCTTAATAACAGGTGAGAGACAGTGAAGTCGTTCTTGTTTCAAAAACATTTAGGTAATTATTCAGGAGGTAGAAATGCTCCAAACTGCTCAGCTTTCAAGCATAACTGCTTTTTGACAGATAATCTCATGAGAGAAATCAGGCAGAAAAGACATGATCACCTTTTCCTACCAGCAGACAGACCATGTTGAGCAAGGATAGTGATATAGAAGACTGTAAGGCTGATATATTAGACCTGACAAGCACGCTGTATGGAGTATGGAATATTGTGTGGCATATGCGTGTTGGAGTTGACCTGTCAAAATCAGAGTAAGAAAGAACCATGGATCTCAGCATTTCACTCATTTTGGAAGGCATGAATCTCACTAAATGTAGACATCCATACTGGAAATGTCTACATCTGAGTTAGTCACTCTTAATTCAGTGGAGAAGATGAATTTTCTGAGTAGAATACAGATTGTGCAAAAGAAAACATCTAAACCAGTTCATGTGCCTCACTACAGGCAGGACTATTTTAATTTCCCATGTATTAGAGGAAGTGGCTGAGAATTATTAATTTACATCAACACTTCTGCTAACATTGACGATGTTTAATATTATGTCAGATAAATCCAACTGTCTGATTTGTTCTCATCTGATATTCATGAATAGAATTGCATAACAACCTGCATTACTGGAATATAGTAGTTATAAATATGAATGAAGAGTAAGTTGTGTGCCTCATTAGATGATAATAAATACTCTTAGCCACACCTTATTTTTTTCTCCCTGAGGCTATAAAGGTGTATGGAAAAAGATACACATACTGCACACAAAGAGCAGAGCACGTAATACTTCCTAAAACACTCAAAGGTGGCTAGAGAAGAACTTCACTGGATGGAGATTCACAACAGCTGCCCATGCAAAGCCACCTCTTCTCATTAAGACCCAGCTCAGGTTCTCTGCAATAGGAACTATTCAAGGGTATACAGTCAATTTGAAGGTGCTGTCATTAGGTACACACTCACATTCTTCCTCTGCTGTCAAAAGAAAGGAACTGGCACCTTCACAGGTCACTTCAAAGACCTGAGATGTGAACACCCATTGAAAGTCTGTCTCCTCAACTGTTCAATCTGTGCCAGACTTTGCTATGAAAAATCTCTGTTATATCAATCAGTATTTGTAGGATGACAGTGTATTAACTTTGTTAATATAAATTAGTCCATATTATCCTGTGTGCTGTAAGGAGGTAGTGAAATTTGATATCGTTCATTTTTTAGTAAAAAAACGTAAAAGACAGACTAATTCTGTGAATAAAGGTATT
Source organism: Sturnus vulgaris (assembly GCF_052056855.1). Lineage (NCBI taxonomy): Eukaryota > Metazoa > Chordata > Aves > Passeriformes > Sturnidae > Sturnus > Sturnus vulgaris. The sequence goes on along the minus strand of NC_142244.1, from coordinate 40,094,484 downwards.
GCTTCTTGGAAGCTTAGAGCAGCCCATGAAGGATAAAGGACATCCCTGGAAAAACAAGGTAACACCAGTACCATAGTCCCTCCAGAGTCATAGAATCATTTAGGCTGGAAAACACCTCTAAACCCTTGAGTCCAATCCTTAACCTAGCACTTCCAAGTTCGCTATTAATCCACAAGCCCAACTGCCATGTCTTAGAAATAGTTTCAGGGAGGGTGAGTCAACCACTACCCTGGGCAGCCTGCTTCAGGTCTTGAGAAAACTTTTCATGAAAACATTTTTTCTAATATCCAATCTAAACCTCCCTGGCACAACTTGAGGTGTTTTCCTTGTGTCCAATTGCTTGTAACTTGAGTAAAGAGACTGATCCTCACCTGGCTACAGCCCCCTTTCAGGCAGTTATATAGAGAGCAATAGGGTTCATCCAAGTCTCCTTTTCTCCAGGCTAAACACCCCCAGCTCCCTCAGCCACTCCCCACCAGCTTTGTGCTCCAGACCCTTCCCCAGCTCCGTTCCCTTCTCTGGACACGCTCCAGCCCCTCCATGTCTTTCTTGCAGGGAGGGGCCCAGAACTGAACACAGGATTGGAGCTGTGACCTCAGCAGTGCCCAGTACAGGGGGACAATCCCTGCCCTGCTCCTGCTGGCCACACCATTGCTGTTTCTCTAAAAGTCATTGAAACCCTCCCAGCATCATTTGGCATCGTATGCAAGTTACTATATAGAGAATTACTCCAGGGATGTGTGGATCTACAGACAAGCAGCAAGAGTGCTGCAGAGATATGGTTGCTTTGCAAAGTTTTACCAATATTAGTAACCAGTAGTATGGGTGTGAATGATCAGTCAAATCATGTTTATCTAAACATTTGAAGTGTGTAAGAACCCCATGTAAAATCACAAGCAAGGTGCTTAAATTTGGCTGGGACGCCCAATACACATGAACAAATACGTGCCTTTGTACATCTGTACTTTGCATCCTAGCCTCTCTCCTCTGTCAGCAAGGGTCACTTGCAAATTTTCATAACATTTTACTTTAGTATCTAATTAACTCAAGTAAGACAAATGTGAACTAACAAGAGTAGGGGATTTGTTAAATCTCAAATAATAAAATTGTTACATAATCTAAATTAGAACCAAGATTGCCTAGACAGAACTGGAGTGTTTGGACTACAAGGCTATCTATCTTTCTATTATAAGTCTTGCAATGTTATCACTCATAATTAATTTTATTACCAAAATTAAACAGGCCTTGTACATGTGCAAGGAAATATGTTAGATAAAATCTTTTAATGGACTGAGCTCAGATTTGTATGAACAGAATTAGATTATTCAGTATAATCAAGGTATATATTTTTTTAACATTGAGCTGAATTCAGCAATGCTGTGAAAGAAAAATTACTGAATTAGACCCCAGGTTTCTAATGATTCAGAAAGATAAGGAGGACTTTTTTTTCTTTCTACATTATTACAGTAATTAATTCTGCAGTATTTTTTCCAAATAGTTTTCAGAGTCAGGGTATTTTTAAACTCTTAATTATTCAGTGATAAAAGAAAATAAAAAACAAACTCACCACAAGTGAACCACAAAACAAACCCCAGAAATTGCTATTTCCACCTACACGTAGATAATAAATTTTGTACCTTCTCCTCAAATTTAATTTTAAGCATGAAGTAATATAATCCACAAAGATTCCACACTGTATGAAACAGAGGAACTGGAATACAAAGCCATTCAATACATCACCACTCTCCCCCATGTGCCATTCTGATTATCTGCTGGATATTAAATACGGCATCCTGATTATCCGCTGGATATTAAATAGAGTTGAAAATTCTTAATTATGTACTGAAAACTTTATTTGCCAACCAGAAAATACACTTTCCTCTCTGCAAGCAATAAAGAAGAGTCTCTGTCATTGAAAACTTAGTAGGCTGTAGGGCTGACAGTGGAAATAGAGACATACCCAGGCAATGCTTATTTCACTGGTATTCCTGAGCCTGTCAGAAAATGGAATGTAACACCTTTGACACCCTATACTTTAGCCCTTCAGATGGGCTAAGCAAGGTGCTGAGTGGGGCTCAATCACGACAACCGATGGGAAACATCTGGTGGAAAGATTTCGGTGGAATAGGCCACCTGAATCTGGCCCATACAATGTGATATTCCAGGAGCAAAAATCACTTGGCAGATTTCTGTGTTTACAGCTAAAGGTCATACTCTTTCTCACAGCTTGTCCAAAGTGAGAGCAGGCAACAGTTCATATGCAGTTTGATGTATGTTCCCAGCTGACATGGGCCAGAGCAGCCATCGGAAGCAGTCCTAGCAGTCCTGAGCCACTCTCACTCCATCTGCTTATTTGTGGCCCCCTTCCATTCCTGATCTTGTGTTGGCACATGCATTTGACTGTTGTGCAATGGAAATGACCAGAGAACTGATCAGACTGAAAAATTACCTGTCCATAAAAAAAAAAAGTTAATTTTCTCCCTTCTATAACTCAGTGTTTAAAGTGCCCTGACCTTGTCTGTTATGTAGTCAGGTCCTTTCCCGTGTAAAGGTAAGATATACTATGATTCCTTTTTTCCTTAAGATACATATAAATTCAGAGGGAGGGACTGAAGCTCAAGGTGACATTGCTCCAGTCACATTATTTGCTACATTGCTTTGTTGTGTTGCAGCATTAAAATTGCTAAGCTTTAGCATGTCAGATATCTGTTCCTTCACCTTCCAGTATTCTATTTGATTTCTTACACAGTCCTTTTGCCTATCTGGAAATGAGAGGCATTGATTATTAGTGTATTTCTGCTCTCAACTTTAAATTAGCTTCCAGGCTTTGCATAACAAGACACAAATTATTCATGTGAGAAAACCAAGAAGTGATTTATTATCATGTCTGATTTCCAGTGAATAATTTTCTTCAGATCACCCAGGAAGGAGGTTTTCCTATTTTAAATAAGATAAATTACAATTGACATTGGAATTCAAAACATTACTCCAACCTTTCTCATTCTTTTGGTCATACAGAAACTAAGCCCATGAATTACATTGACAGCAATGTTCATTAACAGTGTTTCTGAGCCCAGCTTGAAAAATCTGAAATCCTTTGCACAGGCTCAGCTCTGTCTATTCCTGCATCACTTGAGCACTTTACTTGCCTTAGGAAGACAATAATGGTCTTTGTCCCCATCTTACAGAGGTGATGTCGAGTGGGTTGGGAGCAATCTGTGGGAGCAAAGGTTTTGACTGCTATGTAGAAATAAATAAAACAGGAAAGGTTATGGAATAGACTGACAAGCAGGGATGAACACCAATGTTTTTACAACATCTTCCCTGTGGTAAACAGAAAAAAACATCTTTTAATCCAGACCTGCAGAATGTGCAATTTCATGGAAAATATCACAATCTACTGCTGGTATAAGGCAAGAGGCTGATGAAATAAGTACAGTTTTAAATTGAAGATTCAAGAGGAGAAAGATGGCAATGCAAAGTTGCTTTGGGAATTCAGGTGCTAAGATCACTTATGCTAAATGGTGGGAAGCACTCTTTAAAACAACTGAAGACAGACAAACTGTCTTGAATATGCATTCTTGTTCTGGAGCAGAAGGAAAATCTCCAAAGTAGTATAGAAGAAAGTGAATGAGCTCAGGCAAAGCAATATACTGGGATGATAGATTTGTGACGAGGACATTTCTCTTAAGATGCACCCCTCAGTAATCTCATCTCCTCCCTCTGTCTTGATTTTTGACACCACAGACCTTCTCATCTTCCATCTTGAGAAGCATGAGTAGCAATATAGGTTTATCCCACTTGTCTCCATTTAGGTACTTCTTCATCTCTTGCTGTGGATCTATTGGATAGCTTTGTGGTTGACAAATTGATGGTGTCAGTACTCTGGACGTCAGTAAAGAAGCAATGACTGCAGCTGTTGACTCTAGAAGAGACTGCTCTGGGTTTAGGTATACCCATGAGAAAGAAAGGGAAATAAGCTAGGGCACGCAAAATTTGGTTGCCTTGGAGTCTAATTCACTTACTTCATGATGCCATTTCAAATAGCACCTTGGGTATCTTAAGTAAAAATGTCTTAAAAGTCTTAGTCGTGACATAAAAAGGAAAATTTATTTTTGCAGAAAGTATTCATTAAGTTTCTTAATTTGAAATTGCAAATACTCAAACCTGAGTCAGAATTCAGATTTAAGAAAAGAACAAAACTATACATGGATGACTGCTATGTGAGCACCTAAGTGTCCAGTCAATATTTTAAAAGTCTTCAGAGCTTTAGAGCAGGGTGAAGATGATTGGACTATCAGACTGTGTGCTGTTCTGAAAAAAATAAAAAAAAGGGGAAAAGACTCATCCATTAATCAACCTTTGCCCTAATAACCTAATGGAGATCTAAAATGAATCGGAATTTTGCTATTCACTGTAATGAAAAGTGAATCTAACCTGTAGCTTCAGTTGTAGTAAAGCCTGGATGCAACTTTAAGCTGCTATATAAAATGGCTTTAAAATTGGTCTAATATAATTAGACCAGCTTTTAGCAAGATATATCTATTATTTCTCTCCTGCTTTCTGCTTTTACCCCTTTGTCAGTCTTGAATTTTATTGATTGTAGTATATCCCAGGCAGTGCCTGTGTTCTTACTCATATCTGCCTGCAGAGGATGTGGCACATTTTATTCAATATCATAACCCACCAAATAGAAAATAATAATTTCTGGAATTATGGCTGCATTCCAATTATCTTGTAAATGTCTTTAAAAACCTTAATGTGACATTATATTTAGGAAAAAGTAATGTATGTCAAATTTGTTTGGAGATCCACAGCCCAAAAAACCGCACAGACTTTGTGTTTAAACATATAGACTATGTCTATAGGCATAGATTCCAACTCGATGAAGGCACTTAGGTGGAATCAAGGTGATTAAATAACTTTGGTGATCCCAGTCTGAAGGGACTGCCTGATCAGAATATGGCCCAGAACCTTATCAAACTATAAATTTTATAAGTACTCAGCAGAGACTGATTCCAAGCCCTGGAAGCTTGCACTCTAAGCAGAGGACAGTCAGACAAGGAGTAAAACAAGATATAGTCTAGGCCTGTTTCAGGGCACACTGGTTTGAAATCCATTTAGAAATAATGGATTGACATTATTTGTCAAAAATGACACAGACACAACCATTGCTTATAAGATGTTGTTTCATCAGCAGCTTTCCATGTGTGGGCAATGCCACTGAGAGGCATTTGTTGCCTTTCATACAGAAATTTTCTAAATATAAAAAAAAAGCTAGCATGAGAAGGAAGAATGAACTGATATAGGTAGTAAAGCCCAAAATGGCTGAGAGAAAACTGTAATTATTTTCCAACAGCAGATATAAAGCCTCGCTGAGTTGTGGTCCCTCTGTGCTACTTCCATCTCCTATTAAACCTGATGCTTTATTTTCAATTTAGAAATGTTTAGAGGTAGTAAGGAACAACATTTAATCAACACAGTAAAGTTGCAAAAGATCAATCACTTCCTTTCTCTGGTTTTCTAGAGTGGAGTTTCTGACACTTACCTGAATTTGTGGTGGTAATTTCAAGGACAGAGTTTGGAGGCAGGAGCTGGAGAAGACTTCAACTACTTCTCTTTAGTGCCAAGAATCCATTGCACAGACAAAAAATGACATAAAGTCTTGTAACATAACACCTCTAAATTCTCAAATATAAGTAGAATGGACCTATTTCAAGCAACTAGCTTAGGTGCTTGCTTTAAAATGATCAGTAAAACGGGAGTTTAACATGCATGTTCTGAGTTGCCCTTCCCAGCTGTCTGCCTTTTTCTTCTGAATATTTTAGTCTAGGCTCTAAACTCAGCATCTCATTCTGCTACTGAATGCTTTATATGGAATACTATTTTAAAGACTTGAATGAAATCCCTAGATTCACTCGGTCGTTAAAAGTTAAGCAGGTGCAGAAAAGATGGCAGAATAAAAATAATCTTTTTTTACTTCATGCTTTCAAGGATTATTGTTTTCCTACAATCTGTAAACACACTTTAGGAAAGTTACATGCTGGCAAATGCTTGGAATACTTTATACTTCAGCAGCGATATTTATGATTGAGCCATAGAGTGACCTTGAGTGAGCAACAGAGAGGCTGTAACAGTCACAGAAATTTCAGGGAGAAATGTGCAAACTTGTTCTCATAAAAAGTCACTATTTTTCTCTCCATTTAATTACTCAATATTGAGAAGCTAGTTACAAAGTTATAAAAATTCTGGATGACAAGTAGACCATTGTTCTTTTCAGCTCCACAGGGAGACAGCAGGAACATCTGCAAGACTCTGCCTCCCACCAGGCTGAAAAAGGCAGGTAATGATGAGAACACACATGAGAATAATTATACCAAACGCAATTTCAGAAATACAACTGGGGAAATTCCAGAAGGCTTGATAGACCTAAAGTGTGAGATTCCACTGCTCATTAGGAAATCTGCAGAGTTCCTGTGTGTTTTGTGGAGTTGTATGTCAGTTTTCCTAGCAAGCCACGATAGAATTTGTTCCAAAGTCTGTCCTGTTAAAGGTATAGATGATGAAGGAGATGTCTGCCAAGAATTCCAGAGTAAGAAACTATGGGTTTGTGCTCTCTGAGGGAAGGTCATTATCCTTTTCCACAAAAAGAAAATGCAGGAAAATTTTCTGACAGCCTCTGTTGAAAACTGATTATTAAGTTTTGAAGCCTTTCATTCTTCCAGAGGAGGCCTGTTTCTCCATTGCCTTGCAAAGTCGTTTACAGCTTAGGCTGTGCATGAAACATAATTATAGACTTCAATTTATTGTTGAATAACAGTAAGTACAGTGAAATGGAGAAACAGTTGTAGCAAGTGTTTAAAGCCCAACTGAGCAGGACACCATCAGAAAGGTGCTGACAGCACTGTTGACACTGATGCTTTTTGATGAAGTCTCTGTGATATGAATGACTCCCCTTGCTACTCACAGCTACTGTCCCAGGGTCAGTGTAACCAGACACAGGAACTTCTGTGCATGGCTGGTTGTCAGCAGATGTCAGGAATTTTCAGAGCAGACCCAAAGCAACTGGTAGCAGACCACATCACATGTTTGAGAAGAAAAAGTAGGTCACACCCTGACGTTCCTTCCAGGTCCACCCACCCCTTCCTCATCCTCCCCACCTCATGAATGCTATCTGCTGGAAAAATCAATATGGACACACAAAAGCAAATAAGCTGAACTAAAGAGTATTAATTAGGATGGTGTCCGCAGCAAGCAGCCAGAGTAATCTCACCTTAAGAGTCTGCTACTTCTTGACTACAAGTAAGCTGACTGCTGACTTGTCTAATAATTCTTCAGTAAGCTGATACTGTGAGCAGAACTGCCTTGAAATTCCCAGATATATTCCGTAATAAGAAAATTTTGACTAGCTGAAACTAGGTATCTCCCTTGAGAATATAAGTATCAGTGTGAAAAATGGATATGGTTTCTGGTCAAAATAGAAATCCTTCCAGAATTTAAAAACAAGTTTGAAAAGCAAAGGACTTGCACATGGCTGTACATGAGGCTGAAATATAAATGGGAAATAACATATCAGAGAGAGCAAAGATTACTTCTACTTCTCTTGTATCTCTGTTGGATGCACTCACGACTGATTCTTAGAAGAACACAGCTGAGATGGTCTCTGTTTCAGGATGCTTTCCACAGTATCCAAGGATAATTTTTTAAACACCAAAACATGTCTTGAATAAGACTACTGGCCACTTACCCTACTCAACAATAATAGTTCCCCTCCCAGGAGTCTTAAGTGTAATGAATACTGAATTACAAGGCCACAGATTTAATGCACCATCTTGAGGCTATGTTTGAGTCTAAACCTGCCCTGTATCTTCACTCTGTCGAGATGCAGCTAGCTGGCTACTCAGCTGTGAGCTGGAACTCTCAGACCCACTGGAGCAGAACAGAACCCTCGGAAATGAAGTAACCTTTCAGCAAGCACACTGCCCTGTGCCTGCCCACGGTTTCTGCAAGAGTTTTGCCTGTCTTTGTAGTGATTTTGAGTGACTGTATAGACTTTTTCTTAGAATTTTAAATAACATCAAAGAACATTACAGATTAATTATCTACATAGAACATGAGATATGGAGAATTACCGTTCTTCGCCCCTCTAGGAAGACAATGATGAAATGAACCTTTTTCTTCTAAGTCCTGTCTTAGTCTCCCAATTGTCACTCTAAAAATCCCTAACAACTGACAAAGATTTTTTGACAATTAGGCATATGTTTTTGTGTTTGATAGACTCCAATGGATTATATTTCAACAGTAGAAAAGATCACCTTCAGCTGCCTGTGAAATTTTAAACATATGAGAAGTGAGAATTTTAATTATTTTACAATATTCTCGCTAGTTGTTATGATTGATAGGAAGAAGGAATTAGAGCCACCAGAACAATCTTCCATTCATAAACTTGTTTCTTGCATTTCTGATTAACATGTTGATGCCAATTGCAACTCAGCGTGATGCATGGGAAACTAACAGAATAGTTCTAACATTAAAAATACAGTGAAAATTTATCTCACTGCCTTACTAAACTGATACTTGTTTAACATATAACAGTAACATTGCCACAAATTTTAAGGGTATATCACAGTTGCAAAAATAAAACTTCATATGGAGCAAACATGTTTTGTTTGAATAAATGCAATTTGCACACATGTAAAAGAATTCGACTAAAAGGCATTTGAGATGTTACAGAGCATAAAACATTCATTCATAAAAATCTACTTAGAATAAAAATATGCTGGTTTTGGCCAGAGTGGAGCAAAATTTCTTCACAGTAGCAAGTGTGGGGCTGTGTTTTAGATTTGTGTTGGAAACAGTGCTGATGATTCAGGATGCTTTGCTTACTGCTGAGCAGCACTTAGTGTCAAAGCCTTTTCTGCTTCTCACCCCAGCCCAGCCCATCAGGGAAGAGGCTGGGGATGCACAAGGACTTGGGAGGGGCAAAGACAGGACAGCTGATCCCAACGGACTGAAGGGATATTCCATCGCATATGGCATCATGCTTGGCAATAAGCTAGGAGGAGGGGTGGTTGGGAGTCAGTCCTCCAGGTATTGATCCTCTGGCACTGGCAAGGCATCAGATGATTGGTAGCAAGCAATTGTTTTCATTTCAGAGCCTTGTCTTTATTTTTTGAATTTTGTTTGTTTGTCGTTTTGCTTTGTTTGGTCGGTTGGTTTTGGTTTTGGTGTTTGGGCTTTTTTGGTTTTTCTTGTTTGTTGTGGGGTTTTTTGGTTTTGGTTTTGGTTCTATTTGTTTTGTTTTGTTACTGAGAAAGAAATCCTCTACTGCAAGAGAGGCATCCACTTAGAGCACTCACAAAGCAGGAGACATCAGTTGATTCTCAATCCTCCTTGGTCTCATGCCCCTTCTCAGTGTTCAGAGCACTAGGCTGCAGAACAGGTTACATAGGGACAGTGGTAGCTTATTTGGAAGCAGTGGCAAAATGCTACAACCCTGAGGCAAGAAGGATAACAAAAAAAAAAAAAAAAGAACTTAATTCAGAATAACGGTTGTCAGACTACTTAACAAGCGTTGGAGAGCTTGTGCTCTGATTCCCATTTCTCAGGCAGTTGAGGAGGGATTTGGCATTTGGTTGACATTTGGATGTTTCACACCCACTGGCAGTGACCAGAGTGCTTGAACTCAAGAGTGCCTGGCACCCAGCAGAAGAGCTTTCCTGATACTCCTTGAGAGAGGAAGCATATGACACCTACACAGACATTCTGAGTGCCCTGGATCCAGACATCAAAGCACAGATTCACCCCACTGCACACTGGGCATTGTAGTGTGGAAATCACATACAGGAGCTTAACTGTCCTCAGGGGGTCATTCAAATGTTCAGTCAGATGTAACCTATCTCAGTTGGCTGACAACAAAAACCAGTGAAGATAAATAGGTTTCTAAATTAGGAGCTTCATCTTGCTTGCTAAAATTAAGATGAATATGAATCCCAGTCCTGAGATACTGAAATGCTTAAATAAGAAGTACCTAATGAGGTGCTTTGATCTCTCCCTTAGACTTTCAATGCCTCAGTTTTTCACCTGTAAAATAGGAATAACACAATTCTGTCTTGCAAAAAATGTTGAAGTAAATTCCAGGGTTTGAGGAGCAACGATCGAGGCAATATCTTCCTCACCTGAATAAGAGAAGTGAGCACAGGTCTCATGAAGATGAGAGTAAAATACTTCTAAGAAAGAAAAAAAGAAACAAAGCCGGAAGAAAAGCCTTAAGATGAACACTGGGTTCTTATTGATAATCTCTTTGTTTAAAGAAGGATACTTCAGTAAGCACAGAAAGTTTTGATTTTTCTCATTTTATGATATATGTTCCATAGAAGCTTAAAAAGATATGTGTTCATTCTAAACCTTAAGCAGAAGCTTTAACAGAGTTTTTGAGGTACACATTTTTAGCACTTACATGTTTTAGGCTTTCTTATGTGACTTTTTAAATTGACACTGGTACTCATTTCATACACCAATGTTTCACTCTTCCTTCCTTCTTTGAAGAACAGATGACTGCTTAATATTTAACCTATATTCAGTTGCAAAATACTCAAGATCAACTAAATAATTTTAAATGACACAGTTATCAGAGATGCATTCTCACAGCTTTATAGCTACAGAAACTGTGATTCTGGGTGGAAAATATCTGGAGGAGATCTGGCTACAAAATATCTTCTGTGGAAGTTATACATAGAGGATAGCAGTAAAAAAACCAACACTGAACCATTACAAAAAGATTAGAACAATAAACAAACAAACAAAAAGAAAATTAATTGGGAGTTGATGAAACATTATCTCCAAGCAACTTCCCTGTCATTCAGTCATTTTGACTGTGAATTTCTAATTTAAAATGGAAAAGAAACCAAACCAAAGCAAAACACTGAAAAACGTTGCTAAGGAGGACTTGATTTAATTATATAGTTATAAACACATCTAAGATTTTTTTAGAAGTAAAAGCCTCCACTCCTCCTCTGACTTGCTCCATGTACACAAATTTCTTGTCTGTGGTGTAAGTTCCACTCACATGGGCTGAATTATATGATATAATTCCAAGGAGGCTATCAGGCAAAACGTAATAGCAACAGAGAGTATTTGTGAATTTAAAGATTTCTAGTGAAGCTGATAAGTAAAGTAAATATGTACAGGGATAGAAACATATGAGTAAGAATATATGCTTTATGATATCTTTTAGAAAATCAACTATTTTGAATTTATATCTAATTTCAATAAAATACATCTTCAGAAAATAAATGCTTTAATCCATGCAAATTATCTTTTAATCAAAAAATATTACTATTACATCTGATTTTCACTGGGTTTCCTTATATATTTTTGCCTTCTAGTTACCAATTTTGAAGGTTTTGAAAGGACAAAAAGCTTCACTAGAAGACACTCGAGATACTTTTTTCTGTTGCCTAGAGATACATGTTATTATTTTAGAGGAGTTATATCCTAAGCCAGTAAAATCACCAGGAGTTTTGTCATTGATGCTAGTGGATACAAGTGCCTTCCTGAGGGTCTCTAAACCTGAAGAGAGATGAAATACTAAAAAGGCAAATACCTGGTGTAATATCATAGTGTCGATATCCCACACTTCCTTCTGTTTATCACAAGACTTTGTCACAGTTACTACAAACAGATATAGAGGGTCACTAATTTTAAAAATGCCATTAAGGACTCTGACTTCACCTATGACTTTTAACGATTGTTAATTTAAATTTACACTGGTGAACCATAAGGATGATGTAGCAGGGAAATGATGATGTCATTATATTTTTACAAAATGGAAAATTTCCTTTTATTAGGAAATAGTCACGAGCAGATATATATATATACTTACAAAATGTTTCTATCTTCTTATCAGAAAAGGCATATCAAATAGCTTACCAGTTCACACTTCTTTACAAATTCTTTCTTATCATAAGCCTGATGAGTGTATATGGCCATATTTATGTAGTCTGTGTTGAATACTCTATTGCTATTATGCTCAACCCTTTTGAAAAAAAAAACCCAAAAAACTGTAATTATTCACTCTAAGTTTGAAATCTCCTATAACTTCTTTGGAAGGTTTTGTTTCACTGGTTTGTATCATTAGTGTTTATCTAATTTGACTTTTTATCAGTACATGAAGTGTCTTGTTTGAGCTAGTAGTTATCTGTTGTCTATAATTTCTGTATAGTAAATGAAAAGAGAAGGCATCCCAAAAGGGCAACTATTCACATTTATCTTAGATACATATTCTAGAATGAGATGGGCATTAGAGAAGTTTGTTTCTCAGCTCATTATAGCCAGTACCAGCTGAGGTAAGAAATATGAGTTCTTACCCATTTACACATGCTAAATTCCAGAATTGAACTGACCAAAGAAAGAAGTCATCTTTCAAAGAGTAGTTTCAAAACATCTCATATAAAATAGTTAAATAACTTAATATATGTTAGGGAGACAAAAGTCTCCTCAACTCTTAACTTAGCTGAAGTTTCCTTGACTTGATTTTTTAGTTTGAGAATTTTACTGGTAATCAAAGGGCTTGGCTATGACAAAAGCCAATGTTCTGTCTGGGTCTTTTTAATTAAATGGCTCATTCCGTAAAACACAAACACTTTACAGAGAAATAAGTTAATCTAGTACACCTAATTAAGCACTATATATTGGAGCCACACATCAGTGATTTGAGTTATATCAATGGACCATTTCATTTATTGAGGCTGACAGCACAAGTTCTTAAATACAATGATAAATGACTTCCCTTCAATGGAATGATACTTCACCTTGGCAGTTCGCTTTCTTTTTTTAATACTTTAGAGACAGCGAGGAGTGATCAGTTCATAAGCATCCTAAACAGGCACTCTTCCATTTGGTTAGTTTCTGTAGTCTATCTCCCTCACTAACTCTTCAGGGTTGCCTAGAGGTGACCACAGTTTCCCCTTCTCTCTGGTCTTTCCCATAAGACTCTATTCAAGAGCAAATTTGTATGAAGATTTGCATAACCATCATGTCTCTTTTGAAGTAATACAAAATTTGAATACAAAAACAACTCTGACTTTGTTAGACATACAGCTGGCTCTGTTTAATGTTGATAAGTGCACATCTCAGGCCAGGGTGGAATTTACCTACTAAATAGTGTTGAAGAAACATTTCTTTCTCCTCTTTTGTTGTTTTGGGGTTTTTTTTGAGAATATGGAAGTATGTAGCTCTGCCTGAGCTCATTTAATTCAGTGAAATAAAACATAAATCACAGTGACAAAAAGGAATGTATTGTAACTTGCTTAAAGGAAATTCTTTGGATGAAACACAGCAAATCATCTCTTACCTGCATTTTTCACCTTCAATTTTTTAATTTTTCTCCCTTGCGCACAATGTTTTCCACAAGGCACTAAATTTTTACAAAAGATCTAAATATAAAACTACTGTTCACTTTTGGTATTTGAGGGAAGCTGCAATTTTGTTTCTACATGTTTTTAGTTTGATTCATAGGCTGTACCTTTGGCCAGGTTATGTAATCTTGAATAACAAGTCATTGTACATTGTCTTACTGAGGAATCAGCAAACTAAATGTCAGGCTTAGGAAAGACTTGGAAAAGCTTCTTTACTGTCCTTTTATAGTATTTAGGACTAATAACTATACAATTGTTTTTGAAAACCCTCTGGCTTCTCTTAAAATTGTTTTATCCTATTGCAAATCGAATTCCTCTTATATGGAGTTGTTCTATAATAAAAGTTCTTAATGCTCTCAAACTGAATATGTGCCTGGATTGCAAAAACTGTTGGAGCACTTGCCTCATTTTAGGTGACTTACCCTGCATGTTGCAGGCTGTCCCATCTATTTCAGAGGGGCATGTATCTCCCTTAAACCTTGCTTTATAATCTTTACTCCTTGGTAAAGGTCTCAAAATGTTTAAGATTCCAAAATGGCACTAGATGCCTATGTTCCAGCAAGAACTGTTTAAGCCCAGGTTGGATGGAGCCTTGAGAAACCTGGTCTAAGGGAAGGTGCTCCTGCTCATAACAGGAGGTTTGGAAAGGAAAATCATGACAGAAAAACTATGATCTTTAAATTCCCTTCCATTCTACATCATTCCATGATTCTATGATTATTCTTTCATGAGTTTACCTCTGAAATATTTAGAAATATTGCCAGAAACGTAGTACTTTCTACACTGTGGGTTGCAAAGAAGCACCACGTTTATGTACTTTTTACTCTTGGTTCTTTGGATTATCTCCTGATATGCTGAGACCCAATAAGGCATTAATAAAAGAAAAATCTATCCTCACTAGTTTTGTTTATGTTGCTGCTTGACTGTGAGACAAAGGAAATCTCCAAGAAACTATCAATTTCTAGGCAAAACCAGTCTTCATCCAGCTATTTCAGGAAAGAGAATAACCAGTCATTGAAACCACAGGCTCAGGCAAGAAACGTCCAATTTAGATAGAAAAACAGGGTGATGTCTTGTACTATATGAAAGTTAGGCAGGATACTCAGTTTCATATATACTTAGAAATATTTATTTTTTTAACTTACTGGATGTCAGTGAGATAGCCCAGAAAAATGGCACTCCTGAAGCTGATCCCACTGGGAGATGCACTAGGGTGCATTACAGTGTGAAGCACCGTAGTCCTCAGCTGCTCCTCTGATTACTTGAAATGATTGTATATTAGTTTTTCACAGCTGTACCACATGTGGTGAACCACTGCCCTGGTTAGGAAGAAGCTTTCCTTATTGCAACCCATATAGTGCTGTGCTTTTCATTGATTCCAAACCAGTGTTGATAACACAGCAATGTTCCAGCTGCTGCTGAACAGGTTTGATAAGTGCTGATGCCTTTTCTCTGTCCCATTCTGCCCTCTCAGTGAGTTGGTCGGGTCTGAGCAAGAGACTGGGAGGGGACACGGTTGGGACAACTGACTCAAACGGATTGAAAATATATTCCATATAGTCTAACATCATGCTCAGCATTAAACCTTAGGGGAAGTGAGGGCCAGATTTTTCCAAAGCAGCCATTTCTCAGAAACTGGTGGAGCATCAGTCTCCTAGTGGAAGGTGTTGCATGATTGTCTTTGCATTACTTGGGTTTTTTTCTTTGTTTTAGGTTGGTTTTTTTTTAATTTTTGGATGAGGTTTTTATCTTTTCTTTGTTACCTTCACTTGTTGACCTGTCTCTATCTCAATCCATCATTTTTTTCCTTGCTTCTGTCTTTCTGATTCTCTCTCCCATCCTGCTAGGGAGAGTGACATAGTGACTGGGTAGGGGCTTAGCTGCTTGCCGAGGTTAACCCACTACAGCTGTGTAGCTCCTTGTCCTCTAGACACATGAAGGCAGCAAGCAGAGCTCTGAGCCTGCAGCAGATTAAACCCAGCCACATCCACTGTCTCAGAGAGAGGGTGCATGCTCCCCCATGCTAACAGAATGGTAGCTGTAGAGGCTGGAGGAACAGTTGACAAATCTTTGTTCCTTTCCTCTGTGTTTGAAAGTAGAATATAGAAGTGTGAATATGGAAATACAAAGTTCTTCAGCACAACACCAGGAAAATAGCCACAACAGTTCTTGGTAGCTATAAATCAGAGCTATGTAGGGAAGTACAGCATATCTAGAAAATGTTTTAAAAGCCTAACAACCTTCCAGAGTTGTTCCAAAAAGACTATCTGCTTCATCATCCAAAATAGCCTAGAATACAAGGATATAGCATTTAGCAAATAATTATTCATGTTGTATGTCTGAAAAGGAGGTGAAGTACAATTATTCCAGTTAATTATTATATAGTTACAATATTATTATATTATAATAGTTATAATAGATTACAATATATTATATTATGCAGTTATAATTATTTCAGTTTTCAGCAGAAATATGTATAGAGGAGTTAAAGAGAATATTTATGCTCTGACAATAGGAATAGAGCAAACCTGCCCCAGGTGGTCAGCAGGACCAGTGATCCTGACATAGTAGCCAACACGACTATCTTTGTTGAAGAGCACATCAGGTCAGGAGCAGAGCTGTGCTGGGGGGACATTCTGCCTTCAAAACCTGATCCAGAGTTCTTCGCATTTCTGCTCTGCCCTACAAGATCAGGGCTCTTGGAACTGTGGTCCACCACATGTTGCAAATATCTCCTTAGCTAGCCTGGGCTTGCTAGAACATATGCAGGAATATGGATAGGTTCTTCTTACAAGTAAGTTTGAAATAATTACCCCAGGATATGAAAATTTCAAAGCTCTATAGGATTCACACATTTTTTTCAGTCTGCTGTAGTGCGTTCAAACTGGTGGCTTGCAATGTAACAAATGCAGTATTCTAAAATGGAATGGGTGGGAGGGTTAAGGCATTACATCAGTCATGCAAGGATGAAGAGAAACATATACAGCACAACTCTATCTGTATATGCATGTTACTAAATATTCTTCTAAGGAAGAGTTAATAGAAGGCACCCAAGTAGCCTGGCCTGGGAATAGTGTCATATCCACACACAGGCCATTATACACGCACACTGTATGTGCATTAATGCTTGAAAGATCTTTTAAAGAGTTTTTATCTTAAATTAGACCATGGCTACCATGCACAATTGGCAAGTATCTGATGTGTGAAATCAGCCGTCTGCAAGATCTGAGGGAAAAGGAAAACTGAGACAAATTGAGCTCTCTTGGCCTCTCCAGTCTGATTAGTCCATGCTGTCACTTGAAGTGAAGCTGGATCTTTGGATGTCATTCTTCTTTTGTCTTACAGAGTGATGTTAGATATTTCTGCTTGTTCCCATTAGTGCCTCCTTGGAATCATAATTAATTTATATTAGCAAAGACAATTTCCATTTGCTATGGCAGTTCTCCAGCTCCCTCAGGCTTTTCAAGTAATAATAAATTATCTAAATAAGAGGTATTACTTAACTTCTGTTACAATTTTTCACATTTTGAAGGTCCCTAAACCCATCCAGTAGTGCATATTTAACAAATTGAAATTCAAATGGCCTGATAGTCCTCACCCATATTCCTAATGTGGCTTTACTTCAGTGTTTTTTTTTTCCTTGCAGTGATGTGCCAATCCACTGATCATAACAAGCTATATTTGGAGACCCACACATGCTCTTGCTGGGCGGATTAAAAGGGTGAATTTATAGTTTCCCAGTTGGATGGCAGAACCCATTTTTCATACTTGTGTGCACATACAAATGATTAAGAGAAAAAAGCATGTTCTGTCCTTTTAGCTACAGTAAAATTCAATGATTAGTGTCCCAAATACATTCTGTCAAATACTGAACTTGGCATAATTATACCATAGCTCATAGCTCGTCTTACATAATTAATAAAAGTTTTGTTGTCAGCAGAAAAAGTGAGGGAAAATGCAAATTGATGGTTGGAAATGATCTGTTGATCTTGTATTTGGGGTTTAACCCAAGCAGTTAATTTATTTTTTCTTAGATGTACAATGCTGGAAGTCCTGCATGCATAGATTCATTCATGTCATGCTTCAACACTATTGGCAACTGTCATTAATTGCTACCATTTTGTTTTCTATATTTTTCCATTTTAAGGATTGTGATTTGGCAGCTCTGTGAAATAAACTTGAGAGTCTTGTGCTCTATTATGTCTCATTTCTGCAGAGCCCAAAGTACTACAGCACCCAAAGTGATTAATAAGCTTGATGAGAGTCTCTCCATGATCTAATGAGTGGAATAACATCAGGAACCAAGGATTTGCCTTTTCTTCAAAATAGATGATAGAATGCTGCATGAACAGAAGTGCTAGCTGCATTGTACCTTGCATGGGTAAAGTGAGCTTATGGGTAGTGGAGTCTGGGTGCATCTTTTGCCTCGTTTACAAGCTGGGGATGAAGAGATTGAGAACAGCCCTGAGGCAAAAGACTTAGGGGAGCAGGCTGACAAAAGGCTCAATATAAGCCAGCCACGTTCCCTTGTAGCCCAAAAAGTGTGTTTCATCCTGGGCTGGATCAAAAGCAGCGTGGCCAGCAGGACTAGGGAGGCAACATTGCTTTTGATTCCTCTATTCCTTTTATTCCTCTCTGGTGAGGCCCCTCCTGCAGTGCTGTGTCCAGCTATGGCATATTTAGCACTGCAAAGACATGGACCTATTGGAGTGGGTCCAGAGGTCCAGAGGAGAGCCACAAAAATGGTCAGAGGGCTGGAACTTCTCTCCTATTAAGAGACCAGCTGAGATAGTTGTTGTACAGCCTGGAGGAGGCTCCAGGCAGATCTTATTGAGGCCTTTCAGCACCCAAGCAGAACCTACAAGAAAGATGAGCACAGACTATTTCCACAGGGCCTCTAGGACAAGGGGCAACAGCTTTAAACTGAGAGAGTTTGGTTTTGATTAGATATAAGGAAGCAATTTTCTATGATGAGGGTGGTGAAACTGTGGAATATGATGCCCCATCCCTGCAAACATGCAAAGCCAGGGCAGATGGGACTCTGAGAACCCTGATCTAATAGAAGATGTCCCTGGTCATTGCATGTGCGTTGGACTAGATGCCTTTTAAAGGTTCTTTATAAAACAAACTATTCTGTGATTCTTGCAATCTCTTCAATCTCCTGCTCCTAGGACTGTGTACATCAGTCCTTGTAGGTTTATAAAGCCTAATCCAAGCCTGTGCTCTAGGTCAGTGCTGTCACTGCCTCCTCTAGTCATAGGATGAAAAGACAATTATTTTCCTGACATACAGATGACATGTACTGCAGACAAAGCCTGTACCAAGTTGTCAGTGTATCCTGATGGGATTACTCAAATTCTCCAATGTTTTATATTTTCACCTGAGGTGGATGTATAGAGGATCCATCCTACTATTTACATTCAGCCAGCTCAGAAGCTGGATAAATTAGCAACTGACATTCTCTGTAGTAATTATCCAGAGAACCAGCCCTTCTGCCTCCATCTATGTGCATACACGGAGGAATGGAAAGTCTAAAAATATGTATGTGTAATTATGGAAGAAGATGGGATGACAATACATATAAGGAAGTCTGAATGCATGTTGAATGCAAGAAAAATAAACCCTACATGCATATAAATAGCAGGGGAAGATTAATATGAATAAAGCTTGGTCTTTGCAGTTTTATTGCTACCCCACTAGGAGAGAGAGGCTCATGTTTTAAAAAGAGGGTGGATGATTCAATGCTTTTTTGTTTGTTTTTGTTTGCTTGTTTATTTTTGTTTGCTTGTTTAGGTCAAGTAACAACTGTTTGTCTGCTTTATTCTTGTCCTTTTTCTTGTCTTGCATCAAGTGTAAAGACACATTCTCCATATGAGACATGATCATGAACCACAAGATTTCAGACTGGGAGAGGTGCTCACGTTTTGTATGAGGTGCAACATTATAACTTTTCCCTGATAGAGATCTTGACATCTGTCTCATAAGCTCACCACATGGGAAAGCAAGTCTCTTGCCATGGGGAAGAGGAATTTACCACAACATGAAGGCAGGAGCTGAGTGACAAAGAAGTAATTTAAAACTCCTTTAACTTCTTTACTGATCCCAACCATGCACAGCTGCACTAGTCCATGTTTTCAGCTGTTCAGACACTTTTGAAAAGTGCAGGCCCTCGCACTGAAAAATGCCAGTGTTTCAACTCTAGAAGTTCAAATGTCATAAATTTGACTACAGATAAAACTCAAAAGCTTGGAAGAGAAAAAATGAGAAAATGTCTGCACTGTTCATTACTGCCTTGCAGTTTTTTTGCACATCCAGAGCACATTTTTATCATCTCTCCCAACTGGACTTGAAACAGGGTTGGATACTTTGTAGGGTCTTTTATTTTTTCTCAACTAAAAAACATAGACACTTTTGAGGACTGGCAGTTTAAAAAAAAATTCCAGAGTCACAAAACTTAAAATGAAATAACAAAAATGGGCAACACTGGACCATACAGCATAAAAGCTGCCCAAGTTCAAAAAAGATCCACTTTCAAATGTTTAGAAAGAAAAGGGTGGAAGAACAAGTACAAGGGTGCCAATAATGAGAAAGCATAGTTACTAAGAAGGAGACAGAAACAAGTTTGGGTTAATCAAGGACAAATCTTGATTTTAGTAATTCTGAGTACTCTGCAGGTAACTCATCCTTGCTTCACCCTTGAATGAATCAGATCTAAATTGCTCATCCTCTCCCATACCTGCCTGTCAAAGCCTGATTCTTCAACTGCAGCCGCTGCTCGCTGATTCTCCCCCGTGGTGTCCTCCAAGCTGTGCCTCTCCATTGTTTTTGCAGAACTTCATTTGTTTTCCAAAAATCTTCTATGTGATTGGATGCTCCTGATGCCTCATATTGCAGGGCCAAGCTGGCGTTGCTACTTAAGGGATGCACAAATAACATGATGTGTATTTCCCTTAATCTCCATCTATTTGAATACATATGCAATATTTTCATGCATGCATATAAAAATGCACCCAGTAATATATCTAGCTCTAGGTATTTCTACCTGTTGCAATGATGGGAGGTTCAAAATAATAATATAAGAAACCAGCCATGTGGTCAATATTTAGCAGCAAATATACATGGAAATTTAGGGTGATTATATCTTTAATGGAAACAGCAGTGCATAAGGAGATTTATGTCCTACACCAAGTATGATAATTTATACAAGTAACAACACTTTTGAAGATGGTGTTATTCTCATTTGTTCTTGAAAATGGAAAAATAATAAAAAATTAGGAGAGTGGACTAAAATATTAGTCTTCAACAGTTGACTCCTTTTTTGTCCTTCTGGGGCCTGGTATGACAAATTTAGAACTTTGAGAAACATTTGAAAAACAAAAATCTCAGTATGTTGCATTTGGTCAGATGAATCTCTGTTGACATGTCCATGCTTTACATTTATAAGATTTGGAAAACATTTCTATTTCTTACAAAATTAGATTTCTTTTATCCTTTATAAAACAACATGAAGATACTGTGGTTTTTTAATCAGTTCATCTGTTTCAGAAATACTGTAACAGACAAAATACATGTAAGTTCACAAAATTAAGTTACTTGTAGGCATATTAATGTACATATTTTGTTAGTGACATTTTAAGAATATATTTACTTCTTTTGTAATATTCTATAAAGTTAATTTCTGTATACAGAGGAAATTATATGTAATTCAATTCTAAATCTGAAGGAATTAAATACGGTTCCAAGAATTAAGTAACAATTGTATACATTCTAATTTTGCTCCCAAGAAGCTTTGTTTTTAAAGCTATTTTTCATTAAACCTAGTAGCTGTGAGGAAGCCAAGTGGCAGAAAGCTAAAGCTGTGCCAAATCTAAAAAGAGAGGAAGGGGAAAGACACAAAGAATTACAGGCTCATCAGTCTCAAATTTAGCCTAGGCAAAACAATGAAACAGCTGGTATGAGGCTTGACTAATAAGAAAGTAAAGGAAGACATTATAAGTTATGGCAAGCAATACAGAATTATGGAAAACAGGCTTCTGCTAACTAACTTGTTTAGATTAAAATAACATTCAGATGGATATATAAAATAATGTACTGTAATGTAATAAACTTTGGGCAAATAAATGTACCCAAATTTTCCTTTGAATTTTGCTTTATTCAACAGAGGCACTTATTTAAGTGCCATAAATAGCTCACAGAAAATAGATGGGATGTGCTACTGTCAGTACTGTGTGTACTGCCACATACCAGTCCAGGGGTCTTGGTTCTTGTCCCTTTCACAGCCCAATGTTTTTAATCATGTCTTATGTGAGCAAAACAAAGCAAAACAACCCCATAAAATTATTACCAATCCATATGGAGGAAACTGAAAGATTGGTAAAATTATAAATAATGAATGAGATGAAGAGTTATGTGTTTTTTTTAGTAAGTAGGTCATAAGTAAAGGCTTTTTACATGGAGATGGAAAGTTCTGAACGCAAGAGGAGACAGTGAAAGCTGCACTTCTCCAAAAGGACTGCACCTTCAAAGCAGGGACTTTGAGGGGCTCATGGATGCATATTTTTCCTGCTTCATGCCAGCCATTTCCTCCAGCTCCTCTCATAGAGGACTTCTGGTAGTTTCCTCTTCCCAGAGGCTAAATGGCCTTACTGCAGCAGGTATAGCTATAACATGGTCCAGTGGATGGAAACATTATCTAAAATATAGAAAATAGGAATTAGGCTCTCATTTTTAAACCCAAGTGTGACTAATACTTCTAATAACACTTCAGCGTTGTGATGGGTTCTCTGTAAAGTTGAAATTAAGACTGCTTGCATTTTGAATGCTGAATTTAGTCAAAGAGTTCCTAGGGGTCTATGCCGTGTAAGAGGTCAGACTACCTTGTCACAGTGGTACTTCCTCACCTTATAAATGCATATGATAATACTCTCTATGTTTTCTTAAAGCCCAGTATCTGGGAAATGAGATTACATTTTCAGCTTCTTTTTAAAAAATAACTTGCAAAAATTTGCATAGAACTAGAATCAAGATTAAGAAAGCAGAAGACAAATGGAGATAACTTTACATTTCCTATTTTTAAAGAAATCTTGTAACTTCTGAGCCAATCAATATTTTTTTCTGTGCATTTCTTGACAGATCACAGGCAGTTCCAGTTTTCTACTTCTATGCTGGCTCCCCCAGGCAGCAGTACTGATGTGTTTCTGCAAAGAATGTGTCAGATTTATCTATGTGAAGGCAAAACTCTGATTTTCAGTGCAATAGTCTGTTTCTTCAGATCTTATTAAAGAGCAAATGTATGAAATTATCAGGCCTCATCTTATTTTACAGCTTGCCTAATGATATCAGACCATCCTCTCCCTATATTTTCCTACTACATCAGGGGATTGCCATAAGACTTTGTTGTATAGTTACTGCATTCTGAATTTTTTTTCATGGAGTCACTTAGCAAAAGAATGAGGAGTTCTGGGCTGAGCTCTGGGCTATTTCCTTAGAGACTTTTTGACATCATAAATACCCTTCATGTCTTTAGTTTTTGTGTCCTTCTAAGTATTATGTTTTTGAAAGAATAGAAATTAATCCAATAATTAATGATACTATAAATATAGTATGAAAATTTAAAACAGAAATTGAATCCACTGAGAGATAACTCCTCACTTGAAGAGAAGTCTTAGTTATAACATCAGCAAATCTGGAAATCACTCTAATTTTCCCACTATTTGTTATCTGACATTGTTTGAATTTCTTTTGTGTTGTGAAAGCTGAAAAATTTCTTCTCCTAGCAAAGTAGTGTCTGGTCTTTTACAGGGTATAAAAGTGAATGGCCTGTCATTGGAGCATTGTTTGTTATTGCCCCTCTCTTTAACAATTAGAATTAAATGAAATTTCTCAGAGAGAGTCAGATCAGAAGCAGTCCTGGTCTTTCTCTTTCCTTTTTTCAGCTTCCTTTTCCCCTCAAAATGTAACAGGTAGGTGACTAATAGAAGAACACAGCCTTTGTGCTATATGTGTAAGGCCATTAATTTGAGTCCTAGAGATGGATGGCTTTCCAATCCACTCTTCTTTGTTGTACTGCATCTGTGATTACCCTGGAGAATAAAAAGAATAAAAAAGTGTCTCCCTTGCCTCTCTTCTTTATTACTCCAGGCACAGAGTATCATTATCAGCCTTGGAGTTGATATAAGAAGAGCCCTCAGGTACAAGCACAAGTAGTGAAATGGCAGCTAAGATTCCTTTTGGGCCCGCCCTTCCCACATGATTTCACCCATGTAGTTTGCTTCCATTCACTTTCTCTGTCCAGCAGTCATCCAGGATTCAACCACCTGCAGTACATGAAAATAAATTCCTAATAATAATCAAACATGGACTTTCTATAATAATAAAAATCCCCGTTATATTTTCTGTTTTCCTTGTGTAACTCAGAATATGATCCCACTCCACCCTTCTCCCTACAAGCCTTCTGTTCTACATTTACAATAAAACATCATTCCACACCCCTGATAGATTATACACTCTTCTCATCCTCACCCTTCTTTTTTGCTGTCTGTTACATTCTCCACCTGTACCCCCAAGTATGGGTAAGGAAAATATGAGCTGCAACCTGGGGCACATTTTTTTAATGGATAGTCAAACTTGTCAGGAATGCTTTTGTAGCAAAATTACAGTTTTCATCATATCTTCCAGCCATCACACTGAGTGAGAGAAATTTGTCCACCTCTGCTGCATCCTATTTAACAGCAATTTTTTAAAAAATGGTGTCTGTCCAAGTGCTTTACAATTGCTTGGTTAATGTGGCTGGAATTCAGACATAATATTCTGTACTTGCAAAAGCATCACAGATTAGGAATATGGGAAGAAATCAGAAAAATGTAAGACCTTTTCAGAGATGCAAGATGGGACCTGAGGCGGACAGAGGGGAAAGGAAGCTTTGCAGGTTAGATGTAATACTGGGAGTAGTAGGAACATTGCTGATATTGAAGAGATGTCACATTGATTGTAGCTTAGGGCATCAATTTTCCAGTTGTTCCTTTAACGTGCAATATGGCAGTCTCTGTATATGTATGGAAGAGTCTACATGGAATAAGCATTACTCATGCAGTAACAGAAGTAATAAATTTAAGCTCTGTGTTTGTTGGTTTTGGGGTTGTTTTCATTCAGTATGAGTACAAAAAAAAAAGTAAAAGAGCAATGAGAGAATAAAATGAGAGAGTAAAAAAGCAATGATTTTTCTTTCATTTAAATAATTGCATTTTATAGTTTTGGCTGTTTTTTAATGAAACATGGAAAACTTCTCGGTTCCCTTAGAAAAGTCCAGGGTATTTTGAAATTTTCTGCTTACTTTTATGCTAATGGAGATGGTAAAAGCCTTCTTTAAATTTTTTATTCTTTTTTCTCACAGCCTACCAAATGATTGGTAGAATATGATTTCACTGACACCAAACAGTATTTTGGAAAAATAAGAAAGAGAAAACAAAAGAGGTCCGATTCACTGTCCTGTGATTTTGTCACAGGACTTGATGGGTTAACAGAAAGTTTTCCAGGGGATAGTAATTTGTCTTGAGCCAAAATGCAATTTTTCCTTTGTTTTTCAGAAAGATAATTCCCCTGATTTCTCAGTGGGATCTCAAATTCTTTTTATTTACTTTTGAACTGATGTAAGAATTTTAGCTGAATTTTTAAAAGTTAGAACTGTTTATAAAGGAAAACTCCTATTTTGAAGCAAAAAGTGGGAAAGTTTCACTCCATAAGATTTGAGAATTAACACTGGAAACCTATCATCATCCTTGGTTATCTACTGAAGTCAATCCATTTTCCATTCCAAAACTATAACCTTGAGAGTTTTCCTATTTGTCACTGAAATATTACCATTTCTACTTTAAATATCCCAGGGAGCATTAATCACCAATTGTTAGGAAATTAGTAATTAAAACACTCAGTTTAGCTAAGAAATACCTAAGTCACAGCAGTCCTTATCTGAGCCTTTCCACTTCATGGGAACTGTCATCAACAGCCTCAGTGGAAGGGAACACAACCTTGAATTATTCCTTCCATTTTTGGCTGAACAGTGCCGTTGAAAGTGCTTATTCTGCAGTCATGTCTTGGAGGCAGAGGGGAGCCAGGATTTAGAGACTGGGACCTTCCAAGGCATTATACACTGTGTTTGCTTTTGCATGTAAATTTTTTTTTTTCTGCTCACTCCTGCATCTTTTATTTTCCTTTTTAATGAACCTATCAATTAGGCAGATGAAGCAAAAATAGCATAATAGAAACAGCGAAGTTTTCAAATTCTTTAGTAAGGAATATACTTCCTTAGGGACTTGGCATAAAACCTTTCTCGTTTTCAGGAACAGGAAGGTTATTAACTGTTTCTTGCCTCCATGTAGCCATGTAAGTTTTTCCATGTGCAAGAGCTGGAGTAATAAACTCACAGAATCACAGCTGGCCAAGGATAAATATTTTAAGGTCCTGACCTGTGATGACTCCCTTTTTGTGACTGACAGCTCCATGGTAACTGTGGCCAGCAAAATACGAGTGCATGTCCTTTTCTGCTGAGTGTCTTCATAGAAGTGCATGGAGATACAACAGAACTGAGTAGGAATGACATAGTGATCCACTGAATATTAAAACTACTTTGAAAATCTGTGGGGAAATCTGGATTTAAGTGAAGGTATTTAGAACAATTCCTCTGTGACATAATGGAGCCAGGATTTCATCTTGTAGAAGGCAGAAGAGACTATTTCCTTGCTATAAAGGTTTTATTTTGGTCTATAAATTGAACTGTAAAGACACACATTTTCCCTTCAATTCTAAAGCAGCATCCAAGAACTATAGAAATTTTCTTTTTCTTTTTACTTTTATTTTCTGCTTTTATCTTCTCTGACTCAGCAATGCTGAACAAAGAAATCAAATATAAAGAAACTGAACATTTTGAAAATGACCAGAGAATATAAAAATATTAACAGTCTAGATCTGAGGTCTATAATTTTCTCCTGTTTTTTGTCAATGTACTTATTTCAAGGCCTTACTGCATTGCTTTGGCCATCAGGACCCAGATCATCAGCATAACCCGCACTATTCCATTTTATACAGGATGTCTTTCACTTGAAGAAAATGTTCTGTTTAAACTATTTTGTTCTTTGGCTGAATTCCTGTGTAAGTCACATTCTGAGTGACTCCTTAAGATTGGGATTAAGGAATATGACCCGTTTGAAGTAGCATCAAGTACTTATAAGTTTATTGAGATCCATGGGGGGTTTATTAGTTTTGACCACCATATTGTCATAATAATGCCACAAATAGCTGAGTACACCAAAAATGAACTGTAGGCCATGTGAAATTATCTACTTGGCAATGATTGGGGTCTTAATCAAGACTGTCATACTTATTGCTCCCAAAACTTTTACATGCGTTGCAGTAAAGATAATTGAGCTGGTTTTGTCCTTACACAGATTGTTTTATACCTTCCAGAGAAAAGAAAGAGCAGGATGCAGCTCACAATTGAAAGTGTTTAAATCACTGAAGCTGAAGACACACAAGATATATTTAACTTTTCTTGATTCACAGTTCCTAGTTCCATACCATACATCTATTTACCAGACTGAATTAAAGAAACATACAACTAAAAATTTTCTACTAAACTATTGATTAATGTGGCGTGTGGTTTGGATAATTGAGAATTCTTAGAAGGCATCTGTTTGTTTCAGGTCATAAAACAGAACATTTTCTTATGAAAGAAAAAGCTTCTTCTATCTTCCCTGATAGTTAAATAAATAAATTTACTTCAGAATGTACAAATACAAAAAAATAGGAGACTAGACTTTGATCTCCTTTGCAGAGTATATTCATTCATAGATGTACAGCATGCTGGTCCAGCATGCAGCAAACTAGATTCAATGTACATGTATCTGAATTTACCTGGCAAAAGGGAAGTTTCCTCAATGTCTTTTGACTTTATGTTAATTCAAACGTGTCTTTTAAATATAATGCAATGCCCCAGGTTGCAGATGTAAGATATATATATAAAACTATATATGTATGCCTGCTTCTAAATGTCCAAAATAAATATTTTAAATTACAGACACTTTTGTTAATGTTAAAATTGGTATACACAGATTTAGTCATTGAAACACCTGTTTGTTTCTCTTTTTTTGTGATGAATTAGTGGAGATTTTTTTCTTTTTTATTATTTTAAAGAAGACTGTACGTTGACAGATTATAGGAAAGTGTCAGTCTCTTCTTCCAAGTAACCAGTGGTGGAACAAGAGGAAATGGCCACAAGTTTGTACCAGGGGAAATTTGGATGAGATATTAGGGAAAATTTCTTCAAAGGAAGGGTTGCAAACATTGGAAAAGGCTGCCCAGGAAAGTGGTTGAATTGGTGTCCCCAGAGGTATTTAAAGCATATGCAGATGTGAGAAAGGGTTTAGTGGTGGACTTGGCAGTGCTGGGTTAATGGTTGGACTGAATGAACTATTCCAATCTAAATTATTCTATGATTAAAACATACATTTCTTACATGTTAGGTGAACAGTGCTATTAAAGAACCTACTAGTAAAATAAATACTAAACTGAAGTTAATTAGTTTTTCGGTGCTTAAGCTGACAAGGAATGTCTCTAAGTTTTAAATGAACAAAGCAATGGTTTCTTTCTTTGAAGGTGACCGAATCTTTTTTTTTTCTTTCTGAACATACTGAACAGGTTAAACTGTTTGTTTCCATGGCAACAAAGGTAATTAGAAAATCTTTTAAAGTCATCACATTAGGTGCATTTAATAAGCAAAACTGAAAAAAAACCTCAGGAGTGAAAAATTATTCAAAAGTAAGTGTGAACTGAGCAACATTAAAACTTGATCCACCTTTACCAAAAACCATCATTTTGTGGAACCAATTTGAAATTAAATTTCCTTGTCTTTGTTTAAGTTTTAATAAAGTCTGGTGATACACATATTTTAGGAACATATATAGTTCTCATCTGCAACTGCATCAACTTTCTTGATTTATTCTTAACATATTAATACTCAGGAATCCTTTATCCTTGGACATCTCTTTCAGTCCATGATATGTCAAGTATGTATTTTTCTGGGTAGGGGTTGTACACAGTGAAATGTGTATTTTAGGATGTAAGATCTGTTAGGGATTTCTCTTTTCAGGCTGCTCTGGAAGGTCTATAATTTTACAGCATCTTATAGCTTTTCTGTAGAAAAACCTTGAATCTGCAATTGGGCTTAACAGACCTTCAAAAAGAAAGAAATTACAGAGATCAGAAAACATTCCTTTCCTGGTCCAGTCACAACACGTGTTTGAGAGTGTTGTTCCGATGTTTCTTGAGCTCTGTCAGGCTTGGAGCTGTGATCACTGCCCTGGGGAGCCTGTTCCAGTGCCCAAACACCCTCTAGGGGAAGAACCTTTTCCTGATACCCACCCTAAATCTTTCCTGACACAACTTCTGGCCATTCCCTCGGGTCCTGTCACTGGGCACAAGAGTGAAGGGATCGGTTCTTGCTCCTGCACTTCCCCTTGTAAGGATATTGGAGACCACAATGAGGTCACCCCTCAGTCTCCTCTCCTCTAGGCTGAAAAAAAAAAATGACCTTAGGGCTCCTCATAAGGCTTCCCCTCTAGACCTCTTTCTATCTTCTTGGGCCTCTTTTGGATAACATGTTAATAGCTTAATGTCTTCTTTTTATTCTAGTTTAAAAAGTTACTTGCTAATATTTGGAATGTTTTTCACATCCTAAACTCCATGAAAATACCAGCTAACACAGTAAGAGTGATTTTAATTGCCTGGATTGAAAAGAGTAATTGAAAATTGCATTAACTAGCTCTTGCTTCCTCAGCTGGTATGCATATCGGTAACCCCATGATATGTGTGCTACTCTATATTACACCACCAATCTCATTGCACTTCAGTTTAAGATGCAAAAAAACGGGTGATGTTTTCATATAAACCTCTGTGAGGTGTAAAACATTGTCACTGAGGTATTAAAATAGCAAGTTAATAGATATGCTATTTCCTTTTCTGAGTAGATGCTTCCTGGTTAAACAGAAGTTTTGCTATACTCTGCATCATGATTCTTGTCACGATCCTTTCTGACTCAGTAAACAATCTCTTTTTGTGCTCTTGCTCATGCTAGGAGGTGAGCAGTTCAAACCCTCCTGTGCAGTCACACAGAGCTCAAAATTGTTTCTAGAGGGGGGATCTGTGCCATGTGTAAGTGAGTGCACATGGGTGAAGCTAGGTGATGCCCGTGCTGGCAGAGATGCTGGCCAGGGAGCTGCACAGGCTCTGTGAGGAGAGGGAGGCTGGCTCCAGCTGGCTCCAGCAGACCCATCTCAGGAGATAACGGGGCCAAGTGTGGGCTGCTCCTGTGAGAATATATTTAAGAAAGGGAAAAATAGCTGGAAGAGCAGAGGAGTGAGTGGGGGGAAAGTGAGAATGGGTAATGTGAGCACCAAGGAGAGAGCAGGACGAGGAGGGGCAGTGCTCCAGGTGCTGGAGCAGGTGCTGCCTGGCAGTCCACAGAGAGCCGACAGTGAAGCAGAAATTCGTGCTGCAGACATTATTAAGGACACATGCTAGAACTGGTGAACTACAGTTCCTGATGGACTACTCCTGATGGAGCATGGGTCCTTCCACAGTACTTAGTGACCATCACTCCCATTCCTCACCCCCCTACACCATGTGAGGTTGGGAATGTTAGGGGAGTCAGGAGTGAAGCTGAAGCTGGGAAAGGGGAAGATGTAGTTTTAATTTTTGCCTCAGTTTCTTACTACCACAATCTATTTTAATTGTCAATATATTAAATTAATTTTCTCTAAAGCAAATCCATTTTACAACCTTCCTGGTTGCAACCTTCCTGGCTTTATCTCAACCATTTTTCATCCACTATTCTCACTGACCCATTGAGGAGAAGCAGAGAGTGAACGCTGTGGTGGGACTGTGGTCCTTAGCCAAAGTTAACCCACCACGACCATAAATGTAGCTTCTTGCTTCTAAACCTTGTTCAAGACTACTGTGGCCAGACTGTAGGCCTTGCAATAAAAAAATAAATCTTATACAGTGCAACTCTTTTTACACCCTCACTGGGCTGGCCCTGTCACTGGTGGCACAGCCCCTGCCCATGCTCTGCCTGCTGTGACAGGGCAAGAGTGCTGCCAGCCCAGCCCTTTGCTTTCCAGGAAAAGCTCCTGTTGTTCTTCAGATTTGTGGGAATGCAGAGGAGCAAATGATAACTCAGGCATATGAGGACAGGGACCACCATGGACAGCCTGCTGTCACTCCTGTCTGCGTGGGGACAGCTTGACACCCAGGGCTGTGGCCACGTCTCAGACCCTCATCACCCCAGCCCACCCCACGTCCCCTGGGCCCCACTGTCAGGGCTGGGGCAGAGGGAGGTGGAGCCCAGCATGAGGGTGCAGACAAATAGATGTGGTGTCTAAACACTGGGGAGCTGTTCAAGTGTTTGACATACTGACCCAGTGCCTCTCTGGCTGCCTGAAATCCCAGCATCCTGTGATCCTGATATTCTCTAATACCCTCTTGTGTAGTTTGTAAAAGGATACATGAGCACTCGCTCAGAATGTTAATCAATGTACACTTATGCTAGAGAAATTGTTTCTAGGCTTTTATTGAGGATTAAGTAAATGTTTAAAAAGTAGTCCAATACTTCTAAATGAGAAATTAAGTAAATCCCAATTGCAACCATGTGAAATTCACATGGTAATCCACTTCAAATAGGAATCTGCAAGCAGAATGTGTTCAAATTTTCCTAATTATTTGTTGTTTTTATTAATGTGGCTTAAACTTGGAATTCTTGGATGAAAAAGCATTCCAAAATATTCTAACATTCTAATATTCTTATAAAACTTTTCATGAAAATTTATATTCTTATCATACAATGTTATAAAAAACTCTGTAAGTGGTGCAATACACATACATATTTTTTTTTAATCTGTTCCAGAAATATAGATTAATTACACAAGTTCACAACTACCATTCACATTGTTTAGTTACAGATGTTTAAGACTGAGGAATCATGACCAAGGCAACATATTATAATTACTAGTCCTGGCTCCCTGACTCTGCTTTTACAAATCTGCTGGCTCACAGTATGACTGTCTGCCTTACAACCTGATTTCAGCTGCATTATTTGTATTAGGGGAAGGGAAATGAAGTTCTATATCACTGAGACACATCTCACTCATCTCATGAAAATGCAACACCAGCAGTGTGCACTGGCTTCTAAGAAATGTTCTCAGTCCCACAGTTTCAATGTAACTTTAAACTCCTTACATAGCAAACAGAATATTTTAGTGTTCTGGGTAAATTTTGGAAGACTCCAAGGTTTTCTGTTACCTTCAGTGAGGTGTTAACTGCTGGCTAAAATGTTTGCCCATCATTAATACAACTACTGCAAAAAGACCCGACAAATTAGAGATGGACAATTACCAACCTGATGAAGTTTAACGAGGGGAATTGCCAGAATCTGCACCTGAGATGGGGCAACCCTGACTGTGTTTATAGACCAGGGAAGGAGAGGCTAAAACACAAAGCTATGGAATGGGACCTGGGGGTCCTGGTCAATGGCAGCATCACAGCTGGGCAAGGGAGGGGATTGTCCTGCTCTGCTCTGAGCTGGGGCAGCCTCACCTCCAGTGCTGGGGGCAGGTCTGGGTGCCACAATAAAAAAGACATTAAATTATCAGAGAGTGTCCAAAGGAGGGCTATGAGGATGGTGAGGGCCTTGAGGGGAAGCTGCATGAGGAGTGGCTGAGGGCACCTGGTCTGTTCAGCCTGGAGGAGACTGAGGGGAGACCCCACTGCAGGTACAGCTTCTTGGTGAGGAGAGGAGGAGGGGCAGGCACTGATCTCTTCTCTCTAGTGACCAGTGACAGGACTCGAGGAAACAGCATGAAGCTGAGTCAGGGGAGGTTTAGGTTGGATAGTAGAAAAAGGTTTTTCACCCAGAGGGTGGCTGGGCACTGCAACAGGCCCTCCAGGAAAATGGTCACAGCTTCAAATCTGACAGTTCAAAAAACATCAGAATAACATTCTCAAACACGGTTGTGACTGTTGGAGATGTGCTGTGCAAGGCTAAGAGTTGGATGTGGTGATCCTGATAAATCCATTCCAACTCAGCTTATTCTATTATTCTACTGAAGGCATTATTATAGCTCAGCTTTTACTAGGATTATTTATAGGAAAATAAAATGTTTTTGCTTTAGTTACAAGGTAATCAGTAATTTAATTTGGAAAAAAAGAATAAATATTTCTGAAATTATTTAAATTGTTTGCATCTGCAGTGTGTTTCATTGTATTTGAAAGAGAAAAGAGGTATGGAACACTTCAGATTTCCACTTTCTAGACTGTCACTGGAGTTTAAATTAAGATGGCATCAGTAGGCCATCTGTCATGGCTTCTTATGTATAACACATGACACCCCATTGCATTTTATTTAATTAAGCATAATAAATTATGATTTATTTATGTCTTGTCTTTTAGTAAGTGCTTTGGTCTCTTTGGAATAGACCCTTTACTTCAATTACTCTGCTACAGACCAAAATATCTATCTGAGAAGCAGTTTAATCAATTTAACTAAAACTGATGGATACCCTCTTGCATTATTATGTTGCATTTTAGTCTCCAGATAGTCTCTGCTACTATTCCGTGCTCCATCTGAAATTCAGATAAATAACTAACTGTATTTTTCCATCTTTTAGGAAAACGATATTCACACACTGAACTTTTCCTGTTACTTTCATCTGGACGGCAGACAGAAATAAAACTTGCTCTGCTCATTTGTCATTACAGGAGTATTCATTTCAACACTGATACAAAGAATTCCAGCCTTTACCTAAAGAGAGAATTTTATTTCTTGAGACTACATCACAATCTTTCAATATTACTGATGCAAATAGTACAGATAAAAGAACACCCATATGGCTGGTGACATCTAGCATTGCATCTTTCCCTTTTCTAGCAATCCTAGAACACAGAAAAGCATCTTGCCTACATAGTTGTTCCTGGGGAGGAGAAAAAAAATAACTGATGTTCATGAATACTTGCTAATCATATATCTATTAATCTGCATGGGATAACAACTAAATCAAAAGTCATGATTTTAGGTTTGCATTAATTCATTAATTCCGGTTTTTACTGAACTATAGCTTGATGAGTGCACTGATTATTTATGCTTATATTCATTAGTATTCTTTCTTGTGCAGTGTGAGAAGCTGGCAACTGAATTATAATATAATACATATGACATATTTATACCCATATTTTCCTTGCTTAAAATAGTTTTGCCAGATGATTTCTTTGCTTCTGCACCAGCCTCAGATATAGTGCTCAAATCTTAATAGCAGAGTTACCTTCTGTAATACAAACACATAATACAAAAATTCCTTATTGTGCTTTTGAAAATAATGCAGGTATTTGTCCCAGAAGAGAGATTTCTGCGAAGAAACCCAGCTCAATATACTCAAGCATGGCATGAGCTGTTCAGCCTGCCAAAGAGAAAGCTCTGGGGAATCCCTAGGTGGCCTTTCAGTATTTAAAGGGGGCTATAAGAAAGATCATAGAACCATAAAATGGTTAATATTGGAAGATATCTTAAACATCATCTAATTCCAATGCACCTGCTATAAACAGGGCCACCTTCCACTAGACCAGGTTACCCAGAATCTCATTCACCCTGGGCTTGAGCATCTCCAGGGATGGGGAGCCCACAGCTTCTCTGGGCAACCTGTCCCGTGACTCACCACCCTCACAGTAAACAATTTATTCCTAGGATCTAATTGAAATCTGCTCTCCTTCAGCTTATGGCCATTCTCCTTTGCCCTATCCCTACATACCCTTGTGGAAATTCTCTGGCTCTCTTGTAAAACTCTCTTCACGTGCTGGAAGGCTGCTGGATGGTGCCCCCAGAGCCTTCTCCTCTGCAGGCTGAACAGCCAGAGCTCTGTCAGCCTGTCTTCATGGGAAAGGGGCTCCAGACCTGTGAACAACTCAATGACCCTCATCTGGACTCCAACAGCTCCACAACTCTCTTGTGCTGGGCCTGTTGTGATAGGACAAGGGGTAGGGGGTTGAAACTATAAGAGGGTCCATTTAGATTAGAAATAAGGAAGAAGATTTGGATGATGATGGTGGTCAAACATTGGCAGAGCTTGCCTAGAGAGGTGGTAGATGCCTCATCCCTGGAAACACTCAAGGTCAGGCTGGATTGGGCTCTGACCAATCTGATCTAGTCAAAAATGTGGGATGTTGGACTAGATGAACTTCACACGTCCTTTTGAACCCAAACTAGTCTACTGTTCTGTCCTTAATGTTAATATGCAGAACAGAAATCTCTGTCTTTACACAGTCCTGCAAAAAGTGATAAAAATCGTGCAAATAGTGAAAAATAGAAATGGCTCATTTGTTATCTTTACAAATTGATTGGCTAATTGTTTGAACATATTTTAATTAAAATATACATATTTGAAAATAAAATTATTTTCAAAATCCACATTTGAATAGTAGCATCATAAGGAGCAAAAAATGAGAGAAAGAAAAAAAGTTAATTTCACAAGTGTATAGTCATTAAAAAGAAAGGATGAGTTGCATAACTCATAACTCAGAGTCTTCATGTGTTCTTTTCACAGTATGATAATAATAAATGGAGAAAACACCAATGCAAGAGAATTTAAGAGCACAGAAATTTGTGTCTCAGAAAAAGCTTATATTACCTATGGTCCCATGTTTATCATCCTAGACCTTCTTTGTATCAAGGCCTTCCATGCTTTTTTTCTGTCCAGCCAAACTTCCCGAAATTATTAGCAGTTAGGCAAAGGTCATAGTCCCCAGATTTTGAACCCATGACATCTGATTGAAGTTGGGTGGACTTAGTATTTAAATTTGTTAAATAATTTTGATATCTGTATGCCCAAAGTCCAAAATGGCTAAATGAGTTCCTTCTATATGTCACAATTCTCTTGAGCTGTTTGCTAAAATTAAGGCTGAAATATATCTGATGAGAAAGCTGTACATTCTAATGTACAACTGTAGAATAAGTCATATACTTTATTATGTTACCTTAGTAATATTTCTTCCTTTTCTTTTTTGGTTAGCTATTACTTTTTTAACATACTATCTGAAGTAAAGGATTTTGAATCTCTCAAAGAGAAAGATAATTTTACATAATCACATATAACATTTTAAAACCTGTAATACATTACCATTTGTTGAAAATTCCAAAGCTATAGCATGTCTTTTTCCACAGAAAGCTTTGATTATGTGCTGGTGTTTTTATGAGTCATACAGTTTTCCTGCTGATTTTAAGGAGAAGAAAGTATCTTTGAATTGTGAAGCTTATGGAAATCCCCCACATATAGAAACATATTTTAGAATTTTTTGCAATTTCCAGATTATTTGGTCACTGCATTACCATTCTGAGTCAGTGTGCACTGGAAAAAAGCATAACAGAAACAGCTCCATGACCTACAGGGCTTTCTTGATTCTTTCTCATTGTGAATAAGGAAAAATACAAAAGTGAAAGTGAATAAAGTCAAAGCTATTAATGAAATTTGAAATAATGTTCTATATGCATTGTCCATTTGGAGAGACTCCTTTTGTCTAGTTTTATGACTTGTGTCTGTAACAGTCGACAAATTCTTTATTATTTTTTCAACACAACTTCCATAAAGCTAGGAAATATTATCCCATTTTATATAGAAATCTGTAGAGAATAAGTACATTAAATGGCATAACAAGGAAACATAGATAAACAAAAACCTAGAATGTTTCCACTGGTGAGACCACTGTCTTGCCCCTTTGTAAAAATCTTCTCTTGCTTCCTTTTCCATGCAGGGTCTAATGCACAGTTATCTATCACACATAAATGTAAGACCACACCTGTGATTCTGAGAGTTCAGGTTTTTGATGGTACCCACCTTTGGATGGGAGTAGCCTGCTGCAGTCACCTTATCCATTTGCTGCATCTGACCTGGCTCATATTTTATACAAATTGCAAGTCATGTAGGAGGGCTGCAGGAACATATGGTTAATTATTTTTGCCAGGCACCCTTTATCTTTTCTCAAAGAGTCATTCTTCACCTACAGAGGGAACAGAAGGACTCTTATTACTGTGTTTTGTCATATGTGGCATTCATCAGCTTTGCATTTTATTTTCTAACCATTGAATTGTGGATTCTTAAAAATTCTGCATGAATTCCGCTTCTACTTGTTTGAATTGCAGAACCTGCACTTCTATGGCTGAAAGAAATTCAGAGGTGGTACCATTTTTATATATTGCCAGCATGACAGCATTGAATCTGCCTGTTTGCAACTAGATATGATTCATTAGACCTATCTAATGCATGGCACATTCTCCCAAATGGCATAGACATGACTAAGGACATGTAAGGAGGGTTAGGAAGAAGTGGCTAGAAATTCTTCAAACTGGAATTTGAACTCCTCATAGTCTGGGATTAAAACTATTGTTGAATTCTTCCTTACTAATACTCCTTGTTTATTTTTTCTTACTTATTTGCTACTTTTTTCTTCACTGATAAAAATTATGTAAATTAGTTCTACAAACTGCTAAAGACCTTTGATCCCATTAACTATATCATGCACCCATAAGGAAAAGGAACAAATTTCCACCAAACTATTGGAACCTTGTGTTCAGTCCTCCCAGACAACCTCATTAATATATTTCTCTTTGGTGGATATTTCTCTTTGGAGAATCTGTGCCATCTCCTTTTTTTTTCTCTTGGCCCAACTACTTTTAAATTTTCACATTGGAACACAGTCAACCAATGCAGACTACATTTACTATCTTAAAACACATCTGCTGGTTGGAAATTTTTGATTACTGTAATTTATTATAGAAATGGCTTATGGAAAAAAAACCAAAACACAACCTTTAAATTACATTCTATCAGCTTGTCAATGTAGAATATTTTGAAATATTTGTTTTAATGGTACTCAAATAGAAAATTAAACTGAATTTTCCCATCTACCTATTGCCTTTTTAAAATAGTGTATTTGTATATCTGTTCTTTCAGAGAAGGGTGAGGGGAATACAACCATTCAAGATGGTTTCTAGGATATATATAGTCAGGCAGCCATAGAATTCGAATGTTTTAGAGCAGTATTGCAAAAACATAATTTTTCACTAAGTTTAACAGAAAATGTAACCAAGTCAGCTAATTAAAACAACTGAATATTTCTTCATTTGCTATTTGGAAATGCCAAAATATGCACTTTCAATTTTTTCTAAACTTCCATCCATTCAGGACCAATTAATTTAGATTTTTAAAAGAAATTTATTAAAGGGGGAAAAAAAATCAATACATATAATTTCATTAAAAATCTTGAATCATTAATAAATTGTTCAGGACGAAATTTTCTCCTTTTTTCCACTGTGATGTCTGAATTTCTTTTAAAATTTCATATTAAAACCTACAGATATTTCCTTTGTAACCCTCACAGTATAAAGATATCATCGACAGTGTTTCAGTTCTTACATTGATTGAGGCAGGAGTCCTCTGTGATTGATCAATCATTTGAAAATGGGGGGAAAAGTTGCTTTGGAGTTCATCTTAATTCAGATAATTCTGACTTTTGTATTAAGAAATAATAGAGACCTTCTCCAGCTGAATTCTGTTCTCTCTAGTTCATTCACCATGAAAGTTTGAGATTGGGTGTACTGATAATAATTGTTGAAGTTACCTCTTGAGTCCAGATGTTGCCAAGTTCTTCTAGTCTTTCCTGAATACTGGCAAACATTGGAAGTGTTTGGCAGGGATGTGAAACAACTTTGAAATTGCAGAATGACTGCAAAGCAGTGATGGAGGAGGTATCTGTGCATCATAATACAGATGCCATATGACACTTTTCAGAGTTTTATGATGCCTATTATACTGCTTCTCTCTATTTTTTTTGTGATGTCAGGAACATTTTTTTTTTTTTACAATTTCTGGTATAAAATGTTTTACGCAAACTCAAATTTAAAGTGTCTTCTTAGATGGATTGCTGTTCTTTAATTGAAATATTACATCTTCCTAGGAGATTATTCCAAAATGATGGAATCTACCTGACAGAATATTTTCTCCTGCAGCTTTTGGACTCTTTTGAGGGCTTCTTTAAGCATTTTAGAGCCTCAGTTTAGAGGCCAATTTAATGGATGAGACTTTGTAAAAGAATATCCAAAAAGCAAAAAACCAAAAAATTTACCACTTATATAGCATAAAAATGATATGACCTTAAGGTTACTTCTCAACCTTAAGAAAAGGTCTGTTTAATTGGGAATTATTCAAGGAATTGGCTTAAATGTGATACTTTCTAATAGTTTTGTTCAGGCTTCTCATTTCATTCACAAACAACTCCCAGGACTAGTAATCCGTCTGCTAATTACTTATTTGCTCTTAGCTTCTGGTGGATGCCAGGCATGACCCTTGACCAGCCTCCACCTATTTTCAGTCTCCTCATTCACAGTATTTTCTGAATTTTGTGTATCCTGATCCAATCAGTAAAATTCTGCCTTTGTTGCCAAAATTTTCTTGAGCTCTGAGGAACAAATCCTGGAAGAATGGAAAAATGGTTTCTTATTCTCATACAGTGTGGACTCAGCCCTGCTGATTTTATAAGTTCACCTGGGCTAAAGGCTTTAATAATTAAATATGAACTGAAACTTCATATTTTTGACAGAAAAGATGCATCTGCTCTACAGACTCCCAGTCTCAAGATTCTGTGAACTATAATTTTGCAAACAAAAAGTTAACTAATTTGACTCAGCATAGGCAAAATGATTATAAATGTGAGGTTGAATATCTGTTTTGACTTACCTCTTTTAGAAAAGCTTAGCTTCTCTCAGGCACACATTGTGGAATGTTTCCATCCAAAGATTTGACTAAGTAGTAGATTACTACACAGGTTATCTTAGAATGGCATCCTCAGCAATGGCTGGTGCCTAGGAGGCTCTGTACACTAAATCTGATGCCTTCCTTTCACTATGAAATGCTTAAGGAATTTCTCTCCTTTTTTTCCTCAGAGGGCTTTGTAATGAAATTTAAATCAACATTGGAAATAGTTATTACTATAGTTTGCCAGAAAGAAGTTTGATCATCAGTAACTCCAGCAAAATAAAGGATTAATTAACTGTACAGTTACCAGCATTTAACCACCAATATGATTGGCAATATATTAAACAGAAAAACTGTTCTTCAGTCTGAGCGTGAAGACAATTCTTTTAACACAGATAAATTTTTTTTTGTTCAATAAGATTCTAAATTGTAATTTGAATACATTAGAAAAAAATATACAGTGTCCACTGACTTGGTTAGGTTAGGATTTTAGGATCAGAAATTATACTTGGTGGAAAAGACTGTTTTCTAAGGACTTTTGACTCTGAAAATGGAACCAGCTCATAGGAAAAACAACACAATTAGCCCAATTGTTGTACCTTAATGATGTAATTGAATATTCCACAATGTTGTATTTCACAAATTTCTATTTTCCTCCACTTTGGTAAGGCACTTGAGCAGGAGACAAAGAACTGCAAAATTAGACATAGAGGTAGATAAGCTACATCTATGCTGCTGAATAGCATATACTGTAAACATGTGTGTGAAGAAATTAAGGTAACCCCTGGGCTGAGGGGTGGAGGCAAGTGAGAAACTGTGGGAAGCTTAGCTGAAGCCAGGGCAAACCCACTAGAAGAATGTAAAACTTTTATGAAATAACTATCTAACACACTGGTAGATGCATCTTTGGTCTCTGCTTCCCATGACTCTTATTGCTACAAAATTCCTTAGCCTAAAGGGAGGATTTAGAAATTACTCTTAAATATTTTTTTCTCAACAATTAATACTTTAGGCATATCCTAAGTGTTTTGAAAAGGATAGGAAACAGAAAGAAATACAAATTCCAAAGTGACAAATTCTATCTACCTTTCTGTTCAGCTCCCTCGTTTTTTTTTTTTTGTGCCACACAAGCTGTCATTTGAATAGTGTGCTGCGAGTTTAATCATAACAGAAGATGTATTTTGTTCTTACCCTTGCCACAGGTGCAATCTCTGTATTCCAATAGGTCACAAAACAAAATTGCTTTTTTCCATCTGTGGATTATTCAACCTTTCACACACCTGCCATTTCTTGTCCTTTTCCCTCCTCCATTCTTATCATATACCTGTGAATAGCACATCCTGAAAGAGGAAGAAAGGAAAAAAATTAAGGACAGAATAAACTGGGTTTATTAGAAAAGTGAATTTTATGAAGATGTCTATGAATTGCAATATTTTAAAATGCTTGACTTATAATTTAAAGAAAAAAGTGTTCTTTTATTTTTAGTATAAACCTTCCGTTTTTAAAGGACGCCATATCACCCAGTCTCTGTGATAAAACTGTCTTGTATCCTTTAAAACGCATGTAATATTTGTGTGTACAAATGGTCCATTTTTCTTACTTATCCATTCATTTTAGCTCTTCTAATCATCCCTTAAGTCTCCTGCCTGTTCGTGGGTTGTGTCCTGCTTTCCTCTCCCTTAGGGTGATATATAGTTCTAGCAAGACAAAGGTCAAATTGTGATCAGGAGAAGGATAATAACTTCACATATCAATGTACATTTCTTCTCTCTTGACAAATGATCACCATTCCTCCTGAAAATTCCCTGCACCACATGGTCCCCTTTGACCTTTTGGTCAATAAATAATGCATTCTCTCCAAAGTAATTGAACTACCTTATTTGGCTGCAAAATCCCATGTACCAGAAAGTGAGGTACATAGGACAGTGAAATATTACATTGTAGAAAGACTCCAGCTTTACTTTAGATTTTGGATGAAGACAGATTTCTTTGCATTCTGACCTTTTTTTTTCCTCACTACCCAATAAATTGATCTAAAGTGTAGTAAAATACCCAACATTTTATAGAACAAATGAGGTTGTTTTTTTTTTTTTTCTTTTGGGGGATAATTGGAGAAGTGTTTAGAAGATAAATGGTTTTAAATCCAAGCATATTTGGAAGTGGAGAGCTCAGGGGAGGGGAGGTATCTGTTTTATTACTGCAAAATGACTTGTGAGCTCTACATTCATAATTTATTGTGTTAATCAATAGCAATTTGTAATCTGCTCATCTCACGCACACAATACCCCCCAAAACAGAGCTCAGCATTAGACCTGACTTAGAAGTTCACAACACTGACAAGACCTATTCATATGCAACATCCCATGTGCAAGATAGAACACTCCATGGGGTTTAGGACCCATTCCTAGGTATGAGGAAAGACTACAGGAGACTGTGGAGGTTGTAGAACAATTAA
The DNA here is from genome assembly GCF_052056855.1 of Sturnus vulgaris. NCBI lineage: Eukaryota > Metazoa > Chordata > Aves > Passeriformes > Sturnidae > Sturnus > Sturnus vulgaris. The sequence goes on along the minus strand of NC_142244.1, from coordinate 40,052,770 downwards.
GCTTTGTAATAACAAAAATGTTCTACACTTTAAATTCAGATCTGAGACGAATCAGGGAGCTAAGTGACACTGTAGGATTTCTGCCTGCTTTCAAAGAATTTATTCCACAAAAAAATTGTCTTTTCCATTTTTTTGAAGAATAAGATCAAGACGACAATAAATAAACTGTAAAGGCTGCGCTGTTGTGTACTAGTACTTTGAGTTATTTTGGTATTTTTTCCCTGAGAAATAGAACTTAAATTTTAAATCCCAGGATGTATTTCAGTGTTTTAAAAAGAGATCCTTGATTAAATCTATACTAATTGTTTTTTTTACCTTGCTTGCAGGTTAATAAAGTGTTTTTTTCTGGAATTAATTTATTATATTTCGTACAGCATGGTACTGAGTAGTTGGGGAAGACAAAATCATACTGAAACAGATTGTGATGCAATCAAACAGTACTGTTTCATGATAGACTGTTGGGTTATAACCTAGCATTCCCCTGTGAAAAAGTACCATTTTTCTTTGCTTTCTAAGCTTTTTATTCCTTCCTTTTTTTTTTTTTTTTTTTTTTTTTTTTTTTTTTTTTTTTTTCCATAAGAAAAAACGTACCTGATAGTGCTAAAGCTATAAGGAAATTGCCCTGAAACTGAAAACCTTCAGGAAATTGAATGGACATACTACACACAACATCTGAGATATTATATCTTGGTTCTGTTTCTTGGGACTTAATGCTGGAAATTTTTATTATACCCAGCCACAGATACATTTCTCTGAACAGAATTTTGACCAGCCTTGAAGACAATAAACCCATTAGACATATCAGGAGGAGCTCTCATGCTAGGCAAGAGGTCAGTTGCTCTGCCCAGAATGCCTATTGTCGAAAAACACCTCCTAAAGAAAATCATTACAAAGGTCTCTGTGATGCCTGTGAAGGAACATCTATAAATATCTCAGCTATATACTGTTAAGAAGTGGTACTGTAAGAGAGATATTTTGCCTTCTGTCCAGTTATTTCAGGGCAAAATCTTTCATCTAACAAAGCTCCCAGTGCCCTGATTAATACTAACGTTAATGAGGGAAATAAGATTTTAAAAACCACTTCAAAATATATATTTTAGATTCTGAGACTAGCCACTGTTGTAGTGAAATTTTTCTTTGCTGCACAATCCTTGAGTTGATCCCCTGCCAAATTTCTGTAGAGATACAAAGACTCAAAACAAGCCTATAGTTCAAGTATTCAACTTTTTTCTTACTGTGGATCAGTTGAATGTTTCTGCAAAAAACTTAGAGGTCAGACATGGTCAGGTCCTCATGGCTGTCCAGTTTTTAGTAGTTTCTGGGTCATAATCCTTTCCAGATGGAATGCATTTCACCACTTCTTTACAGTTGGTCATAAAAGCTTTGGCTTTATACCACATGCTCCTGCTTTTGTAATCTGCTTGCCCTCGTTATTGTGTATGTGTGTGCAAAGCTTCTCTTTTAACAATCACCAGCTCTTCCTTCTCTGAATGTTATAGAAAGGTTTGCATACAGAGATGGACTTATTTAGTCATTATGAAAATCACATTTTATCCATATCTGAAACAAATGGGAAAAGTTCACAGATATTCTGTGCTAGTTCTCAGGAGTGCCCTTCTGAGAAGACAGAAGAAGTAACTCTCCAGGAGCAACTTGTACACATCACCCATGTCTTTCCAATGTGACTCCGTGTAGAAAAGGAGTTTTCATCTTCTTTGTAGGCACCTACTAAATATTGGAACATGGTGACAAGGCCTTCCCTAAGCCTTCTTTTCTCAAGAGAGATCACATCCTGTTCTCTAAGCTTTTTCTCATGCAGCAGGCTTCCTAGTCTCTATTTCCAGTGTCAGCCCTACAGACAATTAAGTTTTTGATAGCTTCGGAGATATTCTTCTTCTGTGCATGCACAGAGGTGTTTTTTCAGTTTGGCAAGAGCAATTTTAAGGATAAAGTTAAACCTTTTAATCTCTATTAAGTATCCAGAAAATGAGGGCCTTCATGGCCCTTCTCTGGACCCTCTCCAGCCTGTGTACATCTCTCTTGTATAGCAGGGACCAAAGCTGAACACAGTATTTCAGGTGTGGCCTGCCAAGGTCCAAATAGAGCATTTCTTCAAAATTTGAAGCTGAGATGTCATTGTTTCAGGATGAAAATAAGATTTTATAAAACACTTCAAAACGTGTATTCCAAATTCTGAAAGTAGTCATTCATGTAGTGTTTTTCCTCCAGTAATGGTTCACAGCACTTTCACATTTACTAAGTCCTTTTCCTGATTTTAAATATAGAAAAAAGATAAAACTATGCAAAAAGAAGGAAAAGACTTCTGAAAACATATAGGGAAAACATATAGGTTAACAGAGGAAATTGAATTTACCACCACAGATGGGCAAGGAAAAAGACACAAGATCCTGGCCTTGTGCCTTAATGATGCGTTATCCCTCAGTAATGAGGGCATCAATAAAAGAAGAATGGTACCATGAAGCCAATTCCCTGTCTTTAATAAAATGTGTTTTTGCAAGTTGTAAGGACATCTAAGCAGGGCCCTGGGGTTTCAGGCCCATATATCTTTCATTTTTTCTTTTTTAAAATGAGGCAAACCTTTTCTCAAAAATTATTTGCACTCAAGAATGATGACAAAACAGATGATTATGTTTGTTTAAATGTTGTCAGTCTGACAAGAACAAAGCCTGTTTGAAAAATGCAAGTCCTTTTTTCCCTCACCACATGAACAGTTTGAGTGAAAGAATCTGGCACTGGAAAGAATGTGCCAAGACCCACTCACAGAAGCTATTATTTATATAGTACAATATGCTCATATCATCAAGACCTTGCTCTCTGAAATATATACCTCAGCTTGAAAACTGTCAGTATCTACAAGAAATGAGATGTTAAAAAAAAAAAAAAAAAAAGTGGTACCTACTGTTCAAGCAATGCTGCTTCATTAATATATCTTCACTGAGGAGAATTACTAATTTATACCTAGGAAATAACATCTTCCAGACATACTTTTACTGCCATCATGCTATAGGAGAAGTATAGTTTTATTCACATGTGCTCTGAATCCAATTTAAAGTAAATAACAGTGTCTACTGATATCTTCAAACAATGGGCAGCTGTCACTATTCACTTTATATTATTAGGACAGGAAGCTGCTCTTTGAATAATAAAGACATTAAACCTACAGCATTTTTTCTTATAGGATTATTCTTATTTTTACCATTGCCTTTACTATAATTCCTTTAGATTGTGTTCTAAAGGTGTAACAGTAAACCACAAAACATAGCACATAATGAAAATTTAAAGTAATCCAAGTTCATTTTCAATCTCAAGATACAGTAGCTTTGTATTGAATTGCTTTTCTCAAAGGAGAAAAAGAAAATATTTAGAAAAAATCCCCGGCCAATCAGTGAGAAAATAAACTTCTACTGACACATGCATGTACGCCTCAATACATCCATACAATTTTTTTTTATTAAAGTGGGCTTTTTTCTAAGTTTTTTTAAGTAGATACAGCTCCACAGACAAATGCATTCTTTTGCCAATGCCAGCAGCTGTTCTGGTGCCATCTTCTGTTAGGTGTATAGATTTATACATGCATATATTTATTCATTTATTTATTAATTAAAAAAAAAAACATAGAAAGGGATATAATAAACTGCAATTATGGCAGAATATAATTCCTTAGAGGAATTCCTAGAATTACCTTGGAAAAGGCTGCAGATCGCAGGAATGGAGAGGGAGAGCAGTACATCACAAGATGGATAAAAGGGTAAGTCAGGAGCCAGAGCCTCAGCTGTGGCAAATTCATGTGGCTCCGTTGATTTCTGTCACCCTCCAGCCATTCTACAGCAATATCTTTTATCTCAATAATCAATAAGCAAAGCACGACAGGAATACAACCCCATGGGAATAGAGTCCGAGAAGGCACGAAAAGGAGTGAACTACAACTTTTGAATTCCATAACCCTCCCCCCAGCTTCAGGACTATAGTGAGGATTAAGACAGCTTCATGACAGGGTGGAGATATCACACTTAATTTTTATTTGGAATCTAAACTCAGAATGCAGTAGAAACAGTTTTTTTAATGAGTTGTGTTCAGTGGTATTATCTTCTTTGAGAATCACAGAATTTGACACCTTTTCAGCCAAACCTAAATGTAGTTTTGAACTAAAAAAAGATGCCTTTTATGCCTCCCTCTACATGCATTCCATGACTATTTTATTCTTTGAAAGTAGAACTATTTAAAGAGCTTCACCCTTCCACTGCATGGAATACTTTGTAAATAATCATCAGGTTAAACAAATGTTGCAACAGACGCTTAAATTAGTTTTCATAGATTGTACTACAGTTAAGAAAAAGCATTCCATTAACACCCTTCACACTTCACAGTGTCGATGAAGAAGAATTAAATATTCTCTGGAGGTGCAGTCCAAAAATACTCGAAGGGAAGAGAAAGCCAACTGATGGATCAAACCAAGAAATGCAGCAGCTACACAGTGGAATGCTTTATGTTTCCAGAGGGTTCAAAGAAACAGAACCAGCAGAGCTGGATAGGATTCAGCCTTTTCTATCCTACCTGCATAATAGGAGACCCCTCACCTTCACATATTTATGTTTGGAAGCATGGATGGGTTCTTCAAGGTCAAAAAATATCCTTGATATCCTAGTAGCTACCGAAACTTTCTCTTTCTTTTGCTTTTGCTTTTCCTTTTCTTTCACCAAATGAAAATCTTCTCCATTTCCTCACCCTGGAATCTATAGTATTTGCTATTTTCAGATCATTATTTGAATAAAATTTAAGTTTTGTCACTATAATACAGTAAGAAAAAACCAAGCTGTTTACATTATGTAAGAGAACAAGAGCTTTTTTACATCCACCAAAGAAAAAAAAAAAAAGAAAGAAAACATTTGAACTTTCACCAGTACTGCTCTTTGTTATAGGCTTTGGCATTGTTTTCTTTAATTTTTATTTAAAGAGAAGGCTATCAACCTGCCTACTAGAGTGACTGGACCAGACCTGCTCAGTGAGGGAAGGATATGGGTTACAATTAAATGCTCTTCAAATGAAGCTGCTCACTGTGCAGCACGTGGAAGCACATGGCAGATGGTGGGTGTGGAAGAGGATCCAGAGAGAGAACAGCAAAGAAGGAAGGAGGTGGTCTAGGAGCTCAAACTGAGATGTCCCAGTTTATTGCTCCTTCATACCTTTTAAAATAAATGCATGTGTCTAAATGCGTTGGAATGAGGAGATTAAAAATAAGTGATAACAAGTGCAATGAAAACTTTATTGAACATTTACTTATTATGAATATGAAAATGCTGGCCACATCGACATAATTCTTTTAGAATTAGATATGTAGTTACAAAAATCCTACATTTTAACAGTGTAGTGATTGTGGATGTAGAGTCATGTAGTAATATTCAATACTTGTCTAACATTTGCTGACCTCTACAACTTAGGTTTAATCAAAAGCACTTTTTAAAAGAGTTAATTTAAAAGAGTTTAATTAAAGTTATTTATGCATTTTATTTATACTCAACCTAGATATTGTGTTTCTAGATCTAGACTGAGCCAGAATCAGAATCCTCTTTGTTGTATTCTAACCCCTTTGACAGCATCCAGTTGATGGCAGACAATTCTTCAAAGCACTCAACTGGGTGAAGGTGCATTTCCACCTTCAACAATGTTTGAGACAAGCAAAGAATCCTTTTCTACCCTGCTGAGGGAAGACTTTGTCACCTCTGGCATCACAGTGAAGATACAGTCAGCCACATTGTGTAATTCTTGCCATACTCTGTGGTACCTCTTAGGTGTGTGAGAACAAGCAATCTCCCAGAAAAAAATCTTTACATAGCTGAGGAGGATAGCCACTGGCCAGGGACTTTTCACAATAGTTAGTGAAGAGGATCAAAAGTGAAGGTGAAATAAACCTTTTGGGTTTTTTTAACTATATAGAAACATCTTGTTTGTATGGTTTTTTACTTTCTCTGTTAGCCTCTGATTTCAGCAGTAGGTGGTGAGACCCAACAGAGAGATCTGTAGAACAAAGCTGTCGGTGCTGAGGACCTCGTGTAGACACTGCGCTTGCTTGGATTTTTCCTTTTCCCCTGGACTGACCACCTTTTGGAGATGAGAATGCAATAAGCGTGCTTCTGGAGCACATTTTGTTAATTCTGACCCAAAAGGTGCCTTGGGACTGCTCCGTGTCATGAAGAAAAGCTCAGTAAATGATGGCCACTGAGAGATTAAATCCAGAAGTGTATGTCAGATTAGAATCTGAAAGCTAAAGCAAATGCAACCACAGCCTGCACAACTGAGGTACAAGGGCAGCAGATCCCAGGAACAGTCTGAGCTTGTCCTGGTTACCTGACTCAGCTTTCTAATTCAGATAAGTGAAATTAAGATGATCAGGAGTAGTTCTAAGGCTTTCCTAAAGTTAACTGCAAATCTAAAGCTCCTCTATTACAGGGAAGAAACAATTATGCCTAAATTAGGAAATAGGGTAAGAGGTCTGAATTTGGGCTCATCCTTGTCCAGCAGAGCACAGCTCTGGAAAACTCATATTCTTCAGTTTTTCAGGTAGCTTTAGAACATGCTGGGGGAAAATGGTAGTAAGAGTATCCCCAAGAAAGGATTTTTCTTCTAATAAAATATTTAGCTGATAGTAGATGTAAAGTCAGTGAGCCTCTAGTTGAAAGAAAACACCTCCTCCCCCTTGGACTTTCTCCAGCTCACAAATCTCCATCTGCTAATTGGCCTTAATCCACAGAAAAGAAACCCTTCATAGAGCATGAAAAAAGCTGAAATGATGCATCGATCCATGTTCATATTTTAAGCCAAAAAATGTATTTATTTAATCTGGAAAACTAGGTAATTTAAAACTAGAACCAGAAGTTAGCGGGATGAATTTAAAAACAAAAAGGGGGGTTGGGAAGTCAAGTTAAGAAACATGACTATTAAGTAATAAAATTTTTTTGCTCAGCAAATGTACACATTGTAAAATAATCAAAATCAGCCCTCCCTCAACAATAGGAGCTGGTAAAAGAATGAAACAGTTAATATGTTTTCCAGCTCTTCATATTCTGCAATTAATGCCTTTTTTTTGCTGTGTTAGAGCAGGTCCTTCTGCATGAATACAAGTTGTTCTTTGAACCAAATCCCTCAGGTTTTCAGTTATATAAAAAAATCCTGATAAGAATAAAATATAAAAAAGGCCTTTAGGGACTTTTAAGCCAGAATGAAAATTGTAGCTTGCCCTGCCTCAGAATTTTCCACTCATTTTCTTTTCATATAAAGGCTGAGCTTCATCAATAAAACTAAATGATAATAACAGATTAGTCAAGACACTTCTCGACAAAACCTCTCCCATTAACAGACTAAACTCCACTCCCACAGAATTGAAAGATTAAAAATAAACTAATTACCCTTACTTTAGCATCCTGACTAACTGGTTCCAGCCACCTGGCTCACAGCTGCTATGGAAACTATTCAATTAATCAAAGTAAGGTTGCTTTTTTCCTGATTATTTAAAGAAAAAGAGAAAGGAATGAAGACCCCCAGACACTCAGTGGGAAAAACCTCACCCTTCTGAAATATTCCAAACAGATTTTAATCACTGCAAAATATTAACATATGAGTACTACTATTGCAGAGAACTTAGCATTAATAATAAGATGGTGAGAAACTTTTCCTCTCTTCTCTGGCCTCCTAACATCATGGTATGAACATCTGGTACAAGAGTTTATCCTTTGTTTAGTATTTGGTGAAAAGCAGAGTGAAGGAATGATAGCTTCAGACTTCTAACAAATATCCTAACCTCTGTGTGGAAGGTTCTGCACAGACAAATTGGAAGTCTGTTGACACATAGTCACATGGTATGTGTGAGGAGGAGGAAATGTTATGTGTAGAAACATGTCTTGCCCTCACCTGTGACTTGTAAACACATTTCTAGGAGACTAAGATTAAAATGCTAATTTAGTATGGTCCAGCATTTTCACAAGACATTAAGAAAACTGAGTAGTAAACCCCTCATAGGGCCCTTGAAAAGCTCAATCTGCATTGACTTTAATGGTACAAATTCAATGACTTACTGTAAGAATGATCTGTCAACCTTACCCCTGGTTTCAAGAACAATGAGATTATAATAATGTAGAGGGGGGAAAAACCCAAAATATGAAATAAATAAGAATTTGGGTAACTACTGTATTCCAGATTTAGATCTCAATAATTAATCAAGAGGAAAGATTTCTCACTTTGTCCTGTAGTCCTATGGTTAGGTTCAACTATTTTTTTTTTTAACAATTTAGTCTCTGATGAGAGACATTCTTTACAAGTTCATGTGGACAAGGACACAGGACAAGGGAGAATGGCTTCAAATTGAAAAAAGAGTTAGTTTTGATTAGATATTAGGAAAAATTCTTTGCTTTGAGGGTGAGGATCTTTAGATACTCTTTAAGGTCTCTTCCAAGCCAAGATTTTCCATGATTCTATGATTTAATGAACTAAGAATGAATATGATATCAATACTTCTAACTTTGGCAAGTAGCAAAAATTATAGGAAAAATTTTCGCAGTTAACAAGATGGCCCTACAGACATATATTTGGTAGACTGAGATTGTTAAAATAAATTCTTCTTTAATGCATCTAAGTGCAAAATGCATATTCAGGGCCAAAAAAAAATAAAAGATATGTCTACAGAATTTTCAAAGAAGAGGCAGGTGAAGGCACAAGGCTGGCACAGAATAATATCACCAGAATATAACTATCTGAAAACATAGTAGCTCTCCATCAAAACAAGGGAAAGAGGTTTATCTTTAGGTGCCAGTTCACTTATCTCTTTTACAAACCTGTCCCATAACAGAATTAATCTACTTTTGGAAACATCTGTTTTACACTCTTCCCAATAGAAAGGAATGTAAACTTTTTAAAATACCTGTCTTTTTCTGGGGTAAGCATACAATCAGCGTGGGTTTAGACACTCAAGAAAGAGCTGACTTACACTGCTGTGTCTGTGTCCTTCCAGTTCTCTCCATTTTTGACATTTTCTGGACTTTAGGTTCTTTTTTCAAATTCTTATGAAAACAGATCCTGAAGAGCTTGGAGCATCACAGTGAGCTAACAATTAAATACAGATTCTTGTGATAAACTGGGGCCAAAAAGACAGTGTGTTTCATAGTTCCTAAGCCAAAAGCCAACGAATAGGAATGGTGTATGGAAGGATCTCTTTACTCCTGTATAAATCACTGGTGGAAACAGCATGGGTCTAATTTTTACCATTTTCAGAAGAAAGCTGAAAAATCAGACGTGATACAGAGAGTAGCAATGTTCTGATCCAAAGACTAGAGGAAACATCTAGAAAAAGACACAGAGATCAATTTAACCTAGTAAAAAGACAGCTGAAAATTAGTAACAATGTGTAGCACGTTTCTGTGATGGAGATACCATATACAAAAAGTACCACGGGAGGCAATAATTTCATTTGTTCTTTAACTCTGCTGAATACAGATATGCAGTGCAGCCCTGCCAGTGCAGAAATGCTCTAATGTACTAAATAGGATGAAAAATGTATGATTACATTGATCTTGAGCAATGTGGTATTATGCATGTCTTATGCATTCTTGGGAGGCTCTGGGAAAAAAGAGCAACATGCTGCTGGTTTGGAAATAATAGGTATGTGAGTTAATCTTTGTATGTAATAAAAATTGAAACAAAGGTATCCAAATGGAAAAGAGCAAATAGTCCATTTCACACTGATGCAATCACTTCAGTTTCTGTGAACTGTTTGATCTAACCATGTAGGTGATAAATGTTAAAATGAGAAGTGTTCAGAAACACACAGAGAACAGTAGCAGATTTTCAAATATTTATGTTTTTGTCTTAGGTTTTTTTCTCTCTCAAACTATCAAATAGCATGAGTCTGCTTTAAAAAGAGATTTTCATGCTGGCAAAACTGTTTAAATCTTTCAAACTAGAAACTTAAATGCGTTCTCCTTTTGGATTATTTTTGTAGTTTTCATAACTGGCATTCCACTGGGACTGGTATGTCTGCTGGCTGTAGGTGGGTAATGGTCCCAAAAGGATAAGCTTTGCTTCCTTCAAATAAATATAGGCATACATGAGCTGGAGAAGCATCCTGGGAGAAATTTTCTTCTCAGTTTGTCAACATTGCATACAACCAGGCATTATTATTGCTTATTTGTATTACCCTGGTGTGTGGGGAGACTGAGGCTGCCATTATTTGAGGCAGTTGAAGATTATACAACAAAAAAAAGACTCTCCAACAGGAAGTAATTCATAAAACTTTTAAGTATAGGAAAGGAATTAACAGTTGAGGGAAGTGAAGTAAGTTGCAGAAGGTCACACAACAGATCAGAATCAGAGCTACTGAGGAAGTCCAGGATTGCTGAATCCCTTTGTATCAGGCTGCTGAACCAGTCCAAGGAAAGATTACTTTATATTCCCACTGCATATATCTATAAATATAGATAATCTGTCCAGAAATCAACCAAACCCCATGGAATTCAAGAGAGATTAATTTATTTACACTGCTTATAATTTGCTATAGAGTTTTTAATCAGAATTTATGAATTGAACTTAAGAAAACTGGAATTTAAAAAGAACAGAAAAATCATAATGCAACACCAGTATAATAACAATAGAAAAGAAAAATATTCTGAGAAAGCATGGATCAAATGGGAGATCTGAGTTAAGATAAGCTGTGACTGATGGGATGAACTCAAAGGGAGTCTCCAGAGCCTCCAGAGGCCTTCTTTTTACATTAAGTACCCACTTGAGTCTTCTCTCAGTGACTGCTCATCCCTTTTTCAAATACTTCTAAATCAACTGTGCCAGACACCACTCATCCCATGGGAACCTCAAACGATGAATAATTTTTTTTGTTGTTTTAGAAGATGTTTGATCCCATCCCAGAACAAGTATCTTCTTTTTTTTTTTTTTTTTTTTGCTTTCATTGTTCCATGACCTCCTTGCACTGAGCTACCAGCTCTCCACTATATCACCAGGTTAAATTATACACATTGCTTTACTATCACTATTCTCTGTGTTTTTCTAAGGATCAAAGCACAAACTACAGGGCTGTAAGCCACCAACTTGAGAGCCTCCAGTTGGCAAGTCTTCAGCAGGCAGTGCAGCTCAACTTCTTCATGTTGGTGGGAAGTTCTGTGACAGCTTTTTATGCAGGAAACCCTTTCCTGCTCAGGTTTGGACCAGACAGAGCTCTGAAAGATAACTGGATTTAGTTGACTGATGCTTTCCCTTTCCTTACATATTTCCTGATTTGTAACCTTAAACAAAAAACAAACTGAACTAAATCCCCCAAAACCCAACTAACCAACCAACCAACCAACCAACCAAACACTCCCCAAACCCCAAAAAAACCCCAGTAACAGAAAAAAGATTTTTTTCATTCTCACTAATCCAGGTAGACAAAATGCACAGACCAACTTATAGATTAAGGAAGGTCATGAAGAAGCTGTGATACTTCCCAAATCAAACTATACATAGCACATCACTTCTAGCTGTTGGTCCTAAAAAAGTAGATCTGCAAAACCTAGAGCCTGCAGCATGTGTTTGACAGAGAAATTGCTAGGATATACAAACATCTATTCTATCTCCCTGCTCATAGTAAACTGGCCCTTGTAGATCAATGAACTAAAACCTCCTGGGGTCCCCAGGTTATTTACTCTTGAGTTTGCTGCAGGATGAATCTGATGATATTCTAATATTTTCCCTCTGAGTTTTATCCACTCTTTAACAGATTTCACAGTCCAGGTTAGCATGGCATAAGGTGATACCTGCAAATTGACTAGACATTGCATTGTAATGGTATCCGTACATGTGGGCACAGCACAATAAACAAAAGGAGAGGAAAATGTCAGGATAAAGCAGCCTTGATTCCTAGGATGCTTATCCCACAGGCAAGGAGCTAAAAGGAAAATTCCCTGGCAATTCTGTTCCAAATCTAACTTTTGGGAGGTAAAAAACTTATGGTCTCCTGCCAGCTCTGCCTAATTTGTAGTATCAGACCCTGAGAGAAGATGACAGCTGCAGACGGTGTGGAAGAAAAGCCACCTTGCAACATATTTTGTCAAGTTGCAGTCTCTGGCATTGGCCCAGAGCCGGTATTGCTGGAGACATGATGAAGTGTGAAAAGTCCTGGCAGGCATTTTAGACAAATAAAAGATGGGAGGCAAGGGAAAATCAGGACCAAAAGAGATTAATATTTGTGGGGTTTATTGCAGAAGAGGGAAAACAATAGGAAGTAAGAAAACCTCCATTGGGGATTTATTGCGACAGCAACAGATTAAAACCAGGATGGAACTGAAGAGGAAGCTTATTTTTTCCAGCTGGACGTTCACCTGAGAGCAGAGATCAGGTTGTGAACAGCAGTCTGAGAAAACTAAATAGGCAATAATGAGAGAATTTTCAGCCTGAAAATGTCAGAAAGGTCAATGAGACAGTGTGTGTGTGCTTAGAGAGGGAACAATGGTGGAAGAGTGGAGGATTTTCTAAGTTGAGAATGGTAATGGCACCACGAAGCTATCCATTTATTATTGGATATAACTCTGCAGTCTTGCTCTTGTGTGTATGGGTTGGTGATGTCCTAGCTGCATGTGCATGTGGGAATTGCTGTCACTCCTTCCCCTGAGTTCTGGTTCCCTCAGAAACAAAGACCCGAGGAGAGAGATGAAACTTCAGAAAGAGCTTTACCTAGGGGATCAGGGACGGTCATAAGGACAATGCTAGGTGACAGAACAAAGGTGAAGTCATTGCCTGGCTCCACTGATCATTTTGATCTGCTGGAGATCCCTTGTGTCCACATGGGAGTAGGACAAATAAACCCCATCGTCCAGGGAAAAGACAAAATCATTTGGAATAAATTTAAAAAAAACCAAAAATCAATGAAGTATGAGGTGAAGCCTGAGAGAAGGGCCTATAGGTGGAATGCAATGTACAAAGTGCAAATTTCCCAAGAAAACCACAAAGGTGTTCATGTTTCCTGGTATATTTCTGGATTGCATTCCTATGACGATTCTGGCAACTTTTTTCTGTCCAGTTTATTACATCAAAGATTGAAGCTTTGGATAAATTTTGTTACTCATGGGCCACTAGTAGCTGTGAGAGGAAATGTAATGTTATTTTTGGCAGTATCTTGCCATGTCTAACAAAATCAATAACTTTTTTTTTTCTCCATTATAGTCCTCTCAGAAAAAGTGCATCCATTTCCTCACTTTGCAAAGCATCACTGGTAGACCACAGAGTAGCTATTTTTAAGTGATGAAAGAGAATCGATGGAACACAATTCTGTCTAGTGAGGTACAGACATAGTGCAGTAAGGGCAACCTAGAGAAACCAAACAACTACACCCTGCTCCTATTATGGAGGAACAAGTATAGAGTTCCAGGACAAGGCTCCAACAAAGGAGAAGGGACAATAAAGATAAATACATGGCAAAGTAGCAAAGGATTTTCCCAGTTGCAGAGCTGGTGTCTTGAAATCAGCAGCACAAAAAGTGATGAGGAACAGGCAGCCCTTTGATGGGAGGAAAGGGAGACAGTGCTGAGCATGCATGGTGCACAGTAGTTCTTCTGACTCTTCATGTTGACTTCTAGATTGATGAATCCCCACCCTCTGTTTCCTTTTTAAAAAACAATCCTCATTCTGATTCCCCTTTTCTCAACAGTCAGCTCTATTTGTGTCTTTTTTCCCTGTTGCTTTTAAGTCCCTGAGTAGAATACTATTTGACTTCATCAATTTTTCCCATAGAGACATTTTGTCTCAACTTTGTCTATCTGCTGCTGACAGAGATGTGGTCTCCAGCTAGGTTTGAAGGGTAGAGAAGACAGACTTTTAAGAGGGGAAATTAAATTCTAGTCCTCGACTTGGAAATATATATACTTTTTCTCTTCTTTCTCCTCTAGCAGAATTTGCAGGGAGTCTGAAGTAATCAGCCTGGCCGGAAAAACTTGATTCCACCCAGAAAAATGGGGACTTTTCAGAAGCACTGTGTGAAAAGACTTAAACTCTTCTTCTGACCCTGGATGATCCCAGTGATACTTTCCTCAAAATGCAGCAAACTTTTGCTTTTGGGCTTTCCCTAAACCACACTGCATCTGTAGCTTGTTGCTGTGGATTTGAGTGAATAATGGGATGCATTTTTATATAGAGATGGAGGATTTATCATGCCTTCAGGTATGCTGAATGGCTATAAAATCTCTTTCAATACACTTTTCCTGGTATTTTAATTGCAGTGTTTTGGAATTCATTTCAGTTTCAAGTGCCACTGGCATGAAAAAGCCCTTCATTTGTAGCATGTTGTTGAAGCACTAAAAGAAGAGAACTCTTCACTTCTGCCAGGAAAGATTGTTGATGGGCTGAATGTCTTGAGCATCAAAAGGTATAACCCTCCCTTTCTTTAAATCTTCTTTGAAGAAATTAATGCTAAGTCAAGATGGGTTTACAAAACTGACTAAGTGCATGAAAGAAAGATTGAAGCAATTTATTGTGATAGCAATGTACATTTTCAGGTAAGAAAATTTTATTTTATATTAATATATGTATTAATATATTAATATATATTAATATATTAATAGTATATTAATACTATCTGGTCTCAAGAAAATCATGAATCACATGAGTTTTCCTCAGACATCCTGACTTACATATATATATATATGTATATATATATATGCTTGAGGAAATAGCTTTTGTTATCATCCTCATCTTCTTGACTTGATTGTCCCATATAAAATAATTTAGAAAAGGAAGAAATTAATTTCCTTAGAGCAGTGAAGAAGAGCAAGAGTAATGGGGCAGGCAAAGTGAACCAGTAAAATCAAGATGAAATCACAAAACCGTGTCAGGTTTGCTGTTATCCTATTTGATACATACCTGACACTTCATAACTCCTTTCCCATGCAGATATTTATGTCTACTGCTCCTCTTCAGCAAAGGCTTCTCCCCCATGTCTGTGCAGACCCACCTGAAGTCACAGAGTGCCTCAAGCCTATAGTTCTACCTGCAAAGATCTCCTAGCAGGATCATGTCCTGGGTTTCTCACCTTGTGCCATGAGTGATGCAATGATGCTGTAACAGTCCTGCCTGTAAGAATTATTGAAACTCAAGAGTCCAGTGGAGCAGAAGATTGTGTAGTAACTAGAGGCCTCGCTAGGGACAACAGATTTACTTACCTACACCTTACATTTATCCTATATGCTTTCCTTGGCAAGTAATTTTAAATTTTTTGTGTGTGCACCATTCCACTGTGTATGAAAACATATTAATTTCCTTTATTTAGCGTTCTGTGAACATAAGTTATTGAAAGTGTGAGAGGCTCCTACTGTGAAAGAGACCATATGTAGACCTTAAGTCCATACAGACTGTGTGGTCTGTGTCTACCATTGAGTTCAATTGCAGTCACTATCTTAAAAAGAAAAGGAAATCCTTGTGTCTTCTGCTGTTTCAGCCTTGTTTATACATTATGCATATCCACAGCTCCACAAGTTCCTTTACAGCTTAGATTTAGACATCTATGGTCTTCTCTTGCAGAGTTCCCTGCAGCATAGAAAGAATTTGTCCCTACCAATGGCACAAAATGATGGTACAGTTAGATGGAAAGCAGGACTTAAGGACTTGGAATCTGTCTTGATGAGTGGAGCTGGATCAAACATTAGGTTCTCAGGAAACAACTCAGAGAATTCCCACAAGACAGAAGACACAGAGAGTAACAATTTCTAGGCATTTTGGATAGCTCTGTAAGCAATGAAGGGTTTAGGCAGAAGGGTAGAGCAAACTTGGAAGTGCCTATGAGCCCTCCTCCACCTGCTTCATTTTCACATGGCAGCTTCTCGGATAACCCGTGATTGCACTGCCTCCTTCTGCATTTGGACATGCCTACTATTACACCAGCCTGTTTACTGACATGGTGCTGACATAGGAATTGGAGCACAGAGGATTTCTCATGTATCAGAGAATGGGATTCGGTGTTTTTTTTTATTAAAGACATTTGGTCTTCGGTTGTTCTGCAGGTCACCCTTTGTGATACCGTGCATCAGTGGTATGATAAGCACATCAATCAGGTACTCACGTTATTGCAATATCACCTTATTGCTATTATTGGCTTTTTTTCCTCCATCACAGTTTCTCCTGCTCAACAAATATATCCAGTGTTTCCATATATGTAAGAGAAAATGAGAATGTGTTCTTTTTTATTTTTTCAGATTTTTTTGAACATGTGCACAGGCACACCAAAAATGGGGTAGACTGTCACATTGCCTTTTGTGTGCTTTTCTTTGATTTAATGTCTTTTCAAGACTAAATACCATTGAACTAAAAATAAGTACTACAGGCACCTGAACACCTATTTGAGAATGAGAGATGGCATTTTAGGATGGACATTTTTCTTCCTGTCTTTTTGTTCCTTTTTCACAGACTCTCCTGGTAATACTAACTTAAGTAGCCCACAAGGGTGTTGTGCAGATTAATTAAGTGCTAAGTATTATTAAGCAGACTGCAAACCTAATAAAGTTTAAGTTGAACTTTTGAACCTATGCTGTTCATGTGGGTGCTAAATTAGCTAAACGAGCTTACATAATATTGCAGTATCCAGATGAAACAACCACGGTGAATTTAGGTATGTAAATGTAATTACTTGTGCTGGAATTTGGCCAAAGCACCATAGACAGAGTACTAACCATGCTCCTATAAAAGTAGCTGCAGTTTTTTAACTACTAGAATAGTATATATCTTACTTTAGATGGATTTTTAAATCACAGATGATTGGACTAGAAATTACTGAAAGTATATTTTTCAGATTTTCACAAATCAATTTCAAAGAAACCCTAAAATATTCTGATTAGAAACCATGTTTGGGGTTTTTTTAATGAACAATCATAAAAATGGGGGGAAATGAGGTTTTAGCTGAGATTTTTTAATCTTGAAACAAACATTTATAATTGAAGGGGGAAAAAAGGTAAAGGGCAGTTTCACAACAGAAGTTAATCAATTTTAAATGTTACTGACTAGAGAATACCATGTCCCAGAGGGTGATTCAGTGGGTGACTGTTTCATCCATAGGTGCTGCCTTTGTTCCTTAACTACAAAAGATTGTGGAGGTTTTTTCATCTCGTTCATAATGGCTGTCCAAGTTAACTACTACAACTTGATGAGAATAATACATTGCTTCTGTATTTAAGAGAGTCAGATGTGACAGGAGTGACTCAGTTTATCTGTTTTAGATGCTGGTCTAGAATGGGATGAATCTCCTAAGAGATATCTGCCTCCACCAATTATAGAAATCATAATTAAGTGTCAAGCTTTCAGATGACTAAAGGCAGGTGAAGTGAGCTTCTCCTTAAAATGACTCTACTGCTAATTTATGCATCTCACTTGGATGTGCTCAGCTAGGTTAAGTGAATCTGCTCTTTTGTGCAGATGCCAGGGAAAGGTGCTAGCACAAGTTAAACACATTCCAGTACTTGAAGGAGCATGAACTTCAGACATGTAAAACATGACAGTTACTGGGACATGAGCACACCTTGGACAGAAGTATTTCTGCAATGGAAGAACTAAGTCAAAGTCTACCTTTGAACTTGGTAGATTTCAAGGGTATCACCCAGATTTGTAGATTTTATTTTTTAATTTCCTATGATTTTAATTTTAATTTTTTTAATTTTAATTTTTTAAAATTTAATTTTTAATTTAATCCCTATATGCTGAAATGTTATTATTTTATATGGCGGCTTAACATTTATGTCAGCCTATACATGATCTTCTAGCAGCATGTACAATGCTAGGTTTCCCATCTCATTTTATTGACTTTTATAATTTGAACTCTGGCAATGGCATTGTCAAGCCACCTGAAGTTGTGATCTTCTGGGTGCAGAAGCCATGAGCTGTGTCTGCAGTTTATGAGATCCAATATATCATGATGCTATTAAGAACCAGAGCCTTTTATTAAGGTTTACAGGTCTAAAAGGCTGCTGAGGACTTTGCACGTGGTTATTGTTAAATCCAATATAAACATTCCTTCTCCTGTATGAGCACACAGATCTTTGCTAGGAAGTGCATACAAGCAGTGACCAACTTAGTATTTATTATCAGCTGCTTTGAATATAGCACACTTTTAAGTATGATTTTGACCACCCAGTTGGCATGCATCTCCAGGACCTTTTTTCAAAACACCCAATAAAACTGAAATGTGTCATAGCCTCCAAAAGTCTGCTTGTTGTCATGCACATATCCTTGTCCAAAATCTCAATTTTAAGGACAATTAAAGCAGGAATCACCTAAAAAATGGTTCAGGTGACACAAAAATTTTGTAAGCATAAATTTTAAAGTAAATTCAAGGTAAGCGGCCACGTCCAGATATTTTTATAATTTTCATAAAAGTAATTCAAGGTAAGTAGTCCCATTCAGGCTTTTTAATAATTGTCTCACTGTCCTGGGGAATAGAAGCAGTTTATGGTTTTATTTTTTTTTACACCATCATGGTCTTTGGAAGACTGCAAATATTGAATTTTACAGTGTTTCAGGAAACTGTTGTGCCATTTTATAAATGGAGAAATGAAAAAGAAGGAAATCAATTGAGCAGAAGTGGAAAAAAAGGTTTTGTAACTGAGGTAAAAATAGGTAACCAATTTTCGTTATTCTGGGGTACTGTTCAGTCTGGTATTCTTTAGTTTGAAATCTCTTTTCTAAGGAAATGGATTTATTAACTATTTCTTTTTCTCTTTTTGGTCTTAAGAAGAGAATGAGAGTCAACTGAAAACATGTGATCCTAGCCAGATTCAAATCAAGTACTTTCAAAAGCATTTTATGTTGTGTATTTGAAAACGTTTCAAAGAAGAAATGACAATAAAGTCAAAAGGAGAAAGGGTGTGTGGTGAGCAAGACTTTTTAAATTCATATAACTTCTGACTCTGTGTAAGTTTTAAATAGAAGTGTGAAAATTAGTGATATTTCAGCGGGGGTATTGGTAGACTTAACCTAGCAGGTAAACTTGTTGTCTGGCAATGTTTGCTTTCCTCCTATGTGATGATTTGTACATGTAATCTCTCCTTAAGCTGAAGACAAGGCTCAGCTAAACATCATTTAAGGCTTTGGGCTTTGCACATCTTCCCACAGTGACTACATAAAGCAGCTTCCAATGGCCAGTGCCTCTGAGCTGCCACAGCAGCTGGGACCAATAGTCCATTTTCCCACTGTCCTGCCTGATTGTAGTCAGTGTTCAAATGCTTAAAGACACAGAATAAGAAACAAGACAGATGTTCCATAACCTTACCTGGATTCTGTCTTTTGTTGTTTAAGGATTTCATGAACCAGGAGGTTTCATGTGGTCCATTCTCTTAAAGGAGAACTTTTCTTCATCACTATGAGGAATTGGATCTTGAATCCATTGGCTTTTCTGAATTGTGTTAATGAGTTTCACAGTTTAATTCTTCTATCTCAAAAAAGATACTTCCATTTTCTCCCCTCTTTTAACCTGCTTCCTGATCATCTGATGCAGTGACAGCTGTTTGTTTATTCTTCATTACTTTTGAGCACTCTATCATGCCACAGATGTTGCCTCTTGTCCAGAGATTTATACATTGTTTATAGAAATAATTTCCAGACTCCTCTAATTCAACAACATCAGGGGAATCCAGAGATGTTCAAAATTTAAATTGCAATTCTACTGGAAATGTTACTTGTGATTCAAAAAAAGCAAAATGATGTCTCTCTATTTTTAACTGGGAAGACTCTTGTCATATTCACTTCTGCTTCTAGGAAGAAAGCAAAATTTATCTGAATCTGCCAAAAAAAAGGAGAGAAAGTAAAGCAGAGGTGCTGCATAGACAACATGACTCCCTAAGTGCCCTAGCCCTGAAGCCCAGCTGTAGGGAAAATTGTCAAATTCCGCTTCTGCCAGAAACTCAGCTTCTGCTGGATATGGAATTTGACAGAGCTCTTCCACCTGTGGCTGGCAGCTGACAGCTACATCTGAAACAGGTTTTTCCCACTCCCCTAGAGATACCTTCACAAGGTATTTTTCACTTGTGAATTTTCCATACAATTTTGACCGTTTCCTTTTCCTTTTCCTTTTCCTTTTCCTTTTCCTTTTCCTTTTCCTTTTCCTTTTCCTTTTCCTTTTCCTTTTCCTTTTCCTTTTCCTTTTCCTTTTCCTTTTCCTTTTTTCCTTTTTCTTTCCCTATTTCTCCTTCATGGCTTTCTCTATTTTTTTCTCCCAGTTGCAAGTTCTGGTGAGTCCCATAAACTCTGGAGGTGCCTTAGTGCAGAATTTCTGTCAGTTGTATTTTAGACCATCACTTTTCAGGTTCATTTTTAAAGTGCCAAGTGATGGGGATTTATTTAATGGTATTTCTCTTTACAGAATGCCTTTGGTGGGTTTTTTTCCAAGTTCACTTTCACCATCCCCTGCTAATTAAGACCTTTTGAGAGGAATATAAAAATTAAGCTTCCACTGATATCTCATTCTTTGTGAAACTCTCTGACAAGGCTCACTGCATTTACATAAAATGTGATTCTTCTCTGAAATTGAGTGTACAAATTAATATATGAGATTCATTTTTACATCCCTTCTTGCTCTACTTCTGGATGTCTTGCTACCTTCAAACAGCACCAGTCTATTACAAGACAATCAATGATAAATTCATGAACTTAGGTAACTTTCTAAATTGTTCCGGCAAAAATCAACAACTGTCATTATGCCAGTAAATTACCAAGTCTTGCTGTGTATTTTCTTATGATCTAAAGTCTTACATAACTTTGTGTGCTATTTTTTTCTGGTTGATATTTATCTCAAAGATTCTAGAATTTGAAGACTGAATCTCTCATTGCTAGAAGAAAAAAGAAGATAAAAAAGGCTCAAATGCATGGCTGAAGTATTAGTGACCCCTCTGCAAAGCCACTGAGTCTGGTTCTCAGTTAATCCTAATCTTTCTTCCATTAGATTAAGGTGATTTGGTGCAGAAGTGAAGGCTGCACTAGGTGAGTTAAATTAATAGAAAAATGTTGTATTTGCTGTCTCAGTGTGAGTTAAGCTGAGGTCAGTTCTAGGTGCAAGTGTAAGGAAAAGCACAAAAAGATTATTTCCCATGCAGTACTGGCTCCAGGCATTCAGCAGACATTCTTCCTGAGGAGGATAGTGAAGCAAGGAGCCTTTATGTCAGACAAGAGATACGTAGTGGTTGCATATATTTTTGGCTTTTTACAACATCAGAACAGCATCAGGGGGCCTGCAATAGCTATTCAAACAGGGTTTATTATGTTCAAATTAAAACTTAAGCAACGTCCTTATGTAAAGGGGTATGAGCTTGCAAGCTGAACAGGGCTGAAGGGGGAAGTCTTCTGTTTGCTGCTTTCTGAAGTCAGCAGAAGAGTCTCAGTGCCCTTCCAAGGGGTAAGATGTCACCATATTTATACAGTCCCCTAAGCAAAAGATTCTTTTTCTCTGAGATATCATTATTTAATGATATCTTTAATATGGTCTAATGTCTATACTAGAGAAGTATCCAAATTTTCGGATTCAGACCTTGAGGATATCATGTATTACAACGTAATAATATGTTGCTGATTTTTTCAGGACATTTTCACTGGCAGTAAGTTCTTCCAGTGTTATTTTCTTAATGACAACAGGTGCTGTTCATATACTACCTACTCAGTGAGTGCTTTTTCCTTCAGGTCTCTGGTTGGCCCGTGCACGTATCAGTCAGCATTTTCAATAGGAAATTATAACTTGGGGCCAAATTAACTTGCCTCCAGGAGCTCTGCTGTTATTGAATTATTAGATATAATGGCATCATTAATGAGAGCCCTCGCTGAGTGCTGTGTTGTGTGAGGTTTATGTTATGATTTGATTTGAAAAGTTACCAAATGCTCGTGATAAGGTTGCAAGCTATACAGCATCACATGGGAAAACATTCTTGTTTGGATCTAAGCATGTTTTTGATTATATGAATTCTAAGTTCTGGACCACTTTCCACACCATCTGCAGCCAATCTGCATAGCCTGGGAAATTCAATCAGACATCTTGCCCATCTGTAAAACCAGAACTGCTCTGTTACTGTTTCACCCTAATTAATGGGATTTATTTCATTTGTTTCTTTGTTTACTGATAGCCCTGCACTCCAAGTCCCATTAAAATGAGTACAGACTAGCTTCAGCACCTGATTAAAACACTTCTAGACGTATTATCTCAGTTATCGAAAATATAATTTTACTGGTAAATTAAATACATCAAATTGTGTGGACAGATATGGGAATATACATGTTTTGTAGTTCCAGTCTTAAATAAATAACTGTTACCAAAATCTCTTTTTTGACTTACTGCAGATTAGTATTGCATATAGCTTTAGGAAATTGGATAACGTTGTTCAAAACAGGTGCATTAAAATCAGTGTTAAAGAAGAACAGGGCAGGGGGACAGTAGTAGGTTAGAGAACCACTGACTGATTTAAAGCTATAAAAAAGGAATATTAAGATTTGGGCCTTGTGTGGTAGTACAAGTTTCGTATAAACTGAAGATAGCAATAATACCCCCCAAAGCTCTTCAATCTGTTTGTCTCAGATAAACCACATTTTCTAGGCTGCAAATTTATTTTAAGAACAGCAAAGACACTGAAAGAAGAAGAGTGAAAGGAAGGACTTGACACATTACTATTACTACATCACAAAACTGCTTTGGGAGACACAAGCTTGCTCAAAAGTACCATTTGTTTTCTGAGCTGCTGCATAAACAAAATAAAATCCCAGCTGCTGCTAGGCTAATAGAAACTATGTTAATCAAATAATAGAAAATGTTAAATGAAACCCTCAAAAACGTGCTTTGTCCCTTGGTTTGAATTTCTGCTATAAGCTGCTTGCCAGGTACGATTTCCACTTCTAATGAAAGCTCAGTTACCCACTTCATTGTTTCATGCTTAGACTGAAGAAAATGCTGGTTGAGATCTTTCATAGGAGTACTAAATTGATAAATTTGTAAAGCTGCAGGAAAATCCCTTCAGCTATTTCAGGATCATAAAATCCCACCCACACACATGCACACACACCTTTCCAGCTCTTGATGATCTTGAAAGTTTGTGCTTGAGGGGATACAGTCTCTAGAGACAGAAGGTCAGGTGTGGGCAGCTGATATTTAAGAATTGTTTTATGCAGGGCTTTCATTATACCCACATAAAGCCAGAAAAAATGCTTTCGTAGGTCAGGCATCTGACCCAGAGTTACAGGATGTGATTATTTTTGTGCTCTTTCAAATAAAGCCACAGTTTAAGCACCCACAGCTTTGGAAAGGGCCCTTGGGGACCAGCAGCACACAAACGCTGCCTGAGACACAAGAACGGCACCTTCTTCCCTTGACTTTGTGCATTCCACCTTAGCCAGACAGAAAATTGGGATTTTAAGTATGAGATGCTGCAGTGCATTCCTCTGCACGTGTGCATACACTCACTCTTGCTTTACAGGCTCATTTCTTAACTAAGCCCTATATTGCATCTTCTGCAGAGCAAAACCTTTAAATCAAAAGATGAATGGGTCTAATACAGATTTTCAGTGAGTCCAAAAAATTAAATACTGTTTTAATGAGCTCTTTTTTGGACTCTCAGCTACTTAGGGCAGTTATTCTCACTTCTGAATGTCTGGAAATTGCTGAGTACTTTGTGGTCACTATCATCAACTACTAATGAATAAAAATGATGGTGATTATATCACAAGAACCAGAACTCTGAAAAGCTTTAATCACAACAATGTAACAGATTAATTAGGATGTCCAAAAAACAGAAACAATGCATCTGATTTTGAGATGCTTGAGTGGGAATTTTTACAAGTGTACAGAGAATTTTAATAACATGGAAAATCAATTATATTTAGAAGAGGTATAATAATCATAAATACATAGTAAATGTTAGTGCCAACTCTGATACAGTGCCTTGTGTCATTAGATCTCAAAGCATTTTATAAAAGAAGTATTCATTAACAGCATAATGAATACCAAATTAGTTTTGCTAATTTGCATTATGTGCAGAGCTGTATCATGAGGGTAGAAAAGTAGGCAGATAGCTGTGTGTGCAGGTAAGTCAGTAATTTAGATTATTTATTGAGGTGTAAAAAATGATTAATGGAGCCGAAATGTTTTGCTAGCCTAACAAAGAAAGGGAAAGAAGTTAAAAAAAAAAATCTGATTTGATCTAGATATGGTAAACTGCAGTAAAAAAAAAAAAAGATCAGTTGGCCTTTGCTGTTTGAAATTGCCTATAACATATTTCTGAAGCTATGGGGTTTCATATGATTAAAGAATGAACTTCACACATGTGCAATGGAATATTCTTCCCTGCTTTCAGTAGTTTAATCACCTGGGGCCTGTGGAGTCCTGGTAAATCCATTTCCAAGACATCACGGAAGCAACATTGGAGAAAAACCTTGAGAATGGCAATCCAGAGGGACTGCTTATTTTCTGTTTCCTGAAATGTACTTAGATTTTTTTCAGTTTGACCTAAGATTTCCTTTGTTTACCCACAGAGCTATGGTGTATGTCTAGAGAACATATACTGCAGAAAGTTCCTCTGAAACACTATAATCATAGAAGCAAACTCTGTCACAGACATTCTGTAGAGAGCTGCCTCATATTCTGGTCACATACTTTCCAAGGGAACATTTTTCTGCTGGAAAATGCTATGTCACCTCAAGAATATGAGAACAACTTTGCATTTGTAAATAGAGTTTACTTGCTATTGTTTTTCAAAAGCATTTCAGTTTAGAAAGTTGTGTGTTTTTTATTTTTATTTTAATCTGATTTTATTATGGTTAATTTAATTGGGAAACACAAAAAGTTGAAAACAAAACAACTAAAAAAAAGATTTTATTGCAACTATGTATTCCAGTAAGTCAAAAATTCCATCTTGTGTTTTCAAATCACCTTTTGCAGAGTGTTATAGATTTATACTTTGTTTTTTTCATTTCCTTTGATTGTTTGTTTCCTCAGTTTGGAAGAAAATTGCATAGGAGATCTGTGGAATTTTCCATGAAGTTCAAGTTCCAGCTTATTAGCTCCCTGCTATAGGCATCTGAGTGAGAAATTTGGAGTAAATGTATTCAGACAATTAAGCTTCATTTGCTGATCCCTAATGTCACACACAGAGAAGGATTTAATTTAAACATGAATTCCTTTGGTGCAAGCAATTGTTTGACTTGTTGTTTGACCCACGTTTTTATTGAACGGATCCTTGCTTAGGACTTTTTGGGGAATTGTTCATCCGAGCTTTTTGTAACATACTTTCTGCCTGACTGTGTTCACAGGTACCAGATTTGAAACCAGCCCCTTCCTAAGCTGAGTTTCCTGCATGACACCTGCTGTAAAGATGTTGTGGAGCATCTCTTTCCAAATCCCTTTACTTAAAGACATTGGCAGCTGCAACTCATAGTCACTCCATATAACCTGGAGAAATATATAACTGAATGCATTTTAGGGATGCATAAGGGCTGTGACCTGAAGAATATATTATAAATTCATTTAATAGGCAATATTTATGGAACCTAGCTTGTAGTGACAGAGTTTTTTTTTTCCCTCAGCAGCTGTATGTTTTGCTCTCTTGTGCCATAAGCTGTTATATAGAAATTGTGATTAAAAATGCTGTCCATAAAGAATAATATCCTTCTGCATTAGTTTTTGACCACTCTCCATGTGGTGGTCGCAGGAAGACCTTCAGCATCTCCATCTGGTCCAATGTTGTATCTCCTTGATAAACACAGATGGAAGAGGAAAAATACTTTCTACTGAACAAACTTATTTACAAGCTGAGGAAACGAGAGATTCAAAAGTGTTTCAATAGTAAGGAGCACTTCAAGAAAGATTAGGGAAATTCTTCAGACATTTATCACAACAATCCTCCAGATGCTCACTACAATCTATCAGCATCCTCTGTTAACTCAAGCCAAATATCTTTCATCAAAATCCTGCCTTGGCTAACTCTTATGAAACCAAAGAAAAATAAATGGGTGAAGCCTTTGAGTCAAACAGTGATGTGTGATTTTCCATTTTATTTAAATGCTTGAGCGTTTGTGGTGCTTTTTTGCCTGTGCCCACTACCAGATCGTGTTTGGACAGGCAGGAACTTTACCAGATAGACATCTTATCCAAAACTGTCTTTTTTCAAGCAAAAAAGCCCTTAACCTGGATGAACATCAGCTGTTCATGTTGCTTGCTCTCAGGGTCAGTGCTCAAGCCCTCACCTGCCTTCTTAATATACCCACAGCCAGGGAGACCACATGGCCTCTTGTGAAGAGGCTAATTTACAATGTAATGAGATTTTTTGGATATCTTTTCAAAGACTCTATGCTTTAACTCGCTATTCTGCAGGAATTCAAAAGTCATTTGGAGGTGGGACAGAATCTACTGTGGGTTATAACATACAAAAAGTGCCATAGTCAGATGTAGATTGTTTGACTTATTCTCATTTCTCCTGCATGCCTTTAAACTACCCAGAATCAGTGTCTCCCAGGGCTTTTAGAAGCCAGGAGTGTCTGGAGATTTTCTACCTGAAGTAATTTGGAGTCTGCTCAGGCCAGACCCCCTGGTGTATGTCATATGTATCTCCTTATGCATGCCTTCATTGCTGCTCTCCTTAAAGGCGGAGAGGTAGTGCTAGCCCAGATTAAAATAGCCCATGTAATGCTTTAGGATTTTAGCTTTTATATGTTTTAAATCCTGTACTGCATTAGTGTATAACTCTTAACTCCACATAG
Source organism: Sturnus vulgaris (assembly GCF_052056855.1). Taxonomy (NCBI): domain Eukaryota; kingdom Metazoa; phylum Chordata; class Aves; order Passeriformes; family Sturnidae; genus Sturnus; species Sturnus vulgaris. The sequence goes on along the minus strand of NC_142244.1, from coordinate 40,026,016 downwards.
AGTGTTAGTTACTGTCTTCATGTTTGGGTCAGGGAAAACAATCCCTCTAAGCCTGAAATTCAAGGACACTCTACTGCCTCAGGCCCCAAAAAACATAAACATGAAAAATGAAAATGAACTGGGGAGAGAAAACTGGAGGCATATGACTTCATTACCTGAAGCTCTAATTGGAGGATTAACCTCTGGTATGCAAATGGACCAAACTTTTATCTGCCTGAAAATCTTGTGACCATTGTCCATTTTGGGTGTAGCCCCTTGGGGAGGCTTCATCTGCCGTAAAAGTACCTGAAGGCCCTTCATTAAATAGATCTACTTTTATTCTTTGAACTTTGTCTGGCCCCTGTTTTTAGGTGAGCCTGAAAAAAGCATCACATGAATGTGGCTTATTCTTTGCCTATTCTTAGAAGATTTTCAGGATTCCATGGCTATCAACAGCCCTGGAGTGAAGTAACATACCCAACACCCATTTCTTTGCAGGGGCAAAGTGGTGCTGGGTGCCTCTCAATGGGGAGCAGGCATGCTCTGAGCTGTCAGCAGGAAGTGAAATACCTCAGCATCTCTAAGACTGGACCCAGCAGGGTGCACAAAAAGCAGTGTTTCCTGCTAGCATGTACCTAATTGTATTGAATTGTAGTACTATTTCTACAGTAAGATAAGTTAATGAACCTCAGCTGATTATGTCCTAGTTTACTTAATAGTTCACATTATTATTTAAATGTGAAGCAGTAAGTATGCCAGCCTATAATTGCTTTTACTATTTCTCTTTTTTATTATAGTGCATCTGTAGTATGTGATTTAATTATCTTTTACTTTATACTCTACATCTAAATGAAGAAAACGGTCTCTTTTTTTAGTCTTACATGCAACAATGGTATTAGGGAAGGGCAAGCTGCTGGGAGGGTGAGGTCCAGGAGTGGGAGGAGATGCAGCAGGCAATCTGTGAACAACTTTGACCAAGCCATATGGGTTGCATTTTCCAAAGTGGGACACCAGAGATCAGTGCACTGAACATGCTGTCTGCCTTTTTTTATATGTGAGAGGCTCTTCTCTGCTACCGAAGAAAACTGAGCAGCATGGTGTGAAACAGAGATACAGCTGTGAAATGGCTGTAGATTTAGAAGTTAATGGGTAGTTTTTCAATCCTACCGAGTGCCCAAAGCTCCTGTTCCCTCCAGGGGAGTAGAAGCTGTAGAAAATCAGGCCACTGCTTGGGTTGCCTAAATAAAGATTTGGTTTCCTAGCTGTTATGAGTCTCAATTCCAGCATACACATGAAAAGGGTAACAGTCCTTTGCAAAATACTGCTGCTTAGAAACATCACAGTTGTTTCTTTACCACTAATCACATCCACCTGGAAATCATTTGGGATGAGCAGAGGCAGCATGGAAACCTGCATGCCATCAAAGCCCAGGCCTCTGCCACTAAACCTGGAGTGACATAGCACAAACACCTCTCTTGGTTCATTTCTGGTTCTGGAGCTCCCAGGTGGCAGCTTTCTCTGTGTGTGCTGGTTTGGGGCCGCTGCTATCCTATCTCTGACTAATGAGTGGTTTTACCCAGCAGGGAAGTTTCTGAAGGTAACAGATTTTTACCTAGCAGTGTAAGCAGAAGAGAAGTTGACACTCATAATTCTCTGACTGGCCTATAGCAGAAGGAGTTCCTGGCAGCAGGAGGGGAAGAGGACACAAAGACTTGCAGAACAGATGGAGAATGAAGCCCTCAGGACTATCAGTGAAAAATACCCTAGGCTCTCCATTAGTAGCTTTTCTGCTGGGTTTCAGGTGATTAAATTCCAGAAATGCTCTGAGATTTGGCTAAAAGAGTCTTACATTATTGCCCCACGTTGTTAAATGTAGGAAATATAGTCGGCATTGATTTTATTTTGCAGTTAATATACTGTATGTCATACAATTAGTGGTTGAGTTGTAATGCACATATACAAGTGGGGAAAATAAAATCATACAGCATATTTGGCCTTAATTAGTGCTCCTTAAATGCTAGGTGCTTACCTATGCAGCCATACAGGAGCACCAGCATATGTGATGATTATTACCATTATCTAACAAAGTATATTTCTCCTCCTGGAGATGGAATCTATCTAACGAGTCTAAAATGGTATAAACATGAGCAGTGTAATAATGCAATCTGCATTTTAATTGTTTTACAGTGTTCACAACATGAGGGAACTGATTAATTTTAGACCAACATTTTCACTCTCTGACACATGCATTGCAATCCTTAGTTTTTTTAAAAACCAGAAGCTAATAGGATGTTGATTGTTCTGCCTTTCTTCTGATCTAGCCAAATATCCACTGGGCCCTCAGTGAATATTATTGCAATTAATTTTGTCCTTATAAATTGTCCAGTTCAAAGCTAAAATTTTACCCTATAGAGAAATTGACAATGCCAAAATATGAAACATTTCTTTTGTTTAATTGCTATGATTCTTCTGGTCTCTGGCTGGAACTGCCATCTCCAGCTTCACTCTCTCAGTGACCAGTGTAATCTGATCCTTTCTGCTGTATCAAATCTTATTGCATAAATGGAATTTCAGTGGACACAACAGCTACTGCTAAAATCCAGGCTCGGTTTTGAATAGATTTTATGAAGTCTGACATGAGGGCTCACGCTGTCTTACTGTCCCCAGCTTGTTAGAACAGCAGTAGGCATTTTTCTCTACTTTAAAAGAGAGCAGTAAATTCAAAACTAGCAGTAGGTGCTGCCAGCTCTATGTGCTGCACAAAGCAGGTTGTTTGCAGCTAAGACTTGTTTTTCAGGAGAAAAACCAGAACTGAATTCAAATGCTTTTGGAGAGAAGGACAAAGAGGAAGAAGGAGGGAGAGTCCTGAAGATCAAGATTACAAGGAATTACTGCCCTTTAGGGCACAGATTGATGTCTTACACTGAAGGAACAAGAGAGGTCTCTGCTTTGTAGAGTAAATTATAAAGATTATAAAGATTTATTAAACAGACTTCTGATTTTGGATAGCCCCCATTTTTAATTTCTGCAACTCAGATGACCCAAAGAATATGGACTTCTTAGGAGCTTTAGAATAAATATCCATTTGAACTTGTGAAAATGAAACTGTGGAGAGAGGAGGAAAGATGATTTTTTGGAAACTTGACTCATACCCTTACAAAGAAGCTAAAGGCACCTGATGAAATATAACCAAAAAAAGCAAATATCTTTCCACCCCTATTTCCATTGTGGCACAGTTATGTAGCCTGGATAAAATTGAAGCTCTTGAGAAAAGGTGCCCTCTGATTATTACTTCAGGGTTTTAAAGTGACAAGCCATAAAGGGTGAAGGCTGACTCTTTGATCTTAAAGAGCTTGAAAAGAGGCAGATTTTCTCTGCTCAAATGCTTTCAGGTAATTGTAAGTAATCTGAATTGAGTCTCCGGGCTGCAGGGCTTTACATAAGTGATTCACATTTGAAAAATTTCTGAATAAATATTGATTGAAATTTCAGGAGTCTCTTTACAGTTTTAGACATTTTCAATAAACTTAGGTTAACTCACTTAGGCTGAGGCCCACTGTGCAAGAGGCCATGGGAGAAATGATGACAGAGGCAAGAAGAATGGAGTAAAAGGCTGTGGTTATGCTGTGTGCTAGTGCTAACCAGACCTGCGAGAGATGCTGCCCTTTCTTTCTCACCTGCTAATGCACGAGTCAAGGAGTGTTATCAAATGAGCTGGTGTCAGCAGCAAGCATGAGCTCAGGGATTGGAGGGCCTTTTTTAGACAGAAAATGCCTCAATGCCCACCTTAGAGAGAGAGATGTCCAGGATCCTGGTGTTCTGCACCAAAAGTCTTGTGCACACAGCCTGTCTGCAACTCTGCAACGCTGGGTTCAGATATGGGTCCAGGCTTCAAACAACATGGATGCAAACTGAGAGAGGAGACCTAGACTTGTATCAGCAAGAATAGTGATGTGAGGCTGGTGAGATAGAGAAACAGGTTGTCCAGAGAACTTGTAGATGCCGAATTCCTGGAAGTGTTCAAGGCCAGAATGGGGTTTTGAGCAACCTGGAATTCTGGAAAGCATCCTGTCCGTGGCAGAAGTGGCTGTAGAGTACAACAGGCTGTACATCATCTCTTGTGTAAAGTATTTGGTCTCATTAATGCATTTTTATTCTTGAGAGCTGTAACAGGGTCTAATTTCATTCTTAAATAGCTTTATTTTTAGAGCATTTTCTCTATTTATCTATTTATTTATGTATTTTGCAAAGATTTTAGTCTTCTTAAGTTGTCTAGAGATGCCAAACACTTCGAAATCAGATGAAGCACACATCAGGGACTCCCAGCACAGCAGTTGCTTTAATTCAGTTCTACACTTGAAGATAATTAAAATAACTGCTGACTTGGAAGTTGACTCTGGTTTTATGGTTTTCAAAGAAGACAGGCTTGTTTAGTGCCTGGGGAAGAGATTCCAAACTCAATAGAGTCCAAGGGAAAAAAATAATATTTTTCTTCAGGCTATCCCTAAAACACTGGTGTTGAGGGGGTGGATTTTTTTAATATGACTTTGGTCTTTATGCACAAAAATATTTTTGCTGTTCAAATTTTAAAGTAAACAGACCAGATGTGATATGATATTTTTCTGTGATGTTCAGAAAAGTGTAGATTAACAGAGGTTAGATGTGGGCATGATTTTAGGTGGAAAATATGGAGAGAAAAATTGACACTAATATTCATCTATACCTGCCCTCCTAGTTCAATGCAATACAAAGTTGAAGAGTTTAATCTGAATCAGTACTCACAGTAGACCCAGAGAAACATTGAAGTGTTTTAAATTAAGCCAAGTATTTAGAGAATGCTCAATGGCAACATCTCAGTTTAAGAGGCATTAATTTACTAACATAGCATTAATTCAGTCTCTTGAAACTGACCATAATCTAATGTTTCTCCCTGTTTGCAGTCTTTAAATCAAATCTAGACAAATAAAAAATGCATTGAAGGATCACTGAACACAATTTCTGGGTGGCTGCAAATTCTGCAGTTACTCCAACATGAATCAAATGGGAAGACAGAGTGAAAAACTGCTCCTGTGAGTAGGGCAGAGTACTTTCCACTGGATTGTCTTTCTGTGGAACTGTATATACTGGAAAATATTTGGAGAATATCTGATTCATACGAGGAAATAGAACCAAAAGGAGTTTGTGAAGTATGAATGGAAATCTGAGGAGGTGAGAAAACTATAAGACCAAAGTCATTATTTAAAGAGAGATGATTTGGAAGCTGGGGTTCTTAATGCATGAGTCATTCCAGGAACAGCTGCTTCAAAGTGAACATGCAGGAGGATGAAATGGGCACATGGAAGAGACACGGCTTGGGAATCACTGAATCAAAGAGACCATATGTATGGCTTTTTTTTCAGGAGAAGTGACGACAAACCAGCAGAGTGGAGGCAGATTGTTGCTCAGCATGTGTGTTTTGCTCTTCAACTCACCTGTTTATGTATCTATTAAAATATTATAATTCTATACTAAGCTAATTATCAGCCTACAGCTTGATGATATTCCAGTATCATTCAGTGTATCAGAAAAAGACACATCTGTTTTCTTAAAATATTTCACACTTCATTTCAGAAGTTACCAGTTTTTTATGTGTTCTCAAGGGCATTCCCAATGCAGTCATTTTTTTGTCTGTAATGTCAAGAAACAGGAAACTTCCTTAGGATTCAAATTATGTTTATAAGGTGATTCTTATGTTTTACTGAATGCAAAACTTTATGGTACTTTTCTTGCAGAACAATCAAACAATGATTGTCATGTTAGCCATCAAATAAACCCAGGACTTTTTAAAGGATAAAGAGTAGGAAAACTGCCTACAGCAAGGAGTTACTGTTTTTCTTCTGACATCTAGACTGAGAGTTATTAAATCTCAGGGTGGGTATCTTCTATTATGATAACATGCCTTAAAACTCTAGAAGGTCTTCATACTTCAGGCTGTTAATGCAGGGAGGGCAAGCCCATGTAATGCAATACTTAAAATATATAAACGAAGTTGCACCTCTTCTGAGTATTAAAGTTCATTCTTAGATAAAAAGTTTGCCCTCATGGCCTAGTCAAAATACAGCTAAACTAATGTACACTAGAGCTACTTTAATCTACTGAATTTGCTGGAAATGCCTTTGTTTCAGGTGTATGGTCAGGGATGCTATTTGACGTGTGCATGTGTTGTCTGTCTGTGTGTTATGCAACATCATCGTGCAGGATATGCATTTGCTTGTGGGCTAAAGTGAAAGCTAGACTGGGAATAGCTTCAGAGCTTGTTGGTTAGAGGTGCACAGGCATTAGGAGACTATATTGAAATTAAGGACTTATATCAAATTATATACATTATACAAAGAGAGGACTTTACCTGAGATACCTGCCATGCCTGTGATCCCTCACTTGTCTTGATTCTGTGAATTGCTTTTAAATCTCAGTGGGAATCTAGACTATAGAACTGATAGTCTCCTCTCTCTCTCAATCAACTCTTCCAATATTTTCAACTCTTTTGTTCTTGCCAACTGAAGCATATTGCTTGGCTTCTGTTACTTTGTGGTTTTCCACTCCTTTGAGTTAGCTGTCAGTATGTTAGACTTTTCAAGTGTTAAAAATTGACTTTTGGGTGACTGTACCTGATGAAATTTTAAAACGCTTTTGTGCCATAACAAGCACCTGTGTGAATGTAGCATTCTGTGTGAAACAACTGGATGAAATGTCATATCTAGGGTTATTCGGTGTTCAGATTAAATCACACTATTGATTCTTCCTGACCCTAAAATCTTACAAACTATGAACTGTATAAGTTACATGATTAAATACTACAAGAATGACAAACTATGAAATGTGTTATGATGCAAAGTAGTTAAAAAAACTTTACAAGTTATTTAATGATAAATAAAGTATGAGTCTTTAAGAGAATGAAGAAATTTGTAGAAGAAACTTTTATTCTTTGAGAGAAATATTCTCTTCCATTTTAATTAATTCCAATTGCATCAATACATATTCTGGCAGCTTTATAAATAGCATCTGTTTGTTTTACATGCATGCTCTTAAAGTTTTGTGGGTTTGTATATAAATAGCTGTTTAAGCACATATAATGTAGGCAGGTATTTCAGACTCATTTCCCACACAACTACATATCTTTAAAAGGTCTTCCTTTTAATTTCTTGTTCTGTTCAAAATATCAGTACTGCAAAAGCATTGACAATTTACTGGAAACTTGTAATCAATTTCCATACATGTTCTAAGACAGTAGAACTTTTGGAGGTCCTTTACAGGTTAAATATGAAGAGCACTGCATATGAAAAACACATTTTAAAACTCTAGAAAACACTCAAATTAAAATAGGTTTACTTAGGATTACATGAAGACATGGCATGAGGTTATGTTTCACTGTCCAATTTTCAAATCTGTCTTCTCTTCCCAAGCCATCAGGAATATTTTATAAAATTTACAAAAAAATATATAACAATAAGACACAGATTCTTCACTCCCAAATGTAACAACTGTTTATATTTAGGTTTTGAAAGCCATTTGACAGCAGTCTGAGAGCACATTATTTCATTTTAAAAGGTTAAATTTATAAGCTTGTGGTAAAGTGCTTTAGGAATGGAAATGTAGGCACAATATTAACTTCAGGCATCAGTATAGACCATATATAAAAATGAAATTCCAGATGGAGGTCCATTCAAAATGCCAACTTTCCACACAACATAATGGTGCAGTATTTTATTTGTATAAGACACATGACTGATGACTCAGGACCTATAAATTTTTATTTGAAGGAAATGGGATTCAAATTTTGTGTTTATTATGTGTTTCCACTCCACTGGCAAGGGAAAGTTGCAGCTGAGGACAAAGAATACAGGCCTTATCCTCAGAGCTTAAAGCCTATGGACGAGACAAGGGAAGCTGCCCATAAATGGCAAACAACACCAAGTACAGAAATGATACTTGCCATCATTATCAGGACATGGCAAATTATTCAGAAAAACATACTATGGCATATCACTGACATTTTATGGACACCAGAGCGAAGTAAGGTATTGCAGAGATTTTCAGAAGAAAAAGGAAATGGGTTTACAGTGTTCAAGGGGAGCTTCTCCTTAGCAACAGTAGCTTCAGAGGGCAAAGGACACTGTGGCTCCTTGGAAGTCTGATGCTACAGTTCTCTCCCAGACTTTCAATTCTGAATGAATGCTAAAAATCAGGAGAGCAACAAAGACTATTTTTAGGAGTAAAGATGGATGAATGACAGCATGATGCCTCAGCTAAGGGATTCATGTACTGGTACTCTGGGAAAACAATAAATTATGGAATAATCATTGCAGCAGTTTTTTGGATGGATGCTAGTAGGCAAAGTGACCTGAACCCTGTGAGAACGACTGCTGTGTTAGGTCTGATGAGAAAGACAAACTCTTGCAAGTGTCAGAGAATCCGATTACACTGACTCCGGCCCCCAATGGCACTGGAGGTGGAGGAAACTTGATTTCTTTTCTCTTAACTCATTTTGTTCTAATTTTACACAGTCATAAATACTACTCTTGTACTTAGCTGGGATTTCTTATATTTAAGAATATGTATGGCAATATTAAGTGACTGATTACAAAAATGAGTGCTTGAACTAGAATATTTGGACTTGGATACTTAGACTTCTAAACTTGAGGCAGTCAATGCAATGAAGAGGGAGCTTTTCCTCTTGAGACAAGTCTATGACCTTGACAGAGCCTCTAGACAGCCTTCTTTCTCTCAGCTGATGAAAAAGGGTAAAAGGGTTCAGAATGTCTGGCTGATAAATATTCCATTTGTCAACACTAAACTCAAGTGAGATGCAATAATTCATAGTTTTCTTAATTAATTTCTTAAAGAAATGTGCTGTGTTGGAATTTTCATATTTTCATCCTGATTCAGAATTATTCTTTTGTTATGTTTTTTTTTTTTTTTGTAATTTTAACTAGCTTGCCCTAAAAAACAATTTCTCACAAATGAGAAATCCTGTTTTCTGGACAACCTGCTGGGAAAATAAAAAGAAAGTTTTGCTCATAACTCATCAAAAAGTCAAATGAGCTCTGGTAAACTGAAAGGCCTTCAGGAAGGGGACTATGTGTTTTCTATTTCTACCTGCTTTTGTCCTCACTTCTTAGTGGACCACAGTCGTTACTGAGTTGTGTTGTTCCCATCTGCTTACATAGAAGGAAAAAAAAATTGCTAATTCTGTCCTACTGAGAAGAAATTGTAACTAGGGAGACCTGGTCTATAACTTGACAAATGTTTCAAATTGACATGACTTAGCAGTGCACTCCAAAGTGGTGTTTCCTTCTGCTTTTGGTCCACAGCTGCTCACCTCTAGGGTTTCCCATTATAGCTGCAACTGAAGTTGGCCCAGCTGATCTGTGGAAAATTAGCCTACTACCACACAAATGAACCAAAAAGATTTCCATGAAATCTCCTAGTTATTGAAACCCTGAAGAGGATTGTTTGATCTCACATGTTAAAGGAGACATAATGCCCAGTTGATGGGGTGGAGTGAGGAGAAAGGAGAGGAGAGGGTGACTGTCTCCTTGGCAATGACCTGGAGAGTCACTGGATTAGGTGCAATGTAAAATACCACAGATATCAGCTGGCTGAATCAAAACTCAGCCACACTTCCAACAAATTCTATATCCACACTGTTAGTCTATGTGACTGGAGTCTTTTGGCTGGAGTTGAAGTTCAGTGATCAAAGTGTTTTCTGAAGACAAGGAAGTATTGTTTGATTTCCCTGTGCTACTGATGCCTAAAGAGGCTACCTGGAACAGAGGCTAGACAGAGTTAAAGGAATAAAGTAGGTATTTATTTGAAAGGCCTTCAAACAATACACCTTGGGCAGTACAAGAGCCTGGCCATGGCTAAGCCCACGATGGACCCAAGATGGACTCCAGGTCATGAGTTCTCACACTTTTATAAGTTTTGGTCCATTTCCATTTTGGGGTTAATTGTCCAGTTACAGCTTCATGTTATGAAGTCCCACCCTCCTAGACTGCCCTCCTCAATTCGCTGTTATTTACACTTTTTGGGCCTGAAGCTGCAATGGTGTCCTTGGTTCTAGGGCTAGAAAAGGATTGTTTTGTCTGACTAAACTGTGAAGAGAACTTGCTAACACTTTATATGAAGTTCAGAATTATATACTAATGCAGTACAGAATCTGGAAAACATGAAAGCTAAAATTTAAGTCAACACTACAATGAATTTTCCTTGAGTTCACCTGTCTCTCCATGCCCCTGCTGCAACAGGATGATGCTTTCCTGCCTCGTGGAGCAGCAGTAAAGACATTTTCAGTAAAGACTGGTACTCTGACGTGGTTGAACATGGGTATGTGGGTCAGACACTCACATTTAACCTTCCTTGTGACTTAATTGGCAGCATTAGAGATCAGATTCAAATTTTAGGGCATCATTGGCAAATACCTAGCCCAAGAAGTTATATAATCTCAGGCTCATAATTTCCTTCCCACATACTTTTCTGCTGCACTTAGAGGTCATTAAACCTTTACAGGGAGCAAGGCCACAACTGATAATTTGGTGAGGACCCAGCAGCCTCCTCTCCCTTGGCCTCATACAGCTCCTTGCTGGTTTAGGCTGTCCTCTTTGTTGCAAACTTTGTTTTGCACGATTCCTTGCCTTACTTTTGTAGCTGCTCTGACTCACTCTAGCAGACCTTAAAGTAGTTATTTTGCTCTAAAAAATAAAAATTATGAATTAAGACAGTCTCTCATGGCACAGATTCCAAGTGGGGTTTTTCTTCGTCTTCTGTCTTCTCAAGGAGGACTCTTCCTCACCTTAGGATCCCATGTATTTTTCATGCAAGTACTGGAAATTGTTATTTTCATCCTTGGGTCACCACTCAACCCATGCACATCCAGGCAGAGTTATCTGACACAGAATGCTACTGTCATCCTATCTCCTCTAGGTTTTAAATCTGTGCTTAACAGAAAAGCACTTTACCCACACTGACCCACTAGGTGTTCAGTCCTCTTTTATTTCTCTCCCTGCAGCTTCACCAGAAGCTGACTGAGTGTTTTTCAATATTTAGGCTTGCCTTTCCTTTTCTTGAGAAAAAGGGCTGTTCCAATGGTGTCCCTTTTATCTTCTGGCCTTGTCTGTCTGGTTATGCATGCATCAAACATAATTTTTTTTTTTGGTACTGTATTACACTGTTATTACTGTACCTCACAATTTTCATTATCTTCTCTTTCTGCACCTATCCCTTCCTGGTTCCCTACTTCCATATCTGATGCAGCCCATTTTGACAGAGGGGACCTGTGGTGGGAACTCAGCACATCTTTCATACCTCAAAGATGAGACATAAAAATCATGCTCTTTCTGTGAGAAAGTAAGTGATTTCTTGATTGTCATTCATACACTATCAGTCTTTTCTCCTCTAAAATAATTAATGGCACATATGTGATAAACATTTGTTAAACAACATCCAGCTTGTCATGTGGGTCATATATTGTCTGTCTTGTAGATAATTGTCAAAAATTACAAAAAGGCAGACTGGAAAAATACAGGTACAGTAGGTATTTATTTGCTTAACTTTCAGTGGATAATGAAATTAAATAATTTTGAATATGTAATTTTTCTAATCACGAAATATATTTACATAATCCCTTTTTCTCACAGTGATTATAGGATTTGTGTTGCAAGACTTACTTTGAAGCTGCATATTATTTATCTCCCCATTTGGTATTCCATTTTTCAGCATAGATGGGTTTTATTTCTGATTTTCTCTTGCATGTGCAATCACTTCTTTTCCTAAGCAGCACAGTTCGAAGCTGAGAGGTACTCTGGGGATTAACCTTACTGTATGTACTAGAATTTTAAGCTTTATGCAAAATTATTTGCTATCAGGGCTGAATATCCCTGCATACCCCTAAAATAAATTGACAATTTCTAAAAGCTTCTGCAGATTGGAGGATCTGACAGAGTAAAGAAACACTGTCTATATATACAGTATAAATGGTTGTGTTATGTTCTCCTTCACACCTGTGTTTGTAGTGTCAACACATTGTCTTTGAGCTCTTGAAGAGACTTGGGCAGATAATTTTTAGTGATCCACCCCATAAATTTTGCTTAATGTTATTGTTTGCAGGTATGCTGCAGAGCACAAGTCTCTTCAATAAAGTGTTCACATGCTCTGTAAAACCCTGGCTCCTGCCTTTGATAAAACTAATCCCAAATTTGAAATTAAGCATGAATTTAATGCACCAAACTATTTTTGTGGCAGGTCACTAGCCCCCATCCAGAATATGCAGAAGTCCCTTATGGTGACTCTGACTAAATGAAGGCATAGCAGCATGGTAATGAGCATCCTGTATTTTTTCTGTGCAGAGATCCTGGAATGACATGGTGAACACTGCATAATTCAACTCATGGATAAAGAATGCAGCTTTAAAGGTATCTGCCAGCTGGGAAAGCTTTTCTTGTTTTCTGCTAGCCTGTGCCTTTGAAACATAAGATGTTTTCTCTCTTCAAAATCTTCGTCCTCAATATTGTAATAACTAGTAGCTGGGGTTACCCAGTGAGTTTTTGTGAGTCTTTCCCTGACTTCTGGCCTCAATGTCATTATGCAGCAAGGAGTTTCACTGAGGCACCTGAGCACCAAAGATGTCTAGAGGTCATGTTAACCAACTCTCCTGCTCAAACAGGTCACCTAGAGTCACCTACCCACAACTAAAATGGTCATATAACCCCTAAAAACACAACTGTTGCCCCACATTACAGCATTAATGGGGCTCTAGTGTGAGCTCTTTAAACACTTCCTACTTGATGATTTTCCCAGAAGTCACAAGAATGTATATTTACTTAGAAGAAAAAGCACTTCTTTTTGTAGTATTATTTTTAGTTTTGGGCAGTTTTTTCCTAACTTCTGTAAATGCACTGGAAGATAAACTAACCATAACTACCACTCTATGTGTGTCTGGGCTTTTTGCTGTTTAAGTGATAGATTTTTACTAATGACTTCCATTGAGGTGGATAAAAACCACCACTATGTAACTGATATCAAAAATCTCTGATTCTGTTTTCATTTGCATAGGTCTGCTCTCATCATGGGGACAATTCCAGTTTACCCCATGGTAACTTTAATCAGAATCCATCCTTTGTTATTTCATAAATTTTCATTTTTCAAAACTATTTCAACAATTAGTGCGAATGAAGAAGTCCTGAACTGGGATTTTTGCTTGTCTGTCTATCTTGAGCTTCGTGGCTTTTTGTTTTTGTTTTTGGTTTTTTTCCCAGTAAAAGCAATGGTAAAGTTCTGAGGGCATAAGTCACCTTATGTGTTTAGATATGTGTCTGAAAAGAAAATGTAATTAACTAGAGATCTCACAAATTAGAATTTCTGCTTAAAATATGTGTAGTTTAAACTTGTTTTCAGCCTACATATAGGACAAATCTCAGTCTGATGTCTCCTCCACCAGACCTGCTCCTGCTGTTACACTCTTTTCTTTTATGATTAATAACGTCTGAAATCTGAAACCAAGTCAGCTGCACTATAATAAACTTGGTATCAATTTTACAGGTCACAAATAACCATGTAATTCAATAACCCTCTATGTGTTCCAGACCAACGTGGGACCACATGCTTGTAGGGAGCAATGAATGGGTAATTTGATGAAGAATGAAGACCATATTCAGGGAAAAGGCTCTGAAAGCTGAAAGCATTTTCTGCAGGCGAGCAGAAGGCAGGGTCAGGAAAGGAAGGTATGTTTCCCAGAGATGGTTTCTTTCAGTGGCATAAACTATCTCCAATCTTTTAAAAGTGTCTATGCATTTTGGAATGTGTCTGAATAATGAATAATTTATACTGAAGAGAAAGAATGTGAACAGTTAAAGAACATGACATCAAACTAGAAATGGTCAGTCAGAAAACTGATGAGGCAGATTAAACAAAAAAGTTTACTTTGAAGGTGAGATTTGGGGTCCATATAAGGTGATCTCACTCTATTGCAGTCAATACTATTGTCAAAAACTACAGGAGATTGCATTAAGAATCAGGACCATTCCCTGAAAGCCTATGAAAATACTTAGAAGGAAAGGATTATGTGTTCCATATCTAGCTTGCAAAATGATGTGGTTAAATATGATTCTCAGCTTTCTTTTTTATTTAAGAAAATTAAATTTCTTTGGTCACAGGTGTACAGAAAAGTCTGACAATGTGAACCAAGTGAACCCTACAAGCTTGGAAATGAGAAGACAAACTGTGCCCTTTTTCTCATTTAAACTTAATCTTTTGGCTGCATAGCCAGCTGTGTAGCTTTGCTCGGTCTGCCTTCCAATTGTTCCGCTCTGTTCTTCTACAGAAATTTGCATGAGAAAGATGCTCTTTTTTCACTTCTTAGGGGTTAATTGTACCTGAAGGAGACTCATGACCAAAGCTGACATCTGTTAGTACACACAGATCCTTTCCTGTGTCCACCTTCTACTTGCAGCATCTAAATCCCATCAGGACAGAAGTTTCTGACACTGGTAGAATGTACAATTGTGCAACATCTGAGAAGATCAGTCACTAAAACCCAAAGTGATAAGTGATTCTCAGACATATTCTTGCCTGTCATATTTGTATGGCCTAACCAAGCAGATTTTTAGATATATACAGTAGTTCACCTCTGTCATCAGAAAAACAGAATATACGAGAAGAGATGCAGGATTTTTTCTTTGTTAGTTCAGGCAGCTTCTAAGCACAAGCATTGTGTTGTGTTTTTAGTAGCCTAGTTCCATTATGACCATTTTTTGGAATCTCAAACATTATGAAATATATGTATATACTAAAAATATATTGCACATATTTACAACATATATATATGAAGACAACGTGAGGGTTGCTGTGATGTTACATAAAACACCAGTCAATCAGGTGATGAAACTCTCCAGATGGAATATTGGATCAGAACACTACCATGTGAAAATTTTGTTTAAGAATTTGTGTTAGTCTAAGCTGCAGAAAGAATTGCATTACGATGCCCCTTATCTAAAACTTCAATATATGAAGACATCCATCTTGATTTTTCATTTTTTTCCTTGGGATTAGTAACATTAAAAGCATCATTGTGTTAAATTTTAAAAGTTTAAAAATATTTTACTTCAGATTCAATATTTACTTTTAAAAATATTTAGCTTGTTTGGTTGGGTTTTTTTCTTTTTTTTTTTTTTAATATCTGAAAAATGCAATGTAAATTTTGGAAGAGAAAACTTCTCTGAAACCTTAAATTAAAGCAGGCTTTCTTTTTTGTTTAAGAATTTGTATTTTGTTTCATTCACTTTAGCTGAACTGTTTGATAAACTTGACTTAATATTTATATATTTCCTTTTTTTCTTATTCCAGCTTTCAATCACTAAAATGTACAGCTTAAATAGCTCATTTAGTTGTAAAAAAAACCCTTAGAGTTTGGGTTTGGATTGAAAGGGACCTTAAACGTATTCTAAATTCAACCCCTAATATAATATAGAATATACTATATCATCCATGCTTTTTCCAAAGTCCTTGTTGACAGAGAGTCTAGTAAAGAAAATAAGGGACTGGAGAGAGATCATATTCAGGTCATTGCAATAATAGATGAAGGATGGGATTGTAGTTTGCATCCTGTGTACAGAGAAATTCAGACTGGCTCTCCCAGCAATCTAGAAAGCATGATGCTGAGCCATCAGAGCAGTGTTTTCCTGCCTATATTGTTCCTTGGCTCTGGCAGCATGATGATAGCACTCCTGAAGAGGAGGTGATCAGCAAGAGGCTTTGCTGTGGGGACACATTCACACACAAACAAGGGCTGCTGCTGATAGCTTGAGGATCTCTGGATCCCTCTCCATAGCTTGGTGTAAAGGGAACCACAGAGCCCTCGTGGGAAGCAGAACTCAGCCAGCATCTTCCATCCCAAATGTCTTTGACTTCAATTCCAAACCTTAACATCAAAAATTCAATGCCCTCTTGGGAGACGAAAATTTGACAGGAAGGTCTCACAGATATGTATGTATAACAGAAAGATCTTTGAATGTAGAATCTGAAGAAGAAATAGAAATAAAAGCAAGTTTCGACATAGAAGAAAAGAATTGCTGAGCCAGTCACTGGATAACTAGAAAGCATAGGGTAAATTAACATGTGAGTTGGAAGGGGTTTTTATGACTCAGAGCAAAGAATACATCCCCCTCAAATGAAAAATGTTTTTACCAAGCAAAAAGATTTTCACAAGCAAACAAGAAAAACAATGTTACAAATCAAGAAAAGATCTCAGAATTTTCCACTGCAAGAAAGCTGAAAAACAACTTCTAGCTTAAACGGTATAATACTAACTTTTTGGGATTGGAAAATAGTAACATGAATATGGTAATTTTAGTAGGTATGATAGGCTATAGGTAATAGTAAAAATTGGTTGTCATGGATTAAGATGCTCTACAAAAAATGTATATAATGTATTGTAACCAGATCTAAGGTAGCTTCAGACAAGCCTAAAGCTGTTAGCAATGCCCAGTGTGAACATTTCCTACTGGTGATCGTGGGGTGTGTGATCTGACTAAATGAGACATTTGCACAGTCATCTATAGCTCAGATTGTTTTACTGCCAGTCCACTTCATGGTCAAAGGAGAGAAATTGGCATTTTTAGGTACAATTAAACTCATCCTGGTGTAAACAGCTAGAACAGATCAGAGAAACACATCCTAGAAATGTCTTCTTCTGTAAAAACAAGAGAAATCTCGAATGTCAGGAATGGACCCTTACACTGGAGATGCCAAAATAGCTTGTCTTATGCCTGTGTAAATGCTGACTTCCTGAGCTGATGAATGGCCTCATTCACTTCCTCCAATATTTGAGCAATATTTTCCAAAATGTTCCTCAGCTTCTTGTCCACTGCCAGATGAATATACCTTTTTGTTTATAATTAATTCTTCATGAAGACCCAGTAGAACACTGTGCTTGCCTACTGAAGGTGAGTTTCCACAGTGCCCTCATTGCCTGCCACCTGAGAGTGACTGTGTTTTCCACAGAGGGTCTTTAAAAAAGATGATGAAAACCTGATTTATGCTTTGCATTCATAGCACTGGGCAGAAATGATGGTAACTGGCCTCCCCTCTTCCTTCCATTAATCATCGACAGATTGTCCAGAATATGCAGCTGCTCAGGTGCTGATCTGGATTCCTCCCAAGCAGGATAGCATGTTCAATAATATTTTCCTATTTTGTGGCCCTTTGTTCTATCAATTTCTTGTGTTTTCTTCATTTGCCTTTTAAATGCAGCTCAAATACTCTTTCTGCCTTCCAGTGTTTTAATGTATTGAGCACTTGTAGGTTTATCTTCAGTTTGTTTCAAAAGGTTCTTGCAGGGAAGCCTCTGCTACAGAAGCTTGGACGTTTGTCTGTTTGCAAATCTAGCTGAAAAGGTCCCTTATTTATGGAAAAATGCTTTATTCTGGCTGCTCTTCTTGAACAGAAGCCTGGTTTATTTGTACAGCTCCTTCTTATTCTGAAGCTGGAATTTCTCTTCTGACTCAGTAGAGCCTTAAATACAGTTTCAAATATAGGATACTTAATTAAATAAATACACCAGAAGGTCTAGTCAATGTAACTGACCAGTTGGGGAGGTTAAAGGCTTTCAACATACATGTGGGAATGTGATTCAAGGCAGTCTGGATTCTGCTTCTTGTTTCCTAAGCTTTGCTGCTTAATCTTTCTCATCTGGTGTAAATCAGTCTAATTTCAGTACAGCCAATGTGAATCCACTGTCTGGGATTCACACCTCTGAAAATATCCACAGGAACCACATTGGTTAAATTCTTAGATGGATCAGAGCACACTTGTCGATACTCAGAAGACAACTATTCCTCTGGATTCAGTAAAAATTTGAAGCTAAGGAACACTTAAGGAAGTGTTATTCCTGCTGCTTTCCTTGTCCCATTTCCATGTATATTTTCATTTTCACATATATGTTCTCCTTTCTGGCAAGATATGAGATACCATTTATACTTAAGATAAAATTGAGCAAAAACTGTATCCTTTGCTTCTGCCACATTATGCCTGGCATCTTATCCAGGGAACTGAGAGAAGAGTACTGTATGCTTAAGTTAGTTACTAGCATTTAAAAATACTCTCAAAAGAGTCCATGTCTGGGGCCCCTTACAAGGAAAACATGGGTCTGTTGGAGTGATTCCAGAGGAGGGTCACCAAGATGATCAGAAGTCTGAAGCATCTCACCGACAAAGGCAGGCTGAGAGAGTTGGGGTTGTTCAGCTTGTAGGAGAGAGGCTCTGGAGACAGCTTATAGCAGCCTTCCAGTACCTAAAGGGGGCTACCAGAGAGCTGGATAGGGAATTTTCACATGTGGAAAGGAACATGTAAAAGGACAAGGGGGAATGACTTTAAACTGAAAGAGGGCTGGTTTCAATCAGACAGTAGGAAAAAATTCTTCATTGTGAAAGTGGTGAGGGACTGGAACAGGTTGCCAAGAGAAGCTGTGGCAGCCCCACCCCTGGAGGTGTTCAAGGCCAGACTGAGTGGGGGTTTGAGCATCTCTTCATGCATTTAGAAGTCAAGAAAATGTCTGAATTAATTCCAGAACAACTCGGAGTAGGAGCCAGCTCTAGATTTATTAGAAGAGGCCCCACTGCTGGTGAAGATTTTTAAAAGGGGAAAACAATCTCTTGTAGCTCTAGAATGAGAGACCTCAGTTGAAGTATCAAATAGGTAACTTTTCAAGGCTGATTCTTCTAAGACTACTATGTTGGTGAGTCTTAGATGTATTCAGTGTTTGAAAACAGAGTGGTTGCAATCTTCCTTGAGGAACTGGCAGCATGTCATTACACTTGCTTGGCAGCAAAGCAGGAATTCAGGGAATAGCTTGGGGACAGAAGTAGCACTTTTCTCTCCTGTTGACCTGAAATTTGGTGCACACAAGGGAAAATGAGTAACTGGAAAAGTGCAGGAGCCTGGAGGCAACTGCTCTTCTGCCCTGTAGTTTTATACAGAGTGGGCAACCAAAGCAGAGAAATACAGAAGTGTATAGCAGCAATGTCTTCTGTATGTCCCAAGAAGAAGATTTTTGGGCAGTCTTCAAATGCCTAAAATCCAGAAGTTGTGACCAATTGATCTCAAACTCTTCAGCACCAATTGCACGTCCCATTTTCCACCTGGGAAGTCTGAGACATGAAGAATGGATAGCATGCATGAACTGGTGGTGGGGACACTGTCAGCACACAAGGCTGTGAAGGCCCATGACATTTCTTCAGTATGGACATGCAAATTTTTCTGTTAGTTGGGGCATGAATCAATGCCAAGTGAAATCACCACTGCATGCTTCCATTTGCTCCAGTGGTAGCAGATTATGTCCTTAATGGGTATGGGGATTATAAAAGAGTAGAATGTGCAGGCTTTGAGGGATGGTTTTTATTCTGTTCTTCTCCAAAGACATTTATTTTATCAGAAAAGGGAAGAATTGATGGGCTGGGTATTTTAAATACAGCTTTTAGCTTGTCATCAATATGTTTTAAAAGAGAGCTGTGAGTTGAAATTTTTATTCTTCTCTCCTCTAACCTCTTTTTCCTTTTTTTTTTCTTTATAAAGAAAGTTGTAAAGTATGCTTGAGTAGAGGTAGTTTGAGGGGGATTTTTTTTCTATATATATTCGTGGTGTATATGGTTTTGACCATTATTTTTGATTACCTGTTCTGGCATGAACGAGATTTCCTGTATTATTTCTAATATTTCTTTTTCCTCCCTGGGGAAATCTCATGTCTGGTTTTAACATTTGTCCTTTATTTCTACTTTGTGAAAACTGAGGCAGGGAATTAACTTTGTGTCACGGCCATATCTATTTTTTAGTTAATAATATCTTACATTTACAATATCCTCCTCTGTAATCTCCTTGGATGACCTTCCTGCCCTAACACATTTCTATCGCTTCTATTGTCTCCTCACGTGTAACTCTTCTCTACACTTTGTCATCTCTCCCTTCCATAATCCCCATTTTATCTCTCACATTTGGTGAGAGATTTGGTCCCTTTGTAACCTTGATTACTTTGTACAGAGCATTTTTCATTCACATTGGCACATCTTTTCCTTTACAGTATATTTACTGGGTAGGTAGCATGCACATACACAATATTCCCTGAAGCAAACATGATTTTTACTTTGAATGCCTTCCAATTTCGCTCACTTGCCCCTTCCTTTCATGATCCTCTTTCACTTTTGCCCAACAGTGTCAGTTCTAACAAAGCTTACTTCACTGAAATTGAACACCCATACTTTTGTATAGAAGAACACTCCCTTGTTTACTCCCTTGGTAGAAATGTAATTATATTATTCCTCTATTGGCCCTGCTTCATGTCTTTGTGTGCTGTCTGGATCAACTAACCAAAAGGACATTAATGAAAGTTTATTTTTTTGCCTCTATTCTTCTACATTATATGTATAAAAACCCTCACCTTACATTTTCACTTTTTGTTCTCACAAGAGTCTTTCTCTTTTCTTACCAACACATATTTTTCCCTCACTTTGTCTGCTCTCTCCATGTGTCTTTTGTCCATTCTCCATTTCCACTCAGTTGCTCTCTCTGAGAGTTTTGCCACTGACTGGTGGCAATACAACATGTATTTGAACTCATATGCCTTTTCCTCTGTGTTCCTTAGATTGCTACTAACACTGAGAACCAAAGGTTGTAAACCTGCACCCTGTTGCTTGCAATAAACTTGTTGGGGTCACAAAAAGTACAAAAAAATTTCCTGTCTGCTCAGGAGATCCCTGGATCACTTCTGCATGACCCTCTCCATCCCACTCCTCACAATGAATCTGGGTGACCTCTGGTGCATGACTCCTGTTAAGACTTGTTTTCTGTCTGGTGTATCCAAAGGCAGTTTAAAATGGGCTTGTGTGTTGCATTCCTAAATTTGAGGTTGGCCACCTGGAGATATTTTCGATAAATTAAAAATAGACTGGGTAGAGCAAAAATTCTCTGGTAGGTGTCTCATAGCTCTCTGCACTCACACCCCACCAATCTTAAAAATATTTCTGGCTGGGTATATTCCTTCTTTGGAGATTTTGGCAGGTTTCCTTTGGGCTGTTTCCATAGGACATGCTTACAGAACACAGTTTAGGTGATAAATAGCTGTGCCAGGATAGATGCCAGCATGTTCTACTGCAGTGCCTCTGCCCTAGAGAGGAGCAGAAAAATGGACTGAGCCTTGTGGTCATGGGCAACATTGTTGAGCCAGTGAGTAGCAGACATTAGCCCCCATGTAGGTGCCTCAGGAGTGAATAGGCTGTTTATTCCATTGCTAGAGGAAAGCTGGTCATTCAGAGATTTTCTGGACAGGGAATTTAGGGGCAGGTTTTGATCTGAAGCTGAATTAGAACACCTGGCATTAATTGCAGGTTAAGAGCATTCACGAGGGAACAGTCATGCAGACTACCTGGTAACTTTATATTCGTGGTCAAAAAAGCAACATGGGAGCGTTTCTGACTGGACAGGCTGTCTTGACTTCACCTGTGGGCAAAAGGTTGTCTGCACCTTCTTTTGCATTACTGCAGGCTATTTATCAGCCTTTCTTACCACTCTGCCCCAAATGAGTAAAGTCCTTTGTATCCCTGGTTTCTGGGAAGCTAAAGCATTTGGCTGGCCTGCCTGTTCCAATGCCAGCTCCCAGCCAGTGCTCCACCCTGCCCAGACAAAGGCACTTACCTGCTGTAGGGCTCTTCCTGGACTGGAAGAAACTTATTGCCTCAAGCCAGTAAATATTGTATAGCACTACAGTAAATTGGCTCTCCAAGATAGCAGTTTGACTCTCCCAGCACTCAACAAGTCAGCACCCTCTATGAATAGAATTCTCCACCTAGATATTTTTCATTTACAAAATATTACATCTTGTCTTGCTTGCAAATCACAGATTTATTCTCACAGAGATATCTAATCCTCAGTCTCCTGAAAGTTAATCCTGTAGTCTACCTTTTCCCCAAAAATACTAAAAAAAGAACATAAAACATAAAGACAGCCAGGATCATGTACCTTTTAAAACTTCAAATTAGTCCCATCTGTGGCATGGCTGAACACAGAAATGCAATATAAAATATTATACCCATACTTATCACTTGAAAGATTTGAGGTCTTAACAGAATCCTTTCTTTTTTTTTTTTTTTATGTGAAACTTAAAACCATATTTATCTGAAATTTAAAAAAATAAAACAAAGCAGTTTTTTCCAATTAGTAATACAGATGAAATACTTATAATGATAGGGTAAATGTATTGAAATTTTATTCAAATTTTCTAAAGCATATAGTATTTCTGAGATTCAAGTCAAAAAGAAGGGGGCATAATAGCCTAGCAGAGTAAAAGGCTTTTTTAGTTTTGGTACCTTAATCAAGAGTTTGGACTTGAGTCTGTTGTCAAGCCCATATTTACCAGATGTTACTCTCCTAAAATCACTTGAGTTACATGGTGTCATGCCAGAATGATATCAGCTTCTCACTGAGATTCTGCTCTTCTTCAAGTCAGAGTAAAACTCAAGGAAAAACAAGGAAGCCAAATAATTTATTATAACTTTATACAAGCATTGTTAAGGAAAGAATCAGTCTGAATAATTGGTCAAAGTCATACAGTTCAAACCTTACCATTTGTTTTAAAGCATTACACTTTTTCAGATGCGAAGGAAGTTAGATTCGTGCTTCCTTGCAGGAAGAAGTAAAGACATTTTGCAATTAATTTCCATAGATCAAGAAATCATACAAAACTGGGAGGGGGGAGGGGGTGCTGGGTGTTTGCCGCAGACATTATCCAATTTTTCATGGGGTCTAAGTGTAGAAATGAGAGAACAAAATGTATGGGACTCTCACATTTCTTTGCTAATACTTAATGGAAAAAGCAGGTGGGAATTACTAGCTTTTTAGCTAGAAGGAATAATTTTTCTGAGTGCTGTGACTGTCTGCAGCAAGAGACATTTTGTAGGTTTTGTTCATTATGTGGTGTCAGGTAATTTTTATTCTGGTACTATGAAGTGGAGGGATAGGGTCCTTTGTTGCTAGGTTAGTGGATGTAAGGATCATTTGTAGTTGGCTCACAGAAAGAAAAGTCTCTTATAGTGAGTGTACGCTGTTTGGCACATATGACAGGCAGCTACTCAGATCAGCTCAGGGACAGAATTTTGTCACAGTATTAGAAAGGTGTTTTCAGAAAAGTTTAGCCCACTTTCAAGAATGTGACTGCAAAATATTCTCAGGAAAGGGAAGAACATGGCACTGTCATGGCAAGGGCAGGGAGATTGCCCCTTGCATTTCTCCCTTTCTGTTCTAAGAAGCAAAAGGAATGTTTTAGGTTTAATGCATTCTCAATTTTCAAAGCTGCCTCCTTTGCCTGAAAGTATCTGAGCCTATGCTTGCACATGCATATGTGCAGCTTTGCACAGAATCCCAAAAGGTAGAACTGTCTTATGTTTCCAACATTGGCATCTTTTTGATGAGCTGATAGCAACTGAGATCTTTCCTGTTTCATCACTTTTAGTCCAGGAAAGCTACTAAATACAGTAGAAAATAAATGACAGAGGACAAAGCTGTCTCGAGGGTTGCTTCCGTGCAGAGCACAGACTCCTGCCTTCTCTTTCCATCAAACACATAGAATTTACACTGGAGTTTAGTGACACCTGAAATTATAAAACAAATCAAAACAAGATTTTAAAAAAACCAAACAAATGACAACAACAGGTAAAAGGGATACAGAGAGGGAAAAAAACCCAAGCAAATCCTTTTTCTATACCTAAAAAGGAAACTAGACAAAGGTAATTAAAAAAAGAGCAGAAAGGGAGACAAAGAGCTAGACCATGACATCATTATTTATTTTGGTATAGCAGCTTATTCAACAAATGTTCTTTTCTTTTTGATGCAGAGCAATCTTCTTTTTATTGTCATTTTTACTGCTGCAGCACAAAAGAGGCCCCTTTATGGGCCAAGATTCACAAGTTCCTTATACTGCGAATAATAAAAGACAATTGTTATTTTCTGAGGATTCCCTTGTGATATAGGTATTTTCCCCATCACGCTGCTGTGAGGCAAGGATAGAGAGCCAGAGTCTGCCCTGAGGGATGACTCACCATCACCATGTCTGAAAAATTCCTTCCCCCCACAACTTTGTGGAGAGGCACCCTGAGACTCCTTGGGCCTCCTGATCACAGTGTGGGAGCAGTAGGTGTGTTTAATATCCCCAGTCCTGGAGTATCGAGATGCCATTGTCATCACATGAATTCACTCCCTTATTATGAGATAGAGAGAGAGAAGGTAAAAGCAAGTTAATTTTTTTTATGCTAAACTACCAGGTGTAAGTAACTAGTTATTGTATTTGATAAATCAAACAATACAAAGCTATAATTAGCTTTGGTTTTGATTTTCTATCTGAATATTTTCCAGCTTCCCCAGCTGAGCTCTGGAAATCCCCAAATGGAGATACCACAGCCTCTCTGGGCAACCTGTTCCAATGTTTGACAAATTTCACTGTGACTTGTATTATTTTTATTCCTAGCTGATCTTTCCCTTGCTACAACTTTGGATTCCTGCATCTTCCTTTTTTTGCTGGCCATGTCTTGAAAGAGCCCAGCTATCTTATAACTCTTCCATGAGGTATTTGAAGACAGCAGTTAAGTATCCACCCAACCTTCTCCTCTTCAGGCTGAAAAAGACCAGATCCCTCAGCCTCTCCTTGAGTGTCTCATGCTCTGCCCATGGGATTTGTACTCCACTGGACAAATGTATAAAATTTATAATTTTTAATTTATACTTTTTTCTTTTCTGGAATACCAGGGAATTAAAAATTGGACACAGTACTCCAAACATCAATCCAGAAATGCTAAAGAGATGAGAATAATTACTCCCCTTCACCTGTTGGCTGTGACAATGCTAACAGCCAGGAGGTTGAGGGAGATGGTTCTTTTTCCCTGTCTACTGTGCCCTCAACAAGACCCCACCCAGAGTGCTGCAGTCAAATCTGGGCTCCCCAACATAAGAATAACATGGACCTGTTTGAACAAGGTCAAAAAGATGATCAGAGGGCTGGAGAGCCCTTTCTGTGTAGAGAGACTGAGAGAGCTGTGACTGGCATGGAGAAAAGACTCCAATGAGATCTCATTGAAGCCTTCCAGTAATTAAAGGGTGAATATGAAAAAGAGCGAGAGTAACATTTTATACAGACAGATAAGGATAGGACTAGGCAGAATGATTTTAAACTGAAAGAGGAGACATTTAGATTAGATGCTATTATGAAATTCTTTACCCAAAGAACTGAGTAATGAGTCACTGGAACAGGTTGCTCACAGTAGCTGTGGATGACCCACCCCTGGAAGTGTTCAAGGACAGGTTGGATGGGGTACTGTGCAACATGGCCTAGTGGGTGGCATCTCTTCCCACAGCAGGGGGATTTGAAATTGATGATCTTTAAGGTCCTCTCCAACACAAATCAATCTATAATTCTGTGATAGTGTAGCCTACAGTGCTGTTTGGCTTGTTGGCTGCAAGAGCACAATGATAACTCCTCCAATCACATTTCAGTTCAATGTAAATTCTTCAACCTCATATTCTTGATTACTGATTTAATTAGGAAAATACCTCACCTCTTAATTCCTGCCATCTAAACCAGTAATTGTTTGACACATCTTTCATAAAAATAATATAATACCCAGCTGAATTACATCTGCTTGTCCTAATGTTCTGCAGGTTATGAACCAATACATGCTACATGTAAGTTCTCTTCCTGACAGAGCAATCCAGATAATATTTTACATAATTTCTGAGTGTATATGAGTTTATATACATAGTTTTTCATAAAATACAATTTACATAAACACTTAAGTAAAAACAAGAACTGTGTTTTGTTTAGTAATTAATTACTCATGGAGTGGAAATTCAACAAGTGGAAAGATAAACAGCACTGAGATAATAATTTTCCTGTTTTAGATAACCCCTAAGGGGGCTTTTTGGGACATAACAACAATGTAAGAGATGCCATCTATCTGTAGTACACTGCATGAAGAGTGAAAGGGAATAAAGTATTGTTGGACATATGGAAGTCTGTCATTTGTGTCCTAGAGGCATAATCACTGTCAAGTATTGTAAGTGACTCTTAAGGAAGATGGGAAGGAAGACAAAAAAGGCATATGATAACTGTTCCCAAGTATGAGAGCACCTGAGGAACAGAATGAAGAAAGCAAAAATTTCTCACTTAGAGACACAGAAAGTTAGCAAAATAGAGGCAGAGTTTAAATATGAAACAGAGAATGGTGCGTTGTGACAGCTTTGTCAAACCAATGTAAATTTGGTTTGATGTGGCAGAGAACAGGCAGGTGGGAAAGGATTTTAGTAAGAGGTGTATCCATGGCCAAAGCAGAAATGTTTTTGTTGAAAAGTCCAAGATGGAAAGATCAAGGAAAGATAATATGATTGGATGAAATTTTATATCAAAAGATGATGAATAAAAGCTTGGATACACCAGTCCACTCAAGAGCAGGGGAGGTTACTCTGGACAGTACTCCACTGAGAAATATTGCTAAAAATATTGCTATAAGGAGGACAATCAAACCCATGAGGTGTTTCAAGATGACAGCATAAAATATTGAGAACATTAAAAAAAGAAAAAGACGATTTAAGCTGATAATTTTCTTTAAAAAACTAGAGCTAGAACAGAGGTGTACCATGTCTTTGTATTAAAGAGAAGAAGAAGGAAAGAGGAAAGTGCTTAACCCTTCAAAAGGAAAATTGAAGAAGATTTCCTTTGAGAATTTTGATTGTGTGGCATCAAGAGCCAGGGGAAGAGTTGAACAAAAAGTAAACCACTTAGCTACTGGAAAAAATAGTGAGTTCTGATAAAGTTGTTGCAACGAATAAAGGAATTTGAAATAGCAGTAATTTTAAAACTCATTAAGGAAAAAGGAAAAAGAAAAGGAGAAATCATAAGATTTAATAACCCTTTAAATGAATGGCATAAGGCCTCCATGGAATGCAAAAGATCTGAACGACCTTATTAAAGACAGACAAAAATAGGAATTTACCTGAACCCACAGAAAGGGGATGGAGTTATATTACAAGATATACACCAAGAAACCAGAGGTTGTTAAATTAAAATAGGACAGAAAAATCACTTACTGCACAGTTTTTCAAATAAAGCACAAAATCTAAAACAGACAGCAACTTTAGAGGGGAAAATATTTATTTTATGTTATAGGATATGCCAGAGATCCCAAAATATGCAAGGTCAGAAAGTACTAACTGGAATGGTACCTATTAAAAGCAGTATTTCTGGAACAAATCTCTTGAGAAATTACTTGTATGGGTTTTGTCCAGCTGCTGGAAAAAGCTTACAAAGTAGTTGTTTCAGAAACATTACTATGCAGATGGTGGTGGCTTAGACCCACAGTGTACTTCTTCTGTCCTGATTTAGCCACAACTCCCAGTAAAGTTGATCAGTGAATGGATTACTTGCAGAATAATCCACTTACTTTAGTCCTGGCAGAACACTTTTTTTCATGGTTGCTTTCTCCCTTGTATGTGGTTTACAGGATAGTGGTATTCCCTGAGGAGTTTTAAATTGGATTTCTCATCTGAAGAAACTAAGTGCTCATTCACTAAAACAGTGATAGAACAGAAGATTTCTGGTGTCTGTGGGAACTGAAGCTGAGAAAAATTACTGAGGTCAGAGAGTTCCTTGGGTTTTCTGATGTTTTGATGTCCCATGCAGCAGGGCACTGAAACTGCCCTGCTGGTGTGATGGGTTTGCAGTTGGTTGGAGTCCTGAATACCTGCACTTCCAAGTGCAATGCAGAGACTGATGGCTAGGCTGGAATAAACCATTCTACCCAGTGCAATCAGGAAGCATTTGGGGAACAGAAAATTTAACAGTAAGAGGGCTTTGGAGTAATAGTAGGTGGAAATGAATGTAATCATAATAATTCCAACTTAGAAGTAAAGAGGAAAGGGAATGAAAATGATGAATCATTTAATTTTGACATTTTAAAGCATCTAATATTAAGTGATATATTTTGTCATGGAAACATGAGAATGCTACTTTCAACACACTTTTGAGAAAAATCTACCAATTTTTTGGTATCAAACCAATATTTTTGTCTTAAAAAGACTGAAATACCTTTTTAAAAATAAAGAATAAAATGATTGACATTAAATCATATGTGTAATTTTATTTTTTAAGAAAATTTACATTCAATTTCTTTTTAATTGAAAAAAAAGAACATTTTCTCAGCCCTACCTAAAATAGGGATTTTTATTCTCTTTGCATTTTCTTCCCTATGGTTATACTGGCCTCAGTATCCAGTTTTTACTATGAAGTAGAAGAGGAAAAAGGTTAAATATTGGAACTAAATGTCAGTCGGCATGTCAGGTTCCCCAATCCATTTGTAGGGGCCCATCATATTTGCAAACTTTAAAAATTACTCAAGTAAAGTATAAGAAATGTGTGAAAAAAGGGGGCTTTCTTTTGAAGAGAGCATGCCACACTACAGACAGGAAAAGGAGACATGGGGTAGCCCAAAGCTGACTAGTCTTTCGGTCAGAAAAACAATTTAGCTCTTGTCCAGAAGAGTTGGATTATATTGTCCAGGTATGAAAACAAAAACCTTTTTTTTTTTCTTTCCTGTTGGTTGTGAGGTTCTCTGCATATTTACAGAATGATAATGACATTTGTTGAGCTTCCTTGAGCATCTCCATTTATTGGAGGCATTTTAGGGTTTCAAAAATGCCCAGAGAAATAGAATTTTTTTCTCTGTCTCTTTCTCTAGGAAAAAAAATAATCAGAAATAATGACATGAATGTTGATTGTAGGGCTTGTCCTATTCTCAGAGAAATTGCTTTTGGGTTATGCCTCCAGTGGAAGATATTTCATTTAGCTTTGAATGCAGGGCACAGTGCTCTGGAGAAGTAAATATATCCTAAGCCTTGGCACAGTCAGCTGGCACAAAGAAGGCACATATTCATATATATGGTTTTCTCCTGATTTTCATGTGGCCCTGTGCCATCCTGAGAGGGAGCTAGAAGGGTCCAGGAGGTTGTGTTTAGCTGGCTGGGTATCATGGCTTCTTCCTTAAAGGTCAGCACAAGCCTTTAATTGGCACCGAGGGAGACACACCTGAAGTCTATAAAATGATGAGAGTCAAGGAACAGGCCAAAAGGGAATCATTATTTGCTGTCTTTTCCAATACAGGAGCTTAGAGAGATTTAAATGGAACTACCATGGTGGCACGTCTGGAAAATCAAAACAAAGTGGAACTTCACGTAACTCGTGAAACTCAGAATATTGTACATAATAAAATATGTATGAGTTTAAAATGAAAGGGCCAAATACATGGAAGAAAACTGTTAGGGAAAAAAAAAAGAAGAAAATAAGCAACCACACCAAAACAAAACAGAAAAGGGGCTGCCATGAGAAGAGATTTCTAAGGGGCTGTAAATGCTGAAGAAATCTCTCATATCCTTCTGTGTTATCCATTACTAGAGACAGCTACTGGCCAAATCCACTCTCCCTTGGTTTACAGATGTTCTCACAGCTTCATGGTCTTTGCTGATGGAAAGAATCAGACACTGAAAACAGAAGAGCTTGTAAGAATAGAGACATAATAATGAAATAAATACTATCTAAGGCAAATTTAAAATTAATATAAGATATATTTTTCTCAAGGGTACAGACTATGCAGTCATTGTCAAAGTAAGCTACTGACACAGAGAATTTCACAAGTTTCAAAAATAATTTGGAGATATTCTTGGAGGACAAGAATAACTAGAACAAAAAATGATGCTAAATCTTGTTAGTCAGTGTTTAAAACAATCAAGTATTATTAGAGTGTGATATAAATGTGAACCAGATTATTGCATTTTGTAAAATGCAAGTTGTTTAAAGCGTTCTCTAAATCTTCTTGCTCTGGCCAGCTCTGGTTAGAAGCTGGGAATAGGACTGCTGGGTTCAGTATAGCGAGTTCTTTGATCCTGTAGGTATTTTTGTGACATAGTGTGCACCTGAAAAGATTGAATGGAAAGGAATTGAGATTAAAAGGAGTAGAGTGAATTGAGCTCTAAACAATGCATAAAGATGTGAACCCCTCCCTCCCAGTAGTATTTGGCAGAGTTTTCATTTATCTTTGTAGTCTCTCTCTGGTCTCTGTAGACTTACAGTGGTGGTTACATGAGTACCAGTCTGTACAGAAGCCCTTCAGCATCCACTTTCCAGGCTGGTTAAACCAACCAGCTAGGTGGGGCTCACTGCTGGTGCAGGATGAGGTGCAAGAACACCTTGGGAGAGCCTTCATCAAACAGTTGCAGCCTCTTTTTACATGGACACTAAGAAAATACAGGTTTTCATTTTAAGAAGGAAAAAAAAATTAAAAAGAAAAAAAACCCCAACATTCGAAATGGCTTAAAAAGGAAAAAAATGGTTAAGGAACAGGCTTGTTGATGAAACATGTCAGATCTTTCCTCTATAACTTGTTACAAAGATATGAAACTGGCCATAATGGTTCATCTAACCCACTGTCTCACCAGTTTAGGTGACCAGGATTGGATTTTTAGAGAACAGCTTTGTAATATGGCCAGCATGAAGTAACACTGTCATAACGTCTTACTTGACGGATTCATGTTCCTTTTTTTTTTTGTTAAAGAAATCTTACCTCCTCTTTGGATAAACAAAGCCTTTACAAAATAAACCTAAAATCCCCCCCCAAAAACCCAACAAAACAAAGAAACCCTAAAAAAACCCCTATGGCTAAGCTGATCATAAGAATTTGCATGGAAAATGCCTGCTATTAAACATCCAACATTTGTTAAACATTCTTCTCTTTTTCTTTTAAATAGTTTCTTTTCTCTCTCCCTTTTCTTTTTCTTTTTCTTTTTCTTTTTTTCTTTTTTTTTTTTTTTTTTTAAATTCTTTTGGAATTGACCCAGTTTTTAAATCCCTGTCAGAGATCTGATGGTTTGTAAAAGAATCCATGCAGCGTGTTATGAATCAATTCAAGCCTTCTGTAGCTGATGAAGACAGATAGTGCTACATCAGTATCATCTCGCCATTGAAGTAGTTAACCTGATACAGATCTTCCTAACGCCTGTGTTTTCATGTGTTAGCAGTGGAATGAAAAGCCCAAGCCTTTGATGATGGTTGATGATCATTCATTTAATATCTGTGCATCCCTTATTAAAAGCTGGAGGCCTCGGCCCTGCAACATGCTTGAGAGGAATTAAAGTGTATCCCTACAGAATCCCTACTCAGCAAAGCCCTGAAGCCCCTATTCAAGCATTCCCGAGGTCAGAGCCGGGTAAGCACATGCTTAAATATTTGCCTCATAGCGAATTGCACACGATTTTAAAGTCAAATCTGTGCTTAGAAAATATCCTGCTGGATGTGAATGGAACTGTAGGTGAAATATGATGCAAAGGATCGTGGCACACGCTGCTCCCTCCTGTGGGCACCACTGTGCACCAGTGCAGCACTGCTTGTGATGTGCCTTGGGGAAACTGTTTTGAGAACCAGCAATGACAGACTTCTGAAAAGTCCCATTTTGGTGTTTTTAAATAAATGTTTTGATTTTTTCGCTTCAAAATGTCTTAGGAGAACAAAATCAAAACAGGAATGTTTTGATTAGCACCTAAAGACTGTTCGAAATATTTTGTCACATGAAGTTAGGATTTTAAAAATCTGCTTCTAATGAAAGCAAAAAAAAAAAAAAATCAGAATTTTTCAAACTAAAGAAAAGGAAAATTCCCTGATATCTCTGTTAAAGATGGCTTGAAGGAAAAAGATAGTTTTCTTAGAAAGCTATTAATGATGAGAAGAAATATATTTTTTCCAATTACTATTTTTTTGTGTGTTGTACTAAAGGAATTCCAATATCTTTATTTTGAACTTCAATTTACTCTGTTTGGTAAAATGAAATATCTCTTTTATGCCCTTAAAAGTCATGATGGAAACAAAATATAAGAAAATATTTTTATTTAATACAAATAAAATATATTTTTTAAAAAGTGTTAAAACTATAGCTCTAACATTTACAGACTACTAAAAGAAAACTACATAAAATCTTAACTTTATAAAAAGAATGTAATGGCCAAAAAAAAATCAATACAAATATTTCTAGCCAACACAGAAACATCCCTAAGGGAACTGAAATTGTGCTTGACTGTGCTATTATTTTATAGATGCAGGGGAAAAATCTCTCCCTTGGAGGCCTTAAACCTAAAGGAAACAGGAAAAGGGGAAGATACGAAACCCAACTCCACAGAAGGAGGGAAACATTGGTAGCTAATTTTTTATTTTATTAATATGGTTATTAAGTATGTATTGTTGTTTAATTGCCTCAGATTAACTATCCAGTCCTGTCAATATTATAGTTTGTACACCTGATCTTGATTAAAGACAAAATGCTGTACAAGAATATAAAAACTGATGTGTTTCAAGTACAATGGTTAAAATTTTTGTTATAATAAATCCCTCTGAGCTTCCTCTGTGTTTTGGGGTTTTTTTAGACAGTTAGTTCTGTCAAGTGGAACACTTATTTAAATACTTCCTATAAAAATTCGCAGCTAAGTGAGCTAGAGAAAAATAATAAATGGTTATCACAGACTGTCTACATAAACCTTCATTTCTGACAGGGCAATTGGGAGCACTAATCGTAATTATATGATTCACTTGGCTTAGTGGGTGCAGCCTGTTAAGAAAGGTACAACATAAAAATAAAGGACAGAAAGGCAAATCCTATTTCACTTAGCAGTTTTTCTTATAACCACTTCTTAATTAAAACATTTGTCAGATTAATATTTTCATGTTTTTACAGACCCCAGAAAAAACCTTGATAGATGTCTGGAGATGACAATTGTGGGTCTTGTCCAGGGAGATGTCCTGCCAAGCTTTATAAAGATGAAACAAAATGAAAGGTTTGGGGCAAATTTTTTATTCCAAAGAGTCCAGTGGATTAAGGATGCATTCTGCTTGCTGATCATCTGAGTTTCTCTTCATGGCTATATATGAGTTCTAGTGATGAAAAAGTCAGATTTGAGTAAAGACAGTGTCTCTAATCTTGTTTTAGTCTTGGCATCATGTTTCCTAATTCCTGTCTTAAACAGCTGACTTTGTTTTTCACTGTGACACACCTGAGGGAAATGAAGTTCTCTTGTTGCATCTAAAGGCTAATAGAGCAGTGGAATGTATGACCCAAAACATGGCATTTACAAAGGATTAAACACTGGAGCCAAGTCCACCTTAAACCAATGTCCAAAAATTCAATTCTTCTAGAGATTAGACTGCACCAGAACCTGAAATTTCTAAAGCTGCATGTTTTAGAGAGTTTATAATTGAAATTGAAAAATCTAATCTCAGCTATTATTTTGGGGCACAGAAAAATTTGATCAGCAGGCTGTTAGTTTTAGACATAGTAATCTCTTTGTTTCTTCTATACACAGCTTTAAAATAAGATTAGAAGACTAATCTGGCCATAACGAAATGTGAGAATAATTTGGTTTTATAGGATCTTTTCTTGTTTTCCTGAGGAGTTATAAGAGGGAGAAATTACATTTGAAAACTTGCTACAGATGCAGAATTTTAGGATTCTCTTTCTGATGCACAACTCATAAACTAAAAAAGGGAAAAGGATACAAAGTTAGAGTGGTGACCAAAGTCCCAAATTATAATAATTCCATGCAGAAGTCTATGTTTGAAAGTTATTGGCAAGCTTTTTTATTCATGATCTTAGCTAGAACTGGGTTGGGTCTTGTGTCCCACAAGCCAAATAATTTAAATAGGTAAACAGTGATTGTCAGTTGTGGTAAGGAGGGATGAATGCATCTTTCTAGACAGTGGAAGTCACACGATTTTTTAAATAGAAAAAGTTAACTTTTCTTAAGTTCTCTTCTCTATGGAGTGGATAGATAATGCTATTTAAATAATTCCTGGAAAGTCATATGTGGACTTGCTTCTCAAGTTTCATGGACAATATAAAAAGAAATTTGGAAATCACTCAGAGCAGTAAGAGTAGTTTGATATTTGGGAAACTGGCTTCTAACATGTTTGAACTGTTTTTTACCTGTGAGAGAGTAAAATTCGTTTTTTCTATAAAAATTCCATAGCTCCCTATATTAATTTGTAAGACTGAAGGTTCTTACATCAACAGAATGAGAAGATAATACAAAACTGTAACAATGGAAAGTGAAGAGGAATTCACACTAAAAGTTCCAAGAAATTTTTGTCACTAAGAATTATAAGATGTGATTAAATATCAATATGTTCAATTTTCCAGCATTTCAATTCTTTAACAATGATTTGTATGCTTTACTTGAAATTTACTGAAATGTGAAAACATTGTGTAGGCCATATATAGTAATTTCAGAACAAAACGCTATATCCTGAGATATGTAAAATCCTCTTTTTGTGAGATTCTTGCAGATTTTAGAATCACCAAGTCTTACCTCTTAGTTCAGAACTGCATCTTCTGGTTATAAATATCACAACTTGAATGTGGTCTAAGAAATCACTATTGTATTGTGCCAGTGGGATGGATCATAGAAATCCAAAAGACTTTTCATTTGCATGCTGCATTTAATACAATGTTCTCTTTTGCCAGACATTTAAAGAATTGCACTTTGTCTTTGAACTTTATTAACTCTATTACCATATTTTCTGAGTCAGTCTTCTTGCTTTGTTTCAGCAATTTCCATCCCTTTCCTCCATCTGAGAGATTTGTGGTGCAAACAAATCAATTTTCTGGGCTGTTGCTCAAGTTCTTACAGGGAGACGTACGTGCACTTGTGGACAATGAGAGCTGAGGGATTTAAAGGGGGACACATGAAGGCATTAATTTCTTCCATTTTTGGAAAAAAATTACTTTGTGCTGTTTTACTTTGCTGGCTATTTGAGGCTCTGCACTCAATATGACTTTTGTTCAATTAAGTGTTCATCAGTAGATGGACAAATACTGAACATAAATGGGGAAACAAACCTTAAATATTTGCTTCACTCTACTCTTCCATAAAATGTGATTAGAAATATTTTCTGAAAATATTTTCCATGATTCACTTGCAGTTAGTGATGTCTGCTATAATTTCTATTTACTGTATAATTTGCTGAAAAATTAATGACAGTGCATAAGAAAGCATGAGAACAACACAAGATTTGGATTCATCCATCCACCAAAGCCTCTCTCCTAGCAATTACTTTCAGTTGATTGAAGGGCCATACTTTGTTGCACTTTGTAACAGCCCAGGAAAGTAGAGAGTATAATTGTATTGTTATCACAATAATACAATTATATTGTATTATTAGGAACCCTAGACAAGGACTTTGTGCCAGTACTGTTCATTTACAAAATAAAGTAGTTCCCAGCTGGCAGAAGTTAAAACGTCAGTATAAAACAGGACACGAGCAAGAAAGGAGCCTGATGAAACAATAATGCAATTTAATTGATTTTCTTTTCTCCCCTTGTCAGGTGCTTGATGCCCAATAGCTCCATAAGAAGCAACTGGCGAAAGCAGCTTCAGTTTGAGATAGCTAAATTTAGACATCTGCATGAAGGTGTCACCAGTGAGCTGAGGGTCCATGCTCTGTTTATAGCCAGGGATATGAAGCATGTCCCAAAAGGCTTCCAGCTGCCTTTGTGGGTGGAGATGACCCTTAGCATAGGTACAGACATGGGACACAGCTCACCTTTCCCTGGCACTGCAGCTCGTTGAGGTTGGAAGAAACACAACAGTGTGAAACAGATAGTGAGGAAACAAAAGTCAACCTAAAAGATCCAGTGCAGATTTCTGATTTATTGCTGTAAATGGCATCTTTACTAATTCACAATACATTTATGACCACTCCGAAATGCTCTTTTAGAACATAAAAGATGTAGCGAGTGGAGAAATGGTATCTTGTGCAGAATACAGAAATGACTCACTTTGGAACTGCCAAAGAAGATTTCTTCCAGACTTTCTGCAAAGCATCAATTACCTCAGACAATTTGCTGCCAGGGGCAGCAACAGCTATACCTCTGGATTTGCTAAGATAAAGGAAATATGTCATGCTGTCCACTGTTGTAATGTAATGGGCCTGTTAAATGTTGCAAAGTTTTCCTAGGAAAAAAAACCAAAAGAGGCACAAAATGAAAAGAGCAAATGAAGGCCTTCTTTCTGTCGACCATTTTATATGCTTTTAGGAGATATGTTTCAAAAGACCAGAAAGAGCCTATTCTTGAAGTAAGATCCCAATAAAAATAATTGAAGATATTTTTCTAGAACTTCACCAAAGTGCCTCCCAGTTTTTCAGCATCAAACTAGCAACAGAAGAGTTAAGAATGGAGGTAGCAATCATTTTGCAATTGCTATAAAATGCCTGTGAATCATCAAATGGGAATTATTTTTCTGCTCTAGGATCCTGCTTGTTAGAGGTAGAAACAATTAGTGAAAATATAGAGACAAAGATGGTAAAGAATAATTAAAAATTTTAATTTTCAATTTTAAGATGTATTTTCAGTTCATAGATATCACAAATAACAAGTTTGATCCTGTGGTGATCTGTGGTAAAGTCTGGTGTGGGAAAGGAAGTTGCAACAAAAATGTGACAGAAGCTAAAGGATTTGCATTTAGAAATTTGGTCATGCTATGTCTTGACATAATGACTAACTGGTAAAAAATCTGAAGTAAAGACCTAAGTAGCAATCTACCATTGCAGTGCACACTAGAGCTGGAACAGGATTGTACAGACACTTCATTTAAGAGTGAAATGCAGGCAAAGCTGCACAACACCCAGAAAAATGTTTGTGTTGAGAGCATCATTACTTCTTGATGCTGCTTCCCATACTTCCTATCTTAAAACAGTTACGAGTTTTCTGAGCTCAATGAAACTTGAGTTACAGAAACTTTAAAATACATTTTTACATAGTTGGTTTTAATCCGGGTTCACATCAAATACCAAGTGCAAAGGGTTTCATAATATAAGATTTTGTGTCCTTGAGTTAGAGGTTAATAATTTCAGTTATTTTTAAAAGCATCTAGGGAATATTTTGAATTAACAAAAGAGATAAAGCTGAAAGTGTGGTAAAAAAAAATATGACGTAACAGAGGTATTTTAATCGAAGCCTTTTAAAATGCAGTTTAAAAATGTTCTAGTACTGCAGTGTACTAGTATATCTTAATACATTAAGTAAATTTGGTGCTCACTGGATGGCTTTGATTTACAGACTGGAAATCAGCATGGTGTGTGACAGTAAAATCTTCCATATTCTCATTCTAGCACTTCTAGATGATGGTGTCCTGTAGCTTACACAGCAGTATAATGCTCGCATGCCCATGATTAATAGCACGGACGTTTGTTGCACACAGGAAGGTGAGACAGGTCCACAGGCATGAAGATGTGTGAGCAGGGTGCTGGGCACATGCCACACCTCCCCTCCAACGTTGGAAGTTACACTGGGGGAAAAGGAGGAAGAGGGAGAGAAGGGAACAGGAAAGGCTGTGAGAAAAGGAAGAGGGAAGGGAAGGGAACAGGACAGGGGGAACTCTCCAGTGGCCAGGGAGAAGGAACAGTGATGGATGCCCAGAATGAGTTTCCTCGAGTGGGGGCTCTCTTCAGTGCAGCATGAAGTAACAGCAAAGAGGACTGATGAGGAAAAGAATGATGATACTTTCTCGATGCTTTTATCCCAGCATCATAATACTTTTCATCAGGGATGGCTCCTATTCCCTTTTTCTGCCTGTGAAACTATTAGCCTTGGCTGGAGCATGCTAATTGGGCACAGATGTTGCACATCCATTGGCTGCTGAGACTCTGCACATGAGAGCCCTGGATAGTACTTATCAAATATATAACTGGCTATTATCCACTGTGCTGCTTTCCTTGCTTCTCTTTTGTGTACACTGAAATCTGCAAAGCAAGAAGTGAAGCCAGGTGTTTCTTATGCTAGCAGCAGTCACTTCCCATGAGAACCCATGAGAATAGCAACATCAGGCACAAGGTTGTGAGGGCAACAGCATCTGAACTAAAGCAGGGGAGAAACAAGGGGAAAGTGGCACAGGGACTTTGGAAAATCACTGTTATGACACCTTAGGTGAAAGGGTACAAA
The DNA here is from genome assembly GCF_052056855.1 of Sturnus vulgaris. Taxonomy (NCBI): domain Eukaryota; kingdom Metazoa; phylum Chordata; class Aves; order Passeriformes; family Sturnidae; genus Sturnus; species Sturnus vulgaris. The sequence goes on along the minus strand of NC_142244.1, from coordinate 39,987,947 downwards.
ACTGCAAACTCCAGCCCTGAGCACTGCTGATGTTAAGGAACAAAGGTGTTTCTGCCACTGGGTTTCACTGCTGACCCAAGAATCCTATTTTTTCACCACTTTGTGTAATTCAAATAGTCAGCCAGATATTCCTCCAGGCCCTGGTCTATAAAGGTGCTTTTACCTCAATTCAGTGTCAATGCTGGAGAGCTCTCAGTCATTTCTCCTTATCCTGCAGGTGGAGGTGCCAGCCCCAAAAGCTGAGATGTGACAGATGTTTGTAGGAACACGTTTGGTCTATTTCAGTACAAACATAAACTAGGTCAGCAAACCATCTTTGCCTGAGGAGTTGTGATTAGCAGCCCAGGGCAATGTTTTCCAGCTGTCCCACCACAGTCCTCATGAGCTGGTGTGTCAGTCTCACAGAGGGAACACGAGGGAAGTAGAAGAAAGAAGAACTGAGCTGTTTTCAGAGGGCCTACTGCAGACACCTGTCCCTCCAGGGAATCCCAGGGAGATCTGACACTTCTCTATCTAACTCTCTCTCTGCTGTTATATAGTTTAGAAAGAAGCAAGGACTACTGAAATTTGGGAACAGGAAAGGGCTTGTTAACCCAAAATGATCAGATGATATTTGCTACTTTTGGAGGTTAAGTGTGTTGTAGAATTTATGGCTAGATTTTTTTTTTTGTTTATTTAGCTAGAATACAAAACAACTTTACTTAATCTAATGTTGCTAAAAAATATTAGAGCATGTGTCTTAAGAAATGTATAAATAAACTTCCTGAAGAAACTAAGATTGGGGAATACTACCCACTCCTTCTAGTTTTAGGGAACTGACTCCTGAAAACTGCCTCAGTTGAAGAAATGTCTTCTAAACCCAGAATTTTTTCTTTACAGTTCTTTCTACAACTTCCTTTTTATGTGACACCTAGAGAAAATAAAGAATGCCACTTAGACTCTATCTTCCTCCTGGAAGGTGTTTTGTGGAGGGATGACAATGGGCAGAGCTGTCCACACAGGAGCATGTGACACACTTAAGTCAGCTTTCATCTCCATGGGGAATCCAGTTTTACAGCCAGCTCATAAAAGGGGAGTGAAAGGCAAGATCCTGGCACTGTGTTGTGGGTCTAGGTGCAAAATACTTCAAGCATACTGCAGACATCTATTATCCTGGAGGGAAAACCAGGCTTCTGTAGATCCAGAGGACACTTCAAGAGCCTTTGTTAGAAGAATCCAGTGGAGACTGGAGGAGAATGTGTAACTCATTGCAAGCTATAAAGAGAAGTTGGATGCCTTAAGCACAGTATTAGAATTTGATCTGATGGCAAAGACACACTTTTAGTAAATATATATTGGCCTTAACTGGTAAACTGTCAGCATATTAGAAACTGAAATATTAACTTTACATCATTCAAATTTTTCTTTCCATTATTGCATCATACATTTGAGAGAAAATGTAATTTGAAAGAGAAAATAAAAATTATTGAATTCAAAAAATTTGGTACAAAACAGATTTTTCTCAGAAGAAGATATTCAAAAGACAACCTCTCAACTGAAAGTTTTCCTTTTGACAAACAAGGTTTCTTAGTGAAATAATAAAAACCACTCTGAGTTAGCTTCTCCTATGCATGTCAAGTTCTGAGTCAAAGGGTAGTTGAAATATGCAATACCATTAATTTCTTTAAATTCTTTTCACAGATACAGCCCTTCAGGAAAATTCCCTTTGCAACTTGCTGTGTAGTGGTGCATCATTTAAAACGTGTATGACAGGTAAAGCAGAGAAAACTGATCGTTTAAGGATTATTTTAATTTCTAGGCTGGCAACAGTCTCTTGGCACGTAAAATGACAGGGTGAGGTAGATTAATTTTTCTATGTATTTCTTTGCTTGGAGGACTCTAGGAATGAGCCAACATCTATTATTCCACCCTGTATCACCCTTTAGTAAGCAAAATTTGTAGCTCCAGAACTCAAAAAGGCAAAAGGACTACTTGCAAACTGGAAGATTCAGCTGCTTTAGAGCTCTGAATGTGCTTTAGAATTTAGTGCATTCAGGACTGAGCGTAATCCAGACGTTTATGGAGCTAAACTAACCATAATGATCAGCTTTTACTGGGCTGTCACATTCACATTCATATATGGCATTGCACTGCACAAAAGTAGGATGTTCTGCTAAGTGTTTTGAGTTATACTGAAAACAAGAAGTATTAAGTGAAAAGAAACTATTTTTTTTTTGCAGCTATACCACAAAGCCTCATCTATTAGCCTGTTTCAAGCGTGAAAACTAAAGCAAAGAAGGTTATTGCCTCATCCTAATGTGCTGAGATGGTTGGATTAGGGTTCAAAATCTCAGCAGAACATTTCCCAGACATGAAACATGACATGTCCTCCTCAGAAATAGAAAGGACAGTAATAAAGCTGGAAGGGCTTAGATCTGTGATGCCAATAATTGTAAATGGTTCAGACATCATGCTTACCAAGATCTTCCAGGTCAGATCAACCAAAAGCTTATGGGTCAGGATTGAATGGAGGACAGGGATTGATGACATTTATAGTGGGGCTAGAAGCCACCCAGCCAGGAAGACTGAGTGCATGAGGCCCTCTGTGGACAGATAGGAGCAGCCTAATATTCATTCACAAACCCTGGTTCCTCATGGGGGACTTCCACCACCTCAACATCTGCTGGAGGGACAACACAGCAGGGAACAGGCAATCCACAGAGTTCCTGGAATGCATTGATGGTAACTTCCTTCTCCAAGTAATAGTGGAGCCAACAAGGAGAGCTGCTGTGATAGCCCTTATTCCCTCTACTATGCTGGACCTTATTCTCACCAACAAGGGTGGGGAATGTGAAGCTGAAGGGCAGTCTGGGCTATAGTGACGAGAAATCATGGAGATCCTTAGGGCAGTGAGGAGGGCACACAGTAAGCTGACTGCCCTGGCCTTCAGGAGAGCAGACTTTGAATTCCTCAGGGATTTGAATAGTAGAGTACCAGGGGATAAAGTCTTGAATGGAAAAAAATCTTAAATTACCTGATATGCAGTACCAGAATGACAAAAACTGAAAGTTGTTACTTTTCTTTAACTGCCTGGTTTTTTTGTTGTTGTTGGTTTGGGGTTTTTTTGTTTGTTTGTTTGTTTGCTTCACTGAATATTTGAAAGTGCCAGGACTCATTTTCCACTGACTTGGCCAGAGGAAGACATCAATGTATTTTATTATGAAAGATATCTTGGTACTCTGTATACTGTGGGAGAAAGGAAACTCTGTGTACTGCATTACAATACAAAGTCTCATTTCTACAATGCTTACAGTGCATCACACACACACACCAAAATGTTTTGCTCAAAGAACAGCTTGATCTGGAGTCAGGAGATCAGCCTCTGAAAATGGAGGTCATCCACAATGGGAAGAATCATATCAGCCTTGCTCAGCTGTTTTTCACCAAGGCACACAACAGCAACAGCCTGCCCTGCTCCTGCTGGCCACACAATGACTGATCCAGGCCAGGATGCCATTGGCCTTCTTGGCCACCTGGGCACACCCTGGATCATGTTCATCCACTTTTAACTGGCACTCCCAGGGCTTTTTCCACCACAGTTTTCCAGCCATTCTTGTAGCATTGCCTGGGGTTGTTGTGACCCAAGTCCAGGACCTGGCACTTGGCCTTTTTGAACCTCACACAATAATGAGGTGGTCAACATAGGTGGTTTTAAAGTGTTCTAGGAGAAGGACAGAGAATTCCACATCAATTTAGCAGACATTCCCCAGAATTCAGTGAAATTGTACTTATTAATACAGTACTTCTACAATTGGCTTACATAGTTCAGCAGATTTCTGCTGCTGCTTCAGCTACTTCAGAGAAAATTTAGAGAAAAGTTATATACCTGAGGGAACAGAAAGGTTTTTTTACACCCCATCATGAATTTCTTCATTGTCACGGTAGCCAATAAAAGGAATATGCATCCATCAAAGAGAATGAGGCCTAAATAATTAGGCCTCTTTGGAAGGAAAAATTACTCATCAGCAAGTTTGCTATTTCACATTAAAAACGAGTTTTTAAAGTCACACTGAAATGTGACTGTATTCCAGTAATTGATCTTATTGAAAAACTTTCCAGAAAACAGAGAGCATTTCATAGCCTTCAATGAAAACTGAGGAAAATATGGCAAATACTTGAGAAATTCTGTATGTGGATAGGCTGAGATGTATATGATGCTGCCTCACAGCCCAGGGAGACTGGTCTCTGCAGCTACAAAATTTTCTCATACCTAAAATAAATAAAGTGGTTTTTTTTTTTAATCTCAGGGATTTTTCACCTCTTTGTGTTACACCAAGCATTAAAACTAATTTGCTCTTATGGAACACTTGGCTAACACTTCTCTTACAGCTTTGGGCTTCTTTTTGAAGTGCTCTGAGTGGCTCACTGGTGCCCAAACAGCCCCTTTTATTGACCTTCCCTCTGTATCATCCTCCTCTAGTAATAGAATGCATTAGATAAGCAATTCTTCTTGATTCCTATTGGAGGTATAATCCTTCAATCCACAATGCAGTAGTACTTCAAGCATCCATTTGAGGCTGATTGTGAGTAATTTGCAAAAAAAATTACTGGTAGGAATAATTGCTGAGAAGAAAGTGTTCATTCATGGACAGTAAGTACTGTCCAAAAATGTGTTGCCTTGGCACAATTTTGCTCCCCACCTTCCTGTTCACCTACCTCTTATTGTACTGTACACTATAAAGATTGTGATATCCACTGTGGAAAAGTGAATAACCGAAAAAGTTTTTCTAGATCAAGCAAAATGCAGGAAGATGGCCATATCATGGATTGAAAATAGTCTGGTGTAAAGTCCAGAGTCATCTATGATGCATACTGAGATTCACATGGCAGTGACACAGAGATTTTCAATTTTCTCACAATGCTGAACTCCTCCAGTTGCTCACCTGTGGTCTCCCTTATGTGCTTCATTCATCAGTATTTAGGGTTATAGATTTTATTAAAAAATAAAAATTAAAAAAGGTTTATATGTTGTTTCATTGTAATTAGAGCATATTCCTACCAAAGCATGCCCAAATCTCTCCTAGGAGAGTCAGCAGCCCATTCTGGAGCTTCAGCATCTGTTTTTTATCTTAGTGGCTTGTGGTGACACATCAGCCAAGCAAGTTTCCCCAGATTTGCTGTGGACATCCACCCTTCTACAGATTTCTCAGAAAAGAGTGTTACTCTGAACACATCACTGTTTATAAATACTTTACCAAGTGTTTAAATATGGGTAATTACAGTAGACAGAAAATTACTAACATCAAATTATCCCTTTTGGCTTCTGAAATAATTCCAGTTCTGGGTAAACCATCTTCTACATTTTCACATTTACTGTACTGATATCTTGAAATGAAAAATTGAGATCCTTGGAGGCCCAGCTATTGTTAAACACACTTTATAAAGCCTCAGAGAAATGTGACCTTTATTGTTTTTCTCTCTACACCAGTCTCTTCTCAAACAAATTCCTAACTGAGACAACAGCCTGAAAGATTTTTAAGTCATTTTAGGAATTTCAGTCCTCAGGCATTGTTCTGTTCAGTATTCCCAGACTGCTCCAAGATCAAGTGCTAATTTCATCTGGATCCTTACATTATAGCTCCATTGCTATATTAACCATATTTCACCATTTTTAAGCAGTATCTTTTGTACTCATCAGAATTTGTGGTGAACTGGCCCTGCTATCCCATCATCCTGAGAACACAGCAGGGTAATATATAGACAAAAATAACGATTTTTTTTGTTGCTGATCTATGACCAAAAATAAAAAAGTTATTTTGGATCAACCCCAAAATTTTCAATTGTCTAAAAAAACAAGATTATTTGGAGTCTGAATGATTTGAGGTATTTCTAGTTGTTACCTTATATGGACTCTCTTAAAGAAAAATCACTTTACAGAAACAAATTAGGATCATGAGGTTTTTCTTATTTTTTTCCCATGTTCTGAACAATTTAGTGATTGCAAAAAGCATTTTCAACATTTTTTGGTTTTTGACTTCACTAAATTTTCAGTTGAGATGTCATCTGCATATTCACAGCTGTACTTGCCATTAAATTGCAATGGTAGTGGAATTAGGGTGGTACTGGAGACAGAAATTTTTTTAAGTGTTCAGAATTACAATACTCTGGACAGGCTGAAACTCAGCATTCAGTAGACTCTCAGAGACAGACATCTGTGTACATTTCAAATGGCTATTAATTATTTGTTGTAGACCAGGGTTTATCAGCAGTCTAGTTGTAAATTCATTAAAATCTCCTTGCAGCTTCTATGACACACTGAAATGTTATTAGAAATTATATATATATTAAAAAAATAGCCCTTCTTTCTTGTTACTTGAACATATCTTTTCAAACCACACTCAAATATATCATACAGCATTGTCATTATTATAACTCCTGTTGCCTGACTTTTTTAATAAATTAAAAGGAATTAATATAGTTTTGGATTTCCCACAAAGAAAACTTGAGAAAAACTACTCTACAGTCCAAGCTGATATATTTTTTTAAGTTATCTTAATATCAAGGAAAAACAAATCTATGAAAATCATACTTCAGCCAACTTTCCCCCAGCTCGAATTCCACTTAAATCTCTAAGCCTGGTATTTCCCATTGGCTGCCTGCCTCTGAAAGCCCAGAGCCAACAAAGATGGTTTATGTGGGATTTAGGCTGAATGAAGGCCTCCAGGGCTAGGTGTTGGTCATAATTTAGAGGAAAAACAAACTTCACCTGCTTTCTGTTCATTTTACATGGTAACACCTCAAGATTATTATACTCTTCCTGAGAATCAAGGCTTTTATGTTCTTTCTGCTGTCCTTTACAAAACAAATGCCTCTATGCCTCTGTTTTAAATGTCTTGTGGTAGGTTGTTTTTTTGGGGTTTTTTTGTTTGTTTTGGTTTTGTTTTTGTCTTTTTGGGTTTTTGTTTAAGTTATTCATTAGGTTTTCAAAATACTTCTATTTCAGGAATAGTAGAAATTTGACAAGTTTCAAAACTTCCCTCTGATTTATGAAACTAACTACCCTCGTCCTCTGCATAAGGCATATGATGCTTCATATCCTGCAAGCTGTGCAAATTCCTGAATGAGCTGCAGGGGGTGGGAATTAGGAATCATTAACGCAGGCTCTGGCAGACTGACTAACCTTTTCCTGCTGAGAAGTGGGTGGAAGGCAGTCACAGCTGGTGCTGCTGGAGTACTCAGAAGTCACCTGTGCTTTGCTGTATATCATCCCATACCTTCCTGTTAGCTCCCTTTTCTTGCTACCTCTACTTTGTCCGGTTTTATGGCTGAGGGAGGTGTGTTGGCATACCACTGGAATGATACACAGCAAGACAGTGGTGGAATATGAGGAGGTGTGGTGGGCTGGAGGGTAGGTGTCCACCAAAGCTGCTCTATTTCTCCTCCTCTCAGCTAGGCAGGGGACAGAAAATGCAGTGAAAGGTTCATGAGTTGAGATATGGACAGGGAGAGATCATTCAAAGGTTACTGCCATGAGGAAAACGGATTAGACGCTGGGAAATAAGTTTATTACCAGTCAGAATTAGAGCAGGGTGATGAGAAAATAAAAACCAAACCTTCAAACACCTTCCCTCCATCCAGATTTAACAGCATGTCCGTCATGGAGCCAGCTGGCATTGGCTCTGTTGGACATGGGGGAAACTTCCAGCAGCTTCTCACAGAAGACACTGTGACAGTGTCAGCCCTCTGCCAACAGCACCTTGCCATGCAAACCCAATAAACCAGGTAACTGAGAGGGTGAAAATAAGTGTGGGGATGGAACTGGGATGCTATTTGGTGTGAGATGTGAAGGGCACATGTTAGGGTGGGAGAGGAGGGGAATAGTGACTCCCTAAGTGTATGAGAAGCCTGTCACAGAGGTGAGAAGTGCTGCTATTTCCATCAAGACCAATGGGCACTTCTTTCTTGAAGAGTGCTAGTGGTTGAACTTCTCAAAGCAAGGCTAGAAATTTTAAACAGTGGTGATTGTGAAAATAAGCATCCAGGTATTGCATATCCCTGTGCATGGGGGTTGAGGTAGGTACTTTATAAGTTTCAAAGTAACACACAGATCCTCTATTTAAATTTCTTCATACACCACTGTAGTTACTCCTCTGATTCTATCAGTGATCTGTTTTTTTTCATTCTTCGGTTTCCTTTGTGCATTTTGGAGAAAATAAGTGCAACCATTCTTCTGGAAGGACTACTTCTTTAAGAAAAATCTCTTCAAATTTTCCCTACCTAGAAAATAATTTAGGCAGAGAAAAATTGTTTCTTTCCTATTTGGGAGCACTGTTTTTATAATTACAGTTTTAGCAAGATATTAACTTGATGAAATCTGTATTTTTAACTTAAACTGAAATTTCCAACCATCACACCCACCATACACGGAACCTTGTCCAGGCTTTTTATAAGATGCATGGTAAAAGAGGTATAATCGCCCAGGCCAGAGAGTGATGAAACACAGTAACAAGCTTCACAGCTCTTATTATTAACAGTTTAAGGTCAGACAGAGCAGCACCTTCCAATGCTCTGTTATTTTATAGAAATATACTATTATTATGAAAGAAGAATTTTCAGATCAATTTCATAGTTTTGGATGCCTGTGTAACCAGTTTACCACATAAGTGTTAGCAGAAAGAATTAATTGGAAGACGAAACTGAACGGGAGATGGAGACTCCTTTGATTAAAGGGAGCACGGCTGTTTAATACCAGAAATATGTTGCCAATTTCATTGTATCCAGCAGATAAATAAAGAACTTAAATGCCTGTTATTTTTCCATGGAAAAGCTATTTTAAAAGATCAGAGTCAAGCTTCATCTCTGACATAATAAATCAGTCATCACCTGGTCCCATTACTTCACATCAACTATCACTTTCTTTTTTCCTTCACCATAATTTAAATGATGTTAGATACAGCAGAAATGAGGTCTCGGTCCTAGGCATGAGAATTCTGCAAATGATACAAAACAACTTTTTACAGCACATCAATTGGGAGTTCTCAGTCATGAATAGCATTCCTGGTATCTGATAAGTTCCCTAAAATGCATATTACTTAGTATGACTGACTTTCCCTATCACAAAGAGTGTAAATTACATTTTCATAAACATTAATTTCATCATACCATAGTTTCTTACTAGTGAATCTTGAGGAGAATTATATGTATAATCTAGTAGACAAAGCAGGCTCACCAATAAATATGGAAGGATGAAAATATGATTATTATTGCAAATGATGCAAAGAATCTCTATTAGCATTTGGGTTGATGAGAGGGCACAGTACATGCAAATGAATTCAAAAACAATAAATAAACCAGTGAATTATTTTAAATATATGAATAAGTGAACAGGAGCTATAATTATTTAGAGGGGGAAAGCATGAAGATGACAAGAAGTAAGCATTATAATTCCATACTTTTTACCTCTGACAGTAAAAGAAAGATTCTCTTCTACCATATTGGGCTTTGATCTCTTAATCATTGTCACATCCTGGTGCTAATAGAGACCCTCAGACTAAAAAAATTGTTGAACCATCACACCTTGGGGCGGATCACTATCAAGTTATAAGGCAGTATGTCTGAATACTCTATTGATCTTTAGGCATAAAAGAAAGAAAGGGGGGGGGAAAGAAATGAGAACAGTGATGCAGTTGAAGCTTTTAAGCAACACAGAAACCCATGATTAGGCCTCTTATACTGTGCAACATGTGCTGGCAAGGCAGCAGGTGCAGGGGCTGCCTGGCTGTGAGAAGGGAGCAAGCAGAGGTTGCTTGGGTTGGCATGGTTGGCTGGCTCCATCAGGCTTGCCTACACTGTCCTTGTCCTATAATTTGAGTGCCAGGATCCCTGCAGATGGGCAGTCATTTCCAGTTTGTGAAGTACTCCCAGACCACACAATATTTCACCTCTGTGGTTATGTGGCATTTATGGCTTTGTGGCACTTGATGAAGTGAGATGTTCAGGTCCTGGAGCCAGCAGAGCTACCCATCTCCAAAACACAAATTTGTTCAGGATAGCAAAAGTACAGCTGGAGAAGGACTGTTGCTGGTTTAATTTTAGAGAAGGTTGTCAATTAGTGTGGCGCTAATTCATGTTTTATATATAATCATCTAGATGTATGCATGAATTTGCTGTCACTCGCTTCTCGTTTGAGAGTGTAGTAGCTCAGAACATAGTTCTCCAGCTGAAGCTTGTGAAAAATCATTTTAAGCATGTCAGTTGAATCTGAATGCAATTTAAAGTGTTTTCAGTTAGAAGTTTGATGATAAAGTTGCACAGCCAACTGTGAGAAATACATTCCACCATTGATATAAAGAGTCTTAAGTCATGTTTTAAGTCGTTCCTCTATGTTTTTGTGCATCCTTCATCCAAATGCATAAGATTGTGCTATAGATGGCCTGAGTCCCTCTTGGACTGAGTTACTGCTGCACCAGTGACAGGATGAAAAGTCTATCAGTGAAGGATGGATTTAGACCTGCACTCTGAATTGTGATGCTACCATAATAAATTGGAGCTGCTGCTGTTATTTTCATAACCATAACTTCCCTTAGATTTTAGTTCTGTTTTTTGAATTGGCATACATACACTTAAGGCATAAAGACCCATGCAAACCACAGCAAGGAGTCATACAGTTAATCTAACCTTGTGGTCCATGAGCTGCTGTCAGTGCAAATTACTCTTTCTCTACCATCTGACAGAAAAATAGAGTTAATCCTATAGCAGCTACCTAACTTTGTTATACCTCACTGAAATGTAAGTGCTTGAACCTTGGAAATAAGGCCACTGCCCATTGGGTATTTATACTTTATGGACCTATGGAGAAGATGCCTCCAATGTGCTCCAGAGAGATCACAAATTTTCCTCATCTGCAAGACCGGTACTTCCCTCTGGAAACTCTAGAGTGATTCCAGCCTATTAGCTGATCTTTCACCTGTGAGAGGTGATTCTAGTTACCCAGGTGTCATATACTTTTTATTATTACTATTCGTGGATACTTTAATTTGCATAGACTTGGATTTATATCTCCATTTCTAATCTGTTTTTCAACAGAACACCCTAGGTGCTGAGATGTAGACAGTCCTTTCCTAAGAAAAGATACCTGTACTAGACCAATTAAGGTTTTGATTAAGAAATTATGTAGAATCTTTTTTACTGGTACTCTGTTTACCCTAGTGCAAGCCATGCTTTAAAAGGAAAGTGTTGCATTGCAGAAAATTTTTATGATGCAGTACAGAATGTGTGGCTTCCTATAAATGACACTTCATATGAAAACAAGTGAGCAAACAAAACAAATTCAGGAACTTTAATCTTCAGTGGCATAGTTTGCAATATCCTTTCTGTAGAGCATATGTAGTCATTATTGTCTTTTTCCATAATGGAAACTCTTTGTTGTCTCATTAATTACTCCATACTTCCTTTAATGGTTGATATATCAATTATTGTACTACAGCTGGGTTTTTTTAATGTTTCTAAATATATTCTACCACCAACAGTAGTCAAATACTCATCTTGGGTTCATTTTCTCTATTTCTTTCAAGAATTGCAGAAAAATGTTTGCAAGAGGAGAATCTGGGAATATGACATGATGCTCTGCTATTATGTTTGCATGGAAATCTTAAAGGACCATATAATTTTCAAGAGTTTGTGAAGCCAGTCTGATAGCAAGTGTCAATTGTTTTACATGCGCTTTATGGTGTTCAGCAGACTACCTGGCTGCCTATAAAGACAGCATTAAATATATTGTCTAAATTTACCACCTTTCTCTCCTAATCACACTGTGAACAGAGGTTTGTATTGAATCCTGTTTATAAGCATGCATGAGTTTTATATCAGTATTATGTTAAAAACACTGAATACCTGGTGTTTGAATGGTACTTCTGGGATACTGTGGGCTTTGAAGATAAGGATGGAGACCATGAATCTAAACTGATAGCTTTAGGCAAGCAATATACTGTTTCAAGAACATAGAGTCACGCTTCAGTGCTCTGGGCCAGATGGCAATTGCTGAGGCTGGAAGATTTCCTTCCTGCTTATTCTTCTATATTCCAAAGTAGATGGTATAAATGTATGAAATACTAAGGGATTACTTGTCAAGATAAACCAGTTTCTTCTAACCAGCTGATATTGGAAAAAGTTGTGCTCATGAAATGCTAGTCGGTGAGAGAACCTTGAGATTGTTTCACAGTATTTTCTTGCCAGAGAGCACATCATATTTTACACTGGATCTGCTTCAGCTCTTCTTGTGAGTTCAATAGGGTCAAACTTTGAGCTACAGAGATGTTGATGATTTGGTCAGATATAGAGAGGGACAGTAGCAATGTACAATTAACACTTAAATCCATGATCTCTGGGCTTTTCCCTTGTAGCTCCTTATGGATTCTGACTAAGGCTGATTGCATGATAACAGGTAGGCAGTCATAGAATTGAGGTGTCTTATTTTTGCTCTTATTAAATTTGTGTATTTTAAGAAAGGCTATTTTGGCACATTGCTCTAGAACATGCACATTGCTTTGTAACACCACTTTTAGGTGAGACTGTAGTATTCTGTGGATCTTATGAATTGAAATGAAAGAGAAATACAGAAAAAATAGAACATCTGTCTTTCCTTCACAGAAGAACATAAAATAGTTTGGGTTGGAAGATACCTTCATACCCTATCAGGTCCAACCCCCTGCAATGACCAGGGAATTATTCAATTAGATCAGGTTGCTCATAGCCCCATCCAACCTGAACTTGAATGTTTCCAGGAATGGGGCATCTCCCACCTCTAAGGGCAACCTGTTTTATTAATATACAAATGAGTCCCCCATGACATTCGGTTTCTGGATTTCTTTTAAACGATTGGTTGTATCAAGGATATTAATTTGGGTCGTGTTTACTACTAGCTGATCTTTGCCTAACTCCATACTATTTTGCTCAGCAATGTAACTACAGATAATGACTTTAGAACATAATGACTTTAGCTATAATCAGCTTGGTCAGGGTAGATTTTCTTATATTTGGCAACAGTTTTAAAGGGGAAAATAGATAGTTTTTTCGCATGAACCACTCCAGATTGTTATAATCACAGTCCATTATTTATGATGCCAGAATATATGGACAATTTTCAAATCTATGGATTCTTTCATTGCTATAGCAAATTCTTGTTTTCCTTTCTACCAAAATTAATATAATCTCATATTCCCTTAAGGCATTCATTCATGGCTTTTTTCTTGTCCTATTCCTTAAGCCAGTGTTATTAACAAAATACTAATCTGGGAATAATGATTGGTGGCTTTGGAACAGCTGGTTACTTGTCATTTTCTTGTTAAACATTTTTGTTAAGATCAAGTGCCTTACAGAGTAAATCATTACCTGAAGTGTTTTGAACTTTTCTAAAAGAATCATGAAATATAGTATGAACTTAACCCTCTTTAAAAATCTGTCTCTTTCCCCTTTTTCTCTATAAACATCTGTGTCTTATATTTGCTGTAACTGATACTTTCTCGCCTAGTTATAGTTCCCTGATACAGTCAATTGGATTTAAACATTTACCACCCCTGTTAGATCATTAAAGTAAGAATTGCCTGTTATAAAATTTATAAAACTTAAACCGAAAACATAAAAATGAACAATACCAAAACATGTGGTTTTAATAGTGTACATGGTGGAATAATTACAAGTTGTGGAGTTAGACCAGGCTAGGGGGAAAAAAAAAATATGTTCTGGTTGTACCTGCCTTCTATCTGGACATATCAAAATTCATTTTAACTCTTCATTAACTTGACTTCCCAATCTCAGGAAAATAATGTCATTATCTCAGTTTTACATTTAGATGAGACCCTTTTTAAGCCTGAAGGCCTGCATGAAAACAGACTTCACAAACAATTGTAACCCACTTCTGATAAGAACAACAATGGAGACTGTAGTGAAGTTCCCAGGTTATCACTGTCATGTCCAGTCTGGTAGTAATAATCATAATTGTAATCATAACCATAATAATACTCACAATAACAAATAAAGATTTTAACTTCTTATTAACTAAAAATCTGTAGTTGAAGTCATCAGCTGGTGAAATCAATACTGCATTACTGGAGTTATAATATGAGATTCTCAGCTACCAGAAATGATGCTCCTCTGTTGACAGCAGTGCTTGCTTAAGACTAGCTGTAAATGTGAGCCATGAAAGGCCAGTTGGATATCTCACTTGAAGCCTTTCTTCTTGCCTTGCACATACTGATAATATGCTGCAAATTGGTATTTTTCAGTTACTTTGCTTTACAACAACTGAAGTTCTTTGCTAGTGTCCTGAGCTCTTGAACTAAAGGAGATTATTTTCCCTTACCTCTGCTATTACACAGGGCACAAACTGTAGAATAGCTCTCAAGCAAGGGATACAAAACATTTTTTCAAGGTCATTTAGAACCATAAAATTTCTACTTACCTTCATCACTTGGTGGGCCTCTTTAACTGTTTCAGCAGCAAAGCATTATCTGGGTCCAGGAAAGATATCAAACTATTGCTTGTTTACCTCCAACCTGCTTGCAAGATGTTAATGAACAAAATAAATCCCAGCAGCTTCTCGTGGTGATAGATGGCTAACCATCTTGTCTTGATACTTCTCATGGGTGACAGATGGCCAACCATTCCTACCCTGTTCTGGAGGTAATTCTTCCTGCTGCAGTAGTACTTGAATCAGCCAGCTTGCTGATCAGAGGGTCTGGGTGGGAATTTTGTTGGTGCAATGGACTCGTGTGGTTTTGCCCGGGATATTTGTAGTTGGTGCAGCTATGTCATTAGCTTCCATCATCTCACATTCCTGGTGTTTAAGTTTCACTGTGGGGCACACTGTATCATTCCTATTGTCAGGAATCTCCTCCATCAGTGGAAAATGAAGGAGCAAAAAATGTGAGACCAGTCAGAAGAGCATGTTTGAGAAATTTGAAGTGTGCTGGCACTCTTGTATGAAATTGAAACATCTCTGGATAATGAAACCAAAGGCACTGCTCATTGGCAGGTGAAGCTGATGAGTCCTTTCCTGTCTCAGATGCTACAAAAGGGAGTTTTTCTGTCCTCCTCAGCTTACCTTTGCACAATGTCCAATTCCTTGTGATGTAATCCAGAATGGTAGCTGTCAAAATGGTGTTTCGCACCAAATCTTATTTATATAGAACTGAGAAGAGACTTCTATCATGAGAGGGCAGAAGAAGGCTGTGACAAGTCTAAGGGATTGAAATTCAAAAGGCACTTTTGGATTTAAGAGTATGGGCTCTCTGAACCAAAGTTGTATATTGTTGTCATCTGCATTCAGACTGGTTTATGAGCTTGCCTTATTTTATAGAGAGATGACATAAAATGTCAGCTTTACATATTTTATTTAAATTATGATAGAGGAAAAGCCTAAAAGAAGCATTTAATGCTTGGAAAAAATGAATACTTTATAGCTTTTAGAGAATACTATCCTTTTAAAAATAATATTTTCAATATTTATCCAGAAACATATTCTACTACTTTTTAAATAGTGTCTTTTTCCATAGTGATGCCTTTTGATCTTCGACTGAAGAATTAAAATATTAGAACAAGTCTAATACTAAACATTAAGCAAAATCACATGTCCTCTATAAATGGCTGCCCATCTCTAAAACTTACACCAATGTACTGAGCAAAGATTTTCCCTATGTGCTTCCAGAATAATCTTTGCTGGGACTACTGGGAAATAATTCCTTAAATGTAGAGAGCACAAAATCCATACATTAATTAAAATGCTGGATTGTTGTGCACCATCATCACCATACCAGAACTGCTTGACAAAATTTAAAATGCAGGACAAAACAACGGCACCTGTAAAAACTTACTGAAAAGTGGGAAATGCGTGAGATGGGATTGATAACTCACCTACAGAAGCTTCTACATCAGTGGTGAGATTTACAAGAGCATAACTCAAGTTAGCAGTTGGGATTCAGGCTGAATTAGCAGAGCTGCCAGTTAAGAATACAAAGTATTTATTGTCCTCTCTCTTCTGTAGCTT
The DNA here is from genome assembly GCF_052056855.1 of Sturnus vulgaris. NCBI lineage: Eukaryota > Metazoa > Chordata > Aves > Passeriformes > Sturnidae > Sturnus > Sturnus vulgaris. The sequence continues at coordinate 39,971,926 of NC_142244.1, read as the reverse complement.
TCACTAACACTTGAGCTTTTTAATGTTTGAGTAAAAACAAGTTCCCTTCAGGAGGGAAACCAGACCAGGTGAACCCACTGTGGTCCCTTCCAACCTTACCCATTCTGTGATTCTGTGATATGAAAAGGCATATTGCTTTTCTGACCAGATATTTATTTTATTTTGGGAAGTTTTCTAGGCTTATTTTTTTCTTTAATTTGGTTCAGTATCATAATACAACAATACAGACCTTGCTGAAGAGAGAATGGTGCTCAAAACATTTTATTGCCATAGCTCTGGACTATTAGTCCAGAGATGGACTGATACAGAAATCCATAACTGCTGCAAGACCATGATTCATATGCTAAATGGAAGGAAAAGAATTGGGCAGAAATACATTCAAATTTGCATGTTAATTTTACCATTAATTAATTACCTCAATTACTTGTTTCCTTAATCTCATAGGGAACGAGGGTGTTTACATATGTAACTTAATTGGTAACCCATAATAATGTGTAACTTCAGAAAAAAACCTCCCGACATAAAATTTGACTTTCACATTTTATTGCCTGTTCTCCAAATGTGATTTACATAAAGACAAAGTATAAAGAGTTGAAAAATAAATGCACAATTTAACTTTCAGCTTTGTAAAGCTCACTATAAACATAAACGATGGCAAGAGCAAATATGCAAAATCTTTTCTCTCCATTCTCACATTTTTAAAGCTAAGATCATCTGACAACAGCCTAGAGGTATATAAAAACCTGAATAGTGTGAAAATGTGATAATTAATGCCTCAGAATTCAGATTTACCTTTAAGTGTAAAATGTAATTTGAATTCTGGAGCAAGGCAGTAAAGAAAGGTGTTTGGAAAATATTTATCTATGTGACTGTGTTTTAAGATGCTGATCTTATTAAAAATGTTCAACACTATGTTTTAGGTATTTAAAGATAAAAAATACCATGGAGACAAATTCCATATGAGATCAAATTGGAGCAGGTGGCAAAGCAGTATCTGGCCATGCAAAGACTTCATGCTAAGAAATATCTGCACCAGGTGGATTCCCAGGGGCTTTGCCCTGCCTGAGAAATGTGAAGCAACCTGTAGAAGGTGACAATAATTTAGTCTTCCATATTGAAAAATATCAGTTTGGACAACACTTGAGACAGCTCTCAAGAGGAAACAGCACAGAAACTGGCTAATCTCAGTGTGAATCCAGTTTCAAAATGTGCTTTCAAGTGAGTCAGCACATGTGTTTGAATAATGCTCATATTCCTGTGTCTCTTGGAAAAGGGGTATGAATTTAGTTCACATGCATATGTGACAAGTAAACAACTCAAAATCTCTGAAAAATAATATCCTGAGTTGCTTGATAGAGATCTGTGAATCTATTACACAACAATAGATAGTGTATGTTAAAACTGTGTCATTCCTGGAATTTCAAATAAGGGCTGCTGAATTACTGTCGGGGTCTCTTCCAAATTTTGTTTTCAGTATTTCTTCCTCCTTGTTTACTGTAATTCACAGTTGATGCTTGGATCAAAGACAATTTAAAAGTTTCAATAAAAAAAAAAAACTTGAAAGATTTAATTATGGAGTGAGTTTATTTAAAATAAAAAAAAAAAAGCCACAGATGTTCCTCTAAAATTTCATAACTTTAAATTAGCATTTTCCACAAATAAAAGTGATTCATCTTCAGATCCAGGTCTTCGACAAATTGTGTCATTTCTTACATGGTAATCAGTCACAACTTCAATTAGAAGTTGTCGTTCACCCCTACATAACACATCTCTAACAGAGATCAAGTACGATTTTGTACAGCTGCTATCCCGATTCTCTTGTCATCTTTGGCCTGACTTTGAATTGCTTCCTCTTTTTTCTCTCTTTTTTAGGTAATCCTGTTTCTTCTCACCCCTACTGAGCTGTCAAGAGTTTCAGTGCTGTGATATGGAATCACTGCCTCTATAAGACTGGAAAAAAAGCCCTGCTTGCACTGGATTCTGATCAAAGAGAATAATTTATAGGAGAGATGCAGTAGGAACATCAGCAAATTTTTTTTTAGCAGCAGGACCATGTGAAATGGGAAAGACAAAGCAACAGACTTTCAAACATTTTTTAAACTTATAACTACATTATTAAGGTTTCTATTGTATAATGTTTGTCTTTTTTTTTCCCTTCTATTTTTTTTTTATTTCTTGTAACCTTGGTGCCCTACTATTCAGTGCCACAATGAAATGGGGTCAGACATGTTCATGTAGCTCCTCTGGAAATAGAACGAGAAGAGAAAAGAGAAGAGAAGAGAAGAGAAGAGAAGAGAAGAGAAGAGAAGAGAAGAGAAGAGAAGAGAAGAGAAGAGAAGAGAAGAGAAGAGAAGAGAAGAGAAGAGAAGAGAAGAGAAGAGAAGAGAAGAGAAGAGAAGAGAAGAGAAGAGAGAAGCTGGGAATGTTTAACAGGAAGTAGAAAGTACATGAGGACAGAACTGATTATCCTTTGGAGGCTGTAATGGGAATAGGTGAGAACTTTTCGCACCACTTCCCATTTCTGTCACTCATACCACATCTGTGTCGTGAACCTTCCTGTTCCCATCCCTTTCATGATATGGAAAAAGGAGATGTTCATCCTGAGCTTGCAAAAAGCACCCTCCTGTTCTGTCTCAGATTTTCTGTAGGTTGTTTTGCTCAAGGCTGTTGGTGTCACTCCTTCCTACAGATTGGTTGCTATTAATGGGACTATCCAGCCATTAAAATGAATAAATACTGTCAAAATTGGAAAAAAATGGTTCCATTATATTTTTTGCACTCTCAACCCAATATGCACTTTTAAATAGATCTATCTTGTACTGAGGGTTGTAATAAATGCAGAAAGTGGTTTGCTGTGAATCATTTTTCCAGCCAGGGATAAAAGAGGATGAAAATAGAAAAAAAATTCTAGGCAACTTCCAAATTTTACAAAACTCTTCTGACATTTTTGAGGATGCTGGAATACGCAAGATCCAAACCTGTTAACTCTGCTAAAAACAAAGAGATACAGAACTCTATTTTTTTCTTCTTGTATTTAGTCTTTTCAAGATGATTATACAATAGGAGATGCTGATATATGCTGATACTCTGTCCTAAGTTTTTAAACTGATTCTAATGAAATGGACACAGTAACATCAGAATTGAGATCCCTACTGTTGCTATTGACTACTTTACCTTTCATTTGCAAATCAAAACACAGCTTAAGGCTGATACATGTTGCCTATCAAGCCCAGAGAACTGATCTCTTTCCAAGGCTTGAAGCACAGCATCCACCCACCTATACTGTTGAAAAAGAAATGCCTTCCACTTTCACAAAATATCTGCAAAGCCCTTTTGGGTGCATTTGGGCTGCTGTCTCCCTTGTGGCTGAATTGCTGTCCTGGCTTAGGGTCTTCACCCCAAGACAATTGCCTTATGCTTAGCTGGAGTATGAAGGATTCAGCAATAATTCATGCAGTAAAAATAGTGCTGGTAGATCTTTGCTTCCAGGACTTAGAGCAGTCATCTACTGCAGACTAACAGGAGGTGAGCCCACAGCTCTGATTTCTCACATAAGTATCCAGGACAGGAGACTACAGAGAACTTATTGCCTCACAACTTCAATGAGTGCATAGCCAGAATGCAAAGAAGATGTAGCCTGCTGGCTGGATATGCAGTGAGGAGAAGTTTGTTATGTTTATGCATTTTTTTTTAGAAAGATCATCCAGAACTTAAAAAAGACACAAAGAGCCAATGACCCAATGAGGAGGTCACCTCAATTCTACCCATCTCCTATATTGTGTTGCTTGTGCTCTAAGTCACAAAATAAAGGCTTTGATTTACAGAATCCCACAGATGGCTGAGCAACTAGGGGGATGCCTCTGCAGCCACAACCTGGCATCTCTCACATGTTTTCCATGTCCCAACACACATCATTCTGTGAACCCCAGGCTTGGAGGCAAACCTTCTTCCCCTGCCCATGCTTACAAAATAAACAACTCAGCAAAGTGAGCTGTCTGTACTGTAGGTGCATGTTGATATTGTGAGTCATTCCTAAGTTGAATATCACATCAGATGCAATGTGTAGGATCTGCCTCACACATGTAGCACTTATCTAACCCTAGAGGCAATAGAAGCCAGGTTGGACAGGACTTTGAGCAGTCTGGTTTAGTGGAAGTTGTCCCTGCTCATGACAGAGGGATTGGAACTACGTGATATTTAAGATCCCTTCTAACCCAAACCATTCTGTGAGGCTATGAGGATGTGAGCCCAGTTTATCATTAACATCTTTGCTCTGTTGATGTTACTGAATTATGTGTTTTGAGGGTCTTTGTTTTTTGCTGTCAGTTGTCCTTTGGGAGCATGGCAGAATTCGGCCTTTTAATTTCCCTCTCGCCAAAGAACATATAAAATACAGCAATATCTTTCACTTTTCCTTGATCAATGTCTCTAAATCTCTGTGAACCTTCCAGAGTCCTTTCAAAACAGCTGCAGTATATGTTTTTTATCAGCAGTAAATTATATTTTTTTTTTACTTTTGATAGTAAAATAGAAACCTTTACTAACACTTTGAAAAATTTACTATATGACTTGACTTAGCATACGAACCTACTTCAATTTTCAAATATTTCAATGTATCAATTATGGTATTTTCAAACATTCAGGTAGTTAAAAACTTTACAGAGATCTCACAAAACTTAGAGGCAAACCCAGCATTTTCATAATGCATACCTGACCCAAAACAAGCTACTTGAAATGCATGTAAAAAAAAGTGGATATAGTAATGAAAGCAAGAGGAACAAAATCCAGTGGTAATATTTAATAAAACTAGTGTGTCTAGGCAGCTCTGAATGTGATTTGCAAACCAGGACTTTGGACTCTAGCCCTTGAAGATGCATTTCAGCTCATTAGCTGAGTACATGTTTAATTTTAGGTATATGCAGACATGCCTCTGAAATTAAATGTAAGTATATGCATATTTTCCTTCACTGGAAACTAATTTCTGAACCAAGACCCAGAGAGATGACAAACTGCTACGATGACAGCTCCTAGCCTGGCAATCAAGCTTTTTTTGGGGAGGTGGGGTTTGAATTAAGATCTTTTTGCAGGTGGTTGAAAGTGGGTATCTCTTTGACTGCCATCTATATTTAATTCATCAAAAATGTGACTAGATCTTTTACAAGGCCGGGCAGCCTTTTTGTGTTTAATTAAGCTGTTAAGGACTCTCAGGTAAATCTTTGTCTTATGAGTATTATAATAATTGGATTATTGACGTGATCACAAGATTAGATATTTAGATCCTTTTCTAAATATCTTCAAATGTCTGTCAATTTGCGAATTCAAATTATTTTAAATAAAATATGTAAGAAGATTTTTTACACTCTATTTTTATTTTCAAAGTATGTTTTATGCACATTGAGAATGCTAAAAATTCCTTACCTGGACTGCTGAGGCCCTGAACTGGACACCATAATAAAATTGTATATGATTTAATTGCAGTCTCTCTGCCTTGCTATGCCTTGGCTGGCATACAAATTTTCCAAGGAAGAAACAGATGCATAATTTCACAAAATGTCTCACACTTTAAGATACTATTCATTTCAAACTACTTTCATCATTTTGTACTGCCATAAACAACCTGAATACTAATGACTTGGATTTCAGTCATTCCAAATCTCACAAGATAAAGTACAAAAAAGACTGCTTTGAGTGTCCCTTTTAGAGAGGAAAATCTGACAGTCATTGTACTTTACTTGGGTCTGACATTGTACATTGCACTAGTTTGATAAAATCCATTAATAGCAAGATTTTGGCATTATGAAAATATTCAACAGAACATATTGAATAGGTCCTAAAGGACCTAAATAAACATGACCTGAAATAACATTCTAGTCAAATATTGCACCTGATGTTTTTGTAGAAATCCCATTAGAGTCTGAATCTGAGTCTCCAGAGATAGAGAAGTAATCCATGCATTACTCCATTCATATTTCTATTTTGTCCTTACTGAACTGCTTTTTAGGAATATTTTAAGCAATATGACAAAAACAAATACAAAAATACGTCAAATATCCTCAGTGTTAAAGGCTACTATGTTAAATATATTTCTGAGGAAATTATGAGTCTTCATTACATTTTTCCTCTCTGTAAGAAATTAGTTACAATTTTAGAAATGGGTAAGGATGGTGATCAAAGCCATAACTCTCACATATTTGGGGTTTTTTTCCCTCCTCACACCTCCTCTTACCTGAAGTAGACTTTCTGACACTGAAATTTTCCCCACCTGCTCAATGGGGAGAGCTGGGATGGTGGTGGCACTGTACTCTCAAGAAGGGACTCTTAGGGCACTTGATGATATTATTCTGTTTCTTATGAGATCTTTTTGTGAGATCCTTTCACAGGTCCTTTCTTAGACACAGCCAGCTCATGAGCAAGTTTCCCTCCTGCATACCTGAGGATGTTGGATACAGCTACTTTCTGCTTCACTAAGAGAACTGTAGCTTTATATAACTTTTTGCATTTTCAGCGTGCAGTGCTTCATCACTTCCTGGCATGCCCATTGATTAACTAGTTTTGTTACATTTGTGACTAAAAATATTTTTGTTTTTTTTTTCCTGCTGGGTCTTACATATCTGTTTTTTTTAAAAACATTCTCCATTTTCACTATTAATATTTTTCCCCTGTGAACACAGGAGGAAGAGAATGGGCTGTGGTGTGCCCCTGTGGGAACTCTGGAAGCACGGGACCTCAAATCCTCACCATCTTTTACCTGGCTTAGTACATTTTTTTCAGCTTTTTCTTTCCTGTTTTGGTAGGTGTAGCCAATGACTACAACAGTGGTGAAGCTAGAAATATGAAAATTAGTTGAGTTCTGTGTAAAATTAACCTCCAGTGTCGTTAAGAAGACTGTCTTCTGTCATGGGTAAATGTTTCATGTGGAAAAACATAGGGTGATGTATTTTTAACATTATCTTGCCTTCTGTGCTCTTAAAAAGATTTGTGAAGCCTGTTACCATGCAAACTATATTCTAACTTTTATTTTTCTTCAGAGAAACTTACTTGGTGAACCCAAAAATAGTATCAGGGAAGAAAAAAGAAATATACAGGAATCATAAGAAGATTAATCTAAGTATATAACTGAAGAACCACCCACTGACAACTGGCACAGAAGTATAATTTACTGCAAATATTTTCATCAAATTGTAATGTCTTTCATTATAGAATTATTGACTTTTACAAGTTTTACAACTTCACTCTAATTTTCAAATTTCCTCCTATTTCATATATTTGTTTACTCATGCTCTTATTCTCTAGATGAACTAGGAAAAAACTGGTCTTGCACATAGTTTTCACTGCTGCTTTTATTTTTTCTCTTTGAGAAGGTACTTCATCCTCTGATTTATCCACTAAGCCTCTAACCTATACAATTAGCCCCAAGTTAACCTATAGTGATCAACTTATCTTTTGCTCTGCAAGAAAAAAATCTGGCTCTCTTCTAAGAATAATCATCTTCCTCAAATTCATGCAAGGGTATCACATTTTGTGCTAGTCTTTTTTGTAAACAGCAAACTGAGTTTCTTAGCAGAGTAGAAGCAAGAGGGCAGCCTGCATATTGCCTTTATTTCACCCCCCAAAGCTCATTTTTGTGCTGTTATGGACTGAAACAGAAGAAATGAGAGGAAGTTCATCCCAGCCAAACCTGTGCTCTAAACTGTGCTTTACATTTTTAACATTTCACTGACACCTGTGCAAATAGGAGCTGTAGAAACAAATTATCACTTCGCACTTTGTTTCTGCTTCTTGCTTCAGGGGAGTGGGGGCCGTAGGGAGGCATTTCACACCTTTGACACAGGGAGGGAGATTCCTTCATTCAGATTTATTTGCCTCCTCAGTAAATCCCTGCACCTCAGTGGGTCTTCCCAGACACCCTTTGCAATTCCAGAGAGACTGAGTCATTGCCAGGGCAATTCAGGCTAGCTTGCAGCAGATGTCTACAACAGATAAGATGAATCATGCTCGAAAAAAACCTTAGTTTTCCTTGTGGTGAAAATGGGCAGCTGAGAATACATGTTCAGATGTAGATATTTACAGTGTGAAGTCAGGCAGAATGAATCTAAGGCTAGAAACCTCCTCAAGATGCTGTTGATGTCCAACAGAGAAGCTAATGTGAAATCTGTCTACATCTTGTTAATTTAGTGGTTATACTAAAGATTGTGTGTTTTGGGATGGTTTTTCACTCCCAGTATGGCAAAAATACATCATTTCCATCTCAAGATCTTGCTGTTGGAAACTTCCAGCATTTGTTTTGTGTATTTAAGCTGAAATCTGGTTTGGTCAAGATGTTTCTCACTGTATTTGCTCGGTATACTGCTTTTGGCTGCAGCCTGTGAGTTCTGCTTTGCAACAAATATGGACAAAGAAACATGTAATGGTTTATATGATTAAACCAAGGGTACAAAAATCCAGCAATTTATGGTGTAGTCAGCACTTCATACAGTATTGACATAATTTGCAAACCCACAAATACATGCTGTGTTCTTGCTTCTCACAGTTTTTCTTTGAAGGCTTGCATGACACAAGATGAGGTGATACTGTTCTATCATTCATTTTTAATTTAGGTACATTAAAAGAAATGTCAGGCAGCCATACTTGGAAATCCTTTTTTTTTTTTTTTTTTTTTTTTTTGCTATATAGCCCTTAATTTAGATCGTTATGGGTTTTTCTTGCTTTCTTTTAATATATATAAGTGAACCCTAGTGAAGACAGAGAGCCAGGCTAAATATTCTGGGTTTGTGACAAAATTCTAATTTATACATCTCAAACAAAATCCCATCATGCAATCATTCTTGGTGTGGGTAGCTGCAAAATTACTGTGTCAGTGAAGATATTTGCTCATAAATTATTTGAATATAAAATACTGCTGCTTTTTGTTTATACATGATAAAAAGAAAATAATTTCTGTACAGAGAAGTGTGTGTATGTACATTTTTCCTCGTTCTGTCAGGCTGGTGATCCCCTAGACACCAAGTCAGCAAGAAAATAATTTCAGTGACATTCAATAATTTTCAGGAAGTTGTCTGAAGTAAATTGATAAAAACAGTATATTATAGGTGGAATAAATTTTCCTTAAAGTTATTCCCCTTTTATTCTGAGATTCAGAATGAAAATATTTGTTTTGGGGGGTTTTATGATTATTATCAGATTTCACATTATCATGCAGCTCTAGATGGCTTGTAATTATGAATGTTTTTCTAAAAACAAATTAAATATAAGATTTGACAATTATGTCCTGTCCTATGATTATGAGTTCATTTCTGGATTCATGCATTCCTCAGAAAATGTCTCTGTATTTTAGATAGGCTTCCCTTCTAAGCTGTCTACCAACTATTAAAGACTCTTTGCTGCCAAATCTAAGAGAATCACTGTTTTGTGCTGGGAGGTAATCCTTCATGTAAAATCAACTGATGTTGATTTGAAAAATTACTGAGAAAAAAGCAGAAAACTTCTAGGCAATAAACTGTTCTTCAAGGTTCTGCGTGACTTAAAGCCTTTAAATTCCATTGTTTTTCCAATTGTATTGGTTGGTCTTATAAAAGGCTTGCTCCTTTTTACAGATTTTGCTTTGCTCATACATTTTGAGTATCAGTGCTGTGACAGCATATGGGCTTCCCTCTCAGGGATATCTGTGTGGACTGGGGGCACAGAGCACTGAAAGGTAGCCAGACTCTCCAGGATAATTTGTACCCCAAAGAGGCTGATTCTGCCACAGAGATGTTTCTGCTGGTGAAACCCCTGGTAGCTGGTTAGACCCACGCTCCCCTGGGTAGCCAGACACATCCCTGCTTTCCATCCCCCAGTACTGCATCTCCATCTCCATCTCCATCTCCATCTCCATCTCCATCTCCATCTCCATCTCCATCTCCATCTCCATCTCCATCTCTCTCTCTCTGCTTTTTCCCTGCCCCCTTTAGCACAATAACAATAGCTGCATGTGCCTGTTTTAAAAGGGTGTGGATGTGTGTGTTTGCCATATTTTCAGCTGGGTGCACACACCTTTCTGGGAAGGATCTGAGTGCACTCAGAATCTTTCAAAGTTGAAGAGCCCAATGACTTAGCTTAGAGTCTTGTTCTCCTGCAGACTGTGTCAACAATAAATCTCTGGCTCAGTGGGTTTCAACCCTTTTTATATTAGTGCTCCAAGTATGCTCAGTACAATAGCAGATGAAAAAACAAAGCAAAGAAAAAAAAAGAAAGAAAAGTCTGGCCATTTAACTAGTAAAGTTTTCTGTCAAAATTAGTGTGGTATTAAATTTCCATGTTAATTATGCTGAATTTTGACACCAAAATGCTTTTCTTGATGTGAGATTCTCCTTGGGATGAAAGGTTTTAATGATAGAGGAAACAATGTTGTAAATGGAAAAACAGCAAAGATGCAGCTGCTCTTCAGAGTAGAGGTACCCCAGGTGAGTTCTGAAGGGAAGGACAGAATAGTGCCAGCTCTGTAGCCTCATCTTCATGGATCTCTAATTACACAGAACTTTAATTAACACAGAGGCCTTCTGTCTTCTGTTATGCCATTTTTTTTCCCAATACAGTTTTTGCTTATATCAGTAATGGAGAATGTAAACATGGCCCTGAGCCCAAAACCAACATGTAAACATAGTATCAACAGGAACCTGCCCATGATGCTTCTGGCTTCATTAGCAGTGTTAGCTTAGCTGTGTGCTTCAGTTGTGATTAGAAGACTTTAACTACTTCTGGTTGCTGTATTAAATGCCTTGCCAGCGCCTCTCCCTAAAAAAAAAAAAAAAAAAAAAAAGGAGGAGAAGAGAGATATTTTATTTAAAAATACATTGTGTGAATTACTTATTTTTGATGCACGATACCTGGAGAATATTAAAAAAAACTGTCTCATGATGCTTTGCTGCTGAAAATTTTCTGCCTGCATTCTAACCTTTGCACTGGGCAAAAGCTGTAGTTTTATGTATCTGGCTAAATTTAGATCAGGAAATGCACTCTTGAATTCCAAACAAGGTGATAATATTTGTTGGAGGATTTTTTTTCAATTTCCACTTATGTGTTAGAAGAATATTTCTTTTTTGTCTCTCAGCTCTGTGATCTTACTTCCCCATAAAGGGGAAAAAAAATATCAAGGGGCATAAAACTCCTAACTCTTGTTCCATACCCTCAGGTCACTTTAAAAGATGTTGATGTACAATTTCTCATGTCTAGACATTACTTAGTTGTTTCAAGCTTAATTCTTTATAAAGTGTCAGTGAGACCTGCCAGACTGATCATCTTGGAAGACAGAATCTTTCTGTTAGCTCCAGAGCACTAAATAATTGAAAAAGGAACATAATTTTCTCCAGACTTTTTCAAGACTTGAATCTTGGTATGAGCAATCAAGGATACAGATTGAGCAGCTTGAGCAGATCTCAGCAGTACCACGTCATCTCCTGTTCCAGTTAGACATGTTTCCTATTTGGGTTTGCAAACAGTACACTGGAAGAATTATCCATATCTATAGGTAGATGTGACATTAATTGCTGGTTCTAAATAACATGAGAACTGCATTGTACTAACTGTTCCTACTGCCTGATGATTTGGGGATGCATAGCAACATTCAGCATGAAATAGTCAGCAGAATTCAGAATTTTTCTATGCAGACAGGACCAACCAGAACCTGTGGCCTCAAAAAAAAAAAAAAATGTTTTGCAGCTTAGTGCAATCCCCTGGGCCATCCAGACATAGCAAATGAAAACGTAGTGCCTGTTCCCTACCCTACTGCTCTGGTGAGCTCATCTGTTCTGGGTTGTCACATGGTTTCATTTCTGTGCCATAGGCACCTGGGATCGCTGATTAATCTTTGGCAGAAACTGGAAGAAACTGGGTACACATTTCAATGCTTAATGGGTCTGCAGAACCTAACTTCCCAGAGCTTGGCAGCTGCAAAACAGAGCCATTGTTTCACAACCCTTTGGGATAAATATAAATCTTGACCTCTAAAACCTTAGTTCGATTGTTAGATACCTGTTGGAATGAAACAAACTACAATAAAATATATTTTTGTATGTCTACAAAAATCATGAGTAGACAGAGACCATTTTATTTTTTTATAAAGTTTTTGAGGCTTTGTGTGTCCTATTCTGAGATGATATTTAAATCTATTCCTTTGCTTTTTGCAAGGTTTCCTATGTCTCCTCTGGTTTTCATCTAATGGAATCAAAGCCTCTTGCCAGATTTCTGACTCACTGAAAAGCCTTTCACACAGGCTGCCATGTAGTTAAGAACCTGCATTGTGTAACTTTGAGAAGCTGCATTGTGTTTAGAACACTCTGTTTATTAGACAGTCTTGTATAAGTTAGGATCTAATCATCTGGATGACTTGTTGACACTAAGTTTGTGATGAAATTTGAGGTTTACTGTAGCCAAGTACTTTGCCATGCCAACACTACAGGCTCCCCTTCTTTATCTATTTTTTTTTTTAAATCTGGGTTTCTCTGTCCAACAAAAAAAACAGAGCTGAGCTATGTACGTTATTTAAAATGGAAATTAATACTGTTCCTGGTTTCACAGCATGATCAAGACATAATTTAGTCATACCAGCATTTTTATATTGCTTATCTAATCGACTGTGCTTTCACTCTGGATTCTGGGCTGCAAATTTCCAGCATAATTCTCTAGGAATTTGCCTAGCAGCCAGAGCAAAATAAAGGAGTTTAACTCTGAAGTTTCCCTTCAGTCCTTTGTCACTATCTGTTTGAGTTTGGATGAATTGCATAGTTCTCAGTCTTAATAAATGTCTAACTATCTTTGGAAGTGCTTCTTTTAGTTCCCACCATAAAGCAAGTTTCTCTTGAGTAATGGAAGCATTAGTGCTCACTAGATCACTCAGTATTGTTTGCACTTCTTTCCTATTTTGTCCCTGATTTAGTTCCAGTACTCAGAAAAAGGCATTTCATCAAGTTTTCATGGCTCATGATTTGATGAACTTCAAATAATAAGAAACATTAATTCAAAGAATCTTTATTTTACATATCTCTCTCTCTCTATAAACATATTTTTTAAAAAATCACAAATTACTGTTTTAGAGCTTTCTAGCCTTATATACCATACCTCAAAATTCAAACACTTCCTTTTTCTCACTATCTTGACGCTATCATGAACAACAATACGTGGGTCAAAGAAATTTTCTCTGAATAAAACACCCTTATCTTTCCATGTATTTAACCCTCAAGATGACAAACACAAGCACTAATTTGATTCCATCAAGATAGTTTAATGACATGGGACAATTTATTATATTTCTCTTTCCTCACAAACAAGTGAGGCAATAATAAACAGTGAAGGTCATCAAATGCAAATCAGTTAAGAAAAAAAACTTAAACAGATACTAAGTTCAAAAAATGTTGCATGTCTTGCAGATAAGGAGTACTTCCCACATTTTCTTTTATTGAGAGCACAACATTGGGTACAACGGTCTGCTGATCTTCTCCTTAGGATGTGATTTTAACTAGTGGGAATCACGTTTGTTAAAGAAGTTGTTTAGAAAGAATAACTTCTGGCTGGCCACAGAAGAGAGAATAAACCCGATGAAGGAAAAAAGAAACAAACAATTTTAAAAAATCAGATTTTTTCTGGAAAAAGAAAGTAATGCTAACTCAGATTGCACAAATGAACAGCTTTAACCTGATAGTTCTGAAGGAAAGATGCTGCTGTCATTCCCCCAAGGATTGTTCCTACTGTGCAAAAAGGGTGGTACTTTTTATCTCATGAGAAAAAAAATGAAATCTAGTAAACAAGCTGATGCCCATGAAAGAGAATAAGAATGGAAGCAATGTTTTAGGTAGCATTTTACCCGAACATTACCATCTTTTAAAGTGGTAATATCCAGACAAAGAGCCTTAAGGATTCTGAAAGAACTATGCAGTGTTTTGCTACTGGTAATTTTTTTAATGGAAAGTTTATTCAGGTTAGATTATGAACTTCAGCATTAAGGGTTTTTCTGTTATAATCATGCCCTCATTCTCCACATCTGTCCCATTACATCTAGATTATGCTGACTGAATACCGTATGATTTCATCTCTTTCTGAAATAAAAATATTTCCTTATATCAAAATCAAGGTAATTTTATGTAGTTTTAGGAACTGTCTTTTCTGTTGGGATAGTGGTAAATGTAAATGTACTGTGTTAAAACTGTGCATCTGGGGTTTTTTTGCCTTGTAACAGAGCTATCCTCTTACTGCCTGTGTGGTAAACATAAAGTAACTTCAAAACAGAGTCACCTCATAACCTGAAATCCCTTATAATAAGTATGCTCTAAAGATAAGGCAAAAAAACAAAGTTATTTTCCAGGATCTTTATTTGTGACATACTTTTAAAGTGTTTTTTATTTTTTCTTTCTGTAAATGAGATATGAAGATCTCTGTAAGCATTTCCATAACAACGAGTTTCACAGAAGTGTGATTGATTGTGTTCTGCTTTACTATGCACCTGAATTTTATTATTTAATTTGATCCCTCCAACTGATGTCATGCATACTACTATGTGACTTTCTGGCATAATGGTCACACACTCCTAAGACTTGTCAGATTACATTTTATAGGAATTGATCAGTCCAGAAATAATCAGAGAAAACTTACAGGACTGCAGGGCTAGATTCACTTCTCCTAGGTCAGATGGCCAAAGGGTAATAAATCAGCTCCTGAAGGGCAGCTGACTGGTTTTTGTTTTGCTGCCACTTCCCCAGGCCAAATAGCCAATTCTCCTTTTTAGCCTCTCCAATACCTTGGATCAGAAGGTTTTCATCCTGAATGAGGCATCTGGCTTTTTGTCTGACCTGTGCAGATGGCAGCTGAAGGCCAGCAAAAAGTTTTTTTGTGAATGCCAATGTTTCTCTCCTCCTTTAGCAAAGACTTTTGCAAAGAAAGGTCCATCTCTCACCCAGAATCTTCCTTGTTTTAGACTGGGCCTTAAAAAAGGCAAGTCACTTACTACTCACCATACTTTATCACTAGATGATAAAGTGATATAGCACTGAATTGTAACAAAGTAAAATGAGTACTGGAATTTGACATTACCAATGTCAAAATGCAGTAATCTCAAGGCCCATAAAAGGATTAGGAAAATCATAGAATGGTATGGGTGGGAAGAGACCTTAAAGATCATCTATTTTCAATCCCTCTGCCATGGGCAATATACAGCTTCTCTAGGCAACTCCTGCCAGTGTCTCATCATGTTAAAAAAAAGAAGGAGTTAATCAAAATATACAATGGTCATCCAATCTACTATATGGACAGTTGGCCAGAGAAGGTTTAAAATGTCCCTGGGGAAAAAAAAATCCCTCTATTGTCTCACTACCTCTTTTGCCTCTCTGATTTCATGGCCTATTAACTCCAAGGTCAAGATGGCAGGAGGAGGTCAGGGTTGAGTAAAACACAGTGAGTGTTTCTGTCTGAGATCCTCCTTTACTGGGTATTTATGTAGGTCTGAGGCTCAGCAAGAATTAAGAGCTATCTCACATTTAGGGAGTTTTAGGATTTTGACAGCTGCCCTTATGGGAACTGGACTTGAATAAAGTCTGTGTGTCTAATTTGGGAAAAGGTGGAAAAATTCTGCAGATGAACAACATAGGCAGCTTAAGCATCTATGACAGAAACTTTCACTTGCCTAAATCTTGGATGAATAGCAGATGCTGATGTTGACTGAGGGCTGAGGATAGGCAGTGTGAATCATGGATTGGTGCTTAATCATTTAAAACATCCAGATGGCTAATTTATGGTAGATGAATTCAGGTTTCAGAGGGTAATCACATCACCTTATTTTAGGTATATAAATTAGATGCCAAAAATAGAAAACTGATCTTTCTATGTTCCCTCTGTAGCCAACAGGGAGACACTAGTCTTCAAGAAAATTAATCAAAATTAGATTTGTGCTCTGAATTCTAGAGAAGTCTGCTGGTCTTTGCTGATTTTAAATGATGTGTCAATAATTTTTCCTCCATACACAATGATTGTATATCTATAGATGGTATAAAATCACTGTTTTCCCAAATTGAAAAAGTTGAATATGCATTGATGCAGCCTCAGGACTGAGATTCCAGAAGGCCAAAAATGAATCAATTCATTCAAAGGTTGATTTGAACATGCAGGATTACAATGTATAATCCATCAGCAATAAATATGCTTTAAATTTGGAGCTGCAGTAGACACAGGAAACTTTTGCTTAGTAAGCTCCTGGGAGATGCACAGAAGAGGAAATAGTTAATAAGAGTCAAGCAAAATACATCAATTCATGGTTACAATGCAAACAAATCTGCTTTTCTGTCAGGTGCACAGGCTAAAGCTGCCTACAGGCAGTTTTAATTGACAAGCACAGCATTCATGAAAGAGATAAACCATACAAATTCTGACCTTGCCCATATCAAACAGGGAAATATTAACATAAGGATTCCCTTCATCCACTTTATTATGATTTATACTGGAGGAAATTATGATGAAAAAAATATCTTATGTGCCCATGTACTTATTCAACATCCTGCATGTCCTTTGCTGAGGTAAATAGATGGTTGTTATAGCTCATGAAAGGAAAATAAAACCCCTTAGTTTTAGAGTATGGGAATACCAAGGGAATACAGGATTGCCTTGCAAAAAGAACAAATCTTTCACTAGGACTTCCATTTACACTGTCAAAAATCCAAATGATAATGATAACTCATTCACACCTTTTGTTTGAGTTTTTTGGGATAGAAACAGATTTCCTTCATACTTTCGTGAAGTCCAGTGTGTGACCCTTGTCTCCTAATTGTCTCTAGTAGCACAAAGGCCTAAAGTGGATTCTAAAACAATGTTTATATCCTTTCTGAAATTGGTATCAGTATGTTCATGCTGGACTACTGCCTAGAAACAGAACTAGGTGTTTGATACTGCCACTGTGGCAGGCACTTTTTGATAATTAGTATGTGCAAATTCCAATGACATTTGAAGAAATAAGGACTCAATTCTCTGAGGACACATTAACCTGAAATGGGGCTTTCATGATCAGTTGATTGGTGTTATTTATTTATTTATTTAATCTGGATTCAGTTTCTTTTTGAAGACATGGCACAATGTGCAATGCATAAAATCTATTATTAAAAGGGTGACTGAGGTCTCACTATTTCTTTGATGAACTAAATTTAATAATTATATAAAGACATATGGAGACACGGTGTGAAACTAATATGAAATTTCTACTTCACATTATGGCCTTAATCTTGTGGTGATGATTCAACATGTGTGAAGCTGATCTGAAGACTGCACACAATAAAAATACCAATATTGTGAAGACTCGCTATTTTCTGGTTATGGCAGTGATTTTATGTGAATAATTATGATCTATCTGCATAGTTTATAGTTACAAGAAAAATAGCAAAAACAGTTGTGACAGCTAATGCAACTAATGTCTGTATATTTCCAGTTTTGTCCTTAGCTGTAGCTGCCTGGCCAATCAGCCACAATACCAAAAGAGATAGTTTTCCATCTGAGTTGCACCCCAAAGCAAGGGCACCTATCTATAATATTTGGACAACAACAATTTGATTATATTCCTCTTTAAAAAAAAATATATATATATGTATATGACAAAATAATTCATTTGGGAAGCATGGCTACATTTTAAGCACTGATCTTCAAACTTTCACCTTCAAACTATTATAACTCCAGATGACTGAAGTCACTATTAATTTTTTCAGCCTTCCAAGGTGCAGTCGTTAGCAGTCTCACAGTATCTATAATTGTCTTTTTATAGTTATAAAGCTGCAGCAATGGAAGACGACAGCTTGTGCCACTTAAATGGAACCCTGCAGTGATGTTTCCTGATAACACACAAGATTATGTATGGCACCTGCACAACCCTGGGATTATGAAAGTCTGGATAAGAAAATGCAAGGAAAAGCTTGGGGAAAGGAGGGTAATCTTTAGTCAGGTTGTGACAGGAGTAACAGAATCTCTGCTGGAAAGAGCAGGATAGGACCTCAGGCAAGCTTACTCTTCACAGCTAATTTTATGTAGCACATCACAGTGTGATAACCTTGGTATGAGAACAAGCCCAGAGGTGAAGTGTTTCCTTCAGACGGGTTGAAGTCCTTGTGCTAATTAAGATGTATGCAAACAACTCCACTGTGTGGTAGCTCAGGTTTTCTCCCTCATCATTTTGCCTTCCTCTGACATGAAACACCTCTCATAACCCTTGCATCTTGGCTGCCCTGTCTTGTATACTATGTCAGATCTTGACTCTCCTATTCTTTTTGAGCATCCCACTAGATTTCACCACTGTTTTCCTATAAGATATCACTCATTCCATCCTAACCACCTTGCAAGAGCCGTAAGCATGCATCTCATCTTTGGCACTGCTCAGTGCTTTCTCGGACGCTTGTCTAGACCACTACCTTAATATAATTTTCTAAATGTTCCAACTGCTTCTCAAGTTTCTTCCTCTGGCTCTCTATCTCTTGTTCCACCAACTCTAAGGTCTTAATTCTCTCCTTGAGGTAATGTACAATTTGTTGCTGCAAATTTCTTTTTTTTTACTCTCTTCTTCAGTTGCACTTTCTATAAACCCAGAACTACATTGCTTTATTGACCTTAACTTTGAAAAGACTTCTACCATGCAGCAACATATGTGTATCAATTTTCATATGTGAGCTCAGTCATTGTCATCATTAAGACTTTGATTAGAATTTAATTTTCAAAGTTTAAATTAAAATTTTTATAAGCAGGAATGAAAAAATACTCAGGAACATAAGGAACATAAGGAACATAGCATATGCATTATTTTCATTTAGCTGGTGTGTGTTAAATAATGGATGATACGTCATCTCATCTTCTCTGTTAAAATAAGATTATCTATCTTCTGCCTACTTTCTGAGTTCTTCAGTTTCAACAATCACTTCGATTCTGAAACATCTTAAGAAACAAAGGATAAAGTGATCTTTTTAATACCCAGAAGTCCGTGACTTCTTGTTCTGGATATGGAATGCTACTCAGATTTTCCAATAGTCTTACAGGGAATTTCTCAGCCATGGTTTGAGAGTTAGGGATTTTCAGATGCCTTCTCATGCCTATTTCTAGAGTTTACCATTAAGCATCTGTCTTTATAGACAGTCTTTACAGATATGTCTTCTGAAACATCAAGGCCTGGATTTACCACACTTCATTTATGTGGCTGATGGAGATGATGAGTCTGTGAGAGCAGTTGTTCTGTGTTCACTGTACAGCAATTTGAACAAGATGTTTGTATATCAGAGATACCAAATTCCATGTGTGCACTCAGAAAAAATCTCAGGTCTTAGGAGGAATGATCCACCCTCTGAAGGTACCAGAGTCTTGTCATTGTCTATAGTGATGCTCACAATGTCTATGATATTTGTACTAATTACCAGTGTCTGTGATATCTTAATCTTATGGCTTGCTTAAGTATTTAAAATGTGTGTGATGAATCTAAGCCTGGTCTATTTCTAAAGAGTCATATAAACAGCATATACACTTCAACTGCTTTTAACTTTTTTATTTTCTGTTTTAGTGCTGATTCATTGTTAATTATAGAAATCCTAATCTCATTAAAAGTCTTGTTGGAGAGGGCCATAATGCTTTCCATTAATAGCCAGAGAGGGAGTAAATTGAGAGCAGAGCAGAAATGAATAAAAGTGACAGTGTGATAGGAAAAAAACTCATCTTTTTGAAGTCTTTGAGTAGCAACTCCAGAATAAGATGCAGACAGACAAGCTTTTTAAATCAGGCAAGTCTCTAAATAGTCTTTTCATGCATGACAATAAAAATCTAAGTGAAAACTTTAAAATCTTTTTAATAACATTGATCAGATTATATTAGCCCAATATCATGTATTGATGACAGTTCTGCTCTGAAAATTACCTCATAACTCAACATGTCTTATTAATTTTTCCTCACTACATGGCACTTTTTAAAACAATTATGTCTTTTTTTAGATCCATATATAAATTTTTCTAAGAGAAGGAAACTAAGTTACTGACTATTTTTTAATGTTATTCCCAGATAGAAATTGCTAGTGTACTTTCATGCAGGTTTTTTATGAGAAAATATTATATTCTCATCTTCTGTTATTCATTGGGTATTTTTTTTTATTTTTGGATTTTTTAAAACAGAGAATATATTGCAATCAAAAGCACTAAACTCCTTTGATAGGTGAGAGGTATACCCTAGAGAGAGCTTTCAAAAAATCAAATCAAGTATATGAAGTACTATAGAGATTATGTCCTTGTACTCTTGTAGGAGAAGAAATAAGAAATCAATTTTCTTTGCAATATTTATTTTTCAAATAACAATTCTAAAGCAGACTGGTGGTTTATGTGCAGAACCAGATCATTCTTTCCATATCAAGTAGAACAATTTTGTCAGACTCATTTTGCTGCTAACATGGATGTCATGCAGTTAAATATAAGCTGACAGAATGTACGACATAACTAGAGTAAATCTTACTCATAACGATCAATTTTTTCCTCTTAAAAAAAGAGAAGTTCTGTCTTTGGAGTGGTTTTGAACTGCCAAGGGAAGATAGTACCCTGAGAGAAGATATTCTCTTAGTCTGAGAGTTCTTAGTGGAGGTCATCAATTCTATGGATACCACGTCTCTGTAGAGTCCCCAGCAGGCTTGGAGTTTAATGCCAACTCAGCCCCACATGAGAGAGCGAGAAAGAGAGAAAACTCACGAGTTCAGATAAATCCAGTGCATGATATCCCAAGGTGTGCAATATCCTTTGGTCACCTGGGGTCAGCTGTCCCACTTGTGTCTCCTCCCACCTTCCCTTGTTCCTCCCACCTCCTCACCAGTGTGGCAGCATGAGAGGTCCTCGACACTCTGCAAAAGGCACTCAGTAATGACAAAACCTTCTCTGTATTACCTTCTCTGTATTATCAACACTTGTGCTGAGTTTTCAACACAAATCCAAACCAGTGTTCCAACCTGGCTGCTCTGGAGAAAATTAACTCTGCCCCAGCCAAAACCAGCACAGCCATTTATGTTAAGTGCCACTGAACCGTGTTTGAGGGAGAAAGTATAATTTTCTACACGGACAAAACATTTTTCATTCCCAAAGTTTAATTTCTGAAATGATTTCTTTTTGTGCATGTGTCACTAAAGCAACTGTAGATCATGGAGTGCAAAGGCCTTTTTGTGCCAAGCACTGTGCCCATGCAAACAGCTGAAACAGGTGTGCACATGCACATGCACACTCAGATGCACTGCTGCTAAATGATGATGTCTATATGGTAACAAATGGAAGCAGCTGAAAGCACCTTTTTTAAATCACCAAGGTAATACCTCCCTTGAGGACAGGAAAGAACAGTGAAGAACAATAGTCACCCTAAGTGGCATAGTTAAGTAGCACAGAGGCAAGGAGGTCAACAGAGAATGGTCTCAATTCAGTGCCAACAAAAATTGCTGTAATTCCTCAGCAAGGCACCTAATTGGAATCATGCACATTGACAGTTTTACCAATTTTACTTCATGCTCTGGAGCAATATAAAAACAGCTTTGGTTGTTTATCTGTCCCAAGTGCCCATGATAGCAAACACTAAATCCCAGAAATGGTCATTGATGCACATGAAGTCTCTAGCACAAGCGACAGAGCCACCTTGTTCAGTGGGATCTATAGCTAGGGGTCTTGCCAAAGACACCTGATTCTAGACACAGATTTACTGTGGGTATTGCCACTTACAGCCCACATAAGTCTGTATCTGACATGGGAACAAATGTGCAGCTGTGCAGTCTATCCTTTTATGGATATGGAGCCTTTTATGGTGGAGATGGAGCCTACCCTTGCAGCTACAAGTACAGGATTTGAGCACCCTTCCAAGTTAATTCATTTGACATTGATACATGATCTGAAAGACAGTGGGAGGTGCTTAGGTCTCATCAACTTTAAAGGCTGTCATAGAATTTTTCAGAAGGTTAAAAGGCTTCACAGGAGTTGAAGCTAGTCTCAGCATTAAAAAAAAATTAGTACCAGTCAGACTAAGTAAGATGACCATGGTCTGATTCTTATAAATGCTGTAATACCTGGGGAAAAAGGTTTGAAGCAGCTCTGCTCTCCCTCCTTCACTTTTCCATCTGACAAGGAATATCTTCTGATTTGAGGGCCAATGCATAGGGAGCACAAAACTAGTGTATGCCTGAAGACATGAGGCTTAGAAACCACAAAGCTTTTACCATCCCATGTTGACACATTTTTGCACACACACCACCTCTGGTGTGCTCAAATGCACATAGCTACAGGAACAGGGAAGTCTTACTGAGAAACCTTCATGTTAGTGGCTCTAAAACTAACAGTAGTTTACAAGCCAACATAGTGACAGAGTAGAGAACTGTAGCATATAACAGTGAGTACAGGAAAGAAGATGTGTAATTAGATGTAATCGGTCTTTCCATATCTAATTGCTATTGACTGTGTCATCAAAGCTTTAATCTTCTCTCTTTATTTTCCTACCATCATCTCTTCTTTGTAATCTTTTTTCTTTATGGATGAAGAACCATTTAAGCAACATTTAAAGACTACAGACATCATTATATTGATTGAATTAATGAATATTTCTTCAGAAGCAGAGCAAGACTCCTGTGATTCTTTTCTAAGGAAAGTACATAATTTCTTTCTGGGTAGTCAAAATCTTGCAGCCTTATCTTTTTAGAGGCCTGCAGCAGTAGGTTATGTGGGACTGATGACTGGGCAAAAACATATTAAAGAGTACAGCTGTGTCTTGAGACTGCGAGCATTTGAGCTGGGGCAGAAATATATGCAGGGGAGGAGCTCATTCTGCTGTAAGCCTAGATAGACTCTGGAAACAAGCATGTAAACACCTGTTTCAAACACTGTTTATGGAAATACTTGTTTAAAAAGGGTAAATCAATCTAGTTCTATGAGAAGATCATCATTATGCAAATTGTCTCTCAGGGAGCTTAAAATAAGTAAGTTTTTTCTGGAGAAACATGACTGAACTTCAAATATTACTTAGTAAGAGGATTATACTGGATTTGATTTTACTTAAGACTGTTTCATAGAAAACAGTTTCTTCTTCTTCACTTTTAGCAAGCCATTGCTTTTGAGATATTGGTTTGGATTCAACATTAGTCTTAATTGACATAGGTTTAGTTATTTCACTTGAGTCCTTTATCATAAAGCTCCATATATCATATAATTATATATAAATAGAAGGATCTGTGCATGCTGTAATCCATGTACTGAGATGGAAGGCAAAGTAATAAATAGAGAAGCCTGGTTTGTGACTTTATGCCCACGAAATATATAGGTTGAAACAAAAGTTTATGCAGCAGCAGAGTTACATGATTGAGGTGTGTGATTAATTTTGGCTTAATTCTCTTTCTAATGATTTCCAAAATATATCAGTATGCGATCCACAAAACAGACACTTGGAAAATCAATCAGTTACAAGAAGTTGGGTGAGTTTAACACTAAGAAAAAAAAAGAAGTATAAGTAAAATCATGAACGCAAGAAGAAGAGAAATCAGGGAGTGGAGGAAGAGCTTCAGTCAGGTAATTCAATCTCATGAGGTGAGCTTTTTGCTATGGTCATTAACAGAGGTCCTCAATTTGGATGAAATGTTACATCAGACCATTGAAGAATCTAACCTTGGAAAAAGTGTACACATTGGACTTTATTCAGGGTGTTTTAGGGCAAGACAACCACAAATATGTATTTAATTTGCTTCTGCAGTTTGGATCAATTGTATTTACATCAGGCTGATGGATAAGAGGCAGGTACAGAAGGAGATGCAGTTAGATGGTCTAGAACACACCCAAGAGAGAAGCAGAATGGGTCTGAGGTAATAATTAACTTGTCCCTGGGAAAATGTTTTTTGGCTACAGTGAGAGAGCACCCAGAAAAGACAAAATAGGTCATTACCTGATCTATTCCTTTGTCCTTTCTGTGTTAGTACAAGAGCCTGTTGTATGTTTCACTGGGCTAAAAGGATGAGCAAAGAAAAGAAGAAAGCCATCTGCTCATGAAATCTGTTTACTTACCACAATAATATTGAGGTACCTGTTCAGACCATCATGGAAGTGCTTCATGTATTTCCTAAAAGCAGCCATTTAGCTAAAACCCAAGAACACAACAAGTTAAAAAGAAGTTCTAAGAAATCGACTAGAAGAAAGTATTCAAGGTTTATTGTGACTAATTCCATGCTTTGCTTGTCTGACTTTTACTTGCTTGAACTTCAAAGAATTTCAAGCAGCATTAGAACAAATTCATCCTTGTTACTCAGCAATTTCATCGTTCATACATGTCTTTGAAAATCTGTGCTTCAGATCCGAAGAAGTAGATGTTATGCAAATTAAAAAGCTGTAATTCCTTTGGAATTGCCACGTATGTTCAGTTTAAACCATCAGGAGCTGCACAGAGACAGAAGGGGTAAAACTCCTAGCCCTTTGATCCCAGGAGCATTTCCCCCCTCTGCCTGAGCCAGAGAAGTGCATGTGCAATGTATAACAGCCCTGTGGCCCTGGCTACAGAGGTCCTGCTAATAGAGAGCTCAGGCTGTGCAGCTGGCATAACCTGCATTAACCTTCAGGCAGGTGGCTGTGTGAGGGGTGGAAATGAACTGCAAACATGGACTAGGTGCACTGGAGGATAAGGACAGGGCAGAGGTGAGGCAGGGCAAGAAAATTTACTGTTAAATCGTATAAAAGAACCCAGCTTACATTTCTGCCGTGTCCAAGCAAGGGTTTCACTTCTCCCTTTCAGTCAACTCCAGGTAATTGTATCCATACTGACAAGAGTGTGCTGGGTTCAGATATGTCTCTACTCTTCTGGGAGACAACTGTCTTACTCCAAGCTTAAGCCAGAGTATGAGCTGGCCTGGGTGCATGATAGATGATCAGGGAGTTTGTCATAAAGAATGAGATCCAGCTTTAAGCTGACACAACATCAGAAACACATTACAGCTCTTAGAAGAAATAAACCCTTCTCAGTGCAGAACAGACGCTATATAACTCATATTAAGAAGAGGTCAATCTTTTCCTCAGTCATATGGTTGTTTTTGATAATGCATGACTTCAGGATTGAGGGATGCCCCAGTGGACAGTTACATCTAGACTGATTTGGTTTTTAAGAGCAATGCACACCTTGCTGGTACAGTGGGCAATAAAGAAATACTGACTTAGCCCCTGTCTGTAGAAGAGACAGTCCCACACTCACCATTGGCTGTAAGAACACCAATCTGCAAATTATGAATAACTAACTGCATGGAATCAATATTTCCCAACAGGATTTTAGATTCTAGGAGATGCAATTTTGAAAAAGACAGCTCAGGCACTGACATCCCTACTGGCAATGCCCTGGTCATGCTCAAATACCTGTTGACAGACTAAGAGTCAAGAATTTATTACTAGTATAATTGAAATCTTAACAGGCTATTATACATTTTAGCATTGTTAGTTCAGATGTAAATACTATATACAGAGAAGAAAATACAGAAAATGTTACTGCAACAGCAAAACAAACAACAACAATAATAACAATAAACAAACACAGTGATTTCTAATTGTTATGCACACTCTTTTTCCTGGTGTTCTTTCTGTTGTTCCTCCAAGTCCTAAGCTCAGTGATTCCATTTGGGAGTGGGGTGAGGGAGGTATCAGCACCTGTATATTTTTCACTCGGAGGAAATATTTCATGTTTGTGCTTTTTCACTCTACAATCCATTTTTAAAAAAATTTTTATTAATATACTTTTATACATGGTTCTATTTACATTACTCTGTAATTCCTCATACATCTGAATTTACTATAGATGATGCCTTTTACATGCACTAGAGAGTATTCCTCTATTTTTTATCTCTAAAGCCTATTTTTGACCAACCCCAGGACTGCATTTTTTTAACTGATCTTTTATGTGTTTTTTATAACTGTTGGGTTATATAGCCAGTGTCAGGCTGTGTCCCATCTCTTATTATCCCACATCTGCACCCCTCTGTACCATCCCTAATCTCTACTATGCAAGATATCCTCTTTCACAGCAAGCCTATATTTCTCTAAACAACATCTTTGATAATTGCTTCTTTCTGCTCTCTGTACAAAACTATTCTCATACTTTACAAAGACAACAAAACCAAAAGAAATTAGCCACAGACATCCCTAGATTAAACAAATTGCTGTCACAGCTAAACTAACAGAGTTGCAGGCTGGCCAGGTTCAGGCAGAGCAAGTCTGGTAGGTCTCACTATTGAGGCAAACTCAGTAAAAAGCCTATAACTTGTGACTAGCAATTGCAATAGTGTACAATGGGACTACACAAACACACACCTTACTTGGTTTCATCTTAATATAGGCTACCAAAACCAAAGTCTGGTATTCACAAAGGAGGTAGCTCAAATCATTCCAGTTCCACTGATCCCATGCTTTCCTTTGAGTGTAATTCCTGATGTCCCTTTCTGCAGACCTGTTCCCACCTAATTTGAGGACCTGGCTTTATGTAAGGAAATATGTCAATAAACTCCACTCAGGATAACTAGGACGACCTCTTTGCAGAAGTCCAGTGCACACCAAATACCTGGGCTGGAAGTTAAACACCATCAGCCTGCAGAGATTACAAACCATTGCTTTCAACACAGGAAATTGTGTGACAGCAGTATTTTAAGACAGAAGAGTTCAAGACAGTGCAATACAGATGCTACTGGCCTTTCTGTTCATGCTGGTAGTTGACAGTGTGCATTACAGTGACTTAATGGTGTATTTATCACAAACAGCATTGTCTAATGAATGAATACTTAATGAGCCTCCATTATGCTTAGAAGTGCCCTGTTTTAAACCATTAGCT
The DNA here is from genome assembly GCF_052056855.1 of Sturnus vulgaris. Lineage (NCBI taxonomy): Eukaryota > Metazoa > Chordata > Aves > Passeriformes > Sturnidae > Sturnus > Sturnus vulgaris. The sequence goes on along the minus strand of NC_142244.1, from coordinate 39,945,100 downwards.
CATTACAGTAATAAGGTATTTTCTACTGCAGAGGAGTTAAAGCAAATACAGCAGTTCTTTGAAGCCAGATGACTGCTTAAGGCAAAATAAAAGAGAAAGTAGAATTATTAATTCAAAGAAATAGAAACCAAATCTACTATACAGGGGGAAAAGCAGCTTTGAATTTTGTTTCTTTTTCTTGGTAGCATTTTCTGGTTTGGAAAAAAAGCAATTTATATTGGCAAGATAAGAGCTCTGACTTTCACAACTGGGGGTAGAATATATTGTCAGTCACTAATTGTCTGTCCTATTAGTCTTTTTGCCCTGCCTTTGGATTGAATTAGAGCAGATAAAATCATAGCATATGAGACTTTTAATAAGGAATTTCCCATAACTTGTGTTGAATTGCTTGGTCACTTATTGCAGGCCTTTTAATACCTTAGTTTGGGAACAAAACTTATTCCAGTGCCTCAGGCATGAGAAGCTGAGAGCTAGTGAAATATGTATAGTGTGATAGGATTTAGAGTTATTTGAAGAATTATGTAAGAGAGATATTTAGATGCCTAAATAGATAAAAAATGGTCTGATGGTGTCTTTAAAAGCACTTGAGTCATGTAAAGTTAAATATGAGGCTGGATGTCCGCAGTATATCTGTTTCCCTAAGTGCATATCCATTTCCCTAGGTGCATATCCAAACAAAGCAATGAAAGATTTACAGTCAAAAGAATTAGAAAATTATGACTGCAGGTACTTTTATTGAACTTCTGATTTATCTACAGACTAATAATTGTAGGTCTAATCTAGAGTTCATAGAATTCAATGGAATACTTTCTACTGATTTCATATACTTTATATCAGGTTTCTATAATTATAGTAAGTTACACTGAATGAGGAATAAATCTCAGAGAATTAAAATGTATTTGTGGATAATATGTGAGTAGAAAGTGGGCACAAAATTTAAATTACTTGCTATAAATTATTCACCCAATTACATTGCATGTAGATAGATACGGGAATTACTCATTAATGATTATGTATTCCACATAAGCATTGGCAACATGATGAAAAAGATTTATCATTAAGGATCTGTCCATCAGTAGAAAGGTTCACTGTAAAGTATTTCAAAGACTCTCATTTGACTCCAAATCACCAGCTATTAAACAAAGAATCGCTGGAAGCTGCCACCGTTTGGAAATAATATTGGTGGGGAAATAAGATGCTGTGTAGCAGGAGCAGTATTTTTAGTACATTTCTCTTCCCTTAGCCTCTCTTGTAGAGGCTATGTCAGTGTAGTTATTCTTCTAGGAAACATAACAGGAAGAGATGAATGGAGAATGTGTAGGCATAGGACACAGCCTTCAGCTATTCTATCCTCATAATTTCCTATAGGGAAATTTTAAACCTAATGATGTCACATATTAAATCCTTGTTGAAATTAATGAGTTTAATATTTCATTATTTCATCCATCTCCATACCTTCGGTGTGAGCCTAGGACACTTGCAATTTCCCTCCATCTGACTCGACCTCGGTTTGAAAAACAAAATATTAGGAACAGTTATGTCCAACACATAAAATGAATTCCTACTAGATTTAAAAGACCAAGCAATGAATTTTAAATTCAGGAGTGCCTGGTACCCTTTTTTTAATTTCATGCTTTGCTGTGCCTGCAGTCTGCTGTGTGTGCATGGCTGGGTGCAGGGCACACTCTGTGGCGTGGCTCAGTGTGTGCACAGGGGTATCCGTGCATTCATGCACCCACTGAGATCACAGCTCCATGCTTTCCTGGCTCTGTGCCATGCTGTGGCTCCGTGTGTGCACCTAAGGGCTCATGTCCCTCCGTGTGAGCAGAATCATAGAATCAGAGAGTATCCTGACAGGGAAGAGTCCCACAGAGACCATTGGCAAAGTCCAGCTCCTGACCCTCCCCAAGTCACACCATGATCCTGAAAGCATTATCCAAACCCTTCTTGAACTCTGTCAGCCTTGTACTATGAGCCCTTCCCTGGGGAGCCTGTTCCCATGCCCAGCCATCCTCTGGGTGTATCTGTTTTAAGGTGAAGGAAGAAATGGGCTTCTTGATGTAGACAAATGCCCAAAATACAAACATTCCATTTGTCCTTTCCGACCTAAATTATGGTGCAGTTATTTCATTGTGGCTTAGCCCATTTTAGTGACCTAAAGAGTTATCTTTAAATGGACATGAGATAATTCAATCTTCATGCTGCATTAGTTCTCAGCAGAAATGCAAGGAAATTTCAGTTATAGGATTTAATAGCATGGTAAGGAGGCGATTAGAGTGCATTGTATAGACTGTTTTATTGTAGTGATTTCACATAAGACCATGAAAATAACTCCAAATCATCACCCCCAGGATTGTACAGCTTGTCACTGTCAATTTCAATCTTGGATAATGCCACCCCGCAATGTGTGAGTGCATATCTGCAGAGATAAAAATAATTAAAATGAAAATTCAGAACTTTCAGCGTGGATATACAAAATATGGCAGAGAAGAACCCAAACAAACAAACAAACAAACAAACAAAAAAACCCCCCACATTCTGATATGATTCTATTCTGCTCTATTTTCCTGCCCGTGTCATTTGGCATGTGTGCATGTCTGTAGGTATTCACAGCCAATTCAGAAACAAGGTTGGTGATCCAGGCAGAAAAGGTGTAATTCTCACAGCAGATCTGCAGGACATAATGAAATTGGCTCTGTTAGCAGTGTTACTGAGCCTGCCATTCATCCTAGACCCATGTTTCACTGTGAACAAATTTGTGGACCCTTATCTCACAGAGAACTATGAACCAAATCTCTATTAACAATCTGAATGAAGGAATCAAGTGCACTCTCAAGTCAGTTTGCTGATGACATCAGGTTGGTATGGAGTGTTGATCTGTTGGAGGGCAGGAAGGTTCTACAAAGAGATCTGGACAGGCTGGATTGATAGGTCGAAGCCAGCTGTGTGAGGTTCAACAAGGCCAAGTGCTGGGTCCTGCCCTAAGGTGACAGTAACCCCAAACAGCAGTACAGATGGGGGAAAATGGCTGGAATACTTCCTGATGAAAAACCACATGGGGATGGATGCTGGACAGCAGCAGCTGAACGTGATCCAGTGTGTGCCCAGGTGGCCAAGAAGGCCAATGGCACCCTGGCCTGGATCAGCAGTGGTGTGGCCAGCAGGAGCAGGGCAGGGATTGTCCCCCTGTACTGGACACTGCTGAGGCCACAGCTCCAATCCTGTGTTCAGTTCTGGGCCCCTCCCTGCAAGAAAGACATGGAGGGGCTGGAGCGTGTCCAGAGAAGGGAACGGAGCTGGGGAAGGGTCTGGAGCACAGAGCTGGTGGGGAATGGCTGAGGGAGCTGGGGGTGTTTAGCCTGGAGAAAAGGAGGATCAGAGGGGACCTTCTCTCTCTCTACAGCTGCCTGAAAAGAGAAAAGGTTTTATCAAGGTGGGGGTCGATTTCTTTCCCAAGTAACAGGTGACACAACAAGAGGAAACAGCCTCAAGTTGTGCCAGGGTAGATTTAGATTGGATATTATAAATAATTTCTTCATGGAAAGCATTGTCAGAAACTGGAACAGGCTGCTCAGAAAAGTGGTTGAGTAGCCATTTCTTGAGGGATTTAAAAGACATGTAGATGTGGCACTTAGGGACATGATTTAGTGGTGGACCTGGCTGTGCTGGGTTAAGAGTTGGACCTGATGACTTTAAAGGTCTTTTTCAACATAAGTGATTCTGTGACTCTATGATTCTAAACTTTTATGCAGAGAGACACTGCCAGTAGATTCAGAGATTCACCACATGCTTAAAGCAACACAGTGTCCACACCTTTTCAGGATTAGTGAGTTAGTTCATTAACTTCTCAATGCCAGAAGCAGAGAACTGTGCCTTAGTGTAGCTTCATATCAGCCTCAGAATAACAGAGCTACAATGCTGAATGGAGTTTTTAGCTGCTGCTAGGGATATTGAGGATGAAAATAGACAGGGAAGGACACAGAAGCCGTGCTCAGAAGTGGTATTAAGTAAATATCATGCTAATGGCATTTACTGCCTCCTCAGTCTGCAAAGACTGTCCTGGGCAGAGATGGCATCACTTTTTCCCATAGCTCCATGCTTACTTGTCCTGCCATGTCTCACCTGTGTGAGGAAGGAAAGCAGCTTTTAGCTAACAGTTGCTCTCTTCCCTGTGAGGGATCTGGCAGTGAGGGCAGTCCACACGGGAGACTAATGAGACTTCTCACGGACCATTACTCCCAGAGCGGGCATGTGGAAGGACTCACAGCTGAGCCTGTAATTAATAAAGTAGAAGGCTGAGGCTGACTGGCAGGATATAAGGAATTATTTCTGGGAAAGGAGCAGAAGGCCTGTGGTTGGATCCAACACGGTGATGGAGCAACACTGCTGCTGCTCACTAATGGGTAACAATTGCAGCTGGAGGTGCTGCTGGGAACAGTGCTCCTCAGCTGCTGCTGCACATCTGCTCACCTGGGTGGCCTCAAACCTTTTCCCTAAGGCTCTCACAACTGCCAGGAAGTCAAGCTTTGTCTCCTGGGAACTGTGAGGCAAGACACACGTGTTTGTTCCTGTTTCTCTATTTGCCAAGGGCATTGGAGAGGTGAGAATGATCTGACAGCTGTTACTAGCAAAAAAGACACGGAAAGGAAACAAGAAAAATGTAAATGATAGGCACAGTGATCAATACTCACTGCTGAGTGTGTACTATTGGTGAACAGTGGGTCTCAGCTTGTTCTCAGCTGCAAACCTCTGTACTGCCCAGATTGCTGTCTTGTAAAGACACGACCTGGAACAAACTGCAAAGCAGCAGCTCTGAAGCGCGCTCGGTTTCCTCCTACAGCAGTCAGCTTTTGTTTGGACCTTGTCTTGTTTGAAACAAGACTAGTTGGTAAGAAAGAGGTGGCAGTGACTTTCCTAAACTCAGCATCTGAATGTAATTCCCTGAACTTTAGTTCCACCAAGTCAAGAACAACCAACCAGCCATTAGAATGGATAAATATTGCCATACTGTTTGTATGTGTGTATGCTGCCACTGAGACTCTCACAAGGATAGAAGGAGATTAACAATGGAGTTGACAAAAAAAGGTATATAGAGTACAACAGGAAATCAAATGCTGTTTTTAATTTTCTTGGAGGATAAAACTTCACTTTAAGGAGAATAACACTCAGTTTCCCTTCATCTCTGAATGCAATTTATGGAAAGAACTAGACCTGCAGTGGAGGGCAGGAATAAAAAGGAAACCCCAACTTTTCTACAGATGAGAAGATTATTAAAAATGTATAACCGCCATCTTAATTACAAATTACATAATCTGCATATTGATTAATTCTACTTGCTTTAAGCAGTACCTGCACAGTGGCTGAATTGTCTTTGGAAGGTCTTTCTGTATTTGCACAAAATCTCAACTGTGACATAAATGATTAATGCCAGAAATTGCTGTTTCTATTGCCATCTCTTAGAGGCTTCTTTTTGATTAAAACCCATTATACTGCCAAAAAAAATTCAGCTGCACCAAAGAAACTGCGGTAAATGAGTTTTAAGTTGACCAGAATTCATTTCCTGAGAGTGCAGAGAAACTGAAAGAATCTTTATAGGGCAGGGAGGGTAATGCTTGGCCTTTAGGACTATCTGGGTGAATCAGCACTGCTAGGCAGACTGACATCAGACTTGGATCAGAGCAGGGTAGGAACTGCTTCACAGTACAGTTGTCAGCTGAAAAACACCAAACTGAAAAAAAAAAACCCTAATAAAACGTCAACACAGAAGATCTTGCATAGTGTTATTGATAAAACATAGAAACATAGTGGCTACTGTGCCTTCATCTCCTAATTATCAGTTAATTTCTTTTTGTAGTTACTAGGTGCAGATCAGTTATATGAAGTGTGGCCCCTCTCACGATGACATCTGGGTTTTCCATTTCCTCACAACACAACACATTTGAGTTTCTTAGTATTACAGAGTGCTTTCCAACCCTCCACACTCATGAAAAATATTTTATTAGATTGTAAATGAAGTTGTCTTGTTCTCTGAGGTTATTTTCTACAGCAGTTTCATTTCTTCTGTCTTATTTTGTTTTTATTGGATGCTAAGGGCAAAAATGTAAAACAGCATCAGTAAAAGGAACTAAAAAAAGCCAAAAACCTTTAATGTACTTGGAGAGAGGAATTAAATTGTACTTCCAGCTCCTCAGCCTAATAGCTTATACAATATGAAATGAAACAGGGTAAGCTCTTTTACTATTTCAGCTTCCAGCAGTGTAGTTATAGGTAAAGATGTTTCATGCTTCCCATTATAAATACTCATTTACACAGCTTTATAGAACGTCACAAAAATTCACTCTTGATTGAAACTTACTCAATGAGGTCATAACCTAGGAACAATTTCAGAGAAATGTTGAATGAAATTGGGTTGATGGAGAGTCAGGCATTTAAGCACACAGAGTTACCTGAGAATCTAATGCCAAGAATTTTATCGATGTTCAAAATACTGAGGTGTAAAAAGATAACCTGCTGTGGCTGATGGAATCAGCACAATCACAGGGCTCATCTGAGCCAATTAAAGCATCAGTAATGCATTGTCAATAGGTCAAATCAAATGCACCAGCGGTTTTTAGGACATTGAGCTAAGAAATGCCTGCAGTATATGTAGAAGGAGGGAGGATGACAAAGAGCTGGAAATGAGCAGTCAGTGAGTGTGACTGCCTGTGTCAATTAGCTCCTGTTTTCAAGACATCTTTGTCTTTCAGGCTGGACCCTGTCTACACACCTTTTCCTGACACCAATATTTTTCCTAGGGTATCTTTTTCTAAGGTTTTCTATTTTAGTTAACAGATGTAGTAGCATAATGGGCAAAGGATCTAAGGATCTTCACATTTTTTGCTTCCACTTCAAGAAAATTGTGCTGCAAAGCAGAATTATGGCACAATGGTACCATGGTACACACACACACACACACACACACATATATATATATATATACACACAAACATACACATATGTAGATGTATGTACTTACATCATGGGAACTTTTCTGTCTCATTAAAATCCTTTTAGAATGGTGGATTTCACCCTCAAAACCAGAAATTCTGAAACTCCACCTCTCCCCTCCATCCCCTTTGTTGTTAAAATCCCTAAAATAGTGGTGCAAAACACAAGTGACCCACAATCTATCTCTGCTCTCATTCAGGGAGATTCTAGCCTTGTACCCTGGTAAGTCAGGTCTATATCTAACTATTAGGTTCTGGCATCAGTTCTTTGTTTCAGGAAATACTCATTTGATTGTACATTGTGAAGCAGGTAAAAAGAAGAGACTGAGGATATAGATCATGATTAAGTGATTAAGGAGCTAAATTAGGACACAGCAGGATCAAGTTTAATGATGATGAACTAGAAACTAAGAACCACTGTGGTTTCTGAGCTTCTTTGCTTTTGCACTCTGTGTTTACAGGCATGCAGTAGGTCTCTTCCTTGTGGCTTGATGGTCTATAGACTAAGCCAAATATGACCTTAAGAAGTAAAGCACAGTTTCTTTTTTCAGTGATTTTCCATAAGTCACTTGCACAGCATATACAGAGACCAGGGATCATTGTTTATATACCTGCCTGGTTCTGTGGTCAAAGCAGATGAGAGATGTTTCAAAAATACTGAACTTAGTCATCTGAGTTCTGTTTTCACAAAGGCTTTAGCACACAGTAGCTGAAATAAGGGACTTTTTAGGGCTTCACTGACAGCTACCTACATCCTCTTGCTTTTCTTTGGGATTTTACATCCTTATGTGTCACTTAGTCATCTACCTTTACCCTGATGCAATGTTCATGTTTCATTTGAGTTCTGATAATTGCCACTAACAGCCACATGGTGAAGTGGACTTCAGCTGATTCCCACTCTTTGCAGTTGCTGTGGAAAGAGGCTGCATCCAGACATCCCCCTCTGGATGACTAACAGCAATTGGAAGTACAATGCTATTAACAAAGATGAAATAATCTGAGAGAGTAAAACTGAGAAAAAGATGCAAAATTGAGGTGTTCATTTGCTAGTCCAATTTCGCATATCCTGAGGAAGAATTAAGTCCACTCTTCTGGCTTTGCTTCAGGATTTCTTTGCCCATATTAGCTTTCTTATTTTTTCTTTTGTGGTTTAACTGATAAAATAACAAGTGAAAATATCACCATGGGGGTTATGGAAAAGAAAAAGAATACTCAGTGATTAATGTCTTCTTGAGTTCAATGATTTCACTGAAGCCCCCCACATCCTATTTATTTTTCCAGGCAAGGCAATTTTCTCTAAATTATAGACACAAATAGCAACTGCAAAATTCCTCCTGTTCAATAATACCCACTGACTTCTTACATGAAAATGAAGTACACCAGCCTGTAAAGAGCACAGACTGTAAAAATAATTGCATTCATTCTTATTAAAATGTCCGGTCATTTGCTGCAAAAGTACAATTTGTGGTGGCAGGAGAAAGTAATTTTTAAAATAAGATATTCATCCAACTATTCATAATATGATTTAATCAGTAGATTGTATGCAGACTTTAAATATAAAATGTCCAAAATCATCGTAGTGAATTATTAACAGTTGATATCTTTGGGAAGGGAGAATTATAGTCCTTATTTGCAATGCTAGGAGAAAGGCAAAGAGGAAAAGACAAATTAGTCAACCAATGTGTCACATTTTTCATTCTTTAAAAATTTTCATCTTCCTGCTGAGCTTGGAGGATGATGTCCTAGCAAGCATAATGCTTAATTCTCACACATTCCTCAAGAAGCTAGGACCATAAAACTTATCAGCTTTTAATAAAGCATCATATTTTGGTGCTTTTGAAGATGTCACTTGAACATAGTTGTTATTCTAATCTATAGCACATATGTTTTCCAGAAGCTTGGCCAAGGCCTACCAAATTTCATACATATTGCATTAAAGCATATTTTCTGCCCTGTGGTTCCCTCATTTGTTCTTATAGCCCTTAGTCTGCAAAAACACATGCTTTCCTTCTCTGTATTGGACAAATTTGCTGGAGGCTACTCACTCAATCCCATTGGCTTACGAGATGAAAAATTCATGTATGATGCATTTACCAGCTTTCAAAATCTGGCACTTTTTATGTGTGTGCGGGAAGATTACCTGAAGCGTATTTGGCAGTTTTGCAGAGTTCTAATATGTGCTACCTGTGTATGTAAGCAATTTTCTAACAACATATGGTGGGCAGAAGGAAACCTTTAGAAGCACTTTGTTTTCCACTCTAGATGATTTTAATAGCCTGTAAAGATCTCCAGATTTCTTAGGAAAATCTGTAGCAGACAATAGATAACTTTATTAAACAAAAAGCAATGATAAACAGCCATAACATGTTGTTGCTATATTTTTGTATGGTGTCTGGCATTTCCAGTCTGTAATTCTCAAGAATAGAGGTATAGGATATGTCTTGTTCACTGAGATTCTTAGTTCATTGGGAAAAAAAAATGGCAAGTTTAGTTCTGTGCTTGTTTAAAAATAGCACAAATAAATAGAAGCTATTATAATATGTGACAAGAAAGTACATCAATTGCATTTACTAATCTTTTATGCCTCAAAGCATTTCCCTTACACAAAGAAATCCTTTCATTCCTGTGGATCTGATTCTTCAGGGCATGACACCCATTTTAACCTGAGGTAATTTCATCTCTTTTAATAGCATTGTACTTCAATAACACTGGTGTGGCGAGGTAGAGAATTAGTGCTGTTTCTACAAGGTAGCTTACAACCTCTTCTGCAAAACAGGCGAAGGAGTCAGAGCTCAAGGCTGTTTCTGTTAATCGTGTTCTGCAGTCAGACAGGCGCCCAGAATCATGAACCTGCTCCACTCCTACCCTGCGACGGCATCTCTGAGCTCCCCTTTGCACTCCTTGGCCCCTCCTGAGCACTGTGGTCACACAGCCACTTAGCCTGGGGCTCAGTGGTGGCTGGTGGCAGCTGCTGGGGGCAGACACGGTGTGACTGCCAGCACCTGCACACCCCTTCGTGCCCAGCATGTCCTTGAGAAGCCCCCTCTGAGGCAAGGGATCATCACTGAACCTCCTCGGTTTCCCTGGCCGCTTCTGGTAGGAGTGAGCAAAGAAATAATGAGCACAGTGTACGATGCACCGTCCTCCTGCCTTCAGCAACCTGCACCTTTCTCCCAAGTCTCATTTATTGGTGCCAGAGAAATGCATTTATTAAATAATAAGAGACTAGCAGTGTTTTGCCATTCCTTTTGCCATTACTTAGAAGTGGATTACATATGGCAGAGAATAAAATAGACTGAAAGCAAAGGATAGGCAGTGCAGTGTGTTTTTGTGGCAGGCCATTGGTTTCCTGAATTAAAAAACATCGCTGAAGGACACCAGAAACGCAGTTATGTCACTTAATATGGTAGTACCTTCCTTCTATGGAAATTCTCCAGAATCAATATTGTATGTAATTCTACTAAATCAGATATACAAGCAACACGCTAATCTCTTAAATACAGATTATAATTGAGTTTCTTCCAAGCTTTCATGAATTCATAATCAAAAGACAGAATTAATTTATTTGGCATAGAAAAGTGACAAAGACCAGATATAGACAAAATTACGAGACACTCAGAGAGTAGCCTAGACAATTGCTCAGTTTCTTAGTGCTGGGAATTTGGTATTTGATTTGAATTAGTGAAATATTCAAAATGCTTCTGTATGTTATCACACAGTGGAGCTGTCTGAAATTATTTATGCTGACATGTCTGGTAGTTCCTAACAGCTACAAAAATACAGCTCTTTGGGTTAGATTTACTTACATTTTGTATCAGCCTGGAAGCCAAATATAGCACTATTAACTTAAGTGGTGGTGATTTTACTAAAATGAAATGAATGCTTTAACAAGTTAAATCAATTTGGGATTTTTTTGTTGTTGTTGTTTTAAAAAGCACTGAGTACATCTCATAATTTAGATAGACCATTTTTACTAAATGTTTTCTTTATCTTGCACTTAAAAAAAAAATCCCTCAGGAGTGTTCAGGCTATTGGTTGTGATTGGGAAAGGTGCTCATCCTCATAAAAAAATAAAAAGACTGATGATAAGATGTTTGATTTCTAGCTTGCATCCCAAATTTCGTTCTCATTTTTGTTGAGAAAAGTTTGATTCTGGCATTCAAATTTATGTCTAAGTAGCAGTAAAGACTAGAGTTTCCAGGGTGCTAGCAAATCCACTTTTTAAAGTGAACAGTGTTTCTGTTTTCCCTAGATGCAGAAAGATACAGATAAACTATTTAAGACTTTGGGACAACCTCTGTAATTTTCAGCCTGTAGTTTGCTGGTATCTGTGTCATACTTATGTATTTCCACTTGGGTTTTCTCCTGAAGACTGTGCCACTCTTCCTCCTCCTGCTGTTCATTCTTCAGAAACATTTTCAGAGAGAGATCTTATCATCTTTTGAGGTTTTATTTTATGGGTTTGATCAAACAAAACTCTCTCATTCTTCCATTCTTACATTTTAGAAGGCCTCTTCTTTTCACTTTGAATTGATATGATCTGAACATTAGAGAGTGGGATGGCACTGGAAGAGGTCTCCATTTCTTGAGATATTTTAAGAATAAACTTTTCTCTACATGAAAAAATCCTCAGTGTTTCATTGTCATCCTACAATCATTAAACACAGCCACTTTCTCCTCTTCCTCAGCTATTTCCAGCTGGTAATCACACCATTGATAGTAATTTGCACCAATTTCCTCCTTATGTTGTTTGTGTCCCTATTTTTTCTAGTCTTGGAGTTTCCCTGCATGTTTTGATGTGACATTCTGACCTCCCTATATACTGGAAATACACTGTGAAACTGAGTCATGAGCAAATTTCATGAGTAGACAACTTTCTGTTTAGTTGAATGGTACCTGGCTATTTCTTTTAATATGCCTTGCAAAGATGAGCATGTCCCACTTTTGGAAAATTCTCTATTTTATTCTTCTTGATATCTAGGATAAAACCTTTTGTTATGATGTCTTCTTTCATTTTCTGTCTTGTGTATCTACCTTCTTACTTGCTAGCATTTTTTTTTTTTGACAGAATAGTCATCTATTTTCGAGTCAGGTCCCTTTCAACAAGATTTCCCCTTTTTAGGGACATGTTCTTGACAGTACAGTCCTTCAACCATGAAAAAAATTCAGAAGTCATTGCCTTCTAGAAACCCAGTCTTCTTTCTGTTCAGTTTTGAGCTAGTTTCAAAAGCAGGGTCCTCCAATGCAGTTGCTATTTGTTCATTTCTACAGGTAACAGAAAACAACCATGATTTGGAAAAAAAAAAAAAAAAAAAAACCAGAAAGAAAAAAGAAACAAAGTATCCTCATTTCCTTTTGAAACTCTGTCTAAAGCAGTAGTATTCTGTGCATTTATCTTGTGATTTTCTGGAAAACGCTGCTCCCTGCCATCTCTGGAAACAGTAGCCTAGTTACTGCTGTAATGTCTGATTTCCAGGCAGGAGAAAAAAAAATAAAAGCTTCCTAATGATATTCTTATGTAGTGTTTTCTTTCCAAATAATATGAGGGAGATCTCTGACCTTGTCCAAATCCAAGCCTCTAGGAGCTCATGTTCTTCTCTTTCATTTCACAGCAGCAATGGACAAATCACTTAACATTTCTGTTGAAAAGGTGAATAATCCTTTTTCCTAATTACTCCAGGAGCCTGGCTAGTCTTGACTTATATTAATTTTTGCATCATTTCAGTCACCTAGGCTCATAGTCCTTCTTTATCCATTACTGTAGCAGTTGCACTTGTCTATTTTCCCTGGGATCAAGTGTGGAAATACCTCATCTCCCAATTTTCTTTTTTTACTCCTACTCTAAAGCCTTTTTGATGGGTCTCAATGGCCTTACCCAGACATTTCTCTGCTGTAATATGAAGCTGAAACATGTTCTTTCTAGTAATACCTCAATAAAGTTGAATCTCCCTGAACATTCATAATTTAATCAACTAATTAGTCATCTTTCCATCTTCATTATCTTGTCCTCTCCATTTCTTTGTCAATTACCTGAAAAAAATAATGTTGATGATCAGCTGTGCCTTAGCACTGCCATGCATCCTCTGTAGGCTGTGATCCTTGAGTAAGAATGCTTCTCAATATGTGACATTTATGAGAAATTGAAGAAATCAAACTGCCAGAAGATCTGGAGTGCATATGGGAAATTTCAGATGAAAATATTGAGAATGGTTCCAGATCAGGATAGTAAAATACCCAGAGTGAAATTTGCAGTGCATTAAATATATGATACAGAGGTTGCAAAAGGTTAGCTAGAAAATATTGCAGAGAATAAGCAGTGCCTTTTTCTGAAATGTTCTAAATGTGGTCTGAAAAAAAACCCTATTATGGTGTCCTGCTTTTTAGTTGGAAATTAAGGTCCCCAAAAGGAGCAATATAAAAGGTAAGAAAGGCTTTGAAATTATTGTTACATCAAACAAAATGCTCGTGTTTATAACATAACCACTGCATTTTACAATTTAGAAATATAATCAGGCAGACCTGTTTTTCCATATATAGAAAACACTTTGTTCATTTTCAATAGTAATGAACCAAGTCTGAAAAATCAAAATAGAAGTTTCCATTTGTGCAATAATAAAAATCTGCTGTCATTTAGAGGTACACATAATGATCACATATATTAAAAAAATCATTATAAAAGAAATTTTTATTATGTCTTTGATGATATATAAAATATCACATCATTACATGATCAATTATGTTAGCATTGTACTGTAAAATTCAATAAACTACTTCAGAGATTGATTAATAACCAAAACAAAGATGAAATATTGAATTAGTCTCAAAATCCTCTGTTTATACAGAAACAACAGATTAGTCCTACCATGTGCTATAAACTAGGAGGTAATGGAAGAAGCACAGGAAGCTGGGCTGGATTCTGGTTTCAGTTCTACAGAGTAGGGTCTGAAGACATCTATTGTCTACACAGAGTGAATGGAAACAGACAGGCTCTTTGAAAAGGTAATTTATTCATGCTTTCATAAACACCTGTCATGAGGCAAATCATCCTCTGGAGATGCCCATCTCCCTCACAATTTGAGAATGTAGCTGAGCCAAATGAGGCACACACTTCTGGATGGAGATGGCAGGATGCTGAAGGGCCCCCTTCATTTCAAACCTGTGGGTGAATTCCTACCCCACTGAGGTCACAGGACTTCAGTGCTGACTGACCATGGCCTAAATCTTATAAGGAGTGGCTGAGGATACCAGGGTTTTCCAATCTGGAGAAAAGAAGGCTTGGGGGAGGTCTTATTTCCCTCTACTACTACATGAAAGGAGGTTGTAGTGAGGTGGGGATCAGCCTCTTCTCCCAGACAGTTAGTGACAGGACAAGGGGAAAAATGGCCTCAGAGGCTCAGGCTGGATATCAGAAAATTTCCTCATTAAAATAATGTTAAAGCACTGGAACTGTCTTCATCCCTGGAAGTGCTCCAAAAACTATGCAGACGAGACACTGCCCAATGGGGTCTAGTGGGTGTGGTTGGTATTAAGTCAAAGGTTGGATTTGATCATCTTGGAGGTCTTTTCCAAACTTAATGAGTCTAGATCACTATTCTTGCATCTTCTTCAAGACAGAATTTTATTACTTTGTGTAAAAGTTACTTAAATATCAAATAATCTTTCCCACTGTGTTGTCCTGGTTTTTTATACTGACTTAATTCAGTGAAAATTCACTGTTTCATAAGGTATTGCAAAATCTGCTGTTCCTCACCAAAGAGTCTCGTGTAACCTGACAATTATAGCTCCTGTCTCAAATATTCAGAGTTCAGTAAACATTCAAGATGATTGAGAAAGGAGTACAGTGGAAACATGATTATGCCCATTCTCTTTTCCACTCTGAAACTATTCTTATTTGCAAATTCTTGTGCACAAAATCTTGTGTGGAAATTCTTATTCCTCATGACTTTCTAGTCTACTGACTCCCTCTGAACTAGTGGGTAGATCCAAACTAGAGCTCAAAACTGTCTCTTGTTTTGTTAATATTATACAGATGCATAAGGATAAAGACAGTCCCAGGGATTTGTTCTTTTTCATGGTTTGTAAATGATTATCTTCTAAAGGTGTCACAGCTGCAGCTTTTGAAAGGTGGATGTTAAAAGCATACATGAAGGAAGAGCTGAGGCGGGCATAAACATGGAGTGATCCTTTTCCAAATCTTTAATGTGTAATCTGCATCAGTTATTCAGAGCAAATTAATTAAACCACTTGCAGACCAATTACCCACATTTTTTACTAGAATCCTAGTGGAAGTATGCACCATGGGGCAAAGAAATTCTTGAAATTAAGGACGCAATACACGCTTCAAACACACACCATCCCCCACTCCCTGCATCATTGTCATGTTATACTCACCATATTTACTAAAGGTCATGAGAGCCCTTCCAAATGTACAGAATCAAGAACAAGGAATTCATATCTGCAAAACCTTCTGTGATTAATAACTCAAAGAAAATAAGTGAAAACATTAACAGCTGATTGAATCAGTTTTATGGGGGGCAGTTCTGCGTTTTGGTGTTTTTCCTAGTATCGGCCCAAGGCCAATCCCCAGTGCAGATATATTGGACCTGAATAAAACCAGACTTGAAAAAAATATGTCTAGAATAAATCAAATTCTGTGGAAGTTTTGACATAGCAGATTCACATCAGAGATTTATTCTGGTATAGCTCCCATGAAATCCATCATTGTACTGCACCTGGAAATATCATATTGTCTAGAAAAGTCACTGGAAAATTGATAGATTCCCAGTTGTATATTAGTATATATATTGGTGTAGCCGTATTTCTGTGAATCTACAGTCCTTTGACTGTATACTAATGACTGATCAACAATATGTATAAGATTTTTGTGGACTTTACTGTAATTCCCTATGGCAGTGTCAAAATTGCAGGGAGGAAAAAAAAAAAAGACTGCTTGTTGTGTAGAAAGCCCTGTTTGAAAAGGATGAATGCATGCATGACACTGAAAAAGTAGACTTGGATCTGACAACAGGAGAACATTGTATGTTTTGGATACTGCTCCTCACTAGCAAGGCTCCTCTGCTTCTGCACTTCTTGAAAGGCAATGATTACAACTTCTGCAAGTAAGACGGGACAGTTGAAACAGGAAGTTATTGTCTAATGATATCTTTTATTTGATCACCAAATCCTCCAACATTTCTACCATTTGTCATTCCTGTGGTGATAAGAGGTCTATCTGCTAAAGCTGTGTGCTGGATTTTGTCTGAGTGGCTCCCTCTGAACTGAAAAACTTCTGTGTTCTACTTTGGCAGCTCAGTGGCCAAAGAACAGTCTGCTAATGGACAAGGAACCTGGACTTTCTAGGGGTTAGAGAAATCATTTAATCACATAAGATATAGGTAGATGTACGAACAGCACATGTGGGAAGTGGCACAATACTGCTTGGATTGGAACTTTCCTGTAATTGCTTGCTTGGGGCATTCATAAGAAATAACATCCTACAAAATTATCTCCTTGAAGAGCTGAGTGGTGTAGCAGAGTACTTACATTCTGTGGTTAATCTTCTCAGAGCAAAAACTATCAGTAAATATCACACTGTAGTTCCGAGATCTTTAGTGGTATTTTTTAACTATTTCACCCTTGTGCCTATTTTTGGGTTCTCTGTGGCAGGTGTAGCAAAGAGAGAGAATAAAAGCTTCTTTCTGCCTTTAATTGAACTAGAAGATAGAATAGATGTTCACCCAAATTAAGTTATCACAGAAGTTATCACAAAGAGGGCTAACAAGTGTGTGAGTCCAATTTAACCTTTGCCGAGATTAGGATTATTTTTATTCTGCTTTTTCAAGATACCAGTTTCTGATGTTTCGTTTCTTGTCTCTCCTCTTGGAAATCACTCCCCCAGCACCTCTTCAGTAGAGTTCAAGTCATGTGCTACAAAGTTCCTGGCACTTTCATCTTGTCCAGGCTGATGTTACCTTTCTGCTTTGCCCTCTTATATAAGCAGGTATTTCTTACATTCCCTCTCTTCAAGCCAAAACTCTGCTGAAACTAGGGGGAGAAACAGTGAGGCATGATTTTGAAATACCTATTTCTGTTCTCAGTAGAGGAGCTTAGAATTCAAGTTACTAATTGTGTCTTTAGAGAAGAGTCTAACCAATTATGCATATTTCACTGTGGTGACGCAATATGCTTTTGTGTGGGAAGCCTTAGAGGGCAAGACTCTAGGGGTTTTATCTTTTCTTTCCAGTAACTCAGAAGAATAAGGGATCAAAACTGAGTGCTTTATCTAATTGTAACTCAGATGGTGAATTCAATTTAGTGTCATCTGGTAAAGGCCAGCTATTTGCCTAACTAGGGATATGGAGCCTGAAGGAGCAATGGAAGTGAGATGAAAATGTATAGTCAATCAAAATGCATATTAGCAAGTTTGAATCTATTTTTATAAAAGTATTGTAAATTTCAAATGGCTGGATTATAGTGCTTTTTCTTTCCTTGATCTACTTAATGCATATTCTGTTGCCAGAACCTTCAGGTGTTCTATTTCAATAAAGATGAATCTTGGTGTCCTAGTTTTCCTGTACTGTTCTACTGTTCTATACCTTTTTTTTTTTTTTTTTTTTTTTTTTTGGCAGACACTGAGTTGACTGTTCTTTTCTTCATGTATGCATTTGTGGACATGCGCAAATGAATGAGATTGCTCAAAATCATCCCTACATGCTTTTGTCTATCTAAAAAATGTGTGTCCACCTGCAGAAATATTCCTTTATTTCTCAGTCTTGGTTCTTCAACCCTTCAGTGGCTTTCAGTTTTAATACGCCATCTTTCAAAGAGTACAAGATGTACATGACCTTTGTCCACAAATCATTGATTCTATTTTCCCTAGCTATCATTTTATTTCATCTGGATCCACTCCCCCAAATCTCTCCCCACTACTGAAGCTTAATAGCTTCACAAAAATCTTCTTCCTTGGAAGAAATATGACCCTGGCAAATAATGATGAATTCCCTATAAACTGAGGTGTCACACCAGCTAGAAGCCCTGCACAATCATGATTCTCCTGGATGCGCATACTTGGAGGCATAGCTTGGCAAGGAGATTTGAAATGCTAAGTTGACTCAAGAGACCAAGTATTCTGGGACTGGTGGCAAGGTCAGACACTTTCTTCAAGCCTATCAAACTAGCCTTACACCTAAACATCCAGTGTTTAAATCCCAGGGACATTTCAGATAAATAATCCCTGAGTTATTGGCAGAGACTGTTAGTCTAAGCCTTTTTAAGATACACTGCTTATTTTCCTTACAGGGCAAACTCACATATTGCTCAAACCATGTGAAATTGTCTACAAGAGATGGCACAATTATGAACCTCCTGTTTTACACAGTAGCTAGCACTTGGAAGAACTAAATCCCTTATCTGAAGAAACTTGAACCAAATTTCCAGGTTCTGTTCATTTGAACTCTCTGATTTTTAAAGTGCTAGATAAATATGTGAAGTTTTAGGACGTTAATTCAGTCACGAGCTGCCTGAGCATCCACCTTCTGAACTTAAGCTAGACTTTTCTTAGTCCTCTTCAGGATGCAACTCTGCCTTCCCTCTTCTTTTGTCAACTACTTTAGCTACACTGTACAGATAACATTTTTAGTTATGAGAAAACAAACTGCTGAAACAAAAATTTGATATGTTCAAAATAAAAGAGAGCCAGGCCTCTTTTTAAACATAATGGGGAGCAGACAGATATCCTGAATTTTCAGAAAAATCAGGTTTTATTGTAAACCTGCAGTTTTCAGAAATTCTCAGCCATGAAAGCATTCTCTTGCTTTAGGAGAAATACTATTGCTGTTCATGGCTCTGGTTCAATATGTTCCCTCTCCTGCCCTCACTCAACACCTTCTCTAACTAAGGTGCCAGAACATAGGCAGTCACCCTTTGCTTCTGTAGCAAGCAAGGTCCTCTGGATGGCAGCTCATCTGATCTTTAAATAGGCATATATAATAAACCAGAAAATACCCCTCTCCTGTCTGGGTCTTCAGGGCAGTGTGCATGCAGCTCAGCATTTTGCCACTTTGTGATGAATCATATTGTGTCAAACCTTTCAGTGTGTTTGCCACAGCTCATTAGAGTTAGAAGGGGCTGTCTGCCCAGCATCACTGGCATGTCTGGGGAACTGCTGTGCTGTGAGACTTTCACAATGCTGAAAAATCCCTGCTCTTAAAAGTATCTGCTCATCAAAGGTGGAGGAGTTCAACCCTGGAGATATGTGACATACTTTAGGGACATTATGGACATAGATACTTGCAGCCTCTTACTCCAAAGAACATCACAGCAAGGCTAGATGGCTAGAGGTTCTTCGGGATCTCTCCCTGATGGAAAATACTGCTGAACCAGACATGTGAAAATCATCCTGCCTGATCTCTTCTAAGTTGCTCATGCTCAAGGAAGTATTTTTCTTCTGCTTTATTAAACAGCATCATGATTGCTGCGACAATAACTGTCTTTAAAATAACCATGTTTATGTTCTTACCTTTCTCCTCACCTTCCAAGTCACATCTATTCACATGATATAAATGTCCAAATTTGTATTTCAGTGTAGCCAACTTTTATAGGCTCATGTCTTCCTAAACTAGCGATGTAATTATAACTGTCTACCTCCTGGTATTTATTATTAATATGAATATAATGAAGTGGGTGATTAAGCAGTCACTGGTTACTCCTGTAATCACCAGACCAGCCCCCTAAGGAAACTGGGTTCAATAACATGTCACTGGAATGATAAAATCTTAATGAGTCATCAACGAGATGCAGAATTGTGAGGCTCAGCAGAGTTCAAGTCCTGTTTATCATAAAAATGAAAGGAGATGAGGCTGGTAAAGGAGGAGAAATAGCACAAAATGGAGGGATAGATACTCAGTTAGTGTGATTTGCATTACCTCTATTGGATCTCTGACAAATAAAACCTGCTGCAGATCTGCCCTTCATCATTAGCACAGTAGTTGCAAAACCTTTGCTTTGATATAGAGTTCTATTTCCACACACTTGGCTGCTGCCTGACATCTGCATTAATTCAGAGCATGTCAGAGATGGGACCACCTCCTCCCCATCTGCCCCCTATGCTCACCTCCTCATCTTCCTTTCACAAAGAGTATCTGTGATAGGAAGTGATTTACAGAAAAAGAGTTTCCAAACCCTCTGGCATCTTGGATCTGCTTATACAAGCTTGCCCTGATTAATTCAAAATTCTTCTTGTTCTAATAATCCTCTCATTTCAAAGCATCTTTGTAGTTCCTTCACTATCTTTTGTTGGCATGCAAACGAGCAACCTCAGGTATGGATGTTTAACTTTTTTTGTTCTCCTTTTTTTCAAATTCTTATAGGCTTGGAGAGATGTGATATACTCTGGTTTTTTTCTTCTCTCAATGTATTCTTCACGTTATTAATAATTCATATTCTTGAGAAGGGAGGTAAAAAACCAAATTACGCACAGCCCTGTTAGACAAAAAGAAGTGAGAATGCCTCCTCAAAAAGACTGCAGGTCAAGTTCAGACTTGGGAGAAGCAGCTGCAACTCTATTGAACTACTTCCAGATTATTCATAACATCAAGGCAACATGTCAACTGCTCAATAATGTATCCTACTCCAACCTTCAATTAACCTTTTTATTCTTAAGCATTTAGCTTGGTAAGTCACGCAAATTAATTTACTGAGAAGCTAATAAACAATGAGTCAAAAGAATCAGGAGCTGGATGATTAGGTGTTTAGTTATATGGTTTATTATTTATTTAAACTGAATTCTGATGAATTATTGAAGCTTTAACATTAGGCTTTTTTTTCTTTTTTCAAAGTGTGTTGTTTCTAAGTGCAGAGATGATTTTCTAAGAGCCCCATATGACACGATCTAAAGCAGATGCATTTGCTTCAGTAATTTGATATATCAGTATTTTGTGCCCTTGAGGCACAAGTGTTATTCCAACTATATACAAGGAATTGATGCAAAAATAAAAAGAAACATAAAAATAATTTAAAAAGAGCAATTCAATTACGTAAATCTAGAAGTCTAATGCCTTCTCAAACATCTTCATCTGTACAAAGCATCAACAGACCTGATATCATGACACAGGATTTACAGGAGAGACACATCTTTCTTCAAGCAGGTCAGGTATAACACAGTCTCTGGATTGGCACAATACACTGGTGTTAAAACATGTCTCTTGCTCCCTCACCGTCAAATGGCCATATATATATATATATATTTATACCAGCTGACACACAGTGACCATGTATGTCTGTGGGCTCTGCCCTTGCAGCAGGGGAAGCTATTTCAGCTTAACTAATGGGAGAAGCCAATCTGCATGAAAACTTCTCAGAAATGGCCAGGACTAGGAAAAATACCTCAAAATACCTCCCCCTTTACAGGCAGTGACAGAGCGAAGTTAACAACAGTAGAACTTCAGGTTTAACCAAACAAAACTCTTCCCCCTAAAGTTGATATATGCCTCCATCCTGGCACAAAAAACCCAAATGACTTCTGATGACAATGGTAAATATTAATTTATGGCAGAGAACACATTCCATCATTTAATTCAGCTCAATAAGAGCTTTGTTTTTATTTTAAGTGACAAAAAGCTTTAATTTTTGTATTTCAAACCTGGCAGCTGAAAGCAGAAAGAAACCTACTGATTCATAGTGGTAGACAGTAGATTTTACAGATCCAAAGTGCCTGGGTGAACTGACAGATTCCTCTCTTTGTTTCCCATCTTCCAGTTATTCCCCATAGCTCAGGATACACACAGTCTTGGACAATAATACATGCATAATATACTTTTGCATGTATAGTTTTTTCCAATGGGTTTGGGACACTATCTGCCCTAAGATGTATGAATAAAGATGAGTGCCTGTGCAATTTCTTTTTATAAAATGTAAGTCTACTAAAAAAGTGGGAAAAGTAGGTAGTTACTGTTCCCTATGAATATTGTTGATCATGTCATGAATTATGCATGTATCCCTCCTGGGTCCAGTGTCCTTTGGCATTTCTTAAGCAGTAGCTCAATATTTTCTACCACTCTGATAAATCATTCAATAGAGAAAGGGTAAGTCCTGGTTCTTGAGCCACTGTTCAGAGGCACTGACTGATGTGGTTTGTCAAACAGCTTAGTTTTACATTCCACAGCTGAAAGTCTGACATCCAAGTCTTTATAGTCCACCAAGGTCACAGGGACACAAGAGTTGTGAAGCGTGCTTTCAGCTTCTTGGATGCTGAAAATGGCTTGAAATTCAGCAGGAAAATCTCTGCTTCTGTAGAGGCACAGGTTTTTCTGATGTTTTTTATCTTTTTCTTTACAGAGATATGAGATAACAATGGTGTCCCAAGGAGATGCTATTCCTTTCTTCAAGGAGAATTAGAGGTCAGATATTTCTATAATGTTCACAATATCTATGATAAAAACTGTTCAGTGAAAATAACCTGGGGCTTTCTTCTCAGAACTGAATTTATTCTATACATCTCTTCCATGAGTGTTGTGAAAGAGGCTGTGTAAAACTGATAGAGCAATTCCACTCTTCACAGATTATGGGTTAACTAAATAATGCTTTAAAGAAAAATAGTGTGATTTCATTTCAAAATGAGTGGTTGCAACCCAACCTTGAGTGCTACCAGTTTATTCCCACTGCTGCACACTACAACTTTCATTATGTTCCCAAAGCTAAGTGAAATAATATAGTAACCAGGCTAAATAGATCTTTTCCTCTTAAATGTATTTTTCTCCCTGCTCATCAAGATCATGGAGCATATCCTAATGGAAAGCATGGTAAGGCACATGGAAAATAAGGAGGTGATTTGTGACAGCCAATATGGCTTCATGAATAGCAAATTGTGCCTGACAAATTTGGTGGCTTTCTATACAGGAGTTGCAGCATGGTGGATGAGGGAAGAGCAGCTGATGTCATCTGCCTGTACTTGTGCAAAGCGTTTGACATTGTTCAGCGTGACCTCCTCATCTCTAAGCTGGAGAGACATGACAGAAGGACCACTCGATGGGAAAGGAATTAGCTGAGGGTTGCACTCGAAGAGCTGTGGTCAATGGCCCAGTGTCTGAGTGCAGAGCAGTGACAAGTGGTGTTTCTTAGGGGCTGGCGTTTGGACTGGTGCTGTTTAATAACTCTGCCAGTGACATGGACTGAGGGATAGAGCACAGTCTTAGAGAGTTTGTGGATGATCTGCAGCTCTGTGGTGCATCCAACAGGCTGGAGGGAAGGGATGCCATGCAGAAGGACCAGGACAGACTTGAGAGAGGGGCCCATGTGAATCTCATGAAGTGCAACAAGGCCAAGTTCAAGGTCCTGCACCTGGACTGGAACAATCACAAGCACAAATACAGAATGGGCAATGAGTGGATTGAAAGCAACTCTGTGGAGAAGGACTTGAGACTATCAGTGAATTAAATACTGAATATGACTGAACAATATGCACTTGCAATCTGTAAAGTCAGCTGTGTCTGGGCTGCATCCAGAGCAGTGTGGCCAGCAGGGTGAGGGAGGGGATTCTACCTCCCTGCTCTGCTCTGCTGAGACCCCACCTGCAGTGCTGTGCCCAGCCCTGCTGCCCCCAGCACCAGAAGGACAAGGACCTGCTGGAGTGAGTCAAGAGGAGGAACACAAAAATGATCAGAGGGCAGGAACACCTCTCCTATGAAGACAGGCTGAGAGGGTTCAACCTGGAGAGAAGAGGGCTCCAGGGTGACCTTATGGCAGCCTTTCAGTACCTAAAGGGCTAAAAGAGAGCAGGAGAGGGACGTTAGACAAGGGTATGTAGTGATAGGACAAGGAGGAATGGCTTTAAACTGAAAGAGGGCAATTTCAGATGAGGTATCAGGAGTAAATTCCTTACTGTGAGTGTGGTAAGGCACTGTCACAGGTTGTCCAGAGAGGTTGCATGTGCCCAATCCCTGGAAGTGTTCAAGGTCAGGTGAGATGAGCTTTGAACAACCTGGTCTAGTGGGTGGTATAATGAGACGATCTTTAAAGTCCCTTCTAACTCAAAGCAAAGCATTTGATGATTGTACAATTCTATGATATTGACAACCATTATATTCTGTATTTTATTTGAGGTAAGTTTCCTACAGGGAGATGATTTGTAGGATATTCAAAACACACAATTTAAATGAAGAATCATGAGCATTCATGGTGGATAAAGTGGAAGTTTCACCTGTGTTCTGTCAGGGACCAAAGATGAGTCCTGTGCCCTATTTGTCTACCAAACTGAAAGCCACAAAGAACATTTAACAGGTATAGTTAAAACGTTAATGACAGCTGTCTGAAAAATACATCTGACTAATATAAAAGCTTTATTTCAAGGTCTCAAAGAGCATAAAGCACATTTTGTCCTTTGAAAAATTAATGCAGATAGAAAAAAGTCAAATCCCATGAATCAATGTCAGAACTAAAATCTTGCTCCTTGGGCCGTTCTGAAAAATACAAACAGATCAAAAGATCCTGCAAGAGGATAAAATTAGCAAGCAGAAATTATAATTTATGTCTGGAAATAATGTGGAATATATGTCAACTCTTTCTTGCCTAAGAGAATAGAAATAAGGAACTAGGGAAAATACTTCCTGTCTTTTTAATGTTGGAAGAATAATAGGTGAGAAGTTCAACCTCCATTAGGCCATCACTCCATTTCCAATACCTTGCATGCAAGGTAGAAGATTTACTTCGAGAGAGCAAGAGCTTCCACAATGACCTAAAAGCAGAGCAGTCCTGCAAGTATCATGTATCAAACTCATTTGACAAACCATTCTATGCCACTATTACTGATATCTTTGTTAGGCTTTTGTCTTGGTGCTTATTTCCTATTTTTATATCCAGCTGGGCAAGGAGCTTGACATGTTCACACCTTCTCAATATATTACATGGCTGCTTGTTAGTACTCAGTAGGGAGCTGATCATAAAGAATCCCAATTCTATTCTTGGCTCTCTGAGAGATGCATGCTGTGTGCTTCCTGAATAGTCCAAACTGATGTAGTTATCCTAAAAAGCTAGACAGAAAAAGAAATAAATTGGAGTCTGACATATTGGCATGTTGGCTCTGAATTCTTGGTCAGACCATGCAAACCTTCTTTTATATCATCTTAAGTTCACAAGCTTCCTTCTAAACTGCCATCTATGTTAGGTTTATGACCTTGTTTAGTAACAATAGCAGAAAAATAGATGGGGATTTTAGCAGCAGTTAGGAGTGAGACTTGGTTTTTTTTCTATTTCTGGAGGATATAGGAGATTTTGCTGAAAGTCTCTCTTTTCCTCTTAGATTTTTGTCTTTCTTTACTTGTTTGTTTGTTTGACATGAAATTCGTCCTTGGAGTTGGATGGTATCATTTACATAGTAACAGAGCTGTCATGAAATTAAAGTTCCATGTATGTATATTGTTTGAGAATTTTCCTCTGTATCTGAATGGTGCTGGAAAACCCTCTGAACAGTTATTATCAGAATCTGTTCGCCTAAGACTGAGTAGAAAAGAAACAGTGAGACCCAAGAACATTTATTTCCCTTCCAAAAGGGTACGAAGAGAAACAGTCCTGGGCACAGCCTGTCAAAAGGCCATTATTATCTTCTTTTACTTCCCCTGTCCATTTCTCAAGTCACTTTAACACATTTTGTTCATGCTCAAAGTTTTCAAACAGGAAGGAGACTTGGGCTTTGTTATCACATGAGCTCTCAAAGACACAGATGAAGTTAAACTGAGCTCTGGAGCAGTACCAGACATGACACAGACCTGTGGCACTGCACCAATGCACAGATCATTGCTGCTCACATAAAAGGATTGCAGGGCTGGAGGTAACTCTAGCTCACACATCAGCAGTGAGCCCTCACAGCATTTAGAAAGTGCCTTGCCCACAGAGCAAGTAAACCACGCAGCTGTATTCAAGTCAGTTTTATTGACAGGTTGATGCAGAAGGTGTGGATGTAATGTCACTAAAACAATAATTACAATAATAAAACAAGGGGCAAAGTATCTCCAGAAATAGGCACCAGATTGATGAAGGATGATTTAATGGCTAGATGAACTCCTCTGCTCTTAGCATATGAGCTGCTTAGCAGACACACTTGACAGTTTCCTAGCTTAGTTCAGTGTATCTAGTAAAGAGATAGGAGTGATGGATCGGTTACATTTCTTTTGCCATCTAAAACCACATGTGTGATTAAGATAATCATCTACCAGCAGAGAGGATAAACAGGAACAGATAGATACTCCTATCCCATCTAGGATATTCACACTACCCAAGACTACTTGCTTAGTTTTGATTTAATTTATTTAATCCATTGTATAATATAATATCATAACTGAAAAAAAAAACCACCAGTGACTTTTCATGGAAGGATATTAACCAGCACTTTTTTGGTCATCTGTAGCTTTTTGCTGAGGTTGGTGGGAAGAACATCCACTGCATTCTACTACCAGATATTTTAAATCTCCTATGCTACCTCTTCAGAGCAAAAGCAACTAATAGCCCATGACTTGACTCATAGACAATTAGAGCAACAATGAGAATGAATTTTATTGTTGAAAAAAGTTTTTCCTTCTGAAAATAATTTTTTAAATTTTCTCTGTCAAAGCACTTATTTGTATAATAAAGAGAAATAAATACCCCTTACTTTCAGAGCAAACATAACCCTGTATGGTATTTTTACTGACTCTCAACTTCAAGTAGAATTTATGCTTAGTAAAGAAAATTTGAAACAGGACATTAAGTTGAAAGTATTTGTAAAAGTACAGGCAGAAAAGAGAGTTTAATGATACTATCCCAGGTGTCAGAGCAAGCAACCAGTGAATCATATTTTCAGTTCATTCTTTCCATGTAGTGGACACACAGCAATACTGAGGATAGCACCTTGAAATTTAGATATAGGGCCAAGGTTTCCCCTGTCACCCTCTGGATCTTTTGTCAGGATGTGTCTCTACATTGAAATTTGATCAAACCTTTTACCATTTATGAGGCATTTTCTAAACAAAACACATCACAAGGTCCCACAAAATGAAAGAAAGAGAACAGAAAAGTTGGCTACAGATTAAATAGTCAGAAGACTGTTGCAAAGTGTGAGAAAGCACTGCAAGAGTAAGATGAAGGCATTGATTTAGATACTTGGAGACACGTATGTTGGAGTCAGTAAGTCAGGAGTCTCTCTGAATTCTTCAGTGAGAAATCAGAGTGCAGGGATTGAATTAAACCCTTTGGATGGATTGAAGTATGTTAAGCCACTCACAAATAAGGCAGAGGTGAAAGTTTAGGTTTTGGTATAAGTAAGCAAGTAAGTAAGTATAATGGGTTTTTAGTGCTTTTAATAAGTAAAAGGTCTGAGATACCAGTGTATAAGTTAGAGTTCTAGTGAAGGTTGAAAAACATAATCCTAAATACTAGGAGTTCTGTGGAGGCTCCAAGAACATAGTTTTAGACATAATAAAGCTATAGTAAGAATATTGCTTACATTTTTCAGATAGAACAAGATAGACTACATGTGTAGTTTATACGTAGCCTGGCATGCTAAGAAACTGGAATTCTAATACGTTAAGAAACAGTGGTCCGAGTTTGTGTATTGGGTTTTTGGGAAGTTTCTGTATAAGAACACGCATTAGGGAGAGCTGGTGCCTTTTGCCATTGCATTTTGCCACTGCATTTTGCCTTTTGCTTTTGCCTTTGCTTTGCTTTTGCCTTTGTTTTGCTATGCTTTTGCTTTTGAGACTGATGTGCTTCTGCAATAAACAATTTTATAGCAACTATTAGCTGTTTGGTTCATGAAAGAAAACAACCCGACAAGTTGGGTGCCGAGAGCACCCGGAGGTTATAACCTCACACATGTAACAGGGTAAAAAAGGAGAACACTGAGTAGAGCAGGTGTACTACTGGGGTTAGAAAACCAGCCTGCAAGCATAGGGAAGGAACTTCTATGACTTGGACTTTCATAAGAAGGGCAGTGAAGACACACCTGGAGAAGCAGTTTTGATTTCAGTTTCGATTTGATTGCGGTTTTGAGCACAAATGCACAGAAGGAGATCACAGCCATTTCCTGAGTTTGGAGGTTTTCTGAAACAGGACTTGAGGACATATATCAAACTATTTAGAGTGGCAGTATCCATGGAAGAGGAGAACATAGTGTTTTTAAAATATCCTCTTCAAGTCATCATCTGACCATCTTCAGTCAAACTGGGAGTTTGATTTTCACTGAAGGTAAAATGGCACATGTGCTTTGCTTGTTTCAGAGCCCTGTAATGCAGGGTGAATTGCTGCTGCTGAGAGATGGGCACCTGTGTAGTTACTCCTGAGGAAGAAGAGATGAGGAAAGAGAAGAAGGCGTCTTTCATCTAAGATCAGTTGCTCCCTCTTTTCATGACAACTTGTTCAGGTAGCAAAATGAACAGCGAGGCTACCTACCCTCAGAGACCTGTGACTCTCTGTCCATTTTCTCTGCTTCCCACCTTCTCCGGGGCTACCAATTCTAAGAAAAATCGAGTCAGCTCTGCTTAATCTAAAATATCCCTTCCTTAGCTGCCTTATTTTGATGCAATGCTAGCATATCTTTCTCTTCCCCCTCCTGCTTTGCAGGAAACCCTGAGCACTCTTGCTAATTAAATACTCTGAAGGAAACATGCAGAGAAGAAACAGACTGGAGCAACAGGAGAGCAGTCTGGCACAGCTTCAAAGCCACCAACTTGATGGATGTGTGCATCAGCAGTTTGAGCAGCCTGCTCCTGGTCTCACTGAGAGTGACCCATGCAAGAGGGTTGCAGGAGTCAGCTAATGCCCCGTGTGCTGTGTGGAGTGTGGGGGAAATGGCCTGAACTCAATTTGGAATCTTGTATAACCTAAGAATCAATGCTATTCCTTTTCACCATGGCTTTCTGAAGCAGACAG
Source organism: Sturnus vulgaris (assembly GCF_052056855.1). Classification (NCBI taxonomy): domain Eukaryota; kingdom Metazoa; phylum Chordata; class Aves; order Passeriformes; family Sturnidae; genus Sturnus; species Sturnus vulgaris. Next base: position 39,916,220 of record NC_142244.1, on the reverse strand, counting down.
TAAGTGTCCAGATATTCTAGGAAAGATATGTGTGTATTCAGATCATTTGGACTGTGATCACATGAAGAGTTATACAAAATTCATTAGCAGAACTAGTTCACAACATTCTGTTTTTTCATCTGACTAAGGTGAAGAAGAAGAAAAGAAGAAGAAGAAAATAAGTTTCTTAATTCTGTAGCTCATGATTCCTTCTTTAAATCAGCCCAGAAGATTTGGGGGTGGGGGGGAAAATACTTATTTCTCTCCATCTTACATATTTCAGCAGATAAATGAAAGGGTTTTATGTCAAACTCCACTCAAAGGGGTTTATGTATCTGAAATACCTAAATCATGACTGAATTGTAAACTTGTTTTCTACCTCACTGTAAATTGAAATAATATGTCTTAACTGATTGTGTAGAAGACTCAATTGGAAAGATCATATTTTAAAATTTATTTTACTTTCTTTTTAGTCACATGTCCTCTCTCCATTTATCAACCTTTGTTGAGTTTTTTGGTGGTTTTTATTTTGGGAACTGTAAAATTCAGAAATCATTCTTGTCACAACTATTATTAAAATCAATATATCTTCATACAATATTTTGGACAGTTATAGTATTGCTGAAATACTCATACTTTCAGTCTCAATAGGGCACCATCACTGCTGTTTCTCCTAAAAGGAGTCTAACCATGTCATTAGGAAATTTATCATTAAATTACTGTTAATTGTTTGGCAGTGCTTCAAAGTGTCACATCACTCATACAACACCCATCCTTAGCACATTCTTGCTTAGCATTGAAATGAAACCTCACAATTTTCAATATTTCCCTGCAGGGCTGTGCTACATTAGTCCTACATGCAGCAGATGCACTGTTAATATTTGATGCGTGGCTGGATGCAGGCAGGCTTTAACCAGGGAATTTCTTCCCCTCCAGGTATTTCATTACTCCAGTGGGGAAATACTTTTGTCTAAAATCTCTCCTGCCCTGTCACAGAACACTCACAGCCCCTGTGCAGCCACCTATACAGCCAGACACCCTGGGCCCTGGGTTTGTCACCCTTATCCTTCTGTGTTACTGCTGTTACCAACAATTCCATACAATAAAGATTATCTATTTCTGCATGAGGAGTTAATCAAACCCTGAAGAAAATTATACTTTTATATTTTTATGAGGAAGTGTTGAAACAGGACTTCTTAACATGTTCAAATGGTTGAAATATTTAACCCAAATCACTCCTTCCCATGAGCACATGCAGTTTCAATGATTTCTCAAAAATATCCAAATGAACAAGGAAAGCACTGAAAATTTGCTGAGAAAGCTCCAGCTCTAGACCCAAACACGTATTTTAATGATAGAATCAGTGAATTAGGCCTCACACTACAGTTCCTTGGAGGTCTGACTGGCACTTCTAGAGCAGAATGAGGAAAGATGCAGGAGGAAGTTATTTTATTCTTATCATTATCTTTCAGGCTGACACTTTATATATTTGGGTGTTTTGATATTTGGATGAATATCTATAATTCATGAATCTTCTTTTAAATATATCTCAGGTGAGCCCTCTCATTTTGTTGTTCTGGTACAAAGATTGCATCCTTGGGGATCAAAGTGGGAGCTCTTAAGGCAGCAGTTTTCATCTGCACATGGCATTTACTTGTGTTGTGTCCCAGTGTATGCATTTCAAGCTTAAATTGATTGAAAAAAATGGACAATGAGTTGGCTTGACAGGGAAGCACTCTCTTGCAGAGCAATCTGTGGCATAGAACCACACTATTATCACCCACCTGTCACTTGTGGCAGCTTCTCCTCGGAGCACTAACACTGCAGGAAAATTATCAGCTGAGCCAGCTCTGGCAACTTCTACTGGCTGCTTGAGATCAACCAAAACTGTAGTTGAAAGAAGTTAATGAGGATTTTTGTAAAAGCCTGTCTTTAACCAAGCCATCTGAGCACATCTTTCTGACTGCTCAGAGGAGGGTGTCTGTCTGAGGGTTACTGCACATATGTGTTTGGGGATAAGCTTTGAAATCACTTTAAATTTCTCTTTTCTCACTGGATTTAGCCTCTGAAGGGCATCTACTCAGCGTGGCACAACCTTGGCAGAGCCCTTTCCTTTAGAAGCTGTGTGATTCAGCCAAATCTTTTTCATCAGTACCCTCATACCATGGTTGGAAACAGCATGAGCCAGCAAAAGCAGGTGTCTGTCTACATGCATCCAGGGTTTTGCCAGGATAACTAAAAGAGTTTTAGGCTGCAGGGCTTCTTCTATACCTCTCACTGATGTGGCTTCATGGTTTTGTTGTTAGACCTCTCTGTGGCGGCCATGCAGGTGCAGACGGATTGGGCAGTGGGTCTTGGCAGGGAAAGATTACAGGATCATCCTACCCAGCCCCAAGGTTGCCCACAGGATCCCTCTTCCAGCTTGTGCCTCAGCTGTTCCTGCAGCAGCTGCTGAGCTACTATATGGTTTTCAGCACAGCATGCACAGAAAACTCTCAATCAGTTCTGTGAATTATGGTGATTTAACAGTTGTGGCATGAAATGGCTGAACTTCCCCTCTTATAAGGATGGAAGGGGAGTCAGTCTCCTTCAAGAGAGGGACAAGACCACCAATTTTCAGAGTAAGCATCTGGGATGTAGATATTTAATTAATACAGGAACATTTGAACTTTTTAACCTGCATACCCACATCTTCTCCCAGTAGAGAGAATGGATTTCAATAGAGCTAAAAAACAGCCTGTGTAAGAGAAGCATCCGATTGATTTTTGTGCATTTGCCTGCTTAAATACAAAGGATTTCTGATAAATGTTTGAAATCAGTGCACCAGCAAGAATCCAGCAGCCTTTGTCCCAATGCAGCTGTGAAGCCCTGAGACAGCATGGAAGCAGGCTGACCTTTCCCTTCTTTTGAGCTGATCCTTGGATGTGCAGCAGCTGCCCTGGCGCTATTCAGCTCTGCCCTGACTTTTTTTCCAAGATGTGTCAGTTCCATGAACAGAGAAATTCAGCAAAATGAGGGCAAGTGTAACCCGTACTTAGCATTATCAATGCAGGGGAAAAAAAATACGGTAAAAATCTATATTCCAACACAGAGCAACACAAGTAGACAGCTGATCTATAGCTGCCATGTGGTTATCATAGTGATTAGTCAAATAGCATGTCCACAGCACTAATACACCCTTAGCTGAAGACACCAGGAGAGATCCCAAGCTTTAGTCTAGAATAAAGTCTTATGTATTATGATAGACAGAACAAGGACAAGCTGCTACAGACTTGTCTACATCTTAATCAAGCTCTGAATTAAACAGAAGGCTTCATCTTATTACTGTAGTCATCTATTTGTAATTTCAGCAGAGAAGGGAAAGCCACAGAGAGATTTTCAATAACCTTTCTCTTCTTCCTCAAGAGCAAAAGTACTTCCAGCAACGCCAAGGCTTTTATACAGGTTGTGTTTGCTGTGCACATTTTCCAAACAAATGGGCTTGGAAGCCAGTGGAATCTGGGTCAGCTGAGATGCTGTGATCCTTGAAGTGGCTTGTTTGTGCAAATGACTTGTAAAATCCGCTTTCTCAAAAGTCAGCCACATTTTCTCATTTATACGCTCTTAGTTTTATTTCCTTTCTTGTTTTGTTTTGTTTTTTTAAATAACATTTATTTCTGTCTTCCTCTGGAGGTTTCTTAAGAGGGAGACAAAAGTGTTTTACTCTTCAAAAACAAAACCGTTGGAAAATTCAATATTGCTTCATGTCTCTTGCCAAGCACAGTAATTACACAAGCTACAGCAAATATTTAAAGAAAAAGAAATACTTTTTTATAGCTACCTTCGTTGACTATAATAAAGGAGTGAGACGATATTAAAGAGCTTGAAGTGAGAAATATGTATGGAGAAATTGAAAAATGAATTAGCACACAATTGTCTTCCCATAGGATATCTCCTTTATTTAAGGGAAATTTTCCATTTTGGAGGAAAGGATTTTAGGAATAATTATGGATTAATGCTGTTTTATTATTTTTATCTTGTCATCTAAAAATACCCACCCTGAAATAGGTTGGTGGAAATGATGGAATGTCTTGGTTGTCTTTGTTAGGATTAATTCCCAAGGAACAGAAATACCTTTATTGTGTTGTACTTTTAATTACTTGTCTAAGAATATTTCCCAGAAAACAACAGAAATTTATCCAGCATTTTGCAAAGAGAGAACACAAATTGATCATACTGAGGATAGCTTGGTATATTTATTTATTCTCTGGTAAGATATTCAAAGAACACCCTTAAAGAATACCCCTTTGCTGGACAGCCATCTAATGAAAGTTGTATTGACTATTCCCTCAAGGCATTAGGTCAGAAAAAAGCCGAAATCCAGAGCACTCCCTGACCCATCCCTGCATTTCCAGACCACTGCCTGTCTCTGAGTTGCCAATAACTGAATTACCCACGGTCCCCTTAGAGGCTGACCTTAGAGATTGTCCTCATCTGTGCAGGACAAGGCTGAGACCTGCTGCAAGGGTCATTGGCACCAATGGAGGCAGGAAAGGTTGGCTGTCATTCCCTGTCCTATAGCTGTCCCCATAGGTGACAGTCATTGTACAGTCATTTCTGCTGGAGTCCCTTCAATCATCCCAGAGCCTTGAAGGTACATAAGTTTCATTCAAGTAATGTCCTCGAGTGAGGACAATAATATATAGATGTTCCCATATTCATTTTTCTCTCTACCTCACTGTTTTTCAAGGTTGGTGAGGAGCAATTCTACTTATTTGAACTGGCAGATTAGCTGGAGGGGAAAAGCAGGGGGCTGGTAGTCCTTTTTACAATCCTCCCTAATTGGCATAGATGTTAAAACATTTTTCTAATTTTCATTTTTAATTTCTTTCTTTTCCTCATTTTAGATCATTACCCCCAGTTTAACCACCTTAGTTATTTTTCCCCACTCTTTCATATTATTTCCTCTAAATATATTTTCTTTTCAGCAGTTATCATAATCCTTCACTGTGATTTTCTCTGAGCAGCATTAAAATTCCAAAAGAAAAGGATAATCAGAGACTGTCTGACTCAGTTCAATTTACCTCTACCTAAAAATGACATTATGTAATCTCTGGTAAAATGCACTTTATTTTGTTTCAGTATGGAACTTTTTAAATGGAAAACATGATCTCCACAAATGAAGGTTTTGTGCTTTTTTAAACTTTTTGCTATTCCAATTTAAAAAGATATTCAAGAAATCCAGTCTGTGGCAGTGGAGTTTTAAGTCTGAATGAAGGAAAGAGTGACAATTAATAAATCCTGGTACATATTAGAGTTCTGTTCTTTGAGAAGCTACTGCACCAGCATCAACTGAGCATCATTACAGGCAGGAGGCTGTCCAAATCTATCAACAGGTGGGTTCACTTATGTAAACCTCAGCAAGGAGACATCTGAATTTCAGGAATCTCAGGTACCAGACTATTTCTCGTCTTGACATGTAAGTCTCTACTGGACATCAGGCTCTGCCTCAGGAGGCACAGGTGTCTCTGTTGGCCACTCATTCCCCTCCTGCAACTAACACAGCCTGTTGAGCATGCATGTATTTACCAAAGCTATCAGGGACTTTGTTCCCTTCCATTAGATTTCTCACTGACATTGCCAAACTAGGTAAAACTCTTTATTGTAGGTGCTCCAATATTCAGAAGCTTCATGCATGGTGATAGGACCCGGGGGAGCAGATTTAAAAGAAAAGAGCAGAGATTTAGATTACATGTAAGGAAGAATTCTTTACTGTGAGGGTGGTGAGACACTGGCACAGAGTGCCCAGAGAATTTGGGATGCCCCACCCTGGCAGTGTTGAAGATCAGGTTGGATGGGGCTTTGAACAATGTGGTCTAGTGCAAAGTGTCCCTGCCCATTGCAGAATTATTAGAACTGGGTGATTTCTAAGATCCTTCCAACCCAAACCATTCTATGGTTCTGTGATCACGTGGAGAAATGAATGAGCCTAAATTTGGCCAAAAAGCTGTCATTCATTTCAGTGAAATTTCTAAATGTAGCTAAGGATTTTTGTTTGCTATTCCCTCAAGGCAATTTCTGGGGTTAGAGGCATGGCACACAACAAAACAGCTTTGAATGGAGCTTATCTTTCTCTGGAAATGAAATAGTTTTTTGTCTTCTTGTAAAATGCAGAACTCTAAAATGGTGTCTTTCATTCTCTGTCCGGGTATTTCTTGTCCAGAACAATTATCTTTTTAAATTTGGATTCAGAATACTCACAAAATTGTAATTATTAGTTACTTGGCTCATCAATTTCTGGTTTTCTTTTTTTTTTTTTGTCCTTTTCCAAATCTTCTGAGGCTGATAAAAGCCTTTCATTACTGTTTGTCTTCCACCTAGATTTTTATGAGGTCATAGCAGATGAAAAAATTCTTTACTTACTTTTTCTTTTGCAGCAGCAAAAGACAGGAAGTTCTGTCTTTTCTTCTGAGGGTGGAGCTGATATTTGTAGGAAGGAATTTCCCAATACACCATCTCCCATCATATGCAAGTACTATATTGCATTCAAGGTATTCAAGGGTTGTTTTTCAGTCTCTATTTTCTTCCTCAATACAGGATTCAGCACATCAGGAAAAACATCAGTGGGAGCAGGATGCTGCCACTAAAAAACCCTGCTCTATTTGTTTTGCCAGCTCTGTTTTCCCTCCCTAAAAGACATGAGTGTCAGCAGGTGAGCTCACACAACACTGGCTGCTTGCCTGGTCCTTGGCCACATCCAGGCTGGGTCAAAGCCCCATCCCACAGGAGCAAACCCAAGGTGTGCAGGCATTCTGATGGGTATCAGTGAGAACGAGAGAGTGATCAGGACAGACACACTGAAGGGACCCCAGGTGCCATTGGATTAATCTCAGTACTATTGATCACTGATTGCCAGGCTGTGTCATCCATCTTCCTCTCCACACCCTTGAGGGAAAATCATTCAGAGGAGACTTATTAAGGCCAAAGAAAATGTATTTTGACTCAAGGAGAGGGAACACTGAATAATTGCTTAGGACCTGCCATTTTAAGTGCTGCTTCTCACTCTATTTTTAATGCTCCTTCATCTGGGGGAGAAGTTGTTATGAAGTGGTTGCATGTGACAGTAATTGGGACTGCATATAGTGTTCATTAAGGCCTAAACAAGGATGAAGAGGATGATCACCAGGACATATAGAATTGATGGTGGTGCATTAAGTATTATAAAGCAATCCTAATTAGAAAACATCCCAGGTCTTCTATCAATCATCCTTCCCCCATTCACCTTTTCTGTTTTGATCCCCACACACATTACTCACACAGCCCCAAGCAGGTCCCTTGCTGCATCCCCTGCACATTCCTGATGGTGGCTGTTGGGAATACACCTCACAAGGAAAGAAACCACACAATGCAACACCAAATATCTTGGTTCTGCAAGGCTCACCACACACACTCATCATCTGAATAACTAATGTGTGCAGTTCTACTACATTTGCCCATTAATGAATGGGAGAAATGCATTTCAAAAACAACTTTTTCCAATTATATCTCAGGTTACTGTTGGGAATGGGGTTTAGCAAGCTTTTGAGGTATGACCTTTGTGTGTGTTGCTGCGCATAAGGATAAGCAGACTTGCAAGAAATTCAGAAATTCCCCATTCTCTTTTGCTACAAAATTAAAAAAAAAAAGAAAGAAAAAAGGAAAATTCAGTTTTGGGGAGGAAATGATAAAAAGGGAATTTTAATTATTCTTTTTTCATAATGAAAGCAAAATAGTTTATACTTAAGACTTTTTAAAGCTGATTTTTAAATCAAAATACAAAATTACATTAATAAAATGGAAACAGAATATCTCTTGTTGTCATAATCAATGTGTCATTATCCCTTTATTAGCAACGTTTAGACATTTATAAGAAACAACCCTAAAGAAAACAGGCATAATAAAAAAAATTCAGAGTTTTGATGAAGTTTTTCTGTCTAGCTGTGCATCTGCCATCCTCTACTAGCAAGCAACTAGAGCTGCCTGAGAGACAATGCAAGCTTTGAGAAAAGGCCTGAGAGCAGCCCAGCACTTCAGAGTGGCTGCTGAGCAGTCACCAAGCATCAGGGATCTCAGCAGATCCAGAGCCTGCTGAAGGAAATTAAAAACTTCCCCAATAATTGTATGTGGCTTTGATCAAAAGTCAATGCTAAACAAGGTGTAAAATTAAATAACAGTATTTTTTTAAAATAACAAAAAAATTATAAAGCCAGATTTGTCAAAGTAGTGAATCTTAAATAGTTTCCATAATCCATAATTTAATAATTGACTCTTTGGCACTGAATTGCCATTATAAAAGAAGACCTAACAAATAAAAATTTTATATGATTATTGTCTAAAAAGAAAAGATTGGTGTTACTGTAATCAAGATAAAAAATATGTAGCTTGCAGTCGTCTTAGCCACAGACTGAACCTACTGGTGGAGGTCTGATCCCTGATTTCCTGACTCATCCCTATGTTTCCAGATGGACTCTTTCCAAAGAAACTTATGTGATACACTGTGGATGTGTTATGACCCATGGCAAAAGGTGAGAGTAATCCAGGTTTTTGTTAATAAATCCCTTGGGGTAGATTAGAGTCAAACAACACTGAAAGATCAATGTTTGTACATGTTATACACGTGGGGTTTATCATAGAACGAATTGGTTGCACGGGCAAACAGGTATGTAACTGTTTTAGTTGTTATCCATAGTAGCATAACAATATGAAAGCATAAAAATATCACTTAATAAAACCTATGAGAAAGGGAAGGAAAGAATAAGAGTAGAAAGATCCCATCACCATAGGCCTTGCAATGAGACTTGGTTGTTGCAACAAAGAGTCAATACCTGTCTCACAGGATTTTCCTCTTCCCTTATTTTTTTCAAAACCCAGCCATAGCCTGAGGTGGGATGTGCTCATCCTCTGCACCTAGGCAGTTACTTGCAGTTTGCTCCTTAAATATTTGAGCCATCAGCATCCCAGTCCCTCTTCCAGTGTGTCTTGTGGATACATTCTTCTCCCCAGACCTGGGACAATTAGACAATAGTATCCCCTTTATCTTATCTCAAGTTCCTCTCACAGTCCAATTCCAGTTTGGGGAGTGGTGGACTTCCCTGCTCACAAATGAACAGTCGCTTCTTTGCAGTTTGCCACAGTGGGCAAAATCCTCCCCTGATTTTAGAAATGTCTAAGCCATTAACCATTTCAGTCTCTCACAGGATGCCGCTGGATTTCAGACATACCATGGGACAACAGCTGAGTCTGCATCTCAGAATGGGACCATGAGGTATCCATACTGCATCACCTATGAAGCTCCACTGTGCTAGGGGAGCTAGAATTTTATTTTTTAACTAACTAAGATGAAAATATCACAATTCCATTCAAAAAATGCAAGCACACTGCTTCGACTTTCCCAAAATCAGAAACTCATGGAAAAAAGGCAGATGAGAAGTTTTTTAAAACAGACAATAGTGAAAAAAGTTTAGTGTATTTTCTTGTTGAAAATATTAAAATTAATGTAGGTTCAATATTTTAATTTTTATTATTATTAGTTTATTTATTATAATGATCATAGAGCATGGGACTGGAATGAAGTTCCATGCAGTGTGGTGGCTTGCTCTTTTAGTCATTACATGAGATGATCCCTATACTTCAAATCCTCAGCCATCCCAGTTAGTTTCTCTTACTCCTCTTAGAAATGCTTTACTACACCAAATCCCACTATGTTGCCTGTGAGAGGAGGAGACCCCCTGGGATTGTCTACATAAATCACAAAAACTCTTTGTGGTGGTGGTACATGGGGCTAAGGTAGATCAAATTTATGCCCAGTGACCTCTATCTCTAAACTGAAAACCAGGATTTCTTCTCCTCACAGCTCAAGCCACTGCCAGGACAGTGGTGGAAATTGAGAATGCAACCTGGACTTTGCTATCTGAGGCTGATACCTTAACCCTTTTGGCATTGCATCTCTTTCACTGAAGGATGACTACTATTCTATTTCCCTTAAAGAATGAGGAATTGAACCCTTTTTAGTGTTCTGGGAACCTTTGCTGAATATATATAGATTGCATCACTCTGACTGTGCTGTAGTGAGATTGCTGATGATACCCTCCTTCCCCTAACATGCAATGGCATTCTAGTATTATTATGGGAAGCCATAATCCTGGCAGTGTGGAAATGTTTGATGAGACATCAGGGTCCAGTAATGCATTTTCCAGCTGTCTCTCTTGCTGTCTTTTTGTCTTTGTTTCTCCTGTTTTATTTTCATCATCTAAAGAAAGGGGAATGAGGCTTTAAGAATACTGTGTATGACACACTTTGCTTAGAAGAGCTTACAGAGAGATATAAAGTCTCTAAACTGAGTGATGCTGCTATCCTGCCCCGGGCTGCCCTGCAGAAATGGGGGAAATGGGATAGCACGAGGACTGCTTTTATCCCAAACTGCAGCTGGGCAGCAGTGCTGTCTCAAAGGGAGCTTGCCAGCCACTGACATGGTCTGTTTTCAGACAAGCTTGAAAACAACTGAATAATCAAAACTAATCACTATGGATACTGTTTGCTCTGCACACACCTGCCTCTGGCCCCTTCTATGGGACAGGGTGCCATGTTCCATGGCCACGGGGTAATTGTGACTGTGATGTAATTGTCCCATATCTGAAGATAGACAACAACCTAGGATATAAGCTGTAGATAGAGCAAAGGCCTGATTAGAGACTTCCTAAACTCCAATATGTGAGCACACCATTGGGTGTTTAATAGCTACTGATGGATCTGCTCTTTCTGATTTAGATTAATTGCCTGATGCTGTGCAGTGATTTCTTGTGGGTATCTTTATCCTGCAGCAGTGAAATTGGTTATTTCTTGGCCCAATCTCTGTGTGCTACTTTCTCAATGAGAGGACAGGAAACTGCTTTTCTTCACTTTCCAGGACAGAAAAGAATCCCAGAACTGACAACAGTGGAGAACAGGGAGTGAGAGACATAGGAAACTGCTGCTGCATATGCACAGGTCAAGTGGTTCTCACAGAAAATTTCATTTTAAACATTCCTTATTTCTGAATGCTTCCAGGGAAGCTGACCTTAACTCAGTAGCACAAGATTGGAGACAAGTTTTGAGTTTCAAGAAAACTGTCTATGAAATAGTGGCTTACATTACTAATGGGCAATAAGATATTCTAGGAGGTTTATGAGACCAAGTCCATTCATGAGATATTCTGTAAATGTCATCTTTCCCTCTGACAGAAGGGGATTTTCTCTAATCGAAATAACTTCCAGTCTAAACAGAAGCTGGGGTGGGAGAGCTGGAGGAAGCCACATATGAGCAAGAATTAAACACAAAAGGAATAGTTGAGCACATACAGCCTCAGCCTGTGGTGACAGCACAAGGAGAGTGCTCTAGCGTGGTGTAGGGGAGGTCCTGAACCAGGGGGACCTCACGGGGAGCCAGGAGCTGCCAGGAGCTGGTAGCTCACACAGCAGTGACCGATGGGACCTGGACAGGCAGCCAAGGCTCCTGCTCCTATGAAAGGAGCTCCTGGCGAGCAGAGGTAACCTGGAGCACGGCCAGCAGGATGGGTGAACAGGCCATGGCAGCTCATGCAGGAAGGGCACCACAGCCCTGGAAGCTCAAACAGGGAGCCAAGGCATCCACTCAGCAGAAATGGTTGGACTTAGTGATTTCAGGAGTCTTTTCTGCTCTAAAAGATGCTGAGATTCTGTAATTTACTCCTTTCATAGTTAAAAAAAAAAAAAAAAGTTTTGATTAGTATTACATTTTGTATGCTCAATTTACCTAACATTTCTTTTCTTTTTTTCTAAAGGTAACTTCATGAAGAAATAAGAATTATTGTTATATGCTTTCAATTTGCAATAATCACTGAGCTTACTGAGCCCCAACAATAGAATTTGCAAATCAGCCTGTATCTTACACAGTGGTGAACTTGGGTGTGGGAGGAAAAATGACACCTGGTTATTTATATTTAACAAATTTTTTACTTTTTCATGAATCTACCAAGGATTTTAAAATGTTGGTCCATGGAGACATCATGTGGAAGATGGCAGATGAAGGAAGGGAAAAGAAAAGTAATTGAGTTGTTTGATGACACAGATGAGTCAAATCCTGAACTCAAGGCCAAGGTTTAGAATCAAAGTTATAACTGAGTTTATTATAATTACCTAAACTTATTTTCTGTTGGTTTTTGTTTATTGGGTTTTTTTAACCCCTTTCCTTCCATATCTTGAAGCACTTCTTTGGTTTTGACAAATGAAACAAGTTTTTTGGGGTTTTTTTGGGTTTTTGTTTTGTTTTGTTTTTAATTTTAATTACATTTCATGGACACCCATGAGTAGTTTTCTTTTTTGTTTACCTAACCAGCTCATGTTTCTGGCTGCTAATTAGTGAATTCAGTAAAACATTTAATTCTCCTTTCTGAAAGATAAATTATATTTCAGAGTCAGGGAAAGTAAAAGTATTTGAGCAGTGGAATGAGACCTGCTAATATTAAAATACTAGACTCAAATCCACTTGAAGATACCTCAAAACCAATTCTTGCACGTTGCACTGCAATATCTCTCTAGACAACAGGTGAGTTATGTTTATGTATGTGTATAGACATCTTAATTTTCTTGACAGAAAATGATTTGACTTTCATTATTTATTATCCCACTGCTTATTTTGAAGATAGTAACTCATGTGTGACCACAGTTAACATAACTGCTTTTGAAAATACCACTGTGAGTATTAATTTTGTTATTTCAGGGAATATGAATTTTAAATACAAGCTCCTTAAATATCATTAAGTTTGGACATCCAAAGAATGGTAACAAAGCTGATGAAGGGTAGAGCAAGTCATATGGGGAATGGGTGAAGGAGCTGAAGCTGTTTGGCTTGGAGAGCAGGAGGCTCAGGGGTGACCTCATCACTCTCTACAACTGCCTGGAAGGAGGCTGCAGCCAGGTCAGGGTCAGCCTCTTCTCCCAAGTAACAAGTAGTGGTACAAAAGTAGTTTCAAATTGCTCCAAGGGAGGTTCAGGTTGGAAAATTGTTTTCACTGGAAGAGTGGTTAAACACTGGAATGGTCTGCATGGGGAAGTGTTTCAGTGGGCATCCCTGGAGGTATGTAAAAGCTGTGTAGATGTGGCACTTAAGGACATTGGTTAAGTGGTGGGCATGGCAGTGCTGGTTTAATGGCTGCACTCCATGACCTTAGAGGTTTTTCCAAATACTCTAAAATATTCTATGATTCTATAATACACATCTGGTTATCTTTTAATTCAAATGAGAAATCTAAACTACCTAAACTCAATATTCTTTGCTTTTCTGAATGCTTTGTCTGCCTCCTGAAGGACAGAGTACAGCATTTCAAGATCCATGTAGTATCAATTCATCACTTAAAATTGTTTTCATCACATTGGCTTATTGCAAAAATCTGACTAGCTTAATAGAATGAATTTTAATGAGCTTGCCTCAATTTGATGTGGACATGTCTGTGGACAACATTTCTGCATCTATATTTTCCACTGAATCATAAAGAAATGTGGGGTTTGTTTAGTCATCTTCTAAAATTTATTTAATTTAAATTGTACGAGCTGTTTTGCATTAAAATCATAAAGGATAGGAAAAAATAATGAAGGCATCCAAAAGCTCTGTTAACTTATTCACGCTAAACTTCACCTCATGCTAATGGTCACAACTTTGTTATTATGTATGCAAATAGCATTCAATCAGGGCATAATGAGGTATTTTTGTGATCAGTTACTTCTTTGTCATAGTTCATTGTTTTGATCTGTTGCACAGTGTCATGCACAATGAATTAAACTTCACTGCGAGAAAAGCCAGTGCAGGTCAAATTACAGTGTTGCCCTCTCTCCACAGACACGTTTTTCAGCAAATAAAACACAGTCACATTAAAAGAAGGAAAATTATAGAACAAAAATGAAGGAAGAAATTTCCTCTTCCTTTCTACTTATCACAGATTTTTCTTCAATAGATTAAATTGATTAGAGGACAAGATATATTGGTTCTGCATTGTCATCAAAACAATTGGAAGGTTTACCTTCAGAGCCTGCCTTCAGCTCATTTTTATATTCTATAATCTCTCCTTCATTGGCCATGAATAAAATGGTTCATTACTTGAAAATTCTCAAGTTAGAAACTCCCAACTTTTTCCCATATGATGCTTAACATGTTTAAGAAGAATGTTTGAAGCATCTGCACAGCTTTTTCTTTACTGTGTTTCAAGTTCTTCCATATTTTGTTCTTAGTCGTGTAACCTACAGAATACCTCCAAATAGACAAGAATTGGTCCTCTGGTAAGGCACCAAGCCTTGCTAATTATGACAGTGGTCTTGCTGTAATTTCCTTTTCCTAAGTACCTTCTCTTATCTCTATTTCTTATCTAGTCCAATCTTCATTTGCCCATATTTGTGGAAGGGAATTTTGTTTAAGTTTGCACAGCATTTGAAAAAATATATTGCAGTTATGACTAAATGAGATTCATCTAAACAAGTACTGCTGTGGAGACGTCTGCATCCAATGAAATCACTTGGGCTACACTTGCATTTACTACAAATAAAATCCTTTGGGATTTATAAGCCAAGAATGTATGTTTTGTAATCAATTAAAGTTCCAATTAACTGTGGTATTACACAATGCAGACACTTACTTGAAATGAAATCTGAGTTTCAGGGTCAACCAGTGTAGCTGATCTATCACAGGAGGTCCCTCTTATCCTTGGCTTTCTTATCCTATATATCTATAGGTGTTACTGCCCTTTAGTATCCCTCAGATTCAACTTTGTGACTGAATTCTAATGACTGCCTAGGATGCCTTGTTTCCTAATGGACAGGTGGAGTCAGAGCACCTAAAGTGACATCTTGCCCTGGATTTACCCTGCAATATCTTTTTTCTGTATTCCACCTGCTACTAGACTAAGTAGTAACAATATTTTAGCAAAGCCTTTGTTTTAAGATGGGGTCTACCACGGCAACATTTTAGTTATCTTTGGTAATTTAATTATGTTTAGTAATTCTCTGTGTCAGATAATTTTCTTTTTAAAGATACATTTTTCATATAATTAAAGTAAAATAATAAAATTACCTAAACCTATAAGCTTTTTCTGAGTAAGACTGGGCTTCTCACCTAAGGGTCTGAGATCCTCAGTGGGATTGAGTGTAAGCCATGTTAAGAAGGTTCAGATAAATTTACTGTCTGGAGGAGCCATCTCTGACAATCACTAGTAGGTAAAGGAAGAGAATCCACCCTTCCTAACTTGAGAGATTAAAATGAGTTAAGATTGTGGGTGTTTTCATGTCTTTCTGAATTCATCAAGAGATTGTTTATCCAGGAAATAGGGAATTCCCTAGGGTAGCTGAGATCTTCATGGCTGACGAGACCTCTAAAAATGCATAACATCTTCCACTAAGAGATGAGGTGCTAAATTAGGCAATTCTGTTCAGCATTTGAACTGGGGCAGTGTAAATCTGGTCAAGAATGCAAGAATCATAAATACTGTAAAATTATTTAATCTTTAATTCAGCAAATTCAGAGTAGACATATGGAGTTGCAAGGGAAGTCTTATTTCCCTTTAGAAAGTACACTTATTTCTGGAGTGTTAAGTACCATTCAAGTTTTTAAGAAGGCTCCCCCCTTTATTATTGCTCCCTGATTACGTTAATTTATAATTATAATAATGCAATTTTCCTATTAACAGCTCTTTTGATAATAACATCCGTACCAGATGCTGCTTTATCTTCTTCCTGCTTTGTAGATCTTTCCTTTGTGCTCTATCACCTTCTATAGATTGCAGATACATTCTTTTGCAGCATGAATGTTAAGTATAAAAGCTGTAAAAACTGTTCTTCTCACTAGAACTAACATTAATTCCAGAAACAATTTTTTCCAGTTCAGTCAAACTGATACTTCTTAAACACATTATGTTTTCCTTTTAAGACTTTTTTGGGATTGTCTTCTTGTTACTCAGCATCACAGTAAGACTGATACCTTTCACAGACAAAATGACCTGTCAGGGTCTTTCTCCTGGGAGGTTTACTTGCTCCTGGAATGTTGTTCTTTCAATTTTGTCTAAACCAAACCTAGGCTATATTAATAATTTCTGCCTCAAAAGGAAATGAGTGAGATCTTTCAGAAGGGCTTCTCAAAACAGAAAAAACTTAATTCTTGGGGTTTTATCCCTTTTCTTATCATTCCCACTGGGACAGAGGGGAAGAGCCTATTTACAAGGTATCCAAATATAGACTATAGGCAGATTTTCAGTGTAAATATTTTTCCAAGATGAAGGACGTAGCTGTCTTTACTATTCAGAAATCCAGGAGTCCTTATTATGCGTCCTGTCTTAGCAGTAACTTTTAATTGAGTAATTTTATCATCAAATACATGTGCTTCATCACTTTCCTCCCTCTGATGTTATTTTTCTGGGCTTCCTGGCTGCTAGTGTAATACAAATAAAGTTATGTGACCAGAGTGTAAGTGCCTTCATTTCAATACAGGTCATTCAGAAATGTTTTACTTTATTCCAAATGCAATTGCGGGGACAATTGTAAACTCCTCATGCAATCAAACATTCAAGAAGTGGCTTCATCCTCTGGAGGAGTTTGAAGCTGTTATTTTGTTTCTCATTAGCAGTAGACAGATTACATTTATTTCAGAAGCTGGATTTCTGCCATTCCATTACTCTACATCTCTCTCCGGATCTGGCTCCAGAAATCTTTGTAAGGTCCAAGTACCTGCTGTTATGTTTATAGACACTAACAGAATTTGTAGTATACATAGTGATAAACACCAGGTGAAAATTACACTAAATCTCATGTCCTGAGGGATTCTTCATTATAAAATGTAATATCTTTCTAGCTAAATTAACCAGATAAAGCGCATTCCTTCAGCTCAATTTTATTTCAGAGAGGAATTGTGAAAAGATTGGTTTGCTAGCATGTGGATATCAAACCAGCTTGGAATTGCAATGAACAAAAAGTAAAGCGCACTAGCTGAGAAAAGTCACTGGACTGCAGAGCTGTGGATTTAGATGAACAGCACATGAATTTGGAAAGTTAGCAGTCTTCCCTCTTGCTGGAATCAGGTTAGAAAGTTATTACTGCAACTTGCATTGCCAGCTACGGGCATATTGCACCCTGGAAAACACACGTCTTCCCCTTTCACAGAGCCTGCCGTGAGAATTCCCTGTTCCTTATGTACTATTAAGCAATGTTCTGTTGCTCTTGGTCATAGGAAAGTGATTGCTAGGAGAAAAGGAAGAAAAATCTGTAATTACATATGTCCACTGTGTAATTTCATAGTATTTTTCCATACCTAAATATAATAGCTAAAGACCAAGTGATAAATCACAGTAGAATCATGTGCTAAGAAATGTGTGGTGCCATTGAAACCCTAGAAACGTGATGTCAGCTCATTTTGCCCCATTTTTTTTTTTTTAATCTCTCAATGGAGATTTTCATCATGGAGGTAGAACAGTGAAGACATTCAAATTAAGTGTTCGTTTGGGTCTTTCATTTTGAAATTACTGCCTTGGCTTGCCTTTGTTTTATTATTTGAGGTTATCATGTATTGCAGAAAAAAATAACTTTTCAGAGTCCCTCTCAACACAAAAACCCTTCAGTTCAGTTGACGTGAAATATTTCAAAACAGAAGGAAAAGAGTCCTGTTATTTTTTTTTTCCCCTTGGAGAATTTTCAAATATGTTCCAGTTCAGAAGAAAGCCAAGTATCAAAGTCCTAAATTTTTTTGGAAAGTCCAACAAGCATTGTCTGAATTTGCTGTGCTGCTACTCAGGACTACATTCCCTCAGCCAGCACAGGCTCAGCTCCTAGAACTAGTCTCTGGGTCAAAGACATCTGGCATTAGCTATGTCATTGATTTCCTTGGTAAGTGAGAACAGCCATTTGCTCTCTCTCTATTTCACTGTCCTTATCTACAGAAAGGGAAAAAATGATAGTGACCTTCTTTGTAAAGTGTTTTGAAATGTGTTGAGGAGAAGGGCACGGCATTCATCTGCTCTCAGCCTCTCCAGAGATTTTGCAGCACAAATGGAATGCATTCAAAGGGCCTCAGTCAGGAGCAAGGTTTGCCAAAGCAGACCAAGCTGTCTGGAAAACAGAAACTGAAGGGAATAATAAGAGCACATCAAAGAAGTAGAAGATCCCAAGTAGAAAAGACTTCAAGATGCCCACAGATATTTTAAAACTTTCATAGCTGGTTTTTGAAGACCTCCTAGGAAATCTACTTATATTTAGAGAGGTGAATATAATAAGAATAGAGAAATGGAAAAGCCAAGTATCTGAAATACCTATACGAGGATAAGACTGTTACAGCCTGCAATTCTTTATCTGGAGTTCAGGGTGAAAAGCTTTGACCCAAACACGACCTGGTCCTTTTTGCTGAATAGGAAACTGCTAGTCCCTTCTAAGTCTGCATTTCATACAGGCTGTGCTAGCTGAGGGACTGTATACCAAACTTTTTATAGAGATCCTCAAATCATCCTGCATGCTGAAGGTTCCCCCTTGCCCAGGTGAGAACACTAATGAGTGTCTGAAAATTCCTAATCATAAAAGAAATGGCAATAATAGCAATAGTAGTAGCAGTAAGAAGACCTTGAGCCCAGTGAGAGGGAAATTAAATATTAAGAATGAAGTACTATTTTCAGGACATTATAAAATGAGTTGTCCACAGTAGATATGCTCTCTATACTTCTGTCTATCTATAGATATGCATTAAGTATCTCCTTCTGTAGAAAAAGTAACTACCCTGGCACTCTTAAGCAATAAATAGGTTTTATTGCTGGTTCTTGTAATACAAGAACTAGGAAGGCCCCAGCAAAATTGTTAGAAAACATGCTAAAACCAAATCAGAACTCCCTTCCTCACCCCACCAATCACAAAATTCAATGTGAAACTCATTGCCACAGGATGCTATGTAGATAAGAGGTAATAAAGAGGCCCTAAAAGGTATAGAGATCTTCCTGAAGGATGAGTCCAGCAGGGACAATTAAATAGGATGGTCCAGAAGTAGGCTTCGGCTCAGAGTCAGCAAATCTCCAAAAATTTCATTATCCATTTAAAAGTAATTTCTTAATAACTCATTACTGTCTGATCCATATTAGGCTATTTAAATGTTGAATCTGATCTGGTACCTGAGCAGTGAACTTAAGGTGAATATTAAGTTTGAGCTATTTTTTATTTTATACCTTATGAAGCAATATGATCAACAACAAAAGAGAAAATCAGACTTGAAAAAGACCCAGGAGTTTCTCACAGTAGACACTGGCACAGTGTGTTATGTTGTTCAGTACCTATGAATAGCTTCTTATTTTTATAGTCACAGTAAGGTGCAATATGTGTCATCTCTGATATTTAATGAACCCAGAATTTCAGAAAATGGAAGTAAAAAGGTAGACCTTAAAAATGTATCTTTAAAGACAGTGCAGACAATTAATCTTCTCTATTAGGGAACTCACCTTTTCTTAGCTTTTAGGTTCACTAACAATATATCCACGATATTATGCTACATAACATGTTGTCATAAATGGTGGCATATCCTCACATAGGTGGAAGGAGCTGATATTTAATCTTCAGAGAAAGAAAAAGAGTGACTCTGAGAGGGGATGTCCCTTCCTTGCACATCTTTCTTACGCTACCAGTTCCTTCATTTAAATCTAGAGCTCATGAACCCAGCTTACTCAAGTCTTAGCATCAACTGCAAGCTGATCCAGGTGCTAATGTGATCCAGTGCCCAGATATCTGCTCCTAGGTGTGTGCCAGCCATTGTACACACAGCTGTACTGTGTATTTAAATGGATTTCCCTGCTTCATTTTTCTCTTTGGGCAAATTGACAGTCTTTGCATGCAACTACAGGCATATGGATGACAATCTGGTCCCAGTTTTGAAGAATATCTGGGTTTGAATATTTGAAGCCCATGGAGGTCTCTAAAGAACAGGGAAGAACTTTTGGTTGGTTGGGTTGGTTTTCTGCCTGTTTCTTTAGGAAGAGGTGCCTTAGCCTTCATCAGGCAGAGGGAATTTCACACCAATATGTGTCAGGCTTTAGTGTGCTGAAGGATAGGCATTAGTTCTTCTGTTAGTCAGATTAATTTCCTTAAATGACATAGTTTGCTTGTTTTCATCCTCACCCCTACTCACCTTGAGTCCTGAAGGAGACAAGACCAGTAATAAAACAAACCAGCTTTAATAAGCAAGATTCATGGTCATATTGTTACTCGCAAAACTGCAAACGTTACAATCAATAGAATGTAACCACAATCTTCAAGTAAATTTAACAGTTGAATATTTTTCCACTTGCTTAGTTTTTATTAGATTTTATTACCTTTGAATTCCTAAGTTTTTATTATGAATCCATTATGCAACTGCAGAAGTATTCTGCTTTCAGGCTTCCACAGGTCTGAACATTCATCTTAGCACAGGACTCAATTACATCAGCTGGGCTTGTCACTTATTTTTAAGGCAAATGAGGTAGTGAATCATGTGAACAGCATAAACAATTCCTAATTTGCTGGTTAAAATATTTCTCAAACATTACACTTCTGCTGGATGTCTTATAGTGGGATTTTTTGGCTTTTAAAAATTTTATTTTATTTTTGATTTTGCTTTGGTTTTTGGGTTTTTTGTGGGGGGAGAGGTGGTTCGTGGTTTGATTTTTCTTGTTTTTGATTGTTTTTGTTTGTGTTTTTTCTTTTAATTCTACCTACCCTACAGCTGGAGTGAAAAAAAAAAAACAAAAACATGTAGAGGACATGTAAGAAGACATTCCACTCTTTCAATGCTCAGACTATGTTCATGAAGCCTTCTATGCCTTTATCATATTTCACAGCTTTCCTCAATTAAAATTACTTCTCATCTATTTTGCTAAGCAAGTATGGAGTTCATGCATATTATATCAAGAGTGTAGAGACAGATTTAGTAACAGGACTTTGTCTGTAGACTTCCTCCATCCTACACACCAACTCTTCATTTTAGAGCCTTTAGTGTTACAGGTGATTTATTCCAACCTCATGACTGCAGAAACCTAGAGTTAAAAGGATGGACATGACTATCAGTAATCCATCAATTACTAAGGAATTGATTCACATCACTTGCAATTATCTAACCATAGGCTATTTAATTGTAGCTTTTCATCACCAAGTCTGCCCTTTGGTCTGTGTCCTCTCCAACTCAATTTCTGGCTTCCCAGTCAAGCTCCCAAGTCAGATCCCAGTGGCCACACAAGAAGCAACAAGTCACCTGAGTTCCAAGGCTGGTACTAAATCAATAAGAGCAGTAAACTAGTCCTTGAAAATGCTTTTTCTGGAGAGGGACATTTCTCCCCTGTCACTGCCTCTTTCATATAATATCAGTTTCACAGATGAACACCAGAGATGCTCACCGAGGTCTTTGCTGTGGGAAAATGCCCAAATACAAAAATGAATTACCTACTCTTTTTTTATTCTATAAAGTACAATGGGAAAAAAAAGAAATTTTCTTCAGCACTTTAAAAATGTAACTGTTTTAAAGCTTGTCTAAACTTGCAGTTTGGCTTGAAGACATCTCTCACCAGAAGGACAGTCTCTGTGCTTTTTTTACCTCTTAAATTCAGCCAAAGACAAAGAAAACCACTCACAGAATTGTCCATGAATGATGCCCAATTGTGAAAACCTTGAAGGTCAGAGAAATTTGAGTGCATTTGGAAGCACTTCCATGAACTGAACTTCCACAGAATTCTCCTTGGAAAGAATGACTGGTTAGTGGGCCGTTTTCTTTAAAAAAAACCAAAAAAACACAGTGGAAAGCTGAACTTCTTGTACACACTTACACATCAGGTGAGAGAAACTATTAGTTGGAGAGATCCTGCATTAAGAAAAGTAAAAGTTATCTGCAAGTATTATTTCGACCGGTTGAGCACCCCTCACTCCCCACATCAGCTTAGAGCAGGTGCAGTATGTTATTGCTTTAGTACAGCCTGGCTGCTACCAAGGAGACAAAGTCAACCACACTCACTCTTTACTCAGAGGTGTAAGATGGGAGTGATTTCTTTGCAGTGATGTGGATACCTCGAAACTCCTTTCAAGGTGCTCTGTTCCACAATGGCTGTGACCACTTGTCAGCTACAGTCAGGAATATCGAGTCCTTAAAGTTCCACGGAGATCAAGGGTATTGCCTGAAGCAAAGCAACGTATTCAGGGAGCTCTTAAAGAAAGCTTTCTCTGCTCAAAGCTAAAAAAGGGATGAAATGTATTACTCAAGGTCATTCAGAGGGAAAAGAGATGCTAAAGAAAGAGGCCATGACTCATGGCCATAGGACACACTCTTTGCTTGGGTCACCAGTGCTATTAAGTGAGGCACCTCTGCATTATATATTGCAAGACATTCCTGCCGTGAGTCCTCCTGTGATTATAAAACTGTTTTGTTATATTTGCACAGTAAATCTACTTCCACCTAGGGAAAGATGATATGTTGTTTGGTAAACACAAATCTGCTGCTAGCACTGGGGATTTTGGCCCACCCATCTCTACATTCAAACCTCCTCAAGCCTTCAGTGACAACAGCAAAGAAAATCCTAGAACACAGTGCTGTCAGGCACTGAGCCACAAAAGAACACTTGTTTTGGCTCGAGGCCTTGAAGAAGGCTTCCAGAATTAAATAGTAGAACTAAAATCACTAATGTGCAGTTTGAATAAAAGTGTGTAATATCACATAGTGAAAAATTTGGAATTTGCGGCTTTAAAATATAGTAATAGGTATGGGACATGATGAAGCTTTTGGGGCAAAAGTTTTTTCTTTCTTCTTGTCTCTCTTCTTCTTGAGTTTAAGTAGTATTTTTAATTAAATAGAAAATACCACTCTGCTGGTCATGGGTGTTTGGTCATTGAGTCAAAAGTAAAAATAATTTAAGTGTTAGTTTTAAATTGGGCTATTTGACTTTGAAGGACCTTATAACAAGGTAAAATCATCACCATTTATTAATTTTTAGCTTTTTAGCTAAAAGCGCTGCAGCACACACTGTAACATAGATAAAAATTAATAAACAACTGAACCCAAACACAAAACTCCTCTCTCATACTTTTAATCCCAAATCTAACTAAAGAGAGAAAAAAAAGGTAATAGAGAAGTGTAGCAATAGGGACCTCTTCAGCTTAGCAGGAAGAGATGTAGTTCTGCAGTACTTAAATGGTGTAAAGTAAACAAATTTAGACTTAGAAGTAAGGTCAGAAACAATAAGAAAGTTGTTTCCATTCCTATTTAACTAGAGAAAAAAGTCCTTAAATGCTAGGGACTTTCCTAATGAAAAAGTGCTGCTATTTTAAAATGTACGGTGATATTTCAGACAGTCATAAATCCAAAGATAAACTCCATGCATGCTATGAAAAATGCCAGATTTGTACAAAATACAAAAATTTTACAAAATATTACAATTGAAGAGTCTTATTTTAAAATCTAGAACCACTGGAAATAATAAGGATTTACATCAAGAGATAGTGGCCTAGGGAGAAATTGGGTTAGTGCATCTGCTATGGGAGCCACACAAATTCAGCAGAACATTTGAATGGTGCCTTATTAGAAATCCATGAGGAAGAATATCAATCTGTCTCTAGGATTTGACTGAAGTGAGAATTCATTGAGTTATGAAAAAAACTAAGATTACGAGGGCCTGGTGCTACCCACACTGTGGCTCTGCCTGCTGTGGCAGTGAAAAGCAGCATTCCCAGACAAGATCCCTGCAAGGGGCTCTCTGAGGTGAGTTCTGACCAGGCCATGCCTGTACTTACCTGGCGTCTTTTACCTGGACACTGCCATGCTGCGCTGAGCAGGCATCTATCTTTGATATACCTCCTGCCCTGACTAAGAAAAATTCATATTCCAGGCCAAGCACTAGTGATTTTGCTCTTATTGATACTCCTGCTTGGATACAAGGAGGTTCTGCACCAGTTCCTCCAAGCAGAATTCAACAGCATCTCTCCTGCTTCTCTACTCTCACTTTCACTGTACTGTGTTTTGGCCAAGACTCTGTCCACCCAGAGCAGTTCATCCCTTTTCTGTCCAGAGCTTTATACCTCTCACATCTGCACAAGGACAGATAGCTTCCACAGAATCTGAGACACTGTCCTATGTTGTTCTTATCCATGTTAAGAGGGAGCACCCAAGGAATTACATTTCCTTCATCTGCCTGTGTCACTCCTATGGTGCCCCAGGGCTTTCAGAAAGAGAATGACATATAAATCAAATGGTTGCCATTGATAACAAGTAAAATCTAGTCTAACCAAATCTGGCTAATCTAATGTAACTGCCATTATATATTAATGTGTGGTTTAATAAATGTAGTTATATATATAACATTATAGTTCTATACTACTCCATACTGGGTTGCAATACAATTATAGATCCGTTGCACCAGGAAGACTTTTGGTTTGAGGGGGGAAAAAAGAGATTGGAGTTGAATAAATTATAGATTAGAAGGGAAATAAAAAATGAACTGCAATGGCTCAGAGAGCATGGGAATTTGAATTTTTATAAGGATTTATTATGTTTACTGTATCTGCATTAGTAAAAACTGCAACTGCCAGAGCAAAACTTTTTTCAGCTGACATAGCACACAGCATTTATTTTTCTCTTTTTGCTAAAGAAAGGAAAGGTTTTTTTTATGAATTAGTGTACTGCAATACTAAGTTTTATATTATCTATAAACTAAGGTAGTAAAAAAAGTCACATCATTTTAACCTTGAAATCCAAAAGGGAATGTGGCGGATGTGTAAAAATTTAATGTTCTCTAGTGTCTGGTTAAGTGGTCAGTGCTGATAAGTGGGAGTTTTAATTTGTCTCACAGTAGTATATTTTCTCATCATTTTCCTCCCAAAGGTTCTCTGAAGTTTGGGCTGCATTTCCAAAGCAGCTAGCCCATGCAATCAATCTGCTGGTAAGGAGATGAGGAGATCTTGACTGAAGCTTTTTTTGGTAATTTGAAGGTCAGCTAAATCTTCTCTCATATCAGAATTGTTTTCATTGTGCTATGTGTCTTGCAACCAAGTTGTTTCAGTATAAAAACAAAGGCATTTATGCATGGTTGTTGCCATGTGCTACATTTCTCCCTCAGATCCCAGCCCAGGAGCTGTTTAGGTGCATTTGACACCTGTCTAGATGAAGCTGGTGTCATGAGTTGCAGTTGTATGATAAGCATATAAGATGATAATGTCCTTAGTCTACAAAGACTTGTGGTTTTTCCAGTATCTCTGTTGGCAGCTGCATTCTGGAAAAACGAAGTATAAATAATTCATCACTAAACTATGCTAAAATACATTTTGATGCAAACTCTCAATTCAGTCAATGACAGTTTTGGCTGAAAAGCTGAACTGGTCCGAATGAACCCCAAAATTTTCCCTTCTTTTTATTTTCTTGTCTTAGATCAAAGCAAATGAAAAGCAAACACAGGATCTCTGGCTGAATGGAGTAAACAAGGAAGTTTCATAAGCATGTGTTTTCAAGAAAGTTATGCAGATATTTTACTCTTTTAACTGTTTACTAATGTGTAAATCCAAGTCAAATGTGAGTGGGTTGTTTTGGATACTGAGGTATTCACTATTTTTCAAAAATGTCTATTTTCCTCTGAGTTCCTCCTTGTGTTTGTGCAAAATATTGTCTTGTCTTCTCTCTGACAATCCTGACAACGAAAGATGATGCAGTAAAAGTCTATGGACTACATGTTTGTGTGGTTGTGCCTAGTGCTTGCAAATCCTACGGGATAAGAGCTGCCATATAAATGTAAAGATAAATCACAGTCTTCTTTGAACTGATGACCCTTTGCTGCTGTCATTTTTGACAGGATAAGCAGCATGAATAGCAATTCTCAGAATAAAATACCACAATAAATCCTGTTCCTTTCTAATTTTTCAAAATCTAGGCTATCTTCACGTATTTAAGGCCCTATTGTTGAGTATTTTCTTCAAAGTGAAAAATAAATAAAAGGCAAAGTTTAGGCTAGAATAAACTTTCAAAACAGCTCTAAACTTGTGGGTTTGATTTGCAGTTCTAGAAATGAAATATGTACCTCTGACTGTAACTCTTGCTGAAAGGCAAGAAAATTGAGCCACTTTTTATCTTTTTATTTCTTAGATGCACCATTTTTCTCTTTTTTTTTTTTTTTTTTTTATTTTTTCCCTGCTGGATGTTTTCCATAAGCCAAAAGTCCATTACCCACAAAAAAGATTCTACTGATTTCTTTGAAACTTTGTACTTTCTCAAACATTGCCTGGAATATTATGTTTTGTCAGTCTCTGAGCTTACATTTCCAATACTTTATGTGAGATACATAAGCCAGGTCTTGCTTGTCTATGAAATGTCATAGTATTTTATCAAAATACTAAATAAATTCTTACATCTATCAAATACATATACAAAGAATCTTTGTTACCATGCTGCTGTCTTCGTAATTCTTACAAATTAGTTAATTTAAGTTTACTGATCCTTTTTTTAAAATTTTCTTTTCACTGACAAAAATAACATTTGCATTGCAATTGTCTAAGCTTGAAACATACATAATTTGGAATTTTGGACACTACAAAACCTCACAGATATCAGTGCAACACTAAAGCAATGGAAGGAACTGGCTCTGATAATATTTGTGCTAAGAATCTTAGAGTTTGCAAATTCAAAAGTCTTATTAAGGTCACATTGAAAAGGAAATTTGCTCAAGTGTTGGTCAAATTGTCATAGGAAGTGCTTTTTTTTTTTTTTTTTTTTTTTTTTTTTTTTTGTGAGCTGAATCACTATATTTCTTTCTAACTCTCATCTTTTTGGCCCATGGCTTACTGGACCTGAACCAGTGACTCTACTGGTTGAGAACACAGAGGCTTCCCTAAACTCATTAGTGGCATGGAAATTTGCCATGCCCATTTTGTACCACTATCTTGGCAAGCTGATATGATGACCCAAGCTATTCCCAGCATAATCCATCTAATTGTCTTTTTCCAAAGGGAAACATTACTTTTATTAGAGGCCAAAAGTGATAGATGACACTGGGATTACAGAACCCTTTTTTCTTCATTGCCAGAGAAAGACTAAACAGTGCCATGAGTTCAAGTGTTTCTCAGGTAAGTGGTTGTCACCATGGTTATGCATGAAAGTCAACAATCACTTTTAGCTTTTGACCTTTTCATTCAAACTTTGAATTTTAATAACAAAAATCCTGAACATTTAGAAGGGAATGTGACTTCTATCAAAGAACAAATATTATTGCATAATACAATTAATATCTAATGACTCACGATTCATCAAAGAAATGGGGTTTGTGTTTTTCTACTCTCTATTCTGAAGAAGGAAATGCCATGAACATAACACACATTTATTGCCACTTGGTAACGAGAATGAGAAGAGGTCAGGCTGGCCTAAATGAAAATTTAACAGTAAATCAGAAATGCCATATTTTAGAGGAAATAGTATTGTTTCAGAGGCATCTTGCATGTCGCACCTCTTCACCAAGTAAAGTTAAGGAAATCTCAGGAAAACTTTGATAAAAGCAGAGGGGATTAACTCAACAGTCATTGCATTATCTGAAAGAGATTGAATTAGTCTGTGAAGCAGATGATAATATTGCCGTTTAAAATGTAAAATTGTGGCATTGACATAAAAACACACAGAAGTGGTGCTGTCTCTCTGTCAGCAGGCAGGAGATAACTGTGCAACTTAAAGGACCAAGTTCATAATATCTGTCCATGACCACAGTGTCCCAAATTCCATTGATTTTTCAGCTCAGACTTTCAGCTGTCTGTACATTATCACCATTCATCTTTCCATATGTGCCATCTATCTCAGTTTTGCTGCCTCAGCTAGGTGAGAATTACTACCTGTTCCTGTGAGTTTCCTTAAGAAGAAAGAGAAGGCTAGAGGAATACTATTTAAAAAATTCTTTCTTTGAACTTGCCAGCGTGGCTTTTGTGTGTTTATTTCAATTGAATTAATCTTGGAAGCCATGAATAGAAGCTCTGTCACCACAATGCTGGTGTCTGAATCTGAGCCAGTCAGTGACCAGGGTGTGCACCTTCAGGGGGCATGTCAACTCATCTGTCAATTTTAGACATTGGCTATAGGATAAGATTATCCACATCCTAATACACTCATTTCCCTCCAGGTTCTGGACAGAATTTTTGGGTTCTGAAAAGAACTCAAGATATACAGAATGTGTGTTTGTGTATGTGTGTATGTGTGTGTGTGTCTGAATTTGAAGAAAAGTCCTCTGCTAGGAACATATCAAAGTAGAAAAGTTCTTGAGTTTAGGATGATATAACAGAATGTGTTGTCTAAACAGTTTTCACCCTTTGTTTGCATTTTTTTCTTCTTAAAAAAGTATATATTTCAGTAATTAAAACAAGAATCTCATTTTCTCACAGAAATTTTCACATTTTTGTGAGAGTCAAAATGAAAATACTTTAACCAGTAACTAAAAGAAAATCAAACTGTTACATCAGAGGTAGAGTTTTCTTGCCTGTATTTCTGTTTCCTACAGATCCATACTAACTGTAACATCTACATGGCATTACAGTTCTTTCTTAAGGTCAGAAGAGAAGACAACATTGAAGTCTTCCCTGAAAAGGAAATGGAAACTCATCTCAAAGAACTTTTTTCCTGAGTATTTTGTTCAAGGTAACAAACTGCTGAAACAAGTTCTGACAGTTACTTGCATATTTTACAGTTGGTGAACTTGTAAACTTTGCAAGCAATAGAGCCCTATACGTTGATCTTTGCATTCCTACTGTGTTCAGATATCCTTCAGGCACTCATACAGAAATATCAGCTCTATTTTTAAATTTTATTTCAGTTTCACATGATTTGTTTGAATCCTTGTACCTTGTATAACCAGAGATCTTGACTGCAAGATTTGATTTCTCCACTGTGCTCCTCACTGTTGCTGTACTCTGAGAGGAGAGCTTCATCTGCCTCAGCAAAAACTCCTGTTCTGTTTAACCTGGTATAGGGTCACTCAAAACACAGCTGGGAGCTTTGAAAGTCTTGTCCTGAGGCTGCCACCATCTGCATGGCACCAAGGCCTTTGAGAACAACTACTGAGTGTGCACCAGTTCTGTATGCAGTAACCTAAAAAGGAAATCAGTCCTGGTGCACCTAGGACATAAATGTTTAATACCTTTTATCTTATCTCTTAAAAATACTTTTAATTAAAAACTGTGGCATTTTTCTTTTTCCTCCTTGTAGAAACCTGCAGAGGGCAGGAGTTATGATAATGCAGTGTAAAAACGTTATCTTTGGCATTTTTAGAGCAGCATCATATATTGCTTGCTAATTGCAGCAGAATATTTTTAGAATATCTTAGATTTGTTCTTCTTTCATAATATTCCCCAAAGAAATATAACAGAGGAAAAGGTAAAAACCAAGTTGTACTTCTAGATGAAGAGTCCTTTCCCTCTTCCATAGATGTTACGATTAAAGGCCAAGACCTTTCTTTTTTTAAGCAGTATGCAGTCATCTGCTGATCTTGCCTAAGCAGCAGTCAAAATTATTTTGTAGATGATATCAAATTTTAATTTTTAATGAGGCTTCAAACTGCTGCCATAATTTTTTTCATATTTATACCAGCAGGAAATTCTATAACTGAGACAGGTTTTATTAAACTTGTTCTGTGTTTAACCGAACAAAAAAGCAACTGAAAATAACAGCAAAAACTCCAGCTCCTTCAATGCCAGATGCTAACAGATTATTCTTCTTCCAGGAAATGATTGTGTCAAAATGAAAGAGAAATAGGATTATGTGAAAACCCCTGTTTATATGTGTTAAGAGTTTTTGTTGCCATATGAAGACATTTTAAACTGTAAAATCCTGAGGAATAATCAGGGATATATTTTTGCCTCACTCTGTTCCTATCTCATTGATGGGAAAGACAATTGTAGATCAAATTGGCTTTGTATAACTTTTTGATAGATAAAGCATGCCTTTGGAGCTATTCTTCCAGGTAATATCTGAATTTTCAAGGATCCATATGCCTTCTGTTGGCAGTAGGTGTTTCAAAAAGAAGTTTATGAACACATTTTTGGGCTGCTTTGCAATGCAGACTCAGGGGGCTTCAGGCTACAAACCAGTGTGTGAAATACTCTTCGTTATTTCCTTTTTGCTGTAATGCAGCACAACTTCACCAAATGAGGTCTTTATATCTGTATTGATCTTGAAATAGCTCATATAGGAAGTTGATTATTCAATCACAATAAAAACCTATGTATTTAATTGCTGTGCTATGGTTTTATTCCTTACTTCGCTTTCCATGCAGAAGTAACTTCTTTTCCAAAAACTTCCTCAGTATTTTTATAAATATTCTGAGCTCTTTCCCCTTCCCCCTACACCTATTTCTCTCCCACTCTGTTATCCCCGCTTTGATTTTAAATTTTTAACTAGAATACAAATGCTTCCTCTACTGCTGAATGCATTATTAAAGAAAAATAAAAAAATAAAAAGAAAGAAAAAAAGCAGCATCTGTTCCAATTACCTTCCTATTCATAAGGCTGTGATTGACTTGAAACAGTTTCCCCAGAGAAAAAGATGCCTTGATTTCTGGACTGAAACTGTTGCTTGTGATAGAAATACTTGCAAAAGAACCTCAGTGTTCAAATCTTACATTTTCTGTGAATGCTTTTTGTGTAACCTGAGGTTCTTTCCTCATTGTAAGGCAGAAATGTGGTACATAAAGCTTTTTCAAATATAGGCAACAAGAATTAGGGCAAAACACTGCTGCAGAACAACACAGCAGGAACCACAAAACAGTAGCACAGATAAATACCAAAAACCCCCCTTGTATAATTATAAGGTATCCACTGCAGTCTGATAAATTATTACTGCTCATTATTTTTCCTTTATAACATATCCAAGTGGATTCTAAAATTTCAGGAGTCGAACTAGATCTTCTCATGACAAATGCTTCAAAGATGTGTAATAAATATTTATCTAATCTTCAAAACCTCCCAAATGCTATTCATCCCATGTACTACAAACGCTCATCTATTACAAAACTCCATTTGTTGCACTCTGGAGATGCTTGATCTTCTCCGTCAACTTTGCCGAGAATCCCTTTGACTAGGCTGCAAACACTTTTATAATTAAAATTAGGTGAGATGAGTCCCACATGAAATAAATGCAGATAAATGGGCCATATTTAAATCAAAATATTATGCACCTAATTAAGCTATAAAATCTATGATGGAGTTTACTATCCAAACAGTGGTGAATAATTCAAGCCATCTACTCTCCCAGTGGAGGAAAGAGAAGTGCTACAACTGGAAAGTGCATGGCAGATGCTTATGAATAGGGACCAATATTGAATATGTTCTCTCAGTGTCACAAAGAAGGCCAGAAATACTTCATTAATGCAAGAATCTTAGGATGCTGAATGAAGTTTTCAGTCAGTGTTTTCAGGTTGGAGAGGCAGTCACAAAAGCTAAATCCAGCCTCACATCTTCTTTAGCCTCCCACTATAGCCAATAGAATGAAATAGGATCCTCCAGAGACTATTACTAAGATGTCGATTTAGGTGCCTGTTTAAATTGCTCTCTCCATCAGCTGCAGCAGAAGCTTGCAAGAGATTAGTCTCACTCAGCTAAGCTCAACCTTCTGCATACCTGTTGTGCAAAAGGCAGGGTAAGGCCTTCATGTCAGACAGGAAAATGTGTAATGGTTGTCACCATTTTGATGTCAGCTTCACAGAAACCTGTGTTTCACTGGACAGTGATATTAAAGGTGCCTACAGATCTCCTAGCTCTCCACTACTTTTTCACAAGGAATGTGCATCTTGGTATAGCTGCTATACTTCTTCAGCACATGTACTTTCTTTCACAGGTAAAATACCCTGTGTCTAGCCCATGTTGGTGACTGTATTTTTGCAGTCCAATGATGACATTGATTTCTCTTTGTAGAGCATTTTGGACAATCTAAATTCTGCCCAAAGTTCCACAAGCAGAAAAACATTATTTTAATACTTTGTCTTCAGCATAGAAAGAGCAGTTCTTTGACAGTACATCAATGGAGTTAACACAAGAAAAGAAAGAAATATCCAGGAAAAAGCTCAAGAAATGGGTCTTTGAGAATCTCATAATTTTCAACAAGGCCAGCTGGAAGGTGCTGCACTTCAGTCAGGGCAATCTGAGGTGCGAGTAAAGACTGGGAGAAGAATATATTGAAAGGCCTGTGGAGAAGACTTGGAGGCTGTCATGGGTGAAAAGCTGGACATGAGCCAACAGTGGGTGCTCACAGCCCAGACAGCCAACCTCATCCTGGGCTGCATCCAAAGCAGTGTGGGCAGCAGGGCAGGGAGGGAGGGGATTCTGCCCCTCTGCTCTGCTGAGACCCCACCTGCAGTGCTGCATCAGCTCTGGGGGCCCAGCATAAGGAAAATGTGGACCTGTTGGAGTTGTTCAGAAGATGATCAGAGGGTTGAAACACGTCTCCTATGAAGACAGGCTGAGACACTTGGGGCTGTTAGGACAGGAAAAGAAAAGAATGGCCTGGGCAGAACTCATTGAGACCTTGCAGTACTTAAATAGCCTAATTAAAAAGAGGTAGCATGACTTTTTAAATGAGCAGATAGTGACAGGACAATGGGGAGTGGTTTTAAACTATAAGAGTAGAGATTTAGATTAGATGTTAGGATTAAATTCTTTACTATGAGGGTAGCAAGGCATTGGAACAGGTGAAGATTTAGATGCTCCATCCCTAGAAGTGTTCAAGGCTATGATGGATGGGCACTGAACAACCTGATCTATTGGGTGGCATCCTTGCCCATGGCAGAGAGGTTGCAATGAAATGAATTAAGGTCTCTTCCAACCCAAGCCATTCCTTGGCTCCATGAATAAAATGTACTCTTGTTTGCAAGGTTAGCTTACACAAGAAGGAGATTCTGCTGAAGAAGCACCTTTCAACATTATTTATAGGCAGTGTGGAGTTCAATGAATGACATCTGAAGGATCTGATGAATAATTTTTCTTTTTAAAAATGCTTCTATAAGAGAGCAAATCTGAACCATGATCTATATGAACCCTAGACTATTTTTTTTTCCATTTTCCTGCAGGTCAGCTGGAAAGAAATTTCTGCTCTCTGCCACCTCTGATTTCCCTGCCAACATTCAAGGTCCAGGATCATTGTGAGGTATCAAACTCTATAGTCTAAATGACATATAAATGGCCCTGTTTCAGTTTTTCTCAGTTTAGAATTATTATTCCAATTTGGAAATATCTTAGAACACCTAAGCATCTCCATATTACAAGCTTTTGCAAATTTACAGAATACAGCTAGAAATCTTTCTGAAATTGCTTTTTCTCAGTGACCTCTGGCTGTTCCTTTGGATGGCTTATGGGTAAGCATAACCTTAATGCAGGGGGGTGCTTGATCACTTTTAATCACTTTTGCCCAATAAGATTTTTTCTACTTCAGCCCATACAAGGGCTACCAGAATTGCTAGAGAAAGAAGAGTATTGATTTATACCCTTCTATAGAATGGGAACTATGTAAGAGAAAGGAATTGATGGGAATCTGGCTATGGATCTTGCAGCTTGCCAACATGCATGTTCATCTCAGGCAAGGGGAGGAAGGAGCTGCTCCAGAGAACCTATTGGTCAAAACTTTTGCCACCTATCAGCTTGCACCCAAGTCTGAGCTTCAGGCAACATTTCTAAATATTGCTCATTAATCCAGCAGGATTGATGCCTTAGAGGAGACCATCAGTGGTGAGTATAAATTACTGCAGGAATGTTATGATAAAGGTGTGCTAAATAGCAAAATTAAAAAATGGTGCCAAGGCTGTATGTACATATGAAACTTAACGTGAATGCTTATGTGAATGTTCATTATAAGGCCACAACTAGTGACACATTCATCTACTCTTTCACACAAAGAAAATAACTGATCACTCTGCTTTTCCTACAACTTTTACTTTCTATATATAGCATCTTGAAATTGTGCACACTGTTTCTCTGCCTTACTGACAAGCTAATTTGACTGGAACAGAAGCTTCCATAAATAACAATTGTAACTAGGTTACCACACTGTGGCCCATTTATCCTCTTTAGCAAAGCAATGCAATAAGCCAGAAGAACTCAAGAATTTCCTTACTCTGTCTAAACAATCACAGTTACTTCTTTTTCTTTTTAATTGGGCAGGAAATGGAAGAAGAAAATTAAAGAATTGAACAACGAAAATTTTCCAGTTTAGAACATTAAAAAACTTCAAGAATCATAATTTATCTCTGATTTTTTTACAGCTTACTTATTGTCCTTTTTTTTTTTTTTTCTTCAATAGTTTCAGGAGATGATAACAGAAATTGTAGATCAAACTTTGAAATTTTCCTTTGCTTTTGGGGGACCGTGTACTAGGGTCAGAACACACATATAGCTATTCTAAAATATTCTGTTAGTATCTTTATTTGTGGTCAAATAACCTTTTCTGCAATAGTGCTCTTGCATTTTGCAGCTGACAATATCAGAAAGTAAGTTCAGGAGAATTTGCATCTTCTCTTTTCCTCTGACTCTCAACAAGACCAAACCTCTGAAACAGAGTAAAAGTGAATTAAATGAAATGAGGAGAAACCTGATCTCCTTTGTGAAAACCAAAATTAATCTAAACTCCAGTGCCCATGTATTTTGTATTGTAAGATTGAAACTCATCATCTGAGTTTAGACATCTAAATCTGCTTGTCCTTCTATAATCATATAATCATTGGGAATACAGAAGCACATTTATCATACAGTCTGTTTGTTTCACACAGAGATGTTAGAAGTAGGTGAATCATGCCCTCAAAATAGCAATTTCTTTTCAGTGATTTACAAAGCAAGCTTAAAGAGCCTACTGAAGATGGAGATACCTATGATTCTATCCAACATATCTTCCTTTGTGCCTCAGATCTGAGAACACTAAATTTTCCTTCACAGAGAGAGAAGATCATAGAATGGTTTGGATTGGAAGGGACCTTAAAGATCCTCTAGCTCTAATCCACTGCCATGAGCAGAGACACCTTCCACTAGATCAATTTGCTCAGGGCTCCATCCAGTCCAGCCTTCAATATTTTCAGGGATGGTGAATTCACAGCTTCTCTGGTCAACCTGTTCCATTGCCTCCCCACCCTTGCAGTAAAGAATTTTATCCTAACATCAAATCTAAATCTCCATCAGTTTGAAGCCATTCTCCCTTGTCCTGTGTTGTCCAACATGCTGCTGCAAAAGGTTTTTGTTTCTTGTAGGATTCCTTCAGGTATCCTACAAGAAGGCCACACACTTAAGTTACCACGAAGCCTCTTTGCAGGCAGCACAGTCCCAATTCTCTCAGCCTTTCCTCAATGGAGAGGTGCTCCATCCATCCAATCATCTTGGCACCCCTCCTCTGGGCTCTCTCCAACAAGTCCATGTGCTGAGGACCCCGGAGCTGGATGTAGTATCCAGGTGGGGTTTTACAAAGGTACAGTAGAAGGGCAGATTCACCTGCCTCACAGCAGAATCACTGCTTTTGAGTCCAATCTAAGTATCTGCATGAATCTTCTCCCTAACAAATGCCATGGAATTTTATCCACTACTTCCTGTAATGATCCAGGCAATTTCTGCTTGACCTGAAACATATGACTTAGAAAGACTCTTATGCTTTCCTTGGGTCAGAGGTTTCAAGTGATGGAAAATACATTCTAGGCATGTTGTCCTGACCTCTGTCACTAAATTTGTACAGTGCATTTCTAGTTTAATTTTGTTGAGCTTTGACTTCAGTCACCACATCGTACCATCTACTTGTCTGGCAGATTAAAGAGCCTTCACTGTTAGAAGTTGTCTCTCTGTGTAGATATTTTTAAATGTGGTCAAGTTACCTCTTAACCTCTTTCTTTCAAATTATTTTTACAGCATTAAAGAAAAAAAGAAAAAAAAGGAAAGATGAAAGAAAGTCACATTTAGCAAGTAGATTCTTCTGGACATATTCTGTTGAAAATCAATGTTACAGTTGTGTGGACCTGAACAAGGAGCATGTCTATTAATGATTTGCAGGGTATGGTTTCCAGGAAATTCTGTGAACATCAAATGATCATCCTACTGTTTTTGTTGATGCTAGTTGAGTGGGTATCACCTACCCTCTACTGAGGGCAGGGTTACTGCTGGCTGAATCAAATGTAGAGCAGCAGCTGCAGCTTTTCTAGCCAAAGGAAGGGTGCAATCTGCATTGATTTTTAAAGATAAAGGACTAACAGTGGGATTAACACTGTCCACTTTCTCTTTTATTTTAACACCTAAACTTTAGCAGCTCTTTTAAGTAATTTAAGGAATTTTTTTTCTTGTTTTATGATTAATATGGGTCAAAAATGTTTCACTTCCATTTTTAAATGGCATCATAGTAAGACATCAGGCTTTCTCTGCTACTGATTAAAAAATATTGCTTGGATAGCAAGCATCCCAGGGAAACTGTAGCACTTTTAACTTACTGCTGTAAACATTCTTCTAAATAATTAAATCCAAAAAGTTAGTCACTACTAGAACTGCAAAACACATGTCCAGTTATCCCAGCCTATCTGTTGTTAGGAATGGTCCTAATCATTTGTGGCAGCCACAATTCTGCTCAGCTTGCCCCGAATATGAGATCACTCAAAACTCAGGTTAGTTCTGAGCCATTTTCCATCCTAATCAGCATTTTCCATGGACCTGCTGTCAGCACGGCCCTCTGACTCCAAGGAACTTGCTGCTTTTTTAAAAGGGCCTGAACTGATTCAAACAAATGAGCTTCAGAAGAGTGTTAAAGTAGTTATTTATGTATTATCTAGTTTGCTTCTCATGGTACAGCTACTACAGGCTCCCAGCTCAAACAGAGCACATCCTAGCCCACGTTAGTCACAGATGTGTAATTTAAAGTGCCTATTGTACTGGTCATTCCCCCTGATACAGGTCTTCCTCTAAGTGCCTTGCAACCATTTGGAAAGTGCTCTGCATTTATTTTAAGTGTATAAACTGCTAAACCAAGAAAAAACAAACAGGGACAATTTATAAATATGGTAAAATTTATGAGGTGGACATAATGATAAAGGATTTTAGAGGAGTTCCCAAAAGTGACTTGGATATATCATCCTGCCATGTGGGCAGGATGGGTGGGTTATTTCTGCCCCCATGGAGTCAGCCAGATGTAGGCAAGTTACAATCCAAAGCTATTAGTGTGATGGCTTGCCTCACAAATTTCTGCCCCTCTTCCCAACTCTAATCTGTCCCCTTCTATTTCACAAAAAAGCTTGTGCATAATTCCTTGCCCAAGCCCCATGTTTGTACATTCATTTTCTCTAAGAAAAGATATCTCTTTTCTGTGTTACAGACCAAGATCTAGAATCATACTGCTACCTGCAGTGCTGTTCTCACCAATTTAGAAAAGCGGTGTGTCATTTTTATGTTATAGGAAGCAGAATAGCAATGAGCAAGAATTGAAAAATGTTATTGAAGAAATTCTGTATGTTTCAAGATCCCTAGAGATTCACAGAGCAGATGTGAGTAGAAAGCGGAAGCACTCCGAATTTCCTCCACCAGACTTTTCCCCTAGAACAGGTAGCCAAGACTTTTCAAGCTTTCCAGTCTCTTGAGGTAATTTTGTTCTTGATGTCACATAGAAACTCTAGTGAATGGCAAAGGACTAAAGAAGACTGGAAAATGAAATTTTCTTCCTGAAAAATTATTTATTACCTGGGTCACATGCGGAGTTTTCAAGAAATAAAATGAGCTTCTGAAAATCAGGAACAAATCTTTCCTGAAAGAAAAGATTTCCGTTTTCTGGGAATTAAGAAGTAATTTTCCAGTGTATCCTGTCTGTCTGAATCTGCTAACTCTCTACCTGAAGCTCCAGGGAGCAGATGTCTGAGGAGCCAAGGGAGCCAAACTGATGAGAAATATTAGGCTGCATCAGCTCCCAGTTGATCATCTAATGGAATCCAGCCCTAACCTTTCCAGTGTGTGCAAAAGTATGAAGACAAAATCTCTACTTGCACTATTGTTTTACCACAGAAACATCTTTTTTTCTCATTTGAAGTAATTTTTAAAGTATGTTAGGTTCAAATGCACTTCCTGAGGAAGCAGGGATCATTTAAATCTGAGGCTGTTGTGGTCTAACAAGAAACTTGCAGGTTTATACAGCTGCACAAGTTACTGCTGATAAAACTAAGCAGCCTTTCAAATGCTCATGGGATACACTTGGAGTGAATATGCAGGAGAACAGTCCTTTTCACACATAAAACTTTGCTTTCATCCAAGCAAAGGTTCTGGATCTATGGTACCAAAAGACATGAAAAGATTGATAGCACCCTGGACATGAGGTGGATTTGGTGCTTGTCTATGCTAATTTTTTGTTTTATGCACATGACTTAGGCAGTTCCCCAGGCAGGGACTTAACAAGGACCTGAACACTGAGCAGGGCCCACACATGTGTTTATATCTGTGTCAGTGACTTTCTGTGACTGGAGAGCCTGGTTCAGTGGAACAAGACAGTTATTTCCCATCTCCCTTTTAGGTGGTTTTCTATACGAATGAATACATGGATTTTCACACATGTATTTAACTGCATTCCCATATATATATTTGTGTCTATTCATGTGTCTTTGTGCATATGTAGATATTCTTTTTATAAAGGCTTGTGAGAGGTCAAGGTGATAAAATATCTCAGTCTTCACATGTTACAGGCAGAGTGTGAAAGCAATCACTTTAAAAACAAAAACAAAACCAAACTTTAAAAAAAAAAAACAAAAAAAACCTAAACCAAACCAAAAATGTCGGGGAAACAGATAGAATGAAGTAATTCCTGTTCTCTCTCCTTCGTTTCACAGCTGGCATTCTCAACATCTGTTACCCAGCTCCTACAGCTCTCTGTGTGACCAGGGGGAGCTGGAAGGAAATACAGGAATAATGCAATATTTGAGCAGCCCATCTGGGTTAGGGAATATGGGAAATATGCTGTACCCACAAGAATTTGTTGCTCATGATGCTAGAGTGAGTTGGACCCATACTCTCACAGGATACATGCTTCTATTAGCAAGGCTGTTGCTGAGTAGTTCATAGATTATGGTTAGAAGCTGGAAATTACCTCATTCCCTACTTGAAAGTTAAAAGGAAGATTCATCCTTGCTCTTAACCTGCCTACTGCTTCCATGCACTTCCATTTCACTTGGGCTTTGTGAATGAGAGTAGTGTTGGGCACCATATGCCTCTACTCTGATGTCTTTCTGCACAAACCATGAGAGATCAGGTAACCTCAAAAATATTAAGTCTATTATGAAGCTTATGTATCGGTTTTTCATAAGCCACTGAACTGGATAAAGCAACTTACTTCTGTGGAAGGCTGAGTTTCAGTCTGCAAGTGATAATATATATATATATATATATATATAATTTTTTTTTCAGATATCAAGCAATTTTCCAGTCTGCTGTTTGGACTTTGAGCACAGTTTTTCTAATATACCATGTAGCACACACCAGACGAGAGATTTCTCTCTTTGATGCCCTTGAGATGATCTCAACTTTTATAATTTTTTTTTGTCCATAAAATCCCAGCTAACAGTACTATAAATGCTGAAAAATGTCATTTTTCACCTCTTCTACCTGTTAAAATGCTGAGTGCACCACTCACCAAGGTGCTTCATTTATGTAACTATGCTAATTTTCTTCTGTCATTCTCCTCTTCATGTTGAAATGCAAAAAGCTAAATTTATTAAGGCTTGTGAGGGGTTTTAATTTTGCTGGCTGGCACAAATTATAGAAAAGTAGTAAATTTATCTCCAGTAAAATTTGCAAAGGTGGAGTTTGAATGAAAAAAATTCTACAGAAAAAAAAATTCTTTGTTTTTTAGCACATGTTGTATAATTCCATTCCTGCTCACAAAGAATAATGAGAAAACTACCAGCACTATCTGACTCCAATTAGTTTTTCCTTTTGCCTCAGCCTCCCTGGGGCTAATACAGCTCTATCTGTTCTAAAGATAAACTGTGTCATTCAGTCCTCAATGTTTTCAGATGGACCTTAAGACAGCATTCCCTTTGAATCATTATGTGATGAATAAGCAGGGATTTTGCACTGACAAAAGCCTGAACTGATGGATTGCAGCTCCATCTATAGTCCCCAGCCCAGGGTGGCAGTGGCTCCCAGGAGCTGGCAGGGCATCTGTCAGGGGAGGATCACTGCACCTGTGCCCAGGTGTTTGGCACTGAAAAGGCAGGTATGGAGGGCTGAGGTGTGTGCTGCCCTGCCCTCCTGGAGCTGCAGGGTACTTGAAAGGCATTTTCACTCAGCTCCTCTGGAGCACTGCAACCTTGTTATGGCAAGGTGAAATCACTTATTACTTTATATTGCTCTTCCAAGCTGTACACAAAACAGCTGAGGAGCAGCTCCATAGATTTATTCTATGACATATCAATAAGACAGCTTCAGACATTTCAATTTAATGAATTATTATCCTTATACTGTTCTCCTAAGCGTCCATTGCTGACCACTGTCTGAGACAAGGCACAGCTAGAAAATTTGCTTAACCCGGTGTGAAAGCTCTGAATAATCTGGTCTTGTGAAAAGTTGATCTGAAATCCTTTAATGTTTTTGCATGAAAATTGAACAATAGAATCTGATGCCAATTTTGTCTCTTTAAAGTTGTTTAACTTTTAGATGCCCTAACAACCATACTATTGTGTTGGTCTTTATATGCTGGAAACCTTATTTAATAGGCCAAATATGAAGCCTCAAATCAAACAACTGAAGCCTAATTGAAGTAATGAGATAGTGTTCTAAATACAAAAATAAATCAATAAAAAGGAAAAGTATTGAATTTCTCTGATTATTTTCTTCCAGAGAGCAGAAGAGAAAAGCAATTTCAAAGCCAATGTGGATTGCTTAGGATCATGTGGCTGTTATGTTTTAGCCTGCTGCTACTAGAATTTTGGGAGCATGTCAGGTTTCTATTAGTATTCCCCACTGGCAAAATTGAAGTCAAATCACTTATTTCAAAGAAACAAGCTAAGTTGCTTTTTTTCAAGAAACTACCGATTCCAAATAAGTTGCAAAATGCAGTGCAGTAATAATCTATATCTCTGACTTGTAGAGGTGTAAATACAGAGGTTTTAAGTATCTGTACAGACAGTAAAATCTTTGGCCCACTATGGTAAAGGGCACTGCCCTACCAATTTAATATCACTTACACAGAAGAACTCTCCAAGAGAGGTTTTCAACTAAAGCTAAAGCTGAAAACTCAAAAGCAAGTATGTCAGGTGCTCCTTATTTCAGTGACTTGCTGCAGGCATAGTTAGGGGGAAAGGGTAAAGACAGGGAGGTAAAGCCTCCTGGTTCACAAAGGATTCCTTCTAAAGGGAAAACTCATAGAAATGGGAGCAGTAAACTTCTGCCTCTTCAGTGACCACATTAACATTGACTCTTTAAATTACAAGAATTTTAATGACCAGAATAGGATCTGTCCAGATCTATATATGAACCAAGAATTTGACATTTTGCTACCATAATATCAGGATTACCAATACGAATAAATCTGAAAAAACCCCATTGGTCTATCCTGTATTAAACTGCCTGCTATGCCTAAGTCCTGCATGTATCACAGGCACAGAGAATATGAACAGTCTCAGAAGTGCTGGATTTGCCATGTGCCAATGGAACACCTACATGTGTATGTTTTGTGTAAAGTACCCATTTTTCCTGTTGCTTAATTCTTCATGCCGTGGCATAGACCCAAAACATTAATCTACTGACCTTGGCATTCTTTACATTTACAAGAAAAAAGAATCACAGGATCATCTACGCTGGAAAGAACTTTTAAGATCATCAGCTCAGCTAAATTAACCTAACACAGCCAAGTCGACCATTAAACATATTCTTAAATGCCACATCCACACAGCTCCTAAATACATCCAGGGATGGTGACCCAACTGCTTCCCTGTGCAGCTTGTTCCAGTGCTTGAAAACCCTTCCAGTGAAGAATGAGAATAATAGCAGCATCATTTATCTCTGTTGTACTGCCAATTTCTAAATGGTGGCATGGCTCCATTTGAACCCCAACAGGATCCCACAGATAAACCAGGGAGTGCTTCCAGCATCCATTGCAAGGGAAGGGAAGGGAAGAGATCCCATTTACCTCCACTGCAGGATCAGGATAGATGATGCTTGAAGCTGAGATTAACTAAAACTATAAATCTGGTCAGAGGATTAATCTCAGAGGGAGATACAAAGCAAGGTAGATTAGTCACAGGAGATCAGGACATTTTGTTTAAAGCTACGTTATTGAAGTAGTAAATAAAAGTTGTTATCTGATGGTCCTGGTAGTGTGTGAAACCAGTTTCCCCACACCGAACAGTCTGATAAATATTTATGGTCAATAAGGCATGGCTTTGGTGAACAAGATGGTGCAGTTCTCATCACATCAGATCATCTTTTCTGGAAAACATCTATGACGTAGAGAGATTTTGTTTCTGATACCATACCAAACTTTCAGACAAAGGCCACTGGCTGTATTTCTGTCCAAATCTTTTTGACTTGAATGTCTTCCTCCCATTTTAGAATTTTTGACAAGAAATGCGCCCCTGTATTAGAGGGAAATTTATTTTTATTTACTGAAATATGTCCAAAAATTCTAAGAGAATAAAAATATAGGTTTCTGTTTTAATTGTAAGCCAAGTTACTGTGACACCCTGCTACAATTTTTTACAGCCAGAATCTCACTTTTTCCTGAAAAAAATGCTCTTTGCCAAAATTAAACTCTGCACTCTGCATTGCTCAGCTGCACTGCAAACCAGGATAGAGGCAGATATATGAGGCTAATGCCTTCTCCACTTGTCAACCACTCTGAAAATAGGTTTGATCACTTAAAACTCCCTCAAGGGCACACAGAAAAGCCTGTGTGCTCTGTGTGACTGAGACGGGCAGCATTGCAGCAGCTATTGAAAGATAGAGGATGAAATGCTCCTGATGTAGGAATAGAATTTGGTCAGGGGTTTTGACATCTCCTGGACTCTCTCCCCCCATCACCTTTGGACTATGGAGCTCAGCAACAAAATTACTTGCAGATCATTTAGGATCACTGAGCCATTCTCACTTTGGCCCTGCTTCCTGGAAGGGTGTTCCAGTATTTTGTTCTGTTCTCATTCTGAAGAGATATAGAACAGAACAGAATTGGACCCCTCATTCATGCACATATCTGTAAATTCCAAGGGCTGTAGCAAAACAAGTGTGAAGATGTCATGACAAACAAGGGCAGATGCACCAGGCAGAGGGTCACTAAGGTGATATTGAGCCAGTATTTCTCTCTACACTGTCAGTTCCCTCAGTCAACATGAAATTACTTCTTCCAGAATAGATTGGGTCAGCTGTCCTCTCTCTTTGGGCTCTTCTAAACATTTCTATTTGCATTCCCTCTGGACACACAAGTCAAAATAGATCATCACAAGTTTGCAAGCTAGATGCTTGGAAGATTGTCACACATCTGTGCTAAATTCCCTAAGAACAGAACTGACAAGATACCTGTTAGAAATCATTATCCATGAGCCAAAGAAGAGCTTTCTGTATAGTTCTGAGTAAAGGCTTAGGGTAGTGCATAAGACTACAGGGATACTAACAATTCTGGAGAATTGTGCTTCTAATCTGATTCTGGGGAATTATAGTTTGACATTGCTTTGTCTTTTTATCCTCACAAAGGCCCTTTTTTCCCTTGTCATAGTGAGGTCTTTCTACTATTCACATTTGAGACTTTACATGAGCCTTCATAATTGTTTCGTATAAAATACATTGATTTCTATCATCTTGTTTAATGATGTGGTACATTGTTTATAAGATAATGCAATGAACCCACTTTGAACTCATTCTGTTATCCCATAAGTAATGCAATAAACTGCTTAACAGGGCAATTAAATCAAATGATTTCAGGTTAATGTTATTAGACAGTGTTCAAGAACATGCAACTTTTGTTTTGAGGATTGGCTCCCCTCTTAAATATTGGAAAATGTACTTTACTAATGTTTTTGTTTTCATTCCCTAAGGTACTAATCATATTATTCATTGCTCAAGACCAGAAATATTATAGCAGCTTTCCAAACAGAGGAGAGAGTTAGTGTAGCCTCTAGTAACTTGCAGCTAAGCAATGGATCTAATAACCTTGGAGAACTCCCCAGGGTATTTTGCAGTATTCAAAGCTCAGGAGAAAAAGACATTTCATTATACAGACAGTAGAAAATCAAATACATGAACGAAACATAAAGATTAAATATATTATGTGTTGAAAAAAAAAGTCAGGCTGCCCAACCCATATATCTTTTGTGATTTTAATTTTTGAAATGGATCCTAATGATTCTGTTTTAGACAGCACCACTTTTTTTTTTCCACATACCTTTTTTAGCCTACCCAAAATTCTAAGTCAAATAATCTGCACCACACAGAATTACATTAGGAACCGTTCCAGTGAAATTAAATCTCTATTGTGTATCTTGAGTCTGCTCTAATGATTACTGCTCCACCGAGTATGTAATTTAAAGTCTCTTGTTAATAGATGAGGTGCTGAACACCAACAGCTATCTCTTCTAGACTTCACAGTTGAAGAGCTATCCTGCTTACAGCTGTAGAAATCTATTTCCAGTTGGACTTTCATGAAACAATACTGACACCTAACAGCAGGAATAATCCTCATTAAATATTATTCTATCATTTCAAATGAGGTCTCTTTGCAGATATTTTTCTTTCTTAAGGTTTTCAGAAACAGTTGAGTATTCCAAAATTAAGAGCAACAGTGGACTTCTTACCTAGATTCAGGTTTTCAAAATATGTCTTAAAAAGACCCTGATAAGCAAACAGGTAAAAAAACCCCAAAACAACAAAGCAAAACAATGGTTAAATCCATTATGACCTTAAAAAATATTTTTAACTTAAATAAATAAATAAATAATGAAATAAATAAGGTTAAAATAATAAATATTGGAATTCTCTGCCCTTCTTTAG
The DNA here is from genome assembly GCF_052056855.1 of Sturnus vulgaris. Lineage (NCBI taxonomy): Eukaryota > Metazoa > Chordata > Aves > Passeriformes > Sturnidae > Sturnus > Sturnus vulgaris. The sequence continues at coordinate 39,871,275 of NC_142244.1, read as the reverse complement.
GCTGAACAGTCTCTGCTTTCTCAGCCCTTTGTCATAGGAAGGTTGCTCTAGTCCCTCAGTCATCTTGGTGGCTCTGCACTGGAATGTGTCTAGTATGTTCTAGTCTCTTTTGTACTGGGAAACCCCCCAGCAGTGCTGAATAGAGAGGGAAGATCACCTCCTTCCATCAGCTGGCAATACTTCACCTAAAGTAGCCCAGGATTCTATTTGCTTTCTTTGTGGCAAGGACTCACTGCTGGCTCATGCTGGAGTCGATGTCCAGCAGGACAAGCTGCTTTCCAGATGAATGATCTCTAGCACACATTGATGACTGGGGTTACTCCTCCCCATGTGCAAGGCATTTCACTTCTCCTTGCTGGACTTCATAAGGTTCCTGTCAGCCCATTCCTCAAGCCTCTTGTGGTCCCTCTGGTTGGCCACTCCTCTTAGTTTTTGTCATCAGCAAACTTGAATAAGAGAGCTTGTGCCATCACTCAGATCATTAATGAAAGTGTTAAAAGGGACTGGATTCAGTATGGACTCCTGGTGTAGACTGCAGCTCACTGCCTCCAACGAGACTTTGTGCTACTCATCACTGCTCTCTGGGTGGTTTTCAGGCGGTTTTCAGTCCCTCTCAGTGTCTGCATGACCAACCCATTTGTGAACACCTTGTCTCAGAGGCAGTCTCAGAGGCCTTGTTGAAGTCCAGGCAGACAATGTCCACTGCCCTTCCTTTATCTGCCAGGTCAGACATTTTATCACACAAGTTTATCAAGTTGGTCAAGCATGACATCCCCTTGATGAATGAATGCTGATTATTGCTGATGATTTTCTTGTTCCTTTTGTGCATGGAAATGGTTTTCCAGCCTTCACCTTCCCAAGGGTAGAGGTGATGCTGACTATCCTGTAGTTCTCTGCCTTTTTAAAAGATTAGAGCAATACTTACCTTCCTCTAGACTTCAAGCATTTCTCTCAGTCATCATGATTGATCAAAGGTTGTTGAGAGCGACGTTGCAGTGACATCTGACAGCTCTCTCAACACTCACAGGTACGTCCTATCAGGGTTTATGAATTTATGCATGTCCAAGTTGCTTAAGCATTCTGTAACATTCTTTTCCACTGAGCAATTTCTTCTCTCCATCCTTTACGTCTGGCCTTTGGGACCTGAAACTCCTGGAGTGTGCCACTGCTTGTAAAACCCAAGACAAAGAAGGTATTCAACCATGTCCTGTCTAACAGGAGGTCCCTCCTCTTCTTGAGCAATGGGCCCACAGTTTTCTTATTCTTCCTTTTGCCAGCTATGCTTTTGTAGAAGGTCTTCTTGTCTTTGACATCCCTGGCTACACGCAGATGAGCTTTAGCTTGCCTAAATTTGTCCCTGGATGATGGATAATATTTCTGTATGCTTCCAGGCTACCTGTCCTTGCTTCCACCCTGTGTATACCTCCACCCTCTTCATGCTTTCATAACTTCATGTTGAGTTTTTTTTAATTCTATCCCATAATCTTTTACAAAGGTGACCTGATTTTTCAACAGTGCTGAGCACTCAACATCTTTTACTGATACACTTGGGAAATTAGGGTGATACATCACTTTTGAGGAAAAAAATTCTTAAGTCCTAAACCCTTGATTAGCTCTGCTGAGGAAATTAAGAATTCAAATTTTTTTCTGTGATTTTTTTAAATGTAATCTTAAATTGAATTTCACTAAGTCCAAACAAAAAACTTTTCCCATCCATATCAGCTAAACATTCACTGCTTTTGAGTCCAACTGTCATTACTTGGACTATTTGTCTCAGGTGCATGTTTTTTGATTTCTATTTCTGTGTATAAATTGTTTGCAAAAAATTATTAACATCCAAGTATCTGATCACTTCTTCATAAATCTTTGCTATGTGGTTCTCATATATTCCTTTCAACCTCCTACATAGGTGTTTTATGAACAGCAAGAATTCTTCACACTTATACACATTTTTAACAAGCACTGAACTGATATTAATTAAGCAGGACAAAATATTCAGAACTGTCTAAAGAAGTTAAATCCTGGGGTCCCCTTGAAATCAGCCAGAGTAAGCATTTAAACTCCTTGTGAGAGTGTAGAAATCTCATTTGCAACCATAATGGCCTCAATGATGGTAACTGGCACTTGTCCTTTTAGACACAAACTGCTTGAAATACACAGCTAAGTAAATATCTCACTGCATTTTCACTAAAGGGCACTGTTAGCTTGGAAGGCTTCTGTCTAGCTGCAAGCATGACAGCCAGGTTACATGTGCTGCCTGAACTCTCACGTCCATCAGGACATGCAGGGAGTTATTTGACAAGGCTGAGATGAACCTCACTTGGATGCCGTGATCTGCTTCTCACCTCAAAAAGAGATAGAGGGGAGGCACTCTTTGGTGGCCACGCGAATTTTCCAGACCTTAATTCAGAAAAATAGGTCTCCTGCAAACTGTGCCTGAAATCAAAAGAAAATTGAGGTTAGACAAAGAGGTTAGAAATTCCACACAAATCAGAGCATGTCAGGTTCACCTAGCAGCACAATGTATTTTTCATTTGTTTTTGTTTAGCACTGTTGTTGAACATTCTGAAAAATATTTTTTGACTCAGCTGTACATGAATATATTTCCACCCTTCAATTTTTCTTTTTACCAAACCTGAAAAATGTTATTTCCCTCTGCTTTATTTGACATAAAACTCAGCTACATCAGACAGGCTGGCTTTATTATTAAAGATTGCTTAAAAATTACAGCTTCTTTTTAATATAGTGACTACATTCTATTGAATCCAATCTGTTACTTTTCCTCCATCTTCTTTCTTTTTTGAGATATCTATCTCTAGGATAATTAACTAGCTAGTTCTAAAATGTAATTTATATCAGTTAAATGGGTCTGAATTACGTTGTACTTAGAGAGGAAGAGTGAAATGGGAAATGCAAATTTGAGTTCACATAAGTTTTTAAAAAGTGAGCACTAATCCTTCAGGGACTCAGGATTTGACAAAAGAATTATGTGAATGATGTATGCTCAGAGAGAGCAATGCTGATAAGGAACTAAATCCTGATAGTTCTCAAGTGTGTGAACTGAGTGAGCCTGATTTTTATTTATTCTCTCACTCCACACAAGAATGGATGGAAAACTGAAGAGGGTGACTCTAGACCACTTTTTTTGCTCCTTACCTTTCAAGCCTACTTATGGAGAGATTCACATGGAAGCAGCATCTTATCCAGCCATCATTTCCATAACACATTTTCTGATTCTTCAACATCTCACAGTTTCTGATCTTTGGACACAACGGTGTGTTCCATGCACCAAGGTAACACAGGGCCCCCACATGGCCACGGTCCCAGTCAGACCCACATGCTGGGGTCCCATCCTCCAGACATCCCTCTTCAGCTGTGTGTGACAGAGATATCCTTCATCCAGAGCCTGACACTCAGGGTTTTTCACTCTGTTTTAAGGCTCCTATCAGTTATAGAAATGAACTTTGTGCAGTTAAAGGCAAGGTTCAACCACACTAAAGTCATTATAGACAGGTGGTAATGAGTGGAAATTATATTAGATCACTATTTCCAGAAACTGCTACAGCAAATCGAGAAGGCTCTAAAAAATTCCTGCGGGGATTCTGGACAAAATTTTCATCCCTCCATATTCAATATGGACTGGAGGAGAAGTCAAAATATTCAGAAAGAACCAAACTGCAAGATAAAGAGAGCTTACCTCGGTCAGTACAGAAAAATAGAAGCTTAGAGCATTTTGATTGCTTTGCTCCCATAAATAAGTCATGAAAGAAAAAGAGGATTTTTTATGCTAAATTAAATTGTCCACATGACTGGAACCAACTTTTGCCAAAAATTGTGAAGATGTGTAGTATGAATAATTTATGAGAAACTTTTCAGAAAAAGACATGAAAGCAAAAGCTCACTCTCCACCAGTTTGCAGAAAAGCAATATGTGACACAGCAGCAGCCTGTTACCAGGAAATTAGATGAGTTGATCCAAAAGATCTGTTCTTGTCTGTCACTAAATTTAAGAGAATTTTAAGACACCTTTCTTTTCTTTTATATTTATTTTTTTTCTACGAAGGTAAGTGATAGTCTGGAGTTGTTTCCCCCTAGTTCTACAAAGCATGCTGTATTTATGTGCTTTGAAAGTCAAAATCTATAACATAAAATAGGAACATTTCACAAATTGTCAGTGCTGGGATTTGCATATATTATTACCATACTTCCTAATTATTTCTGGTTCTATTTGCATAATGAAAAAGGGAATAGCTTCTTCTCAATAACAGTAAATATAAAACTGTGCCTGTCACTCCTCCATAGGGAAGGAACTTTAATTGTTTTGATCTAAAGACTTAAAGTTGAAAATTCAGAGAAAGCTAAATAAAAAAATGGGATAAAAAAACAAATAACATCATCTTCAGGGACATCCAAGATTTATACTGAAATAAATTTATCATTACCAATACTTTCAGCTCCAATTTACTGACAGATAAGTGATTCTTGTATTTTCTCAGGTGACGTGTCTAAATGACTAAATAAACGTCTTGGCGACCTTTCAGGAAAGGAGATTCTTCAGTTGTATTTGCTTTTGTTTTATTATTAATGGGGCATGTCTGAGCTGAAAAGGTTGTGAAGATTTGTGCATTGTGGTGACACTTTATCCTAGCCTCACTTAGAGAGAAGAAACATTTTATTGATTGCATATCTGTCTTTTTTCAGAGGCCATCAGCCAGAACATCAGACACACTCACTTGCTTTAATGGCAGAAAGTTCATTTGTTGGAGTTGGGTAGTGATGAGAATAAAAAATTATCAATTATATAAAACCTCCAGATATATCTGATGCTTTTTCACACTTAGCAGCTAAAAATCTAGCATGGGTAGATTCTTGCTTGCAGTACTGTGGTGAGAGCCACAGATTGTGAGCTCAGTTCCCATCCCAGGCAGAAATGATATGGAAAAACTTACTCCAGGAATATTAAGGACCCACAGCACATTTTCATGCTATGTGCAGATGAGCCAACTTTGAACACTGTATCTGGGCCAAATCCAGGCACAATCAATTAATCTGAACTCTCAGGGAAGCTCTTCAGCCTGAGTGGACTGCTTTACTAACACCACTATGCACCTTCCAAATTGTGGAGCTGAGGAAAAAGCATAGCAAGCTAGAGAGAGGGATATCCTTCTGGTTTTATGGCTTGCCATCTGCAGCCTCCTTCACAGGACAGTTTTGCAGGTGTCCACAAGTTGTGCAATGATTGAGTAACATAACATAAAAAGCTAATTTAAATAGACAGAAGTGCTGAACCACAGGACTCCAAAACACACAAAAGTCTCTAAATGCAACTTACTGTCTATTATCACCTGCCCTTCATTTTCACTGGTACAACAAATTGCTTCCCATCCAAAAGAAAAAGGCTAACAAGTTAGCTGACTTCAAGAGACAGCTCAGCAGGAACATGAAGGCACCAACTAGGGAACAGAAAATCTTTTGAAACATCTGGAAATGGTAGTAATAGGAAGGAGAATGACCAAAATTGTGCAATCTATATTAAGCAAATGTGACATTTGCCATCAAAACAATCCTGATACGAGCAGAAAGGTAGTGCTAGGGGTAACAAAGGCAGGAGATCTGGCAAATAGATTTTGCTGAGTTATCACATAACATGATGCTGAGTTATTACATACCTGTAAGGATAGAGGTATGTGCTGTTGTTGGTTGATGCCTCCCAAGGATGGCCTGAAGCTTGCTCCTGTCACATTAACACAGAGAAGAGGTGATGAGAGTTTTGCTCAATCACATTATTAAATCATGAGCTGCTTATCTGTGAAAATCTAAATTTTCTGTCATTCAGATGCTCAAGGACTGCCATTACACCTGTGTGATACTCTGGATTATGGACACGTGTAGAAAATTGATTAAATTTCTCCTCTCGGTTCTGTAGAGAAAAGCATTTTTAAAAGGGGCTGTTGTCAGACTGTACCATATTGTGGTTTCTTTAGGTCTTCTAGCTAAGCAGATGAGGATACAAAAGGAGAGGACAAGAAAAGAAAGCATAGCAGATGAGTAAGAGTCATAGTTAAAAAGGAAATTTGAGGAGAGGGGATACGACGGAAACCCTGAAAAATCTAGCCTCAAAACCAGAAGTGATAGACAGAGAAATCACTCTACTAAGTAAAAAATAATTAGAATTTCCATGCAATGTGCTTTTACTGAAACAAACCCTTCTTGTTTAGTGCAAGGCCTGCTGATAAACAAAAATAATAATTAATATTAATAATAATAAGTAATAGTGCTAAAATTGTCTTCTGTTGAGTATTATTCTACTCAGGTATGCAAAAAAATAAATTCAAAGGAAAAAATGCTAAAATAGTGATTCTGCTGAAAAAAAGGTAATGTTATATTTTCATATTCATTGCTATACCAATAGGACCTGTACACTTATTATTTTTAGTTAAACACTATTTTGTAACACTAAAGATGCAGAAAAAATTTAGATTTTTCAAATAACTTCATTTGAGATAAGCTGAGGACAGGCAAAAAGAGTTTTTAAAAATATAACGTATGTTTTTAATTCATTGTTACTATGGGGGAACATATTTGTTTTAAATGTCTCTCTTGCATGTACAAATCAACAGAAGAATGCCAGAGTGAAGTATTAACCTGTTATAAGTTGCTATGCACAATAATCACAGTTTGCATCAGCCAAGAAATCATCCCATAGTTTGCTTTTAATTATCAAAGAAAATGTTGAATTTTTATTTAAAGCATTACTATTCTCTCTCTCTTTGGATTCTTATGCCTGGAAAAGCCAGCTTGGAGCATCATAACATGCTTTCTCCTGAAATTTTTAATGTTTCCTTTCACTTTCAGTGTGGTCAGGAATAAATATCTAGAAAAGTGGAGGGTCTTTTTTTAGACTGACGATTGGAATTGCAACCAAGGTTGCAGAGAAGGGAAAGAAAAACATAACTTGGAAGAAATTGCCAACCTGACAATCCAACAATCAAGTACAGATGTATTTTACTTTTCTGTAAAATGAGTGTACTTTATATGAAAACCAGCAAGACAGCACATTCAAATGCATTGTCTAGTCACACATGTACTACTAATAAAAAGCAATACAAAGAAAAATACTAGAATCTACCTAGAACAGAACTTCACTGTTGTTTGGTAAAATATTGTATATATTGTATCTTACATATACAGTGTACATGTATAAATTGTACATGCATATAGTATCATCCACCACTTGACAAAGATCCCCAATAATTGCCTTTGTTGCATTTAAATAGTGCAATAGTGGAGCAACATTTTTTAAGCCATTTTCCAGGCAGCAAAGCAGAAGACAGACTGGAAAAAACAATTTATCAAACTTGTTGAATTGTTAGGATTTAGGTTCCCAGTGTACTGATGTGTTATAGTGCTCCCCAAACAGGGTCACACCCTGGTCTGAGGACTGTCCAAACAAGCCCAAAAGGATTGCAGAGGGCAGGGATTTATTGTAGCACCTTTCTCTCAGGTAGATAGGACTGTGCTTCTTGCAACAGACATAGGGGTCACTCCTAAGAGAGAAACCTTTATTTTGTTTTTCCAAGTGCAGAGCACAGCTCTGTTCTGCTTCAAAACACAGCAGTCAGGGGTGACCATAGCATCCCTTTTTAACGCAGCAGCCAAGAGTCAGAGGACTTCTGAAGATAGAAAATTTAGGCCTGAGACTGCTGAAATCATCACCCAGGAGAGCACCAGGGATCTTGATCTCCTGGCCAGGTTGCTCCTTCAGGGACTCTTGGTGATTCTGTCAGTAACACTTAATGTACAGCACCAAACTCGAGACAACAGCCCAGTGTCTATCCCATGAGTGCCTTATCCAGGGGTTAGGGGTCATTTACCCACCTGAGATCCTTGGGTGTGACTCAGGGTACACAGAGGGGCATTAGAACTGGGACCCTCCAGAGTCCAGTTGCTAATGTCAGCAGGCAGTTGAAAGGGTTTTCCAAAATTGAAATTTGGAGTATAAACAGCTGAAAATTTATTGGAAGGCTTATTTCTGGCACTTAAATTGTGGTTTGAATCTGACCTTTTGTTTAACAGGTATGACATCGTTCATCTCTGCACTTTGTTCTAACTGTCAGGAGGAGTTAATTGCAATCCATATGTTAAAGTTCACTTCTACAGAATCAAAATCTAATTATAACCCTTAAATTCTCTTCATCCCATTTTCAGAGAGTAGAGGTCTTAAAGACCCAACGAAAGAGGAACATATATTCAGCAAATCCTTTTTCCCTTGATGGTTAGGAATGGAAGGTAGCTCTGCTGTTTGTACTGATTTGAGGATTTCCTGCAGTAACTCTAACACTGTTTCGTCTATTGTAAACACTATAATAAAATGGGGTCTTTTGGAATGACAGACTTGTTATCCATTAATTTTCATTCCAGACTCACGTGAATTAAACTTTTAGCTGCTGCTGCTCCTCCAAGTGTCTCAAATGACAGTAAAATACCTACAGACAGATCTTCACCACAGGGTTTGATGTAGTCTTGTGGTAGCACCTACTAATACCATGCACTTCTCCAGCACCTTTCCCTCAATAACTTCAAAGCACCAGCTGGCTCTGACCAGACCTGTGAGATCAGTGAGGGATTTACATAGAAGACCCTTCTCAAAGTGTAAGCACATGCTGGGACACAGTGCTGAACATGAAAGAATAGTGCAATGTCACATGACTGTTTGCAGCGAGCTTTAAACACAATAGGTTATCCTTTCGAATCCTACATGAGTCTGCTGGGAGAATGTGTGCAACCCAGCCTTTGAGCCTTCCCATGAAAGGCAAGGGATTTGTAATCCCTAAGGTAAATTAGTATAATGCCCTTGAATTCCAGTTGCTTCAGGGAAGCAGTAGCAGCAGACCAGCTGTCTTCCTCAGATCTAAACGAAGGCTGAATTTTTTTCAGAATTAAATCATACAGGTGCAGCTGGGGGAAGAGTATGACCTGTAATTGCTGTTATTGATTCATGAGCCAGGGAGATCATATTTTGGCTCTTAGCTTCCATAGTGGCAGTGGTTAGAAAAATGATCATTTTGCTTGTCTTTTGACCATATCTGACATAACGTCAATAAGACAAAGTAAGCAGGGCACCCTGCAGTGCTGTTCTTTTCTCTGCAGACACACTTCTCAGAACATGCATTTTAGAAATGCTTTGTTGTTTTGTTCATATAGACCAGCCATAGCATCTCAAACTACAAACAGTGCCCTGTATTTTCCAAGTGAATGTAGGAAACCAGAATCACAGTCATAAAAATCTGTATAGACTTGTTTTGGTTTAATTGAATTGCATTTAAACACTTCTCTTAAAATTCAAGAAGTTGTAGTACTGATGTCTGAATAACTGCCCAACCTCTTGGGACATCAGAGCAAATGCGCTGTTTCAACAGCTAACACTTGACCTGAATAACTGGAAAAAAATTCAAAACTCTTCCAGAAAATAGGGATGAAAACTCAGACACAGAAATTAAATGGGACATACCTTTACCTCATTGTGATGCCACAAGATAGAATGCATTCCACCTGCAGATTCACTCCATTGTGTGATTTCATCCAATATTTGTGATTTCTCAAGTTGTCCGGTCTTCATACATTTGTGAAAGACAAAGTTATTCCAGAAAGTATACAACCATGATTTCCCCAAGGGAGAACAGATCAACAAGCATATTGTCCTGTGACATCTTATTAATGAAATTTAATGAATAGAATTGAATTCTATTCACTTTTTTCTCTGCATTCATTGGAGGACTCACCACAACCTATTCCCTGTTGAATTTAAGAGTAGAGCAACACCGACCTTGGAGGACCTGCACTGGATCACATAATCAAAATTTTGGCTCTCTATCTGTTGCAAATTTTATTAACCTAAGAGAAGGAAAAATTTCTTTCCACTTTTGAACATACTACACATGAAGTAATGATCTTAATTTCATTGCATGGTCTATATTATCAGCAGCTTTAACCATCACAGAACAATCAAAAGTACCACAAAATAAAATCAAAACCAGTCATCTTCAAATGTAAAAAGATTGTGACCTGTAATAACAGACAAAATCGTCAAAGTTTTTTAATATGTATATTTTATTCTTATGGAATTTTATGAAGGAAATTTCTGTGAATAACTTGGCAAGTGTGCTAAAACAGAATAAATCTGTAAAGCCAAAAAAAGTCAGCTATACTAAAAGGCATTGAGGAATAGTATACTTCTGTAGTCCTTAATCCAAATGAAGTCACCCAACACTAGGGAAAACATATCTGAAATTACAAAATCGCCATGGGGCAAAATAAATAGCAATACAGAGAGCATAAACAGAGGTGTCCCAAAGGTTGGAATCACTTAGCTGCATAAGGAGAAATTAGGGGACTTATTGTGAAAATTATGAAAGATATGATGCATAGGGAAAATCATGGTTAAATTAAATTGGAAGTGAGTTTAGAATGAAAAAAGGTGATATGCATCCGTATGCAATCTGTATTCAGCAATTTGGGTTTTATCATTGAAGGAGGTATTTGATTTAAATACTGTGGCAGAAATTCTAAAGGGTTGGATAATTTTATGATCACTAATAACATTTGTCATTATGTATGTTGCCATTATGATAAGGATAATCAACTCTCATGCTATAGGGCATAAAGTTATCACCAGTGAGATGTGAGACTTTTTTTTCCTACCTATTAGGTGTCTATTTGGATTTTTTCTTGTTCACTTTTGCTAGTCAGTTCAGTGAAGTATCCTCCAACACACACACAGTTCAGTTCTTGCTGCTTCAAAGAGACCTTATATAGGCTATGCAGGGGTGATTTTTATCCTGCTAGGCTGAAACGCCTCCTTTTGGAGGTGAGGGAATTTCTTTTACTGCAAAATAAAAAATGAATACAAAATTAATTAATAGCTAATACCTTGTCTATATGCATTCATTTACTAGATTAAATGGGTCTTGGGGTCTGAATGAGGCTGGAGGGAGTCAATTCATAGACAATATTGATCAGTTCATGTTCCTCCAGGAGAATCATCTTAATTGGGCAGGAGAAATTTGTCTTGAATCAATACCTTGCTGGCAATAACAGTTTGATGGTGGAAAGATAATTTGAACTGACAAAACTTAAAGAGATTATATTTGATAGCATCTTGATAGCAGAACCTCAGAAACTGTGAAACAGTAAAAACAGAGAAATGAAGGAAGAGTAGCTGTTAAATGCTTTACTACCCTTTCTGAACCTCTCCCACTTTATAATACATAAAGTTTCATTTCAAGACCTTGCTTTATCCCTGCTGAATCAATGTAACCTGTGCTTATGAGAATTCTGGCCTCAGTACTCCTTGAAAATAAGGCTAATGTGAAACTTGTAAAAATTTTGAATTTTTTGTGAAACTTTTTGTACTTGTAGATGAAAGTCTATTTATTTTTGAAGTTTTTTATTTTGAGAAGGAAGTAATTGCTCTCCAAAAATTCAAATTTTTCAAGTGCTTAGATCTAAACTATAGATTAAGGTGAATTTATAAGAACAAAAGACTCTTTTAATGTTCCCTTTTAAAACATGTTTATGATGACAGAAACTAATTTAAATTAATTTTTAAAAGAACAAGAAAAAATTTAACTCTAGATATTCGTGTTTGCCTTCAACAAAAAGTAAACTGTTCTTTTTTCTAGTCCACTGAATATTCCACAGTAGGAGCAGTAAAAACTGTCTGCACAGGTCTTGCTTCTGATATTTCTGTTATGCATCTATTGAAGGATTAAATTCAACTCCAGGTTCAAATGATAACTAAGCAGAACCTGGAACATATATACCATATACATATACATATACATATACATATACATATACATATACATATACATATACATATATATGTATATATCCCCATAATATTACAGACAGACTTGGTAGCCTGGAGGCCAACATTTGGTAAGACATATTTGGTTTGTGATTATTTCATCTTGAGATGAATATTCAAATAACTATTTGCACATGTAACGTGGCTCCATTTTGCAGGGGGAATTTGATTTGTTTGCCTACATGCAGCACAGCCAGCTCAACCTTTAGCTATCATACAGCTGTGTCACCCCAACCAACCCCATGGCATTGCCAAGGGTAGCCCACAGTTTCCCAAATCACTTCAGAGACCCAATGCAGAGAGAGAGAGTAGAGGCTCAATGCCCTGTGTATTTTTTTATGAATTAAAATGGTTATTAGTCCTAGAACAGCTGCTACATCCAGAAAGCCCACAGTACCAAAGTGGAAAAGTGGATATGCCCCTTGCAAACAGCCCTGCAAGAGACACTCCTTCAATATGGACAGAAGGACATAAGAGCTTAGAATAAAGGTTTACTTATGGAAAATAATAAAAGCTAACACAAATCCAAGGTTAACTGAAACATATAATTAAACTTCACATTTATTTTAATAAAATACAATATTGACTTTGCTCTTTAAAGTAGATTAGGTTGTTGACATTACAGCAGTACAATAAACAAGCACTAAGCTTTTTACTAGCAGAACAGAAAATTAAAGCTGGTTATGACAAGACAAATAAAATGAGTTTATTCAGGACTGTATAAATCATCAATAAGAATTCTTAATCACTTACCTCCAAAAAGCTAGATTATTTGATCTGCAACAAAACTGGGGCTGTGTCAGCAAGTTGGATGCAAATCAAACAACATTCAGACATCTCAAAAATTCTGAAAGTATGTGTCTGGAATACAGATGAAGACCAGAAATTCAGTGAGGCCTTCTTAGGGTAGTAAAAAAATAAAGTAGAGCCCTTTTTTTTACACTGAGATGTGGTTATTGAAATTAGAGTCCCTCAACAGCAATGTGTGTCACAGATAAAACACTATCCCTGGTTTTCTGACCTTATTTTTAATGGATGCTTTTACAAAGACTTCTCTTTGATGCATGCATTTTATACAGACTGAAAGCTATACAAAGCTAAGCTGTTCATTTTGATGCTTGATCATATTGTATTACCTTTCACTAAAGAGCTACACAGGTCCTGAAAACGTTTACTATAATTTAAGGCTTGCAAGACACAATAGCACACTTTGATTCATGTGTTTTATATGCAAAGTCTTATTGTAACATTTGTGATTGATAAAGATGTTCACTCTGGCATGGAGTAAATTTGTGAACTGTTAGTAGTTTACTGTCTTTTTACCTAAAACATAGTCTACTCTTGCCTCAATAAAATGCTGGTTCCTGATCTTTTCATACCACATAAATAAGGATTAAAAGCAAATTAAAAATAACTATAAAATAAGTAATAAGAAGTTTATAACTTCAAAATCTATAATGCAGAATTCACATGTAACAAGAACTTCACATTTACCTGAACATGGATCTGGTTCATAATTAATGATAAAAGCTGAGAAGTGAATCTGTTTGGAAAATAGTCCAATATTTTTACCATGTAAAGATTTATTTTGAAAGTACCAAGCTTGAACTCTTGTTTAAAGCTTTTTTTAATTTCAGAATGCATTTTAAGATTTGCTTGTGGCTTACTGATAAAAAAACCAATATGCTCTAGGAGGAGGAAAAATCTTGAAGATATTGTGCTGCCATAGTTTTCCTCCTTTGAATCTGATTAGGATACAAATGAGGGACACATGGAGGGGATTAAAACTTCATAGCCTTCTCTTGCTTATTGACCCCTTTCCATATTACAATGGCAGAGCTGCAAATAAAGCAGAAGTTTGGCCAGATGATCTCTTTACTCCAAAATACAGAAGATATTGATCAAGTGTTGGATAAAGAATAAAAATAAGGCATGGGGGTAACATGGAAGATTAAACATTGCTAAAAGAAGATTGTTTCACAGCTATACTATTTTACTTCTCTAAACAAAAAGAAAAAATAGTACTTCTGAAGATTTGTACTTTGGTGAATCTTTTGATACAATAAAGCAGGAAAAACTATATTAACTGGAGAAGGTAGAAATAGTAAGGTTAGGGAAGAGGTGAAAGTGCAAATAACAATTTGTTGTGTAAATGAAAATTGGTTGTCCATGAAAGAGGAACTATTTGTCTAGAGAAAGATTATCTGCAGAGTTCATCACAGTTTGGATTCAAGCCCTCCTTCAAATTATCATTATTGAGCAAAATACAAAAGTGTGGATGCAATAATAGCTCAGAGTTGGACGATATCTTTTGTTCAGAGGAAAAGCATAATATCACACAGAAAGAAAGAAAACCTGGATGTTTCAAAGAACTGAACTAATCATAACTTTCGCTGTGAACTGAAGGGTCATCACATAAGGCAAACAACACAGCAGGGACAGTGAAATGCTGGCATGATGTTACCACTCAAACAGAGAAGGCATCCAGGGGTGAATCACCTAGAGAAGTGCCTCTAGAGAAAGTGTGTTTATACCATTGAAAAAGTGCTTGCTGAGAGCTCACCCAGCATCCAAGAAAATGCAATTACTTTTGACCATGTGGGATCACAGCTAGTAAAGTCACTGAATGTAGTGAGACTTCCTTATCATGACAGGAAATAAAAGAAGCTCCTTTTCTTCACCTTAGAACACAAAAACCTGGCCAGGGTGCAAATATTCATGAAGACAGAGACTCATCAGTTCACAAGAAAACAGGCATAAACTGGCCATGAATACACTTATGCCTGAAAATGGAATGATGTTAAGCGTTGTGTTCTGGGAGAGTCTTTTGGGAGAGCAATGGAGACACAGGAGTTCACTAATGCAAACAGGGCTCCTGCCCAGAGATCGTGTTCTGTGTCTGCTCACCACATCATGGAGGTGGTGTGGATGACTCAGAAGAAGAGCTGAGGAAAGGCTCATCAGGCTACAATGTCAGCCATCAAGGACCTACAGTAGTAAGAGGTAAATTGGAAGGGGCTAATCTATTCCCCACGTAAAACAAACCAACAAAAAAAATCTAAGGGTTTTCTTGGTTTACTCTTGGGAATAAGGCAGAAGAGTTGAATACACATCATGGACAATGGAATCTGCACTTGCTTGTTTTTGTATTTCATTCTCTTTGCCAAGCACAATTCCAAGATTAAATACAGGCTTCTCTGGGACCATGGCTTTTGTGACCTTAAAGATTGTAAGTTCTCTCTCTGAAGAGATACCCAGTCGGTCTAACTCAGTATGCAGTCTTATCTTTTAGCTTCTGGCTTGAAAGGGCTTAGGTTAGAATTCAGGTGCTGATTTAAAATACTGAAAAATCAGTAGGAATTTTCCTATTAAAACTGTAACAAAAACCAAAAAATTAAACAAGTTAGCTCAATGACTTTGCTGAAATAATTACCCAAATAAATAAATTCAGAGAAACTGGATTGTTTAGTCCTTGAAATAAACAGTAGTCCAATCCCTTGGAAAACATTTTTAGTGGTGTAGCAGATCCTACACACAAAAAGGTCAGAGAACATACTTAAAGGCAAAAGAAGTCCAGGACAACCTACTGTGAGTGAAATATGATTCCATCATTCAGTATTGCTGTTTTCTTGAAATGTTTTTGGGTCTGATGTGGAGGCTGGCATCAAAATGCAAGTCAAAATATGTAGGAGTTTCAAATATGTGTTAGATATTATTTTGGGCTGATTTCTTTTGACATCCAGCTGTGTTTGTGTTTGGGAGCAGTGTTTGAAATCAAGGGTCATCTCTGCAGGCAACCTTGCTGGGAAAAATTACCTGGCACAGTAAACGGAAAGGGTTTGAGTGAAATTCCATTCATAGCTGAATGGGAATTCTTCAGACTGGTTACAACAGTGAGGAAGATTGTCATAGGAAAAAGTATTTCTTAGCAGAATATGTGACAAAGGTACTGTTTTCCTTAGGATATTTATGAGTAACAATTTCACATGCTTTTCTCACTCTCCCATTTCAACAAAATCCAGATATACCAGAGTGCTGACTGAACAGAATTACTCTAAAAATATTAATTTCTTCCCCTTAAGACCCCAGTGCTCCAAAGACTCATCAGGTTGATTTTTCTCAATGTTTCTAGAATTGATCAAATACTAGGAATTTAGATGATTACTTGGAGCACAAAAGACTAGAATTTTTTATAGAGTTTAGTTATGAATAATAAAAGCACTGGAAATTAGCAGAATATAATTCAAACCCCTAAACAAATAAAAGATTTTGGAAACTGATGGGAATTGTCTGTTTGCAGCTCTCTTGTGTGAACAAGGGTGTTATGGTGGGTTTGGTTTCTGTGCATTGCAATGAACAGGAAGGCATGGTTCTTATGTCGAGCTTATATTAGGAAGTCACGCTTTGTACTTTCCTTGTTGGGAGTTAGGTAATGAAAAACCAGAGGTCATTTGTCTTCCAACACCCAATAATACAGCAAGTCACACCCAAGCCCTGTTTAATTTCAGTGCCTGCTTCCTGAAGAGGAAGTGTTTTCAGAAAGGCACAAAATCGTACTGAGATGAAGTGAGGGAGAGCCTGGTACCTGTAACAGTCTCTTAGTCATTGAAGACTGATGAGATACTGAGACCTGCACTTATAGTTCTCTTTATTGTTGGGTATTAGTAACTACAGTTAGAATTATTTATATACTTGCATATAAATTTCCATCCCTTCTCTGCTTTCTGTGCAAGCCATATTACAGTGAGGGTGAGTTGTATTTGAGAGTCACCCTGGCACCCTTTTAACCTCAAAGTGAGTAATAGGTTCGTTAGGGTAAAATGTCTCTGCTCCTCTTTAAGCACATAACCAGAATATGGCAAATTGTTCTGCAGAATTTTTCTGCATTGATTAAAATTACTTTAGATGATAAGTGAAGATGTAGATATTTGTATTCTAAATATCTAAATTTGCTCAGATTAATTGCATTTCCTTGGACAGTTTGTCTACTATATATATGCTTGCATAGCACCAGTGTATAAAAAATGGGTAAATGGTAGCTCTGATCCCTGAAACACAGAAATTCTACTTGAGAATTGGAGTCCTTGAGAATTAGGACAGTTCTCTCACCAGGTGCTTCTAAGAAATAAGCAAAGCAATCAAGAAGCTGACAACTGCAAAAGATGAAAAAATAATTTCCTAATCACAGTTTGACTTAATTTCACCTCGAAATTGAAGCCTCTCCCAGGTTCAAAAGCTTGTTAGTTAGTTCTGAAAAAATCTTATAATATATGTAGAGATTCTTTCTTGCCCTATAAATGTACATTTCGTCTTGTACTCCAGGAAAATGCAAAGCTTCTGTAACAGCTTGCTATTACCAGTCCTTGGGTATTTCCCACGGAAATGAACATGTCTAGCCCATGTCTACTATACTGCCACATGGTAGCACACATATGTTTATAGAAACAATGCAAATAACAAGTGTCACTGTATGAGTTTTTGACAGATGAGGGTTATTTCATCAAGATGCTAATTGATTCTACCACAAAAAATCCTTTACACAAGTTCTTAAATTTCCAGCCTTTGTCATTTGTAGTGTTTTCAGAAAAATCACCTCTGAGACAAACAGCATCCGTGGTCTGACATTTCTTTGCTGTTCTCTGAAGTCACTTGAGAAGTCACCGGTTTCCACAAGGGTTGGGTAGCACAGGATGACAGTCATTGTCTTAAATGAGGCAATCTTGTTTACCTAACCATATGGTTATGTGTTTAAGTACGACAGCTCTTCCAGTACAAAACATTCAGAGCATTTAGAATATCTGTGAACAGTGTCAGATGCAATAAAGCCCCACTGTTTTTAGCGTGTATAGAAAGTTCTGTAAATCTATGTCATTTCTTCCCTATAGTATTTTACAATTGAATAAGTACAGTCTCTCGTTCATGTATTTAATCTTTTTCTTCATGTCAGCATTAGAAAAGCAGTCTAAACCACCAGTACATTTCCAGAGAAGAAACAGAAGTGAGATTTGAATGCATTTTGTCTTTTTATTTTTTTATTCTGAGGTGGCTGATGCCTATTGTCTGTGTAGTTTTCCTGCTCATTAACATGTCAGTTGAATTTAATTTATTGATTGCTAAGGAATCATCTGGAGGCTTTAACTTTCTTATATTCATTTCAATTAACCCTCCTTCGTAAATGTTAAGTTCACACCTCTACAGTGCATAAACAATTTAACATGTCCTCAATGTATCCAGATTTTTATGGCTATAGAATACTCCCTTGTTTGGTGGCTACAATAAAACAGTGTCAGTTTTTATTCTTCCTGCTCCCAGATGAGGGTCCCTGCTTGGAGGGAAGGATACAACAGAAACATATCTGAAAAGTTACTCATTTTATTCAAAACGTAAACAAGTGGGGGATTCTGAAAGTGCTCAGTGTTGGTCTAAAGCATTTTCTGTTCTACAGAAATGACTGGTAAAACTCCTGCTGACTTCAACAATGCATGGTTAAAAACAACATTACTGTCTTTCTTTGTAATAAGACAGAGTTACAGCTAATCCACAGCACATATAGTCTCCCAAGTTCGTGGCTTTTTCAACATAATTTTGTAATACAAAGGCCAAAAGCATGGCTATCTCCCAAGAAACAGAATTTTTCTTTCTATATTTAGAGGTGGTCATGCTGCTATTTTTAACTGCTCCATAATATGATTGTACAGCTCAGATTTTGGCCTCCATGTTTCCCAAAAAATCTCTGCATTATAGCAATTATACCTCTCTAGCAGGCAGTCTTGCTAAACTGTTTCTATCCCACTGCTTCTGCCAAGTGCTTCACACACAGCTTTTCATGCTGTAGAGCACCTGGTTGAAATGACCCTATCTTCACTTCTTCATCTACTTAGACAAATTTTCTGGTTAAAGAAACAAAATTTCCTGGTTTTTGCCCCCAGAGACATTACACATAATGTACCAGAGTATACCATTTTTCATTTGGAACATTGACACTAGAATATTCATGATAGCAGTCAAAAAGGTGAATACCTGTGATTTCATTCATTACTTTATTTACATCTAGAAATGTATAGCTTCAGCTGCTAATCCTTGCCTGTATATGTGATATCTGGGTCATAAAAAATAAATTCAGTGTATTTCCCCCTGATATAAATCACATCTGTTCTTCATAGATCCTTTAATAGTTCAATGGCTTTTAGATTTATATTATTTTCAAGTGAAAAGAAAACAATTGTCTACATTTAGTCACATTTCACTATGTTTTCAAAATAGAACTCTTAATAAAAATAAAGAAAAACCTGAATTTCCCTCCAGTCTGAATTGGTAAATCTGTATACACCAACTCTGACAATGAGCTGACAGTAAGAAATATACAGAACTGCCTTCTCTCAAGAGTTTTGGTTTATCTAAGGAGGAAGGCACATGTCTCACTAGGGAACTTCAGACAGTTCTTGGGTTACTCTTTGCTAATCCAGAATCTTTACAAATCTTTGAAAGCAGACGAGGGACTTGAGCACTCTTTGAATCATGAAGATGTTGGTAAGAGCCTTTGACAAGTGGGCTCAGCAGAGGGCTAGTACAAGGTACAAGGTACAAGGTACAAGCCATGCAGGCAGACTCCACTCCTGATATTGTCTAGGTTTCAGCACTTTTAAGAGAGTTTTCAAAGGTTTTAGATGCTTATCAGGGTCATCAAGCATCAAATTATTTTTTGCATCTCTGTCTTTCATAGGAGAGTCTCAGTGTATTTTCACTAAGGAGATATTTTTTTATAACTTCTATCAGCAGACAAATTTGCACAAATCTGAGGTAATGTTCCAGGGAACACAAAACAGACTGCAGTTTTCATGTGTATTAAATAGTCAGAAAATTCCTATGGGGGTTACCTCACCTGATGAACTATATTCAAACTTCACACATGGCTTGTTCTCATTAAGGCCATATTTTCCATAAATCGACACATGGAGCTAAGACAAGACATGATCCCTCCTCCCCACTTCCACAGAGAGGCCAGAGTATGGAGGGTATGTAATAAGCAGAATAATTTTAATTTAAAAAAAATTATTTTAATCATATTTATTTCATCATTAACCTTTAAAATAGTCCGTATACTTCTGTACTTCCAGCATGCTCCTGTCTACATAGCTGGGTGCCTTGACAATTTTGAAATGTAGAACTTTTAGAACTTTTACCTCAAAAAAAATTTGAAATACAAACACTGATTCTATTGGTAACTTCAAACTGATGTTGGCCAATGTTTATTTTCAGCTTATGCCTCTAGTATGGCACCTTATCTTTTGTGATATATTCTCTCTTACAAACTTCACCACAAATAGATTCACCTAATGATCTCACTTCCATCAATTTTGCTTCCATTAAGAATATTTTGAAAGAAAATGTCCACTACAGAAAACAGCAACAAAAAAAAAAAGATATTTGTTACTTCTAAATATGGCAAAGTCCCATCACTTTGACTTGCTTTTCCCTGTGAATATCCTATACCAAGAGTGCTTTAGGACAACACTGGAGTGATGTGATTTGGTCTCATCGACTCAGAAGTCTTTGCAGTTAAGGTTTACAGAAACAGTGATGGGCTGAGGAACATTTCCTTCATCATGTTTGAAACAGTGGGCTGCTGACTTGCAACACATAGCCAATGCTGCTATGGTTTGGGATGGCCTGGGCTGATGAATCCACCATGAATTCATCCCAGTGGAATAATCAGGGAGACAAAATAATCTATATTGTCATGGCCAAAATTTTGGCCACTTTTGAAATATCCACAGTTTGAGATTGGCCTAAAATTACCCTCAGGAAGCAAACTAATGTGCCTCATGTTGCTAAAGCCTTACAGTAGGCAACAACAGGTATTTATAGTCCATTGTGATGGCAGCTCTGAAAAATATTGTTGTGATAGCAGTGCATAAGGTATCCTGCAGAGATTTCTCACATAATTCTCCCGAGTTCTCAGTGTATTCCTCTTGTTTAGTAAACAGTTTCGGTTCAAGAACTTTTTTAACTCTCCAGGCAATAAATTCCCCCTTTTGTGAAATTTTGCAAATACTCTGTGAAGTTAGCACTAGAATGAGCAATGAACTGTGTATTCAAGCTCAATAACTGTGTCATGGGAAATTAAAATTATGAGTACCTTTACAGTGATTCAATTTAGATCAGTGGCTTCCCATAAAAACCTTAGGGGAGGAGCTGGATTTTCAAGTATTGTGGCTCAATTTCTCCCCTCTGCTAACACAAAAGGGAGGAAGAAATCATGACTGATCTCAGATGGGACAGGCCATACTAAGTGCATTTAAAATCCCAGCTTTTGACCAGTACTCTCTTTCCAACCTTGGCTATTGTTAGAGCCCAAGCAGAATTTGCTGTTTATCTGGTCACTTCAAAGAGATTTTGCTATGTTGGCATCACACCATGCAGTTTTGGTTATCTCATGCCAAGACAGAATAAATACAATACAACTTAGAACCAAAAAAAAAAAAAAAAAGAGAGAGAAAAAAATAAAAGAGAAAAGAGAAATTATTAAATTATAGACTTTAATTATAATAGAACTGTGAAGGGAGTGGTTATTGTTTATTTGCTTGAATATGAGAAGAGAACCATCCAAAGCAGTGGTGAGAAAACATGTTCAAAAAAATGTGATTTTTTTTTTCTTCATGAAGTGTAATTAAAATTTCAATATCATTCCCGCAGGACATTGTGAAAGTTAAAACAAAATTAATTGACAATTTTTCATAAAAGAGTTTCAAGCATGGTATTTTTAAAAGATAAATAATGAGTCCTTAAAAGGAGTGGTAGAATTTACTGGAGCAGGATCATCTCCTACCTGCTATGTTATTGTACTTTTCCCTATTGTATCCACATTGAGACAATCTTAATAGACCTATTATCAGAAAAAAATATATATACAATCAAGATGAGTCTTTCTTCTGACTCAATATGACTCTTTTGTATACTTAGAGCACATGAAGCTTTTGCTACTTTTGCTTACAAAAGGCTTCCTTAACATCCCATGGCTTCTCAGATGCAGAAAAGCAACAAAATTGCTTTAAAACTGCTTTGAATACACTTGTGAGGTAAAAATACAAGTCCTTTTTGAGAAACAAGCTTAACTGTTAGTGACATGTAGATCAATGCCTGCATTATTTATAATGTTCATTTCCTCACTGCAAGTATCAGCCTTGAATTTGACCTCATAGGTTCTTCTTTTCTAGAATTCCTATGTACTCTTCTCTTTGAAGTTTTTCAGGCTAACAAAAATCTCTGCAAATTTGTTTTGATTTTCTCCCAGACTGCCAGAAATTGGTAAAAACATGAGAAGATATTTTACAATAAAAACTTGAGGTTTAGGCAGCGTTTTTTATTATTTTCCACTTTTCAGAAAGGCTGACTTTGCTATAAAGGTTATTGCTCCCCAGTGACACACACATGCTGATGAGTGGGCTACAGGAGCCTGGTTCTGTCCTTTGAGCTGAAGAGAAACATGACCACAACTGAAAGCTCTTCATTTAGCCCCAGCCAAGACAGTGTCAAATGAGCCAAAAATCATTTGGACTCCTGCACTTATGGACAGTATGTTGTGTCCCTGCAAGTCCAGAAAAAACACCCCACAATTTCTGTTACTTTTTAGGTATTTGAGCTTCTAATGCTATTATAATTATACAGCCTGGGAGTTGATTTCTTCTCCCAGTATTTGTGATCCTAATTAAGCCTCACATTTTTTATTAACACTTCATCCTATTTTGTACCGGGAAGCAACCTCTGGAGACGCTGTTTTGTTGTGCTGTGACACCCGAGGCTTTGCATCTCTCTAATTACTGAGGCCTTCCTCTGCTCCATTAGGATACTGTCCTGTTTAATCCTCTCTTGCTTTTACAGTCTGGGAATGGTTTCTTTTCCTAGTATTTGAAGTTCAAATTAAGTCTCATGTTTATTAGTAAGAGCATCATTCCATGGGAGAAATACAAGCCCTCTGAGAAAGATCAGAGAGAGCTGTGCCACTTAGGGATTCCCAAAGTACAGAGGGGGTCGGGTCAGCAGCAACAGCGCAGGCAGAATTTGCTTTACAGGGAACAAACAAACAAAACCCCTCACATCTTCAAATTATATCCAAAGGCCACAACAAAAGCCTGAAGCTTAGAGGGGTGCTTTCAGTTGGCTTTGAAAAGGGTGCAGAGAAACTAGGAATGTCTGAGCATTAGCTGTGCATCAACCAAATAATCATGGCTTTTTGGTCTGGGCACCAGAATAGCACAGGGGCAGGCAGTAGAGGGAGTGTCAGTGGCTATGAAACTAAGGAGGGAAAGCTTTTTATGCTGTTCTGCTCTGTCCAGGAAAGTATCACCCCCTCTTGCCACTGTGACCACCCCTTTTGCCACTCTGACTGCTGACACAGACTTATGCAAAGCCCTCAGGACATGTCACTGCAAGGTGTACAAATCAGGACAGCTGCTCTGACAGCCCCACCTTTATGCATACCCTGCTCTCCTGCCCCTGTCCATTATAAGATTACTTATACCTCAGTCCTTACCAGGACTGATGTAACAGACTCAAAAGAAGCAGTACAGTGAGCATGAAATTGTATTGGCAGCCCAACCTCTGTTCCTGGTTCTGCCATGGACCTGCTTTATGTCATATATAGAATTAGATCAATAGCTTCTTATCCAAATTTTGCTTGCTGCTTTTCTCTCTAATGTCTTTTCCCTGATGTTTTATCGTGTTCTAATCAACATTACTCTGCTGCTCACTCTGTATCTGTTTGCAGCTCAAAGACATCAGCTTAAACATAATAATGAGATGTGACACCAAAAGCAGCACAATTTCTGTGAGGAGTCTTGCCCTGCAGTTATCAGGGTTTCAGATTTTTTTAACTCACGAGAATATCATCCTCAGCCCTCTGAACTCCTGCTTGCTTTGCAGATCTGGATTCACTTATCTGTAATGATACTGGAACAAATGGGGAAAAATTTTCTAGTGCCACATGAATAAAAGGACAGCCGTCCTAAAAGGTTGCAGCCATCTGCAATCTGTATTGGTAGAGATTCAGACAATCTTGTGATGGCACTGAAACTGAATTGCTTCAATTTTCAATAAAGATAGTAATGGTCTTGACTGCAGAGAATAAAGGCAGGATGATCAGTGATGTTATGGAAATAATAAATAACTGTGTAGAAGTAATACTTTAAAAGTGCAATGCTATCACAATCTTGAAGAACCTGATAACCCACATCTGGCCCAGCGTTACAAGTCTAACAGCAGGGAGTTTTAACTAGACTTGTGAAATCCAAGAAACATTTTTATGACTGGAATGAAACAGGTATAGCTCATACAGCATGCAGATAAATGCTGAACTGCTGAGCTAAGGGCTGCAATGCTCTTAAATACCAGCAAACAAAGAGCAGTTAAATGAAGAAACGTGATAAATAAGGAAAATGGGACAGTTTAGCAAACATTATCTGTGCCTGACTAGTATGATAGCTCTCCCTGATAAGCTAACTGATCTTATAAACAAAAGATCTAATCTACCTGGAGTTCAGTAAATCATTTAATGTAGTCCCACATGGGACACCATTAGTTAGGCTAGATAAAATGGGAATCAGTAAAAGAAATAGAAGGTGGGGAGGGAATCAGTACACGAACTAGAAGGTGGGGAATAGCTAGAATGAAGAAAAGAGAATTGGTTGTTTCAAGAGGGAATTACCAGTCTGCAGAAGGGCTACCTGTGGACTCCCACAGACATTGCTTTTGGAATCAATTGCACAGGTGAAATTTGCTGATGCTACAAACCTAATCATCACTGATTCTGTCTGAATCAGCTTTTTACAGCAAAAGGACAGCTTGCCCTGCCCTCAGTCCAGGCTGATGGGGTGTAAGCCATAGCTGATCCAAAACTGTGTAACCAAATGGGCTTGATATACTAAATGAGGAAAGAAGAGACTCTCACACATAAGCAGAACCCCAATATAGTTGCAAAGGATCTAGCTCCCCTTATTGTGTTAGACGGTGGTTAGATCAAGTCCACAAAGGGTTATGCTTTTATATCCCAAAAGAATAACCAAGATGCAGGACATAAAGAGGAAGAAGACCTATAAATTAGAGTCAACAAGCAGGGCACAAGGGAACTGAGGTCTAGAAAAATAACATTTTATCAGAAGTTCATTGTTGTCAGGAGGAAATATGAAATAGAAAAAGCTAGGTACATTACCTAATTCCGGGATGAAAGTGATCCACAAATGTAATGCACTGAGGAAAACACCCTCCTAATTTCAAACACAGCTTTGTTATTGTGGAAAGCTGTAGCAAGACTACTTCTTCAGCAGAATCACAGAATGAGTTAGGTGGGAAGGGACCACAGTGGGTCATGTGGTCCAACCTCCCTTCACAAGCAGGGTCATCCCAGAGCTCATGGCACAGGATTGTGTCCAGGTTCTTGAGTAGCTCCAGTGAGGGAGACTCCACAGCCTCTTTGGGCAACCGTTCCAGTGCTCAGTCACTGCACAGCAAAGTTCTTCCTGATATTCAAGTGGAATTTCTTGGGCATCAGTTTCTGCTCATTGTCTCTTGTCCTATTGCTTGGCACCATTGAGCAGAGCCTGGCTCCATCCTCTTGGCACCCTCCCTTCAGATACTGATGGGCATTGATGAGGTCCTCCCCCAGTCATCTTTCCTTGAGACTGAAAAGGACCAGCTCACTCAACCTGTCCTTGTAAGGGAGATGCTCCAGTCCCTTAATCATCTTTGTTGCTCTCTGCTGGTTCTGCTCCAGGAACTCTATGTCTCTCTTGTGCTGAGGAGCCCAGAACTGCAAATATCACTTCAGATGTGGATAGAGATGGTGCTCCATCACCTTTCCAGGGACATAGGTGAGTCTGACTGGATAGTAATTCCCTATGTTCAACCACATTCACAGGGACAAGAAAGGTGAGCACAGAAGGCTGCAGATGACAATATGAGCACCACAGAGCCTTTCTTCTGGGATTAATTTTTTCTTTGGTTGTTTCACTACATACATGGCTATGTCCTTATTCCTCATTTGTTTACTGTGAATGTTGTTACAGTGGGATTCTGTACGGTGGGTGGAGCTGGGCATTGCTTCCTTCTGGCTAATACTAACTGATAACATGAGCATTTTTTCTTTGTTTCAGGACAAAGTCAATAGAATTAATTCAGGCTATAATAGTAAGAGAGAACTGCTCATTGAATCAGATGCTGATCTCAGCAGGGAGTAGGCAAATTATTTCCATGTGGTAATTTAAAAATCTGTTCCTTATTGTTTCTCAGCTGTTAGCTGTTGCCTCCCAACTGGGCCTGTGCTTGACTGTGTGCTAATTGGACCCAAGGAGCATTGGTAAGAAGGGTCAAAGAGCCAAAGCCTTGGTTTGGATCTTGGCCTATGATGCAAGGAAGTCGTGCTCTGCTCAGCACCTGGAAAACAAAACGCTTATATGAAAGAGATAACAAGGTTAACACAAGAACAAATTGTTTTAACCTGGTCATAAATACATTTTGGCTGGAATTCTTTCTGAAATTCTTCTCCTGATCTTAGCAGTGGGATTCTGGAAAATCCGTTTTTGGAAAGCATCGCATGATACCCCATCCAGTCAACACCAGATAACAGACTCAGCAGTTGTGGGCACCCCATCAAGTTCTTTATTCTTACCTTCAAGAGAGTTGCTAAGAAAACTCTGTCCTAATCCATATCTTATGTCATAATGCATGGGCATTTGGTTCCCAGGTGGAGTTTGCAGAATTGGCATTTATGACAACCATCTGATCTCATTAGACATAGAAGCCATCAAGAGATGATAAATGTGGAATCCCATAGCACCATTTTTGCAATTACATTCTAAGAGCTGAGCAGCATGTAATGCCAAGCTGAATAAAAAGGTTCTATTTTAAATATTGCTGTCCTCATGTGTTGACTTAAGGAAAGGTGTGTGGGTGGCACATACATCCCCAGACCATAAGTCAGGCAGACCTAGTGTTATCTCATTAGTAGGCATAGGGACACAAAGGGTGAATTAGAAGATGGAATTTAGAAAAGATAATGGGCTTAAGGCTCAGCTGTGTAGCAGCCAGTGGCAGGATGACACTGTGTACATGTACAGATTCCAAAAAGCACTTGGTGCATGTTAACTGCTCTGCAAACTCATATGATCCAATATGTTTGTTCAGCCAGCTTCTTTCTGCCTGCCAGGTGGGTTTGTCTGTAGTGTCTGATTTCTCTACAACAATCTGGTTTTGTGCATGTGTTCCCTCTTAAAAATATGGCTCCAACAAAGTTATTTTCTCATTAGAGTTTCAAAAGACAAAATGCTGATACAAAACAGCTTTCAACATTTTCACACATCACTGTAATTGTTAGCATAGGAAAGGTGAGCGGATAAGATTTACTGTGCCACTTTAATTTGTATTTAATAAATACCACTCATAAAAGATAATGCTCACATTACTATAATAAAATAATTGATTGAATGAGATGGTGAAATAAGAAGGGCCATTAATTATGATCACAGTAAAGTTTTACATTAGTACTCCTCTAGAATTTATGGAACAAGGGAATAGCTGCACTCTACACTGTTGGAAATCAGAGAGAAATGCTCGGTTTTGAACTGTCTTGGGACCAGAGAATGAACTCCGTATCTTCTGTCTTGTTTTTTGCTGGCTAAGGCAGGAGTTTTTAAAGAACAATCGCCACTGATTTGTCGTTTTGATTTTCTGAAGTCATTTACTTGATTCCAATGAGCAACAGGTAAAGCTATTAAATTAAATGGATGTCACCAGACATTTGACTAATGAGCTCTCTGTGTCTCACTGAACTGAAATATCTTTATCATCTCAGTTACTGATGTGGACACAAATGAAGAGCTGAAATATAATCTAGAGCAACCAGGAGAACAAGTGGGTAGACATATTATTTTCAGCTTGTTCTTTGAGGTGAAATTTGGGGTATATAATATAAGAAATGCAAATAAAATTCATGGTGTTATATGATTATACATATAAATATATGCATATATATGTATAGCATCATCTGGAGACTACAGACTGTTTTATCAAGTCAGATATCTCCTACTATATATTTTAAGACATTACTGAATCTGATCATCTGCTTGGCCTTCAGAATATCAAAGGACACATCATTTCAATCTGTTCTCCTTTACTGAATCCAAGAAGTTAATTTTGCATATCAGTCCAAAAGATATAAATATCAGCCAATATCAATAGCATTTGAAACTCTTAGCAGTGGTTTTTAAATTTGTGTTGATGTATTTTTATTGATCTTCTATCTTCCCTCTCTCTGTCACAAGATCAGTAATTTTCTCTTACAGAGTCAATTGGTCCTGTAAGAAAGCTGGGGAATAATCCAGTAGATGCCAGGGATAACTTCCTCTCAAGCAAACAAATGAAATAATACCAGATGGGAAGGTAATCCTGAGGATCAGAACAACCAAAAATCGTCCTGAAAGGCATTTGCAAGGGACCTTCTTGGGATCATCCACTCAGAGTGGACTCAGGAAACAAGGAAAGGAGTGTGCTGAGAGCTTCCCTGAACTGATAAGGAATAGAAAATAGAAAATAGGAATAGAAAAAAAAGATAAGAAACTTCATATAGAGTAACAATTAAGGTATACTGAATCTAGGTGACAGATAATAGGGTGGAGAAGACTTAAAAAAGCCTGGAAAACCTTTGAGACTAGATGAAAATTTATGTGGACCTGTAATGCCTTTAAGCCAAAAGGGCTGTCTGAAGGTGATATATAGTGAGAAGATTTTGAGTAACATCTTATCCTGTGGAAGTTAATCACACTCCAAAGAGAAATAGCACAGAGAAACAATGCATGTATTCATTGTTTAATGTGAGAGGGAAGCTTGAGTGAGATGACATACAACCTTTTAACAACACAGGGTAGTTCTTCACTGTGTTTCTTAATTATATACCATAAATGTCAGTCACAGTTACCTGTAGTTAACTGTAATCCCCCTGCATGAACCCAACATAAATTAGCCAGTTTGTACACATTGATGTTAAATATGCTTCAGAATAGAGTACATCTGATTGCCAGTGAAGATGGGGGGAAACATCTGTAATCTCATTCCATAAATCTCACTTTCCTAACCTGGAGCACTCTTAACCACACTTCTTAACACAAGATCTACATCGATGTAAATTTTTGTCCCTGTATGCCTGTTGAATCTTCCAAATCCTCCTTGCTTGTACAGGGTGAAAAGAATTCCTCTTGAGGCAATGGCAGGTTTCTGCTTGTAAAAATGACAGACTATTAGAAATGCAATCCATTGTGTGGCAAGGGAACAGAACTTTTATTCTAGATTCTATAAATGAATATATTAGAAAATGGGGCTATCAGCAGGCTGTTTATGACCAGAAATATTTTCTTATACCTTAGTGCTCCTTATATCTTTAGATAAGACACTTGTAAAATAGGCCATTATGCGTAATAAAAAGCATTTAATGAAACTTTCATTTGGAGGACATTGAATTCAACAGACTTAACTTTGACACTGACAAATTTCTCACAAGAGATGATTTGCATGGAAACCACTGGGGTCTCATTTTAGTTCCTGTAATACACCAGAACAGTGATTTTATCATTTCAAAGTCATTTATAAGAGCCTGGAGCTACATGACACAATGGCAATGCTTAGGATTGCAGCAGTACATCATCTGCATAAGTGGCATAACTTTCACTGCTGTGATAATCATTCCCAGAGCCTATATCATACATATAAACATGTTTCAATCAGGGGGGAAAAAAACAGTCTAATTGATCAATTATTTCCCAAAATGTCTTATCATTATGCAGCACATGTTTATCTACATTTTAAAAAGGACTGAAAGGTATGGTATACTGATTAGGTTATCATTTTCCTGCCTTTTAGTAGACCAGATGTTATACTACAATTTTTCACAGTTATGTACAATAGGGAAGTAAGAAATAAATACAATTTACTAATAAATTTATGCCAGGTAATCCTTTTCACTCCGAGGCAAAAAAAATTTCATAGGATCTAATTAATACTCTATAATGAACACTTTATGTGTCTTGGACAGACTATAGATTTAAATTTTTATTTTAAAACTGTTAAAGCATAGTCAAACAGACCCATCTAGCAAGCATCACAAGTGCACAAACAAAAAGGGCAAAAAGGAAAATCAATGTAAATGTATAGCCTCCAAAGTAAAAGGATCAATACACTCTGATGTTAATACTACAGAGTTAGATTTATTAACCGCCTAGACATCTGAGAAAGAATTTATATAAATACTTATCCCCTCTATTATAAGGATTTATATTTGAAGTTCATTTTTGCAAAAGTCTATTATAGTGGGCAGCCTCTTTACTTAAAAATGCTCCCTACAGCAGTGACATTTCCTGTATAAATCACTTACTAACTGCTACAGAAACTGAAATGGGATTTTAAGCTCCTGAGGACAGCTCTTCAAAAACATCCAAATTATTTTTTGAGGACAATTTAGGTGAGATTTTTTAAAACTTATTTGAGGACCTAAATGTCCCTGATTTCATAGGTGCCAAGAGTTTCATGCTGTAGGCCATGGTCTTTTCTTTCTGCACTGGGAAAATGAGAGGTCTTCCCAGCAAAGCCAGGGGTCTTTTGGTTGGATGGAGACCACAGCAGTGGGAAACACAAGCAGGACAAGCTGTAACTCACTTCTCCTGGTGGACCCACTCTTCCAACGTTTTCCTAGCAAAGTGTGTGGCTTTATAGATCCTTATTTCAGGCTCTTCTGCATGCAGCACGTATTCACAATGCCATTACATGAAGAAACTCAGGGAAGTGGTTTATAAAGCAGTGTTCTCAGTATCTGGGCAAATACGAGAACACCAGTCTTCAAAAGAAACTTGAATTGCAGAATTGCATGTGGCCCAAAGATAACCTGTGGGGACCAGAGTAAAATGCAGTTCTTGTAATGGTTTCCCTCAGGCTAAATCCTTCACTGGCAGAGCAACTTCATACCACAGGGTTTAAGTACAGCTTTCATTCATGTTGACTGAGATAAATAAGTAGGAAGACTAAGATAAGTTAGAAGCAGCCTACATTCCTAGCCTACAATGAAAATAAGCACAGTCACACAACTTATATAAAGCTGAGCACCAGGCCCCGGAGATGCAGCCTGGGCTGTTTTGAGAAGAGATAGCAGAGAGACAAGAAGGATTGTTCCAACTATTTTGATTTCCCATTATTAACTCCACTGTTACAGTTTCTCTATTGCATTTATATACTTTCAAAGGTACATGGCTTTTAATGTATTAATTCTTCCTAGCATCTGAGTCTCCCAAGTGCTCATGCATGTCTCAGTGCTCTTAAATAGTGGCTATAATCAGTACAATTGTGGTTTTAATAGTTCTAGTTTCACTACATTAAGGTAGTAAAAATCATTGAAAAGATTCTTCAAAATTATTATTCTGCCTTGGTGCATGAACATACGTGTGAGCAGGTTTGCCACTTACAGCAGCCTCTGCTTGAACGAGGCAACACAGAGGAGGGAACGATTTGTTAGCAGCACTGGCAGGGGAATGTTCCCCCTCTACCCATGTGTGTAATCTGCTTGCTCTAGCTATCCGTCATTTTTCCTATGCACCACTCCACGGTATTTACTTGGACTGAAATCCTACTTTTTGAACCTGTTTTTGTCAGTCACTGCCCCTCTGCATACTGACTTCAGGGCTTTTTTTTTTTTTTTTTTTTTTGAGATTTCAGGCCTGTGCTGTTTTTCACTAGAAACCAGTGCCTCATTTGACGTAGCACGAATTTATATCACAGCTTCTCCTAAGCATTTTCATGGAGATGTTTCCTACTTAGTAGCAGCCCAACAGCAGTTTGGCAACTGTGCAAAGGATGCATGGCATACCAGGGAGTCAGAGTATTTCTAATTGTGTTTTTATCTTGACTAGGACACAGGAAGAACTGGCACCACAGGAACCCCTGACTCTGTGGGGAAAGAACAGCTGGCTCTCAGACCCACACCAGACTGCAAAGCTTAGCTTGAGACTCTGCATGTCTAAGCATTAACACAACTTATGTTATTGTTGTATTGTTGTGTTATTCAGCAGCTATAATAACCTTTGGGGACACCTTGCTGTGCTTGCTGAGACAAAGCTGTTTGTGAAGCCAAATGGCCTGAATAAGACTCAAATTTGGACAGATACTTGTATTCCTCTAATTCCTTAGTTTTTTCCTTCAGTGCCCATGCTATGAGGTTTAGTACTTAGATGCTTCATTTTGTCAAGGTGAAGGGTGTTCATCTTGCTGAATATTTTGCTTAAGAAGGGATTTACTTTCTCTCTCCTTTCTTGGTTCCCTGCAGTCTCCCTCCTGCTGATGGATGATCTTTCCCTAGCGACCCTAGAGAAGGTATTTTTCCCCAAGTGTGAAATTGATTCCAGCTGACAACAGAGTGTGTCAATCACTTCCCACTTTTGTCATCTTCAAAGACTCCTCTTCCCCTTATTTAAATTGTATTTTCATAATTGAAAATTGCTTTCAGATGACTTAATGAATTCCTCCACTCTATTAAAGGCTGAAAGCAGATGAAATACTGCAGCTTTCAGATTAAGTACATTTTTATAGGGAAGCTTTAGCAGAAGCTTCAGCAGCAACAGCAACAATTTTTTTGTATTAAGACATGCTCACTAAAGAAGTAAATTAGAGTGGTAGAAATGGCATTTTCCACTAGCACCATTGCTAGAAAATAAGTCCTAAACTGTATTTTGACCTTATGTATATATTTGTGAAGCTTCTGAATAGCTGGATCTGCCATAAATCTCCAAACAACTAATGCGATCCATTGATCAACTGAGATTTGCATTCTTTTCTGTTGATATAGTGCTGCATTTTCCATTGTGATATCTCTTTAGAATGATAAGGATGACCCTGGAAAGCATAAATGCTGATGGCAAAACATGCTGTGTAACCTCTATTAGCTATCACAGTTCATCTTATGATAGCAAGTAGAGAGAGACATAAACTGTTTTCTTATGATGATACTCCTGATCACTGGGGCTTAAAATTCAGACTTGCACAACAAAGCAGTTGTTGATAAATGCAGCCAAACTATTAAACCATTTGAAGCTATGCTTTGAGACACTGTAGTGCAAATATCTGCTGATATTTATGCGTCAATTATTCATGCAGTTTATTTTAAAGCAGCTTAACTTTTAAGACCTTTTTTGAACAGAAGTTTGAACTAGTGTTTCTTTATATTCTAAAAAGAAGTAGATCTATATTTGGAAATCAGACTTTTTGAAATATTAATATTGTTCCTTTTAATGGTTTGGGGTTTTATAAAAAAAGCTGGACAGTGGTGGGCTTCATCACATGATTAAAAGCCAGTATCTCCTGGATTAGGATGAGTCCGATTGATTTACCAGGCCGATTTATCTATATACTCTTTCAAATGCAAACCTAGAATAACTCCTCTAAGACAATGAAGTTGCTTCAGTTTTGTCCTGGTATGCATGGTGTCAGAAATAGGACTGCTGTGTTTGTATGCATAAATCCCTTTGCCCTCTTACTCACCTGATCTTTCATCTCATTTCCACCTTTTTTTGGTAGCAGTAGTACTAGTAGTAGCAGTATGCACAAAGCAATTGCAGTTCATTCCCTCTGCACAGCAGACCTCTGCAGTGCAAAAAGCTCCAGAAGAAGGAGAGGGGAAAACGAAGTGTGTATGTGAGCAGGTAAGACATAATATGTAAGGCATAACGAGGACATATTTTTGCACAGAATTCTCTGCTTGAGATTATTTTACAAACCTGACTCGGCAGAATTATATCTTGGTTTGTCACCTACACTTTGGTAAATGTAGCTTTAAATACCATGGCCTTCCCAATACTTACCTCTGGTTCAAATTATCTGAGCTGAGATCACAGTCAGGCACAACACACCAGCTCTGAGAAACAGGGAACTCCAGTAGTAGTCATTTATTTCACGTTTCATGAATAATATGTGATAAAAGTAGTCTAGGTGCTGCAATGCAAAGAAACTCAGCATTATATGCAATGGGTTTTGAGGGAAAAAAGTGATTAATTTTTCATATAATGTAATACATATCTGAGCCAGGGCACCCCTAACATATGACATGATGTATGTGAATGATTTATGGACCAAATGATGAGTGATGCCTCATGAGAGGACTGAGGAGTGATGACACATTGGCTCTGTATTATTGCCTAGTTTATTGCAGAAAAGGTCTAACACAAAAAAAAATCTTGTCCTTTTCTATTAGCTTTTTCTTAAATTCCACAGTTGATATGTCTTAGAGGTATAGCACAAATCTCACAGCTGAGAACGCTCTAGTGGCTCCAGGCCAACTTTCAGAACACAACTTCTAAGTTGCATAGTAGTATAATTTAAGGATATCCTGCAGTACCCTGCACATCAAAACATGTTTTTAAGAGAATGCTAGAGCTGACTGCATTGACAGAATCCTTTTCTTTCCTGCAAGGTTTAGAATTTGTAGCATTAGCAACACTTGAAATAAGGGATGATATCCTATTGTAGATTTGGCTTACCCAGCTCCTGATGAGTTTTGTATTTCAAGTGCCTCTATTAAGGAAAACTGAATTTTTATTTCATGTTTGTGAGCAAAGCTGTAGGGTATTCAGGCCTCCCCATCCAAGATATGCCATAATTGTATGAAAAAGAACTTGTCCTGCATGTTAAAGCTTTTTCCTGACAAGAGTTTCACAGCTCAAAGGATAGTCCTGATTATGTCTTTCTCATAAATAACATTGATGGTTTTCAAAGGCAGACTTCAGAATCTACTGAGACCCACATGTAGAATCATATAGGTTAAAAAAGGCCTTTAAGATCATCATGGCCAACTGTTAAACTGGCCCTGCCAAGGCCATCACTAAACCATCTCTAAGGACTACATCTACATCCTGTAAATACCTATATAGATGGCAACTCAAACACTTTCCTGGGGAGCCCTCTCCAATGCTTGACAGTGGACGCTATTGACATTATTTATGTAAATACTGTTTTATTCTTTATATACAATCCAAACCTACACTGGCACAGCCTGAAGCCATTTCCTCTTATTTTATCACTTGTTACTTGGAAAGGGATAGACCCCCATCTGGCTACACCCTCCTTTTAGATGGTTGTAGAGAGCAATGAGGTCCCCTCTGATCCTCCTTTTCTCCAGGCTAAACACCCCCAGCTCCCTCAGCCACTCCCCACCAGCTTTGTGCTCCAGACCCTTCCCCAGCTCCGTTCCCTTCTCTGGACACGCTCCAGCCCCTCCATGTCTTTCTTGCAGGGAGGGGCCCAGAACTGAACACAGGATTGGAGCTGTGGCCTCAGCAGTGCCCAGTACAGGGGGACGGTCACTGCCCTGCTCCTGCTGGCCACACCATTGCTGATCCAGGCCAGGGTGCCATTGGCCTTCTTGGCCACCTGGGCACACCCTGGATCATGTTCAGCTGCTGTTGACCAGTACCCCCAAGGCCATTTCCACTGGGCAGCTTCCCAGACACTGCCCAAAGCCTGTAGTGATACATGGGGTGTTGTGACCCAAGTGCCTGACCCAGCACCTGGCCTTGTTAAGCTTCTTAAAATTGGCCTCAGTCCATCAATCCAGCCTGTGCAGATCCCCCTTCAAAGCCTTCTGGCTCTCTAGCAGATCAACATTCCTGCCCAGCTCACTGTTGTCTGTGAATTTACTGGGAGTGCCCTTCTGAGAAGCTCCTTTTATTGCTCTGATAAATGGACATTTGACTTGTTTGGCATGATGTTAGCATGGAGCCCCATTCAGCAGCACACCTGATGTGTGCTGTACTATGAAGTAAATATCTGAGATAAGAATAATTTCTGCTAATTCCAGTCCTCCAGCTGTGGTGTCCTGAACTACACACTAAAGCTTCATTAACTGAGAAATGAGAGATAGATTTTGATATTTTAGGGCTTTACATTTAAGAGTATGATTGTATGAGATGTGATGAGCAGCCCATTTCTTCAGAAAGTACAGAGCATTATAGAATAATCATAGAATAGTTTGGGTTGGAAGGGATTTAAAAGAACATCTAGTTCCAAACCCCTGATAAGGACAGAGACACCTTCCACTAGACGACGTTGCTCAAAGCCACATCTCTGGCCTTGAACACTTCCATGGATAGAGCATCCACAACTTCTCTGGGCAACCCATACCAGTGCCTCACCACCCTCACAGTGAAGAATTTCTTCCTAATATCCAATCTAAACCTTCCCTCTTTCAATTTAAAGTAATTCTCTCTTCTGTGATAACCACACTTCCTTGTGAAAAGTCCTCTCCAGTTCTCCTTCTAACAGCTAAGTGTTATAAGGTCACCTGGAGCCTTCTCTTCTCCAGGATGAGCATCCCCAGCTCTCTCAGCCTTTCTTCATGGGAGGTAATGTTCCCATTGCTTTTCATTCCCATCCCAGGAACGTATTTGTGCCTTTTTCCTTGCAGTGTTTTTTTTGTATGTAAATGGATTTTTATTTTCCCACCAAATTGGAAATGAATGGCAAGTACTGGATCTGCTACTGAGATGTTTTGCTTGGGGAGGAAATAAGATTAGCTGTTAAGACAGGTTCAACTCCCTGTGAAACCAGTGTCTTTAAGTACTTATCTTAGTCAGGGTGAATATCCACTGGAAAGATTTGCCACTCTCCACAGCCTCTGAATCCAACTTAACCTGAGTAATTGCTAACACAAAGAAAACTGCATCAAGGTTAGCCAAATCCCCCACTATTTCACTAGCACATGAAAGTAATATTCATATGTGCTAATGTGTGTGTGGATCTTGTTCCAAAGCAACAGAATCACAGGGGGGTTTTGCATTTCACTATGTACTTATCAGTTTTTCACATGTACATTTTGTTGGTAAGCAGAAAAGGTGAGAGGAAATGTTAATCAGACATTCTAGAACAGGATCTGGTAGTTACAGTTCCCGACCCTGCATATGTTGTCACTGCAGAAATCATTTTCCCGTATCTTGAGTATTTTGTGCCCAAAAGTGTAATACTGAAAAGTTATTTTCAGGAAGGAAACACTCGAGTTGTGAAGCAAGGAAATCAAGTGGTATGAAATGTCATGTTATTGGGGCTGTGTTGCTAAGATGAAATAGACTGTGCACATTTTGATCTTTTAACTGGAAATTGTTGCTTAAGAAAAGTAGTCTCGTTTATAAGGTTATTTGGAAAAAATTCCTGAAAGCATTTTTGTAAGTCATGCTCCATGTTGAACCGTCAACAAAACTCTGAGAAACTAATGCATTTAACAGAATATTTGAAAAAAAAAAAAAAAAACCAACCAAAAACCTTTCCTCTCCAATTCATATATAATGTTCATTATCATTGTAGCTGCGGCATTATGTTGTCCTACTCCAAAAGTACTATTTTGAACTAAATAAAATTAGAAGTTCAATAATACTGTGAAAATGAGATCTAATTATAATATTTTCAACATTCTTTTTTTCAAAATGGATAATGTCTAACTGACTTACTGATATCTTGGAAGACTTTTTTATTCTACAGAAGATTTAAATAGTGAAAAATAGAGGTTCTCTAGCAGTTTCATTTTGTTTAAAGTCTTCCTTCTAGCACCAGAAAAAGAAATTCATATAGGCATGGATGGTCACTTGCTACAGACATGAATATGAAGCTGGAAAGGGCAAGAAAGACTATGATGAGAAAAATCTTTTAAAATAAATGAGTGTGGAAAACTGGGCCAGTCACAAGTCATGGATTTTCCTTTGGATTGATGCACTGATTTGTATATTATAAAATATTGCTTGCACCTGTGGAGAAGAACAATTATAATATGAGTCACAACGGATGTAGCTTAATTAGAGAAATATAGATTGGACTTTTTTCTAGTCAGGAACTTAAGGGAGCTTGGGATGGTATAAAGAAATATTTATTAATATCATTAAAGCTTTTCATAATCACTTCTAGATGACTAAAAGCTTCTGGATGGAATGAAATTTGGGGTCTTCCTACCACATAGGAAATGATATTGTGATTAACATTAGCACTTATTTCCCATATTTTATCCTGAGCCAATGTCTGGTTCACGTACCTTGAATATAAAGATAAATCAGACCCATACATGGGAAGTTTCTTCCTAACCCCAAAGTAATTACTGGTAACTATAATTTTAAAATTATTTCACTTTACACATTTATCCCACAATTACCAGAGAAACCTTATGGATTTACATGACTTATTAGATTTCATTAGATCTTTTTACCTAATCTTTTCTTGGCTATTACTTTACTTCTCTTATATCCTTATATTCTATAGCGCATGTACTCCTTCTTGGATACTAAAAAAAAAATATATATATATATATATATTTCAAAGTGTTCAACAACTTCCAAGCTACATAGCTTTCAAAGAGTTTTCATCTACTGTCAGGATATCAGTGATGATGTTTATTAATGGCATATTTATATTGAAATACATATATGCACTAATCCTGTAGATTAAAGTACATACATATGTAGGCATATAGCATCATTTTTTAAAGAAGAATAACTTGGAAGAGAAAGGTTCATTATTGAAAATTTTGTATTTACTCCAATTTCTTGCTTTATATAAGGAACATAAAGCCACTGAGATGATCAAATTATTTGAATCATCGTCTTTTCTTAAATGAAGAAATAGTGGTAAAACAATGGAAAATAATTATCCATGATGCAATAAAATCTCATTGACTTTTAATCTGCATCCTTTCTTCCAATAAATGTATTCCACTTTCTAAACCAGCAGAATAAAAGAGGACATAGCTTAACTGCTATCTAATTTTAAGGCTATGCTTAGATGAAGATAATATTGTTTTAGTATCTTTGTATGCATCAGCAGCAAACCCCCAATAAAGGCCTCTAGACATTTGGAGACAGATTCTCTTCTCATTTACATTGCAGCAAACACCATTCATGAAAATTAATTGAAAGGAGAATTTAGCCCGCTGAGCATAAATCCAGTTTATGAAAGGCTGTAAAACCTGACGATATGAATTTACTTTAGGTTGAAATTCATTAGATGTTATTTCAACCTGATATGGACTATATATAAATTAGGTTTTATCTCTTTGTGTTTTATTGCTTATTTTAGAAGATTTCCCTTTAATATGAATAGTTACTCTAAAAACTAATGTCGTGTCTGTATTCTGTCACACTCTAGAAAAGGAGTCTCTGCAAAGTTTAAGAAAAAGCAAGAAGTGGCATAAATGCTCATCCATTCTCTGAGAATATGGTATTAAGTGAAAAATTATTCCAATCTATTCAGCATAAAATCTTGTATTAAATCACTCTGGTTTTGAATAAGTTTGTTTGTATGTTGTATGCATTGTATCTAGCTTTAGACCAGGACTGTAACCTCTATACAGCTAAGGTTTAGACTCCCTTCCTTAAACAGAGAGAGGGACAGGTATTCCTAGAGGTGCTGGCTAATCTTTTCATAAATGTGTTGGATTTTTTTGCAGGGGCTGTATTGCCTTGTAGAAGTGCCTGTTTCTCTCTACTGTTGCCTAGACAGCTGACCTAGATCTAATGAAACTCAAGTGAGATTAATCTGACTGCTAATATTTTTTTTTCCTGAACTTGCACTCTGCAGCAGTTGGAGATTACATAAGAAACACAAAATTCATATAAAAAAACCGAAAATGAACTCTAAGTGATATGCATGTGATTGCAAAGAACAGACACCAGAAATCAAATTAAAGGGTCTTTTAAAAGACTCTAAAGATGTCTAAGTTAGTGTTACAGTTAATTTGGTTTTGGTCTCTGGAGCTTGATTTTCAAAAGAGGATTTTCAATGGTATTAAAATGTGGGATGTACAGGATAACAGCTTCTAATGAAAATATTTCTAATAGCTAGACACTGGGGGATTCATCCAAACTTTCTCTTTTGTTTTGTTTTGCTAGAATACTACAAAAAATAATAACAAGAAAGTGACGTTGCCTTGGATAATTAACACTGGCACCTAGGAGTTTCAGGAAAACTAGGAATCCTCTGTCTATTAACTTTATCACCATCTAAAATCATTGACTTAACTCAAAGCTTGTTTGTATGCTTGTTTGTTTTCCCTATATTCAATTAATTTGCTGCTATTAACAGGGAGACTACAAGAACAGATAGAAAGGGTATGAAAGGGGATTTATATGTCTGTAATTCATGCCACTGAAAGCACACTAGAGGCTCAAGAGCTTCTTTTAAGAACAGATGCAATTGTATGTGTAGTAGTGTAATTGACCACACATTTACACTGGTTTAATAAAATTTGGACATGCACAGAATAACACATTTGACTGATTGTATGTGGTGGAGTAATTACACTGAAGAGAGTAATTGTAAGTCAGAACTGGAAAGTAATGAACACAGAACATTTAATTATAATGTAAGCAAACACATAAAAGCCTGCCAAGAATATGAAGGTGAACACTGGGATTCAGCAGGACAATATATTTGATAATAGAAAGTGTAGAGGATGCACAGCTTTTTGACAGTGCAAGGGTAGGACTTTTAGCAACAAACACTCCTGAGATCAAAACTGTGCATCAGATAAACCTATGGATAAATTATGTATTCCTCATCTATTCATAGTCTTGCTAATTAAATGCCTAGTCTTTACTAGGCATTACTTGGAAATGTAATCATTTTCTGTTTGCCACTTAGTCAAACGATATTGTTTTCACGATAGTGCTGCTCTGTCATGCTCGTATTTTGCTTTTGCTTGGTCAATATTCACCCAGTCTTAATTCCAGGAATCCTGCAACTGAGTCATTACTTCTTAATGCTTAACACTGTGGACTACTTTTGTTCCCTCTCATGCAACAGCAGACGAGAAGTCTAGATGTCTGTGTCTTTAGACAGCATGAATGCCAGGAACTTTTTATTGCCTTAAGTTATGCTCTGCTCTACCTAACAGTTTTCACTTATGAATCTGCATTTTCCCATTTTAAGGCTAGTAAAAAAAAAAAAGTTAAAGAGATGAAGGTGGAAGGGTAAAGCTACAGCTGCAGGTGATGGGTCTGCTGGGAAATAAGAATAACCTACCCAGAAAGAAAAAAATGAGAAAGAATGGTAAGACATAAGGAAAGAAAATTTCTGTGGATAAAGTACTAAATGAGATCAGGGTTCAGCCACAACCTTACTTTTGGGATAATCTTTAATTTGTCTCTCTCTCTTGCCCTGCTAACCCAAGGTAAATCTGTCTGCAGTTATCTATTTTATATTTCCCAAAAACTTGACTTTTTCTCTACTGTTCATACCAAAATTCTGCTAGTGCTGTTAGGTCCAAAATATTACTGATAAGTTAATTTTTTAAATACTTTGTTGGTTGTAGAAATGGTTTGGGGGGGAAATTGGAAAG
The DNA here is from genome assembly GCF_052056855.1 of Sturnus vulgaris. Lineage (NCBI taxonomy): Eukaryota > Metazoa > Chordata > Aves > Passeriformes > Sturnidae > Sturnus > Sturnus vulgaris. Next base: position 39,830,018 of record NC_142244.1, on the reverse strand, counting down.
AGGAAGAAAGCTATTCATCAACAAAGTTGGTTTCCCAAGAGGCTCCATGATCTCCTTTAGTTTTCAGAGATCTTGGATAATGAAAATCCATAGGTCCTTTGAATGGCAGCAGATGAGCCCGGCCAGGGTCACATCCAGGAAAATTATGGGAATCGTGCTGTTAAATGAAAATGGATTTCAGTTGCAAAGTGGCACCTAATCAATCTTCTCAATTCTGAGATAGCCATGAAATCACTGAAGTCTTTAATATTTTGTGAATAACCCAAACTCAAAAGGACTCAATACACACTTCTCACAGATTTAGATCTTTCCCAATGACAATCTTCTCCTGAAATATCTTTCACAAAATGTAAGGCTAAATCAAGTATTTTCCTCTCTAAGACATGAGACAATTCATCAGACCTCAGCCCTGGTCCCCAGTTCTGTCACTGTTAAACTGTGAATCTTCATCACCTCATATCTCTGACCCTCTTTTTCACTGTTTTTAGTTTGTCTTCTCTATATACTGCATGAAGGCTGTTTGTAACAATGACCTACTGAAAATGTCTTATGCATGTAGAAAATGCTCTCCAGTGGGCATCTCTGTTTAACATAATGATATAATGAAAAGTGTCCCTCAGCTGTCTTGTTCCTGGGAGCTCTTGAACACTCATTTTCAGCCCAGATTTCCCTGTGAATCTTGGATTAAGGGAGAAATAGAGTAATTAATTACTTAGTCACATATAAATGTTCTATATACAAACAATGACATCTGGGTGCATTTTTCTGAACAGGCCTCTATAAATCTGTAAACAATATTCTGTGCAAGTTAAACCAATTGTCTTCAGATTAATCCTGTTTGGGTTATGTTTCATTATGAAGTATTTTCTTCCAGAAATAAAAAAGGTATTTCTCCAGTTCCAAATACTAGGCTGGAGAAAACAGGGTCTTTGAATCAAGTCAGTGGTGGAATGTCTAATTCTTTTCTAAAGATAAAAACCATCAAATATGTTGCTTTCTCCTAGTAATTAATTTAATTATTATTGCAAAATGTTTAGTTGGATTTATGAAATTGTATACTCTGCAAGGAGGTTTAATAGTTTAAGAGTTACTTTCTGAAGGTTATTGTAAATACACAGTCAATAACATTCATGTCCATATAAACAATATTGATTTCAGCCTCTCGATGTGGTAAACTATCCTAAATCCTCCTTTTTTTTCTTTCAATACAGTAACATAATAACTCTTAGGACTTCCATAAAAGCAAATAGAAGCCAAACATAACTCTACTTAAAAAATGAATGCCTTTATACATACTTACTTAGCAGTCTGGAGCATAATGTTTGGATATTGTGAGAGGAATAAGCATTGGGAAAGGAACTATGTCATTTAGAGGATAACAACGGAATGAGGACCACATACCTATTCTGATCCTGGAGTGCCTCTGTGACTCCTTCACAGCCAGAGAAGTACTAGAGGGTGGAAGACACAACACACAACTAATTCCCAGTTATCTCTTTGTAGGATTATCTAGATTGCAGGCAGTTACTTAGAGATATTATGGTACAGACACAACCACCTGGGTAATTAATGATGTTACTGTCTCAAGGACAATGATTAATCATGGCTAAGTTTGTGCAAGGTTTGGAGGGACTGGCAAACCCAACCTGTTACAAGTTTAGCACAGGCCAGAGATCAGAAGAAAACCAGATGTGTTTTTCTGACTACAAGGTGGGAATGGCAGAAACCTGGATATCCATACTACCCTTGCAAGACTTCAGAGATTTTTTTTTTTCTTCTGCCCTGTGGTAGTCACATATTCCTGTGAAGTAATGGTATTTCATCTAACTCCATATCTGATGGAATAGTTTTAATAACAGCTAAGCGTTAGAGCGCGACATGTCAGAACTGAAGTACAGGATCATCACAGACAAAATTTCACTGAATATATGTGGGCAGTGGGACAGGTAGGAGATGGGAGTCACCTCTTAAAAAATTACAAACCAAGTGTAGGCAAGTTAGTTTATTAAGAAACTCAATGTATAGCTGTCTCTTGTGTAGCTCAGAAGGAAAGGATGGGGGCTGCATTTTCTTAGTGTCAATAATCTGTGTCTGCAAAATATTTCCTTAGCAACCAACAACTTTGAGTTTTTGAATTAGAGATAGGAAAATGAATACCACTTTTTGGGCACTTCTGAAGAACCATCATAAGTCCAGCTCATAACAACTCTAAATTTTTGGTATTGATTTTATAGTCACCTGCAAGCAGTATTAAACATAAAGAAGAGTTTACTTGCCAACATGTTCTGAGTTTGTTGGTTTTTTTTGGCTACTGTGCAGCTCACCAGACGAGACTACAGATTGATTTCTGCTGAGGTCCATAATTTATACAAGCTTTTTTAATAGGTATTGGACACCTGTCTGTGGTTAATAGTAGAGTTAAATCTTTTAAGAAAAGGAACTGGGTTGCCAATTTAGGCCTGAATCCGATATTTCCAGCAGAGAACAGAGTGAGCTTTGTTTCATGAAAGTGCAGGCCTTGCAAAAGTAGCTGTAGTTAGAACTTTTAAAGGTCAGTGTTTGAGTATGACTTTAAAGAAGAAATAATGACGGGTTGACTCTATTGCATTTAGAATCTAGGTTAAAAATACCCATATCCAAGCAAAAAATAAACCTGGAATAAGGACTTTTTTCTTAGGATTTGGGAACAAAGATTGAAGATGAATGTATTTGCATAGGTGAAACTAATTTCACAGGCCTTGACATTACCTGATAGATCAGAAATCTAATATGATGAGGTCCAACAGATTCTGAAACAGTCTAATGCTGGGAGCATTGCTTCACTGAAGCATTAAGCTACAGCTATATGGTGAATGGGGAAATTGGCATGGTGGTAAAGCTTTATCTACAAAAGGCAAATATTCCTTTGTTTGAAAGATGTTTTTTGAATTGTCACAGGGAACCTGTTTATATTTTGAGCTAATTGCAGTGTCCCGAATCTTAAAAAGTCCAGCTCAATGAGATTTACTGCTGAGCGAAATTGGCTGCAATAGTCTTTAAGCTTTTTGTAAGAAATCCTCTGAAATCAAGGTGGTTCCTCTCAGTCTGAAACCTGGATCATGCTCAGTGTCTCATCAAGGTTATGTATATCAGGCCATGCAAAGCTATCAGCACACTGTTTACATTGCAGTTGCTGCTAGTTCTATTTTTTAAACCACAGCAGGAATTTCTTATACTTCCAGGGATACTTTAATTCCCCCATCCATTTTCCATATCTCCAAGCTGAAGTATGTTGCAAAGAAAAAGCACAAACACAAGACATACCAGCACCACTAATCACAGTGGAGACAAGGAGAAAGCAAGAAACTGATATGTTCAGAAAGTAGGAGTAATCTGACATTGTCATGTATTGGTTGTTATAAAAATTCCAACATTTATCACATCTCACACCACTCTATTTCAGCTGGATTCAAAGCAAAGCCTCTTGTGAAAGAACTGAAGGTGGCATGTCTCAAGCTCATTTCCATTGAATAACTGAAATGTTGATGTACTCTGCTGCAGTGTGAGTGTATATCCTGAATTTATATTCAGATCTCTGACAGAAGACATTTTTGTATATCCAGTCACATGCCATGGTAAGGCTTCATATATTCAAAGATCACTCATGTGGCATCCTTAAAGAAAATTCAGTTTTGCACTAAAAATGCAGACTAAAAATTCACAATAAAAACGTGCAAAGATAACTTTAAAAATCACTTGCTAATTTTTAAATTCCTGCCTTTGCATTTCTGAACATCATCTCATTTATTGAATATTTTCCCATTTACACTGTGAAGGCAGCTGTACAGGCTCATATCAAGAGTTCATCTACAGTGCCCATAAAGAATACCTCCATAAATCAGTGTGCATATGAGCAATAGTGGAATGGGCCAAGGGATTACAATGGGATTGCCTTGCTTCTGTTTTACACACAGATACATTGAGTTTTTTAGGCTGCAGTCCATTTTAATGCTTCTCCAAAATCTCTTGATGTTCTCACTGTATTTTGCCCTTCACCTTTTATACAAAGCTCTGTTTAATGTCTGGCACTCCTCAGCCCACCCTTCTTGACCTTACTCAAGCCAGACACCCATTGCACCAGGAAATGGAAGACAGGCATGTGGCACATTTCTGTTCTTGTGTCTTCATATATTGCCAGGCAGAATATGACTAGGGACTTTCTACTGGCTTCTTGGATGCCTTTGGAAACAAGGACATGATGTCAGGTTGTCTGACACCTGGCAATTATGTCTTCACAAGCTATGGGGGGTTTTTTACACTTTTGAGCCTACTTCAGCACCATCATTCAATGATCCTCAAGATGATTTTTTTTTTGCCCAGATTCTTTTAAGTAGACTCTTTCTTTTTGTCTTTTTTTTAAGCAGGAGTTGATGCCTTTCCAGAAGAAGTTAACCAGATGGAGCCATGACCTTAAATCAGTGCACAGAGATCTGCAAGAAAACAGTGTGTAGCTGATTGCTTCTCTAATACTACAACATCCAGCTATTTTCAGCTAAGGAGAGTTTCTGAACTGGCTGTTATCCTGGATATTTTAGAATCCTTTGAGAATTTCCATGTCATGTCTAGTGAGATCTTCAACCAATGTCAATTTGGCTGTACACAGAATTCTTTTACAGGAATAGCACAATGATAGTGCATATTATGTGTAAAACCACTGCTTTTGTTGTTTATATGAAAATTACTTTTACTCTCATTATTTGGCAATCAATAGTTCTCATTTTAAAAACAATGATGAATAATTGAGTCCTACCTATGCCTTCCATGCCACTCATAATTTTATAGAAGCTTATCATATCTCTTCTGAAATCTTTTGCTTTGAGGACAAAAAAGTCTTCACCTACTCAGCTGCTTCCTGTAGAAAAGTCTTCAATATCTTTTAACCCTTGTTATATTTTTTTCAGCTCTTTCTATTCCCTTTTAGAGTAAGGAGGAAGAGCACAACACATCATGTTCCAATGGCTTGCAAAACAGACCTGAGCTATCTGCACCATCTTATTCTGTCTTTATGACCTGCAGTGAAAGGTAGAGTACATCTCACATGGAAACTACTTTTTGTCTCAATTTTCTTGAGTTTTCCTACCTTTCATTTTACACCATGGCCAAAGCTGCCATAAAAGCTGTGACAGACCTCAAAAGACAGGGAGGACAAGCACTGAGATTTAAGCAGAAGTGTAAAACCCATATGTGCAAACTATATCAGTGATGACCTCATATTGGGAACTAAAATATTACAGGAAAAAAATTGCCACAAACTGAAAATTCTCTGGGTTTTACATATGGAAATTAAATGGATGCAACTGCTATCATCAAAATGAAGTGCAAGTGGACAGAATACGTGTGAAGACAAAAGAAAAAAATCTCACTGGGGGTGAACTCTGAGTTTATAGTTTGACAATAAAATTGCTTGAGCATTCTTCATAAGGTAAAGAGCAATAAAATCTCAAAGGCACCACAAGTCCGTTAGCAGTAACCTAAAAATAGTCCAAGGAACTAAGCATATAAATAGACATATTTTGCAAGTAAAGAAGTAATGGAAGCTACTCAGAAGTTAACTTTCTGGTCAGAAAATATTTTCTGCTGTTTCACTGAATAAATAATTGTTTTTCAATTACTACATCCTGCATTGGGAGACATCTCTTCATATTCCCACATATGCAGCTTCCACAGTAATGTAAATGTTCAAGTGAGAGATTTTCTGCAGAACTCAAAACATCATATGGTTTTGACCCTTTTGGGTATATCAGACACTCTGAATATGTACTGGAAGCTCTAAACTAAGAAAACTTATCCTCTTTTACTGATGATAAAAACACATGGTATCTAGCATGACAACCCTCTTATGCGAGAATTAACAGATTTAACAATATGCATATAATCCCCTTAACTACTGTAATTATTCAAATGTGCAAACTAATATATGAGTAAACACATGTGCAGAGTGAAGACAGCTGTCATTTATTTTTTTAATTTCAAAGTCATAGCCCAAATACTGGGAATAGAGTTTTTAGAAGCTCAATTTTCACATTATGAATTGTTCTATATTTTCATAGTCTGGAAAGGAATAAAGCAAATATTTTAGTTTGGGGGGGAACTGAAATCCATCTGTGATTGGGAAATATAATTGCACTGCTTCACCATCAGAGTAACATCCCCAGAGTCTGTTGTTGGAACTGACAGCAGAGTTGAGCTGATGGTACTTGAAGCAAACAGAATGACAAACACTACTTGCTTAGCAAGCCCATTTAATGATGAGTAATGCTGAAGCAAAGCCTAATTCTTACTTTCCCACCTCTCCAGCAGGTATACACTTCACTCAGTATCTGACCTGTAAAGATATGAATTTCTCTTGCCAGTTTTTTATCATGCCAGATTTCCTGCCACAGTCTCTATCCCACATCCCACCTCATGAAAATGAAACACAAAATGCAGAAACAAATGTGATGTTTGGGTCTCACATGAAAAAGGACTGAGAATTGCTAAGATATAGAAATTCCGGGGGTTATGTTAAACTCTCAGATGGGATATGTAACTTTTCACAACAGGTTTGAATGCCCCTGATGGAAGTGATGAGCTACTCACTCAACTATAGCAGTGATATATCCCAGTGTACACCCGAATCATAACTACAGAGTCAGTTGTGTAAAAGCCATGAAGATAAGTGAAGCCTCAGACATGTGGAATGCAAATTGCTCACCTCTGATGAGCACTGTATTCACTTGATTGATTTTAAATGGCTGTGTAAGTGTTCTCATACATGTTGAACCTGCATTAAAAAAATTAAATAACTCCCAGTGGAATTTTTTTGGTATTACACTCCGAAATTGAGCTTAACTTGCACAACAGAGTTAAAATACCTTGGGATGTAGTTCATCATAGAATGATTTTAATTTTAATTCAAAAGCATAAAAAAGTGGGTGACACAGTCATTTTGAAAAGTGTCTCATCTAGGGTATAAGCCAAATTCATTATTTCCAGTATTATTCCAATATTTCCATCAGATATAAAACTGGTATGTGTTTTCAAGTGACCTGAGTACATGTAATTTTTGATTTTAGATTTCTGACAAAAACGCAAAACCAAGCTACTGTTTTGAATCTCTTGGCAGAAGAGATATTTTTAACATACCTTTTCTAAAAACCTTGGACAGAGGAATGCCTTGAACTTTCTCGATTGTCACTCTTTGCTTTATCTCAGTGCCTGGATTCAAACATTAAGCTCTTAAATAGAAGATTACTGCCACTTTCTCCCTATTTATAATCTGATGTGTCTATGTGTGATTGAGCTCGCTAAGCCTACTGAACCTTTGGTCTTTCTATTACTGAACTCCATTAAAATATCTCTTGGTATACTGCATCTCTGGAAAGATGCTCATCTCCACTTGATCTAAAGCTTATTCCAATTCAAGCAGAACTTGTTATTCTGTTGCTCATTTAAACAACAAATTGATTTTTTGGAAATTTCATTTAACTTTCATGCTTCAATTCTTATTATCTAGGACACAAATGAAACTGAGCTTTATAAATCAAAAGTCAATACGATCAAGTAAAGTTCAGAAGTTACCAAACAAATCTGTGATTTGATGCCTGTGAAATTAGAAACATGGAAAGAACAAGTTAAATCGAAGGCATTTCCTGTACACAGAAACACAGAAGTGTCTGGGCTTCCCTCACTCACTTCCACTCACTTCCCTCGTTGATATGTCAATAGCTTAATTCAAACCCAGCAGAGCTGATGACAGACTGGCCCCACATGGTAGTTTATTCAGCTTTTAACATATAAATCACTTTGTTTTGCTCCCCACAATCATCCACATATTTTCACCATGTTTTATCAATTAATACTAGAGGGGGGGGAGGGAAACAAAACAAAATAAAGCAAAACAAAACAAGAAACAAAAATCCAAAACAAATAAATCAACAACAACAATTAAAAAACAAACAAACAAACAAACAACAACAACAACAAAAAAAAACATAAAAAAACCCAGGAGGGAGGTTACAAGTGAGTTGGAATATTTTAAACCAGATTGTAATTACTGTCTCAGATTTTCTAACTTTGCTAACCTGAGCAAAAAAAGGTTGTAAGGCTCTCAGCTTTGCCTCTGAGCCTATCTTTTTCAAAGTTGGGAATCTACCAAGAACTTTCTGCTGTGACCCTACATGAAAAGTAGAACAGGGAGGTCATTGTGTGAGTGCAACTTTAAAAGCTTTCAGGGGAGAACATTCATTGAAATTCTAGTCAAAAGCTCATAATTTAACAAGCATTAAACTCAAAGTAAGAATTGCCAGCTGTAGGAAGAACTTAAGGCAATGGTATTCTCTCTCTTGGACAATTAAATTTTCCCTCTTCAGCCATCTCTGAAGAAGCTGGCACTGCCTGATTCTGATGCAGGAATTGGATTTCCTCCATTACTTCACTAACTTTCTGAGATAGCTTCAAGAATACAGTCTAAGGTACCTCATTATTTCCTTGAGCTACTAACTGAAATATTGATAAGTAAATGACAATTTGTGCTACTAGTCACAGAATAACATTGATCATTTAGAAAGTGTTTAAATTTGTTGAGACGCTATTTAAGACTCTATACATATAGAACATATTGATTGAAGTATGGAAACTTGGATCACTGTTAATTTTTAAGTAAATAAAAAGTTAAAATCCCCAAACTGTGTTTGGGAACTTCAGGGAATTGTTAGATTGATTTAGGAGGGTTTGAGATTATGAGACTTAATAAAAGACTTTGCATGTTACATGCAGCCTTTAATTGAGAAATTTATCAATGGCAACAGATGAGCTATTTTGCCCCTACTATATTAGTGGCATCCCAGGACCATTGCTACTTTAATAAAGAAGAAGCAAATAATCCCTCTCCCTTCAGCTGGGAGAGAAGAATACATGTTTCAAGAATTTAGGACAGGAAAGAACCTAAAATTTCCAATTTATGACAATAGGAGGTTTCAGGACTTTATTCAATGGTGCAATAGGAGTACAACAATTTGTGTCACTTTTTTGTATTGTGAGAAGTCTCACCTGCCCTGTAGCTGATACCTCAGAACAGGACAGGACTTAGACAAACACTGCCCTGTACTGGTTTGCTCAGTCTGGAAGTCTTGGACATTGCACAAGCTCCCAAATGGCAATGGCTGTGCTTTTGTTAAAAAATTAACAATCTCAGTGCAGAATAATTCAAGTGCCTAAAGTCAATTGTCTGGCACACTTTGGATAACTTGGTGATTCCAGGAGTACTCTCGTGTTGCATATGGCAGCTTTGTGGTATAGAGGAATTGGGAGGAGTTAAGCTGGAAACATAGAGTGCAATGTGGGAGAAGATGTTTTCATTTTTTTCTTTGCTTCTCACTATCCTAGACTATTTAAGTTTGCAATAAATTAAATTATTTTTCCTTAAGTCTAGCCTACTTTTCCCTTGATGGTAGTTGCCAAGGGATGTGCCTGAACTTTTTCATCCTTTTTCCTGCTTCTGCTCTGTTGTGGAGGAGTGAAAGACTGGCTGAGTGGAGGTATGGGAGCCAGCCAAGGTCAGCCCACTGGAGAGGGGGCTGAGACAGTGAGACCACTTTCCAGCTGTCAGGAGTGTGACAGGGCTCTGCAGAGCTGTTTGTGATGTTGATCTGAACCACAGAGCCTTGGGGCTGCTGAAAGGGCAATTCTGTTGTGGGAGCAGCAGGGCCTGATGTGTGTGCTCTGCTGCACTGGTCTGAACAATAGAGGAATTTGCTTATGAAGTACAAAGTAAAGCTGGAAGAGATGCTTCACCTGTGCAGAGCTCTCCAAGTTGGAATCCAATCCTAAAGTCTTCTCATATTCTTTTTTCTGACTCCAGATACGTTTTCACTGAAGAAAACCTAACACAAATGATCCCCATTTCTTGTGATGGCTGGCTTGTCTGGTTACCTATCTCAGTCACATGGATGATGGTCTACAGTCTCAGGAATATTTAAACCTCCTTAAAAATATTTCTGGTGTCTTTATGAGCATAAATACACACAATATTAGTGACATTATTATCTGGCTTGTCTCCTTTTATCCCACTACAACAGGATTTGTAGGTGTTTAAAGTGCTAAACCAATACTGTTTTTTTTCCCCCAGCCATCTACTTACTTCTGGATTTTACATATTTTATCGCTGTTATGACTCTATTAATTGCTGAAACAAAACTTAAAGAGAAATGCCCTAGCCGCTGCTGCTGGACAGACATCATAATCAAATCACATTTGATTTTTGAAATGTTTATTAAACAATAATTGGGCCTTCTAAAGCATATCTTATCTGTGGCAACCCTTCTCCTTGCTATATGTGCACAATGGAAGAAACTCCCCAGGGCACAGAGGCAGAATCATGTCAGGCCTCTCTGCAATGCTGCAGTGAGCATGGAAAGCCACTACTGAACTTGTGAAGAAAGAATAGGTATTTTGCTTTTCAAGGCAGGAAAGATAATTGTTGTGCTCACAGGTCATGTGTGCAAACTAATCCTACCACATACCCTGAAACAGATGTTTTCAGTGACCTTGGGTAAATTTCTTGACTATGTATTTCTAAGTGTATAGATACTTCATGATGCACGTAGACACTAAATTTAACCTCAAAAATAACATTTCATCTTCATCTGCCTTCTTAGGCTTCTAAATTGCTTTTAAAATCTGATCCTAATGTTTTGTGCCACTATTCACCATCTGGTAAATTATGATAAACACTTTTCTCCTAACTTTTTGGGTTGATAAGGCTATAATCAAGTAAAATCTCCTGTTTTGTATTCAAGGTTGATCTGAGACAAGTGGATAAATTCAGCAAATGCAAACTGATGCTCATCTCCCTTTACCTGCCTTCACCTTAAACTACATTCATGTTTTTCAGAAACTTGTCTTTTATTGTCTCTTTGTTCAGTGACATTTCAGCAGTTTGAACTGGGGCTTCAGGAAACTGTAAATTAATCATAGAATTATGGTGATTGAATTAATTCATGTGTATCCTGTGGGCAGGGATGAGAAATTCTGTAATATCTTAGTGTCAGGTAATAATAACAATAGTAATAGCAACTAAACAGATTCCATCAGAATAAGTGAATTCCTGAATTTGCCAATGCTTGAACGGGGTCTTTCAGCACATCTAGGGCACCAGAGCACAGGATTTTCATTTTCTTAAGGAGGAATAGAAAGAATTTTTTCCTTCTTTTGAAAATGTTTGTATAGAATACTCTTATACAGATATAACTGGTGTCATTGTCATGAGAATTATAGAATTATAGAATGGTTTAGGTTGGAAGGAATCTTAAAAGATCATCTAGTTTCAACCCCCATGTGGACACCCTTCACTAGACCAGGCTGCTCATACCTTCATCAAACTTAGGAATTAAAAGAAAGAAATATATATATATCCTTAGCTGAGATAGTTCTAAGAGAAGTATGGCATATACTTAGCACAGTACTGTGCTATGATAAAGGGTCTTAGATAAGTTCAATAGATATTTGTATCCAGTCTGGATCCTCATATAGAAGTTTCTGGAAATGACAACTAACCACTCTGTTTTATAGTAAATTACACCCATGTGCAGGTCGGAACAACATATGACAAGGCAATGACAACTTCTGTGCAAAGCAACAAAAAAACAGGCTGATGGTATTAAAATATTTTAGCAGGTTGGTCTCTAGTGTGGCTGAATTGTGAGCAGAGTGTGACTGGAAAGAATCAAAGAGCATGTCTGCACTTTGCAAAATGGATAGATGAGAAGATCCCCAAGGAGCTGCCCCAGACACCAGCTCCTGGCAAACACATTTTGGCTGAACATTGCCTCGTTAGCAAAGTTAAGAAGCAGACCTAATTGTATTAAGCACAGACCCTATCCAGTGTTTCTAGAAACTCAGATTTTTGTGGTACAATGCACACTCCTTCCTGTGGTGTCACGTCAAAAAGCATGGAGACATCAAAAAAGACGGCATTTTACACCATTGGTAAGGAATGGAGCAAGATTCTGTGTATGCTGTGAATCCAGCAGGAAATCTCTATCCTATGTGTACAGTGTTGAGGGCTATCTGTGATTCAGTTTCATCCTATTTGGAATAAATGCGAGCGTTTTGAAGGATTCCTGAAAAAGCCTGCTTTAGCATGAACTGACAGCTTAATCTTTAGGTTGCTGGCTTGAAGAGGAAGCCAGAAAGAGATCATCTGTGATATTTTTAATGGAAAATGGAAAATTAGGATAATATTTTTAAAGCCTGGAAAGCCTCTCTGACAGATTCTACCTTCTAATAATTTCTCACTTCTCTAAGACTTTAGAGAAGTCCTAAAAATAATTCTACTTGTTCAGTAAGAAAGAACTTTCATTCTAAATATAAGCACATTCTAAATATAAGCAAAAATTTTGCTTTAATGAAATCAGAATTACAAAGCCAGGGGAACATATTTTTTCTTGCTTCTTAAATCACATTGGATATTTATTTTAAAGGAACCTCACACCACAAACTGAAACAGGAGGAGAAACATATATTAAATTTTTTTAATTTTCATAACTAGTTTTATTCTCATACAGTTCAATTTTGCCTTGAAGTTGTTAGGGCTACATGTTAGAACTATGGGGAAAACTGTACTGATTTTTTGAACATCATTGGAAACCTCAGTAGAAAGGTGCTACAACTTCTTAATTTTTTAACAGCATAAGCCAATCTCCATGGCCAGCTCTAATTTTAAAATTATTTATTTTATAATAATATATATTGTAAATTATTGGTGGTTCGAAACACCCTGAAACTGGTTGATACTGGGGATTGACCCCAGGTGCCAGGTGCTGCACCTGGCCTGGGGCAACCCCTGGTATCAACACAGGCTGGAGGATGAACAGATCAGAGCAGCCCTGCTGAGAATGACTTGGGAGTTCCTAATGGATGAGAAACTCAACATGACCCAGCAACGTGCACTCACAGATCAGAGACCCAATCTCATCCTGGGCTGCATCCAAAACAGCCAGGACAGCAGGGGAGGGAGGGGATTCTGCCCCACTGCTCTGCTCTGCTCTGCTGAGAGCCCCCTGGAATGCTGTGTCCAGCTCTGGAACCCCCAACACAAGGACATGCACCTGTTAGAGCAGTTCCAGAAGAGAGCCACAAAGATGATCAGAAGGGTGGAGCAGCTCTCCTATGAGATAAGGCTGAGAGAGCTGTGGTTAAACAGCCTGGAGAAGAAAAGGGTCAAGGGAAACCTTATTATGGCCTCTCAATACTTAAAGGGGGCCTATAGGAGGAAAAGGACTTTAAACAAGGATATGTTGCTAAAGGATAAGGTAAAATGGCTCTAAACTGAAAGAGAGTCAATTTAGAATAGCTACAAAGAAGAATTTTTTTAACAGCAAGAGTGGTGAAACACCACAAGTTGCCCAGGGATGTGATGGATGCCCAGTCCAGGAAACATTCAAGGTCAGGTTGGAAATGGCTCAGAGCCAACTGATCTAGGTGAAAATGCCCCTGCTCACTGTAGGGGGGCAGATGGACTAGATGACCTCTAAAGGTCACTTCCAAGCCAAGCTGTTCTGTGACTTTGTGACTCTGAAGATACTAGAAGTACTTCCATGAACCCTCTATGTCTCGGTTTGGGGTGGGGTATTTTGAGAAATTTAAGGTTCCTAATCCTGGATTTCCTCACATGTATAATTCATCTTCCGTTTACAGAGTATATGGAAAAAAACAAAACAAAACAAAACAAAACTTAGCCATCTGACAGGTCTAATAACTAAAACAATGGCCTACTTTTTCACATATCAGTGTTTACTTTCAAGAGAAAAATATATACAATACCAAAACTATCCTATTTGAGCAATGAGGCTTGAAAACATTTACTGCCAATTTTTCAGTTAAAGCTGCTAGCTTTATCAACCTGATAGCATTAACATGGACATAAAACTGAAGAAAAGATTTTAAAAAACCTGAGCTACAAGTGTAATTAAGGCAATGTTACTGTTTTAGCATCCAAATATATATTTACAGCTTGAAAATGAACTTCCATGTCACTTCTAAGTCAGAGTTTCTAAGGACTTGTGTGAGTCCCCACGTATCTCACAATAAGAGAGCTCAGAGAGCAATTTCTCAGATGTAAATCTATGTGAAGAGAATGTCTATTTCTTAGCAAGTTTTGGTGCATTTTTTTGGTGGGGAGGGTGTGAGTGTTGATGTGTATATTAAAAATGAAGAGTGGAAAATCACTGGTAAGGAATGTTATCAAATCCACTGCAAAGGATATTGTATCAAAGCTCACAAGCTTGGAATTTTTGATCATAAAATTTAGCTAAATAAATGTGCATAGCTGCATAGCAAACTCCTATTTTTTGTTTGTTTTTTTTTTTAATCTTAAAACCATGCTAAATAAAGATCTATGTCTTCCTTCCTTTTAAATCTCAATTTTTTAATAATATTTCATACAAAGTACACAATATTTTCAACTAGTATTTGATAGCTTCCTTAGTCTTTTACTGCTCTTAATAAGACTATCCAGTAGGGAGTTAGAGAGTCTTGACTATTCAAAGTAAAAGGTTACTGAAAGTTTACCCAAACCACTGAAAAATGAAACTAGTCTTTCATTAAAAGCTTTGCAAAAGCAAGATTTTTTGTTTGTTTATTTTTAGCACATATGGATTGAACAAGTATGGTTCTCTGCTGTTTTGGGACACTTAGTGAGCTGGCTGGCATAACACAAATACTTGGGAAGCCACAAATAATCCAAGGCCATGCTCAGTCTGCAGAAAATAGTAGAGGAAAAGACATCATTCCAGAGTGTTCTCATACCATATGGCAAATAGCATTTTCTGCTGGTATGCAGCACATTTTAACTCCAAGGAATTTGCAATTATATTCAACTAATTAACATCATTTATTTTTTCACCAAGCTGTCTTTCCTCTTAAAAGGAAAGGGAATTCAATCTCCACCCACTGTGACTACTGTTTTTATTATGTGTGTAACTGTTGAAAGAGGAAAAGGAATTTTAAGGGCTACCTGGTAAATATGTGCACAACATATATTAAGAGAGGAGATGGATAAAGACTGACAAAAAAACTTTTATTTAAATCCTCAGTTTCTGACAGATAGAGATTTCCTTTTAGGCTTATCAGAAGTCTAAGTACATACTCAAAAAGACAAAACCTCCTGAAAGAGCCAGAGTATAAACATACCTGTTAGCAGCCCCCCTTCCCATCCACTGCTGTGGACAGCACCCAGGGTCAGTACTGTGTGTGTGAATATGTTTGGTGTCAGCTGCTCTTAAGGTGCTTCTTTTGATTTTTTATCTCCTGCAAGAGAAGAAAAGAAAAAAGGAAAAAGATGGCAAGAGAAACTCCTCTTCCTCAAAAGTATCAAGGAGCAAACAACTGTCCTGGCTCTCCTGTTCTCCCTGACAGAGTGATGTATTGGGTATTTCTGTTGTATTCATGAGCCTAATGTTGGTCTGCTGCTGCTATTTCAAACCATATTATTAAAAAATATCATTGGAATGAGCTTATTGTGGGATACTGTGTACCATCTCCCTGGTCTTGCTAAGATGAAGGTAAGAAAAGGTGATAAAGCGATGGGAGAAGAACCTCTACCAAGGCAGGGTATAAAGCATAGGCTTTATGTCCCATGCAAGTCTCTATTTCCTAGGTTTGAACAGATTTTAAGTGAGGAAAGGAGTCCTACAGGAGTTGTACAGGACTGGTTACGAGGCATGTAGAGGACTGTGCAATGCCACTGTGGTAGAGAAGGCAGAAAACTTCCCGAGCCCTTGCCCATAGGAGCTGTCAGACAGCATGTATCCATTTTCCCCACTTTCTAATTGTCTACAGCAAGGTAAAGAATGTACTATCAGTTCTGGGACTGTGATAACTGCTTTTGCAGAATAAATAAAGAATCTGGAATGCTAAGCTTCATTGGCAAGTACATTCATTTTTGTTCTCTTATTCCTGTTTATTATTATTTCTCACATGCAAAATCCCATAGGGCTCCTATTTTCAGAAACAATCAGTTTTGAGAGATGATGCCTCCAGTTTGGGCAGCCCTCCTAAAAGGAGACTGCCAGGGTCATAGACCCATCTTGTCTCACCTAATTAAGGCACCTCGAAGTCACATGTTTGCTGATAAGATCGGTATCCTGGGCTCTCTTTATAGGCAAGGCAAAGAAAAGGCAGCTCCAGAGGACAATGCATCTGGATTACATTAGAAACTTATTTTAGGAAGAAAACAATCATACTCTGAAATTATCTACTTCTGTTCATTGAATTTAAAGCTGGAGTGATAAGCTCCAACATAAAAATCTAACTACTTGAGTATGTTTGCATAATGTCCCCTGTGTTAGGGATCAGTAATGCTTATTCAGACTACCGAGTCCTTTGTGCTCTTTATAAGGATGCCTTAAAAATGCTTATTTTCCCTTGATCTTTCTGCATTCTCTGGGGACTTGAGAGCATTCCATATAATACAGATAAGGAAGGAACAAGAATGATAGAGCCAAATTAATTAAATACTTCTACCTGTGGCTAGAACTGAGAGGTTGCTGCAGCAGCATCTTGGGAACTTGTCAGGAGGACAGAAGATTCCATGCACATCATTGAACAGCTGCTTCTTCTCACTTTCTGATCTATGTAAGATGGGTGATACCACCCAACAGTGTGACAGTGGTGAGATGAGTACACAGTCCCCCTCAGAGGATCTGTGCTGCCATACAGCACTTGACTATATTGCTTCAGAGCCCAAGATCAGTTTCATCAAACTACACTAGCCCACTTGAACAAACTTACTTAACACTTTGGGTGACAGGTTTATGCCAATTGTCAGTGTGCTCAAGAATGAGCACAGGAAGGACAATGATACACTGAAGAGCATGAATACCCAGCTTGCACGACTCTCAAATACCAAGTCACTGAGAAAGGAAACCTAGGGTCATGTAGTAAAACTGGAAAAGTACAGTCTGATTTTTGCACTGTTCAAATACATCTGCATACATATTAATACCAATTTTCAAGTGAATTGCAAGAGTTCCTGTACTTCAGTCTAATGACAATCTCCCCTCTGCCATGACTACAGAGTGCTTTGGGCATCAGCCTGTCGCAGCCCTGCCAGGAGAGAAGTGTTCCTTGGGGGATAATGATATCATTTGGATAATGGACACTAGATGTGATTTCGTATGCTTACTTAGCATGCTGGGTACTGAAAAAGGAGTCTGCACATAGTGCGCTTAAACTATTTAGCTGTCTTCATTTGACTCATTAAAATCTCCACAGACTGACCTAAATCATAATCCCATTATGGTTGGTGGCAAAATGTCCGTGGATCTCACTCTCTCCTTTCCAATTTCACTCTCCATCACTCTTTCTCAGTCTTAGCCCTGTCAGCACTTCTGCACTCATGGAAACAGAGCTGAAAGCAGCAGGATCTTTCTCCCTTGTTTCACCACTTGATGTGATGCACAGATGGCTTTTCCTTTCACACCCTGCCTCCCCCTCACACAATTCCAACAAAGTAGTAGGAGGAGGGCTATATGCAGCCTGCATGTTACAATGCTTAAGATGGACTAAGGACAGTCACAGTACCTAAGTTTAAAATGAGCAATTCAGACTTTTTCCTGTGCTGGGACTGTCAGGCCCTAATTCCCCTTAGCATGACAGTAAAGAGTCACAATGGTTAACTTATGCAGCTCTTGCTGGTGGTCTAAATATTGCTCCTATCTTACTCCACAGGCAGTATGGGATGTCAGTTCTTAATATCCAGAGGTTTGAATTGCTTATTTCTCTTCTGAATCTAGAGACTGTAATTGGAGTTTCATTGCATATAGAAGCCAGAATAGGCAGCCAGACCACAGCCCTAAATCACAGTCTGAGCTGTTCATTGCTCTCACGAGGTTATTAGATGCCATAGCAGATGGCCTGAGGAACCAGAGGAGGAACTCCAATTATACCCTCAGGGCCTTTGATAAAACTGACCTCTCATACATTTCATGAGACCCTCACATTAGAGTGTGTAACCTCTGGACTGTTTCAGACATATCTGCACACAATTTATTTTTTCAATGCAGTTTTGCCTTGAATCACATTGGGCAGATAACAATGTTCCCTCAAATAATAATAATCTTGTTTCCACTTGAAGTCGACAAAATTTGCTTTCACTTAAATAAAACCAAGAACTAAAAAAAAAATATATATATATATAAATATTATATATAGTTAATCCAATATGTGGAAATAGTAAATAGTCTGCTTTTATCAGATGTGGAGCAAGTGGGACTGAGAAGGAAAAAGAGAGTCCATCAGTGCTGGCCAGAATGGTGCATTCAACATATGCTACTGCTGAAGTAGCAGTAGTAGTCCAAGCTACCCCTAAAATTAGGCAGGGGGGTTAACCATGACTGGATCCAGCAGGGTGACAGCTGACACAACTTTATCAGTCTTACTTGTGTGACTCTTGAGATACCTATTTCCTTATAGAGTTGTGCTGCCCTTCATGCCATAAAACTTGTGTGTATTTAAAAGATTACTTTAACAGAGGTTAATTTAAAGAAAGAGGGAAAATAACTTCTAATACTCTGTAAAGAGTGGGTAACTGCTGAATAATATCTAAGCCATTTCACAGCTTCCCAAGTTTTGGTGTAGCTGTGATGACCTTTATATACAATGGAATATTAGACTGGAATATAGTTCCTTCTTTGCCTGACACAATAGACTTCTGAGGACAATAATTTTCACATTTTTACCTGACCTTTCTTGCTATGCAACGAACTTGGCTCAAACCATCTCCAAAAAAGTTTGTACTGTTCTCTTGTCCATAACATTCAAGAAGAAGAAAATTTAACAGAAGGTCCATCAAAACATATGCACTGCTTTGTCTACTTCCACTTAAGTGCAAACCAAAAAACATAAAACATCTCTGAAAAATAGCCATTTTCCATTTTCTGCTAATATTTCTGGAAAACACTTTCTAGTACATCATCAATATGTAGGTGTTTTTAATTGTTAAGATTTTACCTCTAGATTAAATTACTCAAAGAATGGTTTAAACCTGTATAATTCAATGATAAACAACACGTAAAAGATCAGAGGAAAGAGGCTAACAAAGAGACAGATATTTTCATCCTGAAAAGTAGCTATGACTTTGAATGAAGCAAATATTACACAGGGAACCCAATAGTGCCTGCTTAAGAACACCTTTTTTTACCACTGGAACGATTGACCTCAACAAAACTATTTAGATTTGGTCTCATTGGTTTCTCAGTTCCTCAATGTTGAGTTGGAAGCTGACTGAAGCACACAGAAAAGTGTATATTAAGCAAATAATTAAGTCTAAGCGGGGAATACCTTTTATATGGCCGATTCCTCAGGTAAAACACCAAGAAGCTTTATGTTGCTTTAGCATAGCAGCTGTATGGAGGAATTATTAATTTAAATAGGGGAGATTATTAACCTTAACTAGTAAGACCTGGAGCTCAGCTGACTGTTGTGACCCGAGTACGTTTGAGTAGAGCCATAGTCAGGCTGTATTTGATATGGATTCACCTTTCTGCTTCCTTCTTATCCAATATCCTGATTGTGACATTGGGCAATGTACGATGCTTAGAGGAAGAGGCAAATAACCCAACAAAAAGCTGAGTAGACAATGCATGAGTTTATGGTACACACAGCTCTGCCATCACCAGTGTTCTTCCTCCTCAAAGCATGCACTGCTGAGAGTGTGGCTTCTCAGGCTCTGTGTACCAGGAGATCATGATTTATTGGCAGAGCCCAGTTTCTAAACATGTAGACACATTATTTTCGATTGTTTGAGATGTGGGACAGCTCAGGGGTGGTAAGTTGGACTAACAGGGACACAGGCATACATCAGATTCTGCTGACCTTTGGAGCTACAGGATGAGAAACAGCAGCAGAGAGGCAGGATAGACTACTTGAGACAGCAATATATTTAACTACATTTGTAGAATTTGCAAGGACATTTCTGTCCATATCTTAAGACAAACATGATGTGACTTAACAGAGCTTTTTGAAATACTATTTGCTTTTTATTTAGTAGAATAAATCTGAGGAACAAGCCAAAAACCGTCAAACTTACAATTGTTATCAAATTCAACTTCTGGGCTCAGGTCAAAGTCATCTGGATTTTCCTTCTGACTTTCAGAGGTTTCTTCGAAGTCCACCTAGCCCACAAACACTCTTCCCATCTCACATCCAAAAGGAATATCCTTTGTAATCTAGGCTTTCCCTATGTCTTTGGGAGCCTCCCTTACTTTCTAAACCTCTGGCCCAATAGCTAGATTCATATACTCGGGAACAGACACTTGCCTCCTGCAGACATTTGGAACACACTGGCTCTACACAGATTTAAAAAGCCACATTAAAATGCATCAAAAATGCACATATCAAAATACAGTCATTATGATTAATCACTCTAGGTATCCCTTCAGGGCAATTAGATCAGGAGGACTACTGCACAAACATATTCAGGATGATTCCAATACCAGAGACAGGACAGTTTGTTATTTGCAATCCTGGCATATATAAATACTATAAATCAAGTTGGCACATGCTGGAAGTCTTTTCCACAAAAACAGGGCTGTATAAAGACATTTCTTGTAGAATCACTGCTCATAGCAGCAATCCGAATTCCCTTGTGAATTCTTAAGGGGTTAAAATTTTTCACTTTACAGTTTATCTCAATTGTTAAAGTTAAGAATTATATCACAATTCCTTGAGCTGATTTTAATACAAAGATGTCTTTCCTTTTTGGGCAGAGCCCCAAAACACTATATATATATATATATATATATATATATATATATAATCTTAGAATGTAGAAGTCTTTTCTCCCAAGACAGAATAATTTTTGCTATATATACAACCAAAAACCCTCCAACTGTCCTGAGATAACAACATATATGGCTTACAGAGAATCAAGTTTATGAATAAAAAAGGATTAGGCTGGCTGGCTCCCAGGATTATTAACTAAAGTATGGTTGCTTATCTTGAACTGTAAAGTAGCAGTGTATCCTACCATGGCCCATTTCCAGAAGCTACAAACATTTTTCCTACTAGATTTTCAGTACAGTTTTCAGGCATTTATTGATAGTTGAAATTCAAAAATATCATTAATTTTCCAGTTAATGTGTTCAACCTCTTCCACATGAAAAGTGCTTAAATAAAATAAAATCAGTGGAATGACCTACTACTGGTCAAGATCTCAGATGAATGTCATTTACTGCTAATACTCTGGCAGTAAAACTGGACAGCAATTATTAAGATCTCTAGCTAGAAACAACAAATACTTTGAATTTTGTATGCCCTTATAATTTTCAGGGCTTTTATATACAGAAAAATATATGTCAATCTGCCAGATTAATCCAAGTTATATGTGTATTAAATCTGGAAATTGGAGTCAGTATATCCCTAACTGTAATCTATTTATCTATCTAGAGCTGCATATACACATACCAAAGCAAAAGGGTAATACTTTCCACTTACAGACAAAAATTCTCCTGTCTATATTCATAGTGGAACAGAGCTTGGCAGAGCAATTTTTCACTTTATTTTGCTTCAAAATACTTCTTTAGTTGTGCAGACGGTTTTACAAAGATTCATCCATAAGTTTTTCCATCTCAGTGACATTTTGTCTTGATTTATGGAGAAATTAAATATCTTCCTAAGGAATATATAAGGGGTCAACCACAAACTCTAAAAGCAGATCTTGCAGCTCTTTTGGTTAGTAATGAGGGCTAAAGTCAATACCTGATGAGTGTTGATGAAAAAATGTTCTGCTGACATGATACATTCTTCCTCCTTAGTCCACACGGGTGTACCTAAACTTTCTAAATGTAGAACTCAGGATTTCACGTGAGATTTGTACTCCATTCACAATTGCTAATTCATTAAATTATGGAATGATTTAGAAGAGAAAGGTCCTGTGAAGTTCTGACAGTATGAGCCCTGCTCTAACCAGGATCATCAGTGATTCTATTGCTGAGAGTCTTGTCCCATTGAGCTTTGACAGTCTATAAGGATGGATAATCAAGAGTGGTTAAGCCAGTCTGTTTCAAGTGCTTGTGGGTTGTTTTCTTTTATGTCCAGTGAGACATTATATTTATCTTATTATAACTTGTGTCTGTTGTACCTCCCCCACTCTACCTGCAAGCACTGTAGTTTTAGGCTCCCACATTTACCAAAGAAATCTCACCTGGATCAAAAGAACCCTGAACTGTTGTACATGGTACTTGTATTAGAGATTAAACTGGTGCAATGTAAAAGGCTTTGCTTGGACAGAGTTAGGACACAACATGAGGTAAAACATGCCCTCAGAGGTTCATTGTAAATAGCACCTCACTCATTATAGAAGCACAGAATCCTAAAAGTTGGAAAATACTTCCAAGATCATCAAGTCCAATCATCGACCAAATACCAGCATGTCCACAAAACCATACTTCAAAGTGAAATGTCACCTTACAACTTGCTACTGAATCCCAGCAGCAGGAGGGAGAAGGATGGTGCAGCCCATTTGAAGTAGTTGATCTTTCCAAAGTACAATCACGTGCAGACAAAAGGTACTGAAAAATCAGGGTTAAGCATTCTCAGAAAAAAATAAATGTTTATTCATATGTATTTTTATTATGCGCAATCACATTTCCTCTACAGTAGTAGATGCCAATACAGGATTACTCAGACACAGATACAGTATTGTGCAGCCTCAACAGGGTTGGAGTAAAATACACTAAGAAATACATCGAGTGACTGTCCAGACCTACAGTTGCAACAACTTCTTTCAGTTAAGAGCCAGTTCTTTGGGTCCTACCTATAGATGTGGGAACAGGTTAAGGCAGCTGATGATGAGGAAGAGGAATGGTGATGCTTTCACTTAATACTTATCTTTAAAGATAAAAAGATAAGAAAAGGGCTCAGCAATTCCCAGTGGACAGCTCTGAAACGTTGCACAAGATTTTAGCAGGGTAGTATCAAAGTTGAGTTAATGGGTTGAGGACGCCAGATCCTTAGAGAGGAAGGAGGTCTGTGCATCCTGGGAGACCACACACAAAGCCTGCATAAGTGTGTACAGGAAAATGACATTGCTAATGAATCCTGCAGACAGGAGGAATTTTAAGACTGCAATATGAAACAATTAATGGAGAAGGCAGTTCTGAAAATACACTAAAGAATAACCTCATAAAATGGAGTCTTGCAGTGTCTAACAGGCTCTAATGATAGCTGAGACTCAGAATGTGTTCCTGCCTTCAGGAATCACCATTTCCCCTGGATCAAAGGACTAGTTTTAGCTCTGTGCTAATTGCAGGATATCTTCTCACTCCAGAGTGAAGGTGATTATCTCCAAACAGAGAATAAGTTGACTAACCCCAGATAAACAATAAGACATTATCTTTCTTTTCCAGGCAATTAATTAAACACTTTCAAGCTCTAATAGTGTGTGTACATAACTTCCATAGCATTGTAGTTACAAAAATTAATGTCAGGTACCAAAAGGAGCGAGAATAAGGGATGGATTGTTGAAAGATAATTAGGTAATTATTACCTAAATATCTAGAAAAGTATATATTACATTTGCATTGAAAAATGCTGCTACAGATTATCTTTTTCCTCCCACTAATCTTTGTCATGTCTCTTTTCTTTCTCTAGCTTGCTCTACGTCATTGTGCAATACTCAGACCCCACACCTTTCACCAGGTTAGGAATACCAACTCAGAGGGTGCTTTTTCACATATTTGCAAGCCAAAGAGGGGTTGCAAAGTTGATGTGTTTAAATTGAAATTTACTACTCAAAATACCCCTGGAATCCCGGAGTGCATTTCCAGGATTCCTCAGCATAGTATAATAGATACATCCATCCTTAAAAGCAGAATGAAGTTAAAGAATGAATAAATATCAAAAATTACTAAATGAACAAATTTAAGCATTCAAAGGCACCCTGGGTTTTGGTCCAAGTCATTCGTTCATCATCATATATAATGGCTTCTTGAAGGAATAGGGCATCTCTCATCTGTATTTAAAATGAGTCAGAGGCAGGGGAAGCTTTGATACTGCTTTATAGTCCCTGACTGTACTTGTTTCAGAAACTATCACTTCCTTTTGTCCTCTCTAAATTTGAACTAATATCTGGCAAACAGGCAGCTGTTTGAAGAACAGTGATCCATAGTAATGATGAAGGCATTTGAAACATAGACATGCAAACAATTTTGTAGGAGAAATAGCAGTATTCACTTTCCTCATACTACATACAGGCATGTTCACAAGTCCATGTCTGCAGTACCTTGAAAAGGAGGCAAATATTTTTCCATGTAATTACTGTATGTCCCCTCTTATTCAAGACTGTGGCATTCAGTGTGCTCAGCAGAAGTCAGTCACTATTTCAGGACCTCTTCTGCAAAAAATTGGACATCAGCTTTAAGGGTTACATTGCAAATGCCTCACACCAAAAGCTGGACAGCAGGCTTGCTAACATCTACCTCAAGACTTGCTGGCTTGAGACAACAAAAAACAGTTTTTAGATTGTTTCTATAATTACAGGAGTTCCCATATTAAAGTTTTCAGAGCCTAATCTGATGCATGGGACTTTTCCTATGAATGGCACTGTAAATGCAGGCAAAAAGGGTACCAGGTGTAAGATTTTGGGAAAATATGCTGATGGCATAGCTGCATAGATAGAGCCATTTTCTCAGTTTAAATCAATATACTTCCATCGGCTTTGATGGAATTATGTTAGTCTATCAGTAGAAAGCAAATGTGTTTCATTTTAGTACAAAAGCATCACCATCTTTTATATGTCTTGGAGACTGCAAGTGTAACTAAGAACATTAAAGGGATGATTGTGACCAAGCAAATCAACAATCAGCAGAAGATGCATTTTTTACAGTAATTATTGCCAGAGCATTAATGACTTAATTTCTCATTTTCTCCTCACCATGTTAAATCATTAAGTTCTCTGTTCACTTGAATAAGATAATTATATTTGGAAAAACTTTGTTTGATGCTTCATCTTGATGCACAGTAGCAGCTTCTCATTTCATGGTTTTGCCAATTAAATAAATATAATGCCAATACTGATAAAACTAATGAGGGAACATGTTTAACTCTTTCTTCAAGTTGAGGCTCAAAACTATTTGAATACCTGTGGGTTTTTCAGTGTTGCAGTGGTGGAAATCGGTGCAGAAATTACCAAGGCCAAAAAACTAATCCAAATGACCTTCTCAGAGGGTGGTTTCCATGCCAACCTTCAACTTTTATTACAGGACAGTTTGACTGCATAACTGTTAAAAAGTTATGAGATCTAATTTTTTATAATAGCAAAGTAGTTTTTCTCCTCATATTGTAAAATTGCTGACCCATTACTGAATATACTTTCAGCAATAAGGCTGCTCTTGGACAAAGCCTTGGTAATTTCAGCTTCAGAAAGTTTTGCAATAGACACATCTGAGTTATAATGAGCATCATCATTCCCTCTAAACCTGCATCTTAATTAGTTTTGTTGTGGCCAGTAGGGATTAGGTATCTTTAGGTCCTGTAAGCAAGGAGATTAAAAAGAGGAAGGGGAACTAGCTATGGCTTTATGTCCCAAATCCACAAAGTCTATGTAGTACCCATTCCTCAGTGTGGTTGCTGGGAAATAGATGGCTAAATTATTTGAGTCAGACATGCCTCAATATAAATTTAGATCTAAAGTCCAATGTAATCCTTGAGGTCTCCACATTTATGTAAGCCTAACAAATGACCAGTTGGAGGAAGAATTCAAAACCTGATGTATCTTATTAGTGCTTTGTCAAGAAATAACAGATTCTCTAGTGGCTGTCCCTTGATATTTCTTGCTAAAGGTACTGTGAATTGTCTATGTATGCAGAGAGAGGACATGAAGAAGGACATGAAGCCTTCTACACCACAGCAGAGTGAAAAAAACACTAACTAGGTCATTGGGCTTAATGAGATTTGAGAACCAAAGTGCAGAAAAAAAGTTTCCAGTGTATCAGAAACTCCTAAAGTCTGTGAAATATTTGGTGAGGAAGAATACAAGATTACCATATTTCTAGGACTTTGCCACTCTACTGATGGTGTCTTTGGATAATTTATTAATTTCATATTTTCTCTGTCAGTACAGTTTTTAAACAACAGCTTCTTGTTCAAAAACCATGAAACTTTATTCAGGAATAAATATACTAACATGGAAGAAATTTCTGCTGACAATGAGAAAGGCAGGTCTACCAGTCCTGATAAGAAGCTAGCCTAGGGTTTGAGGCACTCATCCAATACAGAGCAAGGCATGCTTTGATATTTCAAAACATTTCTGAAGCAGAGGGGAAACTCCACTTCTCCAGTTAGAAATCATGGAAAACATATTTAAAATGGACCCTTTCTCAAACCACAGTAAGCTTTTCTTTGCACTTAAAGTGATAAAATTGTTTAAGCCTGAACTGTATTATTTTTACCCTCAGCATCACATTCTCAATCCATTAGTATCTGATCATCATTGTAGCAAGCCTCTCATTTTGTCCCAAGCTGAACTTTTTGGAGAGGCATGCTATTTTTCTCCAGGTCACTGGTTCCTTTTCAAATTTAAATCCTCTATTAAATTTCCTTTCTCTTTGTGATCTGACCTCTCATTCTTGTCCTGATGTGTCCTCCCCTTTTATTGAGACAACTTTGTTCTCAGAATTACTTAATTGGTTATTGACTACTGTGGAAACACTGAAGCTTTGTGATTAATTGATTCACATCATATATCCCATACTGGCAAGTTCTCTTGTGCCACAGAAGACCAGGACTTCTGTTTCCATAATTTAAAAAGATGGCAAATAAAACCAGAAGCATTCAGTGCTCCTGTTTAGCTTATCCATAGATGTTGTTTCAAATGATCTGTGTTTCACATGCATCAGACAACATTTCAAGAGATACTTGATATTCTTCAGCCTCGTTCCTCCACGACAGTCATGCACTGTACATCCATAGCTGCAAAAAGCTATCAGCAATTTAAAGAGTTCTATGGCACCCGTGTGGGAATCCTATAACAAAAATAAAAAGGATTCTTCCAAAAGAAGAATCTCGGCATCTTGCCCGTGTGCAGCCCCTCGTGGTTGGCGCTCCTTGCCCCAGAACCTGGCGTGCCGTTGTGAGTGCCGGCACCGTGCCATCCCAGCAGATGGGCTCAAGCACAGGCAGCCAAGAGACCATCCATGAACATCAAATGTGTTTTCTGAGATCATAGTTCACAGCCAAGAATATTTCAATGGTTAGCTGTTTTGTCAGTGTAGGCAAGGAGGAAAGAAAGCCAAAGAGAGGCAAGCTCCCTCAAAAAGTCACCCATTTTGAAAATGGCAAAACTTACAGTTCACAGCAGTCAAAGTGAGGCCCTCCCCAAAATTTATTGTATTCAGATACAAAATCTGCATACAAGGAGTTGAACAGAGTCTCACTGTAGCAAACCTTTTGGAATTCCGCACATTTTCTGCTAAATTGCAGTAGGACTCTCCAGGACACTTAACTCAGAGGTCATCAGCTCAGAGGACACCCAGTTGAACATCAACACCTGCTTTAGTTAAGACACAACCAGCACTGCAGGATCAAGCCTTCAGAGGAGAAGTCTCAAATTTTCAGTACTTTCAATTGTATTTACTTTTACAAGCCTATGTTATAGTAATCCACAGTTTATGGTAAATGCAGTTGTTACCCCATTAGAATTGTAACAACTTACTGAGGTCTGCTTTTCTCATGTGGAGAAGACTTCGAATCAGGAAAAGAAGAAAGGGATATGTTTTGAGCATCACACTAAACAAGGTAAATCACATCTTCATGATTTAAAGGTCTTTGCTGAATTAGTACTTGAATGTATATGATCAGTATCACTGCTCACAGGAGTATTGTAAAGATATAAAAGAATGGAATGTATACTGAATGTATTCTGAGTGGGAAAGAGGAACAAGAAGTATGACAAGAGCTTTTCTTCACTAATGACATTTGCTGGTTTAAGCTGGACTCTAGCAGGGAAACCTCTGAGGTGAAATGTAAAAGGTGAAAACTTTACTCATTCCTGAAATCCTCAATTTGTGTTGTTTTAGGTAATACATAGCTATACTAGGAAACATTGTTCTTTCGAGTATGTTTTGTCTATTTCATGGCTCCTGGTACAGCATGTGGATTGCTTTCAGGATGCTATTTGGGTATGCATGGAAAGAATTAAAGAAAAAACCCTACCAGGCTACTCATCTCACCTTTGACAATTAAATACAGAATCCAACTTAAACATCTCAAATATATTGCCAGGTTTATATACAATATTTTTTTCTTTTAAAATTAATTTAAAATTGTTTTTTAAAATTAATTTAAAATGTGCTGTAAGTTTATTTTGTTTGTATTTCGTAATCATACACTCTAAATCGCTTCAAAGAAAATTTAAGAGTACAGAAGTGATCTCCATCCCACATTCCTAAAGTATGCCAACAGAAAAGCAATCCTGCTGTAGTGGTTGCTTATGTGCACTTATCCCAACTGATCAGATATTAGGCCTATTCTATTACACATACATGTCACAACTATGACTTGCAGTCTGCATTATTTTAGTTCACGATATTACAAAATAAAATCACCTATCATCAAAATTTCCTATTAGTTAAAACGACAGTTCTTTCTTGTAGCAATAGCAATTAGTTTGGAATAAAACACTGTCCTGGTTTCGAATGGGATACAGTTAATTATCTCCCTAGTAGCTGGTACATGCTGTGTTTCAGATTTAGGATGAGAATAAGGTTGATAAATCATCCACGCTGTTTCAGAGCAGTGCTTATTCTAAGTCAAAGACTTTTCAGCTTCTCACGCCAACCTACCAGTGAGGAGGCTGGAGAGGCACAAGAAGCTGTGAGGAGGCATGGCCAGAACAGCTGACCCCAACTGGCCAAAGGGATATTCCATGTGTTTAGTGTCATGCTCAGTTTGTAAACCAGGGGTAAACCTTGCTGAGGACAGCTGCTCAAGAGATGGTTCATCATTGGTCAGCACGTGGTGAGCAAATGCATTATACATCACTTGCTTTGTATATTTTTATTATTATTATTATATTATTATCATAATTATTGTTGTTATTATTGTTTTCCTTTTCTGTCCTATTAAACTGCTTTTATCTCAACACATGGTTTCTATTTTTTTTTTTCCTTAAACTTTTCTCCCCTACTCCACCTGGGAGGGAGTGAGTGAGCAGCTGTGGGGCGTTTAGCTACATGCCAGGATAAACCACAGCAAGTACATAGCTGATTCACCCTTCTGCACCAATTTCTAAGTTTTCAGAGATCTGGATGTGACTTGTGACTCAATCTCTTCCTTAGCTCCACACCCATGATCACCCGAAATGCCCATGTTTCAATGAAGCACTGCAAATGACTAACAGCAGCAAGAGACTCACAAGAAAACCATTTTCTTGTGGAGGACTTCTTAAGTAGAAAATAATATTCCCTCTGTTTTTCAAAGAAAATTTAAATGGAGTATCTCAACCAGATGAAACCATTACATTTGGGCATTTTATGATTAATATTAACGAAGTTGTATTTACAATATTTTGTGATTTGTCCTACATTTTGCATTCACCTTTCAGTGAGCAGCTAGCAGTATTCTTTAGGGACCAGCACTGGAATCATCACTGTTTAATGCCTTCATTAATGACCTGGGCGATGGGAGAGTGTATACTTTTACTAAATTTGTATTTGATACCAAATTGGGGAAAGCAACAGGACTGGCCTGTTACTGCTAAAGACCTGGAGAGCCTGGAGAAACGGAATAGAAGGAACCTCATGTTTTTCAAACAGGCAAAAGTGAAAGGTCTTGCATCCAGGAAGGAATATGCTGGTGCAACATTATAGGCTGGGATCCAACCTTCTTAGAAGGAATTCCACAGAGCTTATCCACGTAGGGGTCCTGGTAGATACCAAGCTGAACGTGGGCCAGGAGTGCACCATCATGCAGAGCAAGCCAATAGCCTCTAAGAAATGCAGGTGGGTTATCCTCTATTGATTTCCTGGGCATCTGAAGCAGTGTGCTCAGTTTTGGACTTCCCAGTATGATAAAAACTGCAGTAATACTGGAGCAAGAGCAGCTCTCACTCCCCACCACCGAGCAGGGGAGGAGTCTGGAGAACAGAATATACAGGGACAAACTAAGACTGATGTGCTTGCTCAGCCTGGGGAGAAGGCAGCTCAGAAAATCATGATGAATTCCAGTTGCATACTGGAAAAAATTTTTTCATAGAAATGGTCAAATACCAAAATCCTTGGAGGCATTCCAGATCAATAGGACATGGTCCCTGACAGCCTCATTTAATTGGACCTCCTTTGGACAGGAGATTGGACTACATGTCCTCCAGAGCTTCCCTTCCAACCTAAAATATTCTGTGATTCTTTGATAAAAATCTCCAGTTTACAGCAGCTACCATCTTTTCCTGGGTACTGATTCCATACTTAAGTTTAGGATTGGTGACACATACCATGTAAACCTTTTGAAGGGTAAGTAGAGAGGAGGCAAGTGCAGTTTAACAGAAATTAACACTGGTAGAAATGAAAGCTGTATTATTCCAGATCCATACTCAAACTGTATTTCAATAACTACTTTGAAAATTGGAGAAATAAGCAGATTTGGCACTTTATTCACTAAATAGCTTAGAAATGCTATTTAAAAACCTCAAACAAACCTGTGATTCATTTTTAACAAGTTGCATTTGTGTGGTTTAAAAATAAATTTAAAAAGGACAGGAAAAGACCAAAAGGCTCCAAGTAAAGGTTCAAAAGGAAAACAAGGTTCTCCAATTGTGACAACCAACCATAAAAAAATGTGTATTTTTGTTCTTGATGTTTAATTAAAAATTGAGAATGAGGCATCAAGAAATAAATTAGCTTGAGTGGTTTTTTTCTTGCTTTTCAGAGATTTTATTTCATGAACATGAGGTTTGCCCTTTTAATCAGGTGTAAAATGTATCTAATATCTTTTCTATATCAGCGGCAGATACATGAGCAAAAATTAAACTTTTAAGGCAGTGATAGAATAAGCACTCTTCATGTTAGATACCATATTCCCCTTCTATTAGTAACTGGCTTTAGCCTTGTAGCCTAGAATGCTAATTATTTTAGCTGTACTATTAATTAGAATAACTCTGTATGTTATTGCAACCCTAATATACCCCTTCTTCTATAGTGGAGATGTATAATTTCCTGTGGCAATGAGTTCTTCAGGCTAATTGTACATTTTGTAGATAATTATAATTGTAGATAATTTTGTATTTTATCAGTTTTGACTGTTCTCCATTTTAATTTCGTTAGATGCCCTCTTATTCAAATATTTGAGACAGTCAGAAGAACAGCTCTTATATTTACTAAAACATGCCTATACTCATTCTCATAATTTTTTGCAAGCTCTTTTTTGTTCTTCCATTTTACACAAGATATTCGTACAATGTCTGCCTGATTCATCCCAGGCAACAGCAGATGAACTTCACCATCCTGTGGTTCACTTTCTGAGTTAATCAGATATAATTCAGCCCTAGCTCAGAAGTTATAGGTTTTTTGCATAATCTGACCTAATTTATCTTGCAAACTAACTAGCAAGGTCTGTAATGAATGGGCAGACACAGCCCAAACTGATGAAGTCATAGAAGCAACAGAACCAAGCCCTCCCTTAAAAACTCCTCATAATCAAATCCTGTATTCAAATTAACTTAATTAACATGACATCTATTAGAAACAACTCACACCTGTTGGACAATTCAGTTTACCAGAGAAGCCCTGAAACTGTGTAACAAAATTTCTTCCCAAATTATTTCTTTTTGACAGGACACTTAATATTTAGCAAACCATGGCAAACATTATTTTTTAATAAACGAAATCCACATATGGTCACTTGAAATTTTGTATTCAGAAATATTGCTGCTGAATCTCTTAGAAGCTGTAAGAGAGATTCCACACCCTTCATCACTCAGGCAATTCTTTCCAAGCAGCATGCCAAAGTTGTTGACCAGGATCATGATGTTGTAGTTCAGAAGTGAAAAAACATGGATTACACTCATATCTCCATTTGGTCAGCAATTGTCCTCACCACCACTTTAGAACACTGTTCCTCTTAAACTAATACATTTTTATACAATTAAAAGAAAAACATAATATAAATATGTAAATTAGAAATATAAATATTATAAATATAAATCAACTAAGATAAAGGCGACAGTGACAAAATTCTAGAACTGACACCTTCAGAACTCCAGATTAGGATATGAGCCTTCATATGAGATTCCTGGTATAGTTATGAAAGCATTTGTCTGAAGACCATGGGAGCACAAATTCCTTGGTCATTGTAAGGCAGCATCTCCACAGGCCATTCTAAAAGCAGGTGAACACTTTGCAGAAAGTCTGTAACTTAGTTTTCAACAAGATCTTTTCTTAGAAATATGCTTAAAAGAAAAAATTACATCATTACATGTGGAAAACTGTATAAGCAGATACTTTATACTGACTCCTGTGTATTACCATGGCAGAGATTTTAATAAACTAAAGAGCAGCCATTTTCCTATTACAATCAGTAGATGATTATTTTCCCCATTTGAGCAAAACTACCTCACACTGCACTGAGCACAGCTAAACTACACTGACCAATGAATACAAAAGTCAGATGAGGCATACAGTCACTGTGTGTGCTAGAGGTTGAGAAACTGGGTTATTACTGTAGTTTATTTCCCCACAATCTGACTGAAGGCTAGATGGATCATGCAGGAACAGAAGGGAGAATATTACTTCTCCTGATTTAGGACAGTTTTTGTTACAATCCAGCCTACAGTGAAGAACAATCTGTGAAAAATAGATGTCTTTAATCCTATTTTACAAGTAATTTTTACTAGTAATTTTTTAAAGACTAATACATCACAAGGAAAGACAAGATTTTTTTATACCTCCTAGAAGGCCATAAACTGAAAGGTTAAATCATTTGAATTATTTATCCAAGAGAAGAAGTGCTAGAGAGGAGTCAAGAATAAAGGGCTGTATTTGCCAGTGTGGAACAAACAAATGAAACACCAGTGAGCTGTTTAGCCAATTGTTCCCATGGGCCACAGTCTCTGGGAAGAAGGGTCTCATGGTTTTTCACTCCACCAAGTTCCTGTGGGAGAGGAACTGTTGTCTTGCACAAGGGCAGCTGCTCCCAGCTCCCAGTCCCCACATTTCATGGACTGCATTTACACTGCATGGTGGAATGGTCAATTCCCAGTGGTTACCATACACCATGCGTTTCTTATTATTTGAAAATTTTCCAGAGTAATGTGATTTTTCCATCAGTTGTTTCATCCTTGTCTTGAGGACTAGAACAGCCAAAGATTACAATGGACATAACAGCATTATTTACAAGGACATGGGAAGGGAATCTCTACTCTTCCCAGCAGGAAAATAAAACTTGTTTAAGCTATTAGACAAGGATATGAAAGTTGCTGGGATGCCATCATGATTCTGCAGATACCATTATGAGCTAATTCATTTACAGACAGAATATCCACCAGGGCTTCCTATTGACCTGGAAAGGCCATGGGATGCAGAGCAGTGAAGGAAAAACCTCCTGGGGCTCTCACAGATGCCTCTAACAGCAGCAAATCAACTTTCCACATTCACTGGTTTAAGTTAATCTCTCTCTGGTGCACGTTGTGGTGGGTCAGCTGAACACCCGTGACTGATTATCACATTTCAGCTGGAAAAGGGTGTCCTTTTAAACTACTCTTTTATTAATTTGATTATGCTCTTACATTTTCCTGTATTCAACAAGATCACATTAGAACACATCCAAGGAAAACGTCTAATTTTGTCAGGGGTAAGATAGTCAAGCACCGAGATTCAGTTTATAAGGTGATAAATTTTTTAATGCTGGTAATACAAACTGGAATTATACATGCTAAGGTAATTAAATCTCATGCTTTCAGGAAAAAAAAAGTCTCTGTCCTACTGGTAGTCCTAGATATATGATTTATTGAACAGATGTATCTGTATCAAACACTACTGAGCACAGAGCAATGGCTTGATGAATCTATTACGTCCCCTGAAGGGGAAATCACCACTCTTTTGGTTTGTGCTACTCACAAGCTACATTAGCATAACAGATCAGACAGAGCAGAAGGCAACTACTGCTTTGGGAATAGAAGGCCAGGATCACATCCAAACTACAAGGCTTATTAGTGGAACAAGCAAACATCAAATCAGCATCTGCCGGGCCTGATGGGATTCACCATGGGATGCAAAACTGGGAGTCAACATATTCCTTGGCATAGATCAAAAACTCATTAAAATCAGAGATGTCACCAAAAGACCAGAGGAAATCTAAGTGTGGTGCCAATGTTAAAGTATGAAGAGATGAGAGTAATAGACCAGAAAATTTGGCTTCTGTAGCCGTAAACATGTTGGAATGAATCTTTCAGTAGAGATTAAGGTGGTTATTAAAACAAATCCAAAGGGGCAAAATGATACAGTGGCAACAGCTCAATGTTTGTCATGTCAATTACAAAGGAGCAGCTATGACCCTCATGATGACTGTTTTCATCTTGCTCCATGGAGTTGACTATGGACACTGACTTTACACTGGTCTTTGCCATAAATAACAGAGAAGAGCACAGGAACAATGATTCTCGGAAGAGGGGAGACATGATAATAGAAAAGGAGCACATTTTGGAGATATTATTTTAAATAATAACATGTATGTATCACATATCCATATGTATGTAACACATACATAGCTGTAAATACTAAATAATATGTATTATTTATCACAGAAAAAGTCAGATAAAACTATCTAAACAACTGGAGGACACAGATAGAATTCAGCATAGCAAGCAAGAGACATCGACAGAGCTGACAGGAGTAAAACTATAAGGCAATAAAAGAGCCTTTTTTAGCTTTTTCTTTCTTATACTTTTAATACATATTAGAAAGCAAAACTGAAACCTACAATATCAATGAGTGCACTCCTCTCTTGCAGTAAATATTGCTCTTGCACTTTCAGTATTTTCTGTATCACAATGGATAGAATTATCAGGGGGCCAGTGAATCAACCAGTATTCTTTTATGTCCTCCATTTCTTCTGACAATTATTATTAAAGGGGAGACACTGGAAAAAATATATGCACTGAGACCTGATTGCAAATGGAACAAGCAAGTTTTATTACATTACATGGGTACATTCCTAATAGGAATCCATAGTTGAAGAAAAATTAACTGAGCTATTGAGTGAATCAGCATCAATCTTCTCCATTCTGTAATATTAATAGAAATTACAAAAGGCTCATGCTAGAAATCATTTTCAGAGACAGAAATAGATATTGCCCTGCTTAAATGGATGTTCCAGGCAAACAGACTATTTTAATCATGGTATAAACTGCTCCCTCTTTGAAAAACTCACTGTAAACCTTGAGGGCATCCTTGTCACTAGAACACATGACTTATGCATCACCATCTTCTAAAAACATGCCATGAGAGATCCTTTTTGGTTTCAAGCATTCATTTTTTATTATTACTGGAAAAGAATAATGATTCATTATTTTCCTATGTATAATTTTAACCAGCAGCTAGATCTAAATGCTTCAGAGAAGTTTGCACCACACAAGGTAATGCCAGTAAGAGATACTTAAATAAAAGATGATGATGTACCTATAGATAGTAGATAAGTAGAAGCAGAGAGCTCGAGGGTGTTTCTGATAGTGGCAGGTGTAAATATAAAATCATTTTAGGGAAGAGGAAAGCCAAAGTGCCAGAGGGTTTCTGCTAGAGTTTATTCAGGATATCAAAAGTATTCCCAGCTTTTCCTTATATAATACTTGAAGACATTAGGCGGACACAGCTGATTTGCTCTCACAAAAGGCAGGCATTTACTGGCTTCAGAAACTCAGCTCCAAACTGAATGTGTCTCAAGAAAATTTACACAAGGGAACATATGGTAAATGTCTAGGAAACAGAAAAAGTCAAAATTACTCATAAGAGAAATTGGATCAGCTTCTATATCTCTGGATTTGCAGCAATATTTAGCACCAAGACCTTCTTCAACTTAAATGATATCTTTTGAAAGGAGAAATCTCTCTGGATGTTTTCCCTTTTCATAATGCCAGAGCAGGCAAATGGATTTTTCCCTTCTGATTTTGGAGGAGGGTGAGCTGGTAGGAAGAAGACTTTGAACCACATAAATTTCACATTTAGTATTTAGAAAAGGCTTATGCTATCCAAGCATGAGTCTTCGGATCCTGATCAAACACCACCCGAAGAAGGGTTTGGATTTTTTCCTAGAAGATGTTGGTCATTCCTTTATGATCCTGATGGATCATTCATGTTTTAGGGTTGGGGGGATGAACTAACATGAAAATATCTGAAATATTATAATCTTAGGTAGCATCTAGATCATGACAGTTATGATAGTGACAGTAATGATATTCACCTCCAGTATAGAAATTATTTTTTTTCTGGCTTTATGTTTGGCTTTTTTAATCCCTTGAAAATTCCCAGTGATTTGCATCAGTTACTTTTGTAGAAAGGTATAATTTTAATAGTCATTACCTTCTTGCAACTATAAGCCAAGAAGATTTTCTAGGATGTGCTTAAGTTGAAGCTTAAGAAAAAAAAAAAAAAAGGATGTGGAGGGGAGGAATGGGGACAGAGGAATTCCAGTTACTCAAACTCATGAAACTCATTTGTCTCCTTGGGATAAAACAACATTTCATGACCACTATGCTGGGTGATCAGCCACTCATTTGAGCTGGTCTGAAGGGAGACTACAAATGGAGAGCAGGTTGAAATTAATGCCTGGTTTACTAATGTGTTATCTTTATGTGGTTATTGCACATTGCTGGATACATGAGTTAACACATTACCTGCAAATGAGTATTTATTGCTATGGGATTGTCATTAATGTCTTATTGTAATTTGAATTGAAGCTTGGAGGTTTTTTCCAGGATGCTTTTATTGTTTAAATCTAGACAGTCATTGTTGGCACCTGCAAAGGTTTTGAGCTATATTAATCTAGTGAATTCAAAACTTTGAACTATTACAAGTCTGCAGCAGCCATGAGGGAAGAATCTTCATCTGGGAAAAACATAGAGAACACAAAGACTGGGAGACATTGAGATTGGTATACTTATAAAGGTAATCAAAACAGCAACAGCAGAAGACCTTTTGAAAATTGTAGCTACTTTTACACATCATTTAGCAGAACACTGTGGAAGCTCCTGGGAAAGCCCTGCACTCTCACAAAACTTTCCCAGGAGCTTCCACAGAACACTGGCACGGCTGGGTAAGAAAAAAGTATAAATCAGACCCACCTGGAGGGATTTCAAACAGCATGTTTCTTCCCTCACATTTGCAGGCTATTAAAAACATCCATGCTGATTTGGACAGCTTCTACTGCCCCAGCCTTTACCCCGTCCATTGTATGTGTCATGTCAAGAAAGGAAGACAAAAAAATTTTAGCTCAGCTTCTTTAAGAAAAGAGGCTCACATGATCACAGTACTATTTTCTTTGATTGCTGCGTCCTTCTCTGGTCACATTGCAGTGTATTGGTTCAATACTAAATTCGTGTGCTTTTTTGACTTTTAAGTGCTCAGATGAAAGGAAGTTTCACATCTTTGCAAAACACAAGAAGATACACACAGAGGAAAACACTACCAAATACCACAATTATATTTGCTTCAGACATAACTCACAAATAGCAAATTCAAGGGCAATCAAGCTTCATTAGCTCTGATTCCTACAGAAATTCTTCTTTATTGCTTCTCTTTTTAATAGGTACTTATTTTTACAGATACTAAGGTGTGCTGGATTTCACAAGACTGACTGAAGCCTGTTGGAGACAGCATGACTGTGTCCATTGGCTCCAAAGGTTTCCAGACAAAGCCTTAACACAGTAGGGGATGACAGATTCCAGGAGCCAGAGATGTATCTCTGTGAAATATACAGTTTGTTTCTGCTACTGCTCTCTTATTGTTAACATTACAGAAGATTTATATATCACACTAGCAGTCAATAGAAACGGCAATCAAAAGGTAATGATGTATTTCCTAGGAGCTGGAATGTGGGGCTTTCACAGTGTTTGCCTTCAGGGTTTCTAACTTAACAGTTCAGTCTTGCTGAGTTTTATATTCCCCCATTGTTAAAGATCATTGTTCCCCTCTCCAGAGAGAATACTAATAGAAACCCCTCTACGAACTAACCCTTCAAATGGGTTTCTTCCTCTTCATAGACCTTGGGATATGAAAGTTAGATGGCATTTAAAAATAGTGTGAACTTTGCCTTGGAGAAGCTGGCATAGCTCCTGAAGATGATGTGAAAGAGCAGCCTCCATAACTTACGCTTGCATGGCCTCCCTTAGTAAGCTTTTAGGACTCAGGCAAGTTGGGTTTTGATACTCCACCTTTTTAATGTGCTTGCCGCCGGGTATTTAGCATGGACACAAATATTACAACCATCCATAAATCCACTCCTTTGCTTCCTACAGCCAACTCTAAGTTTTGGCTCACTGAGCTCCTGGCATAGAGTATTCCACAGCCAAACTAAGTGCTTTTACTACTTTTCTTCTAACAGTTGGCAATCCATATATTTACTGAAGTCCAAACAGCTCTCTAACATTTTGACAAGTCCCATGTTAGCATGTGTCTTCATGATATCCATCAAAAAGCCATGGTCATCAGTTGCAAGAAATGAAGCTTTAGGCAACCCAAGTCCCTGCTCACCAGTTCTCACAGTACCCTATCATCAATGCTGTCACAGTTCCTTATTTCTGTTATACAGAGTACAACAGAAATGAGGGGCTGCTAAGTTTTATTTCCACCATTTAAACCCAAGGCACCTAACAGAAGTTCATTGCAACTTTTTCTGCTCAGGACTATTGCTGGTCTTCCACTGTGGAAGAGACCATCCACGTCTCCTTCCACTAATGGCTGGTAAGACTGACACTACTCAGTCTCCTCAAGGTAAGGACACTTTTCTACCACTGAAAAGACTAAACCTGCCTCTTTATAATTCAGACTTCTTACCATTTCTTCTTGTGAGTATGTAGGAACAAAACCGTCGTTAGAAATTGATGGGCAACACCTACTGAAGTCACTAGCAGCTGTACAGGTGTAAAAGTCCTCAAAAAAAAAATTAAGTATTCTCCCATATAAGAGAAGTCAAAATATTATACTTCTTGCTCACTGGATTTGCTACTTTTTTATATCCTTGTCAGTGAGGCTAGGAATGGGTCAGGAATGGCTGATGGCAGAACTGAGAAGAAGTATTCAAATGTCTGTTACTGTCAGTGATTCTACCTGAGGCTAGTCCTACAAGAAAATAAAACTCCACTTGTACAGGATTGACATATTTTGCCCTCAGGTATATAGCCATAGTCTATACTTCAGCTTCTCTGTGTGGAAAAATTACAAAAAGGGCAGGAAATGGGCTTGAGAGGTTCCCTAGTCTAGCCCCAACTTCCATCAGAACTATTTACACCTGTGTTACCTGTTATTAATAACTTCTCTTGATAAAAATCCCTCAAATTCCCTAAATAATATATTCCCTGTGCCTTTTTTTATGAGCTCTTATGTACAAAATTTATGGCATAAGTTTTAATAATTCTATATAAAGGAATAAAGACTCCTCACATGACTAGGGTTATATGTCAAATGAAATAAGAATGCAGTCATCTGCCAATCTGACCTGTGGGTAACCATCAAGGTTCTGAATAATCTGTACTCTGACCAAAGCCAGAGGCTGTTAGGAGTCATACTTTGCAAAACTTGTTTCCCAGGGAAATAAAATAAAACCATTTGGCATGGCTCAGCCATGCAGTTTACACTGCTTGTAAATAGCCAGCAAGGAAGCAAAATCCTGACAGATTACTGTGGAATTCCTTGCAGCACCAGCCAAAATTAAAAAATCACAGAGAACTGAGGTAAGAGCACACCTCTGAAGGTCACCTTGTCCAATACCCCTTGTCTAGAGTAAGGTCAAGCAGAGCAAATTGTGCAGGGCCATGTCCATTTGGGTTTTGAATATGACCAGGGTGGGTAATTCCACAATATCTGCCAGAAATCTGTTCTGTCTTCAATCATGTTTACAGTAAAAATGTTTTTTTTTTCTTATTTTGGCAACATCCTAGAAATAGGATAAGCAATTGATCTGAATTATTAAAAGGACTGGTTATAAAAATGTCTATAAAAATAAGCTAAAATACAGGAGTATTTCTTCCAGTATATTAGTGGGATAAATCACAACTAAAAACCAAGTCAGAGCTGCAGGGTGTCAGTAAACTGAGATTTATGTACTATTAGAAGCAAACAGCCTGGAAATCTATGGCAAAAATAATACTCTAATACACATGCTGACCCCAAAGAAATCTCCTTCTGCTATGCTCAGAACCTTGTTCATGGGTAAAGAAAAACACACCTAAAGGCAAAATTTTATTCTTAATATAAATGAAGCCCTAACAGTCTAATTTATTACTGTAGATATAATTTACAGAGAAAAATAAAGAACACATAGTAATTGAGCTAGAAACCTCAGTAATGGCAATATTACTATTTAAACTGTAGCAAACAATCTTAAATTATTTTTTCCCTGAAGATAAAAAGATACCTCTTCTCCCAGGAAACTAGTAACAGGACAAGAGGACATAGCCTAAAGTTGCACCAGGCAAGATTCAGCTTGGATATTAGGAAGAATTTATTCATTAAAAGGTTGTCAAGCCCTGGAATGGACTGGCCAGGGAGGCTGTAGAGTCACAATCCCTGGAGGTCTTCAAGAAATGACTGGACATGGCACTCAGTGCCAGGTTCTATTTGATAAGGTGGTCATCAGTCAAAGGTTGTACTTGATGATCTCAGAGGTCTTTTTCCAATCTAAATTATTTTGTTCTTCTTTGATTCTTTAATTTACATAATTTTGCGCTTTTACATATTAGATACTATTTCTTTATACTTTTCCTTATCCCTAAAGTCTGCTTTCCTCAACTGTAGGTCTGAGTTTCATTAACTATTGTTATTGAGTTGTTTATAGAGTCAGCCTGTTCCCATCTCTAATAATCTCACACCTGTACTTCTCTGCACCACACACATTGTCTCCACTTCTCAAGGCTTATGTTTCTCCACAAAACATCATTGTATTAAGGCCATAAGTATTTCATTTTACGTGAAATATTTATTTTGATTTTGTTTCAGCTGTCTATCTAAAAGTCAGGGGATATCATAGAAAGATAAGGAAGTGATGCAATTTAGCCATTTGCACCTAGTCAATAAAAGGAATTGATGTCAAGGCTAAATGAAGTCAAAGTTCACCTAGAGGAAGCCTGACAAACCTCTCTCTGAGATCTTGAAACCTCTGTAGGAACCCTGTGTCTGTAAGTAGCAATGGTGCAATACTGAGCTACACAGGCACACTTGGGAGGGGATGACTGCTCCTGAGGTGAAAGCACATCAGGTTCAGAGCAGTAGAAGGTCCTCTTTGGACTTCATACAAGGGCAAGTTATCTTTCTCTACCTCTTCATCGTGCCCAAGGTGCTAGTAATGGAGGCTTCTGACATTTCAGCTCTAATACTTGTAAATATCATACTTATTCTCACATAATCATACACAGGTTTGAAATACAGTCCTAAAACAACATCCATTCCCACTTGTCTACACAAATAATGCTACAATGAGATGTGTTTTGAGAAATAACATACTGCATCAGTCTGGTCTGTCTAGGCTAAATCTAATCATCTGTCTTGATCCAGATATCTTTCCTATAGAATAATAAGAAGTAAAACCTGCATTTTTGGGTGTTTTTCCATAAAGATTGAGTGGCATTTCAATAGAAAAGACAAGAAGATCAAAATCTCCTCCTGTGACAGTGCAAAATTTAATTGTGTGATAATGTCAGAGTGCACAATAAAAAGAGTGCTGGTCTGCATGAGGGCACAGGTCCACAAAGCTCAGTGGCATTATACCCCTTGACTTAATTCTACATTCCTGGAGAAGGGCTAGCAGCAAGCTCTGCGATTAACTGATAAAAAGCAATATAACATTTCTTAACATGATCATGGATAGATTTTTTTCTTTCTGATTGGCTCATCACCAGAAGAATCTCAACTGTTAGGACCAAAAGTGATCTGTAAAGGCTACCCTTCAAAACAACCCCTTTAAAACCAACCAAGCAAGCAACCAAAAAAAACCCAGAAACAGGTGATACATTTTTTTTTAAATTTAAGGATTCTTATTCCCTGTGAATATTGTATAAAGGATATAAAATATATTTCTCTTCAGAAGGAGAATAGGCAGTTTCAGAATATTGGTGTGTATACCAGGCTCTCTAATTAGATAGCATTCTGATTACAGAAATATTTTGGTAACATTATAAGAGAAAAAGTTTCCCTAAAATAAACAAACGTCAAAATAATAAAATATGATTAAAAAATCTTGCAAAGGCATGATTTTCCATCTGAAAATGCTGACTTCATGCAATAAAGACATTTAAAAATCATACAGTAATTTTCCAAATTTTCACACTTTGATATAATTAAAAAGTTTTGAGTGGTATTATTTTGACATTGATGATTTATCACAGAACATATTATGGAAGTCAAAGCAATGTAGATGAGTATAAATGAAATATCTTATGAAGTGATCTCCAAGAAAAAAAGCAAACCCAAAAGAACAGCTCTTAATTTGAGATGAAATAAAATCGTAAAAATCACATAAATTATTGTGGGACAGAATTTTTCTTTTCAAGTTCATACTAAGTGTTCTATTAGTTTGTCAAATAGTGTTTGAATCTTGGACAGTTAGAATAGGTAAAATAAATTCAAGTGTTTTCATAATAGTATTAATATTGGTTTCAAAGTATGCCACTTTCCCCAGACTCCTAATTTCCTTGGAAGAATAATTATTTTTTCATAGAAATGAAACTCTTTCTTCAGTTATTAACTGCAACCTCCAAAGACATTTCCATTTTTCTCAACCAACATTAATTTAAAAAGATGGATTGGCAGGGATTTTCAGAGACTGACTAAAACCTAAAACAAGAAATTCTCTGAATAAGAGATATGAAATATTTTGGTTTAGACATGACAAGAAATTCTCCATTAGATCTGTTCATTATCTTGGCTTGGTTCATAGGGAACTTCTAACCTGTCAGAAGATTCTGTGGACTAGGAAAATTTCTCTAGGTTTTTCATATCTATTTGTAAATAAAATAATATTTATCAAAAGTTTTTAAATAAAAAGGTTGGTCTTCTAATAAGAAAAGCTATTTCTGTTACTGTGTACTGAGACAAAGAAGATCATTCTGGATCTTGCATGCAGCATGGCAATTTCAGCTTTTTATAAGGTATCTTGTACTGAAAACTGGCAATGGTGCTATTTATGTACTAAGAACGGGATTTTCAAAGGAAACTCACTTGTCTAAATCCCACTGAGATCAAAAGGGCCTATAGATTCCAAGTACATATTTTCAAGTACTTCCTCACACTATAGGGAGGCATTCAGTCCATCTGACCTCACCCACTCTGAGAAGTAAATATACCTCTTGTATTCAGTGCAGCCAGTGGATGAGCAGGACTCCTAACTCAGGTGTTTAAGATTCCTTGATGGAAGGGTTTAGACACCTTGTGGTTTCCTGGGAACTTGGCTCAGAGGTGAATATGCACACTTTCAAATGAAAAATCTGTAAGCAAGCCTAAGCTTTAAGCAAGTAAAAGAACATTCTTATTGGTTGCTTTAAACCACAAATGATGAACTTTATTAAATTAGAAATTATTACAGCTGCTATTGCCATTATGGTATTTGAGTATGGTCTAACAGCACTATTTGCATTTTAAAAAGGTGTTTTTTCACAAACACTGAAGCAGGTATATGCTTCTCTCTGCCTTTCACTGTCCTGCCAAGTACCTACATGGTACAAGGAGACACGTGCATATTTGATCTGAGAACCAAGGTCCAAGTCCATTGTCAATAGCAAAATAAGGGCTCAAAATCAAAATTATGTCATTGATGACCCTATTTTTTATGCCTATATTGCAACGGAAGATGTATTGAGAATAAACCACTTGGAATAAAAGCATAAAGCACAATAAAAATTACAACTTAACTGCTATAAATGGTGGAATTACTGACATAGCTAAAATATTAATATGGAAAATTACCTCTCAAGAGGAATAAACCACAAAAATATGAAGAGTTCTTCTTTATAAAAGATATTTATACTTGTTCTGTGTTTGGCAGATAAAGAGAATAGACTGACTGAAAGGGTCTGAGTAATGATGAGAAAAGAAATTCAATTATATGAAAGTATCCCACAGTTAGTCTTTCAATATTCTTTAGACTACCAAGGCAGAAAGATCAAGAAAAAAGGTTTAGTTAGAGCAAACAGAACAATTGTCAGAAGCTGGGAGTAATGGAGATGTCAGCTAATACAGCAGAACATAGACTATATAGTTCTTGAAGTAAACTGGAGATGGGAAGTTGAGGGAAT
This sequence comes from Sturnus vulgaris, assembly GCF_052056855.1. Classification (NCBI taxonomy): domain Eukaryota; kingdom Metazoa; phylum Chordata; class Aves; order Passeriformes; family Sturnidae; genus Sturnus; species Sturnus vulgaris. Next base: position 39,785,515 of record NC_142244.1, on the reverse strand, counting down.
AGTCTTCTACAGTGTACTACAAAACCAGGGAATTGATGGTGTGAAAGTTGGAAGAAGGAAAAGCTGGAACTGACCATTGAACAATGGCATTCTTGTCTCAGGAAATAAAAGAAGAGGAATAGAGACAACTGACCTCAAGGAAATAGCAAACTCAATTCATAAATGTGGGAAAAAAATGTCAGATCTAAAGATGAAGAACTGAAGCCACGGACATTGAAGTTAGGTGTCATTGAGGGCTGATGGTGTCCTGGGAGGCATCAGGCACAGGATCACCAAGGGAGGGAATTGTCCCACTCTGCTCCGAGCTGGGGCAGCCTCACCTCGAGTGCTGGGGGCAGTTCTGGGTGCCACAATAGAAGACATTAGAGAACATCCAAAGCAGGGCAACAAGGATGGTGAAGGGCCTTGAGGGGCTGAGGTCACTTGGTATGTTCAGCCTGGAGGAGATTGATGTAAGTCCTCATCACATTCTACAACTTCCTCGAGAGGGGATGAGGAGGGGCAGGCACTGATCTCTTCCCTCGGTGACCAGTGACAGGATCCAAAGGAATGGCCTGAAGCTGTGTCAGGGCAGGTTTAGGGCGAATATCAGGAAATATTTCTTCACCCAGAGGGTGTTTGGGCATTGAACAGGCTCCTGAGGGCAGTGGTCACAGCTCCAAGCCTGACAGAGTTCAAGAAGTATTTGGGCAGCACTCTGAGGCACAGGGTGTGACTCTTGGGGATGTCCTGTGCAGGGCCAGGAGTTGGATTCAATGCACCTTGTGGGTGCCTTCCAACTCATAGTAAAAAAGATTTCAGAATCATAGAATATTCTAAGGTTATGTAAACATGAGGACAGATCACCTAGGGAGATTTTAGTCTCTCTGTCACTGGAGATTTTCAAAAGCAGCTCAGAGAATCATCTGTCAGGGAAGACAGAGATATGGCTGATCCTTCCTCTGGAGTGGCCATGCCAGCCTTCCTAAATTCTGTCCCTTTGATTTCTTTGATTTTTATGATCTGTGTTAATTAGCTTCCCAAATCCTTCTTTGCCCTCTTTTTGCTGTGTTCTCTTTAGGGAATATATGTCACATGAAATAAAAATGTATTCCCTTATTGGAGCCTCTTTTGCTCTAAATTCAGCAGTTACAAAATCAATACCAGTTAGACAGCAATGAAACCTTTCTGCCTTCCTTTCTCCAGTCAACTCTGTTTAAAGAAAAAGGAGGGCTATTACATTACATATAAAATATTGATCTAAAAGATACTAAAAGTGCATAATGCATGAGAAAAGCTGAGATTTCTGTTTCTAAAAAGTCTAGCAAGACTGTTTTTTATTTTGTTATATAACAGTCCTGTTTATTGTCATTTTATTTTACACTTGGAATATAGATGAGCAACCCTCAAATGATTCCCCATAAAGCAATATGGGAAATATTTAAAATGCACAGTGAGCTGCTAGGCCGTGTCTCTTTGCAAACACCTAACTCTCATTCCTCAATCCATTTCCCTCAGTATCAGCACTAGAACTGGGATTTAGGTCATCAGCACTATTCCAGTCAGGGGGTGATTTTATTTGATCAGGAGGAAAAACTGATGAGGACTGTCAAATGCATCCTGGCTAGCCTAGCTATATTGGTGGCAGGCAGTCTCACCTAGCAGGAAAAGATATTCAGTGGGGCAATTCCCTCCCACAAAACTCTGTGTTTTTAAATGTATTATTGCACATTAATGTCTTCAATTAGCTAAAAACAAGGCTTCAAACGCATTTTATTTAGTGCTAGCTCTGAAAATAAACTTAGTCAATGACTGTTCAGACATCTTAATTTTATGTGCTTGGCTCTAGAGTGGAATTTAACATTACACAAAGACTTGGGAAAATGTTAGAATAATTACTGGAGAGATTCCAAATCTCTCCTACCCTGAAAAACTGCCCTACTTAATAAACTACAGAGACATATTCAGTATCGTTTGCTTCACCAAGGCAATGAGTCTTGAATTTTTCTGAAAAGCAACGAGAAGAACGATTGAATCCTCCTGATTTCTCTCCAGCTCCTACGTGCACTTGCATAGGCAAAGAGTGATGGCAAGTAGGAAGCTTCTGCTTCAAATTGCTCTTGTTTAAAAGGAATAAACCACTCCTTTTCAGCTGACTTTTAGAGGACAACAGCAAACATAATTCCTCCATGAATGAAGACTATTCTTAGACTATTATAAGACTACTTCTTAGAAGTGTGCCAGACTTGCTGTGTCTGAGAAAATCCCTCATGTGAGGCAGGCACAGGAGTATCTGGTCTCGGGATCACAGTCAAGCTTAAGCGTGACAGAGAGGACAAGCTGCTCTGCTATTGTCTGAGGTAAATCAAAGTTTAAAAACTGAGACAGCTGCTGGGATTGCTCACATTTAGAACTGGGTGGCAACGTAGCAGTAGTTTTTGGGGTTGAATTCTATTTCAAAGCTACTTCAGGAATAGACACCTATCCTTAACCTGTAATCATAACAGGACAGATAACTGCAGACACACAATCTTGACTTTTCTGGCTTCTAGTCAATTGAAATCTTTATCTTACAGGAATCAATTTTTGCTTTTGAGAGCTAAAATAACTACTCTAGATGTTACATGTTTGGGAAAAGTCTACACTGTTTTGTGGGAATTGATGGGACCAGTTGTCTCCAAGATCTTCATTAATGACTTGGACACAGGATTTGAAGGGATACTAATCAAGTTTGCAGATGACCTAAAAGGAGGAGTTGTTGAGCTCCTTGATGGCAGGGAGGCCCTGCAGAGGGACCTTGATAAATCAGAAGACTGAGCAATCACCAACCATATTAAGTTTAACAGGGAAATGTGGGCCTATTGCTCCTACGATACAACGTTCCATAGGGATGTCTTTTTCGAATGAGGCACAGAGATGGAACTTCTAGTTGCTTTAAAAGAGTGGTTTATTTTTCTTATCTTCTACAGAAAACGTGAGTTCTTGTTATAACTGTTGGGAGCGTGGCTAGAAGTCACAAACTTATGGTTGCGCAGTCCTTTAAGGATTTATTAACCAATAAAACACTGCCAACAGAGATATTTACGTTATAATACCAATACTAGAAATTTCATCTAATTACAGTGTGACCTTTCTTAGCTAACCCTGTTCTGACACACAGACCTATTCTAAGACTTCTTGTCACCTTTGCAACTACTTTTATTCTTTCTATATCTTAAAGTCTATAGCTAAACTTTTCTCTACTTAACATGTCTCTGCTTTAAGCTTTAAATCTACATTCTTGTTTCTAGCACCTAAGCTTGGAAGCTTTTCCCAAGCTCTCAGGTCAAATCTTGTGGGTTTATTTCCAAGCTTTGATTTATGGCCCAATGCTCTGAGATTTCCTTGCATTTTGAATTCCAACAGGGAAACGCCCAAATCTGCACCTGGGATAGGGCAACAGTAGATGGATGTACAAACTAGGGAGCAAGAGGCTGGAAAGTAATGCTGCAGAAAGGGACCTGGGGGTGCTGGTCAATGGCAAATTGGACATGAGCCAGCAGTGCCCTGGCAGCCAGGAGGGCCAACCCTGTCCTGGGGGCATCAGGCACAGCATGGCCAGCTGGGCAAGGGAGGGGATTGTCCTGCTCTGCTCTGAGCTGGGGCAGCCTCACCTCCAGTGCTGGGGGCAGGTCTGGGTGCCACAATAAAAAAGACATTAAATTATTAGAGAGTGTCCAAAGGAGGGCTATGAGGATGGTGAGGGCCTTGAGGGGAAGCTGCATGAGGAGTGGCTGAGGGCACCTGGTCTGTTCAGCCTGGAGGAGACTGAGGGGAGACCCCACTGCAGGTACAGCTTCTTGGTGAGGAGAGGAGGAGGGGCAGGCACTGACCTCTTCTCTCTAGTGACCAGTGACAGGACCCAAGGGAATGGCCTCAAGCTGTGTCAGGGCAGGTTTAGGGCGAATATTAAGATAATTTTCTTCACCCAGAGGGTGGTTGGGCACTGGAACAGGCTCCCCAGGTAAGTGGTCACAGCATCAAACCTGACAGAGTTCAAGAAGTGTTTGAACAATGCTCTCAGGCACAGGGTGTGACTCCTGCGGTGTCCTGTGCAGGGCCAGGGGTTGAATTTCAATGCACCTCATGGGTTCCTTCCAACTCAGAATATTCTATGATTCTATGAATTCACAGTTTCACTAACTCAGTTTTGCTATTGGCTTTAATGGAGTGATTAAACCTTGGGCTTACTTTTAGAGGAGTGACTTAGTTTCTTCCTCTCTAATAAGAAGACTGCTACTTAAAAATACCTATGCTAAACAGAGATCTTGGCATGGTAGATCATAGCTGAAGTTTCGTTTCTATTCCTACAAAGACATATAATATGCTTAAATATAAGGATGTGAAGCATTACAGAGGTGCTGCTCACTTTGGACTGAGTTTTCCACTCTCTTCCATGCTGCTAATTGCAATAATCTGGTGTCTTGAAATCTTCATCATTCGGTCTGAATTTGTGAACTTCATAGCTGTGTTATTAGGGTAAATAAATTTTGTTTCAGGATAAACTTGTACTGAGATCTTGGCCTGCAAATCATCATATAAGAAAAGGTTTCCAGAGTTTTAAATATTAAAGTACATGGCTGGACTTTTAGAGATGATTGTCATTAGCACTGGAAACATGAAGCCACCAGAAATGCTCTTCATGTGAAAAATACATTAAAAAATTTAGGTCTTTGATTACCCTTCCTTGCACATAGATTTGCATTTCTGTATGTAGTCAGATATATTGCTTATGCATGTTCACAATCTTGAAAAAATTTTAAGACTTACAGAGATGTGTCTGAGCACTGGTGAGTAGCACTGAGTCTTGGTAGAAAATCAGCTTAATTTTCTTCTTCATCTGTTTTCATTTTCCTATTTTTGCTTGAAGGATTCATCCCTCATCTTATTATAACTTTGTGGCAATTTATTGCAAAGTTTTGGTAGATTTCCTTAGTACAATTCAGTTATTGCAAGTAGTAAACTGATGTTTTTACACCCACATTGTTACACTGACTTTTACAAAACCATCTAAATTACCATTCCTTTGAAACTAAGCTGAAAAAAATATACCACAATACCAGTTCTGGTTGAGGAAATTGTTTGACAGAGACAGAATGATTCCATTGTCTAGGGACTAAATCTTAACCTGAGAGGAAAATCACCTCCTTCTTGTAAAAGTAATTTAATAGAATTGACTGGCAGACAGCCCTCTGCCCCCTCTACTCTCAGTGGTGCATGCTGTCTCTTAGCTGAGAAATTCTGGAACACATCTTGCTCTTAAAGATTAACACATCTCTAAATATTTAATGTATAATGGCACAGCTTCCATGGGAAAGACTGAAAGCTATCCCACCAATTTGCTGATAAGCTGGGTGTCAAGGCAGTCCCCAGGGAAGTAAAAGTTTGGACATCTCCAAGCAAATTCAGAAATGGAATATGTATCTGCCATATCCTGTAGAAAAACCCCAAGCTGCCAAGTATCAGATGAAAAAGGGGCTGCACATCTGCTGCTGCTTTTTTTTAGGACCAAACCCAGCAATTATGGCTTGGAAATTCCTTACTGATGCCTCCTGCAGACAGCCTGAGGGAATGCTGCACTGCTGAGCTGAATACAAGTTGTATAAATCACATCACAGTTAGATGAAAACACCTACAGTTTTTAAAAATATCTGGCACATAAAGGTGAAGATAGACATGTCTGTGGGATCTTCACAGGTCCCTATATATCTAAATATAATTTGGAGATTGCATAACTGGGAGTTTTGCACTTAGGGTATTTGAAAATCTCACTGCGCTTTACACATTTTACCCCAGAAGTCCTTCTTTTAACCAACCTTTCAGCAAGCAGGGCTGTTTATTCCCCTCTTCACTCCTGTTTTATACTATCTTTAGCAGTGTTGTATGCTTCATTTGTGCTGGAGCACAGAAGAGAAGAGTCATGTCCAAAGAATGTCTCTTTGGATGCACATTTAGCTTCTGCTTTCAGTTTGGGATGAATGCCAACAGTGCTGGTGTTACTGAGATCTCCCAAACCTCACTCTGCACAATTGCTGCTCAATATTTATATAATCAACTCTTGATTCACCAGGTAGTAAATAGACAAAATATATGTACACATCTACAGAGACAGAGTAACCCAAGAGGCTCAGCTTCTCTGCAGACCCTTTAATTTTAAAAACACCAAAGATATGCAATTATGCAGTGATCCATTTGGGAGCTTACATGTGCTAAGATATATAGATGTAATATTTCATTTTGGATAAATGGTTTATTTTCAGCAGTAAATATGATGTTTGTGAAATGAGAATAGGCTATTTCAAACTCTTATAAAGCCACTGAATAATTGAATTATTACTCATCAGGGGGTAGTGTAATTTGTTACCTGTGTGATTCCAACACTGTGAATCAAAGTAATTACATTCATGGTGTCATTTAGTGAAATAATGCCATGAAGGTCTCTATGAAGAGAAAGACAATAGCTGAAAGAATTTTGTTGAAATAATAGCACCAATTCAATTGGTCCTCTTTCTTCATTCATTTATTATATTATTAAATAGCTCATTCAGCTCTGCTTTGTTAGAGTGACAAATAGAAGCTTTGCAAATAGTATCTATAAAGGGGAAAAAGAACAGCTTATAAGAGGAAACCACCAAATAGGCCCCTTTAGAATCACAAATGTTCAAATGGCAAATGGTAGAATAAAATTATGAAAAAAAAAAAAGAGAGAAAGAACACAAAAGCAGATTTTAAATATCCTTTCAATGTTCAGGGGTAAGATCCCACTAGAGGTTTGTCTGGTGTAAAGAACTGATGGGAGATATCTGAAGATTGCTTCAAACCACAGAGCAATCACTTCTAAATCTCATGAACTAGGCTTCAGAAAACTATGAAATTGGTATTGAAAAAAAAAAAAAAAAAGAAGAGACTTTAAAGAGTAATTATTTTGGAGTTATTTCAGGTTTGTCTACAAACTAAGTATGCAAGAATTCATGTATGCAAGTATGAAGTGATTTCTCTCATGCTACTTCATCCACATTTTACACCTTAATGCATTTATTCCCAGTTTGTGAGGTGGGAGAATCTCGCACTCACTGTTTTGAGGAAACAAAGAAAAAGGGCTGAAAGCACATGATGGAAGCTGAATGCATGGCTTATGACCACTTTTTCTTAAGATTTATTTTAGCTTTTTCTTTTAAATTATTTATACATTGAACATTTATACATGAACATGATCACAACTGACTTTGGCTTTCTTTAGGCATTTGTCTCCAGTGTGACTTAGAGAAGCACATGTAGGAGCCAAAAGAATAGGTGTCACAGAGTGGTGACCTGAAGCATCTTTCTTCAGATACCTAAATTAGTCTTAAAAAAAGAGATTACTACACAACTACACCAAACTACTGATGATATGCCATGGTGATTCTGGTTGGGGGGGTTTAGGGTTTTTTGAGATATTTCACAACATGTTCACACACTCTGTGAACACTGGTGGTGAACTTTTAAAGCTGTAATTGGGTTTTCCTAGGTAGATTCAACACTGACCTGGAGAAACCACTGACTACCTGCAGTTCTAAGGTTATTCCCAATTGATTTCACCAGTGCAATATTAATAATTACAACAACTGGCACTAATGATCCGGGGTGATCATTAGTGAGAGAAGAGAGAAGAACAGTAAAATCTGCTTGTTGCGAATTCGGCACAGAGCCAGCGCATGGAAAAGGAGGAACAGCAATTCATGAAGAGTTTCATCCACTGAGATGAATGCAATAGCAATTGTTGGCGTTTTCTTGAAGCTGATCTGAAAGTATGACCTTGTTTTAAGCTAAACAGCTTGAGAGAGACAACTTGCAGCTATTTAGGTGCTGTGAAGCCTTGTTACCTTGATAACACTTCAGAACCAGGATACAAAAATACTTTTTTTTTGTAATGAACCACTGCACCCCTCCATGAGATCTAATATTTTCACTTACCCTAAGGTCGACTATCTGTTCTGCTGACACCAGTGCTGATACCAGAGACATCCCAGAACTGACCAGTTCAGGCAATGGGAGAGGTCTTCCCAGCATTTGAGAAAGATTTGTGTTAATTAACAGAAGACATGTGACAGTTCCAACAAGCTGTTGAGCACCTCAGTCCTGTAGTGTTTTTGATTCCCAGCCAAAAGCTGAGACCCTGATAACTGGAAAAATTTTGCCAAAAAATAGATTTCTTCACATTGTTGAATTCATGTAGCATTTTATACAATTACAGCCCTTGGAAAATTTATGTTCTGCAGATCTGGGTAATAAATCCTACACTTTACAGTACTGGTGTGGCTGTGTTATAAGCCCTTACTGCTGAGTCTAACATTTATTATTGGGTAAAAAAGTGAAAAACAAATCCACACTGCAGAAAGTGTCCCACAGTAACACAGTGTTTTAGTAAATTCCAAACTGCTATTTTCATCTGTGGATGTATCATGGGGATTTATCATGGTGCCTAAACACAGAAATAGCAGGCCAACATGCACATATTTTTTGGAATGAGAAACAAAATCGTGATTTTTTTTTAATAGGAACACGGTTTTCTGATGTGTGTAATCGTTTGAGGAAGCTGTCTTTCAGTTGAGTAATTTAAAAACAAGAGTGGTTTTTGCTGAGGGAATATTTTCAGTTCTTTTTAAAAAATCTGTCTCATATTATCTTGAAGTGATCTTCAGGAGCCTGACAGTGCAGTTCCATATCACAGTATCTCAGGGCAGAATTTTATGCTGAGTTATCCCTATAAGGAAAACCAGAATAAAAGATGTTTGTCTTTCCCTATGCCTGGCTGCCTGTTCCTTGTATTCTGATGGAGATTCACCCTAATACAGATCAGTGAAATTATCTATTTTGGAAAGCAAACACCTTCCACTACCTTTGTACTAAAAAAATATCTATTAACACTCTGTTTATCCTAAATCAAGAAGATCATCAGGCCATTTTCTTCCACTTATCATCACAGGGATTTGCAGTTTTCTCCTAATCTCACTGTGAGACCTCACAGACAACTGCATCCATGGTACAGAGCAGTTCTGCAAAGTGCACACAGCCGGCTTCCAGCAAGGCTGGGACTAGCAGGCACACAGAACTATGGTAATGGGATAGTTAGGGTTCTAAAGCTCATTTAGTGTGACCCCCCTGCAGTGAGCAGGGTCATCTCCAGCTACATCAGATTGCTCAGAGACCCCCATCCAGCCTGATCTTGACTATTCTGGAAGCAGCAAGCTTCCAAGACATGTAATTACATTCTATCATGTTACATTCTCCTTGCAATTGATATTTACAGCCGTGACACAGTAAGAGACCATGGACATCTTGCAAGTAGACAGCAGCAGTACTATATTATTTAAGGCCTTAAACACTAGAATTAAAATGCTAGAGTGCATAGTGTGTGCTATATGAAAAGGAAAAAAAAAAAGGCGGCATTTACATAGGGAACAGAGGGAAGAGCTGAAAAGAAAAGAAATCAATCAAATAGGGAGGAAATGTGACAGAGTTAGTAAGGCAAAAATTACAGCCTTTCAGTGCTCTTATTACAGAGGACACAGGATGGGCTCTGAGTCCCTGGCCTGATTGGCATCCCCTGTGAGCTTATGGCAGATGGTGAAGGCCCCCTCAGGAAATGCTGTGCACAGGAGTTCTGAGGAGTGCAATGGCTGTCAGGTGCCATAGTTTAACAACTACCACATCCAAAGCACATGGTCATCTCCACTTCAGCCTGGTTAATGAAAGCATTAGGTTCTTGGAGAAAGGCACATTCTGAAAACATGCCAGGACTGTGTGACCAAAAGCTGTGAAATCAGGGGCCCTCCCTTCAATGTGGCTTGCCTATGCTCCATGGGGCACCCTGGCATTAACAGGTGAATACAGGAAAATGGCTGGTGCCACAGGAAAATGCTGCTTTCTAAACAAAGTTGAGAAAAGTTCTTGTTTGAGCATAAATCCCCCATTGCCTCCAAACAAATGGAAAGCTTGTAGTTAAATACATCGTAAGTGTGGGTTCTTTCCAAATATCTACAGCTCTCTGATGGAATGAAACGTCTGCCAGAGACAGCTGCTTCTAGTTCCTTCCTTCCTTCCTTCCTTCCTTCCTTCCTTCCTTCCTTCCTTCCTTCCTTCCTTCCTTCCTTCCTTCCTTCCTTCCTTCCTTCCTTCCTTCCTTCCTTCCTTCCTTCCTTCCTTCCTTCCTTCCTTCCTTCCTTCCTTCCTTCCTTCCTTCCTTCCTTCCTTCCTTCCTTCCTTCCTTCCTTCCTTCCTTCCTTCCTTCCTTCCTTCCTTCCTTCCTTCCTTCCTTCCTTCCTTCCTTCCTTCCTTCCTTCCTTCCTTCCTTCCTTCCTTCCTTCCTTCCTTCCTTCCTTCCTTCCTTCCTTCCTTCCTTCCTTCCTTCCTTCCTCCCTCCCTCCCTCCCTCCCTCCCTCCCTTCCTCCCTTCCTCCCTTCCCTTCCCTTCTATCTTCTTTTCCCTAGATCTTTACTGGAGAGGTTATAACACTCAAATCCTCCCAGATTAAAATCATATCGTTGCCCCTTGAGCTAAATAAGCATCCTTGTCTGTGTAGTTCTATGGAGTCCAATGGGCCCGTGCCAATTTTATGGTCTTTCAGGAACTGACTTGTTCACTTGGGCCTAGATTAAGTGTGTGCATGTAACAGGTTGGGGAGCACAGCGTCTCTGACTGGGGGGAAAAACTTCTGAGCTTCATTCATTTGCATAAATAATTCAGTTTTATACATCTTACCAACTTGACAATTTCTGAGCTTTGTCTTTCTGGTGGCTGCAAGATCTAGTTTCATTGTCAGGAGAAGTTTGAAAAGAAAAGACAGAGAAAGAAGATCCACAGTTGATCAGTTTTGGTAAGGACTTGATCTGCCCAGACCACTATGCATTTTAGGAGAGGAATGAATACAAAAATCAAGAAAATTCCGCACATAAAAATCAAACAGTTTTGTGAGTGTAAAAATGTGCAGCCTGTGCAGACTTGTTGCCTAAGCTGAAAACAAGTTTCACCTATGACAGAACATCACTTCGGGGTTTGGATTATCCTGGATGCACAGTGGTAAAATATGGTGTTGAATTTGTCCCATTAAATCCATTGATCCTGGGAACTTCACTATGATGGACTTTAGACTGTATTCACACAGTGACTGACAACTGCTCCACTTGAGCATGAGCTCCTGCTCATCAGCTCACTCACAGCCACTGACCATGATCACAACCCCAAAGCAAGTGCAATTGCATCATGGAAGCTGACACGCCAGGCTCAGTCTTTGGAGCAAATGCCTAGAAGGTAAAAGACAATAGTTTAATTTCTTGACATATATCTGCCAAGAACAGCAGTGTAAGACTATGCTTCTAAAATGGCACTAAAGGTGTTAGGTTTTCAGTTCTCACTTGGATTTGGATGATGTGATTTTTAAGGGCATCCAGAAAATCTCAGGATAAAAGACACCAGGAAAAATCTTAACTGTTAACTTAAAAACCATGAAGTTTCCAGTTTTGAGGAGATACACAGAGCTTTTAGTGTATGAGGTCTGAATTATCTTACAAGAGCCAAATCCTTTCTAAGATGCCATTTAATGCAGATTTATTCCTATTTAACTCTCCTCTGGACACAGCTCCTAAAGTCTGCAGATATATTTTGTTTTAAGATATGACAATAAAGCAGGTTAAAAATGTAGACCTTTTAATCAGCAACATAATTTATTTGATCCAGTATTTATTAGCTCATTTAAAATTACTGTTTGAAATTATATTTGTTGATATTTCGATTGGATAGAATGCCTTGAATTTAATGAAGTTAGCTGTATTTGAAATCACAGATAGTAAATGCCTTTCTCTGCAGTGGGGTTGCATTTTCAAAAGAATTTGTGAAATGTTAGACCAATGATGTTAGACCACTGCTTTTGTGGAAGACGACCTGCACATGTGAGCATCCCAGCTGCCCTCTTCTGAATCTTTTGGGAGATAGAGTTTCATGACATGAAAATGAATGCTTGTCCCCTGACCTGCTTTCAAAGTCCACATTGGAATGACATCTGGGTGAAAAAAGGCATCCTTGTCCCCAGTGCAATATTGTTGTATGTGGGCTACCAGGGAAGAATAACTTATCCTGGCCAGATCCACAGTGTGGAGTCAGGAACTGCTGCACCACGGAGTGTATGTGCCTCACAGTGCAAACACTCACCAGTCTGGTTTAAAAACATCCTGACTCGGATGGCTGGCATTCCTGCTCCTGCTGAGCTGTCTTTTAAGCTGCTGACCATCTCTAAGGAGGTCTTCATGGGCCAGGGGAGACTGAAGAGATTCAGCGACTTTTAGACACTTATATGTGGCCATCCCTTGCTAAACTCAACACTGGATGTAGCAGCTTCTCCTATGTGGCTGTGCCAGAGGTAAGACACCTGCACTGCTGCTGCTCAGAGGTTTCCTAAAATGAATGCATGCAATTTTTATAAATTCCTTAATGTGAAATGTCACATTCCTGGCAGAGAAGCATATAGTCTTTTGAAGTGTTTGTAAAAAATATATGAATGATAATTTTTTTCTTCTTCTTCAGGTTCCCCTATCTTTGACTAAGTGGTGGGGTATTTGCAAAAATTTAGAGAGAGATCAGAAACATGGCTCTGCATTTGAGGTTCATTTGTAGAAGGTAAAGTAGCATATGTTATGAGTCAGTTAATCTCTTTAGGGCTTTATCCAGCACAAATTAGGCTCTGTGGTCACCGAGTCACAGCAGGCTGTGGGCCGCTGTAGCCTTGGAGCTTTATTCCGATTCAGCTGCCAAGAAATGAACTGCTCTGTGGGCGCAAAAATTGGCTTATGCTCTGTAAACTCCAGCCAAGCGTGAGCAGTTTCAGAGGCTGCTCTTTCTCTGTGCACAGCTACATGATTTCATTCTCCTCATCTCTGCAACAACCTTGATGCTAAGATGCAGCCCCTAGAAAATAAAGGTGCTAATTCAGCTTCATTAGAAATCAGTAAAGGTTGTGAAATAGTTTTAAAATATGTGGAAGACTTTATTGCTTTGGCTGTTACAAATGTCCACTGTAGGGATTAGCTCTGTGCTGCTGTTGGAAGCAGGAATTGGCTTTTTTTTTTTTTTTCCTGTTTGCTTTGGTTTTCCTAGCTTGTTTTGCATTTTGTTTTCTCACTAGTTGCCCTCAGTCTACAGCTAGAGATACTGGAAAGCCAATAAAAATAAAACGTCTTGGATTTCATAAGTGGACAAAAGTAACAGTAAGGCATAGTTTTAATTGCAACTAATGTCTTATGGAGGCTTGAAAAATCTCACTCTTAATTCACTTAAGAGACACTAATCCAATCATAGGGAAGTCACAGGTGCTCACATACAGGTGTCAAGATGTCTGGCCCTACATGCAGCTTCCTTCCCTACTTAATCCTTGACCTTGGTAAAGAACACATCATCTCTGCACTATGTATTGCACATAACAAATGAGGCTATAAATAGTTTCTTGTGTCATAGCAATAGTGCTGATATCAAATGAGTACTTACTCTTTGCACAAACTACAACAGAAATCAATTTATTGTTACCCTATTTGTTTTTGCCATGTTATTTATTTACTTATGCCATTTGTATGAATTAATGACTAGCATAAACATTGCTTAGTTATTTTCACTTCTACTTTTAGTGATTCTCTTAAGCAATCATTCCTGGAGAAGGGCTTAATTTGGGTACATTTAAGTATAAAATGTACAGGATGTTCACAAATGTGACATCCTGAACACTCAAGACATTACTTGAATATCAATGACAAGAAGCTGTTGTCACTGATGCTTGGCCAGGAAACATTGCCAGAGGAGGACAGACACAGGGCTAAATGCCACCTTGTAAAAACACCAAGAACTCCTAATTTCTGTGGAGCAGGAGCAGGAGAGCATGTGGAGCAGGAGTCCAAGAAACAGTCGGGCTGGATATTGACATGTTATTTCAGCTGAGAACCCAGAGCCCTGCCTTTCCCTCCTACAGACAAGTGCCTGAAGCTGTGATGCTGCACTCCTTGGACTCCTGCATCCCAACTCAGGTTCAAGAAAATCTTCTGCCTCAGGCTATTTAGGATTCAAATCCGAGTGCCTTTTTGTGTAAAGTAACCTGAGAGGGCTGATCTGGCAGGTGTGCTGAGATAACACACATTTGCTGGCAGCCTTGACTTCAGCATGAAGCATGGCAACCACCATACTTGAGCTCAAAAGCATAACCAGAAGATTAAGTGCCATTCCAAACTATTTAGCTTGTGGCATTTTAAAACCCTATCAAATTTAGGTTCAAAATGCACACCTGGTAAGATTTAGAGCTGGTAAAACCTAAGATTGTACTCATCAGGTAAAGGCACAAGGAGGTTTCTTGTGCCTCTTGCCTGCTTCCCTGTCTGGCTCCAAAATTTTGTGTTCACTCAGGATTGTAGCACAGCTGCCCAAGTCCATTTCTCATCAATACCACTGACTGCAAATTTTACAGTGCAGGATAAGTGTAAATATAAAAGGAAGTCTTTCTAAACTGTCCTTATTATCTAAATTATGGATCAGGTATGCAGCAGCCTAAAACAATGTATTAAGGGATATTGAACCTCATGATCCAAAACAGAAATCCAGTAGCTTGGTTATGTATACCCATCTGTAATTTGCCTAATGCATTTTATCTGTGAGTAATTTTTCAATTATTCTACTCTGTATCCAATAACAGTTGCAAAAATATACTTGGATTTAAAATTATGCAGATGTTTAAGGGGTTTGCTATATTAGGGCATGTGGGACTGACCCTAATACATTTATGTTGCATAACTGGAAGAAAGATTTCATCTGGTCCTGTTAATCCTTCCTTATATTTTTTTTATTTGCAGAAGATGTAACATACATAGGGTTGCCTCAAAAGTACTCTGATACCTGTAGCAAGTCACACTAGCTTAGGAAAATCTCTAAAATTTTATTTTCTGTCATCTCTGCTGGGGTTTTCTGCTCTTACTTAGGAGTGCTGGTCCATATAAGGCACAAATAGAGACAGTTTTCCAAAAGATCTGCCAAATATTTGTCACATTACAATTGCCATAAACCCATGCTTTCATTATTATTATTATTATTATTATTATTATTATTATTATTATTATTATTATTATTATTATTATTATGACTAGGCCTCATGAAAGCAACAATTAAATGTGTTTCTGCAAAGATCTCTGAATGTAAGGAAATGTGGAACCTTCAACACAGAAAGTCCTTGGGAGGCAAATTCTTGAAGGACTGGACCTTCTAGATGGAGCTGATTGTGTCCTTTTTATATAGATTACACATAGCACCTCTACTTCTGCTTTAAAATAAGAGCAACCAAAAGGAAGGTGTCCAGCCCTTCCATTGGATCTGGTGAACTGCAGATCCATGACATGTATGTTTGTTCAGCACCTGATGAACAAAATGTATTGTCCCTGCAATTAATATAGCCACAAGAGCAGTGATGTAAACATAACACAAAATCATTGGCACTAAACATAAAAGAGCTGAGTAATTTATGAATATTGCTATTAAATCTATATTAATCACTGTTCAGAGAAAAAAAAACAACAACAACAAAAACAAACAAACAAAAAACCAAACAAACAAAAAAAAAACAACCAAAAACATTCACTAGACCTATTTGCTTTGCAGTTAAATAAAATTTAGGATAGGGCTAAAGGCTTCTTAGCAATTAAGTTCTCCTTAAATTCTTACAGATTCGATAAAGTAAATAAATTAGTAAATTCCAAGACAGAATTCCAAGAATGCATGAACAACACTACATGACAGTGTGACTTGACAGTACAAGCAGCAGGTACAGAGAAGATCACTAGGATGAGACTTTCAGTGCAGAACAATGCTGTCAACTGTCCTGTCTGTGAAGGTGACAAACCAGGATGAGCTGCTGGACTATCTCTGGAATAAATGTGTGCACTGTGATTTCACAGCCCTGACACACAGCTAAACCACAGTTATAACCAAGGAGCAAACTTCATTTTCCTACACAGAACTCACATCCCACAGCTTTTACCACAGAGTTGCTCTGGGTGGTACTAAGCTGGATACCTGCAGCAAATTTTTGTACTATTAAAGCAGACTCCTGATCCTCCATGGGTCTGTTTTACCTGAAGCTTGGCTACTCAGATGTCTTGTAATGCAACAGTGAACAAGGCATGCTGCTCTCGGTCTCCTTTCCTTTTGAATAATAATCCAAAAGCCAGGAAAGCATATTCTGATTTTCACTGATCAGCATATAACTTTGTTCAAAGTGGGTCACACCATCATGCAGATATATGAGGATCAGCCCACCACAGTGGAAAGAAAAGCCTAGGGAACAGAAACAGACTTAAGGATGACTTCATATTCCTTGAGGCTTTCATAAGGGAAGAGTAAAAGCAAAAAAACCCAGAGTTTGTAGTTTTGGGTCCTGTTTGCATAGTGTCTGAGATCTCCATTCAATATCACTGATGTTCCAGAAACTAGGCCAGAAATCATGCTGTTCCTGCTGTGATGGGAGTGACAGGTGCCTACTTGGATGACAGCTGAAATGCTCCCTCTGTGCTGGTAGGGCAAAGCCCTGGGCTTTTCATCCTGCATGTGCTCCTTACCAAAGCAACACATTTGGGTTTGTTTACATCTTTTATGAACATTTTTTCAATAAATTAATCAGAAGCTTCAGGGGATTAAAGGCTTTTAAAAACAGATTAGTTCCTTTACAATTCCCTTCTCAGAGCTTGAAAACTGGATTTCTTCCTATTCAATTTTTCATATTTCTATTTTGCAAAATTCAAGATTCCTGCAAAGACAGAGTTTGTACTCCCCTTGACTGGAATTTGCCCCGTAGTCTGTGGGGTCCAATGAGTGCTCCATGCAGCTTGCCCTATTCAAAGATCTGCATCAAGGATTCACAGTCACCATAATCATGTATGTCTGAACCACAATTCCTCCAGCTCATTAAAAAGCTCCAAACACCGTCTTGTCTCAAATTCCCCCTCTAAGTCTCTAAGTTTGGACAGGATGAATAATCAGCAGAGCTCCTGCAGCACCTTCTGAGACACCCTCTGCACCTGGAGAGCTGCATACTTTTCCAAATTCCTCTTTGGACCAGTTTGGCTGCTCCAGATAGCTATAGTGATTGCCTTCAAGCTTCCTGATATTGTTTGTGAAGCCAGTTTATAGTTAGTAACTTTCTTACATTCAGAAATAGAGAGCATTGAAATCACCAATAAGCTCATACTGTGGAGGGGCTTCAAAAGACTTAATGCTGGATAAAGAGGGTTCAGGCAGAGCCTGGAACTGCAGCTAGGAATATCCCCTCTGTTACAATAAAATAGGAGGAGTGGGTATATGCAGTTTGTTTCAAGCACTTTCCTTGTTAGCCAATATGCTAGTACCCTTTTGTAAGGAGAGACCCAAAGGAGAGAACAGAAGTCCCTACAACCCCACAAAACCATCCCACATACCACATACTGCATCATTTTTAAGGATTCTCCATAAAACAGGTGTACAAAAGGCAGGTTATTTGCGGTCTTTTGCTGTTTGCACAGTAAAAAATCAAAGCAAAGGAGACACAAGGGCATAGTCATAGCTCATAACTTTTTACAACAAATACACAAACGTACCATTCCTAGCAATATACTTTCAATCTCTCTTGTCTTATTTCTGGTTATTTCTATAATATATATAACTCCATGTGCACCATTAGAGCTCCCACACTAACTTTGAAGTCCTACTGATGAGATTCCTGACATGGACACAAAAGAGAGTCAATATTTCTTCAGTGCAGTCTTGACTCAGACAGGTGTCCAAGCAGGGGGCTCACAGTAAGACACGGGATTTCAGAACCTGAGAATCCCTGTTAATATTAATGAAAGCATACAAGACCTTGCATGCAGTGATGCAGAAAACAACTGTAGTAGAAGAGCAGTATTTGGGCTGAAGAGAATAGTGTAAAGAAGAATAGAAAACTGAACCTACTGGTTCTGAGCAATGTCAAGTCTCCTGGTGCCGAGATTGCCTTGGAAACACTGATGTTTGACCATTTCAAGTTTGGTTTTTCTTTTGATTTCAAAAATAAAGAAAGCTTTTTTAAAAATTTCTTTTTCTAGCTAGCACAAGACCTCAGTAGTCTTTAGCAGGAAATCTCTCAAGACTCCAAATCAATACAAGCTGAAAAGGGTAATCATGGTAAAGGCTTTTCTTTTGGAATCCCTTGGCCAGAGACAAACTTTGCATTTGCCAAGAATATATATACTCCAAGTAAAAGCATGCATATGCAGTAAAGGAAAAGGACAGTCCAGTTGATGTGAGTTGACAGCAGATCTAAGATTTTCCAGTCTGGCTGCCCACAGAAAATTTCTAAGAAATCTGCAAAGGGTGACTAAGAAATAAAAGGCTTTTGTCAATAGGCTAGAATATGGTATACAGAGGTCTACACTTACACAGAAAAACTTGTAAGAGTTTGAATCTGAAAGAAGTTAAAGAAGTTGAAAGTCGCAGGAGTGGAAAGACAGTTGAAAGACAGACACAATGGCTGATATTATAAGTCATAAAATTGTTAATATCCAAAGGCCTTAGAGAAAAACTAGTGTACATACACACTTTCTGAAAGATGACTTCCAATCTGAGAATCACAGAATATCCTAAGCTGCAAGGGACCCACAAGGAACAGCAAGCTCAAAGGCTAAGGAAAAAAAAGGTAACAGCTCAGAGATTCATCCGAAACCTGTATCTTACTGGCACCTCATATCAACAATTATTATAAAAATAAACTAAGATATAGATAGTCAATGGGGTGGTATCTGCAAACAAGAGATTATACTCAGACGTTAATAAAGTTTGAAATTCATCTTGAAGGGAAAAAAAAAAGATAATATTTTAATAAAAATCAAATTTTTTTTACAATGTTATCTGGAATAAAATCCTTTGACAAAGTTCAGTTGAACAGTTTCACTGTTGACTTACTGATATGGTCTTACATGATTTGGTAGGAACTAGCTTAATACACCCATAGAGCTTTCTCATTATACCAGCTCACTGCACAGGTTTTCTATCTCAGGAGAGTGATGACCATATTTCCTTTCACAAGTTGGATTATTTTGCCAGCTATTATCATGCACTGGAGTCAGATGATTTCTACCTTGAAACATACTTGGAAAAAAATCTATTTTGTCTTGTGAAAGAAGGAAACCATTCTTTGGAGGCCTTAAGACTATCAGAAGTGATAACATCTCAAACTGTCATCTTGTGCATGAAGTGGAAATGCAGTATAAAAATTTACTAAATAGAGAAAGCTAAAACTTCTGAGGCCACTCAACAGAATAAAACACTTTTACCTATGCTGAACCGACCCAAAGTAAAGCAATCCTACTAGACTTTTGCTAAGGAAAGAGAGTTTAAGCAGATTTTAAAAAGAAAAAGCATAACATTTTGACATTATATAAACAGCACTTTTCATCTAAAAATAATTTCAATCCCCTTTACTCGAAAATTCTAAAAGAACAGTCTTTATTCACAGCTTTGTTTTCCTTTCCCACAAATTTTTATACATGTAATAACTTTGTGGGAGTCATAGAATTATGCATTATGCGGAAAAAAGGTCTCAGCAGCTCCCATTTACTACAGCATGGGTTAAATACTGATCTTTCACCCACAGGGGAAGAAATGACATTGTTTTATGGAAGATGGTACCTGGTGACCATGGTAGCTGATGGTCAATATGAGCAAGAGTGAATCTTGGCTCAAGTGCATATGTAGGCTGAGAGTCTGGCCCCAAAGGCAGCAAGGCAGTGTTTGCAAGGACAGAATCATGGAACCACAGAATGGGTAAGGCTGGAAGGGATCCCTGGAGGTCATGTAGCACAACCTACTTGCTCAAGTAGGGTCCCCTAGTGCAGGTTACTCAGATTTGTGTCCAGGTGGCTTTTGAATATCTCCAGAAGAGGAGACTCCACAGCCTCTCTGGGCAGCCTGTTCCAGTGCTCAATCACCTGCACAGTCCTTCATGTTCAGGTGGAACACAAAACACAGAGGAGCAAGACAAAAGAAAGTGGTGAATCAAAGAGAAACATTTTTGTGCTGGCAGCCCTGAAAAAGGGACAAAGTTAAAGGCATTTGAGGCATTAGATTTTTAAACTGTGTTCAAGAGCTGCTCTAGGGGTTTCTACCAGGTTCAGGGTAGCATAACTTAGTGAATATTCATTGTAAATAAAGAGGACAGCACCAAAAAACCTGTCTGAATTCTGTCATCAATTTCTCCTCTTAATGGAAACCTGGCCAGTCCCCAAACACTAATGGCTTGGGCCAGGGGTTAGTGATCAAAGAAATTACTATAGCAAACTCCATACAGTTTGTAGAGCTTAAGTAAGTCATCCAGGCCTAGCAGGAGAACCATCTTTAAAGCTCATTGCTGTAAATCCCACTGCCTTCAGCAGAAATTAGAGGTACACTTAACAGTCAAATTCTACTATAATTATTAGGATAATCTTGCACAACACTTTCTGACCAAACATGAAAATATATTTGCAAAAAAATCAGTAGAGTTACGGATAATTAACCACATTTATAAAACCCAGGTAACAGGCAACCAGCTAAAACATCAAGACATCTGCAGTTCCCTGAATAAATGACTATTTTTTTTTTATAAATCATCAGTCTGCTTCTGATTTACAGACAGATAAGTGTGGAATGCACAGTGATCTCTAACAGATGGGAAGAGTGAATTCTTTATACTGTGAATATTAATCACTTCATTATTTTGCTTATTTCTACATTTCCTGCTTTCTGCTCATCTCTACTGGAGTGGTTAAATGTAATTTCAATATTGAAAACCATCATCCTAGGTTGAGAACCATGCTAGGGTTAATTACAATGCTAGGGTTAATTACAATGTGTTCTTTTTGCCAGTCAGTTTTCACTCAGGGCATACCATACCTGTACACAATAATGAAGCTGCTGGTGACCTGGATGGCCAGAACAGCCCTACAGAATTAGAGGTGCTGTTCCATAAAGGAATGACATCTGAGTAAACAAGGCTGTAGCATGTCTACTTGAAATCCAATTATTTTTCTACCGTGTAGGAAAAACCTACATAGCTCCATTTATTATGAAAGAATGACACAACACAGCTACATGAATGGAAAACTTCGTACAAAGATCTTTTTCTTCTGTGCACACACGCTTTCATGTTCGCTTTTACAGGTTCTCTGAACAAATATAGCCCATTATAAGCTCCCATTTCCAAGCAGTGCTCTGCTTGGATAATATTTGTAAAAGGACCTGAGGGACTGGGAAACCAAACACTGAAGATTCCAATGCCTGTCACTTCAGAAAGATTTCAACTAAATTTTTGAAAATCTCAGAGCCATTTAAGTGGCATTGGCTATAAATGAGATTTGGACTTCTTTGAAATTATAGAATCTTAGAATCAAATTTAGGTTGGAAAAGATCTTTAATATCATTGAGTCCACCAGTTAACCCAGTACTGCCAAGTTACCACCAAACCATGCCCCCAGGTGTCACATCTACAGTTCTTTTAAATCCTTCCAGGGAAGGTGACCCAGCCCCTTCACTGGGTAGCTTTTTCCAATGCTTAACAATCCTTTCCATGAAGACATTTTTCCTAATATTGAATCTAATGATGGAAGTGGCTCAGTGCAGTGAGCACTTCTGCCAGCCCCCTCAGTACCCAAATCTTGAGTTTCTTCCACATTCACTAAATAGAGAGTCTTTTCACCGCATCAGAGGGAATACCTGAGAAATGGAGGACGAAATCAAACCCAAATTCAAATTTCCTGCACTTTAAATATTTTTTGTATTAATACTCTAAATAATTTTTTGTGTTAATAGTATTTAATACTAGTTACTAAAAGGGATTGATAATAGAAGCAAAGAATGGACTCACCTTCTGATTTTCCTTTCCTTTGTAGACAAGTTCTTGTCTCATTCTTTTTGCAATTTTCCAAAGAAATGCCACACAGGAAGAATGGACAGAACCATCACATGGAATGATTAATTAGCAACTAGACTTTTGGTCTGCATATGATACAGAGGGACAGATTTATTATGAGGAGCAATAATAAAATCCTATGTCTGGTGGTATCTGGGATGTCTGATATTAACTGTACCCACTACAGAAATATTAATGACTCTAACTGATTTTCTGCATTTTGAATGTCTTTCAAAAGTGTGCCTTCTCAGAGCTGGAAGGGACTAACTATGATTTCCTAATTTACACAGCAAAGAGACTTTATTCATCTATGGTGTCAAAGGTAATTGTTGGGCTAATGAGATTTTATATCAGACATTTATCCAGCTAAATAAACAGACCAGACTCAGCTTGTAAGAATGGTCAGGAGATTAATTTGAAATATGCAAAAGAAAGAGTGGAATTTGGGGAAAGTATTTCTTGCTGCAATATGCAGACAAACTGCAAAATTGAAAAAGGAAGAAGCTTTTCTATCATGTAGTGTCAGCCATAGAGCTCAGGCCAGGCTGGATCCCTGAAGGATGCAAAAATAGCTTTCAACTAATTCAAACTAATGAAGGAATTGAAAGCAAGCACTGATTGTCATCTTCGATGTGACTCACCATGGAGGGTGGGGAATACGTTTCTCCCATAGGGGAGATGGAAGGCTTCACATGTGCAGAGAGCAAGGAAACATGGTGTGGAAACCCCAGCCTGGCGTGGGAAGGCAAGCAGTGAGTGAATGAAGTGTCTGCTCTTCCCTTCACCTGCCCCAGCTTGATTCACTCCAACATTATCCTGCTCTCCTCTGGCTCTCCCTCCCACTCCACATGGCTCATTGTCATTCTCCTAATCCTTGCCACAACAGTTTCCACCCAAGCTTCTCACCCCAATCCCAGCCATCCGACACCAAGCATATTCAGTTCTCAGCTCCCTGCTCCTTCTCCTGCACCAAGCTCCCTGCCCAGTCGGTCCCAGTTCCCTCCCAACCTAGATCCTTATCTAAGACATGCTCATCTCACCTCCAGTGCACCAATGACCTGCTCCTTGCCCTAATTCCAATCCAAATCATTCAGGTCATGTTTTCACTCATTCTCTGTAGTTTCTCTGCCCAGGCTCAATAATTCTGCTCCCTCTCTGTCCACTTCCATATCACAATCCAGGTCTGCTGGAAGCTGCTGACCTGAGGGCTGCTAAGGTACTGCTAAGGTAATGCTAAGACCATTAGAAAGAGTTCAGGAGGGAATCATTATTTTCATGTCTGGTACTCTGTGCACCCTATTCCCAGAGAGCCAAGCAAAGTCTTATTAATGAAAGTATAAGATGTTCTTGGCAAAATAAAAACATGAAACAACAACAAATTGTGAGTCCCATCCCCATTACTGAAATATTTCCACCCTTGCTGGATGCTTTAAAGTCCTGATGCTTAGGCAGAAGAAGTTCAAATAAATAAGATCCTTTAGCAAAATTATTTGGACATAAACTGCCACCTTAAGTTTGCTCACTGGAGTTTGGGGACAGAGATATTAATGCAAGAGACAGTCTTTTTGAGAAGAAAACAGCCAAAGAAGACTGGAGAAACCCTCCGGAGATTCTCTGAAAGCAATAGAGGTTTTCCTGAAGGGGAACAGATTTTAAAGGCTGAAGGGGAAGAATGTACTATACTGAACCATGAAAACACTAGGGAAAATGAAGGGACATTCACTGTATCCAAATCCTCCATAAATTTTGACCTATTGCTGACACAAGAGATATCAGGAAAGAAGCTGGAAAAAGCATTGAGGGGATAGTATGAAGGAAAGGTGCTTGGTCTTGGCATGACAGAATTAATTTTCCTTTCTCATAAGTTATTTTGCCAGCTCTCTTGCAATGCTCCCTTTCTCCTTCCCTTGATTTGCATAATCTCTTTCTAGGGATTGTAGTAGAGCCCATATTGCCCTTTTGGTTCTTAAGGAATCATTATTTTACTTTTTCTTTATAGAGCTTTCTTCCTTAAGGGGACTTTTCCCCTAAGCCCAGCAATACAATAAACCCAGAAAATTCAGTGATCAGTGCCAAGGCAACATGCTAAAGACATCACAATATACTATATTATGGAAATCTACATTTAGGGCTTGTGCAGAAACTTAGCCTAGGGAAATGCTGCAGAAAAAAAAATGCTGTGGCATTTTAATGTTGGTGGTCTCAGCTTAGACTAAAGATAGAATTAATATGACTATTTGACATTCTTCTTCCAACATACAGGTCCTTGGCTAAACAGAAATGTTTCAAAAGGACTGATGGCTCAGAATAAATCCAGTTTCTACTTGTGGGGCCAAACATGGCCCCATTGCTCCTTTCAGTGGAAGATGTAGCTTCCATTTGACAGTCATTCCAACAGCATACAAGAATTCCTCCTTCTTTTCCATTAAGAGAAAAGCTGTGTTTGTGTGAAAGTATGCATTTCTTTAAGGAATGAACCAACATAATCCCAGTGAGTTTTCATGTGATCCTTCCTGGTTTCTTGTGCTATGAGTGCTATGTGTGCACATTTAAATAAATATGACAAGCAATGCAACAGTTGGTTTAAGACAAAAACTGCATGCTGTGTTTCTCAGTTCACTAAAGGTTATATCCTTTGGCAGGAATAAATCTCCTGATGCTTTTCTTCAAGAGCTCAGAATGCCAAACTATAGAAAATTAACAAGGCAACTTTCCGCAGGTGACAGGTGAAGTTAATTCCTTCTCCCTTCCAAACTCACACATTAAATGTGCAAGCATGCTATGAAATAAACAGGACACACACAGTGGCTGAAAGAACATCCACATAATAGTGAACTTAATGTTGCATGAACTGGTATGTTCAGCATTTGTTTTGAAAATTGCTTGTGTTTAGTCCTTTTGCCCTTGTTTGGTGAAATTGACAATCCATGCTCAGAAAGGATCCAGAACCCAAACAGAGGAAATGCCAAAGGCCTGCAGTGACACAGAACAGAGCATGTGGATGTCAGCAGTGCAGCCTGGACTTCTACTGATGCCCAGGAATTTCCTATCCTGTGGTTACAGGTCAGACATTCTGCATTACAGCACCCCAGTGGTCTCCCAGAAAGTCCATGTCCTTCTCACAACTGGGGTTCAGCAAATCCCCATCAAGAAGAGCAAATTCCACCTTGAAGAAAAACAGCAGCTATTGGAGGGAAACTGAGACATGGAGGGTAAAGTGACCTATAAAGTTGCAGTAGATTAACACTCTAAAGCTGAGTATTGCAACTTTTAACTTGGTACTGTACCCAGGGCACCATCTTTCTGCTGTGCTTATACTACCAGATCCTGCTCAGAAGCTCACTGAAAATTAATAAAAAAACTATTGACTTAGTGGTTTTCTGACTTTGCTCTCTAGCTCCAGAAATAAGCATCCCTGTTTCCTTAGAAATATCTGAAAATAGGCATCAAAAATACCCCATTAATTACATACTCATTAACTTCTCATACATGCTTGATTAATTTGTGTGTATCTGGAGAATGCTGCCATTAATGAAGTTGACACCCTTTCACTAGGATCAGAGGACTATGGATCTAGTGGGGAACTGGCTGGGGCTGCATAGAGACTTGTGCCTTGTTAAAATTTATTCACTGTGTTAGCAAATGCATTTCTGAGACCAGAAAAATAATGCTAGTGTCTTTTTCTCTTTTTCCCGTTCTTTCCTTACATTTACCTGACTCCTTTGTATTTTTTTTCTGAAGAAATATAAAATTCATAGATTCTAATGCTGTTCATTGAAGAAATAACAAAAAACCCTGTATCAGCAATTAAACTGGAGTCATGAAAACATGCTCAGAGGTTTATCCTTCATTCCTTCGGGCAAGAGAAAGTTCATGCCCACAGGTTTGCTGCAGAGAAGCTCAGCAAACTCATTAATACTCCAGGAGCAGATAATCAATCCCTTCAGGTCAAAGAGGAGAGGTAATGGTATCAAGGCTTAAACAGCAACCCTTCAGCAGTTCATCTGGTGTTGGCTTCAGATTATGGAGATTCATCCCTGAGGCTGAAGGCTGGGTTTTGTGTATTCTCTCTCCATTTCACATAATCCTAGACTAGGTTGGGGCTTTTTTTTTTTTTTTTTTTTTTAAAGGAAAAGGCTTCATAAAATACAAAGAGGCAGAATAATACTCCCTCTGGAAGTAAATGGATGTCCTATTGCAAAAAAGCCTAGCCTCTGAAGGGCATAAAATACATAATATGCCTACATAAAATGAGAGCATACGTTCAGGGCAGAAAGGTTATGAAAGGTAAGAACGGTGCAAGGCACTTTTTGCCCTCTTCTGTACCTGTAGGCTGTGGAAGCACAGCATGTTTACACTTGGAAACCAGAAGAATGGGTAATTATGAGTGAAACTTCATTTCCTTTTAGCTTGCTGCTCTAGCTGCCCTATTCCTGTCCTTAGCATCCACAATAACCTCTTAAGCCTCAACTCTATTCATCAGCTATGAGCACCCCCAACAAAAATAAGAGAGCTGTTCTTTATACACAAGGCACTAATTTTGGTAAAGGGGAGGATTCCATAAGAAATGCCTGGTTTCATAATGTGCACTGTTAGTAGATGCAATTTATTTTCAGCACTACCTGCATTCTTTAGTTAACAATAACTCTAGATTAAGGTCTGTTTACTGACTTGCAGTGTTCTCTCTGCTAGTGCAAGAAAGGACAGAATAAATTACAGGATGCCAAGAATTCAGAGGAAAGTATGTACTGCAGAAGCACGCTGCTTCCTCTCAAAGAGAGTGGGGCTTTCAGATGGTGCCAGACAGAGCGAGACCTGCACAGACATCTTCTGAAAGCCTGGTGCAAGTGCTGCAGGAGGGAAGCAGGTCATGCAGTGCCAGGAGGCCAGGAGAAGGGCTGGGGGTGAAGCAGAGGGCAGTGGGTGCAGAGCTCAGCCTTTCATGCAGCAGCAGGGAATGAGCACCGAGCTCTGCTGCAGCCCCGGGCCTTTGTGGCTCCCCATGATGCTGCTCTGTTCATCCAGTCAGAGATTATTTATCCCAGTGCCTCCTGGGACCCAGGGAGCTTTGTCTCAGCTATCAGGCTGGAGGGAACAACTGTTCAGTCACTTTCTATATAAAGTCTTATCCAGGTACACCCAGGATCAGCAAGACAATGCAGCTGAAATAAGTATCATTTGCCAAATGAACTGAACTTGCTGGTCCCAGACCACTCGTGGGTGCAGAGAACTGCACAGCCAGGGCAAAGGCATTAATTTCCCTGTGTTTTTCAGTTTTTAAACAAATTGGCAGCAATTAAAACAGTTTTTGTAGGAAATATCTCCTAAAAAACTAGCTCATATGTCCATGGGCTCTGTGGCAGTAGTGGTAGCATATGAGTACATAAAGGGAGTAAAAAGGTTAAATTAATTCAACAATCAGATTCTCTAGGCAAAACGGAGGCCAGTTTTGTTGGAAAAGCTATCTCTGAAGTCCACAAGTGCTCCCACAATGGCAGCAGAGCAAATGAGACTCGGTTTTAATTTTACCACCACATTTGCTAATCCTGACACTGAGATATTTCATTTGCAGTGATTTCTGAATTACACTGCTGTAGCACAAAGCAAATTAGGCTGGAAAATCAAGTATCTTGATCTATGATTTGAGATTTCTTTTTTTTTCCTATCTTTTTGATATCTATTGAAGATTTCACAATGTAGAACTTGGGCAACAAATTGAATCTCAGATTAAAATATGCAATAGTATCAAGAACAGTGTTAATCTCAGTTTATTGCTCACATGGAAACTAAATCCCATATCATCCCTTCCAAAAATGATTCAGGCAGATTAAATCTGACAGGACAGCATGGGGTAATTTGTGCTGTGGTAGCATGCAGTGTACTAGTTTTCAGATAATTTCTCATTTCCAGGGCATTTGAACATTTAGCTTTGAAACTCTGACACATAAAAGGGAAAAAAAAGCATTTGAGGAAAACTGTTTTCTCTCTTTCCTCCTCACCTTTTAGTTCACTTTTGAAGAAGCAAAGGGACGTGAAGACGGATTGCCATCTATTGGTGTGACAAAGAAATTCTGTTAGTGAAAAATTCCCTGATCAAATACAACTCAAGCACTTGATTTCTAAAAATCCAGAGGTACTCAGTTTCTATATGTAGCACTTGCTTAAGCAGATTAGATGCTGTCTACCACACACCTACAGCAAATTAAATTACCTATTTAGACAAAACCAGATTTACCTCTTTTTCTCCCCCAAACAATATACCTAAATTCTCCAGTCAGGTCAGTTTTAATACAGTCAGTAGGTATCAGGGATTGTCTTTGTATTCTGCTATTGTTTATAGAAGCCTTACAAGCGATATCCTAGATCTGAAAAACAAATTACAAAAAACCAAAAAGCAAAGGTCGTTTATAATAGCTCATTTTAGGAGAGGAATTTTAGGTATCTTGGGAAGACACAAGAGATTACCTTTTTTACAGAAAAACTCAGAGAAAGGAAGTGGAAAAAGAAAATTAATTTAAGGATTTCAAGGGATTAAGACATTTCCTGACAGGCAGGAAGAGGAGAGGTTATATCAGAGAAAAGGACCAGGAAGGAAGCACAAAGAGAATATGAGAGAAGAGATGAGATCAAACAACACAAACCTTTCATGGTTTTAGCCAGCTGTCCCCTCTACCAGCCTTTCCACCATGGAGTAAGTATTTTGTAGCTATTCTTTAAGTTTCATTGACTCTCAAAGCCAAGAGCAGACAAGCTGCCTTATGGACAATGCTACCTCGGGTGCATGTCACCACACACCAGCTGGATGTTGTTCTCTCCATCCACCACTTGAGAGGTTTACATGGCATTTTTCAATTTCATTCACAGTAGCACTGATTATGGATATCACATTGTTTATTATAATCCAGATAGTTTTGCTTAAAGGCAATTATTTCACAAAAGCAGAACTAAAGGAATGACAGCCACCAGCAAATGGAATGATGCTGATCTCTTCCCCCATCACAGATGGGTCCTGAGCAAGGACATGTGCTCTTTCCATCTGTGTCCCTACAGAAATGGTTCTTAGCACAAATTGGAGTTTTGGTTCAGGCCTCACTGAGGCCATGGTTTCCCTTTTCTAATGCTCCAAAAATTCACTTTATATGGTTCAAAGAGGCATGTCTTTGTTTCCTTTCTTCCCTCATAAAAGGAATGTGTCAGCATTGGTTTAGTCATCTAGCCTTATTCTGACACTTTCTACCCATAAGTCTCCATCTGCCTTTAGATTAGGTTTCTGTCTTCCTCCTAACCAGCCATGACACCTTGGCATAGTCCTCCCTTCTTCCATTGACGTGGAACATTTTTCCATTCAGCAGGGCCAATGTGTGGGAGTTGGAGGGCATTTCCCTAATGCCTTGGGAAATGTACTCTGGAACAAGCATTCACTCTGCAAACTCTATTATTCAAACTGCAGACTGAAAAACTATTTTTTTCCCTGTGAATGATCTTAGCAAGGAGAGAATGAAATGAGAAAATGGGAGCAATCTGTTTTCTCTTCCTGAGGGTTGGTGCCACCAGCACTGCACTGAACTGAGAGGAAGGCTGGAGTGCTACAGCTCAGCAGCACATCCCTGTTCCCTGAGCTCTGGGCTATCACATTGGCTGGTACAAGCCAGGGCATCCCTTGGTACCTGCTTGAGGAAGAGACTTTCCACGACTTATTCCTGCTGTCAGGCAAAAGTTAAAAGTTGCCAAAGTTAGCACATAAGTAAATTAGACTACCAGGATGCTAAGCAATAAAGCATCTCAGAGATATTTACCAAGTGGATTAGCTGATGTTAATGCCTGTAAGATCAACATGGAAACAGCCTTTGAGATATATAATGAACAAAATTATCAGAGTTGGAGTGCAGAGAATACTAGACTGCACTGCTGACTGACAAAGGGAGAAATTGGCTTATTTACTATTAAGAAACCAGCTTACAATGTTATGAGGCTCTATGTCTCCGTTTACCAGGAAATAATATATAGCTCTGATGTTTATTTACTGTGTAAACATTTCTCAGTTACTTGCTCCCCCAAAAAAGCAGTTGGTGGTACTGTTTTGTGTGGGAAGGCTTCATTGCACAAGCACATTACAAGGAAGAGATTAATAATAACTAACTAAGCCATAAAACCAGTTTTCTAAAGCAAGAGAGTTTAATATTAAGAGGAAGAAAAGTCCACCTTGGGGTTCTACTTTTGTCAACTGATTTTCAAGCAAAAAAGCACTGTGGATGGCTTCAACTCACCTAAGAGAGGTGTTGAACTTTGTCATCATAACTACTGAGGTGCCAAAGCTCAAAAAAATCAGGTGGTACCCTAATAGGGAGTTAGCCTCTGCTGTTTTCCACAACATGCAGATCCTGGCTCCATACATAGTGATGACAGAAAAGTAGTCCCAGTGCCTTTGAGGCAAAGCACCCAATGCAAGACTTATCTTGCAAGAGATTGCTTAGGCAACTGGGAAAGAGGCAAAGTACAGCCCCAAGACACTCTGCTGATATTTGGCAATAAAAATTATTGTAATCACTACTGTGAAAATCCCTGTGAAAAGTGAAGTGTGTGGTAAACACAGGCCTTGGCTCTTGCTACTGACACCAAGTTGTAAGAGGTGCAAAATCACTGATTCGAATGAAAGAGCATGCATTGGACTTAGACTGTTTCCTTCTTATATCATCTAATGCCTTTCTGTGAGTGACTCATTTGTATGAATTCATATATGTAAATACCTTTTCTTCAAGTGCCTACTTTCTTGAGCTTTCAGAAGTCTTGACAATAACTTTGAATCATGCCATATCTGTCAGCAGGGAAAGTCTGCTCATTAACATTATGGAATAGCTATCTTCAAGCACTCAAAATAAATTGCTGAAAAGCTCTTAATGGATGTAATAATAGGCTACTATAAATATGCAGAGCTGAATGTTGTAAACAGGTGAATTCTGAAACTCTGGAGTCTTGGGAGCTAAGTTTGTAAGTCTATGTGCTAGCATGAGACAAGTAACACACCAACTACAGAAGGAGCCTGGGATGATTCATTCAGATTTGATCTTCACAGCTGCTTGAGTTAGGACAAGGGAATTAGCCTATTTCCACCCCTACCATTCAATTACTTCCACAGATTCAGAGTTTTGTGAAACATTGCAGAGTAAGAACTCCACTGCCATCTTTTAAATGCCTATTCATACTTTAAAACGCTCACTTTAATGATGCTGGCAAAATTTATTACTCTATGAATACAGCCAGGACAGGACCTTCAGTCATTTAAGTCATGGTGTTAGCATGTACACAGCTTATATTGGCTATTTGCAGAAAGAAGAATTTCCCCTCCTCCAGTCCTGCATATTTTCCCAGCATTTCTGACATGAAATCTGCAGCACAACAGCAACTAAATATTTTCTTTCTACATATTGGACTGTGCAAAACTAAGAACATAATGAAGGCACAGATCCAGAAAGGCCCCAATAAAGCACTACTATGTGGATATTTCTTCCATTTTCTGTCAATATTCACTGTAATCTAATCAAGGATGATAGGTTTTTGGAAGGGGGATTTTCATATAACTTCTACAAGAGATGTCTTGAAGTCAAGTTTGTCTTTGGTATCAGTTACATGTTCTGCTTGAGAATACTGGGTATGTTTTTCCTTATTCATTCGGGGACATATCCATCACGAATAAAATTAAAATTTTATACGTATCCATCACGTATAAAATTAATATTTCATTAAGTATTGCACTATCCCAAATGTGCACTTCAGAGTTTTAGTAACAGATAGAAGGTATTTTAAGATTAATAATGTTGATTTCATATACTACAGACTTGGCAAAGGTTATTTCAAAATTCAGGGCTTGATCTTGCAGCCAGCTGCTATTGACCCATTGGCTCTAATGCAGTGTATACATAAGGAGAGCAAGGCTTGATCATCTGTGTGCTAAGTTTCAGCGTGGACTACAGCAGGGGCATCATTACAATGAGCAATATGAAAGCACAGCACTAATGACATGAGAGTATTGACACAGCGTAACAGAGCCTGCAATCAGCATTCTCCTGTGCAGCTAAAGCCATAGTTTTTAACTTTGTAATCATGCTGAACAGGGGCCTAAATCAGCACAAAAAAGTCTATCAATTTTAGTGCAAATTAGAACAAGAGAGTCAACATTATGGGAAGCATTATTGAGAATGTTAGTTCAAGGACTTCCTTCTTCCCAATTTTTGTTTCTTATTTTTTGTCAAGGCTTCCCCTCAGCAGATACAGCAAGTTTTTTATAAAGAGAGATGAGTGAAAAATGCCAGTAGGCCTTCCTGACAAGGAAGTTAAACCATGTTTTTTCATCTACATACAGAGACATTTTACTCATTTGGAATGCTGGGTCATAGGAGGAGCAGAGCCATAGCATAGTCTCATCCTTTTACAGAGAGGCTGTAAGTCATCTTAAAACCTCTTTCCTACAGTGGTATTAGTAACTCTTCCTACAAACAGCTTCCCCCAGTAACTGAGTAGTCCTTGCTGGGCTTCCCTCTCAAACACACTATTCACACTGCCACCAACAAAGGGCATTGCACTTGAACATCTGTTCTCTTGTCCATTGTCACTTCATGGGGTGGATTCTACAGCAGTTCTGCAGCTGAGCCTTCTTCCAGGAGCTTTGTCTAAGGGATAAGCCTAACTCTTCTTACATGTTTTCTCTCCATTTTAAATGGCACAATCCATTTCCACAGTACTAACACTCCTTTTGCTGTCAACTCTGATTTTGAAGGAGCACTTGTTTCTGAACCTGTCTCTTCTTTATCTGCTTTGACAGGACCTGTTAGAACAGAGGAAAAGCTCAAGGACTAATTGTAGTTCTATGAAATATTCTGATCTTCATGTTGCTGTGCAACTGATTATTATTTAGCATCTACAGTTGTAAGCCAGTAAATATTAACCAATGTTCCTGATCCTACATGCTTTTTCAAAGAACTCAAGTCTTTCCTATAGGCAAGCTCTTTGAACATCACAAGAGCATGACTTGCTAAGGTCTTTTGTATGAAGAAATTAACATTAAAAATATAAGAAATTTAAAAAAAGAAACAGCCTTGGTTTGCTACTGCGGGCTGCTTCAGCACTTGCAATGCAGTGTTGGACACTTCACATTTGTGACCATCTTCACTGTATTTTGCTGAAATGTTTCCACTAGCATTTAATACCAGTTTGTTATTTCTTAACATCTGGATCAGATTTAATAGCAATTACACATGTTGAAAAGAGCTTGGGGTTTGGGGCTTTGAGAGGGCAGGAAAGGTGGCTTTCAGTAGACAAACGAGCCTTGAGTCATTCAAAGGGAATCCCATTCAGGACAAATTATTTACTTTTTCCTTTACCTTACTGAAATGCAACTCAAAAAACCCCCTGTCCATTATTTTAGTCCAAGAATTTAAAAACCAGATGGAGCAGAGTTCAAATGCCTAAACATGAGCATATAGCACTATTTTGGATCCAGTGGGATATTCAAACATCAGTATGGAGCTGTCAGCCATGTCATCAGGAAGACCCATGCCACTCTGGCTGGATTCAAGTATTCCAGAAGGAGCACTGAAAATTAGTAGTCACATTTGTAACCCTTGGCCATAAGGGTTGAACAGGAGTTGCACAGACATTGCAATGTACCAGAAGTGATAACAGAGACTCATTGGTCATCTGGAAAAGTTGAAATCTGAGCCTTTAAACTGCAAAGAGCAGCACTAGGTCAAAACCACTGAAAAGCAAAATATTAAAGACACAGCAGCTTGAACGCAGTTGCCTTGGATGGTTGTGTTGGGTGCTGATCTTTACTTACTAGAGGAGCTAAACAGGTTATCAACTCAATTATCAGTAAGAAGAAAATGGAATACAAAATGCTGTCATGTGCAGGAGACATTTAATTGACTTTTATCATGTGCCAGGTGAAAAACTGTGATGAGATCAAATTCTCCCCTTGTATGAAAATGGATTTTGTCCCCACTCACTAAATGAAAATACATTCAATTGCATCACAAAAGAAGTCAATCCCTCCATTCTATACACATGGAAAATGTATTTTAATTCAAATTCTTTCTATTCCAGAAATACTTCCATCACTGATTTGGTTCTTTGAGAGGCAGCAGGCAAATTTTATTTTATCCTCATGTAGTCACAATAACAGTTGTGGGGCCACTATTACAGAAAGTAGACATCTGGGGTGATATTTATTAATTAAATGTAGATTTCTATATTTTAACTACTATCTATAGGCTTCCTTCAAAACCAGGAATAGAGGATAAAATTTATCAAATTGGCTGTTATTTTTCTTATGTTAAAGTAGACATCTAAAACTGACAAAGAGACCTGCACTTTAGATAGAAGTGTACATTTCTCTTCACCAGTAACACAGAACTTTGGGTATCTCAGAAGTAAATGTCAGCATGCAGATGTCTATAGTTAGATGAGATTAATTCAGTCCCAAGGATAAGAAGATATGCAGATTATGTTAACACCTCTTAACAGCAATTACCTGTATTATGAGGTATACTCAGATGTGGATTAAATTAAAAACAAGTTTAATGTTCCTTTGTTTTCAAGCCCATAATAGTCCTGCTACTGCAACATTCCTTCTAGTGGGAAGTAATACACCAGTGATGATATACTGTTATTTAATATGGCAATTTATGACAGGAATTTGATATCAGTTCTATAATGCTCCTAGTAATGTATTTTTCAGCATCATAGTTCATCATGAAGGTCTACATTAAATATTAGAAGAACAGCATCTGTCTTGTATAGAGAATTGGAGCAGACGTGTTTAAATTGGATAGAAATGTGCAGGTGTGGAAGCACCACAAAGAATCACGTGGCAGGAGGAGGAGGGCTAGAAGAATGATGCATTGATGTCACTTAGATCAGGAGGTCATCAAGTTCCCAGCACATCTCTATGTTCTTTCTCTGGATACCCAAACTGGGAAAGAAAAGACAATGTGTAAATCGTGAGGGGTCACAGGTGGAACAGGATGCAGAGACTATTCCCCAGTTTATATGGGGAACAAAAAAGGCATATCCAAAATCACTAACCTAAGCCAAATCCAAAAGGCACAAAAAGAACCTGGCCTATTTCTCTCCTCCTCTGTGCCACAGAATTATAGAATCATTAAGGTTGGAAAAGACCTCTAAGATCAATGAGTCGAACCATTAACCCAGCACAACCAAGTCCACCAATAAACCATGTTTATAAGCACCACATCTATATTTTTGAACAGTTTCAGAGACTGTGACTCCAGCACTTCCCTGGGCAGTCTGTTGCAATGCTTGACCACCCTTTTAGTGAAGGAATTTTTCCTGACATTGAATCTAAACCACCCCTGGCACAGCTTGAGTATATTTCTGTTTGTCCTATTGTTTGTTACCCGAGGGAGTGACATACAGCTGTGTCCCTGTAGCACCACTGGGAATCTCGCTATGCCTGCCTGCACATCAGCATCTTGGTGCTGCAAGGGAAGACAGAATATTTGAACATACATGATTTGGTGTTGCATGTGCTTGTGGAAATGTGTAAATTAATGAATGAAATCAGCTCTGTTTTAAAATATAATCGTCCTCCCCACTCTAAGATTTCCTGCTGAGATCTCCTATGCTGTTGCTACAATGCTGCAGCATTGTGTCTGACAAACTGCCTCTCCATCTCTGTCAAAAAAGCAGCTCCTCATCAGCCTAGACTTACTGTTTTCTTTCATGTCAGCAAATATCCAAGGGCAGGAAATATTTGACACTACTGTAACACTGGAGACTTCATGAGTATTACGCCAGATTTTTAGAAGCACAGTTAAGAAGAAATTCCAATCCTGTTCAACTTTTAATTTCAGAGTAGCAGCACGACTAAACTCACAATTACATTATTTCACCTGGCTGACACCAAAGAAAAAAATGGACAGTGACAAACCCTATCCTAGAAAGCACTGAATTAAGGGAGACAGGGTAGTTTACAACTAATTATGTTCCACGGCTTTGTGAATGAACAGGTTGAAATCTGGCACTTAACTGTAAGAAAGAAAAATTATTGCTTGGGTATATTATTCATTCAAAAGAAAAAGAGCCAAGCCCTTTGCTGGCATAAACTGCCACAGCTCTATTGATTTCAAACAAGAGCTTATTTGCATCAGATGAACATCCAAGCCATATTTTATAACATGCACCATTTTGATTAATTATTACTGTCCTAAAAAGAATTTTTCACTCATCAATTATTTTCACACTATACATAAAAAGAAAACAAAAAGCTCTGCCATTGAATATACCAATAAATATTCTTTAGCCATAAGACAATTAATAATTCTTTTCATAATTTGAAGAACATTAGACTTGATGTTCACAGTTGACTTGTCTTGAAAAGTGAGCAACTACATCTCCTGCACTCATTCAGGTGGACTCAACAATGTTGCCTGTGTTCAATGTTCTGTTTTTCCTTCCACCAATGAGTTAGGTCATCAGGAACACCTCCTGAACAGAAATCCCCAAATGGACACTTTAAATGTCTGGACAAAACTGGATGTGGTTTTCTATGTAACCGGTGTAGAAGTGCCTGTATGAGCCATCTGAAAAAACTCTTATCCTCATTGTTCACAACTACAGAAGTATTATTCATGCAGCAGTCTGGGCCTCCATTCTTCTGCCTTCAATTTACATATCATTACAATTCTTCCTTAGAAATAAAAACCCCCACTTTATTCTGAATCCTGTGCTCCCATGTGATACAGACCAGGTTTTTCCTTCACCTGCCAATAACTTTACGGTTCATTCCCTTTCCTTCTGTATTATTATAGTAGTAACACACTGGATGTTTAGGAAAAGCATGTCTGTAGGCTGTTAGTGTCCAGATGTGTGAGACACAGGGAAAGGAAGGGGAACGGAGAGAAAAAAACAGGAAGTGAAAGAAAACTGAGAGGCAGAGGAGGGCAAGGGAGGGAGGAAGGGAGGAAAATGGGCAGCTACCCCATTGATACAAGAAACAACACATCTGATTGCATTAGGAAATGTTGATTGAATTCTTGAGGACATAGCACAAGTCATGAGGTATTTTCAGTCAGATTGCTGTGGAAGCACTTGTGCATAACAAGCATGCTTACATCTAAAATTTTTTCCCTGATAAATCTGCCTTGTGTTTATTTAACAGGTTTGGGTTATTTTCAGTGGCTTCATACTGAATACACCAATATCCTTCATCTCATTCAACCACAGTGTGATACCCAGTGTGGGTAAATACTTGACCTTCCCCTAATTTAAAGCACATTTAGAATTATGTCACAAACCTGCCCTGTGCTGTCTAGTGTCATGATCTCCTATGGCTTCCTATTCCAAGCAACCTTGGACTAAATTTATACTTAGATGGAAGAACTTTTGAAGAATATATTTACAATAATAATGATAATAATAAAAAAATACATTTTGGTAGTTCAGAACACAAGGTTCTGTGAGTAGGCATTCTGAGCCTTTACAGAAAGATGCAATAGAATTCGTTACAGGATTATAAAAGGTTATAAGACTTGAAAGCAGACTGGAAGATTCTTTAATACAGAGTCTATATACTGTTATATTTTAAGGCCCTGACCCTTTCAGAGTGACAAATCATGATTGATTAAAATGGTCACATAAAAGGGTATTTGTTTCAGCAAACTGCTTATAAAATATGTTGTGGTTCCAAAATCGGGCTGTATTATCAAACGTAAACATCTACAGATGTTTGTAAACTTGATTCTGCCATCTTGAAGTCAAGACCAGAAAATATTATACAGTGTGTATTTTGGGAGCAATTGGTCGATCCTAACTGCTAAAGAAATGAAAATATGTTCTTTCTTGAGGTTGTTAAAATCTAATATATTAACAATTATGGAAGGAAGATCAGTAAACATTGATTTACTCCTGTAGGTTAATAATATTTTCTCATACATAGTCATTGTTTTTCATAGGATCATAGGGAAATTCAGATTGGAATGAGCTTCAGGAGGTCCCTAGTCCAATCTTCTGCCCAAAGAAGGGCCACATCTGAGGTCACATCCATTGTGTCCAGCTTTATCCAATCTGCTCTTGGAAACCTCCAGACACAGAAGCTGCACAATGCCTCTGTTTTCACATATTTCCACTGTCCCTCATCCTCCAACCATGCACCACTTCCTTAGCTAAGGCTTTTCTTTTGCTTTGTATGTTGTCATAACTATGTTTTAATCCCTAAACTGGATTTATATTGGTGTACCTTACTACCTGTAGAAATTCCTGGTGATACTAATGAGATTATGCCCAAGTGCAAAGGCATCCATTCCTGGGGCAGGACTGCAGACTTTCTATACAAGCGAAGGAGAACAAATACCCTGTTTAAAAAAAAAAATTCATAGAATTTCAACTTGCTTTTGAACAAACACATTTTCTGTAGATCTCATTTGCTGAGCAAACAAAACCCAAATATCAAAATAAATTTAACAAAAACAAAAACAAACAGACAAAAAAAAAAGAAAAATAACAACAACAAAATAAAAACAAGTCCCTAAAATCCCTTCCATTAGACATATATAATTTAACATCTCTAATTTAACAAAGCTGTGTGGGAAAAAGAAGCTGGAACTGTAGATCTATTTAAAAGATTAAGTCAAATCCTGAGAAGTTTTATATAATGCAGCAGT
Organism: Sturnus vulgaris; assembly: GCF_052056855.1. NCBI lineage: Eukaryota > Metazoa > Chordata > Aves > Passeriformes > Sturnidae > Sturnus > Sturnus vulgaris. Next base: position 39,746,866 of record NC_142244.1, on the reverse strand, counting down.
GATCTTTCTAGAAATTTAACAATTTTTTTATTCAGTATGCTAGCTTATCCCATATATTTAAGGACAGAAACAGGCAAATAAATGAAGACAAGATTTGAGACTGTGACATAAAAAATAGAGAAAACAGGAGTCTAATATATACTGTCAGATAAAAGGAGCCTGAAGGGAGATGATAACACAGTTTAAATACCCTGAAGTAAGCAATATCAAGGAATGAAGAGAGTTATTCACACTGCGTAGTAGAGCTAAACCAATTTGTGTTTAACAGGACCTGCAAATTAAAAAAAAAAAAAAACCAAAAAAACCCAAAACAACAAAAACCAAAAAACGTGTACTACTCTTCGCAAGACAATATGAACATTTTAGGGGAATAGTACTGCATAACTAGGACTCCAGCACAGAGACTGTCACATTCTTCAAGTTTCTCCAAACCTTTGCTCCCTTGCAGGTCATCCAGGTAGGCTCTGGCCCTGCAGCTGTCCCCTCTCAGTGGGATGCCCACCCTCCACCCACATTAATCACGTTGGCCAGCTGGAGCTGTGTGCTCACCTTTACCCACAAGGACAGGGTCAGTTAGTGCCCACCCAGCTCTCACCTGTGACAGACACAGGGAGACAGCCCGTTCCTGAGAAGGCTGCTCTGAAAGCATGAAGACTGAAGCATCTCCATGTGAAGGCTGGCACAAGGACCAAGGTCACTGCACACCACCCACCAAGCTGCACTGTCCTGAGCACTTAGCAGTGACCAACACCAGCAGACCAAAAGCCCTGTCTGTCATCAAGGGCTTTCATATCATCATTATTATATGATGCCTGCATTACACAGTTTCAGGGTGTTTCTTTCTGATTACTGGACTAGTTTATATCTAGTCTATTCCAATCTCCTGCATGCTTATTACCAACAAAAATGGAACAGGTGTGCTCCTGGAGTACATCTTCCATCCAGATTTCATCTGGGATGTTTCTCGTTTAGGTGCTCTGAGACCCCTCAGAACAAAAGCAGAGAAAATGTGGATGGTGGGAGTTCAATTCAAAAGTGCACTCTTGATCCAAATTTAAATGCTAATGGAGATTAATCCAATTACTCAGAGTTTCCAGGCAATTGCCTTCTTAGCCCTCTTCACCTGGGTGTAGAAAAATCTGGGCTTTAATCCCAGCATGGATCTCCTTTGTTTCTGCATTTTTACTTTTGTCTTCCTCACCCTCATGTTCCCAGTTTCTGCAGGGACCATCATTTATACTGATAACTGCACAGTTTCCTACTTCGTCTTTTTCCTACTTTGCCCCAATATATTTATTTTTTTCATTGGAAATGGCAGTCCCTGCATATCACATTTAGCAAACATGCTTGCTTCTCCAAGACCACGGACCCAAAGGAAGTGGCCCAAAGATTTCCAGAGATTCAAACGCCACCAGAGGGAAACCACTGTTTTACAGAGGAAAGGACAGAGGCAATAACCAGCCTACAACAGTAACACAGCACTTGTGGAGGATGACCTACTTCTGGAGAGGCAACAATGCCTCTTCAAATGCTCTACTACTCTGTTCCACTGCATGGAACTCCCTTACAGTTCATGATTAAATCAGAGTAATCATACAAGGGAAAGAAAATTCCACATACGTTACAATTAGATTTTAAAAAATGCCCTTTCAAAGCTCAGCATCACAGATCATCTTTGATTTTAAAGACATTTTATTGGTCATGATGACTCCACATAGGTCTGAATCCATTGCAATAATATCAAAGATGACAGCATAACCAAAAAACAAGAGAAAATGAAGGCAGGCATTGTCTTCATTATTCCTTTATATTGCAATATCTTCTGCAGGATAAATCAAGTGGATTTTACAAGCTGGGTGTTACAGCACAGATTCATTTTTCATAGCTTTCATACACATTTTTCTGCATTAAGCAAACAACTGCCAAATAAAGGCTAAACTGTGCTTTTGGAGTCAAGCCATCCCTCAAGCAGTTCTGCATGAATCACACTGTGTTTATTGGTAGCCTCAGACAAACAAGCAGTAGCCTTGACTAATGACAACAAACATAATAAAATAGCTATGCCTTTTTGCTTCTAGAAAAGAGGAGAGAGATAGCATAACCACATTCCTGCTTGTTCTGATGTTATAGTGATTTTTCTGTCAGTGCCAGACAAGACAGACATCCTTTCTCAAATTATTTCTTAAGGAAGGAGTGGCTGACCAACAGCAAGTAAATTTGGAATGATACAAGTTACCTGGATTTTATTGTCTTGATAAAGATTTCCCACATGACTCAGACAAGTCATTTTTATTATCTCTCTCTCTGTTCCCAAGCATTATGTATGAAAATAATTACTTCAGTGTGTCTTAAGAAAACGTTCATTGCATATTACTTGACACTATGGCAAGCAGAATCATACAGTCCAAGATCTTTCACATGTGGGATGAGTCTAATTGTTTTGAGAGATGTTATATACAAGCACAATAACATGGTTACAATAAGAGAGCCTGATTCATTATTGTAATTATCTTCCCAGGAATACAGAGAAAATATTATACCTGAGTAATATTTCATCGTCTTTTTCTTTAGAGCCTGAGAAATCACTGGAATGTTGAAATATAAGTGCCAGCATTCCTTTCTCAAATCAAGACTGAACAGAGAGGATTTAGAGCGGCAGCACCACCTATTGGTAAATTTGTCATCAAATTACCTAAAAAGCAAACAGAAAATTACCAAAGCAGACCATAAAATGAAATGCAAGCTATAACCTGTAAACTTTATCTCCAACTGCATCATCCTACTGGCAAGATCCACGTGAAACTAGGACCCACATCAAGGGGCACCCACATCACTAGTGCCACAGAACTCTTCTTCCACATGAACTTGTTCTTTTAATATTGGCAATGTTTCCTTGAGCCACAATTTCACATTTTTTACCCCGGATAATTTTGCAGGTGCAAAGGCTGCCTAATTTGTGCAGAGGCTTCAGATAAAAATCAGGGTGGCTCTTCAAAGTGAGGATACACAGGAAAGAATGTTCCTGGAAGAGGCAAAGCCATCCTAAGTGGCAAACAGTTTATCAAGCTGTCAGCAGTGTCAGTTCTGGCTGCGAAATCTGAAAGAGCAACAAATGCAAGGTTAGCGAGTGATTATTACTTGAGGAAGGGTGGCATTCACATAACTGTGAAAAGAAGGAAATCTCACAGTTCTTATTGATGAGATTGTTTTTTCCAATGTGGAATAGCAATGTAAATACCTAGAAGATCATAACGAAAACACCCACCTCATCACCTTAAGCTCTGAAACAGGCTCTAGCGTGCAGATAAATATTTTGCTTGCTAATACAGTTTTCTATGGAGATGTTAAGCAAGAATTATGGCATACTGTAATGAAGGCAAAATGACACAGAAGGGAAAGTGCCATCAACTGTAGAGATCTGAGCAACAATCTGGGGGAAAACAAAAACCAAAACAGACAATTTCACCAAATAAGCTCAAAATTAGTAAAATCTATGGTCAGTCTAGTATCACATAACATCACACTTTTTACACTGAGTGTGTCAGCCTTTCTAGACCAAGAACCCATCCTCTGGCCAGTGCTATTGTGTTCAAACCACACCATGTAGTTTACACATCCTCACTGCCCATAGGCTTATCTGTCACTAGGTATTAGAGCAAGGCATTGCTCCTGGGGAGGCTTTGATCTATGGTGCTGAGACCATCTAAGGCAGACCTGGCTATCATATCACTTGTTCTGCAGCTGAGCATCCTCTCGGAAGACCTGTTCCAAAGCCTCTGTGCTCTTCTACTGCCAGCACAAGTTCAGTGTGCAAAGCATTTGCATCCACTGGGACCTAGTCTAGAACCACAGAAGTCTGAATACAAGGACCTCCAGCTTCCCTTGCACAACAAATATGGATATTTATTTTTTTTTAAGACCTCTAGTAACTAATTGCCTGCTCACATATATTTTGAAATAACTCATTAGTTTTATCATGGATTCAGGCTAAAACAGCTGGTCACATGACTATTAACACGCTACCTTCGGAATTCTGAGACCAGCCCAGCAGCTGAAATTACAAATACATGCCCTGGTTTTGCTGGTCCTACTTCTAATTACTCATTCCTGAGAATGTGATCAGTGTCAGCAGTTTCAGTGCTTAAGTTTCTCCTAGTGGTTACATATGACCAAATGCACAGTCTTCCTCCTTATAAAGTTTCTCACTGACTGACAGATCTATTTATTTACAGCTTAATAGACACAGGCTGCAGACTTCACTTACATCATTGCAATAGGATAAAGGGAAATATGAGCTGTGTGAAGGACAAGTGGCAGATGGGTGTCCTCATTCCTCACTTGGTCTCAATGGAAAATTTCAAAGGGGACAACATAGGACACTCTACAAGAATGTGGTCTTTTCCACTTTTTATTGCTATAGGGTTTTCATTCAGTTCTACAAAGTGATTCTCCAGAAGATTTGTAGAATCCAGGCCCTTTGCAAGAATTGTGGTGGTCATTGCTCTACAGATAGAAGCATTACCTGCAAATAATTCCATTGACATATTCTCCTTTGCTCTTTTCCTCTCCTGCCACAGCCACATTAATAAGTCACTAAGAGCAGGAAATAGAGACCAAGTTGTTTCAGATGACTAATAGAGTTCAGATAACCCAATTAATTTAGTGTCCAACATAAGGCACCTTAAAAGAACCTCAATTTTTCAGCAAATAGTCATTCAGCATTATATGAAGATAAAGTAACATTCAATAATCTCAAAGGAGATGCCAAGTACCAATTTAAAGTAAATGGGAACATCTTTGGGTTTCATTAAGACTTCTCAGACTTTGAGAATGAAAAGTCATATATTATTTCTAAAAGATTCACTTGTGCCTATCTAGAAATTACACTTTTGCACCCTGCACATTTGAAATTGCAGACACTGCACACTTCAGAACTGCGCTGAACTGAACTCCATATCTGCAAATAATTTCTGAATAATGTGGTCCTTTTTCCCCCATTTTGCAACAAAACAGAAGGATAATGTATTTTTTAACAGTACTGACAAAATATCAAAGCACACCACTAAGAGCATCTTTTCCTTCATTAGCTCCCTTTGATTTCATGTCATTGTTCTGGTTCCACAAAATAAGCATTTTGTCTCCTTTTTTTGGAGATGAAACAATTAAATACAGACAGAGAACTGGTAAACATTACAGCAATGACCTCTAAATACAATTTTAGGACATTTATTATTTATTACATAAACATTTGAATTTTCATTGAATAAGTTAATTTTCGGTTAACCATCTCCTACCTTCTGCCTCAAGAGAAAACAGGGATGTTGGCAAAGCCTGGGTTTTTCAAATGCCCAGCTGTCACAATGTATTCTACAATCTCACCTCTGGCATCTTTACAAACACCTACATGTTTGCCTAAAAGAGACCTTTCCTATGAATATGCTTTCCCAGCATATGTGCAAAATGGATGTCTGAATTTTGTGATTATCTCAATATCTTGGCATGTTTTTCAAACAGTACATATCCACTGGTCTTTACCATGCTTTCTATTTTTGTATTCTAATATTAATATACCTATTGTTATCTATACTACTTTCAATTTGTATTTCCTTCCATCTTTTGCTGAGCTCTAAACCAGCTCATTTCATATCTTCATCACTGTTGTTGTTGTTGTGGCTCCACTAGAAATTCTGCACACAGTGCCCCAAACAACTCCATATTTATACTGTAAAGAACAGTAAATGGGAAGAGAAGCACATATGATAAAATAGTCTGTTGTTGTAATCTTCTGGGTGAATGTTTTTCTCAGTCAGAACTTCCGTAAGAGAAGATTATGAAAGCTGCAGTCACTGTAAATAGCCAATTTTAAAAAGATCATCAGGTGCAAAATTGTAAGAGTGGTAGAGCTTACTCTGGGCCTTTTCCTTTTTTTTTTTTTTCCTGCATACCTCCAGCAGCTACAGCCTGCTTACATATAAGCCAGGCAGCTTATAGCTATAAGAGACTGATGCTCTTTTGAACTGCTGTTTCAGTTTACTGGTAGCTAGATCAAGAACAGAATTTTTTATTTTTCTAGCTTATTTTATTGTGGTGACTCTTCCTAATGTCACACTAAAGCCTTGCTCTGTCTATTTGCAAACTATCTAGGAAGTTTTTTAAAAAAATAACACAAAACAAAAAGCCCTCAAAAACCACTAAAATCATAATCATAGTTACCATAGAAACTATCTCTTAGGTACAGAACAATTTCCTAAAGAAATCTGCAGAGGAGTACTGTGTATCATCAGAGCTGAGACAGAATGGCTAAGAAAAATGAAGGACAGGCTATGCTCCAGAGCCTGAATTTCTCACAAGTTTCTTGCAGTGATGAAGAGTGTCTCTGTTGAAACAGGAATGGCTATGTGCACAGAAGGTCACACAAGTCCATCACAAAACAATAAAACAGAGTAATAAAACCTATCCCTTTGCATCTTCAAGTTGTTACACTTGATAAGAGTATGACCAGTGTGCTGCATCAGTCCCAGCCGATGGATATCACTCTTTGCATTTGTGTTTATATCTGTGGAAGAAATGACAGAGTTCCTCTGGATGGAAATAATGTGTTATCTGGGCTTCTCATGGTACTGACATCTTCCAGTCTTGTGATACTATGAGAAAAATAAATCTCTTGTCATTTCAGCCCATAAATGGCTCCCTTTGGCATTAAAAAGTCTGCAAAAACCATAATTACAATTGCAAAAAAAACACAGACAAAACCCAAGTAACAGATCTTACATGCATTCCCAATGCATGACATCTCAGGCATAAGTGCAGACACTTTTCTACTCAAAGATGCTGCCAAATGAAAAAAAAAATGTCAGTGCTATTTGTTCCTGCTACTAAAAAAAATATGTTTTCTGAACTGCGTTTCAAAATCACTTTGTATTGAGAATGCCTTCTGGAACACAATCCAGAGCTGTTACAGGAGAATTCTGCTACCACCTTCTGGCTGACAGAAATTCTTAGCACTTATTTAACCAGCACACACTGAGTTCATAATGCATTTGCTGTTTTTCAGTCTGCACTCTTCACATGTTACTGCCCCATCTTCTTTAATACATAAATAGGAGTTACACACAAAAACTCAAACTGTCATTTTGCAAACCCTTCTGTTTTATAATTGGGAAGATTTAATTTTTTCACAACCAAAATTAAACTTCTTGACATAAAACTAAGTGGGCTTTTTCCACGTCTTATCTCTTTCAAAAAAGTGTTGTGATTCAATCCAATTTATTTCATTATCAATGAACAGAGAAATCCATTGTTAACAATACTATGAAAAATGCTTCACAAAAAGTGGTTTTGTAAATTCTTTAGCAAACTTCTCCCATTGCATGTGCAATTAATCCCACTAACTTCACAGCATCAGAAACAAATGTAATCACTATGCTAGATAGCTGCTTTTACTTGAATACACTTGCTAGCAGTAAACTGAATTTAAAAAAAGACCATAACCAGATCATAGCCTCCTTAGCTGTGTTATGACCTCTTCTACTGTTGCCACGATTTATTCTTAAAACTTCTGCAGTTGCCAAACAAAATCAGCAATTTTTTCTTTTGCCCTTAAGTAAGTAGCCAGACGCCAGCTCCAGAAAAGCCTGAAGCTGTTAGATTCATGTTTCAGAATCCTTATGACAAACAAATTTACACTGTGTATTTAGGCATTTTAAATACTCTTACTTTGAAAACAACATCAGATGTGAGGAACTGTCCAAGAGAGCACCTTGCATGACTTTGGTAATACTGACCAAGTAAAATTAATTGCAAGAAAAGTGTAGAGGAGCAAAGTAAAGGTCACCATTATTTACCAGAACTAAGTCCAGGTCACTTTGAATGTAAGCCCTTTCTGTTGCTGAAACTGGTACTAAGAACTTCAACCAGATTTAGATGTGTTAGTCACCTCCAAGGGAAAAGAAGAAAAAAGGACAAAAAGCTGGAAATGGAAGCTCAAACACTCCATGAAAATATGCACCAAGTTAAGGTGAACATGTTACTATACAGTAACTCTTAAATATCTGATCTAGAAACTCATAGAACCATTAAGCTGGATGAGGAACCCTAAACAGCACCAAGTTCCAAACCCCCTGCCATGGGAAGTGATGCTATCCACTAATACCACTGGATATTGTTGCTCAACTTGGACTAAGTTGCTCAAAGCCCTATCCAACTTGCCCAACCTGGACTCGAACATTTCCATTCTCTGAGCAACCTGTTCCAGTGCCTCACCACCCTTACAGTAAAGAACTCCCTAATACCTAATCTAAACCTGACTTCTTTCAGTTTAAAGCCATTATGCCTTGTCCCATCACTACATGTCTGTGTGGAAAGTCCCCTCTCCATGTATCTTGCAGCCCTGCTTGCGTACTGGAAGGATGCTCTAAGGTCTCCCTGCAGCTTTCCCTTCTCCTGGCTGAACAACCCCAGCTCTCTCAGCCTGTCTTCACAAAAGAGGTGTTCCAGCCCTCTGGCATCTTCATGGCTCTCCTCTGCAACAGCTCCAACAAGCCAACATCTTTCTTTTGCTGGGGCTCCAGAGCTGAACACAGCAGGTGAGGTCTCATCAGAGTGGAACAGAGGGGCAGAATCCCCTCACTCGCCCTGCTGGCCACGCTGCTTTGGATGCAGCCCAGCCCAGACTTTCAGGGCTGGGAGTGCACATTGCAAGGTTGTGTTGAGCTTCTTATCCACCAACACACCCAAGTCTTCAGAGCTGCTCTTATTCCATTCTCTACTCATACTGGACTTTTGCTTGGGATTGCCCTGATCCATGTGCAGGACCTTGCACTTTGCCTTGTTGAACTTTGTAAGGTTTACGCAGGCCCACCTCTCAAGTCTACTAAGTCCCTCTGGATGGCATATTCAGTTTCAGCTCTTCTCCCACCAGTATTCCTGTAATCCATCAACTTTGTGTTTGAATTGCTTTGGGTCACAGCATTAGTGTGCTCTATGTAGCTACACAAATTATCTTTCTATTTTCTGTCATCTGGAGTTGAATTCTTTAAATTTCAACTTAGCATTTATGTTTAATAATTCACAGATTGTGTAGTATTTCAATCTTGTTTCAGCTGCAGGAGAGATGAAAAAGGTCATTATAAAACATGCATCACTACAAGTTATGACAAAGCAGCACTCTGGAGATTGTTTCTACATATTGCATCAAACAGGTTTTACTTTCTGCAGCAAGGTCAAAGGCACAGAAAAATTTAAATGGGGAAGCATCAACATATTGAACTCAGTAACGAAATTTCCAGTCTTCTTAGCAGCACCTGAAAGCAGACTTCTGAAAGCTGCTTAAAATATTATAATGTTTTCTAGATATTGCAGGCACACAGATTACTTAGAAAATTACCTTTGAAAATTCTGCCTTAAATGAATTCCAACAATCGCACAGCAAGCCTGTGCTAAAGTCTGATATCAAAGGAGGTGGTGAGCCTTAATGAAGCATCTACTTAAATTCAGGTCATGCTTTAGCAGCAAGCACTCTGGTGGATTATTAGAAGCGGATGCTGTTTAATCTTTCTTACCTCCTGGGAAAACCTGGCATTTAAAAAATCATGGAAGGGGGAGAAAAGTGTTCTCTCCCAAAAAGTCACTTGCTCTGCTCCTCCATGAGGTGCGACATTTTAAGATGCTTTGCCCATCAAATCTGAACATATTCAGTTGAACAGGACAGCATCTTGCAAACTCTCAGACTTCTGGATTTTAGCTTTACAAGGACTTACGTTTGTATTTTAAACGTCTGCTAAGCTTCCTAGAGGAAGGATTTGTTTAATTATTTTACATTTTGATATTTTCAGATCTGAAACAGAGCTACCTGTCTTGATTTTAAATGAGTTCTTAGAATCCATTTAAATTTCAAGGACGCCCTCTCTGTTCCAAGGAAGTTGAGGGAGCCCAAAATGCCCTCTGCCTCTAATTAGAAACAAAAATATTCTGGTGTGACACAACAGCTCTAGCCTGAAGCTTGAGTCTTGAAAACCTTCTCCTCACCCTCCTTCAGACTTACTGAAATCTGGTTTAGTTTGGAGCTTTTTTGCAATCCCATGTTCAGCATTTCTGCACGAACAATGTCTTGATTTGAAGACTCCAAGATGAAAGACTCCTCACCCAACAAACTGGCAAGCAAAGATTCTGCATTTTGAGAAGTGAGCTGAAACAGATTCCAGTTCTACAAGGAAACAACGCCGTTTCCAATGCTTGGAAATGCACCTAAGTCCCATTAACCATGGATGAGATGGAATGACTTTTAACTGGCAGAAATTCAGTATGGCTTTGTTCAAGGAAATCTTTGAACAGAAATTAGCTCTGTGAAAAAAAAAAAACAAAACACCAAAAAACCAAACAAATAAATAATAAAATAAACACAAAAACAGAAAAAAGAAAAGAAAAAAAAAGAAAAAAGAAAAAAAGACAAAAACGGGAGGGGGGAGATAAAGGGATATAAACCCCTCTGCTGTAATAAATACCTAAAATCCAGTGTGTACATTCTCCTGTGTCATGTCTGTTCAAGGTAGAATACTGCTTCCAAAATTTTTTAACGTAAAATTTCTGACATGAGAAAAATAGAGCAGATGTAATTAAAATAAAAAGTGTACACTCACAAATCTTTCACTATTTCTCAGATAAGATGTCTTATAACACCTAATACCAATCACTAGAGGCACCATAAAAGTTTGTCTAACACTCTGGATTCCAATACTGTGGAAGACTTTGAAACTGCAATAAAGGACAAACACATAAAAAATTATCTATGTACTTTTCATGTTTTAAGTTCAAGACAACCAAAACTCAGTGATCATCCATTAGACCACTATTTCTTATCACTCTGAATCTCAAATGAAAGGTTTCTACACAAAATATAAAGGAATAAATTAGATTTAAGTCTATCATGCCCACAAGATGATTATCTAAATCTTATTTGAACAAGTTAATTTCTACCTTTCCAAAACTGGGTTGAAAGCCTCTCATGCCTTCCTATCAAGCACAGAAAATGCCTTTTTGAAGCTGTGCAGACTTCTGTGAGATGAGGATTATGTACTGTCAATTTGTCATGTTTTTGTGCAGGCTGAATACATTCAATTTCAAGAGCTGATTACAAACCATTATTTGCTTCTATAGTGTTCTATGGAACAAAAAACTTAATTATATTGAACATCACATACACAGACAATGGATACAGATTAGTAACTGTCAGAGACCTGGCTGTGTGTTAAAATTAACAACAAACTGAGTTTTCAGATAACTTTTTTTTAATGCCATACGCTGTAGAATTTTGAATTATGAAGCAAATACTTTTTTGATTTCTGTCTGGAAGATATAAAGGCATGTCTCCATATCAGTGAGATAGCAATTAGGTGGGGAATATACACATGATACTTTTTGGGAACACATGGACTGTATTTTTTCTTTTCACAAGTCTCCTCTAAGTGTTAGAACCAAACTCCATTACTAATGTCATAGGAATGCTACTGTTTAATCCAGTAAATACCACACTGCTAAAATAACTCCTCTTGAATTTTAAAAAAATAGTCTTTCAACAGAATTTGGTGCTGCCTCTGCAGAAGCATAACTTTTTTTGCATTGCACAAAGCCAACAAAATGTTAGCGCCTTCTAAAACGGATGTATGCTTGCACGCTATGGCTGAAATGCGACCACGCTCACAGAAATACCAAGAAACTTATTTTATGGATATAAATCGCATTTTATTTTCATGTGGCACTTTCATTGACAGGGAAACAGATGAATTTTATGTTTTAATAACAATTCTTCACCTTATGGTAATGACATGCATACACCTATATGCAACATTTCTGTCCATCTTCTACTTATAAAGCATGTAACAAAAAGAAACAATTAAATGCTTTTATATAGAAACTTTCTTACATCTCCCTTTTCTTTCCAAACTCTTATTACCACTTGTATTTTTATACATTAAAATGCTTCCAGTAAATAGCAAGAGACTAGAAGTTTTTTCTGCTTTAAATTACAACAGGCCTCAATGGGAATGGCAGATCAGGAGGAAACACTCAATATTCAATGGCTCAAATGTGTATCTTTATGTGAGACACACATAAAAAGATCCCAGCAGACATCAAGCATCAACTCACAAGTTTGCAGAAGTTCAGGGCTACATGGGAAGCAGTCTCTTGATTATTCTTTTTGCATCCTGAAACTCCCTTTTAAGAAGCACTTTATTTTGTTCATTCTATGCATGCATGCTTCAGGATTTGTCATATGATGTACGAACACCTAGGCAATTCTATTTTAAAAGCTGGACAGAAGATGTTTAACTAGGAGGAATCAGTTTGCAATTGCAGACTCAAATGCAGATGGCCTGTAGTTATGTATTTAGAAATGCATGTTGTGACAAGAGAAGGAATGGCTTCAAACTGAAAGTTTTAGACTCAGTAGTAGGAAAACATTCTTCACTGTGAGGGTGGTGAGGCACTGGGACAGTGGATGCCCCATCCCTGGAGGTGTTCAAGGCCAGGTTGGATGGGGCTTGGAGCGCCGTGGTCTAGTGAGGCTGGAACTACATGGCCTTGAAGGTCCCTTCCACTGCAAACCATTCTGTGATTTTAAATACAACCTCTATAATGCATACTACACAGGGTATATAAGTTGGCCAGCTGTCAGGAACAGCCAGGCAAACTTTAAGGGAACTAAGAAAACACTAACACAAATTAGTGCTTTCCACAGTACGTTTCTGACGCTGGTATCTGTGCTTCAGTGCAGACAAGACAGCCATGTAAGACATACGCACAAGCACTGATTTCAAAACAAACTCATGCGCAAGGAAAAAAAAATAAAAGAGGAAAGGAAGAAAAAGAAAAAAAAAAAAAAAAGGAAAAAAAAACCCGCCAGAAGTTCTGCCGAGGCCGACCATTCCCCCACAGCGGCAGCACCACTACCGGGCCCAGGCACCCGGCGGCTCCACCGCCTCACCCCGCGCCTGCGCGGCCGCCCGCCCGCTCTCGCCGTGCCCCGAAGCTTCGTGAAGATTCCGGAAGGCTCCGGCCGGCTCTTTCCGCCGCGGGAGCTGCCCCGCCCCCGGTGCTGCGGCCCGGCTTCCTGCCTCCCTGCCTTCCTTCCCTCTTCCTTCCGCCGGGCTCGGCAGTCCCGGGTGGCGGGGCAGGAGGTGCCGCAGCCATGTCTCTGCTGTGTTACAACCGGGGCTGCGGGCAGCGCTTCGACCCCGAGAACAACACGGAGGGTGAGAGCGGCGGAGGGGCCGGGGCGGGGGGCGGCCTGCGGGGCGGTGTGAGCCCGTCCCGCCCGGGGCTGGGGGCTGCCGGGCTGTCACCCCGGGACTCGCGTGTGGGGCCGGCGCTGGCCCGGCACCGCACAGCGCTGTCATGGGTGCCGGAGGTTCGCAGGGCCGACACTGGCTTCTCTGCTCAGGGCCTCTGTGGGTGTTGCATTCATGGCAGTTACCAGCGGCTTTTTTGCTTTTTAGCTTGGTTGTTTGCTTTGGTTTTGTTATTTTTTTTTTAGTTCAAGTGTGTGCACTTACACCACGTAATTAAATGTGTCTGAAGGGCACGCGTATGTCTGCTTTTCCAAGCGCCTTGAGCGCTTGCAGTGCTTCTCCTGTGTGTGCTGGGTGAAACGTATTAAAAGCTCTGTCGTTTGGGGTTTGATAATTCCACAGAGGCTGCTCAAGGGTGATCTGAGTTTCCAGAAAGCTCGCCCTCACCTGGTTCGTAAAGTAACTCTGTTGGTTGGATTTCTAGAATGCCCTCTTTGCGTTAATTTAATTTTTAGTAACCCCCAGGGTTAGAAATATTAACATGTTCTAGCCTGTGCATTTTCCGTGGTTTAGAACCGGGGCAATAAAGAGTGCTTATTTTTCTAAGCTACATGTTTTTGCATAGAGGGGCAACATATTGAGTAGGACTTAATAATGCGAGTAACAGCAGAAGTGGGCATAGTTGTGGAATGCTTACATAGTGATCTCTTCCACCCCTATCCCCTACACCTCCTTGCGCCAAATGGCAAAGCAGAGAAGGGTATTTATTGCTTAAAAAAAAAAGAAAAAAGAAATTCTGTTAGGATTTTGTGACCTGTACTCATTATAAAAGTAAAACTTCTTTATGATTTGTGATCAAGCTGTAGTGAACTAGGTCGGGTTGGCATGGCCATATGCAGACTGTCTGGTGCTTGGAACAATTTCATGACATGAAATTGGTTTCAGTAAGTGGCTGGTACATGTAGTGGAATCACTGTGTCCTAGACTAAGCAGTTCTGAAGGTAAGTGTAATTATTCACAGATACCTACAGAGAACCAGGTTTTGCATTTGGGTGACCTCTACAAATTTCTACTTTGACCCTTAATGAAACGACTAATAAAGTGCTTTAAGGATGTAGCAGTAAGGAGATAGAAGTGTGTGCACGATAGGATCAGTTTGGCTATGAAATTGACACCAAAAAAGCTCCAGAACAAACAAAAACCTGAAAAATTGTGGTACTCGTGTCTCCAAAATTATCGGAGGGTTAGAGAAAATGGCTTTGAAATACTTTGGTCTTCCTGGTAAAGGAGCGGTATTACAGCAGTGGAGACGTAATTTGTTTTGTTGGGGTTTTTTTCAGTGAAAATGTAGAACAGCAACCAAAGGCTGCAGCAATCTGATCTCATACAAATCAGAACTAGAATATGATTTTATCTGCTTGTATCCTAATTTCCCGGTTTTCCCTACCTAGTGTGAGAAGGGCTCCATCGTGTCAGACAAGAGCTGTTGGACTCTATGAGTGCAGACGAGCTGGTGTTTTACTGTCCTTTTGCAGGGACAATGATCAGACCGCTCAGGGGACACATCCCGCTGGCTCTGCTGTGGCACTGCAGAGCTCCTTGTCCTGGCATTTTCTTTCCTAGAGCACGCAGGGCCGTCAGGAGGCAGCAGCCAAGTGGGCTGTCATTTGCTCCAGGATGGACCTGCTGCAGAGCAGGCTCCAGGGAGCGAGGAAAAAAGATTGCCCTTGGCCAGATGGATGAGCAGGCGCTTGTCTGTGTCTGCCGTGAGCTGGAGTGCAGCCACGCCAGGGTTAGCTGATTGTGAGGTGGTTCTGGTCTCTAGAACGGTTGCTGTTATTAACAGCATCTCTAGTGAAAAGTGCTTGTGAAGAATTACAAATACTCATTTAAGTCCTCTGACTCAGAAATAATCTTTGCTACAAAACAGGGTTTATTTTTACTCTCATGATGCTTCTAATGACATACTTTTAGAAAAGAATAGTCTGCTTTTATTTTTATTTGATTTAACAATGAAGGCCCCTATGAAAAGTAACCATTTTTTTCGTTTTTAATTTTCCTGTGAGTTTTACCAGCATTAGCTTGTCATCCTGAAACTGAAGGAATTGATAGAGGTTTATAGATATATTTGTAAGTCTTGCTGAAGGACTCATGTCCCAAAATACGTGCATTTTGAGTTAAAGTGGGAACTGATGTCCCTCAGATTGTATTAGTACTTTAGACTTAGGCACTGAATATAAAATAAAAGAAAATTATACAGTACAAGATTTCTTTGAAAATCTATGTATTTATAAAAAAGCTGAGAACAACCAAGTTTGGGTTGGGTTTTTGCCTATTAAGTATCTGTAGGCAGATTGCTAATAAAGTTATTTATCACTTTTTTGTTTTCCTTCCTATTATGTGAATTGTTACTGTTTGTGTCACTTTTAATTTTAAATGTTCCTAATTTTACTTCAAAGGCTAGAATATAGTGTTTAGAGTCAAGTCAGTAAAATACTATTCATGTAGTAAATGTCAGTGAGTAGTTTTATAATCAGAGCAGTTTTATCATGTGAAAGGAATACAAGTAAAAGAGAACAGCTGTGTAATGCTGATAAACATCTGTGAATGCAAACACTTTCATTAATGGAGGTCGCGTTGCAGTGTTGTGTTTGTACAGAATCTGTTAGTAATAAATAGTATTGACATGTCAAAATTATGCATGTGGAAGACTAACCTTTGGGTTAAAGTCCTTAGGTGGCTTAGGATACTTCAAACATTGAAAAAATAACAAGGTAATGGCGGTTAAAATCATGAAGTCGTGACTTGCATTAGGAGACTTTTTTAACAGAATACTTCTTGATAGAAAGCTCTGATCAGGTTCGGATAGATGTATTTGAAGCCGTAAACAAGTATTTTCTGTGTGTCAGGTAGCTATAAGGTCACCTTCTTACTTCTGCAAAATTGCCAGTAAGGCCTGATTACTGATGAAGGCTGGGGATGGTCCATAGAAAGTTTACTTTCTCCACGTGGAAGGAGTAGTTTGTCTTAGATACCTGCTTTCTAGTTTGTGTTGTATAATACTTAAGAAGAAAGAAGACATGATTGTTTATGTTTATTATATGCACTCAGCTGTTTTTTGGGGAATTTGGATTTTTCTGAGTAATGATGTGCACCTGGGGAAGTGGGGCAGCTCATGGCATACATGAATTGTAAATGTGACATTTTTGCTAGGTTTGTAAACATATGAATAAAGATTCTTGGTATGCCTTAATATTAATAATAATCATTATCTTCTAGGTTCATGCACATACCATCCAGGTGTGCCCGTTTTTCATGATGCTCTCAAAGTAAGTATGCAACTATTCTTTTAAGTATTATCTTTTTGTTTTTTCATCTTTTTATTTCTAGATTTTTCAGTGTTGAAAAACTGATGTTCAGCCTATCATGAGCAACCCCATGAAATTAGAAAAGCAGAGTTACTCATTTCCTGAAAAAGAAATTAAAAACTCCACTCATATGGTCTAAATTCCATGCAGGTCTAGATGACTTGTTTCCTGTTGATTGACTGACTTTAGGTCTCTCAGCAGTTTAATTAGGTCCTCTAAATAGGACTATGGTGCCATTGAGAGGTTTCATACTCTTTCAGTTAATTAACCTGCTTGGAATTCAGAGCAGCTGCTTGTGGTCTAAGGTGGCCAGGGCACTAATAGGTATGTGACATTTGTCTGCTGTAAAAAACAGTCACGTTCATTTAATCAGCCAAATGAAGATGTTGGTTAAATTGGAATTGGTCACCCATGCCTCTTATGCAGCTGTCCAGGATTCTTGGGCTCCATCTTCACTGATGAATTAAATATACCTGTGACAAGTCTGCAGTGCTTCAGCCAGCTGCACAGTGCATCCTTGGTTCTGTGCTAAACTGTTTTCTCTCTTCAGGATCTACTGGATGCATACAATGTGCTTACAGGGAATCATTTGAGACACAACTGCTGAAACAGTACTGGAAATCATTCTAATAATTTAATTGTGCATAGTCAGAAATCTGGTGTCCAGAAATGGAGCCTGGCACTTAATTAGTATCGATGTAGCCTAAGTGACTTTTCTTGGGACACTAAACTGCTGTTTAGCTGAGCTTTGAGGGGTGTGTTGTATTTTTTTTCTTGGTACTTAGGAACTACTTCTACTGGAAGCGCATCCCAACCAATGTAGTGTCTTTTGTCCTTGTGAAAGCTTCTGCATTTGTTCTGGGCAGTGTGTTTGCTGTGAGCTGTTGTTTATATTGCAGTATATTCACCATCGTATACCACTGACGAATTGGGACAAATACTTTTTGATCAAATACTGTACTGTTGCTTAGACTATGGTAATTTTTTTTGTACAACACTATAGTTGTACTCACAGCACAGTACAAAACACTTCTATGTAATTATAAAGAAAGAAATTATACAGCTAGCTCAAAAACTTACGTTTACTCTCTCTTTCTCTTTAATATTCACTGTTTATAGACAAGTACCACTTTCCCTCTTCTCCTTATCATTCCTTTTGACCTAACTAAAAAAACTATCCTAATTGCAAATAAACAGTTTTCTTTCTGCTATAAGTTCTAGATAATCTAGGTGGGCAGGATGAACCTTTTGCCTCCTCAGTTGTGGAAATGGTTAATATTTTGAGGGTATTTCAGAACCACCTACCTAAAATCCATTGTATTGCGCCACTTAAGCTTTGAAAGCGGTGGCACATTAGTCAAACTGTTGCCTCTAATAAGGTTCTTTGAGTTCTAAGATATATTATTCACAGTGGCAAGGCAATTTGCTCTAAAATTGAATTTCTGGTTTATATAATAAAAAGTGCTCTTGATTGATGTAGTTGGATAGCTGTGCAATGCACATATCCAGCTCTGTTGGTGGGAAATAAGCAATTGAAACATTTGGGTGGTGCTCAAGAAAAAAAAAAAAAATCCCTATCGTTTTTGGAAGAGGGCCTGTGCTTTGGGCCACAGGTGAGCCTGGTCTCAGGTGTAGTATTTGTTTGTTTTGCTTACATGTTACTTTATGAGATGAAGTAACATTTCTGTTTTCTGTTGTACAGAATTGGCACCTAACTTGTCATGGAAATATTGCCTCACATTTACTGAACTTTCTGATTAAGGCAGCGTAAGCAAACGAGAAGATTTCTCTGGCTTTTAAAGATGCAGATGATAATATTGTCCACAGAAGGGAAGAAAACAATTGCTAATCTTGATCTGTCATATCTTTTAAAGGAATATAATAAATATTTTGCTTTTTTTAAGCTGTTGTCAAGTCTGGTAGTCATGCCTGTGTTGTTTCTATTCCAAAATATTTATAGGGCTGGTCGTGTTGTAAGAGGAGAACAACAGACTTTTCTGACTTCTTAAGCATTGTGGTATGTACTCACGATTATTTACAATTTTTATACTTCTCAAGTGACAGTGATTAATATTAAATGCTGCATGTGCTTACATGTTTCCAATTAGCCTACTTATGTTAAAACTGTCTTAATTTTTACATGCTCTATTTTTCTTCATATAATGCTGCAGTCAAGGCTCATTTTCAAGCTTTAATTGTTAAAATTATCAAAATATGTTTTGATAGAGCTGCTTGCTAATAAAGAAGAATGGTTAATATTTATTGCTGCTTTGCTTGACTACAGAAAGTATGCATGTTTCTTTAACTTATATCCAAAATGAGAGTATTTTCCACTTTAGTGGTAGGGTTTCCTTTGCAGCCAGTGTTTAGAATGGGCTAAAGGAGGAGATGGAGCTGAAGAAATGAGTCAAGAAAATTTGTTGCAGTTTTTGTTAATTGTTAATGCACATGAACTATTTATATATATCAATAAAATACGCTTTCCACAATAGGGCTGTACAAAGGGTCTCCATAACAGCGAGAAACCTCCTGAGCCTGTTAAACCAGAAGTCAAAACTACCTCTGAACGAAAGGAGCTAGCTGAACTGAAACCTAAATTTCAAGAACACATAATTCAGGCACCAAAACCATTGGAAACAATTAAGAGGCCAAGGTACAGTATATGAAACTTTCCCATATTTGTAGTTAGTTGGCCAATATAAATCTTGCTTGGTTATTTAGTTTTATACATTTCATATAGTGTAGAAATTCTGAAATTAACCTTAGAGGGCCTTGGTTTTGGTAGCAGTGATGATGTTATCTTAAGCTTCAAAATATAAGAAAAGAATTCTGGTTATGATACTTGATCTTTCAGCACTTAGATCCACAAGAAGCAAAAATTGGACTCTATAACCTCATAGCTTAAAATGCCACTAGAAGCTGTGTTAGGTGTTTTAAACAGTAATAAAAGTAATTTTGTATTTAGATGCCTTAGTATCTCTGCTATATTTTTTTGTAGTGTTTAGGATTTTCAGTTGAAAGCCAAGACTGCCTTCTAAGTTTCTGGTCTGTTTTTTCATAAACACTAAGGATTGGCATTTACAAATATAGTTTGTTTGTTGAAGGCAGGTTTGAAAGGAAGAGCCTTGTAGGAAGATTAAAAGTTACTACTTTGTCTTCTATTAATTCTTTTTCATAAAGTAGGTTGACACTAATACATGGACTTTTTTAGCCCAGATGAGCCAATGACAAATTTGCAGCTGAAAGTGTCAGCTTCCTTGAAACAAGCTCTCGATAAACTGAAACTGTCATCAGAAAATGAAGGGAGAAAAGGTAAGGAGGCAGAGAGATTAAGTAGGTTTGTGATGCTAAGTGTCACACAAATAAATGAAATGCTAATCTTGTGATTTCTGAAGTGATAGTTTCCTGTAGTTGTTCTTTTTCTTAATAATCTGGGAAATACCTTGCAGTCCAGGGAATGATGGTTGAACTTCGAATGTGGATAACATGGATGCTTCGTTGTCAGGAGCAGTACATTGTCCTTAGCATTATTTGAACTGTGTCTTTTCTGAGATTTCCTGGTTATAATGGATATAATTGGAACATCCATTTCTGGATATATGACTGACAAGACTTACCAAGAAATGAAATTTACTCCCTATTACTGCAGGGACAGTATCATATAAAGCCTTCATAAATTGGTGAAATTCCTCCAAAGACTAGTTGGTTCCCCCTTGTCTGTTTTTCTATTTCTTCTTCCCACATTTTATTTGGAATTTGGTTCCAGAGCTACACTGCCCCTTAAGAAACTTTATAACTTCAACCTACGCTTATGGCTATTTTATGCTCTTTTGTTCTTGTGCCAAACTAATTTAGCTCTTCTTTCTCCATGGTATCCAAATTATTTCCTTGTGTGTATTTATAGACAGCAGTTGAAGCCTTTTACATTCTTAGTTTTAAAACTGAACAAGATGAATGATTGTTCACTTCCCCAGTGATTGTAATGATCCTCTTCATCTTTTTTTATTTACCCCACTTAAAATGTGCAAAGATATAGAGCCTAGAATTTGATGTATAGGTAATACAGCTTTTTGAATGTTTCTTTGTAGCTCTCTGGCAGATCTCAGTGTCAGGCAGAAAATAGAAGCTTGAAGAGGGAGGTTTCTCTAATCTCCTCCTTGGCTTATTTTAGTTCTTAATAAAAGCAAAGTGTTCAGTAGATTATACAATTCATTTGCTACTTTCATAATACTCTATTTTCAGACGAAGACAGTGATGAAATCAAGATTGGGACGGCATGTAAAAATGCAGGCTGTTCAAAAGTAAGTGGTTCAGTTGTACTCTAAATCCAGCTGGTCAGCTATTAAGTGAGCAGTTTTGGTTTTTTATGTGCTGCAAGTTTATTTGGAAAAGACACAAGGTCCATTGGGTTTTACAAATGCACATTTGATAATACACTTTAGTATGGATAAATGTGAGTTGTGTGCAGAAAGTCTAAGTCTGTTTTTTTTTTTTTAAAACCTGTCAGGAACATCTGATTAGCAAGCTTGTCAAATACATGGTACTAATATATTTTAACTTAACATATTAAATATAATATATTGGTGAGAGATGGCTTATTGATAACACTTGAGTTGCTCTTGTTAATCTGTGTGTAGATAGAAGCATCTACAGATCCTAACAGTTAATGCAAGAAAATTTATAAAGTCAGTGTTTTAACACTTCTAGCACCAAAATTAGTCATTATATTACATAGTAATTTAAAGTGAAAGGTACAATGACACATTTGTGTTGTGCAAAATGGGACAGTAAGATTTAAATAGCTATTTTACCTGACAGATTTTGCATTATCTACTGAAGCTCTGGTGGGAGGAGAACTTTGGCAGTCTTTATCTTGGGAAGAACTGACCTGATATTCAGTGGCTAAGTTGTATATTGCTTATTTTACTTTCTTTTGAGAATTCACATGTTTTATGAATTATGAATTTAATTTATTTTCAAGTTAAGTCCGTGTTTTCTCTGAATCCTCAGAGTATTTTAAAGACAGAAATCTATGAGGATGTGCAGTGACCTTTATGAGCATAGATGGTGTCACCATCGATGTGTGCCATTGAACTAAGTCAAAGTACAGCTTCTTAGCAGTGCCAGAGAACCTTCTGTGAAGGAAGGTTGAATGGTTACTTTGAAAAGCTGGGACAAGCCATTAGATCTAGATTATTTACCCACAAGCTTTGTAATACTTTGGTCATTATTTCTGGTTTTTGTTGTTTTATTTTTTTCCTTGCTCCAAATCCTGTAACAATAATACACTTTAAATGCTTTGTCCCACCAGACATACGAAGGACCACACAGCACAGAAGAAGTATGTATATACCATTCTGGTGTACCTATATTCCATGAAGGGTTAGTATTCAGCTAAATTCCATTTTTGTACCTGTGTTCTGTGAAGGGTTAGTATTCAGTTAACTTCAGGGTTTTTTAACTAGCCTGTTGCGCTTTCATGCTTTCTTTATTGATGTTGCTTTGATTTATTCTGTATTCCCTATTCAGTCAAAAATGGCAGTGCTTAAAGGGGGTATACTAAAGTAACAGTAATACTGCATAAAGGAAAGATCTTAAATGTTGACAGTTAATAGTGTCCTAAATATTATTTGTTAATTACTTTGCAAATTTTCAAGGATGAAGTATTGGAGCTGTTGTAAAAGAAAAACTTCTGACTTCAATACGTTTTTAGCTCAAGAAGGCTGCACAAGAGGAACACACGTATGGACTAAAAAGGATGCAGTAAGTAGCATTAAGATTGCATTCTGTAACTGGCCATTCTGAATTTTGAATACTGAAATGTAGCTTGTAGCTTGATTGAGTTATTACTGTAGCTGAGCTATTGCAATCACTACCTCTGACATAATGTATAGGATACTGTGCACAGCAATAAAACTGAGAAATGGAGTGTGAAGTAGTCTGTGGTACAGGTATACTTGATTTTTTAAAGACAATTATAGAATGTAGTAATGTACTAGAACACTTGAAAAACATTATTTGGTCACACCATGGATACAGGTGAACACAAAGTTCTTGTTACAAATATGTCGTCTGTTGCTGAGGCAAAATGGGTTTGACTCTGGAAACATCAGGAATGTTTAACAGAAGAAAGTAAAGGTACATTATAAAAAGTGTAGTTTTGTTACCTCCTTCTAGAGCAATTACTTCACAAATCCTTTACTTCCTTTAAATCCTATAATTGCTGCTTGCTTTGAAGATTTATGTTTTGTTCAATAATTATTTGCAAGTGCAGAAAGTAGGGATTAAAAAAAGCTGAAGTCATGAGCCTAAAGCAGGAGAGTGTAGAAAAAGAGTAAATAATTTACCCACATTTAAAGAAACCATGTGTATATTAATTGTGTATTGAGATAATGGGCTTCTGTCCAATAAGGGAGTCTTTTACTTTAGCTTTTTGTTTTTATTTTGAGAGTTTTTTCACAGTTGACTTTTTCTGCATCAGAGAACAGAGGGAAATAAGTATCTTTTTTTCAGGAATATGAGGCATTCTTTCTCTTCCTTCAGTTCCTTTCTATAACCTGCTGGCTGGTTGTAGTCTTGGAAAAGAAGTTGATTCTTGAAGTAACAGTTTTTTTGTTGTAGTTTGAAAAGGAGATACTGAAATACTTAGTAAAAAGAGTTGCAAGTGGAGTCTTGCAATCTCCTGTGAAGATGAAATATAGTTCTTTATTAGCTGTGCTAATTGGCTATTAAAACAGTCCTGGGCGTTTATGCTGTTAGTCTTGTAAAAAATATTCTAATGTAATTCTAAGTCTTTCTTTCCTGTACCTTTTTCCTTATATAGGGTACAAAAGTAGTTCCATGCAGGCATGATTGGCACCAGACTGGAGGAGAAGTGACAATTTCTGTATATGCTAAAAACTCTGTCCCTGATCTGAGCTACGTAGAAGCTAATAGCACAATGGTGAGCCTCTCCCTTAAGATCAGCAACTTGAACTTAGGAAAATCTGCTCAGCTTTATTTACAAGGCAGAGATAGCATAAGACTCTTTTTTGAGTAACTGCTTTTTCTTGGCATTTGTGTTTGTTCAAGTATGTATAACTTTTTTTCTCCCTTCTGTTTGGACATCTGCACTTTCATGTGTGGGTTTTTTTAAAAGCTGCAATACAGCATGCAAAAAAAAAAAAATCTTTAATTTTACTTCCATAATTAAAACCCAAGCGTGATGGGTTTGCATCAGTGTATGTATAAATAATTATGGATTCATCATTTAGTTGTATTTGACTTGATGTAATTTGATACCATTCTTCATTGTATGCTGTTTTGCACCTACTAATATTATAAATAAGTGTTAAAATGCTTCTCTGATTTCTTTATCTAAAATTATAAGCTACCAGTGGTCACTGTTTGACTGCAACTGTATCAGAATCTATTAATCTATTAAAATAAATCTTCTATTTCTGAGGTACAATTTTATCACTTTGGTCATTGTAGGATCCAAGTCCTAACATGGCATATTCCATTTAAACATGTTGGAGGTGTCCAATGTTTTATTAACATGATAAAATTTTCTTATTTTCGTTTTTTTTCTTGTTAAGGTAAATATCCATATTGTATTTGAAGGAGAAAAGGAGTTTCATCGCAGTGTGAAGTTATGGGGAGTAAGTGTAAAAATATTTTTTCTATTAAAAAGAAACAAAAAACCCCAGAAGGAAAACAAAACATAAGCCTTTAGCTTCTTCTCTTTCAAAATGTTTTGGTTTTCTTCATTACTGTTTCTTGAATTAATTTCCATTGCATAGCATTGAGTAACTCCATTTAAATCTGAATATAATGACCCAGGAGATCAAATGTGACATCATAAGGGGCACTGCCTTGTACAGAAGGTGTCCTTCCACCTTCCTTTCTGATCCCAACACTATGGTAGTGGTGTTGCAGAAAACCCTTGTTTGCATATGTTAGCCAACGTATGTTAGATACACATAGGCATATGTTTATGCCATAAATATCCCATAGCTTGGGAAACAGCTGACTTTTTCAAGATACCAGAGGGATCTTCATCTACCTAAACATCTACTGAAATCTAGTGATGAGGTGCTCCCTAACTTAATTCCCCAGTGTCTGTCAGTCTGTTAAATTGACGTGTGAAATCCCTTTTCTGTTCCAGGTGATCGATGTAAAGAGGAGTTACGTGAACATGACTGCTACAAAGATTGAGCTCACTATGAGAAAAGCAGAGCCCCTGCTATGGGCAAGTCTGGAGTTACCAATATCCAACACAGAACCAAAACAGGAGAGTTCAGATAAATAACGATTCCAAGATACAACTTATTTCCCATGATGAAGTGGTGACTTGCTACTGTAATCAAATATTTAACTTTTATATAGATGCCTTTTTTTTTTTAATGCTAGTTCATCTGTTCCCTTCTAGAAAAAATTTGACGCACAGTAAATGGGGGTATAAACTTGAAAGGGTTACAGTTATTTTTGCTCTTGCTCCCATGAGTATGTTTATGCTAGATGCAATGTCTCCATGGGAATTTAGAGTAAAACAGCTATTGCCCTTTGCTTGCAACCTTCCCTGCCATGCAATGACTATCCCGGTAGATGTGCTCTCTGTTCACAGTGGGTGTCTTTGTTTTTCAGCTGTTCTGTTTAGACTGGATGCATTTGGTAAGCTGTGTTAAATTCAACACTGTTACGAAGCATACAGTAATGCAGATTGAAAAATCTGAGTTTGAACTGATTAGCATGCAATTCCACATCTAGAGTAAAAGGTTACATAAACAGAAATACAAAGTTGTGCACTTGTAGACTTTTGTATTCTGAAACGAAGGTTTGTTTCAATACCTGTTGGCTATAGAGGGATGAAATGAACGGTATTCCAAGGATTTCAGTACTTGCTGACTCCTACTGTCTTTCATGTATCAAAGCAGATCAGGTTAAAATTTTTAAAAAGGTGGCAAGAAGGGAATTTTTTTTTTTACTCCTTTACATTTGCTATTTGAATAGGTAAATATAAAAGCAAATGGACAGTGAAATGGCTGTCTAACTTAGCATTTCAGCTGTGAAGAGTGTGCAAACAGCAAACTATTGTAAAATTACCAAAGTGCTGTATATATTTGACAGCCTTTAGAATGTATAGTCTGTCCTATTCTACAACACTGAAAATCTCATGACTCTTCTCAAAGTAGGTGGGTATGTGTAGTAGAAGCCAGGACACACTGCAGGTGTCTTGGAAAACAATTTTCACATAGATGTGCGTATCTCTTGACTCTGAGGATGGTCATCTAAGAACTGCAGTTATATATAGGACAAATCTTAGGAGAAACAACATGCTTTAAAATGTCTGTCTCAAATTGTAATTGTACCTTTGAATCAAAACACTTTAAAAGAATACTGTATCTTTTTAAGAGACTGTAATTAGAAATCAAGACCTTAGGTTTTTTTCACTTCATCAGTAAAGGTGATACTGAAAACAGGATAGTTGGGAAAATGAGATTTCTTTTTACCCAAGCAGCAACACACAGAGTAATGTTGCTTTCTACTTCTGCTTGGAATAGTTTCTTAATTTTGACTTGCAGCTGTTTTCATATAAAAGTAAAAAAAAATGCACACCATTATTTATTGTGCCTAATCCTGTATATGTAAAGAAGAGATCTTGTTTAAACGGAGTTAAAAGAGGTCCATTTTATAATGCATGGATGCTCATCTACCAGCCTTTGAAGACCTGGAGTAGTGTCAGGAGAAACATAGGCTGTAGTAAAGGCATTCTGAAGTGAAATACGGATTTCTAAGTATCTTGATGTTTTCCAATAGGTATAATTTGACTTGAGCTCAGATTTCTGTCTCTAACAGTACTTGAAGTCCTACTTCATGATGAAAGCAGTAGGAAATACATTACCAAAGAAACCATCACTGAACACCAAGAAAGTAACACTGGTGATATATATATACGTACACATATATAAAATTGTTTTGGTGCTTCTCTACCTTCATTTTAAGATCCTTTGTCCTTGATTACTTAGTTTGAGCATGGTTGCATACTCCCTTGGGCCCTTCTTAAAAATTTCAGCTCTAAGTTCTGCTGTATAGATTGTTATTTAAATTTGAAAATATCAGGTACTGCTAAGTGATAGAGTATAAGCTTATAAAATATGTGCCAGCCAAGTGGTCCTCTGAAAAATGAACAGATGTTCTTTGATGTGTTCTGAACCAACAAGTGGAATACTTATTAGTATGACTCTGAGAACATTAGTGGATGAAAAATTCTAGATAGCTGTAGCTACTAGCATGCCATCTGTGTTTGTGTGTGCAGAACTCTGAACTTGGACAGCAAAGTTAGTAGTGCTTAAACACCAGGATAAAGTTCTTGTTTAACAAGCAAGTTCAAATGTGTCTATCCATATGGATATATAAATATCCTAAATATGCTTTAAAAAATGTGGAAAATGTATTTTCACTTAATTTGCATCCTCATGTGCAGTAGGTTTACATCATGTAAAACCCATTTTAAAGAACTACATGGAAAACGGAATTCCTTGGGAAAGCAGAATTTCTGTTTTTAAATAAGTCATCTTCTGTCTTAGTGCACTAAACCCTAAATGGAGAGAAATGTGGATGAAGGGACCATCTGCTGTGAATACTCCAACCTTTGGAATCCTGTTACTGCTTGTTACACTCTTTCAAGCTACATTCTGCTGGTAGCTTAGTCACCTTGGCCAGAAGTGGGAGGAAGCTCCTGTAAACACAGTAGTCCCCAGTTTTGCTTTTGCTTTTTAGTCATTCCCTCTGCTCTTCTGTTGTTGATACTTTCAGCACAAAACTAAAGGTACTTGAGGTGTTCTATAATGACTCTCCCCATCAGTGGCAATACAACCACTTTTAAAACTTACCTGTTTAAAAAAGCAAGCAAACAAGCAACCCATAAAAACACTCCCAGCTTTGGTCAGGCAAGAAAGTATAGATTTTGCTATAACAGCACAGTTTCTCTGGCCTGGGATGCTTTTCAAAATAAAAAGACGAACCTTCAGATGACCTAGACTGCCATAAACTGTCTAACTGCAGCAGTTCTTAGCAGTTTTTTATAACCATATGTCTGCATCTATCCTGAAGCTGCAAGAGCTGTATCATTCACTGAATTCGTGTGTTTTGAGCAGTTGGTCAAAACAGGCTTCAACACGCCAAGGGTTGATCCTGGTGTTCCATGAAATGGCATCTTGACATGCATCGTGGTAGCAGACACTTCACTTGACTATTGGCTTGGCTGTAACTTTTATTAGTAAGTGTGGAGAGAAGGTGAGGCCAGCTGTAGTGTACTAAGCCAATCATGATTGATGCTTTCCCAAAAGCAAGATTTGTCAAGTAAGCAATGTGATTTTTGATCACAGGCTTTCACCTGTCTAATATGATACCAAATTGCAAACCAGTATGAACAGGAATACCTAGTGTTGAATTGATCCTTTTTTCATGCTTTCAGCTGTTGTGCTGTATTTATCAAATTAAGTTGATACAGTCTAACTGTATTTTTATAAATTAAGTATTTAAGAGCTGTAGTGTGTTTCAGTATGGGTTTATGTGTTACACATGTAGACAGGCATGTTACATGAGTCAGAACTGACTGTCCAGGTGCATATAAAACTTCACCTTCACAATCCCTTTATAATATGGAAAATTGCATGGGCATACAAGTTTATGACAGAAATCGTAATCTTTTCCCTCATGTATAAGTCCATTTTCTTATCTAACATAGCATATTTCGTACCTAACGTTACATCCCAGGTAACAAGTGATAGGATGAGAGGAAATGGCCTCAAGTTGTGCCAGGAGCAGATTAGACTGGATGTTAGGAAAAATTATTTTCGTGGAAAGGGTTGTCAGGCATTAGAACAAGCTGCCCAGGGAAGCAGCATAGTCACCTTGCCCAGAGGTGTTCAAAAAAACATGGGTATGGCACTTAAGGACGTGGCTTAATGGTGAACATGGTGGTGGTGCTATCTTGATGGTTGGTGATCTTAGAGGTTTTTTCAATCTTAATAATTCTATGATCTTGTATTTGTAACAACATTTCTTGGAGGAATTGGAATTTATATGAAATGTTAATACACTGCTAAGCACAGGGCTGATCAGCTACTCTGACTCTTTGGTCATACATGGCACTGATTACAACTTGATAAAAAAATCTTCCATTGGATGGTATTCTGGATTGTGTACATTATCAAGTCACCATTTCAGTAGTTTAGGAATTAGTTTTACTAGGAATTTTGCCTTGGGAAAAAATATATCTATTCTACATAATGATGCATTCTTGGCTTGCATTCTTTAAACATGGCATGAGTATTGATTAAATACTGTACCTGTTAATGATCGGTCTTTCCCAATTTGCTACTAAATTTTTTTACTTCTGTTCAGGAAGAAGATCCTTTTTAAAGTAAGGAGTTATGTGTCTGGAACACTGTTTTAGGGTGGTAATAATTTTGCCATTTTCAGAGTCTTGAATTACAGTTGAAGAGGAGATGACTTTTCGCATGGCTGTTTGATTCTGCACATTCATAAAACTTACAGAAATTAATCTCATGTCTTCAAGCTCTAGGTTTTTTTCTAAATGTATTCAATAAAATTGTTATTACATGCTGGTTGCATTTGGGGTTGGTTTTTGACTCCTTTTGTTATGGATGAGAACTTCCCTGTTACATGGCTGTTGAAGTAAAATGTAAGTGGACATTTTCCACATGTGAGTCTATATAGGAGGGAAACTGCATCGCCAAAGGGTTTTTCCCCACATGTAGTTCCTTTCTTACTTTGTTGCTTTCTAATGCTACAGCCCAGTCAGGATCTGTGTGTTTTGCAGAAATCTGAGTGTGGTTACTGAGATGGGGGCCTGTCTTATTCACAGAAATAGTTCAGTCCCAAGAATTTTGAGCTGTCACAAACTTAATGGAAGTGGAATAATTCCAGATACAGTGGCTGTTTCTAAAGTTGCTGAAGGTACTGTTGCTTGGATGTTTGTTTCTGGTTTCTTGGGAAAAGAAGATACTTTCCAAAACCTCTGGCATTCACTCAGTATAGAAAAGGGTTCACTTCTTGAAGCCTTATATCTTCTGTGATAATAAATACTTGATGTTTTCCCAAAGTTTGGGTAGATGTTTTAACCAGATGGTAACCAAGGTCTTGTCACAGATATTACAAACTAATCCACAGTCAAATTAATGTTAAGCAAAAAAGGAAGCATCCTTTTGAATAAAATGTTTTTGTTACCTACTGGAAACAAGTGTTGGAAGATTTAGTTCCTTGTTAAATTTTAACGAAAGCTTCATTGCAACAAAATTCATTTAAAGCTACCTGGAGGCAGACTTGTTACCTTACAGTGATCTATGAAATACTTCCAGTCCAGAAACCTTGTTTTCTGAAATGTGATTTAAACCTATGATAAATATTGGCATTATTATTGCTGAATTCCATGCTTGGGAGAAAACGAATCTAATGTGCTTATTGCCTAATATGCTTAACCTAATTTGTTCCTCCTTAATTGGAAAGCAGGCTTGTGTATAAGGAGGCAGAGTTGATACAGTGTGCTTCTCTACCCCAAAGGACTTAATTTAGGTTTTTTTAAAGGGAATGCCTTGTTATCAGGTTATATCTTCTTGTACGTAAACAACCCAAATTTTAAATGTTCTGCCCATAGTGAAAGCCATTAACATTTGGAGTGTCTACTCATGAGCAAAACCTACTATAAAGAGGTAAACCTACAATAAAGAGGTAGCTTAAGTTCTTTAACTGCAGCTTTGTGAACTGGAAGCTTATTGGCTCTTCTGTTACCAGAGTTTTGCTTTACTGGATAATTTAAGTGGGATGCTTG
Source organism: Sturnus vulgaris (assembly GCF_052056855.1). Taxonomy (NCBI): domain Eukaryota; kingdom Metazoa; phylum Chordata; class Aves; order Passeriformes; family Sturnidae; genus Sturnus; species Sturnus vulgaris. The sequence continues at coordinate 39,716,375 of NC_142244.1, read as the reverse complement.
TGCTTTTCAAGAGCAATTCACAAGTGTAAAGAAGAGAAGGTTGGTAAAATGAATGGAGGCTATTGAAATGTAGTTGAAAATAACCTTTTAAGAGAAAGTCTGTCACATATTTGTTGAAAATAATTCAGAGAAGACATGCTAAGGATAATACAAAGCAACAACTCTTGCTTAATAATCTTGCAAAGCAACAACAGCTGCTAAACTTGACAGTGTTTTATACTTCTCTCACATACCTGTGTAAGGGTTCACCTTGCTGTGAGCACAGTGGTCAGTGCTTCTTTTGCTGTTATTTTTCCTCAACAACATTTTAGTTTACAAAACAGCCAGTTAAATTTGTTGCATTTATTATTGAACAGTTGTATTGGTACACATTGCCTGAAGACTCAGATATAGTTGGGACTTACACAATGAAATGTGGCCAAAAATTCAGTATGGTTCTTTAGTGGCAGCACCCAAATGCTGAGTGAATAATTCTTAAGCTAAACCATGTGTAAGTTTAATGAGTTTTTGCGTTTCACAGTTGTATTATATAATGCACACATGTTTTACCTTAAACTGTCCCATAAGGGTACTTCAATAAGCATAACTAGTCAGGGATATATTGCAACTTTTGGCGTTGTACATCCTCCCTTTTCCTTCACACATTGCAGGTGTTCTTCCCTGAAGTTGTAAGTATAGTTTAGTGCAGACTCAGCAGTGGCCGTGAGAGAGCTGATAGATTTTGCCAGAGCTTCTCCATATTCTGGTAAAAGTGTTTTAGTACAAAAAAGAGTGTAATGCTGCCTGAGAGGCAGGTGCCAAGTCCTGCAGTCACACACTGAATCCTATACAAGTATCTGGTCTTCAGCCAGGTTGATTTTTATCAGACTGCAAATGACAAGAATGGTATTTGCAAAACCAAAGTCCAGTCAGGCTGAATTTCAAGTTTACCAGGAGTGGACACTAACTGTGCATATGGCTATGGATAAATAGCTGTCCTTAATGATCTTTTTTTCAGTTCTTTAAAAAACTTGGGACCTCCCCCAAGTAGTCCCTAATATCTGCTGACAGTTCAATGAGCACAGGATTCCCATGGCAGAAGCTTCATTGCAGCTCTGCAGGGTCCTGGAACCTGCCAGGCTTGCTTTGTCTGAACTTCGTTTAACCTGCCTGCAGCTTTGTTCTGGCTTGTTTAGCTGTTAAAAACTTTTCTCATGTCCAGGTGACTATTGTCTTACTTGGTTTACCTTGTTTCTCATTCTGTAGTTGATTGGTGTAGACATATTTTTAATACAACTACTAAAACTAAAGCAGGTTTACTGTGTAGAGCAACATACTTCTAGTGCCATGTCACAGAGATGCAGGGGCCTTGAAAATTGGGGCATGGGATGTGGTGTAGAGGACTACTGATGTGGGATGATTGGAGAAGGGGCACTTCTGGATAACAGAGATCCCAGGAAGAGAAACAGCTCCTAAATACTCTAACTGCTTTTCTACTGAAAGGTTTGTACTATCCTTTCTTTAATAATAGAGACTAATCATTCTTTGATCACACAGTTAAGATGTAGGACGTATGAATGAACCCATCTTAACTTACAAAGTGTGTTTCTTTCTGCGTGTAATAAGACTGGCAGGATGTTAATGTTTGACTCCTCTGCCATGGCAGTGGATGACACTATCGCTGCTGTCAGTAGGCACACTCCTGTAAGAGTAGTGCCAGGATAATATGGTGTGTGCTGCAGACGGAAGAGAGTTTTAGTGCGGGCAGGAGGTGTCCAGGCATGCCAGCTCTGGCAGAGTGTGGAAATAGGGCTTAGGAGACAGAACTGAGAAAACAAAAGCAATGCTTCAGTAGGAGAGTGTTGGTTCCAGAAATATCTGAAGGGATGAGTGACCTCAGAGAGATCTGCATCTTTCAGTGCTCAGTGTTCACAGCTGACCATATTTCCTCTGCCTGAACTCCTGCTTCTTATGGGTTACATAAGGGTATGTTGTCACAACAGTCACTGTGTCCAGCAACTATGACTTGGGTTTCCTTTGGAAAGTACAGCCAAGTTTGGAAGTAATGTGGATGGCAGCATCAGGAGCACGTCAGCTGCACTGTCAGCAAGCTAGCAAAGCACATCTGGGGAAGGTGCCATGTAAACTTAGCAAGTCTATTCTTATCCAATACTCTCCTGTGAAATGCTTTTCTATTACTGCCTCTCCCATTCTTTCCCTTAATGAAAGGTTGGGACATGTTTGGAGTTTATTTGAACCAGGTCCAGCCTCTCCTGCATGAGGTGCCTAGCAAAGCACTCTTACTCCTCCTCCTAGATTCCTTGAGCTCCCCAAGTTGAATAAGATGTTGAAGGGTGCAGCATCCATCAGGAGAAACACTGTTGATGCTGACAGAAGCATCCTTGACTTCACAGATTCTAACTGGCACAAGTCTCAGTGGTGTAACGAGAACAATCTTTTACCTTAACAAAGACTGCTTGCGAAATTCAGTTCCTGCTGAATTTCTCGAAGGACATTTTCTGTGAACAGGTGCTGTTCAGTGAGGCACAGAACACTTTGGTTCTGCTCCGAACAGCAGAAGCAAGATTTCTGTTTAGCATTGTCTTCTCTGCTCTGCCATAGAGAAGTTCATGATGTTCATCATGAACATTCAGCTTTTTTAATAGCACTGTTAACTGTACACCGAAATCTTATGAATGAAACGAGGAATTTAGGGAAAAAAACAAGTCATGCTGAGTATATCCAGTTTATATTAGTTGCAGAGAGAGGTCCCCAGATGAGTTTGACACTGTCACCTGGAGATTCTAGCACCTAGGGTTGCAGATTTCTTTCCAAAGGCAAACCAAAGGTATTTCAGCCATAAAAGAATCTGAATCATAGGATCAAACAAAGGTTTGGGTTGGAAGGGACCTTTAAAGGCCCTCTAGTCCAATCCCATTGCCATCTTCAACTAGATCAAGTTGTTCAAAACTCACCCTGAATGTTTCCAGGGATGGGGTATCTACAATCAATCTAGAAAGCATGTTCCAGTGTTTCCTCACCTGCATTGTAAAAACTCCCCACCTGCTTTGTAAAAGTCGTACTTGTATATCTAATCTAAATTGACCCTGCTCTAGTTTAAAACTATTGCCTCTTGTACTAATGCAACAGGTCCTGCTAAAATTGTCTCCAAGCTGGAATAAAATTCCAGGCACTGTCCCTTTGGAACTGATTTTCTAAATAGGCAATTGACAACCCAAATATCCAAGTGATACTTGGTCCATCCAGGTTTAATTTTGCCAGATTGTTTTGCAGCTCCAGTCTAGGCTGAAGGGTTGGTTTCTCCCAGCTGTAAGATTCACTGATTGCTTCAGCCAGGCTGAGTGAAGGAACTGGGGAAGAACAGAGTAGGTGATCCAGTGTTATCCATTTGTAAAGAGAGTGTGAAAAATTCCCTTCCCACACTTTAAAATTATAGGGAGGCAGAGCTACACTTTGGACTAGGGGACAGCAACAGAGGCTTGTTTATCTATAGAACATAAGATTCTACTCATTGAGGAAGGAAAAGTGATTGGAGCTCTGACTAACTGATCCTTTCAATACCAAGAATAAGGGATTTTGTGGAAATCAGTTAGTATAAAACATTTATAAGTGGTTTGGTTTCCTTATTTATAAGAGTGTGGATGTCACTCTCCCTCAGTAGAACTTTAAAGACAGGAATGGAAATAGATTTGATCTATTTTGTACACTTCTCAGGATGTAGCTGGTCATGATGAATCTCACATTCACACGGTTATCAATTAAGCTGACAAGAGGAACAAAGCGATCAATGCCAGCTGTGCATTCAGCCTGCTGTGAGCTGTAATTTATTCTTACAGCTTCAAACTGCACAGGGAAGCAAGGAGAGATTGTATGTTCTTTTGCACCAGCCACGTAATAGTACAGAACTTCAAAGGCTAGCTAGCACTGAAAGAGTTGTATTTACTGGTGAAACGTTTGTTCACTGGTTTATACATTTTTGTAAATGAAGGAAAAAGGAAGTTTCATCAAATATTTCCTTTCAATGTAGAAACTCCTTATTTGCTTTATGCTCTGATGATCCTACAGCAGCGACCACTGACAGATCCAAATTTGGTTGCTACTCATAAAGAAGAGGCACTAATGGCTTTTTTCCCACCATCTAGATATCCTAACCCTCCCTTGGGGGCACATTCACTACTGCCTGTTGCAGTTAACGTAGTTATGATGGAGCAGGAAGAGCACACGGTTAGAAAAAAGGGAAAATAAACCCAGTGCAGTTATGTACCAGTCCCATTTTGAGAACAGCATCCACAAGTGCACAATTCTTCATCTTTCACGGAGGTTTACTGGGAGTGATGCTAGTGAAAGCCTCTCTTCTTGGAGGCATATATCACCTAAAACAAGTTACCGCCTCCCACAAGTTTTCTGGTTCCTTTGTTTGAATTCAAGGCAAGTCCTCTGTCCTGCTTCTCTAATTTTGTCCTTTTTAGGGCCACATCTGTTCAATTCCCCATAAAACAAAGAAGATTTTATTCCCACAACCTGGTGCAATTTATGGTAGTGACAAAAATTGTACTATATTTTATATAAGAAATTGGTTCGTGTCAGTTCCCACAAGCTGGACTGTGATTCAGTAAAATTCTAGCAATTTTATTAGTTTTAAATCACGTAGATGAGAATTACATCTAAAGGGCAAATGAAGCAAGAATTTTTAAATTTTTTTTATATTTTTATACAAATTAAAGAGTTTTGTACAACTGGCCTTCTCATGCATTTCAGTTCCTCTTTGAATGTAAAATCAACTCCTGATGGGAAATGTTCCTCAGTTCTTATTTGAAGACAGAATTATCTCAAGCTCCATGCTAATAATAACAATGTCCTCCAGCTCCTTCAGATGGAAAAAATATGAAAGAAATTGCCCAGGAAAAAATAGGAACAAAAGTTGCCATGGGTTTAGAACTAGAGAAAGTGCCAAAAAAGAACAGGGCTTTTGGTACCTGTCCAAAATCATTATTTTCCAAAGTGCAAATAAAGGAGGGAGATGCATAATGTCTTTCAGACGGATGGACATGCACTCCACTGTGAACATGCTTTTGGATTTCTGCATGTAAGCAGCTGTTTTCCCTGATTATTGAGAATGGGCAGTACTGCTTTGATATTCAGTAGTAGAGTCACTTTTTTATTTTTTTAAGGAAAAGAAAGCAAATCAGTGTAAAGAGCATTCACCAGTCCTGCAGAGTAGATTCTGAAATGCAGAGATGCCTTTGGTGTCTTCTATTATAAAAGTAATTATCAGAACAAGAAGAATGGACAGGCCGAGTATTACATTTTTTCTGTCAAAATGTGTGCTGCTGATCACTGCTGTGGACAAAATTTGCAGGTAGCTTGGCAAATAATTGTTTTCGTAACTGTGCATCCAAAACATTGAATCCTCAAAGTTTGGCAGATGTCTCAGACAATTCTAATCAGAAACGGATTGTTCCTGCTTGCCCCCCTTCTGACTTCTCCCCACACTCATCTTGCTTCCATCCTGGGCAGTTCATAAAGCTACAGTTCTGTCAGTACCAGAGATGCAGCAATTCCAGCTCAGGAGTTCTCTGACACACAGAGCTCTGAGCTCTGCTCACCTACCACGCAGTTTGGGAGGCTGGAGTCTCAGGCGGGGCCAGCAGCTGGGGACACTGGGCCATGCAGCAGCAACTGTGACAACTCTGCGTGCCACACTATACAAAGTGTGAGTTTTCAAAGCCATCGTCTTACGCTACTTCCTGCAGTGTTTCTGCTGCTGCCTGCACAGTGAAGGCTGCAATGGAAATCTGCCTCTTCACTTCTTCCCAGGCTTCATGTTGATCAGCTTTGCTTTCAATATCAAACATGGCATCATAGATTCCTGGGAAGGATTCTCCTGCATATTTGTTGTGGCTGCTTGGAGCAAAGATGACATGTCTGTGGGAAAAGAAGAAGAAGGCAATTATCCTAAATAGAAGAAACTATAACGGGGTGTGTGTGCAGCTATGAATCTCAGAAAGATCAGAGCATACTAAATACACAGGAAGTTGGTCTTTAAAAGGACAGGAACAGTCCCAAGAACAAAATCTATTGGAAAGGGCACAGATTTAGGTCAAGTGGCCTTCTCCTTGGGAAGAGATGGCATATTTGTCTAATTAGGAACAAAACCATGTTAGATTTTTTGAAAATGGGAGCTCAACAAATCTGTCAAAGTAATTTGGCAGTCTGGAACAGGGAATAAAACCAGTTATAGGTGTGTTGTGAGAAATGGAATAGAAACCTCAGAAACAACTAAGTAGCTGCATGGTGGTCAGCAGATTACTTACCAGGGAAAGCAATTTAAAAGGAGGGGGAAAAAAATCTGTAAGTGAATTCTTGAGAAAAACAGTGATCATATTGGATCAGAACTGCACGAAATATCAATCTATTTTTTTGGTATAGTTTTTTTTCCCTAAATTATTAATAGCTGCAGATCTGCTCTTAAATTGATTTTAACTATGAAGTATCAATATTAAAATTACATTAATAAATGTAAGTAAGTAAGAACTAATAACAAAAAAAAAAAAAAAAAACAACCAAACAAAACCAAACCCAGACAGCTCCAAATGATACCTAACACCCAACAAGAAAATTTCTGGAAAGAAATTACTTAGTTCTTCTCAAAGTGTGAATGACAGTTTATCCTAGGAGAATGGGAATGTGATTCTCAGTTCTACCTGCCTGAAAGACTTCTGGCATGGTGTGAAAGCTATCCATCAGTGGGTCAGATATATCCGGTTGTTAGGAAAAGGGGGATGGTGAGAGCGAAGTGAAGTACTCACACCCCTGACACTGAAAGCTGGATTCTTGTCAGGTATTCCTAATAAAAGCATTCTAAGAAAGGATAGTTAGTAGTTTAAGCTTTTTGGAGCACCCACAGAAGCAGCCAAAGCTGGGACAGATGGGGCACTGTAGCACAGCTCACAGGCATTCATCCTGTGCTGAAAGATCTCTCCCTCTCCAAACTCTCCCAAGCTCTCCCTTCTCAACTTCTCTCTCCAACTGACCCTCACTACACATCTGTTCTCATTCTTGTCTCCCTTTTACTCTACCCTCTTTTCAATACAGTACAGCCATTCTCCACTCAATCCTCACCTTGATGATCACAAGAGCAAGTTGTAACAGCTGATACTGCACATTTACAAGTAAAAGTCAGAATATAATGCTGTTGTGGTTTAACCATAGCTGATGAAAAGAGAGCCAAAAGAGAGGAATTTGGCTCCAGGAGACAAGGTGAAGTCCTTGGCTACACTAAAGGGTTATAAACAAAGTCCACTACTCACTAGATTGTACTTAAAGCAATGTGTTGAAGTCTGTAATTCCTTTGAGACCTATACAGCAATTCCACTGACCAGTCAGCTGCAAAAATAAAGTGCCTTAGACAGCAGGTCAAGAAACTTTTAGCCTCACCTGTAAAACTTCCTTCCTGGCAAGCCCAGAGGATCAGTGAAAGCTCTTTCTATCAACATCAGCTGATCATTCATGATGCGCACTGCAACTGCACTGCAGGAGAGGAAGACACAGAAATGTCACACAGCGGGGAAACATGACTTCCCAGTTTAATTTAAAACTCTTATCTTTTGTTGTTGTTGTTTTTGACAGAAAAAGGAAAAAGAAGACAAGTGTGGTCTACAGTTCACAAAAAAAAAGATGAGGTTTTGCAAACGGAGATGCTGAATCCATTATATTTATTAATTGATATTTCTGTGTTTGAAAACAACATTTCACACTATGCAAAATAAAATGGGAAACTTTCTGAGATTGTCAGATAGTATTAAATGGATTAGTATTAAATGGCACTGGAATGATGCCACTTAACAGAGGGGAGAGGAAGACTGAGATTTACATAGATGAAGATAGCTAAATTTTGGTGTCCACTCATAAAACAAATATCCATAGTCCTGCTTTAATCTATACAGTAACATAGTAAGAATAGGATGCAGCTGCCTAAATACAACTGGTACCATATGTGGCCTGCAGTCACTGTACTCAGAGGGCACAGGAGTGCTGCTGGGGCCTTAGGCTTTCAAGCATCGTATGGATATCTCTGATATTCTGAAGCATCATCCTCTGTCTTTGAAGTGTACTGAAAGTACAAATTCTGGCATCACCTACAACACTCAAGTGTAGGTGCCTAAATAGAGATCTCAGTCCAGCTCTAACTTTCATTGCTACCTGCCTTTCCATATAACACAGTAATTTTAATGACAACCTGATACTTGTAATAAGATCTACAGCTCATACTGTCAATCACATTCTTGTATCTGCTAATTCATCTTAAAAGCTACTGCCTGTCTCAGGGTTCAGAGCTCTGTTCTACACTAATCAGAGAGAATCCCTGTGTAGTAGAAGAAATAAAGAACTGCCCAATTCTGGGTACCTAAGGCAAACAAGGACATAAATATATACATATGCATTTATATAACTTTTTCTTTCTGACTTACTCTTTCTTGTCAACTTCTTCAAGTCTCCTGTGAAATTCAGCAGCAGCCTTTGAGAAGTTCACCACAGCAGAAAAAAGAGGATCTAGGAATGGAAGGATTACATGAACAATTTCATAGTTTTCACTAAGCCAAATATACCTTTCAGATGCCCAGTGGGAGAAGAACTACATTTATCTTGCTGATATAATAGCATTAATTTTGTTGTCTTTACATAATTGATTGGTTTCCCTAGTGCAGACTTTAAAGAGCTGCACTACTAGCAAATACCTTCTGCAATGAGATAACAGTAAAGCAGAGTGCTTGGGAAAGCTTTCACAACCATACATCTTCCCTCTGCCTTGCAAGCAAAAAATTGTCTGTCTTTGCAAACTGAGAGCTCTGCAGTTTCCTGTTTAACAAATGCACTGCAGTGTTCAGGTATAAAAAGCCTGACTTCCATCAGAAATACCAGCTGTTTCAGAAGGCTGTGGGAGAGCAGCGGGATTTCGCTCTAGGAGAAAGATGTGCCATTCACAGCCCAACAGGAGAGTGTGATACGTCATTGAGCCGTGTTAGGTGGGGCACAAAAGGCACAGCTGTCACGGCACAAAGGGACAGACATGGCAGATTGAAGCAGCCAAGTCCTGTGCCTGCTGCACGCTGGAATTGCAGCACAGGAGGTGTCTCTGCCACATCCCTCCGTGCTGTCCCACAGCACTGCCACTTAGACCCCGGAGGCTGGCTTGTCTGACTGTGTGCAGGCAGGTGGGCAGGAATGGCTGCTGCTTTTTCCTGCCCTGTCCCAGCCCAGTATGTCCAAGACATGTGGAATAACTTAGAGAAGCAGCAGGCCTTCCTTTTAATGGCAGTAGCAGCTGTGATGATTTTCTTGTGGAAGGCTCTATTTAATACAGACCTGGGAAAAGTATTGATTTAGGCAAGTAATTTTTGTAGAATAAATCACAGGTGGATTTTACAAGGCTAACTTCTGGCCTCACCAAAACTCAAGTAGAAAGAAAGACAGTTTAAAACTTGTACATTTTGCCCACAAGTTTCAGAGAACTTTGGCTAAACCAGAGTACCCTCTCTTCAGTTGTGCAGGAAGATGGGACATACGATTAGATCATCTCCTAAATCCAGTCCTCTGTTGGTAACTATTATCCCTTCACTGTTTATAGATTTATCACCCAGTTTCACGTGACAGGCTTTCTGTTCCTAGGACTCCTATCGAAAGCTGTTCCTCAAACTCACTTGCTCTTTTATTTCTAACAAACTTATTTATTCACCACGAGCCTACACTTGCTTCTTTTTTGTCTTATTGCTGTTGTTCAGTTGGTGCAATTGGAGGCACAGATTTCATGTATGCAAGCTGTTTACAGGCTGCAGCTCAGAGGGACACCTTGTGAGGGTGAGAATTCACACTTCTCCACAACCCTGGGTCAAGAGCTCTAGGTTTACCAGGGGGCAGAGTCCTGCTCTGCTGACATCATGGCCATATCACAACAACAAATTATATTTCAGAAGCAGTAGGAGGGGATTTAAAAGAGAAAAAAAAATCATCTGATATATATATAAGAAATTTTGTGTTCGTTTTCACTAGCTATTCAGTGTTGTCAATGCTGGTTATTTTAGAAAACATTACATGTCTTTTTTCCCCACTTGAAAACATTATTTCCTGATAGCATATGACTACAAGCACACATTTTATGAAAAAAAGGTTCCAGCCTTCATTGTTGCAGATGAACAGCTAAAATGTGAATCCAAATGCAAATAAGAACCTTAATCTATTATTTTAAAGGACAATTATATGATTTAGTGAGGCTGAATCAACAATTTTCTGGCATTCAGTGTGGTCAATAAGTAATTCTATGAAAATGCTAAGTGAAATAAACTTTAATTTTCACAGTATTGTAAAGCCTACCTATTAATGTTATTTAATGTACTCTGGCGCAATAGAATAAATAAAAAATTAGAAATTATAGCTTCATTCAAGAGATCATTTAAAATTCACCAGGTATCAGAGAAAAGCCATGACAATAATGATAAGACTGAAAAACATGCCTTGTAAAAATAGTCAAAATGACACATTTATAAAGTGATTAAGTAGAGGTTTCAGAGTTATTTGAGGGGAAAAAAAGCTAAAAATAGAAGATTGCTTCTAGATTCTAGGAACAAGAATAGATAAATTGGTCAGGAGGTAGTTTGTGCAACTTTTAATATGAAAATAGAAACTCAAACAGTTAAATTATTTCACTATTTAAATTATAAATTATATATATATTTATATATATATATATATATATTATATTTATATAATTATATAAATTATGTTCTACTACAGCAAAAAAATTAGATTTGATCTTACAAGACATGCTGCAGTGAACACTAGGATATATTGAAATAACTATTGGTGTTTTACAGAATCTCAGACCAGATGATCCATCACACAAGGCTTCCTCTGTCTCAAGAGGCCTTTTTACAAAAAAGGATGTCTTTTCAAAATAGTCAACGATTATTCACCTAAACTGACAGACTTAAACTAAATTACATAAATTTGAGTTACTTACAATGTTTCACATGCCCCAAACGAGGACTTCATCTCCAAAAGGTGGTTTATATCTCTAAATCATGGGTTCATCAGATAGCAAGTGAATTAGGACTGACTGAAAAATCTCCTTGGTGCAGAAACACAAGGTGTGACCAAGGAAAGAAGGAAAAAAGAGGGAAAAAAGGGGAGAAAGAAAATGACTGAAGCTATGCCTGCCTGGGATCCAGAGCACTCTGCTGATTTATTCCTGTTTTATGGGCTCCAGAGCAATGTGCTCAGGTGCTAGCAAATGGATGCGTTCATGCAGGAGAGCTGGAAAAGTGCTCCTGTGGCTTAAAAATGGCAACCAGGCATTGAGGGAGATGGTGAAGTTCCCTCCTCAGGGTTAGATGAAGTTTTGGATGAAGAGGAATGGACACCTATGTCCCTCAGTTTCCAAGCAATTGCCATAAGCACTTGACCCGTCTTCTTTTTTTAAGCAAGGAAGTGAGAAGCAGGCTGAGACCCCTCTTTGTCCTGCATTTGAGGTCCTTGACTGCCCATGGGCACTGTAATAATGCCTCTAATTAATAATATGCATGAAAATTGTTATAACCCTCTTATCAAGGTAATAATAATAAACCTGTGTTGTGTTTAGGAAAAAAATAAATTAGAGGCTCTTTACTGTGATGGCAAAATTTAAACAGGAAAGAAAGGAATTAATTTGCAGAGCTATGACAGATGTAACGTGTCCCTGCAGTATTCGAATTAATGCACATAAGAAACAGTCCTGTGGCTGTTACTCACCAAATGATACTTTGTAAAGTTTCAGTTGTTCTTCATGCTTCTTGGCCAACTTATAAATTCTGTTGCTGTATCCTTTTAAGGCTTCTCCGTAGTCTCTAGAGTCGAAGGGAATGACCTGGGAATCTGCCAGTTCATAAACCAGTTTGCCTCGTAACTGGGCAATTGTTAGCTGTTTCTTGAAGGTGGGGTCGTAAAATTTTTCCACTAGCTCAAATGTCTCATACACAGTGTGATAAACAGGATAATTGCTGAATTTGTCTGCTTTCTGGAAAAGAGCAAGCAAATTTGTCAATGCCCTGTATTCTGGCTGCAGTTAAAAAATGTATTGATCCCTTTACAACTCTGATGTTTTGTTTGGTTTCCAAATCAAAAAAGCTATTTGCTACAAAACACAATTTACTATCCTTCATTTTTGTGTGTTCCCATTAAAAAATTTAACCAATCTGAATGCATGGAGTGTTGCACAGGGTTAAGTGAGCATGCTTCCTTCTCTCCACCCACACAGACCTGCCTTCAGTTCTATTGCCTTCTTCAAGAGTGAAAACAATTTGGAGTTTGGATAGCAAAAGTCCTCGATCACAGCCCCTTTTTACCTTGTGCAGCTGTTTCTGAACACAACTGTGGAAGATTTGTATATTAAGGGGACTATTAATAGCATGGTGGAACAAACTATCCACCTTCAATCAGACTCTATAAATACCTTTCTGTGAACTTGAAATCCTATAGAATATACACATCACTGTAATATGTCTTATTCTCCAAACATTTAGGTTCCTTGCTAAATTAAGAAATGTCAGTGATATACAAACCAGTCAAAGATGCTTTGAAGGTTTTTTATTAATTATGAATAAATTCTTTTAGCAGGATGACTGTTCAGCACTATCAAACTTCTTCAAGCAGTTTGTCAGACTTACCCTATTCTTGGTGTAACGAGCTCTGCCTGATGCAATTCCCAGTCGCTGGAAGTAAGCTTCAAAATCACTGCCTGACCCCAGTTTATTTATTCTGCATGCAGAAAAGACAACATCTTAGTGAGAGCACTTACTGAACAGTATGGTAGTAATTTATGCAAAATGCAGATTTTTCAGAGAAATTGAGGTCAGTTCTTCTGAAGGGCACATCAGGGACACTAGTAAGATCAAAGACTAGATGAATGGCAAGCTTAATTACTTAACTGATTTTATTCCAACACTCTGATTCAGTATCCAATATTGCTAGGAAGATCTTTTAATTGTAGCAATCCTAATTATGGCAGCGATGACATTAAAAATACAAACAAGCACTTTACGCACAGGAGCCATAAAATTGTATCAGGCATGTCTCTGCCGTCTTAAAACATCAATCGTCTATTTCCAAACTAACCCGAATTGGGCAGCAGTATGTGTAAAGACAGATGTGTTTGTGCGCTTGGCACATTCCGCAGCAGAATCCGAGACCGATAAATAATTCCCACGGAAAAAAGGAAGGCACGGGCGGCATTCGGCACCCGCGGGCCGCCGCTGCCATCTGATGGGGAGCTGTGGCGTGGCACGGCTAAGGAAACGGCAGGAGACACGAGGGGGGAGCATTCGAAGTATTTTCAAATATTTGCCTTTGAAGTTTATATGTCTGGCCTGGTGAATAATTAGTGTTTCTTAGGAAAAACAAACAAACAAACAAAGTTTCTTCTGTTAGTGTACGTTTCTGCAAGGAACAATGTGCATCAAATAAGGAAGATCATATCTGGCAGATTTCTCAAAAGGAAGAAATCTCAGTGAGTCTAATGAATCCAGAAACTCTTCTTAGCAGGACCAGAAACATGAAGAAAATTTTTGGCAAATCATGAAAAGGAGCAGTTTACCTTATGTCAGTAACGCCACGCTTTGTAAATAAGATTTAGCCTGAGTCACAGGTGGAAAGAGTGTTTTGGAGTTGCAATACCTTCAAATATGAAGTCTTAATACACTCATATATATATTTGTTATGTAATACATTTACCTCCATTGTATAAACACAGTATAATTATCTCAAGTTTTTTAATTACTGCTTTTTATTTACTACTCTAGGCAGCTTCTTTCAACTGCTTGCTTATCCTAACAATTTTGATTTTATCTCATCTAGTAGCTGACTAAACTATATTTTGAACTATTTCCCCACCCTGCTTTTTTTTTAATGCTTTTCAAATTGCTTTTCTACTAATAAAAAGGTCTTTAGAAAGTGTTAGGTTTCATTTCACTGCAGGAATAATATCACCATCATTAAATAAAAATAATAAAATTTTATTTTATTTTATTATAAAAGATATTGCTAGAGAGTCACCTTGTGCTAAATGGTTTTGTATTGCTGCCATAAATAGCACATCTCAAAAAATTCTGGTGAGTAGCCATGCCATTATATGATTAAAATACTGGGGTAAAAAACCCCAAAAGATATTAACAACTTACCTGGGATAGGTGTTATTTTCAGATGCGGGATCTTTCTCAAGCCAGCTCTCATAAAGAGATTTATTTTCATAACCCTCATCAGGGCTTAAAATCTGGGGAGGGAAATATTGTAATCTCATTGGAAGTACCTCTAACTCGATTAATTATCAAAGAAGATCTTTGCAGCTCCCTGCATTGTTCTTATCCAGAAGTGTTGCTGCATGCACGGAAGTGAACAGTGACATTTGTTACACACATTTATGCATTCCTAAACAAGGAAAGCATCTCATGGGCACTTGGAACCAAACACAGACAGTAGGAAAGAATAGGTTAAAAACTAAAGGATGCTACCTGGAGCTCATCTACTACAGGGGAATGTGCATGTACTCACACAACAGCATATATAATACTATGGGACTCCTCCAGAAACTAGAACCTGCTTTGCTTCCAGCAGGCATGGGGAGATGACAACCACAAGCCTGTTTGCCCTGAGGTTTGCCCTGCACAACAGCAATATGCTCTCAACAAGGCTAAGCTTAAAATTTGACAGCTTGTTCTGTAGGAAAGGTAGAAAAGAATTGTGCTAGAAGGAAGGGTCCAAACAAGTCAAGTTATCGCAGTTCCAAGGGGACTCAACCAAGCCCAGAGAATGATTGTGCAAGACACTGTATGTACCAATGTGGGTCTCACCCTTGCCTTGAAGAAACCCCCAAAATCACTGTAACCAGGATGGAAAAGGTAAGTATTAGTGCAGTCACCATGCTGCCAGCAAAACTATGAAAGAGTATAAAATGAGTTGACCAAAGCTCTTAGAAAATCTGTGAAAGAGTAGAAATACATCAAGACTCTAGTCCTGGTCTCCACCTACACTTAAACAACCTTTAATAGACACGGTCCTTTAAACATAAGATTCATTATGATGTGCAGAGGATTGGAAACTTGTTTTTCTGAAATACAAAGCAGAAATGTTCATGGACACTTACATGACCCCACCATATTGTTGAGACATCAATTCAGCCTTGAAAAACATACAGACTCCAAATTGAAATTCCAAGGAGTTCTAACCTCTGAGATTCTGTCAGCAGCTAGCAGGAAAATAACAACTTTGTGAAATAACTGCTTGGCTGCTGTCATTTTCAGGGTACTCTGGTCAAGTCCGAGGGCTAAAGTGAAAACTGCACATTAATAAGAACAGGCTGAACTCTGACATATGGGAGCAAAAGCACTCTATACTCTGGCAAAGATGTTATTCTAACAGCTCTGGTAATATAAAAAAACATTGGTCAGCTTTTTCATACAACACTGAGAGCACAGGAAAACATATTTGCCTTGACTTAGATCCAAATCTAGGATCAGCATAAGCTTCCTGCTAACTCAAGAGAAGATGAAGAGTTCTTTAAGTATAAATGCAAAAGAAGCAGTGATAATCACAGGGGAATTTAACTATTGCAGATACCATTTGGTGGTGACCAAATATCTAAACCCTGGCAGTAAAGCAGGACCAAAAAGACAGTCAACATCTAAATGTACCATCTGTGTGCTGGACCACTCTTAATTGCAGAACTCCCTGAAAGAAAACACTTCATGTGTACACTACACTTCTTTCTGGTGACAACTGTCTCACTAAAAACAAGAAGAGCAAAGAGATCTTTGGATGTTGGATAACTGGATGTTGGACACCTTAATATGAACAGAATAACTTTCCTTTGGAAAAGGAAAAGGGGTCAGGCTGCCAGGTTTTCCTTTGTTTACATCATGCTTCCACTGTTAAAAGCTAAAATAACAGTGAATATAACATTTATTTTTTCAATTCAGTCGCAAGTACTTTCCATGGTACTTTAATGGAAGTTTTCTACTCAAGCCAGCAACAGCTGAATAGTTGACTTAAGATCAAGAGTGAGGTACTATTTTTAGCCCAGAGCACTTTTTTCTAACTTTGTTTATATTTTGCAGCAAAATGTCTTCCTGAGTTAGTGGCTTGCTTCAGACAGAAAGTAAATTATTTTATCAAGGGCCCTGCAGCACTAAGGACATGAAAATTTTTATAGACAAAAGAAAATGCTCCTCAGTGTGCCAAGTGTCAGAGCTAATATTTAAACAGCACAGCTTCTTCCCTCTGCAAGAATGAAAGATAGAAAGAATTGATAAGAAAATGAAGTATTGAAAAGAAGAGAAAATCATGGGAATAGCATAGATAAACTTGCCCAGATCTAAACCATGGCATTTCAGGTGGTAAAAGTGTACTGTGTTTGAAAATAACTCGGGATGAATGGATCTAGCTGGATGGGAGATTGGTACCTGGAGTCATCCTACCAAGTGCCACTACAGTGCACATTTTTAGACTGGGCCAACTGACCTGAGGTGCCTTAAGATCAAAGGGGAAATAGTTTGAGTTCAATACATACAAAGTTCGACAACTACATTTGGTCAAATGAATCTCATCCTAAAGGCACCTATTTCTACCCAATGCCTTTACAGGGAGCCTATGTTGCTGGTTTCAGACAGAGCTGTCTTCTGTTAACTGAGACAAATCCTCATTTGAGGATGGTGGCAGTGGCTCATGACAGGTGCCTAATCTGGTTAACTCCTCAAACAGCAAAGTTCCATGCTTTAATGGATCACAACTTTTCAGCCTTATGATAATGTATCCTGTGAGGTGAAAGTGAAGGAGTCATGGTTAGACAACTTGAAATAATGCAAATCCATACATCTGACCTGTTAAAAAACCTTCTTAATCCTTCAGTATTTATCACATATTTCAAGGGCTCAGTGAGATATGGAGAAGATTTGGGGGAACAGACAGGGAAAATGGTAGCTAGCCAATGTCAAAAATATTTTCCTTCAATGTTTAGAGAATAAATTTAGATAACTGATCTTGCTCAAGCATTTTACCATCTTGCTTTTATTATTATTAGTTTTACTGTATATTGCAAATAAGATTCCACTTATGTCAGTGACACATTTCAATCCTGTTGAGAATACTGAGGAACTGTGAGGACTGTGCACTGCTGGTGGGATGTTTTGCTATTGATTTTGGTGGTATCAAGACTCTTCTAGCAAAGCAATAAAATAAATCTCATATTATTGAATAGCCCAATTTTATCAAATAAACTTGGAGTCTTACTTATTCTTAGAAAGGCAGAAAAAATTGATTCTGTACCTCTTTTGTCAGATTATACACCAATTTGTAGAGAAGAGGGGTACAGTCAACTCTTAATGTGTAGTTACCTGAAAATAAAACAAAGATATGGAAATTTTCCCTTCATGTACTAAGGGCATTATCTTCTTAATGGATTAAATCCTGAAGTCCTTTCTTAGAAAAACTTTTTGACTAAGGCATTTAGATAAACTTTTTTCTAAGAATTTAGATCTTGCCTCAGAATAAATACAGAAATAGACTGCATGGTCTCACTTTGTGAGCTACTGCCACTACAAGACAATAATGTATTGGTTATAGTACATCCACAGTAATGTAATTAAGCCTTCCCATAGCTGTAAAATATGCCTAATTAACCTTCATTAGCTACAAGCCCTTGTCACTCATACACTTCCCAAAGCTTTGTTGAACAGAAGGCAAAAAGTTAGATGATGGAAAAAATACCAGATACTGTTAATGATGTTTCCAAGAAGAGTCTGCATTTGAAAGCTGGAAATTCAAGCCACAAAAGTGCTCAAACCAATTCCTTGCTTTGCTTATTTTCATTGCTATGGGACAATAAATAGAAATAATTTGTTGACCAAAAAAAGTGGTATAAGAAGTGTTGTGGAGAACATATAATGATAAAAAAATAGTTTTCAGAGTACATGGATGCTATGAGTCTGCAGATGATTTTACTTCTCAGGTGAGAGATGTCCAAGACACTTAAACCAGTGTACTGAACATGGTGTTCTTTTCCTTATTATACACTTCTTTTCCAGATGTTTTGCTTTCACATTTTCTTTAATGCATAAAGCAAGAGACATATTTGAATAATCAAGATTTAGAAGAAAATTCTTAAGGCAGCAGCATGTTGGCTGCAAACCAACTAAAAAATATGCGTTAAAATCCATGGTGAGAATATGAAGCAGTTGTAAAGCTATTATTTCATTCGTGAGATCTTCTAGGTGTGAAATTCTGCTCTACTTTTTACACAGCATGTAGGCAGCATAAATGAAGGAACAGCTCTAACCCTCCTTATTCCCCAACTCCAACTGAGCATTTAGAAACTGGATTTGGCTTCTCTTTATTTCCAATCCTTTTGTGACAGACACAATTTTTAGCTGACAGGAATAAAAAGAGTTCCTAAATATGCCTGTAGATATTCATTTTATTCACACACATGAAGCCCAAATAAGTTGGATTTGACATGAGAAGAGTAATGCCCTGAATAACTGAGGTTATGATGCAGAGCAGTTTCACAGGACTCTTCTGACTATTATTTCAGCACAGAAATCAGTAAAAAAGGTCTCTCTGTAATAAGTGGTAGCATAATTTCAGAAGGATTTTATGATATAGATCATAGTGTTGAGCCCTCTCATAAAAAAGGGCCAGTTTCTAAGCAGCATTCCTGAATGACGTATTCTCATAATCTGAGGGACACAGTAAATCGGATAATGGTGGAGAAAGTTTTTTGTGAAACATTTTTCAGGGCTTATTTTTTTTAAAAGTCTTGCTGTAATAAATATATAACCCCTTGCTCCTGGTAATCAACAAAAGTGAGCACACTAGCTCAAAGCACCAAAGCATCTCCCACAACTAGGTCTTACAATCGTAATAATTTATTGTCTCAAAATATAATTCCACAGGGAAAGGAGCTGGAGCTGTGATCAGAAAAAGGAGCAGACTGTCATATATTAAAGCTACAATTGTAAATTAAAACTAATGCAGTTAAGAGACAGTTTAACATATAGAATGCTCAGTTCATTAGCACAGAATAATAAACTCCTCCAGAGGAGACATTCTGGACTCAGACACATGGACTGCTGCTCATGGATGGCACTATTTGCAAAATAAAGCAACATGAAAATTTAAATTTTTCTGTCTCTTCACTTAATTCTGTATTTGCTACACTTATTCTGTATACCACAATACCCATCTCATGCAGTAAATAATTCACTGAGAACTAATAGAAGTGACACCTGTAAAGTCAGGTAAGGTTTGAAATAAAAGACCCACCTTCTATAGAGGAATCTGTGTTGATGTAAGCGACTGCCCGTTCCTGAAGGATTTTGGCATTTTCCTAGGGTTGTAAATGTGCAATTCTTACTTCCAATTAGTGGCATTTAGTCAAGAGCATGTCAAGTGCACTGTTTTTTAAAGCATTACCTTTAAGATCTCAGGATAATTACTACTGTGTACCTTACTAATTATATTGTTTGAGGCTGGGTAAATGATCTGGGCATATGAAATTCACTACTCCTTTCTGGGACTTAATTTGTTGTGGAAAACATCCACAAAATCTAGGTGCTGCCTGCTGCATCACACAGGAGCAAGATGGAGCAGGAAAATTATTGAGTAGAATTGTAACATAGTAAAATAAGGTTATTGCATGCGTTTTAGCTCTGCACTTCAGGACTTTCTGAACATGCAACATGTGACTGTGAGGTCAATCAGAATTCCTCCACGCTTTTAATCCCTAGTTTTTCATATGTGCTCCCAGCACTGTACTCAATTTTAACACTGATAAACCAAGCACTCATGCCATATCTACAATCTCCCATTTCAAAAAGGGATAAGTCAAAGCACTGAAATTCTCTACTAAAATGCAGCTGATTGACTATTTTGAGTCCACTAAGCATTGTTTTCATGCTAAATATGTTTATTTATATATTTATGTTCATGTTTATTTTTTTGTAAACTGATAATTATGCTTGAAATTTATATTCTAATCAGTAAGTGGTATTTCATGAGATTTTTGGCTTGTGACAGATATTTTAATTAGGTTAGCAATTGTTACTTGATTCATTCAATTTATAACCCAACTAATAATTTGTAAGTCATGTGAACTAAAAATGTAATTGGCAATTCATAATTACATAATGAAATTAATATAGTAAATAAAAAACAGGAGAGGGGACCTTGCAAATGAATATGATGGGAGGGAGCAAGACTGTATTGCCTATATGGGGCCTTGCATATATGCAAAATCATATTTGCAGCATAAAGAAATTCTTTTGTTGATGAGCAATGGAGATTGTCTGTGTAGCAAAAAGATGCTGCCACAGTTGAATTCTTTCTGTTACACAGAAGATGATGAATATCATGGGTTAATTTTCCTCATGACAGATCTGGCAGCTGCAGAGAAGAGGAATGTAAGCTGTGAGGAATGTCTCTAGAGAAACTGAATCTAATTTAAGTGTAAAAGAGTAGTAATGCACACCACCAAGACAAAGCAAGGAAAAAATAATATTAAAACACATGTTCAAATATGAACTGTGTTTACGGGTTTCTAACCTTATTAAGAAAATATTGTTAGCTGCCATTTCATGAAATAATGAGTGATAGATTATTAGATACCAAATTATTAAACAAAACCCAATACAGAAAAGCAGTAACAATATTTAACAAATAGAACATAAATAAACTCCCTAATTTATTAATGACTTGCTCAAGAAAAATTGCTATTTTACGTATCATTGTTTTATATTCCTCATAATTAAAATAACTCTGTGAGGTTTTTTTGACAGCACCTATATGTATGCAGGGATACATAGACCAAAGAATCACAAATAAAGTTTTACATGCAGCATACTTCTGCCACCAGTGGAGATAAGGTGGGATGAAACTTTTATGCCAACTATTTAAAATTTCTCAGTAAATGATTTAAAATAATTTAAATTACTCTTTCTTCAGGTAATGTTTCATAAACCAGCAGTAGGATGAAGACATTATGTTACAGCTGGAAGCCAAACAGTTTATGGGTGAAAAAAATCGTGCAAATCTAAAGGAATATAAATCTCAGCTTTGTTAACAGAAAAATGATGGAATCTCTTTGGTGTTTGGGAGCATTTTTCTGGGTTTGTTACCTCCTCTGATGTGTGCCATTTTGCTATGCAATTTTGTGATTTGCTGAAATCTATGCCAATAAACTAAACAAAAAGGTTATTTTTTTTTATTTTATAGATTCTGAAAGCTCTACCCATACAGCTAAATATTAACTTCTAAATAAAATTATAATAGAAAAACAAGACAACACATTTCTGTTAAACCATTCAGTATTAATAAATTGACACAGTTCAGCAGAAATGTGTTTCATCAGGCGACTTACTTCATGCTCTATTTCTAATTTGAATTTTACAGACAAAGCAATGAAAACTCTTGTAAGACCTATATTTCTTATTGGAGTTGAACAAATCCACTAAAAACTGAACATGCCCAGCAGAAAAACCAAGATAAAAGTATTCATAACGTCAGTTCTGAATTTCCCAACATTCTTCTCTCAGGGAGGAAAAGGAAGATAAAAATAACATACCCAATAGGAAAAGGAAGATAAAAATACCCAGAATCTCACTTTTGAATTTCCCAACATTCATCTTTCAGGCAGGTATATTCCTACAGAATTAATTGACTGTCCTGCCCCTGAAACTCTACAATTCTGGAATTCACAGGAATTTTGATCTATTCATTCATAGATTACCTATTCTTCGATTTGCCCAGTAGGATTGATTTTCATACAAAGGCTTGGCATGTTTATGGATTAGAGGTTCAGAATCTGGATTTAAATTTATAGAAGCCAAGGAATTTCTGAAATAGAAAGTTAGACCAATCTGGGTTAAATAAAATGCTATCATTTTGTTAAATAATGGGATAGATTTCCACATAGAGACCACTGTGGGATATTAGCTTTGAATCAAAGTAGATTTTTAAATCTTAGAAAAGTTAGTTCACTTATGTTGCAAGAAGGTAGGTAGATAGGTAATTTATATAAATACATTGAGTGCCTCACAACACCTGAAGGAGTCTGTTGTGCTCTTATTTTACCACAAGGTTTTTGATTGCAGTCTAGGTATAGATCCTGGGTACTGCAGTCACCTGCTACACACTTTCAGGTTTTGCTTTGCTTTACACAGTTTTTTCTTTACCTCAGCCCACTCTGTGGAACCCAATAATCCAAATTCTTCTGCATCCCAGCTAGCAAAAATAATAGTTCGCCTAGGTCTCCAACCTGCAATTACATAGTTAAACTTGAAAATTCAGCTTTTACTTTAAAAGTCTACTGACCACAGTTAATAGAAATTGCTTCAAAAACAGCACTTAACTGATATAACAGTAAAAAAAAAATCCTCTCTAAAATCCTTAGAGGAATATATTATTGCAGAGGCATTTCTTCCTAATGCAATATTTGCATTCTGCACAGCTAAGAGGGTACCATTACACACAGGAGGGAATAAATTCTGCCAAATACCATGCAAGTCTACATATGCATCTCTTCAATGAATTTACACCGTTCATAATAAGAAATAAAACTTTCTGTAGAGGTGAAAAGTTAAATCAATACAACAGCCTGTAGAAGCACTGATTGTCAAAGCTACTGTTTTCCATATCCATAATTTTACATCTGTAGTAAGTTACCTTCCACCTTCATTTTGCCAAAACTCCGTACAATTTCCTGCAGAACAGCTGCACCAGTCGTTGGATCAATACCACCAAACACCCAAGAGTCTCTGTGACCACCTAAAATAATATATCTGTCTGGAAACAAACATACAGTATCAATTAATAATTAAAAATGCACTCGGATTACCTGTGATTTCCTTTCACTGCATCTTTACTTGTATCAAATCAAATATGAAGTTCAATACCAGTGCTACAAGTTTGATTTTTAGGGGAATCTGCAATCATTCACTTACTCTACTAAGGTATGCAACTAAAGACAAGAAACATTTAATAAATATTTTTCCATCTGAAAGTCTTTCATGTATATGACCTGCTACTATGTATCAATAGTATAATGTTAAGGTCCCAAGTCATCACTAGTTTTCTGTAATTTGAATGGTGTTAATTTTGGCAAATGCAAAATGTATGACTGATAAGGATAAGCCTACTGTAAAATAACAGGCATTATGAAAAAAACATTCTCTATCATTGTATTTTAACAGGAATGCTATTCTTGGGAATGCCAATGACAAATAGTGTGATAGGAAAGACAGAAAAGCTATTAAGAATTTCTCAAGACTCCATGTTATATGGATATCTAAAAAACTTTAAGTTTCTTACAACACCAATGCAATTTCAAAAAATAGAAAAGAAAGAAGGAATTAAAATCATCAAGTGCCTGATGCTCACCTGGTTCCAGAGCTCCTCTGAGGATGCCAATGACATTGTAAATTCGTGTTATCTTATTGCTTGTATGAACATGCATTCTGACTTTTCTGAAATGAAAGAGTGTAGAGTAACCATTTCTGAGTAATAAGCCATAAAAAGCCAATGCTAATAACACAGCAACCAGAGAGTTTGTGCTTCTATTCTGCTTTATGTACTTTATGTACTTTATGCACTGATCCAATGTGCACTCAGCATTGTCATGCTGTCTCAGAGTCCCATTTTTTATTTCAGTTTAGCCTGCTGCTGATGCCTTAGGAAAAAGCCTATGAGCTGGGTCAGTCTATAAATTTGCAAAGATTAACAGAATTTATTGAATTTTTATTTATGGGAACCAATCAGATAATTGTGTACAGGAATAAACTGAAAAGCATGCACAGTAATTAAAAAATACATCTACATTTTGACCAAAATTATAATTGTGGACATGCAGATGTTTATAAAGAATGCACTTTGGTTTTCTAGCACAGGTCCATGTAATAATAAAGAACTTGGAGAAAAAAGAACGTTAGGAATATTCATCCAGGAATAAGCTGAAATCTCTCTTTAGGACAGCAGATCTAAGTGATCAAGATTTGTCAAGCACAGAATCACAGAATGGTTTGGGTTGGCAGGGACTTTAAAGGTCATCTAATTCCAACCTCCTGTCATGGGCAGGGAATCTTCCATTATAGGCAGAAAACTTTGTACTAGAAGCACTAGTCACACATCCCCCCACGAGTGTAATCCACTTGTGAAATTTTATAAAAACAAAGGGAATCCAGGATTTATCTCCAGGAGAGATAAAACTAACACAGCATTCAGCCCCCCTTAACCTGTGGAAGAAATAAAGCACCAAACAATGGGGTGTTATGTGTCTGGCAAAACCTCAGGAGTTCCACATTTGAAGATATCTTTTCAGCAGCAAATCTGCATAGCTGTCAAAATCAAAACCTACTTCAGGACAGCCACTGGATCTTTGCCCAGAAAATAACTGACACCAGTGCCTTGAACGAGCATATACACACACAATTTCCATGTCCAAGTGACTTTCTACCTAGAACCAAAAAGTTCATTTTGATATGGAACTACTCTAAGACAGAAGTATAGTATAGAATTAATCCATATTTACAAAAAAAAAAAAAAAAAAAAGTTGCTCGACCAAGTAGGAAGATGTTAAAAACTCCAAAATACAAATTTTGTGGATGAACCACACTGTTTTCTCACAGCTGTTCTTCAAGATACTCCAAACAGCACTGTAATTATGTGAAATATACTTTCTTGTTTAGTTATTCCTACTTTATTAATTTTCAGCTAGTATTAAAGCAGAGCAGAAAAGAATAATGATAAATTAAATATTTATAAAATTATATATTCCGACATGCTCTTGTTATCCAGGAGATGGATAACATTTTTACACACTGTTCATTGGGGTCCACTGACAGTCCTCATTGAATAATACCTCATGTAAACTGAAACTATTTTTATGTGGAAAAGTCACAGAAAAGTGATCTTTAACTTTTTTGAAATTTATTGCCAAATGTCATTGTCATGTGGCCTGATCTGCTAATTTATGATCCTTTTTAATGCAATTTATTTTCAAATTCTAATAATTATCTCCAAATGTAACCCTAGCAGAAGGAAGTAAATATCTCCAGAGATCTCTATATGTATTGTCTCAGAGTCTTTTCCTCAGAGGGATTTTTTTTCCTCAATATTGTATAAACAGGCAAGTATTAAAACAGACCTTGTAGAAGAGTTGCCTGTGAATCCTGGCCCTATGTTATAAGGCACATTGAGACTTCCCTTCCAGCTGCTGTCTGGAGCTGCAGGTCCTCCCATTGCACTGTGAGTGAAAACCAAGACAAATGCAGTTGACCATTAGGCTGAGACCTCAAATTCTCTTAATAATTATTGCAGAAAAACCTAGGTGGTTTTACAAAATTCTTAAAAGCATTATTGCAAAAACAGATTTCTTTGAATTTTTCACATTTTCTGAAGCACATTATTACAAAAGAATAGCAAATGCAAGTAACCATGGATTTTGCCATCTTAACAGGAAAAATGTGTCTGCACATTTGTCAATACTGACTTCTGGAGAGAAGGACTGATGTATACTCACCGCAGTAATACTTCTGCATCTTGATATCCAATGGGATGAACCGGGATTTTGGGAATCCCTACACCTTCATTAACTTTATACCTGAAAGTGTACTCTGAGAAACCAGAACAAAATGTCAAATTTATAGCGTTCTTAGCAACTTTTACCAAAATGGAAACACTTTTGAGCAGAGCAGCCACCAGCATGCACGATTCTTTTTAATTCTTGCATCATTTCTCACACACTGCTTCTAGAAAACCAAACTGCAATAACAGAACCACAAACCCAGTAATGCATCTGCACAGCAGTGCAAAAGGGCAAAAGATGTCCCCACACTTGATGCAAGGTTAAATTTGCTGTCCAACCACATTATAACATCTTCTGCAGGCTGGCTCTGGGGAAACCAAGCCGGTGTGTGAGGTGAAGATGAGTGTAGGATGCCGACAAGGACAAGGAAGTACATGGTGCCAGCTTTTGAAAGACTCCAGGCTGCTCCCATTTTTGCTACAAGATTTTTATTCCCCTTTAAAAGGATTTTAAGCTGTTTTTTCTGCCTGGAACTTATAATCAGCAAGGAAACATACATCCAAGTAAAGCTATTAATCCTCTTTGATGGCAAACTATAACCTAGTTTAAACTTTCCTTTTGAGAAACACGGATATTTTAAAATTACTATAAGGTCTCAGTCATTTTCTGCTGCTTCACAGTCTGTAGACTTACACATCCTGCTTTTTTAAGTGTCACAAGGGTGGGACCATAAAAAGGGCTCCCTAGAAACTTTATTCCCCTGCCTAACTGAAACCAGTCAGAATGACACAGACAGAACTTAGTCTGCAATAGAAAATTAGCTACTGTCAATAAGAATTTCAAGCAGTTTTTTTCTGTGCATCTGTACTGAAAATAAATTAATTTCTAGTGTCACACTTTCAGCAGCAGTTTATAAAGTACTTATATGGCCCAGGCTACAGAACTTGTACTCACCTTTTGCAGGATAACCTGGTGTTAGGGGGTCCCCAGCTCCATTCAGATTTAACACATTCCCACGCTGGACTCCTCCACCTGGAAGGTTCCAGCCACCTGGATAAACATCTACTCCTGGGGCACAGTAGTCAGCAGGATCTGAGTAAAGTATGATCCCCTGGGCTCCTGCTAATATGGCATTTTTAACCTGTGAAATTATCTGCTTTTAAGATGTGGCCTGCATTTTTTTTTTTTTAATGCAGCAAATAATCTGACTGTTGAGATTTGCTTCCATGCAGACATAATTTTAGAAGACAAGTATGTCAAAGAGTGAAAATTACCCCAGATTCAGCAGAAGAACCAAGCATAGTGAAATGCAATATGTTCATTATTTGTGTCAAACCTTTAGTCATAGCTCAAGGCTATGAAATAAAGCACAGAACATAAAAATGAAGCACAAAACCTGATCACCATCCCCACTGCTCCACTATTACCAGTTTTGCCAGATTTGTTGTCTAAAGTCAGAAGAGATAGTTACTCAGTTTCTGTTCATCAGACTCCCTGTCAAAAAGCTACTATTTCAAAGTATTGCAGTTCTATGGATGGCAAGTATCAAAAGACTTGGCTCTACAAACTACTCAATTCCCTAAACTGTTCTCTTGCAAGAAGTGCCTAGGGAGTTTGCAGTCATCTCTGTCTCAGAAGTTTAATACATTCATCTGGTTTTATTGTTTTGGAAGTTATTCTTAGACTGCAGTCACAATGGATACATTGCAGGCTTCCTTCTGCTCATATGTTCCAACGAACAGCCCTTACTAATTCCCTCAAGCTCTCCCATGAACAGTGTCTGACCCACAGAGGAAAAATTAAAACACAGCCCTTACTTTGTTTCCTCTGAAGATCTTCCCATATCTGGCAATGACAATCTTTCCTGTAAAGTTAATTCCCATTTCACGCTCCAGCTTAAAAAAATCTTCTGTACGGCCATAATTCACGTACACCAGATCTGCCTGGGCAGAAAACAAAAGCAGTGTTGTGGCCGCTGGTCAGTCAACAAACAAAATACAGAAATACAGTCTCATTCACTGTGTATGATAGAGGATTTATAATTTTCTTTTTTCATTTCTACAAATGAGATCCAGTGCCCAAAAAAACAATAGCAAAATATAGCCACAATATTCTATAGGAAGCTTTGGCTCAAGTTTCTGATGTTTGGATATTATCCTGCACTTAACAATAGTCCTAACAACAGGCTGGAAAATAAGCCAGCATACTTTGGTAAACTGACAAACTTGTCTGGCTGTGACAAGGTGGTGGTATGCCTTGCATACACAAACACTCACCACTATATAATTTCACTCATTTATGCAATGCAATGTTGTCCCTGACCTGTTCCATAATGAATTAGCAGATTAAGTGAAGAACATCTCTATCCTGTGAAGGCATTCATTTAATCTAAAATGTCTTCCAACTTGATATAAATATTGCTAGTTCTACCTGTGCCTTAAGCAAGTCTTTTATATATGACTGAATAATATGGAGCAATCTGAGATGTATCCAAAATTTTCCATGAAGATAAAAACTTTTATTATGTGATTCAGAATTACAGCAATTTGAGAAAGTTCTTTTTTTGGTCATAAAAGACTTCTAACCTTTGCATAATATATGGTCTATCTGTGCCTAAGTGTTCTTTAATTAAGACAAATGGTAATAAAAACTACTGCAACAAATATTCTGAGAAGTTGGAGCAAATTGTGCCAGAAAAATAGGTAATAGTTCCATTACATAATTTCTTTTCTTACCTCTGGCACTCCTTGTGCTGAAAAGGCATTATATGGTGGTAGTATATCAGTAATATTTTCATACCCTTGTGGAGGTGGTTCAAACAATGATGTATTGAAAACCTATTAAAAAATAACAGTAGTTTTTGGTCAAACATTCTAGGCACAAATTTACACACTAAGCAAATGCTAATTATAGTTTAAATTAAAGTCAGAAGAGACAGTTATTCAGTTTCTGTGCATCAAACTCCGTGTCAAATAATTACTATTTCAAAATACAGCAGTCCTATGGATGAAAAGTATCAAAAGCCTTGGCTTTTGCCAAGTTAGTTAGCTTTGTCAGCAGTTTAAACTACAGTTTTGATAAATTGATAGCAAAAAATGCAGTTCTAATTAGTAAACATAAGTTCAAACAAAAATATAGGTAGGTATCCAGAGCTGAAGTTTTGCAATAGAATGCAGATATGAATGCAGAGACAGATCTTCAGTGCCAGAAGATATTCAGCAGTCACTGCCTGAAGCTAAGGAAAAAATAGCTGAAAATTGCCAAGAGATGTGGACAGTAAAAGACATCTGGTTCATCCACACCATCCTAGCTGTCTTTTGTGGTTTCTTCCCCCCTGCAATATTATTCTTCTTATCTCTTATCTAGTAATACTCCAGTTAAACATGCTGTCTTTTATCACTATGTATTGTAACACTCATGTTGCATGTCAACCTTTTGTCACCTTGTAGCTGAGACACTTTTACAGGGTTTCTGGAAGCTTTCACCTCTAAGCTCATGTCATCTCTGAGCACATATTCCTTACTTTCCACCCTGGCTCTTCATCCTTACCTATGTGCTATGATGCTTCTCTAGCAGTCCCATCTCCTCTCCTTGCTCAGGTTCCTTGTCAGAATTTACATCTACTTCTTTATTTCCCTGGGTATTCAAAAGGGAGAAGATGTCTATAGACTGAGTAGTTTAGTTGTACTTCCAACTAACTCAGGAGACACCATAGGAAGCCAGTGGGATCAGGTTCAGAGCAAGGGAAACAAGGCAATACTACATAAAATTGATAGTATCTCTGCAATTCCTTACCTCAGCATGTTGTGGAAGCAAATATTATACAGATGTTCAAGCAGGGTTTGGATGGGTACTTGGAAGAGAGATGTAATGAGGGTCACTGACTGGATAAATACTTGGAAAAGGTCTAATAAGGATTTTTCAAGAGAATAATTGCAGCACATTCAGAGAAGCCCAGAGCTGAAAACAGCTAGACACTGGAAGAACTGCATGCCTGAAATACATTTCTTTGTTTTTAAACGTCCCTGTGTATCCACTTAAGGCTGTTTATGGAAACAGGATATTATCCTAGATGTATCCTTAAGCTGAACCCTTCTAACACCTTATGGTCTACTGGTGTTAACTGCAGCCTCCCCACACATCCTCACTCTTCCATATGAGGCACTGAGATCTCAGCCACTTTGCTGTGCTTTCTGCATAGCCTGGAAAAACATTTCTAAATATGAATTCCCTTTGCACTGATTTTTTTTTAATAATATAAAGCACAACATACTGAGATGAGTAGGTGAGAATATAGAAGAAGACACTTTTTTTAACAGGAAGTCACTGAGGTTTCTTTTGTTTTACATAAATATAGTTTTGTCATTGAAAAAACTCACCTCATTCCCTTGATCATCGATTACTGAAATGTAGTTTGGCTCCTTTTCATTTGGGTATGAAAGAAGCACATCATAATTAACAAGTTCTGCTGAATCCAATCCAAATTCCTTCCACTGGCCTTGGATTTTTTTGGCAAGAAGAAGGTTCTGTTCAGTTCCTGCGAGGTGAGGCAACTTGGTAAATGAACTAGAATAAAACAGAAAACCACTGGTAAGCAGCAAATGCAGAGATACAATAGTGAAATAGGATCAGTGTGTATAAAGCTAATCCTCAAGATACATTGCATGGACAGTAACATCTTAAAGTTTGAGCTGTATAACATGATTGCTTATCAGAGTCCCCATCAGGACATGAAGCCTTAAGAAAAGTCAAATGAACTTTTTTCTTTGCACAACAGAAATAACCACATCTACATACAAGCAATGAAAATCAATGTCAAAGAATATTAGCAGCATGCAAGAAGTAGAAATAGATATAGGAAAGCTATGCATTCAGAAAGGAGCCTTCCAGATAATTCTGGCACCTGATCATGGATTTGTACTGCTGTCACAACGTGTCCAAATATCCTAAAAAGTTTAACTTGAAAATCATTGCATTAAATTATCTGCACAGGTTTGCTCTTTTTCTTAATCAAAAGCCTGAATAACAAAACCTTCTTAACAACATTTACTTCCAAATCAGATACAACACATAATGGTGATAAAGAGTCACAAACAGAATCCATTCCCTCCAGGCTACCCTACAGAAATTTGAGTACAATTTGTTTGGCCCAGTGAACAAGGAAGGAATGGTGAAAGCTCATCAGTCTTCCAGGTACTCTGCACTAGCTTCCAATTCCCAACAGGCTACTTGTCAATGGCTGCCCCACAGATGTCAGATAACAGCAATTACCATTAATTAGTGGTAGCAAATACCATGATTAATACCACTTCAGCCTGTCATCTCAGACTGTTTTCAACCCTTGTTCTGCAATGTGTACTTCCTCAGCTTCCAGAGGAGAATGATGTTCAAAGGCTTGTTAAAGTCAAGGTTGTTACAGCCACTATGTCTCCACTCATGCATGTAGCCATTCATTTCCTTACAGAAGGCAAGATGCTGACCACACAAACAAAGAGTAGATAAATGGTAACTCTTTCAAACTATATTCTTGTGCTTCATGTATTTGAAAACAGATTCCTGGAGGATCTGTTATCAACAATATCAGCCTTTTTCAGCCACCTGGGGCCTCTTTCAATCATCAGAACTTCTCATCTACAACAGCATTACAATCTTAACATAAAGCTCTTTCACATGAGTCCCACCTGGCCCCAGGATTTGAATACATCCAGATTTTCTAAGTAGACCACAACCTTTTGCTCCCTGCTGGTGTCTCTTTAAATTGTGAGGGTATGCACCAAAGTCTGGAAGCAACCTCTGCCAAACCCTGTTGCTTGTTTGCTTCTTTCACTTTAATTCTCACTAGTATTTTAAGTACCTTTTAATTCTTAAAGTATACTAAATACCACATATGGCATCAGGAAAAACACTTTTTTTTTTCCAAATTTTCCCTTCCAAACAGTTGAATCCTTTCCAAAACTATGATACAATGCTGAGACCAAAGCATCTGTATTTTCTGAGACTCAGAGTTTTCTTACCTCATGTGGTAAAAGCAGATGCAGTAGTCTGGAAAAGGAAGAATATGGAGCAAAATTCTCAAGTTCACGTTTTTTATGCTTTCCACAAACTTTTTAGTTAGTGTGTTAATACACTTTCTCAGAATTTCCTGATTTTTATTTGAATTTAGGCAAAAAAACCCAACCAGCATGAAGCATTTGGCCCATCACCAAAGCAAGCAGACAAATGAGAAATCATTAATATCCCATGGCCAAGAGGCTTTGGCATAATTACAGAGCTCTTTCATGCTATGTTGCCTAGATTCTCATTCAAACGTAATTTTCAGGCACTCTCCTATCTACTGAAAGCAACAAATACAAAATAAGATGAGGCCTGTATACTTAAAAAGCAAAATTGATGCTAGGTATGAAACCTTTTGGGTTTAGAATAAATGTATGGAAATCAAATTTGTCAGTAATCCTTTGATGTTCTTGGTGCAGCTGCTGACTTACGTGCTGAATGCAAACATTTTACTAACCAGAGTTAGTATTTATTTACTTTTCATGTGAATATATTTGTTCCTCTATAGAAAATATAAATATACACAATAATGTAGGGCTTTTTTCATTTTCAGTGGAACAATAAAAATTTGTAAAAAAATATTATTTTTCTATCCCTAGCATTTCAGATATTTTGAAATAATTGCATGGATGCATTATAATGCAAAAAAGTATATTTACCAATAGTTACATCATGCAAGCATTAATCAACTATACACACACACTGACCATGGACAGAGCCCTTTATCTCTGAAACAGAAGACAGGGTATAATGGGATGTCAGAGCTCCCAATTAACAGCACATTATCCAGTATGGACACACTAAAAGAATTATAAGTTGTAAGCATACATGCAACTCAGTGCCATGCAAATCTGTAGCATTGATTTTTAATAGATTAATTTTCTACTTTGACTAGCTGCTGTAACTGAAAGTTTAAAGAGACACTGAACAGATGATCAGTCAGATGGAATTCATGTCAATCATCATATCTCAAACACAGTAAAATCATCTCAGTCTGAAAAAAAAAAGTTATCTGAGGTTAGAGCTTCAGATACTTGTGAGAAAAAAAAAAAAGGCACACTTCATTAAATCAAGAAGATGGGAAATCATGAAGACTGGTAAGCGCTGGTAGCTATGCAGCTGCGAGAAGTACACTTGCCAGTAGAACCACTTCAAAAAGGTGACTTCAAAAATGGGGAGTGGGGGAACAGAAGAGTTTTAAGCCTCTCCCTTCTTCCCTCAGACATTTTGTACAAACTAAGTACTTCCAAAGCATCTTAAAAGCTCTGCTTTCAGAGGCCTGTCCTTGGAGCTGATGTTAGCACTTTCTGACTTTTTTGACTGATAAAATTCTTCAAAAAACGATGCACAACGCTTACCGAAGAAATTTCCTGATATTCTCTGCTTTCATTTCAGCCACAAGTTTCTGTCTCACACTTTGATGGACATCTGAAGAGTTGGGGTTTTCCTCGGTCAGTTTTGTAAACCATCCTGAAACACATTTGAAAAGTTTCCTACTTAGCAAGAATGTCCTCACATGTTTGAGCACAGGTGCAACCTGTGGTACTAAACAGTTAAAACCAGAAGGATGAACAGGGCTTAGAGCACCCTCTGTCAGTATCTGAAGGCTCAAGCAGTGCTCAAGCAGAAAAGTAAAATATATTTCATTGACTGAAATGCCTAAAAGTGACATAATGAAAAGAGTAAAACCCTAAATCCCTGGTAAATCTCCCTTTTAAGGCAGACTGATCTCTTATTAATTTTAAACTATAGTTTAAATTCTCAATTAACTGTTTGTAGTGTGAGATTCGAATTCCTGATGATGAAATTTATTTTGTTTATGCATATATTTTAAAATAGATGTATAAGCATATTTAAAGTGAAGGTCTAGGACTCAACAGCCACCCTGCCAGCATTGTAATAGTTACAGACTTGGGGAAGGGAGGTGTTAGCCTATCTAATAATTAAAAGAATAAAGTTAACTGTCACCCAAGCCAGTTTTAAAATGTTTATTCAGTAGCCATAAATAGTAGTAGGAGAGGGTATACCAAATGTATGAGCTTGTCTTAAGAAAACCAACAACAAAATATCCTTCTGTTATTATAGTTAGACAATCCCAAACTGGAAAAGTTTTCATAAGACAGACAAATACATGTACAGTCACATGCACAGTATATATGACCTATTACGCTTAAATACAATTGTAATAACACTCTGAACTGAACAGTGAAGCTTGGTCAGACCAAAAGTCTGCCTTGCCCAGTATCCTGTTTTGGAACAGGGCCAAAAATGATGTTCAGGGAAATGTTTATGCATAGCACAAGCACCAGAAATTAGCAGCTCAGGGATCTCCTAAATGAAACTAATATTTTGTATATTTAATAGTCCACGTGTATTTTTCTTTCATACTTTAGTCTTAGGTTTGTGCTACAACACAAGTTTTAAAAGGACATGCAATTTTAATTTAAAATCAAATGCTGCGAGTGACTTCAGAAAAGAATCTCTAGTAAAGTCCAATGTGCATAATGAAGGCTTCAGCAACTTGGCTGTCAGTCAAACTCCTCCTCTACAGTCTACCCTTAATTTCTAAAATAGCAACTGAATAGGACCATTTAAAAATATCCTCAGTAAAAAACAGGAAATAAAAATTAAGAAAAAAATCTGCGAGATCTTGCAATCACTGAAGTCTCAAACTCTTGTATTAACCCTTTCTCTTTGAATGCCTGGCTGCCTGTTTCGGGAAGCTGTCAGATCACCAGGGCTTGTCCTGAGCTGAAGCACAGAGCTGTTCTGTTCCACACTCCCTGAAGACAGAAATTGCTAGGCAGAAAAGCTTAGAAAAGCAGTGGGATGAGTACTTTACAATGCCCCTAAAGAGAAGTATAATGTCCCTGCTGGTGAGTAAATCACAGGGGAAGGAAGCTGCGGGATGAGCCCCTGGGTCTCTGTACTCACCTGTAAGAAAGCCCAGCAAGAAGCAGCTGAGCAGCCCAGGGCACACGAGCCACACACGGAGGGTGGCCTTGCTCCTGCTCCCGGCCATGTGAGCAGCACTGGCCCGCAGCTCGGCAGGCTCTGAGGGCTGGCAAGCAGCTGCCTTCCTCCTCCTCCTCCTCCCACCCACAACCCCAGGGCTGTCCCTGCCTTCTTTGTTTCTCAGCTCTCATGCTGCCTAACCCCTTAATCCCTGGGAGATGGCGATGATGCGATTTTCCAAGTGCAGTAAAACTTCCATTTCTCAGTCTCACCCCTCCAGACAGCCCCTGTGTATCTGGGTGTGTATCTCTGTGACAAATATGTATCCAGGCTGTGCACCAAGCAATGTAAGTGTAGTATTTAAGATGTTAATTTCTACTAATTATTAGGACTTTCTGGTTTTGAAAGTTCCTGTTTTAGGCTTATTCACAATCTGTTCCAGTGAAAGTGGCCAAGAGATGAAAATAAGGGAAAACTTGTTTTCTCCTTACCAACAAAACATTGAATTGCTTCCCCTTTTAATCCATGGTAATGTTAATCCTTAGCAAGGAATGTAAACTTAGAGAAGCTGAGAACGTAATTTAGATTGGCCAGCAAGAACACTTCCAGACATAATCCAATTTGCAACTAGGAAAAGTCATAAATTTATTTCCTATATTGTCTATCTACTTGCATTTAAGATTACGTGGTTCTTAAAATGAAGTTTTCCTAGTCTAATTTAGTCAAATCCATCAGTATCTCATGGGGAAGGAAACAACTGCAGCCCAGGGAATAGTCAAAAAATAACTTCATAGAATCATCATATTTTCATAAACTTACTCTGACCTGGCATATCACTCCCAGCTGCCAAGTTCTGTTAAGGCTACATGGAAGCCAAGACTGATCCTTCTGATCAGGACCAGACCATTTCAAACCAGTTATATGGCTGAAGGCAGGGAAGCTTTTCTGGGAGCCTGGGCATACTTCAAATTCCTACCACTCACTCCCAAAGTCCAAAGTAGGTAGCGTTTGTGAAAGAAATGTCAGTACTCTGAGTATCAAAACTTTCTTAAATATATTGTGATGAGCTGAAAATATTCAGAAAAAGCAGAAAAAAATTGGTTAAACTCCTAATTACTTAAACTAAGGCTTTTCAGAGAAAAGTTACACCACTTGGGTATTCCACACCAGTCACAGCCCACTGTCTTAAGTACAGGGCTGGATGTCTTTGTTCAAATGATAAGCAGGTCCAGTCGTGTGATTATTTTTTCCTGTCATTTCCCAACTGCTCATAAACCGTCACAAATTCTGAACAGCAATGACATTTCACACCAGCATCTGAATTGACATAGACAAACCAGATGGAATTCCACCTACAGAACTCAAAAAGAATGAGCATATTGATGTATTATTAGCATTTATATAGCACCACAGGTGTAGGACTGGCACATAATAGACAGCAAAGTGACAGGGGCTTTTGGAGATTACTATCAAAATTAGACCTCACATGATAATAACATCAGTGGAGGAAGAAGATAAGAATAGCAACAGTGAGAATTTATGAAATGCATTTATTTCTACGCTAATGTCTTTTTAAAGTGACAAGGGCATTAGCAATGCTGAGGCTGAACAACAAGCAGCAGCCAAATGGATTCTAATACTTAAAATACGGTCCTGTTACTATTAGTTATTAGTTGTGACATGTTCTTACATGCCATGGATTAGCCACAGGTGGAGTATATTATGTTACAATTAAATGCAAGGATAACATAGAGTGTAAATCTGTCTTCAATCACATGCTGAGTAGCTACCATTCACCCAGGTGAAACAGAAGTGAGATGAGGTTTGGTTGTTTGCACACACGCACACACACACACACACATTGCTCAATCACAAAGCCAAAGGTGTAATATGAAGTCTTACAAATGCTCCTCAGAATAACTGGAGTCAGGGAAAAATGATCCTGACATGTGAGATCCAAAATAAAACATATCAGGCATGCAAAGTCACATATGTGAGAAGGTGGAAGAAGCTGATCCAACCCAAACCTCATCTCACTCTTAGCTGTTACTGATCATCTCATTTTGTACCCCAGGAGAGACCTCAGAGCTCTTGAGATGATCAGTAGCCCAAAAGACTCATCTTTTTTTGAGTCCTTTCCTGGTGATATCAAGGCCACATCCATCAGCTACCCTGGTATTTTACATGGGGCTTCTCCAGCTAGAACTAAGATATTACCAGTGTGAGATACCACAACAAGTGCATTGCTGATAATAGCTGAGTATTTTACTCAATTTTGAAAACATTCACTTCAGTCTAAATTAAATCTCACTTCAGTCTAAATTAAATCAAAGGTTTGAGGTTAAAAGGAGATAAGACCAACCTAAAGTAGGCAGAGAAATCATGCAAAACAAACTATGAAAAGACTACAGGGTAAAAGAACTCCTTTTATTAGTACAGGTGAGAAAAAGGGTCCAAACCATAAGCTCCCGAACACACAGTACTTCTTTAAATTAGTGTCACTTTTAGAATTATTGTGAGAAGTATTAGTTACTGCATATGCCTCATCTGAGTTCAGGAGTAGTGAGAACTGCTCATTCTGACAGTGAAAACAAGAGTGAGGCTCACCTGAAGCTAGGAGCACTTGCAGG
This sequence comes from Sturnus vulgaris, assembly GCF_052056855.1. Classification (NCBI taxonomy): domain Eukaryota; kingdom Metazoa; phylum Chordata; class Aves; order Passeriformes; family Sturnidae; genus Sturnus; species Sturnus vulgaris. Next base: position 39,679,142 of record NC_142244.1, on the reverse strand, counting down.
TAGCTACATATACTCTACTCACTTAAAACACATAAATCCCTGGTGAACTAAAAAAGCTCAAAAAATGGCAAGGATACACACGCCAAATGCAAAACGAGCATGCATTTGTGTGTTGAATGCATAATTCTGTTATTAAGCCAAATAGTAAGGCCAGTAATGGTACATGAAACACAGAATAAATGCCAGGGCTTGTAAACTGTAGGTTGTAGCTGCTCAGTAACTGGGCCCTAAAGCTTAATATCTGCAGCAAAAAGGATACACTACTGTTGTGCTGCATAACCTACTGTCTGACTAAAAGCTGAACTTGTGGCTTGAGGGATCAAGGGACCCTGATCTGTGGGAAAGACAGTTCTGGCAGGAAACATGGCAACAGGGGAATGCTCAAACACAATTTCAAATCAGTAGTTTCCTTCTGATTCTGTCAGTTGCACAGTCCCCTGAACTCTCTCACGGCCTCTGCAGTCTTTCTATCAGAATAAAACAGTAGTAGATGTTGATTCTTTGAGTCGGAGTCTTTCTTATCTTGAGCTTCAGGAGACCATTATCTGATTCCAAATAAAAGTTTTCATTGCTGGCAGCTGACAAGTGCAGCCTGCAAACTTTGACCCTTTCTTCCACAGAAGGAATGTATCCAGTGAGGCCAAGACAGTGTGCACTGAACACGGGGACTGTGCACTTCACCTTAAGGCCATTCCTTCTTGTCTTACCACACGTGTCCTTATAAAAAGTCCCCCTCCAGCTTCTTTAGGTTATTTAGGTACAGGAAGGTGCTCTGAGGACTCCATGGAACCTTCTTTTCTCCAGGATGAACTGTCCCAGCTCTCTCAGCCTGTCTTCACAGCAGAGGTGCTCCAGGCCTGTGATTTAATGTTTTTTTCTCTAGATTTCTTACAACAGGCCTTTCTTACTCTGGGGTCCCAGAGCTGGACACAGCACTGCAGGTGGGGTCTCAGCAGAGCAGACCAGAGGGATAGAATCCCATTCCCTCAACCTGATGGCCACACTTCTCTTGATGAAGCCCAGGATGCAGCTGGCTTTCTGGACCACAGGTACACTTTGCCAGGTCACCAGGAGCTTCTCATCCACAAACACCTCCAAGTCTTTTCCTTAGGGCTAGTCTTGATCCATTCCCTGCCCAACCTAGATTTGTGCCTGCAATTTCCCTGACTCAGGTGCAGGCCCTGGGTGCAGCCCCTTTGAATGTCAGGAGGTTCACAGAAGCCTATGTCTCCAGCTTGTAGTCAATAGGAGAGAGAAAATTTCTGTTCCTGTATCCTGTTCCCTGCAGTGATTAGGGAACAGGCAACAGATTTTTTTTAAATGGATGTTGCTTTAGTTTAACAGAGTAACTACTTCTGTATATTGCATGGTCCTGGGCCAGGACATGGTATATTACCTGCTAACTATTGCCAAAAAGGTCTCTAATTAAAGTTAAATGAAACAATGCTATGTTTAGGCCAGAGATTTAAAAATTATGTCTTTTGGACAGAAAGAAAAAGTTGCTGAAGCAGCATACAGATCACACAGGGAAAGATCTTTACAATTTTGAAGTTTAGCACTTCAATTCATCCTCCTCAGCAACAGAAAAATACTGTTTTTGCATCCACCTGGTCAACAGGAGCTATTTATTGCTGGCCCTCTCTGCATGGTGGATTTGGCTTGTCATTGTCCTGACTGCTACAGACAAAATCATCTAGGGTAAGATAACTGAACTAACCTGGCTAATTTTTTCAGAGGTCGATTATAGACAGCCATAATAAATTCTCCCCTGGTAAAAGTGGGGCAGTGGAGCAGCAAGCAGTGACAAAACAGTCAACAATGTCTCCCATCAGCACTGGATTTGGGAGAAGATATCTCCATCATTTTATTCCAATCAGTTTCATAAAAATGTGAAAATAACTGGGCAATAATTATGGGTATAAGAGCATTTCCCATTATCTGGTAAACTAGATTATTTTATCAGAAAGACCAACAGTTAAACAAAATAATGACTTGATTATAGTAACTTGTCTAAAAGGTTTTAATGTGAAGTGCAGAAATATTTATGATTAAATAAAGCCTCATGGAAAAGAAATAATATGCCATGGTACTGAAAACCATCAGATCACAGGACAGTAGTTTAAGACATGGTAGAGGCCTCAGCTAACATGGCACATCAAATCACACAAAATATTAACTGTACAAGAGGCTAGTAATAGTCCAGTGGCAAAATTTCAGATGAAGGGATCTGATTTTCTGAGTCTTCTCTGTCTGATCTTGGTTGTCCCATGGTCCGTCATAAGACTAAGCAGCGAATGATATTCAGACATACAGACTCTATAGAAATGGTTACAATCTGGTATCTTTTCAAACTAAGGACAAGATGAATTTTGTTTGCTTCTGTCTTCATATTAAAAACACCTCTATAGGGACAAAGCATAGCAAGGGTAGATTTTGAACAACAATAAGGTCTTCATCTTGAAAGACTCTATGTCTGACAAGATGTATTGCCTTGTTTTTATTCCAATGACTAAAAGCTTCTTGCTTAAATTTATTTGCAAACAGCTGCAAGGTTCAGCATGTGAGGAAAAGAATGTCATGGATGACTATTCTGGGCTGGCTGCCCAAAACTTGTTACAATTATTATACATCCTGCACACAGTATGTGACAGTTTCCCCATCTCCATATCCATCTCAGTCTTTGTGAGAAAGGAGGGTTGAGAGGTCTGTCTTGAGGTGTAATTATGCAAACCCAGGGTAAATAACAAAAAGGCAACAACAAAATTAGTACCTGATCGAAACATGAAATGAATTCTGTTTTCCTGAAGAACTATGGAGATTGCTATAATAATCAAGTTAGAAAAATCGAAATTCTGAAAATAAATCCATTGGTTAGCAACTATTAAAATACAAATCTGAGAGAAAACCTGAAACATTATCAGTCTCAATTCAGAAGACATCTAAATCCTGAGCTTTCAGAATGGATTACATTACCTTATTAACATTACTAAATGCATTCAATTTGGGTATATTATTTGCAAAGATCAAGATTTTTTTGATTTTATATTCTTTCTCATAATCCTCCTAGTGTTTTCAAATGCTCCATTTTTAAGGCTTCTGCAAACTGTCACATTTAGTCTTCATTGACGACTATATTGCTCATATTTATGCTACTTCCTGCAGTGTTTCTGCTGCTGCCTGCACAGTGAAGGCTGCAATGGAAATCTGCCTCTTCACTTCTTCCCAGGCTTCATGTTGATCAGCTTTGCTTTCAATATCAAACATGGCATCGTAGATTCCAGGGAAGGATTCTCCTGCATATTTGTTGTGGCTGCTTGGAGCAAAGATAATATGCCTGTAGGGAAGTTGAGAGAAAAAATAACAATATTATGCATTAGGAAAACAAAATATACTATTTTATGTTTTATAAATCAGCTGTAAACACTTGAAAATGAAGATGTAAATAAATAAAATTATTGTATCAATAGTAGCTAAAGTCCATGAAGCAAAAAAATAACATAAACTACATTATGCCATATGAATTCCACAGTCTTTTAGCTACTTAATATAAAGTCAACTAAACTATTTTCCTTCCTCTCAACTTAGATGAAATGAAAAGAATTTTAAAAAGCCAACTTTTTTTTTTTCTCACAGATATACAGTCTCCAACAGATACAGATATGCTTGGATGTAGGAAAGACTTGTAACGAGACTCCTCTCAATAGATTTTCAGCCATAAGCTATGAGAGGTACAAGGATTGCAGACCTAAAGTTCTCCTTCTGCAGTTAGTTTTTAGTGGAGAGATTACTGTTCAGAACTATGCAGACTGGTAGAAGGACCAAAAAACTAGACTTGATTCACTGCCTCATAAGATTTACTTCTAACTGAATGAGAGGACCACTGAATTCCTTCCCTGCTCTTTCAGTACTGCCCTCCACACTACATTTGCTAGCATGGCTGTGCTCTTAAAATTGATCAAATTGCAGGTAATTCAATTAGACACTATTTCACTTTCAAATAATAAGAATAACTTCCTGAAGTTGCTACAATTAAATTTATTTAAAATTACTCCAGGACTAAACTTTGACATCTGTTTAGAAGCCAAATCAAACCAAGAGAAATTATCTGAATAGGCTGCCAGCAAGAATCTTCCTCATTCTGTATAGTGCATTACATTGAAGTTTTTCCCAACATTTTTTCCCCTTTTCAATCTTATTCCTCCTGTCTTACTTTTGCTGTGTTGAATAAAATCATTATAACTCTATTTAGAGACCTGTAAATCTTAAAGGAATTTTCATAGTGTACTCCATGAGGAAAGTGAAAAGAAAGCCTTTCTCACCTATAGAATGGCCTTCCAGGTAATCCAAGAGGGTCGATGAAAGCCCTTTCTAGAAACATGAGCTGATCATTTAGTGATCTGACAGCAAGCAGGCTAAAAAAAAAAAAAAAAAAAAAAAAAAAAAGGAATATGTTAACTGCAGTGTGTTTGACCTACTCATATCCCAGCATATACTGAAGGACAGTAGATCTCTGATGTTGAACTTTAAGAGTAGTCCACACAAAAGATAGCCCACATCAGCAAACCTGCAAAACAGAATTATGCTGATCTGTGCTGTGACAGAATGTGCTGGTTCACAACTGGAAGGTCTCTTAAAGCTGTTTGTAAAGGCCAAGTGATAGCATCAAAAGACAGTGTTTCAGGTATTTTCTCTCATGTTTTCTCTCATCTTATTCCTTTATTTCCTTTTCTCGAGGATGCTTAGCCAGACCATTCTCTTCTGTTGTACAATAGTTTTCTAAGGACTCTCTTTTCCACAAAGCCAGCCAGCCACAAAACACTTTAATAAAATTGCATTTGTCTTTATGTAAAATTGCAACACATCAGAAAAAGGAACCTTGCGATGTTAAAATCCTCTTTTGAGCCATCCAAGAATTGTGTTTTTCTGATGATAGATTTTAAATTCCCTAGAGCAGAGACCATCTGTGTCTGTGTGCTTTTAATAGCCCTGTGCATAATATTGATGCTTAACAAATAAAAGAACTGTGATGAGGTTATAGAGAATATATGTGGACTTGGTGGTTTACATCCAAAGTGACTTGTAGGCCTTCAAAAACATTCACCAATACAAAATGTTAAATTTTATACACAGTTAACCTGGAGTAACCCTACTACCATTATGGAAATTTTTTCAAGTTTACAGTGGTGTAAACAGAAACTGAAACTGGTTGGTTGAATTAAAAGCATAGATTTAGGCCATCCATCAATAAAGCCATTTTGAAAATGTCACATACATGTCATGTGTCATAAATGTCATCTTTTGCATAAGAGATTACTGTTAACTCCTTTATCTGAAAGTTGCTGCCATTAAAAAGATGGCTTTTATTCTCAGTTAGTGTTCCATAAGGGTAAACATATGGCTAAATTAGATTCTTCCCAAGAAATGGAACATACATATATGTATATACAAAAGGAAGTTTGGCTTGTCATTCTGGGCATGGCCTACAAAGAATAAATTAAGAATTAAGTCAAGTGCAAACTAGGCCCTTTGGCATAGGTGGTGCATAGAATTTCTTGAAAGCTCATCAAAAAGCTTGCCACAACTACAGCTTCTTTATTTCTTTTTTTCCATAAAGTGGCAGCAAGTGTAGACTAAGCCCTCTTGAGCTCAGACGATGACATGGAATATTTGAGTGGAAGAAAAAAAGAGTTGAACTTACTTATTGATATCTATTTGTTGCAGTCTCTCATGAAAGTTAGCAGCAATTTCTGTAAAATTCTTCACAGCTGAAAACAAAGCATCTGGAGGGGGCAGGAGGAAAGTATTTAACTTCAAATTCTGAAGATATGATTTAACAAATCAAATTCTTCAATTAAAGCTTTATCTTCCACTGTGATCATGAACTGTTAAAAGTCTCACTGAAGGAAAAGAAGACGCCCCCATATTCCTACATTAAAAAATACATAATTTTGTGTGAAAACCTCTATTAGAAACGATAGCAATTAGTATTGTTGTGAATATTGTTTACTATTTGCTACTTGAAGAACGTACAGAAATATGAAAAAAACGGATCATGAAACCAGAACCAGACTGTTCAGGTAGGTCTGAGATTTTATAAATCCTGTGTTTTACTGTTATGTCCCTCCATACAGAGTTTTGAGAAAGACTGAGAACGTGTGTGTGTGTGTGTGTGTGTACACACATGCATGTGTGCCTGATATTGGCCATTAACAGCCAAATCCTAAACTGAATATTCTATAATGTTTCTAATTAAAAAAAAGTTTCTCAGGCACAGAATTATCCAACACTATAAGCTGCAAAACAGTGTGATTTTTTTTAAGGAAACATGACAATTATACACTGTTGCCAATACTGGTAAATCATACACAGGCCAAAGTACATGCAACTGTAAGTCTTAGCTCTACTTGGCAGTGGCATGGCTCCCACACAGGCATGCTAGTAACAAAATATTCCCATTTCAAATTAATGGGGAGGTATTATTCTTCTTATTATTGTTTTATTTACTGTTCATACAGCATAAGGTAAATACCAGGTAATGACTAAGACATTCATTAATGTAAGGCACTGTTAACATTAACAGAGGAGGAATGTGATGAAAGACTGTACGTACCAAAGGATACATTGTATGTTGCCAGCTCCTCTTCGTGATTCCTTGACAAATTATAGATGATGTGAGCATAGTTGCTCACAGCTGATGCATAATCTCTACAGTCAAAAGGAAGCACAACAGAGTTGGCCAATTCAAACACCAGCCCTCCCCGTACCTGAGCTACTGTCAGATGATTCTTGAAAGTGGGATCATAAAACTGTTCCACAATTTCATAGGTTTCATAGACACTGTGGTAAACTGGATAGCTGCTGTATTTTTCTACGTTCTGAAACAAAGGAAACCAAGACAGAACAAAACCATTATTCAGCTATGTCTATTTCAGTGCGGCTTGAAAATCTTTGCTGTGGGATTCCAGGCATGGTAAACTTTAAATGTCCAGGTCACACTAATCCTATATAGCCACTATAGACAGTTGAAGGAGAAGAATGGTAAGTAGTGGCTCTCTTATACATTAACCTGTGCTGAGATGAATGGTCATTTGGACCAAGTCTCTCTCCACTGATCATGTACATAACCCAAAGAAGGTAGCTAAGCACAGACACATAACTTTCAGTTGGCTAAATCCAGGTGAGATTGGACTTCTTCTCTTGCTTGGATTCAATAATCACTGGTGTCCTTGGATATTCCTTCCTTTTCAGAGGAAATGAAACATTCAATAGTTTGTTCCTTGAACATTTCTCAGTTAATCTCCTCTCACATTATGCTCCAGAGCCTAACCCATATTTTCAACAAAACACAAACCATTTTGAATTCAAAGCTTCATAAAGCATTACAGATCATTCAAAAGTCACTATAAGCTACTCAGAAGCTTTCATCAGCCATAGGTAATTTTGAGCACATCTATTTACCCTGAACAAAATTCCTCTTGTCTAAGTGATAAGAAGTTGATCATTCTTATTTATTGCATATTTGTGTTGAGGTAGCACATAGAGTTGTAGAAATTAGACACCACTCTGAGACACTGAATTGTAATGTCCTAAAAAGCTGGAAGTCTAAATGGCTCCTTTACAGGTGATGTTATTCAGGCAGTTACAAGGGAGACCAAACTACAAAGACACAGACTTACCCAATTTTTACTGTAACGTGCTCTGCCTGAAGCAATGCCAAGACGTTGAAAAAATGCTTCAAAGTCATTGCCAGAACCCAGTTTATTTATTCTTTAAATAAAAAAGAGGAAAATGCCTTGAGTGACAATACTTAAGGTATCATTTTAGTTTGCTTCCAAGTATGCCATGGCAGTTATTTATTCAGCAGTCAGTCACTACACACTGCATAGTCTTTTCCTAGTGTGCTGTTTTTTGCCAATACACCATGAACTGCCTCTGACCCCTGCATTACCTGCACCTAATCAATTGCATTGTCCTAGGAGCAAAGTCACCCTTCTCAGGGTCAGAGACATCCAGGTCTCAAGAGGAGAATGTACCTCACTGTCTTTTTATCACTGACAAGAACCAATGACCTTCCTCCTTCTGAACTTCCACTATCCCAAGCTCTCAACTCAGGAAATCACAGCAGTATCAGCATGGCTTCATGGAATAAAATCAATCTTTGAGATTCTGTAGAAACCTCCTGGTAAATTTGAACGACAGTGTTGCAAAATCCTGCCTGGTATGCTCCCCAGCCACCCAAACTCAGAGACCTTCCAGAAGACTGAAAAACATGCAAAGGAAAAGTGTTGAGTTAACATCTTGGGTAATTGCCACTGGCTTGTGCATACTACCCTCACTTGTCTAAACCTCTGTAAACTAAATGAATAAGTTTCATATATAAAGCCTCTTGTTCATCTACAAAGGCAGGTTCATAAACCTTTTGTACAATAGTGCATCAGCTGCAATCATTACAACTCTGGAATTTATACCAGCTGAGAATCACACCATTTCTCTTCAGGACTTAGCTCTTCATATGAGTATTTCTGTAAAATCCACATTCTACAAGTTACAATAATGTTTGGTATGCAATTTGTTTTCTTTTGTCACTGACCTGGGGACCTCTTTATATTCACTTGATGGATTTTTTTTATACCAGCTCTCATAAAGAGATTTTCCTTCAAACCCCTCATCAGGACTTGGTATCTAGAAAAAAGACAAAGGGTACAATTTTAAATGTTACCAAACAACAAGTCAACAACCTGTCATCACACCAAGCCTATGGCTTAGGGTTATGAGTAAGTCATCTTATGTCCCTCAACTTTTCTGCATTTCCATTTTAACACTTCAAAGGCATAGCATTTTCCAGAATAGTAGTGTATTTCCTATAAATAGGTAAATTTAGATGGAAGAAAACACAAGGAAAACAAAACATTTCAAGTCAATATTTAAATTCTGATATTTCTTTCTTAGATTTTCAGCCATTTAATATACATATTTAACAGAAAGATCCCTTACAAAACCAAAAAATTTTGCTTTACTTTGCTGGAAAATTTCAATTTTGCCTTAGTTTAATTCAAAACTGTTTCTATGTTGTTTCAGTTCACAAAAAATGTTTATGGATGCAGAAGCAACCTTAGAAAGGCAAAGTGCACAGTACCTGGTGTTTATGTCATCATAGCTGTTGAGAGGTATCACAATCATTCTAAAGTTCATTCCTACCACTGACTAATTTGCAGGTAACTGAGCAGCTTAAACCCTATGGATGTTTTTTCATCTTTCCTTTATATTGGTGGACTGCTGAGGTTACATTATTATGAATCTATTAAAGATTATTAATATATATTCTATTATTAATCTATTGTCTATCTAAGAATTACTCCACAATAGGGATCAAATTAAAACTAATTAATTTGGGGTTTTGTCCATGAAGGAAATTGTCCATAGAACAGAACAATCAGCATGCAAACTTTTTACCACTATTATTATATACCAGATTTATTATGGATGGGATCACATGGGACATGCTTCCTCATCAGCATTCTCCTCAGACATAAGATACCAACAAGCTGTGGTTACATGCATTCATCAGCCTTTGCTTCCCAACTTGAGGAGGAGTTACACAAGCATTTTTACTGGTATTTAGGTCACGATTTTAATGATGCCTCTTGGTGTCCTAACTGAGACTCAGCTGACCTGATTTCCTGACAGTTCTGAACACCTTCACTTAGCACAGGTTACTATGGGAACTGCAGGTGATCAACTCTTATTGAGTTCAGGACAGAAGTCTCTTTATCTGGGTACCCACTTTTAACAGAGCTACATTTTATTTGCTGTCTTTTACTTGCCAGAAAATTATACTGATTTACTACTTTTCCTTCACTTTTTCCTACACCAGTCTAATGTCAGCTTCCAAGAGATAATAAAGTATCAAATGACTGAATACACAAAGCATATAAAGTAAATTCACAGCATATACACAGTGGTTGAATGTACATTACATCGGGATCTAAAAGATACACAAAAACTAATTAAATGTTCGCTATTAAATACAGTCAGACAGAAAAAAAACCCCAGAAATAAAAGGCCAGCCTTTAAGACTCATTCCCAAAGCAAAGAGCACGTTACATCTAAGATGGTGTGGCTATTTCCTGAGAAAGGTCCTTACTTCTCAATTTTGTGCGCCACACAAATGTGTGGGAGCATCACGGTCAGACACAAAGAATAACTAACAGGGTACACTGAAGCTGAGCACATTGACCAAACCTGTCACATCACACAAAAACAACATGGTAGCCACTCTAATTTCTTCCCCTGCCTAAAGGGAGTCAGAGTCTCTTACTACCATGGGCATTCTAGTAGTTGATCTGGGCAGCCACCTACATGCTTGTTTCTGTCCTCTAATTCACAGCATGCTCTTATTCTTTTGTTCTTAGAAGGAATGCTTTCATAGAAGGAGTGGAAAAATCACCTAATCCTAAATAGTTAGTAATTTAATGGTATAAGCTTGGAATCCCCTTATCTGTCCAGGGAAAAAGCTCCAGTTCCTTAGCTATAGACCTAAAAGGGGTACTGCAGTCAGAAAAGGAAGATCTGATGCCATATTTTTACAGACAGAGCCCCATCAATCAAGTGAGCACTGAAAATACTGGCTAAAAATTTCAAGTGATATTACCTTTTTAGTCAGACTGTAAACCAGACTGTACATCAGTGGAGTGCAATCCACTCGCAGTGTGTAGTTTCCTGAAAACACATGAAAATTAATTTTTTGAAGACAGAAGTTCCCTCAGCTGAAACTTCATGCTGTTATTTATTAATAAGAAAGGGACTAGGGAGCTACACTCTTTATGAGGAGCATGCTGGGAAGAGTCTTCCTATGATCTTCTCAGTGAACTTTATTGGTTAGGATGAATTAGAGCCCAGCATTTGAAGCAAGTCTTAAGAGCTTTTCTTCTGTCCCCATGATTATTATGCACATTATAAGAGAAGAAGCTGACTAAAGAGTTGCCACAGAAATCAGGGCACAACACTTCTTGTCTCTCTTATGACCTTCCCAAACAGCATAGCTACTGTAAAGGACTTTTTCTCTGAAACATGAATATCTGAAGGATACTTTATGATTCCAAGCCACAGATTCTTCCCATATTAATTTCTGAATCAATGCAACAAAAATTATTACATTGAAGATCTCATGAATCTCCAAGATGAAATCCCTCCCAGTCATACCATCACTATTCCTGTAAAACACAAGTCATATCCATGTACCTTCAACAGAAGAATCTGCATTGATATAAGCCACTCCCCGTGCTTGCAATATTTTGGCATTTTCCTATGAGAAATAAGAAAAGGAAGAAAATGCTGATAAACCTTTTTTTCCCTAAGAACTATCTTCCCAATCATAAAAGAAATAGCTGTTTCAGAGAAGGATAGCATATACTGCAGGGAGCTAGAGAATCTTGGTAGCTCAAAAGGAAACTCAAGAGAGAGAATATGTGTGCAAGGAATAGAGGTAGGGGACGGAAAGAAGTGCTTCTTTCTAGTGCAGATATCTCAAAGAGTAGCCACCATGCAAATATCTTTTTGAACACTCTTGGTTTACCTCAGCCCACTCTGTTGATCCTAACAAGCCAAATTCCTCTGCATCCCAGCTCGCAAATATCACTGTTCGCCTTGGTCTCCATCCTGGAATGAAAGACCATGAAAATTGTATTACAAAAATAAAGACTGCTTGTTACACGACTTATGTGAAAACACATGGCATTTTTGGAGGGCTCATCTTTTACCATGATTTGTGGAGAAAGAGATATACACAAGGAACTTTAACACCAACTTCAGTAACCTTATCTAATAATGATTTGCTATTGTAACAATCTTACCCCACTTCGATATTGGGCCAAATAATGTATTTCATCTCTCACCTTTAAATGCAGTAAAATTGCCTAGAATCTAAAACTCTGATCAAGGAAAAATAATGTGCTGTGCACAAATTCTTGAAAGAAGGGTTTTCTAATTCTCTCACTCTGTTCAGTTTAGTATAAATTGTGTATCAGTGTCTACTCTGACAGACAAGTAGCATATTTTCAGATCCATTACAGAACTTCTTTGGCCAGTCTTTCAAATGCCAGATTTCAAAACCTAAGCAATTCCCTGTAACTTTGACAGATCATCTTCAAAAGAAAAATCTTTCACTCGAAGTATTCCATGCAATTTAAACCCAGGCCAAATAGAACAGGCTCTATTGCCCTGATGATATATCTCAGCCCAAAGTTTTCTTTGAAGCTACTGGAACCTTTTAATCTTTTACTCCCTTTCTTTTTTTTAACTTTTAATATTTTTTCCCATTTGCATTCCAGAGAGCTTCCCCTGAATTCAGTTACTGGGAAGAAATGGAAATAAAACTAAATGTCAATAGGTTTTATGTGTAATAGGTAGGCAAAGAACACTTCTCTAGCACAGTATTTATGTCAGAGCTTCTCTCCATGGGATGTCAGATAGGGAGACAGCATTTGCTCTGACAGCAACAGAAACTTGGTGCAGCTGACATTTGTTCCTATTCTATTGCAAGTAGGCATGAGGTATTTTTAACCATTACCTCCTACTATGTTTGCACAGCTCATTCTCAGCACTACACTGACATCCTTCATTTATCCTTGAGTATGCCTCCAAGCCACAGTCAAGTGCTGAGAAGGTTCTCAGTGTGGCCCTGATGAAGCCTTCATGAGCACACCACTATGTCAGCATTATAACACCACTGACATCCCACTCTGACCAGCCTCAAATACAGAGTAGTCAATTGTACCTAAATGTTGTGTTTATTTCAGCATCTCCCATTTTGGTTTTTTTTTCCCCTAGGTGTAATTTCTCTTGAGCAGAAGTACTTCACATACACCAAGGTGCACAGCAATGTGTTTATTCAAGACATCAGTGAGATACATGTTTTTAATTTCAAGCATATGTTTAAATCTCACAGAAATCAATGGGCACTGCTGAGAGCAGCTACTTTGATGTGCTTTATTCTTTCATTACATTACCTTTCTTTTTCAGTTTTCCAAAGCTCCTCACAATCTCATGAACTACAGCTGCTCCACTCTGAGGATCAATGCCACCAAATACCCATGAGTCACGGTGGCCTCCCAGGATGACATATCTGTCTAGAGAAATTAATTTAGGAGGTTTACTTAGGAATACTTTTTTCTTGACATAGAGATGCTAACTTGAAGTAATTTCTAATTTTCCACTTATGTAGCAAGTAATAGAGATTAATAGTTTATAATATACACGATAGAAAGGAAAAATATGTTTTCAATTTCTGAAGACATTTTTCTGTATTTTCAGTCAGTGTTGAAGAATTTGTCAAACCCAGTAACTGGATCCCGCAAGACTTAAAACCTCACACTCCATGTTGTTAGTTCTATTTTGAAATATACTACAGGTTTCCTCTAAAGATAGAAGCATTTTCCATACTCCACAATTGTGTGCTTCATGGCGAAACTGATCCACTAATTATATCTGTACAGCACAGAAATTCACAACATTGTGAATTCATGTGCTGAATGCAGTATTTCTCTGGATATATATAATCTGTCACAAAAAGGATAGTCCAAATCATGACAGAGATATGATTATTGATATAAAATTCAGACTAGGTTTCTGTGCTACTATAATATGGTTAACAGTTGTGTTTTAGGCAAAAGGAAAGTGCTACAGTTAGAAGAGAAATCATGTTATCATCATTCTAGGGATTTCTAGGTATCTGCTTTTTTAGAGTATAAAATCACACTGGTTACAAGAGACTGTAAGATAGACCAAAAGTCAATAATGATGGATACAGCTTCTTCCAATGGAATGCAAAATCCATTCCCATGTTTCTTAGGGGAGATTATCCACTTAAAAATATTCTTTGAATTGCAAAGTTACTTGCCTGAAAGCAAATATTTACATCTTGGTTATGACTCCCCCTTGAAAATCAGCATTTACAGTGAAAGTGCTGACATACCTTGAACCATATGAAAGGCAGTGCAAACACCATTTCAAAAATCATGAAATACAATATTTCAGAGAAAACTATATTCCTCATATCCCTCTTCTAACCATGAAGTACAGGTAGAGGTCACTGTTCACTCAGATTAGGATGAAGGCAAATAATTTTACCTGGTTCCACTGCGCCTCTGATAGTACCAATCACATTGTAAATCCTCCTTACTTCATTGTTGCTCTGAATGTGCATTTTCACCGTTCTAGCATATTGGAAAAAAAATACAAAAAGAAAATCCCCCAGACTAGATAATCCAACATCTTGACACCTTTCAAAAGTGCACCATATAAATACCAAGGAAAGCATTTTGACCAAATTTATCTCCTATTAAACCAAATACATCTGAAAATATTGCAGTGTAGTTTTTTTATGGATTCATACTTGCACAAATGTGAACAGCATTTAGCTGCTGAGAGCTATGTAATATTTCTGATGTCAATAAGATTTATACAGATAACAGGATCAGAACTCCAAAGATTTTTTGCTAGCAGCTACTTTTTACACTTGAACTAGTTGAAGAAAAATGGGAAGCATCTAATGTTAAAAAGATAAATAGTTCTAATTTTCTGATTTGGAGCAAATCAGAACTGACTCCATGTCACAGTTTCACCCCAGCCGGCAACCAAGCCCCACATAGCTGCTCACTCACTCCCCCACTAGCAGCAAGAGAATCTGGAGGGTAAAAAGGTAGAAAACTCACGGGTTGAGATAAAAACAATTTCATATATAAAGCAAACACCATGCAAACAAGCAGAGCAAAACTGTTCAACCATTTCCAAAAGAGCAGAGCCCCATTACATGTAATGGTGACTTGGGAAAGCAAACACCATCACTCCAGATGTTTCCCCTTTCCTCCTTCTTTCCCCCACTTTATGTACTGAGCATGATGCCATATGGTCTGGAATATCTTTTTGGTCAGTTGGGATCACCTGTCCTGGCTGTGCCACCTCCCAGCCTCCTCTGCACCCTCCACTCTCTCACCAGTGTGGCAGCACAAAAACCAGAAAATGCCTTGGCTCTGTGTAAGCCCTGCTCAGCAATAAGGAAAACATTTCTGTATTATCAACCCTGTGTTCATGACAAATGAAAAACAGCCTCATACCAGCCACTGTGAAGAAAATTATCCCTACCCTAGTCAAAACAAGAACATTTCAGCACAGTCCATACTACTGCAGCACCTAAAACAGCAGAAAATCAGACAACCCGAGCTGCATCAAGAGATTTTTCCTACAACATCAAGAGTTGTTTATCTGTACCACAGCTGAAGGTATAACAACTCAGCCCCAAGGGTTCATATAAAGTTCAATAGGAACAATTATGAAGTATATGTAGTTAAACTGCTCATATGAAGTCAGTACATTGTACTCAGACAACATTGAAACACATAGACTTTAGTCCTAAACTGTAATTACTAATTCAGTCAAAAACAATCCAAAGAAATAAAACTGACATTGTAGTTTAAGCTCTTTTTTCTGGAAAAGCTGAATGGAAAAACTGCTTATATGAAGCAGTTTAATACTGCTTTATATAGGTCAATAGGAAAGACCAGAAGCTGGACTCACATGAATTTAAAAAAGAAAACAAAAGTTCTCAAAAGAGGAAAAAAAAAAAAATCACTCTCAACAAATAGTTTACCAAAGGCAAGATGCTTTTCAAATGAAACTGGTTCAAGACTAGCTAGAAACTAAAGCAAGTAGGTCAAATCCATCCAATCAAGACATAATGTACTAATGCTTTGCACTGAGCATATTTCAGCCAAGGAAATAGCCAAAATCAAAGGAATTATGTAAATAAACCCAGCTACTAAACCTAGCTACTCTATCTTTGGTCAGTCTATTGCTCTACCTGTTTTTTCCCCTGATCCCAAGAACACTCTCCTTAGGAAACAAAACTGACCTTGTAGAATAATTTCCTGTAAAACCAGGACCAACGTTGTAAGACACATTCAAATTTCCTTTCCAGCTACTATGAGGTGGTGCCTGTCCTCCCATATTACTGTTATGGAAAAAAAATCATTGTTAGTTACAGACATCTTACAACAGCACCAAACAAATGAAGAACCAGGAACTACACTTTGGTAGGTCTCATACACACACAAACCAGTGTTGGTCTTTGTTTTAGACAAATCATTCTACAAGCTTTGGTAGGAGAATAATCTGGAGTTTTAGGTACGCTAATACTAGTAAATTAACATAGAGCAATAATCCTGGGTATAGAAACCAGCTTGGAATGGCCTACAGCTACCCTGAAAGACAGTGTTGGCCAAAAGGTTTTGCATATAAACTGCCTCTTGCACATGGTCCCTGGAACGTTCTACTGCCTTGAACTGCATTTGCATTTGAATTCTCTTGGGCCCATTCCAGCACTTTAACAGCAAAGGCAATAGTTTTATGGTGCCTATCCCTGCACACTGTTTAATCTCGTAGCATAGACAGTTGATGTCTATCAAAGATGGCTAAAGAAACATGAACAGTCCAAGTCAGCCTTTCTAGCTCCATTATCAAAAGTGCCATGTTTATTCTGTTAACAAAACTGGAAATGCAGTAATTTGGTTGATCACAATCACCCGGACTTATTCCCTTGAAGAACTTTTATTTTTGACATGAACTTCTGAGATACAAAGAAAGAATGCTGGATGTTCTGGTTCTTAGGAAGCAAAATATATTTATTGCAAATGAAAGCATGTCTTTTATTGTAAATATATACTTCAGTCAAGCTTTATTCCACAGAATACTTCAACATGTCTTCAGGCCCTGAGGAAAATGTTTATATAAAAATATGATAGCAGGAATAACAAGATGCTATGACTTCTCAAGACAAAAGTGAAAATAAGGACCCAGCATTTTTAAAGGATTTAGGCTTCATTTATAATTATTAAAACCAAGTTCTAGTATTATTTAATAGTTATTGAACAAAAATGTCTGGCTACACCATATTTATACATAATAATCTGCTCTTTCACTACTAGTCAGCAGTGGATAAAAGAGGTTTTTTTAACCTATACCTTTATCATTATCAGCAGTTATCCTGATAAGAGTGATAGCTATAAAGTTTTAAAGAAAATTTGGAGACATATTAGTCCATATTACAAACAACGTTTTCCAGATAACTCTGCACATAATTCATATATAATAATAGATACCACACTCACCTCCTACAGAGGTCCCAATGAGAAACAAACATATTATTTCAACAACTACAGGAGAAGCAGACTGCAAAAGTCTTTCTACCCTCTTTTCAAATACTCCCCTAACTTCCAGAAAACAATCTGCTAAAAATACCTCACGTCTTCCATTCACTTACCGCAGTAATGACTCTGCATCATGATAGCCAATAGGATGAACTGGAATCTTTGGGAGACCTAAGCCACTGGTTTTGTCTAATCGGTACATGTATTCTGAAAGAAAAAGACAGATATTTTCATATTTACAAGTCTCAGAATGAAGCTGTACAATTCATAGCACAGGAATAATCATTTCACTTTCCCAGAAGCTGAGCTGACATCTTCCCAGTAATTTCATTCTTTGTGCTTTATCAACATGTTTTCAAAGAGGCACTAATCAATGTTCTCCTATAGTGTCTGCAGTCATGCCTTTAAAGATGGCTGGGAATTTTAAAATTATTTGTTCATTTTTTTGTGTTGAAATAATTTTTACACAGAATTATTTCTCTTCATGGGAAAGAAGTTCAGACTAAGCTACACATAAAGAAGAAGAACAAAGAAGGAGCCCACAGTGTAATGCTTGGAACATTCAGCTGGGAACTGAAAAAATTTACTAGTTGAATAAAGAGATGTAGATAAAATCTTATACCCTGGACTACTGAATATTCTGGATTGCTGTTTTTGTGCACAAAACAAAATCTAGGTTTTGTTCTTACAAAGCTCAAATATAAATAATTCTTCTTTATAAATCTTAATTTCCATGACTTGGACAAAAGCATATACAGAATAGTTTCTTCCTTAATACAACATTCACAACGACTCTTTGTGATTGAAGGAGACAGGGATACATCTGTGTGATCACTGACTACTAGCATAAGGAACCAGAAATTTTCTTCATGGTCTGCTCTGCCATGCTGCTGTTTTGAACATGTATCCCCTTCTAGCACAGCTTCTGCAACACTGCCCATCTCTTAGGGACTACTTTTCTTGAGGTGATTGCCTCTCTCACATATACTGGCTCAAGAGCTGGCATAAATAATTCTTAATGAATTCAAATCAAAATTATCTGGTTTACTTGCTAAATGAAACAGCTTAGGCACAACTCAAGCAGCTGAGGAAGCCTAAGGAGAAGGTGATGAATACAGATCAGCACTCTAGGGCTCCTCTAATATCCTCCCACTTTTTCTCATGCACCATTTACAGAAGTGGCCTACTGCAGTGAAACCCAGAGCTGCCTCTTTTAGCAACAAAGACTAAGAAAGAAAGTGTGTTGTTATAAGGGAGAAAACATCCTCTGCCCTTTCCTGATACCAGACCCTCAGAGAATGCCTTCTCTAGAGTCACTCACCTTTTGCAGGATAGCCTGGAGTCAGAGGATCCCCTGCCCCATTCAGGTTTAATACATTCCCACGCTGGGCTCCTCCACCTGGAAGGTTCCAGCCATTTGGATAAGGATCTACTCCAGGTGCACAGTAGTCAGCAGGGTCAGAGTACAGAATAATTCCCTTGGCACCTGCCAATTCAGCATTCTTCACCTGCAAAGCACATCTCCTGTCCCTATCCAGTCCTTTATAGTTGAGCCCCAAGGGGCAAAAGAAAGTATAAACTACAGTGATTTTTCCTCAGGGTCTTTTACAGTGCTTGGGAAAAGTCAAGGGCCCATAACTGTCACATAATTTTCTGAAAAATATATTTGCAGATATCAGATTTCATATGAAATTAAAAGGTTTGCTGTTGCTTTGACTTTCAGTTAGGAGATAACATCAGTGACATGGAAAACATCCTCCACAGTATTGCTACATAATCTGAGTTTGCATTTTAACATCCAGATCAATACAATCAGCTGATTAGTGAAATGTACACATCAGGAATGGAAAAAACTGTATTACATTAATGCAACAGTATCTTCCAAGCAGTCTTGTACTTACCTTATTTACCTAAATGATCTCTGAATGTATCTCAGGGTCTGCTCTATACAGGAAGATTATAATTGGAGAGCTTGAAACTGCTTTTGGCCGTGAAAAAAACTAACTCCAGAGAGCCCACATTTTAGGCTCGTTATGGCAGAAGGACTGACCTGCATGCTGTTTTAAAAGTGTTCTTGTGTGACTTTATTATTGTATAATATATATCATTCTGACATCCCAATCTGTTTTGCTACTAGATATGACAGTGATGGATAGTGATAGAGTGACAACTAATCCTCAACAGTTTTAAATTTGGGCATTTTAACTCAGAAATATCATAGCTTTTTTTTTTCCTTTTCTTTTCTTCTTTTCTCTTTCATTTTTTTTAAAAAAGAAATACAGCACTTGCCTTCATCCTCTATCCTATTTTTGCACACCATTAGGAAGTTGAAAAACTTCCAGTACAGTTCTCCAGATTTTTATAGGCTACCAAATTCTTCAGTATATAAGCAGTCATTAGAAATACTATTGTAACAATGATGTCATTATATGTCTTTGTGTCAATGAGGGCATATAGTTTCCAAACCACAGGGAAACTGCCTTTCTAGATATTAGTGACTCTAAGATATTTGTGTTTCATTTTCAGGAAAGATTCAAAGACAGTAATACCTTCTTCAATTTTTAAGTATTTTCCATGCAGATAGTATCTTTATGAGTGGTAAACCATTTAGTGAAAATATTATCTGACCCAGAATATGAGTTATATACCACTTTTCACTGGTGAAAATGACATGTATGTAAACCAGTGAGTCATCTGTTTAAAAGCTCCACACAAGATTAATCAACAGCATGTAATAAGAATTGGCATCCAGTGAATTCAGTGCTTGATACCCTCAGGTAACGAACAAATACAAATTATAATCCTGCTTAAATCAGGGTCAAAATAAGACCCTAAATGCACAAGAGCAAAACAGTCTTAAAATAGACTGTCTTCTTACATCTCTGTTGAGAAAATGACTTTGAGTGTATGCCTGGAGTATGTACAGGATTATGTCCTTTCCTGTTAGGTCATGGAAATCTGTGAAAACTGTGGTTTAAAAATAAATTGACATGACAGGGATGTTGAGTAACCAAATATGGAATTTTAAAAAACTTCCATATAGTTATAGTCTCTGTCTGGTGTACAGAAATTATTATAAAGAAACACAATACTGACACAGTAAGGAACAGCTGAACCAACAGGGAAGAACAATCTAGTTCAGAATTAGAGTGTATGGCACTCTATTAGTGATATTTTGGAACAATTTATAGAAAGCAAATTGATATTAAAATATGGAACATTTTCCAACTTATTTACTTTTATCTTAGAAATATTAAAGGATCATCTTTGAACAAAGGTCCATGAAAACTCAGTTACTCTAAAATCTCCAGAACACCTTAAGAGAGTGTTTCAGTCTCTTGAAAACGCTGAAGGGCAGAACACTTGAAGAGAGAGTAACAGTGAGAAAGGCAACAAAATTTTTATACACAGAGATTACCTTATTTCCTCTGAAGATCTTCCCATATCTGGCAATAACAATCTTTCCTGTACAGTTAATTCCCATTTCACGTTCTAACGTAAAGAAGTCCTCGGTGCGGCCATAATTCACATACACCAACTCACCCTGAGAGAAGGAGATGGGTTTGAAACAATAATATCAAAGAGCATGTTGAAAGGAGTATGGGATACAGTAAGATAATAATGGTCTTAACATAAAATTCTTAGCCTGCAAGAGCTCAGAAGAGCCTTGGCCCCAGTGAGTATTCCCACTGAGGAGCTTTATACATGTTCCCTCCTGTGCTGTTTGCAGCAGATGCAGACACACTGGAGAATATCACTGTTAACAGCACTAAATACCTGGAGGTCTTGTCAAACTATTATGAAATAAGGTGAAAATAAGCATCAGATTTTGAAAAGACAATCTTGTCTTTAGGTATTGTTTTCATAAAGAGTTTTCAAAAAGAGTTCTTATACTTCATTAAAATAAAACAATTTCCCAAAGAAGGAAGCTGAAGCTTTTTAAAATTGTTTTCATCATTTCCCACATCTGATCACTTATTTTAGCTCTCCACAAACCAAACAAAGCAGTGATGTTATTCTGCCTTTCTTTGGTGATATGTTATGATAAAAGGTCAAAAGCCATGAATTTTATCTGACACTAAGTTCCAAAATTCCCATTACAATTCTTGGAACACTCAAAGCACTTATGCCCTAGGGTGCAGATTATCTGCCTGGTTCTCCAGCTTTCTTTGAGTGTCTGAAGCAAATGAATACAGTATTTCTTTTGTTTTCTGGACTTGAGAAGTTTATTTACAAACATCACAAAGTACTGGACTCTAATATAATATCGAGCTGTGTGAGAAGAAACATTAGCATGTTTCCAGATGGAACTTTAAAGCAGACCCTTGACCAGGGTTCTGTCAAACTAAATTATTCTACATATAGACAGGAAAGGTATTGAGAACAACACCAAGAAATTCTAATCTAACAAAATCTTAATTGAAATCCCTAATGATCCTCTAACAGAAAACCCCTGTTACACAGGCCAGCTTTATCAAAGAAAATCCACCATCTGATACCATCTGTATAATAAGACATGAAGGATTAGTGTTAAATTTAGATCACAGAAACACCTTTATTGCCAGCTAGAAATGTCAGTAAAATCTTTTAAAGCATACTCAACACTATGCATCTATATCTGTCAGTGTGACCCTTGGGCAAGCAGCATTTTGAAAAGTGAAATTGTTCATTTGGCCGGGTAAATGTAACAGTCTATTTGTTCACCAAGATGGGAAACAATGGTGCATAGCTACAGAAATGTCTGGGAACATTTACAGCAGCTGATATTAAAGACTGATTACAATTTATTACCATAGTTTTAAGGAAAAGTAAAAATAAAATCCAGATCTGACTCAAACTAGAGGAAAAAAATTAAGCATATATATGACTGCTCAATTTGAACATCGCTTCATCACAATAATCCCAAGAACATTGGAGCTAGGTCACCTTTCCTACTGGTGATAAGCTGGGTTTAGAACTAAAGCCTAAGGAATTTCAAATTATTCGGTATTGCTCTCTGCTATTCTGTGCAATGCTAGAGTACACGATGGTATTTCATCTTTCCCATTTCTATTATTTCTATTTCTGTCTCTGTTTCTTTTCCTACCTCTAGTTCTTTTACAATGTAACATTCTACTATCTTACCTCGGGCATTCCTTGGGCTGAAAAGGCACTGTAGGGTGGCACCACATCTCTAACTGCCTCATATCCTGGAGGAGGAGGCTCAGACAGTGATGTGTTGAAAACCTAATGGGAAAGGAGAAGAGGAGTAAGGTAAACAAGGCAATATAGAAAATAAATACTTTATATTCACAAGCATTTCCAATCTAAAGGACTCTGGTTTTAGAATTCTACCTAAGAAGTGGCCAAAGTTTTAGCAAGCATGGGGCATCCTTTTCAGAAGGCATGCTAAATGTGTGGACTTACAAATCCCATCTCCACTCTTCACAGAGAATCCCGCATAAATGAACACAGGGTTCCCTGAAGTGGTCTGGGAAGAGCAGACAAGAACAGGTTATATCACAGTGGTAAAAATGCTTGCATTCTGTTCATCCCTGAAACTTCTATCAGCACTTCAGCCAGTATGTAATGAACTCATTCCCCTTGTGACAGCACATCTTGAGACCTATTCTAATCTTCCAGAAACTGAATTTCGCAGCATCATCGATACTGTATAATGAATCAATGCAAAGAATGGTGGTAACCAGGGTTTCTTCCCTCTTTCTAAATAACAAAGTAATTTTCAAACAATTTATTTACATGAGTTAATTCTCTTACATAATTGTTTTTAGTGCATTTGTCAGGATGCTGTATGAATCAGGGTAAACAATGGTATTCCTAACGTATACATTATGAAACGAAGATGCAAAATATTAGACCAAACTGGAATTCCTGATTTCCACAAGCTTTGCACCAGGCCCAACACCATTAAGTGAACAAAGGACAGTTTCCTCTCTCAGCCTTCCCAGGTGCAAGAAAGTGATTTTGTTCTCTGGTTGGAAAAACTGGTGGTTTTTGTACCTCATTGCCATGCTCATCAATTATTGAGATGTAGTTGGGCTTAGTGTCATCAGGATAAGAGAGCAAGACATCATAATGAATCAACTGAACTGAATCCAAACCAAATTTCTTCCACTCAGCTTGGACTTGCTGTGCCAGATGCATATTTTCCTCTGTTCCTGCTAGGTGAGGAAGCTGTGTAAAATTGCTAGAGACAAGGAAGAAATAAGCAGTGTCAGGCATTGAAGGTCATAATCAGAACTCCTCTTAGCCTAGCTGGAAATAAACCTCATCGAGATGATCAGATACACTCAGGCTAAATAAGGACCAAGACTTCGCTGCATCTATGTATTTTTAAGTGGTACACATAAACTGAGATGAAGGGTTTCAGGCTGTCCTGATCTAGCACAGGCATTTAAATCTTCCTTGCAGCATGGTTTAGCAAGAATGGTGTGATGACACCAGCTATAGGGTCTTGTCCCTTCTTTACTCCTTGTCTTCTGAGGTACAGTAGGCCTATGCACTCCTATGCACAGTAAGACCTTATCATTGTGAAGAGATAAAAGAACTGAGCCCAATTATTTTTATGTATTCAATTTAGAAATGTGCATAATTACTCTGATCCTTACTTGTAATTAACTAGATAGTCTCCTTGAATCTCACTATTTTAATTATTTTTGGCACAAATACTGGTTTACATACAGGTTCACTCTTACTGTATCTTGTTGGTAAATAAAAGAGAGTGAGTTTTGAGTACCATATAAACAAGGAACAGAAAAACTCAACAGTTTGTGACTTAAACATCATGCCAGCATGAGTAACGAACAGTGAAAGAGCACAAATAATGAACAGCTTATTGTCTGAAAAAAAAAAAAAAAAAATTATCCAGATCATTGTGAAAGCCCAGTTGTGAAGCCAGCTGAAAAAACCCTCAGTTGAAGGAGGCTATCATCTTGATGTCCTCATTCTATCATATGACCATGCCATTAACATGCCAACAAAGCATGTGTGGCAC
This sequence comes from Sturnus vulgaris, assembly GCF_052056855.1. Classification (NCBI taxonomy): domain Eukaryota; kingdom Metazoa; phylum Chordata; class Aves; order Passeriformes; family Sturnidae; genus Sturnus; species Sturnus vulgaris. Next base: position 39,654,947 of record NC_142244.1, on the reverse strand, counting down.
AAGCTGATGTTAATGAAGGAAATTGTATCTTGGATTATGAAGGGGTGTGAGGTTAGGAAAAACTTAAATTCTGGAGTTCAAATAAGACCAAAGCCATCAAAGAAAGCCAGAACAGAATGGAACAGAACAGAACAGGTTTGCTTGTAAGGGATCTACAACAATTAAATAGTCCCACTACCTGACCATTTCAAGGCCAACCAAGTTAAAGTGTGCTGTTAAGGGCATTGTCCAAATGTTTCTTGGACAGTGACAAGCTTGGGCCATTGACCACCTCTCTAGAATGCTGGTTTCAAGTCTGAACATCCTCTTGATAAAGAAATGGTTCCTCATGGCCAGTCTGAACTTTCTCTGGTACAGATTTTGAGCTATTCCTACACATCCTATCACTGGATACCAGGGAGAAAAAATGAGCATCTCTTCTGCCAGCTTAGGAATCTGTAGGGAGCAATGAGGTTGCCCCTTGGCCTCCTTTTCTCCAAACTAAACAAAATCCTTAGCAGACAAATGCTGCTGATTAAAACCATATTCCTCTGATCATGCCAAAATCTAATATTGTGCTAAAAATCACTGTTATAGTGACAGCATCATCTTCTGGATGACATATACTGAACCAAGAGCACACTTACGTGTTATTGTGAGTGAGAATGGTTGTTTTCTGTAGGAGATACAAGTATTTAAGTATCACATTTTCATTAGAAGTTGATTAATGCAATAACATTTTCCTGTATTATACTCCCATTTAACTGAATATTGTGTTTTTCTTCATTTTCTCTTCTAATCTGCCTGTCTGTACTGGTAGTTCTGAGCAGCGACTAAACATCTGCTGTATTTCACTGCAGGACTGACCACATGACAGTAAATGGGATACAATGCTTTCTGCTTACAAAAAGACAGGGAGTTTAGAGGGCAGGAAGGTTCTTTCACAGAGCAGTTTAACAGCAGTTGACCTTACAGGAGCCAAAACACAGGTTAAGACTCTAAAAACTCCTAAATCTTTGTTTTTGAGTGTGTATGTTATACTCCAGTACATCACTGTTATGCAATTGAGACCATACTTTCCAGCTAATTTATCTGCAATAGTTCATGGCAAATACAAAAAAATTAAAGCAGTGGAATTGCCACAATTCTGTAAACTGAAAATAATCTTTTAACAATTTAGTTTTGCACAACTCCATGCTATGTCATCAGACTGGGAGTATGAGGCAAATCCAAATTTGTTGATTACTCCTACAATAGCTAGTGCTCTTTTTTCACACGGAAAGTAAATTACTATCAATAAACTATGACTTGTGGCCTATTACTGACTGGAATAAATATAAGATTTTAACAAATATTACACTCTCCTAAGATAAATCGATTGTTTAATAAGGTAAATTGATTATTTACAAGATCCCTAAAACAAACAAATCAACTGCAAGTACTTGAGGTTCAAGCTTTTAAGTTATTAAATAGAAATATTTATTACGTTGATTAAATTTTAATAGACTTTAAAATATCCATATTGTCATGTTCCATTGTTTTGAATTGTTTGAAGCATGACCAACAAGTTGGGAAGGTGATTCTGCCCCTCTACTCTGCTTCATGAGACCCCAGCTGCAGTGCTGTGCTCAGCTCTGAGACCCAACACAAGAAGGGCAAGGACTTGATGGAACAAGTTCCAGAGGAGGCCATGAAAATGATCAGAGGACTGAAGCACCTCTCCTGAGAGGAAAGGCTGAGAGAGTTGGGGATGTTCAGCCTGGAGAAAACTCCAGGACTTTATAGCACTTTCCAATATCTGAAGAGGGTTACAAGAAGGCTGGAGAGGGACCTTTTTCAAGGGCATGTAGTGATACAAGAAGGGATAATGGTTTTAAACTGAAAGAGATCAGGTTTAGATTGGATATTAGGAAGAAATTCTTTACTTTGAGGGTGGTGAGGCACTGGCACAGGCTGCTCAGAGAAGCTGTGGATGCCCCATGCCTGGCAGTGTTCAAGGCCAGGTTGGACAGAGCTCTGAGCAATCTGGTCTAGTGAAAGGTGTCCCTGCCCATGGCAGGTGGGTGAGAACCAGAGGATCTTTAAGGTCCCTTCCAACCAATTCTATGATTCTGTGATCATTGGGCTGGCTCCCACTTGATTTTTATTTTCTTGTCTGAACTGATTAGTCTACACACTGCTTACTAAAGAAACTGCTTGATGTTTTCTGCTTTCATTTCAGCCATAAATGCTGTTCTCATGTCCTCATGAGTACTCGGAGATGTCTTCTTATCTGTAGGTTTTGCAAACCAGCCTGTACAACACATGAAAATAAAAAAGAAAAGCATCAGAGCAATATTCTCATGACACACACCACTTCTCTTTGCTCTTACCGCAAGATTTTCACTGTTTTACATTTTAGGGCTGTTTTTATTTCTGCACATACAAGCAGCTACAACCTAATGCAGGCTGCAACCTACCAACAAATGGTAAGAGAATTTATTTGTCTAGGTAGATGTCGAGGGATGTAAAATACTATTATCTTATATTTATTCATCAGTTATTTTCCTGTAGATTTATCTATCTTTCTTGAGCAACAGAATGTCATGTTGTCAGTCATATAGTTACCTCAATAATAAGGCAGCAGCTTCACAAAAAATGCACAGAAACATAGGCACACTTTGTAAGGAACAGATGTCTTGTAACTCCTTTCTCACTCTCTGGTCTGTCTGGCTCCTTTCTGGAATCCTTCCCTTTCTAAGCAAGTACTACCAGAGTAAGTGATGAGAGGAACATCTGGCTAGAAAGGGAAATATTCCTGACATCTGTCTTTAAGTCAGACTGGACACGTCCAGTGCATGTGCAGCAGCAGCTACATGGGTAGTGTGAATGAGAGAACCAGTGGGTTCAAGAGGGTAACAAGCTGGCACCAGTGAGGCACTGGTTACTGGCACAGTGAAAGGCTCCACATGAGAGAGGAATTCAGTCGGGGCTTCCCAATGGCACCAATCCCAAGCACATACCAAATGGCATTGCAAAATACAAGTGGCTCTGTTGTTTTCCTTCCTTCCAGAAGCTGGTCATGATTTATATGTGAAACCAAAAGGAAGGTGGGGAGGGGGATATCTCTTGCAGCAGCACCCCTCAGTCCTGCCTGCCTGGGACGAGGAGCAGGTGAGACACTGAGAGACTATTTGTCCCCTCCTGCCCGTGCCCCTCCAGCCCCACGTTCACCTTCCTGCCTCTCTGCCGGCGGCTGGTGCTGTTCCAAGGCAGCAGGGTCGAGGGGTATGTCTTTTGTCCCCTCCTCACAAAGCCAGCGCAGCTTTCTCTCACTCACAGCACTATTTTACTTCAATTTACTTTAACAAAAAGCAAATAGAAAAACAAGGCACAAGACACAAAAACCCTTTTCCTGCTGAGGGGCTGGATATCCCAGAAAGGTTCAGTGAGTGCACCTGCCCGGTGTGAAGGGACGGAGGCACGGAGGTGCTGTCGGCCGGCTGAGCACGGACTCACCTCGGGCACCCTCGGCACAAACTCCAGGCGCTGGAAACCCGCCCGCTTCTCCCCCCACCCCGGCCCTTCCTCGGCCCGGTCCCGCAGCGGGACGAGCCCGCGATGCCAAGGAGGGTTAGTCCGCACTGTACCGATGAGGAACCCGAGGAGGAAGAACCCCGCCGCTGCTGCCAGGACGACAGCCCAGAAGCGGCCGCTGGCTGCCCTGGGGCCGGCCGACTCCGAGCGGGCTCCGAGCGACGTCCCCATGGCTGAGGCCCGGCTCTCCCTCTGCCCGCTGTGTCCCCACGGCTCCCGCCAGAGCCCAGCCGGGACGAGATGGCACTCTACTCTACTCTCCTCGCCTCGCCTCGCCTCGCCTCGCCTCGCCCCGCCCCGCCCCGCCCGGCTCCGGTAAAGCCCTCCCGGCCCCGATAAGGCACTCCCAGCTCCGCCCGGCCCCGCCCGGCCCGCATTCCCGGCCCGCATTCCCGGCCCCGCCTGCCGCTGAGTGAGAGCTGGCGGCCGCTCAGGGCTGCTCGCCTCCCCCCTGCCAGACCCCTGCGATATCCCGCCGCCCCGTGCTTCACAGAACCACGGAATCAAACGGGTTGGAAAAGACCTCTGAGATCATCCAGTCCAACCCATGACCGAACACCAGCACATTAACAAGACCATGAAGTGCCACATCCAGTCCTTCCTTTAACACCACCAAGGATGGTGACTGCACCACCTCCTTAGGCCCATTCCAATGTATAATCACCCTTTCCGTAAAGAAACTTATTTTAATGTCCAAACGGAACCTCCCCTGCCACAGCTTGAGGTCATCCCCTCTTGTTCTGTTCTTGGTAGCCTGGGAGAAGAGGCTGATGCCCACCTGGCTGCAGCCTCACTGCAGATTTGTACAGAGTGAAAAGGTCACCTCTGAGCCTCCTTTCCTCCAGGATAAACCCCCAGCTCCCTCAGCTACTCCTCATAGGACATACACTCCAGAGCCTTCACCAGCTGCATTGTCCTTCTCTGGATACTGGAATGTAATTCCTGAACTGAGTGGCCCAAGCTGGACACAGGATTCAAGGTTCATTCTTACCAATATTGAGTACAGGGAGATGATCCCTTCCCCTTCTTGCTGGCCACGCTATTACTGATACAGGCCAGGATGCCACTGGTCTTTTTGGCCACCTGAGCACACTGTTCTTTTGATTTACTACAAAGGGCAGTGAGAATGCAGAGTGGTTGTCGCTGTAAGGGTGGGCATGACGTACAAAAGGCACGCTACATTTCAGAATATCCCATTTATTACAACAGCTATCTGTCTCCTATACATTCTACAAAGTTTACACTTTATTAATTGGTTAGAATTAGTCAACATAACATTGATTGGTGTAAAGCCATCTACGCCTCTTTTCCACAAAACTTTTCTAAAAATACTTCTTGCAGCTGCAGGTTTCTTATTGCTTATCTTCTTGGCCTCCAGGCCAACAGGCTTGGTCAGAGGATACTTCTCAAAGCAAACCTCACTGATTAACCCTCTCTAGCCCACAGACCAGCTGTGAGTCCTACTACAGATGATGACTTCCACACTTGGCTTGTCATGAATTTCTCGCACTGTGCCATGCCACACCATCCTCCACAGGTGACACACCAGAGCTAGCAACACTGGCAGGTCAAAGCTGAGGGGGAAGAAATGTAAAAGCCAGTGTTTCAAAAGATACATTTTAAGAAACACACTCTGACACACTATAAAGAGAGATACGTGCCTCTGCGAAGGTAGGTTGGTACCATGTATCTCTATGTCTTATCTTTCCTTCCATTTTAGGCAGGCACAGCCCCAAAGAGAGTGGGGGCACTCAGCTGCCAGTTTGAAGACAAGGCTGAAACTTTGTCCACGTTTGACTTTGCAAGGGTCTTTTTTCCCACCTCTTAAAATTATCCCTGTATGATTTTTGAAAAACCTCTCCATTCATTTCAGTCATCATATTTGGTATGAGAGTGTATGTTTAAGGCCATGAACAGAGTGGAATTTTACCTGCAGAGTTGGCCTCAGCAGCTCTGCATGGATTTTCATCCTCAGAACCCTTGCTCCAGTGCCTGCTAGGGAGATAGCTGACATTTAACACACAACGTCTGAAGTTGTGTTGTACCCATGTCCACATACAGTACGGGCAGCCTGTACTCAGTAGCAGTGCAAGGACTCTGCACTCTGCAGGACTGCTCCTATTGAGCCATGTTACTTGCTGATGCAGGCAAAACCTGAACTTAGAATGAATTCCAGACGCTGGACTTCGTCTTGCCTCATCTGCAGAACCTATCGCGCCAGGAAATCTTGATACAAGAACACTAGAGGGCTACTGTGGAAAGCAGAAGTGAAAGAAGAACAGCAATATACCAATAACACAACAGTAGCATGCTTAAAAATTTTTTAAGAGACAAAAAAGTCCCTGAAAATTACCTATGTTTGTAATATTGGTCCTGTCTCCTACTTTATACTATTGTATGCAGTCTGACCCTGCTGTGCAGAAGCCCTGCTCATGGTAGTCTGAGCAGGGTGCTCCATCACATCATTGTCAAGTCAAACTCAGATGTGCCATCTGAGCTTATTGACAGTTGTACAAACCATTCTGGAATCCTCAGCTTTCCCATACAATATATAGGGAACATAAATTTGGAAATGCACATGGTGGAAGGTATTACTTCTGCCTTGTAGTTTACTTTCCTTCCCCATTCTGCACCTGCACAATGTGCCTGTATTTGTTACTCCTCCACTATTCAGTGGTGGATGATGAAACCAAGGCAGTGTTAAGTAGGCTGAAGAATGAACATGTCTTCTGATAGTCTTAGAAAGATTAATTTGGCCAGGGCACCTTTGGGCATAAGGCATCTTTGGGAAAGCCTCTGGATCAGTTAATTGGTTTTTGAAGCCCTTAGAAATTAGGTTAATGAAGCACCATGGGACTAGGCACTGAACAAAAACATATCTTATCTCTTGATTAATATTCCAGAGGGATTAATTAATCCCAGTGGTTTCTGGCCACACTTTTTCAAGTGAAATAAGATGGAAAGGAGCAGTGAAGAAATTGAGATGGGAATATTGTTGAAAGTTTGGTGTTGTTTAGTACTCTAAAATTAACTGACCTGTCCACACCACTTAGAAATTCTGAATTTCTGCTTTCAGATGCTTTATATATAGTTTTTTTCAGTGGGGCCTGGAGCTTGGGGAGCACATTATGAGCTTTAAATAAAAAATAGCAGCAGCCAAAGGTCATAGAAAAAATTATTCAAGAGTAAATGGCAGCTGTGATAAATGCATTAAATGTTATGCTTTTTCTATACAGAATCACATAGGTCAATTTGTAGGCAAAACCATTTCACTAAACCAAGAGTAGGAAAAGTTAATACTTCTACTGTTTCCTGAAAAATCTTCTACTAATCAAAGTACTAGAAATATTTTTTTTAATCTCTGAGATTCAAGGAATGTATGAAAATTTTTATTTTCCAATATATCTTCCTGAAGAAACCAACTCTCCGGGTTTTGAGATGCAAATTTTAGGCAATGTTTTGGTTAGGATTATTCAGTTATTTATCGTGACGCAATTTTCCTTAGGTCCAGTTGCAACCAATGGTAGGATCTTCACTTGAAGGTGTTAAGGAACCTACTTGTATGTTAAGGTGTTGTTCAAATACAGATACAATAAGTTCAGCTTCTGTGTTGCTTTCTTTTTATATAACTGCACGATAACTCTATCCTTTGCTAGCCCTTCAGCATGTGAAAATATCATAGTAATTTACTGCATATAACACTTGGAAATATTTATGGGGAGGGTTCTTCATATACCTACTAAATGTATGCTCCGAGTTTACTCAGCTTCGGGACTTAGGAAAGGGTGCGAACAAATTGTCTCAGTGGTTTTTGTGGTAGCCTTTCATTACTCTGAGTCACAAAGCTATTTCGACTGATGATTGAGTTAGGAGTTCCAAATTCTTTTGTTTAGGAAAGAAAACAAAGAAGGTGGAAATGGCTATGTCGATTACAACCCACTGGAGGAGCAGCCAATTTAGTCTGGAGGTAGCACTACTGTGGTGTTCGATGTCAAACTTGTCAAATAAAGGTTTGTTTGCATGTAGCTACTAGTCTTTGTTACAGTTTTAACTGTGAAAGAGTGGATGAAAAGGAGATGCTTAAATTCGTGGAGTTCTGCTGTGGAATTATGTCAGCGTTCAAGAGGAGGCCAGCAAGGAGACATCAGGGGGGTCGCCTGCTACTGACTGCTCTATCAGGCTGAGAAAATGAGTCAAACCTTGTTTGAACTAGAAAAAATTTCATGATTACAGGGCCTTCAGCATGGGAGCACTCAAACAGGCTGCCCAAAGATGTGGCATAAAAAGTCTTGGAACTTCTCCAAATACCTGAACAAAGCCCTGTGCAACCTGATCTAACTTGGACCCTAGCTCTGTTTTGAGCAGGACTTGGTCTGAATTGACCTTCTGTGATCCTTTTTAATGTTTTTTATGACTCCGTAATTTTTATAGAGTTGCTTGTGGATTAATATGTGGCTGCTTTGTAAATGTTAAAGTCTGTGTTTCTCTGTTAAAAATTTGAGGAACAGATAGTAAAATAAAAACACTTGCCTCTTTCCCAGGGGTTCTGTAGGATTAAATAATTTCCTTAAAGAAATTTTAAAAAAGAAAAACAAACAAATTAATGAGTTCCAAATCTCTATTAGGCTATAGAAACAATTGCTAATTAAATTTTAAGTAGTTTGGATAAAAGTTATTGTTATATACTTCATGAGTGAAATAAAGAGCACATATTGTTGTAAAATGTCAATAGAAGAGCATGAAATGAAACCTAGAAGACTTTTCACCTAGAAACCTTTTCTTACACTTTATTCTAGCTTCGTATTTTCAAATAATTCTAAATATCAGTGTCACACTTTTTATTCATATAGGGCACGCAAATAACAAGTAGGTTTATAACTCATATTTTCCTTCCCCATACTATATACTCTTCTCATTGTATTTGCATTAGAAAGTACATAGATAAAACTTTAAAGGCGCCTAGAAACCATGTAGCTTTTGATTTTTACTACAGTGAAAGTCACTATAGTACTTCTGAGACATCCCATTCTGCAAGGTGCCACACATGGCTATGTACTGGAAAGAAAATGTGAGCTTATTTAATATTTTTCTCCCTACGAGTCTCTGTATAAAGAAGTCAGAATGCTGCTTCTGTGCCTATTTAAAACACTAAGCAATGATAGAATCATAGGTTCACAGAATGGTTCACAGAATGGTTCACAGAATGGAAGAGACCTTCGAAGTCTACCTATCCAACCTCCCTGTCATGGGCAGTGACATCTTCAAGTAGACCGGGTTGCTCAGAGCACTTTCCAACCTGGCCTTTGTCTATCCAGGCATGGGACATCCACAATCTTCCTGAGTGACCTGTTCCAGTGTTTTACCATCCTCATTGCAAAGAAATTCTTCCTTATATCTAGTCTGAATCTACCCTTGTTTAGTTTAAAATAATTTCCTTTTGTCCTATCAAAACAGACCCTACTAAAAAGTCTGTCATTATTTCTCTTACTTCTTCGATTTGAGTTTTTGGTAGTCAAGTTCATTACCTGCTGTGTTGGGTTTGTGCCTTGACCCTATGCTGTGAGCTTGGAGATCTGTGGAGTATTTGCTGTGATAAGATTCATTCTGCTGTGACTCTGGCGACTGTCAAAAAAAGCAGCAGGGCAGGGATACTTTTCTAGTGTAATGGCTCACTAATTTTGTCCTCCTTTCCTCTTCTGGGCTCCTTTTGTATTCTCTTTCCTCCTCTGCCTGCTCTTAAAGGTCTCCAGGGGAATCAGTTTTTACAACCTAAAGGAAAGGGTAATGAGTTTGCCATAGTAACTACTTCTCCGGATGCACTCTTTTGTTGACTCTCTTCTGTTTTGATACTTTGTTGGTGATACTTGTTACCGTGTCCAAAATAATTGTGCTCCCATCTTCTGGGGCTTCCTAATGAAATGCTGGAACACTAACTTCTACAGAGGTCATAGTAGTAAAAATCAGCTCAAGGTGCCCTGTGGTATTGGCACCATGAGAACAGAAATGGCCTGTTGTTGCTGCAGAATTGACTCCACCATGGCTGAATTGCCTTGAATATTTTTATGGCTTCAAAACAAGTATTTACTGAAATATACAGAAATTCTTCTGCATCTATGTTCAGCTTTTACCTTCCCAGGACACTGATCTTTCCCATATTGGAAGTATGGCAAGTACATTTTCTTGTTGTTCTTGTGCCAAAGACCGGGGTGCCAATGTGGAAAACAAGGACAATGGAGCAGAATAATGTATGCACAGAAAGTCTCTCAGATGTTAGAGCATCACTAATATCAAAATATGTGCCTCTCTGAGAAATCAATCAACTGCAGTTTAGTTATGTTGCAGCTACCTTAAGATGAGCATCCTGACCATTTTTGCTTTCCTCAAAGCTGCACTGGAGTACTCTGAAGCCTACAAGTATTCTAGCTTTTTCGTGCTACAGGAGCAAAAGAAAAGAGGGGTTTTTTTCTCTGCTTATTTGCACAGACTTAAATTGTAGTGGCTGTTAAATAACCCTCCTTATTGATGGTGAGTCACAGTTAGGCAGCATGTATTCTTGGAATTTTTCAGAATAGTTTTGTTGCTGTCATTATCACTGTTGTATGCATTTTGGCTATTTTTCTGCTCCTAGCTGCTTATTCTTTAAGATGTTCTATTGCAGCTGGAAGAGATTTAGTATATGTAGACAGGAGCAGGAAACCATTTCAATTCTGTTGGTGAACAAGACACGGTGACTTCAGCTTTTAAAAACAAGTTAAAAATAGGCACTGCTGTTATGGACATTTGTGTTTGTTGTGTGATTACATCGTAATGCAAAATATGAAGCTTATTTTTTTAACAGTTTCCTGTTGTGAGTTTTATTTTCTCAGAAATGAGAGGCTAATAATTCTCAGTGGGATTTTTGTGGTCAGATGTAAGAAATAAGTACTTGCTCAAGAAGTTTACAAGGTCTATTTCAATTTTTGTTCTATTCAGGATAAGTCTTTGGTTTAAGGTTTCATGCTTCTTTATTTATTTTTATTCCTTTTATTATACAGAGAAATTAGAATACTTGGCCTTAGCACCATTTTCCCTGGATTGTTTGAAAAACTTTATGCACGATAGTTCTTTTAATCCTTATAGAGTCTGGAGTGCAGAGTCTTTCTGACTTATCTGAGGTCACTGTAGTAAACACAAAGTTCTCTGATTTCTCAGCCCTGTGTCCTGGCCACAAGACTACAACATTCCAAAGCCAGACTGTAGTGTTCCTTACGTCTACATCCTTCTTTTAGATGATCTAACTAAATCTTTGTATAGGCAACTGCTGCTATTGCAAAGGCAAATTGTTTTGACAGTTATGCATTGTGTGCATGTAGAAAAATGAAATGCTACCAGAGAAAGTTCCACTTACTGTATCGTAATTTCCACTGTCAGGAAAAATTGGGGAGGGTTTTCTTCCCCTCCATTTGTCTGCATCTTTTAAGCACTGTCTTTCCTTAAGGAATATCCCAGTGGCCAGGGAAGTGGCCCCCAAACAGACACCTAAATACTTGAATGATCTTCAGTACTGCATACAGATCTGCAGTGTTGGCCTGAACCATAGCAGCTTTCCTCTCTAGTCTTTTTAAAAAGAAACTGCACTGGCATGAAATTGGAATGATGCACAAGTAAATCAGACTCCTGAACTTTTTGTGATCACCAGGTGAAGGACAAATTGAAGTGCACTAAACTTCCTGATAAAAAGAGCAATTGAGAGAGCAATAAAAGGATATGCAGCTGCAGAAAAAAAAATGTGAGCAAAGGACAGAGTTCAGATTAAAGACAGAAGCTGAATAAAGGCAAGGCAAGAAATAAACAACTCTTTAAAAAACCTCTTGTGAAAGTCCTGCAGTGTAAGGGGAAAATGCATTCTGCTGCCCTGGCCTCTAAAGAGAAGTAATCAGTTCTCTGAAACGCTATGTGAAAAGGAAGTGCTAACATCTATTTTTCCATGTTCAGTCAGTGAATTTGATATTGTTTGAAGAAAAAAATTCACTTTAAGAATTCAGTCACACTGGCTGTCCTACACATCAGTGTAAGGAAAACCCTCTTCTGCTGAGCCTTTTTAACGTTGCAAATTCATCATTCTAGTGGAGCTTGAAACAAGATCTGAACTAAATTGACTGAAATGAGATTCTGGCAGCTTTCAGGGTGAATGAAATTGGTTCTACAGGGTCCACTCCTTCCCTCACTCACTACAAGATTACTTACTTCAGTTGTAAATGCCTTTTCTTCTTCTCTTGTTAAGAGATAACATAATTATTCTACACCTCTGTGGTTCAGTTAAAATTACATCTACCTCTGAACCTTCAAATATGAGGTAAATGAAAACAGTGACTCTGAGGAGACCTACCATGTCTATCTTTTAGTTTCTTTCTGTGTGAATGGCAGGCATGAGAGATCAGGCCCCATTCATGTCTGTTTTCATTGCTGAATATCATTATCATGAAAAAAATCTCTTCACAGATGTGAGAAATGCAAACCAAACTAATTTCCTGCACCTCCATAGTGGAATACAGAAGTGAAAAGATGTATGGCAGTAGGTATGTATGGCTATCAGTTCAGTATGTCCCATCAGCAGCTGATGATGGTCAGTGAAATTGATGCAGACTTTAGGTTTTGTTGCTAAAAGACTACTAAAAGTATACAAGTTGATGAGAACTTACTGGATATTTCCTAGATTCTAAGAAGGACCTGTGAAGGTTCGCTACATTTAGCATCCCAATCTATAAATTTGATCATTGGAATAAAATTACATTAGTTTTCATATGTGGAACATATGGGAGATTTCATGTGCTGTATTATTAATTTGTGTTATAAGGGAATACCTGCATCCTCAGGTGGGACTGGTGCTATGCATATGTAGGGTTGCCAGTGAAATATGGCACTGTAACCATACATGTTTGACTGAAGGTTTTTACATGAGTATTTTATCCAAATGTGTAGTCATTTCTCCCTCACCTGAAGAGTTTAAATAAAGGCAGTCAGACTTACTTACAGTATTTCACTGAGTCTTTGGAGAAATTGTGTTCTACATTCTGAACCCCAGGGTGAATTCTTCAGACAGTCCTACAGAAGGGGTTTAAAAAAGAAATGTTTCCAATAGCAACTTGTTCTTCTGTTGGAACAAGACAAAGTTATTTGAAAAGACAGCATAGAGATAGGGAAGCTGGGGAGAATGAATACTATTTTGAAAATGGAAATAGAACAGCCCTAAATTAAATGGGTTCTGATGGGGAAGTGAAAGCAAAGAATCTATCCTACATAAATTTTATAGAATTGCATCCTGAGTAGCATTAAACCTCAGTCATTAGACTTCTTCCTAATGTGCGTATCTTCCCCTCTTCTGGTGCTCTTGACCTCCTCAATATGAGCCTCCTGGACATCACAACCAATCAACACCTTCTGTTATTGTCTGGAAATGATGTTTCGATTATTTAGGATCTAGGGATGTGCCTGCACAGCTGGTGTTCTGCTAAACAAAGGATGAGGACCATATGAGAATCTCTTGCTCTTCTATATGCAACTATTTTTAGAGCTTTTTATAGCAAATCTCTTTAGAGCTAGACTTCAGAGTGTAAGTTACAAGAGGGACAGGGAGGGAGAACACAATAACTGATGATTTACAGAAGCAAAAAGTAAAATAGGAGAATTAAATTCCTGAGAACTTGAGTACATGAATAATGACTCTTGGAATATCTCGCACATGTTTCTAACCCTGAAGTAAAAGAAGCTTATAATGCACACATATTCTTTACTAATGCAGTTTTAAAAAGCATGATTGAGAGATGGGAGTATTTCTTTTCCTTATGTAATTTTTACATTTACCCAGCAGATGGCAGCCACAGACTGCTCGCTGAATGGCACATATTTGCCTCCTATTTATATAACATCTATGACCCAAGACCATAGCCTGACAAGAGCTGCTTTGCTTTCAAGGAAGTCAGCAAAAATAAATACAACTGTAAATTGAGCAGTTTGGTTCTTCTGATTTCCAGTTATGCTTGCTTTATATAAGTGCAGCTACAGCATTTACCATTTGGGAAAGTGAGGAATCTGGCCTTATATGTGTGCAAAAATGTGCCAATGTAATGCATGTTAATCAGTGGAATAAATTCATTCTTTGAAGGTTACATTCTCCCTACAGCTCTTTTTCTGGTCTGATCAGGTCAGTCCTCAGCTTGTGGAGAGAGACAATGCTACAGATTCAATCTATTTACACTGGCCTAAGCTCATGAAAACAATTCATAGCATCTGGGGACATGCAGCCCACTGACTGCAATGACACTTGGTAAATCTCATGCACTCAATGTGAGAGGCTCTGGTGAGACTTTTTGATACTCATGCATTCTTTTCTGCCTTCTTTCCTTCCCTGTCATGCCTACTGTGTGGGAGATGTGGCAGTACACCGGAGCTACGTGCTAGGATCTCATCTCCTCGTTTCAGCCCAGTCTTCCACTCCTTTATACCACTGTTAAAAAAATACCGTAGTTCTCCCACTCTCACATCACCAGGAGCAAAAAAGTTGAAGTCTGACTTAGGTACTTTGAAAGCAGATGCTTAATTTTTTCAATCAGAGATGATTGCCAGCATTTTGCAGAGATGCAACTGCTGGACTGGACCCTGTGCAAATTTGTTGTGGGATGGGACTTTGTTAGAAGGTTTGCTGTCTAAATAATGTGGAGGAGTTATCACCAGAATGAGCAGGGACATGTCCAAGATCACATAATTTATCTAGACAGAACCAAGAGAGATACCAGGTATTTTAGGTCACTAGCACTATAGCACTTACTCTATAAGTAATATCACTCAAGCCTACTGTTTTCCATAGCTCTTAGAACCAGTTTTAATTTTCATGTAGTGGCTACTTAACTTAGAAATTACTGTCCAAGGAGGACACAAGAATAGGAACAGGGGAAACCGATTTTTCCTGAGAGCTGACAAATGCATGCTTTGTATTTGGCTTTTATTTTGCCTGTGTGCTGAGGGGTTTTCTGAGCCGGTAGGGTTTGGGGAACAAAGAAACCCCAGAATTTTAATACTCTTGCTGCTCCACTGGACAATTTGAGTGAGCAGCCTGGGAGGGATCATTCAGAACAGAGATGAGCATTAAACAAAATGAGGCCTGGTGACTAAATGACATTTGTGTCTTTCCAGAGAAAATCTCTCTATATTAGTATAATTTCAAGGAAGGGCAGCAAATGGCTCTCTGTCTAATTGGAATTTGGCCAACCTTGACAGAATTTTTCTAAGAGGATTTTTGTATTTTTATTTATCTTTGAACACCTTTTATCATTGAAAGAAAAAAAAAAAAAGCTATTCCTCAAATAAAGCTTAAATCTAAAAGGAAAAGTTGCATAGCTGAGTAGATAACAAGAAATAATGTTAGAACTTCCCCAAAATTGCCTAGTAATCTAGAATGGTGCAGGGTAGGAGGTGTATGTCTTTTATCTATGGAAAAGGAAAATGAAACTTTTTGCATGATTGAGATGTAATGATGTCAGGAAAATTAATCCACAAACACCAGAGGTTTATGTCCAAAAAGGAGACAGAGGAGTCCTTTTTGCTTTATTCAAATAAAGGGAGAGGCCATGGGGCATTCCCCCGGGATCTCTCAAATTTCTGGAGAATGAAATCTCCTTTTTTATCCTATTTTCCCGGCCGCATTTCTCTGTCTCTTTCCCCATTGGCTGAGGTACTTGAGAGGTACAGACTTGAGAGGTACAGAACGCCTGATACCTGAAATTCCCCTCTAATGTATAACCCTCCCTTTTAATTTTTAATTCTTATAGAATTCATGGTTTTTCCTCATTGCTTCTTTCATCTTACAATATCCAAGTTCATTTATCAGCAAACCTACAGTTTGTTTGTAAAGGCAAATATCTTTTTTCATTCATCAATCAGTGGAATCCATCCCATTGTTTCTTCTATCTCTTAGTGCTAGTCTTATCTACAAGCAGACCCACAGTTCGTTTGTAAAGACAAATCCAACATTCCTCTCAATAATAACTGGAGAATCTTGAACTTGTGTAAGCTGAGGAAGTAAGAAGCCAAGTAACATAACTTTTGTTTCTTCAGTCACCGTGTGATGTGGATGAATAAAGGGGATGTTTCCTCCCTTCTGCAGAACTACTTTTCCATAGAGAAACCTAATCACTCACCAGCATGACATCCTGGTCCTCAGCAAGCTCCTGGCTCGGCAGGCTCTAGCAGAACTCCGAGGTTACTCCAGGCTGATGGAAATCAAGGCATGCACAAGCTCAAACGGAAAAGTGTGTAAGAGTATTGAGATCAAAATGTCTCATAGTAGGCCAGTGTACTTTTTAACGGGATCCTGTTGCATTGTAAATCTGTAGCTGAAGTGCAGTGCCACAGGCTCTCTCTCTGTTGATCTGATAGAAAGGAGCAGCACGGTGGTGGGATGCAGCTCAGGCCAGCCAGCTGCAGCCAACACCTTCAGTCAGTTAGCAGGAAGGTGATGCCACACCTTGATGTACCTGGGAGGGACCACAAAGTGAGGGCCACTGGCATGGGTACCTTGTGCTTATGCCCTCTCTCTTTCACCTTGACTGAAAGAGAAGATAAAAGGCTGAGGCAGGGTGTGCCTTGATTCTGTGAGCAGCAATTCCAGTTTTCTTATCCTTGGTTTTGATCTGAGAATTGTTCTTCAAAAGGAACATAGCTATGAATTTGATGTCTAACTAGCTGTTTGTCTCAGTTCTGCCTTAAACAGCCTACACATCTGAAAGGCTGAACGGATGAGAAATTACAGGCCCACTTCTTTCCTTCCCACACATTTCATTTGCTGATAGCTTTTCTGAAAGGCTTTACCATTGACTGCTTCCTGACCTACTTTATTTCACACGTGTAGACTGGGAAGGTTTTCAGC
Organism: Sturnus vulgaris; assembly: GCF_052056855.1. NCBI lineage: Eukaryota > Metazoa > Chordata > Aves > Passeriformes > Sturnidae > Sturnus > Sturnus vulgaris. The sequence goes on along the minus strand of NC_142244.1, from coordinate 39,638,488 downwards.
AGTTACTGATCATTCTCTTCTGGAAAGTAAAGCTGGCAATACAATTTTTATTTTCATCTTAGAAAAAAAGAATGTTATTCATGCCCTAAGGCAAGGTTATCATTTGCCTTCAGTTTAGGTAATGCGAAAGAACATGCTTATCAGAGCTTTTGCTTTGGATATTAACTGCCAGTTCTTCACTAAAACAAAAGATGCCGCATCCTTATATCTTCAGGATGTTTTGAGACTAGCATGGACACTCCAAGCTGTTGGTGCCTTTTTATTTCCAGTCTTGAAGGTCAGGTAATGGGTCTTGCATAGCTAAGCTACTGTTCATTTCTGTTAGAGCTCTAGAGATTTCCTAATGTCTTTTTAAAAAAAGAGAAACCAACAAGCAAACACAAAAGCAATTTCACCTAGCTAAAAGGACAAAACTGATAGTTGTTGCTGTGAAACAATATAATGATTCTTAATAAAAAAAAATTGTTTGACTTAGTATTGGACTAGAGTAGTGGTAAAGTCTGCCATCATAGAATATGTACTGTATAATTTATAGATCTCTAATAGCTGCTATATTACAGATTTCTTCATTTTCAGTACACAGATACACAGAAAAAAACCAAACACATTATATTCATATTACTTAAGAGCAACACAGACTGTAGAGCACTGCAGAAACTTTAAATTACTTGTCACAGTCCTCTTGCTGCAAAAACAGTTTAATGGTATTTTTTAAAATGCATTTGAAGTTATGCTGCCTGTGGCATATTTATGTCATAAAAATCCTTGAAGTTACCAACGGCTTTGGCTGGAGGTAGGTTTTTTTTTTCTTTTTTGTTAGATAATGTACCCTTGAAAACTTCTTTATCTGGTATTTTACAGAGATGTTGGGATACCTCCTCATTTTGTAAATGGAGTCATCAGTAAAGAATGATGCTGTGGTGCTTTGCTAACCAGTCACTTTTAACAGAAAAAATATTTGTGAAGCTCAGTTTGACTGTTGGTCCTTGTCTTGATCCTACTGCTTCAGGAACTTATTGTGCAAGAGACTCAGCTCTTGGACCTTTTTGACATGTTCATGCTGCATGGCAACAGAAGAGCTTCGTGGTTACTCCTACCAGATGTTATACATGAGGAAATTCCATCTTGCATATTTGTTTTTTTAGAATAGAAACATCTTGAAATTTTATTATTATTACAGGAGTTATCTGTTTATATTGCAGGAAGCAATGTTGGTAGTGCTCCTGAGATGACGTGAAAATACCTGTCTTTACAGCCCCATCCACTGTATCTATTACAATATATGCCCTTATATCTTTGCCTGGTTCTCATATGCCACACTGGAATGCATGTTGGGGAAGAGTGTTATTTAACAATTGCAATAGAAATCTGTGTTAAGACTTTTAAAAATGCCCAGTTATTGCAATATTTCAATTTAAAGGGAAAGCAAAAAATCTTACCTTGCTGTTGTTCATTTGATTTTGCAGATAGGCATTGGAGTCTACTTTTGGAAAATTATACTTTCTGAGGTACATGAATGTTCACATCTGAAAACCTGAGATCTCTGGCTCTGACTTGCTATGTCAACTGGAAAACGATCCCTTCTGTTATTTTAGGACTTTTCTATAACATAAAACAGAACACAGTCAATTTTATTCACATTTCAGTTTCATTCACATAAACATATAAAGCAGTCCTCAAATGAAAAATATTACAGTGAAACAGGTCTTGTTTTTCCCTCATTTCCCTCACTTCCCTTCTGCTACTAGACAGCAAAGCAAAGGGAGAAAGTGATCAAGCTAGAAACAACAGACTGCTTGGAACAAAGGAAGGAGGCAGAAAATGAGACGGGCATAGCTGAAAGAATTGAAAGCTGTTGAACAACCAGGATCAACATGAGATTGGGTAGCCAGGTTCACTGCCTTGAATTTCTCCCCAAAATAATCTGGAGGGTATTTTTGTTAAAGGACTGCAGTATTTTCTCTGTGTGATCTCAAAGAAAGCGTTGCAGTGTTTCAGACCAATGGTCCCTGTGCCATTCTGTATATCCCTGTTGAGTAGCTGGCATGGACCTAAATACTCATGATACTCAGAAACCCTGAACAGACCGATGGTCTGAAGGGGGCTATGAAGTTAAAGATCAGCATTTTAGGAATGTTGTGCTGTTGTATACATCTGTCTTCTAATTTACACATGATAGGGTTTTCGAACATACCCATAGGGTACTATGACCTAGAGATTCCTCTGTGTATGAAACAAAAGACATTTAAATGTAAGGCAAAGAGTTCTCAAACCAGAATATCATCTGCTGTGCTGTGGCATTACATCTTTTCCTTCTAATGCACGTACCACCACGTCCCATTTCCATCTCTGCCTCACTCAGACAGAAAAGCTCCCCCTACCCTATTTATTCTCTTTCTATTCATCATTCAGCAACACCCATCGGTGTGACTTACTTGTCTCTGCAGATTGCTGACAGGTACTCAGACAGCACTTTATTTTATAAATGAGATCCCTTTCTATTTTAGGTCAGCAGATCTGCCTAGCTTGTGACAATTGCTTTCTATTGCTCTGTGCTCCTGCAAAGTCGCTGTCATAAAACTATATCAGGAGATGAGAAATTACTTCCTTCCTGGCCAAAATTTGTGCCATAGAATTTATAAAAGCTTTGAAAAATCTTATTCATTTTTCAAATTATTCAAGAAAAGCCCCAAAAACATCTGGGTTTTAATTCTCTGTATATTCATGTGCCTTCCTTGTCTTGACAGTGTGAATTCCTTTGAGTCAATGAAACTCCCTGTTTTCTCTCCATGCAGGAGTTTTCAGTTTTGTATCCCACCCACTGGACCATTAGGGCTGCAGTACTATTGCTGGATTTAATCTTTCTTCACACATTTCCTTGTTAATGTGTAGTAGTATTGTGGTATTTTTGCATTATCTTTTCTTTTTTTGGGGGGGGGGGATTTTTGCTAGCATTCTGGTCTGTATTCCTTTATATTTAATAGACAACTAGCCTGTCCTTAAAGCTGCTGCTCAGTATATATTCCATAAAAATTTTCTGTGGACTTTCAGGCATGTATTCTGATGTCATGCTTTCAGAACATTTTTTGTGATGATTTCCAGAGTAGTGATATTTGGATAAAACTTCAAATTGTATTATTTTCAAGAAAGAGTGTGAAGACAGATGATGATTAGTTTCTAAATCATATACCATTTATTTGAGATGAGTCAGCTGCATGGTTAGATGTCTGTCTTCTCTCGTTGTGTTTGAATACTTTTTATAGATTTGAGTCCTGCTTTTATTAAAGCCAGTGACAAATCTCAGACTATATCAAAAGTAAAGCTACATCTCTTTGTTTGGGACTTATTTTAAGGTAGCTGCAAAATCCCTTAGATGATATGAAGAAATTTTAAGATGCTGTGGTTTGATGTCACATTATTTATTCAGGTTTTAAATTTTGTTATGTATATGACATGCATACATTTCCTTGGGTGATTTTTAAATAATAGTGGTTTATTTCATTTACAGTGAAACTTCCTGCAGCATTTTTTGTACCCTGCAAGTTGCAATTCTGTATTAGGATGAGGGCCAAAAGGTGAAATCACTAAGGAAGAAATAAGCAATTCATTTATAAAAGCAATACTGATTCAAATCTAGAATTGCATAATAGGAGAGAAATCATTGCTCTTGACAGAGAAATTGGATTTTTTTTGTGGTATTAGAACTCTATGTTAGGAAATCCATGTTTTTTCTGTAAATCATGGTCTGGGTTATCCTTCCCATTGTTAGGGTTCATTAGGATGTTTTTTTCTAAGCTAGATAAGAGTTTGGTCAAATTTGAAGGCTTTTTTGAAAAGCAGGACTGATAGCCTTTATTTTCCAGGATTAATGTGTGTGTCTCATGAGTAGTTTAAGTTTGAAGACTGTCACAAAGCCTCCATTATGATTAAAGCTGTCACTAACTGAAAGCCAGGTTGATCCCCAAAAGATTTTGAAATATAATATTTCTGGCTGCCAACATACTTTTCTCACAGGACATTTATACTTGTCATTATAGTAGCTGTCTGAAATTAATAGCAGTAGTGATACCAGACCTTTGTGAACTTTGCAAACTGTGGTATATCCCTCTCTTTAGAAAGAGTAGCAGAAACAGAAAGAAATTGTTATTACCCTGAGTTAGTTTTTTAATTAACATGTTTTCTTCTCTGGGCAGTCAGGCACACTAACTCAGGGACACAAAAATGCCAGTGTTGCCCTGCATAATGAGAAAAATGTTTTCTTGCCAAAAGAAGGGTGAAAAATATCCATGAGATCCCCTAAGAAGGCCAGACTGTGGATTTACCTTGTCTATATTTCTACTTTCTTCTGTTGTTTTCCTTTCTTTTTATGTCTCACTTGAAGTAATCTCACTATTCAGCAAAATTTCCATAAAAATTAAATAGAAATGAAGTGTTGACTCAGTGCTTTAATCTTAGGCCATTTCAACCAGTGTCTTCACTCCATAGGTTTTCACTCTGAGTGGTCTAACTAAATATTATTTTTTTGGTTACAACTTTTTTAAGCCTGCCTTGGTATCAGATGGTTGGGTTACATTTCTCTAACCCTGATCAAGAGCCGTAACCTGTCCTCATGCATCTCTAGAACTCAGCTATGCACACTGACTCAGCTGTGCTGGGGACTATAAATGATGATGACTCGTTCATGAGAGACCAAGCATCTGAAATGTGTTTGCACTCACAGTTTGAAATGGGTGCAGTCCTTTCTGCAGCAATGTCTGTCGCTGAAGGGCATGTTCAGAACTTTGCTGCCAGCTTATTTGAAGTGAACTGTATAATTTGAAGCAGGAATCCTGAGGCTTGGCCATCCTCTGCTGGGTTTAAAATGAGTGTAAAGGAAAGACTTGAAAACAAGAAGTGTCTCTGCTGCACGTTTGATGGATGGCATCAAACAGGGTGGATGGAATAACAGTGCCAGTACGAAGCAATGAGCTTATGGAAGTGCAGAGAGCAGAGCTGGTGATGAACTTAGATAAATCCAAGAAAGATATGCTTATTGGATTTGAGTGCCAGAGTGATGCACTGTGTGCTCTTTCTGTCACTGCAATGCCAAGGATGCTGTCTCGGTCTCTGTTCTTGTGGGAGAGATAAGCCACCATTGACATTGTCCTTTTTTATCTCTCAATGTGACAAAAGTAGCAGATGCCATACCCTTAATGCATATATATCTGTATGAATCTACCTCTGAAAAACTGGTGGCAGGGCCAACAGTGTCAGGAAGGATCGTGGTGCTTTCGGAGCCTGGTGCAGAAATCTTGCATGCACAGAAAGTCACCAGACTTGCTGCACATTCACTGTCCTCTCAGAAGGTTTTTCACAGCTGCTGTTAGGGCTGTTTTGTACTGGACCCCATTCACATGGCTGGTCTAGGACTGACATGATCCACAACTTAAAATAGCACTGACAAACCTCCTAACTCTTATACCCAGAAGCCTTCAGGCTGACTAAACCAGCTCCATAGTCACTGAGGCTTGGAGGCTCTAATCCCAGCTACCTGCTGCAAAATGGCAAACCTGTAAAAAAGGCATGAAGTTGATGTTTTTCTCTTTACATTTCTCTTAGAATCCTTTCATGCTCTTCCAAGCTTTCTTTGGAGGGGGATCCCAGTTTTTCCTTCAGTGTACCCATAAAATGATCAAGCCAGTGCCATCAGGCTGTCTTTTCCTCCTCTGCTGTTTTTACAGGATTTTAGGCATCCTGTGAATGCACAACTTAAATGCTTGTTGGTTTAGCTGACAGTGCTTCCACAAACTGTGTGTGTGCGCATGTGCATTTCCTTATCTAGTTTTCAAAATAGTACTTGGATCTGTCAGCATATCTTCTGCATTTTTAGAGAAAGCCCATTAACCCCTCTGCACCCCTTTAAAAGGCAGCCAGAAATCATGTGCCAAAGCTCACTGAGGTGCAACTGTTTCTTTCTGGATCTTAAAATAGCATTTTTAAACTCCTGTAGTTAATTGCTTCCTTAGAAAGAAACCTTCCTCTAATCAAAACAGCTGAAGCTTTGCAAAGACATGTGACTTTTATTTCCTCCCTGGAACCCTAAAAATGTACATATTTTTTCCTCTTGACATACCACCTTAAAGTTAAATAAGTTCTTGGGTATTCCAGGACTAGAAAACTAAGAAGGTTTGTATACTAAAGCTGTTCCTTATAGCGGTGCTTAAACATTCTATTCATGTTCTTACCCTTTCACAATGATTTCAGTACTTCTTAAGCAACTAAAATTAAAATATCCTTGTTCTTTGATCTTTTATCTTTTTTCCTGAAAGTCTAAAATCACAGCTTGTTAACTGAAGCCATCCAAGGGGACTCATGCTAGGACAGGAAGAAATATAAAACATAGAATAACTGCTGAAACCACCTCATAACTTGGCTTGGTTACCATCTCTCAGCCCAGAGAATTCCAAAATTTGCTCAGGTGCTTCATTCACTTGGATATTTTACAAAGTGGGCAACTTGAGAACTTTTTTTTAAATATTTGTCTTTTGGCAGTCTAAGTAAACTGGTAATTTATACAGTTTCCTTCCTGAACTCTGTCTCCATTCAGATGTCTTCAGACATCATAAATACATATGTGAAAATGAATTAATATCTATTAATATGAATATGAATTAATATCTACCACATCTAAAATTTTTCACATCAAAGAAATACTTCAAATACATCAACAGGCTAGTTGTACTAAATAGATTATTCCATGTTAATGTCTCCTTAGTTGCTTCAGCTGTCTATCCACTAGCTAACAAGCAAAGGTCTGTGATATCCTTTTAATATCTTCAGAGTATGGTACAGAGATACTCCAAAATCTTTATATTGAAGTTGCAGAATGTATTAGTCTGCTGCATCATCTAATCCATTTGATATATATTTCTAGCTTCTTATTCATGGCCATCTAATGTGTTTAATTTTTACATGAGGCATTTCAAAATCAGGAAAATCAAAATAAAGAAGGAAATGGAAAATATGTGTCTGCAAAATGAGGGTGTTATGTCAATGTTAATTAAAGAAGGATTTTTGGAAGCAGACAAGCAATAATTTAAAAAAAATATAACATGTTTTTTCTTACTTTTAACACCTGCTAATTGGCATATAATTATTTCATTAATAATTCTTATCATTTTATATATGGCAAACAATGTTGGCTTTTTCTCCTTGGGTGTTGGTTGAATTAGAAAGCAGTACATGAAAGAAAGCTGTACAGGAAGAAGAAAATATTTTAAAATGCTTTTCTTTCAAGAGATCAGAAAAAGAACACATAATTTTTTGCAATAGTTTCTTTTTTGAAATTATATTTTTCTAATTTTTTTTTTTTACCCACTTGAAATGAAAACATCTCTAAAGCAAAGTCACCAATTTTAAACCAGTATTTTGGAAAAAAAGAAGAATGCATGCTTTTTTAAGTAGTGGAAGGAAGGAAATCCTATTCTAAAATACTTTTAATTAATCTTTGATTTACTCGTGGCAGCAATTCCCAAAAGTTACAACTTGAATGTTTCCCTGAGCCCAATTCAGAACATCCTGAAGTTTATTAAGAGCCACAGCAGCAAAGTGATAGTTGTGGAGACAAATGCAACGGGGTGTAAAATCTGAACATTAATTGAACACCTCTGAAGCATTTGAAATGATAATCATTACAGCATAAACTGCAGAACTGACTCTTAAATTAACTCTGAGGCTGTTTCAATAATAAATTCAGTAGACTTTTGGTTTTCTGCACAGAATCTACACTCATGCGACTGAGCCTTAGGTTGTGCATTACTAAAAAAAAAAACCAAACCATTAAGCAACTCTGGCTCAGTGATTTCCTAAGCCAAAATTCTTTACAGTCAGTGAATATACTCTAAAGAAGTACTTTATTACTACGATGTGTTTGTCTTGTTATTACACTCTTGTGTTTATAGCTGGTGGAGATAAAATTCTAGACTAAAAGGACCTCTGAGTTGATCTGATACAGCTGTTCTTAGATAGTCTAATTAGTTCATTCCTGCATGAAAAGCAGGAAGAGACTCCTCACACTCTAAGCATCACCTTCTTTTTAAGCTTTTAAGGGCAGACAACCTAAGTTTATGTGGCTTCTGAGGGGAAAGAAAATTACTAGGCAGAGACATGAGCTCAGTTCTGCTTCATGATTGCAATGTCAGAAGTCAGAGAAATGTGCCAGGAAAAGGGAAGAAGAGTAAAGCGCATATCCTGAAGTATCTTTTCAGTTCCTTGTGACAGTGACATACAGGACTATTCCAGCCACTAGGGAGAATATGATTATGACATTGCCACTGTGGATTGTGTTTGGGTCACACTGCTCATGGCCCTTCTTTGTATTTGGGCACAGAGAAGATAATGCTCTGTGAAGCAGCCAAGGTACATCGCTTAATGAATAAGCAATAATATATTGACCATTCAGGAAACGTATCCTGTAGAGCTTCTTGCCCTGTAAAAATCAATCTTTGGCTAATCTATGCATTTTTTAGAAGAATATACAATAACTCTTAAATTACTTGTGTATAATGCTATGTACTTGGAGCTGGGTATTGTGTGGGTTTTTTTTATCATGTCGGAAACTTAGATGTTTATTCCAAGTTCACTGTTTAGTGTTAAAAATTGTGCTAATGCCCTTTTCATACATCTTCTAAGTTTCTCAAATATTCTGAAGAGTTCAGAAATGAATGGAGCCTAAGTAGGTTAAAATTTCTCTGTACTTCCACCATACCATGAAGAGCAGAGAATTGCACATGGCTTCTAGTGGTAAAAAGAGAGGCTAAGCATAAGGAAAAATTTTGAAAGGTATATAGACTGAAAGATATTAATAAGTTGTGTAAGGTACTGCAGAAAAAATTCTCTTCTGAAATGGAGCATTCTTCTGCCCTTCAGCAAAACTACAGTTTAACTTACACTAGTGAAGAGGGATAGAGCTGGTGGTTTTCCTGGTTTTGTCTGGGATAGGGTTGATTTTCTTCATAGTAGCTGGTATGAGGCTTGTGTTTTGGATTTGTGGTGGAAACAGCATTGGTAACACAAGGTAACCCACAGGACGTTGGGTGTGCACAAGGAGTCAGGAGGGGACACAGCTGGGACAGCTGACTCCAACTGACCCAATGGATATTCCATTGGGTATGGGATATGCCACAAGGTGTGATGCTCAGCACATGGAGCTGGGAGAAGAAGGAAGGAAGGAAGGAAGGAAGGAAGGAAGGAAGGAAGGAAGGAAGGAAGGAAGGAAGGAAGGAAGGAAGGAAGGAAGGAAGGAAGGAAGGAAGGAAGGAAGGAAGGAAGGAAGGAAGGAAGGAAGGAAGGAAGGAAGGAAGGAAGGAAGGAAGGAAGGAAGGAAGGAAGGAAGGAAGGAAGGAAGGAAGGAAGGAAGGAAGGAAGGAAGGAAGTGGGGATATTTGGAGACATTTGTCTTCCCAAGTCACTGTTACCTGTGATGGAGCCCTGCTGTCCTGGGGATGGCTGTACACCTGCCTGCCCATGGGAAGTGGGGAATGAATTCCTGGTTGTGCTTTGCCTGTATGTGCAACTTTTACTTCACCTGTTAAACTGTCTTTATCCATGAGTTTTCTCACTTTGACTCTGGATTTTCTCCTGTATCTCACCAGGGGCAAGTGAGGAACAGTTGTGTGGGACTTAGTTGCTGACTGGGGTTAAACCATGACAGCAGCTGATTGTACTTTACAATCATCATTCCAGAGTCTAGAGCAAATTGTTTTGTTAATGAGATAAATCATCAAGTGAACTAGAAAAATATTATATTATTGCAGCCTTGCTCTTTTCCCAGAACTGATTCGGATGAATCTTGGCAGCTTGGGATTTTCATATCAGAAAAATCCATAAACTCTTATTTAATTTTCTATCAGTATTCTCTCTCATAAGACTTTCAGTAGAGATATATTTGAATTCTTGTGCAGCAAAAAATCTGGCAAGAAAGATAAGAAATAAAATGGGCATAATCAGAATTCTGTGGCCTGACACTAATAAGGAGTGCTAAAATCCACTTATCACACAATCGCTCCTAGATTTTGTATCTATGTAGCAAAATAGAGTCATTAGCTGCAACTCTAAAGCTATTTTTTTCTACACAATCAATGGAAATGTCAAGAGAGAATAAATGGCATATATTGAAGAGGCTGCAATTGCATTTCAGTGTCATAGAAAATCCATGACTTAAACATCAAACAACGAATCTTCAACTGAAATACTTCTTTGCATTATCTGAAAATTTTAAAGTTGGAAGTACATCAAAAGTCATAGACAGATATCTAAGTGCCTTCTGGAGTAGATAGAGCTGCCTGAAAAAATTCTCTGAACCTGACTTAAAGGGAGGATTTGATCATAGAAAATATGGTGCAACACAGCACAGAAAAAGGACAGTATACATGTGAAAATGTACATGAAATCATAAAGCAGGTGTACATGAAATGGATCTAATTTCTGAAAAGTACCTATCTAACAAATGCTTAAAATCTTCTGGGATGGAGGTTCTGATTTTGATTGACAACATTCCTGTTCTTCATTGTTCTTATTACAATAAAGCTTTTATTTTCCAATGCAGAACGATATTGTTAGTAGATGTTACAAAGCTCTACTGCTATAATTGAAAACACTAATATTGTTGTTACTCATGGTAGGCATAGAAGGTGGTTATCCCCTTTATCATCACATGGCAACCTCTTAAATATTTGAGAAGAACAATAAACATCTCACTAGTCTTGACTCTGTAAAGAAAACAATTCCATTTTTTTCTTTCTTCTTGTAAATGTTAGTTGTCTTTTACTAGCCCTGTTTTCTGAAACTTCTCTAGCTAATCCACATCCTTTCTAGATTGCCATGTGGAAAATTCAGTGACTATACATACCAGACATGTAAAGAGGTGTCCTGGAAGAGATATAGAGGATAGATGATAGTCTTTATTCCAAGAATAGAATGTTGCCAGATTCATGCATATGAAAAACTGAAATGCAGGCATAGGTGAAGCTGAGCTTGCTCAGTCAAACCAACTGTCATTGAACTTCATCAAAATCCAAAGCTCCAGATAAAGCTGACAGACATTCCCAGATGATATATCAATCATATTATGAATTCAATATATTCAGAGTCAGATTCTGCAGCACCACACCCTTGTGAAGCTGAGACTTCTGTGCTTAAGAAGGTATGAAGTGTGAAGTAGCTGTCATTTCTTGTGAACAAGCTGTTAGCATCAATCAGCTGGATTATTGCATGTTGGGTTGCTTGGTTGAAGTAGTCGTTCTAACAGGCAAATACCCTAGGTGGAATGATCAATATGTCAATTTTATCACTGAGCTCCTTAAAGTAATTTCTTCTCTCATATTTGATATTTTGCAAGAAGTACAACAATAAATTTTTTCAACATAGCATAGGGTTCAGCATAAGGTTCTGCTGAAAAGTGAAAACTTTGTTTGATACCTTCTGGAAACACCAGGCATTTTACTTGTAAGTTTATGGGGTAAAAAAGATTTCAGATTATAATGTTGTGCTTGAGAAATATCATCCAATCAATAAACAATGCTTGTTTGAAAAGGCAAGGTAATTAGAACTGTGTCTGTTAATTTTTCCCAGTTAGTGTTTTGCTGTTTAAACAATGAAGTGCATAAGATTAAAAGATTAAGACATACATTACTAAATCATTACTTTTCATGTAAAATTGCTATGGAAAAGAGAAGAAGGTGTAATGGGGTTCAGTGGTTAGCATAATCATTGTGAAGGATATTTGGTGAGTGTGACACTCACTGAGGTGGAAAAAGGACAGATTGGAGCTGTGGCTGGAAGATGGAGTTGGTCTAAATTTAGAAATATGGAGAATGAGTTAGAAGACTGTTGGAAAAATGCTTGCTGTAGGCCAGGAAATCATCTTCTTCTCCTGTGTTCAATAGAGTTAGGATGCTTATGAACCACCAGCAGCATCAAACATACACTGTCACCTGGCTTCTTCAAAATTTGATTCTACCTGGTTCTAAAAAGCCAATTTAGCTTTTCTTTATGCTCAGGATAGAAACCTGAATAATCAAGAAGATATGCTGTGAGCTGGTACCCATCTAAAATAATGTGGAAGAGCTTCATACAATCCAAATATTCTTATATTTTTATTATCACAAAGAAAAGTAAAAAAATGTACATAGTTGAATAATTTTGTTAGAACAATAAATGCAAAACGTCTGGACAGGCTGAGACACAGTGTTACAAGTATTTTCAATAATAGCAAGAAAGTTTAGATAGATTGTCATTTGGTCAGATGTCAGAACATCACAATTTACATAAAAATGCATAAGGACAGCTTATATTCTTGGTTTATCATTGTAGCACAAATAAATGACAAGGTGTGAAGGCATATATTAATGACCAAAACAAAGTCACCCAAGCCTAATGAAGCTGAAGAAATTGCTCTCAGATTGGTCTAGAAGTGGTCTAGAAATGATGCAAGCCATGGGTATGTAGTAGAAAATGAACTAGCTCAAGAAGCGTCACCTAGACCTGGTTACCAGGACCAAGACCAAAGAGTTTTTGAATGCCTCCAAGGAGACTCTATAACCTCTGTGGGCAACCTATTTCTGTGCTCAGTCCCCCTCACAGTAAAAATGTGGTTCCTGATGTTCTGAGGGAACCTCCTGTATTTCAGTTTGTATCCAGATCTCTTGGACTAGATATCTCCAGAGGGCCCTTCCAGCTTCACCCAATCTGTGCTTCTATGGCACTCAGAAAGTACATAACTTACTCTGGTGCCAAACATGAGAAGGACAGAAATTAAAAGCTGGTCCATGTATATTACTATGTCCAGAGAAGAAAAGATTTTATCCCAGGTCATACCATTATTGAACTATTCAAATATGAAGGAAATTGGCAATAACGTCAATAGTTCTGGTTAAGAAAAATGGACAGGACCATCAGACTCGAAGAATTAGATGAACTAATTTTTAACTCTTCTTGACAGTAAAATAGATTATACCCTGAGAGACATAGCAGGTTGTGGTGTCTGACAGTCCCTGTTAAAATTGAACATGAGGAAGTATAAGGAGTTGTCCAATTCTTTGGACAATTGTTTTCAGAGCAGACAGTCCCAGGATCAGTTTGGAGCTGTACTCCTGTCACAGCTGAGGTTTAGTGGGAGTCCTCTGCAGTGGGCTGTTGGCCTCTTCCAGATCTACCAACATTGGCAGGTCTGAATTATCTCCTGTGCACTCACAATTTTATTGCAAGCCCTCCAGTAGACATGAAAACAGTGGAATGCCCTTTGACCCAACACAGCAGAGATCACTGAAGCTGGTACTTCACTAGTAAAAGTGGAAAGTTTAATCCATGTGCCATGTTTCCCCAAGATATTTATCCTAGAAGAGTGTCAAACTTTTGGGGAAAAAAAAGCAAAAAACTAGGAAAAACCTAAGTAACCCCACACAGATAAACAAGCAGAAAATCCAAAAAACCCAAAACAAATAAACAAACAAACAAAAAAAGTGGACTGGAACTAGAATTAAAAAAAAAAAAAATTGGGTCCAAAGCCAGGAGGAAGAAGAAGAAACTTTTGCTAACATAGAAGTTTAAGGCTGCATGCTGCACAGCTTTCCATAAGCTTACCATATTGGAATTCCACAGCTCTCCTATCAAGGAGATTTAGACATTTTCATGGTTTGTTTTTGGGGTTGGGCTTTTTTTGGCAGTTTTATTGTTTTTCCTACCAGGAACTAGGCGAATCACTGCAGCAACTGACATGATGTTGTGTAGCATTTTCAGGTTTGAGGTCTGTGCCCACTGTTTCTGTTCTGGGCTACCTGTGTTTTAAAAACATTTTCTTGTTAGGCAGTGCAAGTGCTGTTAATTTGGGGGGCAAGTCTTGATGAAGAAATATAAATTACTTGCAGCTTTGAAAGTCTAAATTCCTGTGAGAGAGAAAATTGAACCAGAGTGATGAATTCCTAGAGGGGATTAACAATTAGAAATTAATTCTTCAGTCTTCAGTTGTATGGGAAGAGCCTTGTGACTGAGGTCCCTGTAGCAAAGCCTTAGAATTTTGCAGAGCAATTTCCCAAATGATTGAAGAAACTGTGAAGCTGCTCTTTCAGTGAAAAGCAAGTGTAGGCACAAGTGTGGTAACTTAAATTATGCCTTCTTTAAGGATTAAGTAGAAAAGAAAGGAATTCATTGCTCAAGCACATGATCATACTCAACATGAGATTTGTCTCCTGTCTTTTTGCCCATATTTTGCAGAGGTGGAAGAGTGCTGGCATAATTGCATGGGTGTCAGAATAGACTGTAGTAATAAAGGCTTTGCACAGATAAAAGTATATGCATATTCCAAGTCTGTGATAATGTAGGTGTTTCCATAGTGCTGTTTGTGGAACTTAATTTGCCAAACTATATATAATATTATATATATAATGATTTTGTATATTTTCACATCAGTTCACAGTTTCTGATGTTAAAACACATTTAATTTATTTATGTTTTAACCTGCCTCTTCCCTGTTTCCAACAATTGATTTTCTGTTTGTTTGTTTGTTTGTGGGTTTTTGATGTTGTTCACGTCCATGCCTTATTTCTCCTCCTTTATATTCTGCTTACATATTGTGATTTCCCTGGGATCTAAGAAAATATGATCAGCATTCAAAATCACCCCTAGATCAGTCTGTTAGAAAGCATATTGGTGAAGAATAGCTGATGAATTCCCAGCACCAGATGTTCTGTCAGACTGCTCACAGTTAAATGAGAACTGTGCAAAAGTATACTGCTCAGTCATCTTCATGATCTAACAACACCTGGTTCATTTGCAGGTGCCCTCTGTCCCAGCAGCATTATATTAAATTCTGTGTTCTGCATTGTAAAGGGAACTGATTTATTTTGTATCAGGCTGTGGGGGAAAAGAATTTTGTCAGTAAATCAGTCTACTACTAGCTGTTGAAGGAAAAGGACTATAAATAAATGAGTTTATTTGCTACTGTTGGATTTCCCAACTTTCTGATAATCCAGAAATTTCAATGGCTTTTTTCTGTCTAAGCAAAGTATTTTCCCTGCCCAAATGTTAAAAAAACAAACAAAACCAAGCAAGCAAACAAACAAAAACCACCCCCTGCAAAACAGGGGGGAAAAAAAGTAACAAAGCCTGCCAGTAATTAGATGCATGAGTTTGCTTTCATTAATTTATTACTTCCGGAAATACAGTTACAAGTTGTTAATCTCTTGATTGTAAAATTTCATAGCGCAGGAATTCAGAAAGTTACGTTTTTGGAAGATCAGATAGCGTAATGCCAAGCTGGGACAAAATTTATCTGCAGTGCAGTCCTTTGATAGAGTGATATGATATGTGCCTTGTCTTACACAATGTTGTGAAAGGCAAAACAGCATTGCTGTTAAATCCATGTTTCACTGGGATATGCACAGATGATTTCCACTGATAGCAATCTGCAACACCTTAAAATTCCAAACTTTATGGTATGGAATGGAGGGTAGAGTGAAGATCCCCAGGTCAGTCCTGTTCTCAGCATGATGCCTTCTCAGATACGGATTTTGTCCATCAGTTAATTGCCTCTTAACTCCCCAGGTCCCATGGCTGATGATGTTCTCTTTCATGTATCATTAAAGAAGGGAGCTACCTTGCTATCTCTCAAGCTGCTGGCAGCTCAGACCCAGGCAGTGCAATGTCTTCTTGGTCTGCAAATAAGTAGGGAGGGCACTGGGAGCTGCAAGGCCCTGGAATTGTCATCGGGAAGCTGTTTGGCTCCAGTGGGATGTGCATTCCTGCAAGTGTGGAAAAAAAAGCTGCTGTGAGGTCTGATAGGAAACATTATAACCTCAACATCTGCTGAGAACAGAGATAACTGAAATATTGTGTTGTAGGCAATCTAAAAAAACATCCAAAACCATACAACCTTACATTATCCTTTCTTTGACAACAGCTGAAAAAAAATCTAAAATTAGCATACAATATTAATTTTTAAATCAAGGATATGTGGCTAATCCAATTTTTTTCTTTCCTTGCCTTCTCTTGTGTTTAATATTATGTAAAGACTTTATCCAGTGATTTGGAGATACAGATCCAGAGATCTGATGGGAACATAATGAAATTCAATTTTTACTTGTCCATCTGAAGACTCTGTTTTAATTTGATTTGCCAACTAATCTTCTAGATTAGTGGAACACAAAGTACCTGTATGAAGGGACATGCTGCTTCTTGCTACTGAAACAGAATTTTAGCAATCTGTTTATTATAGAGCTTACTGTGGTATCCTTCCTATTTCTTTTAATAGGTCTGTTCAAATGCACAGAACTACTAGAAGTACCACAGACTTATCAACGAAGCACTGCCAAAACAATCCAATGAAATCTTGCATTGGAAATCAAATTCTGTAATTGTTGTTACATTGGTACAATTATACAGATGAGGTTTCCATTAACTGCAGTGAGGGCTGTGTCTGTGAGCCCAGTTCCAATTTGGGGGCTGTGAATATTACTTGGATATGTAAGTCCTGTTGAAATACAAGCCCTATGGAAATAAAAGGTATAATATCCTCTTTTTCTGGCAGAAATCTGGTTCAAATATAAGCTGCCCTTGGCCAGCAGGGTAGTCACTATTGACACAGGTATCTCCTTTTTGGTCATCTGGGTTAACAGGGAAAGAAATCCTCAGGCTAATCCTGTTCTTCATTTGCATCTGTAAGAACATTTTGTTGATACTGTCTTTCTATTAACCCAGTCTGTAATGGTGTGATTAGAACAACTCAGATGGATGTTTTTTCTTCAGTTCAAACACAAAATACTTTGTATTCTATGTAATTAAGCCTTTCAACTGTATAGTGAATATTGACTGTAGAGCAGTGCTTGACATTGATGGTTCACATACAGAACCTAATATGAGATGCATCGTTTCTGCCTCATTTAAGGCACTCTCAGGTCAGTGTTGTTAAAGATATTCCTCCCAAACAATCAATCTAAAATGCACTACTCTTTTTTGCTCTCAAAGTCCTTATGGACATCTTCATAGTAACATGATACTGCAAGTGAATTCAGAAACACCACAAGGAAAACATTTGTTTTTCTTCTCTGCTTCCTAGAATTGATATCAATTATATCACAAGCCCTTTTTACAAGAAGGGAGAGAGAAGAATTTGGACGTCTGCAGTGTTGAATGCCTGTGGTTAATAGCTTTAGAAAGAGCTAAGGTATCTAGATATATATGTCAGCATTGACCTTGACAGAAGAGTAGGCTTTAATTCTTAGTAATAATACACAAAGGGCACACCGAAACAGTCTGATAGAAAAATATCTGAGCAATTGTTTGGCATATTTTAGACTAATAACTTGGTTTAGGTCAAGATCTAATCTATAGCAATGTTCTCCGGTGGATATAATGTGTGTCTCCATGTAGGTACTTTTTTTTCTATCATCTCCAGTTGTTTTGGCGTGGCTGGGGCCATAGATGGGACTTTGTTTGTTAATGATAGTGTGTCTGAGTCCTGTAATCTGTTTCCAGGCTGAGTTTCACATTCTGCAATAAAGTAGTTTGTCAATCAGGCTCAGCCAGGACTAGGGCTATCACTTATTCCCCATCAGCCACCAAGCCCTTGAACTAGGATGTTATGTGGAGGATCCCTGCTATATCCTATTCCCCTGAGAAAGAAGCTTCACAGAAAGCATAGAGATGTATTAGTGTTCAGCACAGTTAAATTCCCATCTAGAGACATGTCTTTGGTGAAATTGGGCAATATTTCTTTTTTTTTTCTGCATTGCACCCCATGCACCTCACTTTGTAGCAGAGAAGAGCTGGGCAGCTTCTATGTGGGAAGATAAATATGAGCACTATTGATTTTTGGAGCAGATGAATTGCACTGTTGTTGGTAGTGCTTTTTCTGTCTTGAGTAACATCAGCTGTTGGTAAACATGCCTTTGTTTTGAGGCTGTTCTTAGCTCTGGTCCCTGTGTACTTCAATTGCTTTGAAGAAATTTGCTCTATTGGGTTATATATATAAGTTGGGATACTTGGGCTTATCTCTTCACAATGGAATATTAGTAGGAGAGTTGTCCTGTGAATTTTGCTGAGAGCAATGCATGTGCATATGTAAAGGCATCCTTTGTAGGATTGTTTTGATCTCTTTCCTATGGGTTCACTTTTATATTCTTAGTTCATTCCCCAGAAATGTGTTTGCTCAAGTTGTGCTTGATTTCTCATTACCTTTATCTTTTTTGATATTACCATATTCTTTGATAAGGATAGACCACTCATCTGTCATTTGTATGAGAGCATTCCTTCTGAATTTTTTTTATTTCAACAAAATAGTTTTAATGTCCTAGAAGTTGCTAGTAGACAGCAGCTAGATTTTTTAAGACAAAGTTTTTCTGATTTTTTTTCAGTTTTCCTTTAACATTGCCCTAATTTTTGTCTAATATTAGACTTTATTGTTCATCGGAATATATTACTATCATTGGATATTCTTCTTTGTTTTCCTGAGTTTTTAATAATTCTAGGAACTCATGCTTTTTCACTAGCTCTTCTGGCTATATTTCTTTCTCTTTAAAAACTCTGCTGTTGTGTTCTTTAAGTGGCGCCTCAGTCAAGAATAATCTAGATATATTTCCTCATTACTGGCCTATCTGTTTTGAAAAACAAGGGATTCATTTTCATTACTCCTTGTTCCTAAGTAGTTATTCATAATTTCTTTGTACTTCTTTGGGACAACCAAATCACTATCTTCTCTACTGTCCTGAAATACTTTTTCCAATGTAGGTTTGTTATTTCAGTGGAAAGGAAGGTTGCAGAACAGAAAACTATACTTTAGAGGTCTCCAATCCTCTCCTGAGATTTGGGTTTCTTTTGCATAAAAAATTGCTGCAGCCATTACTAATTTTAACTTTGCTATTCTGCTTCTCTTCTTCATTTGATGGTGTGCTTGGTGATTTAGAGAATGGATATTCCAGTTTGAAAACAAAACCTAAAAGTCTTGATGCAAGCACATTCTTTCTTCAGAATTAACTATCTTCTTCAGAGAGCAAAACACCTGATTTGAGAAGCTACAGTCTCTCTGAGCTGAAGAAAAGACATATTAATAGTGCAGATATGAGCTAGATTGTGTATCAGCAAGGCCAATAGTTCCCTACCTTTGTGCACTGTGTAGGTGTTTCTGAGAGGGAAGTACACAGGAAATCATGGAATGCTTTCCTGTGTGGTGGGGACACATTCCCTGCACATTTCTTCTGAACACATGTATGTGTTGAAATTTGGGCAGCAGTTTGGGGCAATCTCTGCTTTGTTTTTTGTGTATGTGTTCGAGTTATTGAAGTGGACATGAAAGGATTTCAAGGTGCGTAGGTGTGATTTGGAAGTTCTCTCACTGATAAATTTGATAGCTTGTTCTTGAAAAGCAGCTGCTTACATTGAAACTTTTAATTTTTTTGGCTTTTGCTTTTGAAGCTCTAAATACTCAAATATTCTCAGAAAAATGGTTGTTAAAAAACTGTATCAGGATGGAAGCAAACCCTTCCAGGTGTCTGACAGATTTTAGTGTTATTGTTAGTATTGTTTTACTTCAACTTTGGCATCTGCCTGAGTGGCCGTCTCAGAATAGCCATTTTCCCTTGTCATCATTAGAAATTACTCTCTTGCTCTTGCTATAGAATAGGGTAAGGTTTGTTGGGATTTCTTTGCTTGTTTTGAGTGTAAAGGTAATGAAAGAGTAAAAAGGCATGGAGTCAAAAATACTTATTTTCTGAAACCAGTACCTTTCCTGAAATAATAATTTTAATGAAGTTCTCTTTTCCAATTTCTAGAATTCAATTTAAATAATAATACTTTGGATAAAGCTGCTCATCTGGAGATCAGACAAGTTGTCTGGGTTGTGGGGAAATCCAGGACCGTATAAGTGCATTGTCTGATTTAAAATATGTATTTCCCATCTACAAAGTGAGTGCATTTATTTCTTGGAAATGCTTCCTAACTGAAAACATTGGTCTTTGTAGGATATTTTTTAATTTCAGCTTCCAAAAAACTTCACAATGCCAGACAAGTTTCACAATTCCTGTTGTTTTGGGAGAGACAATTGAAATACCATGCAGACAGACAGCATGCCTTGGACAGGACATAGGACTGAAGCCAGTATCTCTTAGATATCCACTCATCTCCCTAAATATCCTCAATTCTCTCCATCCTTTCTATACATAGTAGTATCAACAGGTTCTTCAGATGGAAATCAACTCATATTCAGTGATATTATTCATGAACAGGCATGTGAGTAGGGCGTATCTTGCTTTGGATAATTTCTATTTCCTCTCATGGCAAGCAGGATGCTTGGTTTGAATATAAAATGTATGTATGGAAGGCAAGATCTCTGGGATGTAGTTCTGACTCGTGTACTGCTTCAGTTTTGTGAGAACCTTGGTGTCTTGGCTTCATCATTTCTGATGAATAACTGTAAACAAGGTCTGGCTCAATCAGGGACTGAAAACAAAATAGCTGTCTAATGTGAAAAATTGTTCTCGCAAAAAAATTACTATGACAGAGCAAACAATGCCAGAGTTCTGTTCCTAGACTTGTTGTGAGACATTGGGAAACTCAGATATAATCACTGCCTTGCCTCAAAGGGATAACTATGTGAGGATAAATATATTAAGATTTTAATGGTCTGTGATGGTAGAAATGGTTCGCCATGGAAAGTCTACATGGAATTTGATACTAACCTTTTTGCCAGCTGTTGAATTTGATTAAACAAATATCATTTTGCTTAGGGTAAAAGTCCCAATTCTAATGAATCTTTCCTTAGGAAAAAAAAAAAGAAAGAGACTGTACCTCATGTTTATAGATTAAATCTCAAAAACATGCTCAAAGTAGCTTAGATGTTTAAATGTAAAAATATGCCTTTTTAATTACTTCCCCTCCCCCCGCATTCTTTGGAGCTAACTCAGATATATTTTACTGCTGGAGTTTGGCAATCTTCTACTAGCTGAGTTGTCATCCAAAGGTAAAATCAAAATATTTTTATAACCCTTAAACCAGGAAAAGAACATTTTATACAACAAAGCAAGGTTAAAACTGATCTCTTGCTAAATGAGATAGAAAGAATTGAATGTTAGTAATTTCTGAAATTTCTTGGCAGAGTTTGAAAACACTTTTGGCATGGTCATATGTTAACTACTGTGGAATTAGTCCCTGGTGCAAACCTAGACTATTCCAATATGTGATAAAAGGGAGAATTAGTTTCATTTACCCCATTTATCTCAACAGTTCCCCGGTCTGAAAAGCATCCCAAGGACATCTCTTAGATTTAAATATTTACTTATTAGAAAGCTTGAATTAACAAGAAAAAATGGAAAGCTACTGAATTTCTGGATGCTGGATTTAGGTCTGAAGTTCAGGTTATAACATATCGTCCTGAAGGTCAGAGTTCCTCTTTTGGGGGCTGATTTCACCATTTGGGATATGTAGACTTTTATTCTCCTTGGTTGGGTGATATTCTTGGAAAAATGCTACAAAAACTATCTGTGTGTGACAAAGCACAAGACATGGCAAAGTTCCCTAGTTCCTCCTCGAACAGCCACACTTCCATTGCTAGATGTGCTTCTGACTGCTGAGGTTTTGTATGAAGCACCTCCTCACCCACAGAGCTGTCACTGCTGCAGAGAGTAATAGCTGCCAGGGGTGACTGTGCTTAGGACAGAGCCTAAGTGCAAGCAAACTTAGGTTAAAGAGGAGCTAAAGGGAAGGGTGAACTTTCTTTTCCCTCTAAGACAGCTAAACTGGAGACTCTGAGGGATTACTGGTTTGCAGTGAATGCTCATTAAAAGAAATGGAGCTATAGCTTTCCTCCAACTTTCTGGTTTGTGAAGATACCTATGGATTACACTTCTCATAAAATATCGGAATGTGAGGGCAATGGACTAGAGAAAAACAAACTTACAATTGTGTACTTGAAAGTGGCTGAGATTGTGGAGCTTGGACACCTGGAATGCATTCACTGAATCTCTCTGCCTTGCATTAAGGGAGTCCAGCAATAAGAATAAAACACAGAACAGCATCTCTTGGTATTTGCCTTCATTGTTGTTATTTCAGCTCCACGTTATGGACTCGCAAACAGTTCCAAGGTGAATTATTATTATCAAAAGTAATATTTACCAAATTATAATTTTAAGAAAGCTAATCACAATAGAGATAGCTGGGTGACTATTTAATTTAAAAACAATAGATGAAACTACATGAACTTGGCAATGCTGACTGTAGGTGATGTCCCCTGATCTTACAGCTGGGTCTTGTAATAGAAGACATCTGTTTTCTATTATGTGGAGTGTATTTTAGCTACCTAACTCTTTCTACTGTTTCCAGTGGTAAAAGTGTTACTTTTACAAACAAACCAGTTTCAATAGGCATGTCTCTGCTGAGCAATGAATGTTGATCTCCAGGGAACTGGAAATGAGCTTTACCAACACGATAACAGTGCTTTGTCTGTCTGCTGAGTGCTGAAGATAATTGCTTCCTTTCTCTTGACAAGGACAGCTTTCTTTAGTCCTAGACCGTTTGTTTTGCTGTCTTCTGCACCTGCTGTGTTTTCCTCCGACTTACCCCTTAAACTGTGCCCTTGAATCATGACAGTGTAACACAGTGATCCTTCTGCCAAGGGCAGGGAAGTGTATAATAGTCCAGTCATTATTATATTTCATAACATGAGAATTTTTTAAGGAAGTCAAATCAGGACCACATCATATTAATGGATAAATATATAGAGTTTTACACACTGATGGTATCTTTTCATGTTATCCTGTCTTATGTCCTCAGGTGAGTTCTTGATCCATAGGGACCAGTGACAGTTTTCTTATTTTTATAATTTTTTTGACAGAATGTTAATGTTTTCATGAAGAGATCTTATGGAGTGCTTTGAAAATGCCTAACAAATCCCACGTGTGATATTAATTTTTGTACCATGTGTATAAAGTAAGTGAGTAAGCTTCCCAGTAATTCTAGTGATTTCTAACCTGCCTGTGTATGGGTAAATATTGTAGAAATTATCTGTCTATAGAAATGTATTTGTATATAGTGAGAGCAGAATAAGGCTCTCAAGAAATCTTAGATAAGGTAATAGAAATCCATTGAAATAAGAATGCACCCTCTGTTGCCAGTAGTCTGCTGAACTGTCTGGTTTCATTCCTCAATCATTAAGTCATATTTAAACAAGTTGCTGAATTACTTTGATGTCACTGCTTTTTTTTTTTGGCAGCTTAACTAACCAAGAAAACCAAATGAAGTTAATTGCAAGCTCCTCCACAGTAGAGATGGAACAAAAATAAACATCACAAAGCTTATAACTCTTTCCATTCTCACTTGTGCCTCCACACTTAAATTGCTGAGCTAAAACTCTGTGTCCCATATCAGAAAGAGACTGTATGAGATCAGTCAAACATATTCGTACTTATTTTTAAATGCAAAACCTGGAATCTCTATTTGTACACTGTAAAGAGGGCTGAACTCTGCACATCCCACACAGTACTCAACATAAATTCTATCCATTTAAAACTCACAATAAATAAAAAACTTACAACTGTGGACTAACATGCTTATAGTTGCCTTGAAAATTCCTGCTCTTCTCCTACTCTACCCTCTTGGGGTTGCAAATGTGAACAGTTTGTCTGCCACAGATAGCTTTAACACTGTGGGTTCTTTCCAGCAGAGAGATGTTTGCCATGCAAATGGAACATACCACAATGGGAAATCTGCTCTGTTTGACGGCTCTCAGCACCTTCACAATTCACTTAAATTCTCAAGTCTCCTCCAGGACCTTCTGGACTGAGGAGCTGGCCTCCTCTGTTTGATGCAAGCTGGGCATCACCCTTTTTCCCATGGCACGGAGAGTGAGTTTCTCACTTGCAAGTGTGTGAGGAATTCAAGGATGAAAGAAATACCACTTATGCTGGGTTTGACCCTTGTCTGTTCTGAGTGCTGAGCATCTTTCATATTTTAAAGCAGCAGAGAGGAGTATCAGAGTAGAGAAAGAGAAGCTTGCTGAAAGGAGGTGAGGAGGTGATGTAGCTAAGCATGTGTGTCTTAACCTGTGTTTCATTTTGCTAGAGAATTCACACCTGTGATGAATAGTGGAATACAACTATTGGACAGGCTTATTTTCTTTATGCCTCATAACATGTGGCCTGAGGCAGTATTGCTGTTACTTGCTATGCAGGAATCACAGACATAAATCACTCTCAAAACAAAAAATGGATAAGCAGACATGCTTTGGCAGGTTAGCTGCTGAACACTTGGGCCCTTCTTAAACTTGTATTCTCTGAGTTAATTAAACGGATACTACAGGACTATTCTCTTTGGCCCTAACTTAATTTTCCATGACACTGATTGCCATGATATGCACTGACATCCCAGAGACTGAACCAAGAATGCTCTACACAAAAACATTAAATAATTGCAGCTAGAACTAAGGAACCAGTGTTTCCAAGCTTCTGCTAGAAATAATGTCTGTGTTTGGTGATTCTGGTCCCATAGAGTGATCTGCAGTGTGCTCAAGAAGTGAAATTAGAATTCTTTACAGATTTGAGGGAGAGCATGGATCTTTGCAGGCTAAATACTTCCATGAATTAAGCTGTACTACTTTGTCCCTACTCTGTTTTACATCTCAGACATTTGGTTTGGATCCATCTTTTTAAAATTGGAAGTGTATCAACAAATATTCTTTTATTTGCACATTTGAGTAGTTAAAAAAGATTGTTTCACTAGGTTGTGTCCAGCAGAGTTTATGAAAACCTCATGAATCAAAACTCTTTTTTGTGAATTTGTCAAAATCCGTGGTGTCTGAGTTGCAACAAAGTATGATTTTGAGCAAAAAAAAAAAAAAAAAAAAAAAAAGACAGATATTTATTCATTATTTTTTAATATTATCTTTTTCATTAATTCAAGGTTCAGTGCCAATACTATGTCTCCAAGAAAGCTGAAATTACTTATAAGATTATATGTTGGATTTATTCTTTCTGATAAGCTTAGGAAGCTATCCATTAAAAGACGTTTTCAGAATAAAATGTTTTAAAAGGATAAGTGCCTGCCTGGCCACTGGATATGATCACATCCTGTTATTATAAATATTTTTGTCCATCTAAAAACTTTTTTAAACTTATATATATATAAAAATATATATTTATATTTTATGTCCCAAGTTAAAATTTATTTATGTATTTGACAGACAGATAAACCTTCTGACATTTACTTTATCCAAATTTGATACCCTAGAAAAGGCAGCAAGGTAGTCTTGTGTCTTAAATTCCATTTCTTTGTAATAATGATATCTTTTTTATGAAACAGCACAGAAAAGACTGGGCAAATCTGAAGAGCTCATGTTATCTGTCACACAGATGGACTAAGAATATTATGCAGAAAATTACATGCTGTCTGCTTAGGTCAGGCACCAGATTGCACATTAAGGACAGACAATCTGATATTGATTTAGGATGTATTTATGGGCAGATGGGAGCAGAAGTTCTGGCCAAAGTTGTTCACACTGGGTTGAAATAGTATCAGTGGATGGTTATTTATTACCTAAAACTCACAGAACTGAGCTGCACCTGGACAGGCTACCCAGCCTACCATGCCAGAAGCAGGCAGCTGTATAAAAGCCATACATAAATGCTGATATATACTCTGGGATGCTTTGGCTCTTCTCCATAGTGAGAAGAGGCATGCACTTGTGAAGGACATGCAGTAAGTGTGCCACATCACCCTAAAGTTTAGATTTGTACTTCTTGTCGCTTTTCACTTTTATCTCTATTTCTTTTTCTGTAAAGTAAATGGTAGCATCAATGCTGATACCTGCATTCTAAGCCAGGGGGACAATTTTTTGTTATTTGATTTTACAGCCGAGGAAAATACTGCTTCTTAAACACAGATGGCAAAAAATGGGGGAGCATACCACCATCAAGCCTTAAAACACAGCTCTAATTCTTACTCTAACTCTAGACTTTAACCTGTGCACTCAATATATAGAACTTGAGAAGGTTTGCAGTGCAGATTGCAATGAAATAAGTAAATAAGTTGAGCAAGAACAGTTCTTTGGCTCACTTACTTTATATTAGTAAATAGTCTTATTTCTGTTTTCTCTGGTTATTTCATTGTTATCTCAACTGAGAAACAGAGATATGGTATTTTATGTTGTGTATTTCTAAAGCTTATAAGGCCTTTACACTACATGTCCTGATTTATGCATCACTATTTAATATGAATAGTTATTAAAGTTCTTTTCTGTGTGGAAGCTGAAGTATTTAATTAAGTCATTATCTCAGAATGCTTCACACTGATAATTTTGCTACCATCACGTTATTAGCTTTTGCTGGCAACATGCATTTAAAAAGGCTGCTCAAAATGAATTCTGAAGGTGTTTCCCAAGCATGTACTCTGTACTGGGGACAGAAGACAGCTTTGGAACTGGATTTCCTTTTTTACAAGCTCTCTTCAAAATTAAACATGAAACTGCTAGAAATACTTAGATTTATGCACTGTGACAGAAGTGGGAGGTCTTTGAACAGTTGTGACCTGCAGTAGGAATGCTGAGGCACTGAACTATGCCAGGGTCAGTAATAGATCCATGGTCGAGTTCTTCTATTTACTAATGACACTAAAATAAATGAGTTTGGTTAGTTTGGCCTTCTAAGACTTTTACTATACAAAATAACTAATAGTCAGCAATTCCAGAATTTCAAAGAGATTCAGAAATTATTTATACAGCAATAATGCTTACAAACCTCTGATTAGCTCAGGATCTCTATAGTAATATACTTCCTTCTTCCCTGTTAAGCTGACAACCTAAGTAAGCATAAATATAGAATTTCCCCCCTTTTTATACTGTACCTTTGGCATAATAGGAAATATTTTAAAACACTTCATATGCAAAGACATTTAAAAACCCCTATACATCAAACAGGCATTAACATCATAGTCTGGCTAGGAGAATTAAAACAATGAAATAATGAAAGTTTAAAAAAAAAGAAAAAAAGACTGGTTGACATCCAGGGGACTGTGACTATCCTATGTAAAGATTCACTTTTCTAGCCCTATTCTGTGTTTCTGAATTCTCAAAACATCCAGTGTTATTTAGATAAGAGATCTGAACTAACACTGCTTCTTTTGTTTCTAAGGCTTTATTCAGATTCTCCACTGGAGAAATCACCCCATGTGAAGCTCTGAATTATTGTGCTGAGCTGCTTCTTGCAGGCAAGCTGAGTTGCTTTCTATACAAACAGTGGAGGAGTGCAGTGTAACTGTGATGTTGACACCACAGGAATCCTTGCCTCTAAATTTGTGCCAAGATTCTTGA
The DNA here is from genome assembly GCF_052056855.1 of Sturnus vulgaris. Lineage (NCBI taxonomy): Eukaryota > Metazoa > Chordata > Aves > Passeriformes > Sturnidae > Sturnus > Sturnus vulgaris. The sequence goes on along the minus strand of NC_142244.1, from coordinate 39,611,166 downwards.
AAGTCTGGTCATATGATTAAAAATGATTGGTTCTGTTGTGGTTTCTACCTGCCTGCTGAAGGGTGGTGAAAACCAGTGTCACACATCTTCAACTAAGAAGTAAATTGCCTCAGTTTTATGACTCTCAAGCAATAAACTGTTATACTGTCAGAAAAAACCAAAACACTTCTGTATATATAGCCAACCTCTTCTTCTTGCACATAGTATTTTTTCATTAGACACAATATGTTTAAGCAGAGTACAATATAAGTGCTTATTTTTCAAAGTAGCACGTCCTTCATAGGTTTTTTTAAAGAAGTATTGATGCATCTATTTTTAAATATTAAAGGTAACAATTGCAGAGTTCCTTCTAATGCTTAAGATGAACGAGAAAAGCTGTAAGAAAGCTAGGAGACACTCTTGGTAGCTTTGGGACTAGGAATTTAGAACACTAAGTGTCATATGAATTGCTTCTCTAAATAAATCCTATCTTTATGGATAAGGCAAACAGAAGGTGACATTTAGGCTGACCTTCCAAGAATTTTTTTTTTTTTTATTTTAACAAGAGCTATAGATGTTTATCAGAACATCTGCTAAATTTACCCTGTTTTTCAAGTTTGATACAACAAATTAATGCTCAGTCGATTAATATGAATTATTAATAAGTTTTTAAACTTAGAAAGGAAATTTTGACCTGTCTGGGTGGGCAAAGGCTGTAGATCTCTGACCTATATTTCATCACACTGTGTATCCAGGAAAGTATTATTGTAAGTCTAATGGCATTAACTCAGTTTAGAGTCAGTGTTTTGGCCACTTTATGTCATATTGTTGTAATATTTCCAAATTATGACAACTCTCAAAACTGCGTAAAAAATAATCAGTGCTCTAGAGATTCACACAGCTACTTGTATATTTCTGGGTCTTAGTAACTGTTACTAAATTAATGATAATTTTTTTTTCAAAATGTGCCTCTTTAAAAGGGAAGAAGCCCTTCTGATGGCAACAGCAATATCCCAGTCATCTTTTAAACAAAATCTCAGTCTATAATGCTGTAAAGCTTCCCACATTTTATATAAAGCCATGTGGAGCTAAATGCATTCAGCTCTGCAACTCTGTGAATTGTTTTATTTTCAGCAAATTTATTTATGAGTATCAAATGTCTGAAACATTTCTCTATGTGTATTCTCTTGGCTGTCCACGGACCTACTGAAAATCACATGGAGTGAATGAGTAAATATAATAAAATATTTTGGAAGAGACTGTAAAAATCATCTTGCTCTAAACCCCTGACATGGGCAGGGACAACTTCTACCTGACCAGGCTGCTCAGAGCTCTGTCAACCTGGCCTTGAGCACTTCCAGGGATGGGGCATCCACAGCTTCTCTGGACAATGTGTGCCAGTGCCTCACCACCCTCACAGTAAAGGGTTTCTTCCTAATATCAAATATAAACCCACTCTCTTTCAGACTAAAGCCATTCCCCTTTGTCCTGTTACTACACACCCTTGCAAAATGTCCCTCTCCAGCTTTCTTGTTGGACCCTTTATGTACTGGAAGGATCTTAGAATGTCTCCCTGGAACTTTCTCTTCTCCAGGCTAAACAACCCCAGCTTTCTTAGCCTGTTTTCACAGGAGAGATACTCCAGACCTCTGAGCACCTTTGTGGCCTGCTCTGGCCTTGCTCAAACAGGTTCATGTCCTTATGATGGGGACCCAGAGCTGGATGCAGTATGGTAAAGCTTGGGACAGCTAAATAAGTTATTGTCTCAGTTTTTCCTCTCCCTTCTGCACTGAGGATGGAGCTGTTCATAAATTATTTGACACTCTAAGTACATTAGAGGTAAATTTACTTCTTAATGCACAAGGCTAATGAGTCAATGGGCCAGCTCACTGATGGAAGGGACAATGAAGCTGGAAGCACTGATATGATCAGTGCAGTTCTATTGTTCCTCTTTCACTTATTAAGCTGGAACACAAAGAGTAATTTACCAGGGTAGCATAGGGTTTATCACTGTACAAGCACACAGTCTCAGTCTTTGTCCTGTTTCATCCTTGAGACTGTAACTTTGCTAATCTCATGATCATTGTAGCCCAGTGAGTCTGATAACCTGAGTGATTAAAATTTTAAAAACAATTCCCATATCTTTTAGAAAATTTACTCATCCTGTACTGCAAACTGCCTCCTAATAGGCTCAATGTTGATTTTATGTTTGTGTGTTAGGTTTTTTCAAACTTTGTTTTACCGCTGTAGGTTTTGAGATTCTGTAAGGAAAAAGAGAGAAAGGGGAGAGGAGTGGGAAGGGGGAAGAAAAAAATACTCATATTCCTTAAAATTCTACAGTTTACATGGATATGAACTGGAGTTCAAGGCGCAGCCATTATTGCTGCTTGATTTATTTGTGAAGGGTAACAGCCTCCTCCTCCATTGTGTCCTGAATGAATTCTATCTTGAAAAATCTCAAGATTCCAGAAACATGTGCAATTAGGAGGAAAGACCTCAATAAGAGTAGGGAGAAGAATGAGGACAGTTGATTAGTCGATTTATTTCTGCTGAGAATCTGCTTTACAAAAATATAACAGCCTACTCCCTCTTCCCATGAGAAAGGCCTCTGCTAATTCCAATGTGAACAGTAGTCTTACAGTAGTTTTTTCTGGGTAAGGACTACGCTTTACTTCTGGTTTTCCTCAGTTCAAAGCAAGGACTTTACAGCAGCTGAAAAATGGTAGAGAACCTTCTTGGCTGGGGTGGATGCACAGCATGGAAAGAAAACACAGCTGCTGTGCCAGACACATATCTTTATGCTCTGGAGGGCAACTGGTCAGCTTCCAATAGACCTGAGCCACTACACACCTAATGGGATAACACACTGCATTTGTTACTGAAGCAACACAGTTATTAATAGGGGTCAGAAAGAATCTGCCCTATCTCCCTCTGCTAAAATTCCAAAGTGCCTAGTCTGGGATGTGTCTGCTAGCTTCTCCTTTGCAAGGGGTTCATGATGGATTTAGTGGTATGTTAAATGTTTTGGTTTATCCTCTGTGGGTTAACTAGAATTCATTCCAAACGCAAGTTTGAAGATGACAGGCCAGATCTCTGAAGGACACATGCCATCTCTTACCCCAATTAATGAGTAGGTATGCTAATCAACGTTTTGGTAGTACCTCTAGTTCTCCTATTTTAAGGTGAAGCATAAAATTCTCTTTGCAATATTGCCTGACAGGCCCTTTCAGCTGAGCTTAATGTGTCTATTCTGGAGTGAGAGCTTTGTGGTTTTTTCCTTATGGCCTTTAGTGGCTGAACCTTAAAAATAAGGACTAAGGGTGGTAAAAATGGAAGATTACGCAATTATTATGTAACAAATACGACAAGTTCCAACTCCTGAGGACTTCAAAAGAGGGTGGGAACAAGCAGAACAAAAATAAAGAATTTCAAGGAAATAAAGTTTGGTTCTCATCAGTCTTCTTCTAAAGGCAAGGAGGATCATAAGAGTAATTTCTGATTTTTAACTACCACAGGATAACTAATCATAACTCTTAATTTAGAGCCAAACAAAGGGAATCATGTGTTAGCATGCCTGTGCACTGTAGGTATATCAATCTGATTCATCAGTAGTTGTAGGAGCTAGTTTGAATTTCATGGAACAAGTAAGCATGAGGAAGATTTTTTTCTCCTTTACTGGTAAATTTTTACTTTTTAGAAACATTAAATCAGAGTATGAATATGCCTTGGATCAAAACAACTGCTGATGCAATTTTTCATTCTAGGCCCTTCTACTAGAGGCAATAGTACTGAATTTGCAGTATCAACAACATCCAGCTTTCACTGAAATAACTTTAATTAAATAAAAAAGTAAATCCAGCTTTTGAAATCATGTTCTTCCACTGGGACAAACAAAGGATTAATGAGCAGGAGATGATAATTTATTTCTTTTTTTTTGCAGTGAACTGGAATATTTTTCTTCCCTTTAGTTTGTCCCCTCTCACTTGTTGCAAAAGGATTGAACAATATTGAAAAAATGGGAGAATGATCAGTGGAGAAAACTAGCCAGATTAAATCCTAGTTTGAAAGAGAAAGCAATTTTTTTCTCCACTTTATATTTTCTTTAACAGTTGTCACTGGGAAAAAACACAGAGGGTTGAAAATGTGAACTTTTTTCCCTCTGAAACATGTCACTGCATTCCTCCCTTCTCTTTTGCCCTTCATCTGCTGTAGTTAATGTGAAAGCATTCTTGATGCTGTAGTATGATCATGACTAAATAGTCTAAATATTTATTGGAGACTTTAAATTTAATCTTATACTTTCCTGTGCAGCAACTCCAGGCTCACTTATCAGATATCTATCTCTCTGGAAAGAGGCCTGAAAGAAGTAAACAAAGGAAAACAGGAGAACTGGCTTCCAGGACCATAGGGTAACAAGCAGGCATAGGTGAGCTTGTTTTTTTCAAATTTTTTTATTTTTAAGGCCTCTTACCATCTGATGGTTCCCCCTTGCTGCTTGAAAAGAGTCACATTTGCTGGTCTTGGGCTCCTTATCCAAAAAATAAGTAATTTGTGGGGATGTCTGCTTGCACAGAGGGGAAGTCTCATGGATAAGACTTGGATAGGATACAGGGAGCTCACAGCTACCATTCCCTGTTCCACCCCACACAAGCTCCCTGGAACAATGTTCCTGTTGTACCCTGTCTCAGGATCTTGGCTGACCTGACTGAGACAGGTCTGCTCTCGGAATCCACATTTTCATATGGTGAGATGTGTTTTTTCCTGCCTCTCTAGTGAGCACTACCAGCTCATGAAGCACTCAGGAAAGCATGAGCACAAGGCAGCACTGGGACAAAGAAGAGGTGGGAGTCCTGATTGCTTCTTTTAAGGAGTCCTGACTGCTTCTTTCAGCAAGCTCCTAGACTTGACTCGATTAGCTGTAGTAAAACTCTTACTTTATAAATTAGCATATTGAAACACCTGCTTTATTTTCTTTAAAATTGAGCCAGTTTTGGAATCTGATCAACAGGAGCAAGAGAGGTGTCAACCATTCCAAATGGGGATGTAATAATGACAAAATTGTGCTTTTCCTACAGTCCTTTTCATGTTTCTCCCATGTTAATTAAGACTTCAACACTCTTGCCAGCTAACTGTGGCATGAGAATATGAAGAATCTTGCCCAAGGTCACATAGGAAGTAACTAGCAGCTCCCAGGGGTCTCTGCCTTGCAACAGCAAACTTCCCTGCTGGAGTCAGAGGAAACAGAGCTGCTTAATTGAATTGGCATTCTGTGCCCCATTCTGTTCACTGGAAGCTGCAGAAGTCTTGTATCAGTAAAGACAAAATATTCCTGCTCTCTGATCCACTATTTGATTTGAACCAGATGCCCTTTTTGTTCCCTAATAAAGGCTCACTCCCTTTGGGAATAACTCCTTGGCTTATAAAAAAAATTGTTCTAGAGGAAATGCTACTGGGCTTGGCAGATCTCAAGAGAAAGCTAAATAAAGATAGAGTGAGTAAGTGAGTGAGAGGTGACATTTCAAAGCAGGGCAAGATTGTCTTGGGAACCTTTTCTACTCTGCAGCTGAAGCCTCCGCCATCTGAAATTTGGCATCCTTGGGTGCTGCTGGTTTTGTTTATTTATTTTTGAGTCATATTTTATGCTTTAAGTTTCAGAAATGGGCACAACTTTACAGATCACCTGTGAGAAATTGTCTCTTTTCCCAGGCACTGCCCAAACAGAAGGGTTGTTTTGGTTTCTTTTTTCAATGCGACTGTTGGCTGTCACTGTTTATCTTTCACTGGCAACCTTTCAGTCCCAGTACTCCTTCCAATCTCCACTTAGTTAGCTATGAATATATTTAATTAAAGCTGCCTCTTACAGCAGGGGAAGTATTAGCAGTCTGTATATCATTAGGGTTTTTTTGTTTTTATTACTCTTACAGTGTTTTAGGATCCTCACTACGAAAATATCATGACATCCCCATCTGCTTTCTCTTGACAGGAGCTGTAGCCAGCTACAAAATGTAGAATGTGCCATCTGCAAGATGAGAGAAAACTGCTCCCTAATCAACCTCATCTTAATTGTAAAGCACTATGACTGCAGTCATGCTTTAGGTTTGTGTCACCAGATTTTCTATTTCCTCGTGTAAAATACTTCAGTGATGAAAGTTAATATCAACACCTTTCATTGACTTGTATCAATGCAGTCAACAGAAAATGGGAAAGAGGGAATACGAAACAGAAAAAACCCACATATGGATTTGGAGGCTCCATCCAAATTCATTCATCCATCAATTCACCATCCATCAATGTTACTGTATAAGGAAATAAGGGGGAATATATATATTTTGGAGATGTAGTTATGTCCTGGTTCCAGCCAAGCCAGTGTTAATTTTTGCAGTGGCCAGGAGGAGACATGTCTAGGACCTGGAGATTATTCTATACCGCCTCATATCATTGCTGAGGGCAGAGAGAAGGGCAGGGCAGGGAGAAGGAGTCCCTTCCAAGGAGGAGGGGTTCCTTCCAGTCCAGCAAGCACGGCAGAGGGAGTGGGTGTGTGGCCCTGCTTCTGAGCTGGAGGGAGAGGTCGGGCAGCACTGGCTCTGAGCTTCTGAGCTGGAGGGACCAGGCAGGGTGGCGTGGCTGTGGGGGTCTTGGGTCAAGCTTCACACAGAGCATTTTTTCTTGTGAATCACTGTCTCCATTGTACACTTTTGTTATTAATATTATTACTGTAACTGCTTGTTTTCTTATTTCCTTGCTGTTTCTGGTGAATTGTTCTTATCTCAACTCCCTCCCTTTGGTGCCTCCAATTCTCTCCAGCCCACTGCAGGGGAGAGAGTGACAGTGTGGTTTGGAGAGTCTAAGAAGGAGCACTAAACTGGGGTTTGGAGAGTCTTAGAAGGAGCACTAGACTGGGGACTACCATTCCTAAACCATGACTAATTACCTGGCAGAAGTTTATTTATTTCCTGTTTCTCTGCCCCACTCTCTTTCAGACATGCTGAAGCAGTTGCCATTGGTGTTCTCTGGCTAGAGGTTGAACACCTTCTTGCTGCTTCAGGCCATGCTCTTCCACTTGTAAATCCTGGAATCCTTCAAAATCCAAATATGCATTACCTGTCATTACAGCCTCAGTCTATCTTCTGCAACACGAGCTAGCAATGTTTTCACCTTGTACCACCTTTGGTGAGATTCTCTTGTCAGTAAAACCCAAACCCAACCTCTACAATTACTGGGAATCTGGAAATGACATCACATGTGCCTGCAGCTTTAAAAGCAGAAAGTGGCAGAAGACTGAGGTGAATCTTAGAAATTGTTATTGATTTTGATGGTTTAAGACTTTCATTTTATCAAGATAAATTGCTATGCAGAAGGTCTCTACTGGGGCAGATCATTAGGAGATCACTATTCATGTAGTGAGACAAGTAGGCTTCTTTACAGGTTGTATCTAGGCATAATGGAAAGTCAAAATGGTGCAAAGATGAAGCAAGTCTTTGGCAAATCACTACTTTGCTTTACTTGGTGGGAGGGGAGCCATATCTTAACGAAAATAATAAACTCTGGTCCATGACTGTAGGTTTGACATCATAATTTTACATATTATTGTCATGATATTTCCATTGTGAGAGTCCTTAAATGCTGTGAGAATAATAAAAATAGTGAAGGAGTTCTATTGTAAGTTGGGTACCTGATGCTATGGTTTGTGGCTATGCATATATGGTTTGAAGCCATAGCATATGTGGCTATGAAGGGGTCAGCATCAAGGAATTATTTATTTGAATATGCTATTTCTAGGTTCTTTCTCAAGTTTATATAGTTCATCCTTGCCCTATTTAGGTCTGTTTTTTGTCAAATCTGTGCAATGATTGGGAGTTGAGTAGTGCACAGCAATGTCCTGACTGACCTCCCATTGGGACCTCCATTCCCTGTCCTCTCTCCTCCAGAAGCTCTGCTTGACCTGGGGTTGTTTTTATGCCTTGCCTAAGCTATAGTGTATGCATTTCTAATTGAAATGCATACACTTATCTTATCTTATCTTGTTGGCTTGTCTCTGGTCTTGCCTCCAGCCTGTTTCTTGCCTCTCTGGCCCCCTTAGATACATGTTGGACTGGATTAATCACCTTCCTTTGCCTGGGATTGCCAACAAAACAGCTCTTATCGATATCCTGATGTGCTCAGATATCTGGGTCTTGCAGCAAGCCTCTGCTGCGATCACCTGCAGCTCCCAGCTCATCTTCCCCTGTGCAAAAGCCTTGCTCTTGCTACTTCCTGATACAAGAACCATTTGTTTTCCCTTTTTTGCAGAAATTCTAAGTAGGAGCTTAGGTATTGTCTTGCGAACGGCCATATCTGAAGTTCCATTCAATCAATATCTTGATTAAATTTTCCAGAACTGAAGTGGAAGCTGATCTCAAGATTCTTATCATCCAAAGGAGAAAGTGTATATGAGGAGAGTGAGATATAGTTCATTCTAGAATTCTGATAGCTTTAAACATGACTGTATTAGTGAGATTTATAGCCAAATGGTGGGGAATAGAGGGCAGAGAGGACAGAAGTTAAATGCCACTTGTAGAGAAGATAAAACAGAAATTGATTATGTTAGACTGAGCTGATTGTATGAAAGACTTTACAATGTAATTTGAAGAAGAAAATGCTTTACCTATGAACTGTGTTTGAGAAATGGAGAAAAGGCAACATACACTTCCCAAGAACAACCAGTAAACCAAACATTTTCTCTGATAAGAGTTCTGGGTTTTGCTAAAAAAAGAGACAATAAATTTCCCTTATCTTGGTTCAGTAAAGAATTTCAAAACAAAAAACAAAATTCTGTGATATATTGAACAACATGTTTCTGCCACAGAGAATGAACTATCAATGTTATTGACCAAGGCCCTGGAAACTTGTCTATGATTGTGGTCTCTTTTCCAAGAAAGAGTCATAACTCAGCCTTGGTACACACACAGGATGCAAGACTTCAGACCACCCCAGAAAATATCCTTGTTCTATATTTGGCTTATCAAAGCAGAGTTTAAGTGAACTGGTCATAGTGTTGAAAAGGAAGAACTAGAAAAATAGAAATTAAACTGAAAGAGAATATTGGAAAAAAATCAGGATAGATTTCAGGGAGTGTAAATACATTTAAGCTAGATAGCAAAAGAAAGTATCTAAGTTCTGAAGAATAAAGCTGTATGATGATCACTCAGTAGTAACAAGAAGAGCAAAACTGAAATTAGAATTAATTTTTAGAAATAACTTGATCAGTTTATGAAATAAACCTCCTAGAGGTTCCTCAAAGGTCTGAGTACACCGACTGAAGAAGTTCCTTCCAGTCATGTTTTTTTCTCAGCAGAATGAGAATATATTGATTTTGACAGAGCACAAGACTATTGGCAACTCTGACAATCATCATTTCCCCTTTATACTTGTACATGGTCTATATTACTGCATCGTTCAATTTCTCACACATTTGAGATTGTTTTATCTTCACATGAATAATGAGAAATATTTATGTTCTGCTGAATTAGCTGGTCCTGTGTTGTTGGTTAATGGATGACTTAAGGAGATTATTTCCATTATTGGGCAGTGGCAACACTGTGTCCACTGTAATATAAAGTCAACTCAATGCAAAATTATGTTTTCTGCTGCAAATAGATGATTATTACTTTTTCCACAGATACCTATCTTAAAAATTCTGTCTGCCAGCCTTCTAGAAAGTTATAGTTTTCCTCCCATAGCTGAGAAAGTACAGCTTGAATTCCCCTTTTAAGAAAGACTTAGAGTTAATGATATCTTTCAGTAAGAAGATTTATGTTGAGGTCAGTGTATAAAAAGCTCCTTTGGTTTGTATGTGGGAATATCAGAGATTTAAAACAAGAGCATTACTGGACACAGGATCTGCCTGCTGGAAGAGGAGCAGTGGGAGGAAGGAAAATTAACATCCTGCCCTGAGCACTGAAATACCTCAATAGAGCAGTGCAGCCACTACACTGAGACGTGATACCTCCTCCCGTGAGATGAGGAGAGGTGGAAATGATTCCATGCCCACTCTTCACACCTTTGCAAGATTAAGGGGAGAGGACAGCATCTCTATGAAGCAACTGAACTGCTTATAATACAGAATTTCCTGTGATTGTGTATCAAGGTGCCTGATACTCTACTGCTCAGGAGTGTTTAGGGAGCAACAATCTCCCTCCCATTATAGAATTAATTATGCTTCTCAATAAAACAATTATATATAAAAATCTCTCATTCATATTTATAATTCTTGTGTCTATATGATAGCTCTGATTTTCCTCTATGAAAATTGAATTAGAGCAGCCTAAATCAGTTCACTTTTCCACTTCTGAACATTTCTCATCCATCCCTTCATGTCTTTGGAATGGATACTATTTCTGAAGCAAAGGCAAAAAGAGAATAAAACATTTCCCTTCCTTCTAGGACTTCTCAGAACTGTTCTATTGTCCCACTGGGAAAAAACATTTTAACAAGACTGCACATTTGTTTTTTTTGGAGGAAACCATCATGCTTTCTGCTTTACAGTCTAGTAGGTGATTCATGTGTTAAGAACTGTCAGGAAAAAAATTATTTATGCAATGTTGTCTTGATTTAAAAAAATCCCACAGCCCCAAATAAATGCCTCTATGAATAGAAGTAATTTTAATTTGTTCCTTTAATGGAAAATATGAATTGTAAAAACCTGTGTATTTTGGGGAAATAAGTTTCATTGCTATGTTCTTCCAAAACATTGGAGAGAGGTTATCTCTGTGTCCATGTGCCCCAACACCTCTCTGCAATGGGGAGGAAGATGTAGACTTGTTGCAGTCTGAAGTCCCAGTGTTTCTCATTTCCTTCAGAAAAGGAGAAAATATCCAAGCTTGATGGGGAATTAGATTTGTGTTCTGGAGTCAATGTGTGTAAGTGGATGACACAGTTCTGGAGGTGCCTAACCACAACTAAGAAATTTGCTTCCACTAGTGCCACCTATCATCTTCCCCCAGTTTGTTAGAAGGGTAGTCCTGGTTATTCTGAGAAGGTTTTTGCTGGTAAGCACGTGAGGAGCACAGCTTGTTTCCTGGAACTTAAGAAACAACTAAGACAAAAACATATTGAGATGTTCAGACTTTGACTAATGTGACAAAATTGATTTTATGGAGAGAGATAATAAAGCCAAATAATATGTGCAGCTTTGTGGCTTTGAGAAGCTCATTTAAGCATGCTGGAGGACAGAAAACAGGAATATGAACAGCATGAGATGAACTTGCAGAGATAGTCTCATTAGAAAATAGCTTTTAGATTAGATAATTTTCATTTCGGTTTCATTTTTTATATGAAAGCAGCTTTTTCCTTAATTTTCTTAGAACAGAGATTAAAAGACGTGTTCTTGTTAAATGATGTCATAACAAGAGTACAAGCACTCAGGAGTGAATTTATTTGCTCTAATTTGTTCAGGATTTTCTTTACTTCAAAACAATATATTGAATAATTTCTCTTACTGCTTACAGTGCATGCAGTGCATGCTGTGATATATTCCTTTATGATGTAAGTCACAATTCCTCCTTAATATTTCTTTGGGACAACTAACCTTTCAGTATCCTTTAAAATTTTTTTTTTCCTTTTGCAATTTAGACTTCCAAAATATCCACTGTATTACTGTGGATGAAGAGGAATGGCATGATGCCTCTTAATGTTGAACTTCAGTTCCCTAAAGAATTGTTGGAACACATAAATGGCGAGCTCACTTTTTACAGCCAGTCAACTCAGGCAAAATAGGATGAGATCATTCCTACCCAGTGTCTGAACATTTTATGCTGTGCTACTGTTTTGAGTACATCTCCTTTTCCCTTAGGTTCATGTGCAGGTCTCTCCAGACAGGCAAATATGAAAAAAAAAATTAAAAATCAACAACTTGGTCTAGCAAATTAAAACCAGAAAATCTTGCCAGGAAAAAAAAAAAAAGACAGTGAAGTTATTCAGTCTGTTTATCTCAGTTGGAATGACTGATGGATGTTTTTCTTCTGCTCTTTGGCTGTTTCCTCTTCTTTGAGTTTAAAATCTTCATAACAATATTTAAACTTCAAGTAATTGTAATATCTAAACACCCTAAATCTTGAGGCACGAATACTCAAGATACTTAGTCCTCAAAATTGCTCTGTGAGCAAGTTTATGAACTTGCTAATACTGTCTCCAGGAAAGCAATGATACCAGTATATATTTATATATATACTCTATATACAGTCGTATATTTATATATATACCAGTATATAAATGTTAATTGCTTGAAACAACATTCATGCTTGTAAGTGTAGCATATATGAGATTTTTATTTTCCTTAAACAAATCAGCAAGCATCTGATTTTGCTTTGTGTTAGTCTTGGCCAGTGTTTCTGAGCTGGCTAATATGGCTCAAAAGAAAACAAAAATTAACACACGTACTTTTCAAATAACAAGAAAGTTGGAGGACAGGTCAATTGTATCAACAGGTTTCTACCACTGAATTTGGAGTTTACCTATGAATAACTTGTTTCTTAATAAAGTTATATGGAAAGAAGTGATGTTACAGTTATGTGCAGAACAGAGAATATTCACTACTGAAACACTTTTACTAGATCTATTTAATTTCTTCTAAAGAAGTATCAAGAAATTCGTAAGCATTCTGAAAAGAAGTGAGAGATTTGAAGTTTGGTTTCAAGTGTAGTAACTAAGCCTAATTTATTTGCAAATAGAAATTTAAAATGCTGTGCCCTTTGAATATACTGACAGAAGACAGTAAATCTGTCAGTATATGCTGTTTGACCTAAGAGAACAAAGTATGTCTGCCAATCTCTAATGACAGATCAATTCAGATTGAGAATGGAGTGAAACATTTCAACAGTTAATAAACTAGTAAGAACTACAGCAGTGGAAGATTTTTGACTTATCATTTGAGTGTTTAAATGAGACTGGGTATCTTTAAGAAACATCATGAAGCATAAAGTACTTCTTCTACACTGTAGAAATTGCTGGATAAAGTCCTTTGACATGTGATACTCCAAAAGTTAGGCAGGATTACCTCAATTGTACATATCTTCTAAAGGACTGACTACTTTGTTGAGAAGCACTTTCTGCTTAAATCCCCAACCTGTTGTTCTCAGGGTTGACAGGACTTCTAAATTGGAGCTCTGTAAATTACAATTAGGCATCTCTCTTTGGAAACTGTGATTTAAGCACTCTTTCCTTCCAATAAAAAGCAAGTAATTCCAATACTTCACAGCAAGTCACAAAATAATGGAGCCAGCTGTGGAAACAGAGCAGGAAAAGGCTGCTGAAACCCATCTTTTTGAAAAATGGGAAGATATAAATAATGATAGAAAAGGTGTTTCCTGAAAAGCCGATTGTTGGAAAAAAATATATGCATTGTGATTTGTAGGAAACACTGTTGACACTGAGGATACTGATAAGTAGCCACTATTATTACCTGCCAAGTTTTTCTGAATATAAAGTGCTTTACAACACCTTAAGGGTAGCATCAGGGACACAGTAAATGAGGATTCTTTTATGGGGAATGAAGAAGGGAGCAACTTGCTCTCTTCTTCCTGCTGGGTCTCCTTTGACACATTCTGTTTTTATAAAACCTGTCACTTGCCTTCTGCCACGTCAGGGCACTCTCCTGCCACTTGTGCCATGATCATTTCCTCTGTCACTGCAATAAAGATTTGGCAAGCAGTGGGGATTACATGAAGCAGAGGGACACACCTACAGCAATATTTTACAGCAATTGGTTGTCCCCCAAAAAGTAAAATGATTTTTTACAGGTAAGATTCACCTAAGTTCACTTTAAATACAGATTAAAATGCGAACAGTAAGTTTGATTTGTAGAAAAGCAAGAAATCCAGTTCTTGCCTTTGAAATTAGAAACATTATTTTGAAAAAACCCCCGAGAAATAAGAAGGTATAAGTCACAGAAACATTTTGCTGATGTCTTGTCCCAGATGACACTTGGTGCAGACTCAGACTTGCATGTCTCCATCTCCAGGGGGCTCTGAAGGCTGCTCTCACTCCTTTTTCCACCTGTGCATGTAGATTAGAAGATGACACTGAATGCAAATGAGACTCAGAGCAGCTCCAAGGAACTCTCAGTTCTTCCTTCATAACAATGGAGGTTTTTTATGCAATGACTTCTATTAACTTTATTCTTTCTAAGGACAAACCCACTCTTTTTTCTGGATCTGAACTGCATTTTGAAATTCAATGAGACCTCGTTGTGTTGCTTTTTCTCCTAGGATGACCTCCCTGTTATGAAGTTAATTGCATTAGAGTCTGATCTGAATTTTTCCCAGTGTGATTTGCCCTGTGAAACTTTGTATGGCTTCATAGCAACTGATTGTAGCATAAATATTATGTGTGGACTTTCATGGCCTTACAATTCTTGACAAATTTCTGGCTTTGTAAGAAGAACCCTCATGCCAAGGGTCTGATAGAGAAGTCCAAAGAGGTCCCTAAGCCAGCTTTGCTGAAGCATTTTAAAGTTTTCTCCTCCTGCCTTCAACTTCTGGTCAATTTTAGGCATCAGGCCTGATGAATGACTCTACAACCTTCTGCAGCAGCCTGATCCTTATTTTTATGCTTTTGGTGGATTGTTTGTTATGTCTGAATGCTTTACAGAATTAAACTCAACAAAGTTCTGTTTAATAAGGATAAGGACTGGGAGTTCTTCCTCTCCTTATTACCATTTCTCATTATTTGAAAAGTTGTTTTCCATTTTCCTTTGTTTCTTAGCAGCTTCACATTCTTTCAATGACCTTCCTGATTTGTGTTCAGATGTGCCTAAAACCAGCTCTATTGAGGCAGTTAAAGCTTATCCGTTTTCCTCTCTTTGCCAGTGTGCGTTTAGTTATTTTTCTTCTATGCAACTGTGATTGGAGGCTGTCATACTGCAGCTTCTTCCCAGCTGACAGTAACATTTCTCTCCTCACTATCCTCTCATAAATTTATTCCTCAGCTTCTTGCAGGAGACCCCCAAGAATCATCCTTATTCAATAATGTCTCTTGTCACAGTTTGTTTCTATGTTCAAATGCTTTAGGACATTGATCATTATTTCTAGGGTTTCGTTTTCTTTGTATTTTCTTTGTTTTCTTCTCCTGTTAGGCCACACCGTACTTAATAAGTAGGATTCTCGATGATATTTAGCTAAGTGGCTTATTACCATCCAAAATACTGGGAACTTAGGTCACTGTGTCTTTTAACAATTCCAAATCAACTTTGTTTTTTCACCTGCACATTTAATATTATTTAAATATTGATATATATCTTCATAGTCTAGTCAAAATTAAAAAAACAAACAAAAAGCCCCTAACAAGACACAAGACCCTAAGCTATTATTTTTTTATTCATATGAATAATTTTGTTTCATAATTTTGATCTATAGTGTGGCAATTTTTCTCTGCTTCTTCAGTGCAGCCTTTACACATATTACAGTGTTTTTTCTTGGGTTTATTCATCAAGCTGTTTTTCTTTCTCATCAAGTCTGACTAAAACTGACTATTGTCAGATTATAAAAATATGTATCACTTAGTTCTAAAATTCTCAAGTTTTTTTTAATGTAAAACTTTGTTCCTTACATATATTTGAATTACATAGTCTAGAAGTAATTTCAGGGCTCTTTTGAACCAGTGCTACACAGCATCCATCCTATTCCAAAAGGTTCCAGTATACCTGGGACAGGAACAGAGAAGGCAACCAGTTTGATACAGAGCTAAGAGCAGAACTGAGGGGCATCACCCAGGAAGAAACATACCTTTGGGAAGAAGGGTACATACAGTCTTCAAAATCTTAAGTGCTTTGGTAAAAATTAGTACATAACAATTATGCTTCTAGAACAATAAATAGGAGACATCAGATGGAACTGGTAAGCGATCTTACATGGGCGAAGAAAATATTTTTTCATCTGTAGTTCAGCTGTAGAATTTCTTACCCATGGAGGTAGTAGACACTGAAAGCCTGCGTGGTTCTTGTAGTGATGGACAATCAATGGAAGGAAAAACCCCTTAAGCATTAAAAAAACTCTGACCAGCTCTCAGGGAATACCTGTACCACAAACAGTGAGGTGCTGGAAGATTATCATGCAGAGGAATCCCTAAGACTCTTTCTGTTTTCTTATTTCTTTTTGCTGGCTGCTCTAAGACACAGGACAATATATGAGGCCATTTGTCTGACACTGGAATGGATATTGCACGCAGAAGCATTTTTTCAGACTTTTATAATATGAACTCGCATGCTTGGAATTCAATAAATAATAATATAAATTGCATGTTGTCTTCTGGCATTTTGGGTCATTTAACATTGCAAGGAACTGGAGCCTCCAGGACAATCAACTTTGAAAACTACAAAGGCTCTCTGCAACTGCTAGAGAGATATATCTGTTATGTTTAGTCTAGAGAAGTACGTGTACTTCTGGGCTGGAGAGAGCACATGCTCCCTAAAGCAATTCCCTGGTGAACTAAATCTGCCTATATGTTGCATAGGCTAGAGAACCAATTTGAAAACGTGGAGGCAAAGAAAATGTACTGGGAGTCCAGATTTTTTCTCTTCTCCAAATAGTTATTTAACCAACTAATACTTGACATGTGCCTGGCAAGATGGACAAAACCACAAATTCTTTCTCAATCTGTGTTGGAAAAAAATGATCTTCTAATATCCCACATTGTTTACTCAGCACTGACAAGGCAAAAGATGAGGAAGGCTATTGATCTTGTAAAGCTTGTAATGTAACAAGTGGAAAGGCAGCACAATTGGAGAGCAGAAAAAGGAAAAATTGAAGGATTTAGAACTAAAGAACTTCACACATTCAGAATCAGTAAGCACTTTAGGGACAAATTGTTCTACTTTAGTTTCTTATCTGTAAAATAAGGATATCTCACGAGATTGCAGGCAAATTTGTGAAAGTTAGAAGTGTTTATTTTCTACAGTAAGGCACACAATAAAAAAGCTCCTAAAGAAAGAGAATATTCTGTGTGCAGTGCAATATACATAAGTGTGAGGCCACACATAGGTAAAGAGGAAAAGACAAAAAGAAACAAAGAAATAATAGATAAATAAAACTAGAAACAAAGACAATTCTAAACAGCAAGATGGCTAATTTGCTGAGCACTCTCCATCAAAGGATCTAATAAAAAAAAAAAGAAAGAAAAATCCAAGCCACAAGATTTGCTAGTACAGAGACAGTCTTCGAGGACAAAATAAAAAGTCTGAGTAGCACTTTTTGTCCCTCAGCAGGTCTGGGTTATTATGAAAGGATGGCATGCCATGTTTTTATTTTATTTTTCCTCTGAGAGGTGAGGATTTTTCTCCTTATTATCCCCTTTCTAAACTTTCCAAACAAATCAATCTGCTACATCTGCTACCACATTTTTCTGAGTATCTATCTGCTCACAGCCTTGTGAGAAGTTTTTCTGGACTTTTCTGAACTTTGTCATACAAGCATCCAAGTTCCTAGGAGCTGTCCCTAAACCACTCATTTTGTTTGTACCATGTCAGTTTGGCCAGTCTCTGTGATTATGGTGCTGGATGCCAAAGTTATGCTCATGATCCTAATAACCACAGTTTCGACTCTCCTTCCCTGACCAGTGAGATGATATCTCCATTTTATCCAGACTCAGGCACTACTTCATCCCTTTGAGATGCATCATTTTAACTCTGGCAGTTCTCAAGCATCTTAAAGGTTGTGTTTCTTCTCAGGCCCTTGGCATCTCTTCCCAGAAGGTAACAGGTGCCCAGTGCTTGCTTTCATGCAAGTCATGTTCTCATCTGAAAATTTTAATGACAGCTGAGCTACATCAAACAGATCTTCTCAAAACTCTTATCAAACTGGGAACTTTGCTAGGTACTATTGGATTATTTTTCTTTCAACTACAGAATAAGATGATAACTGGTTTGATTCAGTACCCTGATAGTGAGAGCATATAGGTGAGATGCTGGAAGATTAATGATTTCTCAAGCTCAGGGATTAAACCTCACCCTGTGTGCTTTGTGGGAGGATGTCTTTACCACCAGCCTGTCAGACAGACTGGGCTGGAAGCAGTGTCTTCCCTCTGGTGATGGCATGACACTGCTCTTTTACACAATGATTGTAGGATTCTGTAGGGCAGAAGACAGCTATGTAATCAGAGGAGGAAAATCCAGGAACCTCATTTCCAGTCTCTGATCCAATGTCTTTAATGTCTAAATCATCTGACTCTAAAAACTGGGTTAAAATTTTGGGGAAAGAAAAAAAAGAAAAAAAAAAAATGATATCTTACAGTCAAAATAGTTTTGAACTTTATTTCCCTGCCATATTAGTGAGAAAAAGTACTGGAGTATTAATCTTCCAGAAACAAACAATAAAAAAAACCCCCTCACTTGTTTATCAAGTTTTCTATTTATTTGATTACATTAGAATTACTAAAACCAGCAATACTTCTCTGCATTACATGAATACTGAAAGATTAGAGCTCTATTACTGATCTTTTACAAATGGGATGTAAAGATACTGAACCTTACCCCTGCCACCAATGCTGAAGGTTTTGACACTGATTTGTGAATTGCTCTTCATATGGAATATTCCATATTCATATGGAATATCTTTATCAATCTCCATGGTGAATTCCTCCTTTTCACTGACATATCAAACATAAAATACTTAGGTTATGAAGTACCTTGGTGGTTATTACCTCTCATTTGCTATCACAGTATCAATCACCAACCTCTGTCACCCAGTACTGCTGACTTTCTTGGTCCACTTACTAAATCCATCAGCTAACACAAACTGGGCTTTTTCCTATTTTGTGACTCTGGCTAAAAGGAGCTTGCTGTAAAAATACTGAAAGCCACTTAAACAACCTGCTTCAAATCCTTCAGTATTATGCTCACAAAAAACCTTGGTCATGCTGCTAGACTTGCACTACTTATTCTAGTTATCAGTATCCTTGATATCTATTGCTTTGACTTTAGTTCATCTTCTCGTGCCTCCTATCTTTGGAAAATGTGGAAAGTCACACGAAGGATGGTGTTAGCCAGTGGTGGTGATGCTCTTAACATAAGTAGTTACTTCAATATATATAATGTACTTCTGCCATTCTATGAGAATGTTTCTTTTAAATGTGTTTTTTCAGCTTAAGCACAAGAACCTTGTTTTTTTGCATCACCAGTGATGCATTTTAGATAGAATATTGCAATATTGTTGCCGAATTTAGGTTGGCTTTATTTTTTTCTGAAATGAAACCAATGCAAAAGCAAACTTTCCAGCCCCTAGGCTAGGTTACCCCAAGGAACTGATATTTCTAGGAAGTCTGTTGTACTGTTCATTATTACTTTGTTTTAGTTCATTGAAATAACAAGTAGACAATGTTTAATGTAATAACCAACAAAGTTATATTACAAAATAATTTTTTTTTTCATATAGCATGATAAAGGTCCTTGTTATAAATCGGTTTATGACTCTCTTTGGTTTCTTTAATTTATATAGTTTGATAATCAATGCATGATAAAATTCCAGCTATATTAGAATTGCACTGATCACACTTCAGTACATGTCTGACACTCCTTTGAAATATCATTGTCTAGGCCAGCTTAAAATAATGAAAGTGACAGAAGGGCAACAGCTGTGATTAGAAAAATAACAACAATACTTTGTCAATTTTTCTTGCTTTCAGAAAGTAAAATGCTCTATAAGTTGTCTAAACTAAATGTGGAACAAGTCTGAAAATCTCCAAATGTTCTGCTTTTTATTGCTCTGGTTTTATTTAATTTCTCCAAATCTGCCCAGGTAAGTCATTCTTGCTTAACTTCTACAGAAGTTAAGACAATGACAAAGAATAAGGGTCAATGAGAAACTTGAAATCAAATGTTATCTTGGAATTCAGTAGAAAAATGTGAATTCTATAATTAGAAATTACATGGAACAACAGGTACACAATCAAAACATTCTTCAGCAAGAACATCAGTTTCTCTGCAGTAGGTTCAGAGTCTTTGTTGAATTAGAACAATTTTATGCCAAACAACAGGGAGTTCTTTATTTAAAAAGATGAAGTGTATAAATAAACTATATAAATTGGTACAGCAATCACAGCAAAGGAAATGCATGTAAAAAGTGTTCCTATTGGCATTTACATTTGAAAATAATTATAGTTAGAAATATTGTGTGTTACAAAACAAATAAATAAAACTATAAAATGCTTTTAGGATCTTTAAAATGCATTTTCCTATTTAGCATCACAATGGTTTCTCTGGTTGTGCCTACAACAAAAGGATGTTACTCTGAGTAAATATACATGTTTTTATAGAAACATAAGCACATGTATTGTAGATTTTTGCTAAAAGTGATTAAGCTTAATGTTGTGTCTATAGACAAACAGCACTCGTATGATGCACAGATTTGCCTGGAAGATGTGACAAACTGTTGCAGCACTGTTGTGCTAGCACTGCTCAGGGAATGATGTCTGTTTTTGTGTCCTGGGGAATATGGTGACCATGCAGGGGCTCAGCACTCCCACCCAGGCATGACTGCTGCCCTTGCAGTGTATCTTACTTCACACCTGTCTGATTGGTGAATAGAAGACGATGATTGCAAAATCAGGAATTATATTCCACTGAATGGGTAAATACTTATATTAGTGCAACACACGATACTGTTCAAACTCCTATGAAATACACATATATTTATGTTTTTACTAATCGTACTAAACCTTTTAGAAACAGTTCAAAAGGTTTTAAAGTGACTCCAGCTGTGAGCATCATTCCCCTTCTCCTTCCTTTATTCCTTCCCTGCCTAATCTTGCTGAGACACCAAAGTGTTCCTTGAGAATTTTATCTCAAAGCAAGGGCTGCAGAACCTGTTTCTCATACACTCTCTTATGCAAGACTATCAAGATGTGCAAGCTTCTACCTTCTCCACTCACCTGAGACTGCTAATCCCAAATGCTCAAAAGCACTGTCCTAAGGAATGATATCCCTCAGGGAGAGGAGAAGGAATGTGTGGTTTGTTTTTAATGTCATCTCTTTCCAGCATTGGGGTAAGGAACTGTATGCAGATACCAGAGAGGATGGGGAGGAGACACAGATCTGGCAAGAGCAGTTGGTACAGAAGTAGGACGAGCTGCAAGTCATGGATTCTGCAGTAGACTTGAAACAGAGCTGTGCTGGTAGAGCATCTACTACAGTAGCAGCATGCTCTGCCTAAGTGGAAGTAAAACAGCTCCAGCAATCCCCTATTTTAAACAGTTATCACTGGTGGAAAGAGAATGGAAGTCACTGCGCTTTTGGTCCTGGAGAATGCTGAGACTCATCAAAGCCAAAGTCAAACACTGAGGAAGTGCAGTGTTTCCTGACAGAAAGTGGTGCTGGTGATGATGTGACAGACAAAATCCCTGATAAAGGAATCAACAAGTGATAGCACTGATAACTTATCTAAGGCTGCTGAGCTGACACTGGTGGTGACAGTGAGGTGACACTGCTGGCCTGTAGACACATGACTGACAGCCCAGTGCCACTTTTTAATGGCAGGATCTTGTAACACACCCCTTCTCAGAGTGTGTGTGGAATTTCCTCCCTTGAGTGGTGACACTCCTAAAGGCTTCCCCTTGAGCCTGAACAAAATCTACCCACAATTTGGTATGGGTGAGTAAAATCAACCTCTACTTAATAATTATCTTGCTACCTTTAACATCATTGCTTCAACATTGCTTCCATTAAGAGGGCACTACACTAGTAGTTGTAGCTATCTATGTAGTAAATAATTTTGATTAAAGTTTTTAGTCTAATCATCACCATCATCTATTTAGATAGATCATTTTAGTCATATAAATACATTCGGTTTGCTACCCTAATCCTGTGGGACAAAATCTCATAAAGGATCAATGACACATATTATAATCCTTTAGACATAAGCCTTTGACCAAGCCAGGGGCTAAGATTGGATCCAGCTGCACCTAGGCTTCTTTCTGAGAAGGAGTTTAGAAAGCAAGGGAGTCCTTTCTGTTCCTCATGACACAAGAGGAGGATCTCCCTGATAAACTTTGTCTGAAGCTTCCATTCTGCCCATGGAAGTTGCAACTTCCACTACTACAGTATTCCTTTACTGCCCATCACTGAGTTTCTTGAGAAGCTGGTAAACGAACAGAAAGCAAAGGTCTTTTTCACTACAGATATTGGTGTTTTGAATCACAATGAAATCTATCTACCAAAGTCTTGTTTGAGAAAAATGGAACAGTGCCTTTAATTTTTGTAGTTGCATTTTTTAATGTCCTGCAAATGTTTACCACATCTTGAAACATATCACAGCATGTCAGAAGATACACTGTGAAATTCTGAATCTCAAAATAGAACATTAATTGAATACTAATAAAATGCATGATTTTCTGAATCAACCCGTTTCTAATGTAATAGTGTGACACAAAGGAAGAAGGTTAAGCATCTGGTGAACTAATTTAAGGAGAATCTGTTTTTCACAAGTTGTGTTAGCTTGTTAATGTTCTACTCAGCAGCAATGTGAGGACCTGGGACTACACGTGCAAATTCATACTTTTTATTTATGCTTTTCCATCGTAGCAGAGTACAAACATTACTCGTGCTCTTCTTCCTTTTTGCTGCCTGAATTTTGCATCATTTAGTGCATTGGATGAGAGTTTCAGTGTCATGTCCACACTCCAGCCTACCCTGGAAACAGGTGCCAGGGGAAAAAATACAGGATTAAATCTCCTTGGACTGAGGACAAAACACATAGGTTCAATATTAGATGCCATTCTATTATAATCTTTAGATCTAATGGTCATCCTCAGTGATTTGGGATTCATTCCATGGTTTTCTTATTTGCTCCGCTACCACCATGGACTGTGTTTTGGTTTCTTGGAAACGAAATGATCATTCTTGAAAAAACCCTAAAAACAACAATAACCCACAAAAAACCACACCAAAACCCCAACAAACCAACCAACAAACAGACAATTATCCCTCACAAAAAACCCACAAAAACCCTCCAAAAAAGTTCCAAAAAAGAGTTCAAAACTCACCATTATAAATAGATCAAATTGCTGTATGTCCGGAAATTTTAGACAGGTTACTCAAGAAAGGATGTCTTGGTGGAAGGACAATCTATGTGACATGTAGCTCTACCTGCAGAGGAATATGAAGAGAATGTGTCTGTGAATTCCTTCACCAATGTGTAACAAGACAAGGAAAGGAGACAAACATCGAGAAACAAAGTGAACAGCAACCAGCTCATACAAGTAATGTCACGCTGAATGAGCTTTTTCCTATTAAAGTATTAATTTCTGTCAAATAAAATCTTATAAAATGCTAGTATCTTAGTGTTTCAGCACTCTCTTATACATGCTGGGGAATGTTAGCTGATGAAAACTGGCATTGAACTGAAAAATTTATTTCCTCTGGGAAGCAATTTAATTACAGAAAAAAGTTTTTCATTTTCACAGAAAATTGACTATATCTTGTTTGTTTATTTCTTTTTGCTTCTGATGTAAGTCCATTACTATTACTGGAAGGAAAATGTAAATGCATTTCATTCCTGGCAAGTATATTTCACCTTCCCCTTGTGTTTCTTAATCAAATAGCAAAGTTAGCTTGGAATTAAATTATTGAAAAATTATGCTGTTTATTGACCTTTGGGTTTTAAACATATTTATAAATACTTCCACTCTAAATTTTTGAAAAATAATTAATAGTAACTGTTTATTTGATACCATAATTCACATTTTTGCCTTCTAAAGCAAGCAATAATAGATAAAATTCCACTGAGGGTACAGGGCAATAAAAGAATGTCCAAAAAATCTGCTCAAGAATACTCAAGCATATAATTCACTGTTTAAATGATTTAATGTACTTCAAATTGAATTTGTGAGGGGAAAAAAAACTTTTGCTTTTTAATAACGTTTAAGCAATGAAACTGCTTTCGGGCAACAAATTACTGATGTAATTCCAAAACCCAGCATAATTGAAAGTAAATTTTATTCCTCTATTCTAGTTTATAAAGTGTTCATAATACTTCACACAAAAAAGGATGAATAATGATAAGAAGAATTCTTACTTGAATGAATGAGAGCATTTCTTTTAAAGTTATATCATATATTTATCTTAAGATGGAAATTGGAATTACTGAACAATTAATTTTGTATATAAATGAATTGAAGAAAACATGCCATTAATATCTATGCTATTCCTTTTTTTTTTTTTTTTAATCGCTGGAACTACACTTGCAGAAAGCAAAAATGTTTAAAGAAAACATGCATGAAGAAACCAAGCACCTCCTCCCAGAGTAAGTATTTACAAAAAGAGTTTGTTCACAAAGAATACACATTTATATTTTCCAAGCAAGGCTTCCAGTAACAAACAATATTATCTTCATATGCATTCCATGCTTTTTTCATCAGCTACAAATCTTGACACTCTTGTTGAAGGTGTCAAAACTTTTTTATTTCTTCAATTTGTTGCTTTTGTTTTTGTGCTGCAACACATTCACAGGCAAATGTAAATTTTCGTCTTCTTAATCAATATGTAGCAAACTCTGCCCTGAAATAAATTCAGCTTTGTCATACTTGCCTTTTAGAGCTGTAATGTGTCTCATATCTGGTGATATTTATTTTCAACAACTTTTTTGTTGCTGGACCTCAGTGACTTCCTATGCTTCTCTCAATGGAGGGAGTGGAAGCTGGTTACAGCCCTTAGCTTCAGTGAGGCTTACCATAATCCATACTGGCACTGCTCCCAGGGGGAAGCCTTTGGCCAGCACATTTTAGACCTGCAATACAGCAAGGTGACTGCAGCAAAAATTCCAGAGGCACCACATAAATAAGGAAAAAGACAACAGTGCTGTCATGTAACGTGGTCGAGGCGATACTAAATGGTTATGGAAATAGTTCACTCTCTGCACAGCTGAGGGGTGCAACTACCATGCAGGAGTTTTAACTTCTCAGTCGTGGAATTGGTCTCACACAAACTCCAAATCCACCTTTCATTATGGAGTTTGTAGGTTCAGTTCAAGTATCCTCACCAGAAACGAGATTTCATTAATTTGCAAGGGTTTGTATAGTGCTTGTGACCCCAGAGGAATAATGAACTCTAATATAAGACCCTATTATACAGTGAGGAGATATTCAGCTTCTTCCAAAGACTTTCTAGTAGAAAAGCACAAAAAAATTCAGGTAAGTAAGCCTTGTCCTAGTTTTCTGCCTAGATACTTTTCAAAGGAAAGGCACAGTCTGACAAAAAAATTGTATCAATAGTCATAAGCAAATCATAAGCCTCTAGATATTCAATAACTCTTAAATGTGTTATTAAACTTGAAATACATTTAACATTGTCCCGCTATGAGACAAATTTGGGAGTCACCCCAGGACATTCATAAAGGTTCTCAAGCCAGCAGCATTTTGTGTCAAGGTTTTTCATAATGGCTTTCCCTAATAAAACTGGCTCTGTTACTCAGAATACTGAGAACGAGGAGAAGGACAAGCCACATGATGTTCCCAGCCTAAATGACATAATTCCATGCACCTCAGCAACGTTGCTTCTCATTACTCCTGTGCAAGACTTTGGGTCAACAAAGCAGTTACATATGTGCTGAAAGGCCCCACTGAGCAGAGAAATCCCTTTACTTAACTGTAGGCAAAGTTAGACTGGATTGCAGTTCTTGGCTTTTTGTTGTTTTTTTTTTTTTTTTGTTTTTTTTCAAGTTAAATGTGTGCCTAAGACCTTTCCTGGATGAGAGCCTAATTGAATAAAATAGCATATTCGAGTCTATCCCCTATAATCTTCTCTATAATGTTCATAATCTTTCTTCTCTAAACTATCTTTCCTGATACTGTTTACTTTGTCTTAGCACTAAGTGCAACATGATCCCCTGAAATTTCCACATGGCACTGGGTTTCATAAAACTGAGCAAGGGGTGGGAGTCCTCTGACATTATAAGACTGCCTTTGTTGGTCATACTAAGCAAGAAATATGAGTTAAATTTGCAGTGCAATTAATTATCAAGCAGGATAATTAAGTATTGCTTTTATAAAAATAATTGAACTCTGGTATAAGGCCATTAATTCAGAAAATAAGAAACACGCTCTTAAGAAAGTTCATGAGGATTTTAAACTAAAGAAAGAGAGAGAAACGTTGTGTTCACTATTAAATTGAAAATCAAGCATCAGAATGAAATTAGCAATTCTGACCCAAAAACCTGCTACTGAAACTGGAAGGAGTAGTGAAGTCAGCAGTGTGCCTGGCTGATGGGAGTCCTAGGTAGCATTTCCTGAGCATCATGATGATTTCTGGAAGATGTGTTTGGAGTGGAAGGCCTTTTCTGAAACAGGATCATTTAATAGTCTTCTACTTACCCTGAGAGATACTATACAGTCATTTTCATAAAACAATAGAGCTCTAGCACCTAATAAGTTCTCTTTTCTTTCCTCGCTACTGTCACTGGAAAGCTGTTCCAGCACACTGCTGCACCTTGTCTGATTTCCGGACTAAATTTAACCATGACCAGGGTGTAATTATTTATTCACACACCCGTGTTCCCCTTTATTTAAAGGCTGGTAGAGTGCTTTGCCTCATTAGTATTTACACTTTTACCTCCAAGCACAGCTGCTTTGTCTGACTGAATCCCATATCACCATTTCTCTCGAAGCCAAGCAGATCTTGCTCTTTCACTGCATCTGCATTAGTCCTCAGCTGCCCAGTAAGTGCAGATGTATGGAATAGTCAAATTTTCTGCCTGAAATCTGCACTATTGTCACGACAGGTTCCAGTCTTTGCTTATGTGCTTTTGTGTTGTTTTTTTGGTTGGATGGTTTGCTTTTGTTGTTGCTTCTTCCTATTTCGTTTGTTCACTCATTTTTGTGTTGTTTTGGTTTTGTTTTTTTCTGGTGCAATTTCAGGCCTTCACCTTCTTGTGGACATTTAGAAATTTTTGTATCTCTGGTCATAGCATGTATTGCATTTCAAATTGCCTATCTGTACTGGAAGCAAGACATATCTTGATGGAAACCAAAAGGCATCTTTCAAAAAGCAAACTTTTAAAGACAGAGTAATTAGGAGAGATACATCTGAGCAACTCTTCTTTGCATCTCTATGCAAACTTCTTTCTCAAATGTGCAGACAGCAGTAAACTTCCATAGAAGTAGTCTACAGGATTACTTCAAGCAGGTTTTACAAAGACAAATATAATCCCAAAGTAAATAAGAATAATAAAGTTGTGCATGGAACTTAATTATAGAGGATTGTCATGTGTGACAATATGAATAGACAAAGAATGAACACTCCCTCAGGTAGGAAATTGCAATATCTGGAATATCTGACAAAAATGTTGTCACTTTTTTATCTTGCTATGTCAAAACGACTTTTCTGATTTTACTTTTTATCATAATCATAGATAGACATCAACTTTATTTCTCAGACATCCTTTGTTAGCTTCATGCTCTCCTTTGCCTTTCTGATTATTTTTTTCCCTGCCCCACTAAGCTTGTAGTAAAAGTGCAAACATCAGTTTGGCAGAGTTAATGCAGAATAACGTGTCAGCCTCTCAGATCTGCAGTCTTGATGCTTATATTAGACTCTTCCAAGAAAAAATGCTTTTCCTAAGAGTTGGAGAATTATGAGTGTTTACTCAATGTTGATACTTATGATGTTTGCATAAGCAAGTTTTTGGATGTTGTGTTGTAGACTTTAAGAGTTTCTGTAAACTATGGTCTGTAAACTATAAGAGTTGTAGTTTGTACTATAATTGTTTAAATTTTTTTCAGTTAATTGAGACTGATGCTTTCTTGATGAGCGCCCTGGGAAACTTGGATACTGCAGATTATTTGGCATTGACTTTAGTATCCTGGCATTGAGTGATCTACCCTGACACAATGTTAGCATGCACTACGTCACCTTGGGATGTGAGTATGAGACATGTTTTATTTCTGAAGTTACTGTTGCCTGCTCTTAAGCAGTTGTGCCATTCCAAGTGAGCAGCAACTGTGATGATATGAAGCCTTTCTTGACCAGTATTTTTTCAATTCATGGATTATTCAAAGACTCAAAGACTATTAATGATTCCACTAAAGCTCTGGTCTCTCTTTGAAAGATTATCACATTTTTATTAAATAGTGAAAAGGGATTGATATTCAATGGTAATGTGTTAATGCAATTGTTCAGTAACTTTTTTTTCCACACCAGCTCTGTTCAACAGCTTTTATTCGTGGTCTGGAAGCATTAAAAATATTCACTTCAGTGCTGTACTTACATTGGCTCACACAATAGCTTTGCCTTAGTCTTCACCAGCAGATGTTCCAGACACACCATCCAAATCAAGGAAAAAAAAGGCAGGGACTGGGAGAATGCAGAATCACATGACTGTAGGAGAAGATCAAGTTCAAGACCACCTAAGGAACATAAAGATGCACAAGTCCATGGGATCAGGTGAGATGCATCCACAGATCCTGAGAAAACTGGTGAATGAAGTGGCTAAGCCTCTTTCCATCCTATCTGAGAAGTGGTGGCAGGCCAGTGAAGTTCCCACTGACTAGAGGAGGGGACACATAATCTCCATTTTTAAAGAGTGAAATAAGGAAAACACAGGGAATTAGAGGCCAGACAGTGGCATCTCTGTCTCCACCAAGATCATGGAGCAGATCCTCCTGGAAACTATGCTAAGGTACATGGAAAACATGGAGGTGATTGCTGACAGCCTTTAATTAAGGTCAAATTTTGCCTGACAAATATGTTTGCCTTCTATGACAGGGTTGCAGTGATGGTGGATAAGAGAAAAGCAACTCATGTCATCTGCCCGGACTTGTACAAAACATTTGACACTGCCTCAAATAATATCCTTCTCTCTAAACTGGGGAGACTGGATTTGATGGATGGACCACTTGGTGGATAAGGAATCGGATGGATGGTCCCACTCCAACAGTTGCAGTTAACAGCTTGGTGACCTTTTTTCAAAGAACTTCCCAAACAGAGTTGAGTGGCCAAATACAGGAATAATTGGCTGAAAACCTCCAGAATGCCATCCTGAGAGACTCTAATAGCATCTAAAATAAATGCAGTATACATTTTAATCCCTGTACCATTCCCAGACCTGGTTATCACTCACAGCAAAATCAAGGAAAGGCCCATAAATTCAGTGGAATGTAGACAAGACCTAAAAGCTTTTACAAGGAAAAAGATGCAGTGTGTTAATGATCCATAGATCTGTGGTTCAATTTTGACCTAACTATTCAAGAAAATCTTGCAAATAGTTGGAAAAATAAATATAACTGACATTTCTCTCAGATTGTCATGGAATGCACTCCAGCTGTATTTATTATACACATTTTCCCCATGTGCTATGTGCTTGCATTCTTTTGTGATGAACGATGTTGCCGTGTGTTGGAGTCTTCATGCTATCATTCTTTGAATCAGGAATGTGTAGGAGGTTATCTGAGAACAAAATACTGTAGAACCTCCCCTCATATTTTTGAGTTTGTAGCATGGAGCTGAGCAGTGGCTGACTGGCTTGGTTTAGGAGAGTTCACTGGAAGCAGAACACAGCCTGCTACTGCTAGCAGAGGACTCATGCCTTGCTGCCCATTTTGCCATGTCTGCAAGAACTGAGGATCAGAACTCCATCTGACTTGTCATTGGAAGTCTTTGGACATAAATGTTACCTTTTTGATAAGGCAAATTGTGGGCCTGGGCCATGCCTAGTACTCCTAGACACTACGGCAGCAGTAAATAATGCATTAAGGTGAATCACTGTAGCTTCATGGAAATTAATAAACTTGGCCACCACCCAAACCTGGAGAAGAATTTCACCCTAGGGAGGCCTCCAACTCCATCATGGAGCATACTAGAAAGCAAGCTGATCTTGTGGTATGCAGCAAATATAAAGATCCAGTTTCAAAAAGGGAAAGAAATGATCCAGCATGTAGTGCCATAAAAGCCATACGCCATTGCACAGGATATTGCTCACATGGCACAGATCTTCACAGTGACATACACTTTGATTGCTATTTTACCTTTATGTTGTGACTGAATGCTAGAGTTAAAGGAAAAATCATAAAGGTAAACAGCGTGTAGCTTAAGTTTAAAGAGAAAGTTTCCATGAAATACAAATTCATTTTTGGGAAAAGCTTTCTGTTTCTGGTTTCTCCTGTGATTGCAGTTTTTTCCTAAACATGTTGAATTTTGAAATTTGTTCCGCATTTTTCTTCCAATGGAAACAATAAATGAACTGGCATCCCAAGTCTTCTCTTCCTAGATGACCTTCTCTCTTCCTTAGTGTGCTGTTACTACTTGGCAAGCATCGCTTTCTGATTTTCTCTCTCATCTCTTTCTCTTGCTTTCCTGGCAGCACAGTGGCTCAACTGGAGATTGTTTCCTTCTTTGACCCCAGTGAAAAGCAGTGGTTAGAAAACTTTACTAGGAAGTGAATGCAATGGCTTCAGCTCTTTGAGAAAGATCCAGCTCTCCCACTACTGGGCAAGCACTGTAATCGTTCAGCTGTTATGCAGAATTTGCACTTTTCCTGTTCTCTGTAATGAAGTTCAGTGCCAACATTTTCTTCTCCTCCCATGATCTCAGTGCTAAGGGTAAATATTCCAAGAAGGCGTAGGGGACAAACCCCCTTAGGGATGCATGTAGAATTTAAGGGCCTGTCTGCCTAAATCCAGAGTGCAACAGAGCAGAAGATGAGGTGCTGGGATCGCTCCCCAGACTGGAAGGACAGAGTGTTGTGCTCACAACAATACATGCCATCACTGCAGGAACTTGCAGGATGGTCATGACATGCTGACAGATGGAGATACCTGGGAGTTTAGGTGATTTGACTCTGGATCACTCTCAGGTACACAAGCAGAATTCCAGCACAAGAAAACTTATAAGCCAAGCCTGTAACATTGACTACAACATTCAGCAAAGTGTTTTGTTGTAAAGCACCCAAATACATGTTAGGAGAGTAGATTTGAGTGTAGAGGATGTTGATGGGAAGTAGGTCTGGAACTTGACTGTGCAGTCAAGGGTGACTTTACTGATGCAGTAGAAGAAACATTATCAGAGAAACTGTATGTTCAGTCTCTAGGAAGGTGTAGTGGGTTTTCCTTGGCTGGATCCCAGGCACTCACCAAAGCCTTTCTATCACTCCTCTCTGCAACTGGACAGGGGAGAGAAAATAAAACAAAGGGCTCATGGGTTAGGGGTTATTAAATGAGTTTATTACTAATAAAATCAGAGCAGGATAATGAAAAGCAAAACAAGATTTTAAAGACACCTTCCCCTCATCCCACCCTCTTTCCCATCTCTATATCCAGCAGCACAGGGAGATGGGGAAAGGGGGTTATGGTCATTATGTCTCTGCTCAGGGAGAGGAGTCCTTCTCGTGCTCCAGCATGCAGTCCCTCCCATGGGAGACAGTTCTCCATGAACTTCTCCAATGAGAAGCAACCATCCCACCAGCAACAGTTCTTCAAAAATTGCTACAATGTGGGTCACTCTTCCATGGTGTGCAGTCCTTCAAGGACAGGTTGCTCCATCATGGGTCCTCCACAGGGTACAAGTCCTACCAGGAAACCTGCTCCAGCATGGGCTCCTCTCTCTGGGTATGCAGGTCCCTGCCAGGACCTGCTCTACCATGGGCCTTCCATGGGTTCACAACCTACTCTCAGGCATCCACCTGCTCTATTTTGGGTCTCTTCCATGGGCTGCAGGTGGATCTCTCCATCCCTTTGGACCTCCATGGGCTGCAGGGGCACAGCTGCCCCACCATGGGCTGCACCAGGGGCTGCAGGGGAATCTCAGCTCTGGTGCCTGGAGCACCTCCTGCCCCTCCTTCTGCACTGACCCTGGGGTCTGCAGGGCTGTTCCTCTCATAATCTCACCCTGCTCTTCTCTGGCACCAATTGCCTCTGTACAATAATTTTTTTTTCTTACTTCCATAGGTTATCACAGAGTCATTAGCTCCATTTCTGATTGGCCCAGCCTTGGCCAGTGGCACATCTGTCTTGTAGCCTCTTGAGATTGGCTCTGCTGGACATGGAGGAAGTTTCCAGCAGCTTCTCTCAGAAGACACCCCTGCAGGCCCCCTCACTACCAACACTTGGCCACCCAGGTGTATTGGCAAACTCAATCCAGAGGGACTGCCTACCTTGGCACTGGTCTGTCCAGTTGGTAGGACAAAGCACAAAGACTACCATAATAATAGGATGAATGCCCACAAAGCAGAGATGAGCTCAAATGTTTTGAGAGTCATACTATTTTCTAATTATTTGGATTATAACTAGCATCTATGGTAATTTTTGAGTGCTCTTAAGTTTAAGACACACACTCATATACATCTGGGATGGCTTAAAACTGAAAACGAACTCAGCCTTTTCTGTGGAGGAAGAATGTAGATGTATTAGTGTGACATTGGTCTCTGCCAGACTCTACTTGGGCTAATGATTCAAAGCCTTTGGCTGTTTCCAGGGAGAAGGAAAATAGGGATGTTTTCTACAAAAACACATTCCTTGCTCTGAACCTAGATATGATGTAGGATCCAAAGTGGACGAGCATGAGTCATGTGCTCCACATGCCTTATGGCACTTTGTAAGTAGGCAGTGAAGTGCTGGCTCATGAGTCATCAGCTTCAAGTGAGTGGGCAGTCAAATCCTGCAAAAGCTGATTTTTCAGAACCATTTCTAATGGGCAAATATAGCATGGGAAAATTATTTTGGTTTTGTGTGTATCTTCTTGGCTTCAGTTTTGGCCAAAGCCCCACGTTATTAGGCCTGACATATCCTACAAGTTTTATTTTGTGCCATTCCAGCTTTGATGTGCTTGTCCAGAGAAGATTCATCGCCTGATTCTCTGTAAGCAGTTTCCATTTTCCTTAGCATTACAACAGAAGTGAATGGAAAGTGAATGGAAAGTGAATGGAAATAGCAAACAAGATAAATAAACTGTGCAATTTCTTCTGCTGTTAGGGCTGCTTTGGTATCAAACTATGATTCTATTGAGTCTTAAATTCAAAATATATATTTTCCCTTTCACTAGTTCTCCTTTTAATGTCATTAGATGATATAAAATAGATGTATTTTATTTGCTATTTCAAAACTTCACCTAAAACTTTATGCAGTCACAGAAATCCTGCCACTTTTTGAGACAGAGCTCCTGCTGCAGCATTTTTGCTGCAGCATTTTTACCCTCAACTGAGTTTCAAAGGTGCCATGCCCTACTTGTACTCTTTATTCCCAGGACCACACACGAGTCAGACATTCCCTCCACCTTTATACAAACTGCAGAAAGATGGCTCTTTGCCCCCTTCCATTCTTCTCTGGACCCTTAGTGTGTGGCTCATAAGGAGCTCAAAAAATAGCAACTTTCCAGATAATAAGAGAAAGCCAGCTCAAACTGGACTGGATGAGACTACTCAGCACCGCTCCTTGGACTTGGCATCTCCCAGAAAACCAGCCTTGCTCTGCTGCCCCCTTTGCTGCTATCTCAAGGAGCAAGCAACGTGTGCACCACAATGCCTGGTGGAACTGTTTCTCTGACTCACAAGGCTGTCCTGCTTGAAAGCTGCTAGCAACAAGCATTTCTTTAAAAAGCTTTTTCTTAATGGAAAAATCAGGATCCTGTACAACTTTCCCTCAAAGCCCACCCTCCCCAAACCTAAACTAAAGAGAAGATCACCAGTAAAGGCAGATTGCCGGCAAAGTGCAGCAGCCCGGACTTTGGATGTGGAATTGCCCATGGCCCCTTTTTCTTGGCTGCTGTTCGACTGCACACCCGCTGCGCCGGCACACAGGAGGCGGCCTCTTCTAGTGTCCTCCAGGGACACCTGATGGAGCAGGATCAGACTTCAAATAAATAACACAGCCTGTCCCTTCCCGGCTTTCGAGGGCCTCACGTACTACCCGAACAGTAGTTTCTTGGGCAGCCTCTTTGTTTCACCCGAGCAGCAGAGCAGTCGCATGCACGGCTGCTCCCTCCTGCTTTTGTGTATCACATTTCAGCCCGGGCGGAGATGGGGGGGGGTCGGACAAGCGGGATCCCCACGGACGGGATTCTCTGCGGGGAAACACTCTTCCCAAGGTGGGGGATGCGAGGAAGCGGCCGCAGCTCAGCACGGCGGGGCAGGGCAGGGCACGGTGCCCTCCGGTGATGCCCCCCCAAGCCCCGCTCTGCCCCGGGCGGCCGCGCTGCGGGTCCCGGGGCGCTCGCCCGCGGACAAGGGGGCAGCGCCGGCGGGACGGAGCCGGGGGCCGGCGGGACGGAGCCGGGGGCCGGCGGGACGGGGCCGGGGGCCGGCGGGACGGGGCCGGGGGCCGGCGGGACGGGGCCGGGGGCCGGCGGGACGGGGCCGGGGGCCGGCGGGACGGGGCCGGGGGCCGGCGGGACGGGGCCGGGGGCTGGCCGGCGGCGCGGCGGGGCCGGAGCGCTACGCCCCGGCGGCCGGAAGACAGGGCGGGGGGTGAGGGGTGGGGAGAGGGGAGGGCGGCTCGGCCCGGCTGAAAAGGAGGGCTCGCCCGGCGCCCCCCCACCCTCGGTCCTGCCCCGCGGGCGTCCCGCACCATGGCGCTGTCCTGGAGGAGCTGGCTGGCCAACGAGGGGAGCAAGCACCTCTTCCTGGTAGGGGCGGCCCCGGCGGGGTCCCCTCGGCGGGGCTGACCCGCGGAGGAGGCTCAGCAGGGGCCGGTGGGTGCTGCCAGGCGGCGGGGGCCGGCCCGGGGGCTGCCCCGCGGGTCGGGGCGGGCGGGGCGCCTCGTCCCGGGGATCGCGGCGTGCCCGGCGTGCGGGACAAGGACGGCGTGCGGGACAGGGACGGCATACGGGGCAGAACCCCCATGCGGGACAGGGACGGCGTGCGGGGCAGGACCCCCGTGCAGGGCAGGACTCCGTGCGGGACAAGACCGCTGTGCGGGGCAGGGCTCCGTGCGGGGCAGGGCTCCGTGCGGGTGCCGCAGCTCGGACGGGTGGGCGGGATGCGCGTCCCGGTGCGCGGCTGGCAGGGATGGATGCACGCGGTGCCATGGCCGGGACAGTGCCCGCCTCCGTGCCCTGCCGGGCTCGCACACGCTGTGCGTGTGCTTGCTCTTTGTTCGGCTCTCTTTGGGAAAGTTTGGGGGAGAAGATGCAGCTTCTTGGAGGTCAAGTTCTTTCTTCCTTTGTCTCTTTGTTGTTGTTTTTTATTCTTTGAGGAGCCTCTTAAATGCAGCATCCAGCTAAAGATTTGGGATAGCGTCTTGTATGGGGGTGCTTTGCCAGCTCTCGGTTGTCGTACGACGCAAAAAGTTTTGTGAAGTTCAATGAAAGTGAGAATTTCCCACATGGGGGCACTTCCTTTTAATACTTTAAAACATATTCTGTGCATGAAGTTTGCTTTTGCATTTCATTTACATATGTTTATGAAACTACAGACCTATGAGTTTTATGAATGAAATGAACACTGAAAAGTTTGCACATGTAACTTTCACTGACAATCTCTTGTTTCTGTTTCATTTCAGTTTTTCTGGCTCTCCCTCAATGTATGGCTCTTCGGGAAAACCTTCCTGCTTTATAATGAAGGGCTACAGTATTACTATTTGCATCAGATGTTAGGGGTGAGTGACCTGGACGTTACTTTTTGTCTTGGAAGTTGGGGATGCTCGGGGATGGGATAAGGGGCAGAATGGATTTGCTAACCAAAGATGACACAAACTGCCTGTTAACTTTTCAAAGTAAGAAATTACTGGGATACTTCTGACAGTCATTTAGGAATAGAAAGTGAACACTGCTGAGAAGAAAAAGAGCTAGTGAAGTGTGGGACAGCTATTCTTTCACCTCCTCTCTCCCATCCCGGTGTTCCCAGCAGCAGATAGGCTCACAGGAACACAGACATGCTCAACAAATCACTGGAGCTCCACTTCTCATCATCAACACATTAAGCAAGCTATGGACTCATGTTGGCAAATCCTTTCCAGTCCAGTTATTGTAGTATACATGCTAGCTGAGTGATTTATTTTAATAAGTCTTAGTTCTTTCCAGTCTTTGTCATTCTCATGGATACTCTGTTCCGTGTAAATTCACTGTAATACGTATAACTTTAGTTTTGTTTTCTAATAGTAAGTTATTTGATTCTGGGTGGTTTAATGAAGATTCCGGTATTTTGATTTAGCAAGGGTGACACCCACCACCAACAGATGAACCGAAAAAGATGCTTTGGAGACGTGAGGTACCAGCCTGCCTTGGGAAGTTATCCATTGTGAAAAATACCTTTATCTAAAAAGGCATAGCGTAAGGGTTAAAATCTTTCTGGAAAATGCCCACAGGTAGCTCAGAATTTGACAGTCTGGGAAAAAGCGGCTGAATAACATGATGCTTTGTAACACTGTGTCATACTCAGGGATGGATTTCCATAGAAAGTTGACGTGGGATTAAACACAGATGATGCACATCCTAATCTGCTGCATAGCCTCTGGAGTTTATTTTTGGTAAATCCAGGGTATATAGTTTTACGTGGCTGATATTGTCATAACTAGCCAGTACCATAAGGTTTTGTGATCTTGCTTAGGAGTAAGTTGAGTTGATACAATATTCTCCTTTTTTTTTCCTTTCTTCTTATGGTTGATTCAGATGTTTTCAAGAATGAATCTTAGCAAAGGCAGTGCAAAAAAGAAGAGAATGATAATAATTAGATCCTTCAAGGTGGTGACTTTCTTGACAGAAAAAGCATGAAAATGTGTTTAATTTTACTTCAGTTTCTAGTGGCTTTGCAGCCCAGTGTATCCATTTGAAAACTGTGTTTGTTCCTGGCAGAGCAAATGGGTTGTTTGTGAAGCAAATGTTCCTGGGTAACATGTTGGACCAGATATTCAGCTGGTATCAATCAGCAAGTTTCTCTCAATTCCAATGACTCGTCTGCCTCATACCAGCTCATCATCTGGTTGGGATTTTTTTTTTTTTGGTTTTCTTATACTTCAAAATGGAAGACTCTTGCAAAGTAATAATGTGTGTTGAGAATCTGTGAGATGACTCAGGCAACAGATTCTTTGTCTTGGTCAGGAGACGGGGACTAGGAGGTCATGCTTTTAAGTTTGTATAATTGTGTCTGCCACTGTGGGAAAAAGTACCACAGAATTTAGGGACTTCTAAAATAAGGTTAAAAATGAAGAGCTAAGTCTAAATGATACTTCAATTCAAAGTTACAAAACTAATTAACACTTTGAAAATACTAAAGACTGTAAAATGTACTTGCAATTCACTTTTTACAGTTCATCTAAATATCTTCAGTAGAGCCAAAAGTTAGCTTTCTACCTTCTCTTCATTGTATCTGTGTATGTGTTTTAATCACAGAGATTATTTTACAAGGGTTGAGAAAACTGAACCTACTTTGGTTTCTTCAAGAGATGGTATAAGCAATATTACAGCTGCAGTTGCCTTCCACAGGAATTTTTTCCTATCTTCTCTCTTGGTCTGTATAGCCACTGACCCATGGTCCACCTGCATAGCCAGTCGCCTCTCTGGGCTGTGCTTGTGTGAGTGGTTTGTAGAACCTTTGTGCCATTTCTTGGTGCCTGAAGATTTTGAGATTTAGATTAAATTCTTCATTTATAATTCAACAGTTGATATTTTTTGTCTTAACAGATTGAACTCTTTAATGGATACTTCCATGACAATTGATTCCTTTTTCCAGAGAGTTGACAAAGTTGCCAAAAACGAGTGGCGCTTTTTGAGTTAAAAGAAGTTTCTGTTTTTTTCAGTGAAGTCTCCTAAGGAGTTGGCTTTTTTTTTTCTTTCTTAGTATGCTACAACAGGCTGTAATCGCCTTAAGAACTTTTGCACTTGCAGCATGGAAGCATTTAGCATAGGTAATTTTGTTCTTTACCAAGTAACAGAATTGAGAACAAGAGTTGCTGTAGGAAATCAGAGTATGGTATGAAACAATGTGTTGGACTGAGTATTCTGAATGTATTCAGCTGTGCCATCTCCTTTCTTATGTGAAGAGGGAGAAAGAATGGGGTTGGGTCTTTTGTTCAGTGGTCACAAGTGATTTACTTCCTTTCAGCTGTCTAGAGAAGAACGAGGCTCAGATTTATTATTTTCCAATTGCATTCTCTGTGATGTTGAACATGATACTTTAGGACAGGATTTAAAAATTGTTTAGGTACCTAACTTTCACTCAGTCTTTCAATGACAGTCTTCCTGATCCTTAATTCTACACCTGTAAAAAGGCACTAAGAGCGTGGTAGTCTCCTGAAAGTGCGAAGAGAACAAATAACTAGAAGGCAGTAATTTGGTAGGAGGAGGTTCATCAACCTTTTATGTATCAGGAAACTTAGTGTTATTTTGTGTCAAATATCCCTGCTTCCCTCAGTTTGACTTCTGTTGATGACACCATGAGCTCTTCGCTGTGCATTCTCTGTCCCTGGGAGTTTTCAAACCTAATTGGGCAAAAAGCCCTGAGCAAACTTAATCTGAGTTTGGTGTTGAACATGCTTAGAGCAGGGGGTTTGAGCAGAGACATCCTGAGGTCCCTTCCAACCGGAATAATTCTGTGGTTACATAATGCTTGCCAGTGAAGGTTCACCAGAACCTCGTGGATGTAAATCCCTTTCCAGTACTTTTCCTTTGATGAACCATCCCTTTGGATACTGAATTGCTTGTAACACTGCAGATCATTCTTACTGTATGAATGCATTCATTGACAGTGGTGCAAAAACACAATGCAGATAAAAAAATCTCTCTTTTTTAATGACTTAATAGATGTTAACTTGTGATCTTACATTGCTTAAGGAAGAGAAGCCTGTGAAGAAATCTCCAACAGACATGAATTTCTAATAAAAGAGTTTGGCAAAGAGGAAAGGAATATTATCATCTTTGTATTCATGATAGGTACTATAATGTGTAGTGAGCATGAGTTACAGAAAGGGAGAGTCTTAAATTGACTCCAAAATCTTCGTTGTTGGAGATTTTGGTCCACTCAGTCAGTAAAATCGTCCAGATTTATGTCTTCACAGACTTTGGGATTTCTCTCTTCAGTCTAGCTTGGCTGTATTTTTGTCCAGCAAGCTTGATTGTGCCTGGTCAAAAAAAATCTGTCATAAATTTGGTACTGTCCTTATAGAACTCAAGTCTTTCTTTAACAGCATTGAATGGAATGCTTTTTTCTTGTTGCTTGAACTCCCTGTGAGCAGAAAGAGCTCTGAGCTCATTTTGTCATGGCATGAAGGGTCTCTCCCCATTCCCTCTCTTGTCCCTGCTCGAATAACTGTAATGCTAATAAATGTTAATGCAAGAGATAAGCTTCTGGGTTTCAGACCAAAGTGAAGAAAATGCATTATCAGCAGGATCTCTTTGGAAAAGACTGAATAACTGAAAGTGGGGCTGCAAAGAAAAAGTGCTGCCTCACATTTTTTATTGCTGCCTTCTTACTGTGCAGTATTGTGCATAGAATTTGTCACCTTTATTCACTGCTTGGGATATGTTCCAGATGTTCCAGTACTTTCATGTCTCTCTTTGCTAGTTTGTCATTCCGACAGAGATTTTACTAATTGAGACCAAATTCCACTTTCATTGATCGTTACGCAACCACACTGCAACCTGCTTACACTGCACATCTTAGCATTGGAGGGAGCTGTGTATCTTGATCCTTTGCTTGGAGATTATCAGAGAAGTTGGAAGCTATTACTGCACTCAAGATTAAGTAAATTGCTTTCTTCAGTTTGAATGACTGATTTAAGCAGAAGGAGGAGTACATCCTACACAAAGGCACTGCATATAAAATGGGAACATGACCTAAACCTGTAGATAAGAAGAGATGGAAAACCTTCAAGGAATGCCTGTGTGATGAGTTACAAGTGAGCAGGGAGAATACTGATTCTCAGCAGTGTAGGGAAGATACCCCATACATATAAAAAATGTTTCACCACTTAAAATAATTTTAAAGGGTTGCGGTACATGAGATTGGGATTTACAGAGTCCTTCTTTGAAACCTTCTTTCTTCAAGAGCAAAATCAAGTCCAACTTCTGTTTCCCCTACCCTCACATTTTCCTTCTCAGCTGCTTCGTGGTTTTGGTGCTAGCTCTCCAGCCAGATTTGACAGGCCTAGGGGGAATAATTGCTGTGCATACAGTTCGGTTCTGGCCTTCATCTTAGATTATCAGTGCTCTGTTACTCAAGAGAAGGAGTACTCGATGAAGAAAAGGAAGCTGAGTCAAAAGGAGGCATGTTGTGTAGAGCAGTTTGTTCCACCTAGGAAAATAATTAACTTTAGCTGGTCCAGTACTGATGTGGGGAGGTGGTCAGTGACCTGTGTCTACACAGCACATGGCAGCACGTGTCTTGTGAGTCTTGCCAGAACCTTTCAACGTGCCCTGAACCAAAGAAGATTGAACAATTTTTAAGAAAACAACAGCATCAAGTGTGGTATCTCTATTTCACCATGACCTGTTTAGGATTGTTGCTTGTAGGTAGTGAAGTCTTGAGAAACAGAATCACATCATCTCAGGTGCCGAAGGGTTTGCATTATTCTAACATTTTGTTGATACAAGATTGGCTTGAAAGGTGATATAGGACGGTATTTGTTGAAATCTTCATTTTGCATCTGTGTATCAAATATCAGATTTCTGTGCACAGCAGTTGCAGGTAACATTCATCTCTGCATTTATAACTGATGAACTTTGGGAAATTCTGGGGTACACTGTAAGGTACTTCAGCCCTCAATCTAATACTAAAATAATTTCCCTGTCAGAGAGAGCTCCTTTTCCTAACAGAGAAAGCTCATTTTCATTCTTTGCTACAGCAAGGTACAGCAAGAACTGACTCTTCACTTCTCTGTCCTACTTTGTATGTTGTATGAGCACAGCCAGGAGTCCATCTGGATTTCTGTGGGACATCAGACAGGGATAACTGAAAAGCTTAACATTTTGGAGCTCTTTCATGCTGCTTTGGGGAAGATGGCGATTCCTTTTTGCTTGTCTGGAGGAAAAATCTAACCTAGTTTTTAGGATTTGAGTTTGTAGGTGGTCCAGTTCCCTACTATTTTTGCCACAGATTTAGTCTGTAAATTTGAGTAATCCTTTAGTTTTTCTATGCTTCTTTGCCCCTCCATGAAATCAGATACCAGTGGATGTTGTACCAAGTAGTCAGATTGTGGAAGGAGGTGGTTGAATGCTTGGATTTAATATCAGCAAAGCTGGATAAAGCCATGTCCAGCAGAGATTTTGTGTGTGTGTGTTTTGTTGTTTTTTTTCTTTTTGATCCTGCAGAAATTTCACATGCTAGTAACATGCAATAGAAGGGTTTAATTTTTTTTTAAGACAGTAAAAACTTCAGGAAGAAAATAGGATTATATTTCTCTAATTTCTTAACTGCTTAATAAGAATATATATTCCCTTCTAGATCCAGTGAGTTGCCTTGGAGCAAAAATCATCTTTTATTCTGCTATTGTTTAAAAATCCAGCAATGTACTGTGTTAATTTGTTACTATGCCTCCCAGGCAATGCAAAGGAAGTTAAGAAAGAAATCTCTTGGAAACCATTTGGAAAGAATTACTTTCATGGTAATATTTTTAGCTTTTGAATATATATTGAGAGTAAACTTAAATACTTTTTCTTCTTGCCTGAATTTTGATTTTAAGAATTTCTAAATGCATTTACCATTGTTTGCAAATCAGTCATGGGCTTGTTGCAGGAAATATTGCTGCACTTTATTTCTTCAGAATAAAACCTTACATGAACCATTGGTAACAATATTTTAATATTTGAATCATACTTCCTTGGAAGTGCAGTTGTTTGTTGGACTCTCTTTTCTTTTTCTTTTTTATTTTTTTTTTTTGTTTTGTTTTCTTCTTTGTACAAGTGTTGATAGCATTGAATTATAATGAATGTAAGGGCATTTTTCCATAGTCA
This sequence comes from Sturnus vulgaris, assembly GCF_052056855.1. Taxonomy (NCBI): domain Eukaryota; kingdom Metazoa; phylum Chordata; class Aves; order Passeriformes; family Sturnidae; genus Sturnus; species Sturnus vulgaris. The sequence continues at coordinate 39,569,363 of NC_142244.1, read as the reverse complement.
TTGCATTATGAATGAATATCTGCTATTTGTTAAATAGTGGAGAAGAACAAAGGAAGGTTAGTAGGATAGCCTTTTCCACACATTATTGGTAATTCAGACTTGTTAAATTCTTTGGCATCTTACTTAGAATCACAGAATATGCTGTGTTGGAAGGGACCCATCAGTCTGAGCAGGACATCCCAAGGATCACACCATGTGCCTGAGAGTGTTGTCCAAATGCTTCTTGAACTGTGACGAGTTATTTCATTTATTTAACACTATACAGCATAGAATTGACTCTCTTCTAGGCCAAACTATTGTTTTGTTGAAGCTTTGTAAGAAAAATTGTTGTGCTTGGTAAAGGAAGCCTTGGATAATTGATGTCATGCCCAGTTGATGTTTAAACTCAAAGACAGCATAAATTCTTGAGAAACTAATGATGTATCATATAAATCATACAACAGAAGTTATTAAAATTTTCAAGCTGCTCGTTAATGATATTGCAGCTTTTTCAGATTTTGGGTGTTAGTCAAAAGCTACAAAAATGATTCAGTTCACTTCTGGAGTTTTCATAACATTATTTCTATAATACTTGAGTTTTTCAAGTCATGCCCATTTAATCACTGCAATACTGTAGCACATCAGTAAGCCTCAATAAAAATTCTTATATATTTAATGACCATGTTTCTGAAGTTATTGCTTCAATGAGGTGTATAGCTCGTTTTTAGCTTCTTTTTAGAGGATTTAATGAAAAGAGAGACAGTGTTGTGGATGCAAACAGTGCATTATAGAGATGCTTTTCTTTTCATTAAGTCCGGTCTGTTCAAGGGTCATTTCCAGCTGGGAGTGTCCAGAGCAGGGAGGAGAGAATGGCCTAACATCTGAAGAACATGGCTTATGAGGAAGGAGTAGCAAGAAAAATTTCTCTTTGTGCAAGTGATCAGAGAGTTTTATGAAAGCAAGGGAGGTTTTATGTAAGGAAAAAGAGGACTAACAGTACATTGGAAGAAATAGTGGAGGACATCTGGAGAGTGGGAAAGAACTAAGTGACATGGCTCATTTTAGTCTTATTTTCTATCATTCAGTAGGTTGGAGATGATCTGTTCCTGGGGTTTTTTTGCTGGAGATGCCACATTTACATGGTAGAGAACAAGGTAGAGCACATTTTGTGGGGTAATTGCTCCTACTTCTCCGGGGCAGCTTTTGAGTGAGGGTGCCCTTGTGACTGCTCTGTGCTGTGGAAGCTGGTGGGGTCTGCTGAGGAAGTCTCCAGCACTCAAGTCTAACTAAGTAAAATAGCTGGAAGAGAAAAAGGATTTAGGTGCAGAGCCTGGTTCTTCAGGTAGATTGAACATCTTTACCTTCTGTTTGCCTCCTGGTGCTGTGCCCAGGTGTGCTGCAGAGCAGGTGAGGTACATGGATGCTGCTAACTATGAGAGCAGGCAGTTGTAATGTTTTGTGGTACTGGTATTTACAAACCTTTTCATACTGTGCTTTTGCTCTTGCAAGATATTCTGAAGTGCAGTTATTCTGTTTGTTTTTACTAGCTTATATATTCATTTGTTTCCGTGACACAAACGTACGTCTGTAAATTTTGTTTCTTCTTGAAAACAAAGATAAGAATATAATAGATGTTTCACAGATTACGTTTTTTGTCTGAGAAAGTAAAACGTGCTCATTTTTTACATAGCTTCATTTTGAAAAGGTAATCTTAAGTAATTTTTATTAGATAATTTGTACCTGTTCAACTCATTCACATGCTCCTGCAGTATTTGAGTTATCTTTAATATTATAGTACTTTTTTACTAATTTATTTCAGGAGTTAAAATACATAGGGTTTTGAGAAGAGCGTAAGAAATATCCTTCCAGAAATCTGTTGACAGTCTAAAAACATCTTTTATATAAGCTAATAAAATGGTAATTCAACCTAATAACTAGGAGAACAATGGCATTTTGCTAACTTTTAAAAATCATAAATGAATGAGATAATATAAGATTAAAAATACAGGTTTATGACATGAATGTGTGCTTTGTTCATTTATTTGACAAGTGTTTTTGTTCTAATTATGTAAGTTCCAAATATATCAGTGAAAGCATTAGTGAAATTAGATTTCATTACAGTTCCCAGCTATTGAGCAGTTAAACTGAAGAAAACCTACTTTCTTTAGATCTAAATATGGCATTGCATAATGTGAATGGATAAAGGAATTATGTGACAATTCTATAACAGTCCTTGAAACACTATGACCATTTCAGTTTGACTGAATCAATATTTTTTTTTACATCTTTTTGTGGCTTAACAGAAAATTGTTACACTCGAGTGGCTGTCTATTGTCACCATAGTATTTTTTATTTAGTTATGCCTGTTGAAGCTTTCAGGTGATTTGTCAGTGGGCACTTACTGTTGTCTCAGATGTTTTGTTCCATGTGACTTTGGGCACTGGTGAGGATATTGGCTCTTCTCGTAGAAAGTTGCCATTTATTGTTGACAGAATTAGTTTTTAATAACTTCTTGATGCAAAGATGAAAGCTGTTTCCTTCCCTGTGAGGACAGGACAGCATGCTGTGTGTACTGTGGTTTCTGCAGTACAATAAAACATCATGAGACCCCACTATTCTGATATACTGAGAGCATGGGAGCCATTTGGTTTCACAGCAAAAAAAGAGAGACAGTACTGACACGTTCCATTCTTTTCTTCCCATAATCTAACTCTTGCAATGTTTGTTCAGCTAGGATTGTGTGTGAGCAGAGCTTCTGCATCTGTCCTCAATCTCAACTGCTGCCTCGTCCTGCTGCCGATGTGCCGCGTTCTCTTGGCCTTCCTGCGGGGATCCCAGAAGGTAGGCACTGTCCTTGGAATGCAGCACTGCTCTCTGCTCAGGATAAAAATAATAGAAAAAGATGTGTGACAACCCTGTTTGTTCCACACTATGTGCCTGCATGGTGCGAGCGTCAGACACTCAGCCTAGGTTCATGACTCCTTTGAAGACAGGCATTGCCTGGTTTGGCTTGGCCTGTTGAGAGGATGGTTTCTAAAGTGCATTTTTGAAGGATGGGGAGTTGCTGTGGAGCTGTAACCAGATGAATTCTCCTCTGTCTATCCAAACTCTTAAACTAGAGACATAAGTGTCCTCTCAAGTGCTTCCTGGTACAATTCAACAGAGTAAACCCAACTTTTTCTCTGCATGACTACAAGCATCCTGCTGGAGGTGATAGAACTTCCTATAAAAATAACCAACCTGATACATGTGTTATCATGGGAGAAACAATGGATTAGCTTCTTTGTGATTCGCCAGTTGCTTTTACAGAAATATAAATAATGCTTTTGAGGAACATTTGTTTGCTAGATGCTTGCAAATGGAACCTGTGAGTTCTGTTAATCATATGACAATACCTATAAGATTGGATGCCTATAGATGCAGATATGTGTGCAAATATACCATTCCTTTTGATCTTGCTTATAAAAGAGTCAGTGATGCCTTCACAATTAATGCTGGAATTCCTAAATATTAAGGCCAGGAGGTACATTACCTACTCTTGACATCTGTGTAATTTCTTCATAAAGTCTTCAAAATTGTGTCCCTGGCATAATCCAGTAGCTTTTAAATTTAGGTGCTATGCTTGCAAAGGTGTTAAACCTAGTAGAAACTGAAGTTGCTGTTATATCACCACTGCTGCTATTAGTATTTTTTTCTCTGCTTTGTTTTGGAAGAGATTACTTGAATCCTTTTCTTACTAGGTTGCCAGCAAGAAAACCAGAAGGCTGCTAGATAAAAGTAAAACCTTCCATGTGACGTGTGGTGTTACAATATGCATCTTTTCAGGTGAGATCTTACTGTGCTGAGCAGCAGCATGTTTCAGAAGCAGTTGATGCAGTATTTAGTGGTGTTTTTTCTGCTGCAGTACATTTGGGGGTAGTCTTGCTCTGTGCTTGCTCGTCTTAAATTGTGAATGCTTTCTCGAATGTGTGTGGGTTTTGGTTCATTTTTTGCTTTAAACATATGGGCATACATTCTAATGTCAAGCCTTTCCTTAAAATGCCGGTTTCTTAGAAGACAGGTATGTGAGATCAGGTCAAAATCTGCCATTACAAGTGATCCCTCATTGTGCCTAAGGAATTTGAGTGAAAAAGCGGGGTACTACGGGCTTACCTGCAGAGGAGGGAGCAGTGGAGACAGCTACCCAGTTTGGGGAAGAAGAAATATTCTTGGCTGGACACCTTTGAATGTTGTCTCTCAGTTGAAGCATTGCAGTAAAGAAATCATTGCTATGCTATAGTGTTAAAATTCCTAAAATGCATACAGCTTTCTGCCATTAATATTTATAAGCTGATTTACTCTTGAAAGATAATTAAGAATTCCTTAGTCCCTGGTATGTCTCATGCAGGTGATGTGATTATATCTTGGCATCTGGGTGACCACAGGGAACACCCAGCTCTTGTTTACAGATCCTCAGCTTTACTGTTTTTTGGGTTTTTTAGTCTTACATGTTGCTGCTCATCTGGTGAATGCTCTTAACTTCTCTGAGAACTACAATGAAGAGTTTGTGACCCTAAATGCAGCAAACTATCGTGGTGAGGTGAGCCAACTTTCCTTTCATATTTTAGTTTTAAGCATATAATTTAAATATATGAATATTTACATATTCAATGCTATTGTGTGATCTATACAGTGCTCCTGTTTCACGCACTGAAAACTCACCATAATGTGGATTCCTGTGGATTTTATTTCTTTCTCTGGACAAAGCATGTATTAAAGCCAGCAAGGTTCAGTCCTGTTTGATTATTAGGTGGAGAATACAATCATCTAAACTTTTCACCTTGCACCTTGTTCTCTTGCTTCTCTTCTGCTTCTCTCTGTTCCTTGGGTGGGCCTGGTTAACACATTTCTGCTGCTTTTTGGGCAAATTTGTTCTGTATTTCCACTATTTATAATACAGTGAGATTTTAAACTGCTTTTACATTTTTCAGCTGCAGTGAATGCATATATGAGTATATATGCTAAGCATGGAATTAATTATCTTCATGAACTGATTTCTACTTGAGAAATACTTGATTTGTGTGCCTTGTCTGACTGTGGTGCAGATCTCTTGCAGAAATATCAGATTCCTAGTCCCTTGGCCAGGTGCTTACTTGTGTATTTGGCACTGGAGAGATATTTGCAGATTTTAGAAGCAAGACCAGAGTCCAGCACCCTTTCTTCTTGGGCTGCAGTCAAGTTCTCTCTTGTTTGTGTTCATTCTAGCCTCTGGTCTGTATTTCTTTTCTACCCATTTCATTAGGAAATATTTAGAGTGACCCTATCCCAGCTGCATCGTTTCCTGGAAAAAGAGAGCTTGTCTCAGTCCAGGCTCACAAGGACCAGCAACCAAGGTCTTCCACTCCCTGGGTGAATGATCTAATCACCGAGCTATTCAGTGGCAGACAGACATGCCAACACCAAGTGTTGTGCTGAGCTTCTGGGTTGAACTGTGTGTCTGCTTGTGTTAGGAGTGGTCTGATTGACTTTGCTTCATCAGGAACATCAGCAGGAGCTTGCCTCTGGCAAGAATGTGCCAGGGTTCTAAGCCTCTGCTAAGTAGCCTTAGGAATTTTGCAATAGAGAATGGAGACAATAGCAAGTTTTTTAGGAACTCTACGATCAAAACTCCTGAATTTTAGGTACTTTAGTAGCTCTTGCACCTTTGTACTTGAATCCCACTTATATTCCTTTTTAAACTGTGGTGGACAGTCTGGGTCCTGCTCTCATCTTCTCTACCTGGGTACACATATCTGGATGCAAACAAGGTCAGAAAGGGTCACTCCATTTTTCCTGTCTTGTATGAAAACTTCTCGCTTCCCCTAGCTACATTTTACTGCAAGTTTAAATAAAAAATGTTTTCTAAGCAATGAAGACAAAATCTCCTGAAGTATAGGATCAGGGGAAGTGAGGCAGTTTCCCTGATGTTGAAATATCCCCTCTTTCTTTCACATGTGGTGAAGGACACAGGAACATCTGTCAGATCCTTTGTGTTCAGTCTTGCTTCACTAGGGTCCACTGCAAATGTCTTGGTGATGTAGCTGCCAGTAAAACCCTTGCCTCTTGTCTTACATTTAAATTCAAAACCTCTCCCTCTTCTGCTTCACTCTGTCCTCCCAAAGGGATGAGGTAACTGAGTAAAGTTAAGCTTTCAAAAAACAATTATCTGTAAAATTATCTGAATCCAGATTATAGATCAGAATTATTTTTGCCGGGGGAATGCAAAGGCTAAAGGTTTAGTTTTCGTTGAATTGCAGTCAATATAAACTGTTACCAAATACCAAATCCATTCCTGCTTCCAGATTTAAGGACTGCATATGTATTAAAATGTGTGATCTTCATGGTCTACTTATATTATAAAATTATTCATATTATAGATATAAAATACCATATGTTTATTTTAATTGTTTTTGCTTGCCTATTTTTCAGGACCCGAGGAAACTACTTTTTGCAACTGGTAAGTCTTGCAAAACTGAATGAATGCTTATCATCATCACTTTGCAGACAAAACTTCTTTTGGTCCTGTATTGGCATGCTGCATTTGTTGTATCTCAGCTATCTGGAGTTGTATTATTTGTGTTAATATAACCTGGGTTTGCTTTTCCAGTAGTCAGAAAGCAGGACTTACATAAGCCCAGTAGTAGGATAAGCAGCATCTTCAAATTTGTTGTTGTACACATGAGTCAGCAGAAGTCCATTAGTTTCAAACAGAGATTCTCCCTAATATAAAAAATTCCTAAATGATTCAATTTCTAGAAAAAGAAACGTAATGGCAAACCAATCTTTTTGCTTTGGCTGGTTTATTTAAGAGCTGATTGGGTTTTGAGTAATCTAAACTGTTACATGGGTATCAGGCTTCAGCATTCATACAGAATAAATAGATGAAGACTTTTTTTGGAGCAGGAATTTAGAAGGGAGCAGTGTTTGAGTATGGAGGGGCAGGCACCAGTCTGAGCTATAGTGCTTCATAAGCAGATAAAGTTCCTGGTGCCATTCCACTTTCTTCTTCATTTGGATCAAACACAAAAATCCTGGTTTGGTAGCATTTAGGACGCAGTCAAATCAAATCTGTGAACACAGCAATGGTTCTAGGTTTGTCAATCCCAATAGGTGTGCTGGAATTTGCAGCTGGTGCACCAGTGTTTCCCAAAAACCCTTAGGAAAGTTTAGAGTTGACAATAGAGGAAGAGAGAAAGTGAACTGACAGGAACTGAGGTCGGAGTTATCCTAAATTTAAAATTACTCCATTCACTCCCTGTCCTAACGACTGGTAATTAACAGGTATTATTTGTGCTGAAGGAGTGCCCAGGCAGGGACCAAGATTTTCCTGCTCTGGGAGCTCTGCAAATAAGCAAAAATCCCCTGGTTTCTTCCTAGACAGTTCAGAACAGCAAACAGAAGGAATAAGGAATCAGGAGGATTTATGGGGTGATGATGGCTTTTCAGATTAGTCCAGGGAAGAACCTTCTTGTTGAGGTTGTGAGGCAGGCTGTGGGAGGAACAAGTATTCAAGATTATACTTAGTGGAGGAGAGTCAGGGACAGGGTGGAGAGGAAACACTAACATTGAACTGATAAATTGGGGCAAGACTGTGAAGAATTTCAGTTTGATGGAGAAGATAATTGAAAAACTGGACATAAAAGGTGACCTCTGGCTTTAGAGACAGTGTAGGAAGCTGGATCAAGTGCTGTGCTGCAATTGCATTGGAGGTATTTGTTCAGAGCTGAGATTCATTGCACGCTGCACATCAAATCAGATTGAGAAAAAAATTTAAAAGGAGGCAGTGGACAGAATGCATATTTCTTTTAATTGTAACTTCTTTTAATTGCAATCTTTCCATGAAGGACGGAAATCAAATTTTTTTATGCAGTCCATGACAAAGCTTCCAGTGATTGTAGGGCTGTAAAAACTGAGAGAGTTGTGGTGAGTCAGATTTTGGGTATCAGGCTTTTCAATGAGTGGATATTGAGAAGTTTATAAAAAGATAATATTTGAGATTATCTCTCCTTCAACTTAAAAAAGATCTGAGGATAAACTAGTTCTGATACAATTCTTCATTTGAGCAGATGAGTCAAATTGTTAATATTTTTAACCTTTCCTTCCCAAGTGCTGGCTGCAGATCCCTCTCACAGACCTTGCTCTATGGGCAACAATTTCAAATGTGATACAATGCCATGGAGAGTAATTTCAGGCTCTTCCTCATTCCAGAATGAAAATGGGCTGGCAAAAAATTGTAGTGACAGCTTGCATAGAAATTGATTTGCTTGAAATTCTGTCCCTGAACAGGTTTTTAATTGTCATGATCAACAGAGTGTAGTGTTTGGAATAAAAAAGTGACAGAAACTTGTGCTGTCAGTCTTGCAAGTAAACAGTGTTTGTTCTTAGTTACCTGCTTAGACACAGATGTCACGAGCAAAAGATGACAGGAGCAAAGACAAATAGGAAATTGTGATGCATGGTGAAATGCAAGGAAAAGGGTAATTTTCATTGGGAAGATGGGAAATTACACAAGAACTCTTCTTTCCTAAATGGTTTTATACAAGAGTTGTCCTCAAGAGAGAAGTACATTCAAGAGTTTGATTGAATCACAATTTGTATGTCTAATTCCACTTTCTTAAAAGGTCATAGTAGACGAGTATACCTCTTCACAATTCAAATGTAAGTTATTTCCCTTTTAGTTCCAGGTCTGACTGGAGTAATTATGGTATTAGTATTATTCCTAATGTGTACAGCTTCCACCTATGCCATCAGGTAAGATGTAATCTGATCATTATGCTGAAAAATGCCATTTCTGTAATCATGTTCTCCTACTGAACTAGAGTCTTAGAAATACCAGTTTTCTTGTCCTTTTTTTTCCCTAGCTTGCAGTAAAATTAGCACAGTGAGTTTTGTATGAAAACAATTACAAGATCTGATTGAATTGCCTTCTGAAAAAATACTATTTAATGAGTGTGCTGAGTTAAAAATGTGGACCTTTAAAAATTTAAATAGTTCTTTTATTCCTGGTTGTAGGGGAGGCAGTAAACTCAGCATATTGGAAGTTCTGTCCAATGCATAAATTAAGTCCGGTGGAAGAAAAATAAGATGCTATTGCTATCTTAACTATTTTCACAAATTAATTGTAACAATAAATTGTAACAAAAAAGTAACAAAAAACCAAACAAACGACAACAAAAAAAAACCCCAAAAAATGAAAACAAACAAAAAAACCCAACCCCCCAGCTATCAGCAATGAAACAAACTGACACAAAATTAGGCTACTGAAGTAGAATGTTAATGAACAGTATCTCTGTATGAGTGGTAGCTTGGGGGGTCTAGCCCAATGTTGTAGTCTTTTCAAGGCTTGGATTCTGCAATTGAACATGTGAAAATGACCCCTTTGTTTTTACAGAGGTTGAATTCACAGCTTGTCTATACAAGTGCATCACATCAATTCAGCAAACATGGAAGGATATATTAATTATTTATCTTCAAACATTAATGGTGCTCCACTGATGTGAGTTAGATACATGGCTATGAACTTTTTTGAACTATTCTGTCTTTTCCAAGTAGCTGTGTTACCTGGCAATATGATCCTGTGATTTGAGAAAGGAGTTCAGCAAATACTTGTGCATTTTCAGTAGACCAGGCTTCTTCCAGGGCTGAGACTTTTATGAGGCACTGCAGGCTGCAGAAGTACAGGATTAGGCTGCTGTGCCAGATTTCACATGGCTGCACATTACATGGTCCACACAGATGGCTCTGCTTGCAAAAGAAAGGTAGTTTTGGGAGGATGGAAAAATAAAATTATTACTTAACTCTTCAACATTGAGCCAGAACAAAGCCCTGTCTTCTTCAAGGCCAAAATAAATTAGAAAAACATTATTTATTAGTGATTGGGAAACTTAGAAAAATATATGTAGTTGTAAACATTCTTGGAAATAATTTTGGGGTTCATGCAACATCTTTTGAAGTTACATGCTTTTTTAGTTCCTTCCACAGCTACTGTAAGTGCAAATACTTTCCCAGCTTTCTGCCATCTCGCCGGCAGAATTGAGGCCCCAAAAGAGTTAATCTGCATCTCCTGTTACCCTAGCAATAATTCTAACTTGGAAATTTTATCCTGGCTTCTCCCTCAGGCATAGAGCTGAAGCTTTTCTTTATTATAGTGTTTCCTCCTAGGGAAACAAGTTGCTGCATGCATCTCTCGATCCCTTTTCTATCTCTTTCCCAGTGGATTCTCACATGCCCTATGATGGCTGAGCACAGAGTACAGTTTTAGGAAAGTCAGTTGTAAATGTTCACTGTCTATCAGAAGCTGAACTTTTAAAAAAATATTTCAGAGGCTGTTATAGTCTTGGATTTCAGCCCTAATCTGCTCTTGCACACTGACCTGCTTAGTGATTTCTTCCTTTGTATGTTCTTCCTGAAATTGTTCTATGCATGAGTATGCCTCTATTTTCCTGCCTTTTCAGTAAACTGTGCAAATAAGTATTAGAAGGACTGAATTAGCTGCTAGTGTTTTAAAAGGGGAAAGTGATTATTAGTTGAAAAATTTTCTAAATTTTTGCCACGTCATACCTGAGAAATAGACCAACATCTTTTGCTCTGTAGTTGTTTTCAGTAGGGTTATGAAGTTATCAGAAAACACAATAAATCCTGTCAATAAATGTTGACATTTCTGCCAACTTTAAAATTAATGATGCTTAAGATTTGGAAGGTATGTATTTAAAAGAACATTAGAAAATAAGGTGCTGCAGTGCCATCTATTTTTGTAACCAAATATTCTTGTCTTCAATTTCATCTTCTAAACTACCACATATATCCTCCTTTTCAAAACTGTAACAGGATTAAAAATATTTTTCTAAAACTGTGCTGCTTAGTGTGCCCCTTTAAAGCATGATAAATTTCCCTTACATTTCTCAGTAAATTAACTCTTGCAGGTCTTCATCTGCAAAATGCCAAAGTAGGTTAACCAAAATTAAATAATCAACTTACCTCAAATTTTCAGGACTCTGCATTCATAGGAAATGCATCCATGCTGTGAATAATGCCTATTTTAAGCCCTAAGAAAGTAAAAAAAAATAAATGTTCTGACGAGCTATAAAAATTTGTGTGTATCAATAGGAAGATTACTGACTATGTTAGAATACTCTATGTATCTGTAGGATACACAGTTTAAGGATATAAATAAGAAATACGTAATTGTTGCAGTGTTGGAAAATACACTTCATGGTAAGAGGTTCAAGGATTTACATACCTCTATGATATAATTTAAGGAGGTGAAGTTCAGAGGGCCTGCTCACATTTACAGCAACTTGATACATGTGAGGAGCTAGGATTTTATAGTAGAGGTATCTGTAGGAGTGCTGAACGAAGAATAAAATGCTCAATGAGCTGGAAGCTGACATTTAGACGTACTCAGGAAAGAAGTGTACGGTAATTTTAATCAGTAGCAATAATTAGCTGTTGAAAGCAACATGTCAGAAGCAGTCCAGGGATTGACTTTTCATCACTGAAATTTTGAAAAATTGGTGCATTCTGAAAAAGGTGCTCAAGAGCCAATAAAATATTCAGTGTGCAGCTTTTAGCATTATGGCATGAAACCAAATTAAACCAGAGCTCCAAGACCTGTCCTTGTCCCTTCTCATGGTATGGGGTTTTTATCTAGACCATCTTTAGGTCCCCTTCTAGGATTCTATCACCAGTTTTGAGACAGAGGGTAAATTTTACTCTTTGTGCCTTCCAAATTGTGCTTCCACTCTGCACACCATTGTTCTTATTTTCCTGTTACTGATGATTACTCCCACAACTCCTCATGGATGCTGAGAGTGACTGCATGGAAATGCCTCTCAGGGTGTGGGGAGTTAGGAAAGGCTTGAGCAGCTTCAAGGAGGAAAAGGTGTTAACATAGTGCTGACTGGGGAAAGAATGGCAGGGTGGAGGGGGCATTTCAGAGCCCCTTGCTGTTGCTGTATTCCTTCCTTTGCTTCCATTTTTCCTCCTTTGCTTCCTTCCTTGTTACTTTGCTGGCTTGGATTTTATTTTGGTAGCCCTTGGATTATCAAAGCTATTTTTCCTCTCTTGAGAAAGAAAACAAATAAGTCCTGTATTGACAGAAACAAATGCAATATATGTTTCAGTTGGATTGAAGGAAGAACAGTTAGCTGGTTGTAAAAGACCGTAGGAGGGGAAAAAGTTCTGGGAAAAAAAGAAGCTAGCTGTCCCAGAGGAATAACTTCTTAAACCATATTCTCAGATCTAAAGATACTTTTTATTTAATCATTGTTTTGATTTATGAATTGGGGTAGGTTTTTTGGTTTTAGAGGGGACTCTCCTACCATGTTGTGTAGTGTGAGATGTGTGTTTGTATGCTGTGAAGTAGTGTATTTTCTTAGCCGTTTCATTGTTGTTCGTTGGTAACTATTTTACTCAAAAAAAACCTCAAAAAACCAAACAAGCTTAACAGAAAACAGTTCCAGATGGGTATTTTCTTTGGTCTGAGTTTTTTTTAAATATTGTCTAACAAATTACTGGTAAAAGGAAGTGCTCTTTTTGCTTCACTTCTCCTGATCTCACAGTGATAATGTTCTTGTTCCTCCCAAGAGCATCAGTGCTGGAGCAGTAATATATGTGGCTTCCTGCCCTGAAAATTCTCCTACCTGTGCTCTTGTTATCTCCTTGCTCTAGGTCCTGTTCTTCCAGTATCTCCTTCCACTCCATACCCTCACAAGTTTTTTAGGTTCCCACTGGGCCTTCTGCTGCTGTCCATGCTACCTACTTTTGTACTGCAGCTTTAGTGACACTTTAAACTGTATTGGGGCAGGGAGAATGCAAGGTGACACTCCCTGTAAGAAGTTTGAATTTGGAGGTGTAAGAACTCTTCCAGCTATAAGGATCTTATGGAGACTAGCTAGGAGCTGTGAAAGCAGTCAAGTCTCCCAGTTTCAGAAAAGTTCTCCATCTGGCTCTGTACTTCTACACCCTTACCTTTCTTTCTCAGCTTGTTACTTCTGTGCCAGTCACTTGTTCTTTTCAACACTTAATTGTGTGCAAGTAGAGTGTGCCTGTGGGAAAACATTCTGGGCTTTGACTATTTTACATGACTGTGCAGTGTATAATGACGTCCTGTGTGCACAGGTCTGCTTTTAATTAGCAGTGATTCCATCTGAGTTGAAACAGCATTGAACCATGGTCTATTCTTTTCAGGGTTTCAAACTATGACATCTTCTGGTATACACACAACCTTTTCTTTGTCTTCTATATGCTGCTGATGCTGCATGTTTCTGGGTAAGTAAATGGAAAATATTTTTACTTTTACTGAAGCACAATCAGAAAGAGCAGTTTCCTTGATTGCTGCCTTTCTTGAGCTTGCTTGAGAACAGTGGGCCACTCTGGGACAAGACGTTGTCCTCTGGTGTGTGTTTAAATAAAGATCGGGCTGTAACTTGGAGATTTGTGTGTGCTAGAGCCAACTAGCACAAAGTTCTTCACTTTCAAGATTATTCCTTTTCCATTTCCATTGCTGAGTCTCTGGTGAGAAATCAAGAAAACATAGTTTCTTTTTCTGCACCCTCTTACCCGTTTGCTGAGACAAGAATATGAAGCAAAGTTGTTCATCCCTTGCATTTTCCTTTCTGCCTTCTTTTTTGACTCCAAAGGAGAGGGAAGGAATGGCGTCTCCCTAATTACCTCTTTCTCTTTGCTTACAAAATTTGCTAGTTTTTCTTTTCACAAACATCAGACCAATGTTTATGTGCCATGAAGCTGATGGTGAGATTTGTATCAGGCTCAAAGAAGCTGAGCTCTGTTGCAAGGTAAAGCATCTTCCAGAAGTTACGACGTATGTCTGCATTGTTTGGGGGTTGCACTAGGTGACCTTTAAAGGTTCCTTCCAACCCAAACTATTCAATGATTCTGTGAAAATCTGTTCCACTAAGAACTCTGAAGTTTCCTCTGTGGATGTAGATGCAGAGTGTAGAGAAGGGAAGGTGCATTTGAATGAGGTTTATTTCTCCGTGTCATGAAATATCCACTGAAACGCAGGGTGCTTGAATGTGTGACACTGAGCCCTGCTGCTTAAAGTAAACTTGGAAAGGGAATTAGGCCTAGCAAGGTCAAGGAATATGTTGTTGAATAAAATATGCTGTTTGAGAAATAATGAATTCAAAACAATTGAAACTTCTGCACACAATTCCAGTTCTCAGTGAGATTGTTGAGGGGTTATTTTTGGGTTATTGTTTTGGGGATTTGTTTGGGTTTCTTTGGTTTTTGTTTTTTGGTTTTTTTTAAATGGCACAGTGCTTGTTTATAGCTGAGGAAGATGGATCCAACCTGTTCTCCCCATCCTAGGCCAGGATGAAGTTTTTCTAAATTATTCTTGACAGGTGTTTGTCAAATTCTTTAAAACATCTGGTGACTGAGATCCTCTGACCTCCCTAGGCAATCTGTTCCAGTGACTGCCTTAGGGGTATTTTTCATGTCCAGTTTAATTAATCTCCTTCACAGTATTATCCTTTGCCCATTGTTTTCCTAACCATGTTCCATTTACCAAGTTTGCAAACCAAGGCTGCAGTAATACAGCAGGCATTGAACAGGCATATTCTGGTATGCAGCCTCCTTAGTATTGAATTACAAAGGTATTCAGTGCAAATCTGAAAGAACTGAGTGTCAGAAGTGGGAGAGGAATGAGTCATGGAGAGTGGGAGTCAGTTCAACTTTAAGATGCCTAAATGTAGGTCTCTACATGTTTTCTCAGTGTCTTTCCCATTATGGTCTAATGAGTTCTGATAAATAGAGCCAATGGAGCCTAAGGGATGCTTCATGTAATTTGCTGCTTCAGAGATCTACATTCAGGTGAACTGGACTGATTCCTGGCTCCATTATGATATTAATAAGTTCAATAGGATGTGGGGTTGATGTTGCATGAGGGATGATTTAGATTTGACATTAGGAAGAATTTCTTTACCAAAAGGGTTGTCAGGCACTGGAACAGGCTGCCTAGGGAAGCATTAAAGTCACCATCCCTGGGGGTATTTAAGAGATGTGTAAATGTGGTGCTTAGGGACATGGTTCCGTGGTGAACATGGTAGTGCTGGGTTAATGGTTGGGCTTTGTGATTTTGGAGGTCTTTTCCAACCTAAACAATTCTGTGATCTCTTTTGAGAATAAAGGAAGCTTAGATATCCATGCTTAGGTGCCCAAATTACTCCTGTGTGGGATGTCTTTGAGATTTGCAGAACATAGCCAGTTACTGTACACAGCAAAGCATTTCCTGTGGCTGAACTGTGCAGGCAGGTTGACTGAGGTTTCACCTGTCTTAAGAGTAAAGTATTTCCACAGTATTGCTGGATTCTTGTTTTGTTTCAAACTGTTGTAGGTATGTTTTTACAGTATCCTTCAGGCAGCCAACCACTTCTCAGCAATATATGAAGTGATGTGATTCATCTGTCATATGTTAGTGGTTTGTTTGTTCAGTGCAGAACTCAACCTTTCTGGGCACTGGTCTTGGGTGTGTAAGACTTACTTTTCCTTGACAGCTTCAGAAATGGGAGTTAATGAGCTGCTGTTAGCAGGCAGCTTTGCAATCCCTGTTTGCCTCTCAGCTAGCATGTTTGTAATAGGTTAAATAAACTAGAGATCACTGGAGGGGCTGCTCATGTTTGCAGCTACTCTCAAGGCAATCCTCTTTCGGGATGTGCTGAGTAGAGAGAAGCTGTGGGAGTTGCTGGCAGGCATGCATGCAAGGTTCACCAGAAAAATATTGCACGGGCTTTGACTTCCAGCTAAATCCATGAGGCGCCATAGTATTAATGGAGCAGGGAACTAGCATAATGCCGGGGGTATCTGTCACTTTGCCAATATGTGGTGACCAGCAGCGATGCCAGATGCAAGTGATAGGCATGATTGAACAATAAACACAGGCAGAAGCATGGGTGTAGGTGCAAGAACGGATCTCCCAGGGTCAGATGTGGAATTTGAGAGTGAGCAGGCTTAACTTCCACGCTGACATGATTCACTGGACCATGTAGGAAGCTTGTTACTAGCTGTCAGGACTGCATTTTGGTAGAGATGATTGCCAGCAGCCTGTCAGAGTCCATTTAGGTTGGGAATATTGCAGATGTCCTAGTTCTTTCTTCTGAATTAAACTCTGTTGCTGCTGCTGCTGTGTGTATGTTAAGGAGAGGAGGGGGGAGCACCTGACCTTATATTTGATTGCATACTTGAGCTGAGCCTTCCTAACAAGACTTAGCACTCAGAGGGCATTGTCTCAGTATGCCTCATTTCCCACCCAGCACCATCCTCTATAGGTGGCATTCAGCCTTCTTTTTTTTTAAATTTTTTTATTCTTCCTTGTGGTTTTACTGTCATCAAATCTCTATTTGGAAACAAGTAGTACTTCTGAAGAATTTTATTACTACTATTATCTGTTCTTCCCTGTTTTCATTGATTCATTTGTGTGCTGAGATATCCCAGAGTGTCTTAGGTTTCCAATTCTTTCTTCAGAGTTTCTAACTGCAGCTTCAAAGTTCTCACGTCATTTTACTGTAAATTGAACTTAGCTTGAGGAAAAATAAAATAAGGATTGACCTCATAAAATAATTTGCAAGGAAGGTTCCTTGGCTACCACGCAGGACTTTCTTTTTTCCTTCTATTTGTGTGCAAACCAGATAAACACCAAGTAGTG
Organism: Sturnus vulgaris; assembly: GCF_052056855.1. Classification (NCBI taxonomy): domain Eukaryota; kingdom Metazoa; phylum Chordata; class Aves; order Passeriformes; family Sturnidae; genus Sturnus; species Sturnus vulgaris. The sequence goes on along the minus strand of NC_142244.1, from coordinate 39,552,700 downwards.
GGAGCATTCCTGCAGTTTATGATTTGGCAACTTAAGCCACTTCTGCTACAAGATTGCTTTAAAAACAGGGCTTGCTGACTGTAGGGAGGATGAGTGAAAACAGCCTGAGTGTGATTGAATTGGAAATGTGATTTTTAAATTTTTTTTCAAGGCCCCCACAATATTTTCTCCCTTTCAAGCAGTATTAAGCTTGAGGCTGTTCAGTAGGGAAGTGCCAAGTGAGCTGGAAAAGTTAAACCTTGCCTCTAGTGACAGTAGGCTCTATTGTTGCAAACTTTCAATCTCACTGAAAGTCCTGAAGGCAAATGGAATAAAATTTCTAACAGAAGATGAGACTTGTGACGGCTTTCTGAAGTCCTCTCTGAATGAAGATAAGTTGTTTGTTATTTACTGTTACTTCAGTGTCTTTACTATTTTTATTTTCCTGCAGAGGAGTGCTCAAGTACCAGACCAACTTAGAGGAACACCCTCCTGGTTGCTTTAATCCTAACAAAACTCTCCGACAGAATGTGACTGTGCCAAAGGCTTTTGAGGAGCTGTTTCCTGACTATACTGCTGAGCCTTTCCCAGAGGACCTAGCAGTACCAGAACCCTTTGTACAAAATAGCTTTGTGAGAGTTTGTTCCGAGGAGCCCAAGTTCCAGTCTCACTTCCCAGAGGTCTGTATGATCCGACATTTCAGGTATTAAAAGCCATGCCAAGCCTTTCAGTCAGCCATAACCACTAATTATTGCTTTTCCAGACCAGATGTTTTAATAATGGAAAATATTATTAAAACCTTTTGAGGCATTCAAAGGTTTGGTGGGGAAAAAACAATCTGTATTTAACCCTGAAGTGCATTACAATGTGATGCATAGAACAGGGAGGGTGAAAAAATGTCATGAGATTGGCTGCAATGTTCTTTTTTTGAAGAGATGTATTGATCCTGCTAAAAATGTGATTTTACAGCATAGCATTTCAGAGCAAACATTTATATAACATTTCGTAAGGTCCTTTTGTAAGCATTGTGTGGCAGTAGTTAATTGAAATAATCAAGCTCCATTTGTTCTCTTTTTTACCATGCGGATGCAAGTCCTAATACTAATTTCTGGGTTGCAGTTGGTTGTGGTTTGGCTTTTATAGCCTGTTGTTTGCAGACAGGCTTGTTTTGTATGTGGCATGGGTAAATGAGTATGATGACAGAGGGGACAGAAAAGCCTTTTCTTTTTCTGTTTTCCATTTTCCTTTTGTTTCTTTATGTTTTGTTGCAGCAGCTTTTTCTTCATCCAAAATTTTCTCTTTTCTTTTGAGAAAAGTTGAGCTGGGCTGTATTGGCAAGTAGCCTGAGGAAGCTTGCAAATATGGAGCTCATGAGTCCAAGGCCCACCATTCAAGATGGTCCCATAACAGACCCCACACGAGTTTCTCTTTATTATTATCATTGTTGTTTTCTGTTGAACATGTGTCCCCCTTTCTAGCTGCGCTGGGAACCCATTTTTCTATGGAGCATGTTCCCATTTTTGTGTGGAGCATTCAATCCTAATGAGAAACAGTTAATTCTACATTGAATTAACAACAGAGCTCTTTGGATTGGTATTTTGTTATGGTAATACTTCCGAATTATAAGCATCAGTATATATCTGGCTCCATATGACCTGCAGGACAGCAAGGAGTCTTCTTAGGGGCTTAAGATGCCTGCTTGCCTGCTTTAGAGTCATTAATGGGAAAGAAGTCATGGAAAGAAACGGCCACTTAGTGTTCTCCTGACAGCTTTGAAACACTACTTAGGACTTTTTTGGATTTGGAAATATTGTGATACCAAGTTAAAAAAAAAAAAAGCTGTGAGCTACTGAAACTTGTAAGGCTTTTTTGTTGAAAGTAAATGGTCTGCTAGTTGCAAGAGATTTTAATGTGTAATGTCAAAAATTGGGAAGGGATGGAAGATGGATGAGGGTTGAGGGCACTTCAGTGCCACAGCTTGAATGATGGAGCAGATGTGGAATTAGTACATAAGTCTGCCATAAGCTATTGGTAATTGACTCTTAGGATAGGGTTTAGCTGAACAGCTGTAAATGTCTCCATCTGGAGTAGTCACCCAGGACTTCCCATATAATCAGTGCAGAGAAATGGGCATTTCCACGGCATTTTCTGTCTAGCATACACACATCTTCCATGGGAGCAAATGGATTGTGATTCAAAAATGCTCATTTCTCTCTGTTGTCTATGATGTTACACTAGTTTAATATCAGCATAATTTCTATAGCATAAAAATGCAGCTTTCTTAGGTTTTTACTTGAACCTGAGATGACTATAAGAAGGTAATAGTTAAATAATACTCCAAGTCAGACAGCGCTTTCCCATAAATGTTAACCAATTGTGTAGTGCTCTGCTCTGTGTAGGTACTGTTTATTTCATTGCTGAAACCAGCTGCAATCTAACTGCATAAAACCAGAATAACATGGTAGCAGATGAGGTCATTAGCATCTTTTTCCTGATGAGTTTTATGATTGAAATTGCTTGTGCTGGTGGGTGATGCTGCTGGTTAGACTGATGAAGGCTTCGGAACATTCTCGGGTTTCTGCACGTAGGGAGAGGTGTGGATGTTAGATGTGAAGTGAGATCCTGAAAGCACTCATGTAGTTGTGAAAACGGAAAGCAGAGAGTTCAAAGTCTCTGAGGTGACATGTTTTTGTTGTCCCTTAGACCTGGTTGTGGATTTCTGGACCGCTGTGCCTGTACTGTGTGGAGCGGCTGTACCGCTACATCCGCAGCAACAAACCCGTCACAATAACCTCAGTGATAAGCCACCCCTCCAACGTCCTTGAAGTCAGGATGGTGAAAGATGACTTTGAAGCAAGGCCTGGTCAGGTGAGTTAATGTGCCCCTGAAAAATCACTTTGCTTTCATGTAACGTTGTCTGTAGGGATGACTATCACTTTATAAGTACTAGCCCATCACTGAATGATTTGAACGTATCCTTTCTACCATTTTATTTCAGTATGTTATTCTCCACTGTCCAAGAGTGTCTGCCCTGGAAAGTCATCCATTCACTCTTACAATGGTAAGAAATTATGTTCTTTTCTGTACTTTCTCTTTTATTTATATTTGGTAAGCAAATGGTCTTTGTTTCTCACAAGGTGACAGTTCTCTCCAGCAGAGCTCATGTTTCATTTATGAGGGTACTAATGAATATGAAATGGCATGATTATTATGTGTGACAGTATTCAATACATATTTAATTTTCTGCACTGTTGAGAAAAAGAAAATGGGAACTTTTTTTAAAGTCTTCCCTAAGTGAAAACCAATAATAAATAAATAAATCCCTAAAATCCATGTGATTTTGAAAAATATTTTATAAAAGAAGTTTCAGTCATATTTCTAGACCTTAATACAGAAGAGACACAAATTGTAATGGACTTTTGCCACCTTTATTTTTCAATGAGAACACATTTGTGTGACTACCTTTTTCAAAGTTAGAAAAACATCAAGTTAAAAAAAAAGTTTCTAAAATTGTCTTCTGCTTTATTTTTATATTGAGAGATATATCGATGACTAAAGGTGATATACCACTGAGGTCATACAATGTTAGATTTACTACTAACTCAGCTGGTCTAGAATGGGAACTGAAACCTGTAGAGAAAGACTGGAATAATATGCAATTGTGTATAAATAGACATGAAGTTCTTTGGGAGTACATAGTGCAGAGACCTGGTAGATTCTGCTAAAAAATCACTGTACTTACTGGCTATATTGTTACAAAAGCAGAGTCTGAAGTTGAGTATTAATTGAAGCCTTTTCCTTCCAATGGGAGTAAATGCTTTTGGGTTGCCTGAATTGAACATTCTTCTTCAAGAAGACTGTGGAGATAAATGTTCATGTTTGATTGCTTTCTTTGGACTGATAACTGATATTTTATTCCTACTGAGTAATAGCTAGTGCTGTGGAGCAATTGAGATATTTTTATGATATCTGATATTCAGAGGGCACAACCAGGTCCAGTTCTTTGGGTTTTTGGGGTGTTTTATTTTGGTTTGTTAATTTACTTATCTATATGCTGAACTAGGAGTCACAGGGGAACCCACACTAAATTCCACCCAAAATCAATTTTGTGCCAGGAAATGAATCTCACTTAAGGGAAGCTGCCTCAATATAGCTTGGTGAAGCATTAATGGCACATTTGCAGAGTTTTCATGGCTATTCACTTTACCAGTACGAAACAGAGAAATTTGTTATTTATCTGTTGTTAATGGAAGTAGTCACTTTTCAAAGTCTGTCCTCTATATAGTGCAAAAAGATAACTTGATATGGTATGCTGAAAAATTACCTGCATAAATGAATTTACACAGAATGGTTTAGTCAGTATTTATTTATATTTTTTTATTACATTAGTGATTGGCACATAAATTTCAATAACTTAGTTTTAAGTCTCGGGTAGCTCTTTCCACTCATTTTGCCCTAGTATAGCTATAGGGCTGGTCTGTACCAGTGGGCACATCTTATTTAAACATTAATCTTAAAACATCACCTTCCTCATTTCTCACTGTCCATATCAGTAAAAATTAATATGACGTTAATAATTTGATCATTATTAGTAAATGCATGGTTTAGAAACTGAAACTCATATAAAATGATTTAGTCTTCTTGTATTAAGACACTGCTAAAACACTGGATTTTGTGGTTTTAATTTTTAGAAATAATGTCATCAAAAAATATTTGGCTTGGTTCAGATGAGAGTTTTTGTCAGAGAAGAGGCTGCTGACACAGACCTACTGGGTGAGGTCATAAGATGAAGTTGAATTAGATGTCAGGTTCCTTGCATGAATTGAGAATTTCATCCAATATTTTAAATGGCATAGTATGACAATGCATGTTAAGAAAAATTATTTTTGCACATGAACTTCTAGCACTTGGAGCTATGGAAAATAGATCTCTTGTTGTGAATTTGAGTTTTCTTAGTGAACATAAATAAGTCATTTATATACAGATAATGTGCAGTATATTTTCAATATGCAACTGTAGTTGATAAATTACAGTTTGTATAAGTTTTACAACCATGTATTAAATATCTAACATGAAAATTAGCAATTTCCACTCATGCACAATGCATTGTATTTAGGTAAGCAATACTAGACCAGGCAATTTCTGTTCATGCTCAATGTTTTATACTTTTAAGTGCAGTGATATCCTTCAGCATAACAGTGTATCCTTCAAGATCATATATATTTTCTAATTATTACAAGATATGAAGTTACCACTGAGTTGCCACAAGTATATTTTGCTACAGCATTAACTCTACTGGAGACAGGCTGTCATTGGGTAAATGATTTTTACAGCATAATGAGAATTCTAAGTGTCTAGATCTATGACAATGTTTTTACCCAGCCTAAGCAGGGTACAAATTTCCACATGTCCTTCTAGGTCTGAGAATATGCTGTGGACTGATGTCCTGCCTAGAAAGCTTTTTTGTTGTTTAATATGATGTCATGAGACCACAGTGATAGAATTTGTAGGCAAAATCTTAACTCAGTTCTGTTTTTCCACTCCCATCTGACCTACTTGTAGTTACCAAGCAAGCTGAGACACTACTGCTGTTTCTTTTGTCAAATGATCATAATCCCTGGGTTATTTTTCCAGGTTGGTGGTGAGGTGGTGGGCTTAGATCCACAGCAAGAAATTAATGAAAAATATGTGTGTGTCTTCAGGTACTGGAAGTGCACTGCAGCAATGACTGCAGCAGAGCTGGGGGGAAGACTGCAGTCTTTTTCCTGACACTGTTGTCCTGCTTAGAATCGTAGAATACTTTGGTTGGAAGGTGCCTCTAAAGGCCACCTAGTCCAACACCCCCTGCAATAAGTAGGGACATCCTCAACTAGATCAGGTCGCTCAGAGCCCCATCCAACTCAGGGAAGTTGAGTTTTCCAGGAATAGGGCATCTGCCAGCTCTCTGAGCAACCTGTTCCAGTGTATCACCATCCTCATTATTAAGCATTTCGTCCTTATCTCTGGTCTAAATCTACCCTCTTTAAAGCCATTACCCTGTGTTCTATTGCAACGGGCCATGCTCAAAAGGCTGTCTTCAGGCTCTATGTGATGTCCTGTTCACACTGGTGAAATATCTCACTGTGCCTAGAGCATGATTAAGAGACAAGAGATGACCATTTCAGGCATATCTTTGTACTCCTAAATGTGGATAATAACTTCAAGTGGAGAGGAAGGGGTGAGTCAGCATGAAGGAGTTGTGGAGATATTTTACTAGTCCCTTCCCTTTTTGAGGTTGTGTAATATTTACAGTTTAGCTCAGTTTCTTACATAACACCAGGGTGGAGGAACACACAGGGAGGCTGTGTAAAGGCCCTGAACCCACTCCCATTCCACTCTGGCAAAGCTCCCATGTGTTTTAGCCCAGAGCCAGAGGGAGCTCTGAATTGTAACCAAGTGGGCATAAAGAGGCTTTTTTCTTTTTTCACCCTGCCTTTCGGTGCTTTCCATTGATAAGGTCTCGTTGTGAGAGCTGAACAACCACAGCTCTCTCAAACATTTTTTTGTGGGAGATGTGTTCTAGTCCCATCATTATCTTTATGGCCTTTGTCTGGACTCTGCAGTATGTTCATGTCTCTCTTGTAGTGAAGAACCAGCACTGGACACAATTCTCCAAGTGTGGCTTCACCAGTACTGAATAAAGGAGGATCACCTACCTCAACCTCCTGTTAGTGTCACTTGTACATTCTGAAATTCAGACACTTGGAAATGCCAGTTTTCTCTCATGAGCAGTGTGGTTTCCATTTTTGAAGTGTGTTTCTGCTGTTTTTTGTTCACTAGTGACTTTGCACTCGTGTGACTCCTTTTATTTGGGAGGTCTGGGAAAGGTAATGAAGAGATGGCCCAACATTTGGGATTCCTGCAAGTGACCTGCTGGACAGTTCTAGGTAGTGCATAGTGGGCCATTCACTTCATAGTGTCTTCTTTGCTCCATTGTTTTGATTTCATTTCCACAAAAGGTTTTCTTTTTAGCATATTTTATGGTGTTTTTTCCACGGATGTTTTAACACAGCTGTGCATATCTGTTACTGTGCTGTGTAAGACAGTGGGAGTCACATTTTCAGTCCTGTATGCGCTCGTGTCCCATTTACTTATTTTAGGTAGGGTATTATTGCATCTTAGAATTGAATTTGAGCAGAACACAGTCAGTTCCAAGATATTTTCATCTGTAGTTAGGCGAATTATGTTCTGTATATAAATATTTTAGTTGAGTGTTTGTAAACGGAGAAATTATTTTTGTGTGTTTTCCCTTTGACGAACTCTTTAAAAGAGATTTGTCTTTCAGATAAGGTCTGAAGATCAGACCATCCAGAGAAACATGCTCTGCTTCCTGAGACTGACATTTCTTTACACTTTTTGGAGAAAAGTGTGGAACTTGTCTCCTGTGGAATGCAATTTAAACATAATTGTCTAAATTAATCTTTAGAGACCTTGAAGTCTTTTTTCTCTTTTAACATTTTGGAGAGTGTTCATTTCCTTCAACATCAGTCTGGTTGCTCTTCGTTTTAACCAGTAGGAACAAGAAGAGACTAAGGCTTGCAATTTACGGTGGCTTTATTTTTTTTTCCATCTCCATCATATATTTTCCCCTTGGTGTTGAGTTCCCTCTCTTTCCAGACACTTAACTGTGTTAGTGATGATTTGCAGTGGCATGAATCCATGACTGCATGCTTCCTTTTGTTGTTTTATTTTTTTTTTTTTTGCTAATAAATGGTGTCAGAAGCAGAGTCCTATTTAGAATATGTTAGTGTCTTAAGTCACTTTTTCTAGTGTGTTTCTGGAATTTCTTGCATTAGCAGGCAGTGATTAGTAGTAAACCTCATGGAAATAGCCCTTGTGTTTTGCAGATTTTAAGTGCTTCAGAAGATGTCCTGAGTTCTCTCATGAGGTCTCTGCTGAATCCACTACAGAGTCAAAGCACAAACTCTCACAAGCTGCAGTTTAGACCACTTGGCTGTCAAAAGACTCGTGTCTCCTCCCAGCAGCTCATAAAGCTCGGTAACCTTGTTATTTAAGTAGTGTTGATTTTCTTGTGGCAAAGGAAAGTAGGAAACAATTACATCACTTCATTTAGAATTTAGACTGTAACAGACCTTGAAGGACAAGAGTAAGAGGTGAATCCTTTTAAATTTGGAGATGGCTCAGATCTGAGGTTTGGTTTGGGAAAATTCTGTTTTGCAACAAACATCCATAATTGCAGGATCAAATAATCTGTTATTCCAAAGCTTTGACAGTTTTGGCTGTCACTAGCTGTTGTCATGTCTCTGTTTCCTCCTTGGGGCTCAAGTCTGAATATCCTGAAGTTTCCTTTGTTGCCTTCTTTTTCTTCAGTTGACACAGACATGCATCTAGAGATACTCCTGTTGATATTTAAACACAGGTAGCTTGCATAAACACTTGCTGAACTTTTCCTGTGTCTGTATAAAATGTTCTCTGCATATACACTGATTAGTAGCTTCATGAGATAGAGTTAAAAGAAACAGGTGACTTGGAAGTAGCATATAAAAAGCAAAAAATCGAAACAAGCCAAACCAAAGATCCCAGCCTTGAGACTCCAGGGCTTTATGAAATATGTGCTTTATTAATAACGTGGGGGACTGCTTCTTCAGACCTTCCAGAGGGTTTTGGCTCTTCATTCAATGTCTAGATCCCAGTTCTGGTAACAGCTAAGCAGTGATCAACTACAGGCAAGAAGAGGTTTGAAGCATTCTTTGAAACTAGAGATTTTGTCCCGTGTCACAGTGTGCTCTGACCTCCCCTACTTTAGTGCTGCATTTAATCTGCATTAAAGTCCCGTCTCATTGAAGTAGAAACTGGAAGAGTCTGGTAATAAAAAGCTCCAAGAAGTTCTGCCCTTTTGCTGGTTCTCCATATTTTTGAGCAGATGGTTAATCTCAAGCAGATCACATCAGGAGGGTTTGTAGTGCAACATGTTTCTTCCTTTCCTTCCACATGCAGTTCTGTATGAGTAAGAAAACTCCAGAGGGAGGATGGAATGTGTGCATTTTTTAACAAGTCAAAACTGAGTGTTTAGGAGAGGATAAGTTTGCATATGCAGATACTGAGATCCACTCAAATCCAAATATATATTATTAAAGAAGAATACTTGCTTGATTAGTATCCAAATTAGCAAAGTAGTATTGATTCCCAGGCACAGAAACTCTTAAATCCATTAACCATCACAGGGAAGATAGAATTACCTGGGAAGTTTCTGAATGTACATGGCAAGTTATATACTATACCTGAAAGTCTCAGAGCTATTACTTAATCATAGATTTTCTACCTTTAAGCGTTTTTTTAGGTATGATTTTTTTTTTATTTGTAGATTGAGTTTTCCTTGTTACCTCTGCATCTTTGTTAAAGTCCATTTGGTATCTGGATTTAGACATTATGAGATTACAAGGTGGTGGCCCTGATCTGTACATTTTATGTTTTTGGGCCTGATTCCTTGTCAGAAAAGTCTCAGCAAATTTTGTACTCAGTATAAACAACATCAGAAGTAGCACATTTGCTTTTGTAAAAGAAACCCAGTGTTTTGTAGATCCAGAGTTGTCTTTATCCCTGGATAATCCAGGGTTCATTTAAAATCGGTGAAGATCTTAACAGTTTAGCAGTGAAGTTTTAGCTCTAAGCTTCTCTAAGCCAGAAATTTTGTACTGCATAAGGACATGATGGAGAAACATGTGCCCTGCACTGTAAACTTAAGAAATAAACTATCCACAACAGGAAAAGCCTAGGGGCCAAATTCTGAAATACTTCATAAAAAATGAAAAAAATAGTTGGAAGGTTGCCTGAGTAAAAGTATGTGAGGACATCAGGAGCTAAGTTCATACTGTCAGATAAATACAATAAAAACAAAGTCTAACATGATGACATTCTAATAAGATTTGTTAAATATCTTGTGCAAATAGTTATGAAACTTGTCTTTATGAGAAGATTTGCAGAGCGTTTAGGGAAATTGTGAAGCATCTTGCTGGCAAGCTCAAGAAATCCCTAGAGCTTGTCTGCTCTTCATAGAAGTAGAATATCTAGCAGCTGTTTGATGAAGAATTTAAGAAAAACAAAAATAGAATAGATTGATATTGCAGATGTCTTTAGTACTTCCTTAGACTTGTTTGTTTGGTTTGGGGATTAATAGTTGTGGGGTCTGTATAAAAGCTCTATGTAAACCCTAACTTTTATTTAAACTTTCAAATCTGACTCTTTTGGTGAGAAGGGAACACAGGAATTGTTACACTCAAGTTCACTAAATCCCAAGCTCTCCTTCAGCAGATACTTTAAACAGAAGGTGGAAGATCCCTCTAATAAGCAGGATTTGGGGTTTTTTGATTTGATGAAAGTAAATTTACAATACGTAATAAGCATCTACTGACTTTAGCAGGGAAATGTGTTTTCTCCCATCAGAGATAGTGCTTCTAGTTTAGCTGTTAAGTCAGGTTAGAGCAAGGTCTAGGAACTGCAGGAGAGCATAAAAATAAGCAAAAAAGACCAATGACGCCCTCCCCCACACACAAACAAGCAACTAAAACAAAACCTGAGCACAAGCTTTACACATGAATACAACGTGGACAAAATATTCGAGGAAATTAAGTGCCTTGCCTGTTGCTATCCTAAAATTAAGACCATCTGGTTGGTGGGGCTCTCTGCTTTAGCCTGGCAAACTCTTAGCAGCAGTGTGTGAGCTAGGGGAGTTCAGAGGGACACAGCAGTTCCTCAAGGTGGTGATCTGACTGGAAAACCCGTCCATCCTTTGACTGTTCTTTCCCTGAGTGTCTCACACCACTGAGAGCCAGTTATCATGAGCCTGGAGGTGGCCCATTGTTTTGCTTGGGGATGTTTGGGCCTTTTTGTGCTGTTCAGTTTCCTTGTCCTATGTTTGTCAGCTCTGTGCATTGTTGCTTGGCAATGTGTCCGTGTACCCTTGGAGGACTTGGAGAGGCAGCCTAGTGCAGAAGCATTGTTCTTCTGCTTTTTATTCCTTCAGGGAAAAAGGCTTTCATCCTGAGCGTCTTGAATTGTTGTGATTTGTTTTTTTCCCCCCAAGCCAGCAACTTGAGATGCATAAATTACATAGGCTGAATATTGCTAGAATTGAAACATTTTTATTTTGTTATAGAGAGTTTGACTTGATGATCCCTATGAGTTCCGTCCAAGTTGAGCATTCTGTGACTCTGATGTGTAGTGTGCCTGCTGGGGTGAAAGAGTAGTCAGCAATTTTTTCCTCGGTTGAGCTGCAGAGGAAAAGAAATGGTGATTAGTCTCTAAAAATGTACCTTTGTAATGCATCCATAGCAGCAAAAGACTAGCAGTTGGACTATTACAGACCTGCTAGAAAACAAATGAAGACATCTCATATTAGATAATCAACAATTTATTTTATGCCATATTGTGTGTATTTTGCAAGTACCGGTCTATTTACAATCCTAAGGCAATACTACATTGAAAGTTTGCATTTTCTTGTGATGCAAGAGTGAAATACAAGTAGATTTTATAGATAGGAATCTCATAGATTGAGACGTAAAGAAAACAAAGATAATTTTTTAATGCTGAGAGTAATTTAACAACTGAGATTGCAGGGAGTGAATTAGCAAATGCTGAACTACAGACTCACGGGAATTAGTGGGTGTGGGTTTGTGGTTTGTGTTACAGAGGAAGTTAGACCCCAGATGACCAGAATGATCCTCTTGGAACTGCAGCTGCCCAGTGATGCATCCTGCAGTGTTATGGTGTGTTTTTTCCACTAGCTAGACTGCAGGTGTCTGAGGTTGTACAGCAAGGAGTATATGGCAATGAAAAGTGAAAACTGTTTGGGATATGTTAGTGCAGCTGCCTGCTGGGCTGCCTGCTGGGATTTGGCCCTACTATGGCAGGGCTCTGGCTGAAGCCATTGGTGTTTGAGGCATGGTGGTCTTGCCTTGATCATCCTGGCACTCCTGATGCTTAAATCATGCTCCATGGTTAGAATTTCCCCACATTCAAGATGTTATGATGTCTGCCAGTTCAACTAGGATAGCTGTAAGGCCAAGTCTCTAACAGGAAAAGCTTTTAACCAAAATCCAATTTGTAAAATAACATGAAACAGAGAAATAAATAGAGACATTTTTAAAAATCTGCAAGACTTTGAGGCAGAAATGTATTTAAAAGATTAAGTCCACATAGTAACTTTTTATTTTCCTCTGAAATTTGCTTCTTACGGTATTAATTAGTTAAAACAGGGTTAGCCCAGTGTTGCAGAGTTCACCTCCTATGAGTCAGACTGAAGTCTAGCTACTATTTTTTGGCTACCTTTATATAGTATGGCTGTGTTTGTCATCACTCCTCTCCATTTTGTAATGTCAGAATGAATAATTTTAGGAATGTTTGTATCAGTTCTGTATGAAACCAGACAAGCTGCAGTTTACTGAGCTTCCAAGGTTCATATTTTCTTGTAAGTTGATAAAGTTGAAAACTTTTCATTTCTTTTTTCTCTTTTTTTATTTTTTACAAGAGGAAAAATACATTGGTTATGCTTAGTTCTTTTTTTTCCCCCACTTCTGCCTCTTTTCCCAACGTGCCAAGTCTCTGATGTGTTTCTCTTGGTCTGGATAAGGGTTCGTTGGGTCTGGAGCAAGGATGGACTGATGAATCAGGGTTTGCAGTGCAGCTAGTTCACCCTGGCAGGCAGAAGCATGGAAACAGGGTCTCTGCACTGTTTGCAGTCCCTGCCAGGATATCTGCAAATCCCTATTAGGATCATATCATGGCTTTTTCCTCAAAGTGAAAGACTTCTTTGAAGGAGTTTCCTTTTATGTGAACAAATCCCACAATGAGCTTTTTAATTCCCCCAATCGCACACTTTGTTCTTCCATCTGTATCACAGATCTTCTTGGTAATTTTGGTCACTGTTCAGGCCACCTACTGCAGCACCAAATGCAGAAGGTCATGTTTACTGTGGTGCAGTTTACTTGAGAACAGTGTCTCCACTGGAATTTGTAAGGAGCTTTAATTGCAGAGCCACTGGGAGTATGTAACTTGGGCATCCCTTTCATCTCCTTTCTTCTGATAACAGATACTCCTCAGTGTTATCCTGGTGCATGCATTAGCATTTCTGTGATAGTCAGTAATCAAAACTTAACACCTCTCTAAAGAGACTTCACAGTTCTTATGGTAGAGGTGCATAGAAGAACTGGAAACATATCGGAATTTACTTTCTATTTTCTTGCTAGTTTGCTGTGGTCCCACCCCACTCCCTGCACCATACTGCCTAAAAAGAGTGTTTTAAAATACTAATTAGTATTTAATAACATTAAAATAACGTCAGTAAGGTTTGTCTCATTTCTTCTTCTGGGCAGGGTTTTTGACTGGGAGTAGATAAAGAGTGATGTTAAATATTCAGGGTATTCTAAGCTAGAAGCATAGATGTTCATAGCATAGTTTTCAGTTGCTTTATGCTGGGATCTCATGTACAGATTTCTCCACTGTTCATCGCCTTGAGCAGATTTTGCACTGGTATAAAATCACAGAGTCTCACAGGTTGGGAAAGATCATTAACCCAGCACTGCTGTCCCCACCATTAACCCATGTCCCTAAGCACCACATCTGCATGTGTCTTGAACATTTCCATGGATGGTGACTCCACCCCTTCCTCAGACAGCCTATTCCAATGCTTTACCACTGTTTTGGTGAAGAAATTTTTCTTAATACCCCATCTAAATCTGCCCTGGTGCAACTTGAGGCCATTATACAGTGGATATAAAGTAGAACTGCTATGATCAATCAATATAAGATTGATAAATAAAATATATTTCAAGTATGTATTAATCTAATAGTGTATTATAAATTAAATTATTCAGTTTATCTTGGCATAGAGATAGATAGCAGAGCTATGATTGCTGGTGAATGTAATTAATTTACTGGTTTATAAACATAAAGTTCTCTAGTGATTATTGCACTATCTCTGTGTGAAAACTTGCATTTGTATTCCAAGTTAGCTTGAAGAAAAATAGGAAAAAAATATGGAAAGTTGTTGTTTTTATCAATATGTAGAACGTCCTGTATTCTCTAAATTTTATCTACATATAAAATACTGTAATTTTGTTTAATGTGATAATATATACAAAAATAGGCCTTGTTAACTGAGGAAAGTCTTCCATCTTAATGCTAAGAACATAGTTTGTTTTCTCTGAGGGTGTAAATCTGCACAGCTCTTTTAAATTTAACAGAATTCCTTTGACTTCCAGTTGTTTTTGGAGAAGGGCCAAATACTGGCAGATAACCTGATTAATGTAGACATTCATACCTGTAAAATCTTTCACTTGTTAAAGGTATAGATCACTTGAGGTTAGAATAAGATGAACATTATTTCATGTAATTACAGTATCTGCAACAGTTAATTTGTGTATCATAGCATTTTAATCAAATGAATGCAGCAAACAAGTTCAAAATGTGGAAAGAATTACTGAAAAGCACTCGTGACCTTTAGTTTAATGATGTCTACTCTCCCTTCTCATTACAGACTATTCAAGTCAGTGATTTCCCTTTTTGGAAAACAAGGTTGATTTAAGGAAAAGGACCTAAGATAAAATGTTGGGGATTTTTTTTTTTTAAATTTTATTTTAAGATTGACTAATCTTTATCATTTTCAACTGGACAGTGTACTGGGCAATAAAGGGGGCTGCATATAGCCCTCAACATAGAACAGTGGATTGTTTCTTCGGGCTCCCAGGTTAAAAGCAGCAGGGGGAAACTGAAATGTTCTTTTTACCAAAACACAATTTCAAAATAATTTTAATTGGTTTTGTTCACAGCCTCAGAAAGGGCATGGTGCATTTCTGAGGCCACTTTTGCACACCTTTATTTAGCCAAGGCAATAACCACAGGTAACTACCTGTGGTACAACTGTACGTGATGGGAATTGTCTGGCTGGAAAGGAGCTCAGCAGAGAGTGGCCAGTGAGTCCTGGTGAACACCAAGCTGACCATCAACCCACAATGTGTCCTTGCAGCACAGAAAGCCAACAGCTTCCTGAGCTGTATGAGGCAGGCTGTTACCAGCAGATGGAGAGAGGTCACTCTTCCCTGATCAGTGATAGATCTGGAGCTCTGTGCCCAGTTCTGGACTTCCCAGTACAAGAGAGACATGGATGTATTGAAGGACAAAGAATCATGAGGATGAGTTAAGAACTGGAGAATCTGTGAGTATGAGGAGAGGCTGAGGAAGCTGAACTGAGGGAGAAGAGAAGAAAATAGAATTAGTCTCCTCAGAGGCACCCAGTGACAGGAAACACAAACTGATGCACAGGAGTTTCCTCTGGACCTAGGAGAAACCCCACTTTTTCTATAAGGGTGGCACAGGTTGCCCAGACAGGCTGTGGAGTCTCCATCCTTGGAGACATTCAGAGCACAATGGGATGCTCTCCTGGGCCACCTGTTCTTGCACACCCTGCTCTCACAAGGTGATCAAAGTAGCCAATCTCCACAGGTGCATTCTAGTCTCAGTTACCATACAATTCTGTGATTTCATGAAGGTGAAATACATAAGAGAATATTTTCATTGCACTTCATTCCACATTCCCAGTGGTCTGTTAATAACACAGGAAAATTTACCCACTTTCATGATTAAACTTCTGAAAAACTGTCTTTGAATATTTCTTAAGCTGCTGGAATATATTCTCCAACAGTCTGGAAAAAGCCACTAGAGTCTATAATTGTGTTTACGGAGATGAAAGAGGTAAAATAAATCTTCTGTGCAGTAAAAAAATGTAAATACAAATTTCAAAGTTAAAATGATAGGCATATAGGAAAGACTGAAAGTCAGAAGAGGCCTGTGGAGATCATCTGGTTCAACCTTCTGGTGCAAGGGCTGTGGATGAGGTTATTCAGGGTCGTATGAAGCTGAATTAGCAGGAGAAATTGTACCTTTTCCCTGGCTGCCCATTCCATTTCTTATATCCAGATGAAATTTCCCCTGAAACAACTTGTACTCCTAGTCTGTTGTCTTGTTGCCATGCATGGTACTGAAGAGACAGAGCACCTTCATCTTCTCTATAGCTTTTTTTTTTGGTTATTGGTAGACAGACATCTCCCCAAGGCTTCTCTTCTATGAATTACCCAAGCACATTCCCTTGTAGACCCCTCTTTGAATGTCAGTATATCCAGAATATCCAGTCCTCTCACTGCTTTGGTGGTCTGTTGCTGGATCACCTACATTCTTTCTCTCTTTTAAACTGGAGGAAATACACTCCATGTAGTCCATGTGGACATGTTTCTTCTGGTAAGATTTAGCAGCACAAGGAGATTTTTCCAGAAGTCTATGAGGATGTCTCATAGCTAGTTGTAAGTATCAAAATAGATTTCCCAAAGTCTAAAGAGAAATAAATCTCACTTTTATGGGATAATTTTCCAAGATAGTGCAGAAAAGGATTAGTCATAAGGGTGATGTAAAATATAACAAGTTTGAACCTACTCTGGCTGTTTTGGAATGACCTATTTACACCGGGTTCTATCTTAACAACTGTACTTTGAATGCATGTTGTTATTTTTTTGTTACTCAGAAGTGGTGCTTAATATATTTAATATTTTTAGTGCCCTACAGATACCAAAGCAACGTTTGGGGTCCACCTAAAAGTAGTAGGAGACTGGACAGGTATGTAGAAAAACAATTCCTTTTCAGAGACAAATGCCTTTACTTGAACTGTTCTCACTTTCTGGCTTCAGCACAGTTGTTCCTTGACTGCGATGTATTCTCACTAGAGATTGTTCATGCTTGTTTTCCCAAAATTGTTTTTATTACATTCTTGATGCAATCCCTGCTTTATTCAGATGTACTGTTTCTTCGAATAACATGTTTTTCCGACTACTAACTGATCTTCTGATTGCACTGTAATAATTTTCAGCGTTTCTCCATTTCTGCCTTTTTCTTGCTTTTGGGTAGCCTGCTACCCCTGCGCAGTGCAGTGCCTCTGTACATAGTAGTGTCTGCAGAAATGCTGAAATGTGCAGCTCCCAGATAAGTGGATTTTGATGCCAACAGTTTGGATGGCAGCCAGGTTAATTAACGCCTGTGGTACACTGAGATTACAGGTTTGCTTTCATGTTCTTCCATGCTCTTCCATTGCTCTTTGAATGTCCTCCAGACCAGAGGTGCAAGCCAGGATTCCCTGCAGAGGAGTAGGGCAATTTGGTGCTCCCTGTGACAGTTGTATACTGAAGTGATAGTTGTCCTTATTCCTTAGCGCCTGACTTTGTTCTTGCCCAGCATAGCATTTCCTTGTAAGGAAGACAGATACACAGCAGGGTCTGGTTCATTTCTTATGAAGAAATGTTCTCCCTTTTAATTTGTATCAGCTTGTGTGTTTGTGGAATTGAGTCAAACGAGCTTGTCGCCCTAAAAGGGATTAGACCAATGCAGAGATAATAAGTCTATGCATATTTGCTGAACTTTCCAGTCTGGCTGCATACTTGCCTCTGCAAGACTTCAATAGGCGAAGGCTGGGAGGGCGATGCCATATGCACATGTGTTCCATAATCCCCCTGATTTTCTCTCCTTGCTTGAAGTGTTGGCCAGACAGGGGCAGATTAGCCTCTGGTCTGCCTCAGAATGATGGCCCTTTTTTTGTCAAGCATCATTCCTGTGTGGGAGGTGACAGCAGGCCATTTGGGAAAGTGGGATGGAGAAGTACTAGCTAAAGGATTTTTCCAAAGTAAGTGGCATCTTTACAGTTTTCTGATTACCTACTTGGTGTGAATTGCTCCCTTTTAGCATTTAAGTATTATCCTCCCAAGTCAGTATCTGTAGTCTCCACTGAAAGGAAGGGCTGTGTGATATTCAGGACACTGTCACATTACAGAGACCGTTTATTGTGGTAGCTTTGCTCAACAGAAATATCTCTCCCAGTGTCAGATGTGCTGTTGAGAAGCAGACAGTTTACCCAGCCCTTTATGCCCATCAAAACCATGGAGCCCTGCTCTCACTCATTCCCTTAAGCCCTGTGACAATTAATAATTGTCTCTAATCTGCTGACTGTTTGAGGAAGGATTATTGTATTTGCCACATTCCTTATTATCTTTCTTAAGCATGCTCTAAAGGCTGCTACTGCAGACAGGATATTAGACTGGAGGAGTTTTTATGAGACATACTGTCATTTGAGGTCTTCTCATGACCTAGTCTCTCAGCCATTATCCTATTTATTAAAATTCTCTTTTGTATTGCCGTCTCCCATTCCTGACAGTTTATACCTGACACCAAAGAGACCTGACAGTTTATTTCAGAGAACTCAATAACAAGCCTAAAGTAAAAGGATAAAAGAGAGGTGCAGATATGCCATGAAATGCAGAGAAGAACTGGTTAGTTGAGGTGTTTCTCCTCTGGATAGCTTTAGCTTCTGCTGCCTGCACCTGGGAGATATGGTGAAGGAACATTTCCTGCCACTAGCTGTAAGGACAGGAGAGGGAGTACAGATTACTGGCAAACCAATTCTGCAAGTTGTTTCAGGTCAAGTCTCTTAACAGTGTCTCTGACTGATATTTTGAAAATGTAATAGAATACCTTGTTTTGTAGGTTGAGAAAGCAACTGCATGTCAAGAGAAAAGGGGTAATATTATTTTCAACTCCTGATGAGAAGTTGCTATTGATGGGAAGTAATTTATTGCCCGTATCCCAGTGTATATAATTTTGGATTTCAAATAAAATAAGCTGAAAGAAGCAGCTTTTGGAAAAGTTAGTCATTCTAGAAATAATGCTTTGCACAAGAGCCGATACTTTGTTGATTTTCAGGCAGTACTGTTATTTGCTTTTTAAAATCAATTATTTGAATAATGGAAAATGTAGGACAGAAAAAGTACATAAGAGAGGAAGTAGCTACAAAAACAGTAGCTCTGAGACCTTTGCAAATTAACTGGTAATCTAGACACCCTGTTTCATGCTCCATTCAAATGAAATGGTGCTAGCTGAGCTTGGAACAGCTGAGAATCTGCCCCCCTCAGAAGCAGATTTGGATAAAAGCAGAAACTTTCCTTACATTATATAAGCACCCACATCCTTTTCCAATACAAATCTGAGATCTCCTATTTCTCACCCATGTTGTGCTGGTATTAATAACTGTATAGTGCTTAACTTTCATGTTCATCACAGAAAACAGACTCACAGGCACTGTCATTGCTGTAATGTGCCCTCAGATGCCTTTGAAACACATATTTTCACCTGAAATGGTTCCCATAGCTCCCTTTGTAGACCTCTGACCTGTTTATATGTCTAGTTTAGGACAAGACAAGCCAGCCTCAAGCATGCCTTTTTCTCTTCATTCGTTGTAGAGAGAGTATATGTATATACAATCTCACTGCCTCAGAGGTAGGTTGTTTAGTTAATTGGCAACTAGTTGTGATTTTTCCCATGTAAACATTTCTAATTTGAATTTTCCTTCCATCTTTTGCCACGTGCCGTGGGTATTGTGAACAGGGGAACAGCTATCATAGACCTTCCTAAAAATGAGTGTGTGATTATGCAATTGCTGTCCTTGTGCTGACGTGTAACTGCTAAAGTCGGCACCTATTGTATTAACAAAACATTCCATGGCACTGTGAAACCTGTGGCTGTGGAGCACGGCTTAGCTGGACAGTCAGGACCTGGGTGCCCAAGTTAGGATATGTTTACAGTGGCTGATCTGTGGTGATTGCACACGTGCAGGTTGGTTTTTCTCCGTGGTGCTGAGCTGAGTCAGCCTGTCTTCCTCTGTGGCTTCCTCAAGCTGAGCCAGAGGGTGTTTAAACCCTGCAGTAGCATCGAGGGTCCTGCAGTGGCTCATGCACAGGTCAGAGCTGTGAGGTGCATGGATGAGCTAATAAGCTGATCTTGTGACTGGCCACCCCCTCTAAATACCTGTTTTGTTCTGCTTCTCTTAGTACTTGTGGCCACCTATTTTTCCTTCAGCTTTGAAGTAATTGTTGGCTTAGTATTTACAACACAATTTTTTTCAAGGATTTTTTTTGCCCCACTTACTGTCTAGTTTGTCTTTAGCGTTGTCATCTATCAGCCTTATGTCTCTTCTGTCCTTGCTGCTGCCTCAAGTACTACTGCTTGTTTAGTTTTAAAGCTGACATTTCATCTGGCACCTCTGGAGGGAAAAACAGAGACCATGGGCCATGCCTCGCATCCAACAACTTGACAGCAGTGAAAAAAGACATGGCAGTGTATCAAGACAATGTGTCTCATTCACTAGGCAAACTTCAGGGTGGGAGACAGAAAGTGATATTGATGATGCAGAAATAAAAGACATCAGAAGACGTGCAGTGTGTTTTTGTGGAAAACAAATACACAGCACTCAGAGGTGTTGAGGTGAACTGCATGCCTTAAGGCAGTGAAACATTGCTGTTACTTGCTGGAACAAATTGATGTGGCATTGTGCTTATAACACAGATGCTGTTCTGTGCTCTACAGTAATTTGTATAATTTTTATGTAGCAGTGGCACCATGCTGCTGTGTAGTTGTGTATGTTACTAGAGACATTTTCAAGGCTTGTCCTGAGCACTGTGGTATTTATTGTGGAGATGCCACAAGAGCACTTGAGTACCAGCCATTGAATCTGAGAGTTCTGTCCTATAGGTTACTAAGTGTCATGGCAGCAGGAGGTGGTGATGTGTGCAGGAACTGTCCACAGAGTCAGAACAGACAGATTATGGAGTACTGATGTGCTTCACCCTGATAAACTCCAGATCTCATCAGGAAATATATATCTTTGCTTCATTTTCTTTTGCTACAGATGAAGTTATGCCTGGTCACTGGGTCATTCAGGTACAGGCAACCTTGTTTGGAGTCCTGACATAGCATAATGGGAATTTTTGTCACATATTGTCATAGTCCTTTTTCTGGAAGGTCCAGATTTGGAGCAGGAAGTTTCAGGAGGGAAAAACAAACAAACCATTTTCCAGTTAAAAACAACAATTTTCCAGAGCATGGCAAGTGTTTGAAAACATGGATCTTGTTTAATTCCCTATGGAGTAAGACCTGAGACGGCAAACAGTACACACCCCAAATTACTTGTTTTTAAACAGGAAAAAAAAATAAAAGAAGGCAGTTGTTTGGGATTTTGGAGCCTGACTAAAGATTTTTCTCACATTGACCAGAAGAAGAAAATGACATGCCTTTTAAGTGCCTCAGAAGGAAGAATGATCTGAACATTCTAGTCGGGAGAGTTTGTCAGGAGTATTTGCATGACTATGTTAAGCTCTTGCAGCTCCTGATTTAGGGGATGCCTGAAGTATCCTGCACTTACCTGGAACTTCTCATCAAGTGTAGGATCTAGTAAAGAGGGAATATTTTGTGTTAAGTAGCCCTGAGAACAGTTTTAGATGTATTGTTAGTGGATCTTGATTCTGACTGGAGGCATGTGTAGAACAGAAGATGACAAGAAGGAATAATAAGATTACAAAGTCTGTCCACAGGAAGTGACAAAGTTGTCCCAGGTTCACTGTAACTGCTACTGAGTTTCTTTAAAAATATCTACTCACTGGTGATGAACATTTGGTCAATTCTTTTGCTATTACCTCAAGCTCTGTTTGATTTGGGCCTTTTCCATTCCATAGTAACATTTTTTTGTGTTTAGTTATTCCATGAGATTCCTGGCAGGGTGTAAAGGTGTTAATGACGTGGTGCTGTCAGTTGTTCCAGCAAAATCTGTGTGTGGTTTTGGAAGAACAGGACAGCGATGAGATAGGTGTTATTTTCCACTGATAGATTTTATGACTAACAATTTTTGTATTGTCAAGGAATCTTACTTACACTTCTGAGGAAGATAGCAGAATTGAGTACTAAAAAGGTTTAATTGTGTTTCCTTTTAAAATTTGACATTAATAATAAAATGATACGGTTACATTACTGGGAAGTTAATATGCCTTAACAGTATAATTAAGCATAGTGTACAGTAAAGAATACTGATTTTATTGTTCATTGCCATTAATGCTCATTATTTATTTTATTTATTCCTGAGAAAAGCTCAAGAAAAGGCAGGATTAAGAGATTGAAGAAAAAGGAGAACAGATTTAGTTTACTGACTAAAAGGGGTTGAAAGCCCTTTTCCTCTGATTAAAGAACTAATGCTGAAGGTGAACACATCTGAATTTTTGGCTCCAGACCTGGATTGTTTTACATTAGTTGAACTCCAGCTGACTTAGTACCAAAAACAGTGTAACTTGAGTCAAATCCAATTTGAACAGTTAATGAGTTTTACGTCTAGAGGGGAAAAAAGACATTTGGGTGAGAAAGCTACACTGAAGGAAATTTTCTCCTACACAGAAGTCCTTTCTTGATGCATCCTGTTATTTGTAAACTTCAACATTTTTGCATATCTCAGTCACATTTTAATCATATAATGATTATAGAAAATGCCATGACTCAATGATGTAAATTTATTTTTGACCTTTGATACATTATGCACTGGATGTGTGGATGTTGCTGTAGCTAAGAATTGATCCAGGAACACAACATTGCAGGATTTCTTGTCGTGCCTCAGACATTTTCAGCACTCTTAGGAGCTACAGGAGTGAAGCCTGTGGAGCACATTAGCATGTAGCAGCTGATAGAATCAGAATGAATGTAGGAAAAAAAAAAAAAAAAAGGAAAAAGCTCTCCACTTTGAAAATAGAATTACAAGAGAGAAAAGCTCTAGGACATGTATTTGAGTGGACTGCCAGGCATATTTCTGGTTTTGTAATCACTGTGTGCTGTGATTGCTTACTTAAGAAAGCAAAGTTGCTGTTCTGGAGTTGCCTGTGTTTCACCATTTTTCTGTTAAAGTCTGCTTAGGAAAGACTCGTTCTTACATAGTTTCTGTGCAGAGGCACACAGCTGCTTCAAGCACTGAATATACAAAGTTTGGCTGGATTTTCAGGTTCCTTTGTGTGAGCATGATTTCTAGAGAAATACGAGGGTTCACATCAAAATGCCATCTCTTTATGCATATCTGCATTTCCCTGGGGCAATAGATTCTCTTAGATGCCATCCAAGTTCTGCTGAAGAATCCCTGCCAATTGTCTAGCTTTGTTCCCAGTTTGTTGTTACTTCTCCCTTGGGGACAGACGAAAAAAAGACGTATTTCAGATTTGGAATTTTGACTTATCGCACTTAAAACTAAGTAAGTATCTTAAAAGTAGATTTGAAAAATTGCTGTAGTTAATGAGGAAAAATCTATTTCAGCTTTAGAACTTAAAAAAAATGGAAAAACTTGTGTAGGAACTGTAGATATTTATAAATTTTATCATCAGAAGTAACAGTTATCTTTACATGCTCCCAACTCCTGCATGATGCTTGATACTTTCTCAGAATAATTTGAACAAAAATTATGTTACAACCTTGGGATTGTAATATTCTGCAGAGTTTTCAGCTTCAGCCTTTCATGGGCTCTTTTTGTGCTCTTTGTGAAAATGAAGCTCAACATTGTGATGATTGCATTACTTAGTAGGTGTTTTTCCCATGTTTTTTATTTTTTCCTTTCTCCTTTTTTTTGCATTTTTCCTCATTTCAGTGCAAGAGCCACTACTAGAAAATGTGTGTACATTTAAGTTGTTACCCATTTGTGTGTAAATACCTATAGAAAATGAACATGGCACCTTTGAACCTTCTATTTGGTTATCTGTTGTATTAAATCTGAGTTTTGAGACCTTGTATCTGTCTGGTTCTTTGCTTTGTACCCTCTCCACTTCTAGCATTCTCTTGAAGTACAGAAGTTGGGGTTGCTTTTCATTCGCAGTCTTGTTGGTTTGGGCTCCAGTGTGATTTAAAGTGTAGGTCTCTTTTGCATGAAGACCACCAGTGATGGTGGTGGTTGACCTGTCACATTACCTTGTATTGAACTTTATTCCTTGGTCTCTCCTACCTGTCTGCTTATTTCTACTGGTGCTTGGGTAGGAAGGGAGAGGGGCCATCACCCGCTCAGAATTTGTGCTGTGTTCAGCAGTTCATTATGTGGGAGTTGATTGAAACTCCCACAGCATTGCAAATGTCATTGTGATCAAATAATGTGGCCAAACGAGGTTTCCTATTTTCACAACAAACATTATATAACTGCTTGTTGGCATAATATTCACTTTGAAGTTCTAGTTAGGATGTCCCTCTCCTTTATTGCAGTATTTTTCCTCAGTCTTTCTCTAAGTACATTTACTCCACTTTTTGCCCGCTACGTGTCCTTACCCTGAATTTGAGTCATCCTTGAAAGAGCAGTTACCTGTTCCAAAATAGCTTTCCATTCCAAAATACGTTAAAATCAATGCTGGTCTTGTTTGTGGAAGGCAAATCCAACATCCCAAATTTTATCATCAGTTCCCTACAGTCCATTGCAACTCAGCTTTTCATTCATATGCCACCCCCTCCTGTTGCTCAATCCTGTCCTTTTGTATATGCATCATTTCTCAGATACATCAAATACGTGCTGGAAAATCTTAGTTTCACCATAAGGAAATAGTTTGTGATCCAAGAATTTTTAAGAGGCATCTTGCAACCACAGCTGTCTTTTGCCCCAGTCCTCCCTTGGAGAAAGATCCCTTTAAATCATAAATATTATTAATAAAAATCTGCCACCACACACTTGTATAGTTATCAAGTGCAAAAATAGGATTCAGGTGTATGTGGTAGCCTCAAAAAAGTTGACTTCTTCTTTTAAAGAAACAAATTAAACCAAACCTCAGAACTTGCACTGAAAGCATCATGTCTTGAGCACTGGCCAAGTTCCAGCAAGTTTCCACAGCTTCTCCAAACAGATATTTTGGTATCTGCTATGAACAGAAGAGTTTGGTTTAAAATATTTATGGCTGCACATTTTATATGAACCACACACAAAAATACATGCTAATCACAGCTCTGTACTCAACTTTGAACCTCGTGGTCTTATGCCTCAAAGTTTGGATATCCCAATGCAGAGCACAGAGGTGGAGGCAAGTTCCTAGTGGGAATGGAGTCAAACTGACAGTGCAATCCATGTTTTAGTATAAAGGCATCCTTTTGTGAGTGCCAGTCCACTAAATTAATTTGCAAATAAAACTCAGTTTTTTTCCTTTCATCAGGTCCTTAAATGACAAAAGGCAGTGATGTTTTAAGTATAATATACTATAATATACTATAATATACTATAAAGTTTAAGATATAGCAAAGTAAATTAATTACTACTGCATCCCAGTTTTGAGGGAGACTTGAGATGGTGGCTGCTTCATGCTGAATGTGGCATTTCTTTGAGACAAAGGACTCAATTATCTCAATATTAACTAAAGTGCTGTGAGGAGAAACTGTAGGAGGGAATTCATAGCCTGGAAATCACTTTCCAAAATGCAAAGGAGATTGCACTGTGTTACATGGAGTAGACTGTGCTGTGACAGCAATAAATAGCCCTTTGGTATGTAGTGTAGCAGCTGATGGGCAGGATGCAGCATGTATTTCATTTCACTGATATTATAACCCACATTTCTGCAGCTCTGGTATGCTCCTGTTCTTCCTCTTTCTTTATTGCTTTGTTCCTCAAAATGGGGACAAAGTGTCAGAGCTTGTTTCAAAAAGGATATTGTGACTCTTATTAAGATAGTTTGTAACATTTGTAGCAGATAAAACCAAAGTGTATAATAATGACATAATATTTCGTGAGAGGGATATTTTGTAAGAAGAAGTAATATCTCTCATTAGATGAGCTGAAACAGCTGGAAAAAAAACCAGGTTGTCTTCCAGGCATGCAGTGCCTTCAGCAGGTTTGACAAAGAAGCATCGAAGACAAAGCAATGAGAAGGGAATGAATAACATTCCTGGCTACTTTTTAAAGCAAGGTTTTCCTTGAGAAATGTGA
This sequence comes from Sturnus vulgaris, assembly GCF_052056855.1. NCBI lineage: Eukaryota > Metazoa > Chordata > Aves > Passeriformes > Sturnidae > Sturnus > Sturnus vulgaris. The sequence goes on along the minus strand of NC_142244.1, from coordinate 39,526,887 downwards.
ACAATAAAATTGCCTAGTAAATGAATAAAATATAAAATATAACAACCCTTTAAAAACAAAAGTTCATATAACTCTAATAGAAAAAAACTAATTCTCAAACTACTAGTTCCTCAAAGAATTCATATGGTCAATAATACTGTCTGAAAGCCAAAAATGTTCCTTGTAAATGCTCTTCCAACTGCCTCTTAGGATTTGTATGTCTCCAGCTTTCTTTATCTTCTCTTGGCTGGGTTCCCAGCTTAGGGTATATTTCTGTAATATGCCATGGTCTCACTCTCTCCTGGAGAGGGACACACTCACATCTTGGCAGAGTGCAGTTTCTGGCAGGGAAACTTGGAAAAGAGAAGGGCATGTGAGAAAACTTAACTATGACTTGTATGAAGTACTGCATTTTATTTATATATATGTGCCCACACGTATCCCTAAACTTTCAGCATTGGGTGTGGTTTTTAAATTTTTAAACTTTTTTTTTCCTCTTATAATCTCAATGTCCTTGATAAACAATGCTTTGATTGGAAATGTTTTCCATCTACAGAAAGTAAAATTTGGACAGTGGTTTACAGAAAGCATCACTGTGTTCTTAGTAATTTGAAGGGAACCTATTCTCCATATAGAAGCTGATAATGAGTGGATGATTGCTTAGCTTTGTGACTTACCTGGAAACAGAAAATTTTTAAGATAAAAGTTAGTAAAACTTAAAATTCTGTAGTGAACGCCATGATCCTGAATAAGAGATAATGCTTCTCTGCTGGGGAGAGAGTCTGGAAAGACTGTGGATCCAAATAAACATATTAGTGTTTTTATATGTGTTAGAGAAAAAGGCACTCAGTGGAGATGACAGCAACTTCTTCCAGCGTTGAGGGGGGATTTTGGGGAGAGGAGGAGTTTCAGAGTTTATTGGCTATTTTGGGTATTGCTCAAGTGTCTGCTGTGAGGATTTTACTGTACTGTCAGTGATAACAAGTCCACCTACAGCCTCCAAAAAGCCTCCTCATATTATAAGAAATTAAAATAAATCAGTGGGCAGTTAGTGTTCTTCACTGCAACAAGCAGCTTTAAGGACTATCTCTTGTCATAAATTTAATGTATTCCCTTATTCATTAAACACAGTGTAAGTGCCATTTCCTCAAGGAAAATGCCACAGACACCCACGCACATTTCAGAGTCAAAGCTTTTGGTGCTTTGCTGTGCTTTGCCAAGTGACTGGTGCCAGCCTGACGGCACAGGGCTTTCCCTCAAGGATTTCACTTACACTGTGTCAGCTGAGTGTCTCTTGAGCTTAGCTGTGGCTGGTCTGAAAAAAGCAAAATTTTTAATTAAAGACATTTTTATAGTTTCTGTTACTTGATGTTTTCATTTTCTAATGGGTTGAGAGGATTATGCTAATTGTGCCCTGTTATTAGCAAGCACAGCAAATGAAATTTTCTCAGTGCAATTTCTAAAAAAAGCAGCAATTCCTTAATCTAAAAATTCGTTAAGAAAGAATATTGCTTTAAAAGTGTCCCATATTTCCCAGTTCATATGCAGCAGAACATGTCATGTCTGCATGAAGAGGATTTGATAATTTCTGTGCCCTTATGTATTGCTGAGTTTGATGGTGCATTGATGTATTGCACCAGGGATATATGCCAGGTCGTAACTGGTAACTGATATCTAATGATAGTTTATACTTACAGGAATTGGCAAAATCACTTTTTCAGATAAAGATGTGCCAAGTCATTTCCTTACAGTGATGTGAGGAGCTGTTTGATCCAGATCATGTTAAATCACATGTTCTTTGTTCTAGAGAATAGTTGTCAGTTTGGTATTGAATTGTAAAATTTTTCAGCTTTCCTCTCCAGTTCAATGCTTTACTCTTGACTTGAGTAATAACAGACTTTCTATCATGTAAAAGCATATCTATTTAATATTTCATTATGTTCATAACATTATAGTTGAAAGATGGAGATGACAACCTCATAGAGAATCTCACAGCAAATTTTTACAAGTCCACACAAGAGCTAGTGTGAAGTCAATAAATATAGGTATTTGTAAGAAATTATGAATTAAGAATAAATGAAAACTACCCAGACTAGGTTGTATATAATAGTTTATATTCAGGCAGTTGTCTGGCTTCAGTTCTCAAGAATGACTTGTCTAATTCAAATGTAAGAAGAAATAACAGAATTGCTCACATCAGGGTGAAATTAAACCATGCTTTGGAAACATTTTCTGATATAACGTTTTATTACCTATCAAAAAAAAAAAAAAAAAAACAACAAAAACAAACACCCCAAAAAATAAGGAGGAAAACAGTATCTAATGGCTCATTTCATTTGTCAGTCATTGAAATTATTTCCTGCTATGGTTTTGATATTGCCCTTTGAGAGATGTTATAAGAAATGGAGCCTCAGATGTGATTATATCTTTGGAAAAAAATGTACATTTCTTCCCAGTGGATCATCCCCAGCTGACTAGCAAAACTTATATAGGAAATAGGATCCAGCTGAGCTCTGATCACATTATCCTGTGTAATGCTTCAGTGTAACTAGTGCTTTTGGAATTTGTGTGTGTTCTCTGAAAGAGACAGGCAGCTGAAAACACCAGGGAAATGATTTTTAGATATCAGTGGAGTCCCATAGTACCCTGTTTCTGCTTTTGTTTCTTACTTGCAGTCCCACTGTTATTTCTAGCAGTTCCATTCAGCTGCACAGGCATTTCCCACACAGTATCCAGCACAGTGCAGCTTCCCCTCTGGGAACAGCCGAGCACCTTCCGTGCAGGTATTCACACAACCTGGCTGTGAGCAAGGCCAGGTTATGCCTGATGATCCCTCTAAGGTCAGCTGAGCCTTGGTGATTAGCAGCATTGGTGATCAGCAGCACAACTCAAGGCTGCTGTTGGAGGGATGAGGGCTGGGCCATCTCTGCTTTATATTCCAAGGCTGTGAGTAAGGGTGAATTAACAAGGAAACTCCCATTCTCTTTCACGAACTCCTTTTTTCTTTGGCATTCCCCTTCTCCTCCCCTCCCTTCCCCAGCTAAGAGAAGCCAGTATTTAACCTGCCCAGCCTGTCTGAAGCTTCCTGCAGAGCAGTTCTTGCCCCACATGTCTATCAGTGTGGACAGCTGTCTCCTGACCAGCTGTGTCCCTCTTGTCAAACAGACACGTGTTTGCAGTTTTATCCAAAGGTGGCAGTCATTGGGAGCAGCACAAAATATTGCTATTCATATTTTTTTCACAAGCAGACGTGCTGAATATATCCTAGAATCATGGAATGGTTTGGGCTGGATGAGACATTAAAGATCATCTAGTTCCAGCCTTGGAGACACATAAAACCCAACTGAACATGGCCATAAGCAACCTGCACTTTCTAACCATGCTTAGAGCAGGACTAGATTATCTCCTAAGATTTCTTCTGCCCTCAACAACTCTGTGATCTCTATAGTTATTATACAGTAATTTATTTGCATATTTAGAGTAATGATGAAGTTGTGTCTGTATTAGTAAGAGGGTGAAATGATCCCATGCTTACAGTTTAGGTCATCACCAAATATGAATAGGCAAAAGCCCAAGAATGAGTTCATAGTGACTGGTAGTGGTTTTGTTATGGTACAGAATTTCAGTCTTGGATAGGGTTAATACCATTATTTTGTGACTGCCATATTAATCTCTTTAATGAAAAGTTCTTGTAGCTTGTTCAAATGTATAAAATATAAGACACTTGCAAACCTATTTTTAGACCTGCCTAAAAATACCAGTGGATGTATGTCTGTGGGTATGTGCTGGTGTTTAATATATTTGGTGACAAGCTAATACACATGGCTGGAAATGATGAGACCATGGCAGCCCAAGAATAACACTTTGGAGTCGTGATAACTATTTCCATGAAGACATCAGCTTAGTGCTCAGCAGCAATAAAGAGAAAAATTATTAGGAGTGGAGTAGAGAATAAAGCCAAGGAGATGCCTGTGCAGCTGGTGGGTGTTTCTGTGGTGCTACCAGGACTTCAATCCTGCATGCAGGTCTGGTCTTCATCACTCAGACATGACACTGGCCAGGGTTCAGGAAGGAACAGCAAAGAAGCATGGAGAGGCTTCCAAACATGGGATAAATTACTATGTAGGGACTTTTTAGCCTGAAGGAGATATAATTCAGGGTAATATAGCCACAGTCTGCAAAACCATGCATAATGCTGGAAGAGTGGATGGGTGGAGCCTGATTGTTCATGGTTTCTGCCAGTATCAGAGTTTTTTTGGCCAATAAATATAGTCAGGGAGATTTCAGAGCAAACATAAGGTGATGAATCTTCATGTAGTAGGTGAGAAACACACTTGTCAAAGAGTGTGGAATGGATTAGGTTTACATAGGGACTGGGCAAGTACTTTAAAAAGAAGTCTAAGAATGTCTTAGTAGACAAACCACCTTAGACTCAGGAGATGCACTGACATAGAAAAGCTTGAAAGCAGAAGGGTCTTACCCTGTAGTCATTTTTCCATAGATGTGTCCACAAATCGATCCAGATATTAGAGCAGGGGGCCTTGGTGTGAATCAGTACAGGCTGATGAGTTGTGCCTTTGCTCAGCCTTTTGAGGCAAACCCTCTGGAGATGTGCAGAGCTGGATAGTATTGCAGTAATTGCACAGCTGGCTAGTAGCTCCATTTCAGTGTTAAAAAGTTCCATGTAGCTTTTGAAAGGTTGGGCTTTCTCCAGTTTCTGTATCAGATTGCAAATTACAAAAAGAGAACCAGTTGACTCTCCCCTGCTTTGTATATTTTGAGTATTTTTTTTCTTTTTCTATTAAATAAGGACTTTTTAGAACAAGTGTCACTACAATGTCTTAAAGCCCAAAAAGATATACTGGTGCCTAATAGTTTCTTCTGACTTGTTATGAAGGAGGAAAGTACTAGTGAAAGAAATGGTAGTTGAGCCTCCCTGCATTTGCTCATGAGGAGCTCAAAAAGCAAAGTACGGCTCTTGGCCAAAGGCCACTGTAGAATGCAGTGATATAAAAAGTCTGCATAGATAACGTTTCCTTCACACCATATATTTATAAAGGTATTTTTGAAAGTTGAAGTTTTGTGTTGTTTAGAAACAGTGCTTTACTGTTGCACTTTGTAAGAGCTGAGTTGTGGAATGAGCTCTACTGTCATGAGAGAAAATAATCTTCAAGTGCAGTAAGTGTCTATCTCTAAGGCAAAAAATGTTCCTTGACTAAGGTTCCTTTATAATTTTGAACACCAGCAGTCAGCTAATTCCCAGGTCCAGTTGGGAGTTGCTGTGTAACCTTCAGAAGGATTTCTAACTCAGTAGTGAGCATCAAGGCTGCTTGACTTTGTTATTGTGTCTGCTTCTCTTCCCGGGCTGTCTGGGAGACCCAGGTCTGGCAGTGATGTCCTGTCAGGTCAGTCATACAAAATGCAGTCTAAATATGGTCCTCAGAATCTCTCCTTCCTGTTTGGAAACAAAACAAGTGATGTTTTTTCCTTCCCATCATTGATCTTCCAACCTTTTAAGATTCCTGAGACAAGAACTGCCTCTTGCTGTTTCTTCATTGTCTTATATATGGGTATATATACCTAAATCATGCAAGATGTTTGATTATAGTGTAAATAAGGGAGATCTAGTTAGAAATAAATCCATCCAAGCTAATTTTGACATCGCAGTTGGGACAGTTTAAGGACACAAGAAAGCACCTGGAATTCCATCAGGAAAAGGATTTGCTGATGCTAGAATAAGGGAGGGAGAATGATTTTGAACTGGTAGGCACAGAGCTAGAGAAAAGAGAAGGAGCGTTTTAGGATGCAAACACAGTTTAGGAAGGAAACTAGGGCGTACATAGACTTTCTTTAAAGAAAGGAGGACTATTCTTCAGGTCCAGAGTGACTTCAAGTTTGGACTTGAAGTCCAAAGTGACTGCAGACCTATGTAATGATTAGCTGAATTCCTTATTTTTCCCGCTCTGCTTAACTTCTGTAAAAGAAAATGTTGAAAGGAAGGATGTTCACTGTTTATTCACTTACCTTAGAAAATGGAGAGTCCACTTGCCTTTCTATAAAGGCTTCTCTATTTCCCTTAAATAAATGTTAACAGCAAAGGGTTTGTATATATTTTTCAGCTTTCTGGGTTTTCACTAGTTTTCAGGGTTTTTCAGTAGCTCTGTGGATAATGACCCTGAGCAGTCTTCAGATGACTGATCAAGAGGGAAGGAAATGGTGGTGAAAAATAGGAGAATTAAACTCCATGAGGCTTAATAGACTGAGAATCATGGAAGTTCAATCTGGTCAAAAAGCCTGTCTCTATCAACAAAATATGTGTGTTTCAGGGAAATTCCAAAGCTGATGATGTAATAATTTTGGAACCTTTTGATCATCAGCATTAACTTACTATCTTTTTTTTCCTCCCCTTTTAATCTCATGGAGGATATTTGTAGCTCTGACTCTTCAAGAGGAGAGAAGTGATAGCTCCTTAATTTCAGGAACTTCAGCCATTAATAAGCCACAGGTCAAACTAAAATATCAGACATTTATGCCATCTTGTTGCTCATCATCATTTTATAGCCCTTAACTGGCAAAGGCTTCTTCCTAAATGCCTTTTATTTTTACAGGGCACTGCAAAACTACTTATGGCAGCATTTCCAAATTTACAGAGCTTGAAAACAAGTCAGATTAGTGGATCTCAAATCCTATTAAATATCATCATCAGTTTTAAGAAAGCTTACTTCTTTTTAAATATATTTTGTTGTAATTACTGCAAGTTGTTATTCATGACATAAAAGGTATTCAGCCCACTGTGCATTTTGCATAAAACTTGGCAGGTTTTTAGTGTGAAATTGCAGGACTTAAAAGTGTCCTTTTGAAAGGTGGAACTGCTATTTGTTTCTCAGTGAATGCAGAAGAGGTAATTACAGGAATATGACTACAAAATATCCAAATGTATAAGAGTGTCACTATGGATAGACCATTTGGTAGATAGCTTGGCTGGCTGCTGACCTGCAATTTCTGTACTTTATAACTGATGAAACTATTCTGTTCTCCCACTCTCTGGTTGCTTTCTCATTACATTTCTATTTGTTCTTATTAACTTGATTTAAAAAAATCCATAAAACTGGTATTAAAAAAATCCTTGTGCTGTTAAGCTAATTGCCCTCGGTTTTACAGTGTTCTTAACTGAGTTGATTGTATGCAATTCAACCTTTTTTTATTAGAGGTTCAGAAACTGGTCCAAAGGTGTTGGGTAAAGGTGGCTGGGATAAACAAACCAGAAATTTCTCAGACTTCAGTTGTATAGTGCAGTGACCTCATAGCTTCATATGCATCAGACCCTGAAGGAGCAGAGATTTGATTTTTGAAGACCCTTGGAATTCAGCAGAGTGAAATCACAGTGCAAGTGTAGTCAGTTTGCTGTTATTTTCTGTAAGGTATTTTGAACAAGAAGGAGCAAGAAAAGACAACCAAAAGACCTGACTTTTAAAGTCAAACCTTACACAACTGCAGTGTGTGACTTTTGGCATAATTTTTGAAGTGCTAAAGCAATAAGAGCTTTATTTTGTCAGGGACGTGACAGATTTAAAAAACAAGGCCAATGTTCTTTGTGCCACAGTGTGTTTCTGTCTACAGAATGTGAATAATAATGTGTTTTAACTCACAGGGACTTTCTATACAAACTATTTTTCTTCACTTTGAGAAGCCCCAGATATTAAAATATTGCAAAAATTTCCTTTGTCTCTCTTTCCACTTCTGTAATAATATATCCTGGAAGAAGGAAACTTGACTGTGTAACCAGTTTGAGTGACCTTCAGACCATATGCCCATTCTTGCTCTTATTTTTCTGACATTACTGTCAACTCACCATACTGAGCATAACCCCATTCTGTTTTGAGAACAAATATTGCATTAATCTAAATATTTTAGGGGAAAATTTCTCTTGAAATGCATCCTTCTGTCCTTGTAGATTAACTGGCTTGGCATAGCATGTATTACCATAGAGATGGTAAGGGCATTTATAACTGAGATTCCAGTAGCTGACTTCTGAATATGTTATGCTGGGAAGGGGAGGAGGAGCAGAAGATAGAATAGAGAGAAGAAAAATTAGATAAAGGACAGGGAAGAAATATGTATAAATATATAGGACATGTTAAATCCATAAAGATTTCAATGGCAAACTTTCCCTTTATAGTCTGCAGCCTCCCTGATTTAGGAGGACGGGGCATAAGACTGTGTTATTACAACCAGTCTCCCGTCATCACAGGTAGCTGATTATGCTACATGTTTAGCTAAACATGTATGGTCTCAATGAGACTGCCTAGATTTAACTAAGAGCTTCTCACTGGTGAAGGATTTGGAAGGAATTATACACTCAAAATGAAAGCCAGGGGGAAGCTGAGGCACTCATCATAATGAAAACATAAGTTTGAGCATAAGATGTGACTGTGCAACCCTTCTTAATGTCTCTGAGAACTTTGTCCTGTGGGCAGACTTACAGGAGCATCACAGAGACAGGCTGCAGTGTCACATGTAACACTCAGCAGAGCAACAAAACAATCAATGGTATAGCTGTTCTCAGAATAATGTGAACGATCCTGTAGCTAGTACAGACTTAAACTCATGCAAATTGTATTGAATAGAATAGAATTGAATTGAGTAGAATGAGGAACAGAGAAGATAATTGCCAGTTTTCAGATGTAAGCTACCTTGGCTAAGTAAATGTTATTCTTTTTTTTTTTTTAACGAATCAGACCAACACCTAGACAAAAGCATCACAGGAAAAGGGACTCAGTTTTGGAAGACACCTCTCTAAAATTATCCAAGTAATGAAAAGATTGTGACTTGTTTTAGTTGTATTGATCAACTACTGATTGCAAACTAAAATAATATTAAAATGCCATAATTTTTGGTTTCATTAGTTCTCAAGTCTTTCATTTGTTGTAGCATGAATTAGAACAAGGTCTTAGGTTTCTGAAAAAATTCTTACCCCTTTGGGAAGCTATCGTTGTGACTTTGTTCTTGTGAATTGAAAAGCCTTTTCTTGTAAAGCATTAGTCTTCTCATATTTACTTTTGTAAGAGCACCGAAAGCACCTGTGCTGTCAGTAGCTCCCAAAGCTCTTGTCACTTCCCTCAGCACCTCGATGGATGGTCCTTAAAGGCAGTAGTGTCATTTGTACTAGAGTGACTTTGTATGCACACATACATGCAATAGGAGAATGTCATAGACCTGAAAAGTGACATGAGTCCAGAATGGTCCCATGGGACAAATCAGTCCTAAAGATTCCTGCATGCCATTTCTCTTAAGAGGATTTACAGGGCATGGAGGTCAATGTGCTGGGAGAAGCTGTAGAGTAGAGATAAGGTGCAACACTACCGTATTTCTATGATGTCCTGGTTTCAGCTGGAACAGAGTTGGTTTTTGTAGTAATAGTTGGTACAGTGCTGTGTTCTGGATTTAGGATGAGAATAATGTTGATAACACACTGATGTTTAGTTGTTGCCAGCTAGTCTTTATGCTAAGACAAGGACTTTTCATCTTTACATGCCCTGCCAATGAGAAGGCTGGAAGGTATAAGGAGTCGGGAGGGGCACAGCTGACCCCAACTGGTCATAGGGATATTCTGCACCATATGGCATCATGTTCAGTGCATAAACAGTGAGGAAAGCTGGCCAGGAGCCTCTGCTCAGGAACTGGCTGGGCATTGGTTGGCAAATGAGAGCCAGTTGCATTGTGCATCACTTGTTTTGTGTATTCTAATTATTTTTATTTTTACAGCCATGATTATCATTTCTTCCCTTGTCTGTCCTAATAAACTGTCTTTGTCTCAACCCATGAATTTTCTTGCTTTTACTCCTCTGATTCTCTCCCCCCTCACCATGGGGGGAGTGAGTGAGCAGCTGTGTGGGGCTTGGTTGCTGTCTGAGGTTAAACCATGCCACATGGAAAAATGAGTAAAGTCATATGGTGAAAAGAAAATACATCTGCCTGGGAAATTTGCCAGAGTTGGGGGGGGAGGGGCAGGGAAGGATGACTTTAACTAAAACAAGATCTAGTAGGAAAACTTTTCAGGCCAATTTCAGATGCCATAACTTGGCTGCTTTTGCTCCAGCACTGGCCAGCCCTGTCACATTACCATTCAAAATATTTTCAAGATCACTGCTTTCTGAATTGAGTACTGGAGTGCAGCCAGGTGGCCTTGATCAATGTGAAAGGGCAGCAGCACAAGAAAAAGTCACAGAGTAGGAGATAGAGATGGAGTATGGCTCTCTGCCTGGGTGATATCCATCTCAGAGGGAACAATGGGGCAGGACATATCTGCACACTCACGCAGATGTGTTTTGTCTCTCCCAGAGAGTCACAGATCTTTACCAAGATCTGAAACCAGCTTTAGTCACCTACTGTGATGTGGTGTTGTGCAGCATTGAGCTGAGGAAGAAGTGTCTCTCTTTGTTTTACATCACTGTCACCCCTGGTTACAGGCTCTCAAAAGTAAATTAGCTGTGCCACCACAAAGATCCCTAATCATGGTGTCTCACACCATGTTCTAGAGATCAAAATCCCTCAAGCCATGGAAATAAGTGCTGTCCTCAGTGTTTGCCATTGTAAACTTCTTCCCATTCCTCCACCAGGCACACACAAAGGCTGTTGTTCGGATTAAGGCTTTTGTAAAGGATGTCTGGAATTGCAACGTAGCTTGGGTTGTGTGGAGAGATTACTGAAGCAGAGGTGGAAGTGAATGTGCTAGCTCATAGTGAGGGGATATTTTAATCAGTGAAAACTTTCTGAAGCCTTTCAGTTCTTGTCCATTGGCTTTTGAAGATGGTAATGTATCATCTTTAAGGATGATAGGTCATGTGGGTGTACAGCCTACTGCCATGTACCAGAAGACTGAAAGAAAAGCAAATATCTCCATCTTCCTTAAAATTCAAGCAGAGGTCAAGAAGTAGTGTAATGGCATTTTCCTCAAGACAGTGAGCAGGCTGTTTCCTGAAAGGTACTCATTGGCTTTAACTTTCATCTTTATAGTATTGCATTTATTGCACTTCTTTTTGGCCACATCTGCTCTTTGTTCTAGTTAGGTAAAGGGAAACTAAGTTACATTTTGAAGATGTAAGAAGAATTTTGGAGGTAGGAGTGCTTATTTCTTTCAGAATTGAAGAGATGTAGAAATAAAAGAACAAAGATGAGCCATTCTTTCTTCACTGGCAGATCCTGGTATCTTATCCAAGATGTTTGCAATACATCTTAGCCAGCTGAGAAAAGGCTAGAGGTGTGAGACAGTTGACCTTTAAAACAGGCCTTAACAAGAAAGTTTTCTTTCTGGAAAACTGTGCTTTTTTCAAGGTATTACTACTTTATGAAGTACGGTTTGGATGTGTTTCTTTCCACTTAAGAGGCTACAAAGCAGAATTTTATTCAAATTAATAGAGTTTCGTTTTGATGACAGAATATTACATAAAATTAAATGGGTTTTTGTCCTGTAATTTCGTTATCCATAAACTTGTTGTTAGAGGATATTTTGAGGCACATAGGAATCTGAGAACAGGAGGACTTACATTTACCTTAAGGTTCAGTTTCCAGAATGAAAACTTTCATGGAAGAGAGTTAGTTTAGAGAAATCTGTGCTACAGCTGCCACACAGTACACAGGCTACAAACTGAGGTTTAGCAAAAGAAGGATAATACCTGTAGCTGAAGACTTTCATCCAGAGTTATAAACTACTGAAGGAAGGATAGGAAGTGGAAAGGCCATCAGTTCTGTGCCACTGTAGAACAGTGAAAGTTGCAGGTGATGGAAGGAATTAGGAAACAGAGCATGTCCCATGCTATGGAGAACTATGGGATGTACTGAAGGAATTTGATCTGAGTGGGAAATCCTATTCTATCCCTGAATTTTGAGGAGGTTTCAATCCTTCACGACTGAGAAATCTGGACTGATAGAAGCTCCACAGATCCCACTTGACTGACTGTGTCTAACCACCTCTAGAGAAAAGCTTAAGAGAAAGGCAGCTATGCAAACTACAACCACCCCTTCATTTGGTGGTCAGTGAAATTAAGTTACAAAAGCTTTATCTCCTGCTGATAATTCTATCATGCAGTTTTTGAAATAGGTAACAATGACAAAAAAGCAATCCACTCTTCCAACTATCCTTAAAAACATTGAGTCAGTTACCGAAGGATTTGTACTGCAGTTTAATTTTTACAAATGAATTAATCTATGTTTGTTTTGACTACTGTGATCCTTGAGTAGCTGGTGAATTCTTAGGGGCTCCTCCTTTCTGTTTAGACCAGGCTCTTCAAGGTAGGGACTGTTTATGGTTGGCTGTGCATGATACCCAGAAGACCTCTGTGCAGACCTCAGAAACCTATAGGCACTACTAGAATTCAGTATTGAATTAAGAAAAAAAGACATTTTAAAATATTAAAAGGTTTTACAGAAAACAGTGATTTTTAGTCCCTCACGCTTAGTTTTGTCCTCTGTTAAATATTGCTGGAGAAGAGAATTCACTGATATTACTGCTTGCTTACTTGTGGCCTGAACTTATAATGCAGAGTCACAGTCTGGGTTTGTTTTTTTTTTTTTTCTTTTCTTCTTTCTTTTCTTTGTCCTGACAGAGAGATTTCGGGATTTACTGCTTCTGCATTCAAATCAAGATACAGAGATTCTGCCCATCTTTCAGCAGAGACGCTATCCCAAGTAAGTAAGATTGTCTTCTTGGGAGAAATAAAATCTTTATCTATTTGCAGCGAGGGAGAGTGAAGCATTTATAGCACTGTACATGCTTTTGGAGGAAAGTCCTTAGGCAGGGCTGTCAGGGAGCCACGCTAGCACTGATCTCTGCAGTCTTGAGTGGTGTGGAGGAGAAGCAGACACGCATGGCAGGCACGCTCAGCTGTCGGTGGGGGAGGTGGTGGAGCACAGATGCTGACTTGCCTGGATCAGTGTCTGCTGGAGCTTTGTTTCTCTGTTGACACAGGTAGATGTTTTGTCAGGCTAATTCCCACTCTTGTCTTCTGGAATTCCATCATTTATGGTGACAGATTCCCTTGAATTTTGACAGGCTTTCCTCTGAAAGCCTGCAAATACTAGGAAACATTTTTTTTCTGCCTTTTTTAGGGATATATGCTTGCCTATATCTCTAAAGGGATTGAAAGAGTAGTGTTGAGTGTTAAGGAGGTCTTGAATGTATTTTGTATCCTGGACAATACCTCTTCTTTTTCAAGTGACATACCTGAGTGAAACAATAAAAGCTCTTTTGTATTGAAGAGCTGTTTTATTGACTAGAAGAAACAGTCACTTTCATCTTGAACAGGGTCAGTGAAGGAGAAAGAAGAAGAAATAGTCCTCAAATTAATCCTGACCAGAATGAACAATAAGAGAATGCTAGTGCAGGGTGGACAGAGGGAGAAGATGGAAGGAAGAATGTATGAAGACAGTCCCTCAATGATGATGGAAACAAGCAAAGTAATTATTTTAGTTATTATTGTTAGGAGGTTTCTGAAATAGATAAGCAGTCAGTGAAGCTAGAGATTCTCTTTCAATCTGATAATACAATTTTTTTTTAAGAGCAGACAATTAGAGAGGCTGAGTGTGAATGCTTGAAAATAAAAGCACTCAAGGATGAAATCCTGATTCTGAAAATGGTGAAGGTTTGCTTTGACCTCAAGAGAGACAGAGTTTTATCCCCCTAAATTTCTTGTTTGCACTGTCTGTTGTCACTATATTACTGGAACACTTGGAGGTACAATATATGAAACAGTGGAAGGCACCTTATGTGTATGGATTGATCTGCTTGTTTCATTAAGACTTCCATGAATTATTACTTTTCTCCTCATCCTTTGTTACCCTGGCAGTACTATGCTTTGCTTGGCTTAGATTATTTGAATTTTGATATGGACTCTGTCAGACTGGTCTGAGAAACCAGTTCGTTGTCCTTCCCCAAAGAACAGACTTATCTCTATATAAATCATTCCTAAGATATTTGACTTTCCATTTCATTACATTCAATTTATTGCTAGCTTTCTTGGCAAAAAGTCTCCTAATAATATTACACAATGTCAGATTCATGGGCAAATGAGTTGTCTGTTGTCTTCTGACAGAGGATATGTTCAACTCTTTAAAGATCACAGAGCAAAGAGCTTGCATGGAGCTCTGCTGCTGTTTGAAGATAGCGTTGCTTTGTGTCTCAAAAAGGATACTGTTTTCAGCCATGTTACTTGAGAAGGTTGACTGATTCCTCTAACCTACAAAAGTCAGCCAAATTTTGGCACCTAACCAAAAAGAAGTTTGTGTAAGTTCTTAAAAGCAATAGATTCTTGTTTATAGCATCATTAATTGGTGCAAATGTTACAGAAATTTATCATATATTGCAGCTCATTTAGAAACTGGTTGAACACTATCGACATATCCAAATTTCCCCAGGGAAATTGTCTTTTGAGCAAGGTACTTGTGTTCAGCAAAGTAGAAAACCTGTTTATCTTCATAATATTTTTTGTCTTATTCCCATATGATTTTTTCACCTTTCCTATTCTCATTTTCACTGAAGGGTCATTTAACAGAACTTAAGGTAATGAAGAGACAGATCTCATGAATCAGTGTCCCTTCATTGACTTCAGTTGAGCAGTGGCTGGTTGTGCTGCATTAGGATCTGAGCAGGAAGATCATTTTAATGTGATGTTGTCATAGGACACAAACTGGAGCTTGTAATGATTAAAGAAATCCTAAGAATATTGAAGGTTAAAAATAGAAGAGTATTCTTAGTAATGACTTAGCTGAATAGTTGACTAAGCAGGGCTTAGTAGGTAGAAAGGATAAAAGTTTTCACATACTTAAGAGACAAATGTCCAAAGGAAGGAGACTGGATAGGAGGATGTTTAGCACCACTCAGGATGCTCGGAATCATTGCAATAAATATTAAAGGCTAAATGGGCAAACTATAATCCATCAACGTTTGGAAGAAATAGAAACCTTGGTGTTCTTGCCTGAATTATGTTCTTGTTCATTTATTACATTAAGACCTGAACTCTTTCCCAGGTAACAGCCGGATAATTTTGGGTGCCTGTTCTCAGAGATGTTCATGCACTGGAATGGCTGGGAGAAATTTTCTAGAATATGTGTGGATATTTTCCTGTGTTTTCTGGGATAAATGTGTCAAAGAAACATGCTTTGCCCTCCTAGTTGATGGAGAAGTGTGAGATCTTTTTATTGTCCTTGTGTTTGCAGGAGTTTATTTGGATAACCTTGCCTTAGCCATGGAGCCAATACTTGCTCTGGCAAGCAGAGGAGGCTACAGAGAGGCCTGATCTTACAAAGATCAGGTCTTACAAAGCCACAGAACACATCACCTTGTCTTGTTGACTGTGTGCCTGCAAGTCTCATGGCATCATGATCACCACTGGTCACCGTGGCCTGTGGGCTGGGGTGCAGTGCTCTGCCAGCACATGGGGACAGCACCCAGCCAGCCAGCCCAGCCTGCAGGGCTGTCCTCTCACTGCCCTCACGGGGCTGCAGAGCAGAAGGAGCTTGGCTCTACCTTGTGCTTCAGTCTCATGCCTGGAGCAGAGCTTTTAATGAAACACACTGCACTGCATGTAGTTACATCTCACAGAGCTAGCAAGAGCTGTTCATTCTGGCAACTCTTTTTGATACCTCAAGTGACTAATGTGGTTCAGGAATCAGATGTGACTAAACCTCCCATATCCACCTCATCCACAAACTGACCTGTCCACAAAAAGAAATATTTTGAGAGGAAAACCTGTCTCCTTGCTGTCATGAGGCCATTACCATGTCCACAAGGGTTCACATTCCTGAATCTAAGAATAAACCTGCAGCTGTGGGCAGCCAAATGGGTTGGGGTGCATAGCTGCTGCTGAGTGTAGCCACGTGGGAAAACCCTCTGCACACAAAACAAGTGACAGACGTATCTGCAGCTCAGTCCTGCTCTCCCTCCCTCCACAAGCCTGCTGAAGTCACTGGGGGGAGTTACATCAACACAATCAGGTCTGTCAGCAAACCAAACTTTTTGCAACAAATTTTATCCCGACTCCTTACTTTTCAAATGAGCATTACAGCCTCTGTATCTCATAAAAACTTTTAAGTGTTTCACATTTAGCACATTTCTGCAGGAGCTTTTCTCATGTTGGTATCCAGTTCACGCTTTCCTTGCTTGCCCACTTTGCTGATTACATTCCTACGTGTTTTTTTCCACAGTTTCACTCACAAAGAGCAAGAACTGCTAGAATGCAGCAAAGGCTACACAGGATTGCTGCTGAAGCATGGTTAGTGGCAGCCAGGGTTTAGGTTGCTCCATCCCCTCGAGGTCTGGGGTCTTTCCCTGCTGACTCCACTCTGCTCCTGCCTGCCTGTGCTGTGTGCACAGGGGAAGGATATGCAATTGCCTTGAAGTGCCAGGGAGAAATACCACTTCTCACTGGGCCTGATAATGTCAAAAGAATAAAACAAACCCAAAAGAACAGAATGATAAGGGAAGTGATGAAAAGAAGTGCAAGAGTGAGAAATTAGGTTGATGGGTGAATAAGGCAGGAAGGAAGCTGACACGATACAAAACAGCACTTAAAGAGGGATGTGCCAGAAATGCTACTGGCATTACAGGTTTTTCTGTCTAGAAGTAACTTGACAGTTGGGCTGTCCTTTATATTTTCAAGTTATTGCTGAAATCCTCACATAAATATGTGGTTTTTTTAGAGGGATTATTTGCTTCTCTTTTTTCCCCTTCAGAAATATTTGTAGTCTTCACTCTTATCTTCTGTGAGTTTGGTAAAAAAGTTTTTGGATGATTCAGAGATTTTAAGAACAGAAGGAGCAGTTCCAGCTAATGTTCCAGCTAATTTGAGTCCCTTCTTAACATAAGCCATAGAGCATTACTGATAATCCCTGCAGCAAGCTTTTCGTTCAGCCAGAGCAGGAATTTAGAATCAAATTGAGATGTTAAAAACTCAAACAAGCCTTTAGATCAGCTTGTTTCATTTATCAGTTACTTCACCTGTGATAATTTTTTTTAACTTCAGTTTCCAGTTTCTGCCATCTCACTGTACCATTTTCTGCTGAACAAGAAAGTCCTGTATCATCTGAAATTACACCTCCATACAAAAGGGTGGAGGTCAGTTTAAAACTTGCCCTTCTCTTGAACAAAGTAAATAATAATTTCTTGCAGAGTAAGGCTTGCTAAAAAGGTCTCTCTCCCAAAATTTTTAAACCTTTCAAAAATATACCTACTTATTTTTAAAATAAAGCAAAATAAAGCAAAATAAACAAAATATATATTTTTTTTTAAAGAAAGAAAAAGGCAGGCATGAAGAAAAACAAAATTTTGGTGACTGTTTCCATAATGTGCACGTAGTGAAATTACAGCACTTCTTAATAGTCAAATAAGGAGACAATCTAAACTAATAAATTTGACTGTATAAGAAATCAATCTTATTCTTTAAATGGAATGACAATGTCTTGAAATTTGCAGGAAAAAACTTAGAACCTAGCAGGTATGATGAAATAATATTCCAAATACATTTACTTTCTATCAGTGATAAAGTTACAAACAATTCTTTGGCATATATTCACAATAAATTAGGGTAGTCTTCTTGCATATGCACAAAAATGCTGGTAATTTTCACGTCATGAAAAATCCCGGAAAATACAGGATCTTGATATATATGTATATGTATGCATCTTCAAATACGTATTTGTGAAGGTCATCTTTGAAAAGCTGCTGAAAAGTTTCAGCTCAAACAAAGCTAAATGGGGTTATTCAATTCTCATCATGGAGAAGTCTAGACAAGTAGACGGCAGAAAGTTAGTGCCCTCCCTAAACCATTGTGTCTTCTGGTTCCCAATTGCTATTCATTTTAATGATAATGGATCTGTAATGGATCTGTGGCAATTTCCTACAGCTTGAGATCTGAGCCAAGAAACAGATAAAATTTCATAAATTATACCTCAGGAATAAAACTTCTGTCTTATTTGCAGCTGTCTTGAGAACATTTTTCTTTTTAGAGGAAAAATAATTTGTGTCTAACAGAAGAAAGTAGTGAGTTGTGGCTGCTGGAAGTGATGCTGCTCGGTCAGTGCATCCACTGGGATTCCCTTGAATCACAGATTGAAACATGCACAAGAGCAGCTAGCAGGATCATGGCCTAGAAACCCAGTTCAGTTTGCACTAGAAACAAAGGCAACATCTTCCCTGATGTTCTTCAAGGGGAAAAATCATGACCTATGTGTTCATGATCGAGTCTCCATTGCAAAGGCAAAGAGATATTTTAATTTAAAAAAGAGGTGGAGAACTTTTAAGGAGTGTTTTTTTATGAAAGGCTTCCTGTGAAGTCCTTTACAAAAGATGTCCTCTTGTTATAGAGGAAAAACTGAGGCATGGGACTCTGTGAGTTACCAGCGTCATCCAGGAACAATTCTCCTTGGGATGAGACCAGAAATAGAAATCAGGTCTTCCACAGCCCTTTCAGTTGTGTGCAGTTGGCTCTCTCATCTGAAATAACATCCATCCTGTTTTCCACTGTGAAAACACATGGCCTGCCCATAATGCTGAAATCAGATGGGAAGGTGCCAAATGAAGGAGCCTTTCAGAAGTGCCCACACAAGCACTTTTAATGCATTGTACATGAAGCATGAAAATTACTGGTTTTGAAATGCTCCAAGATTTATTTCAAAATGCAGGCTAGAAGCAAACTATCTCATCATCAGTTAGAGTCCTCAGAAACCTGAGTTTCAGAGATTTTTGATGACTTGGTTAAAAAAGAGACTTCGATGATTTGAATAAAAAAAGAAACCTGCTTAAGGACTCTGGGATGACCTTTAAAAGAAATTCGAGCTGTATATAGAGAAGAATATTTTTAGGGGGTTAAGATTTTGTCTCTTTTTTAAAATGTTTTTAATGTGACTTTTTGCAGTGAAAACACCTTATTCTGTAGAGTTTACAAACCAGTGCAAGGCTGAGCTCCATGACAATAAAACCTCCGTTCTAAGTAAAGTGCATTTACCTGTCATTGGGGATTTTTCCAAAATTGAAAGAAAAGTAGCAATGGGGTAGCTGGTGGCTGTTCATTAGAAAGAGCAATCATGTTATAGGAGTAAAAATGCAAGATTGGATCAAATTTTTTTTAAACCAAAATGAAAACAGAAAGAAAGAGGACAGTAATTCATACTGCGTGTTACATCTTTGAGCTCAGATTCGACAAAGAACTGATGTAGACCCATCCAGATAATATCAAACGGGACCAAGTCAGTGTCTTGAAATATTAGGACTACATTTTAAACTAATATATGGGTCATAAATTCCTTGAGACGTAGGCTATATTTGTTCTGCAGTAACTTGCAAAATAAAGACACTTTTGTTCAGTTTCCAGAAGCCTCAAGTTCATGTAACAACAGCACAGAGTGAACCAGTCCCCTTAAAGTCAAGGGGAATTTTGCTGCTAATTTCACCAGGGCTCAGACCTGAAATCTAAGTCACAAGCACAAATCTTTCTACGTAGAAAGATGTGGGGGAGGAAAAAAAAGATATTTGTGCAGCAACATACATGTAAAATTGAAGCACCGTGTGAATATGTATTCTCTTTTAAGCACCAAACATTCTAGAATTCTACTTGAACTTACCTGTTTATCATAGGATAGTTGTGGCTCATTGGCAGGCATGAACTATTTTATGAAAAACATTGTGATAATCCCAGTTTAGAATGGGAAATGGCAAATTGAGAATAAAAGATGATTAAACCTTTCACAACTTTTGGGAGATGAAGCCATTCAGTGAATAGGGTAAGACAAATCATTAGAGCTGGTTTTCATTTGGCTGTCTGGGACTATGAGCATGGTTCTTGAAAAAGCTTGCCAATTCATTGATACATACATGTCTACTACTGAACAGCATCATGAGACTATGGGGAAGTATCTGCCACCAGATATCCTGAGGGATGTTTTTTTAAAACAACTCAAACAGAAGTTATAGTAGTTTGCTGAAATTCTTAGTGAGGTTCTTTGATTCATTATGTAAGAGAGTTAAAATGATCCCTTCTTCCAATTTTATCATAGTTTTAAAAATAATGGCTTATATTAGTTTTAAAAAAGTAGTTTCACAATTACCATAGTTACAGAAATCCAAGCACCAGGCTCTGGTAATGAAGAAAAAGAGATGCAAAGGAGTTTTGGTTGTTGACAGCAGTAATTTCCTCCTGGATGCAGCAGTCCTGTGCAACCTTCTCCAGGTGAACCTGCTTGAGCAGGGGGTTTTTGAGCAAAAGTCCCTTCCAACTCCAGCCACTCTGTGGTTCCGTGGTTCTGTAGATCCATGTGACTCTGGATAAAAGGGGGCAGCACCATTCATTCACTCCTATAGCCTACCTGCACATTAGCATTTTTATTCTTGGCCCCATTCTTTCAGTGAGGTACCCCAAGGCTGTTTTCTTTCATAGCAACTGATAAAAGAAGCAACATCTTTGATTGGTCTTCTGGTAGTAAATGTTGGTGGAAAAGGGAGAAAAGAAAGATTCCAGCTATAATAAAGGGCAAAATGGGCAATGGTATACCTGTGGAGGGAAAAAAAAAAAAGCTGCCTGCCATGTCATTCTTTGTGTTTCATGTAAGACATAAGCCATAAATGTACTTCCTGGTCTTTAACAATGGTAGAAATTTATCAGCACTCATTGCAGTTCTGGCCAATTGCCAAATAGGTTTGAAGATGCAGGTAAACTGTCAGATAAGCATTTCAGGCATACCACAAGTGCCTCTTCATGCTTTAATAGTGCAGAAGAGAGGAAAGCACAAACATTAAAGGCAAAGGAGGCTGTTACAATGTTCTAGTTTTGCATAAAATGGGCAAGGATGGTTTGTTCTTTTCAGGACAGGAGCCCACGTTTCAGTTTTAGCAGTTCTTTGGTGCATGGCACTGGTGGAGTGGTTCAATTCTGAGTCAGGCTCTTTAATGTATATATAAGGGAGACATTTCACATTTCTTTTTCATGAAACATGTTGGCCTTTGAACTCTTGGTGATAATCAGAGGCGACAACAGGCCCATGTTGATCTAACAGCCATTCCCTGTCTCTTCGGAGAAGTATGTAGGAGACCTGGGCTGGGGGATGCCAAGAGGACCACCCTGAATTGAGCATCCCCGAATAAACACATCAGCCCCATTTCATGGAGGAAGCTGTCTCAGCATCTGGGCCAGAGCTTAGCTCAGAACTATGAAGTCAAAATGAACTATGAAGTAAAAGTTGGCAGTGGTGGAAAAGCTGTCTCATCCTATAGTATGTTATTGTAGATGTTAATTATCCTCAGTCATGAGGACAGGAGTTGGCTGCTGGTTGATTGTGTGCAGTGGGCCAATCTTAGCCCCAAGGAAACTTCTTCTATGACCTTGTCAAGTGGTTTGCACGAATCACAAGTGCTTTTGAATGGCCAGACAGCTGGCAGCTGGAAAACATTGTTAGCAGCTGCAGGACTGCAACAGCCCGTGATATTAGCTGCCAAATCCTTTCTGATTGTTGCCTAATCAGCTGGCTGAGGCTGTTCACAAACAGAATTGGAGACTAAATAAAGTTTGGAGATAAGTCCAAACACAAAAGCTGTGTACTGATTCGTTGGATGGTGAAGATAAATTTGGTGATATTCAGAGTTCCTAGTTGTTGTTTTTTAAATAGAAGAATCTTGTAGGTTACAGGTTTGCATAAAATTATTAGTCTAAGCATCTGCACCTAATGTGAGGCATCACATGTGTCAAGTGAGGTGATTAGCAAGCGTTTCTGTTGTACAAGAATGTGGTGACATTTTTTCTTCCCTTAATGCAATGAGAGAAGGTGTTTTATAGGCACCAACCAGAAAGAAAAGATATGAAAGTCATTTGCTTTAGAGCCTAAAACTTTCACGTAACACTTTGCTTTATGCCTTAATTATCCATTGCTGTCAAGGTATCTTTATAAAACAAGGTTTAAATTAAATTTGTGTGGGGTTGAAAATCATGTAGACTCAAACTCTCATTTAAAACCAAACATCTAAAACTTTCTCATTCCCCTGGGAGCTTGTATAAAGCAAAATTGCTGCCTACTCCAAAAACCCCCACAGCATCAGGGTCAATCTTCTTACCCAAGTCCACTTGACCAGTATGGAAATGATAACCTAAGTTACAAGTGTTCTCTGTATCCTCTCTGGTTTCAAAAAATACTCAAAAAAAGTCTTAGGAAAGCAAAATTCCTGCGAGTTTCCAAGGTTCTGTTTTTGCTCGGTATGGTGCCATCATGATGTAAGGATATTATAGTTTTGTATTTCCATTCAGTGTATACTGTGGCTTCAAGATTAAAATAGGTTTTCTAGGTACCTTAATCTTGGTGATTTCTAATATTCTTAAGGTTTAATAAGTTCCTGTTTTAGACAAACCACCTGAACAGATAGAATATTTTTATTATATTGAACCAATTTTGAGAGTCTTACAGTAGATTAAATTATTCTCTTATTTGCATGGATAGCTGAAGTTTCCTAAACAATATTTGAAATGCAGACATTCACTTACAGTGATTTCCTCAAAATGAATGTATTTGCATCGCTTCTCAAAAGACTTTTGAAAGCAATTTGTACTTTTTTTTCCTGTGCCTTACTTCCTAATGTTGTTAGGAAAAATACAGCAGTGGAAGTGCCTGTTGACAATTTTTCCATCACGTGGTACTCTTTTACCAGAACAAGCAAAGAAACGGTGGCAGAACTGAGCCATCCATTTTCTTGTGCTTCAACTTGGACAAGGCAAATCATGTAGAGGTAATGTTATCATGCGAAGGAATCACAAACCTGATGTTCTGGCCATTTGGGTATTGTGAAGATGAAACTCTTTGTTCCTAATAATACACCAAGAATATCTCCTGCCACTGCAGTTTTCAAGGGAACCATGAATCAAGGGATTTCAGCACATCACTACATGAGTAAGAGTTTGAAGTGCGTTGGAGAGATCCCACTCACTTTGCTCAAATCTAGGAAACTGCCACTTCATTCAAGCTGGTATAAGGTAAACTCTGGAGCTGTGAACTGAACCCAGGCTTTCCCTAACTTTTTAGTATAAGTTGGAAGAAAGACTAGCAAGTACCGAAATCTATTTATTAGGGTGATGCAGTGAGCAATTCAGTGTCTGTGCCAGTGTTTCTGAGTGCTGGTGTCCTGAAGGATCACTGCTGGTCTGTAACCAGTGTAATAGTCATTGGTTATATATTTAAATTATGCCAGAGTGAAATGCTGTGCTGCTTTCCATTCAGAAAGAGCAGATTTTCTGTGAAGGGCAGTTGTTACATGCCAGCCTCTCTGTCAGCCCTGTTTTGTTTCAAGGAGACAACATGAAATTCTGCTTTGACTCACATCTGTCAGACATGGCTGCTGAACTGAAGCAAAAGGAAAAAATATTTTCTGAATAGTGGGAAGGGAAGGGAAGGGAAGGGAAGGGAAGGGAAGGGAAGGGAAGGGAAGGGAAGGGAAGGGAAGGGAAGGTCAGATGTAACTTTCTGTTTTGTGCACAGTCCATACGTTACATGGGGAAAGGTTCTTTAATTCAAAAGAGCAGGTTTACCTTGTGGGATCAGCAGAGCAAAATGTAATGAGCTTGTTCAGTGACACAGGCTGTAATGAGAGCCTCTGGGCACTGCTCTTCTGTGACAGGCAAGCAATGTTGGTATTGATGGACAGCCTCATCTCCCTCTGTTTTGTGCTAGGAAGGAGGGTTGAAGGAATGTCTTGTCAATTTATTTGTGAATTGCTGTGTCCTGATGAGAAAACAGGCTGAGTTCAGCATCTAAAAGTCTTCTTTCAGACACGGTTCCATTAGGCACTTGAACATTTTAATTCCAAGCAGAAGAGTTGTCCCTGGAGCTCAGCTCCTGCTTCCCTCTTTTCAGTCAGCACAAGGTGAGATGGGGAACTTTCCTAGCTTTCACTTCTCCATCTGTAGCCATGCCTTGCTGTCTGAGAGCATAGTTAGTGTATATCTATATATATTTTGCCTTTCTGTTGTTAGATGGCAGTACTGGATATGTAACGGTTGATGGTTAACTTTTTTTATTGGTGCATATTTGTACTACAGTTAAGGAATCCACTTAAAAGAAGCCATGCAAACAGGAGCTATCAAAATTTGATGTGTCTCTCTCCAGTCATTTGATAGCAAAATAGAGCAGGTTTGCTGCATGCAGCTCTTAAGAGCACCACTGGAACTTAAGAAATCCATTTATGTCTGCATTGGCTATGCCAGCTGTTTGTGGTCAGAGGCACCCCCCTCACCAAATTAACTTTGGTTGTAGTTATTTGGCCCTGCACTCAGATTTTGGCACCAGTGAATTGGATCTGCACCATGTAGAAATGTTTTGGCAATTATGAGCCAATTAAGTTTAGCTTGTTCCCATGTTTCGTTCTTCTTATGATATCCAGCAAGAGGACTCATGACTGGAATATTTAGCATCTATTAAAAAACCAGAAATGTCTCAATTTTGCAGAGTCTGGGGTCTGTTTATCTCTGTACTGAAGGTTCCTCAAATAATGCAATTTCAAGGAAAATTATTTAAATTTCTTCACAGAAAAATGTATATCAAAAGTAATTCTAAATCATGTATGGTTTTACTGTCATTGGGCCACTTGTGTTAAAAACCACCCCGGGCACTCAAGTATTTGAACACTGTCATCTAAGGTTAACTAAACTGATGAAATAGGAGTAACAAGGAAATAAAAAGGATGGTGGCTTTATCCAAAGTCATCTTTACCCTTTCTTAAATTTGTTTGTCTTGGCAAGGCTTTTCCAATGACATATGAAGCTATTACTTACCCTTTTTTAAACTCTCAGGTCAGATCTGCAGATAAAAGCCATCAGTTGGACAGATGGAAAGTGTAAAGCAACAAAAATCTAGAAACACTCCTTTGTGTAATGTTGTACTCCTTTCCTTTTACTTCCTCATTAACGATTGTGATCCACTTATTGATGAGATTTATGACCACCATTGCAGGGTATTTATGGGCCTCACAAACTTTTAATGAAGTAGTTTTTGCAATGCTCATCTCTGAGAAATCCAACTATTTCTCTCTAACAGGTAGGTACTGTTATACAGTGTCAAGCTGACTTTCCCATGTTCTCCTAAGAAAAGTTTGACAGAGACTGGGTCAATCCCAGCACAGCACCTAAGCTGCACCATTCCTCCTTTCTCTTTTTGCTCATTGTAAAGTTCCTACGCCAAGGGGGAAGTATCTTTTGATTAGGGATCTTTAGGCACTTTCACAGTAGTTGAAGTGATGTTAGAAACGTTCAGTGGTAGTTTAGAGAATGGTTGATATATGCAGCCATTAGGAAAAATACTAATGCAATTTTAAGAATGTCAGAGAGGAACAACCAGAAAGTATTCACCTATCTGTCCAATTTCATCTTTACAATTTGTTTAAATTACAGCTGTTAAGGGAATCCTTAAACAGAAGCAAAGTAAGTGGTAGTGGAACACCTAAATCACTGATCACAGCTGATGGATAAAGAGTGAGGCCTTAAAAATACAAGGTTTAGTAGATATACAGAACCTGGACGGCTGGGATTTCATCCACGCAGTATTACCCATGTCCTGTTGTCTTAACCTGCAGACATAGGCACCAGAGCAGGATAAATGACAAAAAGCTGTTCCACTAAAGCTAATCTACTTTTATAGTGCATTTCTGCCTGATAATGCACCTTTTGCTCCTGCAGAACTAAATTCTGATATAATGTAATTCAGTGGCATTTTTACCATTTGTTTTGTACCAGAATCAATTTTTTTTTCTATAGAGAATTCAGCAAAGTATTATCTAGATAAGAATATAGCACAGTGTATTAAATGAAGAAAAAGTCAATGTTGACAGGTGGGAAGCAGCAAATAGTTCTTAAGCAGAGAGTTTAAAAATGAGTAAGGTATCAAATAGGGAGCAATTCATCTTGGGATGCATTCTTTCAATATATCAAATAATGAATGATAAGGAGGGAGATGTAAACACTGAGTTAATTAAATGCTTGGATGATATTGGTCCAGGGAGGATAGTGTATATCAGAGCAGATGGAATGAAATTTCTGAATCATCTGGCAAATTTTAGGAGATGAATGGAAAAAAGGAAGATGAGTTGGAATAGGCAGAAATGTCAGACAGTTCATCAAAAGAGAAATCATTGAATAAGAAAGACTGACATGGGGTGGGGAAATTGTTAGGCTCATACTTTATAACAGCCCTTTGTCTGTGTGTATTAAAGTGTGAAACCTCTTAGAATCATAGAATCATTAGGGTTGGACTCCAGGATCGAGTCCAACCTGTGACTAAACATCACTAAGTCAACTAAAGTTGCCTTGTACAGTTATTTTTTGAACACTTCCAGGGATGGTGACTCTACTGCTTCCCTGGGTAGCACATTCCACCCTTAATCACCCTTTCAGTGAAAGAATTCTTCCTCATGTCCCACCTGAACCTCTCCTGACAAAGCTTGAGTCTATGTCCTTTTGTTCTGTTGCTGGCTGCCTAGGAGGAGACTGGCTGCAGCCTCCTTTCAGGTAGTTGTAGAGAGTGGTAATGTCCCTCCTGAGCTTCCTTTCCTCAGCTCCCTCAGTCACTCCTCATAGGACTTACTCCAGACCCTTCATCAGCTTCATTGCCCTTGTCTGTCTGGACTCATTCCAGCAGCTCAATGTCTTTCTTTAAATGAGGGACCCAAAACTGAACACAGGATTTGAGGTGCAGCCTCAAGTAAAGTTAAGCATTAAGCTAATTAAACTTAAACTATGCCCTCTCTCATGGAGGAGAGTTCTGAGAATGTGTTGCTTTCTGGTTTCACCAAAACAGCATTAACTGAGAATGTAAGTGACATTCTGGAAATGACAGTGTAAGCATGGGAGATGGGATTGAAAGTGTGGGCTTCTCCTCCTCTCTGTCTCGTCAAAACTGTCATTTTAGGTTAGACCTGAGACAGTCCTGGGATCTGCATATCACAATGATGACGAACCTGATGGGATCAGTGTGGAGGTGCAGGACACTGATTTTGTGCAAGAAGTCTCATGTGTATAATGACAGGACCAGTCACCCCTAGTGGTGTTTCTCTGTATTTATGCAGAGCAACTTCAGGGGTCTTGGTCCATAGGAACTGATATTGAACCTACAGGAGAGGCTCCTTTGGCTTAGACCCTGACTCTGTGACAGAGCTATTCATTCTGCTGTGATGCCCAGCCTCTGTTCTGTTCTGTTCAGTCACCTTGTCTTGCAGCAGTGTCTCACACCCAGTGGGTTGTAGACCTCAGGATATTTATGAAAAATGAGGGTGGGAAGGATTAGGAAAAGAATTATGTCTTTACAGTAATTAAACACTAGTCCCATATCTCTCTGTCTCTCATCAAGTCACTCACCTGTTTTATTTGGGATCATCTGTTCTCTGTAAGCTTCTGAAATGTAACTCGTAGAGAAATGCTAAAAAGTAAGGCTCTGTTAATATGAGCACATAGAAAGGTAAGAGCTTGAAGGAATTTAAAAATTCAAGGGGTAAAAATTTCTTTATTTTGAATAACCCAAGGCAGCTGCACAGAGGCATCTTTGTATGACTAGAAAGGTAATAGCAGTGGCACTGCCACCTATGAACAATAATGTCATTGTACAGGGCCTTGGCAGGACTGAAACTGGAACACTGCAGACAATAATAGGCCATTCACTCTAAAAAACAGAACTGGAAATAAGAAGTTGGAGCATAGTCAGAGAAAAACAAAGAGGAGGTCAAGATAGTCAGGACTGCATTGAGCTCATCTATGATGTAATGCAGTATATTTTCTGGTAGATGATAAGCTTCTGCCAATGAATCTATGTGCAGACTCATCTGTAGGCTTCTGTTGACTTCAGAAATTCCTGCTCCAAGGTGGGTGATCTCATCCTTAGTCTGCCATTTTATTCCAACTGTGTATGGTTCACTCTGCTGCTGGGCAGGTGTTCTTTCTTTACATTTTAGCCTTGCCAATTTTCTGTATCTCCTTCCAGATAAGAGATTCTCTGCCTAAGGAAATGAACTTGTCTGACCATCGCTGAACATCTGGAAGCCATCTGAAGTTGCATTATCACTATCTTGCAGACCTCTCTCTTCAACTGTCAGAGGAATAGTTAGAGAATTTCTTTCTAGGCTTTCTGGCAGCTAAATTCAAGCAAAGATATTTTACAGACCCCAAGCCAGTAATGAGTTGCTTTATGAAGCTGCCCCAAAGGAAACTTAATCCTGTAGGCACAATCACTGGCCTGTACAGGATATGAAGATCATTGAGAACATCTTTCCTTAAAGGAAGTCTAGCTGAGAAGCTTTTTTTTTTCAAAGAGAGTTTTCCAGATAAAAGATGGGCTTGTGACTGGAAAAAGTCACTTAGTTTACCCAATGTAAGTCCTAAGACAGAAAAGAGTCAGCAGTGAGACATGACAATTTTTTCTAGGGGGTTTATGGCATTTTACATAGCATATTTGTGTTTAGGTTTATCAGGTATTGAGGATCCCATTTTATTTCAAGAGTAACTGCTTCATTCCAACTTCAGAATTTGTTATGATATTTGCCTCTCTGTGTTTTTTCTTTATATTGTCTTAATTTTGAATTCTTCACCTCTACTTAATCCAGTCCAAAGAGCCAGAGTGGGCTGACTTTGGAGAGAACTATGATATTCCTATCCTTGTCTTCAGATTGATCTGCTGCCAGCTGTATCTGCCAGCACTTCAGTCAGCTACTTCTCCCCTTTTGTTTCTGCAGATACCTAGCTAGGATTTCAAATCCTGCACTTTGTCATTCTTGTGATTTGTGGGCAGAAGCCAATTTTTCTTTCTCCATCCCTAAGGTGTACTGGAGCTTGACTGGGAAAGCCTACAGGAATGTGGATGTGTTCTCCTTTTTTCCCAGCCTACTCTATCCAAAGAAGTATTTTGCCCTTTGGTATAATATCTCTCCTGGGTATATTTGTAACTGGAAAGGAGTTGCCAAGGGACTCCTAAACTCCCATGTAGTTCCCATTCTTACTTCAATTGAAAATACTACCCAAACCCTGGCTTGAGGGAACTGTGCTAGACTTCCAGTGCTGGTTCATATGTAATAATTAGATATGAAAAAAACTTGAAACAGCATCTGAATTCTGCAATGTGGTCGCATCAGTATGCAGTATCAGTTTAGAAAGTGGTCAGAGGTCTTTGGTGGTCTTGATCCCCCCCTACATTCCATTCCAGCTTTCTGACCTCACTCCTGTACTTGTACTGTGTTGTGCCCTTCTCCAGGAGCCAGAACAAGGATGTTTGTCCCAGGAAAGTGCTGCCCTGCATCTGTATGGCCCCTTCTCCAGCCACATCCTGTTCTTTCTCACAGTGTGTTATTGCAGAC
Source organism: Sturnus vulgaris (assembly GCF_052056855.1). Lineage (NCBI taxonomy): Eukaryota > Metazoa > Chordata > Aves > Passeriformes > Sturnidae > Sturnus > Sturnus vulgaris. The sequence goes on along the minus strand of NC_142244.1, from coordinate 39,497,552 downwards.
AATGCTTGGCTGTTGCTACCCGGTGTCCTTGTTTGGCTCCACAGCTGTCCATCCAGCTGTTGCTGTTTGTGACATGAACGTTAGCCACCTTGCCTTCCAGGCTGCTACAGAAACTGATGCTGCAGTTATTCCCACTGGTGTGGGCACATGGCATATCCTGTCTCAGTGAGTATCATTTACCAAGCAAGGAAGAGGACTAATATTGGCATTACTTCCATGCCATCTGTTAGATGGCATCACCTCTGAGGTGACCACCAAAGGCAGCAGTATAGGCAACAGAAAGGTTCCTGTAAATATTGAAAGAGACCAAAGATCAAATATGGAAGTGGATTACTCTAAAGCAGAAATACAGTTTGCAGTGAGATAAGCAGATAACTACTATGTCAGTGAATGGGTTGTGGACAAATATGGCCAGCACATTCTACTTCATTGTGGTTGCTGGTCTGCAGCATTTTATCACTTAATGATATAATGAATAAATTTTCAAAAAGCGAGATACAATAGGTGGTGCAGTCATTACAAATGCTCTTCTTCTAATTTTTCTTGATTACCTCAGGCAAAATTGATAGGACACAAGTTTATAGAGAGGAAAGGCACTTCACAAAATAGAAATTGAAATTGGTAAGGAAAAAGGTGTACAGCAGGATTTCTTGTTATAATAAAATGAAATTGTGTTTTCTTTAATCAAAGGAATACATTTTGAGAACATTTTATAAAAATGACCTTTAGAAGGTTGCCATGGAGAAGAATTAATGGAACATTAATTAAGAATATTGACCCAAAAATTTGGTACAGAAAGTACATGTACTTTCAGAGAACAAAGTTCCCTCCATTTATAATTATATTTGATTTTAGTTCTCATAGTAATTTTACAGACTTTTTAATGGAGCAAGTGGTTTAAACTGGCTTCTCTCCTGTAATAGTCAGCAATGAGTAGTCAGAAATATGGGTTCTCCATAATACTTCAGGCAATATTTAGATAATTTTATTCCGTTCTGAGGGAAATTAACTTGGGCTGAGAGGTTGCTTTTGGATTACTGTGGGAGTCATGAACAAGGAAGAGCCGTGTTTATAAGGGTGTCTGCCAGAGGTGCAAGTCTGTTCTCTGTTGCCATCAGTGGTAGTTCAATCTCCATGCTTTTTTGAACTTCTCATTCACAGTTAGGAGGTTCTTTTCTTCTTCTATCCTCCTTCTCATTCCTCTGTTACAAGTCCAGCTCCCAAAAGGTAATTGAACAACTTCTGCTGCTGTAGTTTTCCAGCCCATTCCAGTGGAATCTTCTCAAGCCTGCACTGGGTGTCATAGAAAACCACAAATCTCAGTTTGTGATTTACAGGAGGAGCATTATCCATGAAAATACAGGTGCCTGCTCAGCTGTTCCACTTTCTTACCCGTATCATCATGCCTTCAACATACTTAGTCTTGCTAAGGATGCTGTAGAGCTGGAAATTCTTCTTTAGTTACCTGTATGCCCTTGCGAGTACAAAAAGCTGAAAAAAGGTGATTTTGTTTTGTTCTGCTCAGAGAGAAATAAGTGAAACTGAGAGGTATTAGAACTGATGGTTCTTACAGGATTCTAAAAAGAATAATGGTTTAGCAGGTTTCTATTTGAAGAAAATTTGGTGCTAATTGATTCTATAGTTTTTTGAGCCATCCATGTTGTTATAATCAGATATTTCACTAGCTGATCAGGGAATCAGCTTCGATAGAAAAGAGGAAGAATTTTCTGCAAGCTCTAGTACATACTGTAAGAATATGTTTGAAGTTGTAAGGAAAAAAAATGTGAATAATCAACCAGAAATTAAATTCAAGCAGTTTAAAAAAATCAGGAGAGGATGGCTATTGAGACCTGAATTAGAATCTTAACCCTTTGCAATCTTGCACAAAATAGTATATAAATTTAATTGGACCCACTGAGTTTTGCAAGCTTACTTGTCTAAGGGGCTGCTGATTTCTTTAATGGAAACATCATCCTTCACAGTGTCAGGAGAACACATGGGAATCTCTGATCACACGTGCCAGATGTCACATTTTGTGACACTTTTAAACCTTGAAAAGCTGTTGTAGTTTTAGAAATCCATAAATGCCAAGGATGGCATGCTTTGTTCACTAGTGGTTCTTTTGTAATAGGCTATTAGTACTGAAATGCTCTCAATAATCACAATCCCCTTGGTAAAAGTGTTGGAGTGTACACGTAAAAATTGAGTCTTAAATAATTACGTGAAATATTGTATGTTGACTTCATAAAATGAAATGGCTGTCCTGATTTTTGCTGCAGAAAATATTTTAAAATCTTTGATAGTATGTAATGCAGCTTCTTTGAAAAATCACATAGTTTGCTGTAGCTAGGCTTTTACCGAAAAATGTGAATTGAGCCTTGGACTCCAAAATGTTCTAGAACAGTGCAGTAGTCCATTTTGCTTTCTGCAAGCTATGAAAGATTGTCTCTGACGCTAGTTTCAGATGTGGATGGCTTCCAGCAATCCTTCTCTGATGTCTGTTTTGCTGATGCCCTGAAGAAGGAGTCATGCATCAGGAAGCCATTCTGATAGACAGAGCCACACAGCAGAGACACAAACCAACTGAAACTGGAGAAACAGCAGGCAACAGATGGATACAGTCAGACAGCAAAACTCGAGGAAACAGTAAGACAGTACTGATCCAGAATGTGACTGAGCTACAGTGAGCACATCAGCCTGGTTTTTCAGCTATCAGAGGAAAGAGGAGTCTTAAGAAGGAATTTTAAGGGAGATAATGAAATCGCTCTGCAGATGTTTACTGAGATTCCCTCCCAGGCAAGAAGGAAAATGTGGGAGGAACATGGAGGCACTTGTTTGAATATTTGTCATGTGGGGGTGGAAGCTGATATTGTGGGTTATCAGAGAGAGGTGAATGCATCTCTCTGGTGCAGCAGAGTTAGAGCAGCAGAAGAACATAAGGAAACTTCTTCAGCATCAGACAGTCAATTACTTGGAGTTCTCAGGCTGAATCCATCAGTTCAGAGATGTGGTTTTGGTAGGACAAGTACAAGAGAAGAACAAGCATGGGAGAAAGGGTTGTCTAGTTGATTTTATTATGATTTTGGAGAATGTCAATGATGTTTTTATAAGGAATCAGGGGAGAGATTCAGCTCCCTTAGCTTTATTGACTGTGTCTTGTGACTGTAGCCAGAACTTAGTGTGCTCACACAAAGATACCTACACATGGATCTTAGTAAGAACTGAATACCAAGGATATAAAATCTCATGCTACTGGTTTAAATCCTTCTTCAGCTGACTCTGGTAAGATCCTTCCCTGAAACTTCAGTCAGACTAGGATTTCACTTTTTGTGCTCTATGCAGTACTTTGTATCCAGGCATTTTCTTCAGCTTGCAGATGATGATACTGCTTTAATTAAAATTTCCTACGAGCTCTTGATTTAACTCCCCTATCCATCTGTTATTCCACTAATATCCCAGATAATGTCTTACAGTAGCTCCCAGAGAGCCTAGAAAAAAAAGTGATAACATCATTTACTGTTGGATTGTGAAGCACAATCAAAGTATTATCTTTTTTAAGGGCTCCTACACCCTGAAGTAAAGCATGGCACTGACAGCCAAGTCCAAGAGATGTGAGCAGGTATCTATGCAGTTCCTAATGGAAAATAATGACTTGGATCTCAAAAGTAGTACAGCTGCCTGTGTCCCTGAGACAGTGTCCCTCAGTTTAGGGGCAGCCCCATGTTAGTGCAGTGGCATTACCCAGCATTGGAACAAGCTGGTTTAGTGCTTGTTGGGCTATTTTGGTAGCACTGCACTGTAGAATGGGAGTGTGCTTTAAACAGAAAATATCTATAAGATGCTTTTTAATAATGTGCTCTGCTATTTTTTGCGATATATTCTATTTTGAAGAGCTTTTTTTTCTCTTTCTAAGCTAAAAAGATTGTCCCACAATAATAAGCAAGAGCACTTCTAAGACTGGAAGTGAATATATGTGAAAAGAACTACTTGTTATTTGAATTAGTTTGCCTGAAGGGGCAATTTCTAAACTTTTAGTAAAATTCCATTCCCTTTCTTCATGTTAATTAAATGAAAGCTGGGGGGATAGGAGAGCATAGCATAGTGTGATATATCTGGGCCACAGCTCAAGAAGCAAAAAGTCATCTTACCCCCCTTGGCTTTTTATTGAGTGCTGTGATATTTCATTTTCAATAATGAACTGCTTTTATGCAAAAGTTTTCCATCCCACCAAATGAAAGTAGGAACATGTTGACAGGAAACAAAAATTGCATAATCTCTGCAGAAGATTCTACGACTGAATCACTGCTCTGTTCAACCCCATGCCATTTGATATGGCATCAGGAGGTTTCTTGCTTCCACTGGCTTGAATAAGAAAAGGATAAATGGCCACTGCCATTAAGGCATCAGGTCCACATTTGTCTCAGTTATAAATTATCCCTGTAGTAAAATGGGATTAAATAGTGCATGTTTATGACCTCCAACAAAATCTTCTAGGGAGATCATGTTATGCTTGGAATCAGTCTTTTCAGGCACTCTGGTGGAGTGGGTTAATGCAGTAGCAATATTTCTGCAGGTTTCCCCCCATTTCTCTTTTTCACACTTGGAAGCAGTGACTTCTGGCTGCTTTGTGCTGGACCACATGCAGACACAGCAGGAGGCTCTTGGCTTCCCTGACTGCATCTGCTATCCAAGCAACTGCTCCTCACTCCCTCAGAGGAAGACACAGTGGGCAAATAGAAATATTTTGCAGGCCAGATGGGGCTAATGGACCACAAACTGGATCATTCTGACCAAAATGCATATTAAATTGCAGGTTGTTTCTTGAATTTCTGGCATGTACTATGCTTGACTGGTTTCTGGTGACCAGATCTAGTTTTGCATTTTTCCAGTCCTGATCATGTCAATATTATTCAGAGTCACTCAGACTTTCAGGAATTGCTTAATCCCTCTGCAGACGTACATGCATACATTCAGGAGTCCTCAAGTAGTGCAGTTATGTTAAGTGGCACCCCTACAGTATATAACTGTTGTCACATCCACTGTGGTAATTTCTGGAAAAATGTTCTTTGGTTGTTTTTTTTCATTAAGTTGTGTTTTTCACTCAAAATGTTGGCTTTAATTTTGTGTATCCAGAGGAAAGTTAATGTTCCTTGTCCAGAATGTAAGGAATTTCCCCCAGTCCCGTGCTTTTGCCCTTCATACCTTTAAGAGCAATTCTCTAAATTTCACCAGCTAGGTGTGGGCTGATTAGGGTGACATGTGTATGAGGTATGTCAGGACTGACAGGGTTGCTGGTCTTTGTTATCTAGCTGTTTTGGGTTTTTTTTCTGGTTTGACATACTCTGACATCCCAAAATTAGATCTCTGCTACATCTGTTGCATATACATCTGAGACACATAACATTTGTGGACTTCTTTCAGAATATCCCTTGGACCAGATTATTTCAGTGTTACAACCTGCTTCTCAACATTTCCCCTGTTGCTTATTTAAATAAGAGATGCGCCTTTACCTCCTACATAAAATAGTGCAGCTTCTAGATCTCTTAAAGCAGCTGCTACTGCACTCTGCACCAGCAGTGGTATAATTTCATTAGTGGAAAAGAAACCCTTGTTAAGTAAATGTATAAAGGGTTATGTAAGAGGAAACATTTAATGAGAAGATACTTAAAGTTCCGTTTATATTGTATGCACACGGCCAGTTGAGGTTTTCTTGGCCCCATTGTGTAAAACAATATGTCTGTCCTAAGTAAGGAGTGAATTTACTTTTCTAATATTCTCATCATGCTGGAACTAACATGCCTGACATTGCAAAGCTTTGAGATTCTCCAAGGGAATGTTTTTAGAATACTGTAGAGACTATAAATACAGAAATAAGAGTAAGCATGTTTAGGTTGAAGATGGCTTAGTTATGAAATTTGATTGCTTAAAAACATTTCCAATGACTTCTGATATTGTCTGTGGCTGGGCCAGTGTCTTCTCCATTTCTCTCCCAGAAGGACACCAAGTAAGGAGTTTGTAAGACAGTTAAGGATAGATGAGGACGAGCCTTCAGATCCATCAGAAAATTGGTAGTTATCTGTGTTCAATTAATACACCACAGAAGAAGGAACCTAACATATGAGGCATCAAACAACAATAGCAGAGGTCTGGAAAAATATTCCTAAAAAGGACCGTATTGGCCAAAGACACCCAGACAAGATGTTGTCTTGACTGGTAAGATGATGCCAAGGGTCAGACCACAAAACTAGAAGAAATGAGATCAGACTGAGAACTTAAGTTATGGCTAAAATCCAGTTCTCCAAAGGAATTAATCAGATGAGACTTGGAAGGCTTTGTCTGGGAAAAGAGATGTCTTCTCTGCCTTTAATTCTCTGGCTGTTGTTATGAAGAGGAAGCTTAGGCCCTTTCATTAGATGTGGAGTATGTGCAATAAGTACCAGTGTGGGTGTGTGCATGAAACTGATGTGTGTTGGAGATTTTTAATGGACTCAGGGCAAAGCTTGGTCTGGTCAGCACACGTGTGGGCAAATACTGTTCACTGAGCTGCTGCACACAGTGCTGGTCCCACTACACTTGGTTATATTCAGCAGTTACCTAAATAAAATGTGCTGATCCAGTGAGTCACTCATACACAGAATATCCCTTGAGTCCTGTTCAAGTTCAATGTCCTGTTCAAGTTATCTTTATAGCAGTTTCTAAACATGAATCTGTTACTGAGGTAAGATATGCAGTTGGTTTTCCATAGGTAGAATAGAGTGTATGAAATCTTACAGGCCATAAATTTTGAGCTGTGGGTGACCTTGCTCAGATTGTCAGATCTTGTAGGAGGTCAAACTTTTGAAAATACCTAGAACCAACTTTTAAAAGATTGTCAATGTACTATCCAGTAGAATCTGAAGTATTAAAAATGGTTTGGAAATAGGACACAATCTCCTAAATAATCTGTATAATCAAGCGGACAAAATGATTATAATAATGATAGGTATGAGTTAAAGGGGGAAAGCTCGGCAGTTTTTCTCTCTCTTCAGAAAACATATATAAGATGAACCTCCTAGGCAGGGCTAGCCAAACTACTTTCTTTCCTAAGTATGACCCACCAAGTCATTGTTTCCAGTACAGCCCTTTCCTTGCCTTCTAACACCAGACAAAACAGGAAGTCACCTCCACTTGTTTAGTTAAAAAATGGCTTGTCTAATTATGGAACATGCCAGGAGATTATAGATAACAGTTTTTCTTACCACCTGTGCATTAATTTCTGTCCATGTAAAGTTTTCCAGGAAGAAGACTTTCACATTCTGCATCCCAAGACTAATAAAAATTTAAAACAAATTCTTTGTGGGGTTTTAATTCCAGCTTGTTTTTCTTCGCCTCTGTCTCATCTTACCAGCTTCCTCTAAAAGTGTGCTTTTTGCTCTTTATGCAGACTGTATGTGGATGGACCTTTTGGAAGTCCCTTTGAGGAATCCCTGAACTACGAGGTCAGCCTCTGCGTGGCTGGAGGTATTGGGGTTACACCATTTGCATCTGTGCTCAACACACTGCTGTAAGTGAGCTTAAACCTTTAAAGCCATTTCGCCCCAGTTTGCAGTGCGTGTCAGAAAGGCTTTGAGGGTCTTAGAAAACTTCCACTGGCATAAGTGAATGATTCCTTGAAAAGATGTAGAGGACTAGTTATGTCCCTAAAGGACATAATTCCTCTCATACCAGCTCTTTAACCCAAAGAGTTGTGGCAGAGATGTGCCAGAGATGCACCTGAACTGGGACAGTGTCACCAGCCTTTGTATCCTTCCAGCAAAGACCTTCTTGGGCTCCCTCATTTTCTTTTCTTGAGAGGATATAGATCACCCTCTCAAAACCAGGGTACGTTTTTACTGAAAGCCCTGGGCTCAGGTGGATGAAATGACTGTTTTCCTTGTGATGGATTATCCTTGATAGTGTTTAGCCAAAATGTCACAGAGCACAAAGATGGGCCAGCAGCAGGTAATTAGATGTTTGCCTCTATCAGTGTGTTGTTATTCAAGGCTGTAAGAATTTGCACAGACACTGCAAGAAAATGGTAGTGTCCAAAGGATTTTGCAATGTCCATTTATCTGCATAAAGCCATAAATTGACTTCCAAGGAGCTAGTTCCATAACCTGCCTTTGTAGCCACTCTTCCCCTTGTGCAATGTACAATATACAAGGGAGTCATTCTGGGAAAAAGTAACAGTCTTAGTCTGCTTCCCTCCTCAGTATTTAAACATCAACAAGGCACTGGTTTAGTGGCTGATCTGCCCGTGTCTTTGCCCTGGCTGGGAAGCAGATATTGGCAGGTGTGAACATGCACACTGCCTGATGGTGCCAGCGCTGCAGAGCAGCCAGGCTAGTCCTGTTGTGTCAAGGACACGCAGGTCTAGGAGAGATCCAAAGCCTGTCCTTGAAATCTTCTTTCCTGCTCTGCTGTTTTCCTGTTGTATGTACATAATTTGGTTCATGCCCCTGCCCTTCCTTCCACTTAGCTGTTGAACCCTGTGCCCTATTTTAATAAATTATAATGTACTTTATGGAAAGCTAGAGGCTTTTATGCACGAGAGTCTGTAAATAATGGCTGTTATGGGCAGTGTAACACAGAAGCATGCAAGAAATATTACATACACGTGGGTGTAAATGGGGATTGCACCTTTCCCAAACAATTTATCCTGTTGGAGGTATACCCAACAGGGTATATTTTAAATCCAATGGATTTGTTTGCTGAAGTCTTGCAGTCCAGTCTCTTTGTCTGGCTGCAGTGTTTCATCACCAAGAGTGGTGTTTTGTTACTGAACTGGGGCATTTCAATGCAAAATGCCTTGCATTTTTCTCTTCTTTTATCCTTTTTATCGTGAAAGGCACTTATTTTTCTTGCTACTGCTTATAGTTCTTGTCATATCTGACCAGATTGTGACCCTTCCTAAGTGCTTGTCTTAGTCTAGGCAGTCAGAAAGAGAGCAAGGAAATCTTGTTTGGAAAGTCAGCAGCTAACAAATAAAAAATTGGAAATCAGGACTTGAAAGACACTGTGCTTCCCAGTCTGAAAGCACTTTTTTTGCTCTCTCTGGGTAGTTTTCATGAAAGGTGAGTTCTCAGTTCAACATGCTGCTGAGGTGCTGCTGATGTCTCCATCCTTGCTCCTCAAGATGGGGGTATGGGAAGACAAGACACTGGTTGGACATCTTACCTATAGTATCAGAAAATCCTACCTATTATAGTATCTTATAGTATGTATTTACCTTATATCCTTGCTGGATATGCCAGCAACTCAAGAGTTTGGAATAAGGTACAGTGGGTGTGGTGAATGTATCAGGAAACTTCAGACCAGACTTGGCTCCCAGGTTGGCTTTTAAGTGAACAGGCTATGGCCTTCTCTATCTGAAAATCATTCTAGGAGGAAAAGGAGGAAACTCTGCACTGGCCATTTCAGTGATCAGAACAACAAAAAGCAGTGTTGACTAAGAAAATGCTTCCAGAATACTTGTGCTTTATTTGAACTCATTATCAGGATATTTTTATTTCTATTTTCCTTCTGTCAAATCTTTCCTTTGTACTTAATTGTGTTTTAATTGAATTAGAAATCTGACACGAGAGTCCTATTTTTCTAAATGCAATGCCAGAATCTGCCCATGGCTGCATTTCATCCACTAGCATTTTCTGAGCTCTTTAATATGTCACACAGCTCCCTAATACAATGGAGCTCTGATTTGATTTGGTCTTTGTGATTTTGCTGCAGTATTAATTAAAATCAACCAGAGCTTTTCACATAGAAAGGCAAAATTAAGTCCTGACGTTATTGAATTTGTCAATATTTTCCACTTATGGGCCTCTTTATAAACCTAACAAAGCATTGACATAGTACACTTTAACTTAGAATGTCTACTTTGCTTTGAAATAAAAGTTTGATGATGATACATGAATCCATATTTGCTGCCCAAATCTTTTGCATAGCTGACAGCTTCCTAGCTTGGAAGCAGTGTCTCTGATGGCTGTTAGCTCTGTGCTAGATATTTAGTATTCTCAGGATAATCTAAATAGGCTGTGCTGGTCAGTTCAGTGTCTGATGTATCATAGCTTGAAGAGCAACTTAGCAGTTAGCTTCTAAAGGAAATTCATGTTTCCATTAATAAATATAAAGCATCCTAATTAGTGTTTCCTTTTTAAATTACAATTTTTAACTACCCACACGTTTTATTTTCAAGTGATGGCTGGAAATGCTACAAGCTCAGAAGACTCTACTTCATCTGGGTGTGCAGGGACATTGAGTCTTTCCGCTGGTTTGCAGATCTGCTCTGCATGTTGCATAACAAGGTAATGGGTGTTCTTTGGAGGGATCCTGACAACTTAAATGCAAAGTATGCCCACACCAGACACCTGGCATTCTGTAGGGAATGGCAGCCTTGCTCAAAACGAGTGAGCTCCAGCAGTAGCTTGGGCTGCCTGATCCAGGCTTCATTTATTCTTGGAGCTGCACAAACCAGTTTGAGTATCCATCACCAGTGTTGCCACGTTCCAGTAGCCTGAACACTTACCTGTGACCAGACTGCTTTATGAAATAGAAGTAGGAGCACATGTAGTATGGGAAGCCTTGAGTGGCCTTTAGTCGTTTGGCTAGTAGGCAGATTGAGAAGGGAGTGGGATTTGCAATTTCAAATGTACTTTAAGAACCATGTAGCTGCCTAAAATAATATTTTTTTACACAGCATGATGTGCTATGCAAGCACATCCTCTTCATTAAGAAGCTTACTTCACTGATGCTGAAACCCATGTCCCTCAGCATAGTAGGCACAAGTGACTTTACACTTACATTCAGAAAAAGAATATTATTTCACTAGCTGTTTTTATCATCCTCCCAGCTTTGGCAGGAGAATCGGCCAGACTATATAAATATCCAGCTGTACCTCAGTCAAGCAGATGGAATACAGGTAGGTGGCCAAATGTTGTTTGTAAACTAAACTAGACCTTGGAGTAATAGGCAATGCAAACTGTCAGTCAAAGGCAGAAGGGGATTTCTGCAGATGGTAAAAACAGGAGATGAGGCCATAAACTCGGGTGACTGATTCATTAATAGAGCAAGAGAGCCAGTTCATCCCCACAGCATTAAGAGAGTCTAGTGCAGTACCCTTGACTTGATTAGGTGTGGGCAGAAATCCATATCTTCCTTTTCTAGGAACAAGGTCCTTCCAGGCCAGGCCACAGACCAGACAGTTGGCTGTGTTTGATGGGAAATCTGCATTGTTTCTGGGCTAAGAACCAAACCAGAATAGTTCTAGGAACTTGCAAGCTCAAATCTTCTTTTTCCATATATATTTTGAAAGGAACTAGCTATTTTTAAAAGCTTTTTATTTCAATTTCTCATATATAGATGAAAGGTAGAAATTTCTTGATGTGTAAGGCTGGAAATTATACTGACCTGTCAATTGACATGTTTTGGCAATGCTAAGGCTGGGCTATTTCCCCAACTCTTGGCATCTCCTGTAACTATTTATGCTTGCAATCTTCATTTTACATTATTTAGCACATAAGCCTAGGTACAAGTCTTTACTGTGCCATGTCAGGAAGCTTTCCATTGACTATGGGAGGCCTAGAGCCAAGCCTAACAATTACTGCAAAACATGAAATGCATTGAAAAACCATGCCCAAAGGATTTTGCTCTGCCTGTTATCAGGTGGAGATAGCATAACATTCACAACTCTGGTAGGAGCACAATCCTGTAGTTTAAATGATGTGATAGCTGCAATAGTTATGACTATGACAAATGTAATGCCTGGACAACATATGTTGATGGAAATGGAATGCTTGAAAATGCCTAATTGATGAACTTGGTGTGTAATTGTTAGGTTAAAATTAAAACCTGAAGTGGGACTGCAATGCAATGAAGTGGGGAAAGTGAAATAATAGTCAATTCAAAGAGAGTTTTCTGATACTATGTAGTGTACTAATGCTGCATAATGATACTAATTAAGCAGCTGCTGAATTTATTTAAGTCAGCTTTCTAGTTGAAGCCCTTCTTTGAAGTCAGTTTTTTTTGTGGCTGTTGAACAAAACTGCCATGAAGCACAATGCTGCTCATAATTGCTCAAGGAGGAGTTAAGTCTCCATGGCCATACAGGTGGTGTGTTCACTGATGTTAGTGCAAAGTGCTGACTGCTGCCAAAATTTGGGCAGTTGAGCTTCGTGCTCCCTTTGTGAGAAGCCCTTGTGCCTGTGTGGTAAGAGCCCACTCTGCAGCAAGTGCCTCTTGTCTATAAAAGCCCAAAGGAGGCTGAGCTGGCCAGGGCTGTGTTTGCATTGGTGTGAGCATTGGGTTGTTCAGCGAGGGAGGGAATGTGGGAGCCTAGATAATGTGTAACTCTCTGCCTCTTGCTGTTGTGCTAGGACAGCAAACCCAGGGTTGTGCCCTGCAATGGGAGGGCATTTCACCTTATCAAAATGCTGGTGAGTTAGCATTCTGGAATGGAGTGGGTTCCATCTGGGGAGCAGTTTTGGCTGCTTTCTGCTGTTACAGCAGCTCAAAACAGCTGGCAAACTACTCTCAGGGAGAAAAGTAAGATTTCCCCTGTTACTTTTTCAGACCTAGTAATCTTAATAGTTGCTTGTACAAAGTTTTAGAAAATACTTCAGACAGAAACATGATTTTTGCATCAGCAGCATTTCTTCCAGCTTAGCATTAAAAGCCAGTGTGGGAATGAGAAGTAGGAGTATGGTTATTGTTTTATGGCTTAAATAAATTGGTTTAAAAGTAATGTGGAAATTAATGAGCAGCTGCATAAGGACAATGTATAATGAACACCAAGGAGAGCCATTGAAAAGGTACTGAGCAGAGGTATTGGTGCATAAAATGGCTGCAGTTCTCATCACAACTGTTTGATGCTTGGGCTCAGGTTTTACACCTCAGCACTCTGGCAAGTCAGCCAGTAGCAGAAATGGGAGCCCTGGGTGATATGAGGCAATTTTCAGATCATGCAGAATGATGGAGTTTTTTGTTTCTTGCAGAAAATAATTGGTGAAAAATATCAGGCTTTAAACTCGAGGCTTTTGATTGGACGACCCCGGTGGAAGCTCCTGTTTGATGACATAGCAAAGTGCAATAGGAGGTAAGTGCTCATCCACTTGAAGGATGCCACAGTTCAATGGCTGGGCAAATCTGTTTCTAGCTATGTTTGTATGAAAATATTTCTGGGTTTGTCTTGCTGAGAGATAGCCTATACAAACTGAAACATTCTTTATGCTCAGAGCAGTTCAGCTTTTCATGCAGCTGAGATGTTCAGTGGCTCAGAAAACAAAAGTAGCAGATTTCCATCTCACTGCACAGAGATTACGTGTGTTCTTGTCTGTGGCAATGTCTTGCTTTCAACATATGCTGTTTTTTTTTATATAAAGTTACATTTCTTAAAATTGTTAATTCATGATTCGTAATGCTAGTTTACAAATAGAATTCACAAGAAATAATTTGAATTACCTGTATTGTTTTTATTCAGAAGGTTTATTATCTTTGGGTATTTCTAGCTATTTTTTTTCTCTGTTAAAACCTGGCTATGTCTTTTTACTGTGCTGGGGAAGCACATTATGGTCTGAAACAAGACAAGTGGAAACCAGAGAGGAAATGCATATGGAATGCTTTGTCCAGATCCAACTTTGTTGGTTGGATATTTTACCCACTGCTGGCAGTTTATTGCCTCCAAAGGTGATCTGGAGGAAGGGACTGTGCCAATCTTCCCTAATCCACTTCTGGCAAAGTCAATGGTGTGGGAGCAAACCTCCCTGAGTAGCTGTTGATATTAATTCAGTGCATCAGGTTGAGAGGTTCTCTGCAGAACTTTTCCTCAAGAACTTCTTGTCCTCTCTTGCATTTGCAAAGTGAAATCTGCTCGTGGCTTGTTGACTCCTCTCTTCTGAGGCTAGGGAACACTGAGCCCTGGCTCTTGAGAAATGCTGAGTGCCAAATGTGTCACTGTGGGCAGTGCGAGCTGCTGGCAATACTGGTCTTGGATTCAGGTCATAGAGGATGCTGTGAGCAGGATGCCCCAAAGGCTGCTGCGTCTCTAGTAGAATTTTCACACTTAGAGAAGGGCTTTAGAGCAAAGAACCATGGGGAAGAAAGGATAGAGAGTTCAGAGAATCAATCTGAGTCTCTGGGCTCAAAGATCTCTGCATAGTGGACTGTTGACCTTTTTTATCCTCCATTCTAATGTCTTTGCTTAACTATGTGAGTGCAGTTTTAAACGATGAACATGATGAGATTCCTGCCACTTCCTTCCAAAGATGTAAGAGCACATAATATGGATGAAGCCATTAGTAGTAGTACTAGTGATACTTGATTTTTCTTTTTTGCTTTTCATTGCCTTACTCCTAATGGTACTTCAAGTACCATTTCCTCTGCATTTTCACATCAGGTCTTTAAATCAGGCCACCATTTTCAAGCAAAGTGTCTTTAATACCTAAATAATGTTCTGACTCATTTGATTACCTTGTTAAGATGTAGGCTTTGTCACTCTTTGTCATCTCTTTATCAAGGTTTATATAGATCTGTACCTATAGATGTAGTTACTTGTAATGATGCACAGTAGCGAAGCCTTCATGGTAGTGAACCTCAGCCCTCAGCTGTCCTGCAGAAATTTACCTTTTGTAGCTAATTATTCTCTGTATTTCCTTGGATGAGATGAGAACTTCAGTTTTTCCCTCTAGTCCAATTTCCAGGTCTGCTCCTAGCTTTATTTCAGTACTTATTTCTCTGTAACTTTCCACCTAAGTGTCCCTGCTGCTATACAGAGACCAAAAAAAGCCAAACTAAAGCAAAACAGGTCAATCAAGTTGTTTCCAACATCTGGTGCCAGTGTTCAGACTTTCACATTTGCAATCATCCCCTTGGGCTTGTTTATGGACAGCCAAGATATTTTCCAGTTTTTATCTTGTGATTTTAGGAAAAGCTGCATATAAATAAACAGGCAGCTGGCAAAGCTCTCACTGCGTAGCCGTCTGATTGCTGTGTGCTTTGTGAATTGTTGCTGCTGTTGCTGTTTGGGTCCCAAATAAGCAAAGTGCATTTGTAAGTGTCTGAGCTTTGCCAGACCTTCAGAGCGTGACATGGGACAACCCAGCATCAGGTTCCTGATCCTTTATTTTTTGGGGGAAAAGAGGAGCAGATGTATGCCATCTACTGTTCATATTTCATATGACACCTGCAGAGCCAGCAATCTGAATTGGAACAGTTATACAATAAATTACTGGTCTTCTTTTTTTTTTTTTTTTCATACTTTTTTGGGTGAATGGAGCAACAGCTTTGTTCCTGTTCAGCTATGTCCTGGTTGAAAAGCTCCTCCATGCTCAGTTCAAATGGGCATTTGCTTTATTCCAGGTAGAGAAGGACCTAGAAAAAGACATGGAAAACCTGTAGGAGAAAAAAGCATGGAGCACCACGATGCATTTCTCATGTGCTGTAAAGGAGAAACCTCTCTCTAGGAATGAGTGTGGGATATAAAACAGGAACATTTCAAGTCCTGACTCTGTCCTCTCAACATAGTAAAGTATTTAATCTTTCTCTCGAGTCCTGCTGTTCATAAAATGGATGTAAGAATGTGTGCCGACTTACTCATCCATAGGGACACTGAGGAGTTACTTGCTTTGTGCTCTGAATGAGTAAATTCTATATTAAAGTTTTTAATTATAACATTATAAAGAATGGCCTATAACATAGTTTCTTTAACTATAAACATGTTAATGGCATTAAAGAAGATTTTCAGACATTGGACTACACAGCTGCCTGTTTTCATCTGAGCCCAAAGTGAACCTTTGTCCCAAACAAGTGATAGATAAACAGTGAAAGCCCATTAGCTCAGGGTAGTAATGTGCTGCTCCGTGTAGTAGCTTTCCTCAGCCACCTTTCTGTTTGTGTTCCAGCAGCCAGGCAGGAGCTGGGCGAGGCAGGGGGGAGGCATCTGCAGGCAGGGACACAGGGGAGGAAGGCAGATGGTACATGAAGGGGTGTCCAGACTAGATGCTGATGGTGAGTATCTCAGGAAGAAGCAGTCTGAGAGCCTGTGGCTCACTGCACAGAACAGTGACTCAGCTGGGTTTCAGGAGACCTTAGCCACGGGTCTCTTGTGTGACTTCAGGCAAATCATTTAACCTTCCCGTGGTTCTGATTACTAGCCAAATATTCTGTATACCTCGGAAGGATCTTGCTGGGATGGGAATACACTGGCAGTATGTGCTGCTTAGACATGTATTTACTTTGTTGGCTGCTTATATGTAATGAAAGGGAGAGGGGCAGCCAAACTCTCTGGGGTTTATTTTATCAGTTCACTGTACTAATTAGACTAAAGAAAAAGAAAAACAAAAAAATCCCCAAACCCAACAACAACATTAATTCTTTCAATTAAATGCACAGTAGAAGACTGAGTCTTGCTGGCAGCTCATGAATCCTTTTTCTCCAGTGTGCACAGATTAGAGGGAGTTCAGAATCTGCAAGTGCTGAGAAATCTTATTTGAGACCAACAAGCAACATCTCTCTCATTATTGCAGCAAATTCAGCCACCAGCACAATACCCATTGCCACTGAAAGGAGCACAGCCAGGACAGGAAAACTTAATAGATAAACATAAGGGTGAGAAAAGTATGACTTATGACTTTGCCGTGGATTGATATGAGAGGTGATATCATTGAAGGCAATTAAAATCCGTGTTGTAAGGTGCCTGCATGAGGACACCACTGCAGTTACCTGCATAACCTTGTGATGATTTTTGATGTCTGAGTGCTCAGTTGTACCATGCCAGTGCTGCTGTGCACTGGTGCAGTGTGCACTGCCATGCTCTTCCAGCAGCTGCCAGACACCTGACACATACACGTGGCAGTAGGCACCAAAGATTTCTTCTTATATTAGTTCCCTCCTCTCATCAAACACATGCACAGCTTTAAAGTGAGTTTTTTGCATGTGCTAAAATATTGTATATTAAATAGTTACTGGATAAAATACTGAAACAGTCCTGGAAGCAGAGCCCAGAACCCGAACCTTCAGCCTCTTGGTGGATGTTGTAGATCACAATAGTTCGAGCCATGTTCCCTCTTGTATGTTTTTTCTTCATCCTTGTAAATCTTTAAGATCTTTTTGTGTAGTGGCAAAATTTCAGCAGGAAGAAGACTTTTTTTTAATGATACAGAAAAGGCAGCCTTGCATTGTCTTTCCCTGCTTCCTTTCCCTCTCCTCATCTTTAAGAGAAAGGGAGATAGTGAATATTCTGAATGGCTCAGTCCCTCTGTGGGGGATGTGCTTTGTTCTGATGTTGACTGCAGTTCTGAGCCCTCAAATGTTGTATGACTGTGAGTCTGACTTACAGCCTATTTTTAAGGTGACCAGAGAGCAAAGAGCTGTTGTCAGTCGAGTGATGTGAAAAAGTCAGATTGACTGAAGAACCTGGACCAAGATCTGTGGGTGATGAACAAGGATCATATTGTGTTTGACTTTTTGTAAGATTTCCCAATATAGGTGAAGGAAAAACTGCATGCTAATGTGAAAGTAAAGCAGGAAAATTATTCTGTTGCTGCCAGAAATAATCATGGGTTAGTAGTGCTGTGTTTTCATTAGTGTAACGAATCACTGTTAGTGACTAGATATGCTTGTGTAATTCATTACTTACACCAAGGAAGTCTTACAGTGAGACACATTTTTAGCAAAAAAAAAGTGATTAATCATGGAAAAAATTGAGTGGAATATAGTAACATTTCATCATTTGGTATCTTGAGACTAAGATGAAGCACTTCTTCCTTAAAGTTGTCTTAGTCAGATAAATAATAGGGGTTATTGTAGGGATAGTTGGGACAGATATGGTGGCTTCAGTAAAACTAACTGCATCATCTAGCAAACTGTTCTCACCCTAAAATCTATATGTAGGTGGTTTATGTATAATAGCATGAGGCCAGGATCCATTTCTGTCTATTATTGGAAATTACTTTTTATTCAAAATATCATAATTTCTCCTTCCCTCTTTTTTTTTTTTTTTTTTTTTTTTTTTAAACAGGAAGACCATTGGAGTTTTCTGCTGTGGACCCAACAAAATCTCTAAGATACTTCATAAACTGAGCAACAGCAGCAACTCTTATGGGACAAGGTTTGAGTACAATAAAGAATCCTTCAGCTGAAAGTCTGTTGGAGCAAGACTTTCTAGAAGATAAAAGTGCAATTTTTTGTTTGTACAACATAAATGTTCAGCTGTGGTTTAAACAGACAGAAATGTACCAAAGAATAGCACAAATGTTTTTATTTATGATTATTTAAGACTGATGGATGCAGCAGTATACCAACAAATAATCAATGCTTTTACTCAAATGCGCTCACACAATATTTGTGGTGGGAGTGATTCTTTGGATTTGTTTCTGTTAATTAAAAAGTACAGAAGCTGGGGAGAGACACAGTTGCTTTAAAAGCTGATGGAAGAAGAACCTGTGGAATGTTTGAACTTCTTCCACTTCAGTCCTCTGAAGCTGGATCAGTAAATGAAACCCCAGGTGAATCCAAGTGGTGAGACATAGTGTATTACAGACACTCTTGCTTTTGTTGGTATACAAATGTTACAGCTTTGAGGTGAAAATACTCGATATTAAAGATTTTATTATACATTGCAGAACTGGGATTCTGTATTTAAAATATAGAGTGTTACTCTTGCTAGTCTACTTCTGTAATGAAGTTAACCTAAGGAAAAGTGAGCACAATTGTGTAGCACCAGTGGGCAGCCTCTGCTGTGATGTTAGTCACAGCCTTTTGGCAAGCACACATCTGTACATGGAGAACTCTGTATCTTGCATCAATTCAGTATTCAGGAGTTTGCAAAATAATTATGATTTATGCAGCCATAAAGTTAGAGCAAGAAAAGCAATGAACAGGAGTACACAGGACCTGAAGTTTTATTATACCAAACACTCAACATGGAAGTTGCACTCACTCTGCATTCATGTGCCCTGAATGTCAAATACTTCAAGCTTTCAGATGGTCTGACTGATTATTTCACAACACAGCAGGTTGAAATCCAGTTTTAGAGGTCCCAGGGTATGTTTGGTTGACTGTGATCTTTGATTATCTTCCCTGGAGCCACCCTTGTTTGCCCTGGTGCCACTGAAAGGAGGACAAGACCAGATTTACAGCAGAGTGAGAATGAACCCCTCAGCTCTGTGGCTCCTTGGATGATGTCTGCCGATAGACACCTTGCAGGAGCTGCAGTATGCTTTGTTCCATAGAGGAAGATCTCAAAACATCCCAGTTTTAAGCTCTCCTTCCCTTTTCTCCTCCCATCAGCTGTTTTCTGCCTGTAAGTGCCATGGGAGAGCTAAAGGTTGAAACTGGTACTTCATAACTTATTGGTTCTGAGGAGCACCTTTTTTTCTCCATCCAAATAGCCAATTCAGCTTCCTTTATTTCTTCTTTTCTCCCTTTTCCTTACTTTGCTGAGATGAGGGCATTTAAACAGGAGTCAGACACTTAGCTGGCATAAACAGGCACCACTCTAGTGTCTCTTAATAGAGCAGCATCACTTAAACATGGTGAAAACCTTCCCCTTGATCTCCAGCAGCAGCTTGGGAGCAGTACAGTAGTGTTTGCAGCATACACAGGCAGAGGCTGGCTTGAGAGCTCTTGTGCATGTGGTTCACCTGTATTTAGGGCAGTGCATTTGATTTCATTTATATCTGTCCAATGAACACCTTTTTTATTTTAGTGGGAAAGGCAGTAAATTGCTGCTTAGGACACAGACTCTGTACAGGAGTCTGCAAGTATCCGTGTCAGTGTTCAGAGGAAGCTTTTTTCTTATATGTGGAGTATAGGCATCCTGTATGTATAACTAGTGAGAATGACTTTGCTTTGCCTTGGCAGCTTCTGCTCAGGAGTTGCAGTCAGTGAGCAACAGGATGGAGGTGCATCAGTGAAGCCACATGGGAATGCATTCCTCAGTGTCCAGACTTGGCACTGAAGTCTTTACCTCTGGCTCTGCCCAATTTGAAATCCAGGGAGGAAGGAATGAACCAGAGACAGACAAATTCGTACTGACAAAAATTCTCAAAGTAACCCAGATGAGAGAAGCCAAAATAGAAATGCAGTATGAGATGGGAGCCTACATTACAGCTACTGGTTTTAATTTTTTTCTCTTTGAGGTTGAAAGGACCATTATTTTCCTACTGGATGTCATTCATCCATCACTGTAAAACTGGAGGTGTGCAGCAAAGGATTAGATTCTTTTTAATCAGTGAGATTTATTTCTAATACTGCCTGCATAAATTTTATAATAAACATAAAACTGTTGTCAAAATGCACAGGTATTGGATATTGTAGGTCATGCACACTTCTTTTGTTTTGTGGCTGTTAGTTTAAAGCATGATTGAAATGCCCGCATCTGTTACCCACAACTAGAACGTGATCTTTTCCTCTAGTTTCAGGATCTAGTATCTCATGCTTTTAAAATACAGTTTAGAGTTATCTAATCACTATATTGTTTGTGGTTTTACATCTCTTCTGACAGATATCAGCTCCATTACCATATAATGAGAGGCATGTTTTGCAGTTAGCTCCATGCTAAAGCAGATTGTATTTTCTGGCTCAGCTTCTGTATAGGTAACACTTCATAATTAAAATAGCAATGCTAGTACTGTGCTCTTATTCTGAGTTGTTGCAGGAGTTGGTGCTGTTTGTAAGCATGTTAAACACATGTTGGTACATTAAGCAGTGCTGTCACAGCAAGATCTAAGCAGATCCAGGCTGTCCTCTTTCTCTCTTTGTGCTGTATCTGACTCAGCTGACCCACTTGTAAAACAAGCTCTGGACTGTCTGCCTTTCTGGACTGTTTTGAGGCTTAATTAATGTTTTGAGATCACTTTGGTGCACAAGCAGTGGAAAGATCTGTCTTAATTGCTATGCAAATGTGCTTGTGTTTTATTTTGGATAAACATTTCTGTTGATTTGAGTAGTCACTACACCAGGTGAGGAAGAGTTTGGGGACAGTCTAAAAGCTTCAGTTGCTTTTTTCCTTTTCCTTGAGGTATGCTTCTGTTAAGAGAGGCAAAAGGTTTAAGGATTGTTGAGTGACTGTGACTTGGCTTCAGGAGTGGCAGATATGACAAACACAATCTTTCTACAGGCTATGTTGTCATTGCTCTTTCTGAGTGTGTCTGCAGCTTGCAAAACAGAGTCAAGCCCTCTTTTAAACTCCTTTGCTTTTATATCTGAAAGCCAAGTGTATGAAAAAATACAACTCCGTGCCAGAAAAGTAAGTGAAGGCTGACAGGACTCAATTCCACATTTGCAGATCAACTGGATTTACGTAATTGAGCATCACTTTGCACTTTAAACTATGTCCTGTGAGTCAGTCATAAGTCTCCTGCTGGCAGGAGAAGGATCCAGTCCTGTATTCTCCCAGTTTTCACTCAGTCTTTCACAAAGCTGCAGACTTCTCAGTGTTTGTTCAGCGGGATCTTTTTGTTTTATTCATCAGAATTACTTCAGAATTCTTTTTTTATACCAGGAATGTTTTCATACCATGTTGAAAAACAAGCCCTTTCCCTGCAACAAGAATCCAGCCCTTGTGCAGCAGTGTGGGACTCAGGGCTTTACAGCAGGATTAATCAAATGTAACAAAGACCTATTCCCATATCACTGAGGTTACTTTTGTGAGTAAATGTCCACTGCCACAACCAAGAACAGCAGAGACGAGCCCTGATGTTGCGTGGGAAGGCATGGTGGGGGCTGACCTTCACCACTGAAGTCTGCAGAGCAGTCTGTCCCTCCACAGTGATTATTCCAGCCCTGTGTTTGGAGCAACACTTCCCTGTTTCAGTATGTGGTACCACTCCTAGCATCTGAGTTCTTCCTTGTCTTTTTCTCCTGTTTTAGCACATAGGTAGCAAAGAGATTGGAAGCTGCCTAAGAGAGGGCAGATAATGCATTAAATAGCAGACCAGTCATGTTGGGAACAGTAATTCAGCTGTAACAGCCTAACAGAGCAGAGAAGTAATGGTTTAGTAGGACTTGGAGAACAGCAGCCTAAGAGGAGAACCTCTACTCAACTTTTAATGCACCAGGTTAAAGTTTCAAACCACAAGACATGGCTTAGGGGAAGCAGACGTGAGGCTAAAGAGTCATTGCCTATAGCAGTTCAAAGACCATAAGTCAGAGAAGAGGCATAGTTATTAAAATGCAATGTTTACTCTTTTGAAAAATAGAAGGGCTTCTAGGGAGATTAATTTTCACTTTAGCCTGGCAATCATTTCATAAACTCACCAGTTTGAAATAAGGCAAGGTGGATCTGTTCTTCTCTGGGTTATGCGTCCTATTTTTCTGCTGATTTTCCATTCATGACAATTTCAACCAGTTTTTATTGTTTTAGCCTAGGGGATTTAACAAGAAGGTTTAATCAAAATGCCACTGATGCATGTGCTGAGCAGAGGTTTTCTGCTATGAATGTACATTTTTCATGGATATATATATGTGTGTGTGTATATATATATATATACATATATATAATGTAGCTGATGACTCAGCTGTGAACGATGATTTGGGATTTGCATTGTTTCTGCTGCTGGTGTATTTCATTAAGGCCACTATGGTGATGTATTGGCAAAATATATGGAGCTGAAATGAGACTCTTCATTCCCATAAACAGCCTGGTATTTTAGTGCCTTTACTAAATTCACTTTTTACATAGTAAATCCTAGAAACTGAAATTTCCTTTGTAGGAGCAGTAGATTAATTAGCATATTTCAAGGTTGAAAACCCTGAATCCTCTGCTGGACTGACATGTATAATGAAGGCAAAAGGTTTTGTGCAAAAAGTGCTTCTCCTTAAAGGGCTGGATAAGGATATGTGAAGTTTTAGTGTCCTGCTGATTGTATCAACCGTGTTGTAAGAGGGATGGGATCCATTTTGGTACCAAGGCATTCTGTGCACTTCCTCTGATGTCATGAATATCTCTAGACTTGCAGTGGATCCTTAAGGTTTGTTATGCCTGAAGTGTTATTCTCTGGAGGGATCCTATTTGTAAGAGACGGGTGCTGGATCTGTAGTAAGAGCAGTGGATCTGTCCCGTTATTACATGGGCACAGAAAGAAAGCTGGAAAAAGCCATGTGTCCCCAGTGCAGATTGCTTCTTAACAGAGCCCTTGGATGAGAGGGAAGGCTGGTCCTGAAGGTCCAGGTAAAATGCTGTCAACTAAGGAGCAACCCAAGGAGGGCAGGAGAGGATGATGAATGTCAACAATAAACAGGGTAAAATATGTTGCATCTGGGAGCCAAGGGGAGAGAGGAGACATTCTTCTTAGCTCCTCAATTTAGAAATTAAAAGCAAACCCCATTTTCTAGATGTGGATATAGAGTCACCCTGGGGGTTGAGAGCTAATATATGCAAAGACATTGCATTTCCATGCATAACTCAGTCCTAAAGCCCAGAAGAAAACTAGTATATTTTAGCAAACACCCTGGAAATAAGCAATTCCTTTGAAATAAAACCTTTACTCTTTCAAGTTAACCTGCTTCTAAAAAACATCTACTCTGCAGCTGTGGCATTGGCAAATAGCTTTACCTGTTTAACTCCTTTTCACCAAAATACTAGAGTGTAGAGTTCTCTCTGTCAGCTGTAAGTAGCTTTGACAGTTTGATAAATAAATTTTTTGTTTGTTACTGCTGACCCTAGGAAAGGACAGCCTTGAGGATGAGAAGCAGTGTTACATAAATGTCTAGTGTACATAGCAACGCTGAGCAGGGAGACGCTGCTGCATCGCTTTTGGTGCACCAGTCACTCATTAAAATTCTGTCATTGCAAGGTCACGTTGCTCATCTCATACTCTGCAACCCTGGGGAAGAAATTTGGATGAGAGGTGGGGGAGGAAAAGCAAAAACTTCCTCCTTGTGCTGTAACCAAGAATATATTCATCGACAGCAGGGCACATATTTTGATTTCAAAAGAGCATGCCATTTCTTTTTCAGGGGTAACAGGTTCCCTCCTGTGCTGTGTCATGGTGTTTGCATGTTAGAAGTGTAACACAGTGATAACGGATTGCTCCGAATTGAATAAATAACGCCTCTGGGCTTTTGCTTCTCCCTTGAATAGTCTGAGAGAAATGCAAAATACCAGAGAGCATATAGAGTGGACTGTGTCCCAAGCTGCACTTGGCACAGCTGGTTAGGAATGCTGCACAGCAGCTCTGCAAGCTGCTGGGAAGAGGCAAGGCTGAGGTTGTGGGTTCAATCCCCGGATGGACCATTCACTTAAATGATGATCCTTGTGGGTCCTTTCCACCTTAGACTGTTCTGTGATTCTGTGTAACTGTTTTAAGGAGAACAAGCCAGTGATACATGGTCTGTGGTCAGAAGCAGGCCAGGTCACCACACTGGCTATCACATCTCTGAACCACGACGAGTCCTAGGTATGCTTTGGCAAAGGGAGAGTCAGGGGCTCTTGGACTGAGTGTGCAGGGTGAGATGAAAGGTGTTTTAGACAGAGCTGGATGAGCCTCCTGTGTGCACTTTCAAGCCTGGAGCTCAGAGCTGTCATACCTCAGGGTGAATTGTGTAGGCAATGAGTTGGTCTGACCTTTGGGTACCGTCACAGTTTTATGGTTACTGAAGGTATGGACACACCCTGTGTATTTCTCTAGTATTGTAGGAGCGTGTTGCTCAGGGACAGGGAAGCAGGTTATGTTATTGTACCTCATTAGGTGTTAGATGCTTGAAAGCATGTACTGTTTAGAACAGATGAGAATGGTGAATGCCAGCTTCCACTCACAACTGAATATACCCTGCTCATTTTCCCAGTAGTGTTCCTGAGGAATAAATGGCAAAATCTCTGCAGAGAAGACACAAGTACAGCATTTTTCTTTTATTGTATCAGAGCAACATCATTAACTGTTAAAAAATATTTGCTATGAATGTGAAGATTCACTTATAACATTATTCTTTTTGACTGTTTAAGCCCTAGTAACAGTTTGGTGCACACTTTTTGACAAAAACATAATTCCCCAAAGCTTAAAAGTGTGGCTGAGATGGAACTTGGCAACGGATATCCACCTGATAGTGAAATATGTCAGTTGGAGCTGGATGCATTTGTGCTTCATTCATCTTGGTCTGCTCCATCACCACAGAAGATTAGAGGGAGTTGAACTTTCAGATCCTTCTCTTCCTCTCTGCATATAACCTCAGCCTTCATCTAGAGGTGTGTTTGAACCTTTGGATTACTGGATATATCATCACCCTTGTATCACGTAGTCCTTCTTTTGTTCTCTTTCTCCCTCCTTAGTACAAACTGTATTAGGAGGCTTTTACCACTCTGTTTCCCATACCTCAGGAAAATGCCATTTTGGGAAATGCAGAGGGCCTCAATTTTAATTGCAGCATACACCAACCTGTATAATGCTCCTGATGTGCACAGTCCAATGGGGCTCTTGTAGTGTCTCTGATTAACTTCAGGAAAATGAGGGGTGCAGCATCCCAATGCTGGAGATGCTTCTGGCAGTCAGAGGAGGGGCAGTGCTACAAAGGCACCTATGTAAACTCATAAGAGCAAAGATTATGTCATCTTCTGAAAGAGAATTGGGGATTTGGTTCTGTGAGAGTCAGATCACTTGTGGCTACGATTGAAATTAAGTCATGCTTCTGCTTTCACACGTAGGCATTTCAGGACACTGGGCAGTGATGGAAAGGGTTTCTTTTTTTCAATTACACTTGCTATTTCCATACAGCCCCTACTTTATCAGCTGCATATAATTTCCTTCTTTCACTGATTAAATATTTCCTCGCCTGGTTTCTTTGCTTCTGGGAGCTTGAGAGCTCATTGTTTATAAAGGGAAAGGAGAAATATTGTGCTGTTAAGCAGACAACTCCCAACACATAGCTCTGAATCTTTGAGAGGGAGGCCGTGAAGCTGCTGTGAGTGGAGAAGGGCAGAGCTTTCACTGAGATTCAGATGTGATCAGGACCCTCTTCCAGGCTTCATATGTTGATGATGCTCTGGGCTTACTAATTAGCTTTTTCTGAAACGGGTAGTTCCAAAGTCCAAATATGCCAGGTTGTGAAACCTTTACTCCCTTAACTGAGTTTTCCTCTCTCTGTGTTCCTTCTGATAATTTGCAGGAGCGAATTTGATTAAACACATTGGTGTAAGAAATGGTTCCCTTGGTCTGTGGTTGTTGAGAAGAAAAGTCATAACTGGGGTATCTTCCCTCAAACTGATGTCCAAAAAAGTATTTTGAATGGCCTAGCTATATTAGTTCTATAATGTGTGTATGGGCAGTTTCTTTCATGATCTATGATTTTACATTTTTTATGTAAATCTAATTTCATTTTTAGGACCAATCAAACAAAAAAATCTGAAACATCTTTTCTATGTTGAAAATGCTCATGTCCAAAACACATCTGTTTTAAAAGAATTCTTCCAAGATGTTGCTTAGAAGAGGAGTAGAAACTAGCTTGAAAAAAACTCTTATTTTCTAATAGCAAAGCATTCTTTGGTTTTGGTTTTTTTTTTCTTTCCAACTTTCATTAGTGAAAAAGTACAGCTTCAGCAATTCAATATTTTCCTTTTAAAGCAAGGCATCTCTCTAGGATCATATCTACACTGTAATCTGAACCTTCCAGGCAATGTCTGCAGGAGGTCTGGACTTGAGTTGCTGTGAGGAAGAAGACATGATCTATTTTTGTCTTACTTTGGGCAATTATTTGGGACTCAAAAGCCATGTGAGAGTTTGAGGTGGTAAACAGACAGGAACTGGAGCCACTAGTACAAATGTGAATATGCTGAAAAGACCTTAGCCTGTTATCAGGCTAAATAGTAAAATTAATTAAAATCCAGTCTCAGGAAGGAAGATATGGGCCACAAAGGAAATCCTTGCCATTCCTAAAATTTGGAAAAAGCAATAAACTAGGATCAGCTTTCCAATTTTTCTTTTAAGAAATGAGCCCTGGAAGTAGTTATTTACAGTTAAGATATATAATGTGATTGAAAAATTAATGTCATGTCTTTTCTGTAGTTGCAGGTCTTAACTTTTTCACTTCTGACCACATTCTTCTCTCACTCTTCCCCTTTTGGTCCCAAAAGGAAGAGACCAGAAAATTCTTTCTGAATTCCCAGTTCTGTAATTATATATCTTTTCTACTAGAGGTGAAATAAAAATAATTTATTAGGCAGGCGACATTTACTTTTTATATCACTGTACAATGTGCAAGATAACCATTTTGGAAAGTATTCGCATAAATGTCCACAATTTTAAGTACTCAATGTTCTTTTCAGAGGTGCCTGTTTATATTAATGTAATTTCAATCTGTTCTTATGCTTTTTTATAGATCAGAATATAGTACATTATTTGAAGAGAAATGTCTGCTTAGTTTCCAAGTGGAACAGAAAGCAAAATTTGGCCCTGAACTTTAATTTGTGAGTTTTACACCCAAGCTTGACTTAAAAAAAAAGAATAGTACTTAGTGGGTTCATGTCTATAACAAACCATACTCTTGCTGTATGAAACAGCCCATTTTGTAGCTTCAACTTGCTGCCCCCCAGCAGAACAGAGGAACTGTTTTTCACTGACTGGAAGGACTCAAATACGTTGCTGTTTTACCTGCATGCCTCAGAAACCTTCAAAGAGTAAACAATAAGCTTCCTAAGTCTGTTAGTTCCACTAAAATGAAGGAAAAATTTTGCCAGTTGTCTGTATAATAAGATAGAACTAGAAAACTGATCATTAAAAAAGCTCTGGGTTTTTATTTTCCTTTTTCCTATTTTTCAAGATTTATTTATTCTTCTCCTTTTTATGAGTCATGTGCAGAGCTCTTTTCCCTCAGTGTCCCTTTCTTAGTTACACAGTGCTGTGAGGGTAGATTAAATCCATTGGCTAAATAAAGGACACAGACAGGGCTTTTGAGCTTTATCCCATGTTCTTACAGTTCTCCTACAAACAAGTCACTCTGCGTAGGATTTTCAGAGCAACATGAAGAATTCAAATTCACTGAGATTTTTATACCCAACTACATTAGGTTTCTTTCTAAAATCCCATCTTTTTTTTGCCTATCAGTAAAATGGGGACAGCCACACCGGAAAAGAGTTTTGATTTGCCTGGCAAATAGTCCTTCATTTTAAATTTGTTTAGTTAAAATACAAAATCCTGGTTGCAGGATGGAAAGGAGGCTTTTTGCCCAAAATGCTTGTCTGAATTAGCCATTTTATCTTAATGGCAGTCCTGACAACTAAAGTATTTGGCTGCTGAGTTCTTTTACTGTTCAGATGTTACTTTTACATTCTGTTATATTAGCAGATCATCTTAATGTGATTTTATGTCTCTTATTGTATTTGACAAAGCACCATATGTTTATACATCATGTAATTATGGCACTGTACTCTAAAGGTATTTACTTTACAGGAAGCTTCATGACTTTGGAATAAACAACCATTCCAAGACTGAGCAAAACATGGTTGAGTTGCTGTTTGTGACCTGATTTCAGTTAATGACATACTGCCTTAATTGTGGAAGCATTGTGTATGTGCCTCTGTGTGTGTGTGTGTGTATTACTGCTGGTAGGGGAGGCGGGGATTTCACTCTTTAGGAGAGGCTCTGATACTCTTTGTGATGCCCTAAACTTCCTGAAACATCCACACAGGGTTCACAGATATGCTGCAGGAGACTCAGGATCCTCTGGCATGACAAGAAGAAGTTGGGTAAGATACCCAAAGTACCAGAATTGTACAAGGCATCCTTGTTTGGTCACCCAGAGTAATTTTCTGCCTCAGAACATGAAGCACATGCTTATTCCATATGTATCTGTGGCTGTGACACCACCTGAGAAGCAGAATGGAATTTAGAAGAATTTCTCTCCTCTACACTGTTGTGAGCACAGTGGAAGGACTGCCTGATTCTGACCCATCAAAATCAGTGATGAGCAAAGTTCCTTCCCATATCAGAAATCCTCCCCACCTGAGTGCCTGACATTGAAATGTGCTCTGTGCATTTGCCTTTATCTGCTTGCTCTGATGAAGTATTTCAGTGTGCTCAGACCATGCTGCTTATGATAGATATTAATCTGAGAGCTGCTATTTTATTATGATCTTCAAGACACTGCTGATTCTACAGCAAATCTGCAACAACTGGTTTAGAACTCATAATTCAGTTCCCAGTGATGTGTTTAGGGGTCTGTTGGGTGCACTGCAGACTAAAGCACCCACTTCCTGCAAGATGTTGAATGTTCTGGGGGCTGCCAGCCTAATCATTTCTGCATTTGGCAGGGTTGTGGGTTTTTAGAGGAAAACTGCACATGAAACATAGCTAATTGCAAATATGCAGACTTCTCTGAGATTTTTCAGAATTGGTAAAAGTCCTGGGTAAATTATTTTTGAGAAGTAAGGATACTATTGATCTCAGAGTTGTATTTTTTACTTTGTCATTACAGAATAGTGTTGATACTATGATGGGAAAAGGTACCATCCCTCCAGAATAAGAAGTTTAACAGCAGCAAGATTAAAAGAAAAACAAACAAAAAAAACCCCAAATCCCCTGTATATTCTGTATATTCCTTCTAATTTATTTTTAGTTGTTAAATTAAAAACTTTAGGGAAAGCTAACAGCTGCAATTTAGAGAAGTTCCTGATCTGTGCAACTGCAAAAGGTGTTTATTTATACTAAAAGCAGTGGCAGGCAGGGCAGAGTTATCAGAGGAAAAAAATTATATTTTCAAAAATTATGATGGTATTTTTCATTAAGAGGAATGTCCTTTCCCACTCACCTTCCCCATGCCAAGTAAGGAGGTTTGGCAAAATGTGTTTTGGCTCTTGATTTTCTGTCTGATATTTGGAGAGTTTTTATGGGAAACTATATATTTCACAAATGCATTTGATCAAAAGAGAAATCTCAATGTTCATGCAAGAAGATGACGGAAAGGGGAACACAATTTTTACTTTTTTTTACAAAATCTGGCTGAAAATGCTGATAACAAATAAACTCTTCTTACAAACAAAGACAACAAAGTTTTGCAGCCTGCTCTTTTCCTGATGAAAGAGAAAAACTTCCTTCTCCCCACTTCAACACTATATGGGCATCATGGACCATGACAAATTCTTGATAACGAGGTGAGCAGAACGATGGGCAGTAGTAGGCAAAGACTGCTGGCAGTAACCTGTGAGCTTTTCTAGAGAGAAGATGAGCAGCTGTGTGCTCAGCAGCAGCTGTCTGCCTAACCTGGGCATCAACCTCACATGAATCTAAGTTATTTAATAGATTAAATCTCCTGGAGTAAATGAACACCCTTCTCATATTGTCTGGGGGCAGATATGAAAACCTTTGAAGACCCTCCAGGGACATCTGATACACCTGACTCTGATTTTTGCTTTTCAGGATACAAAATCCTTCCAAAAATTATATTTTCCCCTCCATTCGTGTTATAGGGAACATATTCATTTATTTGGAGAATCCAGCATGATATGGGCTGTAAGTGTGGGTGCTGGTTAGATATGAACTGGCTCCCCTGTCCTAAATTATCCCAGCTGAAGAGCCATTTGAAAAAACTTTTTGACATTAGAAAAATTGAAACTATCTGAAGAGTACACACAGGTGATTCCTTACCTGTTCCTGATTCTAGTACTGGAATAAAAGGAGTAAGAACCCCCTTGCTGGTCCCACCAGCCTCGGAAAGCTGAGGATCAGCTGTGCAATCCAATCGCAGCAGGGATCCTGATGCCTTGCCTTAAATGTGCCATAAAGCACATTGCAGCCATGGGAATGTTACAGGAGGGCTGAAGAGTGGCACCTGGCAGTAATTTGTAATCAAGGCAACAACTTGGGCTGTTTCTCCTGAAAATTTTTGTAAGTAAGGTGACTTCAAATAATCAGTGTTTCTCATCTGTTTTCTGACTCCTCCCAAATTTAATTCCTATTCACTTAATGGCTCCATAATTTATCATATCTCTTTCTGGTTTCTTGTAAGGATATGCATAAGCCATAGAATGACTTTAATAACACTGTGCTTTCTGGTCTGAAGTTGTGCATTGTAGATTGATGACTGATGGTCTGAGTAACCACCATCTTGTCTTCCTCCCTAAAACTGTTTTCTGGTTTACCTGAAACATAATTTTGTTAGGCCATAGTTTCTGATCTCTCTACAGATTAATTTTGCAAAAAAGCCTTCCTGTAACTTCTTACAGCAGTATGTCTTCTTGTAGGAGAATGTCACCTTAATTAGGATGACTGCAGAGTTTTTCCAATCTATCATCTGTGCCCAGACTGCTGAACGCAATTTCTGAAGTGACAGCCTCCCTGCAGACATTCCTGTTTGGTGCTCTAGAGTGCTGTGGCTCCTAGGATGAGACAAAAGGCCACCACTTTTAAGACCTGATGTCTAGACTTTTGAATTTAAGCATATTTGTTTCACTAAAAGCGAAGAGTCTTTCTGACTAGAAGTGAGCTTATTTTCTGAAGTAGCTGTGAGGAAGACAGAAAAGCCTGGTTTTCATTTCTGCTCTCAAATGAGAGTTGTTAAGGGTCTGATTCTCCCTGAAGATTAATAGGAGCTTGATGCTTTGAAATTCAGCCCTCTGGATTAAGTAATTGAGACCACAGACTATAGAATTAAAAGACTAAAATTAATTTTAAAGTAGCATCTGAAGTCCATGGTGGTGTAAAAGCAGACATGGAGTCTAAATTCTCTAGTGGTCTGTATCTTCAGTGGTCACTGGTATTAACTGGCAAGATGAAATTTAAAACAAATTGCCACTGTTCTGGCTTGAGAAATCTTACCTTCACTTGCTTTTCTTACAAATGACTGCAACATCATCCAGATGAAAGGAGAGCTGGAAAAAGTTCTTGTAGTGTCTGTCTACAAACATATGCATGCATGTTGCACTACTTTTACCATTGTAGTATGTGTACCATTAATTCAGTATTTGTATTTTTGCTATGAGTATATGCATTTTGCTATCAGCTAATGACTGTAGTAGCTCTATTACTTTGGGATGTGTGTGGTGCTTCAATTTTTTTAAAAAATAACGTTTTCTCATAATTGGACTATTAAGTATTTTTGTATACAAATACTGTCATTTTGATAATTTAGTATTTTTCAAGTTATTTAACCATGTGTATATTTCTTACAGGTCATCTGACAATATAATTAGCCCATAGTAAATTTAGCAGAGCACCACCTTGCCAATCTCCCATAAATTTATGAGAAAATGGTCCAGGCCTTCAAGTTTTTAATATGCCTTCCTAATATGTTCAGCTCTGTGACAAAAGAGCCAGCTTTTTTTTTTTTGCTTTTTTTTTTTTTTATAAATTCAGTATTATTGCCATTGCATTAAGGGGTCATATGCAAAGAACTTAAGCTTTTAGCACTTCTTCTAGAAATGTATTTTTTTCTGTGGTATGTATAGATTATTTATTCATAATATGTTGCACAAAGGAATGAAGGTGGGTAAAGATATTAATGTTGTAGAAAATTTCCTATCATTAGTCACTGGTAGGGGAAGAACAGAACCTGATTACAAGGAAGGTTGTACTGGTATGCAAGGCAAGGAAAGCCTTGCTCATGGCTCTGCCCTAGGAGTTAAGGCTCTGCAGACTATTTATATTTATGGCATTGTTGTCAAAAGTGCTTGGGAAGATGTACACCAGTTTGAAAATGTAGCACATTGAAATGGTTGTGCTTATGTTTTCCAAGAAACCAGAAGGAAATTCAAACCAGAATTTTAACATTGTTTTGATTACAGGAAAATGTGTGAAAAATTGTTAACAATGTGTAATTGACCTGAAAGTGCCTTATTTGCTTATTGTTGCCCGAGAACATTTCTTTTACTTGAAAACAGTGAAGAAAAGCAGGGAGGTGCTTTTATCCATCCAAGTGACTTTAAAATCTGTATGACACACTCCTGTACATACACCACCACTATACCAGCCTCAAAACTGGGACAATCCCACCACTGAGTCCCCAGGGATCCCTTTTCTGGTCAGATAAGACAGTGCAGTCTGGAATGATAGGAGGGGGAATCAAGTTTCATGAAGGAACATGATCTGAAGTGCTAAGCCACAGTGAGGGTCCAGAATTAATGATTGATGCCAAATTCTTGTTTTAAAGAGGATTTTTTTCTGTTCTGTATGTGGGGAAAATACTTGTTTTTCTACATATTTTATTAATCAATCAGATTTCTAGAACATTTTGTCATCATGTGAATTCTGCATAACTGATGCTCTCAAGAGAATGAGATAATGGACAGAGCTCTGGGGAAATGTCCATTTATTAGATGGGATACCAGAAAGCTTAATGGGTGGAAGATGGATATGCAGAAAGAAGTTGATTTTGTTGTTATAAGAGTTATTTCATATCTAATTCAAAGCTTATTACAAAAATTACAGTTAGAGGCCATTTTTAATGACAAGGTCTCATTGCTGCCAATTTTGAGCTCACTATGGAGAATGATTCAAAATTTACATCCATACACATGTGGGTACACAGATGGTGAATTACAGATTTAACTCAATGGGGAGGCCAGGTGCTAATAATACAAATTTGGGTAAAATGTGGAAGGAAGAACAGAATGAAAAAGACTGACAGCTGTTCGTTGTCTTGCCTTGACTAAATGTGACTCTTAATAGTCTGAGGAACTAAAATACCAGGTTAGAAAATGAAAAACTTGACAGAGGTAAGTCTCTTGCAAAGGCCAGAGATGTGCAAAGCCAAGTACCTTATGATGAAGCTCTCAGGCATGCTCTAGGTTTCTTCATTTCTTTTTCATTATGTGAAGCAACATGGTACTAATGCTGCAAAGAGTTCCCTGGACATTCAAACTGGTGGGCTCCTCATCTAACAAATACTTTTGTACAAGCCTGACCTCAATGCCCACTGGATGAAGGTTTATGTGGTTGCCTGTTGTACATACACAGCATCTAGATTTTCAAGCACCAAGTAGTGTAATGCCCCATTTTTGGTACTGATTCCTTCAGGATAAGGAATCCCCAAGCCCAATCCAGTTGCCAAATGGCAATGGGCAGTTTCTTGTTTCAAAATAACTTGGACAGACAGAGGAAAAGGTAAAAGCAGAGTTTTGTTTAAACTCTGATCGTTCTGATTCTGTGAGATCACATTGCAAGCACATTACCTCATTCCCAATTTTTTAAAAAATGCAGTTCCAGCTTCCATCTCAGGGAAGCATTTATGAAGGACGTCCTTCAACATTTAATTCAACATATGTCTGAGCACAGGAGTAAACACAACCCTAAGCATGACCCTGAGAAGAAAAAGAATGTGCCATTGCATTTGTTAGCTTGCAGACAAGAAAGCACAATGTCTCCTGGCAGTGCTGGTGGCCAAGAAAACATTTAGTGCCATGGTGACAAATGAGGCCTCTCCTTCTTTCTGACCCATCCAAAACCTAGGTGGCTGGTCCAAGCTGAGAGGCAGGGTCCCAAAAAGCCAAAGTGAAGACATGTCTACAGGACAATTTCCCCTGTCTCAAAACAGTTGCTTTAAGGTTGTTGCTGTCAGTCCACACCTGGTTCACCGGTGTTTGCTTCCCATGCCAAAGGAGCCTAAACAGCTTTGCTGGGAAGAGAGAAGCAGCTGGAGTTCCACGTGCTCAGATACACCTCTGAAGGGGTTTGACTCCCAGCTGGCATCAGGCCACTGGTATGAGCAGAAACACCACAAGGATGGAGAGAACCAGCAGGTGTTGCTTGTGTAAATTCTGCCCTAGTTACTAAGATTAATATACACCGTGCTGTCTATTCCTGGCCACAGACCACATTGACTGTTGGAAACAGGCCTGTGTTCTTTGTTCCCTCTCAAAGCAGATGTGGTCTCCAGGTCATATGGTGAGTGGGAAAATTGCTCGGGGGTATGCCTACAAATATGAAAGAGATAAAAATTCTCTTTCAGCAGTTATCAAACCAGTGATGAAACTTCCAGGGGGAAAAAAAACCAGGCTGTTAGATCTTTCATTGAAGAAAAGGGAAAGGAAAAAGCTTGCCTGGGAGCTGGTAAATGATCTCAGCAGAGCATAAACAGACTTTCACTAATAGGTCATGAGTTTGGTCACAAGTATAAATTATGCATTCTTGTCTTGAGGAAGAAGGGATGGTCAAGAGCTGCCAAAAATAGGATTTAGAAGACACGATGAGTCAAAGCTTCTCTTTGATCCTTTCATACATGGTGATTTGCCATGGCCAAAGGAGGGAGGCCCAGGGAACACTAGTGATCTGTGGGGAAGACATGAGCAGCTGAAGAGTTGAATCAGAAATGACTTGTTGGCCACGTCTTTCAGAAGCAGGTGACATCTGGTAAAAATTAACTTGATCAGTTTGAAAATGAAATGTTATCACCATGGAATACTGAAAAGACTGAAATAAACTTGCTTAGTACAGTTAGGATTTTTCTATCAGAACAGCTTTTCAAAGGATGACATTGTTTTACCGACACTGAAATATTTTTGCATAATGGCACATTTTCAGCAAACATCTAATGAAACACAGGAGGCATTTCTGTCAGGACAAGGACCCAAACAGGGGTCACAGCTTTGCCAGCCTGTCCCAGACTGCCACAGCCATTCAGACTGTCTCAAAGCTGGATATTTGGGACTTTTAAGGTACACAATTCCAACATATTCCAGTCATGTTCTAAGTCTAGGACTAGGGACCCCAGAAGCATACCAGCTTCAGACTCCAACAGGAGGCTTTTCCTGGGAACTTTCAGGATTTTCATTCTCCTTCTGTTGATTGAATGGCTCTTTACATCTTAGATATTACAGCTCCCATTCCCCATCCCCCTGTGCTCCTGGGCATGAGGAATGTAGAGAAATCTGGATTTGGCCTGGGAAGAAGGGGGGGTGGGGGAAGGTGTATTCTTTTATTATTATTTCTCATTATTCTATTCTGACTTCTGATTGGAAGGACATTAAACTAATTCCCCAAATCAAGTCTGTTTTGCTCATAACAGTATTTGGTGAATGATCTCTCTCTGTCCTTATCTTGACTGATGAATTTTCCTTATGTTATCTGTGCCATGCACAGCTGAGGAGAGTGATAGAGTAGCTCTGGTGGGCACCTGCTGTCCAGCCAGGGCCAGCCCACCACTCTTTGTTTAGTTACATGTGGGTCACCTCGTGGAGTCTGTGCATACTGAGCATCCTATAGTCAGCCATAATGTGAGCATTCATTAAATCAAGGGGAACAGACGTGGGCATGGTGAGACCAGGTTTCCTCTCCTAAAAATCACCCAGCTCCCCAGGTAAATGCAAGGCAGTATAGAAGACAGCAACTAATGAGCATTTAAATCAAGTGAGGAGTGGTTTCTGAGCTTCCTCTTTCTTCTGATGGTATTCAACCTAGGGCAAATGGTATGGGACATTATAATAACATTCCATATATAATGGAACATATAATAATGGAGCTGGAGGGAAAACTCTTCCATGCCAGAAGAAAATGTGTCTTTAGGACAGTCACTCTGCTCAGTCACTGTATATTTTGCTTACTGAACTAAAGGGCTCTTTTGCTTTTACATTCAAACACATAGTGGATGCAGCACCAATTATACAATCAGGCACTTGACACTATATCTATGTGCCAAACATGGATCAGGCTGTGAAATTGGAGCCTACAGTTGTGAAAAAGCAAATAAAAGAGAATTATACATTAAATCCACCACACAAGCCAGTCTGGTTTTATAGGAGCATTATTTAATCAAGCATAGGAAATACACAGTGTTCTTTGGGTGCTGTTGTAGCTTATGTTATATCTGGGAAATTTTTGTAGGAGTGGATCTGTTAAGATGCTACAACATTAGAGGTTACAAGAGATTTGAGAGTGCCCTTCCTACTTCTCAGCACGCCTCAACAAGGTATTTGTAAACATCACTCAAACGCTGCATGCTTGATTAACACCTCAAAACATGACTGAGTTACTGGAGGCCTCTAGAAATTGGACTGATAAGTTATATTGTTGTAATCTTCACTTTCTATGAGCAAGGGTTGTATCTCTGAAGAAGTTCCTTCTTTTTTCTTCCGGCAGGCCCTGATGAGCCCTGTGAGCACAGCAGTAACAATGCCTCCAAACACAGCTGCTCCCACCAACCAAGCCCAGATCTGACGGGCTTGCTGAAGATACGGTGTCAAAAAGTCTTGGAAGGACTGAAGGGCTTGAAAAATCAAACAGAAAAAGAAAGATAATTTTATTTGATGCAATGTACTGTCAGTTTATGGAAGTTCTATAATAGATAATACTGGAAGGCTGAGTATAAAGAGGCAGGAGTGGTAGAAATTGTCTGAGGGCCACAAATAGTTTTAAATAAATCTCTTCACCCCTAATAGTCTGTTTCTCAATCTTCATGTCCAAGGCTGACACAGAGTTCACTCTCTCCAGTGCTCCTAATGTTTTTATCCAAAGTTCAGAGTGTAAAGCAAGAAGTTGGATAATGTATGACCAAAGGTCTTGCTAGCTCAGCATCCTCTGGCAACAATAACTGAGGCAGAACACTAGGGAGACTTTAAGAAAAGTTTATCTATTACAATGCTTTCACAAACTATTTACCCAGCCTCCAAAAATTTGCAGGTCAGGGATTGCCTGACCCAGATGTGGTGTTGTTGTGTGTAACAGTCATTGGAGGATTTTTTTTTCTCTTTCCATCATCTTTTCAAGCTGCTCTTTGAAATTTTAACAGCAAAAACATTCCTGCCTTAACTACATATTGAATAGGGGGAAAACCTTCCTTTCACTAATAGTGAACTTGAATTCCACTTGCTTTGACGCTCCTGTGTGGAGAGAGGCAGTAGACAACTATTCTGTGATCATTTTGCACAACAAATCCTCTTTCTTTGGTGAATCCAGGGCAGCTTCTCACTGTTAGATGATCAGCTGCCCTCTTATTTGTGATGTAAATGTGTGTGTCTGTCTCTTTTTCTTGGTATGGTTTAATGAGTTAGGAAAACCCTGCCATACAGGGCTCTTACTTCACAGCAGATGCTGGAAAGAAACCTGTTCAAAATGCACCCAGCAATGCTCTGGCTTGAATTTGAAAAATAGGAATACTTGTCCGCTTGAGCCAAGGAGGATTTGGAATCCACATCTCCCAATTACTAGCTCTAAAGACCATTATTAGCAGTAATTACTAGCTAGAGGGGAAAAGAAAGAGCACCTCTATGAGCACCTTCTCTGGGAACTCCTATGGTAGTTTATTTTTAAATGCTCTTTATGCATTTAGACAGATTTAGATATACTTAACCATATTTAGAATGTTGTACACCCACAAAGGCTATAAATACCTTCCTGTTATCTTGCATTTTCACTGGTTCCCAGAGAAACAATCCATCTATCCTCTTGGGTCATGGTACTTCCAAGAGTATGCTGTTACATGCACTGTGCTCTGAAAAGATCCTGCCTCCCTGGGCCTGGGTAAGGGATGTAGCCAGGAAGCTGCCTGACTATCCTCTATTAATATTCCAGGTGGATAGGGATGAGACTGAAGGAGGAAGTCCCAGGGTAATCTAAAGGGACTTCAGGGCACTGAGGCATTGAGTTAAAGGAGCAGGTGTTCAAGCAGTATTCTCCTTGATTCCTTCAGTACTAGCAGAAAATACTGAAAGGAATAGGAAAACTCAACAGATCTATACATGGCCAAGAGACTGGTGCCATAGGTGGAATTTTGGGGCTTCTGTCCACAGGGTAGCTTACAAAGCACCAGGTCTGCTCATGTGGGATGGGGTATGCCTGAATCAGAGGGAGAAAAAGATCATGGCCCAGGAATTAGCAGGGCTGATAGAGAAGTCTTTAAACTAGGAGGGGAGGGGGATAATTGGCTTCTGCCATTTCTTGTGTGTTTGTTGTCCACCAGTTGTGTACCTCTAGGTGTTCAAAAGAAATACTTGTGAGACTTCCACAATCAAAACTAGGAAGATGAGCTAGGAGAGATTCATGGAGTCCCTCAGTCGTCTTTAAGCATGGTTACTTATCTTTGTAGTGGTGAAAAGTTCACAGCTCCTACAGATTTCATCAAATCTCCTCATTATTACAGCTTGGAAATCTTTTTTAATGGAAAGGTTTGTCAAGCACTGGAACAGGCTTCTGAGGGAAGTAGTAGAGTCACCATCCCTAGAAGTGTTCAAAACTCATTTGGATGTGGTGCTAGGGTATGCTTTAATTGTGGGCTTGACGGCACTGGTTTTATACTTGGACTTGATGATTGTAGAAGTCTTTTCCAATCTAAATGATTCTGTGTTTCTATAAAATTCTTCCCACTAGGAGAAGGAGATTTTCTGGGGAAAAGTCAAGACTGCATCTGTAAATTTATCTGTTTTCATTTCTGAAAGAAGGAAAAGAAACACAGAAAAAACTTAGTCCAGGTGCTGAAATATAACTCTTGAAACAGCTCTTACCAGAACAACTTGTTTTGACAGCTGTTGTTAGGTGATGCCATTAGTCTTCCAAATCTCTGTTATTGTTGCTAACTCGTGTTCATTTACAGGCAGTCGTGCAGGTAGTGGTCATTTTACAGTTCAGGGTTCTCATGTCAGGGAAAGCTGGGTGTCTGCCCCAGAGCAGCTCCCCAGTAGCTACACTGTGACATCTGCCTTGGAGTCCTGAGGGATGGATTTCCATACACATGAATTAAAACTGCAATTAAAACTAGTTACTCTTACACACTGATTTGTTTTGCAGTGGAAAGCAGAGCTACAGGCATCAGTTTTTCCTCAGAGAGACAACAATAAAATTTAGCATTAAAAGGCCATTTTGTCATTGGATTTTTCCAAGTTTTATTTCTTGTAACCACCCTCATCATGCTCTCTGTAGTACTACTTCATCTCTTCTAAGTTGCTGGTAACTCAGAACCGCTGCTCTTCACAGAGTCACAAAATCATCAACATTGGAAGAGATCTCCAAAGCCATCTAGTCCAGCTGTTGACGTAGAACCACCAAAATCGCCCCCAAACTATTTTCTTTAAAAGCAAACAAGACGAGGTTCCTCAAGAAACCTCAAGGTTTTGAGAATAGGATGGGGCCAGATCTTGTGTGGCCATTCTTCATTCTATCTTTTTCTCTTCCTCTGGCTTGCCTCTTCTTCCTCATCTGAAAGATGTGCTGCCTTTTCTTGACCACGTAGATCTTTGCTACTGACTTTTTTCTTCTTTCATATTTTTTCCTACTTATCCAGTACTTCCTGTTTGCCAGTCATAGACTTTTGCTTCTCCTGAGGAAAAGTCTGTATTTATACACTAGAGTGAGAAAATCTGTATCTGTAATTTGAGAGTTCAACCATTTTCCATTTGTGACCAGTTCTTCTCTTCAGATAAGAAATAGCTTAAGTTTGCTTCTTCTCAGAGAGATTAACAAGGGGTTGAGTGACATCTAAGGATTATCTGGGCTTTCTGAACAAGGTTGAGTTTCATTCATTGTGTTGATCTTTCAAAATAATTAAGGAACTACTTTCCTTACCTCTGTGTTAAAAACATGGGCAGAATTTAATAGGATTTCCTTTTTCTGAGGACTATGTACTCCCCTGGGAAAAGGTGAGAGTCCAAGAGGCAGTGGAAATTAATTGTTGGATGGTAAGTATTTTGCCATTTCCTTCCTCTTGCAGTACAATTTCAGGATTCAGAGCTCCTGAAAGTCATAGTATTTGCCACTTTGTCTGAGTTGTACAATTCTAGCAATAATATGAGCTTAGGAAACTAATGTCTTTGATTTAAAAATATGCATATGTATTTCTGGTCTTGATCTGGCTGTTTCATGAGCTTATATTCCAGCACCTGGACTAAGTCTTTTCTGCATGTCCTTCCCCAGTCTGTCCACACATCCAGGACTGCCCTATCTCAGGTTCAGAATCTGACACTTTCTCTTCTTTGAACCTCATATGATTAGTGATTGCCCACTCCTCTAATTTCCTGAGGTCTCTCTGCAGGGCCTCCCCACCTTCAAGGGAGTCAACAGCTCCTCCCAGTTTTGTACTGTCTCCAGACCTGCTCAGTGTCCCTTCCAGTCCTGTGTCCAAGTCATTTATGAAGGTGTTGAACAGCACAGGACTGAGGATGGATGCCTGCAGAACCCACTAGTGACAGGTCCTCAGTCTGATGTCACCCCATTCCCTGTAATCCTATGTGCCTGACCCATGATCCAGTTGCTCACCCATTATATATGTGAAAACAGAAATGTGAAAACAAGCAAGTACTATTTGGGACTATATTCAGGAAAATATCTGGAATTAGAATAATTTTTTATCTTCTCATATGATAGACATATTCCAGGTGATAGGCAACCAATTTTACATTTCAGCTTTGACCCAAAAATTATAACGTTACCTGGTTCTTGCAGATATTCATAGTCATACCCCAGCTCTCTTGAGGGTTTAAAAAATTCTCCATTTCTGTAAAGAGGAATGAAGGGGACCATGTAATTTTCTCGATTGTGCCCAATTGGTGCATTAGCTGCTGGGTATAATTCTAGCATGGGCCTGTGCCTTCTTAACCATCGTTCAAAAATGCTGTGGAAAAAAATGCATGTTAATTAATGATGGGGATTAGCAGAAATTTTCTTCTTGAAGATTAAAAGAAAGTAATGTTTTTTTTTTTTTTAATGCTGGAGACAGAGTTGAATGCAATGTCTTGTGTTTATGTGTGTGTGATGCTTTCCAAATTTCCAAATTTGGGGTTATCCACTTTAGTGCTGAGTTCCTGTGCAAGCCTACAAAAAGTAAACGCCTGTGGTCCTGCAAAGAGTCTGAGTGCTTTTAAATTCCATAAATGTAAATCACTCTCTTTCCATGCTCAGCAATTCATGTGGTTGTGAGGGATAGAGAAAAATGGATTTAAGACCTCAGTCCTTCCTACTCACTCTCTGAAACATTTGTAGCTAGTTGTGAATGGCCTTGTTTCTAGCTGCTCAGTCCTGTTCCTCTTCCTCTAATTTCTTTTGCTAAGAAAGGGTTTTCATGCCTACAATGAAGTATGGTTACATCATGATGCTTTGGACATCACCAAAGGAGTGGTAACATCTGAGGAAGAAGGGATAAGCTGACAAATCATGTCAGCTGTCAGTAAAGTGTCTTTCTCCAGCCAGAGCTTCTTCACTGATCTTTGTGTCTGCACTGTTGTTTAACGTGGTTCCCTCTCCCAGCTGCTGTGCAGCTTTCTTTTGCTTCTCCTTAAATGTTATCCCAGAGGCACTGCCAGTGTCACTGATGGGCTCAGCTCTGGCCAGTGGCAGGTCTATCTTGCTCCATCTGACACGGGGACAGTTTCTGACGCCTTCTGACAGAAGCCAACCCTGCTGCCCCCTAACTACCAAAACCGTGCCATGTAAACCCAATAGAAGATGCTCCCCACACCTCCAGCCTCAGCTGCTCCAGTCCATATTTCTCTTCCAAATTTTCTTCCATCAGTTGTCTGTCACCATAGGCCTGTGTGTCTGCTCTTTAACTTGGATGCAGAAAGCTTAAAGGCTGAAGTAGGGAAAGTTTATAGTGGCATTTTCAACTTAACTAC
Source organism: Sturnus vulgaris (assembly GCF_052056855.1). Taxonomy (NCBI): domain Eukaryota; kingdom Metazoa; phylum Chordata; class Aves; order Passeriformes; family Sturnidae; genus Sturnus; species Sturnus vulgaris. The sequence goes on along the minus strand of NC_142244.1, from coordinate 39,455,086 downwards.
TGAATGTGTTTGGAAAGCAAAATTAAGAACCTTCTAAAACATTCTCAATTCTCGTCCCTTTGAACTTTTTCTGCTTGGCTCTTCACTTCCAGTCCTCAAATCCTTTCTCTGATCCCTTTGTGTTTATTCACCTGAGTGTGCCAGGTTGGAATAGGAAAATTGGAAAAATGCAGCACGGCAAGCAGATGCAGGTATCTTCTGCAGGAAGCAAGAAGACTCCATACTAAATCCAAAGATACTGATGAGAGGTAATTATCAAAACCAGGCTCAGGGAGGGATCACTGGATTAATTTATCAGCTATAAGGGATATAAATGTTTTAAAGAGACCTGTAAACTGTGCTTTAATGGAGATTTAGTTCAACAGTTGCTCTTCCCCAGCTCTGGCCACTGACCAGAGGGCATGGACTTCCTTCCCCTGCTCCCCCCGAGCTGTTCAGGGACTCAGGTTAATGCAGAAATACAGTCCCTAAATGCAAGTGCTCAGGATATCAAGATCTCTGCAGGTTATCAAGAAATTCTGCCAATAGATTTCTATCTCTTATTTTTGGGCAGAAATATTGAGAAACACTCTGCATAGCCCACCAAATTAAAGCCTTCTCATACTCATCAAAATAGAGGTAGAGCCAAAATCTTGGTTCTCTTTTTAGGATCAAAAACTCAAATAAATGAAAGCATGACTGTGATCATAGGGCTGATCTACCCTTTACAATGCAGGTATTAATTTTGATTTAAATCTTCATTTGTGTCTCTCTTCTTCAGTTAATTTCATCAACCCTGTCTGGAAAAACTCTTATCTGAATAATGATGTTTAGCTTTCAGATGGATAAGTTTAAATAATATGAAGACTTCAGCTGGAGTTATCTCAATAAAGTTTGAACAGAAACACTGTAATCTTTGGAAAACAATGTGAAGAAATTCAGTAATCACTAAAAAAAAGAGAAAAAGACATAGAATATAAAGGAGTCATTCAACTTGAGGGGTGGTGGAATGTGGAGAAGTGTTGTACTCCAGTCTTTTCCCTGCCTGGCTTTTATTCATGCCTTGGGTAAAGCACCCTGACTATCAGAGCCTTATTTTCCTAGCAGTTGCAGATGGGAGCTGAGATAGCTCTTCTCTGCAGCACAAGGTTGTTAGAGGCACAGAGATACTCTGGTTGTGGGAACACAGTAATATTTTAAGAAGGCAGAGGTAGCACTTGGATCAGGTTTTTCATGTCTGATGATGATCTGTACCCTAACTTTGGAATGCTCAATCTGCGGTACTTCCTGGGGCCTGATTTATAGAAAATGCTGAGCAGTCACAATCTGAAAATCCGGAGGGCTGATGAGCACAAGGTTCAGAGCTAAAAGTCATCGTTTGCCTGAAATAGCTTTGCAAGAAATGCCCTGAAATGCAGCATCCCCACTGCATGAGTTAAGTGTTGCTGTTGCATAAGAGCTTTCAATAAGAATCCTTAGGCCAGTAATCTTTAAAGCAGAATGTAAATGAAAAACATTTCCATGGAAATGAACATATGTACTTTTGGATTCCTTCTTTTGGCTTCCTTCATTTGCAGTGTGGTTCACACATGGGGTATCAAGCATTGCTTAGCAGTAGCAGGAGCACTGAATTGCCTGCCCTTGCAGCTGATCTTTAGATTCATATGCAATCATATGCCTCTAAATCCTGATATGATGAGTTTTGTTGATGCACACGATGTGTTGCACAATTCATTGAGTTGTTTGGGAACAGTTTTCTCCATTAGCTGGCACAAGATCTTATCATCTTGACTGAAATCTCTTTCAATGAACATATCTGTATGCCACCATAGAAATCTCAGAAACATTCTTTAAAGCTTTAAGAGTCACATTTTCTTTTACTCCCTTCAGAACAGCTAGTCATGTGCTTTTATCTTGTAATAGTCTTTGTGTTTTTTTGCTTTTGGGTTTTATTTGACACTTTGAAAGATTAGGATCATATTCTGCTTGCTAATAAAGTGATGGGGTGAAGTTGCATTTATTTTTTCAATTTAAAGGCTTATTCCCAGCTTGTTCACTAAGAGGGACTCAAAACACTATTTTATTCTTGGCCAGATAATGCATGGTGATTTGTATTTTCAAGAGAGTGTTCATGGGTTTTTTTAATTTTGTGTGAGAAAACTGACAGATTTAGTATATCAGTATATATTTAGTATTTCAGTAATATTTTTTATAAGTACTTCATCTGTTTGTACTCCTCTTTTTAAGGGAGGCCCTGCCATTTCCCTGCCTTGCTCATATTTTGTAAGTTATGGAAGAAGAACCATACTCTTGTTTTTCAAGAACTGTTTCCCAGCTTAATGGAAAAACAAAACTCCCAATGGCATCCAGCTGGGAGAAAAGCCCATGGACACAACTCAGCTGTATTTCTATTGGTAAAGTACAAATGGTTGTCCTTGGGCACCATAAGCCATTTCATATCAGAGTTACATTTTATGACTCCCCAGCCAAGACCATTAAAGCTCTTTGTACATTTTTAAGGAAAACTGAAATCCTGAAGTAGCTTATGGCTTTTGCTGTCAGCCAGGTAGTGACACTGGCACAGTGTTCCTGTCCTTGGGGACTTAATTGAAAAGATTTGGGCCAAAAAAAAAACAAAAACAAAAACAAAAAAACATATATTTGGAGAAAGTAATCATACTCTCTTATGTTTCAGAGTACTGTGACCAATGAGTCAAAGATTGTAGAGTACTTTTTCTTCAAATAAGTTGCTTTCTCCAGCCCTGGCTATATTTAAGGCAGTTAGCATCAAATATTTTCTCTGTCCTGCAGGGTTATCCTTTCCTGAAGGCAAAGAGAACACATCTGAACAGCTATGATGAATCACTGCAATTCTTCCATGTGCTTTGATCTATAGAGACAGTTGTTTAATCCAATGACAGGCATGTGGTGTCCATGACAGAAAGAAATCAGTGTTCCCATCATCAGATGTTGATCTGCTTACAGTTGACAGAAGTTTTTCTTTTCTTTCCCTAAGCAGTCAAGTAAGTTATTTCCCTTTAGTATCTTGAAACTGTGTGTTTGTTTCCTGTTCTTTTCTCAGGAGGTACAACCTTGGAAGAGCCTAAGTCTGCAGAAATAATGCTGCATGCAGAGAGACAAAATGCTGAGGTGATTAGCTGGTCCCTTCATGGAGTGACAAAGCTCCTGATGGAAAAGCCAGGTTTGTGGCAAAGCAGCAGACCTTAGCTCAGTAAAATTGTTGGTTATCTTGGCAAACCACTGCTCTTATGTTCTCTTCATATGAACCTCTGCATCCTTCCCTGGACCTGAGAGCCTAACAAAGCAGGGCAATGAGGTAAAGGCATCTTCAGGGCCGTTTTATTCCATATTGCCTCCCTTTCTTGACGTAATTTAACTAAAGGTAACAATAAGGGCATCTAAAGACTCAGATCGGGGCTCTGTTATATCCAATCTCCATACTAATTCTGTGCAAAAAAAAAAAAGCAAACAGTAGTGGACATAAGTTTAGTGAGAAGGAGAGAAATCTCTCTGGCTCCTGCAGAAGTCTGGTTGGTTGCTTTCTTCCTCAGCATCTAGACAAAGAGAGCAAGCACATAAGTAGCTATTTGCATAGCTGGAAGTAATATTTTCCAGAGACAGTGACTTTTTTAGCATTGCAATTCCAGCTAGACTGGCATCACTCAGTAGATGTTGGCAGTGCTAAGGGAGCAAGCAGATGGGATGTGAGTGTGGTGGGAAGACAAGGCGGGGTAAAGGAAAGACGCGAAGAGAGAACCAAAAGTTGTTGGGAATTTTATTCAGAGAATGGAAATGGAGAGAACCCGCCCTGAGATTAGCAGCAATAAACCATAATTCCTTGAGGATGATAGGTCTACCTAGGCAATCAAAGCTTAAGAAAGAGCAATTTAAAACATGAAAAATAACTAAATTAAATAGAGGTTAGTCTCCTGATAGCCCTAATGCCCTTTGTATTTCGTCAGCAGCAAGCAAAATTTACTTGGAAAGGGTAGTTTTTATTTAAAGCCATTGGGCAGATTAAAAAATAATTCTGGAGAAGTTAGAGAAAATACTGTTTGCATCTGGAAGAATTCTTCCTTCTCTTGAAGAAATAAAAGTGCCCAAACTGAATGTCCCAAATAAGAGGTCCAAGAGCTGAAAGAGACTGGAGAATAATTTGAGTGTTGAAAGATGCTCTGTCTCACATTTAGTACTCAGAGAGGTTCAGTCTCTCTAGAGTGCATTTCCAAAGTAGAAATTATTTTGTAATAGGAAATTACTAGATTATGATAATCAACACTCTATGCAAAAGTTATTTTTGTGGTAGGAGACAGAATTTTAATATTGTAGAATGGGTTGGATTTAGACAACTGTAGATTAAAATAAGGCTCAGGTTTGTAGTTGTATTTTAACCTTGGAAAAATTGATCATGGGACATGATAAATTCACTGTCACTCAAGTTCTGATTCAGTCAGAAGCTGTGTTTGATGCAGAAATAGCTAAGGAAGGTAATCAGGTCAGAAGGATTCCCAAAAAGTCATAAAGGCAAAGAATATTTTTCCTGCATATTGGAGAATTCTTAGAGACTCTTGCAGGCGTCATATTATTCTACACAAAATAGGCAGAGAGTAAAAATAACTTACCTAAATTCATACTAGACACACTTTTAGGGGAGTGGGACCTCAGCTGTGGGGCCAGTTTGTACCAAACTGTAGCACCCTTAAGAGTTAGGTTATACCACTGCAAAGCATCGAGTCTTGATTTTATTTAAAGTTTTTGCTATATATCTGTATGTGGATCACTGTAACTGCTGATGAGCCTAATACTTGTGTGTACCAGCTCTAATAGGTTCCAAGGAATTGGTATGTGGTAAAAGGTAATAATGACGCCCACCTGGTATGCAGATGCTTTGTCAGTTTAAATTTTCATTCAGGGAAAATATACTTTGCTTTTGCAAAACATTTTAGTGTGGTACAGTGAAAATTAAAGCCATCTATAAAAGACATGGATATATCACTTCTATTTAATATCATATAAATGACTCAAGTTTTTCTTTGTTCTGCTCCATACATACCAGGTTATACAAAATGAAATTAAATGCACCATAATTAAAAAACCCAAACAAACAAACCCACCTTGGTTTAACAAGTGGTGGGAAAATAAGATTGATTTGAGGATGATTAAAAAAAGCCGCCAATATATATTTTCTTACTGAAAATATGAACTCACATTATTTTATGAATAACATATGCAATGGGATTATAACTAATGAAAGGATGAGCCAGGAAATAACTGGGTTTATGCTGCCAGTGGGAAATACCAGGCAGAGTATAAAAGCAGTCCTCTATGTAGGCTGTATTCCTTCCTACTGTTCCAGATAGTGTTGTGCACTCTGAAAAAGATGCTGCTCACAGGAAGGAAATCTTAAAATATAGAAAAAGTAGCATAAAAAAATAAGAGTAGGCATTTTTCTTTATCATTTTGCAAAGCAACCCTTCTAAGGGCCGTTTCTCAAGTGTGCTACCACAGTCATGAGAATAGGTACTCTTGGCTGAGTGTAAGAGGAGAAACCTGACCTTAAATATCCCGTTCTAAGATTGAGCCACCTCAGAGGCACTGGCTCATAGTGTAAACTCACTGTCCCTTCAGGAAGATTTAACAGAAAATCTTAATTCAGTGCGTTTTACCTTACAATGAAGGACAGCTGGAGAGAGGTGAAGGGGGAAGAAGAGGGTTCAGTACCTCTGTAGGAATTTCTGTCACACAACAAGGAACAAGAGTGGCACTGCAGGTACACCCAGTGAGAGGACTACAATCACCTTATGGTGAAGGCTCATGGTCACTCTGAGCCCTTTGCACTGCAGGGGACACAGGATGGATTTCCTCCTGCCTCCTTGTCCTCATTTTCCTTGTAAGCATTTGCACAACCATGCCAGAAGAAGGATTAAGGAACTAATTTGGTTTAAAACCAAACCTGCCCTTTATTTTCATTTGTTCTAGGATAGTTTAGGTGAGATAAAGCCATGGATCTGGTTCATTATTCTTTTGTGTGATGGCCAGTACCAGCACAAGGGATAAACTGAGGTGAACATCTGGATAACACTAATTGCCACGTAGGAATTTTCTTCTTCCTAACCTAGGTGCCAGGTCAAACTAACTTAAAGAAACATTGAAATTGTGTCCTTTGTATCTCAACAGCCTGATAAACCTGCGCCTCAGCTGAGCCTGCACTCAATATTAACCATACAGCTGCTGAACGGCTGCTTTGTAAGCCACTGATAAATTTTTCAGGTTCAAATCCAAAGCCATGTCCTTTGTTGTGCCAGGTTTGACATGGAGACTTTCATTCCTCATGTCCAGTTGTGAGACTGAGGTGAAGTCAGACTGACTATGCCAGAAGGAATACAGAACATTGTTGCTTAGAGCTCATTTATACAATTTATTTCAGTATCATGAGATCTGACATGCTGTAGAAGAAATCTGGCTAGCAACATGTATTTGCATTTGGAAAGAAAAGAAAAAGGAAATAAATTAAAGAAAGCTGAAATGCCAGCCCAAGGACTGTGATTACACAGTAGTCATCACTTTAAAAGTTGGCACTAGTCAGCTGGTACTGCAAAGTCACCTCAGGTAATTCCCATCCCAAGCATTTGGGAGAAAGATCGGTGCTTCAAGTCCTGAAGAGGTGCTGATGCTGAGGCTGTAAGATCAAGGCATTGTACTGTTTGCCAATGTATGCAGTTATATTGCAGTATTCTTTTTTTGTACTTTTTGTTTTAAGTTGGCTAAAGACACTACAGGGACTCTAAGGAAGGTTGCAAGCAAATTACACTGTCATGCAAATGTCTGATTAAAAATTAAGATGCTGCCCTCAATTACTGTGAAAACCCATCCAAAGCCTTTGAGGCTGTGTCCCCCACTGGTGAATCACTGCTGAAGATTGCCCTGGGTTACAGTGCTTATTCTGTCTAGTCCCAGCTGCTGGAGAACATCCAGGGGCTTCCACCATCAATTCCAAGCTGCAGCATGCAACGAGGATCTTCGGACAACTTCGCCTCTTCCCCAAACCCTTGTAGTACCTCTGTGAAATTGCTCCTATGCCAGTCACTGGGCCAGCCACTGGAGACACCTGTGCATGCATGCATGTGTGTGTGCATGCATGCATGTGTGTGTGCCTGCTGTGGGTGAGGCAGCTGCACACTGCAGGGCTGGGTTAGCGGCTGCACTGGCTGCCTAAGGCCAGATACTGGGGAATCCAGGCTGTGCATGTACATATCTTCATATGTGTGTATATTTTCCTATAACAGGCTTTCATCATGGTCAGCCAAACTGGTAAAGAGGATGAGACTGATTGCACCATTAGAATTTTGTATGAGTGCTGCATTTTGTGTGTTGATCTGCATATCTGGTCAAGCATGTTTGCATATGTGCATGCACATACATATACACACCTAGTGTGTGTGTGTGTGTGTGTGTGTGTGAGGTTGGGAATACATGCTCAACCTCAGTACTGGCTGCACCCAAGGGCATGAAGCTGTGGTAACCATACGAGCTTGGGCTTCTACATTTGTCAACACTTAAAAGACAGATTTGCACAAAACAGAAAAAAAAAAAAAAAAAAAGAAATTTTAGCCTGGTGGAGCTGTCTTCCCACATAATGTTGTGCTTCTCATTTTTTTTTTCTCAGAGCATGTATTCCCCATGTAGATCAATTATATGCATCTGAAATTTGAATATTCATTTTTCAGGAAAGGTCTGGCCTGCTTTATTGTTTCCCTTTACTTCATCTTCTGAAGCAAAAGTGGCGATTTTTTTGTGGACTTGAGTGTAATAGACCACCTGAAACATGGAGGCAAAATATGTAGATGACATAAAGCCCCTTCCTTATTCAGGAGTGATATTGGTTGCAGGCTGTCTCCTGTACCATTCTCGGAGTGAGGTACAATAATATACACTATGCTGACACCTTCCTCCCCACATAAAGTACCACCAGAGCTGGGGAGCCAAGTGACACCTGAGGATCTTGGCACTGCTCTGCTTCATGGACCTCACTATAAGCATTGCATCTCCTTTGTTCTCACGGCACAAACTGGATGTTTGGAAAGTGTCAGATAAAGGAAACAAGGGAGGGAATTGACAAGGGTGTAGTCCCACACAACCAATCCTACTTAAGAGAAAACCAATGCCACGTTTGTCTATGTCTCACTTTCTTGAAAACCTCAAGGCTACTGCAGCTGCTGTATTCATAGACCCATAGAGTTGGAAGGGACCCACAAGAATCACTGAGTCCAGCTCCTGGCCCTGCACAAAACATCCCCAAGAGTCACACCATGTGCCTGTGAGCTTTGTCTAAATGCTTCTTGAACTCTGTCAGGCTGGGGCTGTGACCACTTCCCTGGGGAGCCTGTTCAGTGCCCAAACACCCTCTGGGTGAAGAGCCTTTCCCTAAACTAGGGAACTGTTTCCTGAGCTTCTCCTTTTCAAACTTAGATCTTCCCTGACACCGTTCCATGCCATTTATGAGATATTTTTAATATTTCCTCTACCAATGTGATTTAGAACTTTTTCCCCTTATCTATCAAACACCCTCAATAATGTAGTCTGTAGGACTAAGAAAGGACAAAGGTCTTCAGACTTTCTATCTGAAACTTTTCCTCTTTCTGTCAAACAACTTGAACTTCCACAGCTATTTAGAGAAGATGCAGTTAGATATCTCATTGCTGCTTTTCATGCTCATTTGGCTGCAGAGGGCTATATAGCTTCCCCTCATTGCTCCAATAATCATGTAGTCCTCCAAGTGTTTCTCTCCTAGAATAAAAAATGTCACCAGCTCCTCAAGCCTCTCTTGTGAAAAGAAGCTGCTCAAGCACCAGAGTCCTGCAGAGAATTCAGATAAAATGATCCTGAGCAGAGATCACTGCTCTCTGTTCTTCTCTCAGAGAGGGTTGCTGAAGTTCTGCAGCTCTATTCCCCATTTTCCATCACAATTTCCTTTGGTTACATTGCAAACTGCTTAACCTTTCCCAGGAAAGCAGCTACCTGAGGCTTCAATTCCATTGCATAAAAGTCTGGGCTCCCCTGCCACAAAGCTTAGCAAGCCTAGCAGTCCTGTAGCCTACTTTCCCAGTAAAGAAACTAACTGAAATATAACTGGTTTTTGCCTTCTCAGAAGACTGGGTAGGATGAAACTACAAGTGCTGAGCTCAACTTTGATCAGATGCTGCTATATTACCATGTAAAGGGATTTATTCCTACTAAAGAGGAAGATAATAGATAAACTAAACTTGACACTAAATGAGTGTCAACAGCTGAGCGTTGGAAAAAAAATGTCTAGGAATCTGTGCAGAGGAATGTCCATATTCTCTAGTGTAGGACTAGGTAGTGCTTAGCCTAACCCAGTTATTGGCAAAATAATCTAATTCCTGTGGGAGCTTTTTCCATACCTCTGCTGGAAAGAAATTAGTTTAAATGAGGATTAGCTGCACTGAGATTCTCTCAGATATCTGATCTAAACTCTGCTGCTTTTCTTAGTCAAGTCAGCCTTTGTTTAACACCAATGAAAGTTGTAAATTACTTTTCTGAGGTACAGGAGAGAAATTCTTGTTCCTTAAAAATAGCTGTCATCATGTATGTTTTTTCACTGACAAATCAGAGCAACGTTTGGTTGGAGATATTTGTTTTTCATTCAGATTTAGGTCTCCAGTGCTGTCCGACACTGCAAACCCCAAGTTATAGATGAAGCATAATGGGGTGTCCTGAGTGCTTTGTAAATCAGGACATACACAGGTAACCATGTGCTGCATTGAAAACAGAAATTAGCGTCTGATGGAATGTATATCCCTTGTCAAATTTCTCAGATTCATTTTTGCCATGGTTTGTTGCTACAAACACAAAAACATCACTTGAAGTCAGAGATAGTAAAAATGTCAGCTGCTCCAAAGTTTAATACTGCTTTTCCCTGAAGAGGAAGATAACAAGCAGATTAAAATGGACTGCTGTGGAGTAGCTGGACTGACACTATGGAACCAGCTTTTGTGCTCTGCAATTCAGTTCTTTTGAGACTCAAAGATTGTCATTATTGAGGTTCACAAGGGCATATAATACATAAATCACATCTATGAAAGTGAAGCGATAATTTCTTTTGATGAATAGGAGGTAGCTACATGTGGGTGAGAAAAGTACCATGTTTTCTTGTGATTTTTTACAATCTGAACAATTACATCAGCTGTTATTGCAGAAGTGCTGCAGGAAGGAAATGCTAGCTGCCTGCTTCAGAGCTCATTTTGATTGCTGTGCCACAGGGAGCTTCCTCCTCCTCCAGCATTAAGAGAATAGGTGAAGACTAACCATGCAGCTCTTGTGAAGTCTCAGGGCAGTGTAACCTTTCCTTTTAAAAACCAGTAATTGTTTGCAAAATATGTGGTGCACAAAGTGATCCATTCAGTAATTGTATTGGCTGAATTAAAATCTTGCAGTAAGACTGATATGAAACCTGCATTTTAAATGGGACTGTTTGAACTGAACCTCCTCTAAAATTGACTTTTATGAACAGAATGGATCATTACAACATCTAGCCTGAATAATGACAGGGCAGGTGAGATTGCCAACTGCTGTATTTCGCATATGATCCAGAAGACATCTGTTTAACCTTTCTCTGGTCATTCCCCTAAAGCACGGTGGAGCAGCAGCATTACAGGTTATACATATGCTTAATCAATAAAAAAGAATATTTATCTCCTGAGCTTGATCTTTGTCCTTATTTCTCTCTGTGTCTGCCTTTGTATGGTCTACCTGTGGGTATCCAGAGGACTTATTTAAGATTACTTTAAATGCAGGTGCACCCTCAAGGGTACTATATATACTCAGTCCCCCCCCGTCCACTGAAGGAGGGATGCTCTAAACCTGTAGTCCTTCACTTTTGCCTCTAGCCATGGTACGTGTTAGGTGATGGGTGATGTGACCCTCCAAGGCTGTTCCTGCATCCCTTTGGGTGCTTTGCAATTGCAGCTGCTCAGGCTGACTGAAGTAGATGTTAGAGCCCAGCTCAGTATCTTGGTGTATGGTTTTCCTTTCAGCCCCAGACACAGCGGTATCAAAGCAGAGATACTGGGGAGCTGTTCCTCAGCAACACCCCTTCTTTCCCACTTACACTCTGCTTTCCATGGATATATTTATGTGGCATTTCGCAGTAGATGCGAACTCGCTCTGCCCACATACTGAGCCCACTTGGAGTGAGTCAGCTCCATCAAACAAGCTGAGTGGCTCTGGTTAACATGCTACAGAGCCTGGGAGGTTAGGAGGGAAAGGTTAGCAGCTCTGCTCGGTGCTAAGAGAGGGCTTATGGTAACAGAGGGAGCACGTGTCCTCCTGCACATTTGTAGACATCCCCAAGGGAAAACAAAATTAAAAATGCGGAAATTTCCTTCCTAAAAACTTCTATGCTCGAGTTTCCCCCCACCTTCTCTACTTCTCTGCTCTGTATCTCATACTTGTTGTAGGAGTTCGTGTGTGCCAATAAAGCTTGTGACCAAAGTCATTCCTGGCCCACCCTCATCTCACACATTCTGCTGGAGAAGAGTTTTCTTCCTCTAAGTCCCTTGTGATAGAACAGAGATGCTTTCTGTGTGCAGGAGCTGCTGTAACAAGGTGATTTTTTTAAATTTCAGGGAAGGGTGAGAGCTGGGCTACCTTGCTGCTGTGCCACCGAGCCCACTGGTGGGATGTAGCTGTGCATGCTGATCGGAGCTCTCTTCCCAGGATATTACTAATGGCAACCTCTCGACCTGCCTTTGTCTAATAGATTTCAAGTGCCTCAGACCTGTAGCTTATTCAGCTCCAAAAAAATATGACTTCTAGGCTGTATCATTTGCAAATGTAACCTCAAAAAACAGTAATAGCCTTGCTGTGGCCATATCAAGGAATAAAATTCATCATACAAATTTTGTTTACAGTGTGAATTTTCAATTTTTAGACTGCTTTATTATTAGCTGATATATTATTGTACTACAATTTCATATCAGCTGCACCTCAGTCAAAAGTTTTGGTGTCTCTAAGATTTTGTATACCAAAGGGAGAAAATAATTCCTCAGCCTCATACTTTATCTGTGTTGTCTCTCACTGGAGACATTTCAGGGTAAAGAATCACTCTTATTTCATTCATTAAACAAGTCTGGAAACATAGAATTGTTTTACAAGAATTTCTGATGATTCTTTTTGAATGCCTTTTCTCCAAATGTTCCAAATTCTTGAAGCAAATAGTTTTTAACTTCTAAAATCAGTTCTTGTTTCCTGTCAACATTTCAAAACAAGAGAACAACTTGGTTTTTTCTTGTGCCATTTTTTGGTTTAAAAACTCTGATATGACATTCAAGAGAAAACTAAAATGTTCTGTTTCAAAAACAGAGTAAAAAAAAAGAGGCTTTTATTTTGACATCTCCTGGGAGTGAAAATCAAACTTTCTCTTGTTAAAACATTTTTTGCAACAAAATCACTTTTTCTACTTTTGCTACAATGCTACTCTTTTTTTTTTTTTTTTTTAATTTGAGTGGAAGAAGGTTCTGGCATTATGGTGAATATATTGAATCCACAGGGACTGAAAGTGTCCATAAAGTTGGCTGAGGGACTGGGGTGCTGCTGATCAGAGCAGGGATGTCCATCTGTGTCTTCTCTTTGCAATTCCATGCAACAGTAAATGAAGCAATTAGTACCTCCTGTGTCTTTGATGCCTGAAAGCCACAGTCAGAGGGTTAGGATATGCCAGGTGCTGCACAGACCAGTGCAATGGGATGGTCCCTTAATGACAGAGCTTTTATAACATGCTCACAGGACAAGGCACAACAGAGATGCAGACAGGAGGAGGACCAAGCACCCGTGCACTGGGACTGCAATAGTCCACTCATTAGGGAGGAGTATGGAGGGACTTCCAAATGCCAAAAAGGTGTACAATAGAGACTGGTATAATGAACATTTTGGAGGGGTACATGAGCTCCTTAGCAATGATTTGTGGTTGAACAGTGAAGGGCCTTCACAACAGAAACCAGTTGATCTGATGTGAAAAGAACAAAGAAGCAGCAGAAACACTCGGAGTTAAGAAGAGCATTGAGCTAATGTGATAGTGGTTGCAGCAGTATTCTGAGCTGTGCAGTTATTTATGACAGCTGGAGAAAACAGGTAATGATGGCATCACTAGAACTGGCAATCTGGATCTAGCTCTAGACTAATATGCAAATTGTCTAAATACTAGACTTTAGAGAGGTGAGAGACTGGTATCCTACACATCTGTTGTGTGTCTTCAGAAAATTATTTCTAAATTGCTTGTTCTAAAACCAGAGCCTTTGGAAGTAATCCCCATTTTTGCAATAAATCCTGCCCATTGCTGTAGAACTTAGGAATGAGATGAGGACTGAGGTCCTATTGTATTAGTTGCTGCATGGGTATAAAGCTACAGCTTTATAGAGGAGATCTTTAATCACAACTTCTATTCCCTGTTGCTATTTAGCTTTTCTTAGGGAAATTGTTGGGTTGGGGTGTGGAAATCCAGAGTTATAGAGGTATGAAATAAATGAGACGAAAGCTGAAATATTCAAAGGACAGAAGCAGGGAGACCAGATGAAGATACTGCATGCCTCTAGAGATGAAATGTCTAAAAGAGCCAGCAGAGAGGAAAGAATTCCTTCTCAGAGCACAGAAAACACCCCAGTGATCTCAAGTGGGACTGTGGGCTCGTGCTTTCATGGCCTGTGCAGCTGCTCCTTACAGCTTGTGTGGGTTGACTCCTCCCTTGTTATTCCCTTGTGCTGACTGTAGAGCATATCTGAATAGTAAAGAGATTTGCAATTAAGAGAGATGCTTCAGAGAGCTATAAAAGCTCTTGTTTTTGCTGAGTTTCTATTTTGCTGCATCTCTTTTCTTTTTATATATATTTTTAAGCCATTAAATTAACAATCAATATTTTCCAGGCTGGTCACCTGCATTTACCAAGCACTGAGATTTGGTCCCTACATCTTCTAGAAAATAAGAAGGCAAGGAGCCTGATTAATCATTACTAAGAAAGCTGTTGCCTGGTATCTTCATACATCTGCATACATCTGCACTACTGAGAGGGAATGACCTAAAAAACAATGGAAGTGTTTATAAGACAATGGTTTTTTTTTCACCAGAGTGAAAGAAACTCCACTGCACCTCTGCTTCATCTATCCTTCCTTCCTTTTGTGCATCAGGGCTGGGCAGGGAAGGTGAGGGACAGCAGATGGTAGGCTGACTGTTGCTCAGTTTAGAAAGCAACTCCTAACATTTGGCTCACACCTGTCAGCAGACTCCGTATACACTTGTTTATCCTCCTCTGTACCATATGTTTCCATGCAAAAGCAGTTCCAATGATCTATTGCCTTACTGCTATCACTCCTATTATGGTTGTAACTGAGCATTTCACAGTCATTAATGCATTTACCCTGACAGGATCCCTGCTGCGTAGGCAGCTAATATCACCCACTATACAGATGGGTTAGCTCAGATCCAAGCTCAGATCCACAGCTCCTCAAAAGCCTCATTGAAATCGATGGGAAGGAAACACATCTCCAGGGGATGAAAGTTTGGGAGAGAAAGCTGCATGCTGGGTTTCACCCAAGGAATTTGCAGTGGAGTGAGGAAATTCCTCTGTGGGATCCTACTTGGATGCTTAAAGTGCTGGACCATTCTTGATTTCCTTACACAGAGCTGCCCTGCCTCTGCAAACCCAGCAGAACTGTGGCTGTTGTCATCAGAAGATACAGTCGAAAAGTTAGTTAAAAGCCCATTGGCCCAATGCAGTGATAGCAGTCAGCTCAAAAGTATTTGCCCAATGAGAAAAGTTGATAAGGGCCAAAAAATGTGCTTCTGCTGCTCTGGAGACTGTCTCCCACTTCCTCTGTTCTTTGTATTATTGCTTGCCTCTAAGAGAATTCCTTCACAGCATTTCAATTCTACGTAGGAGAGGAACAGGGTTTTCTAAATTGTACTGTATGTACCTATCAATCACCTGATTGTTAATTATAACTAAAAGTATAATTAATCTGTCACGGATAGGGCTGCTAAGTTACCTGAATCAGGCTAATGCATTTCTGTCACCTACACAGAAGGCAGCATTATTCTCAGATTTTACATCTGTGTGTACTAAGGCCCATATCCAAGCAGCTGCAGAGCACTGGTGATGCCTTTCTGCCACAGATGGGATGAGGTTGCATCATGCATATCTTATTGCCCCCACAGAGCCTGTGCAGTGTTTTTTTTCCTCAACACTAGTACAGTTTAATGGGGTTATCTTTTGCAAATAATTCTGCCTTTTAAAATTGATAATAAGTACAGTTATGAGAATTTTTTCCAGGGACTCATAATGACTATTACTAAAATTCCTCTATGGAAAGGGTCAACATGAAGATCAAGGTGCTACTTAAGCCCTGCAATGAGTAGGAGCTAAGAGGTGCATAGATCTCCTGCAAGTGTCAATGTCTAAGGAAAACATTCTTTTGATATGGCACAACATTTTATTTTCTCTTCTGCGTTCCTTTTTTCTGACTATTCAATTGATCCATTTTTTTTAATAGCCTAGATGCTGGAAAGTTAATTTCCAAGCACCAGCTTTAGATTAGTAACCACACTTGAAACCCTCATACATCCATTCTGTGAAGCAGTCAATGCATAGATATGCTAAATCACAGCTAAGCCAGACTGTGTAACTTTTTAAATGTCCTCAAGAAAATCTTTTCACATAAAAATTTTCAAAACTGACACCTCCAGAAGACTAATTATACCCTATAATATGAGGAGCAGAAGACATGTAGGTCAGCCATTGAAGGAACCATTCCACTGATGTCTGGGTGACCTGCTAAGACTTGGTGCCCTATTTCTGGATCGGTAAAATATGAAGAATGTAATCATTAGGTTCATTAAATATATAATCCATTTATTACATATATATATAATTTTAAATTAGATATAAACTTTTTTTCTAGTCCTCTTATATTTTAAATATATATGTGGAGAAAAAATCCCAACTTCAATTGTGTCTTTTTACACCTACTAGCTTTTTGGTTTAATAAGATAAAGTTTTATATAAGAGTTTTGGTATGAACTGCCTGAGATTGCAAGATGATGCTTGCAAGCTGTAATCTGCATTCCTCCTGTGCTGCATGCCTCAGTGGCCCAAATGAAGAAACCATTTTGGTCTTCAGCTCAATAGGCCCTTTCCTGCATGCAGGCATAGTATCAGATAGTAGTTTTCCGAGCATGAAGATTTATGGAAGTTTGTACAGGGTAATAGTTTTTTTTTTTTGTCCTAAGCAGTGCAGTAGTCAAGTAACATTCAGTGGAGAAAAACTAGAAGATGGATAAGAAAATACAAACTGCTCTAGGACAAATGTTGTTTGTGTGGTTTTATGTGGCTTTTACAGTTCTTTGATTAGCTTTATTTTTTTTTAATTGCTCTTTAGTCATCACAATTTGGTGTAAATGCAGTCCAGAGTAAATTGTTTGTAGCCATTCACATGTACTGTAGTGACACAGAAAAGAAATCTTGGAATGCTGCCCTTAATGTAGCAATTTCACCAGTTTCTTGCAAAATTGTGCTCTCCTACCCTTTCTTATTAATAAACATGATATCTTTCTGTTTGCTCTCCTTTCATTCTGCACAGCTGTACTTTTCTCTTTCATCAAGAGACAGTCATAATTTTGTTTGTCACATTTAAATACAGATTTATTTTTCTTTATTTATGAATAGCAGGCTTAGATTTTCCTTATGGAATAGAAATTAAAACAGCCCTGACATTTAGAATGTAAAGGAATTGCTCCAAAAGATTATAGTGGTGTTAAAATGAGTCACTCACTTTTGATCCAAACTTCCTGACATACACATCCATATATATTAATCATTATGACATCATTGAAGGACTATTTTTGCCTTTTTAATAAAAGCTGAGTGCATTTGTCAACTCATCAAATTATATTTAATCCAGTGAACATACAGACTGGTTAGGAAAGACATGTGCTTTCAAATAACAGCACAGCTTCTTTCTGTAGTCTGAAAGTGTTGTGGGTGTAAAACCATGTAAAATGTGTGCACTCTTTGAAATGCAGGTGAAAAGCCCACCATAAAAAAAAAAAACCCAAAAAACAAATAAAAAAAACCCAAAAAGCAACACATAATGAATTAGTTTTACTAAGGAAAATGAAACCTACCTGTCAACAAACGCATGGTGTAACACAAAGATAGGATCATTTGCAGAGCCTTGCACTTGGGACATGGAGCCGTTCATGTAGATGTGAAGCGCGTTGTGCAAACCGCTTTGCGCGGGGTTGGATATCGCAGTCTGTGGATCAGCAAAGCCTGTAGACTCGAGAGAAAATCATATGCTGATATGACAATGTGTATAATTCCTTTCCCAGTACAGTGAAGATCAAAGTACTTACTTTCCCTTCATTTACATTCAGCTTTTTAGATAAGAGCTTAGGAAAACTTGTTAGGGAGTGCTAATATATTTCAAAGGCATAGCAAAGATGACATTCAAATAAGCTAAATTAAAACTCCTGCCATGTAGCTAATGCAGCATGTCAGAAAATGTACTGCTTAATTGCTTTATATTTTTAAATTTCTTTGTCCATTTTGTCTGGCTGGTAAAATGCAACATAATCCCTATCGACATTTATGTGTGGACATTTATTTATGTTGAGAAAATTTATTCACTTCATTTTTAATCTCTATACTTACAGGCTCCTAAGATAAAACAGGCTATTTTATCTCATCATATACTCAGTCATTTATTAATCTTTATTAATCTCTATAGAATACCTTCTTTTATTTATAGGAGCCAACACACTACAAGCCATAATCTCCACAGAAGGATTTATTTGGTGAGTAATCAATAATCTTTTACAGATAGACTTGCAGGATGGAAGTCTGTGGACCACTGTAATTTTGGAGGACACTTAAATATGGGCTTTAGGAAGAGCTTACACAGACCAACTCCCAAGCAGGAAATACTGGAAGATGAGTTTCTGCATTAGTTTTTATCTTGGTAGCCTGTCTATATTTAACCCTGATGTTACAGCCCTACTCATCATCGCATCAGCCATGCTTCCAGCCTACTTTCAAGGACTCCTAGTAAAAGGCAACTCAACCATCTGATCCTTCTCTGGGATTTTCCCAGAGAATAGAAGGAGAGAGCTGTGCTGTCCTCCTAGTCTGTTTCTGAACCTGAGGATAGTTCTGGTACTTGATCCATGCCACAAAATGTCTCATATCTCTCTATTTTATTTGGATAGTGAAGATGTCTTCTCACAATTTCTGTAAGCTGTAGAATGAGGAAGCATAATACAGGCACATTAAAACATCTTCACAATTTAATTATCAAATTTAAAAGGCTGTGAACAATATGATCATTGTGTTGATCCTCAGTGTTTCCCAAATATTGTCACAGTTTGTCATATTTGCAAGGTGGAGAAAATAAATATATTAGCTTTTATCTATGGAAAATTGCTAATGGACTTTGAACACGTGTTTTATTTACTTATTTGAACTAAGGACTAGAATTTTAATGAGAATCAGTAACATACTTTTGAAGTGAATCTCCCAACAGTCTTGCTATTTGACACTATGACTCACACCACAGGGCAGTTTCTGACTTTGCAAGCTGGATTCCATTTATAGAAAATCTGAAATGTGCCAACTATCAGTAGGTGTTCAGTTCAGGGGACTGAACTACAGCCGGTATGAAAAAACCCCTTCTCTGTGAAAACCTTAATGTGGAACACGGAATTTGGGTCCATAATTTCAGCTGTTTTGCTCTGGATTTGCTCCTCTCGGAGTCACACAAGGTATTAAGTGTGCATTAAGTATGTTTAAAGGAAGAAAAACTTTTTGCACGGTCTGGGTAGAGAGCTAGATGTTTGATATCAGACTTTGGATGCTTCTTACATTTCTTAATGCATTGCAAAGACTTGATCTAATCATTCATAAAAATACACAGAATACTTATTTTGGCTGTGGACAGCTTTTCATAGAACATCTGCACATAAGCAATTTATCTTAATCATCAAAATCTCTGCCCTGGAACAGCTTTAGCAACCCTAACCTCCAGCTCCAGATAACTGGAGTGCATCCAGTCAGTGTCAAAGGTGATGTTATGTTTAACCCCGCATGTGAGAAGTTCTAATTTCTTGTTATGAAAATTCCATATAAATTTTTAAGTTAGCAGGAATAAGGCCATGATGTGATGTCATTGTATCTTATTAGCTTGGGTCTTAGTCTTTTTTCTCAGACTTTTAAGAAGACTTCAGTACAATCAGCTATGCAGGATGATATACTAGAGTGGAGTCACACAAAAAGAACATGTGAAAAGTTCACTGTTTTTTCAGAGTACAGGAAACTTTGCCGAGGTAACTGCAGTAAAATCACCTCTAAAGCAGATGTGAGAGTACAGATACAAGTAGTGAGTTGAAATAAGAGTAACTCATCTCTATATAGGGGAACTCTTCTTCCTCTAGCTGCCTTGCCCCATGCTGTGCCTTCCTCTCCTCTGCACTAGCTTTACCTTATCAGTCCTTTCGTGAACTGATTTCACTGACTATTCTGGCAGTAAACTACCCCAGAGTGTAGGATGTCAAGTTTTTTTCCAGAGTACTAAAATTCAGATTCTCATATAAGGATATGATGAGAACAAGCGGTGGTACCAAAAAAGGAGGGAGAGTGACTGACAAATGGATGGAGGAGACTGCAGTGAGCTCTTAAATCATCTTGGCCAGTGTAGAAAGCTGTAACATAGAGACGTTCTTATAAGCCCTTGGTTGATTATGGTGCATCAGAAATAGCTATCAGGGCATACATCACTGAAGTGAAGTTTCTCCAGTGATGAGAGAAAAATCACAGTTTTAGGGCTTCATAAACCTCATTCTGCTCCTGCTCATAACACTGTTGATCAGCAACAGTGATTCAATGGATTTGAAGTAGCTCTACTAAGCCAGGCCGAATTAAATCAGGTGGGAATTTAGACCAAAGTTTATTATAATAGAAACTAATGATGCCGCTCAAAATTAAGGCTGCCTGACAGCTTTTAGGATGGTACATAGGCGGTTCTCATTGAGCATGCAATTAGGTCAGGTGTATGTCTTTTAATAGAGTACTTGATTATATTAACTGTGGATTTTGCAATCTGCTAACAGAGACCATAGAAGTCCATGCACGATCAGTCAAGTGCAGAACTTTATGTACTAAAAGCAGGTAATGTTTTCCTCAGTTGCTCATTTGCCACTGACTGAAGTGCTGTAACTACACTTAGCAGCAGGTATGCAGAGCTTGGAGAGCATTAGCACTGCAAAGTGCTACAGAAATGGAGGATCCATTTCGACAATCCTATCTGCTTTAATTATCTTGGGGAACTGCTTAGCATTTCTGGCATCCCTAGCATCATTTAGACATCCATAACAGTTTTGCAAGTGGGTTTCTGAACTTCAAAACGGTATTTCTTACAAAATAAATTTTAGTTTTGTGTGACTTTCTAGGTCAGTGGTAAGGACAGCTGGTGTTTTAAAGGTCAAATTCTGTTTTGTATGTTCCATGTTGAGGGGGTTGATTTCACCCCCCAGTCAATTTGCTGAAAACACTAAGATGGATGGTTGATCTGCTGGAGGGCAGGAATAACAGAATCAATGAAGCTGGAAAAGATGTTTGAGATCATCCAGTCCAACTTATGACCAAACATCCCATGTCTACTTGACCATGGCACTAAGTGCCATGTCCAGTCTTTCCTTAAACACTTCCAGAGATGGTGACTATACCACCTCTCTGGGCAGCCCATTTCAGTGTCTAATCACACTTTCTGTGAAGAAATTCCTCCTAATGTCCAACCTAAACCTCTCCTGGCACAGCTTGGAGCTATGTCTTCTCATCCTGTTGCTAGTTGCTGGGGAGAAGAGACCAACCCCACCTGGTACAACCTCTTTTCAGACAGAGATAAGGTCCCCCATGAGCCTCCTTTTCCTCAGGCTAAACGAACTCAGCTCCCTCAGCAGCTCCTCAAAAGACATGTGCTGCAGACCCTTCACTACCCCTATTGCCCTCCTCTGGACTGGAAGAAGACTCTGCAGAGAGATCTGGACAGGCCAGATTGAGGGGCTGAGGAAAATTGAGGTTCAACCACGTGAAGTGGTGGTTCACAATATGTGTGCTACAGATTTGGGGAAGAGTGGCTGGAAAGCTGCCCATTGGAAAATGACCTGTTGGTTGACAGCAGCTGAACCTGATCCAGGGTGTGCCCAGGTGGCCAAGAAGGCCAATGGCATCCTGGCCTGGATCAGCAATGGTGTGGCCAGCAGGAGCAGGGCAGGGATTGTCCCCCTGTACTGGGCACTGCTGAGGCCACAGCTCCAATCCTGTGTTCAGTTCTGGGCCCCTCCCTGCAAGAAAGACATGGAGGGGCTGGAGCGTGTCCAGAGAAGGGAACGGAGCTGGGGAAGGGTCTGGAGCACAAAGCTGGTGGGGAGTGGCTGAGGGAGCTGGGGATGTTTAGCCTGGAGAAAAGGAGGATGAGAGGGGACCTCATTGCTTCTACAGCTGCCTGAAAGGAGGCTGCAGCAAGATGAGGGTCAGTCCCTTCTCACAGGCAACCAGGAACAGAAGAGGAAGCTACCTCAAGCTGCCACAGGGGAAGTTTAGAGGAGATTTTAGGAAAAATTTCTTCATGAAAAAGGTGGCTGGGCTTTGGAACAGGCTGTCCAGATGAGTGGTAGAAACACCATGCCTGGAAGTGTTCACAAAACATATAGATATGGTACCTGGAAATATGGTTTAATAATGAAAATGGCAGGTTAATAGTTGAACTTGGAGACCTTAGATCTCTTTTCCAGCCTGAATGATTCTGTGATTCTATGGTTTAGTGATGGACATGACTCTGTTGTATTTATGGTTGGACTCAAAGATCTTAAATGTCTTTTCCAGTCTAAATGATTCTATAATTGAGTCCAATTTTTCCCATTCTCCCTGAGCATGGCTTTTTTCTTTAATAAAGTGTTCACATTTTTAGAGAAGTTCAGGTCAGATAGCTGCATCTGCTTTAAAACAAGAGGAATATAAGAATTTTAAAGCCATATTCTTGGAGCTCTTTGAAGTTAGTGATGTTATTCTAGCTTATATTTGTGCAGTATTCCATCTGTATTCCATTGTGCATTTCACCATCTACTTATTTATCCTTACAATTTCTCTTGCATAGTTTCAATGTCATCTGTGCTGAGTAGTCTTTCTAGCTCTCTAGCAATGGTTCTTTGCAACTTGACAACATTTTTTCAGTGTGCAGCATAAATTTACCTAGAGGTGGAGGTTCAAGCTGGGTGAGGAATGTTGGCTGTAGCCTCAGACTTTTTCAATTAGAAGTTTTCTGTTGGCTAACTTCATTTTTAGAAACCATTTTTTCTATAGCTTTATGGATTGCTGTGAAAATACTGAGAAAAGTTTTCCAGATGAAAATTTCTCATTTCAGAAAAAAAAAAAGGAAAACTATTGAAATGAAATTACATTTTGAAATGTTTGATGTTTTATTCTATTATTTCATGACAGAATAGCAGTAACAATACATAACTGTGACAGACAATGGAATGCTATGACATGGTTTGGCTTGATAACATTTGTCATGAGTTAATTCATGAATAATGAAAGTGATGCAGAGTTTTAGAATTTTTTTTAAATGTTCTTCTGTGACTTTGTACAAAGCTTAGAAGGCCCTGATTTTCATTTGAAGTTGCTGTGAATAAACTAGTTTAAACTGTGGAATCTGCTCATAACGAAAAAGAAAACCTAAATTTTTCAGACATCTCTGATTCTTAGGAAGTAGCATGCAAGGTGTCACGCACCAAAACTGAACAGAAAAAAGAAGCCAAATTACTTAATTTGCTTTTAGCTAATCCATATTTGATCTTTCTAATGCTTTTAAACTAGGCTGATTTTCTGTTCTCTTGTATCCATGAAGTTTCCAATGAAGTCAGCAGTGCTCCCCAGTTAGGACCACGAATCAACAAATCCTATTTAAAATAATTGCTTCCAGGGCCAAAGTGTAAACTGCTCTTAACCTGTCGTTTTTCATTCATAACAGAATCTGGTGGGTCAGAGTGAGAGGGCAATTCATGGGCACAGCCTCATGGGAGTGTTTTATTGAACTATATTGACCTTTACTCTTTATGGCTGTTGTGATACAAATTCTTCAGTGACATAATTTCTGTCTCTTCAGACGTACTTTATTTTAGTCAAACAGAAATTTCAGCCTGCCTTGTTGTCATCTGTTCATAATGGTGCTGATACTTGCCCCTTTGAAGGATAAAAGTTTTAGCCTTTGTTCCAGTGCACTGAAGAATGAAAAAGCATAAAGTTTTGCCCAGAAAGGGATCACAAATATTTTTCATCACAGAACTGAAACTGAGGTGCAAATCTCATATTGGTGTAAATCAGGAACTGCTCAATTACAGTGACTGGCTTAGTTCTGATCACCTTTCATAAACCTAGAGTAACTCCAATAAGGTCAATGCACTTGCTTTGGATTTCCTTGGGATCCAAAAGGAATTAGAATTTGACCTTAGGTGTATTGTTTGCCAGAACGCAGTCAAGAAGAAGTATGCACAGACACAGTAAATGCAAGTTGTCAATCTAAGCTTGGCATTTTTACACAACAGAAAACTAAGCTAGCCGTTTTTTAAGAGAGGAGTTAATACAATTATATGGGATTTTTTCAGTAAAATTTCTTTTAAAACTTTCCACCATCTTTTTTAACATTAGCCATGAATCCTTGACTTTACATTGCAGTTCAGTATCTTGTTAGCTAAGTAAGTGGGTTGGCAGAAATGTTTGTGGTCTTGTGGTGTAAATTTGTATCGAAAAAATTCAGGTTAAAAAACAAAACAAAAACACACCCACAGACTGTGCTTTTGCTTTTGTTTACAATACCAGCAGCATGACAGTAATTCATTATGTGTTTACTTCAATTCCTTTTTCTCTGCTCCTTCTACTCCAACCTCTGCATCTATTCATACACTTGATGGAGCAAAATGTAGGCTAACCTCTACTCAGTCATGTCACCTTTTTCTTTGCAATACTTCATGTAGATTCTGTTTTCAAGGACAGAAAGCACAATTATGTTCAGAGATGCAGACAATTATTGTCTGGATTCTTTCTAGGCTGCAATAGACAAATTCTGAATTACTGACTATTAAAAAAAAAAAAGGTCCACTTTTCCCAAAAAAGCTTTACGGCATTCCACACTGCATTAAGACTAAGACTGAACATATTAAAACTTTTGCTGTCTTAGAATCATAGAATGGTTAAGGTTGGAAGGGATCTTAAAGAGCATCTTGTTCCAACCCCTCTGCCATGGGCAGGGATGCCACTCACCAGATCAAGTTGCTCAGGGCCCAAACCAACCTGGCCTTGAACACTTTCTGGGATGAGGCAGCTTCTCTGGGCAAGCTGTGCCAGTGCTTCACCATCCTCTGAGTAAAGAATTTCTTCCTAATATCTGATCTAAACCTTCAGTTTGAAACCATTGACCCGTGTCCTCTCACAATCTACCCATATAAAAAGTCCCTCTCCTTTCTTTTTATAAGTGCCCTTAACATACTGGGAGGCTCCAATAAGTTTCCCCTGGAGCCTTCACTTCTGCAGGCTGAACAAGCCCAGCTCTCTCAACCTGTATTCATAAGAGACTTGCTTCATCCCTCTTATCATCTTTATGACTCTTTTCTTATCCTCACTCCTACTCTACTTTGTATTGTTATGCCCTTATGCAGTTCTTGAAAACCAAAAGCTCTGGGAGATAGAAAGTAGATCACATTTAATTCAGCTGACATATGATATTATAGAAATATATTTATTGATAAGTGTACAATGTGTTATCCTTGCTTATTAACAACTTTACAGTTTTCAAAAGTGTTTAGTGGACAGATAATTAAGAATTTCTTTTAGCAAAGAACTTTTGCTTACTAGCCAATTAGGAAAATTCAAAACAGTTTAAATAGCTAGATAACTAAGATAAACAACAAAATTATTTTGGAAATTATATTAAGTGTCATTTTTGAGGGATAACTTAATCCATGTTCCTTAGAGTTTGGGAAAAAGTCTGCTGTGGAGTTCACAGTGGAATGATGTAGACATAACATGCCACTGTCAACATCCTCTTTCACTCTTGTTATCCAGCCTCGTCCCTGGAAGACTGTGAATTCCAGGGCAAACATGTACTCTCCATGGCTACGTGATTACATATGGTTGAGCACAAGCAGATTATTGGATTTTCTCCTTTTCTGCTGTGCTGTATTTTTTTGCAGTGCCTGGTGCTGGCTGTAGCAGGAGACAGTATCTCCTAACAGACTTAGGGTTCTGCCCTAGTCTGTAGTTTCTAGCTGGCTATTAAACACCTTTAATGTGGTCCTTTCTGTCTGCTGCTATTCCAGGTGAAAGCATAATTTCTTCTTTCTTTTACAGTTATTCTTCATGAAATAAATTCAAACTACCTAGAGTTTGAAGACTCTAACCCCAGAGAGAATCAATTTACAGACGGAAATGGTGTAACAGAACAAAGCATGTTACCTTCCAAAGTGTTTCGGAAACTGTAATTGGCCATTTTGTCCATGGGTCCGGATTCATACTGAGTCAGTGAAAGGCAAAATTCGACTTCAGCTGAAGATGGGAGCCTTGGGGTCCTTGATTTATCGTTGTTCCCAGGATTTCTCCTTATAGGCCCCTCGCTTGTGGCACTGCATAAAGCCTGTTGGCTGTTGTACTCTTCAGACTGAGTGCAAATTACCTGTGTAAAACACTTTCTATTAGAGGAATTGCAATTACAAAAGATTAAAAACAAAAGAGGTACTTTGATGAACTATTTTTAAGAACAAAGATAATGTACAATGTAATAAGTTTTGTTTCAAGAGTATATATTATTTTTTAAATTTTATATGATTTTAATATAAGATTGTTATTTCGTAGAAAACACCCCTCTAATACAGTGCAAATTTTGAAGTAATACACTGATGTATATCTGAAATTACCCATGTGGACTAAAGCATCAAATCATTAGTACTCTTGAAAACTCACTGAGGCTAAATTCAGTGTTATCCACCAATGCAGCAGGACACAAAGTTAAATTTGCTACTGAATTTGCTAAATGGAGGATTTTGGCTTCATCAGGGTACTGAAAAGAAGCAATAATCACAGATTTTTTTTACCTCACACAGTAAGAGTGGGAAACATTGACCTGAAATATGAAAAAAAAAAAAAATTATGAACATATCTCTGTGTGCTTTGTCAGGGTAAATGGACACTTGTTTTCTCTATGTCTCAATGATGCTACAAGTATGAAATGGGAAAATCTGCTGCTGTACTTCCTAGAAATGTTGCGGAGATGAACGTATATCACCAACTGAAATACTACAGTGATGGATATTGTGAAAGGACCTTAAATATAGAGATGGATAAAGATGTAAAATACTCAGAATCTAGCATCATTTATATAAATGTTCTGGGTTCACAAAGTCCAATTACAAGGGCATAAAAAGTCATTATTTTTCAGGTGATCTGCAGAAGCTGCCAGTCTAATTTGAGACTCCTGGAAGAGCAAGGTAGCTCGATGGTGGGTCTATAAGAATGAAATAGAGCAACAGCGGCTCAGAATTCCCAGAAGTTATTTTGTATCCTTAGCAGGTAACGTTGGAGCTCTGAATCAAACTCAGCTGTCTATTGTTTTGCTTTCCTTCTTAAAAAAACACCAGAACAAGTAAAACTCCAAACCACCAGAGACCCCTTTAAAACACAGGACTCTGCAGTTAGCAAGTAATCAATGTGGCTAATGAGAAATTTAGGTAGAGAAAAAATAGATCTCATTAGTGAGTAAGACATCATAGGAGAGAAAACATCTAAGACTGAAACCTCAATTTCTTTTATCCTGAAGGCATTTCATTTCTATTTCATGGGCCAAAACAATGAACAAGAAGGTGAGTGAAAGCAATCATCTCTGCTTTGAATGAGATGGAAGAACATGAGATTCTCTGTTGAAGGAAGCAGGTGGTAGATTCATTTCACCTATACTAGCCATGTAGAAACTGTGAGATTGAAGCAACAGTTTAGGATGACCTCTGCAGTCACGGGGAGAGGGAGGTGTCTCCTGAGTGTGATTCAGCTCTCCCAAACCAGATGTCTGGTAGGTGAGATGTACTCACCTCTAGGGGTGCCTAACTCTCTCCATTGACCAAGTCAATTAAATAAAATGAGTAAAAAAATCAATGCAGAAACTGTCTCTGGACTGCAGTTAGCAAAGGAAGCAAAATTAAGAGTGCTCAACTTAATGCTCTATGTCTGCATTAGGTGGGATGAATCACAACCTGGAGGCTCAGATGTGCTTCTGAACTAACTAAAGACAGAGCCAAAGGCAAGCTGATGTGCTGCTGAACTAACTTTTGAACGAGTGGAAGGAGATCAGATGAATCCTTTTGTAAGTGATTCGATGACAAATTCACAGCTAATGTTTGATGAAGCTGGTGATATAACACACAGTCCTTAAGAATCTGTAGCTCTTAAGTGATAAATTTTCTATGACTATGAATATAATGATAAACTATTCTCACCTTTTTTGAAGGTATATAAGAAAGCTTATTAGAGCAATTTTTCCTTAGACACATAGCTTTATCCTTAGCTCTGTTAGCCGCAGTCTGTCCATGTCTTTTAAAACTACTGAGGTGATCTTGAAGGCTATAGGTAGTTTTCCAGCAGAGAGTTGCACGAGCTCATTTCCCCCAGAAGCTCACAAATGGGTCAGGATTGCACCTCTAAGAGGGACTCAGGTCAGGAGTGTGTCTCTAAGGGAGTCTCTTCTAAGAATCTCCACCAAGAAAGGAGAGGCCCACAGTTATAAATGCAAACCATGGTTTATGCTGGTTTTATGATTGGTTTGTGTTACTGAGTGAGTTGATTCCCATTAGAAGGAAAATAGATGGATGATTCAGGAGAAGCTCTAATAATTTCTTTGTTTATAAAAATGTACCATTCTGTATCCCTAGAAGTGCATTAGTGATGAAGGCAAATGTGTCTTGGCTGGTGAAGCTCAACCTGTTTCTCAGTTCTTGCTTGGCTCAGAAACTACTTATGTGTGGATTTGCTATCCATCTCTCCTATGGGCTTTATCCAGGTTCATATCTCCTGGGTTCTCCATTCTGCCATCTCCTATCTTTCATCATTTTCCCACTGCCCTGGGAATATATCCCTATTGTGTCTTAAAGAGGAATCACATGCTGTGTTCAAGACACAGTTTTCAGATATTCAGACAGGGAATCTTCAAGCATGAGATTAAATATATCTCTAAACAAAGAAACTTTTCCCCTTTGTTCTGTTTATGCATTTCAGTGAAATTTAATGCAATTGTTAATGTCATGAGGCTTATAAATCTTTAGAGTGCTAATGTTTGTTGTTTTTTTTTCATTTATGTCTCAGTGTAGCTCTCATTAGCTGTCTGACTGACCAAATTCATCCTAAACAAAAGCCAGATGCTACAAGCCATTTGGATAGTCATGGTCAAGAAATGCCACAACATAAATGCCAGGAATGAAAACACTTGTCTGCAATCTTTTGCTATTTCTTTTTCTGAACTAAAAACTAAGGCCTGGTCATAAAATGAACCAGAATGCTTTTCCAGAAAGATTTAGCTTCAGTGATATTAATTATGGGTCTATCCGGAAACTATAATTTGCTGTTTTAACAGTCATGCAATGTGTAAGTGATACCAGAACATAGATCAGTCAAATGGTTCTTTCTGGATGCATAAAGCATACATAAAATGGGTCACATCATTGCCTTCTTTTCCTTCAGCAGGAATACTTTCTACTATAAACGTGTGTTGGTTTAAAATATGATCTTTTATTGCCTTTTAGAACAGTCCTGGGAAAATTTCTCAGTTCACCATGGACAAATCTTCAAATTCCAGCTGCATCTGCTTGTGTGAATTCACCAGTTACAGGGAAATTGTTAGGAAGATACTCTGAGGAAAAGCTTATGTAAGTAGCGAACAGAACAAATACCAGTAGATGGCAGTCCAGAATATGCAGCATCGCTTCTGGATCTTGTAGCACCAGCAAAAAATATCCCTTTGTGCACTGCAGTTGAGATCTTGAACACAGCTCTACAGAGTGTTTCTTAGAAAACAGATTGTAGAGGCTACTGTCTCACACCTTTGGCAAATGGGAAAACCTTTTGTCTTTTACTTTGCAACTGCTTGCACGGATCAGCCCCAGTGCCAAAATAAAGGGAGCTGCATTACAGAAGGTTTCAGGGATGTTCAGTCTTTTGCCTGTTGTTTTTAAATTCAAAGCTTTGGGGAATTTCTTGACAGATTTCTTGGGGTTGCTTTTGCTTATTAGATCTATGTTCACAAGAGTATTCAACACTGCTAATATATACCTAAACACTTGGGAAAAGAGGATTCTCTGTGGTATAGAAATAGGTGCTCACTCACAAAGTGACCCGAAGTTCCTCAGTTTGCTGGGGCAATAGAGCCACTCAAAGGGCTAATCCACACCTTTGTGTCCTTTAGAA
Source organism: Sturnus vulgaris (assembly GCF_052056855.1). Classification (NCBI taxonomy): domain Eukaryota; kingdom Metazoa; phylum Chordata; class Aves; order Passeriformes; family Sturnidae; genus Sturnus; species Sturnus vulgaris. The sequence continues at coordinate 39,425,526 of NC_142244.1, read as the reverse complement.
CTTATCCCTAGCACTGCTTTTCCTCTGAGGCTACTGAGCCCCCCTCCAGAAGCTGTACCATCATATTTTCATAGTGCTGTGTTGCAGATTAGATAGCCTAAAAGAACCACTTCAGACTACAGTCAGAGCAACTACTTGACTTTCTGGTATGTGCCAGCCACAGAGATGTGGTGTAGGCACCTCACAACCTTCCTTGACACCTCCCCTCACCTCTGTTTATCCTACTTGAAATCTGGACAACTGAGGTGAAGCCCTGGGTCCTGTTATGGAGCCAAAAGAGATTTTGTTCTGATTCATTGCCTTTCTCTGTCTTTCTCCACTTATTCTCACAGCCTTGCTTGGGAATGTCATTAAAGCACATCTCTCACACTGTATTTAAAACATTTGGCAGCTATAAAGAGGTTTGATTTTTTCTCTTTTTTTGGCTGCATTAGGGCCTGGCATAATTTAATCCTAATTAAGTGGCATCCAGAAGCCATTTACTCACCAAACGGGGAAAATGCAAGGAAATCCCCAGATACAAGCTGTGCCTTGGGACCTTGTTTTTATAGGTGGAACTTTGAAAGGTGATGCATCTGTAGCAGACCAAAAAGGTTTTAAGAGATTGTGTATATTTTTATCTAGTTCTTCATGTACTGCTGAATATTGCTGGAAAAGTTAAACACGCAGAGAATTAAAAGAAAAGGAAAAAATATGCAAAGTGAAGCCTTGAAGAAATTCTAAGAAACATCTAAAAGGGCGAGGTCCTTAATTGTCTCTCTTCCCCTTGTGCACATACATAAACTGGGGGAGCTGTGAAACTCAAGCTAAAAGGAGATGAGACCAACATTAACTGACAGCATTAAAACAAACCTGGGGCCTTCAAGGTATCTTCTCAGCTTTCAGTAAAAGCTGGCAGAGTTTCACCATTTTTCTTGAAGGCAGCCCAGAATTGTAGGACAACCTGTACTCGATTAAGCACCTCAAAATGGTGTTGGGCTGGAGTAGGAAAGCCTGTGAACAATTCCTGATGAAGTGTTCACTAGCACCTCCAGGTCTGACAGGCGGTGATTCCCTGCTCTCCAGCTGTACCATCACTGCTGCTGTCTCCACGTCTACCCTGAAATCACTCAGACACGTCTCCTAGAGGGAGATGGCAGGCTTCTTCTGCTGGTGAATTATTATCAAACCCCACTTTTTATTAAATCATTCTAGCTATTGATTTATACGCCTCCAAAGGTGCATATTCTTTATCTTTTGCTTTACGTGACTCCTGAGCAAGCATGGCTATACACTAGTGACAGCCAAGCACCCAGGGACCCAGCTCCACTGTGACCCACACAGGGACATGGATCCCATGGACAGCCAATCACAGGGACAGAGAGGCTGAGGACACCCAAGTGGCTGCTTCTGCTCTGCACACATCATGTTACCCTCCTGCTGTGGTCCTGAGGTGGCATGTGAAGAAGTACCTCCTCCTAACAGGAAATGCTTCAAATTTATAATCCATGTAAGCATATCATTAGAGAACACATCTCATAAATTCTTTCTTTATAGTTGCTCCATTTGGGCTCTTGCTTATTAATGTGCCAGCCTGTAGCTGGCACCACAAACCATTAAGTGGCAACAAAAAATAAAGTTTTTGAGTTCCTTGGGCGTCCACAAGCAGATGGATGTAAGACTTTGGCTGCTTTAAGAATCAAGAAGTACTGACTTCTGGTGTTTATAGTTCTGAAAATTTCCTGAAGTTTTTAAAGGTAGATGTAAAATAATGTTTCTAATGATGCTGTCAGACAATTCAGCTAGCAATACAACTCCCCGATAAAATGTACTTTGAATTAAATAACTGTGTCTGAATAGCTGAATTAATTTTTCTTATGAAGTCATGTTTTCAGGTAATGGATCTAAAGTACTGTTGTTATTAGTTCAGAAGCATTTTATCCAATTTCTATATGTGTAACTTGTTTCTCTTTTGTAGTAGCTTTGCTTTTGTGTAAGTGGTTTTTCAGGGTGATATGGAATGAAGCACTAAGGGAAATTTTCCACGCTTGCAACAAAGAATTGGCAGCAGGCTTACCCCAGCACATCCTAGAGCAGCCAGCTCTCCATGTTATGCAATTGCTTCTTTCGAGTCTTAGGAGAGACAGAATAGAAGGAGCTGAAGTTGGTGTTTCCTGCTTACCACAACAGCAAACTAAAATAGCACTTAGATTCTCCAACTTTATTTTCTTCATCCTATGTCTAGCACACTGTGGGGATTCCCAGATTCTAATGTTAACTGCCAGCAGAAAGATTCTGCTTTTAATTTGCAGAAGACTTTTATGCATTTACAACTCCATTGACTTCAGTTGTTTCTTGATATTAGTTCTGGTGCAGAAGAGAGAAAAATTTAACCTCCTACTATTTCGAATCATAGAACAGTTTTGTTTGGAAGGGACCTTTAAAGGTCAGCTAGTCCAACCCCCCTGCCATGGGCAGGGACATTTTCAACTGGAGTTTTTTTGCTTTTTAAAATCCATTATTTTGAATAATTGTAGAAAAAAGCACTGAAATAACAACAACAAAATCTCCCAAAATATCATGGAATATCTCCAATTCCCATATAGTTTGCTGTTAAGTTGACATGGAATCAAGAAAATTGCTAAAGCATTAGTATGTCTCATGCAGTCCTAACGCTGAGTGTAACACTTGCACCATCACAAACAAGTAACTGAAAACATGAGAAAACCCTTCCCACCCACCCTAAACATGAGCTAAGCAAACAAACAAAACCAGTAAAGATTCCTGATAGTCTTGCTGGTAAAAAAGAGGCAGGAATCAGAAGTGTCACTTAGATGACAAATATGAGAAAAATGTGGATGGATAATTCACCCAGCCAAGTGGTAACAGCAGCACGTTGAAGAAAAAGTAAGGTGAAAGCAAGAATTTCAGCATGTATCCATGGGTATCCATGTTGCCATGGCAACCCTTCAATGGAATAAAGTATTTTCTCCTTTCTTTGGGATTAAAAAAAAAAAAAGAAAGAGGGATGGTGTTCTGCAAATAGGCACTTTACCTTTTTAAAATAAATCTAAACCATTTCCTAACATAGCAGCATAGCAGGCATCTTTTTGTTATGCTTTTGAAAGACACTTAAAATTCTAAAAAGGATACCATATTATTGATATGCTATTCAAAGGTTTCTCTTGCCCTCTTTTTACTTCGAATGCTTGCTAAAAGCCTAAATTCCTTCAAAATCCTTCACATTTCTGGATCCTCCTATTTTTCTTTTTTTTTTCCTTCCACTCGTGCTGTTTAGCTACAGAGCTTAGATATTCAGAGCATTCTGCAGCAGATCTGTGGCTGTTTTCAGGTTTAAGCTAAGGCTATTTTTGTTCCCTTTTGATTTTCTGGAGTGATATTTTGATCTCTTACTTTGTGCTACTTGAAGGAACTGTATTGATTGTTATTCTCTATTAAGCAATTGTTTAAATTTGGATTCAATGCTAATAAATAAATATCTTTACCCCAAACTCATGACTGAAAATGCAGATCTGTTCAATCCTTTTCATTCTTTCCCAGGATAAGACAGGGGAGCCATACATAGATGGAAGATACTGGAGGGAAATGATAGTATTTGAAGGTAAAGATATCACTTATTTTGGAAATTTTGATAAAATTGTAACATTTCCAGAAATCGCTGAAAAATATAAGTGATAAGCATTTCCAGAAAATACTTGGAAACCATCAACAAATTACTTAGGTGCTCTTACCTATGTATGCTGATATTGAATGTGTTTTTAACATAGCATACCTTTTATTCCTGCACCTCTTAAAGTTATACAAAAATATCTCTTTGAGCAACTTGTTCTACAAAAAAAAGTTTATTTTAAGACTATATTAGTAGGAACTAACTTTAAATGAGAAATTATAAACCTGATTGTTTCTTAAATATATAAATTACTACTAATAAATTTTCTGTGTATTTATTACCAAGATGAAAATATCTGAAGAATCTGGACACAATTAATAAAACTTCTGAAAAACTCTCCCAAAAAAACCCACAGCTAAACACAACTATCAGACAACTGTATACCTTTTAGAAAATCTTGCTAGTAACTTGCTGATTCCTGTGTATTACCTGTCTCCTCCTACCTTGGTTATGTCATCCAATATACTGTATTGATAGCTCCACTTGACATATATAACTAGTGTAATTCTGGTTTCATTTTATCCACTTTACCACATATACAGTTTTCACACAACTATTTATTCATCTCAGTGCAGAACAGCATAAGATCCACTTCTTTCTGATAATGCAATCTAATTAAGCTAGTAGAGTTGATCCAGATTCAAGCTGTTAGGAATAAGAAGAACTTTAGAAAATGCGATGAAAATGTATGTTTGTATCTATTTTATGGCTATGCCTACACTAAATTAAATGTGTCCAGGAAATTTTCCAAGCACTGAGGCTAAGTGACAGCAAATAATCCATGCCTATGACAGTAAAATAATTTAGTCTCATAAACAGGGTGTCTCTATGCACACATCCTCCTGGGAATGTCCCTGAAATGGTACCTGTCTGAGGGAGGAAAAGGTATGGCAGAGAATAGCTTAAATAGTTCTGTTACTGTATGCTTGAATTTAGAGGTATACACATCCTCTGTTATTGGGAGGGCACAAATCAAGACTAAATACAGCACAACCAGCCCTGTAAGCCCAGTTGGGTGCTGATTTGTAATATGCCAGAATATCCCAGAGCTGCTTGAATTTGTCTCTGTTAAATCACTAAAACTGCCCAACCTTCATTCGGGCTGTTGCTACAGAAATAAACAGAAGATAGATTTAGACGAGCATAATCACAGACTTCAGTGCCAGAAGCAACTGTTGCTATTGTCATGATGGAGTGTGTCTATTGAAGCTAATAGACCTTTGTCACTGTGTTTTAGGCAATGTGGCAGTGATGAGCAAGAGACCAAAAAAAGCTCTCAGTGTTAGAACAGGGCACTATAGCTCAGCTATATGAGGCCTTATCACTTACATATACATGTAATTTCACTGTGTTTTATGGGCTCGTTTGAAGTGCTTTTAATTGGCAGGAATCACTATTGTGTTCGCCTCTCAGTTCCCTTGAGCAACAGAGATTATTTCTTCTGTTTCTTTGAACTACTGATGTGGATTACACAGCTGATAATTCTCTGCTCTAAAGGTTTGGTTTACTTGTTTGTCTGTTTAATGTTGAAAGCAGGTTAGTTTAATTTGATAGTTTTTAACTTGTGGATGGAAGGAATACACTGGGAGAGGGGTAGAGTGCCTGAAAAGCCTTTGCTCCTATTTCCATCATCCAGTCACCCACTGTTTTGCAATGGTGTTAGAAATTCATGTGCATAAATCCTGCTTTTCTGATCTAACTGGCACACCATAATCAAACACGTTTAACCTGCTAAAGGCCACGTTGGGACATAAAAGCATAACTTTCCCCCTTCTACTTTACTTTTATGCTCTTAATTAAACAATCTAAATCCTACAGTCAGAAAGAAATGAGACAACATTATGAATGAACAGTTCTAAATGAAGATTAGGTCCACATAAAATGCAGTTTTCACTCTGGTATTGCTTACTTTCTCTTCTATCTAAGGGAAGGCAGAGTGGCTAAGCTCCCATCTTGTGCACCTCACCTAAGTGCTTAAAATCAGATGGGATAATTCCTTCCCCTTTCCTTGGTCAGTTCTTACCTGCCACGAGGAGAAAATTGATGCTGGGCTGAGTAAATTAGGGTCGGTGGGATGTCTGCCACCCATGTACTCGTCATTGCAGACCTCACAGTCCTCTGCATCTCTCCAGTCCCAGTAGGGGATGGTGAAGTTCTCATCACCTGTTATTGTCTGGATCTGACGTTCCCACATCAGCAGAAAGACCCGATGCCAAGGCAGGAAACCAGGGGCTTCATGGGCAAAATCAATGTCCCGCCACACATTGGACCCACCTAAGAGTGTGTCTCGAGAGGCATAATAATGCATCCACACAAAGAGATCATACACACTGATGTCTCTGAACATGGGGTTGGAGCCATTGTTCATCTGAGCATACGTGCCAATAGCAATAACATAGTCCTGGCTAGGGATGTTCTTTGCCAAGTTAAGATAGGCAAGAAACTTGTTCTTCTCACTGGCGGTGAGCTGAAAGATGTTTCTTCTTATTTGCACTTGCCTTTCAGTGCAGTTGAGCCCGGAGAAGCCAAATTTGCACTCTCCACAGCTGAATCCCATGAAGTTGCCTTCACATCTACACGTCCGGTTGTAAAACACAGAGGGCCAGTCCTCTCTGTCATCCACTCCTGAAAAAGGGAACTGTGGCCCCAGTGGAGCCTGGGAGAGAAGGATGTTCTGGCAGGACCCTCTGCCAGAAAGCTCCCCACAAGGGGACCCGTCTCCATCCCAGGGGGGACAGCACTCCTTGCTCAGCAGACTCTGCACGTTGGCACAGACTCTGGGGAACTGCCCAGTGGACGGCTGAAGGATGACGAGCAGAAAAGCCATGGCAAATAGCAGCATACTGACAGAGCAGCAGGAGAGCATCAGCGTTATGCTTCAGTGCGTGGAGTGTTCTCTCTGACCCTTCCAATGGCCCGCCTGTGACAGGAATTCCTCCCCTCCACCAGGAATGCTTCACTGCTGACTTCTGCAACAGCGCACCCTTCAATGTCCTTCCCCATTCCTACATGAGATGCATTTACACACAAAATACACTTCAGGGTTAATCTCATTATCACTTGTTCTAGGTGAAAGCCAAGTGACTTTCCCCCCACCCCCTACAAGTTTCAAAATAAAAGCATTTATTATAAACTTTCGTCTTCTGCCTAGCACATGATTGCTCTCCCCTGGCAATTGGAGAGGAAGTAAAATTAAAGTTTGGACACAGAATCAATTGAAGTTCTTAGAATTCCTAGTTTGATCGTATGCTTTAGAGTAAATGGTTGGTTAAATAAAGACGTGGCAGAATCTCCTCTGTTAAATAGGAAGAACAGTGAATCTAAAAATGAAAAAATAAAGAATTTGTGAGCAAACTGTTTTTTTTTAACAGGAAGCAAAAATAAAATGTGGTCAGGTTAAGTGTGAACATAGGGCAGAACCAGAAAAAAATTTTTGACTTAGCATTTTTACATTTCAGTGTAAACTGCCTTTCTCGGGTTAGCATATGGCAGAAGGAGGTGAGAGAAGTAATATACTTTTCATAAGAAAATAATTTTTGTTCTCCTAGAATTGTTAGTGTTTTCACAGTTGATGACACACAGAAGTCTGCACGACAGTCTTCTCCACAGTTTTGTGGGGAACACAGACAATCTGCCATAGATTTTCAGAAAGCACTTTGAGCATCTGTCTCTGGATCAGGAAAAACACCACTGACTCCTGTTTTTCTCCCATCAAGCAGTTTGCAAACACCATATCTGTGTTCTTTACTCAATATGTTACTGGGAAGCCTCCAGACCACCCACCTCTTCCTTCTTGTACATTAGCCTGAGTAGAACTGACAGAGCTTTATGAGCAGATTTAAAAGTTAGACATTCTTTGAAGCTGCCCCTTGCAAGAGGACAACTGTTGTTTCACTGCTGGGCAAAGCACACATGAATTATCCATTATTTTCTTCAGCCACTATTACTAAATGTGGTTTTCTTGGGATTTTTCTCACTAAAAGCTTTGTGAATTATTTCCTTGTGCTTAGGGAGGGCAGGAACATATAGGCAAATGAAGTGAGGACTTTGCTGGGAAACGAGCCCTTGGCTGGGATCAGGAGATCATCACATGACCATGCTGAGGAGCACGAGGTGCTCTAATCCTGTTGGCTTCTACGCCTCAGGTATTCCAGGGGATTATCCCTGAGTCCCCCTTCCAGGGAGCCTGTGATGGGGAGCCTGGAGCAAGAAGGGCAAAGGGAAAATATTTACTTTTTAAAAAAATATTTCTAACCATAGTCTGATGTTTACTATTTTTAGCTGATTCCCCTGGTTTCCATGTTAGGGGTGTAACACATATTCTATCATAGAAAGGCTACTTGTTTGATTTATTTTATTTTATTTTATTTTTGTTTGTACCTCGCTGTTTAGGAAACCTTGTCATTTCATTTACTCTTTTTCCCATGGAGGCTACTACAAAAATACTATATATGAGGAGAGACTCATCTCTGAGGATAGCAATATATATTTTTTAATTTTCACTGAAAAGCTACAGAGGTTGGGATAAACTTGAGGCAGAGCTTCAAGCTGAACCAGAAAAGCCCTCAAATATATATTTATGCAGACAGTCATATACATAAATACATTCAATACTCTGTTTTAATACTCAAATAAGATTTTATGTTCAATATTACAAAATAAGAAGACTTGTCATATGATGAGCTTCTGAAGCAGCTGGTTAACCACAGAATTCCCTGTGCAATGGTACAGATGAGAAGCTTTGAATCAGGAATATGACTCAGGAGCAGCACACCCCCCTCTAGCTTTATAGAGATGTCAATAGTTACTAGAAGGAAAACTCACAGAGTAGTGAGAAGTTTTCCTGAAGCTCACCTGCTGGCTTGTTCTCAGCGTTAGGATCAGATTTACAGCACTGTGCTGCAATGCTAAACCAAGCTTCATAGAGACAAGGCCTATGGATTTCTGATGTAGTTCTGTCAAAGACAAGGAACACTCCAAGCAAACAGCAATTGAATGGAGGTTCACATTACCTCATAAAATTAATTCTTTGTTTCCTCAGAGCTGAGTGGGCTGATCTTCAAAAAATCATGTCTTCCTTTTGTAAAATGCCATGGAAATTTCCATTCTGGGCTGCCAATACTGAAGCAATCAAAGTTTTAAGTAATATTAGTGGGTTTTAAAAAACTCTGATAGCTGGATGGCACTATGAAGGAAGCATCCTTCAGTATTGCTTGTTAATTACTTGTTAGAAATCCTGTGGGCATTTTAGGTCTAGCTGGCTATGTTGAGTGGGGAAAAAAGAAATTTGGGAGGGGGCAAAGGAGAATAATTGTGGTTATTTTAAAAGTCAAGCATGAAAATGTGGAGAAACGAAGGGTGGACAGACAAAGTTGATGCTGCTGAATTACTAATGGAGATATGAATTGTCTAGAGAGAAAGAGAAAAAAATGGTTAATTGAGATGGATAAGTACAAGGACCACTTGACAATTAAAGAAAAAGTGGAAGGACAGATAGTCTATTAGCCAGACAGGAAATTCAGTCTGATAAACCAGTGGGCTCAGATCGTGTGAAGCAGTGAATGTTACTGCATCAATGCTTTTATTATGTGGCCTTGTTATTTTTGATCTGATACTGGGATGCCTAGATACAGACTTAATGCATCAGAAAACAGGCATTCAGACTGGTTTGAAAACACAGGCCAAATATTACAGGCAACTTCTAGGAGCAAGAAAAATATCATTGATCTGCAGTCCAAAGCAAGGGAGAAGAGGTGTTGATGCAATCAGAGCAATGAAAGTAAAGAAACTATAGCAAAAGTCAAAAGGCAGTTTCTCCCTGTTATGGACTGAAGATAGCAAGTAGCAGAAAAGTAGCTACCAATCTATCAATCTAAAGTCTGCACAAAACTTGCCTTATGTCCTGTCAGTCTTTATGACAGGACAGCATCTAAGGGGGATGCTAAAGCAACATTTCCTACAGTTTTGTTATACTCCACTTACACTTCACCTCTGCTTTCAGATCTTTGCTGAAAGGCAGCCTGACTTCTGGCTTTTGGAAGCATGCTGGGCAGAGTGGAAATTTTGGTATGTGTCTCTGAATGCTTTCCTATCAGCTTTCAGAGGAAAAGTGTCAAACAATTTCTCAGTACTATGTGGCTCATACCTGTGGCCTTGATAGCAGGCCAGGGTGCAGTTTTAAGTAGGTGGATAATATTGTGCTGCTTCAGGAATCCCTGTCTACTCTAAGAGCTTACTGAAGTTGAAAGCACAGAAGGTTTTTCAGCAACCTACAGGGAAATTATTAATTTTTTTTTTTTCTGGGATAATGTTCTGCTAATTTTCCTGGGGAAACTTGCCTGCTGAGGGGTCATACAAGCAATCCACCACATGCAAAACTAGTGGTGGAGGCAAAGGGAGGGGCAAGACCAGTCTTTGCTCTGTTGGAGCTCTCCTGGACAGACTTCCCCATCTTGCAAAGCTGCACCCTCTGCCATCATGGCAGGTTCATGACAGTCGTGTCTCAACCATCTGCAGTGTTTTCCTCTTGCAGTTAAAAGCCTGTGCTCTTCCTCCTCCTTTCCAATGTCCTCTGATTCCAGTGATTCCTCTGCAAGTTGACTGGAGGCAGCTTCCTCCTGGGCTGCCCATGGTGCTGGGCTCGTCTTCAGAACCAGCTGTATCTAACAAGTGCCTCCAGGTGCTTCTCACAGACTTGTCCTGCTCCATTTATCCAGCTCTGCTGGATAAAAGAAAAAGAATAAAAACTACTAGTAGCTATGTGTTGGTTTTCTCTGTGTGCAGGCTTTGGAAAACAGATAATAAAACAGTGTATTAAAAACCACAAGAGTGACATTTAGCACAGAGCAGGTCTCAGCAGCTCCTGCTGGTAAGGCAAACACAGCTGTGCAGTGTCAAAAAACTAAATTTGGAAAAGGAGAATCATTCAGGACAGGTACAGGTATATAAATCAGCTGGGACTCTTGGAGGCTGAGGTCATCTCATATAACCCCTTCTGGACCCAGGGCAGCCATGCTTCCATTAAACCTAGCTTTTGCTTATAAGTAGAAATACATCAAATAAGCAGTTCAAATGCATATTTTCTTCTGAAATTCAACCACACATTACTTTAGTCTTAAACAGATCCTTTAAATACTCAAAAGTGGTGAGGAGAAGACTATAGTTTTTCTAAAGTGTATCTGAGAGATTTTCTGAGGTAAATAAAAACTTTGTAGATGGCAAAAAGGCCTGAATTTTACACACCAACAGAATACCTCTTAAAATTAAAAAACAAAACAAAACAAAACAAACAAAAAAACAACAACAACAAAAAAAACCCTCACAAAAAATGTGATTAAATGTGGCCAGTTCTAGTGGAAAGAAAATATGTGCAGAAGAAATTAATATCATATGCTGCTTTCAGATTTTCCTTTGGGTAGTATCCTCACCTGCAGTAAGCTTTACCTCATTTCAGTTTGAAAAGAAGTTGAGCTACCTAGATTTCCAGAAATCTCAGAAAACCCCTTAAACTTTGTGATTGTTGTTGCTAGTGGGTTCTTAAAGTCTGCAATTTTTCCTTCCCTTGAAACCCCCTTATCTTTGTAACACTGGTAGAAGGAGTAATCAGATAAAATCGTGCTCACAGGCTACAATATAAAACATGCAGACACCTTCCATGAGAAACAATGAGAGAAGGAAGCAAATGTTCCCTAATTCCCAGATTACTACCTGCACATTATTGCAAGAATTGCAGGCAGAGGGATGTGCTGGAGCAGGCTAGGAGGAGATGACCTGTAGCCAATGGGCCCACGGGAGGATGATGTGTGTCCTCCTCCTGCTTCCCCCACTCTGCAGAGGGCAGATCTCATGGTCCTTCACTCCCAGAGCAGAGCAGGGAGAAAACGCAGATAACAGAGAAGACAACTATAATAGCTCCACACACGTTTCTATTAATTTAAAACTCTCTACAGCCTATGAAAGATAAGGGGAAAAGACATATATTGTTTAGAATTCAAAAAGTCTTATTAACCTTCCATAACTGTCTGACAGCACTCAAAAGCCCAGCTGCATGAAAGACTCGAATATTATATGTGGTCTCTGATTTCCCCCTGCCCCCTTGCCTGCCAAATAATGACTGTAATGAAGAATCAAATCATACTGAATTTTATATCTCTGTAGAACTTCACTAATTATTCCATGGCTAAATAAATATATAAATAAGACCTTGACATTCAATTTCACTTCAATGCAAACAGTGGATAGGAAACTCTATTACTCAGACTGTAAACTCTCTGAATAAAGAACAAAATGTCTTGGTAAGACATTAGGCATCTGGGAATATGGGGAAAGAAAAGTCCTTCCAATATAAAATTATTCTGATAATAGCTGACAGTTTTGAGTAACAAAGAGAAGGGAAATTATGAGAGATTTTTCTCATTGTTCCCCTTAATTTTTTGCTATTATGATGCAGTGTGTTTGAAATCAGCAAAACGAGATTTTTTTTTTTTCTTTGTACAAGTCACAGTTAAGCTGCTATGCTCATTGTAGCTGAAACTTTTGATGAGTTCAAAACCTGACCAGACAAATTCAGGAAAGAATGAGCCATCACTGGCTCCTGAAGTCTCTGAACCCTAAATTCCTTAAGGAAGGGAGATCACTCCTGGGAAGTGTCTGTACAGGCTCGTTCTGTTCCCAGAAGGGCCATTGAGGGAGCAGGATAATGGATAAAAAAGTCCTTTATTTTGATCATTCCTATGACAAGTGAATGAAATATTGTCCAATTGCAGTGGTATCTTCAGCACAGATATCACCAAGCATCTGGTCTATACTAGACACCAGTGCAAATAATACAATATATACCTCCTTGATATTTGACAGCAAGATCCTTAAAGTAGTTAGAAAGCAAAAGACACAAAGATTTGGAGTATATTTTAAAAATTAAAAAAGTAGGCCTGCTTTCAACTTTTCAGAAGAAAAACCAAAGGTCTGGGAAAAAAAAAAAAAAAAGCCTAGCAATTTTGTGGGTAACAAAGCAGATTTTGTTGAGGTTATTCGCATGAATACTGTAAACGATATTTGTGCACCACTTATACGTTGTGGGAGGCAGAATGTACCTAGAAAAACATTTGAAAGAAATGAATGGTCAAGTGTGTTCCTGGAATTCCTTTATTCTCCCCAGGCCGGGGAACAAAGATATAAAATATACCAGAAATAAATAGTTTAGAAAGCAATTGATGCATCAGTTGTGCAGGGTACTAAGATATTAAATACGACAAATTAAAATCTTTAAGAAGTTATATGTTTAATATTTCTGATATAAGTGTAAGACATTCTTGTGACTTAAATGGCTAAATTATTCTTAAATTGTCCCTGGTTATATGAGAGGGACTTGGCCTAAGCAATTTTATAATTTCAACCTTTTTGTTAGAGTATGGTTTTGACAAAAAACCCCAAATCACACAAAAATTTTGAAGACCTTGAGTGGCAATGCTAATTTCAGAAACTGAAGGACTGAGGGGGTTCAAATCTCTGTGATTCAGCAGATCACTTGGGAGGTTGGAGAAGCAAAGATTTCTGAGTGAGTTCTCTAAGGAAACTTTATATCACACCTTCCATTTCTATAAAAACAAATAAAAATACTAAAAGCCCTCTTGCTTATTCCAGGATCTTTTGTCACCCATTTGCTCATCTTCAGATATAATAGACATAACGTGTTTATCCCTCTACAAGGAATATTTAGCTACATCAGAAATTAAAGGATTCTATTTTGTGTGTGTATGCTCACTTGCACTGATGCAAAGTTGGGCTTTTATACACCACAGACTTGGACTGACAGAGCAACAATAAATTGCTACACTTCTCAAATAAATTCATAGTCAGGCACATAAAAGGTTTTGCTGGAATTAGTGAATTTTGGGGTGACCTAGCATTAAGTACTGCCAAATTTATTTTGAACTTGATCTTCCACTCACAAAATGTTATGTTACGTAAAATTCATTCAAGCACTTGGAAACTGCCAGGCAATATTGTGCATCCTGATGGCACATGCCTACCAGCATGACCAAAGATCTCTTCACTGCTGAGGAGTGATAGATACGGAGTGAGAGAAGGACTGAAAGTGAATCATAGTGCAAAAATTGCTGCCAACATACATATGGTTAATCTTAATTGTCCCTTACAACAGAAAAAAGAAGATACCAGTGAAGAGAAGGGACTTCAATCCCTATTGTATGGATGCTTTCTTTAGGACTCAGGGTTTTTTTCAGTATTTTACTATTATTTTCCAGGTGATGATTAAAAGCAACCACTGGCACAAGTGCCATGTCAGATTCCCCCATGGAATGATGCAAAGCTCAGAAATTCCTAAAAACATTTGCCTGTAGCTTTTCTATATGGAGTGATGTCTCAAGTTTTCTAGGTCTGATATTTTGGGATCTCCTAGAACTAGAAGTAAGTGTCAGTTCTGCTCTACTTTTGAGACTGTCTTTTTTCCATGAGGGCAAATCTCCTGTCTTCAATTTCAGTGCCTAAAAAATGTTGGACTTCTTACTATCTGGTGGGCTTTACTATTTGGTTAGCCTTATTATTTGAGTGAGAGATGTTTTTCATGACAGTTACTTTTTTGAGTGACTTTGTAATAGTTTTGATTTTTTTTTAATTGTCCTTGAATGCGTTTTATTTCAGTGTGATCAGTATGTTTCTATGTGTAACTTCTTGGGCTTTGAATACTTTATGTCATTTAGAGAACTGTTTATGTATTGGCATGACATATAAATGTGTATTTTGCCTTCATTCTCAGATAAAGAAAATGAGGTGGAGAGAAACAAAGAAGCCCTGTGCTGAGGCCACACAAAACCTATTTTTAATATGTTTGAGAAATGTATCAAAACTAATAATAATTTTAAAAATTAGTTTTCATGAACATAATGCAGAAGAGAGCTGATTGCAGTACCATTCCACTTGTGTCGTTCTAGGTGCCTTTTCACCCTGAAACAGACGACCAGGATAGTTCAGTTTAATCCCTTTCAGAAGGTGACAATTTCTCTCCATCACTAGAAAGAAAAGGTTACCAGCTCAGGCATAGACACCTCAAGCAGGCTGAGATGTCAGAAAGGTGATCCTAACCTTACATTCAACCATGCATTACCCCACCAGGGCAGACCTGAGCAGTCCTTGAGCCCAGGAGAGATGCCATGTGCTGCCCCCAGTACTGCACTGGTTTCAACTAATCTTCACTGAAACATCTTCCTACCTCTTGAAAGTAACAGAATTTAAAACATCCCTGAGTGAGTTGCTGATAGAGTTGCCAAAGGCATCTAGCAGAAAAATGAACTTGCATTTTTTAACTGTACTGGTAAGTTTACATTAATTCTACAAAACCATCCTTACAAAGAAATAAGCTGGATAAATGCTCTAATTTTTAAATGAGAGCTATGCCGCCTATACACTTCAATAAATCAGAGAACATAAATTCCTGCAATATCAGTTGTTTTGTGACTTTTATTATATTTCTAGACAACCTTCTGAAATAGAAATTACATTAGGAGGTAAGTAGCTTTTCTAATACTGAACAGTATATTTCCTACAAATAAAAGGAAAGTTCACCATTATTACCAGATATATGAGCAAATACATGACATGGAGTATTTCTCCCTTTCTAGAAAAATAGTACTGAAGATGTAAAGCAGAACTATTTAAAATAAAATATCTAATTTTGACTATAGGAGTCTGTACATTTGTTGACTTTGAAATGCAATTTCTATGGAAACCACAAACAAAGAGGATATCACAGAGAGTGCCAAGCTCATATCCATGCTTGGACTGATTTCAAGTCTTTTCCTTGCTGAGAATTAAAGCTGAAGGTTTTCATGCTGAATTTTATAATAAAAGTCTTCCAGCATGTGATTTTCATCCCTTGACTTCTCCCCACTCCTTTTTGATAGCAAGGCATGAATAACACTTTTTTTTTTCTTAAAGGCTAATAATTTTGAATGCCCCAAATTTTGGGGTATCTACTTGTTAACCATTTTTCACTTTCAAATGTTAAATGTAAAAATATCACTGCAAAAGTGTTCACCTGAGTATATCAGTCCAGGTTTTTATGATCAAAGTAGAGAAATGGATGGTTTTGGTTGCAATCTGTATGGTATTTTCAGACACCACAAAGACACAAGGACCTGAAATGCATTCTATAAACACCTATTTCTCACTATTTATTGTAAAGGGAATCTGCAACACACTATATATACATATATGTGTGTGTGTGTGTGTGTGTGTGTGTGTGTGTGTGTGTGTGTGTGTGTGTGTGTGTATTGGTAAAAATAAAGATATTATTGTGTGTTTCACCAAATATAGGAGGTTATACAGATTACATAGAATAATCTGTACTTACCTGTCCTAGGAAAAAACACACAATTTTAAAAGAATCTTGAAAGATAAAGAAAAAATTCCTAGGAGACCTGAAAACTAATTTTTATTTTGATAAACTATGAAAATCTAATAGTTCAGAGGGTTTGTTTCATTATTAATCAATTCATTTTGTGTTCCAAGCCCTTTATTAACAAAAAGGTGGTTTTAGCAGAAATAAAAAAATATGAGAGAAATTTCAATTGTGAAAGATGGTGTTGGAGAAAATATTAAAGCTTGCAACATAAAGAATATGCCATTCTGCTTGTCATTAAAAAAAAATAAATGAAAATGAGTAATTTTTTGTTAAACAGTGTGTGAAAAAAGGTGCCTAGTCAAATTTTTACAAAATTGTATGTTTTGCAAAAAAACAAAGAATAATCAGGACTTTTAAGGAAGATTTTGCAGCTGCCATATGCTTCTTTAGACTAGAGGGGATGGAATAATAGATACATTGCTAGTTTTTTTAAACTTTAAAACCATTAAATTTTCAGAGTTTCCTTAACATTGCAGAACATATTGTATGAGGGTACAGAACAATTAAAATGTGGGAAGCAGAAAGACTCTGAAAATATAGCAGTATAGAGAACACTGAGGATCTTCATTTATGATTTTACTTAAATAGGTGTTAAATTTTGAGTTTGAATTTGATTTGAGTTGAATTATAGTAATTATAACTTTCTTCAGTTTAGTTTTCTTCTTCCACTTTTCCTAAAATGGAAAAAAACCCATTATATTATTATATTTTGGGTTTATTAATGATTTGTCTAAAGGTTTTAATAATTTCATTTTGTTTTAATTTATTGAAAGATAGCTTGAAATTCCATTTTTAAATTAAAAGTTTATTTATTTTATTAAAATTTCTCAAACTAAATCTTCATTTGTCTTAATTTCATCTTATGCATTTGAAATAAATTTCCAGCTCAATTTTCTTTTGTTTTAGAATGATCAAACCTATATTTATTAATGAAAAACTGACCTTTACTTTCTTTTAAATATCTGTTCAAACATCTGAAGACATACAATCTGGCTTCAGAACAAACACACACATGCAAGAGGAAAACTCATAAGAGCAAAGTATTTCATAAATTGCTAAATTTCAAATGAAAACAGCTTTATTTTGACATTTCCTTGCAAAGTCTGTTTTCAGAATGTAAAGGTTTTGTGTAGCCTTGTCAAAGAAAAGGGTGAAACTAATTAAAAATCAAATTGTGTCTGGCAGATACAGTTTCTTTCAGGAGTTAAGATGCATACATTTATTTACCTGCAAGCAGGTGTCCCCATGGATGTGTGACAGGTGAGACAGGGACTTAGTTCAGGTCTCTGGGGATAGACATGTGAGTAATTTCAGCTGGAGAGGACTAGGAGACACACCAGCAGGCTCGCTGGTACTTTTTGGACAAGGCAGACAGAAAGCTGATGAAATAGGCATCTCAAGGAAGGAGTCCTGTTGTGAAAAACAATCTTACTAAATAATGTCATGGTAACTTTTGTCTTATTAGTCACAAAGCCATGCTAACAATTAATGAAAAATACTCTTCAAATAAGGGTTCAAAAGGCATATTGTGATACCAACATAAAAAGAATGCTATGTTTACATCCACCTTGAATTGGAGTTTAGCTGCAGGAGAGTGGCTCACAGTACAGCTTGAAAACCTTCGAGGAAATTAAGCAGGCTGAATGCATTTACCTGTGTGGGGCTTGGAAGCAAAATGTGAACAATATGTATCACCATTTGAGAGCTCAAATTTCCCTCTGCTTGGCCATGTCCTCAATGTTTTTAGCCTGTGCTGCAGAGAGGACTCCCCTGGGTGAGATGAATCTGCACGGTTAGTGCTATGTGTAAAGCATAGCACATTTAGACCTGTGCTCTATCTTCAGAACCCTACAAAAGGGAATTAATACATTGGGAAACCTGGTTGTTATTCTTATTTTGACAATGGCCTCATTATTTTATCCTGCTAATCTGATTTTCAAAGATTTATACATTAATTTTTTGTACATTAATCTCTGAAACTATGCTTGGAAAGCCCATGCTATAAATACCACACGACTAATGCACATGCCAGGAGTAGACAAAATTTACAAGAAACAGACAAACCTCAGAATAATAATTTCATTATATCACCTTTATAAATCATCCCAGCTGTTCCAACACTTTAATTACAAAGTGACACCTCCAGTCTTAAAGTATTGCAGCCTGTGTAATAAATCATTTCACTTTATACACGTTATGAGTCTGACTACTGTACAGGAGTCATTTTACAATCCGTCTGCTTTACAAAGGCAGAGAGTATACAAGAAATTAAATAATATAACTATAAAACTCAATAAAAATATTGTGTCAGTCCTGAATTTATTACAATGTATATACATGCAATATATGTAGTATTTTCCACATACTCTTCCCAGTATCCCACTTCTCTGTGGACTGCAGGTATGGGCTGAAGAGTCTGGGAGTGGGAAGAAGGTGACCAGTTCTGAAGCTATTGTACCCAAAAAGTGATATTTTATGAAAGTTACGTGTAAAGGACAGAAGCTTCAGAATAATTTCACTAAGCAATTTGTAGGCAAGGGAGTAAGAAGAAAATCCGTGTGAGGAAAAAAAATGTGTGTGACTTGCTTTCGGTCTAACATACAACATAATTAAAATTAAGAAAAAGCAGAAGGGATAGAACAGTTTCCTGTAAACAGTGGCTTCAGGATGTCAAAATGAAAATGAACAAAATTGAGTAATTATAGGAGTAAATACAGTCCTAGCATGGAGCTACTGGGGTCTGCTATTCTGTTAAGCATGTACAAAAATACATAGTAATGTTAATAAAGGCTGCAGAGACAGACAGTCTGTGATCCATACATCCATTCCTCTTCAAAGTTACTTGCAGAGTTATTGATTCTGCAGCCTTAAATCAAAAAAAAGCCATTGTTGTTCAAGAAAAAAATCCCATCTTTTATCTTCACTTTGTGGTGTGTTTCATCACAGACCTAACATTGAAGAGGCAGGATTGCTGGCAATCATGTTATGCAGCCTCTCTGAAAAGTTGTTTGCAATAATAGATGTGTTGGAGGGAGGTCAAGCTGTTTTCCATGGACAGAGGCTTCCAAAGCACTGGCTTAGATGCTAGAAATGTTCTCTTTTCTTATCACTTGATCCTTGTCTCAGCTGCATCTCACTATATTCACTTTGCTGATTTCAGCTTGTTATCATCAAGCTTTGAAGGCATTTGACTAAATCAGAAATACAAATGCTGTAATTAACATTGATTTGTGTGCATTCCCCTTTGCGAAGATGAAATAATTTCACAGATGTCTCAGGACATGGAATTTCTACATGATCATATTTAACCTCAGCCTACCAAGCAGTAGTCTATAAGCTGTGAACATTATCAGGCTGGAATAGAGGTATCCATTATTTTGCTCAAAAAAGAAGCAGCTTCCCCCACATACAATCATTGCTTTTAGATATTAATTATCTCAGCATACATCCTGGCTAAAGTGTTAACATTGTGTGATGCAAAGTGTTATCCACAATTAATGAGCAACTCAAATCTAGGCAGTCATGATTTTAATTTCTGTGTTGCTATTTTTATCTTTGTTTTTCATTTGTGAGATTTGAAAGAAAAATAATGTTATGGTCTCTGTCCACCAGGTTTACTTTTTATTCTATACTTATTTTCCTTATTGAAAGTTTCATCCTTTTGTCTGTGAACCAGTAAGGTTCTGCACATAAAGAAACCCATTTTGAAATCAGCTCCATATGGGCAGACCATATGGGCACACTGAGTCCCACTGAAGTGAACTATGGTTAGCATTTCTTATTTCTGCTATAATAACATGCATGAGTCCCTAACCATGGGCCTTGTTGTGCCAGGCACTGTACAGACAAAAGAAAAACCTAATCTTAGTGCTAGCAGATAAACCATCACAGTACAGATAGCATGAATGCTGCAAGTTATTATGGTGGCAGACTAGGTTGTTAAATGGCACATATCGGTATTACCCTGTCAGATTTAATGAAATCACCATTTTTGTATCGTTCCCTTTATTGTGCATCCCTCTGGAAGAGGTCATTCTCATTTCCTTTCTGGGTATAAATCACAAGTGTTCTTTCCTGCTGTCAGTGAGGTTGTGCATATGTGTGTTAAGGTTAGAATGAAGCATCATTTTGCACTCTGGACATGTCTATAGAGGGAATAAGGGATAAAAGGAACATGTAGTGCATTAATAACCTTTCAGGAGCTCATTGTTCTTAAAGCTGGGTGCAGTAAACTATTCAGTAAATATGTCCATGTGGAAAGGCTCTGTAAAATACCAATTTCCATATGAATTTATGCCTATAGTGCTTTACAGATGTTCCCTTTTTAGGAAAATCATGTATAATGACACCAGAATTAAACGAAAGGTTTATTTCCTGACAGTTTTGTTTTCCATGGCAAATATCTACATGTAAAAGCTGAAAAGAATGATGTTGATGCACTCAATAAAGGTGAGGACATGCTTATCTGTCTTAGGAACATCGGAAAGGTGACTCTTCAGAAAGAACGAAGAAAAGATGAAAAGGCAATTGCATGTACATATTTTGTGATCATCAAGGCTGCTCAAGATTTCACAATCAAGCTCTTTCCAAGTAGGTCACAATTATATTGCAAACTGCTTGCTTGAAAAACAATGGTGGGTAATAATCTGGAAACTGAAGATTAAAAATAAGAGGCGAAACCTTAAGAGTTATGAAAATATCCCATTAAACAATTTATCTGGGGCTATAATGGCTTCTCTGTTATTAAAATTCTTTAAATCAGGTTTGGAAGGCTTTCAGGAAGAGATGCTCTCACTTAATCCAAAGTTATGGGCTTTACTTACAGAATTTCGGGTGAGAGTGTCTGACCTCTACTATGCAAGCAGTCAGGTTAGATGATCATAATGGTTCCTTCTGGCCCTAAAATCTATCAATACATTAAGCCTCCCGCTGTAATGCTCTGATGCAGTGGCAATTTACATCAAGTTCTGAAGAGCACTTAAATTGATTGTTTCATTAAACCCCATTTGAATGCTTCTACATCTTGATGCGTGCTACTTCTGGGTTGCCTCACAGATCTCATTTGGAGATCTTCAGCTCCAGAGAGCCTACGATGCCTGCCTGGCCTGACTTGTGCCTTCTGCGGGCCGGAACAGCGTGTTCCAGGGGAATTGAGGGCGAGCAGCCCTGATGCCATGTCTAGTGCCCGTGGGTGGTTCCCTGGCTGCCACTAGGAGGTGCTTCCAGCGGCTCCGCTCTGCGCTCCCCTTGGCATCATGAGCCATGAGCTCAGCTCTGTGTGGGAGCGAATTTCAGATCTTTCCTACACCTACAGCCTTATGCCAAAAATAAGATGCAATCATTTGTTTCCTAGGTGATAGCGGCACGGAGCATGTGCAGTCCCTGCTGCCTCTAAAATGGTGAAGTGTGTTATCAGCCTTCCTTGCAGTGCTTTTGAGGCGATGTATCAAGCAGCTTTTACTGCAGAACAAATGGCTTCTTGATTATGTACAGAAGGGGGGAAAATGTATTGAGGTTTGCAATTCAGTGCTCATTCTTTGCAAAAGTAATTTCGTTCTATTTGTTTGCTTTTTCTGTGGTAAGTGAAGGGGAGAGGGAGCAAGAAATGTCAGTTCCAAGGTTTCTAAATAGCAGAAGACCTTTTAGATGTTCTTTCTTGATAGTCTTTCTTAATCTGTGTCTGTATGAAGATGAGGAAGTTCTAGTTTCAACCTTGTTTTCTCATGCAGATTTTGAAAGCTTGTCAAAGCAGAATATCATCCAAGTGTGTCTTCTATCTATAGAGCATCTGAATGCCAAAAAGACATAAAAATATTTGCATTATGCTACTGTCCTTTGCAGGAGACTGTAAAGGGTAACATAAAAAGTATAAAAAGACTTTTTGTATCCTGCTAGATTTTTTTAGTTAATCTCTTTTTTCAATATTTCAAATGTCTGCAAGTTTTGAAAATATGCAAAGAATTTCTGAGTTCTTGAAATACTGCACTTCACTTATCAGCTTAAATTTAATTTTCATTTAAAATAGCTATTTATAGAGGATTTAATTTTAAAATGTAGTATTTTATTGAGACGTCTACTAAAACTTCTTCGTTGTCAGAAATTCTTGACTTCTTTGGCATAATGTACACTGGAAGGCCAATCAATGATGACTCTTGATATGTATTCTACTCCACTTAAGGCAAATATTCAAGTAAAATAAATAATATACTTTTTTTTTTAATCTTCTGAGTAATACTAATCATAGTGGACAAACTGATGGGATTTCACTATATAAATATTTTATAGCCCTACTGTGGGAAGCTGAAATATGCTGATTTAATTTATGGATTTTTCATCCTGATTATAAGAAAGAGTCTAATTTCAAAGTTTCATATTCCTTTGTCCAGCTTGTTTTTAAGCTGAAAGTTGGAGCAATCTCTGTGCTCTATCATTGATTGGTATAGTGAGGTGGAATTACCAATTCCAAAAAGTGAAGATGTGCGTCTTCCTCTTGGTGTCCATGGGGAGTGTTATCTGCACCTGCCACGTCTGGGGTTGTGAGCCTATGGGGAAGAGCTTCTTTCTCTGTAAATTGATTTTAACACAAAATGCTCCCCCACCCCCGAGCCCCCCAAAAAACACACACATGCATAGCACCCCAAGATAAACAAACCAACCCCAAAAACACACAAAAAGCCCTAAAAAATTGGAAGATTGACTTCTCAGCTTCTCCCCTACAAAAACCAGAGGATGACATGGAATTGATGAGAAGGCAAGCTCTAAAATATTTGTAGCTAAATACTTCTCATCTTGTTTTTCTACTTGAATCAAAATCCTGATTATTTTATCAGGTTCAGGAAGAGGTCACACAGCAAGATGATAATCTGCACAGCTTTCAAATCATAGTAAACCCTAAAACCTAATTTACATGGACAGTTGTGATATTAAAACCCTGGAGGATTGCAGTTTACAGGACTGCAACAGAGCAAAGTTCTGTGTTTCAGAAGACATGATTTTTTGAAGACAATGTGGTTTGTTAAATTGCATTTTGATATTACATCTTGATATGAGAAAAGTTATAGAAAAAAGTAATTACTCTATGTCACAAAAACCCAAAGTGAGTTGTGATGAACGCTGCTATAACATCAGTTGATCTGACAGCTGGTCTAGGTGCTGAATTGTAACAGCAAGCCTTGAATAAGGGATAGTGATTCTTGTCACCTTTCTAACGGTATTCTAAAAATCTTTGTTTGTTCCAGAAGCCATCTTTGAATAACTCACTTCAGGTTACTGGAGCAATTTATTTTCAGTCAACACAAGCAACAAACTTGCTATCTTTGGAAAGATTTTCTTGAATATGGCCAGAAAGAAAAAATGTCAATGTACACTCTCAGTATCTTCTTAAATGTAGCAAATCATTACGAAATTTATTGTACTCTCAGCAGTTGCTCTACAGTCTTCCTCCACACTTAGCTCCATTTTTTATATTATTTCTTTTTTTTCTGACTGAAATTATTAAGGGTATTTCTGGAGAATTAACAAGTGTCCTCTTGCTGCTGAAAGCAGGTCCCTAGTGTCAATATAAAAGAGGCTGCAAATGCTTTGTGCACAAAACTGAAAAAAACCCCCAACCAACCAACCAACCAACCAACCAACCAAACAAACAAACATACAAAACAAACAAAAAAACAAAAAAAAAAAAAAAAAAAAAAAAAAAACAAAAAAAACAAAAGCCACCAAAAAATCTAGGGTGATATGTCTCATGAAGTTGGTCCCCTTATTCATCAGCAAAGCTTTTGCATCCTTGGTTTCAAAGTTGTTAAATTCCATGTAAGCAAAATCATGTTGTTTTATTTGTAAGCAACCGTGTCAAAAAACCAGAAATATTATCAGTATATAAAAACCTTAAGAGAAGGAAACTCTTTACTGGGAAAATATTAGCATCATCTCAGAAAGTAATTGTCTATTCAAACGTGGTCCTAACAAACTTGACCATGTTATGAGAGCTTTGTTCCTCTTCTCCCATTAGAGCTAATAGACTTGTGCACAAAGCAGTGTTTTGGGACCATTTTCCATGTGAAATTTGACTGTGTGCATGAGAGTTGTGGGCTGGTTCTTTATTCTGTACAGCACAACATTTTATCTGTGCTTAAAACAATACCTCATTGCCTTCCTTGCAATAGCACAAGCATAGATATCACTGCAGTTTTGGCATTACATACAACCACCAGTCCTCTTCTAGGTCCTGTCCTCCAGACACCAGAGAGGTTCAGATGTTTCTCATTCTTAGATCTGACCTATTATTTCAAGTTGTTTTCATTCATGCTGTTTATTCATTGGGTACTGCTTTGGAACCAATCAAAAGCCCATTCAGCTTTATAAGTATTTTTCTATCTTTGTTCAGGCTTTGGATATTACATGGCTTTATGAGACACATCTTCATCTCACCCCAGTTTCATATCAACTAAACAGTGAATGTCAGATTTTTTTCTTCCTCCCTTCCAAATTTTTAAGATTTTTTTGTTTTAGCAAGACATGACCACCCTCGAAGAAAAGTGGGAAATGCAGGTAAGGCAGACATTTGGCCTACCCTAGAGTTGTATTAGAAACACGGAACAGTTACTGCAGTTTCCTAATAAAGTGCAGCAGAGCTCTACCTGTGAGGAAAAAAAAGTAAAAAGAAGAAGAGACACTGATTTTTTCCTACCGAAACACAAGGAGGGTTTCATTATTACCTGACTTATTCCCTATTTTTTTTCATTTCTTCTGCATTCAGAGATCATCCAAGTGCTCATATATGAGACCTTCAGAGATATAATTCTATTCTTTTTTTTTTCATTTATTTATTTTATTTCCCGTCCTATTTAATCCTGAAATGATGTCTCAGAACTTCTTGGGGCCACAGTGGGATTTTTCACGTGGCTTCTTAAGATGAGAATTCATATTGGGAATCTCAGTGGGGCCACACTGTGATAAGCATTTCTGTCAGCTCAATGCTGTGGGTGTAGCTGCATTAGAAATATGCACAATAAGGTAGGTTTGACAAATGAATAAGCTCAGAATGTTCTTTAGCTCACCATGTGTCTGAGCTGCTTTAATGCACAGACTGATGTTTAAGCACAGGAAAAGTGGAGAAACGATCATTTAAACTTCATATTCAGCTAGTGGCCCATGCTGGAGATAAAGCAGATGCTTGTTTCACTCTCCAAAAAGAAGTTTACACCCAAGTCTTGACAATTTCTTAACCAGACAGTTTTTTAAACACCGTTTTTCCTTTTTTTATGAAAACCATGTTATGTTCATCTCAACTCTCAGAGTTCATAGGGCAGGTATCTGCTTCTCAGTTATTCTTGTTTTCATAAATTAGCCAGTCTTAAGGTACACTCATTTCTTAGGGATGACACTAATTGTGCCAGCCAGGCACCAGTTCCTCTCCACTGAGGACCACATGTAGAATTCACATTACAATAGCCTACGTTTGATAAGAAAAGTTTTGTTATGTATCCACTCTCAATATTCAAGCTGTTCATGCTCACACGTTACTGTAAATGATTTGCATCCATCAGCTATCAGATTATTCATCCAGCAGGCTACCATGGCACAACTCTTGATCTTGAAAGAAGAATCCAGATGAGATACTGGGAGAAGCCCTAAGTATAGACAGAATATGACCAGTCAACTGTGTTTCTGTCTTAATAAAGCACCCTTATACACCTAGAGTCATATAGCACCCAAAAACAAAGCTGCATTTCTCTTAGTTGAACTTTCTTTTAGTGTGCACTGATAGTCAAAGGAAGAAAGTTTGACAGAGAAAAAAAAAATTGGGTGGTAATGTAGATAGATTTATCTAAGAGAAAAAGAGCAATATGTAAGAGAAGGGAAATGCATTTGAAATTTAATTATAGTTCAAAGTAATTAATCTATTAAAGTTCTTCATCAACCTCTTCCATTTCTAGAATGGAAAAAACAAAACAAAACAAAACAAACAAAAAAAATCCAACAAAAAAACAACATTTCACAAATTCAAGCACTTACTCAGTGCCAATAAAAAATTGATGTGCACCTGCTTCTTCAATGGGCCATACAGAATTAATTAGTTTGACAGAAACGGTAAATTTGTGAACAGCAGCCACATTTCTGGGTCTCAAAAAAGTAGTCATTTTCAAAATAAAAAGATTTTTGTTGTCAACTCGGTGTTACTATGGTAACTACAGTAATTGTTTACCTAGGAAGGCAATATTGGGGATTTATCAAAGACATACACTTAAAGACTTAACACCTCTGATTACTGCTTGACTTAGTCCTTTCCCCCCCTCCTTTTGGTGTCCTGCAGGAAGGTGAGGGACTGAAATAATTTTGTGTCTATGCCCCCTGCCACTGTTCCTAGTTCTACTCCTGAGCTGACATTTTTGCACAGAAATAACTTCAAGCAAGGAGACAGAGCTGGCTCCAAGTCACCTTCTGTGGCAGGTGAACTGCCAAGCAGGCATGTGCTGATCCAAGTCTGTGTTACTGCTGGAGCAAGGTTGTTCTGTGCTATGTATTTCCCAGTCTTTTGCCAACCTCCTTTCTTCATAGGGAGGAATGGGATGCATATCACAGTGTCAGCAAGAGGAATCAGCTGGCCAAGAATAGCCATATAGGAAATGTAAATGTTTCAGCTGAAATACACCAGTAAGGTGATTAGTGTGGAGTATTGTGGTGGCATTTTGCCACTTTCTTCTGGAGGACTGAGTTTTTTTCAGGTGAAATTCATCACCTTTTTACTCTGTTTGGTTAATTTCCATGCAGGGTAATCCTGAGGGTGGCTCTCCAATCAAAGGGCAGTACTCCACAATGGTCAGTGATGAGCTGGGGTGCATCAAATTCCAGCTGGGAGTGGAAGAGGTTATGGGACAGGCTGACAGGAAGAGCAGGGACAGGTCACTTTCCCAGCCAGGAAGACTGAACAGATGAGGCCTTCTATAGACAGAGAGAAGCAGGCACACATTTGTATGTGAGAACACATGGCAATCCAGTGAATTTCCAATTTACTGGAAAAGGAAAAAAACTACCCATTTTTAAAAAAGGAAAAAATAAAGACCATGAGGGCCACCAGCGAGTCAGTGTCACCTCTGTGCCTGGTAAAATCATCGAACAGATTCTCCTGGAAACTGTGTTAAGGTACATGGAAAATAAGGAAGTGATTGATGACAGCCAATGTGGCTTCATTAAGTGCAAATGCCTGATACATTTGAAGGCTTCCTAACAGCAGGCTTATGGTGTTGGTGGATGAAGAAAGAGCAACTGCTGTCATCTACCTGGACTTGTGCAAAGTATTTGACACTGTCCAGCAGAACATCTTTGTCTCTAAACTGGATATACATGAATTTGGCATGTACATCACTCAGGAGATAAGGATTTGGTCAGATAGATACAAAGAGCTGCAGTCAACAGCTCGATATCCAAGTGGAGACCAAGTGGCATTCCTCAAGGATAGGTGTTGGGACCAGAGCTGTTTAATATCTTTGCATCCAAATGTGCGTTCTCCAACATAAAAATGGAATTGTCCAGAAGAGGGCCACAAAATGATCAGAGGGTTGGAACACCTTTCCTGTGAAGACAGGTTGAAAAAATTGAGGTTTTTCAGCCTGGAGAAGAGAAGGCTCCAATGAGACCTCCTAGAAACTTTCAGTACCTAAAGTGACAAGTAAGGAGAGGAAGAGGAGGTTTTTAGAGGGGTATGCAGTGACAAGACAAGGGAGAATGGTTTTAAACTGACAGAGGGAAGATTTAGATATATGAAAGAAAATCTTGGCTGTGGGGGTGTGAGACACAGGCACAGGCTGCCCAGGGAAACTGGGGAAGCCCCATCCCTGAAAGTGCTCAAGACCAGGCTAGATGAGGCTTTGTGCAGCCTGGTCTTGTGGAAAGTGTCCCTGCCCATGACAGGAACGATGGACTGAGATGATTTTTAAGATCCCTCCCAACGCATGCCATTCTGTGATTCTAGGAATGAAATTAATTTGTAAGAATGTTTACCTCTGATATCCTTCTTTCTCATGAATGCAAGGCCTGGATCCTAGAATGAGAAAAGAATTCATTTCAGAGCCAGGAACTTTTCTGCCTTATAGTCACATGAATCAATAACACTGACACAAATCTGATCCCATTTTGTGTGGGTTTGGGGACTTCACAACATAATGGCCCCACTGCCATTGCCTCCCCACTGCCCAGCTGAAGATGCCCATCTGGGGTTATTGGGCATCAGCTCAAAACAAGAGTTCAAATCTGGTTGAGTTTCACCCATTCAATATTCTACTCTCACTGCAGGGAGAAGATAGTGTATCATACTGCAGCATAATTGGAGGTTTCATTCTGTCAGCCTTCATTAGAAACACTCCCCCACTCAGATTGGAACTCGCTGAGTAGAAATAGAAGCAGCAGCATCAGATTTTGAATGATGTGAGAGTGCTAAATCACTTTTCTCAGCACAGACGAAAACATCTTTGCAGGGTGTGGAGTTTCCTGAGAACCTTAGTGTTACTGAGTTTTAGTTTTTTATTTTTGTTTTTGAGTCATGTGTGTTTCGCTCAATATTAATAGGGTGGCCTGACTATATCTTAAGCTCTCCTTTTAATGTGTGCATGCTGATTGCATTTAACTCACACATCAGTTTTGATTCTCTTGATGACTTGAGCTACAATTCTTTGGTGGAAAATAGTGATTGGAATAGCATGGGATACGATAAATAAACATAAAATGCACAGATACTTCAAGAAAGTGGAAATAAAAAGGAAGTAAGACGAAATCAGGTAAATGCAATGCATTTTTATTGATTTTATAAAGTTAAAAATGCTTAGAACATTTGAAGCAACAGGAAATTTTAGTTGAATAATAGGAATAATATCTTCAGTCATAAAGATAAATATAAACCAAATTTTCTCAGTTGGAGTTACTGCCCCTGAATACTCCTACTAAAGTGAACCAGAGCTGTAATTCTGCAAAAGTTCCACTTACCCCTTTTGGCAAGTACAGCTACTTTAAACATGAAATTAATTTTCTAGAATATGCAAAGAAGGAGTTACAGGGAGGACACATAAAACAATTTCCTAGGGTAAGTTCAGGTATTTGATTTTAGTTTTTACTCAGATGCCCTGAAAACCGGTTTTATTCTCTTAAAATAATTTCTTGTGGGTAAATCTGAGGATATCTGTGTGCTGCAATGTCTTAGCCACGCCTGATGTACCCAATTACTCACATAAATCTCCATAGATAACTTCTTTCTCCCCTTTTACACACACACTTCTTGCAAGCATCCTTCTCAGAGTTCTCTATTCTGTCTTCCTCTCTCATGTCCTGTTTTCCACTGATGAGCATAAGGGTCTGGCCAAACAAGATGTTATAGGCATTTCCAATTTTAGATTCTAAATCTAAATCTAAGTAAGAATCCTTACTCAGGGCCTGAATAACATTGAAGGAGTTTCAGACCTAGGTTCAGTTTGGAGTTTCTGATTTTTCTCAGCTTCTAAGAGCTGGGTTGCTTCCTTGCACAGAACTAGAATGGTCCTCAAAGTATTGGATATTTCAGTGTCTCCTTTATACCTTTGCACAACCAAGAGTGAAAAATGTGTCATATTCTTTGAAAGCACACTGGTGCTTTCAAGCTATGGATATCCCTCTGAGGAATAGATTCACTTTAGAATCGCTGAAGAGAAGTGGATTCATCTTAATATCTCCTTCTTTGTCATCCTAAACAAAATGTGAACTGCATCCTAAAAAAGACAGTATTCCTGTATTCATTCTGTGGTGGTTTAAGCCCAGTTGAAAATTAAGCACCACGCAGCTGCTAATTCAACCTCCGTCTTTCCCACCCCCAATCTGGTGGAATGGGAAGGAGAGTCCAAATAATACTTGTAGGTGGAGACAAGTACAGTTTAATAATAAAAAATAAAGTAAAACTACAGTAATGGTGGTTAATGATGATAATAATGATAACAATATGGGAAAACTCAAGTAATGCACAATTCAATTGCTCGTTGTCTGCTGACTGATGCCAGACCCCTCTTCCCAACCCCAGATTTGTTCCTCTTCCGGATAACTCTTTCCAGTTTATATACTGGACATAACACTTCTATGGTTTGGAATATCCTTTTGGTCAGCTCATGTCACCTGTCCCAACTATGTCCTCTCCCAGTTTCTTTTGTGCACTGCAGAGCAAGAAAAAATATCCTTGACTTAGACTAAACATGACTTTTGCAAAACTCCCAAATATCTCATTCTGAACCCAAAACAGAGCAATGTAACTGCTACTGAGAAGAACTTAACCCTATGGTAGCTGAAACTAGGATGATTCTTAAGAGAATATGAAGTTTATATATAAATATCTACGAAAGAGACATGTAAAATCAGGCCTTTGCATTCCTCAAGACTGAACAAACAATATGAACTAAGGATAAGGATTCCAAAAGTATTATTACACCCTAGCAGGCTAGATTTTCTTTTTATATGTATGGATAGCATACTTTGCACCTTTTTTTGTCTCCTACATAACAGACTTATCATTAGTATACTTGCTAGGGAGGCAAGAGTAATTTTCTTGATTTTAAGTATGTCATGAACTATAAGTGTGTTGGATTATTCCATCTTATCCAAAAGGGAGCAAATACTGGTGTGTATGTGTGTGTGTATATATATATATATATATACACATATACACACATATATACATATATATATATATATATATATATATATATATAATATGAATACAAATATATCTTATCAATTTTTTCCTTTTGTTTTTCTCTCTTTTAGAGATTACTTTGCAAGAAAGCAGACACTTGGCTTATTTGGTCAATACAACATCGCCTTCTTGTCCATACTTTGACTGTGCTGCCTGTGTCCCACAGGGTTTATTAATTCTGGAACTGAGGAGAATCCAAATTAGTATTCCCTTAGCCTCCTTATTTTCTGTCTTAAAATATTAGCATAGTTAGGATGTTCTTCAGAGACACTGATTATACCAGAGACTTACTCATACTCTTTTTACCCCTGCAATTTTCTGTATGGACGAGTTCCTCAGAGTGCAGAGATACAGCAAATGCACAGCCTTGCCAATGTTTTAGTATTTATAGATGCTACTGCCACAGAAGTAATGAGTGTTTCCAATAGTGGCCTTGTAAAATGTAGTCATTATATCTCCTTATTCAGGTACCAGTTTATTTATCTTTTCCTAATGCTGTTGCAAACAGGAAGAGAAAGCTTTCTTTTTGTTAACTTTAAAAATAATATCAAAATAGGAAGGAAAATTTTGTGGCAGGGAAACTGAATCTACCATCAGGAGAGAAGACGGTGGCTTATTTTATGGGCGCTGTAAAATGGTTGAGAATGATGGAAAGGGAGGAAGGGAGAAAGGGGAGAAAGAGAGCAAAGGAGAAGAATCTTTTATATATCTGTATTTATTGGGACCCCATTTAAAGGGTCAACGAGAGACATTAGGAATGTAAATGCCATGGCCACCCCCATCCATTCTGCTTGCCTCCTTTAATCTTTGATGCAGCTGCTCCAAACATCTGGCACAATGAACTCTGACTCTGGGATGTGATTCACGGGGAGTCCTTGGGGATGTGTGTGTAGGAGCTGCTTTGCATCCCCTGTGGCTGCTTCTACACAGCTCTGTGTGTCCTGCTTGTGTGAGGATCCCCTCCATCTCCTGCTGGGGTCACCCTGTTCCCTGCCAGCCAGCTGGCTGTCTCTGTTGCCAATGAGATGTGGCTGCTTTCCGACTCCCTCATCACACACGCAGTCCCAGGGGAAGGCAGACAACTGCTGTGACAGCCCAGCAAAGCAGTGGCACCTCCTCTCTGCCCCAATTCATCCAACATTGATTCCTTCCAGACCCCTGTGCACAGTAATACCACTTTGCTTTTGGTCTCACCATTCCTTTCTACAGACACAACCCTCCCCTCCTTCTGTCTGTCAGTGCTTTTTCTACAAATATATGTCCCTTCTTCTTTTCTGTCTCCAGGCTCCTGATCTTCTAGCCATTTCACAGTGCATGGTTAATGAGACAGTGTCTGAGAGAAGCATGGATTTAGGGAGGAAGAGGAAAGGTGCTCCTTGCCTGTCAGTCCACCAGGGCAGTGACAGGAATGGTAACTAGTAGGGCCTCCCCTGTCATGTAATCACCCACCTTCATCCCTTCAAGCACCAGCACAGAAGCTCTTGGAACTGCATAGAGGGAAAGAGTTAGAGTCACACACATTCACAGTGCCCTCTGCTTAAGACCTGGCCTTTTCCAGGGCTCTGTGACTGAACGAGCCGGGAGAGCTGGGTAAGGGTGTGAAGCAGGTGCCAGCTGATGGGCTCCCAGCCAGGCCCTGGCTGGGACTGAAGGATGATGTGAAGGAGAAAGAGGCCATACTCCACACCTGGTAAGGACGTGGGGGATAGCTATCCTTCACAATTTGGGATGAAAGAAGCAGTTAGACTGGTAATCTGGTGAAAGAGAGACAACAATAAAGGGATCACAGGGAATTAGGAGCAAAGATGGAGTCATAGTAAGACTTTTCCTCTCTAACAACTTTATCAAAGTTAACTCGAAGGGGCAGGGGTGTGAGGAGGATATGGTGCAGGTCGGATATTGCAATGCAGTCTCACTGGGAGAGCCACATCATGTAGTGGTTGGGATTTGGGTCATTCAGCAGCTGCTTTAGAAAAAATGAAAAGAGATAATATTTTAAGCATCAACCCAAAGAGGAGAGAACCAGCATGGAGTGTCAAGCTGTAGAGCAGTGGCAGAGAAAGGCTGTTAATTCTTGAAAATGGATGTGCGAGTTAATCCTTCCCTGCAAATCCTTCCCCTTTACAGCCTGGTAAACGGTCAGACTCAGCAGCCTTTTAAATGCCAGATCAGCTCTTACTTAAATGGCATTTTGCTTTACTATTTATTTATTAATTTATTTGACTTTATTTGTTTATTTGCTAAGAATAGCTTTGACTAAAGAGACGATCTCTGTCTGGCATTGTGTTGTGATGGTTCCTTGGTATTCCTTGTTGCAGGAGGAGTGCAGGGATGTGTTGAGTTTGCCGGGGCTCAGGCTACCTCGGACCTTTCCCAGCCACCCACGCCGAGCCGCAGCCCCCTCCCCGCTCTCAGAGCCCGGCCCTGTGCCCACCCCGGCCGGAGGAACGGAACGGAGCGGTGCCGTGCGGGATGGCTGCGTGCGAATGGGAGCGGGAGCCGGGGGCGTGAATGGGGCTGAGCCGTGAAACGAGGGGACAGGGAGAGGACAGGATTTGGGAAAATGCAGGGACACCGGAGGAGAAGGTAAAGCTTCGGCTAGCTTCCGAAGGGAAGAGTTAATCGAGGAAAGGTAGATGTGCTCTGCGGGCAGCAGGTAGTTAGCAGGCGAGTGTGGCTGTGGGATTTGTGGGAGGGCGGGGAAGTGGAAGGGCTCGGAGGGTACCGAGTTTGTGGGCAGAATAAATAGCAAATAAAATAGCAAATAGCAAATAAAAAGCCTGTCCGTACGTCTGCAGATACGGTCCAGGGATGCTGGCTGAGGAAGCAGAGGGCTGGCAAGGAACTGCAGAGCCTCTGGGTCCAGAGAGCCCGGGATGCCAGAGGGGAGAGAGCCCGGCAGGAAGGGGTGGCTGCAGGTAACACCTGCCGTGGGGAGGAGAGGGGGGCAGCCCTCGGGGGACAGGAGCACGGGCACAACCCCGCGGGGCTGGCAGCTCCGTCTGCCCTTGGCGGGGGCATCTCTCCTCATCCTGCCGTGCCCAGTGTTGTCACTCTGCAAGCGAGGGCTGGAGAGGGCAACTTGTCCTTCCAGTGGCAAACAGTCCCTCCTTCTTGCTTGATATTTCTGTCTCTGTGTACATTTTTGTGTAGAGAGCTGGTCGCTGCTCTTGCATCCCTCTCTCTCCCTTTGCCAGAGAGCAGCAGGCAGAGCCCAGGCTGGCATGCTGCTTGGTTTCCTGGAGGGATCTGTGCCACTTGGTGGCACTAAAAAGTTGCGCTGAAGCCCGGTACTCGCCCAAAATAAAAGCCCCCTCGCCCCCCAGCCCAGTGCGGCAGCGGAGTGCCCGGGACCCCGGCACCGCGACCTCGGCGGACAGCAAACTTCGGGGGGGGGCAGTTCGCAAAAGGTCGCCGGGACCGCAGGGGTAAACTCTTCCCCGCGACTCCGTTTTAAACAGCTTTTTTTAATTTTTTTTTTTTTTTTTTTTTTTTAATCCCTTCCTTTGGATGATGCTGTTCTGAACCTATTGCCGCTTTCCTACTTGCCGGAGCGTAGTGCTGGAGAGAGGTGTTGGTTTGTAGGGGGACTTTACAACCTTCAGAGCATCTGGAGAGATTTCCTCACAGGGTAGAATGCGGGGTTAGCTCACTATAAACATAGAGAGATTGCTACCGTGCAAATATGAGGAAGGGCGGAGGTGTTTAAGCAGGTGGGTCAGGCTGCAGCAAGTATTTAGGAGGACCAAGGCTGTGGTGGCAAGGACCCATCTGTTGTTTCATCGTTTGTTTGTTTATTCCTCCTCCTCATGCCTTCCCCCTCCCTTAAATCCAGGGACCGTTCACGCCTCTTGCAAATGAGATTTGGGCGATGCTGAGAGAGCAGCGTGTTGCATGGCGTGTGTGTGCATGCATTCGCGGGGGTAGGATATTCGGTCCTCAGCATTTGCCTCTGATCAGAAGAAAATAGGATGTGCCTGTAGCTGGAGGAGTGACAATGCTAGCCGAGTGGGGCTCACCTGCTGGTGATCTTTGCAGAGGCATTTGAGGATTATTCAGCTCCAGAAGGTCTGTGTGAGGAGTGCTATCTCTGCCGCGGCTGAAAATAGGAGGTGCCTACCCCTACCTGACTTAATTATTGCTACCAAAAGGACCATTTTGCCACCACCGTGAGAAGAAGCACTTGCTGCCCCTGACAAGGTAACGTTGTGGGCTGGGAGAGGGTATTTATGTGTCCTGGATTGTGGACAGAAACCCTGTGGATGAAGGAGGGACTCTTCCCCCCCCCCCCCCCCCCCCTTCCCTTTTCCTTTTGCTGTGTACCCTGGTTGATGGAGGACTAGCACAACTCCTGGGGGACCAACAAGCCAACTGGTGGGGTGCCTCTCTAGGGGCTGCAAGGGCATCGCGGGGTCAGGATGCTGGAGGGCAGCTGGCACTGATCCCTTCCCGGGAGCATGATATATGTGGGGCTGCAGAGACCGGAGGTACTGTCATACCTGGGCTCGGTGATGTGTGTGATATAGTCCCTCTACTCACAAGTGGGGATTTGTCTTGCTAGGAAGGTATAATGGAAACGGGAATGTATTTGTTTTCCGGAGACAGACAGGCTTAGCTCAGCCATAGACTTTTCTGTGTGACCTTGGGACAAATCACTTGGCTCTGCTCGGCGAGTCCCGTCTGTTACTTATTTGATAATCAAAGCTAATC
The DNA here is from genome assembly GCF_052056855.1 of Sturnus vulgaris. Lineage (NCBI taxonomy): Eukaryota > Metazoa > Chordata > Aves > Passeriformes > Sturnidae > Sturnus > Sturnus vulgaris. The sequence goes on along the minus strand of NC_142244.1, from coordinate 39,390,021 downwards.
CCCCAACATGCAAAAATGATTCATTATGGACCGAGGGGGACAGCGATAGCACTAGCCGAGCAGGGAGACAGAGACTTAAGCACCCGTGTGGATGCACACATGCATGTCTGCATGCACAGCCGCTCAGTTGTGGCAGCGCAGGTAGCTATGCTGGGAGTTAACCCCGTCCAGTAGTTTTCTCTAAGACCCAGATCTATGCATTTGTTTGCAAAACTGCCATCCTGCGTGCCAAATGTGACCACCGTGGCAATTTTTACCACCGGTTGATTTTCCAGGTTGTTTTATTTTTGCCTTCCCCTTCCTCAGAGCGGGCTGGCGGCAGACGGCGGGCGGTGCTCAGCACCAGGGACAGCGTCCGCTCCTCGCTGCCCGCTGACCCCGGGGCTCCGCCACCCCGAAAGCCCCTCTCACACTCCGTCTGCTCCTGAAAGAGATTCCCGGCGCTGGGGAGGGGGTGACTGGGTGCAGGGAGAGCCAGGACGTTTATTTCTCTTAGACTTGAAGACGAAGTAGGGGATCATCTCAAAAGTGGCAGAGGATCATCTTGAAAATACACCACGCTAAATCCTGGAAGGGAAAGATGTATAGAGGAGTTAACTGTCAGGCCCTTTGAATTCCCTACGATTTGGTTTGTTTGTTTGTTTTTTAATTACCATGTTCCTAAACATTTCTATCGCATGGAAATCTTTTGCAAATTCTCAAATACTTTGACTACATTTTAATATTTATGTTACATGATCACGGAAATGATCATTATCTCAAATATTCAGAGAGTATTTTTTGGGTCCCTATATGGATTTTTGTCTTTTTATCTTCCTACATAGTTATGACATTGCTGGCATAGTGGCAGTACTGGCATCCCATAACCACTCTTGTTGCAACTCGCTGGAAAATGTTTTCTGAAACTGCTATTGCCTTTTCTTGATCACCTCGTCCATCCCATACAGTTTTATTAATTAATAAAATGTCTAGGATTACACATGAAAACACACTTGAGCTATTAGTTCCTGCATCACATGGTATAAGTGGGTTTTGGTAACAGCAGCGATGCGTAGTATATTTGGCAAAATCAGAGATCATTGCAAGTTTTCCTGGGAAGTTAAACACCTACATATTAAAGCCAAAATTGTTTCATCAATCTGAAAGCATGTGTGGACATAACATGAGGAAGACCTTCCAGGGATTGCTAAGGATCTCGTTGATAATTAAAGCATTCTCTGCTTATTAGCTATGAAGAAATGAGATCAACACTTCAGTCTGTCAATTCCAGTAGATGTTCTGACCAAATGGTGAAAATTCTCCCTTGCTGCTTAGCTTTTTCGTATTTCTAAGTGGAATTATAGAAAACTGCTTTGTAGTCTCTCCTTTTGTATAAAGCTGGGGGTATTTTTTGTCAAAGAGCTTGATCCAATGCCCACTGGAATTTTCAGAGCTGACAATGTAATGAACAATGTTTGCCCGATGTTGGGTTTTTTGTTTGTTTTGTTATGTTTGTGGACAGAAAAAATAAACCATAGTAGAAATCCCAAAACAGAACAGGGTGCTCATATTTCATGATTTTCAAATAAAGACCATATGAGTGTGTCAGATTTTGTGTGACCAAAGTGAATTAGCTCTGAGCAATGGGTAGGGAGGACCTCCTCCTGCAAAATGAGCCTCCCCAGAACACTGGGAGATTGCCAGAATAGCTTGAACGCAATGCTTGGAGTTTGCGGTGCCATAGCAGAACTCAGCAAAGCTTAGCATCCTAAGTGTACTTTCTCCTAACATTGGTCCAAATCAAGATGAGCTGAGAGGTTGTTCTCTTCATGTAACTGTTTTTCTACAACTGTTTCATATTTTGCTACTGTACTATCTTCACTGTAAGAGAAGTGACATGACTCTGAACCAGTAATTCAGTTGCTGCTTGCTATGGTTCTGTCTTCTCTGATGACAAAGCATAGGTTAATTCCTTGAGATATACTTATTTGATCCATATCAACATATATTATCTAATTTCTGATGGATTTAAATTAATTGTGTTATGTATTGTAATTGAATGCCTGGAAAGCATTTAATCAGCAGATATAATGGCTTTAAGTTATACAAACATAACATATAAGTAAATTTTGTCACTATGAATGAACGGATTTTAAGGATGTTAGTTTTTGTGATTTTTCTGATCCTGAAAATCCTTTAAGGAGAACCTTAAACTTTAGATAAGTCTTTACAGATATTTGACCAATAGTATTCTTCTTCTGAGAAGTATAGAATATATTCCTAAGGTTTCCTGGATTGGGCCATGAGTTTTCATTCTATTACAGCACTTTACTTTGATTAAGTAATCTGACGTTTTATTTTTATTATTTAAATCTGCCTGAAGATTCAGAAACTATGAACGAGCCTGCTGCAAACCTACAAAAGTGTAACAGAGAAGAAACCCGAAGGGAAGCATTGTTACTTCTCCCTTTTAATTTCATTTTTTTCCCCCATGATGCAGATTAGAATAAAGAAAACAGTTTGCCTCAGCCGAGTTGGTGTTTTGCCTGTTAGGAACCATGGTGCCAAGTGGGTTTAGACTGCAAAGCACAGGTGCTCCGCTGCGGGGTCACTAGTGGGCGCTGCTATAATAATGTAAGCCCCGGAGGAAAGGGGGTCACCCTGCAGCTTTAAACACAGTTACACCTGCGGGAGCACAAGCCCTTAACAACAGTCAGATGCATCCCGTGTATAAACTCTCAGCCACAAATATAGTGGAAAAATCAGCTCTTTGGAAACAGTCTAATTTTTGGTCAAGTTGTTTTTAATTAATGCCCTTAGATATTAGCATGCTTTTTGGGTTTTTTGCTCTCTACAGATTGTAGGTGCAGATGGATATGTATTTGAGATTGGTATAATTTTGAAAGATTTATATATTTTTAATAATGAAAGATTTGCGTGATGTTTCATGGAATATTACAGATGCTCATTTTCTACTCGGTTAAACCTCAACATGAAGTAGCTGGAACTCTGCCCTAAGGGAACAGCTGAGAATTTCTCCTGACAGTCTGGCATGAAGTTTATATTGCCAGGGAGAACAGAGGTCACAGGAACATGTTGAGTGCTTAATCAGATCTGTGTCTTCAGTCATCTGAGTAGTATGAAAACTTTGGTCTAGAATGAGACAGAGCAATGGACAGATAGGCAGTGTTATTTCCCTACTTTTTCTGAAATTGCTCCAAGCCTGAAGTTAGTGCAACAGAAGACTGAGACCAAAGTGCCCTCTATTGTTAAAGCATGTGACTTTAGGATAACTTTATAGTTAGATCCATAACTGAAATAAGCAAGGAACATTGACACACCAATAATTAAGTACCTGATTCCATTTCACTTATGTTTCAGTCGATTTGGGATAAGTCCATTGACGATGGAGAAACTGAACGGTGTGAAAAATAAATTTGACCCTAAGTGTTGTGCATGTTGTCCATCAATGAAAACAAAACAGATAAATTTTTAATTGGGAAAAAATTCCCACTACTTTGTGCATGCACACAGGAGTTCACTTTCTTTGAAACAGCTGATACCTCTGTTCTCAGTCTGAGGGCTATAGCATGTCAAATTCCCTTTAGGATTATCTCTAAAAAATTCAACCAGTGTAATATTTAAGCTTATGAAATTTTACTTAATTTTGTGTTAGTACTCATCCTGCTTGGATTAATAAGCAGCTTGTAGTAAGAGAGAATTTTAACCAAAATGTGGAGGGACTTGTATGTGATTCTTTTGGGAGAGAAACACTGTGAAATTGTATATTTGAATAGTTCCCTTGGCCATCTTCAGGAAGACATTCTCCAGGAAATATAATTAGTGTGCTTAGTGTATCAGCTCTCTGCTCAACCATTTGCCTGAAATAAGATTTGTTACCTGATTAGTCTCAGGGTATCTTCTCATGGTGTGGCCAGCTGTGCCCATCAGAAGGATGATAGGCAGCAAACACAAACTGAAACACAGAAAGAACAAATAATTCTATAAAAATAATCTTTTTTGACTGTGACTGTGGTCAAACAGGTTGCCTAAAAAAAAAGTTGTGGAGTCTCCACCCTCAGAGATATTAAGATTCTCACTGGACATGAAAGAGATATTAGGAATCTGGACATGAAGCTAAGAAATCTGTTTTAATTGAACTTAGGGTAAGCAGAGGGAATGACCAGATAACTCCCTAAAGTACCTTTCCACCTCAACCATTCTGCTCTTAAGCTTATGAGTGCAAGGCCAGAGAACCAGATCTCTGCTACTCAATACAAATACATTGAAATATTAGTCAATATAAATTCCAAATTGTTTCATTACATTATGAGAGGCCACAGCAAATATTGAGTTCGGGTGCTTTGGATGTGAATCCTAAGCCCAATACTATAAAACCGAAGCAGTGTTCTCAGTGTAATTAGGGCCTTTTAAAGTCCCAAGTAAATTGACCTTAGCTTTAATATAGTGAAGACCATTCATTAATTGTGGAGCAGTTGCAGGCTGCATCTGGCCTCTTCTTTTCCCTTGGATACCATGGAGGGGAAGGATGTTACTGCTTTCAGAAATAGGAATCCCCCAGCTATAACATATCGAAGTACAGTGGAACAGAAATATGAAGGAGACCTTCAGGTTTGCCTCATTCTTTACCCTGTAATTTTACACTGATAGGCACAACTATAAGCAGAGAACAGCGAACAGTTGTTCTTTGGAGGGAAGAAGATAAAAATGGCCTTCCTTCCCTCTCTTATATATGCTATGGAAATTTTGAAATCCACAGACACAAGACCAAAAACTTTGGTGAATATGTGTTGCAGAATTAAAACGTTGTATTGGACTTTTTTACCACAAGCTCACTCCAAGCCCCTGAACTCTCTTTATTTGTACATCTGCAGGTTCACAGGCAGAGAGGTTACAAAAAGGCATCTCATTTTATATCCAGTTACAGTTTGCAGCAGCGCTAGCACTTGTCTGGGTATACTTGTGTTCTGGGTATGTAGCCTTAATTTGAGAAGTTCAGGAAAATAAGCACCCATGGTGTTAAATAACAGAATACAATTTCTGTTCAAATGTTAGTAAGTTAATAAATAATTTTTTTAAAGTCATAATACATTCAATTAGTTAAAGGTGCAGGAATTCAACAGTTGTGATCTTGTACAAGGATATCCCCTGTTGTTCATCCTTTTGACTGTTTGTAAATTATATGGCATCAACTTCAGAGTGATAGAGCAAATAATTGCAAGACATAAGTAATAGTGATAGTCTGTAATTAGGGACTAATTAACCTGAACTGCTGTTATTCCTTAGTGGCAAAGGGTTGCAGTATTGATAAGCAACTCTTCACAGAATAAAAAAACTTAAACCTTCTTGAAGTGTTTCACAATAGTCTCAATCTTATTTTATTATTAGCAATTTATATTACTAAGATTAATACTACATGAACTTATTAATATTGCAATTAACATTTAAATATTATATTAAATGTTTTCTCTTTTTAAGGATTTGCATTTTATTTGGGAATACTCACTCAAACTCATTCACAGCTCTGTGAAAATAGCTTATAGTTTACACATCTAGATAAAATAATAGAGAAAGCCTAGCATCCACCAGAGGAACGTTTTATATTTGTGTCTCTCATCTTCAGAATCATGAAGAGTTTCACTGTCGCTATACTGAATGACTTAGCTGTGAGGAGTAAATTAAAGATTAAAATCCTGTGAGATTTTAAACTTGAAGAAACAGGGTAGATTTGTTATTGCGATGGTTTCTTTCACTTTACAATGTTTAGATTCTGTTAGAGTCCTTGTTAATGGATTAAAAATGTTTGGTGGTGTCTGAAATGTATAAGATTTTAAATTTTTTTTTATTTCATCTAAAGATTTATGTCACTAAAACTGAGACTGGGATCTTCCCCAGAATTTTACAGTTGTTTTGTTAAAAGTGAAATTGGACATATTGGTTCTCTAAGTAGGTCAGCATCTTAGATTTTAAAGTGCACTTACCTTTCTGTACTATCAATGTATTAACTGGCAGGTGAGGAGTAATAGCTGATATTGAATGTGCTCAGGGATCAAGACCTGGCAAAAAACTGTTTAAGCACTGTATTTAAAACTGGAAACATTCTGCTGCAAATCCACTGCTGGGTGCAGAACATTTTCAAGTACATTTTCTAGTTCCACAAGTTAACCACAACCCAAGTTGTGAAGTGTGTGCTGGTTTGTTTATTTATTTATTTATCTTTCAACAGTAGTAAAGATGAGTGCAGATTGCATTGCAGTCTATACATAAACGTAGCTAATCAAATATTTTGGGCATCAGTGTATCTGTACAGTCTTTGTGTTGACTTCTTGATACCAGTGGAGTCTATAGGGTTATGAAAAGTAAAAGGATTTTTCAAATTGCCTTTTGATGATTTTTGATGTAAGGATATAAAAAGGTGAAAATAATTTAATTTCCTTGCTCTTTTAGAATTATTGTTCCTTTGCTTAAAACAAATATCAATATGAATAACAAAATCAGTTTTCTTAGTCTTTTATAAAAGCCAATTTGTTTCATGTTGTATCTTGCAAAATAAAAACAGTTTTACATTCTGCATTCCTTAGAATAACAGCTTTGTGTTTCAACAGCAGTTTCCTAGTGCTGGAATGGATAATAGCTTGCAGCCCAGGGTATATTAGTGTATATTAGAGATATAGAAAGTGTCTGAAATTAAAGGGAGTTGTTTTTGAGGGCATGTATCAGAAATGGCAACACACCTTTCTTCTGTAGAATTAAATACTTTGCAGTCTTTTGTGCATTTGAAAATATTTCCCCAAAGAATTTTTAAACATGATTGTCAAGAAGAAATAAGTTGATTTATACTGGCAGAAGTACAAGTCTAAGACTGTGAAACACTCGAGTGAGAGAAAGTTTTCCAGCTTGAAAATGATGAAAGCAAGCATACGCAGTAGACAATGCATTGCAGGCATTGATAGCTGTAGAAATAGGTACAATTTTAGAAAAGATTATAAGATATTGTATCTTAATATATAAGATTATATATATTGCTGACTTTATAAATAATTTTAAAGATCTTTATCTTATTTGTTAATTTTTGAAGGGTATGAGGATTATGACCTCATGTGCAGCTCTGCATAGCTGTCCACTTGGAGATGATGGTGACTCCTTAGAGAACAGATGCCAACTCCTGGTTAACAATCAGTATAGTGCTCCTTCTATCCAGAAGATTTGATAACTGCTTTTCACCAGCTCTCCAACTTTTTTTCATCATGTTGTCTCTACCGGCCTAAAATTTCCTAAAATGGTCCTTTTGCTTTTCCTTGCAATCCTGCTGTGGAAGGAAGATGTCTGTGGGAACTTCGGGCTTTTGGTTTCAGCACAGGCAAATGAGAGAAGAGTGGTTGCACACATGCCTGGTGATATTATCATTGGAGCTCTATTCTCTGTCCATCATCAACCAACTGTTGACAAAGTTCATGAGAGGAAATGTGGAGAGGTAAGAGAGCAGTACGGTATTCAGAGAGTGGAGGCAATGCTACATACCCTTGACAGAATTAATTTGGATCCCACACTGTTGCCAAATATAACATTAGGATGTGAAATAAGGGACTCTTGCTGGCATTCTGCTGTGGCTCTGGAGCAGAGCATTGAGTTTATAAGGGACTCTCTTATTTCTTCGGAAGAAGAGGAAGGGATGGTGCGATGTGTGGATGGATCATCGTCGTCTTTCCGCTCCAAGAAACCCATTGTTGGTGTCATTGGGCCTGGCTCCAGCTCCGTTGCTATCCAGGTCCAGAACTTGTTGCAGCTTTTCAATATACCTCAGATTGCTTATTCTGCCACAAGCATGGACCTAAGCGACAAAACTCTGTTCAAGTATTTTATGAGAGTGGTGCCATCTGACGCACAGCAGGCAAAGGCCATGGTGGACATTGTCAAACGCTATAACTGGACCTATGTTTCTGCTGTACACACCGAAGGTAAGAGGTTGTTTTTCACCATATAAAAATGCCTTTGAAATACTCTGGTGTGGACTAATTGATGGATGATGATAGTTTGATGTTGCATTTTTGCCAGTCAGCTGTCAACTGTATAGACTTTACTTAATAATAGCTTTGCGTTCTCTGTGGATCTGAAGTGGCATCATCTTGTCAATGGCTGAAAACAAATTTTGAAACACAAGATGGTGTGTGCTCTAGAGCTACTCATTGGTAAAAGTGCTTGAACTGGAGTCTCCCAAATGACCTTAATTTAATTTAGTTTACATTTATTCATTTTTATTTATCTACTAATCAGTGTATTTAATGCAGAATAATATTTATGACTACTTTAGAATCAATGGGTAGTGAGAAAGCACCTGGTCTTCCTAGTGCAGATGAGACCTAAATCATCATTTGGAAATGTAGTTGTATCAGAATATCTTCCTGCTTAATATTTGAGCCACAGAAGTACAAGTACTATAAAATATGCAATTCTTACTAATATTTGAATGTAAGTTGCCCCAGCTCCTTGAGATCAGAAATGTTTCTATCCTTTTTACAGTACTACATGGAGTATTGCACCACTTCTTCCTCTGCCTCTGGCCATTGGCTTTGGGAGAGAGCAAGGGAAGTTTCCTTGAATTTCCTCACGCATTTATGCTTCATCAGATGTCCAGAAAATCAGAACTGTGTGCTAAATTGCTTTCCTCTTTTTATTTATTTGACATAGAGCTTCAGCCTTTTATCCAGTGTTCAAGAGAGTATGTCATTAAAGAGAAAAGCTATGGAAAAGTATACTTGATTTCATTATTCCTTGTAGATACTGATAGAATTGAATTCATCTTGCTAGAAGTGAACTAGAATTTCATGTTGTCTTAAGAGCAAGTTTCATCAGCCTCTGCCTAATGACACCACCATTTAAGGGGTTTTATGAAATTAAGTTCTGTGAGGAGTTTTAAGACCTCACCACGTTGCCTCTGTTAAAATAGACAGATGTTGAATGGCAGGCTCAGAATACAATCTGAGAATGAAAAATGTTAAGAGATTGAGTAGTGGTGGTGACGTTGCTGAACAGTGGCAGATGCTGCTGGCTTTATTACAACCAATAGAGAGCAGATTGCCCTTCCCACACACTGAATATGCTTCTCTGGCAGGCTTTATACTATTCAGAGTCTCTTCTGAGGAGATTCTGGTCCAATGGTATAATGTCGAGATCTCTTTCCTCATACAGATATGCAGAGAGCTTATTCTGCAGTATTAAAATAAAAGGTTAGAATGTGCATGCAGATTGTTGCAACCACGTTTCTATTATGACAGTGAGAGCTGGTAAATAGCTGAAGCCTCTTTTGTATGGTGATGCTGAATACATTAACAGTTCAATCTAAAACTCCAATGTTCAAAACAGTGTATAAATCACTCTACATGACATCATGGTGAGGGTATTCTGTACCAGCTGATGCCTTCATGGTGAGGTGTGCAGCCTTCCCTTCACAAATATGTATGAATATAACATCATGGTCAAAAATAATGCCACTAACAATAGCATAAGATTTTATATCCTGACTACTTTTGATGACTCATGTAGTTTTTGCAATGAACAACTTTTACACCTCTCCTTATTGAAGTAGGATGTTATTCTATTCAGTGTGGGAATAGTCATGCTTATATCAAGGTCTGATTCTTCACAGAGTGAAAATATGTATTTTTTCCACTTTCTGTGGACACTTTGGAACAGATGGTAGCATATGGCATGTTAATCTTACGACAGAGGAACTTTGTACTGTGCACTGGAAAGAAGAGAAAAGGGACACAAGGGCTGGAGTGGGACATAGGTGCTATGGGCAAGGTGAGAAGTAAATGAGAGAAGAGATGAATGTGAAGAAGGAGAAAAACAAAGTTATATGTGTAGTACATGTGCCTGCTTCTGCCATTATTAAAGTGGGTATGGTAGGTTGCACATTAAAACCTGAAGCCTCATTCCTCATACCTTATTTACAGCAATATAAATTTGGACTTCAGTGAAAGAACATTAAACTTGAGTGAACCTTATCATCCTACATCTAGTTGCATAGTCTAGTAAAGATGATTAATAGGTTCTCCAGGTAAATAACATCAAAGTTTTATTGCAATAGAACAGATGGTACTTATGATGGAATAGAAAAATACTAGCTGATCAAGGTACTTTGAAATGTGATGATGTCTGATGTTTAGGGCACTTTCCAAAGACTATGGCACATTGCATTTTTTCTTCAAACCACCTTTAAGAAACCCTACACATGAATGCTAAAGAAAAGGAATTGAGTAAATAAGCAAAAGAGAGATTATGTATTTATTTATTCATGTTGTAATTATTTTTCATTTTACTATAATATCTTGTAACTTATTCTATATATGCCATCAATTCAATGTCTACATTCGCAGGTATTATTTCAAAACAGAAAAAAAAAGATTGTTGAATGCTATTCCTTGCAATTTTTATTGATGTAGGATCTTGACCACCCATAGAAGGTAGTCCTTCTTTTCATGCTCCTGGTAGTTCTGGCAACCTACATTAATTTTCTTTAGATAATTTTCATTCATTAATTCATTTATTAACCAGATTCTTCTGATCAATATGATCTTTAGCTTCTGTGAATGATTTCCATGGAGAGGGAGGGTCCTCTCCTCCAAAGCTGGATGGGGAATGAAAGAGAGGCATGAAAAGCCTGTTAGTTTAATTCCTTTGGTAGTCCCATCAGCAGATAAATTTATAGGTCTCTTTTTGGTCTATTGTAAGAAACGCCTGGCATACATCAATGGTTTCATAAGAGAAAGTTTTTTGTTTGAATCTTTCCTTATGCACTTACTAATTATCTTTTTCTGCAGTGGATTAATGTTTTGGGGGGTTGAAGTTGTGTTGTTAAATCCTTATTCAAGACTTCCAGATTTAAAATACACAAAAAATGTTGAGAGATTCTTGTAAGCTTTGGTCCTTTGACATTTAGCGTTACATATTAAACTAGATGATGCCTCCAGGTTTATAAGTGACCTCTAAAAGTAAATTTTTTTCCTAAAAATGGGAAGGTAGCAAGGACTGCTGTCAGTGTAACTCTTGTAATTTTAAGGAGGAAGGTTCTTCAATCCCTTCAATAGAAAATCTGAGCAACAAATGAAAGACATTTCTCCTAAAAAAACAGTCATCTTCACTTTCTGGGCTGTATTTTATATAGGCAAATCAGAAATCTTTGCAAGTCTTAGTCTTGGGTTGTAACTCTCTCTTGCTCGGCTTTGTCAGGAATCATTATCATCATTATCTTCCTCCACTGTCCAACTCTTCCTTGCATTGAATCACTTGTGAGGCTCTACTCTGAACCAATCTGGCTTTAAAATATAACCTTTTCATGCACAATGATGGCTGTTTTTCAAAAAGCCATATCAGCTCACACTGTGGCCCCATGAACAGACAAGTTAGCAGTGCGTGGCAGAGAGCTAGGAGTGAGCAGGAATTAGGGAAACTGGGATGTGAAATTTCTTGTGCTAGGGACCTATCACTCAAATCCTGAAGTAACTGCCTTCAAACTTATGGATCACTACAACAGGCATGCAAGGATATGCTGGAGTTCCTACTGATCCAACTCTTTCAGTTGATGTTACAGATGTTTTTTTCCACCTCTGTGGTAGGAGCAAAGCTTAAACAAACTTTCCTTAAAATTAAATCAACATTCACTTCTTGAACCAATTTCACAGACAGACAAGTCAATAATGCAGCCAGGAACTCTGTGTGTGTCTCTGTCTGAAGAAAAGTAGCACAGCAGAGAGAAGGCTCCTAATTTAGTCTCGCAGTCTTGCAAGAATGTTTGAGACCCTTTTTAGCTCATCTAACTGTTGTCCAACTCTCTGGAAACTAATGCTCACAGGAAGGTGTAGAGAGGGAAATTTGTGCATGTATTTTTGGGTGGTGATGGTTGGCATGCAGGTGGGACATGCAGCTCATGAACCATTTTCTTGCTTAACCACTTGACACTCCAGTTAATCGAAAATGGTGGGAGAAATCAGGAAGAGGCTGGCTGGCTTCTGAAAGAGACAGAGTTGCTTGTTTACCTCCTTTCCCATATGAAAGCATTTCCTGGGTTTTTTTTTGAAAGATCAAAGAAAAATATGTGCAATTTTCTCTTCTCCTGTCATTGAGGTTTGAAAGCCTCATTCTGAAAGCCAGTTTGAACTCAATACCCTCCTGTTAAGCAGACTGACATTTGGATCAAGCCTTCGTAGTCAGAAACAAAATCAATCCCTGAGAATCTCTGCTTAAAATTTGCCTGGAGTCAAATGAATTAATAACTAAAAAGGCAATTTTCATTGCCATTGGAAACTATTAATTTTGCTGCATTGAATGGGGTGAAGAGGTGATGCATGCTGGAAAAACAGAACTGTGCAGGGATACAACTGGAACACAATAAGCCAAATATATTGGGGATGGCAAGGAAGAAATTTATTCTAATTATGTAAAAGGTGTAATTTGCTTTTGAATGCAGCCTTAAGAAATAAGACACTTTGTTGACATTTTCTTCAGGCAGCTCTGCAGGTAAACTTTGAATGAAACTCATCCTCAAAGTCCTCTGTGTTTAACTTCACTTTCTTCCATTTAAATTAATCACAAGTGCATATAAAGAGGTGGTTCACATTAATTTCCTTGGGACGTAATCTGGCAAGCATAATGAAAGCAGGCCTTTTTTTCCCCTGCACATAAAGGTTATTTCACACAGTTTTTTTTCATATTTATTCAAATGTGTCTGGTTAAAAGACTATTTTTGCCCCCATCCTTTGCTCCTAAATAAAAAGCTAAATCAAAATTAGTCATAGTCTGTGAGAATAAGCTGAAGAAATGAATGAAAGAGCTGCAACAAGTTGATGTTAAACCAGTTGCCTGGAACAAACTGTACTTATATGAGGTCTTTCCTTCAGACTCTAGATATTTTTTTTTCATTTATAGATAACAATTATATAATGGTCAAAAATATTATTTACTTTCCACAAAGTAAAACAATTTAAATTTGCGTTAATTTTATTTGAAGCAGAGGTGATATTTCTTATGCTTTATATGCAGAAAAAGCCCCAAGTTGAAATAATATACAAAGAATTTCTGTGCTATTCCATGAAAATATTTTCAGTTGCAGACAAAATCTATTTCTAAAAATCCATTTTTGAAAATTGAAGAATTTCCTGTCTAAAGACTGGAGAGTATTCTATTCTAGCAATTTTTAATTTTTGCTATTAGGTAAAATAATTATGTGTTTGGAGTTTTCTGAAATTACTTTAAAATTGTTTCAAACATAAATTTTGAGATCAGAATTATCACAATTTGATATTCTCTTAATCACATTAATCTTGTAGCAAAACTGAACAATATCTCTCATCTGAAAGAAAATATGAGGGAAAAAAATACCCAGTTCAAATTCCAGTCCTATCCTGTTGCTTGCTCATTTCTATTGAATGTTGACATATGAAAGAGGGAGCCATTTTCTTGCCTAATTTCAAATATTTATTCTAGTACCCCAGTTGTGAAAAGTGAGCAAATGCTACCTGCCACTTGGGAATACTGAGACAGAAAAGTGAAGTAACATTGAGTTAATGTTTGTGGTGCTCTGAAAACATTTTAGGCTGCTCAGGCCAGCCACACCTGCTGTGAAGGATCTTGTCTGACAGAAAAATGTAAAGTGAGGTGTATACTCTGCATTCTGTGAGTGTAATGGGGATGAAAATTTTTAGGGAAAATACCATGAGACTGCAAAAGGAGTATGAGCAAGGAGGTGTGCTATTCTAAAGCTTAAAAAGAAAATTAATTTTTAAAGGAATGATGGAAGGTGGACTTAGCTAACAGCAGGTCATTCAGGTTGGCAAAATGTCACTTTACTTCTTTTGTTTAGTGACTAAGTGTTTGAATGTCACTTTTTCAGCCACTTAGACCCTATAGCAACTCTGTGAAAGTTTCAACATCATGAGACTTGCCTTCACCGAGGAGAAACAATGAGAAGCCAGCAACCTCTAGCTTCATCTTCAATTTTTCCACTGCTTGAGGCCTGGAAATTGCCCAGTTACTGTCCCCATACCCAGGCTGCACCTCTTCAGTCAGAGAGGGATCCATAAAGTTGATGCGATTTGGAAATCTTTCAAAAAATGAAGTTTCACTGCACAGTGCTTCCTGGGTCAGAGAAGTTTTATGAAAGATGGTTCTTCTAATATGTGTTATCAGATGCCTATGGGTAGTGGCAGTGATTCCTTTTCTGTATCCCTCACTGATATTTTGTCTTTGAGATTAAAAAGTATGATATAGACCTGGTTGGAAAACAGACATTCCATGCAATTAAAAAACCCCAAAAACATTTCCTGAAGTAAATTTTGTCCCAAGTCAGAATTCAAAGCTAAAATAACAATATTTTCTAGTGAATAAAAGCTCTGGCAAAATTTAGAATTTGGTCAAAATAAACTGCTTGATGAGGTTATGTTAAGAGTTGATAAAAGATAACTTGATAAATCAAATGGGATCTTTGTTCTAAACTGTGTTCACATTTAATTGTTTTTCACAAATATTAGTGTTCCTTAACAGTTTTGGCAAAAGGTGTTTTATTCAAGAAAGAGCTGGAAGTTTCCCTTACATCCCATTTTATTTAGCATGTGTTTTATATTACCAATCCTGTACACAAATTAAATATTTTTGGATACATTGAAATGTATCCAAAATTAATCTAATAGTTAAGGAGAAGATGACAAACAAGGTCCCGTTTTTCATTATTCGTAAACATTTGTGGTACTTCTGAATCTATGTTCCTTCTTCTTCAAACCATAGATTTTTCTTTTTTTCGCGCATGTTACCCTGAGGCAGGAAATTTAAATCATTAATTTGTGAAGTAATTTTTCATAGATTCTAGGGCCAAAACTAAATTTTGGTATATGAAAAAAAAAAAAACCAAACAAAACAAACAAACGACCAAACCCGAAACACGTCTAAAACATTATTTTTATATTCCTTGAAATAGATTCTGTGATTGAGAATTCAGGGGTGATCAGAACACTCTGGGGATGGGAGCCAAGAACAAGGGGAGTGAGACAGAAAAAAGCTATCCAACACCATCGGAAGGAGTGGGATGAGAACACACTTTTCAGAGTGCTAGTTTAAGACCACAGATAGGAAAAGACTTTACAAGAAAATAGGATTTAATTTCCTGCAGAAACAAGGAAAAAAGTGGATGTCCTGCACTTTGTCAGTATCTCTATGCATCAAAACCATATCGTAGAAGCTTAATAGTGTGGGAATTAAACCAATGATGCTTAAAAATTTGAAACTTTATATGCAGTTAAGGAGGAGAATAGATATTTACATTGGTCCATACATGAAGAACATTTCCTGTGCCTATAAGAGCTAATTTGTGATTTCTTTGAAAGCTTAGAAAGGCCAAAAGGCTTGTGCGGGATCTTTTAAACTTTTCCGCCTTCCCTAAGGCAGTTCTGACTAGCTGATCCTTGAATTATGCAGGAGGCAGTGATCTTGGGGGTGAGCCAAAAATTATAGACTTTGCTTTAATTTAGTTTGAAAGCCACTGGGGAGAGAATAATGTTGCATCCATCTTACTAAAAATCTGATTGCAGGCTCATGATGTGGAGGCAGCCCATGCTGTAATGCACGGTGTTTATATCGTTATATTGTATGTGTATACATTAAAGGAGTGATTGGGAAGGTTATTAACAGAACAATTGCCATCTACCTTGGCAACTGAATTTGCAGACAATACTTTTCATAAATCACTGCCTTGTTTTTAAACGAACATAATGTAACTCATAATTCTAAATATACTGGCTGGAAAAGAATGTATTTAAGATTTCCTTTAACTGAGGGGTTTGATTTTTCTTTCTGGAACTCTGACAACATTTATGGCTGGCCAGATACATGGTCCAGGTGATAAATGTGAAAGCCCCCATATAAAATCAATTACATTGTCAAAGGGCAAACAAACAATGTATGGGGAATGGCTTTTCTCAAACTGCAATATATACTTGAAGAATTGCAAAGATAGTATCTGGGGCAGATGGCAAACCATCATACTCAATGAGTCCCGTGGCCAAAATCCAACCTAACTGTTGAGAACAGTGGAAGTATGAGGAAAATTCCTCTACAGACTGTTCCTCAGTCTGTTGTGATCTCGTCAGACACTTCCTATTTGTCTAGTCAGACAAGTTCCTTTTTTTCCTATAGTCTTTTACTAGGATTAGATGTTTTGTTTGTACCTTTCCTTCTTGAGGTAGATTTCTTTTAACTTTTTAGTTGAAGTTACTGGGGGTAGGAGGAAGAATAGAGGAAGTACTGCCAAAAGAGAGGTGCAAACTCATAGTGAGGATCTAGGAAATTTCCTTATCTCAGGAAAGATAGCTACAGCAGGCAATTCAGTTGTCCAAGACTGCAATTCTGGAGTGAATAAGGCAAGCATATATAAACTATAGTTGATCACACATGGCAGAATCACAGAACATGTTCACCTTTCCCTGATTTGAATTTACAGAAATCTGTTCTCTATATCTTATTTCTGCTGTGTAGGATAGGTAGTGAAATGACAGCTAGTTATTAATAGTTATTACTCAGGATAAAACATATTTTATATGAAGATACACACAGAGCACCTTCACCTAAGGACCTCATGTAGAGACAGTGTTGATTTTACTATCAGGTAGTCTGTTCAGACTGTGGATTACTCACTCTTCAAATGGAATAACCAGCTGTGTTTCTCCTATCTATAGCCATTTATTGTGATAAGTTCTTTGCAGAGAAAAGCTTCTCTTCCCAGGCATTGTTCTAATCTTTATTTTAGTGTAACCAGAGCTTTAGTTCTCCTGTCACTTCTGTAAAGTGGCTCTTCCAGATGCTGAGTTTTTCTTATAGTCCTTGTATGAATCTTTCTAGTTTTTTAAAATTCATGTTTTTAAGAATATGTACCATTTTTCTCAGGGAAATTGGTATTCCATTTCCTTCTTCACATTTAAGTCAAGCAGGACTTCAGCATACAAAGTAATATTTCTTACCTTATTAGCAAACAAATACAGTGGTGGCCTGTAAATACATACTGTTTATTTTTCCCTTTACAGTTATCTGCCTCCCTCTTGTCATAGTTTCTCCTTATCTGACTTATTTCTCTGTCCTCAAAGTTCAGAGTGATTTTTTAAACCCATTTCCCACAGTTTCTTTTCTGGTTACATTAATTCTTTACTTCTACCCCTGGTTAGGTTTGATTTTTAAATTTTTCCTCTTATCCCTCCCTGGTCAAAATAAGATTACTGAGCAATTTCAGGTAGATAATTTTATAAATATGACAGGATTAACTGATTTGGAAATGTCTAAAACTTTCGGTTCATGTGACCCTGACTATCAAGCAATGAAGACTGAGCCCTGGATAAAATAAAGGCCATCAAAAATACACACTGTTTTTAAAGTCCTTTCACCTGGAGAATACAGACTTAGTCCAGATGTATTCTAAATTTCAGGCTTTAAAGTCCATATTCTCCTTTTAAAATATACAATTGTAACTAGATATATTTTTCAACAAGTCTACATTCTTAAAGCCTAGTGTATTACAGTTGTTAAATTTGTGAAAAATTTGACATTTTTTCACATGAAAGCAAAGCATTGAAAGTGAATATAAACTGAAAATCTTCCACTACTTTACTTTCAACAAGCTTCATACCCAAATTCAGCCTCAATTATGTTAGGATAGGGTTCTTGAGCACAATATCTATTGCACTTGAAGAATCCAACACCATCTCCAGTCCACCTTCTCTCCATCAGGTTGCTTTAAATATGGTTCTTATAACCAAGACAAGTGAGCAGTGAGGGAGGATGTGTACATGCTCTTGGGGGCATTCCCTAACTTGCAGAAAATACTGTAGGTGTCCATGATCCAAGTGCACTGCTGAACAGGGAGCAGAAATGCATCCTGACAGTAAATGAGTGAAGCTATATTTAAGCATGAAAAAGGAGCAAAAGCTCCTTTCCCATTCCAAATTTTGGAAGTTTGGAATGGGATCTTATACCTTTGTTGATGGAGAAAAAGCAGTGAGTGTCAGTTCCTTTCCCATTTCCATGATGGTTTTACATTTCAGAGAGGAATTTAATCATAGGTTTACAAAGAAGTCCAGGGAAGGAAATAAATAAAAACTTGTAGGTGCTGCTCATGTGGTTTTATGAGTAGAACAGAACTTCAGGTTGCATTTGATAGGTAAGTAGTTTTTCTTCCATCTTTACTGAACAAATATACAGGACTCAAACCCTATTCACATTAACAGAAGCTTTCAAAAAGATTAGGATATGTGCCCAAAATAGAACTGTGAGAGAGTACATATTATCTATCCAATATAAGCTTTTCATATGTCTTCAATCATGGTTATATATAAAAATGATTTCTTTGTTTTTTTCTTTCCGGCAGCACTGTGGGATGTGAAGTTGCCTTGCTCATTTTCATGCATATGCAAAAAGACAAATAATTTGTCTGACCTATTTATTTTCCTAAAGGGAAAGTAGGAGACAAACTCAAATTTAAGGCGTCTAAAAAAATGTTAAAGTTGGATCAGATGCTCTCTTTCCCTGGCTTAAATATCTGCCTTGTAAGCCTGCTCTACAGGGTATTTCAATGCTCAGCTTCTTATTTTGGCACATTCATGCCTTCTGAAAAGAGAGTGTTATGTAGACGGTCTGTGTCTTACGGGGTATGGAGCTGAAGATTTTGTTCACTCAAACAGAATTTCTATAGAGGAATTTTTTTTTAAAAAATCGAAAGGTATTTATGCAAAGCATGTCTGTCATCACACTTAAGTTGTTCAGAATAAAATATCTGGTGCAGCATGCATTCAGAGATCTCAGCCTTATAGGTTTTGCATAGAAAATAAACTTTTGCAATGCTGGGACAGGCTAGGAGCATAGTACCTTCTGGTAAGCTACGTTAGATTCAGCTGAGCTGTGTAAGATTTGTATCTGTAGCAACATCTTGTCATGGAATTTTATTGAGAAGTGAGAGTTGCTTGACCTGTAGACTTACTTATTGCCCATTTCCTCCAGCTTGTGGAGGAGTGACATGCAAATAGGTTAGGCACAGGAGACAAAGAGATGAGAAGAGCCTCTGTCACTAGTGGTCAGTTATGCCCATGTCAGGCTATGGTGAAGCCTCTTGCATGTGATGACAAGTTCATCACACTCAGCCACATTAGGAGAGGGAATCTAATCTGTGCTGTGGACCTGTCTTTGCTGCTTGATGAACTTGTGTCTCTGTGGATGGAAACACATTATTCTCTTTTATAGCCCACTTCAAGAGTTGCAGTCAAGACATATAATCTAAACCAGAAAAGTCAGCCTGAGAATACAGCCCGTGGAGAGCAAGACAGTGGAGTGGCTACTGGAGAAGGGAGTTTGGGATGGTTTATGTGGAAGTGAGAGAGCCAGTTGCGTGCTCTTCTGGACTATCTGTGTGGCCGTGATGAAACTGTAAATATCATGCCAATGTCTTACAATGGAGAGACTGCTTCAAATACACATTTGGGCTGTACCGTTGCAGTACTGTGCTCAAACTCACCATTGGGAAGTATGGCATGGGACACAACACTGGAGCTGAGCATCTCAATAAAACAAGCTGGATCAGAGCTGCAGACTGTGCCTGCAGTCCCATCTGTAGCCTGGTGGGGACATGCCTTCAGCCATCTGCAAGGGCCCTGCTTAATCGTTTTATAATGGTTTGGCATTTTGTAGGCTGAGCATTGGCACGCAAGGGCGTCTTTGAAGCATTTGTTCTAAACACCCACATTTCAAGTGTGTGATGGAAGTGTTGTGAGGAGCAATACTTGGGAGAGAAGGGACATAGACACTTCTTGCAATGTGGGGCAGACAAACTCACAGACCTGTAGTTTGAATATGTTTCTGTTACCAAACACACAGGGGATTTTGCCCTTAGAGAAGGTGCTCTGACATGATTGAGAAAAAGCATCTTGATTGACATACCTCTCCTGGAAGAAAGAAAGAGAACACCAGAAACATGGGGCAATGAAAGCTGTAAGGCTGGTTCCTATTTCTCTTTTACACAAAAACTTTTATCTGATTCTGGTTTTTTCTCCTCTTGAACAGTTGGTAGAGTGGGTGTTACATCCAACACCTCCATGTGACAAATCTCAGCCTACAAAATACTGACATGTTACATTTCATTAACCATATGGGACCTAATTATGCTGCCAGTTAAAATACAGGTGCAAGTCCTACAGGACCTGTTTACTGTATGTACATGGGCCTTATAGAATTTTACAGTATGTTTGCCTACAGAAATCAGAGAGGTCATTTGACTTTTGCAATATGGATTGCTTCATCAAGCTGCATAGAGCCTAAGTTTTAAGATCTAGCTGAAGTAAAAGGTAAGTTTTTACTCACAAGATTGAAGAGTTTGGAGGGGAAGGGGCATCATCTGTGTATACTAAAACATAAAAAAATTGTCAGAGTCTTCCCAGGAAGTAGTATTTCAGCATTTTGCAGTCATGTCCATAAAGAAAACTGGCCAAAGGTAGCCAGATTCCTTAAACCAGCAGAGCATTGACATCCTCTGTCTACAGACGACCTGGAACAAAGCGGCCCCGATTTGGCAGTGCTCTCCCTGCCCTGTCTGTCCTGCTGAGACGTTGGCTCAAAGACACGAGCACAACATAATGGCACTTGCAGCAATTTCATTGCAGATTATTTGATCAGGTGGGCTGTGGAAGGGCAGGAGAGTGAACTCTGTGCAGATTGTATATGAGTGCTAAGAGGGCTCTTAACAAGAGGAAGCAGAATATCAAAGGTCTAAGTAAAGGAGAAACACAAGAGTAGAGGATTAAGAGAAACAGATTTCAGAAATAGCAAAGGTGCTTAAGATGAATTGCTTCACTGATACAATTTCTAGGCATGAATACTTAATACACCTTAGTTCCTATTCAGAAAATACCATCTATAAGCCCTGAAATGCTTAATGAAGTTATATCATTTTATTACTAGGAAACCAAAGGCCTGAAATCTGTCAGGCTGTACTGGAGGACAACCATGGCACCCATCTTGTTTCTCAGACCTCTTTTCTTCCTTGAACCAGGCTGTCTTTCATGGTCGATTGTCATGACCTGTAACTATACAGGAGGTGCCACGTTGGGTTCTTCAACTGTTGTATGCGTAACACAAGGCCTGAAGTTGTTGTTCAGACTAGAAGTGAAAATGCAGTCAGGTACTCAGTATTCTTGAAGACAAAGTTAAATTTCAAAGCAAACTATGGAATACAGCTAACTCAGAACGGTGCTCACATTTATAAGCCCTTGATTTGTCCTAAATATGTCAAGTAGAAATGACTGAATTTTGCTTTATAAAATGACTCTTCAAATCAATCATGTTAATACCTTCTCATAAGCTGATAGCTTCTCTCAGGCAAGATGTGTCTTTTTGATATGATCATGGTAGAGGTGCTACCAGCTTCATTGCACAAGCAAAAAATTAGTAATTACTTCACAGTTTTGTAGAAGTGTTTGTAAAAAAATCATACCTGTGACTATGTTAATATTTGAGAGATTTTTGTGTGTATTTGTTCTCTACATTAGAGTGAAAACGTATTATTATAATGTTTTCTGTATATATTTTTCCATGGAAAATAGATAAATATTTTATCTATTTATTTAGAGGATTTTTTTTTAATGGAAAATGTTTTTCAAAATAGCAAGAGTAGGTGTTTGTGCATTTTCATTTTCTGTTGGTGGAATTTACTGCAGTCTTATCACCTACTGCCCATAGTTCTGGACATATATAGGTGAGACATAATATGCCCAATAGCTATTTTTGCTGTTCTCTAAAGTAGCAATAGTGAATTTGCAGTGAAACTATTTTGTTAATCGATATGTGAGAAGATGTTCTGACTTCAAAGATCAGCACTTTGCTATGTATGCAAAATTTGCTGAATAAATAATTAGGCTGATTGCTTTGGGTTTAAATATAATTTAAAAAGTATTTGGGGCACCATACCAAGTAATTACATATCTCAGTGGCACAAGGAGCTGGTCAGATCATGAAGATGATCTATTTAAGAACTTTGCTTGAAATGTGCTATGTATAAAATGTATTATTCTAAGGTCCACAATGAGGTTATTGACCTGGTTTCATCTTTGCAACTGAAAAATCTACAAAAAGTTACCAAGTGACAATTTCTGATGGGAAAGATCTTCTAGTGAGAAAGGATCTTTCTAATCACATGCTATTTAAAGTTATGAGCCGTTTACAAACAATCAATAATTGTTTACCAATTACTTATGGATAAGATATTGGCTAGATATCTAATATTAGTTTCTAATAGAAAGCCGGTAGTAGCAAAACACCCAGTCTGCAGGCGAAAAATTATCAAGCAGAGTTACCAGACTTATCTGTGAATAAAAGAGCTGTGGAAAAAGCATCCTTTAGGTGTTCAGACTAATTTTCAGTCTGAGCTACAGTGCCTTGACTTAGTGCTGTGCTTGCATAGTGTCCTGTCCTGCATTTCTTCACTACATGATTTGCGAACATATGCATTGCCAGTTTGTTCAACAGGAACATGAAGATTTCTTTCACAGGCAAGAATTGTTTCAGGGTTTTTTTTTCTATAACTCTATATTTGCTGTGATTCTATTGTCTACTTATTTGCACTGAAGGTTTTTCCTCTCTTTAATAGCATCTAGCATCGAGGTATCATCACCTTAGCTGGTGCTCATATACATCATTATAAGTAATTTCCTAAAAGAATTACCATTCCCAAATAGTAGCACTTGCAGTCTTGACTTTACTGTTAGAGCCTGAGTCCTTTTCTTTTATCAATATTTTTTATTTCTGTAGTCCAGAGAGTGCAATGGAATTGAACTAAAAGTGATGGCAGTTTCAATCCATCACATACTCTGCAGGGTTCTGGTTCAGAAAGTGCTCTGAACCCTTTTGCTATTTTTACTCTGAACAAGTGAGCTGTCTAAGGAGCAGCAAATCAAAAACCATCCTTTACTGATAGACAATAGACTTCTATTGTTTGACAAATTTTTAATATTTTCTGTTAGAACAAGAGAAAGAACTGTTCCTGCTGATTGAAGGAATTGCCTGCTTGCCTTAATTACATGTTTTGTCAAGGACTCTCATTGTGTGTAGCAATCAGTTTATTAATTTTCCTCCCTGCAATACTTTTCTCTGAGCAAAACCACTCGACTCTTTGGTGTTGATTGAAGCAGAAACAGGTATATTACTGTAAATTCTGTAAAACCAGTACCTGGGAATAAAATTGTTGATGGGGAATACTGGTGCTTACCGAAATGCTTGTTCTGCATATTTGTGTAGTTTAGTTTAGTTGTAACATGCTGCTGGCTCAAAATTGTATCTGTAAGTTATACCCTAGTGGAAATTTAGGCACTATTCCAGTTCTGATGTCAACACCTTATGTTTCTCATATTTCTGAGAGTAATTGTAGACTTTTTGAAATAGATTGACCTGCAGTTGGTTGGAAGAGGAAATTGAGTCTCCTTGAGCATGTGCATAACAGAAAATAAAAAAGACCAATGGCTGTGCTTAGGCACTGCACTTCCTAACTGTTAACTCATCCCCTGCCTTAGTTATGGACTGGTGCAATGACCCCTATACAAAGCAAAGCTGCTACAATGAAGGCTAAGCAGTGCATGCAGAATAATTTATGTTTCTTGTCCTTGTTCTGTCCATTCTCCCATTGTGCAGAAGCCCCTGAGTAAACATAAAAAGGCAGCATTCCTCTTGGGAGCTTTACAGAAATAAATGTCATGGAATTCTGATTTTTCAGTTGCTCTGCCTGAAGAAGCTCAATTTGCTTTTTCTTGAAAAGCTGGTTAAATCTGATCATACCAGACCTGCATATTTTGAATACTTTGTGATTCATGCTGTCTCCAACTGTGCTTGGAAATTATTTGGGACAGTTCAGGCAAAAATGATTCCAGGGACTATTATAGCAATTTAATATCAGTTATCAGTAGAAACGCAAACACAGGTTTTTTAATTGCGTTTGAATCTTTACATACTCCTTGTTTTTCAAGGATCTTAATTTCTTTTCACAGCTCTCTACAGCTTGTTGAGATATTTAGTAGCTGAAAATGTATTATTATTAAATGTGCTTTGTTTTATGGGAGTGAATAATGAGACACTAAAAAATGTTGTGAGCTTACTAAGTTTTAATTAAATGAATATATTTTGTATAATCATTATCTTTTATTGAAAGAAGGCTCATTTCAGAGGAAAAGGTGTTTGAGAAATTAAGAAAGATAATGAATTATATAAATTAGTCTACTCAATACAAAGAAGAGGCATTAGCAAAAATGGTGATTATGATTCTATGGTTCTGGCTTTCTTATGCCAGTTAATGATCTATTGGAATGGGATTGACTGGTAATGGATTTTTCCACTGGAATGGAAGGAAGAGCTCATTAAACCCTTAAGGAATTTTATTTAGATAATATATCATGGATATGCAAAATAATAATGAAGTAAAATTGTAAAAGTCAAGATGAATTAAGTCTCAAAAAGTAAATAAAAACAGATAGCTAAAGTCTACTGTTGCTGTCTGTAAAATTAAGAAGAACAAGAACAGATTGAGTCAACATTAAAAGTAATTCCATCTTGGTTTTGGGCCAGAACAAACATTTCTTGGCATAAAAGTGGTAGAAAAGATGACTCTATTTCATTTTTTTCAAGCTGCTAACTAAATTGTCCTAAAGACCCTGTTCACACAGGCAGAGTCACTTCTGATGAGTGGTTCAACCTTCCATTTCACTTAACTCTTCATTAGTGATTGATGCATTCCTAAACTCGGGTACTTTAGATAAATATTTCAAATTATGTATGCTGAAAAGCAGAGTTAATAAAGATTAAGATTTTACAATATGAAGGCAAAGGCATATTGATTGGCAGGAAGGATAATATGGAAATGGAAATGACTGCAACTGAAGTGGAAGAACAACTCTTTAGTAAAATTAAAGGCAGTGTCAGGTAATTGTGGTCCTAAAGGATTAAGACTTGTTATTCGAAAAATCATAGATCTGGAAGCAGGGTTTTATCTAGAGGGACTTTTAGATCATCTTTTGGGTGTTTTTCAGAGAAAACATTATTTCAGGAATAGCACTTTAAAATAGGAGAATAACACTGACTATGTATATGATTTAATTCATGTTTGTTTGAGTGAAATGACTTCATTTTCCACAGATCACGTCTGTGTAGTATGTTTGCTTTCAAGAAAAATTTTGAAGAGAAGATTATGGAAGTAAATGTAAGATCCTGAATATGTGTCACCCTTTTTTCAAGGGATCATTGATTTTAATTTATTTCTCCCAAAAGGGAGAAAATACAGTTTAGATGTCCTCAGTTAAGGCTTGTTAAATGCTGATATAGTGCTACAGAGGAAATTAGGGTTAGGGTTTGGGTTTCATAGTAGCTGGAAACTATTGTGAAACTGAGATGGACAGGAAAGTGGGTGAGATGGGAAAAGAAGATATGAAATTACATAAGTTTATTGTCAGCAGTCTTCAGTGATCAGCACTGGGCCAGTTTTTGTAACTAGTGCTTTTTCTAACTGATGGAAGTATGATCAGCTTACTCCCTGGGATTTTCTAATGGTGTAAAAAATATTAACCAGCAGAAAGGAAAAGAAGAGCAATTGTACAAGAAGAATTGGCTGGTTTTGGAGACTAGGCTAAAGGAATTTGTACCAGGCACTTAAAATCTTCTCTGTCTTTAGGTATCTAACCTAAATAGTCTAACCAGGACTGTAGTCATCTTAAGCTCTGTCTATGTATCAGTAAGAAATTCTGAAACCTGCCAGGGGAGGTTAAAATTTTTAAGTGGCTTCCAGAGGAGTTGTGAGGTGTGTCATGATCTCTATTGACTAAGTGTGAAGCTTAGTGTGATGAAGTTTCTGTCTTGCCTTCCACAAATACTCCTTTTTCCTTACTGGTTAATGCTCATTTCTGTTGTTTCCCAGGACCTCAGTACATAGGAAGAGAGGCTGCAGGAGAAAAGAGAAGCCAGTATGATAAAGACATGAAAAAGGAAAATGGAATCTTGGAGTGGTGTTTTCAAAAAAATAGATTATTTGTCCTGATGTACAGGATTCTGTAAATTATCATCTGATCGTTGAAGCCTGGCAGTCATTAATATCTGAGGAGGAGAGAATCAAAGTGGGGACAGCTGTGGAGAAGAGTTATTAGTGCTATCTTGAGGGCCTGTCATGAAACCAGGACCTTAAAGACTTGTCTTTATTTAGTGCATGAAAATGAAGCTTTAATAATACAATTAATGTTTTTAAATACAGCACAATGAATGCTTACTATGTCTGAAAGAAAAATGCTAAATAAATCCAGGCTAAGTATTAGAAGGATTTCCAGCTCTCAGATGAATGTGGCCTAGAATAACCCCACAATGGATAAACTTTTTGTTCAGACTGCAGCTGGTTTTGAGTTACAGTGCATGCCAGATCTTCAAAAGTATGTCTATATGTATTTGGAAAGAAAAAAACTGCATGGAGGTGTATCTGAAAGCATATACCCAGAATATTTGAGAACAGCAGCTAGGAGAAGAAAATGCATATAAAAAGATTGGCACAGTTGTTCTTGATGAAGACAGTAATACAATGAATTTTCAGATTACCATATTTTTACTTCCCTGAGAATAAACAGTGGCATTAATGATGATTGAAACGGGCTGAGCTGCATGGCTGTAAGTGGGAGGAGAGTAGATATTTATAAACTTGATAAAAACCCTGACAAATGAAACTGAGGTTATAGAGCCTAATGTTAAAACTGTACCATCATTCAAATAAACCAATAGCTATGCCATGTTCAAGTTAGATAAGGAGGTCAGAAAAAAATGGCCTACTATTCAATAAAGAGGTAATTCCAGTTAAACAGAGGTAATTTCTGTGTCTTGTTCTTCGTTCTCCTGTCCTCTTCTCTTTCTATACTCCAGTGTGCAATAACAAAAGAAAGCAGAATTGAATGGAATGTAGTTTTGTGCATAGGAGGATCCTAAAAATTCTAAAGGAACAATTTAATAGATTTTGGGCTGCCTAATATGCTAATTACAGCTTGGAGGGGAAAAAAATATTTATAAAGTTTTCTCAGTATAGGGGAAGGAAAGGAAGGAAAGGAAGGAAAGGAAGGAAGGAAGGAAGGAAGGAAGGAAGGAAGGAAGGAAGGAAGGAAGGAAGGAAGGAAGGAAGGAAGGAAGGAAGGAAGGAAGGAAGGAAGGAAGGAAGGAAGGAAGGAAGGAAGGAAGGAAGGCCTGCCCACACACCTGAGTTTTATCTCAGTGTATTCCTAATGTTAGAGACTGAATTTTTTGCATGCACCACGGAATCCTTGAAGGCTGGTTCTGGTCTGGGGTAACTTCATATCTGGATGTTCTCTTATTCAGATGGGATCACAAATGTTAACAAGGGGAAGTATTGTTATATTTGGGGATTTTAACAAGAAGATGGTACATCTTGCAACAAGTTTCTTAGATGGGTGGTAAAATCTCCATTCTTGGAGGTATTCAAAGCTTGACTGGAAAAGATCCTGAGCAACCTGATTTAAGTTGCTCCTTCTTGGAACAAGGGGTTGGACCAGAGGACCTCCAGACACTTCTTCCAACTTCATCTATTCTCTGGTGTAACTGTTGTGTGCAGAAAAAAGTAAAGAGATATATACTGTATTGAATTTTGATAATCTTATTATTCTCTTCTCCTAATCTACTATTTTAGGGATCATAATAGTCTCTCAAAGGTCTTATCAGACAGACTGTGATCCCTTGTTTTGCAGGAGGGGGAGATACAGGATGAGAGTGGTCACAAGATATTCCTAAACCTTGCTTTTGGAGCAGGACTTCTGAATCTTGAACAAAAGCTGAGTCAGCCTTTTTTTCATGAATGGGATATAACCATGACTAAAAGAAAACAGAGGCAGGTGGGGTACTGATCTCACTGACAACCTGTGGGATGAGCATGGATATCTCTTACTGATCTGGGCCAAATTGGGGTGGAGCTGCAGGTCTGGTTCCTTTCCACTGAACTGTGTCTGTATTAGTTTGGTCAGATACCAACTTTCTGCAGCAGATACAGAAAAATCTCCTCACAGTGTACTCTGGGCATCTTGAGGAAGGTAGGTGGAGGAAAATTAATTTCTTGTCAAGGAATAGAACATGTTCCTTTAGATCTGAGCATATGAATATAAACAGTGCCGAAATTTGTAGGCCTGTGATATCTCTCCTAGGTATAAAACAATAGTTTTAGAAAGCTGAAAAGAACTTCAAGATGGGAGGTAGGCATATTGGCTGTGGGTTGGTATGTGATGCCAATCTGTTGCTAAGTGTTATTTTTAAATTAACCTTTTATTATCGTCTGTAACACTGGAAATTAAAGTTGAAGTCAAAAACCCCTTTACTTTTAACTATTAATTTTAAAGAGATTTCTGTTATGAAAATCTGACTTATGTTGTGTGTTTACAGACACTATAATTAAACTGGAGCAGAGTGGGATTGTTCCATCCTGACCTTCTCAGGAAAACAAAACTAGAGTTTATATGGGCACTGCAGTAGGATGAAAGAGTTTTCTTATCTGGACTGCTTTATATCCATTTGGAAATGTGTGTATGCATTCACATTTACATGTCATTGATCCCTATAGCTGTTTGAAGTGACTGTATGGTCACTCAGGGTCTGTATTCCTAGGTGACACAATTATCAGTGCTTCTACTGGGAGCTGTACTCAAGTTTTCTGCTGCCCTTGTTAATGCTGCAATGATTCAGTGCTGCTGATTTTTTTTTCCCCTGACAAATGCAGTCAGACAGCAAGCAATACTTCACTGTGTCAAAAGATCTTAAGTGGATTCTACCTTGAATAACTGGCATTCACAGAAAAACAAAGATTTTTTTTTGCTTTATCTGCAGTGAGTAGATTTAAACAATCCAGTAGTTATAAATTAATTGACTTTTATGAGTAGTTAGTGGGACAGATCTTTTTAATGGGCCCTACATATGTACATGTTTATAAACAAATATACACATATCTATTACATTAAATGATTAGGGCTTATTCCAAAGCTCAAAGAAACTGCATGGGACTATTATAGCCAAATGCAAATATGCAAAAGAAGGTAAATGTACGTAAGGAAAAGGAAGTGCAGAGGAAATAACGATTGGTGTTCTGTTTGTTTCTCCTGTCCCTCACCTGCACTTACAGCCCAAATGTAAGGGCAGTTTCCTCTTTTCTGGGTTACCCACTGCCTGTCAGACAGGAAGCTTAAGGCCAAATTTCTACCCATTCATGAGCAGAACCAAATGAATGATGTAGAGAATATGTTAATATTTGATTTCTGTGTATTGCTGAAGATGTGGCTCCTTTACCTACTCCTTTTACTTTACCTAGGCAGGCTTGTGGTTTGCGAGTTTTTGCATTGTTCCACAGATTTAAATGTCAGAAGAAGCCCATCTGCTCAGACACTCAGATCTTTTGCATAACACAGGTCATGAGATTTTACCCAGTAAATCAAACTATGGAAGAAATCAACCCTTCTTTTAATTTGAGTGTTGTCAAGCCCATGAGCTTGTGACTAAACCTGTGTATATCTAATGGAAAGAAATTTGGTCTAAATTTAAGGCCTCTAGGAGATGATTAATCAGATACATCCTTTAATTATGTTGCAATGGTTAATTACTCTTTCTGTTAAAATTGTCTTGCTTCCAATTTGAATGTGTCTGTCTCCATGGAGACATTATTCTGGGGAAAGAATAGGGTGCTATGACCTCTCTCTTCATAGAGGTTTCCATTTGTTGCTTTTTTTTGTAGACTGTTTGTCTTAATCTTCAGCTGTAATCATCCCAGCTGATGGATGCGTCCTGATGGGTTGGTGTAAATACAGATCTCCTTTAATCAAGGCAAAAAACGTGCTTTAGATTTACATGAGCACAAGGCATACCAAAATCTGCCTCTCACAGTTCACATGCTGCTCTTAATAGTTAGAAGAAATCATTATCTGTAAAACGTGCCTCAATTTGGCTTCTCCTGAACAAACTTAATCAAAGCTTCCAGTTTTGATTTCCATTAAACTTGGCTATCAGCCTCAGGGAGGTGAGCTGTGTTTGCCAATATCACAGATTTCACCTTCATAAAGACATTGAAAAAGAAATTAATCTCTCTCAGGGTGGAGCTTTCCTTTTGCTGATACCAGCCTGATTTTATCATGCTGTGGTGTCACAGATCAATTACTCATTGGTCAGTACTTATGTCTTGAGGTACCTGATGAAAATATCAATTGACTCCTTCATTTTAATAATTTATTTTTTGCAGGTGATTTCTTTGTGTAAATTACTTCATGTTTTCAGGTTTTGAAATCTAGGTTTCTGAGCCAGAGACTACTTAAGGTAGTCCTTGATATATTTCTGCCTTCTCTTCTGTTGTCAGCATATCCTAAACACACACTCACATTCTGTTCAGGCTCAAACCAGTTACCTTGCTTAATCCAGCATTTGGGAGCTTTGGCATATGTCTGTCTCTGACTAAGCTTGACTGAAACAATCATACACATATTTTTCTTCTTGAAAAAACCTGTTTAAAATACCAGAATTAATATAGTCAGTGATTAAATAATGTAATTTTATTGACATAGCGTAGACTAGATAGAATTGACTAATGACAGAGATGCTCAGAACCACTGTACTTTGCATTTACTCTTACCCAAATATCATCCACTCTCCACGTGAGACAGCCTTAAAATCAGCAGCATACTGGTTACTGGGTCCTGTGCTGAAAAGGGTGTGAAGGTCCTGTGCTGAAAAGGTTGTTTTCATTTATTATGTTTTTCAGATTTCATGATAACTCTCCATGGAGATGAGGGCTTTAAAACTACCTCACATAGGCAACATCCAGGGAATTTGTGAATTGGAAAGGGTGGAGAGTCTAGGCTGATTTCCACTGAGTGTGCTTACATGGTACCTTAATTCACTAATGATTTCAAAAGCACTGAGTATGACATTACACCTTGGTAATAACCCAGTCTGCAAACTGGTCAGCTTTAGCACAGCAGCTAAGAAATTCTGGTTCTAATAAGATGCCTAGAGAAACAGAAATAGCCTCACAGCTTGTCCATAAAATTCTATTTGTCCCAGGTTGTCATGTGTGATAGTGTCTCACAGCTCATGTTTCAAAGGGATCCTGCCACTGGATAATTTGTACCTTTATTAGACTTCCTACAGCTTCTAAGGGATAGAAATAACCTGATGTCAAGGTGTACCTAGCCACAGCCTGCATATAAAGGCAGGGGTGGAGAGGTACAGAAAGTGGTGCTGAAGCATGCTCTGAAAGAACTGGGATGATCTCAAAGTCCTTTTTGGCTGTCAGTTCTTCAGATAAACCTATATTTTATTTAATACCTTCCGATTCTGACATTATGACTGTTAGTTTTTGTACAGGCATTCATCCTTTATCTTAAGCTTGAAAAATTCTTGACACCAGTGTCCAAAATAATACATTTTGGAGGGTTTTTCAAGTTTTCCCTGCTCTTGTGTAAGGCTTCAGGAAAGTATGAACTTTCCCTTAATTCCTCCATCTTTCTAGCTCTGGTTTGCTACCCAGACAGTATCATCTGGTTCCTCTGTGCAGTCAAGAGGCTCCACGTAGATTGCTACCAGCAGGAGCTGCTGAACATAGCAGGAAAAGGTTGAGCTCTGCCTCCCTTTCACTTAGGAGAGTAACACCAATTTTTGTGAAATTTATTGCAACGTAGCCTCTTTTTGACTTCCATTTTTATTTTGCCTGAGGTGGCTGAAATTATCAAGAGGTAATTAGAATGGGATTGATAAACATACTGTGTTCTGAAGAAATCAAGCTACAAGTATTGGTGGGAACACAATAAAGGGAAAAAGTGTTTGTTGCTTCCAAAAATCCCCAAAAAATAGAATTTCAAATATATGTGTTTAAGATAGGAAATTTTAAATTCTTTAACTGTTTTTCTGGTGTGGCCTTTAAGTCTTAATTGTATTTGATTTTTGTGGTCACTTCAT
Source organism: Sturnus vulgaris (assembly GCF_052056855.1). NCBI lineage: Eukaryota > Metazoa > Chordata > Aves > Passeriformes > Sturnidae > Sturnus > Sturnus vulgaris. The sequence continues at coordinate 39,357,996 of NC_142244.1, read as the reverse complement.
ATCAATCTTGGCTACCCATAGAACAAATCTTTATGTTCATAATGTCTGCATTGAGTAATATAATTTGTTATCAGATAAAGCCAAATTGGTCACAGAAATAAGAAAATAAACATTTATGTGGCTTTTTATATCTTGAAAAAAATTGTGTCTCAAAAAAAAAAAAAAAAGACAAAATTGCAGTGCCAAAAGATTATTTTGTTTCTTAAACAGATCTGAAAAAAAGACGTGATTGGGGAAATAATCAATACATAATTTTAATTCATTTGACTACTTCAGAAATTTAAAACCATAAAATTAAAAAAATGTTTTCTTTAAAAAAAAACAACAATAAGCTGCTATTGGTGGCTTTTTATTGCAAATAAAAAGTATTTAGCTAAGTCTTATACTGAGAGACATTCTACTACCTCTCTGGTTTTACCTGTTCTAATATTTACTTAATCTCACAGTGAAGTTTTTTTCATGTGTATAGAGATTCAATTTCCCCTGAAGCAGAAAGTTCCTGTTATCCCTTGTCCTATCCCATGGATTGCTGTGCCAAGCACACTGTCTCCTATTCTGTAAAGATGTTATAGGTGCTGGAAGACAGTGATTTGATCCCTCTCAGCTTTCTCTTCTCTAGGCTGAATAAACCCAGCTCTTTCAACCTTTCTTCATGTGTCGAGGTCTTCAACTTCCAATCACCTTGGTGGCTCTCCACCCCGTGTGCTCTGATTTCCCACTTTTTCTTGAACTGCAGGAAACCAACACTATATAGGGCCAATAAGTTATCTCCAATCTCTGATGTCATCCATCAAAGCAGGGGTTTCTTTTGGATATGAAAATGTCACTTGTGTTTGAACCTAGGGAGGGTCAAGATTGATCCACTTCTCTTTCCTTTTCTCTCTTTCCTCCACTCTTTTCTTTCTCTACTTAAATATTTTCCAATCCATTTTGACTTTTATTTTATATCATACTATATGAAGACTAGAAAATACTTACAGATCTTAGAAAATCTGAATTTTGACCTTATACCTCCTAATCTACCTTTAGATCCACTTTCATTTTACTTACTAAAAACAGGGACATTTTCCATGCAGCTCATTTCAAGGCTTATTGAACTGGTATTCATCACTTTTTTTTAATTACAGTCAGTAATTATACGTCTGAGGTGCTTTTTAATTGAGATCAAATATATTATTTGCACAGGAAGTGGTATCATAATGGTCTGATCTTTTCTAGATTATATTTAGTGAGAGCTGACGTATTTTTCAGACTTCTGGGGAAGATTTTATAGGAATTTTTTGAACAATTGTAGGCTTGAAAAAATTATTTTCCTTACTTCTTTTCTGTCTGTTCCATAATACTACTTATAAATACTGTTATTGAAAATAGCAGGAGGCAATAGGAATTAAGTCATGTACAAAAGGACCCTACTTGCCATATTACATTTCAGTTGTGGCTTAAAATATCTATTCTATTTTCAAATCAAAAAATCTTATTGAATTGTTTCACTTTGGTGGTAGAAGAACCTGTGTTCCCCCCAGATATTCTTAACATTTCTCAGTAGAAAACATTTGCTTCAATGAGTTTTTCCATGTGAGTTCCTTTCTGGAGCTCACTTTTCTGTAATTAGGAATCATACTTACACATCTCTTGATTTTATTTAATGATTGGCAATGTACTTGTCTTAGCAGAAGCAGAATAGTTGAATTGTTTGTTGCTTCTTTCCCCACTTAAATGCTGTAGTGACACAGACGTGAAAAGTAGATTAATATTTTAGTTTGACTTACATAGCTGTGTGATCTGGCTGTGTACAGTGTGAAACAGGCATTTCTCTAGCTGCCCTCTGGACTTCCCTGTTTTCAATGTAACCCACTATTTACTTAAACTATAACCCACTAATTACTGAATCCATGGAGAGGGATTTGATGATGCTTGGATGATGGAAAGGAGAGAATCCCAAAGATGATGTTTTTAAAAGACTTGGTGAGCAAGATGTGCACCCACAGGTTGGTGCTAAAAAGGACTGAGAGCTGTCAGCCTCCTGTGAAGGTCCTGGGAATGAAGAATGCAAATCTCTCTTCTGTACATCAAGTGCTCAGCACTGATCAAGACTTTGACAAGGCAGACCTTTCCCATCACTTTTCACACACCTACTGTCATGTAGATAAAGCTGACATATCCAGAAAAAATATAATGTAAAAAAGAAAAACACTTCATTTTTTCTGAGAATTCAGAAATTTGGGTTAGGTTGAAGTTTGAAAAATTTCAGACACACTTAAAATTGCTATTCTTATTTTTAAAAAATGGATTGTATTCATCCATCCAGTTCTCAAGGACCAAAAACTGAATTTCTTCATAACTGTTTGAAAAGACTCCGTACCTTGAAATTGGCATGGTGGTTTGGTTCTGACTGCACTGTGATATTTCACACCAGACTTCTTCCTTAAATAAGGTCAAAGCCAAAGAGGGTGCCCTCTGCCAATACTTGACATGTGAATACAAGACTCCTGTCAGCACAGATGCCAGTCCCAGCCGTTTAGCTCAGCTGTTCTTGCTGATGGCTGCCAAGTGGTGTAGTGGAACAACACATAAATCAAGGTTCTGCATATATGAATTAAGTATCGATGAATTCACCATCCCTATGAAGCTCACATTTCAAGATGACACATCCATTTACATTTAAACAGTGTTTAGAGTTTAGCTGAGGCTTTAACTGAGACAGATTTTCAATTTTAAAAACTATTCATGCTGTCCCAAATTATATGATGTGAATTATTTGGGGTACCCTTGTTAGTGGTCATATCAACCAGGTCTTTTCCAGTCCCAGCCTAGTTTTAGCTCCCACTCCAAGAATTCCTCTGGCTTCCAGATGGATAGTGGAGGAACTGGCACCTGATTTCCACTACACGTGGTGAAAAATTGCCTGAGTGTTTGCCTACAGGGCAGTACTGCCAGGTATGAATTCACAGTGCTGCAAGCTCAGAGAGTCAATAAGACGTTCCCATTACTTGCTGCTGTGAGTAATTCGTGCCAAATATCGTCAGAGTGATGTTAACATAATTCTGCCTTGCTCCAGCTTGCTGGCACCTGCCTGTATAACATCAGCAGTGACTGATTGCTGTATCAGTCTGTCCTTGTTTCCTTTATCCTCTAGAGTTTAGTTTAACTGTGCTTCTGCTCATGGATACTCACACTTTTTTCACTGGAGTACTGCTCTGACATTCAGCAGCCACTCAAATGCCTGGCACTGAACACTGATGCAGTCCTGCTGGGTATTTCCAGATAGAGGAAAACAACTTTATTTCATTGTGGAGTTGTTAGGGAAAATTCTACTGAAGTCAGGGAGCTTTGGAGAGCCTTTAACATGTCCTTTGCCCTGGGGTTGCTATCCATGCATATTACACATTCTTTTTAATGGGTACAGTTCCGTTGCATAATTAGAATTTAAAATAGCAAAACAGAAGCTGAAAGACCGGAGAGGGGAAAGAAAAGAGATCTGAAAAGCTTGGAAAACTTCCACTGACACAGGACCGATTGAGATGAAATCTCCAGCAGCAGGGACGGATGGTGAGAGCAACACTGCCATCTCCTGAATACCCTTGGCAAGATCTGGTTTTCTACTGATTTCTTTTATTTTGTGGAACACAGCAAGGGCTGCAGCTCCATCTCAACATCCCCACGTGCTGGATGCTCCAGTATCTCTCTGTAAAGGTAAGTAATCTAATTGGAGTCCAGACATGCTGAGAGAGAAAAACAAACAGCAAAAACACAGCCAGGAAACAGGAGGAAGCTAAGGTAGGCTGGTTGCAGTATTATGGGAAACAAGATTCATTTCTCAAATCCTTCTTCACAGGTTTGGACTTTTAGAGTATTTAAGGATAGGAAGATCATTAGATCTAGTCTTCCTATTGAAGTATGTTAAGGTCTTTTTGTTTTACACTGGACTTCAGAGCTTGTTATTAACTAAGGATGAGCTTCTAGAAAGGTGTTAGAGGCTGAAGTGAAAAATGAACAGATTGAGAAGCTCTTGGTGGTTTGAGTTACCCTCATTCTTAGAAATGCTTGTGTGCACTGCAGTTGGAGTATGTCCAGGTACAATTCACAGCTACTGCCTCCATTGCTAAAGTCACAAGTTCCTTGTATTTTTGCCTCTGTGAGAGTAACATTACAGCCATGCTCTCAATCTACCTTTTACAAACTGAACATCCATTTCAAAGAAAAAGAAAAGCAAACAAAGCAAACCCAAACAACAGATACAGATCTACCATATTATTGCTGCCACCTCATTGCATAGCTTCTGACCTAATTTTCACCACACATTTTAAGGTACATGTTCTTCAAGAGATACTTTCTGTCCTTTGATCATATATTCTGATCACAGTAAAATAATTACTATGATGATATTTAAAATACCACCATATGAATTTAGCAATTTCTGGAAGGAATGTCTCAGTTCGAGACTTCAAAAGGTGATTCCTTAGGCTTTGTGAAGATTCAGGAGCACATCCTGAAAATACTGTCTGAGTCTTAAACAGCTGGAAATTATCTTTTAAAATTAAGCACAGTTTAAAAACCCAGGAGTAGGGCACATGACTGTAACGCTTCCCAGAACACTTACCCTCAGGTAATCCCTGCTTTTTCCAACAAAGGCAGAGCTCTCTCTCTGGGAAATCCTGTGTTAGCCAGTGTTAAACTAATACCACAGTCTTTCTTTTTGCATACAAATGAACCAACTAAATCATCTGTCAGACTTGTCTAGCCTTAATTTGTCCTCATATAAGTAGACTAAGGCTGTGTGCAAAAGGGAAATCTCATGCAAAAGCTGTCAGTTTACTTCATCCCAATTTATATTGTTTAGGAGGCTTGGGAAATAAAAAGTCAAAGTACATTTCTCAGTTAATTGAATTGCCATTCTTTAATTCTCAAATTCATATGATTTTTAGCATCCCAGCAATTCAATTCAGTTCCAGCAGTGTTTTAAAACTTGATCTGGTACACATTTTTTCTAAACTTTAATCATGAAATGACAAGCACATTGAAAAAGGTGTGCCAAGTGGTTTTTTTAGCATCATTCAGTGAAAGAAAACAAAAAATATTGCCAGCAGTTCAGATTCTTCTTGAATTTTCCCTCCAAAAAACAACCCACCTGTAGGTAGTGAATTTCTAAAGTAGTTATTCAAAACACACAAACAAAAAACCCTGTAAGTAGTACAAAATGTATAGCTGTATGTTGAAGCAATATAAATTCCCACAATGGGTTTTCTAGGGAGTAAGAAGACTAAATGACCTTGTTCTTGCTAGTTTCTTTATTTGAATCCACATCTTCCATTCAAAAATTTTCACCTCCTTTTTAATATAAGGATTTTCTGGTTTTTCCCCTGACTATAAAAACAAAGCTATTCAAAATCCCAGGCTCCTGGCCAATTTTCTCTATGGTTTTCATCCCTCCAGTCACAGTAAAATGTCTACCACACTCGTACATGTTACAAAAATGATTCCATGTAACAAACTTATAAACACTTGTATAATTGATCTGAGTTGATGGCAGATTTTACTATGACTCACAAGTCTTCAATAATATCATCACTCGTCCTTTGCTTCTATCCATTGTTCAGGTAAAAAGTGAATATGTTCAATAACATTATTTTTCAAGAGAGAGAAAACTCACTAAAAATGTAAACTGCTTTTTGATAAGCAAAATCAAATTGGTTTTTGAGAAGTTTGTTCTTTTCCCTAATGAAAGGAATCTGGTAGGTGAAATAAGCCAAACAATGTCATATATGACATTGGAAAAATTAGGTTAGCAAGGGAGAATTGCTACTGATGAATGTTATGCACCAAAATTCTCTTTATAAGGTAGCTCTTGAACATAAAACTCTGATGTTTGTGCAGACAACTCATGCATTATTCAGTGGTATATCCATACCTCCCTATAGTGCAGCTGAAAAGATGCTGAAAGCATGATGAGCTGCAGCTCAACTTCTTGTCAGGGCAAACAGTTGTTACTGAGTCAAACTGGTGTTGCTTGTCAGAATTCTTGGTAGTATTGCTCCAGTGCTTGTATTGATGGAGTAGGGTTACAACATCTGTATTGGTAGAGGAAGACCACTGGTACTCAGGACTGCAAGTCACCACTGTAAATGTTGATTTGTCATTTGCTTTCTTTTTCTTTTTACCTTGCCTGTAGCTCTCCTCTGGTCATCCAGCATTAGTGCTTGTTTGTGCTGGTGTACCACAGGTGAGCCTTTTGGGGCACAACTTCCAGGTTAGTTTCATCCATTTGGAGCCTACCTATCATACTCCCTGAACATACCACTGAGTAAACCAGACCACAATAAAAAGGGAAAATTGTGATAATTACTTCAGAAGCAAAGTTTGAACTAAATGTAGATGCATCAATTATTTGCTGAGAAATGTCTGCTACAGAAGGAAAAAAAATATCCTGTTATTCAGGCAGCAGAAAATGAGAGCCCTGGACTTCTTTTGTAAGCTGTCAAGCCAATCTGGCCAGCAGTATCTATTCAGATGACTTTAGTACACTAGCTTGACAAGTTGTAGGCAAGGGAGAGCAGTACAGAATAAATATCAGTGAATTTCTTGGCCTTATCCCCAGACTGGTCTCCTCCTGAATTGGCCTTTTCCTTTTTCTGTAAGGTTCAGCAGATGTGTAGCACAGCAGGACAGATGAAGGTATGTAAGAGAATTTGGCTAGCAGTAGTTATACTGATCAGGTCAATTTGAGTTTGCTGTGTGATGTTCTATCAAATCATGCATTGAAGTTATGTGGCAGACTACAAAGTCATCTTTAAGTTCTGTTGTGTATTCTAACTGATTTCAGTTTTAATAAATAATTATTATATTAATAAAACCCTCTTGCAATGAAGTCCTTCAACGTTTCCATGGATGAGTCACCTACCACCTCTCTGGGCAATCTGGTGCACTGTTTCACCAATTTCAAAAGAAAAAATTTCTGCCCACTCTAAATCTATCCTCCTTTAGTTTAAGACTATTACCCCCTTGACCTACCATTTCAGGCATTATTAAAAATTCTGTCTCTTGTCTATCGTATATATCCCCTACAAATTTCGTAAGGCCATAATAAGGTCTCTCCAGAGCCTTCTCTATTGCTTGCTAAGCAAATCCCAACTCACTTTTTCCTCATAGGATAGGTGTTCCATGCTTCTGATCACTTTTTAAAGTCACATAAAGAATGTTCAGATCACAAAACCGTACAGAGACCAGGTCTAAGGGTGAGTACTTATGTGACTGTTACGACTTTATATTGCATAAAAACTCACATGCTGGACCAGAAGTACAGTGAAAGTAGGATACAGCCCCCTCAGCTATTCTTTATTACCCTCATAGAAACATCCTTTTCCTGTCCTCTCCAAATATACAGATAATTGATATTAATCAAATACTTCCGTGTAGTTCATCCTCATTAGGCAGAATATTTTCTGGACATTTGGCATGTCAAAGTGAATAGAAAAAAATGCTCTAAGGTTTCTTTTGGTAGTTTTGCCAGAGGAGATTTGATCAGTGAAGGGAATCCCATCTTTTGCCCACAGGTCTTATCTTTAGTCCTTTCCATTTTTTTAAAATTAAGTCCCTGTTTAATTCAGTCCTTGTTGGGCAAACCCTCATTAATGTAAAGAGAGTTTGTTGAAACCAGATAAAACCTTTTAAAAAGGCCCCTGATATCTTGCATTCAAATATGGTGTTTCTAACCCATTTCCATCCTCCTTACATGTCAAATGTTCTATGTTGCTTCTTCCTAAAGGTGCCATCCCCTATCTTGCCTTTGCATTCTCTATGTTTTGAAGGGAAAAATAAAAGGTTAGATAATAATATGATAGGGTAAAGAAAGTAATTTCACTGGTGGAAAACTGATTATCTCCTGAGCTTAATCTGTGATATTGAAGTTTCCAAAGTAACAAAGGAAAGATGTAAGGGAAATAAATAAATGACTATGAACATTGCTTTTGATGAACAATTGAACCATTATTTTAATTAGGTTAGGAAATTAATTTAGCCAAGTTTATCACAAGCCATGAGTGATTCTGGGATGGCAGAGAGAGATGAATAGGACAGGGAAAAAGCTGGAAGGAAAGAATGGGAAAAGCAAGTACATTCTTTACCCAAAAACATCAAAAACCTTTTCATAGATTTCCTGGTACCAAAATTTTGAAAGTATTGACCAGCAGTCATAGGAGCTTAGGGATTTTTTCTTGAAAGCTTCATTAGAAAATACTCACTTTGGAGTCCTATATCATGAAACATTCCTCAGACTGAAGCCTATAAAACAGGAGGGATTTACCAGTAACTTATATGTTTGTAGCATTACTGTCTTCCTCAGAGTGAATCTCAACTGGATCTCTGCTTCCAAAAGAGAAATATAGTTGCCTTCAGAATGAGACCTAAGGTTGATATGTCAATGACATCAATTAATCTTGCATTAGAAGCATCTATTTTTCCCCTCACTGACCTTAAAGAAACCCATAGGTAACAATCATGGTTATAGTTATATCCTATTCATAGAGTGTCAGGTCACTGTTTATGTGTATGTCAATAATATGGTTGACTTCTTGAGAGAAAAGGTGAGTGGCAGCAGCAAAGTTGTCTTTTTCTCCTCATTGAAAAGATTTCTTCAAGTCTGGCATTCATTCCGAGTTACAAGTTCAACTTTCCTTGCCTATTAATCTTAATTACCTCGCTTGGCTCCAAAATGAAGCCTCACATGTGACAAGCTGAAGGGAAAATTCACTTGTTTTGATGGGTATGCTTTTCTTCATGATCCCAGGATGTAACTAGTTTCCATCACTGCAAGAGCACACTTAATGTTTAAATCTTTCCTCCCTCAGATCTTTTCCTGCACAGCTGCCAGTCAGTCCTCATCCTGAATTGAATATATGTTTCCTGATTACCCATCCTATTAAGCCATTAGCAAACTCCCTGGCCTGGTAAAATGACCATTTTTACAGAAAGTCCAGGCCACAGCTGAGTATTTGGGATAAGCAGCCAGATTACAGTCACTTTGCTTTAGAAGTGAACATGGGGGGGATGAAGGCTGCTCTGTGGTAGTTTGGCCAGTGAGAAGTAATGATCCAAGGCATAGCTATTTCCTGTTTCAGCATAGGGTTACCTTCCAGCCCTGTGACTCTGTGACTGGCCTTGGTTTCCTCACTCTGCCCTCATCATGTTCTCACCTCCTTTTTATAGCTGATCCCTGGCATTTACTGACTGGCCAATTGCTTTACCTTTGAGCCTCTTTACAGAATAGGTTGAGGTTCTTTGCAGGCACTGACACCAGTCTCATTGGTAATAAGGATAAGAAACAATAGATCCCAATTTTAAGAGCAGTGTGTTTCTGTCTCCAAGAAGCGCTTAGATCCAACCACAACTGTTGGGTTAGAAGTCAGACAGTTTAAGTAAAAGTTTCCTGACACATTTGCAAAATAAAACTGCAATATTTTTAAATGATTTTCAAGGGAATACAAAGGAATCAGATGCTTGGGTCCCACTGAACTTCAAAGGTACAGATTTCCCTAAGTTGTCAACTCCATTATAAACTCCCAATCTCTATCTCTATTTTGCATATTTTAATATCTTGAGTTTTGTTTCCTTTCTGCTTTTATTTTTGACCAAAAAGGGAAAGATTCCATTTCCAGTCAATTCAAAAGAACTTAATTTCCTCCTTTCAGTTCCACAAGGATTTGCAAGTCTTTTGTTTTCTTTATAATTTTTTTTTCAGCTAGACAAATTCAAACAGAATGTGTGATGTAGGCACGAACATGCAACTTTGACGACACTGTGCAGAATCTCAGACTCTGTGAAACATCTCGATAACAAGTCTGTTACCAAAATTTGTCTAAGACTATAAATATTTTAATTTACTGAATTATAGAAAAATGACAAAATCCGTGTTATTAATTTATTTTTTCTGTGTACATTTTTCAGGTTATACTTTTGATTCCATGAGTTTTACATGAGGAATTTGCATCAAAGACACTAAATTTAGAATTTTGCCACTCCATTTAATGCAATTCTGCCTGCCTTTCCTGCAGTTGCATTGGCAATTTGCTCATCAGTTTCTAATTTATAAGGAGTAACATTTTTCCCCCCTAATCTGGAAGGCATTTTATTCTCTGGTGTGCAGCAGTTAGACTTGCAACATGCAGAATGACAGCATTGAGATGGATGTGTGCAGTGGAGATCCCACTGAAAATTTACAGGAAATGAGCTTTAAGTACTGTCTCATCTCAGACTTGCCACTCCAAGCCTCATCCATCTGCTTGGCTCTCTCATACAGCAGGAATTGTGTAGCAATTTTGATTCTCTGGTTGGGCTTGGATTCCTGTCTTTGTAAGGATGTTGTGTCAGTTTGATCTTTTCAACCACAAGAGAAATGTTCTTGCATGAAAGGATATAAATGCTCTTTGTCACCAGAATGTTACACATCATTAACACTGTTTAATCTTTTTCTTCGAAGCTTTGTATGGTACACAATCAATTTAGTCCATAATTTTCACCTTCTCCTTATATTCATAGTAAACTTTAATCACAATTGCGGCACCAGGTATAAAACCAGCTGTGTAAAATGCAAATGCTCTGTTACCTAGGGAAAAAGATTAGCTCCAAGAAAAAAGAGACGACTTATTTGTATCCAGTCAAAAAAAGGTTTTGATTTCAAAACTCTGTAATGTTAAAATATTAATTTGGGCAACTCATTGTAAACCAGGTTTCAGTTGACGTAAACAAGTTCAGGATCTTGAAAGCTGATGGACATTGGTGTGTTTGCTTTACTTTGAGGTTGAAACATCAGCTCTGAGCTAAAAGATCTGGCAGCATTTTTCCTGTAGAGTCAGATATTTAGAAAGGAAAATTCATCCTCTGTCCAGCCTGTATAGCACTAATTGGTTTTGGGAATTATTTTCTTCCAGCATAAAACAAACTGCTATTATTCTGATTTGTGGTCAATATGAGAAAAAAACTTAATGAAAGGCTTCAAGGTATAATGGATTTAATGCTTCCATTGGATACTTGTTAAGGTTGCTAAGTACCTTCATTATTAAAAGCATATGTCTTATTTCCAATTTAAATTTTGGAAATAACACTGAGGAACACTGGAGGTTGCCAGGCACATGATAGCTAAATGGACATGACTTTTAACATAATGGTTTCATATTGGTACATAATTTTGAACTTCTGAAGTCTGCTCTTCCTGGTAGTTATTTTTCCCTAGCATAATCTATAAAGCTTGATGTTTCAATCAGAATTCTTAAAAATGTCTACGTTTGCAAAACCTTTTTGGTTTCCAGACCTTATTAGTTCTATCATCAAATGAGATCAAGCTGGGAATTATCTTTATATGCAGGGAAATTTCCATTGATGAGTTAAGGGAATAAAGACAGTGCTAATTGGTTACATAATATTAAAATATCTGGAATGTACGAGAAGACTCAGGCTGTTAATTAACTAAATTGTGAAAATAGTCACCCAGACTATCATTTTCATGTAGTCTTTAAAAGTAAGAAAATTATCTTGGTAAAGGAAGAAAATATGATAATATATTCATCTGAGAACCTGATTGTGCTCTGCGAGTTCCAAATCATTTGCTAGTGGTGCGTGCATTTTGGGTTTTCAGATTTCCTCCTACCTCCAATGTCATGTCTCTGTTTTCTACACAGATAGTGATGCTTGCTTCTAGAGTATAATTCAGAAAAGTTATCATAAACAATGATTATGTTAAAATTTGATAATTTGTTAAGAATCTACCATTCTCATGGCCTATATGAACTCATACCCACTTAGAGGTATGAGCCACTTACATTTTGCTCATGAATGGAAGGTACTCAGTGTCCTCAGACAGATTGTTAGAAAGCATCTATACTTTGTTACTTTATTGTGTTCAATAAACAAACGCTGAAAAATAGGTAGAATGTCACAAAACAGGATCAGAAAAATCCAAATGCTTAAGTCTAGTCCACTGCATTTTTCTTGGCTCTCTTGTTGGTTTCTCACCATTGATTTTTCTCACCTGTGCCTCAGTTTCTCTGGGAATAAGGGTTCTACTACCTCCCTTGGAAATTTATTCCATTGATAATAGCCAGGATTCCATTGTTAGCTAGTTTATTCCATTGTTATAGCTAGGCTGCATTTCAATGCCTATACAGCTGCTAACCCTTCCCTGAAACTTGCACATCACTGATATTTTGTAATGACTACTGACAAGACAAAGTTGTACAAATCCCACTGGGATTAGGGAGCTGCAGTACTAGATGGTATAAGGGTAAGAAAAAAACACCCACCCTATTTGAACCTCAAATACTTCATTGTGGATCTCATACTATTCTTAGCACACTTAAAACATGCCCCCCAGCTTACACGTATCTACTCTTCTAACTGATAGGCATTTATGCAGCTATTTCATCTGACAGTCTACAAGTGGTTCAGAAATTAGGCCTGACTGCATGCCTGTAGGACAGATAGAAATGATACTGCTTTTAATATAGAGATGAGAAGCAGAAAGCATGGATTAAGTTTTACAGTGGTCAGGAAAGGATTTCACTAAGCTAAAGGAGATATCAACTCAGGGTGATGTCAGTCTGAGGCTCCACAGCTCACTGTCTCACCTTGTCTCTCCCAAGAAGAGAATGAGTGTGTAGATGCAGTGTCCATCTCCTTCTATTCAAGTAGACAAGTTGAGGAATTCACTGGTTATTACAGGGAAAAATGAGTTTTCTGGACCAGTTGACCTCTGCTGAATATGGATGAATGTACATCAGTAAATTTTTTTGCAGGTAAAACAAGGTTTTGTATTCAGCTAAAAGCTGGGGGAGAATATTTACCATCATGATATCTTTGCCACTCTTTAAGTGTGTTCTTTTATCTTTTGGTTCCAGAAGGTGCAAAGCTACAGAGGATGGATAGATGGGTGCTTGGTCTTATCCAGTATATCTTGATGACTGTGTATATCCAAATGTTCAAAAATATTTCAGAATGGATATTCACACCCTCCTGAAATGTGAAGGTATACTGCTTAGATATTTAGATATTATTTACATCTCTAAATATGCAGAATTGAATTATAAATTAAATGGTTGCTGTCTGTCCATCCACTAGAAAAAAAAGACCAAAATGGGTTGAGAAGCTGAATATTATATTTGTACCAGTATGTTTTATTTCTCCAAGCAAACTTCAAGAGAAAACAGACTTTATGGGCTAAATTGCTCGGCACTGATTGCAAGAACTGCTTTGCTAAGGAATGAACTGAATTTAGACGAAGGAGGTTTGGTCCATAACTGAGAAGCTGTACAGTGAGCTTGTCTCTTATACTGAAAGTGCTTTGTGTGACAATCTGTGGGTGGTCCACGATGTACTGAATAAATTTATGCAGAAATCTTCATGTGGAACAGGAAGAAGAAGTTGTCATTGTGTTTTTTTCCATAAAAGATTCTATTAGTGGAAGGAATAGCACTCGTATGCTGGCAATATAGGCAAATTCATCAGCCAAAGTCCCGGTGAACTCGGTGGCAACTTTGCTAAGTGACAGCTGAGAAGTGCAGTTGCATGCTGCCTCTCTGACAATGATGTGCTTACAAAAAAAAGAATTGAATCACTGTAGCAAAATCCGTTTTATCCCCTGAGGGTTCACTAGTGTGCAAGGATAAAACTACCATAGAAATCATGCTCCTCTTGACGCATCCATGAATCCCCATTTGCCCCACCCTGATCATATGAGGAGAATGAACTGCACGATTGCTGGGCCAAGAATGTTGTTTAGGGGACATCACAAATGAACTATTCACAGCCAGTAAGTCCTGTGATATGCTTTGAAGTCTTCTTCCTGGTTTTGTAGAAATTATTGGCAAGCCTACTTTTGATGCTGGTGATGCAATGAGGGCCCCAAGCACTGTACATGAGCCATATCATATGAAAAACAGGAAACCTGAGGAGCAACAAGGAGAAAAAAGAAGGAAGGAAAGATTTTGAGTTCAAAACTTAATGTCTCTTTCATTGAGCATTGATTAAACTCATTTGTATTACTGTATCATTACATAGGTGAAAGAAATTATTTTCTTTGATACTTGCTTTTGAATCATTGAAATTACTAATCTGAGTCTGCTATGATAACCATTACACTTCACTGCCTACTGCTCAGAATTTCTCTCTATTTGATATTTTGCATAGCTAGAAGTACCCACCAACTAGCTGTCTTTCACCTACCTGACTTCCTGTTCATAAATTCACCTGATGTCCTTCATTTTTGGCCTTCTTATTGTTTCATTCTGGGTCCACAGTAAAACAGGAGGAGAATTAAGACACAACATTTCGTAGTGAGATTTTGTCTACAGTTCCCTTTCACTGGAGTTCGGGTGGTTGCCAGATGTAGCTGGCAGCAGTCCTGTGCAGACAGAGCTTGTGTGCCTGGAAGATTCATCCATGGTGATTTTCCTCTATGACTGAAAGGGTGGTTTGGAAGAGAGGATTAAAAACCCCAGATATTGACTATGGGATTCAGCTGTATAAACAGTTTTGGTTGCTGCTGAGGCTCCCTAGTACATAAAATGCACATCCATGAGACACACAGATGTATTGCAAGACTACAGGGAACCCACTTCACTCCAATGACCAAGCTGGATACTGTCTTCAATTTAATATTGTGTTCTGGGCAAGCAGCAAACGTACCTGATAAGCAGAGCCCTAAGTTCAAAATTCGGGCTAAATTATTATCTGATCTACACTGAGAAGTGAGCATGTGTGTGTGTGCCATATCTGTGTGTGTTCATGGGCATATGGGGTATCCTACTGTACAGTATCACAGCACCCATTTCTCAGGAGGAGGAGTACAATGGTTGTTTCATATGTCTTGTAATACAATCTTGTAAAAGGCTGTTTTTTATATTTCTTAACACAATCTGCCTAACAGCTCTTTTCTTACTGAACTGCAGTTCCATATAACACTTGTTTTTTGTTCTGTTATTACTGGACCTACAAGCCTGTAATCACCCAAGGACCAGTAATTGTCCACTGTGTTCATATTTTTGATCATATGTTCCTTCTACATAGGAGGGGTACCAGTTATTACTATATTAATTGACACTACAGCAGCTACACCACACAATTTTACAAGTCATAGAATCATAAAAGGATTTGAGTTGGAAGATCCTTAGTGGTCATGTTGTTCTAAGCCCCCCTATCAGGGGCAGTGGAACCTTCCAGTAGACCAAGTTGCTCAGAGCTCCATCCAACCTGGCCTTGAACACTTCCAGGGATGGGATATCCAAAAGTTTCCCTGGAAATTATGGTGTGTCACCACCCTCATGATGAACAATTTCTTCCTAATATCTAATCAAAATCTACATAGCACTTGGCCCTGTTGCACTTCATGAAGTTTGCATGGGCCAAGCTCTCAAGCCTGTCAAGTTCCATCTGGATGCCATCCCTTCCCTCTAGCAGCAGTGCCATCAGCAGACTTGCTAAGGGTGCCTTCAATCCCACTGTCCATGTCACTAACAAAGATGTCAAACAGTGCCAGACCAAACACTGGCCCCTGTGGAGTGTCACTTGCCACTTAGACATGGAACAGTAGACCACAATTCTTGGAGTGGGACAACACAGAAAGTTCCTTATGCATTGAGTGGTTGAAAGCCAAACTAAAACTGAAACAAATTCAGGCAGTTGTCAGCTGACTGCTACATTACTGCTATCTCAGCTAAGATGAGACAGAATTGGCTCAAGCCAAGGAAGAACCTACACTGCTAGACCAAGAAAAAAATGTGTCCTTTAACCAATAGTGGTAAATTCATATATATGTGGCTATATTTTCACAGCTACCAAAATAACACTATGAATCTGCACTCAGACACCTGCATCCTTTTCCATCCAGGCAATTAGCCCAACTCCATCATCAGAGAAAGGATGAGAATTGCCTTACATTGTGACAGGCAATTCTGCATCTATTTGCAGGCCAGGCTATAATAAGGGAGGCAACAATATGCTAGGGAGAATACAGAAATGTTTGGGTGTATTTTCTTTATCAATCTTACATATACCTTAGTCTGATATCACTCCTCTTGCATTCATACAGAAGAATAACTTGTCAAAATAAGGCAAAAATAGTAAAACAATAGCAGGAATATGGAGCACACTTTTAAACAAATAACCATGGAGGTGACCCTAACACTGTTGATGATGGCTGAGAAGAAAAAAGGCCTAGAGGACAACAAATTGAAAAAATATAACTCTCAGTTTTTCCTCTGAATCTTGTATTCCTTTCAGCATTATGGATCTGCTTGTGTTCACAAGAAAAAGCTTCTGTTGCTCTACATTTTCTTTGTCCACAAGATTCAGAAGGGAAATTTTATGGATGCGAATCCATGATAGCTGAAAAAAGTAATAAATGTTTTTGCTGGTGAGAGGCTAGCCAGAAGGAGTGTCTGAACTCTGTGAGTTTTTAGATAAACAGATGGGTGAGGAGGTCTCTAGGCTGTGTCAGAAAAGATAGCTCTAGTTAAAGGCTGAAATAAAACCATTGTGTGTCTCTCATCATCTTCTCTGGAAATGCCACCAAGATCTTCACACTGTTTAATTAATTTTTCCCCTTATCTTGAAGATACATTTCTATTTAATTTGGCTTATCTTTATACTTAATACATTTTTATTTAACAAAAACCACAATCAAAAACTCTGTTGAGTATCTGTGCTTTGAAAGGAACCTAACTGAAAGCCAGAAGGATTTATTTAGATAAATAAACAACTTTTTAAATTTTTTTGCACTGCAGAGGTATAGCATCCCATTTTCAGACTGCCAGCATTTTTCTTCTTGAATTGAAAGCCTGCTGAGCAAAGCAGAACTATCTTCAGTAATACTGCCATCTACTTATTCAAGGACTGGTACAATGATTATTTAAATGGTTCAAATGAAGAATGAATAGAATGAAAAGTCCACTGTCTATATTGGAAGTAAATAGCATTTTATGGAGGATTTGAGACGTTTCGTTTCTATGGCAACAGGTGTTGGAACAATGTTTTGATTTAGGATACAAAAACCTTGACAGTTGACTTTTAAAAATATTAATAATAATTTTGTATTTTAGGAAAAAATGCATCATTTGAATCTGAAGATCTTAAAATGCTGCTATTCTGAAAGGAAAGAAGCAGCAGTGTTCTTCAAACATAAAACAATTTACTTCTTCTTCAGGACAACACAACACACAGATAGATGTGTCAGGAGAAGGGAAATGTTGAACTTCCACAGTTCCACTACTCTCTGCCCTTTTCAGAGCCAATAGATCACAAATGGTTTGAAACTAGAAAGATGAATAAGTATGAACACCTAAAAATCTTATTTTTAATCTTCTGAAGGTTTTGCATAATCACCCTGAAAGCAGAAGATAGTTTAAGGTAAAACTTCTTTCCGTAGACTTTTCTATCATTGTGCAAATTAGGTTATTTTATCACTGGACATCCTTCATTTCTCATCTACTCAATGTACTGCTTCATCAGTCTTCAAAAGTTCACGTTCTGACAGCCAAAAAAATTGTCACATCTCATTTTCTTGATCTCTGAAAGACATTTTACTGCCTTCCATCAATCATGGATAAGCACAGAGCCTACTAGTATCCATGATAGTTAAAACAAATGAGTGCCCTTACCAGCCCTAGGTGCAACCCTCCTGCATGGCCTGGAACTGTAATAGGGTTAAGGACCTCTGCACAAAGGAGCATTATGCTAATAGTTTGTGTGCCCTTTTCCTCCCCCATAGACAATCCAAAACTTTCAGCCAGACAATTCCAAACCTGAGAGGTTCTGCCAAATGATGTGACACTGATTTAATCAATATTCATTTATTTGTTTGTTGGTTTATGATTCTTTCAGGCTTCATTCTTTGGCTGTGATTTCTAATTTTCATCTGCATTGACTTTTATGTTCCAAAAGACATTTATTCCTCCCTATAAATCACATGAATTCAAGACATGGGACTTAAAAAAAATCAGTTGTGATTTGCACTAAATTGTTAGAGTTGCTGGCACTGTGATCCAGGCAGATTTTTATTTGTACATTGTTATCTCCAGGTCTGTGACTGTGGTAAGCAGGGGTACATATGCTAATGTGCTATTGGAATTAGATTGAAAGAAAGCATATTGTTGCTATTAGCCTCAAGGCTGTAGAAAGGAATAGGTTGATGCAAGACAAGAGATTGTGTCAAGACATAACTTATTAGAAGAGTGATTAGTATCAGCTGGCAGCAGGAGAGTGGTAGTGTGAAAAAACATTATTTATGCCATGAAGTCTATTTACACCTATTTAGAAGTGTTACTGCAGTAAGTGTCTTAGAAACAGGCACAGAATTTATTACTGAGCCGTCAGATTTCCTGGGAAGTAAATAAAAATATGTTTAAAATGGAAAAACACCTTCTAAACATGAATTGAAGAGGAAAAATAATAAGTGGCAATCACCCTGTTTTCCACTGTAAAGAAGCATTTGACTAAAAATAGTCTATCTCTTAGTACAGGAGACAAAGGCTTCTAAATAAAATTTAACATCCAAATATTGTTTGTGCATTGTCTTATGTTTTAACATATTAAGAAAGAGTGAATATGATTCATTATTTTGGATTAGGTTAATTTTTATGATCAAAATTTACAGCATCAATTTATTAAAAATGAATATGCCTTTTCTTTGTAGGATGCACAAACTAACTAGCCCTTTTTTAATCTCTGTGTTAGTAAAAATAAAGTTTATCTGGAAGATTCAAAACCTGAGATAAAAGGAAGTAAAGTAATGTTCAGGGTATTAGAGGTTTTCTAGAGATAAGAACTCCTAAATTTGGTCACCGCCAGCAGATTCTATTGCTATGGAAATCAGTCACAGTTTTGCAAGAGCCTCTCACATTATTTATTGACTGAATATCACAGCCCTAAGGAGATTTCCATTGAAGTGTAACTGAAATAGTCAGGTATTTTAGGATTTGTTGGGATTTTTTTTTTTCCAGCTTTGGACTTCTTGCCTCTTTTGGACTGAGATCTTCATTATGCTTTTGAGTAGAAAAGCAAGTTCTCATCCTGCTTCCAAAAACTTACACCCTGCTTTGTGAAAGCGATCCAGATACTTTCTTAGGCTTTTAAATAGCCTTTAAGCTCTTTTGCCATCCCTGTCTGTGTAACTCTTATGTCTGCCCTGTCATTCCATACATAAGGAAGATGCTGAAATTTCCAGCATTTTCTTTGTGATCTTTGTCTGTGAGGAACACACAGTGTTCCATGCAATGAACTAAGTTATTATCTACAAAAGCCTGCTGCAGAGTTCTTTGAGTCTCAGACTGTGTATGCTAATAAAAGTAAATCCTGTATTATATATACAAACTCTAAGCAGAGAGAGACTCCATCATGTCAGATTTATCATTAAAAGTCCATGTCCCTCTCATAAGACATTACTATGGTGAGGCATTCCCTGGCCCATGTTATCTTGTGAATCATGTCTGCTTGAAATGTTGCTGCCTCACCGAAGCAAAGCCATCAAGGGACTGTGGTTACAGTCAAATGCTGTACCCAGCAGCCAGCTTTTGTCTGAGTCCATGGCTTAACCCTATTTCATATATGGATATAGAGGAGCTCAACCAAAAGGTGCTGAGGGACACAAAACATTGCTTAGACGCAGGAGTGTCTGTTTCAGTTCTAGACATGAGTGTAAAGGCAGAATTCAAAAAAATAAAAAGTGTATTTTCTACAGAGGTTTCCCGACATGAAGCCACATGCAGAACAAAGAATGAAAAAGCAGGAAATAAAAAATTCTGATTTCACAATAATGATGACCAAAACACAGAACAAGTTGCACAGAAATTTTGTGGAATTTTTGTCCCTGATGATGTTTCCAGGTTGACCGAACAACATCCACAAGAACTACCTGCCAGCCTCCATGGTTCTCTATTTCTATGAAACAACAGATGTTCTGTGAAACAATTCCATGTTATTACAGATGGAAAAAGGCTGAGTTTTACCTCCTGCTGCTCTTTCACTGGTTTCAAAGGTCTAAAGGCATGGGTTAAGACACTTGCAGATATACTCCAACTCCCACCTCCACAAGATCACAGGTACAGTGCAGGGGGAGAAGACCTTGACAGCCTTGTGGTAAATGTAGCAAAGAGCTTGGCCTTCCCTAATAATTCATAAAACAAGGCAGTTTGTGCAGTGGCAGCAGTAAATTGGTGTGGAAATATGCATGTGCAGAGTTTCTCTTTGGAAAGCTGAGTCACACCATGAAGGTGGCTTTTATGACTCTGCAGGATGTTAATTTTTTCACCTTAATCAAGTGCTTGTGCTCTCTGCATTCTGCTAATGTATCTGCTCTGATCTACCCTCCAGTGTTTCTGCTTTCTGCTGTACTTACACAGTGTTGAGTCCTTTCTGACATTTCCTTCACTGAATTTATGGTGTCAGGCACTGTGGGGTGTATACAGAGATGCTTTTGAAATTCTGTGTTTACTTCTTACACCAAATGCCATATTTCATTTGCTATGTTAATTTTAGAATCTGATGAAGTTTTAATTAAAATAATTTGAGTTAATAATCGTAGTTCATGATCCTCAAAAAGGAAGGCGAGTGATGATAATTCAAAACAGTATGTTTTTATTAAATGTATGAACTTTTCTTAATATAACTACTAGTCATATTCTGGTTAATTAAAACCAATAAATATTAGAAACTGGTTTAAGGAAGCTGAAAAAAGAACACTCATAATTTTGTTTCAGAGAGCATGAAAGGATAGTTTAACACTCTTTTGGAGCTCTTGAAGACTAACCAAGAGTGAAGTCTGGTTTCTGTTTACTGAAGGTTTAAATAAGCTTGTGTCATGGTGACATAAAATGGATATTGATGACTGTCTCTGTGACCTTGATTCAGGAAAGTGGACTTCTCTGTTCCATTATAGATGAAGAGAAGGGTGCAGTAATTAACTGTTTTGATGAATTGGGATTTAATAACATAATTACTTTATTATATAAAATACTGACTCAGCTGATTCAGCTGAGTGCCTAAGTACAGGCCTGTTTGGTTTGGGGTTTTTTTTAAGTTAGCTTTTAGAAAAATAAAACCTCATTATTTTATCTTTCCTGCTAAAAAGAAAAGATTAAAATATGATCACAGAACACTGTTTCAGCTAGAAAATGTCTTTCTTCCAGATGAAGTCATGACTGCTGGATCTAAAGATCTGAAACGTTGATAAATATTTTAGGATTAAGGAAGAAAATTTACCATGCAGACTATGATCTGTATTATTAGCATCCTGCTGTCTGACCTAAATAGAGAAGCGAGGAGAATGCTGATTGCTGACAGACCTCGAATCTTCCCAGATTAAATGTGCCATGATGTGTGGAATGCATTGTGTATAACCTGTATACTCACCTGTAACTCAAATTCCTTTCAGCTGGTAGTGTCATAAACAGGTTTACTGCATTTTAAAAGTGAAAGCAGGAGCTAACAGGCTGGACTATTTCCATTGTGGGGTTTTTTTCATTTTGGATACAAATTCTTTTCCTTCAATCATTCCTCAGTATGTGGAGCAGAAGGTTAAGATGAAAAATACATAATGCATTCCATATTGAAGCTATTGATCCCCCCACAAAATGAATATTAAGGTATAAATACCTTATGTCTTTGTCTCAGTTGTCAGTGGAAATGTGGATACTGAACAGTACTGGAACTTAAAGTAACTATTAAAGTGATCATGTAAAGAAAAAAGACATATAAAAATAACATGTTCTGCTTTAATAAGATCCATTCAATGAACAAGGACTTCTGGATTACATTACCTACTAATTGAAATCTGATGACAACAACTTAGAAACTCAGATGTAAGAAGAAGCTGATTTCACCTTTAAGTAATAGCACTGAATTATTTAAACATAATTGCCTATCAGATGATTTGCAGAATAGGTCTGATTTTTCTCCACAAGGCTGAATATTTTAAGGCATTAATCATATCCCACTCAACATCCCTAGCAGCTGACTGCAATTTTCAGATATGTGGGGATTTTGGGGATTTATTGACTTGTGCCCTCTTGAATCATTCATGTTTATTTCTGCTGTGATTTCTATAGGATGGCATACTTTGATAAGAACAGCAGATATCTATGTCTGAAACCTTTAAGCCCTCTGTGATGCTGGTCTGATGTTTTGGGAATGTAATATCCCCCCCAAATTCTCTGTTCCCCACCTCTGTAGAAACAGACTACACTGCATTTGCTCCATTTGAGATTTCAGGCTGAGTTTCTCTTTTTTTAGATTGCCAGATTCTAGTCCTTACTCTTCCAAGATGTAAAATTATGTCCCTCGTTATTGGTGGCACATAAGCAGAGTAATTTAACCACTGTGCCTCCTTGTGTGCAGTGGCCTCCACTGCTGTGTGCTGTTGAACTCAGACTGTGCACATAGGTCAGACAGGCCCTTGGGGATCTGTGAGGATCATATTCAGTGGCTTATGTTGTGCTGACACTGATATCAGAGGACAGTTGTAATTTCTGGCCTCAGAGGCCTCTGAGTTCTTGCTCTGTGCCTGAGAGGCTCAGGCTCAAGGGATGCTGGGTGAGATGCTCACTTCTCCTCTTCTGCACATTGTCTGCTGCAGAGGTTGCCTTAGAGATTTAGAGTCACCAGAATATTTCCTTCTATGTTAATTTTGAACTTGGTAAAACTCAATTATTCAATTACTATAGGTTTTGTCACCAGAGAGACTGAATAGTACTGACAAGTTATCAGTGTGCTGCTATTGGGCTTCTGCAGCCATCCAACAGAGAGGGAAACTGAATTTTAGTGTGTGCACAGAAACCCAGATGGAAATTTTGCTTCTCTTCTCAGTAACCCACAATGGAGCTGAAGGAAATCTTATTTGAGTGAAATTCAAATGTCATAATCTTATAGGAACCCTGTGATAATTCACATAAAACTTTCATCTGCTTGTTAGAGGAATTTTAATTTAATTAGATTAATGGACTTTATTTTGAAGTTAAAATCTAAAAAAAAGAACTTATGGACCTGAAATTTGTCAGGAAAACTGCAAATGTAGAGAAGAATGAGGGCTCTCTATCATCATAAAACAATGAATAAAAAAATAAAATTTCACCTTTAATTTTCACTCTTCTATGAATAAGGTGCAGTAGATTTATTTATACCCATTCCTCCAATCTTGAGTTCTGTAGACACATATGTTGCTGCAGGAAACTCGATAGCAAGAGCCACTATTGAAATCTGTTCTTGATTCTGCCCATAAAAAAATGTAGAAAAAAATTATTTAATGATCATAAAATTACTGCATTGAAGGAGTTCTTTGCATGACTGGGTGTCCTAGTTTCAACTAGGCTTTAGCAATGACACTGGACTACAGCAAATTTTGCTAGTTAACAACTCTTCTGCATGATTTACAGGTAAAATCTTGACTGGAGTATTCATTCATTCTCCAGGAACAGTTCTTTAATAACAGATGCCTTAATTCTTGGAAGAAAAAAATGCAGGTTTAAAATGTGCTATAAGAAACGACATGGAAAATGTGACAGATAGATAGAGAAATATTCTGGTAGCTCTTTACTGTGATCTATTAATTGTTTTGAAAAATCCCATGTTCCTTCATGAGCAAAACAAGAAAAAAGGGACAGTTGAAGAGCAAAACAGTGAATTTGGAGAATTTGAAGAATAATTTTAATATCTCCAAATTTGAGAAATCCTCAAAATATTCAGTTTTATATAGTTTCTGTAAAATTGTTGTTGATGATAATAATACTATTAACAGCAACAGTAGAAACAGTCATTCAAATAGTATTTTCAGTAGCAGTATTAGGGACCCTAGCTGCCAGTGGAAAGGAAAGCACCACAGTTATATCCTGACCACAGTAATCAGCTGGATACCCAAATTGTCAGAGAAACAGCATGTTTGCTATCATGCTCCAAGCTGTGGTTACCAAGATCTAGACTGTCTGACTGTGAAAGGCCTTTGCCAAGTGAGTCACTGTGTCTTACATTTGCTTTTTTCCCCTCCAAATTTCTTCCTATTCACTAATCTCATCCCCATTTACTCTTTCCACACTTGCCCCGATTTTGATGGCTTGATACCTTTATTTTATCATCATATCACTGCTGCCCTGGTCATTTCTTGCTTGGTCAGCAATTCCAGTAAACTAGTACCTCATTTCCTACCCATAATATCTGTCATTTCTACCACTTTCCATATTGCTATCTCATTAATGTAATCACAGCAGTCAGAGTTGACAACCTGCATTATTATGCATACATAATATTACTGTTTCCCTATCTGTAACATCATTAAATATCTTATTAGTGTAGCATCTGATCACAGGTGAACTTCTAACAATAGCAGATGGTCAAAACCGTTCATATAAAAAGGAAAATTCTGTTTCCAGCTTGTGTCTAGCGAGTTGATTTCTTTGCAACTTCAAGTCCATACAAAGGCAGTGGTCTGTCTACCATTACTCAGTCCCAGTCCTCAGGAAAAGCAGGAATGTTATAATGGAATAAGGGAATCCTAATTTCAGGAAGTTTCTCATGGCCTTTATAGTGTAGAAAAAGTTTCCACAGACACTTCAGCCCAGGCATACACAAAGGTAGGCTTTATTTTTCTCCATCCATTCCCTCTCCTTGAAAAAAAGGTTTGTCTTTTCTGTTTCCCCTTATTCTTGAATAAACCTCAAGGATGTGAGTGATTTATTGGCTATTACAGTTCCTTCCTAAGTACCTAAGTTCCTAATGGAATGGGAGAGGACATGGAGTTATTCATTAAGAGTTTAGAGATTTAGAGAGGTAGGTAGCCAAATGTATACAGGATTTCAGAGATTTCTCTCATATGTGAAGTATCATAAATTCAACTTAGAGTTGCACCTGTCTACAAAAGAAAAACTTCCTCTTCTACATCAGGGTGAAAGGTCCCATCTGGTGAGGTTCTTTAACAATAATATGGACAAGATATGTGCAATAAAGGACAGGAAATATTCTAGAAAAATGGACCACACAGGACATGGGAAAGGATTTAGGAGGCTCTTGTGTCCTCTCTGGAGGAGCTAGTGAAGGTACTGAACCGCCCAAAATACTGCCTCAATCAAGCTACTGAGACCAATCCAGCACTCTGAGCAAGGAGAAGATCACCTTTTAGGGAGCTTTTGGCAGCTACCAGGAATGGGGAGATTCCAGCCTATATGTGGTAAATCTGATTAACTCAAAAAAAAAAAAAAAAAAAAAAAGGAAAAAAAAAAAGAACAAAAAAGAACATTCCAGACAAGAAAAAAGGAGAAATCTCCAGTGTCAGGAAAAATCAGAGAAAGTGGGGAAATAGCTCTGTTGTTTCCATAAAACATAATAATCTGCCTGCAAAGAGATGATTTTTTAAGCACTGCTAGGCAAGAAAAAATTCTGAATTTGATGGACAAAACTATTTTTATTTCCTAATCCACTTCAAAAGTGTTGAGTACTTGTTTGGTTTGGTTTTGTTGTTTCTTTGTTAGGTTTTTGGTTTTTTCTTTTTTTTCTCATGGTGTCTTAGGATTTATTTTGTTCTGTTTTCCTCTAGTGTCGTTTTTATTTTGTGGGATTTTGTGTTTGCTTTTTTTTTCTGATACAAGCTTTTAGTTGATACTTCATTTTTTTCTGTGGCATTTTACAATTAAATAAATGCTTCAAAGGATAAGAGCAGAAAGATAGAGACACATGCTTAGCCATTGAATAGAATAAAATAAATTGTTCTTTGGCTAATCACAATTATCTTTAACACTGTGCACCATCAACAAGGGAGAAAGGGTAAGAGAAAGAGGATTCTTAGATATTCAAGAAATCTAGTTGTAATCCCTCACAGGTTTTATAGATAGTGGCATCTTGGAAGGGAAACTTGTATTTATTAAGTAATCACTGATAGAAGACTGATAAATTATCATTACCATTTGTGCAAAGAATAACAAAAGAGAGCAATGATTTATTTAGCTGGGCTTAGAAATGCAGATTAAAAACAGAACCTATCAAAACAGGTGCCAATAAGGGATGCAAAGACTTAAGAAGGTATTCACAAGCCAGTTATATTTGTAAAACATTTTGGTTTGTTTAGAGTAGCTTGAAACAACTCCACTAATTTCTTAAAAATCTTGGGATGTTGATAGGGAATGCTGTACTCTAGCACTTAATTGATCTGCTGTGAAATACACCTCTAAATCAGTGGGGGTTAAAGTGCCTGAAAATTTATTTTTTGTTCTAAGAACAAAAGATTATCAGTCTTTTTTTCCAGGTATTGATTTTTCAAGAAACAACTAAAATTCAGTTTATATTCTTGAGTTATGACATTTTTTCGCTGGTGAATCTGATCCAAACTGTGTTCCAAAGGAGATAACCTGAATTAGCAATGATTTCCAATCACTGTGTGTATGGACATTAAAAATGAAGCATTAAAGACTGATCAGATTATCAACTATGATTTGCAGTGTCCGCATAACCTTTACCCTCTCTGCAAGAAAACAATAAAACAAAATGGTAAAAATAAGATTAAGTAAAGTTCACTTTTAAAAAGATCTTTTTTTGTCCTGTTTGGTCCTTTTAAAGCTGTTATGGGATAGCAAGCAGTCCACTTCAAGACAGAAAGAAAAGTTCATAGTATGCACACGTACTGATAACATTCACAGTTTACTAGTCTATGAAGAATAGAAAAAATGACTGGGAAAATAAAAATCAGACATTTTCTACCTTTCTGTGCTAATTCAATACAATCAGTAATTGTGAGGAATTGTGGGAGATTTCATGATGCTCGTCTTTTAGACTTTTTTTTAATGAGAAGTGTGAAGTTGAATGTGTGGAGTATCCATCCTTGGAGATGTCCAAAAGATGTCTAGTCCTGGTTCTGACCAGCTGGTTTTTGGTGGGCCTGCTTGAGCAGCAGTGTTGGATGTCATGATCTCCAGAGGTGTCTTCCAACCTCAGTGCACCTGTGACTGTGTGCCACTGTATCCTTGCCAGTGCCATCGGTATCAGCCTATGTCAGCTGTGAATGAAGTCTGGACAGCCACTGGCCTGTGTCCCCTACATTGCCACCTGTGCTTCTGACATTGCCAAGTTGTTAACCCATACCTTGACCTCACAGGTGTACCATGAGATGCAGAAGGAATAATACATTGCCTGCTGTAAAAGGTGTTTATTCACATCTAAGGAAAGACAAAAAAGGACAAGTTTATTTAGAGTTTTCAAGCAGTCCTAGGAAGACCAGTGGGGTTTGGCAATCATCATGCCCGTGGATTTTCAGATAAATGAACAGCTGCCTGTATATCTCTAAGGAACCTGTTACTGTGCAATCAGATAGAGTGAATAATAAATAATAATTTTTTTTTGGCTGAAACAAGTGAGAACGAATGCCCTCTATAGAATCCTGTACTAAACAATTCTATCTCAATTGATCTGCAGTACAGACAGAGAAAACATGCATTTTTCAGACGGAGCAAAGTAGAGAATGTGACACATTTTTCAAGTAGTGTGTAGCCTTCTCTCAAATTATTTCCATTGGTCCTGAAGTACATTCAGCAAAATGAAAGGGAAGAAATGAAAGACAGATGAGGAAAAGAAAGAAAAGGAGAAAAAAAAAGCAATTGTGAGAAAATGAAAAAGGAAAAAGGAAGTGGGAAAAAGGAAATGGGAAAAAGGAAAGAGAAAGTCATGATAAGGGAGGATTTGTAGCTGTCAGTACAATAATATATATAATTCATGATGCAATCTCTTTACATCCATTTACATTTTGTTTAGTTTTCTGCTGATTATAATGGGCATGTGTGGAAAGGAAGATACGAGTTTGAGCAATGGATTGAAAAATAATTGTTCAGTTGCTTGATTTTCATTGGCAGAACCTGCTGTTTAATGTAATGGAAATAAACAGGTAGGTGGTGGAAATCATCATGTATTCTCCTCATTATTACAAAAAATTTTGAAGAAACACATATTTCATCACATTCTCTTTTCATGGAATGCAGTTTCCTTCAAAAGCTGTCACAGCCTCCTCTGCTCTTTGAAGTGGAGGTCATCCATTATTTGTCCAGATGTTTCTGTTACTTTGTTACAGGGAAATTTGGATCACAGGTCTTAAAGGTTAAATGTAAATAGGAAAGTCCTTGTAAAAATGAGTTGACAAATATGGTTCAATTATTCCTTTCAAAGCTAAATTTGTGCACTAATGGAATTATTTTTAATTATTTTTAAGTGAACTTTTCAGTAAACTAATAACACCATAACTTAAAAAAACTGATGCAGAACATAAAATTGCCTTGGAAACAGAATATGTTTCTAGGAAGGTCTAGAAATGTGTGTTCATGTGACTGTATAGAATGCTGGCTTGCTTGCTTCTAGCAGTCTCAGTTTCAGGGATGAAGTCTCCCATTCTAGGTAGCTAAATGTCTTCATACAAGGTTCAGAGAAAAAATAGATTTTCCAAATGGGATTTGCAGCTCCCAGAAAATGGGATGCTGTCTTGGTTTCAGCTAGGGCAGAGTTAATTTTCTCATAGCTGTAACAGTGATGTGTTTTGGATTTGGAACAAGAATGGTGCAATATCTGTACTCTAACCAATAGCAAGCAGAAATTTGCCATTTCTTGTCTTTTCTCCATCCAGTTTAAGGACTATTGTATTACTGGCTGCAAGGCAACTTCATTTAACCAGGACCAAAGTCCCACCCATCAGCTTCAAGATAAGTGTTGGTAACACTTATCACCTTTAGGTTTCTTATGTTCAACTTTTTACAAATGACCAATATCTGTAAACAATATCCAAAGGTCTAACTACTCTGGCATCAGCTGGAACACTTCCTTCCCAAGAATTCCCAAAAGATCTTCTCACTGTTAGAGTCAGGCATAGTTCCCTTATATTCCACACATTCTTAGCAAAAAAAGAATAGTCATGTGTTGTAGGGTATTCAGATGGCCATAACGCTGGAGACAATGAGCTTCCTATCTACAATATTTTTCCATGCATTATTGACCATTTGGGTCTTTTCCAGTGATGTGAAGGTTTGTCCTTTGACGTCTCAAGGCCTTCATTCAGCCCAGAGGCTGAGAAAGGATCACGAATGGCCCCCATGAGCTTAGGAACAGGGTGTTCTCTGAAGTCATCATTCATGAAGCATGAAAGGGAGGCAGTATTTGTAAGAGTATTTATTCACAAAGTTGCTTTGTTGATATGTAGAACATGCTTTGTGAGCACTTTAACACTGACTGACACTTATTTCTAAAGGGGAAAAGATTTCTTCAGGTTTTATAAATGAAATCTTTAGAAATAAATATTATGAGACTTAATCTAGGAAACGGTGCACCAAGATAAACATGTAGTTAGATGAAAGCAGAAGTAAATGATATCTACACTGAGAGGACACATTAATGAGGAATTTGCTTATTTCTCTAAAAAATCATACAGTTGACTTATTTACAAAATTATAACAAAATCCCTTGTGCCCATCAATCATTTATTAAAAAACATTTTGAGTGACCCTAAAAGGGCCATTGTGTTGCACAATCAACACTAAAACTATTTACAATAATGAAAATATATTAATTTTCAAATTACTATCTTCAAATGGCTATCAAAGACCAGGTTTTTGTTGTTAATTGAAATACAGGTACATCCTCTTTACTCAAACCACCATAGCTTGCTTCTCTTCCCAAAATAAGGAACGATTCAGCGTTGACTTGAACCTTCAAGGTCTTGGCCTTTCTCAGTTGTTACTGATGCCTTCCTAGACAGATGAATTAACACATGCTTCAGGCAGGGACACTGATTACCATAAACAGCAGTTAACTGATTGTTTTATCTTGGCATTTCAAATGCCATGCCACTGTGCTCTAGAAATATTTAAACTGCAAAGGAAATTGTTTATAGTTGGGCAGTTTTGAGTGGTCTGTGTGGTGAATGGACAACTCTCAGTAGTCTTTGAGGTGTTAACAATTCACATAGCAATGCTCCAAATTTATTATTACTAAGAACCTACAATCAGTCAGGTCAGTCATGTTAATCTCAAAAACTTCATCCCTGGGCTTAAGGCTAGTGAACACTTTGGGCACAAGAAGACATCAAATCAAACCCTTTTATTTTTCCAAGTCTACCACTGGGTTTTGCAACTGCCCTACCTTGATATTGTTGATTTTCATGGAAGACCATCAAATTCCTTCTCCAGCCAAAGGACAAAAGGATTGGTTGCAGCCATTGAGTAGATTATAAATCTACTTAATATTATTTCCTTATCCTCTGGCCTTCCGGGAGCTGTGAGAGATGGCTTGTCAAATTTAAATATTTAAAAATACTTTTGCCCTTTTGCCAATACATCATATGAAAATTTTCTTTACATTTGCTACTCTCTTTCCCTTGAGGCCTGTATTCCAGCATATTTTTCTCAGAAAGTATAGACATTACAGACATTGATGTTTAATTTTTTCAAATTCTCAATGTCATCACCACACACTTGTTTTTATTCCTTATATTGGAAAGCTTACAGATGAATTACTTTAGAACTGTGTTAAGCTGACATTTATCTGAAAGGCAGCACAAGAGAAGTTTTAACTAAAACAAAAGTTAACCAGCTTACTTCAATGGCTTTACTCTGATATATTAGTTTTTTTCAAATGACTTTAAAGAAACAGATATGAAGGCTGTCCAGGCTTTTACATTAATTGTTTATCTCATTTTTTAGCTGTTCTATCTGGAAAGATGTTCTGACCAACGTTTTCAGAATCTTTCTCTCAATTTACGTTCTTGGATTTGGTATTTGCTCAACTAGCTTGTAAAAATTATCTTCATTTTACAATACTATATATTAAAAAGTATAAGGCAAAAGTACTGATGTTTACACGGTTTTCAACTGCATAGTTCTCCTTTGTACTGAATCAAATGCCTTTGCTGCTGCTGGCTTACCGGGTCTGGAACTGGTGGTTGATGATGGATAGTGGTTGTAACCTTGCAGCTGAGAACAGCAGCTGATTGTGGGAAATCATGAGGGTTGTTTCACATCAGGCTCCGAGCCCTATCCTGCTGTCAGAGGCACTGATGCTGCAAGAAAACAACTCCATGCTGGTGAAATAGAGTATTGTGAGTTTTATGACTGGTAGCACATCTGCCAAACATTTGAGAGCTTCATACTTTTTATCCAAAAAGTTGCACATTTAGTTTGCAGATAATGCTAACATTTTTTAGATTTAGTAAAGTAAAATCAGTGTCTTGGGAGCTATATTCTGTGAGAAATGCTTTGATAAGGGTAAAACCAAGGCTATTTTTCCTGACACACACATGCCTGCCAGTGTGTATCAACTCTTCCTGGGGCCCAGGCAGCAAGGGAACCTCTGTCATGTAAATAGCTGGTCTGAGAGGTTTCACAGAATGTCATCAGGGAGATCCCATGGCTCATGTTCCATTTTTGCCTCTCATTTATCCTTCATGTCCTCTAGGATGAACAAGTTAAATCTGTTTAGATAGTTTTAATGTTTAAATAATTTTTGTTTTCAGTGTTATCTTTACTATCAAAAAGGTTTTCAAGAGCAGAGTCTGAGCTCAGGAATACTTACATCCTGCATGTCCAAATGTGTGATAAAATTGGTGTATTTCCAAGAACCCATCTATTCAGTGATTCTTTTCTGCTTTCCCTAGCATTGTTCTGTTTTCTCAGGAGAACATGATCCCAATGTCCCTGACTGTCTCATCAGATGTTGTGGTTTGAGGTCACATAAAAGAAGACTCTTGCAATAAAGCAGCATTATGCTCACAAACACAGACCACCCATACATGTTCTGAGTGGAATAATGCCTGTTTCAGGCTTATTTTACATCAAACCTTTCAAAGTTCCATGCTAAGATATAAAAATGCATCTTCCTTACAGATGTTCCTGATGCTGTTCTAAACATCACCACACTTTGTTCAGTGTGGTCCTCTGAACAAAGTTTAAAAAATCCCTGCCAACAGAAGCCATCTGTTATTTTTGTATTTATTTTGCATTTAATTACAGAAATGCTCACTTAACTGGCAACTGTCTGACATGTAGTTGTCCAAAATTTATTTGGTTTATCTAAAAGCTGTCTGTTGTGCTTTCTGATGTCCTGAAACCCAGAATGAGTACAACGTTAGTGTGTATAATACCATTCTTTATCAACCAGATTATAATTTCCCAAGTAAGGATCTTAAAATTGGTAGTTAAAATACAATGAATCAAATTAGTTGGGTTTGGAAAACAAAAAGTTAATTAGATGTGCTCTAAGTGAGTGTCCTGCAAACCAGATTACCTTTCACAAACAGAGGCTTCATTTTCATCATTGAGTGTTTCATAATATTTTTTATGAGATTAGTAATTTGTCAGATGTGAGGGAAAATGAAAGCTTTACTGAACTCCTAAATAACTTGGCTTTAACTAGTCTAGTTCTTTTTGTTTATATATAAATAGTGCCTTTTGGTTTTGATTGTTAATTTGATTCAAATATAACCAAGAAACAAGCAATGGCTTCACTTAAATTAACTGGTATAGTAATTTCTATTAAGTGATTGTTGGAATATTTCCATACAAATTTCTATACAAACTGAGGAAAAGACAGAGAACTTACCTAATGCTAAAGTATTCTATTCTGAGAGGGTAAACAAAGTATTAGTGTCTTTCATGGAGATTATAAGAATTTATAGTTGGCATATCACATTCCTATGAAGAAGGTCTCAGCAAGAGCTGCAAATGTTACTGCATAGAACTATTCTTAATACAAATGTGATTTCAAGAACTTTTGATCTGCTTTGTCTATTCTAATTATCCAAACAATTTCTGGGACCATCAACAACAAAATACTTGGAAATAAGCCTTAGAACCATGCTTTTTTCTTACAGTATTACTTAGCCAGTTCACACCAGTATACAGGATCTGAGACAACAATCTAAATAGGATAAGTCACTTTTCTTATTCTTATTGAACATTAAAGTATTAATTTCTTCAAGGAGTTTTGTTGTTCTATTTCACTCAGTATTTTTTCCATGATTCTTCTCTTTGCTTCACTGCACGTATTGATTACAAACCACTTGCTGTGAATGGTCTCCACTGAAAGTCACTGATGGATCAGTTGTGGTTTACTGAGGAGGCTGGGCTAAGGCTTTACTGCTCTCCAGTCCCTCATCCAGAGCTCTGGAATGTGCTCCCAAAGCACACAAGGCTGCCACGGGTGCACAGGTCTTACTCCTTCCCTCATTCGGGCTGTCTGTGCATCCCACAAGAGCTGTTGTGAGAGGAACCAGTATAGCTTCTAATCAGGGCAGAGACACAGAAATCATTGCATTTCTTCCCAGAAGAGCAACTTGAAGAATACTAGGAGAGCTCACTTTCTTAATCTGGCAGCAGAACATATTCCTGGAAAGAGCAGTAGTAGAAATAAGCTACTGCTGGATTGATCAGCTAGACTGTGTTATAATTAGGTAATGTAATGCAATGTAATGTAATCACAGATACAATTCACTCAAGTTAGATAAAAAGGGTTTTTACAGAGTTAGGATGACATTTAGATTTTATGGCCTTTCCACTTGATTAATTTCCGTCTTTGTGCATAGTGTGAATTCCACCTCAAAATATGATGATGAATCATTTTTCTCTACTGCTATTTACACATTGTGAAATAACATGAAAAAATTAGAACATAAGTCCATGTCATAAGAATGCCTTAAACCTTAATTTTCATTTACAAGCAGATTTTTTTTTTCAAATTATCTAACTTTGAAAAGTTTACAAAAT